>NC_138966.1:193775000-203142500 GCF_055761805.1 Camellia sinensis
ATTTTGCCTCTTGTTTTCAGGCATGATTTTCAGTTTTTTAACACACAAAGGCTAAGTGAGCTGTATGAAAAGGAAGTACGCTATCTCATGGTGGGTCATCTATTGGATTCCTGTATCTTTTGTTTATGCTTTGATCCTCACTTTGTTGTAATAGGTTGAAAATCTAGCAACCCTTGGTGTTTATATTATTTTTATTTTTATTTTCTCAATTCTCAGCAAACAAATCAAAAGAATCAGTTAAAGGACACAATAGACGTGGATGAGCCAGAAGGTATATTCCATTTCTTGTTAATGATGCTTTCCATCTGAACTTTTCTCTAGTGAACCTAATCCTAATTGACTGTTGAACATCTAGAGTTGGGAGACCCCTTGACTGCCGAAGAGCAGGAAGAAAAGGAGCGGCTATTGGAAGAGGTAAGTGAACAATGTAACATATAATGGTTTTCTGTTGTCTGTCGCTTTGTCTAAAGTTGACTTGTGGCTTGTAGGGATTTTCAACGTGGAGTAGAAGAGATTTTAATACTTTCATTAGAGCTTGTGAGAAGTATGGTCGGAATGATATAAACAATATAGCTTTGGAAATGGAAGGGAAATCAGAGGAGGAAGTTGAAAGATATGCAAAAGTTTTTAAAGAGAGATACAAAGAGCTGAATGGTGAGTGAAATTTAATCCCATGCAATGACAACTTCTAGGTTAATTCCATGTTATGATATTTGGTTTTCAGGAATGATGCCTGGACTTCACAATTCTAGATCTTGTTAATGCCCTTAATTTGTCTTTGTTATCATGAATATGACATATTGTACTTTTATTGAATAATTTGAGTGGCAGAACACTACATAAATTATTGTAGTTTTTTTTTCTTTTTCTTTCCCCTTTTCTGAATAATTTGTAATGCGTAGAGCCTTTTTTTAAAACCTAATTATTAAGTTAAAAAAGAATCTGTTGAAACATTGAGTTCTGGTTTGATATAAGTGCAAATATGTTGTATTCAGATTATGATAGGATCATCAAGAACATTGAAAGAGGGGAGGCTAGAATTTCTCGTAAGGATGAGATAATGAAAGCAATTGGGAAGAAGTTGGATAGATACAAGAACCCATGGCTTGAATTGAAGATCCAGTATGGTCAGAACAAAGGGAAGCTGTACAATGAAGAATGTGATCGTTTCATGGTAATTTTTTTTCCAAAAAACCTAAATTCTTTTGGTGCAGAGGGCATACTCTGCTGGTCTATTATATTCGGTCATGTTTATCTAATACAACTTTGCCTACTAAACTCCATACAGATTTGCATGGTTCACAAGCTTGGCTATGGGAACTGGGATGAACTGAAGGCGGCATTTCGTACGTCACCCTTGTTTCGTTTTGATTGGTTTGTGAAGTCACGAACAACTCAAGAACTAGCAAGGAGATGTGATACCCTCATTCGGTTGGTGGAGAGGGAAAACCAAGAATTCGATGAAAGGGAGAGACAGGCTCGTAAAGAGAAGAAGCTTGCAAAGGTTAAATTGATTCTTTTTCCCCATCTTATAGTTGTAGACTTGTTCTTCTTTCTGATTTATCAGTATTTAGCTGACTTCATTGGTGACTAGTAAGTAATTAAGAAAAAGTTCTTTCCAAGATTGAATTTTATAATTTTTTTCCCCAGAAGTTGACGCCATCAAAGCGCGCCTTGGCAAGACAGGCAGCGGAGAGCCCCCCTCCTTCAACTTTGAAGAAGAGGAAGCAATTGTTGATGGATGACTACGTGAGCTCGGTATGTTCTGTTCCCGCTTGGAAAAAATGTGTTTGATTATCATTTTCATCTGTCATGACTCTTTGCTGGCTGTTATGAAGCAAGGAGTTAATTGTTTTTTTTTTTTCTTTTTTTTTTTTCAGGGAAAGAGGAGGAAATGATATTGAAGGCAATGATATTTATGTGGGCTCTTTTTATTTTGTTTTTTTTATTCATATATTTTTTATTTTGGCAAAGGTTTTATGTAAGACTTTGGAACACTATGAGAAAAAGATATCGAAAGAATGATTCCATAGAATTAGGATCTCACGTTGTTCGGGTAATTTAAACCCACTATGAAGATGAGAAAGTAAAATGAGAATCAATTTCGTTGGTTTTGAAGTTCTTAAAAATATTTTCTTAGTTTTCAATCTGTAGATTTTTTACTTTTTAAATTCACATAATTTAAATATCCAAAAAATATAAAATTTATGATTTTTTTATAAAAAAAATTCACTAAATAAAAAAATATAGAAGTTTAGTATATTTTTGTGTTCATTGAATTTTTTAAATATTTCACAAATACTTTGATTTTTAAATACATCTAGATGATTATAAAAATAAAACAAAGTAATTGATTAAAATATTGAAAATAAAAATTATCAAAATAAAAAGTAAGAAACAAAAATTTAAAAATTATTTTTGAAAATTCAAAATCAAGTGAGTGAAGACAAATTGGCACGGGCTTTGTGGATTATGATGGAGAATGTGTATGTAAATATATAATTTCTCTATATACATTGATGTGTGTTAATTTTAAATCATTGATTAGCCATTATTCAAGTGTTGTTGAATTGTCTATACAATCAAATAAAACTCACTTTGTTTATAAAAATAAATAAATAAATAAAGTATACATTAATGGTAAATAAAACCCTTCTGAATGTCAACTATTTTAAGAAATTGACACTCCTATTTAATATAGGCACATGATCTCATGATGGAGACTTTTAATGAAATTTGAAAATGACAAAGAGACTGTCATGATGTAAAAATTGACTTTAGGCTTAAGTATATGATTTCATACAAATGCTTGAGGTTTTTATGGCTGTGATCAACATTCCTTTTTTTTTTTCTATGGTAATTTGAATTTTTCAAATTTATTTAAGACGGTTATTGATTATTCATAGTTATCCAATCTTGATTTGTTATTTACTACGAATGGGACATCTTGATTTTACTTTGCTTGATTGTATGAATCAAGATAGATCAATATATTTTTATTAATATAACCAATCAAAACGGGAGGCTCTATTTACACACCACATTTTGTTTCAAGAAACACCATTAATTAGTGTTAGCAGGTATTTTAATATTATAATGTGTTATAGGTTCGATTTTCTTTTCTTTCCCTCTAAGTTATCATTTTCTTTGCCTAGTCAAGTCTTCGTCAAGTCAAGTCAAGTCTCCAAGTCTTCTAAGGAAATTGCCCACCTATTTCCTTTCCTTTTCTTATCCACCAAGAAAAATCCTCCAAGTTTTCTCTCCTATATATATTGAGCTATCTTCTTATTTTGGTGGAGTGAGGAAGTTTTTGTTGCTTTATTATGTTTTGTGTGAGATTATCAGGCAAATAAAAAATGATGTATGTAATAAAACTTTGGGTTCAACCAATTGTGTGGTATTGGTGAACCATACGACTTAGTCGGGCTATTGTATCTTGGGGGACAAGTCAAGGTTTTTTCTGCTGCACTGGTGTGAGACTTTGCCTAACCACAGAGGGTTTGAATTCCTTTAAAGAGAGCGAATTTCCCGCGCCTCAACCCTTACAATAGTTATTGTAATTTTTATTATTTGTATTTTTCAGTGTTTTATTTGTACTTATCACCAACAATTTTAAAGAGATTCAAATAGCAAAAATTCATGGAGCCAGTACTGGAGAAGCCCAACGAGAATACCGGCTTTCTCAATAAGCCCTTCTGGTTTAAGGGAGCCCATTTCAAGAGATGGAAAGGCAAGGTACTTTTCTACCTCAGTCTTCTCAAAGTGGCTTATATCCTAACCGAGAAAAATCCGAACAAAGTTCTCACTAAAGAGATGACCGACGAGGAGTATACTGCTCATCTTGAAAAAATCGAGAAATACAACACAGATGAGTATAAATGTCGATATTATCTTTTGAATTGTCTTTCAGATCAATTTTATGATTATTATGATACTACTTACAGCACTGCCAAGAAAATTTGGAAGGCCTTGCAGAATAAATATGACACTGAGGAGGTAGACACTAAAAAATATGCTGCAAGCCGTTTTTTCCACTATCAGATGATAGACGAAAAATCAGTGGTAGAGCAAGTTCAAGATTTTCAGATGTTAGTGGCTGAAGTTAGATCCGAAGGCATCAAAATTGAAGACAACCTTATTGTAGCAGGTATTATTGACAAACTACCATCATCTTGGAGGGAGTTCCAGAAGTCAATACGCCACAAGCAAAAAGAGACGTCATTGGAAACTCTAATCACACGGATTCCGGTGGAGGAGGAAGCTCAAGGATAAGATGAGCTTATGATACAAGAGTATTCCACTACAAATGTAAACTTAACTTCTGGAAATACTTTACCTAAAAGTCGATTTCATAAAAATAGTTACTTAAAACCAGTTAAGGAAATCTGGAAAAATATTGGAAGGCCACAAAATAAAAATTACCCGAGGCAAAAGAAATGGAACCAAGAACCCCCTTCACAAGATCTGACAAATGTGACATGTTTTGTGTGTGGCAAAAGTAGGTATATTGCTCGAACTTGCAAATTTCAGAAACAACAGTCTCGACCACAGGCTAATGTCACCGAAGAACCATTTGTGGCTATGATTACAGATATTTTTATGGATCAATCTGTGGAAGGGTGGTGGGCAGACTTTGGTGCCAATAGGCATGTCTGCTATGATAAAGGTTGGTTCAAAGATTTCACTCCTTTAATGAGGAGAGAACTGTTATGCTTGGTGACTCCAGTCTAACCAAAGTGCTCGGGTGTGGGGATGTTGAGCTGAATTTTACCTTTGGACGTGTGCTTGTTTTAATAGATGTGTTGTACACACCATCCATAAGAAAAAATCTGATGTCGAGTTATTTGCTCAACAAAGCTGGTTTCAAGCAGACTATTGAATCTGACCAATATGTAATCACTAAAAAAGGCATATTTGTGAGGGAAAGGATATGCTTGTGATGGAATGTTTAAATTAAATGTTGAGAATAAGAAAGCACATGTTTCTGTCTACTTGATGTCTTCAATGAATTTTTGGCATGCTCGTCTGTGTCATATTAATAGCTGATATGTGGGAGTCATGAGTAGTTTAGGATTAATTCCCAGACTAACAAATAAGTTTGAGAAATGTGAAGTTTGTAGTCTAGCAAAGATAACTAAAAGGCCTCATAAAAGTATGGTGAGAAATACTAAATTGTTAGAATTAATTCACACTGATTTATGTGAATTTGAAGGAATTTTAACACGTGGTGGAAATAGATATTTTATCGTTTTTATTGATGATTTTTCAAAATACACTTATGTATACTTGTTGAAAAATAAAATTGATACTTTTGAAAAATTTAAAGAATTCCTTCTTGAAATTGAAAATCAATTCAGTAAAAAGATTAAAAGATATAGAAGTGATAGAGGCCAGGAGTATGAATCTTTTGGATTCAACTCGTTTGCTCAGTCTTTGGGAATAATCCATGAAACTACTCCACCATATTCACCTGCATCTAATGGTGTAGCAGAAAGGAAAAGTAGAACTTTAACTAATTTAACAAATGCTATGCTAATTGAAGCAGGTGCTCCTCCAAATTTGTTGGGAGAAGCAATTTTAACAGCATGTTATGTTATAAATAGAGTGCCACATAAAAAAACAAAAGTTACACCTTTTGAGTTGTGGAAAGGGCATAAGCCAAATTTGAGATATTTGAGGGTTTGGGGTTATCTAGTTTTTGTTAGACTTGTGGACCCTAAAAGACCTAAATTAGGTGTGAAAACTGCCACTTGTGCTTGTCTTGGATATGCAACAAATAGTACAGCCTATATATTTTTTGATATTGAAAACAAAATAATTTTTAAATCAGGTGATGCAATTTTTCATGAAGAAAAATTTCCTTTTAAATCTAAAAATGGTGGAGGTCAAAATTATCAAGAAAATATTTTATTTGAAACCGTTTCCTCTACTTCTCTTTTACAAAACCAAGATACTGTAGTTTTTGGACCTAGAAGGAGTAAACGAGCCAGATTAGAAAAGGATTTTGGCCCTGATTATGATGTTTTTAATGTGGAGGAAACTCCATTAACTTTACAAGAAGCTTTGGCATCTCCTGACTCTGTTTTTTGGAACGAGGCTGTAAATGATAAGTTGAAATCATTATTCTCTAATAAAACTTGGGTATTAGTAGATTTACCACCATATTGTAAAACTATTAGCTGTAAATGGGTTTTGAGGAAAAAACTTAAACCGGATGGAATTATTGATAAATATAAAGCAGATATTGACTTTTTTGATACATTTTTTCCAGTTACTAGAGTTTCATCCATTAGATTATTAATTGCAGTGGCTGCAATTCATGATCTAAAAATTCATCAAATGGATATTAAAACAACCTTTTTAAATGAAGACCTGGGTGAAGAAATCTATATGGATCACCCTGAGGGTTTTGTGGAACCTGGTTAAGAAAGCAAAGTGTGCAAGTTAGTTAAATCCCTATATGGCTTAAAACAGGCTCCTAAACAGTGGCATGAGAAATTTGATTCCTGCATGATTGAGAATGGCTATAAAATGAATGAATATGATAAATGCATCTACTATAATTCACATGTCATTATTAGCCTCTATGTGGATGATTTACTTATATTTGGCTCTAATTTGCATATCATCGTGGAAACTAAAAATATGCTTAGTAGCCATTTTGATATGAAAGATCTTGGTGAGGCTAATTATATTTTGGGAATGAAAATTACCAAAAGCTGTGATGGTATATTTCTTGATCAGTCGTATTATGTTGAGAAAATTTTGAGAAAATATAATTTTTATAAGTGCAAGCATGTTCTTACTCCTTTTGATCCTCATGTACGTTTATTTCCTATTGAAAATGATAAGGATGTAATTAATCAAAAGGAATATGCTAGTATGATTGTTAGCTTGCGTTATGCGACTGACTGTACTAGATCTGACATTGCCTATGCAGTTGGAGTACTTAACAGGTTTACTAGCAAGCCTGGCAGTGACCACTGGCTAGCCATTGAGCAGATTATGAAATATTTATCTGATACTATAAAATATGGCTTGTTTTATAACAAGTATCCTGTAGTACTTGAAGGTTACAGTGATGCCGACTGGAATACATTGTCAGGTGATTCACTATCAACCACTGGTTACTTATTTACATTGGGAGGTGGTGCTATAAGTTGGAAATCGAAAAAACAAACCGTTATTGCCAATTCAACAATGGAGGCTGAGCTTATTGCTTTAGCTACAGCTAGTGAAGAAGCAAATTGGTTGAGAGATTTGTTAAATGAAGTCTCTTGTTGGGAAAAATCGATTCCACCTATATTGATTCATTGTGATAGCACCGCAGCAATTGGTTGAGTTAATAACCGTTATCATAACGGCAAATCCAGACCTATCAGAAAAAAACACAGTATTGTGAGATCTTATATGAATAATGGCATCATAAATATGGATTCTATTAAATCTGGTGATAATCTTGCAGATCCATTAACTAAGGCCTTAGCAAGAGATAGAGTCTGGAATACATCAAGGGGGATGGGGTTGAAGCCCATTGAATATAGCAGGGGCCATGTATAAGGACACTAAACCCAGGGACCAGAGATCTTGTAACTGGGTTCAATGAAAAAACTGATCATATGATGGCCGTAAGAAATGCACTAAATTAATTTTTATCCATCCCTATGATGTAAGTGCATTTTTCCTGTAACGTTGTAGAGGTTGAGATATTAAAAAACTCTTAATGAATTTATGTAGCTCTTATTGAGTGGGGTGTCATAGTTACAGGAGCACCGTTGACAGAATTCACCTATGTGAGTGTGGTAGTGGGGCCGCTACCTATGAGATTTGGGCTAATTCTCAAACACACTCATGAATCCTGGGATCGCACAAGGCCGCAATGTGCTAGCTTTTAAAGCTTATATGAACACCTAGAATATTATGTGTGCGCAATAATTATTTATTTCCTTTAAGCAGTCATAGTTCAATGCTGAGCATACTATTGGCTCTGGAGTAGATATTATTGTTTCACTAATGGAGGTTCAATGCAGAGCACACCTACCATAATGCATAATATTCTTATTTGCCTAATAATTTCAGTTTTTGTTACCTATAATATTAAAATAGGTGGGGGAATGTTAGCAGGTATTTTAATATTATAATATGTTATAGGGTTGATTTTCTTTTCTTTCCCTCTAAGTTTTCATTTTCTTTGCCTAGTCAAGTCTTCGCCAAGTCAAGTCAAGTCTCCAAGTCTTCCAAGGAAATTGCCCACTATTTCCTTTCATTTTCTTATCCACCAAGAAAAACCCTCCAAGCTTTTTCTCCTATATATATTGAGCTATCTTCTTATTTTGGTGGAGTGAAGAAGTTTTTGTTGCTTTATTATGTTTTGTATGAGATTACCAAGCAAATAAAAAAGGGTGTATGTGATAAAGCTTTGGGTTCAACCAATTGTGCAGTATTGGTGAACCATACGACTTAGTCAGACTGTTGCATCCTGGGGGGACAAGTCAAGGTTTTTTTTCTCTCCTGGGGGGACAAGTCAAGGTTTTTTTTCTGCTGCACTGGTATGAGGCTTTATCTAACCGCAGAGGGCTTGAATCTCCTTAAAGAGAGCGAATTTTTCGCGCCTCAGCCTTTACAATAGTTATTGTATTTTTTATTATTTGTATTTTTCAGTATTTTATTTGTAATTATCACCAACAATTAGTTTATTTTTTATTACAATTTTAACCTTAGGTAAAATGACTACAAAGGACAAGCTATGATATACCATTTGTATAATTACCATAAAGGACAATAATAAATATAATATACATCAACAATTTCAAACGTGTTACTTACATATTTTGTCTTTCAAGAATCCAAACATCATAAAACAAAAACCAAAAACCCTTAAAGAAATAACCAAAAATATACGTATTATTAAAAATTTTAATTGGATTCAACGATGGATACATCTGACAGTACTCATTCGGAACAATGGAGCAATAAAAATGTTATTTTTTATTTATTTTTTCATTTTGGTTTACATGCTAGTGGTAAACCGTTTGTATTAGTTCGGTTATCCAGAGTTGAATAATAAATTAATGTTCAACTACCTACAACTGAACAAATTGTACATGTTCAGTTTTATAGTGTTGAGCTTTCTCCAAATATTCAATTTTTAAGTATCGAACAAACACTATTTGTTCGGTTAAAAACAATCAAACAACTGCACTTAGTTCGATTTTGTACTGCCATTAAATAAAGTTTTGGTGCTCTCGATAATCATGGATTGTTGCAATGCCCTAACTACACTCTCAGATCCACCTAATTTTTTCTTCTCAATAGTACAATCCAAACTTCTTATTAGAAAATTCTCTTCCCGTGATCTCCTAGGCCACCGATGTTGATCATAGGCTTCGAATTCTTCGTCTGATTCCTCACTGACGTCGCTTTCCTCCTCTCCATCTGATTCCTCACCGGAGTGAAGGTAAAGATGAAAGATTGTGGGTAGATTGTGAGTATGGTGTGTGAAAAAGACTAAAGATAGAAGATTGTAGTGTGTATTGAGCAAAATATTTATTTATCAAAATAATTAAATATATTCCTTGAGACAAAATACGATTTGTAAATAGAGACACCCAATCGAAACATGGTTAGGTACCAACATAAATTGAAGAAAAATGTTCTTTATCTCTTTATTTATTTTAGTTGTTTAAAGAATTATTACTTCATTCCATCTCATTTTAATGAATTAAAATAGACTACTAAATGAACACCCTTTAAACTCACTACTTATCACAAGCAAAGAAGAGAGAGAGAGAGAGAGGGGTCCTTTGATGGAGAATGATGAACCCTCTTTGTATTAAGCCGAAAACATGACAAACTCAGAATCCATACACATGACTACATCCAAGTACAAAGCCATAAGAATAATGGGACTCCCAAACCAAACTCACTAAATTTCCCCACAATCATACACATACAATGATACAACACACAATATAATGGGGGTGGGGGTCATAGCAAAATGAAACATCTTCCAATCTTCTCTTCTGTATCATCCAACTTTCCAATAAAAAAAACCTAAATACATAATTTAGCACGTCACATATATCATTCCATAGCGGGGTCTACCTGTAAAATGCCCAAAATCACAGCACTAACCCCATGAGACTGACTTCTTTGAACTGTGAATGATAATTAGGACAACCAACAACAGTTGAAATCGGATATAAACATTATTACCGGGGCAAATACTGACACCACAACAGTAAAAGTTATGACATTTCTCTGTATTCTCCACCCTTTTTCTTCTTCCTGATGACCCATCCAAATCATCCAAAGCGACATGCCCCTCAGGCTTTCTGGTTCAAATTACTCGTTTGTACCATCAAAGCTACCCATTGCGTTTGCTCGTTTTTTTTTCTCTCCAATTCTCACCCCACACTTTCGCCTCTGCAACTGCCCGTTCCCTATCTAGATCTCGGTTCCTTGGAGTCTCTCTTGCTCTCCCTGCGCTAATGGGGCTGTCTCTCTGAGAGTCCTGACGTTCCACTTCATCCATGCCCCATTTCCTCCCAGATCCACCACCAGTTTCACTCCCACCTAACTCTGCACCGGCATTCAATTCCCTTGCAGAGTCTCTCTTTCTGAAATCAGGAGAATTCTTATGGTTGGATGGCGAGCCGTAGCGTCCTCCTCGTCGAGACTCGTCTGGACTATCCAGCCCATTGGCCATGCTCCTTCTGTCATCCCTGCTTCTAGGAGTAGATGGACCAACTCTATTACTATGACCCGTGGGTGCACTTGGATCGTAGGTTTGGGAGGCTAAATATGTTAAAGCAGTCACAACATCACCTATCAGAGGCCTTGTAGCAGCTTGTTCTTGCAAACACATGGCTGCAACGGCAAGTGCTTGGTAAAGTCCTCGCATTGGATAGCAACCTTGTAAAAGTGGATCAGCCATTTTGGGAAACTTCCGGCGATCCTTGAAAAGTGGTCTTGCCTACAAGTCCATGTCCCACAAGAATGAAAAATCAGAAATTGGAGAGAAAAAAAAAAAAAAAACCTACTTTTTTGTGTTAGTTCTATAGCACACTATAACATCAACTAAAGAGCATAGACACTTGACATGATATGGACACACCGATAAGGAAATTCTAAAAAAATATAAGACATGCACAAGTATATAGTTTTACATATTTATTATATGACATAAATAAAAATTAAAATCACTACATGCCATTGTCATGTATATGAATATCTAATTTAAAGATAAATAATTTTTAAAGTCTAAAGGAGTAGAATGGGTATAAATTTATGTTGGGGTCTATGTTGGGTGTGTTACAAAGCTGGGGGTGGGGCTAGGGTGGGGAAAAGACATCGGAAGGCTTGGTTACTTGCTTTCCATTGTTTGTTTTGGTTGGTTTGATTGGAGCGTAATATGCGAGTTTTTCAAGATGTGTGTCATTCATTTATTTGGTTAGAAAGTAGGCTCCTTTTGGTGTTGCATAGTTGGGTTATGGGTTCAGCTAATCGGGATATTTTGACTTTTGTAGATTTTGTGAAGGATTTGATTAGTTAATTGTGCTCCGGCCCGTTGTGGGTTGCTTTGTTTTCTTTGTATTCTTTGCATCGCTTTAATATTTTTTTAATAAAATTTGATTATTTATTAAAAAAAGTATAAATTTACCTTATTTTTCTTTTATCATTGGATTCGAAGTAATTTTATTCACACTTGTATTGTGTTTCATGCGTGTCTAAGAGATAGACTCGTGTTCTTTAAATGTCTTAAAATCTGTCCAAGTCTAGAATTTTTTTTTTTAAAATAATAGGAAATGTTTGAACGTATATTTAATTTTGTGTTGGGAAGTGTTTGATGAATGTTGTGTTGTGTACCCTTTTAACCTGTGTTACCAAAAACGCTAATACCCTTGCAAATTACGTATGGGTACATACGTTTCGAAATATGGTACACTTCCGTTCCAAAACAATAAATTTAGTGATCCAAAACGCTCCCAAAATTTTTTCCCAATATATTTGCTTAAATGTTACTTTAGGAGGAAAAAAAATTAAATATAATGAACTAAAATCTAAAATGAATCAAGTTTTGACAAAACAAAACAAAACATTAAAAATGAAGAGAAAAAGAAAAACATTTTATTGGATGCCTAAGAGTTAAAAGAAAATTATTCTAGAAATACCTTAAATTCTTAAGTGTAATATATACTAGTCTACCCCTATCGTACCACACTTTACCATGTTTCCGTTCCTGTTCCACGTACTGGAACGATCCACATTCCAGGTAACATAACTCTTAACCACCAACCAAGTCATCATGCATCAATTTGCGTTAATTGCTAAGGAGAATGCATCAAGACAAAAACAATACCATAAAAATATAAAGAGAATCACTTACCCATGCAACGAGATTTTGCTCTCCTGCAGCCCGGGTGTTGTCAATAGCCTTGCGCCCTGTAATAAGCTCTAGAAACACGACTCCAAAACTATAGACATCAGATTTGAGCGTGAGTTGACCAGTCATAGCATATTCAGGAGCACAATAACCATATGTCCCCATAACCCGGGTTGAGACGTGCGTCTTATCACCAACAGGACCTAGTTTTGCAAGCCCAAAATCCGATAACTTAGGAAGATAGCCCTCACCTAGAAGGATGTTTGATGATTTTAAATCTCGGTATATAACAGGAGGGTTTGCCTTGTCATGCAAATATTCTAGACCTTTTGCTGCACCAGCTGCAATCTTCATCCTTGTATTCCAGTCCAGAGGCTCTTTGTCTGGTGGAAGATCTGAAAATGGGTATCAAATGAAGTAATCGGTTAGGCTTACCGAAAGCACACTCATTAGAAGAAAACTTGTGACCCGTATACAGATATTTTGGAGAGAGTTACATTTCCAAAAGAAACTAGTAGTGAAACATATATTTTGGAGAAACCAATTAATCTGTTTTTTTTGTTTTTGTTTTTGTTTTTTTATTATTTTGATAGAGAGGCAAAAGCAACATCGTTTCTTGTATTATGTAAACTAAAACAAAAACATAACTGAATAACAGTGAATCATAATGAAACGTGGTGAATCGCAAATTTAATTGCACGAGTCACAAAATTTCCGGAAACATGCTTCCCAAATTAATGAACAGAATACAGAAATTGAAAACGATACCACACACGCCCAAATTTCTTTGCAAGCTTTCAGTGCATAGGTACAAAATGTGGCTGCTTGTTAAAAGTAGTGAAAATTTCCATTGTTCTACATGGGGCTCCTTCGCTTCACTAGAAAACAAGCAAAGGAACAATGAACATAGTGCCTTCTATGAGGTTTTTTCGACCATTATGGATGTAATTAGCATGCCAGCCATTGTCTACCGTTTGTAAGCAGCTGTGATGGGATCCAGGCTCCAGCCATCTAGGTCAAGGATCATCTCCTCCCAATTCCCAAAAGAGACAGTAGGAGCCACATATAGTCTGTTTCTATATCTTTAAGGAAGGTAAACACACGCAGAGACACAGATCCCCCCCAAAATGCCTCCCTTTCTCCAACCATGGATGCATAAAGAAAGTTATTTTCATTCATACTGGAAACCATAAATAAATCGACTTTTAAATGAAGTCTCAATACTATAACGTGGAGTCTAATACTGGTGACAATATGTCATGTTAACTACAGGTCCTACTACCACTAAGGCCGGCCATCACGATGCCAAATCAACATACCACTTTTTTTGGCACTACTAACACTAAATCGTACAAAGCTAGGTCCAGCTATACCTACCACTATGCCAAATTCAATTAATAGCATGCCACATTCTACCACTACTACGTATGGCAAGTACTACCCTAACCATCCCAAAATATATCTTCACCAACATGATTGACAATGCTGTACTGTGGCCACTGCCACACTAATTTCCAAATTTAGCAACTACCATTATTGCTGCTGCTCACAGCTATTACCATGCCAATCAAATGAAGATCATCAGACACCTGGCCCATTTTTCCACTGTGGTAAAACAAAAAACATGTCTTCAATTGAATGATGAAATTTTGTTGTTGCAATAAATTCCATCTATTGCCTTTATAAACTTTTTGCCCTCCGTGGTCTAGGACTTAAATTAACCATTCCCAATGTTTCCCAATGAACTTTAAAATTCTGGCCAAACAATTTCAATCAACAGTCGTCAATTTTCATTTTCAATACATAATAACCAATAAAATTATCCATAATCCATTTATTGAAATTGGAAGACCCAAAATAGCTTTCCAACATATAATTTGGGGTCCGATGGAATTTATAGGTAACAGAAGACACCCAATAAAACAGAGATTTATTCTTTCAAACATATTTTGAGTGTTAACACAAATGAAAGATTCATTAACATTTTGTGAATCTTTCATTCCAAAATATGATCATCCTACTTCTTTATCTTGGCCTTCCTACTCAATAGTTGAATAAGTGTATGAGATGTGCGTCCAACGTATCTAGTTTGACAGGCACCAAACAACAATGTGTAATGGTTGAGTTTACTATATAACTATGTGGAAGCGTAAGATTCCTATGGTAGTTTGTAAACACCATTTTAGCCACAAAATAAACAGAAGAAGTATTTAAGAAATACGAAATCTAGCCACATTCGTGTCATTGGATATGAGAATTAGATGAATCAAATACCCAAGTCCATGCAACATAGCTCGTAACAAAAAAATGTCATTAATATGTAGAATATTGTCCCACAATAGTAATTCAATCAATCATTGACCAATCCATGTTTTCACTTAATAAATAATATTGCAAACTCAAGAACCACTTAAGTATAATGCAAACTATAAGTTAGTCTTGGGGGGGGGGGGGGGGGGGTTTAGAACAAGTCCGGATAAGTATGCCTTTTTCAGTTTCATGTTAAATCAAATAATAGCACAAGCAACTCAGTGCATGAATATAAATGAGCATCTCATCATACCATGGATTCATAAATGCTACCTAAAGGAAAACAATCTAACCATGTAAATGATCCTCCAAAGATCCCAATGGCATGAACTCATAAACAAGGAGCCGCTGGTCCCCATCAGCACAATAACCAATCAAATTGACAAGGTTCTGATGGTGCAAGAGGCTAAGCATGAGAACCTCCACCAAGAACTCTCTATTTCCTTGAAGGCCATTGCGATCAAGCTGTTTCACGGCAACTACCTGCAAAGATAATTATCTCAACCAACCAAATGTCATTAAATTGCAGACCATATGTGGTTAACATTGCAAATATATTTTACAAACGGAAGGTTCACAGGCAAAATCTACAAAAAATTAGTCCTTTTAATCCTTCAAATCTAAATTCTAAGATATTGTAAACCAAGCAACTGAATATGAATGCTTTTAGTAGTCAGATATCTGTGTTTAACACATCAAAACGGACCTGTCCTGTGCTTTCTAAGCGCCCCTTGTAAACACGTCCAAACCCACCTTCACCCAGAAGACACTCTGGCCTAAAGTTCTTTGTGGCAGCAGCGAGCTCACGAAATGTAAACGTCTGTGCAGCGATATGTGCTGTTGGTCCATCTTTTTGAACTGCTGGTTCTTTCTTAGGATCCTTCTTGGGATCAGAATTACTACGCGATTTTGATTTGTCTAAAAAATAAGAGAATTAGATACAGTAAATTGGAAGGCAAACAAGGAATTCAAAAATACAACTATCTAGTTGCTATGCACCAAGTGGAACACATAAATTTTGAACTATAACTCAATATTGCGTAAGGTATACAATTTGAAATCATGATGGATAAGACCTAGTCATTTGGATTGTCCTTGTATGAAGAGTTACTTGACCTTAACATTCTTATGCAAAACCTATGTTACATATCCCACACATATCCATATCCATCGGATATGTGTCTAAAACCCCTACCAAGTTTATACACCTGAATCTCCACATTTATATGATGTTTGAAGAAGAAAATGCTTACATTTGCCTGTAAACACATATTTCTAGCTTTTCACACGAATGCAAGGTTTTAAAAAGCGACCGCAACCGTTACGTAACGGTTTTGGCGGTTACCGCCACCCGTTACGGCCGCTTTTGCAGTGTGATTGAGATTCACAGGTACGTTGGCCGTAGCGGCTGCTGTAGCGGTCGTAACGGTGCCGTAACGGCCTGTTACGCACCGTTACGTAACGGTTCCAAACTGTTTCTTTAAAAAAAATATAAAAAAAAAGCTGAAAATGGGAGAAGAGAGATAGAGAGAAGAAGGAAATAAAGAGAGAAAATAGAGGAGCAAGAGATAGAGAGAGAGAGAAGAGGGAAGATGTAGAACATATTATTGATTTGTTGAAACTATAAGATGTATGCTATTCTATTCAGCTACTATCACTAAACCATTTTGTTTGTGTGTGTCTATCTATATATTGTTTAAAAATAATAATAATAATAATAAGTGTGGTTATTATCTATTTGGTTGGGTTAAAATATGTATATATATTTATATATATATATATATATATATATATTTAGGCTCTTATTTATTCTTTTACTTTTGTCATTATTTATCTTATATATAATAGTTAGTGATTGATTTTTTGTAAAATATAAAGTCATTAATTATTAAAATAAAATGTAAAAAACTCAGTTTATAGTGATTTAAAAATATGAAATATATTGGATCATACTTAAAAATTTATAAAAATTGATCAATATTTATTTTTAACCCAATAAATATGATCATAGAAAAAAAATATGCGTATCGGTAAGTTTTTTTCAAACTGTGCAAAAAATAAAAAAATTCACGGTTCCGGTTACCGCAACCGTTACACTACGGCCTTTACACCCCGCAACCGCAACCGCGTCACCGCCACCGTTACGGCGACCGCAACCGCTTTTCAGAACCTTGCACGAATGAGAGACAAAATTCCTATTTTCCTTGAATCCTATTTAATTTAAAGTACATTTCTAAATAATTTGACAATATCTTAGCTAAGAAAATGATACAATATGCAATATATATGTGTTTGAAGCAGAGTGGAGTTTGTTCATTGCGCTGCATAGTTGGATATCGTTGATGGTGGACGCGGATGTTTTGACTTTTGTTGATTTTGTAGAGGACTTGATTTAGCAGCTGTTTTGTTTGCTCTTTGTCTTGTTGTTTAGTGCTGTTTTGGTTTATGTTTGCTGCTAGTTGTTAGGCTTGTTTTTGTATTCTTTGTATCGTCTTGATACTTTTTCAATAAACTTTGCTTATTTATCAAAATATATATGTGTGTGTGTGCGCATGCGCGCGCGCGCGTGTTTGAAGCATGTCTCTGTACCCATATCTAACTTTTGGATGCATATCCTAATATCCCAAAATTTAGGTGAAGGAAAATTTGACGCTTGGACACGTAACTGCACCCGTACTCATACCCTAGTCCATGTAATCTAGTGCAAAACTTGCATTTGTCAAACAACATTTTACCATTTGCTATATGCCAACTTCCAATTCCATATAACTAGTTAATGGAAACGACATTAGATCCAAAATTGCCGTTTGGAAAGCACTTATCTGCATCAATTGAAGTACAATTTATCGATCAATAAACCAGTACAAAAATTCACTACCCAAAAGCAAAATGTCTGAACATCCCAAATCTAAGAGCAAGAGCGGATCTCCAAAACAATTCCAGCAACACTACACTAGTGCATAATCAAACAGAATGGGCCATAAACAATTCCACAGAGTAATCACACATCAACAAACTGTGACAAAGAAAAATCAAGAAAACCCCAATTCAGAGAACACCCAAATCAAAGAAACAGCCATGGGTGAATCAGATCAAACTAACAGAAAATTCTAACAACCACACTTCATCCAAACACTCGAACCAAATCAAGGAAACACGAAATTCAACAAACCCACCAATCGAAACAATCAAAAACACAAAACCTAAGAAATACCCATTAGTAATTATTTCCAAGAAAACATTTTTTCAAAAAAAAAAAAAAAAAAAAGTGTTACCTGAACCAACTCTGGTCACATGGTGAGACTGAGCAGCTGATGATTCTTTTACAGAGTCCTTCTTCCCCACTTCCTTCACACCATTCCCATCCTTGTTTGATGATCCAAAGCATGGAAAACACCCACCCATATCAAATCCACACACAAATCAAAGCAAAACCCTCCAACACCCCAAAAATCCCTATCTATACAGATAAATTCTCAACCCCTTCAACAATCACTCATCATCATCCTCATCAATCTCACAAACCCATCTCCATAAACGATCCCAATCAATCACCCCTTTCTTTCTCTCTCTCAAGAATCCCCAGTAGAAAATTTTCAGCCATTAGTCACTTTTCAGTGACCCCAATCAGCTCAAGAACAAAGATCAACACCCCCCCTTTTTCTTTTCTTTTCGTTTTTTGGGTCTGAGAAAGCAGATCACCAAATCGAAGAAATTGATGGTTGAAGAGAGGCTCAAGAAACAAAGGAAAACAAATTTACACTTAAATATATATATATATATATATATATAGATGTGGGTGTATTTGCAGAAATGGAAATAGAGAGAAATTTGGGGGTAAAAGTGAAAATAAAGGTTAATCTTTTCGGTAATAGAGAGGTTTAAGAGAGATGATTAGGTGAGTCCAGTGATTAATCTTCTTGGAATCTACAGAAATGCCACTGTAAATTTTTTTTTTTTGTATTCCCTCAATTTTTATTTATTTAAATTTTAACCCCAAAATACAGAGAAATTACGAGTTTGGTTAAGAAGAATCATCATCACTGTCGGAGAGTGGCCCCACACGAGTGACGTGCCTCCACCCTTTGTGAATTGTGATTGACATTCTAAACACATGTCGTTAAAAAACACAAAAAATTAAAAATTAAAAATTAAAATAAAAACAAAATAAAATTAATTTGATTTTAATTTCTTAAACTATTATTATTTTTTGTTTTATTTTTAAATTATTAATGTTATTTATTTAATTATAATTTTTTTATTTCAATTCTTGTAATTTAATTAGAGATAATTATACAAATTACTAGCTATTGATATCTAATTTAATGGTAAAAAAAATATTTTAAAATTTTAATAATTTAATCATACAACTAAACCTATGTCAAATTGTTTAAACTGATTTTTTCGCAACTAATTTGTACAATTATATCTTATTAATTCACATAAATTTGTACGTGCGTGATCAAATAGATGAAATTGATATTTTATAAATGAGATAGAAAAATATAATAAGTGGAATTAATTCAAAAATTAGAAAGAGGAAAAAAAAATATATTTGGGGTAAATGGTAATGTATGACTGGGGATTTTTGGGCTTGTGTGATATCATGGTTTTGGATTATTTGATGGGAAGATGATTATGTAAGAAAAAAAAGTTCTGACATCATGATATTGATCCAACATCTGAAAGTAGCTGAGTATTTTTTATATTTTATTTTAATTATTCTTAAAATAGAATGTGGAGATTCTCCAATAAAATTGTATATAAAAATACAGTCTACAAAAATGAGATTTTCAAAATGTGAATTTGGTAAAAATTTTCTATTTTTTTATTTTTTAGTATTTCTTTTTGGGTAGATTTTTTATTGGCCCAAATGGTTCTAAATAAGTAGACACAAAATGATTTCCTAATTTTTGTTTTCTAGTTGGGCTGGTATGGGAGTGTAGGGGCCTAATAGATAACCCAAAATTGTAGGAAAATGTAGTGGCAAAAATTTATTGGTTTGAATAATGGGATTGTTTTATGGACATATATGCGAAACAAAAGGTTCTGAATTCACAATTCTGTAAAAATTATTTGTATATTTAAATTTACTTTTAATTCAATTAAAGATTTTGTTAATATATACCTTAAAGACAATATTAATAAGGCTTGAAAAATTTATGTGTTATTTACCATGCACACTTTAATGCAAAGTGTATAATATTTTAAAATTTTGTGACACGTGTTAATAGGACCTTTTAATTAAATCAAATTTTAATATTTATTTTTTTAAGTTACTAATAATCTAAGATAATTTGTTTTGCACTATTAAACTATCGTTTCCATTGTACTATGCTTGTGGCCTTGATTAATCTTTGTTTCTAATTGCAACTTGCAAGTGCTCAAATTAACTATAAGATTAGTGATCAAATTGGCATTGGCGGGCTTATTATAATGTGAAAAACATAGAAGCAACAATTTCGTAATGGTATAGCATATGGAGTTTGTTGGTGGCATCTTGTGCTTATCATCTAACTTGATCTAACATATGTCTCTAGACAACCCAACAAAAGTAATCTATAGAAACAATTTTGATATACGCAATGACAAATTATAAGAAGATTTTATTTGTATAGAACTTTTATACAAGACTTTTCACTAAAATAATGTAATAATGACATTTTAATTTGGGGTGGTCAAAGTCTAATGGCCTGATCAATCGAGTCTTATATTTTTAAGACTTGAAAAAATATTTTAAGTCATACGATTAAATTGAATTGAGATTTTGAATTCATTTAATTTTTGACAAAACTTGGAATAAGAAATTTGGCTGATCTTTCCAACTGACCCCACCCTACCCATTTATAAAATAAACTAAAAAAATAATAATAAGAGATAAGAAAATTGTATATTTTAGAGCCAAAAATTGGAGAGATGAGCACTCTTTAATTATTGTTTTGGGGTGTATAATGACCATACTATTTGTAGACATGTCCTCCACTTTTATGCTTATGCTTTGTTCTATGCTAATGACAAAATCTTCAATCCATGAAAAGAAAAAGATAATATCCACCAAAAATCACATGATTCACGTGTTAGTAAAAGCTTATATATACCTTAATGTGAAAAAAATTAATTATTAATAAGGGTGACATTAAAAATATTAAATTTTTTATTAAATAAATAATTAAATGTCTCACATGAACGTAGGGTCTGTAATTTTGTAGACCTACTCTCATATAAGATATTTGATCATTTATTTGATAGAAAATTTATAACCTATAACATTTTTCTATTAATAAAGGCTTCGGAATAAAATAACAGTAAATAAATAAAGTCTTTGGAATGAGTGCTCAGCTTATATATGGTCTAATAATAAACTAATAACCAATTGATGAGAAAAACTAATTGCTAAAGACTTTGAAATGAGATCCATTGTTGGGTCCACCACCATCACAAATATTTGAGTTCTTAATTGAATCATATAGATTTATAATTAGGTAGATTTAGCAATTGCCTTTTAAATATTTTTTATTTTATTTAATTTTTTGAAATATAAAGAAGTTTGTGTGCTTGATAATTGTTAAAAAAATTAAAATTATTATTTTGGTTATGGAGTCAAACTTTTGCTTTTTGATAAGAAATTATCATATTGTCCTTGTAGCGTAGTGAAGTCCTTCTTAATACAACTAAAGGAACACAATCTAATTTCTCATAGTATGAAGGATAAAATTGTCCTTTAAAAATTTAGTTGACATTCCCAAAAACAGTTTTTTGTTTTTATTTTTGTTGCACAAAGTGAAAAATTAATTATAAATGAATAAGATGCAAGTGAGGACTATGTCTCGAAAGAATAATTTTTAATTGATTTGTAATAAATTTTTAATTCCTATTTAATTTATCTGACATTTTCCAAAGTAATAATCAACTTTTTTTTGTTTGAGTTTTCTGAATTTACTTTTTAAAAAATTAAAACTTTTTATTTTATTTTTTTTAGAAAAATTACAAAAAAAATCCTAAAATTTAGCGTGTTTTTCAAATTAAACCCAACATTTTAATTTTAACAATTTAAACTTTAAATTTTTAACCGTGTCTCAATATTGACCCTCTATCTGTTTCTGTTAATTTTTTACACTTTAATACTTTTTTCTGTTAATTTTTTACACTTTAATACTTTTTGATTCATCCATAATTATTATAATTATTTTATTCCAAAATCACCTTTATTTAATTCAATGGACAATCGGTGAAGATCGGTGTTAGAGATTCAATGGATTCAATGGATCTATGAAAAATCTTCAACGGACAGAGATCTTCAACAGAGATTTGTAAGTAATTTTCAGTGGAAGAAAAATGAAAGGTATAGTTATTCAAACACCTCCAACAATTTCAAGAGGAAAGCTTTCGTTATTGGCTTTGGTACATTGCTGTGCCATAATTTCCAAAGAGCCATCTCAACTTTCCCTTCATGTAGGCTTCGTTTGGGAAGCGAAAAGCATGGGTCTTTTGGCTATTTTAATCACAAAAAAATAAAATAAATTTTTTAATTTAATAAGACAAAATATCACATCTAATTCATAATCATTACATTCTTTCTTTTAAAAAAAAGTCAAAAAAATAAAAGCTCTTCACAAGTCAAATTTTTTTAACCCTGGACTAAAATAGTAAAAAAAAACAAATTAAAAGCCAAAAAACCAACCTACTTCCCAAACGAACCCTAAGTTCACCGCAATGAAAGAATGTACTGTAATGTGGTGTTTGTAAGTTGTATCACTTCTCACATGTACAAGAAATCTGAAATCTATGTGGTTAACACAAGCTTTGGTGACAGATTCAATGGTGATAGAGATTCAACGGTAACATATCTCTCATTTCTTCTACAACAACCTATGTGGCAGCGGTGACAAAGGGATTCGGTGTAGCTTCTTCTCTCTCTCAGTATCACAGCCTTATCTTCACTCCATATATGAATCCGAACAATCTCATACTCACAAGAACCACCTTGAAACACCAGAACATTGCTATGGCCAAGAATGCTATAGCAGCGGATCCGGTGACAGCGACTCTATTCAGAGCGGCAATACTAGTAGGAGTGGCCAATGGACCAAGATTGGAAGCGATCAACGATGGAGTCATAACGGCGATGGTAGATCCAACCACAGAGAGAGATGACAGATCCAACCATACACACAGAGAGATATGGCGGATCCAACCAGAGAGAGAGAGAGAAAGAAAGAGAGATGGACGGAGTGGGAGTGGGAGTGGGAGTGGGAGTGGGAGTGGCAGATCCACACAGAGCGAGAGTCATGGACGGAGCGATGGTAGATCCAACTATACACACACAGAGAAAGAGAGGAAGAGAGAGAGAGAGCTGATAGGAAAAAAAGTAATTTTCGAATAAAATAATTATAATAATTATGTACGAATCAAAAAGTGACACGTATATTAAAAATAAGGACTATTTTGGAAAGTTCGCCAAAAGTCACTTTTTTTGGTTTGTAGTAAAAGTCAAAAGTTGACTTTTTTATCTTTTTTTTTCCATTTGGGAAGTTGGTTTTTAGCCAACGATGAAATTACAATTTTGCCTTCATGGGTCAAAATGTGTTACATGGGTAAAGTCGTAAATATTTTAAATAAATGGGGATAGTTAGGTCATTTTATTATGATTTGACATCATAAACAAACATTAATCAAAAAAGTCAAAAGTCACTTTTTACCAACTTCTTAAATCATTTGTCTAAAAAAGCCAAAAGCTTGGTTAAAAGTCAAAAAGTCACTTTTTACCATATTTCCAAAATAAGCCTAAGTGTAAAAAGTTAATAGAAATAAACGGAGGATCAGCATTGACACACAGTCAAAAATTCAGAGTTTAAATTGTTAAAATTAAAATATTGAGGTTTAATTTGAAAAATATGCTAAACCATGGGATTTTTTTTGTAATTTCCCTTTTTTTTGTTTTTACTAATTTTTTTTAATATTTTAAGTAATTTTTAAAAAAATTTTTTTGATATACCTAACATAAATACATTTAAAAAAGTATAATATTTGTGAAAAAAAAAATTTAAAAAATTCACTAAATACCCCAAAAAAAAAACACATTTTTTATATTCTTGTGTATTTATTGATTTTTTAAAATATTTGTTTGCAAATATTTTATTTTTTAGATACATCTAAATAATGTGTATCTAAAAAAGTAAAAAAAAAAAATTGTTTAAAATTTTAAAAATATTCACTAAAAATAAAAAAAAAATATGAAGAAAAAAACTCAATTTTTAAAAAATTAAATCCAAAAAATTGAAATCAAACACAATGAAAACTATTTGATGGGTTGGTTTAATCTAGAGTTAATTCAACAATTAAGGGCATGTATGGAATGATGTAAAACTTCTTTAATCAAAGGTAATTTCTTTAGAGAAAGTTGCTTATTTGTAAAATACAAATAACTCAACTACTTTTTTTCCAAATTGAATCTGATCCAAACAAGGTCTTTGTGATGAGTTTAAATTTTAAAATTCATGTAACTTCTTTGAATCTTCCTTATTTTTTTTTCTTTTTTTTTTCCCACCATGCTTAGCATAATCTGATTGTTTGAAAGATAATAACTAAGCTACTGTACTGTGATGCTGCTAGTTTCCACAACTTGCAATGACATTTTTTTAATTCAAAGGCATTGTACTTTTCTCCATGATTAGAGGTGATAAGTTTGAGTTAGGGGCAAATTTTGCATTATAAAACTAAAGTCAATCCGAATTGATCTTGTGTAAAAGATTTGCTATAGAATGAATGCATTTATTTTTTAAACAGTGGGTCTATAAATTCAAAAAAAAAAAGGAGAAATTTATCAAAAATACAAAATTTAAAATTAAGATTTATTCTTGGAGTGGGCCCATAATAAGAAGGTTAGATCTACTCCATTATTCCAAATTCTGGATTAGTTTTATCTTTTTGGCCTTTTTATTTTTTAAATAATTTATATCATCAAGTGTACCCATTTATGAATTTCATTGTAGCAAGAAAATGTTGTTTTGGGATATATCGAGGTTAGTTCATATTTTGTCGGCAAATCCTTCCTAATTCACATATTTTGTGAGTGATTTGATGGAAAAGAAAGGAATTAAGGTAGTGTTTGGTAGAATTTTACAATCATGATTTGAGAATAGAGTTGTATTTTGAATTTTTAAATTTTAAAATTATGATTTAAAAAGAGAAAATTTGTTTGGTTATGAGTTTTAAATTTTTAATGCGACATATAAAATGGGAAAAATTATTTGGTTATGAGTTTTGAAAAAAGTTTTTAAAACTTAATTCAAAAACTTATAATTCATAACCAAACCAACAACTCAAAACTCTATTGAAAATTCTATTTAAAATTCATAACTAAACTTTTTTTAAAATTCAATTCAAAAAAATAATTTATCATTTTGGTTTTAAAAAAATTATTTGTATATTTGAAAAATATCAAAAACAAATATAATATTTTTTTTCTCCAAATAACAGGTGGCGATTGGAATTGCAAAAAAAAAAATACTGTTCTGTTCAACTAGCCAGACGACCGATCAGACATCCGAATAAACCAAAAATTCAAAAATTATCTGTTTCACCAAACATGCTTTCAAAATGTAATTTGAAATTGATTTGGAATCATGATTTGAAAACTCAAACCAAACATAATATTCAAATAATATAAGGGTGAAATTATTTTTTGAAAGCTCTACCAAACACAACCTTAATTCTCATTCATTTTCTCTCATTTGACTGCTCTTGCTGTGCCTGATTTGAAAATTTAAGGAGATATTTGAAAAGAGAAATAAAAAAAATAGATGAAATCTAATTTTACACATATTTTTTTTTTAAAATCATTTTTTAAATCTATCAACCAAGCACAGCGTAACTGAGAAACAATGAAATAGAAAGTGAGGTTGGCCTTGTAAAATAAGTGAGAAATCTCTCAGTCTGTCAATCAAAATAGTGAATAACACAAAAAAATATATTTTTTTATTTTTATTTTTTATTAATTATTTTTTTTGTTTTACCACCTAGTGCGCCAAGAATGGACGGTAAGAGAGTGATGTTAGTTTTTAGCCAACTTTGAAAGTTCAACAAAGAAAGATGTTTCAAATTGCACTTGGATGTGTTGTTGTCTTACAGACTAGTGTTTTGCCTTTGTCATCCATTACGGGGAAAAGCCCCCATGATCTTATCAAATGTCCCTTTCTAAAGACTATCACCATTTCTATGATTACCCTATATAGATGTAAGCTAGAAAATCAAGTTTAAGATAGTGTATAGTATTATTTTCCACTTACAGAACAATTTCATTAAGTTGTGATATATACGTGGTTCCAACTACTCTTTATTTTTGTAGGGATATATTTTCTGAGTATCAACACGTGGTAAGGTGACGCCGACGTGTCAGCCGAGGTGCCACGTGTCTTGGTCGTTGTGCCGAGGTCATCTCGGCTAGGCCGAGGTTGCCTCCGAAGATATCGAAATCCGAGATAAGCGGATAAGAGACAAGAGTCCTAGAATGAAGAGGGAACTCAACTTGGATAGGGACAAGAGTCCTAGAATGAAAGAAGACTTCAGTTTGGGTAAAGATAAGACTCTTAGAGAGTTTATCCTAATCCCACTGGGAGTCCCAGATTAACAATAATCCTAAGTCCATTAGGGCCAGGCTCCTATTGGGACTATGATTGTATTGGCTATAAAAGAGAGGCACCCCCATGGGTCTAAGGTATGCTTTTGAGACTCAAGCTTGTGAGTTTAGTATTTGATTTATCTTTGAGAGATATACTGACTTGATCGTCGGAGTGCCCCCGGGTGGTCGAAACCACCGCGGGATTCTTATACTTCTGTTGCAGGTTAGCTAGAGGCCATCTATTCTGCCAGTGCTCTCCAGCTGGTTACTAAGTGGGCAGTGTGGTCAGAAAATCACCCACACAATTTTCATATTTTTTTTTATGTTCATTTTATTTGTTTGAAATTTTTGATATGTTTTTCTTTAAAAAATTAAAATAATTGAAAATTCTATGAATTTGTTAAAAAAATGTAAAATAATTATATAGTCTTCATTACACACATATTTAAAAATAAAAATATAATCATTTTAATTTTGTTATAAAGTGTACACCAGTTCAATGAGCCGTGTTAAATTGCATAATATTGAAAAAAATTACAATTTTAACTCATTTTTAATGTATTATCATTTATATATATATATATATATATATATTTTCAAACATACCAAAAAAATAAAAATACTCATTATCTTTATATGATTTTTCTTTTAGGGCAAATTACAAACACCACCTTCGAGGTTTGGTGAAAATACAGGGTTCGTTTGGTTTGAATTTCTGAAAAAAATTTGGGAAATTTTCTCTATAAATAAGTTTTTAAAAATAATCAAACCAAACAAATTTTTCCAAAAAAATTTCTCAAAACTTGTAAACCAAACAAGTTTTCCAAACAAATCTCTCTCTCACACACATCAAATCAATCACTTTTTCCAAAACTCTCTCTCAAAATAATTTTCCAAAACATCTTTTAAAAAAAACCAAACCAAACATCTTTTCGTACTTTTTATCTCTAAAACATATCTCTCAAACACAAACCAAACATACCCACAGATTCTCCCTGAGGTTTGAAAAATTACATCTTGCCTCCTGAGGTTTATATTTCCATAACAAATTGTTCCATGAGGTTTTTATTTTCATACAGATTCCCTTCTAATTTCTCTTAATTTGTTATGAAAATTTGACCCTCACGGGGCAATTTGTAATTTCTCAAACCTCAGGAGGGAATCTGTATTTTTATCAAACCTTGAGGGGTGTTTATAATTTGCCCTTTTTTTAATAATAAAAATCAGTGTATTTGGTTTTAGTTTTTTGGATTAAATTTTTTAAAAACTGAGTTTTTTTATTTTCTTATTTTTTTGTTTTTAGTGAATATTTTTTAAACTTTAAATATTTTTTATATTTTTTTAGATGCACCTTATTTAGATGTATCTAAAAAGTAAAAATATTTTAAAAAATTAATAAATACATAAAATATAAAAAATACACTGAATTCTCGTATTTTTTTTATATTTTTGGTATTTAGTAAATTTTTAAAAGGTTTCTTTCATAATTTTTTTACTTTTTAGGTATATTTATGTTAGGTATGTCTAAAAAATAAAAAAAAATTGCTTAAAGTATTAAAAAAATTCAGTAAAAACAAAAAATACGAAAAATAAGAAAGTAGAATTTTTTGAAAAGAATTTTTTGAAAACTCTAACCAAGCATGCTAAATATTTTTTAAAAAATAAAAAAATATTTTTATATCTATTTTTATCTAATTAATTTATAATTTATGAAAAAAATCAATTTTTTTTTTTTAAATTCAACCAATCAAATATTTTTTGGGGCAAACATCCTAGACCCTAGTGAAATCATTGTACTCCCTAGTCTAATGTTTCAAAAGTCAATCCTTAGCCAAACATGTTCCCATAACCATATGCCACGTGTCTTACTGATACAGAATGATACTATGGTCCACTTGTGGACCCCACAATTCAAAGTGGAACTCCAATCATAGTCGTACAAATACAGATCAAAGTTACAATCCAGTGTTTTGTGAGATGTACTGAATAGTCTCTTCCGTAAATTAATTGTTTGGTTTGTGTTTCTCAAAAAAATTTGAGAAAAATTCTCTATAAATAAGTTTTTAAAAGTAATTAAATCAAACAAATTTTTTCAAAAAAAATTTTCAAAACTTGTTTGGTTTACAAATTTTTCAAATAAATCTCTCTTTCATACACATCAAATCAATCACTTTTTTTAAAATTCTCTCTCAAAATAATTTTTCAAAATATCTTTTAAAAAAATACCAAACCAAACAAATTTTCATACCTTTTCTCTCAAAATATGTTTTTCAAATACAAACCAAACAAGGCCAATGTATGCAACAATTTATGTGGTCGAGTGGGCGGTTTAATGACAACCGTCCATCTTGCAATTAGACACACGTGGCGTACAATTGATGGCGGATGATGTTAACTAATTGACTTTTAATGAGGTTGTACCTTCTAGTAGGTTCCTCTACAACTACATACTTGGTTGGGCCGTCCCAGGAAGAGTGTTTGGTATATGTCTGATTGACGTTGTTGATCAAATCAAAACTTGTGTACTGAGATGGTGCCACCTGTACAGCATCTATTGAGCCCATTTGATTGGTTGCCAAAATTATTACTCCGCCCAAAAAAAAAAAAAAAAAAAAAATTAGAGTAAAATTTTCTTCAGATCAGATTTTAGAATTGAGGGTGCTATTTGGAGCATCACCACGGCCACTGTTTTAATAATTTCAACTTTTTATTTTATTAAATATTTTATATATTTTATCGGTATAAAATATTAAATTAATTTGATAATTATAATTTATTTAATTTATCATATTTTTTAATAAAAAAATATTTTTAAAAATAAATTATATTTTTTTTTTGCGACAAATGTAATAAATTGAACAAGTTATCAACCTAATTTTTTTTTTTTAATGAATGAAATATATAAAATATTCGGCAAAATAAATTGTTCGAATCATTGAAACGAGACTCGTGATAGATTTCACATGTCCACACAGCACCTTTGAGTCCAAAATTTGGACTAAAAGGGATCATTCTCCAAAAAAATATTTGTCCCAAAAAAGAGAGTCTAACTTTTTTAGTACCATAATTATTACATTTTAAAAATATCAACTTTTCAACATTATGCTTTGGTAGTATATTTTTTTTGAAAATATTGATTGTCATAATTATAGTTTGTATGTTGTTAATGAAGTTAAAAAAAAAAAAATTATATTATTTTAGTTTTTAATTTTCAAAAGGAGACTAAAAATTTAGAATAAAAAAAAATGAAATAATAGGTGAATATTTTAAGACGGAAGGAGTATTGAAGGTTGTAGTTGGCCAACTGCAGATAAAGTGTCTCTATAGGTTATGAAGTGATCGAAAGGCTGTTAAAAGGTGGATATGACGGGTGGTGACTGACCGATGGAATTGTTAGATCTGGTTGAGCTTGTTGGTTGCCAACAGCGGAGAGGTTGGGGTTTGGTGGTGGCCAAATGTGATAATTTTACTAGATTTAAAATATATATATATATATATATACTCCCTCCGTCCCAAAATATTAGTCTCTTATTCCATTTTTCATTGTCCCAAAATATTAGTCCCTCTTTATAAATCAAGTACAAAAATAATGTCAATTTCCTATTTTGCCCTTCTTTTAAATTAATAAACAATTTAAAAAGTACAATTATGACATTGATATTCCCAAAAAATGTACTATCAAAAGGATAATTTTGGAAAACCAACTTTTTTCAAATGCAATAAGTGTACTACCAAAAAAAGTTGGATTCCCCAAAAGGGACCAATATTTTGGGACGGAGGGAGTATATATATATATATATATATCTTAGAGGATTACAATTGAAAATTATAAATTAACTCATAATAATGTGATAAGATGGTAGGACTTTATATAATTGAGTTTATGAGAAATTAAAAGTTGATATGTGTCTTGTCATATCATTATGGATTAAATTGTGATAGATTTTTTGGGTGTTTTTGAAAATCAATTTTACTTTTTTGAAAATAAAACCAATCACAGTGTTTGGTTTCAATTTTTTGAAAATTAATAAGTTTTTTATTGTTTTGTTTTTTGTGAATATTGTCAATTCTATAGTTTGATTTTGATGATATCTAAAATATTATGAGATAAATTGTGATTTTTTATTATATATTTTTTATAATCATTTGACACAAAATATGAAAATAAAATTTATCATTTTGATATAAATTGCACCGATTTAAATATAACTAAGTTTATTATATATCTTTTAAATATTTTAATTTAATATTCTAAAAGAAAATTCAAATTCTTTCTATATCTTTTCTTATTCATTTTATTCCTTTGATTGATTTGAAGTGTTAATTTAATAAGAATGATGCTAGTCTAAAAGGCTAGTGAATTAAAATGAAAGAAAAATAGAAGGGAAGAGGAGCATACCTATAATCCTTTTGCAACGGCTAGTTTTTTCTATAGCGATAGAAGAAGCTTTGTGGAGAAAATAAAATACATAAAACTGGTGAAAATTTTGAGTGATATTTAAGAGTTCTTAAAATATTGTGTGGTGCATTTTTATTGGGTTATCATTTCTTTTAACACAGAGTATATTGAGAATTTGAGCTTTTTATTGTAAAAAGGTTTTCAATCCCTTATCATTTTTCTTATAAAAGAGAGTTATATTTTTGTGAGTGATTTTTTTAGATAAAATCACTTGGGTTAGGTATGACTAACACCGGATTCACAACTAATTGGTTGGAGTGATCGGGGTTGATCAATTGTTAAGGTTCACTAACACCTGTAAAATTAGGAGTATAATTTCTATTTGACGAATAGTGAAGAAATCTCAAGGAGAATCTTGAGGAGTGGACATAGGTTTGATTTGAGCCGAACTACTATAAATTTTGTGTTTGCTATCTCTCCCTTTCCTTCACTTAATTTATTTTTATTAGCCTCATTTATATTTGGATTAAATTTTAATTTATTACTCATCTGTATTGTTTTATATTGTTAATTATTTATTATTTGGGTAATTTTTTAATTTAGCAATTTATTTAGAAGCCCAATTCACCCTCTTCTTAGGTTGCTTTACAGGAAACAAATATTTTTAAAATTTTAAGTATTTTTTTGGGTTAATTACACTAATGGTCCCTATAGTTTGGGACTTGTGTCACTTTGGTTCTTGACTTTTCAATTGTAACACATTTGACTCTAAATTTTGAATGTTGTTTCAAATAAAGACAATTGAAAATATCATTAGATTTTTCAAGGATAAAATTGTCAATTTAATAAAATATAAACTAATTTGACAAAAATAAATGTCAAAAAAATATTTTTAATTTTTTTAAAATTATTTTTATCCACCAATGATAAAATTATGTAAAATTAATAAAAAAATACATGATTAATTTTTTAAAATTAATTTTACATGATCATTATCCAAACACATATTAAAAATTAATTTGGTAAAAAAAAAATAAATGTCTAAAAGACTTATCAATTTTACATAATTTTATTTTTAGTAGGTAGAAATAATTTTTAAAAATTCAAAAATATTTGTTTGACATTTATTTTTTTTCAAATTAGTTTATATTTTATCAAATTAACAATTTTACCCTTGAGAAATCTAATTATATATTCAATTGTCCTTATTTGAAACAAGATTCAAAATTCAGGGTCAAATATGTCACAATTAAAAAGTCAGGGACCAAAGTGACACAAGCCCCAAACTATAGGGACTATTTGTGTAATGCCCTATTTTTTTAAAAACTTTTTTATATGCACCTTACTTAGATTTATCTAAAAAGTAAAAGTTTGTCAAAAAATAATTTAAAAAATCAATAATATACACAAGAATACGAAAATGTATTGAATTCTCATTTTTTTCATTTAAATTTTTTGGCATTTAACTAATTTTTTAAAGTTTTTTTCATAAATATTATACTTTTTAAATGTATTTATGTTAGGTGTCTCTAAAAATTTAAAAAATTACTTAAAATATTGAAAAACCTGAATGAAAACAGAAAAATACGGGGAAAAAAATTAATTCTAAAAAAAATAAATCCTGAAACCAAACACGTTGAATAAATTTTCTTATTTTCAATTTAAAAAATAAAAATAAAAATTAGAAGGTTACCAAATGAAGCCTTATTTATTTATTTGTTTTTGTCAATCTCCCGTTGGTTCATATAAAAAAAAAGTCTCCTAGGCTTAGGTAGATGAAACAAACTATTTTTTAATATTTTTAGACTCTTATTCACATATTATACCGTTGTTGAGAAATGATTGAAAATTCATGTAAATTTTTAAAGGGCAAATTACATATACACCCCTCGAGATTTGGCTAAATTACAGATGCCCCCTGAAGTTTGAGAAATTACGAATTCCCCCCTGAATGCTATATTTGCATAAGAAATTAGGGGGTAATTTGTTATGAAATATAAACCTCAGGGGGCAAATTGTTATAAAAATACAAACCTTAGGGGGTGGGATGTAATTTCCGAAACCTCAGGGGTATCTGTAATTTAGCCAAACTTTGAGGGGTGTATATGTAATTTGCCCATTTTTAAAAGATAAATATGAAATTGGGTAATATTCTATCAAATTCAGTAAATGTAACAACAAATTTAAAATTTAGATTTAAAAAAAATTGGCTGTGAAGCTAGAAATTCATAACAATTTGGATTCAAACAAGTTCAACCCCCCCCCCCCCCCAAAAAAAAAAACATACAAGCAAGGGATATCTGTACAACTTGAAATTGAGCCCAAATTTCCAAAAAGTGGACCTAATAGCCCAATTTATTTCCAACTTGGTGGTCCATGCAATTTGCAAATCAATATCAATGGCCTTAGTGGGCTCAAGCCTATTAGTATGAATGAAGGTATATTTTGTATTTGGATTAATCCTGTGTGAAAGAAAAATAGAAATATTTTTTATATTATTACTATTTTTAAGGATAATTTTAAATGATTTTTTGACTAATATCTTTTTTTAAACCAACAAAGAATTTAGGAAATTAAATAGTATCTTTTAATTCATTACCGATCAGTAACGGCGTCAAAAAAGAAAAAGAGAGAAAAATAAAAGTATCAGATAATAATAAGTGAATGCAAATGAGAAATACCTTATTTTCACCATGTACATATTTCACCCACATTCCATTAATTTGCAAATGCTTTTCATATTTCCATTTATTTGATATTCCATTATTAATATTTAATTAGACTATTATTATAACAACTATTTATAACCATATATGATACAAACTCTACATAGCATTTACATACAACGTACACATTAGAGCCGCCAATATGAAGGAGAAGAGGAAAATAAAGCGACTGGTACAATTAAATTGACCTTATTTTAAGACACAAAATTATGACTATATATATTATATATAGTTACTAATTAAACCCCCAAAATATTAAATACACAGAAATAGAAATAAAATTGTACAATTGAGATTTATTCTAAATGCGTGAGATGAAATTTTCTTCGGTGCACGTAGTCCACAAATGCAGCAGCTTGAGCTAGTGAGTCCATCATGGTTCCATTTCGGTACATTGAGCCATTAATGTTATAGACTCTTGCACGTAGATCATTCATAAAAAAATAAGTTGATCTAATAATTGTGATCACTTAACTTTATTATATTTATCAGTAAAAAACAAACGGTAGATCGTCTATTTTATAAAGAAAAATATAAGAAATTATATGGTTACAATTATCATGTCAATTTATTTTTTTTCTCCCCCTTTCATATATGATCTACACATAAATGCTCACGGAATAAATTATTCAAACCACTAAAATAAGACCCTAATAATTGGACATTCAAGTCCACTTTGTAGATTGAAGAGAAATCTCTCCTTAATATTAATCTCAATCGGACAATGTACTTTTTTATGTTATATTTCTGTGCACGTAGTGTTTTCGATTAGAGCCAGATGGCTCCGGCATCTCTAAGCATCTTCTTGAGAGAGCCATTGAGATGGAGGGACATGACGGTGTTAGCAGAGCCCACAAATTTGCCACCGATGAACACGGCCGGGACAGCGGGGTTGCACCCTAGTCGCATGAGAGCCCACTCCATGTCCCTCCCTTTCGAGTCCTCGTCGAGCTCGTGGACCGTTGGGCTCACCCCTTGCTCGTAAAACAGCCTCTTGATTGCATGGCACATGCAGCACGAGCTCTTGCTGAAGATCACCACTGCTTTTTGCGACGCCAACCTCCCCACGCGATCCATCTCCAATTCGTCGCAGCTGTTGCAAAATTAAACTTGATTTTAGATAATTAAACTTAATTTTAAATAATTATGTGCTTGTAGTATAGTAATTTTTATACATATATATGATACATGAAGGTGCAGAACTAGAATTTTATGTGTTGGAGGATTTTAAATTCGATTATAGATAAATATGTGTAATTATATGCACACTCGATACGCATAGAATACTAGTACATGTATATAAATAAAATGCCTTACCTACTACACAAATGGTATCAGAGTTGTTGCAAAATTTCAACCACCACCCTCAAAAAAACTCTTTTTCTCCTTTTGATATACAAGAAAAATTGGACTTAATCAATCTAAATATAATGCAGTTGCGGTGGATTAATTTGCAATGGAAGATTATGAGCTTAAATTCAATGTATATGTGAGGGAGACAATGAAAATGGAGCAAAGAGCTGGTTATGAAGATTGTTAATAAACATGGATATATATATATATATACACACACATAGGCCAGGCAAGGTGGTGAGTTGAATATTTGTATTGTTTGAATGCAAGGTCAACAAAAGGAGACGAAAAGGTGAAGGTTCTTTTAGATATATGGATATATTCTGAAAACACATAACTCTTTGATTTGAAAGCAATTTGTGTGGTCTGTTATAAGCAATGTCACATTGAGAATTTTTTTTTTTTAAATGAAAGTTTGAAGTCTGTAAATCATCTTTATTTTGAATGTAGATCATGTACACTAAATTTAAATTTATCTTATACATTTTAAATATTTTTTAATTAATTTTTCTGAATACATAAAATTTACGAATTGACTATTTATTATATTATCCTATTGTTGGCTTTTTGGCTTTTCGAAGGGTATTTTTGTGAATGTGAGCGTGCCAGCAAGGATCAATCAGTCCTTACAGAAATTATAATTGCCAACCAATTATCAGACGATTGTGTTTTAGTTCTTTTCAGCCTCAATGAAGAGGACTTTTACTGGTGGCTTGACTTAGGAGAAATTAAGAGAAATAACAGTAATATGAAGAACAATTGAAGTATTTCATAAAAATGAACACTTACAACGGTCCGAACTCAGCCTCGGAGAGGTTTACAACAGCAATCTACTTGAATCTACTTGAAGCTACTCCTATGAATCGAAGTGCAGTGCGAGTATTTAAAGTGCAGGTATTTAAAGAACAGGTATTTAAGGACTGGAAATGTAAATGACTGGAAAGAAAATATATGAAGTAAATGACTGGTTTGTATGGTCTGAGTCCGTCCCTCTTTCTGGGGGCTACCCTGCTATTTATACTCGTCAGTGATGACCTTCGAACTGCACTTCGAACTGTCGAACTGCTCCTCCATGATCGCTGGTCATGCTTCCTTACAAGTAGCTCCATTACGCCATTACTGGCAGTTGAGCTTCCCTCTTGTACTTAGATTTGAATATGAGTAACCGTTTGAAGACACGTCATCTTGCATCCCGTTTATTTGATCTAGTGTTACTCGGATCATGTGAGGACCAATGTTTATTGTCACGTGTACGATCAGGATTAAAGGCTTGAATAACCTTCCTTTATTACCCTTACTATGCCACGTGTCGAACTGTAACTGGCTTTTACAAAATATGTAGCCAACATTACCCCCCGCACTAATATACCCAATACTTGGTGATATTAGTGGATTGCAATTTTCCCGCGCTTCCAGAACGTGTATGAAGTCCATATTCTGGAAATACAACCGTCATCCATTTGGAGATCATCTACATTAACTCGTCGAACATCCCAATACCTTAGTATTCGAACAGGTTATGGCTGCATCAACTTCCCTTTCTATTGATCAAGCATATGAAGAGCCTTTGAGTGATGTTGTTCCCCCTCGAAAGAACCTCCACGCATTCATTAGCCACCTTTACCCGCCCTTCTATATTCAGGTAATGGAGGCTTTTGTAGATTATAAACCTCTGGACTATGAACACATTGCTTTTAATCCCTTGGTTTACAAACTTACAGATACAAAGAATTCTTCCCCTAAGCTCCCTTTGTATTCTGACCGAACTACCCTCGAGCCTTTGCTTCGACAAGTTGAAAATATGGATCTAGGAAACTCTTCTTCACAGACCTCTGCATGGGATGAAATTGTGACCTCTTCATCCTCTGGAGCTTCTGGCTGGACAATCTGGTCCTCTCCTGAGACTTATGATCTAAGGGAGCGAATCAATCATCATTTTGTTGAGTTTACTGACCCTTTGGAGTTTCCCTCCTACGCTCGAAGCTCAGTGGTCTACCCTTACGCGCCCATTGACCTTCGACGTAGCTTGGAGGAGAATCTGCTTGTGGCTTGGTATACTTCTTCCATGCCTACGAAGATAATGCATCCTGCCCAACGTTCAGAAGAAGCACAAGGGTATACCCCTTCATTTTTAGCCAAAAAGGCGAAGATTTGTTCTTCTGATTGGCTTGACTATATTAATGCTTTTGCTCCTTCTGTTCCCGTGCCATCTCCCATAATAGAAGCATCCACACCTTCTTCTGCATCTGCATCCTCTGAGATAGAAACACCTGCTCCTTCCCCTTCGTCTTCTGAAGCAGAATCATCTTCTCCTTCTCCTCCTCCCATCCTTTCCTGGACAGAAAAACTAAGACTTGCCCTTCCAATGGACAAAGTCTTTCCACCTTACCAACCTCCGTCACCCCCTTCTCCAGCCGAGCGAAAGCAAGCTCAACTTTTGCTTGCGGCTTTCTCCCACCTGCCCTTCAATGTTCTTGAGGATGATATTCCTCTTAAGAATTTCCAATGGGCTTGTGATATCCTCACTAGGGGTCATGTCCTCAACCCTCTTGCTCAAGCAGAGCTCCATTTGTTTTTGGACCAACTCCCAGTGCTCCTCTACTGGCATCAGAATTCTAAGATCACCATCCCAAATCTGGATGAACTTTTATCTCTCCGAATTCATGCCCAATATGAAGCAGAGAATCTCATCGAAGAGCTCGATGACTTCAGGAATAAAGATTCTACGTACTGGGATGGTTTGGTTATGGATGACTTGGAACAAAAATCGAGGGAAGAGGCCTTCGAAGCAAAGGCTGAAGAACTCTATTATGAAGTGAGGGCTCATCAGCTTATGCAATCGACTTTAGAAGAAATAGAAGAAATAATAAAGAAAGAACAGAAATTTATTGACCATTGCTGGACAAAATTTCATGACCTTGTTATTTATTCTATTCCTTATTTTTATGAGCTTGAATTTGTACCGAGATAGAGTTACTTAATGTAATAAACAAAGTCTTTCTGTACTTAACACTGTTTGACTCTGTTTCCTTTTATCTCTAAAAGCTAACTCATAACTTTGAATTGAACAATTTCATACTTCGAATCAACTGTTTAATGAAGTACTAAAAGAACCAATCATGTCTTCTTCCAATTCATGGAGTAAAATTGACAATTCTGGCAGATATCATTTTAGTACTTTGATTTTAATGACTTTATATTAACTGTAACCAATATATGGTCATAGTTGATATAGCCAATCAATTTGAAACTGATCTCTTTTGGCTTCGAAGGGCAAACTATGGTAATTCCTTCTTGCTCAAACCAATAACTGGTTTGGATGTTCCGAACAATGCCCTTTTTTCCTTAAAGAGTTCTAGGGCTTGCTTCGAATGTTATCACTTCGAACAGGTCTTTAGATTTTTTGAAGTAGACCAATACTTTGAATATTCAGACATTTTTAAGCATGCAGTATGCTTCGAAGTCGGCTCCTGCATTTCGAAGCCGTTTTTGTTTGAAATTTTAGCGCAAAAATGTGGCTTCGAAGCTGGCATCAATGTGCTTTTCCCTCCAGAAATTATCGATGTTGAAAAAGATTCCTTGTTTTCGCACGTTTTAGTACTTAATGACTTACGAGATGTATCCCCGCACACAAAAGTTATTTAAAACCTTTTCACTCTGTGCCCCGGAATTGCTTACACATTCAAATCCCCTTTGGATTTCCATTTCTCTCTACTCCCTTCTATATTTTCCGAAAACCCACGATCAATGGCTTCTTCCCCATCAAAAGTTCCGACCATAGAGCGCGTAAGCTCATCTGTGGCTTTGAAGCGGCTTATTGATGCTGAATGTGAGAAATACAAGGGTGATGAGAAAAGTGCTATCGATGGGCGTTTCTTTATCCCTCGTCGCCATGTGCAGCGAGAGTACGTGCTAGGACCTATTTTCAAGGAGATCCCTTCCGAGCTTCCCGCCCTATATCCTCGCTTGGAGAATCAATGCCTTCTGTATGAAGGTGGTCTCGACTGGCAAGGCTGGAAAGTCAATCGTCCTCACCGATGCTGGCCCACGATGAGACCAGAGTGGCAAGAATGGTACGACCGAGTTGTCCCTGCTAGGACATTGGACCTTCAAGAACTCTGCCTTCTTGATGCTCTTCGACTATCTAGGGTAACTATCCCAGAAGACCCTTTTCTAATCCCCGCTGCTTTATGTTTCTGGAACCCTATTTTCAATTTCTTTCAGTTTAGGTGTGGGATGATGGCTCCCACTGTTCTTGATATTTGCCACCTATTAGGAGTATCCCCCATTGGTACCCCCATCACACCAGATTTTCCTGACTTAGTAGTCCCTTTCTCCCTCCCCTCTCTTAATGTATCTTACAGTGATTTTGTTAGAGTCGAGAACAAAAGAATGGGTCCAGTAACTGATAGGGAATTCTTTTCCTTTTTATTATATTGGCTTTGCAAATTTCTTTTCTGCACCTCCTCCCAAAGAATCATGCTCGAATTTGCTCCTCTTGCCAAAGCCTTGGTTTTGCAGAAAAGAATAGCCTTAGCCCCATACATTCTGGGTCATGTATATAGAGTTTGTTCCCTCTTTTGTGAGAAACCCCTAGATGCCAATCAAGGGGGACCATTTTGGATTCTTCAGCTTTGGCTCTTTGCCTATTTTTCTGAACTACAATCCAAATGTCTTAAATTTTCTGGGCTACACTCCCTCACTCATGGCATAAAACTGGCCAATGCTTCACTTTATCCAGCTACTTTTGCCTTTTATTTCTCCTTCTTTCATCAACTACCAGCTGCTCTTCCTGATCATCGTTTCCGTCCCTTCGAAGCTAGCATAGGTCCAACCTGGTTAAATCACTTCCTTAGTGATAGGCTCTGTGCTTTGCCTATTCATAAAGATATGTGGGCTTCCCTACTGATCCCTAGGGAACTGTTTATTGGGACCACCAACCCCAGAGCCTATAAATGCATAGCTGAGCCTTATTGTCCTGCTCAATTTGCTAGACAATTTGGCCTCACACAAGGAGTTCCAATACCTCTTTGCAGCAACACCAATCTGAGTCTTACTAAGAGGGATTTGAAGGTTCGAAAATCGAGATTAGAAGAGGCAACCTTCAAGTTTATGGATGATTTGGCCAGTTTTGAGTTCATCCCTTTCTCCCCTCATGGTACTGCATTGAAGAGATATCAAAATTGGTGGGTGAGCAACATGGAAGTTTATTTGGCCATCTCCTCTCAAAACCTATTGGAGGTGCTGGATGTGCCCAAGCCCAAAGAAGCTGAGACTGTCATTTCTTCCACTATTCCAATTACAGTAACTGCTACAACTCAGTTTACTTCTGCTGCTTCAATTCCTCCCAGGGTCACTCGAAGTATGTACCCCTTTCTCCTTTTCTCTAACCTCTTCATATAATGCTTGCTATCTTATCTCTAATCCTTCTTTTATGAAGGTGGTCAACAACAAAAGAAGAAGAGACTCTTTGAGCTAGAAAGGGAAAAAACTGAACTTCCAGAGATGGAGGAAGAAGAAAATGATCAAGAACAGGAGTCTCCCTTGAAAAGAAACAAAAGAGACCCTCAATTGGCTCAAGAGGGGATAGCCGCTAGGGAAGAAGAGGAGAAGCTCACTTTTGAAGAGTCTGGACCCCAACCTAAAAAGGTCGAGAAGACAATGGAGGAGCGAATGATTCCAACTCAAAGGAAAAGGAGAAGAAAAATTACCGTTTCTCCTTCCGATTTTACCGAAGATTCTGATTCCGAGACAATTGCTCAAGTAATAAAAAAGAGGAGGAAGATCACTGTTCTAGCTACCAGCTCGTTTGAAGATCCCATCCATGAGGTTGTAGAACAAGAATATCCCAAAGCCATAGTTGTTCTTGAAAGAGCTGAGGAGAGGCAGCAGCAACAATTCCTTGGGACAAGTAAGTTTCTGCATGCCTTTATTCTTTTCTTGTCGACTTTTCAAGACTAAGACTTGACATTACCTCACATTTTCTTCTTTTTACAGCAACGACCACTGCATTAATCTTCCCAACGGAAACTTCCCCAATTTCAGTCGAAGTTGATCAGATGCAACGCGTGAAAACCATTCAAATCACGCTCCCACTTCCTAAGCCTATATTCGATACGTCTTTACCGAGGCCGAGTATCCCTGCATCTCTTTTCCTTGGCTTAGAGCCATACCTCCCTTTCTTGACTCTTGATCTGCCTCAGTTTGTTTCTTCGATCCTCACTCTTCCTCCTACTGCTACTTCATCTCGCATGGCAGTTGATTCTCCTTTAGGGGATGCCGATAATTTTCCAATTCATGACTCATCACCAATGCCTACTTCCAGCCCTTCCTCACTTGATTTGCTGGTGGCCAAGACCATAGAGGCTGCCAAAGATGCTCCATCTGTTTCTCCCATCCCTATGCAGCCCTTTGTGTCTTCCACCACAACACTCTCTATGCCCTTCATGTCAAGGGATGAGGTAGACATTTTTGAAGAAAGACTAGCTAGTCTTTTTGACATTCCTTCTACCTCTCCTACTTCTACTACTGAAGCTGAGCCATTAGCCTTGGCTAACTCCCTTTTGGAAATCTTCGAGAGTTCTCCTTCCTCCAGCAACAAGCCTTTTGTACCTTTAGTAGATTTGGACACATGCTTGCAACTGTTGACTTCCTTTTCGAGGATCCCCTTCGAGGCTCTACAAAGGCCTATCATCAGGAACGGGTTCCTTCAATGCTGTAACATTGCTGAGCAGTCTGCCATGAGTGTTTCAAGTCATCTATCTCAGGCTGCAGCTACTATTGATTTCTATCTCAACATTTGCCATGCTGCTAAAGCTGCGGATGATAAGCTGGTTAAGGACCAGAGTTTTGTTTCTCAGGTGCATACTGAAGTATCAACTCTGAAAGAACAACACTCTTCTGCCTCCCACTTTCGAGTCCAACTTCTGGAGAAGAAAGCTCAGCTCGAAGAGGAGTTAGCTGCAGTAAACCAAGCCTTGGTTCGAACTGATAAGAAATTGCACATCACCAATCAAGGACTGGCTGATCGAAAAGAAAACATGGCTGCAGCTATTCAATTATTTCCTTCCCTTAGTAATAGGAAAGCTATTGTACAAAAACAATTAAAGCATTGTAATGATTTTTGGGCCAACTTGTGGCATAATGTACTTGATTCTTTATGAAAGCACACTATTTTGAATATAATTTGAACAAGCTTTGTGTTTTTGCATATGGTGTTTACTCTATCCCTTGTGTCTCCCAAACAGTTGGAAAATAAGGTTTTAGATATCTGCCATTAATCTTTTTGGGATGTACATAACCATTCAAATTTCTTAAATGGTATGCTCCGAAAGGCAGAACCCTATGAATTTGATATGGACCTTCCCAATTAGGTGACCATTTGCCAAACTTATGGCTTTTAATCCCAATTGGGAGTATTGTCTTCCATACCAAATCACCTTCATCAAAGCCAATGTGTTTGACTTTCTTATTATAATTCTCGGCTGCTTTCTTCTTTTGGAAAAGAATGCTATTTAATGCCAAAATTCTGGCTTCATCTATGCCTTCTAATTCTAAGCACATACTTTGATGGTATTGTTCAGGATTCAATTGATCTTGACATCTTACTCTCAAAGATTTGACATTAATCTCCACTGGTAAGACTGCGTCATGTCCATACACCAAGGCATAAGGAGTGACCCCTGTGCTTGACCTCGGTGAGGTTCTATATGCCCACAGAACATCCAACAATAGGTTATGCCAATCCCTGGGATTGTCATCCACAACCTTTTGTATTCCTTTTTTCAAGGACTTATTGGATGACTCAGCTTGACCATTAGCTTGTGCATAATAGGGTGTGGAATTAACAAGGCTAATTCCAAATTCTGCCGCAAAAGCCTTCACCATCTTCCCATCAAACACAGTTCCATTATCAACTGTTATGGTTTGCGGGATTCCAAATCTATGGATCAAATCTTTAATAAAACCAATAACCTCTGTTTGGTCTACAGCCTTGTATGGCTTAGCTTCGACCCATTTAGTGAAGTAGTCAGTAGCCACTAGAATGAAACAATGATGTTTCGAAGAAGGTGGGTGTATTTTTCCCATCATATCCATGGCCCACCCTCTGAATGGCCAAGGCTTTACTACTGCATGTAGGTCAGTTATGGGCACGTGCCTTATTGTGCCATGCTTTTGACATGCCTGACACCCCTTTGCATATTCTATGCAGTCTTTAAGAATGGTTGGCCAATAATAGGAATGCCTTCGAAGCAACCATCTCATTTTTACACCAGGTTGATGAGCACCACAGATGCCTTCATGAACCTCAGCCATGGCTGTTAATGCTTCTTTAGGGCCTAGACATTCCAACAATAAGCCATCTCCCCCCCTTTTGTAGAGAGCATTACCATATATCATATATTGCATAGACTGCAATTTAACTTTTCTACTGGCCTTCGAAGATGGACCAGCCAAGTACTGCATTATTGGATGCCTCCAATCTTGTTCTTGTAAGTCATTATGATTGACTTCCAAGATCACATTCCTTTTATTCAAAGGTTGAATTAATCTCTGATATGTTGTTTGGCTTATGTCCCTTTGGGTATTATCCCTTCTCTTGAAGTTCGAAGCCTTTTGAGCCACATCATTGGCTCTATTGTTCAAGAATCTTGGAACATGGGTTACATTTGCTATTTGAAACTGAGAAAGCAAATGTAATGCAACAACATAATATGGCAAGATACTTATGCTTTGACACTTGAAAATTCCTTTCACTTGGTTAATCACCAATTGAGAATCCCCAAATATGTCAACTGCATGTACTTGTAATCCAATAAGAATCTCTAGTCCCACAATTAAGGCTTCATATTCAGCCTGGTTATTGGAACAGGTAGCTTCATCCACTCTAAAACCATGGGTAGTTTCTGTCCCCTGTGGAGACTTGATTACAATACCAATTCCAATTAACCCATTTGCTTTCGACCCATCGAACCACATTTGCCATGGCTCAACACTGGTCATACCAAGTTCCATGATCTCCTGGTTCTCAGTTTGAGATGGATGGTCTGCCAAGAAATTGGCTAAAACCTGCCCTTTTACTGCCCTTTGAGGGACATATTCTAGATGAAATTCTGATAAGGCAAGTATCCATTTGCCAATTCTTCCCCTCAACATTGGTCTAGATAACATATATTTAACCAAATCTGTGGTTGCAATTACCAAGACAGTTGTAGGCAAAAGATAATATCTTAATTTTATTGCAGCAAAATACAAAGCAAGACACAGCTTTTCAACAGCTGAGTATTTACATTCACACGAACTTAAAAACCTACTAAGGTAATAAATAGCTTGCTCCTTGCCTTCTTCATTATCTTGGGCTAAGAAAGCTCCCAATGAATCCTCTGCTGCAGCTATGTATAACTTCAAGGGCTTGTTCCCCTTTGGTGGCATCAGCACTGGAGGTTTAGCCAAATAGGCCTTGATACCTTCGAAAGCAATCTGATGCTCTGCTGTCCACACAAATTCCTCTTCATCTTTCAGCCTTAACAAGGAAGAAAATATTTTAGTTTTCCCTGCAGTGTTAGAAATGAACCTTCGAAGAAAGTTAACCTGCCCAAGGAACCTTTGTAATTCTTTCTTACTTGATGGGGGTTTGGCTTCGATGATTGCTTTGGCTTTATTCTGATCAATCTGTATTCCTTTCTTGTGAACAACATAGCCCAAGAAATTTCCAGATGATACCCCAAAAGCACATTTAAGAGGATTGAGCTTTAACTTGAACTTCCTCATCCTTTCAAAAGCTGCTTCTAAGTGAAACAGGTGCTCTTTCATGGATTGGGATTTAACTACAATATCATCAATATAACATTCCAGATATCCTCCAATAAGATCATGAAAGATAGTGTTCATGGCTCTTTGGTATGTAGCTCCAGCATTCTTTAGACCAAATGGCATTTTAACCCACTCAAAGGTGCCAATATTCCCAGGACATCTGAACGCTGTCTTGTGGATATCTTCCTCTGCAATGCATATTTGGTTGTAGCCGGAATGCCCATCCATCATTGACAAGACTTGGTGACCTGCTGAACTATCTACCAGCAAGTCCACTATAGGCATAGGGTACTCATCTTTGGGAGTTGCTAGATTTAAATTTCTGAAATCGATACATACCCTCATTTTGCCATTCTTCTTGACTACAGGCACAATATTAGATAGCCACTCAACATACCTGGCTGTTCTAATAAAACCTGCCTTGAGGAGTCTAAGGATCTCTTCCTTGACCTTCTGAATTACTTCTGGACTCATCCTTCTTGGTCTCTGCTTATAGGGCCTGAAATTAGGCTTCATAGGGAGCCTATGTTCCACTAATGACCTGTCCAATCCTGGTAGTTCATTATAAGACCATGCAAAGCAATCTTTGTATTTCTTCAGAACAACCAAAAGCTGGTTTCTGTCCAGATCATTCAAACAAGCACTTACATAAGTGGGCTGTTGTACAGAACCTTCCCCTAGATTTACTTCTTCTAAAGGATCTTGTGCATGAGAACTCCCTCTAGTTTCTGCTGCCTTTGAAGTGATCTTCGAGCTTGGTTCTGCCCCTAAGTTCTTCAGTTCAATATCTCTGCCCTCCTCCTCATAGACAAAATCTGTCCACAAGGCTTCCTCTTCCTGTATTTCTTGGACTTTTGTTTCAATGTCCAAGGCACAGTACTTACCAAGAGTCAAGACTCTAGCCTGTTGCTGCTGCTGTTTGCAGCCAATTATCATGGCCTCTCTCTCTTGCTCCTGAACTTTCTGGACTATTGCTTTTATGTCCAATGCTGAAAACTTGATCAAAGCCAAGGACTTGGCTTCTGGTGATTCCTCTCTTTGCCTATAACCAGGCATCATTGTCATCTCTAAGGACAACCTCTTCACCAGCACTTTTTTGGACTAAGTGCTTCAGGTGTGTCACCTCTTCATCAGCCGTCACTTCGGCTGAATTGTCATCTTTCAACAGTATACTGAGAGGTGTCACTCCCTCAATATACAATTTAGCCTCCGCAAAGTCTGCACAGGCTATGAAGGGTTGAGGATCTGCGTCGATCTCCTCTGTCTCTCCATTGCCCAAGGCCATCATGATTTTCTGATGTAAAGAAGAAGGCACACACTTGTTAGTGTGGATCCAGTCCCTTCCAAGCAAAGCATTGTATTTAGCATTACTGTCGATTACGAAAAATGCTGTCATACAATCCCTGGTTCCCACACTTAAATTAATGGGTAGAATCCCCTGAGCCATTTGTTTATCTCCAGCAAATCCAGCAATGGTTGTGCTGGTTGGTATCAACCTGGGATTCTTTTTCCCTAGTTTCTTCAAAGAAGATTTCGGGAGAAGGTTCACTGCTGCCCCATTGTCTACTAGGACTCGGTTCAGCTGTACCCCATCAAAGAAAGCTTTGATGTACAAGGGCCTGACGTGCTGTGTCATCGAATCCGAGGGGTACTCAAATGGATATGATAGATTGATGCTTACCACCTCTTCACTCTCATATCCATCTTCCATCGGGATGACCATTTCGAAGTTATCTTGCACCATACTTGCTTGTGAATCTTCACTGGAGATCTGAACTGGGTCAGCTTCCTGCCCCTCTTGATTCTCATCTCCAGCTTGAAATTCTTGTGGCAATATGTGCACCATGTTTACTGATACTGGGGGAAACGAGCCAAACTGGATGGCTGGCTGTACTTGTTTCCCCTCTTGGTTACTTTGGTTGACTCCCTCAGAAACATCCTGCATGATGCATTCTGGTATTTCATCACTAACTGATCCCTTCGAAGGATTTTTTTCAACTGGCTCTTTAGTCAGAAACGTTTGCTCAGCCATGAAGGCTTCAAACATCTCTTCCTCCACAACTTCTTTCTTCTGACTCACGCTAATCTCTTCTTCAGTCTCACTATCTGTTTCCATCAGAGCTTTCTCCAACCCTACCAAACTGGCCTTTTCTCTGGTTTTCAGTTCAGAATGAACCTTGGCCAACTGTTCTCGGCTGCAAACCACTGTGCTCTGTGGAACTGGCTTTGGAGCATGGTCTGATTTTAGGTTCTTCCTCCCTTCCGTTTTGACTGATGAAGAATTTTCTCCACCTTCCTTCAGATCCTTTTGGTACTGGGTGTACCTGCGCTGAATTTTTCTCCTCTGTGATCTTGAGATGACTGGGATCATGTCGGGTTCCCTCGTCTTTGGGTGTTTAAGCAGTACCCAGTTGTTCGGAGCCACCATAGGAGGCTTGATCATCCTGCCTTGGTTTACAGTATCTCCATAAGCCCGTACCTCCCTAGGTTTGTTTTGCATTACAAACCAATCCGGGACCCCAGGTACCCATGAGCTTACTGATTCAGAAGCTGACCTGCCTTTTTCCACCTTCGAAGCCATCTTCGAAACTGGCCGTGAAGGTAAGTGCTTGGTTTTGTCCTCATGTTTTGAATCTGGTTCAGACCTTCGATAAGGGTGACCATTTTCTGACCTACGTGAAACTGATCTAGGGAGCCAATCTCTGGCTTTGATTCCATGGACTGAACTCCTCTCCAGCTTTCTTTCAGAATGGCTACTCTGCATTCTATAATAGTTATGTGGTCTGGATTCATGCAAGAGTTCCTTGCCTTTGTCATGCATTCTGTTTACCACAGGCTCAACCACTGGTGGTCTCTGCCTATCACTAGCCGGATACGGCCTTTTGTTGTAAGCATTGGTTGATTTAGGACGTCTCTGAACATCCCTGTAGTATTGCTTCCCATCAGTTGGAAGCCCCTTCAACCACTTGTAACTGAGTCTGCACCTGGGGCACATTCTCTGCATCACTGCTGCTTCTAAAGAATCATCATCCAGTGACTCTTCATCAGAACATTCCATCTGGTGTGAGGAACCTTGTTCAATAACTGGTAGTCTTCTAGTATTCTTCTTGACGTTGGTTTGATTAGCAACATGCATCTGCACATTGACTTCCTCCAATTCTGTCAGGGACAAGTTCTGGAAATCTGATGTAATGACATTGGCTGCTGCCTCTCCAACTTCTGGAAAGGGATCACTGTCAATTCCCATGGCTTTTTCTGTTTTAGCTGAGAACTTCAAACTTCCTTTCCGAATCTGTTCTTGGATCCTGTCTCGAAAAACAATGCAGTTTTTAGTCGAGTGAGACCAAGAATTATGCCATTTACAGTATACTTTTCCTTTCAGTTCATCCGGAGATGGTAGTTTTACTCCTTTAGGCAACTTAAGGAAATTAGCCGCGAGCAAATGATCAAAGATGTCATCTGCTTTTGTTAAATCGAAAGAGTATTTTCTGTGAAAGTCTTTCTTTTTAAACTGCTGGTCTATAGTTGTATCCTTACGAATTAATGCTTCACAGATTACAGGTTCTTTGCCTACAATCTCTGCTGCATCTATTTCATAATTAGGATCTCTATAATATGTCTTATATGATGCATTATTTCGATCTTGTTCCTCTTCTAATAATGTTTCATATCGAGACACCTTATAGGTCAGTTCGACCAAATCTCTGAATTCAGTTGAATCAAACTTCTTTCGAAGCCTGAATTCTAAACCATTTTGAGCCAATCTGACGAATTCTGGCTCTGGCAGGATGACTCTACATTTATTTCGAGCCCTTTTAAATCTGGCAATAAACTGAGTAGCCTTTTCTTCAGGCCTTTGACTCAACCTAGCCAAATCTGCCATAGATACTTCTGGTTCTGATTGGAAGAATTGGGCATGAAATGCCTCTTCCATTTGTTGCCAATTTTGAATGGAGCCAGGTGTAAGGTTGATGTACCATACAAATGCTCCTCCCGTTAGGGAATTTGGAAATAATCTCAATTTCATATAATCATGGTTAGTGAATTCACCGCATTGAGCAGCAAATCTAGCAATATGTTCTATCGTTGATTGATTTCCAGTCCCATAAAAAAGGGTAAAATCTGGTATCCTGAATCCCCTTGGGTATTCATGTACCCTATCTACCCATTCTGGGTATGGTTTTCTGTATATAGGAGTCTGGACCCCCCGAGCCATTGGTCCACATATCTCCCTAACAATATCAACAATCTGGTCTCTAGGGACCATATTTTGTGCCTGCTGAACCACTACTGGAGGAGCAAACACAGGATTTGGTGGATAAACTTGTGCTTGTGGTCCTCTTGGTCCATAAGGTGGTAAATTTGGGGCTGGTTGTCCTTGCGGTGCAGGTTGCTGTTGAGGGTATGGGTAACCTCTTTGAGCATGACCTGCGAAAGGACCTGCAACAGGTGCTGGGACAGGTGTCGTGTCTCTACCATTTGTAGGAAAACCCTCCAACCCCCCGGGTGTAAATTCGAATAAGGGATTGGTGTACCCTCTTGTGCCAGGTATGGCTTCGAACATAGGATTTGTAACCATTCTTACACCAATTTCTTGTACTTGGCCAGATCCACCAACTTGTGTGGCTTCATTATTAAGTGCTGAGGTATTTTGGCCTGCTATAGGCCTTGAAATGGGTTCATACCAAGACTGAGGTGATGGTCTTTCAAAGTTTTGGGTACTAGTTTGACCATTAACTTGCATAGGCTGTTTTTCTCTAGCCAATCTTTGTTGGGGGACATTTACAACTTCCTCCGTTTGTCTTGTGTTTGTTGGTTGGTGGTTATTCATTCGATCCAAAAAGGATGTTGCCCACCTTTCCATTGTGTTCATTAGTTGTTGTCCCATGGCATTCACTAAACCATCCCATGGATTTGTTGGCATAGTGGACGGTCCAATTCCTTGGTTTTGTCCAATAATATGAACATATGGTTCTTGTCCAGAAGTACTGGTCTGCTCGACCATGGGTTCTGACAATATAGGAGTTTCCACAGGATGTGTTACCACATTATCCTCTGGATTTGGTATTTCTACCTCTCCTTCCACGCCTTCTTCGAAGCGTTCATTTTCTCCTTGTCGTCTTCTTCTAGCCATTTTTAATTAAGTCCCACCGGGCGTGCCAAAAATATATGTTGGCTTTTTGGCTTTTCGAAGGGTATTTTTGTGAATGTGAGCGTGCCAGCAAGGATCAATCAGTCCTTACAGAAATTATAATTGCCAACCAATTATCAGACGATTGTGTTTTAGTTCTTTTCAGCCTCAATGAAGAGGACTTTTACTGGTGGCTTGACTTAGGAGAAATTAAGAGAAATAACAGTAATATGAAGAACAATTGAAGTATTTCATAAAAATGAACACTTACAACGGTCCGAACTCAGCCTCGGAGAGGTTTACAACAGCAATCTACTTGAATCTACTTGAAGCTACTCCTATGAATCGAAGTGCAGTGCGAGTATTTAAAGTGCAGGTATTTAAAGAACAGGTATTTAAGGACTGGAAATGTAAATGACTGGAAAGAAAATATATGAAGTAAATGACTGGTTTGTATGGTCTGAGTCCGTCCCTCTTTCTGGGGGCTACCCTGCTATTTATACTCGTCAGTGATGACCTTCGAACTGCACTTCGAACTGTCGAACTGCTCCTCCATGATCGCTGGTCATGCTTCCTTACAAGTAGCTCCATTACGCCATTACTGGCAGTTGAGCTTCCCTCTTGTACTTAGATTTGAATATGAGTAACCGTTTGAAGACACGTCATCTTGCATCCCGTTTATTTGATCTAGTGTTACTCGGATCATGTGAGGACCAATGTTTATTGTCACGTGTACGATCAGGATTAAAGGCTTGAATAACCTTCCTTTATTACCCTTACTATGCCACGTGTCGAACTGTAACTGGCTTTTACAAAATATGTAGCCAACACCTATGTAGTTGTGTTCAAAATCCATGAAACCATATAGATAATACAAATGTTGAAAGTTAAGTCACCTAAGAAAATTGAATATAATAACATATATATATTTTTTTGTGTGTGGATGAAAATTATTCTAATTCTTATTTATCTACTTATTATTTATTATGTTTTAGATGTGTGATTTGAAAAATTACTTTATTTGTGCTCTCGTTGATCATATTCAAATTTGAATCTTACTTTTTATGATGTTAAACTAATACAACAATATTAAGTAGTTCAAAATTTTGTGGCTTAAATAGCTCAAATCACTCAAAATGACGTCGTTTTGAGTGTAAATGAGTATAAAACGACATCGTTTTAACAAATTTGAGTCATTTGAGTCATAAAATTTTGAGCTACCAAATATTTTCCAAACTAATATATATATATATATATATATCACATGAAATTGGTCCCTTGTCGTATTCATTACATAAAAATTAAAATACTTTGGATGAGAATGAGCCTCACCAAAGTGAAGTTGATGCCAGCAGGCTGCAAATAAAAACATTTGGTTGCGTCACACAGTCAATGACATGCAAGTTGCACCAAAAAATAACAATGACATGCAAGGTTTTTTTGAGAGGATGATTCCAAAAACAATTATGAATCAGCTTACTTGTTTTCATTTTTCAGAAAATACTTTTCAGAAAATTCTACATTCTTATTTTCCGTATTTTTTTTATTTTACTGAATTTTTTTAATATTTTAAACAATTTTTTTAATTTTTTAGACACACCTAAGACCATCTCCAACGGTGAACCAAATTCAGTATCAAATTTGAATTTGATGAAAAAAGTCACTTTTTTTCCTCCAATGGTTTCACCAAACCGATATCAAACTAAGAACGGAGCAAATTTTTCATCAAATTGAGAATCTGCGTGAGCCTTCACCAATTCACTGTGCTGTAACGTTGCAAGTGGGGCCACAGTCAACTTACTGGACGTCCGGCCGGTCGACCAACTGGTAAAAGGTTCAAACAAGTAAAAAAAAAATAAATAATATTTGCCTTACCAATCGACTGGCCGGTCGACCCCTGCCTTTGATGACAACCATTGGAGTAGCCTATATCAGATTGAGAAAATGGTCCTTTTTTTGCTCAGATGTGATGAAAAAAAAGGTTAACCATTGGAGATGCTCTAACATAAATACACCTAAAAAGTAAAAAAATTATAAATATTTTTTTTTTAAAATTCACTAAATACAAAAAATACAAAAAAATACAAGAATTCAGTACATTTTTTTATATTTTTATGTATTTATTAATTTTTAAAATATTTTTTCACAAATTTTTTACTTTTTAGATACATCTAACTAAGGTACATCTAAAAAAGTAAAAAAAAAATGTTTAAAATTTAAAAAATATTCACCAAAAATAAAAGAATACGAAAACTAAAAAACTTAGTTTTCAAAAAATTTAATCCAAAAAACTCAAACAAAACACACTGATTAATTTTCTTTTACACAATACTGGGTGTGGAATCCATATTATATTAGAGCTACACTCATGTGAGTTTTGTATAAAAATTTTTATAATTTATTTGGTGTCTCTAATATTTGTAAAATTCTATTAGCAGCTTATGTAAACACAATTTGAAAGGATAGAAGCATCCAAAAATTTAAAAAAAGCTACAGAGATATCAAATATTTTAAAATGCGCATCACCATGTAGAAAATAACATGGTACTAGGAGTACTTAATAATTATCCAAGATAAATTGAGTTATAGACTATAATGTTCCATTTTGATACATGGATTAGAAATTTGAAATTTGAAATTCAACTTTATTAAATTGTAAGAAGGTTGATTGATGTATATAGATTGACAAATGTAAAATAATGGATACATAAAGATGCATAATATTTTTATATACAAGTAGAATCATTCATGACAGGATTTCAAAAATCATGTTTACTTTATTTTCAACAACATTTTGAGAGTCGTAATTAAACTTATCATAATGAGTTGTAAACTATACCACTTACTTTATAACCAAACACTACAATGTATCAAAATTATTTTTGATTTGATAATTTGCTAGTCTCATCACCACAACAACATGTAACCAAGCACTACAATAATTTATATGGATGTAATATAAATAATAAAGTTATTCATTTTTTTAACATCTATAGTTTTTCTTTTTGGGAACAGAAAGGGGGATATATATTAAGAATTAGTAGTAATTACATCATTGTGAAGCAAACAACTCAACTCATGGGAAGGCAAAGCAACCTAGTTATCCAGTAAAAGTAAAAGTGTATGTGCATGAGCAACCTAATGTGCAACTTTGATAATCAATAATTCAATATAGTATCAGAGTAAACAATATATATCCTAGGTTTCGAACCTAGTTGATTAAAAGTATAGCTTTCCTAGGATAAACATAAAATGTATTATAGAATGAATGACTCCTATTTGAAATTGACCAAACATTTTTGTTCTTGCTTTTGGACAGAGACGTCTTAATTCTCTTTGGCATCCACAAAAGAAATTGAAAAAATAAAGAGAGAGAGAGAGAGAACAAAATATATTCCTCAGCTTTTAAAACACCTCTATCCTCTTTTGAAGATGGAATAATAAGAGAGCTTGCAATTTCAAAATTTTTTGTACAACCATTGATGTACCTCTCAAAATTGTGCTATGCCACGAACCGCCCTCGCATTCTTCTTTATCTTCTGTATTGGACCATTTCTACACCCACCTGGTTTTCATGTGCCATATCTTATCCCCCTTCTCTCTCTCAATTGTGTCCATGCTAATGTTGATGCATGGACTCACTTTTTCCTTATCCTTAGATTTTCATGTATGTATATTTTAGGGTGCATGAATGTTTAGATATATAAGCTTAGCCTAATTGGCCACTTTGATTTTCTTAAGAATTTAGTCCCTAAGGGGACGTTATGGGTTTAACTCACCTTAGGGGAGTTGAATTAAGAGGGTAAGCACTGCTTTGCAAAGGGAGGGGAGGCCAACTCCCATAAGTGCTAATCTAACGACTAACAACTGACTTTTACCGATTAAAAAAAATGTTTTGATATATAGTTTGACATTCATGAATGATGAAGGAGAGGAAGTGATATTCATGTACACCAAGGATTGAGAATATTGAAAAGCAGTTGATATCAAGCACCGGACGAATGATTCTAACTTCAGGAATTAACGTGCACGTAATAAAAATTTTATATACTAAAAGTTGATAAAATTTCTAACTAGTAATACTATTGAAATACGAGAATTTTTTAAACTTAATTTTGAGAAGTAGTTGCCACCAGCCGCCTCTTAGTCTATTCGTGGTTGATAGAGATTACTCTTGGAACCATATTTAGACGATAATTGTATGATAGTTTTATGATACCATTTTATATTAATGAATGTATTGACATAGACACAAAAAAATAAAAACTTGTACTCAATGTATTTTGATCGACATTATTAGTCTTTTAAAATTATAATAATTATCATAAGATGTCCGTCATATATTCTTCTCGTGAATACACCAACCAATTTAATCATATTTTAGAAAATTTTAGGTTAAATTTTTCCACACTCTAAAATTACATATACTTGCTATAAAACAGAAAATATATATATATATATATATATATATATTTATATATGCAAATAGGCATGCATGTATATTACAATATGTGTATATAAATTTTGAATAGTTATCATGCAAAATATTCGAATTGGTGACGACAAGCCCAAAAAAAAGTGAAATTGTTTTCAAATTTATACAACTTCACGTGAACTCAAGCTTTCAAGATAGTAATAGTTTTGGACTTGTCTCTGATCTACAAAGTGGACTGGATTGGTGTTGCGAGGGATTTTTGCATACATTTATAAAAAATATTAACAATAATTTTATTTTGTCATTGCAAAAAAAAAATTGTTATTTTTGTCAGCAAATGCATGGTTACAAATATTCCTGATGGAAAAGACCTTTACTCCCTTAATTAAGTTTATTTTCAGTCTATTTACTGATTAAGTTGATCAAATAATCACTATCACAAGATTTAATTATTTTTATGATAGATTAGATGATTAATTACGATTATTAAATTGATTTGATTTTTTTCATGAATTAACTAATTTGATTATCGATATAAGTTACATATAATAGGCCTAATAACTAAACCAGATCGTGCAATCCATTTAATAGACAGGATAGAAACCCAATCATTTTTCTTTTTCCCGTAAGAAGAATGAAGGATGAAAAAAAAAAACCTTGAATAAGAAAAATTAAAATATATTAACTCGAAAAAGAATTACACCAAGATAACAAAAGGTTAAAAAGCAAGATGTTTGTACCTGCTTGGTGTTGGTCTATCATCTTTAATGACCCCACTTTAAATTTAAAGAAAAAATTCAGATGAGCATGAAAATTTTAAAATAATTACAAAATAGTAGAAAACTTTATTGATATTAATAATTAAAATTATAACATTTTTCATATATATGTAATAATTTTCTCGAATCCCCTCTCATAGTAATTTCTCCTAAATTTGATAGCTGTCCAAGTTCTAGATACAGAATGAAAGATAATCAAGTGTTTGTTCATTGATGTCATGAGGCTTAAGTGACTGATAACGATGAGCTCTAGGTCCATAATCACCCTTTCTAGTTTAAGTATTTCAGGTTCGTTTGGCATGAAGGTTTAGATTGGGTTGAGACTATTTTAGTCATAAAAAGATAAAATAAATTTTTTAACTTAATAAGATAAAATCTCACATCCAAATTATAATAATTTCATTTATTCTCTTATAAAAGTCAAAAAATTCAAAAAGTCCATTCTAAAACGAGACTTTTTAGCCCCAAGTTAAAATAGTCAAATAGCTAAGAAATCAAAAAATCAACCCACATCCCAAACGAAAACCAATATTTTTTCTTTCCTTCTTTTCCCACTCATCATTTTCTTAGCAACCAAAATGGAAAATGTGTATTATCATATATGACAGTTTTTAGCATGTGTTATCAAAATCAAGAAATTTTTTTTTATCCACATCCTCTTTCTTTTTTTAAAAACTTACGTGTAAATTTTAATAAGTGAACTTATTGTTCAATAAGTCTTGTGAAAAATAATGACATTTTTCATTAAATACTATTAAAAAAAGTCACTAATTGTTAATTTTAAACGACAGTTTGAAAATTATCATAAAAAAATGTCACTGATAAGTTTTAACAATAATTTAAAAAATTGTCACAAAAAAGGTCACAAATTTTTAATTTTTAGCGATGATTTAAAAAATTTATCATAGAAAAACATCACTAATTGTAAGTGTTAGTGATAATTTATAAAAAATCGTGACAAAAAAGTCACTAATAGTCAATTTTTAGTAACATGTACAAAAAATCATCACAAAAAAATATTTTTAACGATGATTTTACTAATACTTATTTTTAATAGAATTTGATAAAAATTCAATTCAATTATGAATATCTATTGGTAATTTCTCTTCTTTCTTTTTAATTGGGGATTTCACTTTCATTTTGTGAATTGGATGCGAAAAAAAGAAGGTCCCGATTGGATAAATCCAACTTCTTGATCTCCACCTCAATAGATGCCTCCTACACATACACATCAGAAAGTTCCCTCAGGGAAAGCAATGCACCATACTGGATTGGACTGTGTAGTCTGAATCCACGAACCCATTGAGTTTTATTTTTGATTATTTGATTTTTTATTTTTTAAGTCTTGATGTGTAAGTTATGCATGAACATTAAATTGATATGATAATTGGTAGTTATATGATTTTATTATTTAAAAAAAAGAGAGTCTAATTTCAAAATTATACTTTTTATTTATTTAAATATATATATACGATAATCGGATCAATTTGATTTTTTCACAAATAATTTATACATAAAAGGCGAAAAGTTATTGAATAACAGGTTCACATATCCAAATTAAATGATGTAATTTGTAACAATAGACTAGATACAAGCTGGGCTATGACGATAACCTTGTTTGTACTATGACGATAAGATGGGTTTTGCTTATAATTTTTAAATTTTGATAGTAATTTTTTTTTTTATCTAGCTGGACTTTAAGGCTTGGTTTAGGAAGTGAGCTGGCTTTTTAGTTTTTTGACTTTTTTGGCTATTTTAGCCTAGGCTAAAAAGCTTGATTTGGAAAGGGTTTTTTGGATTTTTTGAATTTTTTTGTGAGAGAAGAGTGTAATGATTATGGGTTGGATGTGATATTTTGTTTGTTGCGGCTAAAATAGCCTATTTTATTTTTTGTGGCTAAAATAGCCAAAAAAGCCTCAAATCTTGCTTCCCAAACGGTGCCTAAGCCAATTCATCGGGTCGGGTCATTGATACAAACCTCATGATGATCAGTTCTTGGTGAGAGAATCATATATTTATTTGGATTTAAAAGCGAATATTGAAGAAGATAAAAAAAAAAAAAAAAGAATTTGTCACTATATGCAATACGAAGCTGCAACATCAACATGTCTCTGTTTCCTGTATGCAGAGATTCGTTAGCGGGCAACTTTATTTTATTTTATTTGTTTCTTGTGACACATCAATCTCTCTGCCAACCAATCTTCAATGGATAATTAGGACTCTAAACAAAAATATCTTATGGAACACATTATTCTCTCCCTCTTTTTCTCCCATTGCTTAACAGTAATTTTAGAAATTAAGAAACTAAATGCACAATTAAAGGTGGTTTTCAGAAGTGTCAAATAAATTATTTATTTATTTTGTTTATTATGAAAAAACATACAAAAATAAAAATGTGATGTACAAATAAATTAAAAAGTCAATAAACGGGTTCATAAGTTATTTTCCAAAAAAAACATAAATATAGAAAATACATGAATTGATAGACAAAAATTTTCCAATATTTATTAGTGGGTTCACTTTAAAAAAAAATTTGTCAATCAATTAGGGTGTTTGGTACAGTTTATAGTTTTTTTTTTTATATATATATAATTTTTTAGAGTATGTATTAGAATTTTTAATGCTACATATCTTTATAACTTATGAGAAAAATAACTTAAACAAAATGAATAAAATTGATTATTAAAAATTTAAGAGACAAATATTTTTCACTTCTGCATTTTATTTATCAGTTTTTGATCAACTATACAAAATGAGCAAAATAATTTTTTTTATATTTGATTCTATATATGATTTCTACATTATTATGAACTTATCGATTGTCTTATCCATCGCTCACCCCATCCTATATAAGTGTATCCATGTGAGTTCAAATTCCTCACAACAAAACCCAAGTGTTCTCACAATCACCAAACCTCACATTTTCTCTACTTCCACTTCCATACTAGTTCTAAACCTCCATTTCCTACTTGAGCAATCTCAGAAACCTTTTAGCAATTCAAAAAAACAATCTAGTACTCATCTCCAGTTTATAGGCAAATACTAGAATTCTTAGCATATTTTAAGTTACTAAAAATGGATAAGGTGACAAGGATGGCGTCCGAAAGGCCAGTGGTGATCTTCAGCAAGAGTTTTTGTGGTCTGAGCCACACCATTAAGACTTTCTTCTCTGAGTTTGGTGTCAACTCAGCCGTACACGAGCTCGATGAAATAGCAATGGGTAAGGAAATCGAGCAAGCTCTTTCAAGGCTTGGTTCCAATCCTACCGTGCCTGCAGTGTTCATTGGTGGTGAATTTGTGGGTGGTTACAATGAGATTACTACTCTTCACCTTAGGCAAGAGTTAATTCCAATGCTTCGACGTGCAAGGGCTATATGGGTTTGATGTTATGCCATGCATATCTGGCTTAATAAACAAGGGATCATTTGTTTAGATCTACTTGTTTCCAAGTCTCTTTGCGTTGTTTAGTAGAGAGGGTACTTGAGACAACAATGCTAAGTATCATAAAAAAACCTTTCATGAAAATAATCATGAAAACTTTGTGACTCTTGAATTACACTTAGAATAAAGCATCACACACTAATCAAAGTAATCCAAGAATCATAAATCTTTCATTATCATTTTATGAAAAAAATTTCATAATCCCTAACTTTTCTTTACTTGAGATAGAAAAAAATAAGAATAAAAAATTCAATCTTGTGTTTTGGTTATATATAATAGTGACATTGAGTGTCGAGTATAGAATCATAGAGAGAGCTTACTGAAGTTTTAATGACACTAGAAATAACTATGTACTTCAGGATTTTATGTTTGATTATGTAATATCATCGAGTTTTTGTTAATAAAGATAGTAATGTTGGGATTATAATAATTAGTTTATTATTAATTTCTTCAAGGCCTTCATTATTTTGAGAGCAAATGTCAAATGTGCCTACACTTTGCATGAACAAGATGACTCTTTAGGGTTTATAGGTTTTGCACAATGTTCATTTTAAATTTTACATAATACTTTATAGAGAAAATTTTACCAATAAACAATTCATATCATTAAAATAGGTTGAATTAAGCCCATTAAACTCAACAACCTACTAAGCCCACTGAACTCAACAAGTACAAAAACGATGGAAGCCCATAAAAAAAAAAAAAAAAAGACCCTGAACAATAAGGCCCAACTCATACATTTTAGGCATCAATTAAAGTTAGATAAAATATAAGTTTACTAATTAAAATTAGACTTATAAAATGCGAGCAAGGATCTTCTAGAGTGATTTTCCCCTAAAGTTTTCTAGAGTGCTACATTATGTGGTTAAGATTTACTGGCAAGTCACATCAGTTTTTCTGATGTGACTTGCCAGTAAATCTCAACCACACAATATAGCACTCTAGGAAACTTTAGAAAAATTTTACTCTAGAGAATCCTTTCATATAAAATGCGTCTTAAATAAAGAGAATAATGTGATAATTTATTGTCATTTGGCAACTTAATTGAAAGTGAGTTGGGATTAAAAAAGTACAAAATACAAAATAGGTTAAATAAATCAATATAATAAAATATCACATTCAAATCATAATTATTTCATTTTTTTAAAAAAAAGAAATCAAAAAATTCTAATTAATAGACTAAATTAGTCCAAAAATTAAAAAATCAGACTAAAAAAATTATATTTAATATATTAATTTTTTGATTTTTTAAATTATAAATCACACTCGCTGAATTAGTAGTAATAAAATTTGTATTTGTGTTTTTAGTAAAATGAAATTGGTCACACAGTGAATTGCGTGGCAGTGAATTATAACTTTTCAAGTTTCAATTGAGTTAGTAGTAATAAAATTTGTATTTATGTTTTTACTAAAATGAAATTGGTCACACAGTGAATTGCGTGGCAGTGAATTATAACTTTTAAGTTTCATTTTAGCCGCGTGAGATTTAGGCCAAGTTTGGGAAGACTAAAAAAGTGTACTTTTTGTCTTTTTTGACTAAAAAATTGAGGTTGAAAATATGGATGTTTGGGTTAACTTTTTGACTTTTTATTAAAAAATGTGTAATAAAAAATTGTAAAAATTAATTTGTAGGAAAAAATTTGAATTGGGAGTTGTGCAGCCGTAATTGTTGACTTTTGGTGAATAGTGTTAACTTTTTAACTTTTTGAGTAACTTTTTGACTTTTTGGCTTTTTTTAAAGTCCCTAAACTTGGCCTTAGGCCTAGTTTGGTAGGACTTAAAAAAAGTTAAAATTTTATTATTTTATTTAAATCATAACACTTTATTTAAATCATATCATTTTTTTAATATATCACATCAAACTCAATCTATATCAAACTCATATTTCATAAAAAATTAAAAAGTATACTTAGACCTCTTTTGGGAACCAACCATTTAACTAAAAAGTCAAAAAGTTACTAAAAAAGTCAAAAAATCAATATTCCAAACTAAAAAGTCAAAGATTCTATTTTCTCTTTATTTTTTACACATTTTTTTATAAAAAGTCAAAAAATCATCCTAAATACACTAATTTTTTTTAACTCATATTTTAACTAAATAATTAAAAAATTATTAAATTAACCTGATCCAAAATAATACCTTATTTAGACCATGCAAAATGCTTCGGACTCCCCTGGGTCGACCCCAATGAGGTGTAGTTCCATAATTAAGTAAAAAAAAAAATTTATTTATTTGTTTTTTCTTTTAAATTTTCAGCCTGTGACCACGTCGCTGGGGGCGCGACCGCACTGGGTCTGCAGCACTTCTCTTTAGACCATTCATTCATAAGATTCTCTGCTGGATGGAACACCATGTTCCCAATGAAAAATTGTGTGCCCCAATTGGCCCCCATTTGCCGCACGCAATAAATGCCACCTCTCTCTTTCTCTCTCTTCTATCTCTTTCTCGAGTAACTAAAACCACATCACCAAACGGTCATCTTTTTACCCAAACATCAGAAGATTTGCGTGTTTCTCACTCCCGGGGCACTTTAGAATCACCCTCAACAACACAGCAATTTAAAGGCCATTTTTTTGTTTTTTGGATCGAAATTTAAAGGCCATGTTTGGTGTGACCTTGTTACAACTTTTTTTTTTAGCCCCTCTAAACTCATATCAATTTTATTTTTGATTTTTTATATTATATTGTATTAATTTAATTTAATAATATCTAATTTGAAAGTGATACATTTTCTTTTAAATGGAACATAATCTTTTATTGATTTTTGTTCAATTTCTTAGAACGAATGTGGTTGATTATAATAGGTTAATATGAAAATACAATAAGCGAAATTGATATAAAAGACAAATTACAAGACTTATTGTGGGGATGTATTTTCTGAATACCAACACGTGGCATGGTGATGCCGATGTGTCAGCCGAGGTGCCACGTGTCCTGGTAGTTCTGCCGAGGTTACCTAAGCAAGACCAAGGTAATCTCCGAAGATATCGGAATCCAAGATAAGCGGATAAGGGACAAGAGTCCTAGAGTAAAGAGAAGACTTTGCTAAGATAAGGATAAAGCTCTTAGGGAATTTATCTTTATCTCTTGAAGTGTCCAAAGTCGACATTGAATTGGAGTCCATAGAAGTCAGACTTATAGTGGGACTTAGATTTAGTAAACTATAAAAGAGAGGCACCCCCGTGAGTCTAAGGTACGCAGTTTTATACTCAAGCTTGTGAGTTTAGCACTTGATTATCTTTGAGAGATATACTGACTTGATCGTCAGAGTGCCCCCGGGTGGAGGAGCCACCGCCGGAGCCTTTTCTTTCTATTGCAGGTTCCTTGAAGCCATCTATTCTACCGGTACTCTCCAGCTGATTACTAGGCGGGCAGTGTGGTCTGAAAATCACCCACACAATTTGGCGCCGTCTGTGGGAATCTTAGAAGAATAGATGGCCAGTGACGGACAGAGGGAAAACATTGAGGGCAACACTCTTGTTAGGAGTGGCAGACCAATTGATCTTGACATTGAAGGAGACAACCACAGTACAGAAAATCATGACCAGGGCCACGGAGAGAAAGACGTCGGCCAGGAGGGCGGTACTTCGAAGCGAACAGACCAAAGCAAGTATTATAACGAAGATAACCTTCAGGTATGGAGGGATAAGTGCCTACGGAGAGATGAGGAAGTAAAAGACTTGGCAAACAAGTTGGCAGACCTACAGTCAGTGGTCAACTTCATGATGCAAAACAATGTTATGCAGCCACCATACCCGCTGCAAGATACGCCGATGCCGGCAATTAACACCCAGAAGGGAGGAAGAAAAGCAATCTCCGAAGCCCCTCAGCACACCAAGAGTGGAAGGCACTCACACCGACCTTCCAGGGAAGTCGGACGAGAAGAGCCGAGGCAAGAAGAGTCCCGAAGAATGAAGGATCCAGGGCCCAAAGAACATCGGCATGTTCAAGGGCAGGCACTCTACTTTGACACAACCCATGGAGAAAGATCGAAACGGGCCCACCACGAGGCCGAAAGCAGTGTGCCAAAAAGATTGAAGTCCAGAGATAGCCGAGCTCCAAGTAGGAGTAAGGAGGACTTGAGGGATTACCTCAAAAGGAGGCAGCAGAATGTTGAAGCCGAGGTGACATCCCCAGTTAAGCCGAGAACACCGTTCTCGGTGGAACTGGACAAATTTGAAGCACCAAAAAGATTCAGTATGCCAAGGTTCCAAATTTATGATGGTAAGTCAGATCCCAACTTTCATGTTGGACTATACCTCAACTCAATGGCATTATACAGTGGGAACGAGCCGTTACTCTGCAAAGTATTTCCCTCATCCTTTGGGGAAATTGCATCTGATTGGTTCCATAAACTACCGAAGGGAAGCGTAAAGACATGGGAAGGCCTGGTCGAGATGTTTGTAGCCAGATTTGTAACGAACAAATTACAGCCCTTAAGGGTCGACGCCCTGATGGCTTTAAGAATCACCAAGGAAGAAGGCCTTAGGGCCTACGCGAAGAGGTACTACGAGGTGTTCAATCGAATACCCAAATGCAACCAAGAAGTGGCGGTCGTGTCTTTCAAGAACAGCCTGAAAGATGACTGCCCACTACGGAAGTCTCTGGCAAAAATATTGCTAAAAAGCATGGAGGAACTCATGGTGAGAATCGAGAAGTACGCCAGAGCCGAGGAAGATACGTCGGGAAACAAAGAGATAAAGCAGGAAAAGGGAAACGGCTGGCCGAAGAGAGGCCAAGGTACCAGCGGGCCGACCAAACAAGAAACAGAATTGAAGAGTAAACAGGCAGTGACGACGGTGTTCCGAATCCCTATCCATAAAGTCCTGGACCAAATACGAAATCAACCATATTTCAAGGCACCGGCAAGAGAACCAGGGGAATTTATGGGAAGAAATGTTGGTAGGCGCTGTGCTTACCATAATGAAGAAGGACACCCAACTCAGGGTTGCAGAGCCTTAAAAGCACACTTAGAAAACCTAGTAAGGCAAGGCCATCTGAGGGACCTTGTTGATGAGGCCAGGACAAGAGAAGAACAGGCAAGATTGCCTCAAGCACCAGCAGCACCGCCTCCCCCAGCACAGCAACCACAGGCAGGAGGACCACGGGTGGTTAATGTAATCCACTCAAAGGTGAACGAAAACAACATTCGGGGAGAAACCCAAAGAGTAAAACACCTGCAGCATGTAAACCAGGTCGGATACAAAAGACCTCGGCCTGAAGAATGCCAAGGACCGATGATAACTTTCACTAAAGCCGACCTGGAGTTGGTCCAACATCCGCATAATGATGCCTTGGTAGTATCCCTCCAGGTTGGGGAATGCCAAGTAAAACGTATCCTGATAGATCAAGGCAGCTCTTGTGACATCATGTACGTCAGATGTTACAAGGAGTTGGGCCTTCACCCAGACGACATGGAGCAATCGAATAGCCCGATGGTGGGCTTCAACGGAACGCCAACGTGGCCACTTGGCGCAACAAGCTTGAAAGTCCAAGCCGGCACGAAGAAAATCAAGACGAAATTCATTGTGATTGATACGCCCTCGCCATATAACATCATCTTGGGAAGGCCTTGGTTGCATGCAATGGGGGCAGTTCCCTCAACGTTGCATCAACTATTACGGTTCCCAATAGAACATGGGATTGAAGAAGTCAGAGGAGATCAACTACAGGCAAAAAGTTGTTCCATGGCAGCAATGAAGTCTACTTGCAGCATTCAAGAGCCAAAAGAAGCAGAGATTGAAGACGAGGACATAGAGGTCCTAGAAGATGTCGGCAATGAGCCAACTGAAAAGAGTGAAGAGACACTGAAGAAAATCCTTGTCCAGGAGGGCGACGAAGAACGCTTCTTTCTTTTCGGTTCAGGCTTAGCCGAAGAAGAGGAAAGAGAACTAGAAGATTTTTTGAGAGCCAACATTGAGGTGTTTGCCTGGACACCTTACGAGATGCTCGGCATTGACCCCGAGGTCACTTGCCACAGACTGAATGTCGACAGGTCGGCAAAACCTGTGATTCAACGAGTCAGAAGACCGACGTTGATGCACGTCGAAGCAGTAGAAGAAGAAGTAGATAGACTTCTAGAGGCTAGGGCCATCCAAGAAGTTCACTACCCAACTTGGCTATCCAACACAGTAGTGGTGAAAAATAAGAACGGCAAATGGAGGGTTTGTGTAGACTTTACCAGCCTCAACAAAGCCTGCCCTAAAGACAGCTTTCCTCTGCCCAAGATTGACCAGCTCGTAGACGCTACTTCAGGGCATGAAAGGATGAGTTTTCTGGATGCATACAGGGGGTACCACCAGATTGCCATGTACCCTCCAGACGAGAAAAAAACTGCGTTCATCACCCCTAAAGGTCTGTACTGTTACAAGGTAATGCCTTTTGAGTTGAAAAACGCAGGAGCAACTTACCAAAGGTTAGTTACAAAGATGTTCAAGCACCTGATTGGCAAAACAGTAGAAGTCTACATCGATGACATGGTCGTGAAGACCAAGAAATCTAAGGGTCATCTTGTCGACCTAAAGAGGTCTTTGATATACTCAAAGCATACCGGCTCTGACTCAACGCATCAAAGTGCGCGTTTGGCGTTGGATCAGGTAAGTTTTTAGGGTATCTGGTAACGAGAAAGGGCATTGAGGCCAGCCCAGACCAAATCAAGGCCATCCTAGAGCTGCAGAGCCCGATGTCGGCAAAACAGGTTTAGATGCTTACTGGAAGGGCCGCAGCACTATATAGGTTCATCAGCAGAAACTCGGATAAATGCAGACCCTTCTTCAACTTGGTGAAAAAAGCCACAGACTTTCTGTGGACAGAAGAATGCGAAGCCGCTTTAACCGACCTAAAGAAGTACTTGACCACAACTCCGGTTCTTTTCAATCCAGAACTAGGGGAAGAACTGTTTTTGTACTTGGCAGTTTCAGAACACGCAGTAAGTGCAGTACTAATCCGAGAAGAAAAATGGGAGCAAAAAGCTGTTTATTATGTTAGTAAAACCTTGGCCGATGCAGAAACAAGGTATCTACTATTGGAGAAATTAATGCTAGCCTTAGTAATGGCTTCAAAGAAGTTGAACCATTACTTTCAGGCGCACAAGATTGTGGTCCTAACAGAGCACCCACTGAAGTCCTTGTTGCAACAAGGACACTTAACAAGAAGGATAGCAAGATGGGCAGTAGCCCTAGGCCAGTATGACCTGGAGTTCAAGCCAAGAACAGCAATTAAAGGCCAAGTTTTGGCCGACTTCGTGGCAGAATTCACACCCAAAACCATTGAACATCGGGCTCCGTTGAGCCAGGATGAGCATTGTCCCAGCAAGCAAAAGGAATCCCAGCCTAGGGCAAAAGAACAAAGAAAGGAAAAACTCAGACCCTGCAGCATCTACATCAGCGATTCATTTAGACTATTTGTCGATGGAAGTTCGAACCGACAAGGAGCGGGGGCAGGAGTACTGCTGATATCTCTAGATGGAGAAATAATAGAACAGTCCATCCGTTTGGGGTTCAAGGCCTCAAACAATGAAGCGAAATACGAAGCATTAATTGCAGGGCTAAAACTGGCAGCAGCAGCAGAAGCAGATGAGGTAATAGTTTTTTGTGATTCACAACTTATTGTTAACCAGTCCACAGGTGAATTTACAGCCAGAGACGAAAGGATGTCGGCATATGCAAAAGAGGTCATCAGATTGGCAGCTCTATTTCAAAACTGCTGACTACTTCAAGTTAGCCGAGATGACAACACCCACGCCGACGCGTTGGCAAACCTGACAAGTTCAATGCAGACTGGAAAAACAAGAACAATTATGATCGACTATATGTCGGGCCCGAGCATAGAACCAAAGAGCACAGAACAGGAAGCAATGTGTGTGAACGTGGGGCCAAGCTGGATGGATACAATTGTTACATTCCTAAAAGAAGGAAAGCTGCCAGAAGATCATAAAGAAGCACACAAAGTCAGACTGAAATCGGCAAGATTCTGTCTGACAGAAGATGGACACCTTTACAGAAGGTCCTTTACTGGACCACTTTTAAGGTGCGTACACCCTTTGCAGGTTGAAGATTTCCTGTATGAAATTCATGAAGGAATTTGTGGAAGCCATGCTGGGGGCAGATCATTAGCCCACAGGGCCATTACCCAGGGGTATTGGTGGCCCTACATGCAGAAGGATGCTGAAGCCTATGTAAAGAAGTGTGAACAATGCCAAAAGTTTGCACCTTTGATGCATCAGCCAGCTGCTGACCTAAACTCAGTATCCAGCCCTTGGCCGTTTGCCCAATGGGGCATGGATCTGGTTGGGAAACTTCCCCAGGCAACTGGGCAGAGAAAATACTTGCTGGTGGCAACAGATTACTTTACAAAGTGGATAGAGGCAGAACCTCTTGCCAAAATCCGAGATGTGGACGTCAAGAACTTTATATGGAGAAACATCATCACCAGATTTAGGATTCCAAGAGCAATAGTTGCCGACAACGGAACACAGTTTGATAGCAAACTCATCAAGAACTTTTGTGCGAAATTCAAGATCAAGAATTACTTTTCAACACCAAGTTTTCCCCAAAGTAATGGGCAAGCAGAAGCATCCAACAAAGTAATTTTGGATGGAATAAAGAAGAGGCTGCAGGCAGCAAAAGGAAAGTGGGTAGACGAGTTACCCAACGTGCTTTGGGCATATTGGACTACGCCAAGAAGATCAACAGGGGAATCCCCCTTTGCCATGGCTTATGGCACAGAAGTTGTCATCCCATTGGAGGTCGGCATCCTAGGGATCAGGACCCAGGGAGTAGAGAATGGCACCAACAACATACTCTTAGCCCGAGAGCTAGATTTTTTGGAAGAACGAAGAGAGAAAGCTGCAATTCAGCTCGCAGTATACCAGCAACAACTCGCCAGAGCTTACAACAAGAAGGTCAATCCAAGAGATTTTCAAGTCGGCGACCTAGTCCTAAGAAAAGTCGTCGGCAACAAGAAGGATCCCAGAGAAGGCAAGCTTGGCCCAAACTGGGAAGGACCCTACAGAATTACTTCGGTATTAGGCAATGGAGCTTATCGGTTAGAAGATAACGAGGGCAAAGCACTGCCAAGACCTTGGAACACTTGTAATTTAAAATTCTTCTATCATTAGATGTGCAGTATTTTTGGCCGATGTCATCAATAAAAATTTTTCCCTTTTCTTTAAAACACATATGATGGATAAAGTGACATATTGGTGTTTTTGGAGACATGAATAATGAGAACCCAAGTAGAACTCAGGTTCACATTGGGGGCAGAGAGAAGACAGAGATACTTAATTCACTTGTTGAAATTTGTAGCAATTTACAAGTTGGAATTAAGTTGATTCCTTATCTCCACTTGTTGAAATTTGTAGCAATTTACAAGTCGAAGTTAAGCCGAGATTATTCCTTAATTCACTTGTTGAAATTTGTAGCAATTTACAAGTTAGAATTAAGCTGATTCCTTATCTTCACTTGTTGAAATTTGTAGCAATTTACAAGTCGAAGTTAAGTCGAGATTATTCCTTAATTCACTTGTTGAAATTTATAGCAATTTACAAGTTAGAATTAAGCTGATTCCTTATCTTCACTTGTTGAAATTTGTAGCAATTTACAAGTCGAAGTTAAGCCGAGATTATTCCTTAATTCACTTGTTGAAATTTGTAGCAATTTACAAGTTGGAATTAAGCTGATTCCTTATCTTCACTTGTTGAAATTTGTAGCAATTTACAAGTCGAAGTTAAGCCGAGATTATTCCTTAATTCACTTGTTGAAATTTGTAGCAATTTACAAGTTGGAATTAAGCTGATTTCTTATCTTCACTTGTTGAAATTTGTAGCAATTTACAAGTCGAAGTTAAGCCGAGATTATTCCTTAATTCACTTGTTGAAATTTGTAGCAATTTACAAGTTGGAATTAAGCTGATTTCTTATCTTCACTTGTTAAAATTTGTAGCAATTTACAAGATGACGTTAAGCCGACATGTGATCATCTGTTGAAATTTGCAGCAATTTACAGGTTGAGGTAAAAGCTAAAGTATATTGTTTAACACTTGTTGAAATTTGTAGCAATTTACAAGTAGGTTAGACCGAGATCACTGTTTAAATACTTGTTGAAACTTGAGAAGAAGCTTGCAAAGTTAAACATTGAATAGTATATGTTAAACACTTGTTGGAATTTATGAAGAGTTTGCAGGTTTGTATCTTGCTGAAGTAAAACGTTATTGTACCCGATGTACGTAACCCGAAGAAGATTGCACAAAGGAGGCAAAATGGGAAGGCATGCAAAAAATTCCAAGTATAGAATCATACAGACGCAATCAAGAGAAATTAAAGATTAAAGCGTTCAGACAAAAACAGTTGCAGTTGTATACAAAGAAGGCACTACGGCCAACCAGAAATAAAGTTGTGTTCAACAGAAGCAGAAGATACATCAGCTAAATAGAAGAGCTTACATTGTTTCAAAACCAGAAGTACAGAAAAGCTTATATTATCCAAAAAACAAAAAGAGTACGGAAGACATCCAAAGTTATGATTCTTCAGTTTCAGGAGCGATTTGGGTCTGGACCTCGGCAGATTCCTGGGGAACTACTTCGGCAGCCTTCTCTGTAGCCAACTCGGCATCAATCTCTGCAAGCGTTTTGTCAAGACTTCTTTCAGCTAAGAGAAGGTCGGATGATAATTGCCCTGTAACAGCTTCCCTGAGCGCCTCCCTAACCTCATCACCCTCTTCATCCAAAGTTAAGTCCATGACTTGCTCAGTTGGAGGAGGGGACTTGGCCTCAGCAGCATCCTTGGATTTCCTCACCAAGGCCTCATCATCATTGTTATCCTCATCCTCGGCTTCAGACTCAGACTCAGATTCTTCTTCGGCCTGACTTGGAGGTGGAAGAGGAGGAAATGAGAGAGGAATAGCATCGGCATTACGGAAAGGCGAGTCAGCAGGGAGATCAAGTTTTTTTATCAAGGACATCCAACTAAGGGAAAATCCCCTGTTGCATGCCTGCCTGACTTGAAGCTTGTAATCCTCAGTGACGTCGGCCACGCCCTGAGCATATGCCTTCTTATCAGCCTCTTTGATTTCGACTTCCTTTGTGGCCAATGCTTCCTGAAGTTCCTTCTCGGCCTGGGCCGCTCTCGCCTCGGCCTCTTTTTTTTGAGATTCAGCAACTGTCTTGATGGCCTCAGCAGATTCGGCCTTTTCCTCGGCTAAGGTTTGGGCTTTGGTGGCAGCCTCAACCTGGTCTTTCAGCTTTTTTATTTTTGAAAGAAGAGTTTTGTTATCCTTTTTAAGGGCAGAAACCTCCCTCCTCAGGTCGACCAGCTTCTCTCGATTCTGGAAAGATTGCATTGAAAATGAGTGGGCATGCTGGATGGCCTAAAAAAAATAAAAATAAAATAAAATAAAAGTGTTAGAAAATATTTTTAAGTACAAAATAGAATGGAAGAAAAAGTACTGAGCAGGAACACTTACTTGAACTGAGTGTTGGAGCATTAGGACATAGTTCTCATATTTACTATACCCGGCATTCCGCTCCAAATCACGAGGAAGGAGCAACGCCGTAGTAAGGGCAACGCCGACATTTATGTCATCGGCGCTTTCATTGGTCATTATGGGCCTATCTTCCAGAGTAATCTGGGGAGCCTAAGGAACATCAGATTTTTTGGACCCCGAGGTCGTCGCAGACGATGACCTCGGCTTCTTGGGTTGAGTAGATTGTGATGGCTGGGATTTTGCACGCCTCTTCCCAGCGGAAGGTTGAGATTTGCTGCTTTCAGCCAGCTTGGAGATGGGTAGAGCATCCTCAGCCTCAACCTCAGTAGCCTTGGCCTTAGACTGGGCCTTCTTAGTTCTTTTTGGCTTCGGTGAGGGCAAAGGTTGGGTCGGAATAGCATCGACGTCGGTTGGAAGGTCGGCTAGGAGATCTTGGGCAACAGGCTTCAGGCGACCCCTCTCAGCAGTTTTTACGAGTCTTCGCCGACATTTTCTTTCTGGTATTGGGATTAAGTATGGGGCTGAAGTTGATGGTTGGTCGGCTGGATCAGAGGTTGACCCTTGGTCAGCCCGAGATGTTGATGCTGTTTGCAAAGTGGTAGCAGAGGGAGGAGATAAGCTCTTCTTCTTTCTTTTTGGGACGTCGGGCAATGTGGATTTGTATGTTGGAATAAAATTCAGTAGCAGGGGAGCCTTGCGCTTGTGGATTGGAAGGTCTAGGAGCTTCTTTAAATATTTTCCTGGGAAGAAGGATTGGCGGAAGTTTTTTGGTGGCTGATGAAGATCTGCAGGACAAACAAACAAACATTAGAAACAGACAAAGTTTTGAAGACTTGAAAAAGAAATAATTAAGTATTAACACTGGGCTCTTACCCTTGCCCTCTTTAACTGTTCGAGGAAGAGGGTAGAGGTGAACATCTTCGTCTGGACCAAATTCCCAATTTCCCGAAGCAATGACAAAGTCATCCCCGGCTCCCTTATTGGAGTCCGGGAGGTCGGCTACAATTTTGAGTTAAGTAGACCTCGGCTTGAGGTAGTAGATGTAACCTTTTTCCTTCAGGTTAAGGGGGCACATGGTATAACAATATTGTACATCGGCAAGGGTGATCCTAACATTCTCCTGCCTAGCCAGGGCTATGATACCATTGATCACTCGATAAGAGTTTATGGCCAGTTGCATAGGGTTCAACTTGTAAAAATGAAGAATTTCGCGAAAAAGAATGTTGAGTGGGAGCCGGAGTCCGCACTCAGTAAAGGCTACTATAGGAAAGGGCATTGAATCATTTGAGGGCATGATAGAGTCACTATCTTCAGCTAGCTTCAGATGGACATCAGCAGGAATAGAGAACTCTCGCCTAAAGTACTCGAGTTTGGTTGGGGTATCTACCCTATGTCTCCACATACCCATAACGTCGGCCTAAAAACAGAGGGCAAGGTTTCAGAAAGAAAGGTGTTCTTAAAGGGTTATCCGGACCTCGGCGAAACCCTAGGTATATGCTGGTAAGGATTGTTTCAGTTTTCCCTAAATTAAAGGTTCTACAAACAAATCCCAAGCCTAAGAACTATGAAGATGAAGATCAAAGGCACAGATCTGGAAAGGAAAAACAGAAAACAAGAAATAAAGAATGACGTTTCAGAAACAAAGAACAGAGGCATGGTTCTTAAAAGCGACAGAAATACAGAAGTAAAAGGTCAAGAACAGTGGCAAGAAAAGTATTAAACAATACAAAGTGTTCAAGATATGAGTAAAATCATGAAAAAGACGCATCCAGATGAATAGTTCAGCAAATCAAAGGTTTGAACAGCGCAATAATGGCAGTAAGTAAATGAAAACACATAAAAGAAATTGAGAATAAGAGGAACAGAGGCTTACCAGAACAAATGAAGCCGGAATGAAAGTCGCCGAGGCAAGGCAACGGTTGTAGAGAAGACGGAGCAACGAAAGCTTCGCTAGAATGGAAGAATGAAGGCAGTTGCAGAACTTGGAGCTAGGGCAATGACGGGTTTGAGAAAGTTTAGAGAGAGAGAGCCAGAAAAACGAATGCAAAAGTAAAGAAATGAGGATGGAGAGAAAAGTTTTGTAAAAAACTTGAAACGGCGGCAAAAAGCAGGGCATTTATTACACCTGGAGCAACGCACACGTCAGACGGCGCAGATGGGTGAAATACAGTTTTCAGGCGCGTCACAGACACGGGCCAATGAGGATAAAGCACGTGAGAGGAACGGTTGAGAAAAGGTGCATGACAGCTCATGCACGTGGAGGAGTTCGTTTGAGTTCTTGTTCTTTGATGAAGGCATGTCAGCCTAAAATGAATGATCTCGGCCGAAGAGTTCTCATGCCGAGGTACTGGAAGAAAATACAGAAATAGGTTCCATCACCTCAGAATGCCGAGGTAATAGAACCTAGGGGGCAGTTGTGGGGATGCATTTTCTGAATACCAACACGTGGCATGGTGATGGTGACGTGTCAGCCGAGGTGCCACGTGTCCTGGTAGTTCTGCCGAGGTTACCTAGGCAAGACCGAGCTAATCTCCGAAGATATCGGAATCCGAGATAAGCGGATAAGGGACAAGAGTCCTAGAGTAAAGAGAAGACTTTGCTAAGATAAGGATAAAGCTCTTAGGGAATTTATCTTTATCTCTTGAAGTGTCCAAAGTCGACATTGAATTGGAGTCCGTAGAAGTCAGACTTATAGTGAGACTTGGATTTAGTAAACTATAAAAGAGAGGCACCCCCGTGGGTCTAAGGTACGCAGGTTTATACTCAAGCTTGTGAGTTTAGCACTTGATTATCTTTGAGAGATATACTGACTTGATCGTCGGAGTGCCCCCTAGTGGAGGAGCCACCGCCGGAGCCTTTTCTTTCTGTTGCAGGTTCCTTGAAGCCATCTATTCTGCCGGTGCTCTCCAGCTGATTACTAGGCGGGCAGTGTGGTCGGAAAATCACCCACACACTTATAAATATAATTTATTCATTTTTTTAAATTATAAAAATTGTTTAATTTTATTTTGAGAGTCTATAACAGACTTTTAGATACAACTTTTTACTTATAATTTATAGAGTATAAATATTTTAAATAAATTAAATTGATAGTAGTAATTTTGAATATAAATTAGCTTTAGGATTAATTAGAAAGAAAAAAAAATATTAAAAGTTAAAGTGGAAAAAAAAAAATTCAAGGGTCAAATTGAAAAAAAATAATCAAACATAAAGGGAACAAAGTGTAATTTGCTCTTTAAATTTTATCTTTTGATTTGTAGTTATCAATTTTTAACTTGAAATATTTGATATGATTTCTACTTATAATTTTATTAATTAAAAAAATTTAAAATAAGTTAAAAATATTAGTTATCTACAAATTAGGAAAAATACTATCTAAGAAGAAAATGATATAATTTCATACTTTTGAGTCATAATTTAAAATAAAAAAAAATCTTAACCAAACACTATATGAGATATAATCAAAGATTTCAGAGTCATAACTAAAATATTGTCATGATTAAAAAAGAAAATTGATCATAACTATATAAGAAAATAACATAATTAAAGGTGCATATAATATATTCTTTCAAGGAGTGTGTATAGTAGAATTTTTCACAAACTAAAAAAGTGCACTTATTTCATCTTTTTATCTTTTTTGGGTCACATCAATCAACATCTCCTCTCTATTTTTTCTACACATAATACAAGAAAAATAAAAAAATGCACTTATTTAATCTTCCCAAACTTGGCCTGATATTTACAATGATCTAAATAAACATACTTTTTAACTTTTTACAAAAAAATATATAAAAAAATAAAAAAATGATGTAACATAAATAAGTACACTTATTTAAATAAGTCTACTTATATAAGTTATGTCAAACACTCCAACATCTACTTTTTAACTTTTTACTAGATGCAAAAAAATAAAAATAAAGAAGTGACCTAATTTAAAAAAATATAAAATATATACCAATACAAGAAATGGTAAATAGTGTCTAATTTTTTATTTTTAATTATAAATTTTGAGTTTAAAACCAAGTTGTACTCAACACATGCTCACTTTCAATACGCAGGCCATGTGATGCAAACAAACAAACAACAAACAAACAAATGCTAACATGCGCCAACACGACAGCTCACTTTCACCCCTACTACGAAAATCCCAACTCGATATGCATAAATTAAAATCATTATATGGTTGTTTGTGTTTGTGTTTGTGTTTTTGTTTATGTTTTGTCAATCACCGAAAATCCAGAAACCCAAATCGACAACACACACATTTGCATTCATTTGCAGCAGCAATAGCCAGTGGCAGAGGCTACTCACTACTCTGTCCTTTTCAATCTTTTTGTTGATGGGTTTGCTTGCTTCAGAGTCCTCTTCAATGGGTTTTCACTTTCTCTGACTCTCTCCATTAATTTGACCTATCAACGCAAAATGCGTGTGTAAAGAGACCCTAACTGTTACTGTCGGATTTTCCTTCACAGGTATGTTCTTTTGGCACTTTTTGCTTATGAATTTGTGTTTATATATAGACAGAGAGAGATAGGGAGTGTGTTTGTTTTAGGGCCTTTTTTTTTTTTTTTCCTTCTTTTTTTTTGATGAAAATGTGGCTGCATTTCTTTGTTGTTTGAGGTCATTTGACTCTTGTGAATGGTGGGTTGTTGTTGTTGTGATGAAGTTTGTTTTAGCAGGATTGGAGAGGTTTTAGCTGGAGAAGAAGCGTCAAAATGTTTGGGTTTTCTCGCAGACGAATGAAGATTGGGAGGTAAATCCCTACCCATACTCTTGTATAAATACATGAATATATATACTCCTATGTTCCATAATGTTATGTATATATAGATATGGAATTTGAAAATGTATGGTAGTTGTGTTGAATGTGAAACTATGTTGGTTTGTGTGCTTAGTTCTGAAGACTCTGAATAGGATAGAAGTTGAAGAATTAGAAGCTTTACGAATTTGAAACCACCAAATTAGTTAGAATAGACTTCTTTCACTTTTTGTGTTAGTCCTAATTTTCTTAGATTTTCTTAAATTTTGTATCTCATAATAACCCAATATCTTTTTATTTATTATTATTTTTTTTTATAGAACTTTATATTTTTGTGATCAGATTTGGGTTCAAATGATGAGAAGTTTGGGATGTGCATTGAGATATATAATTTTAAAATAAGAAATCGGCACTTGGGCTCTCCTTGTCTCCATGGTAGTCACAGTCTTATTATTTTCTTATTGGGTTAATGCTAGTGAAGGAGGTAGTAGTTGCTGTGGGTGGGAAGTGGTGAAACCTTTGAAGTGGCGGTGGAGGTGGTAATTGCGGTAGTTGTAATCACTACCTTCCCCTTCTTTGTTGGGTTGGGTTTCCTAATTTGTGGGTTTTATTTTCTTTTTCCCTGTGCTGAAGTTCTTCTTACTCAAAGATAGGTGTCTGCTTTAGAAACTAATTGTTAGATACATTTTTAATGCTTCAAATTCTGATAAATGAGATAGCCCTTTGAAATCACAAGTTACTCAAATGTTATTTTTCTAATATAATTTTTATCTTGCCTTAGGTTGAAAACTCCACTTTCAGAGTCTGCTCATGGAACTAGAAGTCCAATAAGACACCCAAAGCGCAGTGGCAATTCCAATGTAAGGATTCCAACTCACTTACACATTTTAGTGTTGCATCATTAACCATGTTTGTTAAATTCATCAAATATTACAGGGTGAAGGTGTTACACCTCCAATTAATAATTCTGATGAACCCAATTTTCAATGCTCATCTGCTGCACCTGATCTTAATGATTGCACTTTGGGGAACTCTGAGAATTGGATGGGGCTGTCAATTGCTGGGGACAAGCCTACACCTCGTTTCAATGTAAAACATTTTTTCTTTCAGTGCTGAGGTTGCTGTGATTATGTATTATTACAATTAACAGGGTACTGATTTTTTTATCCAAAAGTGAAGACATTACTTTTTTTTTTCTTTTTCCTGATTTTTTTTCTTCCCCCCCTGAATAGCATGCCGCAGCTGTAATTGGAAACAAGATGGTTGTAGTTGGTGGTGAATCTACAGACGGAATGTTAGAAGATGTGCAGGTAGAAGGATGTGACCTTTTCTATGAATATATGTTGTAGATAGTTCTTGGGGTACATTAGTCATTTAAGTTCTTCACGTTGAATTTGCATAATAGGTAGCATTAGTGGGGAATCATTAATTTACAAACCTTAGGTACTAACACTTATATAAGAGATTATACCATATGGATCCATTTGTTCAGATTTTTAGCCGCTATGTTTTATTTATTTCATTGCTCTTTGCAATGTTTTATTTATTTCATTGCTCTTTGCAGGTGCTTAACTTTGACAGATTCTCCTGGACCACAGCTTCGTCAAAGCTTTACCTTTCACCAACTAATCTGCCACTAAAGATCCCTGCATGCAAGGGTCATAGTCTGGTATGACTGCATCTTAACTTTGGTCTCGTAATATTTTTGTGCACAATGCTTGCTTTTAGTCAAAACTGAAATGCTGGGTAAACTCTGTCTAAATCTAGAATATGTGTGTATTCAAGAAACTGATTTAAAAAAAACTATAAATGCTGATCAATGAAAAGATTATTAGACCCCTAGGTGTTGAATTTCGCTTTTATGTTATTGATTCTTCTCCCGAAGTAAAAAGATTATGGTGTCACATATAGGATTGTTATATGAAAATTACATGAAAGCAGGTTGGTTTAGGTCCATTTAAGGGGCATTATGAGAGTGACACTGAAAAACATCAAGTTATCATAGCCTAGGAGCCTTGTGGAGAGTTTTTTTGTTTTGTGTATGGAGAGTCTATATTGCATGATTGTTGAGTCAGCATCCATTTAGTTGCTTAACTGAATGATGGTGGGGAACCAAAACTTCGGAATTGTTCCCATGCTGAAAGGTATGTTTGTCGTTTGTGCATTCTAGGTTTCTTGGGGGAAAAAGGTGCTTCTCATTGGAGGGAAAACTGACCCAGCAAGTGACAGAGTTTCAGGTTGCCGTGTGGTTGTTTACCGCGATTTTGACTGCTTTCTGTATTCTGTTTGCTCTTTTACATGATCTCAAAATTTTCAAACTTTCGCTTTTGCAGTATGGGCATTTGACACAGAAACTGAGTGCTGGTCACTTATGGAAGCAAAGGGAGATGTTCCGGTACTCTTTCTGACCTGAGGATTTGAAAAGTGAACAACTTGTCATTGGTTTCCTGATACATAATATGAGGCACTATCTACTGAGATGGACAGGGGTTTTTACCTTGTACTCTGAATCAGTTTTTTTTTTTTTTGGTTATGATGGTCTTAGTTTTTTTCAAAGGAAATGATGAGTTAGCATCACATGTGGTAGCAATTTCTTACTTTATAAAAAAAAAAAAAAAAAAATTAATTAATAAAGGGGGTGTTAGGAATTGACCCTTCCTAACCAAGATCGGTGAGACACGAAATAACAAATAAGAAAGAAATTAACGATTCAAACAAATCACACACACAAGAACACAAGGATTTATGTAGTTCACCCCATAATAGGATTACGTCTACGGTTGGTGCGATTTTCACTATGATCAGAAAAATACAACTCTCTCTCAACCTAAAAGAGGCGCTCCCTCAAATCCCCCTATTGGACCCAGTGTTTGAGTGAACAGTATTTATCAGGGTCCACCGACCCAACAGGGGGAACTACAATCGGGTGAGAGATGGGAAAATTTTTTACGAACACATAGGTGTGCAAGTGTCTGTGGTGGGGTGCAAATGAAAGGCTGTGGGTTGCATCCCTCCATGTGTTGGTAATTTTTTTCTCAACTCCCAACTGTATATAGTTCCCCCATTAATAAATAAGTGGTAGCAATTTCTTTCTGTTAGTTGAGAAATTGTTTGGTAGTGCACTTGTGCGTTGAATTTGTATGCACTGTGATCCCTTTCTTGAGAAATATTTTATTGATATGCTTTCCCTTTTGAAGATCCTATTTGACAACAATGCACAAAATTTTTAACTAAAATGGATATGCATTGCAGGTTGCTCGCAGTGGTCACACTGTAGTTAGGGCAAACTCTGTTTTAATTCTATTTGGAGGTGAAAATGCTAAACGGAAGAAACTCAGTGATTTACATATGTTTGATTTGAAGTCTTTTACTTGGCTTCCTCTTCATTGCACGTGAGTAGTCTGCAGCATATTGTATCAAAATATTTTCTGAAACGATGGAAAAAAAATGTTGCTTGTCGACAATTTCAGACCTTAATTCTTTGTTGTACATCAAATTCCATTCAGAAGCTATTAACTAGTTGCCTGGCGCACTGTGCATGTGTGCAGAGGACAAGGACCATCTCCAAGATCTAACCACGTGGCTGCTCTTTATGGTGATAAAATGCTTCTAATTTTTGGAGGAGCATCGAAGTCGAAGACTTTGAATGACATATATTCACTTGACTTTGAGACGGTGTGTTCAACTTTTAAATTTTTCTAGTTAATATTATTGGTCTTGGTGGTTGACATCTGATTTCTTTAGTGATGCAAAATCACATCTTATCTGCAAATTTCTGATACATGCATATGGATGTTTTCTTCAGATGATATGGTCGAAAATTAAGATACGAGGTTTTCATCCATCACCCAGAGCTGGCTGTTGTGGAGTCCTGCGTGGAACTAAATGGTACATTGCTGGGGGTGGTAGCAGGAAAAAACGTATGTCTCACAATCTGAGAAGAATGTATTCAAACTTCTCTAATCTGTTTCTTCCAGGGTGCAACTCTGAATGAGGAACATAATTTCTTTTTGATGTCGGGTTTAATGTGACAATTTGGCTTATTGCCTACTCTTTTCATCTATTTTTGTTATGATGGTGACCATCTCATGTGTGGTTTGGGACATTGGGACCTATGTATGCATTCTAAGAGGAGAAGATTAAAAGCAGAAAGAAGAATATACTTATATTTATTAAAAGTGGGAAGAATAATATAAAATCAAAGAGAAGGATTACTCATGTAACTCCTATTACTTGAAAGAAAGGAAAAATGGCAAAATTAGTTGGCACTTGAGACTATTGGTTTGAATTTATTATAATTTTGCTATTGTTTGGTTCTTTTATTGCCTTTGGTTGTGTAGTTATTTGGTATCTACAAAGAATCCAATGACTCACACTTATGCATGTCACCTAATATGCATTTTAGATTTCTGTTTGCTCTTACAGAGAAATTCCTTTACTTTTCTTTCTATTCTATTCTCTCTGTTTTCCAGGACATACAGAAATGTTGATTTTTGATGTTTTAAAACAAGAGTGGTCTGTTTCTGTTGCATCTCCTCCATCTTCTATCACCACCAACAAGGTACAGTTTGTTGATTTTGCAGCTTGTCCAAGTCTAATAAAAGTAGGTCTTTACAACATTATTATTGGACTTTCAACAAAGTGTGACTTGTAGGTTTTATTATTCATTGGAAGGTAATTAAAATGAATTCCTGAGAATGTTTATGTTATGCTTTCTCGTTCACATTTTTTCAAATTATTTTCTGCTTTCCTTTGGGGTTGGATGGTTTGGCCAATTGGCCACACCTAACATGGCTGTGATTGTCAACTTGTATGCTAGTTAGAATATAATACTGCAGGACTTGAATCTTGTTCTCTTCTTTTTTGTTTCCGTGTTACCAGTTCTCTTCACAGAATATATCATTTTTACGGTTACATACGAAAATTTTCTCACTCAACTTTTGTCACTTGGGAATAACAGATATTTGCTTCCTGCTATTTGTTGGCAATTTTGCTGATGGATTATTGTTTCACAGGGGTTTAGCCTTGTGCTCATGCAGCACAAGGAAAGGGATTTTCTTGTTGTGTTCGGGGGATCCAAGAAGGAGCCTTCAAATCAGGTTAAAAATAAGTTGTCAAATATTGTTTCCTGTTAACGCATTAGTTGATACCCAATAACACATTGTTTTGTGGCAGATTGAAGTACTGACCATGGAAAAGAATGAATCATCTATAGGCCAGCGATTAGCTCCCAGTAAAGGTCCAGGATCTTTACTCTCTGAAAACCGCTTATCATCCACAGGATTGGCTACACAATTGAGTACTGGTTCTTTTAATGGGTCAGTTGATGCTGTTGCGAAACAAAATCTGGCATCTATAATTGAGCACCATGGCTCTGGTAGAAGATCTTTGTCAGAGTCTTTACTTGTGGATTCAAATCCTGTTTCTGGTAATATTTCACTCCGCAAGAAATTTCACGATGAGGAAGACAGCATGATGGCAAAGAGTTCTGAAGATGGAAGTCCTTCACAGGTGAACTACTAATTTCCCCATCTAATTGCTCACTGTTGCATTTCAATATTCATTTAAATGTCGGAAAGTAGATATCCCTTGTTCAAAATCGAACATTTGCATCTTCTGTGGACATATGAAAGTTCAATTTGCACGTTTTGTGTAGGTCATTGTTGACTTCATTGGCCTGCCTTGTATTTTCCCGACCTAGGATATGTTCTACATTGAAACCTAAGAAGCACGGATACGGATATGGGATACGGGTACGATACGGATACTGCGATACGGCAAAATTCGAAAAAGTAGGATACGGATACGGCGGGGATACGTTCATAAAAAATATTTTTTTTCACAATTTTTAGTAATGTAGCATACACAAAAATAAAACTTCAACAATTTTTAGTAAACAAATAAAACAAAACATTAATGTAGCATCACCCATAACAACCATAATGCATCATCCATAACAAAAAATTCATCAATTCAATTAAATTTCAACAATTTTAACAATATAACTGTTGGAAATGGTTATAAAATTCTGGATAAAACCAGAATTTTTTCCTAAGTTTGGTCTATTTTTTAGGTGGGCCCCGAGTGTCAATTTACTCGGGTCAAAGTGGTAACGCGTTCTATGCCGCGTTGTGATTCACGTGGTATATTTGGTTGCTCAAAACCATTACCGAGTGAATGGGAAATTGAAGCCAAAGTGTGCTCCATGGAAATGGAGTTTTGGTGGAAATTCCTTAAGGTTGTAAATTGGTTTGTCCCACATTGATTTGGTGGGAGGTTTTGAAAGGGTTTATAAGGCTTAGGGTGTGATTCTTGGGGTGTGCCCCAAGGGGTACCCAAGTGTTTTAGAGGGAGAGGTTATGGGCAAAATGGGCTAGACCCATTGGACCCAAAAATCACCACACGCGCGCGCGCGCGCCGCCGCCGCCGTCCGTCCGGTCGGGCGGGGCTGGGCGCGGGTGCGTGGTGTGTGGTTGGGTTGGGCTTCTAATCTTTTTGGGCCAAAAACATTTGAATTTAATTTTATTTTTTATTAAAATAAAATCCATAATTCAAATTAAATTGGTTTGGATTATTTGTTCACCCAAACAGGGCCCTTCCCGGTTTCAAACAGAAATAAACTGTTTTGGAATTAATGCACACCCAAACAGGGCCCTTCCCGTTTTACTATCTGTTTGAATTAATTCAAATCTGTTTGAATTCAAAACCCAACAGGTATGATACCTGTTCAATTCAAAACCAAGAGTTACATACCTGTTTATTTCAAATCCAAGAGCCACCTTCACATCTATAAATAGGACCACCCTCATTTGGATTTTGAAACTCTAATTTTCGTCCTTCATAATTCTGCAAACTTCCTCTTCATTTTGCTGCATTATTTACTTGTCAGAAAGAGTGTAAACACTTAGTGTGTTCGTAAGGCAAACAATTTGTAGTGCTGCTATTGTTTGTAGTAGATCATTTTATCCTGGGAGATAGACGTCCAAATTCTGAAAGCACCGTGGAGAGGACGAATCTGTCTTAAGGACACAGTGTCAAACACTGGACTTGATCAGAAAATAATTCAAAGAAATTAAATCAAGTAAGTTATTTAATTTATTTTCGGTGTTGTTTTTATTTATTTAAATCAGATTTTAATTTTGTTTTTGTAACAAAATAAAATCTGTTTTTATTTATTTATTTTTATTTCGAGTTTGATTTTTGTAATCAAACAAATTCTCTCCTTTTCTTTATTTCTTTAAATTCTATTTGTTGTTGTGTACACAATAGAATTAAATCTTTTAAATACAGTGAAGATTGTCCTACAATCTTAAGACAGATTCCTTTTTGGGTATCTTCATTGTATTTAATTTTCTGTGTTTTCAAATTAATATTCTGGTTGGAAAAACAAATAGTGATTTATGCTATTTGACAGATAGTAGTAATATACTGTCTCTTTTCTTTGACAACAACTAGTAGTACGATACTGGTGTCATTAACAATTCAGAATATTATTTGGTATTACAGAAAATTCTTGTGATATTTTATTTTTCTAGTTTTAGTAACAAGGAAAATAAAATTATTTTGTTGTTATAATTATTTTCTGGTTTTAGTAACTAGAAAATTATTTTGTGTTTTAATTTATTTTCTAATTTTGGTAACTAGAAAATTATTTTGTGTTTGTTCTGATTTTTGTAATCAGATAAGTTTTGTGGTATTTTATTTTCTAGTTTTAGTAACAAGAAAAATAAAATGATTTTGTGTTATAATTTATTTTCTGGTTTAAGTAACTAGAAAATTAATTTATGGTTTGGTTTTCTGATTTTTGTAATCAGATATTATTTCGGTATTTTATTTTACTAGTTTTAGTAACAAGGAAAATAAAATTATTTTGTATTGTAATTTATTTTCTAGTTTTAGTAACTAGAAAATTAATTTTGTTAATCTATCATGTAACCTTTGTGACTCGGTCACAATCTGTTAATTTTATAAGTGACTTATGGTTTTGTTTGGTAGACCACTTATTTTTGAACCCTTTGTGAAAATGTGTTAATTATTTTGACTTTATCATAGTTCATCGTGAGTATACATGGAAGAATTTGTTTCTAGAGTAAAATATTAGTTTTACAAACTAATTTTATTTTTATTACAATGTGGATTCATAGTCTTGAATAGTTTCTGCACATGAGTCAGTATATATATATATTCACAAGAACATTTGAATGCATATTTAATTTGTTTATTTATGTACAAATCAAACTTATGAAATGAAGGTATGTTTTGTCATTTTGAAGTTTAAAGTTTAAATGCGTTGGATTTTATTTATGAGTTGAGAATCCTTTTATTTCATGATGCAAGTGATGGGATCGTGCATGATTAATTTATTTTGTTAATTCATTATTTTTAGTTGATGCGTTTGATATGCATGTATGATATCAACTCAAGTTATTTCTTAACAATAATTTCAAGTGATTTGGAATGATAAATTGTTATATCGACTTTGGACATAAGCATGTTAATTTGAATATTTCTAATCAATTTTGAATGGGTGTTTGAACACCAGAGAAATTTAAACATGAAGATGTATGTAATTATATCGGTCCGTTTAATTGGGAAGTAATTTAAGAAATCTTTTATGTTGATTATTGAATTATGTGACATGAGATGTCATTAATAATTATTTTACTTGCGTAGTAGAATTTGTTAAAACCATGAACCATTTTATTAATATGGGGGTGTATCTCTTGCATTAGTTGAGATAATTTAATTTTCTTCTGTCACAAATATTTTTATGACAGTGACATTTATTTGTTATTAAGTTGCAAGAATGTATATAATCAAATGGGTTTTTGAATTGTTTGATTCTTAGGCAAAATTTTTTATGAGGATATGATTTTGTCAAAACATTAATTCTGACTTAAGTAGTCATAATTATTTTGAATTTGTTTTAAAAATTCATTGATTTATAATAGAAGTGATAGGGGTGGTGAATATGATGCACCATTAAATGAATTTTGTGCACAACATGGCATTATTCACCAAACTACAGCCCCTTATTCTCCACAGCAAAATGAAATTGCTGAAAGGAAGAATAGAACCCTAAAAGAAATGATGAATGCCATATTACTAAGTTCAGGTTTACCACAGAACTTGTGGGGGGAAGCAATATTGTCTGCTAATTATGTTCTTAATAGAATACCCCACAAGAAAACCAAAAGCATTCCTTATGAATTGTGGAAAGGTCGACCACCTTCCTACAAATACTTAAAAGTGTGGGGGTGTTTGGCAAAAGTTGAAGTACCTGTTCCTAAAAAGACTAAGATTGGACCAAAAACAGTAGATTGTGTGTTTATTGGTTATGCTCAGAATAATAGTGCATATCGGTTTCTGACTTATAAATCAGATATACCTGATATAAATATGAACACTATTATAGAGTCAAGGAATGCTGTGTTTTTGAACATGTCTTTTCTTACAAGAAAGGACAGGAATTAAGTTCACAGAAAAGAACTTATGATTGTACACAAAGTCAATAGACTAATGACAATCAAATACAAGAGACTAGTAATAGTCTTGACCAACAGGATTTAACTAATGATGAACCTAGACGAAGTAAGAGAGCGAGAACATCAAAATCCTTTGGTCCAGATTTTCTGACATACTTGTTAGAAAATGAACCTCAAAGCTTTAAGGTAGCAATGATAGGTCCTGAAGCACCTTTGTGGAAAGAGGCTGTTAATAATGAAATTGAATCCATTATGCAAAATCATACTTGGGAATTGGTGGATCTTCCACCAGGTTCTAAACCTCTTGGATATAAATGGATATTCAAGAGAAAAATAAAAGCAGATGGTTCAATTGACAAGTATAAAGCAAGACTTGTTGTTAAAGGTTACAGACAAAAGGAAGGTCTGGACTATTTTGACACATATTCCCCTGTGACAAGAATAACATCCATTCGCATGCTTATTGCTATAGCAGCGTTGTTTAATTTAGAAATACATCAAATGGATGTTAAGACAGCTTTCTTAAACGGTGATCTAAATGAAGAGATCTATATGGAACAACCCGAAGGGTTTGTAGTATCAGGACAAGAAAAGAAAGTTTGTCGACTTGTAAAATCCCTTTATGGATTAAAACAAGCACCTAAGCAATGGCATGAAAAATTTGATCATGCAATGCTTACTAATGGGTTTAAGATAAACGAATGTGACAAATGCGTCTATGTTAAAAACACTGACCAAGGATATGTCATAGTTTGTCTTTATGTGGATGACATGCTTATCATTGGAAGCAGTCAAAACATGATCAAATCAACTAAGCAGATGCTTAACAAAAGATTTGATATGAAAGATATGGGGGTCGCAGATGTTATATTAGGAATGAAAATTACTAAAACATCTGACGGATATGCATTATCTCAATCTCATTATATTGAGAAAATTCTTGATAAATTTATCAAGGATGATTTGAATTTAGCTAGAACACCTGTAAACATCAGTCTTTATTTATCGAAAAAAAAAGGTGATGCAGTGTCTCAGTTAAAATACTCCCAAATCATTGGAAGCCTAATGTACCTAATGAATTGTACTTGTCCTGATATAGCTTATGCTATCAGTAAATTGAGTAGGTACACTAGTAACCCTGGAGAAGACCATTGGAAAAGCGATCATTCGAGTTCTTAGATATCTAAGATTTACTCGTGATCATGGTTTGAACTTTACTCGATATCCAGCAGTACTCGAAGGTTATTGTGATGCCAATTGGATATCGGATACTAAAGATTCAAAATCCACTAGTGGATATGTCTTTACTCTAGGAGGCGCTGCTGTTTCTTGGAAGTCCACGAAACAAACTTGCATCGCACGATCCACAATGGAATCCGAGTTCATTGCTTTAGACAAAGCAGGTGAAGAAGCAGAATGGCTTCGTCACTTCTTAGAAGACATTCCAATGTGGCCAAAACCTGTGCCGGCTATTTGCATTCATTGTGATAGTCAATCTGCAATAGGTAGGGCACAGAATCATATGTATAATGGTAAGTCACGACATATTCGTCGTCGACATAATACCGTAAGGCAATTGTTGTCAAACGGAATAATCTCAATAGATTATATAAAATCTAAAGAGAATATTGCGGATCTGTTAACAAAAGGTTTGACAAAAGAGCTAGTGTATAGTTCATCAAAGGGGATGGGATTAAAGCCTATTACATAAGAGTCGTCATAATGGTAACCCTACTTATATGACTGGAGATCCCAAGAACTAAGTTCAAAGGGACAACTAAGTTATGTATGGCTCGCCAGAAATCACCAAGGGATTAAAATTCCTACCCATTCCTATGGTGAGAGTGATATCTGCAACATATGTTGTCTGCAGGGGTATAAGGATAAGCTTTGCTTTTAATGATTACTTATATCTTGGTTAAGACATAAAATCAAGACGAGTATAAGGAGATACTCACAATAAGAATCACCTATATGAGTGTTGAACTGGGGCCGGTTCTATGAGAATGAAGAGGCTAAATTCTCTAGAAACACTTATGAAAACCAGGTGCGTTCAAGGCCAAAATGAACACAACAGTGAGAACCACGATGTGTTAGAAGATATTTTGTGTGAAATCTATTGTCTTGGCTTACACAAACGGCTGAACAATTCAAGGCATCGCGTCCATTGGTTAGCCAGTAAGTCCGATAGGTTATCACTAGGGAAGGTTCAAAGCCGAAAACTACCTATCCTGATGCAAGATATTTTCGACTTATACTCTTTCGTTAAGTCTGCATATTGTTGCATTTCCGTTGTCATCAAATTCCATTCATGTGGGGGATTGTTGGAAATGGTTATAAAATTCTGGATAAAACCAGAATTTTTTCCTAAGTTTGGTCTATTTTTTAGGTGGGCCCCGAGTGTCAATTTACTCGGGTCAAAGTGGTAACGCGTTCTATGCCGCGTTGTGATTCACGTGGTATATTTGGTTGCTCAAAACCATTACCGAGTGAATGGGAAATTGAAGCCAAAGTGTGCTCCATGGAAATGGAGTTTTGGTGGAAATTCCTTAAGGTTGTAAATTGGTTTGTCCCACATTGATTTGGTGGGAGGTTTTGAAAGGGTTTATAAGGCTTAGGGTGTGATTCTTGGGGTGTGCCCCAAGGGGTACCCAAGTGTTTTAGAGGGAGAGGTTATGGGCAAAATGGGCTAGACCCATTGGACCCAAAAATCACCACACACGCGCGCGCGCCGCCGCCGCCGTCCGTCCGGTCGGTCGGGCGGGCTGGGCTGGGCGCGGGTGCGTGGTGTGTGGTTGGGTTGGGCTTCTAATCTTTTTGGGCCAAAAACATTTGAATTTAATTTTATTTTTTATTAAAATAAAATCCATAATTCAAATTAAATTGGTTTGGATTATTTGTTCACCCAAACAGGGCCCTTCCCGGTTTCAAACAGAAATAAACTGTTTTGGAATTAATGCACACCCAAACAGGGCCCTTCCCGTTTTACTATCTGTTTGAATTAATTCAAATCTGTTTGAATTCAAAACCCAACAGGTATGATACCTGTTCAATTCAAAACCAAGAGTTACATACCTGTTTATTTCAAATCCAAGAGCCACCTTCACATCTATAAATAGGACCACCCTCATTTGGATTTTGAAACTCTAATTTTCGTCCTTCATAATTCTGCAAACTTCCTCTTCATTTTGCTGCATTATTTACTTGTCAGAAAGAGTGTAAACACTTAGTGTGTTCGTAAGGCAAACAATTTGTAGTGCTGCTATTGTTTGTAGTAGATCATTTTATCCTGGGAGATAGACGTCCAAATTCTGAAAGCACCGTGGAGAGGACGAATCTGTCTTAAGGACACAGTGTCAAACACTGGACTTGATCAGAAAATAATTCAAAGAAATTAAATCAAGTAAGTTATTTAATTTATTTTCGGTGTTGTTTTTATTTATTTAAATCAGATTTTAATTTTGTTTTTGTAACAAAATAAAATCTGTTTTTATTTATTTATTTTTATTTCGAGTTTGATTTTTGTAATCAAACAAATTCTCTCCTTTTCTTTATTTCTTTAAATTCTATTTGTTGTTGTGTACACAATAGAATTAAATCTTTTAAATACAGTGAAGATTGTCCTACAATAACATCACCCATAACAACCATAATGCAATTCAATCCCAAATTAAGGGAGAAAAAATTTACAAAGTTCATTTATTTATCAATAAGTTTATTTATGTATTTATTAATAAGTGTTTTTTTACCTTATTTGATTTATTAATAAGTTTACAAAGTTTATAATTTTATAAGTTGACAAATTTTATTTTTAATCAGTTTATTTATTTATTTATTTACTAATAAGTTTTTTTTACCTTATTTTATTTATTTATTTATTTATTAATAAGTTTATTTATTTATTTGTTTTTTTACCTTATTTGTTTATTTATTTATTTGTTTTTTTACCTTATTTATTTGTTTGTTTTATTTAAACCGAATAATATATATAAGTTTTTTTTTTTTTTTTTTTAAATCTTATTTGATTTGCAAATCGCAGAGTATACATTCAACAATTAAAAAAAAATTTAAAAAAAATAAAATAAAGACAAATGAGATGAGATCGAGTCGAGAGGGGGGAGGGGATGAGATCGAGTCGCGATCTCCAACCAGACAGACAGATCGAACTCGAGAGAGAGAGAGTTCGTGAGATCGCGACTCGAGAGGGGGGAGGGGATGAGAGGGAGACAGAGGGAGCGAAAGGGAGAGAGAGAGGGACGAACCTCAAAGCCGATCGTGGAGCTCCTGTCTGATCGACGATCGGCGACTGCTGTCCGAGACGACGACGAACTCCTCCTCCTCCTCCTTCGCGGCTGCTGTTTGACCCAGGTAAGAGAGAGTTTGGTTCTTGTGTTTGGTTCGACCTTGGTTCGACCTAGCTGTACGAAGAACTCTATATTTTGTGTTTCATTTTATATTTTTTTCATATTTTACAATTTGACCCCAATTTAAAGGTTTTAAATTATTTTTTTGCCCCGCCGTATCCATACCGTATCTTGACCGTATCCTTACCGTATCCTCGCGTATCCGAGCCGTATCCGAAATTCAAAAATTAAAAAAAAAAATTGGATACTCCATTTCCCGTATCTGATACGAATCCCGCCGTATCGGGCGCGTATCCGTATCCGATACGTATCCGATATGCGTACGGCAGCTATTTCGGAGTATCCGTGCTTCATAGATTGAAACCAAAGATAAGTTATTGAGATGTAGAAACCTGTTTCCCTAGGATTTTCTTGTTCCCACTCATCAGTTGTCATTCTTTCCCACTATCCATCTTTCGAAACCAAATGGTCTGGATTCCAACATTTTCGTTTTGTGGCGGTCCATCCTAACTCCCATGCATGAATCACATGTCATTCTTTCCCACTCTGTTTCCACAACAAGATACAAGTAACTGATGCTGCTTAGAACCTCAAAAACCCAATCCAACTGATATTCCCAAGTTCTTGTTCCAGCAGGTAGCAGAGCAGAGAACAAAACAACTTGATATGGGTGTTCAGGCTAACATTACTGGGAATAAAGTCAATTCAGAAGAAACATCTTTATTTGAATCTGATGGTTCGAACACCCACAACAAAGGAAATGGAAATCTTCCAACTGATAATGATGATATAGTCGTATTATTAGAAACTGATGGTAAATCAGGAGGACCGTCAGTTCCTTCAAGCATCTATCAACTGTATGGAACAAAAATGGCTGCCCTAATAAAAAAGAACGGAATTTTGGAAGGACAGCTGGCAGTTGCATTGGCTAGCCGGGAAGCTGCAGAGAAGAACTTATCTTCTGTTCTCAAGAGCAGACAAGAGATGGAAAAAAAACTGACAGATGCGGTCAAGGAGATGGAATTGCTGAAAGAGAAGCTGGCTGGAGTTGAGCTGGCACAAGAAGAGGCCAACAACGTATCAAATATTGTCCACTCTGACAATGTAAGGCTTGAGCATGATGTGGCTTTCCTCAAGGCAGTGTTGGATGATACACAGAAGGTACTGTAATTACATCATCTTCTCATGTGGATTCAAATTTGTGATTTGTGAGTTTGAATATATCATCGGGTTTGCTTATCCTACCCTTTTGTTTTAGGAGTTGCATTCAACTAGAGGAGTACTTGCGGGAGAAAGGGCAAGGGCACTCCAACTACAGGTATGGCTTCCAAATGATATTGATCTTTATTACAGCTATTTATACTGTTGTTCTAAACTATGTTATATGAACTCTTCTAAAGTTGTGAAGCGCCCGTTTAGGACATTTGACCCTTGGTGAGAGTTTGAGATACGTATTCTACATGCCCCACAAGTTTGTATAAGTAGTTCAGTTTAGTGTGTAAACATCGTTTTATTCTTACAAATAAAATAAGTATTTGAGAAATATGAAATCTAATTGTGTCTTGGTGTCATTGACATGAAAATTAAATAAATTTGACACTCAGACATGTACTTGCACTCAAAATTGCCTATTGTAGCCATCGAAGTTATAGATAATCATCCTAACTCGCATGCAAGACTCTAAATTTTCATTCATAGTTGGGTTCTGATTAGGACCCAATTTACCTACCACACCTCCTAATAAAAAATGCGTCGAGTTTTGAACACTGCAATTCAAGTACAGTCACTATGAAAATAATCTTGTAACATGTTTTATGATGCAATTGTGGGCCTATACTATTCCAATTCCATATACATACAAATTTGCAGGTTGAAGTTTTCCATCTGAAACAAAGATTGCAGTCTGTGGAAACCCGAGCACCAACCCCAAGGAAACCTTTCCATCATGTATAGCACAGAGATCAATTCTCCGCGCTGTTAAGGTCATATTTTTGTACACGCACATCAGTTATGTATTTATAATATTTTGTAGTAGTATTTCTTTGTTTATTAAAGTACTTGATGTTGGTGCTCCATATTGTAAAATATAGATCCAGAACATGTTTGTTCCTTGTATCACAAGTCTGTAGAGATGGCATTGGCAATGAAGCTGCAAATGTACACTTTAGGGAGTTCACTAGTTATCTTTTTGTTATAATTGTGTCATCAATAACTAGGGAACGCAGTCTCTCCCCCTAGGAGAAGGGGCATTTGATTATTATTATTATTTTTTTTTTAAAAAAGGAAAAAAATGGTCACAATGATCATAAATTATTAGATGGGCACATATTTATGTTAGATTTCTTAACTCACTTGATTATTTTTTTCCTTTTCGCAGGATTCCGTTTTTGGAAAATTTATCCATAAGTCCTAATTTCTGAAAAGTTGAACCATTTAGTCCTAAAAATTTTCTTATGCTCCATTTAGTCCCATTTGCACATCAATCTAATGTTCGAAACATTAATTTGATGTTCGAAATCTAATGTTCCAAACATTAATCTGATGTTCAAAATCTAATGTTCGAAACATTAATCTGATATTTGAAACATTGTAATGGGACCTTTCCGTCTATAAGAAAACTTTTAGGACTAAACAGTGGATAAGTTATTAATTTGAGATTTATTGGTGCATTCCCCTTGATTTTTATTTTAAAAATGCTTTTACAATTTTACTATATCAATAAATTTTAATTGAATTTGTTTGACTTGTAGAATTAATCTATTTGGAAATCAATTGAGATTAACTTAATTGATCATTTTTTTAGGGAGGTTAATTAAGGTTGTGTGGCAAGATTTCTCCCTTTCTCATATAATAAAAATAAAAATAAAAATTAGGTGGCAAGTTCTTGTTACGTGACAATGTCATGTTACAGCTTTTAAACGGAGTTTTTGATCAAAATTTTCTCCTAATAAAATTTTAATACATGAATAGTATTCTTATCAGAGTATCTAAATTTTATCTTAAAATATTATTAAAAAATTTATTTTTTATTTTAAAAATTACTTTTTCATCTATTTTTTTCAACAAATTCACTATTCTTTTTTTATTTTATTAAAATAATATTTTTAATTATTTTTAAATTTAAATATTTTTTTAATAATAAAATAATAAATACACATGCAACAAACAACCCAACATGTTGCAGCACAGCAGGAAGAGGAAAACAAACAGGTTCGATCGGTTGGATCCGGTCAAGTTAATTTTGAACATTTTTTTTCTTTAGCTCTAGGGATTTCACGGGACATTTGGGAGGATATTCTTCACGCCTTTATCAAATATAAAATAAAAATTTATCAGATGTGAGGAATAAGGAGTCACTGTAACAATACTTATATTTGGGAGGTCGGATAAGGGAATTGTTAAGGATATGTTTTGACAAAAAAACTCTTTATTTTTAGTAAGGAGGCATTATAAAGGGAGAGATGGGGATGCTCCAAGGATAATCACACAAAATTTTGCTTGAAAAGTTTAATAAATATTACTATTATCAAAATATTAAACTTTCAAATAAAATAACTTTTGATGTAGATATTGATTTTTAATAAAATTAATATTTTTAGAATTCTTTTATCAAGATCTATCAAATAAAATTCATGTTGACTATGAAATTCTTTATAAAAAAAATTTAAAATATTACATTTGAAATTGATGTAAATAGGAACAATAACATATTACTCTGTTTGACATTAACATGTTATTCTGTCTTTCAGTAATATTTTGTTCTGTTTGACAATTACTTTATTTTACAGTAACATGGTACTTTGGTAATATTGTCCAAGAAAAAAGAAAAAAAATATTTTACTTTATACTTAGTCAATTATGTGTTTTCTCCTTAAAGGATTTATGAAGAAAAATAAGTTGAGTTGTTTTTTTTTACCAAAGATGTGTTTAGAAAACTATATGAAAAAACTAAATACTAATTTTTTTTTTTTTAAAAAAAGAAGCAATTCACCCTCACAAATTCATTTTTATTAAATAATTTTTTTTTATCGCTTTTAAGAAGCTTGATCATAAATAAACAGAAACAAAAATACAATGAAAATGACTGCATTTTCAAACTCTCAATAAAATGATTTCTGAGCAACATAAAAAAAAAATGAAAAATAAGAATTCACTTAGTTATATTTAGTTGGGAAATTTGAGAAAGAATTTAAAAAGAGTTAAGAGATTTGAAAAAAAAATTAAAAAAGAAACAAAATAAAAAAAAATAAAATATGAATAAAATATATTTAAATTATACATAATTTTATATATTCTGAATTCCTTCCCAAATACAGGGTCACCGACTTTACATGAGTCCAAATACGGTCGCGTCGGACCTGTAAATATATATCCAGCATCTAACCCACCAACCGTCTTTACCCGATCCATCATCATCTTGTTCTTTTTGTTGATTGGAACGCTGTGTCAATGGAGTCTTCGTCTTCACGAAGATCGCTGCTACACACGCAGACATCTACAACCAGTCCTCAAAGATTTCTATCAAAGCGAATCGAACCAGCAATTCGAGGCAAATCGTGTACGATATGCTTGAATCACATCGACCATCGCAGAGCAGCGGTGATCACAACCTGCCTCCATGCCTATTGCGTCGATTGCATTCGCAGATGGAGCGATTTGAAGCGAAACTGTCCTCTCTGCAACGCAGTCTTCGATGCTTGGTTCTCCCAAATCAACCTCTCCTCTCGAACCTTCCTCAAACACAAATTACCAGAAATCAGTGAGGATATTGGGAAGCTCAATGTCGAAGCTTTGCGTAGCAGGCGAAGAGTTCTTGTTGCGGAGCGAAGGTGAGATTCCGGTATTTCTTTTCTTCAGTTTGGTTGATGAGAAAAGTGGGGAAAATGAAAGGGAATTTTGTCGTTTTTGGCGTAAACCTAGAAAACATGAAGCATATGAGTTAAATTTAGTGTAGAATGGTAAATACCAAAGCTTTATACAACCAGCCATGGAGATCCTCTTGCGGAGCAGAGGTGAGGTTCTGATATTTTTGTCTTGTTTGTTTGGTTGGTGGGAAAATTGAGTGAAAGAAAGGAAATTTGAAGATTTTGGTATAAACCCAAAAACACATGAAGCATAACAGTCAAAATTAGGATAGAAAGGTAAATAACGAAGCTTGATACAGCCAGCCATGAAGAACCTCTTGCGGAGCAGAGGTGAAGTTCTGATATTTTTGTCTTGTTTGTTTGTTTGGTTGGTGGGAAAATTGGGTGAAAGAAAGGAAATTTTTGAAGTTTCTTGTTGTAAACCCAGAAAACCTGAAGCATAAGAGTCAAAATTAGGATAGAAAGGTAAATAATCAAGTTTTATACAGCAGTCATAGATATCCTTTGAGGAGCAGAGGCAAGGTTCTGATATTTTTGTCTTGTTTGTTTGGTTGGTAGGAAAATTGAGTGAAAGAAATGAAATATTTCTGTTTGTGTGGTGTAAACCCAGAAAACATAAAATAAAAGGTTTTCAATAGTAATTTTTTTACTAATGAATTTTTAGGTTTTTGAGAGAGGTTTGTGTTTGAGTCTGCGAATTACAGTTGAAATTTAACATGTTCTTAGGGTCCTCAGAAGATCAAGGGAAGAATTTGATTGTGTCAATGGGCGAACGAGGCCTTTGCCGAGACAAAGACGGTTTGGAAGGTCAGGATCAGAGTCTTCTAATTCTGTTGCTGAGAGAGTTCTTCAGTGGCGTGCTAGGTACTGTCCATATTGTTCTGCTCCCCCCAATTTTAATTTTATTTTATTTTAACCTATAGTCAGATTTTGATTTGTCATCTGCAAATATGCTAGTATTGTTTGAACTTTTTTTTATCATTCATGTATTTAGCTAATGGATTTGAAACCACAACTTAATGTCAACTTTGTTACGATTTGGTTGAATGGTTTTGCTAATGTAGAATTTGGTCTTGCAGCATATACGAGCAACACTTGCGGGCCGTTCCTTGTTTTTCTCAGAGTTGTCTTGAGCGGGTATATTCACTAGCCCAAGCTACTGAGATTCAGAGAGAGGACAATGACATAATTCTGTTTGTTTATTTGTTATCCGATTTCTTGAAATAAATCTATATTCCTGTGAAAGTCCATGTGTTTGACAAGACGTAAGGGTTTTAAAGATTTGCACAACCTTGTATCTCCAAAATTTTGTTTCCTTAGAAGTAAATTGCATACCACTTGGTTTTCTTATTTTCTTTGTTGTTCACCAATTCAGCTGACAGTCAAGCATGCTCCCTCTATTGAGTCTGGAATGCGTAGAAATCTGTCTGGACAATGGGTTCTTATGGGTTCTTGTTTCGACAGCCTCTATGAAGTTGTTCCCTTGGATGCATGATGAGTGCTATGTATTGATATTATGAACACATAAATGTCGCATAACGCTAAATATGCAAACGCTATACCCTGTCCATGGTAGAAAATCTGAGGACGTGCCATTTTTGACATCTTTGCCATTCTTGTGTCTAGTTGGTATGTGTACCCAACACTGTGTCACATGCCATTTTTGCCATTCTTGTGTCTTAGTTGCTATGTTTGTTAGTGTTTCTAGCATTATTGTGTAGGATAATATCTTATGCTTGAACCTAGTTTTACTGTTAGGCTTTGGCTTTGTTGAATTAGGTTGCATTTGATTTCCAAAAACAAAAAAAAAAAAAAAAAGAAAAAGAAAATTGTTTCCTTCTGGAAGGTTTTTTTTTTTTTTTTTGAGAGCTGACTTCCCCCTTATGTTTTCATCAGAACACAGCAGGAAACAATGGTGTCAAAGATAGGATACTAAAAAGAATAGAGCCATGGATTCATAGGGAACTGAAAGCTATACTTGGGGATCCAGATCCATCTATTATTGTGCATGTGGCATCCTCACTCTTTATCTCAGGCCTTGAAGAGAAGCACGAGGTCCCTTCCAAACAATTTGTTCTTGAGGATAACTTTATTGAACCTTTGCGACCTTTTCTGCATGAAAGGACGAATATGTTTTGTCATGAACTCCGGTACATCATCTGCATAATATGTTTTGGCATGAACTCCGGTACATCATCTGCATTTAATTGACAAAAGATTGTTTTTTGCCCAGATAAGAAATTTATTTTTCCAAATTCTTAATTTATGTATGCATGTATTTTTTGTTTTTAAATTTTAAAAACATATTAGCATTTTATTTAGGTGAGAATGATCTATAATTACTTTGTTTCTCAGAATGACAGTTTTCTAATGAACAAAAACTATATGCCTTTTCTTAAGGTGTTTTGCAGAAAGTCCATTCAACATTGAGACATACGACACTGTAGTTGAATATAAAAAATTGTCAGAATAAGTTTAGAAGAGAAACTTCAAAGGCTTTGTTGGCAACTTGGGGGGGGGGCATGTTCTTCAAAAAGATCTATGGCTCCAAAGGATCGTGCAAGCTGTCACTGGAATTGTGTCTTCATCTGCCTGTTCAGAGAGATAGTCAATGGTCTTAATGGTCTTAATCCAGCGCATGTCTGCCTGACTTGAAAACAATCCACGCAATTTGCACAAACCAAGAAGAATGAGCCAAAGCGGGTAGAGTTGCATCATGTTATCAAGGGGAAGAACAATAGAATTGAAGAAGACAAGCGAGTAGCTTCCTCATTCAAGATTATCCATGTTCATCAGGGTGTTTATTCAAATAATAGTACACCCTAATTGGAGATTCTTGTTATCAGTTTCATCCAGTCGCATTTTTATCCAGCTTATATGGTTTGTGATATCTATACTGGCTAATGGATTTTGTGACTGTTAAATTTCTTTCAGTTCTATTTAACTGGCTATTTTTACTGCCAAAAAATTGAGTTCTCTCAATACTTATGGAAAATGATATATTATACAAACTTGTAGTGATCATATGTTATTGCGGATTATTAGGGAGATTAATATTATACAATCATACAAAATTAGATGAAAGAGAATAGCCTTAATAGTCGGGCATATTTTCATTTTAATTGCTATTTGGACATAGAAATAGGTGATGAGAAGAATAGAGTTGCAGAAAATGAAATTGTTATTCTAATTAATATAGATCCAAGTATATATCTAAGTCAGTATATGTAATTAGTGCGAGGAATGTAGAACTAAACAAATGGACTTATTCATCTTTCAACATGAAAATGTGTGATAATTTTTTTATTCTTACTCTTTTCTTCTTTTCATACAAAATTATTCTTACAGGCACGGCAGTTGAGTTGTTCTTATCACTGCTATAGGTTTGCACCAAAGGGGGTTGTCTACTCCTACAGCCAAACAGAGATGGACTAAGTTAACCATGAACATCAATATGTTGAAAAGCTGAAATCTGACCCACAACATGACAACCTTTGCTCTGCCTTCCATATACCTGTTAAAAAAATCATGCAGTACAGGGTTCCTAGATTGACATAAAACATGATTTCAAAAGTATTCCTTCAATTTTTTGTGGCCCCTGATTCCAATCTAACACTACCACTAGTGCCATTATTTCACAAAATTATAACCTATATGACACTGCAAACTCTCGTGATACAGCAAACACATGCCTGACGGTGAATTCGGTGCGTCTATCATTCTTCTTCCGGTTCTCCCTCTTCTTGGAGAAGATTCTCTCTATTGTCATGGGCCCAGAAACCGCGCACATCTACAAGCATGCTGGCAACAGTTCCACCCTATTTGCAAGCCAATAGATCAGCCAGAGTGATCCGTAGAGGGTCAGATGGTTTCACCATGTCCCAATCTCTTACGTCCTCAATACAAAGCTCATAGTTCCCTCCTTCAATCCATTTCTGGTGTACATCTCTGTTTCAAACCCACAGGGAAGAAAATTATGTCAGCTCTGTTCCATTTCTGGTGTACATCTCTGTTTCAAAGCTCATAGTTCTATATATGCGAGTTTTTTTACCAAGTGCATGTGATTTTAAATCATATTTCCCAATCTCAAAGTAGTTTTGAACTTGTTTCCCAAATTTTTTTTTAAAAGTTACAGTAAGGTATTTGAAGTCATGTAACCAAACCACAACTCGAAGAAACAACCTGTATTGATAAATATGTTTAAAAGTGGGGAAATTCGTTTAAAAGTCAGCCGACTTTGGTAAAAAACTTGTATATATGCATTGAGGTTACAAAAACAAATTCAAGGGTAACTAGCTCCCTAGTCTAAAAGCCTTCAACAAGGCTTCCAAACTTAGTAGTTTGGTTCATGTATCTTGTAATTTGGGACTTGCAGAACTAACTCAAGTAACCACAAGCAAGAAATTACAGAGATTTTTTGTAGGAAGATTGCATCAGGTAACATCTCTGCTTGTGGATGCCCCTCTTCTTTTCTTCCAATATTAGGCTTCACTCTGTTTGGTTGCTGAGAAGGAAAAGAGAATTTCAAAATTCCTTCTCAGCAACCAAATTAAGCATGGACCAGCTACATGAATTATTTTTCACTCTATATGCTCAACTAAATTAAATAAATTCAAATCTTTTTTTTTTTTTTTTTTTTTTTTATAATTTCCGCATCCCATGGAAGAATAATTGGAGAAAAATAAGTTATCCCCTATGATTAAAGTCAAAATAATAAAATGTAGAGTGTTCACCTGAAAAGTGTGTGAATATCAACTGTTGTGAGGTATCCTCTTCCATGGAGATCAAGACACTGAAACAAATAAGCTAAACCCTCTGGAGTGTCTTTGTTTTCTAGGGCCAGAACAAAGTCTAGAAAGCTTTCAAAATCCATCTCCCGAGCATTACCTCCTCCAGTTTTGCCATGACGGACATGCTCATCAAATGCTGTTATCAAACCAAAGCAAACAATGAACAAAAGCTTAAGAAAACACAATGCAGCATAAACAATTTAATCAAAAAATAATACAATAATGGTAACAGGTAAGGAACGTTCCAAGTTAAACCACAGCTGGTGAACTGGTGAAGGGCATTTTTGGGTTTGGACAAAATACTGCAGTATAATGAAAAATAAGCTCAGAAAATTCTGTAACTGACACCCTCCATCATTAACAAAAGAAATGAGCTTTGAACAAGCAAATCATTTTCTAAAACAGGCAAATATAAATAACTTCAATAGGCAGCAAAGCGATGGAGTGTGACCAACCACACTCATTATATAAGGGTTGAAAAGGCCATATTTTCAAGCAATTGAAAAGATACAAGATGCACGGCAGAAATTCCTACCCCTCTCAATGAAAATATCTGTCAGAGTCCCATCAGCATATTCTCAAGGTTCCTGCTTGCTCAATGTTCCATTCATATCTTTATTGAGTGCAAGAAACATGTCTGCAGAACTAAACTGATTGCTATAAGCTACAACAATAACGATAACATAGTCACAAGCTATGTAATGCAACCAGAACTACTTTTTTTGAGATTAACAGTACAAGATAAATGCATAACGAAATACAGCCCCTTGTACATCACAAGAATTGAATTAAGATCATTCTACACCTAAACATTCAAGGAGGAATACAGAACTATTTTCCCCTTATAAATCTACAATTATATTTCTTAACACTCTCAAAATGAACTTCAGATGGAGAAATTCAAGGCAGCCACCACAAATGCGTTGGGCAGACGTCAATGAAAACCAGTTTTCAGCTTGTTCAATGTCAGTGACTTCTTCCTCACTTTCCTGACATAGATAATAGGTAAGAATCCAAAGTCAACTTCTATTCAAGCACATAATTAGGTTTAAAACAAGCTCATGTAAATACTTTGGTCCTCTGCTTCTACCAAATCCAATTTCAAACAAAAATAATTGCAATTGATATTATGTAAAACAAGTTTTATATGGATTAATCCTTGAGTTTGATGATGGAAAATTTCCTTCAAATCACCAAGAATTATTTCTACCAATTTTGTTCAGTCTGAAAGAAGCATGCCAACAACAACAATAGCTGTTTGTATTCACTCTTGCAGGTATAGCATTGATGTAGAAATTTAGAACTTTAAATTCGTCATTTCAGCAACCACAAATTTCCAAGTAGAGAAAAGACAAAAAGATCCACAGTAAACAACCAATTAGGCCTAGCCTAGTTGGCCACCATGCCTTCTTTAGGGCTTAGTCCCAAGGAGGTCATGGGTTCAATTCTCCTTAGGGGGTTGGATTAAGGGTGTGCAAGCACTTAGGTGCTTTGTCAAGGGTGGAGAGATTTTCTCCCATAGGTGCTAAACTAACAACTAACATTTGTCAATCAAAAAAATAAAAATAAAAATAAAAATAGAACTAAGAGCCTTAAACTCCTTTTGTTTGAAAAAAAAAAAAAAAATTAATTAGAAATACTTGGATCATTTTTTAATAGTACATCAGTGTGAACTTTTCTCTACTCAAAATAGTGGCAATAAAAATAAAAATACAAATACAAATACAAATACAAATCTAATGTAAAATTATTACACCAGCAATGAAACAACAGAAGGACGCATATTAATAATAGCTGTCACTAAGCCACTTTGTTCTGAGTTGATTCCCAATGGTGTGTGTTTTGCTCTGAAACCTGATTGATTTTAGGATTTGATTGTGTTTATTCGAGGAAGAAAAATTAAAAATGAATAAGAGAGCATGGTCCTTCCTGTAACAAAATATCTCTGATAAATTACAACATTAATAATGCAACTCCACAGTTGTTTTGTCACTGTGGTTTGACCACGTGATTGTGCTATTACAGTCTGAATGCGTAAAACATGAGACAAGTTTCATCTGTGGGTATTTAATTGTGAACTCTGGCTTGTGTTAGTTTCTTTGTGGATCTCTCTCTCTATCTCTCTCTCATGTAATACTACTTTCGTATTTTGCCAGGTTTCACTTACACAGGCCAGAATTGACATGAGTGAGCTCGATGAGGATTCTGATGGTTTTCTACAACCTCATGTATGGTTCTTTACACTTTTCCATCCCTCATTGTCCAAAATTGGATAGTAGCTTCTCTCTCTCTCTCAAATGTAATCTTGTTGCATGCTTTTTAATCTTGTATGTAAAAAGAACAATCTATATTTTGATGCATGCAGGAAATGGAGGCGTATATACGAGGCCTTATTCCTAATTTGGCACAACTTTGGGACATGCCTGCAACCTTTATTCAAACGTACTGCCGCATAGCTGCACACAAATTTTTCTTCTTTTGTGATTCTCACAGACGAGGTTTGTCATGTTCTAAATCTTATTTATCTTATTCAAAAGAAAGAGTTGAATTTCTATAGCATGATTTCAATTGAAATCATTATGTACACTAATTTTAGTGTTTCATTTAATGAAATGAAATTGCTCTGGTGCTTGTCATTTTCTTTAACTGCAATATGTTCCAATGTGGTTTTATTATATTATGTGTAACGTCACCTCTTTCCTCAACCACTGCTAGCACAATCACAAACTTTCTATTTCGCATTTTCATAAAAATATTGAACTGTACTCAAATTTTCATCTTTTATTTAGTATGATGGCACTGTTGGCATGTTGTTTTACAGTAGCTGCAGCATGTGATGTTATTATTATTATTTTTTGCTTAATGCCTCCTTTTCTCAAAAAACCATCACCACCACCACAGACTTTATCCTGCATATTTCTTTGTTCTGCAGCTGCACAGGCTGGTTGCAACCATATCTGGATACCACTTTCAGTTGCACCAATGGGACTAAGGGGATTAAAGGGCGGAGTAGATATTGGTGACAGATTTGTTAAATAATCCAAATATTGAAAAACCGATTTGTCTGAACATCCACTGATAGGGAAATGATGTTGATTGCTGACAAACCCCTTTTAATGGTCGACATAACCTTAGCAACTAAATACCTTCATTCATAGGGATTCTCAGCTTTCTCTTTGACCTTTGGTTTTTTTGAGGATTTTAGTTTATTTTGCAGAAAAGGGATGCATAAAGAAGATTCTGCTTAGTAACTGTCTCCATGAACTAATGGAACTACACCAGGTAATTTGAATGTGATTGTTTCCTTAATTGTCACTGACCCCTGAAATGGGAAGATGTTGCATTAAGGCTGTTGTTATTGTCATCCTTGGTAAATGTGTTAATCTCTAACTTTGAAAGTGTTGCCTGTCCCATTACATCTTGAGACTACAATGGCTGATTAGTTATAGACTTCAAAAGAACAACCATTTCCATATTAATGTCACCAACTACATGTAAAACGATAAAGTCTGTATGCTATGTTCCCTATTGTCTTTATGTTGAAGTTCACATCAGTCGCTGTTTGTTTATCTATTGTTCTTAATCCTTTTTTTGGCGTATGAAGCTTATGTTATTGGTGGTTGTGGTGGTTAAGTTTCTATTTTCCTATATACTTGTGTTACTCATTTTACTGTTGTTACTTATCAAAGAAAAAGTTACTATGCTATGGACCTGATTAAACTTGGTTGTGGTGGTTAAATACCTTTATTCTCAAACTATGCTATGGACCTGATTAAACCTAGTCAAGTTTGTGGACACCCATTTTTTTCCTTATGTGCAATGCAGGTCAAATTCATGACTTATAAGCCTTATATACATGACCCAACTCATGACCTGATTTTTCTTCGAAGAGTCTTTCCTATTGGATTATATGGTTCAGACTTGGTATAATAGTGATTTACTAAATCTCATTGATTTTGACTTTTGTTTCTTTTTTATTCTTATCCATATTCAAGTAGCTGGAATTTTCAGAATTCAGATGAATATATACAGAATAGTTAAAAGAAGATATTTGTAACCTAATTTCTTGTTGGAGTTGGAATTCTAACAGCTAACTATAGTAACTTAGTAAGCATTAATGGATTTTTTTTTGCAAATTTTGGTTTGTTTTATCCTGATAATAACTTACAAAAGTTTAGTGTTTTTATCCCTATTTGACAAGGTAGTATTGTACTCACATTCATTTGTATTTACAATTGGTACTATACCTAATTGGTTCTAGGTGGGCTTACCAGGCCAGTGTTCACTCTTAGACTATCAATCTATTGGGATGTGGTTGTATTTGTTGGTGGGGTGCTTGATCTCTTCCCTTCTTATCATTTGGTGTTTGTATGGAGTTTTGGCGGTGTGGCAACTGGTTCTTTCTGCACATTGTGTGTGGAAATAATGAGTATTCAATTTGATCAATTCTAGACAAAATCCTTGATATAGTGTATATTACTCAAATGTATTCTCATAATTTCACTTGTTTTATACTTCATCTATTACATTATGATGATGGTTGTCTTTCTTGCTTGTATGTGAATGATCTACTCGCATTAATGATATCTGGGATGTTGCATATATCCCTATAGTATTTCTCATATTGCATTAAGCAATAAAATCCAATGTTCTTTCTATAACAGGTGGGGCTTCACATTTAGGAAGAATAGTTTGACAAGTAGACTCTTTTGGTGACTTTGAGGTGGTTATTTTTGTGTTCCTGTAATCATTTTGGATTTCAATACACCGGTGTGTTTCTATGACCTATTTTTCTTCCTAATTGGTTGCAAATATGACAGGATTCTTTGGAAAATGGGGGTGAAAAAATTGAGTCAAAGAAACACAAGAAGAAGAAGAAGAAGAAGAAGAAGAAAAAGAAGGACAAGGGAAAAAACAAAAAACAAAAGAGGTTTGTTGCCATTGACCATTTCATCTTAGTCAAATCAAAATTGTAACCTTTGATTAGTCTTTAATGTTTTTCTATTGCAGCCATCGAAGGACACTGTAGATGCTGTAATGAAACGGCCTAAAATGAAGCTGAAATTGTGATTCAAATAAAATTCGATTCCAATTGTTTGTATGAAGACATATTGAAGGGTTTACAAACTAGGCTTATCAAAGCATCTGCTTTCGCTTTTGATTAGAACAGGCATTATTCCAAGCCCATATGGTAGGGTCGGCCTGAATTTTTTGAGGCCCGAAGCAAACTCAGAAATGGCCTCAACTTTTAAACTTTTTTTAAAGAATATATATTGATAAAATATTAAAAATTTTATCTTTTCACCCATTTTTTCATCTTGCTCTTTTAAACATTTCTCTTTTCACCTATTTTTTCATCTTCCTATCTCTCTGTCTCTGTCTCTGTCTTTGTCTCTCTTCTCTTTCTCTCTCTCTCATCACTCTTCTTTATCTGTCTATCTCTCTTTCTCTATGTGTCTATATCTCTCTTCTCTTTCTCTTTCTCTCTCTCACTCATCACTCTTCTTTGTCTGTCTGTCTCTCTCTTCTCTGTGTGTCTCTCACCCATCTATCTTTTCTCTCTCTGTCTCTTTTCTCTTTATCTCTCTCGCTCTCTCGCTCATCTCTCTCTGTCTCTTTCTCGTTTATCTCTTTGCACTCTTTCTCTCTCTCTCTTTCTCTCTTTTCACCTATTTTATCATCTTCCTCTCTCTCTTCTCTTTCTCTCTTTTACTCATCACTCTTCTCTCTCTGTGTGTCTGTCTATCTCTCTCTGTGTATGTGTGTGTGTGTCTCTCACTCATCTATTTTTTTTCTCATCTTTTTTCTCTCTCTATCTCTTTCGCTCATCTCTCTTCTTTTTATCTCTCTTATCTCTCTCTGTCTCTCTCGCTCATCTCTCTTCTCTCTATCTTTCTCTCATCTCTCTCTATCTCTCTCGCTCATCTCTCTATCTCTCTCTGTGTCTCTCTCGTTCATCTCTTTTCTCTCTATGTCTCTCTTGTTCATCACTCTTCTCTCTATTTCTCTCTCTGTCTCTCTTGTTCATCTCTCTTCTCTCTCTGTCCCTTTTTCTGTCTCTCACTCTCTATCTCTCTTTTTTTTGTCTATCTCTCTCTCTTCTCTTTCTCTCTCTTACTCATCACTCTTCTATGTTTGTCTGTCTTTGTCTCTCTCTCTCTTTCTCTCTTGCTTATCTCTCTTCTCTTTATCTCGCTTATCTCTTTATCTCTCTCTCTGTCTCTTTCGTTCATCTTTCTTCTCTCTCTCTCTTTCTATGTCTTTCTCCCGATCATCTCTTTTCGCTCTCTTTCTCTATCTCTTTTTGTCTATCTCTCGCTCATATCTTGTTTCTCTCTCTTTTTCTGTCTGTCTGTCTCTAACTCTTTCTCTATCTATCTTTCTCTATCTCTTTCTCTCTTTGTCTCTCTCTCTCTCTCTCTCTCTATCTCTCTCGCACTCATCACTCTTCTCTCTCTCTTTCTCTCTTTGTGTCTGTCTGTCTGTCTCTCACTCTTCTCTCTCTCTTTCTCTCTCTGTGTCTGTCTGTCTTTCTCTCTTCCCCATTGTGTTTACTTTGCTCACTCTTTCCCTCACATCTTCTCTATTTACCGAGCTCTCCATTACAAGAAAATACACTTTTAGCGACCACTTTGTCTCTCTCTCGCTCATTACTTTGTCTCTCTCTCTGTATCTCTCTCTATCTGTCTCTCACTCATCTCTCTCTCACTACCCATCTCCTCTACCACCTTCACCACTACTGCAAATGTCATTCTACTACCACCATTATTACCACTGTTGCCACTCCACCTCTACGACTACCATTACTACCACCATCGCTACCACTGCACTACCATTACCACCACCACCACTACTACTACTACTACTACTACTACTACTACTACTACTACTACTACTATTACCTCTCCTCCACCACTGCCACTCTATCTCCTTTACCATCCATCTCCTTTCTCTATCTCTTTTGCTTATCTTTCTTCTCTCTCTCACTCATCTCTCTTCTTTATCTCTTTTATCTCTTTGCAAATATATTTTTTTCAATTATAATGTATATGATCCGTCGTCATAAATAATAAAAAAATAAATATAAATATTTTAGGCCTAGACAAACATGTTTTTTAGTTTATGTTTTTAAATTTTTAAAAATATTTTGTTCAAATCAAACACGTTTGTAATTTATGTTTTTCTAAAAATAAATAAAAACCAATTTATAAAATTTTTGTAAACTTAAACAAAAAATGTAAATGTTACCAAACGTTATCTTAAATTTTTATTTGTGACAGTTATACTAAATGTCGCAAAAAAAAAAAAAAAAAAAAAAACTCAAAATCTGATTGGCGCTCATTTTTCCCCCCTCAACGAGAAATCCCCAAATCTCAAATCCTTAATTTTTGAACCACAAAAATCCCCATCTCTCTCTCTCGTCTCTCTCTCTCGACTGTAAGCAAGGCAGACGACGGCGTCGAGCCATATCATCGATCAATCCTTCCTGTATCTCTCTCTCTCTTCCTCCCTGTATCTCTCTCGACGGTACAACACTTCAACCCCAGAACCAAAAATCCTAACCTCCTACTCATCATCATGAACAGATCAAACCTCCACAGACTGCTCCACACTCGATCCAATCTTCCACATCATATACGGTCCAAACCATGTGCGGTTACACTTCCTCTCTCTCTCCCCTCTGCCTCCGACGCCACCGCTACTGCCACTGTGACTACCGCGCAGCCGCCATCACCTCCGTTACCGCCCTCTCTCTCTCTCTCTCGCTCAGAAACCCATTCGATTTGAAGCTCAGAAACCCTCACTCTCAATCGATTGCTCAGATTTGTAAGTTTTTATTATATATATATATATATATTACACAAACTCATGGGTACAACAGCCAAATCTCGCTCAGATTTGTAACTTACAGAGCAGATCTCGCTCATGGGTGAACAATACACAAAATCTATTTGATATATATATATATATATATACGTGTCTATGTGTTCTCTCTGATATTGAGTTCATTGTTTTGGTTCTATATATATACATGACCTGTATGTGTGACTGCTTCGTTTAGGTTCTTCGGATGATTTTTAGTTGTCAACTTATTTTGGATATTTTTCTTTTACACTGCTATAAAGGTTTATTTTCTCAATTAGGGAAAATGATTTAGGGATATTAGGTTTAGTTGATTAAAAATGTGTATAATATACATATATCATAATAACGGTACACATTTAGCTGTTCTCATCCTTTTGCTTAAAAATAAATTATTTGTAGAATTTAATTTTTGAAACAACCTATATATAATTTCTTCCATTGATCTTATCAAACAGGACATTTTCATTCCTTTACATAATTCCATTTTTGATTCAATGCAAGCCATGTTGGTTGTATGTGTTCTATTTTTATTCATTTACTATCTCTTTTACTTATTTCTGTCTTACTTCCTGTAATTATTTTCATGACATGATGATAAGATTAAGCCTCTATCCTATGTAGCGGTGCACTTGTATCTCTCCTATAAGGTAATTATTGGATTTTGTGCCACTGATGCTTTTGCATGTCTTTGCGTTACATGGACCTTGTTCAATTTGATGGTCTGTATTGAACAAAATACACTTAAAAAGAGTGTTGGGCTTAGTTTGGTTTGGCTTGTGATTTGTTTTCAAGTTAAGTATTTTCCTTTTGGAATTGAATTTTTCAGCAATTCTCAGTTCTATTGTTTTATTTGTAGGTACTGCGAAGAAAGTCCTCTACTCCTTGGGAATGCTGGTATGGGTGCTAGACTATGCACTTATTATCAGAAATCTACCCCAGGCGACCAAACTGGGAACTTGTTGCGTAATGGAAACACAGTTTGCGGAGTGTCCTCATACTTGATCCTGCTGATAAATCTCCTTTCCTTGGAGATATAAAAGCAGGCTGCAGCCAATCATGTCTTGAAACTAACATGTATAGGGCTCCTATATTTCCTCATAAGGTGTCCTCGACGGACTATTTGTTGGTTCGTTCTGCAAAGGGAAAGCTTTCAATAAGACGGATTGACAGGCTTGATGTTGTTGGACAACAGGTAACATTGGTATTTTTTTGGGGCTTAATTTACTGAAACCTAACTTTTTTTTTTTTTTTGAACGGCACCTAACTATTTAAAGAATGCTTTTTGATGATTTTCTTATTACTCATCCAATCATTGCCGATGATGCAATTTTTTGCTTATGTTGATCCTGCCTGTTTGTTTAGATCTTCTTGACCTGGGAATTATAAAGTGTAATTACTTTTGTTTTGTTTTATGTGCACACTAGTTTTTCTCTCCTTGTACTATATTTGCATGTGAATGCAGTATCAGGTGCAGAGGACTTCTTGAAGGTGGTGTTTGGGAAGCAAGTTCCCAATTTTTTCTCATTTTTTTCACTAAAAGACAAAAGTTTTGCAAAACCAAAAAAACCACATCCAAACAAAATATCACATCCAACTCCATAATCATTTCACTTTTTTTCTCACAAACATCACATCCAACCACATAAAAAACCCAACTATCTTTCCAAACATCAAAAATTTTTGATCTCATAAAAACCTACATCTAATAAAATCTACATAAAAACTCACTTCCCAAACACCATCATTATGTCTAGGCATTTGGTGTCCTTTGAATGGAAGGACTGCATTATTATCATTATTATTTTTATTTTTATTTTTTTGAGACGGCACCACATAGCTGTTGCAAACGCGACATGTATTTTTTTGAGACAAAACTTTTTGCGACGGTACTCTTTGCCGTCGCCAATACTCTTTAGCGACGGCGCATCATGCTGTCTCAAATATTTTTTAACAACGGCAGGTCTCCCGTCGCAATAAAAATTCTTTAGTGACGGTATTTTTTGCCGTTGCAAATAACACCTTTAGCGACGGCAACATAGTGCCGTCTCAAAAAATTTAAGATTTTTTCATATTAAAGGTGATGGAAAAATGCTGTCGCAAAAAGGCAACTTTGCCGTCGCAAAAAAAAGGCGACGGTAACGTGCTGTTGGTAAAACCTTTTTGCGACCCCCCACTTGCCGTCGCTAAAAGTCATCCGCCGTCGCAAAAACCCTTTTGAGACGGCATTTTGAGTATTTGTGACGGTGGTTTGCCGTCGCAAAAAGTCAAATTTTTTGTAGTGTGCTTCATGAGGATTACTGTTGCAGAGCAAATATTTTATTGTTTCCTTCTGAATAATACTTTACATGATGAATTTATAACCAAACTGGCCTGTATTCTTTTAATTTAATTGATCAACTGAAATAAGGAAGAACACACGGTTGCCTTTTTTATTGGCTTGCTCATAATTTTGAGATGTGATTTCATGTATGCCCATGTTATATTTTTGTGATGATCACGTGCGGAAAAAATTGTTGTTGTCCTTGGGAATTTATTTCTCTCTAATTAAGCATCCAATTGGAGAGGTGGTGTTGGAACAGATGGGATGATCTAAAGCATTTATTTGTAATGATCACATTTATTTTAAAAAATTAAACTTTTTTGTTGGTATGCTCTACTCAGCAAATCACTCAATACTATTTTTTAATTCTAAATTTTAAAAAAATTGTTAGTCATACTACTTTTTTCACAAAAAAAATGAACTAATTTGGTAGTTTATTTGGCATAATTATACCATGCCCTTTGTAATAAAAAAAATACCGAACAAAAAAAAAATCAACTTTTTTTTTTTTAGGTATTTACGTGTAGGTCTTAATAAGTGGACTTATTGTCCAATAGGATTTATGGAAAAAATTTGTCATAAAAAAAGTCACTAATTATAAGTTTTAACAACAATTTATAAAAATCATGACAAAAAAAGTCACTAATTATCAATTTTTTAGCGACATATATAAAAAATTGTCATAAAAAAATTATTTTTAGCGATAATTTTATCAAGATTTATTTTCAATAGGACTTCATGGGAATTAAGTCAAACTAAGGCCGCGTTTGGGAACCCTCCCTTTTAGTCAAAAAGTTAAAAAGTTACTAAATTAGCCAAAAAGTCAACAATTCATATAAAAAAGTCAAAGATTCTCTTTTTTCTTTATTTTTTGCATATCTTTTCGTAAAAAGTCAAAAAGTTATCTCAAACATACTAGTTTTTTTTAGCTCATATTTTAGTCAAATAACTAAAAAGTTACTAAATTAGCTTGTTTCCAAGCGAATACTATTTTTTAATTCTAAATTTAAAAAAATTGTTAGTTATACTATTTTTTTAACAAATAAAATGAACTAATTTGATAGTTTATTTGGCATAATTATACCATGCTCTTTGAAATAAAAAAATACCGGACATATTTTATTTTTGCCCATGTCTTTATTCAAAAAATGAACATGTCCATATTTTTAAAACTAAAATATTTTTTTGAACTTTCATTATTTTTATATCTATAATACACATGATTGGAAGAATGATGATAGTTAAGTAAGTTTATTAGGTAAAAACAAACGATAGACATAAACACAAAATGCAAAATGTCAACTTTAGCGTAGAGAGGAAGAGAGAAGATGAGGAGGCTAAAATTAGCATTAGCCTCTTATGTCAATTGAAATCTCATCAATTTGTCAATTTATCACTACCAAACATCTCATAACTTGTCTAGTTCTTTCATATTTGTCAATTAAATTGTATATATATTTTCACAGAAAAGCATTGAAACAGAATCAATCACACAAAAACATAAATAGAAACACTAAATCAATCGCTCAGAAATTAGAAAGAACGAGAGATATCGGATGAATTATCGTGCGTGTCGATATATATAGAGAGAAAGTCATATATCTATATATGTATATGTAGATCTTGAAATCCTAGGCAAGAACTAAAAATGCAACATAAGAGAGATGAAAACTTTGATTCATTCATCGCAAACAAAAGTTGATGAAAATCTTCAAAGAAATGTGTATAAATGTGGAGTAAGAGGGGGCATTACCAAGTCGAATTATGGTGATGAAGCTGGGAGAGCTCTTTCAAGTGCAGAAGTGAAAGGTGTTTGTAGAGAGAGAAGTGAAGTACTATTTGTCTATATATATAGAGGTGTAATGTTTCAGACCCCCACTGGGGTGGCCCCCAGTACCCCTAGAGGGGTCTGATTGGTGCAATTTTTTTTTTTTGTTTTTTGTTTTTTGTTTTTTTTCTTCTTCCAATAACCAACCCCCATGTGTGTGTGGGGTGGTGGAGGTGGGGAAAATTGGGAGTCTCCATCAGTTCTCATATATAGAGGGAGAGAAAAAACTTCAGGCTCTGTTTTCAGTTTCATCACATTTGCAAGCGAGAAACAAAGAAGTGCGCTCGCCTTTCACAATTGCGTTCTCTTTTTTTTTTTTTTTTTTTTGGACTTGTAATAACCAAATTTAAGCGTTATTATGTTTGTATTAACTATTATTTAATTAGAATTCGATTAACAATAAATTTTGAATTTCGTCATTTTGAACAATAAAGAAACACATTATTATAAGGTATTTTAATTTTTCACTTTCATGTCACCACATTAGCATTATAGTAGGAAAAAAAAATGGCAAAAAACTTTTTGGTAACAAATAAGAGCAAGATAAACTTTTCAAAAAAAATTATTAACTTAGTTGAATTTTGTACTTTTATTGTATCACACAACTAGTTAAATATATGATTTTAAATATCACAAAACTAATGATTGAATGAGGATAAAATCTTTATTAAATCATTTATCTAATTTATATCAATAATGCAATTTATCTATCAAAATTATTTTATAATTTCATAAAATATAATTTTGTTTTCTCCAATATCTCATTTTATTATCCAATTTTTTTTTATAAAAACTAATATAATCTTAATTTAATTTGACAAAGTTGCATGTTCAATCACAACCATGGTGGATATGCAGTTTATAAAGAAAATCGAGTTCCAAGAGTTTGTTAAATTACATTTGCATTATCTAAAGTATTGATTAAATTCCATTTTAGACTTTAATTTTTTTTCTTTGATTTGATAATTAAAATATTTAAATTGTGTCAATGTGGTTTAATTGGTTGTTGACCAGAAAACATAATTGTGGAAAAATGTAATACTTTATGAGGAAAGGGGTGCCTGCTTGACAGCAGGTACTGTTGTGCGGTAAAACGTGCGTTTTGTTTTTTTTTTTTTGCAACATAATATTTCTTTGTTTTGTTTTTTTTGTTGGTGTGTGCTGCTATTGGTTACTTTTTGGTTTGAGCACACCTGTCAACATTACATTACTTTAAGAAAAATTAACAAAAATAATAAAGGAAAATTATAAAAATAAAAAATAAAAAATCTCAAAATTTGGTCTTTGTAACAAAAGAAATAATGAGTTTTTAATTTTATTAATTTAAACTTTAATTTTTTATTTGTTTTTAATTTAAACTATTGACCTATTTTCATTAGGTAAATTGATAGAAAATAATATTTTAGACATTTTATGTATATTTATATTGAGTTTAATGACTAAAAGAAAAATTGTGAGTTTTACCTAACAAAAATAGATGAATTGTTGAGATTAAAAACAAATCAAAACTTTTAAGTTTAAATTGATAAAATTAAAAATTCATAATTTATTTTATTACAAGGATCACTATTTGGATTTTATTTTTATTTTTTTATAATTTCTTCAAATAATAATAATAATAACAACAACAACAACAACAACAACAATAATATTGTACTCATTTAGACAAATCAATAATAAAAAAAAAATCATAAAATCCTTAAAAAATTACTGTTAAATTTACTTGCAATGATGTGTATTATTACATATTATTTACTGATTTGTTGAAAAATCAACCAATATACTCTGATAAATATCAATGTCAAATAAAATATAACTAGTCTCATTTAATTTTTAAAAACATTAAAAATGTAATACTCAATAAATAATAAATTTCAATTCATGTGAATTTTCAAAAATAAAATAAAAAATATGCAAGGAGATATTTCTTCTTGTTACAATAAATGTCTATAAAGATTTGAAAATTTTTATTTTGTTTTGTTTTAAACCAAAAAAATAAAAAAAATGGAAGAAGAAGAAATTGTGTCGTTTGGCATGCACAGCACACTCTGTTGTGCTTAGAGCACAGCAGGTACCCCTTGTCCTACTTTATGAGGCAAAATTAAAATTCAACGGGAAAGTTTCAATGTCACGTGGAATTCATTGTCAGTTGACAAAATTGGACCATAATGATTATTTTATTTAATAATTTTTTAATAAATTAAATGTGAGAATGTAATAAGATAATTATTTTATTTTATTCTTGAAACATCTCCAATTCTTTATATATATATATATTTTCCATCAAATTTATTCAACAATTTAAATTAAAAGCACGATTTGATATATAGCTCACTTTTCTAAAATCAAAATTTTCATCAAATATTTTTAAAAATACCTAACCCATCTAAAAACCTTATTTAACAAATTCAATGAAAAAAAAATAATTTTCAATCCTTCATCTGTTAATATTTTTTTTTTAAATTTAAGTAAAAATAATTATTAAAAATTTGATGAATAAATTAGATCTAAGTTTTATCAAAATTTTAATTAAATTTAAAATTTGGCGACTTTAAAATTTATCCTCATTTGGCAACTTTAAATTTTAACTCCTATTTGGCAAATGGATTGGCTTTTAGTTGAGACTAAAAAAGTACAAAAAGACAAAATAGACTAAATAAGTCAATAAGGTAAAATTTTACATTCAAACCATAATCATTTTACTTTTTTTCTAAAACAAACAAAAAAGTTAAAAAATTCTTTCCAAACGTAGCTAATTTAGCCTAGCTAAATTAGGCAAAGAGTCAAAGAGTCAAGCTAAAATAGTTCTTTACAAACGAACCCTAGCTAAAAATTAAAAGTTAATAAATTATATAAAAAAGTCAAAAATTCGATTTTCTCTTTACTTTTTACACTTTTTTTTAATAATAATTTAAAAAGTCATTCTAAATATACTAATTTTTTTTAGGAGCATTTACATACAAGTCTTAATTTATGAACTTATACTTCATCAAGTCATAATTAAAAAAATTTGGATTTTCAAGTTCCATTAAATTTTTAATAGTAGAATTGTCCTTCAAACAATGATTGTTCATTATTTATGATTATTTATAAAAAAGGAAAATGTTTGGTAGCTCAAATTTTTGTGGCTCAAATGGCTCAAATCTGTTAAAACGACGTCGTTTTACACTCAAAATCTGTCAAAACGACGTCGTTTTGACAGATTTGAGCCATTTGAGGCACAAAAATTTGAGCTACCTAGCATTGTCGTATAAAAAAACATGATAATTTGATATTTATTCTAATTTTCAAAATTTTGAAACATCAACTTTAAAATTAAAAAAACAAAAAAAAAATTATGTGCAAAAAAAAAAAAAAAAACTAAAAGTATGCACGATTGATCCTGATTCAAGCTTTTTTTAAAATGGGCTCAACTTTTAAACTTTTTTTAAAGAATATATATTGGTAAAATATTAAAAATCTTCAATTTATTTTACAAAGTACATTCCACTATTCCAGTATGTATGATTGATCCCGATTCAAACTTTTTTTTCTTTTTTTTTTTTCAAAAAAAAAATACATAATAATATTAATATTCCTTATAATATTATTTTCTTTTAATAATAATATTTTCTTTTTATTGATTGGTCTTCATCTATTCTATTATTAAAAGCCAACACCAACTTTGGTGTCATGAAGCCTAGCTTAGAAGTGAGGCTTGAATTTGGTCTATTGAAGCCTCTACCATATGCTGCCACGTGGAATTTAAGTAATTTGGAAAAAAAAAAATAGATCCCACGTTTTTCACTTTCTTCCTTAATCAACTACCCAATACTCAATTGGTGAGAAACTGTTTTGATTTCCGTCTCTCTCACACACAAAAACACAAACACATCAGTGATCTCTCTCTCCGTTTCTTCTTTATTTGTTTTTGTCTGCACTTTCTGTTTGTTTCTTAGCAAAATTTGTCGACTGTTTCGTTCCTTCTGGGTGTTCTTTGATGGTGGTTGTTCTACATATTTGACTCTTTCTCTTCCATTACTCTCATTTGTGGGTATACAAAGAGAGTTTTAGAGAGAGAGAGAGAGAGAGAGAGAGAGAGAGAGAGAGATGAAGATAGAGAAATATGGACGCGAATAAGCAAATGGGTTCTCCTTCATCTTCCTCATTCACTTCTGATCTTTTCAGTTCCAAGGAGTCTTCTGCTTCATCATCTTTTGGAACATTGGTCATCAAAGGTATAAAGGAGGGAGAGAGGGGGAGAGAGAGAGAGAGATAGAGAGAGGTATATGCGGAGTTTTTTTTTAAATGGGTGTTGTTGGCTACATATTTTGTAAAAGCCAGTTACAGTTCGACACGTGGCAGAGTAAGGGTAATAAAGGAAGGTTATTCAAGCCTTCAATCCTGATCGTACACGTGGCAATAAATATTGGTTCTCACATGATCTGAGTAACACTAGATCAATAACGGGATGCAAGATGACATAGCTTCAACGGTTACTCATATTCAAATTCAAGTACAAGAGGGAAGTTCAACTGCCAGTAATGGCGTAGTGGAGCTACTTGTAAGGAAGCATGATCAGCAATCATGGAGGAGCAGTTCGACGGTTCGAAGTGCAGTTCGAAGGTCATCACTGACGAGTATAAATAGCAGGGCAGCCCCCAGAAAGAGAGGACGGAGATCAGACAAAGGAGTCATTTACTTCATATATTTTCTTTTCCAGTCTTTTACATTTCCAGTCTTTAAATACCTGCACTTTAAATACCCGCACTGCACTTCGATTCATAGGAGTAGCTTCAAGTAGATTCAAGTAGATTGCTGTTGTAGACCTCTCCGAGGCTGAGTTCGGACCATTGTAAGTGTTCATTTTTATGAAATACTTCAATTGTTCTTCATATTACTGTTATTTCTCTTAATTTCTCCTAAGTCAAGCCACCAGTAAAAGTCCTCTTCATTGAGGCTGAAAAGAACTAAAACACAATCGTCTGATAATTGGTTGGCAATCACAATTTCTGTAAGGACTGATTGATCCTTGCTGGCACGCTCACATTTACAAAAATACCCTTCGAAAAGCCAAAAAGCCAACATATATTTTTGGCACGCCCGGTGGGACCTAATTAAAAATGGCTAGAAGAAGACGACAAGGAGAAAATGAACGCTTCGAAGAAGGCGTGGAAGGAGAGGTAGAAATACCAGATCCAGAGGATAATGTGGTAACACATCCTGTGAAAACTCCTATATTGTCAGAACCTATGGTCGAACAAACCAGTACTTCTGGACAAGAACCATATGTTCATATTACTGGACGAAACCAAGGAATTGGACCATCCACTGTGCCATTTACTCAACCAGCAAATCCATGGGATGGTTTAGTAGATGCCATGGGACAACAATTAATGAACACAATGGAAAGGTGGGCAACATCCTTTTTGGATCGAATGAATAACCACCAACCAACAAACACAAGACACACGGAGGAAGTTGTAAATGTCCCCCAACAAAGATTGGCTAGAGAAAAACAGCCTATGCAAGTTAATGGACATTCTAATGGTCAAACTAGTACCCAAAACTTTGAAAGACCATCACCTCAGTCTTGGTATGAACCCATTTCAAGGCCTATAGCAGGCCAAAATGCCTCAGTACTTAATAATGAAGCCACACAAGTTGGTGGATCTGGCCAAGTACAAGAAACTGGCATAAGAATGGTTACAAATCCCATGTTCGAAGCCATACCTGGCACAAGGGGGTACACTAATCCCTTATTCGAATTTACACCCGGGGGGTTGGAGGGTTTTCCTACAAATGGCAGAGACACAACACCTGTTCCAGCACCTTTTGCAGGTCCTTTCGTAGGTCATGCTCAAAGAGGTTACCCATACCCTCAACAGCAACCTGCACCGCAAGGACAACCAGCCCCAAATTTACCACCTTATGGACCAAGAGGACCACAAGCACAAGTTTGTCTACCAAATCCTGTGTTTGCCCCTCCAGTAGTGGTTCAGCAGGCACAAAATATGGTCCCTAGAGACCAGATTGCTGATATTGTTAGGGAGATATGTGGACCAATGGCTCGGGGGGTCCAGACTCCTATATACAGAAAACCATACCCAGAATGGGTAGATAGGGTACATGAATACCCAAGAGGATTCAGAATACCAGATTTTACTCTATTTTATGGAACTGGAAATCAGTCAACTGTAGAGCATATTGCTAGATTTGCTGCTCAATGCGGTGGTGAATTCACTAATCATGATTATATGAAACTGAGATTATTTCCAAATTCTCTGACTGGAGGAGCATTCGTATGGTACATTAACCTTACACCTGGGTCCATTCAAAATTGGCAACAGATGGAAGAGGCATTCCATGCCCAATTCTTCCAATCAGAGCCAGAAGTTTCCATGGCAGACTTGGCTAGATTGAGTCAAAGGCCTGAGGAAAAGGCTACTCAGTTTATTGCCAGATTTAAAAGGGCTCGGAATAAATGTAGAGTCATTCTCCCAGAACCAGAGTTTGTCAGATTGGCTCAAAATGGTTTAGAATTCAGGCTTCGAAAGAAGTTTGATTCAACCGAATTCAGAGATTTGGTCGAACTGACCTATAAGGTGTCTCGATATGAAGCATTATTAGAAGAGGAACAAGATCGAAATAATGCATCATATAAGACATATTATAGAGATCCTAATTATGAAATAGATGCAGCAGAGATTATAGGCAAAGAACCTGTAATCTGTGAAGCATTAATTCATAAGGATACAACTATAGACCAGCAGTTTAAAAAGAAAGACTTTCACAGAAAATACTCTTTCGATTTAACAAAAGCAGATGACATCTTTGATCATTTGCTCGCGGCCAATTTCCTTAAGTTACCAAAGGGAGTAAAACTGCCATCTCCAGATGAACTTAAAGGAAAAATATATTGTAAATGGCATAACTCTTGGTCTCACTCGACTAAAAACTGCATTGTTTTTCGAGACAGGATCCAGGAGCAGATTCGGAAAGGAAGTCTGAAATTCCCAACCAAAACAGAAAAGATCATGGGGATTGATAGTAACCCGTTTCCAGAAGTTGGAGAAGGCACAGCTAATGTGGTTGTACCAAACTTCCAGAATCTATCTCTGCAGGAGTTGGAAGAAGTCAACGTGCAAATGCATACTGCCAACCAGACAACTGCTAAGAAGGAGACTAGAAACCCACCAGCTATTGGACGAGGTTTCTCACATCAGAAGGAGCAATCTGACGAAGAAGCACTAGATGACAATTCCTTGGAAGCAGCTGTAATGCAGAGGATGTGTCCCAGGTGCAGACTGAGTCATAAATGGTTGAGGGGGCTTCCAATTGATGGAAAGCAATACTACAGAGATGTTCAAAGACATTCTAAGCCAACCAATGCTTACAACAAAAGGCCGTATCCAGGTAGTGATAGGCAGCGACCATCAATGGTTGAACCTGCAGTGGACAGAATGCATGCTAAAGGCAAGAGGTCCTTGTATGAGTCTAGACCACCTAACTATTACAGAGTAGAAAGCAACCATTCTGAAAAAAGGTTGGGGAAGAGTTCAGGTTACGGGATTAAAGCCAAGGATTGGCCTCCTAGACTAACCTCACGCAGAACTGAAAGTGGCCACTTTCATCAAAGGCCAGAAACAGACTCGAGACATGAAGTCAGGAACAAGCATCTACCTTCACAGCCAGTTTCGAAGGCGGTTTCGAAGGTAGAAAGAAACAGTTCCACATCTGGATCTGTAGGTTCGTGGGTACCTGGAGTCCCGGATTGGTTTGTAATGCAAAACAAACCTAGGGAGGTGCTTGCTTATGGAGATACTGAAAACCAAGGCAGGATGATCAAGCCTCCTATGGTGGCTCCGAATAACTGGGTGCTGCTTAAACACCCAAAGACGAGGGAACCAGACATGGTCCCAGTCATCTCAAGATCACAGAGGAGAAAAATTCAGCGCAGGTACACCCAGTACCAAAAAGATCTGAAGGAAGGTGGAGAAAATTCTTCATCAGTCAAAACGGAAGGAAGGAAGAACCCAAAGTCAGACCATGCTCCAAAACCGGTTCCACAGAGCAAAGTGGTCTGCAGTCGAGAACAATTGGCTAAGGTTCATGCCGAACTAACAGCCAGAGAGAAGGCTAGTTTAGCTGGATTGGAGAAGGCTCTGATGAAGAGTGATAGTGAGACAGAAGAAGAGATTGGCACAAGCCAAAAGAAAGAAATGATGGAAGAAGAGATGTTCGAAGCCTTCATGGCTGAACAAACGTTTCTGACTGAAGAGCCAGTTGAGAAAGACCCTTCAAAGGGATCAGTTAGCAATGAAATACCAGAATGCATCATGCAGGATGTTTCTGAGGAAGTCGACCAAAGTGACCAAGAGGGGAAACAGGTACAGCCAGCCATCCAGTTTGGCTCGTTTTCCCCAGTATCAGTGAACATGGTACACATACTACCACAGGAATTCCAAGCTGGAGATGAGAATCAAGAGGGGCAGGAAGCTGATCCAGTTCAGATCTCTGGTGAAGACTCACAAGCAAGTATGGTGCAAGATAATTTCGAAATGGTTACCCCGATGGAAGATGAATATGAGAGCGAGGAAGTGGTAAGCATCAACCTATCGTATCCATTCGAGTATCCCTCGAATTCCATGACACAACATGTTAAGCCTTTGTACATCAAGGCTTTCTTCGATGGGGTACAACTGAATCGAGTCCTAATAGACAATGGAGCAGCAGTAAACTTGTTGCCAAAATCTTCTTTGAAGAAAATAGGGAAAAAGAATCCCAGGTTGATCCCAACCAGCACAACCATCGCTGGTTTTGCTGGAGATAAGCAAATGGCTCAGGGGATTCTACCCATTAATTTAAGTGTGGGAACCAGGGATTGCATGACAGCATTCTTCGTAATCGACAGTAATGCTAAATATAATGCTTTACTTGGAAGGGACTGGATCCACACTAACAAATGTGTGCCTTCTTCCTTGCATCAGAAAATCATGATGGCTTTAGGCAATGGAGAGACAGAGGAAATCGATGCAGATCCTCAACCCTTCATAGCCTGTGCAGACTTTGCGGAGGCTAAATTGTATATTGAGGGAGTGTCACCGCTCAGTATACTGATGAAAGATGACGATTCAGCCGAAGTGACGGCTGATGAGGAAGTGGCACACTTGAAGCACTTAGTCCAAGAAAGTGCTGATGAAGAGGTCGTTCTAAAAGATGACAATGATGCCTGGTTATAGGCAAAGAAGTGAAAAGCAAGAAGCCACATCCTTGGCTCTGATTAAATTCTCAACATTGGATGTAGAAGCTATAGTCCAGAGAGTACAGGAGCAAGAAATGGAGGCCATGATACTCGGCTGTAAGCAGAAACAGCAACAGGTCAGAATTTTAACCCTTGGGAAATATTGTGCATTGGACATTGAGACAAAAGTCCAGGAGATACAGGAGGAGGATGCCTTATGGACAGATTTTGTCTATGAGGAGGAGGGCAAGGATGTTGAACTAAAGAACCTAGGAGCAGAACAAAGCAAGAGGGCTACTTCGAAGGTTGAAGGAATCAAGGAAGAAGCTTTGGTAAGTCCTCAGGCACAAGACCCTTTAGAAGAAGTAAATCTAGGGGAAGGTTCTATACAACAACCCACTTATATAAGTGCTTGTTTGAATGCTCTGGACAGAAACCAGCTATTGGTTGTTCTGAAGAAATACAAAGATTGCTTTGCATGGTCTTATAATGAACTACCAGGATTGGATAAGTCATTAGTGGAACATAGGCTCCCCATCAAGCCTAATTTCAAGCCTTACAAGCAGAAACCAAGGAGGATGAGTCCAGAAGTAATTCAGAAGGTCAAGGAAGAGATCCTTAGACTCCTCAAGGCAGGTTTTATTAGAACAGTCAGGTATGTCGAGTGGCTATCTAATATTGTGCCTGTAGTCAAGAAGAATGGCAAAATGAGGGTATGTATTGATTTCAGAAATTTAAATCTGGCAACTCCCAAAGATGAGTACCCTATGCCTATAGTGGACTTGCTGGTGGACAGTTCAGCAGGTCACCAAGTCTTGTCAATGATGGATGGGCATTCCGGCTATAACCAAATCTGCATTGTAGAGGAAGATATCCACAAGACAGCATTCAGATGTCCTGGGAATATTGGCACATTTGAATGGGTTAAAATGCCATTTGGTCTAAAGAATGCTGGAGCTACATATCAAAGAGCCATGAACACTATCTTTCATGATCTTATTGGAGGATATTTGGAATGTTATATTGATGACATTGTGGTTAAATCCCAATCCATAGAAGAGCACCTGTTTCACTTAGAAGCAGCTTTTGAAAGGATGAGGAAGTTCAAGTTAAAGCTCAATCCTCTTAAATGTGCTTTTGGTGTATCATCTGGAAATTTCTTGGGCTATGTTGTTCACAAGAAAGGAATACAGATTGATCAGAATAAAGCCAAAGCAATCATTGAAGCCAAACCCCCATCAAGTAAGAAAGAATTACAAAGGTTCCTTGGGCAGGTTAACTTTCTTCGAAGGTTCATTTCTAACACTGCAGGGAAAACTAAAGTATTTTCTTCCTTGTTAAGGCTGAAAGATGAAGAGGAATTTGTGTGGACAGCAGAGCATCAAATTGCTTTCGAAGGTATCAAGGCCTACTTGGCTAACCCTCCAGTGCTGATGCCACCAAAGGGGAACAAGCCCTTGAAGTTGTACATAGCCGCAGCAGAGGATTCATTGGGAGCTTTCTTAGCCCAAGACAATGAAGAAGGCAAGGAGCAAGCTATTTATTACCTTAGTAGGTTTTTAAATTCTTGTGAATGTAAATATTCAGCTGTTGAAAAGCTGTGTCTTGCTTTGTATTTTGCTGCAATAAAATTAAGATATTATCTTTTGCCTACAACTGTCTTGGTAATTGCAACCACAGATTTGGTTAAATATATGTTATCTAGACCAATGTTGAGGGGAAGAATTGGCAAATGGATATTTGCCTTATCAGAATTTCATCTAGAATATGTCCCTCAAAGGGCAGTAAAAGGGCAGGTTTTAGCCAATTTCTTGGCAGATCATCCATCTCAAACAGAGAGCCAGGAGATAATGGAACTTGGTATGGCCAGTGTTGAGCCATGGCAAATGTGGTTCGATGGGTCGAAAGCAAATGGGTTAATTGGAATTGGTATTGTAATCAAGTCTCCACAGGGGACAGAAACTACCCATGGTTTTAGAGTGGATGAAGCTACCTGTTCCAATAACCAGGCTGAATATGAAGCCTTAATTGTGGGACTAGAGATTCTTATTGGATTACAAGTACATGCAGTTGACATATTTGGAGATTCTCAATTGGTGGTTGACCAAGTGAAAGGAATTTTCAAGTGTCAAAGCATAAGTATCCTGCCATATTATGTTGTTGCATTACATTTGCTTTCTCAGTTTCAAATAGCAAATGTAACCCATGTTCCAAGATTCTTGAACAATAGAGCCAATGATGTGGCTCAAAAGGCTTCGAACTTCAAGAGAAGGGATAATACCCAAAGGGACATAAGCCAAACAACATATCAGAGATTAATACAACCTTTGAATAAAAGGAATGTGATCTTGGAAGTCAATCATAATGACTTACAAGAATAAGATTGGAGGCATCCAATAATGCAGTACTTGGCTGGTCCATCTTCGAAGGCCAGTAGAAAAGTTAAATTGCAGTCTATGCAATATATGATATATGGTAATGCTCTCTACAAAAGGGGGGGAGATGGCTTATTGTTAGAATGTCTAGGCCCGAAAGAAGCATTAACAACCATGGCTGAGGTTCATGAAGGCATCTGTGGTGCTCATCAACCTGGTGTAAAAATGAGGTGGTTGCTTCAAAGGCATTCCTATTATTGGCCAACCATCCTTAAAGACTGCATAGAATATGCAAAGGGGTGTCAGGCATGTCAAAAGCATGGCACAATAAGGCACGTGCCCATAACTGACCTACATGCAGTAGTGAAGCCTTGGCCATTCAGAGGGTGGGCCATGGATATGATGGGAAAAATACACCCACCTTCTTCGAAACATCATTGTTTCATTCTAGTGGCCACTGACTACTTCACTAAATGGGTCGAAGCTAAGCCATACAAGGCTGTAGACCAAACAGAGGTTATTGGTTTTATTAAAGATTTGATCCATAGATTTGGCATCCCGCAAACCATAACAGTTGATAATGGAACTGTGTTTGATGGGAAGATGGTGAAGGCTTTTGTTTGGAATTAGCCTTGTTAATTCCACACTCTATTATGCACAAGCTAATGGTCAAGCTGAGTCATCCAATAAGTCCTTGAAAAAAGGAATACAAAAGGTTGTGGATGACAATCCCAGGGATTGGCATAACCTATTATTGGATGTTCTGTGGGCATATAGAACCTCACCGAGGTCACGCACAGGAGTCACTCCCTATGCCTTGGTGTATGGACATGATGCAGTCTTACCAGTAGAGATTAATGTTAAATCTTTGAGAGTAAGATGTCAAGATCAATTGAATCCTGAACAATACCATCAAAGTATGTGCTTAGAATTAGAAGGCATAGATGAAGCCAGAATTTTGGCATTAAATAGCATTCTTTTCCAAAAGAAGAAAGCAGCCAAGAATTATAATAAGAAAGTCAAACACATTGGCTTTGATGAAGGTGATTTGGTATGGAAGACAATACTCCCAATTGGGATTAAAAGCCATAAGTTTGGCAAATGGTCACCTAACTGGGAAGGACCATATCAAATTCATAGGGTTCTGCCTTTTGGAGCATACCATTTAAGAAATTTGAATGGTTATGTACATCCAAAAAAGATTAATGGCAGATATTTAAAACCTTATTTTCCAACCATTTGGGAAACACAAGGGATAGAGTAAACATCATATGCAAACATCATATGCAAAAACACAAGCTTGCTCAAATGATATACAAAATATTGTGCTTTCATAAAGAATCAAGTACATTGTGCCATAAATTGGCCCAAAAATCATTACAATGCTTTAGTTGTTTTTGTACAATAGCTTTCCTATTGCTAAGGGAAGGAAATAATTGGATAGCCACAGCCATGTCTTCTTTTCGATTAGCCAGCCCTTGATTGGTGATGTGCAGTTTCTTATCAGTTCGAACCAAGGCTTGGTTTACTGCGGCTAACTCTTCTTCAAGCTGAGCTTTCTTCTCCAGAAGTTGGACTCGAAAGTGGGAGGCAAAAGAGTGTTGTTCTTTCAGAGTCGATACTTCAGTATGCACTTGAGAAACAAAACTCTGGTCCTTAGCCAGCTTCTCATCCGCAGTCTTAGCAGCATGGCAAATGTTGAGATAAAAATCAATAGTAGCTGCAGCCTGAGATAGATGACTTGAGACACTCATGGCAGACTGCTCAGCAATGTTACAGCATTGAAGGAACCCATTCCTGATGATAGGCCTTTGTAGAGCCTCGAAGGGGATCCTTGAAAAAGAAGTCAACAGTTGCAAGCATGTGTCCAAATCTACTGAAGGTGCAAAAGGCTTGTTGCTGGAGGAAGGAGAACTCTTGAAGATTTCCAGTAGGGAGTCAACCAAGGCTAATGGCTCAGCCTTAGCAGTAGAGGTGGGAGAGGTAGAAGGTATGTCAAAGAGACTAGCTAGTCTTCCTTCGAAGATGTCTACCTCGTCCCTTGACATGAAGGGCATAGAGAGTGTTGTGGTGGAAGACACAAAGGGCTGCATGGGGATGGGAGAAACGGATGGAGCATCTTTGGCAGCCTCTATGGTCTTGGCCACCAGCAAATCAAGTGAAGAGGGGCTGGAAGTTGGCATTGGTGATGAGCCATGAATTGAAGAGCTACCAGTGTCCTCTGTGGAAGAATCAACTGCCACTAGGAATGGAGCAGCAGTTGGAGTTTCTGTAAAGGACGGGAAAAGAGCAAGGCTCGAAGGAAAAGTAGACTGAGGTAGGTCACGAGCCAAAAAAGGGAGGTATGGCTTTAATCCAAGAAAAGGAGATGCAGGAATACTGGGACTTAAGGAAGGTACGTCAAATATAGGCTTTGGAAGTGGAAGTGCGATTCGAACAACCCTGACATTCTGCATTTGATCAACCTCAACCGAAATTGAGGAAGGCCTTATTGGAAAGGTGAGTGCAGTAGTTGTCACTGCAAAAGGAAGAAATGCAGAACAATGTTAAACTTCAATACCACAAGCTGACAAAGTAAAAAAAAAAAAAAGCAGAGGTATGAAAGAAATTACTTGTTCCAGAAGCACTGGTGCTGATGGGAGAACTGCGGAGAGAATAGTGTCCAGCAGTCCGTTGTTTTCTGGCTAGTTCCCTTTGCAATGCATCAGCAGCAGCAGCTCTTTCTCTTAAAATTTGTTGTTGCCGTCTTTTCTCAGCCCTTTCAAAGACGACTATGGCTTTGGAATGTTCTTGTTCCACGGCCTTGGCGGTTGCCTCATGAAGGGGATCTTCAATCAAGGCAGTAGTTGAAGCATTCATTTTCCTTCTCTTTCCTATGGCTTGGGCAATTGTCTCAGAATCAGAATCCTCATCAAAGTTGGAAGGGGAGATATCAAACTCAGAAGAAGAGACAGTAATTCTTCTTCTCTTTTTTCTTTGAATTGGTATTGTCTGCTCCTCAATTGTTTTCTCAGCTCCTTCAGCCTGAGGTTCGGATTCCTTAAAAATAACCTCCTCCTCTACTTCCCTAGTGGTTGTCTCTTCTTGGGGCAAATCAATCGCCCTTTTTCTCCTCATCAAGGGTGACTCATGCTCTTGATCTTTTGCATCTTCTTTTTCTTCTTCTTGCACTTTAATTGTTTTCTTCTCAGGCTCAAGCAGTCTCTGCTTCTTTTGTTTCTGATCACCTTCAACTAAATAAACTTCCATATTACTCACCCACCAACTCTGATATCTCTTCAAAAAGGCGCCTTGAGGTATGAAAGGGATGTACTCAAAAGTGGCCAGATCATCCATAAACTTGAAGGTTGCCTCTTCTAGCCTTGACTTTCGAACCTTCAAATCTCTCTTGGTCAGAGTTAGGTTGGTGTTGCTGCAGAGAGGTATTGGAACTCCTTGTGTGAGGCCAAATTGTCTAGCAAATTGAGCAGGACAATAAGGCTCAGCTATGCATTTATAGGCTCTGGGGTTGGTGGTCCCAATAAACAGTTCTCTGGGGATCAGTAGGGAAGCCCACATGTCTTTATGAATAGGCAAGGCACAGAGCCTGCCACTGAGGAAGTGATTCAACCAGGCTGGACCTATGCTAGCTTCGAAGGGACGGAAACGGTGATCAGGAAGAGCAGCTGGTAGTTGATGAAAGAAGGAGAAATAAAAGGCAAAAGTAGCTGGATAAAGTGAAGCATTGGCTAATTTTATACCATGAGTGAGAGAGTGTAGCCCAGAAAATTTAAGGCATTTGGATTGTAGTTCAGTAAAATAGGCAAAGAGCCAAAGCTGAAGGATCCAAAATGGTCCCCCTTGACTAGCATCTAAGGGTTTCTCACAAAAGAGGGAACAAACTCTATATACATGACCCAGAATGTATGGGGCTAAGGCTACTCTTTTCTGCAAAACCAAGGCTTTGGCAAGAGGGGCAAATTCAGGCATGATTCTTTGGAAGGAGGTGCAGAAAAGAAATTTGCAAAGCCAATATAATAAAAAGGAAAAGAATTCCCTATCAGTTACTGGACCCACTCTTTTGTTCTCGGTTCTAACAAAATCACTGTAAGATGAATTAAGAGAGGGGAGGGAGAAAGGGACTGCTAAGTCAGGAAAATCTGGTGTGATGGGGGTACCAATGGGGGATACTCCTAATAGATGGCAAATATCAAGAACAGTGGGGGCCATCATCCCACATCTGAATTGAAAGAAATTGAAGACGGGGTTCCAAAAGCACAAAGCAGTAGGAACTAGGAAAGGGTCCTCTGAGATAGTTACCCTAGATAGTCGAAGGGCATCGAGGAGGCAGAGCTCTTGGAGATCCAGTGTCTTAGCAGGAATGATCCGATCATACCATTCTTGCCATTCCGGTCTTATCGTGGGCCAGCATCGATGAGGACGATTGCTTTTCCAGTTCTTCCAGTCAAGGCCACTTTCATAAAGGAGACGTTGGTCCACCAGACGCGGATAAAAGGTTGGGAGCTCAGTAAGGACTTCCTTGAAAATTGGTCCGAGCACGTAGTTCTGCTGCTCATGATGACGAGGGATGAAGATACGCCCATCGATAGCACTTTTCTCTCCAGCCTTGTACTTCTCACATTCTGCGTCAATAAGCCTCTTCAAAGCTAAAGATGAGCCTATGCTAGGGCTGGCACTTTTTGTGAAGAAGAAGCCATTGATGATACACTTTTCAGAAGATGAAGACCGAAGCAAAGAGGAACCAGTAGAGAGAAGGGTTTGTAAAAGGCAAGAGATTTCGGAACACGAAGCGAGAGGGTTTTAAAATCTGTGTGTCCGAAATTATACCCTGTGAGTCGTTAAGTATTAAAAGTACGAATGCGAGGAATCTCTTCCAATATTGATAGTTTTGGAGGGAAGAGCTTATTCCGGAATTGGGGCCAGCTTCGAAATGAAATATTTGGCTTCGAAGACAAGATGTTGGCGCCAAAAAATCAAACAACAACGGCTTCGAAATACATAAGCCGGCTTCGAAGCCCATTATATGTGTAAAGGTGCTAAATTGCTTGATTATTGGTCTATTTCAAAGGGTTTAAAGACCTGTTTAGGGATTATGAATCAAAGTAACGACCTTCGGAGCAAACCCTAGTATTCTCTGAGTATGAGAAACACTGTTCAAAGCATCAAAACCAATTGTTGGTTTTTTATACATATTACTCTTCGAAAGAAAAAAATGGTCAATTTGAAATTGATTGATTATATTAACCATGACCATATGTTGGTCGTAATTGGCTTTGAGGGGTAATATTGTTAAAATTTAAAGCATTAATTCCAGACGATATCGGCCAGAATTGTCAATTTTACTCCACAAATTGGAATAAGACATGTTGGTTCTTTTAGTATTTCATTAAACAATTGACTCGAAGGATGAGATTGTTCAATTCGAAGTTATGAGTTAGCTTTTAGAGATGAAAGGAAACAGAGTCAAACAGTGTTAAGTACAGAAAGACTTTGTTTATATTAAAGCCAAGATGATTACATTAAGTAACCCTATCTGGGTACAAATTCAAGCTCATAAAAATAAGGAATAGAATAAATAACAAGGTCATGAAATTTTGTCCAGCAATGGTCAATAAATTTCTGTTCTTTCTTTATTATTTCTTCTATCTCTTCTAAAGTTGGTTGCATAAGCTGATGAGCTCTCACTTCATAATAGAGTTCTTCAGCCTTTGTTTCGAAAGCCTCTTCCCTCGATTTTTGTTCCAATTCATCTATAACCAAATCATCCCAGTACGCAGAATCTTTATTCCTGAAGTAATCGAACTCTTCGATAAAATTCTCTGCTTCATACTGGGCATGAATTCGGAGAGATAAAAGTTGATCCAGATTTTGGATGGTGATCTTAGAATTCTGATGCCAGTAGAGGAGCACTGGGAGTTGGTCCAAAAACAAATGAAGCTCTGTTTGGGCAAGAGGGTTGAGGACATGACCCCTAGTCAGGACATCACAAGCCCATTGAAAGTTCTTAAGAGGAATGTCATCCTTAAGAACATTGAAGGGCAGGTGGGAGAAAGCCGCGAGCAAAAGTTGAGCTTGCTTTCGCTCGGCTGGAGAAGGGGGTGACGGAGGTTGGTAAGATGGAAAAACTTTGTCCATTGGAAGGGCAAGTCTTAGTTTCTCTGTCCAGGAAAGAATGGGAGAAGGAGAAAGAGAAGATGATCCTGCTTCGGAAGATGGGAAGAGAGTAGATGGCTCTGCTTTAGAAGACGAAGGGGAGGGAGTAGATGTTTCTATCTCAGAAGATGCAGAAGAGGGTGTGGATGCCTCTATCATGGGAGATGGCACGGGAGCAGAAGGAACAAAGGCATTAATGTAATCAAGCCAATCAGAAGAACAAATCTTCGCCTTCTTGGCTAAGAATGAAGGGGTGTACCCTTGTGCTTCTTCTGGACGTTGGGCAGGGTGCATTATCTTTGTAGGCATGGAAGAAGTATACCAAGCCACAAGCAGAGTCTCTTCCAAGCTACGTCGAAGGTTAATGGGCACGTAAGGGTAGACCACTGAGCTTCGAGCGTAGGAGGGAAACTCCAAGGGGTCAGTGAACTCAACAAAATGGTGATTGATTCGCTCCCTTAAATCATAAGTCTCAGGAGTTGACCAGCTTGTCCAGCCAGAAGCCCCAGAGGGTGAAGAGGTTACAGCTTCATCCCATGCAGAGGTCTGTGAAGAAGAGTTTCCTAAGTCCATATTTGCAACTTGTCGAAGCAAAGGCTTGAGAGTAGTTCGGTCAAAGTACAAAGGGAGCTTAGGGAAAGAACTCCTTGTATCTGTAAGTTTGTAAACCAAGGGATTAAAGGCAATGTGTTCGTAGTCCAAAGGTTTATAATCTGCAAAAGCCTCCATTACCTGAATAGAGAAGGGCGGGTAAAGGTGGCTAATGAATGCGTGGAGGTTCTTTCGAGGGGGAACAACATCACTCAAAGGCTCTTCATATGCTTGATCAGTAGAAAGGGAAGTTGATGCAGCCATAGCCTGTTCGAATACTAAGGTATTGGGATGTTCGACGAGTTAATGCAAATGATCACCAAATGGATGACGGTTGTGTTTCCAGAATTTGGACTCCATACACGTTCTAGGGGCGCGGGAAAACTGTAATCCACTAATATCGCCAAGTATTGGGTATATTAGTGCGGGGGGTAATGTTGGCTACATATTTTGTAAAAGCCAGTTACAGTTCGACACGTGGCAGAGTAAGGGTAATAAAGGAAGATTATTCAAGCCTTCAATCCTGATCGTACACGTGGCAATAAATATTGGTTCTCACATGATCTGAGTAACACTAGATCAATAACGGGATGCAAGATGACATAGCTTCAACGGTTACTCATATTCAAATTCAAGTACAAGAGGGAAGTTCAACTGCCAGTAATGGCGTAGTGGAGCTACTTGTAAGGAAGCATGATCAGCAATCATGGAGGAGCAGTTCGACGGTTCGAAGTGCAGTTCGAAGGTCATCACTGACGAGTATAAATAGCAGGGCAGCCCCCAGAAAGAGAGGACGGAGATCAGACAAAGGAGTCATTTACTTCATATATTTTCTTTTCCAGTCTTTTACATTTCCAGTCTTTAAATACCTGCACTTTAAATACCCGCACTGCACTTCGATTCATAGGAGTAGCTTCAAGTAGATTCAAGTAGATTGCTGTTGTAGACCTCTCCGAGGCTGAGTTCGGACCATTGTAAGTGTTCATTTTTATGAAATACTTCAATTGTTCTTCATATTACTGTTATTTCTCTTAATTTCTCCTAAGTCAAGCCACCAGTAAAAGTCCTCTTCATTGAGGCTGAAAAGAACTAAAACACAATCGTCTGATAATTGGTTGGCAATCACAATTTCTGTAAGGACTGATTGATCCTTGCTGGCACGCTCACATTTACAAAAATACCCTTCGAAAAGCCAAAAAGCCAACAGGTGTATATACCGAGTTTGGGTGAGAGAGTAAACCGTGTTTCAATCTCACCTTTTAGATCTCCAATGCCCTCTACAAATAGGTGTAGGCTATAGGTGTAGGCTTTAATTATTTTCTTTGAAATAATACAATAAACAGTGTTGTAGATCAATAAATATGATAAGGAACATCACTTGTTAAAATTGAAATGTTAGAAAAAATATACTCACTTCGTTTAAAAATAATATAATTTTGTTTTGGGAAATTTAATTTTTTTATAGTATAATTATTTTACCTTAAAAAATTAATTTTTGAAAATTGTTTTTTGAGAGTATATTTTTTTAGAGAATATTATTTGTCATAATTATATTTTTTGTGGTATTAATTAATTTAAGGATAAATTATAAATACATCCCTTGAGATTTGCTTAAAATACAGATTGTCCCCTGTGATTTAAAAAATTACAAATACTTCCTTATTAGAATTTTTTATTTAACAGAATTAATTAAAAAAATAAAATTCATAATTGATCTCCTATACATGAATAAAATTACCTAAATTATTAATTAAAACATATTTCTAATATCATTAAAAATCGTTAATTGACTTAATAATTTATTAATAAAATTGGCGATTTGTTATGAAATTAGAAACCTCGGAGGGTGGGATGTAATTTTCAGAACCACAGAGGGGTGATTTGTATTTTAATCAAACCTAAAGAGGTGTTTGTAATTTACCCTTAATTTAAAAGAAGGGAAAAATAAAAAATAAATATTATTTTAGTCTTTGATTTTTAAAAAGTGACTAATATTTTGGAACAATAAAAAATAAAATAAGGGACTAATATTTTGAGACGGAAGAAGTATAGAAAAAGTGTATAGATTTTATATAAAAAAAAAATATTGAACCGCGATTTTAACAACCCAGGTCTCTCTCTCTCTCTTATATCTTTAGTTTTTTTTTCTTTCAAAAAATCTATTTAGTTTATTAATTAATTGTTATTGCAACTTATAAGACTAATCTGAATTCATTCAACAATCTGTTTCACTCTCTACTCATGGAATTATGAGACTATTATTGTATTTTTGATGAATTTGATGAGAATTTTACTGGGTCTTGATTGAACTGAAAATTTAGACTTTACCCCCAATCACATGGAATAGATTAAGCATATTGCTTAAATATCTTGTGGGTTACTGTATGTTTTTGCTTTATATTTGATTAATATGGCACAACCCAATTCTTTTTTTTTTTTTCATCCCTTCCTCAAATTTCCAAGTACCCAACTCAACTACTTTCTTATAAATCTTTAGTTAAAAAAAAAAAAAAATCAATTTAGTTTATTAATCATCATTACAACCTCTCAAACTAATCAGAATTCATTTTGCAATCTCTTTCACTCCCTATTCATGGAATTATGAGACTATTATTGTATCTTCGATGACTTTCATGAGAATTTTACTGAGTCTTGAACTGCAAATTCTGACTTTACCCTAATTAGATGGAATAGATAAAGCATATTGTTTGAATATTGAAAAAATTAAAATCCCTTAGATATTGATTTGTGATTACGTTTCACTTTTAAATAACGAAGAACAAGCCCAATTAAATAATCAAAAACAAATCAACACACCGATTTAACGTGAAAAAATCACAATTGGAGCGCCTCCAATTGTGATAAAAAAAATTACGGGCCAAAGTCACAAAACAATCCACTAAGAAAATAGAAAGGAACTACATATGTGAATCCTCAATTATCTAACGAATCCACACCCGAATTTAACCAACTCCAATATGCCTCTTCCACTACCGTCTTCACCTCAGAATTGGCTTGCCCAACGTTGAATCTACAACGCGGATATCGAATTCACGACAGCGAGCCACTCCGGAATCTACCAAAATTTTAGGCCCAAATTCTCTGAAATTCATCGAAGAACAACTCTCTCATTTTTGAATTAAAGAAAACACACAAAACCTACAGATCCATTGATTAGTCTTAAATCATCAAGAAAGCACTTTTAAAGCACCATCCAATATAAAATACTTTGTTTTTTCTTCCTCTTTGAAAATCTGGACGGCTCAAACCCTAAAAATAACAAATAGCTCACTTTATAGAAAATTAGATCACGAAGATCGCTCGAGAGCACACTTCACCACTCAAGCGGTGTGAGTAAAGGTGATGCAAAACATATAGGCTGACCGTTCGAGCGCAACATTCACCACTCGAGCAGTAAAACTTTCTTCCTAGAAATTTAGGTGCTTTGTAAAAGTATTGAGGGATTCTTTTCTTTGCTGGAACGCACAAATGACTGCTCAAGCGGTCAAACAACTTCGACAGTATTTTTGCTTTTTGCTTCAGTGAAGTGGCAAAAATGAAAGGATGAAGATCACAAGCTACTCTGCATAGGCACAACTCAGATTGGATTCACAACTAAATACTCACATCCTCATTGAAATATAAGAGCGAATAAAATTATAATTGAAAAAAGTTTTGTCAAACGGAATTGCCAGTTACAAAAACCTAACAATCTCCCCCTTTGACAATTCCGTGACAGAACACACCTAACAAATAAAATCCTAATCACCCCAACCCATAACAACTAATCAAGATGCTATTAGTGCTATCATCTAAAAAATAGTTATTAGTGCCACAGTCTGCAAAACAACTAATATTGCCACAAGGGTATATGAAAGTAATAGACATATGACAAGATTATCTTGCAGCATAAATAGATGAAAATTTAAAGAACATGCAGACATACTAAAAAAGCTCCCTCTCAAAAATATCATGTGGGTTATTGGATGTTTTCGCATTGAGTTTTATTAATATGGTACAACCCAATTTTTATTTTTTTCATCCCCTCCTCAAATTTCCAAGTACCCTACTCAACTACCCTCTCATTGCAACCTCTCAGACTAATCTGAATTCATTCTTTGATCCCTTTCACTAATTCATACCAAAACTTAGAACTCTCTACCTTGAATTATGAAACTATTATTGTATCTTAGGTGAATTTCATGAGAAAGAGTGTTGAATTGAAAATTCAGACTTTGCCCCCAATTAGATGGAATAGATCAAGCATATTGTTCGAGTATCATGTCGGTTGTTGTATGTTTTCGCATAATATTTATTTGATTAATATAGCACAACCCAATTCTTATTTTTTCATCCCCTCCTCAAATTTCCAAGTACCCAACTCAATAACCTAAATAAGAAGAAATTCCCTACTGAATTCTCCATTAATCTATAACTTGTATAATTTTATATAAAAAAAATCACTTGAAATTTAAGCCTTTTGTTCACAATATGATGCTTTTTCTGTAGGTTACCTCACCCCGGTGGGCCATTGACAACAAACAAGGCTGTGACTTTGGTGAAGTTCGTTGAAAGAAAACTTCAAGAGCCTAATGGATTGGCTTCTATAAAGCCCAAACTTGTTGAACGGGCTGTCAAAAATGCAAAGGATATTGTAAATGCAAGTAATTACCAGTTATATCTTGTAGTTTTTTTCCCAATGGTGTTAAATTCCTTTATTCTCGAACTAGGCTATGGACCTGGTTAAACCTAGTCAAGTTTGTGGACACCCCTTTTTTTCCTTATGTGCAATGCAGATCAAATTCATGACTTATAAGCCTTATATACATGACCCAACTCATGACCTAATTTTTCTTCGAAGAGTCTTTCCTGTTAGATTATATGGTTTAGACTTGGTATAATAGTGATTTACTAAATCTCATTGATTTTGACTTTTGTTTCTTTTTTATTCTTGTCCATATTCAAGTAGCTGGTATTTTCATAATTCAGATGAATATATGCAGAATAGTTAAAAGAAGATATCTGTAATCTAATTTCTTGTTAGAGTTGGAATTCTAACAGCTAACTATAGTAAGCATTAACGGATTTTTTCTCCAAATTTGGTTTGTCTTATCCTGATAATGACTTACAAAAGTTTAGTGTTTTTATCCCTATTTGACAAAGTAGTATTGTACTCGCATTCATTTGTATTTACAATTGGTACTATACCTAATTGGTTCTAGGTGGGCTTACCGGCCAGTGTTCACTCATAGACTATCAATCTACTGGGATGTGGTTGTATTTGTTGGTGGGTGCTTGATCTCTTCCCTTCTTATCATTTGGTGTTTGTATGGAGGTTTGGCAATGCGGCAACTGGTTCTCTCTGTACATTGTGTGTGGAAATAATGAGTATTCAATTTGATCAATTCTGGACAAAATCCTTGATACAGTATATATTTACTTGAATGTATTCTCATAATTTCACTTGTTTTATACTTCATCTATTACGTTATGATGATGGTTGCCTTTCCTGCTCGTATGTGATTGATCTACTCACATTAATGATATCTGGGATGTTACATATATCCCTATAGTATTTCTCATATTGCAATAAGCAATAAAATCTAATGTTCTTTCTATAACATGTGGGGCTTCACATTCAGGAAGAATAGTTCGACATGTAGACTCTTTTGGCGATTATGAGGTGGTTTATTTTTGTGTTCTTGTAATCATTTTTGGAAAAGCTTCAATAAATCGGTGTGTTTCTATGACCTATTTTTCTTCCTAATTGGTTGAAAATATGATAGAATACTTTGGAAGATGGAGGTGAAAAAATTGAGTCAAAGAAACACAAGAAGAAGAAGAAGAAGAAGAAGAAGAAGAAAGATAAGGGGGAAAAAAAAAAGTTTGTTGCCATTGACCATTTCATGCTAGTCAAATCAAAATTGTAACATTTGCTTAGTCTTTAATGTTTTTCTGTTGCAGTCATCAAAGGACATTGCAGATGCTGTAGTGAAACGGCCTAAAAAGAAGCTGAAATTGTGATTCAAACAGAATTTGATTCCAACTGTTTGTCTGAAGACATATTGAAGGATTTACAAACTAGGTTTATCAGAGCATCTGCTTTCGCTTTTGATTAGAACATGCACTATTCCAATGAATTTTCAAGGAGTTTTTTTTTTAATTAGTTTTTTCAATTAGTTTTTTTTAGAATTTATTTGAAGCAAATGATTCAAAACCCTAATGATTAAATTCTTGAGTTGTGCAATTCAATCTATTCTTCTGGTTCTTTGTTAAAGTGGATTTGTATCTAGAAACTTCTTGCAATCTTTTCCATATGGTGTTTTGGTTGAGTCCCTTACCTCATTTCCACTGAATGATTGTTGTGTTGTGTCAATTTTCTAAGGAATTTCATAACATTCTCTTAAATGTGTCTCAATAGGATATTTAATTGTCGATTAATATTTCAAACATCCGTTAGTTGTCTTGTTTAGGTCCTCACGCTCTCTACTAAACAACCAAATGTAGTTTGACTTCTTGTGTTTATACTCACAGTCTCATGGACCAGAATGATCCAGGCCTACATGATAGGGTCAGCCTGAATTTTTTTAGGCCCAACGCAAACTCAGAAATGGGGCTCAACTTTTAAACTTTTTTTAAAGAATATATATTGGTAAAATATTAAAAATCTTCAATTTATTTTACAAATTACATTTCATTATTCCAGTATGCACGATTGATCCCGGTTCAAACTTTTTTTTTTTAAATTAGTTTTTTTAATTTTTTTTTTTTAGAATTTATTTGATGCAAATGATCCAAAATAAAAATACATACTAATAATATTAAATATTTAATATGGTATTTTTCTTTATTGAAGCTACATTCTTTATAATAATATACAATAATATTTTAAAAATAAAATACATAATAATATTAATATTCCTCATAATATAATTTTCTTTTAATAATAATATTTTCCTTTTATTGATCGGCCTTCATTGCCTTATAAATTATTTTCGTTTAAAGAATATATATTGGTAAAATACTAAAAATTTTCAATTTATTTTACAAATTACATTTCACTATTCCAGTGTGCACGATTGATCCCAATTCAAACTTTTTTTAAAATAAAATAAAATAAAATACATAATAATATTAATATTCCTTATAATATAATTTTCTTTTAATAATAATATTCTCCTTTTATTGATTGATCTTCATTTCCTTATAAATTATTTCCGTTTAATAATAATATTCATCTTCATTGCCTTATAAAATTGTTTTCCTTTAATAATATTAAACTTTTTTTAAAGAATATATATTGGTAAAATATTAAAAATCTTCAATTTATTTTACAAATTACATTTCATTATTCCAGTATGCACGATTGATCCCGGTTCAAACTTTTTTTTTTAAAATTAGTTTTTTTAATTTTTTTTTTAGAATTTATTTGATGCAAATGATCCAAAATAAAAATACATACTAATAATATTAAATATTTAATATGGTATTTTTCTTTATTGAAGCTACATTCTTTATAATAATATACAATAATATTTTAAAAATAAAAATACATAATAATATTAATATTCCTCATAATATAATTTTCTTTTAATAATAATATTTTCCTTTTATTGATCGGCCTTCATTGCCTTATAAATTATTTTCGTTTAAAGAATATATATTGGTAAAATATTAAAAATTTTCAATTTATTTTACAAATTACATTTCACTATTCCAGTGTGCACGATTGATCCCAATTCAAACTTTTTTTAAAATAAAATAAAATAAAATACATAATAATATTAATATTCCTTATAATATAATTTTCTTTTAATAATAATATTCTCCTTTTATTGATTGATCTTCATTTCCTTATAAATTATTTCCGTTTAATAATAATATTCATCTTCATTGCCTTATAAAATTGTTTTCCTTTAATAATATTAAACTTTTTTTAAAGAATATATATTGGTAAAATATTAAAAATCTTCAATTTATTTTACAAATTACATTTCATTATTCCAGTATGCACGATTGATCCCGGTTCAAACTTTTTTTTTAAAATTAGTTTTTTTAATTTTTTTTTTAGAATTTATTTGATGCAAATGATCCAAAATAAAAATACATACTAATAATATTAAATATTTAATATGGTATTTTTCTTTATTGAAGCTACATTCTTTATAATAATATACAATAATATTTTAAAAATAAAAATACATAATAATATTAATATTCCTCATAATATAATTTTCTTTTAATAATAATATTTTCCTTTTATTGATCGGCCTTCATTGCCTTATAAATTATTTTCGTTTAAAGAATATATATTGGTAAAATATTAAAAATTTTCAATTTATTTTACAAATTACATTTCACTATTCCAGTGTGCACGATTGATCCCAATTCAAACTTTTTTTAAAATAAAATAAAATAAAATACATAATAATATTAATATTCCTTATAATATAATTTTCTTTTAATAATAATATTCTCCTTTTATTGATTGATCTTTATTTCCTTATAAATTATTTCCGTTTAATAATAATATTCATCTTCATTGCCTTATAAAATTGTTTTCCTTTAATAATATTAAACTTTTTTTAAAGAATATATATTGGTAAAATATTAAAAATCTTCAATTTATTTTACAAATTACATTTCATTATTCCAGTATGCACGATTGGTCCCGGTTCAAACTTTTTTTTTTTTAAATTAGTTTTTTTTAATTTTTTTTTTTAGAATTTATTTGATGCAAATGATCCAAAATAAAAATACATACTAATAATATTAAATATTTAATATGGTATTTTTCTTGGAAAATTTACCCATAAGTCCTAATTTTTGAAACGTTGAACCATTTAGTCCTAAAAGTTTTCTTATGCTCCATTTAGTCCCATTTTTACATCAACATGATGTGAATGATGTAAATGATCTGATGTTTCATTCTATAATTTCAAAATTTATTAAAATCTGATGAACATTAAATGTTTTTCATCCTATATTTTCAAACATTATTGAAATTTGATGAACATTAGATGTTTGAAATCCAATGTTTGTAACATGACTTTGATGTTATTAACATTGTATCTGATATTATTAACATTGTAATGGACCTTTCAGTCTATAAGAAAACTTTTAGGACTAAACAGTGCATAAGTTATTAATTTGGGATTTATTGGTGCATCCCCCATTTTTCTTTATTGAAGCTACATTCTTTATAATAATATACAATAATATTTTAAAAATAAAAATACATAATAATATTAATATTCCTCATAATATAATTTTCTTTTAATAATAATATTTTCCTTTTATTGATCGGTCTTTATTGCCTTATAAATTATTTTCGTTTAAAGAATATATAGTGGTAAAATATTAAAAAATTTCAATTTATTTTACAAATTACATTTCACTATTCCAGTGTGCACGATTGATCCCAATTCAAACTTTTTTAAAAAAAAAATAAAATAAAATACATAATAATATTAATATTCCTTATAATATAATTTTCTTTTAATAATAATATTCTCCTTTTATTGATTGATCTTCATTTCCTTATAAATTATTTCCGTTTAATAATAATATTCATCTTCATTGCCTTATAAAATTGTTTTCCTTTAATAATATTAATTTTTTTTAAAGAATATATATTGGTAAAATATTAAAAATCTTCAATTTATTTTACAAATTACATTTCATTATTTCAGTATGCACGATTGATCCCGGTTCAAACTTTTTTTTTTAAATTAGTTTTTTTAATTTTTTTTTATAGAATTTATTTGATGCAAATGATCCAAAATAAAAATACATACTAATAATATTAAATATTTAATATGGTATTTTTCTTTATTGAAGCTACATTCTTTATAATAATATACAATAATATTTTAAAAATAAAAATACATAATAATATTAATATTCCTCATAATATAATTTTCTTTTAATAATAATATTTTCCTTTTATTGATCGGTCTTTATTGCCTTATAAATTATTTTCGTTTAAAGAATATATAGTGGTAAAATATTAAAAATTTTCAATTTATTTTACAAATTACATTTCACTATTCCAGTGTGCACGATTGATCCCAATTCAAACTTTTTTTAAAAAAAAATAAAATAAAATACATAATAATATTAATATTCCTTATAATATAATTTTCTTTTAATAATAATATTCTCTTTTTATTGATTGATCTTCATTTCCTTATAAATTATTTCCGTTTAATAATATTCATATTCATTGCCTTATAAAATTGTTTTCCTTTAATAATAAAATTTTCCTCCATTGATTCACCTTCGTTCTTCGTTCTTCGTTCCCCCTGTATCTATATATACATATTGTAGTGCATAGCTAATTCGTACACTGAAATCATATAGATACAACAAACATAGAGAAAGAGAAAGAGAAAGAGAAAGAGAGACAAAACATTCAATGGCATTCAAGGCTTTCTTCTCCCGCTTCACATCATCCTTCAAATTCTGCCGAGCCAAAAATTCGTCCAACATCCCAGAAAATCCTATCCAACTCCCCCCCACCCCTCTCTTCATTGACTGCCAGCCGGCCACCCCGCTCCCTTTCAAACCCCGCACCTCCTTCAAGCACCGCGTCTCCTCCATCTTCGGCTGTGGGTTCCGCACACACGAAGACGACCTCCCCGAATCACCGCCATGCAAGTGGGACGAGACGCCACGTCGCGACTACAACTCCCCCATCTCCAGCGATTCCGACGGCGAACTCTTCCATCCTCCTCCTCCGCCGACACGACACCCTACCACTTCCATCTCCGGCGATTCCCACAACCAGTTCTTCCCCCCTCCTCCTCCTCCTCCTCCTCCGACGCCGACACCACGCCCTGTCACCACTTCCTCGGCCGACAGTGGTTTGTGTGGTTACGAGAGTGACGATGAAAAAGAAAAGATCGTGACACTTTCACTAACTCGCAACAAGAGGATGAAGAAGCTGCTACCATCATTTCCGGCGGAGGGGAAACTGAAGGACAGCTTCGCCGTGGTGATGGAATCGGTTGACCCACATGGGGATGTCAAGGCATCCATGATAGAGATGGTATTAGCGAAGCAGCTGTTTGAGGAGAGAGACCTCGAGCAGCTGCTGGAGTGTTTCTTATCACTCAATTCGCGTCATCATTACGGGGTCATCGTTGACGCTTTTTCAGACATTTGGAAGGCAATTTTTTTGTAGTACTAGTTGTATTTTGTTTAGTTGCTCAATTGAGTTTTGTATTTTGATTTTTTATTGTTTTTCTCTTTCGTCTGTCCTTCATTTATTTTCTATTCAAACCTGTTACCTGACCAAAAGAAATGTTATCTTTCTTTCACATTATTGAATTAGCAGACATTTACTGATGTGGATGTTGTTGAGTGTGGATGTTGTTGAGTGTGAATTAGTAGGCATTCAAACCTGACCAATTTTTTTTAAAAATTATTATTTTTTCTAAATCGTATGTGTATTTGTTTCATTAAAATTGTGTCTTTAATCGTGTACTCTGTGAGGCATTGTTCATTGGAAAGTTGAGGTTTTTGGTGGTAGAATTTGAAGATTCGACTTTGAAGTACTCGGTTTATTTTAATTTTTTATTTATGGGAATTGAATGTGCTTAAATGGTGTACTGGGTTGTAAAATAATTATTTTGATTTTTATTTATCCTTTTAGGGTTAATAGGAAATTTGTTTGTTGCTTGGAGGGTTACCAATTATTTTGGGAGTGAATGTTCTATTCGGGCATGGATTATGCAAAGGAAACCGGTGAAACTGCTGCAGGCACAGCGCTAATCCCGACGCGGTTTGTGTGGCCTTATCGGGGAGGAAGTGTTTTTCTCTGTAGCTCTTTTACAGGGTGAGACTCAAATGCACATGTGTGATTTTGATGTTTTATTTGTTAGCTGCACTGTATTGTTCATTACTTTGTTGTAATTCTTAGTTCAATTGATTGTTATTTGTTTAATTTTAATTGATGGGAAGTAAACTTTTTTTCTGGTAAAGGTGGTCTGCCCATTATCCAATGACTCCTGTTGAAGGGTGTCTCACTGTATTTCAGACTATTTGCAGCCAAGTTACCATCAAGTTGGTTTATAACTTCAGGAGGTTTTGATGATTCCACTCGAGCCGAGTTTAATTCAATAATACCTTGATCACTATTGTCAAATAATTTCCTGTTAAATCATATTTATTTTTATTTTTTTCATGCAAATTTGTCAATTATGTGTCGTTAATGGTGGATGAGTTCATATATGGTAAATGGGTTCCATGAACAAACAAAACATTTATGTTTTTTTATGGGCATAGTGAAACTTATGTACGTGCTTGGTGGTAAATTCTAGCAACCCTTTGGGGTATGTTGCCTTTTGATGTGGTTGGATGTGAAAATGGTGCTATATTTTTTCTTAAAATTTGTTTCATCCCCTAAGTTCTTGCTGTCATATGTTGCGATTGTAAACACTTCTTCCCATTTTGGTATTTCTCCATGCACCATCTTGTTTTCTTGCAAATAATACTTATTACAAGGGAGGTAATTCAGTTGTATTATTTTGAATGCTTATGGAACAAAGAAGCAAGTGTATTGTTGTTAATTGTTCAGATATGATTTCTCTCTCTTAATTTAATTGAACACAAAGTATAGAAATTTCTTCTCGGCTTAGAAGATGTGTCTTCTTTGCACACAAGAACATAATGTTGTTGAGCTTGGAAGATGAACTGATTCTGTCCTAGCTATCATGTGATCATTTATTTTAAATGATTTATTTACTATTTTGTGATTTTATTTTTAAATTGATGTACAAAATCAGCGAAGGTTTAGATTCAGAGGAGTTAATTTGGGATCTTCACTTGGATGTGTTGTCATAATGAATGGAATATTAATGAATGCGTTAAACACCCCAATATTAAATTTGATTTCCTCCTATTTCCACAAAAAGTTTACCGTGATGATCTGTAATAACAATATTTTTGAACCCTCATGTAGTTTTTTTTCATTTTGTTAAGTTGAATTTAGCACATTTGCTAAGAGCTGTAATTGGCACATTAGTGAAGGAAAAAAGAACATTATTAAAATAAGAAAGAAGTTGGATTAGAAGGTTTTGGAATTATATGTTGACCAATGTTAAAATATGTCATTAACTCTAAGCATGGAAAGTCTTTATCAGTGGGCTTTTTTATTTGGTAAGCACAATTCAACTCAGTAGACTTCTATTTCTTCGTATGCTCATTTTGCATAATGCATTAGGTTTTTGTGAGGAGTTCACCATATTGACCCTATTGGTTTATGAAGCTAATGGTTATTAATAGGGACTTTAGGGTGCACTTTCAGTTGACTCTTATTTTCTTTTATGGCATAAAAAATTAGTAAACATTTTGCGGGATTCTTTACATCATGCTGTCATTGGCACCCATGATGCATTCATGAACTCGCATCGTGAAACATTCTGAATTAACCAGCCTAAGCAACCGGTGTATAGGCTACGGTGAATGCTACACCAATACTGTAGTAAAGATATATTCAAGATGTAAAAATAAAATAACTTGACTTCTGAAAAACCCCAGGATGTGTGTACTCCATGAGAAGTTTGTTCCTGACAATAAACAAAATAGCATGGTCCTGCTTGGTCTTTGGCAAAGGGTGAATGAAGCCAAAACTGAGGCCTATGCAATAAATTGTGGGGTTCACTTCAGAAAAATAACTCCTCATACCATGTTACTTGGCTTCACAAAGGAAACATTAAGGAAATAAACACGAAAAAAAATGTTCAAATCGCTAAATTAACAGTTTTGGATAAGAGTTGTATCTTGTTTAAGGTAGTGCATTGAGGGTATTAGTTTTTTATGGTAAATGTGGCTCAAACATAATGTAATAGAACTCTAATGGTTTTTGGTAGAGAGAAAAAAAAGAAAAAAGAAAAAGAAAAAAGAAGCATATGTAGCACAACTTCTCTTAAAATAAAATGTCCCAATATGCAATATTCACCCCAATTGTGGGTTTCATTAATGTAGCTTAGTAGCAAAAATCTGGTATGAGTGCAATAATTTTTATGATATTTAACATTGGGGGGCTAACTTCCAACACTTCTGAGTGCAAATTTTGCTCACTTTTGTTATTTCAAGGAGTTAATTTTGGTCCACTTGTAATGAAAAATGAATTATAGAGTTATTGGTTCAAGTTTTAATATCAAGTTTAATTTATATGGCTAAGTTTGCTTTGCTTTATGTAATCTCATGCAAGCATCAATGCTTTGTATACAGGTAACAAGTATGGTTGTACTTTGACTAATTGGAGTGTAGAACGAGAGTGATGGTGATTTTTAGAGTACCTAGTTCAAAGAATTTTCAGAGCCAGAATACATATACATATGTATATACACACATAAATAAATGCTTACAAATGTTTGTAGAAAGTCAAGAGTATTTAATGAAACTGCATTCTAAATTAGTCAAATCTTCTATTTGACCATTTTAAATGCAAGGAAGGTACATGATGCCCAAGTTGGCACTTATGTTTGGTTGGGGGATTTGGAAAGGGATTTGGAAAAGGAAATGGAAAGGGTGTGTGAAATGTGGTGAAATATAGGTGTATTTTATTCACATTTCACTTACCTTTTCCTTTTCCTTTTTCTTTTCTCTTCTCAAATCCTCCAACCAAACACAGCGTTAATAAATTAAACCCCCACCACTGACAACGGGGCAATTCAACAGAGTAGGCAGCCTAAAGTTACGCAAAGTGTAGTTTTAAAGTAAACTTTACTTCTTTTTTTTAAAATTTATTATGAAATTAAATTTTGGTAGTTAAGCGATATATGGGCTTATAAATGAAGAGCTTTTGCAATACATATTAGAAAGAGCAATGAAGAGATTGTAGATAATCAAGAACTACCCTGAAGTAGAATGATGCTATTTGTGGGGTAGTGAAAACTTGAAAAGAACTAAATGATACGTGGTCCAAGTAAGCATGATGGTTCGCAATAAATTTTTAATTCATTACTGCAGCTGAAATATGCTTGGGAACTGTCTGAATTATTTAAGCTCTGCAAATACTTGCCACTTAATTCAGGAACATAGAATGTGTTTGTTTGTTTGATTCTGTTACATACAGTACAAGATTGTTGTTGATGGCGAGTGGCGACATGATGAGCACTAGCCATTTGAGAATGGGAACTATGGGATAGTGAACATTGTTTTCTTAGCCAGGGAATCTGATTATGTTCCTGGAATCCTAAATCCACAAATGCATTCTGGTTCTAACATGGATGTGGATAACGAGGCTTTTCAACGTTTGGTATGAGACTGATATAATGAACTGTTTTTTTTTTACAGCTAGTTGCCTGGAACCTAATATCTCTTGTCATTTGCTCCTATGTAAATTCTATTTTCAAACAAAAGCATGCTGAGCATTTTTCCATCCTGTATACACTTGTACTTGACTAATCATGATACCCATTAGGAACTCTTGCTATTACAAACTTTTGTGTATTTTGGTGGTAAAAGTCAGATACTGGTGGATTTCTACGTGTATAGTATAGGATGTTACCTAATGTTGTTATCGCTGAAGTCAGAAATTCTTTGGTTATCTCTATGCATACTGTTGCTATAGTTTTGGGCTTGTCTGCCGTTGTTACCCCTCAGATTTTTCCTGCCTACTATTCTCTTGCTAATACAGTCGGCATAACTGGTTTAATTCAGGTTTCACCTTTTTGTCTTATCAAATCAATGTGATCGTTCCTAAAATCGCCTGAATCAGAAACAATATGATGGACTCAAAACTGTGAAAAGTATAACCCCATTTGAATTTTGGAATTTCTTTCAATAATTTGAAATAAAAAGAAATTTTATTCCCTATTTTAGAAAATGCAAAAAGGAAGTGTCTAAAGCCAATGGAGGTTTCCCTAGTTTGGAATGTGATTAATGAGTCTTAAAAGATTTTTTTTTTAAAAAAAAAATCAAGAAATCTTTTTTTGGCTCACATCTGTCTTTAAGTGTTATGTATTGCATATTCACATCTTATATCAGTGAGAACATTGATAAAGGTGGACTTTGAAGTATTGCTAGATGATCTTTTCTATGACTTTTAATTTATCAACTTGTATATAATTGCAGGTTAGAGTTTCAGGTGGTCCATTGCATGAAGCCTTGCCAAGGGTATCAGAAGCTGATTTAGAGGTTTCCCGCCACCGTATTACTATATTTCTATCTACTCACATGGCTTATGAGCTGCTTCTTGAGTCAGGCAAGGTTTGAATAATTTTCCCTTGACTTTATTTTATTTTTATCTACTCTTGGAAGATCAAATAGATTTGATTGCTGCAACTATGTTTCATGTTTCTCATATAGATGCATGTGGCTCGCAGGTCATTGCCTTAGATGTTGATTACCTATAAAACAAGCATTTCATATTCTGCATGAACAAGTATCTCTCTCTCTCTCTCCCTCTCTCTCTCTCTCTCCGATGTTAAAATTTATTGGATATTGCTGGAGTGTTATTTACCTTAGAAAGATGTGCTAATGACTGTATAGTGTTAGTTTATTGAGTGTACAAGCAAATAGTTTGCAATGAAGTTACTATATAAAATATGATTTTCTGGCAAATCATGGAGTGTAATTATCTAATATTTGGCATGTAATCCAGTGGATTCCAAATTTGGTTGGAGAAATGAGTAATATCGTTTTATTCTGTGGGGTTGTGCAATATACTAGATTATTTCAGTAGTTATTTGCAAATTCCCTGAAGTCACATTTTATTAGAAGTTCATCTATGCTTTCAGATCACATTTTTATGTGTCAATTCTTTACAATGTTTTCAGGCATTTAATTTATTTTTTTAATAACTAGCATTTATATGTACCTTTCTGAGACTAGTTATTTCCAGGGAATTCCTATGGCTCCTCTTTGGGACTTCTGCAATGGACAGTTTGTTGGAGTTCTTAGTGCTTTGGATTTTATCATGATTGTAAGAGAGGTATGTTTGGGGGTTTAAAGTAAATTTGTTTGTTTTGTGTGCAGTGTGTTTGTGTTGTCATTGGTACAAATCTTTGAGCTTCTAAGTAGGCTTATCTGGTCATGATCTTTAAGTTTGAAAGCTTCTAAATTTAGGGGCTGTAGACAAGATATATAGGTTTTCTAGTTACTAACATCATACTATATTTTTGCGTTAAGTCAGATGTGAACTAGTGTAAGATTATTTCAACAAATGTTTCTGACCTATTCTGCAGCTCGGTAGCCATGGTTCCAATCTGATGGAGGAAGAGCTTGAGACACACACTATATCTGCTTGGAAAGATACAAAATCATACCTGAGCAGACAAATTGATGGGAATGGGAGATTATTTCCATGACAACTTGTCCATGTGAGTTTTTTTTTTACTGGCAAAATAAATCTTCATTGATGGAAACAAACAAAGTAATAGGTTACATCAATGAAGAGGAGCTCAGAGCTAGGACAGCTCAAAGCTCCGGTTGGTGAGAAACCAACACGAAGAGAAAACAAAATAACAGAAGCAAACAACCAATTCAGCAGATAAAACCCGAACCAGCCCAACAGATCAGATTAGCTCAACAAATTCAGCAGCCTCAACCAATTCAGCAGAACAAAACAAACATTTTGCTCCGCAAGGTTCTCATAACCAAAATCACCTATGAACAACTCCAAAGATGGTTGGAGTGTTTAAATTAACCACATAATCAGCAGCAGCAGCCAGCAGAACACCACCAGCCAGAAAACCAGTTCAGAAGCAGAACAACAGATCACCAACAGTATGGGCTAACAACAAATTGCAGATTGCAGATCACTGACAGATCAGATCAGTAACAGAACAATAGCAGAAACAGCAGAACCACCCGTGAGATAACATCAGCAAATGAAGACACAAAGGTACCAAGAATGCTGCAACTGATGCTCAACAACACACAGATAGAATTCTTTTAAACTTAATAGCATAGCCTGGTTTGTCTCCAATTGAGAACCACGTCCTCGACTGTGAAGGGGAAATCCTTAATAGAACCTTTAAGCCAAAGAGCTAATCTGATCTTAATAAGTTCCCACAATTCTGCAGAATTAGGATGAGCATCTCTAAAAACACACTCATTCCTAAGCCTCCAAAGGGACCAGAGGACTACCAGTGGGATCGCTCCCCAAAATTTCCTGAGTGGGTGCTTGAATTTATCCCCCATCCACCAATTGAACAGAGCTGCTACAGATTGTGGGATACACCAACAGAGCCCCCATTCATATAACACAGATGACCAAATGGTCCAAGAGAAGTGACAATGAAGCAAAACATGAGAAACAGTTTCAGGGGCCAATTTGCAGAGAGGACATAAAGGAGAAACATTGCTGCCTAGGACACCAATATCGAGCAGAAACACCGCTGTTTTAACTCTGTTTTTCCATGCTAACCATTCGAAGAAATGTACTTTGGGAGGTAAGATATTGCTCCAGATGAACTTGCTGATGTTGAGATCTGGCCCAAGGAAAGAATTCCAAAGAGAATATAAGGAAGACACGGAGAGAACACAAGAACCTGAGTTTTTACTTGTGGCATGTAAATGAATCACCAGGGTTGGCTACTTTAGTTATTAGTAGCCATTGACATCTTTGCAATGAGCAAAGATTTTTACTTGTGGCAAAAATTTTGGGATGCTGGCTTTGCCATTGACATCTTTGCAATGAGCAAAGATGAACACCCCTTTTCGTAACTTCCTTTTGGCTCTTTCTTGTGTCTTCCTTTACAACATCTTAATTCCAGCTTCTTTTGACTAAAAAAAAGTCTTACTAGATGGAATTCTTTACTAAGCTGCTATCAATATTGGGTCATATTTCTCCTGCAATCAATGATACGTGTGTAGTTCCATTTGATTTATGGATAAATTACACCTTTAACCCCTGTAGTTTTACCCATATTTTACTTTGGTCCCTATTTTTCAAACTGAACAATTTGGCCCCTACATGTGCCACTTTTAACCCCTGTAGGTTTACTCAAGCATAGGTTTTTTCTTAGTGTTTTATTTCAAGGATAACATATGCCACTAAGGCAACCTAACAAGACCTGATCTCCAAAGAGAACACAAGACCCTCACAACCTGAGGGGTTTGATCAAAATAAAAATGCTTCTAACACATCAAGAGGATAGGAAAACCAAAACACTAAGGGGGTCTTTGAGCCCCCTTTTCGCCATCCCTCTTTATTGAGGGCTATATGCTTTGTTAAATTAATTGAATTCATATAATTTTTTATTATTGCCTCCCATGTCAGTCTTGAGGAAGCAAGTGACACATAAATTATTTAATCTGTTTTTGGAATTCCACCTCTGAAATAGGGATTTTCTTCATTTTAATATCCAGCATGAGTAGGTCTTGTCTGCTGACTTTTATGTTGGTTTAGTAGGCTGGGCCAGATGAGAATTTGAAAGATGTTGCTCTCAAGATTTTGCAAAATAATGTGGCAACAGTTCCTGTTATCCATTCATCTTCAGGCGATGCCTCGATTCCGCAGCTATTACACCTTGCCTCACTTTCTGGAATACTAAAATGTAAGGTTTTATTTAGTTTCCTGAACAAGAATTGGTGTTTTCTTACTAACCAATGTCTTGCTAATTTTCAGGCATTTGCAGGTACTTTAAACATTCTTCTGGGGACATTACCGATGCTCCAACTACCAATCTGTGCAATTCCTTTAGGTACCTGGGTTCCGGGAATTGGGGAAACAAATCGACGGCCATTGGCAATGTTGAGACCACATTCTTCTCTTGGTTTAGCGTTGAGTTTGTTAGTTCAAGGTAAGAGAATATCAGGTTATTATTTCTGGGAGGGGTAAACTTGCCGACCTTGAGCCCCAAGCATTTCTGTCAACTACTCATAATTAGTTTTGCTTGGTAAGTTGAAGGGTTGTGCTTCATTTGATCAGCAGATCTTAATGTGCATAAGAGAAGTGTTTCTTCATGGTTTGTTTGTCTGTTTGTTGGGTTAAACTGTTTGAGGTCCCATACTCCTACTTGAGGTATAAACTTCGGATTGGTGATTCTTAATGGACAAATAAATTTGGATGTTATTGTGACTAGTCCCTTGCTATGGGAATGCCTAGGGATGCATTGGTGATTCTGAAACCATGTTTTTTGTTAATACATAGCTTTGGTCAAATTTAAGTATAGAGTTTGTAATTGCATTGTGATCTGTGCCAAATTTAACTAGTTTTTTATGATATAGATAATAGATGTTTGTTCTACTCTTCAAGTAATTTGGGTAATTTAAACTACAAAAAAATTCAAGCAATTGGTTTATATATATATATATATTTTATTGGCTATTTTACTTTCACTATAACTTTGGTTGGGAATGGAATGATGTGTTAGTTTTTATCTTTTGTGCTTAAATTTTTGTTCCTTCATATAATTTTGGTTCAACAAAATTATGGACAAAAGGGATAATGGGGATTGGATTGGGTGATAAGATTAGTGAGAATGCTTTACTTATATTTCACCATTGTCCTTTCATCCTCATGTTATTGCGCCTTTTGTCTTTGCCACTCAAGTTACCCATTGTTGATGACAATGACTCATTATTAAATGTATATTCTGGAAGGTCAGTTCTGGTTCTAATATAGGACTCTGCATTATGAGTCAAATTTCAATTACAATTCCACCATCAAGAGTGATATGTCTGTTTTCTTCTTGACAGTGATATTACTGCTTTGGCAAAGGACAAAATTTATACTCATATTAATCTTGAAGAGATGACTATTAATCAGGTAAGTGCTTCAATTTGTTATTGTTGAGGTTATGCGCTTTCCAAGTCAAGTATCTTGATTACTTACCTAAAAAAAAAATAAAAAGTGATGATGTATCATAGGCTTTGTTTAAGGAATTGTGTTATGATATCAACTACTTTTTTGAGTACATGCAAAAACTACATGAATTGATTTTGAAAGAGTTTGGGTTAGTACAAATTTGGCAAGAAATGCTGAAAATCTTTTCATTTTCTCTTTGTTTTTGTTTTGGAAAATATCCAGGCATTGCAGCTGGGACAAGAGCCATATTCTCCATATGGATCCAACAGTCAAAGATGTCACATGTGTTTACGATCTGATCCACTGCATAAAGTGATGGAGCGATTGGCAAATCCAGGTTATTTTCATTCTCTCTTATTTATGCTATGTGAAATGTGCTAATTTTGTGAGCGACTAAAATCTGGAGTATATGAATGTATGATAAAAGCTGTTGGATTTTTGATAAAATTAAAAATATGATTAGGAGTTACTCATGGCCACCCCATCTACCAATAAATGAGATTCTTGTGTTCCTTTTGGGAAAATTGATGTGTTCGACTGACGTATGTGGAGCACAGGGTTGAATTTGATCAATCATGATGAACTGTTACCGTTTATCTCCCAAATAGAGAAGACTAATTTTCAAGGAAATATAGAATAGGATGAACATTTTAAGTTTGATTCTTTATTGGTTCATAAAGATCTCAATAGTTCACACGATATTGTTTCTCAAGTTTCATTTTTTTGTCTTTTGCCAACTTCATTTTCAACTCAAAGCTTTATCTTCTTTACATTTCTCACTTTTAGTTTCAGTAAGAAATTTGAAGGTCTTTTTGGTGCCTACCAGATGGAGATGGTATGGCACGACTCTGCAGACAGCTCCCCGATTAAATTTGAGGAAGGGGTCAACCGGTTCAATTAAATGGCCTCAGTGGACATAATGTAACCGTGTCATTCAAGTGCCATTGTGCCAATCCATTACTGTCAATGGAAGCTTGACTGAACCCCTTATTCCTCAGTAGTACCATTCTAGCAATGCCGGTATTGTAACTTTATCTACTTTCATTTTCAATATGTCTTGAATTTTTTCCTAACTGCATTGTTTAAGCCTCACTAATATACTATGCAGTTATGATGGTTGAGGGTTTTAACTAATGAACTTGTCCGAGGCCATCCAGATTTGGAGTTCAAACATACGTGCAGTGCTTCATGATTGGGAGAGTTTCATGAGGATTAGTGTTGCAGAGCAAATATTTTATTGTTTCTTGCTGAATAATACTTTACATGGTGAATTTATAACCAAACTGGCCTGTATTCTTTTAATTTAATTGATCAACTGAAATAAGGAAGAACACACGGTTGCCTTTTTTATTGGCTTGCTCATAATTTTGAGATGTGATTTCATGTATGCCCATGTTATATTTTTGTGATGATCACGTGTGGAAAATGTTGTTGTCCTTGGGAATTTAATTCTCTCTAATTAAGCATCCGATTGGAGAGGTGGTGTTGGAACAGATGGGTTTACTTCGATGATCTAAAGCATTTATTTGTAATGATCACATTTATTTTAAAAAATTAAACCTTTTTTTTTTTTTTTTTGGTATGCTCTACTCAGCAAATCACTCAATACTATTTTTTAATTCTAAATTTTAAAAAAAAATTGTTAGTTATACTACTTTTTTCAAAAAAAAAAAAAAAGAACTAATTTGGTAGTTTATTTGGCATAATTATAACATGCCCTTTGTAATAAAAAAAATACCAAACAAAAAAAAATTAACCTTTTTTTTTTTTTTTTGGTATGCTTTACTCAGCAAATCACTCAATACTATTTTTTAATTCTAAATTTAAAAAAATTGTTAGTTATACTATTTTTTTCACAAAAAAAATGAACTAATTTGATAGTTTATTTGGCATAATTATACCATGCTCTTTGAAATAAAAAAATACCGGACATATTTTATTTTTGCCCATGTCTTTATTCAGAAAATGAACATGTCCATATTTTTAAAACTAAAATATTTTTTTGAACTTTCATTATTTTTATATCTATAATACACATGATTGGAAGAATGATGATAGTTAAATAAGTTTATTAGGTAAAAACAAACGATAGACATAAACACAAAATTCAAAATGTCAACTTTAGCATAGAGAGGAAGAGAGAAGAAGAGGAGGCTAAAATTAGCATTAGCCTCTTATGTCAATTGAAATCTCATCAATTTGTCAATTTATCACTACCAAACATCTCATAACTTGTCTAGTTCTTTCATATTTGTCAATTAAATTGTATATATATTTTCACAGAAAAGCATTGAAACAGAATCAATCACACAAAAACATAAACAGAAACACTAAATCAATCGCTCATAAATTAGAAAGAACGAGAGATACCGGATGAATTATCGTGCGTGCCGATATATATAGAGAGAAAGTCATATATCTATATATGTATATGTAGATCTTGAAATCCTAGGCAAGAACTAAAAATGCAACATAAGAGAGATGAAAACTTTGATTCATTCATCGCAAACAAAAGTTGATGAAAATCTTCAAAGAAATGTGTGTAAATGTGGAGTAAGAGGGGCATTACCAAGCCGGATTATGGTGATGAAGCTGGGAGAGCTCTTTCAAGTGCAGAAGTGAAAGGTGTTTGTAGAGAGAGAAGTGAAGTACTATTTGTGTATATATATAGAGGTGTAATGTTTCAGACCCCCACTGGGGGTGACCCCAGTACCCCCAGAGGGGTCTGATTGGTGCAATTTTTTTTTTTTTTTTCTTCTTCCAATAACCAACCCCCATGTGTGTGTGGGGTGGTGGAGGTGGGGAAAATTGGGAGTCTCCATCAGTTCTCATATATAGAGGGAGAGAAAAAACTTCAGGCTCTGTTTTCAGTTTCATCACATTTGCAAGCGAGAAACAAAGAAGTGCGCTCGCCTTTCACAATTGCGTTCTCTTTTTTTTTTTTTTTTGGACTTGTAATAACCAAATTTAAGCGTTATTATGTTTGTATTAACTATTATTTAATTGAAATTCGATTAACAATAAATTTTGAATTTCATCATTTTGAACAATAAAGAAACACATTATTATAAGGTATTTTAATTTTTCACTTTCATGTCACCACATTAGCATTATAGAAATAGGGAAAAAAAAATTTCAAAAAACTTTTTGGTAACGAATAAGAGCAAGATAAACTTTTCAAAAAAATTATTAACTTAGTTGAATTTTGTACTTTTACTGTATCACACAACTAGTTAAATATATATTTTTAAATATCACAAAACTAATGATTGAATGAGGATAAAATCTTTATTAAATCATTTATCTAATTTATGTCAATAATGCAATTTATCTATCACAATTATTTTATAATTTCATAAAATATAATTTTGTTTTCTCCAATATCTCATTTTATTATCCAATTTTTTTTATAAAAATTAATATAATCTTAATTTAATTTGACCAAGTTGCATGTTCGATCACAACCATGGTGGATATGCAGTTTATAAAGAAAATCGAGTTCCAAGAGTTTGTTAAATTACATTTGCATTATCTAAAGTATTGATTAAATCCCATTTTAGCCTTTAATTTTTTTTCTTCAATTTGATAATTAAAATATTCAAATTGTGTCTATGTGGTTTAGTTGGTTGTTGACCAGAAAACATAATTGTGGGAAAATGTAATACTTTATGAGGCAAAATTAAAATTCAACGGGAAAGTTTCAATGTCACGTGAAATTCGTTGTCAGTTGACAAAATTGGACCATAATGATTATTTTATTTAATAATTTTTTATTAAATTAAATGTGAGAATGTAATAAGATAATTATTTTATTTTATTCTTGAAACATCTCCAATTCTTTATATATATATATATATATATATTTTTTTTTTTTCCATCAAATTTATTCAACAATTTAAATTAAAAGCACGATTTGATATATAGCTCACTTTTCCAAGAGTGTAAATCAAAATTTTCATCAAATATTTTTAAAAATACCTAACCCATCTAAAAACCTTATTTAACAAATTCAATGAAAAAAAAATAATTTTCAATCCTTCATCTGTTAATAATTTTTTCAAATTTAAGTAAAAATAATTATTAAAAATTTGATGAATAAATTAGATCTAAGTTTTATCAAAATTTTAACTAAATTTAAAATTTGGTGACTTTAAAATTTATCCTCATTTGGCAACTTTAAATTTTAACTCCCATTTGACAAATGGATTGGCTTTTAGTTGAGACTAAAAAAATACGAAAAAACAAAATAGACTAAATAAGTCAATAAGGTAAAATTTTACATTCAAACCATAATCATTTTACTTTTTTTTCTAAAACAAACAAAAAAGTTAAAAAATTCTTCCCAAACGTAGCTAATTTAGACTAGCTAAATTAGGCAAGAGTCAAAGAGTGAAGCTAAAATAGTTCTTTACAAACGTACCCTAGCTAAAAATTAAAAATTAATAAATTATATAAAAAAGTCAAAAATTTGATTTTCTCTTTACTTTTTACACTTTTTTTTAATAATAATTTAAAAAGTCATTCTAAATATAATAAATTTTTTTCAGGAGCATTTACATACATGTCTTAATTTATGAACTTATACTTCATTAAGTCATAATTACAAAATTTTAAACCTTCAAGTCCCATTAAATTTTTAATAGTTAGAATTGTCCTTCAAACAATGATTGTTTATCATTTATGATTATTTATAAAAGAACATGATAATTTGTATTTATTTTAATTTTCAAAATTTTGAAACATCAACTTTAAAATTGAAAAAACAAAAAAAAATTTATGTGCAAAAAAAAAAAACTAAAAGTGTTTCTGGTTTCAGTTTTTTGAAAAAATTGAGTTTTTTTATTTTCATTTTTTTTTTTTGTTTCTAGTGAATATTTTTAAAATTTTAAGTAATTCTTTTATTTTTCTAGATGCACTTTACTTAGGTGTTTCTAAATAGTAAAATATTTGTGAAAAAATATTTTTAAAAATTAATAAATAAACAAAAATACGAAAATGTAATGAATTTTCGTTTTTTTTTTTTTTTTGTATTTTTGATATTTAGTGAATTTTTTAAAGATTTTTTTCACAAATATTATACTTTTTAAGTGTATTTATATTAGGTGTCTAAAAATTTAAAAAATTACTTAAAATGTTAAAAAAATTCATTGAAAACAAAAAAAATACGGAAAATAAAATAAAAAAATATAATTTTCTGAAAAGTGTTTTCTGAAAACAAAAACTATTTTTTTTTTTTTGAAAAATTGAAAAATTTGAATTTTTTTTTGTGTGCAAAACTGCAAATTTTATGTCTATAAAGTAGCATGATGATAAAACGTTGATGTGCAAAACTAAAAAAAAAAAAAAAAACTTAAAAAAATGAGAAAATTGATAATGTTCTCAGTTTTAAAACTGAAAAAAACTAATAATATTTTCGATTTTATTAGATAGTTGAATCAAACTAATGAGTAGACAGACAAAAACGTTAAATCTCATGCTCTATTTTTTTATCAGTTAGTAAAACAATTATGTGGAATATTACTATACAAAATTGATAATATTCTTAGTTTTAAAAATTAGAAAATAACTAATAATATTATTAGTTTACTAAATAGGACTTACTATTTCAAAAAATCTTAGATAAAACCTGAGTTGTCATAACATTTATAAATAAAACTTTTAGATAATTAACTCTTTTTTAATCTCATATTTTAACTAATAGCCTGTTCCCAAACAAGACCTTATTTGAGTAAAAGGCAGGCAGGTTAATACGACGTTGTCTTGTTAGGAAGAACTATTTCCCAAACTTCTTGTAGGTGCGCCGTAACAGAGGCAATGGTGGAGAGAGAGAGAGAGAGGGGCATGGAAGGACTCACAGATGAAGAAAGAATGGCTCTTCGTGGTAGCAAATTCGCTTCTCTTCCTCCTTCTGTTTCCTTTCCTTCCCGATCCAAACTCAAACCTAGGTCTCACCTCTCTCTCTCTCTCTCTTTCTCTCTCTCTTATATCTTTGCTTAGTCTTTAATGTTTTTCTATTGCAGTCATCAAAGGACACTGTAGATGCTGTAGTGAAACGGCCTAAAAAGAAGCTGAAATGGTGATTCAAATAGAATTCGATTCCAATTGCTTGTCTAAAGACATTGAAGGGTTTACAAATTAGGTTTATCAGAGCATTTGCTTTCGCTTTTGATTAGAACAGGCACTATTCCAATGAATTTTCAAGGAGTTTTTATTTTTATTTTTATTTTTTATTTTAGAATTTATTTGATGCAAATGATTCAAAACCCTAATGATTAAATTCCCGAGTTGTGCAATTCAATCTATTCTTCTGGTTCTTTGTTAAAGTGGATTTGTACCTAGAAACTTTTTGCAATGTTTTCCATAATATGGTGTTTTGGTTGAGTCCATTACCTCATTTCCATTGAATGATTGTTGTATTGTGTCAGTTTTCTAAGGAATTTCATAGCATTCTCTTAAATGTGTCTCAATAGGATATTTAATTGTTGATTAATATTTCAAACATCCGTTAGTTGTCTTGTTTAGGTCCTCACTACTAAACAACCAAATGTAGTTTGACTTCTTGTGTTTATACTCACAGCCTCATGGACCAGAATGATCCAGGCCCATATGGTAGGGTCAACCTAAATTTTTTGAGGCCCGAAGCAAACTCAGAAATGACGCTCAACTTTTAAACTTTTTTTAAAGAATATATATTGGTAAAATATTAAAAATCTTCAATTTATTTTACAAATTACATTCCACTATTTCAGTATGCACGATTGATCTCGATTCAAACTTTTTTTTTTTAAAATAAAAATACATAATAATATTAATATTCCTTATAATATTATTTTCTTTTAATAATAATATTTTCCTTCTATTGATTGGTCTTAATTACCTTATAAAATTATTTTCCTTTAATAATAAAATTTTCCTTCATCTTCATTGATTCACCTTCATTCCCCCTGTATCTATATATACATATTGTATTGCATAGCTAATCGTTACACTGAAATCATACAGATACAACAAACAAAGAGAAAGAGGCACTATTCCAAGCCCATGTGGTAGGGTCGGCCTGAATTTTTTGACGCCCAAAGCAAACTCAGAAATGGGTTCAATTTTTAAACTTTTTTTGAAGAATATATATTGGTAAAATATTAAAAATCTTCAATTTGTTTTACAAATTACATTCCACTATTCCAGTATGCACAATTGATCCCGATTCAAACTTTTTTTCTTTTTTTTTTCAAAATAAAAATACATAATAATATTAATATGCCTTATAATATTATTTTCTTTTAATAATAATATTTTCCTTTTATTGATTGGTCTCCATTGCCTTATAAAATTAGTTTCATTTAATAATATTCATTTTCCTTTTATTGATTCATCTTCATTAATTCACCTTCGTCCCCCTATATCTATATATACATATTGTATTGCACTGAAATCATACACTGAAATCATACAGCTACAACAAACAAAAAGAAAGAGAGAGAGACAAAACAATTCAATGGCATTCAAGTCTTTCATCACCCGTATCACACCATCCTTCAAATTCTGCAGCTCCAAAAATCAGTCCAACATCCCAGAAAATCCTATCCAACTCTCCCCAAGCCCTCTCTTCACTAACTGCCAGCCGGCCACCCCGCTCCCTTTCAAAAAACCCCACCGCTCCTCCTTCAAGCACCACGTCTCCTCCTTCTTAGGCTGTGGGTTCCGCACGCACGAAGACGACCTCCCCGAATCACCGCCATGCAAGTGGGACGAGACGCTACGTCGCGACTACAACTCCTCCATCTCCAGTGATTCCGACGACGAACTCTTCCCTCCTCCTCCTCCTCCGCCGACACGACACCCTATCACCACTTCCATCTCCGGCGATTCTGACAACGAGCTCTTCCCTCCTCCTCCTCCTCCTCCGACAACGACGCCGACACGACACCCTGGCTACGAGAGAGAAGATGAAGAAGAAGAGATCGTGACACTAGCGGCGTTTTCACTAAATCGCAAGAAGAGGGTAAAGAAGCTGCTACCGTCATTTCCGGCGGAGGGGAAAGTGAAGGACAGCTTCGCGGTGGTGAAAGAATCGGTGGACCCATATGAAGATTTCAAGGCATCCATGATGCAGATGATACTAGCGAAGCAGCTGTTTGAGGAGAGAGACTTCGAGCAACTGTTGGAGTGTTTCTTATCGCTCAATTCGCGTCATCATTACGGGGTCATTGTTGACGTTTTTTCGGACATTTGGAAGACAATTTTTTTCTAGTACTAGTTGTATTTTGTTTACTTGCTCAATTGAGTTTTGTATCTTGATTTTTCATTGTTTTTCTCTTTCTTTTGTCCGTCATTTATTTTCTATTCAAACCTGACCAAAAGAAATGTTATCTTTCTTTCACATTATTGAATTAGCAGACATTTACTAATGTGGATGTTGTTGACTGTGGATGTTGTTGACATTTGAATTAGCAGTCATTCAAACCTGACCAATTTTTTAAAAAAATTATTATATTTTCTGAATTGTACGTGTATTTGCTTCATTAAAATCGCGTCTTTAATTGTGTACTCCGTGAGGCATTGTTCATTGGAAAGTTGAGGTTTTTGGTGGTAGAATTCAAAGATTCGACTTTGACGTACTGGGTTTATTTTAATTTTTTTATTTATGGGAATTGAATGTGCTTCAATGGTGTACTGGGTTGTAAAATAATTATTTAATATTTAACTAAAATGGATATGCATTGCAGGTTGCTCGCAGTGGTCACACTGTAGTTAGGGCAAACTCTGTTTTAATTCTATTTGGAGGTGAAAATGCTAAACGGAAGAAACTCAGTGATTTACATATGTTTGATTTGAAGTCTTTGACTTGGCTTCCTCTTCATTGCACGTGAGTAGTCTGCAGCATATTGTATCAAAATATTTTCTGAAACGATTGAAAAAAAATGTTGCTTGTCGACAATTTCAGACCTTAATTCTTTGTTGTACATCAAATTCCATTTAGAAGCTATTAACTGGGTCCCTGGCGCACTGTGCATGTGTGCAGAGAACAAGGACCATCTCCAAGATCTAACCACGTGGCTGCTCTTTATGGTGATAAAATGCTTCTAATTTTTGGAGGAGCATCGAAGTCTAAGACTTTGAATGACATATATTCACTTGACTTTGAGACGGTGCGTTCAGCTTTTAAATTTTTCTAGTTAATATTATTGGTCTTGGTGGTTGACATCTGATTTCTTTAGTGATGCAAAATCACATCTTATCTGCAAATTTCTGATACATGCATATGGATGTTTTCTTCAGATGATATGGTCGAGAATTAAGATACGAGGTTTTCATCCATCACCTAGAGCTGGCTGTTGTGGAGTCCTGCGTGGAACTAAATGGTACATTGCTGGGGGTGGTAGCAGGAAAAAACGTATGTCGCACAATCCGAGAAGAACGTATTCAAACTTCTCTAATCTGTTTCTTCCACGGTGCAACTCTGAATGAGGAACATAATTTCTTTTTGATGTCGGGTTTAATGTGACAATTTGGCTTATTGCCTACTCTTTTCATCTATTTTTGTTATGATGGTGACCATCTCATGTGTGGTTTGGGACTTTGGGACCTATGTATGCATTCTAAGAGGAGAAGATTAAAAGCAGAAAGAAGAATATACTTATATTTATTAAAAGTGGGAAGAATAATATAAAATCAAAGAGAAGGATTACCCATGTAACTCCTATTACTTGAAAGAAAGGGAAAATGGCAAAATTAGTTGGCACTTGAGACTATTGGTTTGAATTTATTATAATTTTGCTATTGTTTGGTTCTTTTATTGCCTTTGGTTGTGTAGTTATTTGGTATCTCCAAAGAATCCAATGACTCACACTTATGCATGTCACCTAATATGCATTTTAGATTTCTGTTTGCTCTTACAGAGAAATTTCTTGACTTTTCTTTCTATTCTATTCTCTCTATTTTCCAGGACATACAGAAATGTTGATTTTTGATGTTTTAAAACAAGAGTGGTCTGTTTCTGTTGCATCTCCTCCATCTTCTATCACCACCAACAAGGTACAGTTTGTTGATTTTGCAGCTTGTCCAAGTCTAATAAAAGTAGGTCTTTACAACATTATTATTGGACTTTCAACAAAGTGTGACTTGTAGGTTTTATCATTCATTGGAAGGTAATTAAAATGAATTCCTGAGGATGTTTATGTTATGCTTTCTCCTTCACATTTTTTCAAATTATTTTCTGCTTTCCTTTGGAGTTGGATGGTTTGGCCAGTTGGCCATACCTGATATGGCTGTGATTGTCAACTTGTATGCTAGTTAGAATATAATACTGCAAGACTTGAATCTTGTTCTCTTCTTTTTTGTTTCTCACTCAACTTTTGTCACTTGGGAATAATAGATATTTACTTCCTCCTATTTGTTGGCAATTTTGCTGATGGATTACTGTTTCACAAGGGTTTAGCCTTGTGCTAATGCAGCACAAGGAAAGGGATTTTCTTGTTGTGTTCGGGGGATCCAAGAAGGAGCCTTCAAATCAGGTTAAAAATAAGTTTTCAAATATTGTTTCCTGTTAACGCATCAGTTGATACCCAACAACACATTGTTTTGTGGTAGATTGAAGTACTGACCATGGAAAAGAATGAATCATCTATGGGCCGGTGATTAGCTCCCAGTAAAGGTCCAGGATCTTTACTCTCTGAAAACAGCTTTGTTAGATAATGTCTCAATGGGACCACATATTTAAATGTGGTGTTATCATTTATAAGAAGCCTACAATTTAAGTGATTCAATTTAGTTAATAGGCTTAAGGGTATATGTGTCATGGACCTAATGTGTAGATACTAGTTGAGTAATTTCTATTTCTATGAGGGGCAGAAATAGAAATTAAAACAAAATTGGTTAAGTTGGTTTTCATAGAAACTGCCACACGGTTTTGTTTTTTGAAAACCTATTTTTACTTTAAGATGTTATGGTCCCTAATCCTGCCTGATAAGAAAAGAACTGCCAACTTCTTTGATATCCTCTCAAGGAGAAACTAAAGGCACCAAAAGGAAAGGATTGGAAGGCAATAACAAAGGCAATACAAAAGGTGGTATTGACAATCACGCTTCCGTTTAACCATTACGATGGAATCAGGTACGCTTTTGTTTGGTTTTCTTGCTAATACACATGATACATGATCCAAACTCTAAGGTTTTATGTTCTGAAAAATTTATCTAACAAGCTTATCATCCACAGGATTGGCTACACAATTAAGTACTGGTTCTTTTAATGGGTCAGTTGATGCTGTTGCGAAACAAAATCTGGCATCTATAATTGAGCACCATGGCTCTAGTAGAAGATCATTGTGAGTCTTTACTTGTGGATTCAAATCCTATTTCTGGTAATATTTCACTCCGCAAGAAATTTCATCATGAGGAAGACAGCATGATGGCAAAGAGTTCTGAAGATGGAAGTCCTTCACAGGTGAACTACTAATTCCCCAATGTAATTGCTCACTGTTGCATTTCAATATTAATTTAAATGTCTGAAAGTAGATATCCCTTGTTGAAAATCCAACAATGCCATCATCTGTGGACATATGAAAGTTCATTTTGCACGTTTTGTGTATGTCATTGTTGACTTCATTGGCCTACCTTGTTTTTTCCCGGCCTGGGATATGTTCTACATTGAAATCAAAGATAAGCTGTTGAGATGTAGAAACCTGTTTCCCTAGGATTTTCTTGTTCCCACTCATCAGTTGTCATTCTTTCCCACTATCCATCTTTTGAAACCAAATGGTCTGGATTCCAACATTTTCGCTTTGTGGCGGTCCATCCAACTGATATTCCCAAGTTCAAAAACCAAAAAAGTAACCGATGTTGCTTAGAACCTCAAAAACCCTATCCAACTGATATTCCCAAGTTCTTGTTCCAGCAGGTAGCAGAGCAAAGAACAAAACAACTTGATATGGGTGTTCAGGCTAACATTGCTGGGAATAAAGCCAATTCAGAAGAAACATCTTTATTTGAATCTGATGGTTCGAACACCCACAACAAAGGAAATGAAAATCTTCCAACTGATAATGATGATATAGTCGTATTATTAGAAACTGACGGTAAATGGAATAAAGCCAATTCAGAAAGAAACATCTTTATTTGAATCTGATGGTTCGAACACCCACAACAAAGGAAATGAAAATCTTCCGACTGATAATGATGATATAGTCGTATTATTAGAACTGACGGTAAATCAGGAGGACCTTCAGTTCCTTCAAGCATCTATCAACTGTATGGAACAAAAATGGCTGCCCTAATAAAAAAGAACGAAATTTTGGAAGGACAGCTGGCAGTTGCATTGGCTAGCTGGGAAGCTGCAGAGAAGAACTTATCTTCTGTTCTCAAGAGCAGACAAGAGATGGAAAAAAAACTGACAGATGCAGTCAAGGAGATGGAATTGCTGAAAGAGAAGCTGGCTGGAGTTGAGCTGGCACAAGAAGAGGCCAACAACGTATCAAATATTGTCCACTCTGACAATGTAAGGCTTGAGCATGATGTGGCTTTCCTCAAGGCAGTGTTGGATGATACAAAGAAGGTACTGTAATTACATCATCTTCTCATGTGGATTCAAATTTGTGATTTGTAAGTTTGAATATATCATCGGGTTTGCTTGTCCTCCCCCTTTTCTTTTTAGGAGTTGCATTCGACTAGAGGAGTACTTGCGGGAGAAAGGGCAAGGGCACTCCAACCACAGGTATGGCTGCCAAATGATATTGATCTTTATTACAACTGTTTATACTATTGTTCTAAACTATGTTATATGGACTCTTGTAAAGTTGTGAAGTACCCGTTTCGGGCATTTGACCCGTGGTAAGAGTTTGAGATACGTATCCTACATGCCCAACAAGTTTGTATAAGTAGTTCAGTTTAGTATGTAAACATCGTTTTATTCTTACAAATAAAAAAAGTATTTTCGAAATATAAAATCTAATTGTGTCTTAGTGTGATTGACATGAGAATTAAATAAATTTGAATAAAACAAGTATTTTCGAAATATAAAATCTAATTGTGTCTTGGTGTGATTGACATGAGAATTAATAAATTTGACATTTAGACATGTACTTGGACTCAAAATTGCCTATTGTAGCCATCGAAGTTATATGTAATCATCCTAACTCGCACGCAAGACTCTAAATTCTCATTCATAATTGGTTTCGGATTAGGACCCGATTTACATACCACCTCCTAATAAAAAATGCATCGAGTTTTGAACACTGCAATTCAAGGACAGTCACTATGAAAGTAATAGAGATTGTATACCATTTTCCTTGTAACATGTTTTATGATAAAATTGTGGGCTTATACTATTCCAATTCCATATACATAAAAATTTGCAGGTTGAAGTTTTCCATCTGAAACAAAGATTGCAGTCTGTGAAGAACCGAGCACCAACCCCAAGGAAATCTTTCCATCATGTATAGTATGGAGAATTGGTCTCCGCGCTGTTAAAGTAATATTTTTGTACACGCCCATCAGTTATATATTTACAATATTTTGTAGTAATATTTCTTTGTTTATTAAAGTACTTGATACTGGTGCTCCATATTGTAAAATATCTTTAATTGCTAGGCCAGGTATAGCTTGGGCCCTCTTCGGTTGGATTGGTCTTTTACCCCTTTTAGTGACTAGTATCCATGGGTCAAATGCATCTTCCTCCCCTCTCTCTGTTTGCAAGTATCCGTTAGCTTCTGTCATGGGATTGTCAGGACGTCTTTGCCGGTAACGGCTATGTTATTTGCCGCCGGTTGGACGTTGGGAGTTTTGAACCTGCAGGCTTCTTTCTTTCTTGTGATCAATTCTAGCACAAAGAAAACAAAAGAAGTGTAGAGATTCGTATTCTATGTTGTAGTTCCTATCCTCCAAAATAAACTTTGGTTTTAGAGGTTTACTGGCCTTGTTTGGTTTGTGTTTCTCAAAAAATTTTGGGAAAAATTTTCTACAAATAAGTTTTCAAAAGTAGTCAAACCAAACAAATTTTCCCAAATTTTTTTTCCAAAACTTGTTTGGTTTACAAGTTTTCCAAACAAATCTCTCTCTCATACACATCAAATCAATCACTTTTTTCAAAACTCTTTCTCAAAATAATTTTTCAAAACATCTTTTGAAAAAAAATCAAACCAAACAAATTTTCGTACTTTTTATCTCAAAACATATTTCTCAAATACAAACCAAACAAGCCCTAAGATCCATTTCAATACATATTCTTGAAAATTTCCCTCTTGTCGCCATAGCCGTGATCTAATCAATCTTAAGAGGTTTCCCACTAGATTTGGCAATGGCGAAAAGAAGTTTCTCCTGGTAATACTCAATCGGAAGCTTTGGAAACCAAACCCAAACTGCGGTTGTGGTTTCAGAGGCTTCCGATGGTTTGAAATTCGGTTCCCACCGTCGCACAGTGAGATAGTAGTCCATGATCACCCATGGTTCTCCCATGAAAACATGAGTACAGTCTGACTATTCAGAAAATTTAAAAAGGAAGTAATTGTTACCCAGGTCAATGCCATTAAAATCCCCTTGCAGACCCCAAATATTCTTTACTTGAGTACATAGCATTTTATAGCCTATGCTCCTGCCCAGAAGCCTGATGATTAGAGCATTCCTCCATGGTTGCCTAATCTTTTCCAGTAGTTCTTTGGGTAGGGTGACTTTGGGAAAGCCCAAGTGTTCTGAGCGGGAGTGTTGGATTTCAGTTTGTCTCTCGAGCTCATTATCCTCTTCATTAGATGAGAGGATTTCTACCCTATTGTCGCATAAATGATCACTTTTTCTATTCATGTTCAGAGCTTATTTGAAGGATTTGGGAGGTAGGGAAGGAGATCCCATAGCAGTAGGAACTTGAGCAGGGGTTCCCTCTTTCGACTCTAAAATCTCTATGTTCACCCCATTTTCTATGGTTGTTGCGATAGGTGAATCAGAACTTTTAATTTTCTTGGTGCTTCTGATCAAGTGGTCTTCTTATTCGATTGTTTTCTCAAGATTTAGAGGATCTCGATGATTGTTGGTGTTGCCTGAGATGTTTTCCGTCATATTGTTAGGCTTGATCAGGACTAAACCGAACCGATCCGTCGCATTTTGGACGGATGCGTGATGACGAGCGGACGGTTGTGGATTGATTTTCTCCAATCCGCCAATTTGGCGGACGGATGGCGGATTTGAGATTTCTTTGGCCGCAACCGAACCGCCAAACTACCAAATCGCTAGCACCCCTAGTAATTTATAAGATTTTGTATTTTCAATTTGTTTAAATATTATGTTTGTGTTTTCAATTGAAAAAGAGTTTAAATATTCTGTTGTAAAAAAGTTTTCAACTTTAATATATTTTTGAATTGAAAAAAATAAACGTATTATTTATCTAGATTTTTTTGTTTTTAAATCTAACTCTAAAAATAATAAATAGAAAATATGATATACGCTGGTTGGTTTTTGTTTTCAAAAACATATGTAGATATAACAATACAGAGACATACAATCTCTACTACTGCTCTATTTATGGTTTTGGTGGTTTGAATTGTTATTATATTTTAAGAATCACAGATTGTAATACTTTATGTGAATAAATCATGCTGTGATTGTAATATGTGGATGAGGCATGTAGTGATCGTGATATTCTAAAGTTTCAAACTTTCTTTATTTGGATAAGGCATACAGTGATTGTAATATTTTTTTATATCATTGACTGTAATACTTTTTTTTTTTTTGAGGAAGTGCACAAGTTGAATTATGTTGAAAATTTATAAAATTTTAAACCGCCAAACCGATTCGCATCCATCCGCCAAACCGCCAATCCGCTCAATCCACATCCGCCGGATTGGCGGATGGATGCGGATTGATTTTCTTCAATCCGCCAATCTGGGGGACGGATGGCGGATTAGAGGTTCCGCGGCCGCAACCGACCCGCGCCCACCCCTAAGGACCATACAACTTTTAAAATACAGTATATATATTCAAAATTAAATTTTTTTGTTAAAAAAATAATAAAGCGAATATTATACCAAAAATGTGATTAGAAAACTATATTAAAAAACTAAATGCTAGTGTGTTTGGTTTGAATTTTTTGAATTAAGTTTTTGAAAATTGAGTTTTTTGGTTTTCGTGTTTTTTTTTTTGTTTTTAGTGAATATTTTTAAAATTTTAAACATTTTTTTATTATTTTAGATGCACCTTACTTAGATGTACCTAAAAAGTAAAAAAATTTGTGAAAAAATATTTTAAAAAATTAATAAATACATAAAAATATAAAAAAAATGTACTGAATTCTCGTATATTTTTTTGTATTTTTGGTATTTAATGAATTTTTAAAAAGTTTTTTTTACAAATTTTTTACTTTTTAGGTATATTTATGTTAGATATGTCTAAAAAGTAAAAAAAAAAAAAAATTGCTTAAAATATTAAAAAAACTTAGTAAAAATAAAAAAATAAGGAAAATAAGAAAGTAGAATTTTCTGAAAAGTGTTTTTTAAAAAATGGAACTAAGAAAAGTAATTTTTGAGTAACAAAAAAAGCAATTCATCCTCATAAATTCATTTTCATTAAATATTTTTTTTATCGCTTTTAAGAAACTTAATCATAAATAAACAGAAACAAAAATACGATAAAAATGATTGAATTTTCAAACCCTCAATAAAATAATTTCTGGGAAACAAAAAAAAAATTAAAAATGAGAATTGACACAGACTTTGAGTCCAAATAGGGTAGGGTCGGACCTATAAATCTATATCCAGCATTAGGGGTGTAATTTTGGCCTGGCTCGGCCCATTCGGGTTCGGGCCTGGCCGAGCCCATGTCGGGCCTTGCGGGCTCTCCTGTCAAAAAATCGGGCTGGGTCCAAGCCCAAGCCTAGGCTCAAGGGTATTTGGGCTTTGGGCGGGCTAGTGGGCTGGGCCCCTGGGCTTGAGCTTGGGCTTTGGGCGGGTCTAAACAATTTTTAAATTTTTTTAAAAATTTTTTCCACCAAAATTTTATTATTTTTCATTAAAAATAATACTTCGGCATCAGGTGGGCCGGGCGGGCCGGGCTTTTGGGTAGGCCTTGAGCGGGTCAATGGGGCGGGGCTTCAAAACGATGGCCCAGGCCCAGGCCCTAACCCAAGGCCTCGAGCTGGGCTTGGGCTCAGACCTAAACGGGCCTTCACAGGCCGGGCCCACCTCGGGCAGCAGGCGGGCTTCAGGTCACCCGCAGGCCATGGGCCAAAATTACACCCCTATCCAGCATCTAACCCACCAACCGTCTTTGCCCGATCCATCATCATCATCATCATCATCATCATCATCTTCTTGTTCTTCTTCTTGATTGGAACACTCCCAGTATGAGGTGTTTTGAGAAGATGATTAAAAATTATTTTTTAATTTTTTTGATTTTTTTGTGAGAGATGGAAGTAGATTAAAAGTTGAGAAGTGACTTTTAACCAACTTCTCAAAACATCCCTATATTTGGAACTTAGGAGTAAAAAGAAAAGAAATAATTACTTAAGTTATAAGAAAAAATAAAAGAAAAAAGAAATAATTGTGATTTATCTCTCTCTTATTTAGATAAATAAGAAATAAAAGAAAAGAAATGATTATTTGGTTAGATTTCATAAAAAAAAAAAAAATGAAAAGAAATTTTTTTATGTTATATCATCAAAATAACCTTTTACTAAATATAAAAAAACCCTAAGAACTTGAGTGTCACATTGCTTGTTTTCACTTTTCAAAAGGCATTTTTTAGAAAATTCTATTTTCTTATTTTTCATATTTTTTTTGTTTTTACTGAATTTTTTTAATATTTTAAGCAATTTTTTTACTTTTTAGACACACCTAACATAAATACACCTAAAAAGTAAAAAAATTGTACAAAAAATCTTTTAAAAATTCACTAAATACCAAAAATATAAAAAAAAATACAAGAATTCAGTACATTTTTTGTATTTTTATGTATTTATTAATTTTTTAAAATATTTTTACACAAAATTTTTATTTTTTAGATACATCTAAGTAAGGTACATCTAAAAAAGTAAAAAAAAATGTTTAAAATTTAAAAAACATTTACTAAAAACAAAAAAATACGAAAACCAAAAAAGTTAATTTTAAAAGAATTTAATCCAAAAAATTCAAACCAAACACACTGAATCATTTTATTTTTTTTATTTTTATAAAAATATAAAAATTTATTAATTTCTTTTCTCGGACAACCTTTATAAAGGTTAAAAATAAAGATTATAAGAAAAATAAAACTTCTCCCCGTTTCCCTCTTTCGTCCCCACTTAAATTACCCAAACAATTAAAAAAAATACGTATCTCTTCGTTTCGTTTGATTTTTCATTTCCAAATCACTCAATCCAAAACATAGTGTCAATCAATGGAGTCTTCGTCTTCGTCTTCGTCTTCGTCTTCACGAAGATCGCTGCTACATACGCATACATCTACAACCAGTCCTCAAAGATTTCTATTATACCTATATCATGGTGAGCATGGTTACACACCATGCGAACCACCCAAGCTGGTGAGCATGGTTATACACCATGGGAACCACTCAAGCCACCTCATGGCGCACTCCCTAAGTCGCCCCCTTGGTGCACCATCACAAGCTTCTACATCGGTCCGACATGACCCCATAAACTGTCCCGACATTGATTCCGGTCAGCTGCTACATCGGTCCGGCATGACCTCGTAAACTGTCCTGCTACATCGGTCCGACATGACCTCGTAAACTGTCCTTCTACAACGGTCCGACATGACCCCATAAACTGTCTTCTACAACGGTCTGACACGACCACACAGTGTCTGCTACATCGGTCCGACATGACCCCGTAAACTGTCTTGATCCCCTTTATCACTCACTTTATTTCAACCTCAAATAGGTTTCTATCTTCACACCTATTTGAGTTTGAGGGGGGGTTATACATATATCATTATACCTATATCATGGTGAGCATGGTTACACACCATGCGAACCACCCAAGCTGGTGAGCATGGTTATACACCATGGGAACCACTCAAGCCACCTCATGGCGCACTCCCTAAGAGCAGCGTGGGATAAAGTGAACCTGACCGACATTCATGTAGCTTTTTGCAGCGATCTGTCCCCTATCCGTCACTGCACCCTCCGGCCAAGAGTCTTGGAGCTATTACAAGGTTATGGTACCTTTGGGCAATATCTGCGCCATCAACCCAGTGATCATGAGGGATAATCCATCAGAAAAGTATCTCCAGATGGTCACAATTGATGGCGCAGATATTGCCCAAAGGTACCATAACCTTGTAATAGCTCCAAGACTCTTGGCCGGAGGGTGCAGTGACGGATAGGGGACAGATCGCTGCAAAAAACTACATGAATGTCGGTCAGGTTCACTTTATCCCACGCTACTCCCGATACAGATGGCCCTGTTTTCAGATGGTTCCAGATATTGTGGGAGGTGATCTCGGCCTTTTTGCTCCAGGAGTTGAACTTATGGAGAATACATTCCATGGGACTGGTGGTGGTGTTAGGCTTGTCAACTGAGGAGTAGTAGAGGTACGGGTGGTTGGTCTGCTGGGCATGGGAGGTAGAAGAGAAGAGCACGAAAAAGCAGAGTATTGCTTTTGTGGTCATCATCTTCTCCAAAACCCTCTTGTTTGACTACCGTTCCTCCTCGGAGATGGTACGCGAAAGTAAGAGAGAGATCTTGCGAGTTGATGGAGGTCTCAAATTGGTTGAGGTCCGGCGGGCGGTCAAGGCAAAGTTGCCGCCCGCCAGAAGGCGAAGAGCACCAAGAGCTTAACCTATAGCTCTGATACCATGTAAGATAAATTGAGAAAGAGAGAAGAGAGAGCAAATGAATAAATGAGATGTATTATTGATGCTATGTATATAATGTGAAGGGATCTCTCCTTTTATAGAGGGGAGAGTGTTACAAAGGGGCCAAAAGAGCCAAAGGAAGAAAACATAATTATTAAACACTTTACCTATTATATTCTAACAGAAGCGAATCGAACCAGCAATTCGAGGCAAATCGTGTCCGATATGCTTGAATCACATCGACCATCGCAGAGCAGCGGTGATCACAGCCTGCCTCCATGCCTATTGCGCCGATTGCATTCGCAGATGGAGCGATTTGAAGCGAAACTGTCCTCTCTGCAACGCAGTCTTCGATGCTTGGTTCTCCCAAATCAACCTCTCCTCTCGAACCTTCCTCAAACACAAATTACCAGAAATCAGTGAGGATATTAGGAAGCTCAATGTCGAAGTTTTGCGTAGCAGGCGAAGAGTTCTTGTTGCGGAGCGAAGGTGAGATTCTGGTATTTCTTTTCTTCTGTTTGGTTGATGAGACAATTGGGGAAAATGAAAGGGAATTTTGTAGTTTTTGGTGTAAACCTAGAAAACATGAAGCATATGAGTTAAAATTAGGGTAGAATGGTAAATACCGAAGCTTTATACAACCAGCCATGGATATCCTCTTGCGGAGCAGAGGTGAGGTTCTGGTATTTTTGTCTTGTTTGTTTGGTTAGTGGGAAAATTGGGTGAAAGAAAGGAAATTTTGAAGATTTTGGTATAAACCAAAAAACACATGAAGCATAAGAGTCAAAATTGGGATAGAAAGGTAAATAACGAAGCTTGATACAGCCAGCCATGAAGAACCTCTTGCGGAGCAGAGGTGAAGTTTTGATATTTTTGTCCTCTTTGTTTGTTTGGTTGGTGGGAAAATTGGGTGAAAGAAAGGAAATTTTGAAGTTTCTTGTTGTAAACCCGGAAAACCTGAAGCATAAGAATCAAAATTAGGATAGAAAGGTACACAATCAAGTTTTATACAGCAGTCATAGATATCTTTTGAGGAGCAGAGGCAAGGTTCTGTTATTTTTGTCTTGTTTGTTTGGTTGGTGGGAAAATTGAGTGAAAGAAATGAAATATTTCTGTTTGTGTGGTGTAAACCCAGAAAACATAAAATAAAAGGTTTTCAATAGTAATTTTTTTACTAATGAATTTTTAGGTTTTTGAGAGAGGTTTGTGTTTGAGTCTGCGAATTACAGTTGAAATTTAACATGTTCTTAGGGTCCTCAGAAGATTAAGGGAAGAATTTGATTGTGTCAATGGGTGAACGATGACTTTGCCGAGACAAAGATGGTTTGGAAGGTCAGGATCAGAGTCTTCTAATTCTGTTGCTGAGAGAGTTCTTCAGTGGCGTGCTAGGTACTCTCCATATTGTTCTGCTCCCCCCAATTTTTATTTTATTTTAACCTATAGTCAGATTTTGATTTGTCATCTGCAAATATGCTAGTATTGTTTGAACTTTTTTTTATCATTCATGTATTTAGCTAATGGATTCAAAACCACAACTTAATGTCAACTTTGTTACGATTCAGAGTTGTCTTGAGCGGGTATATTCACTAGCCCAAGCTACTGAGATTCAGAGAGAGGACAATGACATAATTCTGTTTGTTTATTTGTTATCCAATTTCTTGAAATAAATCTATATTGCTGTGAAAGTCCATGTGTTTGACAAGACGTAAGGGTTTTAAAGATTTGCACAACCTTCTATCGCCAAAATTTTGTTTCCTTAGAAGTAAATTGCATACCACTTGGTTCTCTTATTTTCTTTGTTGTTCACCAATTCAGCTGGCAGTCAAGCATGCTCCCTCTATTGAGTCTGGAATGCGTAGAAATCTGTCTGGACAATGGGTTCTTGTTTCGACAGCCTCTATGAAGTTGTTCCCTTGGATGCATGATGAGTGCTATGTATTGATATTATGAACACATAAATGTCGCATAACACTAAGTATGCAAAACCATACACTGTCCATTGTAAAAAATCTGAGACGTGCCATTTTTGACTTCTTTGCCATTCTTGTGTCTAGTTGGTATGTCTACCCAACACTGTGTCACATGCCATTTTTGCCATTCTTGTGTCTTAGTTACTATGTTTGCTAGTGTTTCTAGTATTACTGTGTAGGATAATATCTTATGCTTGAACCTAGTTTTACTGTTAGGCTTTGGCTTTGTTGAATTAGGTTGCACTTGATTTCCCAAAAAAAAAAAAAAATAAGAAAAGAAAATTGTTTCCTTCTGGAAGGTTTTATTTTTGAGAGCTGACTTCCCCCTTATGTTTTCATCAGAACACAGCAGGAAACAATGGTGTCAAAGATAGGATACTAAAAAGAATAGAGCCATGGATTCATAGGGAACTGAAAGCTATACTTGGGGATCCAGATCCATCTGTTATTGTGCATGTGGCATCCTCACTCTTTATCTCAGGCCTTGAAGAGAAGCACGAGGCCCCTTCCAAACAATTTGTTCTCGAGGATAACTTTATTGAACCTTTGCGACCTTTTCTGCATGAAAGGATGAATATGTTTTGGCATGAACTCCGGTACATCATCTGCATTTAATTGACAAAAGATTGTTTGTTGCCCAGATAAGAAATTTATTTTTCCAAATTCTTAATTTATGTATGCATGTATTTTTTGTTTTTAAATTTTAAAAACAATTAGCATTTTATTTAGGTGAGAATGATCTATAATTACTTTGTTTCTCAGAATGACAGTTTTCTAATGAACAAAAACTGTATGCCTTTCTTAAGGTGTTTTGCAGAAAGTCCATTCAACATTGAGACATACGACACTGTAGTTGAATATAAAAAATTGTCAGAATAAGTTCAGAAGAGAAATTTCAAAGGCTTTGTTGGCAACTTGGGGGGTCATGTTCTTCAAAAAGATCTATGGCTCCAAAGGATCGTGCAAGCTGTCATTGGAATTGTGTCTTCATCTGCCTGTTTGGAGAGATAGTCAATGGTCTTAATGGTCTTAATCCAGCGCATGTCTGCCTGACTTGAAAACAATACACGCAATTTGCACAAACCAAGAAGAATGAGCCAAAGCGGGTGGAGTTGCATCATGTTATCAAGGGGAAGAACAATAGAAGTGAAGAAGACAAGCGAGTAGTTTCCTCATTCAAGATTATCCTTGTTCATCTGGGTGTTTATTCAAATAATAGTACACCCTAATTGGAGATTCTTGTTATCAGTTTCATCCAGTCGCATTTTTATCCAGCTTATATGGTTTGTGATGTCTATACTGGCTAATGGATATTGTGACTGTTAAATTTCCTTAAGTTCTATTTAACTGGCTATTTTTTCTGCCAAAAAATTGAGTTCTCTCAATACTTATGGAAAATGATATATTATACACCTCAAACTTGTAGTGATCATATGTTATTGCGGATTATTAGGGAGATTAATATTATACAATCATACAAAATTAGATGAAAGAGAATAGCCTTAATAGTCGGGCATATTTTCATTTTAATTGCTATTTGGACATAGAAATAGGTGATGAGAAGATTAGAGTTGAAGAAAATGAAATTATTATTCTAATCAATATAGATCCAAGTATATATCTAAGTCAGGATATGTAATAAGTGCGAGGAATGTAGAACTAAACAAATGGACTTATTCATCTTTCAACATGAAAATGTGATAATTTTTTTGTTCTTACTCTTTACTTCTTTTCATACAAAATTATTCTTACAGGCACGGCAGTTGAGTTGTTCTTATCACTGCTATAGGTTTGCACCAAAGGGGGTCGTCTACTCCTACAGCCAAACAGAGATGGACTAAGTTAACCATGAACATCAATATGTTGAAAAGCTGAAATCTGACCCACAACATGACAACCTTTGCTCTGCCTTCCATATACCTGTTAAAAAAATCATGCAGTACAGGGTTCCTAGATTGACATAAAACATGATTTCAAAAGTATTCCTTCAATTTTTTGTGGCCCCTGATTCCAATCTAACACTACCACTAGTGCCATTATTTCACAAAATTATAACCTATATGACACTGCAAACTCTCGTGATACAGCAAACACATGCCTGACGGTGAATTCGGTGCGTCTATCATTCTTCTTCCGGTTCTCCCTCTTCTTGGAGAAGATTCTCTCTATTGTCATGGGCCCAGAAACCGCGCACATCTACAAGCATGCTGGCAACAGTTCCACCCTATTTGCAAGCCAATAGATCAGCCAGAGTGATCCGAAGAGGGTCAGATGGTTTCACCATGTCCCAATCTCTTACGGCCTCAATACAAAGCTCATAGTTCCCTCCTTCAATCCATTTCTGGTGTACATCTCTGTTTCAAACCCACAGGGAAGAAAATTATGTTAGCTCTGTTCCATTTCTGGTGTACATCTCTGTTTCAAAGCTCATAGTTCTATATATGCGAGTTTTTTTTACCAAGTGCATGTGATTTTAAATCATATTTCCCAATCTCAAAGTAGTTTTCAACTTATTTCCCAATTTTTTTTTTTTAAAAGTTACAGTAAGGTATTTGAAGTCATGTAACCAAACCACAACTCGAATAAACAACCTGTATTGATAAATATGTTTAAAAGTGGGGAAATTCGTTTAAAAGTCAGCCGACCTTGGTAAAAAAACTTGTACATATGCATTGAGGTTACAAAAACAAATTCAGGGGTAACTAGCTCCCTAGTCTAAAAGCCTTCAACAAGGTTTCCAAACTTAGTAGTTTGGTTCATGTGTCTTGTAATTTGGGACTTGCAGAACTAACTCAAGTACCCACAAGCAAGAAATTACAGAGATTTTCTGTAGGAAGATTGCATCAGGTAACACCTCTGCTTGTGAAATACGAAAGTAGTATTACATGAGAGAGAGATAGAGAGAGAGATCCACAAAGAGACTAACACTAACACAAGCCAGAGTTCACAATTAAATATCCACAGATGAAACTTGTCTCATGTTTACGCATTCACTGTAATAGCACAATCACGTGATCAAACCACAGTGATAAAACAACTGTGGAGTTGCATTATTAATGTTGTAATTTATCAGAGATATTTTGTTACAAGAAGGATCATGCTCTCTTATTCATTTTTAATTTTTCTTCCTCGAATAAACACACAATCAAATCCTAAAATCAATCAGGTTTCAGAGCAAAACACACACCATTGGGAATCAATTTAGAACAAAGTGGCTTAATGACAGTTATTAATGTCACCAACTACATGTAAAACGATAAAGTCCGTATGCTATGTTGCCTGTTGCCTTTATGTTGAAGTTCACATCAGTCGCTGTTTGTTTATCTATTGTTCTGAATCCTTTCTTTTGCATATGAAGCTTATGTTATTGGTGGTTGTGGTGGTTAAGTTTCTATTTTCCTATATACTTGTGTTACTCATTTTACTGTTGTTACTTATCAAAGAAAAAGTTACTATAATAATTTTTTGCAATAATTAGGCACCTTGGTATCAACGAGCCTTATTAACTCAAATTACTTAATACACTTTATAGGTGAATATCTAATTACACATGTCAGACACATATAGAAAACAAGACATTGTTATGCATAGAAAACCAAGACCCACCGTATGCATGACATAAAGGTAAAATGGCAGGATGACAATTCTTCCTGACTCATCTTTCTCGAACTTCATGAAGTTTGACGGACTGAAAAAGCTTTGACATTTAGGGCCTATTTGTTCTGTACACACAGAGGCAATGTGGCAAAAGTCCTCATAATTCATCTAACAATATGAGAAACAAGACGTGTTTTAGCATCATTAGAGAAAAAAAAAAAAACAGACAAACAAACAAAAGAGTAGTTATAAGGCTGTAACTGTACGAGGGATATAATCAGAATTGTTAAAAATAATAATAATAATAATAATAAAAGAAGAAGAAGAGTTGTACGACAGCATCAAATATCTGTACATTAGATCAAACATGCCAAATTATTAACTTCAAAATTAGTAAGCTTAAACAAGCAGTTAGCAAGAAATCTAAGAAAACAAATGCACCAGATGTGGCTATAGCAGTCTAATCCACACTCAGTGAATGTCCGCTAATTCAATAATGTGAAAGAAAGACAACATTTCTTTCGGTCAGGTTTGAATAGAAAATAAATGGACAGAAAAAAGAGAAAAACAATGAAAAATCAAGATACAAAAACTGGCATGAGAGAGAAAGAAAACAAAGTATTGTACTATACGGAGAATTGGTAAAATGTTTGCACAACAAAGTATTGTACTTAAAATTATCAGGACATGTCAGAAATCCAGAAGAATCTAAAGAAGAAAATAAGTCAACTACCACTGCTAGTGTAGACATTTTGCAAAGAAGTTGAACATATATATTAGATTCTTAGCAACATGAAAGAAAAATTATATAAAAACGATAAGGTGTACAGACCTTTTCAGCACCAGTGGCATCATCAATCACACAATTTTCTTTGAAGCAAACCCACATGGCATCCAGATCATCAGCATTTAGTAAAAGATCAGATTGCTTCTGCATGTACGAAATGATGAATTATTGCCAATCCACATCCTAATACTAAACCAAATAATTAGTCACTACAAATGAAATCATATTGAAATCTTGCACAACCCAATAAACTTTGTAAGATTCAATCTAAAAAAAAAAACAAAAATGGCAATATGGAGTTCCAATATCACACCAAAAGACAGAGATATATGCTTGTTTCAATCTGCCAAAGATGAATTGATTAAGTGATGATGACTAACAACAGTCAACAAACGAGGAAAAGTGTAAGTGATACCTTTAGAAAACGATATTTAGCCACCCTCTAGACCCTGTGACTGATGGAGCCTTCTTCTGGTTTCTGAACAAAGGGGAAACAGAAAACAAACAAAAAAAAGAGGCTAAAGTAAGTACAAAATATGAAAAAAAAAAATGAAAATGGTAAAAAACATTATCATATTAACGAAACGAACAAAACTATATGAAAATAAGGAACCTTCTCCCTTCAGCATTTGCACTCAAGCTCTATCCAAGTAGATACCAAAACAAATGGACAAATTTTGTCTGCAAAAAGAGCAAGAAAGAAAGTGACAAAATCACCTGGCCTATATTAACTCAAACACCTAAGCAACAATAACAATGCTTACCTTCTTATAGAAGCTTGGAATTGTGCCAGCTTCAGCACTCTTTTGCTGCTTCTCTTTGAAAATATTAAGCAATATTCTCTGTCTCAAGTTCTATAAATCAAAGCACAATGTATACAGTTATACTACTAGAGAAACATGCACGTGGTAATCATGGCCATGTTTACATCTGCCATGTAATTCATGCACAAAATGCCATATACAAGCCGCCAATAACAACAGATACAGAAATCCCATTTTGAGATAACTAACTAACATAAATATGTTGTCAACATGCAATCTTTAATCCATACCCACATGAATTAACATTAACATTACCATCAAGCTTGACCAAAAAAATAAATCCTAAAAATGTATAATCCATACCCACATGAATAACCCCCCTATCGTGGATGACCCACAAACTCCGGAACAGAATTTTAAGCCTCAACCTCCCCAAATCATTAACACCTAGTTTGGATTGAGTGATTTGGAGAGAAAAGAAATGAAATCAAATTCTCTGGGTCCTAATCACTTGTTTGGATTACTGAACAGGAGATAAATGAGGAGAAATGGAACTATTGATTTCTCTCATAACTCACTTTTTGAATCTCTCCAAATTGGAGAGATTGGGAGAGAAAATAAATAAGAACATTACTAATTAATTGTCCATCTACCAACAAAAGAAATAAAAACATAAACGGTTATTTTGGTAATATAAACTGTACGATTTTCTTTTCTTTTCTTTTATATAGTCTATCCAAACAATTTGGAGTCTTTCCAACTTAACCAAACAAGAGGGAGAGAAATCACAATTATTTCTTTTCTTTTCTCCCCTAAAAATCCAAACATAGTGTAAAAGACTGGCAGCAAGGAATCCGAGCCTTGAATTTTGAGTTGGAAACCACCTTAAGCTGGTTCCAATTCCACCACGGCATTGATTATACTGACAAAATCACAACAACAACAACAGCAAAATTGTTTTTGTATAGACAACTAAATTCAGATAAAAGACACAAATTTAAACACTGTTAAGATAGCCAAATTTGTGAAATTACATAGTCTATTCAAATTCAATCATGTCATAACTGCCAATTGGTTTTTTGAGTTTCGCAATTGATCAACCAAAACACATAATTGTCAAGGAATTAGATAAAATACAGACCCATTAATGCTTTAGAACCGAGACCAGAACCGGATCCGATGTAATGGCGAAGGTTTCGGGCCCATAACAGGGACGACGATGGTGGAATCTTCCTCGGACGCGATGCTTCGTGGTCTTGGCCATCAATCGATACACTGTACATTGCTTGAGATTGCAGCCTCTTCGTCTTTGTCTCTCTGATTCAGAAATCTGAGGAGCTTAACCTTTCAGATAGAGAGCTCGATCTATGTACATTACGACTTGGAGGCAGAAACATTGCTCACTGTTTTCGAAACCCTAGTGTTCGCTCGCGAGAGAGTCTTCTTTTCTTGTTGAACGAATCTTCAAATGGTGAACGTGCATAGAGACCCATCGTCCCTGGATGTTTCCAAATTCGCATTAACCACCCTGTGAGCTTTCAAGGCATCTACTTTGGTGTCACGAAGCCTGGCTTAGAAGTGAGGCTTGAATTTGGTCTATTGAAGCCTCTACATATGCTGCCACGTGAAATTTAAGTAATTTGGAAAAAAAAAAAAATAGATCCCACGTTTTTCACTTTCTTCCTTAATCAACTACCCAATACTTAATTGATAAGAAACGATTTTGATTTCCGTCTCTCTCCCACACACAAAAACACAAACACATTAGCGATATCTCTCTCCGTTTCTTTTTCATTTGTTTTCGTCTGCACTTTCTGTTTGTTTCTTAGCAAAATTTGTCGACTGTTTCGTTCCTTCTGGGTGTTCTTTGATGGTGGTTGTTCTACATATTTGACTCTCTCTCTTCCATTACTCTCATTTGTGGGTATATAAAGAGAGTTTTAGAGAGAGAGAGAGAGAGATATGAAGATAGAGAAATATGGACGCGAATAAGCAAATGGGTTCTCCTTCATCTTCCTCATTCACTTCTGATCTTTTCAGTTCCAAGGAGTCCTCTGCTTCATCATCTTTTGGAATTTTTGGGTCTATCTTTGAGCCTTCTTCCAAGGTATTCATTCCCTTTTCCCACCACTTTGAATTGTGGACATTTGGCGAGTTCTTTGCATTTTCTTTGAATTATTTGATTCAATTTTAGTTTTTATGGTATTGGGTTTTGTGCATTTTTCTCTGAGTTTTGTTAATGGCATCAGTTATTGTGGTTCTGTTCTTTTGTGGATTTGTTGTTTTGAAACTTTTTGAAGACTTTGAAGGTTGTGTGTCAGGTTCTTGCTGTGAATTTTTAATGGGTTTTTGTGTAACTTCATCAAATTGCGTAATAGGCCATGCAGATTAAAGAGAACTATATACAATTTGATGTAATATATGGGTTTTTCTTGAACCTCACCATATTTGTGTAAAGACACAATTGGGTGTTTTCCTACAAAGCATACAAATCACAAAAAAATTAGGGTGTACATAGAAGACTTCAAACTCCCCCACAAAGAGAGAGAGAGAGAGAGAGAGAGAGAGAGATGCAACTTAGTTTTGTAAAACATGCAGTATTCTACTGGTTGTTTCCATCATTCCTATGAGTCTTCCAGCATATCTCTTGGACATGGAATACATTTGAATAATTTAAATAAGGAAAAATGCTAAAGACAGCCTTTGGGCTGTTAACAGTACCAGTGGACGTGTAAAAAGTGTATCCAAATTTGTGAAAAATCTGAATACATGCATGAAAATGCTTTGGGATGTGTAAAAAACACATTGAGAGTTTTTTTGGCTTTTCTTCCCCTTATTGGTAGCCCATCGCGCTGTCATTAACATGACTCTTTAAATAATTTAGCATTATTATTTATTAGAAAAAAGGCTTGTATAGAAGTTAGTAGACAAAATGAAAAATTTACAAAAAAATTTCCAAGTAAATATGAAAAAATATTAAAGAAAACAAAGAAGCTAAAGTTGCATCTGGGAAAGTTCCTGGACAGTTTTCTAGGGCTAGGCAATAAACACTATGAACAAACACAATGTTGCCAAACAACATATATACTCCCTGGAAGGAGCAAGGCATATTTGGCACACAAAAAAAAAAAAATACTCTTCCATCAAAGTGGAAACATACAACGGAGAAATGAAGGCTGTTAGAAATTAACCACACCAAAAGCTCATGTCTAGGCAAGATTCACCATACCTCAAGGTTACAACTGTTAAAAGAACCAAGCAGCTAGAGCCTTGAGTACACTTTGTTTAGTGCTCGCAAAATTTAGATTGTTGAGCTAAATGAACAAAGTTCAAGTTCTATGAATCAACCCAATTTGAAAGAAATCAAACTTGGCAAACGAGAGTACACTAAAATATTTTTAGTAATGCATGTGAAAGAGAGTTAGGGGTAACCATTGGTTCAATGGTAAAATCTTGGCCTAATAACCTTGAGGTTATGGGTTTAAGTCTCAGGGTAGCCACTTTGTGCACTATGCCAAAGGTTAGGTGTGTACCCAATCTTTCTCCTCCCAAACACACATTAATGTGTACTATTTGGGCGTTGTTTTTCCTATGTGAAAGAGAGTTGAAGTAAGACATGACAGGTTGTGGGAATTTTTGTCCAATACCAAATATCAGGCAGGTCATTAGGCTAATTTTACTCCTTGAGTTTTATTAAAGTTGATGAACAAACAAAGTGAGAATCCATTCTAATGCACCGTGACAAAAAAATCCTTTCTTTCCCACATTTTACCCAAAGGCCCCTATTCTTTTGACTTTTCGACAACGTAAAGCTTATCCAAGGTTAGGAGCTCAATCTTTTGTCTGAAAACTTTGAGCTGAACTTGAGTAAGATTGGCTTAGCTCTTGCCAAGTTTGAAAACAATCTACTCCTCACCAGCCAAGGCTAAGCAGCTAGAAGTATGCTTAAGAATTTGGACAGCCAGATATATTGCTTGATTTGGCTTATCTACACACCTTCACTAAAGGTTCAAGGTCTACATGTCAAGTGCTATGACTTAGACATAACGCACCAAACATTAACATATTGTATACTCTTCTTCCACAAAATTACGACCTTAAATTTCATTTCCAAGTTATTTTATTTTCTCATGTTCCATTAATTAACAATTCATTATTTACTGAAACCATAGAAAAGAAACCAATTAACATAGATAGAAGTAATACTATATTTACATTTTAAAGATCTGTTTCAAGACTCCAGTCAAGATGAAAAAATCTCCTTGCTAGAACTAAAGGAATACAAGACCTTTTACTGGCACATTAATTTTTCCAAGACTTCTCTGCTGCATTTTTCATCTCTATTTTTTCAAATTAATCTGTGATCCTTCCTCCATTCAGTAATATATATAGATTAATCAATAGTCATTAATAAAAACATTAATTCAACTTATTTATTTTGGAAGAGAGGAATTATAAGCGTTAAATGGTGTGCTTCAAGGCCTACACCTAAAACATTATGAGATCTCAAGGAGACAATGTAAATTCCATCATTGCAGCTACATCAAATATTCTTGGTCCATTGCAAAAAAGGCCATCAAATTAAGTTTAAGAGCTGAAATCTAGCACTTCATAGAATGTTTAAGTGAAGTACAAGATCATTTTTGCTAACCTAAAATCAAGATAAACTGTAAAAGCCAAAACACATGGAGCACGAAAAGTGACCTGTTTGGACACGGAGGCTTTTGCAAGCAACATGATGTCCCCATAGGAATGAGATGTTTGTACAGTTAGTGCAACCAGGCAAGACTCGGCAATCTAGGATTCAATCCAAGACCAAACTAGAGATATGTTGTCCTGCAAACCAAACAAGTCAAGTGTTAGTTCAACTTTTTGTAACAGAGTTAGTTAGGTAGATATTTTAGTTAGATATTTTGTAAGCATGTGGAGTGTATATCATTTTAGATTTTGCAAATTTCCAGTGGGAACTTTGTTATACATGGTTCTGCCCTTAAGAATCAAGGCAATACACCAACAGCTACTAAAAGAATACAAAAGGGAAAAATTTCCCAAACTAAAGACGTACAATAGGAAACTATTCCTTCAATTGTAATAAGTTGACATAGTGCACACAAAAGACACGAGGGCTATTGCATGTGCAGTTACACACAATTTTAATAAGTTGTTTTTCCTAATCAATAACAGTAAGTGACCAATGAAAGTATGCTATTATTGGTTTGGGCATATTATTATCAAACATATGGCGAGCAAAAGACAAAATTGTAGCAAAACAACAAAACAAAGACAATACATAGGCTGAGCCAAATATTAAATAGAATTTGGGCAATAACAAGCATCAATCTAATATAGAAGCATAGAAATCAAGTAATGACATCTCCATAGAAGACAAAGAAACAGCAAGCCAAATAATTACATACCAGATTGTTTGGATTTGCAGCCAAATAATCATACAGAGTTTAGCCCAATGCAAACTGCAGAATAAAGGAAGATACAACACTCAAACGAACATTCATTGTAAGAAATTGAACAATTTATTTGATAAACTAGAGAGTAATTTGCAGCAAAGAAATTGAACAATTTACACTTCTTAATATCTCATGACTTGAGGAACAAGCTTGGGTGAAAAGTACACCGCGTAATCTGTAGCGGCACACTGCCTAATCTGTTGTTTAAGCTCATTTAAAGTTCAATCAAACCAGACCCTCCAAAACCAATAAACAAAACCCATCTGGTCAATGATAACTGATGCATTAACAGTTCCCAATTTAGCAAAGCAAATGCAAAGATCACAATTTTCACATCTTAAATTTATCCCTCCTAAGCACCATCTTCTTAATCTTTAAGAGCACAACAACAACTTAAGCAACTAAATACATACTTTAGCATAGGCCTTATATGCTAGATACACATTTCTATTTCCTTACAATTACCAGATCTCAAACTCAAAGGGACTGAAACATGGAGGAAAGATTTTTTTACCTAAAGTATACTAACACAAGAACATGGCATAAACTCGGCCAGTGGCCAGCAATCAACCATCTCATTATTATGAAGTCACACAAGGCATCAAGCATATCATCTCACATCAGTCATTCTTTTCAATAATAAATTGCAAATGGTTGCTAATCAGGGTCCATCAAACTCCCATCCAAGCCATCAATGCCATACTTGATAGGAAAATGGCTCTGAGAATTAGCTCTATCAAGTATAATGAGTAGAATGCCCAAAAAATTAAGATCCTATCAATCAGTTATTCGACTTGATGGTGTATGCTCAAAAAATTAAGATAAACTCACAAATGTAATGAAGAAACAATATTTTTAACTTCTGATGCATTCCTGAGTTAGTCCTAAGAATTCTTGCTACTGCTATTTTCATATTCTTCTAAATATAATTCCTAATCCCTAAACATTTCAATCCCAATTAATTTCCGGGTCACAAAAGAATAAAGAATGACACAAAGATGAAGGTGAATATGGTCTCACCGATGAACATAATGAACTCCTCAAATGTACTGAAGAAAACAAGAGAAAATTATTTCACATCTTAACCGTCTAAAACAATATAGGAGAAGAAAACCAAGAACAAAAACACAAAAGAGACAAAATACTAACAATTTACATCATATGAAAGTAAAGCAATTAAAAAAGAACAATAGTTATCAAGCTGTTACTTTGACGTTGAAAATAAGAAACAAAAAAAAAACTTCCTTGTAACTAACAGCGTTTCCAAAAATGCAAGTTAAGCAGGAAGAACCATTTCCTTTATTCAAATAACTACCCAATGAAAACTTGACATATATATGCTTTCACCCAATTCTCCTTCACTCCAATTCAACATACTTTTGTTGCATTCCTAAATCTTAAAATTTATAATTAATCAAAATTCTAAAACATAATTAATATATTAAAATTAAAATCAAAGCATAAAGAATAAATCGTTTACGAACACATCCATAAATACGTAGACATCAAGCATGGGGACAAAGGCTTGAATTTTTCGAAGAAGTGAATGAACCTTACCCGAGAGTTGACTGACTGAATCTGTAGCAACCTTACCATCTTCAACCAATTTGGTCTGTGAACTACTCGTCTTAGTATGCATTCGCCTCTTGAAATTTTGTTAATTTGGTCCCAGTTTCATTTTGTTAATTGGCATAAAATTCTGTTTGAAAGAGCTTTGATTGATGGGAATTTATCTATGTTTTGCAGGAGGTCTATCTGCCATATTAATTTGTCAAAATAAGGCCCTACACTACACAAGGTATTGGAATCTACCAGTAGAATGAATGTTTTACATTTTTTCTGATTAAATCCACTTGAGGAAGTGAAATATTTTATGGTAGATATGGTATTACTTCCAGCTATGTAATTAAATACTCCTTTCTTCAATAAACCACATCATAGAATAATACAAAATTTGTTTTCACTTGTCTGTTTTGAACATAAAAATCATTGTGTTATGCAACTTGTTCCAAGGAAGATCAGCTGTTAATTTTGGTGGCTGGTAGTTAGAATGCCTCTTTATTCATGGTTGAGACACCAACAGATTTTCTATTTTCTATTTTCGAGGACATATTAGCAAACAGTTGGTGTACATAATTTACACATAAATTAAATTAAAGAAAAAGAACAACATAGAAACCATACACCGACACAACTTGTAAGGCATGGAAGCAGCTATCTACACAACTTGTTACGGTTTTGAAATCAAAGCCCCAATGGCACAACTATCTTGGGTAGCTATGGATATTAATTTTGACTGATAAAAAAAAAATTAATAACAGATATTCAATGGTTAGGGTTTTGAAATCAAAGCACCAACGGCACATTTGGATGAAGCTTAGAGTTAGCAACAAACCTGAACTACAGAAAAGAGTTCTCGAAAAAATTCGATTCGACTGGAAGGGAAGGAAAAAGACGATGACTAGGTCTTTGCTCACAAACCCATAGTGGAGACATCCAGAGAGTGAGAGCTTGTGAAGAAGATGTCGACATGGTTGAAGCCCGGATAGCCGACGAGGCTGATAGTCCTCGGAAGCTTCGGCTATGGCAGAAGAGAAGAGGGAGGAGAAGAGCCAACAAAAGGGCCAAACACGGCTGATTCAATTTTGCTTCCCCTTGTAACCAGCTACACCGGTTGCCTATTTGAGAGTTAAATTATTTAAATAATTTAGTTATGACTTGATTATGAGGTAATATGGTATAAATAAATAATTGAATATAACTAAGTTATGAGTCAATATGATAGTAATTATGACTAATATAGTATTGGTTATGACATTAAATCATATAAGTTCATAACTAAATGTATGGTACATCTAAATGGATCATTTATTTGCATTGAGGTACAAATTACAGCAGATGATTCAAATATGAAGTTGTAGGGTTCTAGTGACAACTTGATTGTGAGGGGTAGGAAAACATGTTATATATCAGAAACTATGTTTCATCATTTGGTCACAACTTAAGAGAGTGTTTCAACTATTCACTGTATGTGCTGCAACAATACTTTGTAACATAAATAAATAAAGAAGAGGGGAGGGGGCTTATGACTTGTGAGCTTGAAGAATTTTTTCTCAAGTAAAAGGGTTATTTTCATTGTAATCATGTTGAAGATGATCCTTTTAACATACATCCACATAAAACCAATAATTAACTCTATTTACATCTTCTTTGTACCTGGTCAGCGACATCTAACCCAATTGTAATTATGCATTATTTTCAGTATTGAAGTTTTGTAATATTTCATTCTTTCTAATTTAAGTTGAGCTATAGTCTATCTGTGTGTATTCTTGGTATGTTCATATATTTGCTACAGAATAATATGATATCATGATGTTCTTTAGCATCATCTTGGTGCTTTTTTCTAATAAAAAAATTCCTTATTCATCACAATATATATATATATATATATATATCATGATGTAGACATTTTTTAATCAAAGCTCAAAACTTCACTTTTTTCAGATTTAGTTTGTGGCATGAAAAGAAACAAGTTTACAGCCACCGAGAGGGATCAGATTTCTTCTGTCTTAGAGTGGGCATTTGTTCGCCTTGAAGCATGGTTTCAATGGTTTAATACTACGCAATTAGGTAAATCTGGAGTTTTATTTTTATTTTTATTTCTCTCTCATTGGGTGATTAATTTTTGAGAAATGTTAGGGATACGAACAGTTTTATCAACACACTAACAAGTTTATGCAGGTCCCATGCCAAGTGATGGTAGATCCATTAAAGCTTATGAGTTGTGTTAGTAATAAGATTGTTAGTTGAATATCCCTAGCATTGTTAATTTTTTCCATTTGGAGATATCACTGGAAAACTCTACCACCAATCCAAAATTGGGCATTCCAATGGATGTTGCCCGTCTCCTCTAGACGTCTTGATCATAGGATAAACTTTCCACATTTCACATCATATTGATCTGTCAACAATGTGTCTGATGGACCCTGCTACCCCTTTAGTCAGACATTTTAAACCATGAATAGCAAAGAAGTGAGCAAAAGGACGAATGGTTATTCATGTAGCCAAGCAAAGTAAGATCCTTGCGACTCTGTTGAGTTTGACTATATAGAGAACGCATTCACAATTTATTTTTTCTTTCATTTTGAATATTTTTCTTTTTTTCTATTATTAGTAGAATTTTGTTCTTTGTTGCTAATCAAAAAAACAAAAACAAAAAAAGGACATTCACAATTCCTGCAAAATATGTTTCAACTTGGATCATTATTTCTGAGAAAGATAAGATATATGCTGATATGTTTCTTACTTCTGTGAGTATTTTCTTTTCTAAGTCAGTGCTTTGATTAACAGGCAAGAATATGAGCAGCTATTTTTGGCATGGAAGAGACAACGCAACCATGCGCGAATTAAATCCTAAGGTTCCACTCCACATGATTTAATGAAATTTCCGGAATAATTAAATACAGCCCTACTAAGGACACCAACTTTTCCCCTGCCCTCTCATTGTGATGGGGGCAGTGATAAAGGCTGTGAAAAAATGTGGTTTTTGTGATCTTTTCCAATTAAATATGCTCGTTATTTCCTTTTACTTATGGGCTTTTAAACAGGGAATGATATTCAATATTGGGCATGATATGGAATATGAGTTCTTAAGCAGTATTTTTTGGTTCAAATATTGGGAGTTGTGTAGTCCTGTACACTAGTAGGATCTCTATTTCTTTCTCTTTTTTCCTTTTTTGAGAAGAAAAATTATTAAAAAAAATTTAAAAAAAACACATAAAGGGGCGCAGCCTCTGTACATGATGTATACAAGTCAACTAAAGCCAATCCATAAGGTTGAGCAGAATCAGATCAAAATTGATCCTAATCAATATGCTGTAGGAATCCCTTAATCAGTGCACCTGCTCTAACCTATCAAACTTATGGGTTCACCATATATCTACCTAAGCCATTTTTGTTCTTCTTCCAACATTCTGTTCTTTTTCACTCATCCTCTAACTTAAAAACCTTACAAAGATTGTTTCTTCTAATCCAAGAGGAAACAAGAGTATCATAATCAACTCATTGAAGAACCTTTGAAACCACTAGCTGTGTAACTAGATGAAGTACACGAATGCTGGTGATTCTGGATCTCCAATCATAGTTTATTCCATCTATTTATCCCCTTTTAGTAACATTACCAATGTTTAAAACAGATTTATTCATCAAACACACCAATGGTTGTGTTACCATATTAACATTGTCACTGGAATGTCCAGACACTGACCTCCGGGTTGGATGATTATCCATGTGCGTCGCACCCAATTGAAGATGAACGTCATTTGGATCTTAGATGTTGGATGTTTCTTGCAGCAGATTGCATGCATTCAATCTCAAAGCTTCTTCAGAAGGAACATGAACTCGGGAAGGTATGACAATAGGAATAGACATTTGCATCTCGGGGTTCATGTCTTGCCATATTAAACCTCCAAATGGAAATAATGCAGGAAAGGAATATGATTCAACAGCTAAGCTGCTCTCGAATTTTGAAATCCTAAATCAGGTTTGTGCAAAGTTCATTATGTTATCTAGCATTATTTCTTGTTCTTCTAGAGCTTCTATAATCTTTTGTAATTGGTGATGCCTTTTTTTTTTTTTTTGGTAGTTCTATAATTGGGTAGAAAGCAAAAGAAAAGTTTATAATTATTTGGAAATCTTCTTTGCTGCAATTCATTTGTATTCTATCAAAAAATTATTTCCAATTCAATATGAACTGATGTTTCAAGAAGTTAAATAAGGTGCTTAATGTTTTTGCAGATGCACTTTGATGATGCACATGGAACTTAATTGGATTTTGGAAATCACACGGTAAAGGTATGCTCCTTGCCCATTTATTATTCCTTTTAGATTATGGTACCACTATCCTATATTCAACTGAAAAAGTCTAGGATCACAAAACCGGACACAACTGATCAATTTTTGTGTATGTAGAACTCGTATTCAACTTATACACAATAATTACAATTCACGAAATTATTATATGCAACTGAACCATAATATAAAATGCTAAGAACTGTCTACATTGTCATAGTCTTAAAAAATGATTAATCCTTCCAGGTTCGTTTGATTTGGTGAGAAGTAATGGGAAACAACCATTATGCAAGTCGAGAGCTCGTCCAGGAAGCTTTAGAACAGCCAAGATTGAGGTTTGTTCCTCATATTGGCTATGTTTGCCTTTTCCCATTTGTGGCGAAGATTATTCCACTTGTAAGTTGCATGAAGGATCTCATCACGAAGCAATGTTTTCTCAATCTATTTGTGCTTCTGTTTAGTGTTTCTTACCTCTACACTGTCGTAGTATGAAGCTCTGATTCAACAAAAAAAATCCCCATTCCTTCATTTGGGTTGTGTTTGGATCTTGGATTTAGGTGGAGATTTGTGTAGGGAAAGGAAATGAGAAGAGAAATGTGAATGGAATACGAGCTGATGTTATTTCACATTTCCATTCCTTTTCCCTCAGCAAATTACTAACCAAATCCATGATCCAAATACAGCCTTAATGTTATTTTCAATTGGTGATTACATATCATTCGCATTTACAAATACACATACAGGACTCAACGATCCTAGAACAATAGCTGAATCTCATTTCAAACCGGAGCATTTTATGGACTGATTATGGACTCCGCTCTCTTTCCAAAACAAGGTGATGGAAGTTTCTCAAGTAGTGCATCATTTATGAGCTCCTTTATCCATACATCTATTATATTATATAAAACACACGATCAACTTGGTGTGAGCGCTTATGTCACATATTTCTCATGCCCAAATTCCCACCTATGTAACTGCGAAGTTTCTTATTTCAATTTTTTTCTCCTCCATCTACATTTAAATTTCTTTTTTCATAAGACAGTGACAACTGTCTTCTATTTCTGCACACGCATTCACTTGTGTGCTCAACTTCTAGTGTATGTTGTTATTTGCATGATATCATGTTTATTCTAGAACTACTAAAGAAATTAATTTGTGAAACTCCTCTTGTATGCCAAAGCTCAATGTACATGAAATACAACACGGAGCATGATGCACCCTATTGGAGAGGCCCAATTTGGATGAACATCAACTACATGATTCTTTCCTCGCTTCACCATTACTCTAAAGGTACACAAATACAAACATAGATTTATCTATTGTAAATTAAAAATAAAAATAAAAAAAACTTTGATTTTCAATAAAATCTGAACGCATGGCATTGACACGTGCAGAAAATGGACCGTATAGAGACAAAGCCAAGATCATCTATAATGACTTGAGGAGCAATTTGATTAGGTAAGTGGTATGACATTTTTAGTTCTTAATCAATGCCTCTGATCTAAACTCTTCAGTCAATTCTGATGAGTATTGTTCATTTCTATTATGGCAAAAACGTTGCGAAGAATTACCAGCAGATACGGTATTTCTGGGAACAGTTTGATCAAAAGAAAAGTAAGGGGAAAGGTGCACGCGTATTTCCTGGCTGGACATCGCTCGTGTTGCTGATCATGGTAGAAGCTTATAGTGAATGCTCGGAACTTGGGACTCAATTTTGTAATTTTCTAAGAAAATTATAAAGTCATTAGAGGATAAAGAAGACCACAAACAAATCAACTTGTTAGTTCTGTATAATCTCTCCAATTCAAGATATGCACTATACTTATTGTCGCAAGTTAATTTGAAAGGTAAGGTTTGAAGTTATTGGTTGTGATATATGGATGATGTTATTGAGAGTTTGTAATATCCTCCTCTCTCAGGCTGGTTTTACATTGATCATGGATGAAACCAACTGATATGCTGACCAGAATGGACCCCATTAAAAATTGTTGTTTAAGAATGACCCCAAAATCAAGCCAATATTTATGGCATTTATTTTTGCTTCTCAAACAATTTTCTTTTTGGATTTAACCATTTCCTGTTAGGCTCTACTGTTTCAGGGGAAAACGTTTTTAAATTTTTTCGTAAAAAATGTTTTCTTATGTTTAATTACAATCTTGAAACTAATACGTTAGTGGCGGTGTTAGTGATGATGGTGAGGTGGTGAAAATAATGCATTTATGGCAATGGTGGCGGCAGCGGCAAGGTGGTGGGGTGGTCAAATAGGTGGTGATGATGATCATGGGATGGTAATAGTGTGGCTTAAAATTTGTCTAGAAAACATTTTTCACCATTCAAAAAGTTAAATATTTTTTACTCAAATAAGCTTAATTTTTCATTTTGTCATTCCAAACAGCTACAAATGCGAAAAGAATGATTTCCAAAAACAATTTTCACCAAAACAAGGCCCTAGTATTAACAGGAAGTTTGGAGAGCTGAACCTCACGCTTGGATTTTGAGGATCGATTATGGATGGTTTCAGATGAAAATTAGATGCAATCAAGATTAGTCCAGTCTTTCTAACAGATGCATTATTTGTAATGAATTTAGCCATGTCCAGCAGGATTATACATGACCCCTCCTTCAACAATTAAAATGCAAACTAATGGTCTCTAATCAATTGCAATTTGTGTAACACTTTTTTTAAAATACTTCACTAGCAAGTCAAATGCAAGGTGTCTTAACGCCAAAATCATTATTAGAAAATTGCAAAAACTGTTTCCATTATTCAAGATATCAGTCTTTAACTCCCATTTTCTGTCATCTCCTTGTCCTCAGCCATTATGATCTCCATGTCCCTGATATCCCGCTTCAACACATTACCTAGCCTTGCAATGGCTTCTGTCTACTGTTGTAAAACCTGCATCAGAAAATACTATCATTTATCAGAGCATCACACATTTAATGAACAAAAATTACAACCATGCGTTTCATTCTAGACATATCCACACTTATTAACTGACATTGCAGAAGGAAGAACGAAAAACTCATAATCGCCATATCTACCTCTTCTAGCCTCAAGAATAGCATTTCAAATATTGGCACTCACCTCCTGCATATCAACAAGACTCTGATCATATATTTTGGTTGATCCCGGAAGATAAATGGAACCACCACCACCACCACCATTTGCCTGAACACGAGCCATAGTAAGCAGATTTTGGACCCTCCTAGAAAGCTCTGCTCTAGATCCTTTCAACTGTATAGGTATGTGCTAATCAATATGATGCTTTTCCACAGGCCAACAAGAATAGGATGTATGAAACAAGAAAGACGAGGAACACCAACCTGCCTAGTTATTACAGCCAACTTCTTAGCCAATTCAGCTTCACCTTTCATTAAAGGCACTCTGAAACCTTTACCCTCCAATGCCTCTATTATTCTCATGACCTTTTGACACCCCCACATACAAACAAACATATAAGAAAAACAAGTACACCGTGCTACATGCATTGATTTTTCACATGAATGATCAAGAACGCAAAGCAAACAAATGTATGCGTCGCCTAGCGGATCTGGTAGAAATCAAGCATAGGTAGAGACTTGAACCCTTGCACCTTGCTAGGAGCTTTAGGGTTAAAGTCTTGCCACTGGCAAGATTGCCCCCTCCAAAAAGTTATGGTCTCTAATGTACCAGAGAGAGAGAGAGAGAGAGAGATTACGCAAATTAGACAAAATTGTTCAAACAGACTACCAAAATGATTCACAACCATGTTGCTTAACCACTTGGAGTACAGAAGACAACGACAATTGACCCGGCCATGCAGACACGTCCTTACTACTTGTATAACGAATTTTCGAACATTCATCTCCGTTCTCAAAGTAAAATAAATAATAAAGCCAAAAGAGGTCCTACCCTTGAGAGGCGCCTTTGAAGACCTTGCTTTTTCTGTCTCATTCTTTTTATCCAGGGAAGAGTATCAGCTTGAAAGTGCCTTTGAAGCTACAATCACATGTATGAAATTGAATATTATAAATCCATGATATGCACCCAAAATGCGGGCAAACTGAGGGTGCGCACACAGAAAAAGAGAGAGTACCAATTTCACATTACTTTGAGTCATTCGCAATCTCTCAGCATTAGAGAGTATAACTTCATCTTGAAGCTGTATTAACCAAAACACTATAATGTAAAACAATTGAAGTACAACAAAGCGGTAATAACAATACATTAGGCCAAGGAGCATCCACTTAATGCTGAATACATTAAATAGATAAGCATCCCCAAAACTAAAACTACATCATGATAAAAACACATATCATTATGAATATCACATCCTCACATCATCTATATCATTAATCAGCTTTAAAGAAGAAACAGAATCCTGTAGTAGAACAACGATCAGTAGGGTCCTCTGCCCAATCAGCATCAGAAAATGCATGTAACTGTAGGAAAGAGTGAGCGGAGTAGTGAAGACCATGAAATATAGTGCCTTTGAGATATCGTAAATTGCGAACTAGAGCATCATAGTGTGGAGAGCGAGGAACAGTCATGAACTGACTAACAATATGAACAGCATAAGCAATGTCTGGACGAGTAACTGTGAGATAGACAAGATTGCCAACTAGTTGACGATATAAAGCAGCATTAGACAACATGTGACCATCAAGAGGTGTGAGACGAGTCTGAAGATCCACGAGAGTAGAGGTAGTCTTGAAATCGGTAAGACCAGCACGAGCCAAGAGATCAGAAGTATACTTGGCTTGGGAAAGAAAGTAACCAGACGGATCATGAGAGATTTCCAAGCCAAGAAAATAGCTGAGAAGACCCAAATCCTTCATCTCAAATTGGCGGCTGAGAAACTGTTTGAGACTAGAGATACCCACTGTGTCATTGCCAGTGATGATCATATCATCCACATAGAGAAGAAGAAGAATAATACCACGCTCTGTCTTACGAATAAAAATGGTAGAATCATAGGCACTGGAGGAGAATCCAAAATCATGAATGGTGGAGCTAAACTTGGCGAACCAGGCACGAGGAGCTTGTTTATACAATGTGTATAGGGAAAGAAAGTTGAGTAGGTTGTACGGCTGCCCTGCTGGGGCAGCATGTCTTACACAGCAAATTATTGCCTCATTCGAGGCAAAGTGTTTGGACAGTGATGGTCGGTCTGTGGGGGCCACCATAGATCCCATTTTAATAATCTGAACCGTTCAATATGTACAACTTGTCAAGTATTATATGCTTGTAAAAAATCACGTTGATCGGATATTGATAGCTATGTGATTGGATTAGTTTTTTTTTTCAACAGTTAACTATCACACCATCCGTTTTGTTTATACAAAACTGATTTGATCATATAGTTAATGATATCCGATCAACGTGATTTTTTACAGACATATAGTACTCAACGAGTTTTACATATTAACGCTTCGGATTATCAAAACGGAACCCTTAGTGGGCCCCCAAGAACCCAACATTGCCATGTGGCTTTATATATGTAAATTTTTTTTTTCCCCAAAAAGTGTATGACCTGCCTTCCTACTGCGGCAGTACGGCTGACAGTGTAATTCAAACTTTTGTATTACAAAAATGTATAAAATATTTTTTTAATATATTTTATTTGTGAATAGTAATGACTTTTTTACTTTTTGTGTAATTTTTTGACTTTTTTTTTATTTTTGTGGGACTTGCCAAACCTGGCCTTAATTGTGACAATTAATCTTTTTATACTTGATAGTTGTGATGTCATTTTCTATTTATCTACTGTTAACGAAGCTAAAACAAATTTAAAATGGAGATATCAAAGTGAAATTTTGGTACAGATGTAAGAATTAAAGTGAAATTTTGATGAAAATATAAAGGTGCTAATACCTATGGCTCATATAATAAGTTTTGTCAACTTATTAAGGTCATATGTACAATGAAAATGTGACATTAATTGCAACTTGATTTAAACCATAAAAGATTAATTATTAAAAGTGACAGAGGCAAAAGAAATTTTGGTAGAACGAGTGATAAGTGAAATTTAACAAACACTTTTGCTTACATGGAAAAATAACAATAATATTTTTCTTTTTTCTTTCTTTCCTTATAAATTTTCAATGCCATGAAAAGCATCCTTTGGTAGAATTTTAATTACTAGTATGGCCGTTAAATAAATCAAGTTAAAAACTCATCATTCGAGATTAACTTGTTATGTAAATAAGTCAAACATAAACATAAACATAAACTTGTTAAGTTCTACTACTTGACTTTTGGGAAGTAGGAAAAAAGCTAACAAAGCTATTTATTGGCTTTTTTTTTTTTAAGAAAACGTACAAAAAAGTAGAGGTGATATAATCCTAATAAACCAATATGATGGCTTTTTTTCTATGTTCCCAAAATAAAGTTATTTAAACTCGACTTATGTACAACTTGTTAAAAACTCATTCAAAATCAATTCGTTATATAAAAAAATCAAATTTAAATATAATTTTAAACTCGTTAAATTATCAAATCAAAATTAAACAACCTACTACTTGGTTCATTTTCGACCTTAATTACTAGTTTTAAAAATATTGATTGTTGCTTGTGCTCCGGTTTTTTCCAAGTTTGCCTGGGCCAGTTGGACAGCAAAGTTTGTCAAAATGGGCTTCAATTAAATAATGGGCCTCAAAGTGGGCCAATATTTGCTAATTGAGCGTTATTACTTATTGGGCCTAAACTTGGGCCAGACAACGGTCCATACTCGCCCAGCCGAAGTCCACGGCACATTTCTATCTTCATCTTCTTCTCTCTCTCTCTCTCTCTACTCTCTCTCCTCAGTGCTCACTGATCTGAAAATGGCTGGAAGTGGGCGACGAAGTGCGAGAAGCAGAATCAAATACAGACGCCGACGAAGATCGAACCCCTCTCCGCAATCCCAAACTCCGAAAGCACAGAAGCAGAGACCACAGTCTCATTCGCCTCTTAAATGTTGATCTCAAAGTTGTTCTAGGGTTTGCTATCATCGCGTTCTTGATTGTCCTTTTCATGATTCATCGACTTATAATTGCCGTTGAACATCCTCAGAAACCCAGGGTCGTGACCCCATTCCCTGCCCCAAAGATCATGGATCTTCCTCAGGTGAAACTTTCATCTACAATTTGAATAAACTCATATAATATATATGTGTGTGTGTGTGTGTGTGTATGTATATTATAGAATCTATAAACTGTTGCTTTCATTGTTTCTAAAAAATGTAGTTTTTTCTAGTGGGAAAGTTGATTTTTTAAAGATTTTTTAGTTGCTTTTTAGCCGAAAACAAATGGGCTTTAGCCAGGAAAAAAAAAAAAAACAGCTTATTTTGCCTCCAGTTTAAGAACAAAGTTTATGATGTTTGCCTCCAGTTTAAGACTTACGTTTACCACAGCAATACAAAGAAGAGGCAGAGAGAGAGGGGAAAATAAAATTCCTTTTTTATGACTGTAAAATGATTTACGAACATAATTTTCATATAGAAATTAATTCAGAATTGTGTAGCAGGGTCGCTTTCAAAATTATGAGTCAAAATAATGGGTGTTTTGATTTGAAATAAAAGGAGCCGAGGATGACTGGTGTTATATTATATGTGATATTTATATATTGTGTTTGAGCATTGTTTCCTCGATCCCAAGAGGTTCCATAAATTCACGGTGAAGGTTGTTAACCCTTTCAATTTTATCCATTGTGGTAAAGATGGTTGTAATTAACAGTTATTTATCAAAAAATAAATAAAATTAACAGTTGTAGTTGTCAGGACTCCACAGTCTCTGGTTGCTGGATTGATGTGGCTTGGATTAAAGGATGGAAGATATTTCATGCGACATGTCTGCCAAGATTCAGATGAATTGAAGACATATGGTTGGACGTGTCACAATGGACGGGATTATGGACGTCAATGCTAGTTGACCAAGATATGACCTTGATGACAAGTTTTTTGAAATCCAAAGAAGATGGCAGTGGCTATGGAGGGGACTGGGCAGTTCGAATTGATGTGCAAAGTGAGAAGTAAATATCGTTCCCACCAATCTTACATTTGTCTTATCAAATACCTCTAATAAGCATGTTTTGTTTAGTGGATATAGCCCCAAAACTGGAGATTTTCTACAAGACAACCTATAAGAAAATAGCATGTGAATTTGAGGTGGAAATTATTGGTTTGCACAAAAAGAAATGTGTGTTAGCCTTGATTAACATCCATATACCTGTCATTGACCATTTTACGGCAATTGCACACATTTTTTTCTATGTTATGGTTTTTATTTGTTTGAAATTTTACACAGTAAAGATGCTGGGAATTATTGGTTTGCATTTTTAGCAGTTTAGGCATTAATTATGGGATCTTGTAAGAATACACTCATCAGTACTAACGATTGGGTTGTGTATTTGTGTTGCCAGTACATTTACCCATTGTTATAATAGTAGTTTTATATTGTGGGTGCTTTGTAACAGTACTTCTATATTGTCGAAAGTAAACTTGTACTGAATGAATACTTCTCATGGGTTAAATGTGTGTTTGGAAATTTATCAAATGAGTGTATATTTTTGGGGGGAAATTTTAAAAGGTCTATATTTAGGAATTACACATCATGTCATCAGCTAACAATTGATTTTTGTAAATTAAATAGAATTTTAGGACTAAAGACGAAAACAAAGGATCATAAAAAATGTTTGGTTCTGTTGAATTATAATTGCAAACAATTTATTGAAACCCCCCAAAGAAATGAATGAATTAAATTTAATTAATGACAGCATTGATACAAACAATGACAGGATGAAGATTAGAATGCGTTCTTATCTTAGAAGTCTTATTTTTGAGAAAAATATTTGTTTGTTAATGAATTCAACAATATATAAGGATGTGGCTATTCTTAAGTTCAAAGCCTATGTGCTTGCCACGTGCTTCACACTTTGAAGTATAGCCTAGGAAGCTCTCTTTAGATCTGTGCCTCGTGTCATGGTTTACAAATATGACTAAAGAAACTTGCTCGCTTCTTGGACTATGGCAGTGAGGTTCTCTTTTTTCTTTTTCTTTTTCTTTTTATTTTTCAAATTCGACTTTGTATACTCTGTAAGAATTGGTAAATTACATTTATGTTCTCTTACTTAGCATAATTTATAGTTTTCACGTTTTTGTTTCATATCATGAATTCTTGAATATTTTCTATTCTTAAATTGGGAGTTGCTAGAAGTAGGATGGTATTATTGGCTTATGTTTCGTTCATTTGTTTTGATTTTTATCAGATCCAAGCTTAGTGAGGTGATGCAAACTGTGCACCGTTTCTTCTATCTTGCGAATGAAGATGGGAACGCTTTGAGTTTGAGTAGGGAGACCTTGAACATTTGTGAGAATTCTCTCCTGGCTTTTGGATCACAAACAGATGTTGGCAGTTTGAATCTAAATTTAGAATCAATGGTATGTTGTCAAATAGATGCACAGGAACCTTCATTGTGAAAGAGGAAATAATTACTCATGCATGCCTGTGCTCCTCCATGTTTATGTATTTTGTGGCCCCAACAATATTTTTAATTCAGCTTTAATCTCAAACCAATTTTTTGCAGGATGATTTGGAAGTCCATTATTCTGGCTTCAGGACATCTCACATTCACAATTTATCAGACCTTGTCCAGCAAAATCTTGGAGCCCAAGTAAGAATTAATGTTTTTTGTTGTCTGCTGTTTTTTCTGCATGCTAAATCATGTTGATTTCTGCTATTGGTAAAACATTCATTTGCTTCCATTTTACAGTGCTATAATCGTACTAGTGTTTCATGTTTCAGTTTTCAGCAGTGGTTCTTTCACTTATGCTCTGTGTGTGTGCGCGCGCTTGCTTGCTTGCTTGCTCACTCACACTCTTGTATGTGTTGTTAGATGAGGAAGTTTGGTCGTTTGCAACTCTCAGACACTACCGATGATTCTTATAACATTTTAGTATTTCAGGTAGGCAGTCAGGGAGGTAACAGGTTACATGTGTCCACGGACTATGATTGCCATTCTCAGGTTTCTATTTCTCTTCTACCCCATATGCTTTTCTGTTTTTTATGCAGATCTTGGGTAGGATTTCTTTCAGAACAGATGTAGCTTTTATATCTGGAACTGGCGTAAAAGATTCAAGACTTAAAGAACGTCTCAGCAGCCTTACAGGTATCTTCTGTCAAGTTCTGTGCATGTTTCCTTTATCTTGATTGTGAACATTGTGTTTATAAGATTACAAGTGTCTCATTCTTTATGAAACTTCCATATAAGTAATACTGGTATAACTTATTAGAAGCACAAGAAAACAGGCTGCTTGTTGGTATTGCCAAACAAGAAAGACTGCAGAATTAGATTTGAGGTAAATAACCTCTTTTCAATTTGAAAAGAGGCAACTAAAAATATTTAGCAATATGCTAGGAAGTCATGAAATCTAGAGGACTGCATATAGGATTACATGAAAACCTTCACTTACATTTTTTAATTAACTTGGTGGACAAGTTCAGTGAGGAAGGAAAAAGATCAGCTTAATAGACAAATGAGAGTAAACGGGCATGCCGATTAAGAGAGAGAGAGAGGGAGGGGGGGGGGGGGAGACAACTTTGGGAATGATTGTTGTCTAAAAGACCTAGAATAAAAACTTCAAAGAATTGTTACAGAGGTGGGATTCATGTCAATTCATAACGTTCATTAATTTGATTTAGCAGAGGAAATGAAGAGTGAAGTTGTTAACGCTGTTAAAAGAAGTGAGTGGTGTAGTGCAGTCATTCTCACGGGAGGGTGTAGAGATAAGATGGGTGCGCTGTGATCAAGATTTTAAGTCAGTAGGCAATGTGATGATGTCAATGTCATTGACAAGAACTCAGCATAATGGTACCATTTTCCTGACCACGTATCCCAGTCCTCCGACCAAATTTCCCTGTTTATTTTAAATTTAAATATTTTTTGAACTTTTTGCTCTTTGGGGAATTGAAATATCTTCTGAATGTAGGATCATATTCCTTTTGCATAAACAAGTTGAACCCTCCCTCTCGAAATTATATTTCTTTTTTTAGTGCGCAATATTACAATCCTTTTTGTATGGACACGTTGACTTATACCCCAATTTCTTGTAATTTTTTTGTTTACTTTCAATAGCACAAGCTATTTATTTCAGCTTTGTAAGTTGGGATAATTTTGCTTCATACTTTTGGGTACCTTACTGACTAGTCAACTAGATGAGAAGGAAAAAGAATTTGATGACAAATTCAAAAAATGCTTTAATTTGGCTGATGCGGTATCCATTCATATGAAATCCTTATATTTGTGTCATTTGTTTTTTGAAATCAAATAACTGTATGCAGAATTTTTAGGATCATGGCATGTCTTTGATAGTTTTGTTGCAAGTAACATGTCACTATAAGCCTAGTCACATTGGTGACTGCAGGAAAATTATACGATTCTTAAGATATAGTTTTTATTATTATTATTGTTATTGTTATTATTATAATTTGAATGGTCTCATTGTGTTTAAACTTAAAATTATGAATATGTTGATAAAAGTTATTCAGCCAGTTCATAGGCTCAAGGAGACTTTTTCAGCTCTCAGTTTGAAAAGAACAATGCTTGTCTCCCTTTTTTTTCGAGGCTTAGGGAGAGCTTGACCAATTCTTTAATTTTGTGATCAAGATTTTAAGGAAAATTATACAATTCCTATGATCTCTTTTCTTGACCAACTCTTAAATTTTGTAGAGCTTTTTGATACACATGAAGATGTATAGGGTTTTTTTTTTTTCTTCTCCTCTTTTGTATACAGATGGCATTCCCTTGATGCCTTTTTTAAATGAATCTTACTTTAACTCACCAAAATAAAATGTCAAGCAGTTCAAATAATCCCGGTGGCCATTTCATTTTATGTTTAAGTTGTATTCAATTGTACAAAATCTATATTTTGCATAAAATGGACTGTTCTGATATTATGATATGTTGTTTTCAGCTTGATTCTGAGTCCATCTCCACTGGTAAGGCTGCAGTTGCGAGTTTGTTGGGTGGAATTGGCTACTTTTATGGCAATCAAAAATCTCAGTCCCAAGTTACTCTAATGTAAGTTTTACAGATCTGTATGTGATCGTCTTAATCATATCAAATCAATTATGTCTTCATGAATTCCATTTGAAACACAATATCTCAATCTAATATGATTAACTGTGTTTTGAGGGAGAGAGAGGAAGAGAGGTGGTTTGAGTTTACAAAAGTTATTAGGATAGATGGGCTGGGTTTACAGGTTAGCTGTAAAAGGTTTATTTGATTTAGCTTGATTGTCTGCATGATTTAATTAGGGGCCAAGTCATTGCTAATTAGAGTGGCCTGTAGGTTAAGTAACTTTAGGCCTAACAGACTGATGAATCTCTGCTGCAATAAAGTATTTGGAAGGCTTTTTTGGGAGAACAAAATTTTAGGGGGAATTTCGAATTTTATGAAAAATGGTAGAGAAGGAAGTGGTGACCAAATCTTCAATTTTGAATAAAATTCGAAATTCCCTAGAAAGACATTTGACAGAGGAGACAATTGTTTGATTAGATACTTGGAATAAGATCGAGAGCTCCTTGGGAGGAAAGAATTGTGAAAGAAAACCTAAGTAGAATTTTAGAAATTATGGAAAGTTTTTGATCAGACAGAAATCCTTAGGTTTTTAACTTTAGAGGGAATTTGATTTTAAGGAAAAGTGTTGATGAGGAGGTGATGACCGAGTCTTTCACTTTGAAGTGAAATTTTGAATTTCCTTGGAAGACATTTGACTATAAGGTGATTGTTTGATTGATTTCTTGGAATAAGATCTAAAATTCTTTGGAAATTTTTTGAAAATAAAATTTGAAAAGAGTTTTGAAATTATGGAAAGTTCTTTTTATCAGGTAAAAATATTTGGGCCGCTGACTTTGAGGGAACCTTAATTTTATGGAGAAATGTTAGACAAGGAAGTAATGACCGAGTCTCTCATTTCGAATAAAATTTTGGTTCCTGTACAAGATATGTGGATAAAGGGTGATCGTTTGGTTGATTCCTTGGAATAAAATCCAAACTCCTCAAAACTTTCAAAAAAAAAGAGGAAAAGGAAACATTGAAATTTTAAAGAAGAAAAAAAAACTGCACTTTATTTTGAAAAAGGATTTTGAAAAAAATAGAAGTTGAAATTTGATCACGCACTTTTGAAAATAAATTGGGGCACATTTCGGGAAATAATAAGTAATGGAAAGACAATTGTTTAGATTGATCACTTTGGTAGAAATCCTTTAAATTCCTCAGAATTCCCTTGGTCGGGCTACTATCACCCAATGGGTGATAACAATGACTTCGAGATCCAGCGGTAAGTGTTAAACAAAATTAACTGGTTTCATTCACCCATCCTCGGGTTTGTTGCTTAGTGTCCCGGACACTATTCATGGGTTATGTTATGTCAATAAGGCAAGCATGAGACTATAATTCTAGTACTGTTTGATCATTCCCTTGTGGAAGGAGTGGTATATTGATAGTAACAACTGATGTGCCCCTTTGTGACCAAACTTGCCTCCTTTTGCATGGAGAGAGCATTAGCAGCTTCCAAACTAGGGCAGGATACCCTCATTTCCGGGATTTTATTATTGCCTCTTTGAATGATTTAGTGAATCCTAGGTCTGACTTCTAAATTAGGACAGGGCAACCCTACCCCCCAGATAGGCACGAATGCAAATTATGTCCTTGTGTTATATTTTGGAAAGGATTGGATTTGATTCCAGCGATCTAACAACGAGAAAGACAGTGATTTCATTCCCAAAGTCTGGGGAGTTTGACGTGGCAGTGATTTGATTCTGTGGCAATCTGAGTTGTTTGGGGGCAATGATGCAGTTACAAAGATTTGGGGGTTCAATTTAGGCAGTGATTCATATTTTGATCATGATTTTAGTAATCAGTAGTAAATTAGGTGGGTAGTTTCCCAATTTTAAAGAATTTGAGTTTGAATTTGGGTTCTTACCTTAGTGATCAAAGAAGAAGAGGAAAAAGAAAAGAACGATTGGCTTATTAAAATTTAAATCCCCAAGAAAACATGTTATTAAAGAATTAACATCTAAAAAAAAGAAAAAATGAACTTTCTAACTTAAGTTGAGCCTCGGAGATTATGGAAGGTGTTTGATCGAATAAAAATCTTCAAGTCATTGACTTTAGGGGGAATTTCGACTTTTATGAAAAATGGTAGATAAGGAAGTGGTGATCAAATCCTCAGTTTTGAATAAAATTCGAAATCCCCTAGAAAGACATTTGACTAAGGAGACAATTGTTTGATTAGATACTTGGAATAAGATCGAGAGCTCCTTGGGAGGAAAGAATTGTGAAAGAAAACACGAGTAGAATTTTAGAAATTATGGAAAGTTTTTTATCAGACAGAAAACCTTAGGTTTTTGACTTTAGAGGGAATTTGATTTTATGGAAAAGTGTTGATGAGGAGGTGATGACCGAGTCTTTCACTTTGAAGTGAAATTTTGAATTTCCTTAGAAGACATTTGACTATAAGGTGATTGTTTGATTTATTTCTTGGAATAAGATCTAAAATTCTTTGGAAATTTTTTGAAAATAAAATTTGAAAAGAGTTTTGAAATTATGGAAAGTTCTTTTTATCAGGTAAAAACATTTGGGCCGCTGACTTTGAGGGAACCTTAATTTTATGGAGAAATGTTAGACAAGGAAGTAATGACCGAGTCTCTCATTTCGAATAAAATTTTGGTTCCTGTACAAGATATTTGGCTAACGGGTGATCGTTTGGTTGATTCCTTGGAATAAAATTCGAACTCCTCAAAACTTTCGAAAAAAAAGCGGATTGGGAAACATTGAAATTTTAAAGAGAGAAAAAAAAAAAAGCTGCACTTTATTTTGAAAAAGGATTTTGTAAAAAATAGAAGTTGAAATTTGATCACGCACTTTTAAAAATAAATTGAGGCACATTTCGGGAAACAATAAGTAATGGAAAGACAATTGTTTAGATTGATCACTCTGGTAGGAATCCTTTAAATTCCACAGAATTCCCTTGGTCGGGCAACTATCACCCAATGGGTGATGACGATGACTTCGAGATCCAATGGTAAGTGTTAAACAAAATTGACTGGTTTCATTCACCTATCCTCGGGTTTGTTGCATAGTATCCCGGACACTATTCGTGGGTTATGTTATGTCAATAAGGCAAGCATGAAACTATGCTACTAGTACTGTTTGATCATTCCCTTGTGGAAGGAGTGGTATATTGATAGTAACAACTGATGTGCCCTTTTGTGATCAAACTTGCCTCCTTTTGCATGGAGAGAGCATTAGCAGCTTCGAAAGTTGGGCAGGACACCCTCCTTTCCAGGACTGTATTATTGCCTCTTTGAATGATTTAGTGAATCCTAGGTCTGACTTCTAAATTAGGACAGGACAACCCTGGCCCCCAAATAGGCATGAACGCAAATTTTGTGCTCATGTGATATTTTTGAAATGATTTGATTTGATTTAATTTGATTCCAGCGATCTAACAACGAGAAAGACAGTGATTTCATTCCCAAGGTCTGGGGAGTCTGACGTGGCAGCGATTTGATTCTGTGGCAATCCGAGTTGTTTGGGGGCAATGATGCAGTTACAAAGATTTGGGGGTTCAATTTAGGCAGTGATTCATATTTTGATCATGATTTTAGTAATCAGTAGTAAATTAGGTGGGTGGTTTCTCAATTTTAAAGAATTTGAGTTTGAATTTGGGTTCTTACCTTAGTGATCAAAGAAGAAGAGGAAAAAGAAAAGAACGACTGGCTTTTTAAAATTTAAATCCCCAAGAAAACATGTTATTAAAGAATTAACTTCTAAAAAAAAGAAAAAAGGAACTTTCTAACTCAAGTTGAGCCTCGGAGATTATGGAAGGTGTTTGATCGAATAAAAATCTTCAAGTCATTGACTTTAGGGGGAATTTCGACTTTTATGAAAAATGGAAGATAAGGAAGTGGTGACCAAATCCTCAGTTTTGAATAAAATTCGAAATCCCCTAGAAAGACATTTGACTAAGGAGACAATTGTTTGATTAGATACTTGGAATAAGATCGAGAGCTCCTTGGGAGGAAAGAATTGTGAAAGAAAACACGAGTAGAATTTTAGAAATTATGGAAAGTTTTCGATCAGACAGAAATCCTTAGGTTTTTGACTTGAGAGGGAATTTGATTTTATGGAAAAGTGTTGATGAGGAGGTGATGACCGAGTCTCTCACTTTGAAGTGAAATTTTGAATTTCCTTAGAAGACATTTGACTATAAGGTGATTGTTTGATTGATTTCTTGGAATAGGATCTAAAATTCTTTGGAAATTTTTTGAAAATAAAATTTGAAAAGAGTTTTGAAATTATGGAAAGTTCTTTTCATCAGGTAAAAACATTTGGGCCGCCGACTTTGAGGGAACCTTAATTTTATGGAGAAATGTTAGACAAGGAAGTAATGACCGAGTCTCTCATTTCGAATAAAATTTTGGTTCCTGTACAAGATATTTGGCTAACGGGTGATCGTTTGGTTGATTCCTTGGAATAAAATTCGAACTCCCCCAAACTTTCGGAAAAAAAAGCGGATTGGGAAACATTGAAATTTTAAAGAAAAAAAAAAAAAAGCTGCACTTTATTTTGAAAAAGGATTTTGTAAAAAATAGAAGTTGAAATTTGATCACGCACTTTTAAAAATAAATTGAGGCACATTTCGGGAAACAATAAGTAATGGAAAGACAATTGTTTAGATTGATCACTCTGGTAGGAATCCTTTAAATTCCTCAGAATTCCCTTGGTCGGGCAACTATGACCCAATGGGTGATGACGATGACTTCGAGATCCATTGGTAAGTGTTAAACAAAATTGACTGGTTTCATTCACCTATCCTCGGGTTTGTTGCATAGTATCCCGGACACTATTCGTGGGTTATGTTATGTCAATAAGGCAAGCATGAGACTATGCTACTAGTGCTGTTTGATCATTCCCTTGTGGAAGGAGTGGTATATTGATAGTTACAACTGATGTGCCCTTTTGTGATCAAACTTGCCTCCTTTTGCATGGAGAGAGCATTAGCAGCTTCGAAAGTTGGGCAGGACACCCTCCTTTCCAGGACTGTATTATTGCCTCTTTGAATGATTTAGTGAATCCTAGGTCTGACTTCTAAATTAGGACAGGACAACCCTGGCCCCCAAATAGGCATGAACGCAAATTTTGTGCTCATGTGATATTTTTGAAATGATTTGATTTGATTTAATTTGATTCCAGCGATCTAACAACGAGAAAGACAGTGATTTCATTCCCAAGGTCTGGGGAGTCTGACGTGACAGCGATTTGATTCTGTGGCAATCCGAGTTGTTTGGGGGCAATGATGCAGTTACAAAGATTTGGGGGTTCAATTTAGGCAGTGATTCATATTTTGATCATGATTTTAGTAATCAGTAGTAAATTAGGTGGGTGGTTTCCCAATTTTAAAGAATTTGAGTTTGAATTTGGGTTCTTACCTTAGTGATCAAAGAAGAAGAGGAAAAAGAAAAGAACGATTGGCTTTTTAAAATTTAAATCCCCAAGAAAACATGTTATTAAATAATTAACTTCTAAAAAAAAGAAAAAAGGAACTTTCTAACTTAAGTTGAGCCTCGGAGATTATGGAAGGTGTTTGATCGAATAAAAATCTTCAAGTCATTGACTTTAGGGGGAATTTCGACTTTTATGAAAAATGGTAGATAAGGAAGTGGTGACCAAATCCTCAGTTTTGAATAAAATTCGAAATCCCCTAGAAAGACATTTGACTAAGGAGACAATTGTTTGATTAGATACTTGGAATAAGATCGAGAGCTCCTTGGGAGGAAAGAATTGTAAAAGAAAACATGAGTAGAATTTTAGAAATTATGGAAAGTTTTTGATCAGACAGAAATCCTTAGGTTTTTGACTTGGGAGGGAATTTGATTTTATGGAAAAGTGTTGATGAGGAAGTGATGACCGAGTCTCTCACTTTGAAGTGAAATTTAGAATTTCCTTAGAAGACATTTGACTATAAGGTGATTGTTTGATTGATTTCTTGGAATAAGATCTAAAATTCTTTGGAAATTTTTTGAAAATAAAATTTGAAAAGAGTTTTGAAATTATAGAAAGTTCTTTTCATCAGGTAAAAACATTTGGGCCGCTGACTTTGAGGGAACCTTAATTTTATGGAGAAATGTTAGACAATGATGTAATGACCGAGTCTCTCATTTCGAATAAAATTTTGGTTCCTGTACAAGATATTTGGCTAACGGGTGATCGTTTGGTTGATTCCTTGGAATAAAATTCGAACTCCCCAAAACTTTCGAAAAAAAAGCGGATTGGGAAACATTGAAATTTTAGAGAAGAAAAAAAAAAAAAAGCTGCACTTTATTTTGAAAAAGGATTTTGTAAAAAATAGAAGTTGAAATTTGATCACGCACTTTTAAAAATAAATTGAGGCACGTTTCGGGAAACAATAAGTAATGGAAAGACAATTATTTAGATTGATCACTCTGGTAGGAATCCTTTAAATTCCTCAGAATTCCCTTGGTCGGGCAACTATCACCCAATGGGTGATGACGATGACTTCGAGATCCAATGGTAAGTGTTAAACAAAATTGACTGGTTTCATTCACCTATCCTCGTGTTTGTTGCATAGTATCCCGGACAGTATTCGTGGGTTATGTTATGTCAATAAGGCAAGCATGAGACTATGCTACTAGTACTGTTTGATCATTCCCTTGTGGAAGGAGTGGTATATTGATAGTTACAACTGATGTGCCCTTTTGTGATCAAACTTGCCTCCTTTTGCATGGAGAGAGCATTAGCAGCTTCGAAAGTTGGGCAGGACACCCTCCTTTCCAGGATTGTATTATTGCCTCTTTGAATGATTTAGTGAATCCTAGGTCTGACTTCTAAATTAGGACAGGACAACCCTGGCCCCCAAATAGGCATGAACGCAAATTTTGTGCTCATGTGATATTTTTGAAATGATTTGATTTGATTTAATTTGATTCCAGCGATCTAACAACGAGAAAGACAGTGATTTCATTCCCAAGGTCTGGGGAGTCTGACGTGGCAGCGATTTGATTCTGTGGCAATCCGAGTTGTTTGGGGGCAATGATGCAGTTACAAAGATTTGGGGTTTCAATTTAGGCAGTGATTCATATTTTGATCATGATTTTAGTAATCAGTAGTAAATTAGGTGGGTGGTTTCCCAATTTTAAAGAATTTGAGTTTGAATTTGGGTTCTTACCTTAGTGATCAAAGAAGAAGAGGAAAAAGAAAAGAACGATTGGCTTTTTAAAATTTAAATCCCCAAGAAAACATGTTATTAAATAATTAACTTCTAAAAAAAAGAAAAAAGGAACTTTCTAACTTAAGTTGAGCCTCGGAGATTATGGAAGGTGTTTGATGGAATAAAAATCTTCAAGTCATTGACTTTAGGGGGAATTTCGACTTTTATGAAAAATGGTAGATAAGGAAGTGGTGACCAAATCCTCAGTTTTGAATAAAATTCGAAATCTCCTAGAAAGACATTTGACTAAGGAGACAATTGTTTGATTAGATACTTGGAATAAGATCGAGAGCTCCTTGGGAGGAAAGAATTGTGAAAGAAAACACGAGTAGAATTTTAGAAATTATGGAAAGTTTTTGATCAGACAGAAATCCTTAGGTTTTTGACTTTAGAGGGAATTTGATTTTATGGAAAAGTGTTGATGAGGAGGTGATGACCGAGTCTTTCACTTTGAAGTGAAATTTTGAATTTCCTTAGAAGACATTTGACTATAAGGTGATTGTTTGATTGATTTCTTGGAATAAGATCTAAAATTCTTTGGAAATTTTTTGAAAATAAAATTTGAAAAGAGTTTTGAAATTATGGAAAGTTCTTTTTATCAGGTAAAAACATTTGGGCCGCTGACTTTGAGGGAGCCTTAATTTTATGGAGAAATGTTAGACAAGGAAGTAATGACCGAGTCTCTCATTTCGAATAAAATTTTGGTTCCTGTACAAGATATTTGGCTAACGGGTGATCGTTCGGTTGATTCCTTGGAATAAAATTCGAACTCCCCAAAACTTTCGGAAAAAAAAGCGGATTGGGAAACATTGAAATTTTAAAGAGAAAAAAAAAAAAAGCTGCACTTTATTTTGAAAAAGGATTTTGTAAAAAATAGAAGTTGAAATTTGATCACGCACTTTTAAAAATAAATTGAGGCACATTTCGGGAAACAATAAGTAATGGAAAGACAATTGTTTAGATTGATCACTCTGGTAGGAATCCTTTAAATTCCTCAGAATTCCCTTGGTCGGGCAACTATGACCCAATGGGTGATGACGATGACTTCGAGATCCAATGGTAAGTGTTAAACAAAATTGACTGGTTTCATTCACCTATCCTCGGGTTTGTTGCATAGTATCCCGGACACTATTCGTGGGTTATGTTATGTCAATAAGGCAAGCATGAGACTATGCTACTAGTACTGTTTGATCATTCCCTTGTGGAAGGAGTGGTATATTGATAGTTACAACTGATGTGCCCTTTTGTGATCAAACTTGCCTCCTTTTGCATGGAGAGAGCATTAGCAGCTTCGAAAGTTGGGCAGGACACCCTCCTTTCCAGGATTGTATTATTGCCTCTTTGAATGATTTAGTGAATCCTAGGTCTGACTTCTAAATTAGGACAGGACAACCCTGGCCCCCAAATAGGCATGAACGCAAATTTTGTGCTCATGTGATATTTTTGAAATGATTTGATTTGATTTAATTTGATTCCAGCGATCTAACAACGAGAAAGACAGTGATTTCATTCCCAAGGTCTGGGGAGTCTGACGTGGCAGCGATTTGATTCTGTGGCAATCAGAGTTGTTTGGGGGCAATGATGCAGTTACAAAGATTTGGGGGTTCAATTTAGGCAGTGATTCATATTTTGATCATGATTTTAGTAATCAGTAGTAAATTAGGTGGGTGGTTTCCCAATTTTAAAGAATTTGAGTTTGAATTTGGGTTCTTACCTTAGTGATCAAAGAAGAAGAGGAAAAAGAAAAGAACGATTGGCTTTTTAAAATTTAAATCCCCAAGAAAACATGTTATTAAAGAATTAACTTCTAAAAAAAAGAAAAAAGGAACTTTCTAACTTAAGTTCAGCCTCGGAGAATATGGAAGGTGTTTGATCGAATAAAAATCTTCAAGTCATTGACTTTAGGGGGAATTTCGACTTTTATGAAAAATGGTAGATAAGGAAGTGGTGACCAAATCCTCAGTTTTGAATAAAATTCGAAATCTCCTAGAAAGACATTTGACCAAGGAGACAATTGTTTGATTAGATACTTGGAATAAGATTGAGAGCTCCTTGGGAGGAAAGAATTGTGAAAGAAAACACGAGTAGAATTTTAGAAATTATGGAAAGTTTTTGATCAGACAGAAATCCTTAGGTTTTTGACTTTAGAGGGAATTTGATTTTATGGAAAAGTGTTGATGAGGAGGTGATGACCGAGTCTTTCACTTTGAAATGAAATTTTGAATTTCCTTAGAAGACATTTGACTATAAGGTGATTTTTTGATTGATTTCTTGGAATAAGATCTAAAATTCTTTGGAAATTTTTTGAAAATAAAATTTGAAAAGAGTTTTGAAATTATGGAAAGTTCTTTTTATCAGGTAAAAACATTTGGGCCGCTGACTTTGAGGGAACCTTAATTTTATGGAGAAATGTTAGACAAGGAAGTAATGACAGAGTCTCTCATTTCGAATAAAATTTTGGTTCCTGTACAAGATATTTGGCTAACTGGTGATCGTTTGGTTGATTCCTTGGAATAAAATTCGAACTCCCCAAAACTTTCGAAAAAAAAAGCGGAAAGACAATTGTTTAGATTGATCCCTCTGGTAGGAATCCTTTAAATTCCTCAGAATTCCCTTGGTCGGGAAACTATCACCCAATGGGTGATGACGATGACTTCGAGATCCAATGGTAAGTGTTAAACAAAATTGACTGGTTTCATTCACCTATCCTCGTGTTTGTTGCATAGTATCCCGGACACTATTCGTGGGTTATGTTATGTCAATAAGGCAAGCATGAGACTATGCTACTAGTACTGTTTGATCATTCCCTTGTGGAAGGAGTGGTATATTGATAGTTACAACTGATGTGCCCTTTTGTGGTCAAACTTGCCTCCTTTTGCATGGAGAGAGCATTAGCAGCTTCGAAAGTTGCACAGGACACCCTCCTTTCCAGAATTGTATTATTGCCTCTTTGAATGATTTAGTGAATACTAGGTCTGACTTCTAAATTAGGACAGAACAACCCTGGCCCCCAAATAGGCATGAACGCAAATTTTGTGCTCATGTGATATTTTTGAAATGATTTGATTTGATTTAATTTGATTCCAGCGATCTAACAACGAGAAAGACAGTGATTTCATTCCCAAGGTCTGGGGAGTCTGACGTGGCAGCGATTTGATTCTGTGGCAATCCGAGTTGTTTGGGGGCAATGATGCAGTTACAAAGATTTGGGGTTTCAATTTAGGCAGTGATTCATATTTTGATCATGATTTTAGTAATCAGTAGTAAATTAGGTGGGTGGTTTCCCAATTTTAAAGAATTTGAGTTTGAATTTGGGTTCTTACCTTAGTGATCAAAGAAGAAGAGGAAAAAGAAAAGAACGATTGGCTTTTCAAAATTTAAATCCCCAAGAAAACATGTTATTAAAGAATTAACTTCTAAAAAAAAGAAAAAATGAACTTTCTAACTTAAGTTGAGCCTCGGAGATTATGGAAGGTGTTTGATCGAATAAAAATCGTCAAGTCATTGACTTTAGCGGGAATTTCAACTTTTATGAAAAATGGTAGATAAGGAAGTGGTGACCAAATCCTCAGTTTTGAATAAAATTCGAAATCCCCTAGAAAGACATTTGACTAAGGAGACAATTGTTTGATTAGATACTTGGAATAAGATCGAGAGCTCCTTGGGAGGAAAGAATTGTGAAAGAAAACACGAGTAGAATTTTAGAAATTATGGAAAGTTTTTGATCAGACAGAAATCCTTAGGTTTTTGACTTTAGAGGGAATTTGATTTTATGGAAAAGTGTTGATGAGGAGGTGATGACCGAGTCTTTCACTTTGAAGTGAAATTTTGAATTTCCTTAGAAGACATTTGACTATAAGGTGATTGTTTGATTGATTTCTTGGAATAAGATCTAAAATTTTTTGGAAATTTTTTGAAAATAAAATTTGAAAAGAGTTTTGAAATTATGGAAAGTTCTTTTTATCAGGTAAAATCATTTGGGCCGCTGACTTTGAGGGAACCTTAATTTTATGGAGAAATGTTAGACAAGGAAGTAATGACCGAGTCTCTCATTTCGAATAAAATTTTGGTTCCTGTACAAGATATTTGGCTAACGGGTGATCGTTTGGTTGATTCCTTGGAATAAAATTTGAACTCCCCAAAACTTTCGGAAAAAAAGCGGATTGGGAAACATTGAAATTTTAAAGAAAAAAAAAAAAAAGCTGCACTTTATTTTGAAAAAGGATTTTGTAAAAAATAGAAGTTGAAATTTGATCACGCACTTTTAAAAATAAATTGAGGCACATTTCGGGAAACAATAAGTAATGGAAAGACAATTGTTTAGATTGATCACTCTGGTAGGAATCCTTTAAATTCCTCAGAATTCCCTTGGTCGGGCAACTATCACCCAATGGGTGATGACGATGACTTAGAGATCCAGTGGTAAGTGTTAAACAAAATTGACTGGTTTCATTCACCTATCCTCGGGTTTGTTGCATAGTATACCGGACACTATTCGTGGGTTATGTTATGTCAATAAGGCAAGCATGAGACTATGCTACTAGTACTGTTTGATCATTCCCTTGTGGAAGGAGTGGTATATTGATAGTAACAACTGATGTGCCCTTTATTGACCAAACTTGCCTCCTTTTGCATGGATAGAGCATTAGCAACTTCTAAACTAGGGCAAGATACCCTCCTTTCGAGGATTGTATTATTGCCTCTTTGAATGATTTAGCAAATCCTTGGTCTGACTTCTAAATTAGGCCAGGGCAACCCTACCCCCCAAATAGGCATGAATGCAAATTATGTTCTTATGTGATATTTTGGAAATGATTTGATTTGATTTAATTTGATTCCAGCGATCTAACAACTAGAAAGACAGTGATTTCATTCCCAAACTCTGGGGAGTCTGACGTGGTAGTGATCTGATTCTGTGGCAATCCGAGTTATTTGGGGGCAATGATGTAGTTACAAAGATTTGGTGGTTCAACTTACGCAGTGATTCATATTTTTATCTTGATTTGAGTAATCGGTAGTAAATTGGGGGGTGGTTTCTCAATTTTAAAGAATTTGAGTTTGAATTTGGGTTCTTACCTTAGTGATCAAAGAAGAAGAGGAAAAAGAAAAGAATGATGGACTTTTTAAAATTTAAATCCCCAAGAAAACATGTTATTAAAGAATAACTTCTAAAAAAAAAAGGAACTTTCCGACTTAAGTAGTGCCTTGGAGATTATGGAAGGTGTTTGATCGAATAAAAATCTGTAAGTCATTGACCTTAGGGGGAATTTCGACCTTTATGAAAAATGGTAGATAAGGAAGTGGTGACCAAATCTTCAATTTTGAATAAAATTCGGAATCCCCTAGAAAGACATTTGCCTATGAAGACAATTGTTTGAGTAGATACTTGGAATAAGATCGAGAGCTCCTTGGGAGGAAAGAATTGTGAAAGTAAACCCGAGTAGAATTTTTGAAATTATGGAAAGTTTTTTATTAGACAGAAATCCTTAGGTTTTTTACTTTAGAGGGAATTTGATTTTATGGAAAAGTGTTGAGGAGGTGATGACCGAGCCTTTCACTTTGATGTGAAATTTTGAATTTCCTTATATGACATTTGACTATAAGGTGACTGTTTAATGGATTTCTTGGAATAAGATCTAAAATCCTTTATTTTGTCATGCACTTTGTGTATTTTATTCACACAAAAAATTAGATCGATCCGATAATGAATCCAAAATTAATCCAAAATCAAATAATTTACGTGTAAAAATTAATATTATTAAAATAACATAGGTTAAATTAATTTTTGAGTGATACTTTGATGGGGAAAATTATATTTCCTCTTTTAACTGTAATAAAATAATTAAATCTTCATATTAAAGTATGTTAGCCTATTTTCAAATAATAATTATACTTTATTATGATATTACTTACATAAATAATTTCTTCATAGATTAGGGCATGATTTGTATTTTTTAAAATGCTTAATTACACATTCACAGTTTCTCACTTTGTTCTAGATACAGATTCTTTTCACTTTGGTCCAAATTGTAACAAATGTTATACTTCTGTGACGGAAAATGCCCCATGGGTCAAGTTCACCTAAATTTGTACCAAATCCTCCACTATAGACCACCTCAACATGCAATCCTCCATTATAGAACACTTCCATTTACCGCCTACCATGACCCATCTATTTTGAAGTGCGAAAACAAAGGTCTCCAAGTGATCAAGGTAGGAAAGTTAATTTTAAAATTTTCAAAGTTTCCCTCAGAAGTTAGAAATTGGACCAAAGTAAGAAAAGACAAATAATGTAGTGATTAGGGTAGGTACAGTGAAAAACAATATATATCTACGAATGAAAATACAATTTATTATTTTTAAAAAGGAGTGATGGTAAAAAGGTAGTGACCGTCTATGAGATAATAGGCAAGGGCTAATACTGATACGTGCTAGAGTCATAAATGTGTCAAACTGATTTATAAGTGATGTCATCATTTGGACATAAAGATGACACTAGTAGCGGTAAGACCAAAAATAAACTTTCAAACAATTTTTTTGACATTAAAAAAAAAATGGTTTGACAAAAATAAATTCTTAAATATCATTTTTTTTAGTTTTTTTTTTTTTTTTTTTTTTATAACCAAATTAACTTTCAAATTTTAAAATAAAAAAATTCTGAAAATAAATTTTCAGATCAAAACCAAATAAGTGGCAGGTTCATTATTTGTATTTAGTCAACTATTTTGTTCTGGGGCCCTAGAAATTTTCTTGGCCTAAATTGTTGTTTAATTTATTTAGTAGGTTCTAAGTTCATTCAGTAGTTAGGTTTCTTTTTGAGCTGAGGCTCTAGAAATTATGTCGGCCCAAATTATTTTAGATACAAACCCGAAGGCCATATAGCAAACCTCAGGGGGTGTATTTATAATTTACTCAAATAAATAATAAAGAAATTAATATTATAAAATGTATGTTGTCTAAATGGTAATTGTGTTCTTAGGTTTCGTTTGGGAAGCTAAGTTTGGGGCTTTTTTGGCTATTTTAACTACAAAAAACAAAATAGGCCTTTAAGTCTAATAAGACAAAATATTACATTCAATCTATAATTATTACATTCTTTCTCTCTCAAAAAAATCAAAAAAGCCAAAAAAATCAAAAGCTCTTCCCAAACGAGACTTTTTAGCCCAAAGCTAAAATAGCTAACAAAGCCAAAATGCTAACTCACTTTCCAAACGAAACCTAATAAAACTTAAAATCTTGGGTTCAAATCTTGCTCACGCCTTTAAATAATATTTTTTTATTTTAGGATAAAAAAGTTTGCCACTTAACGGAAGAAGAAACCACTACACTATTAGATACCAAGTCATATTCTCACATATATAATAATATAGATAGATATATATATACTAGATTGAATTGAAAGGTGCAGTTCAAGTCGGTAGGGCCCATTAAATATTTAATTTTGATAATTAGAATAATTTTTTTTTTTTTTGGTATATATCATTCATATAAAAATTAAACTGATTTGATACTCATGGTTGGTTCAATTTACCGCATTTGTGGTAAACAAAAATTGATGAATTGCCTCTCTTTTTAAAAAAAAAAATTTAATGACAAATTGAATAAATTAGACAAATTACAATTATCATATTAAATTATTATTTTTTTTTGGTATGAATTATACATGTGAAAGACTTTACAAAAATAAACTATTTAAATTATTAAAATAGAAATCATAATAAATCTTAACTGTACCTTTCAATCAAATATCCGAATTTGAAACGGGTTATTATTATAGTACGTTTAAGTTTTATATTTTGATAATTTTTTTAAAATTGAAATATTATTATATGAGATTAAATAGAATAAATCATTAGATATATGATAGAATTATGTAGTATGATATGTATTATTTTTTGATTTATTATACACCTAATGATGTATTCCTTCCAAATTTATTATAAAAAAAAAAAAATTATAATGGGTAAGCTTCTCTCAATAGATAAATCTTAAACAAATACTAAGATAATTGTCTCATTTAAAAAAAAAAAAAAAACTACTAAGATAATTCACTAAACTAATAAAGAAGTAGAAGAAAATACATACACACACATATATATACACATAACTAATTTTATTAATACATAAATCATACTAACATAACAAATGACCAATTTTATTAATAAGTAAATCATTAAGTAAATTAACAATTTTTAATGATATGAAAAGTATTTTTCGGTTAACTATTTTGTTAATAAGTAAATTATTAAGTCAATTAACGATTTTTAATAATATAAGAAATACTTTTCAATAAAAAATTTTGATAATTTATTATTATATAGGAAAATAGTTTTTTTTTTCTTCTTGATTATTGTGTTAAATTAAAATGGGTCAATTACATTGACACCCCCTGAGGTTTATGTTTATTACAGTTTATCCCTTTACATTTGGAAAATTACACTGACCCTCTGTGAATTTAATTTTATGTATGATGATCATTACGATGAGGGGGGAACTGTTATGAAATTTTAAACTTCAAGGGGTAATCTGTAATAAAACTTTAAACATCAGGGAGGGAAATGTGATTTTCTAAAGGTGATGGGAGAAACTGTAATAAACATAAACCGCAGGGGGTGTCAATGTAATTTACCCAATTAAAATTTATAATAAATGTAGTTGTAATTTATAGTATTTTAAGACCGATTTATATTTTAAATAAACCTTATGGGTGTATTTGTAATTTGTTAAAAAAATAAAATATTTATATTTCATAATTGACCAAGAATGTTTACGTAATTACTAAAAAATTGTTACATAATTGACCAAGAATATTTGCATAATTACGAAAAAAAACTTCACTCAATATATAGGCCACTATTAGTAAATTATTCAAAATAAATTGGCAAAATTGAAAAAAAAATACAAATCCCAATCAGTTAAGTGATTCTTTATATATATAGATATGTATATGTATTTTATAAAAATATTTTGAAGCGGTTTGGCAGCCTTAAGATAAATTACAAATAAATCCTGATTAAAATAATACGGATTCTCTCTTGTAATTTTGGAAATAATAAATTTTTTATTTAGTAGAATTTATGAAAAAAATAAAATTTTTACTTTCTCTGCTATACAGTAATAAAATTGCTAGGATTGTTAATTAAAATATATTTTTTCACATTATTAAAAATTATTAATTGATTTAATAATTTATTAATAAAAAGTCATAAGGGACAATCTGTATTTTACGAAAATCTCAATGGTGCAATACTGTATGTAATACAAAAATAAAAAGTTATTAAGAAAAACAAATTATATACCCTAATTATTGTTTTATTTTTATATAGTTAAATAAACTATTACCATTACATATTAACTTGTTTTGCTTAAAAAATAAAAAAAAATTCTAAAAAAACAATTCTCAAATCATTCGTTTGTTAAAATGAAAGATAAATTACCCAAATAATGCATAAAATATATAACTTATTTTATTTTGAACTATTTAATTTCATATCAATTTCTTAAAAATCACATATTAATCAAATGTAATATTTTCTTAAATTATTGTTAGACTATGAATATTTACATCAACTATATTTTAGACATTAAAGAATATGATTGTATTTTTTATAAGGACAATTCTTATGTATGTAAATATATATCATATATATTTACGTAAATTCTTATAAATATACGTAAATTATCTTATAAAATTGTGTAAATTTTTATAAATATTTAACTTACAAAAATTTAAGAAATTATAACTTATGTATATTTGTAAAAATTTGTGTGATTTTATGAAACAACTTATGTATATTTATAAAACTTTACACAAATGCATATAATATGTACCTTACATATCCAAACACCCTAAACCCTTCCCTTATTATAAATGAAAAATTAAGATCAAAACGAAATAGGCATGTTTGGTAATTATTTCATTTTCAGTTTTCAGTTTATATTTACAAAAATTTTAACAACTATCATAAAAACTTGTTAGATAATTTTTTTGGTTTATAAATGGTTGTCTCAATTTATAAATTTGAGAAAAAAACGTAAACTCAAAAAATGAATTTACGTTAGTTTTTAAATAGAAATTTCAAAATTTGACTAAATTTTTTTTTTCAAATAAATTTTTTAATTAATTTTTTTTTAATTATAATGTGTATAATCCTATTATCATAAATAATAAAAAATAAATATAAATATTTTAGGTATGAATAAATAAATTTTTTAATTTATATTTTTAAAATATTCTATTTAAATCAAATACATTTGTAATTTATATTTTTTTTAAAATAAACAAAAACTAATTTATAAAAATTTTGTCAAAGGTCACCGAAGTATTTTTTAAGGACTATTTGTGTAATTGATGGAAAATAAATCCCGACACGTGGCCAAAGACACGTAACCCCTATATCCACTAATTCCTCTCCATGCTGGCTCTGCAAAAAAACTGGGGACTTTGAGAATCACAAAACAGTAGAGAGAATTCAACAATGGCTTCATCTCTATCTATATACATATCTCCACAAGCCCTAGCTCGCAATACTCCAAACCCTCGCAACCCCCTCCCCAGAAACCTCTGCAAATCAAACCCTAACCACCACCATCGCATTACTCGCACCACCTCCCGTGACTTCCACCCTCCGCCGCCGCCGCCTCTCTCCTCCGTCTTTGGCGGCGATGCCGCCACCACCTACACCCGCCTCCCTCCCAAAGACGACTTCTTTCTCTCCTCTCTCCACTCCTCAACCGAGGTCAAGCTATCCGAATTGAATATTTCAACTCGAAAGATTGAAAACGACGAATCGAGTCAAGAAGAGTTGTTTGATGAAAATCTAGGGCTTTCTTACGGAAAGTTCGAATTGTTCGAGGTGAATTCTGATTCTGAATTCGAAGACGATGATAATGAGGAGGAGGAGGAGGAGGACTATGGTGGTGAAATGTTAGGATTTGAGGGTGGAGAAGCTGGGGATGTGGTTGGTGGGGATGGAATTGAAGGAGAGGAAGTGAAGGAGAAGGAGAAAGGAGTGCCGGCGGTGATGAGATGCTTTGACAGAGCGAAGATTTTTGTTAAGGCCGGTGATGGCGGGAATGGGGTGGTGGCGTTCCGGCGAGAAAAGTACGTGCCGTTTGGGGGACCATCCGGTGGCGACGGAGGGAGGGGTGGGAATGTGTATGTGGAAGTTGATGGGTCGATGAATTCGTTATTGCCGTTTCGACAGAACATTCATTTCAGGGCAGGGAGGGGTAGCCATGGGCAGGGGAAGAAGCAGAATGGGGCGAAGGGAGAGGATGTTGTGGTGAAGGTGGCACCGGGGACGGTTATTAGGGAGGCTGCCATGGATGGAGAGCAAGGGGAGGTGCTTTTGGAGTTGTTGTATCCGGGGCAGAGGGCATTGTTGTTGCCAGGTGGAAGAGGAGGGAGAGGCAATGCTTCTTTTAAGTCGGGGACGAACAAGGTGCCAAAGATTGCAGAGATTGGAGAGGAGGGCCCAGAATTGTGAGTCTTTCAAGTTCTTAAATTGTTTGTTCAGATTTTTAAAAATTTGAAATAGGTAATTGCATATATTGATTTTAACACTCGGAAATGGTTTCGTGGATTTTTTATTTGATTTGTACATCCTTGTTGAGAGTATAGGGTTTTGTTCTGTTTAGTTCGGTTGTTTCTTTTGCTGGTACATGCGTGTGTAGATGGTTGATGCCTTCGCTGTGCATTAAAATAGTTACTATTTTGCTTGTCAATAAATAAATAAATAACTGTTGTACAAAGTGCAGCAAAGTCTATTATTATAGCTCATATTCTTTGAGTTCACTAATTTATATTTTTACAATTAAGTATACATGAGTCTGACCATTTTAGGGGGTCAGATGGGTCACAATTGCAATATCTCCTATTCCAAGTGGCACTGCATTTGGAGATACAAAGTTTTAGATCACCAAGATTTTGATAGTGAGACTCACTTGTGGAATTAATAAGTTGTTAATACATGCCCGGGATACCAATTCATCCAAGTTTTAGCGGTAACATTCATGGTTGGTGTATTTATGAATAAGGGGCCTCAAGAATAGTCTCTTCATAAGAAATGGGGGGAAGGTTGTCTAGCTACCTCTCTCAGTCTTGGACTTTGTTATAAGCTGGAGCTTTGTGCATTGGGCATGAGCTTTTTTTTTCTTTTTAAGGTTATTCAGAGCTAATTTCCATGGTTAGTGGAAGTCTTTCAATTTTGTTATTAATTATTTTGTGAGCATTTTGACCAGGTGGTTGGAGTTAGACCTAAAGTTGGTAGCTGATGTTGGAATAATAGGTGCTCCAAATGCAGGGAAAAGCACACTTCTTAGTGTTATTAGTTCTGCTCAGCCAGCTATTGCAAACTATCCCTTTACAACTTTACTTCCAAATCTCGGTGTTGTTTCATTTGACTATGATTCTACAATGGTCGTAGCTGATCTCCCAGGTTTACTTGAAGGAGCACACCGAGGTTTTGGTTTAGGCCATGAGTTTCTCCGGCACACAGAAAGATGTTCTGCTTTGGTATAAACCCTCTCATAAATTGTGCTTGCTCACTAAGATTTTGAAATAGCATTGCTTTATAGAGTAATTACTGAAGAAAGATGTCATAGCTGTACATTTTGTTTCTTGCTTTTGAAATTCGCCACACAATGTTATTTTGTGAGATTGTGAAACTAGAGCTTTTATTCTTACTTCAGATGTAGAGTTATTCTACTTCTATTTTATTTGTGGATTTGCTTGGGCCAATTCTTTTTCGGACTAATAGAACTATTATCAATATGGAACCTTAGGTACATGTTGTTGATGGTTCATCACAGCAACCTGAATATGAATTTGATGCAGTTAGTCTTGAGCTAGAACTGTTCAATCCTGAACTTGCTGAAAAGCCGTATTTAGTTGCCTACAACAAAATGGATCTTCTGGAGGCATCTGAAAGGTGGGTATCATTCAAGGAAAACTTGCAAGCTCGTGGCATTGAACCTTTTTGCATGAGTGCTGTTATGAGAGAGGCTACTCATGAAGTGACCTGTGCTGCCTATGAGCTTGTACGAAAAAGAATGGAAGACAATAAGGAAGAAGGTTGGAAATTTATCTTATTTTCTTCATTAGAATGCATTGTGTATATCTATTTATATGTGCATCTAATGTGCATGTGCTTATGTGCACATTTCTAACGATACCAATAAAGAGTATCAATATGCATTGGGGTTGTCCTTTGCTGTGATTGTGGGATTTATTTATGATTTTATTATGTGTGTGTGTGAGTGTGTGAGTGTGTGTGTGTGTGTGTGTGAGAGAGAGAGAGAGAGAGAGAACAGATGAGACAATCAAAACATTACATATAGGGGTATATATGTATATATTTGTTTATATACATTTACAATCTTCTACTTCTTTTGTGTTGCCTTTGGGTGTCTGACAGGTTGGAATAATCCAGTAAACTTGAACCATGTGGCTGATATGGTGCAGAAGCAGCGAACTGCCCCTATTAATGAGTTTGAGATCTCTCATGAAAGCAGTACTAATACGTGGCATGTAGTTGGATCTGGGTTACAACGTTTTGTTCAAATGACAAACTGGCGGTGTGTGTACATTGCACATTACCTGCATCTATAGCTATTGCCTTTATACCCTTCCTCCTCTTTTCTTGCTGTCATTGTCTTGTGGTGATTCTTCCTGTCTTGTTCTATCAGATTTATACTTGCAAATTGCAAATTATCAGTGCATAGCTCATGATACTGAATGCATTTTTCGTATTCCTCATACTGAGTTTCATAGCTCATGTTCTATCAGATTTAGGCATGCACAACCCAGCTTTGAACAAAAATATTTTGCCTGAAACTGGGTCTTTGGATCATGTTGGATTATTCATTTTGATTGAGTAAAAATTCACTAATAATATTTGGTGTGATCTACACAAAACATTAATTTTGTGAACATTCCTGGTTTTGATATTACCCTTAGTAGCAGGAATCGTTACAGTAGGTGACGATTTTGTGGGAGAAACGCAATTCTTAAGAGAGAAAATCGCGTTTCGGTGTGAGATGAAACCGTCTATCAAAATCAAACAACTCCAGATGCAAAATAAATTCGATCAAGATTTTGGGTAAAAATATGAAGCATATATACAAAAAAAAAAAAATAATAATAGCACATACGAGATATCCATTAAATTCAAATATTACTTACAGAATTTGGGTATATCTAAATCTGATTGGCAATTTCATGAACAGGTTCACATCTATTCATACATCCATTACTCCGTAATCAGTGAGAGGATGGCTCTGGGTCTGCCGTCGGTAATGCAATTGTTGGGCTTGAGGTTGGAAAATATTTGGTGTGGAGAGAGGAGATAGATACTGGGCTGTTTGGATGAAAGGGAACTATGTGGTGGAGTTGAGAAGACCTAGCACTTGTCAAATAATGGAGGAAGAAGAACTGCAGTGGAGTCGGTCGGCAAGAAGCAGCTGGAACGTTGGTCATCGAAGGTATAAAGGAGGGAGAGAGGGGGAGAGAGAGAGAGGTATATGCAGAGTTTTTTTTTAAATGGGTGTATATACCGAGTTTGGTTGAGAGAGTAAACCGTGTTTCAATCTCACCTTTTAGATCTCCAATGCCCTCTACAAATAGGTGTAGGCTATAGGTGTAGGCTTTAATTATTTTCTTTGAAATAATACAATAAACAGTGTTGTAGATCAATAAATATGATAAGGAACATCACTTGTTAAAATTGAAATGTTAGAAAAAATATACTCACTTCGTTTAAAAATAATATAGTTTTGTTTTGGGAAATTTAATTTTTTTATAGTATAATTATCTTACCTTAAAAAATTAATTTTTGAAAATTGTTTTTTGAGAGTATATTTTTTTAGAGAATATTAATTGTCATAATTATATTTTTTGTGGTATTAATTAATTTAAGGATAAATTATAAATACATCTTTCGAGATTTGTTTAAAATACAGATTGTTCCCTGTGATTTAAAAAATTATAAATACTTCCTTATTAGAATTTTTTATTTAACAGAATTAATTAAAAAAATAAAATTCATAATTGATCTCCTATACATGAATAAAATTACCTAAATTATTAATTAAAACATATTTCTAATATCATTAAAAATCGTTAATTGACTAAATAATTTATTAATAAAATTGGCGATTTGCTATGAAATTAGAAACCTCGGAGGGTGGGATGTAATTTTCAGAACCACAGAGAGGCGATTTGTATTTTAATCAAACCTAAAGAAGTGTTTGTAATTTACCCTTAATTTAAAAGAAGGGAAAAATAAAAAATAAATATTATTTTAGTCTTTGATTTTTAAAAAGTGAATAATATTTTAGAACAATAAAAAATAAAATAAGGGACTAATATTTTGAGACGGAAGAAGTATTGAAAAAGTGTATAGATTTTATATAAAAAAAAATATTGAACCGCGATTTTAACAACCCAGGTCTCTCTCTCTCTCTCTCTCTCTCTCTCTCTCTCTTATATCTTTAGTTTTTTTTTTTTTTTCAAAAAATCTATTTAGTTTATTAATTAATTGTTATTGCAACTTATAAGACTAATCTGAATTCATTCAACAATCTGTTTCACTCTCTACTCATGGAATTATGAGACTATAGTTGTATTTTTGATGAATTTCATGAGAATTTTACTGGGTCTTGATTGAACTGAAAATTTAGACTTTACCCCCAATCACATGGAATAGATTAAGCATATTGCTTAAATATCTTGTGGGTTACTGTATGTTTTTGCTTTGTATTTGATTAATATGGCACAACCCAATTCTTTTTTTTTTTCATCCCCTCCTCAAATTTCCAAGTACCCAACTCAACTACTTTCTTATAAATCTTTAGTTAAAAAACAAAAAAAAAAATCAATTTAGTTTATTAATCATCATTACAACCTCTCAGACTAATCTGAATTCATTTTGCAATCTCTTTCACTCCCTATTCATGGAATTATGAGACTATTATTGTATCTTCGATGACTTTCATGAGAATTTTACTGAGTCTTGAACTGCAAATTCTGACTTTACCCTAATTAGATGGAATAGATAAAGCATATTGTTTGAATATTGAAAAAATTAAAATCCCTTAGATATTGATTTGTGATTACGTTTCACTTTTAAATAACGAAGAACAATCCCAATTAAATAATCAAAAACAAATCAACACACCGATTTAACGTGGAAAAATCACAATTGGAGCGCCTCCAATTGTGATAAAAAAAATTACGGGCCAAAGTCACAAAACAATCCACTAAGAAAATAAAAAGGAACTACATATGTGGATCCTCAATTATCTAGCGAATCCACACCCGAATTTAACCAACTCCAATATGCCTCTTCCACTACCGTCTTCACCTCAGAATTGGCTTGCCCAACGTTGAATCTACAACGCGGATATCGAATTCACGACGGCGAGCCACTCCGGAATCTACCAAAATTTTAGGCCCAAATTCTCTGAAATTCATCGAAGAACAACTCTCTCATTTGTGAATTAAAGAAAACACACAAAACCTACAGATCCATTGATTAGTCTTAAATCATCAAGAAAGCACTCTTAAAGCACCATCCAATATAAAATACTTTGTTTTTTCTTCCTCTTTGAAAATCTGGACGGCTCAAACCCTAAAAATAACAAATAGCTCACTTTATAGAAAATTAGATCACGAAGATCGCTCGAGAGCACACTTTACCACTCAAGCGGTGTGAGTAAAGGTGGTGCAAAACATATAGGCTGACCGTTCGAGCGCAACATTCACCACTCGAGCAGTAAAACTTTCTTCCTAGAAATTTAGGTGCTTTGTAAAAGTACTAAGGGATTCTTTTCTTTGCTGGAACGCACAAATGACTGCTCAAGCGGTCAAACAACTTCGACAGTATTTTTGCTTTTTGCTTCAGCGAAGTGGCAAAAATGAAAGGATGAAGATCACAAGCTACTCTGCATAGGCACAACTCAGATTGGATTCACAACTAAATACTCACATCCTCATTGAAATATAAGAGCGAATAAAATTATAATTGAAAAAAAGTTTTGTCAAACGGAATTGCCAGTTACAAAAATCTAACAATCTCCCCCTTTGACAATTCCGTGACAGAACACACCTAACAAATAAAATCCTAATCACCCCAACCCATAACAACCAATCAAGATGCTATTAGTGCTATCATCTAAAAAATAGTTATTAGTGCCACAGTCTGCAAAACAACTAATATTGCCACAAGGGTATATGAAAGTAATAGACATATGACAAGATTATCTTGCAGCATAAATAGATGAAAATTTAAAGAACATGCAGACATACTAAAAAAACTCCCTCTCAAAAATATCATGTGAGTTATTGGATGTTTTCGCATTGAGTTTCATTAATATGGTACAACCCAATTTTTATTTTTTTCATCCCCTCCTCAAATTTCCAAGTACCCTCCTCCTCAAATTTCCAAGTACCCTACTCAACTACTCTCTCATTGCAACCTCTCAGACTAATCTGAATTCATTCTTTGATCCCTTTCACTAATTCATACCAAAACTTAGAACTCTCTACCTTGAATTATGAGACTATTATTGTATCTTAGGTGAATTTCACGAGAAAGAGTGTTGAATTGAAAATTCAGACTTTGCCCCCAATTAGATGGAATAGATCAAGCATATTGTTCGAGTATCATGTCGGTTATTGTATGTTTTCGCATAATATTTATTTGATTAATATGGCACAACCCAATTCTTATTTTTTCATCCCCTCCTCAAATTTCCAAGTACCCAACTCAATAACCTAAATAAGAAGAAATTCCCTACTGAATTCTCCATTAATCTATAACTTGTATAATTTTATATAAAAAAAATCACTTGAAATTTAAGCCTTTTGTTCACAATATGATGCTTTTTCTGTAGGTTACCTCACCCCGATGGGCCATTGACAACAAACAAGGCTGCGGCTTTGGTGAAGTTCCTCGAAAGAAAACTTCAAGAGCCTAATGGATTGGCTTCTATAAAGCCCAAACTTGTTGAACGGGCTGTCAAAAATGCAAAGGATATTGTAAATGCAAGTACTTACCAGTTATATCTTGTAGTTTTTTTCCCAATGGTGTTAAATTCCTTTATTCTCGAACTAGGCTATGGACCTGGTTAAACCTAGTCAAGTTTGTGGACACCCCTTTTTTTCCTTATGTGCAATGCAGATCAAATTCATGACTTATAAGCCTTATATACATGACCCAACTCATGACCTAATTTTTCTTCGAAGAGTCTTTCCTGTTGGATTATATGGTTTAGACTTGGTATAATAGTGATTTACTAAATCTCATTGATTTTGACTTTTGTTTCTTTTTTATTCTTGTCCATATTCAAGTAGCTGGTATTTTCATAATTCAGATGAATATATGCAGAATAGTTAAAAGAAGATATCTGTAATCTAATTTCTTGTTAGAGTTGGAATTCTAACAGCTAACTATAGTAAGCATTAACGGATTTTTTCTCCAAATTTTGGTTTGTCTTATCCTGATAATGACTTACAAAAGTTTAGTGTTTTTATCCCTATTTGACAAAGTAGTATTGTACTCGCATTCATTTGTATTTACAATTGGTACTATACCTAATTGGTTCTAGGTGGGCTTACCGGCCAGTGTTCACTCCTAGACTATCAATCTACTGGGATGTGGTTGTATTTGTTGGTGGGTGCTTGATCTCTTCCCTTCTTATCATTTGGTGTTTGTATGGAGGTTTGGCAGTGCGACAACTGGTTCTCTCTGTACATTGTGTGTGGAAATAATGAGTATTCAATTTGATCAATTCTGGACAAAATCCTTGATACAGTATATATTTACTTGAATGTATTCTCATAATTTCACTTGTTTTATACTTCATCTATTACGTTATGATGATGGTTGCCTTTCCTGCACGTATGTGATTGATCTACTCGCATTAATGATATCTGGGATGTTACATATATCCCTATAGTATTTCTCATATTGCAATAAGCAATAAAATCTAATGTTCTTTCTATAACATGTGGGGCTTCACATTCAGGAAGAATAGTTCGACATGTAGACTCTTTTGGCGACTATGAGGTGGTTTATTTTTGTGTTCCTGTAATCATTTTTGGAAAAGCTTCAATAAACCGGTGTGTTTCTATGACCTATTTTTCTTCCTAATTGGTTGAAAATATGATAGAATACTTTGGAAGATGGAGATGAAAAAATTGAGTCAAAGAAACACAAGAAGAAGAAGAAGAAGAAGAAGAAGAAGAAAAAGAAAGATAAGGGAAAAAAAAAAAAAAAGGTTTGTTGCCATTGACCATTTCATGCTAGTCAAATCAAAATTGTAACATTTGCTTAGTCTTTAATGTTTTTCTGTTGCAGTCATCAAAGGACATTGCAGATGCTGTAGTGAAACGGCCTAAAAAGAAGCTGAAATTGTGATTCAAACAGAATTTGATTCCAACTGTTTGTCTGCAGACATATTGAAGGATTTACAAACTAGGTTTATCAGAGCATCTGCTTTCGCTTTTGATTAGAACAGACACTATTCCAATGAATTTTCAAGGAGTTTTTTTTTTTTAATTAGTTTTTTCAATTAGTTTTTTTTAGAATTTATTTGATGCAAATGATTCAAAACCATAATGATTAAATTCTTGAGTTGTGCAATTCAATCTATTCTTCTGGTTCTTTGTTAAAGTGGATTTGTATCTAGAAACTTCTTGCAATCTTTTCCATATGGTGTTTTGGTTGAGTCCCTTACCTCATTTGCACTGAATGATTGTTGTGTTGTGTCAATTTTCTAAGGAATTTCATAACATTCTCTTAAATGTGTCTCAATAGGATATTTAATTGTCGATTAATATTTCAAACATCCGTTAGTTGTCTTGTTTAGGTCCTCACGCTCTCTACTAAACAACCAAATGTAGTTTTACTTCTTGTGTTTATACTCACAGTCTCATGGACCAGAATGATCTAGGCCTACATGATAGGGTCAGCCTTAATTTTTTTAGGCCCAAAGCAAACTCAGAAATGGGGCTCAACTTTTAAACTTTTTTTAAAGAATATATATTGGTAAAATATTAAAAATCTTCAATTTATTTTATAAATTACATTTCATTATTCCAGTATGCACGATTGATCCCGGTTCAAACTTTTTTTTTTTAAATTAGTTTTTTTAATTTTTTTTTTTAGAATTTATTTGATGCAAATGATCCAAAATAAAAATACATACTAATAATATTAAATATTTAATATGGCATTTTTCTTTATTGAAGCTACATTATTTATAATAATATACAATAATATTTTAAAAATAAAAATACATAATAATATTAATATTCCTCATAATATAATTTTCTTTTAATAATAATATTTTCCTTTTATTGATCGGTCTTCATTGCCTTATAAATTATTTTCGTTTAAAGAATATATATTGGTAAAATATTAAAAAATTTCAATTTATTTTACAAATTACATTTCACTATTCCAGTGTGCACGATTGATCCCAATTCAAACTTTTTTTAAAAAAAAATAAAATAAAATACATAATAATATTAATATTCCTTATAATATAATTTTCTTTTAATAATAATATTCTCCTTTTATTGATTGATCTTCATTTCCTTATAAATTATTTCCGTTTAATAATAATATTCATCTTCATTGCCTTATAAAATTGTTTTCCTTTAATAATATTAAACTTTTTTTAAAGAATATATATTGGTAAAATATTAAAAATCTTCAATTTATTTTACAAATTACATTTCATTATTCCAGTATGCACGATTGATCCCGGTTAAAACTTTTTTTTTTTTAAATTAGTTTTTTTAATTTTTTTTTTTTAGAATTTGTTTGATGCAAATGATCCAAAATAAAAATACATACTAATAATATTAAATATTTAATATGGTATTTTTCTTTATTGAAGCTACATTCTTTATATTAATATACAATAATATTTTAAAAATAAAAATACATAATAATATTAATATTCCTCATAATATAATTTTCTTTTAATAATAATATTTTCCTTTTATTGATCGGTCTTCATTGCCTTATAAATTATTTTCGTTTAAAGAATATATATTGGTAAAATATTAAAAATTTTCAATTTATTTTACAAATTACATTTCACTATTCCAGTGTGCACGATTGATCCCAATTCAAACTTTTTTTTAAAAAAAATAAAATAAAATACATAATAATATTAATGTTCCTTATAATATAATTTTCTTTTAATTATAATATTCTCCTTTTATTGATTGAACTTCATTTCCTTATAAATTATTTCCGTTTAATAATAATATTCATCTTCATTGCCTTGTCAAATTGTTTTCCTTTAATAATATTAAACTTTTTTTAAAGAATATATATTGGTAAAATATTAAAAATATTCAATTTATTTTACAAATTACATTTCATTATTCCAGTATGCACGATTGATCCCGGTTCAAACTTTTTTTTTTTAAATTAGTTTTTTTAATTTTTTTTTTTAGAATTTATTTGATGCAAATGATCCAAAATAAAAATACTTACTAATAATATTAAATATTTAATATGGTATTTTTCTTTATTGAAGCTACATTCTTTATAATAATATACAATAATATTTTAAAAATAAAAATACATAATAATATTAATATTCCTCATAATATAATTTTCTTTTAATAATAATATTTTCCTTTTATTGATCGGCCTTCATTGCCTTATAAATTATTTTCGTTTACAGAATATATATTGGTAAAATATTAAAAAATTTCAATTTATTTTACAAATTACATTTCACTATTCCAGTGTGCACGATTGATCCCAATTCAAACTTTTTTTTTAAAAAAATAAAATAAACTAGATAATAATATTAATATTCCTTATAATACAATTTTCTTTTAATAATAATATTCTCCTTTTATTGACTGATCTTCATTTCCTTATAAATTATTTCCGTTTAATAATAATATTCATCTTCATTGCCTTATAAAATTGTTTTCCTTTAATAATATTAAACTTTTTTTAAAGAATATATATTGGTAAAATATTAAAAATCTTCAATTTATTTTACAAATTACATTTCATTATTCCAGTATGCACGATTGATCTCGGTTCAAACTTTTTTTTTAAAATTAGTTTTTTTAATTTTTTTTTAGAATTTATTTGATGCAAATGATCCAAAATAAAAATACATACTAATAATATTAAATATTTAATATGGTATTTTTCTTTATTGAAGCTACATTCTTTATAATAATATACAATAATATTTTAAAAATAAAAATACATAATAATATTACTATTCCTCATAATATAATTTTCTTTTAATAATAATATTTTCCTTTTATTGATCGGTCTTCATTGCCTTATAAATTATTTTCGTTTAAAGAATATATATTGGTAAAATATTAAAAATTTTCAATTTATTTTACAAATTACATTTCACTATTCCAGTGTGCACGATTGATCCCAATTCAAACTTTTTTTAAAAAAATAAAAAAAATAAAATACATAATAATATTAATATTCCTTATAATATAATTTTCTTTTAATAATAATATTCTCTTTTTATTGATTGATCTTCATTTCCTTATAAATTATTTCCGTTTAATAATAATATTCATCTTCATTGCCTTATAAAATTGTTTTCCTTTAATAATATTAAACTTTTTTTAAAGAATATATATTGGTAAAATATTAAAAATCTTCAATTTATTTTACAAATTACATTTCATTATTCCAGTATGCATGATTGATCCCGGTTCAAACTTTTTATTTTAAATTAGTTTTTTTAATTTTTTTTTTTAGAATTTATTTGATGCAAATGATCCAAAATAAAAATACATACTAATAATATTAAATATTTAATATGGTATTTTTCTTTATTGAAGCTACATTCTTTATAATAATATACAATAATATTTTAAAAATAAAAATACATAATAATATTAATATTCCTCATAATATAATTTTCTTTTAATAATAATATTTTCCTTTTATTGATCGGTCTTCATTGCCTTATAAATTATTTTCATTTAAAGAATATATATTGCTAAAATATTAAAAAATTTCAATTTATTTTACAAATTACATTTCACTATTCCAGTGTGCACGATTGATTCCAATTCAAACTTTTTTTTAAAAAAATAAAATAAAATACATAATAATATTAATATTCCTTATAATATAATTTTCTTTTAATAATAATATTCTCCTTTTATTGATTGATCTTCATTTCCTTATAAATTATTTCCGTTTAATAATAATATTCATCTTCATTGCCTTATAAAATTGTTTTCCTTTAATAATATTAAACTTTTTTTAAAGAATATATATTGGTAAAATATTAAAAATCTTCAATTTATTTTACAAATTACATTTCATTATTCCAGTATGCACGATTGATCCCGGTTCAAACTTTTTTTTTTTAAATTAGTTTTTTTAATTTTTTTTTTTAGAATTTATTTGATGCAAATGATCCAAAATAAAAATACATACTAATAATATTAAATATTTAATATGGTATTTTTCTTTATTGAAGCTACATTCTTTATAATAATATACAATAATATTTTAAAAATAAAAATACGTAATAATATTAATATTCCTCATAATATAATTTTCTTTTAATAATAATATTTTTCTTTTATTGATCGGCCTTCATTGCCTTATAAATTATTTTCGTTTAAAGAATATATATTGGTAAAATATTAAAAAATTTCAATTTATTTTACAAATTACATTTCACTATTCCAGTGTGCACGATTGATCCCAATTCAAACTTTTTTTTAAAAAAAAATAAAATAAAATACATAATAATATTAATATTCCTTATAATATAATTTTCTTTTAATAATAATATTCTCCTTTTATTGATTGATCTTCATTTCCTTATAAATTATTTCCGTTTAATAATAATATTCATCTTCATTGCCTTATAAAATTGTTTTCCTTTAATAATATTAAACTTTTTTTAAATAATATATATTGGTAAAATATTAAAAATCTTCAATTTATTTTACAAATTACATTTCATTATTCCAGTATGCACGATTGATCCCGGTTCAAACTTTTTTGTTTTAAATTAGTTTTTTTAATTTTTTTTTTTTAGAATTTATTTGATGCAAATGATCCGAAATAAAAATACATACTAATAATATTAAATATTTAATATGGTATTTTTCTTTATTGAAGCTACATTCTTTATAACAATATACAATAATAATATTAATATTCCTCATAATATAATTTTCTTTTAATAATAATATTTTCCTTTTATTGATCGGTCTTCATTGCCTTATAAATTATTTTCGTTTAAAGAATATATATTGGTAAAATATTAAAAAATTTCAATTTATTTTACAAATTACATTTCAGTATTCCAGTGTGCACGATTGATCCCAATTCAAACATTTTTTTAAAAAAATAAAAATAAAATACATAATAATATTAATATTCCTTATAATATAATTTTCTTTTAATAATAATATTCTCCTTTTATTGATTGATCTTCATTTCCTTATAAATTATTTCCGTTTAATAATAATATTCATCTTCATTGCCTTATAAAATTGTTTTCCTTTAATAATATTAAACTTTTTTTAAAGAATATATATTGGTAAAATATTAAAAATCTTCAATTTATTTTACAAATTACATTTCATTATTCCAGTATGCACGATTGATCCCGGTTCAAACTTTTTTTTTTTTAAATTAGTTTTTTTAATTTTTTTTTTTAGAATTTATTTGATGCAAATGATCCAAAATAAAAATACATACTAATAATATTAAATATTTAATATGGTATTTTTCTTTATTGAAGCTACATTCTTTATAATAATATACAATAATATTTTAAAAATAAAAATACATAATAATATTAATATTCCTCATAATATAATTTTCTTTTAATAATAATATTTTCCTTTTATTGATCGGTCTTCATTGCCTTATAAATTATTTTCGTTTAAAGAATATATAGTGGTAAAATATTAAAAAATTTCAATTTATTTTACAAATTACATTTCACTATTCCAGTGTGCACGATTGATTCCAATTCAAACTTTTAAAAAAAATAAATAAAATAAAATACATAATAATATTAATATTCCTTATAATATAATTTTCTTTTAATAATAATATTCTCTTTTTATTGATTGATCTTCATTTCCTTATAAATTATTTCCGTTTAATAATATTCATATTCATTGCCTTATAAAATTGTTTTCCTTTAATAATAAAATTTTCCTCCATTGATTCACCTTCGTTCTTCGTTCTTCGTTCCCCCTGTATCTATATATACATATTGTAGTGCATAGCTAATTCGTACACTGAAATCATATAGATACAACAAACATAGAGAAAGAGAAAGAGAAAGAGAAAGAGAGACAAAACATTCAATGGCATTCAAGGCTTTCTTCTCCCGCTTCACATCATCCTTCAAATTCTGCCGAGCCAAAAATTCGTCCAACATCCCAGAAAATCCTATCCAACTCCCCCCCACCCCTCTCTTCATTGACTGCCAGCCGGCCACCCCGCTCCCTTTCAAACCCCGCACCTCCTTCAAGCACCGCGTCTCCTCCATCTTCGGCTGTGGGTTCCGCATACACGAAGACGACCTCCCCGAATCACCGCCATGCAAGTGGGACGAGACGCCACGTCCCGACCACAACTCCCCCATCTCCAGCGATTCCGACGGCGAACTCTTCCATCCTCCTCCGCCGCCGACACGACACCCTACCACTTCCATCTCCGGCGATTCCCACAACCAGCTCTTCCCCCCTCCTCCTCCGACTCCGACGCCGACACCACGCCCTGTCACCACTTCCTCGGCCGACAGTGGTTTGTGTGGTTACGAGAGTGACGATGAAAAAGAAAAGATCGTGACACTTTCACTAACTCGCAACAAGAGGATGAAGAAGCTGCTACCATCATTTCCGGCGGAGGGGAAACTGAAGGACAGCTTCGCCGTGGTGATGGAATCGGTTGACCCACATGGGGATGTCAAGGCATCCATGATAGAGATGGTATTAGCGAAGCAGCTGTTTGAGGAGAGAGACCTCGAGCAGCTGCTGGAGTGTTTCTTATCACTCAATTCGCGTCATCTTTACGGGGTCATCGTTGACGCTTTTTCAGACATTTGGAAGGCAATTTTTTTGTAGTACTAGTTGTATTTTGTTTAGTTGCTCAATTGAGTTTTGTATCTTGATTTTTTATTGTTTTTCTCTTTTGTCTGTCCTTCATTTATTTTTCTATTCAAACCTGTTACCTGACCAAAAGAAATGTTATCTTTCTTTCACATTATTGAATTAGCAGACATTTACTGATGTGGATGTTGTTGAGTGTGGATGTTGTTGAGTGTGAATTAGTAGACATTCAAACCTGACCAATTTTTTAAAAAAATTATTATTTTTTCTAAATCGTATGTGTATTTGCTTCATTAAAATTGTGTCTTTAATCGTGTACTCTGTGAGGCATTGTTCATTGGAAAGTTGAGGTTTTTGGTGGTAGAATTCGAAGATTCGACTTTGAAGTACTGGGTTTATTTTAATTTTTTATTTATGGGAATTGAATGTGCTTCAATGGTGTACTGGGTTGTAAAATAATTATTTTGATTTTTATTTATCCTTTTAGGGTTAATAGGAAATTTGTTTGTTGCTTGGAGGGTTACCAATTATTTTGGGAGTGAATGTTCTATTCGGGCATGGATTATGCAAAGGAAACCGGTGAAACCGCTGCAGGCACGGCGCTAATCCCGACGCGGTTTGTGTGGCCTTATCGGGGAGGAAGTGTTTTTCTCTGTAGCTCTTTTACAGGGTGAGACTCAAATGCTCATGTGTGATTTTGATGTTTTATTTGTTAGCTGCACTGTATTGTTCATTACTTTGTTGTAATTCTTAGTTCAATTGATTGTTATTTGTTTAATTTTAATTGATGGGAAGTAAACTTTTTTTTGGTAAAGGTGGTCTGCCCATTATCCAATGACTCCTGTTGAAGGGTGTCTCACTGTATTTCAGACTATTTGCAGCCAAGTTACCATCAAGTTGGTTTATAACTTCAGGAGGTTTTGATGATTCCACTCGAGCCGAGTTTAATTCAATAATACCTTGATCACTATTGTCAAATAATTTCCTGTTAAATCATATTTATTTTTATTTTTTTCATGCAAATTTGTCAATTATGTGTCGTTAATGGTGGATGAGTTCATATATGGTAAATGGGTTCCATGAACAAACAAAACATTTACGTTTTTTTATGGGCATAGTGAAACTTATGTACGTGCTTGGTGGTAAATTCTAGCAACCCTTTGGGGTATGTTGCCTTTTGATGTGGTTGGATGTGAAAATGGTGCTATATTTTTTCTTAAAATTTGTTTCATCCCCTAAGTTCTTGCTGTCATATGCTGCGATTGTAAACACTTCTTCCCATTTTGGTATTTCTCCATGCACCATCTTGTTTTCTTGCAAATAATACTTATTACAAGGGAGGTAATTCAGTTGTATTATTTTGAATGCTTATGGAACAAAGAAGCAAGTGTATTGTTGTTAATTGTTCAGATATGATTTCTCTCTCTTAATTTAATTGAACACAAAGTATAGAAATTTCTTCTCGGCTTAGAAGATGTGTCTTCTCTGCACACAAGAACATAATGTTGCTGAGCTTGGAAGATGAACTGATTCTGTCCTAGCTGTCATGTGATCATTTATTTTAAATGATTTATTTACTATTTTGTGATTTTATTTTTAAATTGATGTACAAAATCAGCGAAGGTTTAGATTCAGAGGAGTTAATTTGGGATCTTCACTTGGACGTGTTGTCATAATGAATGGAATATTAATGAATGCGTTAAACACCCCAATATTAAATTTGATTTCCTCCTATTTCCACAAAAAGTTTACCGTGATGATCGGTAATAACAATATTTTTGAACCCTCATGTAGTTTTTTTTCATTTTGTTAAATTGAATTTAGCACATTTGCTAAGAGCTGTAATTGGCGCATTAGTGAAGGAAAAAAGAACATTATTAAAATAAGAAAGAAGTTGGATTAGAAGGTTTTGGAATTATATGTTGACCAATGTTAAAAGATGTCATTAACTCTAAGCATGGAAAGTCTTTATCAGTGGGCTTTTTTATTTGGTAAGCACAATTCAACTCAGTAGACTTCTATTTCTTCGTATGCTCATTTTGCATAATGCATTAGGTTTTTGTGAGGAGTTCACCATATTGACCCTATTGGTTTATGAAGCTAATGGTTATTAATAGGGACTTTAGGGTGCACTTTCAATTGACTCTTATTTTCTTTTATGGCATAAAAAATTAGTAAACATTTTGCGGGATTCTTTACATCATGCTGTCATTGGCACCCATGATGCATTCATGAACTCGCATCGTGAAACATTCTGAATTAACCAGCCTAAGCAACCGGTGTATAGGCTACGGTGAATGCTGCACCAATACTGCAGTAAAGATATATTCAAGATGTAAAAATAAAATAACCTGACTTCTGAAAAACCCCAGGATGTGTGTACTCCATGAGAAGTTTGTTCCTGACAATAAACAAAATAGCATGGTCCTGCTTGGTCTTTGGCAAAGGGTGAATGAAGCCAAAACTGAGGCCTATGCAATAAATTGTGGGGTTCACTTCAGAAAAATTACTCCTCATACCATGTTACTTGGCTTCACAAAGGAAACATTAAGGAAATAAACAGGAAAAAAAATGTTCAAATTGCTAAATTAACAGTTTTGGATAAGAGTTGTATCATGTTTAAGGTAGTGCATTGAGGGTATTAGTTTTTTATGGTAAATGTGGCTCAAACATAATGTAATAGAACTCTAATGGTTTTTGGTAGAGAGAGAAAAAAGAAAAAAGAAAAAAGAAGCATATGTAGCACAACTTCTCTTAAAATAAAATGTCCCAATATGCAATATTCACCCCAATTGTGGGTTTCATTAATGTAGCTTAGTAGCAAAAATCTGGTATAAGTGCAATAATTTTTATGATATTTAACATTGGGGGGCTAACTTCCAACACTTCTGAGTGCAAATTTTGCTCACTTTTGTTACTTCAAGGAGTTAATTTTGGTCCACTTGTCATGAAAAATGAATTATAGAGTTATTGGTTCAAGTTTTAATATCAAGTTTAATTTATATGGCTAAGTTTGCTTTGCTTTATGTAATCTCATGCAAGCATCAATGCTTTGTATACAGGTAACAAGTATGGTTGTACTTTGACTAATTGGAGTGTAGAACGAGAGTGATGGTGATTTTTAGAGTACCTAGTTCAAAGAATTTCCAGAGCCAGAATACATATACATATGTATATACACACATAAATAAATGCTTACAAATGTTTGTAGAAAGTCAAGAGTATTTAATGAAACTGCATTCTAAATTAGTCAAATCTTCTATTTGACCATTTTAAATGCAAGAAGGAAGGTACATGATGCCCAAGTTGGCACTTATGTTTGGTTGGGGGATTTGGGAAGGGATTTGGAAAAGGAAATGGAAAGGGTGTGTGAAATGTAGTGAAATATAGGTGTATTTTATTCACATTTCACTTACCTTTTCCTTTCCCTTTTCCTTTTCTCTTCCTAAATCCTCCAACCAAACACAGCGTTAATAAATTAAACCCCCACCACTGACAACGGGGCAATTCAACAGAGTAGGCAGCCTAAAGTTACGCAAAGTGTAGTTTTAAAGTAAACTTTACTTCTTTTTTTTAAAATTTATTATGAAATTAAATTTTGGTAGTTAAGCGATATATGGGCTTATAAATGAAGAGCTTTTGCAATACATATTAGAAAGAGCAATGAAGAGATTGTAGATAATCAAGAACTACCCTGAAGTAGAATGATGCTATTTGTGGGGCAGTGAAAACTTGAAAAGAACTAAATGATACGTGGTCCAAGTAAGCATGATGGTTCGCAATAAATTTTTGATTCATTACTGCAGCTGAAATATGCTTGGGAATTGTCTGAATTATTTAAGCTCTGCAAATACTTGCCACTTAATTCAGGAACATAGAATGTGTTTGTTTGTTTGATTCTGTTACATACTGTACAAGATTGTTGTTGATGGCGAGTGGCGACATGATGAGCACTAGCCATTTGAGAATGGGAACTATGGGACAGTGAACACTGTTTTCTTAGCCAGGGAATCTGATTATGTTCCTGGAATCCTAAATCCACAAATGCATTCTGGTTCTAACATGGATGTGGATAACGAGGCTTTTCAGCGTTTGGTATGAGACTAATATAATGAACTATTTTTTTTTTACAGCTAGTTGCCTGGAACCTAATATCTCTTGTCATTTGCTCCTATGTAAATTCTATTTTCAAACAAAAGCATGCTGAGCATTTTTCCATCCTGTATACATTTGTACTTGACTAATCATGATACCCATTAGGAACTCTTGCTATTACAAACTTTTGTGTATTTTGGTGGTAAAAGTCAGATACTGGTGGATTTCTACGTGTATAGTATAGGATGTTACCTAATGTTGTTATCGTTGAAGTCAGAAATTCTTTGGTTATCTCTATGCATACTGTTGCTATAGTTTTGGGCTTGTCTGCCGTTGTTACCCCTCAGATTTTTCCTGCCTACTATTCTCTTGCTAATACAGTCGGCATAACTGGTTTAATTCAGGTTTCACCTTTTTGTCTTATCAAATCAATGTGATCGTTCCTAAAATCGCTTGAATCAGAAACAATATGATGGACTCAAAACTGTGAAAAGTATAACCCCATTTGAATTTTGGAATTTCTTTCAATAATTTGAAATAAAAAGAAATTTTATTCCTTATTTTAGAAAATGCAAAAAGGAAGTGTCTAAAGCCAATGGAGGTTTCCCTAGTTTGGAATGTGATTAATGAGTCTTAAAAGATTTTTTTTTTTTTTAAAAATCAAGAAATCTTTTTTTGGCTCACATCTGTCTTTAAGTGTTATGTATTGCATATTCACATCTTATATCAGTGAGAACATTGATAAAGGTGGACTTTGAAGTATTGCTAGATGATCTTTTCTATGACTTTTAATTTATCAACTTGTATATAATTGCAGGTTAGAGTTTCAGGTGGTCCATTGCATGAAGCCTTGCCAAGGGTATCAAAAGCTGATTTAGAGGTTTCCCGCCACCATATTACTATATTTCTATCTACTCACATGGCTTATGAGCTGCTTCCTGAGTCAGGCAAGGTTTGAATAATTTTCCCTTGACTTTATTTTATTTTTATCTACTCTTGGAAGATCAAATAGATTTGATTGCTGCAACTATGTTTCATGTTTCTCATATAGATGCATGTGGCTCGCAGGTCATTGCCTTAGATGTTGATTACCTATAAAACAAGCATTTCATATTCTGCATGAACAAGTATCTCTCTCTCTCTCTCTCTCTCTCTCTCTCTCTCTCTCTCTCCGATGTTAAAATTTATTGGATATTGCTAGAGTGTTATTTACCTTAGAAAGATGTGCTAATGACTGTATAGTGTTAGTTTATTGAGTGTACAAGCAAATAGTTTGCAATGAAGTTACCATATAAAATATGATTTTCTGGCAAATCATGGAGTGTAATTATCTAATATTTGGCATGTAATCCAGTGGATTCCAAATTTGGTTGGAGAAATGAGTAATATCGTTTTATCCTGTGGGGTTGTGCAATATACTAGATTATTTCAGTAGTTATTTGCAAATTCCCTGAAGTCACATTTTATTAGAAGTTCATCTATGCTTTCAGATCACATTTTTATGTGTCAATTCTTTACAATGTTTTCAGGCATTTAATTTATTTTTTTAATAACTAGCATTTATATGTACCTTTCTGAGACTAGTTATTTCCAGGGAATTCCTATGGCTCCTCTTTGGGACTTCTGCAATGGACAGTTTGTTGGAGTTCTTAGTGCTTTGGATTTTATCATGATTGTAAGAGAGGTATGTTTGGGGGTTTAAAGTAAATTTGTTTGTTTTGTGTGCAGTGTGTTTGTGTTGTCATTGGTACAAATCTTTGAGCTTCTAAGTAGGCTTATCTGGTCATGATCTTTAAGCTCAAAGCTCCGGTTGGTGAGAAACCAACAAGAAGAGAAAACAAAATAACAGAAGCAAACAACCAATTCAGCAGATAAAACCCGAACCAGCCCAACAGATCAGATTAGCTCAACAAATTCAGCAGCCTCAACCAATTCAGCAGAACAAAACAAACATTTTGCTCCGCAAGGTTCTCATAACCAAAATCACCTATGAACAACTCCAAAGATGGTTGGAGTGTTTAAATTAACCACATAATCAGCAGCAGCAGCCAGCAGAACACCACCAGCCAGAAAACCAGTTCAGAAGCAGAACAACAGATCACCAACAGTATGGGCTAACAACAAATTGCAGATCACTGACAGATCAGATCAGTAACAGAACAATAGCAGAAACAGCAGAACCACCCGTGAGATAACATCAGCAAATGAAGACACAAAGGTACCAAGAATGCTGCAACTGATGCTCAACAACACACAGATAGAATTCTTTTAAACTTAATAGCATAGCCTGGTTTGTCTCCAATTGAGAACCACGTCCTCGACTGAACCTTTAAGCCAAAGAGCTAATCTGATCTGAATAAGTTCCCACAATTCTGCAGAATTAGGATGAGCATCTCTAAAAACACACTCATTCCTAAGCCTCCAAAGGGACCAGAGGACTACCAGTGGGATCGCTCCCCAAAATTTCCTGAGTGGGTGCTTGAATTTATCCCCCATCCACCAATTGAACAGAGCTGCTACAGATTGTGGGATACACCAACAGAGCCCCCATTCATATAACACAGATGACCAAATGGTCCAAGAGAAGTGACAATGAAGCAAAACACGAGAAACAGTTTCAGGGGCCAATTTGCAGAGAGGACATAAAGGAGAAACATTGCTGCCTAGGACACCAATATCGAGCAGAAACACCGCTGTTTTAACTCTTTCGTAACTACCTTTTGGCTCTTTCTTGTGTCTTCCTTTACAACATCTTAATTCCAGCTTCTTTTGACTAAAAAAAAGTCTTACTAGATGGAATTCTTTACTAAGCTGCTATCAATATTGGGTCATATTTCTCCTGCAATCGATGATACGTGTGTAGTTCCATTTGATTTATGGATAAATTACACCTTTAACCCCTGTAGTTTTACCCATATTTTACTTTGGTCCCTATTTTTCAAACTGAACAATTTGGCCCCTACATGTGCCACTTTTAACCCCTGTAGGTTTACTCAAGCATAGGTTTTTTCTTAGTGTTTTATTTCAAGGATAACATATGCCACTAAGGCAACCTAACAAGACCTAATCTCCAAAGAGAACACAAGACCCTCACAACCTGAGGGGTTTGATCAAAATAAAAATGCTTCTAACATATCAAGAGGATAGGAAAACCAAAACACTAAGGGGGTCTTTGAGCCCCCTTTTCGCCATCCCTCTTTATTGAGGGCTATATGCTTTGTTAAATTAATTGAATTCATATAATTTTTTGTTATTGCCTCCCATGTCAGTCTTGAGGAAGCAAGTGACACATAAATTATTTAATCTGTTTTTGGAATTCCACCTCTGAAATAGGGATTTTCTTCATTTTAATATCCAGCATGAGTAGGTTTTGTCTGCTGACTTTTATGTTGGTTTAGCAGGCTGGGCCAGATGAGAATTTGAAAGATGTTGCTCTCAAGATTTTGCAACAGTTCCTGTTATCCATTCATCTTCAGGCGATGCCTCGATTCCGCAGCTATTACACCTTGCCTCACTTTCTGGAATACTAAAATGTAAGGTTTTATTTAGTTTCCTGAACAAGAATTGGTGTTTTCTTACTAACCAATGTCTTGCTAATTTTCAGGCATTTGCAGGTACTTTAAACATTCTTCTGGGGACATTACCGATGCTCCAACTACCAATCTGTGCAATTCCTTTAGGTACCTGGGTTCCGGGAATTGGGGAAACAAATCGACGGCCATTGGCAATGTTGAGACCACGTTCTTCTCTCGGTTTAGCGTTGAGTTTGCTAGTTCAAGGTAAGAGAATATCAGGTTATTATTTCTGGGAGGGGTAAACTTGCCGACCTTGAGCCCCAAGCATTTCTGTCAACTTCTCATAATTAGTTTTGCTTGGTAAGTTGAAGGGTTGTGCTTCATTTGATCAGCAGATCTTAATGTGCATAAGAGAAGTGTTTCTTCATGGTTTGTTTGTCTGTTTGTTGGGTTAAACTGTTTGAGGTCCCATACTCCTACTTGAGGTATAAACTTCGGATTGGTGATTCTTAATGGACAAATAAATTTGGATGTTATTGTGACTAGTCCCTTGCTATGGGAATGCCTAGGGATGCATTGGTGATTCTGAAACCATGTTTTTTGTTAATACATAGCTTTGGTCAAATTTAAGTATAGAGTTTGTAATTGCATTGTGATCTGTGCCAAATTTAACTAGTTTTTTATGATATAGATAATAGATGTTTGTTCTACTCTTCAAGTAATTTGGGTAATTTAAACTACAAAAAAATTCAAGCAATTGGTTTATATATATATATATTTTATTGGCTATTTTACTTTCACTATAACTTTGGTTGGGAATGGAATGATGTGTTAGTTTTTATCTTTTGTGCTTAAATTTTTGTTCCTTCATATAATTTTGGTTCAACAAAATTATGGACAAAAGGGATAATGGGGATTGGATTGGGTGATAAGATTAGTGAGAATGCTTTACTTATATTTCACCATTGTCCTTTCATCCACATGTTATTGCGCCTTTTGTCTTTGCCACTCAAGTTACCCATTGTTGATGACAATGACTCATTATTAAATGTATATTCTGGAAGGTCAGTTCTGGTTCTAATATAGGACTCTGCATTATGAGTCAAATTTCAATTACAATTCCACCATCAAGAGTGATATGTCTGTTTTCTTCTTGACAGTGATATTACTACTTTGGCAAAGGACAAAATTTATACTCATATTAATCTTGAAGAGATGACTATTAATCAGGTAAGTGCTGTGCTTCAATTTGTTATTGTTGAGGTTATGTGCTTTCCAAGTCAAGTATCTTGATTACTTACCTAAAAAAAAAAAAAAAGTGATGATGTATCATAGGCTTTGCTTAAGGAATTGTGTTATGATATCAACTACTTTTTTGAGTACATGCAAAAACTACATGAATTGATTTTGAAAGAGTTTGGGTTAGTACAAATTTGGCAAGAAATGCTGAAAATCTTTTCATTTTCTCTTTGTTTTTGTTTTGGAAAATATCCAGGCATTGCAGCTGGGACAAGAGCCATATTCTCCATATGGATCCAACAGTCAAAGATGTCACATGTGTTTACGATCTGATCCACTGCATAAAGTGATGGAGCGATTGGCAAATCCAGGTTATTTTCATTCTCTCTTATTTATGCTATGTGAAATGTGCTAATTTTGTGAGCGACTAAAATCTGGAGTATATGAATGTATGATAAAAGCTGTTGGATTTTTGATAAAATTAAAAATATGATTAGGAGTTACTCATGGCCACCCCATCTACCAATAAATGAGATTCTTGTGTTCCTTTTGGGAAAATTGATGTGTTCGACTGACGTATGTGGAGCTCAGGGTTGAATTTGATCAATCATGATGAACTGTTACCGTTTATCTCCCAAATAGAGAAGACTAATTTTCAAGGAAATATAGAATAGGATGAACATTTTAAGTTTGATTCTTTATTGGTTCATAAAGATCTCAATAGTTCACACGATAGTGTTTCTCAAGTTTCATTTTTTTGTCTTTTGCCAACTTCATTTTCAACTCAAAGCTTTATCTTCTCTACATTTCTCACTTTTAGTTTCAGTAAGAAATTTGAAGGTCTTTTTGGTGCCTACCAGATGGAGATGGTATGGCACGACTCTGCAGACAGCTCCCCGATTAAATTTGAGGAAGGGGTCAACCGGTTCAATTAAATGGCCTCAGTGGACATAATGTAACCGTGTCATTCAAGTGCCATTGTGCCAATCCATTACTGTCAATGGAAGCTTGACTGAACCCCTTATTCCTCAGTAGTACCATTCTAGCAATGCCGGTATTGTAACTTTATCTACTTTCATTTTCAATATGTCTTGAATTTTTTCCTAACTGCATTGTTGAAGCCTCACTAATATACTATGCAGTTATGATGGTTGAGGGTTTTAACTAATGAACTTGTCCGAGGCCATCCAGATTTGGAGTTCAAACATATGTGCAGTGCTTCATGATTGGGAGAGTTTCATGAGGATTAGTGTTGCAGAGCAAATATTTTATTGTTTCTTGCTGAATAATACTTTACATGATGAATTTATAACCAAACTGGCCTGTATTCTTTTAATTTAATTGATCAACTGAAATAAGGAAGAACACACGGTTGCCTTTTTTATTGGCTTGCTCATAATTTTGAGATGTGATTTCATGTATGCCCATGTTATATTTTTGTGATGATCACGTGCGGAAAATGTTGTTGTCCTTGGGAATTTAATTCTCTCTAATTAAGCATCCGATTGGAGAGGTGGTGTTGGAACAGATGGGTTTACTTCGATGATCTAAAGCATTTATTTGTAATGATCACATTTATTTTAAAAAATTAAACCTTTTTTTTTTTTTTTTTTTTTTGGTATGCTCTACTCAGCAAATCACTCAATACTATTTTTTAATTCTAAATTTAAAAAAAATTGTTAGTTATACTACTTTTTTTTTTTTTTAAAAAAAAAAAGAACTAATTTGGTAGTTTATTTGGCATAATTATAACATGCCCTTTGTAATAAAAAAAATACCAAACAAAAAAAAATTAACCTTTTTTTTTTTTTGGTATGCTTTACTCAACAAATCACTCAATACTATTTTTTAATTCTAAATTTAAAAAAATTGTTAGTTATACTATTTTTTTCACAAAAAGAAATGAACTAATTTGATAGTTTATTTGGCATAATTATACCATGTTCTTTGAAATAAAAAAATACCGGACATATTTTATTTTTGCCCATGTCTTTATTCAGAAAATGAACATGTCCATATTTTTAAAACTAAAATATTTTTTTGAACTTTCATTATTTTTATATCTATAATACACATGATTGGAAGAATGATGATAGTTAAATAAGTTTATTAGGTAAAAACAAACGATAGACATAAACACAAAATTCAAAATGTCAACTTTAGCATAGAGAGGAAGAGAGAAGAAGAGGAGGCTAAAATTAGCATTAGCCTCTTATGTCAATTGAAATCTCATCAATTTGTCAATTTATCACTACCAAACATCTCATAACTTGTCTAGTTCTTTCATATTTGCCAATTAAATTGTATATATATTTTCACAGAAAAGCATTGAAACAGAATCAATCACACAAAAACATAAACAGAAACACTAAATCAATCGCTCATAAATTAGAAAGAACGAGAGATACCGGATGAATTATCGTGCGTGTCGATATATATAGAGAGAAAGTCATATATCTATATATGTATATGTAGATCTTGAAATCCTAGGCAAGAACTAAAAATGCAACATAAGAGAGATGAAAACTTTGATTCATTCATCGCAAACAAAAGTTGATGAAAATCTTCAAAGAAATGTGTGTAAATGTGGAGTAAGAGGGGCATTACCAAGCCGGATTATGGTGATGAAGCTGGGAGAGCTCTTTCAAGTGTAGAAGTGAAAGGTGTTTGTAGAGAGAGAAGTGAAGTACTATTTGTGTATATATATAGAGGTGTAATGTTTCAGACCCCCACTGGGGGTGACCCCCAGTACCCCCAGAGGGGTCTGATTGGTGCAAATTTTTTTTTATTTTTTTTCTTCTTCCAATAACCAACCCCCATATGTGTGTGGGGTGGTGGAGGTGGGGAAAATTGGGAGTCTCCATCAGTTCTCATATATAGAGGGAGAGAAAAAACTTCAGGCTCTGTTTTCAGTTTCATCACATTTGCAAGCGAGAAACAAAGAAGTGCGCTCGCCTTTCACAATTGCGTTCTCTTTTTTTTTTTTTTTTTTGGACTTGTAATAACCAAATTTAAGCGTTATTATGTTTGTATTAACTATTATTTAATTGAAATTCGATTAACCATAAATTTTGAATTTCATCATTTTGAACAATAAAGAAACACATTATTATAAGGTATTTTAATTTTTCACTTTCATGTCACCACATTAGCATTATAGAAATAGGGAAAAAAAAATTTCAAAAAACTTTTGGTAACGAATAAGAGCAAGATAAACTTTTCAAAAAAATTATTAACTTAGTTGAATTTTGTACTTTTATTGTATCACACAACTAGTTAAATATATATTTTTAAATATCACAAAACTAATGATTGAATGAGGATAAAATCTTTATTAAATCATTTATCTAATTTATGTCAATAATGCAATTTATCTATCACAATTATTTTATAATTTCATAAAATATAATTTTGTTTTCTCCAATATCTCATTTTATTATCCAATTTTTTTTATAAAAATTAATATAATCTTAATTTAATTTGACCAAGTTGCATGTTCGATCACAACCATGGTGGATATGCAGTTTATAAAGAAAATCGAGTTCCAAGAGTTTGTTAAATTACATTTGCATTATCTAAAGTATTGATTAAATCCCATTTTAGCCTTTAATTTTTTTTCTTCAATTTGATAATTAAAATATTCAAATTGTGTCTATGTGGTTTAGTTGGTTGTTGACCAGAAAACATAATTGTGGGAAAATGTAATACTTTATGAGGCAAAATTAAAATTCAACGGGAAAGTTTCAATGTCACGTGAAATTCGTTGTCAGTTGACAAAATTGGACCATAATGATTATTTTATTTAATAATTTTTTAATAAATTAAATGTGAGAATGTAATAAGATAATTATTTTATTTTATTCTTGAAACATCTCCAATTCTTTATATATATATATTTTTTTTTCCATCAAATTTATTCAACAATTTAAATTAAAAGCACGATTTGATATATAGCTCACTTTTCCAAGAGTGTAAATCAAAATTTTCATCAAATATTTTTAAAAATACCTAACCCATCTAAAAACCTTATTTAACAAATTCAATGAAAAAAAAATAATTTTCAATCCTTCATCTGTTAATAATTTTTTCAAATTTAAGTAAAAATAATTATTAAAAATTTGATGAATAAATTAGATCTAAGTTTTATCAAAATTTTAACTAAATTTAAAATTTGGTGACTTTAAAATTTATCCTCATTTGGAAACTTTAAATTTTAACTCCCATTTGACAAATGGATTGGCTTTTAGTTGAGACTAAAAAAATACGAAAAGACAAAATAGACTAAATAAGTCAATAAGGTAAAATTTTACATTCAAACCATAATCATTTTACTTTTTTTTCTAAAACAAACAAAAAAGTTAAAAAATTCTTCCCAAACGTAGCTAATTTAGCCTAGCTAAATTAGGCAAGAGTCAAAGAGTGAAGCTAAAATAGTTCTTTACAAACGAACCCTAGCTAAAAATTAAAAATTAATAAATTATATAAAAAAGTCAAAAATTCGATTTTCTCTTTACTTTTTACACTTTTTTTTAATAATAATTTAAAAAGTCATTCTAAATATAATAAATTTTTTTCAGGAGCATTTACATACATGTCTTAATTTATGAACTTATACTTCATTAAGTCATAATTACAAAATTTTAGACCTTCAAGTCCCATTAAATTTTTAATAGTTAGAATTGTCCTTCAAACAATGATTGTTTATCATTTACGATTATTTATAAAAGAACATGATAATTTGTATTTATTTTAATTTTCAAAATTTTGAAACATCAACTTTAAAATTGAAAAAACAAAAAAAAATTTATGTGCAAAAAAAAAAAAAAAACTAAAAGTGTTTCTGGTTTCAGTTTTTTGAAAAAATTGAGTTTTTTTATTTTCGTATTTTTTTTTTTGTTTCTAGTGAATATTTTTAAAATTTTAAGTAATTCTTTTATTTTTCTAGATGCACTTTACTTAGGTGTTTCTAAATAGTAAAATATTTGTGAAAAAATATTTTTAAAAATTAATAAATAAACAAAAATACGAAAATGTAATGAATTTTCGTTTTTTTTTTTTGTATTTTTGATATTTAGTGAATTTTTTAAAGATTTTTTTCACAAATATTATACTTTTTAAGTGTATTTATATTAGGTGTCTAAAAATTTAAAAAATTACTTAAAATGTTAAAAAAATTCATTGAAAACAAAAAAAATACGGAAAATAAAATAAAAAAATATAATTTTCTGAAAAGTGTTTTCTGAAAACAAAAACTATTTTTTTTTTTTGAAAAATTGAAAAATTTGAATTTTTTTTTGTGTGCAAAACTGCAAATTTTATGTCTATAAAGTAGCATGATGATAAAACGTTGATGTGCAAAACTAAAAAAAAAAAAAAACTTAAAAAAATGAGAAAATTGATAATGTTCTCAGTTTTAAAACTGAAAAAAACTAATAATATTTTCGATTTTATTAGATAGTTGAATCAAACTAATGAGTAGACAGACAAAAACGTTAAATCTCATGCTCTATTTTTTTATCAGTTAGTAAAACAATTATGTGGAATATTACTATACAAAATTGATAATATTCTTAGTTTTAAAAATTAGAAAATAACTAATAATATTATTAGTTTACTAAATAGGACTTACTATTTCAAAAAATCTTAGATAAGACCTGAGTTGTCATAACATTTATAAATAAAACTTTTAGATAATTAACTCTTTTTTAATCTCATATTTTAACTAATAGCCTGTTCCCAAACAAGACCTTATTTGAGTAAAACGCAGGCAGGTTAATACGACGTTGTCTTGTTAGGAAGAACTATTTCACAAACTTCTTGTAGGTGCGCCGTAACAGAGGCAATGGTGGAGAGAGAGAGAGAGAGAGAGGGGCATGGAAGGACTCACAGATGAAGAAAGAAGGGCTCTTCGTGGTAGCAAATTCGCTTCTCTTCCTCCTTCTGTTTCCTTTCCTTCCCGATCCAAACTCAAACCTAGGTCTCACCTCTCTCTCTCTCTCTCTCTTTCTCTCTCTCTTATATCTTTGCTTAGTCTTTAATGTTTTTCTATTGCAGTCATCAAAGGACACTGTAGATGCTGTAGTGAAACGGCCTAAAAAGAAGCTGAAATGGTGATTCAAATAGAATTCGATTCCAATTGCTTGTCTAAAGACATTGAAGGGTTTACAAATTAGGTTTATCAGAGCATTTGCTTTCGCTTTTGATTAGAACAGGCACTATTCCAATGAATTTTCAAGGAGTTTTTTTTTTTTTTTTTTTAGAATTTATTTGATGCAAATGATTCAAAACCCTAATGATTAAATTCCCGAGTTGTGCAATTCAATCTATTCTTCTGGTTCTTTGTTAAAGTGGATTTGTACCTAGAAACTTTTTGCAATGTTTTCCATAATATGGTGTTTTGGTTGAGTCCATTACCTCATTTCCATTGAATGATTGTTGTATTGTGTCAGTTTTCTAAGGAATTTCATAGCATTCTCTTAAATGTGTCTCAACAGGATAGTTTTCTAAGGAATTTCATAGCATTCTCTTAAATGTGTCTCAATAGGATATTTAATTGTTGATTAATATTTCAAACATCCGTTAGTTGTCTTGTTTAGGTCCTCACTACTAAACAACCAAATGTAGTTTGACTTCTTGTGTTTATACTCACAGCCTCATGGACCAGAATGATCCAGGCACATATGGTAGGGTCAACCTAAATTTTTTGAGGCCCGAAGCAAACTCAGAAATGACGCTCAACTTTTAAACTTTTTTTAAAGAATATATATTGGTAAAATATTAAAAATCTTCAATTTATTTTACAAATTACATTCCACTATTTCAGTATGCACGATTGATCTCGATTCAAACTTTTTTTTTTTCAAAATAAAAATACATAATAATATTAATATTCCTTATAATATTATTTTCTTTTAATAATAATATTTTCCTTCTATTGATTGGTCTTAATTACCTTATAAAATTATTTTCCTTTAATAATAAAATTTTCCTTCATCTTCATTGATTCACCGTCGTTCCCCCTGTATCTATATATACATACTGTATTGCATAGCTAATCGTTACACTGAAATCATACAGATACAACAAACAAAGAGAAAGAGGCACTATTCCAAGCCCATGTGGTAGGGTCGGCCTGAATTTTTTGACGCCCAAAGCAAACTCAGAAATGGGTTCAATTTTTAAACTTTTTTTGAAGAATATATATTGGTAAAATATTGAAAATCTTCAATTTGTTTTACAAATTACATTCTACTATTCCAGTATGCACAATTGATCCCGATTCAAACTTTTTTTCTTTTTTTTTTCAAAATAAAAATACATAATAATATTAATATGCCTTATAATATTATTTTCTTTTAATAATAATATTTTCCTTTTATTGATTGGTCTCCATTGCCTTATAAAATTAGTTTCATTTAATAATATTCATTTTCCTTTTATTGATTCATCTTCATTAATTCACCTTCGTCCCCCTATATCTATATATACATATTGTATTGCACTGAAATCATACACTGAAATCATACAGCTACAACAAACAAAAAGAAAGAGAGAGAGACAAAACAATTCAATGGCATTCAAGTCTTTCATCACCCGTATCACATCATTCTTCAAATTCTGCCGCTCCAAAAATCAGTCCAACATCCCAGAAAATCCTATCCAACTCTCCCCAAGCCCTCTCTTCACTAACTGCCAGCCGGCCACCCCGCTCCCTTTCAAAAAACCCCACCGCTCCTCCTTCAAGCACCACGTCTTCTCCTTCTTAGGCTGTGGGTTCCGCACGCACGAAGACGACCTCCCCGAATCACCGCCATGCAAGTGGGACGAGACGCCACGTCGCGACTACAACTCCTCCATCTCCAGGGATTCCGACGACGAACTCTTCTCTCCTCCTCCTCCTCCGCCGACACGACACCCTATCACCACTTCCATCTCCGGCGATTCTGACAACGAGCTCTTCCCTCCTCCTCCTCCGACAACGACGCCGACACGACACCCTGGCTACGAGAGAGAAGATGAAGAAGAAGAGATCGTGACACTAGCGGCGTTTTCACTAAATCGCAAGAAGAGGGTAAAGAAGCTGCTACCGTCGTTTCCGGCGGAGGGGAAAGTGAAGGACAGCTTCGCGGTGGTGAAAGAATCGGTGGACCCATATGAAGATTTCAAGGCATCCATGATGCAGATGATACTAGCGAAGCAGCTGTTTGAGGAGAGAGACTTCGAGCAACTGTTGGAGTGTTTCTTATCGCTCAATTCGCGTCATCATTACGGGGTCATTGTTGACGTTTTTTCGGACATTTGGAAGACAATTTTTTTCTAGTACTAGTTGTATTTTTTTTACTTGCTCAATTGAGTTTTGTATCTTGATTTTTCATTGTTTTTCTCTTTCTTTTGTCCGTCATTTATTTTCTATTCAAACCTGACCAAAAGAAATGTTATCTTTCTTTCACATTATTGAATTAGCAGACATTTACTAATGTGGATGTTGTTGACTGTGGATGTTGTTGACATTTGAATTAGCAGTCATTCAAACCTGACCAATTTTTTTAAAAAATTATTATATTTTCTGAATTGTACGTGTATTTGCTTCATTAAAATCGCGTCTTTAATTGTGTACTCCGTGAGGCATTGTTCATTGGAAAGTTGAGGTTTTTGGTGGTAGAATTCGAAGATTCGACTTTGACGTACTGGGTTTATTTTAATTTTTTTATTTATGGGAATTGAATGTGCTTCAATGGTGTACTGGGTTGTAAAATAATTATTTAATATTTAACTAAAATGGATATGCATTGCAGGTTGCTCGCAGTGGTCACACTGTAGTTAGGGCAAACTCTGTTTTAATTCTATTTGGAGGTGAAAATGCTAAACGGAAGAAACTCAGTGATTTACATATGTTTGATTTGAAGTCTTTGACTTGGCTTCCTCTTCATTGCACGTGAGTAGTCTGCAGCATATTGTATCAAAATATTTCTGAAACGATTGAAAAAAAATGTTGCTTGTCGACAATTTTAGACCTTAATTCTTTGTTGTACATCAAATTCCATTTAGAAGCTATTAACTGGGTCCCTGGCGCACTGTGCATGTGTGCAGAGGACAAGGACCATCTCCAAGATCTAACCACGTGGCTGCTCTTTATGGTGATAAAATGCTTCTAATTTTTGGAGGAGCATCGAAGTCTAAGACTTTGAATGACATATATTCACTTGACTTTGAGACGGTGCGTTCAGCTTTTAAATTTTTCTAGTTAATATTATTGGTCTTGGTGGTTGACATCTGATTTCTTTAGTGATGCAAAATCACATCTTATCTGCAAATTTCTGATACATGCATATGGATGTTTTCTTCAGATGATATGGTCGAGAATTAAGATACGAGGTTTTCATCCATCACCTAGAGCTGGCTGTTGTGGAGTCCTGCGTGGAACTAAATGGTACATTGCTGGGGGTGGTAGCAGGAAAAAACGTATGTCGCACAATCCGAGAAGAACGTATTCAAACTTCTCTAATCTGTTTCTTCCACGGTGCAACTTTGAATGAGGAACATAATTTCTTTTTGATGTCGGGTTTAATGTGACAATTTGGCTTATTGCCTACTCTTTTCATCTATTTTTGTTATGATGGTGACCATCTCATGTGTGGTTTGGGACTTTGGGACCTATGTATGCATTCTAAGAGGAGAAGATTAAAAGCAGAAAGAAGAATATACTTATATTTATTAAAAGTGGGAAGAATAATATAAAATCAAAGAGAAGGATTACCCATGTAACTCCTATTACTTGAAAGAAAGGGAAAATGGCAAAATTAGTTGGCACTTGAGACTATTGGTTTGAATTTATTATAATTTTGCTATTGTTTGGTTCTTTTATTGCCTTTGGTTGTGTAGTTATTTGGTATCTCCAAAGAATCCAATGACTCACACTTATGCATGTCACCTAATATGCATTTTAGATTTCTGTTTGCTCTTACAGAGAAATTTCTTGACTTTTCTTTCTATTCTATTCTCTCTATTTTCCAGGACATACAGAAATGTTGATTTTTGATGTTTTAAAACAAGAGTGGTCTGTTTCTGTTGCATCTCCTCCATCTTCTATCACCACCAACAAGGTACAGTTTGTTGATTTTGCAGCTTGTCCAAGTCTAATAAAAGTAGGTCTTTACAACATTATTATTGGACTTTCAACAAAGTGTGACTTGTAGGTTTTATCATTCATTGGAAGGTAATTAAAATGAATTCCTGAGGATGTTTATGTTATGCTTTCTCCTTCACATTTTTTCAAATTATTTTCTGCTTTCCTTTGGAGTTGGATGGTTTGGCCAGTTGGCCATACCTGATATGGCTGTGATTGTCAACTTGTATGCTAGTTAGAATATAATACTGCAAGACTTGAATCTTGTTCTCTTCTTTTTTGTTTCTCACTCAACTTTTGTCACTTGGGAATAATAGATATTTACTTCCTCCTATTTGTTGGCAATTTTGCTGATGGATTACTGTTTCACAGGGGTTTAGCCTTGTGCTTGTTGTGTTCGGGGGATCCAAGAAGGAGCCTTCAAATCAGGTTAAAAATAAGTTTTCAAATATTGTTTCCTGTTAACGCATCAGTTGATACCCAACAACACATTGTTTTGTGGTAGATTGAAGTACTGACCATGGAAAAGAATGAATCATCTATGGGCCGGTGATTAGCTCCCAGTAAAGGTCCAGGATCTTTACTCTCTGAAAACAGCTTTGTTAGATAATGTCTCAATGGGACCACATATTTAAATGTGGTGTTATCATTTATAAGAAGCCTACAATTTAAGTGATTCAATTTAGTTAATAGGCTTAAGGGTATATGTGTCATGGACCTAATGTGTAGATACTAGTTGAGTAATTTCTATTTCTATGAGGGGCAGAAATAGAAATTAAAACAAAATTGGTTAAGTTGGTTTTCATAGAAACTGCCACACGGTTTTGTTTTTTGAAAACCTATTTTTACTTTAAGATGTTATGGTCCCTAATCCTGCCTGATAAGAAAAGAACTGCCAACTTCTTTGATATCCTCTCAAGGAGAAACTAAAGGCACCAAAAGGAAAGGATTGGAAGGCAATAACAAAGGCAATACAAAAGGTGGTATTGACAATCACGCTTCTGTTTAACCATTACGATGGAATCAGGTACGCTTTTGTTTGGTTTTCTTGCTAATACACATGATACATGATCCAAACTCTAAGGTTTTATGTTCTGAAAAATTTATCTAACAAGCTTATCATCCACAGGATTGGCTACACAATTAAGTACTGGTTCTTTTAATGGGTCAGTTGATGCTGTTGCGAAACAAAATCTGGCATCTATAATTGAGCACCATGGCTCTGGTAGAAGATCATTGTGAGTCTTTACTTGTGGATTCAAATCCTGTTTCTGGTAATATTTCACTCTGCAAGAAATTTCATCATGAGGAAGACAGCATTATGGCAAAGAGTTCTGAAGATGGAAGTCCTTCACAGGTGAACTACTAATTCCCCAATGTAATTGCTCACTGTTGCATTTCAATATTAATTTAAATGTCTGAAAGTAGATATCCCTTGTTGAAAATCCAACAATGCCATCATCTGTGGACATATGAAAGTTCATTTTGCACGTTTTGTGTATGTCATTGTTGACTTCATTGGCCTACCTTGTTTTTTCCCGGCCTGGGATATGTTCTACATTGAAATCAAAGATAAGCTGTTGAGATGTAGAAACCTGTTTCCCTAGGATTTTCTTGTTCCCACTCATCAGTTGTCATTCTTTCCCACTATCCATCTTTTGAAACCAAATGGTCTGGATTCCAACATTTTCGCTTTGTGGCGGTCCATCCAACTGATATTCCCAAGTTCAAAAACCAAAAAAGTAACCGATGTTGCTTAGAACCTCAAAAACCCTATCCAACTGATATTCCCAAGTTCTTGTTCCAGCAGGTAGCAGAGCAAAGAACAAAACAACTTGATATGGGTGTTCAGGCTAACATTGCTGGGAATAAAGCCAATTCAGAAGAAACATCTTTATTTGAATCTGATGGTTCGAACACCCACAACAAAGGAAATGAAAATCTTCCAACTGATAATGATGATATAGTCGTATTATTAGAAACTGACGGTAAATGGAATAAAGCCAATTCAGAAGAAACATCTTTATTTGAATCTGATGGTTCGAACACCCACAACAAAGGAAATGAAAATCTTCCGACTGATAATGATGATATAGTCGTATTATTAGAACTGACGGTAAATCAAGAGGACCTTCAGTTCCTTCAAGCATCTATCAACTGTATGGAACAAAAATGGCTGCCCTAATAAAAAAGAACGAAATTTTAGAAGGACAGCTGGCAGTTGCATTGGCTAGCTGGGAAGCTGCAAAGAAGAACTTATCTTCTGTTCTCAAGAGCAGACAAGAGATGGAAAAAAAACTGACAGATGCAGTCAAGGAGATGGAATTGCTGAAAGAGAAGCTGGCTGGAGTTGAGCTGGCACAAGAAGAGGCCAACAACGTATCAAATATTGTCCACTCTGACAATGTAAGGCTTGAGCATGATGTGGCTTTCCTCAAGGCAGTGTTGGATGATACAAAGAAGGTACTGTAATTACATCATCTTCTCATGTGGATTCAAATTTGTGATTTGTAAGTTTGAATATATCATCGGGTTTGCTTGTCCTCCCCCTTTTCTTTTTAGGAGTTGCATTCGACTAGAGGAGTACTTGCGGGAGAAAGGGCAAGGGCACTCCAACCACAGGTATGGCTGCCAAATGATATTGATCTTTATTACAGCTGTTTATACTATTGTTCTAAACTATGTTATATGGACTCTTGTAAAGTTGTGAAGTACCCGTTTCGGGCATTTGACCCGTGGTAAGAGTTTGAGATACGTATCCTACATGCCCAACAAGTTTGTATAAGTAGTTCAGTTTAGTATGTAAACATCGTTTTATTCTTACAAATAAAAAAAGTATTTTCGAAATATAAAATCTAATTGTGTCTTAGTGTGATTGACATGAGAATTAAATAAATTTGAATAAAACAAGTATTTTCGAAATATAAAATCTAATTGTGTCTTGGTGTGATTGACATGAGAATTAATAAATTTGACATTTAGACATGTACTTGGACTCAAAATTGCCTATTGTAGCCATCGAAGTTATATGTAATCATCCTAACTCGCACGCAAGACTCTAAATTCTCATTCATAGTTGGTTTCGGATTAGGACCCGATTTACATACCACCTCCTAATAAAAAATGCATCGAGTTTTGAACACTGCAATTCAAGTACAGTCACTATGAAAGTAATAGAGATTGTATACCATTTTCCTTGTAACATGTTTTATGATACAATTGTGGGCTTATACTATTCCAATTCCATATACATAAAAATTTGCAGGTTGAAGTTTTCCATCTGAAACAAAGATTGCAGCCTGTGAAGAACCGAGCACCAACCCCAAGGAAATCTTTCCATCATGTATAGTATGGAGAATTGGTCTCCGCGCTGTTAAAGTAATATTTTTGTACACGCCCATCAGTTATATATTTACAATATTTTGTAGTAATATTTCTTTGTTTATTAAAGTACTTGATGCTGGTGCTCCATATTGTAAAATATCTTTAATTGCTAGGCCAGGTATAGCTTGGGCCCTCTTGGGTTGGATTGGTCTTTTACCCCTTTTAGTGACTAGTATCCATGGGTCAAATGCATCTTCCTCCCCTCTCTCTGTTTGCAAGTATCCGTTAGCTTCTGTCATGGGATTGTCAGGACGTCTTTGCCGGTAACGGCTATGTTATTTGCCGCCGGTTGGACGTTGGGAGTTTTGAACCTGCAGGCTTCTTTCTTTCTTGTGATCAATTCTAGCACAAAGAAAACAAAAGAAGTGTAGAGATTCGTATTCTATGTTGTAGTACCTATCCTCCAAAATAAACTTTGGTTTTAGAGGTTTACTGGCCTTGTTTGGTTTGTGTTTCTCAAAAAATTTTGGGAAAAATTTTCTACAAATAAGTTTTCAAAAGTAGTCAAACCAAACAAATTTTCCCAAATTTTTTTTCCAAAACTTGTTTGGTTTACAAGTTTTCCAAACAAATCTCTCTCTCATACACATCAAATCAATCACTTTTTTCAAAACTCTTTCTCAAAATAATTTTTCAATACATCTTTTGAAAAAAAATCAAACCAAACAAATTTTCGTACTTTTTATCTCAAAGCATATTTCTCAAATACAAACCAAACAAGCCCTAAGATCCATTTCAATACATATTCTTGCAAATTTCCCTCTTGTCGCCATAGCCGTGATCTAATCAATCTTAAGACGTTTCCCACTAGATTTGGCAATGGCGAAAAGAAGTTTCTCCTGGTAATACTCAATCGGAAGCTTTGGAAACCAAACCCAAACTGCGGTTGTGGTTTCAGAGGCTTCCGATGGTTTGAAATTCGGTTCCCACCGTCGCACAGTGAGATAGTAGTCCATGATCACCCATGGTTCTCCCATGAAAACATGAGTACAGTCTGACTATTCAGAAAATTTAAAAAGGAAGTAATTGTTACCCAGGTCAATGCCATTAAAATCCCCTTGCAGACCCCAAATATTCTTTACTCGAGTACATAGCATTTTATAGCCTATGCTCCTGCCCAGAAGCCTGATGATTAGAGCATTCCTCCACGGTTGCCTAATCTTTTCCAGTAGTTCTTTGGGTAGGGTGACTTTGGGAAAGCCCAAGTGTTCTGAGCAGGAGTGTTGGATTTCAGTTTGTCTCTCGAGCTCATTATCCTCTTCATTAGATGAGAGGATTTCTACCCTATTGTCGCATAAATGATCACTTTTTCTATTCATGTTCAGAGCTTATTTGAAGGATTTGGGAGGTAGGGAAGGAGATCCCATAGCAGTAGGAACTTGAGCAGGGGTTCCCTCTTTCGACTCTAAAATCTCTATGTTCACCCCATTTTCTATGGTTGTTGCGATAGGTGAATCAGAACTTTTAATTTTCTTGGTGCTTCTGATCAAGTGGTCTTCTTATTCGATTGTTTTCTCAAGATTTAAAGGATCTCGATGATTGTTGGTGTTGCCTGAGATGTTTTCCGTCATATTGTTAGGCTTGATCAGGACTAAACCGAACCGATCCGTCGCATTTTGGACGGATGCGTGATGACGAGCGGACGGTTGTGGATTGATTTTCTCCAATCCGCCAATTTGGCGGACGGATGGCGGATTTGAGATTTCTTTGGCCGCAACCGAACCGCCAAACTGCCAAATCGCTAGCACCCCTAGTAATTTATAAGATTTTGTATTTTCAATTTGTTTAAATATTATGTTTGTGTTTTCAATTGAAAAAGAGTTTAAATATTCTGTTGTAAAAAAGTTTTCAACTTTAATATATTTTTGAATTGAAAAAAATAAACGTATTATTTATCTAGATTTTTTTGTTTTTAAATCTAACTCTAAAAATAATAAATAGAAAATATGATATACGCTGGTTGGTTTTTGTTTTCAAAAACATATGTAGATATAACAATACAGAGACATACAATCTCTACTACTGCTCTATTTATGGTTTTGGTGGTTTGAATTGTTATTATATTTTAAGAATCACAGATTGTAATACTTTATGTGAATAAATCATGCTGTGATTGTAATATGTGGATGAGGCATGTAGTGATCGTGATATTCTAAAGTTTCAAACTTTCTTTATTTGGATAAGGCATACAGTGATTGTAATATTTTTTTATATCATTGACTGTAATACTTTTTTTTTTTTTGAGGAAGTGCACAAGTTGAATTATGTTAAAAATTTATAAAATTTTAAACCGCCAAACCGATTCGCATCCATCCGCCAAACCGCCAATCCGCTCAATCCACATCCGCCGGATTGGCGGATGGATGCGGATTGATTTTCTTCAATCCGCCAATCTGGCGGACGGATGGCGGATTAGAGGTTCCGCGGCCGCAACCGACCTGCGCCCACCCCTAGGGACCATACAACTTTTAAAATACAGTATATATATTCAAAATTAAATTTTTTTGTTAAAAAAATAATAAAGCGAATATTATACCAAAAATGTGATTAGAAAACTATATTAAAAAACTAAATGCTAGTGTGTTTGGTTTGAATTTTTTGAATTAAGTTTTTGAAAATTGAGTTTTTTGGTTTTCGTGTTTTTTTTTTTTTTGTTTTTAGTGAATATTTTTAAATTTTTAAACATTTTTTTTATTATTTTAGATGCACCTTACTTAGATGTACCTAAAAAGTAAAAAAATTTGTGAAAAAATATTTTAAAAAATTAATAAATACATAAAAATATAAAAAAAATGTACTGAATTCTCGTATATTTTTTTGTATTTTTGGTATTTAATGAATTTTTAAAAAGTTTTTTTCACAAATTTTTTACTTTTTAGGTATATTTATGTTAGATATGTCTAAAAAGTAAAAAAAAAATTGCTTAAAATATTAAAAAAACTTAGTAAAAATAAAAAAATAAGGAAAATAAGAAAGTAGAATTTTCTGAAAAGTGTTTTTTAAAAAATGGAACTAAGAAAAGTAATTTTTGAGTAACAAAAAAAGCAATTCATCCTCATAAATTCATTTTCATTAAATATTTTTTTTATCGCTTTTAAGAAACTTAATCATAAATAAACAGAAACAAAAATACGATAAAAATGATTGAATTTTCAAACCCTCAATAAAATAATTTCTGGGAAACAAAAAAAAATTTAAAAATGAGAATTGACACAGACTTTGAGTCCAAATAGGGTAGGGTCGGACCTATAAATCTATATCCAGCATTAGGGGTGTAATTTTGGCCTGGCTCGGCCCATTCGGGTTCGGGCCTGGCCGAGCCCATGTCGGGCCTTGTGGGCTCTCCCGTTAAAAAATCGGGCTGGGTCCAAGCCCAAGCCTAGGCTCAAGGGTATTTGGGCTTTGGGCGGGCTAGTGGGCTGGGCCCCTGGGCTTGAGCTTGGGCTTTGGGCGGGTCTAAACAATTTTTAAATTTTTTTAAAATTTTTTTCCACCAAAATTTTATTATTTTTCATTAAAAATAATACTTCGGCATCAGGTGGGCCGGGCGGGCCGGGCTTTTGGGTAGGCCTTGAGCGGGTCAATGGGGCGGGGCTTCAAAACGATGGCCCAGGCCCAGGCCCTAACCCAAGGCCTCGAGCTGGGCATGGGCTCAGACCTAAACGGGCCTTCACAGGCCGGGCCCACCTCGGGCAGCAGGCGGGCTTCAGGTCACCCGCAGGCCATGGGCCAAAATTACAACCCTATCCAGCATCTAACCCACCAACCGTCTTTACCCGATCCATCATCATCATCATCATCATCATCTTCTTGTTCTTCTTCTTGATTGGAACACTCCCAGTATGAGGTGTTTTGAGAAGATGATTAAAAATTATTTTTTAATTTTTTTGATTTTTTTGTGAGAGATGGAAGTAGATTAAAAGTTGAGAAGTGACTTTTAACCGACTTCTCAAAACATCCCTATATTTGGAACTTAGGAGTAAAAAGAAAAGAAATAATTACTTAAGTTATAAGAAAAAATAAAAAAAAAAGAAATAATTGTGATTTATCTCTCTCTTATTTAGATAAATAAGAAATAAAAGAAAAGAAATGATTATTTGGTTAGATTTCATAAAAAAAAAAAAATGAAAAGAAATTTTTTTATGTTATATCATCAAAATAATCTTTTACTAAATATAAAAAAACCCTAAGAACTTGAGTGTCACATTGCTTGTTTTCACTTTTCAAAAGGCATTTTTTAGAAAATTCTATTTTCTTATTTTTCATATTTTTTTTGTTTTTATTGAATTTTTTTAATATTTTAAGCAATTTTTTTACTTTTTAGACACACCTAACATAAATACACCTAAAAAATAAAAAAATTGTACAAAAAATCTTTTAAAAATTCACTAAATACCAAAAATATAAAAAAAATACAAGAATTCAGTACATTTTTTGTATTTTTATGTATTTATTAATTTTTTAAAATATTTTTACACAAAATTTTTATTTTTTAGATACATCTAAGTAAGGTACATCTAAAAAAGTAAAAAAAAATGTTTAAAATTTAAAAAATATTTACTAAAAACAAAAAAATACGAAAACCAAAAAAGTTAATTTTAAAAAAATTTAATCCAAAAAATTCAAACCGAACACACTGAATCATTTTATTTTTTTTATTTTTATAAAAATATAAAAATTTATTAATTTCTTTTCTCGGACAACCTTTATAAAGGTTAAAAATAAAGATTATAAGAAAAATAAAACTTCTCCCCGTTTCCCTCTTTCGTCCCCACTTAAATTACCCAAACAATTAAAAAAAATACGTATCTCTTCGTTTCGTTTCATTTTTCATTTCCAAATCACTCAATCCAAAACATAGTGTCAATCAATGGAGTCTTCGTCTTCGTCTTCGTCTTCGTCTTCACGAAGATCGCTGCTACATACGCATACATCTACAACCAGTCCTCAAAGATTTCTATCGAAGCGAATCGAACCAGCAATTCGAGGCAAATCGTGTCCGATATGCTTGAATCACATCGACCATCGCAGAGCAGCGGTGATCACAGCCTGCCTCCATGCCTATTGCGTCGATTGCATTCGCAGATGGAGCGATTTGAAGCGAAACTGTCCTCTCTGCAACGCAGTCTTCGATGCTTGGTTCTCCCAAATCAACCTCTCCTCTCGAACCTTCCTCAAACACAAATTACCAGAAATCAGTGAGGATATTAGGAAGCTCAATGTCGCAGTTTTGCGTAGCAGGCGAAGAGTTCTTGTTGCGGAGCGAAGGTGAGATTCTGGTATTTCTTTTCTTCTGTTTGGTTGACGAGACAATTGGGGAAAATGAAAGGGAATTTTGTAGTTTTTGGTGTAAACCTAGAAAACATGAAGCATATGAGTTAAAATTAGGGTAGAATGGTAAATACCGAAGCTTTATACAACCAGCCATGGATATCCTCTTGCGGAGCAGAGGTGAGGTTCTGGTATTTTTGTCTTGTTTGTTTGGTTAGTGGGAAAATTGGGTGAAAGAAAGGAAATTTTGAAGATTTTGGTATAAACCCAAAAACACATGAAGCATAAGAGTCAAAATTGGGATAGAAAGGTAAATAACGAAGCTTGATACAGCCAGCCATGAAGAACCTCTTGCGGAGCAGAGGTGAAGTTTTGATATTTTTGTCCTCTTTGTTTGTTTGGTTGGTGGGAAAATTGGGTGAAAGAAAGGAAATTTTGAAGTTTCTTGTTGTAAACCCGGAAAACCTGAAGCATAAGAATCAAAATTAGGATAGAAAGGTACACAATCAAGTTTTATACAGCAGTCATAGATATCTTTTGAGGAGCAGAGGCAAGGTTCTGTTATTTTTGTCTTGTTTGTTTGGTTGGTGGGAAAATTGAGTGAAAGAAATGAAATATTTCTGTTTGTGTGGTGTAAACCCAGAAAACATAAAATAAAAGGTTTTCAATAGTAATTTTTTTACTAATGAATTTTTAGGTTTTTGAGAGAGGTTTGTGTTTGAGTCTGCGAATTACAGTTGAAATTTAACATGTTCTTAGGGTCCTCAGAAGATTAAGGGAAGAATTTGATTGTGTCAATGGGCGAACGATGCCTTTGCCGAGACAAAGATGGTTTGGAAGGTCAGGATCAGAGTCTTCTAATTCTGTTGCTGAGAGAGTTCTTCAGTGGCGTGCTAGGTATTCTCCATATTGTTCTGCTCCCCCCAATTTTTATTTTATTTTAACCTATAGTCAGATTTTGATTTGTCATCTGCAAATATGCTAGTATTGTTTGAACTTTTTTTTATCATTCATGTATTTAGCTAATGGATTCAAAACCACAACTTAATGTCAACTTTGTTACGATTCAGAGTTGTCTTGAGCGGGTATATTCACTAGCCCAAGCTACTGAGATTCAGAGAGAGGACAATGACATAATTCTGTTTGTTTATTTGTTATCCAATTTCTTGAAATAAATCTATATTGCTGTGAAAGTCCATGTGTTTGACAAGACGTAAGGGTTTTAAAGATTTGCACAACCTTCTATCGCCAAAATTTTGTTTCCTTAGAAGTAAATTGCATACCACATGGTTCTCTTATTTTCTTTGTTGTTCACCAATTCAGCTGGCAGTCAAGCATGCTCCCTCTATTGAGTCTGGAATGCGTAGAAATCTGTCTGGACAATGGGTTCTTGTTTCGACAGCCTCTATGAAGTTGTTCCCTTGGATGCATGATGAGTGCTATGTATTGATATTATGAACACATAATTGTCGCATAACACTAAGTATGCAAAACCATACACTGTCCATTGTAAAAAATCTGAGATGTGCCATTTTTTACTTCTTTGCCATTCTTGTGTCTAGTTGGTATGTCTACCCAACACTGTGTCACATGCCATTTTTGCCATTCTTGTGTCTTAGTTACTATGTTTGCTAGTGTTTCTAGTATTACTGTGTAGGATAATATCTTATGCTTGAACCTAGTTTTACTGTTAGGCTTTGGCTTTGTTGAATTAGGTTGCACTTGATTTCCCAAAAAAAAAAAAAAAATAAGAAAAGAAAATTGTTTCCTTCTGGAAGGTTTTATTTTTGAGAGCTGACTTCCCCCTTATGTTTTCATCAGAACACAGCAGGAAACAATGGTGTCAAAGATAGGATACTAAAAAGAATAGAGCCATGGATTCATAGGGAACTGAAAGCTATACTTGGGGATCCAGATCCATCTGTTATTGTGCATGTGGCATCCTCACTCTTTATCTCAGGCCTTGAAGAGAAGCACGAGGCCCCTTCCAAACAATTTGTTCTCGAGGATAACTTTATTGAACCTTTGCGACCTTTTCTGCATGAAAGGATGAATATGTTTTGGCATGAACTCCGGTACATCATCTGCATTTAATTGACAAAAGATTGTTTGTTGCCCAGATAAGAAATTTATTTTTCCAAATTCTTAATTTATGTATGCATGTATTTTTTGTTTTTAAATTTTAAAAACAATTAGCATTTTATTTAGGTGAGAATGATCTATAATTACTTTGTTTCTCAGAATGACAGTTTTCTAATGAACAAAAACTGTATGCCTTTCTTAAGGTGTTTTGCAGAAAGTCCATTCAACATTGAGACATACGACACTGTAGTTGAATATAAAAAATTGTCAGAATAAGTTCAGAAGAGAAATTTCAAAGGCTTTGTTGGCAACTTGGGGGGTCATGTTCTTCAAAAAGATCTATGGCTCCAAAGGATCGTGCAAGCTGTCATTGGAATTGTATCTTCATCTGCCTGTTTGGAGAGATAGTCAATGGTTTTAATGGTCTTAATCCAGCGCATGTCTGCCTGACTTGAAAACAATACACGCAATTTGCACAAACCAAGAAGAATGAGCCAAAGCGGGTGGAGTTGCATCATGTTCATCTGGATTATCCTCAGAATAAGTGAAGAAGACAAGCGAGTAGTTTCCTCATTCAAGATTATCCTTGTTCATCTGGGTGTTTATTCAAATAATAGTACACCCTAATTGGAGATTCTTGTTATCAGTTTCATCCAGTCGCATTTTTATCCAGCTTATATGGTTTGTGATGTCTATACTGGCTAATGGATATTGTGACTGTTAAATTTCCTTAAGTTCTATTTAACTGGCTATTTTTTCTGCCAAAAAATTGAGTTCTCTCAATACTTATGGAAAATGATATATTATACACCTCAAACTTGTAGTGATCATATGTTATTGCGGATTATTAGGGAGATTAATATTATACAATCATACAAAATTAGATGAAAGAGAATAGCCTTAATAGTCGGGCATATTTTCATTTTAATTGCTATTTGGACATAGAAATAGGTGATGAGAAGAATAGAGTTGAAGAAAATGAAATTATTATTCTAATTAATATAGATCCAAGTATATATCTAAGTCAGGATATGTAATAAGTGCGAGGAATGTAGAACTAAACAAATGGACTTATTCATCTTTCAACATGAAAATGTGATAATTTTTTTGTTCTTACTCTTTACTTCTTTTCATACAAAATTATTCTTACAGGCACGGCAGTTGAGTTGTTCTTATCACTGCTATAGGTTTGCACCAAAGGGGGTTGTCTACTCCTACAGCCAAACAGAGATGGACTAAGTTAACCATGAACATCAATATGTTGAAAAGCTGAAATCTGACCCACAACATGACAACCTTTGCTCTGCCTTCCATATACCTGTTAAAAAAATCATGCAGTACAGGGTTCCTAGATTGACATAAAACATGATTTCAAAAGTATTCCTTCAATTTTTTGTGGCCCCTGATTCCAATCTAACACTACCACTAGTGCCATTATTTCACAAAATTATAACCTATATGACACTGCAAACTCTCGTGATACAGCAAACACATGCCTGACGGTGAATTCGGTGCGTCTATCATTCTTCTTCCGGTTCTCCCTCTTCTTGGAGAAGATTCTCTCTATTGTCATGGGCCCAGAAACCGCGCACATCTACAAGCATGCTGGCAACAGTTCCACCCTATTTGCAAGCCAATAGATCAGCCAGAGTGATCCGTAGAGGGTCAGATGGTTTCACCATGTCCCAATCTCTTACGGCCTCAATACAAAGCTCATAGTTCCCTCCTTCAATCCATTTCTGGTGTACATCTCTGTTTCAAACCCACAGGGAAGAAAATTATGTTAGCTCTGTTCCATTTCTGGTGTACATCTCTGTTTCAAAGCTCATAGTTCTATATATGCGAGTTTTTTTTACCAAGTGCATGTGATTTTAAATCATATTTCCCAATCTCAAAGTAGTTTTCAACTTATTTCCCAAATTTTTTTTTTTAAAAGTTACAGTAAGGTATTTGAAGTCATGTAACCAAACCACAACTCGAATAAACAACCTGTATTGATAAATATGTTTAAAAGTGGGGAAATTCGTTTAAAAGTCAGCCGACCTTGGTAAAAAAACTTGTACATATGCATTGAGGTTACAAAAACAAATTCAGGGGTAACTAGCTCCCTAGTCTAAAAGCCTTCAACAAGGTTTCCAAACTTAGTAGTTTGGTTCATGTGTCTTGTAATTTGGGACTTGCAGAACTAACTCAAGTAACCACAAGCAAGAAATTACAGAGATTTTCTGTAGGAAGATTGCATCAGGTAACACCTCTGCTTGTGAAATACGAAAGTAGTATTACATGAGAGAGAGATAGAGAGAGAGATCCACAAAGAGACTAACACTAACACAAGCCAGAGAGAGATGAAACTTGTCTCATGTTTACGCATTCACTGTAATAGCACAATCACGTGATCAAACCACAGTGATAAAAGAACTGTGGAGTTGCATTATTAATGTTGTAATTTATCAGAGATATTTTGTTACAAGAAGGATCATGCTCTCTTATTCATTTTTAATTTTTCTTCCTCGAATAAACACACAATCAAATCCTAAAATCAATCAGGTTTCAGAGCAAAACACACACCATTGGGAATCAATTTAGAACAAAGTGGCTTAATGACAGTTATTAATGTCACCAACTACATGTAAAACGATAAAGTCCGTATGCTATGTTGCCTGTTGCCTTTATGTTGAAGTTCACATCAGTCGCTGTTTGTTTATCTATTGTTCTGAATCCTTTCTTTTGCATATGAAGCTTATGTTATTGGTGGTTGTGGTGGTTAAGTTTCTATTTTCCTATATACTTGTGTTACTCATTTTACTGTTGTTACTTATCAAAGAAAAAGTTACTATAACAATTTTTTGCAATAATTAGGCACCTTGGTATCAACGAGCCTTATTAACTCAAATTACTTAATACACTTTATAGGTGAATATCTAATTACACATGTCAGACACATATAGAAAACAAGACATTGTTATGCATAGAAAACCAAGACCCACCGTATGCATGACATAAAGGTAAAATGGCAGGATGACAATTCTTCCTGACTCATCTTTCTCGAACTTCATGAAGTTTGACGGACTGAAAAAGCGTCGACATTTAGGGCCTATTTGTTCTGTACACACAGAGGCAATGTGGCAAAAGTCCTCATAATTCATCTAACAATATGAGAAACAAGACGTGTTTTAGCATCATTAGAGAAAAAAAAAAAAACAGACAAACAAACAAAAGAGTAGTTATAAGGCTGTAACTGTACGAGGGATATAATCAGAATAGTTAAAAATAATAATAATAATAATAAAAGAAGAAGAAGAAGAGTTGTACCACAGCATCAAATATCTGTACATTAGATCAAACATGCCAAATTATTAACTTCAAAATTAGTAAGCTTAAACAAGCAGTTAGCAAGAAATCTAAGAAAACAAATGCACCAGATGTGGCTATAGCAGTCTAATCCACACTCAGTGAATGTCCGCTAATTCAATAATGTGAAAGAAAGACAACATTTCTTTCGGTCAGGTTTGAATAGAAAATAAATGGACAGAAGAAAGAGAAAAACAATGAAAAATCAAGATACAAAAACTGGCATGAGAGAGAAAGAAAACAAAGTATTGTACTATACGGAGAATTGGTAAAATGTTTGCACAACAAAGTATTGTACTTAAAATTATCAGGACATGTCAGAAATCCAGAAGAATCTAAAGAAGAAAATAAGTCAACTACCACTGCTAGTGTAGACATTTTGCAAAGAAGTTGAACATATATATTAGATTCTTAGCAACATGAAAGAAAAATTATATAAAAACGATAAGGTGTACAGACCTTTTCAGCACCAGTGGCATCATCAATCACACAATTTTCTTTGAAGCAAACCCACATGGCATCCAGATCATCAGCATTTAGTAAAAGATCAGATTGCTTCTGCATGTACGAAATGATGAATTATTGCCAATCCACATCCTAATACTAAACCAAATAATTAGTCACTACAAATGAAATCATATTGAAATCTTGCACAACCCAATAAACTTTGTAAGATTCAATCTAAAAAAAAAAAACAAAAATGGCAATATGGAGTTCCAATATCACACCAACAGACAGAGATATACGCTTGTTTCAATCTGCCAAAGATGAATTGATTAAGTGATGATGACTAACAACAGTCAACAAACGAGGAAAAGTGTAAGTGATACCTTTAGAAAACGATATTTAGCCACCCTCTGGACCCTGTGACTGATGGAGCCTTCTTCTGGTTTCTGAACAAAGGGGAAACAGAAAACAAACAAAAAAAAAAGGCTAAAGTAAGTACAAAATATGAAAAAAAAAAATGAAAATGGTAAAAAACATTATCATATTAACGAAACGAACAAAACTATATGAAAATAAGGAACCTTCTCCCTTCAGCATTTGCACTCAAGTTCTATCCAAGTAGATACCAAAACAAATGGACAAATTTTGTCTGCAAAAAGAGCAAGAAAGAAAGTGACAAAATCACCTGGCCTATATTAACTCAAACACCTAAGCAACAATAACAATGCTTACCTTCTTATAGAAGCTTGGAATTGTGCCAGCTTCAGCACTCTTTTGCTGCTTCTCTTTGAAAATATTAAGCAATATTCTCTTTGTCTCAAGTTCTATAAATCAAAGCACAATGTATACAGTTATACTACTAGAGAAACATGCACGTGGTAATCATGGCCATGTTTACATCTGCCATGTAATTCATGCACAAAATGCCATATACAAGCCGCCAATAACAACAGATAAAGAAATCCCATTTTGAGATAACTAACTAACATAAATATGTTGTCAACATGCAATCTTTAATCCATACCCACATGAATTAACATTAACATTACCATCAAGCTTGACCAAAAAAATAAATCCTAAAAATGTATAATCCATACCCACATGAATAACCCCCTTATCGTGGATGACCCACAAACTCCGGAACAGAATTTTAAGCCTCAACCTCCCCAAATCATTAACACCTAGTTTGGATTGAGTGATTTGGAGAGAAAAGAAATGAAATCAAATTCTCTGGGTCCTAATCACTTGTTTGGATTACTGAACAGGAGATAAATGAGGAGAAATGGAACTATTGATTTCTCTCATAACTCACTTTTTGAATCTCTCCAAATTGGAGAGATTGGGAGAGAAAATAAATAAGAACATTACTAATTAATTGTCCATCTACCAACAAAAGAAATAAAAACATAAACGGTTATTTTGGTAATATAAACTGTAAGATTTTCTTTTCTTTTCTTTTATATAGTCTATCCAAACAATTTGGAGTCTTTCCAACTTAACCAAACAAGAGGGAGAGAAATCACAATTATTTCTTTTCTTTTCTCCCCTAAAAATCCAAACATAGTGTAAAAGACTGGCAGCAAGGAATCCGAGCCTTGAATTTTGAGTTGGAAACCACCTTAAGCTGGTTCCAATTCCACCACGGCATTGATTATACTGACAAAATCACAACAACAACAACAGCAAAATTGTTTTTGTATAGACAACTAAATTCAGATAAAAGACACAAATTTAAACACTGTTAAGATAGCCAAATTTGTGAAATTACATAGTCTATTCAAATTCAATCATGTCATAACTGCCAATTGGTTTTTTGAGTTTCGCAATTGATCAACCAAAACACATAATTGTCAAGGAATTAGATAAAATACAGACCCATTAATGCTTTAGAACCGAGACCAGAACCGGATCCGATGTAATGGCGAAGGTTTCGGGCCCATAACAGGGACGACGATGGTGGAATCTTCCTCGGACGCGATGCTTCGTGGTCTTGGCCATCAATCGATACACTGTACATTGCTTGAGATTGCAGCCTCTTCGTCTTTGTCTCTCTGATTCAGAAATCTGAGGAGCTTAACCTTTCAGATAGAGAGCTCGATCTATGTACATTACGACTTGGAGGCAGAAACATTGCTCACTGTTTTCGAAACCCTAGTGTTCGCTCGCGAGAGAGTCTTCTTTTCTTGTTGAACGAATCTTCAAATGGTGAACGTGCATAGAGACCCATCGTCCCTGGATGTTTCCAAATTCGCATTAACCACCCTGTGAGCTTTCAAGGCATCTACTTTGGTGTCACGAAGCCTGGCTTAGAAGTGAGGCTTGAATTTGGTCTATTGAAGCCTCTACATATGCTGCCACGTGAAATTTAAGTAATTTGGAAAAAAAAAAAATAGATCCCACGTTTTTCACTTTCTTCCTTAATCAACTACCCAATACTTAATTGATAAGAAACGATTTTGATTTCCGTCTCTCTCCCACACACAAAAACACAAACACATTAGCGATATCTCTCTCCGTTTCTTTTTCATTTGTTTTCGTCTGCACTTTCTGTTTGTTTCTTAGCAAAATTTGTCGACTGTTTCGTTCCTTCTGGGTGTTCTTTGATGGTGGTTGTTCTACATATTTGACTCTCTCTCTTCCATTACTCTCATTTGTGGGTATATAAAGAGAGTTTTAGAGAGAGAGAGAGAGATATGAAGATAGAGAAATATGGACGCGAATAAGCAAATGGGTTCTCCTTCATCTTCCTCATTCACTTCTGATCTTTTCAGTTCCAAGGAGTCCTCTGCTTCATCATCTTTTGGAATTTTTGGGTCTATCTTTGAGCCTTCTTCCAAGGTATTCATTCCCTTTTCCCACCACTTTGAATTGTGGACATTTGGCGAGTTCTTTGCATTTTCTTTGAATTATTTGATTCAATTTTAGTTTTTATGGTATTGGGTTTTGTGCATTTTTCTCTGAGTTTTGTTAATGGCATCAGTTATTGTGGTTCTGTTCTTTTGTGGATTTGTTGTTTTGAAACTTTTTGAAGACTTTGAAGGTTGTGTGTCAGGTTCTTGCTGTGAATTTTTAATGAGTTTTTGTGTAACTTCATCAAATTGCGTAATAGGCCATGCAGATTAAAGAGAACTATATACAATTTGATGTAATATATGGGTTTTTCTTGAACCTCACCATATTTGTGTAAAGACACAATTGGGTGTTTTCCTACAAAGCATACAAATCACAAAAAAATTAGGGTGTACATAGAAGACTTCAAACTCCCCCACAAAGAGAGAGAGAGAGAGAGAGAGAGAGAGAGAGAGAGAGAGAGAGAGAGAGAGAGAGAGAGAGAGAGAGATGCAACTTAGTTTTGTAAAACATGCAGTATTCTACTGGTTGTTTCCATCATTCCTATGAGTCTTCCAGCATATCTCTTGGACATGGAATACATTTGAATAATTTAAATAAGGAAAAATGCTAAAGACAGCCTTTGGGCTGTTAACAGTACCAGTGGACGTGTAAAAAGTGTATCCAAATTTGTGAAAAATCTGAATACATGCATGAAAATGCTTTGGGATGTGTAAAAAACACATTGAGAGTTTTTTTGGCTTTTCTTCCCCTTATTGGTAGCCCATCGCGCTGTCATTAACATGACTCTTTAAATAATTTAGCATTATTATTTATTAGAAAAAAGGCTTGTATAGAAGTTAGTAGACAAAATGAAAAATTTACAAAAAAATTTCCAAGTAAATATGAAAAAATATTAAAGAAAACAAAGAAGCTAAAGTTGCATCTGGGAAAGTTCCTGGACAGTTTTCTAGGGCTAGGCAATAAACACTATGAACAAACACAATGTTGCCAAACAACATATATACTCCCTGGAAGGAGCAAGGCATATTTGGCACAAAAAAAAAAAAAATACTCTTCCATCAAAGTGGAAACATACAACGGAGAAATGAAGGCTGTTAGAAATTAACCACACCAAAAGCTCATGTCTAGGCAAGATTCACCATACCTCAAGGTTACAACTGTTAAAAGAACCAAGCAGCTAGAGCCTTGAGTACACTTTGTTTAGTGCTCGCAAAATTTAGATTGTTGAGCTAAATGAACAAAGTTCAAGTTCTATGAATCAACCCAATTTGAAAGAAATCAAACTTGGCAAACGAGAGTACACTAAAATATTTTTAGTAATGCATGTGAAAGAGAGTTAGGGGTAACCATTGGTTCAATGGTAAAATCTTGGCCTAATAACCTTGAGGTTATGGGTTTAAGTCTCAGGGTAGCCACTTTGTGCACTATGCCAAAGGTTAGGTGTGTACCCAATCTTTCTCCTCCCAAACACACATTAATGTGTACTATTTGGGCGTTGTTTTTCCTATGTGAAAGAGAGTTGAAGTAAGACATGACAGGTTGTGGGAATTTTTGTCCAATACCAAATATCAGGCAGGTCATTAGGCTAATTTTACTCCTTGAGTTTTATTAAAGTTGATGAACAAACAAAGTGAGAATCCATTCTAATGCACCGTGACAAAAAAATCCTTTCTTTCCCACATTTTACCCAAAGGCCCCTATTCTTTTGACTTTTCGACAACGTAAAGCTTATCCAAGGTTAGGAGCTCAATCTTTTGTCTGAAAACTTTGAGCTGAACTTGAGTAAGATTGGCTTAGCTCTTGCCAAGTTTGAAAACAATCTACTCCTCACCAGCCAAGGCTAAGCAGCTAGAAGTATGCTTAAGAATTTGGACAGCCAGATATATTGCTTGATTTGGCTTATCTACACACCTTCACTAAAGGTTCAAGGTCTACATGTCAAGTGCTATGACTTAGACATAACACACCAAACATTAACATATTGTATACTCTTCTTCCACAAAATTACGACCTTAAATTTCATTTCCAAGTTATTTTATTTTCTCATGTTCCATTAATTAACAATTCATTATTTACTGAAACCATAGAAAAGAAACCAATTAACATAGATAGAAGTAATACTATATTTACATTTTAAAGATCTGTTTCAAGACTCCAGTCAAGATGAAAAAATCTCCTTGCTAGAACTAAAGGAATACAAGACCTTTTACTGGCACATTAATTTTTCCAAGACTTTTCTGCTGCATTTTTCATCTCTATTTTTTCAAATTAATCTGTGATCCTTCCTCCATTCAGTAATATATATAGATTAATCAATAGTCATTAATAAAAACATTAATTCAACTTATTTATTTTGGAAGAGAGGAATTATAAGCGTTAAATGGTGTGCTTCAAGGCCTACACCTAAAACATTATGAGATCTCAAGGAGACAATGTAAATTCCATCATTGCAGCTACATCAAATATTCTTGGTCCATTGCAAAAAAGGCCATCAAATTAAGTTTAAGAGCTGAAATCTAGCACTTCATAGAATGTTTAAGTGAAGTACAAGATCATTTTTGCTAACCTAAAATCAAGATAAACTGTAAAAGCCAAAACACATGGAGCACGAAAAGTGACCTGTTTGGACACGGAGGCTTTTGCAAGCAACATGATGTCCCCATAGGAATGAGATGTTTGTACAGTTAGTGCAACCAGGCAAGACTCGGCAATCTAGGATTCAATCCAAGACCAAACTAGAGATATGTTGTCCTGCAAACCAAACAAGTCAAGTGTTAGTTCAACTTTTTGTAACAGAGTTAGTTAGGTAGATATTTTAGTTAGATATTTTGTAAGCATGTGGAGTGTATATCATTTTAGATTTTGCAAATTTCCAGTGGGAACTTTGTTATACATGGTTCTGCCCTTAAGAATCAAGGCAATACACCAACAGCTACTAAAAGAATACAAAAGGGAAAAATTTCCCAAACTAAAGACGTACAATAGGAAACTATTCCTTCAATTGTAATAAGTTGACATAGTGCACACAAAAGACACGAGGGCTATTGCATGTGCAGTTACACACAATTTTAATAAGTTGTTTTTCCTAATCAATAACAGTAAGTGACCAATGAAAGTATGCTATTATTGGTTTGGGCATATTATTATCAAACATATGGCGAGCAAAAGACAAAATTGTAGCAAAACAACAAAACAAAGACAATACATAGGCTGAGCCAAATATTAAATAGAATTTGGGCAATAACAAGCATCAATCTAATATAGAAGCATAGAAATCAAGTAATGACATCTCCATAGAAGACAAAGAAACAGCAAGCCAAATAATTACATACCAGATTGTTTGGATTTGTAGCCAAATAATCATACAGAGTTTAGCCCAATGCAAACTGCAGAATAAAGGAAGATACAACACTCAAACGAACATTCATTGTAAGAAATTGAACAATTTATTTGATAAACTAGAGAGTAATTTGCAACAAAGAAATTGAACAATTTACACTTCTTAATATCTCATGACTTGAGGAACAAGCTTGGGTGAAAAGTACACCGCGTAATCTGTAGCGGCACACTGCCTAATCTGTTGTTTAAGCTCATTTAAAGTTCAATCAAACCAGACCCTCCAAAACCAATAAACAAAACCCATCTGGTCAATGATAACTGATGCATTAACAGTTCCCAATTTAGCAAAGCAAATGCAAAGATCACAATTTTCACATCTTAAATTTATCCCTCCTAAGCACCATCTTCTTAATCTTTAAGAGCACAACAACAACTTAAGCAACTAAATACATACTTTAGCATAGGCCTTATATGCTAGATACACATTTCTATTTCCTTACAATTACCAGACCTCAAACTCAAAGGGCCTGAAACATGGAGGAAAGATTTTTTTACCTAAAGTATACTAACACAAGAACATGGCATAAACTCGGCCAGTGGCCAGCAATCAACCATCTCATTATTATGAAGTCACACAAGGCATCAAGCATATCATCTCACATCAGTCATTCTTTTCAATAATAAATTGCAAATGGTTGCTAATCAGGGTCCATCAAACTCCCATCCAAGCCATCAATGCCATACTTGATAGGAAAATGGCTCTGAGAATTAGCTCTATCAAGTATAATGAGTAGAATGCCCAAAAAATTAAGATCCTATCAATCAGTTATTCGACTTGATGGTGTATGCTCAAAAAATTAAGATAAACTCACAAATGTAATGAAGAAACAATATTTTTAACTTCTGATGCATTCCTAAGTTAGTCCTAAGAATTCTTGCTACTGCTATTTTCATATTCTTCTAAATATAATTCCTAATCCCTAAACATTTCAATCCCAATTAATTTCCGGGTCACAAAAGAATAAAGAATGACACAAAGATGAAGGTGAATATGGTCTCACCGATGAATGTAATGAACTCCTCAAATGTACTGAAGAAAACAAGAGAAAATTATTTCACATCTTAACCGTCTAAAACAATATAGGAGAAGAAAACCAAGAACAAAAACACAAAAGAGACAAAATACTAACAATTTACATCATATGAAAGTAAAGCAATTAAAAAAGAACAATAGTTATCAAGCTGTTACTTTGACGTTGAAAATAAGAAACAAAAAAAAAAACTTCCTTGTAACTAACAGCGTTTCCAAAAATGCAAGTTAAGCAGGAAGAACCATTTCCTTTATTCAAATAACTACCCAATGAAAACTTGACATATATATGCTTTCACCCAATTCTCCTTCACTCCAATTCAACATACTTTTGTTGCATTCCTAAATCTTAAAATTTATAATTAATCAAAATTCTAAAACATAATTAATATATTAAAATTAAAATCAAAGCATAAAGAATAAATCGTTTACGAACACATCCATAAATGCGTAGACATCAAGCATGGGGACAAAGGCTTGAATTTTTCGAAGAAGTGAATGAACCTTACCCGAGAGTTGACTGACTGAATCTGTAGCAACCTTACCATCTTCAACCAATTTGGTCTGTGAACTACTCGTCTTAGTATGCATTCGCCTATTGAAATTTTGTTAATTTGGTCCCAGTTTCATTTTGTTAATTGGCATAAAATTCTGTTTGAAAGAGCTTTGATTGATGGGAATTTATCTATGTTTTGCAGGAGGTCTATCTGCCATATTAATTTGTCAAAATAAGGCCCTACACTACACAAGGTATTGGAATCTACCAGTAGAATGAATGTTTTACATTTTTTCTGATTAAATCCACTTGAGGAAGTGAAATATTTTATGGTAGATATGGTATTACTTCCAGCTATGTAATTAAATACTCCTTTCTTCAATAAACCACATCATAGAATAATACAAAATTTGTTTTCACTTGTCTGTTTTGAACATAAAAATCATTGTGTTATGCAACTTGTTCCAAGGAAGATCAGCTGTTAATTTTGGTGGCTGGTAGTTAGAATGCCTCTTTATTCATGGTTGAGACACCAACAGATTTTCTATTTTCTATTTTCGAGGACATATTAGCAAACAGTTGGTGTACATAATTTACACATAAATTAAATTAAAGAAAAAGAACAACATAGAAACCATACACCGACACAACTTGTAAGGCATGGAAGCAACTATCTACACAACTTGTTACGGTTTTGAAATCAAAGCCCCAATGGCACAACTATCTTGGGTAGCTATGGATATTAATTTTGACTGATAAAAAAAAATTAATAACAGATATTCAATGGTTAGGGTTTTGAAATCAAAGCACCAACGGCACATTTGAATGAAGCTTAGAGTTAGCAACAAACCTGAACTACAGAAAAGAGTTCTCGAAAAAATTCGATTCGACTGGAAGGGAAGGGAAAAGACGATGACTAGGTCTTTGCTCACAAACCCATAGTGGAGACATCCAGAGAGTGAGAGCTTGTGAAGAAGATGTCGACATGGTTGAAGCCCGGATAGCCGACGAGGCTGATAGTCCTCGGAAGCTTCGGCTATGGCAGAAGAGAAGAGGGAGGAGAAGAGCCAACAAAAGGGCCAAACACGGCTGATGCAATTTTGCTTCCCCTTGTAACCAGCTACACCGGTTGCCTATTTGAGAGTTAAATTATTTAAATAATTTAGTTATGACTTGATTATGAGGTAATATGGTATAAATAAATAATTGAATATAACTAAGTTATGAGTCAATATGATAGTAATTATGACTAATATAGTATTGGTTATGACATTAAATCATATAAGTTCATAACTAAATGTATGGTACATCTAAATGGATCATTTATTTGCATTGAGGTACAAATTACAGCAGATGATTCAAATATGAAGTTGTAGGGTTCTAGTGACAACTTGATTGTGAGGGGTAGGAAAACATGTTATATATCAGAAACTATGTTTCATCATTTGGTCACAACTTAAGAGAGTGTTTCAACTATTCACTGTATGTGCTGCAACAATACTTTGTAACATAAATAAATAAAGAAGAGGGGAGGGGGCTTATGACTTGTGAGCTTGAAGAATTTTTTCTCAAGTAAAAGGGTTATTTTCATTGTAATCATGTTGAAGATGATCCTTTTAACATACATCCACATAAAACCAATAATTAACTCTATTTACATCTTCTCTGTACCTGGTCAGCGACATCTAACCCAATTGTAATTATGCATTATTTTCAGTATTGAAGTTTTGTAATATTTCATTCTTTCTAATTTAAGTTGAGCTATAGTCTATCTGTGTGTATTCTTGGTATGTTCATATATTTGCTATAGAATAATATGATATCATGATGTTCTTTAGCATCATCTTGGTGCTTTTTTCTAATAAAAAAATTCCTTATTCATCACAATATATATATATATATATCATGATGTAGACATTTTTTAATCAAAGCTCAAAACTTCACTTTTTTCAGATTTAGTTTGTGGCATGAAAAGAAACAAGTTTACAGCCACCGAGAGGGATCGGATTTCTTCTGTCTTAGAGTGGGCATTTGTTCGCCTTGAAGCATGGTTTCAATGGTTTAATACTACGCAATTAGGTAAATCTGGAGTTTTATTTTTATTTTTATTTCTCTCTCATTGGGTGATTAATTTTTGAGAAATGTTAGGGATACTAACAGTTTTATCAACACACTTACAAGTTTATGCAGGTCCCATGCCAAGTGATGGTAGATCCATTAAAGCTTATGAGTTGTGTTAGTAATAAGATTGTTAGTTGAATATCCCTAGCATTGTTAATTTTTTCCATTTGGAGATATCACTGGAAAACTCTACCACCAATCCAAAATTGGGCATTCCAATGGATGTTGCCCGTCTCCTCTAGACGTCTTGATGATAGGATAAACTTTCCACATTTCACATCATATTGATCTGTCAACAATGTGTCTGATGGACCCTGCTACCCCTTTAGTCAGACATTTTAAACCATGAATAGCAAAGAAGTGAGCAAAAGGACGAATGGTTATTCATGTAGCCAAGCAAAGTAAGATCCTTGCGACTCTGTTGAGTTTGACTATATAGAGAACGCATTCACAATTTATTTTTTCTTTCATTTTGAATATTTTTCATTTTTTCTATTATTAGTAGAATTTTGTTCTTTGTTGCTAATCAAAAAAACAAAAACAAAAAAAGGACATTCACAATTCCTGCAAAATATGTTTCAACTTGGATCATTATTTCTGAGAAAGATAAGATATATGCTGATATGTTTCTTACTTCTGTGAGTATTTTCTTTTCTAAGTCAGTGCTTTGATTAACAGGCAAGAATATGAGCAGCTATTTTTGGCATGGAAGAGACAACGCAACCATGCGCGAATTAAATCCTAAGGTTCCACTCCACATGATTTAATGAAATTTCCGGAATAATTAAATACAACCCTACTAAGGACACCAACTTTTCCCCTGCCCTCTCATTGTGATGGGGGCAGTGATAAAGGCTGTGAAAAAATGTGGTTTTTGTGATCTTTTCCAATTAAATATACTCGTTATTTCCTTTTACTTATGGGCTTTTAAACAGGGAATGATATTCAATATTGGGCATGATATGGAATATGAGTTCTCAAGCAGTATTTTTTGGTTCAAATATTGGGAGTTGTGTAGTCCTGTACACTAGTAGGATCTCTATTTCTTTCTCTTTTTTCCTTTTTTGAGAAGAAAAATTATTAAAAAAAATTTAAAAAAAAACACATAAAGGGGCGCAGCCTCTGTACATGATGTATACAAGTCAACTAAAGCCAATCCATAAGGTTGAGCTGAATCAGATCAAAATTGATCCTAATCAATATGCTGTAGGAATCCCTTAATCAGTGCACCTGCTCTAACCTATCAAACTTATGGGTTCACCATATATCTACCTAAGCCATTTTTGTTCTTCTTCCAACATTCTGTTCTTTTTCACTCATCCTCTAACTTAAAAACCTTACAAAGATTGTTTCTTCTAATCCAAGAGGAAACAAGAGTATCATAATCAACTCATTGAAGAACCTTTGAAACCACTAGCTGTGTAACTACATGAAGTACACGAATGCTGGTGATTCTGGATCTCCAATCATAGTTTATTCCATCTATTTATCCAATTGTTCCCCTTTTAGTAACATTACCAATGTTTAAAACAGATTTATTCATCAAACACACCAATGGTTGTGTTACCATATTAACATTGTCACTGGAATGTCCAGACACTGACCTCTGGGTTGGATCATTATCCATGTGCGTCGCACCCAATTGAAGATGAACGTCATTTGGATCTTAGATGTTGGATGTTTCTTGCAGCAGATTGCATGCATTCAATCTCAAAGCTTCTTCAGAAGGAACATGAACTCGGGAAGGTATGACAATAGGAATAGACATTTGCATTTCGGGGTTCATGTCTTGCCATATTAAACCTCCAAATGGAAATAATGCAGGAAAGGAATATGATTCAACAGCTAAGCTGCTCTCGAATTTTGAAATCCTAAATCAGGTTTGTGCAAAGTTCATTATGTTATCTAGCATTATTTCTTGTTCTTCTAGAGCTTCTATAATCTTTTGTAATTGGTGATGCCTTTTTTTTTTTTTTTGGTAGTTCTATAATTGGGTAGAAAGCAAAAGAAAAGTTTATAATTATTTGGAAATCTTCTTTGCTGCAATTCATTTGTATTCTATCAAAAAATTATTTCCAATTCAATATGAACTGATGTTTCAAGAAGTTAAATAAGGTGCTTAATGTTTTTGCAGATGCACTTTGATGATGCACATGGAACTTAATTGGATTTTGGAAATCACACGGTAAAGGTATGCTCCTTGCCCATTTATTATTCCTTTTAGATTATGGTACCACTATCCTATATTCAACTGAAAAAGTCTAGGATCACAAAACCGGACACAACTGATCAATTTTTGTGTATGTAGAACTCGTATTCAACTTATACACAATAATTACAATTCACGAAATTATTATATGCAACTGAACCATAATATAAAATGCTAAGAACTGTCTACATTGTCATAGTCTTAAAAAATGATTAATCCTTCCAGGTTCGTTTGATTTGGTGAGAAGTAATGGGAAACAACCATTATGCAAGTCGAGAGCTCGTCCAGGAAGCTTTAGAACAGCCAAGATTGAGGTTTGTTCCTCATATTGGCTATGTTTGCCTTTTCCCATTTGTGGCGAAGATTATTCCACTTGTAAGTTGCATGAAGGATCTCATCACGAAGCAATGTTTTCTCAATCTATTTGTGCTTCTGTTTAGTGTTTCTTACCTCTACACTGTCGTAGTATGAAGCTCTGATTCAACAAAAAAAATCCCCATTCCTTCATTTGGGTTGTGTTTGGATCTTGGATTTAGGTGGAGATTTGTGTAGGGAAAGGAAATGAGAAGAGAAATGTGAATGGAATACGAGCTGATGTTATTTCACATTTCCATTCCTTTTCCCTCAGCAAATCACTAACCAAATCCATGATCCAAATACAGCCTTAATGTTATTTTCAATTGGTGATTACATATCATTCGCATTTACAAATACACATACAGGACTCAACGATCCTAGAACAACAGCTGAATCTCATTTCAAACCGGAGCATTTTATGGACTGATTATGGACTCCGCTCTCTTTCCAAAACAAGGTGATGGAAGTTTCTCAAGTAGTGCATCATTTATGAGCTCCTTTATCCATACATCTATTCTATTATATAAAACACACGATCAACTTGGTGTGAGCGCTTATGTCACATATTTTCTCATGCCCAAATTCCCACCTATGTAACTGTGAAGTTTCTTATTTCAATTTTTTTCTCCTCCATCTACATTTAAATTTCTTTTTTCATAAGACGGTGACAACTGTCTTCTATTTCTGCACACGCATTCACTTGTGTGCTCAACTTCTAGTGTATGTTGTTATTTGCATGATATCATGTTTATTCTAGAACTACTAAAGAAATTAATTTGTGAAACTCCTCTTGTATGCCAAAGCTCAATGTACATGAAATACAACACGGAGCATGATGCACCCTATTGGAGAGGCCCAATTTGGATGAACATCAACTACATGATTCTTTCCTCGCTTCACCATTACTCTAAAGGTACACAAATACAAACATAGATTTATCTATTGTAAATTAAAAATAAAAATAAAAAAAACTCTGATTTTCAATAAAATCTGAACGCATGGCATTGACACGTGCAGAAAATGGACCGTATAGAGACAAAGCCAAGATCATCTATAATGACTTGAGGAGCAATTTGATTAGGTAAGTGGTATGACATTTTTAGTTCTTAATCAATGCCTCTGATCTAAACTCTTCAGTCAATTCTGATGAATATTGTTCATTTCTATTATGGCAAAAACGTTGTGAAGAATTACCAGCAGATACGGTATTTTTGGGAACAGTTTGATCAAAAGAAAAGTAAGGGGAAAGGTGTACGCGTATTTCCTGGCTGGACATCGCTCGTGTTGCTGATCATGGTAGAAGCTTATAGTGAATGCTCGGAACTTGGGACTCAATTTTGTAATTTTCTAAGAAAATTATAAAGTCATTAGAGGATAAAGAAGACCACAAACAAATCAACTTGTTAGTTCTGTATAATCTCTCCAATTCAAGATATGCACTATACTTATTGTCGCAAGTTAATTTGAAAGGTAAGGTTTGAAGTTATTGGTTGTGATATGTGGATGATGTTATTGAGAGTTTGTAATATCCTCCTCTCTCAGGCTGGTTTTACATTGATCATGGATGAAACCAACTGATATGCTGACCAGAATGGACCCCATTAAAAATTGTTGTTTAAGAATGACCCCAAAATCAAGCCAATATTTATGGCATTTATTTTTGCTTCTCAAACAATTTTCTTTTTGGATTTAACCATTTCCTGTTAGGCTCTACTGTTTCAGGGGAAAACGTTTTTAAATTTTTTCGTAAAAAATGTTTTCTTATGTTTAATTACAATCTTGAAACTAATACGTTAGTGGCGGTGTTGGTGATGATGGTGAGGTGGTGAAAATAATGCATTTATGGCAATGGTGGCGGCAGCGGCAAGGTGGTGGGGTGGTCAAATAGGTGGTGATGATGATCATGGGATGGTAATAGTGTGGCTTAAAATTTGTCTAGAAAACATTTTTCACCATTCAAAAAGTTAAATATTTTTTACTCAAATAAGCTTAATTTTTCATTTTGTCATTCCAAACAACTACAAATGCGAAAAGAATGATTTCCAAAAACAATTTTCACCAAAACAAGGCCCTAGTATTAACAGGAAGTTTGGAGAGCTGAACCTCACGCTTGGATTTTGAGGATCGATTATGGATGGTTTCAGATGAAAATCAGATGCAATCAAGATTAGTCCAGTCTTTCTAACAGATGCATTATTTGTAATGAATTTAGCCATGTCCAGCAGGATTATACATGACCCCTCCTTCAACAATTAAAATGCAAACTAATGGTCTCTAATCAATTGCAATTTGTGTAACACTTTTTTTAAAATACTTCACTAGCAAGTCAAATGCAAGGTGTCTTAACGCCAAAATCATTATTAGAAAATTGCAAAAACTGTTTCCATTATTCAAGATATCAGTCTTTAACTCCCATTTTCTGTCATCTCCTTGTCCTCAGCCATTATGATCTCCATGTCCCTGATATCCCGCTTCAACACATTACCTAGCCTTGCAATGGCTTCTGTCTACTGTTGTAAAACCTGCATCAGAAAATACTATAATTTATCAGAGCATCACACATTTAATGAACACAAATTACAACCATGCGTTTCATTCTAGACATATCCACACTTATTAACTGACATTGCAGAAGGAAGAACGAAAAACTCATAATCGCCATATCTACCTCTTCTAGCCTCAAGAATAGCATTTCAAATATTGGCACTCACCTCCTGCATATCAACAAGACTCTGATCATGTATTTTGGTTGATCCCGGAAGATAAATGGAACCACCACCACCACCACCATTTGCCTGAACACGAGCCATAGTAAGCAGATTTTGGACCCTCCTAGAAAGCTCTGCTCTAGATCCTTTCAACTGTATAGGTATGTGCTAATCAATATGATGCTTTTCCACAGGCCAACAAGAATAGGATGTATGAAACAAGAAAGACGAGGAACACCAACCTGCCTAGTTATTACAGCCAACTTCTTAGCCAATTCAGCTTCACCTTTCATTAAAGGCACTCTGAAACCTTTACCCTCCAATGCCTCTATTATTCTCATGACCTTTTGACACCCCCACATACAAACAAACATATAAGAAAAACAAGTACACCGTGCTACATGCATTGATTTTTCACATGAATGATCAAGAACGCGAAGCAAACAAATGTATGCGTCGCCTAGCGGATCTGGTAGAAATCAAGCATAGGTAGAGACTTGAACCCTTGCACCTAGCTAGGAGCTTTAGGGTTAAAGTCTTGCCACTGGCAAGATTGCCCCCTCCAAAAAGTTATGGTCTCTAATGTACCGGAGAGAGAGAGAGAGAGAGAGAGAGAGATTACGCAAATTAGACAAAATTGTTCAAACAGACTACCAAAATGATTCACAACCATGTTGCTTAACCACTTGGAGTACAGAAGACAACGACAATTGACCCGGCCATGCAGACACGTCCTTACTACTTGTATAACGAATTTTCGAACATTCATCTCCGTTCTCAAAGTAAAATAAATAATAAAGCCAAAAGAGGTCCTACCCTTGAGAGGCGCCTTTGAAGACCTTGCTTTTTCTGTCTCATTCTTTTTATCCAGGGAAGAGTATCAGCTTGAAAGTGCCTTTGAAGCTGCAATCACATGTATGAAATTGAATATTATAAATCCATGATATGCACCCAAAATGCGGGCAAACTGAGGGTGCGCACACAGAAAAAGAGAGAGTACCAATTTCACATTACTTTGAGTCATTCGCAATCTCTCAGCATTAGAGAGTATAACTTCATCTTGAAGCTGTATTAACCAAAACACTATAATGTAAAACAATTGAAGTACAACAAAGCGGTAACAACAATACATTAGGCCAAGGAGCATCCACTTAATGCTGAATACATTAAATAGATAAGCATCCCCAAAACTAAAACTACATCATGATAAAAACACATATCATTATGAATATCACATCCTCACATCATCTATATCATTAATCAGCTTTAAAGAAGAAACAGAATCCTGTAGTAGAACAACGATCAGTAGGGTCCTCTGCCCAATCAGCATCAGAAAATGCATGTAACTGTAGGAAAGAGTGAGCGGAGTAGTGAAGACCATGAAATATAGTGCCTTTGAGATATCGTAAATTGCGAACTAGAGCATCATAGTGTGGAGAGCGAGGAACAGTCATGAACTGACTAACAATATGAACAGCATAAGCAATGTCTGGACGAGTAACTGTGAGATAGACAAGATTGCCAACTAGTTGACGATATAAAGCAGCATTAGACAACATGTGACCATCAAGAGGTGTGAGACGAGTCTGAAGATCCACGAGAGTAGAGGTAGTCTTGAAATCGGTAAGACCAGCACGAGCCAAGAGATCAGAAGTATACTTGGCTTGGGAAAGAAAGTAACCAGACGGATCATGAGAGATTTCCAAGCCGAGAAAATAGCTGAGAAGACCCAAATCCTTCATCTCAAATTGGCGGCTGAGAAACTGTTTGAGACTAGAGATACCCACTGTGTCATTGCTAGTGATGATCATATCATCCACATAGAGAAGAAGAAGAATAATACCACGCTCTGTCTTACGAATAAAAATGGTAGAATCATAGGCACTGGAGGAGAATCCAAAATCATGAATGGTGGAGCTAAACTTGGCGAACCAGGCACGAGGAGCTTGTTTATACAAATGTGTATAGGGAAAGAAAGTTGAGTAGGTTGTACGGCTGCCCTGCTGGGGCAGCATGTCTTACACAGCAAATTATTGCCTCATTCGAGGCAAAGTGTTTGGACAGTGATGGTCGGTCTGTGGGGGCCACCATAGATCCCATTTTAATAATCTGAACCGTTCAATATGTACAACTTGTCAAGTATTATATGCTTGTAAAAAATCACGTTGATCGGATATTGATAGCTATGTGATTGGATTAGTTTTTTTTTTCAACAGTTAACTATCACACCATCCGTTTTGTTTATACAAAACTGATTTGATCATATAGTTAATGATATCCGATCAACGTGATTTTTTACAGATATATAGTACTCAACGAGTTTTACATATTAACGCTTCGGATTATCAAAACGGAACCCTTAGTGGGCCCCCAAGAACCCAACATTGCCATGTGGCTTTATATATGTAAATTTTTTTTTTCCCCAAAAAGTGTATGACCTGCCTTCCTACTGCGGCAGTACGGCTGACAGTGTAATTCAAACTTTTGTATTACAAAAATGTATAAAATATTTTTTTAATATATTTTATTTGTGAATAGTAATGATTTTTTTGCTTTTTGTGTAATTTTTTGACTTTTTTTTTTTTTAATTTTTGTGGGACTTGCCAAACCTGGCCTTAATTGTGACAATTAATCTTTTTATACTTGATAGTTGTGATGTCATTTTCTATTTATCTACTGTTAACGAAGCTAAAACAAATTTAAAATGGAGATATCAAAGTGAAATTTTGGTACAGATGTAAGAATTAAAGTGAAATTTTGATGAAAATATAAAGGTGCATTAATGGCTCATATAATAAGTTTTGTCAACTTATTAAGGTCATATGTACAATGAAAATGTGACATTAATTGCAACTTGATTTAAACCATAAAAGATTAATTATTAAAAGTGACAGAGGCAAAAGAAATTTTGGTAGAACGAGTGATAAGTGAAATTTAACAAACACTTTTGCTTACATGGAAAAATAACAATAATATTTTTCTTTTTTCTTTCTTTCCTTATAAATTTTCAATGCCATGAAAAGCATCCTTTGGTAGAATTTTAATTACTAGTATGGCCGTTAAATAAATCAAGTTAAAAACTCATCATTCGAGATTAACTTATTATGTAAATAAGTCAAACATAAACATAAACATAAACTTGTTAAGTTCTACTACTTGACTTTTGGGAAGTAGGAAAAAAGCAAACAAAGCTATTTATTGGCTTTTTTTTTTTTTTAAGAAAACGTACAAAAAAGTAGAGGTGATATAATCCTAATAAACTAATATGATGGCTTTTTTTCTATGTTCCCAAAATAAAGTTATTTAAACTCGACTTATGTACAACTTGTTAAAAACTCATTCAAAATCAATTCGTTATATAAAAAAATCAAATTTAAATATAATTTTAAACTCGTTAAATTATCAAATCAAAATTAAACAACCTATTACTTGGTTCATTTTCGACCTTAATTACTAGTTTTAGAAATATTGATTGTTGCTTGTGCTCCGGTTTTTTCCAAGTTTGCCTGGGCCAGTTGGACAGCAAAGTTTGTCAAAATGGGCTTCAATTAAATAATGGGCCTCAAAGTGGGCCAATATTTGCTAATTGAGCGTTATTACTTATTGGGCCTAAACTTGGGCCAGACAACGGTCCATACTCGCCCAGCCGAAGTCCACGGCACATTTCTATCTTCATCTTCTTCTCTCTCTCTCTCTCTCTACTCTCTCTCCTCAGTGCTCACTGATCTGAAAATGGCTGGAAGTGGGCGACGAAGTGCGAGAAGCAGAATCAAATACAGACGCCGACGAAGATCGAACCCCTCTCCGCAATCCCAAACTCCGAAAGCACAGAAGCAGAGACCACAGTCTCATTCGCCTCTTAAATGTTGATCTCAAAGTTGTTCTAGGGTTTGCTATCATCGCGTTCTTGATTGTCCTTTTCATGATTCATCGACTTATAATTGCCGTTGAACATCCTCAGAAACCCAGGGTCGTGACCCCATTCCCTGCCCCAAAGATCATGGATCTTCCTCAGGTGAAACTTTCATCTACAATTTGAATAAACTCATATAATATATATGTGTGTGTGTGTGTGTATGTATATTATAGAATCTATAAACTGTTGCTTTCATTGTTTCTAAAAAATGTAGTTTTTTCTAGTGGGAAAGTTGATTTTTTAAAGATTTTTTAGTTGCTTTTTAGCCGAAAACAAATGGGCTTTAGGCAGGAAAAAAAAAAAAAAAACAGCTTATTTTGCCTCCAGTTTAAGAACAAAGTTTATGATGTTTGCCTCCAGTTTAAGACTTACGTTTACCACAGCAATACAAAGAAGAGGCAGAGAGAGAGGGGAAAATAAAATTCCTTTTTTATGACTGTAAAATGATTTACGAACATAATTTTCATATAGAAATTAATTCAGAATTGTGTAGCAGGGTCGCTTTCAAAATTATGAGTCAAAATAATGGGTGTTTTGATTTGAAATAAAAGGAGCCGAGGATGACTGGTGTTATATTATATGTGATATTTATATATTGTGTTTGAGCATTGTTTCCTCGATCCCAAGAGGTTCCATAAATTCACGGTGAAGGTTGTTAACCCTTTCAATTTTATCCATTGTGGTAAAGATGGTTGTAATTAACAGTTATTTATCAAAAAATAAATAAAATTAACAGTTGTAGTTGTCAGGACTCCACAGTCTCTGGTTGCTGGATTGATGTGGCTTGGATTAAAGGATGGAAGATATTTCATGCGACATGTCTGCCAAGATTCAGATGAATTGAAGACATATGGTTGGACGTGTCACAATGGACGGGATTATGGACGTCAATGCTAGTTGACCAAGATATGACCTTGATGACAAGTTTTTTGAAATCCAAAGAAGATGGCAGTGGCTATGGAGGGGACTGGGCAGTTCGAATTGATGTGCAAAGTGAGAAGTAAATATCTTTCCCACCAATCTTACATTTGTCTTATCAAATACCTCTAATAAGCATGTTTTGTTTAGTGGATATAGCCCCAAAACTGGAGATTTTCTACAAGACAACCTATAAGAAAATAGCATGTGAATTTGAGGTGGAAATTATTGGTTTGCACAAAAAGAAATGTGTGTTAGCCTTGATTAACATCCATATACCTGTCATTGACCATTTTACGGCAATTGCACACATTTTTTTCTATGTTATGGTTTTTATTTGTTTGAAATTTTACACAGTAAAGATGCTGGGAATTATTGGTTTGCATTTTTAGCAGTTTAGGCATTAATTATGGGATCTTGTAAGAATACACTCATTAGTACTAACGATTGGGTTGTGTATTTGTGTTGCCAGTACATTTACCCATTGTTATAATAGTAGTTTTATATTGTGGGTGCTTTGTAACAGTACTTCTATATTGTCGAAAGTAAACTTGTACTGAATGAATACTTCTCATGGGTTAAATGTGTGTTTGGAAATTTATCAAATGAGTGTATATTTTTGGGGGGAAATTTTAAAAGGTCTATATTTAGGAATTACACATCATGTCATCAGCTAACAATTGATTTTTGTAAATTAAATAGAATTTTAGGACTAAAGACGAAAACAAAGGATCATAAAAAATGTTTGGTTCTGTTGAATTATAATTGCAAACAATTTATTGAAACCCCCCAAAGAAATGAATGAATTAAATTTAATTAATGACAGCATTGATACAAACAATGACAGGATGAAGATTAGAATGCGTTCTTATCTTAGAAGTCTTATTTTTGAGAAAAATATTTATTTGTTAATGAATTCAGCAATATATAAGGATGTGGCTATTCTTAAGTTCAAAGCCTATGTGCTTGCCACGTGCTTCACACTTTGAAGTATAGCCTAGGAAGCTCTCTTTAGATCTGTGCCTCGTGTCATGGTTTACAAATATGACTAAAGAAACTTGCTCGCTTCTTGGACTATGGCAGTGAGGTTCTCTTTTTTCTTTTTCTTTTTCTTTTTATTTTTCAAATTCGACTTTGTATACTCTGTAAGAATTGGTAAATTACATTTATGTTCTCTTACTTAGCATAATTTATAGTTTTCACGTTTTTGTTTCATATCATGAATTCTTGAATATTTTCTATTCTTAAATTGGGAGTTGCTAGAAGTAGGATGGTATTATTGGCTTATGTTTCGTTCATTTGTTTTGATTTTTATCAGATCCAAGCTTAGTGAGGTGATGCAAACTGTGCACCGTTTCTTCTATCTTGCGAATGAAGATGGGAACGCTTTGAGTTTGAGTAGGGAGACCTTGAACATTTGTGAGAATTCTCTCCTGGCTTTTGGATCACAAACAGATGTTGGCAGTTTGAATCTAAATTTAGAATCAATGGTATGTTGTCAAATAGATGCACAGGAACCTTCATTGTGAAAGAGGAAATAATTACTCATGCATGCCTGTGCTCCTCCATGTTTATGTATTTTGTGGCCCCAACAATATTTTTAATTCAGCTTTAATCTCAAACCAATTTTTTGCAGGATGATTTGGAAGTCCATTATTCTGGCTTCAGGACATCTCACATTCACAATTTATCAGACCTTGTCCAGCAAAATCTTGGAGCCCAAGTAAGAATTAATGTTTTTTGTTGTCTGCTGTTTTTTCTGCATGCTAAATCATGTTGATTTCTGCTATTGGTAAAACATTCATTTGCTTCCATTTTACAGTGTTATAATCGTACTAGTGTTTCATGTTTCAGTTTTCAGCAGTGGTTCTTTCACTTATGCTCTGTGTGTGTGCGCTTGCTTGCTTGCTCACTCACACTCTTGTATGTGTTGTTAGATGAGGAAGTTTGGTCGTTTGCAACTCTCAGACACTACCGATGATTCTTATAACATTTTAGTATTTCAGGTAGGCAGTCAGGGAGGTAACAGGTTACATGTGTCCACGGACTATGATTGCCATTCTCAGGTTTCTATTTCTCTTCTACCCCATATGCTTTTCTGTTTTTTATGCAGATCTTGGGTAGGATTTCTTTCAGAACAGATGTAGCTTTTATATCTGGAACTGGCGTAAAAGATTCAAGACTTAAAGAACGTCTCAGCAGCCTTACAGGTATCTTCTGTCAAGTTCTGTGCATGTTTCCTTTATCTTGATTGTGAACATTGTGTTTATAAGATTACAAGTGTCTCATTCTTTATGAAACTTCCGTATAAGTAATACTGGTATAACTTATTAGAAGCACAAGAAAACAGGCTGCTTGTTGGTATTGCCAAACAAGAAAGACTGCAGAATTAGATTTGAGGTAAATAACCTCTTTTCAATTTGAAAAGAGGCAACTAAAAATATTTAGCAATATGCTAGGAAGTCATGAAATCTAGAGGACTGCATATAGGATTACATGAAAACCTTCACTTACATTTTTTAATTAACTTGGTGGACAGTGAGGAAGGAAAAAGATCAGCTTAATAGACAAAGGAGAGTAAACGGGCATGCCGATTAAGAGAGAGAGAGAGAGAGAGAGAGAGAGAGAGGGGGGGAGACAACTTTGGGAATGATTGTTGTCTAAAAGACCTAGAATAAAAACTTCAAAGAATTGTTACAGAGATGGGATTCATGTCAATTCATAACGTTCATTAATTTGATTTAGCAGAGGAAATGAAGAGTGAAGTTGTTAACGCTGTTAAAAGAAGTGAGTGGTGTAGTGCAGTCATTCTCACGGGAGGGTGTAGAGATAAGATGGGTGCGCTGTGATCAAGATTTTAAGTCAATAGGCAATGTGATGATGTCAATGTCATTGACAAGAACTCAGCATAATGGTACCATTTTCCTGACCACGTAGCCCAGTCCTCCGACCAAATTTCCCTGTTTATTTTAAATTTAAATATTTTTTGAACTTTTTGCTCTTTGGGGATTTGAAATATCTTCTGAATGTAGGATCATATTCCTTTTGCATAAACAAGTTTAACCCTCCCTCTCGAAATTATATTTCTTTTTTTAGTGCGCAATATTACAATCCTTTTTGTATGGACACGTTGACTTATACCCCAATTTCTTGTAATTTTTTTGTTTACTTTCAATAGCACAAGCTATTTATTTCAGCTTTGTAAGTTGGGATAATTTTGCTTCATACTTTTGGGTACCTTACTGACTAGTCAACTAGATGAGAAGGAAAAAGAATTTGATGACAAATTCAAAAAATGCTTTAATTTGGCTGATGCGGTATCCATTCATATGAAATCCTTATATTTGTGTCATTTGTTTTTTGAAATCAAATAACTGTATGCAGAATTTTTAGGATCATGGCATGTCTTTGATAGTTTTGTTGCAAGTAACATGTCACTATAAGCCTAGTCACATTGGTGACTGCAGGAAAATTATACGATTCTTAAGATATAGTTTTTATTATTATTATTGTTATTCTTATTATTATAATTTGAATGGTCTCATTGTGTTTAAACTTAAAATTATGAATATGTTGATAAAAGTTATTCGGCCAGTTCATAGGCTCAAGGAGACTTTTTCAGCTCTCAGTTTGAAAAGAACAATGCTTGTCTCCCTTTTTTTTCGAGGCTTAGGGAGAGCTTGACCAATTCTTTAATTTTGTGATCAAGATTTTAAGGAAAATTATACAATTCCTATGATCTCTTTTCTTGACCAACTCTTAAATTTTGTAGAGCTTTTTGATACACATGAAGATGTATAGGGTTTTTTTTTTCTTCTCCTCTTTTGTATACAGATGGCATTCCCTTGATGCCTTTTTTAAATGAATCTTACTTTAACTCACCAAAATAAAATGTCAAGCAGTTCAAATAATCCTGGTGGCCATTTCATTTTATGTTTAAGTTGTATTCAATTGTACAAAATCTATATTTTGCATAAAATGGACTGTTCTGATATTATGATATGTTGTTTTCAGCTTGATTCTGAGTCCATCTCCACTGGTAAGGCTGCAGTTGCGAGTTTGTTGGGTGGAATTGGCTACTTTTATGGCCAATCAAAAATCTCAGTCCCAAGTAACTCTAATGTAAGTTTTACAGATCTGTATGTGATCGTCTTAATCATATCAAATCAATTATGTCTTCATGAATTCCATTTGAAACACAATATCTCCATCTAATATGATTAACTGTGTTTTGAGGGAGAGAGAGGAAGAGAGGTGGTTTGAGTTTACAAAAGTTATTAGGATAGATGGGCTGGGTTTACAGGTTAGCTGTAAAAGGTTTATTTGATTTAGCTTGATTGTCTGCATGATTTAATTAGGGGCCAAGTCATTGCTAATTAGAGTGGCCTGTAGGTTAAGTAACTTTAGGCCTAACAGACTGATGAATCTCTGCTGCAATAAAGTATTTGGAAGGCTTTTTTGGGAGAACAAAATTTTAGGGGGAATTTCGAATTTTATGAAAAATGGTAGAGAAGGAAGTGGTGACCAAATCTTCAATTTTGAATAAAATTCGAAATTCCCTAGAAAGACATTTGACAGAGGAGACAATTGTTTGATTAGATACTTGGAATAAGATCGAGAGCTCCTTGGGAGGAAAGAATTGTGAAAGAAAACCTAAGTAGAATTTTAGAAATTATGGAAAGTTTTTGATCAGACAGAAATCCTTAGGTTTTTAACTTTAGAGGGAATTTGATTTTAAGGAAAAGTGTTGATGAGGAGGTGATGACCGAGTCTTTCACTTTGAAGTGAAATTTTGAATTTCCTTAGAAGACATTTGACTATAAGGTGATTGTTTGATTGATTTCTTGGAATAAGATCTAAAATTCTTTGGAAATTTTTTAAAAATAAAATTTGAAAAGAGTTTTGAAATTATGGAAAGTTCTTTTTATCAGGTAAAAATATTTGGGCCGCTGACTTTGAGGGAACCTTAATTTTATGGAGAAATGTTAGACAAGGAAGTAATGACCGAGTCTCTCATTTCGAATAAAATTTTGGTTCCTGTACAAGATATTTGGATAAAGGGTGATCGTTTGGTTGATTCCTTGGAATAAAATCCAAACTCCTCAAAACTTTCAAAAAAAAAGAGGAAAAGGAAACATTGAAATTTTAAAGAAGAAAAAAAAACTGCACTTTATTTTGAAAAAGGATTTTGAAAAAAATAGAAGTTGAAATTTGATCACGCACTTTTGAAAATAAATTGGGGCACATTTCGGGAAATAATAAGTAATGGAAAGACAATTGTTTAGATTGATCACTTTGGTAGAAATCCTTTAAATTCCTCAGAATTCCCTTGGTCGGGCTACTATCACCCAATGGGTGATAACAATGACTTCGAGATCCAGCGGTAAGTGTTAAACAAAATTAACTGGTTTCATTCACCCATCCTCGGGTTTGTTGCTTAGTGTCCCGGACACTATTCATGGGTTATGTTATGTCAATAAGGCAAGCATGAGACTATAATTCTAGTACTGTTTGATCATTCCCTTGTGGAAGGAGTGGTATATTGATAGTAACAACTGATGTGCCCTTTTGTGACCAAACTTGCCTCCTTTTGCATGGAGAGAGCATTAGCAGCTTCCAAACTAGGGCAGGATACCCTCCTTTCCGGGATTTTATTATTGCCTCTTTGAATGATTTAGTGAATCCTAGGTCTGACTTCTCAATTAGGACAGGGCAACCCTACCCCCCAGATAGGCACGAATGCAAATTATGTCCTTGTGTTATATTTTGGAAAGGATTGGATTTGATTCCAGCGATCTAACAACGAGAAAGACAGTGATTTCATTCCCAAAGTCTGGGGAGTTTGACGTGGCAGTGATTTGATTCTGTGGCAATCTGAGTTGTTTGGGGGCAATGATGCAGTTACAAAGATTTGGGGGTTCAATTTAGGCAGTGATTCATATTTTGATCATGATTTTAGTAATCAGTAGTAAATTAGGTGCGTGGTTTCCCAATTTTAAAGAATTTGAGTTTGAATTTGGGTTCTTACCTTAGTGATCAAAGAAGAAGAGGAAAAAGGAAAGAATGATTGGCTTTTTAAAATTTAAATCCCCAAGAAAACATGTTATTAAAGAATTAACATCTAAAAAAAAGAAAAAAGGAACTTTCTAACTTAAGTTGAGCCTCGGAGATTATGGAAGGTGTTTGATCGAATAAAAATCTTCAAGTCATTGACTTTAGGGGGAATTTCGACTTTTATGAAAAATGGTAGATAAGGAAGTGGTGACCAAATCCTCAGTTTTGAATAAAATTCGAAATCCCCTAGAAAGACATTTGACTGAGGAGACAATTGTTTGATTAGATACTTGGAATAAGATCGAGAGCTCCTTGGGAGGAAAGAATTGTGAAAGAAAACACGAGTAGAATTTTAGAAATTATGGAAAGTTTTTTATCAGACAGAAAACCTTAGGTTTTTGACTTTAGAGGGAATTTGATTTTATGGAAAAGTGTTGATGAGGAGGTGATGACCGAGTCTTTCACTTTGAAGTGAAATTTTGAATTTCCTTAGAAGACATTTGACTATAAGGTGATTGTTTGATTGATTTCTTGGAATAAGATTTAAAATTCTTTGGAAATTTTTTGAAAATAAAATTTGAAAAGAGTTTTGAAATTATGGAAAGTTCTTTTTATCAGGTAAAAACATTTGGGCCGCTGACTTTGAGGGAACCTTAATTTTATGGAGAAATGTTAGACAAGGAAGTAATGACCGAGTCTCTCATTTCGAATAAAATTTTGGTTCCTGTATAAGATATTTGGCTAACGGGTGATCGTTTGGTTGATTCCTTGGAATAAAATTCGAACTCCTCAAAATTTTCGGAAAAAAAAGCGGATTGGGAAACATTGAAATTTTAAAGAGAAAAAAAAAAAAAAGCTGCACTTTATTTTGAAAAAGGATTTTGAAAAAAATAGAAGTTGAAATTTGATCACGCACTTTTAAAAATAAATTGAGGCACATTTCGGGAAACAATAAGTAATGGAAAGACAATTGTTTAGATTGATCACTCTGGTAGGAATCCTTTAAATTCCTCAGAATTCCCTTGGTCGGGCAACTATCACCCAATGGGTGATGACGATGACTTCGAGATCCAATGGTAAGTGTTAAACAAAATTGACTGGTTTCATTCACCTATCCTCGGGTTTGTTGCATAGTATCCCGGACACTATTCGTGGGTTATGTTATGTCAATAAGGCAAGCATGAAACTATGCTACTAGTACTGTTTGATCATTCCCTTGTGGAAGGAGTGGTATATTGATAGTAACAACTGATGTGCCCTTTTGTGATCAAACTTGCCTCCTTTTGCATGGAGAGAGCATTAGCAGCTTCGAAAGTTGGGCAGGACACCCTCCTTTCCAGGACTGTATTATTGCCTCTTTGAATGATTTAGTGAATCCTAGGTCTGACTTCTAAATTAGGACAGGGCAACCCTACCCGCCAGATAGGCACGAATGCAAATTATGTCCTTGTGTTATATTTTGGAAAGGATTGGATTTGATTCCAGCGATCTAACAACGAGAAAGACAGTGATTTCATTCCCAAAGTCTGGGGAGTTTGACGTGGCAGTGATTTGATTCTGTGGCAATCTAAGTTGTTTGGGGGCAATGATGCAATTACAAAGATTTGGGGGTTCAATTTAGGCAGTGATTCATATTTTGATCATGATTTTAGTAATCAGTAGTAAATTAGGTGGGTGGTTTCCCAATTTTAAAGAATTTGAGTTTGAATTTGGGTTCTTACCTTAGTGATCAAAGAAGAAGAGGAAAAAGAAAAGAACGACTGGCTTTTTAAAATTTAAATCCCCAAGAAAACATGTTATTAAAGAATTAACTTCTAAAAAAAAGAAAAAAGGAACTTTCTACCTTAAGTTGAGCCTCGGAGATTATGGAAGGTGTTTGATCGAATAAAAATCTTCAAGTCATTGACTTTAGGGGGAATTTCGACTTTTATGAAAAATGGTAGATAAGGAAGTGGTGACCAAATCCTCAGTTTTGAATAAAATTCGAAATCCCCTAGAAAGACATTTGAGTAAGGAGACAATTGTTTGATTAGATACTTGGAATAAGATATTGAGCTCCTTGGGAGGAAAGAATTGTGAAAGAAAACACGAGTAGAATTTTAGAAATTATGGAAAGTTTTTGATCAGACAGAAATCCTTAGGTTTTTGACTTGAGAGGGAATTTGATTTTGTGGAAAAGTGTTGATGAGGAGGTGATGACCGAGTCTCTCACTTTGAAGTGAAATTTTGAATTTCCTTAGAAGACATTTGACTATAAGGTGATTGTTTGATTGATTTCTTGGAATAGGATCTAAAATTCTTTGGAAATTTTTTGGAAATAAAATTTGAAACGAGTTTTGAAATTATGGAAAGTTCTTTTTATCAGGTAAAAACATTTGGGCCGCTGACTTTGAGCGAACCTTAATTTTATGGAGAAATGTTAGACAAGGAAGTAATGACCGAGTCTCTCATTTCGAATAAAATTTTGGTTCCTGTACAAGATATTTGGCTAACGGGTGATCGTTTGGTTGATTCCTTGGAATAAAATTCGAACTCCCCAAAACTTTCGGAAAAAAAAGCGGATTGGGAAACATTGAAATTTTAAAGAAAAAAAAAAAAAAGCTGCACTTTATTTTGAAAAAGGATTTTGTAAAAAATAGAAGTTGAAATTTGATCACGCACTTTTAAAAATAAATTGAGGCACATTTCGGGAAACAATAAGTAATGGAAAGACAATTGTTTAGATTGATCACTCTGGTAGGAATCCTTTAAATTCCTCAGAATTCTCTTGGTCGGGCAACTATCACCCAATGGGTGATGACGATGACTTCGAGATCCAATGGTAAGTGTTCAACAAAATTGACTGGTTTCATTCACCTATCCTCGGGTTTGTTGCATAGTATCCCGGACACTATTCGTGGGTTATGTTATGTCAATAAGGCAAGCATGAAACTATGCTACTAGTACTGTTTGATCATTCCCTTGTGGAAGGAGTGGTATATTGATAGTAACAACTGATGTGCCCTTTTGTGATCAAACTTGCCTCCTTTTGCATGGAGAGAGCATTAGCAGCTTCGAAAGTTGGGCAGGACACCCTCCTTTCCAGGACTGTATTATTGCCTCTTTGAATGATTTAGTGAATCCTAGGTCTGACTTCTAAATTAGGACAGGACAACCCTGGCCCCCAAATAGGCATGAACGCAAATTTTGTGCTCATGTGATATTTTTGAAATGATTTGATTTGATTTAATTTGATTCCAGCGATCTAACAACGAGAAAGACAGTGATTTCATTCCCAAAGTCTGGGGAGTTTGACGTGGCAGTGATTTGATTCTGTGGCAATCTAAGTTGTTTGGGGGCAATGATGCAATTACAAAGATTTGGGGGTTCAATTTAGGCAGTGATTCATATTTTGATCATGATTTTAGTAATCAGTAGTAAATTAGGTGGGTGGTTTCCCAATTTTAAAGAATTTGAGTTTGAATTTGGGTTCTTACCTTAGTGATCAAAGAAGAAGAGGAAAAAGAAAAGAACGACTGGCTTTTTAAAATTTAAATCCCCAGGAAAACATGTTATTAAAGAATTAACTTCTAAAAAAAAGAAAAAAGGAACTTTCTACCTTAAGTTGAGCCTCGGAGATTATGGAAGGTGTTTGATCGAATAAAAATCTTCAAGTCATTGACTTTAGGGGGAATTTCGACTTTTATGAAAAATGGTAGATAAGGAAGTGGTGACCAAATCCTCAGTTTTGAATAAAATTCGAAATCCCCTAGAAAGACATTTGAGTAAGGAGACAATTGTTTGATTAGATACTTGGAATAAGATATTGAGCTCCTTGGGAGGAAAGAATTGTGAAAGAAAACACGAGTAGAATTTTAGAAATTATGGAAAGTTTTTGATCAGACAGAAATCCTTAGGTTTTTGACTTGAGAGGGAATTTGATTTTGTGGAAAAGTGTTGATGAGGAGGTGATGACCGAGTCTCTCACTTTGAAGTGAAATTTTGAATTTCCTTAGAAGACATTTGACTATAAGGTGATTGTTTGATTGATTTCTTGGAATAGGATCTAAAATTCTTTGGAAATTTTTTGGAAATAAAATTTGAAACGAGTTTTGAAATTATGGAAAGTTCTTTTTATCAGGTAAAAACATTTGGGCCGCTGACTTTGAGCGAACCTTAATTTTATGGAGAAATGTTAGACAAGGAAGTAATGACCGAGTCTCTCATTTCGAATAAAATTTTGGTTCCTGTACAAGATATTTGGCTAATGGGTGATCGTTTGGTTGATTCCTTGGAATAAAATTCGAACTCCCCAAAACTTTCGGAAAAAAAAGCGGATTGGGAAACATTGAAATTTTAAAGAAAAAAAAAAAAAAGCTGCACTTTATTTTGAAAAAGGATTTTGTAAAAAATAGAAGTTGAAATTTGATCACGCACTTTTAAAAATAAATTGAGGCACATTTCGGGAAACAATAAGTAATGGAAAGACAATTGTTTAGATTGATCACTCTGGTAGGAATCCTTTAAATTCCTCAGAATTCTCTTGGTCGGGCAACTATCACCCAATGGGTGATGACGATGACTTCGAGATCCAATGGTAAGTGTTCAACAAAATTGACTGGTTTCATTCACCTATCCTCGGGTTTGTTGCATAGTATCCCGGACACTATTCGTGGGTTATGTTATGTCAATAAGGCAAGCATGAAACTATGCTACTAGTACTGTTTGATCATTCCCTTGTGGAAGGAGTGGTATATTGATAGTAACAACTGATGTGCCCTTTTGTGATCAAACTTGCCTCCTTTTGCATGGAGAGAGCATTAGCAGCTTCGAAAGTTGGGCAGGACACCCTCCTTTCCAGGACTGTATTATTGCCTCTTTGAATGATTTAGTGAATCCTAGGTCTGACTTCTAAATTAGGACAGGACAACCCTGGCCCCCAAATAGGCATGAACGCAAATTTTGTGCTCATGTGATATTTTTGAAATGATTTGATTTGATTTAATTTGATTCCAGCGATCTAACAACGAGAAAGACAGTGATTTCATTCCCAAGGTCTGGGGAGTCTGACGTGGCAGCGATTTGATTCTGTGGCAATCCGAGTTGTTTGGGGGCAATGATGCAGTTACAAAGATTCGGGGGTTCAATTTAGGCAGTGATTCATATTTTGATCATGATTTTAGTAATCAGTAGTAAATTAGGTGGGTGGTTTCCCAATTTTAAAGAATTTGAGTTTGAATTTGGGTTCTTACCTTAGTGATCAAAGAAGAAGAGGAAAAAGAAAAGAACGACTGGCTTTTTAAAATTTAAATCCCCAGGAAAACATGTTATTAAAGAATTAACTTCTAAAAAAAAGAAAAAAGGAACTTTCTAACTTAAGTTGAGCCTCGGAGATTATGGAAGGTGTTTGATCGAATAAAAATCTTCATGTCATTGACTTTAGGGGGAATTTCGACTTTTATGAAAAATGGTAGATAAGGAAGTGGTGACCAAATCCTCAGTTTTGAATAAAATTCGAAATCCCCTAGAAAGACATTTGAGTAAGGAGACAATTGTTTGATTAGATACTTGGAATAAGATCGAGAGCTCCTTGGGAGGAAAGAATTGTGAAAGAAAACACGAGTAGAATTTTAGAAATTATGGAAAGTTTTTGATCAGACAGAAATCCTTAGGTTTTTGACTTTAGAGGGAATTTGATTTTATGGAAAAGTGTTGATGAGGAGGTGATGACCGAGTCTCTAACTTTGAAGTGAAATTTTGAATTTCCTTAGAAGACATTTGACTATAAGGTGATTGCTTGATTGATTTCTTGGAATAAGATCTAAAATTCTTTGGAAATTTTTTGAAAATAAAATTTGAAAAGAGTTTTGAAATTATGGAAAGTTCTTTTTATCAGGTAAAAACATTTGGGCCGCTGACTTTGAGGGAACCTTAATTTTATGGAGAAATGTTAGACAAGGAAGTAATGACCGAGTCTCTCATTTCGAATAAAATTTTGGTTCCTGTACAAGATATTTGGCTAACGGGTGATCGTTTGGTTGATTCCTTGGAATAAAATTCGAACTCCCCAAAACTTTCGGAAAAAAAAGCGGATTGGGAAACATTGAAATTTTAAAGAGAAAAAAAAAAAAGCTGCACTTTATTTTGAAAAAGGATTTTGTAAAAAATAGAAGTTGAAATTTGATCACGCACTTTTAAAAATAAATTGAGGCACATTTCGGGAAACAATAAGTAATGGAAAGACAATTGTTTAGATTGATCACTCTGGTAGGAATCCTTTAAATTCCTCAGAATTCCCTTGGTCGGGCAACTATCACCCAATGGGTGATGACGATGACTTCGAGATCCAATGGTAAGTGTTAAACAAAATTGACTGGTTTCATTCACCTATCCTCGGGTTTGTTGCATAGTATCCCGGACACTATTCGTGGGTTATGTTATGTCAATAAGGCAAGCATGAAACTATGCTACTAGTACTGTTTGATCATTCCCTTGTGGAAGGAGTGGTATATTGATAGTAACAACTGATGTGCCCTTTTGTGATCAAACTTGCCTCCTTTTGCATGGAGAGAGCATTAGCAGCTTCGAAAGTTGGGCCGGACACCCTCCTTTCCAGGACTGTATTATTGCCTCTTTGAATGATTTAGTGAATCCTAGGTCTGACTTCTAAATTAGGACAGGACAACCCTGGCCCCCAAATAGGCATGAACGCAAATTTTGTGCTCATGTGATATTTTTGAAATGATTTGATTTGATTTAATTTGATTCCAGCGATCTAACAACGAGAAAGACAGTGATTTCATTCCCAAGGTCTGGGGAGTCTGACGTGGCAGCGATTTGATTCTGTGGCAATCCGAGTTGTTTGGGGGCAATGATGCAGTTACAAAGATTCGGGGGTTCAATTTAGGTAGTGATTCATATTTTGATCATGATTTTAGTAATCAGTAGTAAATTAGGTGGGTGGTTTCCCAATTTTAAAGAATTTGAGTTTGAATTTGGGTTCTTACCTTAGTGATCAAAGAAGAAGAGGAAAAAGAAAAGAACGACTGGCTTTTTAAAATTTAAATCCCCAAGAAAACATGTTATTAAAGAATTAACTTCTAAAAAAAAGAAAAAAGGAACTTTCTAACTTAAGTTGAGCCTCGGAGATTATGGAAGGTGTTTGATCGAATAAAAATCTTCAAGTCATTGACTTCAGGGGGAATTTCGAGTTCTATGAAAAATGGTAGATAAGGGAGTGGTGACCAAATCCTCAGTTTTGAATAAAATTCGAAATCCCCTAGAAAGACATTTGACTAAGGAGACAATTGTTTGATTAGATACTTGGAATAAGATCGAGAGCTCCTTGGGAGGAAAGAATTGTGAAAGAAAACACGAGTAGAATTTTAGAAATTATGGAAAGTTTTTGATCAGACAGAAATCCTTAGGTTTTTGACTTTAGAGGGAATTTGATTTTATGGAAAAGTGTTGATGAGGAGGTGATGACCGAGTCTTTCACTTTGAAGTGAAATTTTGAATTTCCTTAGAAGACATTTGACTATAAGGTGATTGTTTGATTGATTTCTTGGAATAAGATCTAAAATTCTTTGGAAATTTTTTGAAAATAAAATTTGAAAAGAGTTTTGAAATTATGGAAAGTTCTTTTTATCAGGTAAAAACATTTGGGCCGCTGACTTTGAGGGAACCTTAATTTTATGGAGAAATGTTAGACAAGGAAGTAATGACCGAGTCTCTCATTTCGAATAAAATTTTGGTTCTTGTACAAGATATTTGGCTAACGGGTGATCGTTTGGTTGATTCCTTGGAATAAAATTCGAACTCCCCAAAACTTTCGGAAAAAAAAGCGGATTGGGAAACATTGAAATTTTAAAGCGGAAAAAAAAAAAAAGCTGCACTTTATTTTGAAAAAGGATTTTGTAAAAAATAGAAGTTGAAATTTGATCACGCACTTTTAAAAATAAATTGAGGCACATTTCGGGAAACAATAAGTAATGGGAAGATAATTGTTTAGATTGATCACTCTGGTAGGAATCCTTTAAATTCCTCAGAATTCCCTTGGTCGGGCAACTATCACCCAATGGGTGATGACGATGACTTCGAGATCCAATGGTAAGTGTTAAACAAAATTGACTGGTTTCATTCACCTATCCTCCGGTTTGTTGCATAGTATCCCAGACACTATTCGTGGGTTATGTTATGTCAATAAGACAAGCATGAAACTATGCTACTAGTACTGTTTGATCATTCCCTTGTGGTAGGAGTGGTATATTGATAGTAACAACTGATGTGCCCTTTTGTGATCAAACTTGCCTCCTTTTGCATGGAGAGAGCATTAGCAGCTTCGAAAGTTGGGCAGGACACCCTCCTTTCCAGGACTGTATTATTGCCTCTTTGAATGATTTAGTGAATCCTAGGTCTGACTTCTAAATTAGGACAGGACAACCCTGGCCCCCAAATAGGCATGAACGCAAATTTTGTGCTCATGTGATATTTTTGAAATGATTTGATTTGATTTAATTTGATTCCAGCGATCTAAGAACGAGAAAGACAGTGATTTCATTCCCAAGGTCTGGGGAGTCTGACGTGGCAACGATTTGATTCTGTGGCAATCCGAGTTGTTTGGGGGCAATGATGCAGTTACAAAGATTTGGGGGTTCAATTTAGGCAGTGATTCATATTTTGATCATGATTTTAGTAATCAGTAGTAAATTAGGTGGGTGGTTTCCCAATTTTAAAGAATTTGAGTTTGAATTTGGGTTCTTACCTTAGTGATCAAAGAAGAAGAGGAAAAAGAAAAGAACGACTGGCTTTTTAAAATTTAAATCCCCAAGAAAACATGTTATTAAAGAATTAACTTCTAAAAAAAAGAAAAAAGGAACTTTCTAACTTAAGTTGAGCCTCGGAGATTATGGAAGGTGTTTGATCGAATAAAAATCTTCAAGTCATTGACTTCAGGGGGAATTTCGAGTTCTATGAAAAATGGTAGATAAGGGAGTGGTGACCAAATCCTCAGTTTTGAATAAAATTCGAAATCCCCTAGAAAGACATTTGACTAAGGAGACAATTGTTTGATTAGATACTTGGAATAAGATCGAGAGCTCCTTGGGAGGAAAGAATTGTGAAAGAAAACACGAGTAGAATTTTAGAAATTATGGAAAGTTTTTGATCAGACAGAAATCCTTAGGTTTTTGACTTTAGAGGGAATTTGATTTTATGGAAAAGTGTTGATGAGGAGGTGATGACCGAGTCTTTCACTTTGAAGTGAAATTTTGAATTTCCTTAGAAGACATTTGACTATAAGGTGATTGTTTGATTGATTTCTTGGAATAAGATCTAAAATTCTTTGGAAATTTTTTGAAAATAAAATTTGAAAAGAGTTTTGAAATTATGGAAAGTTCTTTTTATCAGGTAAAAACATTTGGGCCGCTGACTTTGAGGGAACCTTAATTTTATGGAGAAATGTTAGACAAGGAAGTAATGACCGAGTCTCTCATTTCGAATAAAATTTTGGTTCTTGTACAAGATATTTGGCTAACGGGTGATCGTTTGGTTGATTCCTTGGAATAAAATTCGAACTCCCCAAAACTTTCGGAAAAAAAAGCGGATTGGGAAACATTGAAATTTTAAAGCGGAAAAAAAAAAAAAGCTGCACTTTATTTTGAAAAAGGATTTTGTAAAAAATAGAAGTTGAAATTTGATCACGCACTGTTAAAAATAAATTGAGGCACATTTCGGGAAACAATAAGTAATGGGAAGATAATTGTTTAGATTGATCACTCTGGTAGGAATCCTTTAAATTCCTCAGAATTCCCTTGGTCGGGCAACTATCACCCAATGGGTGATGACGATGACTTCGAGATCCAATGGTAAGTGTTAAACAAAATTGACTGGTTTCATTCACCTATCCTCCGGTTTGTTGCATAGTATCCCAGACACTATTCGTGGGTTATGTTATGTCAATAAGACAAGCATGAAACTATGCTACTAGTACTGTTTGATCATTCCCTTGTGGTAGGAGTGGTATATTGATAGTAACAACTGATGTGCCCTTTTGTGATCAAACTTGCCTCCTTTTGCATGGAGAGAGCATTAGCAGCTTCGAAAGTTGGGCAGGACACCCTCCTTTCCAGGACTGTATTATTGCCTCTTTGAATGATTTAGTGAATCCTAGGTCTGACTTCTAAATTAGGACAGGACAACCCTGGCCCCCAAATAGGCATGAACGCAAATTTTGTGCTCATGTGATATTTTTGAAATGATTTGATTTGATTTAATTTGATTCCAGCGATCTAACAACGAGAAAGACAGTGATTTCATTCCCAAGGTCTGGGGAGTCTGACGTGGCAACGATTTGATTCTGTGGCAATCCGAGTTGTTTGGGGGCAATGATGCAGTTACAAAGATTTGGGGGTTCAATTTAGGCAGTGATTCATATTTTGATCATGATTTTAGTAATCAGTAGTAAATTAGGTGGGTGGTTTCCCAATTTTAAAGAATTTGAGTTTGAATTTGGGTTCTTACCTTAGTGATCAAAGAAGAAGAGGAAAAAGAAAAGAACGACTGGCTTTTTAAAATTTAAATCCCCAAGAAAACATGTTATTAAAGAATTAACTTCTAAAAAAAAGAAAAAAGGAACTTTCTAACTTAAGTTGAGCCTCGGAGATTATGGAAGGTGTTTGATCGAATAAAAATCTTCAAGTCATTGACTTTAGGGGGAATTTCGAGTTCTATGAAAAATGGTAGATAAGGGAGTGGTGACCAAATCCTCAGTTTTGAATAAAATTCGAAATCCCCTAGAAAGACATTTGACTAAGGAGACAATTGTTTGATTAGATACTTGGAATAAGATCGAGAGCTCCTTGGGAGGAAAGAATTGTGAAAGAAAACACGAGTAGAATTTTAGAAATTATGGAAAGTTTTTGATCAGACAGAAATCCTTAGGTTTTTGACTTTAGAGGGAATTTGATTTTATGGAAAAGTGTTGATGAGGAGGTGATGACCGAGTCTTTCACTTTGAAGTGAAATTTTGAATTTCCTTAGAAGACATTTGACTATAAGGTGATTGTTTGATTGATTTCTTGGAATAAGATCTAAAATTCTTTGGAAATTTTTTGAAAATAAAATTTGAAAAGAGTTTTGAAATTATGGAAAGTTCTTTTTATCAGGTAAAAACATTTGGGCCGCTGACTTTGAGGGAACCTTAATTTTATGGAGAAATGTTAGACAAGGAAGTAATGACCGAGTCTCTCATTTCGAATAAAATTTTGGTTCTTGTACAAGATATTTGGCTAACGGGTGATCGTTTGGTTGATTCCTTGGAATAAAATTCGAACTCCCCAAAACTTTCGGAAAAAAAAGCGGATTGGGAAACATTGAAATTTTAAAGCGGAAAAAAAAAAAAAGCTGCACTTTATTTTGAAAAAGGATTTTGTAAAAAATAGAAGTTGAAATTTGATCACGCACTTTTAAAAATAAATTGAGGCACATTTCGGGAAACAATAAGTAATGGGAAGATAATTGTTTAGATTGATCACTCTGGTAGGAATCCTTTAAATTCCTCAGAATTCCCTTGGTCGGGCAACTATCACCCAATGGGTGATGACGATGACTTCGAGATCCAATGGTAAGTGTTAAACAAAATTGACTGGTTTCATTCACCTATCCTCGGGTTTGTTGCATAGTATCCCAGACACTATTCGTGGGTTATGTTATGTCAATAAGGCAAGCATGAAACTATGCTACTAGTACTGTTTGATCATTCCCTTGTGGAAGGAGTGGTATATTGATAGTAACAACTGATGTGCCCTTTTGTGATCAAACTTGCCTCCTTTTGCATGGAGAGAGCATTAGCAGCTTCGAAAGTTGGGCAGGACACCCTCCTTTCCAGGACTGTATTATTGCCTCTTTGAATGATTTAGTAAATCCTAGGTCTGACTTCTAAATTAGGACAGGACAACCCTGGCCCCCAAATAGGCATGAACGCAAATTTTGTGCTCATGTGATATTTTTGAAATGATTTGATTTGATTTAATTTGATTCCAGTGATCTTACAACGAGAAAGACAGTGATTTCATTCCCAAGGTCTGGGGAGTCTGACGTGGCAGCGATTTGATTCTGTGGCAATCCGAGTTGTTTGGGGGCAATGATGCAGTTACAAAGATTTGGGGGTTCAATTTAGGCAGTGATTCATATTTTGATCATGATTTTAGTAATCAGTAGTAAATTAGGTGGGTGGTTTCCCAATTTTAAAGAATTTGAGTTTGAATTTGGGTTCTTACCTTAGTGATCAAAGAAGAAGAGGAAAAAGAAAAGAACGACTGGCTTTTTAAAATTTAAATCCCCAAGAAAACATGTTATTAAAGAATTAACTTCTAAAAAAAAGAAAAAAGGAACTTTCTATCTCAAGTTGAGCCTCGGAGATTATGGAAGGTGTTTGATCGAATAAAAATCTTGAAGTCATTGACTTTAGGGGGAATTTCGACTTTTATGAAAAATGGTAGATAAGGAAGTGGTGACCAAATCCTCAGTTTTGAATAAAATTCGAAATCCCCTAGAAAGACATTTGACTAAGGAGACAATTGTTTGATTAGATACTTGGAATAAGATCGAGAGCTCCTTGGGAGGAAAGAATTGTGAAAGAAAACACGAGTAGAATTTTAGAAATTATGGAAAGTTTTTGATCAGACAGAAATCCTTTGGTTTTTGACTTGAGAGGGAATTTGATTTTATGGAAAAGTGTTGATGAGGTGGTGATGACCGAGTCTCTCACTTTGAAGTGAAATTTTGAATTTCCTTAGAAGACATTTGACTATAAGGTGATTGTTTGATTGATTTCTTGGAATAGGATCTAAAATTCTTTGGAAATTTTTTGGAAATAAAATTTGGAACGAGTTTTGAAATTATGGAAAGTTCTTTTTATCAGGTAAAAACATTTGGGCCGCTGACTTTGAGGGAACCTTAATTTTATGGAGAAATGTTAGACAAGGAAGTAATGACCGAGTCTTTCATTTCGAATAAAATTTTGGTTCTTGTACAAGATATTTGGCTAACGGGTGATCGTTTGGTTGATTCCTTGGAATAAAATTCGAACTCCCCAAAAATTTCGGAAAAAAAAGCGGAGTGGGAAACATTGAAATTTTAAAGAGAAAAAAAAAAAAGCTGCACTTTATTTTGAAAAAGGATTTTGTAAAAAATAGAAGTTGAAATTTGATCACGCACTTTTAAAAATAAATTGAGGCACATTTCGGGAAACAATAAGTAATGGGAAGATAATTGTTTAGATTGATCACTCTGGTAGGAATCCTTTAAATTCCTCAGAATTCCCTTGGTCGGGCAACTATCACCCAATGGGTGATGACGATGACTTCGAGATCCAATGGTAAGTGTTAAACAAAATTGACTGGTTTCATTCACCTATCCTCGGGTTTGTTGCATAGTATCCCGGACACTATTCGTGGGTTATGTTATGTCAATAAGGCAAGCATGAGACTATGCTACTAGTACTGTTTGATCATTCCCTTGTGGAAGGAGTGGTATATTGATAGTAACAACTGATGTGCCCTTTTGTGATCAAATTTGCCTCCTTTCGCATGGAGAGAGCATTAGCAGCTTCGAAAGTTGGGCAGGACACCCTCCTTTCCAGGACTGTATTATTGCCTCTTTGAATGATTTAGTGAATCCTAGGTCTGACTTCTAAATTAGGACAGGACAACCCTGGCCCCCAAATAGGGATGAACGCAAATTTTGTGCTCATGTGATATTTTTGAAATGATTTGATTTGATTTAATTTGATTCCAGCGATCTAACAACGAGAAAGACAGTGATTTCATTCCCAAGGTCTGGGGAGTCTGACGTGGCAGCGATTTGATTCTGTGGCAATCCGAGTTGTTTGGGGGCAATGATGCAGTTACAAAGATTCGGGGGTTCAATTTAGGCAGTGATTCATATTTTGATCATGATTTTAGTAATCAGTAGTAAATTAGGTGGGTGGTTTCCCAATTTTAAAGAATTTGAGTTTGAATTTGGGTTCTTACCTTAGTGATCAAAGAAGAAGAGGAAAAAGAAAAGAACGACTGGCTTTTTAAAATTTAAATCCCCAAGAAAACATGTTATTAAAGAATTAACTTCTAAAAAAAAGAAAAAAGGAACTTTCTAACTTAAGTTGAGCCTCGGAGATTATGGAAGGTGTTTGATCGAATAAAAATCTTCAAGTCATTGACTTTAGGGGGAATTTCGACTTTTATGAAAAATGGTAGATAAGGAAGTGGTGACCAAATCCTCAGTTTTGAATAAAATTCGAAATCCCCTAGAAAGACATTTGACTAAGGAGACAATTGTTTGATTAGATACTTGGAATAAGATCGAGAGCGCCTTGGGAGGAAAGAATTGTGAAAGAAAACACGAGTAGAATTTTAGAAATTATGGAAAGTTTTTGATCAGACAGAAATCCTTAGGTTTTTGACTTTAGAGGGAATTTGATTTTATGGAAAAGTGTTGATGAGGAGGTGATGACCGAGTCTCTCACTTTGAAGTGAAATTTTGAATTTCCTTAGAAGACATTTGACTATAAGTTGATTGTTTGATTGATTTCTTGGAATAAGATCTAAAATTCTTTGGAAATTTTTTGAAAATAAAATTTGAAAAGAGTTTTGAAATTATGGAAAGTTCTTTTTATCAGGTAAAAACATTTGGGCCGCTGACTTTGAGGGAACCTTAATTTTATGGAGAAATGTTAGACAAGGAAGTAATGACCGAGTCTCTCATTTCGAATAAAATTTTGGTTCCTGTACAAGATATTTGGCTAACGGGTAATCGTTTGGTTGATTCCTTGGAATAAAATTCGAACTCCCCAAAACATTCGGAAAAAAAAAGCGGATTGGGAAACATTGAAATTTTAAAGAGAAAAAAAAAAAGCTGCACTTTATTTTGAAAAAGGATTTTGTAAAAAATAGAAGTTGAAATTTGATCACGCACTTTTAAAAATAAATTGAGGCACATTTCGGGAAACAATAAGTAATGGAAAGACAATTGTTTAGATTGATCACTCTGGTGGGAATCCTTTAAATTCCTCAGAATTCCCTTGGTCGGGCAACTATCACCCAATGGGTGATGACGATGACTTCGAGATCCAATGGTAAGTGTTAAACAAAATTGACTGGTTTCATTCACCTATCCTCGGGTTTGTTGCATAGTATCCCGGACACTATTCGTGGGTTATGTTATGTCAATAAGGCAAGCATGTGACTATGCTACTAGTACTGTTTGATCATTCCCTTGTGGAAGGAGTGGTATATTGATAGTAACAACTGATGTGCCCTTTTGTGATCAAATTTGCCTCCTTTCGCATGGAGAGAGCATTAGCAGCTTCGAAAGTTGGGCAGGACACCCTCCTTTCCAGGACTGTATTATTGCCTCTTTGAATGATTTAGTGAATCCTAGGTCTGACTTCTAAATTAGGACAGGACAACCCTGGCCCCCAAATAGGGATGAACGCAAATTTTGTGCTCATGTGATATTTTTGAAATGATTTGATTTGATTTAATTTGATTCCAGCGATCTAACAACGAGAAAGACAGTGATTTCATTCCCAAGGTCTGGGGAGTCTGACGTGGCAGCGATTTGATTCTGTGGCAATCCGAGTTGTTTGGGGGCAATGATGCAGTTACAAAGATTCGGGGGTTCAATTTAGGCAGTGATTCATATTTTGATCATGATTTTAGTAATCAGTAGTAAATTAGGTGGGTGGTTTCCCAATTTTAAAGAATTTGAGTTTGAATTTGGGTTCTTACCTTAGTGATCAAAGAAGAAGAAAAAGAAAAGAACGACTGGCTTTTTAAAATTTAAATCCCCAAGAAAACATGTTATTAAAGAATTAACTTCTAAAAAAAAGAAAAAAGGAACTTTCTAACTTAAGTTGAGCCTCGGAGATTATGGAAGGTGTTTGATCGAATAAAAATCTTCAAGTCATTGACTTTAGGGGGAATTTCGACTTTTATGAAAAATGGTAGATAAGGAAGTGGTGACCAAATCCTCAGTTTTGAATAAAATTCGAAATCCCCTAGAAAGACATTTGACTAAGGAGACAATTGTTTGATTAGATACTTGGAATAAGATCGAGAGCTCCTTGGGAGGAAAGAATTGTGAAAGAAAACACGAGTAGAATTTTAGAAATTATGGAAAGTTTTTGATCAGACAGAAATCCTTAGGTTTTTGACTTTAGAGGGAATTTGATTTTATGGAAAAGTGTTGATGAGGAGGTGATGACCGAGTCTCTCACTTTGAAGTGAAATTTTGAATTTCCTTAGAAGACATTTGACTATAAGTTGATTGTTTGATTGATTTCTTGGAATAAGATCTAAAATTCTTTGGAAATTTTTTGAAAATAAAATTTGAAAAGAGTTTTGAAATTATGGAAAGTTCTTTTTATCAGGTAAAAACATTTGGGCCGCTGACTTTGAGGGAACCTTAATTTTATGGAGAAATGTTAGACAAGGAAGTAATGACCGAGTCTCTCATTTCGAATAAAATTTTGGTTCCTGTACAAGATATTTGGCTAACGGGTAATCGTTTGGTTGATTCCTTGGAATAAAATTCGAACTCCCCAAAACATTCGGAAAAAAAAAGCGGATTGGGAAACATTGAAATTTTAAAGAGAAAAAAAAAAAGCTGCACTTTATTTTGAAAAAGGATTTTGTAAAAAATAGAAGTTGAAATTTGATCACGCACTTTTAAAAATAAATTGAGGCACATTTCGGGAAACAATAAGTAATGGAAAGACAATTGTTTAGATTGATCACTCTGGTGGGAATCCTTTAAATTCCTCAGAATTCCCTTGGTCGGGCAACTATCACCCAATGGGTGATGACGATGACTTCGAGATCCAATGGTAAGTGTTAAACAAGATTGACTGGTTTCATTCACCTATCCTCGGGTTTGTTGCATAGTATCCCGGACACTATTCGTGGGTTATGTTATGTCAATAAGGCAAGCATGAGACTATGCTACTAGTACTGTTTGATCATTCCCTTGTGGAAGGAGTGGTATATTGATAGTTACAACTGATGTACCCTTTTGTGGTCAAACTTGCCTCCTTTTGCATGGAGAGAGCATTAGCAGCTTCGAAAGTTTGGCAGGACACCCTTCTTTCCAGGATTGTATTATTGCCTCTTTGAATGATTTAGTGAATCCTAGGTCTGACTTCTAAATTAGGACAGGACAACCCTGGCCCCCAAATAGGCATGAACGCAAATTTTGTGCTCATGTGATATTTTTGAAATGATTTGATTTGATTTAATTTGATTCTAGCGATCTAACAACGAGAAAGACAGTGATTTCATTCCCAAGGTCTGGGGAGTCTGACGTGGCAGCGATTTGATTCTGTGGCAATCCGAGTTGTTTGGGGGCAATGATGCAGTTACAAAGATTCGGGGGTTCAATTTAGGCAGTGATTCATATTTTGATCATGATTTTAGTAATCAGTAGTAAATTAGGTGGGTGGTTTCCCAATTTTAAAGAATTTGAGTTTGAATTTGGGTTCTTACCTTAGTGATCAAAGAAGAAGAGGAAAAAGAAAAGAACGATTGGCTTTTTAAAATTTAAATCCCCAAGAAAACATGTTATTAAAGAATTAACTTCTAAAAAAAAGAAAAAAGGAACTTTCTAACTGAAGTTGAGCCTCGCAGATTATGGAAGGTGTTTGATCGAATGAAAATCTTCATGTCATTGACTTTAGGGGGAATTTCGACTTTTATGAAAAATGGTAGATAAGGAAGTGGTGACCAAATCCTCAGTTTTGAATAAAATTCGAAATCCCCTAGAAAGACATTTGACTAAGGAGACAATTGTTTGATTAGATACTTGGAATAAGATCGAGAGCTCCTTGGGAGGAAAGAATTGTGAAAGAAAACACGAGTAGAATTTTAGAAATTATGGAAAGTTTTTGATCAGACAGAAATCCTTAGGTTTTTGACTTTAGAGGGAATTTGATTTTATGGAAAAGTGTTGATGAGGAGGTGATGACCGAGTCTCTCACTTTGAAGTGAAATTTTGAATTTCCTTAGAAGACATTTGACTATAAGTTGATTGTTTGATTGATTTCTTGGAATAAGATCTAAAATTCTTTGGAAATTTTTTGAAAATAAAATTTGAAAAGAGTTTTGAAATTATGGAAAGTTCTTTTTATCAGGTAAAAACATTTGGGCCGCTGACTTTGAGGGAACCTTAATTTTATGGAGAAATGTTAGACAAGGAAGTAATGACCGAGTCTCTCATTTCGAATAAAATTTTGGTTCCTGTACAAGATATTTGGCTAACGGGTAATCGTTTGGTTGATTCCTTGGAATAAAATTCGAACTCCCCAAAACATTCGGAAAAAAAAAAGCGGATTGGGAAACATTGAAATTTTAAAGAGAAAAAAAAAAAGCTGCACTTTATTTTGAAAAAGGATTTTGTAAAAAATAGAAGTTGAAATTTGATCACGCACTTTTAAAAATAAATTGAGGCACATTTCGGGAAACAATAAGTAATGGAAAGACAATTGTTTAGATTGATCACTCTGGTGGGAATCCTTTAAATTCCTCAGAATTCCCTTGGTCGGGCAACTATCACCCAATGGGTGATGACGATGACTTCGAGATCCAATGGTAAGTGTTAAACAAGATTGACTGGTTTCATTCACCTATCCTCGGGTTTGTTGCATAGTATCCCGGACACTATTCGTGGGTTATGTTATGTCAATAAGGCAAGCATGAGACTATGCTACTAGTACTGTTTGATCATTCCCTTGTGGAAGGAGTGGTATATTGATTGTAACAACTGATGTGCCCTTTATTGACCAAACTTGCCTCCTTTTGCATGGATAGAGCATTAGCAACTTCTAAACTAGGGCAGGATACCCTCCTTTCGAGGATTGTATTATTGCCTCTTTGAATGATTTAGCAAATCCTTGGTCTGACTTCTAAATTAGGCCAGGGCAACCCTACCCCCCAAATAGGCATGAATGCAAATTATGTTCTTATGTGATATTTTGGAAATGATTTGATTTGATTTAATTTGATTCCAGCGATCTAACAACGAGAAAGACAGTGATTTCATTCCCAAGGTCTGGGGAGTCTGACGTGGCAGCGATTTGATTCTGTGGCAATCCGAGTTGTTTGGGGGCAATGATGCAGTTACAAAGATTCGGGGGTTCAATTTAGGCAGTGATTCATATTTTGATCATGATTTTAGTAATCAGTAGTAAATTAGGTGGGTGGTTTCCCAATTTTAAAGAATTTGAGTTTGAATTTGGGTTCTTACCTTAGTGATCAAAGAAGAAGAGGAAAAAGAAAAGAACGATTGGCTTTTTAAAATTTAAATCCCCAAGAAAACATGTTATTAAAGAATTAACTTCTAAAAAAAAGAAAAAAGGAACTTTCTAACTGAAGTTGAGCCTCGCAGATTATGGAAGGTGTTTGATCGAATGAAAATCTTCATGTCATTGACTTTAGGGGGAATTTCGACTTTTATGAAAAATGGTAGATAAGGAAGTGGTGACCAAATCCTCAGTTTTGAATAAAATTCGAAATCCCCTAGAAAGACATTTGACTAAGGAGACAATTGTTTGATTAGATACTTGGAATAAGATCGAGAGCTCCTTGGGAGGAAAGAATTGTGAAAGAAAACACGAGTAGAATTTTAGAAATTATGGAAAGTTTTTGATCAGACAGAAATCCTTAGGTTTTTGACTTTAGAGGGAATTTGATTTTATGGAAAAGTGTTGATGAGGAGGTGATGACCGAGTCTTTCACTTTGAAGTGAAATTTTGAATTTCCTTAGAAGACATTTGACTATAAGGTGATTGTTTGATTGATTTCTTGGAATAAGATCCAAAATTCTTTGGAAATTTTTTGAAATTAAAATTTGAAAAGAGTTTTGAAATTATGGAAAGTTCTTTTTATCAGGTAAAAACATTTGGGCCGCTGACTTTGAGGGAACCTTAATTTTATAGAGAAATGTTAGACAAGGAAGTAATTACCGAGTATCTCATTTCGAATAAAATTTTGGTTCCTGTACAAGATATTTGGCTAACGGGTGATCGTTTGGTTGATTCCTTGGAATAAAATTCGAACTCCCCAAAACTTTCGGAAAAAAAAGCGGATTGGGAAACATTGAAATTTTAAAGAGAAAAAAAAAAGCTGCACTTTATTTTGAAAAAGGATTTTGTAAAAAATAGAAGTTGAAATTTGATCACGCACTTTTAAAAATAAATTGAGGCACATTTCGGGAAACAATAAGTAATGGAAAGACAATTGTTTAGATTGATCACTCTGGTAGGAATCCTTTAAATTCCTCAGAATTCCCTTGGTCGGGCAACTATCACCCAATGGGTGATGACGATGACTTCGAGATCCATTGGTAAGTGTTAAACAAAATTGACTGGTTTCATTCACCTATCCTCGGGTTTGTTGCATAGTATCCCGGACACTATTCGTGGGTTATGTTATGTCAATAAGGCAAGCATGAGACTATGCTACTAGTACTGTTTGATCATTCCCTTGTGGAAGGAGTGGTATATTGATTGTAACAACTGATGTGCCCTTTATTGACCAAACTTGCCTCCTTTTGCATGGATAGAGCATTAGCAACTTCTAAACTAGGGCAGGATACCCTCCTTTCGAGGATTGTATTATTGCCTCTTTGAATGATTTAGCAAATCCTTGGTCTGACTTCTAAATTAGGCCAGGGCAACCCTACCCCCCAAATAGGCATGAATGCAAATTATGTTCTTATGTGATATTGTGGAAATGATTTGATTTGATTTAATTTGATTCCAGCGATCTAACAACGAGAAAGACAGTGATTTCATTCCCAAGGTCTGGGGAGTCTGGCGTGGCAGCGATTTGATTCTGTGGCAATCCGAGTTGTTTGGGGGCAATGATGCAGTTACAAAGATTTGGGGGTTCAATTTAGGCAGTGATTCATATTTTGATCATGATTTTAGTAATCAGTAGTAAATTAGGTGGGTGGTTTCCCAATTTTAAAGAATTTGAGTTTGAATTTGGGTTCTTACCTTAGTGATCAAAGAAGAAGAGGAAAAAGAAAAGAACGATTGGCTTTTTAAAATTTAAATCCCCAAGAAAACATGTTATTAAAGAATTAACTTCTAAAAAAAAGAAAAAAGGAACTTTCTAACTTAAGTTGAGCCTCGGAAAAAGAATATCGAATAAAAATCTTCAAGTCATTGACTTTAGGGGGAATTTCGACTTTTATGAAAAATGGTAGATAAGGAAGTGGTGACCAAATCCTCAGTTTTGAATAAAATTCGAAATCCCCTAGAAAGACATTTGACTAAGGAGACAATTGTTTGATTAGATACTTGGAATAAGATCGAGAGCTCCTCGGGAGGAAAGAATTGTGAAAGAAAACACGAGTAGAATTTTAGAAATTATGGAAAGTTTTTGATCAGACAGAAATCTTTAGGTTTTTGACTTTAGAGGGAATTTGATTTTATGGAAAAGTGTTGATGAGGAGGTGATGACCGAGTCTTTCACTTTGAAATGAAATTTTGAATTTCCTTAGAAGACATTTGACTATAAGGTGATTGTTTGATTGATTTCTTGGAATAAGATCTAAAATTCTTTGGAAATTTTTTGAAAATAAAATTTGAAAAGAGTTTTGAAATTATGGAAAGTTCTTTTTATCAGGTAAAAACATTTGGGCCGCTAACTTTGAGGGAACCTTAATTTTATGGAGAAATGTTAGACAAGGAAGTAATGACCGAGTCTCTCGTTTCGAATAAAATTTTGGTTCCTGCACAAGATATTTGGCTAACGGGTGATCGTTTGGTTGATTCCTTGGAATAAAATTCGAACTCCCCAAAACTTTCGAAAAAAAAAGCGGAAAGACAATTGTTTAGATTGATTACTCTGGTAGGTATCCTTTAAATTCCTCAGAATTCCCTTGGTCGGGCAACTATCACCCAATGGGTGATGACGATGACTTCGAGATCCAATGGTAAGTGTTAAACAAAATCGACTGGTTTCATTCACCTATCCTCGGGTTTGTTGCATAGTATCCCGGACACTATTCGTGGGTTATGTTATGTCAATAAGGCAAGCATGAGACTATGCTACTAGTATTGTTTGATCATTCCCTTGTGGAAGGAGTGGTATATTGATAGTTACAACTGATGTACCCTTTTGTGGTCAAACTTGCCTCCTTTTGCATGGAGAGAGCATTAGCAGCTTCGAAAGTTGGGCAGGACACCCTTCTTTCCAGGATTGTATTATTGCCTCTTTGAATGATTTAGTGAATCCTAGGTCTGACTTCTAAATTAGGACAGGACAACCCTGGCCCCCAAATAGGCATGAACGCAAATTTTGTGCTCATGTGATATTTTTGAAATGATTTGATTTGATTTAATTTGATTCCAGTGATCTAACAACGAGAAAGACAGTGATTTCATTCCCAAGGTCTGGGGAGTCTGACGTGGCAGCGATTTGATTCTGTGGCAATCCGAGTTGTTTGGGGGCAATGATGCAGTTACAAAGATTCGGGGGTTCAATTTAGGCAGTGATTCATATTTTGATCATGATTTTAGTAATCAGTAGTAAATTAGGTGGGTGGTTTCCCAATTTTAAAGAATTTGAGTTTGAATTTGGGTTCTTACCTTAGTGATCAAAGAAGAAGAGGAAAAAGAAAAGAACGACTGGCTTTCTAAAATTTAAATCCCCAGGAAAACATGTTATTAAAGAATTAACTTCTAAAAAAAAGAAAAAAGGAACTTTCTAACTCAAGTTTTGATCGAATAAAAATCTTCAAGTCATTGACTTTAGGGGGAATTTCGACTTTTATGAAAAATGGTAGATAAGGAAGTGGTGACCAAATCCTCAGTTTTGAATAAAATTCGAAATCCCCTAGAAAGACATTTGACTAAGGAGACAATTGTTTGATTAGATACTTGGAATAAGATCGAGAGCTCCTTGGGAGGAAAGAATTGTGAAAGAAAACACGAGTAAAATTTTAGAAATTATGGAAAGTTTTTGATCAGACAGAAATCCTTAGGTTTTTGACTTTAGAGGGAATTTGATTTTATGGAAAAGTGTTGATGAGGAGGTGATGATCGAGTCTTTCACTTTGAAGTGAAATTTTGAATTTCCTTAGAAGACATTTGACTATAAGGTGATTGTTTGATTGATTTCTTGGAATAAGATCTAAAATTCTTTGGAAATTTTTTGAAAATAAAATTTGAAAAGAGTTTTGAAATTATGGAAAGTTCTTTTTATCAGGTAAAAACATTTGGGCCGCTGACTTTGAGGGAACCTTAATTTTATGGAGAAATGTTAGACAAGGAAGTAATGACCGAGTCTCTCATTTCGAATAAAATTTTGGTTCCTGTACAAGATATTTGGCTAACGGGTGATCGTTTGGTTGATTCCTTGGAATAAAATTCGAACTCCCCAAAACTTTCGGAAAAAAAAGCGGATTGGGAAACATTGAAATTTTAAAGAGAAAAAAAAAAAAAGCTGCACTTTATTTTGTAAAAGGATTTTGTAAAAATAGAAGTTGAAATTTGATCACGCACTTTTAAAAATAAATTGAGGCACATTTCGGGAAACAATAAGTATTGGAAAGACAATTGTTTAGATTGATCACTCTGGTAGGAATCCTTTAAATTCCTCAGAATTCCCTTGGTCGGGCAATTATCACCCAATGGGTGATGACGATGACTTCGAGATCCAATGGTAAGTGTTAAACAAAATTGACTGGTTTCATTCACCTATCCTCGGGTTTGTTGCATAGTATCCCGGACACTATTCGTGGGTTATGTTATGTCAATAAGGCAAGCATGAGACTATGCTACTAGTACTGTTTGATCATTCCCTTGTGGAAGGAGTGGTATATTGATAGTAACAACTGATGTGCCCTTTATTGACCAAACTTGCCTCCTTTTGCATGGATAGAGCATTAGCAACTTCTAAACTAGGGCAGGATACCCTCCTTTCGAGGATTGTATTATTGCCTCTTTGAATGATTTAGCAAATCCTTGGTCTGACTTCTAAATTAGGCCAGGGCAACCCTACCCCCCAAATAGGCATGAATGCAAATTATGTTCTTATATGATATTTTGGAAATGATTTGATTTGATTTAATTTGATTCCAGCGATCTAACAACTAGAAAGACAGTGATTTCATTCCCAAACTCTGGGGAGTCTGACGTGGTAGTGATCTGATTCTGTGGCAATCCGAGTTATTTGGGGGCAATGATGTAGTTACAAAGATTTGGTTGTTCAACTTACGCAGTGATTCATATTTTTATCTTGATTTGAGTAATCAGTAGTAAATTGGGGGGTGGTTTCCCAATTTTAAAGAATTTTAGTTTGAATTTGGGTTCTTACCTTAGTGATCAAAGAAGAAGAGGAAAAAGAAAAGAATGATTGACTTTTTAAAATTTAAATCCCCAAGAAAACATGTTATTAAAGAATAACTTCTAAAAAAAAAGGAACTTTCCAACTTAAGTAGTGCCTTGGAGATTATGGAAGGTGTTTGATCGATTAAAAATCTGTAAGTCATTGACCATAGGGGGAATTTCGACCTTTATGAAAAATGGTAGATAAGGAAGTGGTGACCAAATCTTCAATTTTGAATAAAATTCGGAATCCCCTAGAAAGACATTTGCCTATGAAGACAATTGTTTGAGTAGATACTTGGAATAAGATCGAGAGCTCCTTGGGAGGAAAGAATTGTGAATGTAAACCCGAGTAGAATTTTTGAAATTATGGAAAGTTTTTTATTAGACAGAAATCCTTAGGTTTTTTACTTTAGAGGGAATTTGATTTTATGGAAAAGTGTTGAGGAGGTGATGACCGAGCCTTTCACTTTGATGTGAAATTTTGAATTTCCTTATATGACATTTGACTATAAGGTGACTGTTTAATGGATTTCTTGGAATAAGATCTAAAATCCTTTATTTTGTCATGCGCTTTCTGTATTTTATTCACACAAAAAATTAGATCGATCCGATAATGAATCCAAAATTAATCCAAAATCAAATAATTTACGTGTAAAAATTAATATTATTAAAATAACATAGGTTAAATTAATTTTTGAGTGATACTTTGATGGGGAAAATGATATTTCCTCTTTTAACTGTAATAAAATAATTAAATCTTCATATTAAAGTATGTTAGCCTATTTTCAAATAATAATTATACTTTATTATGATATTACTTACATAAATAATTTCTTCATAGATTAGGGCATGATTTGTATTTTTTAAAATGCTTAATTACACATTCACAGTTTCTCACTTTGTTCTCGATACAGATTCTTTTCACTTTGGTCCAAATTGTAACAAATGTTATACTTCTGTGACGGAAAATGCCCCATGGGTCAAGTTCACCTAAATTTGTACCAAATCCTCCACTATGGACCACCTCAACATGCAACCCTCCATTATAGAACACTTCCATTTACCGCCTACCATGACCCATCTATTTTGAAGTGCGAAAACAAAGGTCTCCAAGTGATCAAGGTAGGAAAGTTAATTTTAAAAATTTCATAGTTTCCCTCAGAAGTTAGAAATTGGACCAAAGTAAGAAAAGACAAATAATGTAGTGATTAGGGTAGGTACAGTGAAAAACAATATATATCTACGAATGAAAATACAATTTATTATTTTTAAAAAGGAGTGACGGTAAAAAGGTAGTGACCGTCTATGAGATAATAGGCAAGGGCTAATACTGATACGTGCTAGAGTCATAAATGTGTCAAACTGATTTATAAGTGATGTCATCATTTGGACATAAAGATGACACTAGTAGCGGTAAGACCAAAAATAAACTTTCAAACAATTTTTTTGACATTAAAAAAAAAAATGGTTTGACAAAAATAAATTCTTAAATATCATTTTTTTTAGTTTTTTTTTTTTTATAACCAAATTAACTTTCAAATTTTAAAATAAAAAAATTCTGAAAATAAATTTTCAGATCAAAACCAAATAAGTGGCAGGTTCATTATTTGTATTTAGGCCTCGTTTGGGAACAGACTAAGTTAGTAACTTTTTGGTTATTTGGCTAAAAAGGTAGGTAAAAAAAACTTGTATGTTTGGGATGATTTTTTGACTAATTACGAAAAGATGTGCAAAAAGTAGAGAGAAAAGAGAATCTTTGACTTTTTGGTATGGGTTGTTGGCTTTTTGGCTAATTTAGTAACTTTTTGGCTAATTGGCTAAAATAGCCTCTTTCCAAACGAGGCCTTAGTCAACTATTTTGTTCTGGGGCCCTAGAAATTTTCTTGGCCTAAATTGTTGTTTAATTTATTTAGTAGGTTCTAAGTTCATTCAGTAGTTAGGTTTCTTTTTGAGCTGAGGCTCTAGAAATTATGTCGGCCCAAATTATTTTAGATACAAACCCGAAGGCCATATAGCAAACCTCAGGGGGTGTATTTATAATTTACTCAAATAAATAATAAAGAAATTAATATTATAAAATGTATGTTGTCTAAATGGTAATTGTGTTCTTAGGTTTCGTTTGGGAAGCTAAGTTTGGGGCTTTTTTGGCTATTTTAACTACAAAAAACAAAATGGGCCTTTAAGTCTAATAAGACAAAATATTACATCCAATCTATAATTATTACATTCTTTCTCTCTCAAAAAAATCAAAAAAGCCAAAAAAATCAAAAGCTCTTCCCAAACGAGACTTTTTTGCCCAAAGCTAAAATAGCTAAGAAAGCCAAAATGCTAACTCACTTTCCAAACGAAACCTAATAAAACTTAAAATCTTGGGTTCAAATCTTGCTCACGCCTTTAAATAATATTTTTTTATTTTAGGATAAAAAAGTTTGCCACTTAACCGAAGAAGAAACCACTACACTATTAGATACCAAGTCATATTCTCACATATATAATAATATAGATAGATATATATATACTAGATTGAATTGAAAGGTGCAGTTCAAGTCGGTAGGGCCCATTAAATATTTAATTTTGATAATTAGAATAATTTTTTTTTTTTTTTTGGTATATATCATTCATATAAAAATTAAACTGATTTGATACTCATGGTTGGTTCAATTTACCGCATTTGTGGTAAACAAAAATTGATGAATTGCCTCTCTTTTTTTAAAAAAAAATTTAATGACAAATTGAATAAATTAGACAAATTAAAATTATCATATTAAATTTTTTTTTTTTTTTTGGTATGAATTATACATGTGAAAGACTTTACAAAAATAAACTATTTAAATTATTAAAATAGAAATCATAATAAATCTTAACTGTACCTTTCAATCAAATATCCGAATTTGAAACGGGTTATTATTATAGTACGTTTAAGTTTTATATTTTGATAATTTTTTTAAAATTGAAATATTATTATATGAGATTAAATAGAATAAATCATTAGATATATGATAGAATTATGTAGTATGATATGTATTATTTTATGATTTATTATACACCTAATGATGTATTCCTTCCAAATTTATTATAAAAAAAAAAAATTATAATGGGTAAGCTTCTCTCAATAGATAAATCTTAAACAAATACTAAGATAATTGTCTCATTTAAAAAAAAAAAAAAACTACTAAAATAATAAAGAAGTAGAAGAAAATACACACACACACATATATATACACATAACTAATTTTATTAATACATAAATCATACTAACATAACAAATGACCAATTTTATTAATAAGTAAATCATTAAGTAAATTAACAATTTTTAATGATATGAAAAGTATTTTTCGGTTGACTATTTTGTTAATAAATAAATTATTAAGTCAATTAACGATTTTTAATAATATAAGAAATACTTTTCAATAAAAAATTTTGATAATTTATTATTATATAGGAAAATAGTTTTTTTTTTCTTCTTGATTATTGTGTTAAATTAAAATGGGTCAATTACATTGACACCCCCTGAGGTTTATGTTTATTACAGTTTATCCCTTTACATTTGGAAAATTACACTGACCCCCTGTGAATTTAATTTTATGTATGATGATCATTACGATGAGGGGGGAACTGTTATGAAATTTTAAACTTCAAGGGGTAATCTGTAATAAAACTGTAGAAATTTAATGTATAAAGAGAAATAGAGAATTGTATTATTGATTGATTTATATTGATATCTATTAAAATGATTCATGATTCCTATATATAGAAGAGGGTGAGTGTGTAGTAGGTAAGGAGTAGGTGAAGTGGAGGTGGTAGTGGTGTAGTGGGTTAGGTTTAGTGGAGTAGGTGAGGTGGTAGTGGTGTAGTGGGTTAGGTTTAGTGGAGTAGGTTTAAGTGGGTGAAGTAGGTGGAGAGTAGGTTTAGTGGAGTAGGTGAGGTGGTAGTGGTGTAGTGGGTTAGGTTTAGTGGAGTAGGTTTAAGTGGGTGAAGTAGGTTTAAGTGGGTGAAGTAGGTGGATTTTAACAGCCCCCGCAAACTCAAGGGGGATAGGAACTAACCAACTTGAGTTTGGAGAGAGTAACAAAACAAGAAAATACATAAAAATAAAAGAGGATAAGAGACACTGTATGGTCGTGTCAGACCATTGGTGAAGACACTGGATGGTGGTGTCATAACGTTGTAGAGGACACTGTATGGGGGTGTCATAACCATGTAGAGGACACTGTATGGTGGTGTCATAACGGTGTAGAGGACACTGGATGGCAGTGTCAGACCGATGTAGAAGACAGTTTATGGGGTCATGTCGGACCGTTGTAGCAGACAATGTTGTGACAGTTGTGGTGACAGTTTACGGAGTCTTGCTGGACCCTTGTAGAAACTAACCGGAATCAATGTCGGGACAGTTTACAGAGTCTTGTCGGACCCATGAAGGAGCTAACCGGAATCAATGTCGGGACAGTTTACAGAGTCTTGTCGGACCCTTGTAGAAATTAACCGGAAAGAATGTCGGGACAGTTTACAGAGTCTTGTCGGACCCTTGTAGAAACTAACCGGAATCTATGTCGGGACAGTTTACAGAGTCTTGTCGGACCCTTGTAGAAACTAACCGGAATCTATGTCGGGACAGTTTACAGAGTCTTGTCGGACCCTTAAAAAGTCGCACCCTCAAAAGGTGTGCCCAATCTGTCAAAAGGCGTGCCATCAAAAGGCGTGCCCAATCCATAAAAAGGCGTGCCTGACAGAAAGCGTCGAGCCATCAAAAGGTGAGCCGGAGACGCGGCGAGGCACGTGAGCGACAGAGCGGGTGTCGGCCTCGTCGTCTCTGTCTTTATAAACCAAAGCGAAGTCTGAGGCTTGGAAGCATAACAAACCAGTTGAAACCTTTTCGTTCTCTGTAACATTCTGTAACCAACCCTTCTCTGAAACACTCAGTAATCCAAAAACATGGCTTCTTCTTCCCGTTCAGCTACCCAGAACATAGCCTCTTCTTCCCGTGGTCTGCTCACTCTCTTTCCCGACCTCAACGAGTCAACAAGAGAGATAACTGGTGCGGTGGCCTGTGAACCTCAACCAAACACCTCTGGTTTTGCTCCGTTGAACTTTCCGATGCGGTCGGTGGAGCAAAAAATGGCAGTGCAAACGGATATTGAAGCTAATCAGTATACATTGAAGTCCTGTGTTGAAACTATGACTGCGGTCACAAACTTGTCGCACCGGCTGCAGAGTAGGACAAATGAGGTGCAGCAGTTAAACGCCCAACTGGCTCTGCTCCAACGCATGTATAAGGATGCGCGAGCAGAGATAAGTGTGCTAAAGGCGGAAAATAAGGAGCTGAAGCGGAAGGCCACCGTTATGTTCCGATTTGGAGGTCCGCCATATGCTGTAGTGGAGGAGCAGGGTGGAGTGATCGTGCCCTGTGGAGTGGGAAACACGGAAGCAACACCGTCAAGGGCCGCCCAGGACGGAGGCAAGAAGAAAAGACCGGCGGAATAGGCGAAAAAGTGAGGTCGGTGGGTGGCCGTTTGCAGAAAAGAAAACAAATCTTGTGGTGTTGTGGTTTATGTTGTTGTGGTTGTTTTTTTTTTTTTTTTTTTTTTTTTGTTAAAATTATGATCGGGGTTGATCCCTGAGATGAATAAAAGATGGTTTGGTGTGCAAAGCTATATGATATGAATGGAATTTGAAAAAGATTAAAAAATAATGTGAAAGAAAAATAAAGAAAGAAATAATAAAAATATATTTGAAATCAAAATGAAAGATGGGGGAAATAAGGAAAGTGGTTTGGAGAAAATAAATAAAAATAATGGATTTTGAAATCAAACGGAGGAGAGAGAGGGGACAAGCCCATGTGAGAGAAAGAGGGGAAAAATGATAGCCGATGCACCCAAAAATAATCTAGCTGCTATCCACAGGCGCTTAGGGGAAGGAAATGGTAGCAAGAGACGGCCAACACCATATATGGCTATAGCAAAGAAATGGAGTATCATGCTCAATGGGCTAGGATTTAGACCAGAGAGTAAAGCCACTGGTCCTGTTGAACACACACCTCCAAGGCTCAAATAATCAAAACATGCTTCACGCATTTCCTTCCTTGCTTGATCAGGAGATGCACAAAACACCTTATACAGGGCTCCAGTCATTCCTCCACCAGTTAAAGGATGACGCATGTTGAAAGCATCACCTATTAATAGTGCTCCAGGAGTAGGGTAAGGAGCAGCTGGCATACTTCTATTGGGCATTGTTCTAATACTTCCCTTATCAATTGCAGTTATAAATGAATCATGCAGCTCAGGTGGAACCTGGGGAGCCACCAGAGGGAAGCAAAGCCGAAGGCTGCTGCAAAGCCGAAGGCTGTAAAAGCGAAAAAGGAAAAGAAGGCTCCGGCTAAGACAAAAGCTGCTGCGCCAAAAGCTAAAGCCGCTGTGAAGCCCAAGCCAGCTGCGAAGCCAAAAGCTGCTGTGAAACCGAAGGCTGCCGTGAAGCTGAAAGCTGCAGTGAAGCTCAAGGCTGTGGCGAAGCCCAAACCAAAGCCGAAGGCGAAGGATCCTAACAAGAGGCAAATGAGCATGGAGGAGAAGCATAGATTGAGTGTTGGGTTGCAGAGTTTGCCCCAGGAAAAGATGCCACAGTTAGTGCAGATTATGAAGAAGAGGAATTCACATTGGCCTCAAGAGAGAGGATTTAGGCAGTGATGGGAAGGTATGTGTAGAAAATAAGCGGAATAGGTTGAGGTCCGGCGGGCGGCCAAGGCGAGGTTGCCGCCCGCCGGTGAAACGAAAAATACCAAGTGCTTAACCTTGCTCTGATACCATGTAGAAATTTAATGTATAAAGAGAAATAGAGAATTGTATTATTGATTGATTTATATTGATATCTATTAAAATGATTCATGATTCCTATATATAGAAGAGGGTGAGTGTGTAGTAGGTAAGGAGTAGGTGAAGTGGAGGTGGTAGTGGTGTAGTGGGTTAGGTTTAGTGGAGTAGGTGAGGTGGTAGTGGTGTAGTGGGTTAGGTTTAGTGGAGTAGGTTTAAGTGGGTGAAGTAGGTGGAGAGTAGGTTTAGTGGAGTAGGTGAGGTGGTAGTGGTGTAGTGGGTTAGGTTTAGTGGAGTAGGTTTAAGTGGGTGAAGTAGGTTTAAGTGGGTGAAGTAGGTGGATTTTAACAAAAACTTTAAACATCAGGGAGGGAAATGTGATTTTCTAAAGGTGATGGGAGAAACTGTAATAAACATAAACCGCAGGGGGTGTCAATGTAATTTACCCAATTAAAATTTATAATAAATGTAGTTGTAATTTATAGTATTTTAAGACCGATTTATATTTTAAATAAACCTTATGGGTGTATTTGTAATTTGTTAAAAAAATAAAATATTTATATTTCATAATTGACCAAGAATGTTTGCGTAATTACTAAAAAATTGTTACATAATTGACCAAGAATATTTGCATAATTACGAAAAAAAACTTCACTCAATATATAGGCCACTATTAGTAAATTATTCAAAATAAATGGGCAAAATTGAAAAAAAAAATACAAATCCCAATCAGTTAAGTGATTCTTTATATATATAGATATGTATATGTATTTTATAAAAATATTTTGAAGCGGTTTGGCAGCCTTAAGATAAATTACAAATAAATCCTGATTAAAATAATACGGATTCTCTCTTGTAATTTTGGAAATAATAAATTTTTTATTTAGTAGAATTTATGAAAAAAATAAAATTTTTACTTTCTCTGCTATACAGTAATAAAATTGCTAGGATTGTTAATTAAAATATATTTTTTCACATTATTAAAAATTATTAATTGATTTAATAATTTATTAATAAAAAGTCATAAGGGACAATCTGTATTTTACGAAAATCTCAATGGTGCAATACTGTATGTAATACAAAAATAAAAAGTTATTAAGAAAAACAAATTATATACCCTAATTATTGTTTTATTTTTATATAGTTAAATAAACTATTACCATTACATATTAACTTGTTTTGCTTAAAAAATAAAAAAAAATTCTAAAAAAACAATTCTCAAATCATTCGTTTGTTAAAATGAAAGATAAATTACCCAAATAATGCATAAAATATATAACTTATTTTATTTTGAACTATTTAATTTCATATCAATTTCTTAAAAATCACATATTAATCAAATGTAATATTTTCTTAAATTATTGTTAGACTATGAATATTTACATCAACTATATTTTAGACATTAAAGAATATAATTGTATTTTTTATAAGGACAATTCTTATGTATGTAAATATATATCATATATATTTACGTAAATTCTTATAAATATACGTAAATTATCTTATAAAATCGTGTAAATTTTTATAAATATTTAACTTACAAAAATTTAAGAAATTATAACTTATGTATATTTGTAAAAATTTGTGTGATTTTATGAAACAACTTATGTATATTTATAAAACTTTACACAAATGCATATAATATGTACCTTACATATCCAAACACCCTAAACCCTTCCCTTATTATAAATGAAAAATTAAGATCAAAACGAAATAGGCATGTTTGGTAATTATTTCATTTTCAGTTTTCAGTTTATATTTACAAAAATTTTAACAACTATCATAAAAACTTGTTAGATAATTTTTTTGGTTTATAAATGGTTGTCTCAATTTATAAATTTGAGAAAAAAACGTAAACTCAAAAAATGAATTTACGTTAGTTTTTAAATAGAAATTTCAAAATTTGACTAAAATTTTTTTTTCAAATAAATTTTTTAATTAATTTTTTTTAATTATAATGTGTATAATCCTATTATCATAAATAATAAAAAATAAATATAAATATTTTAGGTATGAATAAATAAATTTTTTAATTTATATTTTTAAAATATTCTATTTAAATCAAATACATTTGTAATTTATATTTTTTTTAAAATAAACAAAAACTAATTTATAAAAAATTTGTCGAAGGTCACCGAAGTATTTTTTAAGGACTATTTGTGTAATTGATCGAAAATAAATCCCGACACGTGGCCAAAGACACGTAACCCCTATATCCACTAATTCCTCTCCATGTTGGCTCTGCAAAAAAACTGGGGACTTTGAGAATCACAAAACAGTAGAGAGAATTCAACAATGGCTTCATCTCTATCTATATACATATCTCCACAAGCCCTAGCTCGCAATACTCCAAACCCTCGCAACCCCCTCCCCAGAAACCTCTGCAAATCAAACCCTAACCACCACCATCGCATTACTCGCACCACCTCCCGTGACTTCCACCCTCCGCCGCCGCCGCCTCTCTCCTCCGTCTTTGGCGGCGATGCCGCCACCACCTACACCCGCCTCCCTCCCAAAGACGACTTCTTTCTCTCCTCTCTCCACTCCTCAACCGAGGTCAAGCTATCCGAATTGAATATTTCAACTCGAAAGATTGAAAACGACGAATCGAGTCAAGAAGAGTTGTTTGATGAAAATCTAGGGCTTTCTTACGGAAAGTTCAAATTGTTCGAGGTGAATTCTGATTCTGAATTCGAAGACGATGATAATGAGGAGGAGGAGGAGGAGGACTATGGTGGTGAAATGTTAGGGTTTGAGGGTGGAGAAGCTGGGGATGTGGTTGGTGGGGATGGAATTGAAGGAGAGGAAGTGAAGGAGAAGGAGAAAGGAGTGCCGGCGGTGATGAGATGCTTTGACAGAGCGAAGATTTTTGTTAAGGCCGGTGATGGCGGGAATGGGGTGGTGGCGTTCCGGCGAGAAAAGTACGTGCCGTTTGGGGGACCATCCGGTGGCGACGGAGGGAGGGGTGGGAATGTGTATGTGGAAGTTGATGGGTCGATGAATTCGTTATTGCCGTTTCGACAGAACATTCATTTCAGGGCAGGGAGGGGTAGCCATGGGCAGGGGAAGAAGCAGAATGGGGCGAAGGGAGAGGATGTTGTGGTGAAGGTGGCACCGGGGACGGTTATTAGGGAGGCTGCCATGGATGGAGAGCAAGGGGAGGTGCTTTTGGAGTTGTTGTATCCGGGGCAGAGGGCATTGTTGTTGCCAGGTGGAAGAGGAGGGAGAGGCAATGCTTCTTTTAAGTCGGGGACGAACAAGGTGCCAAAGATTGCAGAGATTGGAGAGGAGGGCCCAGAATTGTGAGTCTTTCAAGTTCTTAAATTGTTTGTTCAGATTTTTAAAAATTTGAAATAGGTAATTGCATATATTGATTTTAACACTCGGAAATGGTTTCGTGGATTTTTTATTTGATTTGTACATCCTTGTTGAGAGTATAGGGTTTTGTTCTGTTTAGTTCGGTTGTTTCTTTTGCTGGTACATGCGTGTGTAGATGGTTGATGCCTTCGCTGTGCATTAAAATAGTTACTATTTTGCTTGTCAATAAATAAATAAATAACTGTTGTACAAAGTGCAGCAAAGTCTATTATTATAGCTCATATTCTTTGAGTTCACTAATTTATATTTTTACAATTAAGTATACAAGAGTCTGACCATTTTAGGGGGTCAGATGGGTCACAATTGCAATATCTCCTATTCCAAGTGGCACTGCATTTGGAGATACAAAGTTTTAGATCACCAAGATTTTGATAGTGAGACTCACTTGTGGAATTAATAAGTTGTTAATACATGCCCGGGATACCAATTCATCCAAGTTTTAGCGGTAACATTCATGGTTGGTGTATTTATGAATAAGGGGCCTCAAGAATAGTCTCTTCATAAGAAATGGGGGGAAGGTTGTCTAGCTACTACCTCTCTCAGTCTTGGACTTTGTTATAAGCTGGAGCTTTGTGCATTGGGCATGAGCTTTTTTTTTTCTTTTTAAGGTTATTCAGAGCTAATTTCCATGGTTAGTGGAAGTCTTTCAATTTTGTTATTAATTATTTTGTGAGCATTTTGACCAGGTGGTTGGAGTTAGACCTAAAGTTGGTAGCTGATGTTGGAATAATAGGTGCTCCAAATGCAGGGAAAAGCACACTTCTTAGTGTTATTAGTTCTGCTCAGCCAGCTATTGCAAACTATCCCTTTACAACTTTACTTCCAAATCTCGGTGTTGTTTCATTTGACTATGATTCTACAATGGTCGTAGCTGATCTCCCAGGTTTACTTGAAGGAGCACACCGAGGTTTTGGTTTAGGCCATGAGTTTCTCCGGCACACAGAAAGATGTTCTGCTTTGGTATAAACCCTCTCATAAATTGTGCTTGCTCACTAAGATTTTGAAATAGCATTGCTTTATAGAGTAATTACTGAAGAAAGATGTCATAGCTGTACATTTTGTTTCTTGCTTTTGAAATTCGCCACACAATGTTATTTTGTGAGATTGTGAAACTAGAGCTTTTATTCTTACTTCAGATGTAGAGTTATTCTACTTCTATTTTATTTGTGGATTTGCTTGGGCCAATTCTTTTTCGGACTAATAGAACTATTATCAATATGGAACCTTAGGTACATGTTGTTGATGGTTCATCACAGCAACCTGAATATGAATTTGATGCAGTTCGTCTTGAGCTAGAACTGTTCAATCCTGAACTTGCTGAAAAGCCGTATTTAGTTGCCTACAACAAAATGGATCTTCTGGAGGCATCTGAAAGGTGGGTATCATTCAAGGAAAACTTGCAAGCTCGTGGCATTGAACCTTTTTGCATGAGTGCTGTTATGAGAGAGGCTACTCATGAAGTGACCTGTGCTGCCTATGAGCTTGTACGAAAAAGAATGGAAGACAATAAGGAAGAAGGTTGGAAATTTATCTTATTTTCTTCATTAGAATGCATTGTGTATATCTATTTATATGTGCATCTAATGTGCATGTGCTTATGTGCACATTTCTAACGATACCAATAAAGAGTATCAATATGCATTGGGGTTGTCCTTTGCTGTGATTGTGGGATTTATTTATGATTTTATTATGTGTGTGTGTGAGTGTGTGAGTGTGTGTGTGTGTGTGTGTGTGAGAGAGAGAGAGAGAGAGAACAGATGAGACAATCAAAACATTACATATAGGGGTATATATGTATATATTTGTTTATATACATTTACAATCTTCTACTTCTTTTGTGTTGCCTTTGGGTGTCTGACAGGTTGGAATAATCCAGTACACTTGAACCATGTGGCTGATATGGTGCAGAAGCAGCGAACTGCCCCTATTAATGAGTTTGAGATCTCTCATGAAAGCAGTACTAATACGTGGCATGTAGTTGGATCTGGGTTACAACGTTTTGTTCAAATGACAAACTGGTGGTATGTGTACATTGCACATTACCTGCATCTATAGCTATTGCCTTTATACCCTTCCTCCTCTTTTCTTGCTGTCATTGTCTTGTGGTGATTCTTCCTGTCTTGTTCTATCAGATTTAGGCATGCACAACCCAGCTTTGAACAAAAATATTTTGCCTGAAACTGGGTCTTTGGATCATGTTGGATTATTCATTTTGATTGAGTAAAAATTCACTAATAATATTTGGTGTGATCTACACAAAACATTAATTTTGTGAACATTCCTGGTTTTGATATTACCCTTAGTAGCAGGAATCGTTACAGTAGGTGACGATTTTGTGGGAGATACGCAATTCTTAAGAGAGAAAATCGCGTTTCGGTGTGAGATGAAACCGTCTATCAAAATCAAACAACTCCAGATGCAAAATAAATTCGATCAAGATTTTGGGTAAAAATATGAAGCATATATACAAAAAAAAAAAAAAATAATAGCACATACGAGATATTCATTAAATTCAAATATTACTTACAGAATTTGGGTATATCTAAATCTGATTGGCAATTTCATGAACAGGTTCACATCTATTCATACATCCATTACTCCGTAATCAGTGAGAGGATGGCTCTGGGTCTGCCGTCGGTAATGCAATTGTTGGGCTTGAGGTTGGAAAATATTTGGTGTGGAGAGAGGAGATAGATACTGGGCTGTTTGGATGAAAGGGAACTATGTGGTGGAGTTGAGAAGACCTAGCACTTGTCAAAGAATGGAGGAAGAAGAACTGCAGTGGAGTCGGTCGGCAAGAAGCAGCTGGAACGTTGGTCATCGAAGGTATAAAGGAGGGAGAGAGGGGGAGAGAGAGAGAGGTATATGCAGAGTTTTTTTTTAAATGGGTGTATATACCGAGTTTGGTTGAGAGAGTAAACCGTGTTTCAATCTCACCTTTTAGATCTCCAATGCCCTCTACAAATAGGTGTAGGCTATAGGTGTAGGCTTTAATTATTTTCTTTGAAATAATACAATAAACAGTGTTGTAGATCAATAAATATGATAAGGAACATCACTTGTTAAAATTGAAATGTTAGAAAAAATATACTCACTTCGTTTAAAAATAATGTAGTTTTGTTTTGGGAAATTTAATTTTTTTATAGTATAATTATTTTACCTTAAAAAATTAATTTTTGAAAATTGTTTTTTGAGAGTATATTTTTTTAGAGAATATTAATTGTCATAATTATATTTTTTGTGGTATTAATTAATTTAAGGATAAATTATAAATACATCTTTCGAGATTTGTTTAAAATACAGATTGTTCCCTGTGATTTAAAAAATTATAAATACTTCCTTATTAGAATTTTTTATTTAACAGAATTAATTAAAAAAATAAAATTCATAATTGATCTCCTATACATGAATAAAATTACCTAAATTATTAATTAAAACATATTTCTAATATCATTAAAAATCGTTAATTGACTAAATAATTTATTAATAAAATTGGCGATTTGCTATGAAATTAGAAACCTCGGAGGGTGGGATGTAATTTTCAGAACCACAGAGAGGCGATTTGTATTTTAATCAAACCTAAAGAAGTGTTTGTAATTTACCCTTAATTTAAAAGAAGGGAAAAATAAAAAATAAATATTATTTTAGTCTTTGATTTTTAAAAAGTGAATAATATTTTAGAACAATAAAAAATAAAATAAGGGACTAATATTTTGAGACGGAAGAAGTATTGAAAAAGTGTATAGATTTTATATAAAAAAAAATATTGAACCGCGATTTTAACAACCCAGGTCTCTCTCTCTCTCTCTCTCTCTCTCTTATATCTTTAGTTTTTTTTTTTTTTTTCAAAAAATCTATTTAGTTTATTAATTAATTGTTATTGCAACTTATAAGACTAATCTGAATTCATTCAACAATCTGTTTCACTCTCTACTCATGGAATTATGAGACTATAGTTGTATTTTTGATGAATTTCATGAGAATTTTACTGGGTCTTGATTGAACTGAAAATTTAGACTTTACCCCCAATCACATGGAATAGATTAAGCATATTGCTTAAATATCTTGTGGGTTACTGTATGTTTTTGCTTTGTATTTGATTAATATGGCACAACCCAATTCTTTTTTTTTTTCATCCCCTCCTCAAATTTCCAAGTACCCAACTCAACTACTTTCTTATAAATCTTTAGTTAAAAAACAAAAAAAAAAATCAATTTAGTTTATTAATCATCATTACAACCTCTCAGACTAATCTGAATTCATTTTGCAATCTCTTTCACTCCCTATTCATGGAATTATGAGACTATTATTGTATCTTCGATGACTTTCATGAGAATTTTACTGAGTCTTGAACTGCAAATTCTGACTTTACCCTAATTAGATGGAATAGATAAAGCATATTGTTTGAATATTGAAAAAATTAAAATCCCTTAGATATTGATTTGTGATTACGTTTCACTTTTAAATAACGAAGAACAATCCCAATTAAATAATCAAAAACAAATCAACACACCGATTTAACGTGGAAAAATCACAATTGGAGCGCCTCCAATTGTGATAAAAAAAATTACGGGCCAAAGTCACAAAACAATCCACTAAGAAAATAAAAAGGAACTACATATGTGGATCCTCAATTATCTAGCGAATCCACACCCGAATTTAACCAACTCCAATATGCCTCTTCCACTACCGTCTTCACCTCAGAATTGGCTTGCCCAACGTTGAATCTACAACGCGGATATCGAATTCACGACGGCGAGCCACTCCGGAATCTACCAAAATTTTAGGCCCAAATTCTCTGAAATTCATCGAAGAACAACTCTCTCATTTGTGAATTAAAGAAAACACACAAAACCTACAGATCCATTGATTAGTCTTAAATCATCAAGAAAGCACTCTTAAAGCACCATCCAATATAAAATACTTTGTTTTTTCTTCCTCTTTGAAAATCTGGACGGCTCAAACCCTAAAAATAACAAATAGCTCACTTTATAGAAAATTAGATCACGAAGATCGCTCGAGAGCACACTTTACCACTCAAGCGGTGTGAGTAAAGGTGGTGCAAAACATATAGGCTGACCGTTCGAGCGCAACATTCACCACTCGAGCAGTAAAACTTTCTTCCTAGAAATTTAGGTGCTTTGTAAAAGTACTAAGGGATTCTTTTCTTTGCTGGAACGCACAAATGACTGCTCAAGCGGTCAAACAACTTCGACAGTATTTTTGCTTTTTGCTTCAGCGAAGTGGCAAAAATGAAAGGATCAAGATCACAAGCTACTCTGCATAGGCACAACTCAGATTGGATTCACAACTAAATACTCACATCCTCATTGAAATATAAGAGCGAATAAAATTATAATTGAAAAAAGTTTTGTCAAACGGAATTGCCAGTTACAAAAATCTAACAATCTCCCCCTTTGACAATTCCGTGACAGAACACACCTAACAAATAAAATCCTAATCACCCCAACCCATAACAACCAATCAAGATGCTATTAGTGCTATCATCTAAAAAATAGTTATTAGTGTCACAGTCTGCAAAACAACTAATATTGCCACAAGGGTATATGAAAGTAATAGACATATGACAAGATTATCTTGCAGCATAAATAGATGAAAATTTAAAGAACATGCAGACATACTAAAAAAACTCCCTCTCAAAAATATCATGTGGGTTATTGGATGTTTTCGCATTGAGTTTCATTAATATGGTACAACCCAATTTTTATTTTTTTCATCCCCTCCTCAAATTTCCAAGTACCCTCCTCCTCAAATTTCCAAGTACCCTACTCAACTACTCTCTCATTGCAACCTCTCAGACTAATCTGAATTCATTCTTTGATCCCTTTCACTAATTCATACCAAAACTTAGAACTCTCTACCTTGAATTATGAGACTATTATTGTATCTTAGGTGAATTTCACGAGAAAGAGTGTTGAATTGAAAATTCAGACTTTGCCCCCAATTAGATGGAATAGATCAAGCATATTGTTCGAGTATCATGTCGGTTATTGTATGTTTTCGCATAATATTTATTTGATTAATATGGCACAACCCAATTCTTATTTTTTCATCCCCTCCTCAAATTTCCAAGTACCCAACTCAATAACCTAAATAAGAAGAAATTCCCTACTGAATTCTCCATTAATCTATAACTTGTATAATTTTATATAAAAAAAATCACTTGAAATTTAAGCCTTTTGTTCACAATATGATGCTTTTTCTGTAGGTTACCTCACCCCGATGGGCCATTGACAACAAACAAGGCTGCGGCTTTGGTGAAGTTCCTCGAAAGAAAACTTCAAGAGCCTAATGGATTGGCTTCTATAAAGCCCAAACTTGTTGAACGGGCTGTCAAAAATGCAAAGGATATTGTAAATGCAAGTACTTACCAGTTATATCTTGTAGTTTTTTTCCCAATGGTGTTAAATTCCTTTATTCTCGAACTAGGCTATGGACCTGGTTAAACCTATTCAAGTTTGTGGACACCCCTTTTTTTCCTTATGTGCAATGCAGATCAAATTCATGACTTATAAGCCTTATATACATGACCCAACTCATGACCTAATTTTTCTTCGAAGAGTCTTTCCTGTTGGATTATATGGTTTAGACTTGGTATAATAGTGATTTACTAAATCTCATTGATTTTGACTTTTGTTTCTTTTTTATTCTTGTCCATATTCAAGTAGCTGGTATTTTCATAATTCAGATGAATATATGCAGAATAGTTAAAAGAAGATATCTGTAATCTAATTTCTTGTTAGAGTTGGAATTCTAACAGCTAACTATAGTAAGCATTAACGGATTTTTTCTCCAAATTTTGGTTTGTCTTATCCTGATAATGACTTACAAAAGTTTAGTGTTTTTATCCCTATTTGACAAAGTAGTATTGTACTCGCATTCATTTGTATTTACAATTGGTACTATACCTAATTGGTTCTAGGTGGGCTTACCGGCCAGTGTTCACTCCTAGACTATCAATCTACTGGGATGTGGTTGTATTTGTTGGTGGGTGCTTGATCTCTTCCCTTCTTATCATTTGGTGTTTGTATGGAGGTTTGGCAGTGCGACAACTGGTTCTCTCTGTACATTGTGTGTGGAAATAATGAGTATTCAATTTGATCAATTCTGGACAAAATCCTTGATACAGTATATATTTACTTGAATGTATTCTCATAATTTCACTTGTTTTATACTTCATCTATTACGCTATGATGATGGTTGCCTTTCCTGCACGTATGTGATTGATCTACTCGCATTAATGATATCTGGGATGTTACATATATCCCTATAGTATTTCTCATATTGCAATAAGCAATAAAATCTAATGTTCTTTCTATAACATGTGGGGCTTCACATTCAGGAAGAATAGTTCGACATGTAGACTCTTTTGGCGACTATGAGGTGGTTTATTTTTGTGTTCCTGTAATCATTTTTGGAAAAGCTTCAATAAACCGGTGTGTTTCTATGACCTATTTTTCTTCCTAATTGGTTGAAAATATGATAGAATACTTTGGAAGATGGAGGTGAAAAAATTGAGTCAAAGAAACACAAGAAGAAGAAGAAGAAGAAGAAGAAGAAGAAGAAAAAGAAAGATAAGGGAAAAAAAAAAAAAAAAAGGTTTGTTGCCATTGACCATTTCATGCTAGTCAAATCAAAATTGTAACATTTGCTTAGTCTTTAATGTTTTTCTGTTGCAGTCATCAAAGGACATTGCAGATGCTGTAGTGAAACGGCCTAAAAAGAAGCTGAAATTGTGATTCAAACAGAATTTGATTCCAACTGTTTGTCTGCAGACATATTGAAGGATTTACAAACTAGGTTGATCAGAGCATCTGCTTTCGCTTTTGATTAGAACAGACACTATTCCAATGAATTTTCAAGGAGTTTTTTTTTTAATTAGTTTTTTCAATTAGTTTTTTTTAGAATTTATTTGATGCAAATGATTCAAAACCATAATGATTAAATTCTTGAGTTGTGCAATTCAATCTATTCTTCTGGTTCTTTGTTAAAGTGGATTTGTATCTAGAAACTTCTTGCAATCTTTTCCATATGGTGTTTTGGTTGAGTCCCTTACCTCATTTGCACTGAATGATTGTTGTGTTGTGTCAATTTTCTAAGGAATTTCATAACATTCTCTTAAATGTGTCTCAATAGGATATTTAATTGTCGATTAATATTTCAAACATCCGTTAGTTGTCTTGTTTAGGTCCTCACGCTATCTACTAAACAACCAAATGTAGTTTTACTTCTTGTGTTTATACTCACAGTCTCATGGACCAGAATGATCTAGGCCTACATGATAGGGTCAGCCTTAATTTTTTTAGGCCCAAAGCAAACTCAGAAATGGGGCTCAACTTTTAAACTTTTTTTAAAGAATATATATTGGTAAAATATTAAAAATCTTCAATTTATTTTATAAATTATATTTCATTATTCCAGTATGCACGATTGATCCCGGTTCAAACTTTTTTTTTTTAAATTAGTTTTTTTAATTTTTTTTTTTAGAATTTATTTGATGCAAATGATCCAAAATAAAAATACATACTAATAATATTAAATATTTAATATGGCATTTTTCTTTATTGAAGCTACATTATTTATAATAATATACAATAATATTTTAAAAATAAAAATACATAATAATATTAATATTCCTCATAATATAATTTTCTTTTAATAATAATATTTTCCTTTTATTGATCGGTCTTCATTGCCTTATAAATTATTTTCGTTTAAAGAATATATATTGGTAAAATATTAAAAAATTTCAATTTATTTTACAAATTACATTTCACTATTCCAGTGTGCACGATTGATCCCAATTCAAACTTTTTTTTAAAAAAATAAAATAAAATACATAATAATATTAATATTCCTTATAATATAATTTTCTTTTAATAATAATATTCTCCTTTTATTGATTGATCTTCATTTCCTTATAAATTATTTCCGTTTAATAATAATATTCATCTTCATTGCCTTATAAAATTGTTTTCCTTTAATAATATTAAACTTTTTTTAAAGAATATATATTGGTAAAATATTAAAAATCTTCAATTTATTTTACAAATTACATTTCATTATTCCAGTATGCACGATTGATCCCGGTTAAAACTTTTTTTTTTTAAATTAGTTTTTCTAATTTTTTTTTTAGAATTTGTTTGATGCAAATGATCCAAAATAAAAATACATACTAATAATATTAAATATTTAATATGGTATTTTTCTTTATTGAAGCTACATTCTTTATAATAATATACAATAATATTTTAAAAATAAAAATACATAATAATATTAATATTCCTCATAATATAATTTTCTTTTAATAATAATATTTTCCTTTTATTGATCGGTCTTCATTGCCTTATAAATTATTTTCGTTTAAAGAATATATATTGGTAAAATATTAAAAATTTTCAATTTATTTTACAAATTACATTTCACTATTCCAGTGTGCACGATTGATCCCAATTCAAACTTTTTTAAAAAAAAAATAAAATAAAATACATAATAATATTAATATTCCTTATAATATAATTTTCTTTTAATTATAATATTCTCCTTTTATTGGTTGAACTTCATTTCCTTATAAATTATTTCCGTTTAATAATAATATTCATCTTCATTGCCTTGTCAAATTGTTTTCCTTTAATAATATTAAACTTTTTTTAAGGAATATATATTGGTAAAATATTAAAAATATTCAATTTATTTTACAAATTACATTTCATTATTCCAGTATGCACGATTGATCCCGGTTCAAACTTTTTTTTTTAAATTAGTTTTTTTAATTTTTTTTTTTAGAATTTATTTGATGCAAATGATCCAAAATAAAAATACTTACTAATAATATTAAATATTTAATATGGTATTTTTCTTTATTGAAGCTACATTCTTTATAATAATATACAATAATATTTTAAAAATAAAAATACATAATAATATTAATATTCCTCATAATATAATTTTCTTTTAATAATAATATTTTCCTTTTATTGATCGGCCTTCATTGCCTTATAAATTATTTTCGTTTAAAGAATATATATTGGTAAAATATTAAAAAATTTCAATTTATTTTACAAATTACATTTCACTATTCCAGTGTGCACGATTGATCCCAATTCAAACTTTTTTTTAAAAAAAATAAAATAAACTAGATAATAATATTAATATTCCCTATAATACAATTTTCTTTTAATAATAATATTCTCCTTTTATTGACTGATCTTCATTTCCTTATAAATTATTTCCGTTTAATAATAATATTCATCTTCATTGCCTTATAAAATTGTTTTCCTTTAATAATATTAAACTTTTTTTAAAGAATATATATTGGTAAAATATTAAAAATCTTCAATTTATTTTACAAATTACATTTCATTATTCCAGTATGCACGATTGATCCCGGTTCAAACTTTTTTTTTTAAATTAGTTTTTTTAATTTTTTTTTAGAATTTATTTGATGCAAATGATCCAAAATAAAAATACATACTAATAATATTAAATATTTAATATGGTATTTTTCTTTATTGAAGCTACATTCTTTATAATAATATACAATAATATTTTAAAAATAAAAATACATAATAATATTACTATTCCTCATAATATAATTTTCTTTTAATAATAATATTTTCCTTTTATTGATCGGTCTTCATTGCCTTATAAATTATTTTCGTTTAAAGAATATATATTGGTAAAATATTAAAAAATTTCAATTTATTTTACAAATTACATTTCACTATTCCAGTGTGCACGATTGATCCCAATTCAAACTTTTTTTTTAAAAAAAAATAAAATAAAATACATAATAATATTAATATTCCTTATAATATAATTTTCTTTTAATAATAATATTCTCCTTTTATTGATTGATCTTCATTTCCTTATAAATTATTTCCGTTTAATAATAATATTCATCTTCATTGCCTTATAAAATTGTTTTCCTTTAATAATATTAAACTTTTTTTAAAGAATATATATTGGTAAAATATTAAAAATCTTCAATTTATTTTACAAATTACATTTCATTATTCCAGTATGCACGATTGATCCCGGTTCAAACTTTTTTTTTTTAAATTAGTTTTTTTAATTTTTTTTTTTTAGAATTTATTTGATGCAAATGATCCAAAATAAAAATACATACTAATAATATTAAATATTTAATATGGTATTTTTCTTTATTGAAGCTACATTCTTTATAATAATATACAATAATATTTTAAAAATAAAAATACGTAATAATATTAATATTCCTCATAATATAATTTTCTTTTAATAATAATATTTTCCTTTTATTGATCGGTCTTCATTGCCTTATAAATTATTTTCGTTTAAAGAATATATATTGGTAAAATATTAAAAAATTTCAATTTATTTTACAAATTACATTTCACTATTCCAGTGTGCACGATTGATCCCAATTCAAACTTTTTTTTAAAAAAAAATAAAATAAAATACATAATAATATTAATATTCCTTATAATATAATTTTCTTTTAATAATAATATTCTCCTTTTATTGATTGATCTTCATTTCCTTATAAATTATTTCCGTTTAATAATAATATTCATCTTCATTGCCTTATAAAATTGTTTTCCTTTAATAATATTAAACTTTTTTTAAATAATATATATTGGTAAAATATTAAAAATCTTCAATTTATTTTACAAATTACATTTCATTATTCCAGTATGCACGATTGATCCCGGTTCAAATTTTTTGTTTTAAATTAGTTTTTTTAATTTTTTTTTTTAGAATTTATTTGATGCAAATGATCCGAAATAAAAATACATACTAATAATATTAAATATTTAATATGGTATTTTTCTTTATTGAAGCTACATTCTTTATAACAATATACAATAATATTTTAAAAATATAAATACATAATAATATTAATATTCCTCATAATATAATTTTCTTTTAATAATAATATTTTCCTTTTATTGATCGGTCTTCATTGCCTTATAAATTATTTTCGTTTAAAGAATATATATTGGTAAAATATTAAAAATCTTCAATTTATTTTACAAATTACATTTCACTATTCCAGTGTGCACGATTGATCCCAATTCAAACCTTTTTTTAAAAAAAATAAAATAAAATACATAATAATATTAATATTCCTTATAATATAATTTTCTTTTAATAATAATATTCTCCTTTTATTGATTGATCTTCATTTCCTTATAAATTATTTCCGTTTAATAATAATATTCATCTTCATTGCCTTATAAAATTGTTTTCCTTTAATAATATTAAACTTTTTTTAAAGAATATATATTGGTAAAATATTAAAAATCTTCAATTTATTTTACAAATTACATTTCATTATTCCAGTATGCACGATTGATCCCGATTCAAATTTTTTTTTTAAAATTAGTTTTTTTAATTTTTTTTTTAGAATTTATTTGATGCAAATGATCCAAAATAAAAATACTTACTAATAATATTAAATATTTAATATGGTATTTTTCTTTATTGAAGCTACATTCTTTATAATAATATACAATAATATTTTAAAAATAAAAATACATAATAATATTAATATTCCTCATAATATAATTTTCTTTTAATAATAATATTTTCCTTTTATTGATTGATCTTCATTTCCTTATAAATTATTTCCGTTTAATAATAATATTCATCTTCATTGCCTTATAAAATTGTTTTCCTTTAATAATATTAAACTTTTTTTAAAGAATATATATTGGTAAAATATTAAAAATCTTCAATTTATTTTACAAATTACATTTCATTATTCCAGTATGCACGATTGATCCCGGTTCAAACTTTTTTTTTTTTAAATTAGTTTTTTTAATTTTTTTTTAGAATTTATTTGATGCAAATGATCCAAAATAAAAATACATACTAATAATATTAAATATTTAATATGGTATTTTTCTTTATTGAAGCTACATTCTTTATAATAATATACAATAATATTTTAAAAATAAAAATACATAATAATATTAATATTCCTCATAATATAATTTTCTTTTAATAATAATATTTTCCTTTTATTGATCGGTCTTCATTGCCTTATAAATTATTTTCGTTTAAAGAATATATAGTGGTAAAATATTAAAAAATTTCAATTTATTTTACAAATTACATTTCACTATTCCAGTGTGCACGATTGATTCCAATTCAAACTTTTAAAAAAAATAAATAAAATAAAATACATAATAATATTAATATTCCTTATAATATAATTTTCTTTTAATAATAATATTCTCTTTTTATTGATTGATCTTCATTTCCTTATAAATTATTTCCGTTTAATAATATTCATATTCATTGCCTTATAAAATTGTTTTCCTTTAATAATAAAATTTTCCTCCATTGATTCACCTTCGTTCTTCGTTCTTCGTTCCCCCTGTATCTATATATTGTAGTGCATAGCTAATTCGTACACTGAAATCATATAGATACAACAAACATAGAGAAAGAGAAAGAGAAAGAGAGACAAAACATTCAATGGCATTCAAGGCTTTCTTCTCCCGTTAGACATCATCCTTCAAATTCTGCCGAGCCAAAAATTCGTCCAACATCCCAGAAAATCCTATCCAACTCCCCCCCACCCCTCTCTTCATTGACTGCCAGCCGGCCACCCCGCTCCCTTTCAAACCCCGCCCCTCCTTCAAGCACCGCGTCTCCTCCATCTTCGGCTGTGGGTTCCGCACACACGAAGACGACCTCCCCGAATCACCGCCATGCAAGTGGGACGAGACGCCACGTCCCGACCACAACTCCCCCATCTCCAGCGATTCCAACGGCGAACTCTTCCATCCTCCTCCTCCGCCGACACGACACCCTACCACTTCCATCTCCGGCGATTCCCACAACCAGCTCTTCCCCCCTCCTCCTCCTCCTCCGACTCCGACGCCGACACCACGCCCTGTCACCACTTCCTCGGCCGACAGTGGTTTGTGTGGTTACGAGAGTGACGATGAAAAAGAAAAGATCGTGACACTTTCACTAACTTGCAACAAGAGGATGAAGAAGCTGCTACCATCATTTCCGGCGGAGGGGAAACTGAAGGACAGCTTCGCCGTGGTGATGGAATCGGTTGACCCACATGGGGATGTCAAGGCATCCATGATAGAGATGGTATTAGCGAAGCAGCTGTTTGAGGAGAGAGACCTCGAGCAGCTGCTGGAGTGTTTCTTATCACTCAATTCGCGTCATCTTTACGGGGTCATCGTTGACGCTTTTTCAGACATTTGGAAGGCAATTTTTTTGTAGTACTAGTTGTATTTTGTTTAGTTGCTCAATTGAGTTTTGTATCTTGATTTTTTATTGTTTTTCTCTTTTGTCTGTCCTTCATTTATTTTTCTATTCAAACCTGTTACTTGACCAAAAGAAATGTTATCTTTCTTTCACATTATTGAATTAGCAGACATTTACTGATGTGGATGTTGTTGAGTGTGGATGTTGTTGAGTGTGAATTAGTAGACATTCAAACCTGACCAATTTTTTTAAAAAATTATTATTTTTTCTAAATCGTATGTGTATTTGCTTCATTAAAATTGTGTCTTTAATCGTGTACTCTGTGAGGCATTGTTCATTGGAAAGTTGAGGTTTTTGGTGGTAGAATTCGAAGATTCGACTTTGAAGTACTGGGTTTATTTTAATTTTTTATTTATGGGAATTGAATGTGCTTCAATGGTGTACTGGGTTGTAAAATAATTATTTTGATTTTTATTTATCCTTTTAGGGTTAATAGGAAATTTGTTTGTTGCTTGGAGGGTTACCAATTATTTTGGGAGTGAATGTTCTATTCGGGCATGGATTATGCAAAGGAAACCGGTGAAACCGCTGCAGGCACGGCGCTAATCCCGACGCGGTTTGTGTGGCCTTATCGGGGAGGAAGTGTTTTTCTCTGTAGCTCTTTTACAGGGTGAGACTCAAATGCTCATGTGTGATTTTGATGTTTTATTTGTTAGCTGCACTGTATTGTTCATTACTTTGTTGTAATTCTTAGTTCAATTGATTGTTATTTGTTTAATTTTAATTGATGGGAAGTAAACTTTTTTTTGGTAAAGGTGGTCTGCCCATTATCCAATGACTCCTGTTGAAGGGTGTCTCACTGTATTTCAGACTATTTGCAGCCAAGTTACCATCAAGTTGGTTTATAACTTCAGGAGGTTTTGATGATTCCACTCGAGCCGAGTTTAATTCAATAATACCTTGATCACTATTGTCAAATAATTTCCTGTTAAATCATATTTATTTTTATTTTTTTCATGCAAATTTGTCAATTATGTGTCGTTAATGGTGGATGAGTTCATATATGGTAAATGGGTTCCATGAACAAACAAAACATTTACGTTTTTTTATGGGCATAGTGAAACTTATGTACGTGCTTGGTGGTAAATTCTAGCAACCCTTTGGGGTATGTTGCCTTTTGATGTGGTTGGATGTGAAAATGGTGCTATATTTTTTCTTAAAATTTGTTTCATCCCCTAAGTTCTTGCTGTCATATGCTGCGATTGTAAACACTTCTTCCCATTTTGGTATTTCTCCATGCACCATCTTGTTTTCTTGCAAATAATACTTATTACAAGGGAGGTAATTCAGTTGTATTATTTTGAATGCTTATGGAACAAAGAAGCAAGTGTATTGTTGTTAATTGTTCAGATATGATTTCTCTCTCTTAATTTAATTGAACACAAAGTATAGAAATTTCTTCTCGGCTTAGAAGATGTGTCTTCTCTGCACACAAGAACATAATGTTGCTGAGCTTGGAAGATGAACTGATTCTGTCCTAGCTGTCATGTGATCATTTATTTTAAATGATTTATTTACTATTTTGTGATTTTATTTTTAAATTGATGTACAAAATCAGCGAAGGTTTAGATTCAGAGGAGTTAATTTGGGATCTTCACTTGGACGTGTTGTCATAATGAATGGAATATTAATGAATGCGTTAAACACCCCAATATTAAATTTGATTTCCTCCTATTTCCACAAAAAGTTTACCGTGATGATCGGTAATAACAATATTTTTGAACCCTCATGTAGTTTTTTTTCATTTTGTTAAGTTGAATTTAGCACATTTGCTAAGAGCTGTAATTGGCGCATTAGTGAAGGAAAAAAGAACATTATTAAAATAAGAAAGAAGTTGGATTAGAAGGTTTTGGAATTATATGTTGACCAATGTTAAAAGATGTCATTAACTCTAAGCATGGAAAGTCTTTATCAGTGGGCTTTTTTATTTGGTAAGCACAATTCAACTCAGTAGACTTCTATTTCTTCGTATGCTCATTTTGCATAATGCATTAGGTTTTTGTGAGGAGTTCACCATATTGACCCTATTGGTTTATGAAGCTAATGGTTATTAATAGGGACTTTAGGGTGCACTTTCAGTTGACTCTTATTTTCTTTTATGGCATAAAAAATTAGTAAACATTTTGCGGGATTCTTTACATCATGCTGTCATTGGCACCCATGATGCATTCATGAACTCGCATCGTGAAACATTCTGAATTAACCAGCCTAAGCAACCGGTGTATAGGCTACGGTGAATGCTGCACCAATACTGCAGTAAAGATATATTCAAGATGTAAAAATAAAATAACCTGACTTCTGAAAAACCCCAGGATGTGTGTACTCCATGAGAAGTTTGTTCCTGACAATAAACAAAATAGCATGGTCCTGCTTGGTCTTTGGCAAAGGGTGAATGAAGCCAAAACTGAGGCCTATGCAATAAATTGTGGGGTTCACTTCAGAAAAATTACTCCTCATACCATGTTACTTGGCTTCACAAAGGAAACATTAAGGAAATAAACAGGAAAAAAAATGTTCAAATTGCTAAATTAACAGTTTTGGATAAGAGTTGTATCATGTTTAAGGTAGTGCATTGAGGGTATTAGTTTTTTATGGTAAATGTGGCTCAAACATAATGTAATAGAACTCTAATGGTTTTTGGTAGAGAGAGAAAAAAGAAAAAAGAAAAAATAAGCATATGTAGCACAACTTCTCTTAAAATAAAATGTCCCAATATGCAATATTCACCCCAATTGTGGGTTTCATTAATGTAGCTTAGTAGCAAAAATCTGGTATGAGTGCAATAATTTTTATGATATTTAACATTGGGGGGCTAACTTCCAACACTTCTGAGTGCAAATTTTGCTCACTTTTGTTACTTCAAGGAGTTAATTTTGGTCCACTTGTCATGAAAAATGAATTATAGAGTTATTGGTTCAAGTTTTAATATCAAGTTTAATTTATATGGCTAAGTTTGCTTTGCTTTATGTAATCTCATGCAAGCATCAATGCTTTGTATACAGGTAACAAGTATGGTTGTACTTTGACTAATTGGAGTGTAGAACGAGAGTGATGGTGATTTTTAGAGTACCTAGTTCAAAGAATTTCCAGAGCCAGAATACATATACATATGTATATACACACATAAATAAATGCTTACAAATGTTTGTAGAAAGTCAAGAGTATTTAATGAAACTGCATTCTAAATTAGTCAAATCTTCTATTTGACCATTTTAAATGCAAGAAGGAAGGTACATGATGCCCAAGTTGGCACTTATGTTTGGTTGGGGGATTTGGGAAGGGATTTGGAAAAGGAAATGGAAAGGGTGTGTGAAATGTAGTGAAATATAGGTGTATTTTATTCACATTTCACTTACCTTTTCCTTTTCCTTTTCCTTTTCTCTTCCCAAATCCTCCAACCAAACACAGCGTTAATAAATTAAACCCCCACCACTGACAACGGGGCAATTCAACAGAGTAGGCAGCCTAAAGTTACGCAAAGTGTAGTTTTAAAGTAAACTTTACTTCTTTTTTTTAAAATTTATTATGAAATTAAATTTTGGTAGTTAAGCGATATATGGGCTTATAAATGAAGAGCTTTTGCAATACATATTAGAAAGAGCAATGAAGAGATTGTCGATAATCAAGAACTACCCTGAAGTAGAATGATGCTATTTGTGGGGCAGTGAAAACTTGAAAAGAACTAAATGATACGTGGTCCAAGTAAGCATGATGGTTCGCAATAAATTTTTGATTCATTACTGCAGCTGAAATATGCTTGGGAATTGTCTGAATTATTTAAGCTCTGCAAATACTTGCCACTTAATTCAGGAACATAGAATGTGTTTGTTTGTTTGTTTGATTCTGTTACATACTGTACAAGATTGTTGTTGATGGCGAGTGGCGACATGATGAGCACTAGCCATTTGAGAATGGGAACTATGGGACAGTGAACACTGTTTTCTTAGCCAGGGAATCTGATTATGTTCCTGGAATCCTAAATCCACAAATGCATTCTGGTTCTAACATGGATGTGGATAACGAGGCTTTTCAGCGTTTGGTATGAGACTGATATAATGAATTGTTTTTTTTTTACAGCTAGTTGCCTGGAACCTAATATCTCTTGTCATTTGCTCCTATGTAAATTCTATTTTCAAACAAAAGCATGCTGAGCATTTTTCCATCCTGTATACATTTGTACTTGACTAATCATGATACCCATTAGGAACTCTTGCTATTACAAACTTTTGTGTATTTTGGTGGTAAAAGTCAGATACTGGTGGATTTCTACGTGTATAGTATAGGATGTTACCTAATGTTGTTATCGCTGAAGTCAGAAATTCTTTGGTTATCTCTATGCATACTGTTGCTATAGTTTTGGGCTTGTCTGCCGTTGTTACCCCTCAGATTTTTCCTGCCTACTATTCTCTTGCTAATACAGTCGGCATAACTGGTTTAATTCAGGTTTCACCTTTTTGTCTTATCAAATCAATGTGATCGTTCCTAAAATCGCTTGAATCAGAAACAATATGATGGACTCAAAACTGTGAAAAGTATAACCCCATTTGAATTTTGGAATTTCTTTCAATAATTTGAAATAAAAAGAAATTTTATTCCTTATTTTAGAAAATGCAAAAAGGAAGTGTCTAAAGCCAATGGAGGTTTCCCTAGTTTGGAATGTGATTAATGAGTCTTAAAAGATTTTTTTTTTTTTTAAAAATCAAGAAATCTTTTTTTGGCTCACATCTGTCTTTAAGTGTTATGTATTGCATATTCACATCTTATATCAGTGAGAACATTGATAAAGGTGGACTTTGAAGTATTGCTAGATGATCTTTTCTATGACTTTTAATTTATCAACTTGTATATAATTGCAGGTTAGAGTTTCAGGTGGTCCATTGCATGAAGCCTTGCCAAGGGTATCAAAAGCTGATTTAGAGGTTTCCCGCCACCATATTACTATATTTCTATCTACTCACATGGCTTATGAGCTGCTTCCTGAGTCAGGCAAGGTTTGAATAATTTTCCCTTGACTTTATTTTATTTTTATCCACTCTTGGAAGATCAAATAGATTTGATTGCTGCAACTATGTTTCATGTTTCTCATATAGATGCATGTGGCTCGCAGGTCATTGCCTTAGATGTTGATTACCTATAAAACAAGCATTTCATATTCTGCATGAACAAGTATCTCTCTCTCTCTCTCTCTCTCTCTCTCTCTCTCTCTCCGATGTTAAAATTTATTGGATATTGCTAGAGTGTTATTTACCTTAGAAAGATGTGCTAATGACTGTATAGTGTTAGTTTATTGAGTGTACAAGCAAATAGTTTGCAATGAAGTTACCATATAAAATATGATTTTCTGGCAAATCATGGAGTGTAATTATCTAATATTTGGCATGTAATCCAGTGGATTCCAAATTTGGTTGGAGAAATGAGTAATATCGTTTTATCCTGTGGGGTTGTGCAATATACTAGATTATTTCAGTAGTTATTTGCAAATTCCCTGAAGTCACATTTTATTAGAAGTTCATCTATGCTTTCAGATCACATTTTTATGTGTCAATTCTTTACAATGTTTTCAGGCATTTAATTTATTTTTTTAATAACTAGCATTTATATGTACCTTTCTGAGACTAGTTATTTCCAGGGAATTCCTATGGCTCCTCTTTGGGACTTCTGCAATGGACAGTTTGTTGGAGTTCTTAGTGCTTTGGATTTTATCATGATTGTAAGAGAGGTATGTTTGGGGGTTTAAAGTAAATTTGTTTGTTTTGTGTGCAGTGTGTTTGTGTTGTCATTGGTACAAATCTTTGAGCTTCTAAGTAGGCTTATCTGGTCATGATCTTTAAGCTCAAAGCTCCGGTTGGTGAGAAACCAACAAGAAGAGAAAACAAAATAACAGAAGCAAACAACCAATTCAGCAGATAAAACCCGAACCAGCCCAACAGATCAGATTAGCTCAACAAATTCAGCAGCCTCAACCAATTCAGCAGAACAAAACAAACATTTTGCTCCGCAAGGTTCTCATAACCAAAATCACCTATGAACAACTCCAAAGATGGTTGGAGTGTTTAAATTAACCACATAATCAGCAGCAGCAGCCAGCAGAACACCACCAGCCAGAAAACCAGTTCAGAAGCAGAACAACAGATCACCAACAGTATGGGCTAACAACAAATTGCAGATCACTGACAGATCAGATCAGTAACAGAACAATAGCAGAAACAGCAGAACCACCCGTGAGATAACATCAGCAAATGAAGACACAAAGGTACCAAGAATGCTGCAACTGATGCTCAACAACACACAGATAGAATTCTTTTAAACTTAATAGCATAGCCTGGTTTGTCTCCAATTGAGAACCACGTCCTCGACTGAACCTTTAAGCCAAAGAGCTAATCTGATCTGAATAAGTTCCCACAATTCTGCAGAATTAGGATGAGCATCTCTAAAAACACACTCATTCCTAAGCCTCCAAAGGGACCAGAGGACTACCAGTGGGATTGCTCCCCAAAATTTCCTGAGTGGGTGCTTGAATTTATCCCCCATCCACCAATTGAACAGAGCTGCTACAGATTGTGGGATACACCAACAGAGCCCCCATTCATATAACACAGATGACCAAATGGTCCAAGAGAAGTGACAATGAAACAAAACACGAGAAACAGTTTCAGGGGCCAATTTGCAGAGAGGACATAAAGGAGAAACATTGCTGCCTAGGACACCAATATCGAGCAGAAACACCGCTGTTTTAACTCTGTTTTTCCATGCTAACCATCCGAAGAAATGTACTTTGGGAGGTAAGATATTGCTCCAGATGAACTTGCTGATGTTGAGATCTGGCCCAAGGAAAGAATTCCAAAGAGAATATAAGGAAGACACGGAGAGAACACAAGAACCTGAGTTTTTACTTGTGGCATGTAAATGAATCACCAGGGTTGGCTACTTTAGTTATTAGTTATTTAGTCTTGATATAAAGGACAAAAATTTTGGGATGCTGGCTTTGCCATTGACATCTTTGCAATGAGCAAAGATGAACACCCCTTTTCGTAACTACCTTTTGGCTCTTTCTTGTGTCTTCCTTTACAACATCTTAATTCCAGCTTCTTTTGACTAAAAAAAAAGTCTTACTAGATGGAATTCTTTACTAAGCTGCTATCAATATTGGGTCATATTTCTCCTGCAATCGATGATACGTGTGTAGTTCCATTTGATTTATGGATAAATTACACCTTTAACCCCTGTAGTTTTACCCATATTTTACTTTGGTCCCTATTTTTCAAACTGAACAATTTGGCCCCTACATGTGCCACTTTTAACCCCTGTAGGTTTACTCAAGCATAGGTTTTTTCTTAGTGTTTTATTTCAAGGATAACATATGCCACTAAGGCAACCTAACAAGACCTAATCTCCAAAGAGAACACAAGACCCTCACAACCTGAGGGGTTTGATCAAAATAAAAATGCTTCTAACATATCAAGAGGATAGGAAAACCAAAACACTAAGGGGGTCTTTGAGCCCCCTTTTCGCCATCCCTCTTTATTGAGGGCTATATGCTTTGTTAAATTAATTGAATTCATATAATTTTTTGTTATTGCCTCCCATGTCAGTCTTGAGGAAGCAAGTGACACATAAATTATTTAATCTGTTTTTGGAATTCCACCTCTGAAATAGGGATTTTCTTCATTTTAATATCCAGCATGAGTAGGTTTTGTCTGCTGACTTTTATGTTGGTTTAGCAGGCTGGGCCAGATGAGAATTTGAAAGATGTTGCTCTCAAGATTTTGCAAAATAATGTGGCAACAGTTCCTGTTATCCATTCATCTTCAGGCGATGCCTCGATTCCGCAGCTATTACACCTTGCCTCACTTTCTGGAATACTAAAATGTAAGGTTTTATTTAGTTTCCTGAACAAGAATTGGTGTTTTCTTACTAACCAATGTCTTGCTAATTTTCAGGCATTTGCAGGTACTTTAAACATTCTTCTGGGGACATTACCGATGCTCCAACTACCAATCTGTGCAATTCCTTTAGGTACCTGGGTTCCGGGAATTGGGGAAACAAATCGACGGCCATTGGCAATGTTGAGACCACGTTCTTCTCTCGGTTTAGCGTTGAGTTTGCTAGTTCAAGGTAAGAGAATATCAGGTTATTATTTCTGGGAGGGGTAAACTTGCCGACCTTGAGCCCCAAGCATTTCTGTCAACTTCTCATAATTAGTTTTGCTTGGTAAGTTGAAGGGTTGTGCTTCATTTGATCAGCAGATCTTAATGTGCATAAGAGAAGTGTTTCTTCATGGTTTGTTTGTCTGTTTGTTGGGTTAAACTGTTTGAGGTCCCATACTCCTACTTGAGGTATAAACTTCGGATTGGTGATTCTTAATGGACAAATAAATTTGGATGTTATTGTGACTAGTCCCTTGCTATGGGAATGCCTAGGGATGCATTGGTGATTCTGAAACCATGTTTTTTGTTAATACATAGCTTTGGTCAAATTCAAGTATAGAGTTTGTAATTGCATTGTGATCTGTGCCAAATTTAACTAGTTTTTTATGATATAGATAATAGATGTTTGTTCTACTCTTCAAGTAATTTGGGTAATTTAAACTACAAAAAAATTCAAGCAATTGGTTTATATATATATATATATTTTATTGGCTATTTTACTTTCACTATAACTTTGGTTGGGAATGGAATGATGTGTTAGTTTTTATCTTTTGTGCTTAAATTTTTGTTCCTTCATATAATTTTGGTTCAACAAAATTATGGACAAAAGGGATAATGGGGATTGGATTGGGTGATAAGATTAGTGAGAATGCTTTACTTATATTTCACCATTGTCCTTTCATCCTCATGTTATTGCGCCTTTTGTCTTTGCCACTCAAGTTACCCATTGTTGATGACAATGACTCATTATTAAATGTATATTCTGGAAGGTCAGTTCTGGTTCTAATATAGGACTCTGCATTATGAGTCAAATTTCAATTACAATTCCACCATCAAGAGTGATATGTCTGTTTTCTTCTTGACAGTGATATTACTGCTTTGGCAAAGGACAAAATTTATACTCATATTAATCTTGAAGAGATGACTATTAATCAGGTAAGTGCTGTGCTTCAATTTGTTATTGTTGAGGTTATGTGCTTTCCAAGTCAAGTATCTTGATTACTTACCTAAAAAAAAAAAAAAAGTGATGATGTATCATAGGCTTTGCTTAAGGAATTGTGTTATGATATCAACTACTTTTTTGAGTACATGCAAAAACTACATGAATTGATTTTGAAAGAGTTTGGGTTAGTACAAATTTGGCAAGAAATGCTGAAAATCTTTTCATTTTCTCTTTGTTTTTGTTTTGGAAAATATCCAGGCATTGCAGCTGGGACAAGAGCCATATTCTCCATATGGATCCAACAGTCAAAGATGTCACATGTGTTTACGATCTGATCCACTGCATAAAGTGATGGAGCGATTGGCAAATCCACGTTATTTTCATTCTCTCTTATTTATGCTATGTGAAATGTGCTAATTTTGTGAGCGACTAAAATCTGGAGTATATGAATGTATGATAAAAGCTGTTGGATTTTTGATAAAATTAAAAATATGATTAGGAGTTACTCATGGCCACCCCATCTACCAATAAATGAGATTCTTTTGTTCCTTTTGGGAAAATTGATGTGTTCGACTGACGTATGTGGAGCACAGGGTTGAATTTGATCAATCATGATGAACTGTTACCGTTTATCTCCCAAATAGAGAAGACTAATTTTCAAGGAAATATAGAATAGGATGAACATTTTAAGTTTGATTCTTTATTGGTTCATAAAGATCTCAATAGTTCACACGATAGTGTTTCTCAAGTTTCATTTTTTTGTCTTTTGCCAACTTCATTTTCAACTCAAAGCTTTATCTTCTCTACATTTCTCACTTTTAGTTTCAGTAAGAAATTTGAAGGTCTTTTTGGTGCCTACCAGATGGAGATGGTATGGCACGACTCTGCAGACAGCTCCCCGATTAAATTTGAGGAAGGGGTCAACCGGTTCAATTAAATGGCCTCAGTGGACATAATGTAACCGTGTCATTCAAGTGCCATTGTGCCAATCCATTACTGTCAATGGAAGCTTGACTGAACCCCTTATTCCTCAGTAGTACCATTCTAGCAATGCCGGTATTGTAACTTTATCTACTTTCATTTTCAATATGTCTTGAATTTTTTCCTAACTGCATTGTTTAAGCCTCACTAATATACTATGCAGTTATGATGGTTGAGGGTTTTAACTAATGAACTTGTCCGAGGCCATCCAGATTTGGAGTTCAAACATATGTGCAGTGCTTCATGATTGGGAGAGTTTCATGAGGATTAGTGTTGCAGAGCAAATATTTTATTGTTTCTTGCTGAATAATACTTTACATGATGAATTTATAACCAAACTGGCCTGTATTCTTTTAATTTAATTGATCAACTGAAATAAGGAAGAACACACGGTTGCCTTTTTTATTGGCTTGCTCATAATTTTGAGATGTGATTTCATGTATGCCCATGTTATATTTTTGTGATGATCACGTGCGGAAAATGTTGTTGTCCTTGGGAATTTAATTCTCTCTAATTAAGCATCCGATTGGAGAGGTGGTGTTGGAACAGATGGGTTTACTTCGATGATCTAAAGCATTTATTTGTAATGATCACATTTATTTAAAAAATTAAACCTTTTTTTTTTTTTTTTTTTGGTATGCTCTACTCAGCAAATCACTCAATACTATTTTTTAATTCTAAATTTAAAAAAAATTGTTAGTTATACTACTTTTTTTTTTTTTTAAAAAAAAAAGAACTAATTTGGTAGTTTATTTGGCATAATTATAACATGCCCTTTGTAATAAAAAAAATACCAAACAAAAAAAAATTAACCTTTTTTTTTTTTGGTATGCTTTACTCAACAAATCACTCAATACTATTTTTTAATTCTAAATTTAAAAAAATTGTTAGTTATACTATTTTTTTCACAAAAAAAAATGAACTAATTTGATAGTTTATTTGGCATAATTATACCATGTTCTTTGAAATAAAAAAATACCGGACATATTTTATTTTTGCCCATGTCTTTATTCAGAAAATGAACATGTCCATATTTTTAAAACTAAAATATTTTTTTGAACTTTCATTATTTTTATATCTATAATACACATGATTGGAAGAATGATGATAGTTAAATAAGTTTATTAGGTAAAAACAAACGATAGACATAAACACAAAATTCAAAATGTCAACTTTAGCATAGAGAGGAAGAGAGAAGAAGAGGAGGCTAAAATTAGCATTAGCCTCTTATGTCAATTGAAATCTCATCAATTTGTCAATTTATCACTACCAAACATCTCATAACTTGTCTAGTTCTTTCATATTTGCCAATTAAATTGTATATATATTTTCACAGAAAAGCATTGAAACAGAATCAATCACACAAAAACATAAACAGAAACACTAAATCAATCGCTCATAAATTAGAAAGAACGAGAGATACCGGATGAATTATCGTGCGTGTCGATATATATAGAGAGAAAGTCATATATCTATATATGTATATGTAGATCTTGAAATCCTAGGCAAGAACTAAAAATGCAACATAAGAGAGATGAAAACTTTGATTCATTCATCGCAAACAAAAGTTGATGAAAATCTTCAAAGAAATGTGTGTAAATGTGGAGTAAGAGGGGCATTACCAAGCCGGATTATGGTGATGAAGCTGGGAGAGCTCTTTCAAGTGTAGAAGTGAAAGGTGTTTGTAGAGAGAGAAGTGAAGTACTATTTGTGTATATATATAGAGGTGTAATGTTTCAGACCCCCACTGGGGGTGACCCCCAGAGGGGTCTGATTGGTGCAAATTTTTTTTTATTTTTTTTCTTCTTCCAATAACCAACCCCCATGTGTGTGTGGGGTGGTGGAGGTGGGGAAAATTGGGAGTCTCCATCAGTTCTCATATATAGAGGGAGAGAAAAAACTTCAGGCTCTGTTTTCAGTTTCATCACATTTGCAAGCGAGAAACAAAGAAGTGCGCTCGCCTTTCACAATTGCGTTCTCTTTTTTTTTTTTTTTTTGGACTTGTAATAACCAAATTTAAGCGTTATTATGTTTGTATTAACTATTATTTAATTGAAATTCGATTAACAATAAATTTTGAATTTCATCATTTTGAACAATAAAGAAACACATTATTATAAGGTATTTTAATTTTTCACTTTCATGTCACCACATTAGCATTATAGAAATAGGGAAAAAAAAAATTCAAAAAACTTTTTGGTAACGAATAAGAGCAAGATAAACTTTTCAAAAAAATTATTAACTTAGTTGAATTTTGTACTTTTATTGTATCACACAACTAGTTAAATATATATTTTTAAATATCACAAAACTAATGATTGAATGAGGATAAAATCTTTATTAAATCATTTATCTAATTTATGTCAATAATGCAATTTATCTATCACAATTATTTTATAATTTCATAAAATATAATTTTGTTTTCTCCAATATCTCATTTTATTATCCAATTTTTTTTATAAAAATTAATATAATCTTAATTTAATTTGACCAAGTTGCATGTTCGATCACAACCATGGTGGATATGCAGTTTATAAAGAAAATCGAGTTCCAAGAGTTTGTTAAATTACATTTGCATTATCTAAAGTATTGATTAAATCCCATTTTAGCCTTTAATTTTTTTTCTTCAATTTGATAATTAAAATATTCAAATTGTGTCTATGTGGTTTAGTTGGTTGTTGACCAGAAAACATAATTGTGGGAAAATGTAATACTTTATGAGGCAAAATTAAAATTCAACGGGAAAGTTTCAATGTCACGTGAAATTCGTTGTCAGTTGACAAAATTGGACCATAATGATTAATTTATTTAATAATTTTTTAATAAATTAAATGTGAGAATGTAATAAGATAATTATTTTATTTTATTCTTGAAACATCTCCAATTCTTTATATATATATATATATTTTTTTTCCATCAAATTTATTCAACAATTTAAATTAAAAGCACGATTTGATATATAGCTCACTTTTCCAAGAGTGTAAATCAAAATTTTCATCAAATATTTTTAAAAATACCTAACCCATCTAAAAACCTTATTTAACAAATTCAATGAAAAAAAAATAATTTTCAATCCTTCATCTGTTAATAATTTTTTCAAATTTAAGTAAAAATAATTATTAAAAATTTGATGAATAAATTAGATCTAAGTTTTATCAAAATTTTAACTAAATTTAAAATTTGGTGACTTTAAAATTTATCCTCATTTGGAAACTTTAAATTTTAACTCCCATTTGACAAATGGATTGGCTTTTAGTTGAGACTAAAAAAATACGAAAAGACAAAATAGACTAAATAAGTCAATAAGGTAAAATTTTACATTCAAACCATAATCATTTTACTTTTTTTTCTAAAACAAACAAAAAAGTTAAAAAATTCTTCCCAAACGTAGCTAATTTAGCCTAGCTAAATTAGGCAAGAGTCAAAGAGTGAAGCTAAAATAGTTCTTTACAAACGAACCCTAGCTAAAAATTAAAAATTAATAAATTATATAAAAAAGTCAAAAATTCGATTTTCTCTTTACTTTTTACACTTTTTTTTAATAATAATTTAAAAAGTCATTCTAAATATAATAAATTTTTTTCAGGAGCATTTACATACATGTCTTAATTTATGAACTTATACTTCATTAAGTCATAATTACAAAATTTTAGACCTTCAAGTCCCATTAAATTTTTAATAGTTAGAATTGTCCTTCAAACAATGATTGTTTATCATTTATGATTATTTATAAAAGAACATGATAATTTGTATTTATTTTAATTTTCAAAATTTTGAAACATCAACTTTAAAATTGAAAAAACAAAAAAAAATTTATGTGCAAAAAAAAAAAAAAAACTAAAAGTGTTTCTGGTTTCAGTTTTTTGAAAAAATTGAGTTTTTTTATTTTCGTATTTTTTTTTTGTTTCTAGTGAATATTTTTAAAATTTTAAGTAATTCTTTTATTTTTCTAGATGCACTTTACTTAGGTGTTTCTAAATAGTAAAATATTTGTGAAAAAATATTTTTAAAAATTAATAAATAAACAAAAATACGAAAATGTAATGAATTTTCGTTTTTTTTTTGTATTTTTGATATTTAGTGAATTTTTTAAAGATTTTTTTCACAAATATTATACTTTTTAAGTGTATTTATATTAGGTGTCTAAAAATTTAAAAAATTACTTAAAATGTTAAAAAAATTCATTGAAAACAAAAAAAATACGGAAAATAAAATAAAAAAATATAATTTTCTGAAAAGTGTTTTCTGAAAACAAAAACTATTTTTTTTTTTTGAAAAATTGAAAATTTTGAATTTTTTTTTTGTGTGCAAAACTGCAAATTTTATGTCTATAAAGTAGCATGATGATAAAACGTTGATGTGCAAAACTAAAAAAAAAAAAAAAAACTTAAAAAAATGAGAAAATTGATAATGTTCTCAGTTTTAAAACTGAAAAAAACTAATAATATTTTCGATTTTATTAGATAGTTGAATCAAACTAATGAGTAGACAGACAAAAACGTTAAATCTCATGCTCTATTTTTTTATCAGTTAGTAAAACAATTATGTGGAATATTACTATACAAAATTGATAATATTCTTAGTTTTAAAAATTAGAAAATAACTAATAATATTATTAGTTTACTAAATAGGACTTACTATTTCAAAAAATCTTAGATAAGACCTGAGTTGTCATAACATTTATAAATAAAACTTTTAGATAATTAACTCTTTTTTAATCTCATATTTTAACTAATAGCCTGTTCCCAAACAAGACCTTATTTGAGTAAAACGCAGGCAGGTTAATACGACGTTGTCTTGTTAGGAAGAACTATTTCACAAACTTCTTGTAGGTGCGCCGTAACAGAGGCAATGGTGGAGAGAGAGAGAGAGAGAGGGGCATGGAAGGACTCACAGATGAAGAAAGAAGGGCTCTTCGTGGTAGCAAATTCGCTTCTCTTCCTCCTTCTGTTTCCTTTCCTTCCCGATCCAAACTCAAACCTAGGTCTCACCTCTCTCTCTCTCTCTCTCTCTCTCTCTCTCTTTCTCTCTCTCTTATATCTTTGCTTAGTCTTTAATGTTTTTCTATTGCAGTCATCAAAGGACACTGTAGATGCTGTAGTGAAACGGCCTAAAAAGAAGCTGAAATGGTGATTCAAATAGAATTCGATTCCAATTGCTTGTCTAAAGACATTGAAGGGTTTACAAATTAGGTTTATCAGAGCATTTGCTTTCGCTTTTGATTAGAACAGGCACTATTCCAATGAATTTTCAAGGAGTTTTTTTTTTTTTTTTTTTTTTTAGAATTTATTTGATGCAAATGATTCAAAACCCTAATGATTAAATTCCCGAGTTGTGCAATTCAATCTATTCTTCTGGTTCTTTGTTAAAGTGGATTTGTACCTAGAAACTTTTTGCAATGTTTTCCATAATATGGTGTTTTGGTTGAGTCCATTACCTCATTTCCATTGAATGATTGTTGTATTGTGTCAGTTTTCTAAGGAATTTCATAGCATTCTCTTAAATGTGTCTCAACAGGATAGTTTTCTAAGGAATTTCATAGCATTCTCTTAAATGTGTCTCAATAGGATATTTAATTGTTGATTAATATTTCAAACATCCGTTAGTTGTCTTGTTTAGGTCCTCACTACTAAACAACCAAATGTAGTTTGACTTCTTGTGTTTATACTCACAGCCTCATGGACCAGAATGATCCAGGCACATATGGTAGGGTCAACCTAAATTTTTTGAGGCCCGAAGCAAACTCAGAAATGACGCTCAACTTTTAAACTTTTTTTAAAGAATATATATTGGTAAAATATTAAAAATCTTCAATTTATTTTACAAATTACATTCCACTATTTCAGTATGCACGATTGATCTCGATTCAAACTTTTTTTTTTCAAAATAAAAATACATAATAATATTAATATTCCTTATAATATTATTTTCTTTTAATAATAATATTTTCCTTCTATTGATTGGTCTTAATTACCTTATAAAATTATTTTCCTTTAATAATAAAATTTTCCTTCATCTTCATTGATTCACCGTCGTTCCCCCTGTATCTATATATACATACTGTATTGCATAGCTAATCGTTACACTGAAATCATACAGATACAACAAACAAAGAGAAAGAGGCACTATTCCAAGCCCATGTGGTAGTGTCGGCCTGAATTTTTTGACGCCCAAAGCAAACTCAGAAATGGGTTCTATTTTTAAACTTTTTTTGAAGAATATATATTGGTAAAATATTGAAAATCTTCAATTTGTTTTACAAATTACATTCTACTATTCCAGTATGCACAATTGATCCCGATTCAAACTTTTTTTCTTTTTTTTTTCAAAATAAAAATACATAATAATATTAATATGCCTTATAATATTATTTTCTTTTAATAATAATATTTTCCTTTTATTGATTGGTCTCCATTGCCTTATAAAATTAGTTTCATTTAATAATATTCATTTTCCTTTTATTGATTCATCTTCATTAATTCACCTTCGTCCCCCTATATCTATATATACATATTGTATTGCACTGAAATCATACACTGAAATCATACAGCTACAACAAACAAAAAGAAAGAGAGAGAGACAAAACAATTCAATGGCATTCAAGTCTTTCATCACCCGTATCACATCATTCTTCAAATTCTGCCGCTCCAAAAATCAGTCCAACATCCCAGAAAATCCTATCCAACTCTCCCCAAGCCCTCTTTTCACTAACTGCCAGCCGGCCACCCCGCTCCCTTTCAAAAAACCCCACCGCTCCTCCTTCAAGCACCACGTCTCCTCCTTCTTAGGCTGTGGGTTCCGCACGCACGAAGACGACCTCCCCGAATCACCGCCATGCAAGTGGGACGAGACGCCACGTCGCGACTACAACTCCTCCATCTCCAGGGATTCCGACGACGAACTCTTCTCTCCTCCTCCTCCTCCGCCGACACGACACCCTATCACCACTTCCATCTCCGGCGATTCTGACAACGAGCTCTTCCCTCCTCCTCCTCCGACAACAACGCCGACACGACACCCTGGCTACGAGAGAGAAGATGAAGAAGAAGAGATCGTGACACTAGCGGCGTTTTCACTAAATCGCAAGAAGAGGGTAAAGAAGCTGCTACCGTCGTTTCCGGCGGAGGGGAAAGTGAAGGACAGCTTCGCGGTGGTGAAAGAATCGGTGGACCCATATGAAGATTTCAAGGCATCCATGATGCAGATGATACTAGCGAAGCAGCTGTTTGAGGAGAGAGACTTCGAGCAACTGTTGGAGTGTTTCTTATCGCTCAATTCGCGTCATCATTACGGGGTCATTGTTGACGTTTTTTCGGACATTTGGAAGACAATTTTTTTCTAGTACTAGTTGTATTTTTTTTACTTGCTCAATTGAGTTTTGTATCTTGATTTTTCATTGTTTTTCTCTTTCTTTTGTCCGTCATTTATTTTCTATTCAAACCTGACCAAAAGAAATGTTATCTTTCTTTCACATTATTGAATTAGCAGACATTTACTAATGTGGATGTTGTTGACTGTGGATGTTGTTGACATTTGAATTAGCAGTCATTCAAACCTGACCAATTTTTTTAAAAAATTATTATATTTTCTGAATTGTACGTGTATTTGCTTCATTAAAATCGCGTCTTTAATTGTGTACTCCGTGAGGCATTGTTCATTGGAAAGTTGAGGTTTTTGGTGGTAGAATTCGAAGATTCGACTTTGACGTACTGGGTTTATTTTAATTTTTTTATTTATGGGAATTGAATGTGCTTCAATGGTGTACTGGGTTGTAAAATAATTATTTAATATTTAACTAAAATGGATATGCATTGCAGGTTGCTCGCAGTGGTCACACTGTAGTTAGGGTAAACTCTGTTTTAATTCTATTTGGAGGTGAAAATGCTAAACGGAAGAAACTCAGTGATTTACATATGTTTGATTTGAAGTCTTTGACTTGGCTTCCTCTTCATTGCACGTGAGTAGTCTGCAGCACATTGTATCAAAATATTTTCTGAAACGATTGAAAAAAAATGTTGCTTGTCGACAATTTTAGACCTTAATTCTTTGTTGTACATCAAATTTCATTTAGAAGCTATTAACTGGGTCCCTGGCGCACTGTGCATGTGTGCAGAGGACAAGGACCATCTCCAAGATCTAACCACGTGGCTGCTCTTTATGGTGATAAAATGCTTCTAATTTTTGGAGGAGCATCGAAGTCTAAGACTTTGAATGACATATATTCACTTGACTTTGAGACGGTGCGTTCAGCTTTTAAATTTTTCTAGTTAATATTATTGGTCTTGGTGGTTGACATCTGATTTCTTTAGTGATGCAAAATCACATCTTATCTGCAAATTTCTGATACATGCATATGGATGTTTTCTTCAGATGATATGGTCGAGAATTAAGATACGAGGTTTTCATCCATCACCTAGAGCTGGCTGTTGTGGAGTCCTGCGTGGAACTAAATGGTACATTGCTGGGGGTGGTAGCAGGAAAAAACGTATGTCGCACAATCCGAGAAGAACGTATTCAAACTTCTCTAATCTGTTTCTTCCACGGTGCAACTTTGAATGAGGAACATAATTTCTTTTTGATGTCGGGTTTAATGTGACAATTTGGCTTATTGCCTACTCTTTTCATCTATTTTTGTTATGATGGTGACCATCTCATGTGTGGTTTGGGACTTTGGGACCTATGTATGCATTCTAAGAGGAGAAGATTAAAAGCAGAAAGAAGAATATACTTATATTTATTAAAAGTGGGAAGAATAATATAAAATCAAAGAGAAGGATTACCCATGTAACTCCTATTACTTGAAAGAAAGGGAAAATGGCAAAATTAGTTGGCACTTGAGACTATTGGTTTGAATTTATTATAATTTTGCTATTGTTTGGTTCTTTTATTGCCTTTGGTTGTGTAGTTATTTGGTATCTCCAAAGAATCCAATGACTCACACTTATGCATGTCACCTAATATGCATTTTAGATTTCTGTTTGCTCTTACAGAGAAATTTCTTGACTTTTCTTTCTATTCTATTCTCTCTATTTTCCAGGACATACAGAAATGTTGATTTTTGATGTTTTAAAACAAGAGTGGTCTGTTTCTGTTGCATCTCCTCCATCTTCTATCACCACCAACAAGGTACAGTTTGTTGACTTTGCAGCTTGTCCAAGTCTAATAAAAGTAGGTCTTTACAACATTATTATTGGACTTTCAACAAAGTGTGACTTGTAGGTTTTATCATTCATTGGAAGGTAATTAAAATGAATTCCTGAGGATGTTTATGTTATGCTTTCTCCTTCACATTTTTTCAAATTATTTTCTGCTTTCCTTTGGAGTTGGATGGTTTGGCCAGTTGGCCATACCTGATATGGCTGTGATTGTCAACTTGTATGCTAGTTAGAATATAATACTGCAAGACTTGAATCTTGTTCTCTTCTTTTTTGTTTCTCACTCAACTTTTGTCACTTGGGAATAATAGATATTTACTTCCTCCTATTTGTTGGCAATTTTGCTGATGGATTACTGTTTCACAGGGGTTTAGCCTTGTGCTAATGCAGCACAAGGAAAGGGATTTTCTTGTTGTGTTCGGGGGATCCAAGAAGGAGCCTTCAAATCAGGTTAAAAATAAGTTTTCAAATATTGTTTCCTGTTAACGCATCAGTTGATACCCAACAACACATTGTTTTGTGGTAGATTGAAGTACTGACCATGGAAAAGAATGAATCATCTATGGGCCGGTGATTAGCTCCCAGTAAAGGTCCAGGATCTTTACTCTCTGAAAACAGCTTTGTTAGATAATGTCTCAATGGGACCACATATTTAAATGTGGTGTTATCATTTATAAGAAGCCTACAATTTAAGTGATTCAATTTAGTTAATAGGCTTAAGGGTATATGTGTCATGGACCTAATGTGTAGATACTAGTTGAGTAATTTCTATTTCTATGAGGGGCAGAAATAGAAATTAAAACAAAATTGGTTAAGTTGGTTTTCATAGAAACTGCCACACGGTTTTGTTTTTTGAAAACCTATTTTTACTTTAAGATGTTATGGTCCCTAATCCTGCCTGATAAGAAAAGAACTGCCAACTTCTTTGATATCCTCTCAAGGAGAAACTAAAGGCACCAAAAGGAAAGGATTGGAAGGCAATAACAAAGGCAATACAAAAGGTGGTATTGACAATCACGCTTCTGTTTAACCATTACGATAGAATCAGGTACGCTTTTGTTTGGTTTTCTTGCTAATACACATGATACATGATCCAAACTCTAAGGTTTTATGTTCTGAAAAATTTATCTAACAAGCTTATCATCCACAGGATTGGCTACACAATTAAGTACTGGTTCTTTTAATGGGTCAGTTGATGCTGTTGCGAAACAAAATCTGGCATCTATAATTGAGCACCATGGCTCTGGTAGAAGATCATTGTGAGTCTTTACTTGTGGATTCAAATCCTGTTTCTGGTAATATTTCACTCCGCAAGAAATTTCATCATGAGGAAGACAGCATTATGGCAAAGAGTTCTGAAGATGGAAGTCCTTCACAGGTGAACTACTAATTCCCCAATGTAATTGCTCACTGTTGCATTTCAATATTAATTTAAATGTCTGAAAGTAGATATCCCTTGTTGAAAATCCAACAATGCCATCATCTGTGGACATATGAAAGTTCATTTTGCACGTTTTGTGTATGTCATTGTTGACTTCATTGGCCTACCTTGTTTTTTCCCGGCCTGGGATATGTTCTACATTGAAATCAAAGATAAGCTGTTGAGATGTAGAAACCTGTTTCCCTAGGATTTTCTTGTTCCCACTCATCAGTTGTCATTCTTTCCCACTATCCATCTTTTGAAACCAAATGGTCTGGATTCCAACATTTTCGCTTTGTGGCGGTCCATCCAACTGATATTCCCAAGTTCAAAAACCAAAAAAGTAACCGATGTTGCTTAGAACCTCAAAAACCCTATCCAACTGATATTCCCAAGTTCTTGTTCCAGCAGGTAGCAGAGCAAAGAACAAAACAACTTGATATGGGTGTTCAGGCTAACATTGCTGGGAATAAAGCCAATTCAGAAGAAACATCTTTATTTGAATCTGATGGTTCGAACACCCACAACAAAGGAAATGAAAATCTTCCAACTGATAATGATGATATAGTCGTATTATTAGAAACTGACGGTAAATGGAATAAAGCCAATTCAGAAGAAACATCTTTATTTGAATCTGATGGTTTGAACACCCACAACAAAGGAAATGAAAATCTTCCGACTGATAATGATGATATAGTCGTATTATTAGAACTGACGGTAAATCAGGAGGACCTTCAGTTCCTTCAAGCATCTATCAACTGTATGGAACAAAAATGGCTGCCCTAATAAAAAAGAACGAAATTTTAGAAGGACAGCTGGCAGTTGCATTGGCTAGCTGGGAAGCTGCAGAGAAGAACTTATCTTCTGTTCTCAAGAGCAGACAAGAGATGGAAAAAAAACTGACAGATGCAGTCAAGGAGATGGAATTGTTAAAAGAGAAGCTGGCTGGAGTTGAGCTGGCACAAGAAGAGGCCAACAACGTATCAAATATTGTCCACTCTGACAATGTAAGGCTTGAGCATGATGTGGCTTTCCTCAAGGCAGTGTTGGATGATACAAAGAAGGTACTGTAATTACATCATCTTCTCATGTGGATTCAAATTTGTGATTTGTAAGTTTGAATATATCATCGGGTTTGCTTGTCCTCCCCCTTTTCTTTTTAGGAGTTGCATTCGACTAGAGGAGTACTTGCGGGAGAAAGGGCAAGGGCACTCCAACCACAGGTATGGCTGCCAAATGATATTGATCTTTATTACAGCTGTTTATACTATTGTTCTAAACTATGTTATATGGACTCTTGTAAAGTTGTGAAGTACCCGTTTCGGGCATTTGACCCGTGGTAAGAGTTCGAGATACGTATCCTACATGCCCAACAAGTTTGTATAAGTAGTTCAGTTTAGTATGTAAACATCGTTTTATTCTTACAAATAAAAAAAGTATTTTCGAAATATAAAATCTAATTGTGTCTTAGTGTGATTGACATGAGAATTAAATAAATTTGAATAAAACAAGTATTTTCGAAATATAAAATCTAATTGTGTCTTGGTGTGATTGGCATGAGAATTAATAAATTTGACATTTAGACATGTACTTGGACTCAAAATTGCCTATTGTAGCCATCGAAGTTATATGTAATCATCCTAACTCGCACGCAAGACTCTAAATTCTCATTCATAGTTGGTTTCGGATTAGGACCCGATTTACATACCACCTCCTAATAAAAAATGCATCGAGTTTTGAACACTGCAATTCAAGTACAGTCACTATGAAAGTAATAGAGATTGTATACCATTTTCCTTGTAACATGTTTTATGATACAATTGTGGGCTTATACTATTCCAATTCCATATACATAAAAATTTGCAGGTTGAAGTTTTCCATCTGAAACAAAGATTGCAGTCTGTGAAGAACCGAGCACCAACCCCAAGGAAATCTTTCCATCATGTATAGTATGGAGAATTGGTCTCCGCGCTGTTAAAGTAATATTTTTGTACACGCCCATCAGTTATATATTTACAATATTTTGTAGTAATATTTCTTTGTTTATTAAAGTACTTGATGCTGGTGCTCCATATTGTAAAATATCTTTAATTGCTAGGCCAGGTATAGCTTGGGCCCTCTTCGGTTGGATTGGTCTTTTACCCCTTTTAGTGACTAGTATCCATGGGTCAAATGCATCTTCCTCCCCTCTCTCTGTTTGCAAGTATCCGTTAGCTTCTGTCATGGGATTGTCAGGACGTCTTTGCCGGTAACGGCTATGTTATTTGCCGCCGGTTGGACGTTGGGAGTTTTGAACCTGCAGGCTTCTTTCTTTCTTGTGATCAATTCTAGCACAAAGAAAACAAAAGAAGTGTAGAGATTCGTATTCTATGTTGTAGTACCTATCCTCCAAAATAAACTTTGGTTTTAGAGGTTTACTGGCCTTGTTTGGTTTGTGTTTCTCAAAAAATTTTGGGAAAAATTTTCTACAAATAAGTTTTCAAAAGTAGTCAAACCAAACAAATTTTCCCAAATTTTTTTTCCAAAACTTGTTTGGTTTACAAGTTTTCCAAACAAATCTCTCTCTCATACACATCAAATCAATCACTTTTTTCAAAACTCTTTCTCAAAATAATTTTTCAATACATCTTTTGAAAAAAAATCAAACCAAACAAATTTTCGTACTTTTTATCTCAAAGCATATTTCTCAAATACAAACCAAACAAGCCCTAAGATCCATTTCAATACATATTCTTGCAAATTTCCCTCTTGTCGCCATAGCCGTGATCTAATCAATCTTAAGAGGTTTCCCACTAGATTTGGCAATGGCGAAAAGAAGTTTCTCCTGGTAATACTCAATCAGAAGCTTTGGAAACCAAACCCAAACTGCGGTTGTGGTTTCAGAGGCTTCCGATGGTTTGAAATTCGGTTCCCACCGTCGCACAGTGAGATAGTAGTCCATGATCACCCATGGTTCTCCCATGAAAACATGAGTACAGTCTGACTATTCAGAAAATTTAAAAAGGAAGTAATTGTTACCCAGGTCAATGCCATTAAAATCCCCTTGCAGACCCCAAATATTCTTTACTCGAGTACATAGCATTTTATAGCCTATGCTCCTGCCCAGAAGCCTGATGATTAGAGCATTCCTCCACGGTTGCCTAATCTTTTCCAGTAGTTCTTTGGGTAGGGTGACTTTGGGAAAGCCCAAGTGTTCTGAGCAGGAGTGTTGGATTTCAGTTTGTCTCTCGAGCTCATTATCCTCTTCATTAGATGAGAGGATTTCTACCCTATTGTCGCATAAATGATCACTTTTTCTATTCATGTTCAGAGCTTATTTGAAGGATTTGGGAGGTAGGGAAGGAGATCCCATAGCAGTAGGAACTTGAGCAGGGGTTCCCTCTTTCGACTCTAAAATCTCTATGTTCACCCCATTTTCTATGGTTGTTGCGATAGGTGAATCAGAACTTTTAATTTTCTTGGTGCTTCTGATCAAGTGGTCTTCTTATTCGATTGTTTTCTCAAGATTTAGAGGATCTCGATGATTGTTGGTGTTGCCTGAGATGTTTTCCGTCATATTGTTAGGCTTGATCAGGACTAAACCGAACCGATCCGTCGCATTTTGGACGGATGCGTGATGACGAGCGGACGGTTGTGGATTGATTTTCTCCAATCCGCCAATTTGGCGGACGGATGGCGGATTTGAGATTTCTTTGGCCGCAACCGAACCGCCAAACTGCCAAATCGCTAGCACCCCTAGTAATTTATAAGATTTTGTATTTTCAATTTGTTTAAATATTATGTTTGTGTTTTCAATTGAAAAAGAGTTTAAATATTCTGTTGTAAAAAAGTTTTCAACTTTAATATATTTTTGAATTGAAAAAAATAAACGTATTATTTATCTAGATTTTTTTGTTTTTAAATCTAACTCTAAAAATAATAAATAGAAAATATGATATACGCTGGTTGGTTTTTGTTTTCAAAAACATATGTAGATATAACAATACAGAGACATACAATCTCTACTACTGCTCTATTTATGGTTTTGGTGGTTTGAATTGTTATTATATTTTAAGAATCACAGATTGTAATACTTTATGTGAATAAATCATGCTGTGATTGTAATATGTGGATGAGGCATGTAGTGATCGTGATATTCTAAAGTTTCAAACTTTCTTTATTTGGATAAGGCATACAGTGATTGTAATATTTTTTTATATCATTGACTGTAATACTTTTTTTTTTTTTTTGAGGAAGTGCACAAGTTGAATTATGTTAAAAATTTATAAAATTTTAAACCGCCAAACCGATTCGCATCCATCCGCCAAACCGCCAATCCGCTCAATCCACATCCGCCGGATTGGCGGATGGATGCGGATTGATTTTCTTCAATCCGCCAATCTGGCGGACGGATGGCGGATTAGAGGTTCCGCGGCCGCAAACGGCCTGCGCCCACCCCTAGGGACCATACAACTTTTAAAATACAGTATATATATTCAAAATTAAATTTTTTTGTTAAAAAAATAATAAAGCGAATATTATACCAAAAATGTGATTAGAAAACTATATTAAAAAACTAAATGCTAGTGTGTTTGGTTTGAATTTTTTGAATTAAGTTTTTGAAAATTGAGTTTTTTGGTTTTCGTGTTTTTTTTTTTTTTGTTTTTAGTGAATATTTTTAAAATTTTAAATATTTTTTTATTATTTTAGATGCACCTTACTTAGATGTACCTAAAAAGTAAAAAAATTTGTGAAAAAATATTTTAAAAAATTAATAAATACATAAAAAATATAAAAAAATGTACTGAATTCTCGTATATTTTTTTGTATTTTTGGTATTTAATGAATTTTTAAAAAGTTTTTTTCACAAATTTTTTACTTTTTAGGTATATTTATGTTAGATATGTCTAAAAAGTAAAAAAAAAAATTGCTTTAAATATTAAAAAAACTTAGTAAAAATAAAAAAATAAGGAAAATAAGAAAGTAGAATTTTCTGAAAAGTGTTTTTTAAAAAATAGAACTAAGAAAAGTAATTTTTGAGTAACAAAAAAAGCAATTCATCCTCATAAATTCATTTTCATTAAATATTTTTTTTATCGCTTTTAAGAAACTTAATCATAAATAAACAGAAACAAAAATACGATAAAAATGATTGAATTTTCAAACCCTCAATAAAATAATTTCTGGGAAACAAAAAAAAATTTAAAAATGAGAATTGACACAGACTTTGAGTCCAAATAGGGTAGGGTCGGACCTATAAATCTATATCCAGCATTAGGGGTGTAATTTTGGCCTGGCTCGGCCCATTCGGGTTCGGGCCTGGCCGAGCCCATGTCGGGCCTTGTGGGCTCTCCCGTTAAAAAATCGGGCTGGGTCCAAGCCCAAGCCTAGGCTCAAGGGTATTTGGGCTTTGGGCGGGCTAGTGGGCTGGGCCCCTGGGCTTGAGCTTGGGCTTTGGGCGGGTCTAAACAATTTTTAAATTTTTTTAAAAATTTTTTCCACCAAAATTTTATTATTTTTCATTAAAAATAATACTTCGGCATCAGGTGGGCCGGGCGGGCCGGGCTTTTGGGTAGGCCTTGAGCGGGTCAATGGGGCGGGGTTTCAAAACGATGGCCCAGGCCCAGGCCCTAACCCAAGGCCTCGAGCTGGGCATGGGCTCAGACCTAAACGGGCCTTCACAGGCCGGGCCCACCTCGGGCAGCAGGCGGGCTTCAGGTCACCCGCAGGCCATGGGCCAAAATTACACCCCTATCCAGCATCTAACCCACCAACCGTCTTTACCCGATCCATCATCATCATCATCATCATCTTCTTGTTCTTCTTCTTGATTGGAACACTCCCAGTATGAGGTGTTTTGAGAAGATGATTAAAAATTATTTTTTAATTTTTTTGATTTTTTTGTGAGAGATGGAAGTAGATTAAAAGTTGAGAAGTGACTTTTAACCGACTTCTCAAAACATCCCTATATTTGGAACTTAGGAGTAAAAAGAAAAGAAATAATTACTTAAGTTATAAGAAAAAATAAAAAAAAAAGAAATAATTGTGATTTATCTCTCTCTTATTTAGATAAATAAGAAATAAAAGAAAAGAAATGATTATTTGGTTAGATTTCATAAAAAAAAAAAATGAAAAGAAATTTTTTTATGTTATATCATCAAAATAATCTTTTACTAAATATAAAAAAACCCTAAGAACTTGAGTGTCACATTGCTTGTTTTCACTTTTCAAAAGGCATTTTTTAGAAAATTCTATTTTCTTATTTTTCATATTTTTTTTGTTTTTACTGAATTTTTTTAATATTTTAAGCAATTTTTTTACTTTTTAGACACACCTAACATAAATACACCTAAAAAATAAAAAAATTGTACAAAAAATCTTTTAAAAATTCACTAAATACCAAAAATATAAAAAAAAATACAAGAATTCAGTACATTTTTTGTATTTTTATGTATTTATTAATTTTTTAAAATATTTTTACACAAAATTTTTATTTTTTAGATACATCTAAGTAAGGTACATCTAAAAAAGTAAAAAAAATGTTTAAAATTTAAAAAATATTTACTAAAAACAAAAAAATACGAAAACCAAAAAAGTTAATTTTAAAAAAATTTAATCCAAAAAATTCAAACCGAACACACTGAATCATTTTATTTTTTTTATTTTTATAAAAATATAAAAATTTATTAATTTCTTTTCTCGTACAACCTTTATAAAGGTTAAAAATAAAGATTATAAGAAAAATAAAACTTCTCCCCGTTTCCCTCTTTCGTCCCCACTTAAATTACCCAAACAATTAAAAAAAGTACGTATCTCTTCGTTTCGTTTCATTTTTCATTTCCAAATCACTCAATCCAAAACATAGTGTCAATCAATGGAGTCTTCGTCTTCGTCTTCACGAAGATCGCTGCTACATACGCATACATCTACAACCAGTCCTCAAAGATTTCTATCGAAGCGAATCGAACCAGCAATTCGAGGCAAATCGTGTCCGATATGCTTGAATCACATCGACCATCGCAGAGCAGCGGTGATCGCAGCCTGCCTCCATGCCTATTGCGTCGATTGCATTCGCAGATGGAGCGATTTGAAGCGAAACTGTCCTCTCTGCAACGCAGTCTTCGATGCTTGGTTCTCCCAAATCAACCTCTCCTCTCGAACCTTCCTCAAACACAAATTACCAGAAATCAGTGAGGATATTAGGAAGCTCAATGTCGAAGTTTTGCGTAGCAGGCGAAGAGTTCTTGTTGCGGAGCGAAGGTGAGATTCTGGTATTTCTTTTCTTCTGTTTGGTTGATGAGACAATTGGGGAAAATGAAAGGGAATTTTGTAGTTTTTGGTGTAAACCTAGAAAACATGAAGCATATGAGTTAAAATTAGGGTAGAATGGTAAATACCGAAGCTTTATACAACCAGCCATGGATATCCTCTTGCGGAGCAGAGGTGAGGTTCTGGTATTTTTGTCTTGTTTGTTTGGTTAGTGGGAAAATTGGGTGAAAGAAAGGAAATTTTGAAGATTTTGGTATAAACCCAAAAACACATGAAGCATAAGAGTCAAAATTGGGATAGAAAGGTAAATAACGAAGCTTGATACAGCCAGCCATGAAGAACCTCTTGCGGAGCAGAGGTGAAGTTTTGATATTTTTGTCCTCTTTGTTTGTTTGGTTGGTGGGAAAATTGGGTGAAAGAAAGGAAATTTTGAAGTTTCTTGTTGTAAACCCGGAAAACCTGAAGCATAAGAATCAAAATTAGGATAGAAAGGTACACAATCAAGTTTTATACAGCAGTCATAGATATCTTTTGAGGAGCAGAGGCAAGGTTCTGTTATTTTTGTCTTGTTTGTTTGGTTGGTGGGAAAATTGAGTGAAAAAAATGAAATATTTCTGTTTGTGTGGTGTAAACCCAGAAAACATAAAATAAAAGGTTTTCAATAGTAATTTTTTTACTAATGAATTTTTAGGTTTTTGAGAGAGGTTTGTGTTTGAGTCTGCGAATTACAATTGAAATTTAACATGTTCTTAGGGTCCTCAGAAGATTAAGGGAAGAATTTGATTGTGTCAATGGGCGAACGATGCCTTTGCCGAGACAAAGATGGTTTGGAAGGTCAGGATCAGAGTCTTCTAATTCTGTTGCTGAGAGAGTTCTTCAGTGGCGTGCTAGGTACTCTCCATATTGTTCTGCTCCCCCCAATTTTTATTTTATTTTAACCTATAGTCAGATTTTGATTTGTCATCTGCAAATATGCTAGTATTGTTTGAACTTTTTTTTATCATTCATGTATTTAGCTAATGGATTCAAAACCACAACTTAATGTCAACTTTGTTACGATTTGGTTGAATGGTTTTGCTAATGTGGAATTTGGTCTTGCAGCATATACGAGCAACACTTGCGGGCTGTACCTTGTTTTTCTCAGAGTTGTCTTGAGCGGGTATATTCACTAGCCCAAGCTACTGAGATTCAGAGAGAGGACAATGACATAATTCTGTTTGTTTATTTGTTATCCAATTTCTTGAAATAAATCTATATTGCTGTGAAAGTCCATGTGCTTGACAAGACGTAAGGGTTTTAAAGATTTGCACAACCTTCTATCGCCAAAATTTTGTTTCCTTAGAAGTAAATTGCATACCACTTGGTTCTCTTATTTTCTTTGTTGTTCACCAATTCAGCTGGCAGTCAAGCATGCTCCCTCTATTGAGTCTGGAATGCGTAGAAATCTGTCTGGACAATGGGTTCTTGTTTCGACAGCCTCTATGAAGTTGTTCCCTTGGATGCATGATGAGTGCTATGTATTGATATTATGAACACATAAATGTCGCATAACACTAAGTATGCAAAACTATACACTGTCCATTGTAAAAAATCTGAGACGTGCCATTTTTGACTTCTTTGCCATTCTTGTGTCTAGTTGGTATGTCTACCCAACACTGTGTCACATGCCATTTTTGCCATTCTTGTGTCTTAGTTGCTATGTTTGCTAGTGTTTCTAGTATTACTGTGTAGGATAATATCTTATGCTTGAACCTAGTTTTACTGTTAGGCTTTGGCTTTGTTGAATTAGGTTGCACTTGATTTCCCAAAAAAAAAAAAAAAATAAGAAAAGAAAATTGTTTCCTTCTGGAAGGTTTTATTTTTGAGAGCTGACTTCCCCCTTATGTTTTCATCAGAACACAGCAGGAAACAATGGTGCCAAAGATAGGATACTAAAAAGAATAGAGCCATGGATTCATAGGGAACTGAAAGCTATACTTGGGGATCCAGATCCATCTGTTATTGTGCATGTGGCATCCTCACTCTTTATCTCAGGCCTTGAAGAGAAGCACGAGGCCCCTTCCAAACAATTTGTTCTCGAGGATAACTTTATTGAACCTTTGCGACCTTTTCTGCATGAAAGGACGAATATGTTTTGGCATGAACTCCGGTACATCATCTGCATTTAATTGACAAAAGATTGTTTGTTGCCCAGATAAGAAATTTATTTTTCCAAATTCTTAATTTATGTATGCATGTATTTTTTGTTTTTAAATTTTAAAAACAATTAGCATTTTATTTAGGTGAGAATGATCTATAATTACTTTGTTTCTCAGAATGACAGTTATCTAATGAACAAAAACTGTATGCCTTTCTTAAGGTGTTTTGCAGAAAGTCCATTCAACATTGAGACATACGACACTGTAGTTGAATATAAAAATTTGTCAGAATAAGTTCAGAAGAGAAACTTCAAAGGCTTTGTTGGCAACTTGGGGGGTCATGTTCTTCAAAAAGATCTATGGCTCCAAAGGATCGTGCAAGCTGTCATTGGAATTGTGTCTTCATCTGCCTGTTGGGAGAGATAGTCAATGGTCTTAATGGTCTTAATCCAGCGCATGTCTGCCTGACTTGAAAACAATACACGCAATTTGCACAAACCAAGAAGAATGAGCCAAAGCGGGTGGAGTTGCATCATGTTATCAAGGGGAAGAACAATAGAAGTGAAGAAGACAAGCGAGTAGTTTCCTCATTCAAGATTATCCTTGTTCATCAGGGTGTTCATTCAAATAATAGTACACCCTAATTGGAGATTCTTGTTATCAGTTTCATCCAGTCGCATTTTTATCCAGCTTATATGGTTTGTGATGTCTATACTGGCTAATGGATATTGTGACTGTTAAATTTCCTTCAGTTCTATTTAACTGGCTATTTTTTCTGCCAAAAAATTGAGTTCTCTCAATACTTATGGAAAATGATATATTATACACCTCAAACTTGTAGTGATCATATGTTATTACGGATTATTAGGGAGATTAATATTATACAATCATACAAAATTAGATGAAAGAGAATAGCCTTAATAGTCGGGCATATTTTCATTTTAATTGCTATTTGGACATAGAAATAGGTGATGAGAAGAATAGAGTTGAAGAAAATGAAATTATTATTCTAATTAATATAGATCCAAGTATATATCTAAGTCAGGATATGTAATAAGTGCGAGGAATGTAGAACTAAACAAATGGACTTATTCATCTTTCAACATGAAAATGTGATAATTTTTTTGTTCTTACTCGTTTCTTCTTTTCATACAAAATTATTCTTACAGGCACGGCAGTTGAGTTGTTCTTATCACTGCTATAGGTTTGCACCAAAGGGGGTTGTCTACTCCTACAGCCAAACAGAGATGGACTAAGTTAACCATGAACATCAATATGTTGAAAAGCTGAAATCTGACCCACAACATGACAACCTTTGCTCTGCCTTCCATATACCTGTTAAAAAAATCATGCAGTACAGGGTTCCTAGATTGACATAAAACATGATTTCAAAAGTATTCCTTCAATTTTTTGTGGCCCCTGATTCCAATCTAACACTACCACTAGTGCCATTATTTCACAAAATTATAACCTATATGACACTGCAAACTCTCGTGATACAGCAAACACATGCCTGATGGTGAATTCGGTGCGTCTATCATTCTTCTTCCGGTTCTCCCTCTTCTTGGAGAAGATTCTCTCTATTGTCATGGGCCCAGAAACCGCGCACATCTACAAGCATGCTGGCAACAGTTCCACCCTATTTGCAAGCCAATAGATCAGCCAGAGTGATCCGTAGAGGATCAGATGGTTTCACCATGTCCCAATCTCTTACGGCCTCAATACAAAGCTCATAGTTCCCTCCTTCAATCCATTTCTGGTGTACATCTCTGTTTCAAACCCACAGGGAAGAAAATTATGTTAGCTCTGTTCCATTTCTGGTGTACATCTCTGTTTCAAAGCTCATAGTTCTATATATGCGAGTTTTTTTTACCAAGTGCATGTGATTTTAAATCATATTTCCCAATCTCAAAGTAGTTTTCAACTTATTTCCCAATTTTTTTTTTTTAAAAGTTACAGTAAGGTATTTGAAGTCATGTAACCAAACCACAACTCGAATAAACAACCTGTATTGATAAATATGTTTAAAAGTGGGGAAATTCGTTTAAAAGTCAGCCGACCTTGGTAAAAAAACTTGTACATATGCATTGAGGTTACAAAAACAAATTCAGGGGTAACTAGCTCCCTAGTCTAAAAGCCTTCAACAAGGTTTCCAAACTTAGTAGTTTGGTTCATGTGTCTTGTAATTTGGGACTTGCAGAACTAACTCAAGTAACCACAAGCAAGAAATTAGAGAGATTTTCTGTAGGAAGATTGCATCAGGTAACACCTCTGCTTGTGAAATACGAAAGTAGTATTACATGAGAGAGAGAGAGAGAGAGAGAGATCCACAAAGAGACTAACACTAACACAAGCCAGAGTTCACAATTAAATATCCACAGATGAAACTTGTCTCATGTTTACGCATTCACTGTAATAGCACAATCACGTGATCAAACCACAGTGATAAAACAACTGTGGAGTTGCATTATTAATGTTGTAATTTATCAGAGATATTTTGTTACAAGAAGGATCATGCTCTCTTATTCATTTTTAATTTTTCTTCCTCGAATAAACACACAATCAAATCCTAAAATCAATCAGGTTTCAGAGCAAAACACACACAATTGGGAATCAATTTAGAACAAAGTGGCTTAATGACAGTTATTAATGTCACCAACTACATGTAAAACGATAAAGTCCGTATGCTATGTTGCCTGTTGCCTTTATGTTGAAGTTCACATCAGTCGCTGTTTGTTTATCTATTGTTCTTAATCCTTTCTTTTGCATATGAAGCTTATGTTATTGGTGGTTGTGGTGGTTAAGTTTCTATTTTCCTATATACTTGTGTTACTCATTTTACTGTTGTTACTTATCAAAGAAAAAGTTACTATAATAATTTTTTGCAATAATTAGGCACCTTGGTATCAACGAGCCTTATTAACTCAAATTACTTAATACACTTTATAAGTGAATATCTAATTACACATGTCAGACACATATAGAAAACAAGACATTGTTATGCATAGAAAACCAAGACCCACCGTATGCATGACATAAAGGTAAAATGGCAGGATGACAATTCTTCCTGACTCATCTTTCTCGAACTTCATGAAGTTTGACGGACTGAAAAAGCGTCGACATTTAGGGCATATTTGTTCTGTACACACAGAGGCAATGTGGCAAAAGTCCTCATAATTCATCTAACAATATGAGAAACAAGACGTGTTTTAGCATCATTAGAGAAAAAAAAAAAAACAGACAAACAAACAAAAGAGTAGTTATAAGGCTGTAACTGTACGAGGGATATAATCAGAATTGTTAAAAATAATAATAATAATAATAATAAAAGAAGAAGAAGAAGAGTTGTACCACAGCATCAAATATCTGTACATTAGATCAAACATGCCAAATTATTAACTTCAAAATTAGTAAGCTTAAACAAGCAGTTAGCAAGAAATCTAAGAAAACAAATGCACCAGATGTGGCTATAGCAGTCTAATCCACACTCAGTGAATGTCCGCTAATTCAATAATGTGAAAGAAAGACAACATTTCTTTCGGTCAGGTTTGAATAGAAAATAAATGGACAGAAGAAAGAGAAAAACAATGAAAAATCAAGATACAAAAACTGGCATGAGAGAGAAAGAAAACAAAGTATTGTACTATACGGAGAATTGGTAAAATGTTTGCACAACAAAGTATTGTACTTAAAATTATCAGGACATGTCAGAAATCCAGAAGAATCTAAAGAAGAAAATAAGTCAACTACCACTGCTAGTGTAGACATTTTGCAAAGAAGTTGAACATATATATTAGATTCTTAGCAACATGAAAGAAAAATTATATAAAAACGATAAGGTGTACAGACCTTTTCAGCACCAGTGGCATCATCAATCACACAATTTTCTTTGAAGCAAACCCACATGGCATCCAGATCATCAGCATTTAGTAAAAGATCAGATTGTTTCTGCATGTATGAAATGATGAATTATTGCCAATCCACATCCTAATACTAAACCAAATAATTAGTCACTACAAATGAAATCATATTGAAATCTTGCACAACCCAATAAACTTTGTAAGATTCAATCTAAAAAAAAAAACAAAAATGGCAATATGGAGTTCCAATATCACACCAAAAGACAGAGATATACGCTTGTTTCAATCTGCCAAAGATGAATTGATTAAGTGATGATGACTAACAACAGTCAACAAACGAGGAAAAGTGTAAGTGATACCTTTAGAAAACGATATTTAGCCACCCTCTGGACCCTGTGACTGATGGAGCCTTCTTCTGGTTTCTGAACAAAGGGGAAACAGAAAACAAACAAAAAAAAGAGGCTAAAGTAAGTACAAAATATGAAAAAAAAAATGAAAATGGTAAAAAACATTATCATATTAATGAAACGAACAAAACTATATGAAAATAAGGAACCTTCTCCCTTCAGCATTTGCACTCAAGTTCTATCCAAGTAGATACCAAAACAAATGGACAAATTTTGTCTGCAAAAAGAGCAAGAAAGAAAGTGACAAAATCACCTGGCCTATATTAACTCAAACACCTAAGCAACAATAACAATGCTTACCTTCTTATAGAAGCTTGGAATTGTGCCAGCTTCAGCACTCTTTTGCTGCTTCTCTTTGAAAATATTAAGCAATATTCTCTTTGTCTCAAGTTCTATAAATCAAAGCACAATGTATACAGTTATACTACTAGAGAAACATGCACGTGGTAATCATGGCCATGTTTACATCTGCCATGTAATTCATGCACAAAATGCCATATACAAGCCGCCAATAACAACAGATAAAGAAATCCCATTTTGAGATAACTAACTAACATAAATATGTTGTCAACATGCAATCTTTAATCCATACCCACATGAATTAACATTAACATTACCATCAAGCTTGACCAAAAAAATAAATCCTAAAAATGTATAATCCATACCCACATGAATAACCCCCCTATCGTGGATGACCCACAAACTCCGGAACAGAATTTTAAGCCTCAACCTCCCCAAATCATTAACACCTAGTTTGGATTGAGTGATTTGGAGAGAAAAGAAATGAAATCAAATTCTCTGGGTCCTAATCACTTGTTTGGATTACTGAACAGGAGATAAATGAGGAGAAATGGAACTATTGATTTCTCTCATAACTCACTTTTTGAATCTCTCCAAATTGGAGAGATTGGGAGAGAAAATAAATAAGAACATTACTAATTAATTGTCCATCTACCAACAAAAGAAATAAAAACATAAACGGTTATTTTGGTAATATAAACTGTAAGATTTTCTTTTCTTTTCTTTTATATAGTCTATCCAAACAATTTGGAGTCTTTCCAACTTAACCAAACAAGAGGGAGAGAAATCACAATTATTTCTTTTCTTTTCTCCCCTAAAAATCCAAACATAGTGTAAAAGACTGGCAGCAAGGAATCCGAGCCTTGAATTTTGAGTTGGAAACCACCTTAAGCTGGTTCCAATTCCACCACGGCATTGATTATACTGACAAAATCACAACAACAACAACAGCAAAATTGTTTTTGTATAGACAACTAAATTCAGATAAAAGACACAAATTTAAACACTGTTAAGATAGCCAAATTTGTGAAATTACATAGTCTATTCAAATTCAATCATGTCATAACTGCCAATTGGTTTTTTGAGTTTCGCAATTGATCAACCAAAACACATAATTGTCAAGGAATTAGATAAAATACAGACCCATTAATGCTTTAGAACCGAGACCAGAACCGGATCCGATGTAATGGCGAAGGTTTCGGGCCCATAACAGGGACGACGATGGTGGAATCTTCCTCGGACGCGATGCTTCGTGGTCTTGGCCATCAATCGATACACTGTACATTGCTTGAGATTGCAGCCTCTTCGTCTTTGTCTCTCTGATTCAGAAATCTGAGGAGCTTAACCTTTCAGATAGAGAGCTCGATCTATGTACATTACGACTTGGAGGCAGAAACATTGCTCACTGTTTTCGAAACCCTAGTGTTCGCTCGCGAGAGAGTCTTCTTTTCTTGTTGAACGAATCTTCAAATGGTGAACGTGCATAGAGACCCATCGTCCCTGGATGTTTCCAAATTCGCATTAACCACCCTGTGAGCTTTCAAGGCATCTACTTTGGTGTCACGAAGCCTGGCTTAGAAGTGAGGCTTGAATTTGGTCTATTGAAACCTCTACCATACGCTGCCACGTGAAATTTAAGTAATTTGGAAAAAAAAAAATAGATCCCACGTTTTTCACTTTCTTCCTTAATCAACTACCCAATACTCAATTGGTGAGAAACGATTTTGATTTCCGTCTCTCTCCCACACACAAAAACACAAACACATTAGCGATATCTCTCTCCGTTTCTTTTTCATTTGTTTTCGTCTGCACTTTCTGTTTGTTTCTTAGCAAAATTTATCGACTGTTTCGTTCCTTCTGGGTGTTCTTTGATGGTGGTTGTTCTACATATTTGACTCTCTCTCTTCCATTACTCTCATTTGTGGGTATACAAAGAGAGTTTTAGAGAGAGAGAGAGAGAGAGAGAGAGATATGAAGATAGAGAAATATGGACGCGAATAAGCAAATGGGTTCTCCTTCATCTTCCTCATTCACTTCTGATCTTTTCAGTTCCAAGGAGTCCTCTGCTTCATCATCTTTTGGAATTTTTGGGTCTATCTTTGAGCCTTCTTCCAAGGTATTCATTCCCTTTTCCCACCACTTTGAATTGTGGACATTTGGCGAGTTCTTTGCATTTTCTTTGAATTATTTGATTCAATTTTAGTTTTTATGGTATTGGGTTTTGTGCATTTTTCTCTGAGTTTTGTTAATGGCATCAGTTATTGTGGTTCTGTTCTTTTGTGGATTTGTTGTTTTGAAACTTTTTGAAGACTTTGAAGGTTGTGTGTCAGGTTCTTGCTGTGAATTTTTAATGGGTTTTTGTGTAACTTCATCAAATTGCGTAATAGGCCATGCAGATTAAAGAGAACTATATACAATTTGATGTAATATATGGGTTTTTCTTGAACTTCACCATATTTGTGTAAAGACACAATTGGGTATTTTCCTACAAAGCATACAAATCACAAAAAAATTAGGGTGTACATAGAAGACTTCAAACTCCCCCACAAAGAGAGAGAGAGAGAGAGAGAGAGAGAGAGAGAGAGAGAGAGAGAGATGCAACTTAGTTTTGTAAAACATGCAGTATTCTACTGGTTGTTTCCATCATTCCTATGAGTCTTCCAGCATATCTCTTGGACATGGAATACATTTGAATAATTTAAATAAGGAAAAATGCTAAAGACAGCCTTTGGGCTATTAACAGTACCAGTGGACGTGTAAAAAGTGTATCCAAATTTGTGAAAAATCTGAATACATGCATGAAAATGCTTTGGGATGTGTAAAAAACACATTTAGAGTTTTTTTGGCTTTTCTTCCCCTTATTGGTAGCCCATCGCGCTGTCATTAACATGACTCTTTAAATAATTTAGCATTATTATTTATTAGAAAAAAGGCTTGTATAGAAGTTAGTAGACAAAATGAAAAATTTACAAAAAAATTTCCAAGTAAATATGAAAAAATATTAAAGAAAACAAAGAAGCTAAAGTTGCATCTGGGAAAGTTCCTGGACAGTTTTCTAGGGCTAGGCAATAAACACTATGAACAAACACAATGTTGCCAAACAACATATATACTCCCTGGAAGGAGCAAGGCATATTTGGCACAAAAAAAAAAAAAAAAATACTCTTCCATCAAAGTGGAAACATACAACGGAGAAATGAAGGCTGTTAGAAATTAACCACACCAAAAGCTCATGTCTAGGCAAGATTCACCATACCTCAAGGTTGCAACTGTTAAAAGAACCAAGCAGCTAGAGCCTTGAGTACACTTTGTTTAGTGCTCGCAAAATTTAGATTGTTGAGCTAAATGAACAAAGTTCAAGTTCTATGAATCAACCCAATTTGAAAGAAATCAAACTTGGCAAACAAGAGTACACTAAAATATTTTTAGTAATGCATGTGAAAGAGAGTTAGGGGTAACCATTGGTTCAATGGTAAAATCTTGGCCTAATAACCTTGAGGTTATGGGTTTAAGTCTCAGGGTAGCCACTTTGTGCACTATGCCAAAGGTTAGGTGTGTACCCAATCTTTCCCCTCCCAAACACACATTAATGTGTACTATTTGGGCGTTGTTTTTCCTATGTGAAAGAGAGTTGAAGTAAGACATGGCAGGTTGTGGGAATTTTTGTCCAATACCAAATATCAGGCAGATCATTAGGCTAATTTTACTCCTTGAGTTTTATTAAAGCTGATGAACAAACAAAGTGAGAATCCATTCTAATGCACCGTGACAAAAAAATCCTTTCTTTCCCACATTTTACCCAAAGGCCCCTATTCTTTTGACTTTTCGACAACGTAAAGCTTATCCAAGGTTAGGAGCTCAATCTTTTGTCTGAAAACTTTGAGCTGAACTTGAGTAAGATTGGCTTAGCTCTTGCCAAGTTTGAACACAATCTACTCCTCACCAGCCAAGGCTAAGCAGCTAGAAGTATGCTTAAGAATTTGGACAGCCAGATATATTGCTTGATTTGGCTTATCTACACACCTTCACTAAAGGTTCAAGGCCTACATGTCAAGTGCTATGACTTAGACATAACGCACCAAACATTAACATATTGTATACTCTTCTTCCACAAAATTACGACCTTAAATTTCATTTCCAAGTTATTTTATTTTCTCATGTTCCATTAATTAACAATTCATTATTTACTGAAACCATAGAAAAGAAACCAATTAACATAGATAGAAGTAATACTATATTTACATTTTAAAGATCTGTTTCAAGACTCCAGTCAAGATGAAAAAATCTCCTTGCTAGAACTAAAGGAATACAAGACCTTTTACTGGCACATTAATTTTTCCAAGACTTCTCTGCTGCATTTTTCATCTCTATTTTTTCAAATTAATCTGTGATCCTTCCTCCATTCAGTAATATATATAGATTAATCAATAGTCATTAATAAAAACATTAATTCAACTTATTTATTTTGGAAGAGAGGAATTATAAGCGTTAAATGGTGTGCTTCAAGGCGTACACCTAAAACATTATGAGATCTCAAGGAGACAATGTAAATTCCATCATTGCAGCTACATCAAATATTCTTGGTCCATTGCAAAAAAGGCCATCAAATTAAGTTTAAGAGCTGAAATCTAGCACTTCATAGAATGTTTAAGTGAAGTACAAGATCATTTTTGCTAACCTAAAATCAAGATAAACTGTAAAAGCCAAAACACATGGAGCACGAAAAGTGACCTGTTTGGACACGGAGGCTTTTGCAAGCAACATGATGTCCCCATAGGAATGAGATGTTTGTACAGTTAGTGCAACCAGGCAAGACTCGGCAATCTAGGATTCAATCCAAGACCAAACTAGAGATATGTTGTCCTGCAAACCAAACAAGTCAAGTGTTAGTTCAACTTTTTGTAACAGAGTTAGTTAGGTAGATATTTTAGTTAGATATTTTGTAAGCATGTGGAGTGTATATCATTTTAGATTTTGCAAATTTCCAGTGGGAACTTTGTTATACATGGTTCTGCCCTTAAGAATCAAGGCAATACACCAACAGCTACTAAAAGAATACAAAAGGGAAAAATTTCCCAAACTAAAGACGTACAATAGGAAACTATTCCTTCAATTGTAATAAGTTGACATAGTGCACACAAAAGACACGAGGGCTATTGCATGTGCAGTTACACACAATTTTAATAAGTTGTTTTTCCTAATCAATAACAGTAAGTGACCAATGAAAGTATGCTATTATTGGTTTGGGCATATTATTATCAAACATATGGCGAGCAAAAGACAAAATTGTAGCAAAACAACAAAACAAAGACAATACATAGGCTGAGCCAAATATTAAATAGAATTTGGGCAATAACAAGCATCAATCTAATATAGAAGCATAGAAATCAAGTAATGACATCTCCATAGAAGACAAAGAAACAGCAAGCCAAATAATTACATACCAGATTGTTTGGATTTGCAGCCAAATAATCATACAGAGTTTAGCCCAATGCAAACTGCAGAATAAAGGAAGATACAACACTCAAACGAACATTCATTGTAAGAAATTGAACAATTTATTTGATAAACTAGAGAGTAATTTGCAGCAAAGAAATTGAACAATTTACACTTCTTAATATCTCATGACTTGAGGAACAAGCTTGGGTGAAAAGTACACCGCGTAATCTGTAGCGGCACACTGCCTAATCTGTTGTTTAAGCTCATTTAAAGTTCAATCAAACCAGACCCTCCAAAACCAATAAACAAAACCCATCTGGTCAATGATAACTGATGCATTAACAGTTCCCAATTTAGCAAAGCAAATGCAAAGATCACAATTTTCACATCTTAAATTTATCCCTCCTAAGCACCATCTTCTTAATCTTTAAGAGCACAACAACAACTTAAGCAACTAAATACATACTTTAGCATAGGCCTTATATGCTAGATACACATTTCTATTTCCTTACAATTACCAGACCTCAAACTCAAAGGGCCTGAAACATGGAGGAAAGATTTTTTTACCTAAAGTATACTAACACAAGAACATGGCATAAACTCGGCCAGTGGCCAGCAATCAACCATCTCATTATTATGAAGTCACACAAGGCATCAAGCATATCATCTCACATCAGTCATTCTTTTCAATAATAAATTGCAAATGGTTGCTAATCAGGGTCCATCAAACTCCCATCCAAGCCATCAATGCCATACTTGATAGGAAAATGGCTCTGAGAATTAGCTCTATCAAGTATAATGAGTAGAATGCCCAAAAAATTAAGATCCTATCAATCAGTTATTCGACTTGATGGTGTATGCTCAAAAAATTAAGATAAACTCACAAATGTAATGAAGAAACAATATTTTTAACTTCTGATGCATTCCTGAGTTAGTCCTAAGAATTCTTGCTACTGCTATTTTCATATTCTTCTAAATATAATTCCTAATCCCTAAACATTTCAATCCCAATTAATTTCCGGGTCACAAAAGAATAAAGAATGACACAAAGATGAAGGTGAATATGGTCTCACCGATGAACATAATGAACTCCTCAAATGTACTGAAGAAAACAAGAGAAAATTATTTCACATCTTAACCGTCTAAAACAATATAGGAGAAGAAAACCAAGAACAAAAACACAAAAGAGACAAAATACTAACAATTTACATCATATGAAAGTAAAGCAATTAAAAAAGAACAATAGTTATCAAGCTGTTACTTTGACGTTGAAAATAAGAAACAAAAAAAAAAACTTCCTTGTAACTAACAGCGTTTCCAAAAATGCAAGTTAAGCAGGAAGAACCATTTCCTTTATTCGAATAACTACCCAATGAAAACTTGACATATATATGCTTTCACCCAATTCTCCTTCACTCCAATTCAACATACTTTTGTTGCATTCCTAAATCTTAAAATTTATAATTAATCAAAATTCTAAAACATAATTAATATATTAAAATTAAAATCAAAGCATAAAGAATAAATCGTTTACAAATACATCCATAAATACGTAGACATCAAGCATGGGGACAAAGGCTTGAATTTTTCGAAGAAGTGAATGAACCTTACCCGAGAGTTGACTGACTGAATCTGTAGCAACCTTACCATCTTCAACCAATTTGGTCTGTGAACTACTCGTCTTAGTATGCATTCGCCTCTTGAAATTTTGTTAATTTGGTCCCAGTTTCATTTTGTTAATTGGCATAAAATTCTGTTTGAAAGAGCTTTGATTGATGGGAATTTATCTATGTTTTGCAGGAGGTCTATCTGCCATATTAATTTGTCAAAATAAGGCCCTACACTACACAAGGTATTGGAATCTACCAGTAGAATGAATGTTTTACATTTTTTCTGATTAAATCCACTTGAGGAAGTGAAATATTTTATGGTAGATATGGTATTACTTCCAGCTATGTAATTAAATACTCCTTTCTTCAATAAACCACATCATAGAATAATACAAAATTTGTTTTCACTTGTCTGTTTTGAACATAAAAATCATTGTGTTATGCAACTTGTTCCAAGGAAGATCAGCTGTTAATTTTGGTGGCTGGTAGTTAGAATGCCTCTTTATTCATGGTTGAGACACCAACAGATTTTCTATTTTCTATTTTCGAGGACATATTAGCAAACAGTTGGTGTACATAATTTACACATAAATTAAATTAAAGAAAAAGAACAACATAGAAACCATACACCGACACAACTTGTAAGGCATGGAAGCAGCTATCTACACAACTTGTTACGGTTTTGAAATCAAAGCCCCAATGGCACAACTATCTTGGGTAGCTATGGATATTAATTTTGACTGATAAAAAAAAATTAATAACAGATATTCAATGGTTAGGGTTTTGAAATCAAAGCACCAACGGCACATTTGGATGAAGCTTAGAGTTAGCAACAAACCTGAACTACAGAAAAGAGTTCTCGAAAAAATTCGATTCGACTGGAAGGGAAATGAAAAGACGATGACTAGGTCTTTGCTCACAAACCCATAGTGGAGACATCCAGAGAGTGAGAGCTTGTGAAGAAGATGTCGACATGGTTGAAGCCCGGATAGCCGACGAGGCTGATAGTCCTCGGAAGCTTCGGCTATGGCAGAAGAGAAGAGGGAGGAGAAGAGCCAACAAAAGGGCCAAACACGGCTGATTCAATTTTGCTTCCCCTTGTAACCAGTTACACCGGTTGCCTATTTGAGAGTTAAATTATTTAAATAATTTAGTTATGACTTGATTATGAGGTAATATGGTATAAATAAATAATTGAATATAACTAAGTTATGAGTCAATATGATAGTAATTATGACTAATATAGTATTGGTTATGACATTAAATCATATAAGTTCATAACTAAATGTATGGTACATCTAAATGGATCATTTATTTGCATTGAGGTACAAATTACAGCAGATGATTCAAATATGAAGTTGTAGGGTTCTAGTGACAACTTGATTGTGAGGGGTAGGAAAACATGTTATATATCAGAAACTATGTTTCATCATTTGGTCACAACTTAAGAGAGTGTTTCAACTATTCACTGTATGTGCTGCAACAATACTTTGTAACATAAATAAATAAAGAAGAGGGGAGGGGGCTTATGACTTGTGAGCTTGAAGAATTTTTTCTCAAGTAAAAGGGTTATTTTCATTGTAATCATGTTGAAGATGATCCTTTTAACATACATCCACATAAAACCAATAATTAACTCTATTTACATCTTCTCTGTACCTGGTCAGCGACATCTAACCCAATTGTAATTATGCATTATTTTCAGTATTGAAGTTTTGTAATATTTCATTCTTTCTAATTTAAGTTGAGCTATAGTCTATCTGTGTGTATTCTTGGTATGTTCATATATTTGCTACAGAATAATATGATATCATGATGTTCTTTAGCATCATCTTGGTGCTTTTTTCTAATAAAAAAATTCCTTATTCATCACAATATATATATATATATATATATCATGATGTAGACATTTTTTAATCAAAGCTCAAAACTTCACTTTTTTCAGATTTAGTTTGTGGCATGAAAAGAAACAAGTTTACAGCCACCGAGAGGGATCGGATTTCTTCTGTCTTAGAGTGGGCATTTGTTCGCCTTGAAGCATGGTTTCAATGGTTTAATACTACGCAATTAGGTAAATCTGGAGTTTTATTTTTATTTTTATTTCTCTCTCGTTGGGTGATTAATTTTTGAGAAATGTTAGGGATACTAACAGTTTTATCAACACACTTACAAGTTTATGCAGGTCCCATGCCAAGTGATGGTAGATCCATTAAAGCTTATGAGTTGTGTTAGTAATAAGATTGTTAGTTGAATATCCCTAGCATTGTTAATTTTTTCCATTTGGAGATATCACTGGAAAACTCTACCACCAATCCAAAATTGGGCATTCCAATGGATGTTGCCCGTCTCCTCTAGACGTCTTGATGATAGGATAAACTTTCCACATTTCACATCATATTGATCTGTCAACAATGTGTCTGATGGACCCTGCTACCCCTTTAGTCAGACATTTTAAACCATGAATAGCAAAGAAGTGAGCAAAAGGACGAATGGTTATTCATGTAGCCAAGCAAAGTAAGATCCTTGCGACTCTGTTGAGTTTGACTATATAGAGAACGCATTCACAATTTATTTTTTCTTTCATTTTGAATATTTTTCTTTTTTTCTATTATTAGTAGAATTTTGTTCTTTGTTGCTAATCAAAAAAACAAAAACAAAAAAAGGACATTCACAATTCCTGCAAAATATGTTTCAACTTGGATCATTATTTCTGAGAAAGATAAGATATATGCTGATATGTTTCTTACTTCTGTGAGTATTTTCTTTTCTAAGTCAGTGCTTTGATTAACAGGCAAGAATATGAGCAGCTATTTTTGGCATGGAAGAGACAACGCAACCATGCGCGAATTAAATCCTAAGGTTCCACTCCACATGATTTAATGAAATTTCCGGAATAATTAAATACAGCCCTACTAAGGACACCAACTTTTCCCCTGTCCTCTCATTGTGATGGGGGCAGTGATAAAGGCTGTGAAAAAATGTGGTTTTTGTGATCTTTTCCAATTAAATATGCTCGTTATTTCCTTTTACTTATGGGCTTTTAAACAGGGAATGATATTCAATATTGGGCATGATATGGAATATGAGTTCTCAAGCAGTATTTTTTGGTTCAAATATTGGGAGTTGTGTAGTCCTGTACACTAGTAGGATCTCTATTTCTTTCTCTTTTTTCCTTTTTTGAGAAGAAAAATTATTAAAAAAAATTTAAAAAAAACACATAAAGGGGCGCAGCCTCTGTACATGATGTATACAAGTCAACTAAAGCCAATCCATAAGGTTGAGCTGAATCAGATCAAAATTGATCCTAATCAATATGCTGTAGGAATCCCTTAATCAGTGCACCTGCTCTAACCTATCAAACTTATGGGTTCACCATATATCTACCTAAGCCATTTTTGTTCTTCTTCCAACATTCTGTTCTTTTTCACTCATCCTCTAACTTAAAAACCTTACAAAGATTGTTTCTTCTAATCCAAAAGGAAACAAGAGTATCATAATCAACTCATTGAAGAACCTTTGAAACCACTAGCTGTGTAACTAGATGAAGTACACGAATGCTGGTGATTCTGGATCTCCAATCATAGTTTATTCCATCTATTTATCCAATTGTTCCCCTTTTAGTAACATTACCAATGTTTAAAACAGATTTATTCATCAAACACACCAATGGTTGTGTTACCATATTAACATTGTCACTGGAATGTCCAGACACTGACCTCTGGGTTGGATGATTATCCATGTGCGTCGCACCCAATTGAAGATGAACGTCATTTGGATCTTAGATGTTGGATGTTTCTTGCAGCAGATTGCATGCATTCAATCTCAAAGCTTCTTCAGAAGGAACATGAACTCGGGAAGGTATGACAATAGGAATAGACATTTGCATCTCGGGGTTCATGTCTTGCCATATTAAACCTCCAAATGGAAATAATGCAGGAAAGGAATATGATTCAACAGCTAAGCTGCTCTCGAATTTTGAAATCCTAAATCAGGTTTGTGCAAAGTTCATTATGTTATCTAGCATTATTTCTTGTTCTTCTAGAGCTTCTATAATCTTTTGTAATTGGTGATGCCTTTTTTTTTTTTTTTTTGGTAGTTCTATAATTGGGTAGAAAGCAAAAGAAAAGTTTATAATTATTTGGAAATCTTCTTTGCTGCAATTCATTTGTATTCTATCAAAAAATTATTTCCAATTCAATATGAACTGATGTTTCAAGAAGTTAAATAAGGTGCTTAATGTTTATGCATATGCACTTTGATGATGCACATGGAACTTAATTGGATTTTGGAAATCACACGGTAAAGGTATGCTCCTTGCCCATTTATTATTCCTTTTAGATTATGGTACCACTATCCTATATTCAATTGAAAAAGTCTAGGATCACAAAATCGGACACAATTGATCAATTTTTGTGTATGTAGAACTCGTATTCAACTTATACACAATAATTACAATTCACGAAATTATTATATGCAACTGAACCATAATATAAAATGCTAAGAACTGTTTACATTGTCATAGTCTTAAAAAATGATTAATTCTTCCAGGTTCGTTTGATTTGGTGAGAAGTAATGGGAAACAACCATTATGCAAGTCGAGAGCTCGTCCAGGAAGCTTTAGAACAGCCAAGATTGAGGTTTGTTCCTCATATTGGCTATGTTTGCCTTTTGCCATTTGTGGCGAAGATTATTCCACTTGTAAGTTGCATGAAGGATCTCATCACGAAGCAATGTTTTCTCAATCTATTTGTGCTTCTGTTTAGTGTTTCTTACCTCTACACTGTCGTAGTATGAAGCTCTGATTCAACAAAAAAAATCCCCATTCCTTCATTTGGGTTGTGTTTGGATCTTGGATTTAGGTGGAGATTTGTGTAGGGAAAGGAAATGAGAAGAGAAATGTGAATGGAATACGAGCTGATGTTATTTCACATTTCCATTCCTTTTCCCTCAGCAAATCACTAACCAAATCCATGATCCAAATACAGCCTTAATGTTATTTTCAATTGGTGATTACATATCATTCGCATTTACAAATACACATACAGGACTCAACGATCCTAGAACAACAGCTGAATCTCATTTCAAACCGGAGCATTTTATGGACTGATTATGGACTCCGCTCTCTTTCCAAAACAAGGTGATGGAAGTTTCTCAAGTAGTGCATCATTTATGAGCTCCTTTATCCATACATCTATTCTATTATATAAAACACACGATCAACTTGGTGTGAGCGCTTATGTCACATATTTTCTCATGCCCAAATTCCCACCTATGTAACTGCGAAGTTTCTTATTTCAATTTTTTTCTCCTCCATCTACATTTAAATTTCTTTTTTCATAAGATGGTGACAACTGTCTTCTATTTCTGCACACGCATTCACTTGTGTGCTCAACTTCTAGTGTATGTTGTTATTTGCATGATATCATGTTTATTCTAGAACTACTAAAGAAATTAATTTGTGAAACTCCTCTTGTATGCCAAAGCTCAATGTACATGAAATACAACACGGAGCATGATGCACCCTATTGGAGAGGCCAAATTTGGATGAACATCAACTACATGATTCTTTCCTCGCTTCACCATTACTCTAAAGGTACACAAATACAAACATAGATTTATCTATTGTAAATTAAAAATAAAAATAAAAAAACTCTGATTTTCAATAAAATCTGAACGCATGGCATTGACACGTGCAAAAAATGGACCGTATAGAGACAAAGCCAAGATCATCTATAATGACTTGAGGAGCAATTTGATTAGGTAAGTGGTATGATATTTTTAGTTCTTAATCAATGCCTCTGATCTAAACTCTTCAGTCAATTCTGATGAGTATTGTTCATTTCTATTATGGCAAAAACGTTGTGAAGAATTACCAGCAGATACGGTATTTCTGGGAACAGTTTGATCAAAAGAAAAGTAAGGGGAAAGGTGCACGCGTATTTCCTGGCTGGACATCGCTCGTGTTGCTGATCATGGTAGAAGCTTATAGTGAATGCTCGGAACTTGGGACTCAATTTTGTAATTTTCTAAGAAAATTATAAAGTCATTAGAGGATAAAGAAGACCACAAACAAATCAACTTGTTAGTTCTGTATAATCTCTCCAATTCAAGATATGCACTATACTTATTGTCGCAAGTTAATTTGAAAGGTAAGGTTTGAAGTTATTGGTTGTGATATGTGGATGATGTTATTGAGAGTTTGTAATATCCTCCTCTCTCAGGCTGGTTTTACATTGATCATGGATGAAACCAACTGATATGCTGACCAGAATGGACCCCATTAAAAATTGTTGTTTAAGAATGACCCCAAAATCAAGCCAATATTTATGGCATTTATTTTTGCTTCTCAAACAATTTTCTTTTTGGATTTAACCATTTCCTGTTAGGCTCTACTGTTTCAAGGGAAAACGTTTTTAAATTTTTTCGTAAAAAATGTTTTCTTATGTTTAATTACAATCTCGAAACTAATACGTTAGTGGCGGTGTTAGTGATGATGGTGAGGTGGTGAAAATAATGCATTTATGGCAATGGTGGCGGCAGCGGCAAGGTGGTGGGGTGGTCAAATAGGTGGTGATGATGATCATGGGATGGTAATAGTGTGGCTTAAAATTTGTCTAGAAAACATTTTTCACCATTCAAAAAGTTAAATATTTTTTACTCAAATAAGCTTAATTTTTCATTTTGTCATTCCAAACAACTACAAATGCGAAAAGAATGATTTCCAAAAACAATTTTCACCAAAACAAGGCCCTAGTATTAACAGGAAGTTTGGAGAGCTGAACCTCACGCTTGTTTTTTGAGGATCGATTATGGATGGTTTCAGATGAAAATCAGATGCAATCAAGATTAGTCCAGTCTTTCTAACAGATGCATTATTTGTAATGAATTTAGCCATGTCCAGCAGGATTATACATGACCCCTCCTTCAACAATTAAAATGCAAACTAATGGTCTCTAATCAATTGCAATTTGTGTAACACTTTTTTTAAAATACTTCACTAGCAAGTCAAATGCAAGGTGTCTTAACGCCAAAATCATTATTAGAAAATTGCAAAAACTGTTTCCATTATTCAAGATATCAGTCTTTAACTCCCATTTTCTGTCATCTCCTTGTCCTCAGCCATTATGATCTCCATGTCCCTGATATCCCGCTTCAACACATTACCTAGCCTTGCAATGGCTTCTGTCTACTGTTGTAAAACCTGCATCAGAAAATACTATCATTTATCAGAGCATCACACATTTAATGAACACAAATTACAACCATGCGTTTCATTCTAGACATATCCACACTTATTAACTGACATTGCAGAAGGAAGAACGAAAAACTCATAATCGCCATATCTACCTCTTCTAGCCTCAAGAATAGCATTTCAAATATTGGCACTCACCTCCTGCATATCAACAAGACTCTGATCATGTATTTTGGTTGATCCCGGAAGATAAATGGAACCACCACCACCACCACCACCTGCCTGAACACGAGCCATAGTAAGCAGATTTTGGACCCTCCTAGAAAGCTCTGCTCTAGATCCTTTCAACTGTATAGGTATGTGCTAATCAATATGATGCTTTTCCACAGGCCAACAAGAATAGGATGTATGAAACAAGAAAGACGAGGAACACCAACCTGCCTAGTTATTACAGCCAACTTCTTAGCCAATTCAGCTTCACCTTTCATTAAAGGCACTCTGAAACCTTTACCCTCCAATGCCTCTATTATTCTCATGACCTTTTGACACCCCCACATACAAACAAACATATAAGAAAAACAAGTACACCGTGCTACATGCATTGATTTTTCACATGAATGATCAAGAACGCAAAGCAAACAAATGTATGCGTCGCCTAGCGGATCTGGTAGAAATCAAGCATATGTAGAGACTTGAACCCTTGCACCTTGCTAGGAGCTTTAGGGTTAAAGTCTTGCCACTGGCAAGATTGCCCCCTCCAAAAAGTTATGGTCTCTAATGTACCGGAGAGAGAGAGAGAGAGAGATTACGCAAATTAGACAAAATTGTTCAAACAGACTACCAAAATGATTCACAACCATGTTGCTTAACCACTTGGAGTACAGAAGACAACGACAATTGACCCGGCCATGCAGACACGTCCTTACTACTTGTATAACGAATTTTCGAACATTCATCTCCGTTCTCAAAGTAAAATAAATAATAAAGCCAAAAGAGGTCCTACCCTTGAGAGGCGCCTTTGAAGACCTTGCTTTTTCTGTCTCATTCTTTTTATCCAGGGAAGAGTATCAGCTTGAAAGTGCCTTTGAAGCTGCAATCACATGTATGAAATTGAATATTATAAATCCATGATATGCACCCAAAATGCGGGCAAACTGAGGGTGCGCACACAGAAAAAGAGAGAGTACCAATTTCACATTACTTTGAGTCATTCGCAATCTCTCAGCATTAGAGAGTATAACTTTATCTTGAAGCTGTATTAACCAAAACACTATAATGTAAAACAATTGAAGTACAACAAAGCGGTAACAACAATACATTAGGCCAAGGAGCATCCACTTAATGCTGAATACATTAAATAGATAAGCATCCCCAAAACTAAAACTACATCATGATAAAAACACATATCATTATGAATATCACATCCTCACATCATCTATATCATTAATCAGCTTTAAAGAAGAAACAGAATCCTGTAGTAGAACAACGATCAGTAGGGTCCTCTGCCCAATCAGCATCAGAAAATGCATGTAACTGTAGGAAAGAGTGAGCGAAGTAGTGAAGACCATGACATATAGTGCCTTGGAGATATCGTAAATTGCGAACTAGAGCATCATAGTGTGGAGAGCGAGGAACAGTCATGAACTGACTAACAATATGAACAGCATAAGCAATGTCTGGACGAGTAACTGTGAGATAGACAAGATTGCCAACTAGTTGACGATATAAAGCAGCATTAGACAACATGTGACCATCAAGAGGTGTAAGACGAGTCTGAAGATCCACGAGAGTAGAGGTAGTCTTGAAATCGGTAAGACCAGCACGAGCCAAGAGATCAGAAGTATACTTGGCTTGGGAAAGAAAGTAACCAGACGGATCATGAGAGATTTCCAAGCCGAGAAAATAGCTGAGAAGACCCAAATCCTTCATCTCAAATTGGCGGCTGAGAAACTGTTTGAGACTAGAGATACCCACTGTGTCATTGCCAGTGATGATCATATCATCCATATAGAGAAGAAGAAGAATAATACCGCGCTCTGTCTTACGAATAAAAATGGTAGAATCATAGGCACTGGAGGAGAATCCAAAATCATGAATGGTGGAGCTAAACTTGGCGAACCAGGCACGAGGAGCTTGTTTATACAAATGTGTATAGGGAAAGAAAGTTGAGTAGGTTGTACGGCTGCCCTGCTGGGGCAGCATGTCTTACACAGCAAATTATTGCCTCATTCGAGGCAAAGTGTTTGGACAGTGATGGTCGGTCCGTGGGGGCCACCATAGATCCCATTTTAATAATCTGAACCGTTCAATATGTACAACTTGTCAAGTATTATATGCTTGTAAAAAATCACGTTGATCGGATATTGATAGCTATGTGATTGGATTAGTTTTTTTTTCAACAGTTAACTATCACACCATCCGTTTTGTTTATACAAAACTGATTTGATCATATAGTTAATGATATCCGATCAACGTGATTTTTTACAGACATATAGTACTCAACGAGTTTTACATATTAACGCTTCGGATTATCAAAACGGAACCCTTAGTGGGCCCCCAAGGACCCAACATTGCCATGTGGCTTTATATATGTAAATTTTTTTTTTCCCCCAAAAAGTGTATGACCTGCCTTCCTACTGCGGCAGTACGGCTGACAGTGTAATTCAAACTTTTGTATTACAAAAATGTATAAAATATTTTTTTAATATATTTTATTTGTGAATAGTAATGACTTTTTTGCTTTTTGTGTAATTTTTTGACTTTTTTTATTTTTGTGGGACTTGCCAAACCTGGCCTTAATTGTGACAATTAATCTTTTTATACTTGATAGTTGTGATGTCATTTTTCTATTTATCTACTGTTAACGAAGCTAAAACAAATTTAAAATGGAGATATCAAAGTGAAATTTTGGTACAGATGTAAGAATTAAAGTGAAATTTTGATGAAAATATAAAGGTGCTAATACCTATGGCTCATATAATCAGTTTTGTCAACTTATTAAGGTCATATGTACAATGAAAATGTGACATTAATTGCAACTTGATTTAAACCATAAAAGATTAATTATTAAAAGTGACAGAGGCAAAAGAAATTTTGGTAGAACGAGTGATAAGTGAAATTTAACAAACACTTTTGCTTACATGGAAAAATAACAATAATATTTTTCTTTTTTCTTTCTTTCCTTATAAATTTTCAATGCCATGAAAAGCATCCTTTGGTAGAATTTTAATTACTAGTATGGCCGTTAAATAAATCAAATTGAAAACTCATCATTCGAGATTAACTTATTATGTAAATAAGTCAAACATAAACATAAACATAAACTTGTTAAGTTCTACTACTTGACTTTTGGGAAGTAGGAAAAAAGCTAACAAAGCTATTTATTGGCTTTTTTTTTTTAAGAAAACGTACAAAAAAGTAGAGGTGATATAATCCTAATAAACCAATATGATGGCTTTTTTTCTATGTTCCCAAAATAAAGTTATTTAAACTCGACTTATGTACAACTTGTTAAAAACTCATTCAAAATCAATTCGTTATATAAAAAAATCAAATTTAAATATAATTTTAAACTCGTTAAATTATCAAATCAAAATTAAACAACCTATTACTTGGTTCATTTTCGACCTTAATTACTAGTTTTAGAAATATTGATTATTGCTTGTGCTCCGGTTTTTTCCAAGTTTGCCTGGGCCAGTTGGACAGCAAAGTTTGTCAAAATGGGCTTCAATTAAACAATGGGCCTCAAAGTGGGCCAATATTTGCTAATTGAGCGTTATTACTTATTGGGCCTAAACTTGGGCCAGACAACGGTCCATACTCGCCCAGCCGAAGTCCACGGCACATTTCTATCTTCATCTTCTTCTCTCTCTCTCTCTCTCTCTACTCTCTCTCCTCAGTGCTCACTGATCTGAAAATGGCTGGAAGTGGGCGACGAAGTGCGAGAAGCAGAATCAAATACAGACGCCGACGAAGATCGAACCCCTCTCCGCAATCCCAAACTCCGAAAGCACAGAAGCAGAGACCACAGTCTCATTCGCCTCTTAAATGTTGATCTCAAAGTTGTTCTAGGGTTTGCTATCATCGCGTTCTTGATTGTCCTTTTCATGATTCATCGACTTATAATTGCCGTTGAACATCCTCAGAAACCCAGGGTCGTGACCCCATTCCCTGCCCCAAAGATCATGGATCTTCCTCAGGTGAAACTTTCATCTACAATTTGAATAAACTCATATAATATATATATGTGTGTGTGTGTGTGTGTGTGTGTGTGTGTATGTATATTATAGAATCTATAAACTGTTGCTTTCATTGTTTCTAAAAAATGTAGTTTTTTCTAGTGGGAAAGTTGATTTTTTAAAGATTTTTTAGTTGCTTTTTAGCCGAAAACAAATGGGCTTTAGCCAGGAAAAAAAAAAAAAAAACAGCTTATTTTGCCTCCAGTTTAAGAACAAAGTTTATGATGTTTGCCTCCAGTTTAAGACTTATGTTTACCACAGCAATACAAAGAAGAGGCAGAGAGAGAGGGGAAAATAAAATTCCATTTTTATGACTGTAAAATGATTTACGAACATAATTTTCATATAGAAATTAATTCAGAATTGTGTAGCAGGGTCGCTTTCAAAATTATGAGTCAAAATAATGGGTGTTTTGATTTGAAATAAAAGGAGCCGAGGATGACTGGTGTTATATTATATGTGATATTTATATATTGTGTTTGAGCATTGTTTCCTCGATCCCAAGAGGTTCCATAAATTCACGGTGAAGGTTGTTAACCCTTTCAATTTTATCCATTGTGGTAAAGATGGTTGTAATTAACAGTTATTTATCAAAAAATAAATAAAATTAACAGTTGTAGTTGTCAGGACTCCACAGTCTCTGGTTGCTGGATTGATGTGGCTTGGATTAAAGGATGGAAGATATTTCATGCGACATGTCTGCCAAGATTCAGATGAATTGAAGACATATGGTTGGACGTGTCACAATGGACGGGATTATGGACGTCAATGCTAGTTGACCAAGATATGACCTTGATGACAAGTTTTTTGAAATCCAAAGAAGATGGCAGTGGCTATGGAGGGGACTGGGCAGTTCGAATTGATGTGCAAAGTGAGAAGTAAATATCTTTCCCACCAATCTTACATTTGTCTTATCAAATACCTCTAATAAGCATGTTTTGTTTAGTGGATATAGCCCCAAAACTGGAGATTTTCTACAAGACAACCTATAAGAAAATAGCATGTGAATTTGAGGTGGAAATTATTGGTTTTCATAAAAAGAAATGTGTGTTAGCCTTGATTAACATCCATATACCTGTCATTGACCATTTTACGGCAATTGCACACATTTTTTTCTATGTTATGGTTTTTATTTGTTTGAAATTTTACACAGTAAAGATGCTGGGAATTATTGGTTTGCATTTTTAGCAGTTTAGGCATTAATTATGGGATCTTGTAAGAATACACTCATCAGTACTAACGATTGGGTTGTGTATTTATGTTGCCAGTACATTTACCCATTGTTATAATAGTAGTTTTATATTGTGGGTGCTTTGTAACAGTACTTCTATATTGTCGAAAGTAAACTTGTACTGAATGAATACTTCTCATGGGTTAAATGTGTGTTTGGAAATTTATCAAATGAGTGTATATTTTTGGGGGGAAATTTTAAAAGGTCTATATTTAGGAATTACACATCATGTCATCAGCTAACAATTGATTTTTGTAAATTAAATAGAATTTTAGGACTAAAGACGAAAACAAAGGATCATAAAAAATGTTTGGTTCTGTTGAATTATAATTGCAAACAATTTATTGAAACCCCCCAAAGAAATGAATGAATTAAATTTAATTAATGACAGCATTGATACAAACAATGACAGGATGAAGATTAGAATGCGTTCTTATCTTAGAAGTCTTATTTTTGAGAAAAATATTTATTTGTTAATGAATTCAGCAATATATAAGGATGTGGCTATTCTTAAGTTCAAAACCTATGTGCTTGCCACGTGCTTCACACTTTGAAGTATAGCCTAGGAAGCTCTCTTTAGATCTGTGCCTCGTGTCATGGTTTACAAATATGACTAAAGAAACTTGCTCGCTTCTTGGACTATGGCAGTGAGGTTCTCTTTTTTCTTTTTCTTTTTCTTTTTATTTTTCAAATTCGACTTTGTATACTCTGTAAGAATTGGTAAATTACATTTATGTTCTCTTACTTAGCATAATTTATAGTTTTCACGTTTTTGTTTCATATCATGAATTCTTGAATATTTTCTATTCTTAAATTGGGAGTTGCTAGAAGTAGGATGGTATTATTGGCTTATGTTTCGTTCATTTGTTTTGATTTTTATCAGATCCAAGCTTAGTGAGGTGATGCAAACTGTGCACCGTTTCGTCTATCTTACGAATGAAGATGGGAACGCTTTGAGTTTGAGTAGGGAGACCTTGAACATTCGTGAGAATTCTCTCCTGGCTTTTGGATCACAAACAGATGTTGGCAGTTTGAATCTAAATTTAGAATCAATGGTATGTTGTCAAATAGATGCGCAGGAACCTTCATTGTGAAAGAGGAAATAATTACTCATGCATGCCTGTGCTCCTCCATGTTTATGTATTTTGTGGCCCCAACAATATTTTTAATTCAGCTTTAATCTCAAACCAATTTTTTGCAGGATGATTTGGAAGTCCATTATTCTGGCTTCAGGACATCTCACATTCACAATTTATCAGACCTTGTCCAGCAAAATCTTGGAGCCCAAGTAAGAATTAATGTTTTTTGTTGTCTGCTGTTTTTTCTGCATGTTAAATCATGTTGATTTCTGCTATTGGTAAAACATTCATTTGCTTCCATTTTACAGTGTTATAATCGTACTAGTGTTTCATGTTTCAGTTTTCAGCAGTGGTTCTTTCACTTATGCTCTGTGTGTGTGCGTGCGCTTGCTTGCTTGCTTGCTCACTCACACTCTTGTATGTGTTGTTAGATGAGGAAGTTTGGTCGTTTGCAACTCTCAGACACTACCGATGATTCTTATAACATTTTAGTATTTCAGGTAGGCAGTCAGGGAGGTAACAGGTTACATGTGTCCACGGACTATGATTGCCATTCTCAGGTTTCTATTTCTCTTCTACCCCATATGCTTTTCTGTTTTTTATGCAGATCTTGGGTAGGATTTCTTTCAGAACAGATGTAGCTTTTATATCTGGAACTGGCGTAAAAGATTCAAGACTTAAAGAACGTCTCAGCAGCCTTACAGGTATCTTCTGTCAAGTTCTGTGCATGTTTCCTTTATCTTGATTGTGAACATTGTGTTTATAAGATTACAAGTGTCTCATTCTTTATGAAACTTCCGTATAAGTAATACTGGTATAACTTATTAGAAGCACAAGAAAACAGGCTGCTTGTTGGTATTGCCAAACAAGAAAGACTGCAGAATTAGATTTGAGGTAAATAACCTCTTTTCAATTTGAAAAGAGGCAACTAAAAATATTTAGCAATATGCTAGGAAGTCATGAAATCTAGAGGACTGCATATAGGATTACATGAAAACCTTCACTTACATTTTTTAATTAACTTGGTGGACAAGTTCAGTGAGGAAGGAAAAAGATCAGCTTAATAGACAAAGGAGAGTAAACGGGCATGCCGATTAAGAGAGAGAGAGAGAGAGAGAGAGAGAGAGGGGGGGGGGGGAGACAACTTTGGGAATGATTGTTGTCTAAAAGACCTAGAATAAAAACTTCAAAGAATTGTTACAGAGATGGGATTCATGTCAATTCATAACGTTCATTAATTTGATTTAGCAGAGGAAATGAAGAGTGAAGTTGTTAACGCTGTTAAAAGAAGTGAGTGGTGTAGTGCAGTCATTCTCACGGGAGGGTGTAGAGATAAGATGGGTGCGCTGTGATCAAGATTTTAAGTCAATAGGCAATGTGATGATGTCAATGTCATTGACAAGAACTCAGCATAATGGTACCATTTTCCTGACCACGTATCCCAGTCCTCCGACCAAATTTCCCTGTTTATTTTAAATTTAAATATTTTTTGAACTTTTTGCTCTTTGGGGAATTGAAATATCTTCTGAATGTAGGATCATATTCCTTTTGCATAAACAAGTTGAACCCTCCCTCTCGAAATTATATTTCTTTTTTTAATGCGCAATATTACAATCCTTTTTGTATGGACACGTTGACTTATACCCCAATTTCTTGTAATTTTTTTGTTTACTTTCAATAGCACAAGCTATTTATTTCAGCTTTGTAAGTTGGGATAATTTTGCTTCATACTTTTGGGTACCTTACTGACTAGTCAACTAGATGAGAAGGAAAAAGAATTTGATGACAAATTCAAAAAATGCTTTAATTTGGCTGATGCGGTATCCATTCATATGAAATCCTTATATTTGTGTCATTTGTTTTTTGAAATCAAATAACTGTATGCAGAATTTTTAGGATCATGGCATGTCTTTGATAGTTTTGTTGCAAGTAACATGTCACTATAAGCCTAGTCACATTGGTGACTGCAGGAAAATTATACGATTCTTAAGATATAGTTTTTATTATTATTATTGTTATTCTTATTATTATAATTTGAATGGTCTCATTGTGTTTAAACTTAAAATTATGAATATGTTGATAAAAGTTATTCATCCAGTTCATAGGCTCAAGGAGACTTTTTCAGCTCTCAGTTTGAAAAGAACAATGCTTGTCTCCCTTTTTTTTCGAGGCTTAGGGAGAGCTTGACCAATTCTTTAATTTTGTGATCAAGATTTTAAGGAAAATTATACAATTCCTATGATCTCTTTTCTTGACCAACTCTTAAATTTTGTAGAGCTTTTTGATACACATGAAGATGTATAGGGTTTTTTTTTTCTTCTCCTCTTTTGTATACAGATGGCATTCCCTTGATGCCTTTTTTAAATGAATCTTACTTTAACTCACCAAAATAAAATGTCAAGCAGTTCAAATAATCCCGGTGGCCATTTCATTTTATGTTTAAGTTGTATTCAATTGTACAAAATCTATATTTTGCATAAAATGGACTGTTCTGATATTATGATATGTTGTTTTCAGCTTGATTCTGAGTCCATCTCCACTGGTAAGGCTGCAGTTGCGAGTTTGTTGGGTGGAATTGGCTACTTTTATGGCCAATCAAAAATCTCAGTCCCAAGTAACTCTAATGTAAGTTTTACAGATCTGTATGTGATCGTCTTAATCATATCAAATCAATTATGTCTTCATGAATTCCATTTGAAACACAATATCTCCATCTAATATGATTAACTGTGTTTTGAGGGAGAGAGAGGAAGAGAGGTGGTTTGAGTTTACAAAAGTTATTAGGATAGATGGGCTGGGTTTACAGGTTAGCTGTAAAAGGTTTATTTGATTTAGCTTGATTGTCTGCATGATTTAATTAGGGGCCAAGTCATTGCTAATTAGAGTGGCCTGTAGGTTAAGTAACTTTAGGCCTAACAGACTGATGAATCTCTGCTGCAATAAAGTATTTGGAAGGCTTTTTTGGGAGAACAAAATTTTAGGGGGAATTTCGAATTTTATGAAAAATGGTAGAGAAGGAAGTGGTGACCAAATCTTCAATTTTGAATAAAATTCGAAATTCCCTAGAAAGACATTTGACAGAGGAGACAATTGTTTGATTAGATACTTGGAATAAGATCGAGAGCTCCTTGGGAGGAAAGAATTGTGAAAGAAAACCTAAGTAGAATTTTAGAAATTATGGAAAGTTTTTGATCAGACAGAAATCCTTAGGTTTTTAACTTTAGAGGGAATTTGATTTTAAGGAAAAGTGTTGATGAGGAGGTGATGACCGAGTCTTTCACTTTGAAGTGAAATTTTGAATTTCCTTAGAAGACATTTGACTATAAGGTGATTGTTTGATTGATTTCTTGGAATAAGATCTAAAATTCTTTGGAAATTTTTTGAAAATAAAATTTGAAAAGAGTTTTGAAATTATGGAAAGTTCTTTTTATCAGGTAAAAATATTTGGGCCGCTGACTTTGAGGGAACCTTAATTTTATGGAGAAATGTTAGACAAGGAAGTAATGACCGAGTCTCTCATTTCGAATAAAATTTTGGTTCCTGTACAAGATATTTGGATAAAGGGTGATCGTTTGGTTGATTCCTTGGAATAAAATCCAAACTCCTCAAAACTTTAAAAAAAAAAGAGGAAAAGGAAACATTGAAATTTTAAAGAAGAAAAAAAAACTGCACTTTATTTTGAAAAAGGATTTTGTAAAAAATAGAAGTTGAAATTTGATCACACACTTTTGAAAATAAATTGGGGCACATTTCGGGAAATAATAAGTAATGGAAAGACAATTGTTTAGATTGATCACTTTGGTAGAAATCCTTTAAATTCCTCATAATTCCCTTGGTCGGGCTACTATCACCCAATGGGTGATAACAATGACTTCGAGATCCAGCGGTAAGTGTTAAACAAAATTAACTGGTTTCATTCACCCATCCTCTGGTTTGTTGCTTAGTGTCCCGGACACTATTCATGGGTTATGTTATGTCAATAAGGCAAGCATGAGACTATAATTCTAGTACTATTTGATCATTCCCTTGTGGAAGGAGTGGTATATTGATAGTAACAACTGATGTGCCCTTTTGTGACCAAACTTGCCTCCTTTTGCATGGAGAGAGCATTAGCAGCTTCCAAACTAGGGCAGGATACCCTCCTTTCCGGGATTTTATTATTGCCTTTTTGAATGATTTAGTGAATCCTAGGTCTGACTTCTAAATTAGGACAGGGCAACCCTACCCCCCAGATAGGCACGAATGCAAATTATGTCCTTGTGTTATATTTTGGAAAGGATTGGATTTGATTCCAGCGATCTAACAACGAGAAAGACAGTGATTTCATTCCCAAAGTCTGGGGAGTTTGACGTGGCAGTGATTTGATTCTGTGGCAATCTGAGTTGTTTGGGGGCAATGATGCAGTTACAAAGATTTGGGGGTTCAATTTAGGCAGTGATTCATATTTTGATCATGATTTTAGTAATCAGTAGTAAATTAGGTGGGTGGTTTCCCAATTTTAAAGAATTTGAGTTTGAATTTGGGTTCTTACCTTAGTGATCAAAGAAGAAGAGGAAAAAGAAAAGAATGATTGGCTTTTTAAAATTTAAATCCCCAAGAAAACATGTTATTAAAGAATTAACATCTAAAAAAAAGAAAAAAGGAACTTTCTAACTTAAGTTGAGCCTCGGAGATTATGGAAGGTGTTTGATCGAATAAAAATCTTCAAGTCATTGACTTTAGGGGGAATTTCGACTTTTATGAAAAATGGTAGATAAGGAAGTGGTGACCAAATCCTCAGTTTTGAATAAAATTCGAAATCCCCTATAAAGACATTTGACTAAGGAGACAATTGTTTGATTAGATACTTGGAATAAGATTGAGAGCTCCTTGGGAGGAAAGAATTGTGAAAGAAAACACGAGTAGAATTTTAGAAATTATGGAAAGTTTTTTATCAGACAGAAAACCTTAGGTTTTTGACTTTAGAGGGAATTTGATTTTATGGAAAAGTGTTGATGAGGAGGTGATGACCGAGTCTTTCACTTTGAAGTGAAATTTTGAATTTCCTTAGAAGACATTTGACTATAAGGTGATTGTTTGATTGATTTCTTGGAATAAGATCTAAAATTCTTTGGAAATTTTTTGAAAATAAAATTTGAAAAGAGTTTTGAAATTATGGAAAGTTCTTTTTATCAGGTAAAAACATTTGCGCCGCTGACTTTGAGGGAACCTTAATTTTATGGAGAAATGTTAGACAAGGAAGTAATGACCGAGTCTCTCATTTCGAATAAAATTTTGGTTCCTGTACAAGATATTTGGCTAACGGGTGATCGTTTGGTTGATTCCTTGGAATAAAATTCGAACTCGTCAAAACTTTCGAAAAAAAAGCGGATTGGGAAACATTGAAATTTTAAAGAGAAAAAAAAAAAAAAGCTGCACTTTATTTTGAAAAAGGATTTTGTAAAAAATAGAAGTTGAAATTTGATCACGCACTTTTAAAAATAAATTGAGGCACATTTCGGGAAACAATAAGTGATGGAAAGACAATTGTTTAGATTGATCACTCTGGTAGGAATCCTTTAAATTCCTCAGAATTCCCTTGGTCGGGCAACTATCACCCAATGGGTGATGACGATGACTTCGAGATCCAATGGTAAGTGTTAAACAAAATTGACTGGTTTCATTCACCTATCCTCGGGTTTGTTGCATAGTATCCCGGACACTATTCGTGGGTTATGTTATGTCAATAAGGCAAGCATGAAACTATGCTACTAGTACTGTTTGATCATTCCCTTGTGGAAAGAGTGATATATTGATAGTAACAACTGATGTGCCCTTTCGTGATCAAACTTGCCTCCTTTTGCATGGAGAGAGCATTAGCAGCTTCGAAAGTTGGGCAGGACACCCTCCTTTCCAGGACTGTATTATTGCCTCTTTGAATGATTTAGTGAATTCTAGGTCTGACTTCTAAATTAGGACAGGGCAACCCTACCCCCAGATAGGCACGAATGCAAATTATGTCCTTGTGTTATATTTTGGAAAGGATTGGATTTGATTCCAGCGATCTAACAACGAGAAGGACAGTGATTTCATTCCCAAAGTCTGGGGAGTTTGTCGTGGCAGTGATTTGATTCTGTGGCAATCTAAGTTGTTTGGGGGCAATGATGCAGTTACAAAGATTTGGGGGTTCAATTTAGGCAGTGATTCATATTTTGATCATGATTTTAGTAATCAGTAGTAAATTAGGTGGGTGGTTTCCCAATTTTAAAGAATTTGAGTTTGAATTTGGGTTCTTACCTTAGTGATCAAAGAAGAAGAGGAAAAAGAAAAGAACGACTGGCTTTTTAAAATTTAAATCCCCAAGAAAACATGTTATTAAAGAATTAACTTCTAAAAAAAAGAAAAAAGGAACTTTCTAACTTAAGTTGAGCCTCGGAGATTATGGAAGGTGTTTGATCGAATAAAAATCTTCAAGTCATTGACTTTAGGGGGAATTTCGACTTTTATGAAAAATGGTAGATAAGGAAGTGGTGACCAAATCCTCAGTTTTGAATAAAATTCGAAATCCCCTAGAAAGACATTTGACTAAGGAGACAATTGTTTGATTAGATACTTGGAATAAGATCGAGAGCTCCTTGGGAGGAAAGAATTGTGAAAGAAAACACGAGTAGAATTTTAGAAATTATGGAAAGTTTTTGATCAGACAGAAATCCTTAGGTTTTTGACTTTAGAGGGAATTTGATTTTATGGAAAAGTGTTGATGAGGAGGTGATAACCGAGTCTTTCACTTTGAAGTGAAATTTTGAATTTCCTTAGAAGATATTTGACTATAAGGTGATTGTTTGATTGATTTCTTGGAATAAGATCTAAAATTCTTTGGAAATTTTTTGAAAATAAAATTTGAAAAGAGTTTTGAAATTATGGAAAGTTCTTTTTATCAGGTAAAAACATTTGGGCCGCTGACTTTGAGGGAACCTTAATTTTATGGAGAAATGTTAGACAAGGAAGTAATGACCGAGTCTCTCATTTCGAATAAAATTTTGGTTCCTGTACAAGATATTTGGCTAACGGGTGATCGTTTGGTTGATTCCTTGGAATAAAATTCGAACTCCCCAAAACTTTCGGAAAAAAAAGTGGATTGGGAAACATTGAAATTTTAAAGGGAAAAAAAAAAAAAAAGCTGCACTTTATTTTGAAAAAGGATTTTGTAAAAAATAGAAGTTGAAATTTGATCACGCACTTTTAAAAATAAATTGAGGCACATTTCGGGAAACAATAAGTAATGGAAAGATAATTGTTTAGATTGATCACTCTGGTAGGAATCCTTTAAATTCCTCAGAATTCCCTTGGTCGGGCAACTATCACCCAATGGGTGATGACGATGACTTCGAGATCCAATGGTAAGTGTTAAACAAAATTGACTGGTTTCATTCACCTATCCTCGGGTTTGTTGCTTAGTATCCCGGACACCATTCGTGGGTTATGTTATGTCAATAAGGCAAGCATGAAACTATGCTACTAGTACTGTTTGATCATTCCCTTGTGGAAGGAGTGGTATATTGATAGTAACAACTGATGTGCCCTTTTGTGATCAAACTTGCCTCCTTTTGCATGGAGAGAGCATTAGCAGCTTCGAAAGTTGGGCAGGATACCCTCCTTTCCAGGACTGTATTATTGCCTCTTTGAATGATTTAGTGAATCCTAGGTCTGACTTCTAAATTAGGACAGGACAACCCTGGCCCCCAAATAGGCATGAACGCAAATTTTGTGCTCTTGTGATATTTTTGAAATGATTTGATTTGATTTAATTTGATTCCAGCGATCTAACAACGAGAAAGACAGTGATTTCATTCCCAAGGTGTGGGGAGTCTGACGTGGCAGCGATTTGATTCTGTGGCAATCCGAGTTGTTTGGGGGCAATGATGCAGTTACAAAGATTTGGGGGTTCAATTTAGGCAGTGATTCATATTTTGATCATGATTTTAGTAATCAGTAGTAAATTAGGTGGGTGGTTTCCCAATTTTAAAGAATTTGAGTTTGAATTTGGGTTCTTACCTTAGTGATCAAAGAAGAAGAGGAAAAAGAAAAGAACGACTGGCTTTTTAAAATTTAAATCCCCAAGAAAACATGTTATTAAAGAATTAACTTCTAAAAAAAGGAAAAAAGGAACTTTCTAACTCAAGTTGAGCCTCGGAGATTATGGAAGGTGTTTGATCGATTAAAAATCTTCAAGTCATTGACTTTAGGGGGAATTTCGACTTTTATGAAAAATGGTAGATAAGGAAGTGGTGACCAAATCCTCAGTTTTGAATAAAATTCGAAATCCCCTAGAAAGACACTTGACTAAGGAGACAATTGTTTGATTAGATACTTGGAATAAGATCGAGAGCTCCTTGGGAGGAAAGAATTGTGAAAGAAAACACGAGTAGAATTTTAGAAATTATGGAAAGTTTTTGATCAGACAGAAATCCTTAGGTTTTTGACTTTAGAGGGAATTTGATTTTATGGAAAAGTGTTGATGAGGAGGTGATGACCGAGTCTTTCACTTTGAAGTGAAATTTTGAATTTCCTTAGAAGACATTTGACTATAAGGTGATTGTTTGATTGATTTCTTGGAATAAGATCTAAAATTCTTTGGAAATTTTTTGAAAATAAAATTTGAAAAGAGTTTTGAAATTTTGGAAAGTTCTTTTTATCAGGTAAAAACATTTGGGCCGCCGACTTTGAGGGAACCTTAATTTTATGGAGAAATGTTAGATAAGGAAGTAATGACCGAGTCTCTCATTTCGAATAAAATTTTGGTTCCTGTACAAGATATTTGGCTAACGGGTGATCGTTTGGTTGATTCATTGGAATAAAATTCGAACTCCCCAAAACTTTCGGAAAAAAAAGCGGATTGGGAAACATTGAAATTTCAGAGAAGAAAAAAAAAAAAAGCTGCACTTTATTTTGAAAAAGGATTTTGTAAAAAATAGAAGTTGAAATTTGATCACGCACTTTTAAAAATAAATTGAGGCACATTTCGGGAAACAATAAGTAATGGAAAGACAATTGTTTAGATTGATCACTCTGGTAGGAATCCTTTAAATTCCTCAGAATTCCCTTGGTCGGGCAACTATCACCCAATGGGTGATGACGATGACTTCGAGATCCAATGGTAAGTGTTAAACAAAATTCACTAGTTTCATTCACCTATCCTCGGGTTTGTTGCATAGTATCCCGGACACTATTCGTGGGTTATGTTATGTCAATAAGGCAAGCATAAAACTATGCTACTAGTACTGTTTGATCATTCCCTTGTGGAAGGAGTGGTATATTGATAGTAACAACTGATGTGCCCTTTTGTGATCAAACTTGCCTCCTTTTGCATGGAGAGAGCATTAGCAGCTTCGAAAGTTGGGCAGGACACCCTCCTTTCCAGGATTGTATTATTGCCTCTTTGAATGATTTAGTGAATCCTAGGTCTGACTTCTAAATTAGGACAGGACAACCCTGGCCCCCAAATAGGCATGAACGCAAATTTTGTGCTCATGTGATATTTTTGAAATGATTTGATTTGATTTAATTTGATTCCAGCGATCTAACAACGAGAAAGACAGTGATTTCATTCCCAAGGTGTGGGGAGTCTGACGTGGCAGCGATTTGATTCTGTGGCAATCCGAGTTGTTTGGGGGCAATGATGCAGTTACAAAGATTTGGGGGTTCAATTTAGGCAGTGATTCATATTTTGATCATGATTTTAGTAATCAGTAGTAAATTAGGTGGGTGGTTTCCCAATTTTAAAGAATTTGAGTTTGAATTTGGGTTCTTACCTTAGTGATCAAAGAAGAAGAGGAAAAAGAAAAGAACGACTGGCTTTTTAAAATTTAAATCCCCAAGAAAACATGTTATTAAAGAATTAACTTCTAAAAAAAAGAAAAAAGGAACTTTCTAACTTAAGTTGAGCCTCGGAGAATATGGAAGGTGTTTGATCGAATAAAAATCTTCAAGTCATTGACTTTAGGGGGAATTTCGACTTTTATGAAAAATGGTAGATAAGGAAGTGGTGACCAAATCCTCAGTTTTGAATAAAATTCGAAATCCCCTAGAAAGACATTTGACTAAGGAGACAATTGTTTGATTAGATACTTGGAATAAGATCGAGAGCTCCTTGGGAGGAAAGAATTGTGAAAGAAAACACGAGTAGAATTTTAGAAATTATGGAAAGTTTTTGATCAAACAGAAATCCTTAGGTTTTTGACTTTAGAGGGAATTTGATTTTATGGAAAAGTGTTGATGAGGAGGTGATGACCGAGTCTTTCACTTTGAAGTGAAATTTTGAATTTCCTTAGAAGACATTTGACTATAAGGTGATTGTTTGATTGATTTCTTGGAATAAGATCTAAAATTCTTTGGAAATTTTTTGAAAATAAAATTTGAAAAGAGTTTTGAAATTATGGAAAGTTCTTTTTATCAGGTAAAAACATTTGGGCCGCTGACTTTGAGGGAACCTTAATTTTATGGAGAAATGTTAGACAAGGAAGTAATGACCGAGTCTCTCATTTCGAATAAAATTTTGGTTCCTGTACAAGATATTTGGCTAACGGGTGATCGTTTGGTTGATTCCTTGGAATAAAATTCGAACTCCCCAAAACTTTCGGAAAAAAAAGCGGATTGGGAAACATTGAAATTTTAAAGAGAGAAAAAAAAAAAGCTGCACTTTATTTTGAAAAAGGATTTTGTAAAAAATAAAAGTTGAAATTTGATCACGCACTTTTAAAAATAAATTGAGGCACATTTCGGGAAACAATAAGTAATGGAAATACAATTGTTTAGATTGATCACTCTGGTAGGAATCCTTTAAATTCCTCAGAATTCCCTTGGTCGGGCAACTATCACCCAATGGGTGATGACGATGACTTCGAGATCCAATGGTGAGTGTTAAACAAAATTGACTGGTTTCATTCACCTATCCTCGGGTTTGTTGCATAGTATCCCGGACACTATTCGTGGGTTATGTTATGTCAATAAGGCAAGCATGAGACTATGCTACTAGTACTGTTTGATCATTCCCTTGTGGAAGGAGTGGTATATTGATAGTTACAACTGATTTGCCCTTTTGTGATCAAACTTGGCTCCTTTTGCATGGAGAGAGCATTCGCAGCTTCGAAAGTTGGGCAGGACACCCTCCTTTCCAGGATTGTATTATTGCCTCTTTGAATGATTTAGTGAATCCTAGGTCTGACTTCTAAATTAGGACAGGACAACCCTGGCCCCCAAATAGGCATGAACGCAAATTTTGTGCTCATGTGATATTTTTGAAATGATTTGATTTGATTTAATTTGATTCCAGCGATCTAACAACGAGAAAGACAGTGATTTCATTCCCAATGTGTGGGGAGTCTGACGTGGCAGCGATTTGATTCTGTGGCAATCCGAGTTGTTTGGGGGCAATGATGCAGTTACAAAGATTTGGGGTTTCAGTTTAGGCAGTGATTCATATTTTGATCATGATTTTAGTAATCAGTAGTAAATTAGGTGGGTGGTTTCCCAATTTTAAAGAATTTGAGTTTGAATTTGGGTTCTTACCTTAGTGATCAAAGAAGAAGAGGAAAAAGAAAAGAACGACTGGCTTTTTAAAATTTAAATCCCCAAGAAAACATGTTATTAAAGAATTAACTTCTAAAAAATAGAAAAAAGGAACTTTCTAACTTAAGTTGAGCCTCGGAGAATATGGAAGGTGTTTGATCGAATAAAAATCTTCAAGTCATTGACTTTAGGGGGAATTTCGACTTTTATGAAAAATGGTAGATAAGGAAGTGGTGACCAAATCCTCAGTTTTGAATAAAATTCGAAATCCCCTTGAAAGACATTTGACTAAGGAGACAATTGTTTGATTAGATACTTGGAATAAGATCGAGAGCTCCTTGGGAGGAAAGAATTGTGAAAGAAAACAAGAGTAGAATTTTAGAAATTATGGAAAGTTTTTGATCAGACAGAAATCCTTAGGTTTTTGACTTTAGAGGGAATTTGATTTTATGGAAAAGTGTTGATGAGGAGGTGATGACTGAGTCTTTCACTTTGAAGTGAAATTTTGAATTTCCTTAAAAGACATTTGACTATAAGGTGATTGTTTGATTGATTTCTTGGAATAAGATCTAAAATTCTTTGGAAATTTTTTGAAAATAAAATTTGAAAAGAGTTTTGAAATTATGGAATGTTCTTTTTATCAGGTAAAAACATTTGGGCCGCTGATTTTGAGGGAACCTTAATTTTATGGAGAAATGTTAGACAAGGAAGTAATGACCGAGTCTCTCATTTCGAATAAAATTTTGGTTCCTGTACAAGATATTTGGCTAACGGGTGATCGTTTGGTTGATTCCTTGGAATAAAATTCGAACTCCCCAAAACTTTCGGAAAAAAAAGCGGATTGGGAAACATTGAAATTTTAAAGAGAAAAAAAAAAAGGCTGCACTTTATTTTGAAAAAGGATTTGGTAAAAAATAGAAGTTGAAATTTGATCACGCACTTTTAAAAATAAATTGAGGCACATTTCGGGAAACAATAAGTAATGGAAAGACAATTGTTTAGATTGATCACTCTGGTAGGAATCCTTTAAATTCCTCAGAATTCCCTTGGTCGGGCAACTATCACCCAATGGGTGATGACGATGACTTCGAGATCCAATGGTAAGTGTTAAACAAAATTGATTGGTTTCATTCACCTATCCTCGGGTTTGTTGCATAGTATCCTGGACACTATTCGTGGGTTATGTTATGTCAATAAGGCAAGCATGAGACTATGCTACTAGTACTGTTTGATCATTCCCTTGTGGAAGGAGTGGTATATTGATAGTAACAACTGATGTGCCCTTTATTGACCAAACTTGCCTCCTTTTGCATGGATAGAGCATTAGCAACTTCTAAACTAGGGCAGGATACCCTCCTTTCGAGGATTGTATTATTGCCTCTTTGAATGATTTAGCAAATCCTTGGTCTGACTTCTAAATTAGGCCAGGGCAACCCTACCCCCCAAATAGGCATGAATGCAAATTATGTTCTTATGTGATATTTTGGAAATGATTTGATTTGATTTAATTTGATTCCAGCGATCTAACAACTAGAAAGACAGTGATTTCATTCCCAAACTCTGGGGAGTCTGACGTGGTAGTGATCTGATTCTGTGGCAATCCGAGTTGTTTGGGGGCAATGATGTAGTTACAAAGATTTGGTGGTTCAACTTACGCAGTGATTCATATTTTGATCATGATTTTAGTAATCAGTAGTAAATTAGGTGGGTGGTTTCCCAATTTTAAAGAATTTGAGTTTGAATTTGGGTTCTTACCTTAGTGATCAAAGAAGAAGAGGAAAAAGAAAAGAATGATTGACTTTTTAAAATTTAAATCCCCAAGAAAACATGTTATTAAAGAATAACTTCTAAAAAAAAAAAGGAACTTTCCAACTTAAGTAGTGCCTTGGAGATTATGGAAGGTGTTTGATCGAATAAAAATCTGTAAGTCATTGACCTTAGGGGGAATTTCGACCTTAATGAAAAATGGTAGATAAGGAAGTGGTGACCAAATCTTCCATTTTGAATAAAATTCGGAATCCCCTAGGAAGACATTTGCCTATGAAGACAATTGTTTGAGTAGATACTTGGAATAAGATCGAGAGCTCCTTGGGAGGAAAGAATTGTGAAAGTAAACCCGAGTAGAATTTTTGAAATTATGGAAAGTTTTTTATTAGACAGAAATCCTTAGGTTTTTTACTTTAGAGGGAATTTGATTTTATGGAAAAGTGTTGAGGAGGTGATGACCGAGCCTTTCACTTTGATGTGAAATTTTGAATTTCCTTATATGACATTTGACTATAAGGTGACTGTTTAATGGATTTCTTGGAATAAGATCTAAAATCCTTTATTTTGTCATGCGCTTTGTGTATATTATTCACACAAAAAATTAGATCGATCCGATAATGAATCCAAAATTAATCCAAAATCAAATAATTTACGTGTAAAAATTAATATTATTAAAATAACATAGGTTAAATTAATTTTTGAGTGATACTTTGATGGGGAAAATGATATTTCCTCTTTTAACTGTAATAAAATAATTAAATCTTCATATTAAAGTATGTTAGCCTATTTTCAAATAATAATTATACTTTATTATGATATTACTTACATAAATAATTTCTTCATAGATTAGGGCATGATTTGTATTTTTTAAAATGCTTAATTACACATTCACAGTTTCTCACTTTGTTCTCGATACAGATTCTTTTCACTTTGGTACAAATTGTAACAAATGTTATACTTCTGTGACGGAAAATCCCCCATGGGTCAAGTTCACCTAAATTTGTACCAAATCCTCCACTATAGACCACCTCAACATGCAACCCTCCATTATAGAACACTTCCATTTACCGCCTACCATGACCCATCTATTTTGAAGTGCGAAAACAAAGGTCTCCAAGTGATCAAGGTAGGAAAGTTAATTTTAAAAATTTCAAAGTTTCCCTCAGAAGTTAGAAATTGGACCAAAGTAAGAAAAGACAAATAATGTAGTGATTAGGGTAGGTACAGTGAAAAACAATATATATCTACGAATGAAAATACAATTTATTATTTTTAAAAAGGAGTGACGGTAAAAAGGTAGTGACCGTCTATGAGATAATAGGCAAGGGCTAATACTGATACGTGCTAGAGTCATAAATGTGTCAAACTGATTTATAAGTGATGTCATCATTTGGACATAAAGATGACACTAGTAGCGGTAAGACCAAAAATAAACTTTCAAACAATTTTTTTGACATTAAAAAAAAAAATGGTTTGACAAAAATAAATTCTTAAATATCATTTTTTTTATTTTTTATTTTTTTTTTATAACCAAATTAACTTTCAAATTTTAAAATAAAAAAATTCTGAAAATAAATTTTTAGATCAAAACCAAATAAGTGGCAGGTTCATTATTTGTATTTAGTCAACTATTTTGTTCTGGGGCCCTAGAAATTTTCTTGGCCTAAATTGTTGTTTAATTTATTTAGTAGGTTCTAAGTTCATTCAGTAGTTAGGTTTTTTTTTGAGCTGAGGCTCTAGAAATTATGTCGGCCCAAATTATTTTAGGTACAAACCCGAAGGCCATATAGCAAACCTCAGGGGGTGTATTTATAATTTACTCAAATAAATATTAAAGAAATTAATATTATAAAATGTATGTTGTCTAAATGGTAATTGTGTTCTTAGGTTTCGTTTGGGAAGCTAAGTTTGGGGCTTTTTTGGCTATTTTAACTACAAAAAACAAAATAGGCCTTTAAGTCTAATAAGACAAAATATTACTTCCAATCTATAATTATTACATTCTTTCTCTCTCAAAAAAATCAAAAAAGCCAAAAAAATCAAAAGCTCTTCCCAAACGAGACTTTTTAGCCCAAAGCTAAAATAGCTAACAAAGCCAAAATGCTAACTCACTTTCCAAACGAAACCTAATAAAACTTAAAATCTTGGGTTCAAATCTTGCTCACGCCTTTAAATAATATTTTTTTATTTTAGGATAAAAAAGTTTGCCACTTAACGGAAGAAGAAACCACTACACTATTAGATACCAAGTCATATTCTCACATATATAATAATATAGATAGATATATATATACTAGATTGAATTGAAAGGTGCAGTTCAAGTCGGTAGGGCCCATTAAATATTTAATTTTGATAATTAGAATAATTTTTTTTTTTTTTTGGTATATATCATTCATATAAAAATTAAACTGATTTGATACTCATGGTTGGTTCAATTTACCGCATTTGTGGTAAACAAAAATTGATGAATTGCCTCTCTTTTTAAAAAAAAAAATTTAATGACAAATTGAATAAATTAGACAAATTACAATTATCATATTAATTTTTTTTTTTTTTGGTATGAATTATACATGTGAAAGACTTTACAAAAATAAACTATTTAAATTATTAAAATAGAAATCATAATAAATCTTAACTGTACCTTTCAATCAAATATCCGAATTTGAAACGGGTTATTATTATAGTATGTTTAAGTTTTATATTTTGATAATTTTTTTAAAATTGAAATATTATTATATGAGATTAAATAGAATAAATCATTAGATATATGATAGAATTATGTAGTATGATATGTATTATTTTTTGATTTATTATACACCTAATGATGTATTCCTTCCAAATTTATTATAAAAAAAAAAAAATTATAATGGGTAAGCTTCTCTCAATAGATAAATCTTAAACAAATACTAAGATAATTGTCTCATTTAAAAAAAAAAAAAAAAAAAACTACTAAGATAATTCACTAAACTAATAAAGAAGTAGAAGAAAATACACACACACACATATATATACACATAACTAATTTTATTAATACATAAATCATACTAACATAACAAATGACCAATTTTATTAATAAGTAAATCATTAAGTAAATTAACAATTTTTAATGATATGAAAAGTATTTTTCGGTTAACTATTTTGTTAATAAATAAATTATTAAGTCAATTAACGATTTTTAATAATATAAGAAATACTTTTCAATAAAAAATTTTGATAATTTATTATTATATAGGAAAATAGTTTTTTTTTTCTTCTTGATTATTGTGTTAAATTAAAATGGGTCAATTACATTGACACCCCCTGAGGTTTATGTTTATTACAGTTTATCCCTTTACATTTGGAAAATTATACTGACACCCTATGAATTTAATTTTATGTATGATGATCATTACGATGAGGGGGGAACTGTTATGAAATTTTAAACTTCAAGGGGTAATCTGTAATAAAACTTTAAACATCAGGGAGGGAAATGTGATTTTCTAAAGGTGATGGGAGAAACTGTAATAAACATAAACCGCAGGGGGTGTCAATGTAATTTACCCAATTAAAATTTATAATAAATGTAGTTGTAATTTATAGTATTTTAAGACCGATTTATATTTTAAATAAACCTTATGGGTGTATTTGTAATTTGTTAAAAAAATAAAATATTTATATTTCATAATTGACCAAGAATGTTTGCGTAATTACTAAAAAATTGTTACATAATTGACCAAGAATATTTGCATAATTACGAAAAAAAACTTCACTCAATATATAGGCCACTATTAGTAAATTATTCAAAATAAATGGGCAAAATTGAAAAAAAAAATACAAATCCCAATCAGTTAAGTGATTCTTTATATATATAGATATGTATATGTATTTTATAAAAATATTTTGAAGCGGTTTGGCAGCCTTAAGATAAATTACAAATAAATCCTGATTAAAATAATACGGATTCTCTCTTGTAATTTTGGAAATAATAAATTTTTTATTTAGTAGAATTTATGAAAAAAAGAAAATTTTTACTCTCTGCTATACAGTAATAAAATTGCTAGGATTGTTAATTAAAATATATTTTTTCACATTATTAAAAATTATTAATTGATTTAATAATTTATTAATAAAAAGTCATAAGGGACAATCTGTATTTTAAGAAAATCTCAATGGTGCAATACTGTATGTAATACAAAAATAAAAAGTTATTAAGAAAAACAAATTATATACCCTAATTATTGTTTTATTTTTATATAGTTAAATAAACTATTACCATTACATATTAACTTGTTTTGCTTAAAAAATAAAAAAAATTCTAAAAAAACAATTCTCAAATCATTCGTTTGTTAAAATGAAAGATAAATTACCCAAATAATGCATAAAATATATAACTTATTTTATTTTGAACTATTTAATTTCATATCAATTTCTTAAAAATCACATATTAATCAAATGTAATATTTTCTTAAATTATTGTTAGACTATGAATATTTACATCAACTATATTTTAGACATTAAAGAATATAATTGTATTTTTTATAAGGACAATTCTTATGTATGTAAATATATATCATATATATTTACGTAAATTCTTATAAATATACGTAAATTATCTTATAAAATCGTGTAAATTTTTATAAATATTTAACTTACAAAAATTTAAGAAATTATAACTTATGTATATTTGTAAAAATTTGTGTGATTTTATGAAACAACTTATGTATATTTATAAAACTTTACACAAATGCATATAATATGTACCTTACATATCCAAACACCCTAAACCCTTCCCTTATTATAAATGAAAAATTAAGATCAAAACGAAATAGGCATGTTTGGTAATTATTTCATTTTCAGTTTTCAGTTTATATTTACAAAAATTTTAACAACTATCATAAAAACTTGTTAGATAATTTTTTTGGTTTATAAATGGTTGTCTCAATTTATAAATTTGAGAAAAAAACGTAAACTCAAAAAATGAATTTACGTTAGTTTTTAAATAGAAATTTCAAAATTTGACTAAATTTTTTTTTTCAAATAAAATTTTTAATTAATTTTTTTTAATTATAATGTGTATAATCCTATTATCATAAATAATAAATAATAAATATAAATATTTTAGGTATGAATAAATAAATTTTTTAATTTATATTTTTAAAATATTCTATTTAAATCAAATACATTTGTAATTTATATTTTTTTAAAAATAAACAAAAACTAATTTATAAAAATTTTGTCGAAGGTCACCGAAGTATTTTTTAAGGACTATTTGTGTAATTGATCGAAAATAAATCCCGACACGTGGCCAAAGACACGTAACCCCTATATCCACTAATTCCTCTCCATGCTGGCTCTGCAAAAAAACTGGGGACTTTGAGAATCACAAAACAGTAGAGAGAATTCAACAATGGCTTCATCTCTATCTATATACATATCTCCACAAGCCCTAGCTCGCAATACTCCAAACCCTCGCAACCCCCTCCCCAGAAACCTCTGCAAATCAAACCCTAACCACCACCATCGCATTACTCGCACCACCTCCCGTGACTTCCACCCTCCGCCGCCGCCGCCTCTCTCCTCCGTCTTTGGCGGCGATGCCGCCACCACCTACACCCGCCTCCCTCCCAAAGACGACTTCTTTCTCTCCACTCTCCACTCCTCAACCGAGGTCAAGCTATCCGAATTGAATATTTCAACTCGAAAGATTGAAAACGACGAATCGAGTCAAGAAGAGTTGTTTGATGAAAATCTAGGGCTTTCTTACGGAAAGTTCGAATTGTTCGAGGTGAATTCTGATTCTGAATTCGAAGACGATGATAATGAGGAGGAGGAGGAGGAGGAGGACTATGGTGGTGAAATGTTAGGGTTTGAGGGTGGAGAAGCTGGGGATGTGGTTGGTGGGGATGGAATTGAAGGAGAAGGAGAAAGGAGTGCTGGCGGTGATGAGATGCTTTGACAGAGCGAAGATTTTTGTTAAGGCCGGTGATGGCGGGAATGGGGTGGTGGCGTTCCGGCGAGAAAAGTACGTGCCGTTTGGGGGACCATCCGGTGGCGACGGAGGGAGGGGTGGAAATGTGTATGTGGAAGTTGATGGGTCGATGAATTCGTTATTGCCGTTTCGACAGAACATTCATTTCAGGGCAGGGAGGGGTAGCCATGGGCAGGGGAAGAAGCAGAATGGGGCGAAGGGAGAGGATGTTGTGGTGAAGGTGGCACCGGGGACGGTTATTAGGGAGGCTGCCATGGATGGAGAGCAAGGGGAGGTGCTTTTGGAGTTGTTGTATCCGGGGCAGAGGGCATTGTTGTTGCCAGGTGGAAGAGGAGGGAGAGGCAATGCTTCTTTTAAGTCGGGGACGAACAAGGTGCCAAAGATTGCAGAGATTGGAGAGGAGGGCCCAGAATTGTGAGTCTTTCAAGTTCTTAAATTGTTTGTTCAGATTTTTAAAAATTTGAAATAGGTAATTGCATATATTGATTTTAACACTCGGAAATGGTTTCGTGGATTTTTTATTTGATTTGTACATCCTTGTTGAGAGTATAGGGTTTTGTTCTGTTTAGTTCGGTTGTTTCTTTTGCTGGTACATGCGTGTGTAGATGGTTGATGCCTTCGCTGTGCATTAAAATAGTTACTATTTTGCTTGTCAATAAATAAATAAATAACTGTTGTACAAAGTGCAGCAAAGTCTATTATTATAGCTCATATTCTGAGTTCACTAATTTATATTTTTACAATTAAGTATACAAGAGTCTGACCATTTTAGGGGGTCAGATGGGTCACAATTGCAATATCTCCTATTCCAAGTGGCACTGCATTTGGAGATACAAAGTTTTAGATCACCAAGATTTTGATAGTGAGACTCACTTGTGGAATTAATAAGTTGTTAATACATGCCCGGGATACCAATTCATCCAAGTTTTAGCGGTAACATTCATGGTTGGTGTATTTATGAATAAGGGGCCTCAAGAATAGTCTCTTCATAAGAAATGGGGGGAAGGTTGTCTAGCTACTACCTCTCTCAGTCTTGGACTTTGTTATAAGCTGGAGCTTTGTGCATTGGGCATGAGCTTTTTTTTTCTTTTTAAGGTTATTCAGAGCTAATTTCCATGGTTAGTGGAAGTCTTTCAATTTTGTTATTAATTATTTTGTGAGCATTTTGACCAGGTGGTTGGAGTTAGACCTAAAGTTGGTAGCTGATGTTGGAATAATAGGTGCTCCAAATGCAGGGAAAAGCACACTTCTTAGTGTTATTAGTTCTGCTCAGCCAGCTATTGCAAACTATCCCTTTACAACTTTACTTCCAAATCTCGGTGTTGTTTCATTTGACTATGATTCTACAATGGTCGTAGCTGATCTCCCAGGTTTACTTGAAGGAGCACACCGAGGTTTTGGTTTAGGCCATGAGTTTCTCCGGCACACAGAAAGATGTTCTGCTTTGGTATAAACCCTCTCATAAATTGTGCTTGCTCACTAAGATTTTGAAATAGCATTGCTTTATAGAGTAATTACTGAAGAAAGATGTCATAGCTGTACATTTTGTTTCTTGCTTTTGAAATTCGCCACACAATGTTATTTTGTGAGATTGTGAAACTAGAGCTTTTATTCTTACTTCAGATGTAGAGTTATTCTACTTCTATTTTATTTGTGGATTTGCTTGGGCCAATTCTTTTTCGGACTAATAGAACTATTATCAATATGGAACCTTAGGTACATGTTGTTGATGGTTCATCACAGCAACCTGAATATGAATTTGATGCAGTTCGTCTTGAGCTAGAACTGTTCAATCCTGAACTTGCTGAAAAGCCGTATTTAGTTGCCTACAACAAAATGGATCTTCTGGAGGCATCTGAAAGGTGGGTATCATTCAAGGAAAACTTGCAAGCTCGTGGCATTGAACCTTTTTGCATGAGTGCTGTTATGAGAGAGGCTACTCATGAAGTGACCTGTGCTGCCTATGAGCTTGTACGAAAAAGAATGGAAGACAATAAGGAAGAAGGTTGGAAATTTATCTTATTTTCTTCATTAGAATGCATTGTGTATATCTATTTATATGTGCATCTAATGTGCATGTGCTTATGTGCACATTTCTAACGATACCAATAAAGAGTATCAATATGCATTGGGGTTGTCCTTTGCTGTGATTGTGGGATTTATTTATGATTTTATTATGTGTGTGTGTGAGTGTGTGTGTGTGTGTGTGTGTGTGTGTGAGAGAGAGAGAGAGAGAGAGAGAGAGAGAGAGAGAGAGAACAGATGAGACAATCAAAACATTACATATAGGGGTATATATGTATATATTTGTTTATATACATTTACAATCTTCTACTTCTTTTGTGTTGCCTTTGGGTGTCTGACAGGTTGGAATAATCCAGTAAACTTGAACCATGTGGCTGATATGGTGCAGAAGCAGCGAACTGCCCCTATTAATGAGTTTGAGATCTCTCATGAAAGCAGTACTAATACGTGGCATGTAGTTGGATCTGGGTTACAACGTTTTGTTCAAATGACAAACTGGCGGTATGTGTACATTGCACATTACCTGCATTTATAGCTATTGCCTTTATACCCTTTCTCCTCTTTTCTTGCTGTCATTGTCTTGTGGTGATTCTTCCTGTCTTGTTCTATCAGATTTATACTTGCAAATTGCAAATTATCAGTGCATAGCTCATGATACTGAATGCATTTTTCGTATTCCTCATACTGAGTTTCATAGCTCATGTTCTATCAGATTTAGGCATGCACAACCCAGCTTTGAACAAAAATATTTTGCCTGAAACTGGGTCTTTGGATCATGTTGGATTATTCATTTTGATTGAGTAAAAATTCACTAATAATATTTGGTGTGATCTACACAAAACATTAATTTTGTGAACATTCCTAGTTTTGATATTACCCTTAGTAGCAGGAATCGTTACAGTAGGTGACGATTTTGTGGGAGAAACCACATTCTTAAGAGAGAAAATCGCGTTTTGGTGTGAGATGAAACCGTCTATCAAAATCAAACAAGTCCAGATGCAAAATAAATTCGATCAAGATTTTGGGTAAAAATATGAAGCATATATACAAAAAAAAAAAAAATAATAGCACATACGAGATATCCATTAAATTCAAATATTACTTACAGAATTTGGGTATATCTAAATTTGATTGGCAATTTCATGAACAGGTTCACATCTATTCATACATCCATTACTCCGTAATCAGTGAGGATGGCTCTGGGTCTGCCGTCGGTAATGCAATTGTTGGGCTTGAGGTTGGAAAATATTTGGTGTGGAGAGAGGAGATAGATACTGGGCTGTTTGGATGAAAGGGAACTATGTGGTGGAGTTGAGAAGACCTAGCACTTGTCAAAGAATGGAGGAAGAAGAACTGCAGTGGAGTCGGTCGGCAAGAAGCAGCTGGAACGTTGGTCATCGAAGGTATAAAGGAGGGAGAGAGGGGGAGAGAGAGAGAGGTATATGCAGAGTTTTTTTTAAATGGGTGTATATACCGAGTTTGGTTGAGAGAATAAACCGTGTTTCAATCTCACCTTTTAGATCTCCAATGCCCTCTACAAATAGGTGTAGGCTATAGGTGTAGGCTTTAATTATTTTCTTTGAAATAATACAATAAACAGTGTTGTAGATCAATAAATATGATAAGGAACATCACTTGTTAAAATTGAAATGTTAGAAAAAATATACTCACTTCGTTTAAAAATAATATAGTTTTGTTTTGGGAAATTTAATTTTTTTATAGTATAATTATTTTACCTTAAAAAATTAATTTTTGAAAATTGTTTTTTGAGAGTATATTTTTTAGAGAATATTAATTGTCATAATTATATTTTTTGTGGTATTAATTAATTTAAGGATAAATTATAAATACATCTTTCGAGATTTGCTTAAAATACAGATTGTTCCCTGTGATTTAAAAAATTACAAATACTTCCTTATTAGAATTTTTTATTTAACAGAATTAATTAAAAAAATAAAATTCATAATTGATCTCCTATACATGAATAAAATTACCTAAATTATTAATTAAAACATATTTCTAATATCATTAAAAATCGTTAATTGACTAAATAATTTATTAATAAAATTGGCGATTTGTTATGAAATTAGAAACCTCGGAGGGTGGGATGTAATTTTCAGAACCATAGAGAGGCGATTTGTATTTTAATCAAACCTAAAGAAGTGTTTGGAATTTACCCTTAATTTAAAAGAAGGGAAAAATAAAAAATAAATATTATTTTAGTCTTTGATTTTTAAAAAGTGAATAATATTTTAGAACAATAAAAAATAAAATAAGGGACTAATATTTTGAGACGGAAGAAGTATTGAAAAAGTGTATAGATTTTATATAAAAAAAAAATATTGAACCGCGATTTTAACAACCCAGGTCTCTCTCTCTCTCTCTCTCTCTCTTATATCTTTAGTTTTTTTTTTTTTTTTCAAAAAATCTATTTAGTTTATTAATTAATTGTTATTGCAACTTATAAGACTAATCTGAATTCATTCAACAATCTGTTTCACTCTCTACTCATGGAATTATGAGACTATTGTTGTATTTTTGATGAATTTCATGAGAATTTTACTGGGTCTTGATTGAACTGAAAATTTAGACTTTACCCCCAATCACATGGAATAGATTAAGCATATTGCTTAAATATCTTGTGGGTTACTGTATGTTTTTGCTTTGTATTTGATTAATATGGCACAACCCAATTCTTTTTTTTTTTCATCCCCTCCTCAAATTTCCAAGTACCCAACTCAACTACTTTCTTATAAATCTTTAGTTAAAAAACAAAAAAAAAAAAATCAATTTAGTTTATTAATCATCATTACAACCTCTCAGACTAATCTGAATTCATTTTGCAATCTCTTTCACTCCCTATTCATGGAATTATGAGACTATTATTGTATCTTCAATGACTTTCATGAGAATTTTACTGAGTCTTGAACTGCAAATTCTGACTTTACCCTAATTAGATGGAATAGATAAAGCATATTGTTTGAATATTGAAAAAATTAAAATCCCTTAGATATTGATTTGTGATTACGTTTCACTTTTAAATAACGAAGAACAATCCCAATTAAATAATCAAAAACAAATCAACACACCGATTTAACGTGGAAAAATCACAATTGGAGCGCCTCCAATTGTGATAAAAAAAATTACGGGCCAAAGTCACAAAACAATCCACTAAGAAAATAAAAAGGAACTACATATGTGGATCCTCAATTATCTAGCGAATCCACACCCGAATTTAACCAACTCCAATATGCCTCTTCCACTACCGTCTTCACCTCAGAATTGGCTTGCCCAACGTTGAATCTACAACGCGGATATCGAATTCACGACGGCGAGCCACTCCAGAATCTACCAAAATTTTAGGCCCAAATTCTCTGAAATTCATCGAAGAACAACTCTCTCATTTGTGAATTAAAGAAAACACACAAAACCTACAGATCCATTGATTAGTCTTAAATCATCAAGAAAGCACTCTTAAAGCACCATCCAATATAAAATACTTTGTTTTTTCTTCCTCTTTGAAAATCTGGACGGCTCAAACCCTAAAAATAACAAATAGCTCACTTTATAGAAAATTAGATCACGAAGATCGCTCGAGAGCACACTTCACCACTCAAGCGGTGTGAGTAAAGGTGGTGCAAAACATATAGGCTGACCGTTCGAGCGCAACATTCACCACTCGAGCAGTAAAACTTTCTTCCTAGAAATTTAGGTGCTTTGTAAAAGTACTAAGAGATTCTTTTCTTTGCTGGAACGCACAAATGACTGCTCAAGCGGTCAAACAACTTCAACAGTATTTTTGCTTTTTGCTTCAGCGAAGTGGCAAAAATGAAAGGATCAAGATCACAAGCTACTCTGCATAGGCACAACTCAGATTGGATTCACAACTAAATACTCACATCCTCATTGAAATATAAGAGCGAATAAAATTATAATTGAAAAAATTTTTGTCAAACGGAATTGCCAGTTACAAAAATCTAACAATCTCCCCCTTTGACAATTCCGTGACAGAACACACCTAACAAATAAAATCCTAATCACCCCAACCCATAACAACCAATCAAGATGCTATTAGTGCTATCATCTAAAAAATAGTTATTAGTGCCACAGTCTGCAAAACAACTAATATTGCCACAAGGGTATATGAAAGTAATAGACATATGACAAGATTATCTTGCAGCATAAATAGATGAAAATTTAAAGAACATGCAGACATACTAAAAAAACTCCCTCTCAAAAATATCATGTGGGTTATTGGATGTTTTCGCATTGAGTTTCATTAATATGGTACAACCCAATTTTTATTTTTTTCATCCCCTCCTCAAATTTCCAAGTACCCTCCTCCTCAAATTTCCAAGTACCCTACTCAACTACTCTCTCATTGCAACCTCTCAGACTAATCTGAATTCATTCTTTGATCCCTTTCACTAATTCATACCAAAACTTAGAACTCTCTACCTTGAATTATGAGACTATTATTGTATCTTAGGTGAATTTCATGAGAAAGAGTGTTGAATTGAAAATTCAGACTTTGCCCCCAATTAGATGGAATAGATCAAGCATATTGTTCGAGTATCATGTCGGTTATTGTACGTTTTCGCATAATATTTATTTGATTAATATGGCACAACCCAATTCTTCTTTTTTCATCCCCTCCTCAAATTTCCAAGTACCCAACTCAATAACCTAAATAAGAAGAAATTCCCTACTGAATTCTCCATTAATCTATAACTTGTATAATTTTATATAAAAAAAATCACTTGAAATTTAAGCCTTTTGTTCACAATATGATGCTTTTTCTGTAGGTTACCTCACCCCGATGGGCCATTGACAACAAACAAGGCTGCGGCTTTGGTGAAGTTCCTTGAAAGAAAACTTCAAGAGCCTAATGGATTGGCTTCTATAAAGCCCAAACTTGTTGAACAGGCTGTCAAAAATGCAAAGGATATTGTAAATGCAAGTACTTACCAGTTATATCTTGTAGTTTTTTTCCCAATGGTGTTAAATTCCTTTATTCTCGAACTAGGCTATGGACCTGGTTAAACCTAGTCAAGTTTGTGGACACCCCTTTTTTTCCTTATGTGCAATGCAGATCAAATTCATGACTTATAAGCCTTATATACATGACCCAACTCATGACCTAATTTTTCTTCGAAGAGTCTTTCCTATTGATTATATGGTTTAGACTTGGTATAATAGTGATTTACTAAATCTCATTGATTTTGACTTTTGTTTCTTTTTTATTCTTGTCCATATTCAAGTAGCTGGTATTTTCATAATTCAGATGAATATATGCAGAATAGTTAAAAGAAGATATCTGTAATCTAATTTCTTGTTAGAGTTGGAATTCTAACAGCTAACTATAGTAAGCATTAACGGATTTTTTCTCCAAATTTTGGTTTGTCTTATCCTGATAATGACTTACAAAAGTTTAGTGTTTTTATCCCTATTTGACAAAGTAGTATTGTACTCGCATTCATTTGTATTTATAATTGGTACTATACCTAATTGGTTCTAGGTGGGCTTACCGGCCAGTGTTCACTCCTAGACTATCAATCTACTGGGATGTGGTTGTATTTGTTGGTGGGTGCTTGATCTCTTCCCTTCTTATCATTTGGTGTTTGTATGGAGGTTTGGCAGTGCGACAACTGGTTCTCTCTGTACATTGTGTGTGGAAATAATGAGTATTCAATTTGATCAATTCTGGACAAAATCCTTGATACAGTATATATTTACTTGAATGTATTCTCATAATTTCACTTGTTTTATACTTCATCTATTACGTTATGATGATGGTTGCCTTTCCTGCACGTATGTGATTGATCTACTCGCATTAATGATATCTGGGATGTTACATATATCCCTATAGTATTTCTCATATTGCAATAAGCAATAAAATCTAATGTTCTTTCTATAACATGTGGGGCTTCACATTCAGGAAGAATAGTTCGACATGTAGACTCTTTTGGCGACTATGAGGTGGTTTATTTTTGTGTTCCTGTAATCATTTTTGGAAAAGCTTCAATAAACCGGTGTGTTTCTATGACCTATTTTTCTTCCTAATTGGTTGAAAATATGACAGAATACTTTGGAAGATGGAGGTGAAAAAATTGAGTCAAAGAAACACAAGAAGAAGAAGAAGAAGAAAAAGAAAGATAAGGGAAAAAAAAAAAAAAAGGTTTGTTGCCATTGACCATTTCATGCTAGTCAAATCAAAATTGTAACGTTTGCTTAGTCTTTAATGTTTTTCTGTTGCAGTCATCAAAGGACATTGCAGATGCTGTAGTGAAACGGCCTAAAAAGAAGCTGAAATTGTGATTCAAACAGAATTTGATTCCAACTGTTTGTCTGCAGACATATTGAAGGATTTACAAACTAGGTTTATCAGAGCATCTGCTTTCGCTTTTGATTAGAACAGACACTATTCCAATGAATTTTCAAGGAGTTTTTTTTTTTTAATTAGTTTTTTCAATTAGTTTTTTTTAGAATTTATTTGATGCAAATGATTCAAAACCATAATGATTAAATTCTTGAGTTGTGCAATTCAATCTATTCTTCTGGTTCTTTGTTAAAGTGGATTTGTATCTAGAAACTTCTTGCAATCTTTTCCATATGGTGTTTTGGTTGAGTCCCTTACCTCATTTGCACTGAATGATTGTTGTGTTGTGTCAATTTTCTAAGGAATTTCATAACATTCTCTTAAATGTGTCTCAATAGGATATTTAATTGTCGATTAATATTTCAAACATCCGTTAGTTGTCTTGTTTAGGTCCTCACGCTGTCTACTAAACAACCAAATGTAGTTTGACTTCTTGTGTTTATACTCACAGTCTCATGGACCAGAATGATCTAGGCCTACATGATAGGGTCAGCCTTAATTTTTTTAGGCCCAAAGCAAACTCAGAAATGGGGCTCAACTTTTAAACTTTTTTTAAAGAATATATATTGGTAAAATATTAAAAATCTTCAATTTATTTTACAAATTACATTTCATTATTCCAGTATGCACGATTGATCCCGGTTCAAACTTTTTTTTTAGAATTTATTTGATGCAAATGATCCAAAATAAAAATACATACTAATAATATTAAATATTTAATATGGCATTTTTCTTTATTGAAGCTACATTCTTTATAATAATATACAATAATATTTTAAAAATAAAAATACATAATAATATTAATATTCCTCATAATATAATTTTCTTTTAATAATAATATTTTTCTTTTATTGATCGGTCTTCATTGCCTTATAAATTATTTTCGTTTAAAGAATATATATTGGTAAAATATTAAAAAATTTCAATTTATTTTACAAATTACATTTCACTATTCCAGTGTGCACGATTGATCCCAATTCAAACTTTTTTTAAAAAATAAATAAATAAAATACATAATAATATTAATATTCCTTATAATATAATTTTCTTTTAATAATAATATTCTCCTTTTATTGATTGAACTTCATTTCCTTATAAATTATTTCCGTTTAATAATAATATTCATCTTCATTGCCTTATAAAATTGTTTTCCTTTAATAATATTAAACTTTTTTTAAAGAATATATATTGGTAAAATATTAAAAATCTTCAATTTATTTTACAAATTACATTTCATTATTCCAGTATGCACGATTGATCCCGGTTCAAACTTTTTTTTTTTTAAATTAGTTTTTTTAATTTTTTTTTTAGAATTTATTTGATGCAAATGATCCAAAATAAAAATACATACTAATAATATTAAATATTTAATATGGTATTTTTCTTTATTGAAGCTACATTCTTTATAATAATATACAATAATATTTTAAAAATAAAAATACATAATAATATTAATATTCCTCATAATATAATTTTCTTTTAATAATAATATTTTCCTTTTATTGATCGGTCTTCATTGCCTTATAAATTATTTTCGTTTAAAGAATATATATTGGTAAAATATTAAAAAATTTCAATTTATTTTACAAATTACATTTCACTATTCCAGTGTGCACGATTGATCCCAATTCAAACTTTTTTTAAAAAAAAAATAAAATAAAATACATAATAATATTAATATTCCTTATAATATAATTTTCTTTTAATTATAATATTCTCCTTTTATTGATTGAACTTCATTTCCTTATAAATTATTTCCGTTTAATAATAATATTCATCTTCATTGCCTTATCAAATTGTTTTCCTTTAATAATATTAAACTTTTTTTAAAGAATATATATTGGTAAAATATTAAAAATATTCAATTTATTTTACAAATTACGTTTCATTATTCCAGTATGCAAGATTGATCCCGGTTCAAACTTTTTTTTTTAAATTAGTTTTTTAATTTTTTTTTTTAGAATTTATTTGATGCAAATGATCCAAAATAAAAATACATACTAATAATATTAAATATTTAATATGGTATTTTTCTTTATTGAAGCTACATTCTTTATAATAATATACAATAATATTTTAAAAATAAAAATACATAATAATATTAATATTCCTCATAATATAATTTTCTTTTAATAATAATATTTTCCTTTTATTGATCGGTCTTCATTGCCTTATAAATTATTTTCGTTTAAAGAATATATAGTGGTAAAATATTAAAAAATTTCAATTTATTTTACAAATTACATTTCACTATTCCAGTGTGCACGATTGATCCCAATTCAAACTTTTTTTTTAAAAAAATAAAATAAAATACATAATAATATTAATATTCCTTATAATACAATTTTCTTTTAATAATAATATTCTCCTTTTATTGACTGATCTTCATTTCCTTATAAATTATTTCCGTTTAATAATAATATTCATCTTCATTGCCTTATAAAATTGTTTTCCTTTAATAATATTAAACTTTTTTTAAAGAATATATATTGGTAAAATATTAAAAATCTTCAATTTATTTTACAAATTACATTTCATTATTCCAGTATGCACGATTGATCCCGGTTCAAACTTTTTTTTTTAAATTAGTTTTTTTAATTTTTTTTTAGAATTTATTTGATGCAAATGATCCAAAATAAAAATACATACTAATAATATTAAATATTTAATATGGTATTTTTCTTTATTGAAGCTACATTCTTTATAATAATATACAATAATATTTTAAAAATAAAAATACAAAATAATATTAATATTCCTCATAATATAATTTTCTTTTAATAATAATATTTTCCTTTTATTGATCGGTCTTCATTGCCTTATAAATTATTTTCGTTTAAAGAATATATAGTGGTAAAATATTAAAAAATTTCAATTTATTTTACAAATTACATTTCACTATTCCAGTGTGCACGATTGATCCCAATTCAAACTTTTTTTTAAAAAAAATAAAATAAAATACATAATAATATTAATATTCCTTATAATATAATTTTCTTTTAATAATAATATTCTCCTTTTATTGATTGATCTTCATTTCCTTATAAATTATTTCCGTTTAATAATAATATTCATCTTCATTGCCTTATAAAATTGTTTTCCTTTAATAATATTAAACTTTTTTAAAGAATATATATTGGTAAAATATTAAAAATCTTCAATTTATTTTACAAATTACATTTCATTATTCCAGTATGCACGATTGATCCCGGTTCAAACTTTTTATTTTAAATTAGTTTTTTTAATTTTTTTTTTTAGAATTTATTTGATGCAAATGATCCAAAATAAAAATACATACTAATAATATTAAATATTTAATATGGTATTTTTCTTTATTGAAGCTACATTCTTTATAATAATATACAATAATATTTTAAAAATAAAAATACATAATAATATTAATATTCCTCATAATATAATTTTCTTTTAATAATAATATTTTCCTTTTATTGATCGGTCTTCATTGCCTTATAAATTATTTTCGTTTAAAGAATATATATTGGTAAAATATTAAAAAATTTCAATTTATTTTACAAATTACATTTCACTATTCCAGTGTGCACGATTGATCCCAATTCAAACTTTTTAAAAAAATAAAATAAAATAAAATACATAATAATATTAATATTCCTTATAATATAATTTTCTTTTAATAATAATATTCTCCTTTTATTGATTGATCTTCATTTCCTTATAAATTATTTCCGTTTAATAATAATATTCATCTTCATTGCCTTATAAATTTGTTTTCCTTTAATAATATTAAACTTTTTTTAAATAATATATATTGGTAAAATATTAAAAATCTTCAATTTATTTTACAAATTACATTTCATTATTCCAGTATACACGATTGATCCCGGTTCAAACTTTTTTTTTTTTAAATTAGTTTTTTTAATTTTTTTTTTAGAATTTATTTGATGCAAATGATCCAAAATAAAAATACTTACTAATAATATTAAATATTTAATATGGTATTTTTCTTTATTGAAGCTACATTCTTTATAATAATATACAATAATATTTTAAAAATAAAAATACATAATAATATTAATATTCCTTATAATATAATTTTCTTTTAATAATAATATTTTCCTTTTATTGATTGATCTTCATTTCCTTATAAATTATTTCCGTTTAATAATAATATTCATCTTCATTGCCTTATAAAATTGTTTTCCTTTAATAATATTAAACTTTTTTTAAAGAATATATATTGGTAAAATATTAAAAATCTTCAATTTATTTTACAAATTACATTTCATTATTCCAGTATGCACGATTGATCCCGGTTCAAACTTTTTTTTTTTAAATTAGTTTTTTTAATTTTTTTTTTAGAATTTATTTGATGCAAATGATCCAAAATAAAAATACATACTAATAATATTAAATATTTAATATGGTATTTTTCTTTATTGAAGCTACATTCTTTATAACAATATACAATAATATTTTAAAAATAAAAATACATAATAATATTAATATTCCTCATAATATAATTTTCTTTTAATAATAATATTTTCCTTTTATTGATCGGTCTTCATTGCCTTATAAATTATTTTCGTTTAAAGAATATATATTGGTAAAATATTAAAAAATTTCAATTTATTTTACAAATTACATTTCACTATTCCAGTGTGCACGATTGATCCCAATTCAAACTTTTTTTTAAAAAAAAATAAAATAAAATACATAATAATATTAATATTCCTTATAATATAATTTTCTTTTAATAATAATATTCTCCTTTTATTGATTGATCTTCATTTCCTTATAAATTATTTCCGTTTAATAATAATATTCATCTTCATTGCCTTATAAAATTGTTTTCCTTTAATAATATTAAACTTTTTTTAAATAATATATATTGGTAAAATATTAAAAATCTTCAATTTATTTTTCAAATTACATTTCATTATTCCAGTATGCACGATTGATCCCGGTTCAAACTTTTTTTTTTTTAAATTAGTTTTTTTATTTTTTTTTTTAGAATTTATTTGATGCAAATGATCCAAAATAAAAATACTTACTAATAATATTAAATATTTAATTTGGTATTTTTCTTTATTGAAGCTACATTCTTTATAATAATATACAATAATATTTTAAAAATAAAAATACATAATAATATTAATATTCCTTATAATATAATTTTCTTTTAATAATAATATTTTCCTTTTATTGATTGATCTTCATTTCCTTATAAATTATTTCCGTTTAATAATAATATTCATCTTCATTGCCTTATAAAATTGTTTTCCTTTAATAATATTAAACTTTTTTTAAAGAATATATATTGGTAAAATATTAAAAATCTTCAATTTATTTTACAAATTACATTTCATTATTCCAGTATGCACGATTGATCCCGGTTCAAACTTTTTTTTTTTAAATTAGTTTTTTTAATTTTTTTTTTAGAATTTATTTGATGCAAATGATCCAAAATAAAAATACATACTAATAATATTAAATATTTAATATGGTATTTTTCTTTATTGAAGCTACATTCTTTATAATAATATACAATAATATTTTAAAAATAAAAATACATAATAATATTAATATTCCTCATAATATAATTTTCTTTTAATAATAATATTTTCCTTTTATTGATCGGTCTTCATTGCCTTATAAATTATTTTCGTTTAAAGAATATATAGTGGTAAAATATTAAAAAATTTCAATTTATTTTACAAATTACATTTCACTATTCCAGTGTGCACGATTGATTCCAATTCAAGCTTTTTAAAAAAATAAAATAAAATAAAATACATAATAATATTAATATTCCTTATAATATAATTTTCTTTTAATAATATTATTCTCTTTTTATTGATTGATCTTCATTTCCTTATAAATTATTTCCGTTTAATAATATTCATATTCATTGCCTTATAAAATTGTTTTCCTTTAATAATAAAATTTTCCTCCATTGATTCCCCTTCGTTCTTCGTTCTTCGTTCCCCCTGTATCTATATATACATATTGTAGTGCATAGCTAATTGGTACACTGAAATCATATAGATACAACAAACATAGAGAAAGAGAAAGAGAAAGAGAAAGAGAGACAAAACATTCAATGGCATTCAAGGCTTTCTTCTCCCGTTTCACATCATCCTTCAAATTCTGCCGAGCCAAAAATTCGTCCAACATCCCAGAAAATCCTATCCAACTCCCCCCCACCCCTCTCTTCATTGACTGCCAGCCGGCCACCCCGCTCCCTTTCAAACCCCGCCCCTCCTTCAAGCACCGCGTCTCCTCCATCTTCGGCTGTGGGTTCCGCACACACGAAGACCACCTCCCCGAATCACCGCCATGCAAGTGGGACGAGACGCCACGTCCCGACTACAACTCCCCCATCTCCAGCGATTCCGACGGCGAACTCTTCCATCCTCCTCCTCCGCCGACACGACACCCTACCACTTCCATCTCCGGCGATTCCCACAACCAGCTCTTCCCCCCTCCTCCCCCTCCGACTCCGACGCCGACACCACGCCCTGTCACCACTTCCTCGGCCGACAGTGGTTTGTGTGGTTACGAGAGTGACGATGAAAAAGAAAAGATCGTGACACTTTCACTAACTCGCAACAAGAGGATGAAGAAGCTGCTACCATCATTTCCGGCGGAGGGGAAACTGAAGGACAGCTTCGCCGTGGTGATGGAATCGGTTGACCCACATGGGGATGTCAAGGCATCCATGATAGAGATGGTATTAGCGAAGCAGCTGTTTGAGGAGAGAGACCTCGAGCAGCTGCTGGAGTGTTTCTTATCACTCAATTCGCGTCATCTTTACGGGGTCATCGTTGACGCTTTTTCAGACATTTGGAAGGCAATTTTTTTGTAGTACTAGTTGTATTTTGTTTAGTTGCTCAATTGAGTTTTGTATCTTGATTTTTTATTGTTTTTCTCTTTTGTCTGTCCTTCATTTATTTTTCTATTCAAACCTGTTACTTGACCAAAAGAAATGTTATCTTTCTTTCACATTATTGAATTAGCAGACATTTACTGATGTGGATGTTGTTGAGTGTGGATGTTGTTGAGTGTGAATTAGTAGACATTCAAACCTGACCAATTTTTTTAAAAAATTATTATTTTTTCTAAATCGTATGTGTATTTGCTTCATTAAAATTGTGTCTTTAATCGTGTACTCTGTGAGGCATTGTTCATTGGAAAGTTGAGGTTTTTGGTGGTAGAATTCGAAGATTCGACTTTGAAGTACTGGGTTTATTTTAATTTTTTATTTATGGGAATTGAATGTGCTTCAATGGTGTACTGGGTTGTAAAATAATTATTTTGATTTTTATTTATCCTTTTAGGGTTAATAGGAAATTTGTTTGTTGCTTGGAGGGTTACCAATTATTTTGGGAGTGAATGTTCTATTCGGGCATGGATTATGCAAAGGAAACCGGTGAAACCGCTGCAGGTACGGCGCTAATCCCGACGCGGTTTGTGTGGCCTTATCGGGGAGGAAGTGTTTTTCTTTGTAGCTCTTTTACAGGGTGAGACTCAAATGCTCATGTGTGATTTTGATGTTTTATTTGTTAGCTGCACTGTATTGTTCATTACTTTGTTGTAATTCTTAGTTCAATTGATTGTTATTTGTTTAATTTTAATTGATGGGAAGTAAACTTTTTTTTGGTAAAGGTGGTCTGCCCATTATCCAATGACTCCTGTTGAAGGGTGTCTCACTGTATTTCAGACTATTTGCAGCCAAGTTACCATCAAGTTGGTTTATAACTTCAGGAGGTTTTGATGATTCCACTCGAGCCGAGTTTAATTCAATAATACCTTGATCACTATTGTCAAATAATTTCCTGTTAAATCATATTTATTTTTATTTTTTTCATGCAAATTTGTCAATTATGTGTCGTTAATGGTGGATGAGTTCATATATGGTAAATGGGTTCCATGAACAAACAAAACATTTACGTTTTTTTATGGGCATAGTGAAACTTATGTACGTGCTTGGTGGTAAATTCTAGCAACCCTTTGGGGTATGTTGCCTTTTGATGTGGTTGGATGTGAAAATGGTGCTATATTTTTTCTTAAAATTTGTTTCATCCCCTAAGTTCTTGCTGTCATATGCTGCGATTGTAAACACTTCTTCCCATTTTGGTATTTCTCCATGCACCATCTTGTTTTCTTGCAAATAATACTTATTACAAGGGAGGTAATTCAGTTGTATTATTTTGAATGCTTATGGAACAAAGAAGCAAGTGTATTGTTGTTAATTGTTCAGATATGATTTCTCTCTCTTAATTTAATTGAACACAAAGTATAGAAATTTCTTCTCGGCTTAGAAGATGTGTCTTCTCTGCACACAAGAACATAATGTTGCTGAGCTTGGAAGATGAACTGATTCTGTCCTAGCTGTCATGTGATCATTTATTTTAAATGATTTATTTACTATTTTGTGATTTTATTTTTAAATTGATGTACAAAATCAGCGAAGGTTTAGATTCAGAGGAGTTAATTTGGGATCTTCACTTGGACGTGTTGTCATAATGAATGGAATATTAATGAATGCGTTAAACACCCCAATATTAAATTTGATTTCCTCCTATTTCCACAAAAAGTTTACCGTGATGATCGGTAATAACAATATTTTTGAACCCTCATGTAGTTTTTTTTCATTTTGTTAAGTTGAATTTAGCACATTTGCTAAGAGCTGTAATTGGCGGATTAGTGAAGGAAAAAAGAACATTATTAAAATAAGAAAGAAGTTGGATTAGAAGGTTTTGGAATTATATGTTGACCAATGTTAAAAGATGTCATTAACTCTAAGCATGGAAAGTCTTTATCAGTGGGCTTTTTTATTTGGTAAGCACAATTCAACTCAGTAGACTTCTATTTCTTCGTATGCTCATTTTGCATAATGCATTAGGTTTTTGTGAGGAGTTCACCATATTGACCCTATTGGTTTATGAAGCTAATGGTTATTAATAGGGACTTTAGGGTGCACTTTCAGTTGACTCTTATTTTCTTTTATGGCATAAAAAATTAGTAAACATTTTGCGGGATTCTTTACATCATGCTGTCATTGGCACCCATGATGCATTCATGAACTCGCATCGTGAAACATTCTGAATTAACCAGCCTAAGCAACCGGTGTATAGGCTACGGTGAATGCTACACCAATACTGCAGTAAAGATATATTCAAGATGTAAAAATAAAATAACCTGACTTCTGAAAAACCCCAGGATGTGTGTACTCCATGAGAAGTTTGTTCCTGACAATAAACAAAATAGCATGGTCCTGCTTGGTCTTTGGCAAAGGGTGAATGAAGCCAAAACTGAGGCCTATGCAATAAATTGTGGGGTTCACTTCAGAAAAATAACTCCCCATACCATGTTACTTGGCTTCACAAAGGAAACATTAAGGAAATAAACAGGAAAAAAAATGTTCAAATCGCTAAATTAACAGTTTTGGATAAGAGTTGTATCATGTTTAAGGTAGTGCATTGAGGGTATTAGTTTTTTATGGTAAATGTGGCTCAAACATAATGTAATAGAACTCTAATGGTTTTTGGTAGAGAGAGAAAAAAGAAAAAAGAAAAAATAAGCATATGTAGCACAACTTCTCTTAAAATAAAATGTCCCAATATGCAATATTCACCCCAATTGTGGGTTTCATTAATGTAGCTTAGTAGCAAAAATCTGGTATGAGTGCAATAATTTTTATGATATTTAACATTGGGGGGCTAACTTCCAACACTTCTGAGTGCAAATTTTGCTCACTTTTGTTACTTCAAGGAGTTAATTTTGGTCCACTTGTCATGAAAAATGAATTATAGAGTTATTGGTTCAAGTTTTAATATCAAGTTTAATTTATATGGCTAAGTTTGCTTTGCTTTATGTAATCTCATGCAAGCATCAATGCTTTGTATACAGGTAACAAGTATGGTTGTACTTTGACTAATTGGAGTGTAGAACGAGAGTGATGGTGATTTTTAGAGTACCTAGTTCAAAGAATTTCCAGAGCCAGAATACATATGCATATGTATATACACACATAAATAAATGCTTACAAATGTTTGTAGAAAGTCAAGAGTATTTAATGAAACTGCATTCTAAATTAGTCAAATCTTCTATTTGACCATTTTAAATGCAAGAAGGAAGGTACATGATGCCCAAGTTGGCACTTATGTTTGGTTGGGGGATTTGGGAAGGGATTTGGAAAAGGAAATGGAAAGGGTGTGTGAAATGTAGTGAAATATAGGTGTATTTTATTCACATTTCACTTACCTTTTCCTTTTCCTTTTCCTTTTCTCTTCCCAAATCCTCCAACCAAACACAGCGTTAATAAATTAAACCCCCACCACTGACAACGGGGCAATTCAACAGAGTAGGCAGCCTAAAGTTACGCAAAGTGTAGTTTTAAAGTAAACTTTACTTCTTTTTTTTTAAATTTATTATGAAATTAAATTTTGGTAGTTAAGCGATATATGGGCTTATAAATGAAGAGCTTTTGCAATACATATTAGAAAGAGCAATGAAGAGATTGTAGATAATCAAGAACTACCCTGAAGTAGAATGATGCTATTTGTGGGGCAGTGAAAACTTGAAAAGAACTAAATGATACGTGGTCCAAGTAAGCATGATGGTTCGCAATAAATTTTTGATTCATTACTGCAGCTGAAATATGCTTGGGAACTGTCTGAATTATTTAAGCTCTGCAAATACTTGCCACTTAATTCAGGAACATAGAATGTGTTTGTTTGTTTGATTTTGTTACATACAGTACAAGATTGTTGTTGATGGCGAGTGGCGACATGATGAGCACTAGCCATTTGAGAATGGGAACTATGGGACAGTGAACACTGTTTTCTTAGCCAGGGAATCTGATTATGTTCCTGGAATCCTAAATCCACAAATGCATTCTGGTTCTAACATGGATGTGGATAACGAGGCTTTTCAGCGTTTGGTATGAGACTGATATAATGAACTGTTTTTTTTTTACAGCTAGTTGCCTGGAACCTAATATCTCTTGTCATTTGCTCCTATGTAAATTCTATTTTCAAACAAAAGCATGCTGAGCATTTTTCCATCCTGTATACATTTGTACTTGACTAATCATGATACCCATTAGGAACTCTTGCTATTACAAACTTTTGTGTATTTTGGTGGTAAAAGTCAGATACTGGTGGATTTCTACGTGTATAGTATAGGATGTTACCTAATGTTGTTATCGCTGAAGTCAGAAATTCTTTGGTTATCTCTATGCATACTGTTGCTATAGTTTTGGGCTTGTCTGCCGTTGTTACCCCTCAGATTTTTCCTGCCTACTATTCTCTTGCTAATACAGTCGGCATAACTGGTTTAATTCAGGTTTCACCTTTTTGTCTTATCAAATCAATGTGATCGTTCCTAAAATCGCTTGAATCAGAAACAATATGATGGACTCAAAACTGTGAAAAGTATAACCCCATTTGAATTTTGGAATTTCTTTCAATAATTTGAAATAAAAAGAAATTTTATTCCTTATTTTAGAAAATGCAAAAAGGAAGTGTCTAAAGCCAATGGAGGTTTCCCTAGTTTGGAATGTGATTAATGAGTCTTAAAAGATTTTTTTTTAAAAAAAAAAATCAAGAAATCTTTTTTTGGCTCACATCTGTCTTTAAGTGTTATGTATTGCATATTCACATCTTATATCAGTGAGAACATTGATAAAGGTGGACTTTGAAGTATTGCTAGATGATCTTTTCTATGACTTTTAATTTATCAACTTGTATATAATTGCAGGTTAGGGTTTCAGGTGGTCCATTGCATGAAGCCTTGCCAAGGGTATCAAAAGCTGATTTAGAGGTTTCCCGCCACCGTATTACTATATTTCTATCTACTCACATGGCTTATGAGCTGCTTCCTGAGTCAGGCAAGGTTTGAATAATTTTCCCTTGACTTTATTTTATTTTTATCTACTCTTGGAAGATCAAATAGATTTGATTGCTGCAACTATGTTTCATGTTTCTCATATAGATGCATGTGGCTCGCAGGTCATTGCCTTAGATGTTGATTACCTATAAAACAAGCATTTCATATTCTGCATGAACAAGTATCTCTCTCTCTCTCTCTCTCTCTCTCTCTCTCTCTCTCTCCGATGTTAAAATTTATTGGATATTGCTAGAGTGTTATTTACCTTAGAAAGATGTGCTAATGACTGTATAGTGTTAGTTTATTGAGTGTACAAGCAAATAGTTTGCAATGAAGTTACCATATAAAATATGATTTTCTGGCAAATCATGGAGTGTAATTATCTAATATTTGGCATGTAATCCAGTGGATTCCAAATTTGGTTGGAGAAATGAGTAATATCGTTTTATTCTGTGGGGTTGTGCAATATACTAGATTATTTCAGTAGTTATTTGCAAATTCCCTGAAGTCACATTTTATTAGAAGTTCATCTATGCTTTCAGATCACATTTTTATGTGTCAATTCTTTACAATGTTTTCAGGCATTTAATTTATTTTTTTAATAACTAGCATTTATATGTACCTTTCTGAGACTAGTTATTTCCAGGGAATTCCTATGGCTCCTCTTTGGGACTTCTGCAATGGACAGTTTGTTGGAGTTCTTAGTGCTTTGGATTTTATCATGATTGTTAGAGAGGTATGTTTGGGGGTTTAAAGTAAATTTGTTTGTTTTGTGTGCAGTGTGTTTGTGTTGTCATTGGTACAAATCTTTGAGCTTCTAAGTAGGCTTATCTGGTCATGATCTTTAAGTTTGAAAGTTTCTAAATTTAGGGGCTGTAGACAAGATATATAGGTTTTCTAGTTACTAACATCATACTATATTTTTGCGTTAAGTCAGATGTGAACTAGTGTAAGATTATTTCAACAAATGTTTCTGACCTATTCTGCAGCTCGGTAGCCATGGTTCCAATCTGATGGAGGAAGAGCTTGAGACACACACTATATCTGCTTGGAAAGATACAAAATCATACCTGAGCAGACAAATTGATGGGAATGGGAGATTATTTCCATGACAACTTGTTCATGTGAGTTTTTTTTTACTGGCAAGATAAATCTTCATTGATGGAAACAAACAAAGTAATAGGTTACATCAATGAAGAGGAGCTCAGAGCTAGGACAAGCTCAAAGCTCCGGTTGGTGAGAAACCAACAAGAAGAGAAAACAAAATAACAGAAGCAAACAACCAATTCAGCAGATAAAACCCGAACCAGCCCAACAGATCAGATTAGCTCAACAAATTCAGCAGCCTCAACCAATTCAGCAGAACAAAACAAACATTTTGCTCCGCAAGGTTCTCATAACCAAAATCACCTATGAACAACTCCAAAGATGGTTGGAGTGTTTAAATTAACCACATAATCAGCAGCAGCAGCCAGCAGAACACCACCAGCCAGAAAACCAGTTCAGAAGCAGAACAACAGATCACCAACAGTATGGGCTAACAACAAATTGCAGATCACTGACAGATCAGATCAGTAACAGAACAATAGCAGAAACAGCAGAACCACCCGTGAGATAACATCAGCAAATGAAGACACAAAGGTACCAAGAATGCTGCAACTGATGCTCAACAACACACAGATAGAATTCTTTTAAACTTAATAGCATAGCCTGGTTTGTCTCCAATTGAGAACCACGTCCTCGACTGAACCTTTAAGCCAAAGAGCTAATCTGATCTGAATAAGTTCCCACAATTCTGCAGAATTAGGATGAGCATCTCTAAAAACACACTCATTCCTAAGCCTCCAAAGGGACCAGAGGACTACCAGTGGGATTGCTCCCCAAAATTTCCTGAGTGGGTGCTTGAATTTATCCCCCATCCACCAATTGAACAGAGCTGCTACAGATTGTGGGATACACCAACAGAGCCCCCATTCATATAACACAGATGACCAAATGGTCCAAGAGAAGTGACAATGAAGCAAAACACGAGAAACAGTTTCAGGGGCCAATTTGCAGAGAGGACATAAAGGAGAAACATTGCTGCCTAGGACACCAATATCGAGCAGAAACACCGCTGTTTTAACTCTGTTTTTCCATGCTAACCATCCGAAGAAATGTACTTTGGGAGGTAAGATATTGCTCCAGATGAACTTGCTGATGTTGAGATCTGGCCCAAGGAAAGAATTCCAAAGAGAATATAAGGAAGACACGGAGAGAACACAAGAACCTGAGTTTTTACTTGTGGCATGTAAATGAATCACCAGGGTTGGCTACTTTAGTTATTAGTTATTTAGTCTTGATATAAAGGACAAAAATTTTGGGATGCTGGCTTTGCCATTGACATCTTTGCAATGAGCAAAGATGAACACCCCTTTTCGTAACTACCTTTTGGCTCTTTCTTGTGTCTTCCTTTACAACATCTTAATTCCAGCTTCTTTTGACTAAAAAAAAAGTCTTACTAGATGGAATTCTTTACTAAGCTGCTATCAATATTGGGTCATATTTCTCCTGCAATCGATGATACGTGTGTAGTTCCATTTGATTTATGGATAAATTACACCTTTAACCCCTGTAGTTTTACCCATATTTTACTTTGGTCCCTATTTTTCAAACTGAACAATTTGGCCCCTACATGTGCCACTTTTAACCCCTGTAGGTTTACTCAAGCATAGGTTTTTTCTTAGTGTTTTATTTCAAGGATAACATATGCCACTAAGGCAACCTAACAAGACCTAATCTCCAAAGAGAACACAAGACCCTCACAACCTGAGGGGTTTGATCAAAATAAAAATGCTTCTAACATATCAAGAGGATAGGAAAACCAAAACACTAAGGGGGTCTTTGAGCCCCCTTTTCGCCATCCCTCTTTATTGAGGGCTATATGCTTTGTTAAATTAATTGAATTCATATAATTTTTTGTTATTGCCTCCCATGTCAGTCTTGAGGAAGCAAGTGACACATAAATTATTTAATCTGTTTTTGGAATTCCACCTCTGAAATAGGGATTTTCTTCATTTTAATATCCAGCATGAGTAGGTTTTGTCTGCTGACTTTTATGTTGGTTTAGCAGGCTGGGCCAGATGAGAATTTGAAAGATGTTGCTCTCAAGATTTTGCAAAATAATGTGGCAACAGTTCCTGTTATCCATTCATCTTCAGGCGATGCCTCGATTCCGCAGCTATTACACCTTGCCTCACTTTCTGGAATACTAAAATGTAAGGTTTTATTTAGTTTCCTGAACAAGAATTGGTGTTTTCTTACTAACCAATGTCTTGCTAATTTTCAGGCATTTGCAGGTACTTTAAACATTCTTCTGGGGACATTACCGATGCTCCAACTACCAATCTGTGCAATTCCTTTAGGTACCTGGGTTCCGGGAATTGGGGAAACAAATCGACGGCCATTGGCAATGTTGAGACCACGTTCTTCTCTTGGTTTAGCGTTGAGTTTGTTAGTTCAAGGTAAGAGAATATCAGGTTATTATTTCTGGGAGGGGTAAACTTGCCAACCTTGAGCCCCAAGCATTTCTGTCAACTTCTCATAATTAGTTTTGCTTGGTAAGTTGAAGGGTTGTGCTTCATTTGATCAGCAGATCTTAATGTGCATAAGAGAAGTGTTTCTTCATGGTTTGTTTGTCTGTTTGTTGGGTTAAACTGTTTGAGGTCCCATACACCTACTTGAGGTATGAACTTCGGATTGGTGATTCTTAATGGACAAATAAATTTGGATGTTATTGTGACTAGTCCCTTGCTATGGGAATGCCTAGGGATGCATTGGTGATTCTGAAACCATGTTTTTTGTTAATACATAGCTTTGGTCAAATTTAAGTATAGAGTTTGTAATTGCATTGTGATCTGTGCCAAATTTAACTAGTTTTTTATGATATAGATAATAGATGTTTGTTCTACTCTTCAAGTAATTTGGGTAATTTAAACTACAAAAAAATTCAAGCAATTGGTTTATATATATATATATATATATTTTATTGGCTATTTTACTTTCACTATAACTTTGGTTGGGAATGGAATGATGTGTTAGTTTTTATCTTTTGTGCTTAAATTTTTGTTCCTTCATATAATTTTGGTTCAACAAAATTATGGACAAAAGGGATAATGGGGATTGGATTGGGTGATAAGATTAGTGAGAATGCTTTACTTATATTTCACCATTGTCCTTTCATCCTCATGTTATTGCGCCTTTTGTCTTTGCCACTCAAGTTACCCATTGTTGATGACAATGACTCATTATTAAATGTATATTCTGGAAGGTCAGTTCTGGTTCTAATATAGGACTCTGCATTATGAGTCAAATTTCAATTACAATTCCACCATCAAGAGTGATATGTCTGTTTTCTTCTTGACAGTGATATTACTGCTTTGGCAAAGGACAAAATTTATACTCATATTAATCTTGAAGAGATGACTATTAATCAGGTAAGTGCTTCAATTTGTTATTGTTGAGGTTATGCGCTTTCCAAGTCAAGTATCTTGATTACTTACCTAAAAAAAAAAAGTGATGATGTATCATAGGCTTTGTTTAAGGAATTGTGTTATGATATCAACTACTTTTTTGAGTACATGCAAAAACTACATGAATTGATTTTGAAAGAGTTTGGGTTAGTACAAATTTGGCAAGAAATGCTGAAAATCTTTTCATTTTCTCTTTGTTTTTGTTTTGGAAAATATCCAGGCATTGCAGCTGGGACAAGAGCCATATTCTCCATATGGATCCAACAGTCAAAGATGTCACATGTGTTTACGATCTGATCCACTGCATAAAGTGATGGAGCGATTGGCAAATCCAGGGTATTTTCATTCTCTCTTATTTATGCTATGTGAAATGTGCTAATTTTGTGAGCGACTAAAATCTGGAGTATATGAATGTATGATAAAAGCTGTTGGATTTTTGATAAAATTAAAAATATGATTAGGAGTTACTCATGGCCACCCCATCTACCAATAAATGAGATTCTTGTGTTCCTTTTGGGAAAATTGATGTGTTCGACTTTGACGTATGTGGAGCACAGGGTTGAATTTGATCAATCATGATGAACTGTTACCGTTTATCTCCCAAATAGAGAAGACTAATTTTCAAGGAAATATAGAATAGGATGAACATTTTAAGTTTGATTCTTTATTGGTTCATAAAGATCTCAATAGTTCACACGATAGTGTTTCTCAAGTTTCATTTTTTTGTCTTTTGCCAACTTCATTTTCAACTCAAAGCTTTATCTTCTCTACATTTCTCACTTTTAGTTTCAGTAAGAAATTTGAAGGTCTTTTTGGTGCCTACCAGATGGAGATGGTATGGCACGACTCTGCAGACAGCTCCCCGATTAAATTTGAGGAAGGGGTCAACCGGTTCAATTAAATGGCCTCAGTGGACATAATGTAACCGTGTCATTCAAGTGCCATTGTGCCAATCCATTACTGTCAATGGAAGCTTGACTGAACCCCTTATTCCTCAGTAGTACCATTCTAGCAATGCCGGTATTGTAACTTTATCTACTTTCATTTTCAATATGTCTTGAATTTTTTCCTAACTGCATTGTTTAAGCCTCACTAATATACTATGCAGTTATGATGGTTGAGGGTTTTAACTAATGAACTTGTCCGAGGCCATCCAGATTTGGAGTTCAAACATATGTGCAGTGCTTCATGATTGGGAGAGTTTCATGAGGATTAGTGTTGCAGAGCAAATATTTTATTGTTTCTTGCTGAATAATACTTTACATGATGAATTTATAACCAAACTGGCCTGTATTCTTTTAATTTAATTGATCAACTGAAATAAGGAAGAACACACGGTTGCCTTTTTTATTGGCTTGCTCATAATTTTGAGATGTGATTTCATGTATGCCCATGTTATATTTTTGTGATGATCACGTGCGGAAAATGTTGTTGTCCTTGGGAATTTAATTCTCTCTAATTAAGCATCCGATTGGAGAGGTGGTGTTGGAACAGATGGGTTTACTTCGATGATCTAAAGCATTTATTTGTAATGATCACATTTATTTTAAAAAATTAAACCTTTTTTTTTTTTTTTTGGTATGCTCTACTCAGCAAATCACTCAATACTATTTTTTAATTCTAAATTTAAAAAAAATTGTTAGTTATACTACTTTTTTCAAAAAAAAAAAAATGAACTAATTTGGTAGTTTATTTGGCATAATTATAACATGCCCTTTGTAATAAAAAAAATACCAAACAAAAAAAAATTAACCTTTTTTTTTTTTTTTGGTATGCTTTACTCAGCAAATCACTCAATACTATTTTTTAATTCTAAATTTAAAAAAATTGTTAGTTATACTATTTTTTTCACAAAAAAAAATGAACTAATTTGATAGTTTATTTGGCATAATTATACCATGCTCTTTGAAATAAAAAAATACCGGACATATTTTATTTTTGCCCATGTCTTTATTCAGAAAATGAACATGTCCATATTTTTAAAACTAAAATATTTTTTTGAACTTTCATTATTTTTATATCTATAATACACATGATTGGAAGAATGATGATAGTTAAATAAGTTTATTAGGTAAAAACAAACGATAGACATAAACACAAAATTCAAAATGTCAACTTTAGCATAGAGAGGAAGAGAGAAGAAGAGGAGGCTAAAATTAGCATTAGCCTCTTATGTCAATTGAAATCTCATCAATTTGTCAATTTATCACTACCAAACATCTCATAACTTGTCTAGTTCTTTCATATTTGTCAATTAAATTGTATATATATTTTCACAGAAAAGCATTGAAACAGAATCAATCACACAAAAACATAAACAGAAACACTAAATCAATCGCTCATAAATTAGAAAGAACGAGAGATACCGGATGAATTATCGTGCGTGTCGATATATATAGAGAGAAAGTCATATATCTATATATGTATATGTAGATCTTGAAATCCTAGGCAAGAACTAAAAATGCAACATAAGAGAGATGAAAACTTTGATTCATTCATCGCAAACAAAAGTTGATGAAAATCTTCAAAGAAATGTGTGTAAATGTGGAGTAAGAGGGGCATTACCAAGCCGGATTATGGTGATGAAGCTTGGAGAGCTCTTTCAAGTGCAGAAGTGAAAGGTGTTTGTAGAGAGTGAAGTGAAGTACTATTTGTGTATATATATAGAGGTGTAATGTTTCAGACCCCCACTGGGGGTGACCCCCAGTACCCCCAGAGGGGTCTGATTGGTGCAAATTTTTTTTTATTTTTTTATTTTTTTTCTTCTTCCAATAACCAACCCCCATGTGTGTGTGGGGTGGTGGAGGTGGGGAAAATTGGGAGTCTCCATCAGTTCTCATATATAGAGGGAGAGAAAAAACTTCAGGCTCTGTTTTCAGTTTCATCACATTTGCAAGCGAGAAACAAAGAAGTGCGCTCGCCTTTCACAATTGCGTTCTCTTTTTTTTTTTTTTTTTGGACTTGTAATAACCAAATTTAAGCGTTATTATGTTTGTATTAACTATTATTTAATTGAAATTCGATTAACAATAAATTTTGAATTTCATCATTTTGAACAATAAAGAAACACATTATTATAAGGTATTTTAATTTTTCACTTTCATGTCACCACATTAGCATTATAGAAAGAGGGGAAAAAAAATGGCAAAAAACTTTTTGGTAACGAATAAGAGCAAGATAAACTTTTCAAAAAAATTATTAACTTAGTTGAATTTTGTACTTTTATTGTATCACACAACTAGTTAAATATATATTTTTAAATATCACAAAACTAATGATTGAATGAGGATAAAATCTTTATTAAATCATTTATCTAATTTATGTCAATAATGCAATTTATCTATCACAATTATTTTATAATTTCATAAAATATAATTTTGTTTTCTCCAATATCTCATTTTATTATCCAATTTTTTTTATAAAAATTAATATAATCTTAATTTAATTTGACCAAGTTGCATGTTCGATCACAACCATGGTGGATATGCAGTTTATAAAGAAAATCGAGTTCCAAGAGTTTGTTAAATTACATTTGCATTATCTAAAGTATTGATTAAATCCCATTTTAGCCTTTAATTTTTTTTCTTCAATTTGATAATTAAAATATTCAAATTGTGTCTATGTGATTTAGTTGGTTGTTGACCAGAAAACATAATTGTGGGAAAATGTAATACTTTATGAGGCAAAATTAAAATTCAACGGGAAAGTTTCAATGTCACGTGGAATTCGTTGTCAGTTGACAAAATTGGACCATAATGATTATTTTATTTAATAATTTTTTAATAAATTAAATGTGAGAATGTAATAAGATAATTATTTTATTTTATTCTTGAAACATCTCCAATTCTTTATATTTATATATATATATATATATATATATATTTTTTTTTTCCATCAAATTTATTCAACAATTTAAATTAAAGCACGATTTGATATATAGCTCACTTTTCCAAGAGTGTAAATCAAAATTTTCATCAAATATTTTTAAAAATACCTAACCCATCTAAAAACCTTATTTAACAAATTCAATGAAAAAAAAATAATTTTCAATCCTTCATCTGTTAATAATTTTTTCAAATTTAAGTAAAAATAATTATTAAAAATTTGATGAATAAATTAGATCTAAGTTTTATCAAAATTTTAACTAAATTTAAAATTTGGTGACTTTAAAATTTATCCTCATTTGGCAACTTTAAATTTTAACTCCCATTTGACAAATGGATTGGCTTTTAGTTGAAACTAAAAAAGTACGAAAATACAAAATAGACTAAATAAGTCAATAAGGTAAAATTTTACATTCAAACTATAATCATTTCACTTTTTTTTCTAAAACAAACAAAAAAGTTAAAAAATTCTTCCCAAACGTAACTAATTTAGCCTAGCTAAATTAGGCAAGAGTCAAAGAGTGAAGCTAAAATAGTTCTTTACAAACGAACCCTAGCTAAAAATTAAAAATTAATAAATTATATAAAAAAGTCAAAAATTCGATTTTCTCTTTACTTTTTACACTTTTTTTTAATAATAATTTAAAAAGTCATTCTAAATATACTAATTTTTTTCAGGAGCATTTACATACATGTCTTAATTTATGAACTTATACTTCATTAAGTCATAATTACAAAATTTTAGACCTTCAAGTCCCATTAAATTTTTAATAGTTAGAATTGTCCTTCAAACAATGATTGTTTATCATTTATGATTATTTATAAAAGAACATGATAATTTGATATTTATTTTAATTTTCAAAATTTTGAAACATCAACTTTAAAATTGAAAAAACAAAAAAAAAAAAATTATGTGCAAAAAAAAAAAAAACTAAAAGTGTTTCTGGTTTCAGTTTTTTGAAAAAATTGAGTTTTTTTATTTTCGTATTTTTTTTTGTTTCTAGTGAATATTTTTAAAATTTTAAGTAATTCTTTTATTTTTCTAGATGCACTTTACTTAGGTGTTTCTAAATAGTCAAATATTTGTGAAAAAATATTTTTAAAATTAATAAATAAACAAAAATACGAAAATGTAATGAATTTTCGTTTTTTTTTTTTTTGTATTTTTGATATTTAGTGAATTTTTTAAAGATTTTTTTCACAAATATTATACTTTTTAAGTGTATTTATATTAGGTGTCTAAAAATTTAAAAATTTACTTAAAATGTTAAAAAAATTCATTGAAAACAAAAAAAATACGGAAAATAAAATAAAAAAATATAATTTTTCTGAAAAGTGTTTTCTGAAAACAAAAAATTTTTTTTTTTTTTTGAAAAATTGAAAATTTTGAATTTTTTTTTGTGTGCAAAACTGCAAATTTTATGTCTATAAAGTAGCATGATGATAAAACATTGATGTGCAAAACTAAAAAAAAAAAAAAAAAAAAAAAAAAAAAAAAAAAAACTTCAAAAAATGAGAAAATTGATAATGTTCTCAGTTTTAAAACTGAAAAAAAACTGATAATATTTTCGATTTTATTAGATAGTTGAATCAAACTAATGAGTAGACAGACAAAAACGTTAAATCTCATGCTCTATTTTTTTATCAGTTAGTAAAACAATTATGTGGAATATTACTATACAAAATTGATAATATTCTTAGTTTTAAAAATTAGAAAATAACTAATAATATTATTAGTTTACTAAATAGGACTTACTATTTCAAAAAATCTTAGATAAGACCTGAGTTGTCATAACATTTATAAATAAAACTTTTAGATAATTAACTCTTTTTTAATCTCATATTTTAACTAATAGCCTGTTCCCAAACAAGACCTTATTTGAGTAAAAGGCAGGCAGGTTAATACGACGTTGTCTTGTTAGGAAGAACTATTTCACAAACTTCTTGTAGGTGCGCCGTAACAGAGGCAATGGTGGAGAGAGAGAGAGAGAGAGAGAGAGGCATGGAAGGACTCACAGATGAAGAAAGAAGGGCTCTTCGTGGTAGCAAATTCGCTTCTCTTCCTCCTTCTGTTTCCTTTCCTTCCCGATCCAAACTCAAACCTAGGTCTCACCTCTCTCTCTCTCTCTCTTTCTCTCTTTCTTATATCTTTGCTTAGTCTTTAATGTTTTTCTATTGCAGTCATCAAAGGACACTGTAGATGTTGTAGTGAAACGCCTAAAAAGAAGCTGAAATGGTGATTCAAATAGAATTCAATTCCAATTGCTTGTCTAAAGACATTGAAGGGTTTACAAATTAGGTTTATCAGAGCATTTGCTTTCGCTTTTGATTAGAACAGGCACTATTCCAATGAATTTTCAAGGAGTTTTTTTTTTTTTTTTTTAGAATTTATTTGATGCAAATGATTCAAAACCCTAATGATTAAATTCCTGAGTTGTGCAATTCAATCTATTCTTCTGGTTCTTTGTTAAAGTGGATTTGTACCTAGAAACTTTTTGCAATGTTTTCCATAATATAGTGTTTTGGTTGAGTCCATTACCTCATTTCCATTGAATGATTGTTGTATTGTGTCAGTTTTCTAAGGAATTTCATAGCATTCTCTTAAATGTGTCTCAATAGGATATTTAATTGTTGATTAATATTTCAAACATCCGTTAGTTGTCTTGTTTAGGTCCTCACTACTAAACAACCAAATGTAGTTTGACTTCTTGTGTTTATACTCACAGCCTCATGGACCAGAATGATCCAAGCCCATATGGTAGGGTCAACCTAAATTTTTTGAGGCCCGAAGCAAACTCAGAAATGAGGCTCAACTTTTAAACTTTTTTTAAAGAATATATATTGGTAAAATATTAAAAATCTTCAATTTATTTTACAAATTACATTCCACTATTTCAGTATGCACGATTGATCTCGATTCAAACTTTTTTTTTTTCAAAATAAAAATACATAATAATATTAATATTCCTTATAATATTATTTTCTTTTAATAATAATATTTTCCTTCTATTGATTGGTCTTAATTACCTTATAAAATTATTTTCCTTTAATAATAAAATTTTCCTTCATCTTCATTGATTCACCTTCGTTCCCCCTGTATCTATATATACATACTGTATTGCATAGCTAATCGTTACACTGAAATCATACAGATACAACAAACAAAGAGAAAGAGGCACTATTCCAAGCCCATATGGTAGGGTCGGCCTGAATTTTTTGAGGCCCAAAGCAAACTCAGAAATGGGTTCAATTTTTAAACTTTTTTTGAAGAATATATATTGGTAAAATATTAAAAATCTTCAATTTGTTTTACAAATTACATTCCACTATTCCAGTATGCACAATTGATCCCGATTCAAACTTTTTTTCTTTTTTTTTTTCAAAATAAAAATACATAATAATATTAATATGCCTTATAATATTATTTTCTTTTAATAATAATATTTTCCTTTTATTGATTGGTCTCCATTGCCTTATAAAATTAGTTTCATTTAATAATATTCATTTTCCTTTTATTGATTCATCTTCATTGATTCACCTTCGTCCCCCTATATCTATATATACATATTGTATTGCACTGAAATCATACACTGAAATCATATAGCTACAACAAACAAAGAGAAAGAGAGAGAGACAAAACAATTCAATGGCATTCAAGTCTTTCATCACCCGTATCACATCATCCTTCAAATTCTGCCCTCCAAAAATCAGTCCAACATCCCAGAAAATCCTATCCAACTCTCCCCAAGCCCTCTCTTCACTGACTGCCAGTCGGCCACCCCACTCCCTTTCAAAAAACCCCACCGCTCCTCCTTCAAGCACCACGTCTCCTCCTTCTTAGGCTATGGGTTCCGCACGCACGAAGACGACCTCCCCGAATCACCGCCATGCAAGTGGGACGAGACGCCACGTCGTGACTACAACTCCTCCATCTCCAGCGATTCCGACGACGAACTCTTTCCTCTTCCTCCTCCGTTGACACGACACCCTATCACCACTTCCATCTCCGGCGATTCTGACAACGAGCTCTTCCCTCCTCCTCCTCCGACAACGACGCCGACACGACACCCTGGCTACGAGAGAGAAGATGAAGAAGAAGAGATCGTGACACTAGCGGCGTTTTCACTAAATCGCAAGAAGAGGGTAAAGAAGCTGCTACCGTCGTTTCCGGCGGAGGGGAAAGTGAAGGATAGCTTCGCGGTGGTGAAGGAATCGGTGGACCCATATGAAGATTTCAAGGCATCCATGATGCAGATGATACTAGCGAAGCAACTGTTTGAGGAGAGAGACTTTGAGCAACTGTTGGAGTGTTTCTTATCGCTCAATTCGCGTCATCATTACGGGGTCATTGTTGACGCTTTTTCGGACATTTGGAAGACAATTTTTTTGTAATACTAGTTGTATTTTGTTTACTTGCTCAATTGAGTTTTGTATCTTGATTTTTCATTGTTTTTCTCTTTCTTTTGTCCGTCATTTATTTTCTATTCAAACCTGACCAAAAGAAATGTTATCTTTCTTTCACATTATTGAATTAGCAGACATTTACTAATGTGGATGTTGTTGACTGTGGATGTTGTTGACATTTGAATTAGCAGTCATTCAAACCTGACCAATTTTTTAAAAAAATTATTATATTTTCTGAATTGTACGTGTATTTGCTTCATTAAAATCGCGTCTTTAATTGTGTACTCCGTGAGGCATTGTTCATTGGAAAGTTGAGGTTTTTGGTGGTAGAATTCGAAGATTCGACTTTGACGTACTGGGTTTATTTTTATTTATGGGAATTGAATGTGCTTCAATGGTGTCTTGGGTTGTAAAATAATTATTTAATATTTAACTAAAATGGATATGCATTGCAGGTTGCTCGCAGTGGTCACACTGTAGTTAGGGCAAACTCTGTTTTAATTCTATTTGGAGGTGAAAATGCTAAACGGAAGAAACTCAGTGATTTACATATGTTTGATTTGAAGTCTTTGACTTGGCTTCCTCTTCATTGCACGTGAGTAGTCTGCAGCATATTGTATCAAAATATTTTCTGAAACGATTGAAAAAAAATGTTGCTTGTCGACAATTTCAGACCTTAATTCTTTGTTGTACATCAAATTCCATTCAGAAGCTATTAACTGGGTCCTTGGCGCACTGTGCATGTGTGCAGAGGACAAGGACCATCTCCAAGATCTAACCACGTGGCTGCTCTTTATGGTGATAAAATGCTTCTAATTTTTGGAGGAGCATCGAAGTCTAAGACGTTGAATGACATATATTCACTTGACTTTGAGACGGTGTGTTCAGCTTTTAAATTTTTCTAGTTAATATTATTGGTCTTGGTGGTTGACATCTGATTTCTTTAGTGATGCAAAATCACATCTTATCTGCAAATTTCTGATACATGCATATGGATGTTTTCTTCAGATGATATGGTCGAGAATTAAGATACGAGGTTTTCATCCATCACCTAGAGCTGGCTGTTGTGGAGTCCTGCGTGGAACTAAATGGTACATTGCTGGGGGTGGTAGCAGGAAAAAACGTATGTCGCACAATCCGAGAAGAACGTATTCAAACTTCTCTAATCTGTTTCTTCCACGGTGCAACTCTGAATGAGGAACATAATTTCTTTTTGATGTCGGGTTTAATGTGACAATTTGGCTTATTGCCTACTCTTTTCATCTATTTTTGTTATGATGGTGACCATCTCATGTGTGGTTTGGGACTTTGGGACCTATGTATGCATTCTAAGAGGAGAAGATTAAAAGCAGAAAGAAGAATATACTTATATTTATTAAAAGTGGGAAGAATAATATAAAATCAAAGAGAAGGATTACCCATGTAACTCCTATTACTTGAAAGAAAGGGAAAATGGCAAAATTAGTTGGCACTTGAGACTATTGGTTTGAATTTATTATAATTTTGCTATTGTTTGGTTCTTTTATTGCCTTTGGTTGTGTAGTTATTTGGTATCTCCAAAGAATCCAATGACTCACACTTATGCATGTCACCTAATATGCATTTTAGATTTCTATTTGCTCTTACAGAGAAATTTCTTGACTTTTCTTTCTATTCTATTCTCTCTATTTTCCAGGACATACAGAAATGTTGATTTTTGATGTTTTAAAACAAGAGTGGTCTGTTTCTGTTGCATCTCCTCCATCTTCTATCACCACCAACAAGGTATTTGTTGATTTTGCAGCTTGTCCAAGTCTAATAAAAGTAGGTCTTTACAACATTATTATTGGACTTTCAACAAAGTGTGACTTGTAGGTTTTATCATTCGTTGGAAGGTAATTAAAATGAATTCCTGAGGATGTTTATGTTATGCTTTCTCCTTCACATTTTTTCAAATTATTTTCTGCTTTCCTTTGGAGTTGGATGGTTTGGCCAGTTGGCCATACCTGATATGGCTGTGATTGTCAACTTGTATGCTAGTTAGAATATAATACTGCAAGACTTGAATCTTGTTCTCTTCTTTTTTGTTTCTCACTCAACTTTTGTCACTTGGGAATAATAGATATTTATTTCCTCCTATTTGTTGGCAATTTTGCTGATGGATTACTGTTTCACAGGGGTTTAGCCTTGTGCTGCATTAGCACAAGGAAAGGGATTTTCTTGTTGTGTTCGGGGGATCCAAGAAGGAGCCTTCAAATCAGGTTAAAAATAAGTTTTCAAATATTGTTTCCTGTTAACGCATCAGTTGATACCCAACAACACATTGTTTTGTGGCAGATTGAAGTACTGACCATGGAAAAGAATGAATCATCTATGGGCCGGTGATTAGCTCCCAGTAAAGGTCCAGGATCTTTACTCTCTGAAAACAGCTTTGTTAGATAATGTCTCAATGGGACCACATATTTAAATGTGGTGTTATCATTTATAAGAAGCCTACAATTTAAGTGATTCAATTTAGTTAATAGGCTTAAGGTTATATGTGTCATGGACCTAATGTGTAGATACTAGTTGAGTAATTTCTATTTCTATGAGGGGCAGAAATAGAAATTAAAACAAAATTGGTTAAGTTGGTTTTCATAGAAACTGCCACACGGTTTTGTTTTTTGAAAACCTATTTTAACTTTAAGATGTTATGGTCCCTAATCCTGCCTGATAAGAAAAGAACTGCCAACTTCTTTGATATCCTCTCAAGGAGAAACTAAAGGCACCAAAAGGAAAGGATTGGAAGGCAACAACAAAGGCAATACAAAAGGTGGTATTGACAATCACGCTTCCGTTTAACCATTACGATGGAATCAGGTACGCTTTTGTTTGGTTTTCTTGCTAATACACATGATACATGATCCAAACTCTAAGGTTTTATGTTCTGAAAAATTTATCTAACAATTGGTATCAAAGCGGTTATATCATGTGTATTATCAGAATTGATATGCTATTATTCATCCTATTTAGTTTCCTGGTTTTCAGATTCTGAAATTCTGTATTTTCTGTTTTTTTTTTAAATAGTAATCTGTTTTCTGGAAATGTAAACTAATTGAGATGGGTAGTGGGTAGATAAGTGCATATATATATATATATATATCATGCGGTTTGATTGTGAACATTGGTTTAAAAAAAAAAACCCACTTCCGTCTGCGTTCTTTGGGCGTTTGAAACAGAGCAGTTTTATGTCAACATATATTCTTAATCTATTCATGCATGTGTTGGTTTGGTCTTTGGCATTTTGTAATCAATTCTTGCATGTAATTTGTGACTGTATAAAAGGTTTGGTTTTTTGGCATTTTCTAATCTATTCATGCATGCGTTGTTTTCCTGGGTGTTTGAATCAGAGTACCATTATGTTATTATTTTCTTATAACGAATTGATTTGGAGTTTTCTATTCACTTGATGCATGTGATTTGTGGTTTATAAAAAAAAAAATTTATTTTTGGAACCTTCAATTATATATATATATATATATATATGTATATAATTGGGATTGCTGCAAATTATATCATATATACGGGGTAACGCATTAAGAAATCTTTAAATTTAAAATTATTTCATACAACATCTACAGTTGAAATTTAATTTTCTAACATTCTAAATATAAGTCAATTAAAACAAGATGTCACAAAAGTGATCTCTCTTGATTAGATTGTTTTATATGGAATGTTTTGATGTTCATGTATGTGTACATCATGCGGGTATTTATCGGTCCAAAGACATGATTAATACTTGGCAGAATTACACGCACATATGCGGTGATAAACATGTGCCAATAGTCAAGGAAACCTAATGTGAATAATAACTCCATCAAAAGATAGATTTGTTATTTGACATAACTTATTGTCAATGTTTGATCATTACAACAAGAATACCACTTACAGTTAATATCACTACCCAAAGGCTTGGTATTAATGTTGTGCTAGGTATCTTGAGATGTTGTTATTAAATTAATTTAATTAGAGATTATCTGTTTGGTTACTTAATGTGAGCATAATTGTTTATTCATTTTATTTTATTTTCTATTCAGCTTTAATGTCGACTACTTCAATCTCTGCCAACATGAACAATGTTCCAATGTTAAATGGAACAAACTTTAAGGACTGGAAAGAGAACATATTGATTGTTCTCGGCTGCATGGACATAGACTTGGCATTAAGAATGCCAAAACCGAATGATCTCACTGAACAAAGTACTCCTAAGGAAATTGTGTACTTTGAAAAGTGGGATCGTTCTAACAGGCTAAGTCTTATGATCATGAAGCGTGAGATTCCAGAAGTCTTTCGGGGTGCAATAACAGAGGATGTTACCATTGCCGGTGAATTTCTTTCAGAAATTCAAAAGCGTTTTGCTAAAAATGATAAGGCTGAAACAAGTACGCTTTTAGCAAGCTTGATTTCAATGAAGTATAAAGGCAAGGGTAATGTTCGCGAGTACATCATGGAGATGTCTCATCTTGCTTCAAAACTTAAGGCACTAAAGCTCGACCTATCTGATGATTTGCTCGTGCATCTAGTTCTCATCTCTCTTCCTGCACAATTTAACCAATTTAAGGTCAGTTATAACTGCCAGAAGGAGAAATGGACTCTCAATGAGCTCATTTCATTTTGTGTGCAAGAGAAAGAGAGATTGAAGCAAGAAAGGACTGAAAGTGCTCATCTGGCAAGCACCTCCAAGCATACGGGCAAAAGAAAGCATAAGGGAAAAGAAGTTGCTGCTCCTAAGGGTCCGGAACCAAAGAAACAGAAAGTGCAGGATGGATTGTTTCTTTTGTGGCAAGCCCGGACGCAGAAAGAAGGATTGTGCCAAATACGTCGCCTGGCGTGTAAAGAAAGGTACATTTTATGTTTTGGTTTGTTCTGAAATAAATTTAGCTTCAATACCAAGAAACACTTGGTGGGTAGATTCTGGCGCTACTACTCACATATGTGTTTCTATGCAGGGTTGCCTGAACTACCGCAAGCCAACTGATGCTGAAAGATACATCTTTGTGGGTGATGGCAAGTCAATAGAAGTGCAGGCAATAGGGCACTTTAGATTATTGCTGAAAACTGGTTATTATTTGGATTTAATAGACACTTTTGTTGTACCGTCCTTTAGACGGAATTTAATTTCTGTTTCTGTATTGGACAAATTGAGATATTGTTGTTCTTTTGGAAATATGAAGTTTAGTATGTCTATTAATTCAAATGTTGTTGGTACTGGTTTACTTAATGTGTTTGATAATCTATATTTGCTAGAAACTATTGCATCTTATAATGAAATCTTGCACGTGGAATCACGAGGTAAAAAGCGTAAATTAACTAAGGAAAATTCAGCCTCATTATGGCACAAACGCCTAGGTCACATCTCTAAATCTAGAGTTGAGCGCCTTGTGTCTGATGGAATTTTGGACTCTCTTGATTTTTCAGAATTTGATGTCTGTATTGAGTGTATCAAGGGAAACAGACCAAAATAAAGAAATATGGTGCCCATATGACTACAAATGTCTTAGAATTAATTCATACGGACATCTGTGGGCCATTCCCTATGGCGTCTTGGAATGGTCAACAATATTTTATCACATTCATAGACGACTATTCCAGATATGGGTATCTATTTCTTATCCATGAGAAATCACAGTCTTTGGACGTATTCAAAAAATTTAAGACCGAAGTTGAGTTACAACTCAACAAATGGATAAAAAGTGTCAGGTCTGACCGTGGTGGTGAATACTATGGCAGATATGATGGGCCAGGTGAACAACGTCCAGGACCGTTTGCAAAATACCTGGAGGTATGTGGAATCGTCCCACAATACACCATGCCAGGATCACCTAGCATGAATGGTGTATCTGAGAGACGAAACCGGACTCTTAAGGATATGGTAAGAAGTATGATCAGTCATTCTACTTTACCAGAGTCCCTCTGGGGTGAGGCTCTAAAGATAGCAACTTATATCTTAAATCGGGTGCCAACTAAAGCAGCTGCAAAAACACCTTATGAGCTTTGGGTTGGGCGAAAGCCTAGTCTAAAACACTTGCATGTGTGGGGGTGTCCTGCTGAGGCGAGGCCTTATAAACCTCATGAAAGAAAATTGGACTCTAAAACTGTTAGCAGCTACTTTATTGGCTATGCCGGACGATCACGGGGTTACAAGTTTTATGATCCCACAAATAGGTCAATATTTGAGACGGGAATTGCAACATTTTTTGAGGATGTTGAGTTTGGGGGGAGAAATCCAGTTAGAGACATTGTCTTTGAGGAGGAAACAGGAGTAATCCCACTTCCTATTACTACTTTTGACCAATTACAGGTTCCTATACCTGTCATTGCTCGAGAAGTAACTTCGGATCCTCAACTAGACAATGTTGTTCAAGACAATATAGTTCAACCCCTCATTCAAGATGAGGTAATTGTTCCTGAGGAACAAACTCTACAACCTCAATCTCAAGAACCTGTGCCACTAAGGCAATCCACAAGAGAAAGGAGATTTGCGATTTCGGATGATTATCTTGTATATCTCCAGGAACATGAGGTAGAAAATGGAATGTCGAAAGATGACCCAATCAACTATCATCAAGCCATAGAAAGTTCCAACTCTCATAAATGGATAGAAGCCATGAATGAAGAATATAAGTCTATGCAAGACAATAAAGTTTGGAAACTTGTCTCATTACCAGTTGGTGCGAAGCCTGTAGGTTGTAAATGGATATTTAAAACCAAAAGGGATTCAAATGGTAATGTGGAGAGGTAAAAAGCACGTCTTGTAGCCAAAGGCTTTACTCAAAAGGAAGGAATTGACTTTAAAGAAACTTTTTCTCCGGTATCTACAAAAGATTCTTTTAGGACAATTATGGCGCTTGTTGCATGTTTTGATCTTGAGTTGCATCAGATGGATGTTAAAACAACATTTCTTAATAGTGACATTAAAGAAACAATTTATATGGTGCAGCCAGAAAACTTTGTGTTGGGAGACCCAAAGAATATGGTTTGCAAATTGACTAAATCCATCTATGGACTCAAACAAGCTTCTCGTCAGTGGTACTTCAAATTTCATCAAGTTTTCACTTCGTATGATTTTGAAACTAATGTTGTTGATGAATGTGTGTATCACAAGTTCAGTGGGAGTAAACACATATTTTTGGTTTTATATGTTGATGATATATTGTTTGCCACAAACGATATGAACTTATTGCATGACACCAAGATATTTCTATCTAAGAATTTTGAAATGAAAGATCTTGGTGATGCTTCCTTTGTATTAGGAATCGAAATACACCGCGATCGTTCTCAGGGTATTCTGGGATTATCACAAATGAGCTATATCGAAAAAGTACTCAATAGATTTGGCATGCAAAATTGTAAATCAGGTGAAACCCCGGTTGCTAAGGGAGACAAGTTTAGTCTCAGCCAATGCCCGAAAAACAGTCTTGAAATTCAATAAATGCAGAAGATTCCTTATGCCTCGGCTGTAAGGAGTCTAATGTATGCCCAAGTATGTACGCGCCCGGATATTGCGTTCATAGTTGGCATGTTAGGCAGATATTTAAGTAATCCTGGCATGGATCATTGGAAAGTAGCCAAGCGAGTTATGTGGTATTTACAGAGAACAAAGGAATATATGCTCACATATAGGAGGTCGGATAAGTTAGAGATCATTGGGTATTCCGACTCTGATTTTGCTGGATGCCAAGACAATAGGAAATCCACATCAGGCTATATTTATCTGTTGGCTGGCGGAGTAATTTCCTGGAGGTCTGCAAAGCAGACGCTCATAGCTTCATCCACCATGGCCGCAGAGTTTGTAGCATGTTATGAGGCATCAAACCAAGGGATATGGCTGCGGAATTTTATCACTGGGTTGCGTATTTTGGAAGGCATTGAAAGACCACTTAAGTTATACTGTGACAATAAGTCTGCAGTTTTATATTCCAATAACAACAGGAGCTCGACAAAATCAAAGCATATTGATATCAAGTTCCTAGTTGTAAAAGAAAGAGTGCAGAGTGGACAGATGTCCATAGAGCACATTTGGACAAACTCCATGATAGCTGATCCACTTACGAAGGGACTACCACCCAAGGTCTTTCATGAGCACACTGCTCATATGGGTGTTGTTCTATTTGAGAACATTTTGGTTTAGTGGGAGTTTGTATTTACATTACTGTTTTATGTCAGCCTTGAGTTTTATCTATGTAATTAGATTAATTTCTGCAGAAATGAAGTATTCAGTTTATTACACTCTGTTACGTATTGTGAAGTATTGATCTCAATAAAGTTAAGTAGGACCAATTGGAAATAGGCATGTATGGATCACATTACATGTAATTTCCATGCTACGCATCCATGATTGATCTATGTCGTTTAGCTGTATTGGTATACGTGACCATTGGTGGGTCGAGTTACGATTAATGTAACGAAGACCGCTTTGATCCTATATCAATATAGTTAATGGACAAGATTGTTTGGATACCCTCAGGTCATGATAACAAATTTCTGAGCTCACTAAAGTTAAGCACATTTGTAAGGTTACATATGTGGTCCAATGGGAGATTGTTAGATAATGTCTCAATGGGACCACATATTTAAATGTGGTGTTATCATTTATAAGAAGCCTACAATTTAAGTGATTCAATTTAGTTAATAGGCTTAAGGTTATATGTGTCATGGACCTAATGTGTAGATACTAGTTGAGTAATTTCTATTTCTATGAGGGGCAAAAATAGAAATTAAAACAAAATTGGTTAAGTTGGTTTTCATAGAAACTGCCACACGGTTTTGTTTTTTGAAAACCTATTTTAACTTTAAGATGTTATGGTCCCTAATCCTGCCTGATAAGAAAAGAACTGCCAACTTCTTTGATATCCTCTCAAGGAGAAACTAAAGGCACCAAAAGGAAAGGATTGGAAGGCAATAACAAAGGCAAAACAAAAGGTGGTATTGACAATCACGCTTCCGTTTAACCATTACGATGGAATCAGGTACGCTTTTGTTTGGTTTTCTTGCTAATACACATGATACATGATCCAAACTCTAAGGTTTTATGTTCTGAAAAATTTATCTAACAAGCTTATCATCCACAGGATTGGCTACACAATTAAATACTGGTTCTTTTAATGGGTCAGTTGATGCTGTTGCGAAACAAAATCTGGCATCTATAATTGAGCACCATGGCTCTAGTAGAAGATCATTGTGAGTCTTTACTTATGGATTCAAATCCTGTTTCTGGTAATATTACACTCCGCAAGAAATTTCATCATGAGGAAGACAGCATGATGGCAAAGAGTTCTGAAGATGGAAGTCCTTCACAGGTGAACTACTAATTCCCCAATGTAATTGCTCACTGTTGCATTTCAATATTAATTTAAATGTCTGAAAGTAGATATCACTTGTTGAAAATCCAACAATGCCATCATCTGTGGACATATGAAAGTTCATTTTGCACGTTTTGTGTATGTCATTGTTGACTTCATTGGCCTACCTTGTATTTTCCCGGCCTGGGATATGTTCTACATTGAAACCAAAGATAAGCTGTTGAGATGTAGAAACCTGTTTCCCTAGGATTTTCTTGTTCCCACTCATCAGTTGTCATTCTTTCCCACTATCCATCTTTTGAAACCAAATGGTCTGGATTCCAACATTTTCGCTTTGTGGCAGTCCATCCAACTGATATTCCCAAGTTCAAAAACCAAAAAAGTAACCGATGTTGCTTAGAACCTCAAAAACCCTATCCAACTGATATTCCCAAGTTCTTGTTCCAGCAGGTAGCAGAGCAGAGAACAAAACAACTTGATATGGGTGTTCAGGCTAACATTGCTGGGAATAAAGCCAATTCAGAAGAAACATCTTTATTTGAATCTGATGGTTCGAACACCCACAACAAAGGAAATGAAAATCTTCCGACTGATGATGATGATATAGTCGTATTATTAGAAACTGACGGTAAATCAAGAGGACCTTCAGTTCCTTCAAGCATCTATCAACTGTATGGAACAAAAATGGCTGCCCTAATAAAAAGAACGAAATTTTGGAAGGACAGCTGGCAGTTGCATTGGCTAGCCGAGAAGCTGCAGAGAAGAACTTATCTTCTGTTCTCAAGAGCAGACAAGAGATGGAAAAAAAACTGACAGATGCAGTCAAGGAGATGGAATTGCTGAAAGAGAAGCTAGCTGGAGTTGAGCTGGCACAAGAAGAGGCCAACAACGTATCAAATATTGTCCACTCTGACAATGTAAGGCTTGAGCATGATGTGGCTTTCCTCAAGGCAGTGTTGGATGATACAAAGAAGGTACTGTAATTACATCATCTTCTCATGTGGATTCAAATTTGTGATTTGTAAGTTTGAATATATCATCGGGTTTGCTTGTCCTCCCCCTTTTCTTTTTAAGAGTTGCATTCGACTAGAGGAGTACTTGCGGGAGAAAGGGCAAGGGCACTCCAACCACAGGTATGGCTGCCAAATGATATTGATCTTTATTACAGCTGTTTATACTGTTGTTCTAAACTATGTTATATGGACTCTTGTAAAGTTGTGAAGTACCCGTTTCGGGCATTTGACCCGTGGTAAGAGTTTGAGATACGTATCCTACATGCCCAACAAGTTTGTATAAGTAGTTCAGTTTAGTATGTAAACATCGTTTTATTCTTACAAATAAAATAAGTATTTTCGAAATATAAAATCTAATTGTGTCTTAGTGTGATTGACATGAGAATTAAATAAATTTGAATAAAACAAGTATTTTCGAAATATAAAATCTAATTGTGTCTTGGTGTGATTGACATGACAATTAATAAATTTGACATTTAGACATGTACTTGGACTCAAAATTGCCTATTGTAGCCATCAAAGTTATATGTAATCATCCTAACTCGCACGCAAGACTCTAAATTCTCATTCATAGTTGGTTTCGGATTAGGACCCGATTTACATACCACCTCCTAATAAAAAATGCATCGAGTTTTGAACACTGCAATTCAAGTACAGTCACTATGAAAGTAATAGAGATTGTATACCATTTTCCTTGTAACATGTTTTATGATACAATTGTGGGCTTATACTATTCCAATTCCATATACATAAAAATTTGCAGGTTGAAGTTTTCCATCTGAAACAAAGATTGCAGTCTGTGAAGAATCGAGCACCAACCCCAAGGAAATCTTTCCATCATGTATAGTACAGAGAATTGGTCTCCGCGCTGTTAAAGTAATATTTTTGTACACGCCCATCAGTTATATATTTACAATATTTTGTAGTAATATTTCTTTGTTTATTAAAGTACTTGATGCTGGTGCTCCATATTGTAAAATATCTTTAATTGCTAGGCCAGGTATAGCTTGGGCCCTCTTGGGTTGGATTGGTCTTTTACCCCTTTTAGTGACTAGTATCCATGGGTCAAATGCATCTTCCTCCCCTCTCTCTATTTGCAAGTATCCGTTAGCTTCTGTCATGGGATTGTCAGGACGTCTTTGCCGGTAACGGCTATGTTATTTGCCGCCGGTTGGACGTTGGGAGTTTTGAACCTGCAGGCTTCTTTCTTTCTTGTGATCAATTCTAGCACAAAGAAAACAAAAGAAGTGTAGAGATTCGTATTCTATGTTGTAGTACCTATCCTCCAAAATAAACTTTGGTTTTAGAGGTTTACTGGCTTTGTTTGGTTTGTGTTTCTCAAAAAATTTTGGGAAAAATTTTCTACAAATAAGTTTTCAAAAGTAGTCAAACCAAACAAATTTTTCCAAATTTTTTTTCCAAAACTTGTTTGGTTTACAAGTTTTCCAAACAAATCTCTCTCTCATATACATCAAATCAATCACTTTTTTCAAAACTCTTTCTCAAAATAATTTTTCAAAACATCTTTTGAAAAAAAATCAAACCAAACAAATTTTCGTACTTTTTATCTCAAAACATATTTCTCAAATACAAACCAAACAAGCCTTAAGATCCATTTCAATACATATTCTTGCAAATTTCCCTCTTGTTGCCATAGCCGTGATCTAATCAATCTTAAGAGGTTTCCACTAGATTTGGCAATGGCGAAAAGAAGTTTCTCCTGGTAATACTCAATCGGAAGCTTTGGAAACCAAACCCAAACTGCGGTTGTGGTTTCAGAGGCTTCCGATGGTTTGAAATTCGGTTCCCACCGTCGCACAGTGAGATAGTAGTCCATGATCACCCATGGTTCTCCCATGAAAACATGAGTACAGTCTGACTATTCAGAAAATTTAAAAAGGAAGTAATTGTTACCCAGGTCAATGCCATTAAAATCCCCTTGCAGACCCCAAATAATCTTTACTCGAGTACATAGCATTTTATAGCCTATGCTCCTGCCCAGAAGCCTGATGATTAGAGCATTCCTCCACAGTTGCCTAATCTTTTCCTGTAGTTCTTTGGGTAGGGTGACTTTGGGAAAGCCCAAGTGTTCTGAGCAGGAGTGTTGGATTTCAGTTTGTCTCTCGAGCTCATTATCCTCTTCATTAGATGAGAGGATTTCTACCCTATTGTCGCATAAATGATCACTTTTTCTATTCATGTTCAAAGCTTATTTGAAGGATTTGGGAGGTAGGGAAGGAGATCCCATAGCAGTAGGAACTTGAGCAGGGGTTCCCTCTTTCGACTCTAAAATCTCTATGTTCACCCCATTTTCTATGGTTGTTGCGATAGGTGAATCAGAACTTTTAATTTTCTTGGTGCTTCTGATCAAGTGGTCTTCTTATTCGATTGTTTTCTCAAGATTTAGAGGATCTCGATGATTGTTGGTGTTGCCTGAGATGTTTTCCGTCATATTGTTAGGCTTGATCAGGACTAAACCGAACCGATCCGTCGCATTTTGGACGGATGCGTGATGACGAGCGGACGGTTGTGGATTGATTTTCTCCAATCCGCCAATTTGGCGGACGGATGGCGGATTTGAGATTTCTTTGGCCGCAACCGAACCGCCAAACTGCCAAATCGCTAGCACCCCTAGTAATTTATAAGATTTTGTATTTTCAATTTGTTTAAATATTATGTTTGTGTTTTCAATTGAAAAAGAGTTTAAATATTCTGTTGTAAAAAAGTTTTCAACTTTAATATATTTTTGAATTGAAAAAAATAAACGTATTATTTATCTAGATTTTTTTGTTTTTAAATCTAACTCTAAAAATAATAAATAGAAAATATGATATACGCTGGTTGGTTTTTGTTTTCAAAAACATATGTAGATATAACAATACAGAGACATACAATCTCTACTACTGCTCTATTTATGGTTTTGGTGGTTTGAATTGTAATTATATTTTAAGAATCACAGATTGTAATACTTTATGTGAATAAATCATGCTGTGATTGTAATATGTGGATGAGGCATGTAGTGATCGTGATATTCTAAAGTTTCAAACTTTCTTTATTTGGATAAGGCATACAGTGATTGTAATATTTTTTTATATCATTGACTGTAATACTTTTTTTTTTTTTGAGGAAGTGCACAAGTTGAATTATGTTGAAAATTTATAAAATTTTAAACCGCCAAACCGATTCGCATCCATCCGCCAAACCGCCAATCCGCTCAATCTACATCCGCCGGATTGGCGGATGGATGCGGATTGATTTTCTTCAATCCGCCAATCTGGCGGACGGATGGCGGATTAGAGGTTCCGCGGCCGCAACCGACCCACGCCCACCCCTAGGGACCATACAACTTTTAAAATACAGTATATATATTCAAAATTAAATTTTTTTGTTAAAAAAATAATAAAGCGAATATTATACCAAAAATGTGATTAGAAAACTATATTAAAAAACTAAATGCTAGTGTGTTTGGTTTGAATTTTTTGAATTAAGTTTTTGAAAATTGAGTTTTTTGGTTTTCGTGTTTTTTTTTTGTTTTTAGTGAATATTTTTAAAATTTTAAACATTTTTTTTATTATTTTAGATGCACCTTACTTAAATGTACCTAAAAAGTAAAAAAATTTGTGAAAAAATATTTTAAAAAATTAATAAATACATAAAAATACAAAAAAATGTACTGAATTCTCGTATATTTTTTTGTATTTTTGGTATTTAATGAATTTTTAAAAAGTTTTTTTCACAAATTTTTTACTTTTTAGGTATATTTATGTTAGATATGTCTAAAAAGTAAAAAAAAAAAATTGCTTAAAATATTAAAAAAACTTAGTAAAAATAAAAAAATAAGGAAAATAAGAAAGTAGAATTTTCTGAAAAGTGTTTTTTAAAAAATGGAACTAAGAAAAGTAATTTTTGAGTAACAAAAAAAGCAATTCATCCTCATAAATTCATTTTCATTAAATATTTTTTTTATCGCTTTTAAGAAACTTAATCATAAATAAACAGAAACAAAAATACGATAAAAATGATTGAATTTTCAAACCCTCAATAAAATAATTTCTGGGAAACAAAAAAAAATTTAAAAATGAGAATTGACACAGACTTTGAGTCCAAATAGGGTAGGGTCGGACCTATAAATCTATATCCAGCATTAGGGGTGTAATTTTGGCCTGGCTCGGCCCATTTGGGTTCGGGCCTGGCCGAGCCCATGTCGGGCCTTGCGGGCTCTCCCGTCAAAAAATCGGGCTGGGTCCAAGCCCAAGCCTAGGCTCAAGGGTATTTGGGCTTTGGGCGGGCTAGTGGGCTGGGCCCCTAGGCTTGAGCTTGGGCTTTGGGCGGGTCTAAACAATTTTTAAATTTTTTTAAAAATTTTTTCCACCAAAATTTTATTATTTTTCATTAAAAATAATACTTCGGCATCAGGTGGGCCGGGCGGGCCGTGCTTTTGGGTAGGCCTTGAGCGGGTCAATGGGGCGGGGCTTCAAAACGATGGCCCAGGCCCAGGCCCTAACCCAAGGCCTCGAGCTGGGCATGGGCTCAGACCTAAACGGGCCTTCACAGGCCGGGCCCACCTCGGGCAGCAGGCGGGCTTCAGGTCACCCGCGGGCCATGGGCCAAAATTACACCCCTATCCAGCATCTAACCCACTAACCGTCTTTACCCGATCCATCATCATCATCATCATCATCTTCTTGTTCTTCTTCTTGATTGGAACACTCCCAGTATGAGGTGTTTTGAGAAGATGATTAAAAATTATTTTTTAATTTTTTTGATTTTTTTGTGAGAGATGGAAGTAGATTAAAAGTTGAGAAGTGACTTTTAACCGACTTCTCAAAACATCCCTATATTTGGAACTTAGGAGTAAAAAGAAAAGAAATAATTACTTAAGTTATAAGAAAAAAAAAAAAAAAAAAAAGAAATAATTGTGATTTATCTCTCTCTTATTTAGATAAATAAGAAATAAAAGAAAAGAAATGATTATTTGGTTAGATTTCATAAAAAAAAAAAAAATGAAAAGAAATTTTTTTATGTTATATCATCAAAATAATCTTTTACTAAATATAAAAAAACCCTAAGAACTTGAGTGTCACATTGCTTGTTTTCACTTTTCAAAAGGCATTTTTTAGAAAATTCTATTTTCTTATTTTTCATATTTTTTTTGTTTTTACTGAATTTTTTTAATATTTTAAGCAATTTTTTTACTTTTTAGACACACCTAACATAAATACACCTAAAAAGTAAAAAAATTGTACAAAAAATCTTTTAAAAATTCACTAAATACCAAAAATACAAAAAAAAAAATACAAGAATTCAGTATATTTTTTGTATTTTTATGTATTTATTAATTTTTTAAAATATTTTTACACAAAATTTTTATTTTTTAGATACATCTAAGTAAAGTACATCTAAAAAAGTAAAAAAAATGTTTAAAATTTAAAAAATATTTACTAAAAACAAAAAAATACGAAAACCAAAAAAGTTAATTTTAAAAAAATTTAATCCAAAAAATTTAAACCAAACACACTGAATCATTTTATTTTTTTTATTTTTATAAAAATATAAAAATTTATTAATTTCTTTTCTCGTACAACCTTTATAAAGGTTAAAAATAAAGATTATAAGAAAAATAAAACTTCTCCCCGTTTCCCTCTTTCGTCCCCCACTTAAATTACCCAAACAATTAAAAAAAGGGCAAATTACAAATACCCTCTCGAGGTTTGGTAAAAATACAGATTTCCCCCTGAAGTTTGAGAAATTACATCTCACCTCTGAGGTTTATATTTCCATAACAAATTGCCCCCTGGAGTTTTTATTTTCATACAGATTCCCCCTAATTTTTCCTAATTTGTTATGAAAATTTGACTCTCAGGGAGCAATTTGTAATTTCTCAAACCTCAGGGGAATTTGTATTTTTACCAAACTTCGAGGGTGTTTGTAATTTGCCCTTAAAAAAAAGTACGTATCTCTTCGTTTCGTTTCATTTTTCATTTCCAAATCACTCAATCCAAAACATAGTGTCAATCAATGGAGTCTTCGTCTTCGTCTTCACGAAGATCGCTGCTACATACGCATACATCTACAACCAGTCCTCAAAGATTTCTATCGAAGCGAATCGAACCAGCAATTCGAGGCAAATCGTGTCCGATATGCTTGAATCACATCGACCATCGCAGAGCAGCGGTGATCGCAGCCTGCCTCCATGCCTATTGCGTCGATTGCATTCGCAGATGGAGCGATTTGAAGCGAAACTGTCCTCTCTGCAACGCAGTCTTCGATGCTTGGTTCTCCCAAATCAACCTCTCCTCTCGAACCTTCCTCAAACACAAATTACCAGAAATCAGTGAGGATATTAGGAAGCTCAATGTCGAAGTTTTGCGTAGCAGGCGAAGAGTTCTTGTTGCGGAGCGAAGGTGAGATTCTGGTATTTCTTTTCTTCTGTTTGGTTGATGAGACAATTGGGGAAAATGAAAGGGAATTTTGTAGTTTTTGGTGTAAACCTAGAAAACATGAAGCATATGAGTTAAAATTAGGGTAGAATGGTAAATACCGAAGCTTTATACAACCAGCCATGGATATCCTCTTGCGGAGCAGAGGTGAGGTTCTGGTATTTTTGTCTTGTTTGTTTGGTTAGTGGGAAAATTGGGTGAAAGAAAGGAAATTTTGAAGATTTTGGTATAAACCCAAAAACACATGAAGCATAAGAGTCAAAATTGGGATAGAAAGGTAAATAACGAAGCTTGATACAGCCAGCCATGAAGAACCTCTTGCGGAGCAGAGGTGAAGTTTTGATATTTTTGTCCTCTTTGTTTGTTTGGTTGGTGGGAAAATTGGGTGAAAGAAAGGAAATTTTGAAGTTTCTTGTTGTAAACCCGGAAAACCTGAAGCATAAGAATCAAAATTAGGATAGAAAGGTACACAATCAAGTTTTATACAGCAGTCATAGATATCTTTTGAGGAGCAGAGGCAAGGTTCTGTTATTTTTGTCTTGTTTGTTTGGTTGGTGGGAAAATTGAGTGAAAGAAATGAAATATTTCTGTTTGTGTGGTGTAAACCCAGAAAACATAAAATAAAAGGTTTTCAATAGTAATTTTTTTACTAATGAATTTTTAGGTTTTTGAGAGAGGTTTGTGTTTGAGTCTGCGAATTACAATTGAAATTTAACATGTTCTTAGGGTCCTCAGAAGATTAAGGGAAGAATTTGATTGTGTCAATGGGCGAACGATGCCTTTGCCGAGACAAAGATGGTTTGGAAGGTCAGGATCAGAGTCTTCTAATTCTGTTGCTGAGAGAGTTCTTCAGTGGCGTGCTAGGTACTCTCCATATTGTTCTGCTCCCCCCAATTTTTATTTTATTTTAACCTATAGTCAGATTTTGATTTGTCATCTGCAAATATGCTAGTATTGTTTGAACTTTTTTTTATCATTCATGTATTTAGCTAATGGATTCAAAACCACAACTTAATGTCAACTTTGTTACGATTTGGTTGAATGGTTTTGCTAATGTGGAATTTGGTCTTGCAGCATATACGAGCAACACTTGCGGGCTGTACCTTGTTTTTCTCAGAGTTGTCTTGAGCGGGTATATTCACTAGCCCAAGCTACTGAGATTCAGAGAGAGGACAATGACATAATTCTGTTTGTTTATTTGTTATCCAATTTCTTGAAATAAATCTATATTGCTGTGAAAGTCCATGTGCTTGACAAGACGTAAGGGTTTTAAAGATTTGCACAACCTTCTATCGCCAAAATTTTGTTTCCTTAGAAGTAAATTGCATACCACTTGGTTCTCTTATTTTCTTTGTTGTTCACCAATTCAGCTGGCAGTCAAGCATGCTCCCTCTATTGAGTCTGGAATGCGTAGAAATCTGTCTGGACAATGGGTTCTTGTTTCGACAGCCTCTATGAAGTTGTTCCCTTGGATGCATGATGAGTGCTATGTATTGATATTATGAACACATAAATGTCGCATAACACTAAGTATGCAAAACTATACACTGTCCATTGTAAAAAATCTGAGACGTGCCATTTTTGACTTCTTTGCCATTCTTGTGTCTAGTTGGTATGTCTACCCAACACTGTGTCACATGCCATTTTTGCCATTCTTGTGTCTTAGTTGCTATGTTTGCTAGTGTTTCTAGTATTACTGTGTAGGATAATATCTTATGCTTGAACCTAGTTTTACTGTTAGGCTTTGGCTTTGTTGAATTAGGTTGCACTTGATTTCCCAAAAAAAAAAAAAAAATAAGAAAAGAAAATTGTTTCCTTCTGGAAGGTTTTATTTTTGAGAGCTGACTTCCCCCTTATGTTTTCATCAGAACACAGCAGGAAACAATGGTGGCAAAGATAGGATACTAAAAAGAATAGAGCCATGGATTCATAGGGAACTGAAAGCTATACTTGGGGATCCAGATCCATCTGTTATTGTGCATGTGGCATCCTCACTCTTTATCTCAGGCCTTGAAGAGAAGCACGAGGCCCCTTCCAAACAATTTGTTCTCGAGGATAACTTTATTGAACCTTTGCGACCTTTTCTGCATGAAAGGACGAATATGTTTTGGCATGAACTCCGGTACATCATCTGCATTTAATTGACAAAAGATTGTTTGTTGCCCAGATAAGAAATTTATTTTTCCAAATTCTTAATTTATGTATGCATGTATTTTTTGTTTTTAAATTTTAAAAACAATTAGCATTTTATTTAGGTGAGAATGATCTATAATTACTTTGTTTCTCAGAATGACAGTTATCTAATGAACAAAAACTGTATGCCTTTCTTAAGGTGTTTTGCAGAAAGTCCATTCAACATTGAGACATACGACACTGTAGTTGAATATAAAAATTTGTCAGAATAAGTTCAGAAGAGAAACTTCAAAGGCTTTGTTGGCAACTTGGGGGGTCATGTTCTTCAAAAAGATCTATGGCTCCAAAGGATCGTGCAAGCTGTCATTGGAATTGTGTCTTCATCTGCCTGTTGGGAGAGATAGTCAATGGTCTTAATGGTCTTAATCCAGCGCATGTCTGCCTGACTTGAAAACAATACACGCAATTTGCACAAACCAAGAAGAATGAGCCAAAGCGGGTGGAGTTGCATCATGTTATCAAGGGGAAGAACAATAGAAGTGAAGAAGACAAGCGAGTAGTTTCCTCATTCAAGATTATCCTTGTTCATCAGGGTGTTCATTCAAATAATAGTACACCCTAATTGGAGATTCTTGTTATCAGTTTCATCCAGTCGCATTTTTATCCAGCTTATATGGTTTGTGATGTCTATACTGGCTAATGGATATTGTGACTGTTAAATTTCCTTCAGTTCTATTTAACTGGCTATTTTTTCTGCCAAAAAATTGAGTTCTCTCAATACTTATGGAAAATGATATATTATACACCTCAAACTTGTAGTGATCATATGTTATTACGGATTATTAGGGAGATTAATATTATACAATCATACAAAATTAGATGAAAGAGAATAGCCTTAATAGTCGGGCATATTTTCATTTTAATTGCTATTTGGACATAGAAATAGGTGATGAGAAGAATAGAGTTGAAGAAAATGAAATTATTATTCTAATTAATATAGATCCAAGTATATATCTAAGTCAGGATATGTAATAAGTGCGAGGAATGTAGAACTAAACAAATGGACTTATTCATCTTTCAACATGAAAATGTGATAATTTTTTTGTTCTTACTCGTTTCTTCTTTTCATACAAAATTATTCTTACAGGCACGGCAGTTGAGTTGTTCTTATCACTGCTATAGGTTTGCACCAAAGGGGGTTGTCTACTCCTACAGCCAAACAGAGATGGACTAAGTTAACCATGAACATCAATATGTTGAAAAGCTGAAATCTGACCCACAACATGACAACCTTTGCTCTGCCTTCCATATACCTGTTAAAAAAATCATGCAGTACAGGGTTCCTAGATTGACATAAAACATGATTTCAAAAGTATTCCTTCAATTTTTTGTGGCCCCTGATTCCAATCTAACACTACCACTAGTGCCATTATTTCACAAAATTATAACCTATATGACACTGCAAACTCTCGTGATACAGCAAACACATGCCTGATGGTGAATTCGGTGCGTCTATCATTCTTCTTCCGGTTCTCCCTCTTCTTGGAGAAGATTCTCTCTATTGTCATGGGCCCAGAAACCGCGCACATCTACAAGCATGCTGGCAACAGTTCCACCCTATTTGCAAGCCAATAGATCAGCCAGAGTGATCCGTAGAGGATCAGATGGTTTCACCATGTCCCAATCTCTTACGGCCTCAATACAAAGCTCATAGTTCCCTCCTTCAATCCATTTCTGGTGTACATCTCTGTTTCAAACCCACAGGGAAGAAAATTATGTTAGCTCTGTTCCATTTCTGGTGTACATCTCTGTTTCAAAGCTCATAGTTCTATATATGCGAGTTTTTTTTACCAAGTGCATGTGATTTTAAATCATATTTCCCAATCTCAAAGTAGTTTTCAACTTATTTCCCAATTTTTTTTTTTTTAAAAGTTACAGTAAGGTATTTGAAGTCATGTAACCAAACCACAACTCGAATAAACAACCTGTATTGATAAATATGTTTAAAAGTGGGGAAATTCGTTTAAAAGTCAGCCGACCTTGGTAAAAAAACTTGTACATATGCATTGAGGTTACAAAAACAAATTCAGGGGTAACTAGCTCCCTAGTCTAAAAGCCTTCAACAAGGTTTCCAAACTTAGTAGTTTGGTTCATGTGTCTTGTAATTTGGGACTTGCAGAACTAACTCAAGTAACCACAAGCAAGAAATTAGAGAGATTTTCTGTAGGAAGATTGCATCAGGTAACACCTCTGCTTGTGAAATACGAAAGTAGTATTACATGAGAGAGAGAGAGAGAGAGAGAGATCCACAAAGAGACTAACACTAACACAAGCCAGAGTTCACAATTAAATATCCACAGATGAAACTTGTCTCATGTTTACGCATTCACTGTAATAGCACAATCACGTGATCAAACCACAGTGATAAAACAACTGTGGAGTTGCATTATTAATGTTGTAATTTATCAGAGATATTTTGTTACAAGAAGGATCATGCTCTCTTATTCATTTTTTATTTTTCTTCCTCGAATAAACACACAATCAAATCCTAAAATCAATCAGGTTTCAGAGCAAAACACACACCATTGGGAATCAATTTAGAACAAAGTGGCTTAATGACAGTTATTAATGTCACCAACTACATGTAAAACGATAAAGTCCGTATGCTATGTTGCCTGTTGCCTTTATGTTGAAGTTCACATCAGTCGCTGTTTGTTTATCTATTGTTCTTAATCCTTTCTTTTGCATATGAAGCTTATGTTATTGGTGGTTGTGGTGGTTAAGTTTCTATTTTCCTATATACTTGTGTTACTCATTTTACTGTTGTTACTTATCAAAGAAAAAGTTACTATAATAATTTTTTGCAATAATTAGGCACCTTGGTATCAACGAGCCTTATTAACTCAAATTACTTAATACACTTTATAGGTGAATATCTAATTACACATGTCAGACACATATAGAAAACAAGACATTGTTATGCATAGAAAACCAAGACCCACCGTATGCATGACATAAAGGTAAAATGGCAGGATGACAATTCTTCCTGACTCATCTTTCTCGAACTTCATGAAGTTTGACGGACTGAAAAAGCGTTGACATTTAGGGCCTATTTGTTCTGTACACACAGAGGCAATGTGGCAAAAGTCCTCATAATTCATCTAACAATATGAGAAACAAGACGTGTTTTAGCATCATTAGAGAAAAAAAAAAAAACAGACAAACAAACAAAAGAGTAGTTATAAGGCTGTAACTGTACGAGGGATATAATCAGAATTGTTAAAAATAATAATAATAATAATAATAAAAGAAGAAGAAGAAGAGTTGTACCACAGCATCAAATATCTGTACATTAGATCAAACATGCCAAATTATTAACTTCAAAATTAGTAAGCTTAAACAAGCAGTTAGCAAGAAATCTAAGAAAACAAATGCACCAGATGTGGCTATAGCAGTCTAATCCACACTCAGTGAATGTCCGCTAATTCAATAATGTGAAAGAAAGACAACATTTCTTTCGGTCAGGTTTGAATAGAAAATAAATGGACAGAAGAAAGAGAAAAACAATGAAAAATCAAGATACAAAAACTGGCATGAGAGAGAAAGAAAACAAAGTATTGTACTATACGGAGAATTGGTAAAATGTTTGCACAACAAAGTATTGTACTTAAAATTATCAGGACATGTCAGAAATCCAGAAGAATCTAAAGAAGAAAATAAGTCAACTACCACTGCTAGTGTAGACATTTTGCAAAGAAGTTGAACATATATATTAGATTCTTAGCAACATGAAAGAAAAATTATATAAAAACGATAAGGTGTACAGACCTTTTCAGCACCAGTGGCATCATCAATCACACAATTTTCTTTGAAGCAAACCCACATGGCATCCAGATCATCAGCATTTAGTAAAAGATCAGATTGTTTCTGCATGTATGAAATGATGAATTATTGCCAATCCACATCCTAATACTAAACCAAATAATTAGTCACTACAAATGAAATCATATTGAAATCTTGCACAACCCAATAAACTTTGTAAGATTCAATCTAAAAAAAAAAACAAAAATGGCAATATGGAGTTCCAATATCACACCAAAAGACAGAGATATACGCTTGTTTCAATCTGCCAAAGATGAATTGATTAAGTGATGATGACTAACAACAGTCAACAAACGAGGAAAAGTGTAACTGATACCTTTAGAAAACGATATTTAGCCACCCTCTGGACCCTATGACTGATGGAGCCTTCTTCTGGTTTCTGAACAAAGGGGAAACAGAAAACAAACAAAAAAAAGAGGCTAAAGTAAGTACAAAATATGAAAAAAAAAATGAAAATGGTAAAAAACATTATCATATTAACGAAACGAACAAAACTATATGAAAATAAGGAACCTTCTCCCTTCAGCATTTGCACTCAAGTTCTATCCAAGTAGATACCAAAACAAATGGACAAATTTTGTCTGCAAAAAGAACAAGAAAGAAAGTGACAAAATCACCTGGCCTATATTAACTCAAACACCTAAGCAACAATAACAATGCTTACCTTCTTATAGAAGCTTGGAATTGTGCCAGCTTCAGCACTCTTTTGCTGCTTCTCTTTGAAAATATTAAGCAATATTCTCTTTGTCTCAAGTTCTATAAATCAAAGCACAATGTATACAGTTATACTACTAGAGAAACATGCACGTGGTAATCATGGCCATGTTTACATCTGCCATGTAATTCATGCACAAAATGCCATATACAAGCCGCCAATAACAACAGATAAAGAAATCCCATTTTGAGATAACTAACTAACATAAATATGTTGTCAACATGCAATCTTTAATCCATACCCACATGAATTAACATTAACATTACCATCAAGCTTGACCAAAAAAATAAATCCTAAAAATGTATAATCCATACCCACATGAATAACCCCCCTATCGTGGATGACCCACAAACTCCGGAACAGAATTTTAAGCCTCAACCTCCCCAAATCATTAACACCTAGTTTGGATTGAGTGATTTGGAGAGAAAAGAAATGAAATCAAATTCTCTGGGTCCTAATCACTTGTTTGGATTACTGAACAGGAGATAAATGAGGAGAAATGGAACTATTGATTTCTCTCATAACTCACTTTTTGAATCTCTCCAAATTGGAGAGATTGGGAGAGAAAATAAATAAGAACATTACTAATTAATTGTCCATCTACCAACAAAAGAAATAAAAACATAAACGGTTATTTTGGTAATATAAACTGTAAGATTTTCTTTTCTTTTCTTTTATATAGTCTATCCAAACAATTTGGAGTCTTTCCAACTTAACCAAACAAGAGGGAGAGAAATCACAATTATTTCTTTTCTTTTCTCCCCTAAAAATCCAAACATAGTGTAAAAGACTGGCAGCAAGGAATCCGAGCCTTGAATTTTGAGTTGGAAACCACCTTAAGCTGGTTCCAATTCCACCACGGCATTGATTATACTGACAAAATCACAACAATAACAACAGCAAAATTGTTTTTGTATAGACAACTAAATTCAGATAAAAGACACAAATTTAAGGGCAAATTACATATACACCCCTCGAGGTTTGGCTAAATTACAGATACCCCCCTGAGGTTTGAGAAATTACGAATTCCCCCCTGAATGCTATATTTGCATAAGAAATTAGGGGGTAATTTGTTATGAAATATAAACCTCAGGGGGCAAATTGTTATGAAAATACAAACCTCAGGGGGCGGGATGTAATTTCCGAAACCTCAGGGGGGTATCTGTAATTTAACCATACCTCGAGGGGGTATATGTAATTTGCCCCAAATTTAAACACTGTTAAGATAGCCAAATTTGTGAAATTACATAGTCTATTCAAATTCAATCATGTCATAACTGCCAATTGGTTTTTTGAGTTTCGCAATTGATTAACCAAAACACATAATTGTCAAGGAATTAGATAAAATACAGACCCATTAATGCTTTAGAACCGAGACCAGAACCGGATCCGATGTAATGGCGAAGGTTTCGGGCCCATAACAGGGACGACGATGGTGGAATCTTCCTCGGACGCGATGCTTCGTGGTCTTGGCCATCAATCGATACACTGTACATTGCTTGAGATTGCAGCCTCTTCGTCTTTGTCTCTCTGATTCAGAAATCTGAGGAGCTTAACCTTTCAGATAGAGAGCTCGATCTATGTACATTACGACTTGGAGGCAGAAACATTGCTCACTGTTTTCGAAACCCTAGTGTTCGCTCGCGAGAGAGTCTTCTTTTCTTGTTGAACGAATCTTCAAATGGTGAACGTGCATAGAGACCCATCGTCCCTGGATGTTTCCAAATTCGCATTAACCACCCTGTGAGCTTTCAAGGCATCTACTTTGGTGTCACGAAGCCTGGCTTAGAAGTGAGGCTTGAATTTGGTCTATTGAAACCTCTACCATACGCTGCCACATGAAATTTAAGTAATTTGGAAAAAAAAAAATAGATCCCACGTTTTTCACTTTCTTCCTTAATCAACTACCCAATACTCAATTGGTGAGAAACGATTTTGATTTCCGTCTCTCTCCCACACACAAAAACACAAACACATTAGCGATATCTCTCTCCGTTTCTTTTTCATTTGTTTTCGTCTGCACTTTCTGTTTGTTTCTTAGCAAAATTTGTCGACTGTTTCGTTCCTTCTGGGTGTTCTTTGATGGTGGTTGTTCTACATATTTGACTCTCTCTCTTCCATTACTCTCATTTGTGGGTATACAAAGAGAGTTTTAGAGAGAGAGAGAGAGAGATATGAAGATAGAGAAATATGGACGCGAATAAGCAAATGGGTTCTCCTTCATCTTCCTCATTCACTTCTGATCTTTTCAGTTCCAAGGAGTCCTCTGCTTCATCATCTTTTGGAATTTTTGGGTCTATCTTTGAGCCTTCTTCCAAGGTATTCATTCCCTTTTCCCACCACTTTGAATTGTGGACATTTGGCGAGTTCTTTGCATTTTCTTTGAATTATTTGATTCAATTTTAGTTTTTATGGTATTGGGTTTTGTGCATTTTTCTCTGAGTTTTGTTAATGGCATCAGTTGTTGTGGTTCTGTTCTTTTGTGGATTTGTTGTTTTAAAACTTTTTGAAGACTTTGAAGGTTGTGTGTCAGGTTCTTGCTGTGAATTTTTAATGGGTTTTTGTGTAACTTCATCAAATTGCGTAATAGGCCATGCAGATTAAAGAGAACTATATACAATTTGATGTAATATATGGGTTTTTCTTGAACCTCACCATATTTGTGTAAAGACACAATTGGGTATTTTCCTACAAAGCATACAAATCACAAAAAAATTAGGGTGTACATAGAAGACTTCAAACTCCCCCACAAAGAGAGAGAGAGAGAGAGAGAGAGAGAGATGCAACTTAGTTTTGTAAAACATGCAGTATTCTACTGGTTGTTTCCATCATTCCTATGAGTCTTCCAGCATATCTCTTGGACATGGAATACATTTGAATAATTTAAATAAGGAAAAATGCTAAAGACAGCCTTTGGGCTGTTAACAGTACCAGTGGACGTGTAAAAAGTGTATCCAAATTTGTGAAAAATCTGAATACATGCATGAAAATGCTTTGGGATGTGTAAAAAACACATTGAGAGTTTTTTTGGCTTTTCTTCCCCTTATTGGTAGCCCATCGCGCTGTCATTAACATGACTCTTTAAATAATTTAGCATTATTATTTATTAGAAAAAAGGCTTGTATAGAAGTTAGTAGACAAAATGAAAAATTTACAAAAAAATTTCCAAGTAAATATGAAAAAATATTAAAGAAAACAAAGAAGCTAAAGTTGCATCTGGGAAAGTTCCTGGACAGTTTTCTAGGGCTAGGCAATAAACACTATGAACAAACACAATGTTGCCAAACAACATATATACTCCCTGGAAGGAGCAAGGCATATTTGGCACAAAAAAAATAAAAAAATACTCTTCCATCAAAGTGGAAACATACAACGGAGAAATGAAGGCTGTTAGAAATTAACCACACCAAAAGCTCATGTCTAGGCAAGATTCACCATACCTCAAGGTTGCAACTGTTAAAAGAACCAAGCAGCTAGAGCCTTGAGTACACTTTGTTTAGTGCTCGCAAAATTTAGATTGTTGAGCTAAATGAACAAAGTTCAAGTTCTATGAATCAACCCAATTTGAAAGAAATCAAACTTGGCAAACAAGAGTACACTAAAATATTTTTAGTAATGCATGTGAAAGAGAGTTAGGGGTAACCATTGGTTCAATGGTAAAATCTTGGCCTAATAACCTTGAGGTTATGGGTTTAAGTCTCAGGGTAGCCACTTTGTGCACTATGCCAAAGGTTAGGTGTGTACCCAATCTTTCCCCTCCCAAACACACATTAATGTGTACTATTTGGGCGTTGTTTTTCCTATGTGAAAGAGAGTTGAAGTAAGACATGACAGGTTGTGGGAATTTTTGTCCAATACCAAATATCAGGCAGATCATTAGGCTAATTTTACTCCTTGAGTTTTATTAAAGCTGATGAACAAACAAAGTGAGAATCCATTCTAATGCACCGTGACAAAAAAATCCTTTCTTTCCCACATTTTACCCAAAGGCCCCTATTCTTTTGACTTTTCGACAACGTAAAGCTTATCCAAGGTTAGGAGCTCAATCTTTTGTCTGAAAACTTTGAGCTGAACTTGAGTAAGATTGGCTTAGCTCTTGCCAAGTTTGAAAACAATCTACTCCTCACCAGCCAAGGCTAAGCAGCTAGAAGTATGCTTAAGAATTTGGACAGCCAGATATATTGCTTGATTTGGCTTATCTACACACCTTCACTAAAGGTTCAAGGTCTACATGTCAAGTGCTATGACTTAGACATAACGCACCAAACATTAACATATTGTATACTCTTCTTCCACAAAATTACGACCTTAAATTTCATTTCCAAGTTATTTTATTTTCTCATGTTCCATTAATTAACAATTCATTATTTACTGAAACCATAGAAAAGAAACCAATTAACATAGATAGAAGTAATACTATATTTACATTTTAAAGATCTGTTTCAAGACTCCAGTCAAGATGAAAAAATCTCCTTGCTAGAACTAAAGGAATACAAGACCTTTTACTGGCACATTAATTTTTCCAAGACTTCTCTGCTGCATTTTTCATCTCTATTTTTTCAAATTAATCTGTGATCCTTCCTCCATTCAGTAATATATATAGATTAATCAATAGTCATTAATAAAAACATTAATTCAACTTATTTATTTTGGAAGAGAGGAATTATAAGTGTTAAATGGTGTGCTTCAAGGCCTACACCTAAAACATTATGAGATCTCAAGGAGACAATGTAAATTCCATCATTGCAGCTACATCAAATATTCTTGGTCCATTGCAAAAAAGGCCATCAAATTAAGTTTAAGAGCTGAAATCTAGCACTTCATAGAATGTTTAAGTGAAGTACAAGATCATTTTTGCTAACCTAAAATCAAGATAAACTATAAAAGCCAAAACACATGGAGCACGAAAAGTGACCTGTTTGGACACGGAGGCTTTTGCAAGCAACATGATGTCCCCATAGGAATGAGATGTTTGTACAGTTAGTGCAACCAGGCAAGACTCGGCAATCTAGGATTCAATCCAAGACCAAACTAGAGATATGTTGTCCTGCAAACCAAACAAGTCAAGTGTTAGTTCAACTTTTTGTAACAGAGTTAGTTAGGTAGATATTTTAGTTAGATATTTTGTAAGCATGTGGAGTGTATATCATTTTAGATTTTGCAAATTTCCAGTGGGAACTTTGTTATACATGGTTCTGCCCTTAAGAATCAAGGCAATACACCAACAGCTACTAAAAGAATACAAAAGGGAAAAATTTCCCAAACTAAAGACGTACAATAGGAAACTATTCCTTCAATTGTAATAAGTTGACATAGTGCACACAAAAGACACGAGGGCTATTGCATGTGCAGTTACACACAATTTTAATAAGTTGTTTTTCCTAATCAATAACAGTAAGTGACCAATGAAAGTATGCTATTATTGGTTTGGGCATATTATTATCAAACATATGGCAAGCAAAAGACAAAATTGTAGCAAAACAACAAAACAAAGACAATACATAGGCTGAGCCAAATATTAAATAGAATTTGGGCAATAACAAGCATCAATCTAATATAGAAGCATAGAAATCAAGTAATGACATCTCCATAGAAGACAAAGAAACAGCAAGCCAAATAATTACATACCAGATTGTTTGGATTTGCAGCCAAATAATCATACAGAGTTTAGCCCAATGCAAACTGCAGAATAAAGGAAGATACAACACTCAAACGAACATTCATTGTAAGAAATTGAACAATTTATTTGATAAACTAGAGAGTAATTTGCAGCAAAGAAATTGAACAATTTACACTTCTTAATATCTCATGACTTGAGGAACAAGCTTGGGTGAAAAGTACACCGCGTAATCTGTAGCGGCACACTGCCTAATCTGTTGTTTAAGCTCATTTAAAGTTCAATCAAACCAGACCCTCCAAAACCAATAAACAAAACCCATCTGGTCAATGATAACTGATGCATTAATAGTTCCCAATTTAGCAAAGCAAATGCAAAGATCACAATTTTCACATCTTAAATTTATCCCTCCTAAGCACCATCTTCTTAATCTTTAAGAGCACAACAACAACTTAAGCAACTAAATACATACTTTAGCATAGGCCTTATATGCTAGATACACATTTCTATTTCCTTACAATTACCAGACCTCAAACTCAAAGGGCCTGAAACATGGAGGAAAGATTTTTTTACCTAAAGTATACTAACACAAGAACATGGCATAAACTCGGCCAGTGGCCAGCAATCAACCATCTCATTATTATGAAGTCACACAAGGCATCAAGCATATCATCTCACATCAGTCATTCTTTTCAATAATAAATTGCAAATGGTTGCTAATCAGGGTCCATCAAACTCCCATCCAAGCCATCAATGCCATACTTGATAGGAAAATGGCTCTGAGAATTAGCTCTATCAAGTATAATGAGTAGAATGCCCAAAAAATTAAGATCCTATCAATCAGTTATTCGACTTGATGGTGTATGCTCAAAAAATTAAGATAAACTCACAAATGTAATGAAGAAACAATATTTTTAACTTCTGATGCATTCCTGAGTTAGTCCTAAGAATTCTTGCTACTGCTATTTTCATATTCTTCTAAATATAATTCCTAATCCCTAAACATTTCAATCCCAATTAATTTCCGGGTCACAAAAGAATAAAGAATGACACAAAGATGAAGGTGAATATGGTCTCACCGATGAACATAATGAACTCCTCAAATGTACTGAAGAAAACAAGAGAAAATTATTTCACATCTTAACCGTCTAAAACAATATAGGAGAAGAAAACCAAGAACAAAAACACAAAAGAGACAAAATACTAACAATTTACATCATATGAAAGTAAAGCAATTAAAAAAGAACAATAGTTATCAAGCTGTTACTTTGACGTTGAAAATAAGAAACAAAAAAAAAACTTCCTTGTAACTAACAGCGTTTCCAAAAATGCAAGTTAAGCAGGAAGAACCATTTCCTTTATTCGAATAACTACCCAATGAAAACTTGACATATATATGCTTTCACCCAATTCTCCTTCACTCCAATTCAACATACTTTTGTTGCATTCCTAAATCTTAAAATTTATAATTAATCAAAATTCTAAAACATAATTAATATATTAAAATTAAAATCAAAGCATAAAGAATAAATCGTTTACAAACACATCCATAAATACGTAGACATCAAGCATGGGGACAAAGGCTTGAATTTTTCGAAGAAGTGAATGAACCTTACCCGAGAGTTGACTGACTGAATCTGTAGCAACCTTACCATCTTCAACCAATTTGGTCTGTGAACTACTCGTCTTAGTATGCATTCGCCTCTTGAAATTTTGTTAATTTAGTCCCAGTTTCATTTTGTTAATTGGCATAAAATTCTGTTTGAAAGAGCTTTGATTGATGGGAATTTATCTATGTTTTGCAGGAGGTCTATCTGCCATATTAATTTGTCAAAATAAGGCCCTACACTACACAAGGTATTGGAATCTACCAGTAGAATGAATGTTTTACATTTTTTCTGATTAAATCCACTTGAGGAAGTGAAATATTTTATGGTAGATATGGTATTACTTCCAGCTATGTAATTAAATACTCCTTTCTTCAATAAACCACATCATAGAATAATACAAAATTTGTTTTCACTTGTCTGTTTTGAACATAAAAATCATTGTGTTATGCAACTTGTTCCAAGGAAGATCAGCTGTTAATTTTGGTGGCTGGTAGTTAGAATGCCTCTTTATTCATGGTTGAGACACCAACAGATTTTCTATTTTCTATTTTCGAGGACATATTAGCAAACAGTTGGTGTACATAATTTACACATAAATTAAATTAAAGAAAAAGAACAACATAGAAACCATACACCGACACAACTTGTAAGGCATGGAAGCAGCTATCTACACAACTTGTTACGGTTTTGAAATCAAAGCCCCAATGGCACAACTATCTTGGGTAGCTATGGATATTAATTTTGACTGATAAAAAAAAATTAATAACAGATATTCAATGGTTAGGGTTTTGAAATCAAAGCACCAACGGCACATTTGGATGAAGCTTAGAGTTAGCAACAAACCTGAACTACAGAAAAGAGTTCTCGAAAAAATTCGATTCGACTGGAATGGAAAGGAAAAGACGATGACTAGGTCTTTGCTCACAAACCCATAGTGGAGACATCCAGAGAGTGAGAGCTTGTGAAGAAGATGTCGACATGGTTGAAGCCCGGATAGCCGACGAGGCTGATAGTCCTCGGAAGCTTCGGCTATGGCAGAAGAGAAGAGGGAGGAGAAGAGCCAACAAAAGGGCCAAACACGGCTGATTCAATTTTGCTTCCCCTTGTAACCAGTTACACCGGTTGCCTATTTGAGAGTTAAATTATTTAAATAATTTAGTTATGACTTGATTATGAGGTAATATGGTATAAATAAATAATTGAATATAACTAAGTTATGAGTCAATATGATAGTAATTATGACTAATATAGTATTGGTTATGACATTAAATCATATAAGTTCATAACTAAATGTATGGTACATCTAAATGGATCATTTATTTGCATTGAGGTACAAATTACAGCAGATGATTCAAATATGAAGTTGTAGGGTTCTAGTGACAACTTGATTGTGAGGGGTAGGAAAACATGTTATATATCAGAAACTATGTTTCATCATTTGGTCACAACTTAAGAGAGTGTTTCAACTATTCACTGTATGTGCTGCAACAATACTTTGTAACATAAATAAATAAAGAAGAGGGGAGGGGGCTTATGACTTGTGAGCTTGAAGAATTTTTTCTCAAGTAAAAGGGTTATTTTCATTGTAATCATGTTGAAGATGATCCTTTTAACATACATCCACATAAAACCAATAATTAACTCTATTTACATCTTCTCTGTACCTGGTCAGCGACATCTAACCCAATTGTAATTATGCATTATTTTCAGTATTGAAGTTTTGTAATATTTCATTCTTTCTAATTTAAGTTGAGCTATAGTCTATCTGTGTGTATTCTTGGTATGTTCATATATTTGCTACAGAATAATATGATATCATGATGTTCTTTAGCATCATCTTGGTGCTTTTTTCTAATAAAAAAATTCCTTATTCATCACAATATATATATATATATATATATCATGATGTAGACATTTTTTAATCAAAGCTCAAAACTTCACTTTTTTCAGATTTAGTTTGTGGCATGAAAAGAAACAAGTTTACAGCCACCGAGAGGGATCGGATTTCTTCTGTCTTAGAGTGGGCATTTGTTCGCCTTGAAGCATGGTTTCAATGGTTTAATACTACGCAATTAGGTAAATCTGGAGTTTTATTTTTATTTTTATTTCTCTCTCATTGGGTGATTAATTTTTGAGAAATGTTAGGGATACTAACAGTTTTATCAACACACTTACAAGTTTATGCAGGTCCCATGCCAAGTGATGGTAGATCCATTAAAGCTTATGAGTTGTGTTAGTAATAAGATTGTTAGTTGAATATCCCTAGCATTGTTAATTTTTTCCATTTGGAGATATCACTGGAAAACTCTACCACCAATCCAAAATTGGGCATTCCAATGGATGTTGCCCGTCTCCTCTAGACGTCTTGATGATAGGATAAACTTTCCACATTTCACATCATATTGATCTGTCAACAATGTGTCTGATGGACCCTGCTACCCCTTTAGTCAGACATTTTAAACCATGAATAGCAAAGAAGTGAGCAAAAGGACGAATGGTTATTCATGTAGCCAAGCAAAGTAAGATCCTTGCGACTCTGTTGAGTTTGACTATATAGAGAACGCATTCACAATTTATTTTTTCTTTCATTTTGAATATTTTTCTTTTTTTCTATTATTAGTAGAATTTTGTTCTTTGTTGCTAATCAAAAAAACAAAAACAAAAAAAGGACATTCACAATTCCTGCAAAATATGTTTCAACTTGGATCATTATTTCTGAGAAAGATAAGATATATGCTGATATGTTTCTTACTTCTGTGAGTATTTTCTTTTCTAAGTCAGTGCTTTGATTAACAGGCAAGAATATGAGCAGCTATTTTTGGCATGGAAGAGACAACGCAACCATGCGCGAATTAAATCCTAAGGTTCCACTCCACATGATTTAATGAAATTTCCGGAATAATTAAATACAGCCCTACTAAGGACACCAACTTTTCCCCTGCCCTCTCATTGTGATGGGGGCAGTGATAAAGGCTGTGAAAATATGTGGTTTTTGTGATCTTTTCCAATTAAATATGCTCGTTATTTCCTTTTACTTATGGGCTTTTAAACAGGGAATGATATTCAATATTGGGCATGATATGGAATATGAGTTCTCAAGCAGTATTTTTTGGTTCAAATATTGGGAGTTGTGTAGTCCTGTACACTAGTAGGATCTCTATTTCTTTCTCTTTTTTCCTTTTTTGAGAAGAAAAATTATTAAAAAAAATTTAAAAAAAACACATAAAGGGGCGCAGCCTCTGTACATGATGTATACAAGTCAACTAAAGCCAATCCATAAGGTTGAGCTGAATCAGATCAAAATTGATCCTAATCAATATGCTGTAGGAATCCCTTAATCAGTGCACCTGCTCTAACCTATCAAACTTATGGGTTCACCATATATCTACCTAAGCCATTTTTGTTCTTCTTCCAACATTCTGTTCTTTTTCACTCATCCTCTAACTTAAAAACCTTACAAAGATTGTTTCTTCTAATCCAAAAGGAAACAAGAGTATCATAATCAACTCATTGAAGAACCTTTGAAACCACTAGCTGTGTAACTAGATGAAGTACACGAATGCTGGTGATTCTGGATCTCCAATCATAGTTTATTCCATCTATTTATCCAATTGTTCCCCTTTTAGTAACATTACCAATGTTTAAAACAGATTTATTCATCAAACACACCAATGGTTGTGTTACCATATTAACATTGTCACTGGAATGTCCAGACACTGACCTCTGGGTTGGATGATTATCCATGTGCGTCGCACCCAATTGAAGATGAACGTCATTTGGATCTTAGATGTTAGATGTTTCTTGTAGCAGATTGCATGCATTCAATCTCAAAGCTTCTTCAGAAGGAACATGAACTCGGGAAGGTATGACAATAGGAATAGACATTTGCATCTCGGGGTTCATGTCTTGCCATATTAAACCTCCAAATGGAAATAATGCAGGAAAGGAATATGATTCAACAGCTAAGCTACTCTCGAATTTTGAAATCCTAAATCAGGTTTGTGCAAAGTTCATTATGTTATCTAGCATTATTTCTTGTTCTTCTAGAGCTTCTATAATCTTTTGTAATTGGTGATGCCTTTTTTTTTTTTTTTTTTGGTAGTTCTATAATTGGGTAGAAAGCAAAAGAAAAGTTTATAATTATTTGGAAATCTTCTTTGCTGCAATTCATTTGTATTCTATCAAAAAATTATTTCCAATTCAATATGAACTGATGTTTCAAGAAGTTAAATAAGGTGCTTAATGTTTATGCATATGCACTTTGATGATGCACATGGAACTTAATTGGATTTTGGAAATCACACGGTAAAGGTATGCTCCTTGCCCATTTATTATTCCTTTTAGATTATGGTACCACTATCCTATATTCAACTGAAAAAGTCTAGGATCACAAAACCGGACACAACTGATCAATTTTTGTGTATGTAGAACTCGTATTCAACTTATACACAATAATTACAATTCACGAAATTATTATATGCAACTGAACCATAATATAAAATGCTAAGAACTGTTTACATTGTCATAGTCTTAAAAAATGATTAATCCTTCCAGGTTCGTTTGATTTGGTGAGAAGTAATGGGAAACAACCATTATGCAAGTCGAGAGCTCGTCCAGGAAGCTTTAGAACAGCCAAGATTGAGGTTTGTTCCTCATATTGGCTATGTTTGCCTTTTGCCATTTGTGGCGAAGATTATTCCACTTGTAAGTTGCATGAAGGATCTCATCACGAAGCAATGTTTTCTCAATCTATTTGTGCTTCTGTTTAGTGTTTCTTACCTCTACACTGTCGTAGTATGAAGCTCTGATTCAACAAAAAAAATCCCCATTCCTTCATTTGGGTTGTGTTTGGATCTTGGATTTAGGTGGAGATTTGTGTAGGGAAAGGAAATGAGAAGAGAAATGTGAATGGAATACGAGCTGATGTTATTTCACATTTCCATTCCTTTTCCCTCAGCAAATCACTAACCAAATCCATGATCCAAATACAGCCTTAATGTTATTTTCAATTGGTGATTACATATCATTCGCATTTACAAATACACATACAGGACTCAACGATCCTAGAACAACAGCTGAATCTCATTTCAAACCGGAGCATTTTATGGACTGATTATGGACTCCGCTCTCTTTCCAAAACAAGGTGATGGAAGTTTCTCAAGTAGTGCATCATTTATGAGCTCCTTTATCCATACATCTATTCTATTATATAAAACACACGATCAACTTGGTGTGAGCGCTTATGTCACATATTTTCTCATGCCCAAATTCCCACCTATGTAACTGCGAAGTTTCTTATTTCAATTTTTTTCTCCTCCATCTACATTTAAATTTCTTTTTTCATAAGACGGTGACAACTGTCTTCTATTTCTGCACACGCATTCACTTGTGTGCTCAACTTCTAGTGTATGTTGTTATTTGCATGATATCATGTTTATTCTAGAACTACTAAAGAAATTAATTTGTGAAACTCCTCTTGTATGCCAAAGCTCAATGTACATGAAATACAACACGGAGCATGATGCACCCTATTGGAGAGGCCAAATTTGGATGAACATCAACTACATGATTCTTTCCTCGCTTCACCATTACTCTAAAGGTACACAAATACAAACATAGATTTATCTATTGTAAATTAAAAATAAAAATAAAAAAACTCTGATTTTCAATAAAATCTGAACGCATGGCATTGACACGTGCAAAAAATGGACCGTATAGAGACAAAGCCAAGATCATCTATAATGACTTGAGGAGCAATTTGATTAGGTAAGTGGTATGATATTTTTAGTTCTTAATCAATGCCTCTGATCTAAACTCTTCAGTCAATTCTGATGAGTATTGTTCATTTCTATTATGGCAAAAACGTTGTGAAGAATTACCAGCAGATACGGTATTTCTGGGAACAGTTTGATCAAAAGAAAAGTAAGGGGAAAGGTGCACGCGTATTTCCTGGCTGGACATCGCTCGTGTTGCTGATCATGGTAGAAGCTTATAGTGAATGCTCGGAACTTGGGACTCAATTTTGTAATTTTCTAAGAAAATTATAAAGTCATTAGAGGATAAAGAAGACCACAAACAAATCAACTTGTTAGTTCTGTATAATCTCTCCAATTCAAGATATGTACTATACTTATTGTCGCAAGTTAATTTGAAAGGTAAGGTTTGAAGTTATTGGTTGTGATATGTGGATGATGTTATTGAGAGTTTGTAATATCCTCCTCTCTCAGGCTGGTTTTACATTGATCATGGATGAAACCAACTGATATGCTGACCATAATGGACCCCATTAAAAATTGTTGTTTAAGAATGACCCCAAAATCAAGCCAATATTTATGGCATTTATTTTTGCTTCTCAAACAATTTTCTTTTTGGATTTAACCATTTCCTGTTAGGCTCTACTGTTTCAGGGGAAAACGTTTTTAAATTTTTTCGTAAAAAATGTTTTCTTATGTTTAATTACAATCTTGAAACTAATACGTTAGTGGCGGTGTTAGTGATGATGGTGAGGTGGTGAAAATAATGCATTTATGGCAATGGTGGCGGCAGCGGCAAGGTGGTGGGGTGGTCAAATAGGTGGTGATGATGATCATGGGATGGTAATAGTGTGGCTTAAAATTTGTCTAGAAAACATTTTTCACCATTCAAAAAGTTAAATATTTTTTACTCAAATAAGCTTAATTTTTCATTTTGTCATTCCAAACAACTACAAATGCGAAAAGAATGATTTCCAAAAACAATTTTCACCAAAACAAGGCCCTAGTATTAACAGGAAGTTTGGAGAGCTGAACCTCACGCTTGGATTTTGAGGATCGATTATGGATGGTTTCAGATGAAAATCAGATGCAATCAAGATTAGTCCAGTCTTTCTAACAGATGCATTATTTGTAATGAATTTAGCCATGTCCAGCAGGATTATACATGACCCCTCCTTCAACAATTAAAATGCAAACTAATGGTCTCTAATCAATTGCAATTTGTGTAACACTTTTTTTAAAATACTTCACTAGCAAGTCAAATGCAAGGTGTCTTAACGCCAAAATCATTATTAGAAAATTGCAAAAACTGTTTCCATTATTCAAGATATCAGTCTTTAACTCCCATTTTCTGTCATCTCCTTGTCCTCAGCCATTATGATCTCCATGTCCCTGATATCCCGCTTCAACACATTACCTAGCCTTGCAATGGCTTCTGTCTACTGTTGTAAAACCTGCATCAGAAAATACTATCATTTATCAGAGCATCACACATTTAATGAACACAAATTACAACCATGCATTTCATTCTAGACATATCCACACTTATTAACTGACATTGCAGAAGGAAGAACGAAAAACTCATAATCGCCATATCTACCTCTTCTAGCCTCAAGAATAGCATTTCAAATATTGGCACTCACCTCCTGCATATCAACAAGACTCTGATCATGTATTTTGGTTGATCCCGGAAGATAAATGGAACCACCACCACCACCACCACCTGCCTGAACACGAGCCATAGTAAGCAGATTTTGGACCCTCCTAGAAAGCTCTGCTCTAGATCCTTTCAACTGTATAGGTATGTGCTAATCAATATGATGCTTTTCCACAGGCCAACAAGAATAGGATGTATGAAACAAGAAAGACGAGGAACACCAACCTGCCTAGTTATTACAGCCAACTTCTTAGCCAATTCAGCTTCACCTTTCATTAAAGGCACTCTGAAACCTTTACCCTCCAATGCCTCTATTATTCTCATGACCTTTTGACACCCCCACATACAAACAAACATATAAGAAAAACAAGTACACCGTGCTACATGCATTGATTTTTCACATGAATGATCAAGAACGCAAAGCAAACAAATGTATGCGTCGCCTAGCGGATCTGGTAGAAATCAAGCATATGTAGAGACTTGAACCCTTGCACCTTGCTAGGAGCTTTAGGGTTAAAGTCTTGCCACTGGCAAGATTGCCCCCTCCAAAAAGTTATGGTCTCTAATGTACCGGAGAGAGAGAGAGAGAGAGATTACCCAAATTAGACAAAATTGTTCAAACAGACTACCAAAATGATTCACAACCATGTTGCTTAACCACTTGGAGTACAGAAGACAACGACAATTGACCCGGCCATGCAGACACGTCCTTACTACTTGTATAACGAATTTTCGAACATTCATCTCCGTTCTCAAAGTAAAATAAATAATAAAGCCAAAAGAGGTCCTACCCTTGAGAGGCGCCTTTGAAGACCTTGCTTTTTCTGTCTCATTCTTTTTATCCAGGGAAGAGTATCAGCTTGAAAGTGCCTTTGAAGCTGCAATCACATGTATGAAATTGAATATTATAAATCCATGATATGCACCCAAAATGCGGGCAAACTGAGGGTGCGCACACAGAAAAAGAGAGAGTACCAATTTCACATTACTTTGAGTCATTCGCAATCTCTCAGCATTAGAGAGTATAACTTTATCTTGAAGCTGTATTAACCAAAACACTATAATGTAAAACAATTGAAGTACAACAAAGCGGTAACAACAATACATTAGGCCAAGGAGCATCCACTTAATGCTGAATACATTAAATAGATAAGCATCCCCAAAACTAAAACTACATCATGATAAAAACACATATCATTATGAATATCACATCCTCACATCATCTATATCATTAATCAGCTTTAAAGAAGAAACAGAATCCTGTAGTAGAACAACGATCAGTAGGGTCCTCTGCCCAATCAGCATCAGAAAATGCATGTAACTGTAGGAAAAAGTGAGCGGAGTAGTGAAGACCATGACATATAGTGCCTTGGAGATATCGTAAATTGCGAACTAGAGCATCATAGTGTGGAGAGCGAGGAACAGTCATGAACTGACTAACAATATGAACAGCATAAGCAATGTCTGGACGAGTAACTGTGAGATAGACAAGATTGCCAACTAGTTGACGATATAAAGCAGCATTAGACAACATGTGACCATCAAGAGGTGTAAGACGAGTCTGAAGATCCACGAGAGTAGAGGTAGTCTTGAAATCGGTAAGACCAGCACGAGCCAAGAGATCAGAAGTATACTTGGCTTGGGAAAGAAAGTAACCAGACGGATCATGAGAGATTTCCAAGCCGAGAAAATAGCTGAGAAGACCCAAATCCTTCATCTCAAATTGGCGGCTGAGAAACTGTTTGAGACTAGAGATACCCACTGTGTCATTGCCAGTGATGATCATATCATCCATATAGAGAAGAAGAAGAATAATACCGCGCTCTGTCTTACGAATAAAAATGGTAGAATCATAGGCACTGGAGGAGAATCCAAAATCATGAATGGTGGAGCTAAACTTGGCGAACCAGGCACGAGGAGCTTGTTTATACAAATGTGTATAGGGAAAGAAAGTTGAGTAGGTTGTACGGCTGTCCTGCTGGGGCAGCATGTCTTACACAGCAAATTATTGCCTCATTCGAGGCAAAGTGTTTGGACAGTGATGGTCGGTCCGTGGGGGCCACCATAGATCCCATTTTAATAATCTGAACCGTTCAATATGTACAACTTGTCAAGTATTATATGCTTGTAAAAAATCACGTTGATCGGATATTGATAGCTATGTGATTGGATTAGTTTTTTTTTCAACAGTTAACTATCACACCATCCGTTTTGTTTATACAAAACTGATTTGATCATATAGTTAATGATATCCGATCAACGTGATTTTTTACAGACATATAGTACTCAACGAGTTTTACATATTAACGCTTCGGATTATCAAAACGGAACCCTTAGTGGGCCCCCAAGGACCCAACATTGCCATGTGGCTTTATATATGTAAATTTTTTTTTTCCCCAAAAAGTGTATGACCTGCCTTCCTACTGCGGCAGTACGGCTGACAGTGTAATTCAAACTTTTGTATTACAAAAATGTATAAAATATTTTTTTAATATATTTTATTTGTGAATAGTAATGACTTTTTTGCTTTTTGTGTAATTTTTTGACTTTTTTTATTTTTGTGGGACTTGCCAAACCTGGCCTTAATTGTGACAATTAATCTTTTTATACTTGATAGTTGTGATGTCATTTTTCTATTTATCTACTGTTAACGAAGCTAAAACAAATTTAAAATGGAGATATCAAAGTGAAATTTTGGTACAGATGTAAGAATTAAAGTGAAATTTTGATGAAAATATAAAGGTGCTAATACCTATGGCTCATATAATCAGTTTTGTCAACTTATTAAGGTCATATGTACAATGAAAATGTGACATTAATTGCAACTTGATTTAAACCATAAAAGATTAATTATTAAAAGTGACAGAGGCAAAAGAAATTTTGGTAGAACGAGTGATAAGTGAAATTTAACAAACACTTTTGCTTACATGGAAAAATAACAATAATATTTTTCTTTTTTCTTTCTTTCCTTATAAATTTTCAATGCCATGAAAAGCATCCTTTGGTAGAATTTTAATTACTAGTATGGCCGTTAAATAAATCAAGTTAAAAACTCATCATTCGAGATTAACTTATTATGTAAATAAGTCAAACATAAACATAAACATAAACTTGTTAAGTTCTACTACTTGACTTTTGGGAAGTAGGAAAAAAGCTAACAAAGCTATTTATTGGCTTTTTTTTTTTAAGAAAACGTACAAAAAAGTAGAGGTGATATAATCCTAATAAACCAATATGATGGCTTTTTTTCTATGTTCCCAAAATAAAGTTATTTAAACTCGATTTATGTACAACTTGTTAAAAACTCATTCAAAATCAATTCGTTATATAAAAAAATCAAATTTAAATATAATTTTAAACTCGTTAAATTATCAAATCAAAATTAAACAACCTATTACTTGGTTCATTTTCGACCTTAATTACTAGTTTTAGAAATATTGATTATTGCTTGTGCTCCGGTTTTTTCCAAGTTTGCCTGGGCCAGTTGGACAGCAAAGTTTGTCAAAATGGGCTTCAATTAAACAATGGGCCTCAAAGTGGGCCAATATTTTCTAATTGAGCGTTATTACTTATTGGGCCTAAACTTGGGCCAGACAACGGTCCATACTCGCCCAGCCGAAGTCCACGGCACATTTCTATCTTCATCTTCTTCTCTCTCTCTCTCTCTACTCTCTCTCCTCAGTGCTCACTGATCTGAAAATGGCTGGAAGTGGGCGACGAAGTGCGAGAAGCAGAATCAAATACAGACGCCGACGAAGATCGAACCCCTCTCCGCAATCCCAAACTCCGAAAGCACAGAAGCAGAGACCACAGTCTCATTCGCCTCTTAAATGTTGATCTCAAAGTTGTTCTAGGGTTTGCTATCATCGCGTTCTTGATTGTCCTTTTCATGATTCATCGACTTATAATTGCCGTTGAACATCCTCAGAAACCCAGGGTCGTGACCCCATTCCCTGCCCCAAAGATCATGGATCTTCCTCAGGTGAAACTTTCATCTACAATTTGAATAAACTCATATATGTGTGTGTGTGTATGTATATTATAGAATCTATAAACTGTTGCTTTCATTGTTTCTAAAAAATGTAGTTTTTTCTAGTGGGAAAGTTGATTTTTTAAAGATTTTTTAGTTGCTTTTTAGCCGAAAACAAATGGGCTTTAGCCAGGAAAAAAAAAAAAAAAACAGCTTATTTTGCCTCCAGTTTAAGAACAAAGTTTATGATGTTTGCCTCCAGTTTAAGACTTATGTTTACCACAGCAATACAAAGAAGAGGCAGAGAGAGAGGGGAAAATAAAATTCCATTTTTATGACTGTAAAATGATTTACGAACATAATTTTCATATAGAAATTAATTCAGAATTGTGTAGCAGGGTCGCTTTCAAAATTATGAGTCAAAATAATGGGTGTTTTGATTTGAAATAAAAGGAGCCGAGGATGACTGGTGTTATATTATATGTGATATTTATATATTGTGTTTGAGCATTGTTTCCTCGATCCCAAGAGGTTCCATAAATTCACGGTGAAGGTTGTTAACCCTTTCAATTTTATCCATTGTGGTAAAGATGGTTGTAATTAACAGTTATTTATCAAAAAATAAATAAAATTAACAGTTGTAGTTGTCAGGACTCCACAGTCTCTGGTTGCTGGATTGATGTGGCTTGGATTAAAGGATGGAAGATATTTCATGCGACATGTCTGCCAAGATTCAGATGAATTGAAGACATATGGTTGGACGTGTCACAATGGACGGGATTATGGACGTCAATGCTAGTTGACCAAGATATGACCTTGATGACAAGTTTTTTGAAATCCAAAGAAGATGGCAGTGGCTATGGAGGGGACTGGGCAGTTCGAATTGATGTGCAAAGTGAGAAGTAAATATCTTTCCCACCAATCTTACATTTGTCTTATCAAATACCTCTAATAAGCATGTTTTGTTTAGTGGATATAGCCCCAAAACTGGAGATTTTCTACAAGACAACCTATAAGAAAATAGCATGTGAATTTGAGGTGGAAATTATTGGTTTGCATAAAAAGAAATGTGTGTTAGCCTTGATTAACATCCATATACCTGTCATTGACCATTTTACGGCAATTGCACACATTTTTTTCTATGTTATGGTTTTTATTTGTTTGAAATTTTACACAGTAAAGATGCTGGGAATTATTGGTTTGCATTTTTAGCAGTTTAGGCATTAATTATGGGATCTTGTAAGAATACACTCATCAGTACTAACGATTGGGTTGTGTATTTGTGTTGCCAGTACATTTACCCATTGTTATAATAGTAGTTTTATATTGTGGGTGCTTTGTAACAGTACTTCTATATTGTCGAAAGTAAACTTGTACTGAATGAATACTTCTCATGGGTTAAATGTGTGTTTGGAAATTTATCAAATGAGTGTATATTTTTGGGGGGAAATTTTAAAAGGTCTATATTTAGGAATTACACATCATGTCATCAGCTAACAATTGATTTTTGTAAATTAAATAGAATTTTAGGACTAAAGACGAAAACAAAGGATCATAAAAAATGTTTGGTTCTGTTGAATTATAATTGCAAACAATTTATTGAAACCCCCCAAAGAAATGAATGAATTAAATTTAATTAATGACAGCATTGATACAAACAATGACAGGATGAAGATTAGAATGCGTTCTTATCTTAGAAGTCTTATTTTTGAGAAAAATATTTATTTGTTAATGAATTCAGCAATATATAAGGATGTGGCTATTCTTAAGTTCAAAACCTATGTGCTTGCCACGTGCTTCACACTTTGAAGTATAGCCTAGGAAGCTCTCTTTAGATCTGTGCCTCGTGTCATGGTTTACAAATATGACTAAAGAAACTTGCTCGCTTCTTGGACTATGGCAGTGAGGTTCTCTTTTTTCTTTTTCTTTTTCTTTTTATTTTTCAAATTCGACTTTGTATACTCTGTAAGAATTGGTAAATTACATTTATGTTCTCTTACTTAGCATAATTTATAGTTTTCACGTTTTTGTTTCATATCATGAATTCTTGAATATTTTCTATTCTTAAATTGGGAGTTGCTAGAAGTAGGATGGTATTATTGGCTTATGTTTCGTTCATTTGTTTTGATTTTTATCAGATCCAAGCTTAGTGAGGTGATGCAAACTGTGCACCGTTTCTTCTATCTTGCGAATGAAGATGGGAACGCTTTGAGTTTGAGTAGGGAGACCTTGAACATTCGTGAGAATTCTCTCCTGGCTTTTGGATCACAAACAGATGTTGGCAGTTTGAATCTAAATTTAGAATCAATGGTATGTTGTCAAATAGATGCGCGGGAACCTTCATTGTGAAAGAGGAAATAATTACTCATGCATGCCTGTGCTCCTCCATGTTTATGTATTTTGTGGCCCCAACAATATTTTTAATTCAGCTTTAATCTCAAACCAATTTTTTGCAGGATGATTTGGAAGTCCATTATTCTGGCTTCAGGACATCTCACATTCACAATTTATCAGACCTTGTCCAGCAAAATCTTGGAGCCCAAGTAAGAATTAATGTTTTTTGTTGTCTGCTGTTTTTTCTGCATGTTAAATCATGTTGATTTTTGCTATTGGTAAAACATTCATTTGCTTCCATTTTACAGTGTTATAATCGTACTAGTGTTTCATGTTTCAGTTTTCAGCAGTGGTTCTTTCACTTATGCTCTGTGTGTGTGCGTGCGCTTGCTTGCTTGCTTGCTCACTCACACTCTTGTATGTGTTGTTAGATGAGGAAGTTTGGTCGTTTGCAACTCTCAGACACTACCGATGATTCTTATAACATTTTAGTATTTCAGGTAGGCAGTCAGGGAGGTAACAGGTTACATGTGTCCACGGACTATGATTGCCATTCTCAGGTTTCTATTTCTCTTCTACCCCATATGCTTTTCTGTTTTTTATGCAGATCTTGGGTAGGATTTCTTTCAGAACAGATGTAGCTTTTATATCTGGAACTGGCGTAAAAGATTCAAGACTTAAAGAACGTCTCAGCAGCCTTACAGGTATCTTCTGTCAAGTTCTGTGCATGTTTCCTTTATCTTGATTGTGAACATTGTGTTTATAAGATTACAAGTGTCTCATTCTTTATGAAACTTCCGTATAAGTAATACTGGTATAACTTATTAGAAGCACAAGAAAACAGGCTGCTTGTTGGTATTGCCAAACAAGAAAGACTGCAGAATTAGATTTGAGGTAAATAACCTCTTTTCAATTTGAAAAGAGGCAACTAAAAATATTTAGCAATATGCTAGGAAGTCATGAAATCTAGAGGACTGCATATAGGATTACATGAAAACCTTCACTTACATTTTTTAATTAACTTGGTGGACAAGTTCAGTGAGGAAGGAAAAAGATCAGCTTAATAGACAAAGGAGAGTAAACGGGCATGCCGATTAAGAGAGAGAGAGAGAGAGAGAGAGAGAGGGGGGGGGGGGAGAACTTTGGGAATGATTGTTGTCTAAAAGACCTAGAATAAAAACTTCAAAGAATTGTTACAGAGATGGGATTCATGTCAATTCATAACGTTCATTAATTTGATTTAGCAGAGGAAATGAAGAGTGAAGTTGTTAACGCTGTTAAAAGAAGTGAGTGGTGTAGTGCAGTCATTCTCACGGGAGGGTGTAGAGATAAGATGGGTGCGCTGTGATCAAGATTTTAAGTCAATAGGCAATGTGATGATGTCAATGTCATTGACAAGAACTCAGCATAATGGTACCATTTTCCTGACCACGTATCCCAGTCCTCCGACCAAATTTCCCTGTTTATTTTAAATTTAAATATTTTTTGAACTTTTTGCTCTTTGGGGAATTGAAATATCTTCTGAATGTAGGATCATATTCCTTTTGCATAAACAAGTTGAACCCTCCCTCTCGAAATTATATTTCTTTTTTTAGTGCGCAATATTACAATCCTTTTTGTATGGACACGTTGACTTATACCCCAATTTCTTGTAATTTTTTTGTTTACTTTCAATAGCACAAGCTATTTATTTCAGCTTTGTAAGTTGGGATAATTTTGCTTCATACTTTTGGGTACCTTACTGACTAGTCAACTAGATGAGAAGGAAAAAGAATTTGATGACAAATTCAAAAAATGCTTTAATTTGGCTGATGCGGTATCCATTCATATGAAATCCTTATATTTGTGTCATTTGTTTTTTGAAATCAAATAACTGTATGCAGAATTTTTAGGATCATGGCATGTCTTTGATAGTTTTGTTGGAAGTAACATGTCACTATAAGCCTAGTCACATTGGTGACTGCAGGAAAATTATACGATTCTTAAGATATAGTTTTTATTATTATTATTGTTATTCTTATTATTATAATTTGAATGGTCTCATTGTGTTTAAACTTAAAATTATGAATATGTTGATAAAAGTTATTCATCCAGTTCATAGGCTCAAGGAGACTTTTTCAGCTCTCAGTTTGAAAAGAACAATGCTTGTCTCCCTTTTTTTTCGAGGCTTAGGGAGAGCTTGACCAATTCTTTAATTTTGTGATCAAGATTTTAAGGAAAATTATACAATTCCTATGATCTCTTTTCTTGACCAACTCTTAAATTTTGTAGAGCTTTTTGATACACATGAAGATGTATAGGGTTTTTTTTTTCTTCTCCTCTTTTGTATACAGATGGCATTCCCTTGATGCCTTTTTTAAATGAATCTTACTTTAACTCACCAAAATAAAATGTCAAGCAGTTCAAATAATCCCGGTGGCCATTTCATTTTATGTTTAAGTTGTATTCAATTGTACAAAATCTATATTTTGCATAAAATGGACTGTTCTGATATTATGATATGTTGTTTTCAGCTTGATTCTGAGTCCATCTCCACTGGTAAGGCTGCAGTTGCGAGTTTGTTGGGTGGAATTGGCTACTTTTATGGCCAATCAAAAATCTCAGTCCCAAGTAACTCTAATGTAAGTTTTACAGATCTGTATGTGATCGTCTTAATCATATCAAATCAATTATGTCTTCATGAATTCCATTTGAAACACAATATCTCCATCTAATATGATTAACTGTGTTTTGAGGGAGAGAGAGGAAGAGAGGTGGTTTGAGTTTACAAAAGTTATTAGGATAGATGGGCTGGGTTTACAGGTTAGCTGTAAAAGGTTTATTTGATTTAGCTTGATTGTCTGCATGATTTAATTAGGGGCCAAGTCATTGCTAATTAGAGTGGCCTGTAGGTTAAGTAACTTTAGGCCTAACAGACTGATGAATCTCTGCTGCAATAAAGTATTTGGAAGGCTTTTTTGGGAGAACAAAATTTTAGGGGGAATTTCGAATTTTATGAAAAAATGGTAGAGAACGAAGTGGTGACCAAATCTTCAATTTTGAATAAAATTCGAAATTCCCTAGAAAGACATTTGACAGAGGAGACAATTGTTTGATTAGATACTTGGAATAAGATCGAGAGCTCCTTGGGAGGAAAGAATTGTGAAAGAAAACCTAAGTAGAATTTTAGAAATTATGGAAAGTTTTTGATCAGACAGAAATCCTTAGGTTTTTAACTTTAGAGGGAATTTGATTTTAAGGAAAAGTGTTGATGAGGAGGTGATGACCGAGTCTTTCACTTTGAAGTGAAATTTTGAATTTCCTTAGAAGACATTTGACTATAAGGTGATTGTTTGATTGATTTCTTGGAATAAGATCTAAAATTCTTTGGAAATTTTTTGAAAATAAAATTTGAAAAGAGTTTTGAAATTATGGAAAGTTCTTTTTATCAGGTAAAAATATTTGGGCCGCTGACTTTGAGGGAACCTTAATTTTATGGAGAAATGTTAGACAAGGAAGTAATGACCGAGTCTCTCATTTCGAATAAAATTTTGGTTCCTGTACAAGATATTTGGATAAAGGGTGATCGTTTGGTTGATTCCTTGGAATAAAATCCAAACTCCTCAAAACTTTCAAAAAAAAAGAGGAAAAGGAAACATTGAAATTTTAAAGAAGAAAAAAAAACTACACTTTATTTTGAAAAAGGATTTTGTAAAAAATAGAAGTTGAAATTTGATTACGCACTTTTGAAAATAAATTGGGGCACATTTCGGGAAATAATAAGTAATGGAAAGACAATTGTTTAGATTGATCACTTTGGTAGAAATCCCTTAAATTCCTCATAATTCCCTTGGTCGGGCTACTATCACCCAATGGGTGATAACAATGACTTCGAGATCCAATGGTAAGTGTTAAACAAAATTAACTGGTTTCATTCACCCATCCTCTGGCTTGTTGCTTAGTGTCCCGGACACTATTCATGGGTTATGTTATGTTAATAAGGCAAGCATGAGACTATAATTCTAGTACTATTTGATCATTCCCTTGTGGAAGGAGTGGTATATTGATAGTAACAACTGATGTGCCCTTTTGTGACCAAACTTGCCTCCTTTTGCATGGAGAGAGCATTAGCAGCTTCCAAACTAGGGCAGGATACCCTCCTTTCCGGGATTTTATTATTGCCTCTTTGAATGATTTAGTGAATCCTAGGTCTAACTTCTAAATTAGGACAGGGCAACCCTACCCCCCAGATAGGCACGAATGCAAATTATGTCCTTGTGTTATATTTTGGAAAGGATTGGATTTGATTCCAGCGATCTAACAACGAGAAAGACAGTGATTTCATTCCCAAAGTCTGGGGAGTTTGATGTGGCAGTGATTTGATTCTGTGGCAATCTGAGTTGTTTGGGGGCAATGATGCAGTTACAAAGATTTGGGGGTTCAATTTAGGCAGTGATTCATATTTTGATCATGATTTTAGTAATCAGTAGTAAATTAGGTGGGTGGTTTCCCAATTTTAAAGAATTTGAGTTTGAATTTGGGTTCTTACCTTAGTGATCAAAGAAGAAGAGGAAAAAGAAAAGAATGATTGGCTTTTTAAAATTTAAATCCCCAAGAAAACATGTTATTAAAGAATTAACATCTAAAAAAAAGAAAAAAGGAACTTTCTAACTTAAGTTGAGCCTCGGAGATTATGGAAGGTGTTTGATCGAATAAAAATCTTCAAGTCATTGACTTTAGGGGGAATTTCGACTTTTATGAAAAATGGTAGATAAGGAAGTGGTGACCAAATCCTCAGTTTTGAATAAAATTCGAAATCCCCTATAAAGACATTTGACTAAGGAGACAATTGTTTGATTAGATACTTGGAATAAGATCGAGAGCTCCTTGGGAGGAAAGAATTGTGAAAGAAAACACGAGTAGAATTTTAGAAATTATGGAAAGTTTTTTATCAGACAGAAAACCTTAGGTTTTTGACTTTAGAGGGAATTTGATTTTATGGAAAAGTGTTGATGAGGAGGTGATGACCGAGTCTTTCACTTTGAAGTGAAATTTTGAATTTCCTTAGAAGACATTTGACTATAAGGTGATTGTTTGATTGATTTCTTGGAATAAGATCTAAAATTCTTTGGAAGTTTTTTGAAAATAAAATTTGAAAAGAGTTTTGAAATTATGGAAAGTTCTTTTTATCAGGTAAAAACATTTGCGCCGCTGACTTTGAGGGAACCTTAATTTTATGGAGAAATGTTAGACAAGGAAGTAATGACCGAGTCTCTCATTTCGAATAAAATTTTGGTTCCTGTACAAGATATTTGGCTAACGGGTGATCGTTTGGTTGATTCCTTGGAATAAAATTCGAACTCGTCAAAACTTTCGAAAAAAAAGCGGATTGGGAAACATTGAAATTTTAATGGGAAAAAAAAAAAAAAAGCTGCACTTTATTTTGAAAAAGGATTTTGTAAAAAATAGAAGTTGAAATTTGATCACGCACTTTTAAAAATAAATTGAGGCACATTTCGGGAAACAATAAGTATTGGAAAGATAATTGTTTAGATTGATCACTCTGGTAGGAATCCTTTAAATTCCTCAGAATTCCCTTGGTCGGGCAACTATCACCCAATGGGTGATGACGATGACTTCGAGATCCAATGGTAAGTGTTAAACAAAATTGACTGGTTTCATTCACCTATCCTCGGGTTTGTTGCATAGTATCCCGGACACTATTCGTGGGTTATGTTATGTCAATAAGGCAAGCATGAAACTATGCTACTAGTACTGTTTGATCATTCCCTTGTGGAAGGAGTGGTATATTGATAGTAACTGATGTGCCCTTTTGTGATCAAACTTGCCTGCTTTTGCATGGAGAGAGCATTAGCAGCTTCGAAAGTTGGGCAGGACACCCTCCTTTCCAGGACTGTATTATTGCCTCTTTGAATGATTTAGTGAATCCTAGGTCTGACTTCTAAATTAGGACAGGACAACCCTGGCCCCCAAATAGGCATGAACGCAAATTTTGTGCTCTTGTGATATTTTTGAAATGATTTGATTTGATTTAATTTGATTCCAGCGATCTAACAACGAGAAAGACAGTGATTTCATTCCCAAGGTGTGGGGAGTCTGACGTGGCAGCGATTTGATTCTGTGGCAATCCGAGTTGTTTGGGGGCAATGATGCAATTACAAAGATTTGGGGGTTCAATTTAGGCAGTGATTCATATTTTGATCATGATTTTAGTAATCAGTAGTAAATTAGGTGGGTGGTTTCCCAATTTTAAAGAATTTGAGTTTGAATTTGGGTTCTTACCTTAGTGATCAAAGAAGAAGAGGAAAAAGAAAAGAACGACTGGCTTTTTAAAATTTAAATCCCCAAGAAAACATGTTATTAAAGAATTAACTTCTAAAAAAAAGAAAAAAGTAACTTTCTAACTTAAGTTGAGCCTCGGAGATTATGGAAGGTGTTTGATCGAATAAAAATCTTCAAGTCATTGACTTTAGGGGGAATTTCGACTTTTATGAAAAATGGTAGATAAGGAAGTGGTGACCAAATCCTCAGTTTTGAATAAAATTCGAAATCCCCTAGTAAGACATTTGACTAAGGAGACAATTGTTTGATTAGATACTTGGAATAAGATCGAGAGCTCCTTGGGAGGAAAGAATTGTGAAAGAAAACACGAGTAGAATTTTAGAAATTATGGAAAGTTTTTGATCAGACAGAAATCCTTAGGTTTTTGACTTTAGAGGGAATTTGATTTTATGGAAAAGTGTTGATGAGGAGGTGATGACCGAGTCTTTCACTTTGAAGTGAAATTTTGAATTTCCTTAGAAGACATTTGACTATAAGGTGATTGTTTGATTGATTTCTTGGAACAAGATCTAAAATTCTTTGGAAATTTTTTGAAAATAAAATTTTAAAAGAGTTTTGAAATTATGGAAAGTTCTTTTTATCAGGTAAAAACATTTGGGCCGCTGACTTTGAGGGAACCTTAATTTTATAGAGAAATGTTAGACAAGGAAGTAATGACCGAGTCTCTCCTTTCGAATAAAATTTTGGGTCCTGTACAAGATATTTGGCTAACGGGTGATCGTTTGGTTGATTCCTTGGAATAAAATTCGAACTCCCCAAAACTTTCGGAAAAAAAAGTGGATTGGGAAACATTGAAATTTTAAACGGAAAAAAAAAAAAAAGCTGCACTTTATTTTGAAAAAGGATTTTGTAAAAAATAGAAGTTGAAATTTGATCACGCACTTTTAAAAATAAATTGAGGCACATTTCGGGAAACAATAAGTAATGGAAAGACAATTGTTTAGATTGATCACTCTGGTAGGAATCCTTTAAATTCCTCAGAATTCCCTTGGTCGGGCAACTATCACCCAATGGGTGATGACGATGACTTCGAGATCCAATGGTAAGTGTTAAACAAAATTGACTGGTTTCATTCACCTATCCTCGGGTTTGTTGCATAGTATCCCGGACACTATTCGTGGGTTATGTTATGTCAATAAGGCAAGCATGAAACTATGCTACTGGTACCGTTTGATCATTCCCTTGTGGAAGGAGTGGTATATTGATAGTAACAACTGATGTGCCCTTTTGTGATCAAACCTGCCTCCTTTTGCATGGAGAGAGCATTAGCAGCTTCGAAAGTTGGGCAGGACACCCTCCTTTCCAGGACTGTATTATTGCCTCTTTGAATGATTTAGTGAATCCTAACTCTGACTTCTAAATTAGGACAGGACAACCCTGGCCCCCAAATAGGCATGAACGCAAATTTTGTGCTCATGTGATATTTTTGAAATGATTTGATTTGATTTAATTTGATTCCAGCGATCTAACAACGAGAAAGACAGTGATTTCATTCCCAAGGTGTGGGGAGTCTGACGTGGCAGCGATTTGATTCTGTGGCAATCCGAGTTGTTTGGGGGCAATGATGCAGTTACAAAGATTTGGGGGTTCAATTTAGGCAGTGATTCATATTTTGATCATGATTTTAGTAATCAGTAGTAAATTAGGTGGGTGGTTTCCCAATTTTAAAGAATTTGAGTTTGAATTTGGGTTCTTACCTTAGTGATCAAAGAAGAAGAGGAAAAAGAAAAGAACGACTGGCTTTTAAAATTTAAATCCCCAAGAAAACATGTTATTAAAGAATTAACTTCTAAAAAAAAGAAAAAAGGAACTTTCTAACTCAAGTTGAGCCTCGGAGATTATGGAAGGTGTTTGATCGAATAAAAATCTTCAAGTCATTGACTTTAGGGGGGATTTCGACTTTTATGAAAAATGGTAGATAAGGAAGTGGTGACCAAATCCTCAGTTTTGAATAAAATTCGAAATCCCCTAGAAAGACATTTGACTAAGGAGACAATTGTTTGATTAGATACTTGGAATAAGATCGAGAGCTCCTTGGGAGGAAAGAATTGTGAAAGAAAACACGAGTAGAATTTTAGAAATTATGGAAAGTTTTTGATCAGACAGAAATCCTTAGGTTTTTGACTTTAGAGGGAATTTGATTTTATGGAAAAGTGTTGATGAGGAGGTGATGACCGAGTCTTTCACTTTGAAATGAAATTTTGAATTTCCTTAGAAGACATTTGACTATAAGGTGATTGTTTGATTGATTTCTTGGAATAAGATCTAAAATTCTTTGGAAATTTTTTGAAAATAAAATTTGAAAAGAGTTTTGAAATTTTGGAAAGTTCTTTTTATCAGGTAAAAACATTTGGGCCGCCGACTTTGAGGGAACCTTAATTTTGTGGAGAAATGTTAGACAAGGAAGTAATGACCGAGTCTCTCATTTCGAATAAAATTTTGGTTCCTGTACAAGATATTTGGCTAACGGGTGATCGTTTGGTTGATTCCTTGGAATAAAATTCGAACTCCCCAAAACTTTCGGAAAAAAAAGCGGATTGGGAAACATTGAAATTTTAAAGAGAAAAAAAAAAAAAAAGCTGCACTTTATTTTGAAAAAGGATTTTGTAAAAAATAGAAGTTGAAATTTGATCACGCACTTTTAAAAATAAATTGAGGCACATTTCGGGAAACAATAAGTAATGGAAAGACAATTGTTTAGATTGATCACTCTGGTAGGAATCCTTTAAATTCCTCAGAATTCCCTTGGTCGGGCAACTATCACCCAATGGGTGATGACGATGACTTCGAGATCCAATGGTAAGTGTTAAACAAAATTGACTGGTTTCATTCACCTATCCTCGGGTTTGTTGCATAGTATCCAGGACACTATTCGTGGGTTATGTTATGTCAATAAGGCAAGCATGAGACTATGCTACTAGTACTGTTTGATCATTCCCTTGTGGAAGGAGTGGTATATTGATAGTTACAACTGATGTGCCCTTTTGTGATCAAACTTGCCTCCTTTTGCATGGAGAGAGCATTAGCAGCTTCGAAAGTTGGGCAGGACACCCTCCTTTCCAGGATTGTATTATTGCCTCTTTGAATGATTTAGTGAATCCTAGGTCTGACTTCTAAATTAGGACATGACAACCCTGGCCCCCAAATAGGCATGAACGCAAATTTTGTGCTCATGTGATATTTTTGAAATGATTTGATTTGATTTAATTTGATTCCAGCGATCTAACAACGAGAAAGACAGTGATTTCATTCCCAAGGTGTGGGGAGTCTGACGTGGCAGCGATTTGATTCTGTGGCAATCCGAGTTGTTTGGGGGCAATGATGCAGTTACAAAGATTTGGGGGTTCAATTTAGGCAGTGATTCATATTTTGATCATGATTTTAGTAATCAGTAGTAAATTAGGTGGGTGGTTTCCCAATTTTAAAGAATTTGAGTTTGAATTTGGGTTCTTACCTTAGTGATCAAAGAAGAAGAGGAAAAAGAAAAGAACGACTGGCTTTTAAAATTTAAATCCCCAAGAAAACATGTTATTAAAGAATTAACTTCTAAAAAAAAGAAAAAAGGAACTTTCTAACTCAAGTTGAGCCTCGGAGATTATGGAAGGTGTTTGATCGAATAAAAATCTTCAAGTCATTGACTTTAGGGGGGATTTCGACTTTTATGAAAAATGGTAGATAAGGAAGTGGTGACCAAATCCTCAGTTTTGAATAAAATTCGAAATCCCCTAGAAAGACATTTGACTAAGGAGACAATTGTTTGATTAGATACTTGGAATAAGATCGAGAGCTCCTTGGGAGGAAAGAATTGTGAAAGAAAACACGAGTAGAATTTTAGAAATTATGGAAAGTTTTTGATCAGACAGAAATCCTTAGGTTTTTGACTTTAGAGGGAATTTGATTTTATGGAAAAGTGTTGATGAGGAGGTGATGACCGAGTCTTTCACTTTGAAATGAAATTTTGAATTTCCTTAGAAGACATTTGACTATAAGGTGATTGTTTGATTGATTTCTTGGAATAAGATCTAAAATTCTTTGGAAATTTTTTGAAAATAAAATTTGAAAAGAGTTTTGAAATTTTGGAAAGTTCTTTTTATCAGGTAAAAACATTTGGGCCGCCGACTTTGAGGGAACCTTAATTTTGTGGAGAAATGTTAGACAAGGAAGTAATGACCGAGTCTCTCATTTCGAATAAAATTTTGGTTCCTGTACAAGATATTTGGCTAACGGGTGATCGTTTGGTTGATTCCTTGGAATAAAATTCGAACTCCCCAAAACTTTCGGAAAAAAAAGCGGATTGGGAAACATTGAAATTTTAAAGAGAAAAAAAAAAAAAAAGCTGCACTTTATTTTGAAAAAGGATTTTGTAAAAAATAGAAGTTGAAATTTGATCACGCACTTTTAAAAATAAATTGAGGCACATTTCGGGAAACAATAAGTAATGGAAAGACAATTGTTTAGATTGATCACTCTGGTAGGAATCCTTTAAATTCCTCAGAATTCCCTTGGTCGGGCAACTATCACCCAATGGGTGATGACGATGACTTCGAGATCCAATGGTAAGTGTTAAACAAAATTGACTGGTTTCATTCACCTATCCTCGGGTTTGTTGCATAGTATCCAGGACACTATTCGTGGGTTATGTTATGTCAATAAGGCAAGCATGAGACTATGCTACTAGTACTGTTTGATCATTCCCTTGTGGAAGGAGTGGTATATTGATAGTTACAACTGATGTGCCCTTTTGTGATCAAACTTGCCTCCTTTTGCATGGAGAGAGCATTAGCAGCTTCGAAAGTTGGGCAGGACACCCTCCTTTCCAGGATTGTATTATTGCCTCTTTGAATGATTTAGTGAATCCTAGGTCTGACTTCTTAATTAGGACATGACAACCCTGGCCCCCAAATAGGCATGAACGCAAATTTTGTGCTCATGTGATATTTTTGAAATGATTTGATTTGATTTAATTTGATTCCAGCGATCTAACAACGAGAAAGACAGTGATTTCATTCCCAAGGTGTGGGGAGTCTGACGTGGCAGCGATTTGATTCTGTGGCAATCCGAGTTGTTTGGGGGCAATGATGCAGTTACAAAGATTTGGGGGTTCAATTTAGGCAGTGATTCATATTTTGATCATGATTTTAGTAATCAGTAGTAAATTAGGTGGGTGGTTTCCCAATTTTAAAGAATTTGAGTTTGAATTTGGGTTCTTACCTTAGTGATCAAAGAAGAAGAGGAAAAAGAAAAGAACGACTGGCTTTTAAAATTTAAATCCCCAAGAAAACATGTTATTAAAGAATTAACTTCTAAAAAAAAGAAAAAAGGAACTTTCTAACTCAAGTTGAGCCTCGGAGATTATGGAAGGTGTTTGATCGAATAAAAATCTTCAAGTCATTGACTTTAGGGGGAATTTCGACTTTTATGAAAAATGGTAGATAAGGAAGTGGTGACCAAATCCTCAGTTTTGAATAAAATTCGAAATCCCCTAGAAAGACATTTGACTAAGGAGACAATTGTTTGATTAGATACTTGGAATAAGATCGAGAGCTCCTTGGGAGGAAAGAATTGTGAAAGAAAACACGAGTAGAATTTTAGAAATTATGGAAAGTTTTTGATCGGACAGAAATCCTTAGGTTTTTGACTTTAGAGGGAATTTGATTTTATGGAAAAGTGTTGATGAGGAGGTGATGACCGAGTCTTTCACTTTGAAATGAAATTTTGAATTTCCTTAGAAGACATTTGACTATAAGGTGATTGTTTGATTGATTTCTTGGAATAAGATCTAAAATTCTTTGGAAATTTTTTGAAAATAAAATTTGAAAAGAGTTTTGAAATTTTGGAAAGTTCTTTTTATCAGGTAAAAACATTTGGGCCGCCGACTTTGAGGGAACCTTAATTTTGTGGAGAAATGTTAGACAAGGAAGTAATGACCGAGTCTCTCATTTCGAATAAAATTTTGGTTCCTGTACAAGATATTTGGCTAACGGGTGATCGTTTGGTTGATTCCTTGGAATAAAATTCGAACTCCCCAAAACTTTCGGAAAAAAAAGCGGATTGGGAAACATTGAAATTTTAAAGAGAAAAAAAAAAAAAAAGCTGCACTTTATTTTGAAAAAGGATTTTGTAAAAAATAGAAGTTGAAATTTGATCACGCACTTTTAAAAATAAATTGAGGCACATTTCGGGAAACAATAAGTAATGGAAAGACAATTGTTTAGATTGATCACTCTGGTTGGAATCCTTTAAATTCCTCAGAATTCCCTTGGTCGGGCAACTATCACCCAATGGGTGATGACGATGACTTCGAGATCCAATGGTAAGTGTTAAACAAAATTGACTGGTTTCATTCACCTATCCTCGGGTTTGTTGCATAGTATCCAGGACACTATTCGTGGGTTATGTTATGTCAATAAGGCAAGCATGAGACTATGCTACTAGTACTGTTTGATCATTCCCTTGTGGAAGGAGTGGTATATTGATAGTTACAACTGATGTGCCCTTTTGTGATCAAACTTGCCTCCTTTTGCATGGAGAGCGCATTAGCAGCTTCGAAAGTTGGGCAGGACACCCTCCTTTCCAGGATTGTATTATTGCCTCTTTGAATGATTTAGTGAATCCTAGGTCTGACTTCTAAATTAGGACAGGACAGGACAACCCTGGCCCCCAAATAGGCATGAACGCAAATTTTGTGCTCATGTGATATTTTTGAAATGATTTGATTTGATTTAATTTGATTCCAGCGATCTAACAACGAGAAAGACAGTGATTTCATTCCCAAGGTGTGGGGAGTCTGACGTGGCAGCGATTTGATTCTGTGGCAATCCGAGTTGTTTGGGGGCAATGATGCAGTTACAAAGATTTGGGGGTTCAATTTAGGCAGTGATTCATATTTTGATCATGATTTTAGTAATCAGTAGTAAATTAGGTGGGTGGTTTCCCAATTTTAAAGAATTTGAGTTTGAATTTGGGTTCTTACCTTAGTGATCAAAGAAGAAGAGGAAAAAGAAAAGAACGACTGGCTTTTTAAAATTTAAATCCCCAAGAAAACATGTTATTAAAGAATTAACTTCTAAAAAAAAGAAAAAAGGAACTTTCTAACTGAAGTTGAGCCTCGGAGAATATGGAAGGTGTTTGATCGAATAAAAATCTTCAAGTCATTGACTTTGGGGGGAATTTCGACTTTTATGAAAAATGGTAGATAAGGAAGTGGTGACCAAATCCTCAGTTTTGAATAAAATTCGAAATCCCCTAGAAAGACATTTGACTAAGGAGACAATTGTTTGATTAGATACTTGGAATAAGATCGAGAGCTCCTTGGGAGGAAAGTATTGTGAAAGAAAACACGAGTAGAATTTTAGAAATTATGGAAAGTTTTTGATCAGACAGAAATCCTTAGGTTTTTGACTTTAGAGGGAATTTGATTTTATGGAAAAGTGTTGATGAGGAGGTGATGACCGAGTCTTTCACTTTGAAGTGAAATTTTGAATTTCCTTGGAAGACATTTGACTATAAGGTGATTGTTTGATTTATTTCTTGGAATAAGATCTAAAATTCTTTGGAAATTTTTTGAAAATAAAATTTGAAAAGAGTTTTGAAATTATGGAAAGTTCTTTTTATCAGGTAAAAACATTTGGGCCGCTGACTTTGAGCGAACCTTAATTTTATGGAGAAATGTTAGACAAGGAAGTAATGACCGAGTCTCTCATTTCGAATAAAATTTTGGTTCCTGTACAAGATATTTGGCTAACGGGTGATCGTTTGGTTGATTCCTTGGAATAAAATTCGAACTCCCCAAAACTTTCGGAAAAAAAAGCGGATTGGGAAACATTGAAATTTTAAAGAGAAAAAAAAAAAAGCTGCACTTTATTTTGAAAAAGGATTTTGTAAAAAATAAAAGTTGAAATTTGATCACGCACTTTTAAAAATAAATTGAGGCACATTTCGGGAAACAATAAGTAATGGAAAGACAATTGTTTAGATTGATCACTCTGGTAGGAATCCTTTAAATTCCTCAGAATTCCCTTGGTCGGGCAACTATCACCCAATGGGTGATGACGATGACTTCGAGATCCAATGGTAAGTGTTAAACAAAATTGACTGGTTTCATTCACCTATCCTCGGGTTTGTTTCATAGTATCCCGGACACTATTCGTGGGTTATGTTATGTCAATAAGGCAAGCATGAGACTATGCTACTAGTACTGTTTGATCATTCCCTTGTGGAAGGAGTGGTATATTGATAGTTACAACTGATGTGCCCTTTTGTGATCAAACTTGCCTCCTTTTGCATGGAGAGAGCATTAGCAGCTTCGAAAGTTGGGCAGGACACCCTCCTTTCCAGGATTGTATTATTGCCTCTTTGAATGATTTAGTGAATCCTAGGTCTGACTTCTAAATTAGGACAGGACAACCCTGGCCCCCAAATAGGCATGAACGCAAATTTTGTGCTCATGTGATATTTTTGAAATGATTTGATTTGATTTAATTTGATTCCAGCGATCTAACAACGAGAAAGACAGTGATTTCATTCCCAAGGTGTGGGGAGTCTGACACGGCAGCGATTTGATTCTGTGGCAATCCGAGTTGTTTGGGGGCAATGATGCAGTTACAAAGATTTGGGGTTTCAGTTTAGGCAGTGATTCATATTTTGGTCATGATTTTAGTAATCAGTAGTAAATTAGGTGGGTGGTTTCCCAATTTTAAAGAATTTGAGTTTGAATTTGGGTTCTTACCTTAGTGATCAAAGAAGAAGAGGAAAAAGAAAAGAACGACTGGCTTTTTAAAATTTAAATCCCCAAGAAAACATGTTATTAAAGAATTAACTTCTAAAAAAAAGAAAAAAGGAACTTTCTAACTGAAGTTGAGCCTCGGAGAATATGGAAGGTGTTTGATCGAATAAAAATCTTCAAGTCATTGACTTTAGGGGGAATTTCGACTTTTATGAAAAATGGTAGATAAGGAAGTGGTGACCAAATCCTCAGTTTTGAATAAAATTCGAAATCCCCTAGAAAGACATTTGACTAAGGAGACAATTGTTTGATTAGATACTTGGAATAAGATCGAGAGCTCCTTGGGAGGAAAGAATTGTGAAAGAAAACACGAGTAGAATTTTAGAAATTATGGAAAGTTTTTGATCAGACAGAAATCCTTAGGTTTTTGACTTTAGAGGGAATTTGATTTTATGGAAAAGTGTTGATGAGGAGTTGATGACCGAGTCTTTCACTTTGAAGTGAAATTTTGAATTTCCTTGGAAGACATTTGACTATAAGGTGATTGTTTGATTGATTTCTTGGAATAAGATCTAAAATTCTTTGGAAATTTTTTGAAAATAAAATTTGAAAAGAGTTTTGAAATTATGGAAAGTTCTTTTTATCAGGTAAAAACATTTGGGCCGCTGACTTTGAGGGAACCTTAATTTTATGGAGAAATGTTAGACAAGGAAGTAATGACCGAGTCTCTCATTTCGAATAAAATTTTGGTTCCTGTACAAGATATTTGGCTAACGGGTGATCGTTTGGTTGATTCCTTGGAATAAAATTCGAACTCCCCAAAACTTTCGGAAAAAAAAGCGGATTGGGAAACATTGAAATTTTAAAGAGAGAAAAAAAAAAGCTGCACTTTATTTTGAAAAAGGATTTTGTAAAAAATAAAAGTTGAAATTTGATCACGCACTTTTAAAAATAAATTGAGGCACATTTCGGGAAACAATAAGTAATGGAAAGACAATTGTTTAGATTGATCACTCTGGTAGGAATCCTTTAAATTCCTCAGAATTCCCTTGGTCGGGCAACTATCACCCAATGGGTGATGACGATGACTTCGAGATCCAATGGTGAGTGTTAAACAAAATTGACTGGTTTCATTCACCTATCCTCGGGTTTGTTGCATAGTATCCCGGACACTATTCGTGGGTTATGTTATGTCAATAAGGCAAGCATGAGACTATGCTACTAGTACTGTTTGATCATTCCCTTGTGGAAGGAGTGGTATATTGATAGTTACAACTGATGTGCCCTTTTGTGATCAAACTTGCCTCCTTTTGCATGGAGAGAGCATTCGCAGCTTCGAAAGTTGGGCAGGACACCCTCCTTTCCAGGATTGTATTATTGCCTCTTTGAATGATTTAGTGAATCCTAGGTCTGACTTCTAAATTAGGACAGGACAACCCTGGCCCCCAAATAGGCATGAACGCAAATTTTGTGCTCATGTGATATTTTTGAAAAGATTTGATTTGATTTAATTTGATTCCAGCGATCTAACAACGAGAAAGACAGTGATTTCATTCCCAAGGTGTGGGGAGTCTGACGTGGCAGCGATTTGATTCTGTGGCAATCCGAGTTGTTTGGGGGCAATGATGCAGTTACAAAGATTTGGGGTTTCAGTTGAGGCAGTGATTCATATTTTGATCATGATTTTAGTAATCAGTAGTAAATTAGGTGGGTGGTTTCCCAATTTTAAAGAATTTGAGTTTGAATTTGGGTTCTTACCTTAGTGATCAAAGAAGAAGATTAAAAAGAAAAGAACGACTGGCTTTTTAAAATTTAAATCCCCAAGAAAACATGTTATTAAAGAATTAACTTCTAAAAAAAAGAAAAAAGGAACTTTCTAACTGAAGTTGAGCCTCGGAGAATATGGAAGGTGTTTGATCGAATAAAAATCTTCAAGTCATTGACTTTAGGGGGAATTTCGACTTTTATGAAAAATGGTAGATAAGGAAGTGGTGACCAAATCCTCAGTTTTGAATAAAATTCGAAATCCCCTAGAAAGACATTTGACTAAGGAGACAATTGTTTGATTAGATACTTGGAATAAGATCGAGAGCTCCTTGGGAGGAAAGAATTGTGAAAGAAAACACGAGTAGAATTTTAGAAATTATGGAAAGTTTTTGATCAGACAGAAATCCTTAGGTTTTTGACTTTAGAGGGAATTTGATTTTATGGAAAAGTGTTGATGAGGAGGTGATGACCGAGTCTTTCACTTTGAAGTGAAATTTTGAATTTCCTTGGAAGACATTTGACTATAAGGTGATTGTTTGATTGATTTCTTGGAATAAGATCTAAAATTCTTTGGAAATTTTTTGAAAATAAAATTTGAAAAGAGTTTTGAAATTATGGAAAGTTCTTTTTATCAGGTAAAAACATTTGGGCCGCTGACTTTGAGGGAACCTTAATTTTATGGAGAAATGTTAGACAAGGAAGTAATGACCGAGTCTCTCATTTCGAATAAAATTTTGGTTCCTGTACAAGATATTTGGCTAACGGGTGATCGTTTGGTTGATTCCTTGGAATAAAATTCGAACTCCCCAAAACTTTCGGAAAAAAAAGCGGATTGGGAAACATTGAAATTTTAAAGAAAAAAAAAAAAAGCTGCACTTTATTTTGAAAAAGGATTTTGTAAAAAATAAAAGTTGAAATTTGATCACGCACTTTTAAAAATAAATTGAGGCACATTTCGGGAAACAATAAGTAATGGAAAGACAATTGTTTAGATTGATCACTCTGGTAGGAATCCTTTAAATTCCTCAGAATTCCCTTGGTCGGGCAACTATCACCCAATGGGTGATGACGATGACTTCGAGATCCAATGGTGAGTGTTAAACAAAATTGACTGGTTTCATTCACCTATCCTCGGGTTTGTTGCATAGTATCCCGGACACTATTCGTGGGTTATGTTATGTCAATAAGGCAAGCATGAGACTATGCTACTAGTACTGTTTGATCATTCCCTTGTGGAAGGAGTGGTATATTGATAGTTACAACTGATGTGCCCTTTTGTGATCAAACTTGCCTCCTTTTGCATGGAGAGAGCATTCGCAGCTTCGAAAGTTGGGCAGGACACCCTCCTTTCCAGGATTGTATTATTGCCTCTTTGAATGATTTAGTGAATCCTAGGTCTGACTTCTAAATTAGGACAGGACAACCCTGGCCCCCAAATAGGCATGAACGCAAATTTTGTGCTCATGTGATATTTTTGAAATGATTTGATTTGATTTAATTTGATTCCAGCGATCTAACAACGAGAAAGACAGTGATTTCATTCCCAAGGTGTGGGGAGTCTGACGTGGCAGCGATTTGATTCTGTGGCAATCCGAGTTGTTTGGGGGCAATGATGCAGTTACAAAGATTTGGGGTTTCAGTTTAGGCAGTGATTCATATTTTGATCATGATTTTAGTAATCAGTAGTAAATTAGGTGGGTGGTTTCCCAATTTTAAAGAATTTGAGTTTGAATTTGGGTTCTTACCTTAGTGATCAAAGAAGAAGAGGAAAAAGAAAAGAACGACTGGCTTTTTAAAATTTAAATCCCCAAGAAAACATGTTATTAAAGAATTAACCTCTAAAAAATAGAAAAAAGGAACTTTCTAACTGAAGTTGAGCCTCGGAGAATATGGAAGGTGTTTGATCGAATAAAAATCTTCAAGTCATTGACTTTAGGGGGAATTTCGACTTTTATGAAAAATGGTAGATAAGGAAGTGGTGACCAAATCCTCAGTTTTGAATAAAATTCGAAATCCCCTAGAAAGACATTTGACTGAGGAGACAATTGTTTGATTAGATACTTGGAATAAGATCGAGAGCTCCTTGGGAGGAAAGAATTGTGAAAGAAAACACGAGTAGAATTTTAGAAATTATGGAAAGTTTTTGATCAGACAGAAATCCTTAGGTTTTTGACTTTAGAGGGAATTTGATTTTATGGAAAAGTGTTGATGAGGAGGTGATGACCGAGTCTTTCACTTTGAAGTGAAATTTTGAATTTCCTTGGAAGACATTTGACTATAAGGTGATTGTTTGATTGATTTCTTGGAATAAGATCTAAAATTCTTTGGGAATTTTTTGAAAATAAAATTTGAATAGAGTTTTGAAATTATGGAAAGTTCTTTTTATCAGGTAAAAACATTTGGGCCGCTGACTTTGAGGGAACCTTAATTTTATGGAGAAATGTTAGACAAGGAAGTAATGACCGAGTCTCTCATTTCGAATAAAATTTTGGTTCCTGTACAAGATATTTGGCTAACGGGTGATCGTTTGGTTGATTCCTTGGAATAAAATTCGAACTCCCCAAAACTTTCGGAAAAAAAAGCGGATTGGGAAACATTGAAATTTTAAAGAGAAAAAAAAAAGCTGCACTTTATTTTGAAAAAGGATTTTGTAAAAAATAAAAGTTGAAATTTGATCACGCACTTTTAAAAATAAATTGAGGCACATTTCGGGAAACAATAAGTAATGGAAAGACAATTGTTTAGATTGATCACTCTGGTAGGAATCCTTTAAATTCCTCAGAATTCCCTTGGTCGGGCAACTATCACCCAATGGGTGATGACGATGACTTCGAGATCCAATGGTGAGTGTTAAACAAAATTGACTGGTTTCATTCACCTATCCTCGGGTTTGTTGCATAGTATCCCGGACACTATTCGTGGGTTATGTTATGTCAATAAGGCAAGCATGAGACTATGCTACTAGTACTGTTTGATCATTCCCTTGTGGAAGGAGTGGTATATTGATAGTTACAACTGATGTGCCCTTTTGTGATCAAACTTGCCTCCTTTTGCATGGAGAGAGCATTCGCAGCTTCGAAAGTTGGGCAGGACACCCTCCTTTCCAGGATTGTATTATTGCCTCTTTGAATGATTTAGTGAATCCTAGGTCTGACTTCTAAATTAGGACAGGACAACCCTTGCCCCCAAATAGGCATGAACGCAAATTTTGTGCTCATGTGATATTTTTGAAATGATTTGATTTGATTTAATTTGATTCCAGCGATCTAACAACGAGAAAGACAGTGATTTCATTCCCAAGGTGTGGGGAGTCTGACGTGGCAGCGATTTGATTCTGTGGCAATCCGAGTTGTTTGGGGGCAATGATGCAGTTACAAAGATTTGGGGTTTCAGTTGAGGCAGTGATTCATATTTTGATCATGATTTTAGTAATCAGTAGTAAATTAGGTGGGTGGTTTCCCAATTTTAAAGAATTTGAGTTTGAATTTGGGTTCTTACCTTAGTGATCAAAGAAGAAGAGGAAAAAGAAAAGAACGACTGGCTTTTTAAAATTTAAATCCCCAAGAAAACATGTTATTAAAGAATTAACCTCTAAAAAAAAGAAAAAAGGAACTTTCTAACTGAAGTTGAGCCTCGGAGAATATGGAAGGTGTTTGATCGAATAAAAATCTTCAAGTCATTGACTTTAGGGGGAATTTCGACTTTTATGAAAAATGGTAGATAAGGAAGTGGTGACCAAATCCTCAGTTTTGAATAAAATTCGAAATCCCCTAGAAAGACATTTGACTGAGGAGACAATTGTTTGATTAGATACTTGGAATAAGATCGAGAGCTCCTTGGGAGGAAAGAATTGTGAAAGAAAACACGAGTAGAATTTTAGAAATTATGGAAAGTTTTTGATCGGACAGAAATCCTTAGGTTTTTGACTTTAGAGGGAATTTGATTTTATGGAAAAGTGTTGATGAGGAGGTGATGACCGAGTCTTTCACTTTGAAGTGAAATTTTGAATTTCCTTGGAAGACATTTGACTATAAGGTGATTGTTTGATTGATTTCTTGGAATAAGATCTAAAATTCTTTGGGAATTTTTTGAAAATAAAATTTGAAAAGAGTTTTGAAATTTTGGAAAGTTCTTTTTATCAGGTAAAAACATTTGGGCCGCTGACTTTGAGGGAACCTTAATTTTATGGAGAAATGTTAGACAAGGAAGTAATGACCGAGTCTCTCATTTCGAATAAAATTTTGGTTCCTGTACAAGATATTTGGCTAACGGGTGATCGTTTGGTTGATTCCTTGGAATAAAATTCGAACTCCCCAAAACTTTCGGAAAAAAAAGCGGATTGGGAAACATTGAAATTTTAAAGAGAGAAAAAAAAAAGCTGCACTTTATTTTGAAAAAGGATTTTGTAAAAAATAAAAGTTGAAATTTGATCACGCACTTTTAAAAATAAATTGAGGCACATTTCGGGAAACAATAAGTAATGGAAAGACAATTGTTTAGATTGATCACTCTGGTAGGAATCCTTTAAATTCCTCAGAATTCCCTTGGTCGGGCAACTATCACCCAATGGGTGATGACGATGACTTCGAGATCCAATGGTGAGTGTTAAACAAAATTGACTGGTTTCATTCACCTATCCTCGGGTTTGTTGCATAGTATCCCGGACACTATTCGTGGGTTATGTTATGTCAATAGGGCAAGCATGAGACTATGCTACTAGTACTGTTTGATCATTCCCTTGTGGAAGGAGTGGTATATTGATAGTTACAACTGATGTGCCCTTTTGTGATCAAACTTGCCTCCTTTTGCATGGAGAGAGCATTCGCAGCTTCGAAAGTTGGGCAGGACACCCTCCTTTCCAGGATTGTATTATTGCCTCTTTGAATGATTTAGTGAATCCTAGGTCTGACTTCTAAATTAGGACAGGAGAACCCTTGCCCCCAAATAGGCATGAACGCAAATTTTGTGCTCATGTGATATTTTTGAAATGATTTGATTTGATTTAATTTGATTCCAGCGATCTAACAACGAGAAAGACAGTGATTTCATTCCCAAGGTGTGGGGAGTCTGACGTGGCAGCGATTTGATTCTGTGGCAATCCGAGTTGTTTGGGGGCAATGATGCAGTTACAAAGATTTGGGGTTTCAGTTGAGGCAGTGATTCATATTTTGATCATGATTTTAGTAATCAGTAGTAAATTAGGTGGGTGGTTTCCCAATTTTAAAGAATTTGAGTTTGAATTTGGGTTCTTACCTTAGTGATCAAAGAAGAAGAGGAAAAAGAAAAGAACGACTGGCTTTTTAAAATTTAAATCCCCAAGAAAACATGTTATTAAAGAATTAACCTCTAAAAAATAGAAAAAAGGAACTTTCTAACTGAAGTTGAGCCTCGGAGAATATGGAAGGTGTTTGATCGAATAAAAATCTTCAAGTCATTGACTTTAGGGGGAATTTCGACTTTTATGAAAAATGGTAGATAAGGAAGTGGTGACCAAATCCTCAGTTTTGAATAAAATTCGAAATCCCCTAGAAAGACATTTGACTGAGGAGACAATTGTTTGATTAGATACTTGGAATAAGATCGAGAGCTCCTTGGGAGGAAAGAATTGTGAAAGAAAACACGAGTAGAATTTTAGAAATTATGGAAAGTTTTTGATCAGACAGAAATCCTTAGGTTTTTGACTTTAGAGGGAATTTGATTTTATGGAAAAGTGTTGATGAGGAGGTGATGACCGAGTCTTTCACTTTGAAGTGAAATTTTGAATTTCCTTGGAAGACATTTGACTATAAGGTGATTGTTTGATTGATTTCTTGGAATAAGATCTAAAATTCTTTGGGAATTTTTTGAAAATAAAATTTGAAAAGAGTTTTGAAATTTTGGAAAGTTCTTTTTATCAGGTAAAAACATTTGGGCCGCTGACTTTGAGGGAACCTTAATTTTATGGAGAAATGTTAGACAAGGAAGTAATGACCGAGTCTCTCATTTCGAATAAAATTTTGGTTCCTGTACAAGATATTTGGCTAACGGGTGATCGTTTGGTTGATTCCTTGGAATAAAATTCGAACTCCCCAAAACTTTCGGAAAAAAAAGCGGATTGGGAAACATTGAAATTTTAAAGAGAGAAAAAAAAAAGCTGCACTTTATTTTGAAAAAGGATTTTGTAAAAAATAAAAGTTGAAATTTGATCACGCACTTTTAAAAATAAATTGAGGCACATTTCGGGAAACAATAAGTAATGGAAAGACAATTGTTTAGATTGATCACTCTGGTAGGAATCCTTTAAATTCCTCAGAATTCCCTTGGTCGGGCAACTATCACCCAATGGGTGATGACGATGACTTCGAGATCCAATGGTGAGTGTTAAACAAAATTGACTGGTTTCATTCACCTATCCTCGGGTTTGTTGCATAGTATCCCGGACACTATTCGTGGGTTATGTTATGTCAATAAGGCAAGCATGAGACTATGCTACTAGTACTGTTTGATCATTCCCTTGTGGAAGGAGTGGTATATTGATAGTTACAACTGATGTGCCCTTTTGTGATCAAACTTGCCTCCTTTTGCATGGAGAGAGCATTCGCAGCTTCGAAAGTTGGGCAGGACACCCTCCTTTCCAGGATTGTATTATTGCCTCTTTGAATGATTTAGTGAATCCTAGGTCTGACTTCTAAATTAGGACAGGACAACCCTGGCCCCCAAATAGGCATGAACGCAAATTTTGTGCTCATGTGATATTTTTGAAATGATTTGATTTGATTTAATTTGATTCCAGCGATCTAACAACGAGAAAGACAGTGATTTCATTCCCAAGGTGTGGGGAGTCTGACGTGGCAGCGATTTGATTCTGTGGCAATCCGAGTTGTTTGGGGGCAATGATGCAGTTACAAAGATTTGGGGTTTCAGTTGAGGCAGTGATTCATATTTTGATCATGATTTTAGTAATCAGTAGTAAATTAGGTGGGTGGTTTCCCAATTTTAAAGAATTTGAGTTTGAATTTGGGTTCTTACCTTAGTGATCAAAGAAGAAGAGGAAAAAGAAAAGAACGACTGGCTTTTTAAAATTTAAATCCCCAAGAAAACATGTTATTAAAGAATTAACCTCTAAAAAAAAGAAAAAAGGAACTTTCTAACTGAAGTTGAGCCTCGGAGAATATGGAAGGTGTTTGATCGAATAAAAATCTTCAAGTCATTGACTTCAGGTGGAATTTCGACTTTTATGAAAAATGGTAGATAAGGAAGTGGTGGCCAAATCCTCAGTTTTGAATAAAATTCGAAATCCCCTAGAAAGACATTTGACTGAGGAGACAATTGTTTGATTAGATACTTGGAATACGATCGAGAGCTCCTTGGGAGGAAAGAATTGTGAAAGAAAACACGAGTAGAATTTTAGAAATTATGGAAAGTTTTTTATCAGACAGAAATCCTTAGGTTTTTGACTTTAGAGGGAATTTGATTTTATGGAAAAGTGTTGATGAGGAGGTGATGACCGAGTCTTTCACTTTGAAGTGAAATTTTGAATTTCCTTGGAAGACATTTGACTATAAGGTGATTGTTTGATTGATTTCTTGGAATAAGATCTAAAATTCTTTGGGAATTTTTTGAAAATAAAATTTGAAAAGAGTTTTGAAATTATGGAAAGTTCTTTTTATCAGGTAAAAACATTTGGGCCGCTGACTTTGAGGGAACCTTAATTTTATGGAGAAATGTTAGACAAGGAAGTAATGACCGAGTCTCTCATTTCGAATAAAATTTTGGTTCCTGTACAAGATATTTGGCTAACGGGTGATCGTTTGGTTGATTCCTTGGAATAAAATTCGAACTCCCCAAAACTTTCGGAAAAAAAAGCGGATTGGGAAACATTGAAATTTTAAAGAGAGAAAAAAAAAGCTGCACTTTATTTTGAAAAAGGATTTTGTAAAAAATAAAAGTTGAAATTTGATCACGCACTTTTAAAAATAAATTAAGGCACATTTCGGGAAACAATAAGTAATGGAAAGACAATTGTTTAGATTGATCACTCTGGTAGGAATCCTTTAAATTCCTCAGAATTCCCTTGGTCGGGCAACTATCACCCAATGGGTGATGACGATGACTTCGAGATCCAATGGTGAGTGTTAAACAAAATTGACTGGTTTCATTCACCTATCCTCGGGTTTGTTGCATAGTATCCCGGACACTATTCGTGGGTTATGTTATGTCAATAAGGCAAGCATGAGACTATGCTAGTACTGTTTGATCATTCCCTTGTGGAAGGAGTGGTATATTGATAGTTACAACTGATGTGCCCTTTTGTGATCAAACTTGCCTCCTTTTGCATGGAGAGAGCATTCGCAGCTTCGAAAGTTGGGCAGGACACCCTCCTTTCCAGGATTGTATTATTGCCTCTTTGAATGATTTAGTGAATCCTAGGTCTGACTTCTAAATTAGGACAGGACAACCCTGGCCCCCAAATAGGCATGAACGCAAATTTTGTGCTCATGTGATATTTTTGAAATGATTTGATTTGATTTAATTTGATTCCAGCGATCTAACAACGAGAAAGACAGTGATTTCATTCCCAAGGTGTGGGGAGTCTGACGTGGCAGCGATTTGATTCTGTGGCAATCCGAGTTGTTTGGGGGCAATGATGCAGTTACAAAGATTTGGGGTTTCAGTTTAGGCAGTGATTCATATTTTGATCATGATTTTAGTAATCAGTAGTAAATTAGGTGGGTGGTTTCCCAATTTTAAAGAATTTGAGTTTGAATTTGGGTTCTTACCTTAGTGATCAACGAAGAAGAGGAAAAAGAAAAGAACGACTGGCTTTTTAAAATTTAAATCCCCAAGAAAACATGTTATTAAAGAATTAACTTCTAAAAAATAGAAAAAAGGAACTTTCTAACTTAAGTTGAGCCTCGGAGAATATGGAAGGTGTTTGATCGAATAAAAATCTTCAAGTCATTGACTTTAGGTGGAATTTCGACTTTTATGAAAAATGGTAGATAAGGAAGTGGTGACCAAATCCTCAGTTTTGAATAAAATTCGAAATCCCCTAGAAAGACATTTGACTAAGGAGACAATTGTTTGATTAGATACTTGGAATAAGATCGAGAGCTCCTTGGGAGGAAAGAATTGTGAAAGAAACACGAGTAGAATTTTAGAAATTATGGAAAGTTTTTGATCAGACAGAAATCCTTAGGTTTTTGACTTTAGAGGGAATTTGATTTTATGGAAAAGTGTTGATGAGGAGGTGATGACCGAGTCTTTCACTTTGAAGTGAAATTTTGAATTTCCTTAGAAGACATTTGACTATAAGGTGATTGTTTGATTGATTTCTTGGAATAAGATCTAAAATTCTTTGGAAATTTTTTGAAAATAAAATTTGAAAAGAGTTTTGAAATTATGGAATGTTCTTTTTATCAGGTAAAAACATTTGGGCCGCTGACTTTGAGGGAACCTTAATTTTATGGAGAAATGTTAGACAAGGAAGTAATGACCGAGTCTCTCATTTCGAATAAAATTTTGGTTCCTGTACAAGATATTTGGCTAACGGGTGATCGTTTGGTTGATTCCTTGGAATAAAATTCGAACTCCCCAAAACTTTCGGAAAAAAAAGCGGATTGGGAAACATTGAAATTTTAAAGAGAAAAAAAAAAAGGCTGCACTTTATTTTGAAAAAGGATTTGGTAAAAAATAGAAGTTGAAATTTGATCACGCACTTTTAAAAATAAATTGAGGCACATTTCGGGAAACAATAAGTAATGGAAAGACAATTGTTTAGATTGATCACTCTGGTAGGAATCCTTTAAATTCCTCAGAATTCCCTTGGTCGGGCAACTATCACCCAATGGGTGATGACGATGACTTCGAGATCCAATGGTAAGTGTTAAACAAAATTGATTGGTTTCATTCACCTATCCTCGGGTTTGTTGCATAGTATCCTGGACACTATTCGTGGGTTATGTTATGTCAATAAGGCAAGCATGAGACTATGCTACTAGTACTGTTTGATCATTCCCTTGTGGAAGGAGTGGTATATTGATAGTAACAACTGATGTGCCCTTTATTGACCAAACTTGCCTCCTTTTGCATGGATAGAGCATTAGCAACTTCTAAACTAGGGCAGGATACCCTCCTTTCGAGGATTGTATTATTGCCTCTTTGAATGATTTAGCAAATCCTTGGTCTGACTTCTAAATTAGGCCAGGGCAACCCTACCCCCCAAATAGGCATGAATGCAAATTATGTTCTTATGTGATATTTTGGAAATGATTTGATTTGATTTAATTTGATTCCAGCGATCTAACAACTAGAAAGACAGTGATTTCATTCCCAAACTCTGGGGAGTCTGACGTGGTAGTGATCTGATTCTGTGGCAATCCGAGTTGTTTGGGGGCAATGATGTAGTTACAAAGATTTGGTGGTTCAACTTACGCAGTGATTCATATTTTGATCATGATTTTAGTAATCAGTAGTAAATTAGGTGGGTGGTTTCCCAATTTTAAAGAATTTGAGTTTGAATTTGGGTTCTTACCTTAGTGATCAAAGAAGAAGAGGAAAAAGAAAAGAATGATTGACTTTTTAAAATTTAAATCCCCAAGAAAACATGTTATTAAAGAATAACTTCTAAAAAAAAAAAGGAACTTTCCAACTTAAGTAGTGCCTTGGAGATTATGGAAGGTGTTTGATCGAATAAAAATCTGTAAGTCATTGACCTTAGGGGGAATTTCGACCTTAATGAAAAATGGTAGATAAGGAAGTGGTGACCAAATCTTCCATTTTGAATAAAATTCGGAATCCCCTAGGAAGACATTTGCCTATGAAGACAATTGTTTGAGTAGATACTTGGAATAAGATCGAGAGCTCCTTGGGAGGAAAGAATTGTGAAAGTAAACCCGAGTAGAATTTTTGAAATTATGGAAAGTTTTTTATTAGACAGAAATCCTTAGGTTTTTTACTTTAGAGGGAATTTGATTTTATGGAAAAGTGTTGAGGAGGTGATGACCGAGCCTTTCACTTTGATGTGAAATTTTGAATTTCCTTATATGACATTTGACTATAAGGTGACTGTTTAATGGATTTCTTGGAATAAGATCTAAAATCCTTTATTTTGTCATGCGCTTTGTGTATATTATTCACACAAAAAATTAGATCGATCCGATAATGAATCCAAAATTAATCCAAAATCAAATAATTTACGTGTAAAAATTAATATTATTAAAATAACATAGGTTAAATTAATTTTTGAGTGATACTTTGATGGGGAAAATGATATTTCCTCTTTTAACTGTAATAAAATAATTAAATCTTCATATTAAAGTATGTTAGCCTATTTTCAAATAATAATTATACTTTATTATGATATTACTTACATAAATAATTTCTTCATAGATTAGGGCATGATTTGTATTTTTTAAAATGCTTAATTACACATTCACAGTTTCTCACTTTGTTCTCGATACAGATTCTTTTCACTTTGGTACAAATTGTAACAAATGTTATACTTCTGTGACGGAAAATCCCCCATGGGTCAAGTTCACCTAAATTTGTACCAAATCCTCCACTATAGACCACCTCAACATGCAACCCTCCATTATAGAACACTTCCATTTACCGCCTACCATGACCCATCTATTTTGAAGTGCGAAAACAAAGGTCTCCAAGTGATCAAGGTAGGAAAGTTAATTTTAAAAATTTCAAAGTTTCCCTCAGAAGTTAGAAATTGGACCAAAGTAAGAAAAGACAAATAATGTAGTGATTAGGGTAGGTACAGTGAAAAACAATATATATCTACGAATGAAAATACAATTTATTATTTTTAAAAAGGAGTGACGGTAAAAAGGTAGTGACCGTCTATGAGATAATAGGCAAGGGCTAATACTGATACGTGCTAGAGTCATAAATGTGTCAAACTGATTTATAAGTGATGTCATCATTTGGACATAAAGATGACACTAGTAGCGGTAAGACCAAAAATAAACTTTCAAACAATTTTTTTGACATTAAAAAAAAAAATGGTTTGACAAAAATAAATTCTTAAATATCATTTTTTTTATTTTTTATTTTTTTTTTATAACCAAATTAACTTTCAAATTTTAAAATAAAAAAATTCTGAAAATAAATTTTTAGATCAAAACCAAATAAGTGGCAGGTTCATTATTTGTATTTAGTCAACTATTTTGTTCTGGGGCCCTAGAAATTTTCTTGGCCTAAATTGTTGTTTAATTTATTTAGTAGGTTCTAAGTTCATTCAGTAGTTAGGTTTTTTTTTGAGCTGAGGCTCTAGAAATTATGTCGGCCCAAATTATTTTAGGTACAAACCCGAAGGCCATATAGCAAACCTCAGGGGGTGTATTTATAATTTACTCAAATAAATATTAAAGAAATTAATATTATAAAATGTATGTTGTCTAAATGGTAATTGTGTTCTTAGGTTTCGTTTGGGAAGCTAAGTTTGGGGCTTTTTTGGCTATTTTAACTACAAAAAACAAAATAGGCCTTTAAGTCTAATAAGACAAAATATTACTTCCAATCTATAATTATTACATTCTTTCTCTCTCAAAAAAATCAAAAAAGCCAAAAAAATCAAAAGCTCTTCCCAAACGAGACTTTTTAGCCCAAAGCTAAAATAGCTAACAAAGCCAAAATGCTAACTCACTTTCCAAACGAAACCTAATAAAACTTAAAATCTTGGGTTCAAATCTTGCTCACGCCTTTAAATAATATTTTTTTATTTTAGGATAAAAAAGTTTGCCACTTAACGGAAGAAGAAACCACTACACTATTAGATACCAAGTCATATTCTCACATATATAATAATATAGATAGATATATATATACTAGATTGAATTGAAAGGTGCAGTTCAAGTCGGTAGGGCCCATTAAATATTTAATTTTGATAATTAGAATAATTTTTTTTTTTTTTTGGTATATATCATTCATATAAAAATTAAACTGATTTGATACTCATGGTTGGTTCAATTTACCGCATTTGTGGTAAACAAAAATTGATGAATTGCCTCTCTTTTTAAAAAAAAAAATTTAATGACAAATTGAATAAATTAGACAAATTACAATTATCATATTAATTTTTTTTTTTTTTTTGGTATGAATTATACATGTGAAAGACTTTACAAAAATAAACTATTTAAATTATTAAAATAGAAATCATAATAAATCTTAACTGTACCTTTCAATCAAATATCCGAATTTGAAACGGGTTATTATTATAGTATGTTTAAGTTTTATATTTTGATAATTTTTTTAAAATTGAAATGTTATTATATGAGATTAAATAGAATAAATCATTAGATATATGATAGAATTATGTAGTATGATATGTATTATTTTTTGATTTATTATACACCTAATGATGTATTCCTTCCAAATTTATTATAAAAAAAAAAAAATTATAATGGGTAAGCTTCTCTCAATAGATAAATCTTAAACAAATACTAAGATAATTGTCTCATTTAAAAAAAAAAAAAAAAAAAACTACTAAGATAATTCACTAAACTAATAAAGAAGTAGAAGAAAATACACACACACACATATATATACACATAACTAATTTTATTAATACATAAATCATACTAACATAACAAATGACCAATTTTATTAATAAGTAAATCATTAAGTAAATTAACAATTTTTAATGATATGAAAAGTATTTTTCGGTTAACTATTTTGTTAATAAATAAATTATTAAGTCAATTAACGATTTTTAATAATATAAGAAATACTTTTCAATAAAAAATTTTGATAATTTATTATTATATAGGAAAATAGTTTTTTTTTTCTTCTTGATTATTGTGTTAAATTAAAATGGGTCAATTACATTGACACCCCCTGAGGTTTATGTTTATTACAGTTTATCCCTTTACATTTGGAAAATTATACTGACACCCTATGAATTTAATTTTATGTATGATGATCATTACGATGAGGGGGGAACTGTTATGAAATTTTAAACTTCAAGGGGTAATCTGTAATAAAACTTTAAACATCAGGGAGGGAAATGTGATTTTCTAAAGGTGATGGGAGAAACTGTAATAAACATAAACCGCAGGGGGTGTCAATGTAATTTACCCAATTAAAATTTATAATAAATGTAGTTGTAATTTATAGTATTTTAAGACCGATTTATATTTTAAATAAACCTTATGGGTGTATTTGTAATTTGTTAAAAAAATAAAATATTTATATTTCATAATTGACCAAGAATGTTTGCGTAATTACTAAAAAATTGTTACATAATTGACCAAGAATATTTGCATAATTACGAAAAAAAACTTCACTCAATATATAGGCCACTATTAGTAAATTATTCAAAATAAATGGGCAAAATTGAAAAAAAAAATACAAATCCCAATCAGTTAAGTGATTCTTTATATATATAGATATGTATATGTATTTTATAAAAATATTTTGAAGCGGTTTGGCAGCCTTAAGATAAATTACAAATAAATCCTGATTAAAATAATACGGATTCTCTCTTGTAATTTTGGAAATAATAAATTTTTTATTTAGTAGAATTTATGAAAAAAAGAAAATTTTTACTCTCTGCTATACAGTAATAAAATTGCTAGGATTGTTAATTAAAATATATTTTTTCACATTATTAAAAATTATTAATTGATTTAATAATTTATTAATAAAAAGTCATAAGGGACAATCTGTATTTTAAGAAAATCTCAATGGTGCAATACTGTATGTAATACAAAAATAAAAAGTTATTAAGAAAAACAAATTATATACCCTAATTATTGTTTTATTTTTATATAGTTAAATAAACTATTACCATTACATATTAACTTGTTTTGCTTAAAAAATAAAAAAAATTCTAAAAAAACAATTCTCAAATCATTCGTTTGTTAAAATGAAAGATAAATTACCCAAATAATGCATAAAATATATAACTTATTTTATTTTGAACTATTTAATTTCATATCAATTTCTTAAAAATCACATATTAATCAAATGTAATATTTTCTTAAATTATTGTTAGACTATGAATATTTACATCAACTATATTTTAGACATTAAAGAATATAATTGTATTTTTTATAAGGACAATTCTTATGTATGTAAATATATATCATATATATTTACGTAAATTCTTATAAATATACGTAAATTATCTTATAAAATCGTGTAAATTTTTATAAATATTTAACTTACAAAAATTTAAGAAATTATAACTTATGTATATTTGTAAAAATTTGTGTGATTTTATGAAACAACTTATGTATATTTATAAAACTTTACACAAATGCATATAATATGTACCTTACATATCCAAACACCCTAAACCCTTCCCTTATTATAAATGAAAAATTAAGATCAAAACGAAATAGGCATGTTTGGTAATTATTTCATTTTCAGTTTTCAGTTTATATTTACAAAAATTTTAACAACTATCATAAAAACTTGTTAGATAATTTTTTTGGTTTATAAATGGTTGTCTCAATTTATAAATTTGAGAAAAAAACGTAAACTCAAAAAATGAATTTACGTTAGTTTTTAAATAGAAATTTCAAAATTTGACTAAATTTTTTTTTTCAAATAAAATTTTTAATTAATTTTTTTTAATTATAATGTGTATAATCCTATTATCATAAATAATAAAAAATAAATATAAATATTTTAGGTATGAATAAATAAATTTTTTAATTTATATTTTTAAAATATTCTATTTAAATCAAATACATTTGTAATTTATATTTTTTTAAAAATAAACAAAAACTAATTTATAAAAATTTTGTCGAAGGTCACCGAAGTATTTTTTAAGGACTATTTGTGTAATTGATCGAAAATAAATCCCGACACGTGGCCAAAGACACGTAACCCCTATATCCACTAATTCCTCTCCATGCTGGCTCTGCAAAAAAACTGGGGACTTTGAGAATCACAAAACAGTAGAGAGAATTCAACAATGGCTTCATCTCTATCTATATACATATCTCCACAAGCCCTAGCTCGCAATACTCCAAACCCTCGCAACCCCCTCCCCAGAAACCTCTGCAAATCAAACCCTAACCACCACCATCGCATTACTCGCACCACCTCCCGTGACTTCCACCCTCCGCCGCCGCCGCCTCTCTCCTCCGTCTTTGGCGGCGATGCCGCCACCACCTACACCCGCCTCCCTCCCAAAGACGACTTCTTTCTCTCCACTCTCCACTCCTCAACCGAGGTCAAGCTATCCGAATTGAATATTTCAACTCGAAAGATTGAAAACGACGAATCGAGTCAAGAAGAGTTGTTTGATGAAAATCTAGGGCTTTCTTACGGAAAGTTCGAATTGTTCGAGGTGAATTCTGATTCTGAATTCGAAGACGATGATAATGAGGAGGAGGAGGAGGAGGAGGACTATGGTGGTGAAATGTTAGGGTTTGAGGGTGGAGAAGCTGGGGATGTGGTTGGTGGGGATGGAATTGAAGGAGAAGGAGAAAGGAGTGCTGGCGGTGATGAGATGCTTTGACAGAGCGAAGATTTTTGTTAAGGCCGGTGATGGCGGGAATGGGGTGGTGGCGTTCCGGCGAGAAAAGTACGTGCCGTTTGGGGGACCATCCGGTGGCGACGGAGGGAGGGGTGGAAATGTGTATGTGGAAGTTGATGGGTCGATGAATTCGTTATTGCCGTTTCGACAGAACATTCATTTCAGGGCAGGGAGGGGTAGCCATGGGCAGGGGAAGAAGCAGAATGGGGCGAAGGGAGAGGATGTTGTGGTGAAGGTGGCACCGGGGACGGTTATTAGGGAGGCTGCCATGGATGGAGAGCAAGGGGAGGTGCTTTTGGAGTTGTTGTATCCGGGGCAGAGGGCATTGTTGTTGCCAGGTGGAAGAGGAGGGAGAGGCAATGCTTCTTTTAAGTCGGGGACGAACAAGGTGCCAAAGATTGCAGAGATTGGAGAGGAGGGCCCAGAATTGTGAGTCTTTCAAGTTCTTAAATTGTTTGTTCAGATTTTTAAAAATTTGAAATAGGTAATTGCATATATTGATTTTAACACTCGGAAATGGTTTCGTGGATTTTTTATTTGATTTGTACATCCTTGTTGAGAGTATAGGGTTTTGTTCTGTTTAGTTCGGTTGTTTCTTTTGCTGGTACATGCGTGTGTAGATGGTTGATGCCTTCGCTGTGCATTAAAATAGTTACTATTTTGCTTGTCAATAAATAAATAAATAACTGTTGTACAAAGTGCAGCAAAGTCTATTATTATAGCTCATATTCTGAGTTCACTAATTTATATTTTTACAATTAAGTATACAAGAGTCTGACCATTTTAGGGGGTCAGATGGGTCACAATTGCAATATCTCCTATTCCAAGTGGCACTGCATTTGGAGATACAAAGTTTTAGATCACCAAGATTTTGATAGTGAGACTCACTTGTGGAATTAATAAGTTGTTAATACATGCCCGGGATACCAATTCATCCAAGTTTTAGCGGTAACATTCATGGTTGGTGTATTTATGAATAAGGGGCCTCAAGAATAGTCTCTTCATAAGAAATGGGGGGAAGGTTGTCTAGCTACTACCTCTCTCAGTCTTGGACTTTGTTATAAGCTGGAGCTTTGTGCATTGGGCATGAGCTTTTTTTTTCTTTTTAAGGTTATTCAGAGCTAATTTCCATGGTTAGTGGAAGTCTTTCAATTTTGTTATTAATTATTTTGTGAGCATTTTGACCAGGTGGTTGGAGTTAGACCTAAAGTTGGTAGCTGATGTTGGAATAATAGGTGCTCCAAATGCAGGGAAAAGCACACTTCTTAGTGTTATTAGTTCTGCTCAGCCAGCTATTGCAAACTATCCCTTTACAACTTTACTTCCAAATCTCGGTGTTGTTTCATTTGACTATGATTCTACAATGGTCGTAGCTGATCTCCCAGGTTTACTTGAAGGAGCACACCGAGGTTTTGGTTTAGGCCATGAGTTTCTCCGGCACACAGAAAGATGTTCTGCTTTGGTATAAACCCTCTCATAAATTGTGCTTGCTCACTAAGATTTTGAAATAGCATTGCTTTATAGAGTAATTACTGAAGAAAGATGTCATAGCTGTACATTTTGTTTCTTGCTTTTGAAATTCGCCACACAATGTTATTTTGTGAGATTGTGAAACTAGAGCTTTTATTCTTACTTCAGATGTAGAGTTATTCTACTTCTATTTTATTTGTGGATTTGCTTGGGCCAATTCTTTTTCGGACTAATAGAACTATTATCAATATGGAACCTTAGGTACATGTTGTTGATGGTTCATCACAGCAACCTGACTATGAATTTGATGCAGTTCGTCTTGAGCTAGAACTGTTCAATCCTGAACTTGCTGAAAAGCCGTATTTAGTTGCCTACAACAAAATGGATCTTCTGGAGGCATCTGAAAGGTGGGTATCATTCAAGGAAAACTTGCAAGCTCGTGGCATTGAACCTTTTTGCATGAGTGCTGTTATGAGAGAGGCTACTCATGAAGTGACCTGTGCTGCCTATGAGCTTGTACGAAAAAGAATGGAAGACAATAAGGAAGAAGGTTGGAAATTTATCTTATTTTCTTCATTAGAATGCATTGTGTATATCTATTTATATGTGCATCTAATGTGCATGTGCTTATGTGCACATTTCTAACGATACCAATAAAGAGTATCAATATGCATTGGGGTTGTCCTTTGCTGTGATTGTGGGATTTATTTATGATTTTATTATGTGTGTGTGTGAGTGTGTGTGTGTGTGTGTGTGTGTGTGTGAGAGAGAGAGAGAGAGAGAGAGAACAGATGAGACAATCAAAACATTACATATAGGGGTATATATGTATATATTTGTTTATATACATTTACAATCTTCTACTTCTTTTGTGTTGCCTTTGGGTGTCTGACAGGTTGGAATAATCCAGTAAACTTGAACCATGTGGCTGATATGGTGCAGAAGCAGCGAACTGCCCCTATTAATGAGTTTGAGATCTCTCATGAAAGCAGTACTAATACGTGGCATGTAGTTGGATCTGGGTTACAACGTTTTGTTCAAATGACAAACTGGCGGTATGTGTACATTGCACATTACCTGCATTTATAGCTATTGCCTTTATACCCTTTCTCCTCTTTTCTTGCTGTCATTGTCTTGTGGTGATTCTTCCTGTCTTGTTCTGTCAGATTTATACTTGCAAATTGCAAATTATCAGTGCATAGCTCATGATACTGAATGCATTTTTCGTATTCCTCATACTGAGTTTCATAGCTCATGTTCTATCAGATTTAGGCATGCACAACCCAGCTTTGAACAAAAATATGTTGCCTGAAACTGGGTCTTTGGATCATGTTGGATTATTCATTTTGATTGAGTAAAAATTCACTAATAATATTTGGTGTGATCTACACAAAACATTAATTTTGTGAACATTCCTGGTTTTGATATTACCCTTAGTAGCAGGAATCGTTATAGTAGGTGACGATTTTGTGGGAGAAACGCAATTCTTAAGAGAGAAAATCGCGTTTTGGTGTGAGATGAAACCGTCTATCAAAATCAAACAAGTCCAGATGCAAAATAAATTCGATCAAGATTTTGGGTAAAAATATGAAGCATATATACAAAAAAAAAAAAAAATAATAGCACATACGAGATATCCATTAAATTCAAATATTACTTACAGAATTTGGGTATATCTAAATTTGATTGGCAATTTCATGAACAGGTTCACATCTATTCATACATCCATTACTCCGTAATCAGTGAGGATGGCTCTGGGTCTGCCGTCGGTAATGCAATTGTTGGGCTTGAGGTTGGAAAATATTTGGTGTGGAGAGAGGAGATAGATACTGGGCTGTTTGGATGAAAGGGAACTATGTGGTGGAGTTGAGAAGACCTAGCACTTGTCAAAGAATGGAGGAAGAAGAACTGCAGTGGAGTCGGTCGGCAAGAAGCAGCTGGAACGTTGGTCATCGAAGGTATAAAGGAGGGAGAGAGGGGGAGAGAGAGAGAGGTATATGCAGAGTTTTTTTTAAATGGGTGTATATACCGAGTTTGGTTGAGAGAATAAACCGTGTTTCAATCTCACCTTTTAGATCTCCAATGCCCTCTACAAATAGGTGTAGGCTATAGGTGTAGGCTTTAATTATTTTCTTTGAAATAATACAATAAACAGTGTTGTAGATCAATAAATATGATAAGGAACATCACTTGTTAAAATTGAAATGTTAGAAAAAATATACTCACTTCGTTTAAAAATAATATAGTTTTGTTTTGGGAAATTTAATTTTTTTATAGTATAATTATTTTACCTTAAAAAATTAATTTTTGAAAATTGTTTTTTGAGAGTATATTTTTTTAGAGAATATTAATTGTCATAATTATATTTTTTGTGGTATTAATTAATTTAAGGATAAATTATAAATACATCCTTCGAGATTTGCTTAAAATACAGATTGTTCCCTCTGATTTAAAAAATTACAAATACTTCCTTATTAGAATTTTTTATTTAACAGAATTAATTAAAAAAATAAAATTCATAATTGATCTCCTATACATGAATAAAATTACCTAAATTATTAATTAAAACATATTTCTAATATGATTAAAAATCGTTAATTGACTAAATAATTTATTAATAAAATTGGCGATTTGTTATGAAATTAGAAACCTCGGAGGGTGGGATGTAATTTTCAGAACCATAGAGAGGCGATTTGTATTTTAATCAAACCTAAAGAAGTGTTTGTAATTTACCCTTAATTTAAAAGAAGGGAAAAATAAAAAATAAATATTATTTTAGTCTTTGATTTTTAAAAAGTGAATAATATTTTAGAACAATAAAAAATAAAATAAGGGACTAATATTTTGAGACGGAAGAAGTATTGAAAAAGTGTATAGATTTTATATAAAAAAAAATATTGAACCGCGATTTTAACAACCCAGGTCTCTCTCTCTCTCTCTCTTATATCTTTAGTTTTTTTTTTTTTTTTTCAAAAAATCTATTTAGTTTATTAATTAATTGTTATTGCAACTTATAAGACTAATCTGAATTCATTCAACAATCTGTTTCACTCTCTACTCATGGAATTATGAGACTATTGTTGTATTTTTGATGAATTTCATGAGAATTTTACTGGGTCTTGATTGAACTGAAAATTTAGACTTTACCCCCAATCACATGGAATAGATTAAGCATATTGCTTAAATATCTTGTGGGTTACTGTATGTTTTTGCTTTGTATTTGATTAATATGGCACAACCCAATTCTTTTTTTTTTTCATCCCCTCCTCAAATTTCCAAGTACCCAACTCAACTACTTTCTTATAAATCTTTAGTTAAAAAACAAAAAAAAAAATCAATTTAGTTTATTAATCATCATTACAACCTCTCAGACTAATCTGAATTCATTTTGCAATCTCTTTCACTCCCTATTCATGGAATTATGAGACTATTATTGTATCTTCGATGACTTTCATGAGAATTTTACTGAGTCTTGAACTGCAAATTCTGACTTTACCCTAATTAGATGGAATAGATAAAGCATATTGTTTGAATATTGAAAAAATTAAAATCCCTTAGATATTGATTTGTGATTACGTTTCACTTTTAAATAACGAAGAACAATCCCAATTAAATAATCAAAAACAAATCAACACACCGATTTAACGTGGAAAAATCACAATTGGAGCGCCTCCAATTGTGATAAAAAAAATTACGGGCCAAAGTCACAAAACAATCCACTAAGAAAATAAAAAGGAACTACATATGTGGATCCTCAATTATCTAGCGAATCCACACCCGAATTTAACCAACTCCAATATGCCTCTTCCACTACCGTCTTCACCTCAGAATTGGCTTGCCCAACGTTGAATCTACAACGCGGATATCGAATTCACGACGGCGAGCCACTCCGGAATCTACCAAAATTTTAGGCCCAAATTCTCTGAAATTCATCGAAGAACAACTCTCTCATTTGTGAATTAAAGAAAACACACAAAACCTACAGATCCATTGATTAGTCTTAAATCATCAAGAAAGCATTCTTAAAGCACCATCCAATATAAAATACTTTGTTTTTTCTTCCTCTTTGAAAATCTGGACGGCTCAAACCCTAAAAATAACAAATAGCTCACTTTATAGAAAATTAGATCACGAAGATCGCTCGAGAGCACACTTCACCACTCAAGCGGTGTGAGTAAAGGTGGTGCAAAACATATAGGCTGACCGTTCGAGCGCAACATTCACCACTCGAGCAGTAAAACTTTCTTCCTAGAAATTTAGGTGTTTTGTAAAAGTACTAAGAGATTCTTTTCTTTGCTGGAACGCACAAATGACTGCTCAAGCGGTCAAACAACTTCAACAGTATTTTTGCTTTTTGCTTCAGCGAAGTGGCAAAAATGAAAGGATCAAGATCACAAGCTACTCTGCATAGGCACAACTCAGATTGGATTCACAACTAAATACTCACATCCTCATTGAAATATAAGAGCGAATAAAATTATAATTGAAAAAAGTTTTGTCAAACGGAATTGCCAGTTACAAAAATCTAACAATCTCCCCCTTTGACAATTCCGTGACAGAACACACCTAACAAATAAAATCCTAATCACCCCAACCCATAACAACCAATCAAGATGCTATTAGTGCTATCATCTAAAAAATAGTTATTAGTGCCACAGTCTGCAAAACAACTAATATTGCCACAAGGGTATATGAAAGTAATAGACATATGACAAGATTATCTTGCAGCATAAATAGATGAAAATTTAAAGAACATGCAGACATACTAAAAAAACTCCCTCTCAAAAATATCATGTGGGTTATTGGATGTTTTCGCATTGAGTTTCATTAATATGGTACAACCCAATTTTTATTTTTTTCATCCCCTCCTCAAATTTCCAAGTACCCTCCTCCTCAAATTTCCAAGTACCCTACTCAACTACTCTCTCATTGCAACCTCTCAGACTAATCTGAATTCATTCTTTGATCCCTTTCACTAATTCATACCAAAACTTAGAACTCTCTACCTTGAATTATGAGACTATTATTGTATCTTAGGTGAATTTCATGAGAAAGAGTGTTGAATTGAAAATTCAGACTTTGCCCCCAATTAGATGGAATAGATCAAGCATATTGTTCGAGTATCATGTCGGTTATTGTATGTTTTCGCATAATATTTATTTGATTAATATGGCACAACCCAATTCTTATTTTTTCATCCCCTCCTCAAATTTCCAAGTACCCAACTCAATAACCTAAATAAGAAGAAATTCCCTACTGAATTCTCCATTAATCTATAACTTGTATAATTTTATATAAAAAAAATCACTTGAAATTTAAGCCTTTTGTTCACAATATGATGCTTTTTCTGTAGGTTACCTCACCCCGATGGGCCATTGACAACAAACAAGGCTGCGGCTTTGGTGAAGTTCCTTGAAAGAAAACTTCAAGAGCCTAATGGATTGGCTTCTATAAAGCCCAAACTTGTTGAACGGGCTGTCAAAAATGCAAAGGATATTGTAAATGCAAGTACTTACCAGTTATATCTTGTAGTTTTTTTCCCAATGGTGTTAAATTCCTTTATTCTCGAACTAGGCTATGGACCTGGTTAAACCTAGTCAAGTTTGTGGACACCCCTTTTTTTCCTTATGTGCAATGCAGATCAAATTCATGACTTATAAGCCTTATATACATGACCCAACTCATGACCTAATTTTTCTTCGAAGAGTCTTTCCTGTTGGATTATATGGTTTAGACTTGGTATAATAGTGATTTACTAAATCTCATTGATTTTGACTTTTGTTTCTTTTTTATTCTTGTCCATATTCAAGTAGCTGGTATTTTCATAATTCAGATGAATATATGCAGAATAGTTAAAAGAAGATATCTGTAATCTAATTTCTTGTTAGAGTTGGAATTCTAACAGCTAACTATAGTAAGCATTAACGGATTTTTTCTCCAAATTTTGGTTTGTCTTATCCTGATAATGACTTACAAAAGTTTAGTGTTTTTATCCCTATTTGACAAAGTAGTATTGTACTCGCATTCATTTGTATTTACAATTGGTACTATACCTAATTGGTTCTAGGTGGGCTTACCGGCCAGTGTTCACTCCTAGACTATCAATCTACTGGGATGTGGTTGTATTTGTTGGTGGGTGCTTGATCTCTTCCCTTCTTATCATTTGGTGTTTGTATGGAGGTTTGGCAGTGCGACAACTGGTTCTCTCTGTACATTGTGTGTGGAAATAATGAGTATTCAATTTGATCAATTCTGGACAAAATCCTTGATACAGTATATATTTACTTGAATGTATTCTCATAATTTCACTTGTTTTATACTTCATCTATTACGTTATGATGATGGTTGCCTTTCCTGCACGTATGTGATTGATCTACTCGCATTAATGATATCTGGGATGTTACATATATCCCTATAGTATTTCTCATATTGCAATAAGCAATAAAATCTAATGTTCTTTCTATAACATGTGGGGCTTCACATTCAGGAAGAATAGTTCGACATGTAGACTCTTTTGGCGACTATGAGGTGGTTTATTTTTGTGTTCCTGTAATCATTTTTGGAAAAGCTTCAATAAACCGGTGTGTTTCTATGACCTATTTTTCTTCCTAATTGGTTGAAAATATGATAGAATACTTTGGAAGATGGAGGTGAAAAAATTGAGTCAAAGAAACACAAGAAGAAGAAGAAGAAGAAAAAGAAAGATAAGGGAAAAAAAAAAAAGGTTTGTTGCCATTGACCATTTCATGCTAGTCAAATCAAAATTGTAACATTTGCTTAGTCTTTAATGTTTTTCTGTTGCAGTCATCAAAGGACATTGCAGATGCTGTAGTGAAACGGCCTAAAAAGAAGCTGAAATTGTGATTCAAACAGAATTTGATTCCAACTGTTTGTCTACAGACATATTGAAGGATTTACAAACTAGGTTTATCAGAGCATCTGCTTTCGCTTTTGATTAGAACAGACACTATTCCAATGAATTTTCAAGGAGTTTTTTTTTTTTAATTAGTTTTTTCAATTAGTTTTTTTTAGAATTTATTTGATGCAAATGATTCAAAACCATAATGATTAAATTCTTGAGTTGTGCAATTCAATCTATTCTTCTGGTTCTTTGTTAAAGTGGATTTGTATCTAGAAACTTCTTGCAATCTTTTCCATATGGTGTTTTGGTTGAGTCCCTTACCTCATTTGCACTGAATGATTGTTGTGTTGTGTCAATTTTCTAAGGAATTTCATAACATTCTCTTAAATGTGTCTCAATAGGATATTTAATTGTCGATTAATATTTCAAACATCCGTTAGTTGTCTTGTTTAGGTCCTCACGCTGTCTACTAAACAACCAAATGTAGTTTGACTTCTTGTGTTTATACTCACAGTCTCATGGACCAGAATGATCTAGGCCTACATGATAGGGTCAGCCTTAATTTTTTTAGGCCCAAAGCAAACTCAGAAATGGGACTCAACTTTTAAACTTTTTTTAAAGAATATATATTGGTAAAATATTAAAAATCTTCAATTTATTTTACAAATTACATTTCATTATTCCAGTATGCACGATTGATCCCGGTTCAAACTTTTTTTTTTTTAAATTAGTTTTTTTAATTTTTTTTTTAGAATTTATTTGATGCAAATGATCCAAAATAAAAATACATACTAATAATATTAAATATTTAATATGGCATTTTTCTTTATTGAAGCTACATTCTTTATAATAATATACAATAATATTTTAAAAATAAAAATACATAATAATATTAATATTCCTCATAATATAATTTTCTTTTAATAATAATATTTTTCTTTTATTGATCGGTCTTCATTGCCTTATAAATTATTTTCGTTTAAAGAATATATATTGGTAAAATATTAAAAAATTTCAATTTATTTTACAAATTACATTTCACTATTCCAGTGTGCACGATTGATCCCAATTCAAACTTTTTTTAAAAATAAATAAATAAAATACATAATAATATTAATATTCCTTATAATATAATTTTCTTTTAATAATAATATTCTCCTTTTATTGATTGAACTTCATTTCCTTATAAATTATTTCCGTTTAATAATAATATTCATCTTTATTGCCTTATAAAATTGTTTTCCTTTAATAATATTAAACTTTTTTTAAAGAATATATATTGGTAAAATATTAAAAATCTTCAATTTATTTTACAAATTACATTTCATTATTCCAGTATGCACGATTGATCCCGGTTCAAACTTTTTTTTTTTAAATTAGTTTTTTTAATTTTTTTTTTTAGAATTTATTTGATGCAAATGATCCAAAATAAAAATACATACTAATAATATTAAATATTTAATATGGTATTTTTCTTTATTGAAGCTACATTCTTTATAATAATATACAATAATATTTTAAAAATAAAAATACATAATAATATTAATATTCCTCATAATATGATTTTCTTTTAATAATAATATTTTCCTTTTATTGATCGGTCTTCATTGCCTTATAAATTATTTTCGTTTAAAGAATATATATTGGTAAAATATTAAAAAATTTCAATTTATTTTACAAATTACATTTCACTATTCCAGTGTGCACGATTGATCCCAATTCAAACTTTTTTTTAAAAAAAATAAAATAAAATACATAATAATATTAATATTCCTTATAATATAATTTTCTTTTAATTATAATATTCTCCTTTTATTGATTGAACTTCATTTCCTTATAAATTATTTCCGTTTAATAATAATATTCATCTTCATTGCCTTATCAAATTGTTTTCCTTTAATAATATTAAACTTTTTTTAAAGAATATATATTGGTAAAATATTAAAAATATTCAATTTATTTTACAAATTACGTTTCATTATTCCAGTATGCACGATTGACCTGGTTCAAACTTTTTTTTTTTTAAATTAGTTTTTTTAATTTTTTTTTTTAGAATTTATTTGATGCAAATGATCCAAAATAAAAATACATACTAATAATATTAAATATTTAATATGGTATTTTTCTTTATTGAAGCTACATTCTTTATAATAATATACAATAATATTTTAAAAATAAAAATACATAATAATATTAATATTCCTCATAATATAATTTTCTTTTAATAATAATATTTTCCTTTTATTGATCGGTCTTCATTGCCTTATAAATTATTTTCGTTTAAAGAATATATATTGGTAAAATATTAAAAAACTTTCAATTTATTTTACAAATTACATTTCACTATTCCAGTGTGCACGATTGATCCCAATTCAAACTTTTTTTAAAAAAAAATAAAATAAAATACATAATAATATTAATATTAATATTCCTTATAATACAATTTTCTTTTAATAATAATATTCTCCTTTTATTGACTGATCTTCATTTCCTTATAAATTATTTCCGTTTAATAATAATATTCATCTTCATTGCCTTATAAAATTGTTTTCCTTTAATAATATTAAACTTTTTTTAAAGAATATATATTGGTAAAATATTAAAAATCTTCAATTTATTTTACAAATTACATTTCATTATTCCAGTATGCACGATTGATCCCGGTTCAAACTTTTTATTTTAAATTAGTTTTTTTAATTTTTTTTTTTAGAATTTATTTGATGCAAATGATCCAAAATAAAAATACATACTAATAATATTAAATATTTAATATGGTATTTTTCTTTATTGAAGCTACATTCTTTATAATAATATACAATAATATTTTAAAAATAAAAATACATAATAATATTAATATTCCTCATAATATAATTTTCTTTTAATAATAATATTTTCCTTTTATTGATCGGTCTTCATTGCCTTATAAATTATTTTCATTTAAAGAATATATATTTCTAAAATATTAAAAAATTTCAATTTATTTTACAAATTACATTTCACTATTCCAGTGTGCACGATTGATCCCAATTCAAACTTTTTTTAAAAAAAATAAAATAAAATACATAATAATATTAATATTCCTTATAATATAATTTTCTTTTAATAATAATATTCTCCTTTTATTGATTGATCTTCATTTCCTTATAAATTATTTCCGTTTAATAATAATATTCATCTTCATTGCCTTATAAAATTGTTTTCCTTTAATAATATTAAACTTTTTTTAAAGAATATATATTGGTAAAATATTAAAAATCTTCAATTTATTTTACAAATTACATTTCATTATTCCAGTATGCACGATTGATCCCGGTTCAAACTTTTTATTTTAAATTAGTTTTTTTAATTTTTTTTTTTTAGAATTTATTTGATGCAAATGATCCAAAATAAAAATACATACTAATAATATTAAATATTTAATATGGTATTTTTCTTTATTGAAGCTACATTCTTTATAATAATATACAATAATATTTTAAAAATAAAAATACATAATAATATTAATATTCCTCATAATATAATTTTCTTTTAATAATAATATTTTCCTTTTATTGATCGGTCTTCATTGCCTTATAAATTATTTTCATTTAAAGAATATATATTTCTAAAATATTAAAAAATTTCAATTTATTTTACAAATTACATTTCACTATTCCAGTGTGCACGATTGATCCCAATTCAAACTTTTTTTAAAAAAAATAAAATAAAATACATAATAATATTAATATTCCTTATAATATAATTTTCTTTTAATAATAATATTCTCCTTTTATTGATTGATCTTCATTTCCTTATAAATTATTTCCGTTTAATAATAATATTCATCTTCATTGCCTTATAAAATTGTTTTCCTTTAATAATATTAAACTTGTTTTAAAGAATATATATTGGTAAAATATTAAAAATCTTCAATTTATTTTACAAATTACATTTCATTATTCCAGTATGCACGATTGATCCCGGTTCAAACTTTTTTTTTTTAAATTAGTTTTTTTAATTTTTTTTTTTAGAATTTATTTGATGCAAATGATCCAAAATAAAAATACATACTAATAATATTAAATATTTAATATGGTATTTTTCTTTATTGAAGCTACATTCTTTATAATAATATACAATAATATTTTAAAAATAAAAATACATAATAATATTAATATTCCTCATAATATAATTTTCTTTTAATAATAATATTTTCCTTTTATTGATCGGTCTTCATTGCCTTATAAATTATTTTCGTTTAAAGAATATATATTGGTAAAATATTAAAAAATTTCAATTTATTTTACAAATTACATTTCACTATTCCAGTGTGCACGATTGATCCCAATTCAAACTTTTTTTTAAAAAAAAATAAAATAAAATACATAATAATATTAATATTCCTTATAATATAATTTTCTTTTAATAATAATATTCTCCTTTTATTGATTGATCTTCATTTCCTTATAAATTATTTCCGTTTAATAATAATATTCATCTTCATTGCCTTATAAAATTGTTTTCCTTTAATAATATTAAACTTTTTTTAAATAATATATATTGGTAAAATATTAAAAATCTTCAATTTATTTTTCAAATTACATTTCATTATTCCAGTATGCACGATTGATCCCGGTTCAAACTTTTTTTTTTTTAAATTAGTTTTTTTAATTTTTTTTTTAGAATTTATTTGATGCAAATGATCCAAAATAAAAATACTTACTAATAATATTAAATATTTAATTTGGTATTTTTCTTTATTGAAGCTACATTCTTTATAATAATATACAATAATATTTTAAAAATAAAAATACATAATAATATTAATATTCCTTATAATATAATTTTCTTTTAATAATAATATTTTCCTTTTATTGATTGATCTTCATTTCCTTATAAATTATTTCCGTTTAATAATAATATTCATCTTCATTGCCTTATAAAATTGTTTTCCTTTAATAATATTAAACTTTTTTTAAAGAATATATATTGGTAAAATATTAAAAATCTTCAATTTATTTTTCAAATTACATTTCATTATTCCAGTATGCACGATTGATCCCGGTTCAAACTTTTTTTTTTAAATTAGTTTTTTTAATTTTTTTTTTAGAATTTATTTGATGCAAATGATCCAAAATAAAAATACATACTAATAATATTAAATATTTAATATGGTATTTTTCTTTATTGAAGCTACATTCTTTATAATAATATACAATAATATTTTAAAAATAAAAATACATAATAATATTAATATTCCTCATAATATAATTTTCTTTTAATAATAATATTTTCCTTTTATTGATTGATCTTCATTTCCTTATAAATTATTTCCGTTTAATAATAATATTCATCTTCATTGCCTTATAAAATTGTTTTCCTTTAATAATATTAAACTTTTTTTAAAGAATATATATTGGTAAAATATTAAAAATCTTCAATTTATTTTACAAATTACATTTCATTATTCCAGTATGCACGATTGATCCCGGTTCAAACTTTTTTTTTTTAAATTAGTTTTTTTAATTTTTTTTTTAGAATTTATTTGATGCAAATGATCCAAAATAAAAATACATACTAATAATATTAAATATTTAATATGGTATTTTTCTTTATTGAAGCTACATTCTTTATAATAATATACAATAATATTTTAAAAATAAAAATACATAATAATATTAATATTCCTCATAATATAATTTTCTTTTAATAATAATATTTTCCTTTTATTGATCGGTCTTCATTGCCTTATAAATTATTTTCGTTTAAAGAATATATAGTGGTAAAATATTAAAAAATTTCAATTTATTTTACAAATTACATTTCACTATTCCAGTGTGCACGATTGATTCCAATTCAAGCTTTTTAAAAAAATAAAATAAAATAAAATACATAATAATATTAATATTCCTTATAATATAATTTTCTTTTAATAATATTATTCTCTTTTTATTGATTGATCTTCATTTCCTTGTAAATTATTTCCGTTTAATAATATTCATATTCATTGCCTTATAAAATTGTTTTCCTTTAATAATAAAATTTTCCTCCATTGATTCCCCTTCGTTCTTCGTTCTTCGTTCCCCCTGTATCTATATATACATATTGTAGTGCATAGCTAATTGGTACACTGAAATCATATAGATACAACAAACATAGAGAAAGAGAAAGAGAAAGAGAAAGAGAAAGAGAGACAAAACATTCAATGGCATTCAAGGCTTTCTTCTCCCGTTTCACATCATCCTTCAAATTCTGCCGAGCCAAAAATTCGTCCAACATCCCAGAAAATCCTATCCAACTCCCCCCCACCCCTCTCTTCATTGACTGCCAGCCGGCCACCCCGCTCCCTTTCAAACCCCGCCCCTCCTTCAAGCACCGCGTCTCCTCCATCTTCGGCTGTGGGTTCCGCACACACGAAGACCACCTCCCCGAATCACCGCCATGCAAGTGGGACGAGACGCCACGTCCCGACTACAACTCCCCCATCTCCAGCGATTCCGACGGCGAACTCTTCCATCCTCCTCCGCCGACACGACACCCTACCACTTCCATCTCCGGCGATTCCCACAACCAGCTCTTCCCCCCTCCTCCCCCTCCGACTCCGACGCCGACACCACGCCCTGTCACCACTTCCTCGGCCGACAGTGGTTTGTGTGGTTACGAGAGTGACGATGAAAAAGAAAAGATCGTGACACTTTCACTAACTCGCAACAAGAGGATGAAGAAGCTGCTACCATCATTTCCGGCGGAGGGGAAACTGAAGGACAGCTTCGCCGTGGTGATGGAATCGGTTGACCCACATGGGGATGTCAAGGCATCCATGATAGAGATGGTATTAGCGAAGCAGCTGTTTGAGGAGAGAGACCTCGAGCAGCTGCTGGAGTGTTTCTTATCACTCAATTCGCGTCATCTTTACGGGGTCATCGTTGACGCTTTTTCAGACATTTGGAAGGCAATTTTTTTGTAGTACTAGTTGTATTTTGTTTAGTTGCTCAATTGAGTTTTGTATCTTGATTTTTTATTGTTTTTCTCTTTTGTCTGTCCTTCATTTATTTTTCTATTCAAACCTGTTACTTGACCAAAAGAAATGTTATCTTTCTTTCACATTATTGAATTAGCAGACATTTACTGATGTGGATGTTGTTGAGTGTGGATGTTGTTGAGTGTGAATTAGTAGACATTCAAACCTGACCAATTTTTTTTAAAAATTATTATTTTTTCTAAATCGTATGTGTATTTGCTTCATTAAAATTGTGTCTTTAATCGTGTACTCTGTGAGGCATTGTTCATTGGAAAGTTGAGGTTTTTGGTGGTAGAATTCGAAGATTCGACTTTGAAGTACTGGGTTTATTTTAATTTTTTATTTATGGGAATTGAATGTGCTTCAATGGTGTACTGGGTTGTAAAATAATTATTTTGATTTTTATTTATCCTTTTAGGGTTAATAGGAAATTTGTTTGTTGCTTGGAGGGTTACCAATTATTTTGGGAGTGAATGTTCTATTCGGGCATGGATTATGCAAAGGAAACCGGTGAAACCGCTGCAGGCACGGCGCTAATCCCGACGCGGTTTGTGTGGCCTTATCGGGGAGGAAGTGTTTTTCTCTGTAGCTCTTTTACAGGGTGAGACTCAAATGCTCATGTGTGATTTTGATGTTTTATTTGTTAGCTGCACTGTATTGTTCATTACTTTGTTGTAATTCTTAGTTCAATTGATTGTTATTTGTTTAATTTTAATTGATGGGAAGTAAACTTTTTTTTGGTAAAGGTGGTCTGCCCATTATCCAATGACTCCTGTTGAAGGGTGTCTCACTGTATTTCAGACTATTTGCAGCCAAGTTACCATCAAGTTGGTTTATAACTTCAGGAGGTTTTGATGATTCCACTCGAGCTGAGTTTAATTCAATAATACCTTGATCACTATTGTCAAATAATTTCCTGTTAAATCATATTTATTTTTATTTTTTTCATGCAAATTTGTCAATTATGTGTCGTTAATGGTGGATGAGTTCATATATGGTAAATGGGTTCCATGAACAAACAAAACATTTACGTTTTTTTATGGGCATAGTGAAACTTATGTACGTGCTTGGTGGTAAATTCTAGCAACCCTTTGGGGTATGTTGCCTTTTGATGTGGTTGGATGTGAAAATGGTGCTATATTTTTTCTTAAAATTTGTTTCATCCCCTAAGTTCTTGCTGTCATATGCTGCGATTGTAAACACTTCTTCCCATTTTGGTATTTCTCCATGCACCATCTTGTTTTCTTGCAAATAATACTTATTACAAGGGAGGTAATTCAGTTGTATTATTTTGAATGCTTATGGAACAAAGAAGCAAGTGTATTGTTGTTAATTGTTCAGATATGATTTCTCTCTCTTAATTTAATTGAACACAAAGTATAGAAATTTCTTCTCGGCTTAGAAGATGTGTCTTCTCTGCACACAAGAACATAATGTTGCTGAGCTTGGAAGATGAACTGATTCTGTCCTAGCTGTCATGTGATCATTTATTTTAAATGATTTATTTACTATTTTGTGATTTTATTTTTAAATTGATGTACAAAATCAGCGAAGGTTTAGATTCAGAGGAGTTAATTTGGGATCTTCACTTGGACGTGTTGTCATAATGAATGGAATATTAATGAATGCGTTAAACACCCCAATATTAAATTTGATTTCCTCCTATTTCCACAAAAAGTTTACCGTGATGATCGGTAATAACAATATTTTTGAACCCTCATGTAGTTTTTTTTCATTTTGTTAAGTTGAATTTAGCACATTTGCTAAGAGCTGTAATTGGCGCATTAGTGAAGGAAAAAAGAACATTATTAAAATAAGAAAGAAGTTGGATTAGAAGGTTTTGGAATTATATGTTGACCAATGTTAAAAGATGTCATTAACTCTAAGCATGGAAAGTCTTTATCAGTGGGCTTTTTTATTTGGTAAGCACAATTCAACTCAGTAGACTTCTATTTCTTCGTATGCTCATTTTGCATAATGCATTAGGTTTTTGTGAGGAGTTCACCATATTGACCCTATTGGTTTATGAAGTTAATGGTTATTAATAGGGACTTTAGGGTGCACTTTCAGTTGACTCTTATTTTCTTTTATGGCATAAAAAATTAGTAAACATTTTGCGGGATTCTTTACATCATGCTGTCATTGGCACCCATGATGCATTCATGAACTCGCATCGTGAAACATTCTGAATTAACCAGCCTAAGCAACCGGTGTATAGGCTACGGTGAATGCTACACCAATACTGCAGTAAAGATATATTCAAGATGTAAAAATAAAATAACCTGACTTCTGAAAAACCCCAGGATGTGTGTACTCCATGAGAAGTTTGTTCCTGACAATAAACAAAATAGCATGGTCCTGCTTGGTCTTTGGCAAAGGGTGAATGAAGCCAAAACTGAGGACTATGCAATAAATTGTGGGGTTCACTTCAGAAAAATAACTCCTCATACCATGTTACTTGGCTTCACAAAGGAAACATTAAGGAAATAAACAGGAAAAAAAATGTTCAAATCGCTAAATTAACAGTTTTGGATAAGAGTTGTATCATGTTTAAGGTAGTGCATTGAGGGTATTAGTTTTTTATGGTAAATGTGGCTCAAACATAATGTAATAGAACTCTAATGGTTTTTGGTAGAGAGAGAAAAAAGAAAAAAGAAGCATATGTAGCACAACTTCTCTTAAAATAAAATGTCCCAATATGCAATATTCACCCCAATTGTGGGTTTCATTAATGTAGCTTAGTAGCAAAAATCTGGTATGAGTGCAATAATTTTTATGATATTTAACATTGGGGGGCTAACTTCCAACACTTCTGAGTGCAAATTTTGCTCACTTTTGTTACTTCAAGGAGTTAATTTTGGTCCACTTGTCATGAAAAATGAATTATAGAGTTATTGGTTCAAGTTTTAATATCAAGTTTAATTTATATGGCTAAGTTTGCTTTGCTTTATGTAATCTCATGCAAGCATCAATGCTTTGTATACAGGTAACAAGTATGGTTGTACTTTGACTAATTGGAGTGTAGAACGAGAGTGATGGTGATTTTTAGAGTACCTAGTTCAAAGAATTTCCAGAGCCAGAATACATATGCATATGTATATACACACATAAATAAATGCTTACAAATGTTTGTAGAAAGTCAAGAGTATTTAATGAAACTGCATTCTAAATTAGTCAAATCTTCTATTTGACCATTTTAAATGCAAGAAGGAAGGTACATGATGCCCAAGTTGGCACTTATGTTTGGTTGGGGGATTTGGGAAGGGATTTGGAAAAGGAAATGGAAAGGGTGTGTGAAATGTAGTGAAATATAGGTGTATTTTATTCACATTTCACTTACCTTTTCCTTTTCCTTTTCCTTTTCCTTTTCTCTTCCCAAATCCTCCAACCAAACACAGCGTTAATAAATTAAACCCCCACCACTGACAACGGGGCAATTCAACAGAGTAGGCAGCCTAAAGTTACGCAAAGTGTAGTTTTAAAGTAAACTTTACTTCTTTTTTTTAAAATTTATTATGAAATTAAATTTTGGTAGTTAAGCGATATATGGGCTTATAAATGAAGAGCTTTTGCAATACATATTAGAAAGAGCAATGAAGAGATTGTAGATAATCAAGAACTACCCTGAAGTAGAATGATGCTATTTGTGGGGCAGTGAAAACTTGAAAAGAACTAAATGATACGTGGTCCAAGTAAGCATGATGGTTCGCAATAAATTTTTGATTCATTACTGCAGCTGAAATATGCTTGGGAACTGTCTGAATTATTTAAGCTCTGCAAATACTTGCCACTTAATTCAGGAACATAGAATGTGTTTGTTTGTTTGATTCTGTTACATACAGTACAAGATTGTTGTTGATGGCGAGTGGCGACATGATGAGCACTAGCCATTTGAGAATGGGAACTATGGGACAGTGAACACTGTTTTCTTAGCCAGGGAATCTGATTATGTTCCTGGAATCCTAAATCCACAAATGCATTCTGGTTCTAACATGGATGTGGATAACGAGGCTTTTCAGCGTTTGGTATGAGACTGATATAATGAACTGTTTTTTTTTTTACAGCTAGTTGCCTGGAACCTAATATCTCTTGTCATTTGCTCCTATGTAAATTCTATTTTCAAACAAAAGCATGCTGAGCATTTTTCCATCCTGTATACATTTGTACTTGACTAATCATGATACCCATTAGGAACTCTTGCTATTACAAACTTTTGTGTATTTTGGTGGTAAAAGTCAGATACTGGTGGATTTCTACGTGTATAGTATAGGATGTTACCTAATGTTGTTATCGTTGAAGTCAGAAATTCTTTGGTTATCTCTATGCATACTGTTGCTATAGTTTTGGGCTTGTCTGCCGTTGTTACCCCTCAGATTTTTCCTGCCTACTATTCTCTTGCTAATACAGTCGGCATAACTGGTTTAATTCAGGTTTCACCTTTTTGTCTTATCAAATCAATGTGATCGTTCCTAAAATCGCTTGAATCAGAAACAATATGATGGACTCAAAACTGTGAAAAGTATAACCCCATTTGAATTTTGGAATTTCTTTCAATAATTTGAAATAAAAAGAAATTTTATTCCTTATTTTAGAAAATGCAAAAAGGAAGTGTCTAAAGCCAATGGAGGTTTCCCTAGTTTGGAATGTGATTAATGAGTCTTAAAAGATTTTTTTTTTTTTTAAAAAATCAAGAAATCTTTTTTTGGCTCACATCTGTCTTTAAGTGTTATGTATTGCATATTCACATCTTATATCAGTGAGAACATTGATAAAGGTGGACTTTGAAGTATTGCTAGATGATCTTTTCTATGACTTTTAATTTATCAACTTGTATATAATTGCAGGTTAGGGTTTCAGGTGGTCCATTGCATGAAGCCTTGCCAAGGGTATCAAAAGCTGATTTAGAGGTTTCCCGCCACCGTATTACTATATTTCTATCTACTCACATGGCTTATGAGCTGCTTCCTGAGTCAGGCAAGGTTTGAATAATTTTCCCTTGACTTTATTTTATTTTTATCTACTCTTGGAAGATCAAATAGATTTGATTGCTGCAACTATGTTTCATGTTTCTCATATAGATGCATGTGGCTCGCAGGTCATTGCCTTAGATGTTGATTACCTATAAAACAAGCATTTCATATTCTGCATGAACAAGTATCTCTCTCTCTCTCTCTCTCTCTCTCTCTCTCTCTCTCTCTCTCTCCGATGTTAAAATTTATTGGATATTGTTAGAGTGTTATTTACCTTAGAAAGATGTGCTAATGACTGTATAGTGTTAGTTTATTGAGTGTACAAGCAAATAGTTTGCAATGAAGTTATCATACAAAATATGATTTTCTGGCAAATCATGGAGTGTAATTATCTAATATTTGGCATGTAATCCAGTGGATTCCAAATTTGGTTGGAGAAATGAGTAATATCGTTTTATTATGTGGGGTTGTGCAATATACTAGATTATTTCAGTAGTTATTTGCAAATTCCCTGAAGTCACATTTTATTAGAAGTTCATCTATGCTTTCAGATCACATTTTTATGTGTCAATTCTTTACAATGTTTTCAGGCATTTAATTTATTTTTTTAATAACTAGCATTTATATGTACCTTTCTGAGACTAGTTATTTCCAGGGAATTCCTATGGCTCCTCTTTGGGACTTCTGCAATGGACAGTTTGTTGGAGTTCTTAGTGCTTTGGATTTTATCATGATTGTAAGAGAGGTATGTTTGGGGGTTTAAAGTAAATTTGTTTGTTTTGTGTGCAGTGTGTTTGTGTTGTCATTGGTACAAATCTTTGAGCTTCTAAGTAGGCTTATCTGGTCATGATCTTTAAGTTTGAAAGCTTCTAAATTTAGGGGCTGTAGACAAGATATATAGGTTTTCTAGTTACTAACATCATACTATATTTTTGCGTTAAGTCAGATGTGAACTAGTGTAAGATTATTTCAACAAATGTTTCTGACCTATTCTGCAGCTCGGTAGCCATGGTTCCAATCTGATGGAGGAAGAGCTTGAGACACACACTATATCTGCTTGGAAAGATACAAAATCATACCTGAGCAGACAAATTGATGGGAATGGGAGATTATTTCCATGACAACTTGTCCATGTGAGTTTTTTTTTTACTGGCAAAATAAATCTTCATTGATGGAAACAAACAAAGTAATAGGTTACATCAATGAAGAGGAGCTCAGAGCTAGGACAGCTCAAAGCTCCGGTTGGTGAGAAACCAACACGAAGAGAAAACAAAATAACAGAAGCAAACAACCAATTCAGCAGATAAAACCCGAACCAGCCCAACAGATCAGATTAGCTCAACAAATTCAGCAGCCTCAACCAATTCAGCAGAACAAAACAAACATTTTGCTCCGCAAGGTTCTCATAACCAAAATCACCTATGAACAACTCCAAAGATGGTTGGAGTGTTTAAATTAACCACATAATCAGCAGCAGCAGCCAGCAGAACACCACCAGCCAGAAAACCAGTTCAGAAGCAGAACAACAGATCACCAACAGTATGGGCTAACAACAAATTGCAGATTGCAGATCACTGACAGATCAGATCAGTAACAGAACAATAGCAGAAACAGCAGAACCACCCGTGAGATAACATCAGCAAATGATGACACAAAGGTACCAAGAATGCTGCAACTGATGCTCAACAACACACAGATAGAATTCTTTTAAACTTAATAGCATAGCCTGGTTTGTCTCCAATTGAGAACCACGTCCTCGACTGTGAAGGGGAAATCCTTAATAGAACCTTTAAGCCAAAGAGCTAATCTGATCTTAATAAGTTCCCACAATTCTGCAGAATTAGGATGAGCATCTCTAAAAACACACTCATTCCTAAGCCTCCAAAGGGACCAGAGGACTACCAGTGGGATCGCTCCCCAAAATTTCCTGAGTGGGTGCTTGAATTTATCCCCCATCCACCAATTGAACAGAGCTGCTACAGATTGTGGGATACACCAACAGAGCCCCCATTCATATAACACAGATGACCAAATGGTCCAAGAGAAGTGACAATAAAGGAGAAACAATGCTGCCTAGGACACCAATATCGAGCAGAAACACCGCTGTTTTAACTCTGTTTTTCCATGCTAACCATCCGAAGAAATGTACTTTGGGAGATAAGATATTGCTCCAGATGAACTTGCTGATGTTGAGATCTGGCCCAAGGAAAGAATTCCAAAGAGAATATAAGGAAGACACGGAGAGAACACAAGAACCTGAGTTTTTACTTGTGGCATGTAAATGAATCACCAGGGTTGGCTACTTTAGTTATTAGTTATTTAGTCTTGATATAAAGGAAAAAAATTTTGGGATGCTGGCTTTGCCATTGACATCTTTGCAATGAACAAAGATGAACACCCCTTTTTGTAACTACCTTTTGGCTCTTTCTTGTGTCTTCCTTTACAACATCTTAATTCCAGCTTCTTTTGACTAAAAAAAAGTCTTACTAGATGGAATTCTTTACTAAGCTGCTATCAATATTGGGTCATATTTCTCCTGCAATCAATGATACGTGTGTAGTTCCATTTGATTTATGGATAAATTACACCTTTAACCCCTGTAGTTTTACCCATATTTTACTTTGGTCCCTATTTTTCAAACTGAACAATTTGGCCCCTACATGTGCCACTTTTAACCCCTGTAGGTTTACTCAAGCATAGGTTTTTTCTTAGTGTTTTATTTCAAGGATAACATATGCCACTAAGGCAACCTAACAAGACCTAATCTCCAAAGAGAACACAAGACCACTAAGGCAACCTAACAAGACCTAATCTCCAAAGAGAACACAAGACCCTCACAACCTGAGGGGTTTGATCAAAATAAAAATGCTTCTAACATATCAAGAGGATAGGAAAACCAAAACACTAAGGGGGTCTTTGAGCCCCCTTTTCGCCATCCCTCTTTATTGAGAGCTATATGCTTTGTTAAATTAATTCAATTCATATAATTTTTTATTATTGCCTCCCATGTCAGTCTTGAGGAAGCAAGTGACACATAAATTATTTAATCTGTTTTTGGAATTCCACCTCTGAAATAGGGATTTTCTTCATTTTAATATCCAGCATGAGTAGGTTTTGTCTGCTGACTTTTATGTTGGTTTAGCAGGCTGGGCCAGATGAGAATTTGAAAGATGTTGCTCTCAAGATTTTGCAAAATAATGTGGCAACAGTTCCTGTTATCCATTCATCTTCAGGCGATGCCTCGATTCCGCAGCTATTACACCTTGCCTCACTTTCTGGAATACTAAAATGTAAGGTTTTATTTAGTTTCCTGAACAAGAATTGGTGTTTTCTTACTAACCAATGTCTTGCTAATTTTCAGGCATTTGCAGGTACTTTAAACATTCTTCTGGGGACATTACCGATGCTCCAACTACCAATCTGTGCAATTCCTTTAGGTACCTGGGTTCCGGGAATTGGGGAAACAAATCGACGGCCATTGGCAATGTTGAGACCACGTTCTTCTCTTGGTTTAGCGTTGAGTTTGTTAGTTAAAGGTAAGAGAATATCAGGTTATTATTTCTGGGAGGGGTAAACTTGCCAACCTTGAGCCCCAAGCATTTCTGTCAACTTCTCATAATTAGTTTTGCTTGGTAAGTTGAAGGGTTGTGCTTCATTTGATCAGCAGATCTTAATGTGCATAAGAGAAGTGTTTCTTCATGGTTTGTTTGTCTGTTTGTTGGGTTAAACTGTTTGAGGTCCCATACACCTACTTGAGGTATGAACTTCGGATTGGTGATTCTTAATGGACAAATAAATTTGGATGTTATTGTGACTAGTCCCTTGCTATGGGAATGCCTAGGGATGCATTGGTGATTCTGAAACCATGTTTTTTTGTTAATACATAGCTTTGGTCAAATTTAAGTATAGAGTTTGTAATTGCATTGTGATCTGTGCCAAATTTAACTAGTTTTTTATGATATAGATAATAGATGTTTGTTCTACTCTTCAAGTAATTTGGGTAATTTAAACTACAAAAAAATTCAAGCAATTGGTTTATATATATATATATATATATTTTATTGGCTATTTTACTTTCACTATAACTTTGGTTGGGAATGGAATGATGTGTTAGTTTTTATCTTTTGTGCTTAAATTTTTGTTCCTTCATATAATTTTGGTTCAACAAAATTATGGACAAAAGGGATAATGGGGATTGGATTGGGTGATAAGATTAGTGAGAATGCTTTACTTATATTTCACCATTGTCCTTTCATCCTCATGTTATTGCGCCTTTTGTCTTTGCCACTCAAGTTACCCATTGTTGATGACAATGACTCATTATTAAATGTATATTCTGGAAGGTCAGTTCTGGTTCTAATATAGGACTCTGCATTATGAGTCAAATTTCAATTACAATTCCACCATCAAGAGTGATATGTCTGTTTTCTTCTTGACAGTGATATTACTGCTTTGGCAAAGGACAAAATTTATACTCATATTAATCTTGAAGAGATGACTATTAATCAGGTAAGTGCTTCAATTTGTTATTGTTGAGGTTATGCGCTTTCCAAGTCAAGTATCTTGATTACTTACCTAAAAAAAAAAAAAAAAAAAAGTGATGATGTATCATAGGCTTTGTTTAAGGAATTGTGTTATGATATCAACTACTTTTTTGAGTACATGCAAAAACTACATGAATTGATTTTGAAAGAGTTTGGGTTAGTACAAATTTGGCAAGAAATGCTGAAAATCTTTTCATTTTCTCTTTGTTTTTGTTTTGGAAAATATCCAGGCATTGCAGCTGGGACAAGAGCCATATTCTCCATATGGATCCAACAGTCAAAGATGTCACATGTGTTTACGATCTGATCCACTGCATAAAGTGATGGAGCGATTGGCAAATCCAGGGTATTTTCATTCTCTCTTATTTATGCTATGTGAAATGTGCTAATTTTGTGAGCGACTAAAATCTGGAGTATATGAATGTATGATAAAAGCTGTTGGATTTTTGATAAAATTAAAAATATGATTAGGAGTCACTGCTGGAAATTGGACTTTTAGTGGCGTTTAAAAAACGCCGTTATATCTATCAAAAACGCCGCTAATTCCTTTAGTGGCGTTTAGTACCAAACGTCGAAGCTGCGGCCGTCGCTGTATCTTTGCGACGTTTTAAAAACGCCGTGATATATTTTTGTGATGATCACGTGCGGAAAATGTTGTTGTCCTTGGGAATTTAATTCTCTCTAATTAAGCATCCGATTGGAGATGTGGTGTTGGAACAGATGGGTTTACTTCGATGATCTAAAGCATTTATTTGTAATGATCACATTTATTTTAAAAAATTAAACCTTTTTTTTTTTTTTTTTGGTATGCTCTACTCAGCAAATCACTCAATACTATTTTTTAATTCTAAATTTAAAAAAAATTGTTAGTTATACTACTTTTTTCAAAAAAAAAAAAAAGAACTAATTTGGTAGTTTATTTGGCATAATTATAACATACCCTTTGTAATAAAAAAAATACCAAACAAAAAAAAATTAACCTTTTTTTTTTTTGGTATGCTTTACTCAGCAAATCACTCAATACTATTTTTTAATTCTAAATTTAAAAAAATTGTTAGTTATACTATTTTTTTCACAAAAAAAAAATGAACTAATTTGATAGTTTATTTGGCATAATTATACCATGCTCTTTGAAATAAAAAAATACCGGACATATTTTATTTTTGCCCATGTCTTTATTCAGAAAATGAATATGTCCATATTTTTAAAACTAAAATATTTTTTTGAACTTTCATTATTTTTATATCTATAATACACATGATTGGAAGAATGATGATAGTTAAATAAGTTTATTAGGTAAAAACAAACGATAGACATAAACACAAAATTCAAAATGTCAACTTTAGCATAGAGAGGAAGAGAGAAGAAGAGGAGGCTAAAATTAGCATTAGCCTCTTATGTCAATTGAAATCTCATCAATTTGTCAATTTATCACTACCAAACATCTCATAACTTGTCTAGTTCTTTCATATTTGTCAATTAAATTGTATATATATTTTCACAGAAAAGCATTGAAACAGAATCAATCACACAAAAACATAAATAGAAACACTAAATCAATCGCTCATAAATTAGAAAGAACGAGAGATACCGGATGAATTATCGTGCGTGTCGATATATATAGAGAGAAAGTCATATATCTATATATGTATATGTAGATCTTGAAATCCTAGGCAAGAACTAAAAATGCAACATAAGAGAGATGAAAACTTTGATTCATTCATCGCAAACAAAAGTTGATGAAAATCTTCAAAGAAATGTGTGTAAATGTGGAGTAAGAGGGGCATTACCAAGCCGGATTATGGTGATGAAGCTTGGAGAGCTCTTTCAAGTGCAGAAGTGAAAGGTGTTTGTAGAGAGTGAAGTGAAGTACTATTTGTGTATATATATATAGAGGTGTAATGTTTCAGACCCCCACTGGGGGTGACCCCCAGTACCCCCAGAGGGGTCTGATTGGTGCAAATTTTTTTTTATTTTTTTATTTTTTTTCTTCTTCCAATAACCAACCCCCATGTGTGTGTGGGGTGGTGGAGGTGGGGAAAATTGGGAGTCTCCATCAGTTCTCATATATAGAGGGAGAGAAAAAACTTCAGGCTCTGTTTTCAGTTTCATCACATTTGCAAGCGAGAAACAAAGAAGTGCGCTCGCCTTTCACAATTGCGTTCTCTTTTTTTTTTTTTTTTTTGGACTTGTAATAACCAAATTTAAGCGTTATTATGTTTGTATTAACTATTATTTAATTGAAATTCGATTAACAATAAATTTTGAATTTCATCATTTTGAACAATAAAGAAACACATTATTATAAGGTATTTTAATTTTTCACTTTCATGTCACCACATTAGCATTATAGAAAGAGGGGGGAAAAAATGGCAAAAAACTTTTTGGTAACGAATAAGAGCAAGATAAACTTTTCAAAAAAATTATTAACTTAGTTGAATTTTGTACTTTTATTGTATCACACAACTAGTTAAATATATATTTTTAAATATCACAAAACTAATGATTGAATGAGGATAAAATCTTTATTAAATCATTTATCTAATTTATGTCAATAATGCAATTTATCTATCACAATTATTTTATAATTTCATAAAATATAATTTTGTTTTCTCCAATATCTCATTTTATTATCCAATTTTTTTTATAAAAATTAATATAATCTTAATTTAATTTGACCAAGTTGCATGTTCGATCACAACCATGGTGGATATGCAGTTTATAAAGAAAATCGAGTTCCAAGAGTTTGTTAAATTACATTTGCATTATCTAAAGTATTGATTAAATCCCATTTTAGCCTTTAATTTTTTTTCTTCAATTTGATAATTAAAATATTCAAATTGTGTCTATGTGATTTAGTTGGTTGTTGACCAGAAAACATAATTGTGGGAAAATGTAATACTTTATGAGGCAAAATTAAAATTCAACGGGAAAGTTTCAATGTCACGTGGAATTCGTTGTCAGTTGACAAAATTGGACCATAATGATTATTTTATTTAATAATTTTTTAATAAATTAAATGTGAGAATGTAATAAGATAATTATTTTATTTTATTCTTGAAACATCTCCAATTCTTTATATTTATATATATATATATATATATATTTTCCATCAAATTTATTCAACAATTTAAATTAAAAGCACGATTTGATATATAGCTCACTTTTCCAAGAGTGTAAATCAAAATTTTCATCAAATATTTTTAAAAATACCTAACCCATCTAAAAACCTTATTTAACAAATTCAATGAAAAAATAATAATTTTCAATCCTTCATCTGTTAATAATTTTTTCAAATTTAAGTAAAAATAATTATTAAAAATTTGATGAATAAATTAGATCTAAGTTTTATCAAAATTTTAACTAAATTTAAAATTTGGTGACTTTAAAATTTATCCTCATTTGGCAACTTTAAATTTTAACTCCCATTTGACAAATGGATTGGCTTTTAGTTGAGACTAAAAAAGTACGAAAATACAAAATAGACTAAATAAGTCAATAAGGTAAAATTTTACATTCAAACTATAATCATTTCACTTTTTTTTCTAAAACAAACAAAAAAGTTAAAAAATTCTTCCCAAACGTAACTAATTTAGCCTAGCTAAATTAGGCAAGAGTCGAAGAGTGAAGCTAAAATAGTTCTTTACAAACGAACCCTAGCTAAAAATTAAAAATTAATAAATTATATAAAAAAGTCAAAAATTCGATTTTCTCTTTACTTTTTACACTTTTTTTTAATAATAATTTAAAAAGTCATTCTAAATATACTAATTTTTTTCAGGAGCATTTACATACATGTCTTAATTTATGAACTTATACTTCATTAAGTCATAATTACAAAATTTTAGACCTTCAAGTCCCATTAAATTTTTAATAGTTAGAATTGTCCTTCAAACAATGATTGTTTATCATTTATGATTATTTATAAAAGAACATGATAATTTGATATTTATTTTAATTTTCAAAATTTTGAAACATCAACTTTAAAATTGAAAAAACAAAAAAAAAATTATGTGCAAAAAAAAAAAAACTAAAAGTGTTTCTGGTTTCAGTTTTTTGAAAAAATTGAGTTTTTTTATTTTCGTATTTTTTTTTGTTTCTAGTGAATATTTTTAAAATTTTAAGTAATTCTTTTATTTTTCTAGATGCACTTTACTTAGGTGTTTCTAAATAGTCAAATATTTGTGAAAAAATATTTTTAAAATTAATAAATAAACAAAAATACGAAAATGTAATGAATTTTCGTTTTTTTTTTTTTTTGTATTTTTGATATTTAGTGAATTTTTTAAAGATTTTTTTCACAAATATTATACTTTTTAAGTGTATTTATATTAGGTGTCTAAAAATTTACTTAAAATGTTAAAAAAATTCATTGAAAACAAAAAAAATACGGAAAATAAAATAAAAAAATATAATTTTTCTGAAAAGTGTTTTCTGAAAACAAAAACTATTTTTTTTTTTTTGAAAAATTGAAAAATTTGAATTTTTTTTTGTGTGCAAAACTGCAAATTTTATGTCTATAAAGTAGCATGATGATAAAACATTGATGTGCAAAACTAAAAAAAAAAAAAAACTTCAAAAAATGAGAAAATTGATAATGTTCTCAGTTTTAAAACTGAAAAAAAACTGATAATATTTTCGATTTTATTAGATAGTTGAATCAAACTAATGAGTAGAAAGACAAAAACGTTAAATCTCATGCTCTATTTTTTTATCAGTTAGTAAAACAATTATGTGGAATATTACCATACAAAATTGATAATATTCTTAGTTTTAAAAATTAGAAAATAACTAATAATATTATTAGTTTACTAAATAGGACTTACTATTTCAAAAAATCTTAGATAAGACCTGAGTTGTCATAACATTTATAAATAAAACTTTTAGATAATTAACTCTTTTTTAATCTCATATTTTAACTAATAGCCTGTTCCCAAACAAGACCTTATTTGAGTAAAAGGCAGGCAGGTTAATACGACGTTGTCTTGTTAGGAAGAACTATTTCACAAACTTCTTGTAGGTGCGCCGTAACAGAGGCAATGGTGGAGAGAGAGAGGGAGAGAGAGGCATGGAAGGACTCACAGATGAAGAAAGAAGGGCTCTTCGTGGTAGCAAATTCGCTTCTCTTCCTCCTTCTGTTTCCTTTCCTTCCCGATCCAAACTCAAACCTAGGTCTCACCTCTCTCTCTCTCTCTCTTTCTCTCTTTCTTATATCTTTGCTTAGTCTTTAATGTTTTTCTATTGCAGTCATCAAAGGACACTGTAGATGTTGTAGTGAAACGCCTAAAAAGAAGCTGAAATGGTGATTCAAATAGAATTCGATTCCAATTGCTTGTCTAAAGACATTGAAGGGTTTACAAATTAGGTTTATCAGAGCATTTGCTTTCGCTTTTGATTAGAACAGGCACTATTCCAATGAATTTTCAAGGAGTTTTTTTTTTTTTTTTAGAATTTATTTGATGCAAATGATTCAAAACCCTAATGATTAAATTCCTGAGTTGTGCAATTCAATCTATTCTTCTGGTTCTTTGTTAAAGTGGATTTGTACCTAGAAACTTTTTGCAATGTTTTCCATAATATAGTGTTTTGGTTGAGTCCATTACCTCATTTCCATTGAATGATTGTTGTATTGTGTCAGTTTTCTAAGGAATTTCATAGCATTCTCTTAAATGTGTCTCAATAGGATATTTAATTGTTGATTAATATTTCAAACATCCGTTAGTTGTCTTGTTTAGGTCCTCACTACTAAACAACCAAATGTAGTTTGACTTCTTGTGTTTATACTCACAGCCTCATGGACCAGAATGATCCAAGCCCATATGGTAGGGTCAACCTAAATTTTTTGAGGCCCGAAGCAAACTCAGAAATGAGGCTCAACTTTTAAACTTTTTTTAAAGAATATATATTGGTAAAATATTAAAAATCTTCAATTTATTTTACAAATTACATTCCACTATTTCAGTATGCACGATTGATCTCGATTCAAACTTTTTTTTTTTCAAAATAAAAATACATAATAATATTAATATTCCTTATAATATTATTTTCTTTTAATAATAATATTTTCCTTCTATTGATTGGTCTTAATTACCTTATAAAATTATTTTCCTTTAATAATAAAATTTTCCTTCATCTTCATTGATTCACCTTCGTTCCCCCTGTATCTATATATACATACTGTATTGCATAGCTAATCGTTACACTGAAATCATACAGATACAACAAACAAAGAGAAAGAGGCACTATTCCAAGCCCATATGGTAGGGTCGGCCTGAATTTTTTGAGGCCCAAAGCAAACTCAGAAATGGGTTCAATTTTTAAACTTTTTTTGAAGAATATATATTGGTAAAATATTAAAAATCTTCAATTTGTTTTACAAATTACATTCCACTATTCCAGTATGCACAATTGATCCCGATTCAAACTTTTTTTCTTTTTTTTTTTCAAAATAAAAATACATAATAATATTAATATGCCTTATAATATTATTTTCTTTTAATAATAATATTTTCCTTTTATTGATTGGTCTCCATTGCCTTATAAAATTAGTTTCATTTAATAATATTCATTTTCCTTTTATTGATTCATCTTCATTGATTCACCTTCGTCCCCCTATATCTATATATACATATTGTATTGCACTGAAATCATACACTGAAATCAAATAGCTACAACAAACAAAGAGAAAGAGAGAGAGACAAAACAATTCAATGGCATTCAAGTCTTTCATCACCCGTATCACATCATCCTTCAAATTCTGCCCTCCAAAAATCAGTCCAACATCCCAGAAAATCCTATCCAACTCTCTCCAAGCCCTCTCTTCACTGACTGCCAGTCGGCCACCCCGCTCCCTTTCAAAAAACCCCACCGCTCCTCCTTCAAGCACCACGTCTCCTCCTTCTTAGGCTGTGGGTTCCGCACGCACGAAGACGACCTCCCCGAATCACCGCCATGCAAGTGGGACGAGACGCCACGTCGCGACTACAACTCCTCCATCTCCAGCGATTCCGACGACGAACTCTTCCCTCTTCCTCCTCCGTCGACACGACACCCTATCACCACTTCCATCTCCGGCGATTCTGACAACGAGCTCTTCCCTCCTCCTCCTCCGACAACGACGCCGACACGACACCCTGGCTACGAGAGAGAAGATGAAGAAGAAGAGATCGTGACACTAGCGGCGTTTTCACTAAATCGCAAGAAGAGGGTAAAGAAGCTGCTACCGTCGTTTCCGGCGGAGGGGAAAGTGAAGGATAGCTTCGCGGTGGTGAAGGAATCGGTGGACCCATATGAAGATTTCAAGGCATCCATGATGCAGATGATACTAGCGAAGTAGCTGTTTGAGGAGAGAGACTTTGAGCAACTGTTGGAGTGTTTCTTATCGCTCAATTCGCGTCATCATTACGGGGTCATTGTTGACGCTTTTTCGGACATTTGGAAGACAATTTTTTTGTAATACTAGTTGTATTTTGTTTACTTGCTCAATTGAGTTTTGTATCTTGATTTTTCATTGTTTTTCTCTTTCTTTTGTCCGTCATTTATTTTCTATTCAAACCTGACCAAAAGAAATGTTATCTTTCTTTCACATTATTGAATTAGCAGACATTTACTAATGTGGATGTTGTTAACTGTGGATGTTGTTGACATTTGAATTAGCAGTCATTCAAACCTGACCAATTTTTTAAAAAAATTATTATATTTTCTGAATTGTACGTGTATTTGCTTCATTAAAATCGCGTCTTTAATTGTGTACTCCGTGAGGCATTGTTCATTGGAAAGTTGAGGTTTTTGGTGGTAGAATTCGAAGATTCGACTTTGACGTACTGGGTTTATTTTTATTTATGGGAATTGAATGTGCTTCAATGGTGTACTGGGTTGTAAAATAATTATTTAATATTTAACTAAAATGGATATGCATTGCAGGTTGCTCGCAGTGGTCACACTGTAGTTAGGGCAAACTCTGTTTTAATTCTATTTGGAGGTGAAAATGCTAAACGGAAGAAACTCAGTGATTTACATATGTTTGATTTGAAGTCTTTGACTTGGCTTCCTCTTCATTGCACGTGAGTAGTCTGCAGCATATTGTATCAAAATATTTTCTGAAACGATTGAAAAAAAATGTTGCTTGTCGACAATTTCAGACCTTAATTCTTTGTTGTACATCAAATTCCATTCAGAAGCTATTAACTGGGTCCCTGGCGCACTGTGCATGTGTGCAGAGGACAAGGACCATCTCCAAGATCTAACCACGTGGCTGCTCTTTATGGTGATAAAATGCTTCTAATTTTTGGAGGAGCATCGAAGTCTAAGACTTTGAATGACATATATTCACTTGACTTTGAGACGGTGTGTTCAGCTTTTAAATTTTTCTAGTTAATGTTATTGGTCTTGGTGGTTGACATCTGATTTCTTTAGTGATGCAAAATCACATCTTATCTGCAAATTTCTGATACATGCATATGGATGTTTTCTTCAGATGATATGGTCGAGAATTAAGATACGAGGTTTTCATCCATCACCTAGAGCTGGCTGTTGTGGAGTCCTGCGTGGAACTAAATGGTACATTGCTGGGGGTGGTAGCAGGAAAAAACGTATGTCGCACAATCCGAGAAGAACGTATTCAAACTTCTCTAATCTGTTTCTTCCACGGTGCAACTCTGAATGAGGAACATAATTTCTTTTTGATGTCGGGTTTAATGTGACAATTTGGCTTATTGCCTACTCTTTTCATCTATTTTTGTTATGATGGTGACCATCTCATGTGTGGTTTGGGACTTTGGGACCTATGTATGCATTCTAAGAGGAGAAGATTAAAAGCAGAAAGAAGAATATACTTATATTTATTAAAAGTGGGAAGAATAATATAAAATCAAAGAGAAGGATTACCCATGTAACTCCTATTACTTGAAAGAAAGGGAAAATGGCAAAATTAGTTGGCACTTGAGACTATTGGTTTGAATTTATTATAATTTTGCTATTGTTTGGTTCTTTTATTGCCTTTGGTTGTGTAGTTATTTGGTATCTCCAAAGAATCCAATGACTCACACTTATGCATGTCACCTAATATGCATTTTAGATTTCTATTTGCTCTTACAGAGAAATTTCTTGACTTTTCTTTCTATTCTATTCTCTCTATTTTCCAGGACATACAGAAATGTTGATTTTTGATGTTTTAAAACAAGAGTGGTCTGTTTCTGTTGCATCTCCTCCATCTTCTATCACCACCAACAAGGTACAGTTTGTTGATTTTGCAGCTTGTCCAAGTCTAATAAAAGTAGGTCTTTACAACATTATTATTGGACTTTCAACAAAGTGTGACTTGTAGGTTTTATCATTCGTTGGAAGGTAATTAAAATGAATTCCTGAGGATGTTTATGTTATGCTTTCTCCTTCACATTTTTTCAAATTATTTTCTGCTTTCCTTTGGAGTTGGATGGTTTGGCCAGTTGGCCATACCTGATATGGCTGTGATTGTCAACTTGTATGCTAGTTAGAATATAATACTGCAAGACTTGAATCTTGTTCTCTTCTTTTTTGTTTCTCACTCAACTTTTGTCACTTGGGAATAATAGATATTTATTTCCTCCTATTTGTTGGCAATTTTGCTGATGGATTACTGTTTCACAGGGGTTTAGCCTTGTGCTGCATTAGCACAAGGAAAGGGATTTTCTTGTTGTGTTCGGGGGATCCAAGAAGGAGCCTTCAAATCAGGTTAAAAATAAGTTTTCAAATATTGTTTCCTGTTAACGCATCAGTTGATACCCAACAACACATTGTTTTGTGGCAGATTGAAGTACTGACCATGGAAAAGAATGAATCATCTATGGGCCGGTGATTAGCTCCCAGTAAAGGTCCAGGATCTTTACTCTCTGAAAACAGCTTTGTTAGATAATGTCTCAATGGGACCACATATTTAAATGTGGTGTTATCATTTATAAGAAGCCTACAATTTAAGTGATTCAATTTAGTTAATAGGCTTAAGGTTATATGTGTCATGGACCTAATGTGTAGATACTAGTTGAGTAATTTCTATTTCTATGAGGGGCAGAAATAGAAATTAAAACAAAATTGGTTAAGTTGGTTTTCATAGAAACTGCCACACGGTTTTGTTTTTTGAAAACCTATTTTAACTTTAAGATGTTATGGTCCCTAATCCTGCCTGATAAGAAAAGAACTGCCAACTTCTTTGATATCCTCTCAAGGAGAAACTAAAGGCACCAAAAGGAAAGGATTGGAAGGCAACAACAAAGGCAATACAAAAGGTGGTATTGACAATCACGCTTCCGTTTAACCATTACGATGGAATCAGGTACGCTTTTGTTTGGTTTTCTTGCTAATACACATGATACATGATCCAAACTCTAAGGTTTTATGTTCTGAAAAATTTATCTAACAATTGGTATCAAAGCGGTTATATCATGTGTATTATCAGAATTGATATGCTATTATTCATCCTATTTAGTTTCCTGGTTTTCAGATTCTGAAATTCTGTATTTTCTGTTTTTTTTTTAAATAGTAATCTGTTTTCTGGAAATGTAAACTAATTGAGATGGGTAGTGGGTAGATAAGTGCATATATATATATATATATATCATGCGGTTTGATTGTGAACATTGGTTTAAAAAAAAAAACCCACTTCCGTCTGCGTTCTTTGGGCGTTTGAAACAGAGCAGTTTTATGTCAACATATATTCTTAATCTATTCATGCATGTGTTGGTTTGGTCTTTGGCATTTTGTAATCAATTCTTGCATGTAATTTGTGACTGTATAAAAGGTTTGGTTTTTTGGCATTTTCTAATCTATTCATGCATGCGTTGTTTTCCTGGGTGTTTGAATCAGAGTACCATTATGTTATTATTTTCTTATAACGAATTGATTTGGAGTTTTCTATTCACTTGATGCATGTGATTTGTGGTTTATAAAAAAAAAAATTATTTTTGGAACCTTCAATTATATATATATATATATATATGTATATAATTGGGATTGCTGCAAATTATATCATATATACGGGGTAACGCATTAAGAAATCTTTAAATTTAAAATTATTTCATACAACATCTACAGTTGAAATTTAATTTTCTAACATTCTAAATATAAGTCAATTAAAACAAGATGTCACAAAAGTGATCTCTCTTGATTAGATTGTTTTATATGGAATGTTTTGATGTTCATGTATGTGTACATCATGCGGGTATTTATCGGTCCAAAGACATGATTAATACTTGGCAGAATTACACGCACATATGCGGTGATAAACATGTGCCAATAGTCAAGGAAACCTAATGTGAATAATAACTCCATCAAAAGATAGATTTGTTATTTGACATAACTTATTGTCAATGTTTGATCATTACAACAAGAATACCACTTACAGTTAATATCACTACCCAAAGGCTTGGTATTAATGTTGTGCTAGGTATCTTGAGATGTTGTTATTAAATTAATTTAATTAGAGATTATCTGTTTGGTTACTTAATGTGAGCATAATTGTTTATTCATTTTATTTTATTTTCTATTCAGCTTTAATGTCGACTACTTCAATCTCTGCCAACATGAACAATGTTCCAATGTTAAATGGAACAAACTTTAAGGACTGGAAAGAGAACATATTGATTGTTCTCGGCTGCATGGACATAGACTTGGCATTAAGAATGCCAAAACCGAATGATCTCACTGAACAAAGTACTCCTAAGGATATTGTGTACTTTGAAAAGTGGGATCGTTCTAACAGGCTAAGTCTTATGATCATGAAGCGTGGGATTCCAGAAGTCTTTCGGGGTGCAATAACAGAGGATGTTACCATTGCCGGTGAATTTCTTTCAAAAATTCAAAAGCGTTTTGCTAAAAATGATAAGGCTGAAACAAGTACGCTTTTAGCAAGCTTGATTTCAATAAAGTATAAAGGCAAGGGTAATGTTCGCGAGTACATCATGGAGATGTCTCATCTTGCTTCAAAACTTAAGGCACTAAAGCTCGACCTATCTGATGATTTGCTCGTGCATCTAGTTCTCATCTCTCTTCCTGCACAATTTAACCAATTTAAGGTCAGTTATAACTGCCAGAAGGAGAAATGGACTCTCAATGAGCTCATTTCATTTTGTGTGCAAGAGAAAGAGAGATTGAAGCAAGAAAGGACTGAAAGTGCTCATCTGGCAAGCACCTCCAAGCATACGGGCAAAAGAAAGCATAAGGGAAAAGAAGTTGCTGCTCCTAAGGGTCCGGAACCAAAGAAACAGAAAGTGCAGGATGGATTGTTTCTTTTGTGGCAAGCCCGGACGCAGAAAGAAGGATTGTGCCAAATACGTCGCCTGGCGTGTAAAGAAAGGTACATTTTATGTTTTGGTTTGTTCTGAAATAAATTTAGCTTCAATACCAAGAAACACTTGGTGGGTAGATTCTGGCGCTACTACTCACATATGTGTTTCTATGCAGGGTTGCCTGAACTACCGCAAGCCAACTGATGCTGAAAGATACATCTTTGTGGGTGATGGCAAGTCAATAGAAGTGCAGGCAATAGGGCACTTTAGATTATTGCTAAAAACTGGTTATTATTTGGATTTAATAGACACTTTTGTTGTACCGTCCTTTAGACGGAATTTAATTTCTGTTTCTGTATTGGACAAATTGGGATATTGTTGTTCTTTTGGAAATATGAAGTTTAGTATGTCTATTAATTCAAATGTTGTTGGTACTGGTTTACTTAATGTGTTTGATAATCTATATTTGCTAGAAACTATTGCATCTTATAATGAAATCTTGCACGTGGAATCACGAGGTAAAAAGCGTAAATTAACTAAGGAAAATTCAGCCTCATTATGGCACAAACGCCTAGGTCACATCTCTAAATCTAGAGTTGAGCGCCTTGTGTCTGATGGAATTTTGGACTCTCTTGATTTTTCAGAATTTGATGTCTGTATTGAGTGTATCAAGGGAAACAGACCAAAATAAAGAAATATGGTGCCCATATGACTACAAATGTCTTAGAATTAATTCATACGGACATCTGTGGGCCATTCCCTATGGCGTCTTGGAATGGTCAACAATATTTTATCACATTCATAGACGACTATTCCAGATATGGGTATCTATTTCTTATCCATGAGAAATCACAGTCTTTGGACGTATTCAAAAAATTTAAGACCGAAGTTGAGTTACAACTCAACAAATGGATAAAAAGTGTCAGGTCTGACCGTGGTGGTGAATACTATGGCAGATATGATGGGTCAGGTGAACAACGTCCAGGACCGTTTGCAAAATACCTGGAGGTATGTGGAATCGTCCCACAATACACCATGCCAGGATCACCTAGCATGAATGGTGTATCTGAGAGACGAAACCGGACTCTTAAGGATATGGTAAGAAGTATGATCAGTCATTCTACTTTACCAGAGTCCCTCTGGGGTGAGGCTCTAAAGATAGCAACTTATATCTTAAATCGGGTGCCAACTAAAGCAGCTGCAAAAACACCTTATGAGCTTTGGGTTGGGCGAAAGCCTAGTCTAAAACACTTGCATGTGTGGGGGTGTCCTGCTGAGGCGAGGCCTTATAAACCTCATGAAAGAAAATTGGACTCTAAAACTGTTAGCAGCTACTTTATTGGCTATGCCGGACGATCACGGGGTTACAAGTTTTATGATCCCACAAATAGGTCAATATTTGAGACGGGAATTGCAACATTTTTTGAGGATGTTGAGTTTGGGGGGAGAAATCCAGTTAGACACATTGTCTTTGAGGAGGAAGCAGGAGTAATCCCACTTCCTATTACTACTTTTGACCAATTACAGGTTCCTATACCTGTCATTGCTCGAGAAGTAACTTCGGATCCTCAACTAGACAATGTTGTTCAAGACAATATAGTTCAACCCCTCATTCAAGATGAGGTAATTGTTCCTGAGGAACAAACTCTACAACCTCAATCTCAAGAACCTGTGCCACTAAGGCAATCCACAAGAGAAAGGAGATTTGCGATTTCGGATGATTATCTTGTATATCTCCAGGAACATGAGGTAGAAAATGGAATGTCGAAAGATGACCCAATCAACTATCATCAAGCCATAGAAAGTTCCAACTCTCATAAATGGATAGAAGCCATGAATGAAGAATATAAGTCTATGCAAGACAATAAAGTTTGGAAACTTGTCTCATTACCAGTTGGTGCGAAGCCTGTAGGTTGTAAATGGATATTTAAAACCAAAAGGGATTCAAATGGTAATGTGGAGAGGTAAAAAGCGCGTCTTGTAGCCAAAGGCTTTACTCAAAAGGAAGGAATTGACTTTAAAGAAACTTTTTCTCCGGTATCTACAAAAGATTCTTTTAGGACAATTATGGCGCTTGTTGCATGTTTTGATCTTGAGTTGCATCAGATGGATGTTAAAACAACATTTCTTAATAGTGACATTAAAGAAACAATTTATATGGTGCAGCCAGAAAACTTTGTGTCGGGAGACCCAAAGAATATGGTTTGCAAATTGACTAAATCCATCTATGGACTCAAACAAGCTTCTCGTCAGTGGTACTTCAAATTTCATCAAGTTTTCACTTCGTATGATTTTGAAACTAATGTTGTTGATGAATGTGTGTATCACAAGTTCAGTGGGAGTAAACACATATTTTTGGTTTTATATGTTGATGATATATTGCTTGCCACAAACGATATGAACTTATTGCATGACACCAAGAGATTTCTATCTAAGAATTTTGAAATGAAAGATCTTGGTGATGCTTCCTTTGTGTTAGGAATCGAAATACACCGCGATCGTTCTCAGGGTATTCTGGGATTATCACAAATGAGCTATATCGAAAAAGTACTCAATAGATTTGGCATGCAAAATTGTAAATCAGGTGAAACCCCGGTTGCTAAGGGAGACAAGTTTAGTCTCAGCCAATGCCCGAAAAACAGTCTTGAAATTCAATAAATGCAGAAGATTCCTTATGCCTCGGCTGTAGGGAGTCTAATGTATGCCCAAGTATGTACGCGCCCGGATATTGCGTTCATAGTTGGCATGTTAGGCAGATATTTAAGTAATCCTGGCATGCATCATTGGAAAGTAGCCAAGCGAGTTATGTGGTATTTACAGAGAACAAAGGAATATATGCTCACATATAGGAGGTCGGATAAGTTAGAGATCATTGGGTATTCTGACTCTGATTTTGCTGGATGCCAAGACAATAGGAAATCCACATCAGGCTATATTTATCTGTTGGCTGGCGGAGTAATTTCCTGGAGGTCTGCAAAGCAGACGCTCATAGCTTCATCCACCATGGCCGCAGAGTTTGTAGCATGTTATGAGGCATCAAACCAAGGGATATGGCTGCGGAATTTTATCACTGGGTTGCGTATTTTGGAAGGCATTGAAAGACCACTTAAGTTATACTGTGACAATAAGTCTGCAGTTTTATATTCCAATAACAACAGGAGCTCGACAAAATCAAAGCATATTGATATCAAGTTCCTAGTTGTAAAAGAAAGAGTGCAGAGTGGACAGATGTCCATAGAGCACATTTGGACAAACTCCATGATAGCTGATCCACTTACGAAGGGACTACCACCCATGGTCTTTCATGAGCACACTGCTCATATGGGTGTTGTTCTATTTGAGAACATTTTGGTTTAGTGGGAGTTTGTATTTACATTACTGTTTTATGTCAGCCTTGAGTTTTATCTATGTAATTAGATTAATTTCTGCAGAAATGAAGTATTCAGTTTATTACACTCTGTTACGTATTGTGAAGTATTGATCTCAATAAAGTTAAGTAGGACCAATTGGAAATAGGCATGTATGGATCACATTACATGTAATTTCCATGCTACGCATCCATGATTGATCTATGTCGTTTAGCTGTATTGGTATACGTGACCATTGGTGGGTCGAGTTACGATTACTGTAACGAAGACCGCTTTGATCCTATATCAATATAGTTAATGGACAAGATTGTTTGGATACCCTCAGGTCATGATAACAAATTTCTGAGCTCACTAAAGTTAAGCACATTTGTCAGGTTACATATGTGGTCCAATGGGAGATTGTTAGATAATGTCTCAATGGGACCACATATTTAAATGTGGTGTTATCATTTATAAGAAGCCTACAATTTAAGTGATTCAATTTAGTTAATAGGCTTAAGGGTATATGTGTCATGGACCTAATGTGTAGATACTAGTTGAGTAATTTCTATTTCTATGAGGGGCAAAAATAGAAATTAAAACAAAATTGGTTAAGTTGGTTTTCATAGAAACTGCCACACGGTTTTGTTTTTTGAAAACCTATTTTAACTTTAAGATGTTATGGTCCCTAATCCTGCCTGATAAGAAAAGAACTACCAACTTCTTTGATATCCTCTCAAGGAGAAACTAAAGGCACCAAAAGGAAAGGATTGGAAGGCAATAACAAAGGCAAAACAAAAGGTGGTATTGACAATCACGCTTCCGTTTAACCATTACGATGGAATCAGGTACGCTTTTGTTTGGTTTTCTTGCTAATACACATGATACATGATCCAAACTCTAAGGTTTTATGTTCTGAAAAATTTATCTAACAAGCTTATCATCCACAGGATTGGCTACACAATTAAATACTGGTTCTTTTAATGGGTCAGTTGATGCTGTTGCGAAACAAAATCTGGCATCTATAATTGAGCACCATGGCTCTAGTAGAAGATCATTGTGAGTCTTTACTTGTGGATTCAAATCCTGTTTCTGGTAATATTTCACTCCGCAAGAAATTTCATCATGAGGAAGACAGCATGATGGCAAAGAGTTCTGAAGATGGAAGTCCTTCACAGGTGAACTACTAATTCCCCAATGTAATTGCTCACTGTTGCATTTCAATATTAATTTAAATGTCTGAAAGTAGATATCCCTTGTTGAAAATCCAACAATGCCATCATCTGTGGACATATGAAAGTTCATTTTGCACGTTTTGTGTATGTCATTGTTGACTTCATTGGCCTACCTTGTATTTTCCCGGCCTGGGATATGTTCTACATTGAAACCAAAGATAAGCTGTTGAGATGTAGAAACCTGTTTCCCTAGGATTTTCTTGTTCCCACTCATCAGTTGTCATTCTTTCCCACTATCCATCTTTTGAAACCAAATGGTCTGGATTCCAACATTTTCGCTTTGTGGCAGTCCATCCAACTGATATTCCCAAGTTCAAAAACCAAAAAAGTAACCGATGTTGCTTAGAACCTCAAAAACCCTATCCAACTGATATTCCCAAGTTCTTGTTCCAGCAGGTAGCAGAGCAGAGAACAAAACAACTTGATATGGGTGTTCAGGCTAACATTGCTGGGAATAAAGCCAATTCAGAAGAAACATCTTTATTTGAATCTGATGGTTCGAACACCCACAACAAAGGAAATGAAAATCTTCCGACTGATGATGATGATATAGTCGTATTATTAGAAACTGACGGTAAATCAAGAGGACCTTCAGTTCCTTCAAGCATCTATCAACTGTATGGAACAAAAATGGCTGCCCTAATAAAAAGAACGAAATTTTGGAAGGACAGCTGGCAGTTGCATTGGCTAGCCGAGAAGCTGCAGAGAAGAACTTATCTTCTGTTCTCAAGAGCAGACAAGAGATGGAAAAAAAACTGACAGATGCAGTCAAGGAGATGGAATTGCTGAAAGAGAAGCTAGCTGGAGTTGAGCTGGCACAAGAAGAGGCCAACAACGTATCAAATATTGTCCACTCTGACAATGTAAGGCTTGAGCATGATGTGGCTTTCCTCAAGGTAGTGTTGGATGATACAAAGAAGGTACTGTAATTACATCATCTTCTCATGTGGATTCAAATTTGTGATTTGTAAGTTTGAATATATCATCGGGTTTGCTTGTCCTCCCCCTTTTCTTTTTAAGAGTTGCATTCGACTAGAGGAGTACTTGCGGGAGAAAGGGCAAGGGCACTCCAACCACAGGTATGGCTGCCAAATGATATTGATCTTTATTACAGCTGTTTATACTGTTGTTCTAAACTATGTTATATGGACTCTTGTAAAGTTGTGAAGTACCCGTTTCGGGCATTTGACCCGTGGTAAGAGTTTGAGATACGTATCCTACATGCCCAACAAGTTTGTATAAGTAGTTCAGTTTAGTATGTAAACATCGTTTTATTCTTACAAATAAAATAAGTATTTTCGAAATATAAAATCTAATTGTGTCTTAGTGTGATTGACATGAGAATTAAATAAATTTGAATAAAACAAGTATTTTCGAAATATAAAATCTAATTGTGTCTTGGTGTGATTGACATGACAATTAATAAATTTGACATTTAGACATGTACTTGGACTCAAAATTGCCTATTGTAGCCATCAAAGTTATATGTAATCATCCTAACTCGCACGCAAGACTCTAAATTCTCATTCATAGTTGGTTTCGGATTAGGACCCGATTTACATACCACCTCCTAATAAAAAATGCATCGAGTTTTGAACACTGCAATTCAAGTACAGTCACTATGAAAGTAATAGAGATTGTATACCATTTTCCTTGTAACATGTTTTATGATACAATTGTGGGCTTATACTATTCCAATTCCATATACATAAAAATTTGCAGGTTGAAGTTTTCCATCTGAAACAAAGATTGCAGTCTGTGAAGAACCGAGCACCAACCCCAAGGAAATCTTTCCATCATGTATAGTACGGAGAATTGGTCTCCGCGCTGTTAAAGTAATATTTTTGTACACGCCCATCAGTTATATATTTACAATATTTTGTAGTAATATTTCTTTGTTCATTAAAGTACTTGATGCTGGTGCTCCATATTGTAAAATATCTTTAATTGCTAGGCCAGGTATAGCTTGGGCCCTCTTGGGTTGGATTGGTCTTTTACCCCTTTTAGTGACTAGTATCCATGGGTCAAATGCATCTTCCTCCCCTCTCTCTGTTTGCAAGTATCCGTTAGCTTCTGTCATGGGATTGTCAGGACGTCTTTGCCGGTAACGGCTATGTTATTTGCCGCCGGTTGGACGTTGGGAGTTTTGAACCTGCAGGCTTCTTTCTTTCTTGTGATCAATTCTAGCACAAAGAAAACAAAAGAAGTGTAGAGATTCGTATTCTATGTTGTAGTACCTATCCTCCAAAATAAACTTTGGTTTTAGAGGTTTACTGGCTTTGTTTGGTTTGTGTTTCTCAAAAAATTTTGGGAAAAATTTTCTACAAATAAGTTTTCAAAAGTAGTCAAACCAAACAAATTTTCCCAAATTTTTTTTCCAAAACTTGTTTGGTTTACAAGTTTTCCAAACAAATCTCTCTCTCATATACATCAAATCAATCACTTTTTTCAAAACTCTTTCTCAAAATAATTTTTCAAAACATCTTTTGAAAAAAAATCAAACCAAACAAATTTTCGTACTTTTTATCTCAAAACATATTTCTCAAATACAAACCAAACAAGCCCTAAGATCCATTTCAATACATATTCTTGCAAATTTCCCTCTTGTCGCCATAGCCGTGATCTAATCAATCTTAAGAGGTTTCCTACTAGATTTGGCAATGGCGAAAAGAAGTTTCTCCTGGTAATACTCAATCAGAAGCTTTGGAAACCAAACCCAAACTGCGGTTGTGGTTTCAGAGGCTTCCGATGGTTTGAAATTCGGTTCCCACCGTCGCACAGTGAGATAGTAGTCCATGATCACCCATGGTTCTCCCATGAAAACATGAGTACAGTCTGACTATTCAGAAAATTTAAAAAGGAAGTAATTGTTACCCAGGTCAATGCCATTAAAATCCCCTTGCAGACCCCAAATATTCTTTACTCGAGTACATAGCATTTTATAGCCTATGCTCCTGCCCAGAAGCCTGATGATTAGAGCATTCCTCCACGGTTGCCTAATCTTTTCCAGTAGTTCTTTGGGTAGGGTGACTTTGGGAAAGCCCAAGTGTTCTGAGCAGGAGTGTTGGATTTCAGTTTGTCTCTCGAGCTCATTATCCTCTTCATTAGATGAGAGGATTTCTACCCTATTGTCGCATAAATGATCACTTTTTCTATTCATGTTCAGAGCTTATTTGAAGGATTTGGGAGGTAGGGAAGGAGATCCCATAGCAGTAGGAACTTGAGCAGGGGTTCCCTCTTTCGACTCTAAAATCTCTATGTTCACCCCATTTTCTATGGTTGTTGCGATAGGTGAATCAGAACTTTTAATTTTCTTGGTGCTTCTGATCAAGTGGTCTTCTTATTCGATTGTTTTCTCAAGATTTAGAGGATCTCGATGATTGTTGGTGTTGCCTGAGATGTTTTCCGTCATATTGTTAGGCTTGATCAGGACTAAACCGAACCGATCCGTCGCATTTTGGACGGATGCGTGATGACGAGCGGACGGTTGTGGATTGATTTTCTCCAATCCGCCAATTTGGCGGACGGATGGCGGATTTGAGATTTCTTTGGCCGCAACCGAACCGCCAAACTGCCAAATCGCTAGCACCCCTAGTAATTTATAAGATTTTGTATTTTCAATTTGTTTAAATATTATGTTTGTGTTTTCAATTGAAAAAGAGTTTAAATATTCTGTTGTAAAAAAGTTTTCAACTTTAATATATTTTTGAATTGAAAAAAATAAACGTATTATTTATCTAGATTTTTTTGTTTTTAAATCTAACTCTAAAAATAATAAATAGAAAATATGATATACGCTGGTTGGTTTTTGTTTTCAAAAACATATGTAGACATAACAATACAGAGACATACAATCTCTACTACTGCTCTATTTATGGTTTTGGTGGTTTGAATTGTTATTATATTTTAAGAATCACAGATTGTAATACTTTATGTGAATAAATCATGCTGTGATTGTAATATGTGGATGAGGCATGTAGTGATCGTGATATTCTAAAGTTTCAAACTTTCTTTATTTGGATAAGGCATACAGTGATTGTAATATTTTTTTATATCATTGACTGTAATACTTTTTTTTTTTTTGAGGAAGTGCACAAGTTGAATTATGTTGAAAATTTATAAAATTTTAAACCGCCAAACCGCCAATCCGCTCAATCTACATCCGCCGGATTGGCGGATGGATGCGGATTGATTTTCTTCAATCCGCCAATCTGGCGGACGGATGGCGGATTAGAGGTTCCGCGGCCGCAACCGACCCACGCCCACCCCTAGGGACCATACAACTTTTAAAATACAGTATATATATTCAAAATTAAATTTTTTTGTTAAAAAAATAATAAAGCGAATATTATACCAAAAATGTGATTAGAAAACTATATTAAAAAACTAAATGCTAGTGTGTTTGGTTTGAATTTTTTGAATTAAGTTTTTGAAAATTGAGTTTTTTGGTTTTCGTGTTTTTTTTTTGTTTTTAGTGAATATTTTTAAAATTTTAAACATTTTTTTTATTATTTTAGATGCACCTTACTTAGATGTACCTAAAAAGTAAAAAAATTTGTGAAAAAATATTTTAAAAAATTAATAAATACATAAAAATACAAAAAATGTACTGAATTCTCGTATATTTTTTTGTATTTTTGGTATTTAATGAATTTTTAAAAAGTTTTTTTCACAAATTTTTTACTTTTTAGGTATATTTATGTTAGATATGTCTAAAAAGTTAAAAAAAAAAATTTGCTTAAAATATTAAAAAAACTTAGTAAAAATAAAAAAATAAGGAAAATAAGAAAGTAGAATTTTCTGAAAAGTGTTTTTTAAAAAATGGAACTAAGAAAAGTAATTTTTGAGTAACAAAAAAAGCAATTCATCCTCATAAATTCATTTTCATTAAATATTTTTTTTATCGCTTTTAAGAAACTTAATCATAAATAAACAGAAACAAAAATACGATAAAAATGATTGAATTTTCAAACCCTCAATAAAATAATTTCTGGGAAACAAAAAAAAATTTTAAAATGAGAATTGACACAGACTTTGAGTCCAAATAGGGTAGGGTCGGACCTATAAATCTATATCTAGCATTAGGGGTGTAATTTTGGCCTGGCTCGACCCATTTGGGTTCGGGCCTGGCCGAGCCCATGTCGGGCCTTGCGGGCTCTCCCGTCAAAAAATCGGGCTGGGTCCAAGCCCAAGCCTAGGCTCAAGGGTATTTGGGCTTTGGGCGGGCTAGTGGGCTGGGCCCCTGGGCTTGAGCTTGGGCTTTGGGCGGGTCTAAACAATTTTTAAATTTTTTTAAAAATTTTTTCCACCAAAATTTTATTATTTTTCATTAAAAATAATACTTCGGCATCAGGTGGGCCGGGCGGGCCGTGCTTTTGGGTAGGCCTTGAGCGGGTCAATGGGGCGGGGCTTCAAAACGATGGCCCAGGCCCAGGCCCTAACCCAAGGCCTCGAGCTGGGCATGGGCTCAGACCTAAACGGGCCTTCACAGGCCGGGCCCACCTCGGGCAGCAGGCGGGCTTCAGGTCACCCGCGGGCCATGGGCCAAAATTACACCCCTATCCAGCATCTAACCCACCAACCGTCTTTACCCGATCCATCATCATCATCATCATCATCATCTTCTTGTTCTTCTTCTTGATTGGAACACTCCCAGTATGAGGTGTTTTGAGAAGATGATTAAAAATTATTTTTTAATTTTTTTGATTTTTTTGTGAGAGATGGAAGTAGATTAAGGCCAAGTTTGGGAAGACTAAAACAGTGCACTTTTTGTCTTTTTGGACTAAAAAATTGAGGTTGAAAATATGGATGTTTGGGTTAACTTTTTGACTTTTTATTGAAAAATGTGTAATAAAAAATTGTAAAAATTGATTTGTATGGAAAAATTTGAATTGGGAGTTGTGTTAACTTTGAATTGATTTGTTGACTTTTGATGAATAGTGTTAACTTTTTAACTTTCTGAGTAACTTTTTGACTTTTTAACTTTTTTTGAAGTCCCAAACTTGGCCTAAAAGTTGAGAAGTGACTTTTAACTGACTTCTCAAAACATCCCTATATTTGGAACTTAGGAGTAAAAAGAAAAGAAATAATTACTTAAGTTATAAGAAAAAATAAAAAAAAAGAAATAATTGTGATTTATCTCTCTCTTATTTAGATAAATAAGAAATAAAAGAAAAGAAATTATTATTTGGTTAGATTTCATAAAAAAAAAAATGAAAAGAAATTTTTTTATGTTATATCATCAAAATAATCTTTTACTAAATATAAAAAAACCCTAAGAACTTGAGTGTCACATTGCTTGTTTTCACTTTTCAAAAGGCATTTTTTAGAAAATTCTATTTTCTTATTTTTCATATTTTTTTTGTTTTTACTGAATTTTTTTAATATTTTAAGTAATTTTTTTACTTTTTAGACACACCTAACATAAATACACCTAAAAAGTAAAAAAATTGTACAAAAAATCTTTTAAAAATTCACTAAATACCAAAAATACAAAAAAAATACAAGAATTCAGTACATTTTTTGTATTTTTATATATTTATTAATTTTTTAAAATATTTTTACACAAAATTTTTATTTTTTAGATACATCTAAGCAAAGTACCTCTAAAAAAGTAAAAAAAAATGTTTAAAATTTAGAAAATATTTACTAAAAACAAAAAAATACGAAAACCAAAAAAGTTAATTTTAAAAAAATTTAATCCAAAAAATTCAAACCAAACACACTGAATCATTTTATTTTTTTTATTTTTATAAAAATATAAAAATTTATTAATTTCTTTTCTCGGACAACCTTTATAAAGGTTAAAAATAAAGATTATAAGAAAAATAAAACTTCTCCCCGTTTCCCTCTTTCGTCCCCACTTAAATTACCCAAACAATTAAAAAAAATACGTATCTCTTCGTTTCGTTTCATTTTTCATTTCCAAACCACTCAATCCAAAACATAGTGTCAATCAATGGAGTCTTCGTCTTCGTCTTCACGAAGATCGCTGCTACATACGCATACATCTACAACCAGTCCTCAAAGATTTCTATCGAAGCGAATCGAACCAGCAATTCGAGGCAAATCGTGTCCGATATGCTTGAATCACATCGACCATCGCAGAGCAGCGGTGATCACAGCCTGCCTCCATGCCTATTGCGTCGATTGCATTCGCAGATGGAGCGATTTGAAGCGAAACTGTCCTCTCTGCAACGCAGTCTTCGATGCTTGGTTCTCCCAAATCAACCTCTCCTCTCGAACCTTCCTCAAACACAAATTACCAGAAATCAGTGAGGATATTAGGAAGCTCAATGTCGAAGTTTTGCGTAGCAGGCGAAGAGTTCTTGTTGCGGAGCGAAGGTGAGATTCTGGTATTTCTTTTCTTCTGTTTGGTTGATGAGACAATTGGGGAAAATGAAAGGGAATTTTGTAGTTTTTGGTGTAAACCTAGAAAACATGAAGCATATGAGTTAAAATTAGGGTAGAATGGTAAATACCGAAGCTTTGTACAACCAGCCATGGATATCCTCTTGCGGAGCAGAGGTGAGGTTCTGGTATTTTTGTCTTGTTTGTTTGGTTAGTGGGAAAATTGGGTGAAAGAAAGGAAATTTTGAAGATTTTGGTATAAACCCAAAAACACATGAAGCATAAGAGTCAAAATTGGGATAGAAAGGTAAATAACGAAGCTTGATACAGCCAGCCATGAAGAACCTCTTGCGGAGCAGAGGTGAAGTTTTGATATTTTTGTCCTCTTTGTTTGTTTGGTTGGTGGGAAAATTGGGTGAAAGAAAGGAAATTTTGAAGTTTCTTGTTGTAAACCCGGAAAACCTGAAGCATAAGAATCAAAATTAGGATAGAAAGGTACACAATCAAGTTTTATACAGCAGTCATAGATATCTTTTGAGGAGCAGAGGCAAGGTTCTGTTATTTTTGTCTTGTTTGTTTGGTTGGTGGGAAAATTGAGTGAAAGAAATGAAATATTTCTGTTTGTGTGGTGTAAACCCAGAAAACATAAAATAAAAGGTTTTCAATAGTAATTTTTTTACTAATGAATTTTTAGGTTTTTGAGAGAGGTTTGTGTTTGAGTCTGCGAATTACAGTTGGAATTTAACATGTTCTTAGGGTCCTCAGAAGATTAAGGGAAGAATTTGATTGTGTCAATGGGCGAACGATGCCTTTGCCGAGACAAAGATGGTTTGGAAGGTCAGGATCAGAGTCTTCTAATTCTGTTGCTGAGAGAGTTCTTCAGTGGCGTGCTAGGTACTCTCCATATTGTTCTGCTCCCCCCAATTTTTATTTTATTTTAACCTATAGTCAGATTTTGATTTGTCATCTGCAAATATGCTAGTATTGTTTGAACTTTTTTTTATCATTCATGTATTTAGCTAATGGATTCAAAACCACAACTTAATGTCAACTTTGTTACGATTTGGTTGAATGGTTTTGCTAATGTGGAATTTGGTCTTGCAGCATATACGAGCAACACTTGCGGGCTGTACCTTGTTTTTCTCAGAGTTGTCTTGAGCGGGTATATTCACTAGCCCAAGCTACTGAGATTCAGAGAGAGGACAATGACATAATTCTGTTTGTTTATTTGTTATCCAATTTCTTGAAATAAATCTATATTGCTGTGAAAGTCCATGTGCTTGACAAGACGTAAGGGTTTTAAAGATTTGCACAACCTTCTATCGCCAAAATTTTGTTTCCTTAGAAGTAAATTGCATACCACTTGGTTCTCTTATTTTCTTTGTTGTTCACCAATTCAGCTGGCAGTCAAGCATGCTCCCTCTATTGAGTCTGGAATGCGTAGAAATCTGTCTGGACAATGGGTTCTTGTTTCGACAGCCTCTATGAAGTTGTTCCCTTGGATGCATGATGAGTGCTATGTATTGATATTATGAACACATAAATGTCGCATAACACTAAGTATGCAAAACTATACACTGTCCATTGTAAAAAATCTGAGACGTGCCATTTTTGACTTCTTTGCCATTCTTGTGTCTAGTTGGTATGTCTACCCAACACTGTGTCACATGCCATTTTTGCCATTCTTGTGTCTTAGTTGCTATGTTTGCTAGTGTTTCTAGTATTACTGTGTAGGATAATATCTTATGCTTGAACCTAGTTTTACTGTTAGGCTTTGGCTTTGTTGAATTAGGTTGCACTTGATTTCCCAAAAAAAAAAAAAAAATAAGAAAAGAAAATTGTTTCCTTCTGGAAGGTTTTATTTTTGAGAGCTGACTTCCCCCTTATGTTTTCATCAGAACACAGCAGGAAACAATGGTGTCAAAGATAGGATACTAAAAAGAATAGAGCCATGGATTCATAGGGAACTGAAAGCTATACTTGGGGATCCAGATCCATCTGTTATTGTGCATGTGGCATCCTCACTCTTTATCTCAGGCCTTGAAGAGAAGCACGAGGCCCCTTCCAAACAATTTGTTCTCGAGGATAACTTTATTGAACCTTTGCGACCTTTTCTGCATGAAAGGACGAATATGTTTTGGCATGAACTCCGGTACATCATCTGCATTTAATTGACAAAAGATTGTTTGTTGCCCAGATAAGAAATTTATTTTTCCAAATTCTTAATTTATGTATGCATGTATTTTTTGTTTTTAAATTTTAAAAACAATTAGCATTTTATTTAGGTGAGAATGATCTATAATTACTTTGTTTCTCAGAATGACAGTTATCTAATGAACAAAAACTGTATGCCTTTCTTAAGGTGTTTTGCAGAAAGTCCATTCAACATTGAGACATACGACACTGTAGTTGAATATAAAAATTTGTCAGAATAAGTTCAGAAGAGAAACTTCAAAGGCTTTGTTGGCAACTTGGGGGGTCATGTTCTTCAAAAAGATCTATGGCTCCAAAGGATCGTGCAAGCTGTCATTGGAATTGTGTCTTCATCTGCCTGTTGGGAGAGATAGTCAATGGTCTTAATGGTCTTAATCCAGCGCATGTCTGCCTGACTTGAAAACAATACACGCAATTTGCACAAACCAAGAAGAATGAGCCAAAGCGGGTGGAGTTGCATCATGTTATCAAGGGGAAGAACAATAGAAGTGAAGAAGACAAGCGAGTAGTTTCCTCATTCAAGATTATCCTTGTTCATCAGGGTGTTCATTCAAATAATAGTACACCCTAATTGGAGATTCTTGTTATCAGTTTCATCCAGTCGCATTTTTATCCAGCTTATATGGTTTGTGATGTCTATACTGGCTAATGGATATTGTGACTGTTAAATTTCCTTCAGTTCTATTTAACTGGCTATTTTTTCTGCCAAAAAATTGAGTTCTCTCAATACTTATGGAAAATGATATATTATACACCTCAAACTTGTAGTGATCATATGTTATTACGGATTATTAGGGAGATTAATATTATACAATCATACAAAATTAGATGAAAGAGAATAGCCTTAATAGTCGGGCATATTTTCATTTTAATTGCTATTTGGACATAGAAATAGGTGATGAGAAGAATAGAGTTGAAGAAAATGAAATTATTATTCTAATTAATATAGATCCAAGTATATATCTAAGTCAGGATATGTAATAAGTGCGAGGAATGTAGAACTAAACAAATGGACTTATTCATCTTTCAACATGAAAATGTGATAATTTTTTTGTTCTTACTCTTTTCTTCTTTTCATACAAAATTATTCTTCGGTGCGTCTATCATTCTTCTTCCGGTTCTCCCTCTTCTTGGAGAAGATTCTCTCTATTGTCATGGGCCCAGAAACCGCGCACATCTACAAGCATGCTGGCAACAGTTCCACCCTATTTGCAAGCCAATAGATCAGCCAGAGTGATCCGTAGAGGGTCAGATGGTTTCACCATGTCCCAATCTCTTACGTCCTCAATACAAAGCTCATAGTTCCCTCCTTCAATCCATTTCTGGTGTACATCTCTGTTTCAAACCCACAGGGAAGAAAATTATGTCAGCTCTGTTCCATTTCTGGTGTACATCTCTGTTTCAAAGCTCATAGTTCTATATATGCGAGTTTTTTTTACCAAGTGCATGTGATTTTATATCATATTTCCCAATCTCAAAGTAGTTTTCAACTTATTTCCCAATTTTTTTTTTAAAAAAGTTACAGTAAGGTATTTGAAGTCATGTAACCAAACCACAACTCAAATAAACAACCTGTATTGATAAATATGTTTAAAAGTGGGGAAATTCGTTTAAAAGTCAGCCGACTTTGGTAAAAAAACTTGTACATATGCATTGAGGTTACAAAAACAAATTCAGGGGTAACTAGCTCCCTAGTCTAAAAGCCTTCAACAAGGTTTCCAGACTTAGTAGTTTGGTTCATGTGTCTTGTAATTTGGGACTTGCAGAACTAACTCAAGTAACCACAAGCAAGAAATTACAGAGATTTTCTGTAGGAAGATTGCATCAGTAACACCTCTGCTTGTGGATGTCCCCCCTTCTTTTCTTCCAATATTAGGCTTCACTCTGTTTGGTTGCTAAGAAGGAAAAGAGAATTCCAAAATTCCCATATTCCTTCTCAGCAACCAAATTAAGCATGGACCAGCTACATGAATCATTTTTCACTCTATATGCTCAACTAAATTAAATAAATTCAAATCTTTTTTTTTTTTTTTAATTTCCGCATCCCGTGGAAGAATAATTGGAGAAAAATAAGTTATCCCCCTATGATTAAAGTCAAAATAATAAAATGTAGAGTGTTCACCTGAAAAGTGTGTGAATATCAGCTGTTGTGAGGTATCCTCTTCCACGGAGATCAAGACACTGAAACAAATATTGTTTTCTAGGGCCAGAACAAAGTCTAGAAAGCTTTCAAAATCCATCTCCCGAGCATTACCTCCTCCAGTTTTGCCATGACGGACATGCTCATCAAATGCTGTTAGCAAACCAAAGCAAACAATGAACAAAAGCTTAAGAAAACACAATGCAACATAAACAATTTAATCAAAAAATAATACAATAATGGTAACAGGTAAGGAACGTTCCAAGTTAAACCACAGCTGGTGAACTGGTGAAGGGCATTTTTGGGTATGGACAAAATACTGCATTATAATGAAAAATAAGCTTAGAAAATTCTGTAACTGACACCCTCCATCATTAACAAAAGAAATGAGCTTTGAACAAGCAAATCATTTTCTAAAACAGGCAAATGCAAATAATTTCAATAGGCAGCAAAGCAATGGAGTGTGACCAACCACACTCATTATATAAGGGTTGAAAAGGCCATATTTTCAAGCAATTGAAAGAATACAAGATGCACGGCAGAAACTCCTACCCCTCTCAATAAAAATATCTGTCAAAGTCCCATCAACATATTCTCGAAGTTCCTGCTTGCTCAATGTTCCATTCATATCTTTATCGAGTGCAAGAAACATGTCTGCAGAACTAAACTGATTGCTATAAGCTACAACAATAACGATAACAGTAGTCACAAGCTATGTAATGCAACCAGAACTACTTTTTTGAGATTAACAGTAGAAGATAAATGCATAACGAAATACAGCCCCTGGTACATGACAAGAATTGAAATAATATCATTCTACACCTAAACATTCAAGGAGGAATACAGAACTATTTTCCCCTTATAAATCTACAATTATATTTCTTAACACTCTCGAAATGAACTTCAGATGGAGAAATTCAATGCACCCACCACAAATGCGTTGGGCAGACGTCAATGAAAACCAGTTTTCAGCTTGTTCAATGTCGGTGACTTCTTCCTCACTTTCCTGACATAGATAATAGGTAAGAATCCAAAGTCAACTTCTATTCAAGCACATAGAAACAAAATGCATTTTGATACTTCATGCTTCTTACTTCATACATAATTAGGTTTAAAACAAGCTCATGTAAATACTTCGGTCCTCTGCTTCTACCAAATCCAATTTCAAACAAAAATAATTTCAATTGATATTATGTAAAACAAGTTTTATATGGATTAATCCTTGAATTTGATGATGGAAAATTTCCTTCAAATCACCAAGAATTATTTCTACCAATTTTGTTCAGTCTGAAAGAAGCAGGCCAACAACAACAATAGCTGTTTGTATTCACTCTTGCAAGTATAGCATTGATGCAGAAATTTAGAACTTTAAATTCATCATTTCAGCAACCACAAATTTCCAAGTAGAGAAAAGACAAAGATCCACAGTAAACAACCAATTAGGCCTAGCCTAGTTGGCCACCATGCCTTCCTTAGGGCATAATCCCAAGGAGGTCATGGGTTCAATTTCCCTTAGGGGGTTGAATTAAGGGTGTGCAAGCACTTAGGTGTTTTGCCAAGGGTGGAGAGATTTTCTATCATAGTGCTAAACTAACAACTAACATTTGTCGATCAAAAAAAAAAAAAAAAATAGAACTAAGAGCCTTAAACCCCTTTTGTTTGAAAAGGGCAAAAAAAAAAAAAAAAGAAAAGAAAAAGATTAATAAGAAATACTTGGATCAATTTTAATAGTACATCAGTGTGAACTTTTCTTTACTCACAACAGTGGCAATAAAAATAAAAATACAAATACAAATCTAATGTAAAATTATTACACCAGCAATGAAACGACAGAAGGACGCATATTAATATATGGAAATGGTTGTTCTTTTGAAGTCTATAACCAATCAGCCATTGTAGTCTCAAGATGTAATGGGACAGGCAACACTTTCAAAGTTAGAGATTAACACATTTACCAAGGATGACAATAACAACAGCCTTAATGCAACATCTTCCCATTTCAGGGGACAGTGACAATTAAGGAAACAATCACATACAAATTACCTGGTGTAGTTCCATTAGTTCCTGGAGATAGTTACTAAGCAGAATCTTCTTTATGCATCCCTTTTCTGCAAAATAAACTAAAATCCTAAAAAAATCCAAAGGTCAAAGAGAAAGCTGAGAATCCATATGAATGAAGGCATTCAGCTGAGAATCCCTATGAATGAAGGTATTTAGTTACTAAGGTTATGTCGACCATTAAAAGGGGTTTGTCAGCAATCAACATCATTTCCCTATCAGTGGATGTTCAGACAAATCGGTTTTTCCATATTTGGATTATTTAACAAATCTGTCACCAATATCTACTCTGCCCTTTAATCCCCTTAGTCCAATTGGTGCAACTGAAAGTGGTATCTAGATATGGTTGCAACCGGCCTGTGCAGCTGCAGAACAAAGAAATATACAGGATAAAGTCTGTGCTGGTGGTGATGGTTTTTTGAGAAAAGGAGGCATTAAGCAAAAAATAAAAATAATAACATCACATGCTGCAGCTACTGTAAAACAACATGACAACAGTGCTATCATAATAAATAAAAGATGAAAATTTGAGTACACTTCAATATTTTTATGAAAATGCGAAATAGAAAGTTTGTGATTGTGCTAGCAGTGGTTGAGGAAAGAGGTGACATTACACATAATATAATCAAACCACATTGGAACATATTACAGTTAAAGAAAATGACAAGCACCAGAGCAATTTCATTTCATTAAATGAAACACTAAAATACATAATGACTTCAATTGAAATCATGCTATAGAAATTCAACTCTTTCTTTTGAATAAGATAAATAAGATTTAGAACATGACAAACCTCGTCTGTGAGGATCACAAAAGAAGAAAAATTTGTGTGCAGCTATGCGGCAGTACATTTGAAAAAAGGCTGCAGGCATGTCCCGAAGTTGTGCCAAATTAGGAATAAGGCCTCGTATATACACCTCCATTTCCTGCAGGCATCAAAATATAGATTGTTCTTTTTACATACAAGATTAAAAAGCATGCAACAAGATTACATTTGAGAGAGATAGAGAGAGAGAGAGAGAGAGAGAGAGAGAGAGAGAGAGAGAGAGAGAGAGAGAGAAGCTACTATCCAATTTTGGACAATGAGGGGTGGAAATGTGTAAAGAACCATACATGAGGTTGTAGAAAACCATCAGAATCCTCATCGAGCTCATTCATGTCAATTCTGGCCTGTGTAAGTGAAACCTGGCAAAATACGAAAGTAGTATTACATGAGAGAGAGATAGAGAGAGAGATCCACAAAGAGACTAACACAAGCCAGAGTTCACAATTAAATATCCACAGATGAAACTTGTCTCATGTTTACGCATTCACTGTAATAGCACAATCACGTGATCAAACCACAGTGATAAAACAACTGCGGAGTTGCATTATTAATGTTGTAATTTATCAGAGATATTTTGTTACAAGAAGGATCATGCTCTCTTATTCATTTTTAATTTTTCTTCCTCGAATAAACACACAATCAAATCCTAAAATCAATCAGGTTTCAGAGCAAAACACGCACCATTGGGAATCAATTTAGAACAAAGTGGCTTAATGACAGTTATTAATGTCACCAACTACATGTAAAACGATAAAGTCCGTATGCTATGCTGCTTGTTGCCTTTATGTTGAAGTTCACATCAGTCGCTGTTTGTTTATCTATTGTTCTGAATCCTTTCTTTTGCATATGAAGCTTATGTTATTGGTGGTTGTGGTGGTTAAGTTTCTATTTTCCTATATACTTGTGTTAGTCATTTTACTGTTGTTACTTATCAAAGAAAAAGTTACTATAATAATTTTTTGCAATAATTAGGCACCTTGGTATCAACGAGCCTTATTAACTCAAATTACTTAATACACTTTATAGGTGAATATCTAATTACACATGTCAGGCACATATAGAAAACAAGACATTGTTATGCATAGAAAACCAAGACCCACCGTATGCATGACATAAAGGTAAAATGGCAGGATGGCAATTCTTCCTGACTCATCTTTCTCGAACTTCATGAAGTTTGACGGACTGAAAAAGCGTCGACATTTAGGGCCTATTTGTTCTGTACACACACAGGCAATGTGGCAAAAGTCCTCATAATTCATCTAACAATATGAGAAACAAGACGTGTTTTAGCATCATTAGAGAAAAAAAAAAAACAGACAAACAAACAAAAGAGTAGTTATAAGGCTGTAACTGTACGAGGGATATAATCAGAATTGTTAAAAATAATAATAATAATAATAATAAAAGAAGAAGAGTTGTACCACAGCATCAAATATCTGTACATTAGATCAAACATGCCAAATTATTAACTTCAAAATTAGTAAGCTTAAACAAGCAGTTAGCAAGAAATCTAAGAAAACAAATGCACCAGATGTGGCTATAGCAGTCTAATCCACACTCAGTGAATGTCCGCTAATTCAATAATGTGAAAGAAAGACAACATTTCTTTCGGTCAGGTTTGAATAGAAAATAAATGGACAGAAGAAAGAGAAAAACAATGAAAAATCAAGATACAAAAACTGGCATGAGAGAGAAAGAAAACAAAGTATTGTACTATACGGAGAATTGGTAAAATGTTTGCACAACAAAGTATTGTACTTAAAATTATCAGGACATGTCAGAAATCCAGAAGAATCTAAAGAAGAAAATAAGTCAACTACCACTGCTAGTGTAGACATTTTGCAAAGAAGCTGAACATATATATTAGATTCTTAGCAACATGAAAGAAAAATTATATAAAAACGATAAGGTGTACAGACCTTTTCAGCACCAGTGGCATCATCAATCACACAATTTTCTTTGAAGCAAACCCACATGGCATCCAGATCATCAGCATTTAGTAAAAGATCAGATTGCTTCTGCATGTACGAAATGATGAATTATTGCCAATCCACATCCTAATACTAAACCAAATAATTAGTCACTACGAATGAAATCATATTGAAATCTTGCACAACCCAATAAACTTTGTAAGATTCAATCTAAAAAAAAAACAAAAATGGCAATATGGAGTTCCAATATCACACCAAAAGACAGAGATATACGCTTGTTTCAATCTGCCAAAGATGAATTGATTAAGTGATGATGACTAACAACAGTCAACAAACGAGGAAAAGTGTAAGTGATACCTTTAGAAAACGATATTTAGCCACCCTCTGGACCCTTTGACTGATGGAGCCTTCTTCTGGTTTCTGAACAAAGGGGAAACAGAAAACAAACAAAAAAAAGAGGCTAAAGCAAGTACAAAATATGGGGAAAAAAAAAATGAAAATGGTAAAAAACATTATCATATTAACGAAACGAACAAAACTATATGAAAATAAGGAACCTTCTCCCTTCAGCATTTGCACTCAAGTTCTATCCAAGTAGATACCAAAACAAATGGACAAATTTTGTCTGCAAGAAGAGCAAGAAAGAAAGTGACAAAATCACCTGGCCTATATTAACTCAAACACCTAAGCAACAATAACAATGCTTACCTTCTTATAGAAGCTTGGAATTGTGCCAGCTTCAGCACTCTTTTGCTGCTTCTCTTTGAAAATATTAAGCAATATTCTCTTTGTCTCAAGCTCTATAAATCAAAGCACAATGTATACAGTTATACTACTAGAGAAACATGCACGTGGTAATCATGGCCATGTTTACATCTGCCATGTAATTCATGCACAAAATGCCATATACAAGCCGCCAATAACAACAGATAAAGAAATCCCATTTTGAGATAACTAACTAACATAAATATGTTGTCAACATGCAATATTTAATCCATACCCACATGAATTAACATTAACATTACCATCAAGCTTGACCAAAAAAATAAATCCTAAAAATGTATAATCCATACCCACATGAATAACCCCCCTATCGTGGATGACCCACAAACTCTGGAACAGAATTTTAAGCCTCAACCTCCCCAAATCATTAACACCTAGTTTGGATTGAGTGATTTGGAGAGAAAAGAAATGAAATCAAATTCTCTGGGTCCTAATCACTTGTTTGGATTACTAAACAGGAGATAAATGAGGAGAAATGGAACTATTGATTTCACTCATAACTCACTTTTTGAATCTCTCCAAAATTGGAGAGATTGGGAGAGAAAATAAATAAGAACATTACTAATTAATTGTCCATCTACCAACAAAAGAAATAAAAACATAAACGGTTATTTTGGTAATATAAACTGTAAGATTTTCTTTTCTTTTCTTTTATATAGTCTATCCAAACAATTTGGAGTCTTTCCAACTTAACCAAACAAGAGGGAAAGAAATCACAATTATTTCTTTTCTTTTCTCCCCTAAAAATCCAAACATAGTGTAAAAGACTGGCAGCAAGGAATCCGAGCCTTGAATTTTGAGTTGGAAACCACCTTAAGCTGGTTCCAATTCCACCACGGCATTGATTATACTGACAAAATCACGACAACAACAGCAAAATTGTTTTTGTATAGACAACTAAATTCAGATAAAAGACACAAATTTAAACACTGTTAAGATAGCCAAATTTGTGAAATTACATAGTCTATTCAAATTCAATCATGTCATAACTGCCAATTGGTTTTTTGAGTTTCGCAATTGATCAACCAAAACACATAATTGTCAAGGAATTAGATAAAATACAGACCCATTAATGCTTTAGAACCGAGACCAGAACCGGATCCGATGTAATGGCGAAGGTTTCGGGCCCATAACAGGGACGACGATGGTGGAATCTTCCTCGGACGCGATGCTTCGTGGTCTTGGCCATCAATCGATACACTGTACATTGCTTGAGATTGCAGCCTCTTCGTCTTTGTCTCTCTGATTCAGAAATCTGAGGAGCTTAACCTTTCAGATAGAGAGCTCGATCTATGTACATTACGACTTGGAGGCAGAGACATTGCTCACTGTTTTCGAAACCCTAGTGTTCGCTCGCGAGAGAGTCTTCTTTTCTTGTTGAACGAATCTTCAAATGGTGAACGTGCATAGAGACCCATCGTCCCTGGATGTTTCCAAATTCGCATTAACCACCCTGTGAGCTTTCAAGGCATCTATTCTATTATTAAGAGCCAACACCAACTTTGGTGTCATGAAGCCTACCTTAGAAGTGAGGCTTGAATTTGGTCTATTGAAGCCTACCTTAGAAGTGAGGCTTGAATTTGGTCTATTGAAGCCTCTACCATATGCTACCACGTGGAATTTAAGTAATTTGGAAAAAAAAAAATAGATCCCACGTTTTCCACTTTCTTCCTTAATCAACTACCCAACACTCAATTGGTGAGAAATGGTTTTGATTTCCGTCTCTCTCTCACACACAAAAACACAAACACATCAGCGATCTCTCTCTCCGTTTCTTCTTTATTTGTTTTCGTCTGCACTTTTTGTTTGTTTCTTAGCAAAATTTGTCGACTCTTTCGTTCCTTCTAGGTGTTCTTTGATGGTGGTTGTTCTACATATTTGACTCTCTCTCTTCCATTACTCTCATTTGTGGGTATACAAACAGAGTTTTAGAGAGAGAGAGAGATGAAGATAGAGAAATATGGACGCGAATAAGCAAATGGGTTCTCCTTCATCTTCCTCATTCACTTCTGATCTTTTCAGTTCCAAGGAGTCCTCTGCTTCATCATCTTTTGGAATTTTTGGGTCTATCTTTGAGCCTTCTTCCAAGGCATTCATTCCCTTTTCCCACCACTTTGAATTGTGGACATTTGGCGAGTTCTTTGCATTTTCTTTGAATTATTTGATTCAATTTTAGTTTTATGGTATTGGGTTTTGTGCATTTTTCTCTGAGTTTTGTTAATGGCATCAGTTATTGTGGTTCTGTTCTTCTGTGGATTTGTTATTTTGAAACTTTTTGAAGACTTTGAAGGTTGTGTGTCAGGTTCTTACTGTGAATTTTTAATGGGTTTTTGTGTAACTTCATCAAATTGCGTAATAGGCCATGCCGATTAAAGAGAACTATATACAATTTGATGTAATATATGGGTTTTTCCTGAACCTCACCATATTTGTGTAAAGACACAATTGGGTATTTTTCAGTCAGTCAAGAAAAGAAATAGGAAATCAAAGTAAAATCTTGCAACAGAACCTGTTAAGTGAAGCTCTTAAAGCTTTTCTCACCTGTAAATTATATATTTAAAAAAAAAATTATTAAATCTCAACTGCCCTACACGTTCTGCTCCCTCACATTTTATTATTTCAAAACAAATAGGATAAATTATAAGCACAGCTGTGTTTTACTTAAATTATAAATTATCTCATATAATTCTAAAAATTATATTATATCTTTTAAGATTTTTAATTTCATAAAAGATAGTTCTCTTATTAATAAATTATCAAGCTAATTAACAGTTTTTAACAATATTAAAATTTTATTTCAATTAATAATTTAGATAATTTTATTATTGTATAGATGAACAGTTAGAAATTTTACTTTTTTCAATTAATTCTGTTAAATGAAAATTTCTGACACAGAAATATTTGTAATTTTCTAAACCATAGGGGGCAATTCGTATTTATTTTTTATCCCTAAAAATTATGTTGGCCCAAATTATTGTTTTATATGTTTATAAACTTATTTGTATTACCTCCAATTCTTGTCAACTTTTTTGTCTGAATCAAAATTTATTTATCTATTTATTTTCTACATAAAAAAATTAGTTCTTTGAAGCAATAAATCAAACAGATAACATGCAAGCATTTACTACCATCAAGCATGTACTTAAACAACCAACAAAATCAGATTTTAATAGAGATAATAATAATAATTCTAATGAAAAGAATGATTAGCCTTAGGTTATAGTTTTATACACTTAAAACAAAATTGGTTTATAATAATTGATATATCATAATAAATAAATAAATAAAATAATTGAGAGAAAAAAAAATCAGTTGACTATCCATAACTACAATGTGGGTCCCATCCTCAAACACCGCATAGAAACATTTCACTCATACACAACAGATACCACTACACATAATAAGAAATTGAGGAAAGGAAGAAAAGAGAGTAAGAGCGAGGGTACTCGAGCTAAGAGAGCAGTAGTGCGAGCGAGAAAGAGAGCAGAAGTGTGAGCAAGAGAGATTTCTTTGGAAGATGGACTGATTTCAGTGGGAAGAGGCGCGAGCGAGAGAGATATGGGCGAGTGAGAGATTTGGACTGATTACAATAGTAAGATGAGAAGAACTGAAAATCAAAATTCTCTTACCGGTAATATATAATAAAACATCTCTTACCGGTAAGATAATATACATTAAATAATCCTTGACTTGTTTTAGTTTATTGAAGGCGGAGAATTTAATTTAATCCTTGACTTGTTTATTTTTATTTTGAAAGGCTTGCTTTTCAGTTAAAATTAATGAACTTTGTACTGACTGTTAAAATAAAAACAGTTTGTAAAAAGTTCATTAATTATATGTATGAAAGCCTTATTTTGTAAAAGATGATATTTCAATTAATTTTGATGAACTTAAAAAAAAAAATCAATGACAAGTTCATTTAAATGATGTGTAAAAATATCATTTTGTATCAAATTAGTGATATATATTGTTATTTTACAATCAATTTTGCAATTTATCTTTTATTTTTGTTTTTTTAATATTAATTATTATAATCATCTTATTAAACAAATTTAAACATTGGAAATTATATATATGCAAAACACAAAATTATACACAAATAATTTTTTTATACACAAAAATAATTCAGATTGATTGCTTCATTCCACTATCAAAATAAAAATTTACAAATTCAGACCAACTGCTCCATTCCGTTATCAAAATAAAAATTTCAAATTCGGACCAACTGTTCCATTTCACTATCAAAATAAAAATTACAAAATACTAAACAATGTCTATTTATAACAACTTTAGCCCATTATTATCTTCGCCGTTGACACCAAAAACATCCACCTCAATAACTTTGCATAATGCCTATTTATAGCATTTGTAGTCCGCATAATGCCTATTTATAGCATTTGTAGTCCATTATTATTATTATTATTATTATTATTATTATTATTATTATTATTATTATTATTATTATTATTATTATTATTATTATTATATTCCTTTTAAAATAATACTAATAATAAATTCAATTGTGTAAAAGATATATAGAAAAAATAAATAAATTCAATTGCGTAAAAGATACATAGAAAAAATAAAGAGGTAATCAGTGTGTTTAGTTTCAATTTTTTGACAAAAATTTTGAATTATTAATTAAAAATTTATCTGACAAAAAATATACGAAAAAATGTTTTAGATTATCGATTTTGAATTATTAAACCAACTACAAATGGGTTATAAATCATATTATTTAAAAATAAAAAAAGATTGAGAGCTCTAAATTGAAAGTTTAAATAGTTTTAATTGGTGTGTGGGTCCCATGTGATATGGTGTTTTGGCCTTAAATTTTTTTAAAAAAAAATTCTACATCATTAGTGCTCTTTTATAATTTTCAAATTAAAAAGATGTATCATTTTTGTTTAAAAATTCAATTGAAACATAAAAATAATCTAATAAATATTTATCGAATCGTTAAAAATTATGCCGATCCAAATTAAAAATTATCTAATAAATATTTCATCTCGAATTTTCAATTTTTGTGCCGATGGGTGTGGTCTTCCAAGAATAATATCTTCCCGATAAGCTAGGTGTGCTAACGCAACAATAAATTGACATGACCAGTGGACCTGTGGAGGTGTGGGTCATTATCTTACTGGTAAGATAATGTTATCCTAAAATAATCTCCGACAAAATAATATCAGTATTAGTAGAAAAAGTGTTTGTTTAGTTTAAATTTTAAATTAATTTTGTCAAACCTGTTATCAAATAACAATGATTTATCTGTTATATTAATTCATTAATTAATTACTTTTTTTTCTAACATCTACTAATTACAATCATTCAAAATTTCAAAAATTCTAAACTATTTTCACCATATACTATATAAAATTTTAATTTCCAATAAAATTTTTAGAAAATTAAAAATTACCATCAAAATCAAACAAAACACACAATAGAACAATGATAGGGATACTAAATATGTGAGACCCATACTCATTTGAATGATTTGATAATTTTAATACTCCCTTCGTTCCAAAATAATGGTATCTTTTGGAGAATTCAACTTTTTTTAGTAGTACAATTATTGCAGTTTAAAAAAATTAATTTTCCAAAATTACCTTTGATAGTACATTTTTTGGAAAATATCAATGCCATAATTATACTTTTTATGTTGTTAATGAATCTAAAAAGAAGGGCAAAACAAAAAATTTATATTATTTTTGTATTTGATTTTTGAAAAGAAACTAATATTTTGGACAAAATAAAAACTATAATAAACGACTAATATTTTAGAATGAAAAAAGTAGCAATTTTATTAGTGTGCCTAATATTTTTGCGCATCATATTTGAATTAAAAATTTAACTAACAAAAAATATATGAAAAATGTTTTAGACCATCAATTTTAAATTATTAAACCAACTACAAATAATCGATTATTAAAGTGCAATGCTAGAGATTCTAAATAATTTACTAAATGTTTTACCAAATCTCTCAGATGGGTGTGGGACTCACACACATGTGAGTTTATGTGAATCCTACACCCATGTGAGAGATTTGGTACATTATTTGGGGTCCAAGCATTTTCTATTATTAAATCATATTATTTAAAAATTCAAGTGAAACATAAAAATTATCTAATAAATATTTATCATATCAATAAAAATTATGTCGATCCAAATTATTATAAATTATTTAATATATATTTAATCTCGAATTTTTATGCCTAGAAGATCAACTGATGCGACAGTTATTGACGCGACCAGTGGACTGCCCGAGGGGTGAAACTCACTGATTCCACCCTTGCCATTTCAACAGTATATGGTGAGGGATTTTCCTACAAAGCATACAAATCACAAAAAAATTAGGGTGTACATAGAAGACTTCAAACTCCCCCACAAAGAGAGAGAGAGAGAGAGAGAGAGAGAGAGAGATGCAACTTAGTTTTGTAAAACATGCAGTATTCTACTGGTTGTTTCCATCATTCCTATGAGTCTTCCAGCATATCTCTTGGACATGGAATACATTTGAATAATTTAAATAAGGAAAAATGCTAAAGATAGCCTTTGGGCTGTTAACGGTACCAGTGGACATGTAAAAAGTATATCCAAATTTGTGAAAAATCTGAATACATGCATGAAAATGCTTTGGGATGTGTAAAAAACACATTGAGAGTTTTTTTGGCTTTTTCTTCCCCTTATTGGTAGCCCATCGCGCTGTCATTAACATGACTCTTTAAATAATTAAGCATTATTATTTATTAGAAAAAAGGCTTGTATAGAAGTTAGTAGACAAAATGAAAAATTTACAAAAAAAATTCGAAGTAAATATGAAAAAATATTAAAGAAAACAAAGAAGCTAAAGTTGCATCTGGGAAAGTTCCTGGACAGTTTTCTAGGGCTAGGCAATAAACACTATGAACAAACACAATGTTGCCAAACAACATATATACTCCCTGGAAGGAGCAAGGCATATTTGGCACAAAAAAAAAGTACTCTTCCATCAAAGTGGAAACATACAACGGAGAAATGAAGGCTGTTAGAAATTAACCACACAAAAAGCTCATGTCTAGGCAAGATTCACCATACCTCAAGGTTACAACTGTTAAAAGAACCAAGCAGCTAGAGCCTTGAGTACACTTTGTTTAGTGCTCGCAAAATTTAGATTGTTGAGCTAAATGAACAAAGTTCAAGTTCTATGAATCAACCCAATTTGAAAGAAATCAAACTTGGCAAACGAGAGTACACTAAAATATTTTTAGTAATGCATGTGAAAGAGAGTTAGGGTTGACCATTGGTTCAATGGTAAAATCTTGGCCTAATAACCTTGAGATTATGGGTTTAAGTCTCAGGGTAGCCACTTTGTGCACTATGCCAAAGGTTAGGTGTGTACCCAATCTTTCCCCTCCCAAACACATATTAATGTGTACTATTTGGGCGTTGTTTTTTCTATGTGAAAGAGAGTTGAAGTAACACATGACAGGTTGTGGGAATTTTTGTCCAATACCAAATATCAAGCAGGTCATTAGGCTAATTTTACTCCTTGAGTTTTATTAAAGCTGATGAACAAACAAAGTGAGAATCCATTCTAATGCACCGTGACAAAAAAATCCTTTCTTTCCCACATTTTACCTAAAGGCCCCTATTCTTTTGACGTTTCGACAACGTAAAGCTTATCCAAGGTTAGGAGCTCAATCTTTTGTCTGAAAACTTTGAGCTGAACTTGAGTAAGATTGGCTTAGCTCTTGCCAAGTTTGAAAACAATCTACTCCTCACCAGCCAAGGCTAAGCAGCTAGAAGTATGCTTAAGAATTTGGACAGCCAGATATATTGCTTGATTTGGCTTATCTACACACCTTCACTAAAGGTTCAAGGTGTACATGTCAAGTGCTATGACTCAGACATAACGCACCAAACATTAACATATTGTATACTCTTCTTCCCACAAAATTACGACCTTAAATTTCATTTCCAAGTTATTTTATTTTCTCATGTTCCATTAATTAACAATTCATTATTTACTGAAACCATAGAAAAGAAACCAATTAACATAGATAGAAGTAATACTATATTTACATTTTAAAGATCTGTTTCAAGACTCCAGTCAAGATGAAAAAATCTCCTTGCTAGAACTAAAGGAATACAAGACCTTTTACTGGCACATTAATTTTTCCAAGACTTCTCTGCTGCATTTTTCATCTCTATTTTTTCAAATTAATCTGTGATCCTTCCTCCATTCAGTAATATATATAGATTAATCAATAGTCATTAATAAAAACATTAATTCAACTTATTTATTTTGGAAGAGAGGAATTATAAGCGTTAAATGGTGTACTTCAAGGCCTACACCTAAAACATTATGAGATCTCAAGGAGACAATGTAAATTCCATCATTGCAGCTACATCAAATATTCTTGGTCCATTGCAAAAAAGGCCATCAAATTAAGTTTAAGAGCTGAAATCTAGCACTTCATAGAATGTTTAAGTGAAGTACAAGATCATTTTTGCTGACCTAAAATCAAGGTAAACTGTAAAAGCCAAAACACATAGAGCACGAAAAGTGACCTGTTTGGACACAGAGGCTTTTGCAAGCAACATGATGTCCCCATAGGAATGAGATGTTTGTACAGTTAGTGCAACCAGGCAAGACTCGTTATAGCGATCCCGGGTTTACCCTTGTTGTACAGTGATCCGGACATGTGTCCGTGGATGTTGGTTGTTGTTTATTATCGTGTTTGCATCCTTTGTACTTTGTATATTGAGTTATGGGATGTGTTGGTCAGGTTTGTTACAGGTTGGTTGTGTTTGGGAGCCTAGTGTTGCTGCCCAGATTTTTGGTCCTTCGCTCGAGCGAGGAGTTGTCGCTCGAGCGAGAGTTGTGTTGCGTCTGGTTCTGGACCTGAGAGCTGTCTTTCTTGGCTCGAGCGAGCTTCCTTCGCTCGAGCGGTCTGGGTTTTTCTTCGCTCGATCGAGAACTTCTTGGCTCGAGCGAGAGTTTTCTGTGTCTGGTCGCTCGAGCGACCAATCCTTCGCTCGAGCGAGCATGTTTTATATCAGCGGACAACAGCGTCTTAAACATCACTTTTTCAGTCCCTTTCTTTGATTAAACCCTAAATCCGACACCTTCTCTCTCTAAACTTGCACTCTCTCTAAGATTTGATCTCCCTAGGGTGTGAATCTAGCCTAGGGCCTTTGTTAAAAAGATAGAAGGCGTTGAGAGCTTCGATTTAATCTGAAAAAGTTTGGATTTGGAGCAAGTTGATCTTCGAGTCTTCATCTCCTTTGTGGCTTAAACTTCGAGGTAGGGATATCCTACTCCTCTCTATGGGTTTTGTCTTTAAATTTTGGTATTTTGAGATGTTGGGCTTGGTTTGGTAATTTTGTGAAAGTTTGGGGCTTTTGTGTAATTTTACAAAAGTTAGGGTTTTATTCATAATAAACCTAGATACATGTTTGGCATGGAAAAATGGAATGATTGTTGAATCATTGATGAAAATGGGACCTAAGGGTTGAAATGTTAATTATGGGAATTGACCTAATTACATTGTTTAATTAATTGGGATAATTAATTGAGAAGAATGAAGAAATGAAATGTTGATTGAATATCCATTGTGCATTTATTTTCTGTTTAGAAATAACTGCTTGGGCTATCGGTGGAGGATAGTCGTGATTGTTGTAGACAATGCATGATGATTAGGTAAACTGAAACTAATCAATGAAATGTGTCATGGAACTTGACGGTTGATAGAATACATTAATTGTATGTATTGGGTGATTGTATATAGAACCAATGTGTTTATATACGTTATGTGTAGAGGAGGAGATAGGGGATGTACTCCGCGGTTTAGGGGAAGATAGGGGATGTACCTCTAAACCGGATAGTGTTGGGAGAAGATAGGGGATGAACTCCGTAGACATAGCTTATATGCTTGTCTAGAGAAGTGTGGATACAGCTTATATGCTTATCTGTGAATGTGGGATATTGTTGTTATACATATCTGTTGAGAATGTGGATATAGCTTTTATGCTTATCTGAATGTGAGATATAGTTTTTATACATATCTGTGGAAATAATGATAGAGCTAGCATTCTCATCTGTTGAAAAAGGGAAAATGAAAGGTAACTTAGACTCATAAGTTGTAAGACATAAATGTATAATTTATGTGAATGTATCAGTGTTGGCCATCTATCAATTGCTAATATTTTAGTCATTGTTCATGGTTGGTTTAGTGTATTTCTACTGGGCTGTGGCTCACCCTATATGGGAATATCATTTTCAGGTGCAGGTAGCATGCCACCTCCAAGGACATAGCTGGGAGGCTAGTGGCGGACATACTTTTGTCGTTTAACTTTTGATGTATTACATGTAACTTCAAGCCAAGGGCTTAATGTGTAAACGAGTTAGTACTCTTTTGTTGTAACCAAATTTTAACTTGGAAAGCTGTAAGCCCGTAAGGCATTTTGTTTTGATGTCAACATGTAATATTTATGTAATGGAACTCTAATGGATAAAAGAATGCGGTTAGTTTATATGTAAATGCATGTCTTATCTGATGGGTTTATTGTTGTTATTTTTGAGGGCGTTACACGGCAATCTAGGATTCAATCCAAGACCAAACTAGAGATATGTTGTCCTGCAAACCAAACAAGTCAAGTGTTAGTTCAACTTTTTGTAACAGAGTTAGTTAGGTAAATATTTTAGTTAGATATTTTGTAAGCATGTGGAGTGTATATCATTTCAGATTTTGCAAATTTCCAGTGGGAACTTTGTTATACATGGTTCTGCCCTTAAGAATCAAGGCAATACACCAACAGCTACTAAAAGAATACACAAGGGAAAAATTTCCCAAACTAAAGACGTACAATAGGAAACTATTCCTTCAATTGTAATAAGTTGACATAGTGCACACAAAAGACACGAGGGCTATTGCATGTGCAGTTACACACAATTTTAATAAGTTGTTTTTCCTAATTAATAACAGTAAGTGACCAATGAAAGTATGCTATTATTGGTTTGGGCATATTATTATCAAACATATGGCGAGAAAAAGACAAAATTGTAGCAAAACAACAAAACAAAGACAATACATAGGCTGAGCCAAATATTAAATAGAATTTGGGCAACAACAAGCATCAATCTAATATAGAAGCATAGAAATCAAGTAATGACATCTCCATAGAAGACAAAGAAACAGCAAGCCAAACAATTACATACCAGATTGTTTGGATTTGCAGCTGGTTTGTGAAAGAAAAACGCATACAGAGTTCAGCCCAATGCAAATTGCAGAAAAAAGGAAGATACAACACTCAAACGAACATTCATTGTAAGAAATTGAACAATTTATTTGATAAACTAGAGAGTAATTTGCAGCAAAGAAATTGAACAATTTACACTTCTTAATATCTCATGACTTGAGGAACAAGCTTGGGTGAAAAGTACACCGCGTAATCTGTAGCGGCACACTGCCTAATCTGTTGTTTAAGCTCATTTAAAGTTCAATCAAACCAGACCCTCCAAAACCAATAAACAAAACCTATCTGGTCAATGATAACTGATGCATTAACAGTTCCCAATTTAGCAAAGCAAATGCAAAGATCACAATTTTCACATCTTAAATTTATCCCTCCTAAGCACCATCTTCTTAATCTTTAAGAGCACAACAACAACTTAAGCAACTAAATACATACTTTAGCATAGGCCTTATATGCCAGATACACATTTCTATTTCCTTACAATTACCAGACCTCAAACTCAAAGGGCCTGAAACATAGAGGAAAGATTTTTTTACCTAAAGTATACTAACACAAGAACATGGCATAAACTCGGCCAGTGGCCAGCAATCAACCATCTCATTATTATGAAGTCACACAAGGCATCAAGCATATCATCTCACATCAGTCATTCTTTTCAATAATAAATTGCAAATGGTTGCTAATCAGGGTCCATCAAACTCCCATCCAAGCCATCAATGCCATACTTGATAGGAAAATGGCTCTGAGAATTAGCTCTATCAAGTATAATGAGTAGAATGCCCAAAAAATTAAGATCCTATCAATCAGTTATTCGACTTGATGGTGTATGCTCAAAAAATTAAGATAAACTCACAAATGTAATGAAGAAACAATAGTTTTAACTTCTGATGCATTCCTAAGTTAGTCCTAAGAATTCTTGCTACTGCTATTTTCATATTCTTCTAAATATAATTCCTAATCCCTAAACATTTCAATCCCAATTAATTTTCGGGTCACAAAAGAATAAAGGATGACACAAAGATGAAGGATATGGTCTCACCAATGAACATAATGAACTCCTCAAATGTACTGAAGAAAACAAGAGAAAATTATTTCACATCTTAACCGTCTAAAACAATATAGGAGAAGAAAACCAAGAACAAAAACACAAAAGAGACAAAATACTAACAATTTACATCATATGAAAAGTAAAGCAATTAAAAAAGAACAATGGTTATCAAGCTGTTACTTTGACGTTGAAAATAAGAAACAAAAAAAAAACTTCCCTGTAACTAACAGAGTTTCCAAAAATGCAAGTTAAGCAGGAAGAACCATTTCCTTTATTCAAATAACTACCCAATGAAAACTTGACATATATATGCTTTCACCCAATTCTCCTTCACTCCAATTCAACATACTTTTGTTGCATTCCTAAATCTTAAAATTTATAATTAATCAAAATTCTAAAACATAATTAATATATTAAAATTAAAATCAAAGCATAAAGAATAAATCGTTTACGAACACATCCATAAATACGTAGACATCAAGCATGGGGACAAAGGCTTGAATTTTTCGAAGAAGTGAATGAACCTTACCCGAGAGTTGACTGACTGAATCTGTAGCAACCTTACCATCTTCAACCAATTTGGTCTGTGAACTACCCGTCTTAGTATGCATTCGCCTCTTGAAATTTTGTTAATTTGGTCCCAGTTTCATTTTGTTAATTGGCATAAAATTCTGTTTGAAAGAGCTTTGATTGATGGGGATTTATCTATGTTTTGCAGGAGGTCTATCTGCCATATTAATTTGTCAAAATAAGGCCCTACACTACACAAGGTATTGGAATCTACCAGTAGAATGAATGTTTTACATTTTTTCTGATTAAATCCACTTGAGGAAGTGAAATATTTTATGGTAGATATGGTATTACTTCCAGCTATGTAATTAAATACTCCTTTCTTCAATAAACCACATCATGGAATAATACAAAATTTGTTTTCACTTGTCTGTTTTGAACATAAAAATCATTGTGTTATGCAACTTGTTCCAAGGAAGATCAGCTGTTAATTTTGGTGGCTGGTAGTTAGAATGCCTCTTTATTCATGGTTGAGACACCAACAGATTTTCTATTTTCTGTTTTCGAGGACATATTAGCAAACAGTTGGTGTACATAATTTACACATAAATTAAATTAAAGAAAAAGAACAACATAGAAACCATACACCGACACAACTTGTAAGGCATGGAAGCAGCTATCTACACAACTTGTTACGGTTTTGAAATCAAAGCCCCAATGGCACAACTATCTTGGGTAGATATGGATATTAATTTTGACTGATAAAAAAAAATTAATAACAGATATTCAATGGTTAGGGTTTTGAAATCAAAGCACCAACGGCACATTTAGATGAAGCTTAGAGTTAGCAACAAATCTGAACTACAGAAAAGAGTTCTCGAAAAAATTCGATTCGACTGGAAGGGAAGGGAAAAGACGATGACTAGGTCTTTGCTCACAAACCCATGGTGGAGACATCCAGAGAGTGAGAGCTTGTGAAGAAGATGTCGACATGGCTGAAGCCCGGATAGCCGACGAGGCTGATAGTCCTCGGAAGCTTCGGCTATGGCAGAAGAGAAGAGGGAGGAGAAGAGCCAACAAAAGGGCCAAACACGGCTGATTCAATTTTGCTTCCCCTTGTAACCAGCTACACCGGTTGGCTATTTGAGAGTTAAATTATTTAAATAATTTAGTTATGACTTGATTATGAGGTAATATGGTATAAATAAATAACTGAATATAACTAAGTTATGAGTCAATATGATAGTAATTATGACTAATATAGTATTGGTTATGACATTAAATCATATAAGTTCATAACTAAATGTATGGTACATCTAAATGGATCATTTATTTGCATTGAGGTACAAATTACAGTAGATGATTCAAATATGAAGTTGTAGGGTTCTAGTGACAACTTGATTGTGAGGGGTAGGAAAACATGTTATATATCAGAAACTATGTTTCATCATTTGGTCACAACTTAAGAGAGTGTTTCAACTATTCACTGTATGTGCTGCAACAATACTTTGTAACATAAATAAATAAAGAAGGGGGGAGGGGGCTTATGACTTGTGAGCTTGAAGAATTTTTTCTCAAGTAAAAGGGTTATTTTCATTGTAATCATGTTGAAGATGATCCTTTTAACATACATCCACATAAAACCAATAATTAACTCTATTTACATCTTCTCTGTACCTGGTCAGCGACATCTAACCCAATTGTAATTATGCATTATTTTCAGTATTGAAGTTTTGTAATATTTCATTCTTTCTAATTTAAGTTGAGCTATAGTCTATCTGTGTGTATTCTTGGTATGTTCATATATTTGCTACAGAATAATATGATATCATGATGTTCTTTAGCATCATCTTGGTGCTTTTTTCTAATAAAAAAATTCCATATTCATCACAATATATATATATATATATATATCATGATGTAGACATTTTTTAATCAAAGCTCGAAACTTCACTTTTTTCAGATTTAGTTTGTGGCATGAAAAGAAACAAGTTTACAGCCATCGAGAGGGATCAGATTTCTTCTGTCTTAGAGTGGGCATTTGTTCGCCTTGAAGCATGGTTTCAATGGTTTAATACTACGCAATCAGGTAAATCTAGAGTTTTATTTTTATTTTTATTTCTCTCTCATTGGGTGATTAATTTTTGAGAAATGTTTGGGATACTAATAGTTTTATCAACACACTTGCAAGTTTATGCAGGTCCCATGCCAAGTGATGGTAGATCCATTAAAGCTTATGAGTTGTGTTAGTAATAAGATTGTTAGTTGAATATCCCTAGCATTGTTAATTTTTTCCATTTGGAGATATCACTGGAAAACTCTACCACCAATCCTAAATTGGGCATTCCAATGGATGTTGCCCGTCTTCTCTAGACGTCTTGATGATAGGATAAACTTTCCACATTTCACATCATATTGATCTGTCAACAATGTGTCTGATGGACCCTGCTACCCCTTTAGTCAGACATTTTAAACCATGAATAGCAAAGAAGTGCGCAAAAGGACGAATGGTTATTCATGTAGCCAAGCAAAGTAAGATCCTTGCGACTCTGTTGAGTTTGACTATATAGAGAACGCATTCACAATTTATTTTTTTCTTTCATTTTGAATATTTTTCTTTTTTTCTATTATTAGTAGAATTTTGTTCTTTGTTGCTAATCAAAAAAACAAAAACAAAAAAAGGACATTCACAATTCCTGCAAAATATGTTTCAACTTGGATCATTATTTCTGAGAAAGATAAGATATATGCTGATATGTTTCTTACTTCTGTGAGTATTTTCTTTTCTAAGTCAGTGCTTTGATTAACAGGCAAGAATATGAGCAGCTATTTTTGGCATGGAAGAGACAACGCAACCATGCGCGAATTAAATCCTAACGTTCCACTCCACATGATTTAATGAAATTTCCGGAATAATTAAATACAGCCCTACTAAGGACACCAACTTTTCCCCTGCCCTCTCATTGTGATGGGGGCAGTGATAATGGCTGTGAAAAAATGTGGTTTTTGTGATCTTTTCCAATTAAATATGCTCGTTATTTCCTTTTACTTATGGGCTTTTAAACAGGGAATGATATTTAATATTGGGCATGATATGGAATATGAGTTCTCAAGCAGTATTTTTTGGTTCAAATATTGGGAGTTGTGTAGTCCTGTACACTAGTAGGATCTCTATTTCTCTCTTTTTTTTCCTTTTTTGAGAAGAAAATATTATTAAAAAAATTTTAAAAAAAACACATAGAGGGGCGCAGCCTCTGCACATGATGTATACAAGTCAACTAAAGCCAATCCATAAGGCTGAGCTGAATCAGATCAAAATTGATCCTAATCAATATGCTGTAGGAATCCCTTAATCAGTGCACCTGCTCTAACCTATCAAACTTATGGGTTCACCATATATCTACCTAAGCCATTTTTGTTCTTCTTCCAACATTCTGTTCTTTTTCACTCATCCTCTAACTTAAAAACCTTACAAAGATTGTTTCTTCTAATCCAAGAGGAAACAAGAGTATCATAATCAACTCATTGAAGAACCTTTGAAACCACTAGCTGTGTAACTAGATGAAGTACACGAATGCTGGTGATTCTGGATCTCCAATCATAGTTTATTCCATCTATTTATCCAATTGTTCCCCTTTTAGTAACATTACCAATGTTTAAAATAGATTTATTCATCAAACACACCAATGGTTGTGTTACCATATTAACATTGTCACCGGAATGTCCAGACACTGACCTCTGGGTTGGATGATTATCCATGTGCGTCGCACCCAATTGAAGATGAACGTCATTTGGATCTTAGATGTTGGATGTTTCTTGCAGCAGATTGCATGCATTCAATCTCAAAGCTTCTTCAGAAGGAACATGAACTCGGGAAGGTATGACAATAGGAATAGACATTTGCATCTCGGGGTTCATGTCTTGCCATATTAAACCTCCAAATGGAAATAATGCAGGAAAGGAATATGATTCAACAGCCAAGCTGCTCTCGAATTTTGAAATCCTAAATCAGGTTTGTGCAAAGTTCATTATGTTATCTAGCATTATTTCTTGTTCTTCTAGAGCTTCTATAATCTTTTGTAATTGGTGATGCCTTTTTTTTTTTTTTTGGTAGTTCTATAATTGGGTAGAAAGCAAAAGAAAAGTTTATAATTATTTGGAAATCTTCTTTGCTGCAATTCATTTGTATTCTATCAAAAAATTATTTCCAATTCAATATGAACTGATGTTTCAAGAAGTTAAATAAGGTGCTTAATGTTTTTGCAGATGCACTTTGATGATGCACATGGAACTTAATTGGATTTGGGAAATCACACGGTAAAGGTATGCTCCTTGCCCATTTATTATTCCTTTTAGATTATGGTACCACTATCCTATATTCAACTGAAAAAGTCTAGGATCACAAAACCGGACACAACTGATCAATTTTTGTGTATGTAGAACTTGTATTCAACTTATACACAATAACTACAATTCACGAAATTATTATATGCAACTGAACCAGAATATAAAATGCTAAGAACTGTCTACATTGTCATAGTCTTAAAAAATGATTAATCCTTCCAGGTTCGTTTGATTTGGTGAGAAGTAATGGGAAACAACCATTATGCAAGTCGAGAGCTCGTCCAGGAAGTTTTAGAACAGCCAAGATTGAGGTTTGTTCCTCATATTGGCTATGTCTGCCTTTTCCCATTTGTGGCGAAGATTATTCCACTTGTAAGTTGCATGAAGGATCTCATCACGAAGCAATGTTTTCTCAATCTATTTGTGCTTCTGTTCAGTGTTTCTTACCTCTACACTGTCGTAGTATGAAGCTCTGATTCAACAAAAAAAATCCCCATTCCTTCATTTGGGTTGTGTTTGGATCTTGGATTTAGGTGGAGATTTGTGTAGGGAAAGGAAATGAGAAGAGAAATGTGAATGGAATACGAGCTGATGTTATTTCACATTTCCATTCCTTTTCCCTCAGCAAATCACTAACCAAATCCATGATCCAAATACAGCCTTAAAGTTATTTTCAATTGGTGATTACATATCATTCGCATTTACAAATGCACACACAGGACTCAACGATCCTAGAATAACAGTTGAATCTCATTTCAAACCAGAGCATTTTATGGACTGATTATGGACTCCGCTCTCTTTCCAAAACAAGGTGATGGAAGTTTCTCAAGTAGTGCATCATTTATGAGCTCCTTTATCCATACATCTATTCTATTATATAAAACACACGATCAACTTGGTGTGAGCGCCTATGTCACATATTTTCTCATGCCCAAATTCCCACCTATGTAACTGCGAAGTTTCTTATTTCAATTTTTTTCTCCTCCATCTACATTTAAATTTCTTTTTTCATAAGACGGTGACAACTGTCTTCTATTTCTGCACACGCATTCACTTGTGTGCTCAACTTTTAGTGTATGTTGTTATTTGCATGATATCATGTTTATTCTAGAACTACTAAAGAAATTAATTTGTGAAACTCCTCTTGTATGCCAAAGCTCAATGTACATGAAATACAACACGGAGCATGATGCACCCTATTGGAGAGGCCCAATTTGGATGAACATCAACTACATGATTATTTCCTCGCTTCACCATTACTCTAAAGGTACACAAATACAAACATAGATTTATCTATTGTAAATTAAAAATAAAAAAAAAAAAAAACTCTGATTTTCAATAAAATCTGAACGCGTGGCATTGACACGTGCAGAAAATGGACCGTATAGAGACAAAGCCAAGATCATCTATAATGACTTGAGGAGCAATTTGATTAGGTAAGTGGTATGACATTTTTAGTTCTTAATCAATGCCTCTGATCTAAACTCTTCAGTCAATTCTGATGAGTATTGTTCATTTCTATTATGGCAAAAACGTTGTGAAGAATTACCAGCAGATACGGTATTTCTGGGAACAGTTTGATCAAAAGAAAAGTAAGAGGAAAGGTGCACGCGTATTTCCTGGCTGGACATCGCTCGTGTTGCTGATCATGGTAGAAGCTTATAGTGAATGTTAGGAACTTGGGACTCAATTTTGTAATTTTCTAAGAAAATTATAAAGTCATTAGAGGATAAAGAAGACCATAAACAAATTAACTTGTTAGTTCTGTATAATCTCTCCAATTCAAGATATGCACTATACTTATTGTCGCAAGTTAATTTGAAAGGTAAGGTTTGAAGTTATTGGTTGTGATATGTGGATGATGTTATTGAGAGTTTGTAATATCCTCCTCTCTCAGGCTGGTTTTACATTGATCATGGATGAAACCAACTGATATGCTGACCAGAATGGACCCCATTAAAAATTGTTGTTTAAGAATGACCCCAAAATCAAGCCAATATTTATGGCATTTATTTTTGCTTCTCAAACAATTTTCTTTTTGGATTTAACCATTTCCTGTTAGGCTCTACTGTTTCATGGGAAAATGTTTTTAAATTTTTTCGTAAAAAATGTTTTCTTATGTTTAATTACAATCTTGAAACTAATACGTTACTGGCGGTGTTAGTGATGATGGTGAGGTGGTGGAAATAATGCATTTATGGCAATGGTGGCGGCAGCGGCAAGGTGGTGGGGTGGTCAAATAGGTGGTGATGGTGATCATGGGATGGTAATAGTGTGGCTTAAAATTTGTCTAGAAAACATTTTTCACCATTCAAAAAGTTAAATATTTTTTACTCAAATAAGCTTAATTTTTCATTTTGTCATTCCAAACAACTACAAATGCGAAAAGAATGTTTTCCAAAAACAATTTTCACCAAAACAAGGCCCTAGCATTAACAGGAAGTTTGGAGAGCTGAACCTCACGCTTGAATTTTGAGGATCGATTATGGATGGTCTCAGATGAAAATCAGATGCAATCAAGATTAGTCCAGTCATTCTAACAGATGCATTATTTGTAATGAATTTAGCCATGTCTAGCAGGATTATACATGACCCCTCCCTCAACAATTAAAATGCAAACTAATGATCTCTAATCAATTGCAATTTGTGTAACACTTTTTTTAAAATACTTCACTAGCAAGTCAAATGCAAGGTGTCTTAACGCCAAAATCATTATTAGAAAATTGCAAAAACTGTTTCCATTATTCAAGATATCAGTCTTTAACTCCCATTTTCTGCCATCTCCTTGTTCTCAGCCATTATGATCTCCATGTCCCTGATATCCCGCTTCAACACATTACCCAGCCTTGCAATGGCTTCTGTCTACTGTTGTAAAACCTGCATCAGAAAATACTATCATTTATCAGAGCATCACACATTTAATGAACACAGATTACAACCATGCGTTTCATTCTAGACATATCCACACTTATTAACTGACATTGCAGAAGGAAGAACGAAAAACTCATAATCGCCATATCTACCTCTTCTAGCCTCAAGAATAGCATTTCAAATATTGGCACTCACCTCCTGCATATCAACAAGACTCTGATCATGTATTTTGGTTGATCCCGGAAGATAAATGGAACCACCACCACCACCACCATTTGCCTGAACACGAGCCATAGTAAGCAGATTTTGGACCCTCCTAGAAAGCTCTGCTCTAGATCCTTTCAACTGTATAGGTATGTGCTAATCAATATGATGCTTTTCCACAGGCCAACAAGAATAGGATGTATGAAACAAGAAAGACGAGGAACACCAACCTGCCTAGTTATTACAGCCAACTTCTTAGTCAATTCAGCTTTACCTTTCATTAAAGGCACTCTGAAACCTTTACCTTCCAATGCCTCTACTATTCTCATGACCTTTTGACACCCCCACATACAAACAAACATATAAGAAAAACAAGTACACTGTGCTACATGCATTGATTTTTCACATGAATGATCAAGAACGCAAAGCAGACAAATGTATGCATCGCCTAGCGGATCTGGTAGAAATCAAGCATAGGTAGAGACTTGAACCCTTGCACCTTGCTAGGAGCTTTAGGGTTAAAGTCTTGCCACTGGCAAGATTGCCCCTCCAAAAAGTTATGGTCTCTAATGTACCGGAGAGAGAGAGAGAGAGAGAGAGAGAGAGAGATTACGTAAATTAGACAAAATTGTTCAAACAGACTACCAAAATGATTCACAACCATGTTGCTTAACCACTTGGAGTACAGAAGACAACGACAATTGACCCGGCCATGCAGACACGTCCTTACTACTTGTATAACGAATTTTCGAACATTCATCTCCGTTCTCAAAGTAAAATAAATAATAAAGCCAAAAAAGGTCCTATCCTTAAGAGGCGCCTTTGAAGACCTTGCTTTTTCTGTCTCATTCTTTTTATCCAGGGAAGAGTATCAACTTGAAAGTGCCTTTGAAGCTGCAATCACATGTATGAAATTGAATATTATAAATCCATGATATGCACCCAAAATGCGGGCAAACTGAGGGTGCGCACACAGAAAAAGAGAGAGTACCAATTTCACATTGCTTTGAGTCATTCGCAATCTCTCAGCATTAGAGAGTATAACTTCATCTTGAAGCTGTATTAACCAAAACATTATAATGTAAAACAATTGAAGTACAACAAAGCAGTAACAACAATACATTAGCCAAAGGAGCATCCACTTAATGCTGAATACATTAAATAGATAAGCATCCCCAAAACTAAAACTACATCATGATAAAAACACATATCATTATGAATATCACATCCTCACATCATCTATATCATTAATCAGCTTTAAAGAAGAAACAAAATCCTATAGTAGAACGACGATCAGTAGGGTCCTCTGCCTAATCAGCATCAAAAAAGGCATGTAACTGTAGGAAAGAGTGAGCGGAGTAGTGAAGACCATGAAATATAGTGCCTTTGAGATATCGTAAAATGCGAACTAGAGCATCATAGTGTGGAGAGCGAGGAACAGTCATGAACTGACTAACAATATGAACAGCATAAGCAATGTCTGTGTAAAAAATATATTGATATAGAGAGAATAAATTGTATGTATTATTGATTGATATATTTTGATATATTGAATGTTACAATGATTCCTATATATAGAATAGTAGGTGGTAGTAGGTGGTAGATGGAGTAGGTAAAGTGGAGGTGGTAGTGGTGTAGTGGGTTTAGTGGAGTAGGTGAGGTGGTAGTGGTGTAGTGGGTTAGGTTTAGTGGGTGAAGTAGGTGATAGGTTTTAACAGCCCCCCGCAAACTCAAGGGGGATAGGAACTAACCAACTTGAGTTTGGAGAGAGTAACAAAACAAGAAAATAATCTGAAAAATAAAAAATGGATAGGAGACACTGTATGGTCGTGTCAGACCGTTGTAGAAGACTGTATGGTTATGACAGACCGATGTAGAAGACAGTTTATGGGGTCATGTCGGACCGTTGTAGCAGACAATGTTGTGACAGTTGTTGTGACAGTTTATGGAGTCTTGCTGGACCCTTGTAGAAAATAACCGGAATCAATGTCGGGACAGTTTACAGAGTCTTGTCGGACCCATGAAGGAGCTAACCGGAATCAATGTCGGGACAGTTTACAGAGTCTTGTCGGACCCTTGTAGAAACTAACCGGAATCAATGTCGGGACAGTTTACAGAGTCTTGTCGGACCCATGAAGGAGCTAACCGGAATCAATGTCGGGACAGTTTACAGAGTCTTGTCGGACCCTTAAAAAGTCGCACCCTCAAAAGGTGTGCCCAATCTTTCAAAAGGCGTGCCATCAAAAGGCGTGCCCAATCCATAAAAAGGCATGCCAGATATGATGGCGAGGCACGTGAGTGCCTTGGTTGGTGCCCCCGTTTGTCGTCTGGCGTCAAGTGGCGCGCGATACGCGTGGCTGCCTCGGCTATTTAACCAAGACGGAGGCTGAGGCTGAGGCAGAAGCTGAGACAGAAAAAACTGAGAGAAACCTCTGAAAAATTCTTCGTTTTGCTGAGAAAGATACTCTGTAACACTCTGTTGCCCAGAAAAATGGCCTCGTCTTCCCACGGGCTGCTCACCTTCTTTCCCGACCTCAACGAGTCAACAAGAGAGATAACTGGTGCGGTGGCACTGGAACCTCAACCAAGCGCCCCGGAGTTTGCTCTGTTGAACTTTCCTATGCGGTCTGTGGAGCAAAGAATGGCAGTGTAGTCGGATGTGGAGGCCAATCAGTATACATTGAAGTCATGTGTGGAAACCATGACTGCGGTTACAAATTTGTCGAACCGGCTGCAGAGTAGGACAAATGAGGTGCAGCAGTTAAACGCCCAACTGGCTCTGCTCCAACGCATGTATAAGGATGCGCGAGCAGAGATAAGTGTGCTAAAGGCGGAAAATAAGGAGCGGAAGCGGAAGGCCACCGTGATGTTCTGATTTGGAGGGCCGCCATATGCTGCAGTGGAGGAGCAGGGGGTTGTGAATGTGCTCGGTGGATTAGGAAGCACGGAGACAACACCGTCAAGGGCCGCCCAGGACGGAGGCAAGAAGAAAAGACCGGCGGAATAGGCGAAGAAGTGAGGTCGGTGGGTGGCCGTCTGCAGAAAAGAAAACAAATCTTTTGGTGTTGTGTTTTGGTTTGTTGTTGTTGTTGTTGGTTTTTTTTTTTTTTTTTTGTGTAAAATTGTGATCGGGGTTGATCCCTAATATAAATAAAACAAAGTTGTTGTGCAAATCTGTATTGTTGGTTTTTTTTTTTTTTTGTTAATATATATATATATAGGAAAAAACGAAAATGATAAATACGGGGATAAGAAGAAAAAGAAAAATAACTTGTCAAAAGGTTGAGGGACATGCCATGTGGGTGGATGTTTTTTTTTTTTTTTTTTTGATTACGAAAAAAGGAAGATAAAATAAAATAAAAGGAAAATGGGGTGCAAAAGGTGATTAAAAGAAATAAATAAAGAAAGAGGGTGATGATGGATATGGGTATAGATGTAATAAAGGAATGAAAAGAAAGAAATAAATAAAGAAAGAAAAGAAGAAAAGAAAATGGGTTTGGACTATGTGCTGCTGTGTGTGTCCCCTCCATGTGCTGTCTCCTCCTGTCATCATACGAAATGGTGGGAAAGTTGACAAATTGGTGGGTGTCATTTATAATAATGAAAATAAAGGTGAGGTAGTGGATGTGTTTGGGAACTGCGTGGAAAGAGAGTGCAGAAATTTAGTGGTCGCCTATTCAGATATTAGAATACGAACCACTAGTTCTCACAACATCAAAAGACCAACAGTGGCCTCTCATTCATTTGCAGCTGCATCCTCTGATGGAGTGTTCTCTCCTTCACCATCTGACGGACCACAAGGCGATTTCCGGTATCGGGTTTGCTGTTGTGTTGGCTGCAGTTTAGGTTGAAGTGCCTTGAGTGGTCCTTTGGGCTTCTCTCCACCTTGCTTCCCCAGAGCCCAATCAGCAGAGTCAAAGTAAGCACGTTCATGGTCCTTACAAATAAGTGGTGGTTTCTTGGGCCCATACTTGCTCTTAACAGCTTCCTCCTCCTGTTGGGGTGATGGCATGGCCTTTTCAGAGTCCTCTGGGACATCTTCATCCACACCTTCATGCTCTTTGACATCTTCCTCGTTGCCTGACATAGTGTTCTTGCAGCAATCCAATGTACAGCAGCGGTAAAAACAAGCTCTCGAGAGAAAGGAGAGAGAGCTTAGAGATCTCTTCTTGCAGAGTTACGGCTGTGGAGAGTGGAAGGTATGTGTAGAAAATAAGCGGAATAGATTGAGGTCCGGCGGATGGCTAAGGTGAGGTTGCCGCCCGCCGGTGAAGCGAAAAATACTAGGTTCTAAACCTGCTCTGATACCATGTAAAAAATATATTGATATAGAGAGAATAAATTGTATGTATTATTGATTGATATATTTTGATATATTGAATGTTACAATGATTCCTATATATAGAAGAGTAGGTGGTAGTAGGTGGTAGATGGAGTAGGTAAAGTGGAGGTGGTAGTGGTGTAGTGGGTTTAGTGGAGTAGGTGAGGTGGTAGTGGTGTAGTGGGTTAGGTTTAGTGGGTGAAGTAGGTGATAGGTTTTAACAGTCTGGACGAGTAACTGTGAGATAGACAAGACTGCCAACTAGTTGACGATATAAAGCAGCATTAGACAACATGTGACCATCAAGAGGTGTGAGACGAGTCTGAAGATCCACGAGAGTAGAGGCAGTCTTGAAATCGGTAAGACCAGCACGAGCCAAGAGATCAGAAGTATACTTGGCTTGGGAAAGAAAGTAACCAGACGGATCATGAGAGATTTCCAAGCCGAGAAAATAGCTGAGAAGACCCAAATCCTTCATCTCAAATTGGCGGTTGAGAAACTGTTTGAGACTAGAGATACCCACTGTGTCATTGCCAGTGATGATCATATCATCCACATAGAGAAGAAGAAGAATAATACCACGCTCTGTCTTACGAATAAAAATGGTAGAATCATAGGCACTGGAGGAGAATCCAAAATCATGAATGGTGGAGCTAAACTTGGCGAACCAGGCACGAGGAGCTTGTTTATACAAATGTGTACAGGGAAAGAAAGTTGAGTAGGTTGTACGGCTGCCCTGCTGGGGCAGTGTGTCTTATACAGCAAATTATTGCCTCATTCGAGGCAAAGTGTTTGGACAGTGATGGTCGGTCCGTAGGGGCCACCATAGATCCCATTTTAATAATCTGAACCGTTCAATATGTACAACTCGTCAAGTATTATATGCTTGTAAAAAATCACGTTGATCGGATATTGATAGCTATGTGATTGGATTAGTTTTTTTTTCAACAGTTAACTATCACACCATCCGTTTTGTTTATACAAAACTGATTTGATCATATAGTTAATGATATCCGATCAACGTGATTTTTTACAGACATATAGTACTCAACGAGTTTTACATATTAACGCTTCGGATTATCAAAACGGAACCCTTAGTGGGCCCCCAAGGACCCAACATTACCATGTCGCTTTATATATGTAATTTTTTTTCCCCAAAAAGTGTATGACCTGCCTTCCTGCTGCAGCCGTACGGCTGACAGTGTAATTCAAACTTTTGTATTACAAAAATGTATAAAATATTTTTTTAATATATTTTATTTGTGAATAGTAATGACTTTTTTACTTTTTGTGTAATTTTTTGACTTTTTTGATTTTTGTGGGACTTGCCAAACCTGGCCTTAATTGTGACAATTAATCTTTTTATACTTGATAGTTGTGATGTCATTTTTCTATTTATCTACTGTTAACGAAGCTAAAACAAATTTAAAATGGAGATATCAAAGTGAAATTTTGGTACAGATGCAAGAATTAAAGTGAAATTTTGACGAAAATATAAAGGTGCTAATACCTATGGCTCATATAATAAGTTTTGTCAACTTATTAAGGTCATATGTACAATGAAAATGTGACATTAATTGCAACTTGATTTAAACCATAAAAGATTAATTATTAAAAGTGACAGAGGCAAAAGAAATTTTGGTAGAACGAGTGATAAGTGAAATTTAACAAACACTTTTGCTTACATGGAAAAATAACAATAATATTTTTCTTCTTTCTTTCTTTCCTTATAAATTTTCAATGCCATGAAAAGCATCCTTTGGTAGAATTTTAATTACTAGTATGGCCGTTAAATAAATCAAGTTAAAAACTCATCATTCGAGATTAATTTATTATGTAAATAAGTCAAACATAAACATAAACTTGTTAAGTTCTACTACTTGACTTTTGGGAAGTAGGAAAAAAGCTAACAAAGCTATTTATTGGCTTTTTTTTTTAAGAAAACGTACAAAAAAGTAGAGGTGATATAACCTTAATAAACCAATATGATGGCTTTTTTTCTATGTTCCCAAAATAAAGTTATTTAAACTCGACTTATGTACAACTTGTTAAAAACTCATTCAAAATCAATTCGTTATATAAAAAAATCAAATTTAAATATAATTTTAAACTCGTTAAATTATCAAATCAAAATTAAACAACCTATTACTTGGTTCATTTTCGACCTTAATTACTAGTTTTAGAAATATTGATTATTGCTTGTGCTCCGGTTTTTTCCAAGTTTGCCTGGGCCAGTTGGACAGCAAAGTTTGTCAAAATGGGCTTCAATTAAACAATGGGCCTCAAAGTGGGCCAATATTTGCTAATTGAGCGTCATTACTTATTGGGCCTAAACTTGGGCCAGACAACGGTCCATACTCGCCCAGCCGAAGTCCACGGCACATTTCTATCTTCATCTTCTTCTCTCTCTCTCTCTCTCTCTCTACTCTCCTCAGTGCTCACTGATCTGAAAATGGCTGGAAGTGGGCGACGAAGTGCGAGAAGCAGAATCAAATACAGACGCCGACGAAGATCGAACCCCTCTCCGCAATCCCAAACTCCGAAAGCACAGAAGCAGAGACCACAGTCTCATTCGCCTCTTAAATGTTGATCTCAAAGTTGTTCTAGGGTTTGCTATCATCGCGTTCTTGATTGTCCTTTTCATGATTCATCGACTTATAATTGCCGTTGAACATCCTCAGAAACCCAGGGTCGTGACCCCATTCCCTGCCCCAAAGATCATGTATCTTCCTCAGGTGAAACTTTCATCTACAATTTGAATAAACTCATATAATATATATATGTGTGTGTGTGTGTGTATGTATATTATAGAATCTATAAACTGTTGCTTTCATTGTTTCTAAAAAATGTAGTTTTTTCTAGTGGGAAAGTTGATTTTTTAGTTGCTTTTTAGCCGAAAACAAATGGGCTTTAGCCCAGAAAAAAAAAAAAAAAAAAAAAAACAGCTTATTTTGCCTCCAGTTTAAGAACAAAGTTTATGATGTTTGCCTCCAGTTTAAGAACAAAGTTTATGTGCTTGCCACGTGCTTCACACTTTGAAGTATAGCCTAGGAAGCTCTCTTTAGATCTGTGCCTCGTGTCATGGTTTACAAATATGACTAAAGAAACTTGCTCGCTTCTTGGACTATGTCAGTGAGGTTCTCTTTTTTCTTTTTCTTTTTATTTTTCAAATTCGACTTTGTATACTCTGTAAGAGATTACATTTATGTTCTCTTACTTAGCATAATTTATAGTTTTCACGTTTTTGTTTCATATCATGAATTCTTGAATATCTTCTATTCTTAAATTGGGAGTTGCTAGAAGTAGGATGGTATTACTGGCTTATGTTTCGTTCATTTGTTTTGATTTTTATCAGATCCAAGCTTAGTGAGGTGATGCAAACTGTGCACCGTTTCTTCTATCTTGCGAATGAAGATGGGAACGCTTTGAGTTTGAGTAGGGAGACCTTGAACATTCGTGAGAATTCTCTCCTGGCTTTTGGATCACAAACAGATGTTGGCAGTTTGAATCTAAATTTAGAATCAATGGTATGTTGTCAAATAGATGCACAGGAACCTTCATTGTGAAAGAGGAAATAATTACTCATGCATGCCTGTGCTCCTCCATGTTTATGTATTTTGTGGCCCCAACAATATTTTTAATTCAGCTTTAATCTCAAACCAATTTTTTGTAGGATGATTTGGAAGTCCATTATTCTGGCTTCAGGACATCTCACATTCACAATTTATCAGACCTTGTCCAGCAAAATCTTGGAGCCCAAGTAAGAATTAATGTTTTTTGTTGTCTGCTGTTTTTTCTGCATGCTAAATCATGTTGATTTCTGCTATTGGTAAAACATTCATTTGCTTCCATTTTACAGTGTTATAATCGTACTAGTGTTTCATGTTTCAGTTTTCAGCAGTGGTTCTTTCACTTATGCTGTGTGTGCGCGCGCTTGCTTGCTTGCTTGCTCACTCACACTCTTGTATGTGTTGTTAGGTGAGGAAGTTTGGTCGTTTGCAACTCTCAGACACTACCGATGATTCTTATAACATTTTAGTATTTCAGGTAGGCAGTCAGGGAGGTAACAGGTTACATATGTCCACGGACTATGATTGCCATTCTCAGGTTTCCATTTCTCTTCTATCCCATATGCTTTTCTGTTTTTTATGCAGATCTTGGGTAGGATTTCTTTCAGAACAGATGTAGCTTTTATATCTGGAACTGGCGTAAAAGATTCAAGACTTAAAGAACGTCTCAGCAGCCTTACAGGTATCTTCTGTCAAGTTCTGTGCATGTTTCCTTTATCTTGATTGTGAACATTGTGTTTATAAGATTACAAGTGTCTCATTCTTTATGAAACTTCCTTATAAGTAATCCTGGTATAACTTATTAGAAGCACAAGAAAACAGGCTGCTTGTTGGTATTGCCAAACAAGAAAGACTGCAGAATTAGATTTGAGGTAAATAACCTCTTTTCAATTTGAAAAGAGGCAACTAAAAATATTTAGCAATATGCTAGGAAGTCATGAAATCTAGAGGACTGCATATAGGATTACATGAAAACCTTCACTTACATTTTTTAATTAACTTGGTGGACAAGTTCAGTGAGGAAGGAAAAAGATCAACTTAATAGACAAAGGAGAGTAAACGGGCATGCCGATTAAGAGAGAGAGAGAGGGGGGGGGGGGGGAAGACAACTTTGGGAATGATTGTTGTCTAAAAGACCTAGAATAAAAACTTCAAAGAATTGTTACAGAGATGGGATTCATGTCAATTCATAACGTTCATTAGTTTGATTTAGCAGAGGAAATGAAGAGTGAAGTTGTTAACGCTGTTAAAAGAAGTGAGTGGTGTAGTGCAGTCATTCTCATGGGAGGGTGTAGAGATAAGATGGGTGCGCTGTGATCAAGATTTTAAGTCAATAGGCAATGTGATGATGTCAATGTCATTGACAAGAACTCAGCATAATGGTACCATTTTCCTGACCACGTATCCCAGTCCTCCGACCAAATTTCCCTGTTTATTTTAAATTTAAATATTTTTTGAACTTTTCGCTCTTTGGGGAATTGAAATATCTTCTGAATGTAGGATCATATTCCTTTTGCATAAACAAGTTGAACCCTCCCTCTCGAAATTATATTTCTTTTTTTAGTGCACAATATTACAATCCTTTTTGTATGGACATGTTGACTCATACCCCAATTTCTTGTAATTTTTTTGTTTACTTTCAATAGCACAAGCTATTTATTTCAGCTTTGTAAGTTGGGATAATTTTGCTTCATACTTTTGGGTACCTTACTGACTAGTCAACTAGATGAGAAGGAAAAAGAATTTGATGACAAATTCAAAAAATGCTTTAATTTGGCTGATGCGGTATCCATTCATATGAAATCCTTATATTTGTGTCATTTGTTTTTTGAAATCAAATAACTGTATGCAGAATTTTTAGGATCATGGCATGTCTTTGATAGTTTTGTTGCAAGTAACATGTCACTATAAGCCTAGTCACATTGGTGACTGCAGGAAAATTATACGATTCTTAAGATATAGTTTTTATTATTATTATTGTTATTCTTATTATTATTATTTGGATGGTCTCATTGTGTTTAAACTTAAAATTATGAATATGTTGATAAAAGTTATTCAGCCAGTTCATAGGCTCAAGGAGACTTTTTCAGCTCTCAGTTTGAAAAGAACAATGCTTGTCTCCCTTTTTTTCGAGGCTTAGGGAGAGCTTGACCAATTCTTTAATTTTGTGATCAAGATTTTAAGGAAAATTATACAATTCCTATGATCTCTTTTCTTGACCAACTCTTAAATTTTGTAGAGCTTTTTGATACACATGAAGATGTATAGGGTTTTTTTTTTCTTCTCCTCTTTTGTATACAGATGGCATTCCCTTGATGCCTTTTTTAAATGAATCTTACTTTAACTTACCAAAATAAAATGTCAAGCAGTTCAAATAATCCCGGTGGCCATTTCATTTTATGTTTAAGTTGTATTCAATTGTACAAAATCTATATTTTGCATAAAATGGACTGTTCTGATATTATGATATGTTGTTTTCAGCTTGATTCTGAGTCCATCTCCACTGGTAAGGCTGCAGTTGCGAGTTTGTTGGGTGGAATTGGCTACTTTTATGACCAATCAAAAATCTCAGTCCCAAGTAACTCTAATGTAAGTGTTACAGATCTGTATGTGATCGTCTTAATCATATCAAATCAATTATGTCTTCATGAATTCCATTTGAAACACAATATCTCCATCTAATATGATTAACTGTCTTTTGAGGGAGAGAGAGGAAGAGAGGTGGTTTGAGTTTACAAAAGTTATTAGGATAGATGGGCTGGGTTTACAGGTTAGCTGTAAAAGGTTTATTTGATTTAGCTTGATTGTCTGCATGATTTAATTAGGGGCCAAGTCATTGCTAATTAGAGTGGCCTGTAGGTTAAGTAACTTTAGGCCTAACAGACTGATGAATCTCTGCTGCAATAAAGTATTTGGAAGGCTTTTTTGGGAGAACAAAATTTTAAGGGGAATTTCGAATTTTATGAAAAATGGTAGAGAAGGAAGTGGTGACCAAATCTTCAATTTTGAATAAAATTCGAAATTCCCTAGAAAGACATTTGACAGAGGAGACAATTGTTTGATTAGATACTTGGAATAAGATCGAGAGCTCCTTGGGAGGAAAGAATTGTGAAAGAAAACCTGAGTAGAATTTTAGAAATTATGGAAAGTTTTTGATCAGACAGAAATCCTTAGGTTTTTGACTTTAGAGGGAATCTGATTTTAAGGAAAAGTGTTGATGAGGAGGTGATGACCGAGTCTTTCACTTTGAAGTGAAATTTTGAATTTCCTTAGAAGACATTTGACTATAAGGTGATTGTTTGATTGATTTCTTGGAATAAGATCTATAATTCTTTGGAAATTTTTTGAAAATAAAATTTGAAAAGAATTTTGAAATTATGGAAAGTTCTTTTTATCAGGGAAAAACATTTGGGCCGCTGACTTTGAGGGAACCTTAATTTTATGGAGAAATGTTAGACAAGGAAGTAATGACCGAGTCTCTCATTTCGAATAAAATTTTGGTTCCTGTACAAGATATTTGGATAAAGGGTGATCGTTTGGTTGATTCCTTGGAATAAAATCCAAACTCCTCAAAACTTTCGAAAAAAAAGAGGAAAAGGAAACATTGAAATTTTAAAGAAGAAAAAAAAACTGCACTTTATTTTGAAAAAGGATTTTGTAAAAAATAGAAGTTGAAATTTGATCACGCACTTTTGAAAATAAATTGGGGCACATTTCGGGAAATAATAAGTAATGGAAAGACAATTGTTTAGATTGATCACTCTGGTAGAAATCCTTTAAATTCCTCAGAATTCCCTTGGTCGGGCTACTATCACCCAATGGGTGATAACAATGACTTCGAGATCCAGCGGTAAGTGTTAAACAAAATTAACTGGTTTCATTCACCCATCCTCGGGTTTGTTGCTTAGTGTCCCGGACACTATTCATGGGTTATGTTATGTCAATAAGGCAAGCATGAGACTATAATACTAGTACTGTTTGATCATTCCCTTGTGGAAGGAGTGGTATATTGATAGTAACAACTGATGTGCCCTTTTGTGACCAAACTTGCCTCCTTTTGCATGGAGAGAGCATTAGCAGCTTCCAAACTAGGGTAGGATATCCTCCTTTCCGGGATTTTATTATTGCCTCTTTGAATGATTTAGTGAATCCTAGGTCTGACTTCTAAATTAGGACAAGGCAACCCTACCCCCCAAATAGGCACGAATGCAAATTATGTCCTTGTGTTATATTTTGGAAAGGATTGGATTTGATTCCAGCGATCTAACAACGAGAAAGACAGTGATTTCATTCCCAAAGTCTGGGGAGTTTGACGTGGCAGTGATTTGATTCTGTGGCAATTTGAGTTGTTTGGGGGCAATGATGCAGTTACAAAGATTTGGGGGTTCAATTTAGGCAGTGATTCATATTTTGATCACGATTTTAGTAATCAGTAGTAAATTAGGTGGGTGGTTTCCCAATTTTAAAGAATTTGAGTTTGAATTTGGATTCTTACCTTAGTGATCAAAGAAGAAGAGGAAAAAGAAAAGAATGATTGGCTTTTTAAAATTTAAATCTCCAAGAAAACATGTTATTAAAGAATAACTTCTAAAAAAAAAAGGAACATTCCAACTTAAGTAGAGCCTCGGAGATTATGGAAGGTGTTTGATCGAATAAGAATCTTCAAGTCATTGACATTAGGGGGAATTTCGACTTTTATGAAAAATGGTAGATAAGGAAGTGGTGACCATATCTTCAATTTTGAATAAAATTCGAAATCCCCTAGAAAGACATTTGACTAAGGAGACAATTGTTTGATTAGATACTTGGAATAAGATCGAGAGCTCCTTGGGAGGAAAGAATTGCGAAAGAAAACCTGAGTAGAATTTTAGAAATTATGGAAAGTTTTTGATCAGACAGAAATCCTTAGGTTTTTGACTTTAGAGGAAATTTGATTTTAAGGAAAAGTGTTTATGAGGAGGTGATGACCGAGTCTTTCACTTTGAAGTGAAATTTTGAATTTCCTTAGAAGACATTTGACTATAAGGTGATTGTTTGATTGATTTCTTGGAATAAGATCTAAAATTCTTTGGAAATTTTTTAAAAATAAAATTTGAAAAGAGTTTTGAAATTATGGAAAGTTCTTTTCATCAGGTAAAAACATTTGGGCCGCTGACTTTGAGGGAACCTTAATTTTATGGAGAAATGTTAGACAAGGAAGTAATGACCGAGTCTCTCATTTCGAATAAAATTTTGGTTCCTGTACAAGATATTTGGCTAACGGGTGATCGTTTGGTTGATTCCTTGGAATAAAATTCGAACTCCCCAAAACTTTTGAAAAAAAAGCAGATTGGGAAACATTGAAATTTTAAAGAAAAAAAAAAAAAACTGCACTTTATTTTGAAAAAGGATTTTGTAAAAAATAGAAGTTGAAATTTGATCACGCACTTTTAAAAATAAATTGAGGCACATTTCGGGAAACAATAAGTAATGGAAAGACAATTGTTTAGATTGATCACTCTGGTAGGAATCCTTTAAATTCCTCAGAATTCCCTTGGTCGGGCAACTATCACCCAATGGGTGATGACTTCAAGATCCAATGGTAAGTGTTAAACAAAATTGACTGGTTTCATTCACCTATCCTCGGGTTTGTTGCATAGTATCCCGGACACTATTCGTGAGTTATGTTATGTCAATAAGGCAAGCATGAAACTATGCTACTAGTACTGTTTGATCATTCCCTTATGGAAGGAGTGGTATATTGATAGTAACAACTGATGTGCCCTTTTGTGATCAAACTTGCCTCCTTTTGCATGGAGAGAGCATTAGCAGCTTCGAAAGTTGGGCAGGACACCCTCCTTTCCAGGATTGTATTATTGCCTCTTTGAATGATTTAGTGAATCCTAGGTCTGACTTCTAAATTAGGACAGGACAACCCTGGCCCCCAAATAGGCATGAACCCAAATTTTGTGCTCGTGATATTTTTGAAATGATTTGATTTGATTTAATTTGATTCCAACGATCTAACAACGAGAAAGACAGTGATTTCATTCCCAAGGTCTGGGGAGTCTGACGTGGCAGCGATTTGATTCTGTGGCAATCTGAGTTGTTTGGGGGCAATGATGCAGTTACAAAGATTTGGGGGTTCAATTTAGGCAGTGATTCATATTTTGATCATGATTTTAGTAATCAGTAGTAAATTAGGTGGGTGGTTTCCCAATTTTAAAGAATTTGAGTTTGAATTTGGGTTCTTACCTTAGTGATCAAAGAAGAAGAGGAAAAAGAAAAGAATGATTGGCTTTTTAAAATTTAAATCCCCAAGAAAACATGTTATTAAAGAATAACTTCTAAAAAAAAAAAAAGGAACTTTCTAACTTTAGTTGAGCCTCGGAGATTATGGAAGGTGTTTGATTGAATAAAAATCTTCAAGTCATTGACTTTAGGGGGAATTTCGACTTTTATGAAAAATGGTAGATAAGGAAGCGGTGACCAAATCCTCAGTTTTGAATAAAATTCGAAATCCCCTTGAAAGACATTTGACTAAGGAGACAATTGTTTGGTTAGATACTTGGAATAAGATCGAGAACTTCTTGGGAGGAAAGAATTGTGAAAGAAAACCCGAGTAGAATTTTAGAAATTATGGAAAGTTTTTGATCAGACAGAAATCCTTAGGTTTTTGACTTTAAAGGGAATTTGATTTTATAGAAAAGTGTTGATGAGGAGGTGATGACCGAGTCTTTCACTTTGAAGTGAAATTTTGAATTTCCTTAGAAGACATTTGACTATAAGGTGATTGTTTGATTGATTTCTTGGAATAAGATCTAAAATTCTTTGGAAATTTTTTGAAAATAAAATTTGAAAAGAGTTTTGAAATTATGGAAAGTTCTTTTTATTAGGTAAAAACATTTGGGCCGCTGACTTTGAGGGAACCTTAATTTTATGGAGAAATGTTAGACAAGGAAGTAATGACCGAGTCTCTCATTTCGAATAAAATTTTGGTTCCTGTGCAAGATATTTGGCTAACGGGTGATCGTTTGGTTGATTCCTTGGAATAAAATTCGAACTCCCCAAAACTTTCGAAAAAAAAGCGGATTGGGAAACATTGAAATTTTAAAGAAAAAAAAAAAAAACTGCACTTTATTTTGAAAAAGGATTTTGTAAAAAATAGAAGTTGAAATTTGATCACGCAGTTTTGAAAATAAATTGAGACACATTTCGGGAAACAATAAGGTGTCGTTTGGTAACACTTACGTTTTCAGTTTTCTGATTATATTTACAAAAATTTTAAAAACTTAAATAAAAACTTATTTGGTAAAATTTTTGATTTATAAATCAGTGGTCTTAGTTTATAAATTTGGCCAAAAAATAAAAACACAAAAAATGTGTTTCCGTTTTGAGTTTTGAGTTTTTTTTTTTTTACCACCCAACACTAGCCACCAGCCACCACCCGCCACTATTTTCCACCACCGTCTTCCGCCACCACCACCCGCCACCACTTGCCACCACCACTCACTACCCACCTGCCACCACCCACTCGCCGCCACCACCGCCACCCACCAGCCACCTACCATCCACCCGCCACTACTTGCCACCATCACTCACCACCCACCTGCCACCACCATCCACCACCACCCGCCACCTGCCACCCACCCGCCAACACCACCCACCACCCATCACCACCACCCACCTGCCACCACCACCCATCACCCACCACCACCACCACCATCACCCACCACCCACCTGCCACCACCACCCATCACCCACCACCACCACTAGTCACCTGCCACCCATCCGCCACTACCACCCACCACCCACCACCACCCACTCGCTACCACCTACCACCCGCCACCGTCACCCACCCACCCACCGCCACCACCACCCACTCGCTACCACCTACCACCCGCCACCGTCACCCACCCACCCACCACCACCACCACCACCACCACCACCACCTGCCCGCCACCACCCACCATCCACCTGCCACCACCCACTTGCTACCACCCACCACCCGCCACCGTCACCCACCCACCAACCATCACCACCCACCCGCCACCACCGACTACCACCCGCCATCCGCCATCCACCTGCCACCACCACCACCCACTCGCTACCACCCACCCACCCACCACCACCAGCTACCCACCACACACCGTCACCACTTTCCACCACCGTCTTCCGCGCCACATGCCCCCACTCACTCTTTTTTATATTTTAAATTTTTTTTAAACATTTTGTCAATTACCAAACGCGTTTGTGGTTTATGTTTTTCTAAAAATAAACAAAAATCAGTTTATAAAATTTTTGTAAATATAAACTGAAAACGTAAACGTTACCAAACACCCCCTAAGTAATGGAAAGACAATTGTTTAGATTGATCACTCTGGTAGGAATCCTTTGAATTCCTCAGAATTCCCTTGGTTGGGCAACTATCACCCAATGGGTTATGACGAAGACTTTGAGATCCAATGGTAAGTGTTAAACAAAATTGACTGGTTCCATTCACCTATCCTCGGGTTTGTTGCATAGTATCCCGGACAGTATTTGTGGGTTATGTTATGTCAATAAGGCAAGCATGAAACTATGCAACTAGTACTGTTTGATCATTCCTTTGTGGAAGGAGTGGTATATTGATAGTAACAACTGATGTGCCCTTTTGTGACCAAACTTGCCTCCTTTTGCATGGAGAGAGCATTAGCAACTTCGAAAATAGGGCAGGACACCCTCCTTTCCAGGATTGTATTATTGCCACTTTGAATGATTTAGTGAATCCTAGGTCTGACTTCTAAATTAGGACAGCACAACCCTGCCCCCCAAATAGGCATGAATGCAAATTTTGTGCTCATGTGATATTTTTGAAATGATTTGATTTGATTTAATTTGATTCCAGCGATCTAACAACGAGAAAGACAGTGATTTCATTCCCAAAGTCTGGGGAGTCTGACGTGGCTGTGATTTGATTCTGTGGCAATCTGAGTTGTTTGGGGGCAATGATGCAGTTACAAAGATTTGGGGGTTCAATTTAGGCAGTGATTCATTTTTTAATCATGATTTTAGTAATCAGTAGTAAATTAGGTGTGTGGTTTATCAATTTTAAAGAATTTGAGTTTGAATTTGGGTTCTTACCTTTGTGATCAAAGAAGAAGAGGAAAAAGAAAAGAATGATTTGCTTTTTAAAATTTAAATCCCCAAGAAAACATGTTATTAAAGAATAACTTCTAAAAAAAAAAAAAGGAACTTTCTAACTTAAGTAGAGCCTCGGAGATTATGGAAGGTGTTTGATCGATTAAGAATCTTCAAGTCATTGACTTTAGGGGGAATTTCGACTTTTATGAAAAATGGTAGATAAGGAAGTGGTGGCCAAATCTTCAATTTTGAATAAAATTCGAAATCCCCTAGAAAGACATTTGACTAAGGAGACAATTGTTTGATTAGATACTTGGAATAAGTTCGAGAGCTCCTTGGGAGGAAAGAATTGTGAAAGAAAACCCGAGTAGAATTTTAGAAATTATGGAAAGTTTCTGATCAGATAGAAATCCTTAGGTTTTTGACTTTAGAGGGAATTTGATTTTATGGAAAAGTGTTGATGAGGAGGTGATGACTGAGTCTTTCACTTTGAAGTGAAATTTTGAATTTCCTTAGAAGACATTTGACTATAAGGTGATTGTTTGATTGATTTTTTGGAATAAGATCTAAAATTCTTTGGAAATTTTTTGAAAATAAAATTTGAAAAGAGTTTTGAAATTTTGGAAAGTTCTTTTTATCAGGTAAAAACATTTGGGCCGCTGATTTTGAGGGAACCTTAATTTTATGAAGTAATGCTAGACAAGGAAGTAATGACCGAGTCTCTCATTTCGAATAAAATTTTGGTTCCTGTACAAGATATTTGGCTAACGGGTGATCGTTTGGTTGATTCCTTGGAATACAATTCGAACTCCTTAAAACTTTCGAAAAAAAAGCGGATTGGGAAACATTGAAATTTTAAAGAAAAAAAAAAACTGCACTTTATTTTGAAAAAAATAGAAGTTGAAATTTGATCACGCACTTTTGAAAATAAATTGAGGCACAGTTCGGGAAACAATAAGTAAGGGAAAGACAATTGTTTAGATTGATCACTCTGATAGGAATCCTTTAAATTTCTCAGAATTTCCTTGGTCGGGCAACTATCACCCAATGGGTGTGTTTGATTGGGGGGATTAGGAGGGGGGACTATCCACTATTTGGATTGTAATCTAAATAGTGCACCTTATCCGTCGTTTGATTTTTTTTTAGTCCGGCGGACTCCATGTCCGGCCGGACTCCATGTCCCCCATATGGGGGACTATCCTGTCCTGGGGGGGGGGGACAGAAAGTGGGGGACTAATCACTGTTTGGATTATATGCGAAAATGACCATTTTGACCCTCTACTATTTAATTATGTATTATATTTAATAAAATTCAATAAAATTTAAATGTCTCATTTTAAAAATAAAATAATTTTATTTAACTTTTTATTAATGTTTTATTTATTTAATTTTTTAAAATAATTTTTTATAGATATTTTATTAATTTTTATTTTAAAATTTTGTTTATGTTTTATTTAATTTCATTGTTTAAATTTAATAGATGTTTTATTTAAACAATTAAATGTTTAATTTCAACAATAAATAATTTCATTTATTTAAATTATGTTTTATTTAAACATTTAAACATTTGTACATCAACATGTTTATTAAATTATTTCAACATCTGTACATCAACATGTATATTTATTTAACATCTATTAAATTATGTTTTAATACGTCAACATTTGATTACATCTACATTTGTTAATTGTTAATTACATCAACATTTGTTAATTGTTTAAACATAATCTATACATCAACATTTATTTAATTGTTAATTGTTAATTGTTTAAACATAATCTGTACATCAAAATAATTTCAATGTTAATTGTTTAAATAAAAATTTAAACATTTAACCATTAGTATGTTTAATTTCTACAATAAATTTTTATTTGTTTAAATAAAAATAATCTATACCAGTCAAATTTTTTTATCAATATTAGTATGTTTAAATATCTTTAAACAAAATTTAACCATTAGTATGTTTAATGTTTACTAAAAATAATTAAAATATTAAAGATATGTTTAATATTGCTATTACATAGTAAACAATTGAAAAAGGGTAAAATAGTCTTTTGTTCATTTATCCTATCTAGTCCGTCCAACCAAACGTTGGATTCACTGAAAATAGTCCTATCCAGACATCTAATACCATGAAAAAACAAACACAGGATACATATCCAATCCGACCAAATAGTCCGGGGGATTCACAGTCCCAGGATTCAAGTCCGATGGATTCTAATCCCCCATTTTCCAGTCCGTCCAATCAAACACACCCAATGGGTGATGACGATGACTTCGAGATCCAATGGTAAGTGTTAAACAAAATTGACTAGTTCCAGTCACCTATCCTCGGGTTTGTTGCTTAGTATCCCGGACACTATTCGTGGGTTATGTTATGTCAATAAGGCAAGCATGAAACTATGCTACTAGTACTGTTTGATCATTCCTTTGTGGAAGGAGTGGTATATTGATAGTAACAACTGATGTGCCCTTTTGTGACCAAACTTGCCTCTTTTTGCATGGAGAGAGCATTAGCAGCTTCGAAAGTAGGGCAGGACACCCTCCTTTCCAGGATTGTATTATTTCCTCTTTGATTGATTTAGTGAATCCTAGGTCTGACTTTTTAATTAAAGACAGGGCAACCCTACCCCCAAAATAGGCTTGAATGCAAATTATGTGCTTATGTGATATTTTTAAAATGATTTGATTTGATTTGATTCCAGCGATCTAAAACGAGAAAGACAGTGATTTCATTCCCAAAGTCTAGGGAGTCTGACGTGGCAGCGATTTGATTTTGTGGCAATCCGAGTTATTATGGGGCAATGATGCAGTTACAACGATTTGGGTGTTCAATTTAGGCAGTCATTCATATGTTGATCTTGATTTGAGTAATCAGTAGTAAATTAGGGGGGTGGTTTCCCAATTTTAAAGAATTTGAGTTTAAATTTTGGTTCTTACCTTAGTGATCAAAGAAGAAGAGGATAACAAAAAGAATGATGGGCTTTTTAAAATTTAAATCCCCAAGAAAACAAGTCATTAAAGAATAACTTCTAAAAAAAAAAGGAACTTTCCAACTTAAGTAGAGCCCCGGAGATTATGGAAGGTGTTTGATCGCATAAGAATCTTTAAGTCATTGACTTAAGGTGGAATTTCGACTTTTATGAAAAATGGTAGATAAGGAAGTGATGACCATATCTTCAATTTTGAATAAAATTCGAAATCCCCCATAAAGACATTTGACAAAGGAGACAATTGTTTGATTAAATACTTGGAATAAGATCAAGAGCTCCTTGGGAGGAAAGTATTGTGAAAGAAAATCCGAGTAGAATTTTAGAAATTATTATAAAGTTTTTGGTCAGATAGAAATCCTTAGGTTTTTCACTTTAGAGGGAATTTGATTTTATGGAAAAGTGTTGATGAGGAGGTGATGATTGAGTCTTCCACTTTGAAGTGAAATTTTGAATTTCCTTAGATGACATTTGACTATAAGGTGATTGTTTGATTGATTTCTTGGAATAAGATCTAAAATTCTTTGGAAATTTTTTGAAAATAAAATTTGAATAGATTTCCGGAATTATGGAAAGTTCTTTTCATCAAGTAAAAACCTTTGGGCCGCTGACTTTGAGGGAACCTTAATTGTACGGAGAAATGTTAGACAATGAAGTAATGACCGAGTCTCTCATTTCGAATAAAATTTTGGTTCCTGTACAAGATATTTGGCTAAAGGGTGATCGTTTGGTTGATTTCTTGGAATAAAATCCGAACTACTCAAAACTTTCGAAAAAAAAGAGGATAGGGGAACATTGAAATTTTAAAGAAAAAAAAAAAGGCACTTTATTTTGAAAAAAATATAAGTTGAAATTTGATCACGCAGTTTTGACAATAAATTGGGGCACATTTCGGGAAACAATAAGTAATGGAAAGAAAATTGTTTACATTGATCACTCTGGAAGGAATCCTTCAAATTCCTCAGAATTCCCTTGGTCGGGCAACTATCACCCAATGGGTGATGACGACGACTTCGAGATCCAATGGTAAGTGTTAAACAAAATTGACTGGTTCCATTCACCTATCCTCGGGTTTGTTGCATAGTATCCCGGACAGTATTCGTGGGTTATGTTATGTCAATAAGGCAAGCATGAAACGATGTTACTAGTACTGTTTGATCATTCCCTTGTGGAAGGAGTGGTATATTGATAGTAGCAATTGATGTGCCCTTTTGTGACCAAACTTGCCTCCTTTTGCATGGAGAGAGCATTAGCAGCTTCCAAACTACGGCAGGATACCCTCCTTTTCCGGATTGTATTATTGCCTCTTTGAATGATTTAGTGAATCCTAGGTCTGACTTCTATATTAAGACAGGGCAACCTTGCCCCCCAAATAGGCATGAATGCAAATTTTCTGCTTATGTGATATTTTTGAAATGATTTGATTTGATATTAATTGATTTCGGCGATCTAACAACGAGAAAGACAGTGATTTCATTCCCAAAGTCTGGGGAGTTTGACGTGGCAGTGATTTGATTCTGTGGCAATCCGAGTTATTTGGGGGCAATGATGCGGTCACAAAGATTTGGGGGTTCAATTTAGGCAGTGATTCATATTTTGATCTTGATTTGAATAATCAGTAGTAAATTAGGGGGGGTTTTCCCAATTTTAAAGAATTTGAGTTTGAATTTGGGTTCTTGCCTTATTGACTAAGGAAGAAGAGGATAAAGAAAAGAATGATTGGCTTTTTAAAATTTAAATACCCAAGAAAACATGTTATTGAAGAATAACTTCTAAAAAAAAAAAAGAAACTTTCCAATTTAGGTAGAGCCTTGGAGATTATGGAAGGTGTTTGATCGAATAAGAATCTTAAAGTCATTGACTTTAGGGTGAATTTCGACTTTTATGAAAAATGGTAGATAAGGAAGTGGTGACCAAATCTTCAATTTTGAATAAAATTCGAAATCCCTTAGAATGACATTTGACTAAGGAGACAATTGTTTGATTAGATACTTGGAATAAGATCGAGAGCTCCTTGGGGGGAAAGAGTTGTGAAAGAAAACCCGAGTAGAATTTTAGAAATTATAGAAAGTTTTTGATCAGACATAAATCTTTAGGTTTTTGACTTTAGAGGGAATTTGATTTTATGGAAAAGTGTTGATGAGGAGGTGATGACCGAGTCTTCCACTTTGAAGTGAAATTTTGAATTTCCTTAGAAGACATTTGACTATAAGGTGACTGTTTGATTGATTTCTTGGAATAAGATCTGAAATTCTTTGGAATTTTTTTGAAAAAAATTTGAATAGAGTTCCGAAATTATGGAAAGTTCTTTTCATCAGGTAAAAACCTCTGGGCCGCTGACTTTGAGGGAACCTTAATTGTATGGAGAAATGTTAGACAAGGAAGTAATGACCGAGTCTCTCATTTCGAATAAAATTTTGGTTCCTGTACAAGATATTTGGCTAAAGGGTGATAGTTTGGTTGATTCCTTGGAATAAAATCCGAACTCAAAACTTTCGAAAAAAAGAGGAAAGGGAAACATTGAAATTTTAAAGAAAAAAATATTGGCACTTGATTCTGAAAAAAGTAGAAGTTGAAATTTGATTACGCACTTTTGAAAATAAATTGGGGCACATTTCGGGAAACAATAAGTAGTGGAAAGACAATTGTTTAGATTGGTCACTCTGGTAGGAATCCTTCAAATTCCTCAGAATTCGCTTGGTCGGGCAACTATCACCGAATGGGTGATGACGATGACTTCGAGATACAATGGTAAGTGTTAAACAAAATTGACTAGTTCCATTCACCTATCATCGGGTTTGTTGCATAGTATCCCGGACACTTCGTGGGTTATGTTATGTCAATAAGGCAAGCATGAGACTATGCTACTAGTACTGTTTGATCATTCCCTTGTGGAAGGAATGGTATATTGATAGTAACAACTGATGTGCCCTTTTGTGACCAAACTTGCCTCCTTTTGCATGGATAGAGCATTAGCAACTTCCAAACTAGGGCAGGATACCCTCCTTTCGAGGATTGTATTATTACCTCTTTGAATGATTTAGCAAATCCTAGGTCTGACTTCTAAATTAGGACAAGGCAACCCTCCCCCCCAAATAGGCATGAATGCAAATTATGTTCCTATGTGATATTTTGGAAATGATTTGATTTGATTCCAGCGATCTAACAACGAGAAAGACAGTGATTTCATTCCCAAAGTCTGGGGAGTCTGACGTGGCAGTGATCTGATTCTGTGGCAATCCGAGTCATTTGGGGGCAATGATGTAGTTCCAAAGATTTGGGGGTTCAACTTATGCAGTGATTCATATTTTGATCTTGATTTGAGTAATCAGTAGTAAATTGGGGTGTGGTTTTCCAATTTAAAAGAATTTGAGTTTGAATTTGGGTTCTTACCTTAGTGATCAAAGAAGAAGAGGAAAAAGAAAAGAATGATTGGCTTTTTAAAATTTAAATCCCCAAGAAAACATGTTATTAAAGAATAGCTTTTTTAAAAAAAAGGAACTTTCCAACTTAAGTAGTGCCTTGGAGATTATGGAAGGTGTTTGATCGAATAAGAATCTTTAAGTCATTGACTTTAGGGGGAATTTCGACCTTTATGAAAAATGGTAGATAAGGAAGTGGTGACTAAATCTTCAATTTTGAATAAAATTTGGAATCCCCTAGAAAGACATTTGCCTAAGAAGACAATTGTTTGATTAGATACTTGGAATAAGATCGAGAGCTCCTTGGGAGGAAAGAATTGTGAAAGAAAACCCGAGTAGAATTTTTGAAATTATGGAAATTTTTTTATCAGACAGAAATCCTTAGGTTTTTTACTTTAGCGGGAATTTGATTTTATGGAAAAGTGTTGATGAGGAGGTGATGATCGAGTCTTTCACTTTGATGTGAAATTTTGAATTTCCTTATATGACATTTGACTATAAGGTGACGGTTTGATGGATTTCTTGGAATAAGATCTAAAATTCTTTGGAAATTTTTTGAAAATAAAATTTGAATAGAGTTCGGAAATTATGAAAAGTTCTTTTAATCAGCTAAAAACGTTTGGGCTGCTGACTTTGAGGGAACCTTAATTTTATGATGAAATGTTAGACAAGGAAGTAATGACCGTGTCTCTCATTTCGAATAAAATTTTGGTTTCTGTACAGGATATTTGGCTAAAGGGTGATCGTTTTGTTGATTCCTTGGAATAAAATCTGAACTCCTCAAAACTTTCGAAAAAAAAGAGGAAAGGGAAACATTGAAATTTTAAAGAGAAAAAAAAAACTGCACTTTATTTGAAAAAAGTAGAAGCTGAAATTTGATTACGCACTTTTGAAATTAAATTGGGGCACATTTCGGGAAACAATAAGTAATCGAAAGACAATTGTTTAGATTGGTCACTCTGGTAGGAATCCTTTAAATTCCTCAGAATTCCTTTGGTCGGGCAACTTTCACCCAATGGGTGATGACGATGACTTCGAGATCCAATGGTAAATGTTAAACAAAATTGACTGGTTCCATTCACCTATCCTCGGGTTTGTTGCATAGTATCCCAGACAGTATTCGTGGGTTATGTTATGTCAATAAGGCAAGCATGAGACTATGCTGCTAGTACTGTTTGATGAGTGGTATATTGATAGTAACAACTGATGTGCCCTTTTGTGACCAAACTTGCCTCATTTTGCATGGAGAAAGCATTAGTAGCTTCCAAACTAGGGCAGGATACCCTCCTTTCCAGGATTGTATTATTGCATCTTTGAATGATTTAGTGAATCCTAGGTCTGAATTCTAAATTAGGACAGGGCAACTCTGCCCCCAATTAGGCATGAATGCAAATTCTGTGCTTATGTGATATTTTTCAAATGATTTGATTTGATTTGATTTGATTTGATTTGATTCCAGCAATCTAACAACCAGAAAGACAATGATGTCATTCCCAAAGTCTGGGGAGTCTGATGTGGTAGTGATTTGATTCTGTGGCAATTCGAGTTATTTGGGGGCAATGATGCAGTTACAAAGATTTGGGTGTTCAATTTAGGCAGTGATTCATATTTTGATCTTAATTTGAGTAATCAGTAGTAAATTAGGTAGGTGGTTTTCAAATTTTAAAGAATTTGAGTTTGAATTTGGGTTCTTACCTTCGTGATCAAAGAAGAAGAGGATAAAGAAAACTATGATTAGCTTTTTAAAATTCAAATCCCCAAGAAAACATATTATTAAATAATAACTTGTAAAAAAAAAAAAGGAACTTTTCAACTTAAGTAGAGGCTCGGAGATTATGGAAGGTGTTTGATCAAATAAGCATCTTTAAGCCATTGACTTTAGGGGAAATTTCGACTTTTATGAAAAATGGTAGATAAGGAAGTAGTGACCAAATCTTTAATTTTGAATAAAATTCGAAATTCCCTAGGTAGATGTTTGACTAAGGAGACAATTGTTTGATTAGATACTTGGAATAAGATCGAGAGCTCCTTGGGAGGAAAGAATTGTGAAATAACTCAAGTAGAATTTTAAAAATTATGGAAAGTTTTTGATCAGGAAGAAATCCTTAGGTTTTTGACTTTAGAGGAAATTTGATTATATGGAAAAGTGTTGATGAGGAGGTGATGACCGAGTCTTTCACTTTGAAGTGAAATTTTGAATTTCCTTAGAAGACATTTGACTATACGGTGACTGTTTGATTGATTTCTTGGAATAAGATCTAAAATTCTTATAAATTTTTTTAAAAAAAATTTGAATAGAGTTAGGGAATAATGGAAAGTTCTTTTCATCAGGTAAAAACCTTTGTGCCGCTGACTTTGAGGGAACCTTAATTTTTTGTAGAAATGTTAGACAAGGAAGTAATGACTGAGTCTCTCATTTGTAATAAAATTTTTGTTCCTGTACAAGATATTTGGCTAAAGGGTCATCGTTTGGTTGATTCCTCGGCATAATATCCGAACTCCTCATAACTTTCAAAAAAAAAGAGGAAAGGGAACCATTGAAATTTTAAAGAAAAAAAAAAAACTACACTTTATTTTGAAAAAAATAGAAGTTGAAATTTGATCACGCACTTTTGAAAATAAATTTGGGCACATTTCGGGAAACAATAAGTAATGGAAAGACAATTGTTTAGATTGATCACTCTGGTAAGAATCCTTTAAATTCCTCAAAATTCCCTTGGTTGGGCAGCTATCACCCAATGGGTGATGACGATGACTTCGAGATTCAATTGTAAGTGTTAAACAAAATTGACCGGTTCCATTCACCTATCCTCGAGTTTGTTGCATAGTATCCCAGACAGTATTCGTGGGTTATGTTATGTCAATAAGGCAAGCATGAGACTATGCTACTAGTACTGTTTGATCATTCCCTGTGGAAGGAGTCGTATATTGATAGTAACAACTGATGTGCCGCGCCCTTTTGTGACCAAACTTGCCTCCTTTTGCATGGAGAGAGCATTAGCAACTTCCAAACTAGGGCAGGATAACCTCATTTCTAGGATTGTATTATTGCCTCTTTGAATGATTTACTAAATCCTAGGTCCGACTTCTAAATTAGGACAGGGCAACCGTACCCCCCAAATAGGCACGAATGCAGATTATGTGCTTGTGTGATATTTCTGAAAGGATTTTATTTGATTCCAGCGATCTAACAACGAGAAAGACAGTGATTTCATTCCCAAAGTCTAAAGAGTCTGACGTGGCAGTGATTTGATTCTCTGGCAATCCGAGTTATTTGGGGGCAATCATGCAGTTACAAAGATTTGGGGGTTCAATTTAGGCAGTGATTCATATTTTGTTCTTGATTTGTGTAATTAGTAGTAAATTAGGGGGGTGGTTTCACAATTTTAAAGAATTTGAGTTTGAATTTGGGTTCTTACCTTCGTGATCAAAGAAGAGGATAGAGAAATGAATGATTGGCTTTTTAAAATTTAAATCCCCAAGAAAACATGTTATTAAATAATAACTTCGAAAAAAAAAAAAGAACTTTCCAACTTATGTAGAGCCTCGGAGATTATGAAAGGTGTTTCATTGAATATCAATCTTTAAGTCATTGACTTTAGGGGGAATTTCAACTTTTATGAAAAATGGTAGATAAGGAAGTGGTGACCAAATCTTCAATTTTGAATAAAATTTGAAATCCCCTAGAAAGACATTTGACTAAGTAGACAATTGTTTGATTAGATACTTGGAATAAGATCGAGAGCTCCTTGGGAGGAAAGAATTGTGAAAAAAACCCGTGTAGAATTTTAGAAATTATGGAAAGTTTTTGATCAGACAGAAATCCTTAGGTTTTTGACTTTAGAGGGAATTTGATTTTATGGAAAAGTGTTGATGAGGAGGTGATGACCGAGTTTTCCACTTTGAAATGAAATTTTGAATTTCCTTAGAAGACATTTGACTATAAGGTGACTGTTTGATTGATTTCTTGGAATAAGATCTAAAATTTTTTCGAAATTTTTTGAAAAAAATTTGAATAGAGTTCCGAAATTATGGAAAATTCTTTTCATCAGGTAAAAACCTCTGGACCGCTGACTTTGAGGGAACCTTAATTGTATGGAGAAATGTTAGACAAGGAAGTAATGACTGAGCCTCTCATTTCGAATAAAATTTTTGTTCCTGTACAAGATATTTGGTTAAAGGGTGATCGTTTGGTTGATTCCTTGGAATAAAATCCGAACTTCTCAAAACTTTCCAAAAAAAAGAGGAAAGGGAAACATTGAAATTTAAAAAAAAAAAGAAACTGCACTTTATTTTATAAAAAATAGAAGTTGAAATTTGATCACGCACTTTTGAAAATAAATTGAGCACAGTTCGGGAAACAATAAGTAATGTAAAGACAATTGTTTAGCTTGATCACTCTGGTAGGAATCCTTTAAGTTCCTCTGAATTCTCTTGGTCAGGCAACTATCACCTAATGGGTGATGACGATGACTTCGAGATCCAATGGTAAGTGTTAAACAAAATTGATTGGTTCCATTCACCTATCCTCGGGTTTGTTGCATAGTATCCCGGACAGTATTCGTAGGTTATGTTATGTCAATAAGGCAAGCATGACACTATGCTACTAGTACTGTTTGATCATTCCCTTGTGGAAGGAGTGGTATATTGATAGTAGCAATTGATGTGCCCTTTTGTGACCAAACTTGCCTCCTTTTGCATGGAGAGAGCATTAGTAGCTTCCAAACTAGGGCAGGATACCCTCCTTTCCAGGATTGTATTATTGCCTCTTTGAATGATTTAGTGAATCCTAGGTCTGACTTCTAAATTAAGACAGGGCAACCTTGCCCCCCAAATAGGTATGAATGCAAATTTTCTGCTTATGTGATATTTTTGAAATGATTTGATTTGATATTAATTGATTCCATCGATCTAACAACGAGAAAGACAGTGATTTCATTCCAAAAGTTTGGGGAGTCTGACGTGGCAGTGATTTGATTCTGTGGCAATCCGAGTTATTTGGGGGCAATGATGCGGTCACAAAGATTTGGGGGTTCAATTTAGGCAGTGATTCATATTTTGATCTTGATTTGAATATTCAGTAGTAAATTAGGGGGGGGGGGTTTCCCAATTTTAAAGAATTTGAGTTTGAATTTGGGTTCTTGCCTTAGTGATTAAGGAAGAAGAGGATAAAGAAAAGAATGATTGGCTTTTTAAAATTTAAATACCCATGAAAACATGTTATTAAAGAATAACTTCTAAAAAAAAAAAAAAGAAACTTTCCAACTTAGGTAGAGCCTCGGAGATTATGCAAGGTGTTTGATCGAATATGAATCTTTAAGTCATTGACTTTAGGGGGAATTTCGACTTTTATGAAAAATGGTAGATAAGGAAGTGGTGACCAAATCTTCAATTTTGAATAAAATTCGAAATCCCCTAGAATGACATTTGACTAAGGAGACAATTGTTTGATTAGATACTTGGAATAAGATTCAGAGCTCCTTGGGGGGAAAGAGTTGTGAAAGAAAACCCGAGTAGAATTTTAGAAATTATAGAAAGTTTTTGATCAGACATAAATCTTTAGGTTTTTGACTTTAGAGGGAATTTGATTTTATGGAAAAGTGTTGATGAGGAGGTGATGACCGAGTCTTCCACTTTGAAGTGAAATTTTGAATTTCCTTAGAAGACATTTGACTATAAGGTGACTGTTTGATTGATTTCTTGGAATAAGATCTGAAATTCTTTGGAATTTTTTTGAAAAAAATTTGAATAGAGTTCCGAAATTATGGAAAATTCTTTTCATCAGGTAAAAACCTCTGGGCTGTTGACTTTGAGGGAACCTTAATTGTATGGAGAAATGTTAGACAAGGAAGTAATGACCGAGTCTCTTATTTCGAATAAAATTTTGGTTCCTGTACAAGATATTTGGCTAAAGGTTGATAGTTTGGTTGATTCCTTGGAATAAAATCTGAACTCCTCAAAACTTTCGGAAAAAAAGAGGAAAGGGAAACATTGAAATTTTAAAGAAAAAAAAATTGGCATTTTATTCTGAAAAAAGTAGAAGTTGAAATTTGATCACGCATTTTTGAAAATAAATTGGGGCACATTTCGGGAAACAATAAGTAATGGAAAGACAATTGTTTAGATTGATCACTCTGGTAGGAATCCTTCAAATTCCTCAGAATTCCCTTGGTCGGGCAACTATCACCGAATGGGTGATGACGATGACTTCGAGATGCAATGGTAAGTGTTAAACAAAATTGACTGGTTCCATTCACCTATCATCGGGTTTGTTGCATAGTATCCCGGACACTTCGTGGGTTATGTTATGTCAATAAGGCAAGCATGAGACTATGCTACTAGTACTGTTTGATCATTCCCTTGTGGAAGGAGTGGTATATTGATAGTAACAACTGATGTGCCCTTTATTGACCAAACTTGCCTCCTTTTGCATGGATAGAGCATTAGCAACTTCTAAACTAGAGCAGGATACCCTCCTTTCGAGGATTGTATTATTGCCTCTTTGAATGATTTAGCAAATCCTTGGTCTGACTTCTAAATTAGGACAGGGCAACCCTACCCCCCAAATAGGCATGAATGCAAATTATGTTCTTATGTGATATTTTGGAAATGGTTTGATTTGATTTAATTTGATTCCAGCGATCTAACAACTAGAAAGACAGTGATTTCATTCCCAAAGTCTGGGGAGTCTGACGTGGCAGTGATCTGATTCTGTGGCAATCCGAGTTATTTGGGGGCAATGATGTAGTTACAAAGATTTGGTGGTTCAACTTACGCAGTGATTCATATTTTTATCTTGATTTGAGTAATCAGTAGTAAATTGGGGGGTGGTTTCCCAATTTAAAAGAATTTGAGTTTGAATTTGGGTTCTTACCTTAGTGATCAAAGAAGAAGAGGAAAAAGAAATGAATGATTGACTTTTTAAAATTTAAATCCCCAAGAAAACATGTTATTAAAGAATAACTTTTTAAAAAAAAAGGAACTGTCCAACTTAAGTAGTGCCTTGGAGATTATGGAAGGTGTTTGATCGAATAAGAATCTTTAAGTCATTGACTTTAGGGGGAATTTCGACCTTTATGAAAAATGGTAGATAAGGAAGTGGTGACCAAATCTTCAATTTTGAATAAAATTCGGATTCCCCTAGAAAGACATTTGCCTATGAAGACAATTGTTTGAGTAGATACTTGGAATAAGATCGAGAGCTCCTTGGGAGGAAAGAATTGTGAAAGAAAACTTGAGTAGAATTTTTGAAATTATGGAAAGTTTTTTATTAGACAGAAATCCTTAGGTTTTTTACTTTAGCGGGAATTTGATTTTATGGAGAAGTGTTGAGGAGGTGATGACCGAGTCTTTCACTTTGATGTGAAATTTGAATTTCCTTATATGACATTTGACTATAAGGTGACTGTTTAATGGATTTCTTGGAATAAGTTCTAAAATCCTTTATTTTGTCATGCGCTTTGTGTATTTTTTTCACACAAAAAATTAGATCGATCCGATAATGAATCCAAAATTAATCCAAAATCAAATAATTTACGTGTAAAAATTAATATTATTAAAATAACATAGGTTAAATTAATTTTTGAGTGATACTTTGATGGGGAAAATGATATTTCCTCTTTTAACTGTAATAAAATAATTAAATCTTCATATTAAAGTATGTTAGCCAATTTTCAAATAATAATTATACTTTATTATGATATTACTTACATAAATAATTTCTTCATAGATTAGGGCATGATTTGTATTTTTTAAAATGCTTAATTACACATTCACAGTTTCTCACTTTGTTCTCGATACAGATTCTTTTCACTTTGGTCCAAATTGTAACAAATGTTATACTTCTGTGACGGAAAATGCCCCATGGGTCAAGTTCACCTAAATTTGTACCAAATCCTCCACTGTAGACCTCCTCAACATGCAACCCTCCATTATAGAACACTTCCATTTACCGCCTACCATGACCCATCTATTTTGAAGTGCGAAAACAAAGGTCTCCAAGTGATCAAGGTAGGAAAGTTAATTTTAAAAATTTCAAAGTTTCCCTCAGAAGTTAGAAATTGGACCAAAGTAAGAAAAGACAAATAATGTAGTGATTAGGGTAGGTACAGTGAAAAACAATATATATCTACGGATGAAAATACAATTTATTATTTTTAAATAGGAGTGACGGTAAAAAGGTAGTGGCCGTCTATGAGATAATAGGCAAGGGCTAATACTGATACGTGCTAGAGTCATAAATGTGTCAAACTGATTTATAAGTGATGTCATCATTTGGACATAAAGATGACACTTTCAAACATAAACTTTCAAACAATTTTTTTGACATTAAAAAAAAAAATGGTTTGACAAAAATAAATTCTTAAATATCATTTTTTTTAGTTTTTTTTTTATAACCAAATTAACTTTCAAATTTTAAAATAAAAAAATTCTGAAAATAAATTTTCAGATCAAAACCAAACAAGTGGCAGGTTCATTATTTGTATTTAGTCAACTATTTTGTTCTGGGGCCCTAGAAATTTTCTTGGCCTAAATTGTTGTTTAATTTATTTAGTAGGTTCTAAGTTCATTCAGTAGTTAGGTTTCTTTTTGAGCTGAGGCTCTAGAAATTATGTCGGCCCAAATTATTTTAGATACAAACCCAAAGGCCTTATAGCAAACCTCTGGGGGTGTATTTATAATTTACTCAAATAAATAATAAAGAAATTAATATTATAAAATGTATGTTGTCTAAATGGTAACAGTGTTCTTAGGTTTCGTTTGGGAAGCTAAGTTTGGGGGGTTTTTTGGCTATTTTAACCACAAAAAACAAAATAGGCCTTTAAGTCTAATAAGACAAAATATTACATCCAATCTATAATTATTACATTCTTTCTCTCTCAAAAAAATAAAAAAAGCCAAAAAAACCAAAAGCTCTTCCCAAACGAGACTTTTTAGCCCAAAGCTAAAATAGCTAACAAAGCCAAAATGCTAACTCACTTCCCAAACGAAACCTAATAAAACTTAAAATCTTTGGTTCAAATCTTGCTCACGCCTTCAAATAATATTTTTTTATTTTAGGATAAAAAAATTTGCCACTTAACGGAAGAAGAAACCACTACACTATTAGATACCAAGTCATATTCTCACATATATAATAATATAGATAGATATATATATATATACTAGATTGAATTGAAAGGTGCAGTTCAAGTCGGTAGGGCCCATTAAATATTTAATTTTGATAATTAGAATAATTTTTTTTTTTTTTGGTATATATCATTCATATAAAAATTAAACTGATTTGATACTCATGGTTGGTTCAATTTACCGCATTTGTGGTAAACAAAAATTGATGAATTGCCCCTCTTTTTTAAAAAAAAAAATTTAATGACAAATTGAATAAATTAGACAAATTACAATTATCATATTAAATTATTATTTTTTTTGGTATGAATTATACATGTGAAAGACTTTACAAAAATAAACTATTTAAATTATTAAAATAGAAATCATAATAAATGTTGACTGTACCTTTCAATCAAATATCCGAATTTGAAACGGGTTATTATTATAGTACGTTTAAGTTTTATATTTTGATAATTTTTTTAAAATTGAAATATTATTATATGAAATTGAATAGAATAAATCATTAGATATATGATAGAATTATGTAGTATGATATGTATTATTTTTTGATTTATTATATACCTAATGATGTATTCCTTCCAAATTTATTATAAAAAAAATATATATATAATGGGTAAGCTTCTCTCAATAGATAAATCTTAAACAAATACTAAGATAATTGTCTCATTTAAAAAAAAAAAAAAAAAAAAAACTACTAAGATAATTCACTAAACTAATAAAGAAGTAGAAGAAAATAAACACACACATATATATATACACATAACTAATTTTATTAATACATAAATCATACTAACATAACAAATGACCAATTTTATTAATAAGTAAATTATTAAGTAAATTAACAATTTTTAATGATATGAAAAGTATTTTTCGGTTAACTATTTTGTTAATAAATAAATTATTAAGTCAATTAACGATTTTTAATAATATAAGAAATACTTTTCAATAAAAAATTTTGATAATTTATTATTATATAGGAAAATAGTTTTTTTTCTTCTTCTTGATTATTGTGTTAAATTAAAATGGGTCAATTACATTGACACCCCCTGAGGTTTATGTTTATTACAGTTTATCCCTTTACATTTGGAAAATTACACTGACCCCCTGTGAATTTAATTTTATGTATGATGATCATTACGATGAGGGGGGAACTGTTATGAAATTTTAAACTTCAAGGGGTAATCTGTAATAAAACTTTAAACATCAGGGTGGGAAATGTGATTTTCTAAAGGTGATGGGAGAAACTGTAATAAACATAAACCGCAGGGGGTGTCAATGTAATTTACCCAATTAAAATTTATAATAAATGTAGTTGTAATTTATAGTATTTTAAGACCGATTTATATTTTAAATAAACCTTATGGGTGTATTTGTAATTTGTTAAAAAAATAAAATATTTATATTTCATAATTGACCAAGAATGTTTGTGTAATTACTAAAAAATTGTTACATAATTGACCAAGAATATTTGCATAATTACGAAAAAAAACTTCACTCAATATATAGGCCACTATTAGTAAATTATTCAAAATAAATGGGCAAAATTGAAAAAAAAATACAAATCCCAATCAGTTAAGTGATTCTTTATATATATAGATATGTATATGTATTTTATAAAAATATTTTGAAGCGGTTTGGCAGCCTTAAGATAAATTACAAATAAATCCTGATTAAAATAATACGGATTCTCTCTTGTAATTTTGGAAATAATAAATTTTTTATTTAGTAGAATTTATGAAAAAAATAAAATTTTTACTTTCTCTGCTATACAGTAATAAAATTGCTAGGATTGTTAATTAAAATATATTTTTTCACATTATTAAAAATTATTAATTGATTTAATAATTTATTAATAAAAAGTCATAAGGGACAATCTGTATTTTAAGAAAATCTTAATGGTGCAATACTGTATGTAATACAAAAATAAAAAGTTATTAAGAAAAACAAATTATATACCCTAATTATTGTTTTATTTTTATATAGTTAAATAAACTATTACCATTACATATTAACTTGTTTTGCTTAAAAAATAAAAAAAAAAATTTAAAAAAACAATTCTCAAATCATTCGTTTGTTAAAATGAAAGATAAATTACCCAAATAATGCATAAAATATATAACTTATTTTATTTTGAACTATTTAATTTCATATCAATTTCTTAAAAATCACATATTAATCAAATGTAATATTTTCTTAAATTATTGTTAGACTATGAATATTTACATCAACTATATTTTAGACATTAAAGAATATAATTGTATTTTTTATAAGGACAATTCTTATGTATGTAAATATATATCATATATATTTACGTAAATTCTTATAAATATACGTAAATTATCTTATAAAATCGTGTAAATTTTTATAAATATTTAACTTACAAAAATTTAAGAAATTATAACTTATGTATATTTTTAAAAATTTATGTGATTTTATGAAACAACTTATGTATATTTATAAAACTTTACACAAATACATATAATATGTACCTTACATATCCAAACACCCTAAACCCTTCCCTTATTATAAATGAAAAATTAAGATCAAAACGAAATAGGCATGTTTGGTAATTATTTCATTTTCAGCTTTCAGTTTTCAGTTTATATTTACAAAAATTTTAACAACTATCATAAAAACTTGTTAGATAATTTTTTTGGTTTATAAATGGTTGTCTCAATTTATAAATTTGAGAAAAAAACGTAAACTCAAAAAATGAATTTACGTTAGTTTTTAAATAGAAATTTAAAAATTTGACTAAATTTTTTTTTCAAATAAATTTTTTAATTAATTTTTTTTAATTATAATGTGTATAATCCTATTATCATAAATAATAAAAAATAAATATAAATATTTTAGGTATGAATAAATAAATTTTTTAATTTATATTTTTAAAATATTCTATTTAAATCAAATACATTTGTAATTTATATTTTTTTTAAAATAAACAAAAACTAATTTATAAAAATTTTGTCGAAGGTCACCGAAGTATTTTTTAAGGACTATTTGTGTGATTGATCGAAAATAAATCCCGACACGTGGCCAAAGACACGTAACCCCTATATCCACTAATTCCTCTCCATGCTGGCTCTGCAAAAAAACTGGGGACTTTGAGAATCACAAAACAGTAGAGAGAATTCAACAATGGGCTCATCTCTATCTATATACATATCTCCACAAGCCCTAGCTCGCAATACTCCAAACCCTCGCAACCCCCTCCCCAGAAAGCTCTGCAAATCAAACCCTAACCACCACCATCGCATTACTCGCACCACCTCCCGTGACTTCCACCCTCCGCCGCCGCCGCCTCTCTCCTCCGTCTCCGGCGGCGATGCCGCCACCACCTACACCCGCCTCCCTCCCAAAGACGACTTCTTTCTCTCCTCTCTCCACTCCTCAACCGAGGTCAAGCTATCCGAATTGAATATTTCAACTCGAAAGATCGAAAACGACGAATCGAGTCAAGAAGAAGAGTTGTTTGATGAAAATCTAGGGCTTTCTTACGGAAAGTTCGAATTGTTCGAGGTGAATTCTGATTCTGAATTCGAAGACGATGATAATGAGGAGGAGGAGGAGGAGGACTATGGTGGTGAAATGTTAGGGTTTGAGGGTGGAGAAGCTGGGGATGTGGTTGGTGGGGATGGAATTGAAGGAGAGGAAGTGAAGGAGAAAGAGAAAGGAGTGCCGGCGGTGATGAGATGCTTTGACAGAGCGAAGATTTTTGTTAAGGCCGGTGATGACGGGATTGGGGTGGTGGCGTTCCGGCGAGAAAAGTACGTGCCGTTTGGGGGACCATCCGGTGGCGACGGAGGGAGGGGTGGGAATGTGTATGTGGAAGTTGATGGGTCGATGAATTCGTTATTGCCGTTTCGACAGAACATTCATTTCAGGGCAGGGAGGGGTAGCCATGGGCAGGGGAAGAAGCAGAATGGGGCGAAGGGAGAGGATGTTGTGGTGAAGGTGGCACCGGGGACGGTTATTAGGGAGGCTGCCATGGATGGAGAGCAAGGGGAGGCGCTTTTGGAGTTGTTGTATCCGGGGCAGAGGGCATTGTTGTTGCCAGGTTGAAGAGGAGGGAGAGGCAATGCTTCTTTTAAGTCGGGGACGAACAAGGTTCCAAAGATTGCAGAGATTGGAGAGGAGGGCCCAGAATTGTGAGTCTTTCAAGTTCTTAAATTGTTTGTTCAGATTTTTAAAAATTTGAAATAGGTAATTGCATATATTAATTTTAACACTCGGAAATGGTTTCGTGGATTTTTTATTTGATTTGTACATCCTTGTTGAGAGTATAGGGTTTTGTTCTGTTTAGTTCGGTTGTTTCTTTTGCTGGTACATGCGTGTGTAGATGGTTGATGCCTTCGCTGTGCATTAAAATAGTTACCATTTTGCTTGTCAGTAAATAAATAAATAACTGTTGTACAAAGTGCAGCAAAGTCTATTATTATAGCTCATATTCTTTGAGTTCACTAATTTATATTTTTACAATTAAGTATACAAGAGTCTGACCATTTTAGGGGGTCAGATGGGTCACAATTGCAATATCTCCTATTCCAAGTGGCACTGCATTTGGAGATACAAAGTTTTAGATCACCAAGATTTTGATAGTGAGACTCACTTGTGGAATTAATAAGTTGTTAATACATGCCCGGGATACCAATTCATCCAAGTTTTAGCGGTAACATTCATGGTTGGTGTATTTACGAATAAGGGGCCTCAAGAATAGTCTCTTCATAAGAAATGGGGGGAAGGTTGTCTAGCTACTACCTCTCTGAGTCTTGGACTTTGTTATAAGCTGGAGCTTTGTGCATTGGGCATGAGCTTTTTTTTTCTTTTTAAGGTTATTCAGAGCTAATTTCCATGGTTAGTGGAAGTCTTTCAATTTTGTTATTAATTATTTTGTGAGCATTTTGACCAGGTGGTTGGAGTTAGACCTAAAGTTGGTAGCTGATGTTGGAATAATAGGTGCTCCAAATGCAGGGAAAAGCACACTTCTTAGTGTTATTAGTGCTGCTCAGCCAGCTATTGCAAACTATCCCTTTACAACTTTACTTCCAAATCTCGGTGTTGTTTCATTTGACTATGATTCTACAATGGTCGTAGCTGATCTCCCAGGTTTACTTGAAGGAGCACACCGAGGTTTTGGTTTAGGCCATGAGTTTCTCCGGCACACAGAAAGATGTTCTGCTTTGGTATAAACCCTCTCATAAATTGTGCTTGCTCACTAAGATTTTGAAATAGCATTGCTTTATAGAGTAATTACTGAAGAAAGATGTCATAGCTGTACATTTTGTTTCTTGCTTTTGAAATTCGCCCCACAATGTTATTTTGTGAGATTGTGAAACTAGAGCTTTTATTCTTACTTCAGATGTAGAGTTATTCTACTTCTATTTTATTTGTGGATTTGCTTGGGCCAATTCTTTTTCGGACTAATAGAACTATTATCAATATGGAACCTTAGGTACATGTTGTTGATGGTTCATCACAGCAACCTGAATATGAATTTGATGCAGTTCGTCTTGAGCTAGAACTGTTCAATCCTGAACTTGCTGAAAAGCCGTATTTAGTTGCCTACAACAAAATGGATCTTCTGGAGGCATCTGAAAGGTGGGTATCATTCAAGGAAAACTTGCAAGCTCGTGGCATTGAACCTTTTTGCATGAGTGCTGTTGTGAGAGAGGCTACTCATGAAGTGACCTGTGGTGCCTATTAGCTTGTACAAAAAAGAATGGAAGACAATAAGGAAGAAGGTTGGAAATTTATCTTATTTTCTTCATTAGAATGCATTGTGTATATCTTATTTTCTTCATTAGAATGCATTGGGGTTGTCCTTTGCTGTGATTGTGGGATTTATTTTATGATTTTATTATGTGTGTGTGTGAGTGTGTGAGTGTGTGTGTGTGTGTGTGTGTGTGTGAGAGAGAGAGAGAGAGAGAGAGAGAGAGAGAGAGAGAGAGAACAGATGAGACAATCAAAACATTACATATAGGTGTATATATGTATATATTTGTTTATATACATTTACAATCTTCTACTTCTTTTGTGTTGCCTTTGGGTGTCTGACAGGTTGGAATAATCCAGTAAACTTGAACCATGTGGCTGATATGGTGCAGACGCAGCGAACTGCCCCTATTAATGAGTTTGAGATCTCTCATGAAAGCAGTACTAATACGTGGCATGTAGTTGGATCTGGGTTACAACGTTTTGTTCAAATGACAAACTGGCGGTATGTGTACATTGCACATTACCTGCATCTATAGCTATTGCCTTTATACCCTTTCTCCTCGTGATTCTTCCTGTCTTGTTCTATCAGATTTATACTTGCAAATTGCAAATTATCAGTGCATAGCTCATGATACTGAATGCATTTTTCGTATTCCTCATACTGAGTTTCATAGCTCATGTTCTATCAGATTTAGGCATGCACAACCCAGCTTTGAACAAAAATATTTTGCCTGAAACTGGGTCTTTGGATCATGTTGGATTATTCATTTTGATTGAGTAAAAATTCACTAATAATATTTGGTGTGATCTACACAAAACATTAATTTTGTGAACATTCCTGGTTTTGATATTACCCTTAGTAGCAGGAATCGTTACAGTAGGTGACGATTTTGTGGGAGAAACGCAATTCTTAAGAGAGAAAATCGCGTTTCGGTGTGAGATGAAACCGTCTATCAAAATCAAACAACTCCAGATGCAAAATAAATTCGATCAAGATTTTGGGTAAAAATATGAAGCATATATACAAAAAAAAAAAAAAAAATTAATAGCACATACGAGATATCCATTAAATTCAAATATTACTTACAGAATTTGGGTATATCTAAATTTGATTGGCAATTTCATGAACAGGTTCACATCTATTCATACATCCATTACTCCGTAATCAGTGAGGATGGCTCTGGGTCTGCCGTCGGTAATGCAATTGTTGGGCTTGAGGTTGGAAAATATTTGGTGTGGAGAGAGGAGATAGATACTGGGCTGTTTGGATGAAAGGGAACTATGTGGTGGAGTTGAGAAGACCTAGCACTTGTCAAAGAATGGAGGAAGAAGAACTGCAGTGGAGTCGGTCGGCAAGAAGCAGCTGGAACGTTGGTCATCGAAGGTATAAAGGAGGGAGAGAGGGGGAGAGAGAGAGAGAGAGAGAGGTATATGCAGAGTTTTTTTTAAATGGGTGTATATACCGAGTTTGGGTGAGAGAGTAAATCGTGTTTCAATCTCACCTTTTAGATCTCCAATGCCCTCTACAAATAGGTGTAGGCTGTAGGCTTTAATTATTTTCTTTGAAATAATACAATAAACAGTGTTGTAGATCAATAAATATGATAAGGAACATCACTTGTTAAAATTGAAATGTTAGAAAAAATATACTCACTTCGTTTAAAAATAATATAGTTTTGTTTTGGGAAATTTAATTTTTTTATAGTATAATTATTTTACCTTAAAAAATTAATTTTTGAAAATTGTTTTTTGAGAGTATATTTTTTTAGAGAATATTAATTGTCATAATTATATTTTTTGTGGTATTAATTAATTTAAGGATAAATTATAAATACATCTCTCGAGATTTGTTTAAAATACAGATTGTCCCTTGTGATTTAAAAAATTACAAATACTTCCTTATTAGAATTTTTTATTTAACAGAATTAATTAAAAAAATAAAATTCATAATTGATCTCCTATACATGAATAAAATTACGTAAATTATTAATTAAAATATATTTCTAATATCATTAAAAATCGTTAATTGACTTAATAATTTATTAATAAAATTGGCGATTTGTTATGACATTAGAAACCTCGGAGGGTGGGATGTAATTTTCAGAACCACAGAGGGGCGATTTGTATTTTAATCAAACCTAAAGAGGTGTTTGTAATTTACCCTTAATTTAAAAGAAGGGAAAAATAAAAAATAAATATTATTTGTCTTTGATTTTTAAAAAGTGACTAATATTTTGGAACAATAAAAAATAAAATAAGGGATTAATATTTTGAGACGGAAGAAGTATTGAAAAAGTGTATAGATTTTATATAAAAAAAAATATTGAACCGCGATTTTAACAACCCAGGTCTCTCTTTCTCTCTCTCTCTCTCTCTTATCTTTAGTTTTTTTTTTTTTTTCAAAAAATCTATTTAGTTTATTAATTAATTGTTATTGCAACTTATAAGACTAATCTGAATTCATTCAACAATCTGTTTCACTCTCTACTCATGGAATTATGAGACTATTATTGTATTTTTGATGAATTTCATGAGAATTTTACTGGGTCTTGATTGAACTGAAAATTTAGGCTTTACTCCCAATCACATGGAATAGATTAAGCATATTGCTTAAATATCTTGTGGGTTACTGTATGTTTTTGCTTTGTATTTGATTAATATGGCACAACCCAATTCTTTTTTTTTTTCGTCCCCTCAAATTTCCTAGTACCCAACTCAACTACTTTCTTATAAATCTTTAGTTAAAAAAAAAAAAAATCAATTTAGTTTATTAATCATCATTACAACCTCTCAGACTAATCTGAATTGATTTTGCAATCTCTTTCACTCCCTATTCATGGAATTATGAGACTATTATTGTATCTTCGATGACTTTCATGAGAATTTTACTGAGTCTTGAACTGCAAATTCTGACTTTACCCTAATTAGATGGAATAGATAAAGCATATTGTTTGAATATTGAAAAAATTAAAATCCCTTAGATATTGATTTGTGATTACGTTTCACTTTTAAATAACGAAGAACAATCCCAATTAAATAATCAAAAACAAATCAACACACCGATTTAACGTGGAAAAATCACAATTGGAGCGCCTCCAATTGTGATAAAAAAAATTACGGGTCAAAGTCACAAAACAATCCACTAAGAAAATAAAAAGAACTACATATGTGGATCCTCAATTATCTAGCGAATCCACACCCGAATTTAACCAACTCCAATATGCCTCTTCCACTACCGTCTTCACCTCAAAATTGGCTTGCCCAACATTGAATCTACAACGCGGATATCGAATTCACGATGGCGAGCCACTCGGAATCTACCAAAATTTTAGGCCCAAATTCTCTGAAATTCATCGAAGAACAACTCTCTCATTTGTGAATTAAAGAAAACACACAAAACCTACAGATCCATTGATTAGTCTTAAATCATCAAGAAAGCACTCTTAAAGCACCATCCAATATAAAATACTTTGTTTTTTCTTCCTCTTTGAAAATTTGGACGGCTCAAACCCTAAAAATAACAAATAGCTCACTTTATAGAAAATTAGATCACGAAGATCGCTTGAGAGCACACTTCACCACTCAAGCGGTGTGAGTAAAGGTGGTGCAAAACATATAGGCTGACCGTTCGAGCGCAACATTCACCACTCGAGCAGTAAAACTTTCTTCCTAGAAATTTAGGTGCTTTGTAAAAGTACTGAGGGATTCTTTTCTTTGCTGGCACGCACAAATGACTGCTCAAGCGGTCAAACAACTTCGACAGTATTTTTGCTTTTTGCTTCAGCGAAGTGGCAAAAATGAAAGGATCAAGATCACAAGCTACTCTGCATAGGCACAACTCAGATTGGATTCACAACTAAATACTCACATCCTCATTGAAATATAAGAGTGAATTAAATTATAATTGAAAAAAGTTTTGTCAAACGGAATTGCCAGTTACAAAAACCTAACAATCTCCCCCTTTGACAATTCCGTGACAGAACACACCTAACAAATAAAATCCTAATCACCCCAACCCATAACAACCAATCAAGATGCTATTAGTGCTATCATCTAAAAAATAGTTATTAGTGCCACAGTCTGCAAAACAACTAATATTGCCACAAGGGTATATGAAAGTAATAGACATATGACAAGATTATCTTGCAGCATAAATAGATGAAAATTTAAAGAACATGCAGACATACTAAAAAAACTCCCTCTCAAAAATATCATGTGGGTTATTGGATGTTTTCGCATTGAGTTTCATTAATATGGTACAACCCAATTTTTATTTTTTTCATCCCCTCCTCAAATTTCCGAGTACCCTACTCAACTACTCTCTCATTGCAACCTCTCAGACTAATCTGAATTCATTCTTTGATCCCTTTCACTAATTCATACCAAAACTTAGAACTCTCTACCTTGAATTATGAGACTATTATTGTATCTTAGGTGAATTTCATGAGAAAGAGTGTTGAATTGAAAATTCAGACTTTGCCCCCAATTAGATGGAATAGATCAAGCATATTGTTCGAGTATCATGTCGGTTATTGTATGTTTTCGCATAATATTTATTTGATTAATATGGCACAACCCAATTCTTATTTTTTCATCCCCTCCTCAAATTTCCAAGTACCCAACTCAATAACCTAAATAAGAAGAAATTCCCTACTGAATTCTCCATTAATCTATAACTTGTATAATTTTATATAAAAAAAATCACTTGAAATTTAAGCCTTTTGTTCACAATATGATGCTTTTTCTGTAGGTTACCTCACCCCGGTGGGCCATGGACAACAAACAAGGCTGCGGCTTTGGTGAAGTTCCTTAAAAGAAAACTTCAAGAGCCTAATGGATTGGCTTCTATAAACCCCAAACTTGTTGAACGGGCTGTCAAAAATGCAAAGGATATTGTAAATGCAAGTACTTACCAGTTATATCTTGTAGTTTTTTTCCCAATGGTGTTAAATTCCTTTATTCTCGAACTAGGCTATGGACCTGGTTAAACCTAGTCAAGTTTGTGGACACCCCTTTTTTTCCTTATGTGCAATGCAGATCAAATTCATGACTTATAAGCCTTATATACATGACCAAACTCATGACCTAATTTTTCTTCGAAGAGTCTTTCCTGTTGGATTATATGGTTTAGACTTGGTATAATAGTGATTTACTAAATCTCATTGATTTTGACTTTTGTTGCTTTTTTATTCTTGTCCATATTCAAGTAGCTGGTATTTTCATAATTCAGATGAATATATGCAGAATAGTTAAAAGAAGATATCTGTAATCTAATTTCTTGTTAGAGTTGGAATTCTAACAGCTAACTATAGTAAGCATTAACAGATTTTTTCTCCAAATTTTGGTTTGTCTTATCCTGATAATGACTTACAAAAGTTTAGTGTTTTTATCCCTATTTGACAAAGTAGTATTGTACTCGCATTCATTTGTATTTACAATTGGTACTATACCTAATTGGTTCTAGGTGGGCTTACCGGCCAGTGTTCACTCCTAGACTATCAATCTACTGGGATGTGGTTGTATTTGTTGGTGGGTGCTTGATCTCTTCCCTTCTTATCATTTGGTGTTTGTATGGAGGTTTGGCAGTGCGGCAACTGGTTCTCTCTGTACATTGTGTGTGGAAATAATGAGTATTCAATTTGATCAATTCTGGACAAAATCCTTGATACAGTATATATTTACTTTAATGTATTCTCATAATTTCACTTGTTTTATACTTCATCTATTACGTTATGATGATGGTTGCCTTTCCTGCTCGTATGTGATTGATCTACTCGCATTAATGATATTTGGGATGTTACATATATCCCTATAGTATTTCTCATATTGCAATAAGCAATAAAATCTAATGTTCTTTCTATAACATGTGGGGCTTCACATTCAGGAAGAATAGTTCGACATGTAGACTCTTTTGGCGACTATGAGGTGGTTTATTTTTGTATTCCTGTAATCATTTTTGGAAAAGCTTCAATAAACCGGTGTGTTTCTATGACCTATTTTTCTTCCTAATTGGTTGAAAATATGATAGAATACTTTGGAAGATGGAGGTGAAAAAATTGAGTCAAAGAAACACAAGAAGAAGAAGAAGAAGAAAAAGAAAGATAAGGGAAAAAAAAAAAAGGTTTGTTGCCATTGACCATTTCATGCTAGTCAAATCAAAATTGTAACATTTGCTTAGTCTTTAATGTTTTTCTGTTGCAGTCATCAAAGGACATTGCAGATGCTGTAGTGAAACGGCCTAAAAAGAAGCTGAAATTGTGATTCAAACAGAATTTGATTCCAACTGTTTGTCTGAAGACATATTGAAGGATTTACAAACTAGGTTTATCAGAGCATCTGCTTTCGCTTTTGATTAGAACAGGCACTATTCCAATGAATTTTCAAGGAGTTTTTTTTTTTAATTAGTTTTTTCAATTAATTTTTTTTAGAATTTATTTGATGCAAATGATTCAAAACCGTAATGATTAAATTCTTGAGTTGTGCAATTCAATCTATTCTTCTGGTTCTTTGTTAAAGTGGATTTGTATCTAGAAACTTCTTGCAATCTTTTCCATATGGTGTTTTGGTTGAGTCCCTTACCTCATTTCCACTGAATGATTGTTGTGTTGTGTCAATTTTCTAAGGAATTTCATAACATTCTCTTAAATGTGTCTCAATAGGATATTTAATTGTCGATTAATATTTCAAACATCCGTTAGTTGTCTTGTTTAGGTCCTCACGCTCTCTACTAAACAACCAAATGTAGTTTGACTTCTTGTGTTTATACTCACAGTCTCATGGACCAGAATGATCCAAGACTACATGATAGGGTCAGCCTGAATTTTTTTAGGCCCAAAGCAAACTCAAAAATGGGGCTCAACTTTTAAACTTTTTTTAAAGAATATATATTGGTAAAATATTAAAAATCTTCAATTTATTTTACAAATTACATTTCATTATTCCAGTATGCACGATTGATCCCGGTTCAAACTTTTTTTTTTAAATTAGTTTTTTTATTTTTATTTTTTTAGAATTTATTTGATGCAAATGATCCAAAATAAAAATACATACTAATAATATTAAATATTTAATATGGTATTTTTCTTTATTGAAGCTACATTCTTTATAATAAAATACAATAATATTTTAAAAGTAAAAATACATAATAATATTAATATTCCTCATAATATAATTTTCTTTTAATAATAATATTTTCCTTTTATTGATCGGTCTTCATTGCCTTATAAATTATTTTCGTTTAAAGAATATATATTGGTAAAATATTAAAAATTTTCAATATATTTTACAAATTACATTTCACTATTCCAGTGTGCACGATTGATCCCAATTCAAACTTTTTATTAAAAAAAATAAAATAAAATACATAATAATATTAATATTCCTTGTAATATAATTTTCTTTAAATAATAACATTCTCCTTTTATTGATTGATCTTCATTTCCTTATAAATTATTTCCGTTTAATAATAATATTCATCTTCATTGCCTTATAAAATTGTTTTCCTTTAATAATATTAAACTTTTTTTAAAGAATATATATTGGTAAAATATTAAAAATCTTCAATTTATTTTACAAATTACATTTCATTATTCCAGTATGCGCGATTGATCCCGGTTCAAACTTTTTTTTTTTAAATTAGTTTTTTAAAATTTTTTTTTTTAGAATTTATTTGATGCAAATGATCCAAAATAAAAATACATACTAATAATATTAAATATTTAATATGGTATTTTTATTTATTGAAGCTACATTCTTTATAATAACATACAATAATATTTTTTAAAAAAAATACATAATAATATTAATATTCCTCATAATATAATTTTTTTCTAATAATAATATTTTCCTTTTATTGATTGGTCTTCATTGCCGTATAAACTATTTTCGTTTAAAGAATATATATTGGTAAAATATTAAAAAATTTCAATTTATTTTACAAATTACATTTCACTATTCCAGTGTGCACGATTGATCCCAATTCAAACTTTTTTTTAAAAAAAATAAAATAAAATACATAATAATATTAATATTAATATTCCTTATAATATAATTTTCTTTTAATAATAATATTCTCCTTTTATTGATTGATCTTCATTTCCTTATAAATTAATTCCGTTTAATAATAATATTCATCTTCATTGCCTTATAAAATTGTTTTCCTTTAATAATATTAAACTTTTTTTAAAGAATATATATTGGTAAAATATTAAAAATCTTCAATTTATTTTACAAATTACATTTCATTATTCTAGTATGCGCGATTGATCCGGTTCAAACTTTTTTTTTTAAATTAGTTTTTTTAATTTTTTTTTTTTAGAATTTATTTGATGCAAATGATCCAAAATAAAAATACATACTAATAATATTAAATATTTAATATGGTATTTTTCTTTATTGAAGCTACATTCTTTATAATAATATACAATAATATTTTAAAAATAAAAATACATAATAATATTAATATTCCTCATAATATAATTTTCTTTTAATAATAATATTTTCCTTTTATTGATCGGTCTTCATTGCCGTATAAATTATTTTCGTTTAAAGAATATATATTGGTAAAATATTAAAAAATTTCAATTTATTTTACAAATTACATTTCACTATTCCAGTGTGCACGATTGATCCCAATTCAAACTTTTTTTTAAAAAAAATAAAATAAAATACATAATAATATTAATATTCCTTATAATATAATTTTCTTTTAATAATAATATTCTCCTTTTTTTGATTGATCTTCATTTCCTTATAAATTATTTCCGTTTAATAATAATATTCATCTTCATTGCCTTATAAAATTGTTTTCCTTTAATAATATTATACTTTTTTTAAAGAATATATATTGGTAAAATATTAAAAATCTTCAATTTATTTTAAAAATTACATTTCATTATTCCAGTATGCACGATTGATCCCGGTTCAAACTTTTTTTTTTTAAATTAGTTTTTTTAATTTTTTTTTTTAGAATTTATTTGATGCAAATGATCCAAAATAAAAATACATACTAATAATATTAAATATTTAATATGGTATTTTTCTTTATTGAAGCTACATTCTTTATAATAATATACAATAATATTTAAAAAATAAAAATACATAATAATATTAATATTCCTCATAATATAATTTTCTTTTAATAATAATATTTTCCTTTTATTGATCGGTCTTCATTGCCGTATAAATTATTTTCGTTTAAAGAATATATATTGGTAAAATATTAAAAATTTTCAATTTATTTTACAAATTACATTTCACTATTCCAGTGTGCACGATTGATCCCAATTCAAACTTTTTTTTAAAAAAAATAAAATAAAATACATAATAATATTAATATTCCTTATAATATAATTTTCTTTTAATAATAATATTCTCCTTTTTTTGATTGATCTTCATTTCCTTATAAATTATTTCCGTTTAATAATAATATTCATCTTCATTGCCTTATAAAATTGTTTTCCTTTAATAATATTATACTTTTTTTAAAGAATATATATTGGTAAAATATTAAAAATCTTCAATTTATTTTACAAATTACATTTCATTATTCCAGTATGCACGATTGATCCCGGTTCAAACTTTTTTTTTTTAAATTAGTTTTTTTAATTTTTTTTTAGAATTTATTTGATGCAAATGATCCAAAATAAAAATACATACTAATAATATTAAATATTTAATATGGTATTTTTCTTTATTGAAGCTACATTCTTTATAATAATATACAATAATATTTTAAAAATAAAAATACATAATAATATTAATATTCCTCATAATATAATTTTCTTTTAATAATAATATTTTCCTTTTATTGATCGGTCTTCATTGCCGTATAAATTATTTTCGTTTAAAGAATATATATTGGTAAAATATTAAAAATTTTCAATTTATTTTACAAATTACATTTCACTATTCCAGTGTGCACGATTGATCCCAATTCAAACTTTTTTTTAAAAAAAATAAAATAAAATACATAATAATATTAATATTCCTTATAATATAATTTTCTTTTAATAATAATATTCTCCTTTTATTGATTGATCTTCATTTCCTTATAAATTATTTCCGTTTAATAATAATATTCATCTTCATTGCCTTATAAAATTGTTTTCCTTTAATAATATTAAACTTTTTTTAAAGAATATATATTGGTAAAATATTAAAAATCTTCAATTTATTTTAAAAATTACATTTCATTATTCCAGTATGCACGATTGATCCCGGTTCAAACTTTTTTTTTTTAAATTAGTTTTTTTAATTTTTTTTTTTAGAATTTATTTGATGCAAATGATCCAAAATAAAAATACATACTAATAATATTAAATATTTAATATGGTATTTTTCTTTATTGAAGCTACATTCTTTATAATAATATACAATAATATTTTAAAAATAAAAATACATAATAATATTAATATTCCTCATAATATAATTTTCTTTTAATAATAATATTTTCCTTTTATTGATCGGTCTTCATTGCCGTATAAATTATTTTCGTTTAAAGAATATATATTGGTAAAATATTAAAAATTTTCAATTTATTTTACAAATTACATTTCACTATTCCAGTGTGCACGATTGATCCCAATTCAAACTTTTTTTTAAAAAAAATAAAATAAAATACATAATAATATTAATATTCCTTATAATATAATTTTCTTTTAATAATAATATTCTCCTTTTATTGATTGATTTTCATTTCCTTATAAATTATTTCCGTTTAATAATAATATTTGACATGGATAGGCCCACGAGGCATACGGCCCACAGCAAACCACCCCGAACCCATCGCTTAGGACCAATAGCATAACCCGGTTGGCAAAGCCCAGGACAGCTGGAGGCCATCTAGACATGGGGGGTCAATGGCATTCGGGCACATGGCAGGTGGAACACGGTCCACATCAGCAGACAAAGATCTGCAGAGTTATTACCACAACACATCACCATTAATGCATCCCATCACAGCATTTATTACGACAACACCTCCCCGTCGGAACAGAGCCCCCTCGCCCTGAACAAGGTAAGCTACGGCACAAGCTTTCGGCGGAAGGGGGCACATCACAAGGGACATTTAAATGATTACCAAAGAATATAAGCAAGAATAGAAAGACAAGAAAAAAGGTTAAGCTTTTCATCAGTTCCATCTCTCTCTCTCTACATTTTCTTCTTCCTTTACTAATTCTCACGCCGGAGGGTTCACTCGGGGACTGCCCCGTTCCCCTTTGGACTTGCATGCAGGTCACTTGACGGAATCATCACCCTAAACCGGAACTTGAAGAGCCTGGACCAGCCCGACCCATCCACCCGGGACGGACAACATCATCAGTTGGCGCCGTCTATGGGAACTTTGTGGTTTATTCGTGCGCTAGTTATGTTCGCTATTGCCGGAGCCCTCCTTTCTCACTATTACCTTTTTCCTCTCGCCCGTCCAGGTGTATGGTCACGACTAGGTCCATAGCCTCCCACCATAATACCACCGATCATCAAACAAAACCTTCCCATCCAAACAACCCACCACAGTACATCATCGAACTTACCAACAGTATTAACCGCATGGCCGAGCAAAACCAGGCCCTGATCAATGCTTTGCTCCAAAGAAACCTCCCTGCTCCACCTCCAGACATTCCACCCAACCAAGAAAGAATCCCGGACCACATTGCTCCACAACCCCCTTCCTCCAACCTCCCCAACCCAGAAGGTTTACAACCCCCTCCTCCTCCAAATATGAGCCTACTACCCCCGCCTCCACGCCCGCCGGTCGTGCCACTAGCCCTTAAGGGGGAAGCCAGCAGTGTCCAGCCCCCATTGACCAACCATGGCGACAACATTCCCCTCTGGGACGCAGAACTCCGAGCCATGAAACTCCAACTACAAGGGGTCATCCAGAACATCCAGCACAAGCCCTCAGCCACCGCCAACTCGCCTTTTGTTGCCTCCATCCGCGACAAACCGTTGCCCGCCAAGTTCAAAATGCCTACCATTGACTCCTTCGATGGCACGACGGACCCGGTCGACCATCTGGAAACCTACCGCACCCTCATGATCCTCCATGCTTTCCCCGACGAGATCATGTGCCGAGCCTTTCCAGTGACACTAAAGGGATCAGCTCGATTGTGGTTTAGCCAGTTACCGGCGGACTCCGTCTCTACCTTCCAACACCTCAGTGACTCTTTCCTGAGCCACTTCATCGGGGCCCAGCGTCAGAGACGCCCAGCCACCCAACTCCTAAACATTCGTCAGACCGAGGGGGAGTCGCTCCGTAGCTTCGTCATCCGTTTCAACACCGAGGCCCTTCAAGTAGCGGAGAATGACGACAAGGTCATCCTCACCGCCTTCATGGTCGGCCTGCGGTCGTCGGATTTCCTTTTCTTCCTCTCCAAAAACCCTCCAACCACCATGGCAGCCCTACTCTCCAAAGCCCAGAAATACATGAATGCTGAAGATTCCCTGGCCGCTCGGCAAGAGCCCACCCCTAAAAATCCGACCCCTAGAGACAAGAGGAAAGACCTCGAAAACAGAGCCGCCCAGTATAATAGCCAAACACCCCACTATAATGACCGACCCCCCCGTGCCGACCGGTCGACTTCGACCCGACCGCCCGGTCGGTTTGAGCGATACACACCTCTCAACTCCCCCATGGAGCACGTCCTCAATCAGATCTAGTGGGACTACCCCCTCAAGTGGCCCCTACCTTCACGAAACCCTTCCACTCGAAAAGATCAGTCCAAATACTGCCGTTTCCACCAAGACCATGGTCATACCATCGACGAGTGTATTAACCTCAAAGATCAGATCGAGACCTTCATACGCTAGGGCCGCCTCAGCCGATTCACAGACACCCGCCCTCCACAGAGGCAAAGAACCGACCTCACCAGGCACAATCGCCGATAAACACCACCCCGCAATCAAGCCCCACCTAACCAAGGCCACGATCGCCCACCACCACAGCCTCGGCCTCCTGGTAATCCCCCTCCACCAGTCAGAGAAATCCGAGTTATTTCAGGCGGCCTTGCTTGCGGGGACCATCCCGCTCGGCTCAGAAGGCAGAACTCAGAAAAATTAGGCAGGGCTCAGACAAAGCAGTGGCGACGGTGGACCGACCTCCCAAACAGTCAAAACAATGGATCGAACCTATCACCTTCACCGACACTGATTGTGCAGGAGTCCGCTACCCACATGATGACCCCCTTGTCATTTCCGCCATCCTCTCCAACTACAAAGTCAGACGAGTCCTCATAGACAACGGTAGCTCTTCAGACATTATCTTCCTCAATTGCTTCCGCCAGCTCAAGATTGGGGAAGAAAGCCTGTCTCCTCTCCAAACCCCTCTGGTCGGCTTCATTGGCGACCGTGTGACCTCCATCGGCTCCATCGATCTACCTATCACCATTGGCGAGCACCCGCGGTAGACCACTAAGTTGCTCACCTTTCTTGTGGTCGACTGCCCCTCTGCTTACAACATCATCCTTGGCCGCACAGCCCTCAACGCCTTCCAAGCCATCACGTCTACATATCATCTTGCCATCAAATTTTCCACCGATCTCGGTGTCGGAACTGTCAAAGGCGAACAGACTGTGGCCAGGGAGTGTTATGTCGCCTCACTCAAAGAAGTCAAGCTAAAAGAGGCCATGATCATCGAAGGGCTTGACGTCCGAGACGAGGACGAGCTGGTTAGAGGTGAACCTGTAGAGGAACTTGTTGAAGTTAACATTGATCCCACCAACCCAATCAAAACCGCCAAGATTGGCAGCCAATTACCTTCCCAAGCCAAGGCCGACCTTACTGCTCTCCTGACCGAGCACAGGGATGTATTCGCATGGACCCATTCTGACATGCCAGGCATCGACCCCTCCTTCATAACCCATCGCCTCAGCATCGAACCTCACTTTCGACCCCACCGCCAGAAGCAACGCATTTTCCATCCGGAGCGCAACACTCTTATAGCCGCCGAAGTTGACAAACTCCTCGAGGCCCAGTTCATAAAAAATGTGGACTATCCTAGGTGGTTGTCCAACGTGGTCCTCGTCCGCAAACACAATGGCAAATGGCGGCTCTGTGTCGACTACTCTGACCTGAACCGAGCTTGTCCCAAAGACAGCTACCCCCTTCCCCGCATAGATCTGCTGGTCGACGCCACGGCCGGTCATCAAATGCTCAGCTTCATGGATGCCTTCTCTGGGTACAACCAAATCCTGATGCACACATCTGATCGGGAGCACACATCATTTATTACCGACCGAGGTACCTACCACTACTGTGTAATGCCGTTCGGATTGAAGAATGCTGGGGCCACTTATCAGCGGCTGGTTAACGCCGTCTTCCATCACCAAATAGGTCGGAATATGGAAGTCTACGTCGACGACATGCTAGTCAAAAGCAAATACTCCTCCGATCACCTCACTGATTTACGTGAGACCTTTGCCACCTTGCGCAAGTACCAGATGAAGCTCAACCTAGAGAAGTGCGCCTTCGGCGTAGGGTCTGGCAAATTTTTGGGCTTTATGGTCAGTCAGCGCGGCATCGAAGCTAACCCTGAGAAGATCAAGGCCTTGGTTGAGATGCAGTCGCCTAGGACGGTCAAAGAGGTTTAGAGACTCACCGGCCAAGTGGCGGCCCTCAACCGCTTCATTTCCCGTGCGACAGATAAGTGCTTGCCCTTCTTCAAAGTTCTTCGGCAGACTTTTGAATGGACAGCTGAATCCGAAGAGGCTTTCCAACAGTTAAAGCAATGCATGGCCAACCCCCCCTTCTCTCCCAAGCAATCACGGGCGAACCCCTCTTCCTCTACCTAGCAGTATCGGGAACCGCAGTTAGTGCAGTTCTCCTCAGAGAAGATGGCTCAATCCAACGGCCGGTCTATTACATCAGTTGGGCTCTCAGGGGCGCGGAGCAGAACTATCCCTTGCTGGAAAAACTGTCCCTGGCCTTGGTCATTGCCTCCAGACGACTCCGTCCATACTTCCAAGCCCACTCCATAGTGGTCCTCACCGACCAGCCCCTGAAGAAGGTCATGCAGCAACCAGAACTCTCAGGTAGACTGATGCAGTGGTCCGTAGAACTCAGCCAGTTCGACATCTCTTACCGCCCTCGGACAGCAATCAAGGGGCAGGCTGCAGCTGACTTCATCATGGAATTCACCAAACCGACCCCGACCACTACACCTCCGTTCCCACCAACTCCAACAGAACCAGAAGATCCTCATTCTTGGACTCTCAATGTCGACGGTTCGTCCCGAAGAGAAGGAAGTGGTGCCGGCCTCATCCTCACCTCCCCTGAGGGCGGCTACTTCAAATGTGCCCTCCGTTTCTTGTTTGAAGCAAGCAACAATGAAGCCGAGTACGAGGCATTAATAGCAGGACTCCACCTTGCCAAGGACATAGGGGTCAGCCACCTCCGAGTATTCAGCGACTCCCAACTCGTCGTCGGTCAGATGACGGGGACTTTGATGCCAAGGAAGACACGATGCGAGCTTACAGGGACCTGGCACTCCCCCTTGCTCGCCTCTTCAATACCTTCCACATCAGGCACATTCCTCGGGCGGAAAACTCCAAAGCAGATGAGATGGCTCAGTTGGCCTCTGCTGACCATCTTACTCTCAACCATGATGTCCGCGTCGAATATCTACACCACCCAGCCATTTCACCCGATCTGCAAGCTGTACAATACATACAAAACGAACCCATCCCTTGGGCATCCGACATTCCCCTATTCTTGACCACAGGAGCACTCCCAGATGGCCAGCAGCAGGCTGCCAAAGTCCGATCCCGAGCGTCCAATTACGTCATTGTCGACGATATATTGTACAAGCGCGGTTTCTCCTGGCCATATCTACGGTGCCTCAATCCAGCTCAAGCAACTTATGTAATGCAGGAGATCCATGAGGGAATTTGTGGTAATCACTCAGGTGGCAGGTCCCTTGCCCAGAAGATACTCCGTACTGGGTATTTTTGGCCGACTCTTAATCAGGACGCGACCGACTTCGTGCTCAAATGCGATAAATGTCAACACTTTGCCAACATCCCCCATGCTCCTCCTACAGAGTTAATCACACTCTGCAGCCCTTATCCGTTTGCCAAGTGGGGGATCGACCTGGTTGGTCCACTTCCCACCGGCCGAGACCAAGTTCGCGATTGTCGCTATTGATTATTTCACCAAGTGGGTCGAGGCTGAACCCCTTGCCACAATCACCGAACGGAACACCACCAGGTTTACCTGGCAATCGATCGTTTGCCGATTTGGCATCCCTCAAAGCCATCATCTCTGACAATGGCAAACAATTCGATAACGCGAAGTACAGAAAATTTTGTGCAGATCTCCAGATTCAACCATGCTTCTCTTCCCCCGGTCACCCCTAGGAAAACGGCCAAGTTGAGGTCACCAACCGTTCCCTTCTGAAAATCCTCAAAACTAAGCTTGAAGCTGCTAAAGGCCTTTGGGCTGAGGAACTACCAAACGTGCTTTGGGCTTACCGAACCACTGCTCGCACTCCCACTGGCGAAACCCCTTTTCGCTTAACATATGGCGCTGAGGCGGTTATTCCGGTAGAAGTCGGTTTGCCCACTCCCAGGGTTTTACATCCGGATCTTGCCGCAGCCGAAGAACTCCATCGAACAGACTTGGACCTCGTCGAAGAGCTCAGAGAGACCGCTGCTGTCAGATTGGCTTCATACCAACAAAAAATGAGAACACACTACAACCGCCGAGTTCGACCACGAGAATTCTCCGTAGGGGACCTTGTCTTACGAGAAGTGACTCTCGCCACAAAGAATCCAACCGAGGGCAAACTGGCAGCCAAATGGGAGGGGCCCTACGTTGTGAAAGCTCGACCACGACCAGGCACTTACCGACTTCAAGACATGGAAGGCCGAGACCTGCCCCATCCCTGGAATGCGGAACATTTGAAGCGTTACTATCAATAAGTTCATACTTTTGTATTGTCAATATTGTTGTATTTCCCTTTTATACATAATGCAAATTCCGACTTGTGACCTCGGCTTTCATAATTCAACTGTCTCTATGTCGCTCCCATAACTTTTTCACTTGCAGCATTTCAAAAGCCTCAGCCAGCCTGAGCACTTCAAAGCCTCGGCCAGACCGAGCACTTCAAAGGCCTCGGCTAGACCGAGTACTTCGAAGGCCTCGGCCAGACCGAGCACTTCAAAAGCCTCAGCCAGCCTGAGCACTTCAAAGCCTCGGCCAGACCGAGCACTTCAAAAGCCTCGGCCAGACCGAGCACTTCAAAAGCCTCGGCCAGCCGAAGCACTTCAAAGTCTCGGCCAGACCGAGCACTTCAAAGCCCCGGCCAGACCGAGCACTTCAAAAGCCTCGGCCAGACCGAGCACTTCAAAGCCTCGGCTAGCCTGAGCACTCAAAGTCTCAGCCAGGCTGAGCACTTTAACGCCTCGGCCAGACTGAGCACTTTAACGCCTCGGCCAGACTGAGCACTTCAAAGCCAAGCAGAACCACATTTTTAACACTTAGTCACATTTTGACGCTTCTTCACAATTCCAGGACCACGTTTTTACCTAGTTAAATTCTAAACATGCTCTCACGTATTTCATTTACTAATCAGATTTTTTGCCACCTCACCCAGTTTATTTCTCCAATCTTTCCCCTACAAATTTACAACTAACTGATTAGTTACAATTCGCAACTCACCTCTTGTCCCCATCCGTGGATTCTTCACCCGTGCTTAATATTATGTTCTACAATTTCCTACTCCAATTTTTCAATCAAACACTATTATCCTTTCAACTTTCATACAACTCCAATCACACTCCGCAGGGAGGAACTTTTAACTTTAACTTTACACGATATTTTTATTGACCCAATCTTTATGACCAGTTTTTATAACAACACTTCATTTATTTTGGCAACATAAACAAAATGACCAACATAAACAAAATTCAATTGGCAACACAAACAAAATAACCTTTGTACACAAATTCATTACAATTAAATTCTTCATACATTCATTTACTCATTCCTTTACAATGTGTTCACAAGCTCATTAAAAAAAAAAAAAAAAAAAAAACAAACAAACAAACAAACACCATCTGAAATTCTCCTTGGCTACTCCTCCTCGCTAGACGCCAGATCTTCTTCTTCAATGCCTTCGTCCAGGGGGGTCTGGGCCACATCATCTTCACCTATCGTCACACTACTAAGGTCCAAGTGTGGGAACAGCTCTTCAGCTCTGCGCTTGAACATCTTCCACCCACTGTCCCAGAACTCGGCCATTTCGTGCTTGTAAAAGTCTGACTGCTGGAAGCTTTCAATCACCTCTGCCTCTGTCCTATCCCCAGCAGTCTTCCTTGATGGGCACGCCCCCCCAGACTCTTGCCCAGCCAGACTCCTGGCGACAGTGATATCTACCACCATCTGAAATTCGGGGGACCCTTTATATTGCTCCACTGCTGCGACGCACAGATCAGGGTAGGCCGCCTTCTCAGACGTCGCCTTCGTCCTCTCCTCGTCCAGCTCTCTTTGCAGGGCCCCCCTTTCAGCAGCCGCCGTCGCCCTCTCCTCTTCCGCCCCCTTCTTCAGGCTCTCCAGCTCCGCCACTGCCTTCGCTTTCTCTGTTTCCCACTCCCTCAGAAGCCTCCCCTTCTCCTGCTCTGCTCTAGCGCGCTCCTCCCCCAACTCCTTCAACAGATCTGCAATCCTGGAATCTGCTTCATCCTTCTGCCTCACCAGCTCTTCATTGCTGACCATGGCCTCTTCATGCCGCTCGACCGCAACGGCGCAGGCCCTTTCAGACTCTTCCAACTTTTTCTGCTCACCAGCCAGTTGGAACTCAAGCGACACGACCTTACGGCGTGTGTCCTCCAGCTCCAACTTGACTGCTGGCAGATCAGTGTGGGCGGTCTTCCAGTCGGCACTGTCCTTTTTCAGTTTGGCCAGCTGGGCCTTTGCCTCTTCAGCCTTCAACTTCGCAGCCCCTACCTTCCTAAGGAGGGCCCCTGCCAAGGTAGTTACCTCCATTTGGGCGGAGCATAACCCCCTCAGCAGGTCAGCCTCACTATATCTCGCCGTCGCGCGCAAAGTCGTGTCATCCACAATCTTCACCAAGCGGTCTGCCCCCGCCTTGGCTGGGCCTTCTTCTCCCTCCAACCTTTCAGCTACCGCCCGCGCATGATAGATTGCCGTGGCCGAGCGGACCCCTCCTTCCTGGGGGACATGCCCCTTCTAGACCTACTCTCCTCCACTCGGCGCCGCCTCGGTCAGCCCCGCCTCTACTTGCACTGCTGGAGCAATCTCCACAACCTCCACTGTTGGGATGACCTCCACCACCTCTGGGGCATCCTTGGCCACAGGGACCTCCACCTCAGCTGGGGCCACCTTAGCCTTCTTGGCCCCAGACTCATCTGCGGCTTCCTCTGGGGCACTCATCTTCTTCTTCTTTTTCAGAGCCTCCCCCTCCTTTCTGGCCTTTTCTTTTACAGGGTCTACAGGGGGCGGCCGCGGCTCAAAACTGCTTAAGTCTTTTTCCCCCAACGGCCTTGGGCGAGGTCGGATCCTCTCCCGCGCGATCGGTTGAGGCGGTCGGTCTCTTTGCGCTTCCTTCAACTTCGTGGCCTTAGCCAAAACGGCTCGATCCTCTACCTCCTGAGCTTTTCTCCTCGCCTCCAATTCTGCCCGGCCGAGGTCCCCACCCTTTGGTTGCGGTCCTAGCCCGCCTCAAACAATGCAGACGGCTGAACAAGCTCGTCCTATTTGGCCTTCTCTCTCTCTTTCCACTCCTTCACTCTCTTCACCCTCTCTTCCGCCATCACCCCCAGTCTCGACTCCATTGACCTGGTTGGCACCTTCCAGATGGTGCGCACCCCCACCCCCCAGTAGCAGACACGTAGAACCACCGTGGCCGCCACCCCTTGATTGACGTAGGCAGCCCCGCCACCAATCCCCTCCCCATCACCGCCTGTAGGGTGACCCAAGTTTCTTGCTGCCCCGACGCCTTGTAACACGAGAAGAACTCGTCTACCGTCATGGCCTCCCCCCCATTCGCCTTAGGCCACGCACTCGCACAGGCCAGCAGAATCTTCCATGCATTGGACATCAATTGCCCCGGCGCTACCTCCAGGCGATTCAGCACGTCAACCACCACTTGAGGCAGTGGCAACCTCAGCCCCCCTTTTAGCGCCTCCTCGTACAGGGAAAACTCCCCTGGCCTCGCAGTAGACGGCCTTTCCCTTGATGTTGGCAACAGTAACTCTACCTCCGCCGGAATCTGGTATCGTTCCCTGATAACCTCCAAATCCGCCGCCGTGAGTGTGGATCTGTCCGCCTTAGTATGCCATTGATCTGGCTCTACCTGGCTCAGTGGTTTTGGAGCCAATATCAGGGCCGACGCCTGCGATTCCCCCACCCCCGCCCCCACCATCCGTGTCTCCGTCCTGTATCGCGCTGCTAACTCCTCCGCATCATCATCTCCCAGCGGGTCCACCCTCACATTCACTACTTCTTCTTGTGCCATTTCTAGGGTTTGCTTGCAACTCACTTCTGACGCAGGAACAAGGAAGTTGAGAGAATGCTACACAGGTATGTCGTACGCAGTGAAGGAATTAACACTTGGATATTTTGGGTTTTTGTAAAACGGTAGGTGAAACGCATTATACCAAACACCCATGGTTTACCCGTATTCCATGGATCCACATTAATTTTCGCCCGTTTCAAAACCTTTCAAATCAACCGCCAAAACTGCCTTTCAAAACCCCCCTCGTGACCTATCGTTTCATTTCTGCTCCAACGCTTCACTTCCCCCACGATATTACCACGTGTATGGCCACGATTCACTGTCCCCTCCCCATCCCCTGTCCTTTCCATTTCAAATCATCACATGGCCCCACCCTACCCCCTCTCTTTTTGAGCCCCGCGCCGTCTTGGTCGGCACGCCTCTCGGTCAACCCCTCCCGCTCGGCCACCCTCGCGGTCGGCACGCCTCTCGGTCGACCCCTCCCGCTCGGCCACCCTCGCGGTCGGCACGCCTCTCGGTCGACCCCTCCCGCTCGACCACCCTCACGGTTGGAACGCCTCTCGGTCGACCCCTCTCGCTCGGCCACCCTCGCTTCGAACTTCCCTTCCTTATTACTATTCCCTTCGTTGGACTAAAGCTGCACTCGGAAATGGGGGACTACTGACATGGATAGGCCCACGAGGCATACGGCCCACAACAAACCACCCCGAACCCATCGCTTAGGACCAATAGCATAACCCGGTTGGCAAAGCCCAGGACAACTGGAGGCCATCTAGACATGGGGGGCCAATGGCATTCGGGCACATGGCAGGTGGAACACGGGCCACATCAGCAGACAAAGATCTGCAGAGTTATTACCACAACACATCACCATTAATGCATCCCATCACAGCATTTATTACGACAACACCTCCCCGTCGGAACAGAGCCCCCTCGCCCTGAACAAGGTAAGCTACGGCACAGGCTTTCGGCGGAAGGGGACACATCACAAGGGACATTGAAATGATTACCAAAGGATATAAGCAAGAATAGAAAGACAAGAAAAAAGGTTAAGCTTTTCATCAGTTCCATCTCTCTCTCTCTACATTTTCTTCTTCCTTTACTAATTCTCACGCTGGAGGGTTCACTGGGGGACTGCCCCGTTCCCCTTTGGACTTGCATGCAGGTCACTTGATGGAATCATCACCCTAAACCGGAACTTGAAGAGCTTGGACCAGCCCGACCCATCCACCTGGGACGGACAGCATCATCAATATTCATCTTCATTGCCTTATAAAATTGTTTTCCTTTAATAATATTAAACTTTTTTTAAAGAATATATATTGGTAAAATATTAAAAATCTTCAATTTATTTTACAAATTACATTTCATTATTCCAGTATGCACGATTGATCCCGGTTCAAACTTTTTTTTTTTAAATTAGTTTTTTTAATTTTTTTTTTTTTTAGAATTTATTTGATGCAAATGATCCAAAATAAAAATACATACTAATAATATTAAATATTTAATATGGTATTTTTCTTTATTGAAGCTACATTCTTTATAATAATATACAATAATATTTAAAAAAAATACATAATAATATTAATATTCCTCATAATATAATTTTCTTTTAATAATAATATTTTCCTTTTATTGATCGGTTTTCATTGCCTTATAAATTATTTTTGTTTAAAGAATATATATTGGTAAAATATTAAAAATTTTCAATTTATTTTACAAATTACATTTCACTATTCCAGTGTGCACGATTGATCCCAATTCAAACTTTTTTTAAAAAAAATAAAAAATAAAATACATAATAATATTAATATTCCTTATAATATAATTTTCTTTTAATAATTATATTCTCCTTTTATTGATTGATCTTCATTTCCTTATAAATTATTTCCGTTTAATAATAATATTCATCTTCATTGCCTTATAAAATTGTTTTCCTTTAATAATATTAAACTTTTTTTAAAGAATATATATTGGTAAAATATTAAAAATCTTGAATTTATTTTACAAATTACATTTCATTATTCCAGTATGCACGATTGATCCCGGTTCAAACTTTTTTTTTTTAAATTAATTTTTTTAATTTTTTTTTTTAGAATTTATTTGATGCAAATGATCCAAAATAAAAATACATACTAATAATATTAAATATTTAATATGGTATTTTTCTTTATTGAAGCTACATTCTCTATAATAATATACAATAATATTTTAAAAATAAAAATACATAATAATATTAATATTCCTCGTAATATAATTTTCTTTTAATAATATTATTTTCCTTTTATTGATCGGTTTTCATTGCCTTATAAATTATTTTTGTTTAAAGAATATATATTGGTAAAATATTAAAAAATTTCAATTTATTTTACAAATTACATTTCACTATTCCAGTGTGCACGATTGATCCCAATTCAAACTTTTTTTAAAATAAAATAAAATAAAATACATAATAATATTAATATTCCTTATAATATAATTTTCTTTAATAATAATATTCTCCTTGATCTTCATTTCCTTATAAATTATTTCCGTTTAATAATAATATTCATCTTCATTGCCTTATAAAATTGTTTTCCTTTAATAATAAAATTTTCCTCCATTGATTCACCTTCGTTCTTCGTTCTTCGTTCTTCGTTCCCCCTGTATCTATATATACATATTGTATTGCATAGCTAATTCGTACACTGAAATCATATAGATACAACAAACATAGAGAAAGAGAAAGAGAGACAAAACATTCAATGGCATTCAAGGCTTTCTTCTCCCGTTTCACATCATCCTTCAAATTCTGCCGAGCCAAAAATTCGTCGAACATCCCAGAAAATCCTATCCAACTCCCCCCCAGCCCTCTCTTCATTGACTGCCAGCCGGCCACCCCGCTCCCTTTCAAACCCCGCCCCTCCTTCAAGCACCGCGTCTCCTCCATCTTCGGCTGTGGGTTCCGCACACACGAACACGACCTCCCCGAATCACCGCCATGCAAGTGGGACGAGACGCCACGTCGCGACTACAACTCTCCCATCTCCAGCGATTCCGACGAACTCTTCCATCCTCCTCCTCCGCCGACACGACACCCTACCACTTCCATCTCCGGCGATTCCGACAACCAGCTCTTCCCCCCTCCTCCTCCTCCTCCGACTCCAACGCCGACACCACGCCCTGTCACCACTTCCTCGGCCGACAGTGGTTTGTGTGGTTACGAGAGTGACGATGAAGAAGAAAAGATCGTGACACTTTCACTAACTCGCAACAAGAGGATGAAGAAGCTGCTACCATCATTTGCGGCGGAGGGGAAGCTGAAGGACAGCTTCGCCATGGTGATGGAATCGGTTGACCCACATGGGGATTTCGAGGCATCTATGATAGAGATGGTATTAGCGAAGCAGCTGTTTGAGGAGAGAGACCTCGAGCAGCTGCTGGAGTGTTTCTTATCACTCAATTCGCGTCATCATTACGGGGTCATTGTTGACGCTTTTTCAGACATTTGGAAGGCAATTTTTTTGTAGTACTAGTTGTATTTTGTTTAGTTGCTCAATTGAGTTTTGTATCTTGATTTTTTATTGTTTTTCTCTTTCGTCTGTCCTTCATTTATTTTCTATTCAAACCTGTTACCTGACCAAAAGAAATGTTATCTTTCTTTCACATTATTGAATTAGCAGACATTTACTGATGTGGATGTTATTGAGTGTGGATGTTGTTGTGTGAATTAGTAGACATTCAAACCTGACCAATTTTTTTAAAAAATTATTATTTTTTCTAAATCGTATGTGTATTTGCTTCATTAAAATTGTGTCTTTAATCGTGTACTCTGTGAGGCATTGTTCATTGGAAAGTTGAGGTTTTTGGTGGTAGAATTCGAAGATTCGACTTTGAAGTACTGGGTTTATTTTAATTTTTTATTTATGGGAATTGAATGTGCTTCAATGGTGTACTGGGTTGTAAAATAATTATTTTGATTTTTATTTATCCTTTTAGGGTTAATAGGAAATTTGTTTGTTGCTTGGAGGGTTACCAATTATTTTGGGAGTAAATGCTCTATTCGGGCATGGATTATGCAAAGGAAACCGGTGAAACCGCTGCAGGCACGGCGCTAATCCCGACGCGGTTTGTGTGGCCTTATCGGGGAGGAAGTGTTTTTCTCTATAGCTCTTTTACAGGGTGAGACTCAAATGCTCATGTGTGATTTTGATGTTTTATTTGTTAGCTGCACTGTATTGTTCATTACTTTGTTGTAATTCTTAGTTCAATTGATTGTTATTTGTTTAATTTTAATTGATGAGAAGTAAACTTTTTTTCTGGTAAAGGTGGTCTGCCCATTATCCAATGACTCCTGTTGAAGGGTGTCTCACTGTATTTCAGACTATTTGCAGCCAAGTTACCATCAAGTTGGTTTATAACTTCAGGAGGTTTTGATGATTCCACTCGAGCCGAGTTTAATTCAATAATACCTTGATCACTATTGTCAAATAATTTCCTGTTAAATCATATTTATTTTTATTTTTTTCATGCAAATTTGTCAATTATGTGTCGTTAATGGTGGATAAGTTCATATATGGTAAATGGGTTCCATGAACAAACAAAACATTTACGTTTTTTTATGGGCATAGTGAAACTTATGTACGTGCTTGGTGGTAAATTCTAGCAACCCTTTGGGGTATGTTGCCTTTTGATGTGGTTGGATGTGAAAATGGTGCTATATTTTTTGTTAAAATTTGTTTCATCCCCTAAGTTCTTGCTGTCATAGGCCGCGATTGTAAACACTTCTTCCCATTTTGGTATTTCTCCATGCACCATCTTGTTTTCTTGCAAATAATACTTATTACAAGGGAGGTAATTCAGTTGTATTATTTTGAATGCTTATGGAACAAAGAAGCAAGTGTATTGTTGTTAATTGTTCAGATATGATTTCTCTATCTTAATTTAATTGAACACAAAGTATAGAAATTTCTTCTCGGCTTAGAAGATGTGTCTTCTTTGCACACGAGAACATAATGTTGTTGAGCTTGGAAGATGAACTGATTCTGTCCTAGCTGTCATGTGATCATTTATTTTAAATGATTTATTTACTATTTTGTGATTTTATTTTTAAATTGATGTAGAAAATCAGCGAAGGTTTAGATTCAGAGGAGTTAATTTGGGATCTTCACTTGGACGTGTTGTCATAATGAATGGAATATTAATGAATGCGTTAAACACCCCAATATTAAATTTGATTTCCTCCTATTTCCACAAAAAGCTTACCGTGATGATCTGTAATAACAATATTTTTGAACCCTCGTGTAGTTTTTTTTCATTTTGTTAAGTTGAATTTAGCACATTTGCTAAGAGCTGTAATTGGCGCATTAGTGAAGGAAAAAAGAACATTATTAAAATAAGAAAGAAGTTGGATTAGAAGGTTTTGGAATTATATGTTGACCAATGTTAAAAGATGTCATTAACTCTAAGCATGGAAAGTCTTTATCAGTGGGCTTTTTTATTTGCTAAGCACAATTCAACTCAGTAGACTTCTATTTCTTCGTATGCTCATTTTGCATAATGCATTAGGTTTTTGTGAGGAGTTCACCATATTGACCCTATTGGTTTATGAAGCTAATGGTTATTAATAGGGACTTTAGGGTGCACTTTCAGTTGACTCTTATTTTCTTTTATGGCATAAAAAATTAGTAAACATTTTGCGGGATTCTTTGCATCATGCTGTCATTGGCACCCATGATGCATTCATGAACTCGCATCGTGAAACATTCTGAATTAACCAGCCTAAGCAACCCGTGTATAGGCTACGGTGAATGCTGCACCAATACTGCAGTAAAGATATATTCAAGATGTAAAAATAAAATAACCTGACTTCTGAAAAACCCCAGGATGTGTGTACTCCATGAGAAGTTTGTTCCTGACAATAAACAAAATAGCATGGTCCTGCTTGGTCTTTGGCAAAGGGTGAATGAAGCCAAAACTGAGGCCTATGCAATAAATTGTGGGGTTCACTTCAGAAAAATAACTCCTCATACCATGTTACTTGGCTTCACAAAGGAAACATTAAGGAAATAAACAGGAAAAAAAATGTTCAAATCGCTAAATTAACAGTTTTGGATAAGAGTTGTATCATGTTTAAGGTAGTGCATTGAGGGTATTAGTTTTTTATGGTAAATGTGGCTCAAACATAATGTAATAGAACTCTAATGGTTTTTGGTAGAGAGAAAAAAAAGAAAAAAGAAAAAAGAAAAAGAAAAAAGAAGCATATGTAGCACAACTTCTCTTAAAATAAAATGTCCCAATATGCAATATTCACCCCAATTGTGGGTTTCATTAATGTAGCTTAGTAGCAAAAATCTGGTATGAGTGCAATAATTTTTATGATATTTAACATTGGGGGGCTAACTTCCAACACTTCTGAGTGCAAATTTTGCTCACTTTTGTTATTTCAAGGAGTTAATTTTGGTCCACTTGTCATGAAAAATGAATTATAGAGTTATTGGTTCAAGTTTTAATATCAAGTTTAATTTATATGGCTAAGTTTGCTTTGCTTTATGTAATCTCATGCAAGCATCAATGCTTTGTATACAGGTAACAAGTATGGTTGTACTTTGACTAATTGGAGTGCAGAACGAGAGTGATGGTGATTTTTAGAGTAACTAGTTCAAAGAATTTTCAGAGCCAGAATACATATACATATGTATATACACACATAAATAAATGCTTACAAATGTTTGTAGAAAGTCAAGAGTATTTAATGAAACTGCATTCTAAATTAGTCAAATCTTCTATTTGACCATTTTAAATGCAAGAAGGAAGGTACATGATGCCCAAGTTGGCACTTATGTTTGGTTGGGGGACTTGGGAAGGGATTTGGAAAAGGAAATGGAAAGGGTGTGTGAAATGTGGTGAAATATAGGTGCATTTTATTCACATTTCACTTACATTTTCCTTTTCCTTTTCTTTTTCTCTTCCCAAATCCTCCAACCAAACACAGCGTTAATAAATTAAACCCCCACCACTGACACCGGGGCAATTCAACAAAGTAGGCAGCCTAAAGTTACGCAAAGTGTAGTTTTAAAGTAAACTTTACTTCTTTTTTTTAAAATTTATTATGAAATTAAATTTTGGTAGTTAAGCGATATATGGGCTTATAAATGAAGAGCTTTTGCAATACATATTAGAAAGAGCAATGAAGAGATTGTAGATAATCAAGAACTACCCTGAAGTAGAATGATGCTATTTGTGGGGCAGTGAAAACTTGAAAAGAACTAAATGATACGTGGTCCAAGTAAGCATGATGGTTCGCAATAAATTTTTAATTCATTACTGCAGCTGAAATATGCTTGGGAACTGTCTGAATTATTTAAGCTCTGCAAATACTTGCCACTTAATTCAGGAACATAGAATGTGTTTGTTTGTTTGATTCTGTTACATACAGTACAAGATTGTTGTTGATGGCGAGTGCCGACATGATGAGCACTAGCCATTTGAGAATGGGAACTATGGGACAGTGAACACTGTTTTCTTAGCCAGGGAATCTGATTATGTTCCTGGAATCCTAAATCCACAAATGCATTCTGGTTCTAACATGGATGTGGATAACGAGGCTTTTCAGCATTTGGTATGAGACTGATATAATGAACTGTTTTTTTTTTACAGCTAGTTGCCTGGAACCTAATATCTCTTGTCATTTGCTCCTATGTAAATTCTATTTTCAAACAAAAGCATGCTGAGCATTTTTCCATCCTGTATACATTTGTACTTGACTAATCATGATACCCATTAGGAACTCTTGCTATTACAAACTTTTGTGTATTTTGGTGGTAAAAGTCAGATACTGGTGGATTTCTACGTGTATAGTATAGGATGTTACCTAATGTTGTTATCGCTGAAGTCAGAAATTCTTTGGTTATCTCTATGCATACTGTTGCTATAGTTTTGGGCTTGTCTGCCGTTGTTACCCCTCAGATTTTTCCTGCCTACTATTCTCTTGCTAATACAGTCGGCATAACTGGTTTAATTCAGGTTTCACCTTTTTGTCTAATCAAATCAATGTGATCGTTCCTAAAATCGCCTGAATCAGAAACAATATGATGGACTCAAAACTGTGAAAAGTATAACCCCATTTGAATTTTGGAATTTCTTTCAATAATTTGAAATAAAAAGAAATTTTATTCCCTATTTTAGAAAATGCAAAAAGGAAGTGTCTAAAGCCAATGGAGGTTTCCCTAGTTTGGAATGTGATTAATGAGTCTTAAAAGATTTTTTTTTTAAAAAAAAATCAAGAAATCTTTTTTTGGCTCACATCTGTCTTTAAGTGTTATGTATTGCATATTCACATCTTATATCAGTGAGAACATTGATAAAGGTGGACTTTGAAGTATTGCTAGATGATCTTTTCTATGACTTTTAATTTATCAACTTGTATATAATTGCAGGTTAGAGTTTCAGGTGGTCCATTGCATGAAGCCTTGCCAAGGGTATCAGAAGCTGATTTAGAGGTTTCCTGCCACCACATTACTATATTTCTATCTACTCACATGGCTTATGAGCTGCTTCCTGAGTCAGGCAAGGTTTGAATAATTTTCCCTTGACTTTATTTATTTTTATCTACTCTTGGAAGATCAAATAGATTTGATTGCTGCAACTATGTTTCATGTTTCTCATATAGATGCATGTGGCTCGCAGGTCATTGCCTTAGATGTTGATTACCTATAAAACAAGCATTTCATATTCTGCATGAACAAGTATCTCTCCCTCTCTCTCTCTCTCTCTCCGATGTTAAAATTTATTGGATATTGCTGGAGTGTTATTTACCTTAGAAAGATGTGCTAATGACTGTATAGTGTTAGTTTATTGAGTGTACAAGCAAATAGTTTGCAATGAAGTTACTATATAAAATATGATTTTCTGGCAAATCATGGAGTGTAATTATCTAATATTTGGCATGTAATCCAGTGGATTCCAAATTTGGTTGGAGAAATGAGTAATATCGTTTTATTCTGTGGGGTTGTGCAATATACTAGATTATTTCAGTAGTTATTTGCAAATTCCCTGAAGTCACATTTTATTAGAAGTTCATCTATGCTTTCAGATCACATTTTTATGTGTCAATTCTTTACAATGTTTTCAGGCATTTAATTTATTTTTTTAATAACTAGCATTTATATGTACCTTTCTGAGACTAGTTATTTCCAGGGAATTCCTATGGCTCCTCTTTGGGACTTCTGCAATGGAAAGTTTGTTGGAGTTCTTAGTGCTTTGGATTTTATCATGATTGTAAGAGAGGTATGTTTGGGGGTTTAAAGTAAATTTGTTTGTTTTGTGTGCAGTGTGTTTGTGTTGTCATTGGTACAAATCTTTGAGCTTCTAAGTAGGCTTATCTGGTCATGATCTTTAAGTTTGAAAGCTTCTAAATTTAGGGGCTGTAGACAAGGTATATAGGTTTTCTAGTTACTAACATCATACTATATTTTTGCGTTAAGTCAGATGTGAACTAGTGTAAGATTATTTCAACAAATGTTTCTGACCTATTCTGCAGCTCGGTAGCCATGGTTCCAATCTGATGGAGGAAGAGCTTGAGACACACACTATATCTGCTTGGAAAGATACAAAATCATACCTGAGCAGACAAATTGATGGGAATGGGAGATTATTTCCATGACAACTTGTCCATGTGAGTTTTTTTTTTTACTGGCAAAATAAATCTTCATTGATGGAAACAAACAAAGTAATAGGTTACATCAATGAAGAGGAGCTCAGAGCTAGGACAAGCTCAAAGCTCCGGTTGGTGAGAAACCAACAAGAAGAGAAAACAAAATAACAGAAGCAAACAACCAATTCAGCAGATAAAACCCGAACCAGCCCAACAGATCAGATTAGCTCAACAAATTCAGCAGCCTCAACCAATTCAGCAGAACAAAACAAACATTTTGCTCCGCAAGGTTCTCATAACCAAAATCACCTATGAACAACTCCAAAGATGGTTGGAGTGTTTAAATTAACCACATAATCAGCAGCAGCAGCCAGCAGAACACCACCAGCCAGAAAACCAGTTCAGAAGCAGAACAACAGATCACCAACAGTATGGGCTAACAACAAATTGCAGATTGCAGATCACTGACAGATCAGATCAGTAACAGAACAATAGCAGAAACAGCAGAACCACCCGTGAGATAACATCAGCAAATGAAGACACAAAGGTACCAAGAATGCTGCAACTGATGCTCAACAACACACAGATAGAATTCTTTTAAACTTAATAGCATAGCCTGGTTTGTCTCCAATTGAGAACCACGTCCTCGAATGTGAAGGGGAAATCCTTAATAGAACTTTTAAGCCAAAGAGCTAATCTGATCTTAATAAGTTCCCACAATTCTGCAGAATTAGGATGAGCATCTCTAAAAACACACTCATTCCTAAGCCTCCAAAGGGACCAGAGGACTACCAGTGGGATCGCTCCCCAAAATTTCCTGAGTGGGTGCTTGAATTTATCCCCCATCCACCAATTGAACAGAGCTGCTACAGATTGTGGGATACACGAACAGAGCCCCCATTCATATAACACAGATGACCAAATGGTCCAAGAGAAGTGACAATGAAGCAAAACATGGGAAACAGTTTCAGGAGCCAATTTGCAGAGAGGACATAAAGGAGAAACATTGCTGCCTAGGACACCAATATCGAGCAGAAACACTGCTGTTTTAACTCTGTTTTTCCATGCTAACCATCCGAAGAAATGTACTTTGGGAGGTAAGATATTGCTCCAGATGAACTTGCTGATGTTGAGATCTGGCCCAAGGAAAGAATTCCAAAGAGAATATAAGGAAGACACGGAGAGAACACAAGAACCTGAGTTTTTACTTGTGGCATGTAAATGAATCACCAGGGTTGGCTACTTTAGTTATTAGTTATTTAGTCTTGATATAAAGGACAAAAATTTTGGGATGCTGGCTTTGCCATTGACATCTTTGCAATGAGCAAAGATGAACACCCCTTTCGTAACTACCTTTTGGCCCTTTCTTGTGTCTTCCTTTACAACATCTTAATTCCAGCTTCTTTTGACTAAAAAAAAGTCTTACTAGATGGAATTCTTTACTAAGCTGCTATCAATATTGGGTCATATTTCTCCTGCAATCAATGATACGTGTGTAGTTCCATTTGATTTATGGATAAATTACACCTTTAACCCCTGTAGTTTTACCCATATTTTACTTTGGTCCCTATTTTTCAAACTGAACAATTTGGCCCCTACATGTGCCACTATTAACCCCTGTAGGTTTACTCAAGCATAGGTTTTTTCTTAGTGTTTTATTTCAAGGATAACATATGCCACTAAGGCAACCTAACAAGACCTAATCTCCAAAGAGAACACAAGACCCTCACAACCTGATCTCCAAAGAGAACACAAGACCCTCACAACCTGAGGGGTTTGATCAAAATAAAAATGCTTCTAACATATCAAGAGGATAGGAAAACCAAAACACTAAGGGGGTCTTTGAGCCCCCTTTTCGCCATCCCTCTTTATTGAGGGCTATATGCTTTGTTAAATTAATTGAATTCATATAATTTTTTATTATTGCCTCCCATGTCAGTCTTGAGGAAGCAAGTGACACATAAATTATTTAATCTGTTTTTGGAATTCCACCTCTGAAATAGGGATTTTCTTCATTTTAATATCCAGCATGAGTAGGTTTTGTCTGCTGACTTTTATGTTGGTTTAGCAGGCTGGGCCAGATGAGAATTTGAAAGATGTTGCTCTCAAGATTTTGCAAAATAATGTGGCAACAGTTCCTGTTATCCATTCATCTTCAGGCGATGCCTCGATTCCGCAGCTATTACAGCTTGCCTCACTTTCTGGAATACTAAAATGTAAGGTTTTATTTAGTTTCCTGAACAAGAATTGGTGTTTTCTTACTAACCAATGTCTTGCTAATTTTCAGGCATTTTCAGGTACTTTAAACATTCTTCTGGGGACATTACCATGCTCCAACTACCAATATGTGCAATTCCTTTAGGTACCTGGGTTCCGGGAATTGGGGAAACAAATCGACGGCCATTGGCAATGTTGAGACCACGTTCTTCTCTTGGTTTAGCGTTGAGTTTGTTAGTTCAAGGTAAGAGAATATCAGGTTATTATTTCTGGGAGGGGTAAACTTGCCGACCTTGAGCCCCAATCATTTCTGTCAACTTCTCATAATTAGTTTTGCTTGGTAAGTTGAAGGGTTGTGCTTCATTTGATCAGCAGATCTTAATGTGCATAAGAGAAGTGTTTCTTCATGGTTTGTTTGTCTGTTTGTTGGGTTAAACTGTTTGAGGTCCCATACTCCTACTTGAGGTATGAACTTCGGATTGGTGATTCTTAATGGACAAATAAATTTGGATGTTATTGTGACTAGTCCCTTGCTATGGGAATGCCTAGGGATGCATTGGTGATTCTGAAACCATGTTTTTTGTTAATACATAGCTTTGGTCAAATTTAAGTATAGAGTTTGTAATTGCATTGTGATCTGTGCCAAATTTAACTAGTTTTTTATGATATAGATAATAGATGTTTGTTCTACTCTTCAAGTAATTTGGGTAATTTAAACTACAAAAAAATTCAAGCAATTGGTTTATATATATATATATATATTTTATTGGCTATTTTACTTTCACTATAACTTTGGTTGGGAATGGAATGATGTGTTAGTTTTTATCTTTTGTGCTTAAATTTTTGTTCCTTCATATAATTTTGGTTCAACAAAATTATGGACAAAAGGGATAATGGGGATTGGATTGGGTGATAAGATTAGTGAGAATGCTTTACTTATATTTCACCATTGTCCTTTCATCCTCATGTTATTGCGCCTTTTGTCTTTGCCACTCAAGTTACCCATTGTTGATGACAATGACTCATTATTAAATGTATATTCTGGAAGGTCAGTTCTGGTTCTAATATAGGACTCTGCATTATGAGTCAAATTTCAATTACAATTCCACCATCAAGAGTGATATGTCTGTTTTCTTCTTGACAGTGATATTACTGCTTTGGCAAAGGACAAAATTTATACTCATATTAATCTTGAAGAGATGACTATTAATCAGGTAAGTGCTTCAATTTGTTATTGTTGAGGTTATGCGCTTTCCAAGTCAAGTATCTTGATTACTTACCTAAAAAAAAAAAAAAAAGTGATGATGTATCATAGGCTTTGTTTAAGGAATTGTGTTATGATATCAACTACTTTTTTGAGTACATGCAAAAACTACATGAATTGATTTTGAAAGAGTTTGGGTTAGTACAAATTTGGCAAGAAATGCTGAAAATCTTTTCATTTTCTCTTTGTTTTTGTTTTGGAAAATGTCCAGGCATTGCAGCTGGGACAAGAGCCATATTCTCCATATGGATCCAACAGTCAAAGATGTCACACGTGTTTACGATCTGATCCACTGCATAAAGTGATGGAGCGATTGGCAAATCCAGGTTATTTTCATTCTCTCTTATTTATGCCATGTGAAATGTGCTAATTTTGTGAGCGACTAAAATCTGGAGTATATGAATGTATGATAAAAGCTGTTGGATTTTTGATAAAATTAAAAATATGATTAGGAGTTACTCATGGCCACCCCATCTACCAATAAATGAGATTCTTGTGTTCCTTTTGGGAAAATTGATGTGTTCGACTGACGTATGTGGAGCACAGGGTTGAATTTGATCAATCATGATGAACTGTTACCGTTTATCTCCCAAATAGAGAAGACTAATTTTCAAGGAAATATAGAATAGGATGAACATTTTAAGTTTGATTCTTTATTGGTTCATAAAGATCTCAATAGTTCACACGATAGTGTTTCTCAAGTTTCATTTTTTTGTCTTTTGCCAACTTCATTTTCAACTCAAAGCTTTATCTTCTCTACATTTCTCACTTTTAGTTTCAGTAAGAAATTTGAAGGTCTTTTTGGTGCCTACCAGATGGAGATGGTATGGCACGACTCTGCAGACAGCTCCCCGATTAAATTTGAGGAAGGGGTCAACCGGTTCAATTAAATGGCCTCAGTGGACATAATGTAACCGTGTCATTCAAGTGCCATTGTGCCAATCCATTACTGTCAATGGAAGCTTGACTGAACCCCTTATTCCTCAGTAGTACCATTCTAGCAATGCCGGTATTGTAACTTTATCTACTTTCATTTTCAATATGTCTTGAATTTTTTCCTAACTGCATTGTTTAAGCCTCACTAATATACTATGCAGTTATGATGGTTGAGGGTTTTAACTAATGAACTTGTCCGAGGCCATCCAGATTTGGAGTTCAAACATATGTGCAGTGCTTCATGATTGGGAGAGTTTCATGAGGATTAGTGTTGCAGAGCAAATATTTTATTGTTTCTTGCTGAATAATACTTTACATGATGAATTTATAACCAAACTGGCCTGTATTCTTTTAATTTAATTGATCAACTGAAATAAGGAAGAACACACGGTTGCCTTTTTTATTGGCTTGCTCATAATTTTGAGATGTGATTTCATGTATGCCCATGTTATATTTTTGTGATGATCACGTGCGGAAAATGTTGTTGTCCTTGGGAATTTAATTCTCTCTAATTAAGCATCCGATTGGAGAGGTGGTGTTGGAACAGATGGGTTTACTTCGATGATCTAAAGCATTTATTTGTAATGATCACATTTATTTTAAAAAATTAAACCTTTTTTTTTTTTTTTTTGGTATGCTCTACTCAGCAAATCACTCAATACTATTTTTTAATTCCAAATTTAAAAAAAAATTGTTAGTTATACTACTTTTTTCAAAAAAAAAAAAATGAACTAATTTGGTAGTTTATTTGGCATAATTATAACATGCCCTTTGTAATAAAAAAAATACCAAACAAAAAAAAATTAACCTTTTTTTTTTTTTTTGGTATGCTTTACTCAGCAAATCACTCAATACTATTTTTTAATTCTAAATTTAAAAAAATTGTTAGTTATACTATTTTTTTCACAAAAAAAAAATGAACTAATTTGATAGTTTATTTGGCATAATTATACCATGCTCTTTGAAATAAAAAAATACCGGACATATTTTATTTTTGCCCATGTCTTTATTCAGAAAATGAACTTGTCCATATTTTTAAAACTAAAATATTTTTTTGAACTTTCATTATTTTTATATCTATAATACACATGATTGGAAGAATGATGATAGTTAAATAAGTTTATTAGGTAAAAACAAACGATAGACATAAACACAAAATTCAAAATGTCAACTTTAGCATAGAGAGGAAGAGAGAAGAAGAGGAGGCTAAAATTAGCATTAGCCTCTTATGTCAATTGAAATCTCATCAATTTGTCAATTTATCACTACCAAACATCTCATAACTTGTCTAGTTCTTTCATATTTGTCAATTAAATTGTATATATATTTTCACAGAAAAGCATTGAAACAGAATCAATCACACAAAAACATAAACAGAAACACTAAATCAATCGCTCATAAATTAGAAAGAACGAGAGATACCGGATGAATTATCGTGCGTGTCGATATATATAGAGAGAAAGTCATATATCTATATATGTATATGTAGATCTTGAAATCCTAGGCAAGAACTAAAAATGCAACATAAGAGAGATGAAAACTTTGATTCATTCATCGCAAACAAAAGTTGATGAAAATCTTCAAAGAAATGTGTGTAAATGTGGAGTAAGAGGGGCATTACCAAGCCAGATTATGGTGATGAAGCTTGGAGAGCTCTTTCAAGTGCAGAAGTGAAAGGTGTTTGTAGAGAGTGAAGTGAAGTACTATTTGTGTATATATATAGAGGTGTAATGTTTCAGACCCCCACTGGGGGTGACCCCCAGTACCCCCAGAGGGGTCTGATTGGTGCAAATTTTTTTTTATTTTTTTTCTTCTTCCAATAACCAACCCCCATGTGTGTGTGGGGTGGTGGAGGTGGGGAAAATTGGGAGTCTCCATCAGTTCTCATATATAGAGGGAGAGAAAAAACTTCAGGCTCTGTTTTCAGTTTCATCACATTTGCAAGCGAGAAACAAAGAAGTGCGCTCGCCTTTCACAATTGCGTTCTCTTTTTTCTTTTTTTTTTGGACTTGTAATAACCAAATTTAAGCATTATTATGTTTGTATTAACTATTATTTAATTGAAATTCGATTAACAATAAATTTTGAATTTCATCATTTTGAACAATAAAGAAACACATTATTATAAGGTATTTTAATTTTTCACTTTCATGTCACCACATTAGCATTATAGAAATAGGGGGAAAAAAATGGCAAAAAACTTTTTGGTAACGAATAAGAGCAAGATAAACTTTTCAAAAAAATTATTAACTTAGTTGAATTTTGTACTTTTATTGTATCACACAACTAGTTAAATATATATTTTTAAATATCACAAAACTAATGATTGAATGAGGATAAAATCTTTATTAAATCATTTATCTAATTTATGTCAATAATGCAATTTATCTATCACAATTATTTTATAATTTCATAAAATATAATTTTGTTTTCTCCAATATCTCATTTTATTATCCAATTTTTTTTATAAAAATTAATATAATCTTAATTTAATTTGACCAAGTTGCATGTTCGATCACAACCATGGTGGATATGCAGTTTATAAAGAAAATCGAGTTCCAAGAGTTTGTTAAATTACATTTGCATTATCAAAAGTATTGATTAAATCCCATTTTAGCCTTTAATTTTTTTTCTTCAATTTGATAATTAAAATATTCAAATTGTGTCTATGTGGTTTAGTTGGTTGTTGACCAGAAAACATAATTGTGGGAAAATGTAATACTTTATGAGGCAAAATTAAAATTCAACGGGAAAGTTTCAATGTCACGTGGAATTCGTTGTGAGTTGACAAAATTGGACCATAATGATTATTTTATTTAATAATTTTTTAATAAATTAAATGTGAGAATGTAATAAGATAATTATTTTATTTTATTCTTGAAACATCTCCAATTCTTTATATATATACATATATATTTTCCATCAAATTTATTCAACAATTTAAATTAAAAGCACGATTTGATATATAGCTCACTTTTCCAAGAGTGTAAATCAAAATTTTCATCAAATATTTTTAAAAATACCTAACCCATCTAAAAACCTTATTTAACAAATTCAATGAAAAAAAAAATAATTTTCAATCCTTCATCTGTTAATAATTTTTTCAAATTTAAGTAAAAATAATTATTAAAAATTTGATGAATAAATTAGATCTAAGTTTTATCAAAATTTTAACTAAATTTAAAATTTGGTGACTTTAAAATTTATCCTCATTTGGCAACTTTAAATTTTAACTCCCATTTGACAAATGGATTGGCTTTTAGTTGAGACTAAAAAAGTACGAAAATACAAAATAGACTAAATAAGTCAATAAGGTAAAATTTTACATTCAAACCATAATCATTTCACTTTTTTTTCTAAAACAAACAAAAAAGTTAAAAAATTCTTCCCAAACGTAACTAATTTAGCCTAGCTAAATTAGGCAAGAGTCAAAGAGTGAAGCTAAAATAGTTCTTTACAAACGAACCCTAGCTAAAAATTAAAAATTAATAAATTATATAAAAAAGTCAAAAATTCGATTTTCTCTTTACTTTTTACACTTTTTTTTAATAATAATTTAAAAAGTCATTCTAAATATACTAATTTTTTTCAGGAGCATTTACATACATGTCTTAATTTATGAACTTATACTTCATTAAGTCATAATTACAAAATTTTAGACCTTCAAGTCCCATTAAATTTTTAATAGTTAGAATTGTCCTTCAAACAATGATTGTTTATCATTTATGATTATTTATAAAAGAACATGATAATTTGATATTTATTTTAATTTTCAAAATTTTGAAACATCAACTTTAAAATTGAAAAAACAAAAAAAATTATGTGCAAAAAAAAAAAAATTAAAAGTGTTTCTGGTTTCAGTTTTTTGAAAAAATTGAGTTTTTTTATTTTCGTATTTTTTTTTGTTTCTAGTGAATATTTTTAAAATTTTAAGTAATTCTTTTATTTTTCTAGATGCACTTTACTTAGATGTTTCTAAATAGTCAAATATTTGTGAAAAAATATTTTTAAAATTAATAAATAAACAAAAATACGAAAATGTAATGAATTTTCGTTTTTTTTTTGTATTTTTGATATTTAGTGAATTTTTTAAAGATTTTTTTCACAAATATTATACTTTTTAAGTGTATTTATATTAGGTGTCTAAAAATTTAAAAATTTACTTAAAATGTTAAAAAAAATTCATTGAAAACAAAAAAAAATACGGAAAATAAAATAAAAAAATATAATTTTTCTGAAAAGTGTTTTCTGAAAACAAAAACTATTTTTTTTTTTTTTTGAAAAATTGAAAATTTTGAATTTTTTTTGTGTGCAAAACTGCAAATTTTATGTCTATAAAGTAGCATGATGATAAAACATTGATGTGCAAAACTATAAAAAAAAAAAAAAAAAAAAAAAAAAAAAAAAAAAAACTTCAAAAAATGAGAAAATTGATAATGTTCTCAGTTTTAAAACTGAAAAAAACTGATAATATTTTCGATTTTATTAGATAGTTGAATCAAACTAATGAGTAGACAGACAAAAACGTTAAATCTCATGCTCTATTTTTTTATCAGTTAGTAAAACAATTATGTGGAATATTACTATACAAAATTGATAATATTCTTAGTTTTAAAAATTAGAAAATAACTAATAATATTATTAGTTTACTAAATAGGACTTACTATTTCAAAAAATCTTAGATAAGACCTGAGTTGTCATAACATTTATAAATAAAACTTTTAGATAATTAACTCTTTTTTAATCTCATATTTTAACTAATAGCCTGTTCCCAAACAAGACCTTATTTGAGTAAAAGGCAGGCAGGTTAATACGACGTTGTCTTGTTAGGAAGAACTATTTCACAAACTTCTTGTAGGTGCGCCATAACAGAGGCAATGGTGGAGAGAGAGAGAGAGGCATGGAAGGACTCACAGATGAAGAAAGAAGGGCTCTTCGTGGTAGCAAATTCGCTTCTCTTCCTCCTTCTGTTTCCTTTCCTTCCCGATCCAAACTCAAACCTAGGTCTCACCTCTCTCTCTCTCTCTCTCTCTTTCTCTCTCTCTTATATCTTTGCTTAGTCTTTAATGTTTTTCTATTGCAGTCATCAAAGGACACTGTAGATGTTGTAGTGAAACGCCTAAAAAGAAGCTGAAATAGTGATTCAAATAAAATTCGATTCCAATTGCTTGTCTAAAGACATTGAAGGGTTTACAAATTAGGTTTATCAGAGCATTTGCTTTCGCTTTTGATTAGAACAGGCATTATTCCAATGAATTTTCAAGGAGTTTTTTTTTTTTTTTTTTAGAATTTATTTGATGCAAATGATTCAAAACCCTAATGATTAAATTCCTGAGTTGTGCAATTCAATCTATTCTTCTGGTTCTTTGTTAAAGTGGATTTGTACCTAGAAACTTTTTGCAATGTTTTCCATAATATGGTGTTTTGGTTGAGTCCATTACCTCATTTCCATTGAATGATTGTTGTATTGTGTCAGTTTTCTAAGGAATTTCATAGCATTCTCTTAAATGTGTCTCAATAGGATATTTAATTGTTGATTAATATTTCAAACATCCGTTAGTTGTCTTGTTTAGGTCCTCACTACTAAACAACCAAATGTAGTTTGACTTCTTGTGTTTATACTCACAGCCTCATGGACCAGAATGATCCAGGCCCATATGGTAGGGTCAACCTAAATTTTTTGAGGCCCGAAGCAAACTCAAAAATGAGGCTCAACTTTTAAACTTTTTTTAAAGAATATATATTGGTAAAATATTCAAAATCTTCAATTTATTTTACAAATTACATTCCACTATTTCAGTATGCACGATTGATCTCGATTCAAACTTTTTTTTTTCAAAATAAAAATACATAATAATATTAATATTCCTTATAATATTATTTTCTTTTAATAATAATATTTTCCTTCTATTGATTGGTCTTAATTACCTTATAAAATTATTTTCCTTTAATAATAAAATTTTCCTTCATCTTCATTGATTCACCTTCGTTCCCCCTGTATCTATATATACATACTGTATTGCATAGCTAATCGTTACACTGAAATCATACAGATACAACAAACAAAGAGAAAGAGGCACTATTCCAAGCCCATATGGTAGGGTCGGCCTGAATTTTTTGAGGCCCAAAGCAAACTCAGAAATGGGTTCAATTTTTAAACTTTTTTTGAAGAATATATATTGGTAAAATATTAAAAATCTTCAATTTGTTTTACAAATTACATTCCACTATTCCAGTATGCACAATTGATCCCGATTCAAACTTTTTTTCTTTTTTTTTTCAAAATAAAAATACATAATAATATTAATATGCCTTATAATATTATTTTCTTTTAATAATAATATTTTCCTTTTATTGATTGGTCTCCATTGCCTTATAAAATTAGTTTCATTTAATAATATTCATTTTCCTTTTATTGATTCATCTTCATTGATTCACCTTCGTCCCCCTATATCTATATATACATATTGTATTGCACTGAAATCATACACTGAAATCATATAGCTACAACAAACAAAGAGAAAGAGAGAGAGACAAAACAATTCAATGGCATTCAAGTCTTTCATCACCCGTATCACATCATCCTTCAAATTCTGCCCTTCAAAAACCAGTCCAACATCCCAGAAAATCCTATCCAACTCTCCCCAAGCCCTCTCTTCACTGACTGCCAGTCGGCCACCCCGCTCCCTTTCAAAAAACCCCACCGCTCCTCCTTCAAGCACCACGTCTCCTCCTTCTTAGGCTGTGGGTTCCGCACGCACGAAGACGACCTCCCCGAATCACCGCCATGCAAGTGGGACGAGACGCCACGTCGCGACTACAACTCCTCCATCTCCAGCGATTCCGACGATGAACTCTTCCCTCTTCCTCCTCCGTCGACACGACACCCTATCACCACTTCCATCTCCGGTGATTCTGACAACGACGCCGACACGACACCCTGGCTACGAGAGAGAAGATGAAGAAGAAGAGATCGTGACACTAGCGGCGTTTTCACTAAATCGCAAGAAGAGGGTAAAGAAGCTACTACCGTCGTTTTCGGCGGAGGGGAAAGTGAAGGATAGCTTCGCGGTGGTGAAGGGATCGGTGGACCCATATGAAGATTTCAAGGCATCCATGATGCAGATGATACTAGCGAAGCAGCTGTTTGAGGAGAGAGACTTTGAGCAACTGTTGGAGTGTTTCTTATCGCTCAATTCGCGTCATCATTACGGGGTCATTGTTGACGCTTTTTCAGACATTTGGAAGACAATTTTTTTGTAATACTAGTTGTATTTTGTTTACTTGCTCAATTGAGTTTTGTATCTTGATTTTTCATTGTTTTTCTCTTTCTTTTGTCCGTCATTTATTTTCTATTCAAACCTGACCAAAAGAAATGTTATCTTTCTTTCACATTATTGAATTAGCAGACATTTACTAATGTGGATGTTGTTGACTGTGGATGTTGTTGACATTTGAATTAGCAGTCATTCAAACCTGATCAATTTTTTAAAAAAATTATTATATTTTCTGAATTGTACGTGTATTTGCTTCATTAAAATCGCGTCTTTAATTGTGTACTCCGTGAGGCATTGTTCATTGGAAAGTTGAGGTTTTTGGTGGTAGAATTCGAAGATTTGACTTTGACGTACTGGGTTTATTTTTATTTGTGGGAATTGAATGTGCTTCAATGGTGTACTGGGTTGTAAAATAATTATTTAATATTTAACTAAAATGGATATGCATTGCAGGTTGCTCGCAGTGGTCACACTGTAGTTAGGGCAAACTCTGTTTTAATTCTATTTGGAGGTGAAAATGCTAAACGGAAGAAACTCAGTGATTTACATATGTTTGATTTGAAGTCTTTGACTTGGCTTCCTCTTCATTGCACGTGAGTAGTCTGCAGCATATTGTATCAAAATATTTTCTGAAACGATTGAAAAAAAATGTTGCTTGTCGACAATTTCAGACCTTAATTCTTTGTTGTACATCAAATTCCATTCAGAAGCTATTAACTGGGTCCCTGGCGCACTGTACATGTGTGCAGAGGACAAGGACCATCTCCAAGATCTAACCACGTGGCTGCTCTTTATGGTGATAAAATGCTTCTAATTTTTGGAGGAGCATCGAAGTCTAAGACTTTGAATGACATATATTCACTTGACTTTGAGACGGTGTGTTCAGCTTTTAAATTTTTCTAGTTAATATTATTGGTCTTGGTGGTTGACATCTGATTTCTTTAGTGATGCAAAATCACATCTTATCTGCAAATTTCTGATACATGCATATGGATGTTTTCTTCAGATGATATGGTCAAGAATTAAGATACGAGGTTTTCATCCATCACCTAGAGCTGGCTGTTGTGGAGTCCTGCGTGGAACTAAATGGTACATTGCTGGGGGTGGTAGCAGGAAAAAACGTATGTCGCACAATCCGAGAAGAACGTATTCAAAATTCTCTAATCTGTTTCTTCCACGGTGCAACTCTGAATGAGGAACATAATTTCTTTTTGATGTCGGGTTTAATGTGACAATTTGGCTTATTGCCTACTCTTTTCATCTATTTTTGTTATGATGGTGACCATCTCATGTGTGGTTTGGGACTTTGGGACCTATGTATGCATTCTAAGAGGAGAAGATTAAAAGCAGAAAGAAGAATATACTTATATTTATTAAAAGTGGGAAGAATAATATAAAATCAAAGAGAAGGATTACCCATGTAACTCCTATTACTTGAAAGAAAGGGAAAATGGCAAAATTAGTTGGCACTTGAGACTATTGGTTTGAATTTATTATAATTTTGCTATTGTTTGGTTCTTTTATTGCCTTTGGTTGTGTAGTTATTTGGTATCTCCAAAGAATCCAATGACTCACACTTATGCATGTCACCTAATATGCATTTTAGATTTCTGTTTGCTCTTACAGAGAAATTTCTTGACTTTTCTTTCTATTCTATTCTCTCTGTTTTCCAGGACATACAGAAATGTTGATTTTTGATGTTTTAAAACAAGAGTGGTCTGTTTCTGTTGCATCTCCTCCATCTTCTATCACCACCAACAAGGTACAGTTTGTTGATTTTGCAGCTTGTCCAAGTCTAATAAAAGTAGGTCTTTACAACATTATTATTGGACTTTCAACAAAGTGTGACTTGTAGGTTTTATCATTCATTGGAAGGTAATTAAAATGAATTCCTGAGGATGTTTATGTTATGCTTTCTCCTTCACATTTTTTCAAATTATTTTCTGCTTTCCTTTGGAGTTGGATGGTTTGGCCAGTTGGCCATACCTGATATGGCTGTGATTGTCAACTTGTATGCTAGTTAGAATATAATACTGCAAGACTTGAATCTTGTTCTCTTCTTTTTTGTTTCTCACTCAACTTTTGTCACTTGGGAATAACATATATTTACTTCCTCCTATTTGTTGGCAATTTTACTGATGGATTATTGTTTCACAGGGGTTTAGCCTTGTGCTAATGCAGCACAAGGAAAGGGATTTTCTTGTTGTTTCGGGGGATCCAAGAAGGAGCCTTCAAATCAGGTTAAAAATAAGTTTTCAAATATTGTTTCCTGTTAACGCATCAGTTGATACCCAACAACACATTGTTTTGTGGCAGATTGAAGTACTGACCATGGAAAAGAATGAATCATCTATGGGCCGGTGATTAGCTCCCAGTAAAGGTCCAGGATCTTTACTCTCTGAAAACAGCTTTGTTAGATAATGTCTCAATGGGACCACATATTTAAATGTGGTGTTATCATTTATAAGAAGCCTACAATTTAAGTGATTCAATTTAGTTAATAGGCTTAAGGGTATATGTGTCATGGACCTAATGTGTAGATACTAGTTGAGTAATTTCTATTTCTATGAGGGGCAGAAATAGAAATTAAAACAAAATTGGTTAAGTTGGTTTTCATAGAAACTGCCACACGGTTTTGTTTTTTGAAAACCTATTTTAACTTTAAGATGTTATGGTCCCTAATCCTGCCTGATAAGAAAAGAACTGCCAACTTCTTTGATATCCTCTCAAGGAGAAACTAAAGGCACCAAAAGGAAAGGATTGGAAGGCAATAACAAAGGCAATACAAAAGGTGGTATTGACAATCACGTTTCCGTTTAACCATTACGATGGAATCAGGTACGCTTTTGTTTGGTTTTCTTGCTAATACACATGATACATGATCCAAACTCTAAGGTTTTATGTTCTGAAAAATTTATCTAACAAGCTTATCATCCACAGGATTGGCTACACAATTGAGTACTGGTTCTTTTAATGGGTCAGTTGATGCTGTTGCGAAACAAAATCTGGCATCTATAATTGAGCACCATGGCTCTGGTAGAAGATCATTGTGAGAGTCTTTACTTGTGGATTCAAATCCTGTTTCTGGTAATATTTCACTCCGCAAGAAATTTCATGATGAGGAAGACAGCATGATGACAGAGAGTTCTGAAGATGGAAGTCCTTCACAGGTGAACTACTAATTCCCCAATGTAATTGCTCACTGTTGCATTTCAATATTAATTTAAATGTCTGAAAGTAGATATCCCTTGTTGAAAATCCAACAATGCCATCATCTGTGGACATATGAAAGTTCATTTTGCACGTTTTGTGTATGTCATTGTTGCCTTCATTGGCCTGCCTTGTATTTTCCCGACCTGGGATATGTTCTACATTGAAACCAAAGATAAGCTGTTGAGATGTAGAAACCTGTTTCCCTAGGATTTTCTTGTTCCTACTCATCAGTTGTCATTCTTTCCCACTATCCATCTTTTGAAACCAAATGGTCTGGATTCCAACATTTTCGCTTTGTGGCGGTCCATCCAACTGATATTCCCAAGTTCAAAAACCAAACAAGTAACCGATGTTGCTTAGAACCTCAAAAACCCTATCCAACTGATATTCCCAAGTTCTTGTTCCAGCAGGTAGCAGAGCAGAGAACAAAACAACTTGATATGGGTGTTCAGGCTAACATTGCTGGGAATAAAGCCAATTCAGAAGAAACATCTTTATTTGAATCTGATGGTTCGAAGACCCACAACAAAGGAAATGAAAATCTTCCGACTGATAATGATGATATAGTCGTATTATTAGAAACTGACGGTAAATCAGAAGGACCTTCAGTTCCTTCAAGCATCTATCAACTGTATGGAACAAAAATGGCTGCCCTAATAAAAAAGAACGGAATTTTGGAAGGACAGCTGGCAATTGCATTGGCTAGCCGGGAAGCTGCAGAGAAGAACTTATCTTCTGTTCTCAAGAGCAGACAAGAGATGGAAAAAAAAACTGACAGATGCAGTCAAGGAGATGGAATTGCTGAAAGAGAAGCTGGCTGGAGTTGAGCTGGCACAAGAAGAGGCCAACAACGTATCAAATATTGTCCACTCTGACAATGTAAGGCTTGAGCATGATGTGACTTTCCTCAAGGTAGTGTTGGATGATACAAAGAAGGTACTGTAATTACATCATCTTCTCATGTGGATTCAAATTTGTGATTTGTAAGTTTGAATATATCATCGGGTTTGCTTGTCCTCCCCCTTTTCTTTTTAGGAGTTGCATTCGACTAGAGGAGTACTTGCGGGAGAAAGGGCAAGGGCACTCCAACCACAGGTATGGCTGCCAAATGATATTGATCTTTATTACAGTTGTTTATACTGTTGTTCTAAACTATGTTATATGGACTCTTGTAAAGTTGTGAAGTACCCGTTTCGGGCATTTGACCCGTGGTAAGAGTTTGAGATACGTATCCTACATGCCCAACAAGTTTGTATAAGTAGTTCAGTTTAGTATGTAAACATCGTTTTATTCTTACAAATAAAATAAGTATTTTCGAGATATAAAATCTAATTGTGTCTTAGTGTGATTGACATGAGAATTAAATAAATTTGAATAAAACAAGTATTTTCGAAATATAAAATCTAATTGTGTCTTGGTGTGATTGACATGAGAATTAATAAATTTGACATTTAGACATGTACTTGGACTCAAAATTGCCTATTATAGCCATCGAAGTTATATGTAATCATCCTAACTCGCACGCAAGACTCTAAATTCTCATTCATAGTTGGTTTCGGATTAGGACCCGATTTACATACCACCTCCTAATAAAAAATGCATCGAGTTTTGAACACTGCAATTCAAGTACAGTCACTATGAAAGTAATAGAGATTGTATACCATTTTCCTTGTAACATGTTTTATGATACAATTGTGGGCTTATACTATTCCAATTCCATATACATAAAAATTTGCAGGTTGAAGTTTTCCATCTGAAACAAAGATTGCAGTCTGTGAAGAACCGAGCACCAACCCCAAGGAAATCTTTCCATCATGTATAGTACGGAGAATTGGTCTCCGCGCTGTTAAAGTAATATTTTTGTACACGCCCATCAGTTATATATTTACAATATTTTGTAGTAATATTTCTTTGCTTATTAAAGCACTTGATGCTGGTGCTCCATATTGTAAAATATCTTTAATTGCTAGGCCAGGTATAGCTTGGGACCTCTTGGGTTGGATTGGTCTTTTACCCCTTTTAGTGACTAGTATCCATGGGTCAAATGCATCTTCCTCCCCTCTCTGTGTTTGCAAGTATCCGTTAGCTTCTGTCATGATATTGTCAGGACGTCTTTGCCGGTAACGGCTATGTTATTTGCCGCCGGTTGGACGTTGGGAGTTTTGAACCTGCAGGCTTCTTTCTTTCTTGTGATCAATTCTAGCACAAAGAAAACAAAAGAAGTGTAGAGATTCGTATTCTATGTTGTAGTACCTATCCTCCAAAATAAACTTTGGTTTTAGAGGTTTACTGGCCTTGTTTGGTTTGTGTTTCTCAAAAAATTTTGGGAAAAACTTTCTACAAATAAGTTTTCAAAAGTAGTCAAACCAAACAAATTTTCCCAAATTTTTTTTCCAAAACTTGTTTGGTTTACAAGTTTTCCAAACAAATCTCTCTCTCATACACATCAAATCAATCACTTTTTTCAAAACTCTCTCTCAAAATAATTTTTCAAAACATCTTTTGAAAAAAAATCAAACCAAACAAATTTTCGTACTTTTTATCTCAAAACATATTTCTCAAATACAAACCAAACAAGCCCTAAGATCCATTTCAATACATATTCTTGCAAATTTCCCTCTTGTCGCCATAGCCGTGATCTAATCAATCTTAAGAGGTTTCCCACTAGATTTGGCAATGGCGAAAAGAAGTTTCTCCTGGTAATACTCAATCGGAAGCTTTGGAAACCAAACCCAAACTGCGGTTGTGGTTTCAAAGGCTTCTGATGGTTTGAAATTCGGTTCCCACCGTCGCACAGTGAGATAGTAGTCCATGATCACCCATGGTTCTCCCATGAAAACATGAGTACAGTCTGACTATTCAAAAAATTTAAAAAGGAAGTAATTGTTACCCAGGTCAATGCCATTAAAATCCCCTTGCAGACCCCAAATATTCTTTACTCGAGTACATAGCATTTTATAGCCTATGCTCCTGCCCAGAAGCCTGATGATTAGAGCATTCCTCTATGGTTGCCTAATCTTTTCCAGTAGTTCTTTGGGTAGGGTGACTTTGGGAAAGCCCAAGTGTTCTGAGCAGGAGTGTTGGATTTTAGTTTGTCTCTCGAGCTCATTATCCTCTTCATTAGATGAGAGGATTTCTACCCTATTGTCGCATAAATGATCACTTTTTCTATTCATGTTCAGAGCTTATTTGAAGGATTTGGGAGGTAGGGAAGGAGATCCCATAGCAGTAGGAACTTGAGCAGGGGTTCCCTCTTTCGACTCTAAAATCTCTATGTTCACCCCATTTTCTATGGTTGTTGCAATAGGTGAATCGGAACTTTTAATTTTCTTGGTGCTTCTGATCAAGTGGTCTTCTTATTCGATTGTTTTCTCAAGATTTAGAGGATCTCGATGATCGTTGGTGTTGCCTGAGATGTTTTCCGTCATATTGTTAGGCTTGATCAGGACCAAACCGAACCGATCCGTCGCATTTTGGACGGATGCGTGATGACGAGCGGACGGTTGTGGATTAATTTTCTCCAATCCGCCAATTTGGCGGACGGATGGCGGATTTGAGATTTCTTTGGCCGCAACCAAACCGCCAAATCGCTAGCACCCCTAGTAATTTATAAGACTTTGTATTTTCAATTTGTTTAAATATTATGTTTGTGTTTTCAATTGAAAAAGAGTTTAAATATTCTGTTGTAAAAAAGTTTTCAACTTTAATATATTTTTGAATTGAAAAAAATAAACGTATTATTTATCTAGATTTTTTTGTTTTTAAATCTAACTCTAAAAATAATAAATAGAAAATATGATATATGCTGGTTAGTTTTTGTTTTCAAAAACATATGTAGATATAACAATACAGAGACATACAATCTTTACTACTGCTCTATTTATGATTTTGGTGGTTTGAATTGTTATTATATTTTAAGAATCATAGATTGTAATAAATCATACTGTGATTGTAATATGTGGATGAGGCATGTAGTGATCATGATATTCTAAAGTTTCAAACTTTCTTTATTTGGATAAGGCATACAGTGATTGTAATATTTTTTTATGTCATTGACTGTAATACTTTTTTTTTTCTTTTTTTTTTTTTGAGGAAGTGCACAAGTTGAATTATGTTGAAAATTTATAAAATTTTAAACCGCCAAACCGATTCGCATCCATTCGCCAAACCGCCAATCCGCTCAATCCACATCCGCCGGATTGGCGGATGGATGCAGATTGATTTTCTTCAATCCGCCAATCTGGCAGACGGATGGCGGATTGGAGGTTCCGCGGCCGCAACCAACCCGCGCCCACCCCTAGGGACCATACAACTTTTAAAATACAATATATATATTCAAAATTAAATTTTTTTGTTAAAAAAATAATAAAGTGAATATTATACCAAAAATGTGATTAGAAAACTATATTAAAAAACTAAATGCTAGTGTGTTTGGTTTGAGTTTTTTGAATTAAGTTTTTTGAAAATTGAGTTTTTTGGTTTTCGTGTTTTTTTTTTTGTTTTTAGTGAATATTTTTAAAATTTTAAACATTTTTTTTATTATTTTAGATGCACCTTACTTAGATGTACCTAAAAAGTAAAAAAAATTGTGAAAAAATATTTTAAAAAATTAATAAATACATAAAAATATAAAAAAATGTACTGAATTCTCGAATATTTTTTTTTTGTATTTTTGGTATTTAATGAATTTTTAAAAAGTTTTTTTCACAATTTTTTTACTTTTTAGGTATATTTATGTTAGATATGTCTAAAAAGTAAAAAAAAAAATTGCTTAAAATATTAAAAAAATTAGTAAAAATAAAAAAATAAGGAAAATAAGAAAGTAAAATTTTCTGAAAAGTGTTTTTTAAAAAATGGAACTAAGAAAAGTAATTTTTGAGTAACAAAAAAAGCAATTCATCCTCACAAATTCATTTTCATTAAATATTTTTTTTTATCGCTTTTAAGAAACTTAATCATAAATAAACAGAAACAAAAATACGATAAAAATGATTGAATTTTCAAACCCTCAATAAAATAATTTCTGGGAAACAAAAAGAAAATTTAAAAATGAGAATTGACACAGACTTTAAGTCCAAATAGGGTAGGGTCGGACCTATAAATCTATATCCAGCATTAGGGGTGTAATTTTGGCCTGGCTCGGCCCATTCGGGTTCGGGCCTGGCCGAGCCCATGTCGGGCCTTGCAGGCTCTCCCGTCAAAAAATCGGGCTGGGTCCAAGCCCAAGCCCAAGCCTAAGCCTAACCCTAGGCTCAAGGGTATTTGGGCTTTGGGCGGGCCAGTGGGCTGGGCCCCTGGGCTTGAGCTTGGGCTTTGGGCGGGTCTAAATAATTTTTAAATTTTTTTAAAAATTTTTTCCACCAAAATTTTATTATTTTTCATTAAAAATAATACTTCGGCATCAGGTAGGCCGGGCGGGCCGGGCTTTTGGGTAGGCCTTGAGCGGGTCAATGGGGCCGGGCTTCAAAACGATGGCCCAGGCCCAGGCCCTAGCCCAAGGCCTCGAGCTGGGCTTGGGCTCGGACCTAAACGGGCCTTCACAGGCCGGGCCCACCTCGGGCAGCAGGCGGGCTTCAGGTCACTCGCGAGCCATGGGCCAAAATTACACCCCTATCCAGCATCTAACCCACCAACCATCTTTACCCGATCCATCATCATCATCATCTTCTTGTTCTTCTTCTTGATTGGAACACTCCCAGTATGAGGTGTTTTGAGAAGATGATTAAAAATTATTTTTTAATTTTTTTGATTTTTTTGTGAGAGAGAGAGTAGATTAAAAGTTGAGAAGTGGCTTTTAACCGACTTCTCAAAACATCCCTATATTTGGAACTTAGGAGTAAAAAGAAAAGAAATAATTACTTAAGTTATAAGAAAAAATAAAAAAAAAAAGAAATAATTGTGATTTATCTCTCTCTTATTTAGATAAATAAGAAATAAAAGAAAAGAAATAATTATTTGGTTAGATTTCATAAAAAAAAATGAAAAGAAATTTTTTTATGTTATACCATCAAAATAACCTTTTACTAAATATAAAAAAACCCTAAGAACTTGAGTGTCACATTGCTTGTTTTCACTTTTCAAAAGGCACTTTTTAGAAAATTCTATTTTCTTATTTTTCATATTTTTTTTGTTTTTACTGAATTTTTTTAATATTTTAAGCAATTTTTTTACTTTTTAGACACACCTAACATAAATATACCTAAAAAGTAAAAAAATTGTACAAAAAATCTTTTAAAAATTCACTAAATACCAAAAATACAAAAAAAAAATACAAGAATTCAATACATTTTTTGTATTTTTATGTATTTATTAATTTTTTAAAATATTTTTACACAAAATTTTTATTTTTTAGATACATCTAAGTAAGGTACATCTAAAAAAGTAAAAAAAATGTTTAAAATTTAAAAAATATTTACTAAAAACAAAAAAATACGAAAACCAAAAAAGTTAATTTAAAAAAAACTTAATCCAAAAAATTCAAACCAAACACACTGAATCATTTTATTTTTTTTATTTTTATAAAAATATAAAAATTTATTAATTTCTTTTCTCAGACAACCTTTATAAAGGTTAAAAATAAAGATTATAAGAAAAATAAAACTTCTCCCCTTTTCCCTCTTTCGTCCCCACTTAAATTACCCAAACAATTAAAAAAAATACGTATCTCTTCGTTTCGTTTCATTTTTCATTTCCAAATCACTCAATCCAAAACATAGTGTCAATCAATGGAGTCTTTGTCTTCGTCTTCGTCTTCACGAAGATCGCCGCTACATACGCATACATCTACAACCAGTCCTCAAAGATTTCTATCGAAGCGAATCGAACCAGCAATTCGAGGCAAATCGTGTCCGATATGCTTGAATCACATTGACCATCGCAGAGCAGCAGTGATCACAGCCAGAGTGATCCGTAGAGGGTCAGATGGTTTCACCATGTCCCAATCTCTTACGTCCTCAATACAAAGCTCATAGTTCCCTCCTTCAATCCATTTCTGGTGTACATCTCTGTTTCAAACCCACAGGGAAGAAAATTATGTCAGCTCTGTTCCATTTCTGGTGTACATCTCTGTTTCAAAGCTCATAGTTCTATATATGCGAGTTTTTTTTACCAAGTGCATGTGATTTTAAATGATATTTCCCAATCTCAAAGTAGTTTTCAACTTATTTCCCAATTTTTTTTTTTTTAAGTTACAGTAAGGTATTTGAAGTCATGTAACCAAACCACAACTCGAATAAACAACCTGTATTGATAAATATGTTTAAAAATTCGTTTAAAAGTCAGCCGACTTTGGTAAAAAAACTTGTACATATGCATTGAGGTTACAAAAACAAATTCAGGGGTAACTAGCTCCCTAGTCTAAAAGCCTTCAACAAGGTTTCCAAACTTAGTAGTTTGGTTCATGTGTCTTGTAATTTGGGACTTGCAGAACTAACTCAAGTAACCACAAGCAAGAAATTACAGAGATTTTCTGTAGGAAGATTGCATCAGGTAACACCTCTGCTTGTGGATGCCCCCCCTTCTTTTCTTCCAATATTAGGCTTCACTCTGTTTGGTTGCTGAGAAGGAAAAGAGAATTCCAAAATTCCCGTATTCCTTCTCAGCAACCAAATTAAGCATGGACCAGCTACATGAATCATTTTTCACTCTATATGCTCAACTAAATTAAATAAATTCAAATCTTTTTTTTTTTTAATTTCCGCATCCCGTGGAAGAATAATTGGAGAAAAATAAGTTATCCCCCTATGATTAAAGTCAAAATAATAAAATGCAGAGTGTTCACCTGAAAAGTGTGTGAATATTAGCTGTTGTGAGGTATCCTCTTCCATGGAGATCAAGACACTGAAACAAATAAGTTAAACCCTCTGGAGTGTCTTTGTTTTCTAGGGCCAGAACAAAGTCTAGACAGCTTTCAAAATCCATCTCCCGAGCATTACCTCCTCCAGTTTTGCCATGACGGACATGCTCATCAAATGCTGTTAGCAAACCAAAGCAAACAATGAACAAAAGCTTAAGAAAACACAATGCAACATAAACAATTTAATCAAAAAATAATACAATAATGGTAACAGGTAAGGAACGTTCCAAGTTAAACCACAGCTGGTGAACTGGTGAAGGGCATTTTTGGGTATGGACAAAATACTGCATTATAATGAAAAATAAGCTTAGAAAATTCTGTAACTGACACCCTCCATCATTAACAAAAGAAATGCGCTTTGAACAAGCAAATCATTTTCTAAAACAGGCAAATGCAAATAATTTCAATAGGCAGCAAAGCAACGGAGTGTGACCAACCACACTCATTATATAAGGGTTGAAAAGGCCATATTTTCAAGCAATTGAAAGAATACAAGATGCACGGCAGAAACTCCTACCCCTCTCAATAAAAATATCTGTCAGAGTCCCATCAACATATTCTCGAAGTTCCTGCTTGCTCAATGTTCCATTCATATCTTTATCGAGTGCAAGAAACATGTCTGCAGGACTAAACTGATTGCTATAAGCTACAACAATAACAATAACAGTAGTCACAAGCTCTGTAATGCAACCAGAACTACTTTTTTGAGATTAACAGTACAAGATAAATGCATAACGAAATACAGCCCCTTGTACATGACAAGAATTGAATTAATATCATTCTACACCTAAACATTCAAGGAGGAATACAGAACTATTTTCCCCTTATAAATCTACAATTATATTTCTTAACACTCTCGAAATGAACTTCAGATGGAGAAATTCAATGCACCCACCACAAATGCGTTGGGCAGACGTCAATGAAAACCAGTTTTCAGCTTGTTCAATGTCGGTGACTTCTTCCTCACTTTCCTGACATAGATAATAGGTAAGAATCCAAAGTCAACTTCTATTCAAGCACATAGAAACAAAATGCATTTTGATACTTCATGCTTCTTACTTCATACATAATTAGGTTTAAAACAAGCTCATGTAAATACTTCGGTCCTCTGCTTCTACCAAATCCAATTTCAAACAAAAATAATTTCAATTGATATTATGTAAAATAAGTTTTATATGGATTAATCCTTGAATTTGATGATGGAAAATTTCCTTCAAATCACCAAGAATTATTTCTACCAATTTTGTTCAGTCTGAAAGAAGCAGGCCAACAACAACAATAGCTGTTTGTATTCACTCTTGCAAGTATAGCATTGATGCAGAAATTTAGAACTTTAAATTCATCATTTCAGCAACCACAAATTTCCAAGTAGAGAAAAGACAAAGATCCACAGTAAACAACCAATTAGGCCTAGCCTAGTTGGCCACCATGCCTTCCTTCGGGCATAATCCCAAGGAGGTCATGGGTTCAATTTCCCTTAGGGGGTTGAATTAAGGGTGTGCAAGCACTTAGGTGTTTTGCCAAGGGTGGAGAGATTTTCTATCATAGGTGCTAAACTAACAACTAACATTTGTCGATCAAAAAAAAAAAAAAAAATAGAACTAAGAGCCTTAAACCCCTTTTGTTTGAAAAGGGCAAAAAAAAAAAAAGAAAAGAAAAAGATTAATAAGAAATACTTGGATCAATTTTAATAGTACATCAGTGTGAACTTTTCTTTACTCACAACAGTGGCAATAAAAATAAAAATACAAATACAAATCTAATGTAAAATTATTACACCAGCAATGAAACGACAGAAGGACGCATATTAATATATGGAAATGGTTGTTCTTTTGAAGTCTATAACCAATCAGCCATTGTAGTCTCAAGATGTAATGGGACAGGCAACACTTTCAAAGTTAGAGATTAACACATTTACCAAGGATGACAATAACAACAGCCTTAATGCAACATCTTCCCATTTCAGGGGACAGTGACAATTAAGGAAACAATCACATACAAATTACCTGGTGTAGTTCCATTAGTTCCTGGAGATAGTTACTAAGCAGAATCTTCTTTATGCATCCCTTTTCTGCAAAATAAACTAAAATCCTAAAAAAATCCAAAGGTCAAAGAGAAAGCTGAGAATCCATATGAATGAAGGCATTCAGCTGAGAATCCCTATGAATGAAGGTATTTAGTTACTAAGGTTATGTCGACCATTAAAAGGGGTTTGTCAGCAATCAACATCATTTCCCTATCAGTGGATGTTCAGACAAATCGGTTTTTCCATATTTGGATTATTTAACAAATCTGTCACCAATATCTACTCTGCCCTTTAATCCCCTTAGTCCCATTGGTGCAACTGAAAGTGGTATCTAGATATGGTTGCAACCGGCCTGTGCAGCTGCAGAACAAAGAAATATACAGGATAAAGTCTGTGCTGGTGGTGATGGTTTTTTGAGAAAAGGAGGCATTAAGCAAAAAATAAAAATAATAACATCACATGCTGCAGCTACTGTAAAACAACATGACAACAGTGCTATCATAATAAATAAAAGATGAAAATTTGAGTACACTTCAATATTTTTATGAAAATGTGAAATAGAAAGTTTGTGATTGTGCTAGCAGTGGTTGAGGAAAGAGGTGACGTTACACATAATATAATCAAACCACATTGGAACATATTACAGTTAAAGAAAATGACAAGCACCAGAGCAATTTCATTTCATTAAATGAAACACTAAAATACATAATGACTTCAATTGAAATCATGCTATAGAAATTCAACTCTTTCTTTTGAATAAGATAAATAAGATTTAGAACATGACAAACCTCGTCTGTGAGGATCACAAAAGAAGAAAAATTTGTGTGCAGCTATGCGGCAGTACATTTGAAAAAAGGCTGCAGGCATGTCCCGAAGTTGTGCCAAATTAGGAATAAGGCCTCGTATATACGCCTCCATTTCCTGCATGCATCAAAATATAGATTGTTCTTTTTACATACAAGATTAAAAAGCATGCAACAAGATTACATTTGAGAGAGATAGAGAGAGAGAGAGAGAGAGAGAGAGAAGCTACTATCCAATTTTGGACAATGAGGGGTGGAAATGTGTAAAGAACCATACATGAGGTTGTAGAAAACCATCAGAATCCTCATCGAGCTCACTCATGTCAATTCTGGCCTGTGTAAGTGAAACCTGGCAAAATACGAAAGTAGTATTACATGAGAGAGAGATAGAGAGAGAGATCCACAAAGAGACTAACACAAGCCAGAGTTCACAATTAAATATCCACAGATGAAACTTGTCTCATGTTTACGCATTCACTGTAATAGCACAATCACGTGATCAAACCACAGTGATAAAACAACTGTGGAGTTGCATTATTAATGTTGTAATTTATCAGAGATATTTTGTTACAAGAAGGATCATGCTCTCTTATTCATTTTTAATTTTTCTTCCTCGAATAAACACACAATCAAATCCTAAAATCAATCAGGTTTCAGAGCAAAACACGCACCATTGGGAATCAATTTAGAACAAAGTGGCTTAATGACAGTTATTAATGTCACCAACTACATGTAAAACGATAAAGTCCATATACTATGTTGCTTGTTGCCTTTATGTTGAAGTTCACATCAGTCGCTGTTTGTTTATCTATTGTTCTGAATCCTTTCTTTTGCATATGAAGCTTATGTTATTGGTGGTTGTGGTGGTTAAGTTTCTATTTTCCTATATACTTGTGTTACTCATTTTACTGTTGTTACTTATCAAAGAAAAAGTTACTATAATAATTTTTTGCAATAATTGGGCACCTTGGTATCAACGAGCCTTATTAACTCAAATTACTTGATACACTTTATAGGTGAATATCTAATTACACATGTCAGACACATATAGAAAACAAGACATTGTTATGCATAGAAAACCAAGACCCACCGTATGCATGACATAAAGGTAAAATGGCAGGATGGCAATTCTTCCTGACTCATCTTTCTCGAACTTCATGAAGTTTGACGGACTGAAAAAGCGTCGACATTTAGGGCCTATTTGTTCTGTACACACAGAGGCAATGTGGCAAAAGTCCTCATAATTCATCTAACAATATGAGAAACAAGACGTGTTTTAGCATCATTAGAGAAAAAAAAAAAAACAGACAAACAAACAAAAGAGTAGTTATAAGGCTGTAACTGTACGAGGGATATAATCAGAATTGTTAAAAATAATAATAATAATAATAAAAGAAGAAGAAGAGTTGTACCACAACATCAAATATCTGTACATTAGATCAAACATGCCAAATTATTAACTTCAAAATTAGTAAGCTTAAACAAGCAGTTAGCAAGAAATCTAAGAAAACAAATGCACCAGATGTGGCTATAGCAGTCTAATCCACACTCAGTGAATGTCTGCTAATTCAATAATGTGAAAGAAAGACAACATTTCTTTCGGTCAGGTTTGAATAGAAAATAAATGGACAGAAGAAAGAGAAAAACAATGAAAAATCAAGATACAAAAACTGGCATGAGAGAGAAAGAAAACAAAGTATTGTACTATACGGAGAATTGGTAAAATGTTTGCACAACAAAGTATTGTACTTAAAATTATCAGGACATGTCAGAAATCCAGAAGAATCTAAAGAAGAAAATAAGTCAACTACCACTGCTAGTGTAGACATTTTGCAAAGAAGCTGAACATATATATTAGATTCTTAGCAACATGAAAGAAAAATTATATAAAAACGATAAGGTGTACAGACCTTTTCAGCACCAGTGGCATCATCAATCACACAATTTTCTTTGAAGCAAACCCACATGGCATCCAGATCATCAGCATTTAGTAAAAGATCAGATTGCTTCTGCATGTACGAAATGATGAATTATTGCCAATCCACATCCTAATACTAAACCAAATAATTAGTCACTACGAATGAAATCATATTGAAATCTTGCACAACCCAATAAACTTTGTAAGATTCAATCTAAAAAAAAAAACAAAAATGGCAATATGGAGTTCCAATATCACACCAAAAGACAGAGATATACGCTTGTTTCAATCTGCCAAAGATGAATTGATTAAGTGATGATGACTAACAACAGTCAACAAACGAGGAAAAGTGTAAGTGATACCTTTAGAAAACGATATTTAGCCACCCTCTGGACCCTGTGACTGATGGAGCCTTCTTCTGGTTTCTGAACAAAGGGGAAACAGAAAACAAACAAAAAAAAGAGGCTAAAGCAAGTACAAAATATGAAAAAAAAAATGAAAATGGCAAAAAACATTATCATATTAACGAAACGAACAAAACTATATGAAAATAAGGAACCTTCTCCCTTCAGCATTTGCACTCAAGTTCTATCCAAGTAGATACCAAAACAAATGGACAAATTTTGTCTGCAAAAAGAGCAAGAAAGAAAGTGACAAAATCACCTGGCCTATATTAACTCAAACACCTAAGCAACAATAACAATGCTTACCTTCTTATAGAAGCTTGGAATTGTGCCAGCTTCAGCACTCTTTTGCTGCTTCTCTTTGAAAATATTAAGCAATATTCTCTTTGTCTCAAGCTCTATAAATCAAAGCACAATGTATACAGTTATACTACTAGAGAAACATGCACGTGGTAATCATGGCCATGTTTACATCTGCCATGTAATTCATGCACAAAATGCCATATACAAGCCGCCAATAACAACAGATAAAGAAATCCCATTTTGAGATAACTAACTAACATAAATATGTTGTCAACATGCAATCTTTAATCCATACCCACATGAATTAACATTAACATTACCATCAAGCTTGACCAAAAAAATAAATCCTAAAAATGTATAATCCATACCCACATGAATAACCCCCCTATCGTGGATGACCCACAAACTCCGGAACAGAATTTTAAGCCTCAACCTCCCCAAATCATTAACACCTAGTTTGGATTGAGTGATTTGGAGAGAAAAGAAATGAAATCAAATTCTCTGGGTCCTAATCACTTGTTTGGATTACTAAACAGGAGATAAATGAGGAGAAATGGAACTATTGATTTCTCTCATAACTCACTTTTTGAATCTCTCCAAATTGGAGAGATTGGGAGAGAAAATAAATAAGAACATTACTAATTAATTGTCCATCTACCAACAAAAGAAATAAAAACATAAACGGTTATTTTGGTAATATAAACTGTAAGATTTTCTTTTCTTTTCTTTTATATAGTCTATCCAAACAATTTGGAGTCTTTCCAACTTAACCAAACAAGAGGGAGAGAAATCACAATTATTTCTTTTCTTTTCTCCCCTAAAAATCCAAACATAGTGTAAAAGACTGGCAGCAAGGAATCCGAGCCTTGAATTTTGAGTTGGAAACCACCTTAAGCTGGTTCCAATTCCACCACGGCATTGATTATACTGACAAAATCACAACAACAACAACAGCAAAATTGTTTTCGTATAGACAACTAAATTTAGATAAAAGACACAAATTTAAACACTGTTAAGATAGCCAAATTTGTGAAATTACATAGTCTATTCAAATTCAATCATGTCATAACTGCCAATTGGTTTTTTGAGTTTCGCAATTGATCAACCAAAACACATAATTGTCAAGGAATTAGATAAAATACAGACCCATTAATGCTTTAGAACCGAGACCAGAACCGGATCCGATGTAATGGCGAAGGTTTCGGGCCCATAACAGGGACGACGATGGTGGAATCTTCCTCGGACGCGATGCTTCGTGGTCTTGGCCATCAATCGATACACTGTACATTGCTTGAGATTGCAGCCTCTTCGTCTTTGTCTCTCTGATTCAGAAATCTGAGGAGCTTAACCTTTCAGATAGAGAGCTCGATCTATGTACATTACGACTTGGAGGCAGAGACATTGCTCACTGTTTTCGAAACCCTAGTGTTCGCTCGCGAGAGAGTCTTCTTTTCTTGTTGAACGAATCTTCAAATGGTGAACGTGCATAGAGACCCATCGTCCCTGGATGTTTCCAAATTCGCATTAACCACCCTGTGAGCTTTCAAGGCATCTATTCTATTATTAAAAGCCAACACCAACTTTGGTGTCATGAACTTAGAAGTGAGCCTTGAATTTGGTCTATTGAAGCGTCTACCATATGCTGCCACGTGAAATTTAAGTAATTTGGAAAAAAAAAAAAAATAGATCCCACGTTTTTCACTTTCTTCCTTAATCAACTACCCAATACTCAATTGGTGAGAAACGGTTTTGATTTTCGTCTCTCTCTCACACACAAAAACACAAACACATTAGCGATATCTCTCTCCGTTTCTTTTTCATTTGTTTTCGTCTGCACTTTCTGTTTGTTTCTTAGCAAAATTTGTTGATTGTTTCGTTCCTTCTGGGTGTTCTTTGATGGTGGTTGTTCTACATATTTGACTCTCTCTCTTCCATTACTCTCATTTGTGGGTATACAAAGAGAGTTTTAGAGAGAGAGAGAGAGAGAGATAGAGATATGAAGATAGAGAAATATGGACGCGAATAAGCAAATGGGTTCTCCTTCATCTTCCTCATTCACTTCTGATCTTTTCAGTTTCAAGGAGTCCTCTGCTTCATCATCTTTTGGAATTTTTGGGTCTATCTTTGAGCCTTCTTCCAAGGTATTCATTCCCTTTCCCCACCACTTTGAATTGTGGACATTTGGCGAGTTCTTTGCATTTTCTTTGAATTATTTGATTCAATTTTAGTTTTTATGGTATTGGGTTTTGTGCATTTTTCTCTGAGTTTTGTTAATGGCATCAGTTATTGTGGTTCTGTTCTTCTGTGGATTTGTTGTTTTGAAACTTTTTGAAGACTTTGAAGGTTGTGTGTCAGGTTCTTGCTGTGAATTTTTAATGGGTTTTTGTGTAACTTCATCAAATTGCGTAATAGGCCATGCAGATTAAAGAGAACTATATACAATTTGATGTAATATATGGGTTTTTCTTGAACCTCACCATATTTGTGTAAAGACACAATTGGGTATTTTCCTACAAAGCATACAAATCACAAAAAAATTAGGGTGTACATAGAAGACTTCAAACTCCCCCACAAAGACAGAGAGAGAGAGAGAGAGAGAGATGCAACTTAGTTTTGTAAAACATGCAGTATTCTACTGGTTGTTTCCATCATTCCTATGAGTCTTCCAGCATATCTCTTGGACATGGAATACATTTGAATAATTTAAATAAGGAAAAATGCTAAAGACAGCCTTTGGGCTGTTAACAGTACCAGTGGACGTGTAAAAAGTGTATCCAAATTTGTGAAAAATCTGAATACATGCATGAAAATGCTTTGGGATGTGTAAAAAACACATTGAGAGTTTTTTTGGCTTTTTCTTCCCCTCATTGGTAGCCCATCGCGCTGTCATTAACATGACTCTTTAAATAATTTAGCATTATTATTTATTAGAAAAAAGGCTTGTATAGAAGTTAGTAGACAAAATGAAAAATTTTTAAAAAAATTTCCAAGTAAATATGAAAAAATATTAAAGAAAACAAAGAAGCTAAAGTTGCATCTGGGAAAGTTCCTGGACAGTTTTCTAGGGCTAGGCAATAAACACTATGAACAAACACAATGTTGCCAAACAACATATATACTCCCTGGAAGGAGCAAGGCATATTTGGCACAAAAAAAAAAAAAAAAAAACTCTTCCATCAAAGTGGAAACATACAACGGAGAAATGAAGGCTGTTAGAAATTAACCACACAAAAAGCTCATGTCTAGGCAAGATTCACCATACCTCAAGGTTACAACTGTTAAAAGAACCAAGCAGCTAGAGCCTTGAGTACACTTTGTTTAGTGCTCGCAAAATTTAGATTGTTGAGCTAAATGAACAAAGTTCAAGTTCTATGAATCAACCCAATTTGAAAGAAATCAAACTTGGCAAACGAGAGTACACTAAAATATTTTTAGTAATGCATGTGAAAGAGAGTTAGGGGTGACCATTGGTTCAATGGTAAAATCTTGGCCTAATAACCTTGAGGTTATGGGTTTAAGTCTCAGGGTAGCCACTTTGTGCACTATGCCAAAGGTTAGGTGTGTACCCAATCTTTTCCCTCCCAAACACACATTAATGTGTACTATTTGGGCGTTGTTTTTCCTATGTGAAAGAGAGTTGAAGTAAGACATGACAGGTTGTGGGAATTTTTGTCCAATACCAAATATCAGGCAGGTCATTAGGCTAATTTTACTCCTTGAGTTTTATTAAAGCTGATGAACAAACAAAGTGAGAATCCATTCTAATGCACCGTGACAAAAAAATCCTTTCTTTCCCACATTTTACCCAAAGGCCCCTATTCTTTTGACTTTTCGACAACGTAAAGCTTATCCAAGGTTAGGAGCTCAATCTTTTGTCTGAAAACTTTGAGCTGAACTTGAGTAAGATTGGCTTAGCTCTTGCCAAGTTTGAAAACAATCTACTCCTCACCAGCCAAGGCTAAGCAGCTAGAAGTATGCTTAAGAATTTGGACAGCCAGATATATTGCTTGATTTGGCTTATCTACACACCTTTACTAAAGGTTCAAGGTCTACATGTCAAGTGCTATGACTCAGACATAACGCACCAAACATTAACATATTGTATACTCTTCTTCCCACAAAATTACGACCTTAAATTTCATTTCCAAGTTATTTTATTTTCTCATGTTCCATTAATTAACAATTCATTATTTACTGAAACCATAGAAAAGAAACCAATTAACATAGATAGAAGTAATACTATATTTACATTTTAAAGATCTGTTTCAAGACTCCAGTCAAGATGAAAAAATCTCCTTGCTAGAACTAAAGGAATACAAGACCTTTTACTGGCACATTAATTTTTCCAAGACTTCTCTGCTGCATTTTTCATCTCTATTTTTTCAAATTAATCTGTGATCCTTCCTCCATTCAGTAATATATATAGATTAATCAATAGTCATTAATAAAAACATTAATTCAACTTATTTATTTTGGAAGAGAGGAATTATAAGCGTTAAATGGTGTGCTTCAAGGCCTACACCTAAAACATTATGAGATCTCAAGGAGACAATGTAAATTCCATCATTGCAGCTACATCAAATATTCTTGGTCCATTGCAAAAAAGGCCATCAAATTAAGTTTAAGAGCTGAAATCTAGCACTTCATAGAATGCTTAAGTGAAGTACAAGATCATTTTTGCTGACCTAAAATCAAGATAAACTGTAAAAGCCAAAACACATGGAGCACGAAAAGTGACCTGTTTGGACACGGAGGCTTTTGCAAGCAACATGATGTCCCCATAAGAATGAGATGTTTGTACAGTTAGTGCAACCAGGCAAGACTCGGCAATCTAGGATTCAATCCAAGACCAAACTAGAGATATGTTGTCCTGCAAACCAAACAAGTCAAGTGTTAGTTCAACTTTTTGTAACAGAGTTAGTTAGGTAGATATTTTAGTTAGATATTTTGTAAGCATGTGGAGTGTATATCATTTCAGATTTTGCAAATTTCCAGTGGGAACTTTGTTATACATGGTTCTGCCCTTAAGAATCAAGGCAATACACCAACAACTACTAAAAGAATACAAAAGGGAAAAATTTCCCAAACAAAAGACGTACAATAGGAAACTATTCCTTCAATTGTAATAAGTTGACATAGTGCACACAAAAGACACGAGGGCTATTGCATGTGCAGTTACACACAATTTTAATAAGTTGTTTTTCCTAATCAATAACAGTAAGTGACTAATGAAAGTATGCTATTATTGGTTTGGGCATATTATTATCAAACATATGGCGAGCAAAAGACAAAATTGTAGCAAAACAAAGACAATACATAGGCTGAGCCAAATATTAAATAGAATTTGGGCAATAACAAGCATCAATCTAATATAGAAGCATAGAAATCAAGTAATGACATCTCCATAGAAGACAAAGAAACAGCAAGCCAAATAATTACATACCAGATTGTTTGGATTTGCAGCCAAATAATCATACAGAGTTTAGCCCAATGCAAACTGCAGAATAAAGGAAAATACAACACTCAAACGAACATTCATTGTAAGAAATTGAACAATTTATTTGATAAACTAGAGAGTAATTTGCAGCAAAGAAATTGAACAATTTACACTTCTTAATATCTCATGACTTGAGGAACAAGCTTGGGTGAAAAGTACACCGCGTAATTTGTAGCGGCACACTGCCTAATCTGTTGTTTAAGCTCATTTAAAGTTCAATCAAACCAGACCCTCCAAAACCAATAAACAAAACCCATCTGGTCAATGATAACTGATGCATTAACAGTTCCCAATTTAGCAAAGCAAATGCAAAGATCACAATTTTCACATCTTAAATTTATCCCTCCTAAGCACCATCTTCTTAATCTTTAAGAGCACAACAACAACTTAAGCAACTAAATACATACTTTAGCATAGGCCTTATATGCTAGATACACATTTCTATTTCCTTACAATTACCAGACCTCAAACTCAAAGGGCCTGAAACATGGAGGAAAGATTTTATTACCTAAAGTATACTAACACAAGAACATGGCATAAACTCGGCCAGTGGCCAACAATCAACTATCTCATTATTATGAAGTCACACAAGGCATCAAGCATATCATCTCACATCAGTCATTCTTTTCAATAATAAATTGCAAATGGTTGCTAATCAGGGTCCATCAAACTTCCAACCAAGCCATTAATGCCATACTTGATAGGAAAATGGCTCTGAGAATTAGCTCTATCAAGTATAATGAGTAGAATGCCCAAAAAATTAAGATCATATCAATCAGTTATTCGACTTGATGGTGTATGCTCAAAAAATTAAGATAAACTCACAAATGTAATGAAGAAACAATATTTTTAACTTCTGATGCATTCCTGAGTTAGTCCTAAGAATTCTTGCTACTGCTATTTTCATATTCTTCTAAATATAATTCCTAATCCCTAAACATTTCAATCCCAATTAATTTCCGGGTCACAAAAGAATAAAGAATGACACAAAGATGAAGGTGAATATGGTCTCACCGATGAACATAATGAACTCCTCAAATGTACTGAAGAAAACAAGAAAAAATTATTTCACATCTTAACCGTCTAAAAAAACAATATAGGAGAAGAAAACCAAGAACAAAAACACAAAAGAGACAAAATACTAACAATTTACATCATATGAAAGTAAAGCAATTAAAAAAGAACAATAGTTATCAAGCTGTTACTTTGACGTTGAAAATAAGAAACAAAAAAAAAAAACTTCCCTGTAACTAACAGCGTTTCCAAAAATGCAAGTTAAGCAGGAAGAACCATTTCCTTTATTCAAATAACTACCCAATGAAAACTTGACATATATATCCTTTCACCCAATTCTCCTTCACTCCAATTCAACATACTTTTGTTGCATTCCTAAATCTTAAAATTTATAATTAATCAAAATTCTAAAACATAATTAATATATTAAAATTAAAATCAAAGCATAAAGAATAAATCGTTTACGAACACATCCATAAATACGTAGACATCAAGCATGGGGACAAAGGCTTGAATTTTTCGAAGAAGTGAATGAACCTTACCCGAGAGTTGACTGACTGAATCTGTAGCAACCTTACCATCTTCAACCAATTTGGTCTGTGAACTACCCGTCTTAGTATGCATTCGCCTCTTGAAATTTTGTTAATTTGGTCCCAGTTTCATTTTGTTAATTGGCATAAAATTCTATTTGAAAGAGCTTTGATTGATGGGGATTTATCTATGTTTTGCAGGAGGTCTATCTGCCATATTAATTTGTCAAAATAAGGCCCTACACTACACAAGGTATTGGAATCTACCAGTAGAATGAATGTTTTACATTTTTTCTGATTAAATCCACTTGAGGAAGTGAAATATTTTATGGTAGATATGGTATTACTTCCAGCTATGTAATTAAATACTCCTTTCTTCAATAAACCACATCATGGAATAATACAAAATTTGTTTTCACTTGTCTGTTTTGAACATAAAAATCATTGTGTTATGCAACTTGTTCCAAGGAAGATCAGCTGTTAATTTTGGTGGCTGGTAGTTAGAATGCCTCTTTATTCATGGTTGAGACACCAACAGATTTTCTATTTTCTATTTTCGAGGACATATTAGCAAACAGTTGGTGTACATAATTTACACATAAATTAAATTAAAGAAAAAGAACAACATAGAAACCATACACCGACACAACTTGTAAGGCATGGAAGCAGCTATCTACACAACTTGTTACGGTTTTGAAATCAAAGCCCCAATGGCACAACTATCTTGGGTAGCTATGGATATTAATTTTGACTGATAAAAAAAAATTAATAACAGATATTCAATGGTTAGGGTTTTGAAATCAAAGCACCAACGGCACATTTAGATGAAGCTTAGAGTTAGCAACAAACCTGAACTACAGAAAAGAGTTCTCGAAAAAATTCGATTCGACTGGAAGGGAAGGGAAAAGACGATGACTAGGTCTTTGCTCACAAACCCATGGTGGAGACATCCAGAGAGTGAGAGCTTGTGAAGAAGATGTCGACATGGCTGAAGCCCGGATAGCTGACGAGGCTGATAGTCCTCGGAAGCTTCGGCTATGGCAGAAGAGAAGAGGGAGGAGAAGAGCCAACAAAAGGGCCAAACACGGCTGATTCAATTTTGCTTCCCCTTGTAACCAGCTACACTGGTTGCCTATTTGAGAGTTAAATTATTTAAATAATTTAGTTATGACTTGATTATGAGGTAATATGGTATAAATAAATAATTGAATATAACTAAGTTATGAGTCAATATGATAGTAATTATGACTAATATAGTATTGGTTATGACATTAAATCATACAAGTTCATAACTAAATGTATGGTACATCTAAATGGATCATTTATTTGCATTGAGGTACAAATTACAGCAGATGATTCAAATATGAAGTTGTAGGGTTCTAGTGACAACTTGATTGTGTGGGGTAGGAAAACATGTTATATATCAGAAACTATGTTTCATCATTTGGTCACAACTTAAGAGAGTGTTTCAACTATTCACTGTATGTGCTGCAACAATACTTTGTAACATAAATAAATAAAGAAGGGGGGAGGGGGCTTATGACTTGTGAGCTTGAAGAATTTTTTCTCAAGTAAAAGGGTTATTTTCATTGTAATCATGTTGAAGATGATCCTTTTAACATACTTCAACATAAAACCAATAATTAACTCTATTTACATCTTCTCTGTACCTGGTCAGCGACATCTAACCCAATTGTAATTATGCATTATTTTCAGTATTGAAGTTTTGTAATATTTCATTCTTTCTAATTTAAGTTGAGCTATAGTCTATCTGTGTGTATTCTTGGTATGTTCATATATTTGCTACAGAATAATATGATATCATGATATTCTTTAGCATCATCTTGGTGCTTTTTTCTAATAAAAAAATTCCTTATTCATCACAATATATATATATATATATATCATGATGTAGACATTTTTTAATCAAAGCTCAAAACTTCACTTTTTTCAGATTTAGTTTGTGGCATGAAAAGAAACAAGTTTACAGCCACCGAGAGGGATCGGATTTCTTCTGTCTTAGAGTGGGCATTTGTTCGCCTTGAAGCATGGTTTCAATGGTTTAATACTACGCAATCAGGTAAATCTGGGGTTTTATTTTTATTTTTATTTCTCTCTCATTGGGTGATTAATTTTTGAGAAATGTTAGGGATACTAACAGTTTTATCAACACACTTACAAGTTTATGCAGGTCCCATGCCAAGTGATGGTAGATCCATTAAAGCTTATGAGTTGTGTTAGTAATAAGATTGTTAGTTGAATATCCCTAGCATTGTTAATTTTTTCCATTTGGAGATATCACTGGAAAACTCTACCACCAATCCTAAATTGGGCATTCCAATGGATGTTGCCCGTCTCCTCTAGACGTCTTGATGATAGGATAAACTTTCCACATTTCACATCATATTGATCTGTCAACAATGTGTCTGATGGACCCTGCTACCCCTTTAGTCAGACATTTTAAACCATGAATAGCAAAGAAGTGAGCAAAAGGACGAATGGTTATTCATGTAGCCAAGCAAAGTAAGATCCTTGCGACTCTGTTGAGTTTGACTATATAGAGAACGCATTCACAATTTATTTTTTTCTTTCATTTTGAATATTTTTCTTTTTTTCTATTATTAGTAGAATTTTGTTCTTTGTTGCTAATCAAAAAAACAAAAACAAAAAAAGGACATTCACAATTCCTGCAAAATATGTTTCAACTTGGATCATTATTTCTGAGAAAGATAAGATATATGCTGATATGTTTCTTACTTCTGTGAGTATTTTCTTTTCTAAGTCAGTGCTTTGATTAACAGGCAAGAATATGAGCAGCTATTTTTGGCATGGAAGAGACAGCGCAACCATGCGCGAATTAAATCCTAAAGTTCCACTCCACATGATTTAATGAAATTTCTGGAATAATTAAATACAGCCCTACTAAGGACACCAACTTTTCCCCTGCCCTCTCATTGTGATGGGGGCAGTGATAAAGGCTGTGAAAAAATGTGGTTTTTGTGATCTTTTCTAATTAAATATGCTCGTTATTTCCTTTTACTTATGGGCTTTTAAACAGGGAATGATATTCAATATTGGGCATGATATGGAATATGAGTTCTCAAGCAGTATTTTTTGGTTCAAATATTGGGAGTTGTGTAGTCCTGTACACTAGTAGGATCTCTATTTCTTTCTCTTTTTCCCTTTTTTGAGAAGAAAAATTATTAAAAAAAAATTAAAAAAAACACATAAAGGGGCGCAGCCTCTGTACATGATGTATACAAGTCAACTAAAGCCAATCCATAAGGCTGAGCTGAATCAGATCAAAATTGATCCTAATCAATATGCTGTAGGAATCCCTTAATCAGTGCACCTGCTCTAACCTATCAAACTTATGGGTTCACCATATATCTACCTAAGCCATTTTTGTTCTTCTTCCAACATTCTGTTCTTTTTCACTCATCCTCTAACTTAAAAACCTTACAAAGATTGTTTCTTCTAATCCAAGAGGAAACAAGAGTATCATAATCAACTCATTGAAGAACCTTTGAAACCACTAGCTGTGTAACTAGATGAAGTACACGAATGCTGGTGATTCTGGATCTCCAATCATAGTTTATTCCATCTATTTATCCAATTGTTCCCCTTTTAGTAACATTACTAATGTTTAAAACAGATTTATTCATCAAACACACCAATGGTTGTGTTACCATATTAACATTGTCACTGGAATGTCTAGACACCGACCTCTGGGTTGGATGATTATCCATGTGCGTCGCACCCAATTGAAGATGAACGTCATTTGGATCTTAGATGTTGGATGTTTCTTGCAGCAGATTGCATGCATTCAATCTCAAAGCTTCTTCAGAAGGAACATGAACTCGGGAAGGTATGACAATAGGAATAGACATTTGCATCTCGGGGTTCATGTCTTGCCATATTAAACCTCCAAATAGAAATAATGCAGGAAAGGAATATGATTCAACAGCTAAGCTGCTCTCGAATTTTGAAATCCTAAATCAGGTTTGTGCAAAGTTCATTATGTTATCTAGCATTATTTCTTGTTCTTCTAGAGCTTCTATAATCTTTTGTAATTGGTGATGCCTTTTTTTTTTTTTTTTGGTAGTTCTATAATTGGGTAGAAAGCAAAAGAAAAGTTTATAATTATTTGGAAATCTTCTTTGCTGCAATTCATTTGTATTCTATCAAAAAATTATTTCCAATTCAATATGAACTGATGTTTCAAGAAGTTAAATAAGGTGCTTAATGTTTTTGCAGATGCACTTTGATGATGCACATGGAACTTAATTGGATTTTGGAAATCACACGGTAAAGGTATGCTCCTTGCCCATTTATTATTCCTTTTAGATTATGGTACCACTATCCTATATTCAACTCAAAAAGTCTAGGATCACAAAACCGGACACAACTGATCAATTTTTGTGTATGTAGAACTCGTATTCAACTTATACACAATAACTACAATTCACGAAATTATTATATGCAACTGAACCAGAATATAAAATGCTAAGAACTGTCTACATTGTCATAGTCTTAAAAAATGATTAATCCTTCCAGGTTCATTTGATTTGGTGAGAAGTAATGGGAAACAACCATTATGCAAGTCGAGAGCTCGTCCAGGAAGTTTTAGAACAGCCAAGATTGAGGTTTGTTCCTCATATTGGCTATGTCTGTCGTTCCCATTTGTGGCGAAGATTATTCCACTTGTAAGTTGCATGAAGGATCTCATCACGAAGCAATGTTTTCTCAATCTATTTGTGCTTCTGTTCAGTGTTTCTTACCTCTACACTGTCGTAGTATGAAGCTCTGATTCAACAAAAAAAATCCCCATTCCTTTATTTGGGTTGTGTCTAGATCTTGGATTTAGGTGGAGATTTGTGTAGGGAAAGGAAATGAGAAGAGAAATGTGAATGGAATACGAGCTGATGTTATTTCACATTTCCATTCCTTTTCCCTCGGCAAATCACTAACCAAATCCATGATCCAAATACATCCTTAAAGTTATTTTCAATTGGTGATTACATATCATTCGCATTTACAAATGCACATACAGGACTCAACGATCCTAGAACAACAGCTGAATCTCATTTCAAACCGGAGCATTTTATGGACTGATTATGGACTCCGCTCTCTTTCCAAAACAAGGTGATGGAAGTTTCTCAAGCAGTGCATCATTTATGAGCTCCTTTATCCATACATTTATTCTATTATATAAAACACACGATCAACTTGGTGTGAGCGCCCATGTCACATATTTTCTCATGCCCAAATTTCCACCTATGTAACTGCGAAGTTTCTTATTTCAATTTTTTTCTCCTCCATCTACATTTAAATTTCTTTTTTCATAAGACGGTGACAACTGTCTTCTATTTCTGCACACGCATTCACTTGTGTGCTCAACTTCTAGTGTATGTTGTTATTTGCATGATATCATGTTTATTCTAGAACTACTAAAGAAATTAATTTGTGAAACTCCTCTTGTATGCCAAAGCTCAACGTACATGAAATACAACACGGAGCATGATGCACCCTATTGGAGAGGCCCAATTTGGATGAACATCAACTACATGATTCTTTCCTCGCTTCACCATTACTCTAAAGGTACACAAATACAAACATAGATTTATCTATTGTAAATTAAAAATAAAAATAAAAAAAACTCTGATTTTCAATAAAATCTGAACGCGTGGCATTGACACGTGCAGAAAATGGACCGTATAGAGACAAAGCCAAGATCATCTATAATGACTTGAGGAGCAATTTGATTAGGTAAGTGGTATGACATTGTTAGTTCTTAATCAATGCCTCTGATCTAAACTCTTCAGTCAATTCTGATGAGTATTATTCATTTCTATTATGGCAAAAACGTTGTGAAGAATTACCAGCAGATACGGTATTTCTGGGAACAGTTTGATCAAAAGAAAAGTAAGGGGAAAGGTGCACGCGTATTTCCTGGCTGGACATCGCTCGTGTTGCTGATCATGGTAGAAGCTTATAGTGAATGTTAGGAACTTGGGACTCAATTTTGTAATTTTCTAAGAAAATTATAAAGTCATTAGAGGATAAAGAAGACCACAAACAAATCAACTTGTTAGTTCTGTATAATCTCTCCAATTCAAGACATGCACTATACTTATTGTCGCAAGTTAATTTGAAAGGTAAGGTTTGAAGTTATTGGTTGTGATATGTGGATGATGTTATTGAGAGTTTGTAATATCCTCCTCTCTCAGGCTGGTTTTACATTGATCATGGATGAAACCAACTGATATGCTGACCATAATGGACCCCATTAAAAATTGTTGTTTAAGAATGACCCCAAAATCAAGCCAATATTCATGGCATTTATTTTTGCTTCTCAAACAATTTTCTTTTTGGATTTAACTATTTCCCGTTAGGCTCTACTGTTTCAGGGGAAAACATTTTTAAATTTTTTCGTAAAAAATGTTTTCTTATGTTTAATTACAATCTTGAAACTAATACATTAGTGGCGGTGTTAGTGATGATGGTGAGGTGGTGGAAATAATGCATTTATGGCAATGGTGGCGGCAGCGACAAGGTGGTGGGGTGGTCAAATAGGTGGTGATGGTGATCATGGGATGGTAATAGTGTGGCTTAAAATTTGTCTAGAAAACATTTTTCACCATTCAAAAAGTTAAATATTTTTTACTCAAATAAGCTTAATTTTTCATTTTGTCATTCCAAACAACTACAAATGCGAAAAGAATGATTTCCAAAAACAATTTTCACCAAAACAAGGCCCTCGTATTAACAGGAAGTTTGGAGAGCTGAACCTCACGCTTGGATTTTGAGGATCGATTATGGATGGTCTCAGATGAAAATCAGATGCAATCAAGATTAGTCCAGTCTTTCTAACAGATGCATTATTTGTAATGAATTTAGCCATGTCCAGCAGGATTATACATGACCCCTCCTTCAATAATTAAAATGCAAACTAATGATCTCTAATCAATTGCAATTTGTGTAACACTTTTTTTAAAATACTTCACTAGCAAGTCAAATGCAAGGTGTCTTAACGCCAAAATCATTATTAGAAAATTGAAAAAACTGTTTCCATTATTCAAGATATCAGTCTTTAACTCCCATTTTCTGTCATCTCCTTGTCCTCAGCCATTATGATCTCCATGTCCCTGATATCCTGCTTCAACACATTACCTAGCCTTGCAATGGCTTCTGTCTACTGTTGTAAAACCTGCATCAGAAAATACTATCATTTATCAGAGCATCACACATTTAATGAACATAGATTACAACCATGCGTTTCATTTTAGACATATCCACACTTATTAACTGACATTGCAGAAGGAAGAACGAAAAACTCATAATCGCCATATCTACCTCTTCTAGCCTCAAGAATAGCATTTCAAATATTGGCACTCACCTCCTGCATATCAACAAGACTCTGATCATGTATTTTGGTTGATCCCGGAAGATAAATAGAACCACCACCACCACCACCATTTGCCTGAACACGAGCCATAGTAAGCAGATTTTGGACCCTCCTAGAAAGCTCTGCTCTAGATCCTTTCAACTGTATAGGTATGTGCTAATCAATATGATGCTTTTCCACAGGCCAACAAGAATAGGATGTATGAAACAAGAAAGACGAGGAACACCAACCTGCCTAGTTATTACAGCCAACTTCTTAGCCAATTCAGCTTCACCTTTCATTAAAGGCACTCTGAAACCTTTACCCTCCAATGCCTCTATTATTCTCATGACCTTTTGACACCCCCACATACAAACAAACATATAAGAAAAACAAGTACACTGTGCTACATGCATTGATTTTTCACATGAATGATCAAGAACGCAAAGCAGGCAAATGTATGCGTCGCCTAGCGGATCTGGTAGAAATCAAGCATAAGTAGAGACTTGAACCCTTGCACCTTGCTAGGAGCTTTAGGGTTAAAGTCTTGCCACTGGCAAGATTGCCCCCTCCAAAAAGTTATGGTCTCTAATGTACCGGAGAGAGAGAGAGAGAGAGAGAGAGAGAGATTACGCAAATTAGACAAAATTGTTCAAACAGACTACCAAAATGATTCACAACCATGTTGCTTAACCACTTGGAGTACAGAAGACAACGACAATTGACCCGGCCATGTAGACACGTCCTTACTACTTGTATAACAAATTTTCGAACATTCATCTCCGTTCTCAAAGTAAAATAAATAATAAAGCCAAAAGAGGTCCTACCCTTAAGAGGCGCCTTTGAAGACCTTGCTTTTTCTGTCTCATTCTTTTTATCCAGGGAAGAGTATCAGCTTGAAAGTGCCTTTGAAGCTGCAATCACATGTATGAAATTGAATATTATAAATCCATGATATGCACCCAAAATGCGGGCAAACTGAGGGTGCGCACACAGAAAAAGAGAGAGTACCAATTTCACATTACTTTGAGTCATTCGCAATCTCTCAGCATTAGAGAGTATAACTTCATCTTGAAGCTGTATTAACCAAAACACTATAATGTAAAACAATTGAAGTACAACAAAGCGGTAACAACAATACATTAGCCAAAGGAGCATCCACTTAATGCTGAATACATTAAATAGATAAGCATCCCCAAAACTAAAACTACATCATGATAAAAACACATATCATTATGAATATCACATCCTCACATCATCTATATCATTAATCAGCTTTAAAGAAGAAACAGAATCCTGTAGTAGAACAACGATCAGTAGGGTCCTCTGCCCAATCAGCATCAGAAAATGCATGTAACTGTAGGAAAGAGTGAGCGGAGTAGTGAAGACCATGAAATATAGTGCCTTTGAGATATCGTAAATTGCGAACTAGAGCATCATAGTGTGGAGAGCGAGGAACAGTCATGAACTGACTAACAATATGAACAGCATAAGCAATGTCTGGACGAGTAACTGTGAGATAGACAAGACTGCCAACTAGTTGACGATATAAAGCAGCATTAGACAACATGTGGCCATCAAGAGGTGTGAGACGAGTCTGAAGATCCACGAGAGTAGAGGTAGTCTTGAAATCGGTAAGACCAGCACGAGCCAAGAGATCAGAAGTATACTTGGCTTGGGAAAGAAAGTAACCAGACGGATCATGAGAGATTTCCAAGCCGAGAAAATAGCTGAGAAGACCCAAATCCTTCATCTCAAATTGGTGGCTGAGAAACTGTTTGAGACTAGAGATACCCACTGTGTCATTGCTAGTGATGATCATATCATCCACATAGAGAAGAAGAAGAATAATACCACGCTCTGTCTTACGAATAAAAATGGTAGAATCATAGGTACTGGAGGAGAATCCAAAATCATGAATGGTGGAGCTAAACTTGGCGAACCAGGCACGAGGAGCTTGTTTATACAAATGTGTATAGGGAAAGAAAGTTGAGTAGGTTATACGGCTGCCCTGCTGGGGCAGCGTGTCTTACACAGCAAATTATTGCCTCATTCGAGGCAAAGTGTTTGGACAGTGATGGTTGGTCCGTGGGGGCCACCATAGATCCCATTTTAATAATCTGAACCGTGCAATATGTACAACTCATCAAGTATTATATGCTTGTAAAAAATCACGTTGATCGGATATTGATAGCTATGTGATTGGATTAGTTTTTTTTTCAACAGTTAACTATCACACCATCCGTTTTGTTTATACAAAACTGATTTGATCATATAGTTAATGATATCCGATCAACGTGATTTTTTACAGACATATAGTACTCAACGAGTTTTACATATTAACGCTTCGGATTATCAAAGCGGAACCCTTAGTGGGCCCCCAAGGACCCAACATTACCATGTGGCTTTATATATGTGAATTTTTTTTTTCCCCCAAAAAGTGTATGACCTGCGTTCCTACTGCGGCAGTATGGCTGACAGTGTAATTCAAACTTTTGTATTACAAAAATGTATAAAATATTTTTTTAATATATTTTATTTGTGAATAGTAATGACTTTTATGCTTTTTGTGTAATTTTTTGACTTTTTTGATTTTTGTGGGACTTGCCAAACCTGGCCTTAATTGTGACAATTAATCTTTTTATACTTGATAGTTGTGATGTCATTTTTCTATTTATCTACTGTTAACGAAGCTAAAACAAATTTAAAATGGAGATATCAAAGTGAAATTTTGGTACAAATGTAAGAATTAAAGTGAAATTTTGATGAAAATATAAAGGTGCTAATACCTATGGCTCATATAATAAGTTTTGTCAACTTATTAAGGTCATATGTACAATGAAAATGTGACATTAATTGCAACTTGATTTAAACCATAAAAGATTAATTATTAAAAGTGACAGAGGCAAAAGAAATTTTGGTAGAACGAGTGATAAGTGAAATTTAACAAACACTTTTGCTTACATGGAAAAATAACAATAATATTTTTCTTTTTTCTTTCTTTCCTTATAAATTTTCAATGCCATGAAAAGCATCCTTTGGTAGAATTTTAATTACTAGTATGGCCGTTAAATAAATCAAGTTAAAAACTCATCATTCGAGATTAACTTATTATGTAAATAAGTCAAACATAAACATAAACATAAACTTGTTAAGTTCTACTACTTGACTTTTAGGAAGTAGGAAAAAAGCTAACAAAGCTATTTATTGGCTTTTTTTTTTAAGAAAACGTACAAAAAAGTAGAGGTGATATAATCCTAATAAACCAATATGATGGCTTTTTTTCTATGTTCCCAAAATAAAGTTATTTAAACTCGACTTATGTACAACTTGTTAAAAACTCATTCAAGATCAATTCGTTATATAAAAAAATCAAATTTAAATATAATTTTAAACTCGTTAAATTATCAAATTAAAATTAAACAACCTATTACTTGGTTCATTTTCGACCTTAATTACTAGTTTTAGAAATATTGATTATTGCTTGTGCTCCGGTTTTTTCCAAGTTTGCCTGGGCCAGTTGGACAGCAAAGTTTGTCAAAATGGGCTTCAATTAAACAATGGGCCTCAAAGTGGGCCAATATTTGCTAATTGAGCGTCATTACTTATTGGGCCTAAACTTGGGCCAGACAACGGTCCATACTCGCCCAGCCGAAGTCCACGGCACATTTCTATCTTCATCTTCTTCTCTCTCTCTCTACTCTCTCTCCTCAGTGCTCACTGATCTGAAAATGGCTGGAAGTGGGCGACGAAGTGCGAGAAGCAGAATCAAATACAGACGCCAACGAAGATCGAACCCCTCTCCGCAATCCCAAACTCCGAAAGCACAGAAGCAGAGACCACAGTATCATTCGCCTCTTAAATGTTGATCTCAAAGTTGTTCTAGGGTTTGCTATCATCGCGTTCTTGATTGTCCTTTTCATGATTCATCGACTTATAATTGCCGTTGAACATCCTCAGAAACCCAGGGTCGTGACCCCATTCCCTGCCCCAAAGATCATGGATCTTCCTCAGGTGAAACTTTCATCTACAATTTGAATAAACTCATATATGTGTGTGTGTGTATGTATATTATAGAATCTATAAACTGTTGCTTTCATTGTTTCTAAAAAATGTAGTTTTTTCTAGTGGGAAAGTTGATTTTTTAAAGATTTTTTAGTTGCTTTTTAGCCCAGAAAAAAAAAAAAAAAAAACAGCTTATTTTGCCTCCAGTTTAAGAACAAAGTTTATGATGTTTGCCTCCAGTTTAAGACTTATGTCTACCACAGCAATACAAAGAAGAGGCAGAGAGAGAGAGGGGAAAATAAAATTCCATTTTTATGACTGTAAAATGATTTACGAACATAATTTTCATATAGAAATTAATTCAGAATTGTGTAGCAGGGTCGCTTTCAAAATTATGAGTCAAAATAATGGGTGTTTTGATTTGAAATAAAAGGAGCCGAGGATGACTGGTGTTATATTATATGTGATATTTATATATTGTGTTTGAGTATTGTTTCCTCGATCCCAAGAGGTTCCATAAATTCACGGTGAAGGTTGTTAACCCTTTCAATTTTATCCATTGTGGTAAAGATGGTTGTAATTAACAGTTATTTATCAAAAAATAAATAAAATTAACAGTTGTAGTTGTCAGGACTCCACAGTCTCTGGTTGCTGGATTGATGTGGCTTGGATTAAAGGATGGAAGATATTTCATGCGACATGTCTGCCAAGATTCAGATGAATTGAAGACATATGGTTGGACGTGTCACAATGGACGGGATTATGGACGTCAATGCTAGTTGACCAAGATATGACCTTGATGACAAGTTTTTTGAAATCCAAAGAAGATGGCAGTGGCTATGGTGGGGACTGGGCAGTTCGAATTGATGTGCAAAGTGAGAAGTAAATATCTTTCCCACCAATCTTACATTTGTCTTATCAAATACCTCTAATAAGCATGTTTTGTTTAGTGGATATAGCCCCAAAACTGGAGATTTTCTACAAGACAACCTATAAGAAAATAGCATGTGAATTTGAGGTGGAAATTATTGGTTTGCATAAAAAGAAATGTGTGTTAGCCTTGATTAACATCCATATACCTGTCATTGACCATTTTACGGCAATTGCACACATTTTTTTCTATGTTATGGTTTTTATTTGTTTGAAATTTTACACAGTAAAGATGCTGGGAATTATTGGTTTGCATTTTTAGCAGTTTAGGCATTAATTATGGGACCTTGTAAGAATACACTCATCAGTACTAACGATTGGGTTGTGTATTTGTGTTGCCAGTACATTTACCCATTGTTATAGTAGTAGTTTTATATTGTGGGTGCTTTGTAACAGTACTTCTATATTGTCGAAAGCAAACTTGTACTGAATGAATACTTCTCATGGGTTAAATGTCTGTTTGGAAATTTATCAAATAAGTGTATATTTTTGGGGGAAAATTTTAAAAGGTCTATATTTAGGAATTACACATCATGTCATCAGCTAACAATTGATTTTTGTAAATTAAATAGAATTTTAGGACTAAAGACGAAAACAAAGGATCATAAAAAATGTTTGGTTCTGTTGAATTATAATTGCAAACAATTTATTGAAACCCCCCAAAGAAATGAATGAATTAAATTTAATTAATGACAGCATTGATACAAACAATGACAGGATGAAGATTAGAATGTGTTCTTATCTTAGAAGTCTTATTTTTGAGAAAAATATTTATTTGTTAATGAATTCAGCAATATATAAGGATGTGGCTATTCTTAAGTTCAAAACCTATGTGCTTGCCACGTGCTTCACACTTTGAAGTATAGCCTAGGAAGCTCTCTTTAGATCTGTGCCTCGTGTCATGGTTTACAAATATGACTAAAGAAACTTGCTCGCTTCTTGGACTATGGCAGTGAGGTTCTCTTTTTTCTTTTTCCTTTTATTTTTCAAATTCGACTTTGTATACTTTGTAAGAATTGGAAAATTACATTTATGTTCTCTTACTTAGCATAATTTATAGTTTTCACGTTTTTGTTTCATATCATGAATTCTTGAATATCTTCTATTCTTAAATTGGGAGTTGCTAGAAGTAGGATGGTATTACTGGCTTATGTTTCGTTCATTTGTTTTGATTTTTATCAGATCCAAGCTTAGTGAGGTGATGCAAACTGTGCACCGTTTCTTCTATCTTGCGAATGAAGATGGGAACGCTTTGAGTTTGAGTAGGGAGACCTTGAACATTCGTGAGAATTCTCTCCTGGCTTTTGGATCACAAACAGATGTTGGCAGTTTGAATCTAAATTTAGAATCAATGGTATGTTGTCAAATAGATGCACAGGAACCTTCATTGTGAAAGAGGAAATAATTACTCATGCATGCCTGTGCTCCTCCATGTTTATGTATTTTGTGGCCCCAACAATATTTTTAATTCAGCTTTAATCTCAAACCAATTTTTTGCAGGATGATTTGGAAGTCCATTATTCTGGCTTCAGGACATCTCACATTCACAATTTATCAGACCTTGTCCAGCAAAATCTTGGAGCCCAAGTAAGAATTAATGTTTTTTGTTGTCTGCTGTTTTTTCTGCATGCTAAATCATTTTGATTTCTGCTATTGGTAAAACATTCATTTGCTTCCATTTTACAGTGTTATAATCGTACTAGTGTTTCATGTTTCAGTTTTCAGCAGTGGTTCTTTCACTTATGCTGTGTGTGTGTGCGCTTGCTTGCTTGCTCACTCACACTCTTGTATGTGTTGTTAGGTGAGGAAGTTTGGTCGTTTGCAACTCTCAGACACTACCGATGATTCTTATAACATTTTAGTATTTCAGGTAGGCAGTCAGGGAGGTAACAGGTTACATGTGTCCACGGACTATGATTGCCATTCTCAGGTTTCCATTTCTCTTCTACCCCATATGCTTTTCTGTTTTTTATGCAGATCTTGGGTAGGATTTCTTTCAGAATAGATGTAGCTTTTATATCTGGAACTGGCGTAAAAGATTCAAGACTTAAAGAACGTCTCAGCAGCCTTACAGGTATCTTCTGTCAAGTTCTGTGCATGTTTCCTTTATCTTGATTGTGAACATTGTGTTTATAAGATTACAAGTGTCTCATTCTTTATGAAACTTCCTTATAAGTAATACTGGTATAACTTATTAGAAGCACAAGAAAACAGGCTGCTTGTTGGTATTGCCAAACAAGAAAGACTGCAGAATTAGATTTGAGGTAAATAACCTCTTTTCAATTTGAAAAGAGGCAACTAAAAATATTTAGCAATATGCTAGGAAGTCATGAAATCTAGAGGACTGCATATTGGATTACATGAAAACCTTCACTTACATTTTTTAATTAACTTGGTGGACAAGTTCAGTGAGGAAGGAAAAAGATCAACTTAATAGACAAAGGAGAGTAAACGGGCATGCCGATTAAGAGAGAGAGAGAGAGAGGGGGGGGGGGGGAGACAACTTTGGGAATGATTGTTGTCTAAAAGACCTAGAATAAAAACTTCAAAGAATTGTTACAGAGATGGGATTCATGTCAATTCATAACGTTCATTAATTTGATTTAGCAGAGGAAATGAAGAGTGAAGTTGTTAACGCTGTTAAAAGAAGTGAGTGGTGTAGTGCAGTCATTCTCACGGGAGGGTGTAGAGATAAGATGGGTGCGCTGTGATCAAGATTTTAAGTCAATAGGCAATGTGATGATGTCAATGTCATTGACAAGAACTCAGCATAATGGTACCATTTTCCTGACCACGTATCCCAGTCCTCCGACCAAATTTCCCTGTTTATTTTAAATTTAAATATTTTTTGAACTTTTCGCTCTTTGGGGAATTGAAATATCTTCTGAAAGTAGGATCATATTCCTTTTGCATAAACAAGTTGAACCCTCCCTCTCGAAATTATATTTCTTTTTTTAGTGCGCAATATTACAATCCTTTTTGTATGGACACGTTGACTTATTCCCCAATTTCTTGTAATTTTTTTGTTTACTTTCAATAGCACAAGCTATTTATTTCAGCTTTGTAAGTTGGGATAATTTTGCTTCATACTTTTGGGTACCTTGCTGACTAGTCAACTAGATGAGAAGGAAAAAGAATTTGATGACAAATTCAAAAAATGCTTTAATTTGGCTGATGCGGTATCCATTCATATGAAATCCTTATATTTGTGTCATTTGTTTTTTGAAATCAAATAACTGTATGCAGAATTTTTAGGATCATGGCATGTCTTTGATAGTTTTGTTGCAAGTAACATGTCACTATAAGCCTAGTCACATTGGTGACTGCAGGAAAATTATACGATTCTTAAGATATAGTTTTTATTATTATTATTGTTATTCTTGTTATTATTATTTGGATGGTCTCATTGTGTTTAAACTTAAAATTATGAATATGTTGATAAAAGTTATTCAGCCAGTTCATAGGCTCAAGGAGACTTTTTCAGCTCTCAGTTTGAAAAGAACAATGCTTGTCTCCCTTTTTTTTTCGAGGCTTAGGGAGAGCTTGACCAATTCTTTAATTTTGTGATCAAGATTTTAAGGAAAATTATACAATTCCTATGATCTCTTTTCTTGACCAACTCTTAAATTTTGTAGAGCTTTTTGATACACATGAAGATGTATAGGGTTTTTTTTTTCTTCTCCTCTTTTGTATACAGATGGCATTCCCTTGATGCCTTTTTTAAATGAATCTTACTTTAACTTACCAAAATAAAATGTCAAGCAGTTCAAATAATCCCGGTGGCCATTTCATTTTATGTTTAAGTTGTATTCAATTGTACAAAATCTATATTTTGCATAAAATGGACTGTTCTGATATTATGATATGTTGTTTTCAGCTTGATTCTGAGTCCATCTCCACTGGTAAGGCTGCAGTTGCGAGTTTGTTGGGTGGAATTGGCTACTTTTATGGCCAATCAAAAATCTCAGTCCAAGTAACTCTAATGTAAGTTTTACAGATCTGTATGTGATTGTCTTAATCATATCAAATCAATTATGTCTTCATGAATTCCATTTGAAACACAATATCTCCATCTAATATGATTAACTGTGTTTTGAGGGAGAGAGAGGAAGAGAGGTGGTTTGAGTTTACAAAAGTTATTAGGATAGATGGGCTGGGTTTACAGGTTAGCTGTAAAAGGTTTATTTGATTTAGCTTGATTGTCTGCATGATTTAATTAGGGGCCAAGTCATTGCTAATTAGAGTGGCCTGTAGGTTAAGTAACTTTAGGCCTAACAGACTGATGAATCTCTGCCGCAATAAAGTATTTGGAAGGCTTTTTTGGGAGAACAAAATTTTAGGGGGAATTTCGAATTTTATGAAAAATGGTAGAGAAGGAAGTGGTGACCAAATCTTCAATTTTGAATAAAATTCGAAATCCCCTAGAAAGACATTTGACAGAGGAGACAATTGTTTGATTAGATACTTGGAATAAGATCGAGAGCTCCTTGGGAGGAAAGAATTGTGAAAGAAAACCTGAGTAGAATTTTAGAAATTATGGAAAGTTTTTGATCAGACAGAAATCCTTAGGTTTTTGACTTTAGAGGGAATTTGATTTTAAGGAAAAGTGTTGATGAGGAGGTGATGACCGAGTCTTTCACTTTGAAGTGAAATTTTGAATTTCCTTAGAAGACATTTGACTATAAGGTGATTGTTTGATTGATTTCTTGGAATAAGATCTAAAATTCTTTGGAAATTTTTTGATTATAAAATTTGAAAAGAGTTTTGAAATTATGGAAAGTTCTTTTTATCAGGTAAAAACATTTGGGCCGTTGACTTTGAGGGAACCTTAATTTTATGGAGAAATGTTAGACAAGGAAGTAATGACCGAGTCTCTCATTTCGAATAAAATTTTGGTTCCTGTACAAGATATTTGGATAAAGGGTGATCGTTTGGTTGATTCCTTGGAATAAAATCCAAACTCCTCAAAACTTTCGAAAAAAAAGAGGAAAAGGAAACATTGAAATTTTAAAGAAGAAAAAAAAACTGCACTTTATTTTGAAAAAGGATTTTGAAAAAAACAGAAGTTGAAATTTGATCACGCACTTTTGAAAATAAATTGGGGCATATTTCGGGAAATAATAAGTAATGGAAAGACAATTGTTTAGATTGATCACTCTGGTAGAAATCCTTTAAATTCCTCAGAATTCCCTTGGTCGGGCTACTATCACCCAATGGGTGATAACAATGACTTCGAGATCCAACGGTAAGTGTTAAACAAAATTAACTGGTTTCATTCAACTATCCTCGGGTTTGTTGCTTAGTGTCCCGGACACTGTTCATGGGTTATGTTATGTCAATAAGGCAAGCATGAGACTATAATACTAGTACTGTTTGATCATTCCCTTGTGGAAGGAGTGGTATATTGATAGTAACAACTGATGTGCCCTTTTGTGACCAAACTTGCCTCCTTTTGCATGGAGAGAGCATTAGCAGCTTCCAAACTAGGGCAGGATACCCTCCTTTCCAGGATTTTATTATTGCCTCTTTGAATGATTTAGTGAATCCTAGGTCTGGCTTCTAAATTAGGACAGGGCAACCCTACCCCCCAAATAGGCACGAATGCAAATTATGTCCTTGTGTTATATTTTGGAAAGGATTGGATTTGATTCCAGCGATCTAACAACGAGAAAGACAGTGATTTCATTCCCAAAGTCTGGGGAGTTTGACGTGGCAGTGATTTGATTCTGTGGCAATCTGAGTTGTTTGGGGGCAATGATGCAGTTACAAAGATTTGGGGGTTCAATTTAGGCAGTGATTCATATTTTGATCACGATTTTAGTAATCAGTAGTAAATTAGGTGGGTGGTTTCCCAATTTTAAAGAATTTGAGTTTGAATTTGGGTTCTTACCTTAGTGATCAAAGAAGAAGAGGAAAAAGAAAAGAATGATTGGCTTTTTAAAATTTAAATCTCCAAGAAAACATGTTATTAAAGAATAACTTCTTAAAAAAAAAGAAACATTCCAACTTAAGTAGAGCCTCGGAGATTATGGAAGGTGTTTGATCGAATAAGAATCTTCAAGTCATTGACTTTAGGGGGAATTTTGACTTTTATGAAAAATGGTAGATAAGGAAGTGGTGACCAAATCTTCAATTTTGAATAAAATTCGAAATCCCCTAGAAAGACATTTGACTAAGGAGACAATTGTTTGATTAGATACTTGGAATAAGATCGAGAGCTCCTTGGGAGGAAAGAATTGTGAAAGAAAACCTGAGTAGAATTTTAGAAATTATGGAAAGTTTTTGATCAGACAGAAATCCTTAGGTTTTTTGACTTTAGAGGGAGTTTGATTTTAAGGAAAAGTGTTGATGAGGAGGTGATGACCGAGTCTTTCACTTTGAAGTGAAATTTTGAATTTCCTTAGAAGACATTTGACTATAAGGTGATTGTTTGATTGATTTCTTGGAATAAGATCTAAAATTCTTTGGAAATTTTTTGAAAATAAAATTTGAAAAGAGTTTTGAAATTATGGAAAGTTCTTTTTATCAGGTAAAAACATTTGGGCCGCTGACTTTGAGGGAACCTTAATTTTATGGAGAAATGTTAGACAAGGAAGTAATGACCGAGTCTCTCATTTCGAATAAAATTTTGGTTCCTGTACAAGATATTTGGCTAACGGGTGATCGTTTGGTTGATTCCTTGGAATAAAATTCGAACTCCCCAAAACTTTTGAAAAAAAAGCGGATTGGGAAACATTGAAATTTTAAAGAAAAAAAAAAAAAACTGCACTTTATTTTGAAAAAGGATTTTGTAAAAAATAGAAGTTGAAATTTGATCACGCACTTTTAAAAATAAATTGAGGCACATTTCGGGAAACAATAAGTAATGGAAAGACAATTGTTTAGATTGATCACTCTGGTAGGAATCCTTTAAATTCCTCAGAATTCCCTTGGTCGGGCAACTATCACCCAATGGGTGATGACGATGACTTCGAGATCCAATGGTAAGTGTTAAACAAAATTGACTGGTTTCATTCACCTATCCTCGGGTATGTTGCATAGTATCCCGGACACTATTCGTGGGTTATGTTATGTCAATAAGGCAAGCATGAAACTATGCTACTAGTACTGTTTGATCATTCCCTTGTGGAAGGAGTGATATATTGATAGTAACAACTGATGTGCCCTTTTGTGATCAAACTTGCCTCCTTTTGCATGGAGAGAGCATTAGCAGCTTCGAAAGTTGGGCAGGACACCCTCCTTTCCAGGATTGTATTATTGCCTCTTTGAATGATTTAGTGAATCCTAAGTCTGACTTCTAAATTAGGACAGGACAACCCTGGTCCCCAAATAGGCATGAACGCAAATTTTGTGCTCATGTGATATTTTTGAAATGATTTGATTTGATATTAATTGATTCCGGCGATCTAACAACGAGAAAGACAGTGATTTCATTCCCAAAGTCTGGGGAGTTTGACGTGGCAGTGATTTGATTCTGTGGCAATCCGAGTTATTTGGGGGCAATGATGCGGTCACAAAGATTTGGGGGTTCAATTTAGGCAGTGATTCATATTTTGATCTTGATTTGAATAATCAGTAGTAAATTAGGGGGGGGTTTTCCCAATTTTAAAGAATTTGAGTTTGAATTTGGGTTCTTGCCTTATTGACTAAGGAAGAAGCGGAAAAAGAAAAGAATGATTGGCTTTTTAAAATTTAAATACCCAAGAAAACATGTTATTAACGAATAACTTCTAAAAAAAAAAAAAAGAAACTTTCCAACTTAGGTAGAGCCTCGGAGATTATGGAAGGTGTTTGATCGAATAAGAATCTTAAAGTCATTGACTTTAGGGGGAATTTCGACTTTTATGAAAAATGGTAGATAAGGAAGTGGTGACCAAATCTTCAGTTTTGAATAAAATTCGAAATCCCCTAGAATGACATTTGACTAAGGAGACAATTGTTTGATTAGATACTTGGAATAAGATCAAGAGCTCCTTGGGGGGAAAGAGTTGTGAAAGAAAACCCGAGTAGAATTTTAGAAATTATAGAAAGTTTTTGATCAGACATAAATCTTTAGGTTTTTGACTTTAGAGGGAATTTGATTTTATGAAAAAGTGTTGATGAGGAGGTGATGACCGAGTCTTCCACTTTGAAGTGAAATTTTGAATTTTCTTAGAAGACATTTGACTATAAGGTGACTGTTTGATTGATTTCTTGGAATAAGATCTGAAATTCTTTGGAATTTTTTTGAAAAAAATTTGAATAGAGTTCCGAAATTATGGAAAGTTCTTTTCATCAGGTAAAAACCTCTGAGCCGCTGACTTTGAGGGAACCTCAATTGTATGGAGAAATGTTAGACAAGGAAGTAATGACCGAGTCTCTCATTTCGAATAAAATTTTGTTTCCTGTACATGATATTTGGCTAAAGGGTGATAGTTTGGTTGATTCCTTGGAATAAAATCCGAACTCCTCAAAACTTTCGAAAAAAAGAGGAAAGGGAAACATTGAAATTTTAAAGAAAAAAAAATTGGCACTTTATTCTGAAAAAAGTAGAAGTTGAAATTTGATCACGCACTTTTGAAAATAAATTGGGGCACATTTCGGGAAACAATAAGTAATGGAAAGACAATTGTTTAGATTGATCACTCTGGTAGGAATCCTTCAAATTCCTCAGAATTCCCTTGGTCGGGCAACTATCACCGAATGGGTGATGACGATGACTTCGAGATGCAATGGTAAGTGTTAAACAAAATTGACTGGTTCCATTCACCTATCATCGGGTTTGTTGCATAGTATCCCGGACACTTCGTGGGTTATGTTATGTCAATAAGGCAAGCATGAGACTATGCTACTAGTACTGTTTGATCATTCCCTTGTGGAAGGAATGGTATATTGATAGTAACAACTGATGTGCCCTTTTGTGACCAAACTTGCCTCCTTTTGCATGGATAGAGCATTAGCAACATCCAAACTAGGGCAGGATACCCTCCTTTCGAGGATTGTATTATTACCTCTTTGAATGATTTAGCAAATCCTAGGTCTGACTTCTAAATTAGGAAAGGGCAACCCTCCCCCCCAAATAGGCATGAATGCAAATTATGTTCCTATGTGATATTTTGGAAATGATTTGATTTGATTTGATTTGATTCCAGCGATCTAACAACTAGAAAGACAGTGATTTCATTCCCAAAGTCTGGGGAGTCTGACGTGGCAGTGATCTGATTTTGTGGCAATCCGAGTTATTTGGGGGCAATGATGTAGTTACAAAGACTTGGGGGTTCAACTTAGGCAGTGATTCATATTTTTATCTTGATTTGAGTAATCAGTAGTAAATTGGGGTGTGGTTTCCCAATTTAAAAGAATTTGAGTTTGAATTTGGGTTCTTACCTTAGTGATCAAAGAAGAAGAGGAAAAAGAAAAGAATGATTGGCTTTTTAAAATTTAAATCCCCAAGAAAACATGTTATTAAAGAATAATTTTTTTAAAAAAAAAGGAACTTTCCAACTTAAGTAGTGCCTTGGAGATTATGGAAGGTGTTTGATCGAATAAGAATCTTTAAGTCATTGACTTTAGGGGGAATTTCGACCTTTATGAAAAATGGTAGATAAGGAAGTGGTGACCAAATCTTTAATTTTGAATAAAATTTGGAATCCCCTAGAAAGACATTTGCCTAAGAAGACAATTGTTTGATTAGATACTTGGAATAAGATCGAGAGCTCCTTGGGAGGAAAGAATTGTGAAAGAAAACCCGAGTAGAATTTTTGAAATTATGGAAATTTTTTTATCAGACAGAAATCCTTAGGTTTTTTACTTTAGCGGGAATTTGATTTTATGGAAAAGTGTTGATGAGGAGGTGATGATCGAGTCTTTCACTTTGATGTGAAATTTTGAATTTCCTTATATGACATTTGACTATAAGGTGACGGTTTGATGGATTTCTTGGAATAAGATCTAAAATTCTTTGGAAATTTTTTGAAAATAAAATTTGAATAGAGTTCGGAAATTATGAAAAGTTCTTTTAATCAGCTAAAAACGTTTGGGCTGCTGACTTTGAGGGAACCTTAATTTTATGAAGAAATGTTAGACAAGGAAGTAATGACCGTGTCTCTCATTTCGAATAAAATTTTGGTTTCTGTACAAGATATTTGGCTAAAGGGTGATCGTTTTGTTGATTCCTTGGAATAAAATCTGAACTCTTCAAAACTTTCGAAAAAAAAGAAGAAAGGGAAACATTGAAATTTTAAAGAGAAAAAAAAACTGCACTTTATTTGAAAAAAATAGAAGTTGAAATTTGATTAAGCACTTTTGAAATTAAATTGGGGCACATTTCGGGAAACAATAAGTAATGGAAAGACAATTGTTTAGATTGGTCACTCTGGTAGGAATCCTTTAAATTCCTCAGAATTCCTTTGGTCGGGCAACTATCACCCAATGGGTGATGACGATGACTTCGAGATCCAATGGTAAATGTTAAACAAAATTGACTGGTTCCATTCACCTATCCTCTGGTTTGTTGCATAGTATCCCGGACAGTATTCGTGGGTTATGTTATGTCAATAAGGCAAGCATGAGACTATGCTACTAGTACTGTTTGATCATTCCCTTGTGGAAGGAGTGGTATATTGATAGTAACAACTGATGTGCCCTTTTGTGACCAAACTTGCCTCATTTTGCATGGAGAAAGCATTAGCAGCTTCCAAACTAGGGCAGGATACCCTCCTTTCCAGGATTGTATTATTGCCTCTTTGAATGATTTAGTGAATCCTAGGTTTGAATTCTAAATTAGGACAGGGCAACCCTGCCCCCAAATAGGCATGAATGCAAATTCTGTGCTTATGTGATATTTTTCAAATGATTTGATTTGATTTGATTTGATTCCAGCAATCAAACAACGAGAAAGACAATGATGTCATTCCCGAAGTCTGGGGAGTCTGACGTGGCAGTGATTTGATTCTGTGGCAATTCGAGTTATTTGGGGGCAATGATGCAGTTACAAAGATTTGGGGGTTCAATTTAGGCAGTGATTCATATTTTGATCTTAATTTGAGTAATCAGTAGTAAATTAGGTGGGTGGTTTTCAAATTTTAAAGAATTTGAGTTTGAATTTGGGTTCTTACCTTCGTGATCAAAGAAGAGGATAAAGAAAACAATGATTAGCTTTTTAAAATTCAAATCCCCAAGAAAACATGTTATTAAATAATAACTTGTAAAAAAAAAAAGGAACTTTCCAACTTAAGTAGAGGCTCGGGGATTATGGAAGGTGTTTGATCAAATAAGCATCTTTAAGCCATTGACTTTAGGGGAAATTTCGACTTTTATGAAAAATGGTAGATAAGGAAGTAGTGACCAAATCTTTAATTTTGAATAAAATTCGAAATTCCCTAGATAGATGTTTGACTAAGGAGACAATTGTTTGATTAGATACTTGGAATAAGATCGAGAGCTCCTTGGGTGGAAAGAATTGTGAAAGAACTCGAGTAGAATTTTAAAAATTATGGAAAGTTTTTGATCAGGCAGAAATCCTTAGGTTTTTGACTTTAGAGGAAATTTGATTCTATGGAAAAGTGTTGATGAGGAGGTGATGACCGAGTCTTTCACTTTGAAGTGAAATTTTGAATTTCCTTAGAAGACATTTGACTATAAGGTGACTGTTTGATTGATTTCTTGGAATAAGATCTAAAATTCTTATAAAATTTTTTAAAAAAAATTTGAATAGAGTTCAGGAATAATGGAAAGTTCTTTTCATCAGGTAAAAACCTTTGTGCCGCTGACTTTGAGGGAACCTTAATTTTTTGTAGAAATGTTAGACAAGGAAGTAATGACCGAGTCTCTCATTTGTAATAAAATTTTTGTTCCTGTACAAGATATTTGGCTAAAGGGTGATCGTTTGGTTGATTCCTCGGCATAATATCCGAACTTCTCAAAACTTTCAAAAAAAAAGAGGAAAGGGAACCATTGAAATTTTAAAGAAAAAAAAAATTACACTTTATTTTGAAAAAAATAGAAGTTGAAATTTGATCACGCACTTTTGAAAATAAATTGGGGCACATTTCAGGAAACAATAAGTAATGGAAAGACAATTGTTTAGATTGATCACTCTGGTAAGAAGCCTTTAAATTCCTCAAAATTCCCTTGGTCGGGCAGCTATCACCCAATGGGTGATGACGATGACTTTGAGATTCAATTGTAAGTGTTAAACAAAATTGACTGGTTCCATTCACCTATCCTCGGGTTTGTTGCATAGTATCCCGGACAGTATTTGTGGGTTATGTTATGTCAATAAGGCAAGCATGAGACTATGCTACTAGTTCTGTTTGATCATTCCCTGTGGAAGGAGTCGTATATTGATAGTAACAACTAATGTGCCCTTTTGTGACCAAACTTGCCTCCTTTTGCATGGAGAGAGCATTAGCAACTTCCAAACTAGGGCAGGATAACCTCATTTCTAGGATTGTATTATTGCCTCTTTGAATGATTTACTGAATCCTAGGTCCGACTTCTAAATTAGGACAGGGCAACCGTACCCCCCAAATAGGCACGAATGCAGATTATGTGCTTGTGTGATATTTCTGAAAGGATTTTATTTGATTCCAGCGATCTAACAACGGGAAAGACAGTGATTTCATTCCCAAAGTCTAAAGAGTCTGACGTGGCAGTGATTTGATTCTGTGGCAATCCGAGTTATTTGGGGGCAATCATGCAGTTACAAAGATTTGGGGGTTCAATTTAGGCAGTGATTCATATTTTGTTCTTGATTTGAGTAATTAGTAAATTAGGGGAGTGGTTTCACAATTTTAAAGAATTTGAGTTTGAATTTGGGTTCTTACCTTCGTGATCAAAGAAGAAGAGGATAAAGAAATGAATGATTGGCTTTTTAAAATTTAAATCCCTAAGAAAACATGTTATTAAATAATAACTTCGAAAAAAAAAAAAGAACTTTCCAACTTATGTAGAGCCTCGGAGATTATGAAAGGTGTTTCATCGAATATCAATATTTAAGTCATTGACTTTAGGGGGAATTTCAACTTTTATGAAAAATGGCAGATAAGGAAGTGGTAACCAAATCTTCAATTTTGAATAAAATTTGAAATCCCCTAGAAAGACATTTGACTAAGTAGACAATTGTTTGATTAGATACTTGGAATAAGATCGAGAGCTCCTTGGGAGGAAAGAATTGTGAAAGAAAACCCGTGTAGAATTTTAGAAATTATGGAAAGTTTTTGATCAAACAGAAATCCTTAGGTTTTTGACTTTAGAGGGAATTTGATTTTATGGAAAAGTGTTGATGAGGAGGTGATGACCGAGTTTTCCACTTTGAAGTGAAATTTTGAATTTCCTTAAAAGACATTTGACTATAAGGTGACTGTTTGATTGATTTCTTGGAATAAGATTTAAAATTCTTTGGAAATTTTTTGAAAAAAATTTGAATAGAGTTCCGAAATTATGGAAAGTTCTTTTCATCAGGTAAAAACCTCTGGGCCGCTGACTTTGAGGGAACCTTAATTGTATGGAGAAATGTTAGACAAGGAAGTAATGACTGAGTCTCTCATTTCGAATAAAATTTTTTTTCCTGTACAAGATATTTGGTTAAAGGGTGATCGTTTGGTTGATTCCTTGGAATAAAATCCGAACTTCTCAAAACTTTCCAAAAAAAAGAGGAAAGGGAAACATTGAAATTTTAAAGAAAAAAAAAACTGCACTTTATTTTGTAAAAAATAGAAGTTGAAATTTGATCACGCACTTTTGAAAATAAATTGAGCACATTTCGGGAAACAATAAGTAATGGAAAGACAATTGTTTAGCTTGATCACTCTGGTAGGAATCCTTTAAATTCCTCTGAATTCTCTTGGTCAGGCAAGTATCACCTAATGGGTGATGACGATGACTTCGAGATCCAATGGTAAGTGTTAAACAAAATTGACTGGTTCCATTCACCTATCATCGGGTTTGTTGCATAGTATCCCGGACACTTCGTGGGTTATGTTACGTCAATAAGGCAAGCATGAGACTATGCTACTAGTACTGTTTGATCATTCCCTTGTGGAAGGAGTGGTATATTGATAGTAACAACTGATGTGCCCTTTATTGACCAAACTTGCCTCCTTTTGCATGGATAGAGCATTAGCAACTTCTAAACTAGGGCAGGATACCCTCTTTTCGAGGATTGTATTAGTGCCTCTTTGAATGATTTAGCAAATCCTTGGTCTGACTTCTAAATTAGTACAGGGCAACCCTACCCCCCAAATAGGCATGAATGCAAATTATGTTCTTATGTGATATTTTGGAAATGATTTGATTTGATTTGATTTAATTTGATTCCAGTGATCCAACAACTAGAAAGACAATGATTTCATTCCCAAAGTCTGGGGAGTCTGACGTGGCAGTGATCTGATTCTGTGGCAATCCAAGTTATTTGGGGGCAATGATGTAGTTACAAAGATTTGGTGGTTCAACTTACGCAGTGATTCATATTTTTATCTTGATTTGAGTAATCAGTAGTAAATTGGGGGGTGGTTTCCCAATTTTAAAGAATTTGAGTTTGAATTTGGGTTCTTACCTTAGTGATCAAAGAAGAAGAGGAAAAAGAAAAGAATGATTGACTTTTTAAAATTTAAATCCCCAAGAAAACATGTTATTAAAGAATAACTTTTAAAAAAAAAAGGAACTTTCCAACTTAAGTAGTGCCTTGGAGATTATGGAAGGTGTTTGATCGAATAAGAATCTTTAAGTCATTGACTTTAGGGGGAATTTCGACCTTTATGAAAAATGGTAGATAAGGAAGTGGTGACCAAATCTTCAATTTTGAATAAAATTCGGAATCCCCTAGAAAGACATTTGCCTATGAAGACAATTGTTTGAGTAGATACTTGGAATAAGATCGAGAGCTCCTTGGGAGGAAAGAATTGTGAAAGAAAACCCGAGTAGAATTTTTGAAATTATGGAAAGTTTTTTATTAGACAGAAATCCTTAGGTTTTTTACTTTAGAGGGAATTTGATTTTATAGAAAAGTGTTGAGGAGGTGATGACCGAGTCTTTCACTTTGATGTGAAATTTTGAATTTCCTTATATGACATTTGACTATAAGGTGACTGTTTAATGGATTTTTTGGAATAAGATCTAAAATCCTTTATTTTGTCATGTGCTGTGTGTATTTTATTCACACAAAAAATTAGATCGATCCGATAATGAATCCAAAATTAATCCAAAATCAAATAATTTACGTGTAAAAATTATTATTATTAAAATAACATAGGTTAAGGCCTCGTTTGGTAAGAGGTTGTTTTAGCCAATTAGCCAAAAAGTTACTAAATTAGCCAAAAAGCCAACAATCCATACCAAAAAGTCAAAGATTCTCTTTTCTCTCTACTTTTTGCACATCTTTTCGTAATTAGCCAAAAAGTCATCCCAAACATACAAGTTTTTTTTACCTACCTTTTTAGCCAAATAGCCAAAAAATTACTAAATTAGCCCGTTCCCAAACGAGGCCTAAATTAATTTTTGAGTGATACTTTGATGGGGAAAATGATATTTCCTCTTTTAACTGTAATAAAATAATTAAATCTTCATATTAAAGTATGTTAGCCTATTTTCAAATAATAATTATACTTTATTATGATATTACTTACATAAATAATTTCTTCATAGATTAGGGCATGATTTGTATTTTTTAAAATGCTTAATTACACATTCACAGTTTCTCACTTTGTTCTCGATACAGATTCTTTTCACTTTGGTCCAAATTGTAACAAATGTTATACTTCTGTGACGGAAAATGCCCCATGGGTCATGTTCACCCAAATTTGTACCAAATCCTCCGCTATAGACCACCTCAACATGCAACCCTCCATTATAGAACACTTCATTTACCGCCTACCATGACCCATCTATTTTGAAGTGCGAAAACAAAGGTCTCCAAGTGATCAAGGTAGGAAAGTTAATTTTAAAAATTTCAAAGTTTCCCTCAGAAGTTAGAAATTGGACCAAAGTAAGAAAAGACAAATAATGTAGTGATTAGGGTAGGTACAGTGAAAAAAAATATATATCTACGAATGAAAATACAATTTATTATTTTTAAAAAGGAGTGACGGTAAAAAGGTAGTGACCGTCTATGAGATAATAGGCAAGGGCTAATACTGATACGTGCCAGAGTCATAAATGTGTCAAACTGATTTATAAGTGATGTCATCATTTGGACATAAAGATGACACTAGTAGCGGTAAGACCAAAAATAAACTTTCAAACAATTTTTTTGACATTAAAAAAAAAATGGTTTGACAAAAATAAATTCTTAAATATCATTTTTTTTAGTTTTTTTTTATAACCAAATTAACTTTCAAATTTTAAAATAAAAAAATTCTGAAAATAAATTTTCAGATCAAAACCAAACAAGTGGCAGGTTCATTATTTGTATTTAGTCAACTATTTTGTTCTGGGGCCCTAGAAATTTTCTTGGCCTAAATTGTTGTTTAATTTATTTAGTAGGTTCTAAGTTCATTCAGTAGTTAGGTTTCTTTTTGAGTTGAGGCTCTAGAAATTATGTCGGCCCAAATTATTTTAGATACAAACCCGAAGGCCTTATAGCAAACCTCAGGGGGTGTATTTATAATTTACTCAAATAAATAATAAAGAAATTAATATTATAAAATGTATGTTGTCTAAATGGTAAGAGTGTTCTTAGGTTTCGTTTGGGAAGCTAAGTTTGGGGTTTTTTTGGCTATTTTAACCACAAAAAACAAAATAGGCCTTTAAGTCTAATAAGACAAAATATTACATCCAATCTATAATTATTACATTCTTTCTCTCTCAAAAAAATCAAAAAAGCCAAAAATACCAAAAGCTCTTCCCAAACGAGACTTTTTAGCCCAAAGCTAAAATAGCTAACAAAGCCAAAATGCTAACTCACTTTCCAAACGAAACCTAATAAAACTTAAAATCTTGGGTTCAAATCTTGCTCACGCCTTTAAATAATATTTTTTTATTTTAGGATAAAAAAATTTGCCACTTTAACGGAAGAAGAAACCACTACACTATTAGATACCAAGTCATATTCTCACATATATAATAATATAGATATATATATATATATATACTAGATTGAATTGAAAGGTGCAGTTCAAGTTGGTAGGGCCCATTAAATATTTAATTTTGATAATTAGAATAATTTTTTTTATTTTTTTTTGGTATATATCATTCATATAAAAATTAAACTGATTTGATACTCATGGTTGGTTCAATTTACCGCATTTGTGGTAAACAAAAATTGATGAATTGCCTCTCTTTTAAAAAAAAAAATTAATGACAAATTGAATAAATTAGACAAATTTCAATTATCATATTAAATTATTTTTTTTTTGGTATGAATTATACATGTGAAAGACTTTACAAAAATAAACTATTTAAATTATTAAAATAGAAATCATAATAAATCTTAACTGTACCTTTCAATCAAATATCCGAATTTGAAACGGGTTATTATTATAGTACGTTTAAGTTTTATATTTTGATAATTTTTTTAAAATTGAAATATTATTATATGAAATTGAATAGAATAAATCATTAGATATATGATAGAATTATGTAGTATGATATGTATTATTTTTTGATTTATTATACACCTAATGATGTATTCCTTCCAAATTTATTATAAAAAAAAAAAAATTATAATGGGTAAGCTTCTCTCAATAGATAAATCTTAAACAAATACTAAGATAATTGTCTCATTTAAAAAAAAAAAAAAAAAAACTACTAAGATAATTCACTAAACTAATAAAGAAGTAGAAGAAAATACACACACACATATATATATACACATAACTAATTTTATTAATACATAAATCATACTAACATAACAAATGACCAATTTTATTAATAAGTAAATCATTAAGTAAATTAACAATTTTTAATGATATGAAAAGTATTTTTCGGTTAACTATTTTGTTAATAAATAAATTATTAAGTCAATTAACGATTTTTAATGATATAAGAAATATTTTTCAATAAAAAATTTTGATAATTTATTATTATATAGGAAAATAGTTTTTTTTTCTTCTTGATTATTGTGTTAAATTAAAATGGGTAAATTACATTGACACCCCCTGAGGTTTATGTTTATTACAGTTCACCCCTTTACATTTGGAAAATTACACTGACCTCCTGTTAATTTAATTTTATGTATGATGATCATTACGATGAGGGGGGAACTGTTATGAAATTTTAAACTTCAAGGGGTAATCTGTAATAAAACTTTAAACATTCGGGAGGGAAATGTGATTTTCTAAAGGTGATGGGAGAAACTGTAATAAACATAAACCGCAGGGGGTGTCAATGTAATTTACCCAATTAAAATTTATAACAAATGTAGTTGTAATTTATAGTATTATAAGACCGATTTATATTTTAAATAAACCTTATGGGTGTATTTGTAATTTGTTAAAAAAATAAAATATTTATATTTCATAATTGACCAAGAATGTTTGCGTAATTACTAAAAATTTGTTACATAATTGACCAAGAATATTTGCATAATTACGAAAAAAAACTTTACTCAATATATAGGCCACTATTAGTAAATTATTCAAAATAAATGGGCAAAATTGAAAAAAAAATACAAATCCCAATCAGTTAAGTGATTCTTTATATATATAGATATGTATATGTATTTTATAAAAATATTTTGAAGCGGTTTGGCAGCCTTAAGATAAATTACAAATAAATCCTGATTAAAATAATACGGATTCTCTCTTGTAATTTTGGAAATAATAAATTTTTTATTTAGTAGAATTTATGAAAAAAATAAAATTTTTACTTTCTCTGCTATACAGTAATAAAATTGCTAGGATTGTTAATTAAAATATATTTTTTCACATTATTAAAAATTATTAATTGATTTAATAATTTATTAATAAAAAGTCATAAGGGACAATCTGTATTTTAAGAAAATCTCAATGGTGCAATACTGTATGTAATACAAAAATAAAAAGTTATTAAGAAAAACAAATTATATACACTAATTATTGTTTTATTTTTATATAGTTAAATAAACTATTACCATTACATATTAACTTGTTTTGCTTAAAAAATAAAAAAATTTCTAAAAAAACAATTCTCAAATCATTCGTTTGTTAAAATGAAAGATAAATTACCCAAATAATGCATAAAATATATAACTTATTTTATTTTGAACTATTTAATTTCATATCAATTTCTTAAAAATCACATATTAATCAAATGTAATATTTTCTTTAATTATTGTTAGACTATGAATATTTACATCAACTATATTTTAGACATTAAAGAATATAATTGTATTTTTTATAAGGACAATTCTTATGTATGTAAATATATATCATATATATTTACGTAAATTCTTATAAATATATGTAAATTATCTTATAAAATCGTGTAAATTTTTATAAATATTTAACTTGCAAAAATTTAAGAAATTATAACTTATGTATATTTGTAAAAATTTATGTGATTTTATGAAACAACTTACGTATATTTATAAAACTTTACATATAATATGTACCTTACATATCCAAACACTCTAAACCCTTCCCTTATTATAAATGAAAAATTAAGATCAAAACGAAATAGGCATGTTTGGTAATTATTTCATTTTCAGTTTTCAGTTTATATTTACAAAAAATTTAACAACTATCATAAAAACTTGTTAGATAATTTTTTTGGTTTATAAATGGTTGTCTCAATTTATAAATTTGAGAAAAAAAACGTAAACTCAAAAAATGAATTTACGTTAGTTTTTAAATAAAAATTTAAAAATTTGACTAAATTTTTTTTTTCAAATAAATTTTTTAATTAATTTTTTTTAAATTATAATGTGTATAATCCTATTATCATAAATAATAAAAAATAAATATAAATATTTTAGGTATGAATAAATAAATTTTTTAATTTATATTTTTAAAATATTCTATTTAAATCAAATACATTTGTAATTTATATTTTTTTAAAAATAAACAAAAACTAATTTATAAAAATTTTGTCGAAGGTCACCGAAGTATTTTTTAAGGACTATTTGTGTAATTGATCGAAAATAAATCCTGACACGTGGCCAAAGACACGTAACCCCTATATCCACTAATTCCTCTCCATGCTGGCTCTGCAAAAAAACTGGGGACTTTGAGAATCACAAAACAGTAGAGAGAATTCAACAATGGCTTCATCTCTATCTATATACATATCTCCACAAGCCCTAGCTCGCAATGCTCCAAACCCTTGCAACCCCCTCCCCAGAAAGCTCTGCAAATCAAACCCTAACCACCACCATCGCATTACTCGCACCACCTCCCGTGACTTCCACCCTCCGCCGCCGCCGCCTCTCTCCTCCGTCTCCAACGGCGATGCTGCCACCACCTACACCCGCCTCCCTCCCAAAGACGACTTCTTTCTCTCCTCTCTCCACTCCTCAACCGAGGTCAAGCTATCCAAATTGAATATTTCAACTCGAAAGATCGAAAACGACGAATCGAGTCAAGAAGAAGAGTTGTTTGATGAAAATCTAGGGCTTTCTTACGGAAAGTTCGAATTGTTCGAGGTGAATTCTGATTCTGAATTCGAAGACGATGATAATGAGGAGGACTATGGTGGTGAAATGTTAGGGTTTGAGGTGGAGAAGCTGGGGATGTGGTTGGTGGGGATGGAATTGAAGGAGAGGAAGTGAAGGAGAAGGAGAAAGGAGTGCCGGCGGTGATGAGATGCTTTGACAGAGTGAAGATTTTTGTTAAGGCCGGTGATGGCGGGAATGGGGTGGTGGCGTTCCGGCGAGAAAAGTACGTGCCGTTTGGGGGACCATCCGGTGGCGACGGAGGGAGGGGTGGGAATGTGTATGTGGAAGTTGATGGGTCGATGAATTCGTTATTGCCGTTTCGACAGAACATTCATTTCAGGGCAGGGAGGGGTAGCCATGGGCAGGGGAAGAAGCAGAATGGGGCGAAGGGAGAGGATGTTGTGGTGAAGGTGGCACCGGGGACGGTTATTAGGGAGGCTGCCATGGATGGAGAGCAAGGGGAGGTGCTTTTGGAGTTGTTGTATCCGGGGCAGAGGGCATTGTTGTTGCCAGGTGGAAGAGGAGGGAGAGGCAATGCTTCTTTTAAGTCGGGGACGAACAAGGTGCCAAAGATTGCAGAGATTGGAGAGGAGGGCCCAGAATTGTGAGTCTTTCAAGTTCTTAAATTGTTTGTTCAGATTTTTAAAAATTTGAAATAGGTAATTGCATATATTGATTTTAACACTCGGAAATGGTTTCGTGGATTTTTTATTTGATTTGTACATCCTTGTTGAGAGTATAGGGTTTTGTTCTGTTTAGTTCGGTTGTTTCTTTTGCTGGTACATGCGTGTGTAGATGGTTGATGCCTTCGCTGTGCATTAAAATAGTTACTATTTTGCTTGTCAATAAATAAATAAATAACTGTTGTACAAAGTGCAGCAAAGTCTATTATTATAGCTCATATTCTTTGAGTTCACTAATTTATATTTTTACAATTAAGTATACAAGAGTCTGACCATTTTAGGGGGTCAGATGGGTCACAATTGCAATATCTCCTATTCCAAGTGGCACTGCATTTGGAGATACAAAGTTTTAGATCACCAAGATTTTGATAGTGAGACTCACTTGTGGAATTAATAAGTTGTTAATACATGCCTGGGATACCAATTCATCCAAGTTTTAGCGGTAACATTCATGGTTGGTGTATTTATGAATAAGGGGCCTCAAGAATAGTCTCTTCATAAGAAATGGGGGGAAGGTTGTCTAGCTACTACCTCTCTCAGTCTTGGACTTTGTTATAAGCTGGAGCTTTGTGCATTGGGCATGAGCTTTTTTTTTCTTTTTAAGGTTATTCAGAGCTAATTTCCATGGTTAGTGGAAGTCTTTCAATTTTGTTATTAATTATTTTGTGAGCATTTTGACCAGGTGGTTGGAGTTAGACCTAAAGTTGGTAGCTGATGTTGGAATAATAGGTGCTCCAAATGCAGGGAAAAGCACACTTCTTAGTGTTATTAGTGCTGCTCAGCCAGCTATTGCAAACTATCCCTTTACAACTTTACTTCCAAATCTCGGTGTTGTTTCATTTGACTATGATTCTACAATGGTCGTAGCTGATCTCCCAGGTTTACTTGAAGGAGCACACCGAGGTTTTGGTTTAGGCCATGAGTTTCTCCGGCACACAGAAAGATGTTCTGCTTTGGTATAAACCCTCTCATAAATTGTGCTTGCTCACTAAGATTTTGAAATAGCATTGCTTTATAGAGTAATTACTGAAGAAAGATGTCATAGCTGTACATTTTGTTTCTTGCTTTTGAAATTCGCCACACAATGTTATTTTGTGAGATTGTGAAACTAGAGCTTTTATTCTTACTTCAGATGTAGAGTTATTCTACTTCTATTTTATTTGTAGATTTGCTTGGGCCAATTCTTTTTCGGACTAATAGAACTATTATCAATATGGAACCTTAGGTACATGTTGTTGATGGTTCATCACAGCAACCTGAATATGAATTTGATGCAGTTCGTCTTGAGCTAGAACTGTTCAATCCTGAACTTGCTGAAAAGCCGTATTTAGTTGCCTACAACAAAATGGATCTTCTGGAGGCATCTGAAAGGTGGGTATCATTCAAGGAAAACTTGCAAGCCCGTGGCATTGAACCTTTTTGCATGAGTGCTGTTATGAGAGAGGCTACTCATGAAGTGATCTGTGCTGCTTATGAGCTTGTACGAAAAAGAATGGAAGACAATAAGGAAGAAGGTTGGAAATTTATCTTATTTTCTTCATTAGAATGCATTGTGTATATCTATTATATGTGCATCTAATGTGCATGTGCTTATGTGCACATTTCTAACGATACCAATAAAGAGTATCAATATGCATTGGGGTTGTCCTTTGCTGTGATTGTGGGATTTATTTTATGATTTTATTATGTGTGTGTGTGAGTGTGTGTGTGTGTGTGTGAGAGAGAGAGAGAGAGAGAGAGAGAGAGAGAGAGAACAGATGAGACAATCAAAACATTACATATAGGGTTATATATGCATATATTTGTTTATATACATTTACAATCTTCTACTTCTTTTGTGTTGCCTTTGGGTGTCTGACAGGTTGGAATAATCCAGTAAACTTGAACCATGTGGCTGATATGGTGCAGAAGCAGCGAACTGCCCCTATTAATGAGTTTGAGATCTCTCATGAAAGCAGTACTAATACGTGGCATGTAGTTGGATCTGGGTTACAACGTTTTGTTCAAATGACAAACTGGCGGTATGTGTACATTGCACATTACCTGCATCTATAGCTATTGCCTTTATACCCTTTCTCCTCTTTTCTTGCTGTCATTGTCTTGTGGTGAGTCTTCCTGTCTTGTTCTATCAGATTTATACTTGCAAATTGCAAATTATCAGTGCATAGCTCATGATACTGAATGCATTTTTCATGTTCCTCATACTGAGTGCATAGCTCATGTTCTATCAGATTTAGACATGCACAACCCAGCTTTGAACAAAAATATTTTGCCTGAAACTGGGTCTTTGGATCATGTTGGATTATTCATTTTGAGTGAGTAAAAATTCACTAATAATATTTGGTGTGATCTACACAAAACATTAATTTTGTGAACATTCCTGGTTTTGATATTACCTGAATTTGAATTCAACAGGAATAGGAATATTCTATACGAACCTATTTTGCTTTGTTTATCTCTGTTCAGTGTTTTTTCTTAGTTTTCTTTTTTCTTTTTTCTTTTTTTTTTAATATTTTAATATTTTATTATTAATTATTTCCTCATGATAATCCATAACATAACCATTTATTCAGAGGCTCGGAAGCCATGTGTGGACAATATACATGTCACTATTAGGGGTGCATAGTGTTATATTATGACATTGTTTTCTTGTTCCAAATTTTATGCGCTGCAGCAGACGATGGTCTGTCACATTTTTCTTTCTTTTTTTAATTATTCCATGTCTTCAGCCGAAAATTGGATGTATTGTTGATCTGTTCTTCCTTGTTAAGTTTGTATAATGCAATTGCTTATAGTTCTGAAAACAAGGCCTCAGATTGGGAGCTGTTTTTTTGTCAGAAATTCCTCCTTTTTTCTTGGCATTTGAGTTGCAACTCTTCAGACTATTTACATGTTTTGCAACAGATACATAGATTCGGAGAGAAGGTTCCAACATGTTTTGGAGGCATGTGGTGTGTACAAGTCTCTTATTAAACTTGGTGTCAAGGAGGGTGACACCGTTGTTGTTGGTGAGTGCGTTTTTATTGCTTTGACTTTCCAGTTCATTATTTTACCTAACCGAAGCATGAAAGAATAAAGACAAAATGTATGAGATTGCAGAGGGCTTGCATAGTATAAAGTACTGACATGACAAGTTGCCGATTCTGATAAGGTTTGTTTGACCTATGTGGAGCACAGGGTTGAATTTGATCAATCATGATGAACTGTTACCGTTTATCTCCCAAATAGAGAAGACTAATTTTCAAGGAAATATAGAATAGCATGAACATTTTAAGTTTGATTCTTTATTGGTTCATAAAGATCTCAATAGTTCACACAATAGTGTTTATCAAGTTTCATTTTTTTGTCTTTTGCCAACTTCATTTTCAACTCAAAGCTTTATCTTCTATACATTTCTCACTTTTAGTTTCAGTAAGAAATTTGAAGGTCTTTTTGGTGCCTACCAGATGGAGATGGTATGGCACGACTCTGCAGACAGCTCCCCAATTAAATTTGAGGAAGGGGTCAACCGGTTCAATTAAATGGCCTCAGTGGACATAATGTAACCGTGTCATTCAAGTGCCATTGTGCCAATCCATTACTGTCAATGGAAGCTTGACTGAACCCCATATTCCTCAGCAGTACCATTCTAGCAATGCCGGTATTGTAACTTTATCTACTTTCATTTTCAATATGTCTTGAATTTTTTCCTAACTGCATTGTTTAAGCCTCACTAATATACTATGCAGTTATGATGGTTGAGGGTTTTAACTAATGAACTTGTCCGAGGCCATCCAGATTTGGAGTTCAAACATATGTGCAGTGCGTCATGATTGGGAGGAGAGTTTCATGAGAATTAGTGTTGCAGAGCAAATATTTTATTGTTTCTTGCTGAATAATACTTTACATGATGAATTTATAACCAAACTGGCCTGTATTCTTTTAATTTAATTGATCAACTGAAATAAGGAAGAACGCACGGTTGCCTTTTATATTGGCTTGCTCATAATTTTGAGATGTGATTTCATGTATGCCCATGTTATATTTTTGTGATGATCACGTGCGGAAAAAATCGTTGTTGTCCTTGGGAATTTAATTCTCTCTAATTAAGCATCCAATTGGAGAGGTGGTGCTGAAACAGATGGGTTTACTTCGATGATCTAAAGCATTTATTTGTAATGATCACATTTATTTTTAAAAAATAAACCTTTTTTTTTTTTGGGGTATGCTCTACTCAGCAAATCACTCAATATTATTTTAAATTCTAAATTTAAAAAAAATTGTTAGTTATACTACTTTTTTCACAAAAAAAAATGAACTAATTTGGTAGTTTATTTGGCATAATTATACCGTGCCCTTTGTGCTAAAAAAAAATAAAGAACAAAAAAAAATTAACCTTTTTTTTTTTTTTTGGTATGCTCTACTCAGCGAATCACTCAATACTATTTTTTTATTCTAAATTTAAAAAAATTGTTAGTTATACTATTTTTTTCACAAAAAAAAATGAACTAATCTGATAGTTTATTTGGCATAATTATACCATGCTCTTTGAAATAAAAAAATACCGAACATATTTTATTTTTACCCATGTCTTTATTCAAAAAATGAACATGTCCATATTTTTTAAACTAAAATATTTATTTGAACTTTCATTATTTTTTATATCTATAATACACATGGTTGGAAGAATGATGATAATTAAATAAATTTATTAGGTAAAAACGAACGATAGACATAAACACAAAATTCAAAATGTCAACTTTAGCAAAGAGAGAAGAAGAGGAGGCTAAAATTAGCATTAGCCTCTTATGTCAATTGAAATCTCATCAATTTGTCAATTTATCACTACGAAACATCTCATAACTTGTTTAGTTCTTTCATATCTGTCAATTAAATTGTATATTTATTTTCACAGAAAGCATAGAAACAAAATCAATCACACAAAAACATAAACAGAAACACAAAATCAATCGCTCAGAAATTAGAAAGAATGAGAGATACTAGATGAATTATCGTGCATGTCGATATATATAGAGAGAAAGTCATATATCTATATATGTATATGTAGATCTTGAAATCCTAAGCAAGAACTAAAAATGCAACATAAGAGAGATGAAAACTTTGATTCATTCATCGCAAACAAAAGTTGATGAAAATCTTCAAAGAAATGTGTGTAAATGTGGAGTAAGAGGGGCATTACCGAGCCGGATTATGGTGACGAAGCTAGGAGAGCTCTTTCAAGTGCAGAAGTGAAAGGTGTTTGTATAGAGGTGTAATGTTTTTAGACCCCGACTGGGGGTGACCCCCAGCACCCCCAGTGGGGTCTGATTGGTGCAGAATTTTTTTTATTTTTTTATTTTTTTTCTTCTTTCAATAACCAACCCCCACGTGTGTGTGAGGGTGGGGAAAACTGGAATCTCCATCAATTCTCATATATAGAGGGAGAGAAACAACTTCAGGCTCTGTTTTCAGTTTCATCGCATCTGCAAGCGAGAAACAAAGAAGTGCGCTCGCCCTTCACAATTGCGTTCTCTTTTTTTTTTTTTTTGGACTTGTAATAACCAAATTTAAGCGTTATTAGGTTTGTATTAACTATTATTTAATTGGAATTCGATTAACAATAAATTTTGAATTTCATCATTTTGAACAATAAAGAAACATATTATTATAAGCTATTTTAATTTTTCACTTTCATGTCACCACATTAGCATTATAGAAATAGGAAGAAAAAAAATGGCAAAAAACTTTTTGGTAACAAATAAGAGCAAGATAAACTTTTCAAAAAAATTATTGAGGTGGTGTTTGGCAAGTTGGGTTGGGGCTAAAATAGCCACAAAAGACAAAACAGGCTATTTTAGCCACAACAAACAAAACATCACATCCAACCCATAATCATTACACTCTTCTCTCACAAAAAAAATCAAAAAAGCCAAAAAGTCAAAAAGCCCTTCCCAAACCAAACTTTTTAGCCCAGGCTAAAATAGCCAAAAAAGCCAAAAAGCCAAAAAGCCAACCCACTTCCCAAACGGAGGCTGACTTAGTTGAATTTTGTACTTTTATTGTATCACACAACTAGTTAAATATATATTTTTAAATATCACAAAACTAATGATTGCATGAGCATAAAATCTTTATTAGATCATTTATCTAATTTATATCAATAATGCAATTTATCTATCAAAATTATTTTATAATTTCATAAAATATAATTTTGTTTTCTCCAATATCTCATTTTATTATCCAATTTTTTTTTTATAAAAATTAATATAATCTTAATTTAATTTGACAAAGTTGCATGTTCAATCACAACCATGGTGGATATGCAGTTTATAAAGCAAATCGAGTTCCAAGAGTTTGTTAAATTACATTTGCATTTTCTAAAGTATTGATTAAATCCCATTTTAGACTTTAATTTGTTTTCTTCAATTTGATAATTAAAATATTCAAATTGTGTCAATGTGGTTTAATCGGTTGTTGACCAGAAAACATAATTGTGGGAAAATGTAATACTTTATGAGGCAAAATTAAAATTCAACAGGAAAGTTTCAATGTCCCGTGGAATTCGTTGTCAGTTGATAATTATTTTATTTTATTCTTGAAACATCTCCAATTCTTTATATATATATATATATATATTCCATCAAATTTATTCAACAATTTAAATTAAAAGCACGATTTGATATATAGCTCACTTTTCCAAGAGTGTAAATCAAAATTTTCATCAAATATTTTTAAAAATACCTAACCCATCTAAAAACCTTATTTAACAAATTTAATGAAAAAAAATTAATTTTCAATCCTTCATCTGTTAATAATTTTTTCAAATTTAAGTAAAAATAATTATTAAATTTTGATGAATAAATTAGATCTAAGTTTTATCAAAATTTTAACTAAATTTAAAATTTGGCGACTTTAAAATTTATCCTCATTTGGCAACTTTAAATTTTAACTCCTATTTGGCAAATGGATTGGCTTTTAGTTGAGACTAAAAAAAGTAAGAAAAGACAAAATAGGCTGAATAAGTTAATAAGGTAAAATTTTTACATTCAAAATGTCAACTTTAGCATAGAGAGGAAGAGAGAAGAAGAGAAGACTAGAATTAGCATTAGCTGCTTATGTCAATTGAAATCTCATCAATTTGTCAATTTATCACTACCAAGCATCTCATAACTTGTCTAGTTCTTTTGTATCTGTCAATTAAATTGTATATATATTTTTACAGAAAAGCATAGAAACAAAATCAATCACACAAAAACACAAAATCAATCGCTCAGAAATTAGAAAGAACGAGAGATACTGGATGAATTATCGTGCGTGTCGATATATATAGAGAGAAAGTCATATATCTATATATGTATATGCAGATCTTGAAATCCTAGGCAAGAACTAAAAATGCAACATATGAGAGATGAAAACCTTATTCATTCATCGCAAACAAAAGTTGATGAAAATCTTCAAAGAAATGTGTGTAAATGTGGAGTAAGAGGGGCATTACCGAGCCAGATTATGGTGACGGAGTTGGGAGAGCTCTTTCAAGTGCAGAAGTGAAAGGTGTTTGTAGAGAAAGAAGTGAAGTACTATTTGTGTATATATATAGAGGGATGGAAACAACTTCAGGCTCTGTTTTCAGTTTCATCACATCTGCAGGCGAGAAACAAAGAAGTGCTCTCACCTTTCACAATTGCTTTCTCTTTTTTTTTTTTTTTTTTTTTTTTTGGACTTGTAATAACCAAATTTAAGCGCTATTATGTTTGTATTAACTATTATTTAATTGGAATTCGATTAACAATAAATTTTGAATTTCATCATTTTGAACAATAAAGAAACACATTATTATAAGCTATTTTAATTTTTTACTTTCATGTCACCACATTAGCATTATAGAAATAGGAAAAAAAAATGGCAAAAACTTTTTGGTAACAAATAAGAGCAAGATAAACTTTTCAAAAAAATTATTACCTTTGAATTTTGTACTTTTATTGTATCACACAACTAGTTAAATGTATATTTTTAAATATCACAAAACTAATGATTGCATGAGGATAAAATCTTTAATTAAATCATTTATCTAATTTATATCAATATTGCAATTTATCTATCAAAATTATTTTATAATTTCATAAAATATAATTTTGTTTTCTCCAATATCTCATTTTATTATCCAATTTTTTTTATAAAAATTAATATAATCTTAATTTAATTTGACAAAGTTGCATGTTCAATCGCAACCATGGTGGATATGCAGTTTATAAAGAAAAATTTTCTTTTAGAATTCCAAGAATTCATAGGAAAGACATGAAAGTTATCATGCAATGGTACCCAGTCTATCCTCATGTGGAAAGAATGGTGGCGATCATTCACAAATAGTGTGAACAAATTTATTCTATTTCTTCACATGATTAGTGTGTGGGTGAAAATCTGACCACACTGCCCGCCTAGTAATCAGCTGGAGAGCACTGGCAGAATAGATGGCTTCAGCAAACCTGTAACAGAAAGAAAAGGCTCCGGCGGTGGCTCTTCCACCCGGGGGCACTCCGACGATCAAGTCAGTATATCTCTCAAAGATAAATCAAGTACTAAACTTACAAGCTTAAGCATAAAACTGCGTACCTTAGACCTACGGGGGTGCCTCTCTTTTATAGTTTACTTAATCCAAGTCCCACTAGAAGCCTGACTTCTATGGACTCCAATTCAATACTGATTTTGGACTCTTCATGAGATAAAGATAAACTCCCTAAGAGTTTTATCCTTATCTTGGCTAAGTCTTCTCTTTACTCTAGGACTCTTGTCCCTTATCCACTTATCTCAGATTCCGATATCTTCGGAGATCACCTCGGCCTCGCCAAAGATAACCTCGGCATAACTACCACGACACGTGGCACCTCGGCTAACACGTCGGCGTAACCATGCCACGTGTTGGTACTTAGAAAATATATCCCCACAACTGCCCCCTAGGTTCTATTACCTCGGCATTCTGAAGTGATGGAACCTATATCTGTATTGTTTTCTAGTACCTCGGCGTAATAACTCTTCGGCCGAGATCATTCAGGTCAAGCCGACATGTTCCCTTCGGAGAACAAAAATTCCAGTGATCCTTTTCATATGTGTGAGCTGTCATGCACCACTTCTCAACCGTTTCTCTTACGCGTCTTTACATTACTGGTCCGTGTTTGTGACGCGCTTATAAACCACGTTTTTCCTGCGTACGCCGCCTGACGTATGCGCTGCTCCAGGCGCATTGATTATCTTTTTGCCACCGTTTTTGGTTTTTGACAAAAACTTTTCCCCCTTTCTTTCCGTCTCTTCACTTTTGCATTTGCTGTTTCTCTCTCTAAAACTTGTTCTTTCGATTCCGCCATTGCTGAAACTCCAAGCTTTGCATTTTGTCTTCCTGGTGGAACTTTCGTCATTCTGTCACATCTGTAACTACCGTTGACTTCGGCAGCCCTCACATCGGCTTCATTTTTTCTGGTAAGCAACTGTTCCTTATGATTTCAATTCTTGACTGTTTCTGGAACCTCCTGTTATTACTGCTTTGCTCAAATATCTATCTTGCGAATCATTTATCTGAATATGTTTATTCTTTGATTTGGCCCTTGCCTATATCTTGAACACACGCACCGTTGCACCACTTCACTGTGTTTTTGCCACTGATCTTGATCCTTTATTTCTCGTATTCTTCATGTTCTTGATAGCCCATCCTGTTTTTGTTTCTGAAACTTCGCCTTTGTTTTCTATTTTTTGTGTCTTTGCCAGATCTCTACCTTCAATTTTTGCTTTCAATCTTTGCCTTCATAGATTTAGGTTTGGGATTTGTTTATAGAACCTATCAATTCTTAGGAAAAAACTGAAACAATCCTTACCAGCATATACCTAGGGTTTTGCCGAGGTCCCGATAACCCCTCAAGAGCACCTTCTTTCTGAAACCTAGCCCTCTGACTTTAGGCCGACGTTATGGGTATGTGGAGACATAGGGTAGATACCCCGACCAAACTTGAGTACTTTAGGCAGGAGTTTTCTATTCCTGCCGATGTCCATCTGAGGCTAGCTGAAGATAACGACTCTATCATGCCCGCAGATGATTCAATGCCTTTTTCCATAGTAGCTTTTACTGAGTGCGGACTCCGGCTCCCACTTAACATTCTCTTTCACGAAATTCTTCACTTTTACAAGTTGAACCCTATGCAACTTGCCATAAACTCTTATCGAGTGATTTTTGGTATCATCGCCTTGGCTAGACAAGAAAACGTTAGAATCACCCTAGCCGATATACAATATTGTTACACCATGTGCCCCCTTAATCTGAAGGAAAAAGGTTTCGTCTATTACCTTAAGACGAGGTCCACTGAATTCAAAATCGTAGCCGACCTTCCAAACTCCAACAAGGGGGCTGGAGATGACTATGTTATTGCTTCGGGAAATTGGAAGTTTGGCGCAGACGAGGACGCCCATCTCTACCCTCTTCCCCGATCAGTTAAAGAGGGCAAGGGTAAGAGCCCAGTGTCAATACTTAGTTGTTTCTGTTCAAGTCTTCAATATTTTATCTGTTTCTAATGTCTGTTTCTTCTTGCAGACGTTCGTAAGCCACCAAAAGACTTTTGCCAATCCTACGTTCCCAGCAAAGACTTAAAGAGGCTCCTAGATCTGCCAATCCAAAAGCGCAAGGCTCCACTGGTACTGAATTTTATTCCGACGTACAAATCTACACTGCCCGACGTCCTGAAAAGAAAGAAGAAGAGCTTATCTCCTCTCTCTGCTACCACTCCACAAATCGCATCAACATCTCAGGCTGACCAAGGGTCAACCTCTAATCCAACCGATCAACCATCAACTTCAGCCCCATACTTAATCCCAATACCAAAAAGAAAACGTCGTCGGCGACGACTTGTCAAAACTGCTGAGATGGGTCGCCCGAAGCCTGTTGCTGTAGATATTTTAGCTGACCTACCTGCCGACGTTGATGCTGTTCCGACTCAATCCATGCCCCCACCAAAGCCAAAAAGAATCAAAAAGGCCCAGCCCAAGGCCAAAGCTACTGAGGTTGAGGCTAAGGATGCTCTGCCCATCTCACAATTGGCTGAGAGTAAAAAAACTGCTTCTGCTTCTGCAAAAAGGTCTGCTGAGACCCCAGCCTCTGAGTCCACACAGTCAAAGAAGCCGAGGTCGGCCTCAGCTACTACCTCGGGGTCCAAGAAACCGGATGTCCCTTGGGCTCCCAAAATTACTTTGGAAGATAGGCCAATTATGTCCAGTGAAAGCGCCGACGACATAAATGTCGGCGTTGCCCTCAGCACGGCGTTGCTTCTTCCGGGTGACCTCGAGCAAAATGCTGAGTATAGTGAGTACGAGAATTACGCTCTAATGCTCCAGCACTCCGTTCAAGTAAGTGTTCCTGCTTGGAACTTTCTACTTTCTTTCTGTTTCATACTTAAAATATTTTCTAACACTTCCGTTTTCTTTCAGGCCATCCAGCATGCCCATTCGTTTTCAATGCAATCTTTCAAGAATCGGGAGAGGATGGCCGAGATGAAGAGGGAGTTTTCTGCTCTTCAGAAGATCAACAAAGGTCTTCAACAAAAGATGAAGAGGCTAGAAGATCAGGCCGAGGCTGCCACTAAGGCCCAACAGATGGCCGAAGAAAAAGCGGAGTCTGCTGAGGCTATCAGAAAAGTTACCGAGGCTGAAAAGAAGGAGTTCGAGTCAAAAACGGCCCAGGCTGAGAAGAAGCTTCAGAAGGCTCTGGCCATCAAAGAAGCCGATGAGAAGGCTTACGCCCAGGGCATGGCCGACGTCACTGAGGAATACAAACTTCAAGTCAGGCAGGCATGCAACAGGGGCTTTTCCCTTGGTTGGATGTCCCTCGCCAAAAAGCTTAACATTCCTGATGATTCGCCACTGCGCAAAGTCGACGTTATTCCTCTGTCGTTCCCCCTACCTCCTCCATCAAGTCAACCTGAAGGAGAATCTGAATCTGAGTCTGAAGATGCCGATGAGGAAGAGGATGAGGCTTTGGTCAAAAAATCAAAGGATGCTGATGGGGCTAAGTCCCCTCCTCAGAATGAGCAAGTCCTTGACTTGACTCATGAGGAGGATGTGGATGTTATCAAGGAGACTACTCCTGAGCAAGCATCATCTGATGTTCCTCCAGTTGATAGAAGTCTTGATCAAACACTTGCCGAAATTGATGCCGAGATTGCTGCAGATCAGGAAGCCGAGGTATCTCTTCAGGAGACTTCTGAGGTTCAGATCCAGCCCGTTGCTGATGCTGAAAAGTCTTAACTTTCATGTCTTTTTCTTTTGCACCCTTGTACTTTGTTTTGTTTTCTGGACAATGTAAGCTTCCTTTCATGGCCGATGTGCCTATCTTTGTCATTGCCGAGCAATTTGCTTTTGGTTAGGCCGAAGTGCCTTCTTTGTACACAACTGCAACTGTTTTTTTTTTTTTTTCTGAATGCTTTAGTCTTTATTTTCTTTTGATTGCTTCTGCATGGTTCTATACTTAGAATATTTTGTATGCCTTTCATATTTTGCCACCTTTGTGCAATCTTCTCGGGGTTACATATCTCGGGTATAATAACTACAAGCTTTACTTCGGCAAGATACTGACCTGCAAACTTTTCATGAATTTCAACAAGTATATACTATTCAATGCTATCTTTGCAAACATTTCCCAAGTTATAACAAGTGCTAAACCATGATCTACTTGTAAATTGCTACAAATTTCAACAACTGTTTAAACAATATACTTAGCTTTTACCTCAACCAGCAAATTGCTGCAAATTTCAACAGATGATCACATGTCGGCTTAACATTATCTTGTAAATTGCTACAAATTTCAACAAGTGTTAAGCATCTTTTTTGGTTGGACCAACCTGTAGATTACTATAAGTGTGCAAACTATAACCTCGGCTTCACTTCGACTTGTAAATTGCTACAAATTTCAACAAGTGAAGATAAGGAATCAGCTTAACTCCAACTTGTAAATTGCTACAAATTTCAACAAGTGAAGATAAGGAATCAGCTTAACTCCAACTTGTAAATTGCTACAAAGTTCAACAAGTGAATTTAAGGAACCATCTCAGCTTAACTTCAACTTGTAAATTGCTACAAATTTCAACAAGTGAAGATAAGGAATCAACTTAACTCCAACTTGTAAATTGCTACAAATTTCAACAAGTGAATTAAGGAACCATCTCGGCTTAACTTCGACTTGTAAATTGCTACAAATTTCAACAAGTGAAGATAAGGAATCAGCTTAACTCCAACTTGTAAATTGCTACAAATTTCAACAAGTGAAGATAAGGAATCAGCTTAACTCCAACTTGTAAATTGCTACAAATTTCAACAAGTGAATTAAGGAATAATCTCGGCTTAACTTCGACTTGTAAATTGCTACAAATTTCAACAAGTGAAGATAAGGAATCATCTCGACTTAACTTTGACTTGTAAATTGCTACAAATTTCAACAAGTGAATTAAGTGTCTCTGTCTTCTCTCTGCCCCCAATGTGAACCTGAGTTCTACTTGGGTTCTCATTATTTATGTCTCCAAAAACACCAATATGTAACTTTATCAATCATATGTGTGTTTAAGGAAAAGGGAAAAGATTTTATTGATGACATCGGCCAAAAATACTGCACATCTAATGATAGAAGAATTTCAAATTACAAGTGTTCCAAGGTCTTGGTAGTGCTTTGCCCTCGTTATCTTCAAGTCGATAAGCTCCATTGCCTAATACCGAAGTAATTCTGTAGGGTCCTTCCCAGTTTGGGCCAAGCTGCCCTCTCTGGGATCTTTCTTGTTGCCGACGACTTTTCTAAGGACTAGGTCGCCGACTTGAAAATCTCTTGGATTGACCTTCTTGTTGTGAGCTCTGGCAAGCTGTTGCTGGTATACTGCGAGCTGAATTGCAGCTTTCTCTCTTCGTTCTTCCAAAAGATCCAGATCTTGGGCTAAGAGTATATCATTGGTGCCATTCTCTACTCCCTGGGTTCTGATCCCTGGGATGCCGATCTCCAATGGGATGACTGCTTCTGCGCCATAAGCCATGGCAAAGGGGGATTCCCCTGTTGATCTTCTCGGCGTAGTCCGATATACCCAAAGTACGTTGGGTAACTCGTCTACCCACTTTCCTTTTGCTGCCTGCAGCCTCTTCTTTATTCCATCCAAAATTACTTTGTTGGATGCTTCTGCTTGCCCATTTCTTTGGGGAAAACTTGGTGTTGAAAAGTAATTCTTGATCTTGAATTTTGCACAAAAGTTCTTGATGAGTTTGCTGTCAAACTGCATTCCATTGTCGGCAACTATTGCTCTTGGAATCCCAAATCTGGTGATGATGTTTCTCCATATAAAGTTCTTGACGTCCACATCTCGGATTTTGGCAAGAGGTTCTTCCTCTATCCACTTCGTAAAGTAATCTGTTGCCACCAACAAGTATTTTCTCTGCCCAGTTGCCTGGGGAAGTTGCCCAACAAGATCCATGCCCCATTGGGCAAACGGCCAAGGGCTGGACACTGGGTTTAAGTCAGCAATTGGCTGATGTATCAAATGTGCAAACTTTTGGCATTGTTCACACTTCTTCACGTAGGCTTCAGCATCCTTTTGCATGTAGGGCCACCAATACCCCTGGGTGATGGCCCTGTGGGCTAATGATCTGCCCTCAGCATGGCTTCCACAAATTCTTTCATGAATTTCATATAGGAAATCTTCAACCTGCAAAGGGTGTACGCACCTTAAAAGGGGTCCAGTGAAGGACCTTCTGTAGAGGTGTCCATCTGCTGTCAGACAGAATCTTGCCGATTTCAATCTGACTTTGTGTGCCTCCTTATGATCTTCTGGCAGCTTTCCTTCTTTCAAGAATGCAATAATTGCATCCATCCAGCTTAGCCCCATGTCCACACACATTGCTTCCTGCTCTATGCTCTCTAGTTCTATGCTCGGGCCCGACATATAGTCGATCATAATTGTTCTTGTTTTTCCAGTCTGCATTGAACTTGCCAGGTTAACCAACGCGTCGGCGTAGGTGTTGTCATCTCGGCTAACTTGGAGTAGTCAGCAGTTCTGAAATAGGGCTGCCAATCTGATGACCTCTTTTGCATATGCCGACATTCTTTCGTCTCTGGTTGCAAATTCCCATGTTGACTGATTAACAATAAGCTGTGAATCACAAAAAACTATTACCTCATCTGCTTCTGCCGCTGCTGCCAGTTTTAGCTCTGCAATTAATGCTTCGTATTCCGCTTCATTATTTGAGGCCTTGAACCCTAAACGGATGGACTGTTCTATTATTTCGCCATCTGGTGATATCAGTAGTACTCCTGCCCCCGCTCCTTGTCGGTTTGAACTTCCATCGACAAACAATCTGAATGAGTCGCCGATGTAGATACTGCAGGGTCTGAGTCTTTTCTTCCTTTGCTCTTTTGCCTTAGGCTGGGCTTTTCTTTGTTTGCTTGAACGTCGTTCATCTTGGCTCAACGGAGCCCGATGTTTGACGCATTCTGGCGTGAATTTGGCCACGAAGTCGGCCAAAACTTGGCCTTTAATTGCTGTTCTCAGCTTGAACTCCAGGTCATACTGGCCTAGGGCTACTGCCCATCTTGCTATCCTTCTTGTTAAGTCTCCTAGTTGCAACAAGGACTTCAGTGGATGCTCTGTTAGGACCACAATCTTGTGCGCCTGAAAGTAATGGTTCAACTTCTTTGAAGCCATTACTAAGGCTAGCATTAATTTCTCCAGTGGTAGATACCTTGTTTCTGCGTTGGCCAAGGTTTTGCTTACATAGTAAACAACCTTTTGCTCCCCTTTTTCTTCTCGGATTAGTACTGCACTGATTGCGTGTTCTAAAACTGCCAAGTACAAAAACAGTTCTTCCCCTGGTTCTGGATTGGAAAGAACCGGAGTTGTGGTCAAGTACTTCTTCAGGTCGGTCAAAGCGGCTTCGCATTCTTCTGTCCACAGAAAGTCTGTGGCTTTTTTCACCAGGTTGAAGAAGGGTCTGCACTTATCTGAGCTTCTGCTGATGAATCTGTTTAGGGCTGCGGCCCTTCCAGTAAGCATCTGAACCTGTTTTGCCGACGTCGGGCTCTTCAGCTCTAGGATGGCCTTGATTTGGTCTAGGCTGGCCTCATTGCCCTTTCTTGTTACCAAATATCCTAAAAACTTACCTGATCCAACTCCAAATGCGCACTTTGATGCATTGAGTCGGAACCGGTATGTTTTGAGTATATCAAAGACCTTTTTTAGGCCGGCAAGATGACCCTTAGATTCCTTGGTCTTCACGACCATATCATCGATGTAGACTTCTACCGTTTTGCAATCAGGTGCTTAAACATCTTTGTTACTAACCTTTGGTAAGTTACTCATGCGTTTTTCAACCCAAAAGGCATTACATTGTAACAGTACAAGCCTTTAGGGGTGATGAACGCGGTCTTCTCCTCGTCTGGATGGTACATGGCGATCTGGTGGTACCCCCTGTATGCATCCAGAAAACTCATCCTTTCATGCCCTGAAGTAGCATCTACGAGCTGGTCAATCTTGGGCAGAGGAAAGCTGTCTTTGGGGCAGGCTTTGTTGAGGCTGGTAAAGTCTACACAAACCCTCCATTTGCCGTTCTTCTTCTTCACCACTACTGTGTTGGACAGCCATGTTGGGTAGTGAACTTCTCGGATGGCCCTGGCCTCTAGAAGTCTATCAACTTCTTCCTCTACTGCTTCGACGTGCATCGACGTCGGTCTTCTGGCTTGTTGAATCACAGGTTTTGCCGACCTGTTGACATTCAATCTGTGGCAAGTGACCTCAGGGTCAATGCCAGGCATTTCGTAAGGTGTCCAGGCGAACACCTCTATGTTTGTTCTCAAAAAATTTTCCAATTCTCTTTCCTCTTCTTCGGCTAAGCCTGAGCCGAGAAGAAAGAAGCGCTCTTCGTCGCCCTCCTGGACGAGGATTTTCTTTAGTGTCTCTTCACTCTTTTCGGCTGGCTCCTTGCCGACATCATCTAGGACCTCCATGTCCTCGTCTTCAATCTCTGCCTTTTTTGGCTCTCGAATGCTGCAAGTAGACTTCATTACTGCCATGGAGCAACTTTTTGCCTGCAATTGATCTCCTCTGACTTCTTCAATCCCATGTTCTGTTGGGAACTGTAGTAGTTGATGCAATGTTGAGGGAACTGCCCCCATTGCATGCAACCATGGCCTTCCCAAGATGATGTTATATGGCGAGGGTGTGTCAATCACCATAAATTTTGTCTTGATCTTCTTAGTACCAGCTTGTACTTCCACGATTGCTACGCCCAGTGGCCACGTCGGAGTTCTATTAAAGCCGACCATCGGGTTGCTGGAATGTTCTAGGTCGTCAGGATGAAGGCCCAGCTCCTTGTAACATCTGACATACATGATGTCGCAAGAGCTGCCTTGATCTATTAGGATGTGTTTCACTTGGCACTCCCCAACCTGGAGGGATACTACCAAGGCATCATTATGCGGATGCTGGACCATCTCTAGGTCGGCTTCAATGAAGGTTATCATTGGTCCTTGGCATTCTTCAGGCCGAGGTCTTTTATGTCCGATCTGGTTCACGTGCTTGTAGACACCCCATTTTTGACCGCCCTTAAGACTTGGGCACTACTGATGGTTTGCTCGGTGTTGAGAGATGTGCAGGGCAAAGAATCAGTTTCTTCGGCTAGAAGAGAGGCAAATCTTTCAAAACACTTTGTTTAGGGTTTTGGAGTTGAAGAAAAGAGGAAAGGAGAGGAGAAAACTAGCTTGGGAGAAGTTCGGCATGAATCCGGATAGAAGCGAGTCGAGCAGCCCTCGCTGAATCGGGCTTATCTGTCTGTACACTTGGAGTTTAGCTATGGGGCCACCACCGTCGGAAAGCTTACTTCCGGGGCTTCATTTTGCACTCAAGAATATCCTAGAGCCAAGTCCGGGTGGGGGAGATATGAACAGTTGAAGTCGGGCATCATCCCGGTTGGATCGAATCTGCGCGGCTTCACGGAAAAGGGCATAACTTTTTGCACAGGAGGAATTTTGATGCAAGGTTTGCGCCATTGGAAAGCTAACTTCCGGGGCTTCAATTTGGACACCAATCGGCAGTTTTTTGACCTTACCGGCCACCCATCGGCACTCTGTTTGTGCCGACCGGCAATTTATTGTGCCGACCGGCCATTTATTGTGCCGACCGGCAGATTAAAGTAGCCGACCGGCCTTTTTTGCTAGCCGACGACCTTCCAGAGCATTCTGCAGATTGAGTGGATTCCAGCTAGCTGGAATGCACAGAATCGATCCCCCACGTGCATGTGTGTTTGTTTTGCACCTTGTGAGCCTTTGAACCCCTTAACCTTCTAGAAGCTTGAACCTTTTGGCCAAGCTTCTTGGAGAAGCTTGGCCAGCTGTTTTAGCTTCCTCTAGAAGCCTTGCACCCCCCTTGAACCCCTTGGCCCCTTTGAAGCTTGTCTTAGAAGCTTAGCATTGCTTATATAAGCACCTCTCCTCCTCCTTTGTTTAGGTTAGAGATTTGGAGCAAAAAACCAGAGCTAATACATAAATATTACATATATATCACCCTCTCTCTCTACATTTGGGTGTGTTAGAGTGATCAAACACCCTTGTTCTTGGGCCATTTCTTCATCAACTCATAGCACAAGGCATCCAACGCCTATTCCAACAGCTTGAGGCTGTTCTCCAGAGCTTAGGAGCACCTAAACTTGGTCCAAGAGGTGCTGATTCATTGGTCTACAAGGGTGAGTCCTCATCTTCCCTTTTCTAGCCTTTTTTTGCTTCATATCTAAGCCATAGTTGCTTGCACTTTTGGGCTCCGACCTAAACTTCAAATCATTATATTTTGAGGTCCTCTTCATGTTTGATTGAGGACCTCTTGCTGTTTGAGGACAGTAGCTAGCACTTCCTTCATTAGCCCTCTTTATGCCATAATTTTGCATAATATTTTTTGACCTGTGTATGATCTGTTTTAGAGCCTGATGTAAACTGAAAATAGGCTTATTTTGAGCCCCTCTTCAACATTGAAGAAGGGCTCAACACTGTTTGGGACTTCCATGTTGTACTTCCCTTTATATCCTCTTTTTGGTCCCATTTTTGTATGTCTTGGCAGCCCCTGATGTTGCTGTTTTTGGACCTTGGTCCGAACTAAAAGTGGCTTTATTTTGACCTCCTGAACATGTTTTATTAAGGGCATTTTCTTGTTTGGTGAATGGTTTGTATACCTCATGTTATAGCCACTTTTGAGCCTCATTTTCGCATTGCATTTCTAATATATTTGTATACTGTTTTTGGGGCTGCCATAAACTGTAAATAGTCTTATTTTGGGCCCCTCTTCAATGTTGTTGAAGGGCCCTAACACGTTTGGGGACATCAGCTGTGAGTTGCTTCATAATCTCATGTTTAGGGCCGTTTTTGTATGCCATTGTTGCCCTATCTTTGTTTGCTTTTTGGCCATGAGTTGTACTAGTAAAATGCTAATTTTGGGGCTGCCTTGCTACTGTCTATTCATTGCATATCCATGTTGTGCATGTTTGATATAGCTATAGGCCATTTCGGGTGCCAAAGTCCATGTTTCGGGACTATTCCATGCATCGGGTGTGTCTTCGCCTCATTCCGGGGCTGTTTTCCCCCATATTTCAGTGCTGAAATCCCATTAGCATATTTGCATGTCATTTTCCATGCCATTGCATTGCATATGCCACTGCCTCGGTTTGCGTGCCCGTGTGCACGCATTTCGAGGCACTTCATTTTCATTCATCGGCCTCTTATGTGAGTGTGGCTGAGGCTCTCTCATGTTAGTATAAGTCCATGTTGCATTCTATATGCCGTTTTAGCCATTGCATTGCATATGCCATTGCCTCGGTTTGCGTGCCCGTGTGCACGCATTTCGAGGCACTTCATTTTCATATTATGGCCACTGTTTTGGGCCTAACTAGAGCTGCCTAATTCATGTTTAAGACCATCCTTTGCTCATTTGCATGCTCACCTTGCATGTTTGCTTGTATCGGCATGTTGCATCCTTAGCTCGTATGCCTAAGTTGCATTGCATCTTGCATGCATCACCTTGCCTCTTGAGATGAGTATGATAGAGGTTAGGCCTCCTTGTGTGTTTATTTGGCTTGCATGCATTTTGAAATTGAAGTTGCACACTTGATTCTTTGGGCCATCATGCATGGAAATGCGTGATTGGTGGTCCGAGAATCGGGGCACATCCTCCTTTGAGTCATTAACATGATAAGGAATGTGATTGGTGCATAAATTGTTTGAATTGCATTGCCATGCAAGATTTTGCCCTCTGCTGCTGTGAGTTGCAGGTTCTGCAGGAATTGATTGCCGGCCGGCAGTATTTAGTGCCGACCGGCAGTCAATAGATGGCCGGTGGATCTATTTTGTGCCGGTGACTAAATGCTACTGCCGGTGGAAATTCTGCTCAGCCGATGATATCCCCCAATGTCCTGAGAGGCATCCCTGAGACTTTGGAAGTTTTCAGAGGAGCAGAGCAGGGAAAACAGAGGCAAACTATGCATGGCAGTGCGATTCCGAGCCAGTCCCGAGCATGTGTTGCATCTGGCCCTCGCCCCGAGGCGGTTTACCTGTTTTTCTAGATTAGTTAATTTGTTAATTAATTAATTAATTTGTAATATTTAATTAGCTTGCGTAGTTAATTAATTTGTAATATTTATTCGGTCCCTCCGAGTGAGGGTAAATCTGTAATAAGTGTGTGTGGGTGGTGTGTATGTCTTCCAACCTCACTTCTTTCTTCCCTTTTATTTACTTGCTTATGATGGTAGATTAGGGCACATTTATTTTAGCATACCTTATGCTATGCATGCGTGCATTCATGCATTTGTTGACATGCATCAGGCTCGGTACATCACGCTAACTGCATTTGTACTTCAATTTACAAATCGAATATGTGATAATTGATCGCATTACATATGCCATGCTTAGGTTAACCGAGCCTATCTAAATTGCATCCTGTATGTGTTGCATTAGGCAATTTAACATGAACTAGGACACGCACATTTTGCTAACTAGTTTACTGTTTTGGCACGGAGTACTAGGTAAGCTTTTATGCTTTAGCATATCGCATGCGTGTGAATGTTGCCATGATAGCATGATTACCATGAGGCTAGCTGCTTATGTGATATAACTGCTTGAATGCCTGTGGATGGAGGTTGAATTACCTAAATTGGAATAATGCATTAAAACTGTGAGTTTAAGCCCACTAGATAGTGGCAAAATCATCTTCTCTAAAAGCCCACTTGAGAGTAGCAAAATCTGCATTTTAGTCTACTTGCGAGTAGCAAACCATTTTCAAAACAAACATGAAATGTTTTGTTCCAAATTGGGCGATTTAGTCTATACTTGTTTGCCGCGCGCACAAACATAGTAATTCTAGGCTAATAACCGGTATAAGAACACGTAAAGTTTTCAAAAACGGATATCACGGTTAGTAGAGGCCGGTCTTCGGACCGGGCGAAAGGGGGTGCTCATAGCTGACCTTCCCCGATCGTACCCAAGCTCCCGAGCCGAGACAACTCCGGTGATGACGGACATGTGGCCTTCGGCACCGAGTCAGGGTTTCCTAAATTCTCCCATTTTAAAATATTTAGGTGGCGACTCTGTATCTGGCAAAGCAGTCCATGTTTGGCACTACTTTTTCAAAAATCTGTTTCTCAAAACGATTTGCCAGATTTGGACTCTTTGGTTCAGATTAAGAACCGTGACACAAATCGAGTCCGAACTGTAGCACGAGGTCCCACGCGGGGCGCTGTTACAGTGCTGCAGGTGTTTTACTCTTTGGGTTTCTCCCCGAATGTCGCTTTCGTTCACTTTTGAGTGAATTACATTAACCACCCTAGGTCCCCCTCCCTGTGGTTGCTGTGCTGGGGGAGGCGGGGCCGCTGGTGCTTGAGGCAATCTTGCTTGCTCTTCTCTTGTCTTGGCTTCGTCGACGAGGTCCCTGAGATGGGCTTGTCTTACCAGGTCTTCTAAGTGTGCTTTTAAGGCTCTGCAACCCTGAGTTGGATGTCATTCTTCATTGTGGTAAGCACAACGCCTACCAACTTTTCTTCCCATAAATTCCCCTGGTGCTCTTGCCGGTGCCCTGAAATAGGGTTGGTTCCGTATTTGATCCAGGACTTTATGGATAGGGATTCGAAACACCGTCGTCACTGCCTGTTTACCCTTCAATTCTGTTTCTTGTTTGGTCGGCCCGTTGTTACTTCGGCCTTGCTTCGGCGAGCCGTTTTCCTTCTCCTGCTTCATCTCTTTGTTTCCCGATGTATCTTCCTCGGCTCTGGCGTACTTCTCGATTCTCGCCATGAGTTCTTCCATGCTTTTGGCAATGTTTTTGCCAAAGACTTCCGTAGTGGGCAGTCATCTTTCAGGCCGTTCTTGAAAGACACGACCGCCACTTCTTGGTTGCATTCGGGTATTCGATTGAACACCTCGTAGTATCTGTTCGCGTAGGCCCTAAGGCCTTCTTCCTTGGTGATTCTTAAAGCCATCAGGGCGTCGACCCTCAAGGGCTGTAGTTTGTTCGTCACAAACCTGGCCACAAACATCTCGGCCAGGCCTTCCCACGTCTTTACGCTTCCCTTTGGTAGTTTATGGAACCAATTGGATGCAATTTTCCCAAAGAATGAGGGGAATACTTTGTAGAGCAACGGCTCGTTCCCACTATATAATGCCATTGAATTCAGGTATAATCCAACATGAAAGTTGAGATTTGACTTACCATCATAAATTTGGAACCTCGGCATACTGAATCTTTTTGGCGTTTCAAATTTGTCTAGTTCCACCGAGAATGGTGTCCTTGGCTTAACTGGGGAAGTTACCTCGGTTTCAACATTTTGTTGCTTTCTTTTGAGGTAATCCCTCAAGTCTTCTTTACTTCTACCTGGAGCTCGGCTATCTCTGGACTTCAATCTTTTTGGCACACTACTTTCGGCCTCGTGGTGGGTCCGTTTCGATCTTTTCCCATGGGTTGTGTCAAAGCAGAGTGCTTGCCCTTGAACATGCCGATGTTCTTTGGGTTCTGGGTCCTTCGTCTGATACGTCCTTCGGGACTCTTCTCGTCTTGGCTCTTCTCGTCCGACTTCCCTGGAAGGTCGGTGAGAGTGCCTTCCACTCCTAGTTTGCAGGGGGACTTCGGGGATTGCTCTTCTTCCTCCCTTCTGGGTGTTAGTTGCTGGCATCGGCTTATTCTGCAGCGGCTATGGTGGCTGCATGACATTATTTTGCATCATGAAGTTGACGACCGACAGAAGGTCTGTCAACTTGTTTGCCAGGTCTTTTACTTCTTCATCCCTCCGAATGCACCTATCCCTCCATACCTGAAGGCTGTCTTCATGATAGTACTTGCCTTGGTCTGATCTTTTCGAAGTATCGCCCTCCTGGCCGATGTCTTTTTCACCATGGCCTTGGCCATGAGTTTCTGCATTATGGTTGTCTCCTTCAACGTCAAGGTCAATTGGTCTGCCACTCCCAGTAGAAGTGTCGCCCCCAATGTTTTCCTTCTGTCCGTTACTGGCCATCTATTCTTCTAAGATTCCCACAGATGGTGCCAAATTGTGTGGGTGAAAATCTGACCACACTACCTGCCTAGTAATCAGCTGGAGAGCACTGGCAGAATAGATGGCTTCAGCAAACCTGTAACAGAAAGAAAAGGCTCCGGCGGTGGCTCTTCCACCCGGGGGCACTCCGACGATCAAGTCAGTATATCTCTCAAAGATAAATCAAGTGCTAAACTTACAAGGTTAAGCATAAAACTGCGTACCTTAGACCCACGGAGTGCCTCTCTTTTATAGTTTACTTAATCCAAGTCCCACTAGAAGCCTGACTTCTATGGACTCCAATTCAATACTGACTTTGGACTCTTCATGAGATAAAGATAAACTCCCTAAGAGTTTTATCCTTGTCTTGGCTAAGTCTTCTCTTTACTCTAGGACTCTTGTCCCTTATCCGCTTATCTCAGATTCCGATATCTTCGGAGATCACCTCGGCCTCGCCAAAGATAACCTCGGCATAACTACCACGACACGTGGCACCTCGGCTGACACGTCGGCGTCACCATGCCACGTGTTGGTACTCAGAAAATATATCCCCACAATTAGTTATCTTTCACTGTGTGATGAAATTTCTTTTATTTTTCATTTCAAATTATCTTTGTTCCATACAATCGGTCTCTCTAACTTTTATTATGGGATTTAAAAAGAATTTGGAAGGGTTTGAAAAGTTAGTGAGGGAGGTATAATGAGAAATTATGTGATTTTTTTTGCTTACATTGGTTTTTTAAAAATTAAGGTACCGTTGGTTTAGATTTTAAATTAACATGTGAATAAAATAAAAAAACTAAAAAAAAAAAACATGTTTGACTTATCAATTTTCAAAATTATTTTTTAAATTATTTTTCTCTCCTCTCTCCTTCTCTCTTCTTATATATATATATATATATATATTAATAAATCAATCAATCACCTTTTCTCTCTCCTCTCTCCTCTCTCTAAAAAAGCTAAGAAATAAGAGATGAGAGATGAGAGATGAGAGATGAATTATTCATTTCTTCATTTACATTTTGTGAATGATTTGATTTCTTAGCTTTGTTATCCCTTTGGGGGTTGAATTTTTGTGTTCTTTGCATCATCTTGATGCTTTTTAATAAAGTCTGCTTATTTATGAAGAAAAAAAAATTATGCTGAAAGCTCCTCATGTTCAAATAATTGAATGCAACATTGTGGTCTTTTCTTAATTCCGACACTGATACATACTTAGGAATGTAGTAATAGGTGTAATATCAGTTTTGCCATGGACTGCTAGATTTGTCATGTTCATCAAAAACAAAGAATTTAAAGTGTTGACATCGCAGATTTTTTTAGTTTCAGGATGGTTTTTGAATAAAATTCTTATCAACTGATATGGTTCTTGAAGCATTTTCATTTATTTAACAATTAAAATATTTGTATGTTTCAAGACTACAAAGCACTTGATGCTTCATAATATTAGTATTGTTGTTAAACTTTTATTTGATGTTACCGGTAGGTTATGTTGTGTCAAGTTTCTATTGTTATGCTCCTAATTATGTCGAAAGCTCCTCATGTTTGAACAATTGAATGCAACATTGTGGTCTTAATTCCGACATTGATGCATACTTGGGAATGTAATAGGTGTAATATTAGTTTTGCCATGGACTACTAGATTTGTTATGTTCATAAAAAACAAAGAATTTAAATTTGTTCTTACATGCAGGATTTTTTTTTGGTTTGCATATTCCGGATTTTTCTTCCAATGAAAAGTTGGATAAGCGAATATTGACTCAAGGGCACAACAAGATGGTGGCTTAGTTTAAATACGTTTGTAATTTCTAAACATATTTTCTTTTAATGGGATTAAGTGAGAAACAGGGATAATGTACTATTAATGATTGTGTAAGATCTTAGATTTTAAAGATTCAAGTAGTCTCATCACTGTCTAATGAAATCATGCATAATGTAGTCAATAATCTTGTTTAATTAACTATTGCTTCAATGCCTATATATTTATTTAACATGCTTACTTAAATTAACTTTTCTTATGTGGCATTATGTGAACAAGCTGTAAAGGTTCTTCAAATCAAGGAGGTCGAACGAATTGAACCAATCTCTTATAATACTAATTCACATATTGTAGTGATGGATGCATTTAGTAATTCTCCAAGGCATTTGGAAGCATTGTCCTTTTTTTAACACTACGTAGAAGGAAGTGCAATACTTTATATTGCTTTTCCTATTTAATTCAATGATACTCCATTGCAACTCAATGCAAAGGTGAGGAACCTTGACTAGGTGTTCTAACTTTTTAGTTTTAATACTATAGTTTGTTTTGCCTCTTAACTTTTGTCGGCAATAGTCAGTTTGGATTGTTTGGATTTTCTCAAGTGTTACATTGTTTTAATGGTAATTTTTTTTTAAACAAGTTTTTTTTTTAGCCTTCTATGAGGAATCATGTATTTTGATCATGAAAAAATTGTTGAAGTGTGAATGTGATAATTGCTAGTATTTAGTTTGATAATTGCAGGTAAATTGGGAAAAACACTGGTGCTTTTATCAAGAAGAGTTATGTTAGAAAAAAAAATTTGTTCAATTTCTCTTAATTCATAATTATTGGTTTTCCTGTTTCTCATAAATATTTTGAATGAGTTTTCCTGTTATGATTTCTTTTAGCTGATTTTTTAAAGTCAAATTAAGTGTTGGAGTGATTTTGTTACAAGTGACTGATCAGCATTAGAAACGTTGTGGTTGTGTTACTTTTTTCTATGTGTGTTAATGATTGGTCTTTCATTCTTGACTGGATGATTAGTTTTTTTGTTTTTTAAAAAGCTATAATGATTATTATTTTGTACCAAAATGTTCATTCACTATTCTTCTTATGTGTGAAGTATGGCATTTTGAATTGATTTATATAATTGAGTTCTATAGCGCAGTGAAATTGTTGTCATTTTGAATTGATTTATTTTAATTGAGTTCTATAGTGCAATGAAATTATTGTCATTCTAAATTGATTTATTTTAATTGAGTATTTTAGAGTGTGAGGTACCACAAAAATTGTTGAGAGTGCCTTTAGGCACGAGTTATAAATTTTTATTTTTTTACTTTATATTTTACTATTTTGATTTGCAATTTTATTGAACATTATAAATTTTAAATGTTTATTCCTTAATTTGTATTAAGGTTAGGGGGAATTGTTATTCTAATTGAGTTTTATAGAGCGTGTCGTACAAGTAAAATTGTTGAAAATTCTTTAAGAAGAATAAAAAAATGCTACAAACTCCACAAATTTTAATATAATACGTATAAATTACAACTGTATTTTGATTACACCGTGTCTTTAGACACGAGCATACACTAGTACACTTATAAAATGTAATATTTGTGAAAAAATATTTAAAAAATTCACTAAATATCAAAAATATAATAATTCAGTATATTTTTGTATTTTTGTACATTTATTAATTTCTTAAAATATTTTTTTATAAATATTTTACTTTTTAGGTGCATGTAAAAATAAAAAATTTACCTAAACTATTAAAAAAATCACTACAAATAAAATAAAAAAATTCAATTTTCAAAAAATCAATCCAAATCAAACAATGTTATGTTTAATTAATAATAAAGGACATGACTATTTTTAAGAAAACGGTAATGCTACGTCGCTCGAAATTAGCCTCCCCGAATCCCCCTAAACGACGAAACGACGTCGTTTCGTCGTTTTAATTTTTTTTTTTTTTCAATCAGAAAATCAGAAGAGACAAAGAAGAAGAAAGAAAGCAAAGAAGAAGAGGAAGAAGGGAAGAAGAAGAAGAGAGGGAAGAAGGAGGAGGAGGAAGAAGAAGGGACTAGAGCTGCGACGATCCATCTCCGAGCTGCGACGATGGCGGAGCTGCGACGATCGGACGGTCAGCCGGAATGCAGGGGGCCTCTGTGTGTGTGTGTGTCTCCCTCTCTCCTCTCCGCTCTCCCTCTCTCTCTCTCCCTCTCCCTCTCCCTCTCCCTCTTCCCCGTCTGTGTTTGAGCTCGAAAAGCTTCGAAAATGGAAGAAAAAAAAGAAAAAAGCCTAATGCCCAAAACGGCGTCGTTTTGGGCATTAGGAGGAATAAGGGGGGGTAAATTTTCGAGCTACCAATCTTTATCCTTAAGAAAAATAGTGACATATCCACATAATTACATATAATTGAACCAAAATACGATCGTTGAAATTTTCAACATTATAATTTTTTGAAAAAATTATCAAATTTAGCTCTCTTTTTTTTAGTAGGTCCTATTAGCAATGGTTTTTTTTTTTAAACCCCCTATTAACAATGGTTGATTCTTATACTAACAAGACTTAGATGAAAATTTTATACAAAAAGTATATTTTATTTGGAGATTTATCGGTGTCCTATGCACCGAATTAATAGCTAACAAGTCCTGTTCCAAAATTAAAGGTTTCGCAATTTTCAATTTTACCCTCACAACTTTACTCATAATTTTCAACTCAATCCTTACAACAAATTTACTACTTTTTTAACTATTCACGACAATAAAAAACAAGATTTTCAATATTCATAAAAATCTCACTCAAGGCTTATTGAATAATAACTTTAACTAATAAGACTAATTGATAATTTTATTATTTTTTAAAAAATATATCCTAATTGTTTTAGGGAAAATTAATGGTTAAAAGTTGATTTTTTAATTTTAATTTTTTTTTTGGATTTTTTTTAAAAAAAGTGTGAAAAAGAATGTGAGAAATGATATAACCCAAAATAGGTTAAAAAGTTAGAAAATAACTTTTAACCATCTTTTCAAAATAGCCTTATAATTGACTATGTGTCCTCATATTCTTCAATCATTTAACATAAAATTATAATATCTCATTTTTTTCATTAATCATAATATCATAAACCACCATATGACTATACTCCGACGCTACCTAATAATCATCCTTTGTTTTAGACCTTCCCAGGAGAAGTTATTTGGTGGGCAGATAGTGCCCAATCATATTGGGTGAGAAGTTATTGGTTGATCAGGGCAACCTCACATTGGGATCCATATTTATTGTAATTGATTAAGGAGGTGGAATCTACAATTTTGTATTAGATGATTTAAAAATATGAGAAAAAATTATTGATTGGTCCTGGGACGTAAGATGGTTATGTCTCAGGTCAATCATAAATCTTTATGTTCCCTTATATTTTTCAAATATTTAATAAAAAATTATGAATCTTAGGTTTTTCACCAATCACAATACATATAAGCCCCGTTTGGTGTAATTGTTAAAACAGATTATAGATTATAACTTAACAGATTATAGATTATGACTTTAATCAGAAACTGTTAATCTTTTTGGTGTAACTATTAGATTATAGATTTAAATTGTTGTGTAGTGTTTGTTAAATAAATTGTGAAGCAACTTTTTTAATTAATTTTTATTTTTTGTTATTCACTACTTGTCTACATTTCTCATAAAAAAAAATAATAATCTATAGTCTATTTGGGTCTTTTTCTATTTTAAAAAGATAAAAAATAAAAAAAATCTAAGAATATAACCAAAAGTTAATATATTTATAGTAGAAACTGATAATCAGAAGTAAAGGTAAACAATTTTTTTAAATTAAAATAAATTATTAGAATAAAAAACTATTTAAAAAAATTTAATTAAATAGTTCAAAATAATTTTTTCAAAACTAAAAGGTATAAATTGGCTAAAGAAAAATCCAAACAAACACCTCCGTCGAGCGATACGTAACGTTATCCATAAACCAACCGACAACTTCTCGAGCATGAAGGAGCATGGGGTTTGTGATTCGCCTGGCCACGTGGTGCGAATAATTTTTCCTATAGGGTAGTGATCAAATCTGGTACTTTGTGGGCGGACACATGACAAAGCCATAAAGAAAGAGTTCGCACACAATCTCAACCGTGCGTTCTCATAATCAAATCAAATCAAAATAATCTGTAAGTAGATTCGCTTTTACTGTCTCTTTCTCGAATCCTGACCGTACATCTTATTGATCTTGACCTTGACCTTGACCTTGACCTCGTATCGTATGGTGTCATCATGATATTGTGCTCCGCGATTCACGTCTACCCTGTTTCACACATAATAATTGGCCATGCTACAGACCCCCACTGGGGTGGGGTGACCCCCACTGACAACTCCCAGTGAGGTGTCACCCCCTCATTCGCTGGAAAATAAAAAAAAAAGGAAAGTAATTTTTGACCAATGGGAGAAGACTCCAGTGACCCCTACTGGGGGTGTTAGGCATTTTTCATAACTCATACGGCCCTAACGTTATGGAAGATAGTAAAAAGAATAGCGCCATGTTTGGAGGAGAGTTTTTTTATTTTAAAAATTTAAAAATTCTTATATATTGTCAATTGATTTTTTTTTAATAAAAAAAATTAAAAATTACTAAAATAAATGAGCCTTAAATTATCGTTATTATTAACAAAATATTAAAATTTGTAAATTATTTAATAATATGTAAAAAATGTATTAGAATTACAAATATTTTAATTTTATTTGCTTTTTAAACACAAGTTCAACGTTGTCATTAGTATAACGTATATTATTTATGATCCTTTTGTATCATATTTATCTGTGTGGGTAATTTTCTGACCACACTGCCCGCCTAGTAATCAGCTGGAGAGCACCGGCAGAATAGATGGCTTCAACAAACCTGTAACAGAAAGAAAAGGCTCCGGCGGTGGCTCTTCCACTCGGGGGCACTCCGACGATTAAGTCAGTATATCTCTCAAAGATAATCAAGTGCTAAACTCACAAGCTTGAGTATAAAACTACGTACCTTAGACCCACGGGGGTGCCTCTCTTTTATAGTTTACTCAATCCAAGTCTTACTAGAAGCCTGACTTCTATGGACTCCAATTTAGTACTTACTTTGGATTCCTCAAGAGATAAAGATAAACTCCCTAAGAGTTTTATCCTTATCTTAACAAAAGTCTTCTCTTTTCTCTAGGACTCTTGTCCCTTATCCGCTTATTTCGGATTCCGATATCTTCGGAGATAACCTCGGCCTAGCCAAGATAACCTCGGCACAACTACCACGACACGTGGCACGTCGGCTGACACGTCGGCGTCACCATGCCACGTGTTGGTACTCAGAAAATATATCCCCACAACTGCCCCCTAGGTTCTATTACCTCGGTATCCTAAGGTGATAGAACCTATATCGATATTTCTTTCTGCATATTGGCTCAAAAACTGTTTAGTCGAGATCATTTATTTCAGGTCGACATGTTCTCTTCGGAGAATAAGAACTCAAACAAATTTCCTCACGCGGATGAGCTGCCATGCATTTCTTCTCAACCGTTCCCCTTACGTGTTCTATCTTCATTGGCCCGTGTCTGTGACACGCTTGTAAGCCGTCTTTCACCTGTCTGCGTCGTCTGATGCATACGTTCCTCCAGGCGCAATAAATGCCCTGTTTTGCCGCCGTTTCAAGTTTTTTACAAAACTTTACTTTCTTTCTTCATTTCTTTACTTTTGCACTTGATTTTCTGGCTTTCTCTCTTTCTCCCAAATCCGCCATTGCTCTAGCTTCAAGCTCTGCAACCGTCTTCATTCTTCCATTTCAGCGAGGGTTTCGCCGTTTCGTCGTGTCTACAACCGTTGCCTTACTTCGGCGACTTTCATCTCGGTTTCATTTGTTCTGGTAAGCCTCTGTTCCTCTCATTCCCAAATTTTTTCTATGTGCTTTCGTTTACTTACTGTCATTATTGCTCTGTTCAAACCTTTGATTTGCTGAACTATTTATCTGGATGCGTCTATTCCATGATTTTACTCATATTTTAAACATTTGCATTGTTTCAACACTTTTCTTGCCACTGTTCTTGACCTTTTACTTCTGTATTCTTCATGTTCTTGATAGCCCATCCTTGTTCTTGTTTTTGAAATTTCGCCTTTGTTTTCTGTTTTTTTTATGTCTTTGCCAGATCTCTGCTTTCTTTCAATCTTTGCCTTCATAGATTTAGGTTTGGGCTTTGCCTATAGAACCTTCAATTTTTAGGGAAAATTGAAACAATCCTTACCAGTATATACCTAGGGTTTCGCCCAGGTCCCGATAACCCCTTAAGAACACCTTCTTTCTGAAACCTAGCCCTCTGTCTTTAGGCCGACGTTATGGGTATGTGGAGACATAGGGTAGATACCCCGACCAAACTGAGTACTTTAGGCGGGAGTTCTCAATTCCTGCCGATGTCCATCTGAGGCTGGCTGAAGATAATGACTCTATCATGCCCACAGATGATTCAATGCCCTTTCCTATAGTAGCTTTTACTGAGTGTGGACTCCGGCTCCCACTTAACATTCTCTTTCGCGAAATTCTTCACTTTTACAAGTTGAATCCTATGCAACTTGCCATAAACTCTTATCGAGTGATCAATGGCATCATAGCTTTAGCTAGGCAGGAGAACGCTAGGATTACCCTGGCCGACATTCAGTACTGTTATACCATGTGCCCCCTTAGCCTGAAGGAAAAAGGCTTCGTTTATTATCTTAAGCCGAGGTCGACAGAATACAAAATCGTAGCTGACCTCCCAGACTCCAACAAGGGGGCTGGAGATGACTATGTTATTGCTTTGGAAAATTGGGAGTTTGGCCCAGACGAGGACGCCCATCTCTACCCTCTTCCCCGATCTATTAAAGAGGGCAAGGGTAAGAGCCCAATGTTAATACTTTAGTTGTTTCTGTTCAAGTCTTCAATATTTTATCTGTTTCTAATGTTTGTTTCTTCTTGCAGACGTTCGTAAGTTACCAAAAGACTTTCGCCAATCCTACGTTCCCAGCAGAGACTTAAAGAAGCTCCTAGATCTGCCAATCCAAAAGCGCAAGGCCCCATTGGTACTGAATTTTATTCCGACGTACAAGTCGACTTTGCCCGACGTTCCCAAATGAAAAAAGAAAAGCCTTTCTCCTCCTACTACCACAACTCAAACCGCCTCTTCATCACGAACAGATCAAGAGTCAATATCTGACCCAGCTGATCTGCCATTTACTTCAGTCCCATACTTAATCCCAATACCAGAAAGAAAATGTCAGCGACGACTTGTCAAGACTACTAAGATGGGTCGCCCGAAGCCTGTCACTGTTGATCTCTTAGCCGACCTACTTGCCAACGTTGATGCTGTTCCAGCTCAATTCATGCCCCCACCAAAGCCAAAAAGAATAAAAAAGGCTCAGCCCAAGGCCAAAGCTACTGAGGTTGAGGCTGAGGATGCTTTGCCCATCTCTCAATTGGCTGAGAGTAAAAAGAGTGCTTCTGCTTCTGCCAAGAGGTCTGCTGAGGCTCAACCGTCAGAGTCCACTCAATCGAAGAAGCCGAGGTCATCGTCTGCGACGACCTCGGGTTCCAAAATACCAAGAGTCCTCTGGGTGCCTGAAATCACCCTGGAGGGTAAACCTGTTCTAGTTTCTGACAGTGCCGAAGACATCAACATCGATCTGGCACTCAGTACTGCTGTTCTCCTTCCTGGTGATCTTGAGCGAAATGCCAAGATGAGCGAGTACGAGAACTATGCCCTCATGCTCCAACGCTCTGTACAAGTAAGTTCCCCCATTTGGTAACTTGTTTTTCTGTCCCTTTTTCTGTACTTGCAAGGTTTGTGTAATAACTTTTCCCTTGGGTTCTTTCAGGCCATTCAACATGCCCATTCTCTTTCCATGCAAGCTTTTGAAACAAGGGAGAAGTTGGCTGATATGAGGCGAGAGGTTTCTGCCCTAAAAAGGGAAAACAAAACTGTTCTGACAAAGATGAAGAAGTTGGAATATCAGGCCGAGGCTGCCACTAAGGCCCAACAGATGGCCGAAGAAAAAGCAGAGTCCGCTGAGGCTATCAGAAAAGTTGCCGAGGCCGAGAAAAAAGAGGCCGAGGTCAAAAAGGCCCAAGCCGAAAAAGAGCTTCAGAAGGCTCTGGCCACCAAAAAAGCCGAAATCAAGGAAGCTGATGAGAAGGCTTACGCCCAGGGCATGGCCGACGTCACTGAGGAATATAAACTTCAAGTCAGGCAGGTATGCAACAGGGGCTTCTCCCTTGGTTGGATGGCCCTTGCCAAGAAGCTTAACATTCCTGATGATTCGCCATTGCGCAAAGCCGACGCTATTCCTGTGTCGTTCCCCCCACCTCCTCCATCAAGTCAACCTGAAGGAGAATTTGAATCTGAGTCTGAAGGTGAGGAGGAAGGTGAGGGCGAGGCCTTAGTAAGGAAGTTCAAGGAGGCTGGTGAGATCAAGTCCCCTCCTTAGGATGATCAAGTCCTAGACTTGACTCATGAAGAGGATGAGGAGGTTATCAAGGAGACCACTCCTGAGCAAGCGTCATCTGATGTTCCTCCAGTCGATAAAAGCGTTGATGAAACCCTTGCTGAGATCGACGCCGAGATTGCTGCAGATAAAGAAGCCGAGGTATCTCTTCAGGAGACTTCTCAGGTTCAGATCCAGCCAATTGTTGATGCTGAAAAGTCTTAGTTTTCATGTCTTTTCTTTTGCACCCTTGTACTTTGTTTTATTTTCTGGACAATGTAAGCTTCCTTTTATGGACGATGTGCCTTTCTTTGTTACTTCGAAACAATTTACTTCTGGTAGGCCGTAGTGCCTTCTTTTGTACACAACTGCAAGTTTTTCTATGGATGCTTTAATCTTTTAATTTCTCTTGATTTGCTTCTGCATAGTTCTTGTAATACCCCTGTTCCGTAATATGTTAATTGGTCCTTAACATGATGTGATTATGTATTTTGATATGATTTGGTGTTCCACTATGTGAAAATATGTGGTTTGAAATTTTATCTGTTCATCGTAGGAATATCTGTTTGAGTAGTCTGCTTTGGAAAATTAATTGAGGGCCTTATCGGCCACGGAACCCGAAATTGTTTACGCCATTGTGGTTGGCATAATTTTTAGAGCCTACGGTGAAATTTAATTGAAATTTGATTCTGGTCAATTTAAACTGATTAAATTGATAAATTAAGTACCCCATTATTTTATATTAAAATATTTGTTAGTGGGGCTTGTTGTATATTTGTATTGCACTCTCCTTTAGCTCTCTTAAAACTCAAAATCTGAGTTAGACAATTGAGGGTGAGAGAGAGGCCGGCCATGGAGAGAAAAAGGGAGAGATTTGTGTAATTTGGGCTCAAGACTTGGGAATTTGAAGATCTAGCTCAAGATTTGGCTAGAGCTTGTGGGAATTTGAAGATCTAGCTCAAGATTTGGCTAGAGCTTGAGTGTTGAAGCTCTTAGGTAAGTGAATTCATGGACTCTTACTTGTAATTTGTAAGTTCAAAGGTTGTTTGTGATCAAGAACATGTAATGAGTTGATTTTTGTTGAGTTTGAAATCTTAGAACTCATGCATGTAAGAAATTACTTTGAATTTGCATGTTTGAGCTTGAAACACATGATTCATGTAGAGCTTTGGTTAAAGCTCATGTTGTAATCACCATTTGTACCATCTAAGTTGAGAATGATGAGCATCTCCCACATGCATGTACAAATCATGGGAGTATAAGTCTTGAATGTTTGAATTTGAGCATGTTGATGATGGGTTTGAGATATCTTGGGACATGCATGTAGATAAATCATGAAATTGAGCTTCCTAATGTTGTGATCTTGTATTAGTAGCATGTTAGCATGTGTAAGTGTGTAATTTGAGCCATTGCATGCAAGAAATGTAGATGGAAAACCGAATTGGAGCCCAAGAACACGATCTGGGAAACCCAGATTTTTGAGGTCCGCTCGAGCGGGGTAATGGCCGCTCGAGCGAGAAAATCGTGCTCCCAGCATTTTTGCAGAGTTGGATGTCCACTCGAGCGAGACACCTCACGCTCGAGCGTGGAGTTTGTAGACAGGCCTTCAGCTCGAGCGCTCTATTCCACGCTCGAGCTCACCTTTCGTGCAACCAGTACTTTTGCAGGCCTTAAGGGTCCGCTCGAGCGGAGAAGTTTACGCTCGAGCGGGTACCCTGTTTTCTGAAATTTTGTTCATGCGTTCTATGTTTCGTTTCCCGTTCTCTTTCACTTATAAGCACTCTTAGGCATATGTTAAGCATTGTAAATGAGTTGATAAGATAATAATAAAGCCTAAAGAGGAATATGTGAATTAAGGAACGGATTGAATGGTTAATGACCCTTTTGTGTTCATGGAATGTGTAGGGTCAAGCTCCAGGGCGAATCCACAAGCCGATCACTATGAGTAATATCAATATTTGAAAACTTGTCAATGTCCAATTGTTATTCCCCTATAAATATTATGAGTTGTTAATCGGGATTGTGGACGAAAGTCTGACAAGAATAAATGAATGAGTGGGCCAAAGGCCGTTTTGACATGAAAGAGTGGGCCGAAGGCCGTTTTGGTAAAAATGTATGGGCCGAAGGCCGTTTTGACATGAATGAATGGGCCAAAGGCCGTTTTGACATGAATGAATGGGCCGAAGGCCGTTTGATAAGAATGAATGGGCCGAAGGCCGTTTAATAAGAATGAATGGGCCGAAGGCCGTTTTGATAAGAATGAATGGGCCGAAGGCCGTTTTGATAAGAATGAACGGGCCGAAGGCCGTTTTGATAAGAATGAATGGGCCGAAGGCCGTTTTGATAAGAATGAATGGGCCGAAGGCCGTTTCGACATGAATGAATGGGCCGAAGGCCGTTTAGACATGAATGGAAATCTGAATGGGCCAAAGGCCAGAATGATTGGAACTACAGTTACTTGACTTGCATTTCGTATAGTTATATATATATTTTGTTGTTAAACAGAAGTATGAATTGGGCCCAAGGCCGTTTGGAGCATGTTGTTCTACATATTGTTATGTAACTGTTATATTTGATATTATTCACTGGGCTATCGCTCACGCTCATTCATGTATTTGTAGGTGAGCCAAGGGAAGTCCAAACCCAGCCCCAGTGAAGTCTGCTAGAAACAACAGGAGTTTTGGGAGAGTCAGCCTTGTGCCTCGCGCATGAGACCATCCTTGCCCTTTCACTATGTACCTATGTTTTGTCTTGTTGGCAAGGACCTAGTGCATGTCTGTACATAGTCTGTTATAGGTTGACTCGTTTTGGACGATCCTGTCTGTAATGAATTTTGTGAAACCGTACTTTTGATGTGAGTTATTAACGTATCTGAGTATGGTTTGTTTGATGTGCATATAAGCACGGCTCTATGGACAAAGTTTTTAATTTTGCTTCCGTTTGGCCCCTTAACTCTGACAGGTTATGTCTGTTTTGGGTCTGAGGCCGTAGGTAATCTCAGGATTACTGGCCGGTTATGTCCTTAACCCATAGGGGCGGGTTTGGGTCATGACAGAGTGGTATCAGAGCACGAGTTAATAACTCACACACTTGTCCAAAAAGAGCAATAAGCGTCTAGATAAGATCTAGGATGCACTCATGTGATAAATACGAGTTTGGAAGCATTGATTATATGCTTAAATGTTTTGTTATGAATAATTATATGTGTAAGTTGTGAACTACTTGCATTACGAATTATCTGGAAATATGTGCCCCTTAGTGTATGTGTACTTGTGTACCTTTGGTATGGAATATAATGCAAGTTTAATCAGATGGTGAAAACCAGAGGTGATGAGTTAGAGGAATCCTCTGCTGCCAGACTGGACAGAATGGAAAGACTGATTCAGGAAATGGCAGAAGCTTTGAGACAGCAACAAGAGTGGCAGCAACAGTGGCAGCAACCACACCCGCCACCTCCCCCTCAGGCACCGCCCGTGCCAGATAATCAAAATGATGATCGGATAATTGCTCTCACCAAGGAGTTCAAGAAAATGAAACCACCGCAGTTTCATGGTGGACTGGATCCTTTGAAAGCGGAAGCTTGGGTTCTTGGGATCGAAAAACTGTTTGAGGTATTTCCGTGCTCGGATACACAAAAAGTGCTTCTAGCTACTTTTATGCTAGAAGACGAAGCGAGAAGATGGTGGATGTTGATGCGAGAAAACCACAGGGATGTTGACTGGGTGAAATTTTTGGAAATCTTCTATGACAAGTACTTCCCGCAGTGTGTCCGGGACAGGAAAGTGGCAGAGTTCATGGAACTCAAACAAGACAGCATGACTGTAGCTGAGTATGAGGCCAAATTTACTGAGTTGGCCAAGTTTGCACCACACGTGATTGACACTGATTATAAGAAGGCAAGGCATTTTGAAGGTGGGCTCCGAAGTGACATCCTAGAGCGAGTGAATGTCCTGAAGTTGGAGACCTACATTGGGGTGCTTGACCGGGCCATCATATCAGAGGCTAACATAGCTAGACAAGCTAAGCCAACAACAGAATGGAAAGGCAACAAAAGACAAGGCTTCTTTCCGAAGAAGAAGTTTCTGAAAAAGCAAAACACGGGCTCCTCAACTACTTCAAGTTCTTCCCGAGACACAGCTCCCATGTGCAACATTTGTAGAAAAAGGCACCGTGGAGTCTGTTACCGTGCATCGGGAGCCTGTTTCAAGTGTGGGAAACAAGGGCACATAGCCCGAGAGTGCAATCAGAACGGTGGGAAACTGGCAGCTAGTTCAACTGCATCGGTCCCAAAGCCGGGAAATGCTGTGAGATCCGCTATTACCGGGGACACAGTGAGACAGGGGAGAGTTTTTGCGCTTCTTCCGGGTGACACACGGAACGCCAATGCCGTTGTCTCAGGTACTATCTCAATATGTAATCAGGATGCTTTTGTGTTAATTGATTCTGGATCAACGCACTCATTTGTGACACATGCATTTGCATCTAGACTGAAAAGACCCCTAGAATTGTTGCCATATTTGTTATGTGTGTCTGCTCCATCGGGGGAATCTGTGCTATGTGACTATATATATCGGTTTTGTGACATGCATATTGAGGATGCTACCCTATATGTAGATTTGTTGCCCTTAAACTTTAGACACTTTGATGTAATTTTGGGCATGGATTGGTTGGCCAAATATTGTGCCACTATAGATTGTGTGACAAAGAGGGTTGTGTTTAAACCACCAGAACAGAAAGAAATTGTGTTTGTGGGAAATGGGGTAGTGCCTCCACCATATTTGATATCTGCAATGAAAGCATGTAAATTGATCAGGAAGGGGTGCCAGGGTTATTTGTGTTATGTATTGACTGAACAATCTGTGAATGTTGAATTGAATGATATTCCCATTGTTAGAGAGTTCCCAGATGTGTTTCCAAATGAATTACCAGGGGAATTGGTAGACAGGGAGATAGAGTTTACTATTGAGACTGTGCCAGGCACCCAGCCTATTTCTAAAACTCCCTACAGGATGGCTACCGCCGAAATGAAAGAATTAAAGGAACAGTTGCAGGACCTTCTTGATAAAGGGTTTATACGGCCCAGCACTTCACCTTGGGGTGCACCAGTGTTGTTTGTAAAGAAGAAAGATGGTACTTTGCGCCTGTGCATCGATTATCGGGAATTGAATAAGGTAACAGTAAAGAACAAATACCCCCTACCCCGTATTGATGATTTATTTGACCAGTTGCAGGGATCACAGGTGTTTTCTAAGATTGATTTGAGATCCGGGTATCATCAGCTGAAGGTTAAGGCAGAGGATGTTGAGAAAACCGCATTCAGAACGAGGTATGGTCATTTTGAGTTTCTTGTTATGCCATTTGGAGTGACTAATGCTCCGGCAGCATTTATGGACTTAATGAATAGAATTTTTAAAACCTACCTTGATGAGTTTGTTGTAGTCTTCATCGATGATATTTTGATATACTCTAAAGATAGACTTGAACATGAACATCATTTGAGGACCGTTTTACAAATACTTCGGGAAAGGAAATTATTTGCTAAACTAAAGAAATGTGAATTTTGGTTGGACGAGGTTGTTTTCTTAGGGCATGTAATCAACAAGGAAGGAATTTCAGTTGACCCGCAGAAAATAGAAGCAATTGTGAATTGGCCTACACCAACTAATGTGACAGAAGTTCGTAGTTTCATGGGCTTAGCTGGATACTATAGGAGATTTGTAAAAGACTTTTCGAAATTAGCTGTGCCTCTTACCCAATTGACACGTAAGGGACAACCATTTGAGTGGAATAGTGAAAGAGAATCAGCCTTTCATGAATTAAAGACAAGATTGACCACTGCACCAATTTTGACACTACCTTCAGGTACGGAAAATTTTGTGATTTTCAGTGATGCATCTTATAAGGGTTTGGGTTGTGTGTTAATGCAGAACGGAAAGGTTATTGCTTACGCCTCCCGACAGTTGAGGCCACATGAGAAGAATTATCCAACACATGACCTAGAATTGGCCGCAGTTGTTTTTGCTTTGAAAATCTGGCGGCATTACTTGTATGGGGCAAAATGTGAAGTTTACACGGATCATAAGAGCCTGAAATACTTCTTCATGCAGAAAGAGTTGAATATGCGTCAGAGAAGATGGCTAGAATTGATAAAAGATTACGACCTAGAAATTCAGTATCACCCCGGAAAAGCTAATACAGTGGCTGATGCCTTGAGCAGAAAATCAACAGGGAGTACGGCTTGTTTGCTTACTAAACAAAGGGAGATTTTGCAAGACTTTGAGAAGTCTGGAATTGAGGTAGTGGTATGTGAACCGGGCGGATTGATAGCCGCCATTACGGCCGAACCGGCAATTGTTGATGAAATCAAGCAGAAACAGAAAGAGGATGAGTTCCTCCGAAAGGTAATTGATGAATTTGAAGTCAGCCCAAAAGCAGAGTTCAGTGTCGAGAATGGAATGTTGAAATTTCGAAACTGAATATGTGTTCCAGTTATTCCGGAGCTAAAGAAGAGGGTCTTAGATGAAGCCCACAGATCCGTATTTGCTATGCATTCGGGTAACAATAAAATGTATAGGGATTTGAAACAAACCTATTGGTGGCCTAAAATGAAGAAAGAGATTGCAGAATATGTGTCCAAGTGCCTTCAGTGTCAGCAGGTTAAGGCTGAACATCAGAAACCAGGCGGTCTACTTCAACCTCTCCCCATTCCTGAGTGGAAGTGGGAACATGTGACTATGGATTTCGTTGTTGGCCTACCTCGGACTTCCCGAGGTATGGATTCTGTTTGGGTTGTAGTTGATAGACTGACTAAATCTGCACATTTTCTGCCTGTCAAAACTACATTTACTGCTTACAGGTTGGCTACTATTTATGTTGATGAAATTGTCCGCTTACACGGAGTTCCAGTATCCATTGTGTCGGATAGGGATCCGAAGTTTGTGTCTAGATTGTGGAAGAGTTTGCAGGAAGCTATGGGAATAGAACTAAGGTTCAGCACTGCATTCCACCCACAGACAGATGGGCAGTCGGAACGAACAATACAGACTTTGGAAGATATGCTTCGCATGTGTGCTTTGGATTTTCAGGGGAGTTGGGAAGATTACTTGCCACTTGCAGAATTTGCCTATAATAATAGCTTCCACTCCAGCATCGGTATGGCACCATACGAGGCTTTGTATGGTAGGAGGTGTAGATCACCTATTTGTTGGACAGAGGTCGGGGACAGAGCTTTGCTCGGGCCTGAAATTGTTCAAGACACCTCTGAAAAGATCAAAACTATTCGGCAAAGGCTCAAAACAGCTCAAGACCGACAGAAGAGTTATGCAGATGTCCGGAGAAGACCTCTTGAGTATGAGGTCGGCGACCATGTGTTCATCCGTGTTTCTCCAATGAAAGGCCAAGTCAGGTTTGGGAAAAAAGGCAAGTTGACGCCCCGTTATATTGGGCCGTTTCAAATTTTGGAGAAACTTGGTCCAGTTGCTTATAGAGTTGCTTTGCCACCGGGATTTGAGCAAATCCACAATGTGTTTCATGTGTCAATGTTGAGGGGTTACCTCCGAGACCCGTTGCATGTGATTGATTATCACCGGATTGCTATCGATGAAAATATGGAATATGCTGAATGGCCGGAAAGAATTGTTGACCGACAAGTGAAAGAATTGAGAAACAGATCCATTCCAATGGTGAAAGTGAAATGGAAGGAACACTATGGGACAGATGCTACATGGGAAAAAGAGGAGGAAATGCGTCTACGCTATCCACATTTGTTTCCCGACGAAGGTAAATTAAGTTTGGAGGACCAAACTTCCTAAAGGGGGGAAGACTGTAATACCCCTGTTCCGTAATATGTTAATTGGTCCTTAACATGATGTGATTATGTATTTTGATATGATTTGGTGTTCCACTATGTGAAAATATGTGGTTTGAAATTTTATCTGTTCATCGTAGGAATATCTATTTGAGTAGTCTGCTTTGGAAAATTAATTGAGGGCCTTATCGGCCACGGAACCCGAAATTGTTTACGCCATTGTGGTTGGCATAATTTTTAGAGCCTACGGTGAAATTTAATTGAAATTTGATTCTGGTCAATTTAAACTGATTAAATTGATAAATTAAGTACCCCATTATTTTATATTAAAATATTTGTTAGTGGGGCTTGTTGTATATTTGTATTGCACTCTCCTTTAGCTCTCTTAAAACTCAAAATCTGAGTTAGACAATTGAGGGTGAGAGAGAGGCCGGCCATGGAGAGAAAAAGGGAGAGATTTGTGTAATTTGGGCTCAAGACTTGGGAATTTGAAGATCTAGCTCAAGATTTGGCTAGAGCTTGTGGGAATTTGAAGATCTAGCTCAAGATTTGGCTAGAGCTTGAGTGTTGAAGCTCTTAGGTAAGTGAATTCATGGACTCTTACTTGTAATTTGTAAGTTCAAAGGTTGTTTGTGATCAAGAACATGTAATGAGTTGATTTTTGTTGAGTTTGAAATCTTAGAACTCATGCATGTAAGAAATTACTTTGAATTTGCATGTTTGAGCTTGAAACACATTATTCATGTATAGTTTTGGTTAAAGCTCATGTTGTAATCACCATTTGTACCATCTAAGTTGAGAATGATGAGCATCTCCCACATGCATGTACAAATCATGGGAGTATAAGTCTTGAATGTTTGAATTTGAGCATGTTGATGATGGGTTTGAGATATCTTGGGACATGCATGTAGATAAATCATGAAATTGAGCTTCCTAATGTTATGATCTTGTATTAGTAGCATGTTAGCATGTGTAAGTGTGTAATTTGAGCCATTGCATGCAAGAAATGTAGATGGAAAACCGAATTGGAGCCCAAGAACACGATCTGGGAAACCCAGATTTTTGAGGTCCGCTCGAGCGGGGTAATGGCCGCTCGAGCGGGAAAATCGTGCTCCCAGCATTTTTGCAGAGTTGGATGTCCGCTCGAGCGGGACACCTCACGCTCGAGCGTGGAGTTTGTAGACAGGCCTTCAGCTCGAGCGCTCTATTCCACGCTCGAGCTCACCTTTCGTGCAACCAGTACTTTTGCAGGCCTTAAGGGTCCGCTCGAGCGGAGAAGTTTACGCTCGAGCGGGTACCCTGTTTTCTGAAATTTTGTTCATGCGTTCTGTGTTTCGTTTCCCGTTCTCTTTCACTTATAAGCACTCTTAGGCATATGTTAAGCATTGTAAATGAGTTAATAAGATAATAATAAAGCCTAAAGAGGAATATGTGAATTAAGGAACGGATTGAATGGTTAATGACCCTTTTGTGTTCATGGAATGTGTAGGGTCAAGCTCCAGGGCGAATCCACAAGCCGATCACTGTGAGTAATATCAATATTTGAAAACTTGTCAATGTCCAATTGTTATTCCCCTATAAATATTATGAGTTGTTAATCGGGATTGTGGACGAAAGTCTGACAAGAATAAATGAATGAGTGGGCCAAAGGCCGTTTTGACATGAAAGAGTGGGCCGAAGGCCGTTTTGGTAAAAATGTATGGGCCGAAGGCCGTTTTGACATGAATGAATGGGCCAAAGGCCGTTTTGACATGAATGAATGGGCCGAAGGCCATTTTGATAAGAATGAATGGGCCGAAGGCCGTTTGATAAGAATGAATGGGCCGAAGGCCGTTTGATAAGAATGAATGGGCCGAAGGCCGTTTGATAAGAATGAATGGGCCGAAGGCCGTTTTGATAAGAATGAATGGGCCGAAGGCCGTTTTGATAAGAATGAACGGGCCGAAGGCCGTTTTGATAAGAATGAACGGGCCGAAGGCCGTTTTGATAAGAATGAATGGGCCGAAGGCCGTTTCGACATGAATGAATGGGCCGAAGGCCGTTTCGACATGAATGGAAATCTGAATGGGCCAAAGGCCAGAATGATTGGAACTACAGTTACTTGACTTGCATTTCGTATAGTTATATATATATTTTGTTGTTAAACAGAAGTATGAATTGGGCCCAAGGCCGTTTGGAGCATGTTGTTCTACATATTGTTATGTAACTGTTATATTTGATATTATTCACTGGGCTATCGCTCACGCTCATTCATGTATTTGTAGGTGAGCCAAGGGAAGTCCAAACCCAGCCCCAGTGAAGTCTGCTAGAAACAACAGGAGTTTTGGGAGAGTCAGCCTTGTGCCTCGCGCATGAGACCATCCTTGCCCTTTCACTATGTACCTATGTTTTGTCTTGTTGGCAAGGACCTAGTGCATGTCTGTACATAGTCTGTTATAGGTTGACTCGTTTTGGACGATCCTGTCTGTAATGAATTTTGTGAAACCGTACTTTTGATGTGAGTTATTAACGTATCTGAGTATGGTTTGTTTGATGTGCATATAAGCACGGCTCTATGGACAAAGTTTTTAATTTTGCTTCCGTTTGGCCCCTTAACTCTGACAGGTTATGTCTGTTTTGGGTCTGAGGCCGTAGGTAATCTCAGGATTACTGGCCGGTTATGTCCTTAACCCATAGGGGCGGGTTTGGGTCATGACAGTTCTATACTTAGAATATTTTGTATGCCTTTCATACTTTGCCATCCTTGTGCAATCTTCTCGGGGTTACATATCTCGGGTGTAATAACTACAAGCTTTACTTCGGCAAGATACTGACCTGCAATCTTTTCATAAATTTTAACAAGTATGAAACATATACTATTCGATGTTTTAACTTTTGCAAACTTTTTCTCAAGTTTCAACAAGTATTTAAACAGTGATCTTGGTCTAACCTACTTGTAAATTGCTACAAATTTCAACAAGTGTTAATCATATATTGTAAATTTTTCTTAAGTTATAACAATGATCTACTTGTAAATTGCTACAAATTTCAACAAGTGTTTAAACAATATACTTAGCTTTTACTTCAACCTGTAAATTGCTGTAAATTTCAACAGATAATCACATGCCGGCTTAACATTATCTTGTAAATTGCTACAAATTCCAACAAGTGAAGATAAGGAATCAGCTTAATTCCAACTTGTAAATTGCTACAAATTTCAACAAGTGAATTAAGGAATAATCTTAACTTCGACTTGTAAATTGCTACAAATTTCAACAAGTGAAGATAAGGAATCAGCTTAATTCCAATTTGTAAATTGCTACAAATTTCAACAAGTGAATTAAGGAATAATCTCGGCTTAACTTCGACTTGTAAATTGCTACAAATTTCAACAAGTGAAGATAAGGAATCAGCTTAATTCCAACTTGTAAATTGCTACAAATTTCAACAAGTGAATTAAGGAATAATCTCGGTTTAACTTCGACTTGTAAATTGCTACAAATTTCAACAAGTGAAGATAAGGAATCAGCTTAATTTCAACTTGTAAATTGCTACAAATTTCAACAAGTGAAGATAAGGAATCAGCTTAATTTCAACTTGTAAATTGCTACAAATTTCAACAAGTGAATTAAGGAATAATCTCGGCTTAACTTCGACTTGTAAATTGCTACAAATTTCAACAAGTGAATTAAATGTCTCTGTCTTCTCTTTGCCCCCAATGTGAACCCGAGTTCTATTTGGGTTCTCATTAATCATGTCTTCCAAAAATACCAATATGTAACTTTATCCATCATATGTGTTTTAAAGAAAAGGAAAAAGATTTTATTGATGACATCGGCCAAAAATAGTGCACATCTAATGATAGAAGAATTTCAAATTACAAGTGTTCCAAGGTCTTGGCAGTGCTTTGCCCTCGTTATCTTCAAGCCGATAAGCTCCATTGTTTAATACCGAAGTAATTCTGTACGGTCCTTCCCAGTTTGGGCCAAGCTTGCCCTCTCTGGGATCCTTCTTGTTGCCGACGACTTTTCTCAGGACTAGGTCGCCGATTTGAAAATCTCTTGGATTGACCTTCTTGTTGTAAGCTCTGGCAAGCTGTTGTTGGTATACTGCGAGCTGTATTGCAGCTTTCTTTCTTCGTTCTTCCAGAAGATCCAGATCTCGGGCTAAGAGTATGTCATTGGTGCCATTCTCTACTCCCTGGGTCTTGATCCCTGGGATGCCGATCTCTAATGGGATGACTGCTTCTGTGCCATAAGCCATGGCAAAGGGGGATTCCCCTGTTGATCTTCTCGACGTAGTCCGATATGCCCAAAGCACGTTGGGCAATTCGTCTACCCACTTTCCTTTTGTTGCCTACAGCATCTTCTTTATTCCATCCAAAATTACTTTGTTGGATGCTTCTGCTTGACCATTACTTTGGGAAAAACTTGGTGTTGAAAAGTAATTCTTGATCTTGAATTTCGCACAAAAGTTCTTGATAAGTTTGCTGTCAAACTGTGTTCCGTTGTCGGCAACTATTGCTCTTGGAATGCCAAATCTGGTGATGATGTTTCTCCATATAAAGTTCTTGACGTCCACATCTCGGATTTTGGCAAGAGGTTCTGCCTCTATCCACTTCGTAAAGTAATCTGTTGCCATCAGCAAGTATTTTCTTTGCCCAGTTGCCTGGGGAAGTTGCCCAACAAGATCCATGCCCCATTGGGCAAGCGGCCAAGGGCTAGACACTGGGTTTAAGTCAGCAACTGGCTGATGTATTAAAGGTGCAAACTTTTGGCATTGTTCACACTTCTTCACGTAGGCTTCAGCATCCTTTTGCATGTAGGGCCACCAATACCCCTAGGTAATGGCCCTGTGGGCTAATGATCTGCCCCCAGCGTGGCTTCCACAAATTCCTTCATGAATTTCATATAGGAAATCTTTAACCTGCAAAGGGTGTACGCACCTTAAAAGGGGTCCAGTGAAGGATCTTTTGTAGAGGTGTCCATCTGCTGTCAAACAGAATCTTGTCGATTTCAATCTGACTTTCTGTGCCTTCTTATGATCTTCTGGCAGCTTTCCTTCTTTCAGGAATGCAACAATTGCATCCATCCAACTTGGCCCCATGTCCACATACATTACTTCCTGCTCTGTGCTCTCTGGTTCTATGCTCGGGCCCGACATATAGTCGATCATAATCGTTCTTGTTTTTCCAGTCTGCATTTGTCACGACCCAAACCCGGCCCTATGGGTTTAGCACTGTAACCGGCCAGTAATCCGAGATTACCGAAGGCCTGCAGAACAGTAATACAGTAAAACAGAGTACAGCGCCTGGCGGAAGCCAATACAGTAAGTAAATAGTGTCCATTGAGCTGTGACAGTCTGTATGCAAAAAGGCTTTTCATACATTTATACACAAGCAGTACAGAACAGTATGTACAATATTGACATCCATTCAAACTAGGGACTCAACCCTACATAACAGTACAGAAAACATTCCGTCAGTACAAAACAGTACGGTCTATACAAAATTTACAGTCACACAGTACAGGGACCTAATCCCTTTATAACAGTACAGTAGACCAAACAGTACGGAGACAGACGGGGGAAGACAAACAAAACACCCCAAAGCCATAGCATGGAAACTCGGAACCTCGCAGTGAGGCACAAAGGCTGGCTTGACAAAACTGGAGTAACCCTGACGCCTCTAGCTGCGGTCTGGTGCCTGAACACCTACATATATATATAAGCAGTGAGCTAAAGCCCAGTGAATAACATAAAGCGTAAAGAGGTTTAGAATGAATGTCCTTACAGTAATGAAAACAGTTCAATTCAATCAGTATTTCAGTCGTTCAGTACAGTAAACAGTCATATGTGGTACATCCATTAGCATAACAGTAACAGTAGGTCTTGAAAGACCGAACAGTAATGATGGCCATCAGTCAGTAAACAGTAGTGGTTCCACGAGGAAACCGACAGAGATCTCTGTAACAGTAACAGTAACAGTAAACCGTAGGTACTAAGGATGCCACAGTACAGTTCAGAAATAAAGGACATACATTCATTCAGTAAATAATACCAGTTCAGTAAACAGTTCAGTTCAGTATTCAAAAGATAATCAGTTGAACATATCTTTACACAATTGTTACTCACAGAGTTCTGGGCTACAGTATGCTAGAGCGTGTCTCCCCAGTTGCCAACCCTACACAGTTCACAGGTTGAACACACTAAGCTACACAGTTGGGAAATCTTATAACTTAATCCCTAATTTGCCTTGGTGTGTTCTACAACGATATCCTCATCTAAATGTCTTAAACTAGGCCTAAGAATGCCTAGGATGGGATGAGGATGCAAAAATACACTTAGAAAACATTTCGCAAACTTTGCTGAAAATAGGGGCTTCGCTCGAGCGAGACTTTCTCCGCTCGAGCGTAAGTCCAAAATCAAAGGCTTCGCTCGAGCGAGGAATCCTTCGCTCGAGCGGTCTGCAAAACAGTAAAAGTACTGGATGCTGAGATTTTACGCGCGATGGTCGCTCGATGGTCGCTCGAGCGGAGCCCTGGACAAAGGTGCTCGCTCGAGCGGGGAATCCTTCGCTCGAGCGAGGAAGCCAAATCTGGAATTTCCAGATCTGCCTCCCAAGCTCAAACCAAGCATTCTACCACTCCAAACTCGACCTCTTGGGCCCAAATTCTGGAAAACATCATTAAATTCAATGTATAACAAGTTTCAAAGCTCAATTTATGAATTCAAGCCCCAAAGGTGAGTCAATTAAAACCACATTCAAACCCATTTTCAAGAACAACATTCAAACATGTCATGCATGAGTTTCAAATCAAATTAAATCTTCAAAGCTTGTTCAAATGGACTCATTTCTTCAAGAACATGATGAATTCATGGGGTATGACCAAAAGATGGACATGCATGTAACCTTTTGCCATGAAAACAACTCAAATATCTACATTACAAACATGCATGCATGAAATGAGTTCCAAATCAACACAATGAACCAATTCTAGACTTGAATCACTAGAGGCTCAAGAATCTAACATGAATGAGCTCAAACACAACAAAGAGGGGTTGAATTCCTTACCTAGAGCTTTAGTTACAAGGTGTGGAAGTTAAATTTGCAACCTATGTTCCAATTCCTTCAATTTCCAAGCAATTCACAAGGTAGAACTCAATTTCTCTCCCTCTCCCTCTCTTGGTCGGTTAAGCACAAGAAAATGGCTGAGCAAATGTGTTTTGATTCAAGTATAAGGCTCAAGTGTGTGTATATGAGATAGTGGCAAAATGGTAAATATGGCAAACTCTTTAATTGGCTTATTTTAATCTAATTTAATCATACCTAATCAGTTTTCAGATAAATATACCATAAAATCACATTAATTATGAGGGTCACGGAACATCAATCGGTTTCTAATTCGGCCGCCGATAAGGCCTTCAATTAGCAGTTTAAACATATAAACATGAACAGATAATCAGACAATCAAACAGATAGAATGCAATTAACTAACATATACTCAGTCAATTCAGTTTCAATTTCAGTCAGTCAGTTCAGTATTTCATTCAGTTCGATTATCAGTCAGTTATCAGTTCCGTTTAGCAGTAATCGGTGATTATCGGTAATCGATCAGTCCTTAATCAGTAAACAGTATGAGGGTTGTTACAGCATTGAACTTGCCAGGTTAGCCAATGCGTCGGCGTGGGTGTTGTCATCTCGGCTAACTTGGAGTAGTCGGCAGTTCTGAAATAGGGCTGCCAACCCGATAACCTCTTTTGCATATGCTGACATCCTTTCGTCCCTGGCTGCAAATTCACCTGTTGACTGGTTAACAATAAGTTGTGAATCACAAAAAACTATTACCTCATCTGCTTCTACTGCTGCTGCCAGTTTTAGCCCTGCAATTAATGCTTTGTATTCCGCTCCATTGTTTGAGGCCTTGAACCCCAAACGGATGGACTGTTCTATTATTTCTCCATCTAGAGATATCAGCAGTACTCCTGCCTCCGCTCCTTGTTGGTTCGAACTTCCATCGACGAACAGTCTGAATGAATCGCCGATGTAGATGCTGCAGGGTCTGAGTTTTTCCTTTCTTTGCTCTTTTGCCCTAGGTTGGGATTCTTTTTGCTTGCTGGGACAATGCTCATCCTGGCTCAACGGAGCCCGATGTTCGATGGTTTTGGGTGTGAATTCTGCCACGAAGTCGGCCAAAACTTGGCCTTTAATTGCTGTTCTTGGCCTGAACTCCAGGTCATACTGGCCCAGGGCTACTGCCCATCTTGTTGTCCTTCCTGTTAAGTCTCCTTATTGCAACAAGGACTTCAGTGGGTGCTCTGTTAGGACCACAATCTTGTGCGCCTGAAAGTAATGGTTCAACTTCTTTGAAGCCATTACTAAGGCTAGCATTAATTTCTCCAGTGGTAGATACCTTGTTTCTGCATCGGCCAAGGTTTTACTAACATAATAAACAGCCTTTTGCTCCCCTTTTTCTTCTCGGATTAGTACTGCACTGACTACGTGTTCTGAAACTGCCAAGTACAAAAACAGTTCCTCCTCTGGTTCTGGATTGGAAAGAACCGGAGTTGTGGTCAAGTACTTCTTTAGGTCGGTTAAAGCGGCTTCGCATTCTTCTGTCCACAGAAAATCTGTGGCTTTTTTCACTAAGTTGAAGAAGGGTCTGCATTTATCTGAGCTTCTGCTGATGAATCTGTTTAGGGCTGCGGCCCTTCCAGTAAACATCTGAACCTGTTTTGCCGACGTCGGGCTCTGCAGCTCTAGGATGGCCTTGATTTGGTCTGGGCTGGCCTCAATGCCCTTTCTCGTTACCAGATACCCTAAAAACTTACCTGATCTAACTCCAAACGCGCACTTTGATGCGTTGAGTCGGAGCCGGTATGTTTTGAGTATATCAAAGACCTCTTTTAGGTCGGCAGGATGACCCTTAGATTCCTTGGTCTTCAAGACCATGTCATCGATGTAGACTTCTACCGTTTTGCTAATCAAGTGCTTGAACATTTTTGTTACTAACCTTTGGTAAGTTGCTCCTGCGTTTTTCAACCCAAAAGGCATTACCTTGTAACAGTACAGGCCTTTAGGGGTGATGAACGCGGTCTTCTCCTCGTCTGGAGGGTACATGGCAATCTGGTGGTACCCCCTGTATGCATCCAGAAAACTCATCCTTTCATGCCCTGAAGTAGTGTCTACGAGCTGGTCAATCTTGGGCAGAGGAAAGCTGTCTTTGGGGCAGGCTTTGTTGAGGCTGGTAAAGTCTACACAAACCCTCCATTTGCCGTTCTTCTTCTTCACCACTACTGTGTTGGATAGCCATGTTGGGTAGTGAACTTCTCGGATGGCCCTGGCCTCCAGAAGTCTATCTACTTCTTCTTCTACTGCTTCGACGTGCATCAACGTCGGTCTTCTGGCTCGTTGAATCACAGGTTTTGCCGACCTGTCGACATTCAGTCTGTGGCAAGTGACCTCGGGGTCAATGCCAAGCATCTCGTAAGGTGTCCAGGCAAACACCTCAATGTTGGCTCTCAAAAAATCTTCCAGTTCTCTTTCCTCTTCTTCGGCTAAGCCTGAGCCGAGAAGAAAGAAGCGTTATTCGTCGCCCTCCTGGACAAGGATTTTCTTTAGTGTCTCTTCACTTTTTTCGGTTGGCTCCTTGCCGACATCATCTAGGACCTCCATGTCCTCGTCTTCAATCTCAGCTTCTTTTGGCTTTCGAATGCTGCAAGTAGTCTTCATTGCTGCCATGGAGCAATTTTTTGCCTGCAGTTGATCTCCTCTGACTTCTTCAATCCCATGCTCTGTTGGGCACCGTAGTAGTTGATGCAGTGTTGAGGGAACTACCCCCATTGCATGCAACCATGGTCTTCCCAAGATGATGTTATATGGCGAGGGTGCGTCAATCACCATAAATTCTGTCTTGATCTTCTTAGTACCAGCTTGTACTTCCACCCTTGCTGCGCCCAGTGGCCATGTCGGCGTTCCATTGAAGCCGACCATAGGGTTGCTGGATTGTTCCAGGTCGTCAGGGTGAAGGCCCAGCTCCTTGTAACATCTGACGTACATGATGTCACAAGAGCTGCCTTGATCTATTAGGATGCGTTTTACTTGGCATTCCCCAACCTAGAGGGATACTACCAAGGCATCATTATACAGATGGTGGACCATCTCTAGGTCGGCTTCAGTGAAAGTTATCATCGGTCCTTGGCATTCTTCACGTACTGTAAGTGTTTTACTCTTTGGGTTTCTCCCCGAATGTTGTTTTCGTTCACCTTTGAGTGGATGACATTAACCACCCGTGGTCCTCCTACCTGTGGTTGTTGTGCTGGGGGAGGCGGAGCTGCAAGTGCTTGAGGCAATCTTGCATGTTCTTCTCTTGTCCTGGCTTCATCAATAAGGTCCCTCAGATGGCCTTGCCTTACTAGGTCTTCTAAGTGTGCTTTTAAGGCTCTGCAATCCTGAGTTGGGTGTCCTTCTTCATTGTGGTAAGCACAGCGCTTACCAACGTTTCTTCCCATAAATTCCCCTGGTGCTCTTGCCGGTGCCCTAAAATAGGGTTGATTTCGTATTTGGTCCAGGACTTTATGGATAGGGATTCGGAACACCGTCGTCACTGCCTGTTTACCCTTCAATTCTGTTTCTTGTTTGGTCGGCCTGTTGGTACCTCGGCCTCGCTTCGGCGAGCCGTTTCCCTTCTCCTGCTTCATCTCTTCGTTTCCCGACATATCTTCCTCGGCTCTGGCATACTTCTCGATTCTCGCCATGAGTTCCTCCATGCTTTTTGGCAATATTTTTGCCAAAGACTTCCGTGGTGGGCAGTCATCTTTCAGGCCGTTCTTAAAAGACACGACCGCCACTTCTTGGTTGCATTCGGGTATTCGATTGAACACCTCGTAGTACCTCTTCGCGTAGGCCCTAAGGCCTTCTTCCTTGGTGATTCTTAAAGCCATCAGGGCGTTGACCCTCAAGGGCTGTAGTTTGTTCGTTACAAACCTGGCCACAAACATCTCGGCCAGGCCTTCCCATGTTTTTATGCTTCCCTTTGGTAGTTTATGGAACCAATCGGATGCAATTTCCCCAAAGGATGAGGGAAATACTTTGTAGAGCAACGGCTCGTTCCCATTGTATAATGCCATTGAGTTCAGGTATAGTCCAACATGAAAGTTGGGATCTGACTTACCATCATAAATTTGGAACCTTGGCATACTGAATCTCTTTGGTGCTTCAAATTTGTCCAGTTCCACCGAGAACGGTGTTCTCAGCTTAACTGGGAAAGTCACCTTGGCTTTAACATTCTGCTGCCTCCTTTTGAGGTAATCCCTCAAGTCTTCCTTACTCCTACCTGGAGCTCGGCTGTCTCTGGACTTCAATCTTTTTGGCACATTACTTTCGGCCTCGTGGTGGGCCCTTTTCGATCTTTCTCCATGGGTTGTGTCAAAGCAGAGTGCTTGCCCTTGAACATGCCGATGTTCTTTGGGCCCTGGATCCTTCATGCGATGTGTCCTTCGGGACTCTTCTTGCCTCGGCTCCTCTCGTCCGACTTCCCTGGAAGGTCGGTGAGAGTGCCTTTCACTCCTGGTGTGCTGAGGGGCTTCAAGGATTGCTTTCCTTCCTCCCTTCTGGGTATTAATTGCTAGCATCGGCGTATCTTGCAGCGGGTATGGTGGCTGCATAACATTGTTTTGCATCATGAAGTTGACCACTGACTGTAGGTCTGCCAACTTGTTTGTTAAGTCTTTTACTTCCTCATCTCTCCGTAGGCACCTATCCCTCCATACCTGAAGGTTATCTTCGTTATAATACTTGCTTTGGTCTGTTCGTTTCGAAGTATCGCCCTCCTGGCCGACGTCTTTCTCTCCGTGGCCCTGGTCATGATTTTCTATACTGTGGTTGTCTCTTTCAACGTCAAGATCAATTGGTCTGCCACTTCTAGCAGGAGTGTCGCCCCTAATGTTTTCCCTCTGTTCGTCACTGGCCATCTATTCTTCTAAGATTCCCACAGACGGCGCCAAATTGTGTGGGTAATTTTCTGACCACACTGCCCGCCTAGTAATCAGTTGGAGAGCACCGGCAGAATAGATGGCTTCAACAAACCTGTAACAGAAAGAAAAGGCTCCGGCGGTGGCTCTTCCACCCGGGGGCACTCCGACGATCAAGTCAGTATATCTCTCAAAAATAATCAAGTGCTAAACTCACAAGCTTGAGTATAAAACTGCGTACCTTAGACCCACGGGGGTGCCTCTCTTTTATAGTTTACTCAATCCAAGTCCTACTAGAAGCCTGACTTCTATGGACTCCAATTTAGTACTTACTTTGGATTCCTCAAAAGATAAAGATAAACTCCCTAAAAGTTTTATCCTTATCTTAGCAAAAGTCTTCTCTTTTCTCTAGGACTCTTGTCCCTTATCCGCTTATCTCGGATTCCGATATCTTCGGAGATAACCTCGGCCTAGCCAAGATAACCTCGGCACAACTACCACGACACGTGGCACGTCGGCTGACACGTCGGCGTCACCATGCCACGTGTTGGTACTCAGAAAATATATCCCCACATTATCTTATAATCTCATGTGTCTGTATAATATTATAATATTAATATATGAGATAGTAAGTCTATGTTTGGAAAGTTGGATTTGAGGATTTTTTGACTAAAATAATCACAAAAAGCAAAATAGATTTTTTAATTCAATAAGACAAAATATCACATCAAATCCATAATCATTACATTCTTTCCCTCACAAAAAAATTAAAAAATCCAAAAAAGTCAGAAGTTCTTCCCAAAAAAGTCAAAAAACCAACTCACTTTCCAAACGAAGTCTAAATATAATATTATTGATTTTTAGGAGTGAATAAATTAAAAAAACATACATATAGTACAGTTTAATTAACTTTCTTAATATATGGTTTGATTTTGGTTCTTCAAACAAATGAACCATACTTCATATTTCAGTCCATAATTTTATAATTACTAATATAGTTTGGAACCAAATTGGGCCATATTTTACTAGTTCAATTGATTTATATTCAAAATTTTCATGATTTAATTTAGTTTGCTCTTAAATCAAATCAATTTGAACATTAGTCAATGGATGGTCATTTTTTTCTGCCCCACTCCATACCTACATTTCTTGGCTTGCCTCGCATAGATTTTTCTCGCCCCGATTAAGAAGTGGGGTAAGGACAAATTTTGCTTCCTCTGTCTCGTTCCACTTGAACCCACCCTGATTATATTTATTAAATATATTTATATGTATATAATATATTAGTATTATTATTTTTATTATAATAAAATTAAAATACTAAAATATTATACATAATATTAATTTTTATTCCTTTCTTTTCTATCTTATATAATATAATTCTCAATATAAATTATTATTCGTATTATACTAAATTATCTATAATTTTTATTAATATTTTTATATTTCAACTTACAAAATTAACCTCCTTCTGTCCCTGCACCTGCTTCGCTTCCATCATCCTTCAATTTGTCCCAACCTGATATAAAACGGGGGCAGGAGTGATTTTTTAATTAACCCACCACTAATCTGACTCGTGACCATCCCTACCATAGTTACTCTTAGGCCCCGTTTATTTTCCGCCATCACAGTCCAGAGTGGACTGTGATGGATGAACAATCCCACAACTCCATGTTTGTTTTGGAAATAGGTCTGGATTAGTAGTCTGGGCGAGGAGGTGGTATTAGAAGTTAGTTTGTTCGGCTTAGGATGTTATCGGACGTCAGCCTAGAAGTCCAGCTGGTCGTCCGGTTGGTCAACCGGTCAATTGAAATTTATTTATTTATTTATTTTTACTTATTGGACATTTTTTTAAACATTAATGTTTAATATTTTTATATTTTTTATTAAGTAAAAATCATAATTTTATTTTCTTTATTATTTTATATAAAAATAATTTAACAATCCTTACACTAACAACTATCATCAAAACAAACACAATTTTACTAATCCCCTCACCATTTATTTCCTCACTATCAATTTCTTCCATTCTACTTCTGAAAACAAATGAGACTTTATTGAGTTCCGTATCATTTGTGTCTCATTTGGCATTTAATTAAAATAATCAAAAAAATAATATAAAAATCATTACATCACTTTCCTAATTTTTTTTTGAGGTTTAAAAGCCAAATAAAAATAACAACTAAGGAGTTGTTTAGGATGCACTAAAATAAAGATAAAAAGTTAAAAAATTGTTAAAAAAGTTTAAAATGTTATACTATTTAAAGGTAGCTTGTGGGGAAAGTTACTGGGACAAAATTATTATTTTGTCATTTAAATTCAACTATCCAAAAAGTTAAAAAATTAAAAGTTAAAAAGATGAAATGGTCATTTTAATTTTACTACAATATTTTATTACACATTTTTTTATAAAAATTTAAAAATTATCTTAAACATACATTTTTTTTCTTTTTTTAATCAAAAAATCAAAAAATACATTTATATATTGCACATTTCAAACAGCCAATACAAAACACGGTATTTGTGTAAGTTTGGGACAAGGCTTACGTCATTAATGCTGACGTGGGATAATTCCGGTTGACATGTTGGACCCAAAGGATGTGAGATTCACTGCGTTGCAACAGCAACAGTTGTAAGAAACTGTACGTGTCTATCTGCCATTGGAAGAGTAGAAGGTTGGTCGTGTAATCCGGTATGTGTTTCCTCGCATTGGATTGTGTGATCCTCTTGCAAGATATTGCCCCCGTTAGGCGTGGATCGACTGCGGTGGCAAAACCTTCAATTAGTCATTCAGTCGTTAAATTGGTAGTTTAAAAAAAAAGTACCTCCCCTCACGTTTCTGACAAATACAGGGACATTTCCTGTAGTTTGAATAATTACAGTAACCTCCCTTATTTTACCTGACAATGTCAAGATTCCCTCAAAATTTGGCCGCCGTTTATGCACCTAGCCGACCCTGCTGATGTCATCAACTGTAAACACAAAAATACCTAAAATGCCCTCAAGTGCCTATAATGCCTATAATGTAAATACTAAAGTGTCCAATGTAAACACTTAATTTGATTTTTTTATTTAAATATTTTATTTTATTTTGTAAATATTTTAATTTTTTAATTTTAAGATTTTAAACTCAAAATACAATTTCAGACTCAAATCGTAACTAAACATATAACTCAAAACTCAATTCAAAAATTATTTTCAAACCTCATAACCAAACACATAACTCGAAACTCCACATTATTTTCAAAACTCTACACTCAAATCATAACAAAACACATAACAAAAAAATTAAAATATTTAAAAATATATTTATAAAATAAAATATTTAAAATAAAAAATAAAATTTTTAAAATTTGTTAATATTTAAAAATATATATTTAACATAAGTTTGTATTTTTTTTAAGTTTGTGTTTGGTTATGAGTTTTGAAAATAATTTTTGAATTGACCAACACAATCATAAAACTCAATTCAAAAATTATTTTCAAACATCATAACAAAACACATAACTCGAAACTCCACACTATTTTCAAAACTCGACACTCAAATCATAACAAAAACATAATTTTTTTTTAAATATTTAAAAATATATTTATAAAATAAAATAAAATATTTAAAATAAAAAAATTTAAAAACATTAATATTTAAAAAATATATTTAACATAAGTTTGAATTTTTTTAAGTTTGTGTTTGGTTATGAGTTTTGAAAATAATTTTTGAATTGACCAACACAACCATAAAACTCAATTCAAAAATTATTTTCAAACATTATACCCAAACACATAACTCGAAATTCCACACTATTTTCAAATCTCTACACTCAAATCATAACAAAACACATAAAAAAATTAAAATATTTAAAAATATATTTATAAAATAAAATAAAATAAAAAAATTTAAAAATTTTAATATTTAAAAAATATATTTAACATAAGTTTGTATTTTTTTAAGTTTGTGCTTGGTTATGAGTTTTGCAAATAATTTTTGAATTGACCAACAAAACCATAAAACTCAATTCAAAAATTATTTTCAAACATTATACCCAAACACATAACTCGAAACTCTACACTATTTTCAAAACTCTACATTTGGTTAAGATTCTATGAGTTTTGAAAAGATTTTTGAAAATTTCTAATTGGAATTGTAATTCTAAAAGAAAACCAAACATGTTTCTAAAAAAAATATTTTTTCGGAACATGTTTATACTCAAAACTCAATTCAAAAATTATTTTCAAAAACTCATAACTAAACACAAATTTAAAACTCAATTCAAAACTCAAAACCAAACTTTTTCCAAAACTCTATTTTAAAAGAAAAAATTAAAAAAATATATTTTATTTTTTAAAATTATTTTTAGAGTCATGATTTGAGTGTGGAGTTGTATTTTGAGTTATGAGTTTTGAAAAGAAAAAATTTATTTTGTTATAAGTTTTGAAATTTTTTGAATTTATTTTTTTAGGGTACATATTTTGTATTTTAAATATTTTTTATTTATTTTAATGTGCATTATATTTCATACATTTATGTGTTGTATTTTTTAATATTTTAAATATTAAAATTTAAAAAAAAAATTATTTTTTATTTTAAATGTGTCATTTTTAATATAAATATTTTTAAATTATTTTATTTTATGGTTGTGTTGGTCAAAGCAAAGGGTTTTCTCGTCTTTTACTTTATGGCAGTGATGTTCGTCTTGAAGAAAAGGATTTTTCTACTTTTTGCAGGCAAAAGCAAGGGTAATATGGTCATTTTATATAAAATACTAACGTCGTTTGTGCAAAATAGACAGAATGGGGGAATCTTGACATTGTCAGGTAAAGTAGGGGAGGTTACTGTAATTATTCAAACCACAGGGGAGGTCTCTGTATTTGTCAGAAACCTCAGGGGAGGTAAATGTAATTTACCCTAAAAAAAATTAATTCGTATCCGTCTATTAATTTAGCAAATGTGAATTGTGTGGATTGACGGATGAATGCGAATCGGTTTGATAATTTAAAATTTTATAAATTTTTAATATAATTCATTTCGTACACTTCTTCAAAAAAAAAAAATATTACAATCAATGATTTAAAAAAGTATTACAATCATTGTATGCCTCATTCAAAGAAAGAAAGTTTGAAATTTTAGAATATTATAATCACTGCATACTTCATCCACATAAAGTATTACAATTTGTAATTCTTAAAATGTAAAAACAATTCAAACCACCAAAATCATGAACAGAGCAGTAGTAGATATTATATGCCTTTGTATTGTTACATTTATATCTGTTTTTGAAAACAAAAATCGACTAGCATATATCATCTTTTTTATTTGTTATTTTTAAAGTTAAATTTAAAAACCAAAAAATATAGATAAATAATACGTTTATTTTTTTCAATTCAAAAAGTATATTCAAGTTGAAAATTCTTTTTCAACCAAATATATTTAACAGAATATTTAAACTATTTTTAATTGAAACCACAAATAGAATATCTAAACAAATTGAAAACATGTCGCACAAATTACTAGGAATAATCGTAGTTTGGCGGTTCGGTTGCGATCAAAAGAATCTCAAATCCTCCAACTGCCCGAAACTAGGCAGATTGAAAAAAAATCAATCTATAACTATCCGCCCGTCATCACGTATCCGTCTAAAATGCGACGGATCGGCTCGGTTAAGTCGGTTTGGACAGATCGATATATCCGCTAATCAACCCTTTCCACGCTCTCTTTTTTCAAATAAAATATAATAGAAATTATAATTTAGTGATAAATTTTAAGAACATTAATAATTAAAATTTTAAATTTATTTATTATTTTTGTAATTATTTTGAGAAAATAATACTGAATTATGTATATATTTTTAAATCAAATATATTTTTGTAAAAAAATAAAGATACAAAATAAATTTATAACTACTTTATTAATTACTTGCATGTGTGTAGAGTTCACGTTGTTAATAAAATAATTAGGAATTTAGTTTTAGGGGGGTTTTTTTTTTTGTATAATTTATAAATTGACTATTTTACTTATTATGAAAAAATTATAGAAAAATAAAAAGATAACGTGACCTAAATAAATTAATAAGTCAATAAATAACTTATTTATGGTGTCCGTACCAAAATAAAAATATAAAATACCATAACAAAACTCATATGTTTTATTGCATGTGATTGCATGTACCGTACATCTATTATACTACAAAAAAGATACGGTCTAGACTTACAGTGCTAGTATTTATTCAGAATAAGCATGAATAGTGGAGATTAAATTGTTGAAGTGTGGGATCCATAAATGAAATGAATTTGAAACATTGTTTCATCTTTTTGGATAAATTCTAAGTAGATAATTCCAAGTTCGTAATCTTGTTGATTGTAATATGATAAAAAAAAAAAAAAAAAAAAATATTAGGGTAATATCAAATTAGGTTATCTGATTCTTTAAATTTGTAGGACATTGTGTATAAATTATTTATGATTTTTTTTATTTTTGACTCAATAATAGTCTTCATGTGATTTTATTATATTTTTCTTGAAAATTTAAATTTAAATTTTAAAAATATATTATATATTTAAAGTAATAGATCCCGTTACTTAAATCAATGAGTATGCGTGATTTTGTTCTTACAAAAGTGGGTGAACAAAATCTTCTTTAAATTTTCACTGTTTTATTTACAAGAGAACCGATGCCTCAAAAATGCACAAGAAATTATTCAGCACGATCGACATGATTAAGTTTTTTTTTTTGGATAGGCATGATCACGTTATAAATGCATATAATTTACATAAATAAATTATTGAAATTTATTTGAGACAATATCATAACTGTTCTAAAGTAGTAATGCTTTCATTGGTCAGTTAGAGTTTAACATTAGGACAACTAGTTAACTCAGATTTTTTTTTTTTAAGAGAAATGTTTGAGAGCTCCAAGGAGGGAGTTTTAATAGTTCCAATTTGTGTGTGGACCATCTGAGGTAATGTTTTGGCCTTATTCAATTAAAATTCTAATTTTAGGGGATGAAACACTGCTGGTTTTTTAATTTGTCTCCAATGCATATATTGTTGTTGTTGGTCCAAGTTTTTTAGAAACTTCAGAATAAGTATTAAAATAAGGCATTATCTAATTAAGTTGTTGAAAAATTGAGGCTTTTGATAATAATTTTTTCAAAAAAAATTTCTTGTAGAATTTAAAACAACAATTAAAGTGACCTAATAGTTGAACTATCTTTTATTGTTGTAAATTTTCTTAGCTTTTATTTGGGATGTGAGTTGACTTTTTAATTTGTTGACTTTTTGACTATTTTAGACAAGGTTAAAAAGTCTTGTTTGGAATAGGTTTTTTGGATTTTTTTATTTTTGTGAGAGAAAAAATAAAATGATTATGGATTGGATGTGAGATTTTGGATTCGTTTGGGAAGTGGGTTGGCTTTTTGATTTTTTTGGATATGTTAACCTGGTGCTAAAAAACCTTGTTTGAAAAGGGCTTTTAGTTTTTTTAGCTTTTTTGACTTTTTTATGAGAGGAAGAATGTAATGATTATGAGTTGGATGTGATGTTTTATCTTATTTGGTTAAAAAGCCTATTTTATTTTTTATGGCTAAAATAGGCAAAAAGGCCCCAAACTTGGCTTCCCAAATGAAGCTTTTGTTTTATTGGACTAAAAAATCTATTTTGTCTTTTTATGGCTAAAATAACTCAACCCAACTCAAACTTTCACGCCAAACATAGGGTTCATTTGAGAAGTGGGTTGGCTTTTTTTGCTTTTTAGTTTTTTGGCTATTTTAGCCTAGGGCTAAAAAATTTTGTTTGGGAAGGACTTTTTAACTTTTTGTGAGAGAAAGAATGTAATGATTATGGATTGAATGTGATATTTGATCTTATTGGGTTAAAAAACTTATTATGTAATGATTATGGATTAAATGTGATATTTTGTCTTATTAGGTTAAAAAACTTATTTTGTTTTTTTATGACTAAAATAGCCCATAGCCTTAATTGTTAACCATGGCGATACTAAGTGGGTGTTTGGAAAGTTGTTATTTTAGTAGGTTATTTTAGTTTTTGACTATTTTAGAACATTCGCATCAGTATAGCCAAAATAACAAAAAGGTAAAATATAGCTAGTAAATTACAAAATTGTTCCTCCATCAGGCTCAACAATTTTTTTGTAAATTAACATTTTGTTAAATTTGCTACAGTATCTCAACAATTTTCTTGAGGCATTGTTCATTAGTTACATGATTTTTTATTATATTTTTTGGAGCAAAACTGGGCCAAAATCTTTAAACCAGTCATCCATCCAAATATCTCCTCAGATATCCCATCGGATGTCCCGTGAGTGCCTGTAGCAGAAGAAGAAAAAATGTTGAAAATTAGTCTAACCAATCGACCAGCGAATTAACTGGTCAACGGCAATTTTTTTTATTTTTTATTTTTTAAGAATTGTTTCGATGGCACCTCATCAATTTAATAAAAAAATAAAAAATAACAAATACAATAAGAAATTAATTTTTTAATAAGATTGAGTTAGAGTAGAGAGTTTAATACAGTGAGTTTTAAAAAGGTGACTAGCTAAAATAACAAAAGTGGATTTTGGATTATAATTTAACTCAAAATTTGTTGAGGCTGATGTAGATGCTCTTAGTAGGTTAAAATTTTTTGTGTTTGGGAAGATGATTGGATTTTTTATAATTGGATGTGATATTTGTGAAAGAAAAAATAAAATATTTATAAATTTAATTTAACATTTTATCTTATTTACTGTTTTAGTCTATTTTATCTTTTTATGAATTGTACCTTAAATTAAGTTAAAATCTCACTTCCCAAACATAGCAACAACTTAGAAAAAGAGAGATAAGAAGAGAGATGAGAAATAAAGGTGACAGCCTCACAATTTTTTTTTTTTTGATAACTCTTTAATTTTTTTAATTTTTAATTTTTTTTTTCACATTTACATTTAAGTTAGGTCCAACTCATTCATAAAACCACCGAAGTGATGGTTTTACACTCCCAATTTTAAAAGGCCCATGTTCCAAATCTCTTTATATACCAATTTCATAATTTGTTAATTTTTACTAATCTTATTAATTAAACAAAAACGTTAGATTCTTAAGCGGTCAAACAGAGAAAAGAGGAACATTTCTTCACCACCCCTCTTAAGTATCTTATCAAAACACACACACACTCTCTCTCTCTTTCGTCAAAGTCCAAGTTCTTTCAAGTACTAAGTCGTAAGGAAAAACAATTTTTTCCCTAAATTGAGGGGGACCTTTAAAACTTAGACAAAAAGTGTGTGCTTGCATATATATGACCCCCATGTTTTTCCATTTTGGAGTGTGTGCAATATTCTCTCTCTCTTGTCATCAGTGTATTAGCTATCTTTCAAGAGAGAGTGAGAGAGTGAGTGTGGCTCCACTCCACCTTAAGTTTGTATTTTTGTCCATTCTCTCTTCTGTTTTGTTCTAAAAAAACAAACACATCATCCATTTTAAGGAAAAACCTAAGAACTTTGTCAAACTATCCTACTACTAACACATGCATGGTCTTAGTGGACACCCAAGTGGCTCACACCTTTTCATATTTGAGGCTTGACTGCCTCACTCTCCCTTTACCTTTTCAATTATGGAGCCGCTTGTCTCCGTAGTCTAAATCGGTTCAGCTTAGGCCATAACATTATTACAGATTTCATTTCGATAATAAAATTTATTATTTGTATTAATTTATTTATTTATTTATTTATGAAAAAAATATTGAATTAATTCTATAATTGTAATCATATTTCCCAACTAATAGTCCATCATCTTTTTCAAATTTTTAAACCATATGAGATTTTATTTTATTTTTATCTTTGTTTTAAGGCTCAGAGTGAAAATCACAACTTGGATTGTAAAATGTCAATTAAAAGGCTTGTGAGAAGTTGACTTACAAGTTTGGTTATTAATATTCAATTTTTTATATGGAGATTTGAAAATTTCTTATTTAAGGCTGGTATTCAAACAACGATAAAATTACTTTAAATTCCACACATAAGGTAAATTGTATAAATGTGACTCTTTTCAAACTTCAAATTTAAATTTTTATTCAAAAAATAAAATAAATAAATCTAATCATATACATATAATTTATTTATCCCTTGAAATTTTTAGTGGAGGAGTCAAGGGTCATGGATTCCAAGTCCATGTCACTCTCTAAAAAGAAGACAATCTAAAAGTAATAATAAAATAACAGTAGTGTTATATATACTAATTAGTATATTAATTAATGTATCAATATATGTTATGATATTATTATTGATCTCACCATTACACAAATTATAAATATCTAAAATTTCTAAAATTATGTTATATTATTTGTTAGTATACTAATTGATATATCAATTGATACCTAGGCTCCGTTTGTTTTCAGAGGTAGAATGGAGGGGATTCATAGTGAAGGGATTAATAGTGAAGTGATTGTTAGTGAGGGGTTTGATAGTGAGGGGATTAAGTAAAATTGTGTTTGTTTTGATAATAGTTGTTAGTGTAACAATTGTTAAATTATTTTTATATAAAATAATAAAAAAAAATAAAAAAATATAAAAAATTAAACATTAATATTTAAAAAAAAAATTCCCAATATATAAAAAATAAATAAAAAAATTTCTAATCCTCTCACTATTTTGTTAATACCATCTCTACCTTCTCCATCCCAATCCCTATTCCAAGGCTTTTACTAATATTGATTAGGAGTCCTCTCCCCATCTCTCAAAACAAACACTCCATATAGTAATCCCACCTCACTGTCAATCCCAATCCCTCCCTATAACCTCAAACAAATGGGCCTAACATTATTCATAAAATAAAATAAAATAAAAATTATATTATGCATCCTTCTAATCTTCTCTCTGTCTCATTTTTGTTTTCTATCATTTTAATACACCTCAACTTTCTCCATCAACATAATTTTATTAGCTACATTATTGAATTAGAATAGACCACAACAGTGTCCATTGCCAACAACACAAGGATTTTGAAAATGCAAAAATCAATAAAAGTGGTTGACCCATTTGATTATGATTAGTTTATGTTGTTCCCAATGCCATTTGGGCATGTGGGTTTGATCAAAAGTTAAGGAAAAAGAGTTATAAATGTCCTGGAACTGCTAATTAAATGGATTAGTGGCCTACCTTGTTTTTGTTTTTTGGGGGGTGGGGGGGCGGTTTGATCCACCTTGCTTCCCAAGTGTCCTTTAACCTTTTGTTTGCCCTTTTGACTATAGCCTTTTAATAGTTACTTTTTGAGAGACAAAAACCCCATCTCCCTCTCACATTTTACTAATTTTTACTTTTAAATAAATTTAATAATTTTGAATCAAATTTAAGTGGATCTTTATGCAGAATCATATGAAGAAAGTATTTGGCGCTCGTAGAGCATTGTCCAAATACTTAAAGAACTAATTCACGTTAAGTTCACTGAATCCTGAATCAATCGTTCCTGAAATCTTTTTTCATCATATAAAAGAATTGAATTTAGATCATACATTAATTTTCTCTATATACAATTGTGGGCATAAATTTTGGGCACTCAGCATTTTTGTTTTTGTAATATCCATACATTCTTAAAAATGTATTGATATTTAGCAATGAATAGAACAACATTTTGTGCTACTTATTATTATTACTTCTTCTTTTTTTATTTTATACAAATATCATGAAAATTATAATAAATTATTATACAATAATAAGTCATACAAAATTATCTAATAATATTGTCAATATCACTGAACCACATGAATATTATAAGAAACATCAATTTACCACCATGCTTACTCTTGTACAAAGTAGAACAATAGTCATAAAATCCATATGAGAAGCATATGAAACTGACAAACAAACCAAAAAAATATAGCATAAACTTTGACTTATGAGGAAGTGATTCTCTTGTCTTTGGACTGTGATGTTTGTTGTCTATATCATATTCATGGGACAATAAAACCTAAAAGAATATCTGAATTAAGTATATAAAAATTTATATTCAATTTGGTTAGAGATAATCTTTAACTGCTCCCTTTGAAAACCCATGAAGCAGACAAGGACTTGAAAGAAATTTAGCTGATTTGATTTGCATAATATGCGGATTTACATGTGCTTATATGAGACCTTTTAATTATATGCAAAAATATTAGTACTACTACACTCAAAATTCATAATGTTTTTGAGTCTCTCTAGGAGTTAACCTAACCAAACTCGGATTTTCATGTTAAGATTCATGTTTTCTAGAGATCTGATAAAATTTTTACGTAAGGTTCGTTTGACAATGGCTTTTTTAACTGTTTTTTTGGATTTTTTTGACTTTTTTAGCCTGAAACTTTTTTATTTGCTTAGTTTTTTTGTTTGGCTTTTTTGCATTGGAATGACAAAATTGCCCTCCACTGGAAAATGATGCTTATTTGACTTTTTGTTTGTATATGGGTTAGTTTGGTAATTTTGCATCCCAACTCAAGTGTTTTGGTATTTTATGATTTTGTAATTTTTTTTTATCCATATGTGATTATTTAGCCCACAACAAATGCCAACCAGGGCTAAGTCACCTAACACAATCGACCATGTAAAAGATTAAATACTAGGCACAACACATATAGAATTGAGAATCTTGATTTTATTTTTTTATTTTTTGGTCTTTTATCTTTGCTCTCAAGGATAATATTTAAAAATTAATTGCTACCAACCATTCAATTATGTTTCTTAATTTTTCCCTCCATGAAATCTAAAGATTCCCATGCAATGCTCTAATTTTTAAGATTTCTAAGGCTATTACTGTAATTTTCCACAGTAGTAGGAATTGACTGAGGTTAGCACAGAAAACTTCTTTGTTTGCAAGTTGAGAGGTAAAGTCATATTTGTCCACTGTATTTCAGTTGTGTTATTTGTTTAATTCTGTCCCTCCCACTTTGGGAAACAATACCAACACAGAATTTTTTTTCATTGTAATGTTAACATCGTATTCATCCTGAAATTTATCAATGTAAGTAAGTTAAATTTAATTGAATAATAGCTCAGTCCCAAAAATAAATAAAAAAATTTGAGTAATAGTCTCTTTAAGTTTATTTTAAAAACTTATCAAATTTTAAAAATGTGTTTAAATTTGAATTTTATGTATATGTTGTATACTTAGATGAAACTTGGAACAAAGTGAAAGTAGTGCTGTGAATGAACAAGAGGTGAAACAGTTTGGTTAGGGAACCCCCCCATTTGAAGATTTTGACTACTTTTTGGGATATCATTAATTTCACCTATTACTTAGCCCATAATTATATGATATCAAGGACTACAGGATTTAAAGACTCCCCCAAAAAAGCATGAGAAAGATTTCAAAAGTGGGTGGAAAAAGGAACCCATAGCATAGCCCTTCCATTCAAGGACATCTTCATTGTCCTCTCTCTCTCTCTCTCTCTCAATATTTATACAATTAAAAAAAAAAGAAATAGATATAGAAACAAAAAATACATAAAAAATGATGATTGTGAGGTGTAACATATTTTTTAATATAAAAAATGTCGCAGTCACATTATTTTGATGAATGATTTTGTATATAAATTATAAAATATATATAAAATATTGATATGAAAAAATTATGCACTTATCACTTTCAAATAATATTTAACATTTTTTTATTAACATGTCTCTTATATCACTGTCGTATCATTCTAACAACCGATTTCTAAATAGAAATTTTGAAAATTCTTTACCTTTAAATGAGTTCCCTACACGTCCTTCACACTTCAATTCAAACTCAGAACTTCACTTCTTTCACCTTCTACATTCCCTCTCTACCACTGTATACCTCCTCCCTAGCATAGTCACTATCCTTGACTCATTCAAACTCCATTTTCTTTACTAACTTCCACCAATGTCCACCTCCAAAACCTCTGATAAAACTCTCCAAGCCTTTGACCCCACCCTGGCTGCCACCGGCTTTTCACTCCTCCAACGGAACACCTCCCCTCCTCAGCCAAGTGAGAGGAGAGGCCGGCGGAAGCCAGCCGAGCCAGGGCGGTTTCTTGGAGTTCGGCGGCGGCCGTGGGGCCGCTATGCTGCCGAAATCAGGGACCCCACCACAAAAGAAAGGCATTGGCTGGGGACTTTTGACACTGCCCATGAAGCTGCCCTTGCTTATGATAGGGCTGCCCTTTCCATGAAGGGCACTCAAGCAAGAACCAACTTTGTCTACTCTGACAACAACACCACCAACAACACAGCTTTTGGTCTCCAAACCCTATTTCAACCACCACATCTCCTCCTCCCCACCGCCACAACCACTGATCAGACTCAGACTCAGACTCAAACCCAACAACCAACCAATCATCACAACAGTCCATGCTCTGACAATGACTCTGGCTCTCAATCTTCATATGGGTCATCACCAAATAACCATAATAACTTCTTTTTCTCATCATCTGATAATTCAAACTCAGGTTATCTGGGCTGCATAGTACCAGATAGCTGCTTGAAGCCTCCTAACAACAATGCTAGTAGTAGTACTACTTCAAATGCAGGTTTTCCTAGTAACCAAACACATTGGGATCAAAGCAGTGCAGTACTTGGTGGTGGTGGTGAGCTTCCTTACTTTGATGGACTTAACTATGGATTTTGGGGCAGTGATCAGCAGCCATGGGAGATGAATTCTTGTGAACCCGTGTCGGCGGAGATGATCAACAACAACAACAACAACCCATTGATGGAAACTTTGTATCCAAACAATGGAAATCTGGTGGATTATGGATCAATGCCTGCGATCTCTTCCTCAGCAACTTCATCATCTTCAGTTTCTCCTCCATTTGGTGGTGGAGTTGATGATTTTGGATACTCTCTTTTCTACTGATTTCATGGTCTGACTAAACTTCATCATCATCATCCTCTGATTAAGGTGGTAATATTAGTTATCATCATCCACAAACTTAAATGCACCATCTGTTTTTTTGTTGTGTTCTTGGTTTTCTTGCAACCCTTTTTTCTGTTGTAATTACACTTTTTTGTTTTTCATGAGAGAGAGAGAGAGAGAGAGAGAGAGAGAGAGAGTGTTTCGGTTTTATTAAGATAATGAAAATTTGTTTCCCGAATTTCCTCAAAATTTCATGTTTTTTTTATTTTTATTTTATATAATAATGATGGTCAGGATATATGATCATTGTGAGCTTAACATTTGTTTAGAGTTTAGTGGGTACCATTTTCTGATAATTGGGTCCCTGCTGTATATGTATTAAACGACATCCTTTTCGTAATTTTTGCTTAAAACAAATTTGTTGTTTGTGAGGGTTGTGCATTTGGCTTTGTTTCCATTTTTCTATTCTTAAAAATAGAAAAAAGTAAAACTGAAAACTTGTTTTGCAAACTGGCTCTGAAATTGTTTTGGAATTTTTTTTTTCCCTTCTAAAAGCACTATTTTTAATTTTTTTTTCCCTTCTAAAAAGAAAAATATTAGGAATTATGAAAAAAAATATCATGAAATACTTCATGAAAATTTTTCATCATTTGATTAGTGTATAATGTTTTATAATATGTATAATCTAACGGTGGATGATTTTTCATGAACATCTTTATGATATTTTTTTTCATAAACCCTAAGAGCATTTCCAATGCACTAGGCATATAATACTTGTTAGTTAAAATGCCTAGTGTTATTCACTTTTTTTAATTCCAATGCACTAGGCATATGATTAGGCATTTTGGCTCAACTCATATTCACTAGCTACATGTAGCTAGCCTTCAACGCTAGGCAAAATGTATTCAATCATTAGGATCATTTCCCTCCATCTTTGTTGTTGACGTGGCATTTTATAAAATTAATAGTATTTTGATAAATAGCTAAAATAAAGAGCATGATTGGAGTAAAAACATAAAACAGTTGATAGGTAAAATAAAATATATACTTTATAGTAATATTTAAATAGGTAAAATGCCTACTACGTTAGAGATGCTCTAACATTACTCTTTTAAAAATACTATTTTTTTGAAAAACAATCACGGACATTGTTTTTGGATAAACTACCAATAGGTCCTATTAGTTGGACTTAATTCCCATCAAGTCCTACTAAAAATAAGTCTTGATAAAATTGTCACTAAAAATAATTTTTTTGTGATAATTTTTTATATATGTCGCTAAAAATTGACAATTAGTGACTTTTTTTTGTCATAATTTTTATAAATTGTGGCTAAAACTTATAATTAGGATATACACATAAGTACTCCATTATTTTTCATATTTTTTAAAATAATTTTCACAGAAAAATTAAAATGATATAAACAATAAGGGAAATTATTTAATAATCTCGAAACACCACATGGCCATACTCCAAGTCAATTACTAATTATTTAGTCTCATGTTGTTCCCCCATCCCTAATATAAATCGTGGACCTCTACCCCTCTCTACCAATCAAAACCTTATGAAGTATTACGTGTTCATACTCGAAGGATAATGAATAATCATCCAAAAGACAATAGGTGCTGCTCAAATATTTCACTACTATTTTTTAGCCTTCGTTTGGCATGCCAAGCTTTTTGGCTATTTTAGCCATAAGAAGATAAAATTTACTTTTTAACCCAATACGACAAAATATCACATCTAACTCATAATTATTTCCTTTTTTTCTCTCACAAAAGTTAAAAAGGCCAAAAGAATTTATTCTAAACGAGACTTTTTAACTTCATACTAAAATAGCTAAAAAGTTAAAAAAATCAAAAAATCAACCCACATTCCAAACGCAAAAAATAAAAATTTTTGAAAACAGTTCCACAATTCAACCCTAACTGAAGAGAGCTCTTTCATTATTGCTTCCAAATTTTCATTTTTATTTCTCGAAAAACAATGGAAAAAAAAAAAAAAAAAAAAACGCTTGTTTTCACTTTTCAAAAAATTTTATTTTCTTATTTTCCGTATTTTTTTGTTTTTACTGAATTTTTTTAATATTTTCAACAAATTTTTTACTTTTTAGACACACCTAACATAAATACACCTAAAAATTAAAAAAATTATAAAAAAAATCTTTTAAAAATTCACTAAATACCAAATATATATATATATAAAAAATTCAATACATTTTTTACATTTTTATATATTTATTAATTTTTTAAAATATTTTTTCATAATTTTTTTACTTTTTAAATACATCTAAGTAAAATGCATCTAAAAAAATAAAAAAAAAATGTTTAAAATTTAAAAAATATTTACTAAAAACAAAAAAACACGAAAATCAAAAAAATCAATTTTCAAAAAACTTAATTCAGAAAACTCAAATCAAACACACTACATAACTTTTATTTTTTTTCAAAAACAGTATTTGAAAATTCATAAAAACAATTTAAAAGAGTATCCTAAAAAGAGGGAGTTTTCAAAAAATAATTTTTTTTCCTGAGAGTAGTTTTCCATATCTGATTTTCGAACAAGTATTCCACATCAGTATTCATATTTTTCTGTTTTCGAGAATAAAAAAACAAAAAACAAAAAACAAAAACAAATGTGCATTGTGTTTCATGGTCAAGCGGAACAAGTTGAACATTTAAACATGCCAAGTTCAAGAGAAATCACAGGACGAAGATTCACCTAAAGTACTATACATGCATAAAATGATCATTTCTATGTCAACAAATCTCACTTACCAAATATATTTGTGATAAACACATCAAAATGTCCCTCAATCACCACAGATTTACCCCAAAATTGCTCCATATTTGGCATATAAAAAGCAAAGCTCAGAGAAGCAATATAGTCATCACCAGTCTCATAAAACAATGATAAAAATAAAGACATAAATTACTTTTACAGAATCTCTGGTTTTTCAACGTTCTTTTGTTTGTTTTTGGTGATAAATTTATCATGAACCATCAAGCAATTGAAGTTTTCACAACATATGTATCCAGCTCATCCTTGGAGTCTCTGGAGTGCCTGTTTTACCACGATAGAACCCGCCCGGGACAGAAAAATAGGGGAACAAGAACACATCCAAATTTCATTCCAAAGTTGAATTGGAAGCTTGGTCCCAGATTTCGAGAGGTACAAAAGACGGGCTAACGCAGTAAATATGGAAGGAAGAGAGGTGTAGTACTAATCTTTTTCAGAGCATAAATTAACACAACAAACTCCAAAATTGAAGAGATGGTGCAACATTGGTTAATGGAAGTGGGCCTTTTCTTCTTGGTTATTAGGAAGAAAATCGGGAACAGTATATGGTTTGCCCGATTTTGAAGTTGGGCATCACTTATTCAAGATGAAAGAAGAGGAGGGCATATAAAGATTATATGAAAACAGACATGATCAGAGCAACAGTGTGCTAGATCTGAATCATGGAACCATGATGATTGAAAACAAGCCTCGTATTTAGAGGTACTGCCCCCAAAAAATAATGCATGGTTCATGAATTTTGGAGGAACAATTAGGGTTTTGCAATAATATATTGTTTAGATTGATGTGTGAACCTCACCTCCCTGACTCACACTACAGCTGGTGATTGAAGACGCAGAAGCCTGATCAGATTGCTGAACACTAGGATGAGAAGCGGGCCCACTCTTCGATAAAATCAAACCAACCGAACCACTAGATGTGCTTGTCGAAGAAGACATCCTGGTTGAAATGGCATCCTTGTTGGACCCCAAAATAAGTTCATGCCTCAACTCTGAAGAGGATGATGGAGCCAGAGTACCCATGGAAGATCCAACAGGGTAAGGAGCAACTGGCATATCAGCAAGAGAAGATGCAGATGAACTGTAACTCAGTGTTCCCAAGGGATGATCAAATTTGCATGAGGACCCAAATTTGCAAACTCCATTTTGAGCATAGTGTGTGCAAAGCTGTGCACCCTAATAAACAATTGAGAAAACAGATTATCTACCAGAGAATTGAAGAAATCAGATGCAGTCAAGTAGCATAGGGCTAGAGGCGCATTTATGCTGTATTTGGTTAACACAAGAATGAAAATGATATCATGCACAAAAACACACATGCATGGTGTTGGATTACAAAATAGCCCCAACAATGTACATCAAGATAAAAAAAAAAAAAAACGAGCATACAAATTGAGTTGAAAAGAGTGCACAATAAAAAAATATTACGGACGAACAAGTAATTACGAGACTTTGACCCAATACCTTTGAGAACCATAGCTTTAAACCATATTAGATCACTAAATAATCCAAAAATTGGCCCAATAATGTGTATCAAGCTATCTAACACATGACATGTGTATTTACACTTTCTTAACATCAAGAGCCTTTCATAGGAATCTTAGCGCATAAATAAGATTGGAAAAAAGTGACTGCTTAATATATTAAAATGAATTTCCATATCTTGCAAGCATCCATACATCATGATTTATTAATGTCATGTCAAGGTGCCACCAACCCTTATTTTGAGTCAATACTAAGGATGCACACAATCATCCAAAAGCAATCTACACCAGGTAAGCCCTAGAAGAGTCAAAATTAAGACATTTGGCTCCTTGGCCATTGCAGCAGCAGTTGCATTTTTCATTCAAATCAATCTTGTTTGGTAATTGACAGCATAATAGATGGTTGTATATGTGAATATGGATGAAGAGAGCAAAACGATGTTGCCAATGAAAGTAAAATCAGGCAACTTGAAGAGATGTGCTTCAAGATGAACAAAGAATGGATGTTCTAGACAAGATGAAATCAACATCCAATCCCAGCTTTCAAGGTGGAAGTAGAAGTTGAAGAGATGACAAGATTAGATGAGTGCAAGCACACAAAACAATTGAAATGAGTTGTGGTAGACAGTGAGAATATAGCAGTAATTCAATATGAATGAAGTTATAAGTCAGATATTTGACTCCTTCTCAATCAAACATTTTACTAGTAGCACACTCATCATATCAGCATGGTTCCCACTAGGCCACTAAGCAAATCAAGCACAAATAGAAACAAACAATTGATTTGGCCATTTAATATCCATTCAGTACTTGAACAAGGTTAAGTTTTTCCTCTCACAAAAATAAATAAATAAACAAATAAAATACAATAAAAATAAAAAATAAAGAAGAAAGAAAAAATTGCAAATCAAATTACCATTAATTGAATACCCACAGCCTTATGAAAATATTGCACTAGTGAACTCAACCCCACAATTCTAAGTGTACAAGTAGAACTGGACTTGTGCAGCCAACCAAAAACAGAACAAGGCCCAGATGAGAATGAAAGTGAGAAATTCAAAGGCACGGTGTTGAAAATTTCCTCAACACATCTATCATTTTTGCTATTTTTTACCAGAACAATTGTATATCAGAACATCACATTTCCTTTGATGAGGACAAAAAAGGCGGAGGGCAAAGATGAATTGAAGATTATGATTTATGGGTCTAGGTTCCCTCGAGTCCGTGATTGGACTGGAGGGTACTGTTTGGCCCGTGAGGGCTCACCATGGGCCCCATTTCAATAATCTGAACCGTTCAATGTGTAGAACTCGTCGAGTGTTATATGCCTGTAAAAAATCATGTTTGTTGATCGGATATCGATAGCTATCTCATCGGATCAGATTTCTGTTACAAGCATATAGTACTCGACGAGTTATAAACATTGAAAGGTTCGGATTATCAAAACGGAATCCGTGCCTCCACAGGCTGAACAACACCTTCCAATCTGATCACGGATTGAAGGGAAGCCTAACCCATGATTTATTACTTTATTAAGCATTACCTTATATTTTTATTTATTGGTTGTTTTATATTCATTAGTTTTATTTAGAATGCCTATAAATAAGACCATGTATAATAGGTTTTAAGAGATTTGGAAGAAATTAATAATCACGATTTAAATTTATGCTATGTTTTGTGTGAAGCCAAACTTGTCGGACATTATTGCCATAAAAAAGACCACACCATTGCTGCCTCGCTTGGTCTCACTGTCACCGATCACCTTTTGTCATTGTTCCACCATCGCAGACAGTAATAGTGCTGCTACTCGCTGAAATGAGCACTACACACTAAAACTTAGCAAAGCTAATTCCAAAATGATGCGGACCAACCAGGGAAACCCGAAAAAGTCTTTGTTGACAAAACTCATCCATCATTGCTTCACCATAACGAGCACCATTCTTTGAACTATGCCAGATCAAAGTGTCCGGATTCATCCCTCAAACCCCAGATTCCAAAAACATATAACAACCAAAAAAGCCTCCAACAACTGAATCTCCCAAACGTTCTACTAAACCAAGATTCCATACAAATCCACTATTTGAAACCAACAAACAAGCCTAAATTGAACCCTCTTGTTGACAAGGCAAACAAGTTGGGAAACACCTCCCACAAGAGCCTACAACCACACCAAACATCAAGCCAAAATTTTACTCTACAACCATCTCCCAGAAACCACAATTTGTTTAGCAAATTCACCCCACGCCTTCATTAAACTCCTCCACAAATCCACCTATAAGACCTCACGATTGTACCAGTGGACCAATTCTCCCAAACCCTCCCATGTTTCCTCCCCATCGCCTCCCTCCACAACCTCTGAGGAAGTGCCAACATGGCAACCGTGCCAAATCCCAAGTGGATGCCATGGTGGCTTAGAAGGAAGTCAAGGAGTCCCTTAGACTTGGCAAATATTGGAAGACTTCCAATAGAACTACCTTCATTATATTTGTTTTTTAAGTTCTGCGGAATCATAATTTTCTAAAAAGTTGTTTGTTTTTTGTGATTTCATGAAGTTTGAAGTTATGAAGAGAAATTAATGATTTTGTGGAATATTATCTTTAAATGAATTATAGATCTATCCTCTTTTTCTTTTCCTTATCTTTGTTGTGATTTCTTGTTCATCAACCTTCTTTTTCCTCTTTGGTATTCACCTGTGTCAACCTCTCTTTCTCTAAAGCAAAATCTCCATACACACTCACTTAGCAAAGTCTTACTAAACCATTCCAAGTTACGAATCCCCAAGCCTAACCAAGTGATTCTTAAACTCCTCCCTTTGAACCCCCACAAGAAAGTCCCATCAAGTAAGAAACACATTAGATACTAGAGGCAATTGTTCCAAGGTAAAATAAATTATATCGGTAGGATAACAAATTGTAAAAGAGACAAATCACTTTGCTTTTATAATAAAATATATAGATAAATATCAAGCCAATATCCACAGGAATCGCTGAACAAATTCATTTAACAAATCATTTAACATTTCTATTTAACAAATAATAACTAAAGAATCGACTATTCAACATAAGCAAACCAAAATGATAAAGTTCAACTCAACCAAGCTTTAATCTAAACAATATGGGAGGACAAATGAATTTTTTTCCTCCAGTCACCTCTTTTTAGAGCCATATACTCATTTTGATCCAACACGGTCACCATCAAGTGGAAAGCCATATATTTTGATTGTCTCCAAGACCCCCAGTGGCCACCACAGTTACCAAACCAATAAACAAATATTATGACCAAACAAGTTACATGATATGCAACCCCTATAAACATAGAACTTTAATGCTTGAAGACAATTATGGAGATGATGCCACCAACCAATAAACAAAAACCATGACCATGCAAGCTACATGATATGTACTTATAACTGTATCCCTCTAATACTTGGGAATAATTATGGAGCAGACACTAGGGTTCAAACCCCATCACCTATCAAAAAAAAGAATAAATTAATTGATCACTTAAAAACAAAAGAGAATCGTCTAAATAAAAAGAAGTACTGCAGTATACTGCTATGGCCATCAGGAGAGCAAAATAAAAATTTTCAAGGGGAGAGAGAGAGAGAGAGAGAGAGAATTCTATAATAACTGAAAAAGAAAAATGCAATAAATCCAAAAAACAGAATCTCAAATGACAAGGTATCAAGCAGCTAAACATAATCCTATACTCAAACATATTTTTTTATCAGCATATACTCAAAACATAATAAATCCCTATAAATTACTGGGGGTTGGCTGCATGAATCCTACTCCCCCATTTAACTCTATGTAAATCCTATTCCCAAGAACATATTTGGCAGCAAACATCATGAAATTCATTAAGGGAGGAAAATCTATGAGGACTTTGACTCTATCCACCACCTAAACCGAAATTCAAAATGAATATGCTTTCTTTATTTAAGAGCAACATGTCAAGGGAAGACCATATTTCAGCATTCATCCTCTTTTCCCACAACTTCAATAAGCAAATATGACAAAAATCAGCTTAATGGAGATACCCAACATGTCAAGGGAAGACCATATTTCAGCATTCATCCTCTTTTCCCACAACTTCAATAAGCAAATATGACAAAAATCAGCTTAATGGAGATACCCAGTGAAGAATAATCTAATAAAACCAGACAGACTTTGCAGGGTGGCATATTGTTTGCCTATCCTTCAAGTACATAATAAATAAACAGACAATGAGCAAAAGAACCACCTATTTCAACCCTATAATGACCGTGAATAAACAGACAATGAGCAAAAGAGCCACCTATTTCAACCCTATAATGACCGTGAAGAATATACCACATGTAGAGTCCTCATACAATATTGCTCCTTAATGAAGGCAAGAAACAAAAAAATACCTTTTAAGGGGAAAAAAATAATTAATAGAGACCAACAAACAAGTATTTGAGACTTACCACGAGGCTTCCGATCTCCATTGGCATTCAGTTTGTCATAGATAGGAAATTCACAGATAGAAATGGCATAAATTGGTGATGAGTATTTTCACAAAGAATTTGGTTGATACAATATGATCACACATCCCAAAAAGAGAATACAGAAGACAAGACCACTCGTACAATGTTGAATTTGTCCAGATGTTACATATAGAAAATTAGTAACTTGATACGCCTAAATTTTGATTGAACTACAAGAAACCATAAATTAACCAAGTTGTACTTAAAAATGTATGCGACAGGCTGACAGCACAGTGATGTGCTGGCACTCAATTAGTAGTTAACTGGTACATTGCTCAGCTCATTGGCTCACTTGAAATAATTTTATACACATTGTCAACTTCTATTCTTTCATCAACATATGAGGATTCTTTACAGCCGGTGTCATCATAGCATGGTATTCGGTATCTTCTTTCATCAACACACATTTATTTTATTTGAAAGTGTATTTTTATGTATATATAATTATATGTGTTGGTTACATAAAATGAATCTTACAATTCACGATTCAATTGGCAATTTGATAACAATGCGCCCACCACTTGGTACCATACATCAAAACAAGTATTATAGCAATAATGGCAATGGAGTTTCTACCAAGATATACATACCGGACGTAAGGGAAGACCCATCGGACTAAGAACAAAATTCATTTGTGGCAAACTCCATTCTGGTGGATGATGGTATCTACATGATGATCCAAATTTACAATTCCCAGTTTTTATGTAATATTGACATTCAGGTTGGCCAGGTCTTTCTGGAAATGCATATTCCCTCTGGTTACTACTTGATGGACCAGCTGAAGCATGCAAGGGTAAATAAGCTCCCGCATATGCAGGTGCTGAAGGAGATAATTGTGTTAGCCCATAAATCGGACTTGCTCCAATGGTAGACTGAGAACTAGGGGAAGCTACTGGATTTACAGATGCCTGCACCAGGTGGGTCAACAACTTAATAGGAAATATATATATATATATATATATAGAGAGAGAGAGAGAGAGAGAGAGAATTCTCCAAGGAAGCTAATGCACCAACCTGGTAAGGATTCCAACCAGAAAAGGGAACCATCCCTGTAGACAGCAGCACAGGACTATAAGCCCCTTGAAGATATGAACCTTGAACTAAAGTAGGCCTTGCAACTGGCCAATTTCCAGCGACCACTCCATATTGTTGAGATGACGGAGCAGAAGGAGATTGTATTGAAGGATAAATTGCAGCAGGCACAGGTGCTGGCATAGGCAAAGGTCCAGCATTTGGTGCCGGCATTTGTATGCCAGCCGGATGTGGATGATGGAATTTACAGGTTACACCAAACTTGCACTGCCCCGTTTTCACATAGTATGAACATTCTTTTTCACCCTGAGACAGTAACTCTAATTTTGAGCCAACTTAATAGCACATGTCAAAGAAAATCAAATGAAATCTAATGATATACAAAAGCAATTACAAAATCCAGACCGGTCGAAATGGGTATCCGTAAATATTTAGTGTCATAGGGATAGCAGATCCACCTCCCTGTTGCGGATGGTGATACTTGCAGGAAGCACCAAATTTACACATACCAGTCCTCATATAATACTACAAATTCACCACAATGAGGCACAGTCAAAATAGAAACTTACAATTTCCATCAAATGTGGAACCAAAATAAAGAAAAAAACATATTCATAAATAACAATACCAGAACTCATTCTTTTTACCGAATCTAAACAAATTAACACATAACACAGTGGAATTTTGCAAACTTCCCTTGCCCAATATCAACCATCAAGCAATTATTTGAAAATCTAAAAATGATTATAAAAAAAATTGCATTTAAACCACATACCTGGCACACGGGTTGACCCACTCGCTCCGGGAACTCCTCTCCACCAGCTCTCATAACCCCCACAACCTGACAGTGTGTTTCCATCACATTTAACCAAAACATATCAATTTCTCAATCATTCTTTCCAATTTTACTAAGTCCATAATCAAAACAACATTTTTTTTCCCCAAAAAACCAACACTCCAAATACTTTAAAGCAATCTAACAAAGCAGAGAGGACTAAATCATATGCAATCAGCATCAAATCTAGGTACAAAGCTACTACAAATCAAACTAATGACAAGATCCGACAAAATTACATGCACAAATCAAAATGATCACCCATAACATTCATCAAAAGCCCTTTAATTAAGCCCTAACATATACACAAAAAAATGGGGACTTTGAAGAATTACCGAACCCCGGTCCCGGGGATGATTGAACCGACACCGCGAACCGTACCCGCAAAACCCGGTCCTCAAATAGTAGATACAATCGGCCTCGTCGGGCCGCTCCGGGTAAGACTCGACACCACTCCCGAACCCCAACTGCCACATAGGCTCTGCATTTGCAAAATCATAAACCCAATTCAAAAACACATTCCACATTCCCAAATTCGCAACAAATCGAATCGAAATTCAATTGAAATTCAACGAAATTTGAAGTAATGAGTGTCAGTGGACTGACCTTCGAGCCCGGTTTCACCTCCTGGATCAGACTGCGACCCTTCCATTGCCGTTGCTCGACCGTACCTCTCCATTGCACAAACTATGCAACAAATATATATATATGTATATATGTATGTATGTGTATATACAGATATGGGAATCAAAGTGGAGATTGAAGAAGTAGAATGGGAATGGGGTTGGATCGACTGAGAGTGATGGTTTAGAGAGATTTAAAACACTTTTTAGAGAGTTTTCGTCTCTATTTCTGATGTCTGGGTCTGGTTTTCGCTCTCTCTCTCTCTCTCTCTTCTTTCTGTCTGTGCAGTTGCAATTTTTCGTTTATAAACGCGCCAAACAGAGCAGAGGTTACCTAAACTAATCTTAATCTTAAACATAGACAAAGGTTACAATCTAGAAAAAAACATAGACACATAATACTTAAAATAATTATAATATAAACATAAATTTATATTTTTATATACAAACTATTTTTGAAAAATCATTTTTTATTAACTGGGTAAATTACAATACATGCCTTCATATTTGTTTAAAATATGAATTATTTTCTAAAATGCTGAAAATTATATTTTTTTTAAAAGAATTTCTAATCACATAACAAATAACTCATTTTATCTATAAATTATTGAGTCAATTAACAATTTTAAATGATGACAAAAATAAATTTTAATTAGTAATTTTGGTAATTTTATTGTTGTGTAAGAGAGTTGTTATAAATTTCATTTTTTATGTTAATTTTGTTGAATAAGTAATTCTAACAATAAATATTTATAATTTTTTAAATCACAATAAACAATATATATTTTGAACAAATTTTAAACAGTGTGTTTATAATTTATCCTTATTAAAGAGAATCACACATTATTCACGTGTGGGAATAATAGTTTTCTTTCGTGTAAGTATAACTTTATTAATAAATAACTAGTAATAAACATTTAAGAATTGTTCCATAAAATGACAGAAATAGCCTTATAGATTTGCAACTTCGTTTGGTTTGATTGTCATTTTTTTTAGGGAGCAACTTGTCTCCAGTCCGAGATCAGATTGAACGGTACTGTTTGTTTCGTGAGGGCCCACCACAAGTACCGTTTTGATAATCTAAATCGTTTCAATGTGTAGAACTCGTCAAGCATTATATGCCTGTAAAAAATCAAGTTGATCGGATATCGATAGTTATGTGATCAAATCAGTTTTGTATAAAAAAAATAGACGGTGGAAAAAATTAAAGGTTGACAACAAACTGATCCAATGAGATAGCTATCATAGCAATCCCGATTTTTTTCCGTCATTTATTGTATTCCGGACTTGGATTCCGTGGTTGTTTATTGTTGTCTATATCTTGTTTCCATCATTTAATTCCTTGTATTTGAGTTGTGGGATGTGTTAGGTAAGTTTGGAACAGGTTGGTTGTCAGTTGGAACAAATGGTTGCTGTCCAGGGTTTGGCTTCTTCGCTCAAGCGAGCCTTAGGTATTTGCTTCTTTGCTCGAGCGAAGATTCTTGCGCTCGAGCGAGCTTTGTGTGGTGTGTCTCTTTGCTTGAGCAAGCACACTTGTGCTCGAGCGTGCGTCTGCGTGAGTGGCAGATCTGAAGTTTCGCATTATTCGCTCAAGCGACGTTTCTTGCGCTCGAGCGAGGTATTTGTTGTGTCTGGTCGCTCGAGCGACAACTCCTTCACTCGAGCGAGCCTCGCATATATCAGTTCACAGCAGCGTGTTTTTACACCATTTTTGAACCTCTTTTTCTTCCAAAACCCTAAATCGACAGCCTCTCTCTCTAAAATACCCCTTCTCTCTACAAATACTCTTGATCTAGGGTCATTCTACCCTACTCTCTTTGTTAAAAAGCTAGAGCATCGTGTGGGCTACCTTTTGATCTGAAAAAGTGTAGATTTGGAGCACTTTCAAGTTTCTCATTCTTCTCCTTTGAGCTCCTAACTTTGAGGTAGGGATAAACTACTCCTTAATATGAGTTTTGACATAAATATTGGTCATTTGGTATAAATGGTGGGATTTGAAAAATTTTGGGTAAAGTTAGGATTTGAGTTTGAATATTTAAAAGATGGGTTTTCTTATTTGGGCTTCATATGTGTATGTAAGATCTTGAAAATAGGTTATTTGTGTATAATGGGTGAAATTTGGCCTTGGGAGCAATATTGGAGAAAGGGAGAAAATGCCCTAATTTGAAATATATACATTATTTGTGTAAATGATGAAATCATTATGGAAATATGAAATTAGTTTGAAAATTATGAAATTGGAGGAAATTATGACTAAATGGTGTAGTTGTATTGATAAATCACTCACCTAAGGAAGAGCTAATAAATTATCTGTTAATGGATTTATTTATTTGTTTAGAAATAACTGTTTTAAACTATCGGTGGAGGATAGCCATGATTGTTGTAGAAATTTTATGATGATAAGGTAAATTGAAACTAATCAATTGGGTTATGTCATTGAATATGACGGCTGGATGTAAACATTATATATGTGATTGAATTGGTCATTGTATATGATAACGTGTGTAAATACATCGTATATGTATCTTTGTTTGGGAGGAGATAGGGGATGTACTCCATTATGTGGGAGGAGATAGAGGATGGACACCATTGATAATTAAGTTGGCCGGAGTGTCCAGGGTAAAAGTCCCGAAATTATATATATATTTGGATGCCGGTTCTCTTGGACGTAGTTTCGTAAAATGGCAAGATATGGAAGTGTATGAATGATGTTTAGGATTGAAGTGTTGATTAATGAGTTGTAGTTTCATTTTGAATTGTTTGTATGATAATGAACTATGCCAATGAATTGACTCGAGTAAATAACTAGAAGTGAATTGGAATATGGGTGTCAATGTTGACTGATTATGGAAACATGTAGGATGGTTTATAAGTGTTAAACATTTATCGAATGCTAATGTTTTAGTTAATTCTCATATACTGCTTAGCATATCTCTACTGGGTTTTGGCTCACCCTACTTGGGACACCATTTTTCAGGTGCAGGAGACATGCAGTCGCCAAGGTCTTAGCTTGGGAGGTTTAGGAGTTGAAGACTTCCTTTTGGTTATTTTGTTTTGGTGTTCCATGTATATTCAAGCCGTGGGCTTTCTATGTATAGAGTTAGAACTCTTTTTCTGTTGTAACCAAGTGATAACTTGAAAAGTTGTAAACCCGTATGACATTTACTTTGTTGTTAACATGTAATATCCCTTGTAAAGAAGACTATGATAAATGAAAATGTATTATTCCTTTATATTCATGGGACTTATAAATGAATGATTTATGTCTTAAATTGAGGGCGTTACAACTATCGATATCCGATCAATGTGATTTTTTATAGACATATAATACTCGACGAGTTTTATACATTAAACGGTTTAGATTATCAAAACGGGACCCGTGGTGGACCTCCACGATCCAAATAGCACCATCCAGTCCGATTTCAGACTGGAGGCAAGCTGCTTCCTTTTTTTTAATTCTAAAATTTAGTTTGATGCAAATGAACACTACAAAAAAAAACTTAAAAAATATGAAAATGATAATTATTTTTGAATTATTATTATTATTTTTAATGAAATTAGTTTTAAATATTTTTTGCAAAATAAATTTTGAAAACAAAACCATATATCCGGCTTCTATTCTTTTCCTGTGAGAACATTGCCAATAGTAAGAATTGCCCCAATGCAAATAAGCACTCCACATTTGTGCTCTTTTAATTCTTTTGATTATGATGTTTAACTTTTTTGTTTTTCAGCGCATGTCATTGGCTAATTTAATATAAAAATCATGAACCCCCTGAGATAAAAATTGACTCCGTATTACATCTTTAAATTGATTTGTATTTTCTCATTTTGTCTCTCATCCTTAAGAATATTAGTGAATGTGCACGTGAAAGTTTCTTTCTTAAAAACTTTACACTAAGCAAAGAATTATCAATTTAGAACATGCATATTAATTAGGGATAAATACGAGTTTGAAGGTTTTTTCAACCTATTCATTTTGACTTGTCTTTTTAAATAGGCTAGGAATTAGTTCTTGGATTTGTTTATTAAATAGGTCGTGCTTGAAAATATTCATTGTAATCCAATCTCACTTGTTTAAATGTTAACAATTAGGAATAAGTACGAGTTTGATGGTCTTTTCAACTTGTTCATTTTAACATGTCATTTTAAAGATTTGGAATTGACATTGAAGCTCATAAAATAAGTATAGAATGAGCTTTTAGATTTGTTTATTAAATATGCCGAGCGTGAAAATATTCGTTATCGTCTGGTTGCAGTTATTTAAATATTAACAATTAGGGATAGATACTAGTTTGATGGCCTTTTACACCCGTTCATTTTAACTTGTTTTTTTAATGAGTTTGGAATTAATATTGAAGCCCATGAAATAGGTCTGTAATGAATTTTTAGATTTGTTTATTAAATAGGTCGTGTTTGAAAATATTATTTGTGATCCGATCTCAAATATTTGTATTATATATTACGTATGTCACTTTTATTAACAATGGTTGTTAATAAGGGTCGACATGCGGTCGAGTCATGAAAATAGAAGTCAAGCTTTTTTGTGAGCTAAACCCAATACCAAAGACAAGGTATGTCTTTACTCGAGTTGTTTAGAGTACGGGCTTGGAAATAATACACAAAATATATCATTATATTGATATAAAGCACATTTAAAATAAATTTAAATTGCACAATATATTTTATGTTTTTTAATTTTGTCTAACTAATATTTTTGAACCCCTATTGATATTCTCCATATAAACCCATAGTAATGGCATAGGTAAGTTTGTTGGGCGTTAAATATGCAATCCATTTGATCTAATACATACAGCCAGTTTGACACCGGCTTCAAATTGACTTTTTGGCATTCAAGCCTACAAGCGTGTTTGGTTGGCCTTTTTAAGTTAAACAAAAACTTTGGGTATTTTTGGTTTTTCATTTTTTTTGGTTATAGTATTTTGGCTTTTTTTTTTTTTTTGGTACACCATTTTGGCTTTTTTATGGCTTCATGATACATACAAAAATTTACGTAGCTATCACATAAATGTTTTAGATCCCTATTATCTATATATCTTTTGGACCCACCAACAAATTTCAAATTTTTCATAAGCCTTCTATCATCTCATTTAATATAAAAAATAACCTCATGGAATCCATCCACGTCTTTAGAACGTGAGTTGACTTTTTAATTTTTTGATTTTTTTAATTATTTTAATCTGTGGTTAAAAAGTCTTATTTTAGATAGATATTTTGATTTTTTTGAGAGAAAAAATAAAATAACTATGTTTTGAATATGATATTTTGTCTTATTAAACTATAAAACCTATTTTATTTTATTTTTTTTTAACTATTTTTACCAAAAAATCTCATTTTAACTTATGTCAAATGAAGGCCAAGGTCAACCACCCTCCTCAATCTTCATGTCATCTCTATTCCTCTACCTCCGATAAGATGACAAATAAAAGGATAATAAATTATAAATACAATATTATTGATGTCATTCCAAATGCATTACGAATCTCTTTTTGATAATATAAATAATTTATTTATAACACCTTCTTGTATATTATAATTTTTAAAAATCAATATAATAAAATAAAAATATTTTTATTGAATAAATTTAATTTTTTCTCATCAATAATATGCACGAGTGGCTTAAACAGTTTCTCACGCTGGATATCTACAATTATTATAGAGATAATTACAAATCGGTGATTTTTCACAAAATAATTAAAGATTCATGAAAAAATTATAATTTTAATTAAGATAAATTATAAATACATTCTTTAAAGATTTATTTAAAATATAAATTACTCCATGTTGTCTTGAAAATTGCAAATACCCCCTTTAAAAAAAATTGTTTAATAGAATTAATAGAAAAAATAAGATTTCTAACTATTCTCATAAACAACAATAAAATTACATAAATCATTAATTAAAATATATTTATGACATTATTAAAAATAATTAGTTGACTTAATAATTTATTAATAAAAATAGTCATTTGTTATACAATTAAGGGAGATGATATAATTTTTAGAACAATTCGTATTTTAAGTAATTTTTAAAAAATATATTATAATTTATCTTTTTAATTATTAATATTTATAAAATTTACTAACACTTACCTAAAATTATTTTTGCCTCCGTTTGGGAAGTAGGTTGGCTTTTTGACTATTTTAGCCTGGGCTATTTTAGCCTGGTTTGGGAAGGACTTTTTAGTTTTTTTGACTTTTTTGGCTTTTTTTGTGAAAGAGAATTGTAATGATTATGGGTTGGATTTGATGTTTTGTTTTTTGTGACTAAAATAACCTATTTTATTTTTTTTGGCTATTTTAGCCCAAAAAAAAAAAAAAAAAAAAAAGTCTGGCTTTTTTCTTCCAAACGGAGCCTTTAAAGAGGTACAAAAAATTGTAATTACCCCCATTGTTTCTGAGCTCGCACTGTGAAATGGTTCATGAAAGAAGTGGGTTTTAGGGCAAAAAGTTATAACGCTGTGAAGAAATCCTCTGCAGAACAGGTAATTCCCTCATCATTTGGCTAAAAAATTTCATCAATGTCAATGTCTAGTTTAAGCTGCAAATCTTTACACCATTTGAGGTCTGCTACTATAGCTTCTTCACCAACCCACCACCACAATCTCTATTTCGTTCAAAACCACCCCTTTTCATCATCATCATCCCTCGAAACCACTCCAAATCAACACTCATTCGCAGTGAATTACTTCATAAACTCGTGTGGGTTTCCTCTAGAAAAAGCTATCTCAGCATCGAACTATGTCAAATTTAAAACTCCAAATAAACCTGACTCTGTCCTCGTATTTTTGGAGAACCACGGCTTCACCAAAACCCAGATCTCAAATCTCGTAAGGAAGCATCCTCCAGTAATCTTATGTAAACCGGAGAAAACCTTTTTCCCCAAATTCCAGTTTTTCAAATCTAAAGGTGTTTCGAGCACTGATGTTGTCAAAATACTATCTTCAGAGCCAAGTATTCTCAAAAGAAGCTTGGAAAACACAATCATCCCATCTTTCAATCTTTTAAAAAAATTGACGGATTCCCCAGTGGAAATTATTAAATGCTGTGCCAGGGTTCTCTTCTTTGATCTTCAAGTTTCTGTAGTACCCAATATTGAAATTCTGAGAGAAGCAGGTGTGCCAAGTGCGAAGATTGTGTCCTTTTTTAAGTACGAACCTAGAAGATTCATGACGACTAGTGATAGGTTTAGAAAGATTGTGAATGAGGTAAAGAAAATGGGTTTTAATCCTGTGAGCTTAAAGTTTGTCATAGCATTTCAAGCGGTTAGCTCAATGAGTAAATCGACGTGGGAGAAGAAGGTTGAAGTTTATAAGAAGTGGGGTTGGTCTTAGGATGAGATTCTTGTGGCTTTTGAGAAATATCCGTGGTGTATGATGGCGTCCGAGCATATGATCATGATAGTGATGGAATTTTATGTCAATAAAATAGGTTGGGATTCTTCGTTTCTTGCAAGAAGTCCGATACTTATTGGTTATAGCTTAGAAAAGAGGATTGTTCCAAGGTGTGCAGTGTATCAAGTATTGTTGTCGAAAGGTTTGATTAAGAACAAAAATTTTAACTTGACAAATATGTTGAAGAAACCTGAACAGTGGTTCCTAAAGAAGCTTGTCAACTGTCATGAGGACGAAGCTCCTGAGCTATTGAAATTGTATAAGGAAAAGTTGGCTCTTGCAAAGTAAATAGCATACGTGCATGTAGATGAGAGTGGATGATGATGTTTCTTTTGATACCAACTCAACAAACAATTGCCTTGTTGTTTTGCTTCACGTGGTTTAATTTTGGTTATTGAATTATCTCATTTTATCATCTGTAAGCAAGTTTGAGTTCAATGTTTTCACTTTGACAAATGGGATTTGAAGGTTCACATTGCTGCATTGAATCTTTGTCATTCTGTAATGGCTGAGGCTTGAAGCAGTGTACCTATATCTGAAGATTAGCTAACTCCTTAATGCTGCATTCATCGTTTGAGTAACCATTGCACATTAGCATAGATAATGTAGATTGTTGTGTCCAGTAAATTGTTGATGTTATGCGTATGAGATGTTAACACAGTGTTGGTAAGATAAGCCATTGTCTAACTTTTTTGTAGGGCTAATTATGTAAGCCTCATTTGAAGATAAGTAAACCGTTCAAAGTTTAAATGCCATGATTTCAAGCGGTGACTGACAATGATTGTCACATTTTCTTCAAAGATGCATCTTACATTTTCTTATGTTCGCTCTTCTAGTGCAAGGTTCTTGAATTTTGTATACTATTTACTACATACAGTAAGTGTGGAGGCTAGACAGGAACTAATATTTAGCTTCAATTTGAAATAACAATGATAGTTGAAATGGTTCTCAACCTATGGAAGTGCAGAAAAGCCTCTGGAATTTGTTGAAGGCTTATGGACTAGATGAGTGATCGGTATTAGAACCTTATAACAACATCAATAAAGGCAAGCAAGACAAATGCAGGAATAGTGCTCTAAGCATCAAAGCAATGCATATAATTCCAACTAGGTTGGCACCAAAAGCAAAGCAATATCATCTGCAACACTATCCAAAAAGGTGGCTAAAGAGAATTCAACCATAACAAAGCATACAAAGGCTGATGCAGAAAACAGAACGAGGCTGCTGCTAACTATCCCTCCACCTGATAGAGCCAAGATTGTATACCATATTAGTGGTAGAGTAATCCAAATTTAAGATCTTGTACTTAGCCCATAAAGCCAGTCTTACTTTGATCAGGTCAAACAACTCCTCTCTAGTAGTCCTGAAACTTAAGCTCATTTCCACACTGACCACGTCACCGTACTTGGAATAGCTTTCCATAGCTTCCCAAATGGTTTTTTGAATCTTAAATCTTCCCACCACTGCAACAGAACTTCAATAGAGCCTGGAAGAACCCACTACAAACCCCACCATGATAACAAATCCGACCAAATTCTCCAAACAAAAGGGCAATGGAGCAATAAGTGAAGCACTGTTCCATCATGAGTCACAATCAAGAATACCAATATTATGAAGAAAAATCGAGGCTGTGTTTGGTTTGAGTTTCAAATCAATTTTCCACCCTTATATTTCAATGTCATGTTTGATTTAAGTTTTCAAAATTGATTCCAGGCCACATTTGAATACATGCATGTTTGGCAAAATAGAGTTTTTGAATTTTGAATTTGCGAATTGGGTCTACCCAGTCTTCTACCCGGACATCACCCGGTCGTCCGCCAAGTTGATTGGAATAGTCTTCTTTTTTTTGGCAATTGCAACTTGTTATTTGAAAGCACAAAAATTTATATTTGTTTTTGATATTTTTTAAATATGGAAATTATTTTTTTTAGATCGTTTTTAAACAAAACAATTTAAAAAAATTCTAACCAAATATACAATCAAAAGTAATTTTAAAGCACTAGCTGAATATTTTTTTTAACAAAAAATAATATTTATATATATACATATTTTAATATTTTAAATAAAAAAATAATTTTAGAATTTTTAAATTTTTTAAATTAAAAAAATTATTTTTTTCAATTAAATTTTAAAAAGAGTTTGGTTATGAGTTTTGAATAGAATTTTCAATAGAGTTTTGAATTATGTGTTTGGTTATGAGTTATAAATTTTTGAATTAAATTTTGAATTTTTTTTTTCAAAACTCATCCGAATACTAACTTTTCTCATTTCAAAATTCAATTCAAAACTCTTAACCAAACAAATTTTATATTTCCAAATTATAATTAAAAAACTCATGAATTTAAAATATAATTCCACACTCAAATTATAATTTTAAAACTGAACCAAATGCAACTTGAGATTTTCAACCTACCTTTCCAAGCCAACCAACCTAAAAATTGGACCTCAAGAGGAACTGGTTTTCCAAATAATTGGAAAAACATTGTTGACAGAAACCTCTTAGAAATCATTCTACTTATACTGAGTTCACGGTTGCTTTCAAAAGGCAGTGTTACGTAATGATTGTGGCAGTAGGTACTATTCGTTACACTAACTTTTGTGGTGTGATAAAAATTCACATGTATATTGGTTGTTTTAGTGTTACGTAACCGTCGTAACGGCCCGTTACACACATTTACAATATTCTGAACAGCTTCTTTTCCAAAAAAATAAAAATAACTTACAAAATATACATTACATACATTCTACAATATGCAGTAACTCAAAAATAATTTTAGTTCAGATATTAAACAAAAATAATTTTGTACACATTTAAAATTAATTATTCTTAAAAAATAAATAAAAATAAGAGGTACAATATAAATTTATAACATATAAGGTCATTAACTATTGAAATTAAATATAAATTTTTTTTTTATAATAATTTAAAAATATAATAAAACTCCTCAATCTCCATGCCATCCACAGCCATTCCTCCACCTCCGATAAGATGATGTATAAAAAGATAATAAATTATAAATATAATATTATTTATGTCAGTCCAAATTCATTATGGATCCCTTTTGGGATAATATAAATAATTTATTTATAAGACCTTCATGTATATTATAATTTTTTTAAAATTAATATGATAAAATAAAATATTTTTGTTGAATAAATCTAATTTCTTCTCATCAATAATATGCACGAGTGTCTTAAACAATTTCTCGCGCGGAATAGCTACAATTGTTATAGAGATAATTACAATTCAATGATTTTTTCACAAAATAATTAAAGATTCATGAAAAATTTATAATTTTAATTAGGATAAATTATAAATACACCCTTTAAGATTTACTTAAATACAAATTACTCCATGTCGTCCTGGAAATTACAAATACCCCCTTATAAAAAAAATTTGTTTAACATAATTAATGAAAAAAATGAGATTTCTACCTATTTTCATAAAAAATAATAAAATTACTTGAATTCTTAATTAAAATATATTTCTAACATTATTAAAAAGTAGTTAATTGACTTAATAATTTATTAATAAAAATATTCATTTGTTATACAATTAAGGGATATGGTATATTTTTTGGAACAACATAGGACAATTCGTATTTTAAATAATTCTTAGAAAATATATTTATAATTTATTTTTTAATTATTAATATTTATAAAATTTACTAACACTTGTCTAAAATTATTTTAAAGGGATTATTACATTTTACCCCTGGTGGTTTCGCACATTTACACATTACCTCATTGACTTTTATAAATGTACTTATAAACTCCCTGTGAGTTTGAGTAATGTGCAAAAGTGACGAGATCTGGTAGGCTTAACAGTATGTGGGGCAGGCGCACCAGAGAAACGTGTCTACACTAGAATTAAGGGTTTTGGTGCCAAATTTGGAGTTTTGAGTAACCAATTTGCCATTTCACTTTCTTATATAACTATCAAGTCACCAAACCCACTATTCTTAATCAAAAAAATTTGAGATCATTTTCATTTTTGAAGATGTTATCCTCCTAAATCTCCCACTATAGTATGAAACATAAAATTAAGCAGTGTGGTCAAATATAAATAGAATTACAAATTTAATGGGAATCAAAACAAAAAAATTAAAAAGAAAATTTTGGTCTTTATGACTTTTTTTTTTATTGTGCAATTCTAAACCAATGTGCACAACCGAAGATTTTCTTCCCAAGATTTTCCAAGAAAATCATGACATATATACAATACAAACACACACATATATATATATATATATATATATGAAGAGAGAGAGAGAGAGAGAGAGAGAGAGAAACAGATGATGAAGATGATAAGGGGACCGTCACTGCCTCTTCCACCTCCGATATTGCCCCCTCTGCCACCGTCGTCACTGCCGTACCTCCGTCTCCCTCTTCCGTCCTGAACCTTCCATTGGTCTTCAATGGGCGTTTTCTGTTGATTTGAATTTGTCGTGATCGTCGTCGTTGACAACGGTTTGGTGCTATCTTTGCGGTTTCTGTTGACTGTCATGGCGGTGGCTGCTGTGACACCGTAAATGTTTAATTGATGCCACAATCAATCATGATAATATTAATACTGGGAGTGATAGTAAAATAAAATAATTTAATTTATTATACAATTAATTAGAATCAATGTTAGATGAAGACATAATAATAATAATAATAATAAAATAACTAAACTATACGTGTTGTGTAAATTAATTTGCTATTGTGATTATCAAAATTTATGATTATCAAAATTTATGATGAAGAGAATTATTTGGAGGCTAAATTAATCACTAATTAGTGTGAGAAGATTGGAATGTATAGATTTAGTTAAACAAATCAAGTAATAATTAATTACGAAGATTTGTTTTTAATTGAGAGGATTTGCAAATATTGCCAAGATGATGAAAGTGGAGCCATTTGTACGTCTAGGTCTAGGGGAGGAGGTGAGTCATTACTTGGGGTCATTAATAAAGAGTGAGTCATCACCCAGCCATGTGTATATAAATAAGAGGGAGTTTGTGAAGTTGGTGCCGGCAGAAAAACAAAGAAAAAGAAAAGAAAAGCAAAGAAAAGGGCATCAGCAAAAAAGAGAGCGAAGGAAGGGCCGAAAAATCAACGGACATAGAAAAGAAATAGTAAGACTCAATATTAAAGTGAGTTATATTATAATTTGAGTTATCATAATATATTTTTTGTATATTTTGAGTTACCATAATATATTTTACGCAATTCGTGTTTTATAACTTATATTTATATTTCAATTACATTAATTATTTTCTGAACTCCATTTACATAAATTGAAACGCATGGATATGTTTGTTTAAATTTTAGAAATTATTTGACAATGATTTTGTAAACAATTATGTTTTGTAAGTACCACCACGGGAGTCCCATGCCTTGGAGAACTTAAATAACCATTGGCATCTGTTTGGCCACTTTGTGGTCCTCTAACATGGATCCATTGACCTCTGTTTTGACTGTCACTGTTGTAACCTCTGTTCTGCTTTGTTCTGCACTATGGTTATAACTATTTATTTACATAATTTCAGTATTTCAGTTTCTGTCACTTTGAATAATTTGTTTATTCAAATTAAGTTATGTAAATGTTGTAGCTTAACTAACTATTCATGATTATTTTGTATTCTCTATACTCTTGGCATAATATTTCTCACTCTGCTGTGTATTTATAGCTGTTATCCTTTCAGGTGATGAGATGTAAGAGAGACCCGGAACCTCGTATAGTGGATGTCACAACCCAAATTCGGTACCCAAAGGCTCGGCGTTGCAATAAGATAAAAATAAAATAATTCTAATAATTTTGTAATCGTAGCACAAGCGGTTTAAGCAAATAAAGTTTAGAAAATAATCCATATAATTGAAACATTAACATAACCATAAAATATAAATTGTATAAAATAATTAGTGGTAACTCAAAACATTCGTAAAATATATTATGATAACTCAAGACATATAGAAAACGTATTATGATAACTCAAACTATAATATAACTCCCCTTACACTTACTCCGAAAATAACCTTGACTCACTCCCCGTTTCTAAGACTTCTCTATAACTTGAACTCCTTATACGTGTGATTCTTGCTTGAATGCTCTTCTTTTAATGTTCTTGCTACGACACCAACCTTCCATATTTATACATGACTTAAGTGTGAGGCCATGCAAAAGAAACACACACGTAGGTAATTTCTCTTCTTGCCACCTGTTCTTCACCCCTCAAGTTTTAACCCTTTATTGACACCTGTTTCACCCCTTAGGTTTTAACCCCTAAATTTTCCAAGAGTCACTTAACTCTTTGGCGCATGAAAAATTGATTTGGCTTCTCACAATTGGTACGGTTATTTCCCTCTTGGTAGTTTACAATGATCCCTAAAATTATGTATGATTATAAGCTAGATTCACGTTTAAAAATCTCATTATCAAACTATAAAACATTATTTACCGCTTACTAAATATTTAATATTACAAATACGATGTCCCACAATCTATCCCTTTAAACAAAGATTTCTAATAATTTAAAATTAATAACCACTACCGTTTTAAACCACAAGTTTTCACTAAGCACTTTTTGATATACTATGGAATTGTATTTATTTATTTATGTATTTATTTATTTATTATAGATATATTTTTTTGAGATTAATATAATCATGGTAAAAATTCGGGTGCCACAATGGAACCCGTGCAAGAATTTGATGCTGATGCGTTGTTTCATTCTTTTCTTTTCTTCCTTTTGTTTTTTTTACTGAGGACTGGTCACTGAATAATAAAATAATAAAATCCTATAGATGTACTTTCTTTTATCAACATAATAAATTTTCTGTTTAATTATCTCTTACTTCCATTTTACCTCCGCCTGTGCCATTTAACTTGTTATGATTAGAATTATTTAGTAAGTTGCGATACCAGCCCTAGGTCCTAGGGTTGGGTCGTGACAAATGTGGTATCAGAGCAACAGTTAGACATATTAAAGAGATAAATATTTACCTGCGACGTTAGTCCTTTTCTGAATATTTACCTGTGACATTAGTCATTTTCTGTAAAATCTCACGTTTATTCTGGTGATGTAGGAATGTTTGAGATTAACCTTGATGAGGTATTTTGGGAGGAGCTTTGGGCCATTAATTTGGAGGATATTTTAGTAGAACACCCCGCCCCACCTCACCTGAAGGATGGAGAGACTCGGAGGATATAATTAGGAGACTACATCCAGGTCTTGCCCAATTGATGGGTCGGCCGATATATGTACAGACTGATTCTACTGATGTACCATACTTACTGTGGAGGCAGAGCCGTGCCTATACGTGCGGACGATTTCTTGGACCTACCTGTGTCCTGAGCCTTTCCCCAGGCTATGACTGCCCGCATTACATCATTGGCCCTTTGTCCTCAGATTTTGTGGCAAGAAGGAGAAATGTGTACCCCGAGACTACATTTTTACCATTGTCCCTAACCCGTTGGAAATTATTAATATTTAAAATGTTGATTTTAGTAATGACCTATCATACATTGAGTAACTGGGATGGATAGTCGATCGAGCATTCTAGGGCTACATATAGTCCATCCCTGTTTACACCGTCCAGGCAGCGTAGATGTGTTTTGGTGTGGTACAGTTAGGATAAGAATTTGTATTTTTTATGCAATACTACTTCCCGTGGTTATTTGACCCGTTTGACCCACCACTCTAGATTTAGTAGAAAAAAACTTTTTTTGTACGCTAACCATGATTTGTTCTAATCCCTTTTTGTTTTTTGTTTTTTGTTGTACCACAGGGATAAGACACTAACATATTTTGACTTTAGAACAAGGATGTAATATTAATTGTAAAAATAATAAAGTTGGTATTTTATATATATTGCGATATATGTATATATATATGTATATGTTGCGTTATGGATGTAATGCCCCGTTTATTACTTTGTAGAATGACCAATAATGGTAATGGAAGCGAGTCATCAGTTAGTGGCATTGAATCCATCTTGCAGACCAACATCAACAATGGGATGTCGGAACGGCGAGAAGAGCCGGTTACCATAAAACAATTCCAGGATCTGAAACCCACCACATTTACTGGCGGTCTAGACCCAATGGTAGTAGACACTTGGGTTAAAGACATGAAAAAGATTTTTCGCGCCCTACCCTGCACCAAAAGACAGAAGGTGACTTTCGCTACTTTCACTTTTAAAGATAATGCGCAGGAATGGTGGCTTCTCACTCTGGAGATAGAAGAAATTGTGACTTGGGCAAGATTCTTGGAAATATTTTTGGCAAAATACTTTCGAAATTCGTTGTGGGAACAAAAGGCGTCGGAATTCATACATGTAAAGCAAGGAACTATGACCGTGGCCGAATACGAGAGCAAGTTCATACAACTCGCTCGGTTTAGGACATATGTCATCCCTACCGAAGCTCGAAAAGTAAGAAAGTTCGAAGTAGGATTGGATATTGAAATCAAAGATAAACTTGAGGTTTTGAAACTGTCAACTTATGCGGAAATGGTAGACTGGGCATACATTGCAGAAAAGGGGATTAAAGCCTCGCGTTTTGGGGAACTAAGCCAAAAGAAATAATTCTAGAAAAGAGACAACAGAAGATCCGGTGTTGCGCCTCCCAAAAGGGTGAATATGGGCACAACCAGCTCAAGTAATCAAGGTTCTACTAACCCCAGAAGTGGCACCATTCCAACTTGCCCTACGTGTGGAAGGGCTCATTGGAGACAATGTCATCAAGACATGGGAGCATGCTTTAAATGTGGTCAAGTTGGCTACTTGCTGAGGGATTGTCCAAAGCTAACCAATCCTCCAGCCAGCCCCTCTAGCCTAATCAGAAAACCCCTTAGGACCTTGAGGAGAGAGGAAGGACCAAAAAAGTCAAGGAAGGGCTTTTACCTTAGTACCTGGAAAACCAGAAGTCATAGAAAACATTGTGTTAGGTATACTTTCTATCTATGGTCATTTAGCTCATGTCCTCATTGACTCTGGGTCAACTCACTCTTTTGTTGTACCACACTTTGCTGCCAAGTTGGCATTAACACCTGAACCTTTAGAATATATTTTGTTTATGTCTTTTCCTTCTGGTAATTCCGCCCTTAGTACTGATGTCTACAAATCTTGTGCTATATCCCTAAAAGGTAAAACATTATACATAGACTTGATTCCCCTCTGCATTGGAAACTTTGATGTGATCTTAGGGATGGATTGGCTGGCTGCCAACCACGCCTCTATTAATTGTAACGTTAAAAATGTCTCCCTCAGGTTACCAAACCAACCCGAGCTTGTCTTTGATAGGACTGGAGTTTCCAACCCTCCCTGTATTATATCCTCCATGACAACCCAACGACTTCTAAGAAAGGGTTGTTGTAGTTATGTTGGTTATGTGATCGATACACAAAAAGAGGTCCCTCCCATTGATGCAATCCCCGTGATTCAAGAATTTCCAGATGTCTTTCTTGAAGATCTACCTATGTCACGACCCAAACCTGCCCCTATGGGTTTAGCATCGTAACCGGCCAGTAATCCTTAGATTACCAAAGGCCTCTTGGCATAATAACATATAGCAGGGGCTGCGGAAGTAAATAATCAAGACATACATAGTCCAGAGAGCTGTGTGGACATATATGAAACAGATAACTTAAAACTTCATAACAGTGTTACAAACTTTACACATTATTTTCCAACTTACAATATCAGACATTCTGACCAACACAACGTAGTATAAACACAGCCTATCATGTCTACAAAAACAGCCATGAAACTTGACTTCAATCGGAACCTCCTCGGGAGGCATAATGGTTGGCTGACAAAATTGAAACTTAGGCTGTTAATTCTGGGCCTGGTCACGTGCCTGCTCACCTACATACATAATATAAACAGTGAGCGACAGCCCAGTGAATAATAACAAAGTAAAGACTTTAATGAATGATGTCCATAACTTGTCTCACAACATTTAAGGATCATAATCAGATAGTGAAATAGAATCATAGTCTTATCCTTGTTCAATCATGTGTGGTACATCCATTAGCTTAAACATGTCTCTTTGGTCAAGCATATCAAGTTCCATAATGGAACCTCCGGTACCGGGTAACATATTTCATACATCGGCCACGGTATTATTTCCCCCGGGCAAGGGCCTGGGCCACGGTATTGTTTCCCCTGGGCGAGTCCATAAGCCACAGTATTATGTCCCCTCGGCGAGGGCCTCTGCTAAGGATACCACAGTTACATTTCAAAGAAAATTGGACAATCATTCATTCATACAAAACATAGTATTTCAGAAACTCATCATCTCATATCATCAGAAAATAATTAAAGTTAAATATAACTTTATAGAGTTATTACTCACAGATAATTGGTAGCTCCAATTAGATGACAAAGTGGGCAATTCACTTATCTCGAGGCGCGTGACCTACATAACATGATAGATACATACATTGAATTCCCACACTCAAACTGAACATAACTTAATTCTTTGCTTTTAGTGTGTTTCTAGCCTTTAATCCTCATTATGGAGTCTTAACATGGCCTAGGAATGCCTAGGATGGAATGAGGATGCAAAAATGTGCTGAAAAACATTTTTTTCAAAACTTGCTGGGAATAGGGTCCACGCTCAAGCGTGGCTTTTCCCGCTCGAGCAGACATGCATAAAATGAATCTTCGCTCGAGCGTGACTTCCCTCGCTCGAGCGGACTGCAAACTCTTTAAAAAGTACTGGTTGCATGTTTTTCACGCTCGCTGGACACTCGAGCGTGAGACTCAGACCCTCGTTCGAGCGGACTGCAAAACACATGAACTTCTGGGCATATGCATTTCACGCTTGAGCGTGACTCTCGACGCTCGAGCGGAAGTGCATGTACTCAGAGTGTACGCTCGAGCGTGAAGTCCTCTGCTCAAACATGGATAAAAAATCTGGAATTTCCAGATTGATCCTCAAGCACAAAACTCAACCTTAAAAGCTTCAAACTCGATTTTTCTAGGCCAAAACTTGAGAAAATACATGAAGACCCCTAAGCAACATGAATTAAATATATTTCAAGAAACCATGGCCCAAAGGCATGCCAATTGTACAAAATTCCAACACAAACTTTATGAATATGTCATTAATACAACATGCATGAACTCCCTTGAATTCAAACACTCCAAAACATGATCAAACTTGGTAATTTAATGGAAAACATGATGAATGACCAAAATGTAAGTGAGGTTAACACATGCATGAAAGAAGTCTTTGAAATCATGCTCAATTTGTAAGAAAATGCACATGCATGCATGGATTGATCTACCTCTCTACTCCTTAAGCTTGATTCTTATATCTTATATTTCAATTTACTTGAATTCATGCATGGATTAACTCAACTTCAAGGCTAAAGGCTTGGTTTCATACCTTAGATGTTCAATTGGGCTTTAAGTGCTAGAATCTTGAACTAGATGAACAAATCTTCAAGTTTTCTTCTTTTCTCCTAGCAATTTCCTCCTTGTGAATTCAATTCTTGAACCTAGGACCCAAATCCCTCAATTCTCTCTCATTCTCACGTTGAGCATCAAGTTGAAGAAGAATGAAATGAAAAGGTAAACTTAGTGGGGTCAAAATGGCCCTATAGGTAGTAATTGATCAAAATTAATCAAATGACATTAATTTAATCTAATTTAATCATTCCGAACCGAATTTTAATTAAACCTACCATAAAATTCTATAAATCCTAATTAGCATATAAATCAAGTCAATTTCTGTATCGGATGCCGATAAGGTTTTCAATTCGCAAATCAAAACTAAAACATAAACAGATCTTCCTACGCTAAACAGATAGAGACACATTAATAATGCAATACACATGTCATTAATTCATGATTTCTTCTTAATCACTTGTTAGGCACACTTAAGCATGAATTAACGTTAATTAAGGATCGGGGTTGTTACAACCTGGTACCCCGGTTGACTGGGAAATTGAATTCACCATTGAAACTCAACTTGGTACCCAACCAGTATTAAAAGCCCTTTACCACATGTCAATGATAGAATTGAAAGAGCTGAAGACTTAACTCCAGGAACTACTGGACAAAGGCTTCATTCGACTTAGTACCTCACCCTAGGGGGCTCCAGTATTATTTGTAAAGAAAAATGATGACACAATAAGATTATGCATTGTTAGCCCCAAGGTTACTCAAACTTGAATTTCTATTGATTTTGATTAGTGACGAATATTTTATTCTTATGATTTTTTGAAGTTTTCAAATTAATATTTGTGCTTCATGATTCTAATTGTTTTGGGACTCTAGAATATTTATGTTTCAATAACTTTTGGGATATAAAAAATATAAGCATTAGCTCTTGGTTGCAAAACTCTATCTTTGTCTAACATAGGTCTAAGGGTCGACACCAGAAAAGCAAGGTTCGACACTAGAATAATTCTTAAGAGTGTTAAGTGTTCCAGAACAAAGGGTTGACACCAAAAAAGCAGGGGTCGACACCAGGGAGAAGCTGGAAAAATAATTAAGTGTTCTAGATGCAAGGGTTGACACCAACAACAGCAAGAGTTGACACCAAAAAGCAGTATACACTCCAGATGTAAGGGTCGACACCAACAGTAGCAAGGGTCGACACCAAAAAATAGTATACACTTCAGGCGCAAGGGTCGACACCAAATGAGATAAGGGTTGACACCAGGAACACATGTAAATCAACTCAAGAAAGAAAAGACAGAGCAAATGGTCGACACCCAATCTGCAGGGGTCGACACCTTTATGTCTGGGTTGCAAAAAAAACCTAGCCGCCATCTTCCAACTCAAAGAGGGTCTCTGTGACATCATCATTAGACAAATGTTATTCTAATCAAAAGGAACTTTGGGACAATAATCTCTGACTTAATGGAGGAAACATTCTCCATTCACACCACTCCCAAGATCAGAAAAACAAAAAAGCATGGAGGCAACATTATATCCATCCACCATAGTTTTGTATCCCAAGCATGGACATCACTTCCTTTGAGGAAGCTCCATCTCCAATGGTCAGAAAACAGCCTGTACCATCCGTCCTCCACTCACAACAGCTGGAATCTTTTTCCTTGCCCAGCTCCAACGGATAGTAAACCCACGTGGGTGTGGTTTTACTTCAAGAGTTAAGTCGGATAGAGGCTATAAATCTGGATCTTTTCCAAATATGAAAGCACATAATATATGATTGCAACTACACTAAGTATACTGAGCATCATTTTCAATCTCTGTGATTTCACTTGTGTTCTCCCATTTTCAGATCTAAGTTAGTCCAAAACTTACTTGTGAGCTTACACTTTCATAATCCATCTTTTGAGAGATAGTAATTGTCAAAGAGGACAGTTGAACCTCTTCTTCTAGTTTCTTAGTTTCTGAGTGAAACATTTGTAAAGTGAGGCATTTTGTTGGGTGAGATCCTCAACAGATTGAAGTAAGTCCTTTTGTAAAAAATCTCAAGTTAGGAAAAGCTTAGTGGTGCATCGATTCATAGTGAAGAAATTCTCAAGGAGGATTCTTGAGGGGTGGATGTAGGCTGGTGAGCCGAACCACTATAAATTCTTGTGTTATGTTTTTCTTTCCTATTCTTTTTACATTCTGTTAATCTATTGATTATCTGTTGCATTTAATTACTTAAGATCTTTTGAACCTTATTTTTGGACCAAATTTTTTAACAACCCAATTCACCCCCCTTCTCGAGTTGCTTTCCTATTTAACAATTGGTATCAGAGCCATGTCTTTAGTAGTGTGACTTAACTGTCTTAGAGTGATCTATGGCAAACCCTAGTTCTTCTCTCCTTGAAGGTCAAGCCTCAAACAGACCACCCTTCTTCAATGGAACAAATTTTAACTATTGGAAAACCCGCATGATTATGCACATTCAATCTACTGACTATGAAGTTTGGAAAATCATATGTGTGGGTCCTAAGATACCCACAAAAACCATAGATGGTTTACTAGTACCCAAACTTGAGAGTGAGTGGACTAGTGCTGACAATAAAGATATCCAATTAAATGCCAAAGCTGTTAATATGCCCTATTATGCACTTGATGCTACTGAGTTTAACAGAATATTCACTTGTACCACTGCAAAAGAAATTTAGGATAAACTTGTTATAACTCATGAGGGAACCACTCAAGTTAAAGAATCTAGAGTGAGCTTACTTGTTCATAACTATGAGCTCTTCAAGATGAAACCAGATGAAAACATATCCCATATTTTCACTCGTTTTACAGATATTACAAACAGTCTTAAGTCTATTGGGAAGACTTACACGAATGCAGAAATTGTCATAAAAGTCCTCCGATCATTGCCAAAAAGTTAGGAGAACAAAGTTATTGCAGTGATAGAAGCAAGAGATTTATCAATATTAAGTCTTGATGAGCTAATGAGATCTGTCCTAACCCATGAGATCATTATGCAAGAAGGAAGAGATAAAGATGACAAGAATAAGAAGAAATGGATAGCTTTCAAGTCCACCACAAAATCTCAAGAGGAAAAAAAAGATGCTTCAAAAGAAGATGAAGAGATGGCTTTCATTACCAAAAGATTCAGAAGATTTGTAAAGAAGAAGCAAGGTGTAGGGAAGTTTTTCAGAAAAGATTTCAACAAAGTCTTCAAAAAGGAGAAAGTCATAAAAAATCCGAAGTGATCTGCTATGAATGTAACAAGCTAGGTCATTACAAATCAGAATGTCCAGAACTCAAAAAAAAAATTCAAGAAGGATAAGAAGAAAGCCATGATTGCAGCATGGGGAGAAGACAGTGATGACAGCGACTCAAAGACAGATATTTGCAAAAATGAAGTAGCAAATCTATGCTTAATTGTGATAACCCTGGTCCGTGTGATGCAAATTAATCTTGATTATAATTGTGATTATGTGTTTGATATGATTTTGAGTGCCATTTATATGAATATATGTGGTTTTGAATTTCTATCTGTTTACCGTAAGAAAATCTGTTTGATTATCTGCCTTAGAATGAAAATTGAAGGCCTTATCAGCCACCGAAGCCAAAATTGATTACGCCATTATGATTAGCGTAATTTTTAGAGCCTACGGTGAAATTTAATTGCAAATTTATTCGGATCAAAATAATTAGATTCAGAACGATTAATTAAGTGCTATTAATTAGCTATAATTAAATGTGATTAAGAGAGCCTATAAATAGGCTAATATACACTCATCTTTCTCATTTTTGTTGAACTCAAAATTGAAGTCACACCCTAGAGAGAGAGGGAGAGGCCGGCTCTAGAGAGAGAAGAAGGAGAATTGTGTATTTGGCTCAAAGTTTGTGAGATTGGAAGGCTAGGCTCAAGGTTAACTACCATTTGTGAGAATTGAAGCTCCTAGGTGAGTAATTAAGCAAAGATTTATGAGCCTAAGTTTTAATTTCATGAGTTCAATGTTTGATTGTGATCAAGAACATAATTTGAATTGAATTTGTTGAATTTGAAGTCAAAGAATGCATGCATGAAAGGAATTGCCATGTATTTGTATGTTTGAGCATGAAATACATGATCCATGTTGAATCTTTGATTGAAGTTCATGCTTTTGATCATCTCTTCATCATCTAAATTGAGAATGAGAGCTATATCTCACATGCATGTACAATTCATAAGAGTATGAGTTTTGAATACATGAATTTGTTATGTTGGAAATGAGTTTGGTGTAATTTGAAGCATGCATGTAATTAATTCAAGTGATTTGAGCTTCATAATGTGGTGAATTGGTGTTGGCATCATGTTAGTAGATGTATATGAGAACTATGAGTCATAAAATGCAAGATATGTTGATTTGAATGCAAGTTTGAAGCTCAAAATGGTTGCTGGAAAACCCAGAATTTGGCATGTCCGCTCGAGCGGGGAAAGCGCCGCTCGAGCGTGAAATGCGAGCTCCCAGAATTTTCTTTGCAGACATTGATGTCCGCTCGAGCGGGGACATTCACGCTCAAGCGGGGAACCATGTAGTATGACTTTTAGCTCGAGCGTCCAAAGTCACGCTCAAGCGTAAATATGAGGCAACCAGCACTTTTGCAGACCAAAAGGGGTCCGCTCGAGCGGGGAAACCTGTGCTCGAGCGGGGAACCCTGTTTTTGAAATTTTATAAAGTTGAATTGAGTTTCATTTTCCGTTCTCTTCTATCTCTAAGCGCTCTTAGGCATGCATTAAGCATTGTAAATGAGTTAAAAGGATAAGAACGAAGCCTAAGAGGAATATATGAATTAAGAACGGAATGAATCTTTTGTGACCCATTATGTTCATGAAATGTGTAGGGTCAAGCATGAGGGCAAATCCATCGGCAAATCACTGTGAGTAATATCTTAATAAAGATATCTGAAATATGTTATTTGTCCAATTGCTTACTTCCATATAAGTCTTATAAGTTTGTTACATTGAATTGGGGACAAATATTTGTTATCCCATATGATTGGGCCAAAGGCCGTTGGATACAATTGACTGGGCCGAAGGCCGTTTGACATATGAATGATTGGGCCAAAGGCCGTCTGACATGAATGATAGTCTGACATATGAATGATTGGGCCAAAGGCCATTGGACATGAATGCAAAGATGGGCCAAAGGCCGTTCAAATATGTCATTTGATATGTTGGAATACCATGATGGGCCAAAGGCCGTTTGAATGAAAAGGTTCACAATCATGAATATGAAATACGCATGGATATGAATATAAAGAGAATAGGCCCGAGGCCGTTTGATACGCCTGATATGTTCGAATTGGACCCAAGGCCGTTTGATATGTTTGAATTGGACCAAAGGTCGTTTTGAATAAAGAGTTGGCTGGACCACAGGTCGTTTCGTATAGATGGACCTGAGGTCGTATTGTTTTATATAAGAATTGGACCTGAGGTCGTCTGCACATGGATATAATGTGTTGCACCCGAGGTCGTTTTGCTTTGTTGAGATTTGTAAGTCTGATGTGAATGAGAATAGTGGTTCAAATATGTACATTATGAGTATGATTCATTTATGAACGAATCTCATTCATTAACCTCTTTATTTTGATATTATTCACTGGGCGTTAGCTCACTCTCATTTATATGTATGTAGGTGAGCAAAGAGACGTTCAACCCCAGCCTTAGTGGAATTTAAGAAAGGAACCCGAGTCTTGTGAAGTCAGCCCAGGTGACTCTCACAAGAGGCTTTGGTTATGATCTTTTGTATTTCTTTTGCTACTTCTATTGGTCATGATAGACCATTTATGTGTATAAGCTTTTAGCATGGCTGACTATGTGTTTGAATGATCCTGAGTGTACAAGATGTTAACTACTAATACGTGGTGTGAGTTATTATTAAGTATATGCGAAATGTTTTGATATGCCATGTAAGCATAGCTCATTGGACAAAATTTTTAAGCTTGCTTCCGTTTGGCCTCTTAACTCTGATGGAATATCTTTTGTTTTGGTTTGAGGCCGTAGGTAATCCCTTGATTACTGGCCAGTTATGACCTTAATCCATAGGGGCGGGTCCGGGTCATGACATTAATGGCACTTGAAGATGAGGTAAATGATAACTCATTTACCTTCGATGAATTACAAATTGCTTTTGATGAATTGCATGATGAATTTAAAAAATTAAGTTTGAAAAGTAGTTGTCAAAAGAAAATGATTTCTAGTTTCTCTCAAGAAAAGGAATTCTTAACTTCTAAAATCAATACTTTAGAAAACGAAGTCTTGACAATGGAAAAGGAGAAAAAATTCTCAAAGGAAAAAGAATTTTTACAAAAGGAAAATGAAATTTTGAAAAATGAGAAAGTTGTCTTAAATGAAAACATAGAAGATTTAAAAAATGTTCTTTCAAAATTTATTCAAAGGAGAGATGCCTTCGACAAAATTCTCAAAAGTCAAACTCAAACCTTTGGAAGAATGGGGATTGGCTATAAACCATTTTCGAAAGTAACAACTTCCCAAAAATCCTTTGTATATGCATCATCTAACCATTCTTATCTCACTTGCCATTACTGTGGAAGAAAATGCCACATCTCTCCTTTATGTCCTGCTAAGAAAAACTCATTCCATAGAAGGAAAAAGAAGTGGGTTCCCAAAAACACTTCAACTTCTAACTCTCATGGACTCAAGAAAAGATGGGTACTAAAAAGCCAACAAAAATCTGATTCTTGTAGGTGTGCTTTAGGTCAAATTTCAGCAACAATCGGTGGTACCTCGACAGTGCTTGCTCAAGGCACATGACCGGTGATAGAGCAATGTTCTCAACTCTTAAATCCAAAGAAGGAGGTCATGTAACCTTTGGAGAAAATAGTTTGGGAAAGATCATAGGTGAAGGCAGTATCGGTAAAACTTCCTCACCCATTATTGAGAACGTATTGCTTGTTGAAGGATTAAAACATAACTTGCTTAGTATTAGTCAAATGTGTGATAAAGGCAATCATGTTTCTTTTGATAAGTCCTACTGTACTATTAAAAATTCTACTGAAACTCAATGCTTTTTGTTAGACATAGGGATGAGAACGTGTATACATTTGATTTGCATAGCTTATCTCCAAATCATAATGTTAAGTGCTTATCTGCTTTAAATGAATCTGGATGGTTGTGACACAAGAGGTTAGGACATGCTCATATGGATTTGCTTTCAAAACTTTCAAAACTTGACTTAGTCGTTGACTTACCAAAAATTGTTTTTGAAAAGGATAGACTTTGTGATGCTTGTCAACAAGGAAAACAAACACGAGTCTATTTTAAATCCAAAAATATCATTTTCACATCTAGACCACTTCAAATATTGCATATTGACTTATTTGGACTATCTAGAACCTTAAGTCTTGCAGGAAAATCTTATTGCCTTGTTTGTGTGGATGATTATACTAGATTTACTTGGGTGATTTTCTTGGCACACAAAAGTGATACTTACTCCACTTTTTCAGCTCTTTGTAAACGTATTCAAAATATGGTTAGTCTTACTATTTGTAACATTATAAGTGATCATGGTAGGGAATTTGATAATGATGAGTTTATTCTATTTTGTAATGAGCATGGCATTGATCATAATTTTTCTGCTCCTTGAACTCCTCAACAAAATGGTGTGGTAGAAAGAAAAAATAGAGTTCTTGAGGAAATGGCTCGTACTATGCTTTGTGAAAATAATTTGCCAAGATATTTTTGGGTGGAAACCGTCAATACTGCTTGCTATGTTATTAATCGTGCCATGATTAGACCCATATTGAAGAAAACACCATATGCACTATGGAAAGGTAGAAAACCCAACATTGGCCACTTTCATGCATTTGGTTGTAAATGCTTTGTACTCAATAACAATAAAGAGAATATTGGGAAATTTGACGCAAAATCTGATGAAGCTGTATTTCTTGGCTATGCAAATTCTAGTAAAGCATATCGCGTTTTTAATAAAAGAACTTTACTCGTTGAAGAATCCATACATGTTGCTTTTGATGAATCTAACTCATTTGCTTCCAAGGATATTGTTGTTGATGATGCTGCAGATTCAAATCCAAGAATTGAAGGCATTTATTTATCAGAAAATGATGAACTTCATTCTTCGAAACCCAATATTGAAATCTCTATGGAAGATCTTCAAAAAGAATATGCCCTTCCTATAAAGGAACATGATCTACCCAAAGAATGGAAGTATGCTTATGGTTATCCCAAAGATCTCATTATAGGAGACACTACACAAGGAGTAAGAACTCGTTCTTTTATTAATAATATCTGTGGTAATTTAGCTTTTGTTTCTCAAATTGAACCAAAAACTTTTTCTGAGGCTGAACTTGATGAAAACTGGATTTTTGCTATGCAAGTAGAGTTAAATCAGTTTAAAAGAAATGAAGTTTGGAATTTGTCACTTCGCCCTAAAGAACATTCTGTTATTGGAACTAAATGGATCTTTCAAAACAAAATGGATGAATCTGGTGTTGTTATTCTAAACAAAGCTAGAATTGTAGCCCAAGGTTCTAACCAAGAAGAGGGTATTGATTTTGACAAAACATTTGCATATGTTGCAGGCCTTGAAACCATACATATGTTGCTTGCATTTGCTTGTTTTAGAAATTTTAAACTTTACCAAATGGATGTGAAAAGTGCCTTTTTAAATGGTCATATTTTGGAGGAAGTGTATATTGAACAACCTCCCGGTTTTGAAAACCACAAGCACCCAGACCACGTTTATAAACTTTCAAAAGTTTTGTATGGTTTAAAACAAGCTCCTAGAGCTTGGTATGAACGCTTAGGCAATTTTCTTATTGAAAAAGGTTTTTCTCGTGGAAAAATTAATACCACTCTTTTCATAAAAATAAAAAATGATGACATGCTCATTGTTCAAATTTATGTCGATGATATCATATTCGGAGCTACTAATAAATTCTTGTGCGAGGAATTTGCTAAGGATATGCAGGGGGAATTTGAAATGAGTATGATGAGAGAGTTGACTTACTTTCTCCGATTGCAAATAAAACAAACCCAAAATGGTATTAATCTATCTCAAGCGAAATATATCAAAGATCTTCTCAAAATATTTATGTAGACACCCTATTTTTGACCGCCTCAAGCCTTGGGTGTTCGTGCAGGTACATCCAGTGACAAGTGTGATTGCTCATCGAGCGCTCGAATTCCTCGGTGGAACGCCACATGTTTGAGCTTTCCAAACCATGCATCAATTCTGCCTCATTTTTGGACCATGTGTTGGTCCTTTCAGCATGTTTTTTTTGGTGCACTGCCGGCCACTTTTGGGCACTGCTGGCCATGAATTTAGGCCTGCCGGTCATTGATGAGCCCTGCCGGCCATCAATGAGCCATTACCGGCCATCACTGATGGCTGACCGGCCACTAGTGCATCAGTGGAATTTTTTAGATATTTTGAGCCAGCTGGTGAGCACTGGTGCTCCCCTCCATACACGTGTATGGAGGGATGAAAGAAAGCTTTGGCTTGCATTTCTATAAAAGGGGAGGTCTCTCCCCCATTTGAGGGGTTACAAATTTTGGTGAACAAAATTTCCTCTCTCTCTCTCTCTCTAGAATCCTCTCTCTCTTGATTTTGTGCTTGAAAGTGAGTTTTCTCTACATATTTGCACTAAGACCCTTGATCAAACTTGATCATCTCTGTGTTGAGATTCTTGGAGGCCTTGTTTGGGGTCTTAAGCTTGGTTTTCCCTCAAATCTTTGCTGTTTGTTGCTGTGTTTCAAGGGTAAAGCTTTACCCCCTTTTAAGCTTTGTTTTGTTTACTTGTTTGGCCACCTTTGCATGTTGTTTTTGGCCTAACTTTCAACTACAAAAACCTCTATTTTTAAGGTTTAAAAATGGTGGTTTAAAGCCTTTTTGGAGTTAGGGGTGGTCTACGCTCTTTGGTTACTTATTGGCTAAGTGTTGTGCCATCTTTTTCAAAGCTTTCAAGTCAACCTTTTTGGCCTTTTAACCACTGAAATCCAGGGGATTTTCAGTGGCAAAAACTTGGTTTTGAAGTCCAAAATAGGAGGGGGTGGCCTTCCCTCCTTGTGTCTTCTTTGCAAGTGTTGATGACCCAACATGTGAGCATGTTTGTCTACCATCTCATGGCTTGATCTCAGCATATTTTTGCTACTTTTTTGACCTGCTTTAACTCTGTTTTGGGTGGTCTTGGTCATATGAGCTTAACCTTACATGGTTGTAGTGTAATTAGCTTCACTAGCTTTGTGTTTTAAGGTCTCCAACATGCTTTATTTGAGTTGTTTGCATCCCATGGCATTGTTTTGCATGTGATTTTAGTGCATATATCACTGTCATACTCTCACATATATCACTCTTTCATTGCTTTTGAGAGTTGTGCTGTGTGCCTTGTTTGTGAGCCAACAAGTGTGCATGCTTTTCTTGCTATTTATGTTTTAATTTTAGCATGTCTTGGCCACTATTTTGACATGATTTAGCTCTATCTAGAGCTGCTTTGATCATTTGAGTTTGATATTGCATGTCTCTAGTGTAGTGCTCTTCACTAGCTTTAATGTTTTTGACTTTGGAATATGTTGTGCATGTGTTGCTTGCATGTTGTAGCACTATTTGTCATGCCATTTCAGCACTAAATTCTACAACCTCCCTCATTTCTTCATTTTTCTATTTTTTTTTAGGGTTGGTTAATCTTATGCATGTGTTTAAGCTTGGGACAAAGCTTGTGCTCAATGGCTTTAACTCTCTTTTGAGGGTTTCTACTAGCCAAAAGCATGATCTCTCTCATGTCTTAAACCATCCTTTGGTTGACCCCTCTCTCATTAGAGGACACTCATCTTGGACTTAACCAATTAAAGAATGGCTTGGTAATGCTAAAATGAGTAAATAAAATGAACCAAGTAAAATATGACCAAGATAAGCATGTTATGTGTGCATTGCATATGTTCAATCGAACGTTATATTGAACACAAGGTAGATTGGTTCATTTCATTCTCAAAGTGATGAAATGAACCAATCTCCTTTGGTCTTCATCACCCTTGATTATGCATGATAGGGTGGTGGTCTCTTGAGTCTTGATTTTGTGCATTTATTGAAAGTGTACAACTTGGATTTTTGGCCATCATGCATTGAACATGCTTGATTGGTGGTTTTGGATCCAAGAGTGCCTCTCCTTTGATGTTTTGAGATGATATGGAGGGGCACAGTATAGACATATCCTAGGAAAACCCTCAATTTTCCTCTATTTGTGCTCTGTTGTAGTTTGGTGGTTCAGCACACCAGTGGCTGGCAGTGCTTCATTGGTGGCCAGCAGTGCATCATCCTTGGCTGGTAGTGCCTCTTTTTGGCCGGCAGATGGCTGGCAGCAACCAAACATGGCCGGCAGGCCACTGGTGCATTCCTCAGCAGTGGATTGGTAAGGTGAAGCAGAGAGTTCTTGAAGTGACCCTGTAAATAGAGCCTTTCAAGAGAAAACCGGTGGGCTTTTTGGGGCGAAGACCGAATGCGTGCATATTCAACCTCTTAAAGCAGAGCTGAGGCAATGTAGACAATGCTTTACTTGTTAATTAGCATGGTTTTTTAATTTAATTAATTAATTCGTTAATTAGTTAAAGTGTTGTAATAACTAAGTAGCTTAGCTTAGCTAATTCTTCAATTTGTTGTGTAATAATTAGTCTAGTTAGTTTAATTAGATTAGTTAGATTAGTTTAGCTTAGATTAACTTAGCTTATTCTTTCGGACCCTCCTTCGTGAGGGCATAATGTTGTAATAAGTGTGCGTGTGTGTGTGCATGTCTTCCAACCCCACGTCTTTCTCCCTTTTATTTAACCGCTTTCGATGGTTAGATTAGGGCACGTTTTGATTAGCATACTGTATGCTTGCATGTTTGTATCCATTCATTTGTCTTGCATGCACCGGGCTCGCCGCATTATTCAAACTGCATCGCAATTTTAATACACTTATTTGAATACATGTTCTAAAGCATGTTATCAAATTGTTGCATTCATATGCCATCTTAGCTAGTCGAGCCTATTTAGTTGCATTATTGCATGTGTTGTATTAGGCATCTTCTATAGTTAGGATCATGCATGATTTCTAACTAACTTTTGTTTTGGCTTGGAGTACACTGTAAGTTTTACGCTTTAGCATACTTGCATGAGTGTGAGTGTTGCCATGTTTAGCATACTTGCCATGAGGCTATATGCTTACTTGCTAAACTGCATGAATGCCTGTGGATGAAGGCTTTATTGTTTGAATTGGAACAATTCATCGAATGTGAGTTTTAAGCCCACTTTGCGAAGTGACAAATCATGTTTTAAAGCCCACTTGAGGGTGGCATTTTCAAACCATTTTCGAAAAATAAACATGAGTTATTTTATTCTAATTCTTGTGATTTTAGTCTATACTTGTATACTGTGCGCATCACATAGTAAATTAGCTAATAACCGGAATAAGAACACATGTGTTTATCAAACAACATATCATGTTAGTAGAGGCTGATCTTTGATCGGGCGAGCGGGGGTGCTCATTTCAGGACCTTCCCCTCTCGTACCCAAGTTCTCGAGCCGAGACAACTTTGGTGATGACGGACACGTGGCCTTTGGCACGAGTCAGGGTTTCCTAAATTTTTCAAAAATAAAATATTTAGGTGGCGACTCTGTAATCTGGCAAAGCAGTCCGGTTTTGGCATTATTTAATTTAAAATCTGATTTTCTAAAATGACTTGCCGGATTGGACTCTTTGGTGTTTATCAGTCTCGCATTGCACTTTGTGAGATTAGATTCAGAACCGTGACAAGAGTCTGAACTGTAAGAGACCAATTCACGGCACTCCGAAAGGGGGGGTGTGAAGAAAGTCAAGTCTACAATTTGAAATGGATTTGTTCAAACCTACAGCAACTCCTACGAGCACATCAATTAAAATCGACAAAGATAAACAATGTGAACCAGTAGACGAAAAGAAATATCGAGGTATGATTGGTTCTCTACTCTATCTAATAGCAAGTAGACCCGATATCATATTTAGTGTGTGTATATGTGCTCATTTGCAATAAGCTCCAAAAGAATCACATGTCACTGCAGTAAAACGCATTTTTAGATATCTCATTGGCACTCCACTTTTGGGTCTTTGGTACCCTAAAATGAATGTTTTTGATCTTTACGGTTACTTAGATGCGGATTTTGTGGGATGTAGACTTGACCAAAAAAGCATTAGTGGTACTTGTCAATTTCTTGGAAATTCACTCACTTCATGGTTTTGCAAGAAACAAAATTCAGTGGCTTTATCTACAGCTGAAGCAGAATATATTGCCACTGCTAGTTATTGTGCTCAAATACTTTGGATGAAACAACAACTTCTTGATTTTGGATTTCACTTTGATCACATTCCCATTAAATGTGATAACACTAGTGCCATTAATCTTTCAAAAAAATCCCATACACACTCACGCACTATATACATTGAAATAAGGCACCACTTTCTATGAGATCATGTACTTAAAGGTGACGTTGAATTCGAATTTGTGCCTACAAGCCAACAACTAGCCAATATCTTTACCAAGCCTCTCAATGAGGAACAATTGTACCTTATACGAACTGAGCTTGGCATGTTAAATATTCCTATATAATGGTTCCTATGTATTATTATACTTCCTTGTGAAATTTGTTGCGATTTGCACTAGTTTTTTTTTTGCTCTTTGGGACCCTTAAGGGTCGACCCCCTACTCCATAGGGTCGACACCCTGTGAATCAGCCCTGTGCTTTTCATTACCAAGGGTCGACACCTGTCTTCTCTGGTGTCGACACCACTCGGTTTTTGGTTCACTACCTTTTTAGGGTTAGCACCTCTCTTCGAAGGTGTCGACACCTGATGTTTTTAAGGGCACTACTTTTTAGTGTCGACCCCCAGTTCCTAAGGGTCGACACATGTTCGTTGCCTAAGGGCTTGCCGCACGATCCTTTCATATTCGAAGGGTCGACCCCTCTCTTTACGAGGGTCGACACCCTCTCAAACATATATATATACTCCTCGACCCTTTTTATCTCTCTTATGACACCATTAAATCCCTAGCCCAAACCTTCTTTTCCTATTCTGGCGATCCACATTCCGATCCTCTTCCCTCCTCCTAGCGACTGCTCCTTCTCATCATGGAGTCTCAAGATCCTCCTCCAGTTCAAACAAGAAAGCGTCCTCATTCCTTCACATCCTCAGCCGTTGTTGCTACCTTTTCCTCTGTCCAACGCTTTAAGAACAATGAAGCTCGATCCTCCTTCAACAAGGATTTCAATTGACGAAAGGTAATTTCTGGCAGAACCATTGATCTTGCATTCTTTTACAACCATTCCATTCCTATAAAAACTTGGTTTGACAACCAAAAATGGTCATCCTTGTTAAAACTTGACTGTGTCATTTACCCCACACTGATCAAGGAATTTTTTGCTAATCTCTCTTATGATACCCAATCTGCTCCTCATACCCTCGATTGTTTTGTCAAGGGTATGTCCTTTACCTTAAATCCCACTATCATAAACTCCATTTTAAAAACTTCCAATGATGGATAAAGGGTCACACCCACTGTTGTTACTATTCACTTACTCAATTATTCTCATCTTATCGGTCTTTGGTTCCTCACAAATAACCCCGAGTTACATGATCATGTCACCATCTCTGGGAAAGACCTTTCCCTCAAACTGAGACTATTCAATCACATCATCACACATAACATCAATCCCCGTTCTGGCCGTTTCGATGCCATCACTTACGGTCATACATTTCTCATTTGGGCCCTAGGCACTGGTTACCTCATTGATTTTGGCTTTTTGGTAACTCACTGTATTATTCAGGCTCACAAACAAACTAATCAGGCCCTTCCCTTTGGAACGATTTTTACAAAACTCTTCAAGCATTTCAACATTGACCTCGAGGGGGAAGAAAAAGTCCCTCGAGATCCTTCTCGGTATGGGGCTGAAACTCTGCATAATATGGAATACTCTCTTATCAACCGAATCTAGACCAAAACCAAGAAACCTAGTCTCTCTTCCCTTGGTTTCTTTACCCTGGTTCCTCCCTTCCCAGTTCCTCCACTCGTCACTTCTCCTCTTCTGATCTCTCTTCTCCACCATCTTCTTCTGATCTCTCCTCTCTATCTCTTAAAATTGACCATCCTGATTCCTTGGTTCAGGGTCCCCTCTTTGATGGGATTGCTTCAATCAACTCTAGGTTCAATAATCTAAACCTAAGGTCCACCTCACTCTCTGCCTCTAACATCCCATCATCTTCTCACACTATCCCTGCCTCCTCATCCTCTGTCATGGAAGAAAAGATCGATGAATTGAGTGCCTTGGTTCTACAACTTGTCACTCAGTAGATGGCCATGCAGAAAGACATTGACCGCTGTAGACACCCCATTTTTGACCGTCCTCAAGACTTGGACGTCATCGTTTGAACACTCGATGATCATCCATGTTCGTGTTCGTCTTGAGTTCTCGGAGGCTTCGATCGCGCGCCTTGCCTCAAGACCTCTCGACTTGTTTGTTTTGTGCTTGGTTGTATACCAAACACTTGTGTTTTTGCTTCTGAGGGCAGGGAATGGCTTGTTGGCCATCCCCACACCTCACCGGCCTTGGCTTGAGGCCACCAGCCCTGTTTTCTAGTTACCGGCCAAATATTTTGGTCGGTCGGTAATGTTTTTGGTCAGTCGACCATTTTTGTTAGTCAATCGGCCATATTTTCTAGCTGACCCCTTTCCATCTGCTTTTGGCAGATATTTTATGCCAGCTGTCACAGCTGGCATCCACATTTCACCCCCTCCATACACGTGTATGGAGGGATTTGCCTCTTATTTAGCTTCTCTTGGAAGCTTGAGGATTTGAACTTCTATAAAGAGGGAACCCCTCTTCCCTCCTCCAGGTTCAGAGAATTAAGGTTAGGAAGTTTGTATCTATCTATCTCTATAATTCCCTCTCTTTGCCTTTGTGTTTGTGTTTTGTGCTCTAAAGTGACTTTTGTTCACACTATTGCACACAAACACCTAGTGTTACACCATCCTTGGTTGCTGAGGCTCTAAGGAGTTGTTGTTAGGGTTCTTGGGCTGGTTTTGATCCAAGAAAGGTGCTGGGGTGGTGTTCTTGAAGAGGTTCTTCAAAGGTGAGAACATATTTTTTTTATTCCCCATTTTTGCACAAGCTTTTAGCCCATCTTGCATATTGTTTTAAGCTTCGACTATAGCTGATAAAAGTTCTGATTTTGTGTGCTTTAGAACTTTGTTTAAGGTCACTTTGAGGTTTGGGGTTGTCTCCCCCCTCCAAGGCCATACCTTTTGGCCATTGTTTTGGTCTTTGCATGACCTCTCTACCACTGAAATCCAGAGGATTTTCAGTGGTGGAGAGGTGGTTTTGAGGTCCTAAAAAGGAGAGGGTCATCCCCTCTCCTTGTTGTCTTTAATGCTTGCATAAATGGCTTATGTTGTAGCATGTTTGCCTAGCTTGTTTTAGCTTCATTTCAGTATATATTAGGCTTTGTTTTGCCATGGTATAGCACTGTTTTGCCTTGGTTTAGACATGCCATGCTTGCTTTGTATACTTGTCTTGTAAACCCATGATTTGCCTTAATATGTACCTAGCATTTAGACTACTATGCTTACATGTTTTGGCCCAACTCCATGAAGCTTTTAGCCTTGTTGTAACATGCTTGAGCTCTGATTTTGGTCTTCTTGGTCATGCTTGCATTGTTTTGTATAGCCACCATGCAACCTAGCTTGTTAGCTTTAAGTGTCCAAGTTGCTAGCATCTCTATGTGGATCATTTCAGTGGTTTGGCATCACTTAGAATATTATTTCAGTCCATATTTCATGCTTATAAACTTGCACTTATCACTCCTTTAATGTCTTAAAGAGTTGTTGTCTTATGCTTCTTGAATGGATCATTGCGTACGCTTCCATGCTTAGGCTATTTGGATGCTATCTAAGTGTGTTTTTGGCCTTGCCTTGACCTGTATTGGGACTGTTTTGAGTCCCTTTGACCCTTTGGGACTTGCCTTATATGGCCATGGTTTAAGCCCTTTGGTTAGCCTTAGGCCTTGGACCTTCTTGCATGCTTTGCTTGCTTTATTTGGTTGATTTGGCATCATTCCTCACATATTTTCAGAGCTTAATGCATTGTCATATTCTCATATTTATCATATCTTGCTCATACTTGAGGATTGTGCATGGTTGCGTAAGTGTTGGACCACTCACATGTGCATGATTGTTTTGCATTTTCATGCCTTCAATTCTTGACTTTGGCCGCTGATTTAGGCTTATTCGAGAGCTGCTCATCTTGGTTTAAGACCATCCCTGCATGTTGTTGCATGCTTGCCTTGTATGTTGTCACATGCTTGTTGCATATTTGGTAAATTGCATGTTGTAGCATGCTAGTTTAATTGTGCCTCGTTGTGTACTTAATCCATGACATGTTGTTGCATGCTTGGCCTATTAACATGTTGTTGCATGTTTAAGTGGTATTGCATTTGGTATGCATCTCTCGTTAAGTTTCCTAACATGTTATTACATGCTTGCCTATCCTCACATGTTGTCACATGTTCGCTTTGTATATTTGAACGTCCATGTTGCATCTTGCATGCTTGTTTAGGTTGCATAGCATCGAGCATGCATCCCTTGCCTTTTGATCAATCATGATTGAGGTTGAGGTCCCTTATGTGTTATATGCATTTCATTCCATATTGAAATGCACACTTGGCACCTTAGGCCATCATGCATAGAAATACGTGATTGATGGCCCGAGGGTTGAGAACCATGCTCCTCTAAGTCTCAAACATGCTGAGGAGGGTGGTGGTGCATAAATTGCTTTGAAAATGCATCGCCATGTTCTGTCTGTCCTATGTTGCAGCAAACCAGTGTCCTGCAGGAGGAAATGGCCGGTCGGCAACTTTCAGTGCCGACCGACTACCAAAATAGTGCCGGTGATCCCATTTTTGGTCGATGACCATACTTCCATGGCCGGTGTTGTTTTCTCTTGGCCGGTGACATCCCACAGTGCTCAGGGAGTGATTCTGAATCTTCCTTGGGACTTGTGAAGCTTTCAGAAGTATGGATCAGTGTGAACAGAGGCAGCATGAGCATGGCGATGGATTTCTGAGCGGAGCCGAGCGTGCACGCATTCATCTCTCTTCCCGAGGCCTCTTTACTGCTTTCTTAGCTTAATTAATTCATTTAATTAATTAAGTATTGTGTAATATTTAATTAGCTTGTTAGTTAATTAATCTGTATTATTCTTTCGGTCCCTCCCTCGAGGGGGCGCAATTGTGTAATAAGCGTGCGTGTGTGTGATGCATGTCTTCCAACCCCATTTCTTTCTCCCTTTTATTTAACCGCTTATGATGGTTAGTTTTAAGGCATATTTGATTTAGCATACCTTATGCTGTGCATGTTTGCATTCATTCATTTGTATTGCATGCACCGGGCTCGGCGCATCATACTAACTGCATAGTATTTCAATTCCAACTTGAATACGTGTATCAAATTGCTGCATATCATATGCCATCTTAGATTAGCCGAGCCTATTCTAATCGCATTTCGTATGTGTTGCATTAGCCATCTTAATATGGACTTGGATCATACATTTGATTACTAACATGTTCCTTGTTTTAGCTCGGAGTACACTGTGAGTGTTTATGCTTTAGCATCTTGCATGTATGTGAGTGTTAACATGACAGCATGCTTGCCATGAGACTATGTGCTTATGTGATATAACTGCCTGAATGCCTGTGGGTGAAGATTGGGTTGCTTGAATTGGAATAATTCATCGAAACCCATGTTTTAGCTTACTTACGAGTAGCAAACTTCAAACCGTTTTTTCAAACAACAAGTATGTGATGTTTTGTTCCAAAGTAGGCGACCTAGTCTATACTTGTGTGTTGTGCGCATCACATAGTAAGATTAGCTAATTAACTGGAATAAGAACACACATGTTTTCAAAACTCGATATCATGCTTAGTACAGGTCGATCTTCGGATCGGGCGAGCGGGGGTGCTCATAGCTGACCTTCCCCAATCGTACCTAAGTTCCCGAGCCGAGGCAACTTTGGTGATGACAGACACATGGCCTTAGGCAACGAGTCAAGGTTTCCTAAATTTTTCCAAAATAAAATATTTAGGTGGCGACTCTGTATCTAGCAAAGCAGTCCATGTTTGGCACTTCTTTCTTAAAAATCAGTTTTCCAAAGCGATTTGTTGGATTTGGACTCTTTGATGATTCACCGGTCATGCATTGCACTCTGCGAGATTAGATACAGGACCGTGACAATGAGTCCGAACTATGGAAAAGCATAAGCCCACGCGGGCGCGTCCACAACCGCATGAAGCTGTAGTAAGAACAAGTCATTGCCGCTGCTAAAGAAAGTGTTGAGAGTATGGTAATAACTGTCTACGGGATCAAAGCCTCCAACGAAGAATTTCGGCAAATTTTTCAGTAGCGCTGAGATGACGATTTGGGTGAGCAAATCCGCAAATTCATGCTGTGGTTTGCCCAAGGGTGGCACAAAGCTGCCCCACATTGGCCTCGCCCTCCTCCTCCCTTTCGCTGAAGCTGAGCACCTCTTTTTGTTGATGACAAAGGAGGAGAAGAATATCTTAAATGTTATATCTCAATCTCAAATGTTACATCTCAAATGGTTAAAACTTTTTTGTGTCAACATTTTTGGTGTCATTCAGAATATAGTGTTAAAGTTTTTACCTTACTTTATCCTTTTTGTTGTTGGTTGGCTATATATATGTTGCACAGCTTGTATCTCTCTCAAGGGTAGCAATTAGATGAAATAGATGGTTGTATATGTCTTGTTTACAAACTTCTTTTGGTAACACTAGTTGGAAAGATTATGTTTGGTGTTGTTTTGGATATTCTACAAAGCTATATGAATCTTGTTAACATGAAACATGTCGATAAGTAAGTAATAATTTATTATGTCTTTTATACACACGCTCGTGGAAACTTCTGGAACTTGTTTTTTAAAGAGCTTGTGATTTCATTCAATGCTTGTGATTTCATTCAATAAAAATAAACAAAAATTAATTTTACAATTGAATGGTTCAGTGCACACTGACAGGGGGAGCTTGTTCTATATCAAGTTATCTTATTACCTATAAATATACATTTCTCACTCTCTTTGCTTTGATCATTAAGCCCTATTTATAGGGGGAGTTTTCGATTCTTTTCAAAACCTTCATTCTTAAAAACTCCTTTCATACCTTCCTTTTGAAACATATAGTTTGAAAACTTTAAATATTTGTCATCATCAAAAAGGGAGAGATTGTTAGCCCCAAGGTTACTCAAACTTGAATTTCTATTGATTTTGATTAGTGACGAATATTTTATTTTTCTGATTATTTGAAGTTTTCAAATTAATATCTGTGCTTCATGATTCTAATTGTTTGGGGACTCTAGAATATTTATGTTTCAATAACTTTTGGAATATAAAAAATATAAGCATTAGCTCTTGGTTGCAAAACTCTATCTTTGTCTAACACAGGTCTAAGGGTCGACACCAGAAGAGCAAGGTTCGACACTAGAATAATCCTCAAGAGTGTTAAGTGTTCCAGAACAAAAGGTTGACACCAAAAAAGCAGGGGTCGACATCAGGGAGAAGCTAGAAAAATAACTAAGTGTTCCAGATGCAAGGGTCGACACCAACTACAGCAAGGTTCGACACCAAAAAACAGTATACACTCCAGATGTAAGGGTCGACACCAACAGCAGCAAGGGTCGACACCAAAAAGCTGTATACACTCCAGTCGCAAGGGTTGACACCAAATGAGATAAGGGTCGACACTAGGAACACATGTAAATTAACTCAAGAAAGAAAAGATAGAGCAAAGGGTTGACACCCAATCTGCAGGGGTCAACACCTTTATGCTTGGGTTGCTAAAAAAACTTAGCCGCCATCTTCCAACTCAAAAAGGGTCTCTGTAACATCATCATCAGACAAATATTATTCTAATCAAAAGCAACTTTGGGACAATAATCTTTGACTTAATGGAGGAAACATTCTCCATTCACACTACTCCCAAGATCAGAAAAAGAAAAAGCATGGAGACAACATTATATCCATCCACCATAGTTTTGTATCCCAAGCATGGGCATCACTTCCTTTGAGGAAGCTCCATCTCCAATGGTCAGAAAATAGCCTGTACCATCTATGCTCCACTCACAATAGCTGGAAACTTTTTCCTTGCCCAGCTCCAACGGATAGTAAACCCACGTGGGTGTGTTTTTACTTCAAGAGTTAAGTCGGATGGAGGCTATAAATCTGGATCTTTTCCAGATCTGAAAGCACAGAATATATGACTGCAACTACACTAAGTATACTGAGCATTATTTTCAATCTCTGTGATTTCACTTGTGTTCTCCCATTTTCAAATCTAAGTTAGTCCAAAACTTACTTGTGAGCTTATACTTTCATAATCCATCTTTTGAGAGATAGTAATTGTCAAAGAGGACAGTTGAACCTCTTCTTCTAGTTTCTTAGTTTCTGAGTGAAAAATTTGTAAAGTGAGGCATTTTGTTGGGTGAGATCCTCAACAGATTGAAGTAAGTCCTTTTGTAAAAAATCTCAAGTTAGGAAAAGCTTAGTGGTGCATCGATTCATAGTGAAGAAATTCTCAAAGAGGATTCTTGAAGAGTGGACGTAGGCCAGTGAGCCGAACCACTATAAATCCTTGTGTTAAGTTCTTCTTTCCTATTCTTTTTACATTATGTTAATCTATTGATTATCTGCTGCATTTAATTACTTAAGATCTTTTGAACCTTATTTTTAGACCAAATTTTTTAATAACCCAATTCACCCCCCCTCTTCGGTTGCTTTCCTGTTTAACCTGTATTGATTATCAGGAGTTGAACAAAGTCACCATCAAGAATCCGTACCTTCTGTCACGAATCGATGACTTGTTCAATCAACTTCAAGGCACTCAGGTATTCTCCAAAATTGACTTGAGTTCTAGCTATCATCAACTAAAATTCAAAACGAAAAGTATCGAAAAGACTGCCTTTAGAACCCTTACGGGCACTATGAGTTTTTCATCATGCCATTTGGCGTCACAAATGCTCCAGCGACCTTCATGGACCTTATGAACTGAGTGTTCAAACCCTATCTTGATGAGTTCATCATCGTCTTCATTGACGACATTCTCATATACTCCAAGTCGCCGGAAGACCATGAGTAGCATTTGCGAACAGTTCTACAAACACTACGTGATCACAAACTTTATGCCAAATTGAAGAAATGCGAATTTTGGATCACTAGTGTATACTTCCTCAGTCACGTCATTAACAAAGACGGTGTGGACACACCATTTTTGACCGACTTTAAGACTCAGACGTCATCGATTGAGCGCTCGGTGATGGTGCATGTTGTGCTCATTTAGAGGTTTCGGAGTTTTGGCTGAGGGCATTGCCTCCGGGCCTCTGAATTCTTTTGTGCTTCGGATCGATTTGTGGACCGAATCTTGTTTTCTCTTCCCGGGGGGAGGGAGAGGTCTTGTAGACCATCTCTTTGCGGTCGTAGACCACTTTTCCCATTTGGAGACTAGTTTCTGGTTTTTGGAGCCTTTGGCCGTGCGCCTTGTCTCGGGACCGCTTAAAGTTCACCGTTTGGCGTGGTTTTTGAACCACACCTTGTTGCCTCTGCCTAGAGAAACACTGTGGTCCGGGAGACCACTTTTGTGGTTGCATACCACTTTTGGTGCTCGTCAGCTAGTTTTCGGGGCTTTCGGCTGCGTGCTTTGCCCCCCGATCTCTCGTATTGCATCCGTTTTGGTTTGTTTTTGGTACAAACCTTGTTTTCCTTGTTTGGAAGGTGGTACAAGGGTGGGAGACCAGTATTTCTCCTGGCCGACCACTCCTTCCTCTGCCAGCCAGTTTTCTTGTCGGACAACTGGCTTTCTTGGTCTTTGGGGCATCTTTTCTGGTCGGCCACCACACCACTGCATTGTTTTCATGCCCTGGACTCTCTCCCACCATGGCCGACCAGTTTTTGCTCTTAGAAGCCACTTGAAGTGGTCAACCGACCACTTAAAGTAGCAGGCCGACCACTTCAAGTGGTCGGCTACTTTTTGATACCTTTTTGGAGATATTTTCCTCCAGCTGGAGGACATTAGGGCCATCCTCCATACAGTATGGAGGGATTGCCTTGGTGCTTAGCTTCTCCTAGAAGCTTTGCCTTTCCTCTTCTATAAGAGGGAGGTCCTCCCTTCTCTAGGTTAAAAAAAACTCCCTTGAGTTATACATATAGCCTAGATCTATACTTCTTCATTTTGCTCTTGTTTTGTGTTCAAAAGTGTAGTTTTGTCTTGCTTTTTCACACAAACACACACCCAAACACCATCTTTTTGCTACTGAGGTGCTTAGGAGCTGGTTTTGGTATTCTTGGGTTGCTTTGAGCTTGAAAAAGTTGTTGGAGTTGCAACTTTAAAGAAGGTCTTCAAGGGTGAGTCTTTGACCTTTAAAACCCCCATTTTTGCTTGAGCTTTTAGCCCTTCTTGCATACGTTTTAAAGCTTAACTCTTAACTAGAAAAAGTTCTATTTTTGCATGCTTAAAATAGTTGTTTGAGGTCACTTTTTCGTTTGGGGTGATTTCCCCCCTCTTAGGCCTTGTTAAGCCTTATTTTGAGCCATCCCTTTAGGCTCTTGTTGAAGCCTTTGCATGACCTTTTTACCGCTGAAATCTAGAGGATTTTCAGTGGTGGAAAGGTGGTTTTGGTGTCCTAAATAGGAGAGGTTCATCCCCTCTCCTTGTATTGTGTTTACTTGCTTCATATGCCTCATGCTTGAGCATCTTTGTTAAGCTTTTGTTGGCCATATCTTAGTTTGTATTTGTGGTTATTTTGCTGAGGCATACCACTTTTTTGGCTTGGTTTGTTCACTCCTTGCATGCTCCATACACTTGTAGTGTAGTTCCATAAAATAACCTAACATGCATCATGTTGTAACATGTCATTTTAGCATGCTTTTGGCTTAGCTCTGAGAAGACTTTGTTCATGTTTTATCATGTTTAAGGTCTGATTTGTGTTGTCTTGGCCATTCATGACTTGATTTGTATAGCCTTGGTTCAATCTAGCTTGTTAGCTTTGTGTATTGAGTCCACTAGCATGCATTACTTGGACTATTTTAATGATTTGACATAATTTATTATGTGATTTCAGTCTATGTTTCATGGCCATGCATCCTTATTTATCACTCATTCAATGCGTTGGAGGGTTAGCCCCTTTATACCTTAACATAAACCATTGCGTATGCCTTCATGCCATAGCTTGCGAGCCATCATTTCAGCGCTTATTTGGGGTTATTATGCCATGATATAACTCTGATTTTTATTGGTTAAGTCATTCCATGCTTGGTCTTAATAGGTGTAGTGTAATCCGCCTTATTTGCCTTGTATGCATCATGTCTTATACCCTCCATGCTAGCCTATTTGGGCTTCTTTCCATGAATGTTTTAGACTCGTTTTAACGTGTTTTAGGTTGCCTTGGTCACATGTTTCATGTTTTGTATACTTTTAGTACAAATGCTCTTGCTTGCCTCAAGCTTTGAGCACCATTGCATGCTTCACTTGTGTTGTGCACATGATTTGGCATCACTTAACATGACATTTCAGAGCATTTAGCATTGCCATGTTCCTACCTCAATCATGCTTTTCGTGCTTTGAGTGTTATGCATTGTTGCCTAGTTTATGCCTTAGCTCGTATGCTTGCATGCTTAGTCCTTTGAGCCTTCATCTCAGCATTTTTAGGTCCTTATTTTGACCTACTTGAGCTCTGTCCATGCATTTGTGCCATGTATTGCATGCCTCATGTGTAGTCCTCTTTGCTTGTCTTAAGCTTTAAGGACCATTGCATGCCATGCTTGTGTTGATTAAGTGATTTGGTATCATTTCTTGTCTAATTTTAGTGTACTTAGTGTTGCTACACTTCCATACTTTTCACTCTTTAAGTGTTCTTGAGAGTTGCACCTTAGTGCCTTAGTTGGTGAGCCAATTGGCATGCATGTTTGTATGTGTTTTCGGTGCCTTCATTTTAGCATTATGGCCACTGTTTTGGCATAACTGAGGTCTGTCCATTTCGGTTTAAGTTCATTGAGTATATGGTTTGCATGTTGTTGCATGTTTGGTGCATTGCACATTGTTGCCCTTGTTGCATTGCATTGTGCATGCATGCATTACATTGTGTTAAGAACCCTCATGATTGCCTTGCATTAAGTATGCCATCTAGTTCTTAGTATTTAGCATTTTGTATGCCACGTTATGCCTTGCATTGTGTATGCTAGGTTGCTAGTTGCATTGAGTATGCCATGTAGTTGCATGTTCGCATGCTAAGGTTGCATTACATAGCATTGTGCATGCCATGTTTCTTGCTTGCATCGTGTTTGGAATAGGTGTTAGTCCAAACACGCGAAAAGAGGGATGTTTCATACTTAAAGTGATGAATCGTGCCTTAATTCCCGGTCACCGACGCTCTTGATCATACATGATAGAGTTCTAGGCCTTATGTGTTTACTTGTGCATTCATTTTACATTGAATTGTGCAACTTTGCCTCTCGGCCATCATGTATTGAAATGCATGATTAGTGGCCCGAGGGTCGAGAACCACACCCCCTTGAGTTTATGACATGATAGGGAGGGTGGTTGTGCACACATATCTTGCAAATACATTGCCATGCCCTTTCTTGCTCTCTGTTGTAGCAAATTGCAGTTCAGCAGCAACAATTGGCCGGCCAGCCAGAAAAATTAGCTGGCTGACCACTTTTCTAGTTTTTCAACAACCAAAAGTGGTCGGCAGGTGTCTGGAGAGACCAAAAGTGGTTAGCCACCCTCCCACAGGTTTCCCTAGGTGGAGTTTCAGCTTTCTGGAGCTTGGTGCAAGTTTCTGAGGACAGATGAAATAGAGGCAAATCGGGGCATCGCGTTGGATTTCCGAACAAGGTGAACCGAGCATGCATCCAGTCTTCTCCCTCTGAAAACCTCCTGTTTTACTGCTTTCCTTAGTTGCTATGCTTAGATAGCTGGTTTACGCTTTGGTTTGTACTCTTAATACTTAATGCGTTAGCTATTCAATTCGTTTTGTAATAATCAGTTAACTAGGATTAGTTAATTAATTTGTTGTGTGATAATTAGTTTAATTAGCTTAGATTAGCTAGTTAGCTTTTTATTCGGTATCTCTCGAGAGAGAACCAAGTGTTGTAATAAGCGTGCGTGTGTGTGATGCATGTCTTCCAACCCCCATTTCTTTCTCCCTTTTACTTAGCCGCTTACGATGGTTAGTTTTAGGGCATATTTCATGTAGCATACCTTACGCTCGCATGTTTGCATCATTCATCTATATTGCATGCACCGGGCTTGGCGTATCATACTAACTGTATTGTATTTCAATACATTTATTTGAATACATGTATCAAGTTGCATTTCACATGACATGACTAGAATAGCCGAGCCTATCTTAGCTACATCTTCGCATGTATTACATTAGCCATCTTAACATGAACTAGGATCATGCATGATTTCTAACTAGTTCTTTGTTTTGGTTCGGAGTACACTGTGAGTGTTTACGCTTTAGCATACTACATGTGTGTTAATGTTGCTATGTTAGCATGTTTTCCATGAGGCTAATTGCTTATGTGATTAACTGCCTGAATGCCTGTGGGTAAAGGTTGGATTACCTGAATTGGAATAATTCATTGAAATCCGCATTTTAGCCTACTTGCAAGTAGCAAACTTCAAACCATTTTCCAAACAAATGGATATGCGATGCTTCATTCCAAATTAGGCGATCTAGTCTATACTTGTTTGCTGTGCACATCACGTAGTAAGACTAGCTAATTAATTGGAATAAGAGCACATGTGTTTTCAAAAAACAAGATATCATGCTTAGTACAGGCTGATCTTTGATCAAGCGAGCGGGGGTGCTCATTAAATGACTTTCCCCAATCGTACCCAAGTTCCCGAGCCAAGGCAACTTTGGTGATGACGGACACGTGGCCTTAGGCACGAGTCAGGGTTTCTTAAATTCTCTCAAAACAAAATATTTAGGTGGCGACTCTGTATCTGGCAAAGGAGTCCATGTTTCCAAAACGATTTGCCGAATTTGGACTCTTTGGTGATTTATCGGTCTCACATCGCACATTATGAGATTAGATTCAGAACCATGACATTTGAGTCCGAACTGTGGTAAGACCAAATGAACGAAATGGGATTTTCCCGGGATGTTCGAGGCGCGTCCACAGACGGCATCTCGGTTGACCTCCAAAAAGTTACAGCAATCATGATACTAATGTGTTAGAAATTTGAAATTTCTTGGGTCTAGCTGGCTATTATCAACATTTCGTGTAAGATTTCTCGAAGATAACATCACCCTTGACCCAACTAACTCAGAAGAACACACCATTTGAATGGACTGTCAAACAGGAGTGTTACTTCTAGGAGTTAAAAAGTAGACTGGTGTCAACTCCTATACTAACACTCCCTACAAGAGCAGATGAGTTCGTAATTTATAGTAATACCTCATACAATGGTTTGGGTTACGTTCTTATGCAAAACAGAAAAGTCATTGCTTATGCCTCGCTACAACTAAAGACTCACGAGAAGAACTACCCAACTCATGATCTGGAATTGGCTGCAGTGATCTTTGCCCTCAAGATCTGGCATCATTATCTCTACGGTGCAACCTACGAAATTTACACTGATCACAAGAGTCTTAAATATCTGTTCACACAGAAGGAACTGACTATGAGGCAACGACGGTGGCTAGAATTTATGAAGGACTATGATGTAGAGATCCATAACCATCCAGGCAAAGCTAACGCGGTGTTAGACGCATTGAGCCGAAAGACGACAAGAAGTTTGGCATGTACTCTCGTTTTTCGCAAGATCAATGGACTGCTTGCCGACATAACCGTGGAACCTACATTGATTGAAGAAATTAAAGCGCGCCAATATGAAAATAAACTTTTGAAGAAAAAATAAGAGGATCAAAGGAGTACGCCTGATCTTGATTCCATAAGCAATGGGATACTAAAATTTTGAAATCGAATTTGAGTACCCGACATTCTGGAATTCAAGAAGAAGATATTGGTGGAAGCTCATATATAGCGATCCTGGTTCTTCCTTCTTTGATTGTTGTATCCGGACTTAGGTTCCATGGAGTTGGTTGTTGTATATGTCTTGTTGTCATCCTTTAATTCCATATATTTGAGTTTTAGGATGTATTGGGCGTATTTCGAACAGGTTGGTTGAGCTTTAGTCCCATTCCTTGTTGCCCAGATTTTTGGTGGTCCGCTCGAGTGGGTCCCTTTGCGCTCGAGTGGAGTTTACACACTTTCAGCATTTTGTGCCTCTGCAAAACTTCTGCAGGTGCGTTTTTCACGCTCGAGCGGATTTCCTTACCCTCGAGCGGGTCACGTTCAAGCAGGCCTCTTGGCGCTCGAGCGGGTGTTTAATGTCTGTAAAAATACTAGAAGAGGGTAATCTATGCTCGAGCGAGTACTTTTTGATTCTGTGTCTTGGCGCTCGAGCGGGTCTTTTTGCGCTCGAGTGGGTCCAGTTTTTTGTGTTTGATGAACGTCCTATTCTCCGCTCGAGCGGGATAGTCATATATCAGATGGCAGTTGGGTGATTTTGAATCACTTTTCACATTTCCTTTCTCTCTCTTACTTTTCTAAACCCTCTTTTGAGAGCTCCTCTCTCTAGAATTTACCTTCTCTCTAGGGATTGATCTAGCTTGAGTGATCTACTCCCTTAGTGTCTTTGCAAAGAGTGTAAAGCTTGGCTTGGGCTTCCTATCAATCCGAAAATCTTGGGTTTTGGAGCATTTCGAGATTTCTTCATCATCTCCTTTGAGTTCCATCTCTTGAGGTAGGGATAACTACTCATATTTATGGTCTTTGACATAAACTTGCTATCATTTTGATGTAATGTTGAAGTTGGGTAATTGTGGGTGTTAGGGTTCCAATATGAAAAGAGGGATTTTGTTCTTTTGGGCCAATACATGTGTATTTGGGTCCTAAAATGAGATTGTGGTTGTTTAATGATAATATTTGGGCCTTTGGGTCAATGTTGAGGAAAATGAAAAAATGCCATGTTCGGGTATATTTGGGTCATTAGTGTAATTAATGACATTTATTATGGAAATATGAAATTGAATTGGGATTAATGAAATTGGCTCATTATGTAGTAGAATGTTGGAGTTGGACTTAATAATCATTCACCTTTGAGAATTATTGATAATTTATCTGTTGGTGCATTTATTATCTGTTTAGAAATAACTGCTTTGGGCTATCGGTGGAGGATAGTCTTGATTGTTGTAGACACTGCATGATGATTAGGTGAATTAAAACCAATCAATTTGAGTATGTCATTGAGTATGACGGTTGGAATAATACAACGAATATGTGTATTAATTGGTCATTGTATATGATGAGTATTTGAATACATGAGTGCCGAATCCTGCGGATGAAATTTTTGTAAAATGGCAATTTGAAAATAATTATACATGGGTGCCGAATCTCGCGGATGAAATTTCCGTAAAATGGAAACTCGAAAATATCTATACATAGGTGCCGAGTCCCGCGGGTGAAATTTCCGTAAAATGGCCACGAGAAAATAATTCTATATGGGTGCCGAATCCCGTGGACGCAATTTTCGTAAAATGGCAGTTTGTAGTATTGTTGGCATGAGATGTAATCTCATTTAAGTTGTTTGGCCAGGTTCTGAGCCGTGTTTACAAGATGAGATTTTGTTAAGTAAAGGATTATGGAACTGGATAATACTGTATGCTGGTTTATTTGGGTTAAACATTTATCAAGTGCTAATGTTTTAGTTATTGCTCATATTATGTTTAGCATATCTCTACTGGGCGTTGGCTCACCCTATTTGGGACATTCTTTTCAGGTACAGGTGACATGCCACCTCCAAGGACGTAGCTTGGGAGGCTTAGTGGCTGAGAGACCTTTTTGATTACTTTTTGTATTACATGTATATCAAGCCAAGGGCTTATTTTGTATAGAGTTAGTACTCTCCTTTTTGTAACCAAGTGATGACTTGGAAAGTTGTAAGCCCATAGGGCATTTACTTTTGTTGTCAACATGTAATACATTCTGTAAGAATACTTTGATTTATGAAATGTGATATCTCTTTCTTGTATCATGGATGTCTGTTTTTGGGTTTATTTTGAGGACGTTACATCATAGCTCGAGATTTGCAGTCCACCCCGACAACACAAAGATATACCAGGATTTGAAGGAACACTACTGGTGGACAGGAATGAAAAGAGACATAGCAAGCCATATCTTCAAATGTCTGCATTGTCAGCGTGTTAAAGCAGAACATAAGAGACCTGCAGGAATGCTGCAACCACTTCCTATTCCTGAATGGAAATGGAAGCACATTACTATAGACTTCATGGTTGGGCTACCATAGTCATTTTCGAAGAATGATGCAATATGGGTTATAGTAAATCGATTGACGAAGTCGGGGCATTTTCTGCCAATCAAAATCATGTACTCCCTTAATAAGTTTGCCACTCTATACATCAAGAAAATTATTTGTTTGCATGACACCCCACTTTCAATTGTGTCTGACCAAGACCCCTGCGTCATGTTTCACTTCTGGAACAAATTGCAAGAGGCTTTGGGGACTACTTTAAAGTTTAGCACTGCTTATCACCCGCAAACTGATGGGCAATCCAAAAGAACAATCTAGACATTGGAAAACATATTACGTGTATGCGTGTTGGACCTCAAAGGTAGTTGGGATAAGCACCTACCTTTAGTGGAATTCGCCTATAACAACAGCTACTAAGCAAGCACTGGAATGGTACCATACGAAGCTCTGTATGGAATGAGGTGTCGATCACCTCTGTGTTGGGCAGAAGTCGGAGACAAGAAACTGTTAGGCCCCGAGATTGTGTAAATAACAAGGGATAAAATTCAATTCATCCAGCAGCAAATTTGCACTGCCCAAAGTTGCCAGAAAAGTTATGCGGATACACGGAGATGGGACTTGGAATTCCAAGTAGGGGATCATGTGTTCCTCAAGATCTCACCAACAATAGGAGTTATCCGATTTGGAAAGTGAGAAAAGTTAAACCCACGATACATCGAGCCATTCAAGATACTAGAAAAGATTGGTCTTGTAGCATATCGCCTTGCATTACCACCTAAACTGTCCAATGTCCACAATGTGTTCCATGTTTCAATGCTCTGATGGTACCTTTGAGATCCAGAGCATGTCATCGACTTTGAGAACTTGGAAGTTCAAGAGGATCTCTTTTATGAAGAGCAACTAGAGTAGATTCTCGATCGTCGTGATCAAGTTCTCCGAAACAAGACCATACCGCTGGTAAAAGTTTTAAGGAGAAATCATCAAATCGAAGAAGCGACGTGGGAAATTGAAAGTCAAATGCGAACCAAATACCCGCACCTTTTCGAAAATCAAGGCATGTGAAGTTTGGGGACAAACTTCTATTTAGGAGGGAAGACATGTGACACCCTAAATATTTAATTAATATCACAAACAATTATGATAATATTAATACTAGTGGGAATGATAGTAAAATAAAATAATTTAATTTATTATACAATTAACTAGGGTCAATGTAAGATGAAGACAAAATAAGAACAATAATAATGAAAATAATAAAATAACTAAGCTATACGTGCTATGTAAATTAATTTGCTATTGTGATTATCAATTATATGATGAAGAGAATTATTTGGGGGCTAAATTAGTCACTAATTAGTGTGATAAGATTGGAATGTATAGATTTAGTTAAACAAATCAAGTAATAATTAATTACAAAGCTTTGTTTTTAATTGAGAGGATTTGCAAATATTGCTAAGAAGATGAAAGTGGAGCCATTTGTACGTCTAGGTCTCGGGGGAGAGGTGAGTTATCACTTAGGGTCGTTAGTAAAGGGTGAGTCATCACCCAACCATGTGTATATAAATTGGAGGGGGGTTGCGAAGTTGGTGCTAGCGGAAAAACAAAGAAAAAAAAAAGAAAAAAAAGAAAAGAAAAAGGCATCAGTAGAAAAAAAAGCGAGGAAAGGGCTGAAAAACCAACGGACATAGAAAGGAAATAGTAAGACTCAATATTAAAATGAGTTATACTATACCTTGAGTTACTATAATATATTTTACGCAACTCGTGTTTTATAACTTATATTTATAATTTAATTACGTTAATTATTTTCTGAACTCCATTTACATAAATTGAAACCCATAAATATATTTGTTTAAATTTTAGAAATTATTTGACAATGATTTTGTAAACAATTATGTTTTGTAAGTACCACCATGGGAGTCCCATGCCTTAGGGAACTTAAATAACCATTGGCTTCTGTTTGGCCACTTTGTGGTTCTCTGTTGTCATGGATTCATTAAACTTTATTCTGACTGTCACTCATGTGACCTTCGTTCTACTCTGTTCTGTACGGTGGTTATGATTATTTATTTACATAATTTTCGTATTGCAGTTTCTACCACTTTGAATAATTTGTTTATTCAAATTAAGTTATGTAAATGTTTTAACTTAACTAACTATCCATGGTTATTTTGTGCTCCCTATACTCTTGGCATAATATTTCTCACTTTGATGTGTGCTTATAGCTGTTATCCTTTCAGGTGATGAGATGTAAGGGAGACCCGTAACCTCGTGTAGTGGAACATACATAAGAATTTGATAATGATCCGCTATTTCATTCTTTTCTTTTCTTTCTTTTGTTTTTTTTTTACTGAGGACTGGTCACTGAATAATAAAATAATAAAAGCCTATAGATGTACTTTTTTTTATCAGCATAATAAATTTTCTGTTTAATTATCTCTTACTTCCATTTTATCTCTGTCTGCACCATTTAACTTGTTACGATTATAATTATTTAGTAAGTTACGATTTTAGCCCTAAGCCCTGGGGTTGGGTCGTGATAGCTGTGTCGACGGTGGCAGTGTTGCTGTTTGAGTCACTCACCTTGGTGGTAGACAAACAGCTACCCATCTTCTAGTTTTTGTTAAATATGAAAAATTCAGAACTATGGAGAGATCAAACCCACCCAATAATCAAATAGATAACACTAATCATATATACTGAGAGATATGTCTCTATGTGTGTGTGTATATATATATATTGAGAGAGAGAGAGAGAGATGTAATGAGTGGTTAAGGAAGAAAGTTTAGAGCAAATGCGAGGAAGAAAAGAAGAAGGGGGTGGTCAAAAGAGACTACTATTAAAGAAGAAAAAGATCACGATGAAGAAGATGAAGAGAGAGAAAGAGGAGAGAGAGACAGATGAACCACAATTGGTGGTGTTGTTAGCAATCGTGGAGTGGATATGCCTTAGGTGGGAGGGGCTGTATGGAGAAGATGATGCCTCATAGTGGATGTGTGGATGTAATGCCACTGAGGGTGGTTGGGTAGCGGAATTTAGGAGAAAGAAAATTATGATAGTAAATGACATTCATAAAAAAATTGAAAAAAATATATTTTAATTTTTTCATTAATTCTGTTACATTTCGTCACTTTTGCACAACAATTCAATTCTAGTACATTTATAAAAGGCAAGAATATAATTTGCAAACACGCGAACCATGTGTGCAAAATGTAATTATCCCAATTTTAAAAGAACTATACACAAAATTGAAATGACCCCCATTGTTTCTGAGCTCGCCCTGTGAAATGCTTGGTGAAAACTTGAGAGGGTTTCTAAAGGTCGTGAAAGAAGTGTGTTTTAGGGCAAAAAGTTTCAACACTGTGAAGAAATCCTCTGCAGAACTGGTAATTCTCTCTCTTTGGCTAAAAAATATTTCATCAATGTCTAGTTTAATCTGCAAATCTTTACACCATTTGAGGTCTGCTACTAGAGCTTCTTCACCAACCCACCACCACAATCTCTATTTCCTTCAAAACCATCCCTTTTCATCATCATCACTCAAAACCACTCCAAATCAACACTCATTCGCAGTGAATTACTTCGTAAACTTGTGTGGGTTTCCTCTAGAAAATGCTATCTCAACATCGAACTATGTCAAATTTGAAACTCCAAACAAACCTGACTCTGTCCTCGCATTTTTGGAGAACCACGGCTTCACCAAAACCCAGATCTCAAATCTCGTCAGGAAGTATCCTCTAGTAATCTTATGTGATCCGGAGAAAACGCTTTTGCCCAAATTCCAGTTTTTCAAATCCAAAGGTATTTCGAGCACTGATGTTGTCAAAATACTATCTTCAGAGCCAAGTATTCTCAAAAGAAGCTTGGAATACAAAATCATCCCATCTTTCAATTTTTTTAAAAAATTGATGGGTTCCCCAGTGGAAATTATTAGACGCTGTGCCAGGGTTCTCTTCTTTGATCTTCAAGTTTCTGTAGTACCCAATATTGAAATTTTGAGAGAAGTAGGTGTGCCAAATGCGAAGATTGTGTCCTTTTTTAAGTACGAACCTAGAAGACTCATGACTACTAGTGATAGGTTTAGAAAGATTGTGAATGAGGTAAAGAAAATGGGTTTTAATCCTGTGAGCTTGAAGTTTGTCATAGCATTTCAAGCGGTTAGCTCAATGAGTAAATCGACGTGGGAGAAGAAGGTTGAAGTTTATAAGAAGTGGGGTTGGTTTGAGGATGAGATTCTTGTGGCTTTTGAGAAGTATCCGTGGTGTATGATGGCATCTGAGCATAAGATCATGAGAGTGATGGAATTTTTTGTCAATAAAATGGGTTGGGATTCCTCGTTTCTTGCAAGAAGACCGATACTTATTGGTCATAGCTTAGAAAAGAGGATTGTTCAGAGGTGTGCAGTGTATCAAGTATTGTTGTCGAAAGGTTTGATTAAGAACAACAATTTTAACTTGACAAATATGTTGAAGAAACCTGAAAAGTGGTTCCTAAAGAAGGTTGTCAACGGTCATGAGGAAGAAGCTCCTGAGCTATTAAAATTGTATAAGCAAAAGTTGGCTCTTGCAAAGTAAATAGCATAGGGGCACATAGATAAGAGTGGATGAGGATGTTTCTTTTGATACCAACTCAACAAACAATTGCCCTGTTGTTTTGCTTCTCATGGTTTAATTCTGGTTATTGAATTATCTCATTTTGTCATCTGTAAGCAAGTTTGAGTTCAATGTTTTCACTCTGACAAATGGGATTCGAAGGTTCACATTGCTGCATTGAATCTTTGTCATTCTGTAATGGCTGAGGTTTAAATCCATGTACCTATATCTGAAGATTAGGCAACTCCTTAATGCTGCATTCTTCGTTTGAGTAACCGTTGCACATTAATAGTGTTGTTGTGTCCAGTAAATTGTTGATGTTATGCCTATGAGATGTTAACACAGTGTTGGTAAGATAAGCCATTGTCTAACTTTTTTGTAGGGCTAATTGTGTAAGCCTCATTTGAAGGTAAGATTGTCACATTTTCTTCAAAGATGCATCTTACATTTTTTTATGTTCACTCTTCTAGTGCAAGTTTTTCGTATTTTGTATACTATTTACTGCATACAGCAAGTGTAGAGGCTAGACAGGAACTAATATGGTTCTCAACATATGGAAGTGCAGAGAAGCCTCTAGAATTTGTTGAAGGCTTATGGACTAGATGAGTGATCGGTATTAGAACCTTATAACAACATCAATAAAGGAAAGCAAGACAAATGCAGGAATCATGCTTTAAGCATCAAAGCAATGCATATAATTCCAGGTAGGTTGGCACCAAAAGCAAAGCCCTATCATTTGCAGCACTATCAGGTCAAACAACTCCTCTCTGGTGACAGTAGAGTCTCGAAACTTAAGCTCATTTCCACACTGACCACATCACCGTACATGGAAAAGCTTTCCATAACTTCCCAAATGGTTTTTTGATTCTTAAACCTTCCCACCATTGCAACAGAACTTCAATAAAGTCTGGAAAAACCCACTGCAAACCCCACCACGATAACAAATCCGACCAAATTCTCCTAACAAAGGGGCAATGAAGCAATAAGTGAAGTATTGTTCCATCATGAGTCATAAAACACACAGGCCGTGCTGAGGCTGGGATCAAGAATACCAATATTATGAAGAAAAACTGAGGCTGTGTTTGGTTTATGTTTCAAATCAATTTTCCACCCTTATATTTCAATGTTATGTTTGGTTTAAGTTTTTAAAAAATAATTCCAAGACATATTTGATACATGCATGTTTGGCAAGGTAGCGTTTTTGAATTTTGAATTTGCGGATTGAGTCTACCCAGTCACCCGGCCGGTTGACCGGAACAGTCCTTTTTTTTTTTTTTTCAATTGCATCTTGTTATTTGAAAGCACACAAATTTATATTTGTTTTTGATAATTTTAAATATAGATATTTTTTTTTTAGATCATTTTTAAACAAAACAATTAAAAAAAAAATTTCCAACCAAATATACAATTAAAAGTAATTTTAAAACACTAACTGAATATTTTTTTAACAAAAAATAATATATATATTTTTAAATATTTTAAATAAAAAATATTTTTGGAATTTTAAAATTTTTTAAATAAAAAATTATTTTTTTCAATTAAATTTTAAAAAGAGTTTGTTTATGAGTTTTGAATCAAATTTTCAATAGAATTTTGAATTGTGTATTTGGTTATAAGTTATAAATTTTGAAAACTTTTTTTAAAACTCATAACTAAATAACTTTTCTCTTTTCAAAACTCAATTTAAAATTCAATTTAAAACTTTTAACCAAATAAATTTTCTCTTTTCAAATTATAATTTAAAAATTCACAAACTTAAAATACAATTCCATACTCAAATTATAATTTTAAAACTAAACTCAATGCAACCAGAGGTTTTCAACTTACCTTTCCAAGCCAACTAACCTAAAAATTGGACCTTATCAGGAACAATCACTTTGCTTGGTTTTGATTTTCAAAAAATTCTACTTTTTTTATTTTCGTGTTTTTGAATTTTCACTAATTTTTTTAATATTTTAAATTTTTAGACATACTTAACATAAATACACTTAAAAAGTATAATATTTTTGAAAAAAAATCTTTAAAAATTTCACTAAATATCAATAATATAAAAAAAAATGAAAATTTAGTATATTTTTTCATATTTTCATGTATTTATTAATTTTTTAAAAAAAAAATTCAAAATTTTTTTACTATTTAGATATGTCTAAGTAAAGTGCATCTAAAAAGTTAAAAATTTGCTTAAAATTTTAAAAATAATTACTAAAAACAAAAAAAAAAAAACCAAAAAATTCAATTTTCAAAAGATTGAACTTATAAAATTGAAATCAAACACACTAAATAGTTTTTCAAATAATTGAAAAAACATTGTTGACAAAACCATCTTTGAAATCATTCTAATTGAATATTTAGTTCAGGGTTGGTTTCAAAAAGCAGTGTTATGTAATAATTGCGGCAGTAGGTACTATCCGTTACACCGATTTTTGTGGTGTAACAAAAATTTACATGTGTAATGACTGTTTTTGTGTTGCGTCCGGATCCTCTAGGGTGATTCCCTGAAGTGATCATCTAGAGTGATAATTTATGATGCGACACGTGTCCAATTAATGAAATCAATGGTTGAGATGTTCCCTCTCTAAAACGACGTCGTTTTGGTTTTGATTTTTTTTTTTTTTTTTTTTTTTTTTGCAGATTGGGAAGGAGGAAGGAATGGGTTAGAGAGAGAATCTCCTCCTTCTCTCTAGAACCAGACCCAGATCTCACAATTTCCAGCAGATGAATTACACAATTTCAAAACTGAAGAACCAAACCCAGATCTCACTTTGGGCTTCAAACCCTGTTGTTGGTCATTTGGGTCTTCATCAGACAGTGAAGTGTGATAGCTTTAATAGAGGGAATTCATTTGGGTCTTTATGAGTTCGATTTTTTATTTCAATTTTAAGCTTCGAAATTGATCTTCGTTTTTTTGCTATGTTGGGTTCATGTGGTTTCTCTGCAAATCCATCATATTTCATTTTTCAATTTGTTTTTTATTTTTTATTTTTTTGGTGAATAATGAGTTTGAATTTTTATTTCAATTTTTGAAGCAAACTCTGCAAAAAAATTGCAGAGAAAAGATGGAGGAGATTAGTTTAATGGGTTTGATCATCTTTCACTGTTTTAGCTTTTCCCGAGATTTGTAGTTACTCTCTCTCTCTCTCTATATATATATATATATATGCATATATGCATACAGTCCTTCGATACATGAAGCTTTAACTTGATTCTCTTCTTGTTCAGAGCTTCTCTCAAATTCTTTTTCTGTTTCTGTTTGACCTTGGTAAGATGAGTCCTCCAATGGCTGATCACAAGCCTAAATCGGACATCTCCTTCGCCGGAACGTTCGCCAGTAGCCCATTTGCTGCTTGCTTCGCTGAGGTATATATCAAATTTTCAGATCGTTTCTATTGATTTTCATTTTGATTATGTATATATATATATATATGCATTTTGACTATGTTACTCTGAAGCTTAATTTCCACATCGGTTTCATGATTTCTGCTTTTGAGATCTGGGTCTGGTTCTAGAGAGAATGAGGAGATTCTTTCTCTAACCCATTCCTTCCTCCTTCCCGATCTGCAAAAAAAAAAAAAAAATCAAAACCAAAACGACGTCGTTTTGGAGAGGGAACATCTCAACCATTGATTTCATTAATTGGACACGTGTCGCATCATAAATTATCACTCTAGAGGATCACTTCAGGGAATCACCCTAGAGGATCCGGACGCTTTTGTGTTATGTAACGGTCGTAACGACCTGTTACATATGTTTATAATATTCTGAACAACTTTCTTTTTAAATAAAATATAAAAAAAACTTACAAAATATACATTATATACATTCTGCAATATGCAGTAACTCAAAATTAATTTTTGTTTATGTCTCAATTTTTATTTTTATAATCATTTCATTTAATAATTGTAAACAATTTTTATTTAGTTAGTTTAAGTACTAGACAAAAATAATTTTGTAAACAAATAAAATCAATTATTCTTAAAAAATAAATAAAAATAAGAAGTACAATATAAATTTATGACATATAAAATCATTAATTATTAAAATAAAATATAAAAATACTTTTTTTATAATAATTTAAAAATATAAAATATATTAGATCTCCTCAATCCACATGTCATCCACAACCATTCCTCCACCTCCGATAAGATGATATATAAAAATATAATAAATTACAAATATAATATTATTTAGGTCAGTCCAAATTCATTATGATCCCTTTTTGGATAATATAAATAATTTATTTATAACACCTTTTATAATTTTTAAAAAATCAATATGATAAAATAAAATATTTTTATTGAATAAATCTAATTTCTTCTCATCAATAATATGCACGAGTGTCTTTAATAGTCTCTAGCGCTGAATATTTACAATTGTTATAAAGACAATTACAATTCAGTGATTTTTTCACAAAATAATTAAAAATTCATGAAAAAATTATAATTTTAATTAGGATAAATTACAAATACACCCTTTAAGATTTACTTAAAATACAAATTACTCCATGTCGTCCTGAAAATTGCAAATACCCCCCTTATAAAAAAATTGTTTAACATCATAAATGAAAAAATGAAATTTCTAACTATTATCATAGACAACAATAAAATTACATGAATTATTAATTAAAATATATTTGTGACATTGTTAAAAATAGTTAATTGGCTTAATAATTTATTAATAAAAATAATCATTTGTTGTACAACTAAGGGACATGGTATAATTTTCAGAACAACATAGGATAATTCATGTAAATTTTAATATTTATAAAATTTACTAACACTTGTCTAAAATTATTTTAAAGGGATAATTAGATTTTACCCCTTGTGGTTTCGCACATTTACATTTTACCTCCCCGACTTTTATAAATGTATTTATAAACTCCCTATGTTTTGAGTAATGTGCAAAAGTTACGAGATCTGGTAGACTTAACAATGCATGGGACAAACATGCCAGAGAAGTGTGTCTACACTGGAATTAAGGGTTTTGGCCCCAAATTTGAAGTTTTGAGCGACCAATTTGCCTTTCCACTTTCTTATATAACCATCAAGCCACGAAACCCACTATTCCTAACTGAAATATTATAAGATCCCTTCTATTTTTGAAGATGTTATCCTCCCAAAACTCCCACTATAGTATGAAACAAAAAAATTAAGGGTAAATTATCAATAGGTCCTAATAGTTTGACTTAATTCTCATCAAGTCCTATTGAAAATAAGTCTTGGTAAAATTGTCGCTAAAAATAATTTTTTTGTGACAATTTTTTATATATGTCGCTAAAAATTGACAATTAATGACTTTTTTTTGTCATGATTTTATAAATTGTCGCTAAAACTTACAATTAGTGACTTTTTTTATGACAAATTTTTCTCATAAGACTTATTAGACAATAAATCAACTTATTAAGACCTACATGTAAGTATCTCAAAAATTACAGTATGGCCAAATATAACAGAATAAAAAAATTAATGGGAATAAAAAAAAAATTTTGGTCTCACTTTTTTTAACTGCGCGATTCCAAACCCATGTGCACAACCAAAGATTTTCATCCTGAGATTTTCCAAGAAAATCATTACATATATACAATACAAACACTTACACACACACACACACACATATATATATGAAGACAGAGGGAGAGAGAAACAGAGGATGAAGATAATAAGGGTACCGTCAATGCCTCCTCTCCGCCTCTGACGTTGCCTCCTCCGCCACCGCCATCACTGTCGTACTTCCGTCCTATACGGCGACATCCTCCGTCTCCCTCTTCTTCCCTGAACCTTCCATTGGTCTTCAATGGCATTTTCTATTGATTAGAATTTGTCGTGGTTGTCATCGTTGACAACGGTTTAGTGCTCTCTTTACGGTTTCTGTTGATTGTCACGGTGGTAGTTGCGTCGACGACGGTGGTGTTACTGTTTGAGCCACTCACCTTGGTAGTAAACAAAGGGTAAGTCTATAGTACATTTTGTTTAAAAAATGTATGGTACATCGAAAATCAATGGCTCAGATTGAGCCACATCATTAAAAGTGACCTGGTAAGCAGGTCACTTTTTATAGTTATGAGCTAAAATCATATTTGTTCATAACTATAATCAAATTAATCATAACTTAGTTATGAGCTCTCATCACTTATCTCATAACCATATCTCATAACCAGCACCATTTTGTTGATAACCAATATCATATATTTCATAACTACAATCACATATCTCATAACTACATCTCATAACCAATATCCTTTAGCTCATAATCACAACACTCTGATCATAACCACTATCACATATCTCATAACTATTAATCACATATCTCATAACTACTACTCATATAGCTCATAACCACATCTTATGACCAATCCCCCTTTGACTCATAACCAACATTACATATCTCATAATCAACACCCTTTTGCTCATAACCACATCACTTTGATCATAACCAATATCACATATCTTATAACTAATAACCACATATCTCATAACCAAACACCCTTTTGACTCATAACTACATCACTTTGCTCATAACCAAAATCACATATCTCATAATCAACAATCATATATCTCATAACCATTACCCACATATCTCATAACCAACACTCTTTGGCTCATAACTAACATCACATATATCATAACTACTAATCACATATCTCATAACACCCTTTGGCTCATAGTCACACCACTTTGATCATAATTAACATCACATATCTCATAACCATTAGTCATATATCTCATAATCAATACTCTTTGGCTCATAACCATACCACTTTACTTATAATCACTAATCACATATCTCATAACCAACATTCTTTGGCTCATAACCACATCACTTTACTTATAACCACTAATCACATATCTCATAACCAACATTCTTTGACTCATAACCACACCACTTTACTCATAACCACTAATCACATACTCATAATCAACATTCTTTGGCTCATAACCACACCACTTTATTCATAACCACTAATCACATATCTCATAACCAACATTCTTTGGCCACACCACTTTACTTATAACCACTAATCACATACCTCATGACCAACATTCTTTGACTCATAACCACACCACTTTACTCATAACCACTAATCACATATCTCATAACCAATCCCCCTTTGACTCATAACCAACATTACATATCTCATAATCAACACCCTTTTGCTCATAACCACATCACTTTGATCATAACCAATATCACATATCTTATAACTAATAACCACATATCTCATAACCAAACACCCTTTTGACTCATAACTACATCACTTTGCTCATAACCAAAATCACATATCTCATAATCAACAATCATATATCTCATAACCATTACCCACATATCTCATAACCAACACTCTTTGGCTCATAACTAACATCACATATATCATAACTACTAATCACATATCTCATAACACCCTTTGGCTCATAGTCATACCACTTTGATCATAATTAACATCACATATCTCATAACCATTAGTCATATATCTCATAATCAATACTCTTTGGCTCATAACCATACCACTTTACTTATAATCACTAATCACATATCTCATAACCAACATTCTTTGGCTCATAACCACATCACTTTACTTATAACCACTAATCACATATCTCATAACCAACATTCTTTGACTCATAACCACACCACTTTACTCATAACCACTAATCACATATCTCATAACCAACATTCTTTGGCTCATAACCACACCACTTTACTTATAACCACTAATCACATACCTCATAACCAACATTCTTTGACTCATAACCACACCACTTTACTCATAACCACTAATCACATATCTCATAACCAACATTCTTTGGCTCATAACCACACCACTTTACTCATAACCACTAATCACATATCTCATAACCACATCTCATAACCAATACCTTTTGGCTCGTAACCATACCATTTTGATCGTAACCACCATCACATATCTCATAACCACATCTTATAACTAACATCATTTTCACCAATAACCCCTAACTTTGATCATAACCAACTCAAAACCACTAACCACATATCTCTATTTTAGATTTACTTACTAAATACAATAAAAAGGGTAATATACAAACAATATACATTTTAAAATATTTATATACACAGACATACATATAAATAATTTGACTAAATTTTAATAAAAAATGTGTTGAAAATTTTTATCTACGATTCATTACAAGAAAAGTGGGCTTATGAGACGGAACTTTTTTGCGACGGCACAACTTGCCGTCTCAAGCAAAAAATGTGACTTTTTGAGACGGCATAACTTGCTGTCGCCAAAAAATGTGACTTTTTGAGACGGCACTTTCTTTTCTTTATCTCTCTCATCTCTCTTCTCTTTACCTCTCTCACTTATCTCTCTCTGTTTTTCTCTCGTTTATCTTTTTTCGCTCTTTTCTCTCTCTCTCTCTCTCTCTATCTCTCTCTTTGTCTATACCTTTTCATCCATTTTTTCATCTCCATCTCTCTCTTCTCTTTCTCTCTCTCTCTCTCTTACTCATCACTCTTCTCTCTATATTTGTCTGTCTATTTGTCTCTCTCTCTCTCTGTGTCTCTCACTCATCTATTTCTTCTCTCATTTCTTCTCTTTCTGTCTCTTTCGTTCATCTCTCTTCTCTTTATCTCTCTTGCCCATCTCTCTTCTCTTAATCTCTCTCATCTCTCATCTTTCTCTGTCTCTCTCGCTCATCTCTCTATCTTTCTCTCTGTCTCTCTATCTTTCTCATTGTCTCTCTCGTTCATCTCTCTTCTCTCTATCTCTCTTTGTCTCTCTCGTGTATCTCTCTTCTCTCTGTCTCTTTTCTGTCTCTCACTCTCTATCTCTATCTCTATTTCTTTCTCTTTCTCTTTTTCTCCCTCTCTTTTCTACCACTATGTTTGCGTTGCTCACTCTCTCCCTCCCGTCTTCTCTATTTACTGAGCTCCCTCTCGATTTATCGATCCACTACAAGAAAATGCACTTTTAGCGACCACTTTGTCTCTCTCTCGCTCATCACTCTGTCTCTCTTTCTCTCTCTCTCTCTCTCCTTTATCTGTCTCTCATTCATCTCTCTCTCACCACCCATCTCCTCTACCACCTTCACCACTACTGCAAACGCCATTCCACCACCACCACTACTTCCACTGTCGCCACTTCACCTCTACGACTACCATGACTACTACCATTGCTACCACTCCACTACCACCACTACTACTACTACTACTATTACCTCTCATCCACCGCCGCCACTCCATCTCCCATCTCCCATACCACTACCACAACTTCATCACTAATCTCCTTCGCCATCACCACCACCACCACCACCACCTCTTATCCATCACTTTCACCACTATTGTCGCTCCCTTTCCTCTACTACAAAAAATTTGTTTGATTATGGTTTTTTAATAGAGTGTTGAATTGAGTTTTGAATTGTATGTGGAATTGAGTTTTGAAAGTTTGATGTGACATGTGAAATAAAAAAATTTGTTTGGTGATGAGTTTTTAAAATAGTTTTCAAAACTTAATTCAATATATAATTGATAATCAAATACATAACTCATAACTCGATATCCGTATTTTTGATCAACAGTCATAACCAAACTATTTTTAAAATACTCAAATAAAAAAATGTTTTTTTTTTCAATTAATTGTTTTTAAGTAATTTTTTTGAATATTTTTTTTTCAAATCATTTTTTTTTTCAAACAACTTTTATGTCAATTATTTTCTGTCAATTAATTTTTTTGTCAATTAATTTTTTAAGCATGTATAAACATTAAAAATATTAAAAATATTTAAAAAATTAAAAAATTAAAATATTTAAAAAATTAAATATTAAAAATATTAAAAATATTCCGAAAATCTAAACCTAAAAACCTCAATTTCCCCCGTCTTTCCCCATTTTTTTTCATTTCCTTTTAGGTTTGTAGAGCCCATTACCCACCACCCGCCACCATTTTCCACTACCGTCTTCCGCCACCACCACCCACCCCCTACCACCACCTGCCACCACCACCCACCACCCGCTACCATCACCCACCAGCCACCACCGACCTGTCACCCACTCACCACCACCACCACCACCTACTTGCCACCACCACTCATTACTTACCTGCCACCACCATCCACCACCTGACACCACCAACTACCCACCACTACCAGCCACCTACCACCCACCCACCCGCTACCACCACCCATTACCACCCCCCACCACCACCCACCTGCCACCCACCTGCCACAACTACCCACCATCCACCACCACCACCACTCGTTACCACCTACCACCCGCCACCGTCACCCACCCACCCACCACCACCACCACCCGCCACCTACCCGCTATCCGCCACCCACTTGCCACCACCACCACCACCCACTCGCTACCACCCACCACCCGCCACCGTCACCCACCCACCCACCATCACCACCCACCATCACCCGCCATCCACTTGCCACCACCCACCACCCACCACCACCACCACCACCACTACCACTATCACCCACCTGCTACTGCCCACCACCCGCTACCATCACCCACCCGCTACCACCCACCATCCGCCACCCACCTACCACCACCTGCTACTACCACCACTACCACCCACTCGCTACCACCCATCACCCGCCACCGTCACCCACCCATCCACCGTCACCACTTTCCACCACCGTCTTCCGCCGCCACTTGCCACCACTTGCCATTTCTCACTCTTTTTTATATTTTTAAAATTTTTTAAACATTTTGTCAATTACCAAACACGTTTGTAGTTTATGTTTTTCTAAAAATAAATAAAAACCAGTTTATAAAATTTTTGTAAACATAAACTGAAAACGTAAACGTTACCAAACACAACCTAAATGATTGTCTTAGTTTAAAAATTTGAAGAAAAAACGTAAACTAAAAAAATGAGTTTACGTTTTCAGTTTTCAATTTTTTTTTTCAATTAATTTATTTTCAATTAATTTTTCAAATGATTTTTTTTTGAAATAATTTTTTTTTTCAAATAAATATTTTTTTAATTATTATTTTTCAATTAATTTTTTTTTTCAATTAACTTTTTTTTTTCAAATAATTTTTTTTTCAATTATTTTTTCAATTAATTATTTTTTTCCCAATTAATTTTTTTTTCAATTATTTTTTTAATTAACTTTTTTCAATTATAATGTGTGTGATCCCATTGTTATAAATAATAAAAATAAATATAAATATTTTAGGCCTGAACAAATATATTTTTTAGTTTATATTTTTAAAATTTTGTAAACATTTGTTCAAACCAAACGCGTTTGTAATTTATGTTTTTCTAAAAATAAACAGAAACCAATTTATAAAATTTTTGTAAACATAAACTAAAAACGTAAATATTACCAAACACTACCTTATAGTTTCTGAAATTTTGTCTATTATGTTTATGCCAATTTATAGTGTGATTATACATTTTGTAATTGATGAGTAAAATATTTTTTTTATTAATTTTACTTAATAAAAATATATAAGAATTTATATTAAAAATAAATAAAAAAAAATTGAGTATAAATTGATAAAATTATAAATTAATAATTTATTTTATTATAAGACTCTAATTATTTTAATTTTTTTTATTATGATTATTACATAATTCCCCCAAATAATTTCGGCCAAAAATTTGAACAAACATCCAAATTTCCAGTGAAAATCAAAATTCCCTCCTCTCCCTCAGACCCTTTCTTCATCCCAAACGTCTTTAATTTTTTTTATTATGATTATTACATAATTCCCCCAAATAATTTCGGCCAAAAATTTGAACAAACATCCAAATTTCCAGTGAAAATCAAAATTCCCTCCTCTCCCTCAGACCCTTTCTTCATCCCAAACGTCTTCAAAAATTACTCTCTCTCTCTCTCTCTCTCTCTCTGCCCTTGCCACGGCCGAGACCTGCGCCGCCGCATCATCTACCACGGAGAAAAGCTCCCAAAGCTGTTGACAAAGATCTGTATAGGATCTCGCCGGAGCTCCTTCTCGCCAAGCACCGAAGAGTGAGTTTATTCTGCCTTTTTCTTTTCCTCCTCGTTTTAGCAAGCTACATGCCTCAATGTATGTCTCTCTTTCTCGCTCTGCTACTTGTTTCTGTCCCTTTCTCCATCTCCATTCTATGAAACCCTAGACCGAAATCCCCTTCTTCGAAACTGCCCCTTTCACGTGAACTCACTGGGTTTTATAAAATTAGGAAAATATGATTTGAATAGGTTTAGGTTTTTTATGTTTGTTAGTTGTGTTGATTCCATATATATATATACACTTGAAATTTGGCTTGTGTGAAATCTGATGTGTTGGTAATTGAATTTTGTAACCATGTAACTGATATGAGACTAATTTTTTATTTGCTTATTGAAATCTGTTTATTTTTCTAACAATTACTCTTGTGGTGGCTTGATTTTGGACATTTGCTTATTGGACTTTTGTTCTGCAACAGATTTCTAACAATCCATTCAACATACCCTATTTGCTTATTGGACTTTTGTTCTGCAACCCAACTCTGAAGAATCATGATTTGAGGCACCTTACTAGGAACATAGATTACTATTAATTCAAATAATTTGTTAAACAAAAGAAGTGTTTGTGCTATAATCAGTTGAGAGATTGCTAAAATAGGTCCATGAGATATATACCTTTTAGTTTAGGGCTACTTTTCCTTTCTTTTCTTTCTTCCCCCCTCACCTTGCATTTTGAGTTGTCTATGACTCTTTTCTGTTGGATTGATTGTTTAAATTCTGCCTTCTCAACCCTGATTTGACTAAGAACCAAACCCATTTAAGATAGTTCATCTAAATGGTTAGGCCTCCATAATCCAGGCCATAAATTTGTTGGACCTTCGGTGTAGTGTTCATAATCTCGACCTTCTTTAAATTTTTAGCATGTTCTCTTTTGGGATTGGTTAGAATTATCTATTTGTTTTGGTTTTTGAGGGAATTGTAGAGAACTATACAAGAATCGAAGTAATAAATATGTTGGGCAATTTGTGAGCTCACCTATGTCATTAATCTGGCACTGTCATATGTGATTATCTTCTTTTTGAGATGTAAAAAATGTTCAATACATATTTTCTTTACATATTATCTTCTTTTTGAGACATTTCTCGTTCTGCTTTGTTATGATTATCTCCAAACAGGTTGCTTGTTTTATTGATTCGGCTATCATCATTTTACTTGTGTTCTTACTTCTATTCACAGGCCCAATTATTATTATTTACCTTTTGCTTTCTGCATATAATGGCTGTAGTTGATTCAAGGAGACTGATTTCAAACATTTTTTCATTTTTTTTTGGCGTTTTCTTGTTAATTAGAAGGTTTTCTAACATTTTGTGATCTATAGCTCTTACATGAGGTGTACGGTGCATCTATGTTTGTGTGCATAAGATCAAATGTTCATGGATCTACCAATTTATAAGAGACTTCCATGTTTTGTCATCAATTAGTGGATATTAAATAATATGTACTCAAGATATTTTAGTGACTGTTCTAAACAAAACAAAATGTGATTAGTCTAGTCTAGTCTAGTCTAGTCTAGTAAGCTCTCTCTATCACCAACAAGAAAAGGTTGGTTGTCTGCAAAGTCATCCCAATATATATATATATATATATATATTTACCTACACAAATTTGCTAGCATATATAAACACGAAAATTACTAGTTTTTTAACCATTCCATACACAGAAATCACTTAAAGTATTAAGTGATAAATCCAATTTGAAAATATTATATTAGTGAGTGAATCTACTATAATTTGTTTTTCATAATAATTATAATATTGTATTTTGTGAGTAATTTCCATATGACTTTTATAGTTGACATAAATCATAGTTCTTAAGATACACATAAATCATAATTTTTGAGATAGATTTTGGACTCGATGGGTAACATTATTAATTTATTCAAAAAAAATTTGACATAGGCAATTGAATGTAAAATTGATCAACTTCAGCATAAAATTTATTTATCTAGAGGCAATATAACTCGTATAGTTATTTATTAACAGTCCATACATTTCGTAAACATCCATCTAGTACTTTTACCACTTCAATGTTTTTTAAATTTTTTCTGTAAAACTTTATTTTTATACTACTAATACTACAGCGTAATGATTGGTTCACTGGAATGAAATTAAATAGAAAGGAATAGTTATTCCTTAGCCTCTCTCTATAGAATGATTATTCTCTCATAATAATAAGAGATGATTTTATTTGTAATATATTTTTTATAATTTTTTTAGTGAACCAAACGTGAGAATGGACATTATGTGGAATGATTATTTCATCCACTTCATTGCAATGAACCAAACATAACATAAGGGCTAAAATTATTTGGGGTCCCTATTTTTTAGATAGAATTCCAGAGCCCGAGGCGGCCTTGCCCTCCTTGCCTCAGGACCGGCCTTGGTTGGATGGTTTCTAGCTTTGGTGAAAGAGTTAGCAATGTTTGGGATAGTGACCCATTAGTTAATAGATCAATAAAATGGGGCATAGAAAATGTGGTATTGTTCATTATTTTGGAATTTGGGACCACATTGTTATTCAAATTAGCTCCAAGTTGGAAGGTCAATCTATTGGGAAGTTAGGATTCAACGTTAATTTTTGTTGTTCTTTCCATTGAATGGCAAGTAATGTAGGGTACCTTTTTCAATAGTAATATCAGTTTAGGTTAATTTCTAACAAAATTTCAGATAAACAAAAGTCTTTTCTAGGATGGTGAATTCTACAGGACAGCTTTTGTCAGGCATTTGATAGGAACAGGCAAAGATAGAAAAGGGGAATTGATGACTCTGATTTGGTCTTTAAAATGGAATCCAATGCTTTTCATGAAAAGGCAACCTCATTTTAGGGTCTAGATCCCTTATGTCTCTTACAAGAATGAGAGACTATCAGATAAATAAGAAATAGATAAAGTAATTGCAAATTTCAAAATTTAATTTTCATTTGCACCGAATACATATCTATACTCTATTAGTATGTAATTATTTTTTTGATTTTCATTTATCTGATATTTGTCCTACAAGAACTGTTATATGCCATTGATGTGTGCAGGCAAAATATAATGCCATGTTAGGTTGATTGGTATAGGGTATGTTGAATGATTGTGCACAACATCATGACTATTGTGCCTATACTCATTAATGTTGGAAAGTATGCATTTTCGACTATGTTACGATATCAATGCTAACAATCAATATGGGTGGTTGGCCATTTTGGTGGAGCACCATGAAGCTTCTTAGGAGGTCTTGGAAAATGGTTTTGAGATCATTGTCATATCTCAATATATGACTGGACTCTTTTTTCTCTTTTCTTTTCTGTTTTTTTCCTTCTTTTTTTTTTTTTTGGTTGATGTATTACCTTTAGCAATCTCATTCTTTTTGGTTTTCTCCTTAATTTTCTCTTCAATGCAATGTTCCAATCACAAGCATCCTTTTACGATGTGACACAAAAAGGTGAAACTCACCATTTAAAAAGTTTTGTCATTCTTTTAACAATTTTTTCTTCATGAATTGTTTGTCTTAGTGAAATAGATTTTCTTCTAAACTAAGAAATGAAAAATAGAGAAAAGACCTAAAAATTAGGATACGGGTACAACCAACATACATTCGTAAAATATATATATAATTTTTAGTATTGTATTATATATAAACTCAAACCATTTTTGAGCCAATGGCCAACCACTTTATGCTTTTTTAGTAGGTCCTACACAAAAGAAGAAGAAAATTATATGAATGTGCTTTGCTTTCTACAACGTTGAAACCATCATATTTCCTTAATGTTATGTTTGGATCATAGATTTAGCTAGGGATTTGGAAATGGAAAGGGAAAGGGAAAATGTGTGTTGAATGTAATTATAAGAACATTTGTTTATTTAATTTTTTTTTTGTATATATTTTTATTTAATTTTTTGTTGAAGTGGTCAAACGGTTGGTTGTGGTACATTTGTTTAAGTGTTTATTTATGTAATGGTTATTGAGACTTTGAACAAAGGTAGTAGACTTTCATCTTTGTTATTGTTTATGCAGTTTGTTAATGTCAAAAGATGTGCAAAATAATATTTTTTCGTACATATATTCTTTCTTTTCTCCCCACAATCATTAATTTCTTTACGTATTGTCTTCTTTACTAACTCTATTTCAATGTTCTGTTTTTGTTTGTTATAGGTCCTCAATTTCTCCATCTTAACGTAGAAGTAAAGCTATACCTCCTCCATCTCTTCGTCTCTAGCGGTTGCATTAGCAGGTGTGTTTTTTAATTTATTTGCTTTTAATTAATAGCAGGGCACTGGCGAGTGTGCTATTTTATTTATTTGTGCTGTCTTTTTTTATTTATTTGTTTATTTTAATTGATAGCAGGGCACTGGCGGGTGTGCTATTTTATTTATTTGTGTTGTCTTTTTTTATTTATTTGTTTCTTTTAATTGATAGCAGGGCACTGGCGGGTGTGCTACGTTATTTATTTGTGCTGTCTTTTTTTATTTATTTGTTTATTTTAATTGATAGCAGGGCAGTGGCGGGTGTGCTATTTTATTTATTTGTGCTGTCTTTTTTTATTTATTTGTTTATTTTAATTGATAGCAGGGCACTGGCGAGTGTGCTATTTTATTTATTTGTGTTGTCTTTTTTTATTTGTTTGTTTATTTTAATTGATAGCAGGGAAATTCTGAACTGATACTTTTGCTTCCCACCCACGACAAAAATAAACATAATTTTGAGGGACTAGAGAAATGTACATGTTTGAAAAGAAAGAACTCTAGGGCAAAATTTCTTCAACTTTGGTTCGTTAAATTTTCGAGTCGATATCAAATGAGTTTTTCTCAAGCCGACTTGAAGTAGTTTGGTAGTTTTAGATTCATCAAACAGAGCTGACACCATTAGGGGTGAATGTGCTTTGCTTTCTATAATGTTGAAACCATTAGGGGTGTGCAGCGGATGGCCTGACCCGCCACACGGACCCGACCCGACGAGCTTTGGGTGGATGCGTGACCTGTGGTGGACGGATGCGGGTCTATTTTTTTTCATTTTCTCGGGTTCGGGTCGGGTCACAGATAATCCGCCAATTCTATCTGTTCACCCGACCTGCCCGCCCTCTTATTTTCCCCCTTTTCCCCCCCTGTGTTGCCTCCTTTTTATTTCATTTCACGTTTTGTAAACCAAGGTAATCTTCTCATTTCATCTATTGAAAGATTTTTTTTTTTGATTAAAGGTTTTAATTATTTTTGTGATGTTATATATATAGTAGCGTAATATTGAAGTGATCTGGTTATGCAAATGTTTGTACTTGGACTCTGTTTTACTTATCTTGAGACTCATTTAGCTCTTAGATTAGTGTTTGCTTAAGATCATTTTCAGCCCTTCACCAATTTTTTCATCTAATTTGGTTCCAAATTTGAGTAAAAAGTTTGATTTGATATTAACTACTCCAATCCTTTCATCAATTTTCCATCGAAATCTTTTTAAATTTTCTCCTCTTATCCAAACAATTAAAAATAATTCCTATTACCTCTAATAAGGGACCTCCTCATTGGTGTCTTGTGATTGGTTTTTTTTTAACTTGCTTGTTTTTCAACTTTGTCCTCTATTTTTTTCCACTTTCTGATTAAATTTATAATGTAGTATTTGTTTTGGTTAAGTCACAAAAGTATAACTAAGCTTGACCAAATTCATTGTTTATTATTGGTAAATCATTTGGGATATTTTTTTTTTCCAGTAATGATTTCAGTCAGTGATTTGAAATCTTACGTGTATTGAGGCTATCATATGTCAAGTTGTTGATTCTGCTTCAGCAGCAAACCAATCTGTGTATTGTGTGTTCATGGCAGCACAGCATCTCAGTATTGTATTACCTTTTTACTTATTGTTGGCTCTTGGTCCAATATTGATAGCTTTTTTAAACATACTCATGTGCATATTAATGTGCTTTGCATAGTTTAAAAATGAGTATTTGTTAATTTCCCTTGAAGTCAATAATGTGAGCTTGAGGTGTTTAAAGCAAAGTGAGAGTGATGAAAACATCTCCACCACTGTTCGACAACCTTGTGCAGTTTAACATGCAATTCTTTTGCTATTAGTCTCGAAAGTGTGTGCATCAGATTGGTATAATGGGCTGGAGCAATCAACTTTGCATTACACGTTATGACATTAGCTCAGGCTTTAATTGGTTTTGGTTTTTGCTCTGTGATGCAGATAGCTCTGTTTGTTTCCTCCGGTGATGCTGTGCAGCCGGGTTGGCTTTTAACATTCCTCAAATGCACAAATCAGAGAAATGTGAATGCATCTAGTTAAGGTTTGTGGCTTTAGAGTTGAAGTAATGTTTACTTTTGTGCTGCTAGTGTTGTGTGTCAGATTAATTGGTAGGGAATGTGCAACTAGAAGCTTCACAGTTTCAGCTGATTTTTTATTTCTTAGAACTGCATACAGTTGTTTCTACCTTTTTATTTATTTTTATTTTTTTGTAAGGTGTTGTTTCCAGGTGCTCCTTTGCTCACCTATTTTATATGATTTTCTTAGGTTCTTTTGAATTTGTCTCTTTTCTTAGGTTATTACAAATGAGCATGAGCAGGTTACTCTCAATTTAACATGTAACTTACAATAGTTGAGCCCTGCTCATGCACACATAAACAACCTAGCTGCAGTGTTCATGTATGCATTGCACATAGGTGGTGGTTGAGGAATTAAGTGCACATTAATTTAGTAATTTTTTTTGAAAGTGTACATGTTAAATTATGTCAAAAATTTGTAAAATTTTAAACCGCCAAACCGATCGCATCCATCCGCCAATCCGCCAATCCGCCAATCCGTCAAAAATTTGTAAAATTTTAATTTCGTTACGTATTGTCTTTTTTACTAACTCTATTTCAATGTTCTGTTTTTGTTTGTTATAGGTCCTCAATTTCTCCATCTTAACGTAGAAGTAAAGCTATACCTCCTCCATCCCTTCGTCTCTAGCGGTTGCATTAGCAGGTGTGTTTTTTAATTTATTTGCTTTTAATTAATAGCAGGGCACTGGCGGGTGTGCTATTTTATTTATTTATGCTGTCTTTTTTTATTTATTTGTTTATTTTAATTGATAGCAGGGCACTGGCGGGTGTGCTATTTTATTTATTTGTTCTGTCTTTTTTATTTATTTGTTTATTTTAATTGATAGCAGGGCACTGGCGGGTGTGCTATTTTATTTATTTGTGCTGTCTTTTTTATTTATTTGTTTATTTTAATTGATAGCAGGGCACTGGCGGGTGTGCTATTTTATTTATTTGTGCTGTATTTTTTATTTATTTGTTTATTTTAATTGATAGCAGGGCACTGGCGGGTGTGCTACTTTATTTATTTATGCCGTCTTTTTTTATTTATTTGTTTCTTTTAATTGATAGCAGGGCACTGGCGGGTGTGCTATTTTATTTATTTGTGCCGTGTTTTTTTATTTATTTGTTTATTTTAATTGATAGCAGGGCACTGGCGGGTGTGCTATTTTATTTATTTGTGTTGTCTTTTTTATTTATTTGTTTATTTTAATTGATAGTAGGGCACTGGCAGGTGTGCTTTTATTTTGTTTGTTTATTTTAATTGATAGTAGGATACTTGCGAGTGTACTGTCTTTTTTTTAGAGGGAGATGATGTCACAAGAGAGAGATTGAATTCATTTTTGGTTGAACTCAAATTTGTTGAATGACATGTAAATGTCTGGAAATTCTGAATTGATACTTTTGCTTCCCACCCACGACAAAAATAAACATAATTTTGAGGGAGCAGAGAAATGTACATGTTTGAAAAGAAAGAACTCTAGGGCAAATACATCACAAGCTGAACAGTTGATTGTTATAACTTGCTTTGATAACTTTGGCGAATTTTAAAATTTGTTATTTACTTGGAATGGTGATCAAAAAATTTGCCCCTATGTTTATGTGTGTTGTAATTATAAGAACTCTCTTGATTCTTATTTACTTGGAATGGTGATCCATAAATATATGGGTCCCTCTTATTTTCATAATTAATAGATCTATAAGATGAAAGATTATATCTATAGTATTTTTGAAAATTCTCATTTTGATTTGGTAATGAATATACTTCGTAGTCGTTTTGTTTTTTGTAATGAATTAATAGGTCTTTTTTTTATGAATTCTCTTTGTTTAAATATTGATTTTGAATTGTACGACATTGATTGATTCTATTTTTCCATTTTCCTGCTATTAATCTAGACCATCTAATTTGAGATAAATGGTATTGATAATGACCTTTTAACCAGTTTTTCCATTGATTTAGTCCAGAATTCCGAAGTTTCTTAGGTCTTAATTCACAATGAATTATTCCTTGTTTTCCAAAACAATCTTTTATTGAAGTCTTAAGACAAAAAGACGTTCCGTGATATTGAAGAATAGATCTTAACTTATACAAGGAGCATAAGTCAAAGTTGTGGGATTTAGCATTAGGAAAGACACGCGAACAATGCAGGCAACAAAGGTTCTTACTAGAAAATGGGTCTTAATTCATAATGAATTATTCCTTGTTTTCCAAAATAATCTTTTATTGAAGTCTTAAGAAAAAAAGACGTTCCGTGATATTGAAGAATAGATTACAGAATCATTCTCTATTTATTTTGATTTTCAATAACTATGTCATTAATGGCAAGTTATTGAATGTTTTCAATAACTATGTCATTAAATCTATGTACATTATTCTACTATTGTTTTTGTCTGTTATTTGCTCTTTTATAAAATTCTCTTATGTGATTTTAGGAATTTTCATTCATTTTATAAGATAATGTTATTCTTTTCGTATTGTTTTTGATGTAGTTATCATGGATCCTTTTGGATGTACCAAATTTGAGCGCAAGCTTGAAGATGACGAAGTTTGTGGGAATAAAGAAGAATTAGGTTCCCATGCAAATGACCCTATTCAAAGTTTAACCAAGAATGATGTTCTTGAAATGCAATTCAATTCAGAAGAGGATGCCAATGATTTCTATAATCAATATGCTAAAGTTGTGGGATTTAGCATTAGGAAAGACACGCGAACAATGCAGGCAACAAAGGTTCTTAGTAGAAAATGGGTATGCTCAAGGCAAGGCCAAAGAGCAAAGCAACACTTGGCCCGTATTGATCGAAAAAGAGCTGCCAGGGCATTGACTAGAGTTGGTTGTGATGCTCATTTCCGCATAAAGTACAATCTGGATGTAGGCAAATACATTGTCACTCACTTTAACATGGAACATAACCATCCATTGGCAACATCACCATGTGTGCCATTTCTTCGGTCGCATAGGTTTGTAAAGATCCCCGACAAAGCTCAAGTTCAAATTATGTTCATTTTGTTTACATTTGCTTTGCAAATTTTATGTGTGGCTGCTTAATTCTAATTTGTTGATATGCCAAGATAGATTTTAGCTAGAACATTTAGATGTCATAACTGATTATGATGTTTACAACTTGATTATGGAAATAAATAATTTACGACCAGAAAATGACAAAAGAGTGTGTAATGACCAATATATCAAAATTCAATTTGTTATGATTTGAATCATAGATTTCAAGTGAACAAACCTTAACGACAATATAATTTGTTTCTTCAGGTGTTGCTGTGGGTAATAGTTGATATGATCGAGCGGGTGATATTGGAAGCTAAACTAAGATTTTTTTTAAATTTTTTTTTGAGGACTTAAATCTGTTAGTATTTTGTATAAATACTCTTAAATGATGGTTGATGGATATTTGTTTTGCTGTATGGAAGTTCATATTTTGTATGCACACTTCCTTTTTTCCTTGAAGAAAGAATTTTGTAAGGAATTATCATTCACCAAATGAGGTTGTAAGAAATCCTACACTGCCTTGCAATAGTAACTTGCTTTTCAATATTGTTGATCTTCCGTCCAGGTTCATCAAAAGACACTTCAAGATGTATATATGTGTGTGGTTTTAATATCGTTGATGGATGAATTCTTTAAGATGTATATATGTGTAAGGTTTTAATATAAATTTTAGACCACAGTTGCACTAGCAAAGGCTATAAAGCCATTTTGTTTAGTGTTTTTGCTCATTTTCGAAGCAAATGCACAACAGCAAGTGCATATAGAAAATTGAAGGTCATTATTCGATCGTTTTTTCCCATAAAATATTGTCTTGAAAATGACCAAATTGTCATTTGGTATCACACACTGTATTGTTCTAATTTATAGAAGTAGCTGCCTCTGCCATTCTTGACAGCAGATTTTGCGAAGTATCTGAATTTACTCTTGACTGGGAATTTTTTAAATGTGTTTTTGTTATCCATATTTTATCTCTTTTACGTTTATTTTAGGTATGGGACACATATAATTATTTTGTGAAGTGATTGAGATAATATAGCCACGGAAAATTAGAGAAGCCTGAATTGTGATATCTTTTTTGGTTCTTGAATTTGTTAAGGAAAGGAAAAAGTTAATTTTAAAAAAAATAAATGAGAAGCAAAAATTTCTTACTGGGGTTTGATTGGGCTGGGTTTAGGGTTGCTAACGAATTGAAATTTATTATTAATATAAGTATTATTATATATTTTAATAATAATTTTGTATTTTTTTAATTTTAATAAGTAAATTAATTTAAATTTAATTCATTTTTAAGTTCGAGTTTGAACTTGGCTCGTTTATGTAATTGAGCGAGCTCGAGTTCAACAAATATTTGACGAGCTGAGCTTGAGTTCGATTTTTGAAGCTCGACTAAAACTTGCTCAAGCTCGAGTTCGACTAATTCTTAATAAACGAGCTTAAACATTGAAAATTTTGATTCGGTTCGTTTGCAACCTAGTTGGGTTTCAAGGAAGAATGCATAGGAATTTTTCAAAACATTATTTTTCTTGCATGGTTCCTAGAGAAAAATGAATAGACACAAGCTAAAACACTTTGGTATTGTTTTATTTTAATGTTTTGTATTCTTGAAAATAGAAAAAACGAAAACGAACAACATTTTTTTTTTTTTTGAAGTATACTTTTTATAAGAAACTTTAATGTTGTTATTTGAAATTTTGAAAACTGTTTTTGCATAATAGTAAAAATGATTAGTTTTATTTTTGAAATCATGAAAAATAAACGCCGCCCAATGTCTTACCCTAACGGTACTATGACGTCACTATGATATTTAGCGACGCTTTTGAAACGCCGTCATAGATATTTATACATTTTAAAAATCCAACCGTTGGGGCTGGGATATAGGGACGTTTAAAAAACGCTGCCATAGCCTTTTCTTTTCTTTTTAATTGTGCTAAGCTTGACATTTAAATATAGCGATAGATATTTATACCTGTCATAAACGATTATTAAGAACTAATAATTGATGTATATTAAATTAATAAATAAACTAAAGCTTGAAAAATTCATGTTCAAATTAAAAATTAAAAAAAAAATGCATTGCATACCCAAGAATAGAAACAATTCATGTTCAAATTTTAAATACATCAATTAAAATCAAAGTCGTCTTTGTTCGCTCCCACAACCTTATCCACTATCTTTCCTTCTTTCAGGATCACAAAAGTCGTATAGCCTCTACTTCCATTTCAATTCACCCCTAGCTCTGAGTTCTGCACAAGGTAGCACACTTGAGAATATAATTTTATAACAAAGGTTGAGTTATAAACTCAAAGTTCACGAGTTTAAGAAATGCGATAACGTCATTGATTGTACGAACTTATGAAAAATAAAAAAGAATAGAGCATCACCAGCTTTATATTGTGCGATATCACCAACAATAGGAGCTGAATTATGCTTGTATATCACAAGATCAAGTAACAAGCGAGCCCTATGCAAATAGTCAAACTACATGCCAAAAGTAGTGAGTACGTAAAAACATCACACATTATAAAATTAGTCTTCATAAAACATAAGATACTGATAAGTGGACAGTTGGGTATAAATGTAAGTACCTTGATTACACCTGAAGGCAAAGGTTTCCCTTGCATATATTTGATGACGAAAAGACCACAATCATAGCTATAGGAATGAGTGTAGTTGTAACAATAGAGTCAACGAACTTAGAGATTATAACATTAATGCTTATTTAAAAATCAAGAACGATAATGTAGTGTATTACTTGTTGTCTTGGCGTGGCATGTCTTCCAACCATTGAAATGCAAACGAACTAACATCTTGAACGTAATCTTCTCCATGCGCATATTGAAGCAGCTTATGCAATGATTGTACCTGTTGGTGGTAGGTAGTAAGGTACATGATCAAGAAACAAAAAAGTGGATACAAGTGGGGTATCATAATGGTTATTCTATTACCAATAATGTAGCTTGATTTTTTCGATCCTCATCGGTGCCAATACATCTGCTGGAGTCGAATAGATAGGCAACCCGTTTTTCCATGTTTACATTCAAGCACAACCAGTGGTTTTCTCTATGGTTGAAGGGCATGTAAATCTAAAAATATAACGTCGAATGTACATGCAAAAAATAAATAAATACATAACATGGATCAAATGTTATTGTGCATGGTAAATTTGGAAATTGGGTAATAGTAGTATTTTATCATGTTACCTCCTCACAAGCATGAAGGGGGCCAGTATATCTGTAAATTCCAAAATAATCTTCTACTATATCTTTCATTGTGTCATCAGAAGGTTGACACAAAATCTTTTGCTGCATATTCAATTTTAACATATAAATAACTTGTGCCTAAATAAAAAAAGTCTTTAGGTATGGCTAATACTTACCGATACATGGGTCGGAAAGTACCAAACCTTGTGATCCTTATTTGGAAACTTTTTCCTTTGTTTATTTGTCAATTTCACAACAATGAGATTTATAATCTGCAGTGCAAAATATATGAAATTTATGAATAGGCAAAGTAAAGTGACTTGGATGATGGAATGGTAGCAAATAAAATAGGAGAAGGAGAAAAGTCTTACACACGAGGATATCCACTGATATGGTTTCAAGGACCACAATTCCTTCCGTGTGGCAGATTGTACTTCCACGTAGTGCAGTTTCATTCGTACAAGATATTCCCTAGCACATGGATAACTATGTGAGTTAAAAGGTATAGTACTTCATACATAACAAGTTAAAGGTAGTCAAATTGTACCCTTCTGAAAGAGATTCATCAAATGCATATCGTAGAACGAGACTGTCATAGTCATTTAATGGGTCTGGCAAAGGCACGGATGACTTGTAAAGGTATTGAGAAGAATAGTGCATAAAACAAATCAAGCTTGGTTAGTGTATGTTAGCGCAAAATAACCACATATACAAAAAATACTATAATAGTTAGTTCCAAACCTTTGGGATTTCAGGAACAACATTACCCCCAAGTTGATCAAGTAAATTATCAAATAGCTGATACAAGTAAAAGAAAAGTAAGAAACAAGCACTATTTGTTACACATATATCAAATATGTTTTGAGACACAATCATTTAGTTTACTTCATCGAGATTGTCATGAATATTATTGTCAATGTTGTTGTCAGTTGACGATGGCTTCAACTGTGGTCTTTTCTTCTTTACATCAAATTTCACAAAAGGTGTACGCAACCACTGACTGGCTTTGCAATTCTGGGTCCCTCGAGTCTGAGGACCACGAACAACACTACATGATGATGACATTGTTACAGCATTCATTTCGACTGCCTTTGTATCGCTCTTTTTTGCGCGCAATCTCCCCTTTTGTGGAATAGAAAGTTGTTCATTATTTAATGCTTTCCCACCAACTAATTTGGCTCGTTTCTTTGCAACTGCCTTTGCATTTGGTGGTGTGAGGATTGGTTTTGTTTTTCTCAAATGCAAAGTTTCCATTGGTTTTTTGTCATTCATATTCCTTATCTCATCCTCATCTACAAACTTCGGGGAATTGGCTGCAACCTTTTCGATACCACTATCATCGAGACCAACCATTTCAATGTCAATTCGATGCTCCTCATGTAGTTTGCTTGGTGGTGTTTTAACATTTCCACCATCAACTGGAATGCATCGTTCTAACAACTCAAGAATTTGACCAACTTGGTTCTCCATTTTGACCAGTCGCTGCTCCGCAAGTAGTTTGGTTGGTGGTGTTTTAACTTGTTCTCCATCAACTGGCATGTGTTTTTCTAACAACTCAAGAATTTTTTCAACTTGATTCTCCACTTTGGTTAGACATTTGTCATCCTCATCTTGCCTTGTGTCCTTGTGGCCTTGGACCAAAAGGGCATGAATTTCAATGACTTGTTTCTCAACTTTAGCCAATCGGGAGTCATCATTCTTGTCAATTCTTCCCTGGCTAAGAGTTACTGCATTCGACTTTTCACCAATGTTAGGCAAAGCCACCTATTCACAGATATACAATAACTTGTTAATGTCACAGGTGTAATGTAAATTGAGCTATAATTATAAAAAGTCATGTGTTGTAAATATTTACCTCAACATTTAAATATCCTCCCAAAGCTTTAATTTGATTCAAACCCTGCTTAATTTCTGAATTGCCCCAATAGGATAAGCGAGGAATGGAGTTGGAAGTAGCCACCAACTCCCTTTTGCGAGCAAATTGTTCCAAGTAAAATAACTACATGGGAAAAAAAATCAAAAAAAGAAGTCATTTTAATGTGTGTTAGACAATATACAATAAAAAATAATAGATGAAATAATTACACATCAAGGGGAAGTACCATTAGAAGAAGCAAACAGCCGCACATAGCAGACCGCTCTTTGACCTTGGCAATGGCAATGCGGTCGACAAGAAAATCAAGGGTGTGCTTTGCCCAATTGAATTGACTGATGGACTCAACATTTTTAACCATTTTAATGAATGATTGGTGTACGCCTGCCTTTGTGGTGGGGCACAAGAGGGCTCCAATGATGTATAAGACAAATTTCCTTTTAAATTCAGTTCCAGCATCTTTTGTTTCAAGCAGATAAGATTTCAAAGATGTGAGCGGAACAAATTTATTCTTCATCGCAATTTCATCACATAGGTTTGTAATTTCATCTACGGACTCTGTTAACTTCACAGGTAGACCATTGGAAGGTAATCCCATCAACTCATGAACATCTTCTACGGTGAGAAGCATTCGAAGACCGTGGACATTCAATGAATGAGTTGAAGGATCAAAGTTCTGAACTAACCAATGACACAAGTCATGATCTATGTGCGTGCACCTAAGGCTTAGGATGCCATGAAACCCCATATCACTCACTGCTTGTTGTTGTGCTTTGTCCAACCTTCTAATAATCTTACAAATTGATGTAAGCTCAATTCGGGTTTGAATTTTTACTTTTGGAGGCTTTTGTTGGACCACAGTTTTTAATTGGGCATATTGTTCAGATTGCAGCTTTCCCATTTGTATATACTTATTTTTTTCTTCTTCAGGAAGTTGATTCCATTTGTCCCCAATATCCTACATTACATGCATAAAATCATATGAACAATTACATACAAGCTTACAAGTACAAAAGGAATACTACAAACAACAAGAATACGTTGCACTTACCTTCACGTCTACTTTCATTTGGGTTTTTTTTAACTCCATTGATTGTTCTTGGCTATAAACATATGAAAATGAATATAAGAATTCGTATAATGGAAAATATATAACTACATACAAATAGATATTAACGAAATACCAAAAGAAAATGAATGGAGTGATCGGGCGCTTTGGAGGATCAGTCGGCTTATCCATTAGGCTTCAATCAGAATTCCTTGTAAAGAAAGACAAGAAAAATAAACTCATAATATCTTTGATTAGGAAAAAAAACAAACAAACAAAAATCTTAAAGGTTATAGTACATTCATCAAATGCACGACATGCACACATGAATGGATTTGTTTTATAATAATGTAGTTAACAAAGACTATGTTTCCAATGTAAAAAGGAAAGACACTAAAAAAAATTCTAATCATAAACAAAAAATGATACCCCAGTAGCTTAGGTCACATTAGCATAAAAAATAGATTAAAGAAGTTAATTTTTTTGGACAAAATTTGTAATTTGGTAAGGAAATTTTTTTGTCGCAAAAAGGAGCCAAATATTTTGGCACCATACGAATTGATAATAAAAACGACATTGTTTTTTATTTTATTTTTGGGACTATTGTAGAAAAAAAATAAAAAACGATGTCATGGTTATGTATAGCTCCTTTGCTCCTTCAAGTCTCACTTTAGGTATACAGTCAGAAGGTTGAATATCTTTATTAACTGGTTTTACTTGCTTTGGTTTTAGCTATGTTGTGGTTCACTTTCCCATATTTTATCTTGCTAATTTTTTTTTTTATTCTCTGCATGGGTTTGGGGATGGCTTGAACCACATAAAGCACTTGAAAATTATAAATGTTTAGGAAAGCAATTTGTTGGGATTCTGATATTGTGCAGTTTGTTTGGATGGGTCTCCCCCGGCTTACCATCTTGATAAGGGGTTTGGAGCAGGAATTAACAATTGGTTGGTTCATTTTGAGGTTGGTCCTTCATTTACCATTTTGTTTTACAATACAAAAAATGATTTGTTTGTTGTTAAGAAGATGATTGAAAAGAAAAATAAGAATTGTGAAATCATATAAGATACCCAATTTTCTGCAGTTTTATTGGAAATTGAATTGAGAACTGATTTTGATTTTTTTGAAATGCCAATTTCCTAGTGTATTTAGGACATGAAAATGTAGTCTGATAAGGGGAGGGGAAAATGTAATCTCTATTACACCCTTTGTTACTTGTCACTAAGTAGATTGATGGTGGAAGGAAATGAAGTTTGTACAAAGTGCTTACAATCCCTCCAGATATACATCTTTTATCTATCTATTTGGGATGATACAGTAGGAGCTTGAAATGTAGATTTAATGAATTTGGATCCATACCTGTTATATTAGCAACCTATATATATGTTTGCATATAAAATTTACTAAAATTAAAAACCGAAGAAAAAAATGGGAGCCAAACAGGGGTAGTTAATATCAATATGCTTCAAGAATTATATAGAAGCTTAGCTTCAAGGATTATATACTGTCTTATACCAGTATAGAGAACTAATTATAGAAGTATAGTAGTGTGTTGAATATTTTCTAAACTAACCGAGCAGGATGTCGAGCAGTCGAAGTGATGTCGCAGCCGGAGTGAACAACGGTAAGAGTGGTCAGAGTGATCCACGGGAGCTCTGATGAAGGCAAAAGCTGAGAGAGGAAAAAAAAAATTCAAGAAGAAGTTAATAATACTTTTCCATATATCTATAGATTGGTCTGTGCAGAAGTTAAAAAATTCAAGAAGAAGTTTAGCTTATTTTATGTTTGAATTCAAGTAAAAGAAAAGAAAAGAAAAGAAACAAAGTGCATGTACTTAGAAGCTCAGCCTCAGTTTCTGCATTGAAACATAGGTGATTTTCCTATCTCAGAAATTGTGGTAAGAGAGTTGCTCGGATTATAAAGGAAGGGTTGAGATTGAATTGCCGTATTGTGAGTCCTTGCATAGAATGAATATAGACAACATTTTGATATTTATAAATATAATAAACATGTAGTATTACTAAATAATAAAAGGCTTATCTTAGGACGAACTGGAAAATTGAAACATTTAAAGTTTGACTTCTTTTGGCGTTCTATCCGTCTTAATTGATACGTGTAATTTGTAGGTAATTACCGGTATATAAGATTTACTACTTGGTAAGGTTCCAAAAAATAAAAAAATAAAAATCCCATTTCCTCTATCTCTTGACACCTTGCTTAAATCCAAAGACTATCACATTCATTACACACAAATCTCAAAAAATGAGATGAAGCAATCACAATCTCTCTCTCTCTCTCTCTCTCTCTCTCTCTCTCTCTCTCTCTCATATTCTTGAAATGTCAATTGGCATGGGAGTTGTGTATCTAATTATACTATCTCTGTTTCTTGGATCAACCAATATTGTGAAAGCTGCTGCTGCTCTACCGTGTGATGACGACAGATGCAAAACTGGATCATGCAACAGCACTGGCTACTGTATTTGCAATCTTCCAGACCCTTCCACCATTTTAGATGGTGATCGACCTTTCCAAGGGTAAATCTAACTTGCCTGATTCATTCAAACTCATATATATATATATATATATATATGGTTTTCAATGGAAGTTTTCATACAACACTTAAATCATTCTTGTGCTAGACACCATTATAAGAAAATATTGAAATTCTTTAGCAAGATTTAAAAAAAAAAATAAATAAATGGAAGAAGAAGAAAAAGAAACAAGTAATGCTACGAACACAATTTTTTCATAGAAAAATGTACAACATGTAGTATTGCCAACATTACGTTTATTCTAGTATAATTTCATCTAGAATGAATGCAGTGCTGCCAACACTATATTTTGTGCAATTTTTGAAACTATTTCTCAATTTATAACCATATGATTTTCAATGGAAGTTTTCATACCAACTTGAATCATTAATGTACCAAACACCAATATAAGAAAATCTTGAAATTCTTCAACAAGCACTTTTTTGGTATGATATATAATTAATAATGTTATAAACATAAATTTGTCATACAAAAGTATATTGAAAAAATGCGGCCTATATCACATTCATTCTAATAGAGTGTGACTCCTTTCAAAATAAATGTCATACTATCAGTATTAATATTGCATTTATTTTGATAGAATGTGACTCTATCCAAAATAAATGTAGTGTTGTCAGTACTGTATTTTATTAGTTTTTTTTTTAAAGAAAGAATTTTGTCTCTATACTTGATGCTCATTGTTTTTTAGTTGATTAGATTCATGGAATTTAAACATCATGGAACTTCTTGTGTTCTATTGTTTTGATTAACAGGGGGAGGTTTTGTGATGAGGAAATGACAATGTGTGATGGGACTAACTCATTTTGGTGTGGAAATGGAGGGACTTGTGAGGAGATAGTTCAGGGTGAGAGTTATAAATGCCAGTGCCAAACAGGGCATAGTGGAGAGCACTGTGAGCTTGCAGGGGCACCATGTGGTGACATTTTCTGTTTCCATGGAGGTGCATGTTTGGTTGAGAATGATGTCTATGACTGTCCCACTGATTAGAAAGGAAGCATTAATTGCTCTCTCCCAACCACAACCCAAATAGGTCCTTGTTTCTCTGCCTTCTCTATCATTTGTTGCGAATTTAATTTTTTTTAAGTTGTGTTTGAATTTTAAATTTTGAAAAGATTTGAGAAGAGAATAGAAAAGAGAAAAGAAATTTAAAACTTATATTTAATTGGCATTTCACTTTTTTATTTTTTCACTACACAACAATTTTCAAGATTCTTGTGTTTTGAGATTTTTACGAAATTATTCAAAAGATTAAGGACTAAAAAATACTACTGATATAAAATAAATCACATAATGATATACAAATACTCACATGTTTATGGATCTCACACAAAATGGGAGCCACAAACATGCGAGTGTCTATCCATCATGCATTAGTAACGTTTTTAAAATTAGAACGAAAATGTATGTTATTATTATATATTAAAATGTTATGATTTGTTTTTCATGGACATTAATTACAAACCATTGCAGATTCTACAACAAATTCAATTGGGTTGCACCAACAAGAAAGCAACAGTGATGTAAATGTAAGTATATATGAGGCATACATAAACATACCATGAATTTGCAAGAAATAAAAGGATTTGTGCAAAGATTTGTAAATGAAAAGAAAAAAAAAATCTTCACAAAAAAAAAAAAGAAAAAAAAAGGGATTTGTGAATGAAATAGAGAATGAATTTTTTCACAAAAATCTCTTCCTTATTATTTTCTCTCAACAAATTGCTTCACAAATTCAAAATCCAAAAATAGTCCAAAATGCACAAAGACCCCAAAGAGATAACTAAAGCATGCACAAAAGATTTGCCATGACTGCCAAAAAAACTTCAATATTGTCGAAATTTTAAAATTGACAATAATATTTTTTAATTAATTAATTTATTTATTGTCAGACTCTTCCATCATACCTTTGATTTCAACACACTCACGCACATCTTCTGTGTGTGTGTGTGGCTAAGGAGAAAGCAGAGGAAAATACAAAAGAAAGGAAAATTGAAAACCCCAACCCATAAAACACCATAAAATTTGCAAACCGTATAACTCAATAAGCATTCAAGATCCAATAAAATCTGCACAAACCATCATAACTCAAATCTGCACACACCATAATAACTCAAAAATAAAATCTGCACACACTAAAATCTGCACACCATAATAAAATCTGCATAACTCAAACCATATAACTCAAAAACACAAAAACAGAGCAAGGAAGACAGATGTTACACTGAGAGAGTGGTGGTCCCGACGCCAACGTGTGTAGTGATTACTTTCATTTTAAGACTCAAACATGGTTAATTATTTGCAGCGAACTATTTGTGAAACATAATCGTTGGTGATTTTTGATTGTTTAGAGATAACTACTTTTACCTAGATTTCTATACTCTTCACAATTTCTGTCAAACATAGAGACAAGTCACAATTCGAATTAGAGTGTAACCAGATGGGTACATTTTGAAACAGTACATTGCTGAACTGTGATAATGATGCATCATTTTTAGTGTTACTTTAATGGCTATTGTGTGGATATTGTGAGAGAGAGGAAACATATTCAATGCAACGGTGATAAACACTTAGTATCACCATCCGATGACATGTTACCGTCTAGAGCACCGTGTATATGTTGCGGTTACTAAATTAGTATGAAAGATGTAATATCTTAAAAGTGGGGTTTACTATCCATATGTAATTGTATCATTAGTTGGTGATGGCACGTGCCAATAGAGCAAAATGGAAATCTAACCACATATGCATGCCCACATACTGCCACTAATCACTATGTGCATGTACTTTTAGCCTTTGGGAGTCCTCACCAAAACCAATATAATAGATCACATTGTTAGATTCTCATTTTATTTTCAATTTCTTCTCCATCCTCACATCAATCCAATCACACAATTGGTTTTGGTTCGATTTTCGCTAGAACCTGTCAAATTACTGAAAAGATTTTCTCTTTGCATTAAAACATGTTATGAAAAAGTTAGTGCAATAGCATAATCTTTCTGTACCTTTGAAGATCTTTACTAGACAAACTATGATGGGCAGTTTAAGGTCATTACCAGGACCATAGGGGTATGAGGGTTGTAAATTTAATTCAATCAAACTAAGTAGCATGGACATGGAGGGAAGCCATGTTCATATCAGACATGTAATGGGGACTAACACTTCTTAAACACTTCTAAAAATGTATCCATCATAACTCAAATCTGCACACACCATAATAACTCAAAAATAAAATCTGCACACCATAATAAAATCTGCATAACTCAAACCATATAACTCAATAACACAAAAACAGAGCAAGGAAGACAGATGTTACACTGAGAGAGTGGTGGTCCCGACGCCAACGGGGCTGGTGGTCTTCGGCAATGGCTGAAGCTCCAGCTATGGTGGAAGAGAGGAGGGAGGAGAAGAGAAGAGCAAGAGCAAGAGCACGACCCAGAGAGGGAGGCCAACTGGCTTCGGGACTGTTGGACTTCTGACTTTGCTCTGTTGGGTTTGGTAACCTGGTACACGACTGAGAGAGTGGTGGTCCCGACGCCAACGGGGCTGGTGGTCTTCGGCAATGGCTGAAGCTCCAGCTATGGTGGAAGAGAGGAGGGAGGAGAAGAGAAGAGCAAGAGCAAGAGCACGACCCAGAGAGGGAGGCCAACTGGCTTCGGGACTGTTGGACTTCTGACTTTGCTCTGTTGGGTTTGGTAACCTGGTACACGACTGAGAGAGTGGTGGTCCCGACGCCAACGGGGCTGGTGGTCTTCAGCAATGGCTGAAGCTCCAGCTATGGTGGAAGAGAGGAGGGAGGAGAAGAGAAGAGCAAGAGCAAGAGCCAGAGAACTGGCTTCGGGACTGTTGGGCTTCTGACTTTGATCTGTTGGGTTTGGTAACCTGTTACACCGGTTGCCTAACTTAAGAGAAAAATTATTTAATAACTTAGTTATGACCTGGTTATGAAGTAATATGGTACAAATAAATAATTAAATATAACTAAGTTATGAGTTAATATGGTGATAGTTATGACTAATATGGTATAGGTTATGATATAAAATCATATAAGTTCATAACTAAATGTATGGTACACCAAAATGTACCATAGCATCACCCGTAAACAAATAGCTACCCATCTTCCAGTTTTTGTCAAATATGAAAAATTCAGAATTATGGAGAGATCAAACCCGCCAAATAATCAAATAGATAACACTAGTCATACACACAGAGATGTATGTCTCTATGTGCATATATATTGAGAGTGAGAGAGAGAGAGATGTAATGAGGGGTTGAGGAGGAAAGTTTGGAGAAGATGGGAAGAAGAAAGGAAGAAAGGGGATAGTCAAAAGATACTATTATTAAAGAAGAAGAAGAAGATCATGATGAAGAAGATGAAAGAGAGAGAAAGAGGAGAGAGAGAGAGACAGAGGAACCACAATCGGTGGTGTTGTTAGCAGTCATGAAGTGGATATGCCTTGGGTGAAAGGGGTTGTGTGGAGAAGATGGTGCCTCATAGTGGCTGTGTAGATGTAATGGCATTAGGAGAGGTTAGGTAGCCCAATTTAAGAGAGAAAAAAGTTATGATAGTAAAATGTCGTCATAAGAAAACTGAAGAAAGAAAATAAGGATATTTCAGTCTTTTCATGAACTCTATCACATTCCGTCACTTTTACGCATTATTTCAAATCACAAAAAGTTCATAAATATATTTATAAAAATCAAAAAGATAATGTTTAAACACGTGAAACCATTTTAAAAGAGCTGAACAAAATTGTAATTACACCCATTGTTTCTGAGCTCGCCCTATGAAATGCTTGGTGACAACTTGGGAGGGTTGTGTTCAAAAAAAAAAAAAAAAACTTGAGAGGGTTTTTAAGGGTCATCAAAGAAGTGGGTTTTAGGGGAAAAAGTTCCAACACTCTGGAGAAATTCTCTGCGGAACAGGTAATTCCCTCATCATTTGGCTAAAAAATTTCATCAATGTCAATGTCAATGTCTAGTTTAATCTGCAAGTCTTTACACCATTTGAGGTCTGCTACTAGAGCTTCTTCACCAACCCACAACCACAATCTCTATTTCCTTCAAAACCACCCCTATTCATCATCATCATCATCATCATCACTCGAAACCACTCCAAATCAACACTCATTCGCAATGAATTACTTCATAAACTTGTATGGGTTTCCTCTAGAAAAGGCTATCTCAGCATCGAACTATGTCAAATTTAAAACTCCAAACAAACCTGACTTTGTCCTTGCATTTTTGGAGAACCATGGCTTCACTAAAACCCAGATCTCAAATCTCGTCAAGAAGCATCCTCCAGTAATCTTATGTAAACCGGAGAAAACCTTTTTGCCTAAATTCCAGTTTTTCAAATCTAGAGGTGTTTCAAGCACTGATGTTGTCAAAATACTATATTCAGAGCCAAGTATTCTCAAAAAAAGCTTGGAAAACAAAATCATCCCATCTTTCAATCTTTTAAAAAAATTGACGAGTTCCCTAGTGGAAATTATTAAATGCTGTGCCAGGGTTCTCTTCTTTGATCTTCAAGTTTCTGTAGTACCCAATATTGAAATTCTGAGAGAAATAGGTGTGCCAAATGCGAAGATTGTGTCCTTTTTTAAGTATGAACCTAGAAGATTCATGACGGCTAGTGATAGGTTTAGAAAGATTGTGTAGACACCCCATTTTTGACCGACCTTAAGACTCAGACGTCATCGTCTGTGCACTCGGTGATTATGCATGTTTGTGCTCATTTCGAGTTTTCGGAGCCTTTGGCTGAGTGCTTTGTCTCGAGATCTTTTAACTTTCTTATTTTGGCCTGGTTTTTTTACCATGCCTTGCTGCCTTTGCCTAGAGAGAGACAGAGGCCTGTAGGCCACTTTTTGTAGTCGTAGGCTACCTTTCCCTCTTGTAGGCCACTTGTAGTGGCCTGTAGACTAGTTTTCGGGGCTTCCGGCTGAGTGTCTTGCCTTGCGGACTCTTGTTTTTCTTCGTTTTGGTTTGTTTTTGAACCAAACCTTGTTACCCTTAGTCTGGAGGGTGGAACAGGGGTGTAGACCAGTTTTCCCCCCTGTAGACCACTTTTCTTCCCTGCTAGCCACTTTTGGTCGGCCAGCTATGGTGGGTGGTATGTGGACCACCCAAGGTGGTCGGCAGCCTGCCACCACCTTCTATATCACGCCCCACTTTTTATTACTCGAAATCATTACCAAATTCATTAGTTTAATTCAATTTTAGAGATAACATGCAGAAAAAACTCTTTAGTTCAACGAGTAGAAATAAATAACAATTCTCTCATCCGAATGCAAATTAAATACAATATGAGCATACTAAATAAACTGCCTGTGGGCTTACATCATTTTAAAAAAATCAAGAAGAATGGTGTAACCCTTTTACATCAATGGCATTCCGTCAACACAAAAGAGGCCCCGTGGCCAACAAATAAGAAGATCCAAAATCTTGTAGCATATCCTGATTAACACCTAAAAAAGATTCAACAACATAGGATGAACATATAGTCCAATAGGGATCTCAACATGATCCTCAACAATAACAACTTACAGATAGCTATGATCATGAATGCTCAATCTCATACTAGGATAGTAATGTGGCAGTTTATACAAAATATACATATGTATGAACTTTTCTCAAAATCAGCCATTTCCTTCAACACTGTAAGCAATTCACCTTTCTATTCTTTTCATTACCCCTTTTTCCCACACCTTCATAACAATAACAATTCTAGAAAACCATTTTCACCAAGCCTATTACTTTTCTCCCATTTCCTGTACTTAAAACAGATTTTCCTTTTTCAAAATGAATTCACAAATACCCAATTTCCTTCACACTTTCCAAAATCTCAAAACAGGACTTATGTCTATTCCCAACACATTCATATCTATCCATGCATACCTTTTGTAAAAGGGGAAACAACAAATCATCAACAAGTATGTAATCAACAAATGAGGCAGCTCGGCCTTTCAAAACTGTGACCATCGTAACCCATAACATACTCAGATACACCGAGACAATGATGATAATAAGCCCTGCTCTACTTGCCATAAGCATGGTACGTTAAGGATACACCTTTCGACAAATGACATGCCAAGTTCTTCAGACACAAGCTGAAAGGTACTGGTACCTCTACCAAGTTCTCCAGACACAAGCTGGAAGGTGCTGGTACCTCTGCCAAGTTCTCCAGGCGCTAGCTGGAAGGTACTGGTACCCCTTATTCTAAGCGCGGTATATAACACTAATCATTTCAACGCGACAAAGCACAACCAACAAGTGTAATACATACACATAAACTATTCAATAATGTTCAACTAACACGAGTGTAATGCATACACAACTATTTAACACAATAATGTCATCCTCCACGGATGACCAAGGACAAAACCTCTAGATGCATATATTCAACACACTTATTAAAAGACTCAACTCTTATGTTATCTTAAACCCAACAACGACACTAGTACAACAGTTAAAGGTAAAACCCCCAAATGTGTGTATTCAACACTCATGATATAATAGTTCAACTCTCATATTTATTTTCCATTTTCAAGATCAACTTTCATAATTTTCCAGGTCAACATATTCCACCACTTATTCCAACCCACTTTTCCCATTTCACAAAATCGATCCCACGGATAATAAAGCCATAACCCATCTCAGTTCAATATATTCATTTCAAAATAATCCCAATGCCATAGTTAATCCCTTAGCCATTAACACTTTTACACAACCCATATTAACAACAGTAATTTACAAACATTGTTCAACCAACCCCCCTTTTTTTTTACCAAATCAAAATATAATTTAGGGCTTTCTCTTCTTTCAACTATATCTTGCTAGATTCCCCCCCCCCCAATTAACCCAAACAACAATCAATGATAACAAACTCATTCTCAAACAACCAACCCTAGGTTCCCTTTCATGATTTTCAAAGAAATCCAACATGGATATTATTTTCATGCAATATAAATTTACCACATGTCTATCTATGAACGAGGCATTGAAAAAGAGCAAGGAAATCCCTACCTCAAATGGAGAAACCCAAAGGAGAAGAAGAGAAGAACATGAAAGTGCTCCAAACCCAAACTTTTTCTGATCAAAACATAGCCCCCGCGATGCTCAACCTTTCTTACAAAGAGACGAGGGTAGAAGGTCTCTAGAACAAGATGTATTTGTAGAGAGAGAAAGAGAGAATGTAGAGAGAGAAGCAGCCACGGCTAGGGTTTGAGTAAAGAAGATGATGAAAAAGTGAGTAAAAACCCGCTGCTGCAAACTGATATAATCGACCCTCGCTCGAGCGAAGGAGTGGTCGCTCGAGCTACCAGACACAAAGAAACCTCACTCGAGTGCACAAAGCCTCACTCGAGCGAACAACACGAAGCTTCAGGTCTGTAACCCAGAAGCACGCTTGAGCGAAGAAAAGCTGCTTCGAGCGAAGAAACCCAAAACATACAGCTCACTCGCTCGAGCCAAGAAACACAACCTTCAGGTCAAAAGAGATGCAGACGCACGCTCGAGCGCAAGAGTGCTCGCTCGAGCCAAGAGACACAAACTCAAAGCTCGCTCGAGCGACAAAAGCCTCACTCGAGCGAAGACACCAAAAACTGGACAGCAACACTATGTTTCTAATCACAACCAACCTATTACAAACCTGCCCAATACATTCCAAAACTCAAATATAAGAAATTAAAGGATGGAAACAAGATACAGATATCAGCACACAACTCGGAACTCGAGTCCGGAATACCACAAAGGACTGGGAAAAACCCAGATCGCTATATTCCACTCTCTCTATAGACCCTCTTCCTCCCTTGTCGACCAATTTTATTCCCTGTAGACCACTTTTTGTGGTCAATCGACTAGTGGGAGTGGTCGGTCGACCACTTTAACTGGTCGGCGGCCTTTCTGCACTTTCTGCAAATATTTTTCTTGCCAGCTGTGCCAACTTTTGGGCACAGAAGGCATCCTCCATACACGTGTATGGAGGGATTGCACCAAGCCTCTAGCTTGTCTAACAAGCTTGAAGTATGAATTCTATATAAGGGAGCTTCCTCCCTCTTGTTCAAGGTTCAGAAATTTTGGATTAGGGCTAAACATATATCTCTCTCTCTTGATTTCTCTCTCTCTTTCTCTATATTTGTGCTATTTTGTGCCTTAAAGTGAGTTTTGTTCACACTTTTACACTAAACACCTAGCGAAGCACCTTCACTCTTGGGATGAGGTCCTTGGAGGTTGCATTTGAGTGATCTTGGCATGGTTTTGCCTCAGAAGTGGCTGTTCTTGTTGTTCTTGAAGGGTGAGTCTTATTCCCCCTTTTAAAGCTTTGTTTTGATTGCATACTTAGCCACCTTTGCATACTTCTTTTGGCTTAAATTTCAACTGAAAAAACCTTTGTTTTAAAGTGTTTTAAAAGGTTGTTTGAGGCCTTGTTTGAGTTAGGGGTGTCTCTCACTCTCTTGTGCTTTATTTGCTTAATTTCTTGCTATCTTTTAAAGCTATTGGGAGCACCTCTTTTTGGCCTTCTTATCACTGAAACTCAGAGGAATTTCAGTGGTAGAAAGGTGGTTTTGAGGCCCCAAATAGGAGGGGGTGGTCCCCTTTCCTCTTGTCTTATTAGCATGTGTTGTTGGCCGATCAAATGAGCATGTATTTCTCCCTTCTTGAGGCATAGTTTGAGCATGTTTTTGTGACTTTTTTAACATGTTCTAACTCTATTTTTAGTTGGTTTGATCACTTGTTGCATGCTCCTTGTACTTGTAGTGCAATCCTCTTAGTTAGCTTAACATGCTCTATGCTTTGGACCACCATTTTAGCATGTTTTTGGCTCCACTCTAGCAAGCTTTTACTCATATTTTGGCATGCCTTAGCTCTGATTTTGGTCAACAAAGTCACCTCTTGCATGGTTTATGCACTTGTAGTGCAAACTTGTTCACTAGCCTAGCTTGTTTGGTGTTTTGACCTGTCATTCTAGCATGTGTTAGCTTTGCTCCAACACATTTTTGCCACTGATTTAACATGCTTGAGGTCTGTTTTAAGTGGTCTTGGTCATATATGGCTTTCTTTGTATAGCTATGGCATAGTTGACTTCACTAGCTTTGTGCTTGAGGTCCCTAGCATGCTTGGAATGTGATGTTTGCATGGTATAGCTTCATTTCTCACATGATTTCAGAGCATATTTCATTACCACACTCACACATTTTCCACTCCTTCAATGTGTTTGAGAGTTGTGTCTTTATGCCTTGTTGTGAACCAATGTGTATGCATGCTTGTATAAGCTTTTGGGCTCCCTTTTCAGCACGTTTTGGCGTTTGTTTTGGCATGGTTGAGTTCTGTCCAGAGCTGGTTTAGTTGTTTAAGCTTAGTATTGCATGCTCCTTGTGTATTGCTCTTTACTAGCCTTGTGCTTTAGGGCCTCTTGCATGCTATATTTGTATTGTTTGAGTGATATGGCATCATTTAACACATAATTTCAGAGCATATAGCCTTGTTATACTCTCATGTTTATCACTCTTTCAATACGTTTGAGGGTTGAGATTTGTGCCTTGCTTGCGAGCCATGAGTTAAGCATGCTTCTTGTGTTTAAGTTTCAGCACATTTTGGCCATTGTATGGGCATGCATGAGGTTTGTTTGGGGTTGGTTTAAGTCCATTGAGCATTGTATTGCATGCCTCTTGTATGATGCTCTTTACTTGCTTTGATGCTTTAGCTTCCAAACATGCCATGCATGCATTGCTTATATGATGGAACCTTATGAGTGCCACTCTAGCATTGATAGATAGCATGTTATTTGCATGTGTGATGCATTGCATGTGTTTGGATCGGACGTTAATCTAAACATGAGAAACGAGGGACGTTTCATACTTGAAGTGATGAAATGTGCCTCATTTCTTAGTCGCCGACCCCCTTGACTAAGCATGATAGAGGTGGAGGCCCTTATGTGCTATTTGTGTGCATTCATTGATATTGACTAGTGCAAACTTGGTTTCTCGGCCATCGTGCATTGTAATGCTCGGTTGGTGGCCCGAGAGTCGAGTACCGCACTCCCTTGAGCTTGAGAAATGATAAGGAGGGTGGTTGTGCACACATATCTTGCAAATACACTACTATGCCCCTTGTTGTTCTCTGTTGTAGCAAAATTGGAGCTTGGCAAATTTTTTGGTCGACCGACCAGTAGGGGTGGTCGACCGACCACTTTTTCTGGTCTACAACCAGTTTTTCTGGTCTACAACCCCCTTTTCTGGTCGACAGCCCACCAAGAGGTCCCCATGTTGGCAGCAGAAGCAATTTGGAAGTTAGTGCACTTTTCAGAGATCAACTCAAATGCAAACAGAGGCAATTTTGGGCATAGCGATGGATTTCCGAGCGAGGCGATCGAGCATGCATGCACCCCTCGTCCCGAGGACCACTTTTAACAGCTTTAGCTACTTTACTTAGTTAGCTAATTTGTCGGTTTTGTACTTAATTAGTTAATGTGCTTAATTAATCGATTTATTTTGTAATAATTAGTTAACTAAGAATAGTTAATTAGTTTGGTTTGTAATAATTAGTTTAATTAGCGTAGCTAGTTAGCTTTTTATTCGGACCCTCTTGCGAGAGGGCGCAATGTTGTAATAAGGGTGCGTGCGTGTGTGCATGTCTTCCAACCCCATTTTTTTCTCCTTTTTACTTATCAGCTTTTAATGGTTAGTTTAGGGCATATCTCGATTAGCATACGTTATGCTTGCATGCGTGCATCATTCATTTGTATTGCATGCACCGGGCTCAGCCCATCATTCAAACTGCATTGTATTTCAATACACTTACTTGAATACGTGTCTCAAAGCATGTTATCAAATGTTGCATTTCATATGCCATCTTAGATAGCCGAGCCTATTTAGTTGCATTTTGAATGTGTTGCATTAGGCATCTGGTATAGTTAGGATCATGCATGATTTCTAACTAGTTTTCTGTTTTGGCTCGGAGTACACTGTGAGTGTTTATGTTTTAGCATCCTTGCATGTGTGTAAGTGATTGCCATGATAAATGCTTTCCATGAGGCTAACTGCTTAAGTGTTTAACTGCATGAATGCTTGTGAATGAAGGCTTTATTACTTGAATTGGAACAATTCATCAAATGTGAGTTTTAAGCCCACTTGTGGTGGCAAAATCATGTTGTTTTAAGCCCACTTGAGGGTGACAAATCCGCGCTTTAGCCTACTTGCGAGTAGCACTTCCAAACCATTTTCGAAAACAAACATGAGATGTTTTGTTCCAAATCGAGCGATTTAGTCTATACTTGTGTGTTGTGCGCATCACATAGTAAGTTAGATTAATAATCGGAATAAGGACACATGTGTTTTCAAAACAACATATCATGATTAGTAGAGGTCGATCCTTTGATCAGGCGAGCAGGGGTGCTCATTTCATGACTTTTCCCCCTCGTACCCAAGTTCCCGAGCCGAGGCAACTTTGGTGATGACGGACACGTGGCCTTAGGCACGAGTCAGGGTTTCCTAAATTTCCCAAAATAAAATATTTAGGTGGCGACTCTAAAATCTGACAAAGCAATCTATGTTTGGCGCTTTTTGATTAAAATCGATTTTTCAAAATGATTTGTCGGATTTGGACTCTTTGGTGATTTATCAGTCTTACATTGCACTTTGTGAGATTAGATTCAGAGCCGTGACAGGAGTCCGAATTGTAGTAGCTAGAACACAATTCGCGCCCTCTCCAAAAGGGGGGCGCACGGAGCGAGTTCGAGCGGTCTACAGATTGTGAATGAGGTAAAGAAGATGGGTTTCAACCCTATGAGCTTGAAGTTTATTATTGCATTTCAAGCGCTTAGCTTAATGAGTAAATCGACGTGGGAGAAGAAGGTTGAAGTTTATAAGAAGTGGGATTGGTCTGAGGATGAGATTCTTGTGGCTTTTGAGAAATATCCGTGGTGTATGACGGCGTCCGAGCATAAGATCATGAAAGTGATGGAATTTTATGTCAATAAAATGGGTTGGGATTCTACATTTCTTGCAAGAAGTTCGATACTTGTTGGTTATAGCTTAGAAAAGAGGATTGTGCCAAGGTGTGCAGTGTATCAAGTATTGTTGTCAAAAGGTTTGATTAAGAACAACAATTTTAACTTGACATATATGTTGAAGAAACCTGAACAGTGGTTCCTAAAGAAGGTTGTCAACTGTCATGAGGAAGAAGCTCCTGAGCTATTGAAATTGTATAAGGAAAAGTTGGCTCTTGCAAAGCAAACAGCATATGGGCATGTAGATGAGAGTGGATGAGGGTGTTTCTTTTGATACCAACTCAACAAACAATTGCCCTGTTGTTTCGCTTCTCGTGGTTTAATTCTTGTTATTGAATTATCTCATTTTGTCATCTATAAGTAAGTGTGAGTTCAATGTTTTCACTCTAACAAATGCAATTTGAAGGCTCTCATTGCTGCATTGAGTCTTTGTCATTCTGTAATGGCTGAAGCTTGAAGCAGTGTACCTATATCTGAAGATTAGCCAACTCCTTAATGCTGCATTCATCGTTTGAGTAACCGTTGCACATTAGCACAGATAATGTAGATTGTTGTGTCCAGTAAATTGTTAATGTTATGCTTATGAGATGTTAACACAGTGTTGGTAAGATAAGCCGTTGTCTAACTTTTTTGGTAGGGCTAATTGTGTAAGCCTCATTTGAAGGTAAGTAATCTTTCAAATTTTAAATGCCATGATTTCAAGTGGCGATCGACAAAGATTGTCAAATTTTCTTCAAAGATGCATCTTACATTTTCTTATGTTCACCCTTCTAGTGCAAGGTTCCCGAATTTTGTATACATTCACTGCATACAGTAAGTGTAGAGGCTAGACAGGAACTAATATTTAGCTTCAATTTGAAATAACAATGATAGTTGAAATGGTTCCCAACCTATGGAAGTGCAGAGAAACCTCTGGAATTTGTTAAAGGCTTATGGATTATATGAGTGATCAGTATTAGAACCTTATAACAGCATCAATAAAGGAAAGCAAGACAAATGCAGGAATCGTGCTCTAAGCATCAAAGCAATGCATATAATTCTAACTAGGTTTGCACCAAAAGCAAAGCCCTATCATTTATAGCACTATTCAAAAGGATGGCCAAAGAGAATTCAACCATAACGAAGCATACAAAGGCTGATGCAGAAAACAGAACGAGGCTGCTGCTAATTATCCGTCCACCTAATAGAGCTAAGATTGTATACCATATCAGTGGTAGAGTAATCCAAATTTAAGATCTTGAGTCAGTCTTACTTTGATCAGGTCAAACAACTCTTCTGTAGTGACAGTAGAATCCTGAAACTTAAGCCCATTTCCACACTGACCACATCACTGTACATGGAATAGCTTTCCATAGCTTCCCAAATGGTTTTTTGAATCTTAAACCTTCCCACCACTGCAACAGAACTTCAATAGAGCCTGAAAGAACCCACTGCAAACCCCACCATGATAAGAAATCTGACCAAATTCTCCAAACAAAGGGGCAATGGAGCAATAAGTGAAGCACTGTTCCATCATGAGTCACAAAACACACAGGCTGTGTTTGGTTTGAGTTTCAAATCAATTTTCCACCCTTCTATTTTAATGCTATGTTTGATTTAAGTTTTCAAAAATTTATGTTTGATTTAAGTTTTCAAAAATTGATTCTAGGCCACATTTGAATACATGCATGTCTGGCAAAGTAGAGTTTTTGAATTTTGAATTTGCATATTGGGTTTACCGAATCGTCCGCCTTGACATCCCCTGGTTATCTGGCCAGTTGACCGGAATAGTTTTTTTTTTTTTTTTTGCAACTTGTTATTTGAAAGCACAAAAATTTATATTTGTTTTTTATATTTTTTAAATATAGAAATTATTATTTTTTAAATTGTTTTTAAACAAAACAATTTTAAAAAAAATTCTAACCAAATATACAATTAAAAGTAATTTTAAAACACTAGCTGAATTTTTTTTTTAACAAAAAATATTTTCAGAATTTTTTAATTTTTTAAATAAAAAAATTATTTTTTTAATTAAATTTTAAAAAGAGTTTGGTTATGAGCTTTGAATTGAATTTTCAATAGAGTTTTGAATTATGTGTTTGGTTATGAGTTATAAATTTTTGAATTAAATTTTAAAAAACCAAACAACTTTTTTCATTTCAAAATTCAATTCAAAACTTTTAACCAAACAAATTTTCTCTTTGCAAATTATAATTAAAAAATTCACAAATTCAAAATACAATTGCACACTTAAATTATAATTTTAAAACTAAACCAAACGCAACCTAAGGTTTTCAACCTACCTTTCCAAGCCAACCAACCTAAAAATTGGACCTTACGAGGAACAATCACTTTGTTTGGTTTCAATTTTCAGAAAACACTTCTAAAAAAATTTTACTTTTTAATTTTTAATTTTTTTGTTTTTACTGAATTTTTTTAATATTTTAAGCATTTTTTAAAATTCTTAGACAGACCTAAGATAAATACGCTTAAAAAGTATAATATTTGTGAAAAAGATTTTAAAAAAATTCACTAAATACCAAAAATATAAAAATAAATAAATAAAAAGTTAGTACATTTTTCATATTTTTGTGTATTTATTAATTTTTTAAAATATTTTTCACAAATTTTTACTATTTAGATACATCTAAGTAAGGTGCATCTAAAAAGTTAAAAAATTGTTTAAAATTTTAAAAATATTTACTAAAAACAAAAAAAAAATACGAAAAATAAAAAATTCAATTTTCAAAAAACTGAAATCCACCACATTGAATAGTTTTTCCAAATAATTGGAAAAACATTGTTGACAAAACCATCTTTGAAATCATTCTACTTAAATACTGAGTTCAAGGTTGGTTTCAAAAAGCAATGTTACGTAATGGTTGCGGCAATAGGTACTATCCGTTACACCGGCTTTTGTGGTTTGACGAAAATTTACATATATAACGACTGTTTTAGTGTTACACAACGATCGTAACGGCCCGTTACACACATTTACAATATTCTGAACAGCTTCCTTTCTAAAAAATAAATAACTTACAAAATATACATTATATACATTCTGCAATATGCAGTAGCTCAAAAATAATTTTTATTTATGTCTTGATTTTTATTTTTATAATCATTTTATTTAATAATTGTAAACATTTTTATTTAGTTAGTTTAGGTATTAGATAAAAATAATTTTGTAGGCATTTATAATCAATTATTCTTAAAAAATAAATAAAAATAAGATGTACAATATGAATTAATGACATATAAAGTCATTAACTATTAAAATAAAATATATAAAAATTTTTTTTACAATGATTTAAAAATATAAAATATATTAAATCGTACTTAAAAGCTACTTAATCTTCATGTCATCTAGGGGTGAGCATGGTCCAGATTGGATCGGATTGGGATAAAATCAAGACCAATTCGTTATCTACGGTTTCTGAAAAATTGGAACCAATCCAATCCGTTTAAATCATGGAACCAATCTGAACCAATCCATTTAAATGCAGATTGGATCGGTTTAGAACCACGGATTCACATAATTAAATAACATATATATATATATATATATATAACACTTTAATTTCATAAAAATATAAACACAACGCTATATTAGTTCCACAATAGCAACATATTTTTCTACAATAGTGACATACTGTTCTAGAATTTAAACAACCATAAGAAAACTGGTTTCACTATAAGTATTTAGACCATTACAAATTAAAATTAAAAACTAACAAACAAAAGTAATAAAAGAAGATATTATACGGTTTTAAATTTGAGTTTAGATTTTATATAGAATAAAGAGAAGATACTATGAGGGAGGATGTATAATAAAAATATAGACTATTTGTATACGGTCCGGATTGGTTCTAATCCAAAACCGTGAGGTTCAATCCGGAACCAATTCATAGACTACGAATTTTTAATTCTTCAATTTAAAACTGAACCATAAATTCAAAAAACTAACCCAAACTTATTAAATTAGATTAAATTAGATCGAATTACAAATTTCACGAATTCCTTGTAAAACCATTGTCATCCACAGCCATTCGTCCACCTCCGACGAGATGACATATAAAAAGATATAATATTATTTATGTCAGCCCAAATTCATTATGGATCCCTTTTTGGATAATATAAATAATTTATTTATAAGACCTTCATATGTATATTATAATTTTTAAAAAATCAATATGTTAAAATAAAATAATTTTATTGAATAAATCTAATTTCTTCTCATCAACAATATGCACGAGTGCCTTAAACGGTCTCTCGCGCTGAATATCTACAATTCTTATAGAGATAATCACAATTCTATGATTTTTTCACAAAATAATTAAAGATTCATGAAAAATTTATAATTTTAATTAGGATAAATTACAAATACACCTTTTAAAATTTACTCAAAACACAAATTACTTCATGTTGTCCTGGAAATTGCAAATACCCCCTTATAAAAAAATTGTTTAACATAATTAATGAAAAAAATAAAATTTCTAACTATTCTCATAAACAATAATAAAATTATATGAATTGTTAATTAAAATATATTTCTGACATCATTAAAAAATAGTTAATTGATTTAATAATTTATTAATAAAAATAGTCATTTGTTATACAATTAAGGGACATGGTATGATTTTCATAACAATATAGGACAATTCATATTTTAAGTAATTCTTAAAAAATATATTTATGATTTATTTTTTAATTATTAATATTTATAAAATTTACTAACACTTGTCTAAAATTATTTTAAATGGATAATTACATTTTATCGCCTCCGGTTTCGCGCATTAACACATTATCTCTTTAACTTTTATAAATGTACTTCAGTAATGCACAAAAGTGACGAGATTTGGTAGACTTAATAGTGCGTGGAAAGAAGCTTGTCTACACTGAAATTAAGGATTTTGGCGCCAAATTTAGAATTTTGAGTGATCAATTTATCCTTCCACTTTCTTATATAACCATCAAGCCACCAAACCCAATTTCTAACCAAAAAATTTTGAGATCACTTCTATCTGTGAAGATGTTATCCTCCCAAAGCTCCCACTATCGTATGGAACAGAAAATTAAATAATGTGGTTAAATATAAACAGAATAAAAAATTAATGGGAACCAAAATAAAAAATTTCAAAATAAAATTTTGATCTCTCACTTTTTTTTTTTTACTGTGCAATTCCAAACCCATGTGCACAACCAAGATTTTAATCCCAAAATTTTCCAAGAAAATCATTACATATATACAATACAAACATATATATATATATATATATATGAAGAGAGAGAGAGAGAGAGAGAGAGAGAGAGAGAGAGAAACAGAGGATGAAGATGATGAGGGGACCGTCACTTGCTTATCTCCGCCTCTGACATTGCCTCCTCCGTCACCGCCATCACTGCCACACCTTCGTCCTATACGGCGACATCCTCTGTCTCCCTCTTCCTCTTTGAACCTTCCATTGGTCTTCAATGGCGTTTTCTGTTGATTCGAATTTGCCGTTGTTGTCATCGTTGACAACGGTTTGGTGCTCTCTTTGCGGTTTCTGTTGACTGTCACGATGGTGGTTACGTCGACGGCAATGGTGTTGCTGTTTGATCCACTCACCTTGGTGGTAGACAAATAGCTACCCGTCTTCTAGTTTTTGTCAAATATGAAAAATTCAGAACTATGGAGAGATCAAACCCACCCAATAATCAAATAGATAACACTAATCATATGGACAGAGAGGTATGTCTCTGTGTGTATATATATTAAGAGAGAGAGATGTAATGGGTGGCTAAGGAGGAAAGTTTAGAGCAGATGGGATCAAAAGAGACTACTATTAAAGAAGAAGAAGATCACGATGAAGAAGATGAAGAGAGAGAGAAAGAGGAGAGAGAGAGAGAGACAGAGGAACCACAATCAGTGGTGTCGTTAGTAGGGGTGGGCAACGGTTTATCCGAACCGCTCAAACCGCCCAATCCGCCCAACCCGCATATAAGTGGGCGGTTTCGCAAACATAATGCGGGCGGATGCGGTTTGAAATATGACAAATTTGCGGGTTGCGGGCGGGTCGCAGTTTAAACCCGCAAACCGCAAAAACCGCCCGCACTTTAATTATTATTATTATTTTTTTTTATATACCAACTTTGTAACTTTTACAGGAGCACCATTATATTCTCTATGACACTAGGATCCTTATTTTTAAGTATTTTTCAACTTTCTTAATGCCGTAGAATTATCAAGTCTTAAACTTGGTTTCTTATATGATTTTCATTGGTGATTCATCAACTTTTTCCTAATAAAATTTTTCTTCTAATGGTCGATAGAACTTATAGTTTGATTATTGATTACTGAACTGGCAATTCTAATTGAGTACAACCTTTAATGCATTGATATACATTTTTTTCATAACAAAAATGCTAGTGTAGGGTCTCTTTGTTTTGGGTACTTTCATTTAATGCATTGATATTCAATTTTTATTTGTAAACTCATCAAAAAATTGTTATCACATATATATAAAAAGAATCTGATGCCTAAATTCGCTGGAAAAAAAAAACTCGAAAATTAATTTTTAAAGAAAAAAGTGTAAACCGCAAACCGCCCGCAACCGCCCGCACATTTGCAAACCCTATCCGCACAAACCGCAAACCGCACTGCGGGCGGTTGCGGGTTGACTTTTTCCCAAACCGCATAGATGCGGGCGGGTCAAAACCGAACCGCAAACCGCACAAAACCGATCCGCGAACACCCCTAGTCGTTAGCATTAATAGAGTGGATATGCCTTGGGTGGAACGAGCTGTGTGAAGAAGATGGTGCCTCATAGTAGCTGCGTGAATGTAATGCCATTGGGGATAGTTGGGTAGCCCAATTTAAAAGAGAGAAAGTTAGGATAGTAAAATGACATTCATAAAAAAAATAAAAAAAAGAGAGAGAATATTTTGGTCTTTTCATCAATTCCGTCGCATTCTGTCATTTTTGCACCTTACTTCAAATCACATGAAATTTATAAAAACACTTGATTTTAAATCACGTAAAATTAAAATTTTTAAGTACATTTATAAAAAATCAAACATGGGAACGCGCGAACAGATGGGTAAAATGCAATCATCCGTATTTTAAAAGAACTACACAAAATTGTAATATTTTGAGCTCGCCCTGTGAAATGCCTGGTGAAAACTTGAGAGGGTTTTTAAGGGTCAGCAAAGAGCGTCCGGATCCTCTAGAGTAACTCTCTAGAGTGATCCTCTAGAGTGGATGATCTGACGGTTCAGAATCGTCCTCACCAAAACGACGTCGTTTTGGTGAGGATTTTCCAAAAAAAAAAAAAAAAAAAAAAAAACCATTTTTGCGATTTCAAAATTCCCCCCAGGCTGAAGAATATCATTCCAGCGGGAAGAAGCAGACCTACGAAAGGAGAGAGGGAAGAAAAGTTACAGACCAGGTCGCCCCCGCTGTGCATCCCGTCGGAATATCATTCCAGTGGGAAGAAGCAAACCTCCTTTTATCTCTCTGTTTTTCTCTCTCAATTTTCTTTCCAGTTTCTCGGAAAATTACAGAAAACAGAGAGATTTTCATGGAAATTCGATGAGATTTAGTAACTAAAATGTTGAACTCGCTCTTCTGTTAGAAGATCTGGAGCTCGCGATTGAGGTTTGTAAATTGTTGTCTAACTTCGATTGTATTTAGAATAAATTTTATAAAACTATACTTATTCATGAGATTGAGTCACGATTCTTTTGTTATCAAATCTATTTATTCATTTGTCTCAATACACTTCAACAGTATAGTTTTATATCTCGAGAATTTTGTTTCTGAAAATGTCCAAGAAATGATGCAGTTGAGAGTATATTGGGACAAAAAAATACTGAGACTTGGGAACATGGGATTTGAAGTGGATTTGGCATTGATTTCTCTACTTCTTCGTGAAGATTTGTTTGTTTCATTTCCATATTACAGAGAAAAGGCTTGTTCAGAGCTCTGTAATCGGGACAAATTCCTATTTTTTTACCATCTTTTGATTATCAATCCTCGTAATTAACTCAATTTTTGTTGGACAGGTACATTTCCAGGAGATGTTGAAGCAGTTTTTAGATGACATCTGAACTAGGAGATCAGTTTCTGGGTTTGCGAGATCGGAATCGGATATGAATCCCGACGATTCAAGCTTTGAAATGTTCTCGATTTCTTAGAAATCAACTTATCAATTTCAATATTCATAATCTCAAGACCCAAAAAATCGAAGCTTCCTCTGAATTCACTTTTTAAATCTGCTATCAATTTCACAATATTCCTTTAATTCATTCACGCTGTTGTGAAGACAAACCCAAGTATAAAAAGGTATTTGAAAAAATCAGAATAAAATCAAGTTCGATTTTGCAATTTAGCTGATGATTTGATGTTCTCTGCTATTGCAGTTTCAGAGAATTTGGAATCAGTTTCAGAGAATTTGGAATCAGTTATTTTTCTTCAGGCAAGTTGCATCTTGTTTTTCTGTTTCAGGTATAGCTGTTTCAAAATTTGATTTTCATTTTGTAATGTTTTTGGGTTCGTTGTTGGTTTAATTTTTTTGGATTCCTATCTATGTTGTTGGGAATAGTAAATTTCTCACTTTCCTCCCCTCACCCAGAATCTGAGATTTTCCCCAATCTTCTCCTCCTCCTCCTTTGTTTGGCAGCCGATAAAATAATGCTTACTGAAGATAAGAGATTAAGAGTTGAATTTATTTCAAAAATGGAATTTCTGTTTCTTTCCCATTTTTGTCACTCATCAGTTCCTCAATCTCAACGCTGAAGAATAAACTAAAATTAAAGCTATTGTGCTTGCTTTTCCTTTTGTCAATTATTAATTTAGGAAGTGTCTATTGTGCTTGTTTTTCCTTTTGTCAATTTGGTTTCTAATTAAATGTGAGGAAGAAGAAGAAACTTAAAATGTTTATTATTATAGTATTTTCTATTTAAGGCCCAAGGAAATACAAATTAAAGTAAACATATGATCAGTTTTTTTAGTTTTGTTGCACTAATTTTCCTTTGAACTCTTAGTTAGCAAACATGGGATTTCAATTTATAGAAAATGACTAGTTAGAAATATGGAAAGGTAGTTGATGCTTTACTAGTGAATTTTCCTGATATGGTCTAGTAATTATTGATCATAAGAGTGTAAAAATTATTAATTAGTAGAATTTTCCTTGTTTGTTTATATATATTCAGGTGGTACGTTTGTTATTCGTTAATTATCTTATTCGGTTTGTATACAGTTTTTATGCTAATATTGAGCACTTTTTTATTTTTAAGTGACTTGGCACATTGATATGGAACCTAACAATCATGAGAATGACGGGGGTGAGTGTGATTGGAAGCCTAGAGTTCGCATGACATTTGATACAGAACAAGAAGCATATGATTTCTATAATACTTATGGAGGAAGGTTGGGCTTTAGTATTAGAAGGGGTTATGTAAACAAGAGCAAAGAGGGGCAAATCACTTCAAGGAAATTTGTTTGTAATAAGGAAGGATTTCGGGTTGTCGACAAGCGAGATTCATTAACAAAAAATCCTAGGCAGGAAGTGAGGACTGGTTGTCAAGCCCGAGTTGTCATTAAGTGGGATAGGAATATTCAGAAATTTTTTGTTAGTGATTTTGTTGAACAACATAATCATATCTTCGTACCAGCAGAATGTACGCATATGTTACCATCCCAAAGGAAGATATCTGCATCACAGGCAACCGAAATAGATTTAGCCGAAAGATCTGGAATCCGTCTTAATGCTGCATTTGAGCTCATGGGTAATGAAGTTGGTGGAAGGGAGTCGCTTGGGTTTACAAAACTTGACCAAAAAAATTATTTGAGAACGAAGAGGCAAAACAGTTTAGCATATGGGGAGGCAGGTAGCATTTTGCAATATTTTCGTGACAAATCATTGGAGAATCCATCTTTTTTTTACTCGGTCCAATTAGATAACGAGGAGCAGATTACGAACATATTTTGGGCCGATGCTCAGATGATCATGGATTATGGGCAATTTGGTGATGTTGTCACTTTTGACACTACTTACAAGTTAAATAGTGCCCATAGACCATTTGCGTCTTTTGTTGGATTAAACCATCATAGGGAAACTGTGGTATTTGGTGCAGCTTTGATGTATGATGAGACCGCCGATTCTTTCGTATGGCTTTTTAGAAGATTCTTGGAGGCAATGTCAAGTAAGGCTCCAAAAACAATTTTTACGGATCAGGATGCTGCAATAGCTAAGGCCATACCTATTGTCATGCCTAACACAACCCACCGCCTTTGCACTTGGCATTTGATGCAAAATGCATTAAGGCATGCAAATTCTATCTTCAAGGATAAGGCGATGAAGGATAAGGGGATGAAGAGTGTTTTATACACGTTTATGTACGATATTGAGGATGAGGAAGAGTTTATGTTAAAATGGGAGGAAATGCTTGACAAGTATGAAGTAACAGATAATCATTGGTTGAAGTTAACATTTGGGGTCAAGGAAAAATGGGGTTGGCCATATGTTAGAAATGCATGGGGTGCGGGCATGAGTAGCACCCAACTTAGTGAATCCTTTAATGCTTTCTTGAAGGATTTCATTCGGTCTGATCATAACTTAATGCAATTTTTCATGCATTTTGATCGAGTGCTGTCTGAGAAAAGGTACAAAGAGTTACAAGCTGAATATGCTCTATGCCAAAAGTTGTCCAGGGTGAATATTAAAGTGAAGATTATGGAGCAAGCTGCAGCTGTTTACACAAATAAAATTTTTGAAGAATTTCAGGATGAGTATGTCAAGTCCCTTGAAGTCAACATTGAAGAAATTGAAAATGATGGTGAGAGTACCGTTTATACGGTTCTTGATAGTGATGGTATAAAGGTGAGGAAGGTAATGCAGGAGTGTGATGCTTCGGTCACTTGCAATTATAGGAAGTTTGAAATGAAGGGCATTTTGTGTAGTCATTGTTTGAAGATCCTTAGAGAAAGACTCAATTTGAAAGAGATTCCTTCACAATATATTCTGAAGAGATGGACTAAAAAAGCAAGATCTGAAAATGTGAAAGATAGGTGTGGGCATGATATTCAGGTTGATGTAAAGATTGCATCAAACTTCACGTTATAGGTCATTGATGGCAATATTCAGATCAGTAGCGTGTAGAGCTTCTGAAAGTGAGGAAACATATAATTTGACGGTCGAGAAAGCGGATGAATTAATTACAGACATTAAAACCATGTTAACCGCAAAATTCAATATGCCTTGTTCAGATACTATTCAACAAGAAAGCCCCCCCAACACAAGCCCCGAAAGCTTTGAAGTGGATGGTGTAGCGGATAAAAATGTAGTCCAAGCAAAAGGACTCAAGAGAAAAGAGTGCACTAGCAAGGGACGAAGGCGGACAAAAGGTGGTTTGGAGCTTGCGTTGGCAAAGAAAAATAAAACAAGTTCACATAATGCTTCTCAAACTTCCATGTCCGTTACTCCTCAAAGTCCTCCCTTATTTCCGGCAAGTGCTCCTGAAGCACCTCCCTTAATTCCTCAGTCGGCTCCTTTATTTTCAAGTGTTCCTCAACTTCCTCCATTCTCGCCGAGTGTTCCTCAAGTTAGAGCTTCTCCATCTCAATTTATGTATCCCGCCTATGATGTAAGTTAGTTTAATAAAAAGTTTTAGTACGGATTTGTAGGTGACTATTATCATTTTAGATTGATATGTGTTTGCTATTGTTGCTTTGAAAAAAGTACACTAAGGATGAGTAAAAATTTTGGAGTATCATATCATACATGCCACGTTGTCACATTTAAGAAAAGTACACTAAGGAGTTTTTATTTTTTTTGAAGTGTCTCATCGTTAGAGTGCCACATTAATATCTCTCACATTAGAGTATCACATTATACTTATCACACATTCAAAAAAAAAAAAAAAAAAAACTTTCCTAATTAAATAGTGAGGGTATATCTGTCTAACTAATACACATCCATGTTTGAAAAAGGATTTACTAGGAGTAATTATATTTTCACACACCTAGTTATCTCAATGCACACACTTAATGAAATATTATTTTAATAACAATGATATTCTAAACTAAAATGACCATAATTGACATCTACTAACACCCATAATATTATATGAAAATACTCTGTACACATCTTTTAAAAAAAAACAAAAAAAATCTCAATGTATACATTTTGAGTAAAGAAAAACTAAATCCTAATGTTTCTATTGTTGTCGCTTTGCTTGCTACATACTATATATTCCTCTGTTGCTTGCAAAGCAATACTCTCATAACAACTCTCATATTGTTTTAATATCTAAGTTTATACTCTATCAGTGATGAAAATGTTAGTTTTTTCGTACACTTTTTTTCCTTTTGCGGTTTTCAATCAAAAAACCAGTGCTAAATTATTTTATTATATTCGGATATCAACTGCCAATTTTTTTTTTTTTTGGAACAAATTTATCGAACTAATCACTTTTATTCAGAAGTAAATTTTCGAAATAAATACATAAATTCGGAAAAACTATGGCCAAAAGCTCACAATCAGCAGTGCTGATTCAAAAAACGAGGACTTTGGTTCTTCAATGTGGTCTTCATTTTGACTGTGTTCTTCAATGGGTCTTCACTTTGACTGTTATAGCACTGTAGGTTTACAAATTTTCAAACCATACCAGTGTGTGGAATAAGGGACAAGTATGTGGAATGAGGGTTAAGGGTGTGTGTGTACAATGGTTGAGTGAAGGATATAATTGATACATTTAATATTTAGTGTGTGAATTGAGAAAATTAATTAATAATTAAATTACAAAGTGTGTGCACTAATAAATAATGTGGATTGAGATAATTAGGTATGTGGAAATAGAATATCTCACTTATTGGTCACACATTACACCTAATAAAGATTCCTTAATTAATCATTTAAAATATGGGACCAAATGATACATAAATTCTCAAAATAAAACTCTCTAATAAATTTCCCTACTTTTAAATCTCTTTTACATATAAATTTATATTTTATGATATATATTATCAAATTATTTATTACTAAATAATATTTTTAATATATATATATATATGTATAATGAATTCAAAACGATATCCGTAATAATAAAATACTGTACTAATACTAATGAAAAAAAAAAACGATATCTATTCCAATATAGTAAAGGTGTTTGGTATAACTTATTGTAAATTAAAAGTTGATAATCAGAAAATAAAAATCAGAAGCACCCTTTCTCCGAGAAATTCCATTTCCATACACTAAATTATCTATGTGCACATCTTTTCTCAATTCACACATTTAGTAATTTGATTTTTACTTCTTTATCTCAGTCCACACACTTCAGATTCCAAATATACCATCACCTTCTCTGTGCACATCCTCTCTTATGATAGTTGATTTTCTGAATAGGTGTGATATTTCATATACGATATTATAAATAAGTATAAACTAATGTGAAATGTCAAGTGAAAACGAGTTCGGATCCTCTTGCCGCATTTTCATCACAGTAATCTCTTTGATTTAAGCATTGCATCATTTTTTATTTTTATTTTTTTGCTACGTCTCGATAGTGATTCAACAACAGCGAGTTATAATATAGAGCAACCATGGGGACAAGCTTGTAGGGATATTGCATGAAACAAGTTCTAAAGAACTTGTAATGCCGTGCCATGGATTTAGATCCTCAAAGGTTGATAATTGTAATTGGAGATCTGATTTGATTTAGTAGATAATATGAATAGCAACTGTTGGTGGTGTTGGTTTTTTTTTTTTGGATGATTGTCCTTTGTTATGATTTTCAAGATCGCATTCCTATGGTAATTCTTGCTGCTGTTCAAGGGAAAGCAGGAATTAGTGCCTTCCGCTTTGACTTTGCTGGCAATGGATAAGTTGTTGAGAGTGAAATCCAGTAGAATTATGGAGAATTTGTGAGATGAGTGGGTGAGATAGTAATTTTATTAAAGGTTAAAATTGTGATTTTGAAAGAATTCATTAAGTGTATGAAATAAGAAAATTTAGTGTGTGGAAATAGAATTTATCTCTTTCTCAGTTTCTAAATAATTAAATTTTCTCAACTTATTTAATCTATTTTTACCTAAAAATTATATAAAAATTATATCAAAGAGTCTCACACAAATTTTCAAATTAAAATAATACTCACCCCTATTATCATCGACCCCAAACATTATTAATAACTTTGATTAAATGAAAGGCAACATCCGTGTGCACCGCACTTGCCCATCCATCTTACTAGCAGAGAGAAATGTCGAGAAAACTCAAGAATTGAGAGAGAGAGAGAGAGAGAGAGAGAGAGAGAGATGTTGAGAAGAAAGCCCAGCAAAATCGAAGTCAAAGTTGAAGACAAAGAAGAAATCGAAGAAGCCCGCAGGCGCTCCACCGCCGCATCCGCCACCGGTACCGGCGCGGCCACTCTCCTCCAACACTTTGACCGGTCCTCGAAAGACCCCTCTTCCAAATCCCACCGAATCGGCCTCTCCTCCTAACCCTAGCAAATTTTGAAATCAATGGAGGTGGAAGTGAAGCTTCGTCTGGCCGACTCCGCCGCCCACCAGAATCTCGTCTCTGTCCTCTCACCCTTCCACCGCCAGACCCACCACCAATACAACACCTTCTTCGACGGCGCCGCTTCCGAGCTCTCTTCTCGCGGAGCCGTCCTCCGCCTCCGCTTCTACGACCATGATGCCAGGTGCGTCGTCTGTCTCAAAGCCAAATCTGTGCTGGTCGACGGCGTGAGCCGTGTCGAGGGTGAAGAGGAGGAGATGGACCTCCTGCTCGGCCGCGACTGCGTGACGGACCCCTCCAAGCTTGCTTCGGTGGATTCGAGGATTATGAAGAGGGTGAGAGATGAGTTTGGGGTTGTTGGTGGAGGAGGAGGAGGAGGGTTTGTGTGTTTGGGTGGGTTTAGGAATGTTAGGGGAGTTTATGACTGGAATGGATTGAAATTGGAGGTGGATCAAACACTGTATGATTTTGGTACTTGTTATGAGATCGAATGCGAGAGTGCAGACCCCGACAAGGTCAAGAATTTGATTGAGGAGTTTCTCAAGGATAATGGGATTCATTATTCTTACTCAGAGGCTTCAAAGTTTGCAATTTTCCGATCCGGGAAGTTGCCACAGTAAGTCAATTCTAAGGCTTTTTTTTTTTTTTTTTTTAATGTTTGTTATTGTTTGAATCAGAGCTTTATCACAATTTATCATCATTGGATGCATTTATGGGTATTTTGGGTTCTCTCTCTTGTATGTTAGTTGGAATTTGTGGGATTGGTTCTGTCTACATAAAGGTATGGAAAGTTCAGCTATTTAGGCCCTTCTTAACATTAGATAGCAACATCCTGAATAACACATTTCAATTTGCAAACAATATAATGGATCTTTTGGATTATTTTTGTGTATTCACTTGTCTGAATAAAAGCTTTAGATCTGCCAGATTGGCGATATTATGGGTCTTTTGGGTTATTTAGTTGTTGGTTATGTCCATATTTTGTATAGAAAGTTAATTTTTTGGCTCCCTCACGTATTGGAAAACAATATAGGCATCTAGATCACGACTGAAACTAAACTTGAGAATGGCTTTGTCATCATATCGTGGTTGAAAGATGGTTAGGAGTACGGAGTGCACCATTTGAATTTAGAAGATTTTGGCGAATAAATAGCTAGTCAAGTTCTCCTTTTAGAGTAGGCTTGTTCATTCGTGTTAATGTAAAATGTAAATTGTAAAATGTAAACTACCACCCACCTACCACCTCCACTACCACCCACTCCACCTACCACCTCCACTACCACCTTCACCTACTCCCAAATCCTCTCCTATATAAATCCTTGTAATATACACAATATAGATAACAACATCTATCAATCAATCAATAATATATTAATATTTTACATGGTGTCAGAGCTATAGGTTAGCCCTTGGTGATCTTCACCTTCCGGCGGGCGGCAACCTTACCTTCACCGCCCGCCGGACCCCAACCGTGCCAATTGAAACCTCCAACACATACCTCCTCTCCTTTCACCTTGGTCTCTGCAACCTCACTCTGTAAAATCACCACCTTCCCTCTCGAGTGCGCTCACCGACACCAGCAAACACAGAGAAACCACCGTGAGCTTTGGCAACATCGTTAATAAGTTCCATAATAAGAACCGTCAGGATCGGCGGCAACCCCTCGTCATATCTCACATCGACGACGGCTCCGATGACCTGGCAGACCTTCCCGATGGAGCCAGCACCGGTGAACTCGTCGGTGATCTTTCCGCTGGGGCCGCGGGCATGACCTTCTTCCTGAGATCTGGCTTCCCCTTCTTCACGGTGGCCATCACCCTGTCTCCAACGCAGGCCGAAGGCAACCGATTCAGCCTCTCCTTGATACACTTCACTGATATGATGTACAGATTCTTCGCCCCAGTGTTGTCTGCACAGTTCACCGTCGCCGCCACCGGAAGACCCAAAGACATCCTGAATTTGTTCCCCGCCGAACCACCGCGACCTCGCTTCGACATCTTGTGCTCTCTCTCTCTCTCCCTCCCGATGGATCGACGATCGGAGGAGAGAGGATAGCAACCTCCTTGATAACACGGTGGGGAACCAACCTTTCTCTTTCTCTTTCTGATGGCGGACAGGGACGCTCTCTTGGCCCTACTCCCCCTCTCGCTCTCTCTGTAAAGGGAAACCCACCTTTCTCTTTCTCTTGACTAGCACATACACACCCACATCATTGATTCAGTGGGAACCAACCTCTCTTATCTTTTCACTTTCTTTTCCTTTTTTTTATTATCACTTTTTTTTTTCTAATCACGCTCTCTTGATTCGTCCTGTTCCCCACTCCCACCTTTCTTATTTTTTATTCATCATTATCTATTCATCATCACCATGCTCAAAAAAAAAAAAAAAAAAAAAAACAAACACAAACATTTCAAATTTGCACAACAACCCATATTTTATTCATCTCAGGGATCACCCCGATCACAATTTTACACAAAAAAAAAAAAACAACAACAACAAACCAAAACAGTGGCATTTTTTCTTCTCTACTCTGCCGCCGGTCTTTTCTTCTTGCCTCCGTCCTGGGCGACCCTTGCCGGTGTTGCCTCCGTGTTTCCCACTCCACTGGACACGCTCACTACTCCCTGCTCCTCCACTACAGCATATGGCGGCCCTCCAAATCGGAACATCACGGTGGCCTTCCGCTTCAGCTCCTTGTTTTCTGCCCTTAGCACGCTTATCTCTGCTCGCGCATCCTTATACATGCGTTGGAGTAGAGCCAGCTGGGAGTTTAATTGTTGCACCTCATTTGTCCTACTCTGCAGCCGGTGCGACAAGTTTGTGACTGCCGTCATGGACTCCACACAGGCCTTCAAAGTATACTGATTAGCCTCCACATCCGTTTGTACTGCCATTTTTTGCTCCACCGACTGCATCGGAAAGTTCAACGGAGCAAACCCAGTGGTGTTTGGTTGAGGTTCACGGGACACCATACCAGTTATCTCTCTTGTGGACTCGTTGAGGTCGGGAAAGAGAGTAAGCAGAAGGCGGGACGAAGAGGCCATTTTCTGGGCAACAGAGTGTTACAGAATATCTCTCGCAACAGAGTGTTACAGACTATCTCTCTCAGCACAACGAAGAGTTTTTCAGAGGATTTCGCAGGTTTTTTGCCTCTGCCTCGGCCTCAGCCTCAGCCTCCGTCTTGGTTAAATAGCCGAGGCAGCCACGCGTATCGCGCGCCACTTGACGCCAGCCGACAAACGGGCGCGCTCGCCAAGGCACTCACGTGCCTCGCCATCATATCTGGCACGCCTTTTTATGGATTGGGCACGCCTTTTGATGGCACGCCTTTTTTGAAAGATTGGGCACACTTTTTGAGGGCACGACTTTTGAGGGCTCGATATATATCTACATGTATATTTTTTTGGGCAGCCTATCTACACACTCATACAGTGTCTTCTACATCGGTCAGCTTTATCAATCCCTTTTCAACCTCAAATAGGTTTCTATCTTCACACCTATTTGAGTTTGAGGGGGGGTTATACACAGTATCATGTATAAGTCGCTCATGGCGCACTCCATAAGCCACCCCCTTGGTGCACCACCACAATTTTCTACAACGGTCTGACACGACCACACAGTGTCTGTTACAACGGTCCGACATGACCCCATAAACTGTCTTCTACATCGGTCTGACACGACCACACAGTGTCTGCTACAACGGTCCGACATGACCCCGTAAACTGTCTTCTACACCGGTCCGACATGACCCCATAAACTGTCTTCTACAACGATCCGACATGACCCCATAAACTGTCTTCTACAACGGTCCGACATGACCCCATAAACTGTCTTCTACATCGGTCTGATACGACCACACAGTGTCCTGCTACATCGGTCCGACATGACCTCGTAAACTGTCCTGCTACATCGGTCCGACATGACCCCGTAAACTGTCCTGCTACAACGGTCCGACATGACCCCGTAAACTGTCTTCTACATCGGTCTGACACGACCACACAGTGTCTGCTACAACGGTCCGACATGACCCCGTAAACTGTCTGCTACAACGGTCCGACACGACCATACCGTGTCTTCTACAACGGTCTGACACAACCATACAGTGTCTCCTATCCCATTTTTAATTTTATTTGTCAGCTTATTTTTCTGTTTTGTTACTCTCTCCAAACTCAAGTTGGCTAGTACCTATCCTCCTTGAGTTTGAGGGGGGCTGTTAATGTAAAATGTAAATTGTAAAATGTAAACTACCACCCACCTACCACCTCCACTACCACCCACTCCACCTACCACCTCCACTACCACCTTCACCTACTCCCAAATCCTCTCCTATATAAATCCTTGTAATATACACAATATAGATAACAACATCTATCAATCAATCAATAATATATTAATATTTTACAATTCGGATGGTTGTTGAGACGTAGTTGACTATGCGTCCTTGATGGTTGTTGAAACGTAGTTGACTATGCGTCCTTGTTCTGTCAAATGCATAAGAATTCACTTGTTATAGAAAAATTGGTAGTGGACAGGTTTTGTGGCTCATCCTGTTTCTCAAGTTTTCCAGGAACTTCACCATTCTTTTTCCTTATGAACTCTGCAAAAATTTTAAATCCTTTATTTATTTACATTTTTTTTGGGTAGGTAAGTTACCAGATGTTACAATGAAGTTCATTACATGCCTAAAATGCAATACACCCTTCAAAAAAAGAAACACTCCATAATTTACTTAATAGATTTAAATAAGTCCAGAGTTAGGCTAAATCAGTACAACATTGAATAAATAAATTTTAAATAAAGTTCTAATCAACACTACTAGGACAAGAAAACCAGCCCATAGTTAGGGGTGTAATTTTGGCCGGCCGGCTCATCCGGACTTGGGCCGGGCCGGGCCATGTCGGGCTCTGCGGGCTCCTGCCAAAAAATCAGTTCATAGTTTTCACCCAAACGCAGCCATGGTTTAAATCCACCCGTGGGTTTTGGAACAAACCCAGTATGGATTTAAACAAACCAGCAACAACACTGCAGTAGCTCTTTAGCAATTTAGCAGCAGCAACGGCAGGCACACATGAAGATCGGTTAGCCAAAGCCCTGGCTGTGCTGGAATAAAAATAACATCTCCGACATATTTATTTACATTTACATAGCTGCTGCTAGTGTATTTTTTTTTTTTTTTTCCTTCCAATCAAAGGGGCATACATTCCCTTACCAAGCAATGCATTTAAGGACTAGTTTGAGCTGCAGATACTCTCTCCTGATTTAACATTTGTTGTAGATAATAGAGTTGATGCACATGAAGCATTTAGCACGATAATTAGAATTGTTATTTTGTCTCTTGACTCTAAATTCTTTATAGTTTGTGGAGGTGACTAAACTATTAGAACTTAGATGGTTGCCTAAGCCCACAAGGATATTTTTTTTAAAAAAATTATTGTCGAAGGCCCAACATTTCAAAGGCTTAATTAGATATGGTCTCATTTTGAAATTTAGTTTAAGGCTTCCAAAAACCTTGGGTTGCTACTGTGATTCAATTATTAAGCCACTTAGACTGTTGTTTGAGGCTCTCATGGAACTTAAAAAAAAAAAAAATTGTCAATGACCCGAACTTTATGATAAACTGTGATTTAATTAAGTTAAAGTTAGAAATTATAAATTATGTATATGAGAAATGAGAAAGAAAAAATAACAAAAAAAAAAAAAAATGTAGGGTTTGAAGGTAATACAGAGATTTCACATCTATAGTTAATGGAATTAACAGTTGCACTTTGGTCAAAAATCACATGAAAACTTTCTAGTTATATTTGAACAATAAGGGAAAAAATGATATGGCCTCAAATCATGGGAGGTGAAATGAATTTTGTCCATTTATATTATTGTCCCTTAAATTCAAAGTTTAGTAACCTAAAACTATAGTCCAAATTGTTCGACATTAAGGGTGTTTTTTAAAATAAGCTTTAAAGGATAATTTATTGATATTGTTCAACATTAAACTTGAATTAGGCTTAGTTGAAGGTTCACAACAGTTTATTTTTAATAATAGTACAGATAAATTATGCCACCAAATTATGTGTTTGTTTTAATAATAATCCAGATAAATCTTCAAATATTAACTTAGCAGTTGTAAATTTATATTGCAGTTAAATAATATCATAACCATTTTTAATTTGTATTATGGCATATGAATAAAGAATCAAAAGAGGTAAACAGTAGATTTTTCTTTAAACTGATAAAAATTTAAGTTAAACTTTAGATTTCAGATAGAGTTTTAATAGGTAAGATAATTTTTTTAATTTAGTTGTATCACCTTCGATTTTGAAAAATCAACCATTTGAATAGGTTTTTTTAAAAAAAAATAAAAAATAAATAAATAAGTTGTAGCTGATACTTTCTACTCCTAAATTTTGAAGTTTAAAAGACCATGTAAATATAAATTAAAAAATAATAATCTAACAAAAGTTGAATATGTACCAACATGAATTTTTTTTTTTTTTTTTTTTTTATGGGTTTTTGTTTTCTTTGGCTCCTTGTAGTCAATTTTCTTTTTTTTTCTTAAAAAAAAAAAAAAAAAAGACCATTCAATGATTTCAAATCTCACAAATAAATTTATAATTTTATATAATTTGTAATGGGCACCCATTTTCACTACTACATTCTTTATAAAAATATGTGACATAAGTATTATGGGTTTCGACCCCGCTACGTAGCTCGACAGAATTTGACTCGAATTTGGCTCGACATCAAAACGACGTCATTTTGGTGTCTTTTTTTTTTTTTTCCCTATGTTTTTGTTGCAAAAGGAAGAAGAAGAAGAAGGGTAGAGAAGAAGAGAAGGAGAAGAGAAGGAAGGAGGAGGATTGGAGGGGGCATAATCACAGGGGAGGAGGAGGTGGAGGTGGGGCCGGAGGCGACGGCGGTGGTGCTGTGACGATCGGCGGCTGCGAGGCGACGGCGGTGGTGCTGCGACGATCTCCTCTCCTCTTCTCTCTTTCTCCTCTCTCCTCCTCTTTCTCTTCTCCTCTCTTCTTCCTCTCTTCTCTCCCTCTTTCTCCTCTGTCTATGTCTTCGAATTCGAATTCAAGCCAAAAGCGGGCCACTTTTTTCGAGCTACCAGTTATTTTCGTATGGGTTTTTTATTTTAAAGTTGCTCATAGGCAATTTTCAGATTCCAGGCCACTTTTTTCGAGGTACCAGTCATTTTCGTATGGGTTTTTTATTTTAAAGTTGCTCATAGGCAATTTTCAGATTCCAGTGCACTGCTCAGCGTCTTTCACTTTTTTTAAAATTTAAAAATTCAGGAACTTTTGATTTAGATATCCATTTTAAATAAAATCTTTAATTTTAGATTCTTCTCTTCGAGATCTATGATGAATATAAAATTCTAGGGGCAAAAAAATTGACAAAATTTCATTGAGTTAGCTATCTTCGGTTAGTAAAATTTTTGAAATTTCTCTAAGAGAAAATAAGCAATTTTAAAATTTATCTAAAAGGAAATAAACAATTTTGAAATTTATGTGAGAGGAAATAAACAATTCTAAAATTTCTCTAAGCAATTTTGAAATTTTTCTGAGAGAAAATAAGCAATTTAAAATTTCTTTGAACAATTTTGAATGAAGAGCAACAATAGAACCAAAAAAAAAAAAAAAAAAAGGGAAGCAAAAAGGATTTAAACAAGTACATTCAAAACATTGAGAGATCTTACCTAATACTTTCTTATCATAATCTTTAAGCTTCTACGTAAAAAGGTGAGAGGGGTTAATGCCTGATTTTCTCAAGTATTAAACAATCATTGTAAACTTTGATAGCTATTAATCTTATGTAGAGGTGGCATTTGGCGAAGAGAACAATTTCTCATCAACAGAGCTAAAGCTGACTATGGGGAAAAAATTAATAAAAAAAACATTCCTCACAACACCCATTAATCTGAGAGCACAATTCCCTTGAACAAATCTTCTTCTTCTTTTTTTTTTTTTTTTTTTTTCTGAGAGGAGAATGAGCAAAATATTTCAATGGCTATTGATTTTAATTTATTGTAGGAAACATGCATAGTCAAGAACCAACCAAAACCAAACAAACAAAAAATTCTTTTTGTTGTTTTTCTTTACATCTACTAGGTCACACTTTATCCGTCAAATTTGAGAAAACAAAATGAAATTATTTGCAACCATTTTTTGTTTCACCCTATGATCATTACAAATAAATGATGATATGTATATGTTGTTTTAACCGACTAAGAAATCAAACATAAAAAAAATACTAAAAGAAAGTAGTCTGTGAGTGTGGGCTCTATACTATACAAAAGTTCATATTTAAACCACTCATTACTTTTTTTAATCTTTTTATATTCTTTAGTCCCTAACATCATGACATTTCTAATCTTATGGGTTGAATTGCATAACCTTTGGTGCAAACCTCATCAACCTACCCAATGCATTAGGTGTGACTTTCCTTGCAAATAAGAAACAAACATTGGTGATATTCCCATTGTACTCACATTTCCTTCCACTCCTCATTTTCTCCAAAACCTCAGTAGTCACATCTGTTCTCACAAACTTAGCTGGGTGTATACCTCCCTTTGACCAGTCAACCCAAGTCAAACTTCTATTTGAATTCCTCTCCGAAAATCTTATACTCACAAACGTTGGCAAGTAATGCTCATCGGCACAACATGACCTCTTGCAATGCTTTTGAAATAGTGGAAAATATTTTGTGTCTGATACAACCTCAATAGCTATATCTCGATCCATTTCGAACCATTGAGCTCCTTTTTTCCATTGTTGGATTGTGATGGTGGGACTCATTTGATGGCGATACCGGCCACGGCCAGCCAGGCCGGGTAGATCAAAGGATTCTACAAAATTTTTGGAAGAGTATATTAGATAAGAGTAAATGGTAGAGAAGTTGAAGAGAGGGATACATGATTCAGAGAGGAGAACAAATCGTTGGTTGGAAAAGTCAAGAAGAGCATTGGCTAGTAAGCGACGCTCTGCTTCCACCATGCTAACACTTCCCCATTGCACTTTCTGCATTATACACCAGAATTCTATAAGATGTAATATGTATAGACTATATAGTCAAGCACATGAGTGATGAATTTATATGCCAACGTTATTACCAACACACCCTCCTGCTGCCTATATAAATATAAATAAAGAGTAAAATATATCATTGTTATTTTTTTAACATTATTTGATCTTTAATGAATATCCATTAAAAGATTATTAGCATGACCCTTTTAAAAATGTAAGACACCAAAATAAATTTAGGTTGTGTCTATTATCAAATAAAACAAATGAAAGGCATTTCTAGAAATTTTTAAGCCTCAAAGAACTTAGGGTTCTCTCTAATAGCATTACACCATCTGTATAGACATAATTGTTAGTATTAAATTTGTACCTTACCTTAACGAATTATAAAAATATTTTTTTTAGCCGTATCTTATTTTAAGTGTTGTCATATTATTGTACCATAGTGAATTCGTTATGAGGAGGACAGTGTGCATCCTAATAAATGTGGATTTGGAGCGGAGGTATTCTAGTATTTCCATACTTGTAATAAGTTGTCATAATTTTTATGTGTTTATAATTGAAGGGAGGCAGCTATCTCTGCAATCTTTTGTAACATTTTTTATCATAGTAAAAATCATAACAGTCATAGACATAATTATAATTTTGGATAAATTACATAAATTTTGGTGTTTGTCATATGTGTGTAATTTATTTTTCTTGTATGCTTGTTTTTTTTTTATATTTCGTGTTTCACCAATCTTAATTAGATGTTACAGATTTCTAACACTTGTACTGGTATCAGTACTTGTGTCCATGCTTCATTGGCACTTTTCGTCATTTTGATCTCCAACATATCAATTGTGTTAATTTTATCCTCAAAGTATTAAATGTATGTTAAAGTGGTCATCATGCCTCGGCCTACCATTATTCATTGTTAGAATCTTGAGTATTTTATAATTAAAAATTGCATCTTAAAAAAAAAAAAAAAAAAAAAAGTTTAATTACACCTTTACTCAGCATAGGAACCTTGGATCATTTTTGTAAGTAATATTTCAATTGTGTCAATTTATCAAAAGATAATTTTTTTAACAGAATCTAAGTGTATTTTTTAAAAAATGCTCCTAACTTTGACAATGAATGCTGATGGTGTCAAACATGGAGACCATTGTAAGGAGTCGTTTCGCATACGGATAAAAAAATTTCATATATATATTTTAATTTGTTGTCTTTAATATTTTTTTAAAATTTGTGTCAATTTTTTTTATTTATTTATATTTTCTTGTTCGTGTAGATGAATCTGAAAGCTAAAAAAAAAAATCAAAAAATGTTTATCAAAGACCAAAAAAAAAAAAAAAAGGGGCCAAAAAACCAACTGCTCATGACTTTTTACCTTTAGTGGACTTTTTTTCAATTTTTTTATTTTTTATTTTTTGACTTTTGTGGTGGTCTAATCAAGTACAACTTAAAAAAATTTTAAAAAATAAAAAAGCTCACTAAATACGAAAAAAATACAAAAAATTACTAAATTGACCAAATAAAAATATTTAGAATTAAAATGACTCAAAATGAGAAATAAAATTGTAATTTGCCCAATGTAACTCCTATTTCCAAAAAAAAAAAAAAAAATAGTAAGAAAAGAAAAAAAAAAAAAGGCCAAAAAAGGTAGGCTTGAGTTGAGTAATATTTTATGAGCGACGTGGTGGTTAAGAAGCCAATGCCCTTTGTGTGTGGACCTTTCGTTGTTAGATAGAACGTGTTCCGATTGTATACGTTTTCAATTATTCCATTTTATAATCTCCTGGTAAACGATACAACAATATTATAAATTTAGAAAAAAATTATTCAGAAAATGATTTAGGAAAAAAAAGGGGAAAATTATTTGTAAGTTTTGTTAGGGAGACTTATGCTACATATGGTCATACTAAAAAATTTATGTTTCTAAGTGAAGTTTGTTGACACATTTACCCTCAATATTAGTTGTTAATATCATAAATAATGGTAAAACCATATATAGGAAATTGAATGTTACCATAGATTAAATTTGCAAAACGTAACGTGATACCTACATAAACATAACGTAATGTGGCAATATCAGATGAGACATTACATAAACGTAACGTAACGTGACACCAACATAAACGTAACGTAACGTGACACCTACATAAATGTAACGTAACGTGACACCTACATAAACGTAACGTAACGTACCATCTGCATAAATACGTTATGTTTCGCAAACTTACTAGGTTTTTTATTTTTTAAATTAAATGTGAAAATGTTACTTGTTCATTTATTTTGAAATTCACATTTATATAGATATGATCTATGGTAACATTCAATTTCTTATATATAGTTTTGCCATTATATTGTGTAATAGTATATTAATACCATTTATTTATAACTCATAGGATCTTGTGGAATACATTTCTATTTAAATAGGACTTGAAACTCTATAAAAAATTACAAAGGACTTAACATAGCATACGTGTCCGAAATAAGACTTATAAATAAGTCTCCAAAAAAAAAAAATCTATATTTTAGTATTAACTTTAAATTTATATTACATATTTACTTTTAGCATAAAATTTTAGATAATTTTTCCATGTTATGTAAACCATATATGCAATTATATAATGAAAGGTCAAAAAGGGCCAACCCACTCAAATACGATGACGTGTTGAATTTCGGTATCCAGTTGCAATTTCATTGCCAGTAGTGCTATACGTATCAATTAATATACACATTAGTATATCAATTCGTATTATACTATTATGATTAATTTTACCTATTATACAAATTATAAATATTTAAAATTTCTAAAATTATGTCACATTATCTATTAATATACTAATTAGTACATTAATTGAAAGCATTATTCTTTCATCACTTGACACAAGTTATTAAGAAAATAATTTTCTGTGGGTAGGCTTTTTTATTTGTTAATTGTTCCCTCAATTTTTTAGTTTTCCCATTATTGCAGTCGTGAAAATAATTTTCTGTGAGTAGACTTTTTTGTCTGTTAATTGTTGTGTTGGCTATGTTATTATCATCCCATGTGAGTGGCTAACCCACCTTAGAGAGAGTGGGGTGGTTGGAGACCACTTTAGAGAGAGTGGGAGTGGCACCTCCCCACTAACCAATCCACTCACCATTGCTGTCCAGCTACCTTCCCTCATGATATGTATAAATAGAGGTTGAGAGGAGAGTAGACAATGAGAGAGAACCAAGAGAGAAGAGAGTGAGAGATGTGAGGTGGAGAGACCGTCTCTCTCGGTGTGAGAGAGGCAGACGGGTGAGTGGGTGAGTGAGGAGAGTGTGAGCTCCTCCCCTATTATAATATTTCTGTAATCTCTCCATTGTTATAGTGATAAACGGTTACTCTCCCGTGGACGTAGGCTTTAAGGCCGAACCATGTTAAATATGGTTTCTCCTTCTGTGTGGGTGTATTTTTCTACTTGGTATAATTTCTGGAAGGTCTTGGGCGGGATCCCCGATCCCAACAAGTGGTATCAGAGCCTCGTTGGTGGCGTTTCGGAACAAAAACAGCGTGTTGTTTGAAACTGCCCAGAAATCAAGTTGCTCAAAATCAGGTTTTGAGCATACCAGGAGCAAGGGCTCGAGAAGAGGAGTCCAGAAATATAAAGCAGACACCCAACGGAGGCCGGACGCGTTGTCACGCGCCCCTAGAAGTTGGCGCGTGAATTCCAGTCTCGCCACGTGCCACCACGCGCCGTTAAGGCAACCAGCGCGTGGTCCCAGTCCCTCTCACGCGCCCCACGCGCGGACCAAGGAAGAAGACGAGTGGGGGATGGCGCGTGTACGGCACGCGCAGGCCATGCGAGCCCACGTCAGCAGCGACATGTCATCATCAGCGCCACATGTCATCCACGTGGCAGCCCCGTCAGCAGCCAGGTCATCGACGCGTGGCAGCCAGGTCAGTACCACGTCAGCACGGTTGTGCCATGTCATCTGCCACGTCAGCGTCAAGGGAGGGATCCAGTGCTACGCTGCAATGGTGCAGCCGCATGAGGAAGGATCCAGTGCTTTGCGGCGAAGGTACAGCCGCAGATCTGAGGCGTACAAAATGTTTTGGCTAGATCGAAGCCATTTGGAGTCCGTTTTTGGTGATCCAATAGTGGTTTCCGACTATTTGGAGTATTCCGGACACATCCGTATGGTCAGATTTTGGAGACGGAGTTTCTGTAAAAGGAAGGCAGATTAAAGTGGCAGACGGCGTCAGGGGCAGTGTACGGAATATTCTGTTGGTACACGGAATATTCCCTGAACTTCTGAAAATTGCAATTTGGCCCAGAATTTTCAGAAAATTGTGGTGTGGCCCAGCTTTCGGGGATAGTTTTTCAGTGAGGTCCCCGAAAATGCAACGAAGGTTGGTTCTAGCTAAACGGACCGCTCCGGACGCAACCGCGAGGTCAGAATAGTGAAATTCTAAACGGTTTGGGAAGATTGTCAAAACATGGGTGTTTGTCATCTTCAATAGTCGAAGGAAGGTTGCCGGATATTGTGGAACGCTGCGGATTCACTGAAGAGGTTAGAATGGACAGATTCTGACCAGATTGGACAACCAGATACAGATTGAGATAGATCATTGAAGACCAGAAGAGATCAGGCTTGATTAAATGGTAGATCGAGAGAGATCAAGATTGGTCAGGAGTAATCAGAGGATTGCAGAAATGATTATCTCCGGAGTTCGTCGGAGGATCTGGTTCAATCAAAAGAGAAGACCATTCATCGACGGATAGATGATTTGGCAACCAGTGCAGGCTCAGGGAAATACTGTGGCTGTTGGAGCTACTGTATACGAGTAAGTACTAATGGTATGTGGACATGTAGAACAATAGTTGTAGAGGAGCATACTAAGCGCAGAAGTACAATTGCAAACGTGCAACAGTGCAAGGGTACGCTAGAGTATCGTACAGAGGCGCGAGAAGAATGTGCAGCAGTGGGTTGTTGACAGTTCACAGTAACTTCCAGACAGAGAAATTGAGACAGGTAAAACGCAAGAGTGCGTGCCAAGGAGTGGCAAGTCTTATTTCTCTATGGTGGTTTCTTTAGTTCCATGGCAGCAGATGATAGAGTTGATGCAGATCTCTCAAGCAAGCTTGACGCAGGGAGACCAGAAGCCATGGGTGCGAGCACTATGCACGGAGTTGCATAGTGGTAACTTGTACAGAGCGGTGGAAGTTGTCTTGGCAGAAGGGCTAACTGTCAAACATCAGTACGGACGTACAAGTGAGACAGAACCGAACATCAGGGATTGCAGCACAGACAACGGGCGTATGAGATCGCTGGGAAGTTGTTCTGAAGTGCAGAAAGCAAAGGCTGGTTGTTTAGAAATAAGCTCCGAGCAAGGAAAATTGAGGATGTTGATGTGTCAAACTCTGAAGTTTTCTAGTTGCTCCAGTGTTCATCATGCAAGGAGTTGCACGGTAATGCAAGGAGTTGCACGGTAATGCAAGGGTATCCCGAGCAGGGGGTGCAGGACATCCAATCAGGGGGTGTCAAGATATCTTGGTTGCGCAAGTTCAAGCATAGCAAGTGAAGACATCCGAGACAGGAAGCGTAGAAGAGATCTGAGGGAGATAGGAGCAGAGGCTCTCTCCAAATCAGAGAGTGGTATGAGTTGAGTTGAGGATGTATGATTCCCTCCTCTTCTTGTATCTCTGGTGTATTATCTCTAGCTTCAGGGGATGTAGCGTCTCAATGAGGAGATGAAGATTCTGTTGAAATTTGGGCGTGACAAGATTAGCAGCAGTGTGTGCAGTTTATCACCTCACATGGGTTGAGGGGGTGATTTGTTGGCTATGTTATTATCATCCCATGTGAGTGGCTAACCCACCTTAGAGAGAGTGGGGTGGTTGGAGACCACTTTAGAGAGAGTGGGAGTGGCACCTCCCCACTAACCAATCCACTCACCATTGCTGTCGAGCTACCTTCCCTCATGATATGTATAAATAGAGATTGAGAGGAGAGTAGACAATGAGAGAGAACCAAGAGAGAAGAGAGTGAGAGAGGGAGACGGGTGAGTGGGTGAGTGAGGAGAGTGTGAGCTCCTCTCCTATTATAATCTTTCTGTAATCTCTCTATTGTTATAGTGATAACCGGTTACTCTCCCGTGGACGTAGGCTTTAAGGCCGAACCACGTTAAATATGGTTTCTCCTTCTGTGTGGGTGTGTTTTTCTACTTGGTATAATTTCTGGAAGGTCTTGGGCGGGATCCCCGATCCCAACATGTTGTTCCATCAATTGTTTAGTTTTCTCATTATTTATTGCAGTCTTGAAAATAATTTTCTATGAGTAGACATTTTTATTTGTTAATTGTTTTTCCATCAATTTTTTAATTTTCCCATTATTGCAGTCTTATTAGTGACCAGTTATGAAGCATTCCCAAGTAAAATTTTACGAATGGTAATTGTCATGTAGTTAATGGAAGCATGTGATGTATCGGTAAACATGGTAGATCTGTTCAAAGAGTTAGAATCTAATAAAATCAGGATTGTCTCTAATGGTTCAATCGAATACCGTGTAATTATCATGGGATCAAGTCAGAACATTTATTTTGTAAAGACTTTTGAGAAGATTATTGGTAAAAAAAATGGAAAATGATTGGTGGCCCTAAAAAAGTTGGCCCTAATACCCCTAATTTCCATTTTTGGAAACTGTTTTTTTTTTTCTTTCTTTTTTCCTTTTTTTTTTTTTTTTTTTTTTACCTAAAATGGCATTTCGGGGCATTCGAGCCCCGAAGCCTCGGGCCCTCAATCAGCGCCCAAAAAAAATTATCAGATAATTATAATCACATACTATATCACATTTATTTTTAAAACAGTGAATGATTTGTTTTTAAAATTATATTTTTTTTGCCCCCTCCCCCCGTTTTTTTATCCAAGTGGACTGCTAATCTCTCAAATAGCATGGGGATTCGCAATCTAATCCCATAAAATTGGAGATAAAATTAACATTTTACAAAAATAATAAAAGCAACATGTTATATGTTAAGAATTTTTAACCAATTTATAAATTTAATCTCAATTAACTAACGCATGTTTGGAATTTCATAATGCCTTAAGTGCCATTAGGGCAGTGTTTGTTTTGTAGTTATTTTGTAAACCCCACCGGCTGTGTTTGTTTTTGTTTGCGTTGGTTAATCTTTATTTAGGTTGTTGGGATTTTGCATTTTTGTTTGTACTGATTTCTCGTCAATTTTTGGTGTAGTGCTGATAGATGATTGCACTTGCTTCGTTGATACTTTTACTTATTTTTCTTTTATTGATATTTATTTCAGTATTCTTTGGCTTTGTTTGGGAAGCCTTGGTTGGAGTTTTTTTTGGCTATTTTAGTCACAAAAAATAAAATAAATTTTTTAATTCAATAAGACAAAACATCACATCACATTCAATTCATAATCATTATATTATTTCTATTACAAAAAAATCAAAAAAGTCAAAAGTCCTTCTCAAACCAAGCTTTTTAACCCCAGGCTAAAATAGTAAAAAAAAAAATTAAAAAACCAACCCACTTCCCAAAAAGAAGCTTTGTATATTGAGTTTTATCAATAAAATTTCCATTTTCGCTAATATAAAAAGAAGAAGTGCCATTAGGGCAGTTCAACCCTATTTAGATGCATTATATATCAAGTTCATAGAGTAAAAGGTGAAGGTGAAATCATATTTTCTTACATGTTATACTGTGTTTGTTTTGAAACAAAATTATATTCAAGAGTAATGAAATATTTCCCCCCCCCCCCCCCGATAATCTTCCCTAGCTTCAACCTAGCTTTCATCATCTATATTTTTGAAATTAAAACATCAACGAAAGCCCCAAATAATGAATAAACAATCAAATAAATTTTTTTAATAATCCACCTTGTTAATGTAAATTGTGTAAATTACCACACCACCCACTCCACCTACCACCTCCACTACCACCTTCACCTACTACCATCTTCTCTTCTATATATAGGAATTGTAATATACAGATAAAAATCAATCAATACACAAATCAATCAATAATATAGATCAATTTATTTTACATGGTATCAGAGCAAGGTTAAGAATCTAGTAATTTCGCTTCACCGGCGGGCGGCAACCTCGCCTTGGCCGCCCGCCGGACCCAACATATTCCGCTGATAAAATCAACAAAGATTTGTGCAACTGTCGCCTCAGATTCCAATTCCTGTAAGAAAGCAACATCAAAACCCACCTGTGATGCCAATCCCAGTCCTTGCCATCACATGCCTTACAGTCAGTACAGCAGCCGAAGGGACATGTTAATGCCCAAGCACCACCAATTTCACTCCACTTCAACCCTCTCTGCCCACTGGCTCCACCCAGTTGCAGCAACCAATACAGACAAGTGGCATTATGCATCTGCCACTGCAACCCCCACTGCCACCACAACCGAGACCACCTTCAATGCCGGCTTTCTCTCACCAGATTCATTCACAAATTGGGCAGAACCCTGGTTTCTAGCACTCTGGTCCACCTCAGCTGCATCATTCACAGCCCATGTTTCATTTAGGCCTCAATCCATGATCCAAGCCCTATGTGACCATTCGAGTCACCAACCACAACAAAGGCCTTGAACCGGGTTCGCTGACCGGCCCGAGTCTGCTTCTGAACCGGCATAATCTTCATGACCTCGTCTTTCAATGAAGGACCAACCAAGGTAGATCTGCTCGAGGCTTCGGATCTTGCCGTCTGGGTCATCCATGGTTTCTCTCTCTGGAAATGGAAGCTGAAGAGGAACCTATCGTGGTAGTTCACGGCGAGGACCGCCGTGAGAGCAGAGAATGAGTCGTGGGCGTTGACCTTCAGCAACCACTCCACGGCGGCTCTCCGAGCCCCACCCAAAGATGGGTCTGTTTCGAGACTATGGAATAAGGGGTTTTCTTGTTCTTTTGACAGCAGAGAGGTCAACTCAACTCTTCAACTCAACTCTTCTCTATCAGGCTTCTGATCAACAGTCAAGGGGATTGTTTCAGTCCCTCGGCAAAGCACTACCCTTGAGTCACCACAATTGGATGTAATATTTTGGCAACCTGATCGAACCACCACAACAGCCGTTGACCTGGCAACCTGATAGAACCACCACAGCATCTTCTCTGGCTCTCGCCCAATCACACAGAAATACACATACACGGCCTCTCTCTCTCTAAAAAGAGGAGACCCAAACACCACTCAAGAAAATCAACTTCTCTCTGTGGACCTCTCGGCATCAACCTCTCTCTCTATCTCTCACAGAGCTTCATACACACACACACCCATTTTTCTTTTATTTATTTAATCACACCCACCCACATGGGTTGGTTCCCACTTTTCATCATCAATATATTCTCACTCACTTCCACTTTCTTTTCTTTTTTTATATATCACCCACTCCCTCTTTTTCTTCTGACCCACGAGACTAACCACCCATCAATTCTCTTTTTAAAATACATGATTCATCCTCCACCCACCACACCACATTATCCTCATCATTCTCTCCATACTCATATATATATATATATATATATATATTTTATTATAATATCTTACCCAAGGCAAAAGGACGATTTAAACAAAAAAAAAAAAAAAAAAACAACAACATAACTCGTTTTCATTTCACAAACTTATCCTTTATTTATGTCGGGATCAAATCCGATCACACTTTTACAAAAAAAAAAAAAAACAAACAAACACCCAAAGCTTTGTTTTCTTTTCTGCAGCCGGCCACCCACCGCCCTCACTTCTTCGCCTATTCCGCCGGTCTTTTCTTTTTGCCTCCGTCCTGGACGGCCCTTGCCGGTGCTGCCTCTGTGCTTCCTAATCCACCCAGCACATTCACTCCTCCCTGCTCCTCTACTGCAACATATGGCGGACCTCCAAATCGGAACATCACGGTGGCCTTCCGCTTCAGCTCCTTGTTTTCTGCCTTTAGCACGCTTATCTCTGCTCGCGCATCCTTATACATGCGTTGGAGCAGAGCCAGCTGGGCGTTTAACTGCTGCACCTCATTTGTCATACTCTGCAGCCGGTGCGACAAGTTTGTGACCGCCGTCATGGACTCCACACATGCCTTCAAAGTATACTGATTGACCTCCACATCCGACTGCACAGCCATTTTTTGCTCCACCGACCGCATCGGAAAGTTCAACGGCGCAAAACCGGCAGTGTTTGGTTGAGGTTCACTGGCCACCGCAACCGTTCTCTCTCTTGTTGACTCGTTGAGGTCAGGAAAGAGAGTCAGCAGACCACGGGACGACGAAGCCATTTTTCTCTCGCAACAGAGTGTTACACACACTCTCTCTCAGCACAACAGTGTTACAACCTCTCTCTCTCAGCACAACGAAGAGTTTTACAGAGGATTTCGCAGGTTTTTTGCTTCTGCCTCGGCCTCAGGCTCTGTCTTGGTTAAATAGCCGAGGCAGCCACGCGCATCGCGCGCCTCTTGACGCCGACAACCTGGCACGCCTTTTCATGGCACGTCTTTTCATGACTCGGGCACGCCTTTTGATGGCACGCCTTTTGAAAGATTGGGCACATCTTTTGAGGGCACGACTTTTGAGGGCTCGATATCTACATCCATGTATATCTTTTGGGCAGCCTATATACACACTCATACAGTGTCTTCTACACCGGTCAGCTTTATCAATCCCTTTGTTTCAACCTCAAATAGGTTTCTCTCTTCACACCTATTTGAGTTTGAGGGGGGGTTATACACAGTATCATGTATAAGTCGCCCATGGCGCACTCCCTAAGTCACCCCCTTGGTGCACCACCACAATTTTCTACATCGGTCCGACATGACCCCATAAACTGTCCCGACATTGATTCCGGTCAGCTGCTACATCGGTCCGACTACATCGGTCCGACATGACCTCGTAAACTGTCCCGACATTGATTCCGGTCAGCTGCTACATCGGTCCGACATGACCCCATAAACTGTCTTCTACATCGGTCTGACACGACCACACAGTGTCTGCTACAACGGTCCGACATGACCCCGTAAACTGTCTTCTACAACGGTCCGACATGACCCCATAAACTGTCTTCTACATCGGTCTGACACGACCACACAGTGTCTGCTACATCGGTCCGACATGACCTCGTAAACTGTCCTGCTACATCGGTCCGACATGACCTCGTAAACTGTTCTGCTACATCGGTCCGACATGACCTCGTAAACTGTCCTGCTACATCGGTCCGGCATGACCTCGTAAACTGTCCTGCTACAACGGTCCGACATGACCCCGTAAACTGTCTTCTACAACGGTCCGACATGACCCCATAAACTGTCTTCTACATCAGTCTGACACGACCACACAGTGTCTGCTACATCGGTCTGACACGACCATACCGTGTCTCCTATCCTGTTTTATTTTATTTATCAGTTTATTTTTCTGTTTTGTTACTCTCTCCAAACTCAAGTTGGCTAGTGCCTATCCTCCTTGAGTTTGAGGGGGGCTGTTAATGTAAATTGTGTAAATTACCACACCACCCACTCCACCTACCACCTCCACTACCACCTTCACCTACTACCATCTTCTCCTCTATATATAGGAATTGTAATATACAGATAAAAATCAATCAATACACAAATCAATCAATAATATAGATCAATTTATTTTACACACCTATATAAAATTGAAGTAAAAGAGAGAGAAAAAAAAGAAGCACAAGTTTAATATGAAAAATTAGACTAAAAAAACTGACCTTACTGGGAATTCTCCGGCCATGGAAAACTGAATTTTCAGGCTCGGATTGGTTAAAAGATGGATCGGAGTGCACGTAAATTGAGTAGAATCCTTCATGGCCTTTGAAGAACAACTCCCAAAGAGGCGCTAACAAAACTGGCCCTCTTGTCAAGAACATGAAAGCAACCTTTGGAACCTTTTGAATGGGAATTTACGAATTTTGGGAGTCATTGAGGCCCTCCATAGCAATTCTTCGTCGCTCATATCGTGCGTGACATGTGTGGGCTTTTGATATTCCGATGATCTAATATTGGTTTTGGAAGTTTTGGTGGCTGATAGAGGAGGAGTAGGTGGTGGTGGTTGGGTAGCTGGTGGTGGTGGAAGAATTAATGGTGAATGAGAGATAGAGAAGTGGGTGATTAGTAGATTCAGTGACAAGTCCTTGAGATAGCAGCTTAGTAAAATCCCAGAGGTTATGCCACAGGCAAAGAAGATGAAATAAGAAAGGAGATTAGCAGCTGAGGCTGGTGGTTTTTGGTGTTGATTCTTCTTCATTGTTTAGAGAGAGAGAGAGAGAGAGAGAGAGAGAGAGATTAGATGATGTTCTTAATTATCGCAATATAATGATTAATTCTACAATAAAATGTAATGGTATATCATAAAATATTATGGGATTCCTACCTACAATAAACGACCGCATTATTTTTATTAAAATTGTTGTTACTAATCTAATTTAATGTTATAAAATAAAATTTCAAAATAAAATTAGTGTTAAGATACATTGCTATTCAAGTTCAAAAATTAAACTCACTTTTCAAAGCTAATGATGTTGCTATCAATAAGGATATCACTCTCTCTCATATCTTCCCTAATCATCAATTAATCATACTTACACATCATTGAATCTACAAAATAGGCCTAAAAAGTGAGTTTATATATCATTTTCCTACATATAAATATGTAAAAGGAGTCTAATATTGTAAATATATAGCTAAAATTAGTTGGGCAAAAAGTCTCGTGAGATTTAGTAAAAATGAAGTAAGTCTCACAAATTTAACATAATTATATTAAACTCCCTTAAAGTTTTAATTTATATAATACTTAGATCTCGTTTGACAAGTTAACATTTTAGTTAAAAAGTTAAAAAGTTATTAAAAAAGTCAAAAAGCCTATAACTTATACTAAAAAGTCAAAGATTCTCTTTTCTTTCTACTTCCTTTACACATCTTTTCGTAAAAAGCCAAAAAATTACCCCAAACATACTAGTTTTTTTTATCTCATATTTTAGCTAAAAAGTCAAAAAATTACTAAAATAGCATATTTCCAAACGAGGCCTAACCTCATTTTTATCAGAATTCGTTAATAATATGAATAAAAAAATGATGTTGTCATCTTATTTACATTGAAATGTACATTTTACATTGGGTATCATTATGTCTTTATATCATATGGTTTAATTTTAATCTCTTTAATCTTACTAAAAAAGAGGTTTATCTAATTATATTAAAATTATAAAATTTATATATTTATTTTAAATTCCAAGGAAGGTTAATTTACCTAATTTAGTTTCAATCAACATTTTTATTCTTTTGAGGTGGTAAGTTTTGAAAATGTGAACCAAGCCTCCTTTGACCTAATAGTATGTAGTACCATTTTGTAACGTGAGATCGAGGGTTCAATTTTTATATAAATGAGTTTGATATCATTTATAGTGTTTATTTATTTTCAAATTTGAGCTAGTGGTGATCACTAGGTTTGGTGACGGTGGAACTTTTAAACTTTAGTTGTCTGGAGTTTTGAAAGTTTGTTTAATTAGTAATTTTAAGATTTTAATGTTAATCGAGATGTATGTAAATTAATCTAAAACTTGATTATAAAAAATAAATGAAATGATCCATCAAACTCGCAGGAGGACTGAGTCTGGGCGAGGTTGCTACAAAATGGACCGGGTCAATTTTTTTGTTCTAGGGTGGGTTGACTTTGAACCATCAGGTGGGTTTGGTCAAGAACGAACCCAGGCCTATAATTGTAGCAGCCCCAGGGTGAAGAACTGTCACGACCCCATTCCGCCCCTAGTAGAATGGTGCCGTGATGGCCAGTAATCCGGGATTACCGAAGGCCAACCTCCAAAACCCACACGCAATCAGAGTATAAATATATATGGGGCTCACAAATACGGAAGCAATAATTTAAAAATACAAGTGGTCCAGAAGAGCAGTGCGTAAGTTACATGGAATGGCATACAACTTTACATAATATTACAACTTAAATACAAATATAATGAAGTACAAAATACATATTACATCTTGATCAAAAGGCTTCTCCAGCTGACATGTGTAAATTACAAGCATTATGAGCCGAGAAGCATAATTTTCAAGACTGCCGACATGAATACGAGTTAGGCCGACATAACAAAAACCCAAAACAAGCTTGCGAGTCACACCTAGACATCACCGCCTTCCTGCTCATCACCTACATATATATATAGAGAGGGTGAGCTTGAATACTCAGTGAATGGTACAAGTAATAAAGGGTTTGCATGTATGACATCCGTGATCTTTAACGAAACAATGCATAATCATAGCTTATGACAAACGTGGGATAAATCGTGTTCATCTAACAAATCTATCGAGTTTCATCAATCAAGGTCTTTCAAATTTCATGGGTGACATTAACAAAGATTGTGCTACAAATGCTTATAGTCTCCTAGCACATACGGACTTTCAAGATTGTGCTACAAATGCTTATAGTCCCCTAGCACGTACGGACTTTCAAGATTGTGCTACAAAAGCTTATAGTCCCCTAGCACGTACGGACTTTCAAGATTTCCAAGATCAAAGCTAATACTTTATACACAAATAGGGATAGTCATTCATGCTTAGCAAATACTTTTCAAACAAAGCAAAACTTTATCAAAACTTTATAGCGTAACTTTATCAAAAATACCACTCACCTAGTTCTTCAACGTCGGGGTCAAGCGAGAGTCCAAGTCCTACAAACACATGGCAAGGTCTATTGAATGCACTTTCAAACAAGCTCATATGCATACAGATGATCTCGACATCCTTCAAAACTAAGCTAAGTCAAAACAAAACACTGTTTCTCATCTCGGGAAAACATGCTGGGCGATAACTAGGTCTAGGCCGAGGTCCCATACCTCCTTGCCGAGGTGTTGCCTTGATGGCCACATTCAAGGAAATGAGGTCGGGAAAATCTGGGTTTCCCTCTCTTGAAGAATATAATGAACATGAAGAACATGGACATGAGGAAAATGAATGCAAAGATCAAAACTTGCTATTACGAAAGCTGAGATTTCATGCTATGAATTCAAAAACATGGACCTGGGTACCCATACTCGAAGATCCTATGAAAACAAACACAAAAGCATGAATCTTAATCCAAACTTTCGGATCAAACAAGGCTTTTATTCAAGAACACATGAATACTACTTTCTCTTTCTAAAACCAAACCTTCAATCAGTACCTTGTCAAGAATCTAACCTTAATACACGAATCTAACGGTTAGATCTCTAGGAATCAAGCTCGAAGATCCACTCCTCCACTCTAAAACTCCTTCTTCCTTCTAGAGCTTCTCTCTCTCAAGGCAAAGATATGATATAAAATGAAAGGTTCTACTTACTGCCGGCTGATTTAACATTCAGCTCGGACACGTGGCAACGGCTGGTTGGTTCTCCCCGAAGAGGAGGCTGACAGGCCAGACAAAGTATGGCGAAAGGGTGTTTAACAAGTAAAGCGGCATGGCATTCTGACAAGGTACTGACATCGGGTGAAAACATCGGCTCCGGTAGGTGAGGTACCTATGATCCCGGCTAGGACGGACAGCACTTGGCCTAGCTGTGCCACATCTCAACCTAGATGTGCCACACCTCGGTCTAGGTCACATCAATACGGAACAAGATCACTTGGATTCAAGGATAACATCTCGACCTAGATGATACACCCCTCGGCCTTGATGATATACCTCGGCCTAGAAAATGACATCTCGGGCAATATGCCAGGACGAAGGTAGAGGTCAACCAAAGTGGTTTCAAGGTGGTTCTGGCTTTAAAGTGACCTCGGCTAGACTCACCAGAAAGAACAAGACTCAACAAGTAAATTTCACATGAGTACAAACCAAGGCAAAAATCTCATTCTAGTTAAGACAAGTCAAGAAAATTCACTACTGCAACTTACCAAAACAAGATTATACAAATGCTCATGCCCGAGGCTAAGGTGGGGAATGAGGGTCACTACAGTCTACCCTCCTTAAAGAAGTTTGGTCCCCAAACTTTAGTTATCTTGCTCTACAAATAACTCCGGATAACGGATTTTTATTTCCTCTTCCTTTTCCCATGTAGCCTCCTTGCCATAATGCCCCTCCCATTCGATCTTTACCATTGGTTTCGATTTGTTTCTCAACTGCCGCTCTTGCCTGTCAATAATTCTCATCGGCCTTTCCTCGTAGCCTAAATCTTCATTAACCACAATCTCAGAATAATCAATCACATGAGTGGATCTCGGATATATTTCCTCAACATCGAAACATGAAACACGTTGTGGACTTGGCTTAATTCTGGCGGCAGGGCAAGCCTGTAGGCAACAGGGTTGACCTTCTCAAGAATTTCAAATGGCCCAATATATCGAGGTGCTAATTTACCCTTCTTCCCAAATCTTGAAACCCCTGTCGTCGGCGAGATTTTCAAAAATACATGATCCCCAGTCTCAAATTCTAATTCCCTCATTCTCTGGTCGGCATAACTCTTCTGCCGGCTTTGTGCGATTTTAATCCTTTATTGAATGAGCTTAATCTTCTCGGTTGTAACTCAAACCAGTTCGGGACCAATCAAGGCTTTATCTCCCATTTCAGTCCAACATATCCGCGACTTGCACTTCCTTCCATTCAAAGCTTCGTACGGTGCCATGCCAATGCTGGCTTGATAACTGTTGTTGTAGGCGAATTCTACTAACGGTAGATGTACTTCCCAATTTCCCTTGAAATCTAACACACATAGTCTGAGCATATCTTCGAGTGTCTGAATCATTCTTTCTGTTTGTCCATCGGTCTGGGGATGAAATGCTGTGCTAAACTTCAATTCGGTTCCCAAAGCCCTTTGTAAACTCTGCCAAAATCTAGAAACAAACTTCGAATCTCGGTCTGACACTATGGACATCGGCACTCCATGAAGCTTCACAATCTCATTCATATACAGTCTAGCAAGCCGGTCAGCATTGAATATAGTCTTGACAGGCAAAAAGTGTGCTGACTTAGTAAATCTGTCAACTATAACCCAAATTGAGTTCATACCTTTTTGCGTCCTCGGCAAACCAATCACAAAATCCATGGAGATATGTTCCCATTTCCACTCAGGGATTGACAAGGGTTGAAGAAGTCCTGCTGGCCTCTGGTGTTCTGCTTTCACTTGCTGACAATATAGACACTGGGATACAAACTCGGCTATTTCTCTTTTCATATTTGACCACCAGAAAGTCTGCTTCACATCTTGGTACATCTTGGTGCTTCCCGGATGAACGACAAATTTGGAGCTATGGGCTTCCTGCAGAATCTTCCTTTTCAACTCTGGGACGTTGGCCACGCACAATCTCCTTCAAACTTAAGCACTCGATTTTCAATGGTGTACCCTGGCCTTGGCTTGGTGACGAATTCATCAATTACCTTCTTGAGGAACTTATCCTCCATCTGTCTGGTCTTCACTTCCTCAATTATGGTTGGCTCTACTGAAATCATTGTCAGGCATGCCAAACTTCCAACTAAGTTCCTACTCAACGCGTCGGCTACGGAGTTTGCCTTGCCCAGATGGTACTGAATCTGCATGTCGTAGTCCTTTAATAGTTCAAGCCATCTTCTCTGCCCCATATTCAATTCTTTTTGGGTGAACAAGTACTTCAGACTTTTGTGGTCTGTGAAGACTTGACAAGAAGTTCCATACAAGTAATGGCGCCATATCTTTAAAGCAAAGACCACGGCTGCCAGTCCCAAATCGTGGGTAGGATAATTCTTTTCATTGGGTTTTAACTGACGAGATGCGTATGCTATAACCTTACCTCTTTGCATTAACACACAGCCTAATCCCTTATGTGAAGCATTACTATAAATCTGAAATTCTTCCTTGTCTGACGGTAAAGCAAGTATCGGCGCTGTAACCAACCTCGTCTTTAACTTTTGGAAAGCGGACTCCCTATCCTTGGTCCATTCATATGCCACTCCTTTCTGAGTTAGTTGTGTCAGCGGTACTGCAATCCTTGAAAAATCCTTCACAAATTTCCTGTAATAGCCGGCCAAACCTAGAAAACTACGAATCTTGGATACATTAGTCGGTGTCGGCCAATTCACGATGGCTTCAATCTTACTTGGATCGACTGAAATACCTTCTTCGTTAATTACATGCCCGAGGAACGAGATACTGGAGAGCCAAAACTCACACTTGCTAAGCTTGGCATATAATTTCTTGTCTCTTAGGACTTGTAAGGCTAGCCCCAAGTGCTTCTCATGCTCAACTTCATTCTTGGAATAGATCAATATGTCGTCGATGAAAACAACCACGAACTCGTCTAGGTACGGCTTGAAGACCCTATTCATTAAATCCATGAATGCTGTAGGAGCATTGGTCACTCCGAAAGGCATTACCAAAAATTCGTAGTGACCATACCTTGTCCGGAAAGCAGTCTTCTCGACATCCTCGGCCTTAACCTTCAGCTGGTGGTAGCCCGACCTGAGGTCAATTTTAGAAAAGACTCGTGCCCCTTGTAGTTGGTCAAGTAAATCATCGATCCTCGGCAACGGATACTTGTTCTTAATGGTTACCTTGTTCAGTTCTCGGTAGTCGACACAAAGACGAAGTGTGCAATCCTTTTTCTTAACAAACAGGACGGGTGCTCCCCATGGTGAAGCACTCGGCCTAACAAATCCCTTACCCAACAATTCTTGTAATTGCAGTTTCAGTTCCTTAAGTTCGGCTGGGGCCATTCTGTAGGGAGTTTTGGAGATAGGTTGGGTTCCCAGCGTAATATCAATCGTAAATTCTATTTCTCTATCGACGAAGCAGCCAGGCAAGTCATCTGGAAAGACATCGGGGAATTCCTTAACCACTGGGATGTCGGCTAGTTCAACGCTTCCATTCAGATTACTCAATATACTACACAGGTAACCTCGATACCCTTTTTGGATTAATATATAGGCTTTCATAGATGAGATTAAGTAAGGTGGGGGTACTACTCCTTTACCCTGAAAAATAACCTCGGCTTGGTTTGGGGGTTTCAATGTGACATTCTTTGAAACACAATTAATAGATGCATGATTCGCTACTAACCAGTCCATCCCCAATATGACATCAAAGTGGGTCATGCTTAACAGCATCGAATCAACTAATAATTCTACACCCTCAATCACAACAATACACGCCCTATAAATGGATGCAACAATCATAGTTCTCCCAGATGGAGTAGCCACATGTAACATATAATCAAGGGGTTCTTGTTCTCTATTTTATTTCTCAGCAAACTTAACAGATATGAATGAATGTGTAGATCCCGAATCAATTAATGTGTATGCATCTTGAGAGCAAATTGAGAGTGTACTTGACACCACTGTCTCAGCATTCGTAGTATCTCCTGGTACCAACGCAAAAACTCTGCCCTGTCTCATTTGGGTCCTCCCGATGTTATTTCTTTGTGTAGAGCCCGAGGTTTCCCATCCTTCTTACCATCGTCAGTTCTTGTCTTCAGACAGTCTTTCACACGATGACCCATTTCACCACATTCAAAACAGGCTCCTAATGCCCAACGGCAAACTCCAGAATGTGGCTTCCTACAACTTGCACACGTCGGCTTAGCACTACTTTCTTGGTTCGAGTTGCTGGAGCTGCCCACATTCGCCTTTTTCTTGGCGCTAAACGGAACTCGGCGGCTATCATTGTTCTGCCTCTTCCTCTGGTTCTCTCCTGAATTCTAATATCGGTTTAGGTTAGCTTCTGCAAGCATGGCCTTGTCCAACACTCTGGCGTAAGTCGGCATGTTGAGCATGTTAACTCGATCCTGAATTGGTCCGCGCAGTCCACTTTCGAACTTTCTAGCTTTTCTGTATTCATCATCGACTATGTAAGGCGCATATCTCGCCAACTCGGTAAAAGCGCGGTCGTATTCTGCGACAGTCTTGCTACCTTGTGTCAGAGTCTGAAATTTCGCGGTCTTGCGATCTCAAACACTAAGGGAAAAATGTTTGTTGTAGAACAGCTCCAAAAATCTGGCCCAAGTCAGACCTGGGCTACTTTCTCGGGTCATCATCCACCATCTTTGTGCATCATCGTCTAAGGTGAATGTTGCTAATGACACCTTCTGGGCGTTGGTGCTGGGAAAAATCTCGAACAGCTTCTCCATTTCCAAGACCCACGCTTCGGCCTTCATCGGTTCAATACCCCCAGAGAACCTCGGTGGCTTCATCTTTTTGAACTCTCTGATCAAGGCTATGGTGCCGTCCCCATATAAAGCTTGTTGTGGAGGCACTTGCGACACTGGAGGAGGCGGAGGTGGGACTGCATGCCGGCCATTTGTCTGCTCGGCCTGGGTAGAAGTAGTACTAGCGTCTTGTGGCCGAGTTTGCCTTAACTCATGAACCAAACCTTTGACCAGTCTCTCCAATCTATCCAATCTGTCCTCGGGATGATCTCGGCCAACGGGTGGTCTACCTCTTCTCATGATGCTAGAAGTGTGCAAAATGTGACTTTAAAACAAGATGATCAAACAATATGCATGCAATAGCAAATAGTCACGCCGAAATGATGCACACATTGTCAGGTAGCTAGCATAATGATGCAATCCTAACATCAATCCTACGGAAAGTCCTATGCTCTTTAGGACTCGAAGTGTGAGTAACGTACTATAAGAAACTTGTGCTCTGATACCAATCTGTCACGACCCCATTCCGCCCCTATTAGAATGGTGCCGTGATGGCCAGTAATCCGGGATTACCAAAGGCCAACCTTCAAAACCCATACGCAATCAGAGTATAAATATATATGGGGCTCACAAATACGAAAGCAATAATTTAAAAATACAAGTGGTCCAGAAGAGCAGTGCGTAAGTTACATGGAATGGCATACAACTTTATATAATATTACAACTTAAATACAAATATAATGAAGTACAAAATACATATTACATCTTGATCAAAAGGCTTCTCCAGCTGACATGTGTAAATTACAAGCATTATGAGCCGAGAAGTATAATTTTCAAGACTGCCGACATGAATACGAGTTAGGCCGACATAACAAAAACCCAAAACAAGCTTGCGAGTCACACCTAGGCGTCACCGCCTTCCTGCTCATCACCTACATATATGTGAGCTTGAATACTCAGTGAATGGTACAAGTAATAAAGGGTTTGCATGTATGACATCCGTGATCTTTAACGAAACAATGCATAATCATAGCTTATGACAAACGTGGGATGAATCGTGTTCATCTAACAAATCTATCGAGTTTCATCAATCAAGGTCTTTCAAATTTCATGGGTGACATTAACAAAGATTATGCTACAAATGCTTATAGTCCCCTAGCACGTACGGACTTTCAAGGATTGTGCTACAAAAGCTTGTAGTCCCCTAGCACGTACGGACTTTCAAGATTGTGCTACAAAAGCTTATAGTCCCCTAGCACGTACGGACTTTCAAGATTGTGCTACAAAAGCTTATAGTCCCCTAGCACGTACGGACTTTCAAGATTTCCAAGATCAAAGCTAATACTTGATACACAAATAGGGATAGTCATTCATGCTTAGCAAATACTTTTCAAACAAAGCAAAACTTTATCAAAACTTTATAACGTAGCTTTATCAAAAATACCACTCACCTAGTTCTTCAACGTCGGGGTCAAGCGAGAGTCCAAGTCCTACAAACACATGGCAAGGTCTATTGAATGCACTTTCAAACAAGCTCATATGCATACAGATGATCTCGGCATCCTTCAAAACTAAGCTAAGTCAAAACAAAACACTGTTTCTCATCTCGGGAAAACATGCTGGGCGATAACCAGGTCTAGGCCGAGGTCCCACACCTCCTTGCCGAGGTGTTGCCTTAATGGCCACATTCAAGGAAATGAGGTCGGGAAAATCTGGGTTTCCCTCTTTTGAAGAACATGACGAACATGAAGAACACGGACATGAGGAAGATGAATGCAAAGATCAAAACTTGCTATTACGAAAGCTGAGATTTCATGCTATGAATTCAAAAATATGGACCTGGGTACCCATACTCGAAGATCCTATGAAAACAAACACAAAAGCATGAATCTTAATGCAAACTTTCGGATCAAACAAGGCTTTTATTCAAGAACACATGAATACTACTTTCTCTTTCTAAAACCAAACCTTCAATCAATGCATGGCTTGCAAATCAGGTTCGATCATGCAATGCAGCTAGGTGATTAACAAGGACTACAAGAGTAGGTTAAGAATCTAACCTTAATACACGAATCTAACGGTTGGATCTCTAGGAATCAAGCTCGAAGATCCACTCCTCTACTCTAAAACTCCTTCTTCCTTCTAGAGCTTCTCTCTCTCAAGGCAAAGATATGATACAAAATGATAGGTTCTACTTACTGCCGGCTGATTTAACATTCAGCTCGGACACGTGGCAACGGCTGGTTGGTTCTCCCCGAAGAGGAGGCTGACAGGCCAGACAAAGTATGGCGAAAGGGTGTTTAACAAGTAAAGCGGCATGGCATTCTGACAAGGTACTGACATCGGGTGAAAACATTGGCTCCGGTAGGTGAGGTACCTATGATCCCGGCTAGGACGGACAACACTTGGCCCAACTGTGCCACACCTCGGCCTAGATGTGCCACACCTCGGTCTAGGTCACATCAATACGGAACAAGATCACTTGGATTCAAGGATAACATCTCGACCTAGATGATACACCCCTCGGCCTTGATGATACACCTCGGCCTAGAAAATGACATCTCGGGCAATATGCCAGGACGAAGGTAGAGGTTAACCAAAGTGGTTTCAAGGTGGTTCTGGCTTTAAGGTGACCTCGGCTAGACTCACCAGAAAGAACAAGACTCAACATGTAAATTTCACATGAGTACAAACCAAGGCAAAAATCTCATTCTAGTTAAGACAAGTCAAGAAAATTCATTACTGCAACTTACCAAAACAAGATTATACAAATGCTCATGCCCGAGGCTAAGGTGGGGAATGAGGGTCACTACAAGAACCCACTTAATTATTTTGGGAAACTTATCAATAAGTCTTATATATAAAGTTCAAAATTTATCTAATTCGAAATTAAAATATTTGTATCAATTAGTTTTATATATTTTTAATTACTACCAAAAAAATCTTTTTTTTTTCTTTTTTAATTTACAGACGCTGTCCCATCCCACTAGCGTTGGACTTCCGGCAGACGATCACCAGAAACTCACCGGAATGTTCAACATCTTCGGGAAGTCACCGGAGGATTGTCGGAAGTTCATCGGAGTGTTTTAAACATCGATGGAAGTAACCGGAATGTCCAGAATGTTCGCTAGACGTTAAGAACATTATTGGTGACTTACTGGAATGTCCAGAATATTCTTAAAAATAAATAAATAGAGAAATTAGAACGAAAAAACATAGCAAAATGTGCTAAATATTGATAAACCAAAAGAAAAAAATGTAACGACAAAAACTAGCAACAATAGGAAAAAACATGTGTTATTTTTTAATTTTTGTAAGATTTAAGCACATAATCTCCAATATTGATTAAACTGAAAAGCAAGTTTTGAAACTGTAAAGCAAAAATCTATTAAGTATTTATCCTTATTAATCAAACTGAAAAACATGTTATGAAACTGTAAAATTTTACAGTTCTAAAGAATATTTTGAAACTGCAAAATTTTACAGTTTGCAGTTTTAAATCATGATTCATTCCAGCACTAAAAAAAAATTAAAACTGTAAAATTTTACAGTTTTCACTACATGTAACTAAAACTCAAAAATAACTTGTTCAGAATTTGAAAATTTTCTCCATTAAAACAAAAAAAGAAAAGTGTATTGTGACACCCTGAACGTTTAATTAAATACCACATAAATATTTATAGTTATATATATATATATAATTGTGGGTGCATGTGATAAATAATAATAAATACAAAATCTAATTTGGCATTAGGTTACCAAATATGTGATTAATTAAGGATTATTATTTGGGATCAAATTAATAGACATATAGAATTATAATACTAGTTGAGTCAAATTAGAGTTAAAGATATTAAATAAATAAATAGGTTAAATAAATAAATAATAATAACAATAATGATAAAATAAATATATGAAATAAGAATTATAATAATGGCAGTTATAAAATAAATAAGTTATATATGCTATATAAATTAATTTGTCATTATGGTTATTAAATATATGATAAGGAAATTTATTAGGGTAAATTAAGTACTAGATTTATTTGGGGTATATTAACTGCCTAGATTTATCAAATAAATGCAAATCAAGTACCATTAATTATCAAGATTACAAATCTGCTGAAATAAAGAAATGGAGGGGCCAACTGGACACCTAGGCTTGGGAGGGGGAGTGAATCATCACCTTGGGGCCTTAGGATAAAAGCCCTGTTTGTTTGGGGTTATAGGGAGGGGATTGGATTTGATAGTGAGGAGGGGATTGAGAATGAGGTGTTTGTTTTGAGAGATAGAGAGGGGACTTGTAATCCCTTGGGACTAGTAAGGAGGAGGAAGGGGGATTGGTAAGGAGGAGGTAGAGATGGTATTAGAAAAATAGTGAGGGGATTAGAAATTTTTTTATTTTTTATACATTGAGGATTTTTTAAAAAATATTAATGTTTAATTTTTATATTTTTTATTTGTTTTATTATTTTATATAAAAATAATTTAACAATTCCTCACTATTAATCCCCTCACTATCAATCCCCTCACTATTAATCCTCTCATTATCAATCCCCTCCATTCTATCTCCCAAAATAAACGGGGCCAAAGTTGAATCATCACTTGAAGTATGTGTATAAATAGGGAGGGAGGTGCTCTAAGTGAACGGAGAAATAAAGAAGGAAAAATAAATAAATAAAAAGAAGAGAGAAATGATATCAATAGAAAATGAGGAGCCGGAAATCAACAAAAATATAAAGGAATTAGTAAGACTTAATTTTAAGGTGAGTTATATTATACCTTGAGTTGCTATAATATATTTTCCATATATTTTGACTTACCATAATTTATTTATACAAGTTATATTTTATAAGTTATATTAATTCAAGTTAAGTTTTAGAAATATTTCAGTTACGTGGATTAATTTCTAAACTCTATTTGTTTAAATGAAATCTATGGATATGTTTGTTTAAATTTTAAAGAATATTTTACTATAACCATATAAACAATTATGTTTTGTAAGTACCACCACGGAAGTCCCACGCCTTGGGGGACTTAAATAACTATTGGCCTCTGTTTGGCCACTTTGTGGTCCTCTGTTTGTCATGGATCCATTGACCTCTGTTCTGATTGCCACTTCTGTGACCTCTGTTCTGTTCTGTTCTGTACCGTGGTTATGGTTATTTATTTTCATAATTTCTGTATTTCAGTTTCTGCCACTTAAATGATTTATTTACCAAATTGAGTTATGTAAATATTTTGACTTAACTAACTATTCATAGTTATTTTGTATTCCCTGTACTCTTAGCATAATATTTCTCACTCTGCTGTGTGCTTATAGCTGTTACCCTTTCAGGTGACGAGATGTAGGGAAAACCCATAACCTCACGAAATGGAACCCACACGTGGATTGATGTTGAACCACTTTTTTTTTTTCCTTCTTCTCTATTTTTTTTTTATTTTTTTATTTTTGCTCCCTGTTGTTCTACTCGGGGCCGGTCACTGAATAATAAAATAAATGTATTTTCTCTTATTAAAATAGTAAAGTTGAGTAATTTCCTGTTTAATTATTTTTATTTCCATTTGCACAGTTTAATTTGATACAAATAAAATAAGTTAGTAAGTTGTGATTCCAACTCTAAGCCCCTAGGGTTGGGCCGTAACAAAGGTGGTATCAAAGCAACGGTTCAAAAAAAAAAAAAGAAACTGTTTTAATTTGATTAAGAAGTTCGAAAAGTTATAAATAAACATAATAAAATAAAATAAGATAAAAATAAAATAATAATAATAATAAATATTTACCTGCAATATTAATCCTTTTGTGTAAAATCTCACATTTATTCTGGTATTGTAGGAATGTCAGAGATTGATCTTGATGATGCATTTTGGGATGAGCTCCAGGCCATTAATTTAGATGAGATTTTAGCCGAGCACCCCGCCCTCACCTTACTTGAGGGTTGGGGAGATTCAGAAGACATAATCAAAAGACTGCACCCAGGCCTTGCCCAGTTGATGGGGCGACCAGTGTATATCTAGGCCGACCCCACTGATATCCCACATTTACTATGGAGGCACAGCCTTGTCGATACACGTAGATGTTTCTTGGACCATCTCATGTCCTTGGCGTTGCCCCGGGACATGATCGCCCGCACTATATCATAGGCCCTCTACCCCCAGATTTTGTAGCCAGAAGGGGGAACTTGTACCCTGAGGACTATATTTTCACCACAGTCCCTAACTCGCTAGAGATAATTAATATTCAAAATGTTGACTTTAATAATGACCTGTCATATATTGAGACACCCCGCTGGATTGTCGACCGAGCATTTTTGGAATACATACAGTCCATCCCCATTTTCACGGTCCAAGTAGCGTGGATGTGTTTTGGTGTAGTATAGTTGGGGTGGGAATTTGAGCTTTTTATGCAGCACTATTTCCCATAGTTTTTCAGCCCATTTGACCCACCACTCTAGTTTTGGGTAGAAGAAAATCTTTTTGTATGCTGACCATGATGTGTTCTAATCCCTTTTTTATTGCCTTTTTCTTTTTGTTTACCACAGGGATGGGACACTAACATGTTCTGACTGATGTAATATGAATTGTAAAAAAATATAAAGTTGGCATTTTATATAAATATAGATTGCGCTACACATGCTTATATATATGTTGTGTTATGAATGTAATGCCTCGTTTATTACTTTATAGAATGGCCAATAATGGAAACGAAAGTGAGTCATCAGTTAGTGGCACTGAATCAATGGAAAGAATAATGGAAAAAGCAGTTAGTAGCTTTTTGCAAGCCTTGCAGACTAACATCAACAATGGGATGCCGGAACGGCAAGAAGAGCCGGTTACCATAAAACAGTTCTAGGATTTGAAACTCACCACATTTACTGGCGGCCCAGACCCAATGGTAGCAGATGCTTGGGTGAAAGACATGGAAAAGATTTTTCGCGCCTTACCCTGCACTGAAAGACAAAAGATAACTTTCGCCACTTTCACTTTCAGAGACAATGCACAGGAATGGTCTCTTCTCACTTTGGCCAAAGAAGAAATTATGACTTGGGCAAGATTCTTGGAAATATTCTACGAAAAATACTTCCCAGATTCATTACGGGAACAAAAGGCATCAGAATTCATACATCTAAAGCAAGGAACGATGACGGTGGCCGAATACAAGAGCAAGTTCACACAACTCGCTCAGTTTGCAACATACATCATCCCCACCGAAACTCGAAAAACAAGAAAATTCGAAGCAGGATTGGATGTTGAAATTAAAACAAGCTCGAGGTCTTGAAACTGCCAACTTATGCAGAAATGGTAGACCGGGCATACATTGCAAAAAAGGGGATTAAAGCCTCGCGTTCTGGGAAACCAAGCCACAAGAAGCGATTCTGGGAAAGAGACAACAGAAGACTCAGTGTTGCGCCTACTAAAAAGGTGAATACAGGCACAACCAGTTCAGGCCATCAAGGTCCTACCAACCCCCGAGGTGGCACTGTTCCAATTTGTCGCACTTGTGGGAAGGCTTATTGGGGACAATGCCATTGAGACACGAGAGCATGTTTTAAATGCGGTCAAGTTGGCCACTTGCTGAGGGATTGTCCAAAGCTGATTAATTCTATAGCCAGCCCCTCTAGCCCAGTCAGGAAACCCGCAGGACCTGGAGGAGAGAGGAATGACCAAAAACGTCAAGGACGGGCTTTCGCCTTGGTACCTGGAAAATCAGAAGTTACCGAAAACGTTGTGTCGGGTATACTTTCTATCCATGGTCATTTAGCTCATGTCCTCATTGACTTTAGATCATCTCATTCTTTTGTTGCACCACACTTTGTTGCCAAGTTGGCGTCAACACCCGAACCATTAAGATATATATTGTCTGTGTCTTTTCCTTCTGGTAAGTCTGCTTGCAGTACAGATGTGTACAGATCTTGTGCTATATTCTTAAAAGGAAAAACCTTATATGTAGACTTGATTCCCCTCCGCATTGGAAACTTTAATGTGATCATAGGTATGGATTGGCTGGCTGCCAACCACGTCTCTATCGATTGTAAAGCCAAAAAGGTCTTCCTCAGGTTACCAAACCAACCCGAACTTGTCTTTGATGGGACTGGAGTTTCTAACCCTCCATGTATTATATCTTCCATGGCAGCCCAATGACTTCTAAGAAAGGGTTGTGGTAGTTATATTTGTTATGTAATCAATACACAAAAGGAGGCCCCCACCGTTGATGCAATCCCCATGGTTCGAGAATTTCCGGATGTTTTTCTTGAAGATCCACCTAGTATTTCAGTTGATCGGGAGATCGAATTCACCATTGAAACCCAACCTGGGACACAACCAATATCAAAAGCTCCTTATCACATGTCGATGACAGAATTAAAAGAGCTGAAAACTCAACTCCAAGAACTACTCGACAAAAGTTTTATTCGACCTAGTACCTCACCCTAGGGAGCTCCAGTATTGTTTGTGAAGAAAAAGGATGGCATGATGAGATTATGCATCAATTACCGGGAGCTGAACAAGGTCACCATCAAGAATCGGTACCCTCTGTCGCGAATCGATGACTTGTTCGATCAACTTCAAGGCGCCTAAGTATTTTCCAAAATTGACTTGCGTTCTGGCTATCAACAACTAAAAGTCAAAACGGAAAGTATCAAAAAGACTGCCTTTAGAACCCGTCACGGGCACTACGAGTTTCTTGTCATGCCTTTTTGTAACGCCCTCAAAATAATACATAAAACCCATCACTTTAGACATGCATTGATATAAAAGAAACCAATCATTTCTGTTCATCAGAGTAATTCTTACAACTGTATTACATGTTAACAACAAAAGCAAATGCCCTAAGGGCTTACAACTTTCCAAATTAACACTTGGTTACAAAAAAAAAGAGTACTAATTCAATACATATTAAGCCCTTGGCTTGAATTTACAAGTAATACATCAAAATAAACAAAAAGAGTCTTCAACTCTCATCCTCACCCAAGCTATGTCCTTGGAGGTAGCATACTACCTGTACCTGAAAATAATGTCCCATAAAGGGTGAGCCAACGCCCAGTAGAGATATGCTAAACACAATATGAGGAATAACTAAGACATTAGCAATTGATAAATGTTCAATTTCCATAAACCAATTCATAACCCGTTTCCATTTCTTATCAGTTTCCATTTCTTATCAGTTTCACAATTTACATCAACGGCTTAGAACCTGACCAACCACTTATATGAGACAATGACTCATATTAAACATTTCCCATTTTACAATAGATAAACATACTAGTTGTATCAACATCTCAACAGATAAGCATACAAGCTGTATCCACATTTCAACAGATATGCATATTAGCTATATCAACACTTCCAATGATAAGCATATGAGCTGTATCAACCCTTCCAAAGATAAGCATATGAGCTATATCAACACATTATCTGACAAGCATATGAGCTGTATCAGTGGAGTCCATCCCCTATCTCCTCATAAACAACATCCGGTTTAGAGGTTCATCTCCTATCTTCCCCTAAACTGTAGAGTACATCCCCTATCTCCTCCCACACACAGAACGTATATACACAAAGGTCATATACACAATCAATCAATACATAACGTTAATGTATTCTATCAACCGTCATACTCTATGACATATCCAATTGATTAGTTTTAGTTTGCCTAATCATCATGCATTGTTTACAACAATCAAAACTACCCTCCACCGGTAGCCCAAGCAATTATTTCTAAACCGATAATAAAAGCTCCAACAGATAAAATATCAATGTTTTCAAAAGTGAGCGATTAATAAATCTAACTCCACTATTCTACCATACAATGAACCAATTTCATTATTTCTAACTCAATTCCATATAGCTACAATTTTTCCAAATTAATTATACCAATTAATTTAAACAACAAATTAGGGCTTTTTTTCCCCAACTCTCAATATCACCTCAAAGGTTCAAATATCACCAACCAACAACTATATCATTATTTTGAAACCCAAAATACATATTATGAGCCCAAAATCACAAAACCCCCTTTAACACATTTTGAAACCCTAAGTCTCAAAATCAACCATTTAAACAATAAGCTCAAAATCTAGGTTAAAACCCATAAGAGTGAGTAGGAATCCCTACCTCAAATTCGGAGCTCAAGGAAAGAAGATGAAGAAACTCGACGTGCTCCAAAACTCAATATACTCGGATCAAAACGTAGCTCTCGACGATCAACCCAACTCTTACAAAGGCCGAAGGAAAAAGAAACACTCTAACTAGATCAAACCCTAGAGAGAAGTGAGTTTCTAGAGTGAGGAACTCTCAAAATGTCTTTTTAGAAAGTAAGAGAGAGAGAGAGAGAAAGTAAAAAGTGATTTTAAAATGCCCAGCTGCCAACTAATATACGACATTCCCGCTCGAGCGGAGAACACAACGCTCAAGCGTCAAGAACAAAAACTAGGTACGCTTGAGCGTAAGAAGGCCCGCTCGAGCGCCAAGACACAAGAATAAAGTACATCCGCTCGAGCGCGAAAACCAGTTCGCTCGAGCGTAGATTTCCCCCTCCCAGAACTTACACCAAAAGGTACTACCCGCTCGAGCACTAAAGTACCCGCTCGAGCATAAAGAAACCCGCTCGAGCGTGAAAAACATTCCTGCAGAAGTTCTTCAGGGCACCAAAATACTGGGAGCGTGCAATCTCTGCTCGAGCGCAAGAAGACCCGCTCGAGCGGAACTCTTAAAAACTGGGCAACAAAGAATTGAAACCAAAGCCCAACCAACCTGTAACAACTCTGCCCAATACATCCTAAAACTCAATCAAGCGGAATTAAAGGACGACAACAAGATAGATACAACTACCAACTTCACGGAACCGAGTCCGGAATACAACAGAACAGTAAGGGATAACCGGGATCGCTATAACCTCCCCCCTTAAAGAATTTCGTCCCCGAAATTAAACACAATTTTTTTTTTTAAAAAAAAAACAAGTTTTCTCCATTCTCAACAATGCTACAACATAATATTAAACAATCCGACCCACTACCGGTCAATCCCCTCTCTTTCAAGAGGCATTTCACATTACACATAACAACCTGTATTATCAACATGCATTCCTTTGAAATTTACTAATTTCAACTCATTTTCCACAATTCCATAATACATGCAACATTATCATCATGCTTGCATTTCCACAATACATTGAACATATGCAATGTTATAACAAATTTCCATTAACCAAAACATTCACAATGTTTTACAACTTAAGACACATATAATGTTCTTAAAGTTCAACGATATTACAAAATTACCAATACATGGTTACACACCAACAAACAAGTCCGGATATTTCTCGCGGACTTCCAACTCACATTCCCAAGTGGCTTCCTCCACTCCGTGATGTTTCCACAAAACCTTCGCCAAAGGAATGGTCTTGCCACGCAGGACTTGATCCCACCTATCCAAGACCCGAACCGATCTCTCCTCATACGAGGCATCCTCATCTACCTCCAAGTCGGTCCAATCTAACACATGGGATGGATCTGGCTCATATTTTCGAAGCATACTCACATGAAACACGTCATGCACTCCGGACAACTGCGGCGGTAAAGCTAAACGATAAGCAACCTCGCCAACCCTCTCAAGGATCTCAAAGGGATTGATAAACCGAGGGGATAACTTCCCACTCTTCCCAAACCTCATCAAACCTCGCCTAGGTGATATTTTCAAGAAGACATGATCACCTACCTCAAACGCCAAAGGCCTCCTCCTACGGTCGGCATAACTCTTTTGGCGACTCTGGGCTGTAACAAGCCTCTTACGGATAAGCTTAAATTTCTCCGTCGTCTCTCTAACCAACTCCGGACCCAACAAAGGTGCATCATCCACCTCGGCCCAACACATTGGAGATCTACACGGTCGGCCATACAAGGCCTCAAAGGGTGCTATACCGATGCTAGACTGAAAACTGTTATTGTAGGAAAACTCCACCAAGGGCAAGTGCCTCTCCTACGTCCCACTAAAGTCAAGGACACAACCTCGAAGCATATCCTCAAGGATCTGAATAGTACGCTCGGACTGCCTGTCAGTCTGAGGATGATAAGCCGTACTAAAGGTCAACTTAGTGTCTATGGCACTCTGCAAGCTCTACCACAACCTAGCAGTAAAACGAGGATCTCTATCTGAGACGATCGTCACCGGGACCCCGTGCAATCTCACTATGTCCCGAATATACAAGTCGGCGAGATAATCTACTGAATCTCTCACGCGCATAGGAATGAAATGCGCCGACTTAGTCAACCGGTCTACAACCACCCAAATGGCATCACTACCCCGCTGAGTCCTCGGAAGACCTACAACGAAGTCCATAGTGACATGCTCCAACTTCCACTCGGCAATAGACAAGGGTTGCAACAAACCCGCCGGCCTCTGATGTTCGGCCTTCACTTGCTAGCAAGTAAGGCACTTCGATATGAAAACAACCACATCTCTCTTCATACCCCGCCACCAAAACTGGCGACCCAAATCCCGATACATCTTAGTGCCTCCCGAATGCACCGCAAGACGTGAATGATGGAACTCTCGGAGTACTTCCTCTCGGCGAGACTCTGGCACAAACAAACGGTCTTGGTATCTCACACTCAGGTCGGGATACACCGTCAAACCCTTCTCAACCTTCCCGTTTGAGATCTTCTCTCGGAGGGATTCTACCTCAAGGTCATCTCTCTGTGCCTCTAACACTCGGGTCACAAGTGTAGGTTGCGCAACAACAGAAAATAAGGCCGCAGCCTCAGCTGATTCACTCAGAAGCAAGTCAAATTCGCCAAGCGCACCCAACATCTCCCATTCTCGGATGGCTATACAAGCTACATCACTAATGGATTTCCTACTAAGGGCATCAGCCACAACATTGGCCTTTCCCGGGTGATAGTGTAACTCAAAATCATAGTCCTCAATGAACTCCATCCATCTCCTCTCCCTCAAATTCAAGTCTCTCTGTGTAAACAGATACTTCAAACTCTTGTGGTCCGAGAACACCTCGAACCTCTCACCATAAAGGTAGTGCCTCCAAATCTTCAAGGCAAAGATCACTGCTGCTAACTCTAGGTCGTGCGTAGGGTATTTTCAACTAACGTGAGCCATAAGCTACCACTTTCCCCTCTTGCATCAACACACAACCCAAACCCTCTCGTGAGGCATCACAATAAACCTCATAACCCAACCCTCTCTCCAGAATAATCAAAACCGGAGCGGTGGTCAATCTAACCTTCAACTCTTGGAACGACTTTTCGTAAGTCTCACTCCACACAAACTTGATCCCTTTTCGCGTCAATCTAGTCAACGGCGAAGCTAGCCTGGAGAAATCTTTCACAAACCGACGGTAATACCCAGCTAATCCCAAAAAACTGCGTATCTCAAACACACTCTTAAGCTGTGCCCAATCTTGCACTGCCTCTATCTTGGATGTATCAACAGACACCCCTTCACCGGATACCACATGGCCTAAGAATTTGACCTCTCCTAGCCAGAACTCACACTTCCCAAACTTGGCATACAACCTATGGGCTCTAAGCAACCCGAGCACCACTCTCAAGTGTTCCTCGTGCTCCTCCTCAGAAGGCGAATAGATAAGAATGTTGTCCACGAAAATGACTACAAATCGATCCAAGAATTCCCAGAAGATCCGGTTCATCAAGTCCATAAAGACTGCCGGTGCATTGGTAAGCCCAAATGGCATCACCAGAAACTCATAATGGCCATACCGCGTACGGAATGCCGTCTTAGGAATATCCTCCTCCCTGACCCTCAACTGGTGGTAACCCGATCTCAAGTCTATCTTAGAGAAACAACGGGAACCCTTCAACTGGTCAAACAGATCATCTATACGGGGCATAGGGTACTTATTCTTGACCGTAGCCCGATTCAACTTCCGGTAGTCTATACACAATCTCAAGGCACCATCTTTCTTTTTAGCAAAAAGGGCCGGTGCTCCCCATGGCGAAACACTAGGGCGAACAAAACTCTTATCTAGTAATTCTTGGAGCTGAATCTTCAACTCACTCAACTCGACTGGGGCAAAACGATAAGGTGCCATAGAAATCGACGCTGTGCCGGCTCTAAATCAATAGAGAACTCTATCTCTCGGTGAGCTGGCAAACTAACGAGGTCCTCGGGAAAAACGTCCGAATACTCACAAACCATCCTCGGCAATACAATCTGAGTCTCATCACACTCACCACTCAAAAAGCTAGCAAGTAGACCACTAAGCTCACTCCGCCCTCGCGGATCATACATCGGTGGCAACACACTACCAACCCGATCCCCCAAGAAATGGAAACACTCCCCGCTCAAGGTACAAACTGTGACCCTCTGGCGGTAGCAATCAATAACAGTCCGGTATGACGATAGCCAGTCCATACCCAAAATAACATCAAAACCCTTCATGGGCATGACAAAAAAGGGAAAAGGAAGCCTATGGTCGGCGACCTCTATATCACAACCTCTAACACCTTGTTTCAAGATCAACTCACCACTAACAGGTGATACTACACAAATATGAGATGCTAACTATGCCAACTCCAATTCCAAAACAGATGCAAATGCAGCAGACACAAAAGAATGAGATGCACCTGTATCAATCAAAACACTAGCAACCGAGTTGCAAAACAGAAAGGTATCTCTCACTATTGATGGAGCCGGTACTAGGTCCTGCGCGATAACAGCATACACGCACCCTGTAGACCCCTGATCCACCTGCTCACCTCTAGGAGCAAAAGACTGCTGCACTGACTGGGATGACGAAGCTCCTGGATTGGCCCTCGAGGCCTGCACAGACTGAGCTGGCTGATAACTCTGCGTCTGCCTAGAACCAGACGCTCCTGAAGTAACACTCAACTGTGGGCAATACCTCTTCAAGTGCCCAGGCTGACCACACTGATAGCAAGACAAAGGCTGGCCCCTGCCCTGACTCTGGCCCTGAGGTCTAGCTGAAGAAGAAGCAGCTCGCTGACCCCCTTCCTTCTGTGGGCAAACCGAAGACTTGTGACCCAGCTGGCCACACGCAAAACAAGTCAAGCCTCCCTGACTACTTCTCCCAGAGCCCGCACTCGGCACTGGAAAGGTCGATCTAGCCAAACCACCCTGAGACTGCTGAGGGTTAGAACCCCTTTGTCACCTGCTGTCACCCTGACCATCTTGGCTCCTCTTGGAGCCTCTCTGCCCCTCGTCTTCCTCCTGCATCATACTCTCCATATGAGCAGTAGCATCAACCAAACGTCTGTACTCTCGGATAAAAGACCCTCCAACCCTCAACTTGAGTCCACGCCTCAACTTCCGCTCAAACTCAAAACAACGGCGTTCCTCGGACGCCACCAGTTCAGGTGCAAACCTGGACAGACTAGTGAAAGTAGCCTCAAACTCGGCCACTGACAAGCCCTGCTGTCTAGGCTGGCAAAACTGCTCTCTCAGCTTCTCCCTAGCAGCTGAAGATAAAAACTTCTCCTGGAAAGCATTCACAAACGCCTCCCATGCACCACCAACACTGCCCTTCTCGTACTTCCACCATTGACCCGCATCTCCCTTTAGCTGGAAGGATGCCAAGGTCACCTTTAAAGCCCTGTCCTCGTTGCCAAGCATCTCGAATGTCTTCTCCATCTGTTTCAACCACTCGTCAGCCTTAAGTGGCTCCTTCAGATCCCCAACAAACTCGTCCGGATTGGACCGGAAGAATTCCCTCTTCAAGAAGGAAGGCCCTGCCTCAATAACCTGGGCCTGAACTGGAGCCTGAACTGGATTCTCAATTCGAAAAATACCCACAGACTCCCTCAAAGCATCGGCTATCCCTCGGGCTAAAGCACCCATAGCCTCCTGACCTGCTGGCTCAGCCACATTGGCCTGGCCAACCCCCTCCTGCTGTGCCAGAATATCATCCGGTAAAGGCATCTCCTGCCTACCACGTCTGCCTCGTCTACCATGTCTTCGTCCTGACATCCTAATAAAGGTAACCAAGACCATTAGCACATTCACAAATGTGCTGAAGCTATAACACTCACGTCCTAATGCATGGACAACTGTAATTCACTCCACGTAAGCACATAAACACATAAGTACTTACGAATTTCATTTTCGGATAATGATAGTCCCGAGGCGTTACTAGAGTTCCGGTTAGAAACAACATTGATCAAGTGCTTTTCCAACAAGACTCCCAGAAACCCAAGGATCCAATCAACATCCTAGAAACTACATTCCATACCCACATAGTCACATAAGCATGTTATCAATTAAGCACATAGCGTATGACACTACATCTAAGTCTCTATCAAACGAGACAAGCCCATTGTGATCCTAATCACTTCCCACGTACCCAAAGTATTCGAACCTGGTACGCTCTGATACCAAGTTGTAACGCCCTCAAAATAATACATAAAACCTATCATTTTAGACATGCATTGATATAAAAGAAACCAACCATTTCTATTTATCAGAGTAATTCTTACAACTGTATTACATGTTAACAACAAAAGCAAATGCCCTAAGGGCTTACAACTTTCCAAGTTAACACTTGGTTACAAAAAGAAGAGTACTAACTCAATACATATTAAGCCCTTGGCTTGAATTTACAAGTAATACATCAAAATAAACAAAAAGAGTCTTCAACTCTCATCCTCACCCAAGCTATATCCTTGGAGGTGGCATGCTACCTGTACTTGAAAATAATGTCCCATAAAGGGTGAGCCAACGCCCAGTAGAGATATGCTAAACACAGTATGAGCAATAACTAAGACATTAGCAATTAATAAATGTTCAATTTCCATAAACCAATTCATAACCCGTTTCCATTTCTTATCAATTTCACAATTTACATTAACGGCTCAGAACCTGACCAACCACTTATATGAGACAATGACTCATATTAAACATTTCCCATTTTAAAATAGATAAACATACTAGTTGTATCAACATCTCAACAGATAAGCATACAAGCTGTATCCACATTTCAACAGATATGCATATTAGCTATATCAACACTTCCAATGATAAGCATATGAGCTGTATCAACACTTCCAAAGATAAGCATATGAGCTATATCAACACATTATCTGACAAGCATATGAGCTGTATCAGTGGAGTCCATCCCCTATCTCCTCCCAAACAACATCCGGTTTAAAGGTCCATCCCCTATCTTCCCCTAAACCGTGGAGTACATCCCCTATCTCCTCCCACACACAGAACGTATATACACAAAGGTCATATACACAATCAATCAATACATAACGTTAATGTATTCTATCAACCGTCATACTCTATGACATATCCAATTGATTAGTTTTAGTTTGCCTAATCATCATGCATTGTCTACAACAATCAAAACTACCCTCCATCGGTAGCCCAAGCAATTATTTCTAAACAGATAATAAAAGCTCCAACAGATAAAATATCAATGTTTTTAAAAGTGAGCGATTAATAAATCTAACTCCACTATTCTACCATACAATGAACCAATTTCATTATTTCCAACTCAATTCCATATAGCTACAAATTTTCCAAATTAATTATACCAATTAATTTAAACAACAAATTAGGGCTTTTTTTCCCCAACTCTCAATATCACCTCAAAGGTTCAAATATCACCAACCAACAACTATATCATCATTTTGAAACCCAAAATACATATTATGAGCTCAAAATCACAAAACCCTCTTTAACACATTTTGAAACCCTAAGTCTCAAAATCAACCATTTAAACAATAAGCTCAAAATCTAGGTTAAAACCCATAAGAGTGAGTAGGAATCCCTACCTCAAATTCGGAGCTCAAGGAAAGAAGAAGAAGAAACTCGACGTGCTCCAAAACTCAATATACTAGGATCAAAACGTAGCCCTCGACGATCAACCCAACTCTTACAAAGGCCGAAGGAAAAAGAAACACTCTAACTAGATCAAACCCTAGAGAGAAGGGAGTTTCTAGAGAGAGAAACTCTCAAAATGTCTTTTTAGAAAGTAAGAGAGAGAGAGAGAAAGTAAAAAATGATTTTAAAATGCCCAGCTGCCAACTGATATACGACATTCCTGGTGTCACAAATGCCCCAGCAGCCTTCATGGACCTCATGAATCGAGTACTCAAACCCTATCTTAATGTGTTTGTCATCGTTTTCATTGACGATATATTCATATACTCCAAGTCGCTAGAGGCCCATGAGCAGCACTTGCGAACGGTTCTACAAACACTACGTGATCACAAACTTTATGCCAATTTAAAGAAATGCGAATTCTGAATCACTAGTGTACACTTTCTCGGTCACGTCATTAACAAAGATGGCATCTCAGTTGACCCTCAAAAAGTTACAGCAATCGTGGATTGGCCACGACCGACTAATGTGTTAGAAATTTGAAGTTTCTTGGGTCTATTCGTGCAAGATTTCTCAAAGTTAGCGTCACCCTTGACCCAACTAACTCAGAAGAATACGCCTTTCGAATGGACTAATAAACAAGAGCATTGCTTTCAAGAATTAAAAAGTCGACTTGTGTTAGCCCCTATACTAGCACTCCCTACAGAAGCAGATGGGTTCGTAATCTATAATGATGCCTTATACAATGGTTTGGGTTGCATTCTCATGCAAAATAAAAAAGTCATTGCTTATGCGTCGCAACAATTAAAGACTCACGAGAAGAACTACCCGACTTATGATTTAGAATTGGCTTCGGTAATCTTTGCCCTCAAAATCTGGCGTCATTATCTCTATGGTGTAACCTGTGAGATTTACACTGACCATAAAAGCCTTAAATATGTGTTCACACAGAAAAAACTGAATATGAGGCAACGACGGTGGCTAGAATTTATGAAGGACTATGATATAGAGATCCATCACCATCCAGGCAAAGCTAATGTGGTGGCAGACGCACTGAGCCGAAAGACGACTAGAAGTTTGGTGTGTACTCTCATTTCTCACAAGATCAATGGGTTACTCGCCAATGTAACCGTGGAGCCTACATTGATTGAAGAAATTAAAGCACGCCAATGGGAAGATAAACTTTTGAAGAAAAAAAATTACGAGGAGCAAAAGAGTACGCTTGATCCTGATTTCACTAGAAGCAATGGGATACTAAAATATCATAATCGAATTTGCATACCCGACATCCCAAAACTCAAGAAGAAGATACTGGAAGAAGCTCATAACTCGAGATTTGTAGTCCACCCTGGCATCACAAAGATGTACCACGATCTGAAGGAACAATACTGGTGGACAGGAATGAAAAGAGACATAGCGAGCCATGTCTCAAAATGTCTGCATTGTCAGCGTGTTAAAGCAGAACATCAGAGACCTGTAGGACTGGTGCAACCACTCCCTATTCCTGAACGGAAATGGGAACACATTATAGACACCCCATTTTTGACCGCCCTTAAGACTTGGGCGTTACTGATGGTTTACTTAGTGATGCAGGCTATGCAGAGCAAAGTTCGATTTCTTCGGCAAGAGGAGAGTCACATCCCAACCTTACATTCATTTTGGACCAAAGCTTTTTTGAATGGTTTTTGGACCTTAAAACCCTCTCTTTTAAAATATTTTTGAAAAGAAGTTTTTACGATGTTTCGAGGCTTGCATTTTGTCAAATGTTGCGCTTTTTGGTAAACCGAGCAAGGACAAAGTGAAAATGAATGAAAGAGAGATGAAGTATTTGGAAAATCTTCAAAAACATCTCATTTAGGGGTTTGGAGTTGAAGAAAAGAAGAGGAGAGGGAAGAAACCAAGTTGGAGAATAAGGTAGGCATGAATCGTTAAGAGAGAGTTGAGCAACCCTCGCTAAATCGGGCTTATCCACTTGTATACTTGGATTTCAGCTATGAGGTCACCACTGTTGGAAATCTTACTTCCGGGGCTTCATTTTTCACTTAACAATCTCCTAAAGCCGAGTCCGGATGGGGGAGATATGATTGGTTGATGTTGGGCATCATTCCGGTTAGACCGAAACTGAGCAGTCTTCACTAAAAGCGGGATATCTCTTAGCACACTTGGAATTTTTAGGTTAGGCAGCCAAATTTGGAAAGAAGACTTCCGGGGCTACAGTTTAGGCTCAAGAATGACTTGAAAAGGAGTCCAGATAAAGGAATTAGATTTTCTTCAAGTCAGCGACCAGGACTGATTTTTTCCATTGGCCGATATGGAAGTGCATCGGCCACAATTTGACCTCATCGGCCATAGGTCGGCCAAAAGTGAACCTTGTCAGCCAAAAATGATGGCCGGTCGGCACCAAAGATAGCCGGTCGGCCAGAAGTGTCCAGAAAGCCCAGAATTGGCAGATATTTCTCCTCCAGCTATTTCCAGCTTGTGCCACCTGTCCCAAATCAGATATTTTCGACCAAAAGCTTTGCATTGCTATATATGAAGCCAAATATCTCATATTCAAAGGGATAGAACTTCCTAAGCAAGTTTCAGAGCTTCTCTCGCTAAACTCCCTCTCTCTCTACAGAATTTTCAGAGGAAAATCTCTACATCTCTCTTTAAAGCCTCTCTCTCTTGCCCTTTGGTGCATAGAAGTACATAGAAGTAGAGAAATATGACTCCTTTGCCTAGGCATCCTTCATCAAAGTTGCATATCCATGGGATGAGGTCTCTTGGAACTGGTTTTTGGGCTAATAGAAGGTCATTTGAGCCAAGAAAGAGGCCCTTTTGCTGCTGTGCTACAAGGGTAATCACCTCTCCTCTTTTGTATTTATTTTGCACACTTACTTCACCACCTTTGCACACTACTTTGGGGCTGTTTTTTGGGGGTGGTGTTGAACTACAAAAACCTTTGTTTTTCCTCTGGTTTTTCAGTCCTAAAAGTCTTGGTTTGTACCTTGGTTGGCTAGGGGGTTGTCCTCCCTTTTGCTCCTTGGCTTGTAAGGCCTTGTGAGCTAACTTTCAAAATTTTCAAACAACATCTTTTGGCCTTAAAACCACTGAATTCCAAAGGAATTTTAGTGGTAGAAAACTTGTTTTGAGGATCAAAATAGGAGGAGGTTGTCCCCCCTCCTCTTCTCTTGTTTGCTTGTATTAATGGCCCTCCAAAAGAGCATGTGTTTCTACTTCTTAAAGGCATTGTTAAGGCTCATTTTTATGACTTTTCAGACCTTCCAAAACTCTGTTTTGGGCTGTCTTGCTCACCCTATGCATTCTTTTACACTTATAGTGTAATCCTTGCAAACTAGCCTTGTATGCTTAAGCTTTTGGCTCATCTTTCTAGCATGTGTTGGCTCCATTCCAGCATGTTTTTGGTCATTATTTAACATGCCTTGACTCTGATTTAGTTGGTGAAGTCATCTCATGCTTGGCTTTGGTAGGTGTAGTGTAAACATGCTCATTGGCCTAGTTTACTTAATGTTTTGGCCCAGCTTACTTAATGTTTTGGCCCTTCATGCTAGCTTGTCTTGGCTATACTCCATACATGTTTTAGCATTATTTTGACATGCTTTAGGACTGTTTTGATTATTCTTGGCCTTTTGAGGCTCGCTTTGTATAGCTATAGTGTATTTGGCTTTGCTAGCCTTGCACTTTGGGCCCCCTAGCATGTCATATTTGAGTTATTTGCATGATATTGCATCATTTGATAGGTAATTTCAGACCATAAACTTCTGCCATGCTCTCATGTTTATCACTCTTTAATTGTGTTTAAGAGTTGTGCCATTATGCCTTGTTTGTTAACTAATTCGGGAGCCTATCTTTCTTGCCATCTTTGTTGCGAGTCCAGCATGTTTTTGCTACCATTTTGACCTGCCTTAGGTCTGTTTTGAGTGCTTTAGGTCATTTGAGCATTGTATTGCATGGTCCTAGTGTAAAGCTCTTCACTAGTTTCAACGCTTAAGTGTTCTAGCATGTTGTGCATGCGATGTTTACATAGTAGAGTCTTGCATTTCATGCCACTTTAGCACTGAAAATCTGCTATCCTCCTCATTTCTTCACTTTTGATTTGTTTTGAGAATTGGTTAGTCTTGAGTTTGAGTTTAATGCAAGGGATTGAGACTTGTGCTTAAATGGCTTCAACCCTTTTTTGAGAGTTACTCCTAGTCAAAGGCATTGGTCTCTCCCATGCCTTAAACCATTCTCTTTGATAGACCTCTCTCTCATTAGAGGACTCTCATAGTTAGACAAGTTGATTAATGAATGGATTGGTAATGTTAAAATGTGTAAACAAAATCAATCAAGTAAAATGTGCCAAGATAAGCATGTTGCATGTGTGCATTGCATTGTGTTCAACCGGACGTTATGTTGAACACAAAGTGAATTGGTTCATTTCATACTTGAAGTGATGAAAATGGGCCAATCTCCTTTGTCTCCATTGCCTTTGATTATCCATGATAAGGTGATGGCCAAGTGTCTCATTTGTCATGTATTTATTAACCTTGTGCAATTTGGCTTCTTAGGCCATCATGCATTGAGATTCGTGATTGATGGCTCGAGAGTCGAGCATTACACTCCTTTGAGCCTTAGACATGATGAGGAGTGTGGCGGCACAAACATTTTCTTGAAAATACCTTGCCATGCCTCTGTTAGTGCTCTGTTGCAACAAAAGCAGGAATTTGCAGGAAGTGTTAGCTGATCGACCATTAGAACTGCCGACCGGCCACCTTAGTCTGCCGATCGGCTATCAGTTTGGCCGATAGCAATAATCTTTGGCCGATGGCGACTCCTCTTGGCCAATGACCTCTCAGATTGACCATGAGGTGGTTCAGAAGCATCGCCGAGTTTTTCACAGTTTCAGAGGTGCAAAACAGTGCAAACAGAGGCAACATGGGCATGGCAACGGATTTCCAAGCGAAGCCAATCGAGCATGCATTTGTCCCTCCTCTTGAGGCCGCTTTAACTGTTTTGTAACTTAATTAATTTGCTTAATTAGTTAAGAGTTATGTAATAATTAATTAGCTAGGGTAGTTAATTAATTAGTTGATTTGTATTATTTATTCGGACCCTTCGTCGAGAGGGCAAATTTTGTAATAAGTGTGCGTGAGTGTGTGAATGTCTTCCAACCCCACGTCTTTCTCTTTTTTACTTATCCGCTTATGATGGTTAGTTCTAGGTCATATTTTGATTAGTATATTTATGCTCGCATGTTTGCATCCATTCATCTGTATTGCATGCACCGGGCTCGGCGCATCATATTAACTGCATTGTATTTCAATTTCGAGTTGAATACGTGTATCAAGTGTTGCATTTCACATGCCATCTTAGATAGCCGAGCCTATTTCTAGTTGCATTTTGCATGTGTTGCATTAGACATCTTAACATAGCTACTAACTAGCTATTGTTTTGGCTCGGAGTGCTAGGTAAGCTTTTATGGTTTAGCATCTTGCATGAGTGTGAGTGTTAACATGATAGCATGCTTACCATGAGGCTGACTGCTTATATGATATAACTGCCTGAATGCCTGTGGGTATTGAAACAATTCATTGAAATGCGAGTTTTAAGCCCACTTGATTGTGGCAAAATCATGTTTTCTAAGCCCACTCGAGGGTGGAAAAATTCACATCTTAGCCTACTTGCGAGTAGTACTTTCAAACTATTTTCAAACAAACAAACGTGAGATGATTTGTTCCAACTTAGGCGATCTAGTCTATACTTGTGTGTTGTACGCATCACATAGTAATTCTAGGCTAATAACCGGAATAAGAATGCGTGTGTTTTCAAAAACAAGATATCATGTTAGTAAAGATCGATCTTTGATCGGGTGAGCGGGGGTGCTCATAGATGACCTTCCCCAATCGTACCCAAGTTCCCGAGCCGAGGCAACTTTGGTGATGATGGACACGTGGCCTTAGGCACGAGTCAGGGTTTCCTAAATTTCCCAAAATAAAATATTTAGGTGACGACTCTGTATCTGACAAAGTAGTCTATGTTTGGCACTTCTTTACAAAAATCAATTTTCCAAAACGATTTGCCAGATTTGGACTCTTTGGTGATTTATCAATCTCACATTGCACATTGTGAGATCAGATTAAGAACCGTGACATTTGAGTCTGAACTGTAGCACAGCATAAAGCCCTCGGGGCGCGTCTACACACATTATTATGGACTTCATGGTTGGGCTACCACAGCCATTTTCGAAGAATAATGCAATATGGGTTATAATAGTCCAATTGACAAAGTCAAAGCATTTTCTACCAATCAAAATCATGTACTCCCTGAATAAGTTTGCCACTTTATACATCAAGGAGATTATTCGTTTGCATGGTATCCCAGTTTCGATCGTGTCTGACCGAGACCCCCACTTCGTGTCTCACTTCTGGAACAAATTACAAGAAGCTTTGAAGACTACATTAAAGTTTAGCACGGTTTATCATCCACAAATGGATGGGCAATCTGAAAGAACAATCCAGACATTGGAAGACATGTTACGTGTGTGCGTATTGGACCTCAAAGGTAACTGGGATGAGCACCTACCTTTAGTGGAATTCGCCTATAACAACAGCTACCAGGTAAGCATTGGAATGGCACTGTATGAAGCTCTGTATGGAAGAAGATGTCGATCACCTCTATGCTGGACGGAAGTCGAGGACAAGAAATTGTTAGGCCCCGAGATTGTGCAAGTCACAAGTGAAAAAATCCAGCTCATCCAATAGCGAATTCGCATTGCTCAGAGCTGCCAGAAAAGTTATGCAGATACTCGGAGACGGGACTTGGAATTTCAAATAGGGGATCATGTGTTCCTCAAGATCTCACCAACAAAAGGAGTGATCCGATTTGGAAAACGAGGAAAGTTAAACCCACGTAACATTGGGCCATTTGAGATACTGGAAATGATTGGTTCTGTAGCCTATCGCCTTGCACTACCTCCTGAACTATCCAATGTCCACAATGTGTTTCACGTTTTAATGCTTCGGCAGTACCTTCGAGATCCAGAACACGTTGTTGATTACGAGGACCTGGAAGTTCAAGAAGATTTCTCTTATGGAGAGCAACCAATGCAAATTCTCGATCGTCATGATCACATTCTCCGAAACAAGACCATACCGCTGGTAAAGGTCTTATGGTGAAATCATCGTATCGAAGAAGCTACGTGGGAAACGGAAAGTCAAATGCGAGCCAAACACCCACACTTCTTCGAAAATTAAGATACGTCAAGTTTAGAGACAAACTTCTATTTAGAAAGGGAGAAATGTGACACCCTGAACGTTTAATTAAATACCACATAAATATTTATAGTTATATATATAATCGTGGGTGCATGTGATAAATAATAATAAATACAGAATCTAATTTGGCATTGGGTTACCGAATATGGGATTAGTTGTGGATTATTATTTGGGGCCAAATTAACAGAAATATGAAATTATAATACTAGTTGGGTCAAATTAGAGTTAAAGATAGTAAATAAATAAATAAGTTAAATAAATAAATAATAACAATAATGATAAAATAAATATATGGAATAAGAATTATAATAATGGCAGTAATAAAATAAATAAGTTATATGTGCTATGTAAATTAATTTGTCATTATGGTTATCAAATATATGATAATGAAATTTATTAGGGTAAATTAAGTACCAGATTTATTTGGGGGATATTAGCTGCCCAGATTTATCAAATAAAAGCAAATCAAGTACCATTAATTAAGTACCAGATTTATTAAGGATATCATTCTTTCTCATATCTTTCCTAATTATCCATTAATCATACTTACACATCATTGAATTTACAAAATGGGCATAGAAAGTGAGTTTGTATATCATTTTCCTACATATAAATACGTGAAAGGAGTCTAATATTATAAATATAGCTAAAATTAGTTGGGTAAAAACTATCCTGAGATAATGAAGTAAATCTCACAAATTTAACATAATTATATTAAACTCCCTTAAAGTTTTAATTTATATAATACTTAGCCTCATTTTTATCAGAATTCCTTAATAGTATGAATAAAAAAATGATATTGTCATCTTATTTATATTGAAATGTACATTTTGTATTGTGTCTCTATACCATCTGTATTAATTTTGATCTCTTTAACCTTACTAAAAAAGAGGTCTGTCTAATTATATTTAAATTATGAAATTTGTATATTTATTTTAAATCTCAATGGAGGTCAGTGTAATTTATCCAATTTAGTTTCAATCAACTTTTTTATTTTTTTGAGGTGGTAAGTTTTGAAAATGTGAACCAAGCTCCCTTTGACCTAATAGTATGTAGTATCACTTTGTAAGTTGAGATTAAGGGTTCAATTTCTATAAAAACAAGTTTGATATCATTTGTGGTATTTATTTATTTCCTAATTTTGAGTTAGTGGCGATTACTGAGTTTGGTGACGGTGGAGCTTTTAAACTTTAGTTGTCTCAAGTTCGAGTCATCCAAATGAATTATTGGATGTTTGTTTGATCAATAATTTTAAGATCTTAAAATTAATCGAGATGAATATAAATTAACCCGAAACTTGATTATAAAAAATAAATGAAATGATCCATCAAACTCGTAAGGGGGACTGAGTCTGGGTGTGGTTGCTACAAAATGGACCGAGGCGATTTTTTTGTTCTAGGGTGGGTTGACTTTGACCCATCAGGTGGGTGGTTTGGTCAAGAACGAACCCAGGCCTATAATTGTAACAGCCCAAGGGTGAAGAACCCGGTTAATTATTTTGTGGGTGTAGGCCCATTATTGGGCCTTCTCGACTCATTGTATGGGTTGTTTTTCAGTCGGCTCGTATTAGTAATACAGCCCAGCTATTTTACCTTACCCCAGACTGAGTTTGGCCCAACAAAGTGGTCAATTCAGAGCAATCAACAATTCAAAATTAATAAACAACAATAAAATAGTCTCTCAAATTCCAAATCACACCTTGCTGAGGTGTAAAATTTTATTGGATTTTATGTCATGTTGGCATTGTGTAAAATCTCACAATAATTTCACACCTAAGGAATGACATGTCATAAATTATCACATGAATTTAGAACACTGTGAAATGGTATATTTGAATTATTTTTTCTTATTCTACTTTTCTTACTCCAAAACTTCAATTTACTCTGCCAAAACTTATCATTATTATCAATATCATTATTTTTATTATATTATTACTTGCACTTGGAAAACCTATATAGCTTTCAATGACCACAAATCAACATTCCTGAGAGCTGTAAACATAGAAGGTACATCGCTGAAAAAGGTTCCTCGAATTTTCAAATTCGAGACCATGTGGTCCTCTAGCCCTGAATGCATAGAGGTTATTAAATCCAAATTGTAATCTACTATTAATGGCTCCTCTATATTTCAACTAGGGCACAAACAGAAGGCTTGTAGTGGAGGTCTTTAACCATGGAGCAAAGCGGTTTTGGGGAATAACAAAATTAGATTAGCTGGTCTATGAAGGACCAACTAATTCGAAATCAGGCCCTCCCTTCCACTAAGGATAATTTGTTTGATCAACTCAGAGTTCAAAATGAGATGGAAGAAGTCTTATCCCCAGAAGAAATGAATTAGGTGGCTTAAGTACGGGGATCGTAACTCAGGGTTTTTTCATGCTTCAATGATTCAAAGGAGGCAAAGGAATCAAATTTTAAAGCTTCAGACAGAAGAATGGAGGTGGCTCTGTTCTAACAACGATATTAATCGTTACCTTACTGAACTTCTATTCCAATTTGTTTACTTACGGTGGTAATAGCAATACGGATGAAGCTCTAAAAGTGGTTGAGCACTCAATCTCGGCAGATATGAACCGCATGTTGGTAAAACCAATTTGTGATGAGGAAATTAAGGAAGCAGTTTTTAGCCTTGGTACGGACAAAGCCCCCGGTCCCCGATGGCTTCCCGAGATTTTTTTATCAAACTTATTGGGCTGAGGTAGGCAGACAAGTGTGTCAAGTAGTGAAGGATTTCTTCAATATCTTCTGAAAGAAATCAATCACACGAATCTGGTGCTAATCGCAAAAGTTCCCAACCCAGTGAAACTGTCACAATTCTGCCCAATCAGTCTTTGCAATGTCATCTTTAAGGTTATCACCAAGATTTTAGCCAATCGACTAAAAGTGATTCTGAACAAGTTGATTTCTCCACACTAGTCTGCCTTTGTGCCAGCTACACTAATTGAAGACAACATTTTGTTAGCTCATGACGCTTTTCACTCCCTGAAGCTGAAGCGTAAAGGAAAATCTGGAAACATGGCGATTAAGCTGGACTTCAATAAAGCCTACGATCATGTGCAATGTGATTTCTTGGGGGCAGCGTTAAGGAAGATGGGTTTCCATCCTACCAAGATTCAATGGGTGATGGAGTGCGTGACAACGATTTCATTCTTAGTTTTTGTTAATGGGGAAAATAAGACTGCCTTTATTCCAACCAGGGGGTTGAGACAAGGAGATCCCCTTTCTCCTTATCTCTTTCTTCTAGTTTCAAATGTGCTCTCTAGGCTGATTTCTAGAAGTGTGAGGAACCACCAGACATCAGGCATCAAGATTACAAGACATTGCCCTATACTCTCTCATCTTTTGTTTGCAGATGACGTCCTCCTCTTCCTTAATTAAAGCCAATTCTTCTAAATGTCAAAAGATGATCAAGGTGATTAGGGTATATTGTGGAGCCTCAGGCCAACTTGTTAACGTCAACAAATTTAGCATTGTCTTTTCAGCTAATGTACCATTGCCTACCCAGCACCAGATTTGTTCTACCTCTGGATTTCGGTTAATGTAGAATGATGCCAAATATTTGGGACTGCCTTCGTTTTGGGGAAGGTCAAAGGTTGATGCATATGGCTTCATCATTGGAAAAGTCCTCTCTATACTCCAAGGGTGGAAACTAAAGTTGCTTTCACAGGTTGGCTGCGAAATTTTAATCAAAGCTATGGCCCAAGCTATCCCCACTTACGCCATGGCGTGCTTTGCTTTCCTGCAAAAGTTTTGTAATAAACTCAACTCTTGTATCAGCAAATTTTGGTGGGCCGAAGACCGAGGAAGGAAAGGGATCCATTGGGTAAATTGGACTAAATTATTTTTACCCAAATCAGAAGGAGGGCTGAAAATCACGCGTTCATTATAACCTTTCTAGTGTGTCAAGGTTGGCGCTTGTTGAAAAACCCAGGATCTTTTTGTGCTCAAATAATGAAAGGTATTTACTTTCCACATACCGAATTCATGCAGACTACACAAGGGCATAGAGTTTCTTGGGCATGGGCTAGTATTATTCAAGGCAAGAAGTTGCTTGAAGAGGGGGTCCGATGGCAAGTTCATAATGGGATTTCTGTAAGGTTTTGGAATGACAAGTGGGTTTTGTTAAACCCTGGCTTCAGAGTGACTGCTCCTAAACCTTCAGACTGTCAAATTCAAAAAGTGGAGGAAGTTATTGATCAAGCGCATGGAGTGTGGAAAGAGAACGAGATTAAGAAGCTAGTTTCGGTGGAAGAAGCACAACCAATCTTGTATATTCCGATATCTACAGAGAATATGGAGGATTCTCTTATTTGGCATTTTGATAAAAGGGGGTTTATTCTGTTAAATTGGGGTATCGTACAGCCATTTTGGGATAGTCAAACAAGGGTCCATAACAACCATCCTCCTCTTTTCAACCTTCAAAATAGTTTTGGAAGCTCATTTGGGTCTCAAGGTTCCCTCTACGATACGCCACTTCTTATGGAGAGTGTGTAAAAATGCATTGGCAACTAAAGAGAATATTCATCGAAGGCGTTGTGCCCTCCATCCTATTTGCCCAATTTGTCAAGTAGCTGCTGAAACAGTAGAACATTTACTTTTTGGGTGTAGCTGGGTGAGAGCCGTTTGGTTTGGTAGCAACTTGAGTTTCAAGGTTGACCCAATGTCTATTTCATCTGTGGTTCAATGGCTACATCATCTTCTGGATCAGTTCAGCAACAAATCAATGTAGGAGGACTTCATTAGCTCTGTAGCTTGGATGGGATGGTTTTTTTGAAAGGGGCGAAATGATTTTATTTTCAACGCGAACCCAGTTGACCCTATGTCCATTTTTCTTCGAGCCAATCAAGCAATAGAGGAATTGAAGTCAGCTTCGGATAGCCCTATTGGTGTTGTTGCTGGGCCGTGGAATCTGTCTACCTGGGCTCCTCCTCTGGGGATTGGTTTGAAAATCAATTGTGATGTGACTGTCAAGAAAAATTCTACTCATGGTGCAATCGTTGTTCTATTGCGAAATTCTCATGGAAATTTCATTGATGGAATAGCCAAGTTTGTGACTATTTCATCTATTCTACAAGGTGAAGTTTTTGCTATTTTTGTGGATTATGAGGCATGGCAAATTACTTACTAACCAAATGAGGCTGCACAGGGGCTTCACTCAAGATGACCACTGCCCCAGTTGTAATATGATTGAGGACTGCCAATATCTTTTTAGAGGATGCTATAAGGCCAAAGAAATTTGGCTTGCTCTTTTTCCCAGACCTTGGTTCCTTGAAATGCGAAGGAAAAGCTGAATGGATTGGTTCATGAGTAATGTTACAAATAAAAATCACTTTAATACTGATCTCCCTTGGTATCTAGTTTTTACTGTAACCTTGGGAAAAATCTGGAAAAACAGGAATTTGTATGTGTTTGATAGAAAACCCACAAGTTACCAAAAGAGTGTCATTTACATTTTGGATTACGCTAGAGAGATCCATCTTGCTTTCCTTAATTCTTTACCTGTTCCAAGACCAGCTTATCAATTTGTTTCTTGGTTTTTACCACCTGCAAGACAATTGAAGCTTAACACTGATGGCATATAAAATCAGGAGGAGATGGAGGCCTGATTAGAGATGAAAGAGGAGCATGGGTTTGTGGATATTATGGCAAACTTCAACGAGGAACCAGTCTGGAGGCAGAGTTGTGGGCAGTCTACAAGGGTTTGACAGTGGTTCTACAGCAAGGTTTAAATGGAGTGATCATAGAGACATACAGCTCAGGTGGTGCAACTGCTGCAGGAAGAGGTAGGAGACAAATGCCCTTTCAGGCATCTAGTGGAGGATTCAAAAATCTTACTTAAAGGATGCAACTGCACTGTCCAACATGTTTGGAAGGAAGCAAATCTGTGTGCTGATGCTCTTGCCAAGCTTGGAGCAGCTCAACCGGAGGACATGCTGGTGGTGAAAGAACCCCTAGTTGAGATTAGAAGTTTGCTTGATGATGATATGCTATGACGATCTATGGAAAGGGCTTAGTCCCTTGTTTTATTTCCGTTGTAACCAAAAAAAAAAAAAAAAAAAGAATGGCTTGTCATTTGGCACAAGTACATAACCTTTCAAACATTGAGATTGAGGGCGACAAGAAGTCAATCATCCACCTTTGTGTGTTTGAGACAGTTCCCCCTTGGGAATGTAATGCTATCTTCCTAGATATCAGAAGCACGGCTAGGAGAGGGAATTTTATCTCCAACATATATAAACATCTCCAACATATTTATTTACATTTACATAGCTGCTGCTAGTGATTTTTTATTTTATTTTATTTATTTATTTATTTATTTATTTATTTCATAGGGGTGTACTTTCCCTTACCAAGCAATGCATTTAAGGCTTATTTTGAGCTGCAGATACACACTCCTGATTTAACATTTGTTGTAGATAATAAAGTTGATGCACAAGAAGCATTTAGCACGATAATTAGAATTGTTATTTTGTCTTTTAACTAAATTCTTAATGGTTTGTAGAGGTGACTAAACTATTAGAACTTAAATGGTTGCCTAAGCCCACAAGGATATTTCTTTTAAAAGAAATTATTGTCGAAGGCCCAACTTTTCAAAGGCTTAATTAGATATGGTCTCATTTTGATATTTAGTTTAAGGCTTCCAAAAACCTTGGGTTGCTACTGTGATTCGACTATTAAGCTACTTAGACTGTTGTTGAGGCTCTCAAGGAACTTTTTTTTAAAAAAAAAAAAAAAAAAAAATTGTCAAAGACCCGAACCTTATGATTAACTATGATTTAATTAAGTTAACTGTTAGAAATTATAAATTATGTATATGAGAAAAAAAAATAACAAAAAAAAAATAAAATAAAATTATTAGGGTTTGAAGGTAATACAGTGATTTCATATTTGTAGTTAATGGAATTAACAGTTACACTTTGGTCTAAAATCACATGAAAACTGTTTAGTTATATTTGAACAATAAGGGACAAAATGATATGGCCTCAAATCACAAGAGGTGAAATGAATTTTGTAAATTTATATTATTGTCCCTTAAATTCAAAGTTTGGTAACCTAAAACTATAGTCCAAATTGTTCGACATTAAGGGTTATTTTTAAAATAAGCTTTAAGAGCATCTCCAACGGTTTATTATAATTTTCACTAAATCTGAGTAAAAAATAGTTGATTTTCTCAATTTGATATGGATAGCTCAAATGGTGTGCATCAAAAGAGAAGGAGATGTCCGGTGGGTCGACTGGCCGGTCGGCCAGTAAAGTTTATCAAAATTCACAACATGTCTACAACAAAATGACACAAAACTAAAAAAAATTTATCAAGCTAACATATAAACTAAAGCTCACTGGAAAAAAAAATTTATAATGACAGAACTAAAAAAATTCACAGCATGTCTACAACAAAATGTAATGTTATTATCAAACTGAAATACTCTGTCAACCTAACTGAAATTCACAGCATACTATTATTAAACAGATATATTTTATAGAGCACATCAGCAACGGTAAGTTTTCAAAATAATTTGTCAACCCAACGGTAAATTATTGGAATTGCTAATACAGAACGGCTAGTTCTCAACTCAAAATATGTATATAAGATGTGACTTTTTCATTTACATTTTCATAGGAATTTAAATTTATATCACCCATCAATTTATTCCTAGTCCACAAAATAACTTACCTATTTGAACTTGTTCCAGAAAATATACCAGTTCGCACCTGTTCTAGAAAATAAACCAGTTCGCAGAATAAGGGAGCCTATCAACCGGTGGGTCAACCAGCCGGACATCCGATTGGCTGACCAATTGGCCCACCCCCAACGTTACAGCATAGTGAAATGGTGAAATTTTGCGCTTGTCCTCAGTTTGATGAAATTTTTGTGTCGTTCTCAGTTTGATATCAATTTGGTGAAATCACTGGAGAGGGAAAAAGAGACTTTTTTATCAAATTTGAATTTGATGCTTAATCTAATGCACCGTTGGAGATGGCCGAAAGGATAATTTATTGATATTGTTCAACATTAAACTTGAATTAGGCTTAGGTCTCGTTTGGAAACAAACTTTTTAGTAACTTTTTGACTTTTTTGCTAAAATATAATGTAAGAAAAACTAATGGGTATGTTTGGTTTGCATTTGGGAGATGAGTTTTAGAAAAAAATTTCTAAAAAATTGTTTGGTTTGAGTTTTTGTCAAAAAATTTTCAAAATCACTTTCTCTCTCTTACACATCAATCAATCACTTTTTCTCTCTCATCTCTCATTCTCAATTACTTTTTCTCTCACACACATCTACTCAAATTCTCTCAAAATATCAAATCATCCCAAACTCCCAAAAAAACAACTCTCCCAAAATATACAACCAAACAAACCAAAAAAATTTCTCAACTTTCTCTCCAAATTTTTTTCCAAAAACAACTCTCCCAAAAACAAACCAAACAAGTGTTTGAGATGATTTTTTAGTTTTTTATGAAAAGATGTGCAAAAAGTAGAGAGAAAAGAGAATTTTGATTTTTTTATATAGGTTGGTGGCTTTTTGATTTTTTTAGTGACTTTTTGACTTTTTAACTAAAATCACCGCTTGCCAAACGAGGCCTTAGTTGAAGGTTCACAACGGTTTATTTTTAATAATAGTACAGATAAATTATGCCACCAAATTATGTGTTTGTTTTTATAATAATCCAGATAAATCTTCAAATATTAACTTAGCAGTTGTAAATTTATATTGCGGTTAAATAATATCATAACCATTTTTAATTTGTATTATGGCATATGAATAAAGAATCAAAAGAGATAAACAGTTGATTTTTCTTTAAATTGAAAAAATTTAAGTTAAACTTTAGATTTCAAATAGAGTTTTAATAGGTAAGATAATTTTTTTAATTGAGTTGTATCACCTTCGATTTTGAAAAATCAACCTTTTGAATAGGTTTTTTTTTTTTTTTTTTTTTTTTTTTTTTTTAAAAAAAAGAAAAAGTCGTAGCTGATACTTTCTATTCCTAAATTTTGAAGTTTAAAAGACCATGTAAATATAAATTAAAAAATAATAATCTAACAAAAGTTGAATATGTACCAACATGTATTTTTTTTTTTTTATGGTTTTTTGTTTTCTTTGGCTCCTTGTAGTCAATTTTTTTCTTCTCTTTTTTTCCTTTTTTTAAAAAAAAAAAAAACCTACAAAACCATTCAACGATTTCAAATCTCACAAATAAATTTAATTTTATACAATTTGTAATGGGCACCCATTTTCACTACTGCATTCTTCATAAAAATATGTGACATAAGTATTATGGGTTTTTTATTTTAAAGTTGCTCATAAGCAATACTGCTCAACGTCTTTCACTTTTTAAAAAATTTAAAAATTTAAAAATTCTGGAACTTTTGATTTAGATATCCATTTTCAATAAAATTTGTATTTTTAGATTGTTCTCTTCGAGATCTATCAAATAAGATTCATGATGAATATGAAATTTTAGGGGAAAAAAATTTGACAAAATTTCATTGAGTTAGCCATCTTCAGTTAGTAAAATTTTTAAAATTTCTCCAAGAGAAAATAAGCAATTTTAAAATTTATCTAAAAGAAAATAAGCAATTTTAATATTTATGTGAGAGAAAATAAACAATTCTAAAATTTCTCTCAGCAACTTTGAAATTTTTCTGGGAGAAAATAAGCAATTTAAAATTTCTTTGAGCAATTTTAAATAAAGGGCAAAACTAGAACCCAAAAAAAAGGGAAGCAAAAAGGATTTAAATAACTACATTCCAAACATTGAGAGATCTTACCTAATACATTTCTTATCATAATCTTTAAGCTTCTACGTAAAAGGTGAGGGGATTAATGCCTGATTTTCTCAAGTATTATACCATCATTGTAAACTTTGATAGCTATTAATATTATGTAGAGGTGGCATTTGGCGAAGAGAACAATTTCTCATCAAAAGAGCTAAAGCTGATTATGGGGAAAAAATTAATAAAAAAATATTCCCCACAACACCCATTAATCTGAGAGCACAATTCCCCTTGAACATATCTTTTTTTTCTTTTTTTTTTTTTTCCTGAGAGGAGAATGAGCAAAATATTTCAATGGCTATTGATTTTAATTTATTGTAGGAAACATGCATAGTCAAGAACCAACCAAAACCAAACAAATAAAAAATTCTTTTTGTTGTTTTTCTTTACATGCATATACTAGGTCATTTTATCTGTCAAATTTGAAAAAACAAAATGAAATTATTTGCAACCATTTTTTGTTTCACCCTATGATCATTACAAATAAATGATACCGACTAAGAAATCAGACATAAAAAAATACTTAAAGAAAATAGTCTGTGAGTGTGGGCTCTATACTATACAAAAGTTCATTTAAACCACTCATTACTTTTTTAATCTTTTTGTATTCATAAGTCCCTAACGTCATGACATTTCTAATCTTATGGGTTGAATTGCATAACCTTTGGTGCAAACCTCATCAACCTACCCAAAGCAGTAGGTGTGACTTTCCTTGCAAATAAGAAACAAACATTGGTGATATTCCCATTGTACTCGCATTTCCTTCCACTCCTCATTTTCTCCAAAACCTCAATAGTCACATCTGTTCTCACAAACTTAGCTGGGTGTATACCTCCCTTTGACCAGTCAACCCATGTCAAACTTCTATTTGAATTCCTCTCCGAAAATCTTATACTCACAAACGTTGGCAAGTAATGCTCATCGGCACAACATGAACTTTTGCAATGCTTTTGAAATAGTGGAAAATATTTTGTGTCTGAGACAACCTCGATAGCTATATCTCGATCCATTTCGAACCATTCAGATCCTTTTTTCCATTGTTGGACTGTGATGGTGGGACTCATTTGATGGCGATACCGGCCACGGCCAGCCGGGCCGGGTAAATCAAAGGATTCTACAAAGTTTTTGGAAGAGTTTATTAGATAAGAGTAAATAGTAGAGAAGTTGAAGAGAGGGATGCATGATTCAGAGAGGAGAACAAATCGTTGGTTGGAGAAGTCGAGAAGAGTATTAGCCAGTAAGCGACGCTCTGCTTCCACCATGCTAACACTTCCCCATTGCACTTTCTGCATTATACACGAGAATTCTATAAGGTGTAATATATGTAAACTATATAGTCAAGTACATGAGTGATGAATTTATATGCCAACGACAACGTTATTACCAACACACCCTCCTGCCTATATAAATATAAATAAAGAGAAAATATATCACTGTTATTTTTTTAAACATTATTTGATCTTTAATGAATATCCATTAAAAAATTATTAGCATGACCCTTTTAAAAATGTAAGACACCAAAATAAATTTAGGTTGTGTCTATTCTCAAATAAAACAAATGAAAGGCATTGTAGAAATTTTTAAGCCTCAAAGAACTTAGGGTTCTCTATAATAGCATTACACCATCTGTATAGATATAATTGTTAGTATTAAATTTGTACCTTACTTTAACGAATTATAAAAATATTTTTTTTTATCCGTATCTTATTTTAAGTGTTGTCATATTATTGTACCATAGTGAATTCGTTATTAGGAGGATAGTGTACATCCTAATAAATGCAGATTTGGAGTGAAGGTATTCTAGTATTTCCATACTTGTAACAAGTTGTCATAATTTTTATGTATTTATAATTGAAGGGAGGCAGCTATCTCTGCAATCTTTTGTAATATTTTTTATCATAGTAAAAACCACAGCAGTCGTAGACATAATTATAATTTTGGATAAATTACATAAATTTTGTGTTCGTCATATGTGTGTAATTTATTTTTCTTGTGTGTTTGTTCTTTTTTATATTTCGTGTTTCACCGATCTTAATTAGATGTTACGGATTTCTAACACTTGTACCAATATCAGTACTCGTCTCCATGCTTCATTGGCACTTTTCGTCATTTTGATCTCCAACATATTAATCGTGTTAATTTTATCTTCAAAGTATAAAATGCATGTTAAAGTGGTCATCATGCCTTGGCCTATCATTATTCATTGTTAGAATCTTGAATATTTTATAATTAAAAATTGCATCTTAAAACAAAAAAAAAAAGTTTAATTACACTTTACTCAGCATAGGAACCTTGGATCATTTTTGTAAGTAATATTTCAATTGTATCAATTTATGAAAAGATAATTTTTTTTAACAGAATCTAGGTGTATTTTTTTTCAAAAATACTCCTAACTTTGACAATGAATGCTGATAGTGTCAAACATGGAGACCATTGTAAGGAGTCGTTTCGCATACAGACAAAAAAAAGTTTCATATTTTTTTTTAATTTGTTCTTTAATATTTTTTAAAAATTTGTGTCAATTTTTTTTTTGTTTTGGTTGGTGTAGATGAATCTGAAAAAAAAAAAATCAAAATCAAAATCAAAAAAAATTTATCAAAGACAAAAAAATAAAGAAAAAAAAAGGGCCAAAAAACCAACTGCTTGGGACTTTTTATCTTTAGTGGAATTTTTTTCAAATTTTTTTATTTTTTATTTTTATTTTTATTTTTTGACTTTTGTGGTTGGTCTAATCGAGTAGAACTTAAAAAAATAAAAAAAAGTTCACTGAATACAAAAAAAATATAAAAAATTACTAAATTGACCAAATAAAAATATTTAGAATTAAAATGACTCAAAATGAGAAATAAAATTGTAATTTGCCCAATGTAACTCCTATTTCCAAAAAAAAAAAAAAGGATAGGCTTGAGTTGAATATTTTATGAGCGACGTGGTGGTTATTAAGAAGCCAATGCCCCTTCGCGTGGACTTTTCGTTGTTAGATAGATGGTGTTCCAAATTGTATACATTTTCAATTATTCCATTTTATAATCTCTTCTGGTAAACTATACAACAATATTATAAATTTAGAAAAAAAAAAACTATATTCTAGTGTATGCCCACAACTCATTAACTTTAAATTTATATTACATATTTACGTTTAGCATAAAATTTTAGATAAATTTTTCATGTTATTTAAACCATATAATTATATAATGAGAGGTCAAAAAGGAACAACCCACTCAAATACGATGACGTGTTGAGTCTCGGTATGCAGTTGCAATTTCATCACTTGACACAAGTTATTAAGAAAATAATTTTCTGTGGGTAGGCTTTTTTATTTGTTAATTGTTCCATCAATTTTTTAGTTTTCCCATTATTGCAGTCATAAAAATAATTTTCTGTGAGTAGACTTTTTTGTCTGTTAATTGTTGTTCCATCAATTGTTTAGTTTCCTCATTATTTATTGCAGTCTCCACTACAAGAGAAAATATTTTTGGCGATCATTTTTTTTTTGTCGCAAATAGTCTACTTTTTGCGACTAAAATTTAATTTTTGGCGATCATAATTTTTTGGTCGCGAAAAATTACCTTTTAGCGACCAAAAAAAAAAGTTGGTCGCGGAAAGTATACTATTGGCGACCAAAGGCTTTTTTGGTCGCGGAAGATCACCTTTTGGCGACCAAAAAAAAAGTTAGTCACGGAAAGTATACCCTTTGGTGACCAAAAAAAAAAGTTGGTCGCGGAAAGTATACTATTGGCGACCAAAGGCTTTTTTGGTCGCGGAAGATTACCCTTTGGCGACCAAAAAAAAAAGTTGGTCGCGGAAAGTATGCTATTGGCGACCAAAGGCTTTTTTGGTGGCGGAAGATCACCTTTTGGCGACCAAAAAAAAAAGTTGGTCGCGGAAAGTGTACTATTAGCAACCAGAGGCTTTTTTTGTGGCGGAAGATTACCCTTTGACGACAAAAAAAAAAAGTTGGTCGCGGAAAGTTATGGTAGGATAAATTTTAAAAAAAATGATACTACAGTAATTACATGCTATTTTTCTATTTAAGCATTAAAAGTTTTATAAAATAATATATAACCCAATTTTTATGGGTTATATATTTTTTTTGCCAAATATGAACAAGAAGTATGTTATTGGCAGAGTGCCAGAATGGATTGGGTGCATAAGGTGACTCCTTGGTCAGGAGCTCAAGTCCTAGGGAACACAAAAGAATTATTTTTTTGGGGTCAAGGCGCTAACTTTTGGCGACCAACTTATCTTTGGTCGCTAAAAGTTTACTTTTGGCTAATATGAATTGGACTTTCTGCGACCAAAAAAGTTGGTCGCGAATGGTCACTTTTAGCGACCAAAGACTTTTTTGATCGCAGAAAACTATCTGTGACGAGGCTTTAGCGACCAACTCGCGACCAACATATTTTGGTCGTGAAAAGGTTTTAGCGACCAAATATGGTACTTTTCGCGACCAAAATATTGGTCACGAAAAGTGTTTTTTCTTGTAGTGCTCAAAAATAATTTTCTATGAGTAGACTTTATTATTTGTTAATTGTTGTTCCATCAATTTTTAAATTTTCCCATTATTGCAGTCTTAATAGTGCCCAGTTACGAAGCATTCCCAAGTAAAATTTTACAAATGGTAATTGTCATGTAGTTAATAGAAGCATGTGATGTATCGGTAAACATGGCAGATCTGTTCAAAGAGTTAAAATCTTATAAAATCAAGATTGTCACTAGTGGTTCAATTGAATACTGTGTAATTATCAGGGATCGAGTTAGAACATTTATTTTGCAAAGTCTTTTCAGAAGATTATTGGTACAAAAAATTATCAAATAATTATAACCACATAATTATATCACATTTATCTTAAAAACAATGAATAATTTATTTTCAGAATTATATTTATTCCCCCCTTCCCTGTTTTTTTATCCAAGTGGACTGCTAATCTCAAATAGCATGGGGATTCACAATCTAATCCCATAAAATTGGAGATAAAATTATCATTTCACAAAAATTATAAAAGCAACATGTTATGTGTTAAGAATTTTTACCTAAATTTATAAATTTAATTTCACTTAACTAGCGCATGTTTGGAATTTCATAATGCCTTAAGTGTTGTTTTGTAGTTATTTGGGTTGTTGTGATTTTGTTTTTGTTTGCGTTGGTTAATCTTTATTTAGGTTGTTGTGATTTTGCATTTTTGTTTGTACTTATTTCTCGTCAATTTTTGGTGTAGTATTACTAGATGATTGTGCTTGTTGTTCGATAGATTAGTTTTATTTTGATACTTTCATTTATTTTTCTTTTATTGATAATTTATTTCAGTATTCTTTGTACATTGATTTTTATCAATAAAATTTCCATTTTCGCTAATAAAAAAAGAAGAAGTGCCATTAGGGCAGTTCAACCCTATTTAGATGCATTGTATATCAAGTTCATAGAGTAAAGGTGAAATCATACTCTCGTACATGTTATACTGTGTTTGTTTTGAAAGAAAATTATATTCAAGAGCAATGAAATATTCCTCCCCCACCCCCCCACCCATAATCTTCCCTAGCTTCAACCTAGCTTTCACCATCTATATTTTTTAATTAAAACATCAATGAAAGCCCCAAATAATGAATAAACAAGAAAATAATTTTTTTTAATAATCCACCTATATAAAATTAAAGTAAAAGAGAAAAAAAAAAAAAAAACGCACAAGTTTAATATGAAAAATTAGACTAAAAAAAACTGACCTTACTGGGAATTCTCCGGCCATGGAAAACTGAATTTTCAGGCTCGGATTGGTTGAAAGATGGATCGGAGTGCACGCAAATTGAGTAGAATCCTTCATGGCCTTTGAAGAACAACTCCCAAAGAGGTGCTAACAAAACTGGCCCTCTTGTCAAGAACATGAAGGCAACCTTTGGAACCCTTTTGAATGGGAATTTATGAATTTTGGGAGTCATTGAGGCCCTTCATAGCAATTCTTCGTCGCTCATATCGTGCGTGACATGTGTGGGCTTTTGATATTCTGATGATCTAATATTGGTTTTGGAAGTTTTGGTGGCTGATGGGGGAGGAGTAGGTGGTGGTGGTTGGGTAGCTGGTGGTGGTGGCAGAATTAATGGTGAATGAGAGATAGAGAAGTGGGTGATTAGTAGATTCAGTGACAAGTCCTTGAGATAGCACGTTAGTAAAATCCCAGAGGTTATGCCACAGGCAAAGAAGATGAAATAAGAAAGGAGATTAGCAGCTGAGGCTGGTGGTTTTTGGTGTTGATTCTTCTTCGTTGTTTAGAGAGAGAGAGAATGAGAGAGAGAGAGAGAGATTAGATGATGTTCTTAATTATCACAATATAATGATTAATTCTACAATAAAACGTAATGGTATATCATATAATATATTATGGGATTCCTACCTACAATAAACGACCATATTATTTTTATTAAAATTGTTGTTACTAATCTAATTAAATGTTATAAAATAAAATTAGTGTTAAGATATATTGCTATTCAAGTTCAAAAATTAGATCCACTTTTCAAATCTAATGATATTGCAATCAATTAGGATATCATTCTTTCTCATATCTTTCCTAATTATCCATTAATCATACTTACACATCATGCCTGTTTGGTAGCACTTAAAAACAGCTTAAATAAACTTTTAGCTTAAATTAAGTTATTTTGGTGTGTTTGGTAAAACTTAAAGGGATAGATTGTGGCTTTAATTAAGTTACTTTCAACTTAAATTTGTAAGCAGCTCCAAGGGTGCTTCTTGATTTAAGCTTATGCGGCAAGCTAAAATGGGGGGCATAAAATGACTTAAATGCCCTTTACAATTTTTAGTTATTACAAGTGTGCCATGTATATAAACCAAGAACACTCATTCTTTTTCTCTCATACAAATAGGACAGGTGATTTCTAGCGAACCAGGGCGATTTCCGGCGACCAAAGCTCTGTCTCTTCTCTCTCTCTCTCTCTCTCTCTCTCTCTCTCTTTCTCTCCAGTGTTCTCCGATCGCTCTCTATCTCGATTTGAACCATCGCGATCTGAACCAACCCGATTTGAATCATCGCGATCGACAACGTGACAAACCCTAGCTCTCTCTCCCTCTTCGCGATCGACGCAGACGGTGAGATGAGAAGGAGAAGGAAAAGAAGAATGGGCTGCCGGCATGACAAAACCCTAGCTCGCTCTCTTCGGTGTTGCTCTCTCAATGGTTCTCTCTCTGCTCTCTCAACGGCTCTCTTTCTCTTTCTGTGGATCAATTTCAAACCCTAACGCCGGTTTGTCGCCGCTATGCCCGCCGGGGATAGGGTTTACAATTTTTTTTTTTGGTGTAGAGGTTTTCAATGTTTTTTTAATAAATAATAATAATAATTAATGAATAAAAAATAATAATTGCTGCTAATTAAGCCATTAATTGACACTAATTAATTTATAATGAAAAAATGAAAACAAAATTATACTAATTCATACTATTAATAATTTTAGTATTAATTGATGCTAATTAAGCCATTAATTAACACTAATTAATTTATAATGAAAAAATGAAAAAAAAAATATATACTAATTGATACTATTAATAATTTTAGTATTAATTGATACTAGCCATTACTTGACACAAATTAATTTATAATGAAATTTTTTTATACTAATTGGTACTATTAATAATTTTAGTATTAATTGATGCTTATTAAGCCATTAATTGACAGTAATTAATTTATCATGAAAAAATGAAAAAAAAAATTATACTAATTGATACTATTAATAATTTTAGTATTAATTGATGCTAATTAAGCCATTAATTTATAATGAAAAAAAAGAAAAAAAATTACACTAATTAGCACTATTAATGATTTTAGTATTAATTGATGCTTATTAAGCCATTAATTGACACTAATTAATTTATAATGAAAAAATGAAAAAAAATTATACTAATTAATACTATTAATAATTTTAGTATTAATTGATGCTAATTAAGAATTAATTGATACTAATTAATTTATTGGTGATACTACATGCACTAATTAGTAAAGTAACTGGTGTACCAATTCTAGTTATGACATTATTATTGACCTCACTCATTAATCACATTACAAATTTCAAAAATCTCTTAAATTATGCCATATCATCAATTGGTACACTGGTTAATATATCAATTGATAAATATAACATTATTCTTAATTTATAATAAAAAAATGAAAAAAAATTATACTAATTGATACTATTAATAATTTTAGTATTAATTAATGCTAATTAAGCCATTAATTGACACTAATTAATTTATAATGAAAAAGTGAAATAATTTTATACTAATTAGTACTATTAATAATTTTAATATTAACTGATGCTTATTAAGTCTTTAATTCACACTAATTAATTTATAATGAAAAATGAAAAAAAATTATACTAATTGATACTATTAATAATTTTAGTATTAATTGATGCTAATTAAGTCATTAATTGACACTAATTAATTTATAATGAAAAAATAAAAAAAAAATTTATATTAATTGATACTATTAATTAATTGATACTACAAGTGTTGGTACACCAGTTATGACATTATTATTGACCCCACTCATTAATCATATTACAAGTACCAAAAACCTCTTAAATTATGTCACATCATCAATTGGTGTACTAGTTAATACACTAATTGGTACATATAGCATTATTCAAAAATTTATACTAATTGGTACTATTAATAATTTTAGTATTAATTGATGCTTATTAAGCCATTAATTGATACTAATTAATTTACAATGAAAAGTGAAAAAAAATTATACTAATTGATACTATTAATAATTTTAGTATTAATTGATGCTAATTAAGCTATTAATTGACACTAATTAATTTATCTGTGGTGCTACATACACCAATTAGTGTACACATTAGTGTACCAACTAGTGTTATAATATTATTATTGACCATATTTATTATACAAGTTATAAATACTCAAAACCATACAAATGATACCACATCATCTGTTAGTACACTAATGTGTACATTAATTAGTACATATAGCATTATTCTTATAATCTATAATGAAAAAATGAAAAACAATTATACTAATTGATACTATTAATAATTTTAGTATTAATTGATGCTAATTAAGCCATTAATTGACACTAATTAATTTATAATGAAAAAATGAAATAATTTTATATTAATTGGTATTACTAATAATTTTAGTATTAATTGATGCTTATTAAGCTATTAATTGACAGTAATTAATTTATAATGAAAAAATGAAAAAAAAATTATACAAATTGATATTATTAATAATTTTAGTATTAATCGATGCTAATTAAACCATTAATTAACACTAATTAATTTATAATGAAAAAAATAAAAAAATTTATACTAATTAGTACTATTAATAATTTTAGTATTAATTGATACTTATTAAGTCATTAATTGACACTAATTAATTTATAATGAAAAAATGAAAAAAAAAATTATATTAATTGATACTATTAATAATTTTAGTATTAATTGATGCCAATTAAGCCCTTAATTAATACTAATTAATTTATAATGAAAAAATGAAATAATTTTATACTAATTGATACTATTAATGAAATGATAATTTTTGTAATACTAATTATATTAACTTTTATTAATGAAATAATTTCTTTAAATTAAAACTTCAAAAAATGACAAAATAATCATTTTATGTCATATAAGGGAAAAAAGGACAATTACACAATAAAAAGTTATTTTATAGTTTATTAACCAAACACTATTTAGCTGCTTAAATCCATAATCGCACAGCTACACCAATTAGGTAATAGCTTATGTTCACAGCTATAAGCCATAATCTGTTAAGTTATAATGTATAATCACTTTTTCACCGCTCTACCAAACGGGGCTATCATTGAATTTACAAAATGGGCGTAGAAAGTGAGTTTGTATATCATTTTCCTATGTATAGATACGTGAAAGGAGTCTAATATTGTAAATACAGCTAAAATTAGTTGGGTAAAAACTCTACTGAGATTTAGTAAAAATGAAGTAAGTCTAAAAAATTTGACATAATTATATTAAACTCCCTTAAAGTTTTAATTTATATAATACTTAGCCTCATTTTTATTAGAATTCGTTAATAATATGAATAAAAAAATGATATTGTCATCTTATTTACATTGAAATGTACATTTTATATTGTGTCTTTATACCATCTGTATTAATTTTGATATCTTTAATCTTACTAAAAAAGAGGTCTGTCTAATTATATTTAAATTATGAAATTTGTATATTTATTTTAAAACTCAATGCAGGTCAGTGTAATTTATCCAATTTAGTTTCAATCAACATTTTTATTTTTTTGAGGTGGTAAGTTTTGAAAATGTGAACCAAGCTTCCTTTGACCTAATAGTATGTAGTACCATTTTGTAAGCTGAGATTAAGGGTTCAATTTCTATAAAAACGAGTATGATATCATTTATGGTGTTTATTTATTTCTTAATTTTGAGCTAGTAGGGATTACTGAGTTTGGTAATGGTAGAGCTTTTAAACTTTAGTTGTCTCAAGTTCGAGTCATCCAAATGAGTTACTAGATGTTTGTTTGATCAGTAATTTTAAGATCTCAAAATTAATCGAGATGAATATAAATTAACCCGAAACTTGATTATAAAAAATAATTGTAGTCCTTTTGTATTTATTTTTGTTTCTTTGTATTTACTTTTAGGTAGATTTTTCAAAAAGCCTATGACTAGGCTTGCCTATAGAGTTAGAAAAATTGGCAACTTTTAGACGTAAAGTCTTACAAAGTTAGATACGTTAGATATGAAGTTAGATATGCAATAAGTTATATTTTGTTTGTATTCCCCTCTTGTAAGTCTATATATTGGCCTTTATGCCAACATAATGGGACATGTAAATTCCCTTCAACTTCTCTCCATCTTTTTGCTTTCTTCTTTGTCTCTAAGTTCTCTATCATAATTCCTTATTCTATAACTCCACCATAATTCCATAAGTAAAAAGCTTCTTTCCTTTAGTTTTGTAATTGGTATCAAAGTTTGGTGAAGAGCTTTTGAAAGCAAGATCAAGCTATGTAAGTATTTCGATCTATGTATAAATTTTTGATATATATATAAGTTTGTATGGTGTGTTTTATGTTATAAATATATATATATATATATATATTTTAGTTAAAAATTCCGTCTTAAGTTTTTTGTGTATCCTTGGTATTTTATATCTTCATAAATATTTGTTTCATTTATAGTTGTTGTAAAACCAATATGCTTAGTGTATGTCAAAACCCATATACTCATTAAGATCTTTTGACAATTGGCCATAATTAAGTCTTTAAGATCATAAAGAGAGGTTTTAGGCACCAGATAATACACTAGGAGGGTCTTAGGTACCAACAACAATCTAAAATGACAATTAATTCTGATGATATAATATGCTTTGGAAATACAAAAAATAATGTTAATAATAAATATGATCATAGTTTGCATATTACTAAAGAATCTGCAAATATAAATAGTGTGTGTTCTACTTTAAATAATATTACTAATATTATGTGTTCTTGGTTTTCTAAATTAGATAAAAATCAAAAAATAAATCAAAATTATCTAGAAACTAAAGTTGAGTCTATAGAATCTAAAATAGACAATTTGGGTTCTATAATAAATATTGATTTAAATAAAGAAGCAAAAAATCAAATAAACAATTTGGTGACAAAATTAGAAACTATATCTTTCATAAACAATGATGGAATGAATAGTTCAGGAGATAGTGACATCTCTAGGCAATTTTATGGTACAGAAGATATTATGGTATTTCAAACCAATACCTATAATAAAACTGAATATGAAAATATTGTTGAAATATTGGATTATTGGAGAAAATTATATAAAGACCCAGACTTAGGTATTGATGAAAGAAATAGGCTACTAGATCAGATAAAAGAAACTTATCTAGAAAATGAAGCCCTTTTACAACGCTTTAATTATGATATTAATATGTTAACTAATGATGATGACAGCCAATCATCCTCATCTGAAGAATCAATAGATCAAGATATTTCAACAGAAATAAATAAAGGGAAAAGAAAGGCAGAAGAGCCAATTGATCCCGAATTATTTGGTACATGGGGAGATGGAGAAAATTTTGACTTTATTAAAACAAATGAAGTTAAAAATGATACTAACATTGGAAGTACCTCCAATCCTACACCTGAGCCAGTAATATCTAAAAAAGATAATAATCATAAGTATCCAATATCTCAAAATGGTACTTATTTAGATTTGTCTCATGTTCCATTTAAGGATCAACCATAAGCAATAGATGATTGGGCACAATCCTTGTCCATCATTATTACCAATTATAAAAATAGTTGGTCAAAGGAAAAATTCCTTGATTATATTGTAGCAACTCTCCAAGGAGATGTGTTGCAATGGTTAAGACAGTGGGAAAAATCTGAAATTGGAAAAAGTCAAAAAATGACTTTGTTAACAAATTTTCTCACACTTGACACAATTTTAGCTGAATTTGCAAAAATCATAAAAGAAAATTTATGTGGTTTTGCAAGAGATACTAATTTGCAAGCAGATGCAAATTATATTTTGACTAAATTAGAATTACATAATATTTGTCTTTTTGAAGATTATGTTCAAACTTTTAAAAAAATATTATTATCTTATTGATCCACCAGCAAATCAACCCTGGTTAGATCAATTTTTTCATAAACTCCCTAATCCATGGGATGAGTTATGTATTAAAATATATCCTGATTTTCTCAAAAAAAATGGGGAAGGAAGAATATGATAATCTTGGTTTTCGCATTAATTATGTTCTAAGGCTGATAGCAGATCGGTGTCTAGAAGCAAAGGAAAAAAAACAAATAAAAAATCAAATTTCTAACTCGCCATATGGTCAAAAATGTTGTGATAAAATTTTAAAAGAAAATTGGAAAATTGGTTGTAATACATTTCCTAAAAGAAAAGGATTTTCCAAAAAGCATAAAAAATATAAATGGAAACCTTGGAAAAAGAACAAAACTTTTTCAAAAAAGAAAAAGTATATTCGAAAAAAGAAACCAACAAATGTTTCAAAAAAGAAAACTTGTAAATGTTACATTTGTAACGAAGAAGGTCACTATACACCCGAATGCCCAAAAAGGGAAAAAAGTGCAAAGAAAATGATCAAAGTCCTTGAAGAACAAGATTTTGAAATAATATATGGAGAAGAAATTTCTGATGAAGAAGAAATCTTATATGAAATTTCTAGTGATGAAGAAAGTTCAGATGAAGAACTAATCTTCATGATTACTAATAATAGTCAAGCAATATCTCAAGAAGCGGATAATATATCTCAAGAAGAATTGCAGGCAATTCAACATAGAGATGTAATCGGGGAAGAAAAAACTTTTACCGACGAAGAATTAGCAAAATTTGAAAAAATGCAAGAAGTTACTGTTCCAGAAATTTACAAACTTTTAAAATTTAACTTCTTTTTAGCAAGAGTGTTTGAACAATACAGTGGTAACACTCAAGCAAAATGGTCAGAAGAAGGAAATATTGATCTTCCTTTTTTTGATAAGAAAAAAGTTGCAAGATGGAAAAAGAAATATCCTGAAATTCAATATATTCATATTGGATTAATTCAAGTAACCATAACAGCCTTATTTTGCCAAGGGATAGATACTCCTATTTTGGCAGTAATTTTTGATAAAAAATTTTCCGACCCAATGAAAGCAATCATTGGAGGAATTCAGTCTAATTTGGCTAATGGAGTAGTTTGGTTTAATGTTAGACCAAATTTCTTTATTTCCATAAATGATCCTAATCTTGAAGATACAGTCAGAATAAGAATTAAAACACAAGGATTAGGAATGAAATCAAATTCTCATGATTTGGCTATTCGTTGGAAAATAATTCACGAATTAACCAAATTTCCTGAAACAAAAACAAGATCAAACGATAATAAAATCGTTGAGATCTTTGAACCAAGACCATTTGACACGATAATACAACCTCGTCTAATGAATTGGAGCGATTTAGAAGTTGTTAGTAATGGGCGCCCATGTGGCATGACCATTAAAATTTGATTTTGAATCCTTATCCAAATAGGTTTTGATTTTGAAATCAAACCTATTTAGGATAACCACTCTTGAAACAGACGTTATCAGTTTGAACTGATATAGATAGATATAATATATATTAGATATTATCTGTATCTTAACTGATATGGATAGATATTATAATATATTAAATATTTGTTATATGGTTATGGGTAATCCAAGAGAAACAACGTTGAGTCTGTTTCAACCCATATTCTGACTCTCTCCCAAGAAACAACGATCAAAGTCATTTTGCACTGTGGTTTGTGTGGGTGATATTCACCAATGTAATATCACCCCACTGCTGGGATTGATTGATCTGATTCTGGAAGCACGTGATTTATCCACGAGGTTCAATCATCAAAAGGTATGATCTGATGATTTTATTCCGCTGCATGTTTTGTGTTTTGATTTACATTGGTATCAGAGCCAATAGTGGATATTTTCGTGCTTTCTTTTATCATGTGTATATTTATAAAAGATGTGGAGATCCAAAATATTTTATTTTTGTGATCATTAATGTCATTTTTAAGAGCATAAATGATTTTATTTTGGAAAAAGGAGTCCGGCAGTACAAAAATCGGAACAGTCAGCACACTGGAAGGCGGCGCGTGGCTTTCACGCGCCACCACGCCGAAGACACGCGCGCCCACGCGCTTCCACGCGCCTACACGCGCCGGATGCCCTTCTGACGCGCCTGCACGCGCCATCACGCGCGCGTCGGCGGTGCTGTCTACGCAGGCGCGCCGTCCGCGCCCGCACGCGCGCCGCGTGCGGAGCCGAGCGCCGAGCCGAGGCTGAGCCGCGGGCCGAGCCGAGGCTGAGCCGCGCGCCGAGCCGATCCTTGAGCCGACTTGCGCTGAGCGGCGCCGAGCCGAGCCGAGCCGTTTTTTCCGCGCTGGCTTGGCTCTAAGGCTCTGTTTGTTTGTTTTTTAATTCTGAATTGCGTTAATTGGCCATAATTTATTCGTTATAGCTTTGTTTTAAGCATGGTTGGTACCCTTAGACTCAGAATTAATTTTTCTACATTCTATAAAATTTTGAAAATTTTACGAAAATAAAAAATATTTTTTCTGTGTTAATAATTCATTTTTTATGCTTTAAAATGATGCTGGTATTGCATAAATAATTTTCTGGGGTTGAAATTTTTATTGTGGACTTCTGAAATGTTTTAATATCTACTGGTAATATTGTCTCATTTTATCAGTTTCTGGATTTTTTATTTCTAATTTTATGTGTATTTATTAGTTATTTAAAATTCCAGAATATTTCAAAAAAATTTCAGAAGATTTCAGAACAATGTACATTTTAATTATGGCATAATCTGAATATTGTTTCTGTTTACTAGTTTCTGGATTTTTTATTTCTAATTTTATGTGTGTTTAATTAGTTATTTAAAATTCCAGAAAATACCAGAAAATTTCAGGATGATGTACTTTCTGTTATGGCATAATTTAAATATTGGATACAGCATATTTTTTTTTGGGTTTGTAATATGTTGTAATTAGAAGAGCATGTTTATTTATTTATTTATTAGAATTCCATTATTAAATAAATATAGCATGAGTTATTTGTAGATTTACATTAAAATGCTATTGTATGGAATTTATCATGCTTTGTATATGCCATAGTCAGTGGGAGGTTATTCGGTTGAGAGAAATCTTTGTAGATTAACTCCCGAAAACCAATATTTTGCGCATAAATTAAACTAAATTTTGGATAATTGTCACTTGTGGCGCAAGAGATGATTACGAGCATAGCGGATTTTCGATCTTGCGACTTGTGTAATATTGTCACTATTTAATTTAGATTTTTGCGGCAAAATTATATTATGCTAATCAAATTTATCCCAATGCGAATTTCTCTCTAAATTGATTTAGCTTATGAAAGTTAATTTGGTTGACCTAAACTTAGTAGAGATGTTCAAATGTGAACAAACTAATCCCATTCTTTAGATGAGCAAAAGTCTTGGAGACTTTAGGTCAAACCTTAATTGAGCCAAAGTAAGGAAACATGACTCAAAGTCGCCGTGTTTTTGTTGCCTTGTTTGGCACAATAAAAACTAATGTGTGCGCTATAGTTAGCGGCACGCTACATAGTTTTAGTTGGCGAGTTTTGGAGTTATGAAATTAGTAAGCCCTCAATAGATCTGTATATGATCTTGACTAATGAGTTGCGCGGATTGACTTTGTAATTTGACTTGTAAATAATGTTACATCATTGGATGAAGTAACATTCAAGAGTCACGTCATCCAAGAAATGCGAGCTTAAATAAATTAGTCATTAAGTGTAAGACGAGTAGCCAGTACGAGCAGTGTTTTGCTCTCTACCCAATTATTGGGAGTGGATTGAGCGAAATTTCATGCACTATAATAGTGTGCGTTGAAATATCACGTGAAGTTAAAAGATTAGCGCTTAGAAGCTGCAAAATCTATTAACACTGAGTGAAAAGATTAGCGCTTAGTGGCTGCAAAATCTATTAGCATTGCCAACTTGTCTAAGTGTGGACACTTACTGTTTCCACACTTGAGTGTGAAACATGGATGAGGTGCTTCTTTGTGTGATTCCTTTACAAGGCTAACGTTTTGAATAACATTTACCACTAAGCGCAAACGTTGCAGCATAGTAATGAAAAGGTTAAGGCTGACAAGGTTGTTATGACTCTAAGAATTTAACGCATCGCTTGTAAGAGCATTGTGTTGAATTAGACTCTTTAGCCTAATTCGCGCTTAAGTTACTTCGGGAGCTATCATAGTTGATAGCTTATTCTCTCCTTCTTGTGGATAGTAGAATTAATTGCAAGTAACTATGAAGCGAGAAATAGAGATGGCAACAGGAGTATCGTCATCTTTCAACTAGATGTATTAAAGTGTATGGAGAATAAAATTGACTTGAAGGTGCAGGGGATTAGCACTTACTAGTTAAATTTGCGACTTAGGCGCAGTTGATATCTCCATGACATCCTTTTTATGATCTAGTGAATATGACTTAGTCGTGAGTCATTACCTAGTTGGGCCTAAACCTTTAAAACTTGTCTTCGAGAACTCACACATTAAGATGATTGGAATTAGTTTATGACATTGGTCATGAACCAGTGGCTTATTATACTTAATCACATTAATGAGATGATGACATGATGGTTTGAGTAGGCCTTCTCGGGCCCACTCGCTTATGACATCCTGCTCTCATGTGAATGTGTAACTTTGTTCGCAATGGGTGCGCACAAGTAAGTAGGAAAGCCGCAGAAGGTCATTTGTTTTGGCGCATTTAGTCCACTATGATATTTTGTGACTAGATATGTGTGAGGGTACAATAGCTAAGCCTCAATCTCAACACATTTATAGATTACGATACGCATCTGAGTCAAGACTATTTGATCTCCCATAAGTCAAAAGTTTTGAGATGATTTTTGACATTGCACATATGAGGTCGAGATCAATTAGATAAGAGTTTTTTGTGCTTTTAGTTTTGACCAAGGTGGCGAGTATCTATTTGAGTTATTTTTTCAGAAAAACTCTGTGAAGAGAGATGGATGCTTAGAACATTGATTATTCCTAGTACTCAACAACACACTGGTGTAGTAGAGATAAGGAATTAAATATTGTTAATGTTAGGTAGATAATGGCGCAAAATGTTTCCCAATTGGGAATTGCACTAGTTTGTTGCCTATATCCCTAACTAAGTGCCCTCCATATCAGTTTTTACACTCCATTTTGAGTAATGGGTTAGCAGAGAGCCATCTATGGGCGATCTGTAACCATTAAGCAGCTTATCTTTATTCTACTTCTCATAAGATTGCGAAGTTAAGACCTAGGGTTCTATAGCGCATTATTGTATGCTGTCTTGTAAACACAAAGGGTCGTGTGGCGCATTATTGTATGCGGTCATGCAAACCCTCCGGGTCATGTGCATATAGGTAAGCAGCTTTGTGGTAGTGTAACTAAGTCACATAAAGTTTTATTAGTAAAGGTGACGTGAATAGAGTTTTCGGAACTCTATAAGATGGAGAATTCCAAGCATAGCGCTCTATGTAGCCTAGTTGAGAATGGAAAGAAATTTCCAATATCCTAGGGACAGTGGGAGCGATGTGTCTACTAATGGATTACTCCATTAGAGCAGAATACTCTACATTCTTAGTTGCGTGGTAGCAAATGTGAAAATTTTCCACGTCATCACTGGGTGATTGAGAGGGAAACATTCATGATTGCTCCGCAAGATGATAAAGAGCCTAGGATAATGCCAAAGGCTCTAGTCCCCTGTTTTTAGAAAGTGGATCAATGCTGCGCAGTTTAAGACAAAGTCTTTGAGGATTAACCATTTTTTATAATTTGGTTGACTTTCCATTATGACGCAAAACTGTTATAAAGTTATGCGTAATTTGGATAGTCATTTTTGAGGCATAAGGCTCGCTAGATACCGAATGGTCGCACCATTGAGGAAAGTGTAGACCATGAGAAGACTTCCTCCTGGGGAGTGAGGTTATTTTGACTTAGGCTATAATTGACATAAGTTCGGAACATTGATTTGTGGACACTGTGACCCGATTTCTCATTAGAGAATTGGATAAGTAGATCCGTAGGGATTTACCTTCTGCTTTTATGGTGAAAAGTTAGGAGCGCAAAAAGGTTGCTAGTTCCAACAAATCTTTTACAAGCAGTTATCCAAACAGTGGTTCTTAGATTTCGTCAAGCCATGATAGGGCAACGATGATCGATGAAGACCACTGAGGCATGATCAATGGTCCAAAAGAAGTTTTTCCTTACTTAGTCATTATGAGCCAGGAATTTATAAGGTTGTCGCCACCTAGGGTGGGCAGTCCTCCATTTTAGATATGATGGACATGGGTGATGTAATTCATATGCTCGGATGTACGATCCTTAGGGACTGTTTTAGGAAAATTCTCGGTTTGTCTTCAATGACTTACATAAGGAATATCCTAGAACGATTCTAGATGCAAAATTGCAAACCCATTGACTTACCTATCGGTAAAAGCCAGAGCCTTAGCTATTGAGTGAATCCTCAGATTGTCTTTAGGAGAAACAGATGACCTATATTCCTTGATTTTTTCTTTGTTGTGGGAGCCTAAAGTACGCTATGTGGGCGTATTCGGCATGATAAGTTTTATCTTTGATAAATGGTTAACTGAGTTGTTTAGACATTGACCTTGCTCATTAGACTGTGGATAAAATGCTTTATTAGAAGCATATTAATTTGCTCCTTGTAAAATTCAATGCGCTAGTTGGGCGCATCTGCGCTAGTTGGGCGCATTAAGAATAAACGCAAATTGGTCACCAAAAATATCTTTAGAGAGGTTATTGCGCAAGAGGTAGTGATCTTAAATCATTTCATGTGAGGCGCACATGGTGGATTCCGTTGTGTATACTTATCGCAAGAGGTGCTGATAAGGCTTATGTTTGAAATCCATAATTGCGCAAGCTGTGGTCAATTTTTTTTAAAATCGATCACTTATTTTGAGATGATGGGATGTTGACACTATTATGGTTTGTGTCATAATGATTAGCAAATGATGATGTCAGCAGGCAAGATTGGCTCACTCACACGAGCAATCGCCCTTGGCGCTTGGGAGCGAGCAAGGATGAGACTGGTGGTTTATTTTTATTTGGAGCCAAGAGAGGCTTAAATCATCCACTATGTATGTCGACTTGGTTATAACCAAGATGAGGTCGTGTTAAGGACCAAACATGGATGTTAGTACCCACTTTCCATGTTGTGCCTGTTATGATTAGCCAGATGCGAGATCTCATTTGGCGCCTAGAAGGCGAGCAAATAGAGAATTCGGGTTAGGCGCTAGAAAGCGACTAGACTAATATCTGTACGGTGTATCGAGTATGACGTCACTCTTTATGGAAGAGTTACTCCACCGTAACATATATTCATACTATATGTGCTTAGCGACCGAGTAATGAGGTGAGAGAATGGATCCCTGCTTCCTCACCGTGTGAGTCTTACGAGTCATTATTGATATGACTTTCATTTATGTACCCTTTTGTGACTTTTGACTATGTCATAAGGTAAGGGGTTGATGTTCTGCTACTTTGGTATGTTGCCTGCGGTCATGCATGATTCGGCCTTAAGGGACATCACTGGGAAAGCGGTCAATCCTAAACTAAATGGCATGAGTGCAAAGGGAAGATCATCTAGTATTACACCACTGTTGTATATTCACTGCCGGCAACTCACATCGCTCTGTATGAGAGGCGAATTGAGTGTGAATATATTGCAAGAATTGAGAGGGTCAAACATGCTCTTTTTGAGGGATTAGAGATGTTTTTTGGACCGGTGTAATTAGATGGGTCTGGGGTATATGAGACACTATTTCTTTTCTTTTTGGGTTGATGTCTCTATGCTGGCTCATTTTGAGTTTCTAGTATAGAGCTCCCACATGCAGGTGTTCTCAGCAGTCGCACGGTGCAGTGGCTAGTATGAGATTGTTCGTTTTTTGGGAGATTGAGATAGAGATGTGGCAGTGTCATGCCAACTCATGTGCGAGTGGGAGATGTTAGTAATGGGCGCCCATGTGGCATGACCATTAAAATTTGATTTTGAATCCTTATCCAAATAGGTTTTGATTTTGAAATCAAACCTATTTAGGATAACCACTCTTGAAACAGACGTTATCAGTTTGAACTGATATAGATAGATATAATATATATTAGATATTATCTGTATCTTAACTGATATGGATAGATATTATAATATATTAAATATTTGTTATATGGTTATGGGTAATCCAAGAGAAACAACGTTGAGTCTGTTTCAACCCATATTCTGACTCTCTCCCAAGAAACAACGATCAAAGTCATTTTGCACTGTGGTTTGTGTGGGTGATATTCACCAATGTAATATCACCCCACTGCTGGGATTGATTGATCTGATTCTGGAAGCACGTGATTTATCCACGAGGTTCAATCATCAAAAGGTATGATCTGATGATTTTATTCCGCTGCATGTTTTGTGTTTTGATTTACAGAAGTCCCTCGACAATGGTTAATCTAAGACCTAGTGGGACAAGGAGAATCTTCTAAAACAAAAAAACCTGCACAATTACAAATGCAGGCATCAGGAAAAAATTTATATATTGAAAATACAGTTCTAAAAATTAAAAGATCAACTTCTGTATTTGAAAAAGATTTTCCTAACAAATCATTTTCAAAGTTAAGCATTGGAGAATCAAGTAATAATTCTAATCAAGAATCTATTACTTCAAACAATGTTTAGATTCCTATTTTTCCAGGAACAAGAAAACTTGAACATATTAAGTCCGCATATACGCATCATTTTCAAACACAAAATGATGATATTATTTTTTCTCCTAGCCAAGGAAAAAGAAGATATACATATGTATTGGGAACGTTTAATTTTGCAGGTTACAAACCATATAGCCTCAGTGTTCTCATAGACACAGGAGCTACAATTAGCTCATGTAAATGGAATGCCATACCAAAGGAAAAATGGACATTAATGAAACATCCAATTTTGGTTACTGGAATAGATGGCAACCATACTTCCACACAATTCAAGGCTAAAAATATAGCTATTTGGTTAAATGATAGTAAATTCATTATACCAAAAATTTTATGTTTTCCGTATATGCATGGAGATTTCCTTCTTGACAATAATTTATATATAAATACCATCCAATGCAAATACAGGAAAAGGCTATTTCATTAAGCATAAACAATGTCTTAATTCATATTCCCTTGTTAGAACAACATAAATACATTTGTGACAAAGAGTTTGCGCCCGTGCCGCGTAGTGTTTTAACTCCCATCATCAAAACTATTGATGAATCACATTGGATTTATAAAATTTTAGAAGAAAATTTTAGCGAACATCCATTAAAACTATGGCAACGTAGTCCACGTTATTGTAGTTTAAAATTGAAAGACCCTAATGTTATCATTAGAGTAAGACCAATGATCTATACTAGACAAGATATAGATGAATTTGATATTCAACTCCAAGAACTTTTAGACAAAATGTTAATTGAAGAAACTAAAAACCCTCACTCTAGTCCAGCTTTTATGGTAAGAAACCATACTGAAATTAGAAGAGGAAAAGCCCGAATGGTAGTAAACTATAAACGGCTAAATGAAAGTTTAGAATTTGATGGATATTTTATTCCACGAAAAGATGTTTTGATTAACTTAACCAAAGGATCAAAAATCTTTAGTAAATTTGATTGTAAAAGTGGATTTTGGCAAATTCAATTGACTGAAGAGTCAAAAAATTGACAGCCTTCAGTACACCTAGAGGACATTATCACTGGAATGTTATGCCCTTTGAATTAAATATAGCACCACAGGTATTTCAACGGTGGATGGATACAATTTTTAAAGATCTTAAAGATTGTTGTGTAGTTTATATTGATGATATACTTATCTTCTCTAAAACCAAGGAGGAGCATAAGAAACATTTAAAATTACTTTGTGAAAAATTCCAAAAACATGGAATTATTTTGTCTCCAAAAAAGATTGAACTAGAAAAAGAATCAATTGAATTTTTGGGAATAATTTTAGATAAAAAAAGTTTAAAATTACAAGAACATATTTTGTCCAAAGTACGAGATTTTCCTAATACTCTTGAAAATATAACACAATTACAGAGTCTATTAGGCATTTTAAATTATGGACGAAATTTTATTGAAAATATTTCAAAAATAGAAATTCCTTGGTTAACCAAATTAAGGAAAAATGTTATTTTTTAATGGACAGCAGAAGATATTGCTTTAATTAAACAAATTAAAGAAACTGTTAAAATTTATCAGATGTTTATCTTCCTAAAACAGGTGATAAATTAATTTTAGAAACAGATGCCTCAGAAGCATGCTGGGGATGTGTTCTTAAAGCTATACCTAGTAATTTATGGCATGATAAAGAGATACCTTTATCAGAAAATGGGATTAGACCAAGAAAAAATCCAATACCCATAAAATTACAAAAAGAAGAATTAATTTATGGATATAATTCTGGAACATTTAAACCAAATGAACAGAAATATATTATTTTCGAAAAAGAATTACTTGCAATAAAATTGGCAATAAAGAGTTTTCATATTTATTTAGCTCCAGAAAATTTTATTGTACGCACTGATAATAAGGCAGTAAGAGATTTCTTGATCAATAAAAAACCTATTGAACAAGGAAGAAGATTAGCCTGGTATAATAAAATTTCTGAATATACTTTTGAAGTAGAACATCTTAAAGGTACTAACAATTTTCTTGCAGATTTTCTTAGCAGAAATTGTTTACAGAAAATTAAATTTCTAAACAAGTAAATTTAATTTTTACAGAAGACCTCTAGACCAAGAGGAAACAATAGATAAGGGTAAACAACCCGCTCAAGGAGATTGGGTGACAATTGCTAAAAAAACAATCCCCAGAGAAGAAAAAGTTTATTTTGTGTTTGCAGGAAAACAACCTGGAATTTACACAGAATGGAATGATTGCAAAACACAAGTTTGTGGATATTCAGGAGCGAGCTATAAAGCATATGTTAGCATGACTAAAGCTAAAAAAGCTTTTTACAGTGCACCCGCTACGCCTGTTTATCAAAAGAATTTTTGTCAAATGAGAACTAACCCAGTTCCAGCTAATATTCAGACATCTAGACCAAATGAATCTGAAATAAAAGATTTTTTCAACCCTGGTATATTCAGAGAAATTTATGCAGAACTCAATAGAGTTTGGAAAAGTCACATTGTAGACAACAAAGTGAAATTTTGAAAACACATGGGAGTTCTGGCCAACAAATTAGCTGAGCAAACAGTTAAATTAAAAGATTTGCAAAATCTTTGTTTCAATATTCTTAAACAAATGAATTGGAATGAAGATTTTAATTTTGAAAAAATAAACAATTTTCTTCAACTATCAGACCTCATATCAGATGAGTTTTCTGATCCAGTTTTTGAACAAATAAAAAGAATTTATCTTTTTGAAAAAGCAAGAACTTTGTTCCAAAAGAAATTTTTATGTTAATCAAAAGTCGAGTTGAAGATCATCATGATAAGATTAGACAAATCTTAGAATGATCTTATGATAAATTAAATTTGAAATACGAAATTCCCAAAATAACCATCATGGCAAACCATGACATGTGGTTTTTTGAGGATATAGATTGGAGAATAACTAATCAAGTTATTTTCCAAATTTTAGATCCAATCCAATGGATAGATTATCCAATGATCATCAAAACAATGCTCTCATGGATAGTAAAAGGCTTTCGATGGAGCAAATATTTTACTTTTTGGATCTCCAGTACTGTTGGTTGGCGAGAACGAGAACATTTTTTCCAACCATACCAAATTTGGTATCTTAAAGAAACTGAAGATTTTGAATTTGAAGATGATTATTTAGATGAAGATCACTGGAGAGAGCAATTGGAAAATATCCAAAAACTTTCTTTGACAGGATATTGGATAGACAGTCTAATATCTGTTTCACAAGCAGCGTCCAACATCCATGGCTCAGCAAAATTGCCATTCATGGTTACAGATGGTAGAATATTATTTGTAACTCATTTTCCCATAATATATCAAAGGTCTCCTACACAAATTAATGAGGCTCTTGACATGTTAATAAATCTCAAAAAGAGAAATAATTTGGATCTTCTGTTGGAACTAGCCATGACCGCGGATGATGTAGAACATTTTCGGAATGAGCAATACAGCCAAGATCCAGATTCCCCTCCATCAGAGACTGATGAAGAATATCACAATCTCATTAACAGGATAGAAGCATAGTGGACCCCACTATCAAATGCAACTGTCTCCTGATCGACTCCAACCTTATCCAGGACACGTGGAGCAACCTGCATTATTTGGCGGAAAGTGATCAGCCACATCCTTTCAGCCGACGCTACACGACAAATCAGCTCAGCCAAAGCTTATCTACAACAGTCTATCTCTTTGAAAATCGAGAAGGGTAGACAGTGTGTATCAGTGTATATAATTGTAAAAACTGTAGCAAAGAGCAAATAATTGTAGTCCTTTTGTATTTATTTTTGTCTCTTTGTATTTACTTTTAGGTAGATTTTTCAAAAAGCCTATGACTAGGCTTGCCTAAAGAGTTAGAAAAATTGGCAACTTTTAGACGTAAAGTCTTACAAAGTTAGATATGTTAGATATGAAGTTAGATATGCAATAAGTTATATTTTGTTTGTATTCCCCTCTTGTAAGTCTATATATTGGCCTTTATGCCAACATAATGGGACATGTAAATTCCCTTCAACTTCTCTCCATCTTTTTGCTTTCTTCTTTGTCTCTAAGTTCTCTATCATAATTCCTTATTCTATAACTCCACCATAATTCCATAAGTAAAAAGCTCCTTTCCTTTAAAACTTGTAAGGGGGACTGAGTCTGGGTGTGGTTGCTACAAAATGGACCGAGTCAATTTTTTGTTCTAGGGTGGGTTGACTTTGACCTATCAGGTGGGTGGTTTGGTCAAGAACGAACCCAGGCCTATAATTGTAACAGCCCCGAGGGTGAAGACCCGGTTTAATTATTTTGTGGGTGTAGGCCCATTATTGGGCCTTCTTGACACATTGTATGGGTTGTTTATTCGTCGGCTCGTGTTAGTAATATGGCCCAGCTATTTTACCTTCCCCCAGACTGCGTTTAGCCCAACAAAGTGGTCAATTCAGAGTAATCAACAATTCAAAATTAATAAACAACAATATAGCCTCTCAAATTCCAAATCACACCTTGCTGAGGTGTAAAATTTTATTGGATTTTATGTCATGTTGGCATTGTGTAAAATCTCACAATAGTTTCACACCTAAGGAATGACATGTCATAAATTATCACATGAATGTAGAACACATGTAATCATGTATTTGAATTATTTTCTCTTATTCTTCTTTTCTTACTCTAAAACTTCAATTTATCCTACCAAAACTCACCATTATTATCAATATCATTATTTTTATTATATTATTACTTGCACTTGGAAAACCTATAGCTTTCAATGACCACAAACCAACATTCCTTAGAGTTGTAAACATGGAAGGTACGTCGCTGAAAAAGGTTCCTCGAATTTTCAAATTTGAGACCATGTGATGCTCTAGCCCTGAATGCATAGAGGTTATTAAATCCAAATTGTAATCTACTATTAATGGCTCCTCTATATTTCAACTAGTGCACAAACAGAAGGCTTGTAGTGGAGGTCTTTAACCATGGAGCAAAACGGTTTTTGGGAATAGCAAAATTAGATTAGCTGGTCTCTAGAGGACCAACTAATTCGAAATCAGGCCCTCCCTCCCACTAAGGACAATTTGTTTGATCAACTCAGAGTTCAAAATGAGATGGAAGAAGTCTTATCCCCAGAAGAAATGAAATAGGTGGCTTAAGTACGGGGATCGTAACTCAGGGTTTTTTCATGCTTCAATGATTCAAAGGAAGCAAAGGAATCAAATTTTAAAGCTTCAAACAGAAGAATGGAGGTGGCTCTGTTCTAATACCGATATTAATCATTACCTTATTGAACTTATATTCCAATTTGTTTACTTACGGTGGTAATAGCAATACAGATGAAGCTCTAGAAGTGGTTGAGCACTCAATCTCGGCAGATATGAACCGCGTGTTGGTAAAACCAATTTGTGATGAGGAAATTAAGGAAGCAGTTTTTAGCCTTGGTACGAACAAAGCCCCCGGTCCCAATGGCTTCCTCAGATTTTTTTATCAAACTTATTGGGCTGAGGTAGGCACATAATTGTGTCAAGTAGTGAAGGATTTCTTCAATATCTTCTGAAAGAAATCAATCACACGAATTTGGTGCTAATCCCAAAAGTTCCCAACCCAGTGAAACTGTCACAATTTTGCCCAATCAGTCTTTGCAATTTCAGCCTTAAGGTTATCACCAAGATTTTAGCCAATCGACTAAAAGTGATTCTGAACAAGTTGATTTCTCCACACCAGTCTGCCTTTGTACCAGCTAAACTAATTGAAGACAACATTTTGTTAGCTCATGAGGCTTTTCACTCCCTGAAGCTGAAGCGTAAAGGAAAATATGGAAACATGGCGATTAAGCTGGACTTCAATAAAGCCTACGATCATGTGCAATGTGATTTCTTGGGGGCAGTGTTAAGGAAGATGGGTTTCTATCCTACCTAGATTCAATGGGTGATGGAGTGCGTGACAACGATTTCATTCTTAGTTTTTGTTAATGGGGAAAATAAGACTGCCTTTATCCCAACCTGGGGGTTGAGACAAGGAGATCCCCTTTCTCCTTATCTCTTTCTTCTAGTTTCAAATGTGCTCTCTAGGCTGATTTCTAGAAGTGTGAGGAGCCACCAGACATCAGGCATCAAGATTACAAGACATTGCCCTATACTCTCTTATCTTTTGTTTGCAAATGACGTCCTCCTCTTCCTTAATTAAAGCCAATTCTTCTAAATGTCAAAAGATGATCGAGGTGATTTGGGTATATTGTGGAGCCTCAGGCCAACTTGTTAACTTCGACAAATTTAGCGTTGTCTTTTTTGGCTAATGTACCATTGCCTACCCAACACCAGATTTGTTCTACCTCTGGATTTCGGTTAATGTAGAATGATGCCAAATATTTGGGACTGCCTTCGTTTTGGGGAAGGTCAAAGGTTGATACATATGGCTTCATCATTGGAAAAGTCCTCTCTATACTCCAAGGGTGGAAACTAAAGTTGTTTTCACAGGTTGGCGGCGAAATTTTTGTTGGGTATATCTCGTTATTGGAGTATGGGACCCAATTGGTTTATTAAAAGAGTTTTAATTTGGTTTGATTTAGGTATAATATATTTTTATATATTATATCTAATTTTGTGGAAACCTAATTCAGTTTGGTAACAACTAGGGGTTTGATAAAAAGCCCTAGATTCACAATATATATTGATAGTGATATTGTTTGTTCTTTAAAAAAAATTAGAGTAGCAGCAACAGCTAATTAATTCTGTGAGATAGCACTTGGTGCATCATATTTGGTGGAATTAAATTGGGTGAGTTAGTGCTGTTGTCCAGTTGCTCTTCGGAAGTTCCTTTGCTTTGGTTTTTTTTTTTGGTTCTTTGATGCACTGTCAGTGTGCTTATTCGGCTGCTTTGGTGGAGTTAATTTGGGCTTATTATTTTGGGTCTTCTACAACTCTAGTTCTGAAGATTTTGGTTTATTTATTTGGTGAGGTCTTTCCTCTTATTTATTTATGATTATTTGGAATTCACCTAAGGGTGGTTTGTGAGACCATTCGTGTCTCGTTTGTAATCGTTTGGAAACTATTTGGTTGATAGTGGAATCGGATTTCGATCCCGTGGATGTACCTCACATTGAGGGAACCAAGTAAAAATTCTTGTGTTGCTTTTGATTTAATTTTTCCACATTAGTTTTTATTCCCATTGATTGATTTACTTGTGGGAAATCATTGATTTTCCTTAACAACTGGTATCAAAGCTTAGGTTTATTTGAGTTTATTTATTTGTGTAAATCAATGGATGGGAATGTAGGTTGCATGTCTAGCTTCAATGGAAGTAATTGGGTAACTTGGAAAACTAAAATGGAGGACCTATTATTTTGTAAAGATTTGTATAGATCCATTGAGGGTGATAGTGGCAAACCTGAGGGTATGAAAGATGATGAATGGAATAGGCTTAATCGAAAAGCCGTTGGTGTTATCCGTCAATGGATTGATGATAGTGTGTTTCAACATGTAGCTACTGAAACTTCGGCACATGATTTATGGAAAAAATTATAATCTTTATGATAGAAAATCAGTCACAAATAAAGCCTTTCTGTTTTGTAAGTTGGTAATTTAAAATATAAAGATGGCAGCCCCATTCCAGAACATTTGAATGAAATAAAGAGTATTGTTAATCAACTTGCTTCTATGAAAATTATTTTTGATGATGAGTTGCAGGCTTTGATGCTACTTAGTTCTTTGCCCGAAAGTTGGGAGACTTTGGTTGTGACAGTTAGTAATTCAGCACCTGATGGAGTTGTCACAATGGGCCAAGTCACTAGTAGCCTATTGAATGAAGAAACTAGAAGAAAATCAGTGGGTTCCTCTCATTCGGAAGCATTCGTTGTGAGAGGTCGAAGCAAAACAAGGGGGAGGAGTAAGACTCCTCATGGTCGTGATCAAAGCCGTGACAAATCAAAAGATGGTTCTTTTTCAAAGAAAGACATTGAGTGCTATTATTGCCATAAGAAAGGGCACATGAAACGAGAATGCCGAAAACTCAAGAACAAAGAGAAAAGGCATGATAAAAGTGTGGATAAGAAGTAAGAAGACACAACAGCAGTGACTACCAATGGTGATCTCATGGTCGTTTGTGAAGATGATTGTATCAATTTTGTAGGCCGAGAGAGCTATTGGGTGATTGATTCCGGTGCTTCTTTTCATGTGACTTCTCGAGTTGATTTCTTCACTACCTACACCGAAGGAGATTATGGTTTTGTTCGAATGGGTAATGAAGGTTTGTCCAAGATTATTGGCATGGGTGATGTTTGCTTGGAAACAAATTTGGTCTGTAAGTTGTTACTTAAAGATGTGAGGCATGTTCCCGACATTCGCCTCAATTTGATCTCTACTGGGAAGCTAGATGATGAAGGCTTCAACAACAAATTTGGTGATGGAATATGGAAGCTCACAAAGGGTTCTTTGGTGGTGGCTAAGTGTAAGAAGACTCATACACTTTATTCGATGCAAGGAAAAATTTGTAAAAGTGTTGTCAATGCACTTGAAGATGATACTTCTACTGAATTGTGGCACAAGCGGCTTGGCCATATGAGTGAAAAGGGGCTACAAGTTTTGTTCAAGAAAGAGCTTCTACCTGGTTTGAAAGGTACACATCATAAAACTTGTGTTCATTGTTTGGCGGGTAAACAACATAGAGTTTCTTTTCATAAAAATGTTGCCTCTAGAAAAGAAATGTTTTGGAGTTGATTCATTCGGATGTTTGTGGTCCTTTGAAAGTTAGAACACATAGTGGTGCACTTTATTTTGTTACTTTCATTGATGATTATTCAAGGAAAGTTTGGGCTTTTTTACAAAAACTAAAGATCAAGTTCTAGAAGTATTTAAGCATTTTCAGGCCATGGTTGAAAGAGAAACATGGCAAAAATTGAAGTGCATCCGATCAGACAATGGTGGTGAATACATTGGACCATTTGATGAGTATTGTCGCAGCCAAGGTATTCGGCACCAAAAGACAGTTAAAAAGACTCCTCAACAAAATGGGGTTGCCGGGAGGATGAATCGCACTATTGTGGAAAGAACAAGGTGTTTGCTTTCACAAGCTAAATTGCCAAGATCCTTTTGGGGTGAGGCAATGAAGACAACAGTTGACGTGATCAATTTGTCTCCTTCCTATCCTTTGAACGGTGGTGTTCCAGAAAAAGTTTGGACCGGTAAAGATGCATCTTATGAGCACTTGAGAGTGTTTGATTGTAGAGCTTTTGTTCACATTCCAAACGATGAGAGGCCCAAGCTTGATAGCAAGTCAAGACAATGTATTTTTCTTGGCTATGGGCGAGATGAATTCGGGTATAGATTATGGGATCCGGTCGACAAGAAAATCATTCGAAGCCGTGATGTTGTGTTTCTTGAAGACCAAACAATTGAAGACTTTGGCAAAGGTGATCAACCGGAGCCAAAAACTAGTGATCTCATTGACATGGATCCATCTCCTTCATCTTCGGTGGATGATGAAAATGGGGGAGATGTGCAGCCACCTATTGAAGATGTGGAGGATGATGCTAATCCTAATGAAGTTGAGCCAGAAATTGAGGAAGAGCATCCAACTCAAGAACAGCCACCACAACTTGAGTTGAGAAAATCTATAAGGGACCGACAACCTTCAAGAAAGTATCCTCCCAATGAATTTGTGTTGATTTCTGATCAAGGGGAGCCCGAGAGCTACCAAGAAGCAATTGAGCATGCAAAGAAAGGTGATTGGAAAAAGGCCATGGAAGAGGAGATGAATTCTTTACTTGAAAATCACACCTATGATTTAGTGAAGTTGCCTAAGGGGAGGAAAATTTTAAAAAATAAGTGGGTCTTCAAATTGAAGAATGATGGCAAGAATCTGAGGTACAAAGCACATCTTGTTGTGAAAGGCTTTGAGCAAAAGAAAGGCATTGACTTTGATGAGATTTTCTCACCAGTTGTGAAGATGTCTTCTATTCGGATTGTACTTGGCATGGCTGCAAGTATGAACCTTGAAGTTGAGCAACTTGATGTGAAGACCGCATTTCTTCATGGTGATCTTGAAGAAGAAATTTACATGGACCAACCGGAAGGTTTTGTAGAGAAAGGGAAAGAGAAATTTGTTTGCAAATTGAAGAAAGGTTTGTATGGCCTCAAGCAAGCCCCGCGGCAATGGTACAAAAAATTTGACTCTTTCATGATGAATAATGATTTTTCTAAAACCACTTCGACCATTGTGTGTTTGTGAAAAAATTTCCGAATGGTAAATTTATTATTCTTTTGCTTTATGTTGATGACATGTTAATTGTGAGTCAAGATTCTACCACGATTAACATGTTGAAATTGGAGTTGAGCATGTCTTTTGCTATGAAAGATTTGGGACCGGCAAAACAAATACTTGGTATAAAAATTGCTTGTGATCGCAAAGAGGAGTTGATTTGGTTGTCTTAAGAAAGCTACATTTAGAAAGTTTTTGAGAGGTTCAACATGGATAAAGCAAAGCCGGTTGGTTGTCCACTTGCGGGTCATTTCAAAGTTAGTTCGAATCAATGTCCTATAAGTGAGAAAGACAAGGAAGAGATGCTGAAAGTTCCTTATGCTTCAACAGTTGGTTCTTTGATGTACGCCATGGTTTGTACAAGGCCGGATGTTGCTCACGCCGTTGGTGTGGTGAGTCATTTTATCTTTAATCCGGGTAAAAAACATTGGGCAGCGGTAAAATGGATTCCAAGTATCTTCGAGAGACTTCAAAGGTGTGTTTGTGTTTTGGGGATGGTAAGCCGATGCTTGATGGGTTCACAGATTCTGACATGGCCGGTGATATTGATTCTAGGAAATCTACTTCGAGGTATTTGATGACTTTTGCAGGGGGAGCTGTGGCATGGCAATCTAAATTACAAAAATGTGTTGCTCTCTCAACTACCGAAGCTAAATTTATTGCTATTACGGAAGCTTGCAAAGAAGAGTTATGGTTGAAGAAATTTTTGCAAGAGTTGGGTTTGAAGCAAGAAAAGTATGTGCTTTATTGTGATAGTCAAAGTGCTATTCATTTGAGTAAAAATTCTACTTTTCATTCGAGATCGAAACACATTGATGCGAGATACCATTGGATTTGTGATGTGTTAGATTCGAAATTGTTGCAACTCGAAAAGGTTTACACGGATGATAATATTTCGGATATGTTGACTAAGACTTTGTCGAGAGACAAACATTTGAAGTGTCGAACTTTGGCGAGTATGGTTGATATCTCCACCTAAGTCGGTAGGGAGAGAATTGTTGGGTATACCTCCTTATTGGAGTGTGGGACCCAATTGATTTATTGAAAGAGTTTTAATTTGGTTTGGTTTAGGTATAATATATTTTTATATATTATATCTAATTTTGTGGAAACCTAATTCAGTTTGGTAACAACTAGGGGTTTGATAAAAAGCCCTAGATTCACAATATATATTGATAGTGATATTGTTTGTTCTTTAAAAAAAATCAGAGTAGCAGCAGCAGCTAATTAATTCGATGAGATAGCACTTGGTGCATCATATTTGGTGGAATTAAATTGGATGAGTTAGTGCTGTTGTCCGGTTGCTCTTCGGAAGTTCCTTTGCTTTGGTTTTTTTTTTTTTTTGGTTCTTTGATGCACTGTCAGTGTGCTTATTCGGCTACTTTGGTGGAGTTAATTTGGGCTTATTATTTTGGGTCTTCTACAACTCTGGTTCTGAAGATTTTGGTTTATTTATTTGGTGAGGTCTTTCCTCTTATTTATTTGTGATTATTTGGAATTCACCTAAGGGTGGTTTGTGAGACCATTCGTGTCTCGTTTGTAATTGATTGGAAACTATTTAGTTGATAGTGGAATCGGATTTCGATCCCGTGGATGTACCTCACATTGAGGGAACCATGTAAAAATTCTTGTGTTGCTTTTGATTTAATTTTTCCGCATTAGTTTTTATTCCCATTGATTGAACTACTTGTGGGGAATTATAGATTTTCCCTAACAACTTTAATCAAAGCTATGGCCCAAGCTATCCCCACTTACACCATGGCGTGCTTTGCTTTCCTAGAAAAGTTTTGTAATAAACTCAACTCTTGTATCAGCAAATTTTGGTGGGCCGAAGACCCAGGAAGGAAAGAGATCCATTGGGTGAATTGGACTAAATTATTTTTACCCAAATCAGAAGTAGGGCTGGGCTTTCGTGATTTTCATGCGTTCATTATAGCCTTTCTAGTGTGGCAAGGTTGGCGCTTGATGAAAAACCCAGGATCTTTTTGTGCTCAAATAATGAAAGGTATTTACTTTCCACATACCGAATTCATGCAGGCTACTCAAGGGCATAGAGTTTCTTGGGCATGGGCTAGTATTATTCAAGGCAAGAAGTTGCTTGAAGAGGGGGTCCCATGGCAAGTTCATAATGGGATTTCTGTAAGGTTTTGGGATGACAAGTGGGTTTTGTTAACCCCTGGCTTCAGAGTGACTGCTCCTAAACCTTCAGACTGTCAAATTCAAAAAGTGGAGGAAGTTATTGATCCAGCGCATGGAGTGTGGAAAGAGAACGAGATTAAGAAGCTAGTTTTAGTGGAAGAAGCACAACCAATCTTGTATATTCCGATATCTACAAAGAATATGGAAGATTCTCTTATTTGGCATTTTGATAAAATGGGGTTTATTCTGTTAAATTGGGGTCTCGTACAACCATTTTGGGACAGTCAAACAAGGGTCCATAACAACCATCCTCCTCTTTTCAACCTTCAAAATAGTTTTGGAAGCTCATTTGGGTCTCAAGGTTCCCTCTACGATAAACCACTTCTTGTGGAGAGTGTGTAAAAATGCATTGGCAACTAAAGAGAATCTTCATCGAAGGCGGTGTGCCCTCCATCCTATTTGCCCAATTTGTCAAGTAGCTGCTAAAACAATGGAACATTTGCTTCTTGGGTGTAGCTGGGTGAGAGCCGTTTGGTTTGGTAACAACTTGAGCTTCAAGGTTGACCCAATTTCTATTTCATCTGTGGTTCAATGGCTACATCATCTTCTAGATCAGTTCAGCAACAAATCAATGTAGGAGGACTTCATTAGCTCTGTAGCTTAGATGGGTTGGTTTATTTGGAAGGGGCAAAACGATTTTATTTTCAATGCGAACCCAGTTAACCCTATGTCCATTTTTCTTCGAGCCAATCAAGCAATGGAGGAATTAAAGTTAGCTTCGGATAGCCCTGTTGGTGTTGCTGCTGGGCCGTGGAATCTGTCTACCTGGGTTCCTCCTCTGGGGATTGGTTTGAAAATCAATTGTGATGTGACTGTCAGGAAAAATTCTACTCATGGTGCAATCGTTGTTCTATTGCGAAATTCTCATGGAAATCTCATTGATGGAATAGCCAAGTTTGTGACTATTTCATCTGTTCTACAAGGTGAAGCTTTTCCTATTTGAATGGCTTGTCATTTGGCACAAGTGCATAACCTTTCGAACATTGAGATTGAAGGCGACAAGAAGTCAATCAACCACCTTTGTGAGTTTGAGACAGTTCCCCCTTGGGAATGCAATGCTATCTTCCTAGATATCAGAAGCATGGCTGGGAGAGGGAATTTTATCTTCAGATGGGGTCCTTGATCGACAAACAAGGCGGCTCATTGGACAGCCCAATCCTTTTTGATGGGTGATTTACCAGTTTCGTGGGTGTCTTCTCTTCCTCCTGGTTTAGTGAGGGCTATGTCTTTGAAATTGCTTTGTTCGGTGTTCTTAGTTTATCAGTTCCAAAAAAAAAAAACATGGAAGGCACATTACAACCAATGGTTGAAGCAATCTGATTTATTGTCTTTATTACAGAGCATGGTTCCATAAATAATGATATATGTGCTAATTAGTGTACTAGGAGCATCTCCAACCGTTCACTACTTTTTTCACTAAATTTGAGTAAAAAATTTCTGATTTTCTCAATTTGATATGGGTTGCTCCAACAGTGCATCAAAAGGGAAGGGTCATCCGGTGGGTCGATCGGTAAGGATAATTTTTTTTTTTTAACCTGTTTGAACCTACCTATTTGAAAGGGAACCGGTCGACCGGTTGGTCAACCGGCCGGACATCTAGCTGGTTGACCGGTTGGTCTCCCCCAACGGTAAAGCACAATAAAATAGTAAAATCTGGAACTTGTTCTCACTTTGATGAATTTTTTGTTCCATTCTTATTTTGATACCAATTTGCTGAAACTATTGGAGCTCCAAAAAGTGAATTTTTTACCAAATTTCAAATCTGATGCAAGGTTTGATGAACCGTTGGAGATGGCCTAACTAGTTTATCAATTGATAATGTGACACAATTTACGAGGTTTTTGATATTTGTAATTTGTATAATCAGTGGGGTCAATAATAATATCATTACTAGTGTTGGTACACTAATTAATGCATATAACACCACTGTTTTCCCTATAAACAAGAACAACTCAGCCACATCAAGCAGTTTTGAATTAAATCTGACAACCACCACTTCTATTTAGGAAACCATTATATAACAGGAACAATATTCTTGATTATTTGAAAAAAAAACAATGTGTATTACATTAATAACTGTGGGGACATATTTTTTGAGTACCAACACGTGGCCAAGGTGACGTCGACGTGTCAGCCGAGGTGCCACATGTCCTGGTCATGACGCCAAGGTTATCTCCACAAGGCCGAGATTATCTCCAAGGATACCGGAATCTGGGATAAGCGGATAAGGGACAAGAGTCCTAGAATGGAAGAAGACTTCAGTTTGGGTAAAGATAAGACTCTTAGAGAGTTTATCATAATCCTACTGGGAGTCCAAGATTAGCAATAATCCTATGTCCATTGAAGCTAGGCTTCTATTGGGACTAGGATTGAGTTAACTATAATAGAGAGGCACTCCCATGGGTCTAAGGTACGCAATTTATATTCAGAACAGTGACTGGAGCACTATTGATTATCTTTGAGAGATATTTGATTACTGATTTAATCATCAGAGTGCCCCCAGGTGGACGAACCACCACCGGAGTCCCTTTTTCTGTTGCAGGTTGTTCGGGCTAATCCTATTTTGCTAGTGTTCTCCAGCTGAATACTGAGTTGGTAGTATGGTCAGAAATTCACTCACACAATTTGGCGCCGTCTGTGGGAATCCTAGAAGAATAGATGGCAAACGACAGACAGAAAGAGAAGATGGGGGATAACACTTCTACTGGGAGTGGGAGACCAATTGACCTTGATGTCGAAGAAGACAATTGTAACGAAAAAACTCGGGACCAAAGTCACGGAGTGAAAGACGTCGGCCAGGAAGGCGACGTACCAAAGAAGACAGATCAAAGCGGGTACTATAACGAAGACAACCTCCAGGTATGGAAAGAAAGATGCCTACGGAGGGATGATGAGGTGAAGACCATAGTAAACAAATTGGCGGACCTACAAACAATGGTCAACTTCATGATGCAAAATAACGTCATGCAGCCACTGTTCCCGCTGCAGGACACGCCAATTCCAGTGGCCAATGCCCAGAAGGGAGGACAGAAGACAATCCCTGTAGCCCCTCCAGCATGCCAGAAGTGAAAGACACTCTCACCGGCCTTCAAGGGAGGTCGGGCGAGGAGAGCCAAGAAGGGAAGAATCACGAAGGACACATCGCACCAAGGAGGCAAACTCCAAAGAACATCGGCATGTTCAAAGGCAGGAGTTGTGTTTCGATGCGACCAATGGAGAAAGATCAAAAAGGGCTCACCACGAAGCTAAAAGCAGTGCACCTAAGAGACTAAAATCAGGAGATAGCTGAGCTCTTAGGCGGACCAAGGAGGACTTGAGAGATTACCTCAAGAGGAAGCAAGATCATGCCGAGGTAACTTCAATAGTTAAACCGAGAACACCATTCTCGGTAGAGTTAGACAAAGTTGAGGCCCCGAAAAGATTCAGTATGCCGAGGTTCCAGATATACGATGGTAAGTCAGACCCCAACTTTCACGTCAGATTATACCTGAACTCGATGACACTGTATACTGGGAACGAGCCGTTGCTCTGCAAGGTGTTCCCCTCATCCTTCGAGGAGATTGCATCGGACTGGTTTCACAAATTGCTTAAAAGAAGTGTGAAGACCTGGGAAAGCCTAGCCGAGATGTTCGTGGCTAGGTTCGTGACGAACAAATTGCAGCCATTAAGGGTGGACGCCCTGATGGCTCTGAGGATCAGTGAGGATGAGGGCCTTAGGGCATACGCAAAAAGGTATTATGAGGTGTTCAACCGAATACCCGAATGCAACCAAGAGGTGGCGGTCGTGTCTTTCAAGAACGGCCTGAAAGATGATTGCGCACTACGCAAGTCATTGGCAAAAATATTACCAAAAAACATAGAGGAGCTCATGGCCAGGATTGAGAAATACGCCAAAGCCGAGGAAGACACTCCAGGGATTAAGGCGACAAAGCAGGAGAAAACAAACGGCTCACCGAAGCGAGGCCGAGGTAACAACGGATCCAACAAACAAGAAATAGGATGAGAACCGCACAGGCAATCACAACTGTGTTCCGAATCCCAATTCACAAAGTCCTGGATAAAATTCGAACCCAACCCTACTTCAGAGCACCAGCTAGGGTACAAGGAGAATTTATGGGAAGGAGCCTTGGTAAGCATTGTGCTTACCATAATGAAGATGGACATCTGACTCAGGGTTGCAGAGCCCTAAAGTCACACCTAGAAGACCTGGTAAGACAGGGCCATCTGAGGGACCTTGTAGATGAGGCCAAGACAAGGGAAGAGCAAGCAAGACTTCCTCAAGCACCAGCAGCTCCACCTCCGCCATCACAGCAACCGCAGGCAGGCGGCCTCGGGTAGTCAATGTAATCCACTCGAAGGTCAACAAAAACGAAATACGGGGGGAGACCCAGAAGGTAAAGCACCTGCAGCATGTGTACCAAGTCCGGCAGAAAAGACCTCGGGCCGACGAGTACCAGGGACCGGTGGTGTCCTTCACTGAAACCAACCTTGAGATGGTACAACATCCACACAATGATGCCTTAGTAGTATCCCTCCAGGTTCGGGAGTGCCAAGTGAAGTGCATCCTGATTGACTAAGGCAGCTCCTGTGACATCATGCATGTCAGATGTTACAAGAAGCTAGGCCTTCACCCTGACGATATGGAGCAATCCAATGGCCCAATGGTCGGGTTGAATGGAACGCTGACATGGCTGCTGGGCGTGACGAGCTTAGATGTGCAGGTTGGCACGAAGAAGATAAAGACAGAGTTCACCGTAATCGACACACCCTCCTCTTACAATATTATCTTAGGAAGGCCATGGTTGCATGGAATGAGGGCTGTTCCCTCAACATTGCATCAACTATTGCGGTTCCCAACAGAGCATGGGATAGAGGAGGTTAGAGGAGATCAGCTGCAGGCAAAGAACTGCTCCATGGAAGCAATGAAATCCACCTGCAGCATATGAGAACCAAAGAAGGTAGAGATCGAAGACGAGGACGTGAAAGTTCTAGAGGATGTCGGCAAGGAGCCAGTCGAGAAGCGTGAAGAAGCACTGAAGAAAATCTTCATCAAAGAAGGGGATAAAGAACACTTCTTTCTTTTCGGCTCGGGCTTAGCCGAAGAAGAAGAAAAAGAGTTGGAAGCTTTCTTAAGAGCAAATATTGAGGTGTTTGCTTGGACGCCTTACGAAATGCCTGGCATTGACCCTGAGGTCACTTGCCATAAACTGAACGTTGACAGGTCGGCCAAACCTGTAATCCAACGAGCAAGAAGACCGACGTTGATGCATGTCAAAGCAGTGTAAGAGGAAGTAGACAAACTTCTGGAGGCCAGGGCCATTCGAGAGGCAAATTACCCGACATGGCTATCAAATACAGTGGTGGTGAAGAAAAGAAATGGTAAATGGAGGGTCTGCGTGGACTTTACCAGCCTGAATAAGGTCTGTCCCAAAGACAGTTTTCCTTTAACCAAAATTGACCAACTGGTGGATGGCACTTCGGGGCATGGAAGGATGAGCTTCCTGGATACCTACAAGGGGTACCATCAGATAGCAATGGACCCACCAGATGAGGAGAAAATTGCGTTTATCACCCCAAAAGGGTTGCATTGCTATAGAGTGATGCCTTTTGGGTTAAAGAATGCAGGTGTAACTTACCAGAGATTGGTAACCAAGATGTTTAAACATCTTATTGGCAGAACAGTAGAAGTCTACATCGACGACATGGTCGTGAAGACCAAGGAACTTGAGGGTCATCTGGCCGACCTAAAAGCAGTCTTTGACATCCATAAAACATATCGGCTCCGACTCAATGCATCGAAGTGTGCATTTGGAGTTGGATCTGGTAAGTTCTTGGGATACCTGGTGACCAGAAGCGGCATTGAGGCCAGCCCAGATCAGATCAAGGCCATCATTGAGTTGAAGAGCCCGACGTCTGCAAAACAGGTGCAGATGTTGACTGGAAGGGCTGCAGCCCTGAACAGGTTCATAAGCAGGAGCTCTGACAAATGCAAACCCTAAACTCCATTGACATCCTTCTCAATTCTCCAAAAAACCCTAACTTCTTAACCTTCATTCCTTCTACACCACCAAGATCTACCACCACCATCTCATTTCCAGCAGCAAGGAGGGATTCTTGAAGGCTAAGGGAGCTCCAAATCAACCCAAGAAGCAACAAAAGTTTGGATCTTCAAGGGTAAGTTACACTTTGATCCTTTTGACCCTTTTCCTTGATCTATTTCTAAGCCTCATTTATTTTTGGTTTCAAGCTTCGGCCCTAACAGAAAAGGGCCATATTTTGAGCTCATCTTCACTTCTCATTAAGGGCTCAACCCTGTTTGAGCCCTCCATAATACACTTGCTTCATTGACCATCTTGTATGTCATAGTTTTGCATGCTATTTTTGACCCATGAGCAATTTATTTCCGAGCATGTTGTAAACTGATATGAGGCATATTTTGAGCCCCTCTTCAACATTGGAGAAGGGCTCAACATTGTTTGGTATTTCCATATGTCACTTGTAGTTATATCCCCTATTTGGCCCCCATTTTTGCATAAATTAGTAGCCCTCTTTGCTTCTGTTTTTGGACCTTGGTCCGAACTGAAAGTAGTCTTATTTTGGCCTATACTTCATGTTTCATTCACATTTTTTTCTGTTTGGTAATTATTTTATATACTTCATGTTATAGCACCTTTTGGGCCTTGTTTTGCATCCCATTTTTAGCATATTTGTATACTGATTTTGAGGCTGCCATATACTGTAAATGTTCATATTTTTGGTCCATCTTCAGTGTTGTAGAAGGAAATTTTTCAGTTTGGGTTTAGCTTATACCACTTGCTTCATTACCCCTATCTTGGCCCCTATTCTTGTATGCTATTTTTGCCATGCTTATACTTGCTGTTTGGCCATGTCTATAACTGGAAAAGTGGTTATCTTGGGGCTGTCTAGCTTCTGTCTTCGCATTGCATGTCCATGTTGTGCATATTGAGCATGGCTATAGGCCATTTCGGGTGCCTAATGTTGCATTTCGGGACATTTCCTTGCATTTCATATCATTTCGCTTCATTTCGGGACTGTTTTCCCCATATTTTGTTGCTGAAATTCCATTAGCATGCTTGCATATCATTTTTGCCATGTTGCATTGCATTTCGTCACCGCCTCGGTTTGCGTGCCCGTGTGCACGCATTTCGAGGCACTCCATTTTTATCCGACGGCATCCGATGTGAGTGTGGCTGAGGCTCACTCATGTTGGTATAAGCCCATTTGTCATTTCCATGTCATTTTAGCACCGCCTCGGTTTGCGTGCCCGTGTGCACGCATTTCGAGGCACTCCATTTTTATCCGACGGCATCCGATGTGAGTGTGGCTGAGGCTCACTCATGTTGGTATAAGCCCATTTGTCATTTCCATGTCATTTTAGCACCGCCTCGGTTTGCGTGCCCGTGTGCACGCATTTCGAGGCACTCCATTTTTATCCGACGGCATCCGATGTGAGTGTGGCTGAGGCTCACTCATGTTGGTATAAGCCCATTTGTCATTTCCATGTCATTTTAGCACCGCCTCGGTTTGCGTGCCCGTGTGCACGCATTTCGAGGCACTCCATTTTTATCCGACGGCATCCGATGTGAGTGTGGCTGAGGCTCGCTCATGTTAGTATAAGCCCATTTGTCATTTCCATGTCATTTTAGCACCGCCTCGGTTTGCGTGCCCGTGTGCACGCATTTTGAGGCACTCCATTTTTATCCGACGGCATCCGATGTGAGTGTGGCTGAGGCTCACTCATGTTGGTATAAGCCCATTTGTCATTTCCATGTCATTTTAGCATCGCCTCGGTTTGCGTGCCCGTGTGCACGTACTTCGAGGCATCTCATTTTTATTGTATCTGTCATCGCCTCGGTTTGCGTGCTCGTGTGCACGTACTTCGAGGCATCTCATTTTCATTGTATCTGTCATCGCCTCGGTTTGCGTGCCCGTGCGCACGTACTTCGAGGCATCTCATTTTTATTGTATCTGTCATCGCCTCGGTTTGCGTGCCCGTGTGTACGTACTTCGAGGCATCTCATTTTCATTGCATTCCGTCATTTTCTCGGTTTGCGTGCCCGAGTGCACGTATTTCGAGGCATATCATTCCATAACATTGTGTATGCTAAGATTGTATATTAGTTGCATTTCATGCATATCATGCATATTGCATCATGTCCGGAATAGGAGTTAGCCCGGGCACGGGAAACGAGGTACATTTCGTACTCCGAGTGACGGAATGTGTCTCAATTCCCCAGTCACCGACACTCCGGATTATCCATGATGGAGTTAGGTTTTAGCTGTAGTTTCATGTGCATTCATCCTATATTGAGTTGTGCATTTTGACTCCTCGGCCATCATGCCTCGGTATGCGTGATTGGTGGTACGAGGATCGAGATATGCATATATTGGTGACTGCGAAAGTCGAGTCACGGTTCTAAATCTGAACCAAAGAGTCCAAATCCGGCAAATCGTTTTAGGAAAACTGATTTTTGAAAGAAGTGCCAAACATGGACTGCTTTGCCAGATACAGAGTCGCCACCTAAATATTTTATTTTGGGAAATTTAGGAAACCCTGACTCGGTGCCAAAAGGCCACGTGTCCGTCATCACCAAAGTTGCCTCGGCTCGGGAACTTGGGTACGATTGGGGAAGGTCACTTCGTGAGCACCCCCGCTCGCCCGGTCATAGACCGGCCTCTACTAACCATGATATCAATTTTTGAAAACATTGTGAGTTCTTATTCCGGTTATTAGCCTAGGTTACTATGTGATGCTCGCAGCATATAAATATAGACTAGGTCGTCCGAATTGGAACAAAACATTTCATGCTTGTTTTTGAAAGAGGTTTTGCTACCCGCAGGTAGGCTTGAAACATTTGATGATCTATTCCAATTCAGATAACCTAACCTTCACCCACAGGCACTCAGGCAGTTATATCACATAAGCACATAGCCTCATGGTAAGCATGCTATTCATGGCATTCACTCACACGCATGCAAGGATGCTAAAGCATAGAACTTACCGAGTACTCCAAGCCAAAACAAAAACTGTATTAGAAATCATGCATGACCCTAAGTATACAGAAATGCCTAATGCAACACATGCAAAATGCAACTATAACAGGCTCGGCTATTCTAAGATGGTACATGAAATGCTACAACTATCATGTATTCAATTTGGAATTGAAAGTACGATGCAGTTAGTATGATGCGCCGAGCCCGGTGCATGCGATACAGATGAATGAATGCAAACATGCTGTCATACTGTATGCTAATTTAAACATGCCCTAATCTAACCATCAAAAGCGGATAAATAAAAGGGAGAAAGACGTGGGGTTGGAAGACATACATCACACTCGCGCACACTTATTACAGTTATGCCCTCACTCGGAGGGTCCGAATAAATAATGCAGTCCAGATATTACAGTCCCCAAAATAAAAGAATATTACAGTCCAAAATATTACAGAATTCTAATTAATTAATGAATTAACTAGAAAGCAAATAAACTGGCGTGCAAGCCAGGGACTGCCTTGCTTCTGGTGGATGATGCATGTCCGGACTGTCTTGCGCGGAAATCCACCGGAATGCCCCAATTAGCCTCTGTTTACACCTGTTATTCTTGAAAAGCGTGCCAAGTCCCGGAAAGTTGCTAATTCCTGATTTTACTGCAACAGAGAGCAGGAAAGGGGCATAGCAATGTATTTGCACAAATATATGCATATCTCGATCCTCGTACCACCAATCACGCATACCGAGGCATGATGGCCGAGGAGTCAAAATGCACAACTCAATATAGGATGAATGCACATGAAACTACAGCTAAAACCTAACTCCATCATGGATAATCCGGAGTGTCGGTGACTGGGGAATTGAGACACATTCCGTCACTCGGAGTACGAAATGTACCTCGTTTCCCGTGCCCGGGCTAACTCCTATTCCGGACATGATGCAATATGCATGATATGCATGAAATGCAACTAATATACAATCTTAGCATACACAATGTTATGGAATGATATGCCTCGAAATACGTGCACTCGGGCACGCAAACCGAGAAAATGACGGAATGTAATGAAAATGAGATGCCTCGAAGTACGTGCACACGGGCACGCAAACCGAGGCGATGACAGATACAATAAAAATGAGATGCCTCGAAGTACGTGCACACGGGCACGCAAACCGAGGCGATGACAGATACAATGAAAATGAGATGCCTCGAAGTACGTGCACACGGGCACGCAAACCGAGGCGATGACAGATACAATGAAAATGAGATGCCTCGAAGTACGTGCACACGGGCACGCAAACCGAGGCGATGCTAAAATGACATGGAAATGACAAATGGGCTTATACCAACATGAGTGAGCCTCAGCCACACTCACATCGGATGCCGTCGGATAAAAATGGAGTGCCTCGAAATGCGTGCACACGGGCACGCAAACCGAGGCGGTGCTAAAATGACATGGAAATGACAAATGGGCTTATACCAACATGAGTGAGCCTCAGCCACACTCACATCGGATGTCGTCGGATAAAAATGGAGTGCCTCGAAATGCGTGCACACGGGCACGCAAATCGAGGCGGTGCTAAAATGACATGGAAATGACAAATGGGCTTATACCAACATGAGTGAGCCTCAGCCACACTCACATCGGATGCCGTCGGATAAAAATGGAGTGCCTCGAAATGCGTGCACACGGGCACGCAAACCGAGGCGGTGACGAAATGCAATGCAACATGGCAAAAATGATATGCAAGCATGCTAATGGAATTTCAGCAACAAAATATGGGGAAAACAGTCCCGAAATGAAGCGAAATGATATGAAATGCAAGGAAATGTCCCGAAATGCAACATTAGGCACCCGAAATGGCCTATAGCCATGCTCAATATGCACAACATGGACATGCAATGCAAAGACAGAAGCTAGACAGCCCCAAGATAACCACTTTTCCAGTTATAGACATGGCCAAACAGCAAGTATAAGCATGGCAAAAATAGCATACAAGAATAGGGGCCAAGATAGGGGTAATGAAGCAAGTGGTATAAGCTAAACCCAAACTGAAAAATTTCCTTCTACAACACTGAAGATGGACCAAAAATATGAACATTTACAGTATATGGAAGCCTCAAAATCAGTATACAAATATGCTAAAAATGGGATGCAAAACAAGGCCCAAAAGGTGCTATAACATGAAGTATATAAAATAATTACCAAACAGAAAAAAAATGTGAATGAAACATGAAGTATAGGCCAAAATAAGACTACTTTCAGTTCGGACCAAGGTCCAAAAACAGAAGCAAAGAGGGCTACTAATTTATGCAAAAATGGGGGCCAAATAGGGGATATAACTACAAGTGACATATGGAAATACCAAAAAATGTTGAGCCCTTCTCCAATGTTGAAGAGGGGCTCAAAATATGCCTCATATCAGTTTACAACATGCTCGGAAATAAATTTCTCATGGGTCAAAAATAGCATGCAAAACTATGACATACAAGATGGTCAATGAAGCAAGTGTATTATGGAGGGCTCAAACAGGGTTGAGCCCTTAATGAGAAGTGAAGATGAGCTCAAAATATGGCTCTTTTCTGTTAGGGCCGAAGCTTGAAACCAAAAAGAAATGAGGCTTAGAAATAGATCAAGGAAAAGGGTCAAAAGGATCAAAGTGTAACTTACCCTTGAAGATCCAAACTTTTGTTGCTTCTTGGGTTGATTTGGAGCTCCCTTAGCCTTCAAGAATCCCTCCTTGCTGCTGGAAATGAGATGGTGGTGGTAGAGCTTGGTGGTGTAGAAGGAATGAAGGTTAAGAAGTTAGGGTTTTTTGGAGAATTAAGAAGGATGACAATGGAGTTTAGGGTTTGTGCTTGGAGAGGAATTTTTCTAACCCCCAAGAAGAAGACCCTCAGCTGGTTATAAGGTCAAGAAAGGGGTGTAAAAGGGGGGTGAATTGGAGAGCAAAACTCTCTCCCAAAATATCCCCCGGATACAGAAAATATCTGGGGGATATTGCCCCACAGCTGGAAAGGCTATAGTGAGGAGAACACGGCCGGCCTCTCACTTTGGCTGGAGGTGGCCGGCCGGCCACACCCCCTAGCCGGCCGGCTAGGGGTCAAAAGGGTCAACAAGCTTTTCTGGCCGGCCAGATATTGGGGAGGTAGCCCTATGTGTGTACAACACAACCATGTAATTGAAGTTCCAAGAAAGTGGGCCCAAGGGGTTCAACAATGGCTCGGAAAGAGGGGGTCAAAAGGGTCAAGTTGACTTACTGGCCGGCCATGAACTTTTAGGGGCCTCTCAGGTGTGTACATCACAGATATGTGGTTCAAAGTTCAAGAAAAAAAGTCCAAGGGGTTCAACATTAGCCCGGAAGAAAGGGGTCAAAAGGGTCAGGTGACCTTAATGGCCGGCCATGAACTTTTAGTGGCCTCCCAGATGTGTAGATCACAGATATGTGGTTGAAAGTTGGCAACACTACCCCTAAGGTATTCAACATTAGCCCGGAAGTTGCAAAAACGGGCGCCGGGAGGCTCCGGAGGAGAGATAACTGGTTGCTGCAACAATTACTGGCCTCCCACCCTTCAGTGACCTTCCCTGTGATAAAACAGAGGTACCTGCCAAAAATGAGCGAAAACCGTTGCAAAACGAATGTTCCGGAGTCAAAAAACGCAGTTCGGGGTCCTGGAAATGGGCCGTTAAGCACCGAAAATGGTATTCGACCTCGAAGTGGGTTTCTCAGCCCCCAGTGTCCCTCAAAATGGATGAAATAAGATGTATGCCAAAAATCAAAGCAAAAGGAGATGGTTAAGCGGTCCCGAACCGAGGCACACGGCCTGACGGCTCCGAAAACCGGGAACCGGACTCCGAAATGGGCAAAATGGCCTACGGCCACCAAATGTAGCCTACGGACATTGAGAGATGGTCTACGAGACCTCTCCCTCCCTTCAGGAAAAGAAACAGAGAAAAACCGAGTCTGGTTCGCAAACCGAGACAAGGCACAGAAAAGGGTTCGGAAGTCCGGAGGCAGGGCTTACGGCCGCGACTCTGAAACTTCTGAACGAGCACATTATGCAACATCACCAAGCGCTCAATCGGTGACGTCTGAGTCTTAAGGTCGGTCAAAAATGGGGTGTCTAAAGCCCTGGTCAACTTAAAGAAGTATTTGACCACGGCTCCAGTTCTCTCAAATCTAGAACCTGGAGAGGAGCTGTTCCTATACTTAGCAGTTTCAGAACGCGTGGTAAGCGCAATGGTAATCCGAGAAGAAAAATGGGAGCACAGGGCTGTTTACTATGTAAGCAAAACCTTGGCTGATGCAGCAACCAGGTATTTACCCCTAAAGAAGTTAGCACTGGCATTAGTAATGGCTTTAAAGAAACTAAACCATTATTTTCAAGCACACAGAATTGTGGTGCTAACTGAACACCCTTTGAAGTCCCTATTGCAACAGGGAGATCTGACATGAAGAATAGCCAAATAGGCAGTGGCCTTGGGCCAGTATGACCTAGAGTATAGACCCAGAACGGTGTTCAAAGGCCAAGACTTGGCCGACTTTGTGGCCGAGTTCACTCTAGGAGCCAACATACATCGGGCTCCGTCGAGCCGAGATGAACGACGTCCAAGCGAGCAAAAAGGAGCTCAGCCGAGGGCAACAGAACAAAGGGAAGAAGAAAAACTAAGGCCCTGCAGCATTTACATCGGCGACTCCTTTTGACTGTTTGTCGATGGGAGTTCATACCGACAAGGAGCGGGGGCAGGAGTAGTACTGGTATCTCCAGATAGGCAGATACTAGAACAATCCATTCGTTTGGGGTTCAAGGCCTCAAATAATGAAACAGAGTATGAAGCACTGATTGCATGACTAAAACTGGCAGTAGTAGTAGAAACAGATGAGGTGATAGTTTTTTGTGACTCTCAACTTATAGTCAACCAAGCAATAGGCGAGTTCGCAAACAGAGATGAACATATGTCAGCATACGCAAAGGAAGTAGGCAGATTGATGGCCTTGTTTCAGAATTGTCGACTACAGTAGGTTAGCTAAGATGATAACAGCCACGCCGATGCCCTGGCCAACCTGGCTAGTGCAATACAACCTGGAAAGGCAATGACGATAATGGTCGATTACTTGTCGGGCCCGAGCATCAAACCACTGACCACAGAGCGTGAAGCAATGTGTGTGGACATGGGACCAAGCTGGATGGATGCAATAGTATCATTCCTGAAAGAAGGAAAACTACCAGATGATCACAAAGAGGCACACAAGATCAGATTGAAGTCGGTAAGATTCAATCTGACAGCAGAGGGACATCTCTACAGAAGATCCATCACTGGACCCCTTTTGAGGTGTGTACATCCTTCACAAGTTGAAGATTTTTTATACGAAATACATGAAAGAATATGTGGAAGCCACGCTGGGGGCAGATCACTTGCCCATAGGGCCATTACCCAGGGGTATTGGTGGCCCTACATGCAGAAAGATGCAGAAGCCTATGTGAAGAAGTGTGAAAAGTGCCAAAGGTTTGCACCTCTGATACACCAACCAGCAGCAGACCTAAACCCAGTATCCAGTCCTTGGTCGTTTGCCCAATGGGGCATGGATCTCGTTGGACAACTCCCCCAAGCAACTGGACAACGGAAGTACCTGCTGGTGGCAACAGACTACTTCACCAAGTGGATAGAAGCTGAACCCTTTGCCAAGATTCGAGATGTGGATGTGAAAAGCTTCATATGGAAGAATATCATCACCCGATTTGGGATTCTAAGAGCAATAGTGGCAGATAATGGAACACAATTTGACAGTAAGCTAATCAAGAGCTTCTGTGCAAAGTTCAAAATTAAGAATTACTTTTCAACCCCAAGCTTTCCCCAAAGCAACGGACAAGCCGAAGCATCCAACAAAGTTATCCTGGATGTGATAAAGAAGAGGCTATAAGCAGCAAAAGGAAAGTGGGTGGATGAGTTGCCCAGTGTACTCTGGGCATATCGGACTACGCCGAGAAGATCAACAGGGGAATCCCCCTTTGCCATGGCTTATGGCACAGAAGCTGTCATTCCGCTGGAGGTCGGCATCCCAGGGATCAGAGCCCAGGGAGTAGAGAACGGGACTAATGACGTACTCTTAGCCCGATATCTGGATCTTCTAGAAGAAAGAAGGGAGAAAGCTGCAATTCAGCTTGCAGCATACCAGCAACAGCTTGCCAAAGCTTATAATAAAAAGGTCAACCCAAGGGAGTTTCAAATCGGTGACCTTGTCTTACGAAAAGTCGTCGGCAACAAGAAGGATGCTAGAGAGGGCATGCTTGGCCCAAATTGGGAAGGACCCTACAGAATCATTTCGGTACTAGGAAATAGGGCATATCGGCTTGAAGATAATGAAGGCAAAGAGTTGCCAAGGCCCTGGAATATTTGCAATCTTAAGTTTTTTTATCATTAAATTTTCTTGTTCTTTGTTATTAGCCGAAGTAATAAATAAAGCTTGATTTTTTCATGACTGATATGATAGTTGATGACGTTTCCAGAATACATGGATAATAAGAACCCAAGTGGAACTTAAGTTCACATTAGGGGGCAGAGAGTTGGAAAATGGTTTTAACACTTGCTGAAATTTGAGAAAAATTTACAAGTTGAAGTTAAACCGAGATCATGTTTAACGCTTGTTGAAATTTGAGAAAAATTTTACAAGTTGAAGTTAAACCGAGATCATGTTTAACACTTGTTGAAATTTGTAAAAAAATTTACAAGTTGAAGTTAAACCGAGATTATGTTTAACGCTTATTGAAATTTGAGAAAAATTTACAAGTTGAAGTTAAATCGAGATCATATTTAACGCTTGTTGAAATTTGAGAAAAATTTACAAGTCGAAGTTAAACCGAGAACATGTTTAACACTTGTTGAAATTTGTAAAAAGTTTACAAGTTGAAGTTAAACCGAGATCATGTTTAACACTTGTTGAAATTTGAGAAAAATTTACAAGTTGAAATTAAACCGAGAACATGTTTAACACTTATTGAAATTTGTAAAAAATTTACAAGTTGAAGTTAAACCGAGATCATGTTTAACGCTTGTTGAAATTTGTAAAAAATTTACAAGTTGAAGTTAAATCGAGATTATGTTTAATACTTGTTGAAATTTGTAAAAAAATTTACAAGTTGAAGTTAAACCGAGATCATGTTTAACACTTGTTGAAATTTGAGAAAAATTTACAAGTTGAAGTTAAACCGAGAACATGTTTAACACTTGTTGAAATTTGTAAAAAATTTACAAGTTGAAGTTAAACCGAGATCATGTTTAACACTTGTTGAAATTTGTGAAAAATTTACAAGTTGAAGTTTAACCGAGATCATGTTTAACGCTTGTTGAAATTTGTGGTAAATTTACAAGTTGAAGTTGAACCGAGATTATGTTTAAACACTTGTCGAAACTTGAGTTTACAAGTTGAAGTTAAACTAAGTTTATATTGAACGCTTGTTGAAAATTTGTGAAAAATTTACAAGTTGAGACCAAGACTGTACCAAGAAAGGTACTTATGTACTTGCTGAGGTAAACCATTGGCTTGTATAACCGAGGTATGTCACCCCGAGAAGGCGACACAAGACTAGGGTGTATATTGAAGACAAAATTATTCCAAGTATGAAAGTCATACAAAAGCAGTAAAGAGATGATAAAGATACAAGCATTCAGGAAAAGAAGTTGCATTATGTACAAAAGAGGGCACTTCGGCCTACCAAAAGAGTAATTCTTCAGAGATTACAAAAGAAAGCACGTCGGCCATGTGAAGAGCTTACATTGTTTCAAAGGAAAACCAAAGTGCAAAGTACAGAAGCAAAAGAAAAACATCTAAGCTAAGACTCTTCAGCACCACTAGCAGGTTGGGTTTGAAGTTCAGAAGATTGCTGGGAGGACATCTCGGCAGCCTTCTCAGCCGCGAGCTCGGCATCTATTTCTTGAAGGGTTTGATCGAGACTCTTGTCAGCAAGAGGCACGTCCGAAGATGCCTTCTCAGGTGTAGCGTCCTTGGGAACCTCCTCACCCTCCTCGCCTTAAGTCAAGTCCAGGACTTGCTCAATTGGAGTAGGGAACTTGGCCCTAGCAGCTTCTTTTGACTTCCTCACCATAGCCTCTTCCTCAGACTCAGAATCGTCGTCGGATTGGCTTGGAGTTTGGGGGAATGGCAGAGGAAGGACGTCGGTGTTCCTGAGGGGGGAGTCCTCGGGGATTTTGAGCTTTTTAAGTAAAGTCATCCAACCAAGGGTAAAACCTTTGTTGCATGCCTGCTTTACTTGTTTCTCGTAATCCGCCATAACGTCGGCCACCCCCTCATTATATCCCTTCTCGTCGGCGGCCTTGACTTCGGCCTCTTTTGTGGCCAGGGCATCTTGAAGTTCTTTCTGGGCCTGGGACATCTTTTCCTCAGCCTCTCTTTTTTGGGCCTCGAGAACCTTCCTGATGGCCTCAGCGAATTCTGCTTTTTCTTCGGCGTCATTTTGAGCCTTGATAGCAGCCTCGGCTTGATCCTCCAAGGTCTTCATCTTTGATTGAAAGTTTTTATTAGTCTTCTGCAGACTAGTAGCCTCCCTCTTCTTGTCAGCCAGCTCCTTCCGATTCTCAAAGGCTTGCGCATTGAGAAAGAATGAGCATGTTGGATAGCCTGAAAGTGAATAGAGCTGAAGTTATTAGAAAATTTTTTAAGTACAAAAACGAAAGAAAAATTACAGAATAAAGAGACTTACTTGAACAGAGCGCTGGAGCATTAGTGTCACGACCCAAACCCGCCCTTATGGGTTTAGCACCATAACCGGCCAGTAATCCGTGATTACCGAAGGCCTACTTAACAGTAAAACAGTAATACAGAGTACAGGGGCTGGCGGAAGCCAAAACAGTAATTAAAAGATGTCCAATGAGCTGTGATAGTCTGCATGCAAAAGACTTTTCATACATACACACATTCAAACCATAACAATATGTACATACAGCATATACAGGTATTCAGGTTAGGGACCAAATCCCTAATTAACAGTACAGTAACAGTCTATACAGTCTATACATAACAGAGACAGATAGGGTGAATCTGAGACATCCCAAAAGCAGCCTTAGCTTGAACAGATCTGGAACCTCGAAGTGAGGCACAAAGGTTGGCTTGACAAAACGAGGCTTAGCCTGATGCTTCTAGCAACGGTCTGGTGCCTGAACACCTACATATATGTATATATGAGCAGTGAGCTAAAGCCCAGTGAATAACATATGCGTAAAGAGGTTAATAATGAATGTCCTTTCAGTATTTAAACAGTCATTTATATCAGTATATCAGTCATTCAGTCATAGCAGTCATATGTAGTACATCCAATAGCAGAATAGTACAGTAGGTCTTAACAGACCAAACAGTCAGTTGATGGCCATCATATCAGTAAACAGTAGTGGTTCCAAACATGGGAACCGACAGAGATGTCTGTAACAGTAGCAGTAAAAGTACAGTAAGAGTAAATTGCTATGGATGCCACGAATACAGTTCGCAAATAGGACAAACATTCATTCAGTGAGAAATATCATTTCAGAGAGCAGTACAGCTGTTCATTCAGAAAATATTCATGATTGAACATATCTTTATAACATTGTTACTCACAGAGTTCTGGGCTAAACAGCTAATGAGCGTCCTCGGATGCCAACCCTACACAGTTATAGAACGAACACACACTAAGCTATACAGTTGGGAAATAAGAACTTAATCCCTAATTTGCCTCGGTGTGGTTCTACATCAATATCCTCATTAAGATGCCTTAAACTAGGCCTAAGAATGCCTAGGATGAAATGAGGATGCAAAGATGCACTTAAAATCAGTTTTCAAAATTTTGCAGAAACAGGGTCCCGCTCGAGCAGACATGCTGACAAAGGAGCTCCGCTCGAGTGTGACTTCTACCGCTCGAGTGGACTGCAAAAGTACTGGATGCTTGAAATTCACGCTTGATGGGCGCTCGACCCCCACTCGAGCGGATTGCAAACACATGCAAAGTACTGGATACACGCCTTTCCCGCTTGAGCGTCACTTTCCCCGCTCAAGCGGACTGCATGAACACAGGTTTTACGCTCGAGCGTGGAGTCCCCCGCTCGAGCGTGAGTCCAAATTCTGGAAATTCTAGATTGAACCTTCAAGCTCGAAATCAACTTTAAATGTACCAAAAACGATCCTTTTGGGCTAATTTTATGGAAAACACTTGTAAACCCATAATATGGCATGTTTCAAAGATCAATTTGAGAAATCAAAGCCCAAAGGTAGTTCAATTTAGCACAATTTTCATCCAAAGTTCAAAAACATAATTTAAATGTGACATGCAAGTGCTCAACCAAATTCAAAGCTTCAATGCAAGCTCAATTGAGTCTAAACTTCCAAAAACATGATGAATTCATGTACTAGAACTATAATATGAACATGCATGTAACAATTTCCATGAACATAACCTCAAAACTTCCATATAAGGACATGCATGCATGGATTAAGCTTCAATTCAACATTTTAGAACCAATTCTAGACTTAGATCACTTATGACTCATGGACCATGCAAGAATCAGCTCAAATACACAAACAAGAAGATAAATTCTCTACCTTAGGCCTTCAATTCCAAGTCTAGAAGTTCAATTTGCCAATTCTCTCTTCAATTCTTCCAAGTTTTCCAAGCCAATTTGAGATGGAATCAAGCTTTCTCCTACTCTCTCTCTCTCTAGTCGGTTTGTCTCTGAAAATGGCTGAGCAAAAGGTATGTCTAAGTGTACTCAAGCCTCAAGGTGTTGGAGAAAGTGGCCCACTAAGCATGGTAATTTGGTGAATAAGTCCAACTCTTGTAAATTAGCATTATTTAATACAATTTAAACATACCAAATCACTTTTCAATTAAATATATCATAAAATTGCATAAATTCTAGTCAACACATAACATTAATCATTTTCAGATTCAGTCGCCGATAAGGCCTTCAATTTGTAGTTTAAAACATAACATATGAACAGCTCATTTAACAGCCAAACAGATAGACATGCATTTAAACTAACACACTCAATCAATTAGCTCAGAATTTCAACCAATTCAATTACTTATCATGATCAGTCTCAGTTTAGCAGTAATTAGTGGTGTTATCAGTAACAGTAGTGAGGGTTGTCACAGTCTCCCCTCCTTATAAAGAGTTTGGTCCTCCAAACTCGAATTACCTTCATTTTGGAAGAAAACAGGATTCAGTGGAAACAATTCAGGATATCTCTTCATCATATCATCTTCCCTCTCCCAAGTGGCATACACGCCACCATGGTTTTGCCAGTCAACTTTCACTAATGGAATTTCTTTGTTCCTTAACTTCTTGATCTGTCGATTTACAATCTAAATATGCCGTTCTTCATAGGTGTAGTCATCACTTAGTACTACACGGGTAGGCTTAATCACATGGAAGTGATTGCGGAGGTAATCCCTCAACATTGAAATATGGAACATGTTATGCATATGCTCCATTTCAGGAGGAAGCGCTACTTGATACGCCACCGGATTAATCTTTTCGATAATCTCATACGGTTCGACATATCGCAACGCTGACTTGCCTTTAACCCCAAAACGGGTCTGCCCTTTCATCGGTGTCACTTTAACAAAAACAAGATCACCTACTTCATATTCTCTGTCTCGCCTTCGGACATCTGCATAACTTTTCTGTCGGCTTTGTGCGGTTTTCAGTCTCTGTTGAATCAGTTTCACTTTTTTAGTAGTCTCCTGTACAATCTCGAGCCCAAGCAAAGACCTATCTCCAACTTCTGCCCAGCAGATAGGAGATCGACATTTCCTGCCATATAAAGCCTCGAAAGGCGCCATACCAATGCTTGAATGAAAGCTGTTGTTGTAGGCGAATTCAGCCAACGGTAAATGACTTTCCCAATTTCCCTGGAAATCAAGGACACACATTCTCAGTAAATCCTCCAGAGTCTGGATGGTTCTTTCTGACTGGCCATCTATCTGAGGATGGTATGCACTACTCAGTCTCAGTTCAGTACCCAATGTTGTCTGCAAACTTTGCCAAAATCTCGATGTAAACTTCGAGTCCCTATCAGAAACAATGGACACAGGCACTCCATGCAATCTAACAATCTCATCAATATAGATTACAGCCAATTTGTCTGCATTATAAATTGTTTTGACAGGTAAGAAATGAGCAGATTTAGTCAGTCTATCAACAATAACCCAAATTGAATGCATACCTTTACTGGAGCGAGGTAAACCAACAATGAAATCCATAGTGATATGTTCCCATTTCCATTTCGGTATCGGTAAGGGTTGCAGTAAACCTGCGGGTCGTTCATGTTCGGCTTTAACTTGTTGGCAATGAAGACATTTCGACACGAAATCAGCAATCTCTTTCTTCATTCCCGGCCACCAAAAATTCAGTTTCAAGTCTTGGTACATTTTTTGTATTTCCTGGGTGGATAGACAGTTTTGAATTGTGGCCTTCTTGCAGAATTCTTCTTTTCAGTTTAGAATCACCCAGTACACACAATCTTCCCTGAAATTTCAACACATTATTCTTAAATTTGAAATCCGGCCTCGGTTTGGATTCCCGTTCTTCGATGATCTTCCTCAAGAAGTCATCATGTTGTTGTTTCTCTTTAATTTCCTCGATAAATGCCGGTTGAGCAGAAATAGCGGCTAAGGTTCCACCTTGTTCACGCAAAACAATCTCAACTTCAAATTTTTCAAGGTCACATAGCAATTCTTTCTACCCGGTGAGTAAACAGGCCAAATTTCCAATCGACTTCCGACTCAATGCATCGGCAACGGTGTTAGCTTTCCCTGGATGGTATAAAATTTGCAAATCATAATCTTTTATCAGTTCTAACTGTAACAGCGCCCGCGTGGGACCTCGTGCTACAATTCGGACTCGATTTGTGTCACGGTTCTTAATCTGAACCAAAGAGTCCAAATCTGGCAAATCGTTTTGAGAAACAGATTTTTGAAAAAGTAGTGCCAAACATGGACTGCTTTGCCAGATACAGAGTCGCCACCTAAATATTTTTTATGGGAGAATTTAGGAAACCCTGACTCGGTGCCGAAGGCCACATGTCCGTCATCACCGGAGTTGTCTCGGCTCGGGAGCTTGGGTACGATCGGGGAAGGTCAGCTATGAGCACCCCCTTTCGCCCGGTTCGAAGACCGGCCTCTACTAACCGTGATATCCGTTTTTGAAAACTTTACGTGTTCTTATTCCATTTATTAGCCTAGAATTACTATGTTATGCGTACAGCAAACAAGTATAGACTGGATTGCCTAATTTGGAAATAAACATTGCATATCCGTTTGGTTTGAAAATGCTTTGGAATTTGCTACTCGCCAGTAGGCTAAAATACGGATTTCAACGAGTTTTTCCAACTCAAACAATCCGGCCTTCACCCACAGGCATTCAAAACATTTTAACACATAAGCATCTAGCCACATGTTAAGCATGCTGTCATGGTAATATTCACACTCATGCGATATGCTAAAGCGGAAATACTTACCTAGTACTCCGTGCCAAAACAAAGAACTTGTTAGCAAACATGCATGATCCAAGTCCATGTGAAGTGCCTAATGCATCGCATACAAAATGTCGCTAGAATAGGCTCGGCTATCCTAAACATGTCATGTGAAAATGCACAATTATCACATATTCAATTTGGAATTGAAGTACTGATGCAGTTAGCGTGATGTACCGAGCCTAATGCATGTAATACGAATGCATGGATGCACGCATGCATAGCATGAGGTATGCTAAATTAAACGTGCCCTAATCTACCATCATAAGCAGGTAAATAAAAGGGAAGAAAGAAGTGAGGTTGGAAGACATACACACCACCCACACACACTTATTACAGATTTGCCCTCGCTCGGAGGGACCGAATAAATATTACAAATTAATTAACTACGCAAGCTAATTAAATATTACAAATTAATTAATTAACAAATTAACTAATTAAATAAAGCGGGAAAACGCCTCGGGAAGCGCGCCACTATGCGCAAGCTGCCTCTGTTTTCCTCCCTTTCCTCCTCTGGAGGTTGTCAAAACCTCAGGACTACATCCTTGGACAGAGGGTATCATCACCGGCTAGATGAAATTTCCACCGGCAGTGTTGTATGGCCATCGGCACAAAGTTGAAGCTGTCGGCAGAGAAAATAGTGCCGGTCGGCACATTACACTGCCGGTCGGCAGAGTATTCCTGCAGAACCTGCAACTCACAGCAACAGAGGGCAAAACAAGGCATGGCAGCATATTTCAAGGCATGTATGCACCAACCATGTCTCTTATCATTGTAATGACTCAAAGGGACATGTGCCTCGGTTCTCGGACCACCAATCACGCATTTCCATGCATGATGGCCCAAGGAACCAAGCATGCAACTTTGGTTTCAAATGCAATGCAAACCAATCAAACAAAACTCCCAATCCCTATCACCCAAGTCAAGGGACAAGGAATGCATGCAAGATGCAATGCAACCTAGGCATACAAGCTAAGGATGCAACATGGCATGGCAAGGCACTTATGCAAGCATGCAAGCATACATATGGCAATACAAATGAGTGCAAAGATGGACTTAAACATGAATTAGGCAACTCTAAAAAGGCCTAAAACAGTAGCCATAGTGCTATAAAATGAAGGCTAAATGGCATGCACACACACATGCACATAAGGACCAACACTTAAGCATAAATCAAACAACATTCAAGCACCCTTGAAAGAAGGAAACATGGACAAATTAGCATGCATTATAAGCTCTAAAATCATGCTAACATATGGTGCCAAACCAAGCAACAAATCAAGCCAAGCATGCACCAAAAGGCCTAAATGTTCAAAGCAAATCAATGAGGCATCGAACTACACTTTAACAAGACCAAACATGGCATGCATTAACCAACCAAAAACAGATTTTTAGCATGTTAAAACAAGGCCAAAGGACTCCTTAGATGGCATCTAAGTGGCCCAAATTCAAAGGCATGTAAAGGCACCAAAACATGGAGCATTGCAAAACATGCTTCCAAAGCATTAAAGAGGCATGCAAGGCAATCAAACAAGCATGGAAATGGGACTGAAATGACATGTAGAATGATCCCAAATCACCAAAACAATGCAAAGATGGCACGCTACACATGCACATACTCAAGGCCAACAAGCCCAAATGCAAAGGAGCTATATAATGCATGTAAAGATCAACCCAAACGACTATGGACAGACCTAAAACATGGCAAAATAAGCACATAAACTTCACAAATACAAGCCTAAAACATGCTCCAACAAAGGCTAACAACCAAGAACATGTTAAGGCACAAATAAGGCATTACATGGCAACTATGCTAAGCATGCATGAAGTTCCAAAACCAACTTGAAATCATGTTATATTATAGGCATATAAGCATGAAAAACAAACCAATCATGCTCAACACATACTCAAGCATAGGCTTCCTTAAGAGGCCAAAATATGCCCTTTTCAAGGATAACAAGGAGAGGGGGTGGCCCTCTCCTTCTTGGGACTTCAAAGCATCATCTTCACCACTGAAATCCCTTAAGATTTCAGTGGTGAAGAGACCTCAACACCAAAATCCCGGAGCTAACACAAAATGGCTCAAAATGAGGCCTTTTGAGGCCTAAGGGTGGTCAACAACCCTCAAACAACAAAACACTCTTAATAAACAATAAATAGGGCTTAAAAATAGAACTTTTTTATGTTATACAATAATCACAAAAACAGCTCTAAGACTAGTAGAAAATTGATGCAAAAATGGGGAAAAAAAGGACTAGGATCTCACCCTTGATGCCTTCTTCAACAAAGATGCTCCAATGGCCTCCTTGAGCTTGAATCCAAGACCAAAACTTCAAAACACACTCTTTAGAACCTCAGCTCCAAGAGTAAGGTGAAACACTAGGTGTTTGTGTGCAATAATGAGACACAAAACACCTAGTGTGCAAAATGAGAGGGAAAGAGAGATAGGTTGTGTATGTCTAACCCTAACCCTAGAAAACCAGAGCTCTCCTCTGTATTTTCTCTCTCAAAAATGTCTAAAGGCTCTCCCTTTTTTGCCTTAGAGAGAGCTCCTCTCTATATGCCTCTTGTAAAGCTTACAAGACAAGCTTTGCAAGAGGGAGATCCCTCCATACACGTGTATGGAGGGGAGCAAAAGCTATACAGCTGTCCAAAAATATCTGCAAAAGCAGATGAACAGCAATCGGCCGGCAAAAAATGCCATCTTGGCCAAACAAAGTGCCGACCGGCACAAAATAGTGCGGACCGGCAACAAAGAGTGCTGGCCGGCAAACTATATTGCCGGTGGCAGCAAAAACCAGCCGGTGGCATCTAGCCACTGCCGGTGAAGGGTGGGGATGGTCTACAAGCCCCACTCTGCCTCTCAAAGGCAAGATGCAAGTGTTTGGTGCAAAACCAGACACTAAACGGTCGAGTTCGGGGATCCTGAGGCAAGGCGCGCGAGCCGAGACCTCCGGGAACTCCAAACGAACACAAACATGGAAGATCACCGTGTGTTCAATCAGTGACGTCCAAGTCTTGAGGACGGTCAAAAATGGGGTGTCTACAGTTGCCCCTCTTTGACAGAACTCGAAAGTCATAACAATGACGGGAGTGAATGTCAAAGCCCAGAGACGACCCATTTTTGACAAGGCCGAAGACTCAGACAAACATACAAGACAAAATAAGATATGCGCTCGAAGGCAGGGGCAAAATGCAAGACAATGCACAGAGCCGAGCATGACTTATGATCATGCAAAGAAAGCTGTAATGAAGCAAACATGCGACAATTTTAAGCTAGCATACCAAACTACACTACAATGCAGAAAGGATGTAAGAGAATTATGGAATTCTCAATACGTCTCACTCGGAGGATACAATACCTGTGCAGCTCGTCTGGTTGCACCAGCTTTAAATGAACCGTACATACAATATCGTGCCTGAAAAGAAAACAAACTTAACAGGTACAATATGGTTAGCAACATGCATGACAATGCAAAATGGATGCAAAACGAAATGCAATATATACAAAACAATGTATAAACAAATGCAAATGAAGATGCAATGTATTTGAAACAATGCAAGCTACATGCAAAGCATTTGAATCGTGATCCAATCACGAACGGTTCAAAACCACACCTATGTCAAATAGATTGATGGAGGTAACAAGTCTGTCTACCATAGAACGGTCAACTGAACTATGAGTATTGTAGACAGACGCAAGAACAAGTATTGGGTGGAATTGACATACGTGGGGAGACAACCCGCTGGAGAAAGGACTACGATCCTAATGCCGGATGCAAAAATTACACTACAATGTAATATGAATATGACACGCAGGCCAAACCAAACCTTGCCTAGGAAAGGCATGCATACATACAAGCCATGTGTAACACAGAAAAGGTGCCGCAACCCTCAACCAACATATCAACGTGGAATCGGCGCGATACACATACAGAACTGTGTTTTAACATGAAAAGTAAGGGCACATACCGGACCAAGCTCAACCTGGAAAGGCGCAAGCCATAGATGGAAGGCGATGCAATGAATGCATGCAAACTACAATGCAATATCTATAAATATGCAATGGAATGGATATGGATACAATGAATATGGCACGCAAGCCAAACCAAATCTTGCCTAGGAAAGGCATGTGCATGTACGAGCCATGTGTAACACAGAAAAGGTGCCGCAACCCTCAACCAACATATCAACGTGGAATCGGCGCGATACACATACAGAACTGTGTTTTAACATGAAAAGTAAGGACACATACCAGACCAAGCTCAACCTGGAAAGGCGCAAGCCATAGGCGGAAGGTGATGCAATGAATGCATGCAAACTACAATGCAAATGCATGACAATGCACTATGATGCAATGACTATGATTGCAACTTTCCCTATCTTACCAACAGGGTGATATACTAGGTTGGTTCAGTATCCAGAACTGAGGCGTAGACATGCCGCCTCAACCTATGGGGCTTCCATACAGATTTCAAGCCGAGGGTAAACCTCTGGGTATTTAAACCAGACTTTAGTCTCGGAACTCCCGAACCTTTGCGTTCTAGACATAAGCCGTTCGAACTCTAGTTTCCACCGTCCCAGTTGGTCTTCTAGGAACTCATCGCAAGCACAGACAGGTGGCTTTACCAGACCACCGAAAGTCGTTCGGGCACGACAAACACCGAAGGAATTGCACCTTCAGAGGATTTAAGGTCTCCTAGACCGGAAAAACAATGGTATGCATGACAATGCATGTTTTTTTTTTTTTTTTTGAGATGCACATGATGTATGAAATGCATGTTGCATGGAATGCGCGACAACACGCGGCTCAAGAAGTGCACGGCAATGCGAACACTAAAGGTCTTACACCTTCCAAGGATTTAAGGTCTCCTAGACCGTACGTGTTTAAGGTCTCGCCAGACCGTGCGTGTTTAAGGTCTCGCCAGACCGGGGGGGGTATTTACAAGACGCGTGACAATGCGCTGAAGGTTTCGCACCTCCAAAGGATTTAAGGTCTCCTAGACCGTGCGTGTTTAAGGTCTCGCCAGACCGGAGGTATTGCACGACGGTATGATGCGCAAAATAGCGCAATACGTTAGGCAACGCAAGTGCACAGGACAGTGCGATGGAATGCATGCAAAATGCAATGAGATGCGCAAAACAGCGCGAAATTGAAATGCACAAAACAGTGTGATGCGCAGAAAAGCGCGAGGTTTGAAATGCACAAAACAGTGCAGTGCGCAGAACAGCGCGAACAATTTTGAAATGCACAAAACAGTGCAGTGCGCAGAACAGCGCGAACAACTTTGAAATGCACAAAACAGTGCGATGCGCAGAACAGCGCGAACAACTTTGAAATGCACAAAACAGTGCGATGCGCAGAACAGCGCGAACAACTTTGAAATGCACAAAACAGTGCGATGCGCAGAACAGCGCGAACAACTTTGAAATGCACAAAACAGTGCGATGCGCAGAACAGCGCGAAGAAAATACAATGCACTAACAAGTGCAAGTAAGGTGCGCAAGATAGCGCGAACAAATGCAATGCACAAAATAGTGCGATGCGCAGAACAGCGCGAACAATACAATGCACAAAACAGTGCGATGCGCAGAACAGCGCGAAGAAAATACAATGCACTAACAAGTGCAAGTAAGGTGCGCAAGATAGCGTGAACAAATGCAATGCACAAAATAGTGCGATGCGCAGAACAGCGCGAACAATACAATGCACAAAACAGTGCGATGCCAAGTGTGACGTGCATGCCACACGGAGTGTAAATGGGCTTGAATGCGCAACAACGCACGTATTTCGGAATGCATGACAATGCAAGGAATGGAAATGCAATGATGATGCATGAGAAATGTGCACGACAATGCAAAGGGGTGCGTGTTGCAACGCATGTAACACGTGCATAACAATGCAAATGTGCGGCGCACGACAGTGCGATGTAATGCACCGAAGTAGTGTGATGAATTTGTGCAACACACATGGGGCAACCTTTGAATTCAAAAGGATACAAAAAGGATACACCTTGCATGAATTCGAGTGCCACGCACTGGAGACACGGCCCGAAGTCAAAACGGAGGCCGGTTGAATGTCGGAGATGCACTTTCTTGCACTTTCTTCAGCTATGAAGACCAAAAACAACTCAAATGGCCTAAACAAGGCTGTGGGAACCCCACCGGCCGAAAGATGAGGCCACCGGCTGGCCATCGGCACAAAAACAATTCCATCGGCACAAAAAAGTGCCGGCCGGCACAAAACATTGCCGACCGGCAAACAGTTGCTGGTACGGGGCAGTTTTGTCTTTCCACCTCGAGTGTTATAAAATAGGGCTTCAAGCCCTATTTTCTCACTTCTCCACCGCCGAAAACCTTTGCTCTCTCTCTCTAGAGTGCTTCTCTCTCATTTTTCGCCCGTTTCTTCGCGTTCTACGCTCGTTTCATCGTTGGATTCGCGATCCTCTTCGCGTTTCGGACATTTTCCACCGATCACATTCTCGTTTCGGTGCCTCGTTCGGCGTTCTCGCCTTTTCGGGGTTTGTTCCCCTCACTTTCCTCTTCATTTTCGTGCCTTTTCACATTCCGGCCTTCCCGGCCATTTCCGACCCTCTCGGGAGTTGACTTTTCAGTTGACTCTTCGTATTCCGGCTCGGTTTTCCTTTTCCGGGCCATTTTCACACCATTCTCTACATGGCGGACGACATTCCACGTGGCGGGACTCCCCCGGACCACGAGATGGATCCCGGGGTCGAGCTCTTACCACTGAGCGAGCGCCCGTTCGACCCGGCGACCTACCGGCCGGCGATCCACGTTCTGCCCCCAGACGGCCTGCGTCAGTTCCGGAGCTTTGAGAGGTACGCGGCGCCTGAGCTACTACTACGCGAGCCTACCTCCCACCTTTCATTCGGCACTCCCGAGGTAACTCTTCATCTTCTGCTTTACTTTCTGCAATGTAGGATACAAAACTGCCATAGTTAGCTGTATTCTTTAATTGCTGAAATCTGATATGCCGTAGACCGTAGTTGACTGTAAACATACATACAACTGATATCTGCTTGAGACTGACACATGCACACACACTGCACTAGTCCTGAATCACCCAAACACACGGCACACACTGTATTCTACTGCACACACACTGGTACCCAGTATTTGTCTGAATCTGTCAAACTTGCATACATGCCACATCTGTTCTGAAACACTCAAACACGCTGACACAGCACACGTATTTTACTGTAAGCACACCGGCACCCGGTATTTGCCTGAATCTGACAAACTTGCATACATGCCATATCTGTCCTTTCAAAACTGCATTTTGAATGTTGTCTTGCAATTGTCATTTTCTGTTTGCAGGAGGGTTCCCATACCATTCGCGGGTATGGGAATACTGGTGCACGGGAGTGGTATGACGAGCTCCCTGATGCGGTCCAGCGCATCGTGGACCGAGCGGGCTTCGGCACCTTCTGCCGAGGGCTCTCTAGGCTCTCCACATGCAGGCCTCTTCTCGCCGCTTTGGCGGAGAGGTGGTGGGACACCACCGATTCTTTCCACTTCTCTGCTGCAGGGGACATGACGATGACCCCTTATGACTTCTCGATGCTCACAGGCATCGGGGTAGGGGGTGATCCGATCCCTTTCGACACCGACATGGATGAGTGGACCGCCGCTCAGGTCCATCTACTGGGGGAGGCCCCACCACTAGCTCGTCCAGGCTTCGTCCGATACTCCTGGTTTGAGGCACAGTTCAGGGTCCAGCCCGCATTGGGGGAGGAGACTCAGATGACCGAGGAGGACGTGGAGAGGTATGCCCGCGGCTTCCTCATGTTCCTGTTCGGGACTACTATCTTCGCCGATCGGGCGAACACCGTGCCTCTCTGTCTCCTCAGCGCACTGGTGGACGTCCGGGACATCTTGCACTACGATTGGGGCGGCGCTGCTCTGGCCACCTTATACGGATATATGAGCTCGGCTTCTCGCGGCAGCGGCCAGCTGCTCGGAGGTTACTGGCGAGCTTGGGAGGTACATTCCTTCTCCGCTTTTCATTTCTGTCCGATATTCTCTGTACTCTGTACACTGCACACACTGCGGTCTGCTTTACACTCACTGTATACTGTACACACGGCACACATATACATTCTGCTTTACACTGACTGTACACTGCTCACACTGTACACTGCACACAATACACGGCTCTGCCATTTCTGCTTTATTCTGTATATTCTGCTTTATCTGATAGTCATACTGACATCTGTTTTGCAGCTGTGGGTTTACGCCTACTTCCCTAGGCTTGCACCTGTACCAGTCGCGGAGCCTCCTCCGGCTGTCCCGTTCTCGATTCGCTTTGACGGGAGATGCACCCGGCGACCACGGGAGACATTCGGCTTCTTCCGCCGATATTTCGACACCATCACCCCACAGAGGTATGCTTTATTTTCAGTTCGTTTAGCTTCGCTTTCCCACTACATGTTTCAATAACAGTAGATAACAAACTGTCTGTCACTTTCAGATCACATGGCGGCCATGGGCCTCCTTGCCGTCGGTGATGCGGGGTCGGTTCCCTGGTGCTGAGGAGACCTCGCGTTTCCGGATTTTGCTTGAGGGCCCGGTCTGTCGGGCTTGGTACCTGGGGGAGCGTTTTCTACGCCAGACCCGCGGGTTACCTGAGCAGATAGTCCCGGCTCACCCTCCTGCAGAGATGAGGGAGACCGAGGGGCTGACCCCTGAGCAGCTGGATGATTACTCCATCGGCTGGGAGGAGGCCGGCTTCCGAGGCACCGGCGACTATCAGGAGTACGTGCGGACGTACCTGATGCGTCCCTTGAGCGGTCGTCGAGCAGAGGGGGCCAGGCCTATAGCATCGGCGGCTGGGGCCGGAGCAGGAGCAGGGGCTGGATCTTCGAGGAGGGCCCGAGTCCGTGGCAGGGGCGGAGCGCGGGGAGGACGAGGAGCTGGCTGGCCTGCCCTGCCCGCTGTACTGACTTTCTAGGGGCAGGGTGGGTCGACCTATCAGATCCCCTTCGCCCCTCCACCGGCTGGTCACGAGTTCATTGACATCCCCGATTTACCGCCGGTATGTATCACTGCACTTCGTACAGTTATTCATTTCAGTTTACTTGATATTCCACAGAATACTAATGCATCTGATACTTTTGCAGGCCTCTTCTGAGTACACCCGTCAGTCGTTGGCGATGAATGCCTCGATGATGGGGATGCTCCAGCGGACATTTGACCTTCTAGCCGTCTACAGCATACCGGTATGTCCTTCTGACACTGGCCTCAAACCATTCATACACTGCTTTACATAATCTGATGCACGGCACAACACCTGATACACTGATCTCACAGTATCTGAACACTGCATACACTGCATTCTGCACCAAACTCTGTACTGATAAACTGCTCACGGCATTCTTACACTGTACTCATACTCTGCATTCTGCACTGATAAACCGCTCACGGCATACTGATGCATTTCCCTTTTTGTGTACTTTTTCAGCCTCCTTTCCAGATTCCTATGGCAGGAGGCGCTCCAGCTAGGCCTTCTGTCCCTGCTCGGGGGAGAGATGAGGAGGGTAGGATATTTCCCCGTACCAGGGGAGGGCGTACTCACGTCGGGAGTAGCTCACGAGCTCCAGTCCCAGACGATGACGATGACGAGGAGTCAGAGGCGGAGGCAGGGTCATCGGAGGAGGAGACCGGAGACGGTTCTAGCTCGAGCTCTGACGACGACGCTGATGATGCTCCTGGACCCTCGTCCAGGAAGAGGACCAGGACGGACTGACAGCCCCTGGAGTGCTTGACATAGATGCAGATTTTTGCTATCTTTTCTTTCTTTCTTTGTACTTTTCTTTTTGTTTGGTAGATAGATTACCTTGTACTGCCACAGGCAGATTTTGTTTCCAAAACTTGTACGTTTGAAAAGATAATGAAATGAAACGGACTTTTTATCTGAAAAAGTGTTTACATTTGCACATTTCATGCATTGCATCGCATCTCATCATGTTACACCTCAATGTAAACGAAATTGATTGGTTGTCTGAAAATTGAACACTTGCACTGTAATAATCAGATAACTAAACAGCCAACAGCAAAATAACCCAAGCAACCCACTGCCTGATTCTTGGACACACAGCCCTTACTCTGTTGGGGATTAATCTGCATACAGCCCATAACACAGCATTCGATTCATTCTGCACACGGCAAATTCTGAACAAACGGCCCAATCTGACAGGACGAACCTCAAAGATGGAACCGGTTGGAGTCGAAACACGTTCAAATGTAGAGAACGGCACAGCATTCTGAGCATAAGCAATTTTTGAAATCGAATGAGGGTTTTTCAAACCGGGATATCGAGCCTACCACTGAACACAGCGGGGAGGACTCAAACAAAGAGGTACACGACCTAAACACAACGAGACACGCTCGAAAAAGACCTAAGACAAAGGTTGAGGTAAACAAAACCAAAGACACGACATACAGACGCATTAGCGAAGATGGGAGACCTCAGATCACGAGGAGCCAGTTTCTCTGGGTATTATTTCCCACCCTTTCTGATTTGTGATTCTCACATCACTCGGCTCTCGAGCTCGGATTTTTTCTCAAAAACCCTTTTCCTCACTTTTCTCTCAACTTACACCTCTCTATTCTTCAATCTCTCATTTTTCATCCCTCCCCGGGGTGATTGATGGATAAATAGAAAGGTGTGGGTTCATGCCCGATGCCGTTAGCTCACGGCTATTTCTTCCGGCGGGTAGCGTGCTCTTCTGGCAAGTACGTCGATGACGGGGGAAAGACAGAATGCCTGGCTCAACTGTGCCCCTAGTTCATCATTTTAACCATTCTTTCGTTTTTGCTTTCTACTAAAACAGTTTTGATCAAAATGAGAGTCGGATTAACGTACTTGTTCGATTTTTGATTTGAAAAACATGCAAGTCAGGCAACAAGCACTGAAAATTTTCCTTTTTTGGGTCCAAGACAATGGTCCGATTTTGGAAAATGGAATAGTTTTCGAGAAAATAGTCAACCTCAGTAAAAATTTTCTAAAACTATTTTTCAAACAGTCAATGCTCAACGAGCATGAAACTTACTCTTCGAGATGCGCAACCTCGGATCGGAGGCAATGGAAAATTGCCCCTGGTTTGAAGGAGGGTGGGAGGCAACGGAAAGTTGCCCCTAGTCTGAATGGCGTCTCACGACGGCTTGTGGCAACGGAAAGTTGCCCCTTGTTTGGGATGGTGCCGCAGCAATCCGCAGACAGTCTTCATTGGCGGTGGTCGAGCTCTTAGACACAGAGATGACGAAGACGGTCACAACACATATATGGACACAATCACCTTGAAGGGTGTTGGCCACTGGACTTTGGAGTGAAATTGAAACCATTGCATGGACTAAGACGCTTATGAAAGCGTTGGGGGCTGGACTTCATGATGAAGTTGCCTACGTATCCCAAACATGGGAATCAAGCCTTACGTAGTTCCGGTTAAGGTCCACTCGGGTATTTTAACCTTCACTTTGTTTGGCTCTTATTTTTGCCAAGGCGCCCAATGCGGGTTTTCGACCTTGCGAGCTTCTTTTCATTTTCTATTTCTTTTTCATTTCTTTTTCTTTTCTATTTTTTCTTTTCTTCTTTTTCAATCTTTCTTTTTGTATTTTTCTCTTTTTTTGTTGTATTTTTCTCTTGCTCTAACTTTTGCCTGGGCCGCCCTTCCGGGTTTTCGGCCCAGCGAGCCTCTCAAAGGGTAAAAGTGTAGCAAGTCCATGCCAAATGGTTTTTTTGAAATTGAAGCCTCTCTGTATCTAGGAGAACGACTGTTGCACTGATTCGCGGAGAATCCATCCCGGTTGCTCTACGAGCTTCTTCCGACGAGATCTACTCCTTCTGATTCGGCTTTGGTGCCTCTTGCTCGAGGGCTACTTCAAAACTGGCCACACGGGCCTCCATGGCGTTTGTCCGTTGAACTTTCTGAACATTCTGAACGGGTTCAAACTCGGAAAACAAATAGGTTGAATCTTGAGACTGAGAGCGATCCTAGGCTGTGCAATCTCAAGAGCGATTCCACACAGGTCTTCGCAGGGCCGCGTAAAACATTTGCTTTTGAAAGTTTTTAAGAAGGTGACGAATCGCTCGTGCCGAAGATAGTGTGGAACCAATCTGGATCAGGCCAGGGTCCTTCTCAGTACTCACGTCGACAAGCATGATTTCATTCATAAAAAGGCTTAGCACGCCTCTCTTTCTCTCAAAATGATCAAAATTTTGCAAAACCCGAGGAATTCCTTCCTCTTCGTTTTCATCACCGCAGTGTTCAAAAGTTTGTTTTTTGAAAAACTTAGGTTAATGCAATGAGTTTGGGCACACAGGAGAGCAGGCGAGATGTACTGTCAGCCCACTCAAATTCTCTGGTCCTTATGCTGAAAGCAAGCATGAAGGTTGAGATAGCAACAGCTGTTTCAATCGGCCCTGTTAGTGCAACTGGCCCCTCGGCAGAAACAGACTCAAAACAAAAACAAATAATAACAAAATGGCGTTCGGGACAACAACCCCAGAATCACCTAGTATTATATACAACGGGGACTGACTCGATACAACAAGACAGACCCTTAAGCAAAAAAGACTGACTCAAAACAAAGAGACAGACTCAAAACAAAAGACTGACTCGACATCTAAGCCAAGATTTACAAAACTCGATTTCACCGATGCTCAAAAATGCGTGCCAGACGCTTCATCCAAAATGTACCAAATGTTGCCCGCAGGCGGTTCACTTTACATACTCGCAGTATCTGAGCCCTCGAAATCCAACAACTGAGTGGTGACGGGCTTGCCTGAGGTAGGTGGTAGGATAACCTTGTTATCAATCAAATCCTGCACTTCATGACGAAGGCGGGAACATCTATCGGTATTGTGACCGGACTGTTGATGGTACGCGCAGTACAAGGTAGCATCATGGGTGGCGGGGAGATTCTTCGGGAGTGGCCGGGGCTCCAAAGGCTTAAGATGCCCATTCTTCGCCAATATCAGCAATGCCCTAGACAAAGGCATGTGGAGGTCATGAAAGACCCTGCGCTCTCGGGGCAAGTACTTTGCAGTTTGAGGATTCTTGCCAGATGCGCTGGCGAAAGGATCAGCTGGCGCTGCCTTGGCTTTTTGAACCTTCCCCGGCATAGGGGTGGGAGCTACTGGAATTGTCTGGGCATGACGGGGCCCATCCCGGTTTTCTGCCTGGCTTGAACTGCCCTTGGTTGGAGTGGGGAAAGCATCTTCCACAGCTTTGGTCACTATTACAGATGTTTGTTGCTTGTTCATCCCTCTGGCCTTCAAAGCCTCGACTGCCCACAGCAGTTGCTCAATGGGGTCGGCGTCTATTTTTGCCTTGTCCTTTCCCTTGGCCTCGGCCTGATCGAGGGTCTGGGTTGGTGTTGGCATGTTGTGGCTATAGCCGGAAGCCACCTCTGGCTGGCTGAGCTCTATCACAATCCGCCCCAGTAGCGGGGGCTCCTGTGGTACAAAATTCCCGGCATACGGTGCCGCTGGCGGTGAAGCCGACATTCCATAGGCGAGGTCTGCCACAGACCTTTGGAGATCGCCTATCATCCCTATCAATTCGAAGGTGGTGGGCTCACGAGCCTGGTATAACTGGGGAGCCCAAACCGGGTGCACAACGGGTATCCTGGGCGGGTATGACATACTGATGCTGGCCTCATTCTGCGGAGTGGTTCCCTGCTCCGATACAGCCGTCATAACCACAATCTCTTCTGAACTTGGCGCCGCCATAAATCCTGCCTCAGCAAGGGGGAGACACTGACTATTCTGTATCAACTCTGCAACTCTCTGAACTGAAAGAAAAATAGACAGCATTTCAGCCCAAACTGATCAATCACGGGTGTAGCCAAACAACTGTACCCTACTGCTGATCACTGTTCCCAAAAATCACTGTTCCCAAAATACTGAATCTGATACCCGCAGATAACTAATTCTCAATTACTGATCCCCAACAATACTGATTCTGGTGCCCTCGGGCCTGATACTCAAATGTGCAAACTGGTATGTGCGTTCCTGTAGAGCAACACTCTAAAAGCACATAGCAAGTAAAAGAGAACAAAACACCCCTATGTTGGGGTAGGGTTTCCCTGTCCTATTTTGTCAGGAGCTAGGGTTTCACTACGCACACAGCGGTTCTCAAACAACTTAGCATCGGGTAAGCAACCTGTCCTAGCTTGGAATGGTCACTATGGATCCGAATATGCACTAGGTCGAATGGTCAAAAAGGGTGCCCCGGTAAAACCGAGGTTTGTGTTCCCATACTGTCAGAGCCCATAGCCGGTCAGCCTTATGGACATGCCTTGACAAGACAAGCCTCCGGCAAACCGTTCAGGAATGGCAGATGGCAAACACTGTGTTCCTAGGCGCACCAATGCACATGCAATGCAAAGAAACACATAAATGAGATCAAAACAGGATATCACGAGTTCAAGTCAAGCTCTCTAAATATCCCCAGCGGAGTCGCCAGAAACTGTAACAGCGCCCGCGTGGGACCTCGTGCTACAGTTCGGACTCGATTTGTGTCACGGTTCTTAATCTGAACCAAAGAGTCCAAATCTGGCAAATCGTTTTGAGAAACAGATTTTTGAAAAAGTAGTGCCAAACATGGACTGCTTTGCCAGATACAGAGTCGCCACCTAAATATTTTTTATGGGAGAATTTAGGAAACCCTGACTCGGTGCCGAAGGCCACATGTCCGTCATCACCGGAGTTGTCTCGGCTCGGGAGCTTGGGTACGATCGGGGAAGGTCAGCTATGAGCACCCCCTTTCGCCTCGGTTCTCGGACCACCAATCACGCATTTCCATGCATGATGGCCCAAGGAACCAAGCATGCAACTTTGGTTTCAAATGCAATGCAAACCAATCAAACAAAACTCCCAATCCCTATCACCCAAGTCAAGGGACAAGGAATGCATGCAAGATGCAATGCAACCTAGGCATACAAGCTAAGGATGCAACATGGCATGGCAAGGCACTTATGCAAGCATGCAAGCATACATATGGCAATACAAATGAGTGCAAAGATGGACTTAAACATGAATTAGACAACTCTAAAAAGGCCTAAAACAGTAGCCATAGTGCTATAAAATGAAGGCTAAATGGCATGCACACACACATGCACATAAGGACCAACACTTAAGCATAAATCATGTAACGCCCTCAAAAAATAACATTAAACCCATCAAATAAGACATGCATTTACACATAAACTAACCACTTTCCTTTATTCCTTAGAGTTCCATTTCATAAGTATTTACATGTTAACATCATAACAAAAATGCCCTACGGGCTTACAGCTTTCCAAGTTAACACTTGGTTACAACAAAAGAGTACTAACTCGTTTACACATTAAGCCCTTGGCTTGAAGTTACATGTAATACATCAAAAGTAAAACGACAAAACTATGCCCGCCACTAGCCTCCCAGCTATGTCCTTGGAGGTGGCATGCTTCCTGCACCTGAAAATGATATTCCCATATAGGGTGAGCCACAGCCCAGTAGAAATACACTAAACCAACCATGGACAATGACTAAAACATTAGCAATTGATAGTTGGTCAACACTGATACAATCACATAAATTACATATTTATGTCAACGACTTACAAGTCCCAATTACATTTCATTTTCCCTTTTTCAACAGATAAGCATTAAAACTATATCCACATTCTCAACAGATATGTATAACAACAATATCCACAGATAAGCATACAAGCTATATCCACACTTCACAAAGATAAGCATATGAGCTCTATCTTCACTTCTCTAGACAAGCATATGAGCTCTGTCTACGGAGTTCATCCCCTATCTCCTCCCAATACCTATCCGGTTTAGAGGTACATCCCCTATCTTCCCCTAAACCGCGGAGTACATCCCCTATCTCCTCCTCTACACATAACGTATACAAACACAAAGGTTCTATATACAATCACCCAATACATACAAATAATGTATTCTATCAACCGTCAAGTTTCATGACACATTTCATTGATTAGTTTCAGTTTACATAATCATCATGCATTGTCTACAACAATCACGACTATCCTCCACCGATAGCCCAAAGCAGTTATTTCTAAACAGAAAATAAATGCACAAATGGATATTCAATCAACATTTCATTCCTCATTTCTCGCAATTAATTATCCCAATTAATTAAACAATGTAATTAGGCCATTTTCCATAATTACCATTTCAACCCTTAGGTCCCATTTTCATCAATGATTCAACATCAATTCCATTTCTCCATGCCAAACATGCATCTAGGTTTATTATGAATAAAACCCCAACTTTTGTAAAATTACACAAAAGCCCCAAACTTTCACAAAATTACCAAACCAAGCCCAACATCTCAAAATACCAAAATCTAAAGACAAAACCCATAGAGAGGAGTAGGATATCCCTACCTTGAAGTTTTAGCCCAAAAGGAGATGAAGACTCCAAGATCAACTTGCTCCAAATCCAAACTTTTTCAAATTAAATCGAAGCTCTCAACACCCTCTACCTTTTTAACAAAGGCCCTAGGCTAGATTCACACCCTAGGGAGATCAAACCTTAGAGAGAGTGCAAGTTTAGAGAGAGAGTGTGTCGGATTAAGGGTTTGCTCAAAGAAAAGAAGTGAAAAAGTGATGTTTTAGACGCTGCTGTGCGCTGATATAAAACACGCTCGCTCGAGCGAAGGATTGGTCGCTCGAGCGACCAGACACAGAAAACCCTCGCTCGAGCCAAGAAGTTCTCGATCGAGCGAAGAAAAACCCAGACCGCTCGAGCCACGAAAAGCTCGCTCGAGCCAAGAAAGACAGCTCTCAGGTCCAGAACCGGTGCAACACAACTCTCGCTCGAGCGACAAACTCCTCGCTCGAGCGAAGGACCAAAAATCTGGGCAGCAACACTAGGCTCCCAAACGCAACCAACCTGTAACAAACCTGCCCAACGCATCTTATAACTCAATATACAAAGTAAAGAGGATGCAAACTAGAAAATAAACAACAACCAACCTCCACGGACACATGTCCGGATCACTGTACAACAAGGGTAAACCCGGGATCGCTATAAATCAAACAACATTCAAGCACCCTTGAAAGAAGGAAACATGGACAAATTAGCATGCATTATAAGCTCTAAAATCATGCTAACATATGGTGCCAAACCAAGCAACAAATCAAGCCAAGCATGCACCAAAAGGCCTAAATGTTCAAAGCAAATCAATGAGGCATCGAACTACACTTTAACAAGACCAAACATGGCATGCATTAACCAACCAAAAACAGATTTTTAGCATGTTAAAACAAGGCCAAAGGACTCCTTAGATGGCATCTAAGTGGCCCAAATTCAAAGGCATGTAAAGGCACCAAAACATGGAGCATTGCAAAACATGCTTCCAAAGCATTAAAGAGGCATGCAAGGCAATCAAACAAGCATGGAAATGGGACTGAAATGACATGTAGAATGATCCCAAATCACCAAAACAATGCAAAGATGGCACGCTACACATGCACATACTCAAGGCCAACAAGCCCAAATGCAAAGGAGCTATATAATGCATGTAAAGATCAACCCAAACGACTATGGACAGACCTAAAACATGGCAAAATAAGCACATAAACTTCACAAATACAAGCCTAAAACATGCTCCAACAAAGGCTAACAACCAAGAACATGTTAAGGCACAAATAAGGCATTACATGGCAACTATGCTAAGCATGCATGAAGTTCCAAAACCAACTTGAAATCATGTTATATTATAGACATATAAGCATGAAAAACAAACCAATCATGCTCAACACATACTCAAGCATAGGCTTCCTTAAGAGGCCAAAATATGCCCTTTTCAAGGACAACAAGGAGAGGGGGTGGCCCTCTCCTTATTGGGACTTCAAAGCATCATCTTCACCACTGAAATCCCTCAATATTTCAGTGGTGAAGAGACCTCAACACCAAAATCCCGGAGCTAACACAAAATGGCTCAAAATGAGGACTTTTGAGGCCTAAGGGTGGTCAACAACCCTCAAACAACAAAACACTCTTAATAAACAATAAAGAGGGCTTAAAAATAGAACTTTTTTATGTTATACAATAATCACAAAAACAGCTCTAAGACTAGTAGAAAATTGATGCAAAAATGGGGAAAAAAAGGACTAGGATCTCACCCTTGATGCCTTCTTCAACAAAGATGCTCCAATGGCCTCCTTGAGCTTGAATCCAAGACCAAAACTTCAAAACACACTCTTTAGAACCTCAGCTCCAAGAGGAAGGTGAAACACTAGGTGTTTGTGTGCAATAATGAGACACAAAACACCTAGTGTGCAAAATGAGAGGGAAAGAGGGATAGGTTGTGTATGTCTAACCCTAACCCTAGAAAACCAGAGCTCTCCTCTGTATTTTCTCTCTCAAAAATGTCTAAAGGCTCTCCCTTTTTGGCCTTAGAGAGAGCTCCTCTCTATATGCCTCTTGTAAAGCTTACAAGACAAGCTTTGCAAGAGGGAGATCCCTCCATACACGTGTATGGAGGGGAGCAAAAGCTATACAGCTGTCCAAAAATATCTGCAAAAGCAGATGAACAGCAATCGGCCAGCAAAAAATGCCATCTTGGCCAAACAAAGTGCCGACCGGCACAAAATAGTGCGGACCGGCAACAAAGAGTGCCGGCCGGCAAACTATATTGCCGGTGGCAGCAAAAACCAGCCGGTGGCATCTAGCCACTGCCGGTGAAGGGTGGGGATGGTCTACAAGCCCCACTCTGCCTCTCAAAGGCAAGATGCAAGTGTTTGGTGCAAAACCAGACACTAAACGGTCGAGTTCGGGGATCCTGAGGCAAGGCGCGCGAGCCGAGACCTCCGGGAACTCCAAACGAACACAAACATGGAAGATCACCGTGTGTTCAATCAGTGACGTCCAAGTCTTGAGGACGGTCAAAAATGGGGTGTCTACACTAACTATCTCTGTTGTCTCATGTTCAGTTCTTTCTATGTGAAGAAGTATTTCAAACTCTTGTGGTCTGTATACACCTCACATGTTGCCCCGTAAAGGTAGTGATGCCAAATTTTCAATGCAAATACTACTATAGCAAGTTCTAAATCATGGGTCGGGTAGTTCTTTTCATGTGGTCTCAGTTGTCGGGAAGCATATGCAATAACTTTACCATTTTGTATTAAAACACATCCCAAACCCTTATGAGAAGCATCACTATATACAGTATAACCATCCGTACCTGAGGGTAAGGTGAGAATTGGTGCAGTCACTAGTCAAGTTTTCAACTCTTGAAAAGCTGATTCCCTCTAATCGATCCAATCAAATGATATCCCCTTCTGAGTCAGCTGTGTCAGTGGTAGGGCAATTTTGAAGAACTCTTTGACAAATCTTCTGTAATACCCGGCTAAGCCTAGAAAACTTCGGACTTCGGTAACATTTGTCGGTCTAGGCCAGTTCACTACTGCTTCAATTTTCTGTGGGTCAACTGTAATACCATCTTTACTGATCACATGTCCCAAAAGCATCACACTGTCTAGCCAAAATTCACATTTAGTTAGTTTTGCATAAAGTTTCTGTTTTCTTAGGGTCTGTAGGGCAATGTTCAAATGACGTTCATGTTCTTTCGTGCTTTTGGAATAAATCAAAATGTCATCTATGAATACAACAATAAAGTCATCGAGGATTGGTTTAAAAATTCGGTTCATAAGGTCCATAAATGCAGCTGGTGCATTAGTAACTCCGAAAGGCATAACAAGAAATTCGTAGTGTCCATACCTCGTTCGAAAGGCAGTCTTTTCAATGTCCCTTGTCTTGACTTTCAACTGGTGGTATCCAGATCTAAGGTCAATTTTGGAGAACACTTAGGCACCCTGTAACTGGTCAAACAAATCATCAATACGAGGTAACAGATATTTATTTTTCACTATTACCATGTTCAGTTCACGGTAGTCAATGTAGAGTCTTAATGAGCCGTCTTTCTTTTTCACAAATAAGACTGGCGCGCCCCATGGTGAAGTACTGGGCCTGATGAACTTCTTATCTAGCAGTTCTTGTAGCTGAACTTTCAACTCTTTCAATTCAGTCGGTGCCATTCTGTAAGGAGCTTTAGATACTGGCTGTGTACCCGGAATCACATCAACAGTGAACTCAATCTCTCTATCAATCAAATCCCCTGGAAGATCATCTGGAAAAACATCTGGGAATTCCCTGACTATAGGAATACTGTCCACATCAGTTTTAGCATCAGTAGGTACAGTCAATACACAACACAGATATCCTTTACACCCTTTTTTAATCAGTTTAAAAGCTTTCATGGATGAAATCAGATACGAGGGAGGTACTACTCCAACTCCGTTAAACACAAATTCATGCAGTCTGGGTGGACGGAAAATAACTTGTTTCGTTACACAGTCTATGGTAGCATGATATTTTGTTAACTAGTCCATTCCCAATATCACATCAAAATGATCAATATTCAGAGGCAGTAAATCAATATACAAATAAACATCCCCAACAATAATTTCACATGCAGGGTACTTATAAGCACAAGTCATGGATCCCCCAAAAGGTGAAGATACAGCTAACAGATAGTTCATGGTTTCCAATGGTCTATTCAATTTTCGCGAAAAAGCATGCGATACATATGAATGTGTAGACCCCGAATCAATCAAAACATATGCATTTTGAGCACAAATTGAGAGTATACCTGACACAACGGTCTCAGTATTCTGCACATCTCCCGGTACGAGTGCGAACACTCGGCCTTGCCTCATAGGCTCTTTTCCAGTCGCTTTGGGGTTGGGTTTCGGTGGAGCAGTTGATGTTGCGGCGCTTGGTGCAGCTTTGCTATTGCCTTGGGAAGTGGAAGGGCAATCTTTAACCATGTGGCCCACCTTACCACACCAGTAACAAGCACCAGAGATTTTATAACAAACCCCCTTATATTTCTTACCACATTCAAAACAGGGCGGTATAAAACCACTTCCCTGACTGGAACTGGTTGTTGACCCTGTATTCTGTTTTTTGTTCGATGAATTATTTCTGCCTTTCTTAAACTTAAAGCCTCGCCTCTTACCACACCACTCGATTCCCGGTGTTTCAGTCTGTTTCAGTGCCTCGATGTTCGACTCAGCCATTATTGTTCGGTCAAGAACATCCACATACTTAAGCAGTTTCAAAACATTAATTCTGTCAAGTATTTCCACATTAAGGCCGCCTTCAAAGTTCCAGGCCTTCTTGTAGTCAGTGCCCACCATGTGTGGTACATATCAAACAAGTTCAGTAAACTTTGATTCATACTCTGCTACCAACATGGTGCCTTGTTTCAGTTGTTCAAATTCAGTCACCTTTCGGTCCCTAACACACTGTGGAAAGTATTTCTCAAAGAAGGCTCCCTTAAACTGAGCCCAAGTCATAACGGTGTCGGTGTCACGGACAAGCATCCACCACCTCCTGGCCTTTTCTTGTAAGGTGAAGGTAGCCAGTAGCACTTTGTGTGCTTCAGAACACGGAAAGACTTCAAACAATTTTTCGGTCTCTAGGACCCATGCTTCGGTCTTTAAGGGTTCAAGGCCTCCCTAGAAGGATGGCAGTTTCATCTTACTGAACTTCTGTGTTAGAGCAATGATGTCATCATTCACATTCTGTTCCGGCTGTACCGAAGGAGGTAGGGGCTGTTGGTTCTGTTGTTGTAGCCGCCAGGCCTCCGTCAACATTTCAACTGTTCTTTCTAGCCTTGCCATTCTGGCCTCAGATAATTCTGTTTCATCAACAGTTCTTGCGTTATCCATTTCAGTATAGGCAATTATGACAATAATAAACGTAGGCAGTTGCATACTTAAGCACATTAACACGTATATTCACGTCATGGCCACACACCCTTATCAATGCTCATGCAATGCCCTATTCACTTTTCTAGGACATCCTATAGCTCATTTGGACACGTGTGTGCGGTATAACTCGTGGTTTAGTATCGCTCTGATACCACTCTGGCACGACCCAAACCCGTCTCTATGGGTTTAGCACCGTAACCGGCCAGTAATCCATGATTACCGAGGGCCTGCTTAACAGTAAAACAGTAATATAGAGTACAGGGGCTGGCGGAAGCCAAAACAATAATTAAAAGATGTCCAATGAGCTGTGCCAGTCTGCATGCAAAAGACTTTTCATATATATACACATTCAAACCATAATAGTATGTGCATACATCATATACAGGTATTCAGGCTAGGGACCAAATCCCTAATTAACAGTACAATAACAGTCTATACATAACAGAGACAGATAGGGTGAATCTAAGACATCCCAAAAGCAGCCTTAGCTTGAACAGATCTGGAACCTCGAAGTGAGGCACAAAGGTTTGCTTGACAAAACGAGGCTTAGCCTGATGCTTCTAGCAACGGTCCAGTGCCTGAACACCTACATATATATATATATATATGAGTAGTGAGCTAAAGCCTAGTGAATAACATATGCATAAAGAGGTTAATAATGAATGTCTTTTCAGTATTTAAAACAGTCATTTATATCAGTATATCAGTCATTCAGTCATAGCAGTCATATGTGGTACATTCAATAGCAGAACAGTACAGTAGGTCTTAACAAACTGAACAGTCAGTTGATGGCCATCATATCAGTAAACAGTAGTGGTTCCAAACATGGGAACCGACAGAGATGTCTGTAACAGTAGCAGTAAAAGTACAGTAACAGTAAATTGCTATGGATGCCACGAATACAGTTCGCAAATAGGACAAACATTCATTCAGTGAGAAATATCATTTCAGAGAGCAGTACAACTCTTCATTCAGAAAATATTCATGATTGAACATATCTTTACAACATTGTTACTCACAAAGTTCTGGGCTAAGCAGCTAATGAGCATCTTCGGATACCAACCCTACACAGTTACAGAACGAACACACACTAAGCTATATAGTTGGGAAATAATAACTTAATCCCTAATTTGTCTCGGTGTGGTTTTGCATCAATATCCTCATTAAGATGCCTTAAACTAGGCCTGAGAATGCCTAGGATGAAATGAGGATGCAAAGATGCACTTAAAATCAGTTTTCAAAATTTTGCAGAAACAGGGTCTCGCTCGAGCGTGGGTTTCCCTGCTCGAGCGGACATGCTGACAAAGGAGCTCCGCTCAAGCGTGACTTCTACCACTCGAGCAGACTGCAAACACATGCAAAGTACTGGATACATGCATTCCCCGCTCGAGCGGACTGCATGAACACAGGTTGTACACTCGAGCGTGAGTCCAAATTCTGAAAATTCCAGATTGAACCTTCAAGCTCGAAATCAACTTTAAATGTATCAAAAACGATCCTTTTGGGCTAATTTTCTGGAAAACACTTGTAAACCCATAATATGGCATGTTTCAAAGATCAATTTGAGAAATCAAAGCCCAAAGGTAGTTCAATTGAGCACAATTTTCATCCAAAGTTCAAAAACATATTTTAAATGTGGCATGCAAGTGCTCAACCAAATTCAAAGCTTCAATGCAAGCTCAATTGAGTCTAAACTTCCAAAAACATGATGAATTCATGTACTAGAACTATAATATGAACATGCATGTAACAATTTCCATGAACATAACCTCAAAACTTCCATACAAGGACATGCATACATGGACTAAGCTTCAATTCAACATGTTAGAACCAATTCTAGACTTAGATCACTTATGACTCATGGACCATGCAAGAATCAGCTCAAATACACAAACAAGAAGATAAATTCTCGACCTTAGGTCTTCAATTCCATGTCCAGAAGTTCAATTTGCCAATTCTCTCTTCAATTCTTCCAAGTTTTCCAAGCCAATTTGAAATGGAATCAAGCTTTCTCCTACTCTCTCTCTCTCTAGTCGGTTTGTCTCTGAAAATGGCTGAGCAAAAGGTATGTCTAAGTGTACTCAAGCCTCAAGGTGTTGGAGAAAGTGGCCCACTAAGCATGGCAATTTGGTGAATAAGTCCAGCTCTTGTAAATTAGCATTATTTAATCCAATTTGAACATACCAAATCACATTTCAATTAAATATATCATAAAATTGCATAAATTCTAGTCAACACATAGCACTAATCATTTTCAGATTCAGTCGCCGATAAGGCCTTCAATTTACAGTTTAAAACATAACATATGAATAGATCATTTAACAGTCAAACAAATAGACATGCATTTAAACTAACACACTCAATTAATTAGCTCAGAATTTTAACCAATTCAATTACTTATCATGATCAGTCTCAGTTTAGCAGTAATCAGTGGTGTTATCAGTAAACAGTAGTGAGGGTTGTCATAATCAGAGCATAGTTTTCATATTCGCTCAGCTCGGCGTTCCGGTCGAGATCACCGGGAAGAAGCAGAGCGGTACTAAGGGCAACGCCGACGTTAACGTCGTCCGTACTATCGCTAGCCCTAACTGGCTTATCCTCCAGTGTGATTTGGGGGGCCCAGGGGGCATCGTGCTTTAAAGACCCCGAGGTGGTTGTTGCGGATGACCTCGGCCTCTTTGATCGGGTAGACTCAGATGGTTGGGCCTCGGCAGGCCTCTTCTCGGCGGAAGAATGAGACTTATCGCTCTTAGCCAATTTGGAGATTGGCAAGGTATCCTCAGTGTCAACCTGAGTCACCGTTGCCTTGGGCTGAGCCTTCTTTATTCTTTTTTGTTTTGGCTTTGGAGGCTATGTTGGTACTGCCTGAGCGTCTATGGTGGATGGAATGTTGGCTAGGAGGTCTTTGGCGACTGCTTTTTGGTGACCCATCTCAGCAGCAAAGACAGTTCGTCATCATCGGCGTTGAGATAGAGGGATCAGATATGAAACCGAGGTTGACGACTGCTTTGCTGGATCAGAGGTCGATCCTTGATCTGGCCGAGATGCAGAGGTAGCTGGAGGAGTAGTGGCAGAAGGAGGAGATTGCCTCTTCTTCTTCTTCTTTGGGATGTCGGGGAGTACCGACTTATAAGTCAGGATAAAGTTAAGTACCAAAGGAGCTCTCCATTTGTGGACTGGCAAATCCAATAGTTTCTTCATGTCTTTGCTGGGAAAGAAAGACTGGCAGAAGCCCTTTGGTGGCTGAGGAAAAGCTGCAAGAAAAACAGACATTAGAAACAAACGAAGTATTGAAGACTTTAAAGACGAAGTAAGTATGAACACAGGGCACTTACCATTATCCTCTACAAAAACTGTTCGAGGAAGAGGGTAGAAGTGAAGGTCCTCATCTGGAGTGAACTTCCAGTTCCCCGAGGTAATGAAGTAATCATCCCCAGCTCCCTTGTTGGAGTCTGGGAGGTCGGCAACAATTTTGTACTCTATAGACCTCGGTTTGAGGTAGTAAATATAGCCTATGTCTTTTTTGAGGCCACACATGGTGTAGCAGTATTGGATGTTGGCTAAAGTAACCCTAGCATTTTCTTGTTCGGCTAAGGCAATTATACCATTTATGATTCGGTAGGAATTGATGGCAAGCTGCATTGGGTTCAACTTATAGTAATGGACTATCTCACAGAAAAGGATATTGAGTGGGAACCGAAGTCCGCACTCGATAAAGGCTACAACGGGAAAGGGCATAGAATCAGTTGTGGGCATGATAGAGTCATCCTCCCCAGCTAACCTCAGATGAACGTCGGCCAGGATGTCAAACTCTAGCCTAAAGTGCTCTAATTTGGTCGGGGTATCTACCCTATGCTTCCACATACCCATGATGTCGGCTTAAATTGTGGGAGCCAGATGTTAGAAAAAAAAGGTGTTTTGTAAGGGTTATACGGACCTCGGCGAAAACCTAAAAGTAAGCTGGGGTAAGAATTTGTGGGGATCATTTCAGTTTTTCCTAAAGATTTGTGGGTTCTACAAAAAAATCCCAAACCTAGGTCTATGGAAATGGAGATTGAAGGCACGAATCTGGAGAAGTCACAGAAAACAAGTAAAGCAAGAATGTGTTTCAGAATCAAGAACAATAATGAACTATCAAGAGCACTATGCAAGACTGAGTGCAAGGGTATAAAACTCAAGAAAGGATTGGGCAAAAACAGAGTCGCGAAGCAACCATACTCAAATACATGAACAGATTAAACTAATCAAAAACATAAGCAGGTTCGGAAAAATGACAGAGTTTGAAGAAAAATCAAGAACTGAAGCCAGGAGTTAACAGTGGCTTACCAAAAAAAGTGTGTAACAACCCTCGTCACTGTTCACCGATGAACTACTGACTACCGTTAAACTGAACTGATTATGACTGTTAAGTGAACTGAAGAAACTACTAAACTAACTGACTGAAAATGAAACTGAATTGACTGAGCATATCTGTTCAATTGTACGTCTATCTGTTTGATTGTTGGATTATCTGTTGGTGTTTTATGTTTGAACTGCTAATTGAAGGCCTTATCGGCGGCCGAATTCAAAACTGATTGATGTTCTACAATCGTTAGAATTAATGTGAAATTATGGTGTAATTATCTGAAAACTGATTAGGTATGATTAAATTAGATTAAATGGTACCAAATTACATGAATTGGACTTATTTACAATTAGACCACTTAGTGGCCACTACTTTGCACACCTTGTGATTTGTATACACAATTGAATCAACATTTCTTCTCCCATTTCCTGTGCACAACCGACCTTGAGAGAGAGAAAGAATGAGAGAGAGTTAGTTTCATCTCATTTGGCTTGGTTTGCTTGGAAATTGAGTAGATTGGAAGGACTCTTGCATAATTGAAGCTCTAGACTTGCCTTTCAAGCTTTAGGTGAGGAATTCAACCTTTTGATGGTGGAATTAAGTTCATTCTTGCATGATTCATGCTTAATTGAAGAGTGGAGTCAAGTTTTGGTCTTAAAGTGTGGTATTAGAACTCCATTGTTGCATGCATGTTTGAATTGTTGAATTTTAAGTTGTTTTCATGGAGAATTGTCACATGCATGCTCATGGTTATGTTAAGTCCATGTTTCCATCATGTTTTTGTAAGAATTGGCTCATTTGAGCTAGCATTTGAAGCTTTGAAGTGTTTAAGTTCATGCATGTTTGTGCGTTCTTCATATTCTTGGAAATTGGTTTGAACTGGATTTAGTTGAAACACCCTTGGGCTTTGATTTTACAAATTGAGCTTTGAATCATGTTAAACTATGAGTTTTGATGTGTTTTCTGGAAAATTGACCCAAGAGGATCGAAATTTATGTTTTAAAACTTGGTTTTGAGCTTGAGATTTGAATCTGGAATTTCCAGAATTTGGACTCACGCTCGAGCGGAGTGTCTGGCGCTCGAGCGTGGAAATCGTGCTCCCAGCATTTTGTTCTGTTTTGAAGTCCGCTCGAGCGGAGTAATTGACGCTCGAGCGGGACATTGTGTCTCATGCTCGAGCAGGCGTCGAGCGCCCAATCGAGCGTGATTTTCACCTATCTAGCACTTTTGACCGTTTTGCAGAATGCTCGAGCGGGTAAGTCTACGCTCGAGCGGAAACCTTTGTCTGCATGTCCGCTCGAGCAGATAAACCTACGCTCGAGCGTGACCCCTATTTTTTGATAAGTCTGAAAATACTTTTAAAGGTACATCTTTGCATCCTCATCCCATTCTAGGCATTCTTAGGCCTAGTTTAAGGCATCTTAGTGAGGATATAGATGTAGAAACACACCGAGGCAATTAGGGATTAAGTTATTATTTTCCCAACCGTGTAGCTTAGTGTGTGTTGATCTGTAACTGTGTAGGTTTGGCTTTCTGAGGAGACGCTCTAGCTTACTGTAGCCCAGAACTCTGTGAGTAACAACTGTGTAAAGATATATTCGAAATGATTATCTTCTGAACAATTGAACTATACTATTTTCTGAACTGATTACTGTTAATTGAATGAATGTATGTCCTATATTCTGAACTGTATTGTGGCATCCTTAGCACCTACTATTTACTGATACTGATACAGAGATCTCTGTCGGTTCCCTCGTTGGAACCACTACTGTTACTGACTGATGGCCATCATTTACTGCTCGGTCTTTTAAGACCTACTGTTTACTGTACTGTTATGCTAATGGATGTACCACATATCACTGTACTGACTGAACGACTGAGATACTGATTTAATGAACTGCTTTCATTACTGTAAGGACATTCATTCTTAACCCCTTTACGCATTGTGTTATTCACTGGGCTTTAGCTCACTGCTCATATATATATGTAGGTGTCCAGGCACCAGACCGCAGCTAGAAGCGTCGGGATTATCTCCAGTTTTGTCAAGCTAACCTATGTGCCTCAATGCGAGGTTTCGAGCCTGCCATGCTATGGCTTAGGGATCTTTTATTTCCCCCTTCTATCTTTGTATCTGTTTTGTGATAACTGTATAGACTGATAGCACTGTACTGTACTGTAAACAAGGGATTGAGTCCCTATTCTGAATGATTGTATATGTTGTATATACTGTTTTGTCTGACTGTGTGTATTTGAATGAAAAGTCTTTTTGGCATACAGACTGTCATAGCTCATTGGACATTGTTTATTTACTGTATTGGCTTCCGCCAGCCCCTGTACTCTGTATTACTGTATTACTGTTAAGCAGGCCTTCGGTAATCTCGGATTACTGGCCGGTTACGGTGCTAAACCCATAGGGGCGGGTTTGGGTCGTGACAGAGTGGTATCAGAGCGATACTTACCACGAGTTATACCGCACACACGTGTCCAAATGAGCTATAGGATGTCCTAGAAAAGCGATTAGGGCATTACATGAGCATGATAAGTGTGTGTGGTTATGATATGACTGAATATATGCTAATGTGTTAATCCGTTTAAATGAATGACTGCCTATGTTAAAACTGTTATAACTGCTTATAGTGAAATGGATAATGCAAGAACTGCAAACGAAACTGAACCCTCATCCTCTGAGGCCAGAATGGCCAGACTGGAACGAATGATGGAACTGATAACTGAAAGACTGGACCAACAACAGAATCAACAGCCCCCACCTCCTCCTCCGGCTGTACTGGAACAGAATGTGAATGTAAATGATGGGGACATAATTGCTCTCACCCATAAGTTCAGCAAAATGAAACCGCCGTCCTTTCAGGGAGGCCTTGAACTGTTAAAGGCTGAAGCATAGGTTCTTGAGACAAAGAAATTATTTGAGGTTTTTCCGTGCTCTGAAGCACATAAAGTGCTATTGGCCACCTTTACTCTGCAAGAAGAAGCTAGAAGGTGGTGGATGCTTATCCGTAATGAAAATACTATAATGACTTGGGCTCAATTCAAAGGAGCCTTCTTCGAGAAGTATTTCCCTCAGTGTGTTAGGGATAGAAAGGTGACTGAATTTGAACAACTGAAACAAGGCACAATGTCTGTTGTTGAATATGAAACAAAATTTACTGAACTTGCCCGTTATGCACCACATATGGTGGGCATTGACTACAAGAAGGCCAGAAAGTTCGAAGGTGGCCTTAATGTTGCAATTCTTGACAGAATAAATGTTTTGAAATTACCGAATTATGTGAATGTCCTTGGCCGAGCTTTGATGGCTGAGTCGAACATCGAAACACTGACAACTGAAACACCAGGGTCTGAATGGCTTTGTGGGCCCCACACTCATGTGAGACATTTGGTCATTTATTTGGTAGAAAATTTGGGACCTCTAGCATTTTCCATTTCAAAATCTTAATTTTTCTTCCATCCACCTACTCTTCCTTGCTGCCACTTTTAGCCCTCCATCATCACCACTACTCCTAACTTATCCTCTTAAGGCCCGGTCCTGAGATTTCCGGGGCCCAAAGCCAATAATCAACTAATAAATTTCTGGGGCCCTTCACATTTTTTTTTCATTGAATGAAAAAAAAAAATGAAAGTAAAGAACAAAAGATTTGTGTCAAAATCACAAAAAATATTTAGCATTACATTACAATAGCTAATAAGTATCTCTTGATTCTCACTCTTCTTGTATTTTAAGAAGCAAATAAAACAATCATACTTGCATAATCTATTTTTTTTGCAAAATCATTGTCAATGAATAACAGTGCTAATTATTTTAAATGGACCTTTCAATTTTTTTAATGGATCAATTTATTTTAAGTTAATTTGAGCCTTCCTTAATTTTTTTTGGACTTAAAATATACTTAATATATTAGACTAAACTATAATAAGAGTGACCTCTTTTTTGGGTCTATTTTCAATGGATAACAATGCTAATTTTTTTGAATGGCCTTTCAATTTTTTAATGAGTCAATTTATTTTAAGTTAGTATGGACATTTTTTAATTTTTTTAGACTTAAAACATACCTAATATATTACACTAAATTATAATAAGAGAGGCCCCCTTTTTCTAGTATATTTTGAGGGGCCCTAGGCCATGGCCTTGTGGCGTATGCCCCAGGGCTGGCGCTGATCCCCTTCCAAGTTTCATCCTAGATCTCCACAGTAACCTAGAAAGTGGATGGTTCACGGCTTGTGAGAGTGTATGATTCATGACGAAAGATGGTCACAAGCAGAGGGAGAAAGAGATGACGGGAGGGTATGGCGGAGGAGAGAGGTGGCACTGGCAATAGAGAATGGTTATGGTGTTTTAGAATTAGATTTTGGATCAAAAAAGATAAGGGTATTATAATATTTTTATTCTAAGACAAAATTTTATTAAGAAAAAATTTGATTGAGAACTGAAAATAATTAATATATGGAAATAAAGTTACCCCCTCATCAAATTTTGCGAGATCTTGTCACTGAATAAGAAGATGAAGTGGGAAACATCAATGCTTGTTCAACTGAGTTGAGTAACTGAATGAGTTGAAAGAAGACCATGGCTCATCATCTTCCAGTCATCTTCACCACCACATGAAGATGACTCTCATCATCCTCAAAACAACCCTAGGCAACTCTTTTTTCTTTTTTTGGTCATTTGGGTTCTATTTTTGCAAATTTTCATGCCTCCCACTTGCGAGAGCTAATGAGAGCTAAGACACTCCTTTCGCTTTCATTGGGGTTAATAATAGTCTCCTGCTCAAGTTGCTTGTGAGGAGGTGAGAAGAAGATGGGCTTTGGAGGCATTTTAATGGCTTCCACATTGCCACACAACATTTCCACCACTCTTGTCATGGAGGGACGATCTTTCGGATTTATTTGGATGCACCATAGCCCAACCTTGAGCATCTTCCTCGCTACATAAACTTCCTCTCTAACAACAAAATCTTCAAGCTCCATATTGTCCCTTTCTTCATCAATCATGAGCTTGTCATAAATCCAACCCGGAAACTGTGCTTCACTTGAAGTGTTCGTATCTGGCTGGACAAGCGTCTTTGCACCAACCATTTCTAGTAACAACATTCCAAAGCTATAAACATCTGATTTATGAGAAGGTTTGCCAAGATTTCTGAACAAGATCTCGGGAGCAATGTAACCAATGGTTCCTCCTGCTTTTGTCATCGTGACTGCACTTTGATTTCGAGAGTATACTTTTGCCAATCCAAAGTCAGAAATTTTGGGATCAAAATTCTGGTCTGACAACACATTCTGAGGCTTTATATCAAGGTGCAAGATTCGTGAGTTGCAACCATTTTGCAAATACTCTAGTCCATGTGCAACTCCCATGGAAATTTCATGTAATCGTGTAAGTCCTAATGAAACACTTACCTCTCCTTTATGTAACAAATCCCCTAGCAATTTGTTAGGCATGTACTCGTAAACAAGAGCCTGTCTCGAGCCATCCCAACAGAAGCCTAATAAACGTATAACATTAACATGATGAATCCTACCAATGGAGATGATTTCGCTAAGGAAATTTTGGCTATTGTCTCTATAATCCATGAGCATTTTGACAGCAATGAACCGGCCATCTGGTGGCAACTTTCCCTTGAAGACATTTCCATATCCACCTTTCCCTAATTTTTCCTTGAAGTTGTCGATCATCTTCTTTATATCATTGTATGAGTAGTTTGTCAGTAAGGTTGATTGGCAATTCTTAATGAATTCCTTTGCTTTTCTTTCATCTCCTGTCGTTTGATTCTTTCCAAAATATGATGGCTTGAGGATTGTAGCTGAGAGGGTAATTTATGAGTAAATCGGGCCGAGCTGGGTAATGGGCCGTTCTATGGGCCATAGTAAGAAGGGCTTAGTAAGTAGGCCACCGTCCAGGTGTTAGCTCGATCCAGGTATGGAAGGGACCTAGCATGTATTAGCTCGGTCCAAGAATAATCATGGCCACCATGGCCGGAGTAGAGATAGTTGGCTCGGTCAGGGTATTCGAAGCCGAGGTATGGTGCTTTCACTTGATGGACCTCGTTCTAGTTGGCGCGGTGGAAGCTTGCTGAGGTTAGTTCGGTCTCAATGGGCACAACCGAGGTACAAACAAATAAAGGAATGGATGAGCTAAGGCATAGCTCGGTCTGAGTTGTCATTTCAACATGACAATACTAGCTCTGTCGTTTGGTCGTAACACCGAGCTAGGACCATCTCACTTGGTTTAAGCAATGAGGGGGGTGTTGAAAGATAAACATTATCTTTCAGGAGTGTGACTCCTAGTAGGACTCTACATGGAGGAATAAGAGTCCAACAAGGATTGTGCCATACGGAACCTATAAACGCTCACAACATAACCTTTGAAAGAGGTAACACAACTTTGATTCTCGAATACATAGAGCTTTTGTCGATTTGTCTATTTTTCTAACTTAGGCATCGGAGAGGTATCCGGCACACTCCCGCCGGCTAGCTCACATTTGTGTTTTCAGGGAGTAAAGCGATGACGTTTAGAGGAGCGCAGACTTGATCAACAAGATTATATGAGAAGATTATTTCTTGCTCGTACAATTGGCGCCGTCTGTGGGAATCATAGAAAGAACAAAACCTTTTGATGAAAGTTTTTCTCGCTAGATTAGACGCAATGGCGCACAATGATGATTTACCGCAGTCCGCCATTGACGGACAAACCCCAGAGGGAGGTGGGAGGAGCGAAGGTTTGCCTTTCATCCCTCCCATGGCAGATTTAGAGCCCCAACAATAGAACCCCCGAAGGGATGAAAGGGGAAGGCGGGGTAACAGCCCCCGTCGCTCATCAAGTCCTGACAGATAGAGGCGGAGAATCGACCCTCAAGTTTTGGAGGATCGAGTAAAGGAGCAGGACGAGTTAAATAGGAAGATGGCGGCGAACATGGAATTGATGAAGCGTCAGATAAAAGGGAAGGGGGTGGCGACAGGAGAGGGGCGCAAAAACAATACGCCTCATTGCCACTCAAAAGATCATGGTAGGCATACCACACCGTCATAAGCTATGAGTAGGAGCCTTAGGACAGGCGACACTCAATCAAGGACTGCTTGGACTCGTTACTCCAGGTTTGAAAGAACGAGGACTGAGAGGTCATATACTGAGGGAAGCACCTATCGGCCCTCACGTACGCACTAGACATCATCCAGGCAAACGGAGTTGCCTAGATCGTCCGACTTACGGATTGTGCTTGAAGAAAGGGCACGACGGAAGAGGGATGCCGGGGCACGCGACCGCGCAGAGTTTCAACCCTTCAGTGGTTGGCTCCTCGGACGCGTGGAAGCGTCGAGGTAGGAATGTCAATACCGCAGCTTGCCTACGAACCAACAGATAAAGCATTGGCAAGGCTACATAGCTCGCCGTTTGTTCCGGCGATTGAGAACACACCATTACTTTCAGGCTTTATCCAGCCTAAATTTATGACTTACGAGGGGAAGACAGACCCCTACATGCACCTAAGCCACTTTCGCCAGGTCATGGCAGTATACCGGCGGAACTAGGCTTTGATGTGCATCATATTCCCATCCATCCTTGGCGACCTAGGTTTAACCTGGTTCGAAAGGCTACCATAAGGCAGCATAGCCTCCTGGGCGCAATTAGCGGAGGCATTCGTGATAAGGTTCAACCAGATAGGAGATTGCCCCACAAATCTCGCCATCGCGGAATACAAAAGAGGTCTTCCAGTCGAAAACAAGCTGAGGGACTAAATTACCATGACACCCCCCCTCACAATGGAACCCTTAATGGAGAGGGTACACCAGCACATTCGGATCGAGGAGGATGGCGCCCATGCTAAAAAAAAGTCTAGTACAACCGCAATACCAGATAAAAAGACTTCGGCAAAAGTCAACGCGGTAGAACGTCCAAGCAGAAACGGGCGAGGCAGGCGGGACAACGGAGAGGACCACGATAAAAGGTGGTTGAGAGTCCGCACTACCATTACCACGGTGTTCAAAAAACTGATCTATCGGATTCTCAGCGAGATACGCGATGAACCTTTCATCAGATGGCCAGCAAAATTGGGAGAGGCACAAAAGGACTATGACGAAAGATCTCGGTGCCCGTTCCATAAGGAAAAAGGGCACCGCACTGAGAATTGCACGCCGTTGAGACAGCATCTGGAAGAGTTAGTGGCAGCTGGGCATCTGGACCAGTACATTGAGGGAGGGACGTAGCCAGCCCCCCAAAACCACGATCACCTAGACGGAACGCCGATCGACGCCCCACCTCAAGGCGTGATAAACGTAATACATGGGGTATTCGAACCTGAGCAAGTAGGTGAGCTCAGGGGAATAATCAAGAAGGCTGTGCACTTAAGGGAGGTATTAAGTGCGCAGCCTACCATTAAAAAGGGGAGAACAGAGGCCACGAACGTCATGTCTTTTTCAGACAGAGACTTGTCAAGGATATATTGCCCTCACAATGATGCACTGGTCGTCACTCTCTGCGTCAAGGATTACGACGTTAAGCGAATTTTGATTGACCAAGGGAGCTCATGTGAGATAATGTATTACGAAACCTTCAAACAGTTGAAACTGGAGGACAAAGACTTGGCACCTCCCGTATCTCCCCTGACCGGATTTAACTCAATGCCAGAGTGGTCAGTTGGCAAGATAATCCTCCCAGTCAGAGCAAGAAGCATGATGAAACAAGTGGAATTCTGGGTATTGAAAGTCCCTTCCATTTACAACATAATCTTGGGAAGGACATGGCTGCATGCCATGCGATCGGTAACGTCAACCTACCACCAAGTAATGCGGTTCCCTAACGAAGTCAGCTTAATTGAAGAGGTCTTTGGAGACCAGATCATGTCCAAGCAGTGCTTCGTCACAGTAAATGGCAGCCGAGCTGCCAAAGGGTTTGTATAGATGGTGGAAGAACCTGAGAACAATGAATTGTTTGCGGATGTTGGCAAAGTCGCTGGACAAAAGGCAGTGGAAGACTTGGTACAGGTAAGAATAGATGAAAAGGACCTGAAAAAGTTCTTTTTGCTTGGCTCATCTATGTCCAGCACCGAGAGAATAGAGATCATGGAATTCTTGACCTCTAACATCGAAGTGTTTGCTTGGACGCCGTATGACATGCCTGGCATTGACCCAAACTTTATCTGTCACCAATTGAACGTCCACCCAACTGCAAGACCAATCATACAGCGCACTCGCAGATCAGCACTCCACCACGTCGAGATAGTGACGAAAGAAGTGGGAAACCTTCTAGAGGTAAGAGCTATCAGAGAAGTGCACTATCCCAAGTGGATATCCAATACAGTAGTGGTGCCAAAGAAGAATGAAAAATGGCGTGTCTGCGTGGACTACAAAACAGTTAACAAGGCGTGCCCAAAAGACAGCTTTCCCCTACCACGGATAGACCAACTGGTAGACCTAACGGCAGGACACAATCGACTTAGCTTTCTTGATGCGTACAGAGGTTACCATCAGATCGCTATGTATGAACCAGACCAGGAGGTCACATCCTTTACAACACCAAGAGGACTGTATTGTTGCAAGGATATGCCCTTTGGCCTAAAAAACGCAGGGGCAACATTCCAGCGGATGGTCACCAAGATGTTCGAACCATTGTTAGGCAGAACAATGGAGGCTTACATTGATGGTATGGTAGTCAAAAGCAAGGATGAGAATGACCATCTCAGGGACCTAGGTGAGATGTTTCAAATCCTAAAGAAGCACAAGTTGCGCCTTAATGCATCTAAGTGTGCGTTCGGCGTAGGATCAGGCAAATTCCTAGGCTTCTTGGTGACCAACCGAGGTATAGAGGCAGACCCTTCTCAGATCAAAGCAATTCGGGATCTAGAGAGGCCCAACTCAGTAAAAGAAATACAGTATCTCACCGGTATGCAGCAGCGCTAAACCGGTTCATAAGTCGGTCATCAGACAGATGTCGACCATTTTTCCAAGCATTAAAGGCCAAGTTTGAGTGGGATGAAAAATGCGACCGCGCCCTAGAAAGTTTGAAAGAATACATGTCTTCTCTATCATTGCTAGTGACCCCAATACCTGGAGAAGAGCTCTCTTTGTACCTAACAGTTTCACAGCACGCAGTTAGTACGGTATTGGTCAGAGCAGAAGGAATCCAACACCTGCCCATCTTTTATGTCAGCAAGACATTGCTGGGCGCAGAAACCAGGTACTTACCATTAGAAAAACTGGCCTTAGCCTTGATGATGGTATCAAGGAAGTTGTCGCATTACTTTCACGCCCACACCATAATCGTCCTCACAGCCTTCCCATTAAAAGCTTTGTTTGAGAAGGCGAACTTTTCTGGACGAATCTTGAAGTAGGCGGTGGAACTGGGACAATACGATATCAAGTTTCAACCCAAAACCGCAATAAAAGCCCAAGCATTGGCAGACTTTGTGGCAGAATTCACCCCAGGAAGCCATCACATCTGCCCAGTTGACTTAACTAGTGCCACCGAAATGGAGATGGAAAGCGCCGCAGGAAGCGCGCAACCTCTGAATCGGGACTCCCAGCCACACCCCAAAACAGATCAGAGTAATGATGAGCTAGAAGAGGCGAACCATGCTGCACCAAGCGAAGATTCATTAGCAAACAAAAACCTGACACAATCAGATAGTGAGGGGCAAACAGTAAGCATGGACTTGGAAGAAAATACCAGCACCACTCGTGACCCCAAGGCATCATCCGATCCCTCTACTTGCTGGATGCTGTTCGTTGGAGAGATGTGGAAGCTCTTTGTGGATGGAGCGTCCAATAGGCACGGTGCAGGACTCGGCATAGTCCTCATTTCATCAGATGGCCTAGTAGTGGAACAGGCAGTCAACCTTGGCTTTTCAGCATCAAACAACGAAGCGGAGTATGAAGCGCTTCTGGCAAGACTAAAATTAGCACTCTACATGAAGGCTACTGAGCTAATGGTTTACAGTGACTCACAGCTGGTGGTAAACCAAATTTCAGGCGACTACGAAGCAAAGGATGAAAGGATGGCTAAGTACCAAGAGTTAGTCAAAAAAGAGATCATGAAGTTCGAAGTAGTGCGGATAGAGCCGATTGGCAGAGAAAAAAATAGCATAGCAGACGAACTAGCAGGTTCTACTTCGATGGCAGATACATCCATCCCACATCCGTTGCTAATTGACTACCTACCAAGACCAAGCATTGAAGAATCCGAAGTAGAAGAGGTATGTTGCACCGAATTAGGCTCTTCATGGATAGATCCCATTATAATGTTCTTAAAAGATAGCGTCTTCCCCGAAGAAAAGAAAGAAGCCAACAAGATTAGAGCAAAATAGCAACGATTTTGGCTCTCCCCATCAATGGCCTTGTACAAAAAATCCTTCACAGGACCTTACTTGAAATGCGTCCATCCCAGCAAGGTTGAGGCATTCTTGTTCGAGATACACGAAGGCGTATACGGAAGCCACCAATGGGGGAGATCATTGGCTTACAGAGCAATTTCGTAGGGATATTGGTGGCCTTACATGCAAGCAGATTCAAAGAAGTATGTCAAGAAGTGCGAGAAATGTCAGAAGTTCGCACACCAAATACATCAACCGGCCAGAGAGCTTCTACCAATAAATAGCCCATGGCCCTTCGCAATGTGGGGCTTGGGCATAGTAGGACCACTTCTGACGGCACCAGACAACAAAAAGTTCTTCCTTGCAACAATAGACTACTTCACAAAGTGGGTGGAAGCAGAAGCACTAGCATCAATAAAGGAGAAAGATGTGAAGAAGTTCGCCTAGCAGAATATAATCACTCGGTTCAGCATACCCAAGGCGCTAATATCAAACAACGGCACTCAGTTCGACGGTAAAATTTTTAGAGGCTTTTATGAGGAGTACAAGATAGAATTCTACAACTCTACATCGGCATACCCCCAAGCAAATGGCTAGGCAGAAGAAACAAACAAGGTCGTCTTGGATGGATTGAAGAAAAAATTAGAGAAAGCAAATGGTATGTGGGCTGAGGAACTTCCTCATGTTTTATGGGCTTACCGTACCACACCTCGGCGATCAACCAGAGAAACGCCATTCTCTTTAGCCTATGGCATGGAGGCAATAATCCCACTAGAAGTCGGCCTCCCCACAATAAGAAGCGAGAATTTCGATCCAAACTTAAATGGGGAAGCCATAGCCTTGGAACTCGACCTTGTGGAAGAAAAAAAAGAAAGAGCACTAGCTCACATTGCCTTATACCAGCAAGAGTTGTCCAAAAAGTATAACAAGACAGTACATCCAAGGCAATTCAAGGTTGTAGATTGGGTACTGCGCAAAGTAATGGGAAACACCTTGGTACCTGGAGACGGCAAGTTAGGGTCCAATTGGGAAGGACCTTACAAAGTGGTTGGGTTAGCAGGAAAAGGGGCATACCACTTGGAAGACGAGGATAGCAAAGCCATTCCCAAGCCATGGAACACTGCCAATCTCAAACTATTTTATTTTTAGCTTTCTCTTTAGACATACTTGTAATTTTTCTTTTCCTCAATAAAACAAGTAGTTTTCTTTTCAGCATAATTGTTTTATTCTGTAAAAGTTGTTTTAGTGAGCTAGGGGCAACAAAAGCAGAGTTGGCCGGAATAACCAACTTTGCGCTCTCTTCAACTAGGATTAGGATCTGGGCTGAAGAGGTTGGCTGGAAAAACCAACAAACACTTCTCCTAAGCCCAGGATAAGGATCGAGGCTGCAGGACGTTTGGTCGGAAAAACCAAACACTTTACTCTAGGTTGGCAGGAATAACCAACTTAGAGGTTGGCTGGAAAAACCAACACTTCTCCTAAGCCCAGGATAAGGATCCAGGCTACAGGACGTTTGGTTGGAATAACCAAACACTTTACTCTAGGTTGGCAGGAATAACCAACTTAGAGGTTGGCTGGAAAAACCAACACTTCTCCTAAGCCCAGGATAAGGATCCAGGCTGCAGGACGTTTCGTCGAAACAACCAAACACTTTACTCTAGGTTGGCAGGAATAACCAACACTTAGTACTCTTCAGCCGAGATAAGGATCAAGGCTGGAAAGTGGTTGGCTGGTAAAACCAACACTTAGTATTCTTCAGTCGAGGTAAAAACCCAGACTGAAGAGTGGTTTGGCTGGAAAAACCAACACTTATTGTTCTTCAGCTGAGATAAGAATCTAGGCCAAAGAGGTTAGCAGGTATGGCCAGTTAGATTGCAAAGTTAAGACCAGGATAAATATCTCAGCCAGAGAATGTTACACTACATTCAGATTACAGTTAGAAAATAAATACAAGCATGGCAGTAAACCGAAACAACAGTTGAAACAAGAGAAGCCGTTCATTCAAAGTTCAAAGTTAGAGTTACAAAGAAGCGGGAATATAGCCCGGTTATAGTTTCTTTCCAAAAGTAAAAAGGAGAAAAAAGATCAAGTAAACAGATCATCAAGATCTGCCTCCAGTTCAACTCGAAGCCCGGTTTCAGCAGGTAGCTCGGTCACACTTTCAACCAAGTCTTCCACCGGCGGCTCCACCCGAGCTGATTGAATGATGGGATCACTGGCGATAACCGGGGCATTGTTGGGCTCTGGGGCCTCTTCTTCATCATCATCTTCTTGAAGAAATTTTTGTTGAATGGCATGGGCGTACTTCGCCATGTAGCTCGGTATAAAATGTGGCGGAGAGTTGAGGAAGACCTCGGTCTCTTGGCTAAGACCGAGCTGCGTTGTCGCCGCCTTCCATCCACATTTGAAAAATATGTCTTTGGCAGCCTCGCATTGCTGGATGTAGGTGTCCTCCCCCTTCTTGTAACCTCGATTTTCTGCATCTTCCATGCTCTTCTCCAACCGAGCGATTTCGTCGTTCTTCTTTTTCTCAAGCTTGGACAACTCGCGCAGATATTTGTCATTCAGCACCGCTGCAGCCTTTAGCTTGTCTGCTTCGGCTAAATTGACTAGGCCGGTTAGCCGGGCTACTTCGGTTTGTAGTTCGGCCATCTTTTGCCTTGATTCTTTTAGCTTGGCTGTTTTGGCATTGGCATCTGCCATGGCCTCCCTAGTGGTCTTTCGAAGTTCCAGCACGCGCTTGTGTGCAATGTGGTTCTTCTGTAAGGCCTGCAAGAAGGGAGAAACAATTTTTGAGATAAACTAAGCGAAAAGATGTTGAAATTTGGAGAAGGAAAAAGAGAACTTACCAACACCATTGATTTTGAAGCCGAGCGAATAGCCTTCAGCTCGGTAAGATGATCGTGGTGATCTATATCGGCTGGAAGGCAGACGCTCTTGGCCAGATTAAAGGCCAGCATATGGTTTTTCTCCACGACCACTGAGTCGGAGTCAGTGATAGCGCGGTTCTTGTAGGTAACCTTAGGCACCCACTTGGAAAAGCTAGCTCGTTCGGAGCGCTCCGGTTGTGGGCTGGGCAGTGTGGATTGCGGAAGCACAGTATCTTCTTCATCAAGGAGGCGCAGCTCAGTCGTGGAAGTCCGGGCGCGCTTGTTTGGCCAAGATGAAGATGGTTGTGCGGTTGGTAGAGCTACCACTGCCTCTTGTGATTGGCTGATGGGCGGTGCTTCGACTTGATTTGTCTCAGTGATTAGGGCCTTAGCGGATCTCTTCTTCGCCATCTCTTGTTCCGCTGTTAATTGAATGAGGTTGATTTATGGAAGGGAAGGATCAGGCTCAAGTGAGGGCTCCAACAAAAATTTGGTCACCCTAGTCTTACGCCTGCTGCTATATCTATACGTCGGCTCAAAGTTGAGTAGCTCGACCCAACTCCAGTTTAGATATCTTAGCGCGGCGCGAAGGGTGGCAAGGTTTGGATAGTTGTACTAGGACTTGAGAAAATTCAAATCTGCATGAAGAAAAAAGGACAACAGTTAGTACGGTTCAAGATATGAAAACCGAGGTAAAAGAAAGTAGAAAACTGAGCCGAGGTAATTATACCGGCGACTCCTTTATTCCAATTTATTCGGTCGTCCGGAATCTGGGCTTCTTGGTCTTCGAAGTTCCCAGAAACCCAGAAGAAATCATCGTCGTTTACATCCTTGTCTGGGGTATTCTTTATTATCTTTTCACGCCGGCGCCTTATTCTTAAATAGTAAACCCAACCATCTTCATCTGATCCCATGGAATATTGGTGGAAGAGCTCGGCTAAACCGAGATTAAGGCCAGCCCAGCGGTTTAGCTCGGCGATGCCATTTATTATGCAGTAAGAATTGGTGGAAAGTTGGGTAGGGCAAAGGTTTGTTTGTCTGAGGAATTCACAAAGAATGGGCTGTACAGGGAATCGCAGTCTGGTTTCTACAATAGAAAGAAGGGTGAAGGGAACGAAACCAGGGTTTCCCCAGGGTATGGTATCTAGGTCGGCCAAGGTAAGATGAACATCATCAGGGATATGGTAGTCCCTTCGGAACTCGGCCATGGCCCCTGGTGAGTTTACTAAAAACCTATATTTACCCATTTGCTATTAAATTATGAATAAATTAGCTTAAGTATTAGCTCGGTCGAGAAATGACGTTGAGTAGCTCGGTTGAGCGCTCAAAGAAGTGCCTGGCCAACCTAAGTCTGCAGGGTAAAAAAGAAAGGTGTTAAGCACTGATCGTTGGACCGTGCTAAACGCACAAAGGCAAGATAAATGAAGTCCTAGCTCGGCTACGAGGGATGCTATCCAGTCTTAGCTCGGTTTGAGCAAAGGGCTTTAGCCCAGTTGAGCCTTTGGGGCAGCATTCTTAGTTCGGTTTGGACTAAGGAAGCTGGTTTAGCCCCAAGTCATAGCTCGGTCAGTGGGAAAGGCTTTCTAGTGCGGTATTGCGCGAACCTGAGACAGTTCGTTAGCCCGGATAAAGTATAGCGAAAGGTACTCAGGATTATTGTACTTCGAGTTCTAGTTCGGTTGTTTAGTGTCACTAAGCTTACACCTAACACAAACAATATCCTAGTTCGGTTGAAGTGAGATTTTGGATCAAAGGGAAAATAGTTCGGATTGTTCATATATACAGTGGTCACATTACGTGAGTTTTTTTTTTTCAGAAAAAGAGAAACAAAAATGGTGTATGCTTTGAAAAACATACAAACAAACATGCCATGTGCTGCGAAACATGTGCGAAATCGACGAAAAGGAAGTAGATTTGGATTACTTACCAGTTCAAGATAAAGGCACTGAAGATGGAGGTAGCAACAGCAGAAAACATGAGCTCTGCAAGTGTAAAGGTTAAGGAGAAATGGAGGCTCAGAGAGAGAGAGAAGAAGATGAATAATAGAAGCGATTGATTCGAAGCAAGGAGTTCAGTTTTGTGTAAAGAGAAGGTGAAAATGGGGCGGGACTATTCAAATCTCGCGAAGTACGAAGACGGCGTGACAGCTATACTTGACGAATAGAAGCTAGCCACGTGTCCAGGGAATAGAGAGCGATTTAGTTGCAGCGGCTGAAAAGACGTTTTGACCAGACAGATAAGTAACTAGGTGTAAATCTAGCCCGGTATGAATTTAGCTCAGTTGAAGGCCACAGTTTGGCTCCGTTAAAAAAATAAAGTGGTTAGCTCAGCTGGAAACAGGTCATCCCGATCATGCTACGTAGATGGAATTAAGAGGCAATTGAGAGGGTAATTTATGAGTAAATTGGGCCGAGCTGGGTAATGGGCCGTTCTATAGGTCATAGGAAGGGCTTAGTAAGTGGGCCACCGTCTAGGTGTTAGCTCGGTTCAGGTATGGAAGGGACCTAGCATGTGTTAACTAGGTCCAAGAATAATCACGGCCACCACGGCCGGAGTAGAGATAGTTAGCTCGGTCAGGGTATTCGAAGTCGAGGTATGGTGCTTTCACTTGATGGACCTCGTTCTAGTTGTCGCGGTGGAAGCTTGTTGAGGTTAGTTCGGTCTCAATGGGCACAATCGAGGTACAAACAGATAAAGGAATGGACGAGCTAAGGCATAGCTCGGTCTGAGTTGTCATTTCAACATGACAATACCAGCTCGGTCGTTTGGTCGTACCATCGAGCTAGGACCATCTCACTTGGTTTAAGCAGTGAGGGGGTTGTTGAAAGATAAGCATTATCTTTCAGAAGTGTGACTCCTAGTAGAACTCTACATGGAGGAATAAGAGTTCTACAAGGATTGTGCCATATGTAACCTATAAAGGCTCACAACATAACCTTTGAAAGAGGTAACACAACTTTGATTCTCGAATACATAGAGCTTTTGTCTATTTGTCTATTTTGCTGACTTAGGCATCGGAGAGGTATCCGGCACATACCCGCCAGCTAGCTCACGTTTGTGTTTTCAGGGAGTAAAGCGACGACGTTTGGAGGAGCGCAGACTTGATCAACAGGATTATACGAGAAGATTATTTCTTGCTTGTACAGTAGCGATTCTCCTTTTGTACTTGAACATGAGCAGTAAGACTACAGCAAGCAGAGCACAAATGCTTCCAGTTGCAATACCTACAAAAAGTGCGAAGAATAAATAATGAATTAATCGCCCATTTGGTGCAGTTTATTGTAAGCTAAAAAGCCGATAATCAAAAAGTAGAAGCCAGGATTATATTTCCACTAATTTCTCAATAATCAATTTTTTTCCCAAAAATCAATTTTTTTCCCAGCTTATTTAAGTTATTTTTGCTTTATAAAGTTGTAAACAAAAACTATGTCAAATACTGGCAAATTCTTAAAATAGCAAAAGCTATAAGAAACCGTAATAAGCTGCACCAAATAGTCCCAAAATCAATTTTTGACATGATGTGCCTCAATCTCGTAAATCAAGTTCAATGTTGATATAATGCCTAACTGAAATCCAGTTGCCTAGGTTAGTAATGGGAGCTTGGGTTTGGCAAGAATGATTGACTACTTCCAATAGAATGTTGGTCTGTTGTTGCAGAAATGAATTATTCATTGCTCATCACAAGATGGTGAATTCCTGTTGCATTGCCAGAGAAATTGGCGTGAAACAACATTGTAGCATTATGAGACGCTTTGGGTTAAGTTGAATTTCTTCCTTTGCGAGGTTTCCACAAGAATGAGGGTATACCTACAATGAGCTTCCATCTATTTGATTTTTGCCTGCAAGGTCCAAAGATGGAATGTAATAAGTAAACAGTATGCTGAGTGTAAAAATGAGGATTGAAAGTTCTTTATCAAACATAAGTCATAAATTATTCAAAGATAAGAAAAGAAACTGCATGAAAAGGTTTTAGAAATTCAGCGTCAACCAACCACACAATTAAAATATAAATAAAAGCTCAGGTAAAGAGCATTTATAGTTCTAAAGAAATGGATTCCTGTCACCAACTTCAAGTAATTGGGACAAAGGTTTAGTTGAGTTGAGTGTTCTTCTTCTAGTAAAGAGTAAAATAAACTTCTCTACCATTGTTGGCACAGAAATGCCAGAAATCATCATCACTCTTCGACTCAATTAAGCATTTACATGTATGTGAGTGATTTTCTGACCACACTGCTCGCTTAGTAACCAGCTGGAGAGTACCGGCAGAATAGATGGCACCTGGCTGACCTGCAACAGAAAGAGAAGATTCCGGTGGTGGTTCGTCCACCCGGGGGCACTCCGACGATCAAGTTAGTATATCTCTCAAAGATAAATCAAGTGCTAAACTCACAAGTTTGAGTATTAAAAGCATACCTTAGACCTATAAGGGTGCCTCTCTTTTATAGCCAACATAAACTTAGTCCCAATAGAAGCCTAACTTTTATGGACTTAGGATTACTGTTAATCTTGGACTCCTAGTAAGATTAGGATAAACTCTCTAAGAGTCTTATCTTAATACAAACTGAAGTCTTCTCTCATTCTAGGACTCTTGCCCCTCATCCGCTTATCTCGGATTCCGATATCTTCAGAGGTAACCTCGGCCTATCCGAGATGACCTCGGCATAACAACCAAGACACGTGGCACCTCGGCTGACACGTCGACGTCACCTTGGCCACGTGTTGGTACTCAGAAAATATATCCCCACAACATGTTTGCAACATTGTCTAATAAAAGTTGTTGATTTAAATTCTCATGTGAGCAATGTGCGTGCACTTATGAAATTGATCGTATCATTCCCCTTCTATGTGTTTTCGAGGGAAATTGATTGTGGAATTGATCTGTTCCTTCTCTCTCATCCATGGGAAGTTTTTAGGGTAAATTACACTAACGCTCCTGGGGTTTGGTCCAATTACATCTCACCCTTTGACATTCTGAAAATTACATTTCTATCCCTGTGATTAATAGTCTCATTTCACAAAACCCCCTACTTATATAAAAGACAACAACTTCTATAAAACAACGGAAATTACATTGAAAAAAAAAATAAAGCAAAGGGAAAAATAAAAGTAAAACAAAGCAAGAAAAGAGAGAGTGTATGAATTCAATATCTTTATTCCGTCTAAATATTTACAATAATAGAAGATTAGTGTAATTTTCCAAACGTTAAAAAATAATATGTATTAAATCCAAACTTCAGAAAGTGTATGCGTAATTTACCCAAGTTTTTACAACTGTCTTAAATTTCTTGTATTTTACCGTATGCCATTTTTATCTTCGAAAAATGCCATATGCAGATCTACAGGCTGACATAAACAAAAAGTATGAAAGTGATCAACAAAAAATTTATAAAAATAATTATAAAAAAAGAAAAAAAGGATGAGAAAGTGATAATTAATGTTATATGCTTAATTAGAGCATTTTGGATAAATTTAACCCATTTGATAATCAATGTTGCTCAATCATGCATCTCAAATGACTTTTAGCTTTAAAAAATAAGGCTACAAATACAAGAATTTCAAAAATCTTTGGATTTGTTTGGTTTGTATCTCAAGATATAATTATTTTTTAGAAAAAAATTTCAAAATTTTGTTTGGTTCAAATTTTTTGAAATTTTTTTTCAAAATCACTTTCTCTCTCCTATATATCAATCAATCACTTTTCGTCTCTCTTCTCTCCCTCTCAATCACTTTTTTTTCTTACACACATCTACTCAATCACTTTTTTTTCTTACACACATCTACTCAACTACAACAAAATATCAAATCATCTCAAACTCCCAAACTTCAAAACTATTTTCAAAATATACACCCGAACAAACCAAAAAAATTTCTAAGTCGTGTTTGGTGTGATTTTGAAATCAAATTTCCACCCTTATATTTGAATGCTATGTTTGGTAAGAGTTTTGAAATTATGATTCCAAATCAATTTCAATACACATTTTGAAAATATTTTTGGTAAACTAGACAATTTTTGAATTTTTGGTTTACCCGGTCGTCCGTCCGGACATCCTTTCGGATGTCCGGCCGGTTGACTGAAACAGTACATTTTTTTTTTTCCAATTGCCAATCGCCACCTGTTATTTGAAAAAAAAAAAATTATATTTGTTTTTTATTTTTTTAAATATACAAATTATTTTTTTACACCAAAATGATATTATTTTTTTAAATTGAATTTTAAAAAGAGTTTGGTTATGAGTTTTGAATAAAATTTTCAATAGAGTTTTGAGTTGTGTGTTTGATTATGAGTTATAAATTTTTAAATTAAGTTTTAAAAACGCTTTTCAAAACTCATAACCAAACAATTTTTCTTAATTCATATATCACATCAAAAATTTAAAACTCAATGCAAAACTCAATTTCAAAACTCTTTTTAAAACTCATAATCAAACAATCACTACTACAAAAATAGTTAAAGATCACACTTTGACAAAAAAAAAGATCTCACTTTTATTGGAAGTGTGATAAAAAAAAATTATATTGATATTTTAATCACACTTAATTTGATTAAGTGTGATAATATTTATTTTTTATGTCACTTTTCAATTAAGTGTGATTATATATATATTTTTTAATCACACCTTCTAATTAAAAGTGTGATTATATATACACTACTACTTTTTAATCACACTTTTTAAACAAAGTGTGATTATATATATTTTTTAATCACATTCTAATTAAAGTGTGATTGTTTACATATTTTTTAATCACACCTTTTAATTAAAGTGTGATTATATATACACAATTACTTTTTAATCACACTTTTTAAACAAGTGTGATTATATATATATTTTTTAATCATACATCCTAATTAAAGTGTGATTATTTATATATTTTTTAATCACACATTTTTAATTAAAGTGTGATTGTATATACACTACTACTTTTTAATCACACTTTTTAAGTAAGTGTGATTATATGTATATATTTTTAATCACACATTCTAATTAAAGTGTGATTATTTATATATTTTTTAATCACACCTTTTAATTAAAGTGTGATTATATATACATTACTACTTTTTAATCACACTTTTTAAATAAGTGTGATTATTTATATATTTTTTAATCACACATTTTTAATTAAAGTGTGATTGTATATACACTACTACTTTTTAATCACACTTTTTAAGTAAGTGTGATTATATATATATTTTTTAATCACACATTCTAATTAAAGTGTAATTATTTATATATTTTTTAATCACGTTTTTTTAATTAAAGTGTGATTATATATACACTACTACTTTTTAATTACACTTTTTAAGTAACACTACAAGAAAAGTGGGCTTATGAGACGGAACTTTTTGCGACGGCAAAAATGTGACCTTTTGAGACGGCACAATTTGCCGTCGCAAAAAATATGACTTTTTGAGATGGCACAACTTGCCGTCGCAAAAAATGTGACCTTTTGAGACGACACAATTTGCCGTCGTAAAAAATATGACTTTTTGAGACGGCACGACTTGCCATCTCGCAAAAAAAAAAAATGTGACTTTTTGAGACGGTACAACTTGCCGTCGCGAAAAATATGCCTTTTTGAGACTGCACAACTTGTCGTTGCAAAAAAATGTGACTTTTTGAGACTTCATATATATAGTTACAAAATGGTTTAAATAAATGCAATGGTATTTTTCTATCATAAAAAAAAATTAAAAAAAACGACGTCGTCTTACTCTTTTGATATAACATTTCTCTTTTCATCTTCCTGTCTCTCTGTCTCTATCTCTGTCTCTTTTCTCTTTCTCTCTCTCACTCATCACTCTTCTCTGTCTGTCTGTCTCTCTCTCTCTTTCTCTCTGTGTCTCTGTCTCTCTTCTCTTTCTCTCTCTCACGCATCACTCTTCTCTGTCTGTCTCTTTTTCTTTATGTCTCTGTCTCTATCTCTCTTCTCTTTCTGTCTCTCACTCATCACTCTTCTCTGTCTGTCTGTCTCTCTTTCTCCTTGTATCTCTCACTCATCTTTCTTCTTTCTCTGTCTCTCTCTCGTTTATCTCTTTTTGCTATTCTCTCTCTCTCTCTCTCTCTCTCTCTTTTTGTCTATCTCTCGAGCATCTTTTGTCTCTCTCTTTTTTTTGTCTCTCTCTCTCTATCTCTCTGTCTCTCTCGTTTTTCTTTATTCTCTCTCTCTCTCTCTTTTCTATGCCTCTCTCTCATTAATCTCTTTTCGCTTTCTTTCTCTCTCTTTTTGTTTATCTCTTGTTCATCTCTTGTTTCTCTGTTTTTTTCTGTCTCACTCTCTCTCTATCTTTTTCTCTCTTTGTCTATCTTTATCTTTTTCTCTCTCGGTCTCTCACTCATCACTCTTCTCTTTCTCTGTCTACCTGTCTGTTTGTCTGTCTATCTGTCTCTCTCTCTCTCACTATTTTCGCCTTCCTCACTCTCTCCCTCATCTCTTCTCTATTTATTGAGCTCCTTCTCGATTTATCGATCCAACCATGTTGGGGACCCCCAGTGGGCGGTGACCCCCAGCACCCCCACCTCCATGTGGGGGGTTGTGAGAGCAAGAGTGAAAATAAATAAATAAATGAATTTTTTTGAACCAATCAGAAAACAGTGGGGGTGGTGGGGATCACTCCCACTGGGGGTCTAGGGAATTTTTCTTATCGATCCACTACAAGAAAATGCACTTTTAACGACCACTTTGTCGCTTTCTCGCTCATCACTTTGTCTCTGTTTCTCTATCTTTCTTCTCTATCTGTCTCTCACTCATCTCTCCCTCTCACCACCCATCTCCTCTACCACATTTACCACTATTGCAAATGCCATTCCACTACCACCACTACTACCACTGTTGCCACTCCACCTCTACGATTACCATTACTACCATCATCGCCACCACTCCCTTACCACCACTACCACTACTACTACCATTACCTCTCATCCACCACTGCCACTCCATCTCCTCTGTCTGTCTCTCCCTTTCTCTATGTGTCTCTGTCTCTCTTCTCTCTCTCTCACTCATCACTCTTCTCTGTCTGTCCGTCTCTCTCATTCTCTCTGTGTCTTTGTCTCTCTTCTTTTTCTCTCTCTCACTCATCACTCTTCTCTGTCTATCCGTCTCTCTCATTCTCTCCGTGTCTCTGTCTCTCTCATTCTCTCCGTGTCTCTGTCTCTCTTCTCTTTCTCTCTCTCACTCATCACTTTTCTTTGTCTGTCTGCCTCTCTGTTTTTCTCTGTATCTCTCGTCCATCTCTCTTCTCTCTATCTCTTTCATCTATCTTCTCTCTTTGTCTCTTTTCTCTCTCGCTCTCTCGCTCATCTCTTTCTGTCTCTCTCTCGTTTATCTCTTTTTGCTCTTTCTCTCTCTCTCTCTCTATATATTTTCACCTATTTTTCATCTTCCTTTCTTTCTTTTCTTTCTCTCTCTCACTCATCACTCTTCTCTCCCTGTCTGTTTATTTCTCTCTCTCTCTCTCTCTCCCTCTCTCCCATTTGTGTTCGCGTTGCTCACTATTTCCCTTCCGTCTTTTCTATTTACTGAGCTCCCTCTCAATTTATCGATCCACTACAAGAAAATACACTTTGAGCACCACTTTGTCTCTCTCTCGCTCACTACTCTGTCTCTCTGTCTCTGTCTCTCTCTCTCTCCTCTATCTGTCTCCCATTTATCTCTCTCTCACCACCCATCTCCTCTACCACTTTCACTACTACTGCAAACGCCATTTCACTACCACCACTACTAACACGGTCGCCACTTTACCACTACGACTACCATTACAATATTTTTCATTAAAATATTACCCCTACTTCTACCAAATAAAAAATAATAATAATTTTTTTTTTCATTAAAAAAAATGAAACAAATAAATTTTCAAGCTTAGTAACCAAAATAAAATAATTTTTTTAAAAAAAATTTGTTTTAACAAAAAATAAAGTTTTTTTTGCGACGACAACCCCTCTCTCTTTTCTTTCTCTCTGTCACTCATCGCTCTTCTCTGTCTGTCTCTCTCTTTTTCTCTGTGTCTCTCGTCCATCTCTTTTCTCTCTATCTCTTTCATCTATCTTCTCTCTCTGTCTCTCTTCTCTCTCTTTTTTTTTATCTCTTACTCATCTCTTTCTGTCTCTCTCTCGTTTATCTCTTTTCGCTCTTTCTCTCTCTCTCTCTATATATATATATCTTTTCACATATTTTTTCATCTTCCTCTCTCTCTTTTCTTTCTCTCTCTCACTCATCACTCTTCTCTCTCTGTCTGTCTATTTGTCTCTCTCTCTCTCACACTCATCTATCTCTCGCTCACCACTCTGTCTCTGTCTCTGTCTCTCTCCTCTATCTGTCTCTCACTTATCTCTCTCTCTCACCACCTATCTCCTCTACCACCTTCACCACTACTGCAAAACGCCATTTCACTACCACCACTACTACCACGGTCGCCACTTCACCTCTATGACTACCATTACGACTACCATCGCCACCACTCTACTACCACCACTACCATTATTGCCATTACTACTACCATTACCTCTCCTTCACCCCTGCCACTCCATCTACTCTACCACTACCACAAATTTCACCACTAATTTCCTTCGCCATCACCACCACTACCATCATCTCTTATCCACCACGTTCGCCACTACTGCCACTCACTCTCCTTTACCACAAAATATTACCTCTACTTTTACCAAATAAAAAATAATAATAAATTTTTTTCATTAAAATAAAAATAAAACAAATAAATTTTAAATCTTAATAACTAAAAGAAAAATATTTTTTTTAAAAAAAAATTCATTAACTACAAAAAAAAAAAAAAAATTATTTTAACAAGAAATAATTTTTTTTGCCAACGGCAACCTTAAACAATAAAACATGATTTAATCTTCTTCTTTTTTTTTTTTTTTCACTATGTTTCCCTCCCTTTTTTTTTCATTCCCCCCCTTTTATTTCCATTCTCGTTTTGTAAACACTCCCCCCAAACCAAAAATCCCTAATCTCTTCACCCCTCTCTCTCTCTCTCTCTCTCTCTCTCTCTCTCTCTCGATCAATCGATCGATCTGTCGCCAAGCAGCGGTTTCTATCCCTAATCCCTAATCTCTCCACCCCTCTTCCCAGTGTTTGTATAAGCTAGAGACATTTTTTATGAAGTCCAAAACTACGTGGTTTTGGCATAGAGTTAAAATAAACCCTAGTGCCCCCATATTGTTCTCATTCCAAGATCTGTCGCCAAGCAGCGGTTTCTCTGCCTCACAGGTATGTCTCTATGGCTACTCTCTCTCTACCGCTCTATCTTTCTTTTTCTGGTTGTATGTTTGTGAAGGGCGGGGGGGATTTCAGTGGCGGGGATGTGGTAGTGTTGTGGTGGGGAGGAGGATAGCGGATCTGTGGTAGGGAAGGAGGAGCGGGTTTCAGGATTGGAGGGTGGGGTGGATGGATATGGGTTGTTGGTAGGGGAAGAGGGTAAGGGTGGTTTTCGTGGTAGACAGGTTAGCCGGTGAAGAGGATTTCGGTAGTGGTGAGGTTAGCGGGGCTGTGATGGGGGAGGGTGTTTTTGGTGGTCAAGGGATGGCGGGGCTGTGTTGGGGGAGGTGGAGGTGGAGGTGGAGGTGGTGGTGGATCTGTGGCGAGGAGTAGCTTCTTCGATTATGAGTTCAATTATGAGTTCCTTTTTTTTCTTTTTTCTTTCTTTTTCTTGTAAGTACCTACAATTAACCTTCATTTCAATTTCAATTCATTATATATGGTGCTAGTCTAGGGTTCTAACGAAATTTGAGTTCCTCTTGGTGAAAATACCATTCGAATCGAATCCAACAGCTTCTTAGTTAATGACTATGTTATATATTGTGTTTTTCAGGTTATTTGCTGATTGCATATTATTGTTGCTAAATATGTGATTTTTTAGAACAGTGGAATTGTCTTGCTAAGCTCTATAAGCAGTTATAATGGTGTTATTTTGTAAACTACTATGATGGTCCACATTTTATACGAACAAATATGTGTTTATGTACCCAAATAGTTGTGATTTTTAGAAATTTGTGCCATTTTTCAACAGCAATTTTCTGTTTTTTGAAATGCAGAAAATAGAAAACAGTGAAATTTTTTCAGAAAATTGAGTTGACTAGAACCAGTTTTTCAAGGAATACGAAAAAGTTGTTTCCTTTACTCCATTTTTCAAATTGTTTTCAGTTTCTATAAAGACATGTTGCAGAGAAATGATTTTTGAAAACTATTCCAAACAGGTGTAATTCTTTAGATTCTTGCTTCCTCTTCTTCTTCTTCTTCTTCTTCTTCTAATGAGATTCTTGCCTGTTTGACTCTGTTGTTCACTTGTTCTTGTAAAGTTAAGCAAATTGTTGAGGCTTTCTCTCATTTATGAGATGCTAATTGTTTTGAATATTCCTTCTTTGTAGATTTACTGTTTCAAATGGGTTAATCTATTTTCTTGCATAGACATTGTTACAAACACTTTGTGGGCTGATTTGACTTTGGTCTCTTGAAGGTCTCAAGGAACATTGATCTGGTCTATGGAGGAGGTAGCATAGGCCTCATGGGTTTGATTTCACAAGCTGTTCATGATGGTGGTCGGCATGTCATTGGGTGAGACTTTCTTCAATATTTTTGGCCTAAAAAATCTCAAAAAAAGACTTTTAAAGATCAATAAAGAAAGCATTGTTAAGTAGCTAAGATCAATGAGTTGGGTATGTAGTTTGCTATTGGTTTTGTTCTCTATTACAACTAATTTTTTTGTCATGTTATTGTCTCTCTGCAGAGTTATTCCCAAGACGCTCATGCCTTGAGAGGTATGTCTCTCTGCTACACCCCCAAAAAGTCTTAAGCCTTTTCTTATTTAATTGACTACTTAAATAAAAATAAAAATAAAAACCCCATTAAACTGACTTTTTGATGAATGAGGGTTAGGTTTAAGGCAATCCATAACTTCTGAATGACATTGAGATCATATAACCTCAATGTGGATTAGATCAAGTCTTAAAAAATGGTCATTGAATGTTTTCAAAGTGTCGAAATCTAGATGATGCATAATACATAATCTTATGAAGCAGTCACAACTTTATTGTATTTTTCTAGATGCATAATACATAATCGAGTATAGACCTTAATCTTGTTTGAGAATTTTTATTTTTCAATTGACTTTATTGTATTTTTCTAGATGGATGATGATCATTATTCAGAATATGTTGTTTCTAGCATTTCAATATCTAATGATTATCTTATGAAAATCCTGATAATGGAAGGGACTCAGTTTATTGGTGTGTTTTTGTCGGGACTTCTTGTAAAAGAAGGCAACCAGGTATCAACCCTTCTCTTTACATTTTAACATTTACATGTAATGATTTTCTTTTCCCAATTGTTTTAACTTTCTTAGCCATCTTTTCCACCTTATGGTGTGCAATTAAAATTGGGTTGACAAATTCCTACACAGATTTATATTTGATGACGTCTTTGACTTTTTAATAAACAAGTTTCATCTATCAATTAGTCAATTCAATGGAGCTATTATTGACAATGATACTTGGAGTCTATTAATAAATAGAGGCATATTCTTATGTTCACTTCATTTAAATTATTTGATGTACTAATTACGCATCATATATCTAACTTATCTACCAACCTAAAATTCGAATGAAAATATGTGCATGACTCTTTCTGTTTGAACCTGTTTGTTTTTTATTTTGAAAATATGTACATATATATATATATATATTGTAGATCTATAAATAACACAATAAGTAGTTCACATTTTTGTTCTATTGGCCTGCACATTGTCATGGATGCAGTTTTTTTATAGGTTGATTCTTCATCTTCTTCTTCATTTTTTGCAGATTTCTGCTACTTTGAAGACATCGATTGGTTAATTCACTCTCTATCAAGGTATTTCTCTATCCTTCAAGTAGTATTGAGTTTTTAATACAGATTGTAGCCAAAAATTAGTTTTAATGTTGAATTAATAAAATTAATTTAACTGATTCTGTTTGACTTTTGTTTACTTCATCCTTTTGATGTGAATTTTAATTATAGGTATTTCTCGATCTGTTTGATGTGGATTTTAATTGACTTTTGTTTACTTCATCCTTTTGATGTGAATTTTAATTATAGGTATTTCTCGATCCGTTTGATGTGAATTTTAATCTAACTCAGGTTTGTTAAGGGAACCAGACCATATATGTTCCCTGTTCTGTGTTGGCTAGAACATCTTGGGGGAGAGGTGAAGATCCTTGACAAGGATCTGATATTGGTTAAACTTCACTCATTTCCTCACCTGCAGAATTTTCTTCTTCAAGCTATGTCTCTTAACTGTTATCTCCATTTTTTTGTTTGCCCCAGGTATGCATTAGATGATATTGGTTCTGGATCTCATGTGCATCTCAGTTTGTGTCAGAGTTGAACCCATATGAATAGGTAGTTTGGTACTAACAGAGAAGTATGCATTTTTACCAGTTCTGTTAAAATATCTTGGCTACATAGAATTATTTTTTAAGCATGCAGTTATATTTGGAAATTTGATGGGTGTACTATTGATCTTGAGGAAAACCTTTCACGGTGATGTTTCCATCGATGGGTGTACCAATTTGTAATTATTCAGGCTATGTAGTTTCTGCTTTTAAGACCAATAAGCTTTATTGATCCTTATTTGTTTTATAGTTTTTAGTGAGTTATATGTTGATATCATATGATTTTGATTGTCCATATAATACTCCATTTTATCAATTATGTGATCCTTTCTGCATTGTTGCATATTGTCTTCTTTTGTGGTGCTGTTTTACTGATATTTATGTGGAGAATCAAAATAATTATGTCATTTTTGGTGGCTGTGGGGAAAGGATTGGGGGCAGTTTAACAACTGGATAAATTACATTATTTTTGGTGTGATCTAAATGTAAGTTTATAAATTAATTAGTAAGTTTATTCATATGCTTCTGGCGGTTTTTAAATTAATTTGTTTTTTTATTTTTCAGGTCAGAAATTTCTTGGAGAGATGCAAAATATGGTCAAAGAATTCAAGAACTTACTTTTTTCAAGTTTTTTATTTTTTATTTTTTAATGTATGTAATCACAGTTAATTTTTTTTTTATTAATTTCTTTGTATATACTTTTAAACATTTAACTTTTATTTATGAAATATATGATATTATTTCATTTAATATATGGTTGTGATTCGAAATATAGTATATAGTGTGTATTACATTATTCAAATGCGCGTGCAAAAATAATATTGATTATTCTTAAATATGTCAAAAAAAAATTTTATCACAGGTTTTATTAGTTATTAATCACACTTAAAAGGTGTGATCTAAATGTTTTTAATCACACTTAAAATGTGTGATCTAAAGTCTTTAATCACACTTAAAATGTGTGAACTAAAGTTTTTAATCACACTTAAAAGGTGTGATCTAAATGTTGTTTTTAACCACACTTAAAAGGTGTGATCTAAAGTCTTTAATCACACTTAAAAGGTGTGAACTAAAGTTTTTAATCACACTTAAAAGGTGTGATCTAAATGTTGTTTTTAACCACACTTAAAAGGTGTGATCTAAAGTCTTTAATCACACTTAAAAGGTGGGAACTAAAATTTTTAATCACACTTAAAAGGTGTGATCTAAATATTTTTAACCACACTTAAAATGTGTGATCTAAATATTTTTAACCACACTTAAAAGGTGTGATCTAAATATTATTAATCACACTTAAAAGATGTGATGAAAGCATTTTTTAATGACACTTAAAAAGTGTGATTAAAAATGACCATTTTTAATCACACTCCTAAAGACCACACTTTAATAAAACTTAAAAGGTGTGATTAAAAAACATACATCACACCAAAAAAGTGTGATCTTTATCTATATTTGTAGTAGTGAATTTTTTTTTTTCAAATCATAATTTCATAACTCACAAACTCAAAATACAATTTTATTCTCAAATCATAATTTTAAAACTCGACCAAACACTACGCTAAACTCTCTCCTCAGTTTTTTTTTTTAAATTTATCTCAAAACACAAACCAAATATACCATTTTAAGTCCAGAACTATAACGTGCACAAGCATGGATGATATTAAGTGTGAACATAACCTTTTTTTTTTCTTCTTTATGTTTAATTTTTTTTAATTATTTTTGCAATAGGAAGAAGGAGAGTATGGAAAAGCGAAGTTTTGATCACAACAGTGAGACTCCAACTCCCTAAGGAAGCAACTTATTTTCATCAAGAGTGAAAACAATGAGCATAACAATCGTTTGACGGATTTGGGGTGCATGCTAGGTTGGGTGTACAGCAGGTACTATTGTGTAGTTTTATAGACTTATTTCGGGATTCATTTTGATAATTCGAACCGTTCACATTTTAGAGTATATCGACTAGAACATATCTGTAAAAAATTAAGTTAATCGGATATTGTTAACTCTTTCATTCACTCACATTTGTATCTTCAAAAATAAATGACATTGTGATTTAAAGTATTAAAATGAATACAAATGTGAGTGGATGAAATGGTTAACGATATTCAATTAACTTAATTTTTTACAATATATTCTACTCAATATACTCTAAAATATGAACGGTTTGGATTATCAAAATGGACTCCAAAATAAGCCCATAAAACCACACTATAGTACCTGCTATGCTGGGCGTACAACAAGACCCCAACTCCCTATGGTGACTCCTATCATGCTGATACAAACATCTTTTATATACAAACTAAGAAAGTTTAGAAATTTCTTGCTCATCATAAATGTACCAAGCAATAATGAAATTTCAAAATTTAAAATAGGACAATATGATTGGAATAACTCATGTGAGTAAAAAAAAATTACCTTACATGGTTGAATTATGTGTAATGTAAACTAATTAAAGAAAGGAGGGAAAAAAAAAAAAAAAAAAAGGGGCAAATAACACCAACAATTGCCTAAATTACAACTGGCCCTCATCAGTTGACCTCCGCTGATATTTGAGTCGCATTACACTTTAACTCACGTTGTTAGGGATCCATCAGAGAGCTGTCATTAACATTTTTTTTAATATTTTACTTTACCCTTAGGCCCGTTTGTTTTGGGAGATAGAATGGAGGGGATTGATAGTGAGGGGATTAATAGTAAGGGGATTGTTAGTGGGGGGATTAATAGTGAGGGGATTAATAAATTATTTTTATATAAAATAATAAAACAAATAAAAAAATATAAAAAATTAAACATTATATTTAAAAAAAATTCCCAATATATAAAAAATAAAAAAATTTCTAATCCCCTAACTATTTTCTAATACCATCTCTACCTCCTCCTTACCAATCCCCCTTCAAGGGTATTAGCAATATCAAGGGACTTATAGTCCCAAGGCTTTCTCTGCAAACAAACAGGGACTTTAGTAATACCTTGATATTACTAGTCTTAATACGCTCCCTATAGCCCAAAACAAACGGGCCTTAATTTACTATGATGTGCATGCCTTTAAAGAGTATAGTCTAAAAATTAAAATCTTGAAATGTGATGAGCCGAGGTAAAGCTTTTCAAACTTTGGGGGTGTGTGATTGTTTAAAGATTTTGGGGTTTGGTATGGGAATTGAGTCAAGATTGTGGTTTTTAGTGTTGTGGATTTGCGAATTTTTACAAGGTTTCCCCCTCTTTTTGGCGGTTGGTTTCTTTGTGGCATTTCTCTGTGGCCAGGAAAGGTGGGCTGCATAGGATATGCAAGGGTTACAAAGGATGTGCAACGGGAAGATGGTATAGAGGACATATTTGTCTTTTAACAGAAAATGTCCACTCATTTTCTTATGAAAAATGTTTGAGGGCCACAAAAAGTGTGGTTCAAATGGCTCAAAACTGTCAAAACGACGTCGTTTTGTGTCGTTTTATGCTCAAAATGACGTCGTTTTGACAGTTTTGAGCCATTTGAGCCACACTTTTTGTGGCTCTCTACCATTGCTCTTTTCTTATTTCTCGTCTTCCTATTTTTTAGACCCGTACAGTATGTGTGGTGGGTGATTTGAAAATAGATTTAGAAAGGAAAAAGAAAAATATGTGTAAAATTAGATATAGATATATTTTATTCACATTTCACCTACTTTTTTTTTTCCTTTCTAAATTTTTTCCCAAATTCCTAACCAAACGCAACGTTAAGAAAGGCACGTGTCAATTTATCATAATAATGGAGTTAGTGATTTGGATTTGGACTAGATAATTATCAAGGTATGTGGAATTTGCCCAAAAATAGAAGAAGGGAAGAAAATAAGGGAAATTTTATTTATACACCCTCATTTTCACAATGGGAAATTTTGTTTTCACATATCTAATTACCTCAATGTACATACTTAATGAAATATTATTTTAATGGCAATTATACCCTAAACTAAAATGACCGTAATGGACATCTACTAGCACTCATAATATTATATGAAAATATTATCTGTACACATTTTTTAAAAAGAAAAAAATCTCAATGTATACCTTTTGAATAAAAAAAAAAATTAAATCCTAATTTTTCCATTGTTGTCACTTTGCTTGCTACATACTCTATACTCTTTTATTGCTTGCAAAGCAATACTCTTATAACAACTTTCATATTGCTTTAATCTCTAAATTTATACTCTATTAGTAGTGAAAATGTTAGTTTTTTCGTGCATAACTCCTTTTTTTTCCTTTTGTTGTTTTTAGTTAGATAATCAGTGTAGAATTATTTCATTATATTCGAACATTAACTGTCGCTTTTTTTTTTTTTTTGGAACAAATTTATCGAACTAATCACTTTTATTCGAAAGTTAAGTTTCAAATTAAATATATAATTTCGAAAAATGAGAGCCGAAATTCCCAAACCGAAAAACATAAAAAAATAATAAATAAATAAATAATAATAAAAACGAGGATTTTATAGCAATAGAGTACATAGAGATCTAAAAATGGTAAATGCAATAACAAAATAGAAAGATGCCCCATTTTCAACAATATTTTAGAGAATTTTCAATGGTGTTTTTAATGGAGGTTCAATAAAGTCTTTAATGGAGGTTTTCAGTAGAGGACATTGTTTTCACTTCACACTATGGTCTTGAATAGTCTTCAAGTGGGTCTACAAATATGGAAGTAGGGTCACTCAACAAGTGTGTGGAAAGAGAGTTGAGTAGTGTGTGTACAATGATTATGAGTGAAAGGTATAATTGTAACTTTCAATGTGTAGATTGAGAAAATTAATTAATAATCAAATTAATAAGTGTGTGTACTAAGAGAAGATGTGCAATAAGGTAATTAAGTGTGTGAAAATAGAATTTCCCTTTCACAGTACCGACCAAACTTTTAATTTTTTTTTATTACAATTTTGTCCCTCAAGTAAATTATATTTTTGGACAAAATCCTAAACTGTAACTTCTTAGTACACCTTACCACTAACCACTATTGCACCTCCGTCTTTGGCGTAGTCGCCTCCCTAGCCCCTATCGGCCCGTCCCATCTCTCCTGATGCCACATCCTCCTTCTCTAGTCCTTGTCGCGCCTCCTTGTGATCTTCTTCCTCATTTTTCTTTTTTGTTCTTCTCATCTGTTAGTTGAAACCCTAGATATCTCTCTCTTTCTCTTTCTCTCTCTCTCTCTCTCTCTCTCTCTCTCTTCTTTGTGAGGTGGAGTTCACAGGGGATGGAGGCTGTGATGGTCATGAAGGGTGGATCTACGGTCACGATGGATAGAAGTTGCAGTGGGGAGCTAAGGGAGTAATGGGACACAAGAGTAGGGATTGCGATGGTGGTAGGGTAACAAGGGAAAGAGACAATAGAGTAGGGGCAATGCCTTGAGGGAAGGGAATAAGTAGGGGCAATCAGGGGATTACGACAAGTAGGGGAAACATTTGAGGAGGAATAGCGATCGACAGCCAGTGATAGCAGTGGTTAAGATAAAATGAGACCAATTTGGTATTATTTAAAAATGAAAAATTCCAAATTCATATCCAAAAAAAAAAAAAAAACCAAAAACAAAAATGATGCAACAAAGTGATTATTATAAATAAATTCATTTTTAGTGATATTTTATTTTGAAATAAAAAATTTACAATGAATTATATAATTATGTATAAAAATTACTCATTCCGTCTCAAAATATTAAGCCTTGTTTGGCATAAACTAAAAAATTCAAAAAGTCACTATCCTATTTAAGTCATATCATCATATTTAAGTCACATCATCTCTCTACCACATCACTTCAAACCCAACTCATACACAACCCATATTTCATAAAAATTCAAAAAGTGCACTTATTTCTCTTATTTCATTTTTCATTGTCTCAAAATATTAGTCCATTTTCAAAAATTAAATACAAAAATAATATAAATTTATTATTTTGCCCTTCTTTTAAATTCAGTAATAACCTAAAAAGTACAATTATGATATTGATATTCCTCAAAAAAATGTACTATCAAATGATAATTTTAAAAAATCAATTTTTTAAAAGTGCAATAATTGTATTATTAAAAAAAGTTAGGCTGTGTTCGGAAGGATTTTCAAATCATAAGTCTACCCACACATTCTAATATCATGTTTGGATAGGGTTTTCAAATTATATTTTCACAACAAACAGAAAACTATGTGTCAAGCGAGATTTTCAAAAAAACAAAATTTGAAATTTGGCCTAACCGATTATCCCACGTATCGTTCGGTTTGTTGACCGGAACAATGCATTTTTTTTTTCAAATGACACATGTTAATTTTTATATATTCAAAAAAAAATATTTTCTTAATTTTTTATAAAAAAATTACGAGCTTTAATAGAATTTTGAGTTGTGTATTTGGTTATGAGTTATAAGTTTTTGTATTAAACATCATATGTCACATCAAAAATTTCTCATTCAATTCAAAATTATTTTTAAAAATCATTCACCAAACAAATTTTTCACACTGAAATCATAATTCTAAAACTCACAAACTCAAAATACAACTTCTATTCTCAAATTATATTTTAAAAGCTCTACCAAACACTACCTTAGATTCTCCAAAAGAATCATTATTTTGGAACAAGAGAGCATATATAATTTTTTTATTTATATAACATTACACTTAAAAAATAATGACGTAGATAGAATCAAAAGTTTGAAGTAATGTGTGGTGTAGAATTTCGGAAAAGCACTTACTTAATACAGCCGCCCTGACAGAAGCAGACTATTCTCCTGGAGCTGCCGTCGTATCCACACCATCCACCTCTCATCTGACATGTTGATATCACCCCATGTGAGGGGTGATTTCCTTCCAATGTGAAGTCAGCTCCAACAATGTCCTCAATTGCGACTGCCAACCGACAGGCTGCAAAGGTAGACGATCCACCTTTGTTGAATGACCAGCTGGCCATGTACAAGGCCAGCCAGCTCTCTCCTTTCTCAGTGTATAAATAGAGGTAGACAGAGCAGATTGGTGAGTAGTGAGTTCAAGAGAGAATACAGAGAGAGAGTGAATTGTGTAATTCTTCCATTTCTCCATATAGTGAAATCCCCTGCCTGTGGCCGTAGGCGACTTGCCGAACCACATTAAATCTCTTGTGTTATTTCTTGTGTGTGTTCCCTGGTGTGCCACCGATCCACAACAATTGGTATCAAAGCTCAGGTGGTAAAAAATTGAATTTTTTTCGAAAGTGCCCAGATTTCGAAGTGCTCGAAATCAACTTTTGAGCACACTATGAGCAAGAACTCCAAGAGAGGAGTCCAGAACAGCAAAAACCAACCCCAGAAGACCAGCCACGCGGCCTCACGCGCCCTCTGAAGAAAGAGAGTGAAGCCCACTCTCACCACGCGCCCTCATACACTGGTTGACTGTCGGCGCGTCACACCACGCGCCACACGTGCGTCTCCAGGGAGAAGACGAGCCACGTCAGCGCCACGTCAGCCACCACGTCAGCAGATTGCTACGTTAGTGCCACGTCATCCGACACGTCAGCAGCCACGTCAGCAGGATTGCCACGTCATCTGCCTCGTGTCCGCCGCGTCATCGCCACAGCCGTTGACCCAGCCAGTCATGCCACGCCGCTGAGCCGCCGTTGACCACGCCATTCCGGAGTAATTATCCGATGCATCTCAAACATACCAGATTCTGCAGATCTGAACCGTCCAAACTGTTTTGGCCAGATCTAAGTCATTCGAAGTCCGTTTTTTACGATCCCATAATATTTTCCAACTATTTGGAGTATTCCGGACACATCCGTATGGTCAATTTTTTGAATCAGAGTTTCTATAAAAAAAAATTGTTTAATGGCAGAATCTACAGAGACTAGATCAACCAAGTCCAGATCAACCGAGTCCATAAGTAATCCAGCGACTACAAGCAACTCTAGGCATTGGACCTCAGTGTCCCATGCTAAGTTTGAGGTAGAAAAGTTTGATAGAAGCAGCAACTTCGGCATGTGGAGATGCGAGGTTAAAGATATGCTTGTCCAGATGAACCTGCACTTCACTCTGGGAGACAAAGTAGATGACTTGGACGGGATAGAATGGGAGAAGGTGAATTTCCTGGCCTGCAGTTCCATCCGACTTTGCCTTGCAAAAGAGGAGAAGCACGCCTTCACAGAATATGATATTGCGAAGGAGCTTTGGAAGGCATTAGAAGATAAGTTCATGACAAAGAGCATTGAGAATCGGCCCTACTTGAAGAAGAGGTTGTTTCGTTTCGACTACAAGAAAGGTATTTCGATAAACGAACACCTAAACAATTTCAACAAAATTCTCACCGATTTGAAGAACTTGGATGATCATATTAGTGATGAAGATAAAGCACTATTATTGTTGAATTCCTTGCCTAACTCATATGATCATCTCACTACCACTTTACTGTACAGTAAAGAAAAGATCAAATATGTTGATGTTGCAAACGCCTTGGTAAATAATGAGTTCAGAAGGAAAGATAAATCTACAAACAGGGACTCAGCATCCGAGGCATTGACAGTCAGAGGTAGAACAAATAACAGGAGATATACAAGGCGAGGAAAGTCTCGCTCAAAATTCAGAGGGAAATCATCAAATAGAAGACGTCTTGCAAATGATGAGTGTGCTGCTTGTCGCCAGTAGGGGCATTGGGCAAAAGATTGTCCCAATAAAGACAAGAAAGAAGAAAAGGTGAACATTGCACGAGATGGAGATAATGGTGAAGGATCAGCCTTCACAGTTTCATCATATGGCCAGTCTAATGAATGGATTATAGATTCCGGATGTTCCTACCACATGTATCCGAACAAGCAGTGGTTCTCGAGCTTACGAGAGTTCGATAGAGGAGTTGTGCTGATGGGCAACGACCAAGCTTGCTAGACAAAGGGGATTGGAACAATTCGACTGAAGATACATGATGGAACAATCAGAATTCTTGAAGATGTTCTGTATGTACCAGCTTTGACAAAGAATCTCATCTCAGTGGGAGTTTTAAACTCCAAAGGTTATAGAGTAACTATGGAAGGTGGAGTCCTCAAAGTTGTTCGAGGAGCATTTGTCGCAATGAAGGGTACTCAACAGGGAAATTTATATTTCCTAGACGACTCTATAGTTATAGGGAGAGTGGTTGTCTCTACCAGCTCAGAAGATGATGTATCAGACACTTCCAGACTTTGGCACATGTGTCTAGGGCATGTCGGTGAGAAGGCTTTACAAGGATTGGTAAAACAAGGCCTGTTGAAAGGCGTCAAAATAGGGAAGCTTGAGTTCTGCGAGCATTGTGTACTGGGCAAGCAAACAAGAATCAAGTTTGGTACTGCTATTCATCGTACCAAAGGGATTCTAGACTACGTTCACACCGATGTATGGGGTCCTTCCAAGAATGCTTCATTGGGAGGTAAACACTACTTTGTGTCGTTCATTGATGATTTCTCAAGAAGAGTTTAGGTTTACACAATGAAGCATAAAGATGAAGTATTAGAAATCTTTCTTATATGGAAGAAAATGATTGAAACCCAGATATGCAGAAAGATCAAGAAGCTCAGATCTGACAATGGCGGGGAATACACATCCGATCCCTTCTTTGAGGTTTGCGAGAATGAAGGGATAGTGAGACATTTCACAGTTCCTGGAACACCGCAGCAAAATGGAGTTGAAGAACGCATGAACCGCACTTTGGTGGAGAAATTCCGGTGTATGCTGTCACATTCTGGATTGAGCAAGGCATTTTGGGGTGACACATTGAACTATGCTCGTCATCTTGTCAACAGACTACCCACTACAGCACTAGATGGTAAGACTCCCATGGAGGTATGGTTAGGAGTGCCAGCTATTGATTATGATCAATTACATATCTTTGGATGTCCAACTTATTTTCATGTTACAGAATCTAAGTTGGATTCTAGAGCTAAGAAAGCTATCTTCTTGGGCTTCAGTGACGGTGTCAAGGGATATAGACTTGGTGCCCTGAATCAAAGAAAGTTGTCACTAGAAAAGACGTTACCTTTGATGACCCTACAATGCTGACGCAGCTAAATCCTCAACAGAATGAGGAAGCATTGAAGAAGTTAGTGCAGGTGGAGTTTGAGACTCTAGCGAAGACTCTTCAGACAGACAACAATCTTGAAGAAGTTTCAGTTTACAGCTCTGAAGAAGATTCTGAAGAGAGTTCAGATGAAAATGAAGATCCAGAGGCCCCACAACAGTCAGAACCCATTACAATCAGAAAAGGAAAAAGAGTTACTAAGAAACCCGGTTGGATGACCGATATGGTAGCCTATGCACTTCCAATCATTGAAGATAATGTTCCTTGCACTTTCAAAGAAGCCGTGCAGCATGCAGAAAGTGTCAATTGGAAGGAGGCTATGGATGAAGAGATCGGGTCACTTCACAAGAACCAGACTTGGGAGTTGGTACAACTTCCAAAAGGCAAGAAAGCAATTGGGTGTAAGTGGGTTTACACCAAGAAAGAAGGCATCCCAGGCAAAGACAACATCAGATTCAAAGCTAGATTGGTAGCTAAAGGCTATGCTCAGAAGGAAGGAATAGACTACAATGAGGTATTCTCACTTGTTGTGAAGCACACGTCTATTCGTATCTTGTTAGCTTTGATTGCACAATTTGATCCCGAGCTCGCCCAACTCGATGTCAAAACTGCCTTTTTACATGTAGATCTTGAAGAGGAGATATACATGTCCCAGCCAGATGGTTTCAAAGTTGTTGGAAAAGAGAATTGGGCCTGTAAGCTGAACAAATCGTTGTACGGATTGAAGCAATCCCCAAGACAGTGGTACAAAAGATTTGATCGGTTCATGATAGAGAAAGAATACACAAGAAGTCAATTTGATCATTGTGTATATTTCCGTAAGCTTCTACATGGTTCCTTCATCTATTTGCTCTTATATGTGGATGATATGTTAATTGCATCTAAGAGCAAGGTGGAGATTGACAAACTCAAGGCACAGTTGGCAAGAGAGTTTGAAAAAAAGGATTTGGGAGAAGCAAAGAAAATTCTTGGCATGGAGATCAAGAGAGACAGGAAGAAGGGCACGGTTCATCTGACACAAACTCAATACTTGAAAAAGGTGTTAGACAGATTTGGCATAAATACGAAAACAAAAGCTGTGAGTACACCATTGGCCCCTCATTTCAAGCTTAGTGCTTCGATGTCTCCGCGCATAGAAGAAGAACGGAAGCATATGGCACAAGTTCCATATGCAAATGCAGTTGGTGCATTAATGTATGCTATGGTTTGTACAAGGCCTGACATCTCACATGCTGTGAGTATGGTAAGTAGGTATATGATGATCCAGGAAAAGATCACTGGCAGGCAGTAAATGGATCATAAAGTACATACATGGCACGGTTAATCTGGGATTGAAGTTCGAGAGAGATAACCGACTCGGACAGAATCTGGTTGGATATGTGGACTCAGATTATGCTGGTGACTTGGACAAACGCCGATTAACAACAGGGTATTTATTTACGCTTGCTAAAGGGCCGGTGAGTTGGAGGTCAACGCTTCAGTCAATAGTGGCTTTGTCTACTACAGGGGCAGAGTACATGTCAGTGACAGAAGCCTTTAAGGAAGCTATTTGACTACATGGGTTAATTGAGGACTTAGGTATTGTTCAGAAGCACGTTGAGGTGTTCTGTGACAGTCAGAGTGCCATTTGTTTGGCAAAGAACCAGGTTCATCATTCCCGCACCAAGCACATTGATGTCCGTTTCCATTTCATCCGAGCAATTGTGAATGAAGGGGATATTCTGCTTCAAAAGATTAGTACTGCAGATAATCTGGCCGATATGCTCACAAAAGTGGTTTCTAGGATCAAGTTCCAACATTGTTTGGACTTGGTCAACATCTCTCGGAACTAAGTACCTTCGGGTGCAAGACAGTGTTGATCGATCACTATGGACAGAGGGCAAAGGCATGATAGTCAAGGGCATCCCAGTAGGGGGTACAGGACATCCAATCAGGGGGTGTATGATATCACAAGTTCAAGCATAGCAGGTGAAGACATCCGAGACAGGAAGCGTGGAAGAGATTTGTGGGCGATAGGAGCAGAGGCTCTCTTCAAATCAGAGAGTGGTGTGAGTTGAGTTGAGGATGTAGGATTCCCTCCTCCTTTTGTATCTCTGGTGTATTATCTCTAGCTTCAGGGGATGCAGCGTCTCAATGATGAGATACAGACTATGTTAAATTTGGGCGTGACAAGATTAGCAGCAGTGTGTGCATTGGATCACCTCACATGGGTTGAGGGGGTGGTTTGTCGATATCACGCCATGTGAGGAGTGATTTCCTTCCAATGTGAAGTCAGCTCCAACAATGTCCTCGATTGCGGCTGCCAACCGACAAGCCGCAAAGGTAGACGATCCACCTTTGTTGAATGACCAGCTGGCCATGTGCAAGGCCAGCCAGCTCTCTCCCTTCTCAGTGTATAAATAGAGGTAGAGAGAGCAAAGTGGTGAGTGGTGAGTTCAAGAAAGAATACAGAGAGTGAGTGAATTGTGTAATTCTTCCATTTCTCCATATAGTGAAATCCGCTGCCCGTAGACGTAGGCGACTTGCCGAACCACGTTAAATCTCTTGTGTTATTGCTTGTGTGTGTTCCCTGGTGTGCCCCCGATCCACAACATGACAAGCATCGTAGTCGATGATATTAGGCCATCTCAGCTGAAACCCATTACTCAACACTTAGGCAAAAAGCATCTGAGAACCATCACCACTACCTTTGGTGATATTATTAGACACAAGCAGAGGCAAGCTTGCACCAGACATAGGCAAACTCACATACTCGCACCCAATCGGCATCTCCAGCGGACCCACAGGCAGACGAGTCCCAGTCCCACCCCAAATGTAAGCCCAATAATTCCCATCTTTGCAACTGTAATTACCCACAACTTCATTAAAGAATCTACGAGGGAGAGCAATCGGACACTTGAAGACGGTGAGGTTGACACCTCCCACAGGAAGAGCTAGGGCTGCGCCGCAGCCGACAGTGCCGTTGGAAATTGAATTTGTGAGGTTCTCAAGAGACGTACACGAACCTAATTTAATATCGTTGATTAGCGTGTGGTCGACAACGGTGACGAGAAGGTTCGATAAGAAGAGTTGTTTAACTTGGTAGTGGCGGCTGGAGAACTCGATGCTGCTGGGGATGGATGAGGAATGATCGCAGGTGATTTGGAAACCAGGGAGACCACAGTCAAATTGGGCCGAGCCGAAAGATGAGAAGGGCGAGAAAGGGAAGCTGAAGGTTATGTTGCTGCAATTGAATGGTAGGCAGAGGTCATAATTTGAGCTCTGTTCTTGGGTTTGAGATTGGGTATGATTGATTAAGGTGGTGGATGCGATTAGGAAGAGAAGAATAGTTGAGAGGAAGATGAGAGAATCAGTTTGGCTTGTCATTAATTTGGAAACTTTTGTAAAAATCTCTCCCTCTCCCTGCTAAACAAACAGGAAGTCAAGTCTCCCAACGGAATAGTAATGCGACCCATATACTCCTCGTTTGGTAAATATTTTGGGGCCAAAAAAATATAAAATAAGTAAAATAAGTTATATAAGTTAATAAGATAAAATATCACATTCAAATTATAATCATTATATTTTTTTTCTCACAAAAATTAAAAGATTTCAAAAACAAAAATCAAACGATGCTAAAAAAAACATTGACTATAGTAGCCAATACCAAACAAAGCTATATATATACTTGTTTAAAAAGTCGATGCAAAGCCCAACTATTATTACAGTATATTTAAGTTTTGTATTTTAATAATTTCTTAAAAATTAAAATATTATTTTATAAAATTCAATAAAATAAATCATTAAATGTATGATAGAATTATGTGGTATGAGATGTATCATTTTTTGATTTATTATACACCCAATGATGTTGATTCCAATTCTATTTCCATATCATTTTAGGTGAATTTATGAGTCGTTAACATTTCTTTCGAATTTATAAAAAAAAAATTAGGTAAATTATAAACACACCCCTTGAGGTTTACTTAAATTACAAATTATCCCCTATAGTTCTAGAAATTATATTATGCCTCCTAAGGTTTCTAATTTCATAACAAATAGGTCCTTTTATTAATAAATCATCAAGTTAATTAATAACGTTAAAATTTTATTTCAATTAATAATTTAGATAATTTTATTATTGTATAAGTGAACAGTTAGAAATTTCACTTTTTCAATTAATTATGTTAAATACAAAATTCTAACAGGGAGGTATTTTTAATTTTCCAAACAACAGGAGGCAATTCATATTTTAAGCAAACCTCAGGGGATGTATTTGTAATTTACCAAAATAAATTATAGTGTATAGCTTCTTTCAACAGATAAATATAAAACAAATACTAAGTTAATTCTCTCATCTAAAAAAAAACTACTAAAATACTTCACTGAACTAATAAAGAAGCAGAAGAAAATAAATATACATACAAATGATTAATTTTATTAATACATAAATCTTACTCGCATAACAAATAACCAATTTTATAAATAAGTAAATCATTAAAGCTATGTTTGGTTTTGGCTTTTTGGCTAAAAAAACACAAAAGACAAAATTCGCTACATAAGCCAATAAAACAAAATGTCACATTTAAACCATAATTATTACACTTTTTCTCTCACAAAAGTCAAAAAAGCCAAAAACAAAAACCAAACGCGGCTAAAAAAGTCAAGCTAAAATAGTCAAAAAGTCAAAAAATAAGGCTATTTTCGCTCTTCCCAAACAAATGCTAAGTAAATTAACAATTTTTAATGATAAAAAAAATATTTTTCAGTTAACCATTTTGTTAATAAATAAATCATTAAATCAATTAATAGTTTTTAATGATATGAGAAATATTTTTTAATAAACAATTTTGATAATTTATTATTGCATTGAAGAATAGTTTTTTTTTTCCCCTGAGTATTGTGTTAAATGAAAATTTATAACAAACAATAGTTGTAATTTCTAATATTATAGGACCGATTCATATTTTAAACAAATCTTATGAGTGGATTTGTGATTTGTTAAAAAATAATAGATTTGTATTTCATAATTGATAAAAAATGTTTGCATAATTATGAAAAAAAAAAACCTATTTCTTAATTGATTAAGAATGTTTGCGTAATTATGAAAAAATTTGCACTAAATGTAACGCCCCAACCCTTCACATGTCATCGATATTGTCCGTTTTGGGCCACACCAGCACGAATTTGTTCTTCCCAATGGGTCAACCATCCCAGAACTACTCCAGCCTAAGCACACTTAATTGGGGAGTTTTGCTAGGGATTTCACCACCGAGAAAATGTCTTGATGCTATATAAGGGTCCAAATTTTTTATTTTTATAGCCCAAGAACTCCCCCTCTATTCCTGATGTAGGACACCGGGACCCTACAATCCACCCCCTGTAGGGCTACACATTTCCGTGCAGTAGCCTGCCAACTCACAAGGCCGCCCACATGTATCTCAGATCTAATACCTTTTGTAACGCCCCAATCCTTCACATGCCATCGATATTGTCCACTTTGGGCCACGCCCGCACGAATTTGTTCTTCCCAATGGGTCACCCATCCCAGAACTACTCTAACCTAAGCACGCTTAACTGGGGAGTTCTGCTAGGGATTTCACCACCCGAGAAAAGGCATCGATGCTATATAACGGTCTAGGTTTTTACTTTTATAGCCTAGGAACTCCCATTCCATTCTTGATGTGGAACACTGGGACCTTACAATCCACCCCCCTTAGGGCTACACGTCCCTATGCAGTAGCCTGCCAGCTCACAAGCCCGTCCACATGCACCGAGAGATACTAGGGGCCCACACTCGGTACTCTGGAGAGTCGGCTCTAATACCATTTATAACGCCCCGACCCTTCACATGTCATCGTGTGACAACTACCTCCTTAATTAAACAAATTACTTATATTAATTATATGCTTATCGTTAATTCTGTGGTTATGTGTTAATTGTGGATTATGTGCCATATGATATATGCTTGCATTGATGTGTATTGTCTTGTGATTGTGACATTGTGGACAGATAGGTTAGAGTGAAAAATAAACCTGTCTGATTTGCTAATTTGAGCAAGGTAGAATTAATTATTGAGATATGTAATTAAAGCCTAATTCACATTAGTTATTTTAATTTAGTTTAATTGAGGTTATAATAGGGTGAGAATTAATTTAATGTGAGAGAATTTGGTATTTCATTTAATTTGCCACTCAAGTGTAAGTCTTGAATAATTAGAAGCTCATTACATACCCTTGAGCCTATTTTATATTCAACAAAGAAAGAGAGTGGGTGCTTGGTGTTGAGCTAGAAACAACACACGTAAAGAGAGTGAGAGAGAGTGCTAGAGTAGAATTCATCAAGCAGGGGAAGAAAGGAAAAACTTGGTGCAAGATAGAAACTAGCTTGAATTCTCTTAAATTATCAACACAAGGTAAACCTTTTCAATTTTGTCAACTTCAAGCTCCTCTACTCATCATCTTCCTAGATACAAGTTTAGTTGAGAATGAAGTTACAAGTAATTAGAGGTCTTGTTCATGAAATGAAAGCTTAGGGCATGTATCACTTGATAATGGAAGTATTGACTAATTTAGCCCCTAAATTCACCATGCATGGCATATTTTCTATGGAAATCATGATCATTTAATTGTTTCCTTGCTTCTTGTTTGAGGTTCAACATTTGGGAGGAAAACTCCATGCATTTTAAAGAATTGGAGCCAACTTTGTATTAGTTATGAACTTGTGTGTCCACTTCAAGAATTTACACTCTTTGCATGGTTTTGAAGCTTCAATTGAGGTTATGAATTTTGTTCCAAGCTAAATATGTTTAATTCAAAGTGCTATGTCAAGTTTTTGGCAGTGGAATACATGAAAATGGGGTTGATTTTGCAAAGGATGGCATTGCCAAAAAGAAGAGCATTTTCGGACTATTTGTGTAGCACTGTCGCACGTGCAGCTTGGGGCCCTGCCCATGCGAAAAATAGGGCAAAGTGGGGGCTTGCACACTGAAATATATGCACCTGCAAGAGCAAGTGCGGTGGTGGTTGTAGACACCTCATTTTTTACCGACCTTAAGACTCAGACGTCATCATTTATGTACGTGATGATTGCGCATGTTTGTGCTCGTTTCGAGTTTCCGGGGCCTTCGGCTGAGTGCCTTGTCTCGGGACCTCTTAACTCTCTCTTCTTCTTGGTTTGTTTTTGGGGCCATGCCTTGGTGCCCTTACCTGGAGGGAGAGAGAGACCTGTAGGCCACTTTTTGTAGCTGTAGGCTACTTTTTCCTCTTGTAGGCCACTTGTAGTGGCCTGTAGGCTAGTTTTCGGGGCTTCCGGCTGAGTGCCTTGCCTTGTGGCCTCCTGGATCTCTTCCTTTTGGCTTGTTTTTGTGCCATACCTTATTACTCCTTGCCTAGAGGGAGGGGAGAGGCTGTCGGCCACTTTTGGTGGTTGTAGGCCACTTTTTCCCCCTGTAGGCCACTTGAAGTGGCCTATGGCCATTTTTCTACTTTTGCAGATATTTTTATTGCCAGCTGTGCCAACTGGTGAGCACAGAGTGCATCCTTTATGTGTATGGAGGGATTGCACCAAGCTTCTAGCTAGTCCAAGAAGCTTGAAGCTTGGAATTCTATAAGAGGGAGGCTCTCTCTCCCTTTTCCAGGTTTAGAATTTTGGAGCAGAAAAAATATCTACTCTCTCTCTCTAGATTTCTCTCTCTATATATATATTGTTGTGCTCCATAGTGCTTAGAATTGCATTTTCTTTGCATATTTGCACACAACCTCCTAGCCAAACACCACTATCTTTGTTGCTGAGGTTCTTAGAGGGTGTGTTTGAGTTCTAAAAGCTGGTTTTGAGCTCAAGAAGTTGTTGTTCTTGTTGTTCTTCAAGGGTGAGTCCTATTCCCCCTTTTAAGCTTTATTTTGATTGCATATTTGGCCACCTTTGCATGCTACTTTTTGCTTAGCTTTCAACTGCAAAAATTTTTGCTTGTAAGTGCTTCAAATGGTTGTTTAAGGCCTAGTTTGAGTTAGGGGTGATGTACCCCCTTTGGTGGCATGTTTTGTTTCGCTTTGTGCCATCTCTTAAGGCCTTTGGGATCATCTCTTTTTGGCCTTCTTACCATTGAAACTCAGAGGAATTTCAGTGGTAGAAAACTTGTTTTGAGGGCCCAAATAGGTAGGGGTGGTCCCCCCCTCTTCTTCTCTTGTTTGCATGTGTTGATGGCCCATCAAAAGAGTATGTGTTTCTACTTCTTTGTGGTTTTGTTTAGGCTCATTTTTGTGACTGTTTGACCTGCCATAACTCTGTTTTTGGCTATCTTGGTCACCTCTTGCATGCTTATTGCACTTGTAGTGTAATCCTACTTGTAGCCTCCCAAAGTAGCATGTCTTTGTGCCTTGAATTTGCTTAGTTCAAGCATGTTTTTAGCCATTATTTTCCATGTTATAACTCTGTTTTGGGTTGGTTTGATTACCTCTTGCATGCTTCACACACTTGTAGTGCAATCTTGCATGCTAGCCTAGCTCACTTGATGTTTTGGCCTATCATTTTAGCATGTTTTAGCTCTGCTCCGGCAAGCTTTTACTCATGTTTTGCCATGCTTAAGCTCTATTTTAAGTGGTTTTGGTCATGCTTGCCTTGCTTTGTATAGCCATAGTGCAATCTTGCTCACTAGCTTTGAGTTTCAAAGTCTCTAGCATGCTTTACTTGAGTTGTTTGCATGCTTTGGCCTCATCTCTCACATGATTTTAGTGCATGTAGTGTAGACATACTCTCACATGTTTCACTCTTTCGATACTTTTGGAGAGTTGTGCCTTATATCTTGATCATGGGCTAATTTGTATGCATGCTTGCCTAAGCTTTTGGGCTACCATCTCAGCATGTTTTTGACCTTATTTTGCCATGTTACAACTCTGATTTTGGTTGATAGAGTCACCTTTTGCTTGGTTTTGGTACTTGTAGTGTAATCCCACTCATTGGCCTTGCATACTTAGTGTTTTGGCTTACCATTCTAGCTTGTTTTGGCTACACTCCACCATGTTTCTAGCATTGTTTTGACATGCCTTGGGACTGTTTTGAGTGATCTTGGTCCTTTGGAGCTTGCTTGATACGACTATGGTGCAAATGCCTTAGCTAGTCTTGAGTTTTGAGCACCTTAGCATGCTATATTTGTGATGGTTGCACATTTTGGCATCATTTAGCATGTAATTTTAGAGCATATGCACGTGTCATGTTCTCACTTCTTTCACTTCTTGAGAGCCTTTAAAAGTTATGCCTTTGTGCCTTATTTGTGAGCTACCAAAGGAGCATGATTCTCTACTCTTTTGAGCCTTAATTTGAGCATGTTCTTGCCACTGTTTTGGCGTGACGTAGGTCTGTCCATGTGTCGTTTGATCATTTGAGCATTGTAGTGTATGCCTCATGTGTAATACACGTCACTAGTTTTGATGTCTTAGCTTCTAAACATGCCATGCATGCATTGCTTATATGATAGAGCCTTGTGCATGCCACTCTAGCATTGATAGATAAGCATGTTGTTTGCATATGTGATGCATTGCATGTGTTTGGATTGGACGTTAATCCAAACACGAGAAACGAGGGACGTTTCGTACTTGAAGTGACGAAACGTGCCTCATTTCTTAGTCGCCATCCCCCTTGATTGTGCATGATAGGGTGGAGGCCTCTCGAGTCTTGTGTGTTACTTGTACATTCATTAACTTGTACAAACTTGGCTTCTCGGCCATCGTGCATTGCAATGCTCGGTTGGTGGCTCGAGAGCCGAGTACCGCACTCCTTTGAGCTTGAGAAATGATAAGGAGGGTGGTTATACACACATGCCCTGCAAATGCCTTGCTTTGCCGTTGTTGAACACTGTTTGCAGCAAAATGGAGGTGTGCAGAAGTAACTGGTTGACCGGCCAAAAGAAGTGGCCAACAACCTACTTAAGTGGCCGACAGGTGGCCCACAGCCTCCCCTGGTGGCCGACAGTCCACCAACCTGAAGATGGTTCAAGGTTGTTTTGGTTCTTGAGCAGAAACAGACTGGGAATGGGTTTGGTGTTCAGAATCAAAGTGAACGCAAACAGAGGCAACCGGTGGCAAGGTGACGGGATTTCGGGAAAAAGCAATCGAGCATGCATGCATTCCTCGCCCCGAGGCTCCTTTTAACTGCTTTGATTAACTAGTTAATTTGTCGGTTTTATATTTAATTAGTTAATATACTTAGCTAATCGATTTGTGTTGTAATAACTAATTAGTTAACTAGAATGGTTAATTAGTTTTGTTTTGTAATAAGTAGCTTAGCTTAGCGTAGCGTAGCTTAGCCTATTTATTCGGACCCTCCGTCGCGAGCAAAAATGTTGTAATAAGTGTGCTTGTGTGTGATGCATGTCTTCCAATCCCATTTCTTTCTCCCTTTTACTTATCAGCTTTTGATGGTTAGTTTTAGGGCATGTTTCAATTAGCATACTTATGCTTTGCATGCGTGCATCATTCATTCGTATTGCATGCACCGGGCTCAGCGCATCATTCAAATTGCATTGTATTTCAATACACTTTCCTGAATACGTGTTTCAAAGCATGTTATCAAGTGTTGCATTCATATGCCATTCTAGATAGCCGAGCCTACTTAGTTGCATATTGCATGTGTTGCATTAGGCATTGTTAACATAGTTAGGATCATGCATCGATTACTAACTAGCTTCTGTTTTGGCTCGGAATACTCGGTGAGTGTTTATGCTTTAGCATCCTTGCATGTGTGTAAGCGATTGCCATGATAGCATGCTTACCATGAGGCTATGTGCTTATGTGTTTAACTGCATGAATGCCTGTGGATGAAGGCTTCATTACTTGAATTGAAAAAATTCATCGAAATGTGAGTTTTAAGCCCACTTGAAGTGGTAAATCATCATGTTTTTAAACCCACCTTGTTTGGTGGCAAATCCGTGCTTTAGCCTACTTGCGAGTAGCATCTTCAAACCATTTTCGAAAAACAAACATGAGATGTTTTGTTCCAAATCAAGCGATTTAGTCTATACTTGTATGCTGTGCGCATCACATAGTAAGTTTAGCTAATAATCGGAATAAGAACACATGTGTTTTCAAAAGTACATATCATGTTTAGTAGAGGCCGATCCTTTGATCGGGCGAGCGGGGGTGCTCATTTCATGACCTTCCACCCTCGTACCCAAGTTCCCGAGCCGAGGCAACTTTGGTGATGACAGACACGTGGCCTTAGGCACGAGTCAGGGTTTCCTAAATTTTCCAAAATAAAATATTTAGGTGACGACTTTGAAATCTGGAAAAGCAGTCCATGTTTGGCGCTTTTTGATTAAAATCGATTTTCCAAAACGATTTTCCGGATTTGAACTCTTTGGTGATTTATTCAGTCTTACATTGCACTTTGTGAGATTAGATTCAGAAACAGGAGTCCAAACTGTAGTAGCTAGAACCCAATTCGCGCCCTCTCCGAAAGGGGGGCGCGCGGAGCAAGTTTTGGGCGGTCTACTGTGGTCACCGCACGTGCAGCTGGGACCCTCGCACATGCGACTCTTTTTGGGCAGACCTGGTTTGTTTTTCGCTTCTCTTTTCCACCTTTCGGGCCTTGTTTGCATTGTTTTAAAGTGTTTTCATGATCATTTGCATCTCATGAGTGCATTAGATTGAACAAATGAAACATTAGAACCGAATTAGTAAAGACGATTAGTTATTAAATAAGTAATAACTAAATCAGATAGAATTCGTTATCAGTACGAATTTGATTGAGTTGTTATGCTTGACTTTATTTGTTTAGGTCGGACGTTGAACCAATAGTACGTGTATCGAGTAGCCCACTGTGAGTAATACAATTGTAAAGATATGTTCAATTGCATTTTTTTTCTGATTGATAAATTATATTGCTTTCTGAAATGATACTTTTTATCGATTGAATGATGATCCTATTTTCTGAACTGTATTCGTGGCATCCATAGCATATTGTTATTGTTATTGATATTGTTATCGCTATCATTACAGAGATCTCTGTCAGTTCCAATTCTTGGAACTATTGTCTGTTGTTTGATGGTCATCAATTGATTGTTCGGTCTTTAAGACCTATTATATTATTGCTATTGGATGTACCACGTATGACCTATATGAATATAGTTGATTGAATTGAACGATTGATTGACGAAAAGATATTGATTGAAAATGTTCTACTGATAATCGATTGTTTCAAAGATTGTAAGGATATCATTCTTAATCTCTTTACACATCTGTTATTCACTAGGCTTTAGCTCACAATTTATTATATATATGTAGATGGCCACGAATCGGATCTAAGTTAGTGGCATCGACCTGAACCCTTATTTTGTCAAGCCAGCTATTGTGCCTTATTGCGAGGTTCCGAACTAGCATATGTCAAGGCTTTTTAGGTGGTTCCAATTCACCATTTTGATTTTGTTAAGTGAAAAGAATGTTTTAAGACTTTTGTTAATACTGTTTTTGATAATGGGATTAATTCCCTAACTTGTATTTTGTCTTGTATATATGTGTTTATGGGCATAAGTGGTTATGGATATGGCTATGTATATGAAAGTTTATTTTCATTCAGGTTCTCACAGCTCTTTGGACATTATCTTATCATTGATTGGCTTCCGTCAGCCCCTTTATATTGTATTATTGTCATTATTGTTAAATAGGCCTTTGGTAATCATAGATTACTGTCCGGTTACAACGCTAAACCTATAGGTGCGGGTTTGGGTCGTGACAGAGTGGTATTAGAGTACAAGTTATACCGCACACACGTATCTGAATGAGCTATAGGTTGTCTGTCAGGACCCAAACCTGCTCCTATAGGTTTAGCGTCATGACCGGCCAGTAATCATGGATTACCTACGGCCTCTACACAAAAGACCCTCTTAATATAAAATATGGGGCTTAGTAGAAGATTAAATAACATACAATTATCCATTGAGCTGTGCATATATGAAGAGAACTAGTATAACGAGTAAAGTTTTCTCCAAAAGTACATCCATCGTAAGTACAAAGTCATGTCTCATAAATAAACAACCCCAACTATACACAATTGCAAAAAGAACTTTAAACTACACAAAAGTGGGTTCAACAAGCATGGCTCCCAGAGCCTGATCGCTTCACTCAGAAGCCTCCTCAAAAGGCTAATTCGGGTGGACTCGAGGCTTTCTAACTCTGATACTCAGCTTGCCCACCTACATATACATACATAAATAAATAGTGAGCTAGAGCCCAGTGAGTAACAACAGAATAAAGAGGTTAAATGAATGAAGCTCAATAACACTGTCAGACCAAATTTTCATTAATTCATTAACTTCCTTCAATATCGTTTTATGTGGTACATCCATGAAGTGGCAATATTCCAATAATATTGGACCATAAGTCAATCAATCCAAAAGCCATGGTATTGTTACCCCCAGGCAAGGGCCTAGCCATGGTATTGTTACCCTCAAACAAGGGCCTGGCCATGGTATTGTTTCCCCCAAACAAGGGCCTAGCTATGGTATTGTTTCCCCCAGGCAAGGACCTAGCTATGATATTGTTACGCCCAGGCAAGGGCCTAGCCATGGTATTGTTACCCCCAGGCAAGGGTCTAGCCATGGTATTGTTACCCCTAGGTAAGGGCCTACATTCAATGGATGCCACAATATCGCTTCAAAATAGAACTTCATTCATTAAAGGACATAACATTTCAATAAGCCATGCTATCAATTATCAAATCAGTTTAGGAATTCATTCAAGCAATCACATATCCATTTTGATAGTAATAACATTTTCGAAAGTAAAGATAATTTGAACATATCTTTATAAGGTTATTACCCACAGTGGTTTGTGGTGACACTAGGCCTCGGGCGTCCACCTAAACGAAACACATAACAAAATACAAATAAAACTCCATTTCATTTTAATTCAATTCTCTTTATGTGTTTCTAACTTATTGTATGATTATAGGAGTCCAAATGGTGCCTAAGAATGCTCGGAGTGGCATGAGGATGCAAATACGCACTTAAAGGAGTTGGTAAAATTTTGCTGAAAACAGGGTCTCCGCTCGAGCGCAACTTCCTACGCTCGAGCGGGGGTTCAAAAACAAAGGTGGTCCCTTGAGCGTAACTTCTGTCGCTCAAGCAGTCTGTAAAAGTACTGGTTACATGAAATTCCCGCTCGATGCTTGCTCAAGCAGAAGATAGAGAAAAAAGGTCCTCGCTCGAGCGACCTGTAAAATTTCAGAAAACTTCTGGGAGCTCGATTTTCACGCTCGAGCGGGGCTTCCCTCGCTTGAGTGGACAACACAAATTCTGGAATTTCTAGAACTGTGTTTGAAGTTCAAACATGGTATTCAAAGCCTCAAATCTTTTGTTTTTGGTACAAAAACATGGAGAATCATTAGAGCATCTCCAACGGTGTACCTGATTTTTCATCAAATCTAAGTAAAAAATGATCCATTTCACCAAATCTGATAGCATCCACTCCAACGGTGCATCAAATTTGCATCAAAGTTGGTGGGGCGACCGGTTGGTCGACCTGTATGTGTAAAATGCTATTATTTTTATTTGACCCTTTTGAACGGTTTGAACCCAGCTTTCTGAACCGGGGAAGGAGGCGACCGGTTGGTCGACCGGCGGGTCGACCGGTCACCATTTTTTTTTTCTTTCTTTTTTTGTTTCCCTCCATTTCTTTTCCCAATTGTTTTTCCTATTTCTTTTTCCCTCTATTACATATATGTCTGCCAAATGGATTGTGCTCTCATATAAACCTATTATCCATATACCAGACAAATACGATCATACCTTAAACAAAACAGAGCACCATGAATACCTTGAAATCCATGATAGTTACTTCATTTTCATCCTCCTCTTCTTTCTCTTCCTCTTCCTCTGATGATGAGTCTGATGATGAATATATCGTCACACTTTTAGGAGCTTATGAGTAGAATAATAGTAGTATGCTTCAGATTCTTCAGTCAAGTGATAGGTCAAAGAAGATAGGTCGTTCTGTTATAGGTCATAGATATATATACAGAGATAGAAGGCAGGGACATGACAGATTATTTACAGATTATTTTGCTACAAATCCAGTGTATTCACCTACAATATTTCGGAGACGTTTTCGAATGCGTCGTCCTTTGTATCTACGCATTTTGAATGCAATCCAAGCACACAATTCATATTTTGTTTAAAAACAAGATGCAACTTATGTACTTGGATTATCTCCCCTACAAAAAATGACTGCAGCGATGAGAATATTATCATATGGTGTCGCAGCAGATGCAGTTGATGATTACATTCGTATTGGGGAAAGCACTGCCATTCAAAGTTTGCAACAATTTTGTAATTCAGTGATTGAAATATTTGGAGAAGAATATCTGCGATCCCCAACGCCAATTGACATTGATAGATTACTTGCTATTGGGGAGGTTCAGGGGTTTCCTAGCATGTTGGGAAGTTTAGATTGCATGCATTAGGAGTGGAAAAATTGTCCAAAGGCATGGCAAGGTCAATATGTAGGTCATCAAAAAAAGCCAACCATTATTCTTGAAGCAGTAGCATCTTATGACTTATGGATTTGGCATGCATTTTTTGGAATGCCTGGTTCACACAATGACTTGAATGTGTTGGACCGATCGCCTTTATTTTCTGATCTTGCGCAAGGTAAAGCTCCCCCTGTCCATTTCATAATTAATGGACATAGTTACGATATGGGTTATTACCTTGCTGATGGTATATACCCTCAATGGGCAACATTGGTTCAAACAATTTCTTCTCCCCAAGGAGCAAAGAGACAACATTTTGCAATGATGCAAGAGGCTTCCAGGAAAGATGTAGAGCGGGCATTTGGAGTCCTTCAATCTCGATTCGCAATTATACGTGGTGCTGCATGTTATTGGGATTCGAAAATGCTTGGCAACATAATGAAGAGTTGCATCATATTACATAATATGATTGTCGAAGATGAGAGGGAGAAGCACCTTGATTTCAATTATGATATTGCATCAACCAACACACCAGTGCAACTTTCCTCTACTCCTACCAATGACTTCCAATCATTTCTCTCTCGTCATTTAGGTATTAGAGATAAGGATGCGTATCATGCCCTCCGTAATGATTTAGTAGAACATATGTGGTATCTTCGTGGTGAGCACTAAATTAACCACATCAATACATGTAATTTTGGTTTATACTTTTGGAATGGAAGGTTCTCTTCTTTGTAATCTTTATTATGATGCAGTATATGAACTAAGTAATTCAGAAATTATGTGATGATGTCCTGTTATCATATTCAATCTTTAATATTCAGCATTGTGCAGTGTATGAACTAAGTAAAATAAAAATGATTTTCCTAAATTCTGTGTTGATGTGACACAAATGATAATACCACGTCCATTTATACACATTTCATAATCATGTCTTAAATGGTACTTTAATAATAACATATTAAATTACTGATGGAAATGTGCATAATCATAATGTCTTCAATTATTGATATTGACTTGCATAATCATAATGTCTTCTTTTACTGATGTTGATCTGCATAATCATAGTTTATTAATAATGTCTCATTTATGTATTCTTCATTCAAGGTCAATTCTTAAATTACTGCATTGTTGTATACAAATCATATTCTCTCCTCGAATTGAATCCCAAGTGTTACAAGCCATGTGGAGTGCAAAAATTGGCACAGATAACAACCAAACAGGTCACTTGCACATTATTTAACTTTGAATCAAAGCCACGTCCATTTTCCCTAGAAACAATGTTGTCACTATTTTGCTCAATTTTTATAGCTCTATCAATGACACCTACCATTCAATTTATAGACACCACCTACCATTCATTGAATGCATGCCATCTACCATGCCTCATTTTTCATACGGCACATGGTAGTTGAGTAGTAATATCCTCACCACCTACCTCAAGAATGGAGGCTCTATATCAGCTCAAAAAACATGGCCAAACCTGCCATCAAAAAATGAACAACCTTCAATGAATACCATTGCTTCTTTGTCCACAGATTGCCTCTGACACCAGAGTCAGTGTATTCCTCCATCCACTATCTTCAAATTCAGCTGCAATCCAAAATATAATCCCAAACTCTGCATATTCAGTGTACTATAAATGTGATTCCACAGACTGACCAAGGGAAACATCTGAATCAGGAAAGGCAGGACCAGAACAAAAAGGCAGGGCAGCATCAAAGAGGTAGTATGTGATAGGCACGGGTCAACCGGTTGGTCAACCGGCCCGGTTTAATTTTTTTTTCTCATTCTTTCATTCAGTGTGTATGCTCTATATTTGAACTGTGTAAGCTGTATTTGTTTAATTTTATGTTTAATTTGTTCAAGTTTAACTTTCTCAAGAGCATGAAATTCATGTTTGAATCAAATTTCATGTTTAATATTTTAAAACATAAAACTGTTCAACTAGATGCACTTCATGTTTAATATTTTAACTGAAGTTGTAAAAGGGAAACATGGATAAAATTCTAGTGAGGAAAATGTCTGTCAACTAGATGCACTTTTACACTGCTCTAAGTTACATTTAAAATCAATTTTGGTGTATATGGGATTGATATTGTCCCAAGTTCTGAATTTCAGTCTCCCTTCTGCTATTTTTATTTCATTTCCTTAACTCCTACTGATTTCTCTCAACCAGGACTGATTTCTGAATTTGAGTCCCACTTCTACACTGCTCTAAGTTACATTCATTTTATTCAGCTTTTTCCCATGATGTTACATTCCTGATTATATGCATATTGGCATATGATGTTTTTAGGATTACTGATGTTTTTTGGATTAGTATGCATACTGAAATATGGTAATATTTTTCTATTTTAATATGCATTGTAATATTACAAATATATTCATTTGAAATTCAACAGATTTTGACATCATGCCTAGAACTAAAAGAGCGAGACCACAAGTTGGTGAAAGTTCCAACCCTTCACGGCGCTAAGAATAACAGCCTCAAATACAGTCATATCCTACTGATGATTTTCTCATTGAAAGTCATGCACTAGCTTTTCCAAACTTCTCTGCCCGACCGATTGTAATAGGGAGAAGGGTAAATCTTCCATCTCAATATGATGCACTATTAATTAGTAAACTTGAAGCAATGGGACGGCAAAACTTAATTAATTTGCCCAAAAAGGTATATCCATGGCTGGTAGCTCTATTTTATGTTCACCTAAGAGCTACTCAGGAAGAAGATGGAAATTTTACTCTTTTGTCATATGTGAAAGGAAAAGGTATACAGTTTGATATTCCTACTTTGGCAGGCATTGTTGGAGTTGAGTTAGGTGATGAAAATATTCATTTTCAGACTGAGGATAAGTTAGCTAATATCGTTGGTAATGCTACTGATGTGTTTACTACTATTTGTCGGAACAGATTTACTGGGACTAGTTTACAAGCAAGACATTTAAAACCTTATCTTCGGATTCTCCACCGGTGGATTGTAGAAAATGTCACTCCAAAAAAAGGACACCATGATGCTGTCCCATATTTTAATGCATATTTGTTATACTGTTTTGAAGTTGGTCAGAAGTTAGATTTGTGTTATATAATTATGAAAGAAATGGTACTGGCAAAATCAAGGTCAATTCACAGGTCGGTCATTACTATTTAGGGCACTCTTAACAAAAATTTTCAAATATTTTAAGGTTCACCTTGCAGATGAAATGGAAATCAAGATTCGTTCACCAATTAATCAGTATACAGTGACCCGTGCTGGTGCAACCTCCAATTTAATGGGAAGTGATAATGCTTCAGAAGATTCAGAAAATGAAGTCCCAGAAGATGATGCTCCATAAGATCCTCCTCATGCGAATGTGATGCCATCAACTGAACAACCTCAATATTGGACTGACTTTTTGGCCATGGAAGAGCAACGTTATAATCAATGCGTTCATTGGGAAAAGCAAATGGCTAATCAAGTCAATTCGTTGGGTAGTCAGTTTGATACATTTGCCACTGCACATAACTCATTAATTGAAGAATTTGGTGATTTCCGTGTGGACATTGAGCATCGCGTAGATACGATTGAGCATCGGGTAAATGATATATACCAGCACTACTACCCTTCTCCACCACCACCACCACCAGATAATGACTGTTGATGTGATTCACATTATGTATGGGTATTGGTTTGTATTTTGTTATTTTAAAAACTTTTTGTTGGGTTAATTTGTTATGACATTTGCCTATGCAGTTGTTATTTTGGTTTGTATTGTAGTTTTTCATTTTAATGCCTAGTTAACAAAGGACATGATTATGTGCATCCTGAAAATGCGACAACAAGGTCATTATCCAGTTATGATTCCTCTTGTACAAATCATGTTATAGTAGTCAATGACTTCACTTTAAATATCATTTTATAGAAGAGGAGGTTAATTAAAAAAAAAACACATTGAATTACAGGCCAAAGATTTGCCTATGCAAAAAACATGGCAAGAATTAGGTATTCAACTTCAAATATGGCAACAATACGTATTCAACTTGAAATATAGAAAAAAATATGTATCAGGGTTAATTCATAAAACCAAAAAAACTAACCAATACACGTTAGACGTAACATTTTTAAATAATAAAACCAATACATAAAACCCACAAATACGGAACCTTTCAAGGCAATCTATTAGTTGTTCGAAATAAAATCTGTCGTTGAAGATCTTCGTAGTATGCCTTTTGCATAGGATTTAAATTTGTCATGTCCATTGACATAATTTTATGATCTTCATTTCGTTGTTCTCTTTCATTCATCATAGATAGGAGTTTTAGTTGTTCTTCCCTATCTTCGGCCCTTCTTCGACGCTCTGCAGCCTTCTGCGCACGGTCTATCGCCTTTTGTTCATCTCGCTGAATAGTTCTAGCAGAGATAGTTGATAACACTTCAACAATTTTGGATTGGTTAGCAGCCATTTCATCAAATCTACTATCACGCGTTGTTTGATTCTTCAACTTCTCTTTCGCGGCCTTAGTACCAATTGGTCGTGTTGATGTATTAGATGGTTGTTCGTACACCGCATTATTCTGGTTGGATTGAGAAGCCTCATATTCACTTGGTGGATTCGAATATGGATCAGTATGTTGCGTGCTTCTTTTTGATCGAAATTCATCCCACTTACAACTTTGACGCAAAATCTCCCAACATGTATCAAATGTGAAGTGTTTTTTCTGTATTGCATGATACATCCGCTTCGTTTCAGTGACCTACAAAAAAAAAGTTACAAAGATTTCAATAACAAGTATACATTTAAAAAATAAATTTGATATTTAATAACACAAATAAAATTTACCATATCTGCCTCAGTTGTTCCACTTTGTTGCCTCAGTTGAATTTGTTCAAGAAAACCACAAAATTTATTAATTGCCTTTTGTATGGCTGACCAACGGTGAGTCAAAGAAATACGATTTCGATTGGATTCACCGCTCAATTGTGAATTAAAATTAACAAGTACTCGTTCCCAAAATATAGCCATACTCTGACTATTACCAGTAATAGGATCTTGAGAGACTGCTAACCAAGATCTACATAAAGTTTCATCTTCTATAATTGTGAATGCTTTACCACGAGAAACACGAGAAGGTTCTGAAATGAAATTATTATCACTGTTCTGCGTGTTCTGTTCTCGTGAAGATTCCGACATAAAATTAATATGAGTGTTGTGCTCAAACATTTGTGATTCCTCAAACATTTCGAAATCTTCCATAGTTTAAAAAAATACAATACACTTACTGAAAAAAGATTGTAATGATATGAAGCTCAAACTCAGAAGCTCAAACTGAGAAGCAGATAATATTAATTAAAATTTCAAGGAAAACAAATATCTAATCACTGAAAAGAAAAAAAATTCACAACATATAAATGCTATTCTGAAAATGAAACACTATGTCAGCTTGATATAGAAATCAGATCTATTTTATAGAATACATCATCAACGGTAAATTTTCAAAATACTCTTTTCAAAATACTCTGTCCATCTAACAGTAAATTATTATAACGGTTAGTTATGAAATATGCATGTCAAATATATTGAAAATTTTAATTTATATCACCCTTCAAATTATTGGTAATCACAAATGAACATATGTCCAAAAAAAGCAGCTCAAACAAGTTGAAACAACCAGTGCAAACCTGTTCTTGCAAACCTGTTCGTCCAAGCTGTGCACTGTAGCGGATTTGGCCAACCCGGTCGACCGGGTGGTCAACCGGCCGGTCCACCGGGTGGTTGACCGGTTGCTCTCGAACGGTCACGAACGGGCAGCAGTTCAAACCAACAGTTCAAACCAACCAGCTGAGGGTTCAAACAAGCCAGTGGCTGAAATGGTACACCGGTCAACCGGTTGGTCAACCGGCCGGGCAACCGGTTGGTCGACCGAGTCCCCCTCTAACGGTCACCAACAGTGTTTTGGTGAAATCAGTATTTCGTCATCAGTTTGATGAATTTTTTGATGAAATCTCAATCTGATATTCATTTAGTGCAACCGTTGGAGCAGTGAACAGTAGCTTTTTCATCAAAATTTGAATTTGATATCAGTTTTGGTGAACCGTTGGAGATAGTCTTATATAACATGAAAATACTTCCAATTTGAACCTATTTATTCAAAACCATGGTAATTTCTCAACCAAAGACTTCAACCTCAAATTATAAAATAAGTTTAACTCAAATTGAGTGTACATTTCTTCAAAACATGTTCAAAATATAATCAAGTGACATGAGAAGCATGAAAACGTGAAGGATTCTTCAAACTAAGGTGTAAATGTGCCATGCATGTAGGAATTTCATGAATTTTGACTCAAATTATGCATGCATGTGTGTAATTATGCTCAATTCTTTCATACCCAAAATGATCCTAGCATACGCCTTCTAAATTCATGCAAATGAACTCAAAACCATGATGAATACAACTTCTACATGACTTGATTTCAAGAATTTGGGTTGAATTCATACCTAATGTGTGAATGCAAGTGTTGTATAGCTTAATTCTTCAATTCTCCTTCACAATTCTTCTCTCTCTCTCTCTCTCTAAGTGTTGAGTTCTTAGCTTCCTTTCTTCAAAATCTCAACTCAAAGATGTATTTGAGTCTAATTGAGCTTATATAGCTCATATACATGTATATAATTAGCTTAAGTTAATTAAGCTTAGTTAGGACTAATTAATCCCACTTCATTCTAACAAACTCTAATCAATCATTCAAATTATTTTGATCCGAATCAAATTTCAGTTAAAGTTGCCATGAAATTCTAAATATCCTAATTAGCCCATTGGGACAGTCAATTTTAGTTCCTGAAGCCGTTTAGGCTCTCAATTTCTGTCTCAAGTTATCGATTTGAATAGATATTCCATATGACAACAGATAATTACAAAATTAAACATGTAATCACACAATTAAACACACAATCATGTAATTAAACTTATTAAAATAATATAATATACTAGTCTGGAGGTCGAGGTCATCACAGTCTCTCATTCTTAGAAAGTTTGGTCCTCCAAACTTAAGTTACCTTCAGATGGAAACAAATACGGATACCGTTGCCGCATCTCTTCCTCTTTCTCCCAATTGGCCTAGACCGACTAATGTTACTGAAGTCTGAAGTTTCTTGGGTCTGGCCAGATACTACTAAAGATTTGTGAAAGACTTTTCTAAAATTGCTTTGCCTTTGACTCAGTTAACTTAGAAAGGGATATCGTTTGACTGGACCAACCAAAGGGAATCAGCCTTTCAAGAAATAAAGACTCGACTTATGACTGCATCGATTCTCACCTTACCCTTAGGTACGGATGGATTTAGTAATTTTAGTGATGCTTCTTATAAGGGTTTGGGGTGTATATTGATGCAGAATGGTAGAGTAATAGCATATGCTTCTCGACAACTGAGGCCATACGAAAAGAATTATCCGACTTATGATTTGGAACTTGTCGCAGTAGTATTTGTATTGAAAATTTGGCGCCACTATTTGTATGGGGCAACATATGAGGTTTATACTGACCACAAGAGTTTAAAATATTTCTTTACCCATAAAGAGTTGAATATGAGACAATGAAGATGGCTGGAATTAATAAAAGATTATGATTTACAAATCTTATACCATCTAGGGAAAGCTAACACTGTTGTCGATGCACTTAGTCGGAAATCAATTGGAAATTTGGCTTGCTTACTTACCGGGCAAAGAGAATTGCTACATGACCTCAAGAAACTTGACGTTGAAGTTGTATTGCGGGAGCAAGACAGGATTTTAGTTGCTATCTCCGCCCAACCAACACTAACTAAGGAAATTAAAGAGAAACACCAACAAGATGAATTGTTAAAGAAGATTATTGATGAACAAGAATCCAAACCAAGGCCAGACTTTGTTTTAAAAAATGGTGTATTGAAATTTCAATTTAGATTGTGTGTATCAAATGATCCCAAATTGAAAAAGCGAGTTTTGCAAGAAGCCCACAGTTCAAAACTTTCTATCCATCCAGAGAATACAAAAATGTATCAAGACTTGAATTTTTGGTGGCCGAGAATGAAGAAGGAAATTGCTCAGTTTGTGTCAAAATGCTTACATTGCCAACAAGTCAAAGCCGAGCATCAACGACCTGCGGGATTGCTCCAACCACTGCTAATACCAGAGTGGAAACAGGAGCACATCACTATGGATTTCATTGTTGGACTACCTCGCTCGAATAAAGGTATGGATTCAATTTGGGTGATTGTTGATCGTTTGACTAAGTCTTCTCATTTCTTACCTGTCAAAACAATTTACAATGCGGATAAGTTGGCTGCAATTTACATTAATAAGATTGTTAGATTGCATGGAGTGCCTGTGTCCATTATTTCTGATAGGGACTCGAAGTTCACGTCAAGATTTTGGCAAAGTTTGCAAACGGCATTGGGTACTGAATTGAGATTGAGCAGTGCATACCATCCACAGACAGATGGCCAGTTAGAAACAATAATCCAAACTCTAGAGGACATGTTACGTATGTGTGTGCTTGATTTTCAAGGGAATTGGGAAACTCACTTGCCTTTAGCTGAATTCTTATATGGCAAAAAATGTCGGTCTCCTATTTGTTGGGCAGAAGTTGGAGATGGGCCTTTACTTGGGCCTGAGATTGTACATGAAATAACGGAAAAGGTGAAATTAATTCAACAAAGATTGAAAACTGCACAAAGCCGACAGAAAAGCTATTCGGATGTCCGAAGGTGAGACAGGAAATACGAAGTGGGTGATCATGTTTTTATTAAGGTGACACCAATGAAAGGGCAAACTCATTTTGGCGCCAAGGGTAAGTTAGCACCGAGGTATGTTGGGCCATATGAAATTATTGAAAAGATTAATTCAGTGGCATATCAGGTAGCTCTTCCACCTGAAATGAAGCATATGCATAATGTTTTTCATGTTTCAATATTATGGGATTATCTCCAGGATCCTTTTCATGTTATTGAGCCTACCCACGTGCTTTTGAGTGATGACTACGCTTACGAGGAAAAACCCATTCAGATTGTAAACCGGCGAATCAAAAAGTTGAGAAATAAGGAAATTCCGTTAGTGAAAGTGGAATGGCAAAATCATAGTGGTGTCTATGCAACTTAGGAAAGAGAGGATGATATGAAGAGAAGATATCCGGACCTTTTTCCACTTGATCTTATATTCTTCCCGGAGGAAGGTAATTAAGTTTGGAGAACCAAACGTCTTAAGGGGGAAAGAATATGACAACCACCTCCTTAATTAAGCAAATTACTTATATTAATTATAAGCTTATCGTTAATTATGTGGTTATGTGTTAATTGTGAATTATGTGCCATATGATATATACTTACATTGATGTGTATTGTCTTGTGATTATGACATTGTGGACAGATAGGTTAGAGTGAAAAAATAAACCCGTCTGATTCACTAATTTGAGCAAGGTAGAATTAATTATTGAGATATGCAATTAGATCCTAATTCACATTTGATGATGCAATTTGGTCAGATAAGAAATAGGTCGGACAAGATCCGGATGCTCCACGGGTTGGCCGAACTTCGTCTTACCAACGATACCTGCACCAAGTCCAGTAAGAAGGACCCAGGAGATGGGGTTCCTTTCTAAGGACCCTCTGATGATTAAGTTAGATTGGAAAGAAGAGGCAAAAGTCCCGAAGTAGTTAGAGAGAGTATGTATGTATTTATATATTTCATACCTTTGTTGGCCTCTTGGCTTACCGTGCCCTAGTCATGATTGCTCCCCTGTCTTTGTCTTTTCAAGCTGTCCTACCAGCCGTAAGTCTATGGCTATCTGTAGTCGACCATGGCAGTGTTGTCATGTCACAGAAATCATGAAAGAAAGGGGGCAGCTTGTCTCTTCTTTTTGTCTGGCCACTGGGCCTAAGTTGGGTTAGGAATCATTTGGACGACCCATTGGGCCACCTATTTGGGCTATGCCCATCAACATTAGTTATTTTAATTTAGTTTAATTGAGGTTATAATAGAGTGAGAATGAATTTAATGTGAGGGAATTTGGTATTTCTTTTAGTTTGCCACTTAAGTGTAAGTCTTGAATAATTAGAAGCTTATTGCATATCCTTGATCCTATTTTATATTCAACAAAAAAAGAGACTGGGTACTTGGTGTTGAGCTAGAGACAACACACGTAAAGGGAGAAAGTGTGCTAGAGTAGAATTCATCAAGAAGAGGAAAAAAGGAAGAACTTGGTGCAAAATAGAAACTAGCTTGAATTCTCTTAAATTATTCAAAAAGAAGGGCATTTTCGGAATTTTTTTTGTAGCACTGCCGCACGTGTAACTTGGGGTCCCGCACGTGCGGAAAACAGGGTAGAGTGGAGCTTGCATACTGAAATATATGCACCTGCGGGAGTAGGTCCAGTGGTGGTCACCACATGTGTAGCTGGGACCCCCGTACGTGCGGCCCTTTTTGGAAAAACCCGGTGTGTTTTTCGCTTCTCTTTTCCACCTTTCGGCCTTCTGTTTGCATGGTTTTAAAGTGTTTTCATGATCATTTGCATCTCATGAGTGCATTAGATTGAACAAATGAAACATTAGAACCGAATTAGTAAAGATGATTAGTTATTGAATAAGTAATAACCAAATCAGATAGAATTGGCTATCGATATGAATGTGATTGAGTAGTTATGTGATTGAGTTATTATGTTTGACTTTATTTGTTTAGGTCGGACGCCGAACCAATAGTACGTGTATCGAGAAGCCCACTATGAGTAACACTATTGTAAAGATATGTTCAATCGCATTTATTTTCTGATTGATAAATTATATTATTTTATGAAATAATACTTTTTATCAATTGAATGATGATCCTATTTTCTAAACTGTATTCGTGGAATCTATAGCATATTGCTATTGATATTGATGTTATTATCGCTATTGTTACAGAGATCTTTGTCAGTTCCAATTCTTGGAACTATTGTCTATTGTTTAATGGTCATCAATTGATTGTTCGGTCTTTAAGACCTATTGTATCATTGTTAATGAATGTACCACGTATGACCTATATGAATATGATTGATTGAATTGAATAATTGATTGATTGATTGATGAAAAGATATTGATTGAAAATGTTCTATTGATAATTGATTGTTTCAAAGACTGTAAAGACATCATTCTTAACCTCTTTACACATCTGTTATTCATTGGGCTTTAGCTCACAATTTATTATATATATGTAGGTGGCCAGGCACTGGATCAAAGTTAGTAGTGTCGACTTGAACCCTTGTTTTGTCAAGCCAGCTATTGTGCCTCATTGTGAGGTTCTGAACCAGTACAAGTCTAGGCTTTTTGGGTGGTTCCAATTTACCATTTTGATTTTGCTAAGTGAAAAGAATGTTTTAAGACTTTTGTTAATACTGTTTTTGATAATGGGATTAATTCCCTAACTTGTATTTTGTCTTGTATATATGTGTTTATGGACATAAGTGGTTATGGATATGGCCATGTATATGAAAGTTTATTTGCTTTCAGGTCCTTACAGCTCTTTGGACATTATCTTATTATTGATTGGCTTCCACCAGCCCCTTTATATTGTATTATTGTCATATTGTTAAACAGGCCTTTGGTAATCACGGATTACTAGCCGGTTACGACGCTAAACCTATAGGGGCGGGTTTAGGTCATGACACATCGATATTGTCCGCTTTGAGCCATGCCTGCACGGATTTGTTCTTCCAAACTACCACCAAGATCGAGGACACAAGCTCTCAACATCTCCTCTAAAATCTAATTTACATACTTAGTTTGCCCATCCGTCTGAGGATGATAAGCTGTACTGAGATCTAACCTAGTACCCAAAGCATGTTGAAAAACTCTCTCAAAACTTTGCCACAAACAACAGTTCACGATCTGAAACTATAGAAACTGGTGCGCTATGAAGTCACACCACCTCTCAAATATATAGCCTAGCCAGTTTATCCGTAGTTCGATGAACACTGATAAGAATAAAATGAGTAGACTTCGTGAGCCGATCCACTATCACCCAAATAGATTCATTGTCATGCTTAGACCACAGCAATCCATCCACAAAGTCCATGGAGATGCACTCCCATTTCCAAGTCGGGATCTTGAGAGGCTGCAAAAGTCCAAACGGTCATTGGTGTTCTACCTTAACCTGCTGGCACACATAACATCAAGAAACATACTCTCCTACATCCATACCTTCCCACCAAAATGTCTTCTTCAGGTCATGATACATCTTAGTCCCATCAGGGGTGAATAGTATATCAGGACCTATGGATATCATCCATAATCTCTTTCCTCAATTCAACTATGTTAGGTACACACAACCTGCCCTTGAATCACAATCCCCCATCTAAGTCCATAGAACAATCAGTAGGACAATCATCAGTCAAATCCATTACAAGGTCATCGAGCTTGCTGACCAAGAACTCATCTAAATACTGCATCTGATGAACTGTACCTAGTAACGTCGGTTGCACAGTCAAACTACCAATGTATGCCCTCTTGACACTCTCTATTGGTTGAACATCATGCATCGAGATTAACTCCAAGGACTTCTATTCCTAAATCATCAAAGTAGCTATAATCCTATGTTGTCAATTAAGTGCATCTGCAACCACATTTCCTTTCTCCAGGTGGTAAAGGATCTCGAAATCATAACTACTGATGAATTTAACCCACGTCTATTGCCTCATGTTTACCTCTTTTTGAGAAAAAAGATATTTGAGGCTCTTGTGATCTGTATATAACTCAAAACACTCCCCAAACAAGTAGTGTCGCACATTTTCAATGTAAAAACAACTACTGCCAGCTCTAAGTCATCAATAGGCTATCGTCTCTTATGAGGTTTTAACTGTTGAGAAGTAAAAGATACAACCTTTTGATGCTGTATCAACACACAGCCCAACCTAGTTCCACTCACATCAGTAAACACTACTAACGTTTCCCCTTGTACTGGTATAGTTAACACCGGTGATGTAGTCAAACGCTGCTTTAACTCCTGGAAAGCTCTCTCACAATCATCTGTCCATCAGAACTTCACATTCTTGATGGTCAACTTGGTCATGGGTGCTGCAATAGTGAAAAACTTCCTATAAATCTCCTGTAATAACCGGTTAGTCCTAAAAAAAACTCCTCACCTTTGAAGGGTTCGTGGGCTGCTTCCATTCTTTGACCGCAACAACTTTATCAGAATCTACTGTTATCCCCTGATTGGACACAACATGTCCCAAAAATTGAATTTCTTTCTCCCAAAAGTGACACTTACTGAACTTAGCATATAATTGTTGCTCCCTCAAAAGTCTACAACACGACTTTCAAGTGTTCTTTCTCATTCTTAGAATACACTAGGATATCATCGATGAAGATAATCACAAACTTATCTAGATACAGTTGAAAAATTTTGTTCATTATGTCTATGAAATAAGCAGGAGCATTGGTCAAACCAAAAGGCATTACAGGAAATTTGTACAATCCATACCTGGTCCGAAAAGTAGTAAACGGTATACTTTTTCTGACATACCCATCTAATGGTAACCCGTTCTGAGATCAAACTGAGAGAACACAGTTGCCCCCTTCAACTGATCAAAAAGTCATCAACTATAGATAGCGGATACTTGTTATTGATAGTCACCTTGTTCAGCTCTCTGTAATCTATGCACATGCGAAAAGTGTCATCTTTCTTGGAGACAAAGATCGCAGGTGCTCCCTACGAGGAGTTACTTAAACCATTTTTGAACATCTCTTTTAGCTGCTTCTTCATCTCCACAAGCTCTTTAGGCGCCATTTTGTATGCTGCCTTAGAAATTGATGCAATTCCCAGCACTAAATCAATGAGAAATTCTATTATCCATCAAGGTAGAGGTCCAGGTATCTCCTGAAATACATCCTCAAACTCACGTACCGCATTTACCTCACTAATATCTTGTTTAGGAATTTATACCGAGCACAAAAAACCGACTCTCCTTTATCGTTATAAGTGTGGGTAAGCCATGGCATACTGGGAATATCTATATTTACAGTCCTTTCAGCACAATCTAGAGTCACAAATTATTTTCGCAGCCAATCCATATCCAAAATAATTACAAACCCCTCAAACCCTCACACAATTAGGTCCGCATACAAGACTCTGCCGCAAAATCAATCTCAAAATCTTTACACGTCTCATAAAGAGTTGAACATGAGGCAAAAGAGGTGGGTTGAATTTATCAGTAGTTATGATTTTGAGATCCTTTACTACTCAGGGAAAGGAAATGTAGTTGCAGATACACTTAGTCGACAACATGGGATTATAGCTTATTTGATGATTCAAGAATGGAAGTCCTTGGAGTTAATCTCGATATATGATGTTAAACCAATAGAGAGTGTTGAGAGGGCATCCATTGGTAGTTGGACCGTACAACCGATGTTACTGGGTAAAGTTCATCAGATAAAGTATTTAGATAGGTTCCTTGTCAGCAAGCTCGATGACCTTGTAGCGGATTTGATCGATGATTGTCCTACTAATTGTTCTGTGGACTCAGATGGGGAATTGCGATTCAATGGCAGGTTGTGTGTACCTAATATAGTTGAATTGAGGAAAGAGGATGATATCCATAGGTCCCAATATACCATTCACCCCTGGTGGGAGAGTATGAAGAAGGATGTAGGAGAGTATATTTTTCGATATTATGTGTGCCAACAGGTTAAGGCAGAATACCAATGACCGTTTGAAGTTTTGCAGCCTCTTGAAATCCCTACTTGGAAATGAAAGTACATCTCTATGGACTTTGTGGATGGATTGCTGCGGTTTAAGCAAGATAATGAATCTATTTGGGTGATACTAGATCGACTCACCAAGTTTGCTCATTTTATTCCTATTAGTGTTTACCGAACTATGGATAAACAGGCTAGGCTATATATTCGGGAGATTGTGCGACTTCATGGCGCACTAGTTTTTATAGTTTCAGATCGTGATATGTTGTTTGTGGCAAAGTTTTGGGGGAGTTTTCAACATACTTTGGGTGCTAGGTTAGACCTAAGTACAGCTTATCATCCTTAGACAGATGGGCAAACTAGCATGTAAATCAGATCTTGGAGGATATGTTGAGAGCTTGTATCCTCGATCTTAGTAGTAGTTGGGAAGAACAAATCCGTGCGGGCGTAACCCAAAACAGACAATATCAATGACATGTGAAAGGTAGGGGCGTTGCACTAAACATATAGGCCACCACTAGTAAATTATTTAAAATGAAAGGTTAAAATCAGAAAGAAAAGATGAAACTCGAACAACCAAGCGGTTCTTGTATATAAAAATATATGTGTATATATATATATAGTAAAATCTATATTACATTTACAAAATGTTGATATTACTTGCACTTACTTTATCAAAATTTTCACATTATATTTTTATTTTCTTTCTCTAAAAAAATGAGTTAATTACATTTTTCAATCTCTGTAGTTTAATTCAAATTTTATTTTAGGTTTTATAATTTTAAATTGAACAAATCGATTTTTACATTTCAAGTGTAGTTTCAATTTAATTTTTTTTATCCAAATCACAAGTTAAAATTAATAATTATATAATACTTGTCAATTTTTAAGGTGTACATGTATACAAAATTAATAGAAGTTGATACTTATTAAACTAAGGCTTCGTTTGAGATGTGAGTTGGCTTTTTGACTTTTTAACCATTTTAACCTGGGGTTAAAATGCCTGATTTGGGTTAGGTTTTTAACTTTTTTGACTTTTGTGAAAGAAAAAATGAAATAATTAGGTTTAAATATGACATTTTGTCTTATTAGTTTTTTATTTTATCTTTTTGTGACTGGTTGTTTTGAGAAGTAGATTAAAAGTTAATTTTTTGAATTATTTTTTTTTAAAACGTGTGAAAAAATAAAAAGGTGATGCAACCGAAAATAAGTTAAAATCTAAAAATTTGCTTTTAACCTTTTATCCAAAAGAGGCCATTTTAGCCAAAAAAAAAAAAAAAAAAACTCATTTTAATCCATGCTAAACGAGCATTAAGTGTAAGATGCAAATTGTCTAAATTAAAATAAAACTTGAATCAAATTATACGAGAGGAAAATATAATTAATCTAAAAAACAATAGTCACTTCACTACTCCACCACACACACACGGCACCAACCCAAACCCCACCACCACTCGTAGCTCCTTCATGGGCCATAATCCACTGGATATGTTACCCCAAAACACAGCTCACCGCAACCCACCGGAAACCGCCCATTTTACATGGCAAATCGGAGAACCATTCTAATTTTATTTTTCCTCCCTGTACTACAAGGCTCTTTAATTCGGTGCATTAGCTTCTAAGTCTTTCTAATCAACCCGTCTGGTTATTGCAACCATTTGTCTTCTATTTTTAGTTGAATTTTGGTTCTTATATGTCAAATTTTCCTTTTTGTCTAAATAGATAGAGAGGTCTGTATGAACTTGATCAAATCTAATGGGCTGGAGGTGCTTCCAAAGCTCAATGGATCTGATGTCGAACAACCCAAATACCAACTTTCTACCACAGCCTAGCATGGAAATAACTCTCCAGTTCACCAACCATTTTACACCTGAAAGTACCAATTTACTGTGTGGGTGAAAATCTGACCACACTGCCCGTTTAGTGATCAGCTGGAGAACACAGGCAGAATAGATGGCTTTAGCAACCTGTAACAGGAAAAGCTCCGGCGGTGGTTCTTCCACCCGGGGGCACTCCGACGATCAAGTCAGTATATCTCTCAAAGATAATCAAGTGCTAAACTGAATACTCAAAACACAAATTACATACCTTAGACCCACGGGGGTGCCTCTCTTTTATAATATACTCAATCCAAGTCCCACTAGAAGTATGACTTCTATGAACTCCAATTTACTGTTTACTCTGGACTCTTTAAGAGATAAAGATAAACTCCCTAAGAGCTTTATCCTTATCTTGGTTAAGTCCCCTCTTTGCCTTAGGACTCTTGTCCCTTATCTCGGATTCTGATTTCTTCGGAGATGACCTCGGCTTCTCCGAGATTACCTCGGCTTAACTACCAGGGCACGTGGCACCTCGGCTGACACGTCGGCGTCACCATGCCACGTGTTGGTATTCAGAAAATATATCCCCACAACTGCCCCCTAGGTTCTATTACCTCGGCATTCTGAGGTGATGGAACCTATTCCGATATTTTGTCACTTCTTTTCTGAGTAATGGCTCAAAAACTGATTAGCCAAGATTATCTACTTTCAGCCGACGTGTTCTCTTCGGAGAACAAGGCTTCGGTCGTACTCTCCCACGCGCATGAGCTGTCATGCATATCAAACTGTTCTTTTCACGTGTTTTGTATTCATTGGAGCGTGTCAGTGACGCGCCTGAAAGCTGTCTGTTCGTTCGTCTGCGCCGTCTGACGCGTGCGTTGCTCTAGGCGTAATAATTGCCCTAATTTTGCCACCGTTTCACATTTTTGACAAAACTCTTCCTTTGCCTCTATCTTTCCTTCACTCTTTCATTCTGCCTTCTTGCTCTTTCTCTCTCTGAAAGTTCTTTCTTCCTCGAATCTGCCATTGCTTCGATCTCTCTTCTGGAACTGCTCTTAATCCCTCATTCTTATGAAGCCTTTTTTTGCTGTTGCAACCGGTTTCTGAGCTCGGCGAACATTGCCCCGGCTCCATTCGTTCCGGTAAGATTCATTTCCTTCAAGGTTGATTTCTCTTTATGTGCTTTTGTCTGCCTGTTGCCATTACTGATCTTGTTCGAAGCCTTGGATTTATTTGTATCTTGAATTTGTGGCTATACCTTGAACTTCTATACTTTTTCACCATTCTCTTTGCCACTGTTCTTGATTCTTTTTTCTTCCCTGTATCTCTATTGTTTCTGAGAGCTATACCTCTGTTCTTGAATCTGAAACTTCGTCTTTGTTTTCTCTTTTTTGTATCTGCCCCAGATCTGTGCCTTCAATCTTGATCTTCATAGTTCTTAGGTTTGGGATTTGTACGTAGAACCTTTAAATTTAGGGAAAACTGAAATAAGCCTTATCAGCCATTTCTTAGATCTTTACCGAGGTTCTTGTAACCCTTCCTAAAAACGCCCATCTTCTGAAACATATTTTAAATTGACATAATGGGTATGTGGAGGCACAGGGTAAATACCCCGACAAAACTTGAATACTTTAGGCAGGAATTCTCTATCCCAGCCGATGTTCATCTTAAACTGGCTGGGGACAGTGATACCATCATGCCCACAGACCATACGATGCCCTTCCCTATAGTAGCTTTCACCGAATGTGGACTCCGGCTTCCACTTCATCCTCTTTTCCGTCATGTTCTTCATTTCTATAAGCTGAACCCCATGCAACTTACTATTAACTCCTATAGGGTGATCAATGGTATTATAGCTTTAGCTAGGCAAGAGAACCTTAGAATTACCCTGGCCGACCTTCAATACTGCTATACCATGTGCCCTCTTGACCTGAAGGATAGGGGTTTCGTTTATTACCTTAAACCGAGATCTACTCAGTACAAAATCGTAGCCGACCTCCCAAACTCCAACAAGGGGGCTGCAGATGATTTTCTCATTGCTTCTGGAAATTGGGAATTTGGCCCAGATGAAGATGTCCACCTCTACCCTCTTCCTCGAACAATTACAGAGGGCAAGAGTAAGAGCCCTGAGTCAACGCTTAGTTGTTTTTAATTAAGTCCTTAATACTTTTTTGTTTCTGACGTCTGTTTCTTTGTCCTGCAGATCTTCATCAGCCATCGAAAAATTTTCCTCAATCCTTCTTCCCAGGAACAGATCTAAAAACACTCCTTAACCTTCCAATCCATAAACGAAAGGCCCCACTGTTACTAAACTTCATCCCTACATACAAATCCACTTTACCCGACGTCCCAAGAAAAAGGAAGAAGAGTCTTTCTCCACCCACAACCACAACCTTAACTGCTTCTACATCCCGAACAGATCAAGAATCCACATCTGACCCAGCCGATCTTCCATCAACTTCGGCCCCCTACTTAATACCAATTCCTGAACGTAAACGTCGACGAAGGCTTGTAAAGACTGCCGAAATGGTTCATCCAAGGCCTGTCGTTCAAGACCTTCTCGTCGATCTTCCAACTGACGCCGAAGCCGCACCAACGCAATCGATGCTCCCACCCAAACCAAAGAGAGTTAAAAAGGCTCAGCCTAAGGCCAAGGCTACAGATGCCGAGGCTGAGGATGCTTTGCCGATTTCTAAACTAGCAGAAAGCAAAAAATCAGCCTCTACTTCAACCAAGAGGTCTGCTGAGGGCCAACCCTCAGGGTCTACACAAACAAAGAGGCCAAGGTCATCGTCTGCGACGACCTCGGCGTCAAAGAAGCCCGATGTTCCATGGGCTCCTGAACTAACCCTGGAGGACAGGCCTATCATGGCCAGTGAAAGTGCCGACGATATTAACGTTGGTGTCGCCCTTAGCACGGCTCTTCTCCTTCCAAATGATTTGGAGCGAAATGCTAAGCTTAGTGAGTATGAGAATTATGCTCTTATGCTCCAACATTCTGTTCATGTAAGTATTTCTGTTTGTATTTGTGTTTTTTCCTTCTGTTTCTTTCTGAGAAAATTTTCTGACACTTCTGTTTTCATTCAGGCTATCCAACACGCCCATTCATTTTCAATGCAATCCTTTGAAAATCGTCAAAGATTGGTTTATATGAAGAGGGAAGCATCTTCAATGAAGAGAGAGATAAAGTCCCTTGAAGCAAAAATGAAAAAACTGGAGGATCAGGCCAAGGCTGCAACGAAAGTCCAAACTTTAGCTCTTGAGAAGGCCGAAGCTGCTGAGGCCGTTAAAAAAGTAGCTGAAGCCGAGAAAAGAGAGGCTGAGGCTAGGAAGGCCCAAGCGGAGAAAGAACTCCAGCAGGCTCTGGCCACCAAAGAGGCCGAAGTCAAAGAGGCCGATGAAAAGGCCTATGCTCAAGGCATGGCCGACGTCGCAGAAGACTACAAGCTTCAAGTCAGGCAGGCATGCAACAGGGGATTTTCCCTTGGTTGGATGTCCTTGATAAAGAAGCTTGATCTTCCTGCTGACTCGCCATTGCGTCAGGCCGACGCTATTCCTTTACCATTTCCTCCACCTCCTCCTGAAGGTGAATCAGAGTCTGAGGCCGATGCCGTGGATGAAGATGAAGAAAAAGATAATGGTGAGGCCTTGGTGAGGAAACCCAAGGATGCTGCCGAAGCCAAGTCCCCTCCTCCTGCTGAGCAGGTTATGGACTTAACTTTGGATGAGGAGGGTGATGAGGTTGAGGGGGCACCCAAGGAGACTGCCACTGGGCAGCTATCGTCCAATCTTCTCTTGGTACAAAGAAGTGTGGAGAATACAATCGCAGAGATTGATGCCGAGATACAAGCGGAAAAAGTAGCCGACGAGGTACCACCAGAGTCGTCCGAGGTCCCAGTCCCTGCAGTGGCTAACAGTGAAGAATCTTGAGAAAATTGTCCTTTGTACTTTTTCCTTCTTTTTCTGTACTTTGCACTTTGTACTTTTTTACTTTCTGGATAATGCAAAACTCCTTCTTTTGGCCGACGTGGTTTTCTCAATATGTAACTGCAACAGTTCTTCCTCTAGATGTTTTAATCTTGTGATATTCTGTTGACTGCTTCTGCATAGTCTTGTGCTTAGAAAATTTTTTGCATGCTTCTTCATGTTGCTTCCTTTGTGCAATCTTCTCGGGGTTACATACCTCGGGTATAACCATAAAACTTTTACTTCGGCAAGATACTGTCCTGCAATCTTTTCATAAATTTCAACAAGTATAGAACATATATTTCGGAATGTAAACTTTGCAAGCTTCTTCTTAAGTTTCAACAAGTATTAAATGGTAATCTTAGTCTTACCTACTTGTAAATTGCTACAAATTTCAACAAGTAGTGGACAATATACTTAGCCTTTACTTTAACCTGTAACTTTCTGTATACCTCAGCGGGTGATCATATGTCGGCTTAACATAAACTTGTAAATTGCTACAAATTTCAACAAGTGTTAAGCATCTTCCCTAGGGTTTAATCAACCCACATATTGCTATGAGAACTTAAGTAATAACCTCGGCCTATCTTCAACTTGTAAATTGCTACAAATTTCAACAAGTGAAGATAAGGAATCAGCTTAATTCCAACTTGTAAATTGCTACAAATTTCAACAAGTGAATTAAGGAATAACCTCGGCTTAACTTCAACTTGTAAATTGCTACAAATTTCAACAAGTGAAGATAAGGAATCAGCCTAATTCCAACTTGTAAATTGCTACAAATTTCAACAAGTGAATTAGGGAATAATCTCGGCTTAACTTCAACTTGTAGATTGCTACAAATTTCAACAAGTGAAGATAAGGAATCAGCCTAATTCCAACTTGTAAATTGCTACAAATTTCAACAAGTGAATTAGGGAATAATCTCGGCTTAACTTCAACTTGTAAATTGCTACAAATTTCAACAAGTGAATTAAGGAATAATCTCGGCTTAGCTTTGCCCAAGTTTGATATGTCTTCAATGAACATCCATGTATAACTTAATCAATCATACATGTTGAAAGGATTCTGAAAAGACTTTATTGATGATATCGGCCAAACAATGATGTTTATCTAGTGATAAAAAAATTTCAAATTACAAGTATTCCAAGGTCTGGGCAATGCTTTGCCCTCATTGTCCTCAAGCCGATATGCTCCATTGCCTAATACTGAAGTAATTCTGTAGGGTCCTTCCCAGTTTGGGCCAAGCTTGCCCTCCCTGGGATCCTTCTTGTTCCCGACGACTTTTCTTAGGACTAGGTCGCCAACTTGAAAATCTCTTGGATTAACCTTCTTGTTGTAAGCTCTGGCAAGCTGTTGCTGGTATACTGCGAGCTGAATTGCAGCTTTCTCTCTTCGTTCTTCCAATAAATCCAGGTCTCGGGCTAAGAGTATGTCATTGGTGCCATTCTCTACTCCCTGGGTTCTGATCCCTGGGATGCCGATCTCTAATGGGATGACTGCTTCTGTGCCATAGGCCATGGCAAATGGGGATTCTCCTGTTGATCTTCTCGGCGTAGTCCGATATGCCCAAAGTACGTTGGGCAACTCGTCCACCCACTTTCCTTTTGCTGCCTGGAGCCTCTTCTTTATTCCATCCAGGATTACTTTGTTGGATGCCTCTGCTTGCCCATTGCTTTGAGGAAAACTCGGTGTTGAGAAATAATTCTTGATCTTGAATTTTGCACAAAAGTTTTTGATAAGTTTGCTGTCGAACTGTGTTCCGTTGTCGGCAACTATTGCTCTTGGAATCCCAAATCTTGTGATAATGTTTCTCCATATAAAATTCTTGACGTCCACATCTCGGATTTTGGCAAGAGGTTCTGCCTCTATCCATTTTGTAAAGTAGTCTGTTGCTACCAGTAAGTATTTTCTCTGCCCAGTTGCCTGGGGAAGTTGTCCAACCAGATCCATGCCCCATTGGGCAAACGGCCAAGGGCTGGATACTGGGTTTAGGTCGGCAGCTGGCTGATGTATCAAAGGTGCAAACTTTTGACATTGTTCACACTTCTTTACATAGGCTTCGGCATCCTTTTGCATGTAGGGCCACCAATACCCCTGGGTAATGGCCTTGTGGGCTAACGATCTGCCCCCAGCATGGCTTCCACAAATTCCTTCATGAATCTCGTAAAGAAAATCTTCAACCTGCAAAGGGTGTACGCACCTTAAAAGTGGTCTAGTGAACGACCTCCTGTAGAGATGGCCTTCCGCTGTTAGACTGAATCTGGCCGATTTCAGCCTAATTTTATGTGCTTCTTTATGGTCTTCTGGCAGGTTACCCTCTTTTAGGAATGCAATGATTGCATCCATCCAGCTTGGTCCAAAGCCCACGCACATTGCTTCTTGTTCGGTGCTCTGTTTATCTATGCTCGGGGCCGACATGTAGTCGATCATAATTGTCCTTGTTTTTCCAGTTTGAATTGAGCTGGACAGGTTGGCTAACGCGTCGGCGTGGGTGTTGTCATCTCGGCTAACTTGGAGTAATCTGCAGTTCTGGAATAGGGCTGCCAGTCGGATGACTTCCTTTGCATATGCCGACATTCTTTCGTCTCTGGCTGCAAATTCTCCTGTTGACTGGTTAACAATCAGTTGTGAATCACAAAAAACAATTACCTCGTCTGCCTCTGCTACTGCTGCTAGCTTTAGCCCTGCAATTAATGCTTCATATTCTGCTTCATTATTGGAGGCTTTGAACCCTAGACGGATGGACTGTTCTACAATTTCTCCATCTGGAGATATCAGCAGTACTCCTGCTCCTGCTCCTGCTCCCTGGCGGTTTGAACTTCCATCGACGAATAGTCTGAATGAATCGCCGATGTAGATGCTGCATGGTCTGAGCTTTTCTTTCTCTTGCTTTTTTGTCTTTGACTGGGATTCTTTTTGCTTGTCGGGGCGATGCTCATCTTGGCTCGACGGAGCCCGAGGTGTGATGGCTTCAGGTGTGAGTTCTGCGACGAAGTCGGCCAAAATTTGGCCCTTTATTGCTGTTCTTGGCCTAAATTCTAGGTCAAACTGGCCCAGTGTTACTGCCCATTTTGCTATCCTTCCTGTTAAGTCTCCTTGATGTAATAAGGACTTCAGTGGGTGCTCTGTTAGGACCACAATTTTGTGTACCTGAAAGTAATGGCTCAATTTCTTTGAAGCCATTACCAAGGCTAGCATTAATTTTTCCAGTGGTAGGTATCTTGTTTCTGCGTCAGCCAAAGTCTTACTTACATAATAGACAGCCTTCTGCTCCCCTTTTTCCTCTCGGATTAGCACTGCACTGACTGCGTGTTCAGAGACTGCTAAGTACAAAAACAATTCCTCCCCTGGAATTGGGTTAGAAAGGACCGGGGTTGTGGTCAAGTACTTTTTTAGGTCGGCTAAGGCAGCTTCACATTCTTCTATCCATAGGAAGTCTGTGGCTTTTTTCACCAGGTTAAAGAAGGGTCTGCACTTGTCTGAGCTTCTACTGATGAATCGGTTTAGGGCTGCGGCCCTTCCAGTGAGCACTTGAACTTGTTTTGCCGATGTCGGACTCTGTAGTTCCAGGATGGCCTTGATTTGGTCTGGGCTGGCCTCAATGCCCTTTCTTGTTACCAGATATCCTAGAAATTTACCTGACCCAACTCCGAAGGCACACTTCGAGGCGTTGAGTCGGAGCCGATATCTTTTGAGTATGTCAAAGACCTCTTTTAGGTCGGCAAGATGACCTTCTGATTTCTTGGTCTTTACGACCATGTCATCGATGTAAACTTCTACCGTTTTGCCAATCAGATGTTTAAACATCTTTGTCACTAACCTCTGATAGGTTGCTCCTGCGTTTTTCAGCCCAAAAGGCATTACCTTGTAACAGTATAGGCCTTTCGGGGTGATGAACGCGGTCTTCTCCTCATCTGGTGGGTACATAGCAATCTGGTGGTACCCTCTATATGCATCTAAAAAACTCATCCTTTCATGTCCCGAAGTGGCGTCTACCAGTTGGTCGATTTTGGGCAGAGGAAAGCTGTCTTTGGGGCAAGCTTTGTTGAGGCTGGTAAAGTCTACACAAACCCTCCACTTGCCATTCTTCTTTTTTACTACTACTGTGTTGGACAGCCATGTTGGGTACTAAACTTCTCGGATGGCTCTGGCTTCGAGGAGTCTGTCTACCTCTTCCTCTACTGCTTCGACGTGCATTAGCGTCGGCCTTCTGGCTCGTTGAATCACAGGCTTTGCCGATCTGTCGACATTCAGATTGTGGCAGGTGACCTCGGGGTCGATGCCAGGCATTTCATAAGGTGTCCAGGCGAACGCCTCTATGTTTGCCCTTAAAAAATCTTCCAGTTCTTTTTCCTCTTCTCTAGCTAAGCCTGAGCTGAGAAGAAAAAATCGTTCTTCGTCGCCCTCCTGGACGAGGATTTTCTTTAGCGCCTCTTCGCTTTTCTTGGCTGGTTCTTTCCCGACGTCTTCTAGGACTTCCATGTCCTCATCTTCAACTTCTGCTTTCTTTGGCTCCCGTATACTACAGATGGATTTTATTGCTGCCATGGAGCAAGTTTTGGCTTGTAGTTGATCCCCTCTAACTTCTTCAATCCCATGCTCTGTTGGGAACCGGAGTAGTTGATGCAACGTCGAGGGAACTGCCCCCATTGCATGCAACCACGGCCTTCCCAAGATGATGTTGTATGGTGAGGGTGTGTCAATTACCAGGAATTCCGTCCTGATCTTCTTAGTGCCGGCTTGTACTTCTAAGCTTGTTGCACCCAGTGGCCATGTCGGTGTTCCATTAAAGCCGACCATCGGACCGCTTGATTGTTCTAGGTCATCGGGGTGAAGGCCTAGCTCTTTGTAACATCTGACATACATGATGTCACAGGAGCTGCCTTGATCTATTAGGATGCATTTTACTTGGCACTCCCCAACCTGGAGGGATACTACCAAGGCATCATTATGCGGATGTTGGACCAGTTCTAGGTCGGCTTCAGTAAAGGCTATCATTGGCCCTTGGCATTCTTTTGGCCGATGTCTCTTTTCCCCGACTTGGTAGATATGCTGTAAATGTCTTACCCTCTGGGTTTCTCCTCTGACTTTGTTTTCGTTGACCCTTGAGTGGATCACATTAACCACCATCGGTTCTCCTGCTTGTGGTAGCTGTGCTGGGGGAGGGGGTGCTGCTGGTGCTTGAGGCAACCTTGCCTGCTCTTCCCTTGTTCTGGCCTCATCGACCAGGTCCCTCAGAAGGCCTTGTCTTACCAGGTCCTCCAAGTGTGCTTTTAAGGCTCTGCAACCTTGAGTTGGATGCCCTTCTTCATTGTGGTAGGCACAACGTCTACCAACGTTCCTTCCCATGAATTCCCCTGGTGCTCTTGCCGGAGCCCTGAAATAAGGTTGATTTCGAATCCGATCTAAGATTTTATGGATTGGGATCTGGAATACTGTGGTTACCGCCTGCTTATTTCTTAATTCTATTTCTTGTTTGGTCGGCCCATTGTTGACTCGGCCTCGTTTTGGCGAGCCGTTTCCCTTTTCTTGTTTCACCTCTTTGTTTCCCGATGTATCTTCTTCGGCCCTGGCGTATTTCTCAATTCTTGCCATGAGTTCTTCCATGCTTTTTGGCAATGTTTTTGCCAAAGACTTCCGTAGTGGGCAGTCATCTTTCAGGTCGTTCTTAAAAGACACGACTGCTACTTCCTGGTTGCATTCGGGTATTCGGTTGAACACCTCGTAGTACCTCTTCGCATAGGCCCTAAGGCCTTCTTCCTTGGTGATTCATAGAGCCATCAAAGCATCAACCCTCAGGGGTTGCAGCTTGTTGGTCACGAACCTGGCCACAAACATCTCGGCCAATCCTTCCCATGTCTTTATGCTTCCTTTTGGTAACTTATGGAACCAATCAGATGCAATTTCCCCAAAGGATGAGGGGAATACTTTGCAGAGCAACGGCTCGTTCCCGCTATATAACGCCATTGAATTTAGGTATAGCCCAACATGAAAGTTTGGATCTGACTTACCATCATAGATTTGGAACCTCGGCATACTGAATCTCTTGGGCGGTTCGAATTTGTCCAGTTCCACCGAGAAGGCTGTCTTCGGTTTTACTGGGGAGTTTACCTCGGCTTCTGCATTTTGCTGCCTCCTCTTGAGGTAGTCCCTTAAGTCTTCTTTGCTCCTCCCTGGAGCTCGGCTGTCTTTGGATTTTAGTCTTTTTGGTACACTGCTTTCGGCCTCGTGGTGGGTCCGTTTGGATCTTTCTTCATGGGTTGTGTCAAAATGGAGTACTTGCCCCTGAACATGTCGATGTTCTTTGGGGTTTGGATTCTTCATGTGGTGTGTCCTTCGGGACTCTTCTTGCCTCGGCTTTTCCCGTCCGACTTCCCTGGAAGGCCGGTGAGAATGCCTTCCGCTCCTGGTATGCTGAGGGACCTCGGGGATTGTTTTTCTTCCAACCTTCTGAGTGTTGGTCGCTAGCATCGGCGTATCTTGCAGCGGGTATGGTGGCTGCATAACATTATTCTGCATCATGAAGTTGACGACTGACTGAAGGTCCGCCAACTTGTTTGCTAGTTCTTTCACTTCCTCATCCCTCCGTAGGCACCTGTCCCTCCATACCTGGAGGTTATCTTCATTGTAGTACTTTCCTTGATTTGTTCTTTTTGACGTGTCGCCTTCTGGGATGACGTCGTTCTCTCTGTGACCCTGGTCACGGCCTTCTATATTGTGGTTGTCTCCTTCAATGTCAAGGTCAATTGGTCTGCCACTCCCAGTGGGGGCGTCATCCCCAATATTTTCCTGTTGTCCGTTACTGGTCATCTATTCTTCTTTCGTTCCCACAGACGGCGCCAAATTGTGTGGGTGAAAATCTGACCACACTGCCCGTTTAGTGATCAGCTGGAGAACACAGGCAGAATAGATGGCTTTAGCAACCTGTAACAGGAAAAGCTCCGGCGGTGGTTCTTCCACCCGGGGGCACTCCGACGATCAAGTCAGTATATCTCTCAAAGATAATCAAGTGCTAAACTGAATACTCAAAACACAAATTACATACCTTAGACCCACGGGGGTGCCTCTCTTTTATAATATACTCAATCCAAGTCCCACTAGAAGTATGACTTCTATGAACTCCAATTTACTGTTTACTCTGGACTCTTTAAGAGATAAAGATAAACTCCCTAAGAGCTTTATCCTTATCTTGGTTAAGTCCCCTCTTTGCCTTAGGACTCTTGTCCCTTATCTCGGATTCCGATATCTTCGGAGATGACCTCGGCTTCTCCGAGATTACCTCGGCTGACACGTCGGCGTCACCATGCCACGTGTTGGTATTCAGAAAATATATCCCCACATTTACATATTGCCTAATATTCTTTTTTGGGTGAATAACCTAATATTCTGTTGTCAACAACTATTTTAATAATGTTGTGTTTTGTTAGAAGATTTGATGAGGAATTTGGAAAGAAAAAGGAAAAAGTTAGGTAAAATATGAATAAAATATATCTATAGTCCACCTAATTTCACATACCTTTTCTCTTTTCCTTTTCAAATCTCTTTTCAAATTCTCCAACTAAACACAGCATTAAGGTATGTAGAGTCGGGGCATAACATCCATCCATGGCTATGAAGAGAGAGGAAGAAAAAGCAATTATGGAATGAAGGGTAATATCATCATTTTGACAAATAATTTTTGCATCAATTGGTTTCCCCCCAGACATTCTGTTAGCCGCTGTTAGTTTTGACGAAATTATGAGGAAGACATGTATATATTTTTAAATCGGAAGTCATGTGATTTTTAGTTAAACCCTTAAGTTTAAAGTGTAATTAACCCCTTTATTTTATTTTATTGTGGGAGATAAAATACATTCATGATCCCTCAAATATGTTTTTTGTGGGGAAATATGCTATCAACCTATTTTTATGGATCCTGTATTAATTTTGAATGTGTTTGTGTAGTGCAAATTGAATTGATGAAATGTGAGATCTACATATGAAATTAATCTGAACTATTAATTCTTTTTTTTTGATAAATTCTGAGTTGATAAGAGTGAATTTGTAATATTGTTGTTTTTGTGACTTCTCTAAGTTGTAATTTTGTCAATTTTATCGGTTGTCGTTAGGCAACAATTTTTTTATTTAAATAAGTACAAAAATACAAAATAGGCTAAATAAGTCAATAAGATAAAAATGTCACATTCAAACCATAATTATTCAGGCTCTATTTGGTAGGACTCTCAAATTTTAGTTCTACCCTTTGTTTTGAACGTGATGTTTGTTTACAGCTTTCAAAAATTAATTTTACACTCATCTTTGAAAACTATGTCCATGGCAGGAAAATTTGGGCTAACCGATCATCCCCTCAGACGTCTGGCCAGTTGACCGGAACAGTGCACAAATTTTTTATTTTTTTTTAAACAATTGTTGCCTTTTATTTTTTATATTTTAAATAAAAAAATTAGGAATTTTTAAAAGAAAATTATAAGCTTTGAATAGAATTTTGAATTGTGTATTTAGTTATGAGTTGTTAGTTTTTATATCAAATATTATATGTCACATCAAAAATTTCTCACTCAATTCAAAACTCTTTTACCAAACAAATTTTTCACACTCAAATCATAATTTCAAAACCCACAAACTCAAAATACAACTCTATTATCAAATCATATTTAGGAAACTCTACCAAACGCTACCTCATTTTTTCTCCCACAATTATCATATCCAAACAAAAAAAAAGCCAAAAATTCTTTACAAACGGAATTAATTTAACCGAGCTAAATTAGTCAAAAGTCAAAAAACTAGGCTAAATTAACTCTTCCGAAACGAAGCTCCAATAAATTTACTAATTAATTTTGAATGGTTTTCTAAATTATTAACGGAATTATAAAAAAATTAAACATGATTCTAAAGTTTGTATTTGTGTCAATTTGATCCCAAGTCTTTAATTTTGTCCGCAAACCAATTTTGTCCCTAAATACCAAAAGACTATATTTGAATGATCGAAACCTACATGGAAAGAGACTCTCATCACCATAAATATTAAGTTTGTTATGCAATGATCTAGTTTCAACCACATAATAAATAATAACGAAAAGAATAACCATACACAAACACAAGATTTTAGTGGTTTGATGAGATGCCTACGTTCACGACGAAAAAACGATCAAAATCCACTATATGTAATAAGTTTTACAGATCACTCCACAACTTTCTCTGTTTCGTTCTAATCCTAAAACGTATAAACTAACATAATTTATAATGTAAAAACTAATGGATTAAAACTAACATTACAAACTCACAAACAATCCCGCTCCATACCCCCAGTGGGGGTCGCGCCCCCAGTGACGTGGCGCGCCCCCACTGGCTAAAAAAAAAAATTGTTTTTTTTTTAGACCAATCCCCCAGTGACACCTCACCGAGGGTCAACCCCCAGTATGAGTAGGAAGCATTTTTGAACTCACAAATACTAATTTTGACACAATCCTGACCTGCCAGGATTGCAATGCACCTTTCGTGCGTCACAAAAGGCCTCCCTCTACCTTCGATTAAGGACATAGTAAATATAAGACACCTCACCATAAATTATTAACATTTGAATGAATTTATGCTAGACATTATTTATATATATATACATACATATCCTAGTCATTAAACTCATTCAAATGTTTGATAAAATCATTTTTATACGTGTCTTGTCCTTTTTAGGATAAATTTTTTAAAAATATTTTAGACTCCTTTCTCCTATCCGTTTGACCCTATTTATTTTTGATTGGTCTATTTTTTTTTTATTATTATTTTTTTTCTTCTCTCAATTTTCAAACTCCACGTGCGTGTCAGGTGGCGGGGGTGAGAGGTTTGAGAGGATCCTAATCGGTCTTCTTTGTTTTCCCAAACGGTCAACTAAGGGAGGTAAAGGAAGACTAGAGTGTTTGGCAGGAAACCCATCCACATCCACAAATTGATGCCTTACTAGCAGAGAGAGAGAGAGAGAGAGAGAGATATTGATAAAGTTCCCCAAACCAATCAATGGCGACCCAAACTCGATCTTCTCTAATCTTCCTGCCAGCTATTCTACTGCTCATAATCACATCCACCACCACTAGTCAATCCCAAACCCAACAACAGAAGTCATATTTCGACCTCTGTGCACCCTTCAACTGCGGCAATATCACCTTCAGCTTCCCTTTCTCCCCCTCCTCTACCTTCGGCACAGCTCAATTCGACTGCGGCCTCCCTCGCTTCCAAATCGCCTGCGACCCCTCCTCCTCAATCCCCAGCATCGAGCTCTCCGGCCGCCTATACCATGTCAAACAACTCTTCTCATCGGACCGTCTCGTCACCGTCGTCGACAACCAACTCATCAACGAGATTAGATTGGGTTCGTGTACTTCTCTCCAAAACCTCACAATTTCAATTACGGATGGCACTGTGGGAAACGCTGTCCTCGGGCTTCCAGTGGGAGGTGTGAATCTCACAATCTTCAAGTGTCCAAATGGGAATTCTCTCCCCACTGGGTTTCTCCATCAGGTTGTGGGTAATTACAACTGCAGTGAGGGGAATCGGGTTTACATTTGGGATGGGACTCGGACCCAAGTCCGGCCCCGCCTGGGTCGGGCAGTGGAGACGCCGGTTGGGTGCGAAAACGTGAGTTTGCCTTTATCTGGTGCGAGCTTGCAGAGGCTAAGGTCGAACAGGAGTGGTGGTGATGCTGGTGGTGCTCGGACGCTGCTTGCGGATGTGTTGAGTTATGGGTTTCAACTGGAATGGCCTAATATTACGGACTGTCAGATTTGTGAGCTGACAGGTGGACGATGTGGATACGACGTGAGCTCCCAAAGCATAGTTTGCTTCTGTCAGGGCCGCTGTAATAAGTAAGTGTTTTTCCTGAATCAGGTTCCCTCGTCGCAATTTTTTCCTTATATTTTCTGCTTACAAGTTTATTGGGCTCATTTTAAGTTCAATTTTGATAATCTAAATCGTTTATATTTTAGGATTTGTTCAGTATATTATATTTATAAAAAATCAAGTTAATCGAATATAAGAAAGTATGTGTTCGGAAAACTCAAACTAAAAATTATTTTTTTAAAGAATTTAATAAATAGTTTTTCGAACACATGTTTTTTAATATTCGATCAACTTATTTTTTTACAAATATGATATACTGAATAAATTTTAAAATATGAACAATTTAAATTATCAAAATTAAACTTAAAAGTGGGCTCAATGGACTTGTAAGTAAAAAATGCAAGGAGAAAATACAAAGGGGAATCCTTGCTCGTTTTTCCTTTCTTTTCTTCTTCTTCGTTTTTTTTTTTAGGAACAGATATTGGAAAATTCTTAGATACTGCATTAGATATTTATTCATATTTTTACAATTATTAATTTTTCAAAATTACTTTTTAATAATATATATTTTTTAAGAATATCAATTATTATAATTATATTTTTTATGTTATTAATGAATTTAGAAAAGAACAAAATAATAAAGGGGGATGCACCAATAAATTTCAAATTAATAACTTATGCACTGTTTAGTCCTAAAAATTTTCTTATAGACTGAAAGTTCCCATTACAATGTTTCAAACATCAGATTAATGTTTCAAACATTAGATTTCGAACATCAGATTAATGTTTCGAATATTAGATTTCGAACATCAGATTAATGTTTCAAACATTAGATTGATGTGCAAATGGGACTAAATGGAGCCTAAGAAAACTTTTAGGACTAAATAGTTCAACTTTTCAGAAACTAGGACTTATGGGTAAATTTTCCAATAATAAATTTATATTATTTTATTTTTTAATTTTTGAAAAAATATTAAAGCTCTGTTTGGTAGAGCTCTCTAAACATATTTCTACCTTTTGTTTTGAGTGTTTTGTTTGTTTAGAATTTTCAAAAATTAATTTCACATCTACTTTTGAAAATTCTTTCTAAGACAGGAAAATTTGGACTAACCGGTCATCCTCTTGGATGTCCGACCGATCATCCTCTCAGATGTCCGGCCGGTTGACCGGTACAGTGTTATTTTTTTTTATTCTTATTTGTATTTTTTATAATTGACACTTGCTATTTTTTATATTTTAAATAAAAAAATTCGGAATTTTTTAAAAAAAATTATGAGCTATGAATAGAATTTTGAGTTTTGTGTTTGGTTATGAGTTGTAAGTTTTTGTATCAAATATTATATGTCACATAAAAAATTTCTCACTCAATTTAAAAAAAAATTCAAAACTGATTCACCAAACAAATTTTTTGCACTCAAATTATAATTCTAAAACTCACAAATTTAAAATACAACTCTATTATCAAATTATATTTAAAAAACTCTATTAAATCCTACTTAATATTTTAAGATAGTAAAAAATTATAATAAAGTACTAATATTTTGTTGGAACGAGGGAGTATGGCATTTTCAATTAGAAATTTGTTTATGCTTTCACTCTGACACTCCCACCCCGCTTCATGTAATTAAGCTAATAATAGTCCCAATTTTCTTCTTAGGACCCCACCCACCCCCCAAGCCAGCTCTTCTTAGAACCCCCACCAAGCCGCCAAAATACCAAGATTTGAACTACATTGCGTCGGATGCCATGACACCACCATCTGTATAATCCTCCCATGTGGATACATCCAACAAAAATCATATCATTAGCACCCTCCCCACAAATTTTACAATCTCTATGAGGCATGACTCTTTTTATAGTGGGATGTGTTCTACCAAATGATTTTTATTAGGGGGAATTACATTATCGGTCCTTATAATTTGAGACGCATATCACTTTAATTCTTAATTTTTTAATTGTGACACATTTAATTTTGAATTTTGAATCTTGTTTTAAATAAGGACAATTAAAGATATTATTGTTTAATTTCAAGAACAAATTTGTTAATTTTATAAAATATAAACTAATTTGATAAAAATAAATGTCAACAAAATATTTTTAAAATTTTAAAAATTATTTGTATCCACCAAAGATAAAATTATGTAAAACTGGTAAATCTTTTAGACATTTATTTATTTATTTATTTTATCAAATTAATTTTTATTATGTGTTTGGATGAAGATCATGTAATGGGGTAGATGTTAGGATTTTAATATGTAATCGATATATTTAGGGATGGTTTGAAATGTTCTAAATAAGTGTACTTTTTGACTTCTTATTATAAAAAATAAAAAATAAAAAGTGTAAAAAAATAGAGAAAGTGAGTAAAAAAGTATAGAGGAGATGTTGATTGATGTGACCCAAATAAATGTATGTATGAAAAATAAGTATACTTTTTTAGTGCATGCCAAACACCTACTTAATATATGAAATGTTTTTAGTTTTGGATTTTTGATTTAATGGTTGGTTTAATAATAATATCAAAATTATCGTCATATTTGACTTTTGAAAAAATAGAAACTAATTTAATGAAAATAAAAACAATCACTCATTACATGATTATCATCCAAACACATAATAAAAATTAATTTCGTAAAATAAATAAATATTTAAAAGATTTATCAATTTTACATAATTTTATTTTTAGTGGGTAGAAATAATTTTTAAAAATTTTAAAAAAAAAATTGATATTTATTTTTATCAAATTAGTTTATATTTTATCAAATTAACGATTTTGTTCTTGAAATTAAATAATGATATCTTTAATTGTCTTTATTTAAAACAAGATTTAAAATTTCGAATTAAATATGTCATAATTAAAAAATCAGAGATTAAAATGACACAAATTCTAAATCATAAAAACCGTTAGTGTAATTCGCGTTTTTTATTATTATTATGATTATAGACCATAACTAATAAAATGATGAGAACTGCTCAGCACCTTCCATTGGGTGGTGGTTGATGTTGGTATATATATATATATAATATTGAAATATGTCATTAGTGTATAAAAATATAAGTGTATGAAAATATGTGCATATTGAAATCTAGTTTTTTTTTTTTTAAAACATTATTTATGAGTAGTCGCTATCAGGTTCATAAAATGATTTACGCTCGAATGATATAGAAGCACATGAATTGTGCTAATAAGTTTAGATTCCAACCCAAAAAAAATCTAACTGAAGTGTCAAAAATAATGGAAGGCAACATGATAAAATCTAAACATCAATTAGCACTCTGAAATCTCCTTCGGTGAGACTTGAGAGGAGTCGGGAGAAAGTCATTTTATTGGGAAAATATATGTATCAGAATGATCTATGAGAAGAAGAGCCAAAAGATTGGCTCCCCTCAAGTTAAAATCCTAGTTCTACCCCTTAAGCCACCAATGGTGACAACAACAATGGGGCAGGGAGAAGAGAGGGGAGACGATGAGTCGAGGACAAATGACTTGGGTGACAACTACCAAATCCCATAACCACGAGCATTGCCACTGCCACTTTCATCTTTTCTCGTGATCCACAACAATTTGTGATTATGTTGGCGGAGGCAAGCGGTGGTCATGGCCATCACTGGGTTAGGGTTTGACTGAGTGTTTGTGTTATAAAAAGAGGAGGAATTTGGGCAAGAAGAGAGAATGGTGAGGGAGAGAGAGAGAGAGAGAGACAAGTGGAAAAAATGGTTGATCTGTTTCTTTAACCCATTTAGAAAATTGAGGGTAAATGAGGAAATTCAAAATAAAAATTGATGATATCATACTATCCTGTTCAGCTCTCTGATGGATCCCTAACAGAGTGGGGTGAAGTGTAATGCGACTCACATGTCAGGGGAGAGTAGTGTAATTTCTCCAAACTAATGGGATCATTGAGCTATAATTTAAGCAACTATCAGAGGAGATCGGTGTAATTTTCCTTTCTTTTAATTAGTCTACATTACACATATTAAACCACCTAACATGAGTTGTTCCAAACATATTCTCTTATCTTAAATTTTAAATTTTTATTATTGCATGCTATAGTTATGACGAAGAAGCAATTTATAAACTTTCTTCATATATTAAAAGATGCTTGTGTCGGCCTGGGTTCAATATATCGGAGTCGCCAGTGGTATTCTTATTATTTTCACCCTAGGTGAACCCATTGTAGATAAGGTGCTTCCTTATTATGGAGTTCAAGTCTGACTGTTACAATGGTAACTTCACTTTCCCATATTCTCCTTCTACCTATTGTAAAACATAATAATAATAATAATAATGATAATAATAATAATAATAAAAGAAAGAAAGACGGAGTTTGAGTTTTGCACGCAATATCATATTTCCTAGTGCACGTTGTAATTCTGGTCCATCAACAATGTTGAATTTCTTGTAATAATTTGTGGGCTTATTTTATAAAGCTATTAAAGTCGTTTGAAATTGAGATGCATGATTGAGCAACACCGATTATCAAATTGGTCAAATTTATCCAGTATGCACCAATTAGGTATATTAACATTAATTATATAATTATCACATTCTTATCCCTTTTGTTTATTTTTAGCACTTCCATACTTCTTGTTTCTATCAGCCAACAGATCTGCATCTGACATTTTTCAAAGATAAAATGGCATATTGTTGTTGGCTTTTTGGCTTTTCGAAGGGTATTTTTGTAAATGTGAGCGTGCCAGCAAGGATCAATCAGTCCTTACAGAAATTGTGATTGTCAACCAATTATCAGACGATTGTGTTTTAGTTCTTTTCAGCCTCAATGAAGAGGACTTTTACTAGTGGCTTGACTTAGGAGAAATTAAGAGAAATAATAGTAATATGAAGAACAATTGAAGTATTTCATAAAAATGAACACTTACAATGGTCCAAACTCAGCCTCGGAGAGGTTTACAACAGCAATCTACTTGAATCTACTTGAAGCTATTCCTATGAATCGAAGTGCAGTGCGGGTATTTAAAGTGCAGGTATTTAAAGAACAGGTATTTAAAGACTGGAAATGTAAAAGACTGGAAAAGAAAATATATGAAGTAAATGACTGATTCGTATGATCTCCTTTTTTCCTGGGGCTCTCTCTGCTATTTATACTTGTCAAAGATGTCCTTCGAACTGCTCTTCGAACCGTCGAACTGCTCCTCCATGATCGCTGATCATGTTGCCTTAGAAGTAGCTCCATTATGCCACCATTTGCAGTTAGGCTTCCCTCCTATATTTGAATTTGAATATGAGTAACCGTTGAAGCCACGTCACCTTGCGTTTCTTTACTGATCCAATGTTGCTCAGACCATGTGAGAACCAATTATCATCACCACGTGTACGATCAGGATTGGAGACTTAAATTATTTTCCAATAATACCCTTATTCTGCCACGTGTCGGATCGTAACTGGCTTTTACAAAATATATAGCTAACAGTTGTAAGATGCGAAAAATTAAAGACTAGTAGTGTAAGAATTTCACATGGATGAGAAAGAAGGAACGGGTCAATTCCACAACCTGTTTGCCTCTAAAGCATGCGGGGAGAAAAATGATACAATCAGTGTAATAAGTGTACTTGCATTGCCCACATGAGAATTAAAATTGATGACTTTTATTAAACAATGTTGCAAACTAGCAAAATGCTTAATTGAGCCGAAGAGTGATGGTGATTTCAGCCATTTTTGTGCCAATAATGGTAAATAAGTCTATTCTACTCTTTGCTAGAAGAACACTTAACCTTAGTCCCAATCACTTGAAGTTGGTTTAGAGGGATCCATTTCTTTAGAACTATAAATGCTCAATTTTCTTTACCTGAGGTTTATTTAGATTTTAATTGTATGGTTTATTGACTTTGAATTCCTAAAACCTTGTCATGCAGTTTTTTTCTCTTATTTTCTTATCCATGAATAATTTATCACTTTTGTTGGATAAGAACAGAACTTTGAATCCTCATTTCTACCTACTTTCAAAATATTGTTTACTTATTACATTCCATCCTTCAACCTTGCAGGCAAAAAAAATCAAATAGATGGAAGCTCATTGTAGGTATATCCTCAATCTTGAATATTTGGCAAATATTGAAATTCAACTTAACCCAAAGCATCTCATAATGTTGTTTCGAGCCTATTTCTCTGGCAACAACGCAGCCAGAATTGACTATCTTGTGCTTAGCAACCAATCATGCATTTCTGCATCAATAGACCAACATTCTAATGGAAGTAGTCATTCATGCCAACCTGACTCCCGTTATAAATGAAGTCTTATTATTACTTGGGCAACGGAATTTCATTAAGGCAGCATGAATCAACATTTAACTTGATTTATGAGATTGAGACACATGATGCCATAATGGATTCATAACAAGATTTAATCCTTTCATTGTGTATTTAGGAGTTGTTTGGTGCTGCTTACAGTTTTTTTTATCATTTTGGGCATTTGTGCCAGTGTTTGCTGCCATTTCTGGGAAAAAAAGTTTATTATTAGGAAGTTGGGAGAGAAATGCATTTAGCTTATACTTTTCGATTATTGGTGTTTAGTTCACAATAAACTGCACCAAACAGGCCATCAATTCATCATTATTTTAGCCTTCTGTAGGTATTGCAACTGGAAGCATTTGCGCTCTGCTTGCTGTAGTCTTGCTGCTCATGTTCAAGTACAAAAGGAGAACAGCTGCAATCTTCAAGCCATCATATTTTGGAAAGAATCAAACAACAGGAGATGAAAGAAACGCAAAGGAGTTCATTAAGAGTTACCAATCAACCTTATTAACAAACTACTCATACAATGATATAAAGAAGATGACTGGCAACTTCAAAGAAAAATTAGGGGAAGGTGCCTATGGCAATGTCTTCAAAGGAAAGCTGTCGTCAGATAGTCGGCTCATTGCTGTCAAAATGCTCATGAATTGTAGAGACAACAGTGAAAATTTCCTTAACGAAATCACCACCATTGGTAGGATTCACCATGTTAATGTTGTACGCTTATTAGGCTTCTGTTGGGATGGCTCGAGACAAGCTCTTATTTATGAGTACATGCCTAACAAATCATTAGGTGATTTATTACATCAAGGGGATGTACGTGTTTCATTAGGATTGGCACGATTACTTGAAACTGCCATAGGAGTTGCACATGGAATAGAGTATTTGCACAACGGTTGTGACTCGCGAATCTTGCATCTTGATATAAAGCCTCAGAATGTGTTGCTGGACCAGAATTTCAATCCTAAAATTTCAGACTTTGGATTGGCAAAAGTATACTCTCGAAATCAGAGTGCAGTCACAATGACAGGAACAAGAGGAACCATTGGTTATATTGCTCCTGAGATCTTCTTAAGAAATCTTGGTAAACCTTCTCACAAATCCGATGTTTATAGCTTTGGAATGCTGTTACTAGAAATGGTTGGTACGAAGAAGCATGTTGAATCAGATGTGAACACTTCAAGTGACGCTTACTTTCCTGGTTGGGTTTATGACAAACTCATACTTGATGAAGAAAGGGACCTTATGGAGCTTGAAGATTCTGTTGTTGGAGAGGATGTGTACATAGCGAGGAAGATGCTCAAGGTCGGCCTATGGTGCATCCAAATAAATCCGAAAGATCGTCCCTCCATGACAAGAGTGGTGGAAATGTTGTCTGGCAATGTGGAGGCCATTGAAATGCCTCCAAAGCCTGTCTTCTTTTCTCCTCCTCGCGAGGCACATGAGCTGGACATTTTTAGCTCCAACGAAAGCGAAAGCAGTGTATTGGCTCTAGCAAGTGGCAGTCATGAAATGTAAAAATAGAGTTGCCCAGAGTTGTCTCATCTTTATGTGGTGGTGAAGATGATTGGAAGGTGAGGAAGTCTTCTTTCAAATCATTCAGCAACTCAACTCAGTTGAACAAGCCTTGATGTTTCCCAATTCATCAAGTCATTCAGCTAAACAAAAGAGGAATTTACTGGCACAAGGAAATGCCGAAAAAAATGTGGGACAAATTAAAGATGATTCATCTTACCACGCTTGTGTTAATCGTGGCGTTAGCTGACATTTTCTAAAAGAAAAAAAAAATGCTATACAAACTATCATTTTATTTTATTTTTATTTTTTTTACTCGCGAGTGTGTCGGGTAGAAAATTCAATATTTGAAATTAATTTTTTCTTTTGGAAAATTCGGTATGAACAATATATATATATATATATATATATTTTTCAATAAAATTGATACAGTGCCTTCTTCACAGCATGCCATACTGATGGATAAAATACACGGGTGCTAATGTAAAGGGACCCGTACCCGAAAGATGTTAACCCTACTTAAACCTCAAGTTATTTTGTGATTTTGACGTAATGCTCTAATTTTTCACAGAGTAATTTTTTTAATTTTTCACTTACTAATAAACTAAACATAATATTAGGTCTCGTTTAGAAACAAGTTATATTAGTAATTTTTTAATTTTTTATAAAAAGATATATAAAAAAATAAAAAAAAATAATGTAATAATTTATAATAATTTTTTAATTTTTTTTGATTAAAATATGTAATTACCAAACGAGCCCTTACTTTATGATAACCTTTTTCAATCTCTCTCACCGAAGAAGCCTGAGTGGTTAAAGTGTAAGGGGGGAATCACCTGTGTGGTAGTTTCACAAAAATATTACAAATTTATGGAAAAATTTAAAATTTTAATTATTAATATTTATATAAATTATTACTGATTTGTAATTAATTTTTCTAAATGTCCATTGAGATTAGGCCTGAGTGAGAAATTCATGAAATTCGTAATTCACTAAAAGAAAACACACCTTTGGCGGCTAAATTTTTAGTCGCTAAAAGTCCTTTTTAGTCGCCAAAAGTCGAATTTTTACTTTCCCCGACTAAATATTTTAGTCGCCGGTTTTGTCGCGAATAAACGGTCGTGAATACCTTTAGCGACTAAAAAAGTGTTAGTCGGCAATATACAGGTCTTCAGCGACTAAAGAATTTGTCGCCAATAGTCAATTCTATTTTTAGAAATTATGCTTTTAGCGACTAAACTTTTAGTCACCAATAGTGAATTTTTTTTTTATTTATACATTTGCCGACTATTTTTTTCGTCGCCAATAGTCAATCTTTGGCGACCAAAGAGTTTAGTCGCCAAAAGCAAATTTGAAAAAAAAAAAATTACCCTCTGCTGTTCCCAGGTTTCGAACTTGAGACCTTCCACATTCCTTACCAGCACACTCTCCCCACTATGCCACTACAATATATATTATTTATATATTACTTTGACCGGTATTAATACAAAACTATATATATAAATATAATTATATATATTCAACATAATTTATGTAAAAAATAAATTATTTAGTAAAAAAAATTTAGATCACTTTTGGCGACTAAAAAAATTATTTAGTCGCCAATTCTATAATTTTGGGCTACTAATTAATTTTCAGTCGCTAAAAAAATATGTTCCGCCTACAAACGTCCCCTTTGGCGACTAAACCTGTTTTTAGTCGCCAAAAACGTCCTCTTTTGGCTACTAAAGTGAGTTTTAGTCGCCAATTGACTGTTTTTAGCTACTAATTTTTTTTTAGTAGCCAAAAAGCTTGACTTTCAGCGACCAAATTGTTTTTAGTTGCCAAAACACGTAGAATCGGCGACCAAACTGTTTTTTAGTCGCCAAAAGCTATACTTTTGGCTACTAAATGTTTTTAGTCGCCAAAAACCTTAACCTTTGGCTACTAAAATTTTTTTAGTCGCTAAAACCCCTATATTCGTCTACTAAACTGCCTTTTAGTCGCTAAAACCCTTATATTCGGCGACTAAACTCTTTTAGTCGACAAAAGTGACCAATTTTGGCGACTAATTCCATTTTAGTCGCCAATTCTACTGCTTTCAGCGATGAAAAATCCAGTTTTAGTCGCCAAATCTGCTTTTTGTTGTAGTGATTCAATCCAATCTAGTCCAATCCGGTAGGTTTGGATTGATTTTTAAAATTTGTGGTTCGGTTTCTGATTGAAAAATTAAAAATTTGTAATCCACAGATCGGTTCCAGATTGAACTCTACAGTTCCAGATTGGAAACGATCCAGATCGGAACCGATCCAGATCGTATACAAATAAACTATATTTATATTATACATCCTCCTGCATAATATCTTTTCATATTCCATATAAAATCTAAACCAAACCTAAACCCGCGTAGTATCTTCTTTTATTACTTTCGTTTGTTAATTTTTAGTTTTAATTTGTAATGTTCTAAATACTTATGGTGGAAGCAGTTTTCTTATAATTGTTTAAATTCTAGAACGATATGTCGCTATTATGGAAAGACATGTTGCTATTGTAGAATTAATATGATACTATATTTATGTTTTTATGAAATTAAAATATTCTATATTTATATTTTTTTTTATTTAATTATGTGAATCCGTAGTCCTAAACCAATCCAATCTGTGTTTAAATGAATTGGTTCAAATTAGTTTTACGATTTAAACGGATTTGATTGGTTCCAATTTTTTAAGAACCGTAGATAACAAATTGGTCCTAATTTTACCCTAATCTGGACGATACTCACCCCTAATTGAGATGTTATTTTCCCGAATTGCAATATTGCACTCGTTTGGCATAAAGAGTTGGGAGGTTGTTTAGCTATTTTAGTCACAAAAAGTCAACAAGATAAAATGTCATATTTAAACCATAATCATTTCATGTTTTTTCTTACAAAAGTCAAAAATGTCAAAAAAAACTCATTACAAATAAGATTTTTTAATCTCAGATTAAAATAGTCAAAAACCTAAACCACATCCCAAACGAATCCATTATCATAATTCTTGATTTTTGTAGAAATGATAGGTTTAGATCTTACAATTCACTTGTAATGATGTAGTAATAGGATTGAGTACGTTGTGACAAATGAAATTAACCCAAATATGTCAAATCATTGTCGGTTAAATTAAAAAAATAAAATACAAAAATATTAGAAATTCCAAGAGAATGACCAAAAATATTAAAAATTTGTGTCAATTTTTTTTTTTTTTTTTTTATTTTCTGGTTTGTGTAGATGAATCTGGAAAAAAAATTTCAAAAAAAAGTTTATCAAAGACAAAAAAACAAAAAAAAAAAGGGCCAAAAAACCAACAAGTGGACTTTTTTTCAAATTTTTTTATTTTTTATTTTTTGACTTTTGTGGTTGGTCTAATCAAGTAGAACTTTAAAAAAATTTAAAAAATAAAAAAAATCACTAAATACGAAAAAAATATAAAAAATTACTAAATTGACCAAATAAAAATATTTGGAATTAAAATGACTCAAAATGAGAAATAAAATTGTAATTTGCCCAATGTAACTCCTATTTCCCAAAAAAAAAAAAAAAAAGGGAGATAGACTTGAGTTGAAGAATATTTTATGAGCGACGCGGTGGCTAAGAAGCCAATGCCCTTCGCGTGGACTTTCGTTGTTGGATAGATGGTGTTCCAATTGGATACATTTTCAATTATTCCATTTTATAATCTCTTCTGGTAAACTATACAACAATATTGTAAATTTAGAAAAAAAATTATTCAGAAAATAATTTAGAAAAAAAAAATCTATATTCTAGTGTATGGCCACAACTCATTAACTTTAAATTTATATTACATATTTAGTTTTAGCATAAAATTTTAGATGAATTTTACATGTTATGTAAACCATATATGCAATTATATAATGAAAGGTCAAAAAGGAACAACCCACTCAAATATGATGACGCGTTGAGTTTCGGTATGCAGTTGCAATTTCATCACGGTAGTGTTACATATATTAATTAATATATACATAATATGGGAAGAGTATTTTTGAATTTATAGTAGAGACAATTGTCCTACTAGGACATTTGAATGGTGAAGATTCATTTGTCTATTTACATGGATGGCTGAGATTATCCCTTAAATATTTATCAATATATACCTACACTTACTTCCCGCCCAAAGAAAGAGTGAAATTCCTACTTACCCGTGTCTCCCCTCTATTCTATCTTTATCTCTCTCTACTCACCTTCCCGCTTGCCCACGTCTCCCCTCCCTTCTATCTTTATCCCTCTCCCTTCTCTGTTCTCATCAGTTTGTTCTTGCGATCAGATTGTAACCGACGCTCCTCTTCATCACAAGGTATTCGTGTCCTCCTCCCTCTCTCTATTGTATTTTTTCCCCCGAAATACAATCAGTTTCTGAATGATCAAGAACAGATTAAATGGGATCAGATAGTAGAACCTGATTAAATCAGAAACTGAATGTGAATCAATTCCACTTTAATCAGTTTGTTCTTGCGATTAGATTGCGCCGCTGCTCATCATCACCACTCGCAAGGTTCCCTCTCTCCCACCCTCAGTTGTTCCCTTCGCAAGGTAATTTTGGTCTCTCTTTGTTGTATTTCACATTCAGAGGAAATAGGTTATGCTTTACGGTTTTTCTCTGTCAATTTTCTTCAAGTTTTGACAATTTTCTTCAGATCTAACTACAATTTGTATCTCGAACCACTATCTGCTCCAAAATCGAATTCTGAAATCGTGATTTCCCTTCAAATTGAAATTCTATTTTCTCCTCTTCATAACGTTTCTGATTCAAAATTCCCTTTTTGTACCAGTTTACGAATGTTCACTCTAATCAGTTTAAATGGGATCAGATTGTAGAAACTGATTAAATCAGAAAATACTTGATATTAGAGAAAAGATTGATACTCGGCAAGAACAGATTAATCCCATTTAAGTGAATCAATCTGCAGAAACTGATTCAATTTTACTTTAATCAGTTTGTTCTTGCGATCAGATTGTATCTTTAATCTGTTTCTGAATGAAAATAATCGGTATGCCTTAAGTATGAACATATTACTGGGATGATAACTTTGGTCTCCATTGGCTCTAATGTGGCCTAGTTACGGTGTTTCTTACTGATACAATCTGCAACATTTGGAACCAATTCATTTAAAGGCTTAATTGTTTTAGAGAGGAGTAATTTTATTTAGCCTTTTTGCACATCCATTTTCGGGATCAAAAAATAATTGTTTTACAGAGGGGTAATTTTATTCTTTATATATTACAAAAAAATAAGATAAATTCAAATTCATATGAATTATTAGAACAATAATAATAGAAAATTTCCATGTCAAAACAACCTCCTTAGTAACATTGTTGTTAATGAGCACAAGCACATTCAGCACACAACTACTAAAAACAAGTAGCTAAAAGAGGAATATTACCGAGTCAAGAAACAGAGGCTGATCGCCTTCCAAGAAGATTTGGTTTCCATGGATTTGTAACTTTATTTTCCTTTATATATTGTTTCTATTGGTAAGACATATAACTAGAATTTCCCAGAATTGTTTTCTTAGTTGAAATTAGTACATTGCTTGGCTTAAAATTCTTCTTGTACAAAAAAATTGCAGGTTATTAACGATAGGTTTGGCATTGTTGAGGGTCTTATGACCACTGTTCACTCCATTACTGGTTAATGGTGGCTGTTTGGTTGTTTTCATGGTTAATTGGTTATGTTTCTACTTTGAATTATGAATTGTGATGTTGATCTTAATGTGTTTTCTGTTGAATTGTTATGCAGCCACTCAAAAGACTGTTGACGGGCCATCAAGCAAAGACTGGAGAGGTAGAAGAGCTGCTTCCTTTAACATTATTCCCAGCAGCACTGGAGCTGCCAAGGTAGTTATTGAATTATGCAACGATAATGTTGATAGATGTAAAATTGTTGTCTGTATTTGATTTGATTTGATACAGTTTGATTCCTTGACATTGTCTTGGATGCGAACTCTGTATTTTGTTTGTAGTTTACTCCTAATAGTATATGTTTCGTGGTCTTGTGGCCTTCCGAGTTCCAACTGTGGATGTTTCAATTGTGGACCTCACTGTGAGGCTTGAGAAGGTAGCTACATACCAGCAAGTCAAAGATGCTATCAAGTGAGTATTCAGATTTCCTTCAAATTCACCTCATTATGCAGTATATTAGATTGGCAAATTGAGATTTGCATAGTTTTATGAAATTTCTTTGGCTGCCAACTCTTGATTAGCATGTGACGAGGTCTCTTATTCTCTCTTGGTTAATTTCAAGGAGGAATCTGAGGGCAAACTCAAGGGTATTTTGGGGTTCACCGAAGACGATGTGGTCTCCACTAACTTCATAGGGGACAGCAGGCAGATTGTTATACTATTTACCATCTTAATACTCTAGCTGATTGTGTTACTTAACAATTAAATGTCGTGAATTTGAAATATAAAACAAAAAATAGAAAAGAGGATAGGAAATGGAAGCGTTACCAAATGACAATTGTTGTTGAATATTGTGTGTTTCGTGAGGAGTTTTGTGAGAATTACAAAATTTTATAATAAATTTGTGAATTTATCAAGTTAAAAAATAAATTTAAATAGTGTTAGGATTACAATTGTATTCTAATGTTAACATTATTTACACCGTGCCTTCAGGTACGGGCATACGCTAGTAAAATAATATTATATGTACCGATGTATTAATTAATGTACCAATTAATAATATGATATAATTTAAGAGGTTTTTGAAATTTGTAATGTGATTAATGAGTGGGGTTAATAATAATATCATAACTAGTGTTGGTATACTAGTTAATATACTAATTGGTGCATGTAGCACCATTGATTAATATACATACTAATTTACCAACTAGTATTATGCTATTATTACTGATCACACCTATTATACAAATTACAAATACCCAAAACCTCTAAAATTATATCATATCATCTATTAATATACTAGTTAGTATATTAATTGATACATATAATATTATCCTTTCATCACTTGACACCAGTTATTAAGAAAATAATTTTCCGTGGGTAGGCTTTTTTATTTGTTAATTGTTCCATCAATTTTTTAATTTTCCCATTATTGCAGTCATGAAAATAATTTTCTGTGAGTAGACTTTTGTCTGTTAATTGTTGTTCCATCAATTGTTCAGTTTTCTCATTATTTATTGCAGTCTTGAAAATAATTTTCTATGAGTAGACTTTTTCATTTGTCAATTGTTGTTCCATCAATTTTTTAATTTTCCCATTAGTGCAGTCTTAATAGTGACCAGTTATGAAGCATTCCCAAGTAAAATTTTACAAATGGTAATTGTCATGTAGTTAATGGAAGCATGTGATGTATCGGTGAGCATCTCCGATGGTTACTATATTATTATTGTTATTGTTATGATTTGATAATAAATAGTATTATTTTGTCAAATTATAATAATAATATTTTAATGGTCATTTGTTATTTTTGACAAATTTCAACTAATTTTTCCTTTAAGTTTGTAGGTGTTATTTGGATATAGGTTTTTTGTAATTTTATTTTTGTTTATTTTTTATCTTTTGTGACATTTTTTTACCTGTTTGTTAAAAAAATTATATATTTATATTATTCTCAACTAGACAAATATAAAAAATAAAAAATAAATGAAAAATTAGAAAAAAAAAATTGTTCGATTAATTCACCCCACCAAAAAACATATCACCTCAACCAACCACCAATTACCCACCAACAACCAATTACCCACCAATTACCCACTAACAACCAACCACCAACATCCATCCATTATTAACCCAGCATTCATTCACTAACAACTATCCACCCAACAACCATCCATTATGCATCTGCCCACCCAACAACCACCCATTATTCATCCACCCACCCAACAACCACCTATCATTCACCCATCCACATTTTCTCTATAAATATAACACAAGGTTTTCCACAATTTTCATATTCACCTATTCATCATTTTCATATCTTCTAAACTCTCTGTACCCACCCAGTAGATTTTCTACAATTTTCATATTCACCCACTCACCTATCACCTACAATGAACAATTTGACTAAAGCCATATTCAATGGAGATTTTGATGAATCTTCATCATCTGATGATGATATCATCATGATTCAACTATTCACAGCACAACAACAAAGAATACAGACGTTAAGCCTAAACCAACCAACCATACGTGTTGGTTCCACAAGTGGTCGTCGATACATTAATCGTGAGAGGGTCAAAGGCGATCGACAAATTTATAGAGATTATTTTGCAGATAATCATGTCTATCCAGAAGAATACTTCCGAAGACTTTTTCGAATGAGGCGGTCATTGTTTGTTAGTATCTTACACGATATTTAACAAGTGAATGAGTACTTCATCCAAACCCGTGATGCCACTGGTGCTCCTGGATTATCCGGTGTACAGAAGATGACTGCAGCACTTCGGATCCTCCAGTACGATGTGCCTGCTGATGCTGTAGACGAGTACATTAGAATCGGCGAAAGTACTGCAATTGCCGCCTTAAATTTATTTACCAGATTAATTGTTGTTACCTATGAAGTCGTTTACTTAAGATCTCCAAATGAAGCAGATGTCGCCAGATTATTGCAAGAGGGAGAGCAACGCGGGTTTCCTGGAATGTTAGGGAGTTTGGATTGTATGCACTGGCGTTGGGATAAATGTCCAAGTGCCCAAGTCGGTGCTTACACTAGACACTATCACAAACCAACAATTGTACTCGAGGCAGTTGCCTCCTATGACTTGTGGATTTGACATGCTTTTTTTGGCATGCCTAGCTCTCTAAATGATATTACTGTTCTTGACTGATCATTCTGAAGAATGCAATAATTTTTTGGACTTTAGTTTCAATGACTTCATTTCTCCGAAATAATTCTTTTGCAGATTTCCTACCCATCGGCCTTTTACCCCTTGCAGAGACACTGCCCTCACCAACAGTTGGATTGTTACCAACACTTGGACTGTTGTCGTCTTCAAGAGAAATGCAGTTATCCATAGGGGAATCAGGGGCTGAATCAGGGGAAAACGGTGTATGTATTCTTGAATTCACCGTATTCGTAGGAGTTACATCTTGCCACCTGATATTGTTTTGCAAGATTGACCAACAATGTTCAAAAGCAAAATGTTTCTTTTCATCTTGATGGTATAAAAGTTTTGCTTGAAGCATCTGTATCAATAAAATATTAAATTAAGTAATTATTTAATTTTTATATGAGACAAAATAAAATAAAATAAAAAACTAACGTAATAAATGAAGATGAAATCTTACTAGATCAACTTGAGACATCTCACTTGGGTGTAGATTTTCGACTTGCACTAAACATCCACGAAATTTGTTAGAATATTTCATGATTGTACCCTATCGAGATTAGATAGAAACTTGTGTTCTTGACTTATCATTCTGAAGGGCGCAATAATTTTCATAAATTCTCCCCCAAAAGTGAGTATAAAATTGTGAATTGCCAACAATTGGGTCTTTAGAAATGTGACACCAAGCTTTACAAAGTGCCATATCTTCAGCAATTATGAATGATTTTCCTCTCTTTATTTTTGATGAACCTTCCATACCGATTGTGTAAAGAAAATATAAATAAAATGTAATTTAGAAAGTTTGTTGTGAAATGAAATTGAGTAAAAAGAGATGAGGGAAGGTTTGTATTTATAGAAGAAAAAAAAAAGCCGTTTTTTTATAGTTGTTTTAACATAAAAAAAGAGCCGTTGTGAATATGTTTCACTTACGTTTTTATTTAATTTTTATTTTTTTTCTAATGAATAAAGTAGCACACTTGGATCTCAGCCGTTGGATTGTTATTAATCAACGACTGAGATCAATCATGTGGAAAAATCTGGTCTTTGAAGTTCAATAAAGTTAGGAAAGTTTCCAGATCTACTCTGAAAAATTTGAGAGCTTCGAAACTTCAGAGAGAGAGATAGCACACTTCAGATAAACTTCAAAGAAGATCAGAGAAAGAGAGCTTCGAAACACTTCGGATCTCTGCTTCAGATCAGTGAACTTCGGATGAGTGAAGATCAGAGGGAGAGAGCTTCGGATCTCTGCTTCAAATCAGCCCTGTTTCTCGGATCAGTGAAGATCAGAGGGAGAGAGCTTCGGATGAACTTCGGATCAGCTTCAGATCAGTGAAGATGAGAGCCGAATTCATGATCAATGATCATCCACTTCAGATTAGCTTCGGATCAGCACCTCCTCCTCTTCCACTTCATCTTTGGATCAATGATCATCCCCCATCTTCTCTCATCTGAAGCTCTCTCTCTCTCTCTCTCTCTCAACCCTCTTCTCTAACCCTCTTCAACCCTCTTCAGATCGAAGCCGTAGCCCCCCATCAAATCCAAGTATTTTTCTTCCAAAACTCATAATGGATTATTTGAGAAATTAATTTGAGATTATTTATGTTGGTATTCCTGAAATTTTTTAAATCTGTTATTTCTGAAATCTGTTGATTTGCTGATATTGCTGAAATTAATTTGATATTGCTGTTGGTATTTCTGAAATTTGTTGATATTCTTGTTCATATTGTTGAAATTTTTGAAGATGAATTTGGTATGAATTTGCTGAAATTCTTGATGAATTTGGTATGAATATTGATGAATTTGCTGAAATTCTTGTTCATTCTGATTAATTTGTGATGGTTTCTATTTTAAATGACATGGTGAATTTTATTTCTTTTATAAAAAACTTCAAGCATTCTGGAAAATCCCAACTGAAAGGGAAGGAGTGAAGGAAGAAAACAATTTAATTTTGGGTGACTTGGCAGATTTGGCAGCTGCTAAAGTAGCTGTCAAATTTGGCAGCTGTTATAGCATGCCATTGGAGAAGCCAAGATTACCCAAGCTGCTATATTATGGCTTTGGCAGCTAATTTAGCCATCCATTGGAGATGCTCTAAACATGGTGGATCTGTTCAAAGAGCTAGAATCTTATAGAATCAGGATTGTCTCTAGTGGTTCAATCGAATACTGTGTAATTATCAAGGAATCGAGTTAGAACATTTATTTTGTAAAGTCTTTTGAGAAGATTATTGGTACAAAAAATTATTAGATAATTATAATCACATAACCATATCACATTTATCTTGTACGGGGAAGAAATAATTCTCCTCGTATAATCCTGTTGACTAAGTCCACGCTCCTCCGTACGACGTCGCTTTGTCACCTGAAAACACAAACGTGAGCTAGCCGGCGGGTGTGTGCCGGAAACCTCTCCGATGCCTAAGTCAGAAAACTTGACAAATAGACAAAGCTCAATGTATTCAGGAGGCAAAAATGGTGTATTGTGTTATGTTACCTCCTCCAAGGTGATGCTTGTAAGCTTTTATAGGTTTCGAGTGACCCAATCCTAGTAGGACTTTTATTTCTCCATGCAGAGTCCTCCTAGGATTCATACTCCTGAAGGATAATGCTTATCCTTTTACACCCCCCCCACTGCTTAAACCAAGTGGGATGGTTTTTACTACGGCCGAACTACCATTTAACCGAAGTAAACTGGCTAAGCTGAGCCACGAGGTAGGCCTAACTATCCCTAGTTCGGCCCTTCCATTTACTCCTCATCTTGGTTCTCCCTTGCCTGAACCATGATATGTTGGGACCGAGCTACCGAGTAGCAAGGTCTTGACCGATCTATCCAGAATACGCCATGACCGGACTAACTCGGAGACCGGACTAACTCCAAGTTGTCCAAACCGAAGTAGCTTTACAATTCCTGAGCTGAAGTAACTTCATCTCTTTTGACCGAAGTAATTTATCTCTCTCGGGCCGGAGTAACTTCTCGGCCCTTTTTACCCAGTCCGTCATACTTTGGGCCATAAAGTCCATCTCATAGCTCGGCCCAATTTTCACCAAAAATTACCCTCTCAATTGCCCCTTAATTCCATCTGCACAGCATGATTGGGATTACCTAGTGACCAGCCGAGCTAACGTCTATAAGCTTTTCCAGCCGAACTAAAAAATCACTCAGCCTCTCCAGCCGAGCTCATTTTACTCCGGCTCTACACGTTCGGTCAAAACGTCTCTTCAATCACTGACTGTAACGCTTCACTTTCCAATGACACGTGGCAGGCTCTGATAGGCTGTCAGCAGCTGTCACGCCGCCCTCGTACCACGAAAATTTTGAACAGTTTCCCGTTTTTTCTCTCTCCCTTTTCACAAAATAACTCCTCCAGTCTTGAATCATTCACCCATGCATTTTACCCTTTCCTTTCTTCGTGCTTCTGCTCTTCTAATCCTGAGTTCGTGTTCTTCTTTTGCTGCAACAGTTTTCATCTCCAGTCCCCTTTTCTTTAATCTGGTAAGCAAATCTACTTTCCCTTCATGTTTTTGCTTTCATATTTGCTTTATGCATCTTGTTTACTGTATTTTCGCAAAATATTTTCCTCCATTTCTGCTTCGCTTCTGTTCTTTTCATGAAAAGAACTTTAACAGTAGAACGCATGTGTATGGATTATTCTGTAGAAAACTAGTCTTGGATCCAAAATCGTGTAGCAACCGAACTAAGATACTGTTTGTCCTATATACTTTAGACAATAACCGAACTAGAATTTGTAGGAATAACTGTAGTTTCAGTAGGTTATCAACTTCTGAATAACTCTAGCCGAGATAAGCCCACCGAACGAAGTCTGACTTTAATAAAAAAGGAACCTCGGTCTTGAACCGAGCTAAGCCTTTGGGGCTAAGCTAGCTTTCCTAGTTTCTAAACCAAACTCAGAAAGCTGCCCCTAGAGGCTTAACCGAAGTAACCAAACTCATAGTTCAACCGATTTAGGTCATTGGGGCTGAACCAGCTTTCTTAGTTTTTTTAGACCGAACTCAGAAAACTGCCCCTAGACGATGAACCGGTCTAACAAAATTGTTTCTAAAGCCAGTATGCCGAGATGCCTGCTAATAAGAACCTTGCTAAAAACCGAGCCACCAAGCACTTTGGTTAAACCGAGATAGAACCTGTCCATAAAGCCGAAGTAGGACTCTTTTACCTCGCTTTTAATTTGTAGCACGGTCCAATGATCTGTGCTTAACCCCTGTGTTTTCTACTTTGCAGACTTAGGTTGCCCAGGCACTCCTGCGTGCGCTCAACCGAGCTACTGAGCACAATTTTTGCACCGACATAACTTATTCTTAAATTATACGATAGATGGGGAAGTATAGATACTTAGTAAATACTTCGGGCGGCCTAGCCGAATTCAGGAAGGACTACCAAATACCTGATGACGTCCAACTGGTCTTGGCCGAAAAGGACGTCATTCCCTGGGATAACGAGGGCTTCGTCCCTTTTACCCTCCTATCCATAATAGAAACCGGACTATGGTTTCCAGTTCAACCGTTGATCTGTGAATTCCTTAGGCAAACCAGACTATGCCCAACCCAACTATCTACCAACTCCTACTGCATCATTATGGGAATAGCCGAACTAAACCGTCAAACCGGACTAAACCTTGGCCTGGCCGAAATCTTCCATCAATATTCCATTGGTTCCAAAGAGGATGGGTGGGTTTATTACCTTAGAATACGTCACCGCCGAGAGAAGATAATTAAAAATACACCGGACAAAAATGTAAATGACGATGATTTTTTCTGGGTCTCTGGGAACTTTGAGGATTTTCAAGCCCAAATCCCTGGCCGACCTATAAATTGGAAAAAAGGAGAGCCTGGTAATTTAACTTCGGTCTTCTTCCTTGCATTTTTTTATTTCGGTTTGTTACTGTATCAACCGAACTAACAGTTCTTCTTTCGCAGATTCTGCCCACCTTCATTCCTTATACAGTTATCCAAACCTTGCAACTTTGCGAGCCGCACTACGATATCCAGAACGTAGCTGGGCCAAATTGCTGCAATTCGAGCCGACCTACCGATACAGCGGTCGCCGGAAAGCCAGAGTAACTGACTTCCTTCTTGAAGACGCCCCAGAACCGGACCCATCCTTACCCGAGATTAGACTAGTCCCACTTACAGCTGAAGAAGAGATGGCAAAAAAGAATAGAGTCAGGGCCCTTTTAACCGAGACAACTAGGCCCGAAGTAACGCCACCCAGCCAATCGCAGCCTGCTGTTGTGGCCCTCCCCACTCAACAGCCGTCCTCTTCCCGCCGAACCAAGCGCGCCCGGACTGCTGAAACCGAACAAATTTTGGTTGATGAAGCAGAGCTTGCATTTCCACCGAGTTTGACACCGAGCCCCCAACCGGAACCTTCTGACCGAACTACCGGCAGCTGGGCCCCAAAACTTACTTTCAATGACCGAGACATCCAAGATACGGACTCGGTTGTTGCTGAGAAAGACCACCTGTTGGCCATCAATCTGGCCAAGAGTGTGTGTCTGCCCAAAGACATGGAGCACCACCACAAACAGTTAAACACCGAACTGAAGGCCATCCGGTCGACGACTAAATCCATGATTCTGGTAAGCAACTTCGGTCGTTTTTCTGTCTACTTTCTTTTTTGAACTTCTACTTCGGCTAAAGGGAAATCTTTGCTTTGTCAAGCCATTCAGAAAAACCAAATCACTCATAGGAAAGTGCTGGAGCTTAGGAAAGTAACCAGGCAAGCAGCGGCAGAAGCTGAGGCAAAAGCGGCCGAGCTGGAGGAGGCCAGAAAGGAAATGGCCGAGCTACGAGGTGAGATCGGCAGACTGACCAGGCTGGTTAGTTCGGCCGAAGCCGAAAAGCAGAAGGCTGCCATTGCTCTGAAGGACAAATACTTGCGCGAGCTGGTAAAGCTTGAAAAGAAGAAAGATGCCGAAATATCCCAGGCGAAGGAGAGCGCAAAAGAGGCCGAAAAGAAAGGCTTTAAGGAGGCAGAGGATATATATGTCAAACAGTGTGGGGCGGCCAAGGATCTGTTCTTTAAGTGCGGCTGGAGGGGAGCCGTTGAGAAGCTCGGTCATGATCCACAGACCGAGGTTTTCAACCCTTCAGCCTACTTTATACCGAACTCCCTCATGGAATATGCAAATGCCATGCAGCAGCAGTTTCTTGAGGGCTCAGACTCTGATGAAGACTCTGCCCCTGAGGATACTCCGGTCGTGAATGTAGATCAGGTAGTTCGGTCGGAGCCCACGGTGGAAGATCTAACTATTGAACAACCAGGTGAAACCGTGGTTCCGACCGAAACCACTCTTGCGACTGAAAACGTCTTTCCGCCTGAAACTGGTCTTCAAGTTGATGCCGACGATACCTTTGACGCTGAAATTGAAGAACTTTTTTCTTGATTTTGCACTTTTATTTGTTACCTTTTCTCTTTGTAACCGGGCTATGCCCCTCTGTACTTGCTTTTCAATGAATAAAAATTTTGTTTGAACTTTTATTCCGGTTTTGATGTGTGCTTGCACTTTGTAATGTTTTCTATTGTTCCAACTGCTATTCCGGTTTTAAATGGTTAATCTATGCTTATCAGCCAACCATTCCTTAGCCGACATAATTACTTCGGCTGAGGAGTACGATGAGTCGGTTTTGTAGCCAACCACTCTTCAGCCATACCCATACTTCGGCTGAAGAGTACCAAGAGTTGGCTTATTCCAGCCAACCACTCTTTAGCCATACCCTTACTTCGGCCGAAGAGTACCAAGAGTTGGTTTATTCCAGCCAACCACTCTTCAGCCATACTCATACTTCGGCTGAAGAGTACTAAGAGTTGGTTTATTCCAGCCAACCTCTAAGTTAGTTTTTTCCAGCTAACTTAGAACATTGTTTAGTTATTCCGACCAAACGTCCTGCAGCCTGGATCCTTATCCTGGGCTTAAGAAGGGTGTTGGTTTATTCCAGCCAACCACTCTTCGGCCATACTCATACTTTGGCTGAAGAGTACCAAGAGTTAGTTTATTCCAGCCAACCATTTTTCAGCCATATCCATACTTTGGCTGAAGAGTACTAAGAGTTGGTTTAATCCAGCCAACCTCTAAGTTTTTTCCAGCTAACTTAGAACAATGTTTGGTTATTCCGACCAAACGTCCTGCAGCCTGGATCCTTATCCTGGGCTTAGGAAGGGTGTTGGTTTAATCCAGCCAACCTCTAAGTTAGTTTGTAATATTCCTATCTTCACTAAAACTAACTTTTATAAAGAACAACTCATGCTGAAAAAGAATTGATTGTTTTATTGAGGAAAGAGAAAATTACATATGTTTGAAAGAGAAAAAGCTAAAAATAAAACAACTTGAGATTGGCCGTATTCCATGGCCTAGGGATTGCTTTGCCGTCCTTGTCTTCTAGGTAGTATGCCCCTTTGCCTGCTAACCCGACCACTTTGTAAGGACCTTCCCAGTTTGGCCCTAACTTGCCATCTCCTGGTACCAAGGTGTTTCCCATTACTTTGCGCAGTACCCAATCGCCGATCTTGAATTGTCTTGGATGCACCTTTTTGTTGTATTTTCTAATCAACTCTTGTTGGTATGAAGCAATGTGAACCAGTGCTTTTTCTCTTCTTTCTTTTGCAAGGTCGAGTTCCAATGTTATGGCTTCTCCATTTAAGTCTGGATCAAAGTTTTCGCTTCGAATTGTGGGGAGGCCAACTCCCAGTGGGATTACTGCTTCTATTCCATAAGCTAAGGAGAATGGTGTCTCTCCTGTTGATCGTCGGGATGTGGTGCGGTAAGCCCATAAAACATGAGGAAGTTCGTTCGCCCACTTGCCTTTTGCCTTCTCTAGTCTTTTCTTAAGTCCATCCAAGACGACTTTATTTGATGCTTCTGCTTAGCCATTCGCTTGAGGATATGCCGGTGTAGAATTGTAGAACTCTATCTTGTATTCTTCACAAAAGCTTCTGAAGATTCTGCCGTCGAACTGAGTGCCATTGTCTGAGATTAGGGCTTTTGGTATGCCAAACCGAGTGATGATACTCTGCCAAACGAACTTCTTCACATCTTTTTCTTTGATTGATGCCAATGCTTCTGCTTCCACCCATTTTGTGAAGTAGTCTGTTGCTGCGATAAAGAACTTCCTGTTGCCGGGTGCTGTTGGAAGCGGTCCTACTATGTCCAAGCCTCACATTGCGAAAAGCCATGGGCTGGTCAATGGTAGGAGTTCTCTTGATGGTTGATGAATTTGGTGTGCGAATTTTTGGCATTTCTCATACTTCTTTACATATTTCTCTGAGTCTGCCTGCATGTATGGCCACCAGTAACCTTGTGAAATGGCCCTGTAAGCTAGCGATCTTCCACCTTGATGGCTTCCGCACACCCCTTCATGTATCTCGTACAAGAAAGCTTCTACTTTGCTGGGATGAACACACTTTAGGTAAGGTCCTGAGAATGACTTCTTGTATAATGCCAAAGATGGAGATAGCCAAAATCGCTGCGATTTCGCTCTTATTCTGTTGGCTTCTTTTTTCTCTTCTGGTAGGATGCCGTCTTTTAAGAACAGGATGATAGGATCCATCCAAGAGGGGCCTAGTTCTGTGCAACATACTTCTTCTGCTTCAGGGTCTTCTATGCTTCGTCTAGGTAGGTAGTCGATCAATAGTGGATGGGGTATGGAGGTATCTGCCATGGAGGCGAAACCTGCTAGTTCGTCCGCTCTGCTGTTTTCCTCCCTGCCGATTTGCTCTATCCTTACTACCTCAAATTTCTTGATTTCTGTTCTGACCAACTCTTGATACTTGGCCATCCTATCATCCTTTGCTTCATAGTCGCCAGAAATTTGATTTACCACCAGCTGTGAGTCGCTGTAAACCATTAGTTCGGTGGCCTTCATGTAGTATGCTGATTTGAGTCCTGCGATAAGCACTTCATACTCTGCTTCGTTGTTCGATGCTGGGAAGCCAAGGTTGATTGCTTGCTCAACAACCAGGCCGTCTGGGGAGATGAGGACTATGCCAAGCCCTGCTCCATGCTGGTTGGATGCTCCATCCACAAAGAGCTTCCACATCTCTCCAACGAACAACTTCCAGCACGTGGAGGGGTCAGATGATGTCGTGGGGTCAAGAATGGTGTTTTCTTCAAGGTCCATGCTTGTTGTTTGCCCTTCGCCATCTGATTGTACTGTTGGTGAGCCTTGGTTCGTTTCTTCCTTGTTGTTCTTAGTCTGGTCTGCCTTGGAGTTTGACTGAGTACCTTCTACTAGGGGTTGCGCTATTCCGGCGTCAACTTCCGTCCCTAGTTCGGTTGTGTCAGTTAGGTCAACTGGGCAGATATGATGACTTCCAGGAGTAAACTCTGCGACGAAGTCTGCCAAAGATTGGGCTTTTATCGCGGTCCTGGGTTGGAACTTGATGTCGAATTGTCCCAACTCTACCGCATACTTCAGAATTCGCCCAGAAAAGTTCGCCCTTTCAAACAAAGCTTTTAGTGGGAAAGCTATGAGGACGACTATGGTGTGGGCGTGAAAATAGTGTGCCAATTTCCTGGAGGCCATCATCAAGGCTAATGCCAGTTTTTCCAGTGGCAAATACCTTGTTTCGGCTCCCAGCAATGTTTTGTTGACGTAATAGATGGGCAAGTGTTGAATTCCTTCTGCACGAACCAATACTGCGCTAACTGCATGCTGAGAGACTGCTAGGTACAAGAAGAGTTCTTCACCAGGTACTGGGGTAACGAGCAGTGGTAGGGAAGTCATAGCCAAGTTTTCTTCATCACAATATGCATTTTTCAATGCCATCGATGTATTCCGTCCATGGAACCTATCAAGCATTGCTTAACAATGCAAGTAGTTATCACTCGCAAGCTTCAAATAGTCCCGCCTGTAGTGAAGTAATTTAGTTTTCACCTTTCCTCATTGATTTTGTCATTAATTCATTTAAAGTTCCATTTTAATTTATGGTTCCTTTGATGTAATATTAATATCTTGTTTTTTGTAGGTACTATACGGTCGTGGTCGTGGTCGTGGTCGTGGCTGTGGCCGTGGGCATGGGGATGTCGATCACAAGCGAACATCTTAGTGTTAATTTGTTTTCGGAATTTTTGTAAAGGGCATTTTGTTGGATATGTAATATTCAAAACCTGAAATGTTGCTGAAATTTTGTTTCAATTGTTGCTTAAATTTTTGCTAAAATTTATGTTCAAATGTTGATGAACTTTTGATTAGTTTTTGCTTCATTTTTGTTGAATTTTCTGTTCAAATGTTGCTGAAACTTTGGAGAATGAGCTTCATACATAACTACGATAAGGATGGTCGTATTGTGTTAGAGATTAGGAATTAGGCGAATGAGCTTCATATATATGCATTAGTAAGATAAAGATGCTGGTACTGTGTTTGGCTTTTAGCATGTGATAAATTGATAATCATAGATATTAGCTTCTGGATGGACAGAGAACCTGTGTTGGGCAGCAGCATATGTAATCTGTTCCTGGTGGCAGCATTCTAGGAAAGGTGGAATAATATTTCACTCTATTTACTGTTGCCTCATGCAAATTGTGAAGTACCTGTCTTGGGCACAAGATAATGTGTAAGTGTGGAATAGCACACTGACCTGTTGTTGGTTTTTGTTATAGTGGCATTCTATGGCAGCATTCCGGATGCAGCTGCTGGTGTAAGGGCACAACAGATGCAACTGCTGGTGTAAGGGCACAATAGCAGCATAGGTTCACATGGGTGTGTTATTCACATCCCATATCTCCATTTCCGGAAGGAGGATGATCTGTTGCTTTTGAAGCAGTGTGTTAAGGACTACAATGTACCTCCTGAGCACAGGTTCTCCTTGCTAACCAGAATCAGATATGCTTATGCCTTTCGTTCTCCTAGAGTATGCAGGTTGTACAGTCGGGTCTGTCTTCCTGCATTCATTGTGCTCGTGCAGTCTAGTGATGCTCATGATGCACTAGTATCCTTTTTTGCTAATGAGCCAGAGTATACAAATGAGCTAATTAGGATTGTCAGGTCTGAAGAAACAGTTCCTACAACCATTAGAACACTTGCAATGCATGCCTTGGGGGCTCAATTAGGTGCATATTCATCATCTCATGATCGGGCACGGATTTTGAATGGATCAAGCATCAGTTTTGCAAGGGGCAACCGCATGATTCTCCTGAATGTGTTACAGAGGGCAATTTTTTCACTGAAAAATTCCAATGATCCATCGTCTATTGCATTTGTTGAGGCACTTCTACAGTTCAATCACAAACCTGTTTGAATCCTGTTTCAATCACAAACCTGTTTGAATCTTGTTTCAATCACAAACCAGAAGCAGAGTGAACGATTCTAACTTCAGATACACTTTCAATCCTGTTTGAAGAGTTTTCAATCACAAACCAAAGCACCTTTAAATTTATTCAATATTTTGACCTATAAACTGTGGAAATATGCAACAATTGCATATGTACCAATCAGAATTTTAGTGTAGTGATGTACACAGAAATAACTGATTTCCTTCAACCTGTTCATTGAACACATTTCAATTCAACATGTTCAACCATTCAACATGTTCAACCATTGTCCAAAAAAATACACTGTTAAGTACCTGTTCATTCAACACACTGTTAATTAATGTACCTATTTTTTTCAAACCATCACATATAATACACACTGATAAGCAACCAACATAACTCAATAGATTTCACAAACTGTTCATTCAACACATTTCATATCAAATAAACCTGTTACACACTTGTTCAGAATTCGAAGCACCAAAAAAAAATTACAAAACAAGTAGAAAAGTAGATTACATTCATAGGATGTTCGAAAACTTAAGAACTGAGTCATTTACATGAAAAAGTACAAAAACACACAAAATACAATGACATAAGTCATTGCCTTCAAGATGTTCTCAATCCTTTGAAGCCTTCTATCATGCTCACCAAGCCTTGAAGTAATGTCGTCGTCGTCAGCATTGGCACGGATTGATGAGGTAATGTCGTCGTCGTCGTCATCTACGAACCACCTGAAGTAATTGCAGTGGTCGTTCGAATCCTACAATGGACAAGAATCAATTAATCAATAAAAGACAAATGAAATTTGTAAAAAGTAACAGATTCATTTATATAACAGGTACTTACATATTTCCTTGGGCAAACAAAATAGACACGTCCTTTATTTCCATTCGCATTGGTTCGTACAATACGCATGGAAGCTATTCTTCCACAATTACAAAACCTTTGCTTTAATCTTAAGTTCGTATTATCAATAGAAGATGAAACCTTTTTTTTTCTGCATAAAAAACAAGTTATTAACAAGTGTGTTAGGAAAGTCAAGTTATCACAGTATAACAGCTCAATCCTAATGAAGTTTATATTTTTATTAAACAAAATTATCATAAATTATATATTGTTCGCACATTCCAAAAGTGAACATAATCTAAAATTGCGGAAAAACTATTTTATAATGCAAGAATATTACTAAGATTCAAACTAAGATAGATAGAATACCAATGTACTAGAATAGATTAGATAGAATATATGTACAGATATTATAAGATAGATAGAATACCAATGTACTAGAATAGATTAGATAGAATATATGTACAGCTCAATCCTAATGAACTTTTGGTTTTTGTCCATTTCATAATTTAGGCCCTGGCCTGCGCACATATGATGCACCTTGACAATGTTGTTAACGTAAATTTGCACAACAAAAAAACTCTGTTTTTGAATTCGACTTATCTAACTTCTTACCTATGTTAGGCTGGATGGTAACCCAAATCTATTTTATGGAATGATGCATCGTTAATAATCAAGTTTGTATCATACACACTTATTTATTGAACAATACAAGCTTAGTTTATGATCACATGGAGCCATGTTGGTGACTCTAACGTGGCTGATGATGCTGCACCTTTTCCTTCTGTGTCTTAGCTAGGTTTTGGGGATTTCCTTGTTTAAAAATTTTGAGGAAGAGACTAATTTTTTTGGTCTTTTAAGTCCCACCATTTCTTCTTTTAATGAATTACATTTTTCCTTTTTAGTTATTTAGTTTGCTCATAGACTGTGAAGGAAGAAAAGTTTGCAACATTTTGCATGTGGAAAATTGTGAAAGGAAGTAAAAGCAGTGTCTCGAAGCTAGTAGTGTAAGCTAACATCCTTGAATGATTTTGAATTTCATTTAATTTTCACAAGACATGATGTCAAGATGACACAACCAGACTATTGTTCTCATCAGGGAAGACAGAATGAATTCTTTACCTAGTGGGATTGCTATTATTGCTTGGAAACAGGTACGAGATACAGTGACAACATGATATGAATATGCTATTAGGGTGGGCTGGTTGGCTGCTAAGCCTTGTTAAGTAGATGATTGTAATTATGATTTCAAGTCAAGTGAACTTGTTGAGGGTGGCAGAAGGGAAGTACGGGAGTGTTAGGGGGACCTTAGTGTTAGGTGAAAATTGAGCAGGGTTAGCAAATTTCATGGAATTATGGATTTTTGAATTATGTTAGTGTTTTAAAGGGTTGTTTGGCTGTTTAGTAGGCCTTTGCTTGGAGATGTTGGATGCATTTTGTGATTCGCTATTCCAGTCCCCGGAGGATAGAGAGGATATTTTCTGGTGAAACACCTGGAAAGTTTGGGGTGAGAACATTTTATGAGTTGGTTGGTGACCAAATTTTATTAGAAGGGTGTCTATATAATTAGATTGCCATTCAAGATTACTATTTGATAGGACATGAGAGAAAATATTGACCGTTGATAATATACCACGTTGAGGAAAAATGTTTTATAATTGGTTTGTAAGATGTACAAGGAGCAGATGTAACTGTTAGTCAATAGTTTGCTGCATTTTTGGTTGTTTGAGAGCTATGGATTGTCACTGTAAGGAGTGCTTATTGGGGTTGGGGATTATGCTATAGTAAGAGAATTAGGACCTAGCACATGATCCTTACAAGATATATATTCTACATTCTATCCACATCATGAAGATAAATATGTAAATAAGTCCATCTGCAGGTTTAGGAACAACATCTACGTACTTATCTTCTACTACATAGGCTTTCATGTTAATCAATATGTAAATAAGTCCATCTGCAGGTTTAAACTTTGGTAAAGTTCGAAGGAGCAAATTATCAAACACTTGGTGTGTGAGCATTCCAACTAAATGAGTACTGGAACAAATGCTCATAACAATGGATCAGATCAAGAAAAAACTGATTCATTAGATAAGATGAAGATTGATAATTCAGATTCACCAGTTTGATTTTTAGTTCATCTAGATTGAAATATATTTTTTTATGTAAAATAGATTAGATTGGAATGCAGGGTCTGTTTTTTTTTTTTTTACACACATATATATCTACACACATATATGTGTATAAAGGGTGCAAATCAATGATTTAAGCAATACATGAAATAAAAAAGCCTAACTTGTTGGTAGACAAGAATAGAACAGAGAGAGAGAGAGAGAGAGAGGGAGAGAGGGAGAGAGGGAGAGAGAGTGAGAGAAAGAGACAGGAATAGGGAATGAGATGAGAGACCGAAGCTTACGGCAGGACAGTGGCGACTGCGACGGTGGGGCGACGGGGCGACTGCGACGGTGGGCCGACGGGATGCACGACGGAGCCTCTCTAACTCTTCTTCCCTCTCTCCTTCTTTCGCAGCTTTGGTTCTTCCCGCTCGTCTGATAAACCAGTCCAGCCTGGGGGAATTTTGAAATCGCAAAAATGGTTTTTTTTTTTTTTTTTGAAAATCCTCACCAAAACGACGTCGTTTTGGTGAGGACGATTCTGAACCGTCGGATCATCCACTCTAGAGGATCACTCTAGAGAGTTACTCTAGAGGATCCGGACGCCATGAAAGAAGTGGGTTTTAGGGCAAAAAGTTCCAACACTATGAAGAAATCCTCTGCAGAACTGGCAATTCTCTCATCCTTTGGCTAAAAAATTTCATCAATGTCTAGTTTAATCTGCAAATCTTTACACCATTTGAGGTCTGCTACTAGAGCTTCTTTACCAACCCAGCACCACAATCTCTATTTCCTTCAAAACCATCCCTTTTCATCGTCATCACTCGAAACCACTCCAAATCAACACTCATTCGCAGTGAATTACTTCATAAACTCGTGTGGGTTTCCTCTAGAAAAGGCTATCTCAGCATCGAACTATGTCAAATTTGAAACTCCAAACAAACCCGACTCTGTCCTCGCATTTTTGGAGAACCACGGCTTCACCAAAATCCAGATCTCAAATCTCGTCAGGAAGCATCCTCCAGTAATCTTATGTGATTCGGAGAAAACCCTCTTGCCCAAATTCCAGTTTTTCAAATCTAAAGGTATTTCGAGCACCGATGTTGTCAAAATACTATCTTCAGAGGCAAGTATTCTCAAAAGAAGCTTGGAAAACAAAATCATCCCATCTTTCAATTTTTTAGAAAAATTGATGGGTTCCCAAGAGGAAATTATTAAACGCTTTGCCAGGGTTCTCTTCTTTGATCTTCAAGTTTATGTAGCACCCAATATTGAAATTCTGAGAGAAGCAGGTGTGCCAAATGCGAATAATGTGGCCTTTTTTAAGTACAAACCTTAAACATTCATGACGACTAGTGATAGGTTTAGAAGGATTGTGAAAGAGGTAAAGAAAATGGGTTTTAATCCTGTGAGCTTGAAGTTTGTCCTAGCATTTCAAGCGGTTAGCTCAATGAGTAAGTCGACATGGGAGAAGAAGGTTGAAGTTTATAAGAAGTGGGGTTGGTCTGAGGATGAGATTCTTGTGGCTTTTGAGAAGTATCCGTGGTGTATGATGGCGTCCGAGCATAAGATCATGAGAGTGATGGAATTTTTTGTCAATAAAATGGGTTGGGATCCTTCATTTCTTGCAAGAAGTCCAATACTTACTGGTTTTAGCTTAGAAAAGAGGATTGTTCCACGGTGTGCAGTGTATCAAGTATTGTTGTCAAAAAGTTTGATTAAGAACAACAATTTTACTTTGGCAAATATGTTGAAGAAACCTGAAAAGTGGTTCCTAAAGAAGGTTGTGAACTTTCATGAGGAAGAAGCTCCTGAGCTATTGAAATTGTATAAGGAAAAGTTGGCTCTTGCAAAGTAGCATATGGGCATGTAGATGAGAGTGGATAAGGATGTATCTTTTGATACCAACTCAACAAACAATTGCCCTGTTGTTTTGCTTTTCCTGGTTTAACTTTGGTTATTGGATTATCTCATTTTGTCATCTGTAAGCAAGTTTGAGTTCAATGTTTTCACTCTGAGGCTTGAATCAATGTACCAATATATGTTCATTTGGGTAATTTTATATATCTAATATCTACATATGTATATATTTTGTTTATGCATTACCATATTGTTTGTGCACACAGGGGACCTATTTCTTTTTATAAGGTATGCATTGGTTTATTTTTCTCTTTTTCTTGGTATTCAGTTTATAATCAAGTTTCAAATTGGCCTGAAAGATCTTTTTTTTTTTTTTTTTTTTTTTTTTATAATTTTTTTTTCTTCTTCTGCACTTCTCCTTGATGTTCCATTTTGCATATTCATATCGCCATTTGATTTGGTAGAATTGGTAATTTGTTGGAATCTCTTAGCAACAAGAGTTGACCTTTATCGTAGGAATTGTGTGGCTTCGGATTTTTGCGCTATTTGCAGCAAATATCCAGAGACAGTATAGCACCTATTGCTTGATTATGACTGGACCAAAGCTGTCTGGCTTGGAAGTAAAAAGTCTTAAAATCGACCTAGGTTCAATCTCTAATGTGGCTAGTTGAGCTGTTTACAGAAAAACAGGAAGGCAATCTTTTACTAGCAAGGTGGCCATGATTGAATTATCTTCAACAATACTGGTGGACACTGGTGCAACTACTTGAAAAGCTACCCAAGCATGGGATGGGATGGGATGAGTTTCACGGCCAATCACATCTCAGCGAACCACCAGCTGCCACCCCTGTTTATGTCACAACAAGGTGGTTCTAATCATAAATGGGAGCCTCCATTGCTGTGAAATGCTTGGTGACAACATGAGAGGGTTTTTAGGGTTCATGAAAGAAGTGGGTTTTAGGGCAAAAAGTTCCGACACTGAAGAAATCCTCTGCTGAACAGGTAATTCCCTCGTCCTTTGGCTAAAAAATGTCATCAATGTCTAGTTTAATCTGCAAATCTTTACACCATTTGAGTTCTGCTATTAGAGTTTCTTCACCATCCCAGCACCACAATCTCTATTTCCTTCAAAACCACCCCTTTTTGTCCTCCTCGTCGTCATCATCGTCGTCGTTGTCACTTGAAACCACTCCAAATCAACACTCATTCGCAGTGAATTACTTCATAAACTCATGTGGGTTTCCTCTAGAAAAGGCTCTCTCAGCATCAAAAAATGTCAATTTTGAAACCCCAAACAAACCTGACTCTGTCCTGGCATTCTTCCAGAACCACGGCTTCACCAAAACCCAGATCTCAAAACTCATCATGAAGCTCCCTTCGATACACTTATTTGATTCAAAGGAAACCCTTCTGCCAAAACTCGAGTTTTTCAAATCTGAAGGCGTTTCAAGCACTGACATTGCCAAAATACTATCTTCATCACCAACTATTCTCAAAAGAAGCTTGGAAAACCAAATCATCCCATCTTTCAATGTTTTTAAAAATTTGATGGGTTCCCAAGAGGAAATGATTTATTCTATTAAACACTCTGCAGAAGTTCTCTTCTTTGATTGTGAGCTTTTTTAATAACAGGACATTATAGTTCCTTGCATGGTTTACCTTCGTCCCCTTATTGGATCGGTCAAGTATGATATAACACTTAGACCATCCTGAGATTTTAAGGATGGCTTGAATTGCGGTTTAGCAGTACAACAGGCAGCAGGTTTTATTTATTATTATTATTATATCATTGTGTTTGTGTATACCTGTATTTTATCTTTACAATAATAATATTAAGGCCCAGTTTGGGTTAATCTAATTTCGCACATTTTTTTTTTTCAAATCCTAGTTAGGTCAATCAAAAGCTTGGATTTTGATTTGCCAGCAGCGCTTTCAAACCCCACTTGTATTCCTCTTTGCAATGTACTAACTGTGGCAAAATTTGCGATTCAACTGCTAGCTTTTGTGACTCTTGTTCTCTGTTTGAGGTCTCTGTATCTCTAGACTCTAACCCACACAGAGGGCTTGTTTGGGAAGATGGATTGCGGCTAAAATAGTCATATAAGACAAAATAGGCTATTTTAACCCAATAAGACAAAATATCACATCCAACTCATAATCATTACATTCTTTCTTTCACAAAAAGATTAAAAAAGCCAAAAAAGTCAAAAAGTCCTTCCCAAACCAGACTTGTTAGTCCCAGGCTAAAATAATCAAAAAGCCAAAAAGCCAATCTACTTTCCAAACGAATCCTTACACTCATTTTCCCAATATTATTGTTTGTTATTATTGTATTGTGTGTATTGTATGTGATTGATTAATTGATTGTGAGCTTTTTTAATAACAGGACATGGTTTACCATCGTCCCCTTATTGGTGGATCTGTCCTGTATGATAAACCCTTAGACCAACCTGAGATTTTAAGGATGGTTCGAATCGCAATTAAGCAGTACAACCGGCAGCATATTTTATTATTATTGTGTTTGTGTATTCCTGTATTGTATCTTTACAATAATAATATTAAGGCCTTGTTTGGGTTAATTTAGTTTAGCACATTTTTTTTTCAAATCTTATTTGGGTCACATTGTTTTATTTTATTTAGGTCACATCACCTCGTATTTGAGTCGCATCACCTCTCTATCACATTTAAGATATTTTTGTAAAAAATCAAAACCCAAACAACCCCTTAGCATAATGATTGTTTGATTACCATTAAAGATGAATTTATTTATAATAATGACATTGCCACATTATTATTGTTATATTTTTTGTATGAATTTTATGTATGAATAGAGTTTTTCAAAAGTTTATAATTTTAAAAATATAGAAAGAGAACAAAGACACACAGGGGGACTCGTATCACAATGCTATAAGGCTTAAGACTATACAAATGTTGAATTGAAAGAGTTACATACACATAGGAAAATGCTCAATTGAAAGAATTACATATATATAGGAATAAAGTTTTATCCATTTTTATCACATATTTTTGCCTTCTATTATTTTATTTAATTATTTGTCCTTTCTAGTTCCTTCCCGAAACTCTCTTCCTACTTTTTAAATTTTTCTTATTAACAATGTTAATGGCTGCTTTTCTTTATCTTCTCTTACTTATCCATTTGACAAAGATATAAAATATACATTTAATGAATATAATTAGAATGCTCTAGTTAGATCACATAGGTAAAAAGTTCATAATTTTAATATTAAAATATATTGTGCATTGCATTATGGATTGACATATCTCCACTTATTTTAATGGGGTTGGTTATATGAATCCTTCTTCTCTACGTGGTCCTATCAAATGTCATTTCGTTAGTTAAATTAAGTAGATCCATATCTCGATTTACAATGCTAGCTAACGTTAATCTAGGCCTATCCCGTCCCCTAACACTTCCATCTACCGTTACAGTATCGCATCTCTTCACTATTGCCTCTATTGATCTCCGTTGAATATGACCAAACCATTTTAATCGATTCTCTCTCAATTTATCTTCTATCGGCGCTACTCCTACTCATTTCTAAATACACTCATTCCTAATTCTGTCTTGTCTAGTCTTGCTACACATGCACCTTAGTATCTTCATCTCAGCGACACTCCTCTTATTTACATGTTGTTTCTTGATTGCCCAACACTCCGTCCCATACAACATCGCTCGTTTAATAGCTGTTTTATAGAACTTACTTTTTAGTCTAGTGGGTATTCATTCATCACATGTTTGTCCTCTCTAGTTCCTTTGTGGAACTTTCATCTTATTTTTTAATTTTATTGATTATGGCAGATTTTACTTATGTAAAACATATATTTAATGAATGTGAATAGAATGCTCTAGTTAGATCACATGGGCAAAAAGTAAATAATTTTAATATTGAAATATGTTGTGCATTGCATTACGCACGGACGCTCCTTATGTTTGTTGTGGTTATTGGATATGATTGACAAATGCTGGGCATCTTTTCTTGTAGAATACACAGCTTGAATTTGTGAGATTGCTGTACATTGTTTTGTCTTACTTTGGAGGCAATTGACATTGGTGTGTAGAAAACGTATTCTGTAAAATTTTTGAGAAATGCTAGCAATAATTGCAGATTGGAGTTAGAATCATTTCAGCTTGTTCCTAACAAGATTAAAACATAATTGGCAAGCCAAGTAACCATTTTACAACTCTGTAAAGTCTCACTTTGATTGAAGTTTTATACATATTTAGAAAGATTGCACAACAATTATTTCTTGATTGTTATATACCTTATCTACATGTGTGTTACTTTACTTGCGATTGACTTTTGTTGTAGTTATACATTATTACATTTGTGAATGGAAACTGAATTAGAGATGTCATTCATTCCTAACATTTGGCAGCTTGTTTAACAAATTATAGCTTTTCTTCTTTTGAATATTTATTTATTTGTTATTGACTGGGTGTTCAGACCAACTTACGCGCACCTCAACTAATCCTGAGACCCATGCAAAGTGTCCTCTCCAAGTGGATCAGGCAAATCTTAGGCGTGGCTCCAAGGAATTAAAAGCATTCAGTTTTAGTTGAACCTGAGACCTGGAGGGAGCACACCCCCACGCCCCAACTTGAACCACTAAGCCAACCCCGTGGGGTTTCTTCTTTTGATTTATTGGTATGTTTGTATCAAATGACTGTCGCTCACCCTATCTCCACAAATGGGACACTTTTTGTTGTTGTATATCTATATAAGTTATTGTTTGTTTGTTTTTTATTTTTATTTTTCAATAATCAATTAGAGGATTGTCTTATCACATAAGGTTGGCCCCTTTAGCCAATTTTTTTTCTTCTTCTAATATTATCATTTTTGTATGGATTTATTACATCTGTATGAAAGTTCTTTTGCCATATGTTTTTCTTGGGTTGTTTTTTTTATCTTGAATTTATCAACGTAAGCGCTTATTAGTTGTCTTTGTATTATGTAGTGTTACAAATACTATTAACTCTGTTTGTTTCTAGTTTTTAGAATTCACTTTTTAGAAAATTCTACTTTTTCGTTTTCCATATTTTTTTTTGTTTTCAGTGAATTTTTTTAATATTTTAAGCAATTTTGTTTTTTTAAATTTTTCGAGACACCTAACATAAATACACTTAGAAAGTATAATATTTGTGAAATTTTTTTTAAAAAAAATTTATTAAATACTAAAAATACAAAAAAATAAAAATAAAAATTCAGTACATTTTTCATATTTTTGTATATTATTAATTGTTTAAAAATATTGTTTCACAAATAATTTACTATTTAGATACATCTAAGTAAGGTACATCTAAAAAAGTAAAAAAATTGCTTAAAATTTTAAAAATATTCAGTAAAAACCAAAAAACAAGAAAAACAAAATACACAATTTTCAAAAACTGAATTCAAAAAACTGAAACTAAACACACTAATTGTGTTTTTGTTTTACATATTATTTATGTTACTCATTCTTGTGCAACACCAAGCAACTCTAAAGCCATGTACGAGAAATATTTCTCTATTCAAACACTTAAATTGGCTACACAAGTCGTGGTACCTTTAGTCTCCCCTTGAATGAAATATACATTGCGACTGATGAAACCCTCTAAGGTCCTCGTCCCTACATGACAATGACACAAATAATTTGTCCTTGAGCAGCAAGTTGTTATTTGAGTACATCGTCCATCCTTCCAAACGTTCATCTCCCAAAAATTGAATGTAAATCAAAAGTGCTTCCTCATGCTTTATTGGGCGTCAATAACCCTACTCACCAAGGTGGGTTGTGCTACCAAGTTAATTAATATGACTTGCCCCTTGGCCTAGCCAATTACCCAAAATCTTTCAATCTTGAATGGCGAAACTCGCCAAGTCTCCATGTGTCTTTTGGCTCAATATATCAGCTACGGCGTTGGTTTTTCTTAGGTGATATTGCAAGTCAAAATCATAATCCTCTAAGCACACCATTCTTCATCGTTACCTCAAATTTAAATCTTTGTGCTACAAGATTTACTTTAAGCCCTTGTGGTCAAAAGACTTTAAAATTTTTGCCATAGATATTGGTTAGCAACTAGGGTTGCAAACGAGCCAAGCTAAGCTGAGCCTTGTTGGGCTTGAGCTCGAGCTCAGCTCATTTGTTTATTGAGCTCGATTATCGAGCCAAGCAGAACTATGTGTTTCGCAAAGTAATTGGGTGGGATGATATAAGTGAGGAATGATCTGTTGAGGAAAGATCATGATCCTAAATGCTGAATGCAACAAAACAAAATGTGATGCAACGATTGCAATGGATGAAGTGAATAAGGCACGCAGCCGAACCATATCTTACCTAGAAAAGGCATGGACACAAAATAGACCACGTCTAACACAGAAAAGGTGCTGACACCCTCAGACCACAATTCTCTTAGTGGAATAGGCGCGTACACATTATCACAGAACTATGCTTTAACGAAGGAAATATATGAGCACATGCCAGACTAAGCTTCACATGGAAAGGATAGTATGATAAAACAATTTAGTAGATGCATGCGATAGATGCTATATACAATGCGATAGACATAATAGATGATGTAGTAGCTGGGAAGTGAAAGTACCTTATAGGGGCAATTGGCAATGACTTACCTCATGCTGCTGGGGGTCTTCCTCTTCTTCTTGATTGAACTGCAGGTACTACTTTTTTCCTTGGCTATGGTCCCAGCTTTCCCTATTCTTCAACAGGATGACAAACTAGGTTGGTTCAGTATCCAGAATTGAGGCGCATACCCGCTACCTCAACCTATGGGGCTGCCATACAGATTTCAAGCCGAGGATACACCCCTGGGTATTTAAACCAGACTTTAGTCTCGAAAATCCCGAACCTTTGCGTTCAAGGCATCGGCCATTCGAACTCTAGTTTCCATCATCTCAGTTGATCTCCTAGGAACTCACCGCAAACACAGGCAGGTGGCTATACTAGACCACTGGAAGTCGTTCGGGCACGACAAACACCAAAAGAATTACACCTTTAGAGGATTTAAGGTCTCCTAGACCAGAGAGTGCACATGACAGTGCGATGTAGGGTGAATGCACAAAACAATGCGATACAGGTGCACAAGACAGTGCGATATAGGTTAAATGCAAAAAATCGTGCAATGCAAGTGTGTGCACAAGACAGCGTGAGCAATGCACTAACAAGTGCAGGTAAGGTACGCAAAAGAGCGTGAGCAAGTTCTATGCAAAAGATACGAGCATTTTCTATGCAAGATGAGAACATGTAATAAAATGCACAAGATAGTGCGATGCGCAAGAAAGCGCGAGTGTAAATTGCATAAAACAGTGCGATGCGCAAGAAAACGCGAGTACATCCAAACGTGCCACATGTGAGTGGAGAAAGGTTATTTCTTGCGCGATACACAAGACAGTGTGAGAACATCCAAACGCACCACATGCGAGTGGAGAAAGGTTGCGCAAGAAAGCGCGATGCACAAAATAGTGCGAGAACATCCAAACGCGCCACACGCGAGTGGAGAAAGGTTGCGCAAGAAAGCGCGATGCACAAAACAGTGCGAGAACAAGTGAATAAATGAACACTAAAACGAATCTGAGAGTTCGAAACTAAAGACGTCCTAATGCACCGCATGCGAGAGGAGAAGGGAGCGGTGCAAACACCGAAGGGTGGTACGAACATCGGGCGCTCGTCCCAATGTTTCTAACCAAAACAAGAAAGTTTGAGGGGGCAGGAATGATCTTACCTGGAGTTCCTCTGAATGAACCATACATACAATATCGTGTATATAAGGAAAGACTTAACAAGTGTGATATAGTAAGAGTGCATATTCCATGCAAGACAAACAATCAAGATACAAAGGTAACAACACATTCTATGCGAGAATGAAAGCATGTTCCATGCATGAACCATAAGCATATTCTATGCATGAATCATAACGATGTGCGGCACGCATGCACTAGAAGTGTATATGAAAGTGCACATTCTATGCAATAGAGGGGCATCAAATATGCACTTTGGTGCCTCCAATTTAACTCTCGAAGGACTTTGCAACTTGCTCAGCTCAAAAAGGACACACCTTGTTCATATTTACGAGTGATAACATCTGCATGTGAAAACCACAGGTGCTGCTTGGATTGCCATTCCAACTTGAAGCAGGCCTACACTTGGGGTCGAGATACACTCATACTCCCGAGAAAGGCGAGGCCTGAGAAGGTGCACCTGGAATGCAATCTCAGAATTTGCTGAAGTCGAAACATACTAAGATGCTCTAAATTTTCCCTCTTTTCTTTTGCTTTGCAGTCCGGAACCTATATAGCTTCAGATAGGTCCTGGTTTTACTGTTCTCACAATGACCTGGGTTGAATCCTGCGGTTTATGAAAGAACAAATCTTGTTTTGCGCATATGGAGAATGGCACAGCACTTTGAGTACAAAACGATTTATTTTTGAATTTGAAATTGAGAGTGAGAATGAGTTCTTAACTGGGTATTGAGCCTACGACTAACCATAGTCAAAACGACTCAATAAAGGAAAACAAAGGTAAAACAACCTAAACACATCTATTGACACTCGAAACGACTCAAAACAAGAATCGAGACAAACAAAAACACACACATAACACTCAGATGTGTTACAAAGGTGAGAGACCTTTTAGTTCACGAGGAGCCTGCTTCTCGGGGTATTGTTTCCCACCCTTTCTCATTTGTGATTCTCACATCACTTTGGCACTCAATCTCTATTTCTCTGACAAGCCCTTTCCTCACTTTTACTCACAGCACATATCTCTCTATTCTTCAATCTCTCTTATTTTATTATCCCTCTCCTGGGTGGTTGATGGATAAACAGGAAGTTGTGGGCTCTTGCCCCTAGCATTCTGCTAGATTCTCCTTCTTTCACTCATGACTAATGAGCTTCTCCCACAGAGGGGTTGCACTACAATTGAGTGTACAACAGATCCATAATTGACATCGATTGATGATGCCCTTGGCTTAGCTTGATCGAGGTGAGTTACAACATGTCCCACCGGCCAGGTATTCAATTGATTGGTCTCATACATTACGTTTTCTACACTCCCATTCTAGGTTAGATGCCAATTTGAGCGTGATCGTCCCAGATGAGGGAAACGAATATCCAGCTCCATTTTCAATCTGTGCTTCGCACTTGGCTTGATACCTCGCTGCTTGGAGGATGTGAGAGCTTTCAGCCCTTTTTCTTGTTAGCTTCAGTTGTGCCTTTTCTGGCGAATATGGTGCCCTTTCTGGCAAACATGGTGCCCTTTCTGGCAAGCATGTTGACAACAGGGAAAAGGCAAAAAACCTGACTTAATTGTGCCCCTAATTCATCATTTTGACCACTTTTTGTTTTGTCTTTCTACTAAAACAATTTTGACCAATATAAGAGTTAGATTAACATACTTGTTCGATTTTCTGATTTGAAATCATGCAAGTCAGGTTGTAAGCACTGAAAATTTTCCTTTTTTGGGTCCAAGAAATGGTCCAGTTTTGAAAAAATTGAATAATTTTCGAGAGAATTAGTCAACCTCATTAAAAAATTCTCAAAAACTATTTTTGCAAATGGCCATTGCTCGACCAACACAGAATCTACTCTCGAGATGCACAACCTCAGATTTGAACTTGATTTGTCTTATAGCTGAATCTTCTAACAGAGTAGGACAACTGAGTCTGAACGAAGATGATCATGAAGATGAGCCACTTCACATGGACAAGATAGTAGAGTTGAACAAGGATAAACCAATCAACATGGATGAGCCAAGCAGGCTAAAAATGATTGGGGCTGAACTTTAGGATGAAGTTGTCTACGTATCCCAAACATGGGAATCAGGCCTGACGTAGTTCCGGGTTGAGGTACACTCGGGTTTTGACACTCTCCTTTTGCGCTCTAACTTTTTCCAAGGCCGCCCTTCCGGGTTTTCAACCTTACGAGCTCTGTTTTTCTTTTCTTTCCATTTCTTTTCTTTTTCTTTTCATTTCTTCTTTTCTTCATTTTTTTCATTTTCTTCTTTTTCTTGCTCTAACTTTTGCTTGGGTCACCCTTCTGGGTTTTCGGCCCAGCGAGCCTCTCAAGGATAAAAAAAAAAAAAAAAAAAAAATTTAACGTTGTCCATGTTGATTGGCCATAAGATCTCTAAGCCATCTAAATCTAGGAGAATGGCTGTTGTTTGTTGATGATGTAGGAGTCCATCCAATCAGGTCTGAATTTGCCCCTAGTGTTGTGGGTAGGAACTTGGTTGTCCTTCAGTAATAAACTTTTTTTTTCCAGCTGCTAGAATTTGGCTTTCCTGCTAGTCTTCATTGGTTTGCGGAATGACTCATCTTTTGAATCTTTGAGCACATCTGACATTTTTGGCCCTAGTTCAAGGGATACTTCTGATCTAGTTTTGCAAGCTTCCTTTGACGACATTTGTCCTTCTTGATCTAACTTTCTTGCCCCTAGTTTGAGGGCTGCTGTAAATCTGGCCTGGCGGGCCTCCTTTGATGTTATACGACCTAATTGCCCCTAGTTCAAGGGCTGCTTCAAATCTGGCCATGCAATCCTCATATTGTGGTTGTTTGCTTAAACATTCTGAGTTAAGGTTCAAGGTTTGAAAGCAAAAGAGGGTCGAGTCTTGGGGCTGAGAGTGATCCTATGCTGCATAATCCCGAGAGCGATTCCACACATGTCTTCGTAGAACCACACAAAATATTTTTTTGAAATCTTTTAAGAAAGTGACTAGTCGCTCAGGCTCCTCTGAAGACAATGTAGAACCAATCTGGATCAAGCCAGGATCCTTCTCAATACTCACACTAACAAGCATGATCTCATTCATTAAAGGCTTAGCACGCCTCTCTTCCTCTCAGTTGATCAAATTTTTGCAAATCTCGAGGAATTCCTTCCTCTTTGTTTTCATCGTAGTGTTCAAAAAGTTTTGAAAAACTTAGGTCAATGCAATGATTTCAAGGCATAGAAAAGTAGGTAGAAATCTCTACCATTTCATTCAAATCTGCTGGCACAACTGGCTCCAAGGTAGGAACAGACTCAAAAGAAAGAGTGTAAAAGACAAACACAAAACAAGATAGTGATGCCCGAGGTAACACCCCCGAAATCACCCGACTCCAACACAACAGGACTGCCTCGATACAACAAGACAGACTCAACTGACTTAGTACAAAAAGATTGACTCAATATGACATAACAAGACTGACCCAACACCCAAGTCAAGAAGTAAAATAACCAACATTTGCACATTGCTCAAAATAGTGCGTGGCATCCACCACATCTGGAGAAAAATAAACGCCATCAGTAGGTGGTTCATCTCCCAACGATGACCTTGTTATCAATCAAATCTTGTATTTCGTGGCGAAGACGAAAACAAAGGTCAGTGTCATGACCGGTTTGTTGATGGAAGACACAATACTTGGCCGGGTTATGTGAGGGAGGGAGGTTATTTGGCATTGGGCGGGGTTTCAGGGGCTTCAGATGCCCCTTTCTGATCAGGACCTTTCAGGCCGCTCATAGAAACATATAGAGCGGGGTAAAAGTCCTCTGACCCCGTGGTGGATATTTTGCTGGTTGTCGGGTGGTCGGGTTGGATGTACTGGCAAAAGGATTGGCAGGTGCTGACTGGGTTTGCTTATCTCCAACAGATGTAGGACTGAAGTTGAGAGGGGTGTTTCTGGTATGACATCTCTTTCCGTTGTTTGCCCCCTGATTCAAAATGCTGTCACCCTGAGTGACAAAAGTGTCATCCACAGTCTTTGAAACAACTGCAAGCACTTGCTGTTTGTTCAGTCCTTCGGCCTTCAAAGCCTCAACAACCCACAAAAGGTGTTCATGGGGACCAATGCCTGCCCCTACCTTGTTCTTTCCATTTGCCTCCACTTTGCCAAGGGATCGACCTTCTTCCAATCCAACCCGTCCCAAGATTGGGGAGCCTTTTGGCGTGAAACTTCTAGCATGTGATGTGGTCGATGATGGAGCCAATATCCCAAAGGCCAAATCTGCCATAGTTCTCTGAAGATCTTCAATCATTCTCATTAGCTCAGAAGTAGTGGGTTCACGGGTTTGAGATGATTGGGGTTCAATTGCATCCATCATGCATAAGTCCTTGCTGACTGGAATGAACACCTCAAGCTTGGGTAGATGGGCCAGGGTGATGTATATGCTGGGATTGTAGGTAAGAAGTAGTGTATGGATGAGGTTAAGGTGTGGATGAGCTACTTGGTCATTAGGATCTTGAGGTAGAGCTGTCGTCCGGTTGTCGATAAGATTCTAGGCCTCATAACGAAGGTGGTAGCAACGATCGGTGCCATGACCGCACTGCTGATGATACACATAGTACTTAGTGAGATTATGTCTAACAGGGAGTGGGTCAAGCAGAGGTTAAGGATCGAGGGGTTCAAGATACCCTCTTTCCACCAAGATTTTTAGTGCACTAGTTAAGCTTATATAGAGGGAGGTGAAAGTTCTGCCTTGAACTCTGGTTAGGTCGGCTATTTGTAGGCTTGGTTTGGCAAAAGGGTCAGCTGTGGCGACTATATTGATTTCAGTGGGTTTGGGAATAGTGCTACTACTAGCACTGGTACTCCCGGAAAACACCCTCTGTGTTGATCCGCTTGTTCAGGGAATAATCCCTATGTTGAACGCATTCTCAATCTAAATCCCTAGTTCATGCAAACTTTTCAAAGTGGATAGTGGAACGACTATCAACTTTTGCAACATATCATGCTCAAGGTTATGCACCATTATCTGCACTTGGTCCCTCTCAGAAGGCCGATCTATCATCTGTGCTGCCTTTGCAGTCCACCTTGCAATGAATTTCACAAAAGACTCTGCAGGGTTCTGGTGGGTTGCTTCAAGCTCTTGGGTGGTCATTTCAACTTGGGTATTGTAAGAATACTGATCAACAAAGGCCTCAGCCAATTCTTCCCAATTCTGCTTCACTGTATCCTCCAACTTGGTGTACCAAGTGGCTGCTATGCCTGACAGGGTTCTTCCATATAGAGAGAGTTTCTGCGGCTTAGTCAGACCCATCAATTTCAAGACGTCCAAGAAAAGCCGAATATGTACCATAGGATCTCCAGACCCATCAAAATGGTCAATATGTGACATTTTAAATCTGTCTGGGAGTCGTACGGCAGCCACGGTGTACCTATCCTCAATGTCGGGAATGGAGTTAAGGCCCTGTGCATTTTTGAATTGCTTCTCAAGGTTAGCAATTTTTAATAAGGTCGGGTCGAGCTCATTAATATCAAGGGAATAAAGCCTCTCATTAGGCTGCACCAGAGGTGTGAAATCTCGAGCTTGAGCTAACCTTTCTCGGGGATCTGGACCATGCGAATCTTTAGCTGGCGGAACTGGGTCAAAGTTCGGCTGGAGTCCCGAGACCGGATGTGTGGCAGATGCTCCAGATGGGCGTTGTGTTTCAGCATTGGTCTCATCCTGCATGGTAGTTCCCTAATTTAATGCTGCTATCACGGCCACAATTTCTTCCGAACCCTGTGCCATCACGGGTCAACTGAGTTTGAACAAAGGTGATGTGACTGGTGATTGTTGGATCAATTGAACCAATGGGCCCTGTTTGGTCCTTCTTTGCCTTGCCACCGACGAAGGAAACACTGGTTGCCCTTGAACTCAATCTCTGACTTGACAAAGTCTATCAACACAAGTCCAATGCACCCGGGGGATATTGGAGCCTTCTGAAGCTATGGTTCCAAGACTACCTTGCAAAAGAGAAAACAGACAGCACCTCAGCCTGATTTCACCAGAACAGATATGAGCATAACTGAATGACTGTACTCTTTACTAAATTCAGCCCCAAATTTCTGCCTCAAGACTGATATCCTCAAACTGATACCCAGACTTGCAATTAATACATGTATTCTTGCAGAGACACACTCTAACAACACATATTAGGCAAACGAGAGCCAAAACACCTCTATGGTGGGGTAGGATTTCCCTGTCCTAATTTCGTCAGGAGCTAGGGTTTCACTACACACGCATGCAGTTTCATACAATCTTGCATTTAGGTGAGCAACCTGTCCTAGTTTGGAATGGTCTCTATGGCTTCCGATATGCAACTAGGTCAAATGGTCAAAAAGGGTGTCTCAACAAGACCACCTAATATACCTCTCACTCCTAATATCGAGAAGTGAAAGGAGGATCAAACGGTACAGCGGTAGTACAGATCCAAGGTTTGTGTTCCCATCGTGGCAGAGCCCACAATCGGTCAGCCTTATGGCACGTTTTTCCAAGCAAGCCTCCGGCAAACCGTTCAGGAATAGCAGATGACAAACACTGTGACTTAGGCGCAGCTAGGGGTGTGAGTGGTGCGGGTCGGTGCGGTGCGGTTTAAGAGAAAAATAGAAACTGTATGGTGGGTGGCGGATTGATAAAAATGCCATTAGAATTTGCCAATTTTCTTATAAAAAACTGGCGGTTCGGTTGGCAAATAATGACGGATTTGCCTTGGCGGTTCAGGCGGATTGGCGGTTTATAAAAAATATAATTGAAATTACAAAACTTGAATCAAAGAGTAAAAAGACCTAATTTATAAAGTAATTGAAATAGTCAAAATTAAAATATTCATCTAATATAACATTAAACATTAACAAACTAGTAAACTAAAAATCCAACACTCCAAACAAATATACAATAACAATTTAACAAGGCAATAAATACTAAAAAAAAGTTCAAAAAAAATTCTAAAGTTGATCTAAGTTCAATGTAGTTCACAAACAATCCAATATAATTCACAAATAATTCAACATAGTTCAACAAAGTTCATCCAACATCTAACATAGTTCAACATAATTCATCCAACATCCAACATAAATCTAAAATAAATTCTGAAAAATTAATAGAAGTCCACAAACAATCTAAAAGTTCACAAGTTAATCTAAGTCCAATATCCAACATAGTTCTAAAAAAAAATTCTGAAAAATTAATTAAAGTCCACAAACAATGCAAAAGTTCAAAAAGTTAATCTACTCATCAAACTTCCCAATAACTTCAACCATTCACAATTGCTTCAACCAAACTCTAAAAACTTCATTAATCTGTAGACATAAGCAAAAAAAACATAAATAAATAACAAAACACAATCATCAAAATCATTATAAAAAAATTTAAAAAAAAAATAATACAATAAAATAATATTCAAGAGTAAGAATTAAGTCTAACCTCAAGAACTTTAAAACCAAACTAACTTGGAGACAAATTAGTCCTCAACAATAGTTGCTTCTTGTATAATGATGCAAAAAATGCTGAAAAATAAAAAATATTTTTAATGTTATTCAAAATTACATAAAAGCTAAAATCAATATTGAATAATTAATTTAAAATAAACACAAATCAAAAAAATTACCTGACTCAATTTCTTCATATTGTTCAACATCATCCATACATTCTCTAAGATTGATTGGAATTGATGAAGACCATAACCAATTTTGTGCACAAATTAGCGCCTCCACCATCTTTGGCGTCAAAGAACTCCTAAATGGATCAAGCACATGTCCATTGGTACTAAAAGCTGACTCAGAGGCCATTGTAGAAATTGGGACATCTAACACATCTCTTGTTATTAGAGAGAGAACCTTATACTTATTGCCATTAACATTCCACCAATTCAAAATATCAAAGTTTGGAACTCTCGGGTCTACACAGTCATTAACCAAATATTTTTCCAACTCTGACTTGTTCTCCACACTTTTTTTCGACTCGAAATGGTTAATATATTGAGAGGCAAAGAGTGTGATGATCTTCATCTTTCTCTTCATCAACTTCCATCACTTGAGGAGCTTTACTTGCAAATAAAGGTGCAACATTAGCAACATTGTTCTTTTCAACGTAATGATCAAACAAGTGCTCCAATATTGCCTTCACCCTCACCACTAAAATTTCTACCTTGTCATTTTCATACACTTTATTGAATGAAAACTTAAGATATGTCAACTTGTAGCGAGGGTCTAACACAACGGCAACATATAACAAGAAATTGATATTATCAAGATTCTCCCAATATTTGTCGTATTTCAATTTCATCTTATCAGCCATGTTACTCAACACTGCATCCCCACTATTACTCAATTGAACTAATTTAGATTGCATCGATACAAGTCGATAAAAAAAAACATTAGATGTCACATACAAAGATCCTGAAAGTTGCAAAGTCACATGGTAAAAAAGTCTTAAAAATTTCACAAAGACTCTAGCTACCTCCCAATCCACTTCTTTAGGATATGAAATGAATATTTTTCCTTTCCCTTTGCCTCTTCCACCATCATTCTCATTTGTATTTGCATTTTCATCATCATTTTCCATGAAAAATAACTTGAATCGTGGGTCTTCCTCTTCTAAACACTCAAAAGCTTTTTGGAATATCTTGGCTACCTCCAACATCAAATAAGTGGAATTCCACCTTGTTGGAACATCAAGGCATAGCAAACTTTTACAAGTAATCTTTTTATGCGCCACACAATTTTTAAAAGTTTGTAGCCTAGCTGGAGATGACTTCACATATTTCACAGCTTTTCGAATTTTGGCAATTGTATGATTTTGTTCTTTTAAACCATCACAAACAATTAAATTCACTATGTGTGCACTACATCTCATATGCAAAAACTCATTTGCCAAGATAGTGGAAGGCCAATCTTTGGTTCTTTTCTTCAAAAATACAATAGCACCATCATTAGAGCTCGCATTATCAACTGTAATAGTGAAAATCTTATCAATCCCCCAATCTTGCAAACATTTGTCTAATTGTTTGCCAATTGTCTCATCCTTATGATTAGGAACTATACAAAAACTAAGAATTCTTTTGTGCAAATTCCAATCATTATTAATCCAATGGCCGGTGACACACATATAATTTAGATTTTGAATTGATGTCCAAGTGTCAGTGGTTAGGCATACTCGTTGTTTCCTTAGAAATTTTCTCAATTTTTGTTTTTTATCAAGAAATAAGTTCAGACAATCACGAGCAACAGTAGTGCGAGAAGGGACAAGAAACTTAGGTTCCATAACTAAACAAAAATTTCTAAACCCTTCCTTCTCCACATGCCTAAAAGGTAATTCATCAATTATAATCATCCTTGTTAGTGCTTCCCTACAAAGTTTTTCATCATATCCTACTGCTTTGAGAGATCCAATCCTTCGACCATCATGTTCCTTTTCCCCTCCTTCTTTTTTAACAAAAGAGAGCGTTTTTTGTTTTTTGTCCACTTCCCTAATAGGAGACTTCATACATCGATGCTTAAGATGGTTCCACATATTACTAGTCCCATCTTGTTTTCCACGAGCACCATAGTCCTTTCCACAATAATTACAAGCAACCTTAGGTTTATTAGGCTCACAATCATCAAGTAAAGTGAAGTGTTCCCAAACCTCAGATTTCTTTTTATCTAAATTAATACTAGGGCATGGACGAGTTTTACCAGAATTTGTAGTAGGCATTGTGGTAGTGGTAGAACTAGCAACAGTGGTTGATTCGGCAGTTGGTGTAGGATTTCCACCAGCAGTTATATTTTCCTTATCCATTCCCTATTACAAAAATAAAAAAATTATATGAATGATAAGTAAATAAATAAAAAATATCAATGATAAATATTATCAATGATAAATATAAGTAAATAAATAAATAATAAGTATATTCCTGTGACCATTCTCTCGATCATTGTTTGTGTAAATATAAATAAATATAATATTATCAATGATAAATATAAGTAAAAATTATATGAATGATAAGTAAATAAATAAAAATTAACAATGATAAATAAAAGTGAAGCCCATTCTCTTGCATATTATTTTGTATAGAAATTATCAATAAATAAAAATTATCAACAATAAATATTATCAATGATAAATATAAGAAAATAATAAGTATATTCCTGTGACCATTCTCTTGATAAATATAAGTATAAATAATAAGTATATTCCTTTATTTATTTAAATATAAGTAAATAAATAAATAAATAATAAGTGTTTAACTTCACAAGATCATTGTTTGTGTCGCTTGGTATTTTGAATCAAATATGAGACTATTATCGCCAACAATGTGATTACAATAACAGAGAGAACATGAATAACCACAGTAGTAATTGCTAATGCTGAAAATTAGTGTATATGTGTGTGTGTGTGTAACCTAGTGATCCAAAGGAACATATGGGTGTGAATCTATATAGAGAGAGATAGTTAATCATACACACTGCAGCAACATTGAAAAATCTATAAATAAACGAACACTAAGAAATCATATACAGATTATAAACTATATTTAGCACAAAAAAAAAAGGTATGGAAAGCGAAAAACTGAGCTAGATTTGAGCTAATCGAGCAATGTAAGAAATGGATCTGGGTGGAAACTCACCATTTATTATATGTATATAGAGCATATACATCTGAGAGAGAGAGAGAGAGAGAGCATCGAAATAAACTATTACAGAGAGAGAGAGAGAGAGCAACAACGGTGGTGGTGACGATCGGCACAGCAGCGACGGTAAGAAAATGAGAGGCTAACAGATCGGCAAGGGAAGGAGACGAAAGGCTGTCGACGGTGAGGATAAGTGTAGACGTGCCCGAACTCCGCTCCGCGCGCGAGGGTGCGAATCGTTGTTCTTAGCTACTACAGTTCGAACTCAAATGTCACGCTTCTGAATCTGGTCTCCCAAAGTGCAATGCAAGACCGATAAATCACCAAAGAGTCCAAATCCGGCAAATCGTTTTGGAAAACTAATTTTTGTAAAGAAGTGCCAAACATGGACTGCTTTGCCAGATACAGAATCGCTACCTAAATATTTTATTTTGGGAGAATTTAGGAAACCCTGACTCGTGCCTAAGGCCACGTGTTCGTCATCACCAAAGTTGCCTTGGCTCGGGAACTTGTGTACGAGAGGGGAAGGTCATGCAATGAGCACCCCCGCTCGCCCGATCAAAGATCGGCCTGTACTAAGCATGATATTTTATTTTTAAAAACACTTGTGCTCTTATTTCGGTTATTAGCTAGAATTACTATGTGATGCGCACAACACATAAGTATAGACTAGATCGCCTAAGTTGGAACAAAACATTGCATTTTTGTTTGTTTGAAAATAGTTTGAAGTTTGCTACTCGCAAGTAGGCTAGATCGAGGATTTCAATGAATTGTTCAAATTCAAGCAATCCAACCTTCACCCACAGGCATTCAGGCAGTTAATCAAATACGCAATTAGCCTCATGGCAAGCATGCTTTCATGGAAACATTAACACACATGCAGTATGCTAAAGCATAAAAGGTTACCTAGTACTCCGAGCCAAAACGATAGCTAGTTAGTAATCAATGCATGATCCTAGCTATGTTAAGATGATTAATGCAACACATGCGAAATGCAACTAGAAATAGGCTCGGCTATTCTAAGATGGCATATGAAATGCAACTTGATACATGTATTCAAATAGGAATTGAAATACAATGCGATTAGTATGATGCGCCGAGCCCAGTGCATGCAATACGAATGAATGGATGCAAACATGAATGCATAGGAATGCTAATTGAAACATGACTTAGAACTAACCATTGTAAGCAGTTAAGTAAAAGAGAGAAAGACGTGGGGTTGGAAGACATGCACACACACACGCACCCTTATTACAACATATGCCCTCTTGACGGAGGGTTCGAATGAATTTAGCTAACTAGCTATGCTAATTAAACTAAATATTACATAACCATATTGAATAACTAGCTACAACTAATTATTACAACAATTAACTAATTAACAAATTAAGTAATTAAATTACAAATTCAATGCTAACTAACAAGTAAAGCACTAAATTAAACTACTTCAGCTCTGTTTGAAGAAGAAGAGGACGCATGCTCGCAATCGGTTTCTCGCCCCGAAAAGCTCTCCGGTTACTTTCTTGAGGCTCTATCTGTAGGGTGTCTTTGGGAATTAGCTGATGGATCTTACCAAAACCAGGCTGAGGAATGCACTAGTGGCCTGTCGGCCATGAGGAGCTGTTGCCGACCACCATGCCAGCCAAAGATGGTACACTGCCGGCCAAGGATGAGGGGGTGCCGGCCAACAATGAGAAATTGCCAGCCACTGGTGTGCTGTGACACCAAGCTGCAGTAAAGCACAAAATAGAGAAAATGGAGGGTCTCCCAAGGGTATGTACGCACTATGCCACCCCATATCACCTCAAAACATCAAGGGAGAGGCATAGTTGGATCCAAGACCATCAATCATGCATCCCGATCCATGATGGCCAAAGATCTAACTTGTGCAAATTCAATGTAAAATGAATGCATAAATAAACATATAAAGCCTAAAACTCTATCATGCGTCATCAAGAGTGCCGGCGACCGAGAATTGAGGCACGTTTCATCATTTCAGGTATGAAACGTCCCTCGTTCCTTGTGTTTGGCTTAATACCCAAACCAAACATAATGTAGTGCAAGGTGTACCAAACATGATGCTAATGCAATATGAGCATGCAAGTATGCAATGTAACACAAGCATGCGACAACAATACAATGGAGCAAACATGCAACAACATGCTATATGTCAAGCATGCGAGCATGATGCAATGTAACAACATTTGAGCAACATGGTAAATGGACTTAAACTAAAAATGGGCAGACCTCAGTCATGCCCATATCAGTGGCCAAGATGATGAAATGATGGTATGAAATGCAAAGCAAAGCATGCACATGTAATGGCCTAAAAATTAAGGCATAAGAGCACAACTCTCAAGAGTGCTCAAAGGGTGAAAAGTATGCAAGTGTGAAAACACTATAGGCCCTGAAATCATGCATGGAATGGTGCCAAACCACTCCAACAAGACAAGCATAGCATGTTAAGAGGCTCAAAACCCAAGGTTAGCGAAGGGACTTGCACTAAGGCTATGCAAAACATGAAGCAAATGGCCCAAACAAACCAAAACAGCCCTAAAGCATACCAAAGTGAGTCTAAAACATGCATGGACCAAAGCCAAGACAAGTCAACATGAAAGGCATAGGGCATGATGCAAGTAAGGCCAACAAAGGGGATTGCATTACACCTATCAAAACCAAACATGGCATGATTTAACCAACAAAAATTAGAGTTATATCATGGCAAAATAACCCTAAATAAGCACTGAAATGATGGCTCGCAAGCTTAGGCATGAAGGCATACACAATGATTCATGTTAAGGCATAAAGGGGCAAACCCTCCAACACATTGAATGAGTGATAAATGCAAGTGCATGAGCATGAAACATGGGCTGAAATCACATATGAGATGATGTCAAATCATTCAAATAGTCCAAGTAAAGCATGCTAGTGGACTTGAGGCATAAAGCTAACAAGCTAGATTGAACCATAGCTATACAAAGCAAGTCATGCATGACCAAAACAACCAAAATCAAAGTTAAAGCATGTTAAAACATGGACAAAAGATTCTTGAAGTTAAGCCAAAAGCATGCTAGAATGACATGTTAAAACATGATGCACATTAAGCTAATTCATGGAATTGCACTACAAGTGCATGGAGCATGCAAGGGCCAACCAAACCAAACCTTAATAGAGATATGAAATGGAAAAACGTCACCAAAAACATGCTGAAATAGAATAAAATCATGCTAGAAAGGCATGCTACTTCATGAAGCATACAAGACTAGTTTGTGAGAAATACACTACAAGTGTATAAACCATGCAAGGAGTGAGCCCACCAATCAAAGTCAGAGTTATAACATGTCCTAAAAGTCACAAAAACATGCTTGCAAAGAGCTAGTACAAGCCACAAAAGCATGCTACTTTGTAAGGCTATCATGGCAAGCAAAGAGGATTTACACTACAAGTGCAATAAGCATGCAAGAGGTGACGAAGACAGCCAAAAACAAAGTTATGGAAGGTCTAATAAGTCACAAAAATGAGCCTAAACAAAGCCATAAAGAAGTAAAAATACATGCTCATTTGGTTGGCCATCAACACTAGCAAGCAAGACAAGAGGAGAGGGGACCACCCTCTCCTATTTGGGCCCTCAAAATAGGGTTTTTACCATTGAAATTCCTTTGGATTTCAGTGGTTCTAAGGCCAAAAAGAATTTGTTTGAAAAGTTTGAAAGTTAGCTCACAAGGCCTTACAAGCCAATGAGCAAAAGGGAGGACAACCCCCTAGCCAACCAAGGCACAAACCAAGACTTTTAGGACTGAAAAATAGAGGAAAAACAGAGGTTTTTGTAATTCAACGCCACCCAAAAAAAACAGCCCCAAAGTAGTGTGCAAAGATGGTGAAGCAAGTGTGCAAAACAAATACAAAAGAGGAGAGGTGCTTACCCTTGTAGCACAACAGCAAAATGGCCTCTTTGCTGGCTCAAATGACCTTCCAACAGTCCAAAAATGAGCTCCAAGGGACCTCAGCCCACTGATATGTAACTTTGGCGAAGGAAGTGTATGCAAACTAGAAGTATTTCTCTACTTCTATGCACTCTTATGCACAAAAGGGCAATGGAGAGAGGCTCTAGAGAGAGAGGGAGTTTAGTAAGAGAAGCTCTCAAAACTTGCTTAGGAACTTCTTTAATGTTCTAACCCTTGAAAATGAGATGTAAGGCTCTCATATATAGCAAAAGGAGGGCCTTTGGTCGAAAATATCTCAAGAAAGACAGCTGGAGCAAGTTGGAGCAAAATATCTGCCGAAATCTGCTTTTTGGCATCAATGGCCGGCACCTTATCATTGTTGGCCAGCACCTTACCATTTTTGGCCAACATGGGTCACTTTTGGATGGCATAGGGCCGGCATTGGCCATTCATGGCCGGCACACTCCCATAGAGGCCGGTAGCAAAAATCAGTCCTAGTCCCCGAATTGAAGCAAGCCTAACTCCTTCATCTGGATACCTTTTCAGGTCATTCTTGTGTGAAAATTGAAGCCCCGGAAGTAAGATTTCCAATGGTGGCAGCCTTGCATCAAAATTCAAACTGTGAAAAAAGTTATGCCTAGTTTGGTGAAGCCGCGCAGTTTTGGTCCTACCCGGATTCATGCCGAACTTCTCCCAAACTAGTTTTCTTCTCTCATTTCCCATTCTCTTCAACTCCAAACCCCTAAACAAGGTGTTTTGAAATATGTTTCAAAGAGTTCACCTCTCTCTCATTCATTTCCACTTTGTCCTTGCTTGGTTTACCGAAAGGCGCAACTTTTAACAAAATACGAGCGTCGGAACATCGTAGAAACTTCTTTCAAAAATATTTTGAAAGAGAGGGTTTTAAGGTCTAAAAAACATTCAAAATAGCTTTGGTCCAAAATGAGGTGTAAGGTTGGGGGGTTTGACTCTGTTCTTGCTAAAGAAATTGAACATTTGCCCTGCATATCTTTCACCGCCCAGTAAACCATCAGTAGCGCCCAAGTCTTAAGGGTGGTAAAAAATGGGGTGTCTACAATAGACTATCGGTGGTGAGCCAATCAGCACAGCGACAGCAACGATGAAATGTTGCCAGCGGTGGAGAGGAAAGACTGTGTGTGAGTGTGAATGAATGAGACGAAATGAAATGGGTCAATTAGGTTTGAAGTTTGATGGAGAAATTATTCTGTGTGTGTGTGAGTATAAGCATAACATGGGGATTTTTTTTTTTTAAAAAAAAAAAATTGCAAGTCGGGTCGGTTTGACATGCGGGTTGGGAAATTCCACCCACCACCAGTGCTGACCCGCCAGTGCTTGGCCTCCCACCAGCCCAACCCGCCCGCCAGAGTTGAAGTTTTGCGTGGTTCGATGCGGTTCAGAGCGATTCGGTGCGGTTTTGGCAGTATTATGCACAGCCCTAGGCGCACCTACGCACATGCAATGCAAAGAAACACATAAATATAGATAAAAGAACATATCATGAGTTCGAGTCAAGTTCTCTAGATCCCCAATAGAGTCGTCAGAAACTATAGACCTGACTTTCTTCACGCGCCCCCCTTTCGGAGAAGGCGCGAATTGGTCACTACAGTTTGGACTCCTGTCACGGTTCTGAATCTAATCTCACAAAGTGCAATATAAGACTGATAAATCACCAAAGTGTCCAATCTAGCAAATCATTTTTGGAAAATCAAATTTTAAATCAAATAATGCCAAACTGGACTACTTTGCCAGATTACAAAGTCGCCACCTAAATATTTTATTTTTGAAAAATTTAAGAAACCCTGACTCGTGCCAAAGGCCATGTGTCCGTCATCACCAAAGTTGCGTCGGCTCGGAAACTTGGGTACGAGAGGGAAAGGTCCTGAAATGAGCACCCCCGCTCGCCCGATCAAAGAATTGGCCTCTACTAAGCATAATATATTGTTTTATAAACATATGTGTTCTTATTCCGATTATTAGCTAACTTTACTACGTGATGCGCACAACATGCAAGTATAGACTCAATCATGAGAATTGGAACAAAACAACTCATGTTTGTTTTTGAAAATGGTTTGAAAGTGCTACTCGTAAGAAGGCTAAAGCGCGGATTTGCCACTCTCAAGTGGGGTTTAAAACATGATTTTGCCACTTCGCAAAGTGGGCTTAAGACTCATATTTATCGAATTGTTCCAATTCAAGCAATAAAGCCTTCATCCATAAGCATTCATGCAGTTTATCAATTAAGCAAATAGCCCTATGGCAAGCATGCTATCATGGCAACACTCACACTCATGCAAGCATGCTAAAGCGTAAACACTTACAGTGTACTCCAAGCCAAAACAGAAAACTAGTTAGAAATCATGCATAATCCTAACTATGTTAAGATGCCTAATGCAACACATGCAAAAATGCAACTAAATAGGCTCAACTATCTAAGATGGTATATGAATGCAACACTTTGATACATGTATTCAAGAAGGTATTGAAATATAATGCAGTTTGAATGATGCGCCCAGCCTGGTGCATGCAATACAAATGAATGATGCAAACATGCACGCATAAGGTATGCTAATTGAAAATGACCCTAAACTAACCATCAAAAGCAATTAAATAAAAGGGAGAAAGACGTGGGGTTGCAAGACATGCACACACGCACGCACACTTATTACAACATTGTACCCTCTCGAAGGAGGGTCCGAATGAATACTAGCTAAGCTAATCTAAGCTAAGCTAATCAACTAATCTAATTAAACTAATTAGACTAATTATTACACAACCAATAAAGAAATGGCTAAACTAAGCTACTTAATTATTACAACACTTAACTAATTAGCACACTAATTAATTAAATTACAAAACCAATGCTAACTAATAAGTAAAGCATTAAATTACACTACTTCAGCTTTGCTTCAGAAAGTTGAACATGCATCCATTCGGTTTCTCGCCTCGAAAAGCTCATCGGTTTTCTCTTGAGAGGCTCTGTTTTCTGGGGGTCTCCAAGAACTTTCTGCTGAACTTTACCAATTCCATGCTGGGGAGTGCACCAGTGGCCGACCGGCCATGGGAGCTTGCTATCAGCCACCTACCGGCCAAAGATGTGTTCTGCCGGCCAAGGATGAAGCAGTGCTGGCCATCAGTGAGGCACTGCCGGCCAAACTGCAATAGAGTACAAAACAGAGAAAAAGTGAAGGTTTTCTAGGGGCATGTGTGTACTGTACCCCTCCTTATTATCTCAAAACATCAAGGGAGAGGCATTATTAGATCCAAAACCATTAATCAAGCATTCACAGTGCATAATGGCCAAAGATCCAACTTGCACAAATCCAATAAATGCACAAAAAAAACAAAGACATAAGTCCATCACCTTATCATGAGAGATCAAAGGCAATGAAGACCAAGAAATGTGACACGTCTCATCATTGAAACGTCTCACATTTCTCGTGTTTGGATTAACGTCCGATCCAAACACATGCAATGCAACACATGTTTATCTTACACAAGTTTTACTTTGCTCAATTCTTGTTTACACATTTTATATTACTAAGCCATTCATTAACTAGTTAAGTCCAAGTAATTGTCCTCTAATGAGAGAGGGGTCAACCAAAGAATGGTTTAAGGTATGAGGGAGTTCATGCCTTTGGCTAGTAGAAACCCTCAAAAGAGAGTTAAAGCCATTGAGCATGAACTCTACCTCAAGCTTAAACACATGCATAAGGCTAACCAACCCTCAAAGCAAATTAAAAGTAAAGAATTGAGAGAGGTTGAAGAATTTTAGTGCTGAAATGGCATGATAAATAATGCTACAACATGCAAGCAACACACGCACCACATGTTCAAAGCCAAAAGCATCAAAGCTAGTGAAGGACACAACACTTGAGGCATGCAATACAATGCTCGAATGATCAAACCAGCCCTAGACAGAGCTTATGTGAAAGCGTGGAATATGTGAGAGTGTGATAGTGGTTTATGCACTGAAATTCCATATAAAACGATGCTACAACATCCAAGCAACACATGCACAACATGTTAGAGGCCTTAAAACATAAAGCTAGTGAAGCCAACTACACTATAGCCATGCAAGGCAAAGCATATATAACCAAGACAACTCAAAATAGAGTTAAAGCATGACAAAATATGAGCAAAAGCATGCTGAGATGGAGCTAACACAAGCTAGAATGATAAACTAACTCATTAAGCGTGTTAGGCTAGTAAGCATAATTACACTACAAGTGCAAAAAAAAAGCAACAAGTGACCTAACCAACCAAAAAAAAAGTTAAAGAAGGTCAAAATAGGGCCCAAAACATGCTTGAATAAAGCTACAAAGAGGTAGAAATACATGCTCACATGTTAGGCCATCAACACATGTAAACAAAACACAAGGAGGGGAGGCCACCCCCTCATATTTTGGACCTCAAAACCAAATTTCAGTGATTCCTTTGAATTTTAGTGATTAAAAGGCCAAAAAAAGTTTGTTTGAAAGGTGATGAGAGATGACACAAAAAGCTTCATGAGCCAAAGAGCCAAAAGGGGGGACAACCCCCTAACTCACAAAGGCTCAAACTACCATTTTTAGGACTGAAAAATCGAGTTTTTTGCAATTGAAAACCAGCTCAAAAACAGCACAAAGAGATGGCAAAGACAAGTATGAAAACAAGCTTAAAGGGTGATAGTTATACGTCTTGAAGCCAAGCACACTTCTAGGCAACAAAACCAAGCAAAATGACCTTCAAGAGCTCCAAGGAGGCTCCACGAAAGCTTTAAGCAACCTCAACCCAAAGATGAACCACTCTTGCTAAGGGTTGATAGGTTGAAGATGGATGTATGCAAGCTTCTAAGCACAAAGCTCTTAGAGAGAGAGGAATCTAGAGAGTGGATTGTAGAGAGAGAGGCTCCCAAACTTCTTCCTAAATTATTCTAACCTTCAAAACCATAGATAAGCCGCTCTATATATAGAAGAATGCAAGCCTTGGTCGAAAATATCCCAAAGGGATAGCTGTAACAGCTGGAATAAAAATATCTGCCAAAAATTGACTTTCTGCATCAATGGCCGGCATTTCATCATTGTTGGCCAGCACTTCATCATTGTTAGCCGGCAAGGAACACTCTTGGATGGCAGGGGGCTGGCATAGGCCATTCATGGCCGGTACATGGCCAAAAAAGCCCATTTATGGCCAGCATCCTCCACCTCTGGTTGGCTAGAAAAATCTGTTTTTTGGGCCCAACTTCAACCAGACATAACTCCTTCATCTGGACTCCTTTTCAGGTCATTCTTGAGCCTAAATTGTATCCCTGGAAGTATTCTTTCCAATGGTGGCACCCTCACTTCAAAATTCCAAGTGTACAAAAAGTTATGTCTCTTTTAGTGAAGACTGCTCAGTTTCGATCCTACCAAGATTCATGCGAAACTTCTTCTCTAACTTGGTTTCCTTCCCTCCTCTCCTCTTTTCTCCAAATCCAAACCCCTAAATAAGGTGTTTTGAAATATTTTTCAAAGAGTTCACCTCTCTTCCATTCATTGCCACTTTGTCCTTACTCGGTTTACCGAAAAGCGCAACATTTAAAGAAATGTGAGCCTCGGAACATCGTAGAAACTTCTTTTCAAAAATATTTTGAAAGAGAGGGTTTTAAGGTCTAAAAACCATTCAAAATAGTTTTGGTCCAAAATGGGGTATAAGGTTGGGATTTGATTATTCTCTTGTCGAAGAAAATCCAAGCTTTGCACTACACAACTTTCACCACCAAGTAAACAATCAGTAGCGCCCAAGTCTTAAGAGCGGTAAAAAATGGGGTGTCTACACCCACTCACTTCGTTGCTTTAGCCGATGTACAAGCTATGCTCGAGCAAGAGCATAGCAAGAAGCAACTACCATCTCTCCTCGACCCAGATGTGAAGCCCTCATACTCTCAAGAGATATTTACTATGCCATACCCAACTAGGTATACAGTGCCCAAGTTTATTAAGTTTGATGGGAAACAAGGCAATGCTAGAGAACACGTGGTGAGGTTCATTGAAACTCTTGGTGTCCATGGCAATGACCACTCTCTATGCCTTCGAGAGTTCTCCAAATCACTTACTGAAAGGGCTTACAACTAGTATGTGAACTTGGCTCCCAACTCGAACAAGAGTTGTGAGGAGATGGTGAACAAGTTCCACACGAAGTTCTTCCAAGTCCAATAGAAAGTTACAACCCTCACACTTGGGTGAGATGTCCAAAAAGAAGGCAAAGATATACTGGACTATGTTAAGCGGTTCGAAGATAAGGCTATTGACTGTCATGAACCAGTGGATGAGACTCATTTAGTCAGCATATGTGTGGAGGGTGCCATACGTGACTACAAAATTTTCTTGGTGAACCATAATCTGCCTACCTTTCCAACCTTGATTGAGGCAGCTAGAAACCTCAGTACCATTGGTCTTTTGTATAGATCTCTTGATAGCCACCGCTACTCCCGTAATAGCAGAGTTACTGTGGTAACCTCTGTAGGAGGGAGCCGCTTGCAAGGGGAGGTGTCGTCCTCTCGGAAGAGAAAGAGTTATAAGGACATAAATCCATATCCTTGTAGTCTTGAGAATGTTAAGGCCTTGGTTAAAGAATGGGTAGCTAATGGTGAACTTACTTTGCCTCCAGTTGATGTCCCTCCAACCAAGAAGGACAAAGAAAGCCTGAATTATTGTGTCTATCACAAAAACCACCAGACACCCTACTAGGGACTGTTGGACTTTGAAAAGTATCTTCAAGAAGAAAGTTGACGCAAATGAGCTGAAGTTCAAAGATGTCGGTAATCGCGATGTAAGGAAGGACCCTTATCCTAATCACAAAGAGAATGGGAAGAATGTACATATGGTCGGGTACCTTGGGCCCGTGCGTGATCAAGTGCACATGGAGTCCTACTATGATGAGTTAGAAGAAATCGCTAGCGGCCAGCTCCCTGAAACAGTACCTGTAAAGGCAAAATTCGCAGAGGATACTCATGCTCAGGCCTTGCAAAATTCTGTTAAGTTCCGCACCTTCTTTGACCAGTTGGGGCTGAGCTAAGCCACCAGGTTGAAAGCTGCAAAGACCCTCATTAACATCTCTGAAGTGCACCATGATGAAGTTGCTGAGGCTAAGGAGTATGTTCCTTGGCGCATCCAGGAAGATTATGGGGCCATTACTTTTTCAGAAGTAGACAGAGCATACCCATTCCCTCATAATCGTTCTCTTTTTGTCACAGCTTACATCAATGATGTAGAGTTCAAGCGTGCTTTCTTTAATGATGGGGAGTCCATAAACATCATCACTATTGACACATTTGCAAAGGCTGGTATCCAGAGTCCAGGATGGTTTGCCAATCCATCATTATAACGAGATTTGGTGGTGAGAAGAAGGTTACTAAGGGCCATATTGTAGTGGACTTAGCAGTTAGTGAGATCTGCTCTGCCACTAAGTTCCATGTGATTGAAGCGGACACAAATTACCACATGATACTTGGCAGAGCTTGGATGCACCGATATGGGGCTATCCCGTCGAGTTATCACCAATGCGTAAAGGCAAAGTTGGGAAAGCACATAGTAACCATAAATGCATTTGAATGGCCATTCGGAGTGGAGAAGGCACACTATTGGGATGCAGTTTTCTTTACTGAGTTGTCAACGGATGAAACTCCAAGGACTAGTAAAATTATAGGGGTAAAATTGCCGAAGTGGAAAGACATTCAAGATGCAGAGGCTGCTCCAGATAGTAGTGGGCAGAAGAGGAATAGCAAGTCCACAAGCCCTCCGTCCAAGATTGTTAAGGTGTGCGAGGGTGGTAAGACAGTTTACTACCTATGACAGTCTTGGGGACCAGACTTCATACCTTGGGAGGATGACCCCGAGATTAATAAATGTGACGTGATGGGTCCCAAGAAAGGTTGATAGAGACACCTGAGCCCATCCCTGAATGCATGCAAGATAGACCCAAACTATAGTAGGAGGTACTTGCTGAGATCAACCTTAGTTACGTACCAGGACAAAGCAAGCCTGTGTTTGTTAGCGATACAATGGCTCCAGCAGCTAAGGCAGAATTGATAACACTACTAAAGCGATACAGTGACGTCTTTGCTTGGACATATGATGAGATGCCTGGTCTTGACCCATCCCTTGTCACTCATCATCTGGACACTTTTCCCAACTCTAAACCAATCAAGCAACATGCTTGAAAGTATCACCTTGATCTTGAAGCAAAGATTAAGGAAGGGGTAGAAAAGTTACAGAGGGCCAAGCTCATTGAGCCTATACAATACCCAACTTGGCTAGCAAATATTATGCCTGTACAGAAGAAGAATGGTCAGATCAGGGTCTGCGTAAACTTTTGCGGCCTGAATAAGGCCTGCCTGAAAGATGAGTTTCCATTGCTCCATGTTGACACACTTGTTGATTCTTTTGTGGGCAATCAGATGTTCTCCTTCATGGATGGGTTCAGTGGTTATAACTAGATCAAAATGGCACCCGAAGATGTAGAAAAGACGGCTTTTAGAATGCCCTTGGAAAATTTCTTTTATATGGTGATGCCCTTCGGTTTGAAAAACGCGGGGGTAACCTACCAACGGGCTATGACTGCAGTTTCCATGACATGTTACATCATGAAGTGGAAGTATATGCGGATGATCTGGTGGTCAAGTCTACTGAGGCAAACCGACACCTTTGCGACTTGGAAAAAGTTTTTCAGCATTGTCGTAAATTCTGCCTAAAGATGAACCCTCTCAAATGTGCCTTCAAAGTTACCGCCAGCAAGTTCCTTGGCTTTCTTGTACACCAGCGGGGGATTGAAGTAGATGGGGGATAAGATCAAGTCAATCATGGAGATGCAACCACCACACTTTCAAAAGGCCTTGAAGAAATTCTTAGGCAAAATGTCATACCTCAGGAGGTTCATTCCAGCCCTTGCTGAAATAACCTTTTCCTTTGGGACACTGCTAAAAGGGAATCACAAGTTTAAATGGTTGCAAAAACACCAACAGGCATTTGAAATGATGAAGAAAGCACTTACCTCTCCATTTACAATAATTGCCCCACAACCCGAAAAGCCTCTACTATTGTCCCTGACCTCTACACCTCGGTCTATTGGAACTCTACTTATCCAAGACATAGATGGCGTTGAGAAGCCAATCTATTACATCAGTCGCAAAGACAATGGTATCGAGTCACGATATACCCCAATTGAGAGGCATTGTTTAGCCTTAATCTTTATAGCCCAGAAGTTGCACATCCGGTCCAGGTTATGACCCGGAGTGATCCAGTCCGCTACTTGCTGAGCAAGCTCTGACTAGAAGAATGGCAAGATGGGTCTTGGCTCTAGCAAAATATGACATCACTTGTGTTACTCCGAAGGCAATTAAGAGCCAAGCACTTGCAAACTTACTAGCCCAATTCCCATCTGGTGAACATGAACCTGTAGAGGTACCCCTACCAGGTGAGGTCTATGTCTCAGCAGCTGCAATTGAGTCTTATTGGGACTTAAAATTTGATGGAGCTTCCGAAGCTGGGAAAGGTGGAGTTGGCATAACACTAACCAGTCAAATAGGAGAAGTTTCATCTATCATATAAGCTTGACTTCGAATGTTCAAACAACAAGGTTGAATATGAGGTGTTGATACTGGGTCTCATTGCTGCCTAAAAAAAGGGCCTTCGCAAGTTAAAAATTTGGGGCAACTCTAAGCTAGTTGTCAAGCAAACAATGGGTGATTTCGTCTTGAAGGAGTCTCTGTTGGCCCTATATCGGACCATGGTTCAAAGGTTGCTCACTCAATTTGATGATGTCTAAATCTAGCATACCCCTCGAACACATAACTGTTTCCCTAATGCCTTGGCTACACTAGGGGCAAAGGTGGATATACCAGATGATAGTGTAGCCATCGTCATCAAGAAAAGAACAACACCAATAGTGTTAGCTGAAGAACATACAGAGCAAGATGCTGAGGGGTGGAAAGCAAAGATAATCCAGCGGTTGAAAATAGGCCAAGGAGTAATCAAATCGGTAGAACTTGCATTATTTTTGCTCCTTAAAGGAGAGTTGTATTTTTGCGGTCCCAACAACTTGCTGGCAAGGTGTGTCAGTAGACAAGAAGCAACTTACAGACTTAAGCAGATTCATGCTAAGTCTTGTGGAGATGGAGATATTAGTCTATATCGACGGATACAGAGACAAGGGTATTACTGGCCAGAGATGGAAAAAAGAAAGTACTGAGTTGCAGAGGCAATATGCAAAGTGTCAGTCCCATTCTAAGGAAGAGGAAGCCCATTTCTTAAGCAGTGAAGAATGGAGGCAGCCATATATTGACTACCTTGGAAATGGCGCATTGCCTGAGAACAAAGTCAATGCAATTAGAGTTAAGATGCGGGCCCTTCGCTTCTTCATTGACCAAGGAAAGTTGTACCGAAGAAGTTTCGAAGGGGAACCTTTGGTGTGTTTATCAAAAGGTGAGGCAAATGAGGTGCTGAGGGAAGCCCACAAGACAGAGCATCAAGGAGGGCAACGATTATATGGACACCTTATTTACCTTGGCTACTATTGGCCGACAATGGAAGAAGATGCTAAAAAATTTGTGAGGAGATGCCAATCCTGCTAGAAATTTGAGAACTTGATACATGCACCGGCGATTGAGCTGCACAACATCTTGACCCCTTACCCATTTCATACTTGGGCATTTGACCTGGTAGGTCATATAGCGTAGCAATCCAAAGGCTACAGATGGATACTTGCAGCGACTGAAGTTAGCACCAAGTGGGTAGAGGCTATATCGATGAGGAAGGCAGACAGGGCAGGAGTAGCCAACTTTATCAAAGAAAACATAATCTGTAGGTTTGGCATACCCAAAGTAACACTGTCTGACAATGGAACTCCCTTTGCAAATCGCCATGTGGGAAAACTGCTGGACGCCTACCAAATCAAGCATCACAAGTCTAGTTTATACAACCCTCAAGGGAACGGACAAGCTGAGGCAACCAACAAAACCCTCATCCGAATATTGAGTAGAACAATGGATGAAGCAAGGGGCACATGGTCTGAACAACTTCCCATAGCACTCTGGGCGTATAAAGCATCAAAGAGGAAGCCAACTCAGGCAGCCCCATTTTCCCTAGTATACGGGGTCCGAAACTTTGTTATCAATTGAGCAGGCAGTACCCTCAGCAAGAGATCGGGCCTCGTGGGCAATGGAAAAGTATCATCAATCCATTGCTTGTGCCTATAATCAATCTGTTCAACACAGGAAGTTCAATAAAGGGGACTTGGTATGGAAGATAGTGGATGCAATCATATGGGGGCAACCAATTCCCAAGTTCTCACCCAGATGGGAAGGCCCCTATAAAGTTGCTGAGGCAAGCAGCAGCGGGTTCTACAAGTTCACAAGAGTAGATGATGGGTTCAGAACTGGCTCTATCAACGCCAAGTATGTCAAAAAATATTTTCCTTGATTTCTTTTGTCTAGGAAAAAGAGTTGTAAGTTTCTTTGTTAATACTTAAAAAGCAAAGTGTAAAGAAAGTGTCATACACTTAGTAAACCTGTTACTCTCATATACATTTAGTGTGAGGAAAGTTTTCCATACTTAGTGAAATTTTATCCTTGTAAAAGCTTAGTCATGATAAAGTTTTGTTCACTGCAAGAGTTTTGCTTATCTTTAGAAACTGTATAAAAGTAATGTAAGGAGGACGAAGAAATGAAATTCAAAGTATTACAAACCATCCACACTTTTCATTAAAGTCAAACTTCCAAAACATGATTACAATGTTTGAAAAGAAGTTGTGACAAAGAAGAAGAAAAGAAAAGGAGCCGTAGGCACAATGAAACAACAAAATAAAGAAAAGAAAATGGAGGAAATCATAACAAAGTCACAGACACATCAAATCAAACCCTTCAAAAAGGAGTCTATCAAGGTCACATCTCGAGGCAGCTGGGCAACCAACGCAGAGTCTTTCTCTTTGAACCGAGCTAGGTTCTACCGATGCTACTTTAAGGCACCCTCATACTCCTTGATAGTCTCCTCCAAGGATGCAATCATCGCCACATTGTCTGCATGCTTAAGGAAACCATCGATTGCCTGAAGCCCGTTCCTCATCCATGATAGATCCAAACCATTCCTTTCAAAGTCGCTCAGGTTGGCCTCAGCACTTTCCACGAACTTGCTGGGGGTTATCAGAATCTTCTTGGTAGCAAGGTCATGAATGAAGCTGGCAAGTGACTCTAGTAGCACCGTCTGCACCATAGATCCAGGAACATTAAAAGTAGTAAAGGTACCAGGATGCAGCGCCTAGATGTGGGCGAGTGTGGGAGCAACTTCGGAGGAGACCCAATAACTGAGAAAAGAAACTTTCTCTGAGGACTGAGGGGACTCTCTCACATTGCCACCAGCTTTAATCACTGGAGGGAGACTGGTAGAGCGACCAAAAGTCTGAGGGCGACACACTTCCTCCAAAGATGATTGCCCAGCAGCATTAGAGTGGGTAGATGCCAGGTGACGACTGGGTGAACTAGCCTCGTGAAAAAGACCAAAGCTGTCTGAACTATCATGTCGCTCCGAAAAGAGGTCATTGATCTGGTAGTCTCCAACGTTCAGATCTGGTACAGTAGTGGTATCCATCCCAGTATAAAAATCTTGGGACATCCCAAGGTCAGCCGGAACTTCCAAAAAGTGAGTGGGGTACAAGTCTGCCAGCTAATCAGAGGTTGCCGAAGCAACTGGATCAGAGATCCGAGCGACAGTAGTAACAGTGTGAGTGGCTAAAGTGACAGCTACCTCTGCAAGTCGGTCTAAATTTAGAGAGGCCACAACAGGAACGGTGGAAGCAGCCACTACACTTGCGCTCCCCTCAGCCACTTGGACATTTAGAAGTGGGGTCTGTTGAACCAATGGAGACTTAGTGGACTGGGAAGAACCACAAGATATAGCTCCAAAGGGAGATGGTGCAACTCCCAGTAGCTCTCTTATGCCACGAGCTTTCCTTGGGGTTTCAGGGACAAAATCATCTCCGCCAATAGAGGAATAGTAGGAGTGCACAGAATCAGCGGGGTTTAGAGGCTTTACACCCTTAGTAACTAGACCACCTGTAGCAACTTCCACAGCAGGGAGAACTTGTTCATTTTTTACAACCTCCATAACTGGCTCAGGCTTGGCAACTGGCTCAACCTCAGTAGTTGGTGCAATTCTAACACTTGGTTCTTCTTCAACATCTGGAAGTACCGTGATGATGGCAGTAGAAGAACCTCCGGGGCCTGAAGGTGGTATGGTCAATGGGCCCTAAAAATAAAAAAGATTATGTGATTATTAAAGTAAATTTAAGAAGCCCAAGGAAGTAATACAAAATATTTTCTAAGTATGAATACCCTTCGGAGTCTCTTTATACTTGGTGAGGCACGTGCTTTAGCAACTGATGCCGCTGCCTCTTGGGCTGCCATCAGTCTGGAGCGGGTTATGCGTATACTTGGTGAGGCACATGCCTTAGCAACTGATGCCGCTACCTCTTGGGTTGCCCTCAGTCTGGAACGGGTCATGCGTACTGTTGTGCCGACTTGAGGAAGAGCAATTTGTAAAGGTTGAACGGACATTACCCCAGACGGATGAGGCTCTTCCACGGTAGGTAGGGATAGAAGCTTGAAACGGCAGAATATGCTGGTCTGTTTCCCTCAACCAGAGGGTAGAAGAAGGGATAAGTCAAGCTGCAGAATGGGTTCCATCGCAGGGACAACAGGAGCACTGTTGCAAAAGTTGAAGAAAGAATTGAGGTTGCCGTGCCAGAACAGCCTATTACTGAGAGTAAAGGTGCCCTCTCTCCTAAGTGAGGGAAGCTCCATGAAGCCTAAGCCGTTCACAAGTAAAGCGGTATAATCACGAGCAAACCGCTAAAAGCTCTGGTGGGAATCAGTCTGAGGCGGAGGGGCATGTAGGACGCCCTGATCCATTTTAAACTGCCTAAGGACCCTATACGGTTGATAAACAACACTGGACATGCCCTCCTCGTTCCATAGGGGTAGAAATTCGGGGCGTATCATAGCAGCAATAAAAATGGCGTTGGCCTAGACACTGTCGAGGGAGAAATCAACATGACGAGCCTTAGCAAAATAAAATGGAACCATAGAAATACCTGGAAGAAGCTGAGTGAAAGGGCGGAACACACACTCCTCCATGCGGTCGGCATAATCCACAAAGGGTCTGTTGGTGCCAAGACCAGACCACCAATAGATGCGAGGGAGGGATTGGCGCACTTGCCTTGTGGCAGGTTAACCCTCTGCATCAAGAACAGGACGACCCTCTGTATCAAGGACTTCGTCGGTGAAGAAGGGCTCATGTTTGTTAGGGATGGGGCCCATAGCAAGAAATCTCTTATAGAAAAAAGTAGTCAGGAACTGAGTGTGTACAAAGCTCCATACATCATAGCAACCCATGAATCGCTCCATGTCCAAATGGATGAGGTCAAGGCAGAAGTATAAGTTCCCTAAGAAGAGGGGGGGCCAGAGGGATCTGGATGCCGCTGCAAAGTTTGACAGCCAAAAAAAACACCAGAGGATTGATACTCTTAACGGGGTTGCTAGAGAGAACAAAAAAAGAGATAAAATAACTGACAAAGGCGACCAGGTACAAGTCACCGCGGTAGCCTAGCCCAACTACAGAGTCACGGCTCTCATCTGTGATGTCTCCCACAACTGGTTGTAGGTCCTTGAAGAAATGCTTCGGCCAGGAAAGATAGGTGATTTTGTCCTTCTTAGGTCTTTTCCGGAGCAGTTCCCTAGTCTTAAGGTTGTACCAAGAGCCATACTTCTGCACCTCCCAAAAGGCGTTTTGAAGGGTAGTGACAGTAACTTATTCTGCAGAAGTCAGGGATACTGGATCGAAAAAGTGATCTCCACGGGTGCTCAAGTGTAGAAGGACGACAACATCTTCCAGGGTTGGGGTTATCTCCTCCTATGCCAAGGCAAAAGTGTGAGTGTCACGACTCCAGCAAGAGACAACCATATCAGTGTTGGTCTGTACCTTGCGCATTGATAGCTCCCTTGAAATCAAAATGGCATTGAAGAGATGAACGTCCCGTAAGTGCTGCTCGAAACCACTATCTGCAATGATGTCATCAACCTGGAAGGACCAGTCTTCTAGGGGACCTGAGTGAGCGTGATAGTAGATGTATGAAAGGGGGAAGTCGCCACGCTCCGCACGAAACCGCAGCACAGAGACAAGGTTCACCATGTCAGCATTATCCAAAGTAGCCTTACCAAAAGGGAGCAAAGGCTCCTCCAGAGGAATGGCATCAGGAATGAAGGAGTCAACTGCCTTCCAGAAGGGGTCAGCTAGCCCTCCGAAGTATGGGGCCCTCTTCCACTCACTAGGGGGTGGGGGAGCCCTATTGGGTAGAAACCTCGTGCTGGCCATGAGCAAGAATAAAGAAAAGCAAAGAAGACTTTGGAAAGTAAGGATAAGGAAGAGAAGAAGACAAGGAGGCAAAAGTATGTTTAGGCAAAAATGGGGGACCAGTGGACCCAAGGGCGCTATTTATAAAGAAAACAACAAAAGGCACCGACACGCTTCCCTAGGCCCATTATGACCCCTCAATCAAAAAGGGCACCTTTTCAGAGCCAATGCAATTTTTGATCCAATCGACGCAACCCTTGGGTTACTTGCTGACGTCATGCACATGCAAGAAACTATGAGTGTGTTCCTGACACGCGCAGGGAGTAAAATTAGAGGGTAAGAAATTAAGCCCCAAATTAAGTATTGGCCTAAGTACTGAGGTCGCCCCAAATAGGCAACCAGGAATGAAAAAAGGAGCATAGGCTAAAGCCCAAGGGAAGTGGGCCAATAGTTAGCCAAAGCAGGTCCGACCCGCCAAGGGTCCAAATGGACTCCATGAAGGAAAATGACCAAGTCAAGTTGTAGAGGGAACACATGCAACGATCAAGTTACAGAGGCAATACATTCAGCGGGAAAGTTGCTGAGGCACTTTGCCTCAGCACCACCATTCCTAATATCTTCAGTTTCGCCGTCATCCGAAGTTGCTGAGGGAAAGAAATAGCCGACGCAACTAAGTTGCAGAGGCAACACTTGCCATGGCCAAGTTGCAGAGGCACTTCGTCCTAGAGCCACTATTTCAAGTAACGTTGGTGCCGCCGTCATTCCAAGTAATGTCGGTACCACAGCCATATAGAGTTACTGAGGGAAAGAGAAAATCGAAGCAACTAAGTAGCAAAGGCAGTACTTGCAGCGCCAAAGTTGCGGAGGCATTTTGTTGGCGTCATTATCTCTAATATTGTCAGTCCTGCTGTCTGAACTCGCCGCGGGAACTGGTTACCTCAACAACTATGACTGCAGCAACTAGAGGCTAATGTTTGGCGCTGATAGCAGCCCCCAAGGCATTACTAACCTAGGGCTGATAACAGGCCCCCTCTCCAAAGTTCATTTAACTTGGCGCCAATAACAGGCTCCAAGACTTACTAGTCAGAGCTAATAGCAGGTCCAGAAATACCAATTTACCGTGGCGATCCCGCAAAGATAGGAGTAGGGTAGCCCGAGCATAAGGGACTCCCTTTCCATTACCCAAGTCATGGACCTGCCTTAAGTCGCACAGACAGGACTAAGAAAGCCCCCTTGGGCTTGGTACTAAGGCACAGAATGGTTGATAGCAGGTTTGGCTGTGGCCTTTATCCTGGGAAGCTGGGGAGTTTGTGGTTAGGTGGCTAAGGGTGGAGGCTTCGTTGAGGTGAACACAAACATAGCCGATAACAGGCTAATAAAGTCCTGAGAATGCATGTACTGGTCAAATAGAACTGAGAAGGCAACTGCAACAGCAAGGTTCACCGCTGTAAGTGCACTTGCTAAGGTTTAGGCTGAGAAGGCAAGTGCAAAGGCAAACACTCCCGCTGTAATTACACTTGCTAAGGCTCAAAAGGGAGTTGCAGCGCCAAACACTCCCATCTCAACTACACTTGCAAAGGCTCAAAAAAGTAGTTGTGGAGGCAAACAGATGGTACACAATACATGCAGAGGGATACATGGCACCTTCAGCCTGGTGGCTCAAGGCAGAATATTCTATGTGATCCTCTGGGACACATGTCCTCTCTCTATTTGGGCACTTGATGTCCTCTTGGTACCAAGGAACAGCCTATAAATAGGACCCATTTCCCAAGGTCCAAGAAAAGGAATTTTGGAGATTTGGGAGAGATGTTGCCCATTTTGGTACTACCATACAATTTTTCTTAAGTCACTTGCTTCACTCTCACCCAGCTACACACTCTCCAACTCCCAGATAGTTGCTGTTACTCATTCTCCAGCCACTTCCACCATTATTGGACCATTAACATAGTTTTGCTTCTCTAATCACCATCCTAACCTCAAACACCCCTACATTCTTTATTATGATCGGATTCAACTTTCTATAGTTGGTGCAAAGTCTCAAAGATCCATATTTTCTGGGTGACCAAGGCTTGAACTCCCCATGATAAAGTACTAGAACAGATAAATCCTTTGTCTTGTAACTCTTGCAATTGGCCCTTGCATTCTCTCAAATCGGCATGTGTAAACCAATACGGTTGCATAGAAATTGGAGTAGTTCCCAAGAGCAACTCAATGGTGGACACCTCTCTCATTGGTGGTAAACCAAACAAGCCCTTTGGTCGTCCCCTAATCTAACATCAAACTAGCTAAACGGTAACAAATACTTTCTAGGTCTTGGGGGGTTGTACAATGATGACTCCAAGGAGTAGCACTGCTCCCCAAGAAAGTAAAAACAATCCCCATCAAGGGTGCAAATTTTCGACCGTTCTCCTACGGCAATCGATTGTGGCATGGACTGCAGATAACCAATCCATTTCAAGAATAACATCCAAACTAGACATGTCTAAAAGAATGAAGTCAAAGGTGAAATGGTGTTTGGAGTTCACCAACTCCCAAGCCCGAGTAGCCCTATTCAAAAGGACTCTTACACAACTGGTGACTTAACATACAAGGGTGGGTCAGGGTAGTCTACTTCCAAAATCCTAAGAGAAGAGAAAAAGAAATGAGATGACTGAATGTGATGTTCCAAAGTCTACCAGCGCCCTAGCTCAAGAACTGAACACAAGAAAGATGCCTCAAGCATCCGATGGTTTAGAAGTTAGTGACCATCATTGTGTAGACAAGGCCTGGGTCGTCTGTCCCTGCTGTCCTCTAGGATAAAATTTGATGTTTCACTATCAATTTTTAATGTTATAGATACCAAAAGTATGCTGCCAACTGAATCCTAGCCTGAATATTATCCTCCTAGGAGGATTTTGGGTTTCAAATCATTATCAGTGTGATGCTTTTATTGTTGTAAATAAAAAAACTAAATCATTTTTCTTTTGGTTCGGTGGTGGGGGGATCCATAATGCTAGGTTTTGACCAGATTTGGATACCAACTGTTGTGTCGTCAATGCATTCGTTTAATGGGCTCCACCTTTCATGTCGTCTACCAATTGCATTGATGACACAATAGATTGTATTCTACATTTTGTACCAAAATTTGGCCACCATAGCCATTACTGGGGTGATGCGATCAGTACGGATCCATATTTGATTTCTTCAGTTGTCTACTTTGATTGTGTTTATCCATGCAAAGATGTGCATATATGAAAATCATATAATGTGAATTTTAAAACCATCTAAATGTTGAAGGTTGTAGTGGAAAGTAAAGAATTTTTTTATCTGATTTTAATGTTTAGAAAAAGTAGTATGAATCATGCCAATGCTGACATTATTTTTTTTATTTTTTTATTTAAGATTTTATGGTTAAATGTGGACATTTCTTGGATTATGTAGCACATGTTTCTCTAATTGGGATATGCTTTTGATAGATCTTGTTGGTATGTTCCATCTGACCTAATTAATATTTAATTGTGAAACCTTTGCTCACAATGAAAAGGGTAAGTGGAGGTTGAGTACAAGAGTTTCTTATCTATAATTATTCGTGACCTGCATGAAGCACTTAATATAGAATAGTCTTGTGTGCATGTCTGCGAATGTACATGTGTTAGCAATGATGCTTAATAGGACTAGATGATAAGAATGTAAAATAGCCTATGCAAAATAAATATAATAATATTAGTGCACAGTGCATCTACTAATGTCACATATATTAGTGACGACTGGTACCTGTGTCTTGTTGAATGGTATATTCTTTTCCCAATTCTTCTACATGAATAGAGTCCAATCACATAACTGGACATAATTCTCTTACACGGGGTGAGACTTGCACAATTAGATTGTGCTTGGTTAGGAGTGTAAAAATGGCCCGTGGATGGCCCGAAGCCCACCTACGGCCCGGGGTGGGCCTACCCCGTTTAGGCCCATTTGGGCCCGAGCTCGAGCCCTGGGCTTGAGCCTGGGCCATCATTTTGAAGCCAGATCGCCCCGTCCCATCGGCCCACTTAAGGCCCACTCAAGGCCCAGCCCAAAGCCCGACCCCGCATGAAACCCAGTGTCTTTTTCAGTGCAAAATAGTAAAGTTTGGTAGAAAAAAAAAAAAAAATGGTCAGGCCCGCCCAAGCCCAAGGCCAGGCCCAGGCCCACTGGCCCGGCCCGGCCAAGGACTGAATACACCTAGGTCTGGGCCCAATTTTTTGGCCTGTAGGCCAACCAGGCCAGGCCCAAATTTTGGCGGGAGCCCGCGAGACCCGGATGGGCTAGGCCGGGCTAGATTTACACCCTTATGCTTGGTTGATGGATTTGGATAGGAATTTGGAAAGGAAACTAGACATAATTCTATATTTCATTTATATTTCACTTACATTTTTCTTTTTCAAATTTCTACCCAAATCCGTAATTCAAACAGAGTCTCAGTGGTATGCACTTAATGTGAGACGGTTGTGTCCAATACAATGCATTTAATTAATTTTTCTTCATGTTTTGTAGGTGGTCAGAGATTTTCGTGTCAGGTGGCCTATAGCAAAGGAAAAAGGAGCTCAACAGATTCTGGGTTCAATCCCCAGTGGAATCATCAATGTTTTTAGGTTTTTGATTTTGATATGTATTCCATCTTAATCAAATGGAGTTGTATGCTTTGTCTTTTGGAATTAATTATGCAAGTGATTTTATATTATGATATATGAATGGGTTGTATCTTTTTCTAGGATATTTGCTTATGGGGGTTGTGGGATAAAATAGGACAATGTTTCTCTTTAGTTGGGATGTGGACTCCATGGTTGGCCCACGAATATCAACAACACGCTTTAGTTTGATTTCGGATTAGAGAGAAGCTTGAGCTATAAAATTATATATAGTGGTCTCTGTAGTAGACGTTGGGTTGCTTGGGTGTCTACTTGTTTGTCCATGTGAGCATGATAATATGTAATTATGACACTTGATTTTTATCATATGATGATGAAGGTAAATTTGATAATGTCCCCAAAAAATTTACACTTTGTTGGTTCAAGTGATTTGGAGACGAGGAAATGATTTTGAATACTTTTTTTTTTTGACACCTTTCAATTCCTTGTTTGGATTACTGAATAGGAAAAATTAGTCAAAAACTCTCCATTGGACTCTTGTATGGTGAAAAAGACGGCTCAATTTATTTTGCTTTATACTCCCTAAGGAGAAAACACATAATTGAGTAAAAACAAAGTAAAATATCTCATTTTTTTTCTTTTTCTTTTTTTTCCTTGGATAATATTGGCAGAGTAACATGTTATTGTGAGATAGAATAACATGTTAATTTTTTTTTAAAGAATTTCATAGCCAACATGGATCTTATTTGATAGATCTTGATGAGAGGATTCTAAAAATATTAATTTTATTAAAAATTGACATCTACATCAAAAGTTATATTATTTTAAAATTTAATATTTTGATAATAATAGTATATGTTGGACTTTTTAAGAAATGTTTTTTGTGTTTGTTCTTAATATATTAAAGTTTTATTATGAGGGGAATTTGAATAAATCCCCCTACTAAATATGAGAGAAATTGAGAGAAATACATTTCTTTTATAATTTCCATTTTCAATCTTTTCAAAAGTGGAGTAATGAAATCATTAAATATTATTTTGTTATAATATCAAAACTACTTGTTTAGATATATAATAAATAAAGATTTTAACACTTACAAAAATAATGTTAATTTGGTAATATAATATTATATCATTTCATTTCATTTCTTTTTATAAATTAACTAAACAAGATAGGAAAGAAATCAATATCATTTTTTTTCTTCTTTTCTATAGTTTATAAATATCCGAATGTGTTTCCAATGGACCTGTATGGTTTACCACCAAGGAGAGAGGTGTTCACCATTGAGTTGCTCTTGAGCTCTTCCAATTTCTATGCAATCATATTGGTTTACACGTGCCAAATTGAGAGAATTCAAGGGCCAATTGCAAGAGTTACAGGATAAAGGATTACACTGGTTGGTTAATTGGCTGGACATTTCCCGGTCAGTCGACTGGTGGTGATAAAATCCCAAAACGCTCTGTTAGAATGCGTGATATCAAATGAAAGTTTTACTCAAATTTGATATAAAAAAAAAAAAAAACAGGTTAAATGTTGGAGATACTCTTAGGCTACTCTTGTTTGAGGCTATCTTTGTTCTTGTTTATGATCAACATTCATAATATTCTATACTCAGAACTAAGCTTTACATACATATTAAATTTGGTTTTTAGGGATCAATTTGGATACTGTTTGTTGATTCTCTTACATTTTATTTTGATTTGCATTGAGCTTAGTATTTCACAAGCAGTCCAAAGCTAAATCGTAGTGCTGGGAAAATGTCATGCTTAAATCTATAATTATGAAATCATCAATTCAAATCTATCTACGATGTGTGTTAGATAGAATATGCATATAGAAAGTAACATGACATTATTTTACAAAAAGTCATTTTAAAAATCTTAGGAAGGTATATACAATTGTTGTAACATTGAGGGAGGTCAATGAAAAATACTTTTTTGTATTTTTGTCACAATTAGTGTTATGGAATTTTTTAGTTTTGAATACTCTTAATCAATTGTTGGATGACAATGTACTTTCATAAAAGTATAAAAGAGGATCATTTAATTGTCAGATATTGGCACATAAAAATATGGACCTTTCTTAGGTGTGCCTTGCATATGGTATGCAGGGCACTTACACCTTTCTATTTTACCTTTTATGTATTGAGTTATACAAAAACATTTGAAAACAAGCACATTGGTGACCTCACTTTCCAAGTAAATGAATAAAAGAATATATTATATGACTAAAAGTGTAAATTGTCACAAAAGGTGTAAATAATTTCACAAAATGTGTAAATTTTCACAGAAGGCGTAAATTTTAACAAAAGGCGTAAATAATTTCAGAAAAAGGCGTAAGTAATTTTTGAAAACTTATGCCGTTTGTGAGAACTTACACTTTTTTGTGAAAGTACTTACACTTTTCTGACAACTTACACCTTTTGTAAAATTGCTTACCAAAGGTGTAACTTTTGACAACTTACACATAATACTTACATCTTTTGTAAAACAAGTTATACCTTTTTTGAAAGTTACACCATATGTGAAAAATTTTATTTCATAAAATTTTGACAACTTACATATAATACTTACATCTTTTGTAAAACAAGTTATATATTTTCTGAAAGTTACACCATATGTGAAAAATTTTATTTCATAAAATTTTGACAACTTACACATAATACTTACATCTTTTGTAAAAAGAAGTTATACCTTTTCTGAAAGTTACACCATATGTGAAAATTTTTATTTCATAAAATTTTGACAACTTACATATAATACTTACATCTTTTGTAAAACAAGTTATACCTTTTCTGAAAGTTACACCATATGTGAAAAATTTTATTTCATAAAATTTTGACAACTTACACATAATACTTACATCTTTTGTAAAACAAGTTATACATTTTCTGAAAGTTACACCATATGTGAAAAATTTTATTTCATAAAATTTTGACAACTTACACATAATACTTACATCTTTTGTAAAACAAGTTATACCCTTTTTGAAAAGTTACACCATATGTGAAAAATTTTATTTCATAAAATTTTGACAACTTACACATAATACTTACACTTTTTTAAAACAAGTTATACCTTTTTTGAAAAGTTAATACTTACATCTTTTGTAAAACAAGTTACACATTTTCTGAAATAATTTTTAGAAAAGTTACACTTTTTTTGAAAAAAATTATGACACAAAAGGAGTAACTTTTCAGAAAAGGTTCCACGAAAATGTGTAAATTTTCAGAAAAAGTGTAAGTTTTAAGAAAATGTATAAATTTTATGAAAGAAATTATTTCACAAAAAGCGTAACTTTTCAAAATTAGTGTAAGTTATTTCACAAAAAATGTAAGTAAGCTCACAAAAGGTGTAAGTTTCATTTTTACAAAATGTGTAAATTTTATGAAAAAAATTATTTCACAAAATGAGTAACTTTTCAGAAAGGATATAAGTATTTCTACGAAAATATGTACATTTTCAGAAAAAGTGTAAATTTTATGAAAGAAATTATATCACAAAATGGATAATCTTTCAAAAATTGTGTAAGTTATTTCCCAATAGATATAAGTAGCTTAAGTTTTGTTTTCAGTGTAAGTTCCTCTAAAAGTGTAAATTTTATAAAAATATTATTTCAGAGAATGAGTAATTTTCAGAAAATCTGTCGATCTTGGTCTCTCTGTCGATCTCTGTCTCTTCTTTGTCGATCTCCGTCTTTCTCTCTCTCTGTCGATCTCTGTCTATCTCCATCTGTCTCTCTCTGCCGATTTCTCTGTTGATCACCCTCCCAAACGCTTCGTCTCTCTCCGGAATTCTAGAGAGAGAAACACCAAGCCCTCCCAAACGCCTCTTCTCTCACATATTGCCATTATTTGAACAACAACACAAATACAGTTTGATTTGATTATAGGAGCTCTTTGCAATTTTTGTTCCTCTCTCTCTACCCGAAAGCATCAATAGATCTGGACTTGGGTAACTTCTTGGCTCCAATTCGATCAGGTTTAATATCTTTTTCTCTCTTTTAGATCTGGGTTTGCTTCAATTCTGAATTGTGGTGATTGATCGATTGTTTCAGGTCTGGGTTTGATTCGTTCTCGGGTTTTTGGGTCTCAATTTTGTTGTTTTAACACAGATTGAGCTTAGATTTAGCTATATTAATCATTTCTATGATCATTTTCATTCATTGATCATCTCATTTTTTTGTTTGATATGTTAATATCGGAATTAGATTTGTTAATTACTTGACTTACTGAGAATGTGTTAAATGGTTATGAGAATATTTTACAACAGCATCCAGATAATTGATTTTAGATTTTCCATCATTTCAGTGACCAAGTAGCAGTTGGCCGTGCACTTGATCTTCCTGCGTACTTGGGTGATCCTGGTAGTCGAGAGGTATAGATGATCCTGCTCAAACTTAAATATGCTTTGTGCAAGTTCATTGTCTAACATGTTGCTTGTATTCGTGGCCACCAGGTGCTCCATAAAGTTGGTGCTGAAGGAGCATGTGCAGTAGCAATAACTTTGGATAGCCCCGGTGCAAACTATAGAACAGTGTGGGCTTTGAGCAAGTATTTCCCTAATGTCAAGACATTTGTCCGTGCTCATGACGTTGATCATGGCCTCAATTTGGAAAAGGTGGGAGCAACAACGTTACATTTCTATTGTTGTTTTCATTAGTTATTTCACTCTTCCTAATTGCCTATATAGGTTAATCTTACAATTTTATTTTAGGAGCTCATTATTCTTGTTTGACTTGTGTATAAATCTTTAATCAGTACTAATATATCTTGCATTATCTATATAAAGATCAAATATTTATTCAAATTACATCATATCTTGAGTTTTAGTTGAAACTCTTACAGGTTGTCCCCGAGACCTTCGAACCTAGTCTCCAACTAGCTGTTGCTGTTCTTGCACAGGTAAAAAAACAGTATCGATGACACTGAATTGTATAAGATTTTTCACTGCATGAGCTTTGTATGTTGTTTGTATTTAGTACATACTGCGTAAGTTATATTGACGAATACTATTTTCTTTTTCTGCTGAACATCAGAAATTGGTTACATGCATGTAGTGTGGAGTCTGATTGTAACAAATCATAAGGAAGTTGAATATTATTTCCATTGAATTTGTCACTCACCATGCTATGCTAGTATGCAATGTAATTGATCAATTTTTGGATTAATATTCCATAAAATCACTGTAAGATTAATCTCTTTTTGGTACAATCTTATTACAGTGCATCTTATTGGACATTTTAATTTGAATTAGTGACTTGCTACATGCTTACCTTGAGTCTCAATTCAACTATTTGTGTACAACGTCTTCATTGTTGAGCACCTGTTTTATGTCCACGATGGTTCTCTGATTGAAAAGCATAAGCGGTTGTTACTTTTCCGAAGTGTTTTGTGATTTATACGATATAATTTCACTTTCACGTGACACACACACACACACACAGACGCATTTGACTCGGTTAACACATTGAAAATTGAAGGCATTTGGATCTGATCATTTGGATCTGATCTTGTGGGTCCACCAGCTGCAATGCAGCAACTCAAACTCTTGTTACTGCTGTTGGTTGATGCTTTCTTGTGAAATTGTTACCATGTGCTATGGAAAGTCAAAAACATTATAGAAGCTTGGTTATTTTGGTTTGGCATCTTTCGAATGTTCTTTATCTTGTTTTTCTCTGTTAGGCTAAACTGCCCATGTCACAAATAGCAGCTACTAGCAACGAGTTTAGGTCCTGCCATCTTTTTGAGCTTTCCACGATTCGGTTAGTCTTGTTAGTATAGGCCCAAAGATATATATATATATATATATATATTTTTTCATCTGGATTTTGACTGAGTTACCACAATCAAATATTACATGCAGCTCTCTGAAGCAAGTGGAAGCTGTCTCGGTTATGGATACTCTTGGATCATGAGTAAACCCAAATCTCAACCCTCTGATTCTTCAGATGATAATCAAATCACTAAAGGAACACTGGTAATATAACCCATCACCCAAAGATAAGAACTGACATAATAATATTAAAAAACAGATCACAAAGAACTGTACAACAGTTTACTTGAACCCTTTGGTATAAATTGTATAGAAATACAGCTGAATTAGTGGTAATAGTAGACAAATTTGTTAATTAGTCACATGGACATTTTTGTTCTGATAATGCGCCGTACGTGAAAAGGGCGACTGTTCTTTTTCTTTCGTCAATCGTATTCCGATCTGATAAATTTTTGTAGGCCCTCGTAAAACTGTCTAAAAGGACTTTCTTGTCTCACTAATCACATTGCATTCCATAATCTTAGAGTACTTTCTTAGCTATTAGTTTTGATCATACTGTATAATGAAAATGGTCAATGATATGATGTTACATATGGAGAAACTGTTTTTGTGAGAAAATGTGTAGATTCATGGATTGGCTGTTAGTTTTGATCATGCTCACGCTGTAACTCCTGTGTGTGGGTTATGGTGGTGTTTGTTGAGAACAAAATACTTGAAATGTTAAATTTTTTTTCTTCCTGTAAACCTCTATTCCGATGTTACAAATGCTTAACCTCTTGATGCCTTAATTTCAGTTGTTTTTATTTTTTATTTATTTTTTATTTTATGAACCAGTGTATTTTTCCTGATTTGTTGATCAGCACACGCTGTAACTCCTATGTGTGTGTTGTTGTGGTTTTTGTTGAGAACAAAATACTTGAAATGTTGAAATTTTTTCCTTCCTATAAACCTCTATTTGGATGTCACAAATACTTAACCTCTTGATGCCTTAATTTCAGAGGAGCAAAAACCTTAGTTTCAAATTTATAAGGTTCACCATTCACATAATAAGATTTAAAAATGAAAGAGAAGACAATATGCTTCAAGGAGATATCTGTCTTCATGTGGGAACTATTTCCCATCCATTTTGCTCAAAAAACACTAAAGTCTCACGAGAAAAAAAAACTTCCGGCACACACTCCAATCCGAGTTGATTTTGAACTTCCTAACTAAGTTCTTTAGTTCTTCAACTTCACGCTTCTATCTAGGGCTGAGGTGAAGAAATACAGTAAAGTCAACAAGCCCAGGCAATTCATCAAGAAAATCTCCTTTGTAGAAATAGAGAACCTTACCTGTCATTTCACGCAAGTCTTGAATGACAGTTACCTTTCTCTTGAAATTCTCATATTTCTGTAGTGCTTGCTCTATTGATTCATAGAACACATTGTCCAAGCCCTTTGCCTTCACATGCTTCGTCACATTCGGCACTCTGCTCAAGATCCGCCTCATAATCGTGCGAGAAGTATCTAGCCTCAAGAATTTCTGAATTGTTTGTTGTAGTCAAAATTGCTAAGACTGGTCACAATGCATGTCACAATGAAAACAAGTTCAAAATTAAAATCAAGTGTATTAGGCTTTATGAGTATCTTATGAATACTTGAGATGATCTGGTTTTTTCATTTTTCATTTTTTATTTTTGCATTTGTTGGTTTTTTCATTTTTCATTTGCTGGTTTTTACAAAATAGACAATTATGCTTTTCAATCTAAAATGAGGGAGACAATACATAAACATGGTTCTCAAATGTCCATGTGTTATTTTCCTAACATTCAGTGCTATGCTGCATGATGTCATTGGTACATTATTTGCAACCTTGTTATGTTATGGTTTCATGCTGCAGGTTGTTGAGGCTGCTAAGATTGCAGCAATTAGCATTGTGGATATGCATAATGTGGTTGAGGAGGACTCAGAATCTTCGAAGGAGGATGATATGGAAGGATCTGCAGTTCAAGGAGAAGTGAAGATGAGAATGATAAACGGCATAAGGTTGTTTTGGATAAATTGGAGAAGGCTAGTGAAGATACAATCCTTGGCCAGGCATGTCACAAATATGAGAATTTAAATAAATTGTATCTTGGGTTTGTCTTTTCTTGGATTTCAGAGGTGCATAATTTCCTTATTCATACCCTCTATATTTGTTTACAGAGGTCATTCGTCCTTTAAATTCTCTCTCCCTAAACTTGTGTTGGTCTCATCAATCCATGATTATGGAAGGATGGACTCTATACTGATTTAGGCTTGACTTTTTTTTTTGCCTGTCCTCAAATTTCTATCTCATTCTTTTCTGAGTTAAAAATTAAAATGGGGCACTAGTTCTACCTCCGATTGGGGATTGTGATTGGGGATTGTTTGGGAATATGCTATTTTAGTAACTTTTAGACTTTTTACAAAAATATATGCAAAAAAAGTAGAGAGGTGATATGACCCAAAAAATATATAAAAGACAAAAAGTATGCTATTTTAGTAGCATCTCAAATTTTGTGACTTTTTAATAAGATTTCACTTTGTTCTTTCATTATGTGCCCTTTTCTTATTGTAGGTTGGGGAGTACCAAGGTGCATACAAGGTTAAATCTCTCTCTCTCTCTCTCTCTCTCTCTCTCTCTCTCTCTCTCTATTAAGAATATAGATGTCCATGGTCATATAACCGTCAATTTATACTACCTTTGTATAGATTTCCAAAGGGCTCTTGGAGAAGTATGGACCCGACAGGGTTGTTGATAATCCAATCACAGAGGTGGGACCTATTATTAGACTTGTTATGGCTTGCTCCTTTTGTTAATTTCGATACTTAATTTACCAAATTATTTTCATTCTCTCTTGTTAGGTGAACTTGCTGATTTGAATTCTTGAATTTCTACAATGATGATTGACTTTTGTGTGTGTATATACATATGCTTTTTGTTTTTCCATAATTCTTTTGTCTCATGTATAAATGCTTGTTTTGTAAGCTGGATTTGTAGGCATCGGAGTAGGTGTTGCTTATTATGGTCTTAGGCCCGTTATGGAGTTTATGATGTTTAATTTTTCAATGTAAGTTAGAGTTGTTTTATATTTTTGTCATCCCCAATACCTTGCGAAGAGAAAATTTCTGATATTCTATTTATATTTGTTTTACTTGGTTGCGATGGTCAAGCTTACTTTGGAGCTTTAACTAATAGCTAATTAATTTCAAATCTTGTATCTCAGCTCTTGTTGCATATGAGTTTCTCTTTATATTTTGTTAGGCGCTTTTCTTTGGCAGTTAATGTCTCCAAGGGATCTCAATCTTCATTTTGTTGTAGGCAATTGACCATATCATTAATTCTGCTGCAAAATCAAATTACATTTCTGCTGGCAAGATAAATGTACCTATTGTTTTTTGGGGACCAGATGGTGCTATTGCTGGTGTAGGTGCCCAACACTCCCAGGTATGGTTCCTCAAGCTTCTTTTGCAAGTGATGGTTCTTTAGTCACTTGGTTGTTTTCTAAACAAATGACACGTTATTAAGCATCATTGCCTTTATCCTTAAGGTAATATGAGAGATATGTAGTAACTACATATCTCTAAAGCACTATGTATAGATGATAATTGAAGAGTATTAAATTAGTGTCCAATTTGGACGGTTACAAACAGTTGTATCAATAAGTTTCAACCGACCAGTTGTCAATAGGGAGAATATCAGATTTCTTTTTTTCCTTCTTCATTTTCACTAGGTATTTATTAGGTTTCAGGTTTGAGTACCTCCAAGTCTAATATTTGATTTACACAGTATCGTTTCTTGTTGTGAACATGTTAAGTTTCTTCATTACTAATCTCAAATATGCTTTCAATGATAAAATTCTAAATCAGCGACACACATAACCATTGATGACATATATGGAATGTCTTGTAGTGTTTCGCAGCACAGTATGGCGCCTGCCTTGGTTTGAAAGTGCTAGCCCCATACTCATCTAAAGATGCTCGTGGACTGCTAAAAGCTACCATTAGAGACCCTGATCCTGTTGTTTTCCTTGAAAATGAGTTGTTGTGAGTACTCAGTGCAGCATTAAGTTGTAATATATCAACCTTATCCGTATATATCATTATTATTATCCAATGTGACTTTTGTGCTTCAGATATGGTGAGTCTTTCCCTATTTCGGCAGAAGTTATTGATTCCAGTTTTTGCCTCCCAATAGGGAAAACTAAGGTATTTTTCCTTAAGATTATGATAGTTTTTGTGGCTGCTTCTGTTGTGTTGTGTTATTTATTTTATCATGATTCATTATTGTTGTTATTTAAAATTTATTACCTTCTATCTCCTAGGTTAAGAGAGAAGGAAAGGATGTCACGATTACAACTTTTTCAAGGATGGCGGACTATGCCATTAAGGTTTGTCATGTGATCTTTGTCATTTAGATATATAACCTAACGTTGCTTGTTCCATGGGAGGACAGTGCTTTTGCACAAGAAGTGATCTTAAGTTTAGAAAATGAAGCTATTGTTTGAACTTGAAAAATTTCAGGAGCATCTCTGTATTTGGTATGGTATGCTAACTAGTAATTAGCCTACATTCTACAAGGTATAGTGGTTTTGACTGTCATTACCACGCGGAATACAAAGTTTTAAGCCTTGAGTTAGTCTCTATGATATTGTGACATTGCTTTTAGCTTTGTGGATGAAATTACTTTGAACTGCAGCTAAGCATTCTCATATAGTATTGCTGTAGTTCCTCAGTAAACACTTTTGTATTCATCTTAGATGAGAACATCAGTGATCATTGTTGTTTGTTGACATTGCATATCTTTCAAATTCTCGTTTATATTGCCTTTGGTTACAGTTAGTAAATTTTGTGCCCCTCTTTTAAATGTAACTGTGTTTTGTGATGTTCAGGCAGCTAAGATTCTTGCGAAGGAAGGGATCAGTGTTGAGGTATAAAATACATTAAATGAATACGGTAGTGTTGGTGTAAGACCTAAAATCATTCAAGTATCAGTTTTAAACATGGTAGTGTTGGTTTACTGTTTAAACAGGTTATAAATCTTCGCTCAATTAGGCCACTAGATAGGGCCACAATCAATGCTTCAGTTCAGAACACAAGTAGACTGGTGACAGTTGAAGGAGGGTGCCCTCAACATGGTGTTGGTGTTGAAATCTGGTGTGTATCTCTTCCCACGTGCTTTCCTCATGCATAATTTGATTGTGATATATAATTTACTTGTACATAGATGGATATACATATACATGCACACACACATGATATTGTTGTTTTGATTATGTGCTTGTTATTTTAAATAGTGCCTCAGTTATAGAGGAAAGCTTCATGTATCTTGATGCTCTGGTAGAGAGGTTTGCTTATTTCTGAAAATTTAATTAGTGCATCACTTATTTTTGTGCCATTGTTTTATAGAGTGGAAAAGCTTTTTCTACAAAGCGAATTGAGCTTGTAGGCAAGGAGACCATGGATCTTCTGATTACGGAAACTGGTATTGAAGTTGATAAGAAAGGAGCGCAAGCACAAGATGATGAGGGTCAATTGTTTGAAGAAGTGACATTTGATAGATGCTTCTACATATACAAAGGTCCAGAACAGTTGGAGATCACCTTCTTTATCTTCTTGGTTGAATGTCTTTCAACTCAATGCCATCTGGAATGATAGTTCTGGCTGAAGATTCTAAATTGCTATCATTTGCAAGAATTGGAGTCTTTGTCCAACCACTATGCTTTGTTATTTAACCAAAGAAAAGCGAAACAATTATCTGAATAGAAGTCCTTTTATGACGGAAAGCTAAAACAGGTGCAACTAATTTTCAGTTCAAGTTCTGAAATTGATGAAAGTGCCACAGCATCAAAAAATGGAAAGAAAATAGAGACTGGAGCTGAGGGGAGTGCTGATGTGATGAAGAATCTACACAACTCAAGTGTCAAAAAGGCTGCTGAAATGGCTGCGGGGTAATCTTGCCTCAAACAATCTGTTTCAGTTTTCAACTTTATTAACGCTATTAAGTAGGTATAACCTGTGTTGTCTGATTCCAATTGCAGATCCAAGCCAGATTTATTCCTCCACTTTTGGAAGGCAAAGATATTCTTGGAGCTGCAAGGACAGGTTCTGGAAAGACCCTTGCTTTTTCTGATACCTGTTGTGGAGAAGTTACATCAAATCCGAACAGGGGTAATTGTCATTTGCCCAACTAGGGAACTTGCCATACAGGTAAATATTCTGGTTTTTATTTTATTTTTATTTTTTGACTTATCGATATCAATCTTTTCCCAAGATAGCTTGTGATGTGATTCCAATTATTAATCCTACACTCTAATCCTCTCAATTACAACTCTTTTTGTGATATATGTACTTTCTAAACAAGCAAATTGAAATGACAAAATCATTATAGAATAAAGCCATCCCTATTGTATCCTTTTTTCTGCAAAGATAATAAATCTAGAAGGTTAATATTGATTATATAAGTATTTTTCCTTCATCATTTCAACTCTTTCTCAATCTTAGAGTGCATTTAGAATATTATTTTTTGGAAGTTACTTCTTGTTGTATGTGTTAGATCATCTTCTAAGCTCTTTTGAAGAATTTTTTTTCATCATTTTCTACTAATTTTGGAAATCATGTTTTACCTTCCATTAATTTAATTTCATTTGGTGGTTTGAATCGTTAAGAAAAGAAAGATAATCCACTTCATCTTTTCTAATAACACTTCTTTTGTTTTAGGGGTCTTATTGCTTTCTATCTATACCCATCTTCCAAATTAGTTGCATTCAATTATAATGGACTGTCATTTTTCTAGGTAACGACCTGGACTAATCTTCCAATGAAATGATGCAGACACATGCAGTGGCAAAGGACCCTCTTAATCATCATTCACAGACTTTATATATTCTGAGCCATATTGTGTTGATTTTGTGGAAAACATATACAGAGAAGAATAAGAAAGATAGAAAAAAGAAGAACTAGATTTTATTACTGAGAGAAAACAATACAACTCAGGTTTTATATATTCTGAGCCATATTGTGTTGATTTTGTGGAAACATATACAGCCGGATCCTGCTGGTTTTAAGAAAAATATCTAAATAATATGAGAAGAAAAATTCTCAGACTGATTGTTACCTGAAATTGAGAAATGTAGAACCCATCTCCAAATTTTTTGGTGAAACATTCAGTTGGTTTCGTAGGGGAAGTTGGTCTATAAGGAACACTCAAGTTAACAAGAGCTTTGACTCTCTCTGGTTTGAATAAGCAAAGGTACCAAACAACTTGAGCACCCCAGTCATGTCCTACCACAAATGCCTATATAAGAACACAACAACACTCTGTCACATAAACTTCATATCCCAAATGATGTGCTTGTAGCACTGAACTGAATGTGAACTATATGACAACTAATCTAGATTTTTATGCCTTTAGTTGAACTATGGGGTATGATTGTAGTACCCAATTTTGCATGGTGATAGAACTAGGGTTAGACTTCTTTATAATTACTTGACCACCTGCTGTGAAAATTACGTTTTCTCTTACAAGTTACAAGTTCGTGGTAGATTGGATAATCACATAGATTGGACTGGATGATTCTGTGATTTAAAAAAAGTTGAACTCTAAAACTATTTCTTGTTCCAATTGGTCTGATTTGGTTTGAGTTGAAATAGTCTTTTTTTTTTTTTGGAGAAGGAAGCGGAGTGTAACGCCCTCAAAATAACAACATTAAACCCATCAGATAAGACATGCATTTACATATAAACTAATCACATTCTTTTATTCATTAGAGTTCCATTACATAAGTATTACATGTTAACATCAAAACAAAATGCCCTACGGGCTTACAGCTTTCCAAGTTAACACTTGGTTACAACAAAAAGAGTACTAACTCATACACCTTAAGCCCTTGGCTTGTATTTACATGTAATACATCAAAAAGTAAAACGACAATATTATGTCCGCCTCAAGCCTCCTAAGCTATGTCCTTGGAGGTGGCATGCTACCTGTACCTGAAAATGATATTCCCATATAGGGTGAGCCACAGCCCAGTAAAAATACACTAAACCAACCATGAACAATGACTAAAAGATTAGCAATTGATAGATGGCTAACACAGATACATTCACATAAATTACACATTTATGTCATACAACTTACGAGTCTAAGTTACCTTTCATTTTCCCTTTTTCAACAGATAAGCATGCTAGCTCTATCATCATTTCCATAGATATGTATAAAAACTATACCCCACATTCAGATAAGCATATAAGCTATATCCACATTCTCAACAGATATGAATAACAACAATATCCCACATTCACAGATAAGTATATAAGCTGTATCCACACTTTACCAAGATAAGCATAGAAGCTCTATCTTCACTTCTCTAGACAAGCATATGAGCTGTATCTACGGAGTTCATCCCCTATCTTCTCCCAACACTATCCGGTTTAGAGGTACATCCCCTATCTTCCCCTAAACCGCGGAGTACATTCCCTATCTCCTCCTCTACACATAGCGTATATAAACACATTGGTTCTATATACAATCACCCAATACATACAGTTAATGTATTCTATCAACCGTCAAGTTCCATGACACATTTCATTGATTAGTTTCAGTTTGCCTAATCATCATGCATTGTCTACAACAATCACGACTATCCTCCACCGATAGCCCAAAGCAATTATTTCTAAACAGAAAATAAATGCACAAATGGATATTCAATCAACATTTCATTTCCTCATTTCTCACCATTAATTATCCCAATTAATCAAACAATGTAATTAGGCCATTTTCCATAATTACTATTTCAACCCTTAGGTCCCATTTTCATCAATGATTTAACATCAATTCCATTTCTCCATGCCAAGCATGCATCTAGGTTTATTATGAATAAAACCGCAACTTTTGTAAAATTACACAAAAGCCCCCAACTTTCACAAAATTACCAAACCAACGCCAACATCTCAAAATACCAAAATTTAAAGACAAAATCCATAGAGAGGAGTAGGATATCCCTACCTCGAAGTTTAAGCCAAAAAGGAGATGAAGACTCGAAGATCAACTTGCTCCAAATCCAAACTTTTTCAGATTAAATCAAAGCTCTCAACGCCCTCTATCTTTTTAACAAAGGCCCTAGGCTAGATTCACACTCTAGGAAGATCAATTCTTAGAGAGAATGTAAGTGTAGAGAGAGAGGGTGTCGGATCTAGGTTTTGAAAGAAAAAGGGAGTGAAAAAGTGATGTTCAAAAACGCTACTGTCCTCTGATATAAAACACGCTTGCTCGAGCGAAGACTTGGTCGCTCGAGCGACCAGACACAGAAACTCTCGCTCGAGCCAAGAAGTTCTCGATCGAGCGAAGAAAAACCCAGACCGCTCGAGCGAAGGAAGCTCGCTCGAGCCAAGAAAGGCAACTCTCAGGTCCAGAACCAGATGCAACACTCGCTCGAGCGAAGCCACCCTGGCTCGACCCACCAGACACGAACCTCACTCTCGCTCGAGCGACAAACTCCTGGCTCGAGCGAAGGGCCAAAAATCTGGACAGCAACACTAGGCTCCCAAACACAACCAACCTGTAACAAACCTGCCCAACACATCTTATAACTCAATATACAAAGTAAAGAGGATGCAAACATGATAATAAACAACTACCAACATCCACGGACACATGTCCGGATCACTGTACAACAAGGGTAAACCCGGGATCGCTATACGGAGCTTACTAAAAAAATCATTTGTCAAACCTCGCCTCATAATATCAAAAGAAATTTATGGGAAAACATGAAGATATCATTATTATTTTACTTTTTCAATTCTATGCCAGAACATTTATTGTAACTTGTAAGTTAGAGTTTGTGAGAAAAATAACTTAAATAAGTTAGTTATTTTGAAATTAGCAAATGGATTACAAGCAAATTGAATAAATTATTGCGTCATAGGCGTTATTAGTTTTTTTTCGGCCACTTAGCTTTTTGACCTTAGGCTTTTTCACTAGATAACTAGTTCATGCAAGCTTTTGGTGGCTCCATTAGGTGTAGTTTGGGTTCTTGTGTTGCTGTGTATTAAAAATAAAAATAAAAACTTACATTTTGTGGTTCTATTATATGACTAATTTGTTAGGGAAAGTCAAAGTTAATATTTAGAATACCCCTCAAGACATGATAGTTTATTGATAATTCTACCAGAATGCTTGAGGATTTTTTAATTTTAAATTTTTGCTGGGTAATGTAATGGGAACAATAGTTAGACCATATTTTTGGGGAGTACTATTGACCAATGGCTCCTTCACCAACCCTTTAGACCATATTGTATCTTGTCCACACACATGTAACACCCGCTAGGCAGAGTTGGCACTTTTGGTTTTGGGTGGGATTCCCTTGCTTTTTTTTATTTCTTATGCGATCTAACTGATTCCATTGTGACAAGCCATGGAACTTTAGTTTGGTTATTGATGGATGCCATTTTCACATGCTATTTTGATATATATAAGTTTGAGTCATTGAATGCTTTTAGGTTCCATTCCTTTCTTCCCATATTTTTGTGAGGCTGCACAAGGCTGAGAGCTGGAGAATGTAATGATTTAAACCATTTTAAGATGTTATAATCTATAATCAATGGGCTTCCAAATAGTGACTTCAATTATGGAAAGTAGCAGTGTCATTGTGCATGATAAATAGTGTGCATAAGTTGGTTTCTTTAGGATTGAAATTTTTTAAGGTTGAATTTCATTTTATTTCTGCGTTTCATTTTCTAGAAAGAGAAGAATATTAGCATGTTGAAAAATCCAAATACTATTTGATACAGATTAGGGGAACAATTACAGAGAGGAGTTGAATAGATTACTTGTAGGTTGTGGAAAAAAAAAACTATTTGATCCAAATGTTATTTTAAATTTTTGCTAGGTAATGTAATGCCCAATTTTCACTCTCATTTTTACTTTCTTGCCCAATTTCAAATTGTACTATTTTATTGTCATATTCATGAGATCCTGAGTATCCTAGATTGCTTTTTCTCAACTGGGTTTTTTCCCTTCTACATTTATTGGCCCACACACACATGTCCATTAGAGTATTTTTGTATAAGTATTGCTTTATATGTAATTGTAATTGTGTATACTTTTTTTTTCCCTTCTACATTTATTGGCCAGCGTACACTTGTTAATCAGAGTATATTTGTATAAGTATTGCTTTATATGTATTTGTAATTGAGTATGTTTTTTTTATTCAGATTAGATTTAGTGTAGAAGTTCCACCAGCTGTTTGTGAAGATTGTTACAAAAGGATCATGAATGAGTTAATGAAGCAATCGAAGGTACTGTTGTGTTACCATCTAGTTTTTGCTTCTATATGGTATGATGTGATGGTTAGTCTCACAAATTTTTCTTAATGAACATTTTACATACAAGTAGGTCCAACAGTTTCATGGTATTGTAAATTATATGGCCAATTTTCTTCCTAATATGTCCAAATACAGGACTCCTTTGCAGCCCAATTAAGGAAGAATGCTTACTAATGTGCTCTTTGTACCCATTTTTGTTTTGGCATCCAAGTTAGTCAACTAATATATTGAGGGTGAATTAGTAAACCATGTGTTAATATGTTTTGCCCTTGTGTTTGGAGGGTGTGGTCTGAACATGTCTATTGATCACTGCTTGGGTGTATTTTTGATGATTGTCCGCTACTGTATTTGAACTGTCACCTTTTTGTCATTGTAATTATGCAGCCTCATTTGTTGAAAAATGGTTATTGTAGGCTCAAGTATTTATGTAACAAGGAAGGACTAAAGGCAAGTTCCATTGCACTTACTGCACTTGCAGAGTATACCGGTGAGTAATAGCTCCTCCATAAAGGCATATCAACCGTGTGAAAAAAAATTTCTTCCCTCCTTGAAGGTTTCTTGAATAAAAATGCTAGTAGTTATTTAGAAAGATAACAAAAATAAGGAAGAAGCATTCAAATGGTAAACTTAGTCGAAAAGGGCGTTTCGGGCTCAAAAATTCAAAATAGCCCCAGAATCATTGTGTGGCTGTCACGAACAGCTTCCCCTTCACAAATAGGACTTGTGACAACTGAAGGCCCTCAAACCACGGTGTGGCTCTCACGGACAGCTTCCCCTTGACAAATAGGACTTGTGACGACTGAAGGAATGTAATTAGGACGCGTAGGCTTGGAGTTAGACCCAAAAACGCGTTAAACTTGGTCGAACAAGGGCGTTTCGGGGTCAAAAATTCAAAACAGCCCCCAAACCACCATGTGGATCTCACGGACAGATTTCCCTTGACAAATAGAACTTGTAACATCTGACGGCATGTAATTCGGACCCATAGGTTGTTAGTTAGAGCCGAATACACCTTAAACTTGTCGAAAGAGGGCGTTCTGGAAGCGAAAATTCAAAACAGCCCCCAAACCACAGTATGGATCTCACGGATAGCTTCCCATTGACAACTAGGACTTGTGACAACTGTCGAAATGTAATTAGCACATGTAGGCTTGGAGTTAGACCCGAAAATGCCTTAAACTTAGTCGAAAGAGGGTGTTCCGGGGGCAAAAATTCAAAACAGCCTCCGAACCACTATCTGGATCTCATGGACAGCCTCCCCTTGACAAATGGGACTTGTGACAACTGACGGCATGTAATTCAGGCTCATAGGTTGGGAGTTAGAGCCGAATACGCCTTAAACTTAGTCGAAAGAGAGCGTTGCAGGGGCGAAAATTCAAAATAGCCCCCGAACCACCGTGTGGCTCTCATGGACAGCTTCCCCATGAAAAATAAGACTTGTGACAATAGACGGAATGTAATTCGGACCCATAGGTTGGGAGTTAGAGCCAAAAACGCCTTAAACTTAGTCGAAAAGGAACGTTCTGAGGGCGAAAATTCAAAACAGCCCCTGGGAGGGGAAAACTTGGGGGTAGGAGACATAAGTTGGGAGTTAAAGTTGAAAATGCCTTAAACTAAATTGAAAAATCGCATTTCGGGAGGGGAAAACTTGGGAGAAACTTGTCTGGACATGCAACATACAATTACGACTATAATAATAGTATTTTGAAAACATTATATACATTCAAGTTTTGTATAATTTTCTTTTATAATTTGAAATGATAATGTTATTCAATCAATACTAATGGTAAATTTTATTTTTACAGATGGTTTTTGGCGTGGGAATGTGAATGTTCCTTATTTGTGTGCGGAGGACATTGCTTTTTTTATAATCTATTATTATGCTGTCCTTCATTTTTTTGTGGATTACTATTGTTTGTACATATAACTATTGTCGTTGTACAAATTAGTTTTGGCATAAAACATATTACATTTGGCGTGGTATAGATTATCATTTGACATGGTATTGTGGATATTTCTTTTTTTGTGTACGGAAGACGTAGTTTTTGTACAATCCTCTAGTTTGTATAGAATTATTATTTTAAGTTGGATTATGCTTGGTTCGTATGGAATTTCTATTATATTTCGAATTTGACATTAAAAGTTAAATTTTCGTAGATTGTTATTATTTTGTTTATATACAGGGTATAGGTTGCATAAAATAAATATAGGGCGAAATTAAAACAAAACTGAAGAAAGTTTTTGGTGACTAAACATTTAGGAGCCAAAAAGAAGTGAAGTTGTTAATGATGAACCAAATTGGTAGTCAAAAGGAAATCAAGGTTTTTTGGCAACTAAATATTTGGTAGCCAAAAGAAATAAAAGATTTTTGGCGACTAAATAATTAGTAGCAAAAAAAAAAAAACACAAAATAAGTTTTATAAATGTGACCAGTGACTATTCTTTTTTATAAACGTGATGTAATTTGGATGGTTTCTTTATGGATGATGTAATGTGGATGTAAATTTGATTTTGGTAATCCATGTATGTGTAGATTATTGATGTGTAATGTTGTAAATTTGATTTTGAATGCCAATTTATTCGGCACAAAATGCATCCATATTGCAAGAGTACAGAGCAATTGATTGCACAAATGATTGTGAGATTGGAACATGCCTAGTGCATAATAGATTCACTATGATTCGATTGTAAACAATATTGAAGCAAATCATACACGGACGCCAAACTTTGGCATGTTTTTTTTTTGTTTGTCATGGCCATGGGCTCCAAAATGATTGGCTAATGGATTGGTGTTTTCACATTTTTCGCAAGAATTGATTGACTAATGGGTCCCCAATCAATTTTCAAATCAATTGGAAAATGCACTGCCTTGATAGAAATCAATCAAATAAAAGGTAAAAGCCAAAATCTTGAGTGTTTACTTGATGTTTAAACGAATATAATGTATTGAATAGTATTTTGCTTGATGTTTAATGTTTGAAGTTAACAAATTATATCATTGACAATCTCCTCATAAATTACTATTCAATACATTAAACATCAAGCAAAATACATCATATTTCAAACATCAAGCAACTTATCCTCGTTGACAATTTTCAAAAATTTAGAAGAAAAAAAAAAGAAAAAGAAAAAAAAGGCAATATGCTATCATATTTCAAACAATAAACAACCTGGTGAGGTCATATTCACCAAAACACCCACCATAAGAATTATTTTATACACGAAACATATCATACTAAACTCCCAAAAGGAAGTAAAAAGTGTTCACAAACAAATTGGGACAACCACAAAACCCATAACATATTCAACTATCAATTTAGTCTAAGCATAGTAAAACAATGAAAAGGCCAAGGTCAAGGCTCCTTAGAAAATTCATCTCCGTCTTCAACATCTTCTGTTCTCGACTCTTCTTCATCTCCGTCATCATCATCATCTTCATCTCTTTCCAACTCTTCTTCGTATCCCTCATCCTCACCTTGTCCTCCATCCTCATGAGGGGTATCTACATTTTTTTTTGTCAATTCATTCAATGTCACACAGATTTTAGAAGATCACTCTTTTCCTTCTCCTAGATCTCTTCTGAGATTCTCAAACGTTGAATGTCGTCCTCCTTAAATTTCAAACCAACATGCAACTCTTCCATCTTTGAGTTTAAGCTCCCCATACCCAATCTAGTAGTAGATGCAGTTGCTTCCAAATGCTTGATCATAGCATCTGTGTGAAAAACAAGAAGCAAGTCTATTAATAAAAATTTAGATCAAAAGCCAATTGTTGTTATCATGTGATAAGACTTACAACTCCTAGACACTAATACACATACAAAAACACTTTTGCAAGCACATGAATATAGAAGTATGCCTTTGTTTCCAATTGCAATAGCTTATGTAAAACTCCAAATGCATTAAAATTCATTAAATAAATCATTAAGTTAAATGTGTGATATTACTACTATCACTAATATAAGAAGAGCGTGGTGGCAGCAGCAGCAAACTGGTAATAGAAACCGAGCTCAATTCAACTCACTCACCACTCCTTATTGTTACAACAACTGTTCAGATTGTCTTCAAATGTTAATGATATTATGACAACCCATATTTTGGTCAAATCTATTAATTTCTCAAATAAGGAAAGGTGGTCACGTAAGGCATGGACCTTGGCTGCACCTTACTCAAGGCAAGATGTGAACCCTTAGGTATGTTAACCACAAAGTGTTTTCATGTAGGTTTTTTAGGATGCAAGCTTTAATTTGCTACTCATTAATACATTATTATAAACAAAAAGTCAAAATAAATGAGAAGAAGGTACCTCATTTGTAACAAAAGCAAACTTTTCGTTGGCAATTTCGTAACCGCATTCACCATAACCCTACGTATACAACATTGGTCTAATTATACAGTTTTAGTTATAGCAAAATTGGGATGAAGCAAGGAATGCAATTCTAAAACAAAGTATTTTAGGTTTTTAGCTAATATAATATTCAAAAATATATGCCAACTTCCCACTTTTAGTGACACTAATAGTTGTTGCAAATTCACCTATGCAAAATTCAAATCACATTCATTCAACCTTCAAACTTAATTAAGAAATAAAAATCCATCAACTAATCCAAAATATAAACCAAACATATTCAACAAAACATATCTTCATATCTAAAAAAAATCAATTATTCAAACAAAATATAAATGTCAAAATACAGTTTGATTATAGATTACTATTCAATAATCTATATCAAAATATATGTTGTTCAATGAGCCCATCCCTATTATATATCTATAAAAGAAAAATATAAGAAAAAACAAAGGATATTTAATCTAGCATCCCTCTCCAACTTTTAGTAATGGAAGAGATCCACAATATTTTATTTTTTATAGCCTAAGGTCCCTCACCCACACTCATATATCACACCAACTCTCTCATTCTCTCTCATCTCTCCTCTCTCTTCCTCTCCCCAACCTTACCCACACCCATACCCATACCCATCGAAATCGTTGTTGAGGCGGGTGACGATGGCTCAGACAATGGCTGACCCCAACACTGACGACAGCAATGCCATTGACAATGAGCTTGTGCCATCCTTGCTTGCGGCTATCGCACCCATCCTCCACATTGCTAATGAGGTGGAAAAGGACAACCCTAGGGTTGCTTATATCTATGAGAAAGCCCAAGCCTACTTTTACTCTCTGTCTCTTTGTTTGTCTTTGTTGATTTTGCTTTTGTTTTTTTAAGTAAATGTTGTTGTTAATCATACCAATGTACTTGGTGGTGATTCAAATGATATTTATGATGTTTTGGAAAGTTTAGTTAAGTGTATTTGGCTGTGCAAATTGAATCGTTTTATTTTTTCTTTCAAAACACAGACAAATTTTGATTCAAACAAATTTCAAAACATAGAAAATTAGAGAAATTGATATGACACATGCATAGTAGTGGTCATGCTAATTAAGGTAGAACACACCTGAAGGCCTTTCCACTCTTTTACCAGATGGTCCAGCATTTAAAGCTGGTTTGGTTGCTGCTTGCTAAAGTAGACACGAGCAATAGACTTAATACATACACAGAATATGAAGTCAAACATTACAACATATACAAGCACCGAACCTTTGTCTTGAACTGCCACCAATCTGAGGGATACTTCAAAATTGTCCAATCAAATACATAAACTGATAGCCTACACAAATATATCAAGGAATTAAATTTTAGGATGGCACTCTTAAAGAATATCAATAAATGAAACAACCGATACAATTCCTAGTCTGTGATATATGAATTTGCCTCCTAGGTTTTCAAATTTCGATCCAATTTCCAATCCGTTCAATTTAAAATGTTAGCAATCTGAAGACATTGAAAATGTCCAACAAATTAATTGAAATGCCTGTTTTCTCTTTAATCAAAGCTCATTAATTATCTTGTAAGGCACATAATTTAAAGTAAGTATTGAAATATTAGTTGATAACTTATTTAGTAGCTTATTTTTATTATAAAAAAAATAATAAAAAGATGATTCAATGTTAATCATTATTGCCTATGTTGATTGATTCCTAAAGCAGGCAAGGCATCTGTGGCAATTGTTTATCAGTAAATCTCAACAATCAGAATTCCAATTCACCTAATAATGAAAATAAGTTGAAGAGTTTTGCATGGAATTTAATGATGAGCCCAATGCATGCCCATTGAATTAACTTGTATAGAATTGGCAAATTAGGAACCACAGAAAGTATAGAAATGAAAGCAGAGGCTCCTCTTAACCAATTCCTACATTACCGAAGGATTTGCATCACATGACAACTTACTTTTTTTGTAATAATAATAATGAAAACAATAACAATAACAAAACCATCATAATACTAACAAAAGAAACATAGCCTGCTCATTCCAGAAGATCACGAAGAAAACTGATACGGGTTTTGTGATCAACACTTAAAGCAATATTTTGAAACTAGAACCCACTCAGTAGTTGGACAACACAGACGATAAACAGTATAGCTTTTAAACATTGAGAACCGCTAAGCCATTTTCCCCATAATTTTATTTCTACTTACATTTCTCTAGGTTATGTCAAAGAGCAAATTAATCATTATCCAAACAATAGCAACCAATGAAAAAAACTCTTTGGAAGTCTTACCATTGAAAGGTGAACACTACAATGGTAACTCTTGTCCTTTGGAAGTACCTTTTTACCTTAACCAACCACCAATCTTTGAAACAAACATTTTCATTTTTAAAACCTGAATAAAGAGCAAAAGAATCAATAAATACCATGAAATTCACATATTTAAAAACAAAACAAAAAAATAAATTAACATCATATGCTTGTTTTAACTGATAATAATTTGTGAATCTAAAAATCCGAAACGTTGTACCTGAAGATTTATAAACTAAATCCCAAGTCAATCCCATAATGAGCATTCACCAGGCAGTGTTCATCAAACAAAGAATGATTGACAAGACAGTTTGATAAATAATTATGCAGTCCTCAGACTTGAGTCCTGAAAATCCTTTCCTCTCCATTTGATTTTCAATTTTAGAATAGTTGTCCACTTACCATGGCAAACATGTTAACACTTAAACTAACAAAAATTAACATTGCAACAATTCTGATTTAAATATTTACTAGGAGCTATTTTCCATAGTTATCAACAATTACTGAAGCGATGGAAAGAATCAAAATTCACCTAAGATGTTGAATATCTATAAAGACGACCAAAAGAGTTCTCCATTATTGTTTGTAGCTTGCTGTTTTTGAATAGGACCTATCAATCAGCCATGTGATAAAACAAAGTCGCAGCCAAGAGTACCTAAAGTTGCAGGCAGAGCAATTTTGCAGAGCTAGGGCATAAACCCTTCAAATTCAAACTTTACCAAAAATTAAAATCAAATACAAATGTCAATCAACGAAAATCCCATGTTTAGGTAGAGTATGACAAATTTAAAGCTAAAAGTAACGGCAAGGCAATCACTAATCAATTGTTCAATAAAAATTATAAACAATCATGCTATCATGCCTCCTAATGTTCTAAAACTAGGGGAAAAAATCTTATTACTATGCAATCACTAACCCCCCAAAGTTTAACCAATGTGAAAACTTTAATATGGAAATCCAGTGTCAATACTCATTTTCTAATGTCAACAAAATATACAAAAATAAAGGTTTAAACAAGAAAATTAAGTAAAAATACCACTTCAAGAACTTCAAAAAAATCGAAGGGATATAATAATGTTCTTAAGGTTACCTTGTGGTCAATAACAGTACCACTTGCAGTGGCCAAATTCGGGAGGGGCGTAGGTGAGCTGCAGTGGGAGAGAGGGGAAGAGAGAGAAAAAGTGGATCTGAGAGGAGGTCTGGTGCGAGAGGTGAGAGAGATTAAGGGTGGGAGAAGGAAAAAGCATAAGAGAAAAGACAACAGTGGGCGAGAATTTGTCCAGCAAGTACTCTATAATTCTAAGAAATTAAAATTAAAATAAAATACCAAACAATGCACGTGACAAATTATTAGATGCAACAAACAATATGAACGAAAAAGATGATGTCAGGATCACTATTATAATTTCTCACATGTAACAGCTTTGAGAGAGCTTCCCATTTGGCTCAAATTTTCTTTTCAGTAGAGCATAGACCGAAAAAGCTTGAGAGTAATAACAAAATCATCTTTCTCTACCAAAAAATAATACACAACGCTCTTTTACTAACAGCTAGCAGGCAACAAACGAATAATTGGACTTGAATACAATGCTAGTGGGTTGCATGATCCAATTGAATCTCTTGGCACAAATGTAACTAAAATTAAATCAAAAGTAGAGAGAAAAAACAAAAGTTATAGTCAAACTCCTTTTTTTTTAAATAAAAAAATCAATACCATAAAAGATGTTATGACAAAACTTAGTTACTAGTTCGTACCATAAAAGATGTTATGACTAAACGATGTTACTGGTTCGTAAAAACAAAATAAAAAAATGCAGCTATAGTCAACTAATAAATTTACCTTTTATAGCTATAACTCATTCATCAACCTCAAAGTGCTCACACCACGCCTGTAAATCAAAAATCACAAAATGACAAACAATTCTAATTGTGAAAACCTTAAAAAAATAAATAAATACAAAAAAAGAAAAGAGGAAAGCAAAATGCAATGCCTTTACATGTAGAGATGGAAGATGAAGCAAGATGATGTTATCAGCCAAAATTACTTTCAACAATCCAAACACTTGTAAGAATTTGTTCATTGTGAATTAAACTACTCCACCTAAATTAAACTATAAACCTTCCCCAAACTATGAACTTTTAAATCAATGAATTGTAAACCCACTTCTTATAAAGATATTTGGAGGAAAGCATCATACCAAACCAAAACAAAAAATAATAATAATAAATAAAACTGAAAACCTGAATTGAACTACTACCCCTTTACCCTTAAACACTAATCAAGAGGTTTTAGGATGATTAATGTTTGTTTTGGTGGACTAATTGCATACATTTTTTCTGTTGTGAGGTGCCTTGTTAGTCTTTTTCCTCTTGTTAAAATAATATACAAAATCAATCATACATAAGAAATTACACACATTATTGCATTGCAAGTCAATAAATTGATTAAATAGTCTACAGCAGAATACCCAAATTCTTAGTTCACATCACATTAGGTGTTTTCTTCCAATAATTCATGTGTACATCCAACATAAATATATTGTGTGTTTAATTGAATTTGCAATTGATCAAAGAAACATAACTGTGAACTACCAACACAAAATACTCCTCGAATTACCAAATCTTGAAATTAACATATACCAAGAATGAAATATGGTGGCTAAGAGAGAGAGAGAGATTAGGGCCCGATGGCAGGAAGCAAGAGAGGATGTAGAAGGACAACAAAAGCAATGGAAAGTGGGCTTACCGGTGGGATTGGCTAGCGAGAGCGATGGGTCGTGCGAATGTGGGGGTTCCGCTGTATGCAAAGAGACGGTGCCAACGGTGGCGTGTTGCGGTAGTGATTACAGGGCGGTGAAAGTGTGTGAGGTAGAGTGTGCTAAGAGAGTGAGTCGATTTGTGAGCAATTAGGATAGAGAATAAGATCCAGAGAGAGAAAAAGAAATCAACTTACCTGGTCAGAATGAAATAGTCTAAGTTCGTGAATCGGCGGTATTGACTTTCGATTCAGGCGGTACAACGGTGGAATGGGACCAACAAAATCGTCCGTGAGGAAGTAGTTGTATGAGAGAGCAGGAGAGACTGACATGAGAAACGTAGGAGAGGGATTAGGGGCAAAATTTTGAGGTCCTAAATTTTGAGAGGGAATTTTAAATTAAGATAAAATTTTGTAAAAAAATTTGTTCCTAATTTTTTTTTTGTAGCTGTTCAAAATATATTATGCTTGTTAAATTAATATTTTTTAATTATTATTCTTTGTTTATAATTTTTATTTTATTGGAGTTTTATGACTCAGTTTGAGGGGGGGGGAAAGTATAAAATTTAGATACATTTAAAAGTATAAATCTCATTACAAAAATTAAAATTACACCAAATATAAAAATATAAAAAAATCATATTTTTTTATATTTTTTGTATTCATAGATTTTTTTATAGGAAAAATTGGTCTAACATCCCTCTCTAACTTTTAGTAATGGGAGAGGTTCATAATAAATTTTTTTTATAGTCTAAGGTCCGTCACTCACACCCATATATATAACACACTCTCTCATTCTCTCTTCTCTCTTTTCTTGCACCAAACAACTCCTCTCTCTTTCCTCTTCGTTCGCAACATTGTTCAGAGCTTCATTGGCATTGACTACGATGGAGGAATTCGCACTAGCAACATTTATAAAGCTTTGCCGATGAAGATCATCGATTTATATGAAGATTCCTAATAGTGCTTTATACAGCAAGATTTATATGAAGTAGAGCACTAGTCCTCATTGTTGTTCCTCCAATCACTAGTCCTCCGATGAAGATTTCTGCGTCGACAAATACCACTACCCTCAGAGGACAAATATCAAGAAGCAGAGCACTATTAAGATTTATAAAGCATTATAGCAGATATGAAAGCAAAAACAAAATGCATCAATTACATATCCAGAAGCACAATTGGAAAATATTCATCATTGCTTCTCTTACCTCTTTATTGTTTCTTCTTCATTGTCTTTATTGTTGATCTCAATAAACTAAATCTTAAAATCCTCTTACAACATTTAATGAAGAAATCCACATAAAAAGATGTATTGGGGAGCTGGGGATATGGATTCAGCAAAGAAGGTGCTTGATGAAATGCCAGGGAGAGAATTTTTGTCATTCAACGAAGAAGGTGTTTGATTTTTTGTTGTACTCAATTTTCTTTGGTTTAAAATTATGAACAAACACAATTTCTCTAGTTTGATTAAAATTTCTCTAGTTTGATTAAAATTTCTCTGGTTTGGTTAAAACAATTTATTTGGTTTAAAATCATTGTGCTAAAATTTCTCTGATTTAGTTAAAACAAATTTCTTTGGTTTAAAACTGTGAACAAACACAGAGAAATTTGTGAACAAAGTCAGAGGAATTCTCTGTGAATAGAGCCAGAGAAATTTCAATTCTATGTGAACAAAGCCAGAAAAAATTGTGAACAAAGCTGGGATCATGAATTCGTTTAGTAATTTGCTACTGTGGATCTTGGGCGGAGCTTCATCTGAAGGGTTGAACTCATTTGTTTCGATGTTTAGAGACGTGCGAGATCAAGGCGGCCAAGTTTATCCAAATCTAGCTAGGTAGGAAAATCATACAACATAAAATGTTCACTAAGGATTGAAATGTTGGTTGGTCCTTGTATTTTTTGAATGTTTAATTCTAATGTCATTGTAAAGGGTTTTGTAAAAATATTAGTTTACACATAAATGGTTGAATAAACTGGATATGGAGTAATGGTTAGTAAACAGAAGTTGAAATAAGAAAAGGAAAAGGAAAAAAAAATTCTCTAGTTTGAACTCAGAGAAATTTCAATTTTCTCTGGTTTGAACCCAAAGAAATTTGGTGTTGGTGATGTGTTAAAATTTTCTCTGTGATGTGTAAAATTTCTCTGTGATGTGTCCAGAGAAATTTGGTGTGGGTGATGTGTAAAATTTTCTCTGTAATATGTCCAGAGAAATTCGGTATCAGTGATGTGTAAAATTTTCTCTGTAACGTGTCCAGGGAAATTTGGAATTTTCTTTATGATTTGTCCACAGAAATTCTCTGGGTCCCATTTTCTCTAGATCGATGTCTCTCTGTCTCTATTTTGTCAATAGAAAAATTAAAATTTGTAGAGGCTATTGTCAAAGGGTTCAAAACTTACTTTTCTCTCATTGAACCTGTGATTCTTCTACAATTCTACGTCATTGTATGTCTCTCTTCTGTTATACAAAAAATGTCCCACGCCCCTTGTATTATTAAAGGGTGAGCATGGTTTGGATTGGGGTAAAATTAGAACCAATTTGTTTTCTACGATTTCTGAAAAATTGGAACCAATCCAATCCATTTAAATCGTGGAACCAATCCGAACCAATCAATTTAAACACGGATTGGATCGGTTTAGGACCACTAATTCACATAATTAAATAATAAAAAAAATATAGAACATTTTAATTTCATTAAAATATGAACATAACATCACATTAGTTCTATAATAGCAACATGTCTTTTCATAATAGCGACGTATTGTTTTAGAATTTAAACAATCATAGGAAAACTAGTTCTACTATAAGTATTTAGACCATTACAAATTAAAACTAAAAACCAACAAACAAAAGCAACAAAAGAAGATACTATGTGGGTTTAGGTTTTATATGGAATAAGAGAAGATATTTACGTGGGAGAGTGTATAATATAGATGTAGGTTATTTGTATATGGTCCGAATCTATTCCGAATGAAATTGATCCGTGGAATACGATTTTTTTCAATCCGAAACCAAACCACTGATTCTAAAAACCAATCCAAACCTATCGGATTTGTAACGCCCTCAAAATAAACCCAAAAAAACATATATCCATGATACAAGAAAGAGATATCACATTTCATAAATCAGAATATTCTTACAGAATGTATTACATGTTGACAACAAAAGTAAATGCCCTACGGGCTTACAACTTTCCAAGTCAACACTTGGTTACAAAAAGGAGAGTACTAACTCTACACAAAATAAGTCCTTGGCTTGATATACATGTAATACAAAAAATAATCAAAAAGGTCTCTCAGCCACTAAGCCTCCCAAGCTACGTCCTTGGAGGTGGCATGTCACCTGCACCTGAAAATGATGTCCCAAATAGGGTGAGCTAATGCCTAGTAGAGATGTGCTAAACATAATATGAGCAATAACTAAAACATTAGCACTTGATAAATGTTTAACTCATATAAACCAACATATATCACATTCTAGTTTCATGACAAAATGTCCATGTTCATTTTATTTTCCTTTACTTAACCAATTTTCAATTCATACACATGGCTTAGAACCTGACCAAACAACTTAATGAGATTATAACTCATATCAACAATATTTCCATTTATCAACAATTCAAATGAGATAACATTCATATTAGACACTTCCATACTTCACAATAGATACACAGGTTTGCTGTATCATTAACATATTAAAACACTTCCATACTTCACAATAGATACACAAATTTACTGTATCAATGGAGTCCATCCCCTATCTCCTCCCAAACAATATCCGGTTTAGGAGTCCATCGCCTATCTCTTCTCAAACTGTGGAGTACATCCCCTATCTCCTCCCATACAATACAATGTATATAAACAATTATCATATACACAATTAGTAAATACACAGATTCGATGTATTATTCCAACCATCATACTCAATGACATATTCAACGTGATTATTTTCAATTTGCCTAATCATCATGCATTGTCTACAACAATCAAGACTATCCTCCACTGATAGCCCAAAGCAATTATTTCTAAACAGATAATAAATGTATCAACAGATAATTTATCAACAATTTTGAAAGTGAGCGATTAATAAATCCAACTCCACCATTAAATCTCACAATAAGCCAATTTCATTATTTTCAACTCAATTTCATATTTCCATAACTTTTCCCAAATTAATTTATAACAAAATTGGGGCTTTCCTCCCTCTTTACTCAACATTGACCCAAGGTCCAAATATTAACAAATAACATCATTAATCTCATTTTAAGACCCAAAATACACATTTATGGGTTAAAATAACAAAACCCGTCTTTCTCAATATTCCAAATCTTAAACCCTAACATCCAAATCGAACCATTTATACAAAATGCTCAAAATCTTTGTCAAAATTCATAAAGATGAGTAGTTATCCCTACCTCAAATTCAGAGCTCAGGGGAGGAGATGAAGAATTTCGAAGTTACTCCAAATCCCAAGATTTTCGGATCAAGATGTAGCTCTCACTAAGCTCAACACTTTTTACAAAGGCCCAAAGGTAGGAGATCACTCAAACTAGATCAAACCCTAGAGAGAGTAGAAGTTTTAGAGAGAGGTGCTCTCCAATGGAGATTTTGAAAGTTAGAGAGGTGAAGAGGTTAAAAAGTGATCCAAAAAGTGATTTCACAAATTGATATAAAAACAGGTCCGCTCGAGCGTGGGATTCCCCGCTCGAGCGTCAGACACAGACTCACGCTTGAGCGTCAAAACCCCGGCTCGAGCGTCGATTGCACACTTCCAGAAGTTTTGCAGACCATGGTCCCCGCTCGAGCGTCAAAATCCCCGCTTGAGCGAAGGAACAAAATCAAAAGGCCCCGCTCGAGCGTCGATTGATCTGCAAAGCAAAAATGCTGAGAGATAAAAAACCACGCTCGAGTGTCAAAACGCCCGCTCGAGTGGATAAGCAAAAATGGAGGGCCCGCTCGAGCGTCAAAAGCCCCACTCGAGCGTGAAGGCCAAAATCTGGGCATCAACTCTAGGTTTCTAAACACAACCAACCTGTTTCAAACTTGCCCAACGTAACCCAAGACTCAAATACAAAGCATTGAAGGACGGAAACAAGATATATACAACAACCAACATCCACGAAACCAAGTCCGGATCACACTAATCAATGGAGGGAAAACCAGGGTCGCTATAACCTCCCCCCCTTAAAGAATTTCGTCCCTGAAATTAGGTACAAGTTTTTCAAAAAACAAGTTTTTCTCAATTCTCAATAACATCATAGTTCAACATTCCACATCTTGACCATTACCGGTCATCCCATCTCTATTCAAGAGGCATTTCACAATATACAACTTCCAACGTGCATTATCAACATGCATTCATTTGAAATTTACCAATTTCAACATATAGTTCAAAATTCAATTATATAACCAATGCCAACAACATATTTGCATTTTTATAACATATTTAACTTACACAATGTTAAAATAACTTCCATTCTCAAGGCATAATTCATAATACTTCCACAATATCTCCATAAACCAAACATATACGTGCTCTGAAGGTTTATCAATACAACAAAATATACAATATATGCTCAGACATCGACAAATAGATCCGGATATTTCTCTCAGACCTCCAACTCACGTTCCCAAGTGGTTTCCTCCACTCCGTGATGTTTTCACAAAACTTTTACCAAGGGAATGGTCTTGCCTCGCAAGACTTGATCCCGCCTATCCAAGACCCAAACCGATCTCTCCTCATACGAGGCATCCTCATCAACCTCTAAGTCGGTCCAATCCAATACATGCGATGGATCTGGCTCGTACTTCCGAAGCATACTAACATGAAACACGTCATGAACTCCGGACAATTGCGGCGGCAAAGCTAAACGGTAGGCAACCTCGCCAACCCTGTCAAGGATCTGGAAAGGGCCAATAAATCGAGGGGACAACTTCCCTCTCTTACCAAACCTTATCAATCCCCGCCTAGGTGATATTTTCAGAAAAACATGATCACCCACCTTAAATACCAAAGGCCTCCGCCTACGGTCAGCATAACACTTTTGGCGACTCTGGGCTGTAACAAGCCTCCTACGAATAAGCTCCACATTCTCCGTCGTTTCTCTCACCAACTTCGGGCCCAACAAAGGTGCATCGCCCACCTCGGCCCAACAAACCAGAGGCCTACAAGGTCGGCCATACAAGGCCTCGAACAGTGCCATACCGATACTCGATTGGAAACTGTTGTTGTAGGCAAACTCCACCAAAGGCAAGTGCCTCTCCCACGACCCATTAAAGTCAAGGACACAACCTCGAAGCATATCCTCAAGGATCTGAATAGTACGCTCAGACTGCCCGTCAATCTGAGGATGATAAGCCGTGCTAAAGGTCAACCTAGTACCCAAAGCACTCTACAAACTCTGCCACAACCTAACAGTAAAACGTGGATCTCTATCTGAGACGATTGACACTGGGACCCCGTGCAACCTCACTATGTCCCGAATATACAATCGGCAAGGTGATCTATCGAGTGTCTCATGCGCATAGGGAAGAAGTGCGCCGACTTAGTCAATCGGTCTACAACCACCCAAATAGCATCACTACCCCACTGAGTCCTCGGAAGACCTACAACGAAGTCCATAGTGACATGCTCCCACTTCCACTCGGCAATAGGCAAGGGTTGTAACAAACCCACTGGCCTCAGATGTTCGGCCTTTACTTGCTGACAAGTAAGGCACTTAGACACAAAAACTGCCACATCTTTCTTCATACCCTGCCACCAAAACTGGCGACCCAAATCACGATACATCTTAGTGCCTCCCAGATGCACCGCAAGGCGTGAATGGTGAAACTCTCGGAGTACCTCCTCTCGACAAGACTCCAGTATAAACAAACGGTCTCGGTATCTCACACTCAGGTCGGGATACACTGCCAAACCCTTTTTAACCTTCCCACTAGAGATCTTTTCCCGGAGGGATTCTACCTCAAGGTCACCTCTCTGTGTCTCTAACACTCGAGTCACAAGTGTAGGCTGCGCAACTACAGAAAACAAGGCCGCAGCCTCAACGGATTCGCCCAGAAGCAAATCGAACTCGCCAAGTGCACCCAACATCTCCCACTCCCGGATGGCTATACAAGTTACATCACTAATGGATTTCCTGCTAAGGGCATCGGCCACAACATTGGCCTTCCCTGGGTGATAGTGCAACTCGAAATCGTAATCCTCAATAAACTCCATCCATCTCATCTGCCTCAAGTTCAAGTCTCTCTGAGTAAACAGATACTTTAGACTCTTATGATCCGAGAACACCTCGAATCTCTCACCATACAGGTAGTGCCTCCAAATCGTCAAGGCAAAAATCACAGTTGCTAACTCAAGGTCATGTGTAGGGTAGTTCCTCTCATGTATTTTCAACTGACGTGAGCCAGAGGCTACCACTTTTCCCTCTTGCATCAACACACAACCCAAACCCTCTCGTGAGGCATCACAATAAACCGTATAACCCAAATCTCTCTCCGAAATAATCAACACTGGAGCGGTGGTAAGTCTAACTTTCAACTCCTGGAACGACTTTTCACAAGTCTCACTCCACACAAATTTGACCCCTTTCCGCGTCAATCTAGTCAACGGCGAAGCTAGTCTAGAGAAATCTTTCACAAATCGGCGATAATACCCAGCTAATCCCAGAAAATTGCGGATCTCAAAAACACTCTTAGGTTGTGCCCAATCCTGCACTGCCTCTATCTTGGATGTATCAACAGACACCCCTTCCCCGGAAACTACATGGCTTAAGAACTTAACCTCTCTTAGCCAGAACTCACACTTCCCAAACATAGCATACAACTTATGGGCTCTAAGTAACTCAAGCACCACTCTCAAGTGTTCCTCGTGCTCCTCCTCAGAAGGTGAATAAATCAGGATGTCGTCCACGAAAACGACCACAAAGCAATCTAAGAATTCCCAGAAGATCCGGTTCATCAAGTCCATCAACACTGCCGGTGCATTGGTAAGCCCAAAAGACATCACCAGAAACTCATAGTGGCCATATCGCGTACGGAATGCCATCTTCGGGATGTCCCCCTCCATGACCCTCAACTGGTGGTAACCCGATCTTAAGTCTATCTTAGAGAAACAACGGGACCCCTTCAACTGGTCAAATAGATCATCTATACGGGACATAGGGTATTTGTTCTTAACTGTAGCCCGATTCAATTTTCTGTAATCGATACAAAGTCTTAAGACACCATCTTTCTTCTTAGCAAAGAGGGCCAGTGCTCCCCATGGCGAAACACCGAGGCGGACAAAACCCTTATCTAGCAACTCCTGGAGTTGAACCTTCAACTCACTCAACTCAGCTGGGGCAAAACGATAAGGTGCCATGGAAATCGGTGTCGTACTAGGCACTAAGTCAATGGAGAACTCAATCTCTCGATGAGGTGGTAAACTAACAAGGTCCTTGGGAAAAACATCCGAATACTCGTAAACCACTCTCGACAACTCAACCCCGGTCTCATCACACTCACTACTCATAAGGCTAGCGAGAAGACCACTAAGCTCACTCCGCCCTCGCGGATCATACACTGGTGGCAACACACTACTAACCCGATGCCCCAAGAAATGGAAACAATCCCCGCTCAAGTTACATACAGTGACCCTCTGGTGGTAACAATCAATAACAGCCTAGTATGACGATAACCAGTCCATACCCAAAATTACATCGAAACCCGATATAGCCATACCTACAAACGAAACTGGAAGTCGGCGATCAACTACCTCTATATCACAGCCCCGACACCCTTGTTTCAAAATCAACTCACCCCCAACAGGTGATACCACACAAATAGGAGATGCTAACTATGCCAACTCCAACCCCAAAACAGATGTAAATGCAGTAGATATAAAGGAATGGGATGCACCCGTATCAATCAACACATTGGCAACCGAGTTACAAAACAAAAAGGTACCTCTCACAACAGATGGAGCCGGTACAAGATCCTGCGCGGTAACAGCATACACGCACCCTGAAGGTCTTTGATCTACTTGCTCACCACTCGGAGCAAAAGACTGTTGCACAGACTGAGACGATGAAGCCCCCTGATTGGCCCTCGAGGCCTAAACTGACTGTGCGGGCTGAAAACTTTGCATTTGCCTCGACCCAGACGCACCAGATGTGCCACCCAACTGCGGGTAATACCTCTTCAGGTGCCCCGCCTGACCACACTGGTAACAAGAGAGCGGCTGGCCTCTGTCCTGACTCTGGCTCTGAGGTCGAGCCGAAGATGAAGCTGCTCTCTGCCCTCCTCCCCTCTGTGGGCAAGCTGGAGACTTGTGGCCCAGCTGACCACACTTGTAATAGGTAATGTCTCCCTGACTGCCTCTCCCAGAACCTGCACTCAGCACTGAAAAAGTCGATCTAGTCAATGCACCCTAGGACTGCTGAGGGTTAGGACCCCTCTGCCTCCTGGCATCTCCCTAGCCATCCTGACTCCTCTTGGAGCCTCTCATCCTTTCCTCCTCCTCCTACATCATAGTCTCCATATGGGTCACGACATCCACAAGACGCTCATACTCTAGGGTCATGGATCCCCCAACTCTGGTCTTGAGCCCGTGTCTCAGCTTCTTCTCGAACTCAAGACAACAGCGTTCCTCAAACGCCACAAACTTAGGTGCAAACCTGGACAAACTGGTAAATACGGCCTCAAACTCGGCCACTGGCATACTCAGCTGCTTGAGCTAACAAAATTGGTCCCTCAATTTCTCCCTAAAAGGAGGGGACAGAAACTTCTCCTGGAAAGCGTCTACAAAGGCCTCCCATGTGCCACCAATACGGCCCCGAATAAACTTCCACCATTGACCCGCGTCTCCCTTCAGCTAGAAGGATGCCAAGGTCACCTTCAAGGCCCCGTCTTCGATGCCAAGCATCTCAAACGTCTTCATTATCTGCTCAAGCCACTCATTAGCCTTCAGTGGCTCTTTCGAATCCCCGACAAACTCGTCCGGATTAGACCGGAAGAGCTCTCTCTTCCGAAAAGAAGGCCCTACCTCAACTACATGGGCCTGAACCTGATTCTCAGCTCTGAGAATGCCCATGGATTCCCTCAATGCTCCTGCTATCTCGCAGGCTAAGGCACCCATGGTCTGCTGACCTACTGGCTCGGCCACATTGGCCTGACCAACACCCTCCTGTTGCTCTAGAATCTCATCCGGTATAGGCATCTCCTGCCTCCTAGGCCTACCTCGCCTACCACCACGTCCTCGTCCTGACATCCTAATAAAGGTAACGAAGAACATTAGCACATTCACAAATGTGCCGAAGCTATAACACTCGCGTCCTAATGCAATGGACAATTGTAATTCACTCCACGTAAGCACATAATCACATAAGCACTTACGAATTTCATTTCTGGATAATGATAGTCTTGAAGCGTTGCTAGAGTTCCGGTTAGAAACAGCATTGATCAAGTGCTTTTCCAAGAAGACTCACAGAAACCCAAGGATCCAATCAATATCCTAGAAACTAAATTTCATACCCATATAGCCACATAAACATGTTATCACATAAGCACATAACACTACATCTAAGTCTCTAACAAGCGAGACAAACCCACTGTGATACTAATGACTTTCCACGTACCCAAAGTATTCAAACCCAGTACGCTCTGATACCAAGTTGTAACGCCCTCAAAATAAACCCAAAAAACATACATCCATGATACAAGAAAGAGATATCACATTTCATAAATCAGAGTATTCTTACAGAATGTATTATATGTTGACAACAAAAGTAAATGCCCTACGGGCTTACAACTTTCCAAGTCAACACTTGGTTATAAAAAGGAGAGTACTAACTCTACACAAAATAAGCCCTTGGCTTGATATACATGTAATACAAAAAGTAATTGTAACAACCCTCGCCACTATTTACCGATTAACCACTGATTACTGCTGAGACTGATTATGATTGGTAACTGCATTGATTGAAGTACTGAACTGATTGACTGAAATCTGGAACTGAATTGATTAAGTATATCTGTTTAATTGTATGTCTATCTGTTGACTGTTTGATTATCTGTTCATGCCTTTGTGTTTAAATTGCGAATTGAAGGCCTTATCGGCGGCCGAATCTGAAATTGATTGATGATTTGTGATCCTTAGAATTGATGTGATTTTATGGCATATTCAGTTAAAATGTGATTCAATATGATTAAATTAAATTAAAGAATGTAAAACACATAGGTTGCCTTATATACCAAATTGTCATTGTGAGTGGGCCACTACCTAGGACATCTTTGAGCCTTATTACACTCAAACAAAAACATTTCCTCAGCCCCTTTGTCCTTGCTAGCCGACCAAGAGAGAGTGTTAGTGAGAGTAGTGAATTCAACATAGAGATTTGGCTTGAATCTTGAAGAATTGAAAGCTTAAGTGCATAATTGAGCCTCTAGACTTGTAATTGAGGAACCTAGGTATGAATTTCCTTCTCTTAATTGTGTATTCAAGTTCCTTCTAGCAAGGATCATGGTAGTTTAAGGAGTTAAGTCAAGAATTGGCTCAATAATGTTGAATTGAAGCTTAATTATTGCATGCATGGCATACTCTTGCAGGCATGGCATACTCTTGCATTTTAGAGCTTGTTCTTCATGAATTTGCCACATGCATGTCCATGTTTTGATCATAAACCACATTTTCACCTTGTCTTTGAAAGAATTGGCTCATTAGAGCATGCAATTGAAGCTTTGAAATGGTTTAAATTCATACATGTTATGTTTGATTTATGTTCATGAAAATTGGTTTCAAGTTGAGTTGAATTGATCTTCATTTTGGGGCTTTGATTTTACAATTGAGCTTTGAATCATCTTAAACTATGAGTTTTGATGTGTTTTCCAGCAAACTAGTCCAAGAGGATTGAAACTTATGTTTTAAAAGTTGAATTTGAGCTTAAGGTTCAAATCTGGAAATTCCAGATTTTGAACTCACGCTCGAGCGGGGTGACTGGCGCTCGAGCGTGAAATTCGTGCTCCCAGTACTTTGCATTGTTTTGATGTCCGCTTGAGCGGAATAATTGACGCTCGAGCGGGACATTGTGTCTCATGCTCGAGCAGGTGTCGAGTGCCCAATCGAGCGTGATTTTCACCTATCCAGCACTTTTGACTGTTTTGCAGAACACTCGAGCGGGTAAGTCTACGCTCGAGCGAAAACCTTTGTCTGCATGTCTGCTCGAGCGGAGTAACCTACGCTCGAGCGTGAACTCTGTTTTCTGAAAATTCTAAAAATGCTTTTAAAGTGCATCTTTGCATCCTATTCTCATCCTAGGCATTATTAGGCCTAGTTTAAGGCATCTTAATGAGGATATAGATATAGAACACACCGAGGCAAATTAGGGATTAAGTTATTATTTTCCCAACTGTGTAGCTTAGTGTGTGTTCAATCTATAACTATGTAGGGTTGGCGACTGGGGACGCGCTCTAGCTTTACTGTAGCCTAGAACTCTGTGAGTAACAACTGTGTAAAGATATGTTCAAAATGATTATCTTCTGAACAATCGAACTGTACTGCTTTCTGAACTGATGCTGTTAATTGAATGAATGTATGTCCTATATTCTGAACTGTATTGTGACATCCTTAGCAACTACTGTTTACTGTTACTGTTACAAAGATCTCTATCGGTTCCCTTGTTGGAACCACTACTGTTTACTGATTGATGGCCATCATTTACTGTTCGGTCTTTTAAGACCTACTGTTCACTGTACTGTTATGCTAATGGATGTACCACATATGACTGAATAACTGATATACTGAATTAACGAACTGTTTTCATTACTATAAGGACATTCATTCTTAACCTCTTTACGCATTACGTTATTCATTGGGCTTTAGCTTACTACATATATATATATATGTAGGTGTACAGGCACCAGACCGCGGCTAGAAGTGTCGGGGTTAAGCTCCAGTTTTGTCAAGCCAACTACTGTGCCACACTGCGAGTATAGCAATCCCGGGTTTACCCTTGTTATACAGTGATCCGGACATGTGTCCGTGGATGTTGGTTGTTGTTTATTATCTAGTTTGCATCCTTTGTACTTTGTATATTGAGTTATGGGATGTGTTGGGCAGGTTTGTTACAGGTTGGTTGTGTTTGGGAGCCTAGTGTTGCTGCCCAGATTTTTGGTCCTTCGCTCGAGCGAGGAGTTTGTCGCTCGAGCGAGAGTGGTGTTGCGTCTAGTTCTGGACCTGAGAGCTGTCTTTCTTGGCTCGAGCGAGCTTCCTTCGCTAGAGCGGTCTGGATTTTTCTTCGCTCGATCGAGAACTTCTTGGCTCAAGCGAGAGTTTCTGTGTCTGGTCGCTCGAGCGACCAAGTCTTCGCTCGAGCGAGCGTGTTTTATATCAGCGGACAGCAGCGTCTAAAACATCACTTTTTCACTTTCTTTTTGATCCAAAACCCTTAATCCGAGCCTCTCTCTCTCTAAACTTGCACTCTCTCTAAGGTTTGATCTCCCTAGGGTGTGAATCTAGCCTAGGGCCTTTGTTAAAAAGATAGAGGGCGTTGAGAGCTTCGATTTAATCTGAAAAAGTTTGGATTTGGAGCAAGTTGATCTTGGAGTCTTCATCTCCTTTTGGGCTAAAATTTCAAGGTAGGGATATCCTACTCCTCTCTATGGGTTTTGTCTTTAAATTTTGGTATTTTGAGATGTTGGGCTTGGTTTGGTAATTTTGTGAAAGTTTGGGGCTTTTGTGTAATTTTACAAAAGTTGGGGTTTTGTTCATAATAAACCTAGATGCATGTTTGGAATAGAGAAATGGAATGATTGTCGAATCATTGATGAAAATGGGACCTAAGGGTTGAAATGTTAATTATGGGAATTGACCTAATTACATTGTCTAATTAATTGGGATAATTAATTGAGAAGAATGAGAAAATGTAATGTTGATTGAATATCCATTTGTGCATTTATTTTCTGTTAGAAATAACTGCTTTGGGCTATCGGTGGAGGATAGTCGTGATTGTTGTAGACAATGCATGATGATTAGGTAAACTGAAACTAATCAATGAAATGTGTCATGGAACTTGACGGTTGATAGAATACATTAATTGTATGTATTGGGTGATTGTATATAGAACCATTGTGTTTGTATACGTTATGTGTAGAGGAGGAGATAGGGGATGTACTCCGCGGTTTAGGGGAAGATAGGGGATGTACCTCTAAACCGGATAGGTATTGGGAGGAGATAGGGGATGAACTCCGTAGACACAGCTCATATGCTTGTCTAGAGAAGTGAAGATAGAGCTCATATGCTTATCTTTGTGAAGTGTGGATACAGCTTATATGCTTATCTGTGAATGTGGGATATTGTTGTTATACATATCTGTTGAGAATGTGGATATAGCTTTTATGCTTATCTGAATGTGAGATATAGTTTTTATACATATCTGTGGAAATGATGATAGAGCTAGCATGCTTATCTGTTGAAAAAGGGAAAATGAAAGGTAACTTAGACTCATAAGTTGTAAGACATAAATATGTGATTTATGTGATTGTATCAGTGTTGACCATCTATCAATTGCTAATATTTTAGTCATCGTCCATGGTTGGTTTAGTGTATTTCTACTGGGCTGTGGCTCACCCTATACGGGAATATCATTTTCAGGTGCAGGAAGCATGCCACCTCCAAGGACATAGCTGGGAGGCTAGTGGCGGACATACTTTTGTCGCTTAACTTTTGATGTATTACATGTAACTTCAAGCCAAGGGCTTAATGTGTAAACGAGTTAGTACTCTTTGTTGTAACCAAGTGTTAACTTGGAAAGCTGTAAGCCCGTAGGGCATTTTGTTTTGATGTTAACATGTAATACTTATGTAATGGAACTCTAATGAATAAAAGAGTGTGGTTAGTTTATATGTAAATGCATGTCTTATCTGATGGGTTTATTGTTGTTATTTTGAGGGCGTTACAGCGAGGTTTTGAGCCTGTCAAGTTATGGCTTAGGGGTGTTTTAATTTCCTCGTCTGTCTCTGTATCTGTTTTGTATAACTGTATAGACTGTTACCGTACTGTTTAATAGGGATTAGGTCCCTGAACTGAATGATTGTTGGTATGTACATACTTGTCATGTATATGTGTATGAAAAGTCTTTTTGGCATACAGACTGTCACAGCTCATTGGACATTATGTATTTACTGTTTTGTCTTCCGCCATGCCCTGTACTCTGGATTATTGTGTTACTGTTAAGCAGGCCTTCGGTAATCTTGGATTACTGGCCGGTTACGGTGCTAAACCCATAGAGGCGGGTTTGGGTCGTGACAGTAATAAAAAAGGTCTCTCAACCACTAAGCCTCCCAAGCTACGTCATTGGAGGTGGCATGTCACCTGCACCTGAAAATGATGTCCCAAATAGGGTGAGCCAACGCCTAGTAGAGATATGCTAAACATAATATGTGCAATAACTAAAACATTAGCACTTCATAAATGTTTAACTCATATAAACCAACATATATCACATTCCAGTTTCATGACAAAATGTCCATGTTCATTTTATTTTCCTTTACTTAACCAATTTTCAATTCATACACATGGCTCAGAACCTGGCCAAACAACTTAGTGAGATTATAACTCATATCAACAATATTTCCATTTATCAACAATTCAAATGAGATAACACTCATATTAGACACTTCCATACTTCACAATAGATACACAGGTTTGCTGTATCATTAACATATTAAAACACTTCCATACTTCACAATAGATACACAGATTTGCTGTATCAATGGAGTCCATCCCCTATCTCCTCCCAAACAATATCCGGTTTAGGAGTCCATCGCCTATCTCCTCCCAAACCGTGGAGTACATCCCCTAGCTCCTCCTACACAATACAATGTATATAAACAATTATCATATACACAATTAGTCAATACACAGATTCAATGTATTATTCCAACCATCATACTCAATGACATATTCAACGTGATTAGTTTCAATTTGCCTAATCATCATGCATTGTCTACAACAATCAAGACTATCCTCCACCGATAGCCCAAAGCAATTATTTCTAAACAGATAATAAATGCATCAACAGATAATTTATCGACAATTTCAAAATTGAGCGATTAATAAATCCAATCCACCATTAAATCTCACAATAAGCCAATTTCATTATTTTCAACTCAATTTCATATTTCCATAACTTTTCCCAAATTAATTATATAAATTAATTTATAACAAAATTAGAGCTTTCCTCCCTCTTTACTCAACATTGACCCAAGGTCCAAATATTAACAACTAACATCATTAATCTCATTTTAAGACCCAAAATACACATTTATGGGTTAAAATAACAAAACCCCTCTTTCTCAATATTCCAAATCTTAAACCCTAACATCCAAATCGAACCATTTATACAAAATGCTCAAAATCTATGTCAAAACTCATAAAAATGAGTAGTTATCCCTACCTCAAATTCGGAGCTCAATGGAGGAGATGAAGAATTTCGAAGTTGCTCCAAATCCCAAGATTTTCGGATCAAGATGTAGCTCTCACTAAGCTCAACACTTTTTACAAAGGCCCAAAGGTAGGAGATCACTCAAACTAGATCAAACCCTAGAGAGAAGTAGAAGTTTTAGAGAGAGGTGCTCTCCAATGGAGGTTTTGAAAGTTAGAGAGAGAGAAGAGGTTGAAAAGTGATCCAAAAAGTGATTTCACGGATTGATATAAAAACAAGTCCGCTCGAGCATGGGATTCCCCGCTCGAGCGTCAGACACAGACTCACGCTCGAACATTAAAACCCCTGCTCGAGTGTCGATTACACACTTCCAGAAGTTTTGCAGACCATAGTCCTCGCTCGAGCGTTAGAATCCCCGCTCGAGCGGAGGAACAAAATCAAAAGGGCCCGCTCGAGCGTCAAAACTCCCGCTCGAGTGTCGATTAATCTGCAGAGCAAAAATGCTGAGAGATGAAAAACCACGCTCAAGCGTCAAAACGCCCGCTTGAGCGCAGAAGCAAAAACGAAGGGCCCGCTCGAGCGTCAAAAGCCCCGCTCGAGCTTGAAGGCCAAAATCTGGACATCAACTCTACGTTTCGAAACACAACCAACCTGTTTCAAACCTGCCCAACGTAACCCAAGACTCAAATACAAAGTATTAAAGGATGGAAACAAGATATATACAACAACCAACATCCACGGAACCAAGTCCGGATCACACTAATCAATGGAGGGAAAACCAGGGTCGCTATAGGATTAGGCTGAAACGGATCGGATTATAGATTTTACGCATTTCTTACCTCAGCCCTAGTATTATTTGACCTTCCTAAAGCTATCATGGTGGTGGTGATGACAGTGACAATGATGACAGTTGCAACAATATTAGTGATGATTGTAGCGATTATAAGGTTATAAAAGTATGTTGATATTTGTGTATAAAAATTTATAAATTCAATTAGTATTAAATAATTATGTAATTTTATGTGAGAAATTCATCATAATTTAAATGACTTTTATTGTACAAACTCAATTATAATTGGATTCAAATGGATTGGAGAAAGGGTACCGCCTCTTATATGAACACCACCAAATTATGAAAATGACTTTTAAATAATGTATACATTGCAAAAAATATAAAAACCTTAAAAACCATGTTTAGTCACCAAATAATCATCAACGATTTTTTTGATGACTAAATTTTTTGTAGGTAAAAACTTCAAATATTTTGGGCTACTAAATATTTAATCACCATATAAAATTTATTTTTCATTTTATTTTTTTTGGGCTACTAACTATTTAGTCACCAAAAATATTTTATTTCTTTTGGCTACCAAATATTTAGTCGTGAAAAAACCTTGATTTCCTTTTGGCTATCAATTGGTTAGTTGCCAACAACTTCACTTCTTTTTGGCTACTACATGTTTAGTCGCCAAAAACTTTATTTAGTGTTTTTTTTATTAATTTCATCACGACCTGTATTTATTCTATGCAACCTGCATCCTATATATAAACAAAATAATAACAATCCAACAAAATTCAACTTTTAACGTCAAATTTGAAATATAATAGAAATTCCATAAAAACCAAGCATAATCCAACTTTAAATAATAATTCTATACAAAATCGAGGATTATACAAAAACCATGTCTTCTGTACACAAGAAAGAAATATCCACAATACCATGTCAAATGGTAATCTATACGACGCCAAAAGTAATATGTAATATGCCAAAATTTATTTGTACCACACCAATAGTTATCTGTACAAACAATAGTAATCCACAAAAAAACAAAGGACAACATAATAACGGATTATATAAGAACAACGTCCTCCGCACACAAATAAGGAATATCCACATTTCCATGCCAAAAGCCATTTGTAAAAATAAATTAACCATTAGTATTGATTGAATAACATTATCATTTCAAATTATAAAAGAAAATTAATTAAAACTCAAATGTATATAATCTTTTCAAAATTGTATAATTATAGTCGTAATCATATTTTGCATGTCCGAACAAGTTTCTCCTAAGTTTCTCTCTCCCGAAATGCGATTTTTCAATTAAGTTAAAGGCATTTTCAGGTCTAATTCCCAACCTATGTGTCTTACTCACAGTCCATATGTCCCCATATGTTCTATTAGGCATGAGGAAGCTACCCTCGCAATCCCTAGAGTGGTTCAAGATTGCTTCGCATTTTCAGGCCCCCAATGCACTTTTTTAACTAAGTTGAAGGCGTTTTTTACTCTAACTCTCAACATACATGTCCTAATTACATCCCATATGTCCCAATAGGTCGTACTTGCCACAAGCAAGTTGCCGGTGACATCCCCAGAGTGATTTAGGCATTGTTTTATATTTTTGACCCCTCAACGACCTTTTTTCAACTAAGTTTAAGGCGTTTTCAACTGTAACTCCCAACCTACGTGTCCTAATTACATGTCGTCTATCCCATAGGTCGTATTTATCACAAGCAAGCTTCCTGTGACATCCCCATAATGGTTCGTAGGCTGTTTCACATTTTTGCCCACCAAACGCCATTTTCAACAAAGTTTTAGGCATTTTTTACTCTAACTTCCAACCTACGTGTCCTAATTACATGTCTTTTGTCCCCACATGTCGTATTTGTCACCGAGCAATCTTCTCGTGACATCCCCAAAAGTGGTTTACGGTCTGTTTCACATTTTCACCCCCGCACGTCCTTTTTTGACAAAGTTTAAGGTGTATTTTACTCTAACTTTCAACTTACAAGTCCTAATTACATGCCGACAATCTCAATAGGCGTATTTTATTGTATAAGCCAACTTTAACGAAGTAAAAATATGAAATTGAATATTCTAGACCCTCCCAAAATAAAAATTTTGTTCTACATTACATTGTTTACTAATTAGCTAATTGCTAACTAATTTGAAATTTCCAATAAAGTAAGGCAACACTTTGCCTTGAATTGCCTATAGAAAAACTGAAAATTGTTTTGTTGACACACCTCATGATTGGTTTAAACACTAGAACGTTATTCTAAACAAATATTTCAAATTCAAGTACTTCTTCCATATTCATATCAGGTACTGAACAATTATCCTAAAGTAGGACTTCAAAATCAAGCTAAAAAATAAAAAATAAAAATCATGCAGTTTCACGACAGTCCTTTAAAGCATTCAATAAATATTTTAATAGAATGTGCAAAGTTTAGAAATAGAATCACATTCAAACAATTGAGCCCAATTCATTTTCTCTCCTTGTTTTATGTTCTTTAATGAACACTATGATGGTCTGGCACTATACAAAGCATGGGGCTTTTTATGTTCATTCGGCCAATTACTTACACCGAGATATTGTTAATGCAGCTCAATCAACGAAGTCTTTTGTGGGTCGATCATGTTGGCACAAGCTATGGCAGAAAGTTTGGCAGCTTAAACTACCAAACAAAATTAAGGTGCTTGCATGGAAGGCATGCAATGATATTCTCCCGATAAAGACATTGTTGTGAAGGCGTCAAATTCCTATTGATGGCATGTGTTCAAGTTGTGGGATTGATCGGGAATTATTGATGCATTGTCTTTGTTATTGTGATGTTGCGGTGCAGGTGTGGAATTAAAGTACTTTGAGGAATCTGGTACAATGGGCCCATAATCAAGACTTTAAATAGTGGTTTTGGCAGGTAATGTTCTATGGGGATGAGTCTAATCTCGGTTTGTTTGTTGCTCTATGTTGGGGTATTTGGCAGCAGCACAACCAAGTAATGTTTTGTGAAACCCATGCTTCGGTTGAGGCAACGGTGGCTATGGTTTGCAATTTGGTAAGTGATTTTGGTCAAGTGCAACAAAGAATTTAGGGTCCAATGTTGCGGGATAAAGTGGTTTGTTGGTGCGCTCCGGCGGAAGGTTGGTTCAAGATTAATTTTGATGGGGCATGGTTCAAAGAAGTGCAAACAGTTGGGGTTGGTGTCGTTATTTGAAATTCGATGGGTGAAGTTGTGGCTACAATATCAGAGCAATTACCATTCTGGGTAGATGCCGACTGTGCTGAAGCATTTGCTGCAGCCAAGGCAATTGAGCTAGCAAAATATTTGGGCTTTTCTGATATTATTCTAGAGGGGGATTCTTTAAATATTGTCAAAGCTTTGCAAGAGGATGTCGAGCTCTTACCAAAATATGGTCATCTTGTGTCACAAGTGGTGGGTGCTAGTCGACTGTTTCAGAGCTTTCAAGTTTGCCATGTGGGGAGAATGGGCAATATGTTGGCGTATGGCCTAGCTCGGATGGCTAGAGATTTGGGCCACCAACTTGTGTGGATGGAGGAGGTCCCGCAGGCCTTGATTGAAGTTGTTGCTGCTGATGCTATTTGTAAGTGTCTTTTGTTTCTGTTTGGTTTTCCATCTAAAAAAAAAAAAAAGTGTAACCACAAACAAAACCTAGCATTTATATTCAATTTAAACTAGAATTTATATATAGAACATAGCAAAACATTTTTCTTTTTAGTCAAAACAGTCGCTCAAGTTTGGTATACATTGTGCATGCTACGGTACTCTTCAGTTAATTTCATATCCAAACCAGACTATTCTATTGGCTTCATGTTATACGATGTGTGTGATGCTCCTGATCAAAATGATTATGATCCGAAAGTTAGGATGTTAATGCAGAACCTGTCATAAACTGCCAGCGTATCAGATCAGAGATCTGCGATTGGGATGACTCATATGGTTGGCAACATGACTATCTACAGTTATGTGGATTGCACATGAGATGTGAATGGTTAGGATAGCACCACGTGCTTGTTAGGCGCTACTGATTCAATACCGTGTTCTTGTTTAAGCAAATGGGCTGGTTGGATTGCTACTCCTACTTGTAACATACAGTTTAACATGGACCCAGTTCATGATGATTGGATCAATCCACCAGAAATTGACACGAATGTGGCGACTGCCACAGTGTTGGTGACTGAGCCATCAGCTCCGGTGGATGATGGTGGTTTAGAATCTTCTACTGGTGACAGAGGAGATGCTAATAAAGAGAAAGAAGTATCATATTGGTTGTTGCGGTGGTCGTGACATTTATTCTGGTAGTTGGGGTTATCTTGGGGGTTAGATGGAGGAGGAAGAGAGCAGACAAAATGGGAAAGATGAAGATGATGATGATGATGGAAGAGGAGGACAAAGGGTCCAGATCCTTCTCGCATGATTTAGATATGTTGGTAGCTGCAACTGATAATTTCTCCTCTACAAATCGTCTTCTGTCCATTTCAGAGTGCCAACCAGGATTAAACTTGTATGATCTGATTGATAGATTATAACATTTGACAGGCTAAAACTTATTATAATTCAATTACCTACATCATTGCTATGAGCATCACAAGGAGCGCATACAAGCCAATCCCACCAGTATACACCAGTATATTTTTAGGACTCTAAAATTAGGCAAATCTAAAGGAAAAGTTTGTAGGAAAACTAATCAGAACAAGTAAATGAATCACCTCATTTAACTCTCTCTGTTGCAGAAAAATTTTCAAGATGAAATACAATGGCTGTAATGGGGGGCACTTAGATATGGCATCCTGAAAGAGAATCACATGTATATTACAAATTGCAAGAACCATATAGAAAGAACTCAGGGATATCCAACATAAGTGAGAACTTTACTGTATATGTGAGAAACTTATAAACTATATGTGCATAGATATACATATGTCTACGTATATTACCTGTTTGAAACATATTTAAGGAGCCTCTTCATTCCAAAACTTATCACAATAAGTGAAATATAAATAGCTTATATTCACGAAAAGCACATAAAATGACATAACTTATAGCGATCCCGGGTGTACCCTTGTTGTACAGTGATCCGGACATGTGTCCGTGGATGTTGGTGGTTGTTTATTATCTTGTTTGCATCCTTTTTACTTCTTATTGAGTTATAGGATGTGTTGGGCAGGTTTGTTTCAGGTTGGTTGTGTTTGGGAGCCTAATGTTGCTGCCCAGATTTTTGGACCTTCGTTCGAGCGAGGAGTTGGTCGCTCGAGCGAGAGTTGAGTTCGTGTCTGGTGGGTCGAGCCAGAGTGGCTTCGCTCGAGCGAGCGCTTGCACCTGGTTCTGGACCTGAGAGTTGCATTTCTTGGCTCGAGCGAGCTTTTCTTGGCTCGAGCGGTCTGGTTTGTTCTTCGCTCGAGCGAGAGGTCTGTCGCTCGAGCGTGCTTCTGGTTGCAGACCTGAGGATTTGAGTTGTTGGCTCGAGCGAGCATTCTTTCGTTCGAGCGCACTTTTGAGTTTTTAGCTCGAGCGAGAGTTCCTTGGCTCGAGCGAGAGTTTTCTGTGTCTGGTCGCTCGAGCGACCAAGTCTTCGCTCGAGCGAGCGTGTTTTATATCAGCGGACAGTAGCGTTTTGAACATCACTTTTTCACTTTCTTTTTTATCAAAACCTAGATCCGAGACCCTCTCTCTCTAAACTTACACTCTCTCTAAGAATTGATCTCCCTAGAGTGTGAATCTAGCCTAGGGCCTTTGTTAAAAAGATAGAGGGCGTTGAGAGCTTTGATTTAATCTGAAAAAGTTTGGATTTGGAGCACGTTGATCTTCGAGTCTTCATCTCCTTTTTGGCTCAAACTTCGAGGTAGGGATATCCTACTCCTCTCTATGGATTTTGTCTTTAAATTTTAGTATTTTGAGATGTTGGGATCGGTTTGGTATTTTGGTAAAAGTTTGGGGCTATTGTGTTATTTTACAAAAGTTGGGGTTTTATTCATAATAAACCTAGATGCATGTTTGGCATAGAGAAATGGAATAAATGTTAAATCATTGATGAAAATGGGACCTAAGGGTTGAAATGTTAATTTTGGGAATTGACCTAATTACATTGTTTAATTAATTGGGATAATTAATTGTGAGGAATGAGGAAATGAAATGTTGATTGAATATCCATTGTGCATTTATTTTCTGTATAGAAATAACTGCTTTGGGCTATCGGTGGAGGATAGTCGTGATTGTTGTAGACAATGCATGATGATTAGGCAAACGGAAACTAATCAATGGAATGTGTTATGGAACTTGACAGTTGATAGAATACATTAACTACATGTATTGAGTGATTGTATATAGAACCCATGTGTTTGTATACGTTATGTGTAGAGGAGGAGATGGGGGATGTACTCCGCGGTTTAGGGGAAGATAGGGGATGTACCTCTAAACCGGATAGTGTTGGGAGAAGATAGGGGATGAACTCCGTAGATACAGCTCATATGCTTGTCTAGAGAAGTGTGGATATAGCTTATATGCTTATCTGTGGATATTGTGGTTATACATATCTGTTGTAGAATGTGGATATAGCTTATATGCTTATCTGTGGATATTGTAGTTATACATATCTGTTGTAGAATGTGGATATAGCTTGTATGCTTATCTATGAATGTGGATATTGTGGTTATACATATCTGTTGAGTATGTGGATAGAGTTTATATGCCTATCTGTTGAAAAAGGGAAAATGAAAGGTAACTTGGACTCATAAGTCGTATGACATAAATGTGTGATTTATGTGAATGTATCAGTGTTGGCCATCTATCAATTGCTAATATTTTAGTCATTGTTCATGGTTGGTTTAGTATATTTCTACTGGGCTGTGGCTCACCCTATATGGGAATATCATTTTCAGGTACAGGTAGCATACCACCTCCAAGGACACAGCTTGGGAGGCTAGAGGCGGACATACTATTGTCGTTTTACTTTTTGATGTATTACATGTAAACTCAAGCCAAGGGCTTAACGTGTATGAGTTAGTACTCTTTTGTTGTAACCAAGTGTTAACTTGGAAAGCTGTAAGTCCGTAGGGCATTTTGCTTTTGTTGTTAAAATGTAATACTTATGTAATAGAACTCTGATAAATGGAAGAATGTGGAACTTTTACATCTTAATGCATGTCTTATTTGATGGGTTTAATGTTATTATTTTGAGGGCGTTACAACTTGGTATCAGAGCGTACCGGGTTCAAATACTTTGGTTACGTGGGAAGTGATTAGGATCACAATGGGTTTGTCTCGCTTGATAGAGACTTAGATGTAGTGTTATATGCTACGTGCTTAATTGATAACATGCTTATGTGATTATGTGGGTATGGGATTTAGTTTCTAGGATGTTGATTGGATCCTTGGGTTTCTGGGAGTCTTGTTGGAAAAGCACTTGATCAATGCTATTTCTAACCGGAACTCTAGTAACGCCTCGGGACTATCATTATCCGGAAATGAAATTCGTAAGTGCTTATGTGTTTATGTGCTTACGTGGAGTGAATTACAGTTGTCCATGCATTAGGACGTGAGTGTTTAGTTTCGGCACATTTGTGAATGTGCTAATGTTTTGTGTTACCTTTATTAGGATGTCAGGGCGAGGAAGAGGTGCTAGGCATGGTAGACCTGCGAAGCAGGAAGTACCGTTACCGGGTGAGGTTCCGGCAGTGCAGGAGGGAGTTGGTCAGGCCAATGTGGCCGAGCCAGTGGGTCAGCAGGCCATGGGTGCCTTGGCCAGAGAGATAGCAGGAGCTTTGGGTATTCTTAGAGCTGGGAATCAGGCTGTCGAGGCAGGGCCTTCTTTCTTGAAGAGGGAGTTTTTCCGGTCAAATCCGAATGAGTTTATCGGGGATCCGAAGGAGCCACTGAAGGCTGATGAGTGGCTAGAGCAAATGAGTAAGACATTCGAGATGCATGGCATCGAGGACGGAGCACTGAAAGTGACCTTGGCATCCTTCCAACTGAAGGGAGATGCGGGTCAATGGTGGAAGTATGAGAAGGCTCGTGTTGGTGGTACTTGGGAGGCGTTTGTGAATGCTTTTCAGGAGAGGTTTTTGTCTGCAGCAGCTAGGGAGAAGCTGAGGGATCAGTTTAGCCGGCTTAAACAGCAGGGCTTGTCAGTGGCTGAGTTTGAGGCTACTTTTACCAGTTTGTCCAGGTTTGCACCTGAACTAGTGGCGTCTGAGGAACGCCGTTGCTATGAGTTTGAGCGGAAGTTGAGGCGGGGCCTCAAGTTGAGAGTTGGTGGGTCTTACATCAGAGAGTATAGGCACCTGGTGGATGCTGCTGCTCATATGGAAATTATGATGCAGGAAGAGGAGGAAGAACAGAGGGGCTCCAAGAGGAGCCAAGATGGTCAGGGTGATGGCAGGAAGCAGAGAGGTTATAACCCTCAGCAGTCTCAGGGAGCAGTTTCTAGATCGACCTTTCCAGTGCCGAGTGCAGGCTCGGGGAGAGGCAATCAGGGGGAGTTTGCCTGTTACAAGTGTGGCCAGTTGGGTCACAAGGTTTCTGTTTGCCCGCAGAAGGGTGGGGGTCAGAGAGCTGCTTCTTCTTCAGCTAGACCGCAGAGTCAGAGTTTGGGCAGGGGGCAGCCCTTGTCTTGTTATCAGTGTGGACAACCTGGGCACCTGAAGAGGTTTTGCCCGCAGTTGAGTGCCACTTCGGGGGCATCTGGTTCTAGGCAGACGCAGGGTTTTCAGCAAGCTCAGTCTGTGCAGGCCTCGAGGGCCAATCCGGGAGCTTCGTCATCCCAGTCTGTGCAGCAGTCTTTTGCTCCGAGAGGTGAGCAGGTAGACCAGGGGCCTACGGGGCGCGTGTATGCTGTTACCGCGCAGGATTTAGTACCAGCTCCATCAGTAGTGAGAGGTACTTTTCTGTTTTGTTACTCGGTTGCTAGTGTGTTGATAGACACGGGTGCATTTCATTCTTTTGTATCTGCTGCATTTGCATCTGTTTTGGAATTGGAGTTAGCACAATTAGCATCTCCTATTTGTGTGGTGAGTTGATCCTGAAACAGGGTGTTAGAGGATGTGATATAGAGGTCGCGTACTTTAGGCTTCCTTTTCCGTTTGTTGTCATGCCCATGACGGGTTTTGACGTTATTTTGGGTATGGACTGGCTATCGTCATACCGGGCTGTTATCGATTGCTACCGCCAGAGGGTCACGTTATGTACCTTGAGCGGGGAGTGGTTCCATTTCTTGGGAGACCGGGTTGGTAGTGTTTTGCCACCGGGGTATGATTCGCGAGGGCGAAGTGAGCTTAGTGGTCTACTTGCCAACTTTGAGAGTGGTGAGAGTGGTGAGACCCAGATTGTATTGCCGAGGGTGGTTTGTGAGTATTCGGATATCTTTCCCGAAGATCTCGTTAGTTTGCCACCTCACCGAGAGATAGAGTTCTCTATTGATTTAGTGCCTGGTACGGCGCCGATTTCTATGGCACCTTACCGTTTTGCTCCAGCAGAGTTGGTTGAGTTGGTTGAGTTGAAAGTTCAGCTCCAGGAATTGCTAGATAAGGGCTTTGTTCGCCCTAGTGTTTCGCCGTGGGGAGCACCGGCCCTCTTTGTTAAAAAGAAAGATGGTGCCTTGAGATTGTGTATTGACTACCGGAAGTTGAATCGGGCTACGGTTAAGAATAAGTATCCTATGCCCCATATAGATGACCTGTTTGACCAGTTGAAGGGTTCCCGTTGTTTCTCTAAGATAGACTTGAGATCGGGTTACCACCAGTTGAGGGTCAGGGAGGAGGATGTTCCTAAGACGGCATTCCGTACGCGGTATGGCCATTACGAGTTTCTGGTGATGCCATTTGGGCTTACCAATGCACCGGCAGTCTTTATGGACTTGATGAACCGGATCTTCCAGGAATTCTTGGATCGGTTTGTAGTCATTTTTGTGGACGACATTCTTATCTATTCGCCTTCTGAGGAGGAGCACGAGGAACACTTGAGAGTGGTGCTTGAGTTGCTTAGAGCCCATAGGCTGTATGCCAAGTTTGGGAAGTGTGAGTTCTGGCTGAGGGAAGTCAAATTCTTAGGCCACGTGGTATCCGGGGAAGGGGTGTCTGTTGATACATCCAAGGTAGAGCCAGTGCAGGATTGGGCACAGCCTAAGAGTGTGTTTGAGATCCGCAGTTTTCTAGGATTAGCTGGATATTACCGCCGGTTTGTGAAAGATTTCTCTAGGTTAGCGTCACCGTTGACTAGACTGACTCGGAAGGGAGTCAAGTTTGTGTGGAGTGAGACTTGTGAAAAGTCGTTTCAAGAGCTGAAAGTTAGATTGACCACCGCTCCGGTGTTGATTATTCCGGAGAGAGGGTTGGGTTATGCGGTTTATTGTGATGCCTCACGAGAGGGTTTGGGTTGTGTGTTGATGCAAGAGGGGAAAGTGGTAGCTTATGGCTCACGTCAGTTGAAAATACACGAGAAAAATTACCCCACACACGACCTAAAGTTAGCGGCTGTGATCTTTGCCTTGAAAATCTGGAGGCACTACCTTTATGGTGAGAGGTTCGAGGTGTTCTCGGACCACAAGAGTTTGAAGTATCTGTTTACACAGAGAGACTTGAATTTGAGGCAGAGGAGGTGGATGGAGTTCATCGAGGATTATGATTTTGAGTTGCATTATCATCCGGGAAAGGCCAATGTTGTGGCCGATGCCCTTAGTAGGAAGACCATTAGTGATGTAGCTATTATAGCCATCCGAGAATGGGAGATGTTAGGAGCACTTGGCGAGTTTGATTTGCTATTGAGCGAATCTGTTGAGGCTGCGGCCTTGTTTTCTGTTGTTGCGCAGCCTACACTTGTGACTAGAGTGTTAGAGGCACAGAGAGGTGACCTTGAGGTAGAATCCCTCCGAGAGAAGATCTCCAGTGGGACAGTTGAGAAGGGTTTGACGGTGTATCCCGACCTGAGTGTGAGATACCGAGACCGTTTGTTTGTACCGGAGTCTTGCCGAGAGGAAGTACTCCGAGAGTTTCATCATTCGCGCCTTGCGGTGCATCCGGGAGGTACTAAGATGTATCAGGATTTGGGTCGCCAGTTTTGGTGGCGGGGTATGAAGAGAGATGTGGCTGTTTTCGTATCAAAGTGTCTTACTTGCCAGCAAGTGAAGGCCGAGCATCAGAGGCCAGCGGGTTTGTTGCAACCCTTGCCTATTGCCGAGTGGAAGTGGGAGCATGTCACTATGGACTTCGTTGTAGGTCTTCCGAGGACTCAGCGGGGTAGTGATGCTATTTGGGTGGTTGTAGACCGGTTGACTAAGTCGGCGCACTTTATTCCTATGCGCGTGAGAGATTCGGTGGATCCTCTTGCCGATTTGTATATTCGGGACATAGTGAGATTACACGGGGTCCCAGTGACGATCGTCTCAGATAGAGATCCTCGTTTTACTGCTAGGTTGTGGCAGAGTTTGCAGAGTGCCTTGGGCACTAAGTTGACCTTTAGTACGGCTTATCATCCTCAGACTGACGGGCAGTCCGAGCGTACTATTCAGATCCTTGAGGATATGCTTCGGGGTTGTGTCCTTGACTTTAGCGGGACGTGGGAGAGGCACTTGCCCTTGGTAGAGTTTGCCTACAACAACAGTTTTCAATCTAGCATCGGTATGGCACCGTTTGAGGCCTTGTATAGCCGACCGTGTAGGTCTCCAGTTTGTTGGGCCGAGGTGGGTGATGCACCTTTGTTGGGTCCGGAGTTGGTTAGGGAGACGACGGAGAAAGTTGAGCTTATCCGTAGGAGGCTTGTTACAGCCCAGAGTCGACAAAAGAGTTATGCCGACCGTAGAAGGAGGCCTTTGGCGTTTGAGGTAGGTGATCATGTCTTTCTGAAGATATCACCTAGGCGAGGTTTGATGAGGTTTGGGAAGAGTGGGAAGTTATCCCCTCGGTTTATTGGTCCTTTTGAGATCCTTGAGAGGATTGGTGAGGTTGCTTATCGGTTAGCCTTACCGCCGCAGTTGTCCGGAGTGCGTGACGTGTTTCATGTGAGTATGCTTCGGAAGTATGAGCCAGATCCATCACATGTGTTGGATTGGACCGATTTAGAGGTAGGTGAGGATGCCTCGTATGAGGAGAGACCGGTTCGGGTCTTGGATAGGCGGGATCAGGTCCTGCGTGGCAAGACTATTCCTCTGGTGAAAGTCTTGTGGAAACATCACGGAGTGGAGGAGGCCACTTGGGAACGTGAGTTGGAAGTCCGTGAAAAATATCCGGACTTGTTTGTTGATATGTAATGTTGTATTTAAATTTTGAACAATTGTTGAACTTAAGAGCTTTTATATATGTCTTAAGTTGTGAAACGTTGAAAATGTTTTGGTTTATTGGAAGTATGTTTTGGAACTTGCCTCATATGGAAGTTGAGTGTCACATTATATATGTTGAATATGTTGTTTACATATTGTGAAATGCCTCTTGTTAAAGGGATGGGATGACCGGTAATGGGTCGAATTGTTGAATGTTAAAATGTAACATTGTTTAAAATGGAGAAAAACTTGTTTTTGCGAACTTGTGCTTAATTTCGGGGACGAAATTCTTTAAGGGGGGGAGGTTATAGCGATCCCGGGTTTACCCTTGTTGTACAGTGATCCGGACATGTGTCCGTGGATGTTGGTGGTTGTTTATTATCTTGTTTGCATCCTTTTTACTTCTTATTGAGTTATAGGATGTGTTGGGCAGGTTTGTTTCAGGTTGGTTGTGTTTGGGAGCCTAGTGTTGCTGCCCAGATTTTTGGACCTTCGCTCGAGCGAGGAGTTAGTCGCTCGAGCGAGAGTTGAGTTCGTGTCTGGTGGGTCGAGCTAGAGTGGCTTCGCTCGAGCGAGCGCTTGCACCTGGTTCTGGACCTGAGAGTTGCATTTCTTGGCTCGAGCGAGCTTTTCTTGGCTCGAGCGGTCTGGTTTGTTCTTCGCTCGAGCGAGAGGTCTGTTGCTCGAGCGTGCTTCTGGTTGCAGACCTGAGGGTTTGAGTTGTTGGCTCGAGCGAGCATTCTTTCGCTCGAGCGCACTTTTGAGTTTTTAGCTCGAGCGAGAGTTCCTTGGCTCGAGCGAGAGTTTTCTGTGTCTAGTCGCTCGAGCGACCAAGTCTTCGCTCGAGCGAGCGTGTTTTATATCAGCGGACAGTAGCGTTTTGAACATCACTTTTTCACTTTCTTTTTTATCAAAACCTAGATCCGAGACCCTCTCTCTCTAAATTTACACTCTCTCTAAGAATTGATCTCCCTAGAGTGTGAATCTAGCCTAGGGCCTTTGTTAAAAAGATAGAGGGCGTTGAGAGCTTTGATTTAATCTGAAAAAGTTTGGATTTGGAGCACGTTGATCTTCGAGTCTTCATCTCCTTTTTGGCTCAAACTTCGAGGTAGGGATATCCTACTCCTCTCTATGGATTTTGTCTTTAAATTTTAGTATTTTGAGATGTTGGGATCGGTTTGGTATTTTGGTAAAAGTTTGGGGCTATTGTGTTATTTTACAAAAGTTGGGGTTTTATTCATAATAAACCTAGATGCATGTTTGGCATAGAGAAATGGAATAAATGTTAAATCATTGATGAAAATGGGACCTAAGGGTTGAAATGTTAATTATGGGAATTGACCTAATTACATTGTTTAATTAATTGGGGTAATTAATTGTGAGGAATGAGGAAATGAAATGTTGATTGAATATCCATTGTGCATTTATTTTCTGTATAGAAATAACTGCTTTGGGCTATCGGTGGAGGATAGTCGTGATTGTTGTAGACAATGCATGATGATTAGGCAAACGGAAACTAATCAATGGAATGTGTCATGGAACTTGACAGTTGATAGAATACATTAACTACATGTATTGAGTGATTGTATATAGAACCCATGTGTTTATATACGTTATGTGTAGAGGAGGAGATGGGGGATGTACTCCGCAGTTTAGGGGAAGATAGGGGATGTACCTCTAAACCGGATAGTGTTGGGAGAAGATAGGGGATGAACTCCGTAGATACAGCACATATGCTTGTCTAGAGAAGTGTGGATATAGCTTATATGCTTATCTGTGGATATTGTGGTTATACATATCTGTTGTAGAATGTGGATATAGCTTATATGCTTATCTGTGGATATTGTAGTTATACATATCTGTTGTAGAATGTGGATATAGCTTGTATGCTTATCTGTGAATGTGGATATTGTGGTTATACATATCTGTTGAGTATGTGGATAGAGTTTATATGCCTATCTGTTAAAAAAGGGAAAATGAAAGGTAACTTGGACTCATAAGTCGTATGACATAAATGTGTGATTTATGTGAATGTATTAGTGTTGGCCATCTATCAATTGCTAATATTTTAGTCATTGTTCATGGTTGGTTTAGTATATTTCTACTGGGCTGTGGCTCACCCCATATGGGAATATCATTTTCAGGTACAGGTAGCATGCCACCTCCAAGGACATAGCTTGGGAGGCTAGAGGCGGACATACTATTGTCGTTTTACTTTTTGATGTATTACATGTAAACTCAAGCCAAGGGCTTAACGTGTATGAGTTAGTACTCTTTTGTTGTAACCAAGTGTTAACTTGGAAAGCTGTAAGCCCGTAGGGCATTTTGCTTTTGTTGTTAACATGTAATACTTATGTAATAGAACTCTGATAAATGGAAGAATGTGGAACTTTTACATCTCAATGCATGTCTTATTTGATGGGTTTAATGTTATTATTTTGAGGGCGTTACATAACTAGTTACCTGATTGCTCTTCTTTGTTGCCCATGCCCATATATGAAGAATTCTAGTGTGCTACCTAACCTATTGGCGCAAAATACCAAGATAGGACTAAAATACATTAGGTTGTTATTCGTTGAAGAAGTGGTACTTGAATGGATTTTGCACTCTTTCTGGAAGAACCAATCAGGTTTAGAAGGATCAATCTCTAGCTCCACTACAATCAAAATTCCTGGAAAGTCTCTGCTACAATTGCAAATAAAAGAATGGAAATGTGAGAAGCATAATTCCAGCTAGAAGTAGTACCAGAAAAATTAAAATTACAAACATAATTAAAAATTCAAATCAACAAGAAAAATTTTAGTTTACCTTTGCCAACCAAAAACAGAAACACAAAATTAACTAAACAAAATCAATCAATATGCAGGTTGTATACACACACACACACACACACATATATATACATATATGTTTTTTAAGCATAGCAGAGCACGTCATGACAAGCATGTCAAGCTGGTTTGTTCAAATTTCACTATAGGTATTGATTATAAATATTATATTGATAAAACCGAGAAATAAATTAGATGAGATAAAATGAAATAATATCAAGATTAATAGTAAACATATCAAAGGAGTTAAATTTTCTTACCATCCAAATCAAGTACTAGGGTAGTGGATTTCATTTTCTGATGTGAACATGGATATGCTTTACATATACAAAAGATATTTCAAAATCTAAAAAATTTAGTTCAGTTTTTGAAGAACTAGTCACCTTGTTTGGTTTAGACCGATTTTCTGAAAATTGAGATTTTTAAAAGATAGCATAAGCTGATGCCCTATTCTAGTCATTAGAGCAGAAGAATTTATCAATATAATGTAAGAATATCATTCTCGTAAGAAGTTGCCACAACAACTATAGTCACCAAAAGCCCAAGAACCAGAAAAACGAACAAAAACCCAATGAACCTTCAACATTGTGATCACATTTTTTTAGAAAATCACCAATCCATCATCCAAGTTTCAAAGATCAAAACACAAAATCAATGACTCCATTTGTTAATGAAGAATTAATTGCTTTCACCAACCAAGCCACACAAACCTTAAACAAGACAATGACATCCACCTAATCTCCTATTCAAAATTATCTTTGTTTCTAATTAGCAAACATCAAAGAAACATAAAAGAGTACCAAATTTGATTTTTCACATTCTTATACCACAATACAAACCACCAAGCAACAAAAAAATCCAACCAAAATTTTAATTTAATTAATTATTCTTGAATTTTTGCCTAAATTGACCCCAAAAAATTCATTCACCTGGGTCCTCATTAATTATTCTCCAATCTTTATATTTGCGAGTATCGTATTTCAATATTCTATTTGAGAGAAATAATCCATAGCATAACAATACTCGGAACTAAACAACAACTTTAGCCAAGTTAGCTATTGCATAGTTCAATTTCAAAGGGCTGTTGTAACATTAACTATGTTGAACTCTAACAAAGAATTAGAATTTTGCTACAAGCCCTCTAAAACCCAAGTGAAATGTTCCCTAAAGAGAACCTCATAAATTATGCATAAGAAGCACAATTAAAAAATAATTATCAACACTCACTTCTAGTTCAACTCATGACATTATACAAAAAGCAATTCCTACATATTTGCAGAGCTCAATTCAAAAAGCAATTTAAAGGAACTCAAGTACAAGTTGGATTGGGATCAAGAATAAGTAGAGAACTCGCATCAAATGAATAGGAGAAGCAGAATATAGGTTGTCCAAAACACAAAGTTCCAGCAACAAGAAGTTCCATTTGTATGATTTGAGAAAGTAAGAAAATTTAAAATACAAGTTTCGACAATTTTGTACCTTTCCATATGCCTTCTCAAATGCTGCTATCATTTCCAAAATTGACGTTCCTTTTCAATTGCAGCAGACCACACACTACAACAGGAGGAGAACACGAGTTCATATGTCAAAAACCTAATGAACAAATGATTTCAAATTTAACAAATAAATTCTAATAACATTGAAATTGTGCCTATATGATAACCATGAGTCATTGGAAATCATGAAAAACCACCAAGAAAACAAATAATACAACTTAAAAAAGGATTTTGCTAAGTCTAACCTTCAGTACAAATAGTTTCATTCACATCATTAATAGAGACAATTCCCTAGATACATCATACATTACTAAGAAGAGTCGCATACATAAATGATAAGCATAGATATTTACGTCAATAGATTCTCTAGATATATATATCTATGAAAGTGTATTATATAAAATTCACACTTTAAACACAAAATGGGTGACTAGAATACAATATTTAGGACCTAATTTATTAGTAAAGAAAAAATTATGAAACTCTTTGCCCTACATTCACAAAATTAATCAAGAAACTAGTTCCATCTAAGTCTGCCTTTGACAGGATATCTTGTTCAATGCCTAGCTAAATTGGAGAGGCAGCAAAATGGCACAAGGCTAACAGTCAAGCTAATTGCTTCAACTATATTTGACTTTGCAATTTTTCTAGATGATAAACCATCCTGGTATAGGAAACATTCTTCAAAATGGTTTTAATTTTCTATGATGAAATTCATCCCAAGCTAATTTGAGGTTCTATTGTAAGAGAGTAATGAATTTAGCAGCTGCCTATAAGCACGGGTACTCCAAAAATGGTGTCGTACAAGTACCGGGTACTTACCGGGTGCGGGTGCAAGCACCGATACGGCGGTACGGGTATGCCGAATACATGCTGGGTACGGCAAATACATTTGGGTACGTCGTGGGTACGACACGTGTATGGCGAGGTGATTTTTTTTTTGTGTGTGTAGCTACTGGAATTTGTTGTAGCATTTCTTATTATTCTTTCAACTTCAAAAATCATCAAGTCATTTATTTCCATCACCCTTTACTCATGAATCATGGTTTTGCCATCTTTTACATCATATTTTAGACAATAAAAAAATAAATAAAGAATTACATAAGTTTTTAGAGAAGTTGTTCTCGCTATTCTCCTTTTAGTTTTGATATTGAAACTTTGATTTGTATGTTGGATGTTTAGCTATAATTTTTTTTTAAAAAAAATTACGTACTCCAACCGTACCCGAACCATACTTTTTTAAGAATTTGCCGTATCGGCGTATCCGTACCCGTAAATGTACCCACACCCGTGCTTCATAGGCAGCTGCAGATTCAGACAGGGACAAGTGACATCTCAAATTTTGAATAAGTACAAGTTTGACTTTAAAATGTACACATTTGTCATTTTGGACAAAAACATATTTGAGGTGTTGACTTTGAATTCATTTTCTCCAAATTGCCTCATTGAAAAATTATGACACTTTCCAAAAATATATTTGAGTCTAGTTTTTAACCCCGTTGATCTTGCATGATGAATTCATTGTGTTTTGAAAGATATTTGATAGCCAGAAAAAAAAAAAAAAAAACAATGACAATGGGTTAGAATCCATCCGAGTATAATAAAATAGGTAATTCTCCCTTAAATTTAAGTCAAAAGTGGCCCATCTTATGTCAAAATAAAGATAACAAATGAGGCTAGGTGATGTAAAATTTTTAAAGTGTCGTTGAAAATAATGTAAGAGATATGACCTTGAAAGAGGACTATTGTGTAGGCAATGTGCTGGAAATTTGGTACAAAAGTCTTTTTGAGTTTTGTAATTGGTCAAAGTGCCTCAAAGTTCTCTTGAAAGGTTCATGTAGGATGTATAAGTTTCTTAAGCCTCATCATAAAAAATCCCAAGCCTTTAATCATAGAATTAAATAAAATTAAATTAAAAAAGAGCATATGACAAACTATACATAATGAGATTGTTAACTAGGACAGCCAAATGCTCAAAATGACAACTTCTTGAACATAGAAATTGTAACAATTACCATCTTAAGAAGAAACGGAAAATGTAAATAACTTGGACAGTTTGGTCAATGAAACCCACATCTTTTGTTTCATTCTCTAGCTCCATCACCTCAACGCCTATAATTTAAGCAAAAACAAGAAAGCCCCCTCTCAAATTCGAAGATGAGACACAAGCACTAACTATCTTCGCTAGTACGCCAGCAAATTAAGAAACTATAAAGTTTTTTATATTCGGTAGAAGGCAGGCTAAAACTCTGGCCCAACCAAGTGCAACTAAGAATTGAAAGAATACATAATGTGATCTTATGGGGCCTTAAACCTCAGAGAACAGCTAAGAATGTGCATTACAATTATTTAAACACTATCCATTTTTCATTAAACTCATATAATTTCACAAGTGACCTAAAGAAAAACACTAAAACAAACAATATTACAGACTAGTGGCCTCAAAATTAGAAATGGTTCTCAAATGGACCAATTAAAAAACATAGAATGTTGTATAATACTGATATCAAATTTACAGATAGTTTTCATCTAATCCTATGACTGCAAAAGGGAATATTATAGTTAGCAAAAACCTAAATGCACCATGGACCAAAACCACTATATCATACAAAAACATAGTAACAAATGGAAAAATGAGAAACATAAACAGATGTCCCTATACAAGCTATAGAAAATGAGAAAACTTCTATAGCGATCCCAGGTTTACCCTTGTTGTATAGTGATCCGGACATGTGTCCGTGGATGTTGGTAGTTGTTTATTATCTTGTTTACATCCTTTCTTACTTTGTATGTGAGTTATAGGATGTGTTGAGCGGGTTTGTTACAGGTTGGTTGAGTTTAGAAACCAAAACTAGTTGCCCAGATTTTTGGCCTGTACGCTCGAGCGGAGGTGTTGGCGCTCGAGCGTAGATTACATCCATCCAGTATCTTGTTGTGCAGTGTTGTGAGCTCGAGCGTAGGGTTGGGAGCTCGAGCGGAGGCCTGGTTCTGCAAAAGTGCTGGGCGAGTGCATTCTGCGCTCGAGCGGGAGGTTGGCCGCTCGAGCGGAAGTCTGTGAGTGGCCGCTCGAGCGGGGTGTTTTACGCTCGAGCGGAAGACTGGGTTTAAATCCCGAAATTGTGACTTTTCAAATCACTTTTTCACTTTCTCTTCTCTCTCTTACTTTTCCAAAATCACCATTGTTGAGCCTCTCACTCTAGATACTACCTTCTCTCTAGGTTTTGATCTAGTAGGAGTGATTTACTCACCTTTGGCCTTTACAAAAAAGTTGTTGATCGTCGAGGGCTTCATTTTAATCTGAAAATCACGGGTTTTGGAGCACGTTGGGTTTTGTCGTCTTCTCCTTTGGGACTCCGAATTTGAGGTAGGGATAACCTACTCCTCTCTATGGGTTTTGTCTTTAAATTTTGGTATTTTGAGATGTTGGGCTTGGTTTGGTAATTTTGTGAAAGTTTGGGGCTTTTGTGTAATTTTACAAAAGTTGGGGTTTTATTCATAATAAACCTAGATGCATGTTTGGCATAGAAAAATGGAATGATTGTTGAATCATTGATGAAAATGGGACCTAAGGGTTGAAATAGTAATTATGGAAAACGGCCTAATTACATTGTTTAATTAATTGGGATAATTAATTGGTGAGAAATGAGAAAATGAAATGTTGATTGAATATCCATTTGTGCATTTATTTTCTATTTTAGAAATAACTGCTTGGGCTATCGGTGGAGGATAGTCGAGATTGTTGTAGACAATGCATGATGATTAGGTAAACGGAAACTAATCAATGGAATGTGTCATGGAACTTGACGGTTGATAGAATACATTAACTTGTGTGTATTGTGTGATTGTATATAGAACCAATGTGTTTATATACGTTATGTGTAGAGGAGGAGATAGGGGATGTACTCCGCGGTTTAGGGGAAGATAGGGGATGTACCTCTAAACCGGATAGGTATTTGGAGGAGATAGGGGATGTACTCCGTAGACAGAGCTCATATGCTTGTCTAGAGAAGTGAAGATAGAGCTCATATGCTTATCTTTGTGAAGTGTGGATACAGCTTGTATGCTTATCTGTGGATATTGTTGATATACATATCTGTTGTAGAGTGTGGATACAGCTTGTATGCTTATCTGTGGATATTGTTGATATACATATCTGTTGAGAATGTGGATATAGCTTTTATGCTTATCTGAATGTGAGATATAGTTTTTATACATATCTGTGGAAATGATGATAGAGCTAGCAAGCTTATCTGTTAAAAAAGGGAAAATGAAAAGTAATTGGGACTTGTAAGTCGTTGACATAAATATGTAATTTATGTGATTGTATCAGTGTTGACCAACTATCAATTGCTAATGTTTTAGTCATTATCCATGGTTGGTTTAGTGTATTTCTACTGGGCTGTGGCTCACCCTATATGGGAATATCATTTTCAGGTACAGGAAGCATGCCACCTCCAAGGACATAGCTGGGAGGCTAGTGGCGGGCATAGTTTTGTCGTTTTACTTTTGATGTATTACATGTAATTTCAAGCCAAGGGCTTAATGTGTAAACGAGTTAGAACTCTTTGTTGTAACCAAGTGTTAACTTGGAAAGCTGTAAGCCCGTAGGGCATTTTGTTATGAGGTTAACATGTAATACTTACGTCTTGGAATTTTAATGAATGAAAGGAATGCAGTTAGTTTAAATGTAAATGCATGTCTTATCTGATGGGTTTATTGTTATTATTTTGAGGGCGTTACAAATTTGGTATCAGAGCGTACCGGGTTCGAATACTTTGGGTACGTGGGAAGTGATTAGTATCACAATGGGTTTGTCTCGCTTGGTAGAGACTTAGATGTAGTGTCATATGCTATGTGCTTAAGTGATAACATGTTTATGTGACTATGTGGGTATGGGATTTAATTTCTGGGATATTGATTGGATCCTTGAGTTTCTGGGAGTCTTGTTGGAAAAGCACTTGATCAATGCTGTTTCTAACCGGAACTCTAGTAACGTCTCGGGATTATCATTATCCGGAAATGAAGTTCGTAAGTGCTTATGTGTTTATGTGCTTATGTGGAGTGAATTACAGTTGTCCATGCACTAGGACGTGAGTGTTTAGTTTCAGCACATTTATGAATGTACTAACGTTCTGTGTTGCCTTTATTAGGATGTCAGGACGAGGAAGAGGTGCTAGGCGTGGTAGACCTGCGAGGCAGGAAGTACCGTTACCGGGTGAGATTCCGGCAGTGCAGGAGGGCGTTGGGCAGGCTAATGTGGCCGAGCCAGTGGGTCAGCAGGCTATGGGTGCCTTGGCCAGAGAGATAGCAGGAGCTTTAGGTATTCTTAGAGCTGGGAATCAGGCAGCTGAGACAGGGCCTTCCTTCTTGAAGAGGGAGTTCTTTCGGTGTAATCCGGATGAGTTTATCGGGGATCCTAAAGAGCCGCTTAAGGCAGATGAATGGCTCGAACAGACAACGAAGACGTTTGAGATGCTTGGCATCGAGGACGGAGCACTGAAAGTGACCTTGGCATCCTTCCAACTGAAGGGAGATGCGGGTCAATGGTGGAAGTACGAGAAAGCTCGTGTTGGTGGTACTTGGGAGGCGTTTATGAATGCTTTTCAGGAGAGGTTTTTATCAGCAGCAGCTAGGGAAAAGCTGAGGGATCAGTTTAGCCGGCTTAATCAGCAGGGCTTGTCAGTGGCCGAGTTTGAGGCTACTTTTACCAGTCTGTCTAGGTTTGCACCTGAACTGGTGGCGTCTGAGGAACGCCGTTGCTATGAGTTTGAGCGGAAGTTGAGGCGGGGCCTCAAGTTGAGAATTGGTGGGTCTTATATTCGAGAGTATAGACACCTAGTGGACGCTGCAGCTCATATGGAGCTTATGATGCAGGAGGAGGATGAGGGTCAGAGAGGCTCCAAGAGGAGCCAGGATAGTCAGGGTGATGGCAGGAGACAGAAGGGTTATAACCCTCAGCAGTCTCAGGGTGCAGTCTCTAGATCGACCTTTCCAGTGCCGAGTGTAGGCTCGGGGAGAGGCAGTCAGGGGGAATTCACTTGTTACAAGTGTGGCCAGCTGGGTCACAAGGTATCTGTTTGCCCGCAGAAGGGTGGGGGTCAGAAAGCTGCTTCTTCTTCAGCTAGACCGCAGAGTCAGAGTTTGGGCAGGGGGCAGCTCTTGACTTGTTATCAGTGTGGACAACCTGGGCACATGAAGAGGTTTTGCCCACAGTTGAGTGCCACTTCGGGAGCGCCTAGTTCTAGGCAGACGCAGGGTTTTCAGCCAGCTCAGTCTGTGCAGGCCTCGAGGGCCAATCCGGGAGTTTCGTCATCCCAGTCTGTGCAGCAGTCTTTTGCTCCGAGGGGTGAGCAGGTAGACCAGGGGCCTACGGGGCGCGTGTATGCTGTTACCGCGCAGGATTTAGTACCGGCTCCATCAGTAGTGAGAGGTACTTTTCTGTTTTGCAACTCAGTTGCTAATGTGTTGATAGACACGGGTGCATCTCATTCTTTTGTATCTGCTGCATTTGCATCTGTTTTGGAATTGGAGTTAGCACAGTTAGCATCTCCTATTTGTGTAGTATCGCCTTTGGGTGGTGAGTTGATTCTAAAACAGGGTGTTAGAGGATGTGATATTGAGGTCGCCGATTATAGGCTTCCTTTTCCGTTTGTTGTCATGCCCATGAAGGGTTTTGATGTTATTTTGGGTATGGACCGGTTATCGTCATACCGGGCTGTTATTGATTGCTACCGCCAGAGGGTTACGTTATGTACCTTGAGCGGGGAATGGTTCCATTTCTTGGGAGACCGGGTTGGTAGTGTTTTGCCACCGGGGTATGATTCGCGAGGGCGAAGTGAGCTTAGTAGTCTACTTGCTAGCTTTGAGAGTGGTGGGAGTGGTGAGACCCAGCATGTATTGCCGAGGGTGGTTTGTGAGTATTCGGATGTTTTTCCCGAAGATCTTGTTAGTTTGCCACCTCGCCGAGAGATAGAGTTCTCTATTGATTTAGTGCCTGGTACGGCACCGATTTCTATGGCACCTTACCGTTTTGCTCCAGCAGAGTTGGTTGAGTTGAAAGTTCAGCTCCAGGAATTGCTCGATAAGGGCTTTGTTCGCCCTAGTGTTTCACCGTGGGGAGCACCGGCCCTCTTTGTTAAAAAGAAAGATGGTGCCTTGAGATTGTGTATTGACTACCGGAAGTTGAATCGGGCTACGGTTAAGAATAAGTATCCTATGCCCCGTATAGATGATTTGTTTGACCAGTTGAAGGGTTCCCGTTGTTTCTCTAAGATAGACTTGAGATCGGGTTACCATCAGTTGAGGGTCAGGGAGGAAGATATTCCTAAGACGGCATTCCGTACGCGGTATGGCCATTACGAGTTTCTGGTGATGCCATTCGGGCTTACCAATGCACCGGCAGTCTTTATGGACTTGATGAACCGGATTTTTCGGGAGTTCTTAGACCGATTTGTGGTTGTCTTCGTGGACGACATCCTTATCTATTCGTCTTCTGAGGAGGAGCACGAGGCACACTTGAGAGTGGTGCTTGAGTTACTTAGAGCCCATAGGCTGTATGCCAAGTTTGGGAAGTGTGACTTCTGGCTGAGAGAAGTCAAATTCTTAGGCCACGTGGTATCCGGGAAAGGGGTGTCTGTTGATACATCCAAGGTTGAGGCAGTGCAAGATTGGGCACAGCCTAAGAGTGTGTTTGAGATCCGCAGTTTTCTGGGATTAGCTGGGTATTACCGTCGGTTTGTGAAAGATTTCTCCAGGTTAGCGTCACCGTTGACTAGACTGACTCGGAAGGGAGTCAAGTTTGTGTGGAGTGAGACTTGTGAAAAGTCGTTCCAAGAGTTGAAAGTTAGATTGACCACCGCTCCGGTGTTGATTATTCCGGAGAGAGGGTTGGGTTATGCGGTTTATTGTGATGCCTCACGAGAGGGTTTGGGTTGTGTGTTGATGCAAGAGGGGAAAGTGGTAGCTTATGGCTCACGTCAGTTGAAAATACACGAGAAGAATTACCCCACACACGACCTAGAGTTAGCAGCTGTGATCTTTGCCTTGAAAATCTGGAGGCACTACCTTTATGGTGAGAGGTTCGAGGTATTCTCGGATCACAAGAGTTTGAAGTATCTGTTTACACAGAGAGACTTGAATTTGAGGCAGAGGAGATGGATGGAGTTCATCGAGGATTATGATTTTGAGTTGCATTATCATCCGGGAAAGGCCAATGTTGTGGCCGATGCCCTTAGTAGGAAAACCATTAGTGATGTAGCTTGTATAGCCATCCGGGAATGGGAGATGTTGGGAGCACTTGGCGAGTTTGATTTGCTACTGGGCGAATCTGTTGAGGCTGCGGCCTTGTTTTCTGTCGCTGTGCGGCCTACACTTGTGATTAGAGTGTTAGAGGCACAGAGAGGTGACCTTGAGGTAGAATCCCTCCGAGAGAAGATCTCCAGTGGGAAAGTTGAGAAGGGTTTGACGGTGTATCCCGACCTGAGTGTGAGATACCGAGACCGTTTGTTTGTACCGGAGGCTTGCCGTGAGGAAGTACTCCGAGAGTTTCATCATTCGCGCCTTGCGGTGCATCCGGGAGGTACTAAGATGTATCAGGATTTGGGTCGCCAGTTTTGGTGGCGGGGTATGAAGAGAGATGTGGCTGTTTTCGTATCGAAGTGCCTTACTTGCCAGCAAGTGAAGGCCGAGCATCAGAGGCCAGCGGGTTTGTTGCAACCCTTGCCTATTGCCGAGTGGAAGTGGGAGCATGTCACTATGGACTTCGTTGTAGGTCTTCCGAGGACTCAGCGGGGTAGTGATGCTATTTGGGTGGTTGTAGACCGGTTGACTAAGTCGGCGCACTTTATTCCTATGCGCGTGAGAGATTCGGTAGATCATCTTGCCGATTTGTATATTCGGGATGTAGTGAGGTTGCACGGGGTCCCAGTGACGATCGTCTCAGATAGAGATCCTCGTTTTACTGCTAGGTTGTGGCAGAGTTTGCAGAGTGCCTTGGGCACTAAGTTGACCTTTAGTACGGCTTATCATCCTCAGACTGACGGGCAGTCCGAGCGTACTATTCAGATCCTCGAGGATATGCTTCGGGGTTGTGTCCTGGACTTCAGTGGGACGTGGGAGAGGCACTTGCCATTGGTAGAGTTTGCCTACAACAACAGTTTTCAGTCTAGCATCGGTATGGCACCGTTTGAGGCCTTGTATGGCCGACCGTGTAGGTCTCCAGTTTGTTGGGCCGAGGTGGGTGATGCACCTTTGTTGGGTCCGGAGTTGGTTAGGGAGACGACGGAGAAAGTTGAGCTTATCCGTAGGAGGCTTGTTACAGCCCAGAGTCGACAAAAGAGTTATGCCGACCGTAGGAGGAGGCCTTTGGCGTTTGAGGTAGGTGATCATGTCTTTCTGAACATATCACCTAGGCGAGGCCTGATGAGGTTTGGGAAGAGTGGGAAGTTATCCCCTCGGTTTATTGGTCCTTTTGAGATCCTTGAGAGGATAGGTGAGGTTGCTTATCGGTTAGCCTTACCGCCGCAGTTGTCCGGAGTACATGACGTGTTTCATGTGAGTATGCTTCGGAAGTATGAGCCAGATCCATCACATGTGCTGGATTGGACTGATTTAGAGGTAGATGAGGATGCCTCGTATGAGGAGAGACCGGTTCGGGTCTTGGATAGGCGGGATCAGGTCCTGCGTGGCAAGACCATTCCTTTGGTGAAAGTCTTGTGGAAACATCACGGAGTGGAGGAAGCCACTTGGGAACGTGAGTTGGAAGTCCGAGAGAAATATCCGGACTTGTTTGTTGATATGTAATCTTATATTTAAATTTTACATTTTTGTTGAACTTAAGAGCTTTTATATATGTCTTAAGTTGTGAAACATTGAAAATGTTTTGGTTATTGGAAGTATGTTTTGGAACTTGCCTCATATGGAAGTTGAAAGTGACATTATATGCGTTAAATATATTGTTGAAATTGGAAGGATAGTGCATAATGTTGATGCATGTTGAAAATACATATGTTGTTTACATATTGTGATATGTCTCTTGTTAAAGGGATGGGATGACCGGTAATGGGTCGAATTGTTGAATGTTAAAATGTAACATTGTTTAAAATGGAGGAAAACTTGTTTTTGAAAACTTGTGTTTAATTTCGGGGACGAAATTCTTTAAGGGGGGGAGGTTATAGCGATCCCAGGTTTACCCTTGTTGTATAGTGATCCGGACATGTGTCCGTGGATGTTGGTAGTTGTTTATTATCTTGTTTACATCCTTTCTTACTTTGTATGTGAGTTATAGGATGTGTTGAGCGGGTTTGTTACAGGTTGGTTGAGTTTAGAAACCAAAACTAGTTGCCCAGATTTTTGGCCTGTACGCTCGAGCGGAGGTGTTGGCGCTCGAGCGTAGATTACATCCATCCAGTATCTTGTTGTGCAGTGTTGTGAGCTCGAGCGTAGGGTTGGGAGCTCGAGCGGAGGCCTGGTTCTGCAAAAGTGCTGGGCGAGTGCATTCTGCGCTCGAGCGGGAGGTTGGCCGCTCGAGCGGAAGTCTGTGAGTGGCCGCTCGAGCGGGGTGTTTTACGCTCGAGCGGAAGACTGGGTTTAAATCCCGAAATTGTGACTTTTCAAATCACTTTTTCACTTTCTCTTCTCTCTCTTACTTTTCCAAAATCACCATTGTTGAGCCTCTCACTCTAGATACTACCTTCTCTCTAGGTTTTGATCTAGTAGGAGTGATTTACTCACCTTTGGCCTTTACAAAAAAGTTGTTGATCGTCGAGGGCTTCATTTTAATCTGAAAATCACGGGTTTTGGAGCACGTTGGGTTTTGTCGTCTTCTCCTTTGGGACTCCGAATTTGAGGTAGGGATAACCTACTCCTCTCTATGGGTTTTGTCTTTAAATTTTGGTATTTTGAGATGTTGGGCTTGGTTTGGTAATTTTGTGAAAGTTTGGGGCTTTTGTGTAATTTTACAAAAGTTGGGGTTTTATTCATAATAAACCTAGATGCATGTTTGGCATAGAAAAATGGAATGATTGTTGAATCATTGATGAAAATGGGACCTAAGGGTTGAAATAGTAATTATGGAAAACGGCCTAATTACATTGTTTAATTAATTGGGATAATTAATTGGTGAGAAATGAGAAAATGAAATGTTGATTGAATATCCATTTGTGCATTTATTTTCTATTTTAGAAATAACTGCTTGGGCTATCGGTGGAGGATAGTCGAGATTGTTGTAGACAATGCATGATGATTAGGTAAACGGAAACTAATCAATGGAATGTGTCATGGAACTTGACGGTTGATAGAATACATTAACTTGTGTGTATTGTGTGATTGTATATAGAACCAATGTGTTTATATACGTTATGTGTAGAGGAGGAGATAGGGGATGTACTCCGCGGTTTAGGGGAAGATAGGGGATGTACCTCTAAACCGGATAGGTATTTGGAGGAGATAGGGGATGTACTCCGTAGACAGAGCTCATATGCTTGTCTAGAGAAGTGAAGATAGAGCTCATATGCTTATCTTTGTGAAGTGTGGATACAGCTTGTATGCTTATCTGTGGATATTGTTGATATACATATCTGTTGTAGAGTGTGGATACAGCTTGTATGCTTATCTGTGGATATTGTTGATATACATATCTGTTGAGAATGTGGATATAGCTTTTATGCTTATCTGAATGTGAGATATAGTTTTTATACATATCTGTGGAAATGATGATAGAGCTAGCAAGCTTATCTGTTAAAAAAGGGAAAATGAAAAGTAATTGGGACTTGTAAGTCGTTGACATAAATATGTAATTTATGTGATTGTATCAGTGTTGACCAACTATCAATTGCTAATGTTTTAGTCATTATCCATGGTTGGTTTAGTGTATTTCTACTGGGCTGTGGCTCACCCTATATGGGAATATCATTTTCAGGTACAGGAAGCATGCCACCTCCAAGGACATAGCTGGGAGGCTAGTGGCGGGCATAGTTTTGTCGTTTTACTTTTGATGTATTACATGTAATTTCAAGCCAAGGGCTTAATGTGTAAACGAGTTAGAACTCTTTGTTGTAACCAAGTGTTAACTTGGAAAGCTGTAAGCCCGTAGGGCATTTTGTTATGAGGTTAACATGTAATACTTACGTCTTGGAATTTTAATGAATGAAAGGAATGCAGTTAGTTTAAATGTAAATGCATGTCTTATCTGATGGGTTTATTGTTATTATTTTGAGGGCGTTACAACTTCAGACCAATAATTTACAAAGTTGGAAGCCAATGTCAGCTCTCTCAAATCACAAGTTAAGCCCACATATCATGCACATCATAAACAATGCAATAATAACGCCAATTCCCATGTTAACTTGAAGTTTTCTTTTTAAAAAATAAAATTAGTGCCCTAATACATTTAGCATAGGGGCACATGTTTGCTCTTGTTTTTCAGTTTCACTTCTAGATTCCTCTATTGTTTCTTCCATACTTATCACAATATGGATGATTTTTACATTATGAAAAAGTTAAGATCATGACAAAAGCAAGCAAAATAAAGCACAAACATGTGTCTACTTTAATACGAAAATAAACTTACATAATCAGTTCTCAACAAATGAGAAAGAAGCAAAAGACACATGTACACAAACACAAACATGTCAAGAGCTACTTTATATATATATATAAAGAGAGAGAGAGAGAGAGAAAGAGAGAGATTAAGAGAGAGTAACAAAATAAAAAATGGTAATTTATACTTACAAGGGAAAATAAATAATTAGAATAGAGACACATTAGTTTCCTAAATTTCTTTATGCCATATCAGGATTTAATTCATTGTTTAAATTAGTTTGCTTCATGGAAAGATTGAGTGTAGTTGAGGCTTCTAGTCTAAATATGGTTGTAAGCTCCTCCAAAATTGTTCAATAAATTTGTCGAATTAGGCCATAGATAGAAGGATGTTCCTAAAACTATTTACAATTGACATAAAAAAAAAATAAAAAAAAAAATCAAAACTATCAAGCCCATGATTTGCAAGACTTCACAAGTTTAAGTTCTTAACACTTAACAGTGAAAATGTGAATCGAAGCTAGAAATAAAAAGGAAGCATAATTTACAGCTAACACTTAACTGGAAGTTGGTTGCTCAAGATCTTTGATTCATTTCATCTAATGTTTTAAAACATTAACAATTCAATAAACCATGTAATAGATAGTATTAAAACTATGCTATTAAAATTGTGTATTCAATAAACTAGTTAGGATGAGGGCTTAGGGTTTAGGGAAAATCGCTAAAGTGAAGAGGGCGAATATATATAGAGAGAGACAGACAGACAGACAGACAGAGAGATGGAGCTCCATACCTGATATCTGGTTGGAGAGAATGCCTTATTATCTTGTCGATGGAAATCAATGGTAGTGCAGAGATTCAACAATCAAACCCAACAGAGGCTGGTAGTTGTTGCTGGAAATCAAGGGTTACATAGTGAACCTTACACAAATGGTGAGAGCAGCAAAGAGGAATAGAAGAAAAGCGAGAGAAGAAAAAGAGAGTTGCTGAGGGAAGAGAGAGAGACAGACAGAGAGAGAGACGAAAGGGTTAACTGGTTGCCCAGGTTTCCATTTTCCCCAATAAAACAATTCAATGGTCCTGATCATTTTTTTCTAATCCAAGGGTTAATACTTAGGGTGCATATGGTGTACAACCTTAAGAGGGTTGCACACTTAAATAGAACCAGTCAATTTATACCAAACATAGACAGATGCATCGAATTCAAAACCTGTGATTTACCTAGATGAGATTGGTGATGATACTTGAGAGAATGCCCAAACAAACAATAACAGGTTCCGCAGCAAAGGCAAAGTTGTTAGGCTAATAACAGAGTAGTTTTGGGAGGATAGAACACATACATTGAATGAAATTCAAATTTCAGTGGTCATTTGAACACTTTGCGAAAGAAGTTTAAACCCAAAAAAGTAGCATGGCGTAGAAATGTATAACATTAAGGCGCCAAGAATGAATAAGTCATCAAGAGGTACGAACTATAAATAATTAGAGAAAAATACCGCAATGCCCTTGCAGCAGTAACCCAACTACCCTCACTAGTGAAACTTGGGGGTGAAAGTGTTATCCACTCATATGCTTACACCCCGTCAAAGTTGATGGGAGATATTCGATAGAGGATTGACATTGAAACTAGACCAAAACTATGTAAACTTTTGATTGTCAGAATTGAAACTAAAAACAAGGTGAAACTTAGGTCAAATTAAAGGGGTGCAAAGTGCATGAAATTGTATTTCATAGAAGGTAAGGCCTACTCTAAGTTGTAGTTTTACAATGACATGGCATATAAAAGGCCCTTGGTTATTATTATTAGTAAGATAGATTCCAAGAGCATCTTGCCCTTTTTTCTATTAGTAAGGTTGTCAAAAGGTATCGACCAAGCCAAAACTTGAGTTTGATTGTAGGGGCACACATTAGCATGCCAACAACATATAAAGGCTTTTGTTGCTTGCTTAAAAAACTAATAATAAAAAATAAAAATAAAAATAATAAAAAAAAACAACAACAACAACATATAATTCAACTCATTAAACACGTAGTCTAGAACATATGCATATATGTATGTATGTGTGTACATAGTGTGCAATTCATAAGTAAACTAGCATTTGATACACAAAAGAAAATAAATAAACAAGAGAAAAAAAAATGACAAAATGAATTAAAAATCATTGAGTAAATATAATCTGATGGGACTTAAGGCTTGGTTTGGTTTGAGCAAATATAATCTAAACCAAATACACTAACACACACACAAATATAATCATTTAGCTCCTGAAGTAATACATTTACTTTCATCATATATTGTAAAATTACATATAAATCCAATCCAAGATTACTTTGAGTTGGAAATTTTCTATAGATTGAATATAAACAGATAATTTATTATTTTTTAAATATATATTCCACAATCATTGCCACTGGATCCGCAATTACGTTGAAGTTCCCATGTTTTGCAAAATAGGTTTTAAGTTTTAACTAGGGCTAAAAAAAGAGACCATAACCTCTTCTAATTCCTACAATAGAAAGCAGACTTCAAATGGGGAATGACCATATTGTATGAACCCAACTGTCTTTGTATTTTCATTCCCAAAAAAAAAAAATATTTACTTTGAATTTTTGGGTCATTTTTGGTTTTAGACCAAGAAATAAACAAAACACTATTAGCATTACGAATTGCAGAGCTATTTTCATTGATAAGGTTTTAAAAAGGGCACTGTTGGAAAATAAAATGATTAATGCTATGAGAATATAAAATTCATACATAAAATTGAACGATATGATTGCTCAAGCATATTGTTTTGACATTGCTTTTGTGACATTCTATATAAAAATTATGTTTGTAAATCATTTTTCAAATTAAAAAAATGCAATCAAAACATGAGAGAGAGAGAGAGAGAGAGAAAGAAAGAGAGAGGAGCTGTTCAGTCAAGACAGCAACTGGTTGAGAAGGTTTCAAGTTTTTTCCATTACATTATTCAATGGCTCAGATTAGTTTGTGGAGATTCAATGGTTAAGATATAAGGTGCACATGGTAACAGGACCCAAAAATCAAAAGTGACAAACTAGTGAAAAAGATATTCTTTATTTTTTGCAAGAAACATTTATGTATATTTTGCAAGAAATTAAAAAGCAACCTACCATGTTGCTATGGGTTGTACACAAAATTTAACAATCTTACATTTCCAACATTATCATTTATCATGCTAAACAACACGGGAAAAAAAAATTCAAAATTTTCCCTTTTTCACACTTTCCACTACTTCAAACCTAAAGTTCGACACTAATCTTCCATGGTTGCTAGGAAAGCCTCCACGCTTAGAGAGAAGACAGTAATTCATGGATTATCTTAGCATCAATACACTTCGAAAAAAGTATGCGGAGGAAATTTATTTTATTAAACATAAGCTTCATGTGGATTAAAAATTAAAATTAAAATCGTATAACAGAGGAAATTCATTTTATTAAACATAAGCATGTTGACTGCATTTTAGCTAAGATTAAAATAATATACTTCAATTCTTTTTAGTCTTTCACACTTTTTTGTTGGTTGGAGTCTTTTCCCCATTATCTTGTCAACTGCTCATGCTTAAACAAGGATACAAGTGAAGTTCAAGCACTATTTGATTAGCATTTTTAGAAGTATTTCTATTCTATGTGAACTACGTTCGCTTATATATATATATATATATATGTTTTTAAAAACCAATTAAACAAATGATTTACTTGAGATGGCTATTTAATTCAACTAGAACAACTAGTATTAAACATTACCAAAAACACTTACAAATTGGGAGGTCCCAACCACAAGTTATAGTTGCTTCATGTGAATATCACTCAATATATTTTGGGATAAATCTTCAGAGAACATGTTAAAGTCAATCACAAGTTTTCAACATCTAAATGCAATGAAAATATAGTTCCAAAATACATTTGTGTAAATTGCTAAGAAACTAGGCATTTTTACAAACATCTTAAATGCAATCAAAATTCAAATAGCAAAATTAGACCTATAATTTTAATGCCAAAATTTCTTATGAATATTTTGCAACAACTCAAGAACAAGTCATGGAACCAACAATATGGTTACAAAATACTATATTAATTAATGTAAAAATGGATTATTTCATTAAGAATGTCAACCGAGATATATAAACAGCAAAATAGAACAAAATCATTACCAAGCCTTGCTTCACTGCAAATTTCGAATCAGTGTGAGCCAAGAGAGCCTGGAATAGAAATTCAGATAGCACTAGAGACAGAAAATAGGGTAAAAATCAAAGAGTATAGTTTTAGAAGAGGGAGGATTTCAGAAATATACACAAAGAGTAAAAAATGGGGAAGAAGAGAGTTTTAAAAGAGGGTTTAGGGTTTCAGATATAATCAGAGGGAGGCATACCTTGTTGATTGCTCTTCAAAAAAAAATTCCTTCGTTTTCTTACAAACCAAACAGAGGCTCACTAGGTTAGATTAGAGTTTTAAACCGAACAGCCACTTAGAATCTGCAGTCAGTCGAACTAGAGGAAGACAGACGAATGAGTGCAGTAGAGAGAGAAGAGAGAAAGGAGCAGGGGAAGAGATCACTCCAAGGAGGGAGTAGCAGAGGGAGAGGGAAGAAGAGAAACAAAAGAGTGAAAGTAGAGAGAGAGAATACCCTGTGGAAGAAGAAGAGAAATGGTCAACTGGTTGCTCTCCGGTGGTCCAATTTTTCAAAATTAAAGAATTCAATGGTCAGGATGTATTTGTGTAATCCAATGGCCAATAATGAAGGTCCATATAGTGTGCAACCCTTTAGGGAGTGCACACTACAACAGGACCTTAAAAATATATAGTTGCTATGAATGTTTATACTTTTTGAATTGACAACTTGTGTTTAAGTGTTTTTTTTTTTTTTTTTTTTTAAGGGTAAATTATACTGACACCCCCTGAATTATAGTTTCTCCCTTACCTTGAAAATTACATTTCTCCCTGAGATTTAAAGTTTCATTACAGATTTTTTCCCTCAGTAATTTAATTTTTTTAAATACTAATTTTGTCCTCACTGGGTAAATTACGTAACACCTCTCACATTTTAGAAATTACAATCCCCTCCCTAACGTTTAAAGTAGCATTACCAATTGCCCCCTCGGTTAGTATTAGTTGGAAAAAAAATTATTTGAAAAAAATTTTATTAGTAAAATTTTTAAATTTCTGTTTAAAAACCAATGTAAGCTCATTTTTTGAATTTACATTTTTTCCTCAAATTTACAAACTGAGACAACTATTTATAAATCAAAAAAAATTATCAAACAAGTTTTAATGGCAGTTTTTTAAATTTTTGTAAATATAAATTGAAAACTGAAAACGAAATGGTTACCAAACAGATTTTAGATGGTAAAAATGTCATAAAATTAACAAATAATTAAATAAGTTACCGGCGTAAAAAATGACTTATCAAAATATTCTTAGGCTATGTATGGTTTGGTTTTTGGAATTTTTTTTTAAAAATTAAAAATTAATTTGGTTAAGAAATAAAAAATAATTATCATTTTTATATAATTTTTATCTTTCTAGTGGTTAGAAATAATTTTTTATAAATTAAATTGAAACAGCCATAAGTATGTATATAACCTGCCCAAAAGTTAAAATGATAATTATTTTTTACCCTTAAATGATAATTATTTTTTATTTTTTATTTGTTAACAAAATTAATTTTTAAATTTAAAAAAAAATTCTAAAAATCAAACCATACATAGCCAAAGAATCTTTTGATAAGTCATTTCTTACGTTGGTAACTTATTTAATTATTTATTAATTTTATGACATTTTTACCATCTGAAGCCTGTTTGGTAACCATTTCGTTTTCAGTTTTCAATTTATAGTTACAAAAAATTTTAAAATTGTCATAAAAACTTGTTTGATAATTTTTTTTGGTTTATAAATGGTTGTCTCAGTTTGTAAATTTGAGGAAAAAACGTAAATTCAAAAAATAAGTTTACGTTGGGTTTTAAACAAAAATTTAAAATTTTACTAACAAATTTTTTTTTCATTTAATTTTTTTTTGCAAATAAATTTTTTTTTCAATGAATTTTTTTTTCCAACTAATACTAACCGAGAGGACAATTGGTAATGCTACTTTAAACCTTAGGGAGGGGATTGTAATTTCTAAAATGTGAGGGGTGTCAATGTAATTTACCTAATGAGGGAAAAATTGGTATTTAAAAAAATTAAATTGCTGAGGGGGGAATCTGTAATGAAAATTTAAACCTTAGGGGGAGATGTAATTTCCAAAAGGTGAGGGGAGAACTGTAATAAACATAAGCCTCAGGGGATGTAAATGTAATTTACCCTTTTTTTAATAATCACATCTACACTATATATATATATATATATAGGTACATACTGTATAATATAGATAAATATAGAATAATAGGAAATACAAATTGTAAATTATGAAATTTATCTTAAAAGTGTTGTCTTTTAATTGAATTTTAAAATAGTTTAATATATTTTCTTTTTGAAAGTCATAAATTATGGAATAATTATGTAATAGTTTTTTTTTTTAATTTCTTGAAATTAAAAAAATAATTAAGAAATTAGATACGAGATTTTGAAACTGTGGTAAGTCTTTTTATTATAAATAGATATAAATATAGATAAATTTTTCTAAAATATTTTATTATTTTTAAATTTTGTGTGTAAAGAGTTTTGTGTGTGTGTGTGTGTGTGTTGGGGGGGTGAGAATAAGAGATTTGAAAATTTATTCTTAAAAAAAAAATTGAATATGAAAAGATAGAAATACATTTTCATTAGAAATCAAATTTTGAATATTTGAAATTTGACATCTTTATTTTCTTATTATGATGAATTACTTCCTAAGCAAAACAAATATGTATTTTGATAAGCATTTAGTTTTGTTTTCAATTTTCCGAATTCAATTTCTAAAAATTAAGTTTTTTCTTTTTTCTTTTTTTTTGTTTTTGTTTTTGTTTTTGTTTTTGTTTTAAGTGAATATTTTTAAAATTTTAAGCATTTTTTTTTTACTTTTTCAGATGTACCTTACTTAGATATAGCTAAAAAGTAAAATATTTGTTAAAAAAATATTTTAAAAAATCAATAAATACACAAAAATACAAAAAATGTACTATTCTCGTATTTTTTTTGTATTTTTGGTATTTACTGAATTTTCTAAAGATTTTTTCACAAGTATTATATTTTTTAAGTATATTTATGCTAGGTGTATCTAAAAATTAAAAAAAATTGCTGAGAATATTGAAAAAAAATTAGTAAAAACAAAAAAATACGGGAAAAAAAATTTAATTTTCTGAAAAGTGAATTATGAAATCCAAACCAAACAAACTCATTATTATATTTTCCTTTTAAAAATCATAAATCATGAACTAATTAGAGTTTTATTTTGGATAAAATATCAATAAATCTTAAAATGTAATCTTGTAAACTATATAGTCCTTTTCTTTTTTTTTCCCTTATGAATCCGAAAGTCCCATTAAAGTAGAAATTACACAAAATAATAACACGTTTTGGTTTAATTTTTTCTCTTATAAACCCAAAAAAATTCATTATAGTAGAAATTACACAAAATGATAGTCACTTACATGTTTTGGTTTAATTTTTAAGAATAAAAGTGGGTTTCTCCAAATGTGAAATTACACATTTGGACAATTTATATAGCGACCCCGGTCTTTTCCCATTTGATTATTGTATCCGGACTTAGGTTCCGTAGACTCCGTCATTGTATAATTGTTGTTGTTGTCCTTTATTTTCTCATTTGGAGTTATAGGATGTGTTGGGCAGGTTTGTTTCAGGTTGGTTGGGTTTAGAAATCCAGTGTTGCTGCCCAGAATTTTGACTCTTCGCTCGAGCGAGAAGTTCTTCGCTCGAGCAATCTCTTTGTTTTGGTCCTTCGCTCGAGCCAGGATAGCTTCGATCGAGCGAGGGTTGCGTTTTGAGTTAGACTTGAGAGCTGAGGTTTTTGGCTCGAGCGAGCTTTTCTTCGCTCGAGCGAGTTAGTTCGTTCTTCGCTCGAGCGATAGTTCCTTAGCTCGAGCGTGTGTCTGATTGCAGACCTGTGGGTTTGAGTTCTTCACTCGATCGAGTTTTCTTTCGCTCGAGCGAGCTTTTGTGTTGTTGGCTCGAGCAAGGCTCCCTTGGCTCGAGCGTAGATTTTCTGTGTCTGGTCGCTCGAGCGACCAAGTCTTCGCTCGAGCGAGCCTGTCAGGTTTAAATAGGCAGCAGCGTGTTTCAGATCTGTTTTTCTTGCACTTTCATATTCCAAAACCCTTGTTACGAGTTCTCTCTCCCTCTACACACCTTCTCTCTTAGGATTGATCTACTTAGGGTGTGTTTCTACCCTAGATCCTTCATTAAAAAGATAGAGTGAGTCGAGGGCTTCCATTTAATCTGAATAGTTGGCGATTTGGAGCACTTTGGTATTTGGATATCATCTCTGTCTTCTCCATTTGGGTTGTTGTCTTCGAGGTAGGGATTTCCTACTCCATCTTATAAGTTTTGTTCTAAGTTTTAGTATTTTGATATGTTGGGGGCACTTTGGTAATTTTGGGGAAACCCTAGTTGTATTAATTAATTAATTTGTATAATTAATTTAAGGGAATTGGGGAATTTATTGATTAAATGGTGTAGTTGGATAATTTAAATCACTCGCCTATGGAATTGTTGATATATTTATTTCCAAGTTTAGAAATAACTGTTTTGGGCTATCGGTGGAGGATAGTCGTGATTGTTGTAGACAATGCATGTGGATTAGGTATAACTGAAACTAATCACATTAGTTGAGTCATTAATTTTGACTGTCGAATTAATACAGACATTATGTGTATTGATTGTGTGATGTATATGTTATGTGTTTACATACTTTGTTTTGTGTGGGAGAAGATAGGGGATGTACTCCACGGTTTAGGGGAAGATAGGGGATGGACCTCTAAACCGGATTTTGTTTGGGAGGAGATAGGGGATGGACTCCATTAGCATCACTGTTATGTGTGCTTATCTATATTGAAGTGTTTTAATGATACAGCACTAAAATGTGTATCAAACTGGAAGTATGAAGTGTTTTGATTTGAGCTTGAGTCTCATTTATTTGTTGATATTGGAGGAATGTGAATATGATATATATATAATTCACTGTGGTAAGTTTGGCCAGGTTCTGAGCCATGATGATAAAGTTGGAAAGTAAAACGTGTCTTAGACAATAGTGTCATGAGACTGTAAAATGGAGTAATTGATTATCTTGGTTAACCATCTGTTGAATGTTATTGCTTTATTCATTGCTTATATGTGGTTTAGTATTTTTCTACTGGGCTGTGGCTCACCCTATATGGGAACATCATTTTCAGGTTCAGGTGATAAGCTACCTCCAAGGACTTAGCTTGGAAGGGACTTGGATTTCGAAGACTATCTTTAGTTCATTGTCTTTATTTATTAGTACATGTAAACATCCAAGCCTAGGGCTTTTCTTGTATTAAGTTAGAACTCATCTTTTTGTATCCAAGTGTTGGCTTGGAAAGATGTAAGCCTGTAGGGCATTTTATTCGATGTTACATGTAATGTTTTTATTTAGTAATACTCTGATGAATGAATTAATGAATTGTTTTCTTTAAATAGTGCATGTCAATGACATATATATAATGGGTTTATTTTGAGGGCGTTACAATTTACGCTATAGTGGTTTTAGATTTTTTCTTATTCTGAAACAAATCTCATATTACAAATAAAAACGTAACATTTTAATAACTTAACACTCCAATGTAACACATTAAAAAACTATTTAATATACTTTTTCTAAACGTAACAATGTAACCCTCCAAAAGAATTTCTTAGTGTACTTTTTCAAACCGTAACACTTCAATAAAATACACAAAAAAATTTCTTAATTTATTTTTCCTAAACATAGTATTCCAATTAATGTAATCCCAAACATATTGCGTTTAATCACTAATCTTAGAATAAAGAAATCTACATATATACACTTTCATTTTTTTTTTTTATCAATAAATGTTAGTTGTTAATTATTAGATTAATACTTATGAAAAAAAATCTCCCCACTGTTAACAAAATACCTAAATACTTACACTCTCTTAATTCAAACTTCCGAAACCTCTTTACTAAGCCTTATGAAAGAGTCCTATGGCAAAGTTTGTGTTGATTTGACAAGTATAGAAATTTCGAAATTTTTCTATTTTTTACATAACAAAAATGATAATAAAAATAACAAAATACAAAATGGTGACGTGTGATGGTATTTTTGAAACGAAGAATATTTTATTAGGTAATTTTTTACCACTAGTGAGAATGCCTTGCGCGCAAATGGGTGCCCATAGTGAATGAGTCTGTAAATTTATTTGTGAGATTTGACATTGAAGAATTCATCAAATATAGAGGCATTTTTGGTAATCATTTTATTTTTAATTTTTAATTTTTAATTTATATTTATAAAAATTTAAAAAATAATTATAAAAATTTATTTGATAATTTTTTTAATTTATAAATAGTTGTCTCAATTTGTAAATTTGAAGAAAAAACGTAAACTCAAAAAATGAGTTTATGTTGGTTTTTAAACAGAATTTTAAAAATTTGACTAACAAATTGTTTTCCAATTAATTTTTCCCAATTAATTTTTTTTTCAAATAATTTTTTTTTCTAATTAATTTTTTCTCCAATTTTTTTCCAAATATATATTTTTTCAATTAATTTTTTCCAAATTTTTTAATTATTTTTTTTCCAATTATAATATGTATGATCCCATTGTCATAAATAAATAAAAAATATATAAATATTTTAAGTCTAAACAAACATATTTTTTTGTTTACGTTTTTAAAATTTTTCAAACATTTTTTTCAAACCAAACACATTTGTAGTTTTTGTTTTTCTAAAAATAAACAAAAATCAATTTATTAAATTTTTATAAACATAAACAAAAAACGTAAATGTTACCAAACACTACTGTAGTTTTTTTTTTTTTTGCTTAAAAAATCCCTATCTTTATAGTCTTTTAAACATTCAAAATTTACACGATTCAATAAATAAATAAATAAAATAAAATACTTAAGCATTGTTCACTTTTCAAAATCTAAGGCGGTACAACTAATTTAATAAAAAATAAAAAATACAAATCTTTACTCTATTGCAACTCTCTCCAAAATCTCAAGTAACTTTATTTATTTTTTATATATAAATCTATTAAATAGCTCTTTTCTTCTTTATTTATCTACCATAATACAAATTAAAATTTTTTTGTTAACCACCATGACTCTCCTAAGGATTTAGTCCCAAGAGAAGATGATAGGTTCAACTCTTCCTACAGGGAAGTTGAATTAGGTGACAATCACTTCGTATTCTATAGCAATCCCGGTTTTCCTTTTTGTATTTGTTGTACTCCGGAACTTTGGTTCCGTGGAGTTGGTAGTTGTGTATCTTGTTGTTGTCCTTTAATTCCCTATGTTTGAATTTTAGTATGTGTTGGGCCTGTTTCGAGCAGGTAGGTTGAGTCTTGGTCTCAAGTGTTGTTGCCCAGAGTTTTGGTGTTACGCTCGAGGAGGCCATTCTGTGCTCAAACGGAGTTTGCTTTTGGTTGACCACTCAAGCGGGTCTTCTTGCGCTTGAGCGGAGTTTACACACTCCCAGTATTTCGTGCCTCTGCAAAACTTCTGCAGGTGTGTTTTTCACGCTCCAGCGGGTTTTCTTATGCTCGAGCGGGTTGCGCTCGAGCGGGTAGTGTTTTGTCTGTGAAAGTTCTGAGATAGGAAAATCTACGCTCGAGCGGACTGGTTTTCGCGCTCGAGCGGATGTGCTTTATCTCTGTGTCTTGGCGCTCGAGCGGGCCTTCTTGCGCTCGAGCGGACCATGCTTTTTGTTCTTGACGCTCGAGCATTGTGTTTTCCGCTCGAGCGGACCTCTCGTATATCAGATAGCAGTTGGGCATTTTTGAATCACTTTTCACTTTTCTTCTCTCTCTCTAACTTTTCCAAAATCGATTGTGAGAGCTTCTCTCTCTAGAAACTCCCTTCTCTCTAGGGTTTGATCTAGATTGAGTGCTTCATTTCCCTTCGGCCTTTGTAAAAGTTGTGTTGATTGTCAAGGGCGTCGTTTTGATCCGAAAAGTTTGGAGTTTGGAGCACTTTGGTTTTGGTCTCTTCTCCGTTTGAGCTCTAACTTCGAGGTAGGGATATCCTACTCCTTCTCATGAGTTTTGTCTTTGAATTTTAGCATTTTGATGAATTGGGGGTTGTTGGGTAATTTTGAGAAAATTTGGGCCTTTGTGTAATTTTACAAAAGTTGGGGTTTTGTTTATATAAACTTATATGCATGTTTGGCATAGGGAAATGAGATCAATATTGGATTATTGGTGAAAATGGAACCTTAGGGTTGTGATGTTAATTATGGAAAATACTCTAATTACATTGATAAATTAATTGGTATAATTAATTTGAAGAAAAGAGGAATTAAATTGAGAATGTTGGAATTGGATGTGTATGGGATTAAAGGGTGTGGTTAGATTCATTCATCGCTTACCTAGTTGAAATGTTGATTATATATCCATTTGGTGCATTTATTTTCAATATAGAAATAACTACTTTGGGCTATCGGTGGAGGATAGTCTTGATTGTTGTAGACACTGCATGATGATTAAGCAAACTAAAACTAATCGATTATTGAATATAGCAACTGGAATAATACATTAATTCTATGTATTGATTGATTGTATATGATCTATGTTTATATACATGTGTTGTGTGGGAGGAGATAGGAGATGTACTCCACGGTTTAGGGAAAGATAGGGGATGGACCTCTAAACGGGATTTTGTGTGACATTGATACAGCGCTACAATGTGTATCAAGTGTTGATTATGGAAGTGTTTGAATTGATTTGATATAGCACTAAAATGTATATCGTTATCGATTGTGAAGTATAGAAGTGATTCTATGTTATGTTGATACAGCACCGAAATGTGTATCTTTCGCAAAATATGGGAATGGTTTATGTGTTATTAATACAACATTAAAATGTGTATCCCTCATGAATTTCGAAAGTGTTTTAAAGATGAGTCTAAATCTCATTAAGTTATGTAAGAAATAATGTATAGAGAAAGAGAGAGAATAAATTGTATGTATTATTATTGATTGATATATTGATATCTATTACAATGATTCATGATTCCTATATATAGAAGAGGGTGAGTGTGTAGTAGGTAAGGAGTAGGTGAAGTGGAGGTGGTAGTGGTGTAGTGGGTTAGGTTTAGTGGAGTAGGTGAGGTGGTAGTGGTGTAGTGGGTTAGGTTTAGTGGAGTAGGTTTGAGTGGGTGAAGTAGGTGGAGAGTAGGTGGATTTTAACAGCCCCCCGCAAACTCAAGGGGGATAGGAACTAACCAACTTGAGTTTGGAGAGAGTAACAAAACAAGAAAATACATAAAAATAAAAGAGGATAAGAGACACTGTATGGTCGTGTCAGACCATTGGTGAAGACACTGGATGGTGGTGTCATAACGTTGTAGAGGACACTGTATGGGGGTGTCATAACCATGTAGAGGACACTGTGTGGTGGTGTCATAACGGTGTAGAGGACACTGAATGGCGGTGTCAGACCGATGTAGAAGACAGTTTATGGGGTCATGTCGGACCGTTGTAGCAGACAATGTTGTGACAGTTGTGGTGACAGTTTACGGAGTCTTGCTGGACCCTTGTAGAAACTAACCGGAATCAATGTCGGGACAGTTTACAGAGTCTTGTCGGACCCATGAAGGAGCTAACCGGAATCAATGTCGGGACAGTTTACAGAGTCTTGTCGGACCCTTAAAAAGTCGCACCCTCAAAAGGTGTGCCCAATCTTTCAAAAGGCGTGCCCAATCTTTCAAAAGGCGTGCCCAATCCATAAAAAGGCGTGCCATCAAAAGGCGCGCCCACTTCATCAAAAGACGTGCCCGACAGAAAGCGTCGAGCCATCAAAAGGGGCGGCTGACACGCGGCGATGCACGTGATTGACAGAGCGCGTGTCGGCCTCGTCGTCTCTGTCTTTATAAACCAAAGCGAAGTCTGAGGCTTGGAAGCATAACAAACCAGTTGAAACCTCTTCGTTCTCTGTAACATTCTGTAACCAACCCTTCTCTGAAACACTCAGCAACCCAAAAACATGGCTTCTTCTTCCCGTTCAGCTACCCAGAACATAGCCTCTTCTTCCCGTGGTCTGCTCACGCTCTTTCCAGAACTGAACGAGCCCACAAGAGAAATAACTGGTGCGGTGGCCAGTGAACCTCAACCAAACACCTCTGGTTTTGCTCCGTTGAACTTTCCGATGCGGTCGGTGGAGCAAAAAATGGCGGTGCAGTCGGATGTGGAGGCCAATCAGTATACCTTGAAGTCATGTGTGGAAACCATGACTGCGGTTACAAATTTGTCGAACCGGCTGCAGAGTAGGACAAATGAGGTGCAGCAGTTAAACGCCCAACTGGCTCTGCTCCAACGCATGTATAAGGATGCGCGAGCAGAGATAAGTGTGCTAAAGGCGGAAAACAAGGAGCTGAAGCGGAAGGCCAGTTTTATGTTCCGATTTGGAGGGCCGCCATATGCTGCAGTGGAGGAGCAGGGAGTAGTGATCATGCCCAGTGGAGTGGGAAACACGGAGGCAACACCGGCAAGGGCCGCCCAAGACGGTGGCAAGAAGAAAAGACCGGCGGAATAGGCGAGAAGAAAAATCCCACAGTTCCGATTTGTGTTGGTTGTGTTTTGTTTTGTTTTGTGTTTTTTTATTTTTATTTTTTTATTAATTTTTTTTTTTTTATGGTGTAAAATGCTGATCGGGGTTGATCCCCGGCATGAAGAAATGACAAGTTTGTAAAATGTTGTTTTTTTTTTTTTTTTTTTTTTTTTTTTTGGGAGTGTTTTGTTGAAAAAATAAAAATAAAATGAAAGAAAACAAGGGAGAAAGAAAATAGATAAAAAATATTTAGAGATGGATTATATGAAAAACATCAGTGCGATTGTTTCAAAATAAAGTGGGGTATTTAAAAAAGAGGAAAAGTGACTTGGAAAAAATAAATAAAAATAAGTGATTTTTGAAATCAAATGGAGGAGAGAGAGGGACAAACCCATGTGATAAAGTGGAGAGAGAGTCGGTGAGTGGGGTGCAAAAGGTGAAGGAGAAATGATGGATTGAAAATGGTTTGGGTCAAAAGTGGACACTGTTAGTGGGGAACATGAGTGCATTGATTATTTGATATAATAATAATAATAATAAAAATAAAAAGTTAGAACAGTTGGAGAGAATGAGTGGAGTATGGTAAGGGTTTCATCCAAAGCCAAAAATCCTGCAGCGAATCACTTCGCAAATCCTAGCATGAGCTTTTTCTCTTTCCAGGCTTATTCATGAATTTCCTGGTGATTTCAAGAGCCTCTGGTGGCATTGTGGCAGAGAACACCCCAACCTGGATTTTGGGTGGCAGCAACTGAGAACACCCCAACCTGGATTTTGGGTGGCAGCAACTGGAAAATATCACAGATCTGATTTTTAAAAACCTCGTGACAGCATTTCATCAGCTTCATCCAAGACAAACATTTTGATGTAAACAGGGCGAAGTGATTGTCTCCGCAACATGTCAAACACACGACCAGGAGTACCAACAACAACATGAACCCCACTGGAGAGAATGCGCTGATCTTCGCGCACACTAGTCCCTCCAACACAAGCATGAACCTTCACACTTTGCTGGGCAAGTTCAAGAGTGGGTGGAAGAACCAAAGCTTGGCACTCAACCAAGCTATAATCTAGCTGCTGCAGAATTCCAGAGCAGAATGTTGCAGTGTTTCCAGTTCCAGACTGTCTCGTCATATGAGGTGAAGAATTCTTCTCCATCAGCCTCACACATGACTACAGTTGCACAAATCTTTGTTGATTTTATCAGCGGAATAGGTTGAGGTCCGGCGGGCGGCTAAGGTGAGGTTGCCGCCCGCCGGGGAAGCGAAAATACTAGGTTTTAAACCAGCTCTGATACCATGTAAGAAATAATGTATAGAGAAAGAGAGAGAATAAATTGTATGTATTATTATTGATTGATATATTGATATCTATTACAATGATTCATGATTCCTATATATAGAAGAGGGTGAGTGTGTAGTAGGTAAGGAGTAGGTGAAGTGGAGGTGGTAGTGGTGTAGTGGGTTAGGTTTAGTGGAGTAGGTGAGGTGGTAGTGGTGTAGTGGGTTAGGTTTAGTGGAGTAGGTTTGAGTGGGTGAAGTAGGTGGAGAGTAGGTGTTGAGCCTTGTTTTCAAACTCAAAGTTGGAAAAGACATGGGAAATGAAATGTAACATGGACTTAATGTCATGAAACCGAAATGTGATATATGTGGATGTATCTGTGTTGACCATCTATCAACTGCTAATCTTTTAGTCATTGTTCATAGCTGGTTTAGTGTATTTCTACTGGGCTGTGGCTCACCCTTTATGGGACATCATTTTTAGGTACAGGTAGCATGTCACCTCTAAGAACATAGCTTGGGAGGCAAGAGGCAGTCAGGCTTTTGTCGTTTTGTGATATTTTGGATGTATTACATGTAAATTCAAGCCAAGGGCTTAATGTGTAGTTGAGTTAGTACTCTCTTTTTGTAACTAAGTGTTAACTTGGAAAGCTGTAAACCCGTAGGGCATTTGCTTTTGTTGTTAACATGTAATACTCATTGTAAAGAACTACTCTGATGAATAGAAGAATATTTATCTTTTATACCAATGCATGTCCAAATTGATGGGTTTTAATGTTATTATTTTGAGGGCGTTACATATTCTATAAGGGTGGAGATAGTAACTCTCATAAGTGCTAATCCAACTATTAACAAATAACTTTCAAATATAAAAAAAAAAAATTACAAATTAAAAATTTCTATGATATTATCTAACATACTATTAATTTAAAACTACCAAGCTATTATTTATGATTTATTTGAACGTTGTTAAAAACTAAAAATTGTTGTTGACTTCAACAAATCTGAATTAAGCTTAACCTCGAACAAATCATTAATAATAAGTTTAAATTATTTTTTACATTTTAATAAATTTTATGGGGTGACATAATTGTTAAAATATTACTAATAATAATAGGATGAAATGCGTATTAATATTGAAATTCACAATGTTAACGTGAATATTCATAGCATTAAATTTATTTAACGTGAATATTCACATTACTAAATTACTAAGGGTTCAAAAAAAATATAAAAAAATAAAATTATTCTTAAAATATTTTAAATATGATAATTATAATTTTGTAAATCAAATATCTAAAATAATAAAATTTATTTAAATATAAAAACATCTTATGAAGTAATTGATATACAAATAAAAAAAATTCCAATAAATTCCACATCTAGTTTTGTCTCAGAATTCATTGACTATATATTTAAAACGTTTAAAAAGTACTTATTCTAATCTTTTTTTTTCTTTGTAAATATCCACTTGTGAAAACCCCAATTAGCCGGGCCGAAAGTTTCCTCTTTATGGATAGGGATAGATGGAAATAATAGGTTAGGTTTTTTGATAAACTGCAGACAGCGCAATCAAACTAAAACCCCATGGCTGTGGCTCTGCGTTGTGTTCTTGAGAGGTTTTTAAAGTTTTGTTTAAGTTACATTACCTCTTATTTGGGTCGCATCATTTCATCGGTCACATCATTTTTTATTTGAGTCATATTATCTCTTTATCACATTTCAAATATTTTTATATAAAGTCAAAACCCAAACAATCCCTTAGCATAATGATTGTTTGATTATGCTCAACTCCAGCTTTTGGTATATATATATATATATATATATAGCAAATAGAAGAGAAACACGTCCTCCACCTTGCTAAACATAATGTCGATTGACACATTGTAACCTTACCCTTTTTAAAAGAGATTCAAGTTATCTGCATTTGATAACACCTTCATATCCCTCCAGTGGCGACTCCGGTAATATTTAGAGACCGTGTCACCTCACATGTTGAAGTTCTACAAATTGACAAGAAATAAAGAAAATTACACTAAACAACTTTTAGATGTTGTTTGTGAACTTAACTTTTAGGTTTTTTTTTTTAAAAAAAAAAAGCCAAAAAGCTATAAATAAAAAATAAAGAAAAAGAGGTCAAAATGTAAATAAATAAAAAACAATAAAAAAAAATTCAAAATCCATACGAGATTTTATACTACTCAGACTGTAAGTAGAATAAATTACAAATATATTATACTGTTGTCTTCACAAAAAATAACAAACCATAGCGATCCAGGTGTTACCCCAACCTTTGTTGTGTTCCGGATTCGGGTTCCGTGGTTGTATGTTGTTGTCTTTATCTTGTTTCCTCTCTTTAATTCTTTTAATTTGAGTTTTGGGACTTGTTGGACGAGTTTGGAACATGTTGGTTGTCTATTGGTGCAAATGGTTGCTGCTTAGGTTTTGGCTTCTTCGCTCGAGCGAGGGTTCTTGCGCTCAAGTGAGCCTTGGGTATTTGCTTCTTCGCTCGAGCGAGGGTTCTTGCGCTCAAGCGAGGATTGAGAATCCTCAGGTTTCTTTCTTTCTTAGACGCAGCTTTCGCTCGAGCGAGAACTTTTGCACTCGAGCGAGAACTTTTGCACTCAAGCGAGATACGTGTTATTTGTTCCTTCGCTCGAGCGAGAACTCTTGCGCTCGAGTGTGCGTCTGCGTTGGTGGTAGACCTGAAGCTTGGCATTGTGCACTCGAGCGACACTTCTTGCGCTCGAGCGAGGTCACTTGTTGTGTCTGGTCGCTTGAGCGACAACCCCTTCGCTTGAGCGAGCCTCGCATATATCAGTTCGCAACAGCGTGATTTTATATCATTTTTTGATCTCTTTCTCATTCCAAACCCTAGATCGGCTGCCTCTCTCTCTAAAACACACTCTCTCTCTACAAATACTCTTTGATCTAGAGCCCTTCTGCCCTACTTCCTTTGTAAAAATAGTGGAGTATCGTGTGGGCTTCCTTTGGATCCGAAGAAGTTCAAGTTTGGAGCATCTTCAAGTTTCTCCTTCTTCCTCTTTGGGCTTCTCCATTTGAGGTAGGGATGTTCTACTCTTTATTATGAGTTTTAACCTAGCTGTGTGTCATCTTTGTATAAATGGTGGAGTTGGGAAGTTTGGGTGAAATTAGGGTTTGAGATTGAATTTGTGAAAGAGGGGTTTTCTACTTTGGACTCCATATGTGTATGTGAGGTCTTGAAAATGGGGTTGTTTGGGTATAATGAGTGAAATTTAGCCTTGGGTGCAATATTTGGGAATGGGGAATGGGGGAAATGCCCTAGTTTGAATTAAATAAACTATTTTGTATAAATAATGAAATCAATGTGGAAATATGAAATTGGTTTGGGAATCATGAAATTGGGGGAAATTGTGATTAAATGGTGTAGTTGGATTGATAAATCACTCACATGTGGAAAATTTAATAAATTAGCTGTTGATAGATTTATTCATCTGTTTAGAAATATCCGTTTTAGGCTATCGGTGGTGTCACGACCCCATTCCGCCCCTAGTAGAATGGTGCCATGATGGCCAGTAATCCGAGATTACCAAAGGCCAACTTACCAAGTTCATACACAATCAGAGTATACATACGGGGTTTACATGTGTGGAAGTAATAAATTTAAATCTAAATAGTCCATAAGAGCGGTGCATAGATCAAATGAAATGTCATACACTTTAACGTGGTTTACAATTTGAATACAACAAAATAAAGTACATATTACATCTTGATCAAAAGGCTTCTCAAGCCGACATATACAAAAGAAATATACTACAAAGCCAGAAGCATGATCTTCAAGATGCTACAAAATACGAATCCAAAACAACTTGCAAATAATCATCTAGGCGTCACCGCCTTCTTGCTCGTCACCTACATATATATATAAAGAGGGTGGGCTTGGATACTCAGTGAATGATATTAGAAATAAAGGTTTAAAATGAATGATATCCGAGATCTTTATCAAAACAATACATATAATAATTTGTACAAATCAAGGGATGAACCAAGTTCATCTATCAAATCTTTCAAAGCTTCAAGGGATGCTTACTAGCATCAATATAATGCAAGGGATGACATTCCGGACAAACCCACGCGGTAAACCGTCGGTGGCAAGACAAAGGAGATATCTCAAACAAGGGTGCTAGTTGCATTATAGTCCCCTAGCACTAAGGACTTTCCAAGAATGTCATCAAAACAAATATAATACTTGATACAAACTTTCGGATCAAAACATGGTTTTATTTCAAGAACACAAGAACATCATTTTCTCTTTCTAAAACAAACTTCAAATCAATGCATGGCTCATGAATCATGCTAGATCATGCAATGCAATTGGATCAACATAAATAATAACAAGAGCACATCAAGATTTCTAACCTCAAAGCACAGATCTACGGTTCAAGGTGTGAAGATCAAGCTTGGAAATCTATTCTCACTCTAAGAACTCTTCTTCCTCTCTTCCTAGAGCTTCTCTCTCTTCCTAGAACAAGGTATAACAAAATGATGTAGGTTTCTCTACTGCCAACAGACTTAACCCTCTGTTGGGGCACGTGGCAACGACTAGTTGGCTCTCCTCAAAAAGGTGACTGACTGACAAGACAAGAGCATGACAAAGTGTATACAACAAGTAAGGTAACATGGGCACTCTGGCAGGTAATGATCTCGGGTTAGGACAAAGGCTTCGGCAAGTAAGGTCTCAATGATCTCGGCTAGGAAGGACAACACTTGGCCCAGCTGTGCCACACATCGGCCTAGATGTGCCACACCTCGGTCTAGGTCATACCAGTCCAGGAACAAGATCACTAGGTGCAAGGATCTAGGATGCCTAGATGATAGCATCTCGGCCTAAATGATACACACCTCGGCCTAGGTGATGCACACCTCGGCCTAGATGATGACATCTCGGCCAATATGCCAAGGCGAAGGTAGAGGTCAACCAAAGTGGTTCCAAGATGGTCCTAGGTCTCAGAGGTTCAAAGGTGCGACCTAGGCTTAAGATGACCTCGGCCTAACACACGCAAGCAAGGAACAAAGCATGCAAACAACACTTAGATAAAACAAATCAAGGTCTGCAAATAGGCAAGCTTAACCATGACAAGGATCATGCAAATGCATACAAGCATGACTAAAACAAGGTGAGGGTTGTTACAGGTGGAGGATAGCTGTGATTGTTATAAAAAATGTATGAGGATTAGGAAAAATTGAAACTAATCAATTGAATTATGTCATTGAATATGACGGTTTGAGTAAACCATTAAATATGTGAATTGATGAGTCATTGTTTATGACAACGTGTTTAAATACATTATATATGTATCATTGCTTGGGAGGAGATAAGGGATGTACTCCATCGTTTGGGAATAGATAGGGGATGGACTTCATTGAGAATTAAGTTGGCCGGAGTGTCTAGGGTGAAAGTCCCGAAATCTTATTTATTTATGGGTGTCGGTTCCCTCAGACGTAGTTCCATAAAATGGCAAGAAATAGAAGTGTTGGATTGATAAATGCATTGAATTGTGAACCAGTGAATTGAAATCTCATTTTGGTTGTTTTGATAATTATGAGCTTGGTAAATGGATTAACCCAAAATGGATGATTGGAAATGAATTGAAACGTGGTTATGTAAATTGAATGGTCATGGAAATAATAAGTGTCGGTTAAGAAATGTCCCACATTTATCTAATGCTTATGTCTTAGTTATTTCTCATATATTGTGTAGTATTGAGTTTTGGCTCACCCTACTTGGGACACCATTTTCAGGTACAGGTGACATGCCGCCTCCAAAGGCATATTATTATTATTATTATTATTATTATTATTATTATTATTATTATTATTATTATTATTATTATTATTATTATTTGTTTATTTTTATTTTTATTTTTCTTTTTGTATAAGCTCTCTACTAGACTAAGTTTAACAAGAACCTAAGACAAGTTTTTCCGTATGCATACCCCTCATATGCTTGTACAGTGGTAGAGCCCAAGCTAGAAATTCAATGTAGCGAGGGCACATATTAATCGCAATATTGATTTTTTTTGTTTCTTCCACATTAAGCAACAGTGAAATATTATTGGACTTGTTATACATTTTTTTTTTAAATATTAATATTACAATTATTATGCGGACGTGGTTTATAAGTTCTCAATCAACAACTCAATTCTATTAACCAACAATAAGGAGAAACAACCTACTTAATCTAAAATCGACAAGCCCAATCCTATCAACTCAACAAAGAGCCCCACAATGGAAAGAAACAACCAACTAAACAAACCCCATATTGGGAATGAAATTATCAATTGATTCAATTCTCATTCTTGGCCTCTCAGTTAAGAATCAATATGAATGTCCAACAGAATCAAATCGGACACTTCCAAAGTTGTGCATAATTTAAAGAGGGACACTATTGTAATTTTATGAGGGATAAATAAGGATTAATATTTATATATAAGGTTATTAGTATAATAGTAGTGCTAGGATCCCATAAAATTTTATAGACAAAAAACCAAGAAAACACATTGGAGGGATGCGACTCAATTCAAATGCAAGCCCCATTATACATAATTAAATCTACACTACAATATTCATGGTAAAAATTTGGATATTTTTTTCCTATACCTTAGTGTAGACACCCCATTTTTGACAGACCTTAAGACTCAGACGTCATCAATTGAGCGCTCGGTGATGGTGCATGTTGTGCTCGTTCTGAGGTTTCGGAGTTTCGGCTGAGAGCCTTACCCCCGGACGTCGGGACTCTTTTTGTGCTTTGCCTCGGTTTGCGAACCAAGTTCTGTTTTCTCTTCTCGAAGGGAGGGAGAGGTCTCGTAGACCATCTCTCAGTGGTCGTAGGCTACGTTTCATGGTCGTAGGCCACTGTTCCCGTTTGGAGACCAGTTTCCGATTTTCGGAGCCGTCGACCGTGCGCCTCGGTTCGGGACCGCTTAACTTTCTCCGTTTGGCACGATTTTTGGCACACACCTTGTTTCCTCTGCCTAGAGGGACACTTTGGCCCGGAAGACCACCTTCATGGTCACACGCCACTTTCGATGCTTAACAGTCAGTTTTCGGGGCACCCGGCTGCACGTTTTGGCCCCCGAACCCTCGTTTTGCATCCGTCTTGGTTCATTTTTGGCATGGACCCTATTTTCATTGTTTGGAAGGTGGTACAAGGGTGGGAGACCACCTTTTCTCCTACCGGCCGGTTTTCTTATCAGGTAGCTGGTCTCCCTCACTTTTGGGCCACAATTGCTGGTCTCCCTCGCTTTTGGGCCACAATTGCTGGTCTCCCACCACACCACTAGCTCGCACTCACTTGGGAGACCACCAGTCAGGGTTGCCAACCACATTTTTCTCGCTTGAACCTTTTGAACTGGTCGGCTGACCAAGGGGAGTGGTCGGCCGACCACCTGAACTGGTCGGCCAGCTTCCCCCTTTTCTGTCTCTGTGAGTGCGTGCCAGCTGGAAAGCACAGACTGCATCCTCCATACACGTGTATGGAAGATTAGCAACCTTGTTTTGGCTTTCCTAAATAAGCTTGGCCCTTTTCTCTAAGCTTCTAAGAGAAGCTTGAACCTTTTTTAACTTCTTGAAGAAGCTTGACCCTTTGGCTCTAGCTTCCTCAAGAAGCTTGACCCCTTTTGCTCTAGCTTCCTCAAGAAGCTTGGACCTTTGCACAAGCTTCTTGAGGAAGCTTGGACCTTTGTTCCTCTATAAAACAAGAGCTCCTCTTCCTTTGCAAGGGTTGAGAAGTTGGTTTTTGGACATACACTATATATCTCCCTTTGTCTCTATATTTTAGCTTCAAAGCTCCATAGTTCATGCCCCTTTTGCATACCACCTCCTTGCACAACACATCCACTATTAACCTAAGCATCTTGGAGCCCATTTTCAAAGGTTGAAGGCTTGCTGTTTTGGTCCAGAAGCTGCTGGTCCCTTTGGCTACAAGGGTAACACTCTATTTCCCTCTTTTTGGCATTGTTTTGTTCCATCTCTTAGCCTAGTTTGCAAGCATATTTGGGCTTTGTCATAAACTAAAAAAAAGTCTTATTTTGAGGTCCTTAACATGTTTGTTTGAGACCATTTCTCTGTTGGGGGTCATCTACCCCCTTGCATGCTTCATTTCATCTTGCTTTAAGCCATGCATTAGGGCCTTTGTGTTGAACTTTGTTGGCCCTTTTGACTAATGAAATCCAGCGGATTTTCAGTGGTTATTATGTGTTTTTGAGCACCAAAATCAGAGAGGGGTGACCCTCTCACCCTTTGTCTTATTTACTAGCACTTTTGGCCTAACAAAGGAGCCCTTATTTGCATGTTTCCAAGCCATGTTTCAGGCCTTTTTTGGTGGGTTTTAGGACCTTCATAGGCTCTATCCAGAGCCCATTTTTTCATTTTAGGTGTCCATCTTACATGTGTAGAACAACCCTCTTTACAGCCTATCAAAGGAGCCTATCATTCTTGCATGCATAGACCATGTTTCAGTGGGTTTTGGGGCTTTATTTGGCATGTCATAACTCTAAATTTTGCTGGTTTGGTGGCCTCTTGAATGCTTCACATGCTTGTAGTGTAAATCTTCTTCACTAGCTTGTAATGCATGTTGTTTTGGCCTTTGATTCTAGCATATTTTGTGCATGTTTTGGACTGCCTCAGCTCTATTTTTAGGCCTCATGGTCGAATGATGCATGCTATGCATGGTTGTAGTTCAAATCCATGCCTAGCTTTGAGTTTTGTAGCCTCTTGCATGCTTGAATAGAGGTGTTTGCATGTCTTGGCATCATTGTGCATGTTATTTCAGACCTCATACTTGTACCATGTTCCCATATTTTTTACTCCTTAAGTGCATTTGAGAGTTGTGCTTGTTTGCCTCATTTTTGAACCATTGCATGAGCTTCATTTCCATGCCTTTTGAGCCACCATTTTAGTCCATATTTGCTACTGTTTTGGTCTGCATAGGGACTGTTTGGGGGTGGTTTGGTCATTTGAGCATCGCTTTGCATACCCCTAGTGTAATCCACTTCACTAGTTTCGGTATTTGGGCCACCTAGCATGCATTGTGTGAGGTGTTTGCATGATTCAGGATCCTTTCGTATGTCATTTCAGAGATGGAAAATGTGTGTTGTTGTATGCTAGATTACATGCTTGCCATGCCTTGGTAGAGTTGCACTTGGTGCCTTAGTTTTGGTCCCTTGCATTTGGGCATGTTTGCATGAGTGTTGTTGCTTCATTTCATCATGTTTGGCCACTGATTTGAGTGTGGCTAAGGCCCATTCATTTTAGTTTAAGTCCATCTTGCATTATGTATGCCATGTCCATGTTGTCGCATGCTTGATCGTCGCATTGTGTATGCCTTGATTATGCCTTTGTGTATGTCCATCGTCATATGTGCGTTGTGTATGCCATATAGCGTCATGTGCATTGAGTGTGCCATTTATAGTTCATAGCATTGCGTATGCTAGTTGCACCTTTGCATGTCTTTCCTTGCATGTTTGCATGTCTTATTTGCATTTCATTTAGGATTGCATGCTAGTTGTTGCATTGTGTTTGCATGACATGCCATTCCATATATAGTGCATTGTGTTTGGAATAGGGTTTAGTCTAAACACGGAAAACGAGGGACATTTCATACTCCAAGTGACGAAACGTGCCTCGATTCTCAGTCGTCGACACTCCGGATTGCCCATGATGGAGTTTAGGCCTTATTGTGTTCATTTGTGCATTCATTTTACATCAAGTTGTGCAATCTGACTCCTCAACCATCATGCATCGAGATGTGTGATTGGTGGCACGAGGATCGAGGACTACACTCCCTAGAGCTCATGCAATGACGGAGAGAGTGGTTGTGCATACATATGTTGAAAATACCTTGCTATGCCTCTCTCTTGCTTTGTGTTGCAGAAAACCAGGAACAGGAGGCAGAAACTGGTCGGTCGACCAGCTTTTCTGGCAGGCTGACCACCTCTTTTGGTCTCCACCACAAAAGGTGGTCGGCGGGTGGTCTCCAAGGCCAAGGGCTGGTCGGCAGCCCTCCCACAACTTCCCAGAGTGGAGTTTCAGCCTCTTGGAGCTTCGTGCAAGTTTCTGAAATAAATTGCACACAAAGGCGGGATGAAGCATCGCGATGGATTTCCCGACGAGGCGACTCGAGCATGTATGCATCCATTGTCATCCAAAACAGAGCCGAGGCAGTCACATTCATTTAGTTTACATGCTTACTTAGCTAGTTTGTTAATTAGTTAATGTCGTGTAATAATTAGCTGTAGTTCATTATTCATCTGGTTTTGTATTATTCGGATCCTCCGAGGAGGGCAATGTTGCAATAAGTGTGCGTGTGTGTGATGTATGTCTTCCAACCCCACGTCTTTCTCCCTTTTATTTACTAGCTTTTGATGGTTAGTTTAGGGCATGTTTCAATTAGCATACTTATGCTCGCACGTTTGCATCATTCATCTGTATTGAATGCACCGGGCTCGGCACATCATGCTAACTGCATTGTATTTCAATTCCAAGTTGAATACATGTTATCTGTTGCATTTCATATGCCATGTTTAGAATAGCCGAGCCTATCCTTGTTGCATTTTTGCATGTGTTGCATTAGCCATCTTAACATGAACTAGGATCATGCATTGATTACTAACTAGTTTCTGTTTTGGCTTGGAGTACTCGGTAAGCATTTATGCTTTAGCATCCTTGCATATGTGTGAGTGACTGCCATGATAGCATGCTTACCATGAGGCTATGTGCATATGTGATATACCTGCCTGAATGCCTGTTGGTGAAGGTTGGGTTGCTTGAGTTGGAATAATTCTTCGAAACCCGTGTTTTAGCCTACTTACGAGTAGCAAACTTCAATCCATTTTCGAAACAAACGGATATGCGATGCTTTGTTCCAACTTAGGCAATACAGTCTATACTTGTTTGCTGTGTGCATCACATAGTAATTCTAGGCTAATAAACTGGAATAAGAGCACATGTGTTTTCAAAAACTTGATATCATAGTTAGTAGAGACCGATCTTTCATCGGGCGAGCGGGGGTGCTCACGAAGTGACCTTCCCCAATCGTACCCAAGTTCCCGAGCCGAGTTAACTTTGGTGATGACGGACACGTGGCCTTAGGCACGAGTCAGGGTTTCCTAAATTCTCCCAAAATAAAATATTTAGGTGGCGACTCTGTATCTGGCAAAGGTGGTGTTTGGTGAAGCTTTTTTTGCCCAACTTTTGGCTTTTAGCTTAAAAAAAGCTAATTTAAGCTGTTTGGTTGCCTGGTATCTGCTTCAGCTTCAACTTCTACAGATTATTGGCAAGGAGAAAAAAGCTGAAATTCAAAAGCTGGTTCAACCAGCTTCAGATTCTCGCTGGTAAATCGCGGAAGGCATTTGACTTAAATGTCCTATGTGTTTTGAAAGATTTACCCTTATACCACCTATATATGTTCTTTTTTTTGCCCTAATCTTGTCTTTGGCAAGAGATCAGCAGCAACACAGCAACGCAGCAGCAAGTTGCGATCTGGTTCAGTTCCGGAGGCGTGAAGCTCTGGTTTGTTTCCGGCGTTGGTTTGCTTCCGGCGACGTGCGGCTCTGATTCGTTTCCGACTCTGGTTCGTTTCCTTCATATTTGATTTTTCTTTTTCTTGCTCGGCGGCATGCATGTTTATATATGTATATATATATATATATATGTGTGTGTGTGTGTGTGTATCTTTCAGCATCACAGCTTACTGAGCCAGATGTACTTGGAAGCCATTAGTATTTTGTTTTGGTTATGTTTGATTTTAAATTTGTTCAGCATGTATTTCAAATATATATATATGTATTTCAAATTTGTTCAAATTGGGGAAAATAAGAATAGTTAGGGTTTAGGAAAATTTTGGGGAAATTTATTTTGATGTTAAAAATTTGTGTAGGAGTTGGTTTATTAATGCTCTGTTTGTATGAATCAAAAAAAAAATGCTTTGTTTGTGTAGGAGTTAAAAATTGTACTGGGATATTTCTATTAAAAAAATCAAAATAATAAAAATTTGGGGAAATTTATTCATTCTTTGATGTTAAAAGTTTGTTCAAGTTATTTTTTTTTTTTTTTTCCTGCTAGTGATGCAGGAAAAAATCTGTGCTTAAGGGAAATGGACAAAATTTTAGCTTATATTTGGAGAAATTAGTATGGCATAATTTTTTTCAGAATGGGATCTCTAACTGTGCTTCAATCTAAGGATTCAAGGATTTCTAAATGGAATAGAAAAAAGAAATTTATTTTTAAAAAAAGAAGGATTTATTTCACTCACTTATGCATACAAGATTAAAAATCATAGAGTACAAAACATATAGATAGAAGCCACGCAAAGCAAATCAAATTAATCAAAATATGAAAAGTGAGCTCTAAACTAATCACAGAATTATTGATATATAACAAACAAATTACTAAGAGAAGATTGTCATATGAGTGAGCTCTTGTGAATAAGAGCACAAAGTTATCTATGACTGACAGTAGGCATGTCTTTTGAATGTTCATATATATTTGGAGCTTTTGTTCTAAACTTAATCTGTATGTTCGTGTGACTTGAGTGGATGTGTTTTGGTGAAGATCATTTATTTTGTGGCTAATTCATCAATTTTTTGGGGCTATTTGTTTAATTGTCCTTGTCTTAGATCTGTCTGTTTGTTTTAAATTTCTGAGAGCTATTTCATAAATATGCATTGGTTCATAAATTTCAGAATTTCAGAATTTAATGCAACACATATCATAAATATGTGTTTTGGTTTCATAAATGACTTGAGTGGATGTGTTTTGGTTTCATAAATTTCAGAGTGGATGTGTTTTGGTTTCATAAATTTCAGAATTTAATGCCTAACTAGAACATCTCTCATGTTTAATACAACACATATCATAAATATGAATAATAATCATGTGTGTCAAACATGCATTGGTTCTTTTAATAAGAATGTCAAATTGGGTTTTGTGTCTAATGTTAGATTTACTAGAGCATCATGAATTAGATATGAGCACTCAATACTACATGTGACATACAACAGCAATATAATCATTGGAAAATAAATGATGATCATGAGTAGAGAAGGTAGTTCGAACTATATTCTTTTCTCATATCTTAGATATAAAAGATTACTAACAGAAAATAAATACTAAATATATAGCATATTAAATTATGAACAAGAGAACTAATTTTGATTTTATATAGCATATTAAATATATAGAATAGGTAATATCATCCTGATTTTACATAAGGACTAATTTTGACTATTTCAACTGGCCCTTTAAAGTAAATCAAATTTCTGAAAGAGTTGTCTTTGGTGAATCATGATTTTAATAGAAAATGAGTTCCCAACCACCATCACAATCTCCAACAACTACAAAGAGTAAAGGAAAAGCTTCCCAAAACTCCCAACCCTCACAAGGTTTAAAGGCACATTGGGACACAAAATCTACTGAAATTTTTGTCAAACTTTGTGTGGAGCAAGTGAAAGCAGGTCACAGACCTGGTATGCACTTAGATATGGTTGGTTGGGAAGCAGTTATTAACAAGTTCAAAATTGCAACTGGAAAGTCATATGTTCGCATTCAGCTTAAAAATCGTTGGGATACCTTAAAAAAGGAGTGGGGTCTTTGGAAAAATCTATTGAGAGGTGAGACGGGGCTGGGGTTAGATCCCTTGACTGGAGCTATCATGGCATCTGATGATTGGTGGAATTTGAAGCTACAGGTCAGTGAATTATGTTAATTTTTTTTTTCTTGGTCACTTGTACTTGAGCTTTATAATTTATATATTTGTAATATTTGTCCATATTTTGTTATAGAGGTATCCTGATGCGGCCAAATTTCGTGAGAAGCCATTGACATTGGCTGATGACATGGACATACTATTCTCTGATGTTTCTGCAACTGGTGAGTGGGCATACACTCCAAGCTCTGGAGTGTTTCTTGACACTGAGGGATCTCACACCCCACTTGGTGATGATACTGATACGGAAATTCATCCATCTGAATTGAGCAACCAATGTCGTCGCCAAAAAGAGGGTCCATCAAAGAAACAAAAGGGGAACAAAAAACAATCGGTTGCCGGTGAGTTGAGTAAGACACTTAACCGCATTGTCGATGCTGTGGAGGCATCATCTTCAACTGGTACACAGAATGCTTCTATGCAAAATCTGCACACAATAACTGAGTGTTTGGCTAAGATTAGCACAATCTCTGGCGTTAGTGAAAACGATGACCTTTTAATTTGGGCTGCAAGGTTGTTCATGAAACCCTCACTTCGTGAGTCTTTCATGGCTTTGCCTAATGATGTGTTGCGTTTGAAGTTTATTAATCTCGAAATTGCTTTGGAAAAGGCTTGCATTCCTGGTTTTCGTGATTAGTTCATTGTGTGAATGTGTGTATGTTTTTTTTTTATTATTTTAAAAAACATTATTAGGACTATCTTTAATTAATTTGGCTTAATGTTATATTTATGTTTGCCTCAGTGAATTATGTTTAATTTGTGCTATCACGGATGGAATAGGAAGTATTATTGCAAGTTGTGCCTTCACGGATGGAATAGGAAGTATTATTGCAAGTTGTATTTGGCCACTTGTGTGTCATGTGATTTTGCAAGTTGTGATTTTGTCCATTTGCCTGGAAGTTGTATTTTGTCCATTTGCCTACAAGTTGAAAAGCAATTTTAAAAAGATATTATTTAAATGATGAATATTGCAATTACACTGTCTATATATAGTGTGATGGTGAACTTGTTTGCCATTCCGAATTGTTAAACAACCAAGAGGCATTTCAATCTTTGCAGGTATTCAGCTGATGTTTGTTTAATTTTATTTTGTGTCTATATTCTATTATTTTGTGTGTTAAATTAATTTATGCATATGATTATTATGATCTAGGTAGACTATATTTATGCATGGGTCAGTGAGAATGATGTATGGGGATCTGGCAAAATTATTCTGGAAGAGTTCATATTATATTATACATAAATAGCATCCTAAGTTATTTATAATTAGCATATTATATTATGCATAAAATTATTTATCATATGCATAAAATTATTCTGGAAGAGTTCATGTAATCATATTATATTATGCATAAAATTATTCATATTATATTATGCATAAAATTATTCTGGAAGAGTTCATATTATATTATTCTAATTATTATAATTAGCATCCTAAGTTATTTAATTTTAATTGCAAGCATATGATCATTCACTTGGGATTCAATAAAAATAAACCATGTTATTGTTATTTACAATGAAACAAAAATAAATTTTAAAAATGAAATAAAATTAAACTCATTAGTGTGTTACATCCCAACTTTTAGGAGTTTTCTTAGATAAAAAAAAAAAAAAAAAAAAAAAAAAAAAAAAAAACGTATGCTATTTTAAAACATATTTATCAAATTTAAGTAAATTTGAATTTTTTTAATTAATTAATTTCATGTTATTTTGTGATATATAGTACTTTGAAAACAGGACTTTAGGTGATGTCTTGAATTGAAAATACATTTTCTTACCTAAAGTCATTTTTTAAAAATAATCATAACAACTTGCATGATAAATAAGTTTTGAAACTACTTAGGTTTGGTAGAAACTCCTACTTTTATATTGTATTCACAACATTTACCCTCATACAATAGGAATAGGTGTTGATTTTTTACCTTAATTTCTATACAGTATAAAGATGGACAATTTCAATGATGATGGTGATTATGATAATGATGGTGATTATGATAATGATGACAATGTCGCTGGATCTTCACAACAACCAATCACCCGTATGGGAATCCCTACTTAATGGCAACAGCAGTGGCAGGAACAATTTATGCAGAAAATTACCTAAATAAACAACCATGTAGGACATCTGCTCTCACAGGACATCAATGGATGTTAGAATTGCAACATGGTAATGCTACAAGAATATATGAAAATTTTAGAATGGACAGGGATGTTTTTTATCAATTGTGCAATTTATTAGAGACTAACTATGAACTACAAAGTGGGAAAAAAGTTGGGGTTCAACAACAAGTTGCTATTTTTGTATTTATTGTTGGTCAACATGCAAACAATAGAAATGCTCAAGAAAGATTTCAATTATCGGGTGAAACTATTTCAAAATACTTCCACTCTGTTTTAAAAGCGTGTGTGAAAATGTCCGTGGATTGGGTGAAGCCTTGGCAGAGAAATGGGGTTCATCCGTACATAAAGAATAGCCGAAAATATTACCCTCATTTTAAGGTAACTACAAATACTCTCTCTCTGTCTCTCTTTCTCTTAAAAAAAATATTTTCTGATATTTTTTGTATGTAGAATTGCATTGGGGCAATTGATGGAACACATATCAAAGCTCATGTGGAAGCAGAATACTTACCCCGTTTCATAGGTAGGAAGGGATATGCTACACAAAACATATTGGCAGTGTGTGACTTTGACATGTGTTTCACATTTTGCTTGCCTGGTTAGGAGGGAAGTGCACATGACACGCGAATTTTTTGGGATACAATTAGGAATCCAAACAATAATTTTCCATATCCAGAAGGAGGTATGTATGTAACACAAATTAAGATTTATTCATTTATTCTATATTAGTTATATTTGTAATGAGTTCATATTTTACTTTGTAGATGAGTATTATTTGGTTGATTCTAGCTATCCAAACACAAAGGGTTATCTTGCACCGTACAAAGGGGAGAGATATCATTTAGCTCAATTTGACCATCGGCCTCCTCAAACTGCACATGAAAAATTCAACAAAACACATTCATCACTCAGGAGCATAATAGAAAGATCATTTGGTGTTTGGAAAGCAAGATGGCCTTTTATGAAAGATATTCCATGCAATTATAATTTTGTTTGTCAACGACAACTTGTTTGTGCTACTATGGCGATCCACAACTTCATTAGACGAACTAAGTTAAGGGATATTCCATTTGACTCTTATGATAAACATATTGAGTATGTCCCTGTTGACGAGGAAGCAGTGGTAGGGGAAGACCGACATGGGCATCCAGTTCGTAATGATGATTATGAGATGGATTCAAGAAGATATGAGATTTTAATGTCAATTTCTCAAGGAAATAATTATTAAAATATAATAAATTTATTTTTGTGTAATATTTATTTCATTGTATTATTATTTAAAAATGATAGGGTTATGTTAATTTGGTGTTGGAATGATCTCTTAATATGTAATTAATAGCAAAAAGTCTAGAAAAATTCAATTTACAACTAACAAGGGTAAAAAAGACATTTACACAGCAAAAAGCTACTTCACAGCTTATTTAACAAACACTACTTAGCAACTTAAATCTATAATCCAACAGCTACACCAAACAGATTAACAGCTTCTGATTAAAGTCATAAGCTATAATCTGTTAAGCTATAATCTATAATCTGTTTTAACAGCTACACCAAACGGCCCCAAAGTAGTCAATGTTTGGCACTTTTTTCTAAAAATCAGTTTTTCAAAACAATTTTCTGGATTTGGACTCTTTGATGATTCATCGGTCTTGCATTGCACTCTGCGAGATTAGATACAGGACCGTGACAATTGAGTCCGAACTGTAGTGAGCCCAAATGAATAAAACGAGATTTCTCCCGGGGCGTTCGGGGACATCTACACTTAGTTTCTATTAGTATAAATATTAAAAATTTAAGGTGGGCACGTGGCCCCCCAGGCCTTAGCTAGGTTTATTCATGTGCTTATGCACAAAATTCATACATGGTGCACCTAAGACGCATACCTCATATTGTGATGTGCATACCGTCGAGGAATATAGCCTAAAAATGAAAGTCCTGATGTGTTTTGCCTTAAGCCTGCCCTCGAGGCTTAGCTCAGCTCGGTAAAGCCTTTTAAAAGTTTGCTCGCAAGAGTCAAGATACGATAACCCTAGCTAGTAGCTATATAGATCATTTGCACGTACAGAGTACTTGAAAAAAAAGTGTAAAAACAAGGGAAAATTACAAATTAGTTGTGCCTTCATTAAATATTTACAAATTCACGAAAAAGTTTAGAGTAATGATATACAAACAAAAAATTCATACATAGTGAGGTGGCTCATTGTGGACCTTTCACTTCAAAACAAAATACCATTAAAGATGAATTTATTTACAATAATGGCATTGCCACATCATTATTGTTATGTTTTTTTTGTATGAATATAATTTTCCAAAAGTTTATAATTTTAAAAATATAGAAAGAGAACCAAGACACAAAGAGAGACTCATATCACACTGCTATAAGGTTTAAGACTCTACAAATGCTGAATTGAAAGTTACATATACATGGAAAATGCTCAATTGAAAGAGTTACATATATATATATATATAGGAATAAACTTTTATTATAGCGATCCCGGGTTTACCCTTGTTGTACAGTGATCCGGACATGTGTCCGTGGATGTTGGTAGTTGTTTATCATCTTGTTTGCATCCTCTTTACTTTGTATTTTGAGTTATAGGATGTGTTGGGCAGATTTGTTACAGGTTGGTTGAGTTTGGAAACCAAAACTAGTTGCCCAGATTTTGGCCTGTACGCTCGAGCGGGGGTTTGGGCGCTCGAGCGGGGAATACACCCATCCAGTATTTCCTGTGCAGTGTTGGACGCTCGAGCATGGGATTAGCCGCTCGAGCGGGGTTGTGTGAGTTCCGCTCGAGCGGGAAGTTGGAAGCTCGAGCGGAGACCTGGCTCTGTAAAAGTGCTGGGAGAGTGCATCCGGCGCTCGAGCGGGATTGTTGGCGCTCGAGCGGGAGTCTGTGAGTTACGCTCGAGCGGAGTGTTTTACGCTCGAGCGGGGCGACTGGGTTTAAGTCCCGAGTTGTGACTTTTCAAATCACTTTTTCACTTTCTCTTCTCTCTCCTACTTTTCCAAAAACACCATTGTTGAGCCTCTCACTCTAGAACTCTACCTTCTCTCTAGGTTTTGATCTAGTAGGAGTGATTTGCTCATCTTTGGCCTTTACAAGAAAGTTGTTGATCATCGAGGGCTACATTTTAATCTGAAAATTTCGAGTTTTGGAGCACGTTGGGTTTTGTCATCTTCTTCTTTGGGGCTCCGGATTTGAGGTAGGGATATCCTACTCCTCTCTATGGATTTTGTCTTTAAATTTTAGTATTTTGAGATGTTGGGGTTGGTTTGGTAATTTTGTGAAAGTTTGGGACTTTTATGTAATTTTACAAAAGTTGGGGTTTTATTTGTAATAAACCTAAATGCATGTTTGGCATAGAGAAATGGAATAAATGTTGAATCATTGATGAAAATGGGACCTAAGGGTTGAAATGTTAATTATGGATAATGACCTAATTACATTGTTTGATTAATTGGGATAATTAATTGTGAGGACTGAGGAAATGAAAAGGAATTGTCGAGGTTGGGAATGTATGGGGTTAAAGGGTGTAGTTGAATTGTTTATCACACACCGAAATGAAATGTTGATTGAATATCCATTGTGCATTTATTTTCTGTTTAGAAATAATTGCTTTGGGCTATCGGTGAAGGATAGTCGTGATTGTTGTAGACAATGCATGATGATTAGGCAAATGGAAACTAATCAATGGAATGTATCATGGAATTTGACGGTTGATAGAATACATTAGTTATATGTATTGAGTGATTGTATATAGAACCAATATGTTTGTATACGTTATGTGTAGAGGAGGAGATGGGGGATGTACTCCGCGGTTTAGGGGAAGATAGGGGATGTACCTCTAAACCGGATAGTGTTGGGAGAAGATAGGGGATGAACTCCGTAGATACAGCTCATATGCTTGTCTAGAGAAGTGAAGATAGAGCTCATATGCTTATCTTTGTGAAGTGTAGATATAGCTCATATGCTTATCTGTGAATGTGGGATATTGTTGTTATACATATCTGTTGAGATGATGATAGAGCTAATATGTCTATCTGTTGAAAAGGGGAAAATGAAAGGTGACTTGGACTCATAAGTCGTATGACATAAATATGTGATTTATGTGAATGTATCAGTGTTGGCCATCTATCAATTGCTAATCTTTTAGTCATTGTTCATGGTTGGTTTAGTATATTTCTACTGGGCTGTGGCTCACCCTATATGGGAATATCATTTTCAGGTACAGGTAGCATGCCACCTCCAAGGACATAGCTTGGGAGGCTAGAGGCGGACATACTTTTGTCGTTATCTTTTTGATGTATTACATGTAATTTCAAGCCAAGGGCTTTATGTGTAAACGAGTTAGAACTCTTTTGTTGTAACCAAGTGTTAACTTGGAAAGCTGTAAGCCTGTAAGGCATTTTGCTTTTGTTGTTAACATGTAATACTTTTGTATGAAACTCTGATGTATAAAAGAATGTGGTTATCTCATATGTCAATGAATGTCTTATTTGATGGGTTTAATGTTATTATTTTGAGGGCGTTACATTTATCCATTTTTATCACATATTTTTTACTTCTATTATTTTATTTAATTATTTATCCTTTCTAGTTCCTTCACAAAACTCTCTGCCTTTTTTTTAATTTTTTTTATTAACAATGTCAGTGGCAACTTTTCTTTATATTCTCTTACTTATCCATGTGACAAAGATATAATATATACGTTTAATGAATACAACTAGAATGCTCTAGTTAGATCACATAGGTAAAAAGCTCATAATTTTAATATTAAAATATGTTGTGCATTGGATTATGGATTAACATATCTCCACTTATTTTAATATTGAAAATATAGTAAACATCATGAAGTTATAGTGTAACTATGAGCTCCATTTTAGAGTTAGTAGTATGCTCTACATTGAACTATGACTGCAAAAAGAAAATATATAGTTACCAACCTACTACACTACAGTCTACGCCATCGCTTCATAGACCATGAATATCGAGCTCACTGGGCTCGTTGCAACCGTTTTTTAAAATAATTTTTTGACTTTTTAATTAAAAAAGAAGTGAAAACAAATAACTGTCTAAAAATTAAGACTTGTTTGGATCTAAAAATAATTTGGGCCGACATAATTTCTAGAGCCTCAGCCCAAAAAGAAACCCAACTACTGAATGAACTCAGAGCCTACCAAATAAATTAAACAACAATTTAGGCCAATAAAATTTCTAGGGCCTCAGTACAAAACAGATAACTAAATACAAATAATGAATCTGCCACTTTTGGTTTTGATCTGAAAATTTATTTTCAGAAATTTTCAGAATTTTTTATTTTAAATTTTGAAAGTTAATTTGGTTAAAAAAAACTAAAAAAATGATATTTAAGAATTTATTTTTGTCAAACTATTTTTTAAATTTAACAAGCCGACAGAATTTCTAGGCCTTAGCCCAACTACAAAAATTTTGATATATAAGAATTTATTGCGCATTTTGATATATAGGCCTCATCCTCATATTATTGCGCCTTTTGTCTTTGCAGCTCAAGTTAGTTCAATACCCATTGTTGATGACAATGACTCATTATTAAATGTATATTCTCAAAGGTCAGTTCTGGTTCTAATATAGGACTCTGCATTATGAATCAAATTTCAATTACAATTCCACCATCAAGAGTGATATGTCTGTTTTCTTCTTGACAGTGATATTACTGCTTTGGCAAAGGACGAAATTTATACTCATATTAATCTTGAAGAGATGACTATTAATCAGGTAAGTGCTTCAATTTGTTATTGTTGAGGTTATGTGCTTTCCAAGTCAAGTATCTTGATCACTTACCCCCCCCCAAAAAAAAAAAGTGATGATGTATCATAGTTTTTGTTTAAGGAATTGTGTTATGATATCCACTACTTATTTGAGTACATGCAAAAACTACATGAATTGGTTTTGAAAAAGTTTGGGTTAGCACAAATTTGGCAAGAAATGCTAAAAATCTTTTCATTTTCTCTTTGTTTTTGTTTTCGAAAATATCCAAGCATTGCAACTGGGACAAGAGCCATATTCTCCACATGGATCCAGCAGTCAAAGATGTCACATGTGTTTACGATCTGATCCACTGCATAAAGTGATGGAGTGATTGGCAAATCCAGGTTATTTTCATTCTCTCTTCTTTAGGCTATGTGAAATGTGCTAATTTTGTGAGCGACTAAAATCTGGAGTATATGAATATATGTTAAAAGCTGTTGGGTTTTTGATAAAATTAAAAATATGATTAGGAGTTACTTATGCCCACCCCATCTATCAATAAATGAGATTCTTATGTGTTCCTTTTGGGAAAATTGATGTGTTCAACAATAATTAATTTGAAGGGTTAGTGTGAATAATCAACCTAGTATTGGGGTTGGAATTTTGTTCTACTTGGATTTTGAGAAGCCAGTTGGTTTCATTGAGTGTGTCAAGTGTTTACGCTGAATTTTTTTTTTTTTGGGATAATTGGAAAACATATTCTGTGAATTGTCCTTGGACTAGGGGATTGTTGTTATGTTTGTTAAATTGAACTAGAAAAACTTTGGCTGTGTTCGGTTTAGGGGTGAAATCATAATTCCACCGTCCTATTTCAGTGCTGTGTTTGGATATAGTTTTCAAAAATTGATTCCACACCTACGTTTGAAAATTCTTTTCTGAACATGTTTGGCAAGTAGAGTTTTTGAATTTTAAATTTTGAAATTGGGTCTGCCTGGTCGTCCACCCAAACAATTTTTGAATTTTTGGGTCTACCCGGTCGTCTACTCGGACATCCTCCCGGACGTCCGGCCAGTCAACCGGAACAGTGCTTTCTTTTTTCTTTTTCTTTTTTTTTTTTTGCAACTGCCACCTGTTATTTGAAAAAAAAAAATTATATTTGTTTTTCATATTTTTTAAATATATAAATTATTTTTTTAGGCCAAAATAACAAATTATTTGGCCATTTATTTAAAATTAACAAAAAAAACTTAAATAAAAATTAGCTTGTCATAGTAATTTTTAAAAAATAAAAAAACATTTTTAAACAAAACAATTAAAACAAAATTTCCAATCAAATATACAATCAAAAGAAATTTTAAAGCACTAGCTGAATATTTTTTTAAACAAAAAATAATATATATTTTTTAATATTTTAAATAAAAAATATTTTTGGATTTTTTGATTTTTTTAAATAAAAAATACAATAGTTTTTTTTTTTAATTGAATTTTAAAAGGAGTTTGGTTATGAGTTTTAAATAGAATTTTCAATAGAATTTTGAGTTGTGTGTTTCTTTATGAGTTCTAATTTTTTGAATTAAGTTTTGAAAACTCTTTTCAAAATTTATAACCAAACAACTTTTCTTATTTCAAAACTCATTTCAAAAATTTAAAAATCAATTTAAAACTCTTTTCAAAACTCATCACTAAACAAATTTTCTCTTTTTGAATCATAATTCAACAACTCACAAACTGAAAATACAACTCCATTCTCAAATCATGATTCTAAAACTAAACCAAGCGCTACCTTTAATTGTAGTTTAGCTATTGTAGCTATGGATGACTCCAAATGATAAGTGCAATATCAAATATCTATTACATGGTTTTCTTCTGCAGGTCTTTCTAGATTTAACAACATACTTCGAGTTATGCCACTTTCTTTGGTAGTTAGCTAAAAAACTAGCTTATTGATTAAAATAAACCTACAGAAAAGGCAATGCTAAAAAAACTAGTTCGATTGGCACACTGCTAGCTTTTTGGCTATTCTGATAATTTTTAACATAAGTATATTAGGCAACCTTTGCTAGCATTTTGGTTTTTTTTTTAATACAAAATGACCAATTTGACCAGGATATTGAATTCCAATGATGGAATAAGGAAGATGGGATAAGGCCAAAATAGGCAAACATCAAAATTGGCTGGGCTGACTTGTTTATTGGGCTTTTGGGCAGGAAATAAGCCAATTAGTGGCTAAAGTCGGCTTTATTTATCAAAATCAGTTTTTTTAGCTAATAACTTGGCTTTTAAGATCATCCCAAAGGAAATATTTCATATATATCAATCAAGTATTCATTACATTTTTCATTATTTCTTCACAGGGGTTAGACGGCTTATTGTTGTGGAGGTTGGTAGCAAGTGTGTAGAAGGTATTATAACAATCAGTGACATTTTCAGATTCTTGCTCAGTTAGTGGACGGACTGACAGCTTTAGGGACTAGTAATGGTGGCTTTGCACCCAAATTGTGTTTTCCTATAACTGTCACTGTTGTACCTTTATGAAAAGCTTCCTCACGTTCAATGATTTGTTTCCATTTTTTTTTCTCTTTCCCAAATATACCATTGGATTAGCCTTCTGCATATTTGCCTGGTCTTTTACCATATTAGGCGAAAGATAGAAAGGCCTGTAAATTGCAATGATTGGGCTTTGCCCCCTACTCTATTCATCTCCCAAATTGTTATCTCGACTAAATTGTGTGCTACTTCTATAGCTGCAATTTTTGTGAACAGCATGGAACTAAGTACTAGTTGACATTTTTATGCTGTTATTGGTAGAAAAGAGTGGAATAAAAATAAACCAGAGATGGATATTAGATGGTCAGAATTGTACTTATGCTTATTTCATGGACCTGTGATTGGTGTTGTATTCGTGCTGTGAATTTTTTTACTCATTTTGTCGATACTTTTTTTTAGGGCATATGACCTACAATTCCTTTTTGGAAAGGTGTGTTCTATTTAGTCACATAACCTTTTGTTTATATCCAAAAATCCTATACATGTTTTTCTTTTCTCTTTCTTGGTGTCTTCGTTTTTCTGTCTCTTTCTCTTCTTGATTTTCGGTAAACGGCAACCATGTCTATCTTTTCTTTCTCTTTTTGATATATAGTCACAAACGACCAGTGATTACCATCTATTGGGATTCACCGACAACCACTGAGATCTGACTTCTTGCTTTATCCCCACTGACGGCGAAGGAGATAAGTTTCTAGCGAAGAAGACGAGTAGATCTGTTCAAATCTGATGTAGATCTACTTAGATTTACATTAGATGTGAGTAGATTTACTTCATATCTGGTTAAATCTAAACCATAAATAGTTGTCAGAGTACAATCCTCTCTATATCTGTTTCTTTTCTTAGATTACACAGTTCTTTTTTCTTATTTTAATGGAGAAAATTTTCAAATTCTGAACAAGTTGTTTTTGAGTTTTAGTTATAAGCGGTGAAAATTGTAAAATTTTACAGTTTTAATTTTTTTGGTGCTAAAATAAATCATGGTTTAAAACTGTAAAATTTTACATTTTCGTAATGTGCTTTAGAACTCAATTTGATTAATAAAGATAAATGCTTAATAGAATCATGCTTTGAAACTGTAATATTTTATAGTTTCAAAACTTATTTTTCAGTTTAATTAACATTGGAGATTATTTGCTCTTTTCCCATTATTGTTGTCTTTTGTTGTTATGTTTTTTTTCCCCTTTTCAGTTTATTAATATTTAGTACATTTTACTATATTTTTTTCACTCTAATTTCTCTATTTATTCTTTCTTTTTTTTTTATAATATTATGGACATTTTGTGAGTCTCTAACGATGTTCTTGACATTCAATAAATGTTCTTGACATTCCGGCGACTTCCAGTAACGTTTGGAACACTTTGGTGATACTCTGGCAAATTTTCGACGATACTCTGACAACTTTTAGGTAATGTTTAACAGTCCGGCGAATTTTCAATGACCATCTGATTGAAGTCCGACGGTGGTGAGATATAACAGTATTTAATTTTTTATTTTTTTAAAAAAATAGGATTTTTAGGTAACAATTAAAAATACGTTGAATTAATACAAATATTTTATTTTTGGACTAGATAAATTTTAAATTTTGTATTTAAGACTTATTGGTAAATTTTTGTTTTTTTTTTTTTTTGGAATCGAGTTCCAAGAGCTTGTTAAATTACATTTGCATTATCTAAAGTATTGATTAAATCCCATTTTAGACTTTTAATTTTTTTTTTCCTTCAATTTGTTGACCAGAAAACATCATTTTGGGAAAATTTAATACTTTATGAGGCAAATTAAAATTCAACGGGAAAGTTTCAATGCCATGTGGAATTCGTTGTCAGTCGACAAAATTTGACTATAATGATTATTTTATTTATAATATTTTTTTAATAAATTAAATGTGAGAATGTAATAAGATAATTATTTTATTTTATTCTTGCAACATCTCCAATTCTTTATATATATATTTTTCCATCAAATTTATTCAGCAATTTAAATTAAAAGCACGATTTGATATATAGCTCACTTCAGAAACTTAGTCCAAGATTGTAAATCAAAATTTTCATCAAGTATTTTTAAAAATACCTAACACATCTAAAAATCTTATTTAACAAGTTCAATGAAAAAAAATAAATTTTCAATTCTAATTCTGTTAATAATTTTATCAAATTTAAGTAAAAATAATTATTTAAAATTTGATGAATAGATTAGATCTAAGTTTTATCAAAATTTTATAAATCTAAAATTTGGCGACTTTAAAATTTATCCTCATTGGGTAACTTTAAATTTTAACTCCCCTTTGGCAAATGGATTGGCTTTTAGTTGGGATTAAAAAAGTGCGAAAAGACAAAATAAATTAAATAAGTCAATAAGATAAAATGTCATATTTAAACCATAACCATTTCACTTTTTTTCTATAAAAAAACAAAAAACAAAAAAGTTAAAAAAATCTTCTCAAACGTAACTAATTTAGCCAATCTAAATTAGGCAAAAAATCAAACAGTTAGGCTAAAAAAGTTCTTTCTAAACGAACCGTAGCTAAAAATTATAAGTTAATAAACTATATAAAAAAAAAGTCAAAAATTATATTTTTTTTCTTTACTTTTTACACTTTATTTATAATATAATTTAAAAAATCATCCCAAATAAGCTATTTTTTGGAGGCATTTACACGCAAGTCTTAATTTATGAACTTATACTCCATTATATTCTAATTAAGATTTTTTGGACCTTCAAGTCCCATTAAGCTTTTAATAATTGGAATTGCCCTTCAAATAATGATTGTTCATCATTTATGATTATTTATAAAGGAACATGATGATTTGATATTTATTTTAATTTTCAAAATTTTAAAATTGAAAAAACTAAAAAAAAATTATGTGCAAAAAAAAAAACTAAAAATGTATTTGGTTTCAGTTTTTTGAAAATTAAGTTTTTTATTTTTCGTGTTTTTTTGTTTTTAGTGAATGTTTTTAAAATTTTAAGTAATTTTTTTATTTTTTTAGATGCACCTTACTTAGATGTATCTAAATAGTAAAATATTTATGAAAAAATATGTTAAAAATTAAGAAATATACAAAAATATGAAAAATGTAATGAATTTTCATTTATTTTTTTTATATTTTTGATATTTAGTGAATTTTTTAAAGATTTTTTCCACAAATATTATACTTTTTAAGTGTATTTATGTTAGGTGTGTCTAAACATTAAAAAATTACTTAAAACATTAAAAAAAATTATTGAAAATGAAAAAAATACGAAATAAAAAAGTAGAATTTTCTAAAAAGTATTTTCTAAAAACCAAAACTATGAAAAATTGAAAAAACTGAATTATTTTTTGTGCAATACTGCAAATTTTATGTCCATAAAGGAATTGTCTTGCCCAACATTGAATCTACAACGCAGATGTCGAATCCACGACGACGAGTCACTCCGGAATCTACCAAAATTTCATGCCTAAATTCTCCGAAATCCATTGAAGAACAACTCCCTCTTTTGTGAATTAAAGAAAACACACAAACCTCACAGATCCATTGATCAGTCTTAAATTATCAATATAAAATATGTTGTTTTTTCTTCATCTTTGAAAATTTGGACGGCTCAAACCCTAAAAATAACAAACTGCGCACTTTATAGAAAACTGGATCACGAAGATCGCTCGAGCGCACACTTCACTACTCAAGCCGTGTGAGTAAAGGCGGTGCAAAACATATAGGCTGACTACTCAAGCGCAACATTTACCGCTCGAGCGGTAAAACTTTCTTCCCAGAAGTTCAGGCGCTCTACAAAAGTATTCGAGGATCTTTTTCTCTGCTCGAGCGCACAAATGACCGCTCAAGCGATCAAAGAACTTCGACTGCATTTTTGCTTTTTTGCTTTTTGCTTCAGCAAAGTGACAAATATAAAAGAATCAAGATCACAGGCTGCTCTGGATAGGCCTAATTTGGGTTGGATTCGCAACTAAACACTCACATCCTCACTGAAACATAAGAGCTAATAAAATTACAATTAAAAGGAGTTTTGTCAAACGGAATTGCCAATTATAAAAACCTAACAATCTCCCTCTTTGACGATTCAGTGACAAAACACACCTAACAAATAAAATCCTAATCACCCAAACCCATAACAGCCAATCATGATGCTATTAGTGCCATGATCTGAAAAATAGCTATTACTGCCACAGTCTGTAAAACAACTATTATTGCCACAAGAGTATATGAAAGTAATAGACATATGACAAGATTATCCTGCAGCATGAATAGATGAAAATTTTAAGAACATGGAGACATACTAAAAAAACTCTCAAAAAATATCATATAGGTTATTGCATGTTTTCGCATTGTATTTTATTAATATGGCACAACTCAATTTTTATTTTTTTCATCCCTTCCTCAAATTTCCAAGTACCCTACTCTCTCATTACAACCTCTCAAACTAATCTGAATTCATTCTATGACCCCTTTCACTAATTCATGCCAAAACTTAGAACTCTCTACATTGAATTATGAGACTATTATTGTATCTTAGGTGAATTTCATGAGAAAGAGTGTTGAACTGAAAATTCAGACTTTGCCCCCAATTAGATGGAATAGATCAAGCATATTGTTCGAGTACCATGTCGGTTATTGTATGTTTTCGCATAATATTTATTTGATTAATATGGCACAACCCAATTCTTATTTTTTCATCCCCTCCTCAAATTTCCAAGTACCCAACTCAATAACCTAAATAAGAAGAAATTCCCTACTAAATTCTCCATTAATCTATAACTTGTATTATTTTATAAAAAAAAAATCACCTTAAATTTAAGCCTTTCGTTCACAATGTGGTGCTTTTTCTGTAGGTTACCTCACCCCGGTGGGCCATTGACAACAAACAACGATGCGGCTTTGGCGAAGTTCCTTGAAAGAAAACTTCAGGAGCCTAATGGATTGGCTCCTATAAAGCCCGAACTTGTTGAACTGTCTGTCAAAAATGCAAAGGATATGTAAATGCAAGTAATTACCGGTTACATCTTGTAGTTTTTTTCCCAATGGTGTTAAATTCCTTTATTCTCAAACTAGGCTATGGACCTCGTTAAACCTAGTCAAGTTTGTGGACACCCCTTTTTTACCTTATGTGCAATGCATGTCAAATTCATGACTTATAAGCCTTATATACATGACCCAACTCATGACCTAATTTTTCTTCGAAGAGTCTTTCCTGTTGGATTATATGGTTCAGACTTGGTGTAATAATGATTTACTAAATCTCATTGATTTTGACTTTTGTTTCTTTTTTATTCTTATCCATATTCAAGTAGTAGGTATTTTTAGAATTCATATGAATATATGCAGAATAGTTAAAAGAACATATCTGTAACCTAATTTCTTATTGGAGTTAGAATTCTAACAGCTAACTATAATAAGCATTAACGGATTTTTTCTCCAAATTTTGGTTTGTTTTATCCTGATAATAACTTACAAAAGTTTAGTGTTTTTATCCCTATTTGACAAGGTAGTATTGTACTCGCATTAATTTGTATTTACAATTTGTACTATACCAAATTGGTTCTAGGTGGGCTTACCAGGCCAGTGTTCACTCCTAGACTATCAATCTACTGGGATATGGTTGTATTTGTTGGTAGGGTGCTTGATCTCTTCCCTTTTTATCATTGGGTGTTTGTATGGCGGTTTGGCAGTGTGGCAACTAGTTTTTTCTGTACATTGTGTGTGGAAATAATGAGTATTCAATTTGATCAATTCTGGACAAAATCCTTGATACAGTATATATTACTCAGATGTATTCTCATAATTTCACTTGTTTTATACTTCATCTATTACGTTATCATGATGGTTGCTTTCCTTGCTTGTATGTGAATGATCTACTCGCATTAATGATACATGGGATGTTGCATATATCCCTATAGTATTTCTCATATTGCATTAAGCAATAAAATCCAATGTTCTCTCTATAACAGGTGGGGCTTCACATTCAGGAAGAATAGTTCGACAAGTAGACTCTGTTGGCGACTTTGAGGTGGTTTCTTTTTGCGTTCCTGTAATCATTTTTGGAAAAGTTTCAATACACCGGTGTGTTTCTATGACCTATTTTTCTTCTTACCTGGTTGCAAATATGACAGGATTCTTTGGAAAATGGAGGTGAAAAAATTGAGTCAAAGAAACACAAGAAGAAGAAGAAGAAGAAGAAGAAGAACGATAAAGGAAAAAAACAAAAAAAAAAGGTTTTTTGCCATTGACCATTTCATCCTAGTCAAATCAAAATTGTAACCTTTGCTTAGTCTTTAATGTTTTTCTGTTGCAGTCATCAAAGGACACTGCAGATGCTGTAGTGAAACGGCCTAAAAAGAAGCTGAAATTGTGATTCAAATAGAATTTGATTCCAACTGTTTGTCTAAAGACATATTGAAGGGTTTACAAACTAGGTTTATCAGAGTATCTGCTTTTGCTTTTGATTAGAACAGGCACTATTTCAATGAATTTTCAAGGAGTTTTTGTTTTTGTAATTAGTTTTTTCAATTTGTTTTTTTTTTAGAATTTATTTGATGCAAATGATTCAAAACCCTAATGATTAAATTCTTGAGTTGTGCAATTCAATCTATTCTTCTGGTTCTTTGTCAAAATGGATTTGTACCTAGAAACTTCTTGCAATGTTTTCCATATGGTGTTTTGGTTGAGTCCATTACCTCATTTCCATTGAATGATTGTTGTGTTGTGTCAATTTTCTAAGGAATTTCATAACATTCTCTTAAATGTGTCTCAATAGGATATTTAATTGTTGATTAATGTTTCAAACATCCGTTAGTTGTCTTGTTTAGGCCCTCACTCTCTCTACTAAACAACCAAATGTAGTTTTACTTCTTGTGTGTATACTCACAGCCTCATTGACTAGAATGATCCAGGCCCATATGATAGGGTTGGCCTGAATTTTTTGAGGCCCAAAGCAAACTCAAAAATGTGGCTTAACTTTTGAACTTTTTTTAAAGAATATATATTGGTAAAATATTAAAAATCTTCAATTTATTTTACAAATTACATTCCACTATTCCAAAATGCACAATTGATCACGATTCAAACTCTCCCCAAACCCTCTCTTCATTGACTGCCAGCCGGCCACCCCGCTCCCTTTCAAAAAACCCCACAGCTCCTCCTTCAAGCACCACATCTCCTCCTTCTTCGGCTGTGGGTTCCGCACACACGAAGACGACCTCCTCGAATCACCGCCATGCAAATGGGACGAGATGCCACGTCGCGACTACAACTTCTCCATCTCCAGCGATTCCGATGATGAACTCTTCCATCCTCCTCCTCTGCCGACACGACACCCTATCACCACTTCCATCTCTGGCGATTTCAACAACGAGCTCTTCTCCCCTCCTCCTCCTCCTCCTCTTCCGACGCCGATACGACACCCTATCACCACTTCCTCGGCCGACAGTGGTTTGTGTGGCTACGAGAGAGACGATGAAGAAGAAGAGATCGTGACACAAGCGTCGTTTTCACTAAATCGCAAGAAGAGGGTGAAGAAGCTGCTACCGTCGTTTCCGGCGGAGGGTAAAGTGAACGACAGCTTCGCAGTGGTGAAGGAATCGGTGGACCCATATGAAGATTTCAAGGCATCCATGATGGAGATGATATTAGCAAAGCAGCTGTTTGAGGAGAGAGACTTCAAGCAACTATTGGAGTTTTTCTTATCGTTCAATTCGCGTCATCATTACAGGGTCATTGTTGACACTTTTTCGGACATTTGGAAGAAAATTTTTTTGTAGTACTAGTTGTATTTTATTTAGTTGCTCAATTGAGTTTTGTATCTTGATTTTTCATTGTTTTTCTCTTTCTTTTGTCCTTCATTTATTTTTTATTCAAACCTGACCAAAATAAATGTTATCTTTCTTTCACATTATTGAATTAGCAGACATTTACTGATGTGGATGTTGTTGAGTGTGGATGTTGTTGAGTGTGAATTAGCAGACATTCAAACCTAACCAATTTTTTAAAAATTATTATTTTTTCTGAATCATACGTGTATTTGCTTCATTAAAATCGCGTCTTTAATCGTGTACTTCATGAGGCATTGTCAAAGATTCGACTTTGAAGTACTGGGTTTATTTTAATTTTTTATTTATGGGAATTGAATGTGCTTCAATGGTGTACTGGGTTGTAAAATAATTATTTTATTTTATTTATCCTTTTAGGGTTAATAGGAAATTTGTTTGTTGCTTGGAGGGTTACCAATTATTTTTGGAGTGAATGTTCAATTCGGGCATGGATTATGCAAAGGAAACCAGTGAAACCGTAATCCCGACATGGTTTGTGTGGCCTTATGGGGGAGGAAGTGTTTTTCTTTGTGGCTCTTTTACAAGGTGAGACTCAAATGCTCATGTGTGATTTTGATGATTTATTTGTTAGCTGCACTGTATTGTTCATTACTTTGTTGTAATTCTTAGTTCAATTGATTGTTATTTGTTTGATTTTAATTGATGGGAAGTTAACTTTTTTCTGGTAAAGGTGGTCTGGCCATTATCCGATGACTCCTGTCGATGGGTGCCCCACTGTATTTCAAACTATTTGCAGCTTACCGCCAGGTTACCATTAGGTTGGTTTATAACTTCAGGAGGTTTTGACGATTCCACTTGAGCTGAGTTTAATTCAATAATACATTGATCACTATTGTCAAATAATTTCCTGTTAAATCATATTTATTTTTATTTTTTCATGCAAATTTGTCAATTATGTGTCATGAATGGTGGATGAGTTCATATATGGAAAATGGGTTTCATGAACAAACAAAACATTTACGCTTTTTATGGGCATAGTGAAACTTATGTACATCGTCGGTGGTAAATTCTAGCAACCTTTTTAGGTATGGTAATTGTTCTGATAGATGTTGCCTTTTGATGTGGTTGGATGTGAAAATGGTGCTATAATTTTTCTTAAATCTTGTTTCATCCCCTAAGTTCTTGCTGTCATATGCTACAATTGTAAACACTTTTTCCCATTTTAGTATTTCTCCATGCACCATCTTGTTTTCTTGCAAATAATACTTATTACAAGGGAGCTAATTCAGTTGTATTATGTTGAATGCTTACGGAACAAAGAAGCAAGTGCATTGTTGTTAATTGTTCAAATATGGTTTCTTTCTCTTAATTTACTTGAACACAAAGTGTAGAAATTTCTTCCCTGCTCAGAAGATGTGTCTTCTCCGCACACAAGAACATAATGTTGTTGAGCTTAGAAGATGAACTGATTTTGTCCTAGCTATCATGTGATCATTTATTTTAAATGGTTTATTTACTATTTTGTGATTTTATTTTTAAATTGATGTAGAAAATCAGCAAAGAGGTTTAGATCCAAAAGAGTTAAGTTGGGATTTTCACTTGGATGTGTTGTCATAATGAATGGAATATTAATGAATGCGTTAAACACTCCAACATTAAATTTGATTTCCTCCTATTTCCACAAAAAGTTTACTGTGATGATCTGTAATAACAATATTTTTGAACCCTCATGTAGTTTTTTTTCATTTTGTTAAGTTGAATTTAGCACATTTGCTAAGAGCTGTAATTGGCGCTTTAGCGAAGGAAAAAAGAACATTATTAAAATAAGAAAGAAGTTGGATTAGAAGGTTTTGGAATTATATGTTGACCAATGTTAAAGGATGTCATTAAGCATGGAAAGTCTTTGTCAATGGGCTTTTTTATTTGGTAAGCACAATTCAACTCAGTAGACTTCTATTTCTTCGTATTCTCATTTTGCATAATGCATTAGGTTTTTGTGAGGAGTTCACCATACTGACCCTGTTGGTTTATGAAGCTAATGGTTATTAATAAGAACTTTAGGGTGCACTTCTAGTTGACTCTTATTTTCTTTTATGGCATAAAAATTAGTAAACATTTTGCGGGATTCTTTACATCATGCTGTCATCGGCACCCATGTTGCATTCACGAACTCGCATCATGAAACATTCTGAATTAACCAGCCTAAGCAACCGGTGTATAGGCTACGGTGAATGCTGCATTAATACTACAGTAAAGATATATTCAGGATGTAAAAATAAAATAACCTGACTTCTGAAAAACCCCAGGATGTGTGTATTCCATGAGAAGTCTATTCCTGGCAATAAACAAAATAGCATGGTCCTGCTTGGTTTTTGGCAAAGGGTGAATGAAGCTAAAACTGAGGCCTACGCAATAAATTGTGGGGTTTACTTCACATCCTTATATCGGGTGCAGAGGCTGCCCCTTGAAGTGAAGGACATGATGTTGTGGCCAAAATATAGTGCAGCTTCTAATCAAACCTTCTTTATAATCTCAATTTAGTTTGTATTTTCCCTGTTTAAACACCGCAACATAGAAAATACAAAATCAGCTTCTTCTTATGCAATTCCAATGGGAAAACTATAACTTTTGCATGCTACAAGTTCCTACCATACTTGGGTGGCTTATTTAGGGAATTGCCTGCTTGGCCATTAAAACTCGTAGTGTAACAGAGCTGTTAAGAGATCTAGAACATTGAGAGACATAGAATTATACGTCTCTCAAACAAAAGCCACAAGATTGGTTTTTTTTATTGGAAAAAAAAAGACTTTATTGATGAAACACATACAAGATATGAGAAATTACATCAATAAAGAGGAGCTTGGAGTTGTATCAAGCTCCAACCTCGTAGTTGGTGAGAGACCAACAAAAAACAAAGCTAAGGCAAAGAAACCAAAGCACAAAACAGAAACAGCAAGAACAACTGCAAGACAACCAAAAACCGGAGCAAAAACTCCGAAACCAGAATTGCCTTGAACACCATTCAAATTGACCATTCATAGCACAGTAACACGTAAACCTCCAAACATAACCCTGCTTCCAAGCACCAAGTACTGCCTTGAACTCCATTCAAATTAGACCTATAACCCTAAAGACGCAACTAATGAAAATCAATCCAACCAACAAAATTCAGCAAAAACCAGCACAAGCCAGCCCATTGAAGTAGCTAATAAAACTCAGCTGACAACTTAGAAACCAGAAGAAGTACATCAGTAACAGATAAACCAGAAGAGATAGATAACTCAGAAAAACCAGTAGCAGCACATCATTAGAGGTAGATCAGTAATAGAGAAACTAGTGATAGATCAGTAGCAGCACCAAAATAGCACTAGTGAAACCAGAATCACAAAGGACCTGAAGCAGACAACCTGATCTGATTAAAATTGAAAACAATATCATTAACTGTATAATCAACCTCCAAACTCCATTTTACCCACATAGTAATCTGCACCTTCATTTTATCACAAAATTTATCAAAAATAAGTTGTGTCCCTTTAAAAAGACATCAATTTCACAATCTCCATACAAACCATAACATAACAGAGGGGACTATCTCCCATAATCTGGAAACCCAGTACTTACTCTTACCAGCAGACCACCAGTGCAGAAGGCCCTCAACTGATCCAGGGATTGCGCAAACCTGATCCCTCCATTTTACCATTTGAGACCATCACTTCCAAACCGGTGGACAAAACAGGAGCACATGATCCAAGGATTCCATCTTAGCTTGACAAAAGACACACATTATATTTGCTGATGCATCTCACACTCCAATCCTTTGAAGGAAGGTTGAAGTCTTAACTTTGCCTCTCCAAGCCAACCAGCAAAATAACTGCACTTTTAGCAGAGCTAAGCAAACCCACACCCCTTTAGGTACAACCTAGCCAAGCCTTTTTGCTGCATCCCACCATCTTCTCACAGAAGAGACTGAAAACTTCCCTGAACTGTTTGCTAGCCAAGAACAAGAATCAACACAATCAGAACTAACCATTGGAGATGTTTCCAGCAAACCCATCAATCTTTGTAACTCCTCAGCTTTCCAAACTAATAGCTGTCTTCTAAACCTAAGCTGCCACACCCCTAAGTTACTTTTCTTGGCACTGATTTGCTAAAGGGTTTCCTTTTTCTCAGTGGATAAAATGTATAGTTTGGGGAATTGAACTTGCAGACCTCTGTTGTTAAGCCATGTATCATGCCAGAACATGATTCTCCCTCCATTTCCAACCTTAATTCTAAAATGGTCACCATAGAACTCACTCAATTGTTGGTTTACTGAGAGGAGCTGCACAATATCCAGCCATATTGTGGACATCCCACCTGAAAGACTCATAGCTGGAACCCAACCTCCACTAGTCCGACCATACCTTGAGCAAACCACAGCTTTCCACAGAGTTGTATCTTCATTACCATACCTCCACCACCGCTTTAATAACAAGCATTCATTCACCTCACCTAAATCTTTCACACCCAAACCTCCTTGACTTTTGTTTTTGGTGACCTCTTTCTATTTGACCAAGTACACTTTCCTTTTATTATCATTCCGTCCCCACAGAAAAGATGACTGTAACTTGACTAAGGATTTAGCAACACCCTTAGGCATTCTAAAAAGAGAAAGGAAATAGGTTGGCAAGTAAGCAAGGACTAATTTGATCAAAGTCAACCTCCCAGCATAAGATAGTAATTTCCTCTTCCAAAAAGAAAGTTTTTTCTTCACCTTCTCCACTACTGGGTTCCATGTGCTCTGCCTCTTAGGATTAGCCCCTAAAGGTAGACCTAAGAAAGAGAATGGCAATTTCTTAGTCAAGCAATTCAAAATCTTCGCAAAATTCTTAGATTGATCATCTTGGAAGCCCACTCCACAAACTACACTTTTATGATAATTGATTCTTAACCCAGACATCACCTCGAAACACCTCAACACCCTTTTTATGTTCAGAATATTTTCATTATCACTTTCACATAATATAATAATGTCATCTGCAAATTGAAGATGTGAGACACTCACATCATTGGAACCAACAAAAGCCACAAGATGATGCTTGATAATGATGTACTTTCTTCAAACACTTGCTTAACCCAGACATCACCTCGAAACACCTCAACACCCTTAGGCATTCTTAACCCAGTTGTCCCCAATTATTTTAACTAGTGTTTCTCCAGTGACTAGTGTTTTCCATTGTATTGCCCCAGATTTTACAAACTCTATTGCTTCCGAGGGAGAAGAAGAGACTCACTCTTTGCCAATTGATGAACCAACTCTCCAACCTATCTTGGCTCCAAATCCTCTTCGGTTTGGTTCAACAGCTCCATCCTCATCAATGGTCACTCCGAAGAAACGCTCCCCTAAACTAGAGCCAGAACTTTCCAATGGTGGTAAGAGACCTAGACTCATTCCCTATTCTCAAATGGATTCTCCTCCAGGTATTTTAGATCTTTGTGATTTTTCCTTTAGTTTTGATTCTGGTTCCTTGTCTTTCTCTTTGTCCCCTCAGCTCTTATCTTGGTTCCCTTCCTCTTTTCCTATCCCCTTGCATCTAACTAGGGTTTCGGTTGTTGTCCCACAACAATGCCACTTAGCCCAATGAAAATTGTCAAATGGAACTGTAGGGGTTTGGGTCAGCCCTTAACAGTTCGAGCCATTTTTAAACTGATCCGCTCTTATGCTCCTGATCTAATTTTCTTATGGAAACAAAATTTGATTTGATTTCTGTGCAATCTAAGTTTTCTAAATCTGGATTTTTTCATTGTTTTGGAGTTGATCCCATTGAGCTTAGTGGTGGTCTTTGGGTAGGTTGGACGTCTCATCTCAAACTCTCTTGTCTTGTGTCCTCTCCCAATTTTATTCTTGCTAAAATCTTAGATGAAGTAGGTTTCTCTTGGCATATTGGTTTCGTGTATGGTCATCCCAATTTGGTTTATAGATCCCAAGTCTGGTCTTTTATCTCCTCTCATATCCAGAGGTTTTCCAGTCCTTTGTTCTTGTGTGGGGACTTTAACCAAGTCCTCTCTTATGAGGATAAATGGGGGGCTAATGCCTTTTCTATTCTAGGAAGCTCCATTTTTAGATCTTTTTTGGATAATTGTGGCCTTTTGGAACTTAAAAATTGTGGCCCCTGGTTTACTTGGACTAACAACAGAGATACTGAGGCTTGCACTTTTGAAAGGCTTGATAGGGCTTGGTGTAATCAAGCTTGGTTAGCTTTATTTCCTAGAGCCTTTATGGTCAGTCATGGTATTTTTCGGTCTGATCATGCTCCCATCTCCATTAATACGAGACCACCTTTGTATAGTTTCCATAGACCTTTGTATTTTGATGTTTGGTGGCTTCACCACTCTTCCTCCTTTGAAATCATCCAATTCATTTGGTATCTACCTATTCATGGTTCTCCCTTGTTGTGTTGTTCAATACCTTAAAATCATGAATAATGTTCTCTCTAAATGGGGTAAAGATAGGAATGTTTCATTCTCTTCTCAACTTGCTCTAGTTCAATCTCAGCTTTCTTGTGTTCAAAATAATCTTTCTGCTTCTTCCCTTGAGTTAGAAAAATCTCTTCGAGCTAAGTTGGATTTTCTGTGGAATTGTGAAGAAACTTTTTGGGCTCAACGGGCTAAAGTGCATTGGTTAGCTTTGGGGGATAAAAACACAAAAAAATTTCATTCAATGACAAGAGTAAGGAGGTCTAAAAATCACATTTGGCATATAAATTCTCCTTCTGGCTTGGTCATTCATGATGAAAAGGAAATCAAAAATATTTTCTTTGTCTATTTCCAAGGTTTCTACTCTTCTAGTGTTGATCCCTCTGATCAATAGTTTTCTTCTATAAATGTCCAATCATCCTTGTCTCCTGTCCAAATTGATTTTCTAAACAAACCTTTCGCAGCTTGTGAGATAAAGGATGCTATTTTTCAAATGGGCCATCTCAAAGCACCTGGTCTTGATGGCACACCACCTATCTTTTTTCAAAAATGTTGGCACATGGTATCTGTCCCCATTACCACTGTAGTGCTCTCTTTTCTCAATTTTGGGCATATACTTAGGGAGGTTAATCGAACTTTCATCAGTCTTATTCCCAAAGTACAGAATCCGGAATCAGTTGATCAATATCGTCTTATTAGCCTTTGCAATGTTTTGTGTAAAATCATTTCTAAAGTACTTGCTAATAGGCTCAAAATGATTATTAACTCTCTAGTCTCACAATTTCAAAATGGTTTTGTTCCGGGGCGAGTCATTGCTGATAACATTTCCATGGCTCAAGAGCTTACTAATTTTGTGAGAACCAAAAAACTTTCCAAAACTTTTTATAGCACTCTAAAACTTGATATGAGCAAAGTTTTTGATAGAATCAACTGGTTTTTTTCTTGCGAAAGTTCTTACAACTTTTGGCTTTCCTCCTAATTTCACTCATCATGCAGTGTGTCACTGCAGTTTCATACTCCATTTTAGTTAATGGTGCATTCACTTCTAACTTTGTGCCTAAGTAGGGGCTTAGACAAAGGGACCCTCTTTCACCTTATCTTTTCATTCTTTGTGTGGAGGTTTTCTTCTCTCTTCTTGTGTCTGCTCAAACTTCTAAACAAATTGAAGGTGTTCAAATATCCAGGAATGCACGATCTATTTGTCACCTTCTCTTTGTAGATGACAGCTTCCTCTTCTTTAAAATCACCCCCCATGCAAGCCAAAATTTGAAAAAGATTTTAGACACTTATTGTCAACTTTCTGGTCAAGTCATCAATCTTCACAGATCTAATCTTTGTGTCAGCCCCAATACACCTTATACCCTACAACAATCTTTATCTCAATAACTAGGTCTAAATTTGGCTGTTAATTTCGGAAAGTATTTGGGGATTGAGCTTGATATAGTGTCTAAAAAGAAGGAGATTTTTCATCATCTCATTGAAAGAGTAAGGCCCAAATGCCTAGGTTGGATATATTTTCTTCTTAATAAAGCAGGTACTCACTCTTGTCAAATCAGTGTTGGTTCCCATATGGATTTATTACCATTCCATTTATCGTTTTCCCAAATATGTTTGTAAAAAAATCTCTTCCATTATCCCAAACTTTATTTGGACTGGTCATCCAAATAACAGGTCAATCTATTGGCTAAGTCGGGAAGTAATTTGTCCGCCTTTATCCACTGGAGGCCTTGGATTAAGAGTCATCTCTCTCTTCAACCAAGCACTCTTAGCTAAACAAAGCTGGAGAATCTTAATGTGTCCGGATTCTCTTTTCTCATTATTCTTCCAAGCTAAATATTGCCAATCTTCTTCTTTCCTTTCTGTTCACATGGCTTCCTCCAGTTCTTGGTGCTGGAGAAGTATTATTTTTGGAAGAGAAGCCTTGAAAAAAGGTATTCATTGGCAAATTGGGAATGGGAAGGACATCTCTTTATGGCATGATCCTTGGCTGCCCTTATGTTGTCCTGTTACCCTCTCCTCTTTGATTGCCTCAGAGAATAATCTATTGCTTGACAATCTTTGGGTTTCAGACCTCATAAATCAGGATCTTCACCAATGGAACTCAACACTTTTATCAACCTCACTTCCTCCTTCCATTGTACAATTGATACAAACAATCCCTCTTTCCAGTTTTGGATTTCCTGATAGACTTATTTGGAGTCCTTCTTCTTCGAGTGAATTTTCAGTAAGGTCTGTCTATCACCTTTTAGCACATTTTAAGTCTACAACCTATTTTATTCTGGAACAAATTTCTAGAGGTGATGTCATTCAAACTTGTTTTAGGCACACTTCTTCTCTTAGCAAAGTGATTCATCCTGCTTGGCCTCAATTTACCTGAAAGCAGCTTTGGTCCCTACCTCTACCCTTCAAGATTTGGGTTTTTATATGGCAACTTTGCCATGATAGACTTCCTGTGAAGCAAAATTTGGTCATTAAAGGCTTCCATGACAATTTAGCCTGCCCCCTCTATCATTCTGGCTTTGAATCTACCACTCACTTGTTTCTAAGTTGTGAATTTGTCCAACAAGTGTGGTTTGGTTCTTCTTTGGGTTTATACACATCCTCCAACAGTGCCACTCTTGTATCCTTTTGGTTGGGTTCTTGGTTTTCACATCTTAACCTTTCAAATAATGATGACCTTGAGCTCTTGTTTCAGATTATTGCTATCCTTTGGGCTATTTGGAAGGTTAGGAGACAATGTGTGTTTAGTGGCAAGAATTTCTCACCTCTACAAGTTTTATTCTTAACTAAAGACGTATTCTCTCTCTTAAAATCTAAAGAATTTCTTAGCTACTCTTCTTTTTCTTCTTCTTCTTCTTCTTCTTCTAGGATCCTCAATATTCAAAGCTCTTCTATCAATTCTATATCATTGACAACCCCTGATTCTTCCTCCAATTCCTCCCCTTTCTATCTTTTTAATCCTTCACAAAACAGTTGTGATTACAACCCTCTCCCTGTGGACCTTCTTTGTACTCATGTGGGTAATTCATCTCCTTCAAGCATGGGTATTGGCATGGTTGCCCTCCTTAACAATGTACCAGGGTGGGCTCATTATTTAAATCTTTGCACATAAATGCTCATGATGCTCCAGCTGCATCGATTTTGTATGTTCTCAAGTGGGCTAGGGACAATAATTACTATCATGTTAATGTCTTTACTGATGCCAAATTTTTGTTTGAACAGCTGAAGGGAACTAAGGACATTGAATCAAGCTTGGCACCAAAGATTTTTTATATTTGTTTTGTTGCGCAGAATCTTTACTCTTGTAAAATTTCCTTAGCATGTACAAATTATCTTAATTTTGCTAGGAGATTGGCACGTTTTGCTGCATTTTCTCGTATCTCGGCTTATGGAGATGCGCACTTTCCTTTCGACAATGGTTAAGCAGTCAGAAATATTTTGCTTTCTTTTGATTTCCTTGTCAGCTTGTAACCATAATCAGTTAGTTGCTAGTATGATATGTGGATTGCTATGTACTATTCTACATTTTAATTGAAGTTTTTATTTCTGTCAAAAAAAAAAAAAAATTGTCAGATATTGGCACATAAAAATATATGGCTACTATGATTGTTTATACTTTTTGAATTCACATGTGTTTTGGTTTTTTTTTTTTTAAATGATTACATCTACACTATATATATATATACAGGTACATACTGTATAATATAGACAAATACAGAATAATAGGAAATAAAAATTGTAAATTATGAAATTTATCATAAAAGTGTTCTCTTTCAATTGAATTTTAAAATAGTTTAGTAAATTTTCTTTTTGAAAGTCATAAAACATGGAATAATTACGTAACAATTTTTTTTTAATTTTTTAAAATTAAAAAATAATTAAGAAATTAGATACGAGATTTTGAAATTGTGGTAAGTCTTTTGTTATAAATAGATATAAATATAGATAAATTTTTCTAAAATATTTTATTATTTTTTTATTTTGTGTGTAAAGAGTTTTTTTTTTTTTTTTGTGGTGAGAATAAGAGATTTGAAAATTTATTCTTAAAAAAAAAATTGAATATGAAAAGATAGAAATACATTTGCATAAGAAATCAAATTTTGAATATTTGAAATTTGACTTCTTTATTTTCTTATTATGATGAATTACTTCCTATATTTAAAAGCAAAACAAATATGTATTTTGAAAAGTATTTAGTTTTGGTGTCAATTTTCTGAATTCAATTTTCTAAAAATTAAGTTTTTTGTTTTTTCTTTATTTTTTGTTTTTAGTGAATATTTTCAAAATTTTAAGCAATTTTTTTTTAATATTTTTTAGATGTACTTTACTTAGATATAACTAAAACGTAAAATGTTTGTTAAAAAATATTTTAAAAAATCAATAAATATACAAGAATACAAAAAATGTACTGAATTCTCATTTTTTTTTTATATTTTTGGTATTTACTGAATTTTCTAAAGATTTTTTTCACAAATATTATACTTTTTAAGTGTATTTATGTTAGGTGTATCTAAAAATTAAAAAAATTGCTTAGAATATTAAAAAAATTCAGTAAAAACAAAAAAATACGAAAAAAAATTTTAATTTTTTGAAAAGCGAATCATGAAAATCCAAACCAAACAAACTCATTAGTATATTTTCCTTTTAAAAACCATAAATCATGGACTAATTGGAGTTTTATTTTGGGTGAAGTATCAATAAATCTTAAAATGTAATCTTGTAAACTGTTTAATCCTTTTCTTTTCTTTTTTTTCTTTCTGTTATGAATTCAAAAGTCCCATTAAAGTAGAAATTACACAAAATAATAATCACTTACACATTTTGGTTTAATTTTTTTTCTTATGAACCAAAAAATCCATTAAAGTAGAAATTACACAAAATGATAGTCAGTTACACGTTGGTTTAATTATTAAAGATAAAAGTGAGTTTCTCCAAATATGAAATTACTCATTTGGGCAATCTACGCTATAGTGGTTTTAGATTTTTCCTCATTCTGAAACAAATATCATATTACGAATAAAAACGTAACATTCTAATAACTTAACATTCCAATGTAACATACTAAAAAACTCTTTAATATACTTTTTCCAAACATAACAACGTAACCCTCCAAAAAAACTTCTTAGTGTACTTTTTCAAATCGTAGCACTCTAATATAATACACAAAAAAAATTCTTAGTGTACTTTTCAAACCGTAACACTCCATATAACACACAAAAAATTTTCTTAATGTATTTTTCTTAAACATAATACTCTAATTAATGTAATCCCAAACATATTGCGTTTAATCACTAATCTTAGAATAAAGAAATCTACATATATACACTTTTATTTTTATTTTTTGATTGGTAAATATTAGTTGTTAGTTGTTAGATTAACACTTATGGGAGAAAATCTTCCTACCCTTAACAACATACCTAAGTACTTACACTCTATTAATTCAAGCCTCCTAAAGAAAATTGAACCCATAACCCCTTTGACTAAGCCTTATGAAAGAGTCCTATCCAAAGAACTATTTAGTAAAACAAAATATGGCGATCCCGATTTTGCCCCGACCTTCATTGTGTCCCAGACTTGGGTTCCGTGGTCGAATGTTGTATCCATGTCTTGTTTTTCCCCTTTGACTCTTTGTATTTGAGTTTTGGAACTTGTTGGGCGTGTTTGGAACAGGTTGGTTGTTGATCGGTTTAGATTGTTGTTACCCAGGTTTTGGCCTCTTCGCTTGAGCGAGGCTTCTTGCGCTCGAATAAGCCTTGTGTAATTTGCTTCTTCGCTCGAGAAAGGTTTCTTGCGCTCGAGCGAGGTTTGAGGGTTTTCAGGTTTTTCTCCCAAATGCAGTTTTTCTGGAAAGGAGAAGTTTTTCGCTCGAGCGAGCCTGGTGAAATTGCTTCTTCACTTGAGCAAGACTTCTTGCACTCGAGCGTGAGTGTGCGTCTGTGGCAGACCTGAAGCTTTGCATTCTACACTCAAACGATACTTCTTGCGCTCGAGCGAGGTCACTATTGTGTTTGGTCGCTTAAGCGACGACTCCTTTGCTCGAGTGAGGACTGCGTATATCAATTCGCAGCGGAGCTTCTCTGCATCACTTTTGTATCTCTTTCACCCAAAACCCTAGCCCGGCTCCTTCTCTCTCTAAAATACTCTCTCTCTATATAAATATACCTTGATTTGGGGGTCTCTCAACCCTAGTCCCTTTGTTAAAAAGGTAGAGTAACTCATAGGCTTCCATTTGATCCAAGAAACTTTGAGTTTTTTCAAGTTTCTCTTTCTTTCTTTTTGAGCTCTACATTTGAGGTAGGGATATTCTACTCTTTAATATGAGTTTTAACCAAGGTGTTTGTCATTTTGTATAAATAGTAGGATTTGGGAAGATATGGGTGAAGTTAAGGTTTGGATTTGAAATTTTGAACGAGGGATTTTCTATATTTGACTCCATATATGTATGTGAGGTCTTAAATATGATGTTATATGGGAATAAGTGGTGAGATTGAGCCTTGGGGTTGGTATTGGAAAAATGGGGAGTTTTTCCCTAATATGAGTTAAATAAATTTTTGTATAAATAATGCAATTGATTTGAAAAATATGAAATTAGAAGGAGTTGTAAATGGAAGGTGTAGTTGGATTTGATAAATCACTCACCTATGGAAAATTTGGTAAATTATCTGTTTGATAGATTTGTTTATCTGTTTAGAAATATCTGTTTTTGGCCATAGGTGGAGAATAGCTGTAATTGTTGTAAAAACTGTATGAGGACTAGATAAATTGAAACTAGTCATATGAATTATGTCATTGAATATGACGGTTTGATTAAATTGTTGAATATGTGATTTGATTAGTCATTGTATATGACAACGCTTTTAAATACATTGTATATGTATCATAGTTCGGGAGGAAATAAGGGATGTACTCCATTGTTTGGGAGGAGATAGGTGATGGACTCCATTGATAATTAAGTTGGCCGGAGTGTCCAAGGTGAAAGTCCCGAAATCTTATATACATATGAGTGCCGGTTCCCTCAGATGTGATTCCGTAAAATGGCAAGAAAATGAAAGTGTTTGAGTAATGGTTGTTATTAAAGTGTTAATAAATGAGTTGTAGTCTCGTTTTGAATTGTTTAAATTACAATGAACCATATCAATGAATTGATTTGGATAAATGAATAGAAATGCATTGAAACATAGATGTCGATATTGACTAGTCATGGAAAGGGGTGTAAGTTTGTTTGCAAGTATTGAACATTTATCTGATGCTGAAATCTTAGTTAATTCTTATATATTGTTTAGCATATCTCTACTGGGTTTTGACTCACCCTACTTGGAAAACCATTTTCAAGTACAGGTGACATGCCGCCTCCAAGGACATAGCTTGGGAGGTTTAAGGGCTGGAGGCTCTATTTTTGTTATTTTGTTTTGTGTTTGTATGTTTTCTTCTAAGCCGAAAGCTTTAATTGTAAAGAGCTTATGACTCTCTTTTGTTATAACCAAGTTGTCTCTTAGAAAGATGTAAGCTCGTAGGGCATTTATTTTGTTGTTAATAATTAGTATTACATGCTGTAATTTCAGAATGAATATTTATGAAAGTGTAATGCATGTGATCTCTTTTGTAATATAAACTCTGATGAATAAAAGTAAATATATTTCCTATTATGTTTATAAATCTCTTGGGATAGATTATCCTCTTTATTTTGAGGGCGTTACACAAAAAGTGGCAAAATTTGTGTTGATTTGACAAGTATAGAAATTTGGAAATTTTACGATTTTTTACCTAACAAAAATGATAATGAAAATAACAAAAGACAAAATGGTGACGTGTGATGGTATTTTTGAAGCGAAGAATATTTTATTAGGTAATTTCTTGCCACTAGTGAGAATGCCTTGCGCGCAAATGGGTGCCCATAGTGAATAAGTTTGTAAATTTATTTGTGAGATTTGAAATTGACTAATTAATCAAATATAGGAGCCTGTTTGGTAATTATTTTATTTTTAATTTTCAGTTTATATTTATAAAAGATTAAAAAAATAGTCATAAATTGATAATTTTTTTGGTTTATAAATGGTTGTCTCAGTTTGTTAATTTGAGGAAAAATCATAAACTCACAAAATGAGTTTATGTTGGTTTTTAAACAAAAATTTAAAAATTTGACTAATAAATTTTTTTTTCAATTATTTTTTTTTCAAATTATTTTTTTCAATTAATTTTTTCCCAATTTTTTTTTTCAATTAATTTTTTTCAAATAATTTTTTTTAATTAATTTTTTTTCAATTATAATGTGTATGATCTCATTGTCATAAATAATAAATATATATATATATATAAATATTTTAGATCTGAACAAACATAATTTTTTTTTTTATCTTTTTAAAATTTTTCAAACATTTTATTCAAACCAAATGCATTTGTTGTTTATGTTTTTCTAAAAATAAACAAAAATTAGTTTATAAAATTTTTATAAATATAAACAAAAAACGTAAACGTTACCAAATACTACTGTAGTTTATTTAATTTTTTTTTTGGCTTAAAAAATCCATATCTTTATAGTCTTTTAAACATTCAAAATTTACACAATTCAATAAATAAATAAATAAAATAAAATAGTTAAGCATTGTTCACTTTTCAAAATCTAAGGCGGTACAACTAATTTTTTTAATATAAAATAAAATTTAAAAAAAAAAAATATATATATATATATATATATATATCTTTACTTCACTGCAGCTCCCTCCAAAATCTCAAGTTTAACTTTATTTTTTATATATATATAAATCTATTGCATAGCTCTTTTCTTCTTTATTTATATGCCATAATACAAATTAAAAAAAAATTGTTGACCACCATGACTCTCCTAAGGATTTAGTTCCAAGAAGAGATCATAGGTTCAACTCTTCCTATAAGAGAATTGAATTAGGTGGCAATCACTTCATATTCTCATAAGTGTTAATCTAATTATTAACAAATAACTTTTATAAATAAAAAAAAATATTACAAATTAAAAATTTCTATGATATTATCTAACCATACTATCAATTTAAAACTACCAAGTTATTATTTATGATTTATTTGAACGTTGTTAAAAACTAAAAATTGTTGTTGACTTTCAACAAATCTGACTTAAGCTTAACCTCGAACAAATCCTTACTAATAAGTTTAAATTATTTTTTATATTTTAATAAGTTTTATGGGTGACATAATTATCAAAATATTACTAATAATAATAGGGTGAAATGCGTATTAATATTCATATTTACAATGTTAATGTGAATATTCACAGTATCAAATTTATTTAATGTGAATATTCACATTACTAAATTACTAAGGGTTCAAAAAAAAATTTAAAAAATAAAATTATTCTTAAAATATTTTAAATATGATAATTATAATTTTGTAAATCAAATATCCAAAATAATAAAATTTAATAAAATATAAAAATATCTTATGAACTAATTGATATACAAATAAAAAAAAATTTCAATAAATTCCCCATCTAGTATTGCCTCAGAATTCATTGAATATATATTTAAAACATTTAAAAAGTACTTATTCTAATCTTTTTTTTCTTTGTAAATATTTACTTGTGAAAACCCCCAATTAGCGGGGCCGAAAGTTTCCTCTTTATATATAGGGATGGATGGAAATAATAGGTTAGGTTTTTTTGATAATCGGCAGACAGCGCAATCAAACTAAAACCCCATGGCTGTGGCTCTGCGTTTTGTTCTTTAGCCTCTGTTTGGCAAGATGGTTTTCAGGTTTTTTTGGCTATTTTAGCCACAAAAAACAAAATAGGCTATTTTAACCATAACAAACAAAATATCACATCCAACCTATAATCATTACATTCTTCTCTCACAAAAAAAGTCAAAAAAGCTAAAAAGCCAAAAAGCCCTTCCCAAACCAAGCTTTTTAGCCCAGGCTAAAATAGCCAAAAAAACCAAAAAGCCAAAAAGCCAACCTACTTCCCAAACCAAGCCTTAGAGGCTTTTAAAATTTTATTTAGGTGAGATTATTTTTTATTTGGATCACATCATTTTATTGGTCACATCACTTTTTATTTGAGTCATATTACTTTTCTATCAAATTTCAAATATTTTTGTAAGAAGCCAAAACCCAAACAACCCCTTAGCGTAATGATTGTTTGATTATGCTGAACTCCAACTTTTGGTATATATATATATATATAGCAAATAGAAGAGAAACATGTCTTCCACCTTGCTAAACATAATGTGAATTGAGACATTGTAACCTTGCCCTCTTTAAAAGAGATTCAAGTTATCTGCATTTGATAACACCTTCATATCCCTCCAGTGGCAACTCTGACAATATTTAGAGACCGGGTCACCTCACATGTTAAAGTTCTGAAGATAGTACTGTATAGTAGGTATCAGTCTATGGGTGGGCGCTGGCTTCCTTGTACAAACTTTAGTGGCAACTATTCATCATTATGTGGTGGGATATTGAATATTGGTCAGTCAAACCCACTTTTACTGAGCTTTTTTCTGGATAATTCACAGATAGTTGTGGGGAATGGGTGTAGAGTTCATTTTTGGGATGATCATTGGATGGGGAATTATTGTATCAAGAGTGATTTTCCTAGGCTCTATTTATCATCTAAGAAGGATTTATCTTTGAGCATGATGATTGAAAGGAGAAGGAACTCAGCTAGTTGGAACCTCAATTTCAGAAGGCCTTTATTTGCTTGGGAGTCCGAGGAGTTGGCAAGATTATACTCTGTTATGAATCAAGTGGAGTTGATGACTTTAAGTAGGGAGGATCATTTGAAGTGGATGGCATGTCAATCAGGTCAGTGTAGTGTCTCTTCCCTCTATAATCTGTTAGTTTCTAAAAATTCTGTGCTAGTTACTAAGCTACTGTGGAATAATGTGGCTCCACCAAAAGCCCAATTCCTTAGTTGGTTGGCTTGGAATTGGAGATTGAAGACTGTTGGGTTTTTACATCGCATTGGTGTGCTGAATCACAATACTTCAGTCAATTTTGTATTCTGTGGTCAAGCCGTGGAAATAGTAAACCACGTTTTTCTTTGCTGTCCTGTTGTTTGGAAAGTGTGGCCATGCCTTATGAATTGGTGGGGGTTGTACTAGGTAATACCTGATAATGTTAATGGGCTCCTGTAGTGGTGGAGGGGTAATAAATGAAGAAATTTTGAAAATAAAATTTGGAAGGCCATCCCGATGGCTGTCATGTGGTCATTATGGAAAAGTAGAAATGATGTGATCTTTAACGGGAGAATCTTCCAGTTGATTGAATTATGCGAATTGATTAAGGTGAGAATTGCCTTTTGGGTTAAATCTCTGTCAAAGGAGCCTCCGTATTCAGTTCAGGATATTATTATTAACTTGTAGCATATCAGAGATATCGGTTGCTAGACATTGTATCTGTATGTTGAGGGTGTGGGTGTTCTGCAGGGTAAGTATGTAGCTGTCTGTCTGTGCATTGTTATGGTTTGGGAGTGTGATTTTGGTAACGAGGGAGAGAAAAAGAGAGGGACTGAAAGTTGGTGTTATTATATTATGTTTCAGTGTAATTACAAGAGAGCAAGCTCCCTCTCTTTATAGAGAGGAGAGGGAGACAATTAGCATCGGATGCCTGGAATTTACTAAAGCTAAAGTGAAGTTCTCTTCTTTACAGCTACACATGGAGCCTTTACAGATGCAAGGTTACAGCTATACATAGTGGGGGATATATTATATGTATATTATATGTTAACAGCCCCCCGCAAACTCAAGGAGGGTAGGCATCGACCAAGTTGAGTTTGGAAACAAGATCACGAAAGCGCCCAGGAGAATGAGCCTTGGTGAAGATATCAGCAGGTTGATCGGCAGAAGCAATTGAGAGAAGATGAACAGTACCACGTGTAACATGTTGTCGAATGAAATGGCAATCAATCTCAATATGCTTGGTGCGATCATGGAAAACATCATTGTGAGCAATCTGAATAGCACTCTGATTGTCACAATAAAGAGTGGTAGCGCCAGAAGAGGAAATACCCATATCAGTGAGGAGCCAGCGAAACCAGAGAAGTTCCTGAGTAGTATCGGCAAGAGCTCGGTATTCAGCTTCGGTGCTAGAACGGGCAGTGAGGGATTGTTTTTTGCTACGCCAAGTAAGAAGAGAATCCCCTAAGAAGAAACAGAAGCCCGTGGTGGAGCGTCGATCCGTAGGATCCCCAGCCCAATCAGCATCAGAGAAGGCACGCAGTTCCAGAGATGAGGAAGCAGAGTAGTGAAGGCCATGGAACAGGGTGCCTTTGATGTACCGAAGGATGTGAAGGAGAGCAGTATAGTGGGGAGTGTGAGGAGCCGACATGTACTGACTAACAATGTGAACAGCATAGGCAATGTCAGGACGAGTTACTGTGAGATAGACAAGACTGCCGACGAGCTGACGATAGAGAGTAGCATCAGGGAGGAGAGCCCCGTCGAGAGGAGTGAGACGAATCTGAGGATCAACTGGAGTAGATGTAGTTTTGCAATCAGTAAGACCAGCACGAGCCAGAAGATCGGATGCATATTTGGCCTGAGATAAGTAAGAGCCAGTAGGATCATGAGAGACTTCAAGGCCTAAAAAGTAGTTGAGAGTACCAAGGTCCTTCATCTCAAACTGTCGGTGGAGAAAGCGTTTGAGGTGGAGAATACCAGCTGCATCATTACCAGTGATAATCATATCATCCACATACAGAAGGAGAAGAGTGGTACCATGAGGAGTAGTCCGGATAAAAAGAGCAGAGTCATAGGAGCTGGAGGTGAACCCAAAGTCATGAATGGTAGAACTGAACTTAGCAAACCAGGCACGGGGTGCTTGCTTGAGGCCATAGAGGGCACGCTGTAGTTTGCAAACCTTATGAGGGGGAAAAGTAGACCCAGGGGGAGGTTGCATGTAGACCTCCTCAAGAAGATTACCATTGAGGAAGGCATTTTTGACATCCATTTGAAAAAGCTCCTAGTGGCGAGCAGCAGCAACAGCCAGTAAACTGCGAACAGAGGTAAGCCGAGCAACAGGAGCGAAGGTTTCCTCATAATCAATCCCATATTCCTGGTTGAAACCCTTGGCAACAAGACGAGCTTTGTAGCGTTCAATCGAGCCATCAGAATGAGTCTTGATTTTGTAAACCCATTTGCAGCCAATCGCAGTTTTGCCAGGAGGAAGGTCAACAAGATCCCAAGTATGAGTTTTGTCCAAAGCCTGAAGTTCATCAGTCATAGCTTGCTGCCAAAGAGGATTAGTACAAGCCTCACGATAGGAGGTAGGTTCATAAGTAGAAACGGCAGCAGACCCAACAATATAATCACGAAGGTGGATAGGAGGTTGAGTTACCCGGTGTGGTCGACCCGTAGGAGGATCGGTGGGAGGAAGAACCAGTGGAGAAGGAGGTGGTGCAGGGAGAGGTGGACCTTCAGGGAGAGCAGTCTGGTGGGGAGCAGGAGTGAGCAAGGGCGTCTCAATGACGGAGGGACCTGTATCAAAATCATCAGAGAAGAGATCGATGGAAGGATTAGTAAACAGTACATTAGTGGAAAGTGCAGGTAAGTGAAATGAGGATAGGGAGGAAAACATTTGGTGCTCCCAAAAAACTACATGGCGGGAGATACGAAGACGTTTAGAGAGAGGGTCCCAACAGCGAAAGCCTTTATGTTCAATTCCATACCCAAGAAAGCAACAAAGACGAGAACGCGGTTCAAGCTTGGTGCGTTCATGAGATTGAAGGAGAACAAAGCAGGCAGAGCCAAAAACCCGAAGATTAGCATAGGGAGGGGGAGTGCCATGCAGACGTTCAAATGGAGTTTGATTATGGATGACAGGGGAAGGAGCACAATTGATAGTGTAGACAGCAGTGAGGGCAGCTTCCCCCCAAAAGTTTTCAGGGCAGGAAGAAGAAAGAAGGAGAGCGCGAGTAGTGTCAAGAATATGCCTATGTTTCCGTTCAGCACGGCCATTTTGCTGGGACGTGCCAGCACAGGAACGATGAGGCAGTGTACCATGACTCTGAAGAAAAGAAAGGAAATCTGAATCCCGATATTCCATAGCATTGTCGGAGCGAAAAAGTTTGATGGTTTTAGAAAATTGGGTGTGGATCATTTGGGCAAATCGATAATAAAGAGTTTTGAGGTCAGACCGAGTTTTCATGAGAAAAATCCAGGTAAACCGTGAAAAATCATCAATGAAAACAACAAAATAACGAGATCCCCCCATAGTAGTGGTAGGGGAAGGGCCCCAAATATCCGAATGTATAAGATCAAAAGGTGCACAGGAAACAGAAGTACTTTTATTGAATGATAAAGCAGGTTGTTTGGCAAGTTGACAGGGTATACAATCGAAAGTATCTGGAATTACATGACCCAATTGTCCACTAGAAACCAAAGACTTTAAGCGAGTAATAGAAATATGTCCTAAGCGACAATGCCAAAGCTGAAAAGGAGATAATGAGGAAGCAGAGGCAGGAGCAGCAATCTGAGGAGAGGCAGGAACATGAAGGTAAATGAGCTCATAGAGACGTCCATGCTTACGGCCGATCCCAATAGTCTGCCTCGTCTGAGGGTCCTGCACCAAACAATGAGTAGCAGAAAAGGTGACAGTTAGACCAAGTTCACATAATTGACCAATAGAGATAAGGTTTAAAGTGAGAGCAGGGATATGATAAACTTGAGGTAAAGTTAAGGAAGATGTGGAAACAGTACCAAGATGACGGACAGTCATGAGAGAACCATCAGCAGTTTGAATTGAGGGAATATGAGGAGAGGAAGAGATAGAAGAAAATATAGTTGAACTGGAGGTCATATGATTACAACAGGCAGAATCAAAATACCAAGAAGAGTTACCTGGAATTACAGACAAAGCAGTAGGAGGAGGTGTACCAGAAGGGGAGAGAAGGTGTTTGAACATGGCCTCGACATCTGTTGGAGAAAAGAGAGGCGTAGACGGAGCCGGAGACTCAGAAAAACCCTCAGCGGCAGCAGCAGCAGTGGCGGTGTGAGGAAACTGATTCCCAGGATGAGATTGGTTCCTGGAACGATGAAAGCCCCCCCGAGAAGAACCACCGCGAGAAGAGTGGTTGTTGGAGGATGAGCGGGATGGATGGCGAAGACAATCCTGTTGCAGATGACCAGGACTAAGTTTGTTGCAATATCGGCAGGTTCTGACTGGGCAATTGACCAGGAGATGTGTGGAAGGAAGGCCCCGATTCTGACAGTAGAGACAGGCAGTGGTCCGCTGGGGGAATGATGGTTGGAACGGGGGAGTGGCAAGAACAGAGTCCACATGATGAGGTTGGAGAGTACCAAGACGAGTCTCTTCTGATAGCAACTCAGAAATAGCTTGTTCCAGAGTGGGCAAGGGATGGCGATGAAGAAGAGAGGCACGTACAGGCTCAAAAGATGAAGTGAGAGCCATAAGAAAGTGCACCAACCTTTGCTGATTACGATAAGCAGTAAATAAAACAGCATCTTCTTGGTGAGGCCAAGTTGGTTCAGAAAGAGCAAGCTGGTCCCAAACGGAGTACATTTGAGAGAGGAAGTCATTGATGGACTGACTAGATTCTTGGCGCATCCGATGAAGTTGGCTCTGAAGTTGCTATTGATGAGCAAGACCAGTAGTCTGGTAGCGTTCTTTCAAAAAATCCCAGATATCTTTGGCAGGAGTGGTGACAGAGTCAAGCTGAAAGCGGCCAAACTGAAGACTGATAGAGGTAACAGACGTATTTCGAAACCAGGTAATGATTTGGTAATTCTTACTGTCCCATTCCTCAAGGCGATCTTCATATGTAGGAGTAGCAGGGGAAATAGTGGTTTCAGCAGTGTCTTTGACCGGTTGGGTGATGTCCCCGGTGATAATTCGCCAGAGCTTCTTTCCTTTGAGGAAGGAAGACATGGCTTGGGCCCATAGAACATAGTTGGAACCATCCAAAATAACGGAAATAGGATGGGAGGCATCAGGACGATCCATAATAATAGTGGAGGAGGGCTAAATGGATAGGGAGAGACCTGTAGGAGCAAAATTAGGTAAAACAGAGTGTACCAGTGAGTCCGGAAGGTCGAAAATAGCTAGGAAAGGTGGGCTGTGCAAGGATGATGTCAGCAGGGTGGAAAATGAGGTCAGCGGCGCACGTTAGCAGGAAGGGCGTGCGGCGCACGGTAGCAGAGGGGACTGGCAGCGTATGTTAGCAGAATGGCGCACGCGGGTGCACAATAGCGGAACGGCGCACGCGCGGCTCACGGTAGTCGAACGGCGCACGCTGGTGCACGGTAGCAGGTACGGCGCACGACAGGGCAGGATGGAAGGCGCGTAGCAGCGCGTGTGAGAGTGGCAACAGAAGCAGAGACGCGCCGAGAGAAGAAGCGGCGCGTGAGAGCGCGTGAAGGCTTGTTTGGTGATGGGCTTGGTGCCGTTGGGATCGTAGGGAAATTCCGAGCTGTTTGGTATAGTCCACTGTGTACGGAACTAAGACCTAAAATTGAGGGATGTCAGAATTGTGTTTCTAAGCTCTGATACCATGTGATTTTGGTAACGAGGGAGAGAAAAAGAGAGGGACTGAAAGTTGGTGTTATTATATTATGTTTCAGTGTAATTACAAGAGAGCAAGCTCCCTCTCTTTATAGAGAGGAGAGGGAGACAATTAGCATCGGATGCCTGGAATTTACTAAAGCTAAAGTGAAGTTCTCTTCTTTACAGCTACACATGGAGCCTTTACAGATGCAAGGTTACAGCTATACATAGTGGGGGATATATTATATGTATATTATATGTTAACAGGGAGTATTGCTGTTGTCTGTTCGAAGTATGCTGGTTTTGTGATTTCAAGACCTGTATGTAGAGACTCGTAGGTTGTGGGTGTTGAACCGAACTGTATTTGTTGTTTTATAAGGTCTGCTGGTTGCATATGATATCTTTCCTTTGGCTTGGACCTCCAATTACAAGCACATGCTCTTTTTATGTCTCTGTAATGTTAGCAGAGGATGCATTGGTGGAGGTTGATATGGTTTTGAGCTTGGGAGTGAGGCTGCTGTGCCTATGAGTAGGGTGAGCTGCAGTGGAGGTTAACACATTGATGGTCAAGTATAAATATGAAGGACAAGGTAATGGAGGAATTTGTGACACAGGGGAATTGAATTGCTGTTGTATTTGAGGCTGCTGTATTTGTAAGCTTTGTTGTGGGCTTTGTTATTCTGTCTTCTTCCTCTCTTCTTTTTGGTTGCTCTTCATTGGTTCCCATCGGAGAGGTGCAGGTTCAGCTGTTGTTGAGCTCATTGATTCTGGTGCTGGGATTAAGGTGTTGCTGATGCAAATATGTTGTTGAAGCTGTTGTATTGCTGTTGTTTTCTCCAGCAATGTTGCTGTATTAGTGCACTGCTGATGGAGTGTTGTTTATTTATCTCGTTTTGGTCGTTTTGATTGATTTCTCACCAATCTTGGGTTGTGCTAGCATATGATTGTGCTTCCTTTACGATGCCAACCTAATTTGAATTGTTGAGGTTAGCTACGATGCTCTGTGCATTTCCCCGCTTTGTTGGTGTAAACTTTGCGTGTATATTGTTTTTATCAATAAAGCTTTTTGTTGATCAAAAAAAAAAAAAAAAACATGTTGAAGTTCTACAAATTGACAAGAAATAAAGAAAATTACACTAAACAACTTTTAGGTGTTGTTTGTAAACTTAACTTTGAGGTTTTTTTTTTTTAAATTAAAAAAAAAGCCAAAAAGCGATAAATAAAAAATAAAGAAAAAGAGGTCAAAATGTAAATAAATAAAAAAACAATAAAAAAATTTCAAAATCCAAACAAGATTTTATACTTCTCAGACTTTAAGTAGAATAAATTACAAATATATTATACTATTGTCTTAACAAAAAATAACATACTTTTACAATTTCATTTGATGAGGTTTTATTTTTTAAATTTGTAGCATAATAACTTTATTGTCAAGAATGTCAAACACATTTTCTTACATATATGTAATCAAGAAATTATTCATTTATTGAAATTAAATTATATGGTGGGGTATTTTAATTTTTTAATGAGGCTAAATCATTTTTAAAAAAACATTAGTAATATAAATCTATATATTTTTTGTAAGTGTTTCTAATTGGTTGATAGGGGGATGGGACCCCATCAACCTACAGGTAGCGTCGCCCCTGTATCCCCGCCTTTGTTACATACCTTTTTATTTGGCTCGTCTCTCTCAAGCAAAGTTTTTAAAAGGCGAATGCATAATTCAAGGTGTTTTACCTCTCGATATGCATTTCAAATTTCAAATTTTTATATTTAGTAAATAAAATTTAATATTTTAAAATAGTAAAAAAAATTAAAATTGAAAAATTAAATATACAACTATAAATACTTTTCTCCTCAAGACAGCAAATGCTTCTTTGCAAAGAAGGAAACCTACCTTTATTGAAAGTCAATTGACATTCTTAGCTTTGGTGATTGATCTTCTCCCTTGTGCTTTTAACTTTGTGTGTGCTTGTTTTTTATTGGTCATTAACTTAATTTTTCCTACAAAATATAATTGCAAAAGATATTCCTTTTTATTTTTATTATTATTTTTATTTTATTTTATTTTATTTTATTTTGTATAAGCTCTCTACTAGACTAAGTTTAACAAGAACTTAAGACAAGTTTTTCCGTATGCCTACCCCTTGCATGCTTGTATAGTGGTAGAGCAAAAGCCAGAAATTCAATGTAGCAAGGGCACATATTAATCGCAATATTGATTTTTTTTTTATTTCTTCCGCATTGAGAAACAGTGAAATATTATTAGACTTGTTATACATTTTTTTTAAATATTAATATTGCAATTATTATGCGGACGTGGTTTATAAGTTATCAATCAACAACTCAATTCTATTAACCAACAATAGGGAGAAACAACCTACTTACTCTACAATCGACAAGTCCAATCCTATCAGCTCAACAAAGAGCCCCACAATGGAAAGAAACAACCAACTAAACAAACCCCATATTGGGAATGAAATTATCAATTGATTCAATTCTCATTCTTGGCCTCTCAGTTAAGAATCAATATGAATGTCCAAAAGAATCAAATAAGACACTTCCAAAGTTGTGCATAATTTAAGGAGGGACACTATTGTAATTTTATGAGGGATAAATAAGAAATAATATTTATATATAAGGTTATTAGTATAATAGTAGTGCTCGGATCCCATAAAATTTCCTAGACAAAAAACCAAGAAAACACATTGGAGGGATGCGACTCAATTCAAATGCAAGCCCCATTATACATAATTAAATCTACACTACAATATTCATGGTAAAAATTTGGGTACTTTTTTCCTATACCTTAGTTTCTATTAGTATAATTATTAAAAATTTAATGTGGGCACGTGGTCCCCCAGGCCTTAGCTAGGTTTATTCATGTGCTTATGCACAAAAGTCATACATGGTGCACCTAAGATGCATACCTCATATTGTGATGTGCATACCTTCGGGGAATATAGCCTAAAAATGAAAGTCCTGATGTGTTTTGCCTTAAGCCTGCCCTCGAGGCTCAACTCAGCTCGGTAAAGCCTTTTGAAAGTTTGCTCTTAAGAGTCAAGATACAATAACCGTAGCTAGTATCTATATAGATCATTTGCACATACAGAGTACTCAAAAAAAAGTATAAAAACAAGGGAAAATTACAAATTAGTTGTGCCTTCATAAAAGATTTACAAATTCACAAAAAAGTTTAGAGTAATGATATACAAACAAAAAATTCATACATAGTGATGTGGCTCATTGTAGACCTTTCACTTCAAAACAAAATACCATTGAAGATGAATTTATTTACAATAATAGCATTGCCAATGCCACATCATTATTGTTATGTTTTTTCTGTATGAATATAATTTTCCAAAAGTTTATAATTTTAAAAATATAGAAAGAGAACCAAGACAAAAAGAGAGACTCGTATCACACTGCTATAAGGTTTAAGACCTTACAAATGCTAAATTGAAAGAGTTACATATACATAGGAAAATGCTCAATTGAAAGAGTTACATATACATAGGAAAATGCTCAATTGAAAGAGTTACATATATATATAGAAATAAACTTTTATCCATTTTTATGACATATTTTTGACTTCTATTTTTTTTATTTAATTATTTATCCTTTCTAGTTTCTTCACGAAACTCTCTGCCTTTTTTTAAAAAAAAATTTATTAACAATGTCAATAGCAGCTTTTCTTTATATTCTCTTACTTATCCATGTGACAAAGATATAATATTACATTTAATGAATATAACTAGAATGCTCTAGTTAGATCACATAGGTAAAAAGCTCATAATTTTAATATTAAAATATATTGTGCATTGCATTATGGATTAACATATCTCCACTTATTTTAATATTGAAAATATAGTAAACATCATGAAGGTATGTTATGCACTAAATCTCCACTAGTGTAACTTTGATCTCCATTCTAGAGTTAGTAGTATGCTCTATATTGAACTATAACTGCTAAAAGAAAATATATAGTTAAAATATCATTGCTTAGAACAAACTGACTCACCTTTAAAAATAAATGATTTATATTTTATTTTTCATCCATTTTTATCACATGTTTTTTCCTCCTATTCTTTTATTACATTATTTATCCTCTCTAGTTCCTTTGTGGAACTCTCTTCTTATTTTTTAATTTTATTGGCTATGGCGGATTTTACTTATCCATGTGACAAAGATGTAAAATATATATTTAATGAATGTGAATAAAATGCTCCAGTTAGATCACATGGGTAAAAAGTAAATAATTTTAATATTAAAATATGTTGTGCATTGCATTATGCATGGACACTTCTTATGTTTGTTGCGGTTATTGGATATGATTGATAAATGCTGGGCATCTTTTCTTGTAGAATACACAGCTTGAGTTTGTGAGATTGCTGTACATTGTTTTGTGTTACTTTGGAGGCAATTGACATTGGTGTGTAGAAAACGTATTTTGTAAAAATTTTGAGAAATGCTAGCAATAATTGCAGATTGAAGTTTGAATCATTTTAGCTTGTTCCTAACAAGATTGAAACGTAATTGGCAAGCCAAGTAACCATTTTACAACTCTGTAAAGTCTCACTTTGATCGAAGTCTTATACACATTTAGAAAGATTGCACAACAATTATTTCTTGATATACCATATCTACATGTGTGTTACTTTAGTTGCGACTGACTTTTGTTTTAGTTATACATTATTACATTTGTGAATGGAAACTGAATTAGAGATGTCATTCATTCCTAACATTTGGTAGGTTGTTTAACAAATTATAGCTTTTCTTCTTTTGATTATTTATTTATTTGTTGATGATTGGGTGTTCGAACAAACTTACATGCACCTCAACTGATCCGGGACCCACGCAAAGCACCCTCTCCAAGTGAATCGGGCAAATCTCAGGCGTGGCCCCAAGGAATTAAAAGCACCTAGTTTTAGTTGAACCTAAGGTCTGGAGGGAGCACACTCCTTGCCCCAAGTTGCATCCATTAGGCTAACCCCTTGGGGTTTCTTCTTTTGATTTATTGGTAGCTTTGTATAAAATGACTATCACTCACCCCATCTCCACAGATGGGACACTTTTTGTTGTTATATATCTATATACGTCTTTGTTTGTTTGTTTTTTATTTTGATTTTTTAATAATCAATTAAAGGATTGTGTTATCACATAAGTTTGGCCCTGTAGCCAAAATTTGGCTTTCTAATATTATCATTTTTGTATGGATTTATCACATTTGTATGAAAGTTCTTTTGCCATATCTTTTTCTTGGGCTATTTTTTTATCTTGAATTTATCAATGCAAGTGCTTATTAGTTTTGTCTTTGTATTATGTAGTGTTACAAATACCCCAGACGCGCTTCTCTATTTAAGTCATCTTGCCTTAATCTTATAGGCCACATCCGCATCAATCTCCCCTGCTGTTGTGATAATTGAACCTAAATAACGAAAATGTCCACTCTTAGGCAGTTCTTGATTCTCAATCTTCACTTCTCCTCTGCTTTCATTGTTATTATTACTAAATTTACACTCTATGTACTTTGTCTTAGTTCTACTTATCCAGAATCCTTTAAATTCAAGTGATTTTCTCCAAATCTCCAACTTTGTGTTAACTCCTTCTCTAGTCTCATCAATTAAAAAGATATCATCTGTAAAAAGCATACACCATGGCACATCATCCTAAATATTTCTCGCCAACTCGTCCATAACTAACACAAAAAGATAAGGACTTAAGGTAGATCCTTAGTGTAACCCTACAGTGATAAGAAATTCATTTGTCTCTCCAATAGGCGATCTAACAGTGGTCACAACCCTTTCATACATGTCCCTAATCACATCAATGTAACCTTTTGTCACCTCTTTCTTCTCTAACACCCACCATATTATATCCCGAGACACTCTATCATATGTTTTCTCAAGGTTGATAAACACTATATGAATGTCTCTTTTCTTTTCTCTATACTTTTCTATTACTTTTTTCAACAGATTGATCGCTTCCATTGTTGACCTGCCAAGCATAAACCTAAATTGATTCTCTGACACCACTGTTATATCTTGTAATCGGCGTACCATTACCCTCTCCCACACTTTCATTACATGACACATTAGTTTTATTCCTCTATAGTTGTTGCAATTTTGAACATCTCCTTTATTTTTATAGATTGATACTAAAATACTCTTCCTCCACTCATCTGGCATGTTCCTAGTCAACAAAATTTTGCTAAACAGACTAGTTAACCAAGCAATCCCTTTTTACCCAAACACTTCCAAGCTTCAATAGGGATATCATCGGGTCCTAAAGCTTTATTTAATTTCATCTTCTTAAATACGATCTCCACTTCAAAGTTCCTAATCTTGCGATAGAACCTATAGTCTTAGTTTATCGTATTACTGGTTATTTCTTCCCCTATTGACGTAAACTCCATATTCCTCATTTAATGGTTTCTCAAAATAGTTCTTCTATCTCTCCTTAATCTCTTCATTCTTCACCAATACCTTAGAATCCTCACTCTTGATGCACTTAACTTGATTAAAATCTCTTGTTTTCCTTCCCCGTATCTTAGCAAGTTTGTATATCCTCTTCTCTCCCTTCTTACTATCTAGTCTAGTGTATAGGTTATCATAAGCTTTCAACTTAGCCTCTCTTATTACTTTTTTGACCTCCTTATTAGCCAATCTATAACTCTTAAGGTTTTCATCAATTCTATCATTCTGCCACTTTTTAAAGCACTCTTTTTGCCTTAACTACCGTTTGAACCTCTTCCCTCCACCACCAAGTTTCCCTAGAGTTGGGTCTCGTTCCTTTCGACTCTCCAAGCATTTCCCTTTAGATTCTACTTATATAATTGGCCATCGAGTTTCACATAGTATTAGCATCATCTTCCAAGTCCTGAACACTTTTCTTATCCATTCTTTTCTTAAATATTTCTAATGTATCACTTGTTAGGTCCTACTATCTCGTCCTACGATGCCTACCATCCTTTCTAGCTTGGTATTGCCCTTTCAAACATAAATCTAGTACCAAAATCCTATGTTGAGAGGCCAGACTCTCTCCAGGAATCACCTTACAATCACTACATTTTAGGTGGTTCACTTTTCTTACTAAAAAGCAATCTATTTACTCTTAACTGATCTGCTCTTAAAAGTTATCAAATGCTCCACCCTCTTCTTATACATAGTATTGGCCACTACCAGGTCAAAAGCCAACACAAAATCTAAGATACTCTCTCCAACCTCATTTCTATCACCAAAACCGTATCCACCATGCACCTTTTCGTAGCCCAGTTTATTTATGCCTACATGGACATTGAAATCTCCATCTATAACTAGGTTTTCTCCGATAGGTATCTCCTGTAAGATCTCATCTATTCCCTCCCAAAAATCCCTCTTAGTCTAATCATCTAATCCTACTTGATGGGCTTATGCACTAATAACATTCACTATATTCTCTCCAATAACTAGTTTAACTAACATAATCCTATCCACTTTCCTAATGACCGCCACTACATTTTCCACAAGACCCTTGGCAACTATAATTCCTACCACATTCCTGCGTCTATCCTTACTGAAAATCCTAAGTGATTCGTGATTAGATCAAGATTAAAATATTCCAAATCTCAATTATTCAAACACGCAATCTAAATCATGAAGCACTTACGAAAGTGATTTAGATTGTTGTTTTTCTGAATAACCAATAAATTGACACAAATGATTTTTATGTGAAAAAACCACAATTGAAGAACCTTCAATTGTAATCAAAAACCACGGGTGAAACGCCACTAATCAATCCACTACTGAAGAAAGAAAGATTACAAAGATAATACACAAATTACCCAACTCAGTCAATTTGTCTTCACACCTTCTGTAACTCTTTCACCAAGCCTTCATCTCGGAACTGATTAATCTAAAGTTGAATCCACAACTTCACTTGTCGAATCAACGACTACGTACAGAATCAAACGCTTTTGAAACTCTACGTTTGAATCTTCGGAATCCACCGAAGAATAACACTCTTGTATGTTTTCAATCAACCTCCTTGATATGTGCTTCTCAATTCATGAGTTTAATACTCATTCAATTTTATCAAGGAAAACTCACAAAAACTCTCTAGAAGAAAACCTTAGAAAACCTTAAAGTAGATCTGAAAAGTAATCCTAGTTTTAGAGTAAAACCACTTCTTATAGAAATCCTGGATTTTGAAGCTCGCTCGAGCGAGAACCTTAACTCGCGTGATTTCCATAAGTGCCTTCGCTCGAGCCACGAAACCTTCGCTCGAGCGAGAAATGAACTCTTTCAGGTTTTATGCAAACACAGTTCTTCGCTCGAGCCATCTAGTCTTCGCTCAAGCGCACATTCATCTCTTTCAGGTTTTAAGCTAGACGCAGTCCTTCGCTCGAGCGAGCAAGACAAAAACAGTAAGGAAATTACAACTCAATGACTTAAATTTTGTTCGTGGATTTGACAATACTAAGGGACCTAACAATCTCCCCCTTTGTCAATTCCCAGACAAAACTTTCTAATACAATTTCCTAAACATACGTGCTATCTAAACAAACCAACTTAATAAAAAAAACAATCTCAAAAAAAACTTGAACAAACATCTCAAACCAAAATTGAATTAACATCTTGAACTAACAACCCAAGCTTGTTGAAAACCTGTAATTGAAAACTAAAACCATAGAAGTGTTATCCAACATAAGACACCAAACCATCAAGAGCATCAAATATGACCAAACCATCAAGAGCATCAAATATATAATAAATTAGAAGCCTAATAAATCATATAATCCAATGCTATAGTATACCAAAACCATAAACAATCATGCCTGCAAAAAACAATCTGAGTATCTGAGTATCTAAATATCCCAAAACAAACATATATACATCATGACCCCAAAAATAACAATCTGAGTATCTAAATATCCCAAAACAAACATATATACATCATGACCCCAAAAATACTCCCCCTTTTTGGCCGAGAGTGACAAACAAACAGTCATATATACCTATAGAAATACTATCCAAGTAAAGAAACCAAGATTGTCCAAGAAAGTAAACCAAAACTGTCCAAGAGAAGAACAAACGACGGGCAAGAACTAAGACTCTGGTGGAGGTGCTGCTATATCTGGAGTAAGGAGAGAATCTGCGCAAGCATAGAACTCTGCTCCTCAAGGCGGCGGCCAAGGGAATCCATCCTGGCATCTAACTGATCAAGGCGACGAGTGACAGACTGCTCAAACATCTACAGCTGGCCACGAAATGAGCGAGGCCGTATCTCAGGTAGAACAAGGACACCAGCAGTGGCTGCCTCAAACTCCTCCTCTTATGCAAGGGGATCATCATCACCTGCACCTGAACTCCCAACTCCCGACACACTCCCCCTCACATGGGCTTGACTCTGAGAAACTGTGAGCTTGGTGATGGGTTTAACAAGATCGGCAAACTCATCATCCTCAAGAGATGGAACACCACGGGAAGAGAGAAAATGAGTAAGGAAACACCCATATAGAAGACCCAAAGATTTACGACCCTAAAAAATTGCAATCATTTTGGAAACGATCATGGCTGGAAGATCTATGGGTAGCCTGTGATCAATACAGTACAACACATAACCCTGATCCTGGGTAATGTGTGAAGAATGGGAGGTGACATGGAGATTAGCACACACAATGAGATTAAGGAGACGAAACCGAGGAATAAGCTCATTCTGTTGAATGAGTGCCCCGGCGATCCGAGTCCGGTCACAACCACACAGTTCAGATGCAACTTGATCAAAATCAATCCCAGAATGAGTAAGGAGAGGATACTAAAGTCCGGGACTTCGGAAAGATCAAGAAATAACCGAAAAACCTCACATGTGATGTCTATAGGTTGCCTCCTAACCCAAGTGCGAAAACAAGGAAGTTCTTTGCAAATCGAATGGATATTGCAATAAAATTCCCGGATTAGACTCAAATTTTGTGGCCCTAAAAAATGTAACACTTGATCACCACCTAGAGAATCGAATAAAGATCGAATGGTAAGAACCTCAAAAGCACTAGGAAGTACATTTCTTTCTAAATGGACTTTCCGAGTGGCAAATGACTCCTTAAACAACTTAGATTTTTCTTTAGACTCAAATTTGTCAGTATTGAAAGAAGGACGGGAAACCGTAGTTTTACGACGCTTGGAGCTTTCAGCCATGTCTAGACAACTCAAATAGAGCAAGACAACCACAGAACCCAGACAAACACAGAAAGAAAAAACAGTATCCCACAACACAAGAGACCAAATAAAAATAGACAACCCAAAATCCAAACCAAAGAACGCAGTGAAACACCATTAGTCCAAGAATGTTAGAAACATAAGCATAATAAATTAGCAGAAGATGGAGGTTATGAAGAAAACAAGTGAATCAGAGATTAACTGAAAAGCAATGAACTAAAACCATAAATTAAACACTAAAATATTAAACCACTAAGCAAACACATTAAACAACCCTCAGAAATTAAACCCCAAATGTTAAACCCTAGTAGAATGCAGAGTACAATATGCGAAATCATGAACCCTAGATGCAAGAGAGACTCAAAAACATGAGGAAGAAGCAAAAGCAACAATAATAAAATTGAGAGTAAAACAGAGCATATGCACATTCTCATGACAAACGAAGAAGAAAAAAAATAGGGAAAAATCTTACCAACCCTAGGAGAATGCACAAGAGGGAACGAAAAAGCCCCAAAATTAAGAGAGAAACCTCAGACGAGGCCAGCAATGGAGAGCACAAAAACCCTAGGAGAGAGAGAGAGAGAGAGAGAAACACGAAGAGGTGGGAAAAAATGAAGTGAAAAGACACAGTTTCAAAATTTGAACCTCGACAGGTTGCTCGAGCGAAGACTTTCTCGCTCGAGCGAGGTCAAAAATGCGCAAGAGTTCGCTCGAGCCAAAAACACACACTCTCAGGTCTAATGCAGGAGCAAAACCACGCTCAAGCGAGGACTCCGTCGCTCGAGCAAAGAAGAGAAAAAAAAAAAAACAAAACCAAAAAAAAACTTTTTTTTTTTTTTAAACAAAAAACCATGAGACTCAATATCATGAAGTGAGACCAGGAACACAAGTAGATGATCACATTTGGCCAAAATTGACACTAAGATGAAATAATCCGCACATCATGAATCCTGTAAACTTGCAGTTTTTTTTAAAAAATGACACTGGAAATCATGAGCAAAGCAGATAAAATATAATCAGTGATCATAAGCTACACACTACAAGAATAAACACATTTGCTGACCACTTTTGCCAACCAAAAATATTTTCGTCGCAAAAAAATGAAATTTGGCAACCAAAATAAAATTTGGTTGCTAAAATTTCAAACTATTACCGACTAAAAATATGTTATCGCAAATAAGTATCTTTTTGCGACCAAATTCTATTTTTTGTTGGCAAAAATATAGGCGGAAAATGAAAATTGGGCTGCAGCAGGTGCGATCTTTTACCGACTAATATGAGTTTGTCGCAGAAACCAAAACGACATCGTTTTGCTATGCAAGTTCCCAATCAGTCATTAGCCGACCAACATGTTTGTCGGGGATTCCACTCCTAATTCAAACACTCACATAAAACCAAATCCCCACCTCTTTTGGCAAAAATGTCGAATTCGATCAGATAAAAATTCGCGCCAATCACCTCACCTAACCATCAACCTTGCCGTCCGCCGTTATCGCCTCTCCACTGTCTGCGCCGCCGTCCGTCTTCGCTATTTCTAATTTTTCTTCACCATTTCTGATTCATCTAGGTATTTTTTCGAACTGATAATCGTGTCTCTGTTTATATCTCCACAGATCTGTGTCTCACTTTTGTCCCTTTGCATTCTCTTACTCCTCTTTCTTATACTCGTCTTCTTCTACAATGTGTCAGCCACCAGGGCCCTCACCATCGTGATTTTTCGGAGCATCTTCAACTCTCCCTAGCAACAATTGCAGATAAAAATCTGCTGTATCACTCTCACTCACTCAGTCTCTGCCTGTGTCTTCCTCTCACTGTCAATGTTTATGTTGATGTTTGCTGCTAGGATATGTGGAGAATACCATTTCACTCTGTTGTTTGTGAAGTCCCCCAATCTATTATTTGCCTTGGAATGTGTTGTTTCTTCTCTTTCTTTTAAGTATCCCTTTCTATATTGGCAAATATACGTAATGAGAATCAAATATATTTTTTTTTCTTTTATAAGTTATTTGTAAAATCGAAGCATCATTGGGGAACATTTTTAATATTATAGTTAAAACAAGCTATACTACTTGTCTTATGTTTCAAAAGTTCCACAGAGATTGAAGCGGATGATGAAAAACCACATGCAAAATAGGTCTATGATTAGTGCTAAGTTCTTATTTTCCTTTCCTCTTTCTTTTTGGGGTACATACCTTCTGTTTTGAGATTGGAATCAGTAGTAGTACATACCTTTTGTTTTGAAATGAAAAATATATATTAGGGCGACTTTATCTCTGCACACAGATATGGTATCTCTCTATTTCCCATCAACTTAGTATAACATTAGGTCATCCAGTTCTGGGATATATGGGGGTTTGTTGATCAAAGGATATCTTTGTATTGAGGATTAGAGTTACGCCAAAAGAGGGTGATGTCATTTTGAGTCTCTGTTCTTGGATAAGCAACTACACATGCTTTCTTGAATGTGTGAACCTGCTCATTATGTCCGAACATCATAATAGACCACATATGTAAGAAGCTACATTAATATGTGAACATAAATTAAATCTGGTGAAGGAAGATGATAAACCAGGGAAGATATTCAATTTAGACTTCAATAATGCCAGATCCATGTTTGTTAAAAATATACAACAACTATATTCAATGCCAAACATAATCTTTAACTAGTTTGCTTTGAAGATGAAGAACATCATCAAACAGTAAAGCAGCCCCAAAACTCATATATATAGAACATTTGAAAAGAAGCTTCTTTAACTCATTCATCTATACATCTAAAAATTGTACCCATCTCCCTTTCATTCCCTCTCTTTAATTTCCACTATCTCATCTCATTCCAACCATATTACAGAGAGAGAAATAAAAGATTTTCCAGATGAATATCAATCAGAAAGTGATTAAGAGGGAGATAAGTGTTTCCCAAAAACAAAAAAAACAAAAAAAATAAGAAAAAGTGCTTACTGTTCTAGCTTAGTAGTGCATCAAGAACTCTCATACCCCGTTGCAATGATAATGTTAAAGAAGCCTATTGGCTTCTCTAAGGCCACTAAAATAGGCTCCATGAGTAGTTGAATAATGGGTTCTATTCCATTTGCTTCACCTACAAACAGAATTTAGAGTAGAGGAGAGGCAACAGCCTCATAATTTCCATTTTTTGGCAATGGCATAGAAAAGAACCAACACTGAGCTTTCCATTAAAGCCTTTTGCTGCTATAAACTTACAATACTCAATCTCTTCATTGCTCAATCCTTCTTCACTCACCTTTCCTTGAGCAAAATTCAGTAGTTTGTTGAAAAAACTAGTTATTGAATCGACAAGTGATGGATTGAGCTCATGCCCACCTTCAGCAATAGTGAGTGGATCATGCAAAAACCCATCCATACACTCCAAATGCTGATTAGAGTCAAGTGAATGGATTTCTTGAGCAATTTTCTGAATTGGGCTACCTTTAATGCCGTGATTCCAAGTAGCACCCATCTCAATCCTATCACCACCAAACTCAGAAGTGTTGATTCTTCCACCAATTCTAGTCCCACCTTCTACTACGCAGAGCTGAAATGATTCGTTCGAGCCCTGTGATGTGGAGAGCTTGTTGGCAGCTGTGAGACCAGCCATTCCAGCCCCAATAATCACAATTCTTGGCTTCTTGGACACTATTGTTGCTACAACTTGTTAGTTTTTTAACTTCTCTTCTTTTCTTTTCTATTATTTTCTCAGTAGGACATAAGCAGAGGAATATATTAAGGACAGGGCTCTACTTTTCTTTTCGAAGCTATTAACACTCCAAATTCTAAACTATCAACACACACACACACACTGTGTGTGTGTGTGTGTGTGTGTGTGTGTGTGACACCTCTTGTCATATATATATATATAAACATAGCATTATAATACTAAATTATTTACAAAGGAGGGTAGAGCAAATGTTATTGATGCCAAGACCCAATAATAGGTTGATGATTCCTTTCACCAACCTCACATGGAAATCCAGTTAATGACAGCCTACCAACTCCAACCTTTGAATGTTTTCTGATTAGTCAATTAATGGATTTCGACCAAGTAATCATCAAACAGATGTAGCATTAAAATTGTTGCCACTTTAGGTACTATTACATGTTAAATTATTTATTTATTTATTTATTTTTAATTTCCTCTGGCCTTAGAATGAAATGGAATATTAATGTCCTAAAACGTTGTACCACAGTGGTAGGACAACACTGGTGAACAATATTGATGTGGAAAGTACTCTCTTCTTCCTGTCTTGTTAATCACATAGGATCCATCTTCAAGTGCACCATCAATTGGAAGCTCTTTTAAGTTGAGAATATGTATATTAGCCTCGCTAGCAAAAATACATGATGATTCTGTGTCTGTTCAATAACAGTAAATTATCTTGTCATACATTTTCCTTTAATATTATGACATACAGGTTGCTCGTTATCATACTAATTATAAGTACCCTATTGTCTTTAGTGTAATGGGCAGTGAATTGGCAATGGCATTATTAGTATTAGCAATTACATTTGAAAATGGTCATTTTTAGTCATTAGTTTGAAACTGATAACTATTGCTCTATTTGATCAACCCATCTATCTAGATGCCCTTTTTGAATTCCCCCCCCCCCTCCCCCAATAAATTTTATGTGCTAGAAGCTCGATTTAATGATATAATGTTTTGCTTGATGGACTCTCTACCATTTGAATGCTGCTGGATTTTTGACTTCTTTAGATGATTACTTGAAGTCTTATTACATACACAACTAAAAAAAAAAAAAAAAGGCCCAATTAGTACATGTTAAAACCTACCATCACCTACTCCACCTACTACACCTACCACCACCTACTACCACCTACTACACACCTACCACTACCACCTACTCCACTACATCTCCTATATAAGGAGCCCCTCACCATTTGTAATATATAAAAAAAATATCAATCAATAATACAATTCTCTCTATTTCTCTATACTTCAAATTTAACATGGTATCAGAGCAAGGTTAGCTCTTGGTGATCTTCACCTTCCGGCGGGCGGCAACCTTGCCTTCACCGCCCGCCGGACCTCTACACATACCTTCACTCCGCTGTCACAAATTCCATAACTGAACCGAAACTCCGCCTTCCTCCGCCTTCACTCACCAAGAACCAGTCGCAGATTTCTCTCTCTTCCGGTTCTACCTCCTAAAGAAAAATGGCCTCCCACATCGTTGGATATCCTCGCATGGGCCCCAAGAGAGAGCTCAAGTTTGCATTGGAATCCTTCTGGGATAAGAAGAGCAGTGCTGAGGATTTGAAAAAGGTCGCAGCCGATCTGAGGTCTTCCATCTGGAAGCAGATGGCCAGTGCTGGCATCAAGTATATTCCTAGCAACACATTCTCTTACTATGATCAGGTGCTTGATACAACCACGATGCTTGGCGCTGTTCCCCCTAGATATGGTTGGACAGGTGGTGAGATTGGGTTTGACACTTACTTCTCCATGGCTAGAGGAAATGCCTCTGTACCTGCTATGGAGATGACCAAGTGGTTCGACACCAACTACCATTTCATTGTCCCTGAGTTGGGACCTGAGATCAAGTTCTCATATGCTTCCCACAAGGCTGTTGATGAATATAAGGAGGCTAAGGCGCTTGGAGTAGATACCGTTCCAGTCCTTGTTGGCCCTGTGTCCTATTTGTTGCTCTCAAAACCTGCAAAGGGTGTCAAGAAATCATTTTCTCTTCTCTCCCTCTTAGACAAAATCCTTCCAATCTATAAGGAAGTTGTTGCCGAGCTAAAGGCCGCTGGTGCATCATGGATTCAGTTTGATGAGCCCACCCTTGTGAAGGATCTTGAATCTCACCAATTGCAAGCATTCACTGCTGCCTACTCTGAGCTAGAATCAGCTTTGTCAGGCCTGAATGTTATTGTCGAGACTTACTTTGCTGATGTTCCAGCTGAGGCATTTAAAACCCTCACCAGCCTGAAGTGTGTCACTGGTTTTGGTTTTGATCTGGTTCGCGGAGCACAAACTCTTGATTTGATTACAAGTGGATTCCCGTCAGGAAAATACCTCTTTGCTGGAGTGGTTGATGGAAGAAACATATGGGCCAATGATCTTGCTGCATCTCTCAGCCTACTGCAGACTCTTGAGGGCATTGTGGGTAAAGACAAGCTTGTTGTTTCCACCTCTTGCTCACCATTCCACATTTTTGAAGTGAATAGTGCTGGTGGGCCCTACCACTAGCCAAAGCAATTTATAATCCTGATTTCTCTCTTCTTTCCACCGAATTCCACTCAATTTGTCTCCACTCCTGTTTGCATTTTTCTCTTTTTTCTTTCTTTTGCCTTTTCTTATCATGACATCCACATGAGTTTGTCCCTCTCCTTCCTCCGTTTGCTTTCAAAATTTTTTTTTTTTTTCCTTTATTTATTTTATTTTATCCAAAAAAAAAAAAAAAAAAAAACCTTCTATTCATTCAATCTCATTTTTCTGCTCAGTCTTGTACCTTCAAGCCATTTAGATTTGCACAATACACTCATTTTATTTCTATCGGGACTTCGCCCTGAACACCATTCTACACCAAAAAAAAAAAAAAACAGTGGGATTTTTCTTCTCTACTCTGCCGCAGGTCTCTTCTTCTTGCCTCCGTCCTGCGCGGCCCTTGACGGTGTTGCCTCCGTGTTTCCCACGCCACCGAGCACGTTCACTCCCCGCTGCTCCTCCACTGCAGCATATGCCGGATCTCCAAATCGGAACATCACGGTGGCCTTCCGCTTCAGCTCCTTGTTTTCCGCCTTTAGCACACTTATCTCTGCTCGCGCATCCTTATACATGCGCTGGAGCAGAGCCAGTTAGGCATTTAACTGCTGCAGCTCATTTGTCCTGCTCTGCAGCCGGTGCGACAAGTTTGTGACCGCAGTCATGGTTTCCACACATGACTTCAAAGTATACTGATTGGCCTCAATATCAGTTTGCACCGCCATTTTTTGCTCCACCGACCGCATCGGAAAGTTCAACGGAGCAAAACCAGAGGTGTTTTGTTGAGGTTCACGGGCCACCACACCAGTTATCTCTCTTGTTGACTCGTTGAGGTCGGGAAAGAGAGTAAGTAGACCACGGGATGAAGAGGCCATATTCTGGGTAGCTGAACGGGAAGAAGAGGCCATGTTTTTTGGGTTGCTGAGTGTTTCAGTGAAATAGCAATTTCAGACTGATAATGTTCGGAAGGGTTGGTTACAGAGTATCTTTCTCAGCAAAACGAAGAATTTTTCAGAGGTTTCTCTCAGTTTTTCTGTCTCAGCTTCTGCCTCAGCCTCAGCCTCCGTCTTGGTTAAATAGCTGAGGCAGCCACGCGTATCGCGCGCCACTTGACGCCAGATGACAAACGGACGCGCCAGCCAAGGCACTCAAGTGCCTCGCCATCATGTCCGGCACACCTTTTTATGGACTGGGCATGCCTTTTGATGGCACGTCTTTTGACAGATTGGGCACGCCTTTTGAGGGTGCGACTTTTTAAGGGTCCGACAAGACTCTGTAAACTGTCCCGACATTGATTCCGGTTAGCTCCTTCATGGGTCCGACAAGACTCTGTAAACTGTCCCGACATTGATTCTGGTTAGCTCCTTCATGGGTCCGACAAGACTCTGTAAACTGTCCCGACATTGATTCCGGTTAGTTTCTACAAGGGTCCAGCAAGACTCCGTAAACTGTCACAACAACTGTCACAACATTGTCTGCTACAACGGTCCGACATGACCCCATAAACTGTCTTCTACATCGGTCCAACACGAGCCAGTGTCTTCTACATCGGTCTGCCATAACCATACAGTCTTCTACAACGATCTGACACGACCATACAGTGTCTCCTATCCATTTTTTATTTTTCAGATTATTTTCTTGTTTTGTTACTCTCTCCAAACTCAAGTTGGTTAGTTCCTATCCCCCTTGAGTTTGCGGGGGGCTGTTAAAACCTACCATCACCTACTACACCTACCACCACCTACTACACACCTACCACTACCACCTACTCCACTACATCTCCTATATAAGGAGCCCCTCACCATTTGTAATATAAAAAAAAATATCAATCAATAATACAATTCTCTCTATTTCTCTATACTTCAAATTTAACAGTACACTTTAATGTGTCTTTAAATAACCATAATTTAGATATTTAGGAGAAATTGTAGGATAATCCAAAAAACTAGGAAACTAATATAACGTTATAAACGTATTCCTAAAAAAATGCAAATATCAAATAAAATAAATTAAATAAATCAAATACAATTTTAAAATTACAAAATAACAGTCCAAAGGGATATGAAGCTTGTTCCTCACAAAATTGTGAACAAAGATAGAAAGCCTTGTATCGAAGTTAAGATTAAGGATGCAAAGCCCAAGGTATTTAGCCCTGAGAAGGTCAGTGCTATGATTCTAATTAAGATAAAGGAGACTGTGAGGCATTCCTTGGGAAGAAAATCAATTAAGGATGCTGTTGTCACAGTTGTTGGTGAGTAGAACTCTTCTAAATTACAACTATTATTCTCCACTCTTCCAAGGATGCTGTGGTACTCCCTTTTACTTTTTTTTGCAACCTACAGCCTACTTTAATGACGCCCAAAGGCAAGCTACCAAGGATACTGGTATTATTGCTGGTCTGCTAGAATTTTAAATGAACCATCTGCTGCAACTATTGCCTATGGATTCGACAGTAAAGGTGGTGAGAAGAACATCCTTGTGTTCGACCTTGGTGGTGGCACATAAAAAGTTAGACAATTTTTTTTTTTAGCACAACAAAGCTATTGCAAATCTCAAACTGTCATGATGATACATTTGATGGACTATATAATCAAATAGCACCAACCACGGATCCACTAGTAACAGAAGGGTTTAGAGTGTCTAGTCGATTTGTTGCCATCAGAACTTTGATGTTCCCTCGAGCATCAAATCCATCAAGCTGTTTCACAATTTCAAGCATAGTGCGCTGAACCTCATTGTCTCCACCTGCACCATCATCAAAACGTGCACCTCCTATGGCACCTAGTTCATCAAAAAACATGATACAAGCTTTTTTGGAACATGCCATCTGAAATAGTTCACGAACCAGACAGGCACCCTCCCCAACATATTTCTTAACAAGTTCATTTCCAATAACACGGATGAAACACGCATCAGTTCTATTAGCCACAGCTCTAGCTAAAAGTGTCTTACCGGTACCAGGTGGACCATAGCATAGAACACCCTTAGGAGGGTCGATTCCGAGGTTCACAAACTTTTCAGGATCATTCCTTTGAAGTAACTACATAAGGAGAAACAAATAAACCATAAACAAAGAAAAAGAAAAAAAAAGAAACGAAAAAACAGAGAAAACCATAAATAAGAGGAAGATTGTTTTCAACATTGTAGTAGTCTTCTATGTCTGTCTGTGCTTGTCAAGCTTGATTGTGTTTGCCATGACCATATATGAACCTTGCACTTTTCTCTGTGTAAACATGAGTCTCATTGTCCAATCTGTTAATACCCATTTCAAATTTGTAATTAGCAGCTTATACTCTGAAATTGATAATTTAATTACCTACAAATGAGTTAGAAATTTTGATTTGAACTTACGATTCTCTGAAATTGATAATTTAATTACCCATTTCAAATATTTTCATTAAAAACAAACCTAACATTATTTCTCTTTTTCTTTGGTATAGATGGATAATGGATGATCTCGTGCACGAAGCTAAATTGTACAAGACTACTTGGTAGTATAAGCATTTTTGGGAGGATTAAATATTTTTGGATAGATGTGTATGGATAACAAATATTAGTAGTTTTATTTGTTGATAACTGCGCATGGATAACAAATAGTTATGTTTCAAATTGTTATGCTAGATGGATGTGACTTGTGAATGAAAACTTAGAATAGTTGTATTGTGTCGAATGTTAATGAATTATGTATTGTGTCAAATGTTAATGATTCAATTGATTTGAATGATGCTTTAAAATTATAGGTTTATTATGGATTGAAAGAATTATTAGGAATTACAGGTGTATTGTTTTCTTGCTTTTGGCGACCAATTTATTAGTCGCGACAAATAAATAATTTTTTTTCTCAAAAAAGGACAAATGTCGACCAAGAGTTTTGGTAGCAAAAAATATATCTATTGCCGACCAAAACAACTCTTGGTCGTGGAATCTCACTTTTGCCGACCAAAAGTTTTGGTCGCGAAAAGTAACAAATGGTGACCAAATTTTTTGGTCGTAGAGACTATTATTTAGCAACAAAGCAGTTTTGGTCGTGGAATGTAATTTTTGCCGACCAATTTTGTTGGTCGTTGAAAGTAATTTTTGCCGACCAAATTAGCGACTAACATGTATGGTCGTTGAATGTAATTTTTGTCGACCAAAGTCTTTTCGCGACTAAATAGGTTAGTCGCGATAATTATATGTTTAGTGACCAACAATTTAGTCGCCAAATAGAACGTCTTGCCGACTAAAAATCTTTTTAGTCACTAATTACTTTCCGCGACCCTCAATTGCCGACCAAATTGGCGACCAAAAAAATTGGTCGGGAATATGTTTTGCCGACCAAAAATTAGACTTTTGCCGACCAAATCTTTAGTCGGCAAATGTGTTTATTCTTGTAGTGACATGAGAATGTACAACTCAAAATCCAACATGAGATCTCACAAAATAAAGTGTGTGTGTCCAATCCATGAGAGTCCACTGAGCTAAAGTTAATCCTCGTAGTGATCGGATGGCTGGACCTCCGGCAAGAGTAACTGAACATCACAGAGAAAAGTCAAACCACTAGGAATCACGGGGTATTTGTTGAGTAAATGCGGAGGCTCCCCCCAATCAATGAGTCCCCCCCTTTTTTTTTCAAACTTTTTCTTTCTTGTGGGCACTCACTGGTGGCATTCACGCTCAAGAGTATGGAAACCAAACCAGAGAAGAATGAAATCATAAAGGATGGCCTGGTTAGTGCCTTTGAGGTAGCCTTTTCCTAATGCCCGAACTCCAATGAACTGAGGGAGAAACCATGGAAGTGAAAAATGATGGTAGATGGTTAAGAGACTCAACATCACCCATGATATACTAGTATCAGTTAATTCCACTGTAAAAGTACAAGAAACACTGTTAGTGGTCCATAGAGAATTTTGATCACTTGTGCGGAAACCCCTGCAACAATTTATCTCAAGGATGTGTACAGAATAAGATCATGAGGTTAATGAGCATGGGCATTCAAAATGAGCTATGAACAAAGAACAATGAGATGTTGTAAGCAGCATGAGTAGTGTGTATATAAAGATGTATGCAAGTAAAACAAAAATCAATGACATTCAGATTATAGCATCCAGGCACACATAAAGCCAAATACTCACACCCACTCAAGGAACAAGTAACACTCTAGTGATCGAGCATGACACCCAAGGTCTTTCTAAGGAACTCAAACCGAAGAAGATCAATGGGTTTTGTAAAAATATCAGCCTTTTGATGCTCAGTGGGTACATGTTCAAGAACAACAAGGCCCTCTTCCACTAACTCTCGAATAAAATGATGACGAATGTCAATATGTTTGGTGCGAGGGTGTTGGACAGGATTTTTTGAAATGTTTATGGCACTTGTGTTATCACAGAAAAGTGTGAGAGTGTTCTGTTCTATCCCATAGTCATGAAGCATTTGCTTCATCCATAGTATTTGTGCACAACAACTCCCTGCAGCAATGTACTTAGCCTCAGCAGTTGAGAGAGAGATGGCATTTTGCTTTTTACTATGCCAGGAGACCAAATTATTCCCAAGGTAAAAACAACCCCCAAATGTACTCTTCCTATCATCAGCACACCCTGCCCAATAGGCATCAGAAAAACCAGTAATTTCAGCTGCAGAATCAATAAATACCAAACCCCATACCCCAATGTTCCATTAACATATTTGATGATGCGTTTGACTGCAAGAAGGTTAGACTTTTTAGGACTGGCTTGGTAACGGGCACAAACACCGACACTAAAGGAAATATCAGGACGACTGGCTATGAGATACAGAAGACTTCCTATCATACTCCTATAAAGGGTAGGATCTACATCAATGCCAGAGGAGTCTTTGGAGAGGTGAAGACTGGTGCTCATGGGAGTGCGTGCATGTTTGGCTGACTCAAGACCAAACTTTGACACAAGATTTTTAGCATACTTAGTCTGAGAAACAAACATACCCGAAGGAGACTGTTTAATTTGAAGACCCAAGAAATAAGACAACTCTCCAATTATGCTCATCTCAAACTCATGTGTCATGCAATCCGAAAAATGTTTCACAAGATGATCAGCAGTGGATCCAAACACAATATCATCAACATAAATCTGAGCAACAAGAATATGAGACATTTGTTTCACAAATAGAGTCTTATCCACACTACCCCTTTGAAAGTCATTATTAAGAAGAAATGTAGTAAGTTTATCATACCAAGCCCGAGGGGCTTGTTTCAACACATACAAAGCCTTGTCTAACTTGTAGACATGATTTGGACATTTAGGGTCCTCAAGGCCTTTTGGTTGCTCAACATATGCCTCTTCTTCAGAGTACCCATTCAGAAAGACACTTTTCACATCCATTTGAAACCAAGATAACAAGCAACACCAAGTCAAATACGAATAGATTCGAGATGTGCAACTGGGGCAAACGTCTTATCATAGTCAACACCTTCTACTTGAGTATAACCTTGAGCAACCAACCTAGCTTTATTTCTAACCACAATACCATTCTCATCAGATTTATTTTTAAAGATCCACTTGGTACCTATCACATTCATGTCTCTAGGTCTGGGAACTAGAGTCCAAACATTGTTACGTTCAAATTGACCTAATTCTTTATGCATAGCATTGACCCAACTATCATCTAGCAAGGCCTCTTTGAAAATTAATGAAACATAACACATATGTGATACCTCATCCCGAATCTGTCTTCGGGTTTTCATTCGATCAAATACACTTCCAATCATCTGTTGAGCTGGATGATTCAGTTTCACCCTTGCTGATGGTTTGAACACAGGACTTGCGATGACAGAAGCATCAGGAGTGATGTTTCTTTGTGCACTCTTTGGACTTTGACTTACCTGAGAGGATGGTGCCATCTCAACTTCTTGTGCTTGGACCTCAGCTTCTCTTTGACTTTGTGGTTCAGTATCCAAGATTGGAGACTCACCATTGTCATCCTCATTTGTTGCTGGAGTAGGGGAACCTATATCATCTATAACCACATTGATAGATTCCATTAAAGAAGAAATTCCCAAGTTATAGACTCGAAAAGCCCTACTAGTGGTTGAATACCCTAGAAAAATACCTTCATTACTTCGGGAGTCAAATTTTCCCAAAGGCTCTCTATCTTTGAAAATGTAACACTTGCTCCCAAAAGTTTTGAAGTATTTTACATTAGGTTTCAATCCCTTCCACAATTCATATGAAGTTTGTAAAGTGCCGGGCCTTAAATACACGCGATTTATGACATAAACAACAATATTTAGGGCTTCAGCCCAAAACTTTGGAGGAAGTTTCTTACTAAGGAGCATGACCCTAGCCATTTCTTGAACAACTTTGTTCTTCCTGTCAACCACTCCATTTTGTTGTGGAGTAATAGGTGCAAAAAATTCATGCTTAATTCCATATATATCACAAAAATTCGAAAATGAACTGTTTTCAAATTCACGACTATGATCAGTTCAGATTCTTATGATACGCCCAATGGAAACACCCTGTTCATTTTGAATTTTAAGGACTAAGTCCTGTAAAGCATCAAACGTATCAGATTTTTTTCCTTAAAAAATTTACCCATGAAAATCGAGTAAAATCATCAACAGTTAAAAAAATATATCTTTTACCTCCAATGCTTTCAGTGCGAGTAGGACCCATTAAATCCATGTGAACCAATTCAAGAGGACGATTGGTTGTAAAGCTGTTCACCTTTTTATGAGGGGCACGGGCCTGCTTTCCAAGTTAACATGGTCCACACACATGGTTCAGATTCTTACCCAGTTTAGGTACTCCTCTCACAAGCTCTTTGTTGACTATCTTAGTTAGGTCTTTGAAATTCATATGACCTAATCTTTGATGCCACAAGTCAATGTTACTTATGATGGCAGAGTGACAAGTGAGATCATTAGTAGTAACAATCTCATAGCAGTTATCAGATGTGCGAATCCCATGCAAGACAGTATTTCCTTTTTTATCCAAAATTTCACATTTATTTTTTGAAAACAATACTTCATGGTGGGAATCACACATTTGACTAATGCTCAAAAGATTTTCTTTGAGACCATCAACAAGAAGAGCATTTTCGAGCTTGGAAAGACCAGCAACACTTATAGAGCCCTTACCAATGACTCTAGAAGTGTCGTCATCTCCAAATGTAACAATTCCTCGTTCATATTTTTCAGGGAGGTGAAGTAGGATTTGTTACCGGACATGTGACGAGAGCACCCACTATCAAGATACCACATGTGTGAGTCACGTGCTTTTAGGGCGGTGTGAACAACTAAACAAGTCAAATCATCGTTTCTCACCCAAATCTTTTTGGTCTTGGTAAATGTCTTGGCGTTGTGAGCACCCTCATGAATCTTGGTATTCCGCCTAGATATGTAAGGTTGTCTCCTAACCCAAAAAGTATTCGAATTTCTACCCTTTTGAGACGCCTTACCAAACAATTCATAGCAATAAGGACGAATATGGCCATATCTACCACAGTGATGACAAATAAAAACAGGTTTTACCTCCCTTTTGTTGATCTTATCCCCTTTAAGTAGATGAAGAGAGGGATCACCCTGGTCTACCTTCAGCTTTCCCTTTGCTTGAGTCTTCGGGTCATGTGAAGAAGAGGCCTGTCCCTTGTGAGCTGTCGCACCATAGCCTAGCCCACTTTTGTCACACCTCATTTGTTGAGACCCGAGGATGTCTTCTAAAGATTTGAAACCTTTGTTCCACATGGCAATAGTGGCTCTAGCAATACGGAGTTCTTTATCTTTCTGACAAACTATCTCTTCCAATGTAGCTTGTGACATCTCAAGGCTTTCAAGCTTTTCTTCATATGTGGAATACACCTTCAGAAGTTCATTCCTTTCAGTTTCACAGGATAGAAGTTTTCCACATAAGTCTTGCCTGTCACTTGAGATCTTGATGATATTCTGTTTTGCTACTACAAGTTCTCCTTTCAGCTTGACATTCTCACTTTCACATGCTTTGAGTTTGAGAGAGAGTTTGTCATTGATTTTGGACAAATTTAGAGATTCTTCGTAAAGCTTTTCGTAAGCTTGTTGCAGTTCATCACCATTAATTTCATCATTGTCTTCTGATGTTTCATCATCCTCTTTTTGCTCTTCATTCTCCTTGACCTCATCCAATCTAGCAACTAAGGCAGGAAAGTTGCTGGATGGTGGTGAAGGTGAATCTCCTCTTTCATGAAATTGGCTCAGAATTTCCCATGCATCTTTAGCCTTTGTGCAGTGAGCAACCCATTGCTTTTCTTCAACAAAAATTGCTCCACGAATAGTAATCAGGGCTCTCTAATTGCTCGGATTGTCAGCATTTTTTGTATCTTCTTCAATGGCTTGCCAGCCTTCTGGATCAAAAGCTCTCAGAAAAGCCCTCATTCTGATCTTTCAATACAGGTAGTTACTCCCATCAAAAGTGGGAGCATGATGCAAGTTCTGACCACGAGCTAATTCCGCTGGCTTTGGAAGAAGTTGAGTGAAAATGGACCAAAATGCCAGTTAATTTAATCATTGCCATCGTTATTATCTTTTTCCAGTAGATATTTAGCATTAAAATTTGAGCGAAGAAGATGATGATGATGCTTGGAGTGCTGAATATTGTAGAAGAGTGGGAGAATATGAAGTCTTCAAAAGAATCCCGGCATGCTTTTGGATTTTCTTCTAAGGAACAATGCTGCTGATTGCAGTCCATTTTCCTGATAATTCTATGATGGAAGACTATTTGAAAACCATTCACCCTCATGTCTTCTTTAATTGGTAATCAACAAGTGCAGTGTGGAGAGAGAGAGAGAGTTTTTATGTTATTGTTTTTCGTTAGCGAGAGAGAGCTTTTGGCGCTGTTTGGGAATGAGGTTTTTTGGTTTTTTTTTGTTTTTTTCTACTAAAAGATAAATTGATTACAAAATCAAAAAAATAAATCCAAACAAAATATCACATCAAATCTTATAATCATTTCACTTTTTCTCTCACAAATATCACTTTCAACTACAAAAAAATCTAATTATCTTTCCAAATATAAAAATTCTTTTCTCCAATAATACTCTGCAACTAAAAAAATTCATAAAAAAATCACTTTCCAAACACCCACTTTATGTAATTGCTTTTTGTTAGCTGAGAGTTTAATGTTATTGTTTTTTTGTTAGCGAGAGTGAGTTTTTATGTAATTGCTTTTTGTTAGTTGAAATTTTTGTTAATTTCATACTCTTGTGTGGATAAAATTCCCCCCAAACTGAAATCAGCTCCTCATAATTTTTTGAAAAGTCTATTCTACAAGGGTTGTTTTTCAAATTTAATTTAGATTTTTATTAAAAGGCATTGATAGTGATATGTTCAAAACAATCTTATAATAAATAAATAAATAAATCCATTTAAAAGTTTCTTAATGAGGTTACAATTTATATATATATTTTTTTTTGTTGGTGGGGGTGGGGGGGGGGGGGGAGGGGTTTGTAAATTGCACCTGCTAATACAAGGCATTTTGAAAATTATAATTCTTATCCAATTTTACCAGTCTTCATAGAAAAAATAAAATGACTTTAATGTGTTTGTGTATGAATTTTTTTATTATTAAAATATATATTTATTTTTATTTATTTTAAACAGAGAAGATAATAAAATTCGAACCTAAGACCTAAGTTAAGTTAAAAAAGAAAAAAAAAACTATTTATCACTTTAATAAACACACAATATATAATAAATTTTTTATTTTCTTTTTATTTATTTAAATTGCATAAGCATAATCACTATTACTACATATAAAGAGAACATAATATCCTGAAATTTTTTTGCCAAATAAACTTTTATATATATTTCTAAATTTTTCAAAATACCTCCGTAATTTGCACCATACCATTATAAAAAATATAAATAAATAAATAAACTCACTTCACATAAATATCAAAGGAAAATGAGTTGGACCCCAGTGGGGTGCTGGGGTCAACTCTGATTGGCTGCATATTTTTTTTTTTTTTTTTTTTGATTTTGAACCAGTGGACAGCTGCCAACTGTCACTGGGTGCTGGGGTCGCCCCCACTGGGGGTCCCAGCATTGCCCAATATCAAAATAAGACCATCTTCAATGGTTATTCAGACTTGTCATTTGAATTTAGTGAAAAATGAGTCATTTTTCTATTTAAGTTGTTTCATTTAATAGGTACCAAATCAAGAATTTTACTTTTTTTTCATCAAAGTAAGAATCAATATGTTTTTCATCAAATCATTGTCCATAACTTTTTGATTTTTACTACCAAATATCCATAGATGTCCCTCCGAATGTCCCTAGATGACCACTTCATGAAAAAATTTGAAAAAAAATTACACTGACCGGTCAACTCCCGATCGTCTGCCCAATCGACCCCCAGACGATCACTTCAAGATAAAAATTTACACGATTGATTGGCCAGGCATCGATTGGCCAGACATCCACCCATCCACCGGTATTCTAATGAAATTTCAAAAATCTCCCCTAGAATATTTGATATCATATAAAATGAGTTTAATGAAAAATTTGATACACCATGGAGATGTGCTAAAATCTGTGAGAAATTGAAATTATTGCAGTGTAAATATGAGCTTTTGTTTTGTTTTTGAACGGAGCAGTGTATGATTGTTCGGAAAGAAGGCTCGTGAGACATCTAGATGGGGTTTTGGGTTCATGGAAGAAAAGGGTTTTAGGGCTAAAAAAGATTCAAAACTGTAAAGATTTCTTACGAACAGGTAAGTCATTCTCCTCAATTTGGCTAAAATTTCAATCAATGTCTAGTTTAATCTGCAAAATTTTACACCATTTGAGATCTTCTGTTGTTAGAGCTTCTTCACCAACCCCACACCACAATCTCTATTTCCTTCAAATCTACCCCTTTTCATCATCATCATCAATCAAAATCAAATCCATTCCTTCAAATCAACACTCATTCGCAGTGAATTACTTCATAAAATCGTGTGGGTTTCCTCTTAAAAAGGCTCTCTCAGCATCCAAGTATGTCTATTTTGAAACTCCAGAACAGCCTGACTCAGTCCTCGCGTTCTTCAAGAACCAAGGCTTCACCAAAACCCAGATCTCCAATCTCGTCTTGAAGCTTCCTCAGGTAATTGTATGCGATCCTGAGAAAACCCTTTTGCCCAAACTCGAGTTTTTCAAATCTAAAGGCGTTTCAAGCAAAGCTGTTGCCAAGATACTATCTTCCACGCCCACTGTTCTGCTAACTAGCTTGGAATGCCAAATCATCCCATCGTTCAATTTCTACAAAAATTTGATTCAATCCGAAAAGGAAACAGTATCCGCTATTAAACGCTACGTGAGGCTTCTTTTGGTTGATCTTCAAGCTTGTGTGGTACCCAATGTTGAAACTATGCGACAAGTCGGTGTGCCAATTGTGAATATTTCGTTCATGTTAAAGTGCACTCCTCGAGCATTCTTGGCCAGCAGTGATAACTTTAGACAGATTGTGGAAGAGGTAGAGAAAATGGGTTTTAATCCTTCTTCATTGAATTTTGTGTTAGCATTTCATGCGTTGAGGTCAATGAGTAAATCGACGTGGGAGAAGAAGGTTGAGGTTTATAAGAAGTGGGGTTGGTCTGAGGATGAGATTCTTGTGGCTTTTGGGAAGCATCCATGGTGTATGACAGTGTCCGAGCATAAGATCATGGGTGTGATGGACTTTTTTGTCAATAAAATGGGTTGGGAGTCTTCATTTGTTGCAAGAAGGCCAGGCCTTATATCACTGAGCTTAGAGAAGAGGATTCTTCCAAGGTCTGCAGTTTACCATGTTTTGTTGTCGAAAGGTTTGATGAAGAACAACAATATTAGCTTGTCGACTATGCTGAAGTATACTGAAAAGTTGTTCCTAAAGAAGGTTTTGATGTATCACTCGGAACAAGCTCCTGAGCTATTGAAATTCTATGTGGAAAAGTTGGCTCTTGCATAGTAATTAGGATATGGGTATGTGGATGAGTGTGGACCAGTTAAGGATGTCTTATTTGATACCAACTCAACATACAATTGCCCTGTACTTTCTTCTTGTTTTGACTCTCATTATTGAATTATCTCATTTTGTTATCTGTAAGCAAGTTTGTGTCTTCTATGTTGACTCTGATCAATGGGATTTGAAGTTCCACATTGCTGCATTGAATCCTTCATTATTTTTTAATGTGATTGAGGCTTGTAGCAGTGTGCCAATATCTTTCCATCTGGGTAATTATTTATAGGTATATAAATATATGTACAGATCTACCTGTGTACATATTTTGTTTATGCATTACCATATTGTTGTGCGCAGGGGGACATATTTCCTTTTCTGGGGTTGACATTGGTTCCACTTATTCATGATGCCTGCTTCAACTCTGAGTGCCCTTGTTGGTTATGATTACGAGGTTACACTACTCGATGACAATGGTTAGATTATTGTTTCCCTTTTCTTCCACTTGTGTCCATATCCAGTTTATAATCATGTTTCAAATTGCCAAATTATATACAATCATTTTGGATTTTTTTTTTTTTCTTTCTTTTTCCTTTGGGTTTCTCTACGATGTTCCAATTTAGATATTCATATCGCCATTTGGTTTGGTATAGTTGGTATAACTTACTAGTGACTTTAAAGCCATGAAGCATAATGGATAGGTTAGCTTTCTTTGTTTTCTTGGGTTTGTAGCTTAAGTCTTTATTTTGAACATAATAAGGAAACTCAATCTGGGCAGGACTATATTGTTCAATACAATTCATTGATTGGTGGTACAGATTTTTATTACAATTTTATTTATTAAAAGGTACAACAGAATTTTATTAGAATTTGAGATTTCTACCAAGACTTGCGCATTGGTTTTGAAAATGAAATACATAAAATAAGTAGTTGAGCATTTTGGACGATATACCCTAGCCTATGCTAGAATCCTGCATGTCCACGACATGGGTTTACATAAATGAAAACTCGTGCTTTTGTGTTTTCTCATGTCTAAAATGCTCTGCTGACATGCGAATATTGTTCAGGTGAGAGCTTGCTTTGCCTTGATTCAAGCTAGATGGAACTATTTATGCTTTTCTATTAAAGTTTGTATATTTATCAACAAAAAAGAAAAAGAAAAAAGAAGCTAGATGGAACTATTTTTTTGAAGTGGTTGTAACCACCCCAAGAAAAAGAGAGAACAAAATGTGATTGTGCAATGTCTTGCTTAGATTTTGTTGGTGTCTGTATGAAGCCAAGTATATATAAATCTTACTATTGCTGCTACCAATCATTTGTATTTGAGATTATGTCCGCATAAACACTTCAACCATTTCTTAATTATACAACAAAGTCTACAAAACTTCAATTTCATGTGCTCATGATATTCATTCTGTTGTGAATTATGGCTTCAGTCTTCTTGTTAGCAAAGCATGAATGTCTCTCCAGTGAAGAAATAAAAGGAGTTGTTTGAGGAAGTGGAGTCTTGCTTTGGCTGCTGCTCTACTTCGCATGTTTGGAAATGCAACAGGATCGGACCCAAAGTCTGGAGGAGTGCTAGTGATTGTGTATATGTTTATTATACGAAGGCGGAGGAGTTTTGCTTACCTTGTACTCCTATTTTAGGATTTAGAGTTTAGAGTTTAGAGTTTTAGATGTTCAATGTCATCATCCAGGATATGTTAGAGCTGAAGATGAGTTTTGCTTTGCTCTGTGCTCTTTTTCTCTTTTGTTGCGCCATGGCATATTAAGGTGACACATGAAGTTGTTAGCAAGGGCATGGCTGGGGTAGGCAGTCAAACTTGGGAAACTACTTTCCGTTCTTTTAGAAGTTATTGATCGGTCCGATCTTGACTTATACTTGTCCTTTGTATATTATTTTGTTTTGGTATATCTGGTTCTCCCATTTTATAGTTTGGAAATAGAAAAATAAGCCGCCTTTGGCATGACAAACTTTTTGATTTTTAGTTATTTTAAGCGCAAAAAGATAAAATAGACATTTTAACTTAATAAGACAAAACATCACATTTAAATTATAATCATTTCATTTTTATTTTTACAAAAATTAAAAAAGTCAAAAAGTCTACTCCAAACGAGGTTTTTTAATCCTAAGTTAAAATAGTTAAAGAGTCAATTCATATTCCAAACAAATCCTAATGTTGGTATGCAATGGACAATCCGACACCACTACCTCTTCAATGTTGTATCATGGGTCATTTGCTTTGTTAGACGTTAGTCATATATGGAAAATGGTTTGGACCCAGTGGGGGTGACTCCCAGCATCCCCACTGGTTTTTCATTAGCTGAAATTTTTTTTTTTTTTTCTTGTCACCGGGGGTCCCCAACATTACCGGTCTTTTATACTGTGTACGGGGTTTGGATCTTGTATTTATTAAAAAAATAAAAATGAATATGAAATGGTACTTATAAATGTTCTTTTTTTTTTTTATGGGTATTCAAACAAAATTTTATTTTTAATAGCCAATTCATTTGTTTCTTACTTTTCTATGGATTCGTTTGGTAATGATTTTTTTAGTTGATTTTTTGAATTTTTTAACTTTTTTTACCCCGAAACTTTTTTGTTTGTTTAGTATTCTTATTTGATTTTTTTAGCTTTTTGGTTTTGGAATGACAAACTTTTTTGCTGACTTTTTGGCTTTTTAATTATTTTGCTTTTTTATTTTTTTTTTTATCCATATGTAATTATTTAGTCTAAAATATTTACCAAACCCGAACTAAATGAACCAAACAAAGGAAAACTAACTTATATAACTTTTTTTTCCCCACATTTCATTTATATAAATCCAAAATTCAAACATGGTATAAATTTGATGAGGAAAAGAAAAATAAAAGGAAAAAGAAATTATTTGTATACATTAATTTTTATATGGGTAACCAAATAAAAAGAAAAACAAATTCTTTGATAATATTTTATTTATTGTCCTCTAATAATCATAACCCAACCTAACAAAAAAATAATAATACTAGAAATTCTAAATATTTTATCAAATATTTTATTAAATGTCTCAAATAAATGTGAAATCAGATGAAACTTACACAGTGGTGCTTTGGGAAGTTAGTAAAAAGCTAATTTTTTAATTTTTTGGTGACTTTTTTGGCTAAAAAAGTTAGCTTTTTGGTGACTTTTTTTTTGTGTAAAAAAGTTAAAAGGCCAAAAAGCTGAATTTTTTAGCATATTCCCAAATTACCCCATAGTGTGAGTTTCACATCATATAACATATTCACTAATGCTTCAGGCCTCAAGAGCTTCAAGCACGAATTTTTGGTCACCGATCGATCGGCCGAACGACCATCCAGACGACCGGGTGAAGCACTTGTCTACTGCGGTTGTCACCTTGTCGACTGCGACTATCAATCTTTTTACCGAACGACCAACCAAACGATTGATTAAACAAATTCAAGACAAATTCGCGCCTCAATATTCGACTCTAACATATTTAACAAGGAAAAAAAGTTGCTCTCCAAAATCACTCAAACCAAACAAACATAGTTTGGGAAAGTCACTCGTTTCAGAGCTCTCCCTTTGTGAATTGCTCGGCTATGCCGACTTGGAAGAAATTTTTTGAGAAACTATATATAAATATGATTCAGCAAAAGGGCTCCTGGTGTGGTTTCAATTGAAACCACCAAGTTAAACTGACAACTTGAGTTTTAGGGTTCATGAAAGAAGTGGGTCTGGGTTTTAGAGACAACAGGTTTCAAAACTCTGAAGAGCAGGTAAGTCCATTCCTCAAATTTGGCTAAAATTTGAGGAATTAATATCTAGTTTAATTGCAAAACTTTACACCATGTAAGATCTTCTGTTCTGTTGGAGCTTCTTCATCAACTTGCGATAATCTCTATTTCATTCAAATCCACCACCCATTTTCATCATCATCACTCGAAACCACTCCAAATCAACATTCATTTGCAATGGATTTGTAATGAATAGAAATGGAAGAAGAAGAAATATAGAAAGAAAAGAGTTTATTGATGCTCTTATTCCAACCCAGCGACTGGTTACAAACAATACAATGAATGCCTTTGGTAGTGTATTCCCTCATATATTTATACACATAACCAACCCCTAACTGTCCTAACAAATTCAGTAATTGGAATTACAAGAATAACCTTCCTAATCGACTCCAATTAACTTCCAATTAACTTGTTCATAACATTTCCTCATCATTCAAAAAAGCCTTATCTCAATTCTTCATAGTCCATCCAGGTAGCATCTTCAAGAAATGTTCTTGACCATTGAACCAACCATTGCACTACTGCCTTGTTGTTTCGTTTGACCATCCGTCTTTCTAACACAGCCATAGGTTCCATTTGCAGTATTCCTGCATCACTGACTGGAGGAAGAGTTGAAATAGGAATGACTTGTTGTCCCAACTTTTTCTTTAACAATGAAACATAGAAAACAGGATGTAATTTGGCAGAGCTAGGCAAATCCAACGTGTAGGCTACCATGCCCACCCTTGCAATGACTTGAAAAGGTCCATAGAAACGTGGAGATAGCTTCATATTTCGCTGCAAAGCTAAGGAAGATTGTTTGTAGGGCTGTAATCTCAAATACACCTAATCACCAACTGCAAATTCTCTTTCACTCCTTTGTTTGTCTGCATAATGTTTCATTATATTTTGTGCTTGCTGCAAGTTCTCTTTAAGCATTCTCAAAATTGAAGTCCTTGCCCTTGCCCAATTTTCCACTACTGCTACTAGTGACCCTCCAATGTTCATGAAGTTGTGATCTGGTGGTGGTTGTCTATAAACTGCATTGAAAGGAGTTGTTTTGATTGAGGAATGATAAGAAGAGTTATACCAACACTCTACCAAGGACAGCCAAGTTAACCATTGTCTAGGGCAATCACCACACATACACCTCAAATAATTTTCCAAACACTTGTTCACTATTTCAATTTGTCCATCTAACTGTGGATGGTAAGCTGTACTAAGGCATTGCTCAATTCCCAAAACTCTAGGCAATTTTTGCCAAAACAGACTTGTGAACACAACATCTCTATCAGAAACTATGGTGCTTGGAAGGCCATGAAGTTTGTAAACATTGTCTAGGAATAATTGTGCCATATCCTTAGCAGTATAAGAGTGAGATAATGAGAGTTAGGGCCCTGCACTAACTTTGTTATAAGCTATTGTAATGCCAAGTCAGTTTTCCAACTGAGTTTAACTGTGGGAAGCCAAGTAGAATCTACTACCAGTAAGGCATTTACAGTGGCATGAAACAAATCTTCCCTCCTTGATAACACATCAGCCACTTTATTTTATGTTCCATGCTTGTAGGTGATTTCATTATCATAGCCAAGCAGTTTGGCAATCCATTTTTGCTGGAAGAGGGTTGCAACTATTTGCTCCAGTAGATATTTCAAGCTTTGGTGGTTAGTCTTGATAATGAAATGCCACCCAAGCAAGTAATGCCTCCATTTGAGGACTGCTAAGACTACAGGCATTAACTCTTTTTCATAGGTGGATAAAGTCAAATATTACCCTTGGATGCCCATCCTGCATTAGTACTGCTCCTAACCCTTTATTTGAAGCATTTGTTTCAATAATGAATTATTTGGTGTAATCAGGGAGAGCCAGGACTGGTAAGGTCATCATAGCGGACCTGAGAGCATGAAAAACTGATGTTGATTCATCAGTCCAATGAAAAGACTCATTTTTCAACAAATTGTTTAATAGAACTGAAATCTGCCCATAATTTCTCACAAATCGTCTGTAATATCCAGTTAAACCAAGGAATCCTTGTAACTATTTGAGGGTATTAGGAATTGGTCAATTAGTCATGGCCTCAAGTTTGCTAGCATTTGCAGAAACACCCTTGTCGGAGACCAAGTGGCCAAGGTTCTCAACTTCTTGTTTGGCAAAGACACACTTAGACCTTTTAGCAAACAAGCTGTGATTCTGTAAGAGTTGCAAGGTCAACTATAAATGGGATAAGTGCTCATTCAAGGTTCTGCTAAAAATCAGTATATCATCAAAGAAAACTAAGATAAACTTCCTCAAATATTCCTTAAAGACCTTATTCATGAGACTTTGAAAAGTTGAGGGTGCATTTGTCAGCCCAAAAGGCATGACTACGAACTCATAGTGTCCGTTATGAGTCCTAAAAGCTATTTTTAGTATGTCAGAGGCATGCACTCTAACTTGGTGATATCCAGCCCTCAAATCAAGCTTAGAAAAAAAAGAAGCACCACAGAGCTCATCTAATAACTCATCAATTGCAGGTATTGAAAACTTATCCTTCACAGTAATGGTATTTAAAACCTTGTAGTCAACACATATACGCCAAGTTCCTTCCTTCTTTTAACTAACAAAACATGTGCTGAGTAAGGACTGACAATTGGTTGAATGACCCTGGAATGAAGCATCTCTTTAACCTTTTTTTCTATCTCAGTTTTTTAGAAATAAGGATACCTGTAAGATCGTATGTTTGGAGGTTCTGTACCTGGTTTTAGGGGAATGTAGTGGTCTTGGCTTCTTACTGGAGGCTAGCTTTTGGGTTCTTGGAATACTGTTGCAAATTGGGACAACAACTGCTCCACTTCTGGTACATTAGATACTGCTGGAGAAACGGCTTGTATAGCATAAATGTGAGCCACAAACCCATGAGATTTCTTCTGTAGGAATTTCTGCATGTGTGCGGCATCCACCAACTTGGATTCCCCTTGCTTTCCACCCCTCAAAACATGCCTCTTATTGTTGAGGGTGAAAATCCATACTGAGATTTTTTAAATCCCATTGCACAGGATCCAATATAGCCAACCATTGAATCCCAAGCACCATATCACACCCTTTGAGTTCCAAAACCCTCATGTCTGTTTGGAAGACCACCCCTTGCATCTTCTATTTGAAACCTTTACAAGCTGCACTGCTGGTCATCTGTGTTCCATCAGCAACGAACACTGTTAAAGGATCAGTGTCAACAATCTTCACACCTGTTTTCTTAACCATTTCTTGGTTCAAAAAGTTATGGGTACTACCAGTATCAATCAAGATCACCACTTTTTGTTTCTTGACCAACCCATGTATCCTCATGGTTCTGTAAGAGACTGAACCAGTTATTGCGTTAATATAAATCTGCAACTCACCTTCTTGCCCCAAGACTTCCTCACTTTCCTCCTCCTGTGTAGGTTCTTGATCGGAGTCCTCTTGGTCTCCATCCAAAACATACAACTGTTCAACTTTTCATTACACTTGAAGCACAACCCTTTTGCCCTCTTTTTCTCCAACTCTTTTGGTAACTCTCTTCAAATGGCAGGAAAAGAATTAGGTCTAGATTGCCCATACGAAAAATTTTCTCCAGTTCTCAGTGGCAACCTGGTTTTCTGGGCAACTGCCTCAATATTGAGTTCGTGTAACTTGGCTAAACCGATGGCTTGCATGGTAGTTGTAGATTTAAACATCAAGACATTGGCTCGTATCTCCTTCTTTAACCCACTAATGAAACAACTAGTAAAGAAATGTTCAGGTAGGCCTTGGGTTTTGTTAGCAAGAATCTCGAATTGTTCCTGATAATCCCTGACAAATGATGTTTGCTTCAATTTGGTTAATTCACCAACAGCATCCTCATATACATCATAACCAAAACGAGAAATCAATCCATTTTTAAACAGATCCCAATTAACCAAAGCGTGTGTTTTCTCAAGCCATTGATACCATTGCAGAGCCCTATCTTCCAAATACAAGATTGCCAATTTCACCTTATTATTGTCTTCAACACAGTTATACTCAAAAAATCTTTCGCATTTGTAAACCCAACCTGACGGATTGTTACCAAAGAATTTAGGGAAGTCAATCTTGGCATACCTAGTTCCAAACCAAGGGAAAGGTTGAGATTGGGAAGACTTTGCTCTGAATTGATTTGAACTCAACCCTAGATTTTCGGGACCCCCAAGTACAGATTCGTGTTGCTTCCCATACACATGAGCCGCCACCTAATTATACTTGAAAGTCACTGCTGCCATGAACTCCTTGATTTCTACTAGAGTGTTCTTGATTTCCTCCGTTTCTTTTATGGAATTGACTTGTTCCTTCAAAAATTTGAAAGGAATCTTCGAGTCTCTTGAGATCTTAACTCCTAGTCCCAGCTGCCATTGCAAATTAATCGCTTCATAGGCCGAGAAATGCCTGCTCTGATACCAATGTAATGAATAGAAATGGAAGAAGAAGAAATATAGAAGGAAAAGAGTTTATTGATGCTCTTATTCCAACCCAACGATTGGTTACAAACAATACAATGAATGCGTTTGGCAGTGTATTCTCTCCTATATTTATACACATAACCAACTCCTAACTGCCCTAACTGTCACGACCCAAACCCGTCCCTATGGATTTAGCACCGTAACCGGCCAGTAATCCGTGATTATCGAAAGCCTGCTTAACAGTGATAACAGTAATACAAAGTACAGGAGCTGGCGGAAGCCAAAACAGTAATAAAAGACGTCCAATGAGCTGTGACAGTCTGTATGCAAAAAAAAAAGACTTTTCATACATATTCACATTCAGAACAAAAACAGTATATACATACATATACAATCATCCAGGACAATGACCTAATCCCTATTAGAACAGTACAGTATAGGTACAGTCAGTCTATACAAAAACAGAGACAGAAATGATGAATCTAAAACACCCCAAAAAGCCCTAACTTGAACACACTTGGAACCTCGCAGTGAGGCACGTTAGTTGGCTTGACAAAAAGGGAGTTTAACCCAACGCTCCTAGCTCCGATCCGGTGCCTGGACACCTACATATATATATATATATATATATATAAACAGTGAGCTAAAATCCAGTGAATAACATATGTATAAAGAGGTTAGGAATGAATGTCCTTTCAGTATTTAAAACAGTCATTTGAACAGTATATCAGTTATTCGATCATAGTAGTCATAAGTGGTACATCCAATAGCAAACAGTACAGTAGGTCTTAACAGACCGAATAGTTAGTTGATGGCCTTCATATCAGTAAACAGTAGTGGTTCCAAACATGGGAACCGACAAAGATCTCTGTGACAGTAGCAGTACAGTACAGTAACTGTAAATTGCTATGGATGCCACGAATAAAGTTCACAAATAGGACAAGCATTCATTCAGTAAGAAATATCATTTCAGAAAGCAGTACAGTTGATCATTCAAAAAATATTCATGGTTGAATATATCTTTACAACATTGTTATTCACAGAGTTCTGGGCTACAGATAGGCTAGTGAGCGTCCTCGGATGCCAACCTTACATAGTTACAGGATGAACACACACTAAGTTGCACGTTTGGGAAACAATAACTTAGTCCCTATCTTGACTCGATGTGGTTCTAAAGCATTATCCTCATTAAGATGCCTTAAACTAGGCTTAGGAATGCCTAGGATGGAATGAGGATGCAAAGATGCACTTTAAAACACTTTTCAGAATTTTCAAAAAACAGGGGTCTCGCTCGAGCGTGGCTTTCTACGCTCGAGCGGACATGCAGACAAAGGATCTCCGCTCGAGCGTGACTTTCCTCGCTCGAGCGAACTGCAAAAGTACTGGATGCATGAAATTTACGCTCGACGGGCTCTCAACCCCCGCTCGAGCGAGGACTTAGCGTGAGACACAAGTCCTCGCTCGAGCGTGCATTCCCTCGCTCGAGCGTGCATTCCCTCGCTCGAGCGGACTGTAAACACATGCAAAGTACTGGATACACGCATTTCACGCTCAAGCGTTACCTTTCACGCTCGAGCAGACTGCATGAACTCAGAGTGTACGCTTGTGCGCGAGCGTGGAGTTCCTCGCTCGAGCGTGGATCCAAAATCTGAAATTTTCAGATTTGTCTCCAAGCATGAAACTCAACATTTAAAGCATCAAATCCGATCCTTTTGGGCTAATTTTCTAGAAAACACTTTAAAACTCATAATATGACATGTTTCAAAGATCAATTTGCAAAATCAAAGCCCAAAGGTAGTTTAATTGAACCTATTTCCAAACAAAACTTCAAGATCATGATGAACATGCAACATGCATGAATTTAATCAACTTCAAAACTTCCAATACATAATCAAATGAGTCAAAACTTCCAAAACCATGATGAATTCATGGACCATAACCCAAATATGGACATGCATATGAGGATTCTATGAAAACAATCTCAAAATTCAAGAATGTAAACATGCATGCATGATTTCCTACTCAATTCAACATATTAAGCTAATTCATGCCTTAAATCACTATCATTACCATGAATCATGCAAGAACAACTTAAATACAAGTTCAAGAAGATGATTCTCCTACCTTAGGTCCTCAATATCAAGAATGAAAGCTCAATATGCAATGAATCCTTCAAATCTTCTAAGTCTCAAGCAAATTTTCTAAATGAAACAATTCTCCCCTAACTCTCTCTCTCTCTATAGTTGGTTTTGCCTCCAAGAATGAACAAGAATGATGCAACAAAGGCTCTAAGACAATGTTGTAGGTAGTGGCCCACTAATGGCAAAAGGGTAATTAAAGCAACTAATGTGATTCAACATTATTTAATCTGATTTAATCATACCAAATCAAATTTCAATTAAATTTACCATAAAATCACATTAATTCTAATTAACACAAAGCACTAATCAGTTCCAGATTCGGCCGCCGATAAGGCGTTCAATTTACAGTTCGAAACTTAAAACATGAACAGATAAATCAATAACAAATAGATAAAAATGCATTTTACATAACACATTCATGCAATCAGTTTAGGATTTCATCCTAATCAGTTACTTATCATGTTCAGTCACAGTTTAGCAGTAATCAGTGGTGAGAGTTGTCACACTAACAGATTCAGTAATTGGAATTACAAGAATAACCTTCCTAACCGACTCTTAACTGACTCCAATTAACTTCCAATTAACTTGTTCATAACAGAATTACTTCATAAACTCATCAGCATCGAATTATGTCAAATTTGAAACTCCACACAAACCTGACTCTGTCCTCGCATTCTTCCATTTTTTTTTTTTTTTTGTGACTTTGACATTGTTTTTCTTAATAACCCTTTTATTTTCTTTTTAGATTCACTTAATTTAATATTTTTTTATTTTTTAATTTTACTTCTAGATATAGATTCACTTAATCTAAATACACTTAGAAAATAATTTGTTGTGTATTCTTTTTGGAATTTTTTTTATTAATATTAATAATAATAATAACAAAAAATATATATAATAATAAAAAAATAGTGCATGTTTGAATTTATAAATTTTTTTACCAATATTGTACTTTTAAATTCTATTTAGATTATTAGATATTAGATTTTCATAAAAAAGTATAATTTAAATATAAAACATGAAGAAATTTCAATATCTTTAACCACCAAAACTAAGAAAATATAAAAAGGCCAAAAACTGAAAAATAGATTTAAAGAATAAAACTAACGAAAATGGTTCTTGTTTAGAATTTTGATATCATACCTTAGTTATTAAAGTATCATGTAAAATATTACAATTCATAAAATATAATTTAAACAAAAAGAAAATATATTAAGAGAACCTACGAATTTTTAAGATGCAGCACAAATATCTGTTTTAAAAACGCATACGCTTTCCTATGTCTAAATTCGAACGAATGCATACAACCTTAAGATTCAACCAAAACTATTCACACTGAGTTGATCCATGATGGATAATTATAAATATTATGTATATCAGTATAGAAGCAGACACAGGAAATAAGAAAGAGTAATTATTTTTTATTCTTCAATCATCATCAATATAAAAAATAGGGAGACGATTTTTTTTTAATAAGAAAGGAGATAGTTTGTTTATATTTATATATGATTCTTAGAAGCAAATATATCGTTTTTGAGTGTTCAATTTAAAAAAATAAAGAGATAGTTGATTTATATAGGACTCTTTATAAATTTTAGAAAATATAATAAATTTGAGAGGGTAAAATTGATATTTAAAAAAGTAAAAAACATGATAGGCTCTTCACACTTTTATAATAGTAGTAGATAGTAGATATAAGAGTAAAGCTAGAAATCTCAAAAATTCTACCAAAGTTTTTATCAAATATCTCACATGGGTGTGGGACCCGTGGATCCATGTGAATCCCATACTCATGTGAGACATTTGGTAAAATCTAAAATTCAAAGAGGGTATAAATGGGTTGAGGGAAAGAAAAATAAAATAAAAAAGAAAGTATTTGTATATAATAATATTTACACGGGTAACTAGTTAAAAAGAAATACAAATTCTTTGATAATATTTTATTCATTTTCTTCTAATAATCATAACCTAACCTAACAAAATTAATGAATTTAATTTCTTTTATTTAACTCCTTTTTTTTTTAATTTTTATCTGCAAATTCAAAATTTAAATGTAGTGTTTAAGTAGATTTCAAATGCAATGCACAGGGCAAAATTTTGGTATTATAATTTTAAATTTATTAATTCAAATTAAATTAGTTTGAATTTAATTAGGGATTCTCACAATTCGAGAATAATGTTGATTACTTTTTTCCCGTTGAATTAAGGGTTTTTTATTGATAAATCTTATTTAGAAATATTTTAATCTAATAAGTCTATCAATAAAAATTATAACCTAATTAGTCCAATATATTTATATTTTTATTGCATGAGATTCTATTTTCTTGATTTATATTCTTTGTTTGACTATTATATCTTTATGTTTATTATTGATATGTATTACATAAAAAAAAGATACAGAATTTCTTTTTGTTATTACCTCTATTTTGGTAGTTACCATTATTCACTTTTTTTTTTTTGATCAGTTCCATTCACATTTGTGGTATTGTTTCATTATACTAGAGTTTTGAAACTCTCTATTTGGTAGGATTTAGAAACTCGAGTTTACACATGTTGATGAAATAATTCTTCTATTGTCACTTTATATTCGAAGTTTTGTGTTCATTCATTGTTGCTTACTGTTCGAAACTCTATATTTCTTCATTGTTGTAAATTGAAGATCTGTTTATATCCAATCATTTTTGTTACAAACATATTCTTCAAAAATGAGTTTGGTTTGATTTGGAATGAAGAAATTGCATAAATTGTTAATAATAGTGATAATGATAAAAATGATGATGAAGATAAACATGTGACTAATATATATATATATATATATATTAAAGAGTGATTGAGTTTTTTTTTTTTTTTTTTTTTAGATTTCTAATTCTATTGCCATTATTTATATTTTGTTGTCGATCAATGTGAATGTTCATATTTCACATTATTTGAAAGTCTAAGAAATAAGTGTTGGAATATAGATATTGACATAATTATATATTTTGCGAGATGTGAATGTTCACATATGGTTATTTGTTTACTTATTGTTTGAACAATCATTTTTTATTACTATTAAACAATTGAAATAGTCATTTGTTTTCTTTCAATTTTGTTTCATGTTGCAGTGTGAATGTTCACATTGGTATGAATTTAGTCTTTCTAAGGTTAGTTGTATGTTAATTGTAAATTTTGAACATTCACATTTTATTTTGGTATGTTGTTTTTTTTTTTTTTAAAGTTTTTTGAAAGTTAGTTGTATTTTGTTATTTTTTTTAATATGCTTGTTAGTTGAATAATCATTTTTGTTACCATTAAACAATCAAAATAGTCGATTTTCACTTTCAGTTCCAATATGAATGTTCACATTAGAATGAGTTTATTTTTTTTTTTTAAAAAACTAGTTGTATATTAATTGTAAATTATGAACATTCCCATTGTATTTTAGTATAAGTTTTATTTTTTCGAAAGTTAATTATATGTTTGTTGTTTTTCTTACCATGCTTGTTAGTTGAACAGTCATTTTTGTTACCATTAAACAATTGAAATAGTCGATTTTCACTTTTTCAATTGTGTTTTATGTTTTCACATTGCAATGTAAATGTTTACATTGGTATGACTTATTTTTTTAAGGCTAAATCATGACATTCACATTGTATTTTCGTATGAATTTTATTTTTTCAAATGTTAGTTGTATATTTGTTATTTATTGTGAACATTTACATTGTACTTTAGTCTACGTTTTGTTTTTTCAAAAGTTAGTTGTATGTTTATTATTTATTGTGAACATTCACATTGTATTTTAATTTTCATTCAAATTTTTTATTGTGCTATTTTTAAAATTTTCAAATTATAAAAAGGTTCAAAGTTCATAATTTGAGCTTTTTTCTATAAAATGCGGGCGAGATTTTCTTTTTGAAATAAGGGAGATATTTTCTCCAAGAAATAAGGGAAAGATTTTCTCTTTAGAATGAGAGAGAGATTTTCTCTATAAAATGATAGACTATTGTTATATATTAGTTTCAAAATAGAAACAAGTGCAAAAAATTAGAAATGATGATTTGATTATATTACATTAAACAGGACTTAATTAAATACTTAAAAAGAATATAAGTTAAATAGAATAAAATACTTAGAAAGAAAATTTATCAAAAAATGACCCTTGAATTAATTACTCCTGGATACAATTTTTTATTTGCTTCAGTTCATGTAAAAATAAATAAATTAAATAAAAAGTATTTAAATGTAAAGTCCTTCACTTTTAAAATTTAAAAGATTTGCCTCTATGTTTATAAAACAACTAATTATTTACGTGTCGTGGTGAAACGGAAATAAAAGTAGTGGTGATAGCGTGGTGGTGGGGCGATGGCAACGATGATAGCGATGGTGATAGTCACAATAGTCGAGGTGATGGTGGTGTGATGATGGAGGTGAGAGTAGCAGTGATAGTATGATAATATTGATAAAACTTTAATCAGGAAAACGTTTTCAGTCTTTTAAAAGTAAATTTTTTTTTTACTCATATAGCTTTATTTTTTGTTAATCATAAAAAATATTTTCCATTAACTTTTATTTTCTCATTATACTAAATATCAAAAAATATGAAAAATATTTTCTACCTAAACAAATGGATTGCTAAAATACAATCAACATGTTTAGTTTCTTTTTCAAAAAAAAAAAATCGTTTTTTTTAAATTTATATAAAAATAATAAATATTTTTATTTTTTATCAAATTAATCTTTAATTTCTTTTTATAAAAAAAATCTAAATAAATGGCTAATATATTTAACAATTGGGAAGCATATTGTTTTTTAAGGGTTTATTTTAGGGCAGCATTATCGGATAGGAGAGTATTGTTGAGTTTGTGGGGTTTACAACGGGTCTTGTTTCAATAATTATGCTTGTAAAAAAATTATGTTAACCGGATATTAATAATTATTTCATTAGATTAAATTTTTATTAACTATTTATAGATAATGAAAAAATTAAACAATTAACAAAAATTTAATCTAATAAAATAACTATAAATATCCAATTAACGTGATTTTTTTATCACCTTACAATATTTGATGAATGCTCTGACTGGAGGAAGCCAGCCCCTATTTTGGGGTTCATGAAAGAAGAGGGTTGTAGGCCTTTGAAAAAGTTTGAAAACTGGTGGGTTGATTTCCTCTGCAGAACAGGTAATGTAAATGCTACCCTCCTCTTTTTTGGTTTCAATTTCGTCAATGTCTAGTTTAATCTTCAGAAATTTACACCATTTGAGGTCTTGTGTTAGAGCTTTTTCACCAACCCACCGCAATCTCCATTTCCTTCAAATCCATCCATTTTCATCATCATCACTCAAAACTACTCCAAATCAACACTCATTCATAGTGAATTACCTCATAAACTCATGTGGGTTTCCTCTAGAAAAGGCTCTCTCAGCATCGAAGTACGTCAATTTTGAAATCCCAGACAAGCCTGACTCTGTCCTCGCATTCTTCGAGAACCACGGCTTCACCAAAACCCAGATCTCAATTCTCGTCAGGAAGTTCCCTCCGGTGATCGTATGTGATCCGGAGAAAACCCTTTTGCCCAAACTCGAGTTTTTCAAATCTAAAGGCGTTTCGAGCACTGATGTTGCCAAAATACTATCTTCATCGCCAACTGTTCTGAAAAGAAGCTTGGAAAACCATGTCATCCCATCTTTCAATTTCTTAAAAAAAATTATGGGATCTGAAGAGGCGACCATATCTGCTATTAAACGCTTTGGCAGGCTTCTTTTGCTTGATCTTCGAGTTTGCGTGGCACTCAACATTGAATTTCTGCGAGAAGCCGGCGTGCCAAATGAGAATTTTATGGTCTTGTTGTAGTACCAACCTAGAGTATTCATGACAAACAGCGCTAGGTTTAGAGAGGTTGTGAAGGAGGTGAAGGAAATGGGCTTTAATCCTCTTAGGACGAAGTTTGTGATAGCAGTTCATGCTTTTAGGGCGATGAGTAAATCGACATGGGTGAAGAAGGTTGAGGTTTTTAAGAAATGGGGTTTGTCTGAGGACGATATTCTTGTTGCTTTTGGGAAGCATCCGTGGTGTATGATGGCGTCTGAGCATAAAATCGCTGGAGTGATGAATTTTTTTGTCAATAAAATGGGTTGGGAGTCCTCACTTGTTGCAAGAAGGCCAGGACTTGTTTCGCTGAGCTTAGAGAAGAGGATTATTCCAAGGTGTGAAGTTTATAAAGTGTTGTTGTCGAAGGGCTTGATTAAAGACATGGATATTAGCTTGACAACAATGCTGGAGTATCCTGAAAACTTGTTCCTAAATAGGGTTTTGTACCGTCACAAAGAAGAAGCTCCTAAGCTATTGAAATTGTACAAGGAAAAGTTGGCTCTTGCACAATAATTAGGATATAGGTAGGATGTCTTCTTTTGAAACCGACTCAACATACAGTTGGAATGTTCTTTTGTTTCTCCCAGTTGTACTCTGGTTATTGAATTATCTCATTTTGAATACAATGTGGCAATCAATTAAAATTAGTTATCTGTAAGCAAGTTTGTTTCTCTGTTTTGATTCTGATCAATGAAATTTTAAGTTCCACATTGCCGCATTGAATTCTTTGTCATATCATAATTCTGGTTGGTAATTATGTATATCTACCCGTGTCTGTATTTTGTTTATACATTACCATGTTGTGAGCAGGGGGACCCTTTTCCTTTTCTAAGGTTTACATTGATTCCATATATTCATGATGTCTGCTTCAACTGTGAATTCTCGTGCTGGTTATGATTACCTAATTACACTTTCTTATATTCATATGTCTTTAATGCATTTTATTTGTTTGAATTGTACACATAAAGTTGTTAACAAGGGCATGGATGTGGTAGGTAGTTAAACTAGGTAATTATTCAGTAATCCCGGAGTATAGACATGTGGTATTTCATAGTATTGTGATTGGTGGAGAAGGTGGGTAAGTGAAGTATTGTGTTGAATGATTGAGAAATATGAGGGGCCATATTGAATGTTAATTGGTTAAGGAGTACGAAAACATGGTACTCCGGGAACATTCTATAATTTCCCAGTTAAACTTGGGAAATTAGTTCCCTGTTTTTAAAAAAAATTATCTGATAGGTCTGATCTTGACTTACTTTGTATATTATTTTGTTTCATTTACCTTGTACTCTCATTTTATAGTTTGGAAACAAAAAAATGAGGTTGGTAATGCAATCGACAATCAGACACCACTACCTCTTCAATGTTGTATCATGCACTACTAGAAAATTGACTTTTTGCGACCTTCCTCTTTTTTTTCTTTTTTTCTTTTTTTTTTTTTTTTGTGACTGCCTGTTTGACCGTCACCCAAAAAAAAAAGAAGCTCCAATTTATATTTAACATTTATTTCTCCTATTTTCTTTTATTTATTTGCTCCATTTCCTTAGTTGTTCCCTAGCCAGGCTCGCTCAACCTCTCTCTCTCTCTCTCTCTCTCCAGTATGAATCTCTCTCTCTCTCTCTCAATCTCAATCGATTGATCTCTCTATTTCTCTATCATGATCTCTCAATCTCTCTTTTGCACAATCTCGCTCTCTCTGTATCTGCGTACACATTATCTACTCTCTCTCTCTTTGCAATTTGCGCGATTCGTCGCCGCGAAACCCTAACTCTGCCATGTAAAAGGTCTTTCGGAACTCTCAAATGCAGCAGAGTAAGCTCACCTCTCATGCGTTTCATCTATCTCAAAATTCACCTACATTGCACACACAGACACACACACAGAGGCTATCTTTGAGCTTCATTCTGTACGTCCTATTGATGCATAATTACATGAATGCTTATATACATATGTATATGTATTCAGCATCGCAATGCAGATCTGTCCTCAACCCTGTTTTTGCTTATTTGTTTTCCCTTGTTTTGGTTCTTTGATCCATAAATTGATTGATTTTGTTCTTTTTTCGATGCTTTTCGTGTTTATTGGTTGATTAGTTGGTTTGAGAAAATCTTGGTAAAACTTTGTGGCTATTGCTAGTGGTGATGCCTCTGAAGCCTTTGCACAAGCATTATAAGAGAAGGTTTTTGTTGATATTCTCTTCTCATTAGAAGCAATATTCAAAATGTAGCTCTTTAATTTTTATAAGTAATGCAGCTAATCTTTGTCACGCTTTGTTGTTTAAAACCGTCCATGGACCAGAAAATGCACTATGAGAATTGGAATAGATTGGCTGTCATGGCTGCTGAACAGATTGTGTCACGCCCTCAAAATAAACCCATAATAACCATAACATTAACATGCATTTATAAAAGAAAACGAATCATTTGAGTTATTCATCAGAGTATTCTTATTGAAAGACATCTCGTGTAACATCCTGCAACATCAAAATAAATGCCCTAAGGGCTTACATCTTTCCAAGCTAACACTTGGACACAAAAGGATGAGTACTAACTCATTTACAAGTTAAGCCCTAGGCTTGAATGTTTACATGAAATCTCAAAAATAACAAAATAAAACATATAACCAAAGACAAGTCTTCAAAATCCCAAACATCAAATCCTTCCAGGCTAAGTCCGTGGAGGTAGCTTATCACCTGAACCTGAAAATGATGTTCCCATAAAGGGTGAGCCACAGCCCAGTAGAAAAATACTAAACCAAATATAAGCATTGAATAAAGCTATAGCATTCAATAGATGGTTAACCAAGATAATCAATTTTATCATTAAACAGTCTCATGACACTAATGTCTAAGACACATTTCACCTTCCATTATTATCAACATGGCTCAGAACCTGGCCAAACTTACAACAGTGAATTATATATCATATTCACATTACTTCCAATATCAACAAAACAAATGAGACTCATGCTCATATCAAAACACTTCATACTTCCCATTTGATACACATTTTAGTGCTGTATCAATAATCATGTAAAAACACTTCAATATAATAAGCACACATAAAAATGGTGCTAATGGAGTCCATCCCCTATCTCCTCCCAAACAAAAATCCGGTTTAGAGGTCCATCCCCTATCTTCCCCTAAACCGTGGAGTACATCCCCTATCTCCTCCCAAACAATATGCATATGCAATGCTCAATCAATACATGTAATTTCTGTATTAATTCAATAGTCTAAATTTATGACCTAAACAAATTGATTAGTTTCAATTTTCCCTAATCCGCATGCAATGTCTACAACAAGCACGACTATCCTCCACCGATATCCCAAAACAATTATTTCTAGACTTGAAAAATAAATACACTATCAATTCATTAGGCGAGTGATTTATATTATCCAACTACACCATTTAATCAATAAATTCCCCAATTTCATGGATTTAACCAAATTCCCCAATTTCATGGATTTAACCAAATTCCCCAATTACCTTAAATTAATTACTCAAATCAATTTAGCAATTCAACTAGGGTTTTCTTTTCCCAAGATTTTCAAAGTGTCCCCAACCAATCAAAATACCAAACTTAGAACAAAGCATATAAAATGGAGTAGGAAAATCCCTACCTCGAAGAAAATAACCCGTATGGAGAAGATGGAGATGAAGACCAAAGACCAACGTGCTCCAAATCCCAAGTTTCTCAGATTAAAACGAAGCCCTCAACTCACTCTAACTTTTTAATAAAGGATCTAAGGTAGAAACTCACTCTAAGTAGATCAATCGAAAGAGAGAAGGTGTGTAGAGGGAGAGAGAGATAAAAAACACTCCAGGGGCGGTTTTAAAAAAGTTATGAAGGAAAAGTGGGTCAAAAAGTGATCCAAAAAGTGAAATCACGGACTGATATAATCGACTCTACGCTCGAGCGTAGAAAGCCCCGCTCGAGCGTAAGACACAGAATCATGCTCGAGCGTGAAGAAAGCCGCTCGAGCGTCGATTGCACCCTTCCAGAAGTTTTGCAGGCGCTGCACCCGCTCGAGCGTCAAACTCCCCGCTCGAGCGGAGGAGCAAAAACAAGGGATCACGCTCGAGCGTAAAAACTACCGCTCGAGCGGAAGAACTGCAGAGCAAAATACTGGGAGATGGAAAATCCCGCTCGAGCGTCAAAATTCCCGCTCGAGCGGAGAAGCAACAACGAAGGGACCGCTCGAGCGTTAAAACTTCCGCTCGAGCGTGAAGGCCAAAATCTGGGCATCACCTATCGGCATCTAAAATCAACCAACCTGTAACAGACCCGTCCAACACAACCTATACTTCAAATACAAAGAGATTAAAGGACAACAACAACCAATAAGTAATGACAGGATCCACGGAACCTAAGTCCGGATACAATAATTTAAAGAGAAAAGACCGGGGTCGCTATAGATTGTAATGACAGAGTGATCCATTCTACAAGTTAGAATTTTTTTGCTAAACTTTGTTAATATGTTTAGTAATTTTCATGTTTTTTTTGGTTCTCTAATGGCAGTTATACTTGTTAATGAGTAAGAAATTTCAAAAATTATGAGGCAGCTCACATTTGTATCCATAAACATAGTAATATTAATTTTTATTGAAACTTTCATCTTTGATGAATTTTATTTTTTATTCTGTTTACCTAAACAACTTACATTTGCTGTCATTCTTTTGAAGGTGGCAGATGAGTGGGGCCAAAACTCATCGTGGAAGCCTTCCATGAACCAAAGAATAGAAAAAAAGGGTTCAAGGTTTGTACATTTAGTCCCACATTTCATCTTACCCTCCTATTGCTTAATACTAAGGTGGCTTGTTTGGATTTTGAACATCTGAGGAACTAATAAGATCCAAGATGAGAATAATGGACCTGGTGCTTAATACTTAGATGGTATGGAATGGAACCAAATAAAGTCTCTCTCAGTCTTAGGGTTGGTTTGGGATGTCCTAAAAAAGTGCACTTTTTGACTTATTGGTGGGTTTGGGTTGGGTTTGGGTTGGGTTTGATGTGATGTGTTAGAGAGGTGATGTGATTTAAATAAGATGATGTGACTTAAATAAGATAGTGACTTTTTGACTTTTTGGCTTATTTAGTATATGCCAAACTAGCCCTTAGTCTTATGAATTTTCATGCTTATGAATTTTGTCTCCATTTTTAAGATTAACATTAACATGTGTTTCTCTCTTTATATATATACGTCTCTGTGTTTCCCTATGACTTATGCTCATTGATTAACAGTATGTTCATTGATTTAGGCTTTAATGTTTGGCTCGTTTGATCACTTAGCAGACACTTGGAATGCATAAAAAAGATTTTTTTTTTTTTACTTTTTTTTGGGTCCATTAGGTTTTAAAAAGCAGCCGCAACCGTTACGTAACGCTGTTACTTAATGGTTGTGGTGGTTGACGGAAATTCACATGTGTAACGGCCATTTCGGTGTTACGTAACGGCCGTAATGATCTGTTACACACTGTTACACCCTTTTATAATATTCTGAATAACTACTTTTCCCAAAAAAATAAATAAATAAATAAAAGCTTGTAAAAAAAGAACAAATACTCAAGTGATCCAAACCCAAAGAAAAAATCTTATATGAATTTATTTTCTTTATAAATTTTTTTTAATTTTTATTTCATTACATTAGCATGTAAAATAAAAAAATATATAAATAGTGGTTGTATTTATTTTTAATTGTATTTAATATTTAATTATAAATATTTTTTATTTTTTTACTGTCATGTGTTGTCTAAAAAAAGTCTTTAAAAAACTCAAAAATATTTTTTGTTTATGGCACAATATTTATTTTTATAATCATTTTATTTAATAATTGTGAATATTTTTTATTCAATTAGTGCAGGTATTGGCCAAAAATAATTTGTAGATATTTAAAATCAATTATTCTTAAAGTCATTAACTATTGAAATAAAATGTAAAAAGCTCCTTTTATAGTGATTTGAAAATATTGAATATATTGGATTATAGTTAAAATTAACAAAATTTGATTAAAATCTATTTTAAACCCTAATAAATGTGATTCTAAGTTTTCTTCAAATTGTGCGAAAAAAAGAAAAAAAATTATGGTTCCGGTTATCGCGACTGTTACACTACGGCCTTTATACTCCGCAACTGTAACCATGCCCCCACAACCGTTATGGCGACCGCAACCACTTTTCAAAACCTTTCCATATATGAATTTGGGATTTGAGGTTTGAGATATACTCATTTATTATTATTATTTTTTTGGTCTCTGTTTTTTTCATTTTCTAGAGGTCCAAACTTTATTGGTACTTAAATTGTTACTTTTTAACTGATGAGTCTTGGCATATGGATCATTATGGATTTAGGTTGTATGGCGTTCGAAATTGTCGTTGGGGCCGAGTGCTGTAGCTAATATGATGGTTCTTAGGCCCTGTTTGTTTCGGGGTGTAGAGGGTGGGATGGGATTAGGATGGAGATCGGGCCCATTTAGTGTTGTGTTTGTTTGTAGAGTTGGGGAAGGGGTTAGGATGGAGGAGGGGATTAAGATGGAAGTTGGAAGGGGGATTGGGATGGAAGAGGTGGAGGTGGAGGTGGTATTAGAAAAATAGCGAGGGGATTAGAAATTTTTTTATTTTTTTACATGTTGGGATTTTTTTTTGAACATTAATGTTTAATTTTTTGTATTTTTTTATTTGTTTTATTATTTTATATAAAATTAATTTAACAATTCCTACACTAACAACTATCATCAAAACAAACACAATTTTACTTAGCTCTATTCATTATCAATTCCCTCACTATTAATCCCCTCTATTCTATCTCTGAAAACAAACGGGGCCTTAGTAAAATGAGGAGCTATATGTCCAATTCATGAAGTGCAATCGGTTGGCTGAGGTTTCTGAAGCTTTTAAAGTGGCTTAAGGCATGGTTCAGACCTTATAAGAAAATGCTGGAAGGTTTGATTCTATGGTTTCTGTCTTTTCTATTATAATCTTGTAAGCATTAGGGCTGATCAAAGTTTTTGGATTATTAATAAATTTCAGAGACTCTTATATGTTTTGTGCTGAAAATCCTAATTTAGAATCGTATTTTAGGAAAAAACTATAGCCGACCCCATTTGATGGAATTTAAGGCTTGGTTTGATCGATTTTAGGAAAAACTGTGACATTATTGAGTCCCAAATTCAATTCGCAAATTATTTAACATAACAAAGACCTGTTACATTTAGAAATGATTATAAGATCTATGTTTGCAATTGCTTTTATTGATTTTGTGATTTGGGTTAAGTCTTTTTTACTACATTTTGTATTTATTTGTGTTTTGGAATAGCTTTTTGGTTTTAGTCCTAATATGGAATTTGTTCTTGATTTCATGTCTTTTATTGGTAAGGTTAAGTTGGTTTGTCATTGGTGATGTTTTGAGTCTAAACCTTCTATACTTGCGTCGAGTTTTGATTGTCCTCTTCAATAATTGGGTCAGGCTATAACTTATAAAATTAAAACTGCAACAAGCTGTGATTATTTTTACTCATTTTCCGACTTAAAGCATGCGTTACTCTGTCTCTTGGCTGTTTCGGTTTTTGCTCATTAGCTAATTGTCAGAGATTAACTTGATTTGAAATGTTCTTTTATTTGGTTCCGTTTGGTCGTTGAAAAAGTTTAAGCTAAGAAAACAAATGAAAATGGAGAAAACCCCTAGAATTTTTAAGTTCACAGAGAGCTGTTTGACTTTTGGAAATCAGAACAAACAGAAAGTAGAAGAGGAGTCATAATTTTGCTTCTGGTTTCTGTTTAATTATTCTGATCACGTTCTGTTTCATACTGAAAATTTATTATAAATAAATAAATAAATAATTGAAGTAGTTGCTCCTTCCTCTTAATGAATGTAGTATGAGTTTGGTTTTGGATGTTCTAATTTTGTTTGCACGTCCTAGGCTTTCGTTTCCTCTGCCCCTGAATTGTGATGGACAATATGTAATTGCTGTAACTATTGTTATTATTATTGTTTTGCTTCCTTCAGGTGTTTTCTGTTGGTTTCAATTGCAATCTGAATTCGCCAAAGTTTCAGTCAAGCATTTTTGGTACTGTTGTTCCTGGCAAGTCATCTCATCTACAGTTGAGTATTTCGATCTCTCTCTCTCTCTCTCACACACACACACACACACACACAAAGTTGAGTAAGTCATCTCTTGAATTGTGTATTTAATGTGTATTAAATTATCTTGTATAATTTAATCGCTATCACAGAACAATAAATAAATAAACACAATTAATAGAAAAATGGCTTGAATTATTCCTTCGTTTTTGTTTCCACTTCACATAGCCCTGCTTATTATATATGAACTGAAATAAAATGATTGCGACTGTCAAGCATGATGTAAGGGTCATATAATCTTTAGAAAGAAAATTGAGAAACAGAAATCTGACCATTTGTGTGACAGTGAGCTTTAGTGACAATAGAGTTGTTGATGGTGGAGAAGAGGTGAGCTGAGGATAACTGGTTTGGTAAAAATCAATTAGTTTCCTTCTGTTCTGAAAAGGAAGAGTTTGTTGCAAACATTTTATTAATCACTGTATTGTTGCTGTTGGCAATCTTATTCTAACTTTTGCATTATATGTGTAAGTTCTTTGCCTCTACTTTCTTTTATGTTGGCAAATTTCTTCTCCCAAATATTTCTGGTTTCCTTTGTTAAGTACTGATGTAGTCTCTTTGGTACTGGGCAGCAATGCGAATTCATATTGTTGCTTATAATTGTGGCATCTGTGCAGGAGAAAAGATAGAAAATTTATTGCCCTCTTTGTAGTGTTGTTATGGGGTTGGATGGCTGGATTCTCTATCAATACAGCTCATCTATTAATGTTTATCAATATTAACAACAGCTTGTCAAATATGCATTCCACTTCTACGTGTTATAAAAATTAATGAGGTGTTAAATGGCAGTTTTCTGTCTCGAAACTTTTGAGACATTTTTTTTCACACACAGAATTGGACTTGGGCTTTTTTCGGCGAACGTATCATTTCCATGCTTTTATATTCTCGTGTACCTTGACAGCCTTTCTTTCTTGATGACCTTGCATTTTATGTTCGTCTCTGATGTATTTACAGGTTGGCTTTGCAATTGATGAACATTTGAGAGTCAAGAAAAGCACACACAGGGCTTAAATGTTCTAATCCAACTGATTTTGCACATTCTTTAGTTTTGATTTGACACACTAATAGTTTTTCAAAATGCATATTTTGATGCGTTGAGTATCAAGTATTTGGTTCTTGATTTAGCCCAGTTTGAGCATGTCTCTGTGCACTTAGACCTGGAAAATATTGACTTCATTCTTCCCTCTTTCTTTGTTTTGCCATGCCAGATTTGTCTCAAATAATGGTTTTGTGCTACTGTTTTCAGTGAGATCTTATTGGTAGATTTGTCTCAAAATATTTGTCTTTAAAAAGCTATAATTGTATTATTTGTGATGGTAATCAGATGGCCGCGAAAACGTATTAAGCATTTTTTGAAAATTTTTTGCAAAGGTAAAACAGCGGACATTAAATAGTTTAGGCGGACACAAAAAGTATTTGCCACCCCAATATTTGGGCCGTTGCAAAAAGCCTTTTGCTAATGCATTTCTAGTTTTTGCAATGGCATATGGCGGTTGCAAAAAGTATTTTTTTTTTGGATAAATTATTAACAAGTCTTAATATTTGAATTTAATTTCCATCGAGTTTTATTAAAAATAAGTCATAGTAACATCTATGCAAAAAATAATATTTTTGTGACAATTTTTTACATGTTACTAAAAATTGATAATTAATATTTTTTTGTCATGATTTTCATGAATTGTTGCTAAAATGTACAATTAGTGATTTTTTTTGTGATGAATTTTTTAAACTGTCATTGAAAGTTATAAATTAGTTACATTTATGTGAAGATTTTTTTAAATTGTCACTAAAACTTATAATTAGTGACATATTTTATAACAATTTTTAAATTGTCATTAAAAATTAGTGACATTTTTAAATAATGTTTAATGAAAAATATTATTAATTATCATAGGACTTATTGAATAATAAATCTATTTATTAAGATCTATACATAAATTTTTTTTTTTTTTTTTTTTTGTGGTTTTTTTAGTAGTGATGGATCATTTGCTTTGCTACACATTAGACTTTTATAATGTGTTCAGATTTGAATCTTGGATCTATTAAGGCAGTAAAAAATAATATTAAATAACACTTATAAATGTTCATTTTTTTTTTATAGGTATTCAAACAAATTTTTATTTTTAATATCAAATTCATTTGTTCCTCACTTTTCTAATTGAACCGAACAAAAGAAAGAAAATTTAGCTTATTCAACTTTATTTTGCTTTTCACATCTTTCTATTCAGTGGTGATTGGGAGCTTTAATAGTAGAGCTCTAATGATGTGGCAACCTCAAAAAAAAAAAAAAAAAATAAACAAACAAACAAACAAAGGCTAAAATATCAAATCATATAGTGGGATCCACAATTTAGAATTTCTCTAGAGCTCACAATTTAGAGGTCTGAAACATTTTTCTTTTTTATTTATATAAATCTAAAATTCAAATAAAGTATAAATGTGATGAGGGAAAGAAAAACAAAATAAAAAAGAAAGTATTTGTATATAATAGTTTTTACACGGGTAACCAGTTTTAAAAAAAAAAAATACAAATTCTTTGATAATATTTTATTCGGTTTCTTCTAATAATCATAACCTAACCTAACAAAATTAATGAATTTAATTTCTTTTATCTATCTCCTTTTTTATTTTTACCTACAAATTCAAAATTCAAATGTAGTGTTTAGTACAAGTAGATTTCAAATGCAATGTACACGGCAAAATTTTGGTATTATAATTTTAAATTTATTAATTCAAATTAAATTAGTTTGAATTTAATTAGGGATTCTCACAATGTGAGAATAATGTTGATTACTTTTTTCCCGTTGAATTAATAATTAACATAAACTGGTGATACCTTTCTCCATAAAATTTTTTATTTGCTTCAGTTCATGTAAAAATAAATAAATTAAACAAAAATTATTTAAATGTAAAGTCCTTTAGTTTTAAAATATCTGATTACTATTTAAAATACAATCAACATGTTTGGTTTCTTTTTCTTTTCTTTTTTTTAAAAAACAATTTTTAAAAAGAAAATTTAAAATTATTTTGTCTCTTAAAAGATAAAATTATATAAAAATAGTAAGTATTTTAAATTTTTCTTATTTCTTTTAAGAAATTAATTTTTAATTTAAAAAAAAAAAGTTTGTAAAAAAATCAAGCCAATGTATTTAACAATTAAAAGCCTGAAAGAATAGGGTTTAGGCCAAAAAAAAAAAAAGCTTGAAAATTGGCGTGAATATTTCCTCTGCGGAACAGGTAATGTAAATACTACTCCTCTTTTTTGGTTTAAATTTTATCAATGTCTAGTTTAATCTTCAGAAATTTACACCATTTGAGGTCTTCTGTTAGAGCTTTTTCACCAACCCACCACAATCTCCATTTCCTTCACAATCCACCCCTTTTCATCATCATCACTCAAAACCGCTGTTAAATAATATGATGTATATTATTGATTAATTGATAATTACAAGATTGTTGTATGTTTACAAAGAGATTTACACTCTCTTTATAGAGAGGAGAAAGCCAACATTGGGTGCCAATTGAGGCACCGAAAGCATAAAGCAAACTAAACATAATGATACCACTAGCATCACTAACATATAATACTAACATATTTTAACAGCCCCCCGCAAACTCAAGGAGGATAGAACTTAACCAACTTGAGTTTGGAGAGAGTAACAAAACAGAAAAATAAGCTGACAATTAAAAATGGGATAGGAGACACTGTATGGTCGTGTCGGACCGTTGTAACAGACAGTTTACGGGGTCATGTCGGACCGTTGTAGCAGACACTGTGTGGTCGTGTCAGACCGATGTAGAAGACAGTTTATGGGGTCATGTCGGACCGTTGGAGAAGACAGTTTATGGGGTCATGTCGGACCGATGTAGAAGCTGACCGGAATCAATGTCGGGACAGTTTATGGGGTCATGTCGGACCGTTGTAGAAGACAGTTTACGGGGTCATGTCGAACCGATGTAGCAGGACAGTTTACGGGGTCATGTCGGACCGTTGTAGAAGATTGTGGTGGTGCACCAAGGGGGCGACTTAGGGAGTGCGCCATGAGGTGGCTTGAACATGATACTGTGTATAACCCCCCCTCAAACTCAAATAGGTGTGAAGATAGAAACCTATTTGAGGTTGAAACAAAGGGATTGATAAAGCTGACTGGTGTAGAAGACACTGGATGAGTGTGTAGATAGGCTGCCCAAAAGATATACATGGATGTAGATATCGAGTCCTCAAAAGTCGTGCCCTCAAAAGGCGTGTCATCAAAAGGCGTGCCTGAGTCATGAAAAGGCGTGCCATGAAAAGGCGTGCCAGGTTGTCGGCGTCAAAAGGCGCGCGATGCGCGTGGCTGCCTCTGGGTCATGGTCTTTATAAACCGAAGCGGAGGAGGCAGAAACTGAGACAGAAAAACTGAGAGAAACCTCTGAAAAATTCTTCGTTTTGCTGAGAGAGATAGTCTGTAACACTCAGTTGTGAGAGATATTCTGTAACACTCTGTTGCCTAGAAAATGGCCTCGTCTTCCCGTGGGTTGCTCACTCTCTTTCCCGATCTCAACGAGTCCACAGGAGAGAGAACTGGTGCGGTGTCCCGTGAACCTCAACCAAACACCACTGGGTTTGCTCCGTTGAACTTTCCGATGCAGTCGGTGGAGCAAAAAATGGCAGTGCAAACGGATGTGGAGGCTAATCAGTATACTTTGAAGGCATGTGTGGAGTCCATGACGGCGGTCACAAATTTGTCGAACCGGCTGCAGAGTAGAACAAATGAGGTGCAACAATTAAACTCCCAGCTGGCTCTGCTCCAACGCATGTATAAGGATGCGCGAGCAGAGATAAGCGTGCTAAGGGCAGAAAACAAGGAGTTGAAGCGGAAGGCCACCGTGATGTTCCGATTTGGAGGGCCGCCATATGCTGCAGTGGAGGAGCAGGGGGGAGTAAATGTGCTCGGTGGCGTGGGAAATCCGGAGGCAACACCGTCAAGGGCCATCCAAGACGGAGGAAAAAAGAAATGACCGGCGGCAGAGTAGAGAAGAAAATCCTGCCTGTGGATGTGGTTGATTTGTTGCTGTTTTTTTTTTTTTTTTTTTTTTTGTGGTGATGTAAAATTGTGATCGGGGTTGAGCCCCTGATATGAATAAAATGACAAGGTGGTGGAATGTTGTTGGTGTGATTTTGTGAATGTTGTTTTGTGTAATAAGAAAAAGAAAATAAAATAAAACAATGGATAAAGAAAAAAAAGAGAAAAATATTTGTGGATGGAGGATAAGAAAAATAGGGGTGTATGTTTTTTTTTTTTTTTTTTTTTTAAATATATATATATATATATATATAGATAGATATAGTAAAATAAAAGAAAAATGGTGAAAACGTGGGTGCAAGTCAGGTCGTGAATAATAAAAAGGAATGGGAGTGCCGTGGGAGGATTTGTGTTGTAATAAATAAACCATGGTGGGTGTGGGTGTGCTTTGAAGAGTAGATTAGAATAAACATAGACATAGAAAAATAAAAGAAAAGAAAGTGGAGTGGGGTTGGAGGAGAGAGAAAGAGGTGAAAGTGCATTGGTGAGTAGGATCACGTGGGTTAGTGCAGAGATGTCCTGTTCTGAAGAGACAATGGGTTGTGGAGGCTTCTGGTTTCCATGTCTCTGCAATTGGCCTCGAGGGAGGACCTTGTTCTTGCTTTGATTTCGGCGTTTCCGATCTGTGGAAGACCCAAAACACGCAAGAAAACAACCCATTATTTTAGGTTCTCTGTTCTTGCTTTCTCAGATAAAATTTCTGTTCTAGGCCGAGGACGATGAAGATTGTCGGCTGATTAAAGAGTCATCATGCTGAGAGAGAGAGATGTGCGTTGAGCTCGCTAGAGAGAGTAAAGGCTGCCTAATCTTGCACAGACGGGTTAGAGAAGGATAGAGAAGACACACACAGGGCTCTCTTCCCTCTCTCCGCCTACGCTGCAGCTACCCGGTAGCCGGCTTAAGACTGCTTTGAGTGCTAGAGATTTCGAACTTGAAATGGAATTGCTTGGATTGGAAGGTCTCCGTAACCAACACCACCACCAGCAGCAACAACAACGACAATTGATTGATGAATTGACTGGTCTCTCTTCCCCATACAGTAAGATTGGGGAATTGAAGCCAACTAACCTCGATGATATTTTTGGATCTCTCGATCCTTCCTTATTGTCTCAATTGCAGGGCCTTTCGCCCAAAGTTACCACCACCACCACCCAATTACAATCTCCCACTGCGCATCAGATACGCCAGAACATGAACCAACGTCGGGCAAGTTACCCGACTAACCTTTCATCCTCTCCAGCAAGGAAGCCCTCTATTTACGGGTTTGATTCCTCTGGGGCAGTTGCAGCAAGCGGTGCAGGTGGAGGAACAGCCGTAAGTGAACCTCGGAAGCGACTGGAGGATCGTCTGGTTGAGGCCGTTGTTGGGGGCGGCGGCGGAGCCAGGCGCATCGGGCCACGACAATGAAGCCGACGACGCAGAGGTATGGAGGTTTTGCTCTGGCGAGGTATGTGAAAAAAAAAAAAAAATCTTAGCGGACTAGATTGAGGTCCGGCGGGCGGCTAAGGCGAGGTTGCCGCCCGCCGGTGACGCAAAAAATAAATACGAAACTCTTAACCTTGCTCTGATACCATGTTAAATAATATGATGTATATTATTGATTAATTGATAATTACAAGATTGTTGTATGTTTACAAAGAGATTTACACTCTCTTTATAGAGAGGAGAAAGCCAACATTGGGTGCCAATTGAGGCACCGAAAGCATAAAGCAAACTAAACATAATGATACCACTAGCATCACTAACATATAATACTAACATATTTTAACAACCGCTCCAAATCAACACTCAATTCACAGTGAATTACCTCATAAACTCGCGTGGATTTCCTCTAGAAAAGGCTCTCTCAGCAACAAAGTATGCCAATTTTGAAACCCCACACAAACCTGACTCTGTCCTCACATTCTTCGAGAACCACGGTGATAAGGAATTTGTGAGAAAACAGTTAGAGAAAGAGAGCAAGAAGAAGAACAGAGGTTTGAGAGAGGAACAAAGTTGGCAATTAAACTTACCTCCTTTATTCAATAGTTCCCAGGCTATTTATAAGCCAAGTCAGAAAACAGTATACAAAAGATAAATGCAAAAAAGACGTGGTAGATCATGGAAGAAGTGGTTTACGACCATGTGCCGAAAATAATGAAAACAAACTACCATTTAATCAAAATCTCAGTTTTCGGTCGGTAACGTCCTTTGCGGATGACACGGGTGTCCAGCATTGCTTCAGGTTGGGGAAGGACCTCAGATGCGTCAGACACAAGTGGCAATCGGTTGGAGGCAGTCGCAACTGGGCCGATGTGTTTCTTCAAGAGACTCACATGAAAGACGTCATGGATTTGGGAATCTGTTGGTAGCTTGAGTTTGTAAGCCACAAGGCCAACTTTGGCAAGGATTGGATAAGGACCAAAGAATCGAGGCGAAAGCTTCATGGAGTTGCGGAAAGCTACTGTTTTCTGTCGGTATGGCTGAAGTTTAAGGTATACATAATCACCAATCTCAAAAACAACTTCCCGGCGATGTTGGTCTGCTTGTGTCTTCATGCGGTCACGTGCAATGGCCAAATTCCGATGTAAATCACGAAGAATCTCGTCCCGTCTACGCAAGAGGTCATCCACGGCTTGAACTTTGGTTGTGCCAGGGATGTAAGAAAGAAGAGTTGGGGGAGGCTACCCATACACAGCTTCAAAAAGGGAAATTCTGGTGGATGAGTGGACGGAAGTGTTATAACTGTATTCGGCCCACGCAACCCATTCAGACCATTTCTTTGGCTGCTCATGCGTGAAGCACCTGAGATATTGCTCCAGTGCGCGGTTAACCACTTCTGTCTGCCCATCGGTTTGGGGGTGATAGCTAGAGCTCATACAAAAAGTTGTACCTTGCAGCTGGAATAAAGTTTTCCAAAATGAGCTGATAAAAATTTTATCACGATCACTTACAATGGATTTGGGTATGCCGTGAAGTCGAACAATTTGTTCGAGAAATACTTTGGCCACAGTGAGTGCAGTAAATGGGTGCTTGAGTGGAATGAAATGCGCATACTTAGTCAAGCGATCGACTACCTCCATGATGACATTTTTGCCTTGAGACAGTGGCAACCCTTCCACAAAATCCATGGAAATCCCAGGTATGGGTAGCGGCTGTAGTAAACCAGCAGGACGCGAACAATCAGTTTTGCAACGTTGGCACACATCACAATATTTGATGAAGTCCTTGATCGTGGTATGCATATGAGGCCAAACAAAGCTGTTGCTGATGCGGCTCAATGTTTTATGATAGCCAAAGTGTCCACCAACTGGCGAAGAGTGATGTGCGGAAAGAATGAACAGGGAGTAGCTGCGAAGAAGGACTCAGATAGATGCACCCCTTTTTATAAAGCACCCCATCACGTAAGGAGAACTGTGGCTGGAGATGTGAGGGTAGTGAGGCCAGCAATTGACCATAGAATGGATCGGTCGCTACCTCTTGTTGGAGTGTAGTCCACCATTCGGCGATGAGCAAAGACACAGCAAGAATTCGAGCTCTCCAACTCGTGAAAGGGCATCAGCACCGCAATTATCTTTTCCTTTCTTGTACTCAATAATATAATCATACCCAAGAATCTTTGGTAACCACTGTGTTTGGGCCGGCGTTGTGATACGTTGTTCCAGCAAATATTTTAAACTTCTCTGATCGGTGCGAACAATGAAAGGTTTGCCGATGAGATAAGGTCGCCATTTGCGGATGGCCTTGACTATTGCAAGCATCTCCTTCTCATATGTGGATAAGGCTAAGGCCCAGGGTTTAAGAGCTTCACTAAAATATGCGACTGGCTGGCCCTGTTTTGTTAAAATAGCTCCAATGCCCACCCCACAAGCATCGCATTCAATCACGAAGGTTTGAGAGAAGTCGGGTAAGTAGAGGATTGGTGGAGATATGAGTGCTTCCTTTAATTGGGAGAAGGAAGCTGCGGCCTCGGAAGTCCATTGGAACCCTTCTTTTGATAACAATCGAGTTAGAGGGGCAGCAATTCCCCCAAAACCGCTGATAAACTTCCGGTAATATCCGGCTAAGCCTAGGAAGCCACGAATTCCTCTTGCCGAAGTGGGATAGGCCACTCACGAACTGATTTGATCTTTTCTGGGTCGACGGCCACGCCGGCGAGAGAAATAAGATGGCCTAGGTATGCCACCTATAATACACCAAAACAACATTTAGATTTCTTGGCAAACAATTGATTGTTAGATAAAACTTGAAGAACTGCTCGTAGGTGGCCGAGGTGGTCATCCCAATTTTTGTTGTACACTAGAATGTCATCAAAAAAAACTAGAACAAACTTCCTCAAGTAAGGTCGCAGTAAGTCATTCATTAAGCTCTGGAAGGTGGAGGGGGCGTTCGTAAGTCCGAAGGGCATCACAATGAATTCATAATGTCCGTCATGTGTCCGAAAAGCAGTTTTATGAATATCAGCCTCCTGGACCCATATTTGATGATATCCAGCATGGAGGTCGAGCTTTGAAAAATACCGAGATCCATATAATTCATCGAGGAGTTCGTCTATGACAGGGATCGGGTATTTGTCTTTGATTGTAATGTTGTTGAGAGCTCGGTAATCAACACAAAACCGCCAACTTTCATCCGCTTTTTTGACGAGCAATACCGGTGAGGAAAATGGGCTGGTACTGGGGCGGATCAAACCTGAGTCGAGAAACTCCTTCACCATCTTCTCAATTTCTGTTTTTTGATAATGAGGGTACCGGTAAGGTCGAACGCTCACAGGTTCTTGATTTGGTTGTAATGGAATGTGGTGATCATGGGTTCGAGCCGGTGGCAAGGTGTTGGGTACAGCAAAGACATGCTCAAATTCAATGAGGATTTGGTCGAGGTCGGCGGGGTGGTCATTGACTGCAACTGGTTCGTGGCTTAGAGTGATTTGAAAAAACAAGGCTATTCCCTCGAGGTTGAGGAGTTCCTTATCACTTAGAGCGGTGGGTGTAGATTGTTTAAGGCCTTGAAACCTATAAGGTTTACCTCCTTGCTGGAAAGACATGGTGAGCTTGCTGTAGTCAGTTTCGATTGGCCTAAGGGTGGCCAACCATTGAACTCCCAAGACCACTTGACATGCTGTTGCGGGTAAAAAATAAAAATCTGCTTGAACCGGAAAGTTTTGGATGAGGAGTGTAAGGCCAAGACATCGTCCATCGCAATCAATTTTGTCCCTATTGGCCACCATTACTTGCAACTTCTGATCGCGTGCTACAGGCAACCCAAATTTCGTGACTATGGCTTGATCAATGAAGTTATGGGTACTTCCCCCATCAATGAGGACAGTCACGGCTTTATTTTGTAGTTTACCCATCACTCGGAATGTTTGAGGATGTGTCGTTCCTGCTATTGCATGGAATGAGATTTCCAGAAGAGGCTCGGTCAATTCAGTTTCTTCAGGTAGGTCCATAATAATGGTGGGCTCAAGTAATGGCGACTCCTCGATCATGAATATTTGGGGTCTTTGACAGCGGTGACCCGGATTGAGCTTTTCATCGCAATAGTAACACAACCCTTTTTCACGCCATTCTTGTGCCTCTTGACTAGTAATTCGGCGGACAGAAATTGGACTATTGGTTGGGGTTTGGCCCACCTTCGGTGCGGGTGGGGGTCCTAGGACTCCAGCTGTGTTGTTAGGAGTGGGTCGTGGTGTGAAGGTTGCCACTTGGGAACGGAAGGAACTACTTCCTCTGTTTTGTAACGAGTTGCGTTCTTCAATTAGCCGAGCTGCTCCAATGGTGTCGGCCAAGGTGCTTGGTTGTTTGAGCTTGACATCCAGGCGTATGTTGTCACGGAGTCCTGCAATAAAACACCCAATCAAGTAGCGTTCGGGTAGTCCATCAACCCGATGTGAGAGCTTCTCGAAGGCTTCTTGGTAGGCAGCCACGGTCGAAGTTTGTTTGAGGCGGGTCAAGGCTTCCGAGGGATCATCATAGTCGGTTGGGCCAAAGCGAAGCAACACGGCCTTGGTTAGCTCGTTCCAAGTTAACGGACCCTTGAACTTGGTCAACCATCGAAGCCATTGCAGAGCTATGCCTTCGAGATGGAAGGACGCAAGCTGAACTTGCTGGTCGGGAGCAACATTTTTGAAATCAAATTATTGTTCAGCCTTGTAGATCCAACCCGTTGGGTCGTCTCCGCTAAATTTTGGAAATGAGAGTTTCAGGTGGGTATGATTTCGGTCCAGGGTGTTGTTAGTGGCGGAAAGCAGTCGATTTTGAGAGGTTTCGGTTTGAGCAAAAGGGTTATCGATGGGGGCAGTGCTATGCGAGATTCGCATGTATTGAAGTTCTGTCAACACAGTTTGGAGGGTACCATGAATTTGATCAAAGCTGGACTCATGTCGAGCTAGGATTTCGCTGACTTCATTGCGAAATTCAGCGTTGCTTTTGGCCCGAGTATCCATGTAACCTGGCTCTGATACCAAAATGATAAGGAATTTGTGAGAAAACAGTTAGAGAAAGAGAGCAAGAAGAAGAACAGAGGCTTGAGAGAGGAACAAAGCTGGGAATTAAACTTACCTCCTTTATTCAATAGTTCCCAGGCTATTTATAAGCCAAGTCAGAAAACAGTATACAAAAGATAAATGCAAAAAAGACGTGATAGATCATGGAAGAAGTGGTTTACGACCATGTGCCGAAAATAATGAAAACAAACTACCATAATGAAACATGTTACCACTAATGAAACATGTGCTGACAGGAAGGAAAACAAACTATTACTAAGCCTATTTCCAAGGCAATATATTCCACCTATGCATGACCACTTCCATCATTACCCCACGAACATATCACACGGCTTCATCAAAACCCAGATCTCAATTCTCGTCAGGAAGCTCCCTCCGGTTCTCTTATGTGATCCGGTGAAAACCCTTTTGCCCAAACTCGAGTTTTTCAAATCTAAAGGCTTTTCGAGCACTGATGTTGCCAAAATACTATCAACTGTTCTGAAAAGAAGTTTGGAAAACCATGTCATCCCATCTTTCAATTTCTTAAAAAAATTGATGGGATCTGAAGCGGAAACCATATATGCTATTAAAAGCTTTGACAGGCTTCTTTTGCTTGATCTTCGAGTTTGCGTGGCACCCAACATTGAATTTCTGCGAGAATCCGGTGTGCCAAATGAGAATATTATGGTCTTGTTGAAGTACCGACCTAGAGCATTCATGACAAGCAATGATAGGTTTAGAGAGATTGTGAAGGAGGTGGAGGAAATGGGTTTTAATCCTCTTAGGAAGAAGTTTGTGATAGCAGTTCATGCTTTTAGGGCAATGAGTAAATTGACATGGGAGAAGAAGGTTGAGGTTTATAAGAAATGGGGATTGTCTGAGGATGAGATTCTTGTGGCTTTTGGGAAGCATCCAGGGTGCATGATGGTTTCCGAGCATGAGATCAAGGAAGTGATGAACTTTTTTGTCAATAAAATGGGTTGGGAGTCTTCATTTGTTCCAAGAAATCCATTACTTGTTTCGCTGAGCTTAGAGAAAAGAATTGTTCCAAGGTGTGCAGTTTATCAAGTATTATTGCTATCGAAAGTTTTGATTAACAGCAACAATATTAGCTTGTCAACTATGCTGAAGGTTAGAGAAATGTTGTTCTTAAAGAAGTTTTTGATCTGTCATGTGGAACAAGCTCCTGAGCTATTGAAATTGTATAGGGAAAAGTTGGCTCTTGCAAAGTAACTAGGATATAGGTAGGATGTCTTCTTTTGAAACCAACTCAACATACAGTTGGAATGTTCTTTTGTTTCTCCTGGTTGAACTCTGTTATTGAATTATCTCATTTTGAATACAATGTGGCAATCAATTAAAATTAGTTATCCGTAAGCAGGTTCGTGTTCTCTGTTTCAACTCTGACCAATGAGATTTGAAGTTCCACACTGCTGCATTGAATTCTTTGTCGTTTTGTAATGTGGTTGAGGCTTGAAGCAGTGTGCCAATATCTTTTCATCTGGGTAATTATGTACAGGTATGTAAATATATTTACATATCTACCCGTGTATGTATTTTGTTTATACATTACCATGTTGTAAGCAGGGGGACCTATTTCCTTTTCTAAGGTTTACCTTGAATCCATATATTCATGATGTCTGCTTCAACTGTGAATGCGCATGCTGGTTAGAATTACCTAATTACACTTCCCTTGGCTACTATGGTTAGTTTATTGTTTCCCTTCCAATCAAGTTCCAATTTGACAAACTATATTAGATCTTTTTGGATTCTCTTATTTTTTTTGCTTTTGAGTTTCTCTTTGAGGTTGCATTTTAGATATTCGTTTTGATATATCAAAGCCATGCAGCTTATTGGATAGGCTAGTTTTCTTTGTTTTCTTGGGTTTATCAACATCTAGTTTTCATTGATCGATACTGTAAATTTTACTACAGTTTTATTTATAATGAAATCCTAATTATGTACTAATGAAAACAAATGAATCTGCCCTTGGTATGAAGTAATTTCTTCCGTGCACCATTTGCTTCTGCAAATGCTCAAATGAAGCTGCATGCCCATTATTATGGGTTTATTTATATAAATGAAAAACTTGTGTTATCATGTTTTCTAAAAACATCTAAAATGCTATATGTTGGCATGTGGCTTTTCAGGTAGGAGCTTACATTGCATTCATTCAAGCTACAAGGAACCATTTATTTGAAGTGATTGAAACCACCCCAAGAAAAAGAGAGAAGAAATTGTTGTTTTGGTTTGTATGATTCTAATTTTGAGCGTAAGCAACAGGATCCAACCCAGGTCTGGAGGAGAGCTATTGATTGTGCAATTTGCTTTTACAAAGGCGAATTATGAGGTGGTTGTGTCCGAGCCTGATACTACTACTGATGAAGCTGAAACAGGAGATTGGGGCTTGAGTCAAACAACAAAAGGTGAGATTAAAATTAATTTGTTGGTGCTATGGCGAAAGGTCCACAGAATGGAGTGTTGGCTCTTGTGGTTAAAGACAGTATATGTCAAATTTTTCTTGTTGGGGTGGGTTGTAAAACTTGGGAAATTACTTGCTTGTCTTAGAGAAATTATCCAGTAGGTCTGATTTTAGGTTACACATTCTCGAGAGAGAACTGTTGTCTCTGATTTTGTACTCTCCTTGTATTGGTTGGAAATAGAAAAATAAGATTGCTATGGCATTGACAATCCAATACCACCACCTCTTCCAAATATGCAACCTTCGTAATGTTGTGAGTACCATGGCTGCTACCCGGGTTTGGATTTTGAATTTATTTTACTCAATTTTTGTAGTTACATCTTTATGAAATTCAAGCACATGTCATGTTTGATATCCCGCTTGGGAGGTTCAATTAGGAAAACATTATTGATTGGAACACATAATCACTTCCGTAATGTTTCTGAAAAATTGGATAGTTTCTGCCGGATGAGCCCTTTGAAACCAGTGATTCAAAGTCCACAACTGATGCATTTGAAACAGGTTCCTAAGACTAACACGGCAATGTCCATTCAGATATAAAGCAATTTCCTGACATGGTGATTAAAATTTTTGAGTCATCACAAAGAGCAATAACATAAACTCTCTCTCACTAAATTTCTTATTGGCTGACCAATTGAAAATTCATCAAAGGCGAAAGTTCCTGCTAGTCTTGCATCAGAGAATGCCCTGAAAAAATAGATTGCAGCGAGCAGAAATTATTCCATATATATCCATAGATATTCCCCCCAAACTCATCAACAATGGAACACAGCACATTTTGCCACAAACTTTGATGTCAAACTTCTATTAACAATGACTTAATAATGATGGCAATAATTAAATTAACTTCAATATTGCCAATCAAATTTTACTTCGATAATCATAATTCACCAAGATACAGCTTACTGAAGGATCATCCTTCAACTTTCATTCTCCACACGTCTTGGTCTCCTTTGTAAAGCTGGTCAGGGAGAGTCCAAGTGGAACATAAAAGCAGAGTAATGCATTAGGCACCATGAGAGCAAGAGACCGGGAACAGTCACTTCCCTAGCTGATTGAAACACTTTCTCCTCCTCTCCTTCAGTTTCATACACTCCAGATAAAATATTTCCCAAAAAAAGAAAAAGAAAAAGAAAAAGAAAAATTATGTGTTTAACCTGCTCAACAAGTGTGTGGAAGGCATTAGTTGTCTGCTCTTAGGTTGAGCAGTGAGGGTCAAAGAAGGGCAATCACATCACTCATTCTTAAAACTAGCATTTTTAAGACCAAAGACTCAGGGTGGAAAAAGAAGGAAAGGTCTCCATTCCTGGTTCTCTTGTAGCTGAGAATCCAGGATTTACAAGCATTAATAATATACAAGTTAAGATACCCACTCAAAAAAAGAAAACAATATAACATTTATAAATAAATAAATAACAGTACAAAATTAAAATCCTCCAGCAAAAATTGAATAAAAATATCAAAGCATTCACCACAGTTCCCAATATGGACTTGGAAGCCGATATCAAATGGACTAAAAACTGAACTAAGAGCACTCTCAAAGCTGCACAAAAAGAGCAATGTCATTTAGTATGGTCTAAATGAAAGACAACGAATCCACTCCAGTTGCGGAAAAATCACATTTATGCATGTTTTGTTACAATGAAATAAAAATCGACAACTACTGAATGTTAGACAACAGCTAAAGTGAAATCTAAAATCCTTATCATCTATGAATATGAAATGAAAAAAAGCACCTTGACCTAATCACACCAATGAACAGATGATGGAACACAGCTTTAAGCATCACTATAACAAAATGGCAGAAAATTCAATGCAACACTGTGGAACTTCAAATTCCATTTGTCAGAGTGAAAAACTGAGAATTCAAACTTGCTTATAGAAGACAAATTTCAATTGATTGCCTGGTTGTATTCAAAATGAGATAATTCAATATCCACTCTCATCTGCATACGTATATCCTAATTATTGTGCAAGAGCCAACTTTTCCTTGTACAATTTCAATAGCTTAGGAGCTTCTTCTTTGTGACGGTACACAACCCTATTTAGGAACCAGTTTTCGGGAGAGACTAGCATTCTCGTCAAGCTAATATCCTGGTCTTTAATCAAACCTTTTGACAACAATACTTTATAAACTTCACACCTTGGAACAATTCTCTTCTCTAAGCTCAGCGAAACAAGTACTGGCCTTCTTACAAAAAATGAGGACTCCAAACCCATTCTATTGACAAAAAAATCCATCACCCCTGAGATCTTATGCTCAGACGCTATCATACACCATGGACGCTTCCCAAAAGCAACAAGAATATCATCCTCAGACAAACCCCATTTCTTATAAACCTCAACCTTCTTCTCCCATGTCGATTTACTCATTGCCCTAAAAGCATGAATTGCTATCACAAACTTCGTCCTAAGAGGATTAAAGCCCATTTCCTCCACCTCCTTCACAATCTCTCTAAACCTATCGCAGCTCGTCATGAATACTCTAGGTTGGTACCTCAACAAGACCAAAATATTCTCATTTGGCACACCGGATTCTCGCAGAAATTCAATGTTGGGTGCCACGTCAATTTGAAGATCAAGCAAAAGAAGCCTGCCAGAGCGTTTAATAGCAGATATGGTTGCCGCTTCGGATCCCATCAATTTTTTTAAGAAATTGAAAGATGGGATGACATGGTTTTCCAAGCTTCTTTTCAGAACAGCTGGCGATGAAGACAGTATTTTGGCAACATCAGTACTCGAAACGCCTTTAGATTTGAAAAACTCGAGTTTGGGCAAAAGGGTTTTCTCCGGATCACATACGATCACCGGAGGGAGCTTCCTGACGAGAATTGAGATCTGGGTTTTGGTGAAGCCGTGGTTCTCGAAGAATGCGAGGACAGCGTCAGGCTTGTGTGGGGTTTCAAAATTGACATACTTTGATGCTGAGAGAGCCTTTTCTAGAGGAAACCCACATGAGTTTATGAGGTAATTCACTGTGAATGAGTGTTGATTTGGAGTGGTTTTGAGCGATGATGATGATGAAAAGGGGTGGATTTGAAGGAAATGGAGATTGTGGTAGGTTGGTGAAAAGGCTCTAATAGAAGACCTCAAATGGTGTAAATTTCTGAAGATTAAACTAGACATTGATGAAATTTAAGCCCCAAAAGAGGAGGTAGTATTTATATTACCTGTTCTCCAGAGGAAATCTTTGCAGATTTGAAGTTTTTGCGCTGAAATCCTCGGTTTTTTCATGAACCCTAAAAACCCTCTCAAGTACAATTTGTAATTTAACCAGGGCTGGGCGTGAACCGCACAACCCGTTCAATCTCAATGGATTTAAAATCTAAATAAGCGATTTCTTAGATATAACGTGAGTAGATACGGTTTGTAATAAAATTTATAAGAATATGCTTATACCTAGGTCTCGTTTGGGATGTTACCTTTTTAATTAATTAGTCAAAAAATTATTAAATTAGTCAATTAATCATACCAAAAAATCAACAATTACGGCTTCTCTCTACTTTTTGCACAGCTTTTCGTAATTAGTCAAAAAGTCATCCCAAACATACAAGTTTTTTTTACCTACCTTTTTAGCCAATTAGTCAAAAAGTTACTAAATTAGCCTGTTCCCAAACGAAGCCTTAGATTATTTTTATTTTTATTTTTATTTTTTTAAGATGGAGTTTGCGAGTTTGTAAATGTTTTTATTTTATTTAATGAATTGAAATTGCATAAAATTTGATACTAATTTATTATTATTTTATTATTATATTTTGAATGAATGTAACAGTTAATAAAAATTTAATTTTAGCTAAATTTAAGATTTTAAATAATTTTACTTTAATTATATTGTTGTGTAGTGAATAATTTTGATGATTTAGTTTAGAATTTTGAAAGATGTGCTTGTGCTAGTTTATAATTTTATTTAAAAATTTAGGATTTTGAATAATTTGCTTGTGTTACAAATTGATTTTGTTGTATTTTTAATTTTATAAGTTTTAATCTATTAATTATTAATGTTCAGCATTAGAAAATGGGAAGAAAATGAACCAAAATAAATATTTACAAAACGAAAAAAGAAAAAGAAAAAAAAAAGGCACAAATATAAAATTTAAAAAAAAAAATTAATCCAGAACCCACCCGCAACTGCTCACACATTCGCAACCCGCATTGCGAGCGATTACAAATTCAATTTTTTCTAAACTATACATATGTGAATGGGTCCAAATTACAAATTGAACCGTTTAAAATCAAACCACGAGCACTCCTAAGTTTAACGTAGCTGGTTACGGCCCTGTTTGGTTATGTATGTAGTTCAATTTGGTAGACCTGAATTGAAAAGTTCTTATTTTATTAACTTTTTTATAAAAAGACCCATAGAAAAAATGTAGATAATAATTTAATAATTTGTAATTATTTTTTTAACTAAAAACATGCATTCCTAAACAAGGCCATAGTATTCCTAACATTTCTCTAAATCAAATCCAAACAAAATTAGAAAATTGGTAAGGGGTTTTTTTTTTTTTTTTTTTTTTTGAAAAACGACAGAAATTGTTTTATTTTTCATTTTGCCACAAACTTTGATGTCAAACTTCTATTAACAATGACTCAATAATGATGGCAATAATGAAATTAACTTCAATATTGCCGATCAAATTTTACTTCAATAATCATAATTCAAAAAGATACGGCTTACTGAAGCATCATCCTTCAACTTTCATTCTCCAAGCGTCTCGGTGTCCTTTGTAAAGATGGTCAGGGAGAGTCCGAGTGGAACATAAAAGCAGAGTATCGCATTCGGCACCATGAGAGCAGAGCAAGAGATTAGGAATAGTCACTTCCTAGCTGATTGAAACACTTGCTCCTCCTCTCCTTCAGTTTCATACACTACAGATAAAATATTTCCCAAAAAAAGTGTTTAACCTGCTCAACAAGTCTGTGGAACGCATTAGTTGTCTGCTCTTAGCAGAGGGGTCAAAGAAGGACAACCACATCACTCATTCTTAAAACTAGCGTTTTTAAGACTAAAGACTCAGGGTGGAAAAGGAGGGAAAGGTCTCCATTCCTAGTTCTCTTGTAGCTGAGAATCCAGGATTTACAAAGCATTAATGATATACAAGTTAAGATACCCACTCAAAAAAAGAAAACAACATAACATTTATAAATAAATAAATAACAGTAAAAAACTAAAATCATCCAGCAAATATTGAATAACAATATGAAAGCATTCACCACAGTTCCCAATATGAACTTGGAAGCCTATATCAAAAAGACTAAAAACTGATAAGAGCACTCTCAAAGCTGCACAAAAAGAGCAATGTCGTTAAATATGGTCAAAATGAAAGACAACGAATCCACTCCAGTTGCAGAAAAATCACATTTACGCATGTGTTGTTACTATGAAATAAAAATCTGACAACTACTGAATGTTAGACAACAGCTAAAGTGAAATCTAAAATCCTTATCATCTACAAAGATAAAATGAAAAAAAGCACCTTGATCTAATCATCCCAATGAGCAGATGATGGTACACAGCTTTAAGCATCAACTATAACAAAATGGCAGAAAATTCAATGCGACACTGTAGAACTTCAAATTCCATTTGTCATAGTGAAAAACTGAGAATTCAAACTTGCTTATGGAAGTCAAATTTCAATTGATTGCCCAGTTGTATTCAAAATGAGATAATTCAATATCCACTCTCATCTGCATACGTACATCCTAATTATTGTGCAAGAGCCAACTTTTCCTTGTACAATTTCAATAGCTTAGGAGCTTCTTCTTCGTAACGGTACACAACCCTATTTAGGAACCTGTTTTCAGGAGAAAGTAGCATTCTCATCAAGCTAATCTCGTTGTCTTTAATCAAACCTTTTGACAACAATACTTTATAAACTTCGCACCTTGGAACAATCCTCTTCTCTAAGCTCAGCGAAATAAGTACTGGCCTTCTTACAACAAATGAGGACTCCAAACCCATTCTATTGACAAAAAAATCCATCACCCCCAAGATCTTGTGCTCGGACGCTATCATACACCACGGATACTTCCCAAAAGCAACAAGAATATCATCCTCAGACAAACCCCATTTCTTATAAACCTCAACCTTCTTCTCCCACGTCAATTTTCTCATTGCCCTAAAAGCATGAACTGCTATCACAAATTTCGTCCTAAGAGGATTAAAGCCCATTTCCTCCACCTCCTTCACAATCTCTCTAAACCTATCGCAGCTCGTCATGAATGCTCTAGGTTGGTACCTCAACAAGACCAAAATATTCTCATTTGGCACACCGGATTCTCGCAGAAATTCAATGTTGGGTGCCACGTCAATTTGAAAATCAAGCAAAAGAAGCCTGCCAGAGCGTTTAATAGCATATATGGTTGCCGCTTCGGATCCCATCAATTTTTTTAAGAAATTGAAAGATGGGATGACATGGTTTTCCAAGCTTCTTTTCAGAACAGCTGGCGATGAAGATAGTATTTTGGCAACATCAGTGCTCGAAACGCCTTTAGATTTGAAAAACTCGAGTTTGGGCAAAAGGGTTTTCTCCGGATCACATACGATCACCGGAGGGAGCTTCCCGACGAGAGTTGAGATCTGGGTTTTGGTGAAACCGTGGTTCTCGAAGAATGCGAGGACAGAGTCAGGCTTGTCTGGGGTTTCAAAGTTGACATACTTTGACGCTGAGAGAGCCTTTTCTAGAGAAAACCCACATGAGTTTATGAGGTAATTCACTGTGAATGAGTGTTGATTTGGAGTGGTTTTGAGTGATGATGATGATGATGATGATGAAAAGGGGTGGATTTGAAGGAAATGGAGATTGAAGTGGGTCGGTGAAGAAGCTCTAACAGCAGACCTCAAATGGTGTAAATTTCTGAAGATTAAACTAGACATCGATCAAAATGAAGCCCAAAAAAGAAGAGCTAGTATTTACATTACCTGATCGATCTGCAGAGGATATATTTGCAGATTTTAAGCTTTTTGCGCTCAAATCAAATCCTGTGTCTTTTCATCAACCCCAAAAACCCTCCCAAGTAGTCACAATTGGTAGCTACATACGGCGCCGTTTCGTTATGTCTGTTTGTAGTTCACTTTGTTATACCTAATCTGAAAACTTTTTAATTTAATGAAAAGGCATACAAAAAAAAATGTAGATAATAATTTGGAAAAATTGCTCATACATTTCATTTAAAGAAAAGTTGTTCGATTTAATCTTAAAAGTTTTCTTTTAAATCAATTAATTATTTTTATTTGGAGTATATTATATTTCCTTAATTTGAGAGTTTGATAGTTTAGTTGTTCGCCCTTGTATGTAATTTTGTTTGGATTTTTTCTTGACGTTGGGTGTATGCGAATAAGGTAAATTTTTACGTTTTTATTTTTTTACAGGGATTTAGTAAAATGATTTGTGGGTAGATGACGTTACCCCGTTTGTAGTGTTACAAGACAATATATTTTCATATACTAAACAAACATAAAGATTTAACATTTACATAACAATTTAACTTACACCACCACCATAAGCCCACTATAAACAATCACACCTATCTTACCCTATTATAACATTGACATTAATTAACATGCAAATGACCCAAATCACTAACTAACACTATCATATCCCTAATATCCATAACAATGTCAAAAAACATGAGCCATTTAACGTGTACATTACACGTGTTAAAACAAACATCACAACAACAAAATGCGGCCAACAAAAACTACAAAGTTACATAACACAATTATTGTTCAGCAACATAAAGTTACACCAACTTACCAAATGATATCTACACATACAGAATCCACAAACAAAACAATGACCACATGAATGAGGGATTGCATGGAATGATTTGGGGGTTGTTGATGTGGGTGTATTGATGTTGGATCGTGGGGTTTGTTGAAGGAAGGTGTAGGTGAATGTTTTTTTTCCTGGTGTTGCTTCAGTGTATGTGTTGGAAATGGTAGAAAAAATTTGGGTAAAACCAGAATTTTTTCTCAAGTTTGGTCTATTTTTTACGTGGACCCCGTGCATCGATTTACACGGGTCAAAGTGGTAACGCGTTCTATGCCGCGTTGTGATTCACGTGGTATATTTGGTTGCTCAAAACCATTACCGAGTGAATAGGAAATTGAAGCCAAAGTGTGCTCCATGGAAATGGAGTTTTGGTGAAAATTCCTTAAGGTTGTAAATTGGCTTGTCCCACATTGATTTGGTGGGAAGTTTTGAAAGGGTTTATAAGGCTTGGGTGAGATACTTGAGGTGTGCCCCAAGGGGTACCCAAGTGTTTTAGAGGGAGAGATTATGGGCTAGACCCATTGGACCCAAAAATCACCACACGCGCACCGCCGCCATCCGTCCAGTCGGGCGGGCTGGGCGGGGCTGGGCCTGGGCTTGGGCGCGGGTGCGTGGTGTGATTGGGCTTGTTCGGCCCAATACTAATCTTTTTGGGCCAAAAACATTTGAATTTAATTTTATTTTTGGTAAAATAAAATCCAGAATTCAAATTAAACTGATTTGGATTTTTTGTACATCCAAACAGGGCCCTTCCCGTTTTCAAACAGAAATAAACTAGTTTGGAATTAGTGCACACCTAAACAGGGCCCTTCCCGTTTTTTTGCTATCTGTTTGAATTATTAACAGATTCAAATCTGTTTGAATTCAAAACCAACCGGTATCATACCTGTTCAATTTAAAACCAAGAGCCACCTTTACATCTATAAATAGGACCACCCTCATTTGATGTTATTCATTCAGAAATTTCGTATTTCACCTCTGCTTATTCTATTCTTCATTTTGTTGCATTTTATTTCTGAAAGAAAGAGTGTAAACACTTAGTGTGTTCGTAAGGCAAACAATTTGTAGTGCTGCTATTGTTTGTGGTAGATCATTTCATCTTGGGAGATAGACGTCCAAATTCTAAAAGCACCGTGGAGAGGACGAATCTGTCTTAAGGACACAGTGTTAAACACTAGACTTGATCAGAAAATAATTCGAAGAAATTAAATCAAGTAAGTTATTTAATTTATTTTCAGTGTTGTTTTTTATTTATTAAAATCAGATTTAAATTTTGTTTTTGTAACAAAATAAAATATGTTATCTATTTATTTATTATTTCGAGTTTGATTTTTGTAATCAAACAAATTCTCTCCTTTTCTTTATTTCTTTAAATTCTAATTGTTGTTGTGTACACAATAGAATTAAATCTTTTAAATACAGTGAAGATTGTCCTACAATCTTAAGACAGACTCCTTTTTGGTATCTTCATTGTATTTAATTTTTTGTGTTTTCAAACTAATATTCTGGTTGGAAAAACAAATAGTGATTTATGCTATTTGACAGATAGTAGTAATATACTGTCTCTTTTCTTTGACAACTAGTAGTAATATACTGGTGTCATTAACAATTGCAGAATATTATTTGGTGTTACAGAAAATTATTTTGGTATTTTATTTTTCTAGTTTTAGTAACAAGGAAAATAAAATTATATTATTTTCTAGTTTTAGTAACAAAGAAAATAAAATTATTTTGTATTTTAATTTATTTTCTGATTTTGGTGACTAGAAAATTATTTTGTGTTTGTTCTGATTTTTGTAATCAGATAGTTTTGTGGTATTTTATTTTCTAATTTCAGTAACAAGGAAAATAAAATTACAGTATTTTCTAGTTTTAGTAACAAGAAAAATAAAATAATTTTGTGTTATAATTTATTTTCTGGTTTAAGTAACTAGAAAATTAATTTGTGGTTTGGGTTTCTGATTTTTGTAATCAGATATTATTTCGGAATTTTATTTTACTAGTTTTAGTAACAAGGAAAATAAAATTATTTTGTATTGTAATTTATTTTCCAGTTTTAGTAATTAGAAAATTAATTTTGTTAATCAATCATGTAACTTTGTGACTCGGTCACAATCTGTTAATTTTGTAAGTAACTTATGGTTTCGTTTGGTAGACCACTTATTTTTGAACCCTTTGTGAAAAGGTGTTAATTATTTTGACTTTATCATAGTTCATCGTGAGTATACATAGAAGAATTTGTTTCTAGAGTAAAATATTAGTTTTACAAACTAATTTTATTTTTATTATAATGTGGATTCATAGTCTTGAATTGTTTCTGCACTTGAGTCAGAAAATATATATATATATATATATATTCACAAGAACATTTTATGCATATTTAATTTGTTTATTTATGTACAAATCAAACTTATTAAATGAAGGTATGTTTTGTCATTTTGAAATTTAAAGTTTAAATGCGTTAGATTTTATTTATGAGTTGAGAATCTTTTTATTTCATGATGCAAATTTTGGGATCATGCATGATTAATTTATTTTGTTAATTCATTATTTTTAGTTGATGCGTTTGATATACATGTATGATGTCAATTCAAGTTATTTCTTAACAAAAATTTCATATGATTTTGAATGTTAAATTGATATGTTGATTAATTAGAGTTTTTCCAATCAATTTTGAATGGGTGTCTAAACACCAGAGAAATTTAAACATGAAGATGTATGTAGTTATATCGTTCCATTTAATTGGAAAGTAAATTTAAGAAATCTTTTATGTTGATTTTTAGTTTATTTTGAATTATGTGACATGAGATGTCATTAATAATTATTTTACTTGCGTAGTAGAATTTGTTAAACCATGAACCATTTTATTAATATGGGGGTGTATCTCTTGCATTAGTTGAGATAATTTAATTTTCTTCTGTCACAAATATTTTTATAACAGTGACATTTATTTGTTATTGAGTTGCAAGAATGTATACAATGAAATGGGTTTTTGAATTGTTTGATTCTTAGGCAAAAAATTTTATGAGGATATGATTTTGTCAAAACATTAATTTTGACTTGAGTAGTCATAATTATTTTGGTTTTTTCTTGAATTTGTTTTGAAATTCATTGATTTATATTAGAAGTGATAGGGGTGGTGAATATGATGCATCATTAAATGAATTTTGTGCACAGCATGGCATTATTCACCAAACTACAGCCCCTTATTCTCCACAGCAAAATGGAATTGCTGAAAAGAAGAATAGAACCCTCAAAGAAATGATGAATGTCATGTTACTAAGTTCAGGTTTACCACAGAACTTGTGGGGGGAAGTAATATTGTCTGCTAATTATGTTCTTAATAGAATACCCCACAAGAAAACCAACAGCACTCCTTATGAATTGTGGAAAGGTCGACCGCCTTCCTACAAATACTTAAAAGTATGGGGGTGTTTGGCAAAAGTTGAAGTTCATGTTCCTAAAAAGACTAAGATTGGACCAAAAACAGTAGACTGTGTGTTTATTGGTTATGCTCAGAATAGTAGTGCATATAGGTTTCTGACTTATAAATCAGAAATACCTTATATAAATGTGAACACTATTATAGAGTCAAGGAATGCTGTGTTTTTTGAACATGTCTTTCCTTACAAGAAAGGACAGGAATTAAGTTCACAGAAAAGAACTTATGATTGTACACAAAGTCAAGAGACTAATAACAATCAAACACAAGAGACTAGCAATAGTCTCGACCAACAGGATTTAACTAATGATGAACCAAGACGAAGTAAGAGAGCGAGAACATTGTAACAACCCTCATACTGTTTACTGATTAATGACCGATTGATCACCAATTACTGTTAAACGAGACTGATAATGACTGATAATTGAACTGATTAAAAGTACTGAACTGACTGACTGAAACTGGAAACCGAATTGATTGAGTATATGTTAGTTAAATTGCATTCTATCTGTTTGATTGTATGATTATCTGTTCATACTTATATGTTTAAACTGCTAATTGAAGGCCTTATCGGCGGCCGAATCCGGAATTGGTCAGTGTTATATGATCCTCATAATTAATGTAATTTTATGGTATAATTATCTGAAATTTGATTAGGTATGATTAAATTAGATTAAATAATGAGTTAATTGCAGAGTTGACTTATTTACCGTTTCGCCACTTAGTGGCCACCACTTCACACCTCTTGAGCCTTATTACACTCCACGTGCTTGATCAAAACAAACTCTTCTTCTTCCATTCTTGCACTCAACCGACCCAAGAGGAGAGTTAGAGAGAGAGAGAATTGTTCTAGAGAATTGGCTTGAAAGGCTTGAGGAGATCATAGGAGATTTGCCTAATTGGACTCCTAAACCTTGAATACAAGCTCTAGGTAAGGATTTTATCTTCTCATTCTTGTGTTTGAACTGGTTCTTGTATGGTTCATGTCTAGTTGTAGAGCTAAGTCATGAATTGGTCCATTAATGGTGAACTGAAGCTCAATCTTTGCATGCATGTTTGTATTGTAGATGTTTGAGTTGTTTTCATGGCAAAAGGTTACATGCATGTTCATAATCATGTTTAAGTCCATGATTTCACCATGTTTTGAAAAAGAATTGGCTCCTGAGAGCATCAATTGAAGCTTAAGTGTTGCATGCATGTAAATATATTGAAGTTTTGAGGTGGTAGTTCACCATACCTCACATGCATGTCCATCTTTTGAATATACTCCATGAGTTCATCCTGTTTTTGAAGGCTTGAGCTCTTTTGAAACAGCATTAAAGCTTTGAAAACGATTTAAGATCATGCATGTCATGTTTGAAGATTGTTCTTGAAAATGATTTGAAATTGGGTTTGAATTAAACACCCTTGGGCTTTGATTTCTTAAAAATTGAGCTTTGAAACATGATATCCTATGTGTTTTTAAGTGTTTTCCAGAAAATGGGCCCAAGAGGATTGGTTTTGATGCTTTTGAGCTTGGTTTTAGACCTGGAGATCGAATCTGGGATTTCCAGATTTCAGTCGTCCGCTCGAGCGGGGGAAGTGCCGCTCGAGCGGGAAAATCGAGCTTCCAGCATCTTGCACTGTTTTACAGTCCGCTCGAGCGGAGTCATGTCTCAAGCTCGAGCGGGCGTCGAGCGGGGATTTCACCCATCCAGTACCTTTACAGTACGCTCGAGCGGGAAAGTTTGCGCTCGAGCGAGTACCTTTGTTTGCCTGTACGCTCGAGCGGGGAAACCTGAGCTCGAGCGGGAATCTGTTTTTCTGAAAATCCTGAAAATGCTTTTAAATGTGCATTTTTGCATCCTCATCCCATCCTAGGTATTCTTAGGCCTAGTTTAAGGCATTTAGATGAGGATATCGTTGTAGAACACACCAAGGCAAATTAGGGATTAAGTTATGATATTTCCCAACTGTGTAGCTTAGTGTGTGTTCAACCTGTGAACTGTGTAGGGTTGGCAACTGGGGAGACACGCTCTAGCATACTGTAGCCCAGAACTCTGTGAGTAACAATTGTGTAAAGATATGTTCAACTGATTATTTTCTGAATACTGAACTGAACTGTTTACTGAACTGGTATTATTTACTGAATGAATGTATGTCCTTTATTTCTGAACTGTACTGTGGCATCCTTAGTATCTACGGTTTACTGTTACTGTTACTGTCACAGAGATCTCTGTCGGTTTCCTTGTGGAACCACTACTGTTTACTGACTGATGGCCATCATTACTGTTCGGTCTTTTAAGACCTACTGTTACTGTTATGCTAATGGATGTACCACATATGACTGTTTACTGTACTGAGCAACTGAATTACTGATTGAAATGAACTGTTTTCATTGCTGTAAGGACATTCATTCTAAACCCCTTTACGCTTTATGTTATTCACTGGGCTTTAGCTCACTGCTCATATATATATGTAGGTGTACAGGCACCAGACCGCAGCTAGAGGCGTCAGGGTTACTCCAGTTTTGTCAAGCCAGCCTTTGTGCCTCACTGCGAGGTTCCAAGCCTACTGTTAAGGCTTAGGGGTGTTTTAGAATTTCCCCCTTTTTGTACTGTTTCACTGTTTTGTATAGACTGACTGTTTACTGTACTGTTATACAGGGATTAGGTCCCTGTACTGTGTGACTGTTAATTTTGTATAGACCGTACTGTTTTGTACAGATGGAATGTTTCTGTACTGTTATGTAGGGTTGAGTCCCTAGTTTGAATGGATGTAAGTATTGTACATACTGTTCAGTACTGTTTACGTATGAATGCATGGAAAATCTTTTGCATACAGACTGTCACAGCTCATTGGACATTGTTTAATTACTGTATTGGCTTCCGCCAGGCCCTGTACTCTGTTTTACTGTATTTCTGTTAAGCAGGCCTTCGGTAATCTCGGATTACTGGCCGGTTACGGTGCTAAACCCATAGGGCCGGGTTTGGGTCGTGACAGAACATCAAAATCCTTTGGTCCAGATTTTCTGACATACTTGTTAGAAAATGAACCTCAAAGCTTTAAGGCAGCAATGACAGGTCCTGAAGCACCTTTGTGGAAAGAGGCTGTTAATAATGAAATTGAATCCATTATGCAAAATCATACTTGGGAATTGGTGGATCTTCCACCAGGTTCTAAACCTCTTGGATATAAATGGATATTCAAGAGAAAAATGAAAGCAGATGGTTCAATTGACAAGTATAAAGCAAGACTTGTTGTTAAAGGTTACAGACAAAAGGAAGGTCTGGACTATTTTGACACATATTCCTCTGTGACAAGAATAACATCCATTCGCATGCTTATTTCTATAGCAGCGTTGTTTAATTTAGAAATACATCAAATGGATGTTAAGACAGCTTTCTTAAACGGTGATCTAAATGAAGAGATCTATATGGAGCAACCCGAAGGGTTTGTAGTATCAAGACAAGAAAAGAAAGTTTGTCGACTTGTAAAATCTCTTTATGGATTAAAACAAGTACCTAAGCAATGGCATGAAAAATTTGATTATGCAATGCTTACTAATGGATTTAAGATAAACGAATGTGACAAATGCGTCTATATTAAAAACACTGACCAAGGATATGTCATAGTTTGTCTTTATGTGGATGACATTCTTATCATTGGAAGCAGTCAAAACATTATCAAATTAACTAAGTAGATGCTTAACAAAAGATTTGATATGAAAGATATGGGGGTCGCAGATGTTATATTAGGAATGAAAATTACTAAAACATCTGACGGATATGCATTATCTCAATCACATTATATTGAGAAAATTCTTGATAAATTTATCAAAGATGATATGAATTTAGCTAGAACACCTGTAGACGTCAATCTTTACTTATCAAAAAAAAAAAGGTGATGTAGTGTCTCAGTTAAAATACTCCCAAATCATTGGAAGCCTAATGTACCTAATGAATTGTACTCGTCTTGATATAGCTTATGCTATCAGTAAATTGAGTAGGTACACTAGTAACCCCGGAGAAGACCATTGGAAAGCAATCATTCGGGTTCTTAGATATCTAAGATTCACCCGTGATCATGGCTTGAACTTTACTCGATATCCAGCAGTACTTGAAGGTTATTGTGATGCAAATTGGATATCGGATACTAAAGATTCAAAATTCACAAGTGGATATGTCTTTACTCTAGGAGGCGCTGCTGTTTCTTGGAAATCCACGAAACAAACTTGCATCGCACGATTCACAATGGAATCCGAGTTCATTGCTTTGGACAAAGCAGGAGAAGAAGCAGAATGGCTTCGTCACTTCTTAGAAGACATTTCAATGTGGCCAAAACTTGTGCCAGCTATTTGCATTCATTGTGATAGTCAATCTGCAATAAGCAGGGCACAGAATCATATGTATAATGGTAAGTCACGACATATTTGTCGTCGACATAATACCGTAAGGCAATTGTTGTCAAACGAAATAATCTCAATAGATTATATAAAATCTAAAGAGAATATTGCGGATCCGTTAACAAAAGGTTTGACAAAAGAGCTAGTGTATAGTTCATCGAAGGGGATGGGATTAAAGCCTATTACATAAGAGTCGTCATAATGGTAACCCTACTTATATGACTGGAGATCCCAAGAACTAAGTTCAAAGGGACAACTAAGTTATGTATGGCTCACCAGAAATCACCAAGGGATTAAAAATTCCCTACCCATTCCTATGGTAAGAGTGATATCTGCAACATATGTTGTATACAAGGGTATAAGGATAAGTTTTGCTTTTAATGATTACTTATATCTTGATTAAGGTATAAAATCAAGACGAGTATAAGGAGATACTCACAATAAGAATCACCTATATGAGTGTTGAACTGGGGCCGGTTCCATGAGAATGAAAAGGCTAAATTCTCTAGAAACACTTATGAAAACCAGGCGTGTTCAAGGCCAAAATGAACACAACAGTGAGAACCACGATGTGTTAGAAGATATTTTGTGTGAAATCTATTGTCTTGGCTTACACAAACGGCTGAACAATTCAAGGCATCGCGTCCATTGGTTAGCCAGTAAGTCCGATAGGTTATCACTAGGGAAGGTTCAAGGCCGAAAACTACCTATCTTGATGCAAGATATTTTCGACTTATACTCTTTCGTTAAAGTCTGCATATTGTTGCATTTCCGTTGTCATCAAATTCCATTCATGTGGGAGATTGTTGGAAATGGTAGAAAAATTCTGGGTAAAACCAGAATTTTTTTCTCAAGTTTGGTCTATTTTTTAAGTGGACCCCGTGCATCGATTTACACGGGTCAAAGTGGTAACGCGTTTTATGCCGCGTTGTGATTCACGTGGTATATTTGGTTGCTCAAAACCATTACCGAGTGAATGGGAAATTGAAGCCAAAGTGTGCTCCATGGAAATGGAGTTTTGGTGGAAATTCCTTAAGGTTGTAAATTGGATTGTCCCACATTGATTTGGTGGGAAGTTTTGAAAGGGTTTATAAGGCTTGGGTGAGATACTTGGGGTGTGCCCCAAGGGGTACCCAAGTGTTTTAGAGGGAGAGATTATGGGCTAGACCCATTGGACCCAAAAATCACCACACGCGCACCGCCGCCATCCGTCCAGTCGGGCGGGCTGGGCTGGGCCTGGGCTTGGGCGCGGGTGCGTGGTTGGATTGGGCTTGTTCGGCCAAATACTAATCTTTTTGGGCCAAAAATATTTGAATTTAATTTTATTTTTGGTAAAATAAAATCCAGAATTCAAATTAAACTGATTTGGATTTTTTGTACATCCAAACAGGGCCCTTCCCGTTTTCAAACAGAAATAAACTAGTTTGGAATTAGTGCACACCCAAACAGGGCCCTTCCCGTTTTTTTGCTATCTGTTTGAATTATTAACAGATTCAAATCTGTTTGAATTCAAAACCAACAGGTATCATACCTGTTCAATTTAAAACCAAGAGCCACCTTTACATCTATAAATAGGACCACCCTCATTTGATGTTATTCATTCAGAAATTTCGTATTTCACCTCTGCTTATTCTATTCTTCATTTTGTTGCATTTTATTTCTGAAAGAAAGAGTGTAAACACTTAGTGTGTTGGTAAGGCAAACAATTTGTAGTGCTGCTATTGTTTGTGGTAGATCATTTCATACTGGGAGATAGACGTCCAAATTCTGAAAGCACCGTGGAAATGACGAATCTGTCTTAAGGACACAGTGTTAAACACTAGACTTGATCAGAAAATAATTTGAAGAAATTAAATCAAGTAAGTTATTTAATTTATTTTCAGTGTTGTTTTTTATTTATTAAAATCAGGTTTAAATTTTGTTTTTGTAACAAAATAAAATCTGTTATTTATTTTGTTACAAAAACAAGCGTGGTCCCTCTCTCCTTCGGGTAGTCTAAATAACAGATTTTATTTTGTCCAACTTAGGATTCCCAACCGAGATGATGTACTCCGGTTGGAAGAGTTGGTGTCTTGTCCAACTTAGGATTCCCAACCGAGATGATGTACTTCGGTTGGAAGAGTTGGTGTTTTGTCCAACTTCGGATTCTCAACCGAGATGATGTATTCCGATTGGAAGAGTTGGTGTTTTGTCCAACTTCGGATTCTCAACCGAGATGATGTACTCCGGTTGGAAGAGTTGGTGTTTTGTCCAACTGCGGATTCTCAACCGAGATGATGTACTCCGGTTGGAAGAGTTAGTGTCTTGTCCAACTTTGCTTTCTCAACCGAGATGATGTACTCCGGTTGGACGAGTTAGTGTCTTGTCCAACTTAGGATTTCCAACCGAGATGATCTACTCCGGTTGGAAGAGTTGGGGTCTTGTCCAACTTAGGATTCCCAACCGAGATGATGTACTCCGGCTAGAAGTGTTGATTTGTTCAACTTTGTTACAACCGAGATGGGTATTTCGGTTCATGAATTTGTTTTGTTATGCTGAAATGCTTCGACCGTGTTATGGATTCTGGTCGACAAAGTGTTCAAACGATGAGTTATACCGAGATATTTTGCTAAAGATGGAATTGATTATTACCGTGCAAACACTTAGAAAAATGTGGGTTTCTCATTGAAAAGAAAATCATTACAAAAGGTAGGGACAGAGCCCGGTTACATCAAAAGAGTTGGAAGCAAAAATACAAGAACAAGGAAAAAGAAAGCTAAACTAGGGGGGAGAGATTGGTGAACTCGTCCTCGCCAGCATCAAGGTTGATAGTAGGACTGACGTCTTGGACACCGGGCTCAGCACTGCCGGGCTGCTCTTGCACCTCGGCCTCCTCTGCTTCAGAATCTGTGTCATCCTCTCCATCTTCAAGTCCTTCCTCGGCCTCCGCTTGCAGAGCGCTGAACACGTCGTTTGCGTAAGGCACAAGGTAGACCGGTAGCGAAGCTGGAGGAGGGTTGGCAAATACGTCGGTGTCGGAGCCTTGGCCGAGGTGTTCGCAGGCAGACTTCCAGCCTGCTTTGAAGTAGATGTCTTGCGTTGCAAAGACCTGCTTCTTGTAGCTCTCCTCGGCCTCGTTAAAGCCGGCGGTGTTTGCAGCCCGGCAAGCTTTCTTCTTCGACTTCTTTAGAGTGTCCACCTCGGCTTGGAGCTCATTTTGCTTTTTCTCGGCTGCATCCAGCTGGCCGAGCAGTCTGTTATTGTCGGAGTTGGCCATTTCAAGCGAAGACTTAGCCCGGCTGAGCTCGGCTTGAAGGCTTTCAACGTGGCTGGCTGTGTCGTTGGCTTTCTGCCTAAGCCGGTGGATGCGCTCCAAAACCAAGTGTTGTTTTTGAATGGCCTGCACAAAGAAGCAAAGTTGATCAGAAAGGGGACCGAGCAGAAAGGGAACCGAGCAAACACTTGTGAAATTTTTAAAAAGAACATCAACTTACCCTGGCCATAGACTTCACTGACGACTTGACCAATCGAGTGTCAGGGACGTGGTCGCTGCCGACCACATCGCTCGGTAGGAGCAGAGCTTTTGACAGATCAAAGGCGAGCAGATGCTCTTTATCAGCCTTAATCGAAGCCGTCGCCGGGATGTCTTGTCCCCGATGCTTCAAATGTGGACGCCAGGCCGGCACTGGGGCGGGGGCGTCTGTTGGATGCTCGGTGGTAAGCTCGGTGACTAGCTTGGCAGAAGGGTCTGCCCGAGCTCTTTTACCGGCACGTCGAGCGGAGGGTTCTCAGCTGGATTGCCCGGCGGACTGAGTGGCAAAGGCGACCACGGCGCCACTGGATTGACCAGCGGCTGGCGACCGGGTTACCACGCTCGGCACCTCGGCGGATGTGGCGGTAAGCAGGTTCTTGATTCGACTTCTTTTGGCCATTTCTTGCTCGTCTGTTAACCGGATTAACGGGACGTTGGGTAAGGTTGGATCTGGCGGTGGCGAAGGAGCTCTGAGGAAGTCGGTTACTCTACTCCGGCGCGGAGCAGAATATCTGTAAGTCGGCGTGTAGCCGAGTAAGTCATTGCAATCTCGGTGGGAATACCGAAGCACGGTCCGAATGGCTTCAACGTTGGGAAATTGGTAATTGGCTTGCAAGGCTTGGATTGCTGCAAAAGAGACAGGAAAACCGGTTAGTTACAGAGTAAAGAGTTAAACTGACCGAGCAAGTTTGAGTGGCTTACACGAAGAACCGAAGTCCTTGTTTATAAACCAGCCCGGCACCTCGGCTGTTTCATAGTTGCCCGACACCCAGAAAAAATCGTCGTCGTGAAGATCTTTATCCGGGGTGCCGGTTACAATTTTTTCCTTGCCCGGCCTTATCTTCAGGTAATAAGCTAGGCCGTCCCCGGTGTGGCCCATTGTGTATTGCCTCAGTATCTCGGCTAGGCCTAAGTTGGTGCCTAGCCGATTGTTCAATTCGTGAACGCCGTTGATTATTCGATAAGTGTTGGTGGACACTTGTGTGGGTGCCAGCCCGGTGCGGCGAAGGAACTCGGTTATAAGAGGATTGAGCGGGAAACGGAGTCCCCCTTCGATAATTGAGAGCACGGTGAAGGGGCATTGGTCAAGTCTGCCCCAAGGTGTGGTCTCCTCTTCAGCCAGTTCGAGACGAACATCGGCCGGGATGCCGTAATCTTCTCTGAAAGCAGCTAGTGCGGCCGGAGTATCCACTAGAAAGCGGAATTTCCCCATTTGTGGCCGGCTTAGTTTATCCCGGCTGAAGGGTTTGGCACTGGTTATTGGACGCTGCTCGGTCCTGAGAGCCTCAGGAATGACAGTGGTCCCCTTGGACTCTGCAGGAAAATGATGGTAAGTGTTAAGTGTGAGCGCGGTTGCGCAAAAGGAGCTGGGTTTTAGCTCGGTCATTTAGAGTGCCAAACCACCTCGGTTGTCTAATTCTATCTAAGGAGCCCGGTCGCCCAAGTAGACCAGATGTTAGCCCGGTTGAGTGACCAAGTCCTTTTGTTATCTCGGTTTTTGCTGAGGTCCAGACAAACTTGTTATTTGCTCGGTTGGACTGGTTTTTTGGATCAAAAGAGGGCCAGGAGCCCGGTTCACCCCAGTTTTTCTGTGTTCTTCATGAAGATGAAGAACACCAAGAACAATGGGAGGTTAGGTGCGGATTCTACGACCTATGCCCTAATAGCTATGTTTTTGTGCCCTAATGTGTGTATTATGAAAGAAAATAGCAACAAAGTGAGGGTGGAATGACTTACCAGTGAGGGGCAGGACCTAATCCTTCAAGCACGAAGAATGGCAGCAAGTCTGGATGAAGATGCAAGAGCTCTGAGGTCGAATATCGAAGTGGCAGTAGGAAGATTTGGAGTTTGAGAAGGGCATGTATGTATAGGCGAAGGAGACCGCCCAAATTCAAATTCTGGCAAAAACGGCAGGTTGGCTGCCCGATGACCAATGGCAGCCCGCCACGTGTCCCCATTTATGGCTACGACAGGACTGAAGCGATGGGTTGCAAATACGAAGAGCCAACCGAGCTACTTTCGACGAAGAGGATGTCAGCCGAGGAATATAACCGGGCAAGGTTGCAGACAATTATGTTAGCTAGCCCGGTCGAGGTTCGGCGTCTTGAAGACCGGAGAAATGTTATCTCGGTCGAAGTGAGTAATCCCAGTCATGCTTTCGCGGACGGGATTAAGGGGCAATTGAGAGGGTGATTTATGATCTGGAGTTGGGCCGAGGTAGCGACCGAGCAGGTTGAGAGCCCAGCAGTGCATTGGGCCGAGATGATCGACTGTTCGCCCAGAGAAGGGCTGCCAGAACTTGGGCCGGGCAGAACTTAGGCCGAGTGTGTCCCGCCCCAGACCGTAAAGAAGCAGCTTGGTAAGGCAGTGCTCGGTCGGACCAGGATGCTCGGTCCGAGGTTAGCCGAAGCCAGACAAGCCGAGTGACCGGCGCCCGGAAAGGCGCGGTCGGCCGAGGTTACCGTTTGACCGGCATGAAAGTTGGCCACGGGGTGCTTCGGGCTAGGCGTTGCTGAGATGCCGCCGAGTCCGGTCCCCCCTTGGACTTTGCCAGGGAAGTGCTTGGGTATGAAGCACGGCACGGCGCAACAACGCATAGGGCAGCTCGGCTGCCGAGCTCCAGCTGTGATGACAGGCAGTTGGGATTAGGTGATGATTGGCATGGTTTATGCTGACAGATGGGATAGCGGAGCCACGTGTCAGGAGCTGACTGGGAGTGGATGTGGGGTGCAGAGGGTATATAAGCATGTCTGCGCCCCCCATACGCGACACACGAACATCTCTGTAAGGATTTCTTACCCTCAAACACTCTCTCCCTTCTCTCTATCCATCCTAAGGTGTGTGCTAACTTGAGCGTCGGAGGGTTTTTCCGGCCACACACCGCCGGGTAGCTCACCATTACTTGCTCGCAGGTGATCGGACATCGACGGAGCTCGGAAGAAAGGAATACGGGCTTGCCGGAATATTTGCTTCCCGTACAGTGTATAAGATCTAAATGTTGGATTTATTGATACTTTACCCTAATAATTTAATAATTTGTAGTTACTTTCTAACTAAAAACATGTATTCCTAAACAACGCCTTAGTATTCAAAACATTTTTCTAAATCAAATCTAAACAAAATTAGAAAGTCGGTAGGTTTTTTTTTTTTGCATTTTTGCCTTTTTTTAAAAAAAAAAAATACCAAAGAAATTGTTTCATTTTTCATTTTTGTGTGTAAAAGTTGGTTGTTTTTAGAGAATTTTCTCCAAAACAGTTTTCATAAATATATATATATATATATATATTTTTTTTTCTTTTGGTATTTTTTAGGGGGAAAAAACAAAACAAAAACAAAAAATAAAAACATAATCAATTTTTAAATTTTAAGCTATTTTTACCTCATCACACACAAAATTCATCAAAGCTCCAATGTATATAGTGACTCCAATAGACTGCATCAAACATATTTAAAACTTGTTAAAATTTTAAATTAAATTTGAATAACAGTCTACCCAATTTGATTCACAGCATAAGTAACTGGTGAGTTTTGTTAATTAAAAAAAAAAATATGTATATATATATGACAAATATAATATTTTATGAAATTATAGTTTAGGTTCGTATGAAATTATAGTTTGAAAGTAATGATTTTAGTTAAAATAATATATGCAAATTGTAATTTTATATGAAATTAACAAAATTAACAATTTTGGAGTCAACTATTCTCTCTATTTTTTTACATATCTTTTTATAAAAAGTCTAAAAACTAATTAAAATAATCAATTCTCAAAATAACCTTAATCTAAAGTACAAAAGAATTTGTCCCAATCTCTATATAGTGGGTGAGCATTGATCGTACTAGGTCAGATCAAGTCGGATTGCGAATGGGCCCAAGGTTAGGGGAAATATATATGTATATCCTAGGCGGAACCCATCCAATTTCCAATCCTTAAAATCAAAATTCTATGTATTAAATAAAAATAAATGCTACAAAACTAAATATAAATAACTAGCCAGCAAAATCTTACATGTACTATCTCTAACCACAAGAGCCAACCAATAACAACATCAAATTTGGAATTAATCTCCACCCTTTGCTGGTTGACTGCGTTCAGCTTCATTAGCAGTATCAGACTTGGACACAACCCAACCATCTCATTGTATCTCAATCGTCTTTGTATAAGAAAATGCACAATCAATAGCAAATTAAAATCATTATCGCATTTCCAAATACACCAAGGCCATGTTTGTTTGGATGGACATGAGCTTGGGATCCAATAAAATTATTAATCCAATGTTTGGTTAAACAATTGAAATAGGGACTAATTATTTTAAACTTGACTATTAGTTAAGATAGGATACATAATCCAACGGATTCGTAATCCTAGGACTATTAATCATGGGAATACTAATTCAGTCCGCCCAAACAAACATGGCCCAAAGGTTAAAAACAGCCAAAGCAAGACACTCCCTCTAACAACTCTTTTATTTCTTTGCTGGAGAAACATCATACTTTGCTAACAAACAGAAGACAAAGCCCCTAATCACATGCAATACACAACAGAGATGAATAAATATCATGAGCACATAGTAATGAAGTTCATAGACTTCCCTAATATTTATTTCCTAGCTGCACAAAATACAATGACGCCACAACTAAAATTGGCAGCTTTATATGTATCATTGCCAACTCCAAAATAGCCCGCGATTTGTAGAATCCAAAACATAAGCAAATGCAAGATTTGCCAAGTACAGAACAGTACAAAACCCATTTGAAAAGATGACTTCCTGATTAAAGATTCCATATAGTAGAATCCAAAACATAAGCAAATGCAAGATTTGCCAGGTACAGAACAGTACAAAACCCATTTGAAAAGATGACTTCCTGATTAAAGATTCCATATCAACGAGCATATGCAAAAGAAAATGGGGTTTAATTAAATTACATGTTTTATGCATTTAGATTTGAACAAAATTATGATTTTTGTTTAATTCCATAACCATAACCATAACTATAACCATAACCAAATGAGAGATGTTGGAAAAAGTGTGAATTCGGTACAAGCATCTTAATCAAATCACCACACTACATTGACATTGCTCTCTAATGTCCAGTACAAGCAATTAAATTTAACTATAGTTCCTTTTATGTAAATTTTGTTATAGTAAGAGGCAAGTTACAGATGATTAACAAGTTTACAATCCATCAAAAGATGTACGTTGCACTAAACTATATTTTAGCATTTTTACAATTTTTTTGTATCATAATGCTCACTCCTTACGCTCCTCGTTTGAGAACAGGCTAATTTAATAACTTTTTGGCTATTTGGCTAAAATATGAACTAAAAAAACCTAATATGTTTGTGATGACTTTTTGACTTTTTATGAAAAGATGTGCAAAAAGTAGAGAGAAAAAAGAAATTTTGACTTTTTGGTATGAGTTGTTGACTTTTTGATTTTTTTAAGTAACTTTTTGACTTTTTGACTAAACCAGCCTATTGCCAAACGAGGCCTGAAATTATATTTAAAAAACCGGTAACGATTCACTATCACTACTATCATTATGCCATTTTTCAAAACTGATGCTGAAGGATATAATAAATTCTGTTCAGACTTTTTATATACAAAACTGTAATAAAAATCTGTAGTGTCTATCAATGAAGTGTATTGCACACTAATGTCCTGCTCAGATCGAGTTTCTTTATTATGTCCAAAATAAAGAGCTGCAACATAACATATCTTGATAAAGAAGAAACAAAGAAAGCTAGCCTATCCATTGAGCATTGTGTGCATGACTTTGGTGTCACTACTAAATATATACCAATTATACAAAACCAAATGGCAAAGAGAACATATAAATAGAACCTCAAAGAGAAACCTCCAAAAAATAAATATAAATAAATAAATCCAAAAACATCTTGTATGACTTGGAAATTTGAAACAAGATTATAAACTGAATATGCACACAAGAAGAATAAAAGGGAAACAATAATCTAACCGTTGTTGCAATGAGAAGTGTAACTGGGTAATCACAAGATTCACAACCATCATGATAATGTGGAAAAAATTCAAACCTTAGAAAGGAAATTGGTCCCCCAGCACACAACAATATGATTGTGTATAAACAAAATACATACCCAGGTAGATATGTAGATATATTTATATACCTATACATAATTTCCCAGATGAACATATATTAGTACACTGCTTCAAGCTTCAGCCATTACAACATGACAAAGAATTCAATGCAGCGGTGTGGAACTTCAAACCTATTCGTCGAAGTGGAACCAGAGAACATGAACTTGTTTACAGATGACAAATTTTAATTGATTGCCCCATTGTATTCAAAATGATATAATTCAACAAACAGAGTTAAACCGGGAGAAGCAAATGAACGAGGAAATTTATGTTGATTTTTTATACCCACAACTTAATTACTTTGCAAGAGCCAACTTTTCCTTATACAATTTCAATAGCTCAAGAGTTTCTTCCTCGTGACAGTAGACAATCCTCTTTAAAAACTGCTTTTCAGTATACCTCAGCATAGTCACCAAGCTAATATTGTTGCAGTTAATCAAACCCTTCGACATCAGAACATGATAAATTGCACACCTTGGAACAATCCTCTTCTCTAAACTAAGACCAACAAGTATCGGACTTCTTGCAAGAAACGAAGAATCCCAACCCATTTTATTGACAAAAAATTCCATCACTCTCGTGATCTTATGCACGGACGCCATCATACACCACAGATACTTTCCAAAAGCCACGAGAATCTAATCCTCAGAACAGCCCCACTTCTTATAAACTTCAACCTTTTTCTCCCAGGTCGATATACTCATTGCGCTAAACGCTTTAACAGCTATCACAAACTGCCAGCTCACAGGACTAAAACCCATTTTCTTTACCTCATTCACATTCTTTGTAAACCTATCACTAGGTGTCATGAATCTTTTAGGGTGGTACTTGAAAAACGACACAATATTCGCATTTGGCACACCTGCTTCTCTCATAATTTCAATATTGGGTATTACAAAAACTTGAAGGTCATAAACGAGAACCCTGGCAAAGCGTTTAATACAACAAATCAATTCCTCTTCGGAACCCATAAATTTTTTTAAAATATTGAAAGATGGGATGATTTGGTTTTCCAAGCTTCTTTTGAGAATAGTTGGCTCTGAAGATAGTAGTTTGGCAACATCTGAGCTTGAATCGCATTTGGATTTGAAAAACTCGAGTTTGGGCAGAAGGGTTTTCTTCGGATCACTTAAGAGGACCCGAGGGAGCATCATAACGAGTTTTGAGATCTGGGTTTTGCTGAAGCCATGGTTCTCGAATAATGCGATGACAGAGTTAGGTCTGTCTGGGGTTTCAAAATTGACATTTTTTGATGCTGAGAGAGCCTTTTCTACAGGAAAACCACATGAGTTTATGAGGTAAGTCACTGCGAATGAGTGTTGATTTGAAGTGGTTTCGATTAATGATGATAATGATGATGAAAAGGGGTGGAATTGAAGGAAATAGTGATTGTGGAGGTGGGTTCATGAAGAAGCTCTAACAACAGACATTTATGAAATTTCACGCAAAATAAGTTGAGGGACTGACTTACCTGTTCTGCAGATGAAATCTTCACAATTTTGAAAAACAACAATGATTCGTCCCTCATTTTCCTCCCACCCCCTTTGATCCCCCTCTCTCTCTCATTGGCTATATTTTTTTTTTCTTTTTTTCCTGCTCCTCCAATCACCACCTGCCACGTGGCAAGGGAGTGAGGGGTGACCCCTAAAAGGGGTCCCAAGCATTATTATTTGAAAACAACTTTCACCCCAAATTTTGTTATTCATGAACCCTAAACCCTCTTTTTCACGCTATGTATGGCATAAATTTTTGGAAAATTTACCCATGAGTCCTAGTTTCTAAAAAATTGAACCATTTAGTCCTAAAAGTTTTCTTATGTTCCATTCAGTCCCATTTGCACATCAATCTAATGTTTGAAACATTAATCTGATGTTTGAAATCTAATGTTCAAAACATTAATCTAATGTTCGAAATCTAATGTTCGAAACATTAATCTGATGTTTGAAACATTGTAATGGGACCTTTCAGTCTATAAGAAAACTTTTAGGACTAAACAGTGTATAAGTTATTAATTTGGGATTTATTGGTGCATCCCCCTAAATTTTTTTGAGGTAAATTAGTCCTAAAAAAAATAAAAATAAAAATAAAAAATTAATAAGATAAAATATGATATTCAAATCATAATTATTTTATTTTTTCTCTTATGAAAGTCAAAAAGTCTATCATAATCGAGACTTTTTAGCGTCGAACTAAAATAGCCAAAAAGCTCAAGGTCAAAAAAATCAACTCACATTCCAAACGAAGGCTCAAATTATCCGATTTTAACTAGCGAGTATGACCATGTAAAATACGACTTAATTTGTTATAATTGCATCAATTCATATTAATTTGAATTAACACATCTGCTAATCGTGAATCAAATTAAATTTTTTAAAATCATTCTGTCTTGCTATGTTTAATACACACATATATAAATATATATATATATATAGTAAAATTTATTAAAGTGTGTGAAATATTAAAGTGAAATAAAGTGTGTGAAATATTTAATATATAAAATTTATTTCAAATTAATAGTCATATATATAAAATATTATATAAAATTAGTTTATATTATATATATAAAATATTATGTAAATGGTGTTATATATTACATAAATACTTGACAATTATTTAAAAATATTCTTCAATTAACTATAAAATTAGAATTATCCCAAACTACGGTTTGATTTATTTGACAACCGATCATTTACTGTTTGATTTATTATTTTACTCTCAAATCATTTAAAGCTCGCCGCACAAATCCTTACTAGTGGGTCAGTGTATCATGTAAATAAAATAATATAAATATATTAGTACAAACTTAAATCGTATGAATAAGGCTTGGTTTGGGAAGTGGGTTGGCTTTTTGGCTTTTTGGCTTTTTTGGCTATTTTAGCCTGGGCTAAAAAGCTTGGTTTGGGAAGGGCTTTTTGATTTTTTGGCTTTTTTGACTTTTTTTGTGAGAGAAGAATGTAATGATTATGAGTTGGATGTGATGTTTTGTTTGTTATGGCTAAAATAGCCTATTTTGTTTTTTGTGGCTAAAATAGCCAAAAAAGCCTGAAAACTAACTTGCCAAACAGAGGCTAATTTGAGAATATATTATTTTAATAATTTTTAATTAAATTAAAAGGTGAACAAACTAGTAATTTTTTTTTATTTTTTATAAAAGAAATGTAAAAAGTAAAAAAGAAAAGCAATCTTCTGATTTTTTTATATAGTTATTTTATTTTAATTATGATTTGAGAGTATGAGTTGTATTTTGAGTTTGTGGGGTTTACAATTATGATTTGAGTGTGAAAATTTTGTTTGATAAAGAGTTTTGAAAATAGTTTTGAATTTTTTTTTGAATTGAGTGAGAAATTATTGATGTGACATTTGATATTTGATATAAAAATTTACAACTCATAACCAAACATACAACTCAAAATTATTTTAAAGCACATAAAAAATTTTAAAAAATTCAGAAAATATTTTTTTCAAATATATAAAAATTAAAATATCAATTGTAAAAAAAAAAAAATCACTATTCCGGTCAACCAGTGGGACGACCGGTTAGGCAAAATTTGCAAAAAAAAAAAATCCAAAAATCGCGCCTGTCTTAGAGTTCTCTACAGAGTTTTAGAAACGTATTTCCAAAACTTGTTCCAAATCATATTTAAATGTAGGTGTAGAATCACGTTTTCAAAACACAACCAAACAGAGTCTATTATTTTAATAATTTTTAATTAAATTAAAAGGTGAACAAACTAGTAATTTTTTTTTTAATTTTTTATGAAAGAAATGTAAAAAGTAAAAAAGAAAAGCAATCTTCTGATTTTTTTTATATAGTTATTTTATTTTACTTTTTACTTGTTAACTATTTTTTGAATTTCTCAAATTTACTCTTAATACTAACATCGTCCGGGCACGTGATAAGTCCTCATTTGGTAAACTTGTTAGAGCTAAAAAAAATACAAAAAGATAAAATAGACTATATAAATTAATAAAATAAAATATTATTTTTTATCTGTAATCATTACACTTTTCTCTTATAAAAGTAAAAAAAGTTTCAAAACAAAAATTAAACGAGACTAAAAAAATCTTAACACAAAAAAATCAACCATTTTAGCCAATGCCAAACCACACCTAAAACAATATTTTCCAATATTGGCAAATATACCGTTAAAAAAAAAAAAAAAAAAAAAAAGGTGTTGCAAAACTATAAATGGACTGGGCGAGCTAGAAAGAGAAAGGTATAAATGTTTGTTCCAAATATGCCAAGTCATCTCTATTTTTATTAATATTGCTATTTATGAAATTATAAAATTAATCAGGCCTACTTGACGAGATTTGAAATGCGAGTTTAAATGAAACCGTTATTCAGAAAGAATGTAAAGACTGGCTCATATTTGTCTAGAATTTCAAAAATGATATATTTAGGGGTCATTTGGGAAGTGAGTTATGATCCACTTTTCAGATTATAACCCACTTCTCTCTCACAAAAAAGTTAATTATAACCCACTTCTCTCTCTCACAAAAAAATTAATTATAATTAGCTTTTAACAAAAAAAAACTGATTATAATCATCTACCCAAAATAATTCTTAAACACCAAGAGTCATTTTTATAATAAATTCACTTGAGTTTATGAGATAAGTAAATGTGAATGAGTATTGTTTTAGAATAAGCTGGACTATAGATGTGAGAGGTGATAAAAATGGATGGATTTAAAACAAATAGAGATCGTGTGTTGGTCAAAATATTCCACCAACAGATCTCAAATGGTGTAAAACTTGGCAAATTAAACTATACTTTGGTGAAAAAGTTTAGGCAAAGGATAATGAAATTATTCATACGTGCAAAGGAAATCAAAATAATCATAGTTTCGAAATGTTTTAAAATCTTATTTTTTCATGAATCCTAAACCCTCTCAAGTTAAAGTAATTTTGATTTTCGATTAATTTCGGTGATATGAATAATTTATTTTTTAAGATTTGTTGAGTAAAATATTTATACAAAAAATCAAGATGATTGAATATTACCAGCTATATATTTGAATTATATTTATTTTAAAAAAATGAATAACATATTTAATTTTAAGAATAATTATTCAATTTTTTAAATACAAATTTAATTAAAAAATACACATACTACATATAAAACCATCTTAATTTTTTTTTCATAAATATTTCACGGAACAAGTCTTTCGGATACGAACATCGGCCTTATAAGGTGAATATTTTTATTTTTTAGTGAATATAGGTTAGGTATAAAAGTTTTAAAAAATAAAGTTGAAATAAAAATAAATAAAATCAGAAAGTTAATCAAAACCAAACAAGTGCTAGTTTTCAAATAAATGAAAAAAAAAAGGTTCTATAAGAAAATATCACACAGAAACGCATTTGTGCCTCTTTGGCCTCTCTCTCTCTGGTTTTCAAGTTTCGCGGTTATGCCCCCAATTCTCTCTCTATCTCTGCGATGTAGTCATCGTCGTCTTCGATTCAATCGCTCGCGCAATTCAATTATTCGATCGATTCGCTTCGTCACGTCACATTCAATAGTTTGAATTCAAACTCCATTTGATCGGTAAGAGCACATTTGGCTGAACTCTCTTGCCTTTTCTGATTTTTCTCTTTTATGGATGTGTTAATTAGGGTTTCTACTGGGAATTTCGAGCTGGGTTTTTGTTTTTTTGAACTCCTCTTAACACAATGTCTTTATATTCACTTAACTCTGTGTTCTATTCACTGTTTCTTCTAATCTTGTTGATTTCGGATGACGATTTCTTCGGTTTTGCTAGTTTTTGTTGGAGATTTAGATCAGTAGCAGACTACTGCTTTAGTTCATGTATAGTGCGTTCGTATATAATTATATGTATGTTGGTGCCAACATGCATGTGCTGATTTTGCTCTGATATGTCAATTAGCTCTTGGATGAAGTGTTTCGAAGTGTTTTCCGGGATCAGCTGGCATCTGAAGCTTTAATTTTGGGAAAAAATTCAACCTTCTCTCTCTTATTAACCTTTGATTTCGGTTTGAAATTGGATATTTAGAACTATTTGATGGGTTTAAATCCAGATGCTTTTGCACGGTTTTAGCTGGTTCTGAGCTTTGGTTAGAAAGAAAAAGGACCAGTTTTGAGAGTTTGCGCCTCTTCATTAATCATAGGTTCTGAGTTCTAGCTGGGGAAAAAAAACATTTTTTAAATATTTAACTTTGTGCTTGTTCATGCCATTATGGATTTGGAAATTTAAATAAAGAAAAACAAGAAGATAGTGTTTCAAATGCCTGTCTTTGTTTGGTGGTGTTTAATTGAAATAGTGGTAATAGTTTTGGTGTAATTCATGAACTTGTTTTATTGGTTGGGCTTTTTTGTGTTCTCAAAATGTATATGTATTGCTGTGATTAAGTACTATTTATATGTTAATTACTGAGCATTTTGTTACTTCTTTATGTCTAATTTAATTTCAGATGGATTCACCTCTCTTCTTATCATTTTGCTTATTCAGGGTGTTTGAATATATCTCTGTCCAACACTGTTTTGTGTCATACATTATTTCTGTAGTGGTTCTTATTTTTAATGAACACTTGAATGGGATAGATTTAAAAATTTTCTCGAAATTTATACCTGTGAAGGATTTTGAGAGAAGAAAAAGTAGTTTTACTGTGATAAATAATCAACATGGGTTCACTTCACAAACTTGAAATTTGATTAAATTTTGAGGATGTGGTTGTCCATGTGACAATGGATATGGCTGCCTATCATTTAACAGAGGACATGACTAAGCTTTATGGACCAGAGAAGAAGCATATGTGAAGCTGACCCTTAGTTGATGGGGTGAAGGGGCTGTTGGGTTGAGTTATTTTCTAAATGTTGCTTTTATTATAAGTGAATATCATGGTACTGTACACAATATTTGGCGTAAACAATAACATGTGTATTAATGTTTTATTTCTCTCCTGGTCGGGTGGGGAAGAGACATCGGAAGGCTTGGGATCCCGTGCCGTTGTGTTTGATGTGGTTGGTTTGATTGGCACTTGGAGAGTAATCGGCGGATGTTTCAGGGGATAGAGGTCTCTATGTCTCCTTTGAAGAGTAGATTTTTGGTGGTCTTGTATAGTTGGGTGTCAGGGAGAGTGGCTCCAAACTTATTGATTCTTTATATGTCTAGGTGTAGGTGTGCTGCAATTATCAAAATTATTACACTATTTGCAATTAGTTTTAACTTTTCTGATTCTGAGCCATTTTTATGTTCCTCAGATATAGTGTTAATGAACATGTTAATTTTTTGAAATTGAATCGAAGATGTTAAAATTTATTGAAGAACCCTATTGAGTGAATGCTAGCAAACACAATTAAGTTTATACAACTGGGCATTATTAGTAGGCTTCTCTGCTTGTTCTTCTTTATTTATTTATTTTTTATTACCATTGTCCATCATTTGGGTGAAGAATGCATTGAAATGACAAACCTTATTAAGTGTGCTTGCTCTTTGCTCTTTTATTTTTAACATTAGTATGAACTTTCCTTTATTCTTTGAGACTTAGATTTTTATTTGGCTTATTCTGCACTCTATAAATTTATATGGTAACACAGGTTTTGCCTCTTTGGTGTGCCGTAGGTGATTAGGGGTTTGATTCGCTCATGGCCCCGACAAGAAAATCTAGAAGTGTGAATAAGCGTTTTTCTTATGTTAATGAGGTGTCTCCTAGTAAAGATGGAGAGAATGCTAAGAAAAGCATGCAGCGGGTGAGTGTTTTTCTTTACTTGCAAGATGCTGATATTCTAAAATATTCATGATCAATTAACTCTCCCCATCATTCTGATAAATAGTTCCAATTTATGTTATGTCTGTATCTTTTTTTTCTTTGTATTTTTGGCAGTGGTTTGATAGTCAAATTTTAAGGCTCATAATATTGGGTATGATATAATATAGAAACTCTCATTACAAGCTGAAGCGTCACATATTAAATTGTCTATGGATGTAAGGCTGATACTCACCTTGTAGATAGGCTTATATTGTTGTGAGTAGTATATCAAATTTATTATACTTTGTAGCTTTTACAGAATGCATTGACCTATTGCTCTTTCCTTTTTTTATTGTAACTGTTTGGGATGATATTTCTGGATACCTCATAACATTATACCCATTGAGAATTGAGATGATGTGTTCAATTAGGAATGTAAGATATGATGAGGAACATTTAATTGCAGTCTTCTTGATATTAGATGGGTTGCTCTGGTTGTTACCTCAAATTGATCCAGATCACATAGTATTCGGCTGTGGTGTGCTAGATGAGGCACTGACGTAATAATGATAATTACATTGGTAAATAATGAGACGGGTGTTGGCCAAGATTCTGACCTGTAAAATATCGTTGGTCTTATAGTTGTTCTATAACATTTTCCTTTTAATTTTTGTTAGTAAAATATAAAATAAATGTATACTTGATTTTAAGGACATTACATATTGTTCTTGAATTTCCCCAGAATCTTCAGAGGATTCTGACTTTTTTGGTGAATTTGTAACTTTGTTTGATTGGCTTCCCTCACATGGGGGCAATTGTTTCTGAGGCTAATTATGAAGTAAATAGTTGTCCGTTTTTATTTATTTTTTATGCATTGTTTGTGTTGTGCTATTCTAGGAGTTATGGTGGTTTGTCGATTCTTCTGTTGTTTATCTATTTTTCAGTTGCATCGATATACTACTATATTTCCGTCAATATTGTGAATAGCATGGTTATACTTCCTCAGCTATTGCATTGCATTAACTGAGCCAATGACAGTAAGTAACTTGTTGTACTTAGCGTTGGCAACTATCTTTAAAATGATACAATTGTCATGTTTTGCAGAAGAGAAAGCTAACTGACATGTTAGGGTCACAATGGAGCAAGGAAGAGCTGGAGCGTTTCTATGAAGCATTTCGTAAATATGGGAAAGATTGGAAAAAGGTTGGTTTAAATCTATCAGATCCAGTATACTTATGGTTATATTTTAAGAGATCTAGTGCTGTAATTTTATCTAGCCTTCTTTCTATGAAAACGACTACCTCAAATTCTTTATGATTTATTGGGCTGAAGCGTGCAACTTCATTCTGCTGCATTTCATTACTTAAACTGGGAAGCTGCGATCAAGTCTGCTACTTTTGTTGATTGATCAATTACAGTTTTGAGGTCTTCTGATTTTTGTTTTAAATGGATTATAAGGTGGCCAGTGTAGTGCGGAATCGATCAGTGGAAATGGTGGAGGCCCTTTACACAATGAATAGGGTAAGTGCATTTTTTCGATACATGTCTGACGTCATAGTCCATATCCTCTCAGGATTCATTTTGGTGTAGTACATGTGATGTAAACCTTGGAACTTTTTGTCCAATGTCTCTGACAGATGTTAGTACTATATTTTCAGGCTTACTTATCTCTTCCGGAGGGGACTGCTTCTGTGAAAGGCTTAATTGCAATGATGACTGATCACTACTGCAATATGGTGAGATTGTAATTTAATTTCCATTAATGGGCTTAGCATTATGTGAAATTGGTATTATTTTTGTGGAATATTAGTGAAGAGATTGTTTTTCCAATAATATGTACCGCAAAAATTTGGTTGCTTCTATTTCTTACAATTACTGCATAGGGAAAGAGATCACATCTTCTATGAAAACATGAGAATCAACACTAAAAGAATAAGAAGCTGATTGAACCATTAAGGTTATGCCTTTTTTCCGACTTTTGGTAATACTGTAGATGACACAGTACATCCTGCATTTATATGTAGAACACTTCTCATGGACAACTCGTGTTTTGGTTATGAGTTGAAATGACTTGCTAGGCTGCATTTGATGTTTTTCAAATAACTGTAAAAGTCTCTGATATACCTAAAAGGTGCACTTCTATTCCAGTGTTTTATTCCTTTTTGTCAAAAGTTTATTCATATGGATATTAAGTTGCTATTCATAGGGGCAGCGGTGGTGGGGGAATGTAGCAGTGAGTGGTGGAGGGGTGTTTGTGGGTAGTGGGTGGCGGTTCGATGCAGAGAGAGACTTTGTTTTAAAATTTCAGATGTTTTCTTTGACGGTAATTTAGTTTAGGGATAGAATTGTAATAAGAAGGTAGAAAAATGGTGGGTGTGGAGAGAAAAAAAGAGGTGTAAATAGAAGCACCTATGCTATATTACTTGGAAAGTTGATGGTTTTGGTATGTGGAATGGGAGCAGAAACATGGTAAGCCACATACTCTAAAATGCGGTAAGATAGAGGTAGACTTGTATTATATTATTAGAATTTAAGATATGTCTAGAGAAATCTTCTTTTAACAATTAGACAAGGCTTTGTTTAGTTGTCCGGAATGATGTACTTGAAATTTTTCATGAGAAAAATAGATAAGAAAAGGAAATGAAAAGAAAATAGAAAAATGATTTACTTTCCCGTTAGTTGTTCAGTTTACAAGGTTTATAATTTAAACTTTCTTGTGATACATAATTCTGTAAGATTCAAGAAAATAGTTATGGTAGCACCTACATTTTCTTTCAACAACTGAAGACACGTGCAGGAAAACTCCACTCTCTTTAGATTTTAGTTTATTATGTTTGAATTTTTGGGCAAATTACATATACCTCCCTTGAGATTTGGCTAAATTACAGATACTCCCCTGAGGTTTTGGAAATTACATCCCGCCCCTTAAGGTTTGTATTTTCATAACAATTTGCCCCTTGAGGTTTAAATTTCATAACAAATTACCCCCTAATTTGTTATGCAAATATAGCATTCGGGGGGAAATTTGTAATTTCTCAAACGTCAGGGGGGTATTTGTAATTTAGCCAAACCTCGAGGGGGGTATATGTAATTTGCCCTTGATTTTTTTTTCCCCTTCTATGAAAACCTTCAAGGAAATATGTTGGTCCTTTTTTCTTTTTTTTTTGTGATCACTGAATCACCTTTTTGGAGCAAAAGGGTAATAATGTTTTGGAATATGTATTCCAAAACATAAATTACTATAGTATCAGCGTTTTCTGGTAACACTGCACCCGTGATTCACATGACAAGTATGTGACTTTTTAAATTAATAGGCAGATGATTCATTAGAGACTAAAATCACAATAACTAATAAGAAGAATGATGACAATTAAGAAAGGGCTGTTACAATGACTTGGGTTATGGCCTGGCTTAATTAACCCTTGCACTTTTGGTGCTGCATCAACTCTACCAGAATTAAGGTTCCAAATCAGAAATGAAACTTATCAATAAGAATATTCTGGGCCTAATATAGACCACATATAAGACCAAAACATTATTTGACTCTGAATAAAACCCATGGACCAAAGCTACAGCCTACGTCAAACAAATATATAAATTTCAAAGTACCCCTTAACTTATAAACCTAATAAAATGAAAATAAAATTATTTATGCAGCCAACTACTCTATGAAAACATGCAGTCCCAAAATCTTGCAAGTTGATTGTCAAGAAACTCCTTTATTGGGAACCCCTTTATCAGAAACGTGAATACCTCATTGAAACTCCTTATTTTATGATGAATGTAAACAGTGTGAGACTTGTTGAAATGATTTATGTGTAACTTAAGTACTTGGATTGTGGCCTGGCAGGAAGGAAGTGACAGTGAACAAGAAAGCAATGATGGTATAGGCACTTCCCGAAAATCTCAAAAGCGTGTTAGGGGGAAAATTTGGCCTAATACCTCTAAAGGATCTGATGGGCAATTTCTTTCCTATTCACAGCCAGTTGCATCAAGTTCTGGTTGTCTGCCATTATTGAAGAAGAAGCGCTCTGGTGGTATGATCTTGTGCTTAGAAATAACTTTTGAGGGATTCAAGTGCACCACCCTCCTATCTCTAGTGTACCTATGTGAGTGGAGGTGCACTTGTTTAAACTCTCCTTTAGGTTTGAAGGGGCATTTTGGTGAAGGGGCCATGGATTGCATTTACTGCTATTTGCTTGGTGTTCAAGTGCTTCCAACTGGGCTACCTAGATCTCTGATGTTCATTTCAGTTTTTGATTTTTGTAAATTAAATTTAAAACTTCTACTTAAAAAAGAAGAAAGAAGATCTTGTATTAAAGCTTTGATACCTGATGGAAACATAGGAAACGGATTCTATCTTGTATAGTAAATGTTTATTTACTTCTATTGGTGTCTCTTTCCAATCTAGCTTATAAGAGAGCCTTTTTTGCTCATTTGTTAGAATTAAAGTGATGTGATTCTTAGTTATGCAAGGTTGCTTTGGATTTTGCCACAGGAAGTCGGCCTCGTGCTGTGGGGAGAAGGACACCACGCTTCCCTGTTTCATATTCTTATGAGAAGGTTAATGGGGAAAAGTTTTTTTCTCCAACAAGGCAAGGCCTGAAACTAAAGGTGGATGCTAATGATGATGATGTGGCTCATGAGGTAGCATTAGCACTGGCAGAGGCTTCTCAAAGAGGTGGTTCTCCCCAAGTTTCTCAAACACCAAACAGAAGAACAGATAGCATTATGTCATCACCAATTCGGAGTGCTGAAAGGATGGTAACATCCATTCTTTACTAATGGATTTTGTAGCTTTCTCTAATAAACCCTTAATAAATGATTAATTGATTGTGAACCATCTTTGGATGTAGCGTGCTGAATTGGAATTAACCAGTGCCAAGCTCGGTAGTGAAATGGATGAAGATGGTTTTGAAGGAAGTTTAGGAAGCATGGAAGCTGATAATGGAGATTTTGCTAGGGATAGAAATTATTTGATACAAACCAAAGGTGTTGGTGCTACTGAAGCTAGGAAGGGTAGAAGGCTTCACGGAAAGAAGTTACAAGTTGATGACAGTGGAAACAATCTCTTGGATGACATTAAGGAAGCCTGTAGTGGGACAGAAGAAGAACAAAACATAGGTGCTGCCAGAGGAAAACTTGAATTTGAGGTTAAAGATGGAAAACTTGCACTGTCCTCTTCTCAAGCTTCAAGGAAGAAAAGCAAAAAGGTTCTTTTCAGAAGAGGTGTGTGAATAATTTTGATTAAAGTTGTATGGATTTTGCTGTTGTTGTCTTTCTTTTTAGGCTTTTTAGTGGGAAAAATATTACTACATTTTTTTTTCTTGGAGAGAGAATTGTGTTGGTTCTTCTACTTTTGTCCTCAAGCACAATTACAATTGCTTCCATTATTTGTTATTTTGTGAACACATTCTAGATACACACTTGTTAATTTGGTGGAAGATGGTTAGATCGTGCATATAAGGATCTCTTTTCCTCTCAAAATATGAAAGTGGAGTGTCCTTATGGTGTCATATCTTTTGTGTCCCGTGTTTGTATCCATGTTACTTATATTAACTTAGAAAATATGAGGAAGAAGAACTCCGAAAATATGAGGAAGAAGGAATATATTTCTGTTATATTCAAAACTTCTTATTTTACAAGACCAAATGACACTCCTTATATAGGAGATATTACAAACATCATTATAACCCATTATATGCCACTTACATATTATATATTACCACTATCTACCACTATCATATTCTATACATGCCACTATCTACCACCAACACCACTATCATATTATATGCATTAACACAAATTTCCAGCACTCCCCCTCAAGCTGGTTTGAAGATATCTTCCATAGCCAGCTTGCTAGTCAGCTTATCAAATTGCTTCTTGTGTAGTCCCTTCGTTAGCACATCAGCTAATTGTTCACCTGTTGGAAGGTAGGTCATACAGATTATGCCAGCATTGATTTTCTCCTTGATGAAATGTTTATCCACTTCTATATGTTTTGTGCGATCATGTAGAACTGGATTATGAGCTATAGATATAGCTGCTTTGTTGTCACAATAGACCTTCATAGGTGTCGGGTGAGAAAGCTTTAATTCTTCAAGAATTCTTTTAATCCACATTACTTCACAGATTCCATGGGCAACAGCTCTGAACTCTGCTTCTGCACTACTTCTAGCTACCACATTCTGTTTTTTACTCCGCCATGTAACTAGGTTCCCACCTACAAAGGAGCAGTATCCGGATGTTGATCTCCTGTCTGTAACACTTCCTGCCCAGTCTGCATCTGTGTATACTTCAACTTGAAGATGTCCATGTTTCTTGAACAGTAAGCCTCTCCCTGGAGTTCCTTTCAAATATCTTAAGATCTTATAAACGGCCTCAAAGTGCTCTGCCCCTGGTGAGTGCATGAACTGACTTACCATGCTGACTGCAAAGGCAATATCAGGCCGCGTATGAGACAAGTAAATCAATTTCCCGACAAGTCGCTGATATTGTTCCCTCTCTTTGACTTCTTCAGCCTTAGCAGCTTGTAACTTCAAGTTAGGCTCGATCGGAGTCTCCACCATCTTACAACCAAGCATACCTGTTTCTCCAAGGAGATCAAGAACATATTTTCTCTGATTAACGAATATACCTTCCTTGGATCTTGCAAATTCCATTCCGAGGAAATACTTGAGAGCTCCCAGATCCTTAATGTGAAATTCTTTTGCGAGTTTCTCTTTGAGGGCTGCTAACTCTGCTTCATCATTACCAGTTAAAATGATGTCATCAACATAAACAATCAAAATTGCAATTTTACTATTTTTTGAATGTTTATAAAATATTGTGTGATCTGCTTGACTCTGCGAGAAGCCACAACTGATAACTGCCTTCCCAAAGCGTTCAAACCACGCTCTTGGTGATTGTTTGAGTCCGTATAATGACTTGTTCAATCTGCATACTCTGTCGCTTCCAAGTCTCTGCTCAAATCCCGGCGGTAGGCTCATGAACACCTCCTCTTCAAGATCACCATTGAGAAATGCATTCTTAATGTCAAGTTGATGTAGAGGCCAATCTGAATTTACTGCAAGAGATAACAGTACTCTGATGGAATTTATTTTAGCAACAGGAGCAAACGTCTCCTGATAGTCGATCCCATAAGTTTGAGTGAAGCCTTTAGCCACCAGTCTCGCCTTGTATCTCTCAACGCTTCCATCTGCGTTACATTTTATCGTAAACACCCATTTACACCCAACTGTTTTCTTGTCTTTGGGTAGATCAACTATCTCCCAAGTACCACTTCTCCTTAAAGCATTCATCTCCTCCATGACTGCTAATTTCCAATTCGGATCATCCAATGCTTCCTGTATATTTCTTGGAACAAACAAGTGTGAAATCCTAGATGTGAAAGCTCTATGGTTTTTAGACAGTCTTTGATAGGAGAGGTAATTTGCAATAGGATGTTTAATGCAATTTCGGACACCTTTCCTAATTGCTATAGGAACATCAAGGTCGGAAATAGAAGGAATAGGATTACCTAAAATTTCGATGCCAGAACTCGGGTGGACATTCGGGTCATTAGGATGGACATTCAGGTCATTATTCTTCAGATGAAATCGCTTCCTAGTATAAACCTGAAGCTCAGGATTTAGATCATTTTGTAGTACTTCTCCCCCTAAACAAGAATCTTCTTGACTAGGCACCATAGAACTTGGTTCTCCTAAGTGATCATTATCAGACATATGTGGTTTTTGTGTAGGATAAATGACATTGGGGAGCGGGATAGAAATATCCCAAAAACGGTCTTCTACTCCACTTCTCTCCCCCTGAAGAGAAGTGTTGGGGAAATAGGATTTTGTTTCCACAAATGACACATCCATACTCACATGAAATTTCTTGGTTTGAGGATCGAAACACTTATACCCCTTTTTGTTTGAGGAATAACCCAAAAAAACACATTTTATAGCACGAGGGTCAAGTTTTGAACGAAATTGACTAGGAACATGAACATAGGCAGTACATCCAAAAACTTTGGCGGGTAAATTAGAAAACAACCTCGTGTCAGGAAAAAAAGCTTTGAGACAATCGAAAGGTGTTTTGTATGTTAACACCTTTGTAGGCATCCTGTTTATCAAATAAGAGGCTGTTAAAATTGCTTCACCCCATAAATATTTAGGAACATGCATGTAAAACATTATAGCACGTGCAACTTCAAGTAGATGTCTATTTTTTCGTTCTGCAATGCCATTTTGTTGAGGGGTATCCCGACATGTAGATTGATGAAAAATCCCATTTTTTTTCAAAAACTCACCCAACTGCTCATTGAAATATTCTGTTCCATTATCAGAATGTAAAATACCAATTTTGGTTTGAAATTGGTTTTCAATCATATTGTAAAAATTTGTGAATAAACTTTTCACGTCAGATTTTTTATTCATCAAATAAATCCAACATAAGCGGGTATGGTCATCAATAAATGTAACAAACCATCTTTTACCAGAAAGAGTAGTGATTTTAGAAGGGCCCCAAACATCACTATGAATCAAATAAAAAAGTTTGGAAGTCTGGTAAGGTTTTGGCAAATAAGTAGAGCGATGAAATTTTGCAAAAATGCAACTTTCACAATGAAAAGAAGAACAATCAATCCCTTTAAATAATTCTGGAAATAAATGTTTCAGATAAAGAAAACTAGGATGTCCTAGCCTATAGTGCCATAGCATTATTTTTTCTCGAACAGAGATTGAACTAGTACTATTAAAGCTCTGAGCTTTTTTATTACTAACAGGTACTTCATCAAAGTAGTAAAGACCTTCAAGCATCCTAGCACGCCCAATCATCATCCCCGAGTTCTGGTCCTGAAATTCACAATGGGATTCAAAAAATGTAACACGACAATTAGAATCCTTAGATAGTTTACTGACAGACAAAAGGTTACAGGCTAAGTTGGGGACGTGAAGAACAGCATTGAGATTAATTTTCTCAGTTAGTTTAATAAATCCTTTTCCTGCAATAGGTGAAAAACTACCATCGGCTATTCTGATTTTGTCATGACCAGAACAAGGGAAATAGGTACTAAATAAATGGGAAAAACTAGTCATGTGATCGGAGGCACCGGAATCTATGATCCACGGAGAGAAGTTTAGGCAAGAGAAGGCTTTAGGATTTCTACCTGTTTGTGCCAACAAAACACTAGGAGTACCGGATGAGGAGTTGGATTTTATCAGCTTTAAGAGTTGATCAATCTGCTCTTTGTTGAAGGGACCTGAATCGGCTTCATTAGCGGTAGGAAAGCCACGATTCTTCTCTCCTTGTTTGCTGCTTTTCCAGTTGACAGGTTTGCCATGGATCTTCCAACACGTTTCGCGTGTATGGCGAGGCTTGTTGCAAAAATCACACCAGACCCGTGGCTTATCATCAAACCTGCGCTTGTAATTTGCAGCCTTGTTGGCCGCAGCATTGCTAATTAAAGCCGAAATTTCAATTGATTCACCAGTACCTTTTTTCTTAAGCATGACGCTCCTTCGGCTCTCTTCTCTTCTGATTTCGGCAAATACTTCGCCAATGGATGGGAGAGGAGGTCTGCCAATAATTCTTCCTCGCACTTCATCGAACTCAATGTTGAGGCCGGCAAGAAACTTGTAAATACGGCTGTCTTCCACAGTTTTCTTGTGGTGGTTGCAGTCGTCAACCGATTTCCATTCGTATGTGTTGAAGATGTCAAGATCCTGCCACAACCTTTTCAACGAATTGAAATATTTGGTGACGGAATCATCTCCTTGACGAATCTCTCCCAACTTCAAAGTTAATTCGAAAACTTGAGATTGATTTCCTAGGTCAGAATACATCTGACTAACATTATCCCACAATTCTTGTGCAGTAGGATAGCACATGTAATTAGAGCTTATATCCTCCTCCATAGAATTGACCAACCATGTCATAACCATGGAGTTTTCAGCGTCCCAACTGTCGAACAGCGGATCATTAACAGCAGGAGCCTTCTTGTCACCAGTGATGTAACCGATCTTTCCTTGCCCACGGATATACATCCGGACAGATTGTGACCAGCGGAGAAAATTATCACCATTTAGGCGGATGGTGGTGATTTGGACAGAGTGAGAGTTGGACGTTTTCACCGGAATGGCAGCGGCAGGGGTTGAAGTGGTTTCGGACGTGACTTCCGACATGGCTATGACGGTTTTAGGGCTGCTGCGTTTTTTGTTGCTCTGATACCAACTTAGAAAATATGAGGAAGAAGAACTCCGAAAATATGAGGAAGAAGGAATATATTTCTGTTATATTCAAAACTTCTTATTTTACAAGACCAAATGACACTCCTTATATAGGAGATATTACAAACATCATTATAACCCATTATATGCCACTTACATATTATATATTACCACTATCTACCACTATCATATTATATACATGCCACTATCTACCACCAACACCACTATCATATTCTATACATGTCACTATCTACCACCAACACCACTATCATATTCTATACATGCCACTATCTACCACCAACACCACTATCATATTATATGCATTAACACAAATTTCCAGCATATTAAATATAGTATATATATATAAGATTAAGCATGTTTGCTTTGTCTTCTTGAGGATTTATACCTGAAAAGCTCAAGTTTGTTGATATCACATGCCTAGTAAGGATCTTAGTTGCTTTGGTAAAATTTGCTGAAGCAAGTACCATTTTGTCTTTCTATGCAATTCACTGATCTGAGGACCTTTCCTTTCTTTTTTGGTTTCCACTGGTGATGAGATTTCTTTTTTGTTTTTTACTTTGATACAGATACAGTAAACCACCTTGTAAGATAACAACAGAAACAAAAAAAGTAAACTGAGTTGGATGATTTCAGTAAAATTTATTTATTTTATCTTGAGCCTTGTGGATGTTTTCTTCTTCTTGTTTTTATTTATTTATTTATATGTGAACTAGAAGTGAATTCTCGTGGGAGATTTTTAAAATATAGTAATTTTGTAGCAAAACATGGTTTTGTTGTGATGCCACTGTTTAAAGAGTGTAAGTGTATTTTACCACTGTTTTTGGCCTCATGGGATGACAAAAACAAACTTGGAACTTGCATATTGTTAATGATTGACAATTTAACATGGTATTCACTCTTTTTGACGTTGACTTCTCATTGTGTAGATGAAGGGTCTGCCTTTGACGCCTTGCAAACTTTGGCTGATTTGTCATTGATGATGCCAGCAACAGCAATTGAAAATGGTAAGCTTATATGCATTTTGAGATCTTAGTTTTTGGAGATTATAGAAAGCAAGTAATTGGTGACATGAGGTTTATATGTGGGCTATGTCAATTAAACTTTTGAGACATCATCCATCATGCCTTCACCTTGAGTCAAAAATTTGGTGGAAATCATTATTCATTCTATGGTCTTTTAATCTGTTGAATCTTTCTTGTCTAATGACCATGCTTTACAACCACAATGATTAAAGGCAAGTTGCTATTCCTCCGTTGCACCCGAAATCTCATTGTACTTTCACTCTGTGTTGACTCACCACTAGCCTCCCTTTTTGAAAGCCTTGCATATGCTTGCATTTGTTCTTTATGGACCGCATGCCATTGCAAGTCTACTAATTGGATTACGCCCGCCTCTGGTATCATGTATGTGTTTTTTTTGGCAACTGTTACCAGATTATTAAACTGATCCCAACATTTGTCGTGAGCTTTGAAATTTTGAATATCAATCCTATAAACAAATTATTCAAGATTGACCCTTAGGTTTTGAAGCCTACTATAGGAACTTGAACCCTTTTCATTTCATACCAAACTCTGATTTCTCTCATCAAAAAATTTCTCAGGCTCTAACCAATTGTAGGACCACCAATTACAACATCTACAACATTAACTGGTATGCTTTGTTGTATGGCACAGGAATAAACTTTACTGAAAGAATGGACGAAGAAGAATGGTCATGAGAAAAGGCAATTGAGAACTGTCTTTCATAATAGTAATAATTAACTCTTAAAAATCCTCCGTTACGTAGTTGTATATAGAGCCAATGATGATAATCACTAACCAAACTAGAAAAGAAGTGTCAAATCAAAAGCACTTCAAGGGTAAAATCCTAATATCTATTAGTAAAACGAATAATATAGCAAGGTTGGTTTATTTTCAATATAATTAGATTGCTCTCTTAATTCGAAACCCCATTAGATGTCTTGGTGAAGGTGAACTCATGTCTCTAACTATGAGGATTTGTCTGCAAAATTGTTTGAGGGAGTATTTTATTCCTTCACAATCTTCCCTCTTATCATTTCTTGCTTGCTCTTTTTCAGGTAGAAAGTGACCATAGGTCAACTATGTTGGCTATCCTGATCAATCAAATTAGTGTGTTGACATAGAGCATGCTCTTATTTCTTTTTGGCACTAATGAGTGCGTATGATGTGGCTAGTTCCCTGCAAATAGTTGTCTGGTTGGGGAATTTGTTGGTTAAAATAGGAGATTCGGTTGATTACATGTGTAAGGACACAAGCGGAAAAATTGTGGCCAGCTGGACAATATCCATTTGGGAAATTTTTCCTGATTCACAATACGATATGCATGCCATGTTACTTCTCTATGTCTTATATAGCTGTATTCAAGGCACGGGTGTAGAGCTTTCACTCTGCAGAGAGTAACTGAACATAATGTTACTTAAAAACAAATCCTAAAATCTCTTTGTATTACAATTTCTCACCTAGAATATTATATCATTTCTACATGGAATAGTTGATTGTAAGTTGGATCCTGGTAAACCTGTCTATGTTCATGTTTTTCTTTTTCCTTTTTATTAAATTTTGATTTTTTTTTTTCTGTGTGTATGCCTGGTCTTCATGTTAATTGTTCTTGGCATGTTCTGAGTAATTACGGAATAGTGGATTTCAGTCAAAGTTTGGGCAATCTTTACAGATGTCATACTTTCAATTTATTTTGTTTTTTTCGTACCATGCGATTATTCATTTTTCATTCTCGACAGTATTGTGTGCCCCCCCTTAATTGATTGTTTTCTTGTGTATCAGAGTCATCACTGCAGGTCAAAGACGAAGATGATGATCTTGTTGGCAAGTATGGGGTACTGGAAACTGTGCCTGCAACCCATCAAAGGAACAGACCTAAATCCTTGGGAGTCAAAGCGAAAGGAAATCAAGTAGTATCGGGATGTAGAGCCTCTTCTATTAAAACATCAAAGATTGGAAAATTTTCAGTTCTTGATGGTACTGTCCCTGAAGCAAAGGAGGAACCTCAGCAGTCGACTGCTAGACTTTCAAGAAAGAAACAGAAGACTTCGGCATCTAAAGTAAGAAAGCATGTTGAGTTTAATTAACACCAGTTTGCTTGTATCATTCTATTATTAATATTGTGGATCCTTCATCTGATTTATGAATGTTGAGCTTATGCTAACAGCATATCTTGTGCAGATTCCAAAAACTGAAGCTCATATTGATTCATGTTGAGTTTAATTAACACCAGTTTGCTTGTATCATTCTATTATTAATATTGTGGATCCTTCATCTGATTTATGAATGTTGAACTTATGCTAACAGCATATCTTGTGCAGATTCCAAAAACTGAAGCTCATATTGATTCTCATCCGAGTGAATCTCAGGAGCTCGAGGTTTGTTCTCTCTCTCTCTCTCTCTCTTGGAAACTTTCTTGGATGTACACTTTCAATGTTTTCATGGAATCAAATCAGTTTTTTGTTATAAAAAGGAGCTTCTTGTATCCTGCTTCTTGACTGGATGAACGTTATGACGTTCTTGTAACATGATTCTCCCACTTCATGTTTTTATTGAAATTGTTTCTGGAACAATGGCAAACCGATGAGAGTTCATTATTATTATTTAAGCCCTAATATACTCTTTATTTATCGACAAATTATTTATTTATTTATTTAAGCCCTAGCATCATTGATTTTATGAAAATGCTAAAGGGCTCTCATTAGCCTCAATGTGTGTGAGAAAAGTGCAGGGGAATGTGTGTAAAGTGTTTAAAAATATGTAAAGTGCTTAGGAATTTGTGTTGGTAAACCCATTGGGCTATTGTTAGCATGATTCATAACTTTAACACAAGTGCTTCACCTGTAGCTTGAATGATTTGAACCCATGGACAATTTTGGTGTTCTAAAAAATTTATTAGCTCATTTTTTAGTGATTAGCATGGGAAATGAAGTTATTGAATTTATGCACCGATTTTAGAGTATTATCCTTGAGGTCATTGAAGTGTTTTTATCTAATTTATTTTGCTCAATCTTACAGTTATCAGTGTTAATGAATCTAAAAGGTTTATGAACTTATATGAATAAAGCATTGGAATTGTTACTTTTTTAAGCTTTATTTCCATGTGTTTAGCATATACGGATATATTTGGAAGTTACTATCTATCCGCAAATAACAAAGGGGAGCTACTGGAAAATAAAAAAAAAATGGCAGAATGCTGTCCTAGTTCAGATTTGACATAGGATAGCTGTTTCCATATTTGTGTGTTCATTCATTTGTTCTTTTCCCTTTATAATTGTACTGCACACATTTTGTGCAAATTCATGTAATTCCTTTTTTGGATTAAAGGTTGAGAATAGGCTACATAACAAGGAATAAACCTCCATCCCTCCCCGTAATGCCTTTTTGATGTTAGCAGAATTCAATCCCATTCTCCTGCACAACCATCTGGAGACTAGCAGGCTAAGTGACACTTGCATATATTGATTCATTTTCATGATACATACTGTAATACTGACTATATGCGTGTGAATGCCAGTCTTTGATGTCATTTTATATTTATTCTTTGTTATTACAATCTTATGATTCACAATTTATGCATAGATCAATACGAATATATAGGAGAATCTATTTTGGTATAGGTTCAATGGTGAATTGCATGATTCATGTGATTCTTGGAACTGTTAGGTTTGACAGATTTTGACTCACCCGTACTTCTTTACCCAACATTTTATTTACTTCTTTTTTTTCGTCATTTTTTTCCCCTTAAAAAAAATGGCAAAATACATCATAGAAGGATATTGCTAAAGTAACTTACACCTATGCATTATCTATTGTTATTTTGGTGAAACACACATGATTTAATATGATATAGGTCAAGTCAGTCAGACCCAACAGGTTCCACAATATATATATATATATATATTTTTAAAGTTTTTAAAACTTATTTGAACAATAAGCATACATACCTTTTAAAGTGTGTTACGTTTTAAAATAAAAGGTTTGTTAGAGTATATAATATATTAGTAGATAGTGAGCCTCCCTTTCGGTGCCTTTAGGTGCTAGTGCTTCACTTTCCATCATGAGCCATCATTGTCCATTGTCTGTGAGGATTGTATTTTCTCCTATATAAGGAGCCCCTCACTATTTGTAATATATAACATTCAATAAATCAATCATAATACATACAATTTATTCTCTCTCTATCAATTTATCTTACATGGTATCAGAGCAAGGTTAAGAAGCTAGTAATTCTGCTTCACCGGCGGGCGGCAGCCTCGCCTTGGCCGCCCGCCGGACCTCTACACATATCTTCATTCCGCTGCCACATTTCTTGCTGCCGTGAACCATCACTATTTCTTGCTGCAGCTTTGTTACAACATAGATCTATCATCACGGTCACTGCCTCCAATAGCAGTCCGTCCACTCTGCTGCAGCACCGTCATTTCCAGCGGCTCCCATTTTTCAAATTTGGGTCCACATTTGTAGCTCCTTCGAATTCAGTTCCAACTGCTTCAACCACATCTAATGTAGGAACTACAGATTTGAAGGCAAAACTGAGAAGGAACCAACAACAACCAAATCGAACTACTCTCACAAGCTTCTACTCCAAAAATGGCGTCTTCTTCTTCCTCCCATTGGGACATGCGCACGAAATTCCATGGGCGAGTAGCCCAAATCATAGAGCTGCTTTAAAGCAGCACAAGCAACCAAATCGGGCTTCAATCGATTCACACCCAAATCAGATAATCTATCCAAGACCCTCAAAGATTCACCCGAATTTGAGAACGCCGATCTCCTTCTCCGAAAGGCCATCGAGAGAGGCACAGACGTCTTCCTCGTTCTTGCTCATCTTGGCTAGGGCTCGGCTCGCATCCTTGCCAGCTAGAATAAATGAAGACTATTATAATATATTATGCCCAAACATACCAGTCCACAGATTCAGAAACTACCACCGGTTTTTCAAAAATTCGCCATTTGTTTTTTTTTTTTTTTTCAAACCAAAGTGTATAGGCAGCTGTCTGATCCCACAGCCCATCCAAGACTTACACAACCCATCATCACATTCTTTATTGCATTATGCTGTCTCCACTACTTTTGGTATTGCTGAGACCCATCCTCTACTCCACTATTTTTGAATTTTCAGTGATAATCATCTACTCCACTCACCTTTGAATTTTCATTCTCACGACATGCACGTGGGCCTGTCCCGCATGTACCCCCACCTTTATTTTGCAACATCCATCTTCCCCACATCATTTCCTTTGTCTTTCCACATCATTTCCTTTTGCTGGGCATTAACCCCCACTTTATTTTGACGCATAGTTTCTTCATTGAAAAAAAAAAAAAAAAAATCCTTCACCATTCACAACCACCTTGTTTTATTCATATTGGGGATCAACCCCGATCACAATTTTACACCACAACCGACAAAAAAAAAAAAAACAACAAAAACCCTTTCTATCATTTTTTTTTTTTCACATCTTCACTCTGTGTTGAGCTGTTTTACTCCACTTTATTAATCCCTTTGTTTCAACCTCAAATAGGTTTCTATCTTCACACCTATTTGAGTTTGAGGGGGGGTTATACATATATCATGGTGAGCATGGTTACACACCATGCGAACCACCCAAGCTAATGAGCATGGTTATATACTATGGGAACCACCCAAGCCATCCCATGGCGCACTCCCTAAGTCGCCCCCTTGGTGCACCACCACAATCTTCTACATCGGTCCGACATGACCCCATAAACTGTCCCGACATTGCTTCCGGTTAGCTTCTACATCGGTCCGGCATGACCCCATAAACTGTCTCGACATTGATTCCGGTTAGCATCTACATCGGTCTGGCATGACCCCGTAAACTGTCCCGACATTGATTCCGGTCAGCTTCTACATCGGTCCGGCATGACCCTATAAACTGTCCCGACATTGATTCCGGTCAGCTTCTACATCGGTCCGGCATGACCCCGTAAACTGTCCCGACATTGATTCCGGTCAGCTTCTACATCGGTCCGGCATGACCCCATAAACTGTCCCGACATTGATTCCGGTCAGCTTCTACATCGGTCCGGCATGACCCCGTAAACTGTCCTGCTACCATGGTCCGACACGACCATACCGTGTCTTCACCAACGGTCTGACACGACCATACAGTGTCTACTATCCTCTTTTATTTATGTATTAGTTTATTTTCACGTTTTGTTCCTTTCCAAACTCAAGTCGGTTTGTACCTATCCTCCTTGAGTTTGAGGGGGGCTGTTAGAGTATATAATATATTAGTAGATAGTGAGCCTCCCTTTCGGTGCCTTTAGGTGCTAGTGCTTCACTTTCCATCATGAGCCATCATTGTCCATTGCCTGTAAGGATTGTATTTTCTCCTATATAAGGAGCCCCTCACCATTTGTAATATATAACATTCAATAAATCAATCATAATACATACAATTTATTCTCTCTCTATCAATTTATCTTACAAGGTTCGTACGCACTTATTCTTATTCTATTGTATTTATGGCTTCTGGGTACATTTTTTGAACGGCGCGAGAGAATATATTATATTTTTTAAATAGTTTGTGGTTGCTGGGATTTGGACTCACATCTCTGACTATAAAGGCAATGTGTCTAATATAACAACTCTTAAATGACATGTTCTAAAATCAATTTAGTTTTTATTTTTATATATACAAGTGTTCAACATCTTTTTATTTATGTATGTAGTTTTGTGCCAAATGTTACAATTCTCTATTCAGTCGATTCATGTTTTTCTCATGATTAGGATTTTGTTTGACAATATGATTATGGATTTGACAACTATGCGTTAAATTATTAATTAACTTGTAACCAACAGCCAAATCAGACAGTTCTTTTAACAAAAATGCTAAGAAGGATGGTTATTTCTTCCACCCATATTGGTGGTTGCTCTTCTTTTGCATAATTTCTGGCCTTGTTTTATGTTTACAGCATTCATTATAAGTTACCAAATATATATATGTACATATTAACATGCATTCTCATTCTCCTGCTCCTTTTCCATTTTTTTTCCTGAGGTAAGAAATTATTGCTATCTAATCCCTTCTTGTTTACTTTATTTTTTCTCTCCTTTTTCTTCGTTTCTGTTTTTTAATTTTATTTATCTATTGCCTCCAGTTTATACCATTGATTATAATATTTTAGTCTTGCACTTTGGTTGTAGGCTAGAGATGTGGGGAAGAAGTTAATTAGCAAGGGTAAACGCTCTTGCTATAGTAATTCACAGCAAAAACAAGGGAAATTGGTCAGACATTCAGAGCATTCTTCTTCAAGTACTGACCTGAGAGGGGAAAAGGATGATTCAGCTCTATCAACTGTACAGGTTCCCATGGCAAACCAGGTTAACTTACCTACGAAAGTAAGGAGCAGGCGTAAGATGGAGCTACAGAAACCACAGAATCTGAAAGATTTGAAGTTCTCAGAATTGAATGACCACAAACTTAATTTACCAGTTCCTTCTTTCCATGATGGAGCACTCAATCTTAAGGTCATCATTTGTACAATTTTTCATGAACTTCGGTGCCTTTAAAAGTTTTAGTTTATTCATGTGTGATTTTAAATGCAGGAGAAGCTTTCTAATTGCCTATCAAACAGTCGTTTAAGGAGATGGTGTGCTTTCGAGTGGTTCTACAGTGCTGTTGATTACCCATGGTTTGCTAAAAGGGAGTTTGTGGAGTACTTGAATCATGTTGGATTGGGCCATGTTCCAAGATTAACGCGTGTTGAATGGGGTGTCATAAGAAGGTATTTACTTTCCACTGCTTGTGTAGTATGTAGGAATGGCAACACCTGCCATGGGAAGAAAAAAAAAAGTTTCCAAGCTTGATGCGGGACAGGGATAGGCTGTAGGGTGGATTTTGTGGCCCAAGTTTTTTCCATTTGATTGTCTTCAAGCTTTTGCACTTGGCTTTTCAATGAAATGATCACACTGAAAGAAGAACCTTTCCAAACTCAGGTACCACATGGCCTTAGAGAAAACCACACACGCTGTTTGATTAGCATACATAGTTGTGATGCTTTAGTGGGGAAAGGTGGTCTACAAGTTTGTCGGGTAAAATGGCGAGTCACTCGCATGTACATATTATATGGTGTGCGTATCAGGGGTGGTTTTCTGTCTATCCTGGTACCTCCTTTAAGCAAGTTAGATAAACTGCTGCTAGTATGATTAGAAGCTCCACCAAACCCATCCCAGTGGAGGCGTGGTGGGCTATGTAATATTGCATTGAATTTCTATTCTTAGTAGTATGCACTTTATACAATTATACTAGGCTTAGAAAGAGCCTGGATAGATACTGATAAATTGTCTGATACTGAAAAGTTTGCATTTGTTTGTTGATTCAGTTCCCTTGGCAAACCACGGAGGTTTTCTGAACAATTTTTAAAGGAAGAAAAGGAGAAGCTTAATCAATACCGTGATTCTGTTAGAACACATTATGCTGAACTTCGAACAGGTACCAGAGAAGGACTTCCAACAGATCTTGCAAGGCCTTTATCAGTTGGCCAACGTGTTATAGCCTTTCATCCAAGAACAAGAGAGATTCATGATGGAAATGTGTTAACAGTTGATCATACCAGGTGTCGGGTTCAGTTTGACCAACCGGAGCTAGGGGTTGAATTTGTCCAGGTGCCACATTTTAACTAACATCATTTATGGCATCTTATATGAATTACGTATGGTTGAGGTTTATTTCGAAACATGCATATATTGATTTTGTATATATATAGTTTATTTGTTATGAGAAAGGTGATTTAACAATACTGAAATTCCTATCAAAACTTAAAAATCTGTTCATTTGCCTTTTCCTCTCCTTGCCCAAAATATGTCTTCTTATCAAGTGGCACCTCCATTTCTCTCAGTAATGCTAAGAGAAAAGTTTTGTGCTGTGCAAATAGTGTATTGGAGGGACCCTTGTCGTGTATCCTTTTTCAATATGATTTAAATTTTTTACCTTTATTATCTTACCAAACTGTGATAGTAAAATATAGGTAAACACATGTTTTATTTTTCAGTTTAATGACAGATCTTTGTGTGCAGAACCTTCTTTTTCTTTCTTCCATTTGGTTTGTTCTTTCCCTTGAGTGCCATGGTACTTTAATTGTTTCAGGATATTGATTGCATGCCATTGAATCCGCTAGAGAATATGCCTGCAACGCTTGCAAGAAAGGCAGTCACTATTGATAAATTCTTTGAGAACTTCAATGAGCTAAAAATGAATGGGCAGGCTAAAGATCAGAAGCTAGAAGGGTATATGAAACGTTCTCCAGGTGAAAACCTGGAACATGTTGATGTTCCCTCTCATGTGTCTCCTACAACTTATCCCACAAGTAATTTGTTAAAGCAGACAAAGGTCAGTAGTACCTGACTTTAATTGTTGCTTGTGTGCATATCCAATGAATTAATACTTGGCACACTCCTTAATGACACAGTTACATTAAAACCAGGAATTTGAAGGTAATGGTTTGGTGGGTTTCTTTGTTTATTTGTCAAATCCCCATCAAAAGAACTTCTTGTCTTCTCTTTCTTTGTCTTTTCCAACACAAACTCATGTTTGTTTCTGTGGTTATGTGGTGTAATGCAGTTGAGTTTTCATCTGGTTTCAATGTGAGACATTTATTTTTTTAAAACACATATGCTTTCATGATTTCCTCATTACGTAGCTATCTAGTTATGAAAAGCTTTTGGTGGGTCTGAAATTTCCAGGGCTAAGTGCAAAAATTATTACACTTTCCTGACAAGGAGCTTTTTTATCAGATCAACTAAAAGTTATACTTTCAGATATGAATTTTTTTTTTATAAAGTTTTCATAACTTTATGAATGCTTTCAGAAGTTTATGCAATTCTTGAATACTTTGAACCTCTAGTAACAAACCTTGTCCCATTTATTATAGGTCAACTAAATAAAATGTTGTTGAGCTTTCCTCCTGATCTATGCAGTAAAATCTTAATATACTTTAATTGATAAACGAGTAATAACTAGAAAGGAGATAGAAGGGGTGCCACCCAAGTATATGCAGAATAAACAGGATTTCACATTTACTGACGAAACTCAAACTGGATAAACAGATGGCCTAAACCTCCTGAGCTCAATTCATCTTGTAAGTGTGCATATATAACAAGTACATATAGTACAAGGAGAAAGATTGCTCAACTCCTTAACTCAAACGACCTGCTATTCCTTTTCCTTCCAAAACACAAAACAAACTACCAAAAATGATCAGAGGGTCACTTTCCAATTTGTATCTCTCCTAGACGGACATCTCTTCCTTCTCTACTCCCCTCTAACTTCTCAAACTGTCTCACTCTCAAGAAACACCCATTGAATCCATTATAATGAGAACAACACACTTTATATGTTAGAATTGATGTATTATTGATTGATGTAATGTTATATATATTACAATGATTCATGATTCTTATATATAGAAGAGGGTGAGTGTGTAGTAGGTAAGGAGTAGGTGAAGTGGAGGTGGTAGTGGTGTAGTGGGTTAGGTTTAGTGGAGTAGGTGAGGTGGTAGTGGTGTAGTGGGTTAGGTTTAGTGGAGTAGGTTTAAGTGGGTGAAGTAGGTGATAGGTTTTAACAGCCCCCCCGCAAACTCAAGGGGGATAGGAACTAGCCAACTTGAGTTTGGAGAGAGTAACAAAACAAGAAAATAGACGAATACATAAAAGAAAAGAGGATAGGAGACACTGTATGGTCGTGTCAGACCGATAGTGAAGACACTGTATGGTGGTGTCATAACGTTGTAGAGGACACTGGATGGTTGTGTCAGACCGATGTAGAAGACAGTTTATGGGGTCATGACGGACCGTTGTAGCAGACAATGTTGTGATAGTTGTTGTGACAGTTTACGGAGTCTTGCTGGACCCTTGTAGAAACTAACCGAAATCAATGTCGGGACAGTTTACAGAGTCTTGTCGGACCTATGAAGGAGCTAACCGGAATCAATGTCGGGACAGTTTACAGAGTCTTGTCGGACCCCTAAAAAATCGCACCCTCAAAAGGTGTGCCCAATCTGTCAAAAAAGGCGTGCCATCAAAAGGCGTGCCCAATCCATAAAAAGGCGTGCCATCAAAAGGCGTGCCATCAAAAGACGGGCCATCAAAAGGCGCGCCCATGTTGTCGGCGAGCGCCGAGAGGCGCATGATGCGCGTGTCTGCCTCGGCTATTTAACCAAGGTTGAGGCGGAGGCTGTGCAAACCAGTCTGAAACCGCCGAAAATCCTTTGAAAAAACTCTTCCGTTTCTGAGAAAGAGATTCTGGAACACTCTGTTGCCATTCTGTAACCAACCCTTCTCTGAAACACTCAGCAACCCATAACATGGCCTCGTCTTCCCGTTCAGCTACCCAGAATATGGCCTCTTCGTCCCGTGGTCTGCTCACTCTCTTTCCCGACCTCAACGAGTCAACAAGAGAGATAACTGGTGTGGTGGCCAGTGAACCTCAACCAAGCGCCTCTGGTTTTGCTCCGTTGAACTTTCCGATGCGGTCGGTGGAGCAAAAAATGGCGGTGCAAACTGATATTGAGGCCAATCAGTATACTTTGAAGTCATGTGTGGAAACCATGACGGCGGTCACAAACTTGTCGCATCGGCTGCAGAGTAGGACAAATGAGGTGCAGCAGTTAAACGCCCAACTGGCTCTGCTCCAACGCATGTATAAGGATGCGCGAGCAGAGGTAAGTGTGCTAAAGGCGGAAAACAAGGAGCTGAAGCGGAAGGCCACCGTGATGTTCCGATTTGGAGGTCCGCCATACACTGCAGTGGAGGAGTATGGGGGAGTGAACGTGCTCGGTGGAGTGGGAAACACGGAGGCAACACCGTCAAGGGCCGCCCAGGACGGAGGCAAGAAGAAGAGACCGGCGGCAGAGTAGAGAAGAAAATCCCCGCCTGTGAATGTGGTTGTTTTGTGTGTGTTTTTTTTTTTTGGTGTAAAATGCTGATCGGGGTTGATCCCCGGCATGAAGAAATGACAAGTTTGTAAAATGTTTTTTTTTTTTTTTTTGATCTTAAAAGGGGGAACAACATGATAAGGGTGTATTTTAAAATGATAAATAAAAGAAAGTTGAAGACAACATGATACCGGTGTGTATGGATGTGATAATGAGAGTGAAACAAACTTGGTGAGTGTGATTAAATAAATAAAAGAAGAATGGGTGTGCTTTGTTGTATTGGAATATTTTTCTTTATCAATCTTCCCGCTATGCAAGACAAGTTGATTGAAAGTGGTGGGAAGAAAAAGTGAAAAGAAATGATGGGTGATAAAATAAAATATAAAATCAGTGGGTTGGTGGGTTGGTGGAAGAAAAGTTTAAAATAAATGGGTGGAAATATTAAAATAAAGGTGGGTGTTTGGTGTTTGGAGCTTTAACAGCCTGTGGAGCATGGTTTAGAGAAGAGAAACCCACCCAACTTCTCTCTCTCGGGTTGGTTCTCCACACACAACACACAGCAGTTCATGCACACATTCACACATAGCCACAACACATACACAGCAGTTCATTTTCAGTCAAGTCGCTTGTGATCATCTTTAAATGCAAGAGATATTGCAGCAGAGGGCTTAGATTTGTTGCCAGATTTTGATGTGCAACAACAGCAGCTCCTAAATGAATTATCCTGTCTCTCTCAGCCGGGCTTAGAATGCAAGAGATATTGCAGCAGAGGGCTTAGATTTGTTGGTCTCGTGTAGCTATGACAACACCATCAAGGATTGAGCAGAAGAGTTCTCCGGTGACTGAGCGAGAGCAGCATGGCGGAGTTCTCCGGCGAGCTCGGTGGCGGCAGAAACAAAGGGGCAGGAACAAAATTGGACTGTCTGATCATGAATCAACGCAGATCGTCAAGTGAGTATGTGTAGAAAACTCCAGCGGGCAGCGAAGGCAAGATTGCCGGCCGACTGCCCGCCGGCGAGAAAGAAATATAGGCCTAAATCTTATAGCTCTGATACCATGTTAGAATTGATGTATTATTGATTGATGTAATGTTATATATATTACAATGATTCATGATTCCTATATATAGAAGAGGGTGAGTGTGTAGTAGGTAAGGAGTAGGTGAAGTGAAGGTGGTAGTGGTGTATTGGGTTAAGTTTAGTGGAGTAGGTGAGGTGGTAGTGGGGTAGTGGGTTAGGTTTAGTGGAGTAGGTTTAAGTGGGTGAAGTAGGTGATAGGTTTTAACATTATATGTCTGTTGCCATTAGAAAAGGTAAAACAAGTGTTTCACTGTTTCCTGCTTCCTTACACATGTAATGCATATTTGGTATCATTTTTTTCCCTCTGAATTAGATTATTGATTGTGAGGGTCTGCTCCCAAGTGGCCATCCAAGCAAAAAGAGAAACCTTGGAAGGCATTTTAACCTTCTAAGCAATATCTTTGACTTAGAAAATATGAGGAAGAAGAACTCCGAAAATATGAGGAAGAATGAATATATTTCTGTTATATTCAAAACTTCTTATTTTACAAGACCAAATGACACTCCTTATATAGGAGATATTACAAACATCATTATAACCCATTATATGCCACTTACATATTATATATTACCACTATCTACCACTATCATATTATATACATGCCACTATCTACCACCAACACCACTATCATATTCTATACATGCCACTATCTACCACCAACACCACTATCATATTCTATACATGCCACTATCTACCACCAACACCACTATCATATTCTATGCATTAACACAAATTTCCAGCACTCCCCCTCAAGCTGGTTTGAAGATATCTTCCATAGCCAGCTTGCTAGTCAGCTTATCAAATTGCTTCTTGTGTAGTCCCTTCGTTAGCACATCAGCTAATTGTTCACCTGTTGGAAGGTAGGTCATACAGATTATGCCAGCATTGATTTTCTCCTTGATGAAATGTTTATCCACTTCTATATGTTTTGTGCGATCATGTAGAACTGGATTATGAGCTATAGATATAGCTGCTTTGTTGTCACAATAGACCTTCATAGGTGTCGGGTGAGAAAGTTTTAATTCTTCAAGAATTCTTTTAATCCACATTACTTCACAGATTCCATGGGCAACAGCTCTGAACTCTGCTTCTGCACTACTTCTAGCTACCACATTCTGTTTTTTACTCCGCCATGTAACTAGGTTCCCACCTACAAAGGAGCAGTATCCGGATGTTGATCTCCTGTTTGTAACACTTCCTGCCCAGTCTGCATCTGTGTATACTTCAACTTGAAGATGTCCATGTTTCTTGAACAGTAAGCCTCTCCCTTGAGTTCATTTCAAATATCTTAAGATCTTATAAACGGCCTCAAAGTGCTCTGCCCCTGGTGAGTGCATGAACTGACTTACCATGCTGACTGCAAAGGCAATATCAGGCCGCGTATGAGACAAGTAAATCAATTTCCCGACAAGTCGCTGATATTGTTCCCTCTCTTTGACTTCTTCAGCCTTAGCAGCTTGTAACTTCAAGTTAGGCTCGATCGGAGTCTCCACCATCTTACAACCAAGCATACCTGTTTCTCCAAGGAGATCAAGAACATATTTTCTCTGATTAACGAATATACCTTCCTTGGATCTTGCAAATTCCATTCCGAGGAAATACTTGAGAGCTCCCAGATCCTTAATGTGAAATTCTTTTGCGAGTTTCTCTTTGAGGGCTGCTAACTCTGCTTCATCATTACCAGTTAAAATGATGTCATCAACATAAACAATCAAAATTGCAATTTTACTGTTTTTTGAATGTTTATAAAATATTGTGTGATCTGCTTGACTCTGCGAGAAGCCACAACTGATAACTGCCTTCCCAAAGCGTTCAAACCACGCTCTTGGTGATTGTTTGAGTCCGTATAATGACTTGTTCAATCTGCATACTCTGTCGCTTCCAAGTCTCTGCTCAAATCCCGGCGGTAGGCTCATGAACACCTCCTCTTCAAGATCACCATTGAGAAATGCATTTTTAATGTCAAGTTGATGTAGAGGCCAATCTGAATTTACTGCAAGAGATAACAGTACTCTGATGGAATTTATTTTAGCAACAAGAGCAAACGTCTCCTGATAGTCGATCCCATAAGTTTGAGTGAAGCCTTTAGCCACCAGTCTCGCCTTGTATCTCTCAACGCTTCCATCTGCGTTACATTTTATCGTAAACACCCATTTACACCCAACTGTTTTCTTGTCTTTGGGTAGATCAACTATCTCCCAAGTACCACTTCTCCTTAAAGCATTCATCTCCTCCATGACTGCTAATTTCCAATTCGGATCATCCAATGCTTCCTGTATATTTCTTGGAACAAACAAGTGTGAAATCCTAGATGTGAAAGCTCTATGGTTTTTAGACAGTCTTTGATAGGAGAGGTAATTTGCAATAGGATGTTTAATGCAATTTCGGACACCTTTCCTAATTGCTATAGGAACATCAAGGTCGGAAATAGAAGGAATAGGATTACCTAAAATTTCGATGCCAGAACTCGGGTGGACATTCGGGTCATTAGGATGGACATTCAGGTCATTATTCTTCAGATGAAATCGCTTCCTAGTATAAACCTGAAGCTCAGGATTTAGATCATTTTGTAGTACTTCTCCCCCTAAACAAGAATCTTCTTGACTAGGCACCATAGAACTTGGTTCTCCTAAGTGATCATTATCAGACAGATGTGGTTTTTGTGTAGGATAAATGACATTGGGGAGCGGGATAGAAATATCCCAAAAACGGTCTTCTACTCCACTTGTCTCCCCCTGAAGAGAAGTGTTGGGGAAATAGGATTTTGTTTCCACAAATGACACATCCATACTCACATGAAATTTCTTGGTTTGAGGATCGAAACACTTATACCCCTTTTTGTTTGAGGAATAACCCAAAAAAACACATTTTATAGCACGGGGGTCAAGTTTTGAACGAAATTGACTAGGAACATGAACATAGGCAGTACATCCAAAAACTTTGGCGGATAAATCAGAAAACAACCTCGTGTCAGGAAAAAAAGCTTTGAGACAATCGAAAGGTGTTTTGTATGTTAACACCTTTGTAGGCATCCTGTTTATCAAATAAGAGGCTGTTAAAATTGCTTCACCCCATAAATATTTAGGAACATGCATGTAAAACATTATATCACGTGCAACTTCAAGTAGATGTTTATTTTTTCGTTCTGCAATGCCATTTTGTTGAGGGGTATCCCGACATGTAGATTGATGAAAAATTCCCTTTTTTTCCAAAAACTCACCCAACTGCTCATTGAAATATTATGTTCCATTATCAGAATGTAAAATACCAATTTTGGTTTGAAATTGGTTTTCAATCATATTGTAAAAATTTGTGAATAAATTTTTCACGTCAGATTTTTTATTCATCAAATAAATCCAACATAAGCGGGTATGGTCATCAATAAATGTAACAAACCATCTTTTACCAGAAAGAGTAGTGATTTTAGAAGGGCCCCAAACATCACTATGAATCAAATAAAAAGGTTTGGAAGTCTGGTAAGGTTTTGGCAAATAAGTAGAGCGATGAAATTTTGCAAAAATGCAACTTTCACAATGAAAAGAAGAACAATCAATCCCTTGAAATAATTCTGGAAATAAATGTTTCAGATAAAGAAAACTAGGATGTCCTAGCCTATAGTGCCATAGCATTATTTTTTCTCGAACAGAGATTGAACTAGTACTATTAAAGCTCTGAGCTTTTTTATTACTAACAGGTACTTCATCAAAGTAGTAAAGACCTTCAAGCATCCTAGCACGCCCAATCATCATCCCCGAGTTCTGGTCCTGAAATTCACAATGGGATTCAAAAAATGTAACACGACAATTAGAATCCTTAGATAGTTTACTGACAGACAAAAGGTTACAGGCTAAGTTGGGGACGTGAAGAACAGCATTGAGATTAATTTTCTCAGTTAGTTTAATAAATCCTTTTCCTGCAATAGGTGAAAAACTACCATCGGCTATTCTGATTTTGTCATGACCAGAACAAGGGAAATAGGTACTAAATAAATGGGAAAAACTAGTCATGTGATCGGAGGCACCGGAATCTATGATCCACGGAGAGAAGTTTAGGCAAGAGAAGGCTTTAGGATTTCTACCTGTTTGTGCCAACAAAACACTAGGAGTACCGGATGAGGAGTTGGATTTTATCAGCTTTAAGAGTTGATCAATCTGCTCTTTGTTGAAGGGACCTGAATCGGCTTCATTAGCGGTAGGAAAGCCACGATTCTTCTCTCCTTGTTTGCTGCTTTTCCAGTTGACAGGTTTGCCATGGATCTTCCAACACGTTTCGCGTGTATGGCGAGGCTTGTTGCAAAAATCACACCAGACCCGTGGCTTATCATCAAACCTGCGCTGGTAATTTGCAGCCTTGTTGGCCGCAGCATCGCTAATTAAAGCAGAAATTTCAATTGATTCACCAGTACCTTTTTTCTTAAGCATGACGCTCCTTCGGCTCTCTTCCCTTCTGACTTCGGCAAATACTTCGCCAATGGATGGGAGAGGAGGTCTGCCAATAATTCTTCCTCGCACTTCATCGAACTCAATGTTGAGGCCGGCAAGAAACTTGTAAATACGGCTGTCTTCCACAGTTTTCTTGTGGTGGTTGCAGTCGTCAACCGATTTCCATTCGTATGTGTTGAAGATGTCAAGATCCTGCCACAACCTTTTCAACGAATTGAAATATTTGGTGACGGAATCATCTCCTTGACGAATCTCTCCCAACTTCAAAGTTAATTCGAAAACTTGAGATTGATTTCCTAGGTCAGAATACATCTGACTAACATTATCCCACAATTCTTGTGCAGTAGGATAGCACATGTAATTAGAGCTTATATCCTCCTCCATAGAATTGACCAACCATGTCATAACCATGGAGTTTTCAGCGTCCCAACTGTCGAACAGCGGATCATTAACAGCAGGAGCCTTCTTGTCACCAGTGATGTAACCGATCTTTCCTTGCCCACGGATATACACCCGGACAGATTGTGACCAGCGGAGAAAATTATCACCATTTAGGCGGATGGTGGTGATTTGGACAGAGTGAGAGTTGGACGTTTTCACCGGAATGGCAGCGGCAGGGGTTGAAGTGGTTTCGGACGTGACTTCCGACATGGCTATGACGGTTTTAGGGCTGCTGCGTTTTTTGTTGCTCTGATACCAACTTAGAAAATATGAGGAAGAAGAACTCCGAAAATATGAGGAAGAATGAATATATTTCTGTTATATTCAAAACTTCTTATTTTACAAGACCAAATGACACTCCTTATATAGGAGATATTACAAACATCATTATAACCCATTATATGCCACTTACATATTATATATTACCACTATCTACCACTATCATATTATATACATGCCACTATCTACCACCAACACCACTATCATATTCTATACATGCCACTATCTACCACCAACACCACTATCATATTCTATACATGCCACTATCTACCACCAACACCACTATCATATTCTATGCATTAACACAAATTTCCAGCACTTTGAATATATAATGGTTATCTTGTTTCATTATTTGCGTCACTCTTACATCCTTGTAACTCAGTGTCATACAGAATTAAAACATAACAGCATTCAACTGTAAGATTTTCTGAAAGAAACTTTTTTGGCCAGGGGGTGTCTGCAAATCCTAATTTGCAAGCTAAAATTGGACCCAAGGAAACTGCCAACAATCAACAAGCAGCAAATTCTCAGCCTTCTATACTGGCACAGATCCAAGCAAAGGAAGCTGATGTCCAAGCTCTTGCTGAGCTGACTCGTGCTCTTGATAAAAAGGTTGTAGCTCGTAAAACTTATTTATGCATCTTTTAAAATTGTAGTTTGTAAAACTTACTTATGCATCTTTTAAAGCTGTATACTTAATGATGAATACACAAGACCTTCTTCGTGTTCATTTAAGAGGTTTCACCTGTACAATCAATTATCAATTCAATAACTTTTTGTTGCATTGATGCTATGTTCTGTTAACATAGCTGCTTTTACATTGTGGTAGAGTTAATCCTTTTTCCTCAAAACTGCCCTTGAAACATTTCTAAAATGAAATCCATTTTTACTAACTTGTTCTCCTATCAAAATTGATAGTTTCAAAGTGAATTGATCTTCCATGTTGGAACCTGTAGGAAGCAGTGGTGTCTGAATTGAGGCAAATGAACGATGACGTGTTGGAAAGCCAAAGGGATGGTGACGATGCTTTAAAGGACTCAGAGCCTTTTAAGAAGCAATATGCTGCTGTACTTGTACAGTTAAATGAAGTAAATGAGCAGGCATGTGATTTTCATGAACTAATTTTCAGTTCTGCTCAATTTTATCATCAGTTGTGTATATATATATATTCATGCAGGTTGTTAAAGTCAATCTACTTAATCGGCAGGTTTCTTCTGCTATTTTTTGTTTGAGGCAACGCAACACTTACCAAGGAAGCTCCCCACTTACCTGGCCAAGGATCACAGCCAATTTAGGGGACTCTGGTGGTCCCTTGAGCTCGTCTGAACAACCTGCAAATCACCCACAGGAATCAGGATCTCATGTCCATGAAATTGTCGAGAGCTCAAGAATAAAAGCTCGAATGATGGTAGATGCCGCTATGCAGGTACATAATGTCATTTTTTTCCCTGCAGTCATTTGGTACTCATGTATCATGATACAATTGGAAGAATAGATTCTTCTTATATGTTGACTAGTAGATTACCACTTGCCTCAAAAGCTTAAGCTATTAGAAAAAAGGCCCAAAAATGCATTTCAAGCTCCCATGTGCAACCCCATCTTACACGTGGAGATGCAAAGAGGCATACATGGAGAGAAGCATATAATGCATTGTGATGTGTTGATACTTACTACCACTCATCTCAACAAAGAATTATAGCCCTACTACTTGCAGTAGGCACCTGGTGGGATCTTCTTTTGCGCTGTATAGGCTACACCTTGTTTGGAATTTAAACACAATTTGTTTTTGAGTTTTGTTTTTCATTTTATTTTCTTAATTCTTTGTGAATTTTTTCATATTTGAGTCAAAAAAAAAAAAAAAAAAAAAAAACAAACAAACTTTTTAGATGCACCTGATGTGGATGTGATTAAAAAAAACTTTTGTCTTTAGTGAATTTTTTTCCAGATTTCTTCACAAACATTTTATATTTTAAGTGCATCTAATTTTTTTATTTTATTTTAGTTTAAAATTTTCACTAAAGATGAAACACAAAAAACTCAAAAAACAGTTTTCTAAAACTAACCAAACAAGGTGAGTATTGTTTTGGGTTGAACTGAGTTATGGATTCTTCTACCATAGGTAAACCATTCATCATGTTGACCTCTTGAGCTTTAAGCACTGATATGTTTCACTAGTTCTGACTAGAGTTTCTCCATTAAATCATCATTTTAGGCAATGTCATCTTTGAAGGGAGGAGGAAATGCTGTTGCGAGGATTGAGGAGGCTATAGATTATGTAAGTAGTCGGCTTTCATTGAATGATTCTTGCATGGTGGCCATGATACCTTCTACTCCTGCCGATCTAATTAATGGCACATCGAGTCCATTGAATAAGCCTGAAGCAGAGTTGAAGAACATGTCGGACAAAAATGAAGCACAAATCCCATCAGAACTTATCAGTCACTGTGTGGCTACTCTACTCATGATTCAGGTAAATTTGAAGATGTGTTCCAAAGTTATTTTTTTCACACACAATCGCATATATATATATATATCCATCGAACTGTTACTATTTTTTGTGATTTTCATAGTAGCCCACTTTTTAGTATGGCAGCACTGTTTTAAAAATGGCCTATTTTACGTATAAAATTTCTATTTATGATTGACTAGGCATCATTTATACAGTACCTGATGTTGTAAAGGATTGATAGCCATCAAATCATGGGTTTTGGCTATCTGGGTAGCACTAACGGCAATTTCTTATTTTCTCCTTTTGGACATAAAGTCTAAAGCTTTTATCTCTTTAGTTTTTTCTTACATTTGTTATAAATGTTGAATATTTTCTTCATAAACAATTGCAGAAGTGTACGGAACGACAGTTTCCACCAGCTGATGTGGCCCAGATACTGGATTCTGCTGTTGTTAGTTTGCAGCCTTGCAGCTTGCAGAACCTTCCGGTCTATGCGGAGATTCAGAAGTGCATGGGAATTATCAGGAACCAAATATTGGCACTCATACCTACCTAGCCTCGTACTATTGAATCTTTTTGTGTACATTTTCAATGTAGAATGAAGATGGTTTTTTTTCTATTTATTTTTTTATAAATTGTTTAAGATCTTAGATTTTGGAAGTTGTAACATAGATTCTTGAACTGTTTTCATTTTTTACGGTTTTTTTTTTATTTGTCCCTTCAATTTGAATGGGGATCAATCGCACATACTGGAATAGTGGAATGTAATTTGTAAAATAAATTGAAGATTTTTAATATTTTACCAATATATATTCTTTAAAAAAAGTTTACAAGTTGAGCCTCATTTTTGAGTTTGCTTTGGGCCTCGGAAAATTTAGGCCGACCCTTCCATATCGGCCTGGATCATTCTGGTCCATGAGTTTGAGTATACACAACTTACAAGCAGTCAAAACTACATTTGGTTGTTTAGTAGGGAGTGAGGACCTAAACAAGACAACAAACGGATGTTTGAAATATTAATCACCAATTAAATATTCTATTGCGACACATTAGAGAATGTTATGAAATTCCTTAAAAAATTGACACAACACAACAATCATTCAATGGAAATGAGGTAACAGGCTCAACCAAAACACCGTATGAAAACATTGCAAGAAGTTTCAATGTACAAATTCACTTTCAAAAGCATAAGAAGAATTGATTGAATTGCACAACTCAGGAATTTAATCATTAGGGCTTTGAATCATTGGCATCAAATAAATTCTAAAAAAAACAAAATTGAAAAAACTAAATGTAAAAAAAAAAATTCTATGAAAATTCATTGGAATAGTGCCTGTTCTAATCAGAAACCACCTAATCAATTTGACAAAATCAAAAGCGAAAGTAGATGTTCTGATAAACCTAGTTTGTAAACCCTTCAATATGTCCTTAGACAAACAGTTGGAATCGAAATTCTATTTGCATCACAATTTCAGCTTCTTTTTAGGCCATTTCACTACAGCATCTGCAGTGTCCTTTGATGACTGCAACAGAAAAACATTAAAGACTAAGCAAAGGTTTACAATTTTGATTTGACTAGGATGAAATGGTCAATGGCAACAAACCTTTTGTTTTTTGTTTTTCCCCTTATCTTTCTTTTTCTTCTTCTTCTTCTTCTTGTGTTTCTTTGACTCAATTTTTTCACCTCCATCTTCCAAAGAATCCTGTCATATTTGCAACCAATTAAGAAGAAAAATAGGTCATAAAAACACACAGGTGTATTGAAACTTTTCCAAAAATGATTACAGGAACACAAAGATAAACCACCTCAGAGTCGCCAAAAGAGTCTACATGTCGAACTATTCTTCCTGAATGTGAAGCCCCACCTGTCATAGAAAGAACATTAGATTTTATTGCTTACTGCAATATGAGAAATACTTTAGTGATATTTGCAACATCCCAGATATCATAAATGCAAGTAGATCATTCACATACAAGCAGGAAAGGCAACCATCATCATAACATAATAAATGAAGTATAAAACAAGTGAAATTATGAGAATACATTCAAGTAATATATACTATATCAAGGATTTTGTCCAGAATTGATCAAATTGAATACTCATTATTTCCACACACAATGTACTGAGAGAACCAGTTGCCACACTGCCAAACCTCTATACAAACACCAAATGATAAGAAGGGAAGAGATCAAGCACCCCACCAACAAATACAACCACATCCCAATGGATTGATAGTCTAGGAGTGAACACTGGCCCAGTAAGCCCACACAGAACCAATTAGGTATAGTACCAATTGTAAATACAAATGAATGCGAGTACAATACTACCTTGTCAAATAGGGATAAAAACACTAAACTTTTGTAAGGTATTATCAGGATAAAACAAACCAAAATTTGCAGAAAAAATCCGTTAATGTTTACTATCGTTAGCTGTTGGAATTCCAACTCCAACAAGAAACAAGGTTACAAATATCTTCTTTTAACTATTCTGAATATATTCATCTGAATTCTGAAAATACCAACTACTTGAATATGGATAAGAATAAAAAAGAAACAAAAGTCAAAATCAATGAGATTTAGTAAATCACTATTACATTAAGTTTGAACCATATAATCCAACAGGAAAGACTCTTCAAAGAAAAATTAGGTCATGAGTTGGGTTGTGTATATAAGGCTTATAAGTCATGAATTTGACCTCCATTGCACATAAGGAAAAAAATGGGTTTCCACAAACTTGACTAGGTTTAACCAGGTCCATAGCGTAGTTCGAGAATAAAGGAATTTAACACCATTGGAAAAAAAACTACAAGATGTAATCGGTAATTACTAGCATTTACAGTATCCTTTGCATTTTTGACAGCCAGTTCAACAAGTTCGGGCTTTATAGAAGCCAATCCATTAGGCTCCTGGAGTTTTCTTTCAAGGAACTTTGCCAAAGCCGCAGCCTTGTTTGTTGTCAATGGCCCACCGGGGTGAGGTAACCTACAGAAAAAGCACCACATTGTGAACAAAAGGCTTAAATTTTAGGTGATTTTTTTTTTTTTTATAAAATAATACAAGTTATAGATTAATGGAGAATTCAATAGGGAATTTCTTCTTATTTAGATTATTGAGTTGGGTACTTGGAAATTTGAGGAGGGGATGAAAAAATAAGAATTGGGTGGTGCCATATTAATCAAATAATTATTATGCAAAAACATACAATAACCCTCATGATATTCAAACAATATGCTTGATCTATTCCATATAATTGGAGGCAAAGTCTGAATTTTCAGTTCAACACTCTTTCTCATGAAATTCACCTAAGATACAATAATAGTCTCATAACTCAAGGTAGAGAGTTCTAAGCTTTGTCATGAATTAGTGAAAGGGGTCATAGAATGAATTTATATTAGTCTACGAGGTTTCAATGAGAGAGTAGTTGAGTAGGATAATATTAATAAAATACAATGCGAAAACATGCAATAACCCACATGATATTTTTTGAGAGGGAGTGTTTTTAGTATGTCTCCATGTTCTTAAAATTTTCATCTATTCATGTTGCAAGATAATCTTGTCATATGTCTATTACTTTCATATAATCTTGTGGCAATATTAGTTGTTTTGCAGACTGTGGCAGTAATAGCTGTTTTTCAGATGATAGCACTACTAGCATCTTGATTGGCTGTTATGGGTTGGGGTGATTAGGATTTTATTTGTTAGGTGTGTTTTGTCACGGAATTGTCAAATGGGGAGATTGTTAGGTTTTTGTAATTGGCAATTCCGTTCGACAAAACTCCTTTCACTTATAATTTTATTTGCTCTTATATTTCAATGAGGATGTGAGTGTTTAGTTGCAAATCCAATCCGAGTTGTGTCTATGTAGAGTAGTTTGTGATCTTGATCCTTCCATTTTTGCTACTTCACTGAAGCAAAAAGCAAAAAGCAAAAAGCAAAAATACAGTCGAAGTTGTTTGACCGCTTGAGTAGTCATTTGTGCGGTCCAGCAGAGAAAAGAATTCCCCAGTACTTTTACAGAGTGCCTGAATTTCTGGGAGTGGTGAATGTTGCGCTCGAACGATCAGCCTATATGTTTTGCACCGCCTTTACTCACACCGCTTGAGTGGTGAAATGTGCACTCGAGCGATCTTCGTGATCTAATTTTCTATAAAGTGCGCAATTTGTTATTTTTAGGGTTTGAGCAGTCCAGATTTTCAAAGAGGAAGAAAAAACAAAGTATTTTATATTGGAGGGTGCTTTAAGAGTGCTTTCTTGATGATTTAAGACTGATCAATGGATCTGTAGGGTTTGTGTGTTTTCTTTAATTCACAAAAGAGAGTTGTTCTTCGATAGATTTTGGAGAATTTGGGCCTGAAATTTTGGTAGATTCCGGAGTGGCTGATCGTCGTGAATTCGACATCCGTGTTGTAGATTCAACGTTGGGTAAGAGAATTCCGAGGTGAAGTCAGTGGTGGAAGAGGCATATTGGAGTTGGTTAAATTCGGGTATGGATGCGCTAGGTAATTGAGGATCCACATGTGTAGTTCTTTTTTATTTTCTTAGTGGATTGTTTTGTGGCTTTGGCCCGTAATTTTTTTTATCACGATTGGAGGCACTTCAATTGTGATTTTTCCACGTTAAATCGGTGTGTTGATTTGTTTTTGATTATTTAATTGGGATTATTATTCGTTATTTAAAAGTGAAACGTAATCACAAATCAATATCTAAGGGATTTTAATTTTTTCAATATTCAAACAATATGCTTTATCTATTCCATCTAATCTAATTGGGGTAAAATCAGAATTTTCAGTTCAAGACTCAGTAAAATTCTCATGAAATTCCTTGAAAATACAATAATAGTCTCATAATTCCATGAATAGGGAGTGAAAGAGATTGCAGAATGAATTCAGATTAGTCTGAGAGGTTGTAATGATGATTAATAAACTAAATTGATTTTTTTATAAAAAAAACTAAAGATTTATAAGAGAGTAGCTGAGTTGGGTACTTGCAAATTTGAGGAGGGGATGAAAAAATAAGAATTAATCAAATACAATGCCAAAACATACAATAACTCACATGATATTGAAACAATATGCTTAATCTATTCCATCTAATTGGGGGTAAAGTCTGAATTTTCAGTTCAATCAAGACCCAGTAAAATTCTCATGAAATTCATCAAAAATACAATAATAGTCTCATAAAACCATGAATAGAGAGTGACAGAGATTGTGGAATGAATTCAGATTAGTCTGATAAGTTGCAATGATGATTAATTAACAAACTAAATTGATTAGAGAGAGTTGAGAGAGAGAGAAGTGAGACCTGGGTTTGGGTTTGGATCGGGAAGGAGAGGAAGCAGAAGGAGGAAGAGGAGCGAATTTGCTACCACGAAGAGCCCTTCTTTCTTCATCTGTGAGTCCCTCCATGCTTCTCTCTCTCTCTCTCTTCTCTACAAGAAGCTTATGAAACAGTTCCTAACAAGACGATGTCGAATTAACCTTCCTGCCCTTTTCTCAAATAAAGGGAACAGGCTACTAGTTAAAATATGAGATTAAAAAAAAATAAATTAATTACTTAAAAATTCTATTTATAAGTGTTATAGTAATTCAGGTATTATTTAAAAAAATTTAAACTAATAAGTCCTATTTAGTAAAATTGATAATTTTATCATTTTTTTAATTTTTAAAACTAATAACATTATCAATTTTGTATAATAATGTTTCAGATAATTATTTCACTAACTGATAAAAAAATAGATCATGCTATTAAACGTTTTTACCTTTTTACTTATTGGTTTGGTTCAACTAACTAATAAAATTAAAAATATTATCAGTTTTTTTTTTTGTTTTAAAACTGAAAATATTATCCTTTTTTTTTTTTAAGTTTTTGTTTTTTAGTTTTGCACATCAATGTTTCATTATCATACTCCTTTATAGATATAAAATTTACAATTTTGCACAAAAAATAATTCAGTTTTTTTAATTTTTCAAAAAAAAAAAAATTTGTTTTGGGTTTTCAAAAAATACTCTTTAGAAAATTTTACATTTTTTTTTTGTTTTCAATGAATTTTTTCAATATTTTAATTAATTTTTTTTATATTTAGACACACCTAACATAAATATAGTTAAAAATATTTTTGGAAGAAATCTTTAAAAAATTCACTAAATACCAAAAATATAAAAATAAATAAATAATAATAATGAAAATTTATTACATTTTTCGTATTTTTGTATATTTATTAATTTTTAAAAATATTTTTTTATAAATATTTTACTATTTAGATACATCTAAGTAAGGTGCATCTAGAAAAATAAAAAAATTATTTAAAATTTTAAAAATATTCACTAAAAACAAAAAAATACGAAAAACAAAAAACTCAATTTTAAAAAAACTGAAGCTAAGCACACTTTTATTTTTTACTTTTTTTGCACATAATTTTTTTTTTTAGTTTTTTCAAATTTAAAGTTTAAAAAATTAAAATAAATATTAAATCATTATGTTTCTTTATAAATAATCATAAATGATGAACAATCATTGTTTGAAGGACAATTTTAACTATTAAAAGTTTAATATGTGACACCCCAAATATTTGATTAATACTATGTTACTATAAAATAAGATAATAATAATAAAATAGATATATAAAATAATACATAGCTGTACGAGCTAAGGATGTAAATTAAGTTAGCATTAGTTTATCAACAAGAGGATGAAGAGATTTACTTGGGGCAAGATACGGTAATTAAATTGAGAAGATTTGCTGGATAAGTAGATTGGGCCACTTGTGTCGTTTAGCAGCTCAAGGGAGGATGAGTCATCAAATTGAGGCATCGCGACAAGTGTCCAGATCCTCTAGAGTGATCCTCTAAAGTGATTCTTTATGGCGCGGCACGTGTCCCATTAATAGAATTAATGGCTGAGATGATCCCTCACCAAAACGATGTCGTTTTGGTGAGCCACACCCAAAAAAAAAAAAAAATTTTTTTGCTGAGTTTGCACTGCACATCGAGAGGGAGGAGGAGAAAGAGAAAGCCAAGGAAAAATTTTCTCTGCAATTTTTTTACAGAGTTTGATTCACAATTTTTTGCCGAAGTCGCGTTGCCCGAATCTATTCTTCAAGAAGCTTCAAGGAGAAAATGGGTGGATTTGTAGAGAATAGGAAGAAAATGGGTTTGAGAGATGAAGAAGAAAATGGGAATAGAAAGAAAATAGATTTGAGAGATGAAGAAGAAAGTGGGTTTAAGATTTGCCGAGATTTTGAGAGATGGTTTTGAGAGATGTGTTTAAGATTTGCAGAGATCGAACCTATTCTTCAAGAAGCTTTAAGGAGAAAATGGGTGGATTTGCAGAGATACCCACATGAGAAAAGAAAATGGGAATAGGAAGAAAATGGGTTTGAGAGATGAAGAAGAAAATGGGTTTAAGATTTGCAGAGATTTTGAGAGATGGCTTTGAGAGATGGGGCAACGTTGGGCGACGACGACTTCTTTCTTCTTCCTCAGCTCTCTCTCCTCATCCTCCTTCTTGATCTGTAGTGCAAACTCTACAATTTTTTTTTTTTTTTGGATCTGGCTTACCAAAACGACGTCTTTTTGTCTAGGGATCATCTCAGCCATTGATTCCATTAATGGGACACGTGTCGCACCATAAAGAAACACTCTAGAAGATCACTTCACAGAATCACTCTAGCGGATCCGGACGCTCATGACAAGGTGAGTCATCACCAGGGGCATGTGTATATACAAGGGGAAGGGCTGTGAACATCTGTAAGGGGGAAGGAAAAAAAAAAAAAAAAGGAGAAAAAGCGAGAGGAGCAAGGGAACAGTCCCAGGTACTTGGCAAAAAATAGGAAGAAATAGTAAGGATTAATATTAAGGTGAGTTATATTATACCTTGAGTTACCATAATATATTTTATGTATATTTTGAATTACCATAATTTATTTTATACAAATTATGTTTTACAACTTATATTTATATTTCAATTATGTTAATTATTTTTTGAATTCCATTTGCTTATATGAAATCCATGGATATGTTTGTTTAAATTTTAGAAATTATTTGATAATGATTTTGTAAACAATTAATACCACAGGAGTCCCATGCCTTGGGGGACTTAAATAACCATTGACCTCTGTTTGGCCACTTTGTGGTCCTCTGTTTGTCATGGATCCATTGACCTCTATTCTGATTGTCACTCCTGTGACCTCTGTTCTGTTCTATTCTGTACGGTGGTTATGGTTATAATTTCTGTATTTCAGTTTCTGTCACTTTAAATAATTTGTTTATTCAAATTTAGTTATGTAAATGTTTTAGCTTAACTAATTATCCGTGGTTATTTTGTATTCTCTACACTCTTGGTATAATATTTCTCACTCTGTTGTGTGCTTATAGTTGTTATTCTTTCAGGTGATGAGATGTAAGGAAGACCCGTAACCTCGTGTAGTGGAACTCGTACAAGAATTTGATGCTAATCCGTTATTTTTTTTCTTTTCTTTTCTCCCTTTTGTTTTTTTTTTACTTATAGTCGGTCACTGAATAATAAAATAATAAAAGTCCTACAGATGTACCTTTTTTTATCAAAATAATAGAATGTAATAAATATTCTGTTTAATTATTTTTATTTCCATTTGCTTCCGCCTACGCCATTTAATTTGCTACGATTAGAATTATTTAGTAAGTTGCGATTCCAACCCTAAGTCCCTGGGGTTGGGTCGTGACATAATGGCACTTGAAGGTTCAAAAAATCTTAATTAGGACTTAATGGAGTATAAGTTCATAAATTAAGACTTGTGCGTAAATGCTCCAAAAAGAAAAAAAATAGTATAACTAGGATGACTTTTTAAATTATTGTAAAAAAAAAAAGTGTAAAAGGTAAAGAGAATAAAATTTTTAACTTTTTTTTATATGGTTTATTAACTTTTAACTTTTAGCTAGGGCTCATTTGGAAAGAATTTTTTTAGCTTGACTCTTTGATTTTTTGCCTAATTTAGCTTGGCTAAGGGCATCTCCAATGGTTTGCCATCGGAGTTGCCATTGGTATAATATAGCAACTATGTTGAAAAATAATGCTCCAATGGTTGAATATGGCAGCTATCAAATTTGAGAAATGCTAAAACTTGTGTCAAATGCTGCCATTTGTGCCAACTCAACCAAAACCAACTGTTTCCCTCCTTCTCGGCAACTGTTTCACCATTTTTTTATCAGAATTCACCACAAAAAAAATTCAATAATTTTTTTTTAATTTATCCAAAATTAGCAAAGTTTTTTTTTTTTTTTTTGTTTTCCAGAACCAGTCAACAATAATCAATAAATCTCAACAAAATCTCAAACCTTAAATTCAACAAATCTCAACAAAATCATAAACAAATTCAACAAGTCTCAAAAATTTTTAAACTGAAAATTATTTGGAATAAGTTGAAGTTGTGAACAAGAAAAGTTATGAAAAGGTACCTGAACAAAGAACCGAAGATGGAGAGAGTCGGAAGAGAGTAAGAGAGAAAGGAGTCTCTTCGATCGTCTGGTAGTCCTTGGTTCAAAATCGATCTGCAAATGAACTGATCTGGTAGTCCTTGGTTCAGAATCGACAATCGTCTCTTCGATTTTGTCCAACGTCGCCGATCCATTGTAGGAGTGAAAAAGAGAAAGAAAGACAGATAGAGAGAGGAGTGAGAGAAAGAAAGAGATGAGGTGTAATCAGAATGGATTGGCGACAGAGGGGTAGGTGTAATCAGAATGGATCGACGAGAAAGAGAAAGGTGAGGTGTAATCAGAAGCGATCGGCGAGAAAGAGAGGGGTGAAGATTGACAGAAAGAGAGGTGTAAAAGAGAGAGATAGGTTTTGTAAAAGAAGAGATATAGAGAGAAGAGAGATAGAGTGATGGGGTGTGATCAGAATAAGGGTTTGGAAATGAGAGGGTAGTGTGTCTTGGAAGGAGAGATAGGGTTTGATCTCAACCGTTGGATCTTTATATGAAAGGTTGAATTATATATATATATATATATATATTTTTGATTTTTTATATTTGTCTAGTTGGGTATAATGTAAATATACAATTATTTTTTTACAAATAGTAGGGGTGGGCGCAGGTCGGTTGCGGCCACGGAACCTCCAATCCGCCATCCGTCCGCCAATCCGGCAGATGTGGATTGAGCGAATTGGCGGTTTGGCGGATGGATGCAAATCGGTTTGGCAGTTTAAAATTTTATAAATTTCAACATAATTCAACTTGTGCACTTCCTCAAAAAAAAAAAAGAAAAAAAAAGTATTATAATTAATGACTTAAAAAAATATTACAATCACTGCATGCCTTATCCACATACTATAATCACATCATGCCTCATCTACATAAGGTATTACAATCTGTGGTTCTTAAAATATAAAAACAATTCAAATCACCAAAACCATGAACAGAGTAGTAGTAGAGATTATATGTCTCTGTATTGTTACATCTATATCTATTTTTGAAAACAAAAATCAACCAGCATATATCATATTTTCTATTTATTATTTTTAGAGATAGATTTAAAAACCAAAAAATATAGATAAATAATACGTTTATTTTTTTCAATTCAAAAAAGATATTCAAGTTGAAAACTTTTTTCAACAGAATATTTAAACTCTTGTTTAATTGAAAACACAAACAGAATATTTAAACAAACTGAAAACGCAAAGTCTTATAAATTACTAGGGGTATTCGCGGTTTGGCAAAAGTATTAAGGTTGATAAAATATTGATAAAATATTCCCCCTTTGCGCACCCAATGCTAGTGGGTTGGTCAGAGTAAATGGAAACCCACACCTTCATGCCATAGTCCAATGCACGAAGAAGATCCAAACCTCCAACCCGAGATTTTTCGATCTCAGTGGAACCAATGGGAGGATCTACCATCCAAATATAGAAAAACTCGGGTTGGAGGTTAATTGAAATAAACCATCCATGGCACCTGTTTGTCGTTAATTGAACAATAACCATTCCCATAATAGACTAACTCGCATTGACAATCTACTGGGAAAATAAACCATGCCTGCAAACTGTCATTACCGTCTAACCTCCGATCATAAACATTTACTCTGACCAACCCACTAGCATTGGGTGCGCAAAGGGGGGAATATTTTATCAATATTTTATCAACCTTAATACTTTTTTGTTTGTATCTTAACCTCAATTGAGAAAATAAATTAGGCAACGCAAGTTCAATACAACTGAAATCACTTGCCGAAACACCTTCAACAACCCCAGTTTTTATATCGTCCACCTCCATTAACTTGAACATCAAAAATAAAAATACATCAAATTACAATTCTAAACAGTTTTAAAGTACATTTAACTCCTTAAAGTAATTTTGCATTCCTTTCCACTAACAGTAGCAGCCACTAAATATATGGCACCCTTTTGAATGCTTCCAACATTTCCCAACAGCGTATCTTTGTAGTCCGTCCAAACATCAACTGGGAAGAACCGGTCTACAACTTCTATCCCGTGACGAACGTACTCTTTGTCCTTGCCACCAACGAGCTTGAATCTCATTTTCTTTAGCATCCGAAAACGGTCAGACTGGTCAGGATCAACAATCCAGGTCTCAGGATTACCCTCGCCAACTCCAATAAATATCTTGTCAGGTGTAGGGACGGAGTCTGACGGACTATTATCACTGATGACAAAAAACAACACGTGGTGGACCACAGCTTCGTCCTTAGCATCCTGTCCCAATTGAACATTACCAATGAATTTGATACCCTTAACCACGATCTTGTCTGATTGACGGTCAGATCTCTTATTACCCAACTCAATACCATTAAGTAATCTCGCCACGCCTTTATTATCAAACTTAACGTCCCTTAATTGTTCATCGTATAGCTGTAATTTCCTTACTCCCCTCTTAGTCTTCTTAATAAATCAGGGAATATTCTGAACGTACCGTCTGCGAACATACTGGGTCTTAAAAGGTGCACGACTACGGTAACTACGCCTATATCCACTGGCCGCCGATGTCCTTGACCTCCGGTACGCAAGGGGGGTCCGGTAATGGCTGCTTCCTATTCCTTCCATTTTTTATAAATAACTCCAAATCTTTTATATGAACACTTTTACAAGATCTGTTACCTCTGCTAACCCTTCTGTTCAAACACCTTAGCTTTGATATTTTTGCCCTCTGATCTTCGTACACCGGAACAAACTTCACCGGAGCTCTCCGCCGGCTCTCTTCCCACAGTCCTAGTTGCCACGTCAAAAAGTGATCTACACACATTTGAATGAACTGCCCGTAATTCTCGGGATACTCTTCTAAGGAGTACAACATTGTATACCAAATAAATCGACAAAAATGGCAGAAAGAAAAGGAGGGACGAAACAAGGTACCAGAAAATCACCTCAGTGTAATAACTCTCCAACTGCAAAAGCATATCTCGCATATCTCTCTCCACCGACAAAGATCTGAGGCTGGACCCAGATATATAGACAGCTGTAAATACGGAGATTCGGAATTTAAAATTTGAATTCCCGCCCATTACTGTTCATTCACGCGGAATTCTGTGCACCTTTGCTTTATCTCCAAGCAAAACCACCACTAACAGTAGCAGCCACTAAATATATGGCACCCTTTTGAATGCTTCCAACATTTCCCAACAGCGTATCTTTGTAGTCCGTCCAAACATCAACTGGGAAGAACCGGTCTACAACTTCTATCCCGTGACGAACGTACTCTTTGTCCTTGCCACCAACGAGCTTGAATCTCATTTTCTTTAGCATCCGAAAACGGTCAGACTGGTCAGGATCAACAATCCAGGTCTCATGATTACCCTCGCCAACTCCAATAAATATCTTGTCAGGTGTAGGGACGGAGTCTGACGGACTATTATCACTAATGACAAAAAACAACACGTGGTGGACCACAGCTTCGTCCTTAGCATCCTGTCCCAATTGAACATTACCAATGAATTTGATACCCTTAACCACGATCTTGTCTGATTGACGGTCAGATCTCTTATTACCCAACTCAATACCATTAAGTAATCTCGCCACGCCTTTATTATCAAACTTAACGTCCCTTAATTGTTCATCGTATAGCTGTAATTTCCTTACTCCCCTCTTAGTCTTCTTAATAAATCGATGCAACCGTCCGATCGTCGTCACGCATCCGTCCAAAATACGGCGAATCAGTTCGGCTCGGTCGGTTTTGACTGATCGATATATCCGCTGCTCACCCCTAACAAATAGTTGAAAAAAAGTCACAAATGATATAAAAAAATAAAATAAAAAAAAATCACTGGAAACCTATATCCAAACAACACCTACAAACTTAAAGGGAAAGTTGGTTGAGATTTGCCAAAATAACATGTGACCATTGGAATACCATTGTTATAATTTGGCAATAGCAATGCTATTTTGACAAACACCACTAGAGATGCTCTAAACTAGCTACGTTTGGGAAGAATTTTTTTAACTTTTTTGCTTTTTTTTTTTATAGAAAAAAAGTAACATTTTATCTTATTGATTATAGTTTAAATGTAACATTTTATCTTATTGACTTATTTAATCTATTTTATATTGTCGTACTTTTTTAGTCCCAACTAAAAGTCAATCCATTTGCCAAACAAGAGTTAAAATTTAAAGTTACTAAAAGTCGCCAAATTTTAAATGTAGTTAAAATTTTGACAAAACTTTGATCTAATCTATTCATCAAATTTTTAATAATTTTTTTAACTTAAATTTGATAAAATTATTAACAAATGAAGGATTGATTTTTTTTTTTTCATTGAATTTGTTAAATAAGGTTTTTTGATGGGTTAGGTATTTTTAAAAATATTTGATGAAAATTTTGATTTACACTCTTGGAGTAAGTTTTTGAAGTGAGCTATATATCAAATCGTGCCAATTGTTGAATAAATTTTATGGAAAAAAATATATATACAGAATTGGAGATGTTGTAAGAATAAAATAAAATAATTATCTAATTACATTCTCACATTTAATTTATTAAAAAATTATTATAAATAAAATAATCATTATAGTCCAATTTTGTCAACCTCAACGAATTCCACGTGACGTTGAAACTTTCCCGTTTAATTTTAATTTTGCATCATAAAGTATTACATTTTCCCACAATGATGTTTTCTGGTCAACAACCAATAAAACCACATTGACATAATTTGAATATTTTAATTTTACCTCATAAAGTATTACATTTTCCCACAATGATGTTTTCTGGTCAACAACCAATTAAACCACATTGACATAATTTGAATATTTTAATTATCAAATTGAAGAAAAAAAATTTGAATGTTTTATTATTTTTGAGTGTGTTGTTTGTTTAGAGTTTTCAAAAATTAATTTCATACCCATTTTTGAAAACTCTTTCCAAGACGGGAAAATTTGGGCTAACCAGTTATCCTCCCAGATGTTCGGCCGATTGATCGGAACAGTACTATTTTTTTTTTTTTTTTTAACATTTGGCACCTATTATTTTTTATATTTTAAATAAAAAAAAAATTTGAATTTTTAAAATTTTTTATGGACTTTAAATAGAATTTTGAGTTGTGTCTTTGGTTATAAGATGTAAGTTTTTTTTATCAAATATCATATTACATCAAAATTTCCCACTCAATTCAAAACTCTTTTCAAAACTCATTCACCAAACAAATTTTTCACACTCAAATCATAATTTCAAAACTCACAAACTCAAAATATAACTCTATTCTCAAATCATATTTAGAAAACTCTACCAAACGCTACCTTAAAGTCTAAAATGGGATTTAATCAATAGTTGAAGAAAAAAAAAATTAAAGTCTAAAATGGGATTTAATCAATACCTTAGATAGTGCAAATGTACTTTAGCAAATGTACTTTAACAAACTCTTGGAACTCGATTCCTAAAAAATAAAAAAAATTATCAATAAGTCTCAAATATAAAATTTAAAATTCATCTAGTCCAAAAATAAAATATTTACATTAATTAAGGTTACATATAGTTAATGTACATATTTTAATTGTTACCCAAAAATCCTATTTTTTTAATAATAATAAAAAAAATTAAAGACTGCTATATCTCACCACCGTCGGAATGTCGGAATTCAATTAGATGGTCACTGAAACTTGCCGGAATGTTCAATATCACTTGAAAGTTGTCGGAGTATCGTCAAAAATTTGCCGAAGTATCACCAAAGTGTTCCGAACGTTACTGGAAGTTGCCGGAATGTCAAGAACATTCATTGAACATCAAGAACATCATCAGAGACTCACAGAATGTCCAAAATATTGTTTAAAAAATAAAGAATAAATAGAGAAATTAGAGTAAAAAAATATAGTAAAATGTACTAAATATTGATAAACTGAAAAGGGAAAAAAAAAAAACATAACAAAAAACAACAATAATGGAAAAAAACAAATGTAGGGTTTAAGCAAATAATCTCCAATATTAATCAAACTACAAAATAAGTTTTGAAATTGTAAAATATTACAGTTTCAAAGTATGATTCTATTAAGCATTTATCCTTATTAATCAAACTGAATTCTAAAGCATGTTACAAAAATCTAAAATTTTATAATTTTAAATCATGATTTATTTCAGCACCAAAAAAGTTAAAACTGTAAAATTTTACAATTTTCACCACTTATAACTAAAACTCAAAAACAACTTTTTCAGAATTTGAAATTTTCTCTATTAAAACAAGAAAAAAGAACTGTGTAATCTAAGAAGAGAAACAGATATAGAGATGATTATACTCCGACAACTATTTTTTGTGTAGATCTAACTAGATCTGATGTAAATCTACTCACATCTAATGTAAATCTAAGTAGATCTACATCAGATTTGAATAGATCTACTCATTTTCTTCGTTAGAAACTCATTTCCTTTTCTGTCGATGAGGATAAAGCAAGGAGTCAGTTGTCGGTGGTTGTCAATGAATCCCAATCGATGGTGATCACTGGTCATCGGTGACTACATATCAAAAAGAGAAAGAGAAGATAGACGTGGTCACCGTTCGCCAAAAATCAGAAAGAGAAAGAGACAGAAAAACGAAGGCACAGAGAAAGAGAAAAGAAAAACACACACAGGATTTTTGGATATCAAGAAAAGGTTGTGGGACTAAATAGAACACACCTTTTTCAAAAAGGAAATGTAGGTCATATGCCTTAAAAAAAAAAAGTATCGACAAAAAGAGTAAAAAAATTCACAGCACGAAGATTAACAGTTGCAACACCAATCACAGGTCCATGAATTAAGCATAAAAACAATTCTAACCATCTAATATCCATCTCTGGTTTATTTTTATTCCACTCTTTTATACCAATAACAGCATAGAAATGTCAACTGGTACTTAGTTCCATGTTGTTCACAAACATGGCAGCTATAGAAGCAGCACACAATTTAGCCGAGATAACAATTTGGGAGATGAATAGGGTATGGGGGCAAAGCCCAATCCTTGCAATGTATAGGCCTCTCTATCTTTTGCCTAATATGGTAAAAAACCAGGCAAATATGCAGGAGGCTAATCCATGGTATATTTGGGAGAGACGAAAAAAAAAATGAAAACAAATCATTGAGGGTGAGGAAGCTTTCCACAAAGGTACAACAGTGATAGTTATAGGAAAACACAATTTGGGTGCAAAGCCACCATTACTAGCCCCTAAAGCTGTCAATTCGTCCACTAACCGAGCAAGAATCTGAAGATGTCGCCAATTGTTATAATGCCTTCTACACGCTTGTTACCAGCCTCCACAACAATAAGCCGTCTAACCCCTGTGAAGAAATAATGAAAAATGTAATGAATACTTGATTGAGATAAATGAAATATTTCCTTTGGGATGATCTTAAAAGCCAAGTTATTAGCTAAAACTCATTTTGATAAACAAAGCTGACTTTAGCCACTAATTGGCTTATTTCCTGCCCAAAAGCCCAATGAACAAGTCAACCCAGCCAATTTTGATGTTTTCCTATTTTGGCCTTATCCCATCTTCCTTATTCCATCATTAGAATTCAATATCTTGGTCAAATTGGTTATTTTGTATTAAAAAAAAGCCAAAATGCTAGCAAAGGTTACCTAATATACTTTTGTTAAAAAATTATCAGAAAAGCCAAAAAGCTAGTAGTGTGCCAATCAAACTAGTTTTTTTAGCATTGGATTTTTCTCTAGGTTTATTTTAATCAATAAGCTAGTTTTTTAGCTAACTACCAAAGAAAGTGGCATAACTCGGAGTATGTTGTTAAATCTAGAAAGACCTGCACAAGAAAACCATGTAATAGATATTTGATATTGCACTTATCATTTGGAGTCATCCATGGCTACAATAGTTGAACTACAAATAAAGGTAGCGTTTGGTTTAGTTTTAGAATCATGATTTGAGAATGGAGTTGTACTTTGTGTGTGTAAGTTGTTGAATCATTATTTAAAAAGAGAAAATTTGTTTGGTTATGAGTTTTAAAAAGAGTTTTGAATTGATTTTTGAATTTTTTAAATGAGTTTTGAAATAAGAAAAGTTGTTTGGCTATAAGCTTTGAAAAGAGTTTTCAAAACTTAATTCAAAAACTTATAACTCATAAAAAAACACACAACTCAAAGCTTTATTGAAAATTCTATTCAAAACTTATAACCAAACTCCTCTTAAAATTCAATTCAAAAAAATAATTATTGTATTTTTTATTTAAAAAATTCAAAAAATTCCAAAAATATTTTTTTATTTAAAATATTGAAAAATATATATTATGTTTTGTTAAAAAAAAATATTCAGCTAGTACTTTAAAATTACTTTTGATTGGAAATTTTATTTTAATTCTTTTGTTAAAAAATGTTTTTTTTATTTTTTAAAAATTACTATGACAAATTAATTTTTATTTAATTTTTTTTTTGTTAATTTTAAATAAATGGCCAAATAATTTGTCATTTTGGTCTAAAAAAATAATTTCTATATTTAAAAAAATATCAAAAAAATATATAATTCTTTTTTCAAATAACAGGTGGCAATTGCAAAAAGAAAAAACGAAAGCACTGTTCCGGTCAACTGGCCAAACGTCCGGGAGGATGTCCGAGCGGACGACCGGATAGACCCAAAAATTCAAAAACAGTCCGGGCGGACGACCGTGCAGACAACCAGGCAGACCCAATTTCAAAATTTAAAATTCAAAAACTCTACTTGCCAAACATATTCTGAAAAGAATTTTCAAACGTTGGTGTGGAATCAAATTTTGAAAATTATATCCAAACACAACACTGAAATAGGAGGGTGGAATAATTCCACCCCTAAACCAAACACAGCCAAAGTTTTTCTGGTTCAATTTAACAAACATAACAGCAATCCCCTAGTACAAGGACAATTCACAGAATATGTTTTCCAGTTAACCAAAAAAGAAATTTAGCTTACACCGAAAACCGTAAACACTTAACACACTCAATGAAACCAACTAGCTTTTCAAAATCCAAGTAGAACAGAATTCCAACCCTAATACCAGGTTGATTATTCACATTACCCTTCAAATTAATTACTGTCGAACACATCAATTTTCCCAAAAGGAACACAAGAATCTCATTTATTGGTAGATGGGGTGGCCATGAGTAACTCCTAATCATATTTTTAATTTTATCAAAAATCCAACAGCTTTTATCATACATTCATATACTCCAGATTTTAGTCGCTCACAAAATTAGCACATTTCACATAGCATAAATAAGAGAGAATGAAAATAACCTGGATTTGCCAATCACTCCATCACTTTATGCAGTGGATCAGATCGTAAACACATGTGACATCTTTGATTGTTGGATCCATATGGAGAATATGGCTCTTGTCCCAGCTGCAATGCCTGGATATTTTCCAAAACAAAAACAAAGAGAAAATGAAAAGATTTTCAGCATTTCTTGCCAAATTTGTACTAACCCAAACTCTTTCAAAATCAATTCATGTAGTTTTTGCATGTACTCAAAAAAGTAGTTGATATCATAACACAATTCCTTAAACAAAGTCTATGATACATCATCACTTTTTTTTTTTTTTAGGTAAGTAATCAAGATGCTTGACTTGGAAAGCGCATAACCTCAACAATAACAAATTGAAGCACTTACCTGATTAATAGTCATCTCTTCAAGATTAATATGAGTATAAATTTTGTCCTTTGCCAAAGCAGTAATATCACTGTCAAGAAGAAAACAGACATATCACTCTTGATGGTGGAATTGTAATTGAAATTTGACTCATAATGCAGAGTCCTATATTAGAACCAGAACTGACCTTCCAGAATATACATTTAATAATGAGTCATTGTCATCAACAATGGGTAACTTGAGTGGCAAAGACAAAAGGCGCAATAACATGAGGATGAAAGGACAATGGTGAAATATAAGTAAAGCATTCTCACTAATCTTATCACCCAATCCAATCCCCATTATCCCTTTTGTCCATAATTTTGTTGAACCAAAATTATATGTAGGAACAAAAATTTAAGCACAAAAGATAAAAACTAACACATCATTCCATTCCCAACCAAAGTTATAGTGAAAGTAAAATAGCCAATAAAATATATATATATAAACCAATTGCTTGAATTTTTTTGTAGTTTAAATTACCCAAATTACTTGAAGAGTAGAACAAACATCTATTATCTATATCATAAAAAATTAAATTTGGCACAGATCACAATTCAATTACAAACTCTATACTTAAATTTGACCAAAGCTATGTATTAACAAAAAACATGGTTTCAGAATCACCAATGCATCCCTAGGCATTCCCATAGCAAGGGACTAGTCACAATAACATCCAAATTTATTTGTCCATTAAGAATCACCAATCGGAAGTTCATACCTCAAGTAGGAGTATGGGACCTCAAACAGTTTAACCCAACAAACAGACAAACAAACCATGAAGAAACACTTCTCTTATGCACATTAAGATCTGCTGATCAAATGAAGCACAACCCTTCAACTTACCAAGCAAAACTAATTATGAGAAGTTGACAGAAATGCTTGGGGCTCAAGGTCGGCAAGTTTACCCCTCCCAGAAATAATAACCTGATATTCTCTTACCTTGAACTAACAAACTCAACGCTAAACCAAGAGAACGTGGTCTCAACATTGCCAATGGCCGTCGATTTGTTTCCCCAATTCCCGGAACCCAGGTACCTAAAGGAATTGCACAGATTGGTAGTTGGAGCATCGGTAATGTCCCCAGAAGAATGTTTAAAGTACCTGCAAATGCCTGAAAATTAGCAAGACATTGGTTAGTAAGAAAACACCAATTCTTGTTCAGGAAACTAAATAAAACCTTACATTTTAGTATTCCAGAAAGTGAGGCAAGGTGTAATAGCTGCGGAATCGAGGCATCGCCTGAAGATGAATGGATAACAGGAACTGTTGCCACATTATTTTGCAAAATCTTGAGAGCAACATCTTTCAAATTCTCATCTGGCCCAGCCTGCTAAACCAACATAAAAGTCAGCAGACAAAACCTACTCATGCTGGATATTAAAATGAAGAAAATCCCTATTTCAGAGGTGGAATTCCAAAAACAGATTAAATAATTTATGTGTCACTTGCTTCCTCAAGACTGACATGGGAGGCAATAATAAAAAATTATATGAATTGAATTAATTTAACAAAGCATATAGCTCTCAATAAAGAGGGATGGCGAAAAGGGGGCTCAAAGACCCCCTTAGTGTTTTGGTTTTCCTATCCTCTTGATATGTTAGAAGCATTTTTATTTTGATCAAACCCCTCAGGTTGTGAGGGTCTTGTGTTCTCTTTGGAGATTAGGTCTTGTTAGGTTGCCTTAGTGGTCTTGTGTTCTCTTTGGAGATTAGGTCTTGTTAGGTTGCCTTAGTGGCATATGTTATCCTTGAAATAAAACACTAAGAAAAAACCTATGCTTGAGTAAACCTACAGGGGTTAAAAGTGGCACATGTAGGGGCCAAATTGTTCAGTTTGAAAAATAGGGACCAAAGTAAAATATGGGTAAAACTACAGGGGTTAAAGGTGTAATTTATCCATAAATCAAATGGAACTACACACGTATCATTGATTGCAGGAGAAATATGACCCAATATTGATAGCAGCTTAGTAAAGAATTCCATCTAGTAAGACTTTTTTTTAGTCAAAAGAAGCTGGAATTAAGATGTTGTAAAGGAAGACACAAGAAAGAGCCAAAAGGTAGTTACAAAAAGGGGTGTTCATCTTTGTTCATTGCAAAGATGTCAATGGCAAAGCCAGCATCCCAAAATTTTTTTCCTTTATATCAAGACTAAATAACTAATAACTAAAGTAGCCAACCCTGGTGATTCATTTACATGCCACAAGTAAAAACTCAGGTTCTTGTGTTCTCTCCGTGTCTTCCTTATATTCTCTTTGGAATTCTTTCCTTGGGCCAGATCTCAACATCAGCAAGTTCATCTGGAGCAATATCTTATCTCCCAAAGTACATTTCTTCGGATGGTTAGCATGGAAAAACAGAGTTAAAACAGCGGTGTTTCTGCTCGATATTGGTGTCCTAGACAGCATTGTTTCTCCTTTATTGTCACTTCTCTTGGACCATTTGGTCATCTGTGTTATATGAATGGGGGCTCTGTTGGTGTATCCCACAATCTGTAGCAGCTCTGTTCAATTGGTGGATGGGGGATAAATTCAAGCACCCACTCAGGAAATTTTGGGGAGCGATCCCACTGGTAGTCCTCTGGTCCCTTTGGAGGCTTAGGAATGAGTGTGTTTTTAGAGATGCTCATCCTAATTCTGCAGAATTGTGGGAACTTATTAAGATCAGATTAGCTCTTTGGCTTAAAGGTTCTATTAAGGATTTCCCCTTCACAGTCGAGGACGTGGTTCTCAATTGGAGACAAACCAGGCTATGCTATTAAGTTTAAAAGAATTCTATCTGTGTGTTGTTGAGCATCAGTTGCAGCATTCTTGGTACCTTTGTGTCTTCATTTGCTGATGTTATCTCACGGGTGGTTCTGCTGTTTCTGCTATTGTTCTGTTACTGATCTGATCTGTCAGTGATCTGCAATCTGCAATTTGTTGTTAGCCCATACTGTTGGTGATCTGTTGTTCTGCTTCTGAACTGGTTTTCTGGCTGGTGGTGTTCTGCTGGCTGCTGCTGCTGATTCTGTGGTTAATTTAAACACTCCAACCATCTTTGGAGTTGTTCATAGGTGATTTTGGTTATGAGAACCTTGCGGAGCAAAATGTTTGTTTTGTTCTGCTGAATTGGTTGAGGCTGCTGAATTTGTTGAGCTAATCTGATCTGTTGGGCTGGTTCGGGTTTTATCTGCTGAATTGGTTGTTTGCTTCTGCTGTTTTGTTTTCTCTTCTTGTTGGTTTCTCACCAACCGGAGCTTTGAGCTTGTCCTAGCTCTAAGCTCCTCTTCATTGATGTAACCTATTACTTTGTTTGTTTCCATCAATGAAGATTTATTTTGCCGGTAAAAAAAAACTCACATGGACAAGTTGTCATGGAAATAATCTCCCATTCCCATCAATTTGTCTGCTCAGGTATGATTTTGTATCTTTCCAAGCAGATATAGTGTGTGTCTCAAGCTCTTCCTCCATCAGATTGGAACCATGGCTACCGAGCTGCAGAATAGGTCAGAAACATTTGTTGAAATAATCTTACACTAGTTCACATCTGACTTAACGCAAAAATATAGTATGATGTTAGTAACTAGAAAACCTATATATCTTGTCTACAGCCCCTAAATTTAGAAGCTTTCAAACTTAAAGATCATGACCAGATAAGCCTACTTAGAAGCTCAAAGATTTGTACCAATGACAACACAAACACACTGCACACAAAACAAACAAATTTACTTTAAACCCCCCAAACATACCTCTCTTACAATCATGATAAAATCCAAAGCACTAAGAACTCCAACAAACTGTCCATTGCAGAAGTCCCAAAGAGGAGCCATAGGAATTCCCTGGAAATAACTAGTCTCAGAAAGGTACATATAAATGCTAGTTATTAAAAAAATAAATTAAATGCCTGAAAACATTGTAAAGAATTGACACATAAAAATGTGATCTGAAAGCATAGATGAACTTCTAATAAAATGTGACTTCAGGGAATTTGCAAATAACTACTAAAATAATCTAGTATATTGCACAACCCCACAGAATAAAATGATATTACTCATTTCTCCAACCAAATTTGGAATCCACTGGATTACATGCCAAATATTAGATAATTACACTCCATGATTTGCCAGAAAATCATATTTTATATAGTAACTTCATTGCAAACTATTTGCTTGTACACTCAATAAACTAACACTATACAGTCATTAGCACATCTTTCTAAGGTAAATAACACTCCAGCAATATCCAATAAATTTTAACATCAGAGAGAGAGAGAGAGATACTTGTTCATGCAGAATATGAAATGCTTGTTTTATAGGTAATCAACATCTAAGGCAATGACCTGCAAGCCACATGCATCCATATGAGACATGAAACATAGTTGCAGCAATCAAATCTATTTGATCTTCCAAGAGTAGATAAAAATAAAATAAAGTCAAGGGAAAATTATTCAAACCTTGCCTGACTCAGGAAGCAGCTCATAAGCCATGTGAGTAGATAGAAATATAGTAATACGGTGGCGGGAAACCTCTAAATCAGCTTCTGATACCCTTGGCAAGGCTTCATGCAATGGACCACCTGAAACTCTAACCTGCAATTATATACAAGTTGATAAATTAAAAGTCATAGAAAAGATCATCTAGCAATACTTCAAAGTCCACCTTTATCAATGTTCTCACTGATATAAGATGTGAATATGCAATACATAACACTTAAAGACAGATGTGAGCCAAAAAAAGATTTCTTGATTTTTTTTTAAAAAAAAATTCTTTTAAGACTCATTAATCGCATTCCAAACTAGGGAAACCTCCATTGGCTTTAGACACTTCCTTTTTGCATTTTCTAAAATAGGGAATAAAATTTCTTTTTATTTCAAATTATTGAAAGAAATTCCAAAATTCAAATGGGGTTATACTTTTCACAGTTTTGAGTCCATCATGTTGTTTCTGATTCAGGTGATTTTAGGAACGATCACATTGATTTGATAAGACAAAAAGGTGAAACCTGAATTAAACCAGTTATGCCGACTGTATTAGCAAGAGAATAGTAGGCAGGAAAAATCTAAGGGGTAACAACGGCAGACAAGCCCAAAACTATAGCAACAGTATGCATAAAGATAACCAAAGAATTTCTGACTTCAGCGATAACAACTTTAGGTAACATCCTATACTATACACGTAGAAATCCACCAGTATCTGACTTTTACCACCAAAATACACAAAAGTTTGTAATAGCAAGAGTTCCTAATGGGTATCATGATTAGTCAAGTACAAATGTATACAGGATGGAAAAATGCTCAGCATGCTTTTGTTTGAAAATAGAATTTACATAGGAGCAAATGACAAGAGATATTAGGTTCCAGGCAACTAGCTATAAAAAAAAACAGTTCATTATATCAGTCTCATACCAAACGCTGAAAAGCCTCGTTATCCACATCCATGTTAGAACCAGAATGCATTTGTGGATTTAGGATTCCAGGAACATAATCAGATTCCCTGGCTAAGAAAACAGTGTTCACTGTCCCATAGTTCCCATTCTCAAATGGCTAGTGCTCATCATGTCACCACTCGCCATCAACAACAATCTTGTACTGTATGTAACAGAATCAAACAAACAAACACATTCTATGTTCCTGAATTAAGTGGCAAGTATTTGCAGAGCTTAAATAATTCAGACAGTTCCCAAGCATATTTCAGCTGCACTAATGAATTAAAAATTTATTGCGAACCATCATGCTTACTTGGACCACGTATCATTTAGTTCTTTTCAAGTTTTCACTGCCCCACAAATAGCATCATTCTACTTCAGGGTAGTTCTTGATTATCTACAATCTCTTCATTGCTCTTTCTAATATGTATTGCAAAAGCTCTTCATTTATAAGCCCATATGTCGCTTAACTACCAAAATTTAATTTCATAATAAATTTTAAAAAAAAGAAGTAAAGTTTACTTTAAAACTACACTTTGCGTAACTTTAGGCAGCCTACTCTGTTGAATTGCCCCGTTGTCAATGGTGGGGGTTTAATTTATTAACGTTGTATTTGGTTGGAGGATTTGGGAAGAGAAAAGGAAAAGGAAAAGGAAAAGGTAAGTGAAATGTGAATAAAATACACCTATATTTCACCACATTTCACACACCCTTTCCATTTCCTTTTCCAAATCCCTTCCCAAATCCCCCAACCAAACATAAGTGCCAACTTGGGCATCATGTACCTTCCTTCTTGCATTTAAAATGGTCAAATAGAAGATTTGACTAATTTAGAACGCAGTTTCATTAAATACTCTTGACTTTCTACAAACATTTGTAAGCATTTATTTATGTGTGTATATACATATGTATATGTATTCTGGCTCTGGAAATTCTTTGAACTAGGTACTCTAAAAATCACCATCACTCTCGTTCTACACTCCAATTAGTCAAAGTACAACCATACTTGTTACCTGTATACAAAGCATTGATGCTTGCATGAGATTACATAAAGCAAAGCAAACTTAGCCATATAAATTAAATTTGATATTAAAACTTGAACCAATAACTCTATAATTCATTTTTCATGACAAGTGGACCAAAATTAACTCTTTGAAATAACAAAAGTGAGCAAAATTTGCACTCAGAAGTGTTGGAAGTTAGCTCCCCAATGTTAAATATCATAAAAATTATTGCACTCATACCAGATTTTTGCTACTAAGCTACATTAATGAAACCCACAATTGGGGTGAATATTGCATATTGGGACATTTTTTTTTTAAGAGAAGTTGTGCTACATATGCTTCTTTTTTCTTTTTCTTTTTTCTTTTTTCTTTTTTTTCTCTCTACCAAAAACTATTAGAGTTCTATTACATTATGTTTGAGCCACATTTACCATAAAAAACTAATACCCTCAATGCACTACCTTAAACATGATACAACTCTTATCCAAAACTGTTAATTTAGCGATTTGAACATTTTTTTTCCTGTTTATTTCCTTAATGTTTCCTTTGTGAAGCCAAGTAACATGGTATGAGGAGTTATTTTTCTGAAGTGAACCCCACAATTTATTGCATAGGCCTCAGTTTTGGCTTCATTCACCCTTTGCCAAAGACCAAGCAGGACCATGCTATTTTGTTTATTGTCAGGAACAAACTTCTCATGGAGTACACACATCCTGGGGTTTTTCAAAAGTCAGGTTATTTTATTTTTACATCTTGAATATATCTTTACTGCAGTATTGGTGCAGCATTCACCGTAGCCTATACACTGGTTGCTTAGGCTGGTTAATTCAGAATGTTTCACGATGCGAGTTCGTGAATGCATCATGGGTGCCAATGACAGCATGATGTAAAGAATCCCGCAAAATGTTTACTAATTTTTTATGCCATAAAAGAAAATAAGAGTCAACTGAAAGTGCACCCTAAAGTCCCTATTAATAACCATTAGCTTCATAAACCAATAGGGTCAATATGGTGAACTCCTCACAAAAACCTAATGCATTATGCAAAATGAGCATACGAAGAAATAGAAGTCTACTGAGTTGAATTGTGCTTACCAAATAAAAAAGCCCACTGATAAAGACTTTCCATGCTTAGAGTTAATGACATCTTTTAACATTGGTCAACATATAATTCCAAAACCTTCTAATCCAACTTCTTTCTTATTTTAATAATGTTCTTTTTTCCTTCACTAATGCACCAATTACAGCTCTTAGCAAATGTGCTAAATTCAACTTAACAAAATGAAAAAAAACTACATGAGGGTTCAAAAATATTGTTATTACAGATCATCACGGTAAACTTTTTGTGGAAATAGTAGGAAATCAAATTTAATATTGGGGTGTTTAACGCATTCATTAATATTCCATTCATTATGACAACACATCCAAGTGAAGATCCCAAATTAACTCCTCTGAATCTAAACCTTCGCTAATTTTCTACATCAATTTAAAAATAAAATCACAAAATAGTAAATAAATCATTTAAAATAAATGATCACATGACAGCTAGGACAGAATCAGTTCATCTTCCAAGCTCAACAACATTATGTTCTTGTGTGCAGAGAAGGCACATCTTCTAAGCCGAGAAGAAATTTCTATACTTTGTGTTCAATTAAATTAAGAGAGAGAAATCATATCTGAACAATTAACAACAATACACTTGCTTCTTTGTTCCATAAGCATTCAAAATAATACAACTGAATTACCTCCCTTGTAATAAGTATTATTTGCAAGAAAACAAGATGGTGCATGGAGAAATACCAAAATGGGAAGAAGTGTTTACAATCGCAGCATATGACAGCAAGAACTTAGGGGATGAAACAAATTTTAAGAAAAAATATAGCACCATTTTCACATCCAACCACATCAAAAGGCAACATACCCCAAAGGGTTGCTAGAATTTACCACCAAGCACGTACATAAGTTTCACTATGCCCATAAAAAAACGTAAATGTTTTGTTTGTTCATGGAGCCCATTTACCATATATGAACTCATCCACCATTAACGACACATAATTGACAAATTTGCATGAAAAAAATAAAAATAAATATGATTTAACAGGAAATTATTTGACAATAGTGATGAAGGTATTATTGAATTAAACTCGGCTCGAGTGGAATCATCAAAACCTCCTGAAGTTATAAACCAACTTGATGGTAACTTGGCTGCAAATAGTCTGAAATACAGTGAGACACCCTTCAACAGGAGTCATTGGATAATGGGCAGACCACCTTTACCAGAAAAAAAGTTTACTTCCCATCAATTAAAATTAAACAAATAACAATTAATTGAACTAAGAATTACAACAAAGTAATGAACAATACAGTGCAGCTAACAAATAAAACATCAAAATCACACATGAGCATTTGAGTCTCACCCTGTAAAAGAGCTACAGAGAAAAACACTTCCTCCCCGATAAGGCCACACAAACCGCGTCGGAATTAGCGCCGTGCCTGCAGCGGTTTCACCGGTTTCCTTTGCATAATCCATGCTCGAATAGAACATTCACTCCCAAAATAATTGGTAACCCTCCAAGCAACAAACAAATTTCCTATTAACCCTAAAAGGATAAATAAAAATCAAAATAATTATTTTACAACCCAGTAAACCATTGAAGCACATTCAATTCCCATAAATAAAAAATTAAAATAAACCCAGTACTTCAATGTCGAATCTTCGAATTCTACCACCGAAAACCTCAACTTTCCAATGAACAATGCCTCACAGAGTACACGATTAAAGACACAATTTTAATGAAGCAAATACACATACGATTTAGAAAAAATAATAATTTTTTTAAAAAATTGGTCAGGTTTGAATGTCTGCTAATTCACACTCAACAACATCCACACTCAACAACATCCACATCAGTAAATGTCTGCTAATTCAATAATGTGAAAGAAAGATAACATTTCTTTTGGTCAGGTAACAGGTTTGAATAGAAAATAAATGAAGGACAGACAAAAGAGAAAAACAATAAAAAATCAAGATACAAAACTCAATTGAGCAACTAAACAAAATACAACTAGTCCTACAAAAAAATTGCCTTCCAAATGTCTGAAAAAGCGTCAACAATGACCCCGTAATGATGACGTGAATTGAGTGATAAGAAACACACCAGCAGCTGCTCGAGGTCTCTCTCCTCAAACAGCTGCTTCGCTAATACCATCTCTATCATGGATGCTGTGAAATCCCCATGTGGGTCAACCGATTCCATCACCACGGCGAAGCTGTCCTTCAGTTTCCCCTCCGCCGGAAATGATGGTAGCAGCTTCTTCATCCTCTTGTTGCGAGTTAGTGAAAGTGTCACGATCTTTTCTTCTTCATCGTCACTCTCGTAACCACAAAAACCACTGTCGGCCGAGGAAGTGGTGACAGGGCGTGGTGTCGGCGTCGGAGTCGGAGGAGGAGGAGGAGGAGGGGGGAAGAGCTGGTTGTGGGAATCGCCGGAGATGGAAGTGGTAGGGTGTCGTGTCGGCGGAGGAGGAGGATGGAAGAGCTCGTCAGAATCGCTGGAGATGGGAGAGTTGTAGTTGCGACGTGGCGTCTCGTCCCACTTGCATGGCGGTGATTCGGGGAGGTCGTGTTCGTGTGTGCGGAACCCACAGCCGAAGATGGAGGAGACGCGGTGCTTGAAGGAGGGGCGGGGTTTGAAAGGGAGCGGGGTGGCCGGCTGGCAGGCAATGAAGAGAGGGCTGGGGGGGAGTTGGATAGGATTTTCTGGGATGTTCGACGAATTTTTGGTTCGGCAGAATTTGAAGGATGATGTGAAACGGGAGAAGAAAGCCTTGAATGCCATTGAATGTTGTCTCTCTTTCTCTTTCTCTTTCTCTTTCTCTTTCTCTTTCTCTATGTTTGTTGTATCTATATGATTTCAGTGTACGAATTAGCTATGCACTACAATATGTATATATAGATACAGGGGGAACGAAGAACGAAGGTGAATCAATGGAGGAAAATTTTATTATTAAAGGAAAACAATTTTATAAGGCAATGAAAATGAATATTATTATTAAACGGAAATAATTTATAAGGAAATGAAGATCAATCAATAAAAGGAGAATATTATTATTAAAAGAAAATTATATTATAAGAAATATTAATATTATTATGTATTTTATTTTATTTTTTTTTAAAAAAAGTTTGAATTGTGATCAATCGTGCACACTGGAATAGTGAAATGTAATTTGTAAAATAAATTGAAAATTTTTAATATTTTACCAATATATATTCTTTAAACGAAATAATTTATAAGGCAATGAAGACCGATCAATAAAGGAAAATATTATTATTAAAAGAAAATTATATTATGAGGAATATTAATATTATTATGTATTTTTATTTTTAAAATATTATTGTATATTATTATAAAGAATGTAGCTTCAATAAAGAAAAATACCATATTAAATATTTAATATTATTAGTATGTATTTTTATTTTGGATCATTTGCATCAAATAAATTCAAAAAAAAAAAATTAAAAAAACTAATTTTAAAAAAAAAAAGTTTGAACCGGGATCAATCGTGCATACTGGAATAATGAAATGTAATTTGTAAAATAAATTGAAGATTTTTAATATTTTACCAATATATATTCTTTAAAAAAAGTTTAATATTATTAAAGGAAAACAATTTTATAAGGCAATGAAGATGAATATTATTATTAAACGGAAATAATTTATAAGGAAATGAAGATCAATCAATAAAAGGAGAATATTATTATTAAAAGAAAATTACATTATAAGGAATATTAATATTATTATGTATTTTATTTTATTTTTTTTAAAAAAAAGTTTGAATTGGGATCAATCGTGGACACTGGAATAGTGAAATGTAATTTGTAAAATAAATTGAAAATTTTTAATATTTTACCAATATATATTCTTTAAACGAAAATAATTTATAAGGCAATGAAGACCGATCAATAAAAGGAAAATATTATTATTAAAAGAAAATTATATTATGAGGAATATTAATATTAATATTATTATGTATTTTTATTTTTATTTTTAAAATATTATTGTATATTATTATAAAGAATGTAGCTTCAATAAAGAAAAATACCATATTAAATATTTAATATTATTAGTATGTATTTTTATTTTGGATCATTTGCATCAAATAAATTCTAAAAAAAAAAAATTTAAAAACTAATTTAAAAAAAAAAAAGTTTGAACCGGGATCAATCGTGCATACTGGAATAATGAAATGTAATTTGTAAAATAAATTGAAGATTTTTAATATTTTACCAATATATATTCTTTAAAAAAAGTTTAATATTATTAAAGGAAAACAATTTTATAAGGCAATGAAGATGAATATTATTATTAAACGGAAATAATTTATAAGGAAATGAAGATCAATCAATAAAAGGAGAATATTATTATTAAAAGAAAATTATATTATAAGGAATATTAATATTATTATGTATTTTATTTTATTTTTTTAAAAAAAAAAGTTTGAATTGGGATCAATCGTGCACACTGGAATAGTGAAATGTAATTTGTAAAATAAATTGAAAATTTTTAATATTTTACCAATATATATTCTTTAAACGAAAATAATTTATAAGGCAATGAAGACCGATCAATAAAAGGAAAATATTATTATTAAAAGAAAATTATAATATGAGGAATATTAATATTATTATGTATTTTTATTTTTAAAATATTATTGTATATTATTATAAAGAATGTAGCTTCAATAAAGAAAAATACCATATTAAATATTTAATATTATTAGTATGTATTTTTATTTTGGATCATTTGCATCAAATAAATTCTAAAAAACAAATTTAAAAAAAACTAATTTAAAAAAAAAAAGTTTGAACCGGGATCAATCGTGCATACTGGAATAATGATTGTAAAATAAATTGAAGATTTTTAATATTTTACCAATACATATTCTTTAAAAAAAAGTTTAATATTATTAAAGGAAAACAATTTTATAAGGCAATGAAGATGAATATTATTATTAAACGGAAATAATTTATAAGGAAATGAAGATCAATCAATAAAAGGAGAATATTATTATGAAAAGAAAATTATATTATAAGGAATATTAATATTATTATGTATTTTATTTTATTTTATTTTTTAAAAAAGTTTGAATTGGGATCAATCGTGCACACTGGAATAGTGAAATGTAATTTGTAAAATAAATTGAAATTTTTTAATATTTTACCAATATATATTCTTTAAACGAAAATAATTTATAAGGCAATTAAGACCGATCAATAAAAGGAAAATATTATTATTAAAAGAAAATTATATTATGAGGCATATTAATATTATTATGTATTTTTATTTTTAAAATATTATTGTGTATTATTATAAAGAATGTAGCTTCAATAAAGAAAAATACCATATTAAATATTTAATATTATTAGTATGTATTTTTATTTTGGATCATTTGCATCAAATAAATTCTAAAAAAAAAAATTAAAAAAACTAATTTAAAAAAAAAAAGTTTGAACCAGGATCAATCGTGCATACTGGAATAATGAAATGTAATTTGTAAAATGAATTGAAGATTTTTAATATTTTACCAATATATATTCTTTAAAAAAAAGTTTAAAAGTTGAGCCCCATTTCTGAGTTTTCTTTGGGCCTAAAAAAATTCAGGCTGACCCTATCATGTAGGCCTGGATCATTCTGGTCCATGAGACTGTGAGTATAAACACAAGAAGTCAAACTACATTTGGTTGTTTAGTAGAGAGCGTGAGGACCTAAACAAGACAACTAACGGATGCTTGAAATATTAATCGACAATTAAATATCCTATTGAGACACATTTAAGAGAATGTTATGAAATTCCTTAGAAAATTGACACAACACAACAATCATTCAGTGGAAATGAGGTAAGGGACTCAACCAAAACACCATATGGAAAAGATTGCAAGAAGTTTCTAGATACAAATCCACTTTAACAAAGAACCAGAAGAATAGATTGAATTGCACAACTCGAGAATTTAATCATTAGGGTTTTGAATCATTTGCATCAAATAAATTCTAAAAAAAACTAATTGAAAAAAATAATTAAAAAAAAAAAAAACTCCTTGAAAATTCATTGGAATAGTGCCTGTTCTAATCAAAAGTGAAAGCAGATACTTTGATAAACCTAGTTTGTAAATCCTTCAATATGTCTTCAGACAAACAGTTGGAATCAAATTCTGTTTGAATCACAATTTCAGCTTCTTTTTAGGCCGTTTCACTACAGCATCTGCAATGTCCTTTGATGACTGCAACAGAAAAACATTAAAGACTAAGCAAATGTTACAATTTTGATTTGACTAGCATGAAATGGTCAATGGCAACAAACCTTTTTTTTTTTTTTCCTTTATCTTTCTTTTTCTTCTTCTTCTTGTGTTTCTTTGACTCAATTTTTTCACCTCCATCTTCCAAAGTATTCTATCATATTTTCAACCAATTAGGAAGAAAAATAGGTCATAGAAACACACCGGTTTATTGAAGCTTTTCCAAAAATGATTACAGGAACACAAAAATAAACCACCTCATAGTCGCCAAAAGAGTCTACATGTCGAACTATTCTTCCTGAATGTGAAGCCCCACATGTTATAGAAAGAACATTAGATTTTATTGCTGATTGCAATATGAGAAATACTATAGAGATATATGTAACATCCCAGATATCATTAATGCGAGTAGATCAATCACATACGAGCAGGAAAGGTGTCACGACCCAAACCCGGCCCTATGGGTTTAGCACCGTAACCGGCCAGTAATCCGAGATTACCGAAGGCCTGCTTAACAGTAATACAGTAAAACAGAGTACAGGGCCTGGCGGAAGCCAATACAGTAATTAAACAATGTCCAATGAGCTGTGACAGTCAGTATGCCAAAAAGATTTTTCATGCATTCATACATAAACAGTACAGAACAGTATGTACAATATTGACATCCATTCAAACTAGGGACTCAACCCTACATAACAGTACAGTAACATACAGTCTATACAGAACGGTAAAACGGTACAGAAGGGGGAATTCTTAAAACACCCCTAAGCCTTAGCAGGTAGACTCGGAACCTCGCGGTGAGGCACAAAGGCTGGCTTGACAAAACTGGAGTAACCCTGACGCCTCTAGCTGTGGTCTGGTGCCTGAACACCTACATATATATATGAGCAGTGAGCTAAAGCCCAGTGAATAACATAAAGCGTAAAGGGGTTTAGAATAAATGTCCTTACAGTAATGAAAACAGTTCATTTCAATCAGTAATTCAGTGGCTCAGTACAGTAAACAGTCATATGTGGTACATCCATTAGCATAACAGTAACAGTAGGTCTTAAAAGACCGAACAGTAATGATGGCCATCAGTCAGTAAACAGTAGTGGTTCCACAAGGAAACCGACAGAGATCTCTGTAACAGTAACAGTAACAATAAACCGTAGGTACTAAGGATGCCACAGTACAGTTCAGAAATAAAGGACATACATTCATTCAGTAAATAATACCAGTTCAGTAAACAGTTCAGTTCAGTATTCAAAAGATAATCAGTTGAACATATCTTTACACAATTGTTACTCACACAGTTCGGGCTACAGTATGCTAGAGCGTGTTTCTCCAGTCGCCAACCCTACACAGTTAACAGATTGAACACACTAAGCTACACAGTTGGGAAATCTCATAACTTAAACCCTAATTTGCCTTGGTGTGTTCTACATCGATATCCTCATCAAGATGTCTTAAACTAGGCCTAAGAATGCCTAGGATGGGATGAGGATGCAAAAATACACTTAGAAAACATTTTCAGAAATTTCAGTGAAACAGGGTCCCGCTCGAGCGCAGGTTTCCCCGCTCGAGCGTACAGGCAAACAAAGGTCCCCGCTCGAGCGTGTCATCCAGTCCTCCGCTCGAGCGCCCAATACTCCGCTCGAGCGGACTGTTCTACAGTGCAAGATGCTGGAAGCTCGATTTTACCGCTCGAGCGGCACTAACCCCGCTCGAGCGGACGACTGAAATCTGGAAATCCCAGATTCGAGCTCCAGGTTCAAAACCAAGCTTAGATGCATAAAATTCGATCCTCTTGGGCCAATTTTCTGGAAAACTCTTTTAAACACATAGAATAACATATTTCAAAACTCAATTTAGGAAATCAAAGCCCAAGGGTGTTTAATTCAAACCCAATTTCCAACCATTTTCCAAGAACAATCCTCAAACATGACATGCATGACCTTAAATCATTTTTAAAGCTTCAATGCTGTTTCAAAAGAGCTCAAACCTTCAAAAACAAGATGAACTCATGGAGTATGACCAAAAGATGGACATGCATGTGAGGTATTATGAACTACAACCTCAAAACTTCAAGAATGGCAACATGCATGCAACAATTAAGCTTCAATTCAACCACAATGAACCAAAACATGACTAAGAAGACAATGGAGCTACCTTTAGTCTTGTATTTCAAGAAGGGAGCTCAAATATGCAATCACTTCAACAATTCTTCAATTACCAAGCAATTTACCAGCAAAATCAACAAGAACAATTCTCTCTCTCTCTAACTCTCCTCTCTTGGTCGGCAAAAGCAAGAAATGAGCTGAGAAAAATGTTTGATTCAAGCATACCAAGGCTCTAACATGTTATAATAAGGGCTCACTAACAATGGCAAAACGGTAATTAAGTCCAACTCTTCAATTAGTTTATTTTAATCTAATTTAATCATACCTAAACAGTTTTCAGGTAAATATACCGTAAAATCACATTAATTATGAGGGTCACGGAACATCAGTCGATTTCTAATTCGGCCGCCGATAAGGCCTTCAATTAGCAGTTTAAACATACAAACAGGAACAGATAGTCAAACAGTCAAACAGATAGAACACAATTTAACACACACATACTCAGTCAATTCGATTCCAGTTTTCAGTCAGTCAGTTCAGTACCTTCGGTAGTTCAATTATCAGTCAAAATCAGTCTCGGTTAACAGTAATTAGCGGTTAATCAGTCATTAATCGGTAAACAGTATGAGGGTTGTTACAAAAGGCAACCATCATCATAACGTAATAGATGAAGTATAAAACAAGTGAAATTATGAGAATGCATTCAAGTAAATATATATTGTATCAAGGATTTTGTCCAGAATTGATCAAATTGAATACTCATTATTTCCACACACAATGTACAGAGAGAACCAGTTGCCGCACTGCCAAACCTCCATACAAACACCAAATGATAAGAAGGGAAGAGATCAAGCACCCACCAACAAATACAACCACATCCCAGTAGATTGATAGTCTCGGAGTGAACACTGGCTGGTAAGCCCACCTAGAACCAATTAGGTATAGTACCAATTGTAAATACAAATAAATGCGAGTACAATACTACTTTGTCAAATAGGGATAAAAACACTAAACTTTTGTAAGTCATTATCAGGATAAGACAAACCAAAATTTGGAGAAAAAATCTGTTAATGCTTACTATAGTTAGCTGTTAGAATTCCAACTCTAACAAGAAATTAGATTACAGATATCTTCTTTTAACTATTCTGCATATATTCATCTGAATTATGAAAATACCAGCTACTTGAATATGGACAAGAATAAAAAAGAAACAAAAGTCAAAATCAATGAGATTAGTAAATCACTATTATACCAAGTCTAAACCATATAATCCAACAGGAAAGACTCTTCGAAGAAAAATTAGGTCATGAGTTGGGTCATGTATATAAGGCTTATAAGTCATGAATTTGATCTACATTGCACATAAGGAAAAAAAGGGGTGTCCACAAACTTGACTAGGTTTAACTAGGTCCATAGCCTAGTTCGAGAATAAAGGAATTTAACACCATTGGGAAAAAAAACTACAAGATATAACTGGTAATTACTTGCATTTACAATATCCTTTGCATTTTTGACAGCCCGTTCAACAAGTTTGGGCTTTATAGAAACCAATCCATTAGGCTCTTGAAGTTTTCTTTCAAGGAACTTCACCAAAGCCGTAGCCTTGTTTGTTGTCAATGGCCCACCGGGGTGAGGTAACCTACAGAAAAAGCATCATATTGTGAACAAAAGGCTTAAATTTCAAGTGATTTTTTTTATATAAAATTATACAAGTTATAGATTAATGGAGAATTCAGTAGGGAATTTCTTCTTATTTAGGTTATTGAGTTGGGTACTTGGAAATTTGAGGAGGGGATGAAAAAATAAGAATTGGGTTGTGCCATATTAATCAAATAAATATTATGCGAAAACATACAATAACCGACATGATACTCGAACAATATGCTTGATCTATTCCGTCTAATTGGGGGCAAAGTCTGAATTTTCAATTCAACACTCTTTCTCATGAAATTCACCTAAGATACAATAATAGTCTCATAATTCAAGGTAGAGAGTTCTAAGTTTTGGTATGAATTAGTGAAAGGGATCAAAGAATGAATTCAGATTAGTCTGAGAGGTTGCAATGAGAGAGTAGTTGAGTAGGGTACTTGGAAATTTGAGGAGGGGATGAAAAAAATAAAAATTGGGTTGTACCATATTAATAAAACTCAATGCGAAAACATCCAATAACCCACATGATATTTTTGAGAGGGAGTTTTTTTAGTATGTCTGCATGTTCTTTAAATTTTCATCTATTCATGCTGCAAGATAATCTTGTCATATGTCTATTACTTTCATATACCCTTGTGGCAATATTAGTTGTTTTGCAGACTGTGGCACTAATAACTATTTTTTAGATGATAGCACTAATAGCATCTTGATTGGTTGTTATGGGTTAGGGTGATTAGGATTTTATTTGTTAGGTGTGTTCTGTCACGGAATTGTCAAAGGGGGAGATTGTTAGGTTTTTGTAACTGGCAATTCCGTTTGACAAAACTTTTTTCAATTATAATTTTATTCGCTCTTATATTTCAATGAGGATGTGAGTATTTAGTTGTGAATCCAATCTGAGTTGTGCCTATGCAGAGTAGCTTGTGATCTTGATCCTTTCATTTTTTGCCACTTCGCTGAAGCAAAAAGCAAAAATACTGTCGAAGTTATTTGACCGCTTGAGCAGTCATTTGTGCGTTCCAGCAAAGAAAAGAATCCCTCAGTACTTTTACAAAGCACCTAAATTTCTAGGAAGAAAGTTTTACTGCTCGAGTGGTGAATGTTGCGCTCGAACGGTCAGCCTATATGTTTTGCACCACCTTTACTCACACCGCTTGAGTGGTGAAGTGTGCTCTCAAGCGATCTTCGTGATCTAATTTTCTATAAAGTGAGCTATTTGTTATTTTTAGGGTTTGAGCCGTCCAGATTTTCAAAGAGGAAGAAAAAACAAAGTATTTTATATTGGATGGTGCTTTAAGAGTGCTTTCTTGATGATTTAAGACTAATCAATGGATCTGTAGGTTTTGTGTGTTTTCTTTAATTCACAAATGAGAGAGTTGTTCTTCGATGAATTTCAGAGAATTTGGGCCTGAAATTTTGGTAGATTCCGGAGTGGCTCGCCGTCGTGAATTCGATATCCGCATTGTAGATTCAACGTTGGGCAAGCCAATTCTGAGGTGAAGACGGTAGTGGAAGAGGCATATTGGAGTTGGTTAAATTCAGTTGTGGATTCGCTAGATAATTGAGGATCCACATATGTAGTTCCTTTTTATTTTCTTAGTGGATTGTTTTGTGACTTTGGCCCGTAATTTTTTTTATCACAATTTGAGGCACTCCAATTGTGATTTTTCCACATTAAATCGGTGTGTTGATTTGTTTTTGATTATTTAATTGGGATTGTTCTTCGTTATTTAAAAGTGAAACGTAATCACAAATCAATATCTCAGGGATTTTAATTTTTTCAATATTCAAACAGTATGCTTTATCTATTCCATCTAATTAGGGTAAAGTCAGAATTTGCAGTTCAAGACTCAGTAAAATTCTCATGAAAGTCATCGAAGATACAATAATAGTCTCATAATTCCATGAACAGGGAGTGAAAGAGATTGCAAAATGAATTCAGATTAGTCTGAGAGGTTGTAATGATGATTAATAAACTAAATTGATATTTTTTTTTTTTAACTAAAGATTTATAAGAAAGTAGTTGAGTTGGGTACTTGGAAATTTGAGGAGGGGATGAAAAAAAAAAGAATTGGGTTGTGCCATATTAATCAAATACAAAGCAAAAACATACAGTAACCCACCAGATATTTAAGCAATATGCTTAATCTATTCCATCTGATTGGGGGTAAAGTCTAAATTTTCAGTTCAATCAAGACCCAGTAAAATTCTCATGAAATTCATCAAAAATACAATAATAGTCTCATAATTCCATGAGTAGAGAGTGAAACAGATTGTTGAATGAATTCAGATTAGTCTTATAAGTTGCAATAACAATTAATTAATAAACTAAATAGATTTTTTGAAAAAAAAAACTAAAGATATAAGAGAGAGAGAAAGAGAGAGAGAGACCTGGGATTGGGTTTGGATCGGGAAGAAGAGGAAGCAAGAGGAAGATGAGCGAATTTGCTACCACGAAGAGCCCTTCTTTCTTCATCCGTGAGTCCCTCCATGTTTCTCTCTCTCTCTCTCTCTCTCTTCACCATTGCCTCTGTTACGGCGCATCTACAAGAAGTTTATGAAACAGTTCTTCCTAACATGACGACATCGTATTAACCTGCCTGCTCTAGGGGTGAGCAGCGGATATATCGATCCGCCAAAACCGACCGAACTGAACTGATCCGGAGCATTTTGGATGCGTGATGACGAGCTGATGGTTACGGATTGATTTTCTCCAATCCGCCAATTTGGCGGACAGATGGCGGATTTGAGGTTCCTTTGGCCGCAACCAAACCGCCAAACCGCGAGCACTCTTAGTAATTTATAAGACTTTATGTTTTCAATTTTTTTAAATATTTTGTTTGTGTTTTCAATTGAAAAAGAGTTTAAATATTCTATTGAAAAAAAGTTTTCAACTTGAATATATTTTTTGAATTAAAAAAAATAAACGTATTATTTATCTATATTTTTTGGTTTTTAAATCTAACTCTAAAAGTAATAAATAGAAAATATGATATATGCTGGTTGGTTTTTGTTTTCAAAAACATATATAAATATAACAATATAGAGACATACAATCTCTACTACTTCTCTGTTCATGGTTTTGGTGGTTTGAATTATTTTTATATTTTAAGAACCACATATTGTAATACTTTATGTAGATGAGGCATGTTGTGATTGTAATATGTAAATGAGGCATGCAATGATTGTGATATTCTAAAATTTCAAACTTTCTTTCTTTGAATGAGGCATATAGTAATTGTAATACTTTTTTAAGTCATTGACTGTAATACTTTTTTTTTTTTTTTTTTGAGGAAGTGCACAAGTTGAACTATGTTAAAAATTTATAAAATTTTAAACCGCCAAACCGAATTGCATCCATCCGCCAAACCACCAATCTGCTCAATCCACATCCACCGGATTGGCGGATGGATGCGGATTGATTTTCTCCAATCCGCCAATTTGGCGGACGGATGGCGGATTGGAGGTTTCATGGCCGCAACCGACCCGCCCCCACCCCTAGCCTGCTCTGAGAACAGGCTATTAGCTAAAATATGAGATTAAAAAGGAGTTAATTATCTAAAAGTTTTATTTATAAATGTTATGACAGCTCAGGTCTTATCTAAGATTTTTTGAAATAATAAGTCCTATTCAGTAAACTGATAATATTATTAGTTTTTTCTAATTTTTAAAACTAAGAATATTATCAATTTTATATAATAATATTCCACATAATTGTTTTACTAACTAATGAAAAAAATAAAGCATGAGATTAAATATTTTTGCTTGTCTACTAATTAGTTTGATTCAACTATCTAATAAAATCGAAAACATAGTTTTTTTCAGTTTTAAAACTGAGAACATTATCAATTTTCTCTTTTTTTTCTTTTTTTCTTTTTTTTTTTTTTCCAGTTTTGCACATCAATGTTTTATCATCATGCTCCTTTATAGACATAAAATTTGCAGTTTTGCACAAAAAAATAATTTAGATTTTTCAATTTTTCAAAAAAAAAAAGTTTTTGTTTTCAGAAAACACTTTTCAGAAAATTCTATTTTTTTATTTTCTGTATTTTTTTGTTTTCAATGAATTCTTTTAATATTTTAAATAATTTTTTTAATTTTTAGACACCTAATATAAATACACTTAAAAAGTATAATATTTGTGGAAATTTTTTTTAAAAAATTCACTAAATACCAAAAATACAAAAAATAAATAAAATGAAAATTCATTACATTTTCATATTTTTGTATACTTATTAATTTTTAAAAATATTTTTTCACAAGTATTTTACTATTTAGATATACCTAAGTAAAGTGCATCTAGAAGAATAAAAGAATTACTTAAATTTTTAAAAATATTCATTAGAAACAAAAAAAAAAACACACACACACACACACACACAAATCAAAAAACTAAATTTTTTCAAAAAACTGAAACCAAACACACTCTTAGTTTTTTTTTTTTTTTTGCATATAATTTTTTTTTAGTTTTTTTCAATTTTAAAGTTGATGTTTCAAAATTTTGAAAATTAAAATAAATATCAAATCATCATGTTCTTTGATAAATAATCATAAATGATGAACAATTATTGTTTGAATGGCAATTCTAACTATTAAAAGTTTAATGGAACTTGAAGGTCCAAAAAATCTTAATTATGACTTAATGAAGTATAAGTTCATAAATTAAGATTTGTGTGTAAATGCCCCTAAAAAAATTAGTATATTTGGAATGACTTTTTAAATTAATATTAAAAAAAAGTGTAAAAAGTAAAGAGAAAATCGAATTTTTGACTTTTTTATATAATTTATTAACTTTTAATTTTTAGCTAGGGTTCGTTTGTAAAGAACTATTTTAGCCTGACTCTTTGACTTTTTGCCTAATTTAGCTAGGCCAAATTAGCTACATTTGGAAGAATTTTTAAACTTTTTTTTTTTATATAGAAAAAAAAAAAAAAAAAAAGTGAAATGATTATAGTTTGAATGTAACATTTTACTTTATTGACTTATTTAGTTTATTTTGTCTTTTCGTAATTTTTTAGTCCCAACTAAAAGCCAATCCATTTGCCAAATAGGAGTTAAAATTTAAAGTTGCCAAATGAGGATAAATTTTAAAGTTGCCAAATTTTAAATTTAGTTAAAATTTTGATAAAACTTAGATCTAATTTATTCATCAAATTTTTAATAATTATTTTTACTTAAATTTGAAAAAATTATTAACAGATGATGGATTGAAAATTAATTTTTTTTTCATTGAATTTGTTAAATATGGTTTTTAGATGGGTTAGGTATTTTTAAAAATATTTGATGAAAATTTTGATTTACACACTTGGAAAAGTGAGCTATATATCAAATCGTGCTTTTAATTTAAATTGTTGAATAAATTTGATGAAATATATATATATATATATATATAAAGAATTGGAGATGTTGCAAGAATAAAATAAAATAATTATCTTATTACATTCTCACATTTAATTTATTAAAAAATTATTAAATAAAATAATCATTATAGTCCAATTTTGTCAACTGACAACGAATTCCACATGGCATTGAAACTTTCCCGTTGAATTTTAATTTTGCCTCATAAAGTATTACATTTCCCCACAATTATGTCTTCTGGTTAGCAATCAATTAAACCATATTGACACAATTTGAATATTTTAATTATCAAATTGTAGAAAAAAAATTAAAGTTTAAAATGGAATTTAATCAATACTTTAGATAATGCAAATGTAATTTAACAAACTCTTGGAACTCGATTCCTTAAAATAAAAAAAAATAAAAAAAAAAGTAAATCTCATATATAAAATTTAAAACTCATCTAGTTCAAAAATAAAATACTTGTACTAATTAATCGTACATATTTTTAATTGTTACTCAAAAATTCTATTTTAAAAATAATTAAAATTTAAAAATTGCTATATTTCACCGCCGTCGGACTTCCGTCATACGATCACTGAAAACTCACCAAAATGTTCAATATCACCCGAAAGTTGCCAGAGTATTGCCAAAGTGTTCCGAATGTTATTGAAAGTCGCCAGGATGTCGAAAACATTCATTGAATGTCAAGGACATCGTCGGAGACTCACAAAATGTCCAAAATATTGTCCAAAAAAAAAAAAGAAATAGAAAAATTATAGTGAAAAAATATAACAAAATGTACTAAACATTGATAAACTGAAAGAGAAAAAAAAAAAAAAAAAAAACTTAACAACAAAAAATAGCAATAATGAAAAAAAAAACACACACATTTAGGGTTTAAACAAATAATCTCCAATATTAATCAAACTGAAAAATAAATTTTGAAATTATAAAATTATTTTATTATTTCAAAGAATGATTCTATTAAGTTTAACCTTATTAATCAAACTAAATTCTAAAACATATTACGAAATTGTAAAATTTTACAATTTTAAACCATGATTCATGTCAGCATCAAAAAAATTAAAACTATAAAATTTTCCAATTTTCATTGCTTATAATTAAAGCTCAAAAACAACTTGTTTAGAATTTGAATATTTTCCCAATTAAAACATGAAAAAAGGACGGTGTAATCTAAGGAGAGAAACAGATATAAAGAGGATTGTACTCCGACAATTATTTTTGGTTTAGATATAACCAGATCTGATGTAGATGTACTCACATCTAATGTAAATCTAAGGAAATCTACATCAGAATTGAGTTGATCTATTCATCTCCTTTGCCGTCGGTGAGGATGAAGCAAGAAGTCAGTTGTCAATGGTTACCAGTGAATCCCAATTAATGGTAATCATTGGTCGTCAGTGACTATATATCAAAAAGAAAAAGAGAAGATAGACGTGCTTGCCTTTCTCCGAAAATCAAAAAGAGAAAGAGACATAGAAAAACGAAGGCACAGAGAAAGAGAAAAGAAAAATGGGTACAAAATTTTTGAGTATAAACAGAAAGTTGTGGAACTAAATAGAGCACACTTCTTTCAAAAAGGAATTGTACGTCATATGCCAAAAAAAAAAAAAAGGTTCTTACTTCTGCGCCCCCCCCCCCAAAAAAAAAAGAAAAATGATTGAGAGCCCTAAAAAAGTTGCCCCTAATACCCCTAATTTCCAATTTTGGAAACTGTTTTTTTTTTTTCTTTCTTTTTACCCGAAATGGAATTTCGAGCCATTCGGGGCTCTCCATTTCGGGCCCTCAATCACCGCCCAAAAAAAAAAAGAAAAAGAAAAAGAAAGCCCAGCCCTATTGTGCTTCCCTTTCACACTACAAATTAACACAAAATGCCATGAAAGTGGCATAGCAAAATGTACTCAAGAAGCCCACCTGCTGCTATCGACAAAAAGAGTAAAAAAAATCACAGCCTGAAGATTAACGGCCGCAACACCAATCACGGGTCCATGAAATAAGCACATGAACAATTCTAACCATCTAATATCCATCTCTGGTTTATTTTTATTTCACTCTTTTCTACCAATGACAGCATAGAAATATGAACTGGTACTTGGTTCCATGCTGTTCACAAAAATGGCAACTATAGAAGCAGCAAACAATTTAGTTGAGATAACAATTTGGGAGATGAATAGAGTAGGGGGCAAAGCCCAATCCTTGCAATTTACAGGCCTCTCTATCTTTCGCCTAATATGGTAAAAGACCAGGCAAATATGCAGGAGGCTAATCCAATGGTAATTTGGGAAAGAGGAAAAAAAAATGGAAATAAATCATTGAGGGTGAGGAAGCTTTCCACAAAGGTACAGCAGTGATAGTTATAGGAAAACACAATTTGGGTGCAAAGCCACCGTTACTAGCCCCTAAAGCTGTCAGTCTGTTCACTAACCGAGCAAGAATCTGAAGATGTCGCCGACTGTTATAATGCCTTCTACACGTTTGCTGCCAGCCTCCACAACAATAAGCCGTCTAACCCCTGTGAAGAAATAATGAAAAATGTCGTGAATACTGAGATATATGAAATATTTCCTTTGGTATGATCTTAAAAGCCAAGTTATTAGCTAAAAAACTCATTTTGATAAACAAAGCCGACTTTAGCCACTAATTGGCTTATTTCCTGCCCAAAAGCCCAATGAACAAGTCAGCCCAGCCAATTTTGATGTTTTCCTATTTTGGCCTTATCCCATCTTCCTTATTCCATCATTGGAATTCAATATCTTGGTCAAATTGGTCATTTTGTATTAAAAAAAAAGCCAAAATGCTAGCAAGGTTACCTAATATACTTATGTTAAAAAACTATTAGAAAAGCCAAAAAGCTACAAGTGTGCCAATCAAACTACTTTTTTTAGCATTGGCTTTTTTGTAGGTTTATTTTAATCAATAAGCTAGTTTTTTAGCTAACTACCAAAGAAAGTGGCATAACTCGGAGTATGTTGTTAAACCTAAAAAGACATGCACAAGAAAACCAAATAATAGATATTTGATATTGCACTTATCATTTAGTCATCCATGGCTACAACAGTTAAACTACAAGTAAAGATAGCGTTTGGCTTAGTTTTAGAATTATGATTTAAAAATGGAATTATATTTTGAGTTTGTGATTCGTTAAATCATGATTTAAAAAGAGAAAATCTGTTTGCTTATGAGTTTTGAAAAGTGTTTCAAATTTTTGAAATGAGTTTTGAAATAAGAAAAGTTGTTTGGTTATAAATTTTGAAAAGAGTTTTCAAAACTTAATTAAAAAACTTATAACTCGCAACCAAACATACAACTCAAAACTCTATTGAAAATTCTATTCAAAACTCATAAACAAACTCTTTTTAAAATTTAATTCAAGAAAATAATTATTCTATTTTTTATTTAAAAAATCCAAAAAATTCTGAATTTTTTTTTTTATTTAAAATATTGAAAAACATATATTATTTTTTGGTAAATATTTAGCTAGTGCTTTAAAATTACTTTTGATTGGAAATTTTGTTTTAATTGTTTTGTTTAAAAATGTTTTTATTTATTCTTATTTTTTAAAGATTACTGCGACAAATTAATTTTTATTTAAAATTTTTTTTTTGTTAGTTTTAAATAAATGGCCAACTAATTTGTCATTTTGGTTTTAAAAAATAATTTCTATATTTAAAAAATATCAAAAACAAATATATATATATATATATATATTTTAAATAACATGTGGCAATTGCAAAAAGAAGAAAAGAAAAAAGAAAGCACTGTTTCAATCAACCGGCCGGACGTTCGGGAGAATGTCCGAGCGAACGACTTGGTAGACCCAAAAATTCAAAACTGTCCCGGCAGACGACCGGGTAGACCCAATTTCAAAATTCAAAATTCAAAATTCAAATTCAAAAACTCTACTTGCCAAACATGTTCTGAAAAGAATTTTCAAACGTAGGTGTAGAATCAATTTTTGAAAACTATATCCAAACACAACACTAAAATAGGAGGGTGGAATTATGATTCCACCCCTAAACCAAACGCAGCCAAAGTTTTTCTAGTTCAATTTAACAAACATAGCAGCAATCCCCTAATCCAAGGACAATTCACAGAAAACCGTAAACACTTAACACACTCAATGAAACCAACTGGCTTCTCAAAATCCAAGTAGAACAGAATTACAACCCCAATACCAGGTTGATTATTCACACTAACCCGTCAAATTAATTACTGTCAAACACATCAATTTTCCCAAAAGGAACACATAAGAATCTCATTTATTGATAGATGGGGTGGGCATGAGTAACTCCTAATCATATTTTTAATTTTATCAAAAACCCAACAGCTTTTACCATGCATTCATATACTCCAGATTTTAGTCGCTCACAAAATTAGCACATTTCACATAGCATAAAGAAGAGAGAATGAAAATAACCTGGATTTGCCAATCGCTCTATCACTTTATGCAGTGGATCAGATCGTAAACACATTTGACATCTTTGACTGCTAGATCCATATGGAGAATATGGCTCTTGTCCCAGCTGCAATGCCTGGATATTTTCCAAAACAAAAACAAAGAGAAAATGAAAAGATTTTCAGCATTTCTTGCCAAATTTGTACTAACCCAAACTCTTTCAAAATCAATTCATGTAGTTCTTGCATGTACTAAATTAAGTAGTGGATATCATAACACAATTCCTTAAACAAAGACTATGATACATCATCACTCTTTTTTTTTTTTCTTTTTTTTTTTTTTGGGTTGGGGGGGGGGGGGGGGGGGGGGGGGTGTAAGTAATCAAGATACTTGACTTGGAAAGCACATAACCTCAACAATAACAAATTGAAGCACTTACCTGATTAATAGTCATCTCTTCAAGATTAATATGAGCATAAATTTTGTCCTTTGCCAAAGCAGTAATATCACTGTCGAGAAGAAAACAGACACATCACTCTTGATGGTGGAATTGTAATTGAAATTTGATTCATAATGCAGAGTCCTATATTAGAATCAGAACCGACCTTCGAGAATATACATTTAATAATGAGTCATTGTCATCAACAATGGGTATTGAACTAACTTGAGCTGCAAAGACAAAAGGCACAATAACATGAGGATGAAGGGACAAGGGTGAAATATAAGTAAAGCATTCTCACTAATTGCAGCTACTACTGCTTATCTTATCACCCAATCCAATCCCCATAATCCCTTTTGTCCATAATTTTGTCAAACCAAAATTATATGAACAAAAATTTAAGCACAAAAGATTAAAACTAACACATCATTCCATTCCCAACCAAAGTTATAGTGAAAGTAAAATAGCCAATAAAATATATATATATATATATAAACCAATTGCTTGAATTTTTTTGTAGTTTAAATTACCCAAATTACTTGAAGAGTAGGACAAACATACATTATCTATATCATAAAAAACTAGTTAAATTTGACACAGATCACAATGCAATTACAAACTCTATATTTAAATTTGAACAAAGCTATGTATTAACAAAAAACATGGTTTCAGAATCACCAATGCATCCCTAGGCATTCCCATAGCAAGGGACTAGTCACAATAACATCCAAATTTATTTGTCCATTAAAAATCACCAATCCGAAGTTCATACCTCAAGTAGGAGTATGGGACCTCAAACAGTTTAACCCCAACAAACAGACAAACAAACCATGAAGAAACACTTCTCTTACGCACATTAAGATCTGCTGATCAAATGAAGCACAACCCTTCAACTTACCAAGCAAAACTAATTATGAGAAGTTGACAGAAATACTTGGGGCTCAAGATCAGCAAGTTTACCCCTCCCAGAAATAATAACCTGATATTCTCTTACCTTGAACTAACAAACTCAATGCTAAACCAAGAGAAGAACTTGGTCTCAACATTGCCAATGGCCGTCGATTTGTTTCCCCAATTCCCAGAACCCAGGTACCCAAAGGAATTGCACAGATTGGTAGTTGGAGCATCGGTAATGTCCCAGAAGAATGTTTAAAGTACCTGCAAATACCTGAAAATTAGCAAGACATTGGTTAGTAAGAAAACACCAATTCTTGTTCAGGAAACTAAATAAAACCTTACATTTTAGTATTCCAGAAAGTGAGGCAAGGTGTAATAGCTGCGGAATCGAGGTATCGCCTGAAGATGAATGGATAACAGGAACTGTTGCCACATTATTTTGCAAAATCTTGAGAGCAACATCTTTCAAATTCTCATCTGGCCCAGCCTGCACAACCAACACAAAAGTCAGCAGACAAGACTTACTCATGCTGGATATTAAAATGAAGAAAATCCCTATTTCAGAAGTGGAATTCCAAAAACAGATTAAATAATTTATGTGTCACTTGCTTCCTCAAGACTGACATGGGATGCAATAATAAAAAATTATATGAATTCAATTAATTTAACAAAGCATATAGCCCTCAACAAAGAGGGATGGCGAAAAGGGGGCTCAAAGACCCCCTTAGTGTTTTGGTTTTCCTATCCTCTTGATACGTTAGAAGCATTTTTATTTTGATCAAACCCCTCGGGTTGTGAGGGTCTTGTGTTCTCTTTGGAGATTAGGTCTTGTTAGGTTGCCCTAGCGGCATATGTTATCCTTGAAATAAAACACTAAAAAAAAACCTATGCTTGATGTTAGAATTTACCAATTTACTCCTCCACCTACCATCTCCACTAGCACCCACTTCACCTACCACCTCCACTACACTACACCTACTACCACCTTCTCTTCTATATATAGGAGTTGTAATCAATCTTGTAATAGATCAATACAACACATCAGATATCAATCAATAATATATCATTTTTAACATGGTATCAGAGCGATAAGATTTAGGCCTATATTTCTTTCTTTCCGGCGGGCAGTCGGCCGGCAACCATGCCCTCGCTGCCCGCTGGAGTTTTTTTAACAGCCCTGGTATCATTGGCCTGCAGGGTTGATTAGCCATTCATGAGTTGTTGTTTACTTCAAATCCTGCTACCGAATTGCAACCCTACAACTGTGTGAAAAATCAAGTTACTAGTGAAGGCTTGTTTGGTATAAATAAAAGATTGGTTGAGACTTGGAATAGTTGATCATTACCTGTGAGTAAGCAACCATAAACAGTGCAAAATATGCATTTGCCACTCGCTTTCTGCGTTGATCGTTACCTGTGAGTAAGCAACCATTTCTCTCTCTCTCTTCACAATTCATGGCAGCTACAACATCCACCAGTTGCACAAGCTTCTGCAACCTCAGAGCCAACCCAGTGGAGCCCAGGGTCCAGTCTCCCCCAACCCATGGCTCACCAGGTGGGTGCGGAAAGCTCGATGGGGTGGCCATGTGGCTCGTCAATGGAGTCGCAAGCGCATTCTTCGCTTCCTTGGAACGATGCTCTTGCATCCGCATAGCCGCTGTAGACGACAGCGATGAAGCCAACGAGTTGCCGTTGATCTTCAACGACGGGAACTACTACCGCCATGATCACGGCGGCTCTGGTAGCCGGAGGAGGACAGGGAAAGGGAAGAAGGGGTCTGATTCACGGGGCTTCATGGCCGTGGAAGACTAAATTATGTGGTTTTTTTTTGGAAAAGTTTATGTTCTTGAATCTAAACAGGTTGTCCATGAGCCCTTAATGTTGGCACAGACACTGCTGCTACAGCAATTGCCTCACATGGGCATGTCCCTCACGCCACCCTCTTTCTCTCTCCTCCAACTCCACTCCACTTTCTTTTCTTTTATTTTTCTATGTCTATGTTTATTCTAATCTATGTTTATTCTAATCTATTCTTCACAGCACACCATTTCACTTTTCTTCTTATTATTATATCCACCTTTTCTATTCTACATTATGCTCCACTCACCACTACCATCACATTTTCCCACTTTTTCAAACCCCCTTTAATCATCTCCCTCATTTCCCTTACTCTCTTCCACCCACGATTTCACCATTTTCTTTTATTTTAATATATCTATATATATATATATATATTTTTTTATTATAAAAAAAAAAAAAAAAACATACACACCTATTTTTCTTATCCCCCATCCACAAATTTTTTTCTTTTTTTTCTTTATCCATTGTTTTATTTTATTTTATTTTTCTTATTCACAAAACAACATTCACAAAATCACACCAACCACATTCCACCACCTTGTCATTTTATTCATCTCAGGGGCTCAACCCCGATCACAATTTTACATCAAAAAAAAAAAAAAAAAAAACACCAACAACAGCAACAAATCAACCACATCCACAGGCAGGATTTTCTTCTCTACTCTGCCGCCGGTCTTTTCTTCTTGCCTCCGTCCTGAGCGGCCCTTGACGGTGCTGCCTCCGTATTTTCCACGCCGCCGAGCACGTTCACTCCCCCATACTCCTCCACTGCCGCATATGGCGGCCCTCCAAATCGGAACATCACGGTGGCCTTCCGCTTCAGCTCCTTGTTTTCTGCCCTTAGCACGCTTATCTCTGCTCGCGCATCCTTATACATGCGTTGGAGCAGAGCCAGCTGGGAGTTTAAATGCTGCACCTCATTTGTCCTACTCTGCAGCCGGTTCGACAAGTTTGTGACCGCCGTCATGCTTTCCACACATGCCTTCAGCGTATACTGATTGGCCTCCACATCCGACTGCATTGCCATTCTTTGCTCCACCGACCGCATCGGAAAGTTCAACGGAGCAAACTCCGGGATGCTTGGTTGAGTTTCCAGTGCCACCGCACCAGTTCTCTCTCTTGTTGACTCGTTGAGGTCGGGAAAGAGGGTGAGCAGTCCACGGGAAGACGAGGACGAGGCCATTTTCTGGGCAACAGAGTGTTACAGAATATCTCTCGCAACAGAGTGTTACAGACTCTCTCTCTCAGCACAACGAAGAGTTTTTCAGACTCTCTCTCAGCACAACGAAGTTTTTCAGAAGTTTTTTCGCAGTTTTTTTTTGCCTCAGCCTCAGTCTCTGTCTTATAGCTAAGGCAGCCACGCGCATCGCGCGCCTCTTGCCACCAGCCGACAAACGGGCACGCAAGCCAAGGCGCCCACGTGCCTCGCCATCATGTCCGGCACACCTTTTGATGAATTGGGCACGCCTTTTGATGGCACGCCTTTTTATGGATTGGGCACGCCTTTTTATGGCACGCCTTTTGAAAAATTGGGCGCACCTTTTGAGGATGCGATTTTTTAAGGGGTCCGACAAGACTCTGTAAACTGTCCCGACATTGATTCCGGTTAGCTCCTTCAAGGGTCCGACAAGACTCTGTAAACTGTCCCGACATAGATTCCGGTTAGTTTCTACAAGGGTCCGACAAGACTCTGTAAACTGTCCCGACATTGATTCCGGTTAGTTTCTACAAGGGTCCAGCATGACTCAGTAAACTGTCACAACAACTGTCAGAACATTGTCTGCTACAACGGTCCGACATGACCCCATAAACTGTCTTCTACATCGGTTTGACACCACCATCCAGTGTCCTCTACACCGTTATGGCACACCCATACAGTGTCCTCTACCACGGTCTGACACGACCATACAGTGTCTCCTATCTTTTTATTTTATTTTTATTTTTATATTTTCTTGTTTTGTTCCTCTCTCCAAACTCAAGTTGGTTAGTTTCTATCCTCCTTGAGTTTGCGGGGGGCTGTTAGAATTTACCAATTTACTCCTCCACCTACCATCTCCACTAGCACCCACTTCACCTACCACCTCCACTACACTACACCTACTACCACCTTCTCTTCTATATATAGGAGTTGTAATCAATCTTGTAATAGATCAATACAACACATCAGATATCAATCAATAATATATCATTTTTAACACTTGATACAGGGGTTAAAAGTGGCATATGTAGGGGCCAAATTGTTCAGCTTGAAAAATAGGGACCAAAGTAAAATATGAATAAAACTACAAGGGTTAAAGGTGTAATTTATCCATAAATCAAATGGAACTACACACATATCATTGATCGCAGGAGAAATATGACCCAATATTGATAGCAGCTTAGTAAAGAATTCCATCTAGTAAGACTTTTTTTAGTCAAAAGAAGCTGGAATTAAGAAGCTGTAAAGGAAGACACAAGAAAGAGCCAAAAGGTAGTTACGAAAAGGGGTGTTCATCTTCACTCATTGCAAAGATGTCAACGGCAAAGCCAGCATCCCAAAATTTTTGTCCTTTATATCAAGACTAAATAACTAATAGCTAAAGTAGCCAACCCTGGTGATTCATTTACATGCCACATGTAAAAACTCACATGGACAAGTTGTCTTGGAAATAATCTCCCGTTCCCATCAATTTGTCTGCTCAGGTATGATTTTGCATCTTTCCAAGCAGATATAGTGTGTGTCTCAAGTTCTTCCTCTGTCAGATTGGAACCATGGCTACCAAGCTGCAAAACAGGTCAGAAACATTTGTTGAAATAATCTTACATTGGTTCACATCTGACTTAACGACAAAAATATAGTATGATGTTAGTAACTAGAAAAGCTATATATCTTGTCTACAGCCCCTAAATTTAAAAGCTTTCAAACCTAAAGATCATGACCAGATAAGCCTACTTAGAAGCTCAAAGATTTGTACCAATGACAACACACACACACTACACACAAATTTACTTTAAACCCCCAAACATACCTCTCTTATAATCATGATAAAATCCAAAGCACTAAGAACTCCAACAAACTGTCCCTTGTAGAAGTCCCAAAGAGGAGCCATAGGAATTCCCTGGAAATAACTAGTCTCAGAAAGGTACATAGAAATGCTAGTAATAAAAAAAATTAAAATTAAATGCCTGAAAACATTGTAAAGAATTGACACATAAAAATGTGATCTGAAAGCATAGATGAACTTCTAATAAAATGTGACTTCAAGGAATTTGCAAATAACTACTGAAATAATCTGGTACATTGCACAGCCCCACAGAATAAAACGATATTACTCATTTCTCCAACAACATGCTGCATTTCCAAGCATGAAATTCTAGTGTTCATGTTAACAAAAAGAAAGCACTGCCAGAATGCTAACCAACCAAATTTGGAATCCACTAGATTACATTCCAAATATTAGATAAGTACACTTCATGATTTGCTAGAAAATCATATTTTATATAGTACCTTCATTGCAAACTATTTGCTTATACACTCAATAAACTAACACTATACAGTCATTAGCACATCTTTCTAAGGTAAATAACACTCCAGCAATATCCAATAAATTCTAACATCAGAGAGAGAGAGAGAGAGAGAGAAAGAGATACTTGTTCATGCAGAATATGAAATGCTTGTTTTACAGGTAAATCAACATCTAAGGCAATGACCTGCAAGCCACATGTATCTATATGAGAAACATGAACATAGTTGCAGCAATCAAATCTATTTGATCTTCCAAGAGTAGATAAAAATAAAATAAAGTCAAGGGAAAATTATTCAAACCTTGCCTGACTCAGGAAGCAGCTCATAAGCCATATGTGTAGATAGAAATATAGTAATACGGTGGCGGGAAACCTCTAAATCAGCTTCTGATACCCTTGGCAAGGCTTCATGCAATGGACCACCTGAAACTCTAACCTGCAATTATATACGAGTTGATAAATTAAAATTCATAGAAAAGATCATCTAGCGATACTTCAAAGTCCACCTTTCTCAATGTTCTCACTAATATAAGACATGAATATGCAATGCATAACACTTAAAGACAGATGTGAGCCAAAAAAAGATTTCTTGATTTTTTTTTTAAATTCTTTTAAGACTCATTAATCACATCCAAACTAGGGAAACCTCCATTGGCTTTAGACACTTCCCTTTTGCATTTTCTAAAATAGGGAATAAAATTTCTTTTTATTTCAAATTATTGAAAGAAATTCCAAAATTCAAATGGGGTTATACTTTTCACAGTTCTAAGTCCATCATATTGTTTCAGATTTGGGCGATTTTAGGAACGATCACATTGATTTGATAAGACAAAAAGGTGAAACCTGAATTAAACCAGTTATGCCGACAGCATTAGCAAGAGAAAAGTAGGCAGGAAAAATCTAAGGGGTAACAACGGCAGACAAGCCCAAAACTATAGCGACACTATAAGCATGCTCTTGTATGCAAAGAGATACCAAAGAATTTCTGACTTTAGCAATAACAACATTAGGTAACATCCTATACTATACACATAGAAATCCACTAGTATCTGACTTTTACCACCGAAGTACACAAAAGATTGTAATAGCAAGAGTTCATAATGGGTATCATGATTAGTCAAGTACAAATGCATACAGGATGGAAAAATGCTCAGCATGCTTTTGTTTGAAAATAGAATTTACATAGGAGCAAATGACGAGATATTAGGTTCCAGGCAACTAGCTGTAAAAAAAACAGTTCATTATATCAGTCTCATACCAAACGCTGAAAAGCCTCGTTATCCACATCCATGTTAGAACCAGAATGCATTTGTGGATTTAGGATTCCAGGAACATAATCAGATTCCTTGGCTAAGAAAACAGTGTTCACTGTCCCATAGTTCCCATTCTCAAAAGGCTGGAGCTCATCATGTCGCCACTCGCCGTCAACGACAAACTTGTACTGTATGTAACAGAATCAAAACATATGCATACAAGATCTTCAAATTGAAAAAAAAAAAAAAAAACAAACTGATCAAACAAACACATTCTATGCCTACATAATTATAAAAAAAATAGGAATAAGAAAAATAAATAACAACTGTTAATGTTCCTAATTAAGTGGCAAGTATTTGCAGAGCTTAAATAATTCAGACAGTTCCCAAGTATATTTCAGCTGCACTAATGAATTAAAAATTTACAGCGAACCATCAAGCTTTACTTGGACCACATATCATTTAATTCTTTTCAAGTTTTCACTGCCCCACAAATAGCACCATTCTACTTCAGGGTAGTTCTTGATTATCTACAATCTCTTCATTGCTCTTTCTAATATGTATTGCAAAAGCTCTTCATTTATAAGCCCATATATCGCTTAACTACCATAAATTTAATTTCATAATAAATTTTAAAAAAAGAAGTAAAGTTTACTTTAAAACTACACTTTGCGTAACTTTAGGTTACCTACTCTGTTGAATTGCCCTGTTGTCAATGGTGGGGGGTTTAATTTATTAACGCTGTATTTGGTTGAGGGATTTGGGAACAGAAAGGGAAAAGATAAGTGAAATGTGAATAAAATACAACTATATTTCACCAAATTTCACACACCTTTTCCATTTCCTTTTCCAAATCCATTCCCAAATCCCCCAACCAAACATAAGTGCCAACTTGGGCACCATGTACCTTCCTTCCTGCATTTAAAATGGCCAAATAGAAGATTTGACTAATTTAGAAGGCAGTTATAACTGAAAAATTTGTTAAATACTTTTGACTTTCTACAAACATTTGTAAGCATTTATTTATGTGTGTATATGTATATGTATTCTGGTTCTAGAAATGCTTTGAACTAGGTACTCGGAAAATCACCGTAACTCTCGTTCTACACTCCAATTAGTCAAAGTACAACCATACTTGTTACCTGCATACAAAGCATTTATGCTTGCATGAGATTACATAAAGCAAAGCAAACTTGGCCACATAAATTAAACTTGATATTAAAACTATAACCAATAACTCTATAATTCATTTTTCATGACAAGTGGACCAAAATTAACTCCTTGAAATATCAAAAGTGAGCAAAATTTGCACTCAAAAGTGTTGGAAGTTAGCCCCCAAAGTTAAATATCATAAAAATTATTGCACTCATACCAGATTTTTGCTACTAAGCTACATTAATGAAACCCACAATTGGGGTGAATACTGCATATTGGAACATTTTATTTTAAGAGAAGTTGTGCTACATATGCTCTTTTTTTTTTCTTTTCTCTCTACCAAAAACCATTAAGAGTACTATTGCATTATGTTTGAGCCACATTTACCATAAAAAACTAATACCCTTAATGCACTACCTTAAACATGATACAACTCTTATCCAAAACTGTTAATTTAGCGATTTGAACAATTTTTTTCCTGTTTATTTCCTTAATGTTTCCTTTGTGAAGCCAAGTAACATGGTATGAGGAGTTATTTTTCTGATTATTCCCAATTTGTCTGTATCTTTACCCCAGTTGTTACCAAAAGCCGGATAATAAGATTATAACTAAAAACTAACAATGACCTTCAACGAAGTTTTGCTTGGAATAGCAATAGGAGTCCATCTTTTTAATGACTTCATTTACTACAATATTGTCATTTTCTTTAACTGATACACGGCGTCTTGGTATGAAAGTGAAAACTATACTTCATTGGGACCCCAAAAGGAAGAAGCACTCACCCTTACATAGATCTTAAAATATCTTATGGAGCAACAAAAACATTAATAAATGTGAAAAGACACATATTTTTCAATATGAGGGTTAGACATTTATGTTTAAACTTTGAAATGTGCATTCCAGTTTTCTCAGACTACAATTTTTTGCAAGTTTATACTGGTTTCTGTAGATTACTGATGTATGTTATAGTCAGGATTAGGGATGGCAAAATGTTCCGATCCACCGGGCCCTGACTCCCCCCCCGGACCCTAATGGGATGGGTTGAATAAGGTAGGATCAGATTTTGGGAAACTTCTGAAAAACCCAATTGGGTTTGGGCCGTGGTGGGGGAGAGTATTTTTACCGACCCAATCCAACCTGCAAATATAGTAATAAATAAATAATAATATTACATATATATGTAATATGTGCATAATATACTGTTGAATTTTTATAGAATATATATATATATAATATCTATTGAGTTTTTATTATGTTATATATATAATATAATTTTGGGATATTCATCAATAAATCTCATCTCATAAAAAAGTATTCCAATTAGTCCCAAGCTTTTTTTATTGATCTTTTAAGCCCTCAGAGTCACTTTCCGTGTGATCCTATTTTTTATTTTAGTAGTGTTTAGGTGGACAGATATACCTTTTTATTAATGTGATACGTACGATGCGATACTCCTATGTGACAGGTATTAATGTGACACGCCAACGATGTGACACACCAAAAAAATTAAAAACTCCTTAAGTCTCGTTTGGAAATAGGCTATTTTAGTAACTTTTTGACTAAAATATAAAGTAAAAAAAAACTAATATATTTGGAATGACTTTTTGATTTTTTACAAAAAAATGCACAAAAAGTAGAGAGAAAATGAAATCTTTGACTTTTTGGTATAGGTTATAGGCATTTGGTTTTTTTAGTAACTTTTTGACTTTTAAGCTAAAACAAACACTTGCCAAACGAGGCCTTAGTGTACTTTTTCTAAATGTGACGTGTGATGGTTATAATGTGACGCTCCAAAACTTTTACTCCAAAAAAAATAAAAAATCCTTAGTGTACTTTTTCCAAATGCGACAATGTAGCGGGTATGATGTGATACTTCAAAAAAAATAAAAATTACTTAGTGTACTTTTCTCAAACGTGACAACGTAGCGGGTATGATGTGACACTCTAAAAAAAATTTAAAATTTCTTAGTGTACTTTTTCCAAACGTGACATGACACTCCAACGTAACGGGTATGATGTGACATTCTAAAAAAATTAAAAACTCTTTAGTATATTTTTTTCCAAATGTGACACTTTAACGTGGCGGATATGATGTAACATTAAAAAATTCTTTAGTATACTTTTTCTAAATGTGACACTCCAATGCAACGGATAAATGAGTCATTACACATTCAAAATAACTAAATGGATCACAAGAAAAAATATGAGACTATATAGATTACAAGTCCAAAATATAGGGCTTATTGGTCAATCTCTCTATAATTTTAATATATGTATAATATATAATATATACTTCTAATTATAAATAGTATTTTCTAGTTTTAATTATTAAATTTTAATATTATTCTTAAATTTCTTATTGTGTTGCGGATCGGATAGGGTCAGAGTGGTAGTTATATTTGCGGGTGCAGGTGCGGGTCCCCAACCCATACCCTACCCTACCCTACCCGTTGCCATCAAGACTCATGGGTGGTCACATGGCCCTATGCGGTGACTTCAATCCGCTCACCATGTAAATCAACAAGTGTTCGAAGAAAGTACATCATTCTCAAGCATCATGTTGTGGCTTTTGTTTGAGAGACGTATAATTCTATGTCTCTCCATGTTGAATGTTCTAAATCTCTCAACAGCTCTGTTCCACTACGAGTTTTAATGGCCAAGCAGGCAATTGCCTAAATAAGCCACCCAAGTATAGTGGGAACTTGTGGCATGCAAAAGTTACAGTTTTCCCATCGGAATTGCATAAGAGTTGATTTTGTATTTTCTGTGTTGCAGTGTTTTGACAAGGAAAATACAAACTAAATTGAGATTATAAAGAAGGTTTGATTAGAAGCTGTACTATATTTTGGCCACAACATCATGTCCATCACTGAAGGGGCAGCCTCTGCACCCGATATAAGGATGTGAAGTGAACCTCATAATTTATTGCGTAGGCCTCAGTTTTGGCTTCATTCACCCTTTGCCAAAAACCAAGCAGCACCATGCTATTTTATTTATTGTCAGGAACAGACTTCTCAAGGAGTAGACACATCCTGGGATTTTTCAGAAGTCAGGTTATTTTATTTTTACATCTTGAATATATCTTTACTGCAGTATTGGTGAAGCATTCACCGTAACCTATACACCGGTTGCTTAGGCTAGTTAATTCAGAAGTTTCATGATGCAAGTTCAAGAATGCATCATGGGTGCCGATGACAGCATGATTTAAAGAATCCCACAAAATGTTTACTAATTTTTTATGCTGTAAAAGAAAATAAGAGTCAACTGGAAGTGCATCCTAAAGTTCTTATTAATAACCATTAGCTTCATAAACCAACAGGGTCAGTATGGTGAACTCCTCACAAAAACCTAATGCATTATACAAAATGAGAATACGACAAAATAGAAGTCTACTGAGTTGAATTGTGCTTACCAAATAAAAAGGCCCACTGACAAAGACTTTCCATGCTTAGAGTTAATGACATCTTTTAACATTGGTGAATATATAATTCCAAAACCTTCTAATCCAACTTCTTTCTTATTTTAATAATGTTCTTTTTTCCTTCACTAATGCGCCAATTACAGCTCTTAGCAAATGTGCTAAATTCAACTTAACAAAATGAAAAAAAAACTACATGAGGGTTCAAAAATATTGTTATCACAGATCATCACGGTAAACTTTTTGTGGAAATAGGAGGAAATCAAATTTAATATTGGAGTGTTTAACGCATTCATTAATATTCCATTCATTATGACAACATGTCCAAGTGAAGATCCCAAATTAACTCCTCTAGATCTAAACCTCTTCACTGATTCTTTACATCAATTTAAAAATAAAATCACAAAATAGTAAATAAATCATTTAAAATAAATGATCACTTGAAAGCTAGGACAGAATCAGTTCATCTTCTAAGCTCAACAACATTATGTTCTTGTGTGCAGAGAAGACACATCTTCTAAGCCGGGAAGAAATTTCTATACTTTGTTGTTCAAGTAAATTAAGAGAGAGAAACCATATTTGAACAATTAAAAACAATGCACTTGCTTCTTTGTTCCGTAAGCATTCAAAATAATACAGCGGAATTACCTCCCTTGTAATAAGTATTATTTGCAAGAAAACAAGATGGTGCATGGAGAAATACTAAAATGGGAAGAAGTGTTTACAATCGCAGCATATGACAGCAAGAACTTAGGGGATGAAACAAGTTTTAAGAAAAATGATAGTACCATTTTCACATCCAACCACATCAAAAGGCAACATCTATTAGAACAATTACCATACCTAAAAAGGTTGCTAGAATTTACCACCGAGCACTTGCATAAGTTTCACTATGCCCATAAAAAACGTAAATGTTTTGTTTGTTCATGAAACCCATTTACCATATATGAACTCATCCACCATTCACAACACATAATTGACAAATTTGCATGAAAAAATAAAAATAAATATGATTTAACAGGAAATTATTTGACAATAGTGATCAAGGTATCATAGAATTAAACTCAGCTCGAGTGGAAACATCAAAACCTACTGAAGTTATAAACCAACCTGATGGTAACCTGGCGGTAAGCTGCAAATAGTCTGAAATACAGTGGGGCACCCTTCGACAGGAGTCATCGGATAATGGCCAGACCACCTTTACCAGAAAAAAGTTAACTTCCCATCAATTAAAATCAAACAAATAACAATCAATTGAACTAAGAATTACAACAAAGTAATGAACAACACAATGCAGCTAACAAATAAAACATCAAAATCACACGTGAGCATTTGAGTCTCACCCTGTAAAAGAACCAGAGAGTAAAACACTTTCTCCCCCATAAGGCCACACAAACCGCGTCGGGATTAGCGCCGTGGCTGCAGCTGTTTCACCCGTTTCCTTTGCGTAATCCATGCCCCAAGAGAACATTCACTCCCAAAATAATTGGTAGCCCTCCAAGCAACAAACAAATTTCCTATTAACCCTAAAAGGATAAATAAAAATCAAATACTTATTTTACAACCCAGTACACCATTGAAGCACATTCAATTCCCATGAATAAAAATTAAAATAAACCCAGTACTTCAAAGTTGAATCTTCGAATTCTACCACCAAAAACCTCAACTTTCCAATGAACAATGCCTCACGCAGTACACGATTAAAGACGCGATTTTAATGAAGCAAATACAAGTACGATTCAGAAAAAATAATAATTTTTAAAAAAATTGGTTATCAACAACTCCACTTGAGTTGTATGGACGAACCCAGAAAAACCCAGGTTCAGGCGGATTCAAACTAACAGTAAATAGGCTTTGAGAACAATAGCGAACGCGAACAAACGATCTGGTATGAAGGCAAAATCAAAACCTTAAACCTAGTCTGAAACCCTAAAAGAATAAAAAAAAAATTGAAACTTTGCTGAAGCAATTGAACAGCTATTGGAAATATATTATGGAAATATTGGAGAAGCGAACGAAGGTGGACTGTTGGGGGATATATAGAACCCTAGAATTTGTGCAATTATGGGGGTGTTTTGGGCAAATATTTGTATACTTTCCTTTTGTGGAACTCTCAATCCGTACTACATGATAAGAATTTTAAGTGGGATGTATATATGTATTATTGGGTTCTTTGAAATGATTTAAATAAATGTATTTTTTATTTTTTTATAAAAAGATGTATAGAAAAATAAAAATGATGTGATGATAAAAAGATAAAAAATATAAATTATTTTTAGATTGCCAAACTTAATCTAAATATGTATAAAAATATTAATGACAATCGAGTGGATATTTGCTAGAATTAAGAAATATATAAAAGTATATAAAATGTGTATTGAATTGATTTTTCCCTATAATTTGTGCAATTTTGGGGGTGTTTTGGGCAAATATTTGTCTACTTACTAAGAAATTTAAGTGGAATTTATATATGTAATAGATATGTATAGAAATATTAATGACAATCGAATTGATATTGGTTCAAATTATGTAATATGTATAAAATATATAAAAGTACATAATAAAATATATAAAAGTACATAAAATTTGTATTGAATTTTTTTTTTTTTTTTTTGTAAATTTTTATTATTTGAAGTTTAACTTATAGTTACTAAACGATTGGGGTTTTTTTTTGAGGTCCCTCGTATTAAGATTTTATAGCATAAAGGACATCTAATATTTTCATAATGTCTAAGGTCCCTCAAGTTGATCCAGAGAAAATTGGTTCAGAGAAAATTAATTCAGAGAAAATTGGTCCAGAGAAAATTCACATCACGAAGAAAATTGGTCCAGAGAAATTCTAGTACTTTCTAGAGAAATTTTGAAAATTTCTCTACACAACGTAGTAACTCTTTCTTCAAGCAACCTGCTGGAAATCCAGAGAAAGTTGGAAAATAAGAGGTTGCCAAATTTCTCTGGACAACATTGAGGACTAGTTCAATCCAAACCAGAGAATTTCTCTGGATCAACCCAGAGAAATTTTAGTTCAAACCATAGAATTTCTCTGGACCAATAGAGAAAAAATTCAGTTTAAACCTGAGAATTTTTCTGGACCAACCCAGAGAAATTTCAGTTCAAACAATAAAATTTCTCTTCACCAATCTAGAGAAATTTCAGTTCAAAGCAGAGAGAGAATATCATTTCATCGAGTGAATAAGCAACAAATAGCAACCCATATATATATATATATATATATTAAACAAATTTCTCTGAGTTTATTTTTTTGAAATTTCACTGACTTGTCAAGATATTTCCATGGCATCATTCAAGACATCAAACCCTAACCCTACACTTGATGATCCTCTTTCACGATGTAACCCAGGCAACACTCATGTGCATCTCTCATTTATTAAGCCAATCTTAATCCCAAAATGAAAATATACTTATGAACCTCCATTTTCATTCACCTCCAAAACCCTTAAACCCAATAACGAGAACGAGGAAAAGAAGTAAGGAAATAGTCAAAACAAGACTTCATTGAAATCAGTGAAAGTCTTAAATTTTTCATTGAAATCAAATCTACCATTTGATTTCAGGTACTCATACTCTGAGACTAACCCTTCGATTGAACCCATTGGGTACTGTGAACCACCGAGATTCTCTTCCCTTGGACTTGGACAACTCAACCGGAAATGGACTGGCACTTATGCTCTGGCTGAAGAAGCAGTTGATTTGCTATAGGTAGGAGAACAACGACGTGAGGTTCTTGGTAGACCACTCTCCGAATAACAAGTTGTTGTGCTTGTGGAATGGTTTCGTCATAATGATTGTTCTCAACAGATTAATTTGGGTACTCTCTCTCTCTTTCTCTCTCTCTCATCTGTATTTCCTCTCTCTCTATATATATATATATATATATCACTCACTCATCAGATTTGAAAATGAGTGCTATAGTGTAATGGTAATCTCAAACACACACAGATCGATTGACTGTGTATTTTTGGTGTTTGATTTGGCATTTTGTTGAGGATCTGAAAAAGAAGAAAAAAAAATGGGCTTGTGAAATCAACAGATAGATAGAGAAAGAGATGAGGAAGACAGAGAGGGAATACAGCGGAGAGAGAGATAAATGAAGTGCTGCTTTGCCATCTCTTCTCTCTAGGGTTTCAGAGAGAGAGAGAGAGAGGAAGTACTGCTCTGCAGTAGAGGACAAAAGACAAAGAGTTAAATTTCTCTGATACATGTTTAAGGACCTTAGGCATAAAAAAATAATTTTGTGGATCTCTTCCATTACGAAAAGTGAGAGAAGGATCCTAGACTAATTTTCCCTAAACGATTTTAACCAACTCTACCGATAGTAATTAAGACTTAATATTTTTTTCAATATCAAATTATATTAAGAGAGAATATATGGTTGTGTTTGGTATGCAATTCTAAATATGATTCGACACCTACTTTTGAGTTTGGTGTTTGGTTACAACTTTCTAAAATTAATTCTACACCTTATTTTGAAAATTGGAAATCAAGCGAGATAATTTTTCCTATCCCGTCGTCCCCCGGGACGTCTAGCCAGTTGACAGGAACAATAAATTTTATTTATTTTTTGCAATTGGCACTTATTATTTTTTTTATATTTCAAATAAAAATATTTGCAAAATTTTTAAAATTTTCTATGAGCTTTTAATAGAATTTTTAATTATGTGTTTGGTTATAAGTTGTAAGTTTTTGTATCAAATATCATATGTCACATCAAAATTTATAAACTCAATTCAAAATTCTTTTCAAAACTCATAATCAAATAAATTTTTCATACTCAAACCATAATTTCACAGCTCACAAACTCAAAATATAATTCTACTTTCAAATCATATTTAAAAAATTCTACCAAACGCTACCTATATATATTTTTTTTCATCAAAAGTGCCTTTTGAATTTTTCCTTCATTCTCACTACTCTGCCATCCCTCTTTTTATAGTTGCTACCTTTCATTTATTTCTGTTGGGATATATCTTCTTATTGGAGTTTGAGACCCAATTGGTATATTAAAAGAGTTTGGTTTGGTTTAGGTATAATATATTTTATATATTATATCTGACTTTTGGAATCCTAATAGGTATTTGATAGTCAATTTGATAATAGTTAGGATTTTTATATCAAAGCTTAAGAGTTAACCCCATATATATATATATATATATATATTGTTTATTCTTCACAAAGTACTGGACGACTGCTACAAACTTTTCACCTTTTCCGAAGTACTGTGCGGCTGGTTTGTGTGAGTACGCATTGGGTTTATTTCGACATCGTGTGAATTGATTTGGTTTGTTATTCTTGGGTCTTCTGCAATTCTGGTTTCGAAGATTTTTGTTCATTTATTTGGTGAGGTCTTTTCTCTTGTTTATTTGTTGATTATTTCGAATTCACGTAAGGGTGGCTTGTGAGACCATTCGTGTCTCATTTGTAATCGTTTAGAAACTATTTGGCTGCTAGTGGAATCGAATTTCAATCTCGTTGACGTACCTCACATTGAGAGAACCACATAAAAATTATTGTGTTGCTTTTTGATTTAATTTTTTCGCATTAGTTTTTTATTCCCACTGATTGATTTACTTGTGGAAAGTCTTATATTTTTCCTAACAACTGGTATCAAATGTTACGGTTTATTTGGATTTATTTATTTGTGTAAATCAATTTAGGGGAATGTGGGTCGTATGTCTAACTTCAATTAAAGCAATTTAGTAACTTGGAAAACTAAAATGGATAACCTATTATTTTGTAAAGATTTGTATGGACCCATTGAGGGTGACAGTAGCAAACCTAATGATATGAAAGATGATGAACGAAATAGGCTTAATCGAAAAGCTGTTGGTGTTATCCGTCAATGGATTGATGACAGTGTGTTTCATCATGTTGCTGCTGAAACTTCAGCACATGATTTATGGAAAAAAATTAGAAGGCCTTTATGATAGAAAATCACCCACAAATAAAGGTTTTCTGTTTCGTAAGTTGGTTAATTTAAAATATAAAGAGGGCAGCCCTATTCCGGAACATCTAAATGAAATAAAGAGTATTGTTAACCAACTTGCTTCTATGAAAATTGTTTTTGATGATGAGTTGCAAGCTTTGATGCGTACTTAGTTTTTTACCCGAAAGTTAGGAGACTTTGGTTGTGACAGTTAGTAATTCGGCGCCCGATGGAGTTGTCACAATGGGTCAAGTCACTAGTAGCTTGTTAAATGAAGAAACTAGAAGAAAATCAGCGGGTTCCTCTCATTCAGAGGCATTTGTTGTGAGAGGCCGAAGCAAAACAAGGGAGAGGAGTAAAACTCCTTATGATCGTGATCAAAGCCGTGACAAATCAAAAGATGGTTATTTTTCAAATAATGACTTTGAGTGCTATTATTGCCATGAGAAATGGCACATGAAGCGAGAATGCCTAAAACTCAAGAACAAAGAGAAAAGACGTGACAAAAGTGTGGATAAGAAGCAAGAAGACACAATGGCAGTTACTACCAATGGTGATCTCATGGCCGTTTGTGAAGATGATTGTATCAATTTTGTGGCCCAAGAGAGCAATTGGGTGATTGATTCCGGTGTTTTTTTTTCATGTGACTTATTGAGTTGATTTTTTCACTACCTACACCAAAGGAGATTATGGTTCTATTCAAATGGGTAATGAAGGTTTGTCCAAGATCATTAGCATGGGTGATGTTTGCTTAGAAACAAATTTGGGCTGCAAGTTGTTGCTTAAAGATGTGAGGCATGTTCTCGACATTCGCCTCAATTTGATCTCTATTGGGAAGCTAGATAATGAAGGCTTCAACAACAAATTTGGTGATGGAATATGGAAGCTCACAAAGGGTTCTTTGGTGGCGACTAAGTGCAAGAAGACTTATACACTTTATTCGATGCAAGGAAAAATTTGTAAAAGTGTTGTCAATGCACTTGAAGATGATACTTCTATCGAATTGTGGTACGAGCGGCTTGGCTATATGAGTGAAAAGGGGCTACAAGTTTTGTTCAAGAAAGAGCTTCTACCCAGTTTGAAAAGTACATATCTTAAAACTTGTGTTCATTGTTTTGTGGGTAAACAACATAGAGTTTTTTTTCATAAAAATTTTGCTTCTAAAAAAGAAAATGTTTTGGAGTTGATTCATTCGGATGCTTGTGGTCCTTTAAAAGTTAGAACACATAGTGGTGCACTTTATTTTGTTACTTCCATTGATGATTATTCAAGGAAAGTTTAGGCTTTTCTACTAAAAGCTAAAGATCAAGTTCTAGAAGTATTTAAGCATTTTTAGGCCATGGTTGAAAGAGAAACAGAGCAAAAATTAAAGTGCATCCGATCAGACAATGGTGGTGAATACATTGGGCCATTTGATGAGTATTGTCACAGCTAAGGTATTCGGCACCAAAAGACAGTTAAGAAGACTCCTCAACAAAATGGCGTTGCCGAGAAAATGAACTGCACCATTATGGAAAGAACAAGGTTTTGCTTTCACAAGCTAAATTGCCAAGATCTTTTTGGGGTGAGGCAATGAAGACAGCGGTTGACGTGATCAATTTGTCTCCTTCTTATTCTTTGAATGGTGATGTTCCAGAAATAGTTTGGACTGACAAAGATGTGTCTTATAAGCACTTGAGAGTGTTTGGTTGCCGAACTTTTGTTCACATTCCAAAGAATGAGAAGCCCAAGCTTAATAGTAAGTCAAGACAATGTATTTTTCTTGGCTATGGGCATGATGAATTTAGGTATGGATTATGGGATCCGGTCGACAAGAAAGTCATTCGAAGTCGTAATGTTGTGTTATTTGACGACCAAACAATTGAAGACTTTGGTAAAGGTGATCAACCGGAGCAAAAAACTAGTGATTTCATTGATATGGATCCATCTCCTTCATCCTCAGTTGATGATGAAAATGAGAGAGATGTGCAGCAACCTATTGAAGATGTAGAGGATGATGTTAATCCTAATGAAGTTGAGTCGGAAGTTGAGGAAGAACATCCATCTCAAGAATCGTCACTACAACTTGAGTTGAGAAAATCTACAAGGGACCGACAACCTTCGAGAAAGTATCCTCCTAATGAGTTTGTGCTGATTTCTGATCAAGGGGAGCCTGAGAGCTACCGAGAAGCAATTGAGCATGCAAAGAAAGGTGATTGGAAAAAGGCCATGGAAGAAGAGATGAATTCCTTACTTGAAAATCACACCTATGATTTAGTGAAGTTGCCTAAGGGGAGGAAAATTTTGAAAAATAAGTGGGCCTTCAAATTGAAGAATGTGGGTGTTTGGTAGAACTTTTTTTCAACTTAAATCAGTTTTTTTGCTTAAATTAAGCTATATTGGTGTGTTTGGTACAACTTATGAGGATAGATTATGGCTTAATTTAAGCCAAATTTCGGCTTAAATGGAAAGTTGTTGATGGCAAGAATATGAGGTACAAGGCACGTCTTGTTGTGAAAGGCTTTGGGCAAAAAAAGGGTATTGATTTTGATGAGATTCTCTCGCCGGTTGTGAAGATGTCTTATATTCGGGTTGTACTTGGCATGGCTATAAGTATGAACCTTAAAGTTGAACAACTTGATGTAAAAACCGCATTTCTTTATGGTGACCTTGAAGAAGAAATTTACATGGAGCAACTAGAAGGTTTTATGGAAAAAGGGAAAGAGAAATTTGTTTGCAAATTGAAGAAAAGTTTGTATGGTCTCAAGCAAACTCCGCGGCAATGGTACAAAAAAAATGACTATTTCATGATGAATAATGGTTTTTCTAAAACCACTTCGGACCATTGTGTGTTTGTGAAAAATTTTCCGGATGATAAATTTATTATTCTTTTGTTTTATGTTGATGACATGTTAATTGTGGGTCAAGATTACACCATGATAAACAAGTTGAAATTGGAGTTCAACAAGTCTTTTGCTATGAAAGATTTGGGGCTGGCAAAGCAAATTCTTGGTATGAAGATTGTTCGTGATCGCAAAGAGGGGCTGATTTAGTTGTCTCCAGAAAGCTACATTGAGAAGGTTTTTAAGAGATTTAATATGGATAAAGCAAAGTCGGTTGGTTGTCCACTTGCGAGTCACTTCAAGTTTAGTTTGAATCAATGTCCTACAAGTGAGAAAGACAGGGAAGATATGCAGAAAATTTCTTATGCTTCAACAGTTGGTTCTTTAATGTACGCCATGGTTTGTACAAGGCCGGATATTGCTCACGCCGTTGGTGTGATGAGCCGGTTTCTCTCTAATCCGGATAAAGAACATTGGGCAACGGTAAAATGGATTCTAAGGTATCTTCGAGGGACTTCAAAGGTGTGTTTATGTTTTGGGGATGGTAAGCCGATGCTTGATGGATTCACAGATTCTGACATGCCGGTGATGTTGATTCTAGAAAATCTACTTCGGCGTATTTAATGACTTTTGCAGGGGGAGCTGTGGCATGACAATCTAAATTACAAAAATGTGTTGTTCTCTCAACTACCGAAGCTGAATTTATTGCCATTACGGAAACTTGCAAAAAAGAGTTATGGTTGAAGAATTTTTGCAAGAGTTGGGTTTCAAGCAAGAAAAATATGTGCTTTATTGTGATAGTCAAAGTGCTATTCACTTGAGTAAAAATTTTACTTTTCATTCGAGATCGAAACACATTGATGTGAGATACCATTGGATTCGTGATGTGTTAGATTCGAAATTGTTACAACTCGAAAAGGTTCACACGGATGATAATATTTCGGATATGTTGACTAAGACTTTGTCGAGGGATAAACATTTAAAGTGTCGAACTTTGGCGGGTATGGTTGATGTCTCCAGCTACGTCAATAGGGGGAAAATTGTTGGGATATATCTCCTTATTGGAGTTTGAGACCCAATTATTTTATTAAAAGAGTTTGGTTTAGTTTGGGTATAATATATTTTATATATTATATCTGACTTTTGGAATCCTAATAAGTATTTGATAGTAAACAGTTAGGATTTTTATATCAAAGCCCAAGACCTAACCCCATATATATATATATTTTTTATTCTTCACAAAGTACTGGACGACTGCTACAAGTTTTTCACATTTTCCGAAGTACTGTGCGGCTAGTTTGTGTGTGTATGCGTTGGGTTTATTTCGGCAGCGTGTGGATTGATTTGGTTAGTTATTTTTGGGTCTTCTTCAACTCTGGTTTTGAAGACTTTTGTTCATTTATTTGGTGAGATCTTTCCTCTTGTTTATTTATAATTATTTGGAATTCACGTAAGGGTGGCTTGTGAGACCATCCGTATCTCATTTGTAATCGTTTGGAAACTATTTGGTTGCTAGTGGAATTAGATTTCAATCCCGTGGACGTACCTCACATTGAGGGAACCGCGTAAAAATTCTTGTGTTGCTTTTTGATTTAATTTTTCCGCATTAATTTCTTATTCCCACTGATTAATTTCCTTGTGAAAAATCCTTATATTTTCCCTAACAATTTCTACAATCTTTTACAACTCATTTCTCTTGGTACATTCATCTCTTGCAGATTCTATTGTTTGGTAGTTCTTTAGCTAGTCCGCTGTCTCTTTCTCTGACTTTTTTTCTTACAATTCCACCCCCTCATCACCTATAACAACTTTGTTTTATCGCGACATATCTCTCTATCTCACCTTACACTCCAATTCATCCCTCACACACCTGCAAGTATTACACTTTCCCCACAAAATGATATCTTTTCCACTGTCATTACTTTACAAAAAAATGTAAGCCACTACTTTGTTAATCTTTAAAATCTTAACTTGTTACCTTTTAAATCATAAATGTTAGAGAGATATCTAGATACAAATTCTATGGCAAAAACAAAAAAACATAGGAATAAAGATGAAACTAACTATTTGCTATAAAAAAAAGACTATGATTTAAAAATAAAAATAAAAATAAAAATTATCCTTCCCACCCTAATATACGGCATGCCTCACCTCGCCACACGGGTATTTTCAACTTAATAAGAAAACAAGAAAATGATGAGATTTAGTTTCCCACGTTTTATATCACTTCCACGCCAATTTTATTGTCTAAATACACTTATATGTATATATTTATATATTAATTTGTTAAATAAAATTAAACTAAAACACATAAATATTAACATTTCTCTAATTTGATAAATTTGATTGTTATCGTTAAGTAGTCATTGTATTTCATATAATATATTATTTTGTAAGTGTTGTCCATTATAAGGTTGACTAGTTAGTCTTCCACCTCTCACGTGTCTTGCTCCCCTTATTCTTGTATTTTAAATCTCTTTGGCTTTTCTCAACTTCTTGCTTTTGCTTTGGTCACATATTTTTTTTTCTCAAACCCTTTCATACATTACAAAAAAATGTCATCAATTAATGTTGACCAGTTATCCTATCACCTCTACATTCTTACCTTATGTCATTATCTTATAATCTCTTTGAGTCTCTTACATTTACTCTTACTCTTACTTCGAGCACTTTATTTTTTTTAAATCTAATTTATCTTGTAAAAAAAAAAAAAAACCGAACAAACAAACAAACAAACGGGGATATAAGATCCCACAAATTCATCCCGATGTAATCTATTATAACAAATGCATTATAATTGACCTGCAATATTACTATTTTTAATATTAATAGTAATAATAATATTAATAGTAATAATAATTAATATTATATTATATTATATTTAATTGTTAGGACAAAAGTGAAAACAAAAAAGACATACAACAAAGGAAAACTAATTAAACAAATACACGGAAAGAAAAAAACACAAGCTTTTCTCTGCTGTGCATGTATATACACACATCCATCGAACAACCCCACATCGTACCATTCGAATCGATTCCGCTGGCGATCAAGCGCGGCTCTGAAGAAGGGATTGAGGGTTTCTGAGTTCTGAGTTCGATTGTTACAATCAAAGGCTCCCAATACTCAGATTCATTCTACTTCGGTGAATATATATATATATATATGTATCAAATTATTGTATTAATGATGATCAAGTAGGTTCAATGAGGGTTTGTGATTACGCTCGATTAAGTCGGTTTCAGAGGAATTGGTATCTGGGTTTCTGTGGGTTTTTGAATTGTTTTGTTGGGTCGAGAAGTTATTTGCGATAGGAGTGTGATATGTTGGACTTTAGGGAAGGTGTTTTTTTGGGGTAGGGTTAGGGTTTTTGGGGCTAGAGTTAGGGTTAGGGTTTGTTGGTGTTCTGGAGGGTTGATATGGAAGATACAGAGCTTGAAGAGGGCGAAGCTTGCTACTACAAGGACGATACAAGCGTTGACCCTGACATAGCTCTCTCTTACCTTGTAAGAGTTCAATTCTGTTCTTACTGTAATTCGGTTCAACTTTTCTTTAGTTGGTTGATCAATTAGGGTTGGAAGTCTTTTTCTTCAGACTATAAAACTTAATTGGACTGCACAATTTGATGATGCTAATAAGTGGTTTTAAGGTATAATCTATCCATGAATGGTGTTTTTATGTAACTTATTGATCACAACCCCTGAGAGAAGAGAATACATCATTTTTGAATATGAACTTGTGGAATGTACCTTAGTTGGCTTTAGATGCACTATTGTGGTGTTTGATATGGATTTTGTTCAGCTAATAAAAGAAAGAAGAGGAAAACAAAGAAGAAAAAGAAAAAGGTCCAACTACATTAAAATTTGGGTAAAATACACATCCAGTCGAAACTAAATACACAAGTGGTTTATTTTTGTCAGAATATGGAAGGGAATTTGGAGAAGTGGATAAATCAAATTGCAATCCAGCCTTACAGGTGCTAACTTTACTGTCACTAGCATCTTGGCTCATGCCGATGTGTGCACAATTAAACGGTTGAAACGGTCGGCAGTTTTTTTTTCTGAACGTGAGTTAGGTTTGATGTTACATGTTTACCTTCTTTTTTTTTTCTCCTGGTTGAATAACAACACACATAGGAGTTATTATATGCGGACTCCTAATTCTCTTGCTTTAGCGCAAAAGTAAGGCAGGGAAGTACAGATAGCAGGTGTTTTTTTGGAATAAAATAGGGTGATAACAGACATTATCACCAAGTAGAGTGTTCACTTATATAATATAATAGATAATAAATACAATAAATTGTTGTTGTTATTATTATTACTATTATTCTTTTTGGGGTTGTTTAGTGTATTATGATAGGTCACAGTTACTCGTACTCTTCATGATTCTGCCTTGAAGTATGTTCTATTTAAAGATTTAGTTTTTTTTATTTTTTTTTAATTATTTTTTATCTCAAAATTTTTTTTGGTTATAAAATAATTTTTTTTTTCTTCTTCTATTTGTTGAAGGATGAGAAGCTTCACAGTGTGTTGGGGCATTTTCAGAAAGATTTTGAGGGCGGGGTTTCTGCAGAGAATTTGGGTAAGTTACCCAGCAATGGAACTTTTAAGATCATGAAGAAAAGCATAACTGCTTTTCCCTTCTCCAAAATGATGGCTTGGAATTACTTATTTTGTCAGGGGCGAAATTCGGTGGGTATGGTTCATTTTTACCCACTTATCAGCGTTCTCCCTCAGTTCGGCCTCAGTCAAAGACTCCACTGAGAGTTCAGAATTTCAGCTCACCAAGATCTCCTGATGTCTTGCCCATCGAGGTATTTAAAAAAGTTTCCTTATTATTATTTGTTGAATTGGTAGGAACAAGAAACATTTGGCTGACTGTTCAGCTTGGGAAATTTTAGTTTACATGAGTAATGCGGGTTGTGTTACTATACAGCGTGCTCCCCAGAATTCTACAGCTCCCTCAGATGCTGCTCAATCTCTAAGGCTTAACACTGCTTCCTGCAGTTTGAACAAATTGCATACTGCAAGGGCCTCATCAGGGGATATTTCAGCCAAACAAAATTCGTGCTTGCCTTCTGCTGTAGTTATTGAAAAGTTCCCTATGAAACATGAACCTGTTTCGATTAAGCCAGTTAATCCAACTGACCAGAGAACACTGAAGGTTCGAATCAAAGTGGGTTCTGATAACAGAGCAAGGAAAAATGCTGCAATCTATAGTGGCCTTGGGCTTATTTCTCCATCATCGTCAATGGGGAACAGTCCTGATGAGAGCGGTGGGATGTCATCTGAATGCCAAGAGAACGTGGATGAATCTCTTCACAGCATACTTCAGGTAAATTTTATTTCTTCATTTTTCTTACAGAATACTTCATTTATGGAATGGACCTATAAGAACATGGTTGAACTTGCATTTGTTGGTTCTCTTTTCATGTCGTGGAACAGAGTATGACATCTTTTCCAGTCCCTGGTGGCTTTCTTTTATCACCTCTCCATGAGAGTTTACTTTGCTTGGCAAGAAAGGAAAAACTTTCACAAAACAGTAAGCCTGTTGCTGCCATCAAGAGTGGGCAAGAGCATGCTGTTGCGTTAGCAGATGATTCAGCTTCCTTGATGGGGGATAGTAAAGTGCCAAAAGACAAGAAAGCAAAGATAGTGGAGAAGAGTGACAATTTGATAGTGTTGAAGCAAAAACTTGGTATGGATTTTGATGATAAAAGAACTACTATTGTGAAGCGCGAAGTTGATATTGAAGTGCGAAATGTGGAAAATGAGTCCCTGGACCAGAAAGGGTGTTTCTCTAATGACACAAAACCCAAGCGTATTTCAAATTCAGTATGCAATGTTGTGGACAGTGTGAAAGGTGCTGCCATGGCACCTGGGATTCCTAGGGAAGCTGGGAGAAACATATCATTGAAGAAGAGGGAAGTGACTAAGGATGGGATGGAAGACAGATTATCAACTGGGCTAGTTAAGGAGTCCGAGTCATTATCTGATCAAAAGGGTGGTAAGTATGAAAAGGCAGAATTGAGGACTAGGAGTAGTTCAATGGAGAAGATTTGTGAAAGCAGATTAAAAAATTATCATAGGAACGTTTCAGCCGATCTTAGAGAAGATGTCCAGAGCAAAGGAAACAAAGTTTCTGACCCATCGAAAGCTGACACTGATGTTTCTAAGTGCAGGAGAGATCATAATGTTGGGGCAATGGATCATTCCAGTTACAAGGTTGGTCAGACAACTACATATCATGGACAGGTTGAAGCTAAAATGCCTCATGGCATGGTAAAGTTTTCATTTGAGGGCAAAAATAAGTCGAAGGGAAGCCACAGTAATGGTAAGTCGGCTTCTGAAGCTGATGAAAGCTTGATGACCAGAGCATATGAAGTGCCAAAAGAGAAGAAGAAAGCTGCTAAAATGCACAATTCAAAGTCACAGAAGGATATTCAAGATGGCCATGATAACCGTAAAGATCTACTGCCCAAAACAAGAGTAGAACAGATGAATAACCAAATAAATTCATTGGAGAGGCCATTTGGTGATAAGCCAAAGAGATCTAACCCTGAGGCTGTTGAGAAAGAACAATGTACATCATTGGATAAATTGAAGGAGATATCTACTTGTAAAAAGGTTGATACCCAGTTGACATCTGAAACTTGTTTGAAAGAGGCTGCAAATGATGTCCATCCTTCTGCTAAAGGAGTTACTTCTGAGATGGAACCGACTTCAGTGCCTCTTGTAGTTATAGAAGAAAATTGGGTCTTATGTGATCGTTGTCATAAGTGGCGCCTTCTACCAGATGGTACCAAGCCAGACCAACTTCCCGAAAATTGGTTGTGTAGCATGCTTAACTGGCTGTAAGTTTATTTTGCTAGCACTTGAAATATTAGAATGACAAGCTAGTTTATCCGGTTGAATAGATTAATTGTGTTATGCAAGACTTTTGCTGATAATAATTTATTGTATTTTTGCATTGCTCTCTATTGTGCATAATGTACACAGGCACAGTGTCTTTAATTTTACGTACAGACATATACACCAATGGCACCTTTGAAGCCTGAACCTTTTACTTATTATAAATGTTCTTCACAGGCCTGGAATGAACCGTTGTGATATCAGTGAAGAAGAGACAACAAAAGCTCTCTATGCATTATACCAACTTCCGCTTCCTGAGAGTCAGAATAACCTTGAGAAGCATGCTGATAGAACTGCAGCTGGAGCATCTTCAGCTGATGCCTTGCATTTGAACCAGAACCATCTGAACCTTAGTTCCCATGGCCTGCTTAATCCACGAAAGAAGAAACAGGGATCAAAAGGAACACCTTGCGCAGCCAGTAATGGTGTTCCAATTCAGATTTCAGGCTCTACTAAAAACATTCAAGAGGAGATGGTGAAATGCAGAAGCTTAAATGACATGAAGCAGCCCATTTCGGAGTCCAATTTAATGAACAACTGTAGTGTTGAGCATTTGAGCAAGTCTCGCATTATCCCTATGGAAAGAAATACTCATAAACAGAAAGAAAAGCATGTAAATAGTGGTAAGGAAGAGATAACATATATATTCTTAATTCCTACCTGCTTATTTATGTGAAATATGTAATGCATTTGTCTGATGGAACATATATTTGCAGGTGATGCCAAGCAAAAAAGGCTGAAAAGCAAGAGAGAAGCTGACCAGTATGTGTATGGGACTACAAAGAAAATTAAGGCTGATGTTGCATTTGGTATCAATAAGTATGGCACTACCGAACCTACTGGGAACATTGATAAGGTAGGTCGTGGTTTGCCAACTATGGCAGCTGTTAGGAGCACGGAGAAACACAATGGACATTTTTACTCCAAGGATGCAGAGTCTGACTGGAAGGAAAAGGTTCAAATTTCTGCAAAGAAACGGGAAGAATGCACTTCAATATCACTTCACACTGGGTCGTTGGATATGAAAAAGTATGATGAAAGAGAATTATCTCTGAAGAAGAGGAAATTAAAGGATTGGCAGGAAAGTCAGAATTATGTAGAGGCATCACGAGACAATGGTAATCATCTAACTGAGAGCAAGGTCTTTGTAAAGGAGGAGTCTAGTGATAGTGAATTCAGGAAGGCAAAGAAATTAAAGGTGTCTAGGACAGAGGGGAAGCAGTCCAGTACAAGCAAGGGTGAAGATAGATTAAAAAGAGAAAATAAGGTGACCGAAACCTTCTTGTCGTCTGGTAATAGAGAAAATCCAGTTCATGGTTGGGTAGAGGCCGGGAATATTGTGAAGGATCAACAGCCAAGGAAACACAAAACAAAAATTGCATCTAAACCAGCCTCTGATGTTGTGGATTCATTGAAAAGGGATTTGGGATCTGAACAATTTTCAAGGGCGGCCACTTCAAGCTCTTCAAAGGTCTCAGATTCTCGTAAAAGTAGGGTCCTCATACCTGAAGTGAAAGGCTCACCTGTAGAATCAGTTTCCTCATCTCCCATGCGGACTTCCAATTTAGACAAGCTTTCACCTGCAAGAAGGCACATCTTAGGGAAAGATGCTGGAAGGAATGGTGATTTTCCTGTGATGGATAGCCCAAGAAAATCCAATGGGGATGGCAACATTGAGAGCAATCGATATTGGGAAGCAAGGAGAGAAGTCTTTGGTGTCCCTCATTCAGAGCCTCTGGAATTTCCCGTGCTAGATTTTCAGGACAACAATAGTCAAAAGTTTGGTGGCAAATTTAAATCAAGGGTCAAATCTCCTTCTGAGTTTCAGAATGGCCATTTAGTTAGGAGTGATGCTAATAACGTGGAGAACCCATGTGCAGGTGATCTGCATGCTTCGGACCATTGCAACAATGAGAATAGATTGAACAAGAATCATTATCATGATAATCCAGAAAAATCCGGAAAGCGTTCCTCTCTGCTGTCCAAGGACAATGATAGAATTTCCATGAACAATTTTGAAAGGGTTAAGTCAAAGGTATCTGATCCACCTTGTGAGATGGATGCATTGAATCCAAAGCAGAGCCTGAGGGATGGGGTAGAGATTGGCTCATGCCATGTTGCACCACCGCCTGAAGAACCGAGTCATTTAAAATGCAGGATTAAACCCATCAAGGATGACAAGAGTGTTGGTACCAAGGGTTCTGGAAAATGGGAAAGTGACAATGGAAGAGAGAATCAATTGGAATTCGTGGAGCATAATAGTTCAGCTGTGAAATTTGGTGCCCATTCCCTCAAAGATAGCAGGGTAACTAAGATTACCCCACAGCAGAACCTGATTCAGGATTTTGAGGGTGAAGTACAGAAAAGTGATCCCACCCAAGTGGAATCAAGGGGAGGGAATTCACAAGCTTTCCTGTGTCATGCAGGTAAACAAGACCCACCAGCTCATGTTCCCCATTCAGCACCTAGATCGCTGAAAGGAAGTGCTTTTGATGTAATTCCAGTTGATTCTTCTGGTCATGGTGACTTATCAGAGGTGTTAAAACAACCAAAAAATGCTGTTAACCACCTGGGACATCCTGTGCCTAACCGGCGTGCGGTCAGGGATGCCTCCAGTCAGGTTGCTAGTAATGTTTTGAAAGAAGCTGAAGATCTCAGAGACAATGCTGATCGTTATAAGGTTCTTCTAGATTGCTTTTTAACTTGCCTATTTTTCTTTTTGATTGGAAGATTGATATGCAGGTTTTACCTTTCTTTTTTTTCTTACTGTTGGTATGATTTAATTTTCTTTTGTAGGGTTTTGGGTTTGGTTTTGAATGTAACTTGACATACTTCCTAGCTGCCTTGAAGTTTCTTCATGGTGCTTCCCTTCTTGAAACCTGCAACGGTGTTAGTAGTAAACATGGAGAGATGTCTCAAATGCAAATCTATAGTAATGCTGCCAAACTTTGCGAGTAAGTAGAGTTTTTGCCTCTGCCAAATTTAGGGAATGTAATTATTGTCAATATATCATCTCAGTCTTAAAGAGGACATCTTTCTTATTGGCTCAACTTGTATATTAATACTAAACTGCATAGTTTTGTGTGTAGCATTTTCTGAGCCAAAACTTACCTGAGCAGCTTTCCTGAATCTCTCTCTTTATTGTATTTTATTCTATTTAATATTTATTTATTTATTTATTTTCTTGGGGGGGGGGGGGGGGGGGTGGTTGTGTGCAATTGTGTATTCTGTGAGAAACAATATCAAGCTATGTCTTGGGTGTACCTTTCTGTGAAGTTTTTGGCATAGCAAATATTTTTATTTTTTCAATAGCAGTCTGGAATATCTGATGTTGTATTTCAACAACTATGAAACATCTGTCAGTTTTTCTTCCCTTTCAGCTCTCAGGAAATATTCTTTGATTGATTGCTCTAGAATTTTGGCTTGATAAGCTGTGATATGTTGCTTTATTTTCACCCTTCGAACTAAATAGCTGTTGATATGTTTATACAATGTTAAAATACTGATCAAAATATTTGTTCATATTAGATTAATACTATCAATGTATCAGTGTATTGCCTATTGTACTTTTCAACAAATTAAAAATCAGTTACTTGATCTTTTTGCAATGAGTTCTTATGAATTGACACTTATTCCCAAGGAGCATGGGGCACGGGAAATCCCATGTGGACCAACCCTTGCAAGGCTGAATACTTGGGGATGAACAATGGTGACGTAGTATATATAGGTGTCGCAAAAAACCTCCATTGCGGTGTTGCTTAGTGACTTAGAGAGAGCTTTTGAAATTTCTGAGAAATGATATTTCGATGGGAGGTTTTTATCTAGTGATAAAACCTGATCCTTTCTTGTTTGTGGTTTTCTATACTTGTAATGGTCTTATCTCAAAAGTAATGGTTAAGATCTTGACCAATAAGGAGATAATGTGCTATCTCAATTTCTAGAACATTCCAAAAACACCAATTAATGGAACATGCAAAGCCAAACTTCATTTTTTAATGGATAGATTGAATGTCTCTTAGTGATTCTAGACATGGGTAATGTTTGACACATTGCAATGAAGTATTATGATTCAGATAAAATCGATGAAACGGAAGAGATCCAAATGAATGGAAAGGAAAAAACAAAGGATGAAACACTTCCACTTTAACGAGACATGCTATAAAAATAGCCCAATTTATGAATCTTCTTATTTGGATGGGATGGGAATCAAGAAAATTCGAAGTTAAAAATACTTGAAGATAAAAATATAGACATAGACCTCTTCTAGTTTGAAAAACCTTGTGTAACTCTTCTTTTCAATTATAATTGATGGAATCAACTATTACGGTATGTAAAAAATAATCGATTTGAAAATGTTGTAGGAAATGAAATGTCACAATATTTCTTTTATACATGCCGAAGTCACAGAAAAGAAAGAATATCTTTTATGTTTTGGAAAATGATACAAAGGAAAATGCCGTTTTCCATAACTGAAAAAACTGCTCTGATGAACTTTACAATCATTGGGTTTCAACCAGCAAACCAAAAAGTAATGTGAAAAAGTAGTAAATTTATTAAAAGATTGATACTTAAGATAAACACCAGAAAATATAAGAAGAGATTCGCCCCTGACATAGTTGATGCCTTCTCCTACAAATAAACTCATAGCACCAACTCCATCAAATAAAGGGGGTGAGTGGGAGTATTTAGTGTGGAAGTTGAGAGAGGAACATTGCTATATAAGGAAAGGGGAGATGGGATGGGAAAGTAGGCATTACAAGAATTAATGTTTTACTTAGGATTTATATCTTTAGATTACTAACTTTAAGGTTTATTATAGAATAATGGGGTGAGAAATTTTTGGCAACTGTTGTTGGATAAGATTTTGATTATGGATCTAGATTGATGTCATTATATGGTAGATTTGGTCCTTCTTGATTTCTAGGGATTGGGCTGCTATTTGCCATCCTTAGTGATTGGTTTTCCTTGTTTTCTTTTAGTTTTTTGATGGTTGTTTTTATTTTGTTTTGTCCTTCTTCACTGTATGAGGACTTGTTGTCTACCTTTTCTATTACTTTACTTAATAAATTTCATTGTTGATTTTCAAAAAAAAACAAAAAAATGGTAGATTTGGCATTTCTGATGGTTTATTTATGCATCAGCATACCACCTTTTATTTGTCTTTACCCTGAACTTGGTTAAACTGGCAGAATCTGTGCCCATGAATATGAGAAGCGCCGAGAAATGGCTTCCGCTGCATTGGCCTATAAATGCATGGAGGTAGCATACATGAGGGTGGTTTGTTGCAAAAATGCCAGTACAAATAGAGATCGGCTTGATTTGCAAGCAAGTTTACAAATGGCTCCTCAAGGTATGAATGAAGTTACAGAATGCTTAGATATACATAAACTTTTGTCTTCCTTTAAAGTGGCCTACTCGCTCTCTATTATGTTCATCTTCACTTTCTAACAATTGCCTGACACCATGCACAGGCCAGGGGGTGAATGGGTAGATTTGGTTATATATTTTTCCACTAGTAACCTTTAGTTGTTATTATCAGAGAATCATTGTGGTTTGAGATTCAAACAGAACCAGCATCATTTCATCGTGTTCTGTGCAATATCTGAAATAAGCCCATTTGTTTCCAGCAGCATTTGAAATGCATTAATTAACTTTGCAACTATGGGAAACAACTGGTTCCATATGATACCCCATTTTTTTTGGCCTAGTGATTGAATTTGAGTATAGTAGAAACTGTTAACTTTCTCTGCTTTTTGTGTAATATTGGGAGAAAAGACAATTTTATTTGATTGTTTTGATCATGCAAGTAGAAGATGCAATTGTGTCGTCGGTAACTTTTCTTTGAGGTCATACTAAGGTGTTAAATTTTATCTGCTATTACTAGTATGTTTCGTGCACTTGTAGCTGTGATTATTGTCTAGCCAAAAGGGGGAAAAAGAAAAAAAGAACTGGCCGAATCACTTGAGAATGCTGTATTAGAAATGCTTTTGATATTTTTTATTTTATCTGTTCATATATAGTCTGGTAATGTTAAGAACATCTGCATTATGGTACTACTTGGAGATGTCATTGGTAGGGGTTGGATGCCCTTTGTGGTGTATTCTTTGTTTGTATTCGCATTAGAAACAGTGGATCTGATGTGACATTGAAAAAGACATTCCATAGGCATATTAGTTGGCATACAAATTGCCCTTCATTAATGTTATTGTTTCCCATCTGGGTAACACAAACGTTATACCTTGCTGCCCCCTCTCCTTGATTGCTACATTGAGGATAAGTGTGCATAAAATGCATTTGTGCTTTATATGTTACCTTTAATGAACCACATAATGTTCTTATTGATTTTACACTTCGTGATCATTTGCTTAGGTGAATCTCCTTCATCTTCTGCATCAGATGTTGATAACTTGAACAATCAAGCAATGGTGGATAAGGCTGCTCTTTCTAAAAGCATCGGTGCTCATGCTGGAAACCATGCTATTGTTGCTCACAACCGTCCCAACTTTGTTCGACTGCTCGACTTCGTAAGTAGATTATTATACAATAATTGCCTCATTTATTTGCTCTCATATGAAAACAGAGAAGCACTTACGGTCTGGCATAATTATATATAGTCATGTGTGTCATTCACTCTGAACTTATTATAGGTCTTTATGATGTTAGAAAAGTATACTTAATGAATGGAGGGAAATTTGAGGATATTGGCTTTTGTTCCTTACATCACTTGCATGCAAATGAATTGCACTCTGCAAAAAATGGCCTCAGTTATACCGGAATTACAAGCACCTACTACTGCCTCAGTCGATGACGTTTTTGAAATCTCAGTGAATTGTGATATGATCACAAAGAGGTCCTCAAATATAGATTTTTAGCTTCTAGGGTGTGATTTACGGCTTGTTTTTATATGTGTTTACAAGTGATACTTGTAATTAATATGATGGGTGGTCAGACCATGAGATAATTTATTAACCTAAATTGGTTTTGTTGTGCACATTCTGTTCTTTGTAACCATGCTTCTTCATGGAATGTCAGAAGAATGAACATTTCATCATTTAATTGTTTTTTGCAGACAAAGGATGTAAATTCTGCAATGGACGCCTCCAGGAAATCCCAGGATGCTTTTGCAGCTGCTAATGTAATTCTGGAAGAGGCTCAGAATAGGGAGGTCATTATTTCCATTAAGAGGGTCATTGATTTCAGTTTCCAAGATATAGAGGAACTAATATCTTTAGTGCGGCTTGCAATTGAGGCCATCAGTCGCCATGGTTTCACTGGCAATAAGGATTAACGCTGTGTTTGGTTGGGAGATTTGAGGAGGGATTTGGAAAGGGAAAGGGAAAATTTAGGTGAAATGTGAATAAAATATACATACATTTCACATAGTTTCACACACATTTTTCCTTTTCCTTTCTAAATTCCTCTTCAAATCTCCCAACCAAACACAGCATAAGTGAACCTTGTACATAGCTCGCTTCTCTGTTTTTATATTGCCAGTGATCAGGCATGAAGATAAGGGGAAAAAGATTGGGTGTTGCACTTGGAATCATTTGAAGAGACCGGACAATAACAGCTCATATCTTTGTGTACATGTGTACAAAATGAGATTGATTTGCAATTTTTGTAATTTAGTAGTGAATTTTCCAGGTTTTTTTTTTTTTAAATTTTATTATGTGACGAGCATAACATGCTCGCCCTTGCTTCGTGTGGGGGTAGGGGGAAGGGGCGCATATATACAGTTTAGTTGTTCGGCAAGAAGACTTGGAGGTGGTTATGTGAGAGTGCAGTTTGAAGTTTTTAGGCAATCCGTTGATTCAGAGCTGGAAAAAGATAATATTACAGAGATTGGGCACCTGTTTAGTCAACATATTTGAGGATGTTCGAGTTCTAATGTAGTTATTGCTGGTCCGTTCAAATGAAGGACTTCATGCATGCTTTGTTGCCCTCTATTTTTGTTCATTTTTTAATGGAATAGAAAAGTTGAGTTCATGGGGGAAGTTCCCTTTGTATATATTTCAAGTATTATAAACTGTTGCTGCCTAATTATTCTTTAAAGAAATTATATTTGTTAATTGTAAAAATTATTATATTGAATTAAAAAAATCATAAATCACAATAATAAAATTACCAGTAAGTTCTTTCTATTTAATAAATCATATATCAAATATCAATATTAATAAATAAGCTCTTTCTATTTTATATATTGTTATAAAAAATTTCAATTATTCATAAAAGTATATTTTATTTTTCTCATTAAAATATGAACAAAAATTTTCATAAATAATTTATTTTATATAAAATTTTATAGTAAAACTGTTTTTAATTGTTGAAATTAAATAAATTTTCATATATAAAAGTATAAATATAAGATTCATCAACTATTTCATGCATGGAGAAATATATAAATTTGTCATGGCATTATTTTTATAACCTTTTGAAATTTTAATAGAATTTATCCCTTTTAGATTGTTTATATTAAAAAAAAAATAAAAAATAAAAATCAAAACAAAAAATGCTGCATTTTATATTATAATTGTTTCGATCCATTTGTTATTTATGATTTTTTAATATAATAATAATAATTTTTACAATTAAAAATTTTAATTTTAATTAAGTTAAAATTATTTATAAAATTATTGTTCATATTAAAAGAAAAAAATAAAATTGAGATAAAATATACAGTTATGGAAGAATAAACTTTTTGAGAACTGACAAATAAGACTTAGTTATTCATATTGAAACTTAATAGGAATCAATAATAATCTTGAGAGTAAAATAAGACTTATTGGTATTTTTTTCTTCTGTACCATCCTTAATGTCATTTTTATTTTTTTGGTTCGTCTTTATTTTCAACAGAGATTTAAAGCATATGCATCTATCACCAGATGTTTGAGAACTCAATATTTGAGGACATATAAAATTATAATTGTATTTTGTTTTTGGGTATGTCGGAGACCGTTGGTCTAGAGAGTGACCTCTAATGGGTACAAGAGTTGTGATTGACTGCGCTAGCCCGAGATGGTTGCTCTTACAGTTGTTTGATGGCATAGAGTGCTTGTCTTACAACATGAAGATTTATGCTTAAATGGTATGGGTTTCAACTTACCTAAACTTAGAGTTCCAACCCCAATTTTGGTGGACTTATAGAGAAAATTACAGGTTCAAGAATGGAAAGCCTGAATGAAAAAAGGGGAAGTGGTTCATTAATTTTTTCACGAGAAAAACGAAAGGGAGATAGTGAGACGGTTAGGATTTTTATAGTTGACGGTTAAAATTTTTGTAGTTGACACGATTGAGCTCTTCCAATTTTGAGTCAGCCGTTAGGATTCTTCCAATTTCCTCCTTGTAGTTGGAATTCGAAGCAAAAATTTAAAATGACTATTATGTTCGTGTAAAAAATTAAAAAAATAAACACATCATACGAAATGTTCGACAAGTAGACATGTCATATGTGTGTCAATTGTGTATCTATATCTGACACGTGTTATCTATCTATACTATTATTAAAAATGAACAACTCAATTGGTGTTTAAACTCTTAGTGACTTCTCCTTACATCACATGTACTCATTTTTCTATTTAAAATATAAATATAAAAATAAAAATAAAAATAAAAATAAAAATTAGATAATTGACAAGACAAAGACTCGAATCTTGAATCTTAAATTTAATAAATAAGACTCTTATTACTTACACAATATACCATACACAATTTTATTTTAATTGCACAGTATCGTATGCTAACCGCTAATGAATTGATATTTCTTTTTCTTTTTATTTATTTTTTTAATGACTCACTCAATGTACTCAATATCCACATTTTGATATGGTTGATGCATCAACTCAAATCCTTCTTCATCATGTGATTGTATTTGTATATCCTGTCAAGCAGTGAACCAAGTCACCGACACTAGGAAAAACGATCAAATTCATAGGAAAAGTGAAACAGTGATAAGGCATGGTGTGCCATTATCCCTTTGTTTCAAAACCAAATCATAAGGATCACAACATTATAACAAATACCTGTGTATTTGTTAGATGATGTGTTGGCTGATCTTGGGCGATTGAGTAGGCTTGGGGTTGAGACATTCGATAATAAGGCTCTTTGAGATCAAATTTGCTGGACGATGTCTGGACTATTCCTCATTGTCCGGCACCAGCGCCCCAACTTTTAGCTATTTAAGTTCATTTACCACTAATTAGATCATTTAAAGAATCCTATTAACAAACAAATACAACTGAACTAGTTATATCATGAACACTAACTTGTCATCGTTAAGTTAATAGAATAACTGTGAGCATTGTGTGCAATCATGTGGAGTCGGCTTGTAATTTCTTGTCCTGGCATGACATAAAGTGGCTGAGAGAGGACGCAACGCAGCTGATACTAGTGGGTTGTAGGCGCACCCGGAGCTGTGCTCAGCCACCTTTGTACAGTACTGTAGAACAAGGAATTAACAATGGTTGTGAGAGAGAAAGAGAGAGAGAGAGAGAGAGAGAGAGAACATTATTAATCAAACATCAAATGATTACCTCCTATCGAACAATGCATCAAACCAACACGCCAACCCATGAATTCTAGTACCCACAGGGGCTTCGAATTCCAATGGAACATCAATTTCATACAACTCCTCTTCCTACAGAATGAAAAATATTAGACAATCATCAAGCTTTATTTCATACTTAAATCCAATTCAACATGGATATATTACAGCCTCTATGGATAGTTTCATAATCAGGTTGCATCATATTCCATCACCCAAACAATCCCACAAAGTTTACAAAACAGAACGTCATATATACCCTGCAAAGAAAGACAATGTGATCGGCTATCAAATCCTTTTTGTACCCTTGTAGACCCTGTTTGTGATCCATAATTTCAGCAGTGCCATAGTTACAGAAACAATAATTCCATTCCACAAAACCTTTTTAACTTGACCTCTTTGAATCCAAGAATGGCCACCAGTCATGGACTATGAAAGAACAATTGTTGTACTGATAAAGAAACAAGTAATTTTTTTATAAATACTATAACAAATATTGTGGTTGGTAGGTGATAGTTCTTATTTAGAAAGTTAACTATATTGTAAACACCTCATTTTTGACTACCCTTACGATTTGGATACCACCACTTGCACACCCAATGATGAATGTGTATATGCTTGTCAAGTGCTCGAAGTCCTCAACAGAATGCCACATTTTGAATATTCAAACCCTATACACCTTTTCCCTTGTTTCGGACCACAACCATAGTTTTTCAAGCCTGAAAAACCTTGGGACCTGCCGGCCACCACTGTTGGCTGCCGGCCACTGATCTTGGCTGCCGGCCAGAATTAGTGTGTTTTGGCAGATATTTTTGCCAGCTTTGCCAGCTGTGCCACAGATGTATGCACTTGTTTACACGTGTATGTGTTGATATTTCTGAGGGAGTTTGATGTTTGTCTATATGTAGGAGACCTCCCCTTCCATCTTTAAGGTTGGAAAATTTTGAAGCAAAATATTTTCTCTCTCTCTCTATAATTCTCTCGCTCTCTCTTGCAAATTTCTTGAGCTTTTACCTATACACTCTAAACCAAACATTGTGGTCTTTGTGCTGAGGTGCATTTGAGACTACTTTGAGCTCTTTAGGGTGTGTAAGTGTTGGTTTAACACTTGGAAAGTGTTCTCCTCTTCAAGAGGTATAAGTCTTGGCTTATTGCTTTGCTTTGCTTTAATTGCTATTTTACCTACCGTTTTTGGGTTGTCTAAACTCTAAAATTTTGGGCTGAAACTTATGGTTGAAGGCAAATAAGGGTGGAGGGGTGGCTCACCATTCCTTTTACCTAGCTTCCAAGGCCTTTACTCTTGTGTTTCCCACTCTGTTGTAACCTTTTTTTGAGCTTTTAAATGCTGATTTTCAGAGTTTTTGTAGTGGCTAAAAACATGTTTTGAGGTCCAAAAATGGAGGGGGTAGCCTCCCCTCCTTATGCTTTGTTTACTAGTTTATATAGCTCCATGTTTTAACTTATTATTCTAGCTATTTTTGTCTTAATTTCAGCATGTTTTAGGACTGATTTGGCACTGTTTTAGGACTGTTTTTGGTTGTTCATTGCATTTGAGCTTTGTATTGCATGTTTGTAGTGTAATAGTCCTCATAGGTTAGTGATTTAGGCCTTAGCCACCAACTTATTTGAGTTGATATCATTTGTTTATGGCTTTCCATACTTGTTTTCACTTCTAATCACCTCTGCAACCTCCCTCCTTTCTTGGCTTTGGCTTTGGCTTTAGCTTTTGCTTTGCTTTGCTTTGAAAGTTGGTTCAAACTAGTTGCTTGTTTAAAGCATGAGATTGAGTTCTTGTGCTTAATGGTTTAATCCCTTTAGGGGTTCATTACCAATGGCATGACACTTCTCTCATGCCTAAAACAACACTTGGTTTGATGCTTCTTTTCATTAGAGAACTTAAAGCTCACCTTTGGACTTAATTTATTAAAAAATGGTTGGTAATTAAAATGGAGTAATAAAATAATGACTCAAAATGATGCAAGATAATAACTTGGTTAGGGTTCAATAGGACGTTAATTGAACCCTTTGAGTCTTGAATCATTTCATACTTGTTAGTGATGAAAACGGTTCAAGAGTCATTGTCAACCACATCCCTTGATCAATCCATGATAAGAAGGGGGTTTGAGAGTCTTTATTTGTTGCATTTATTAAAATTGTACCATTTGGTTCATAGGCCATCATGCAATGAAATTGTATCGATTGATGGTTCGTGAATTAAATTTACTACTCGTTTGAGCTGTTTGATGATAAGGAGGGGTAAGTTGTACAAATAACCCTTGAAAATACCTTGGTTGTGCTCTATTTGCTCTCTATTGCAGTAGGAGAAACCAGGATTTTATGGTCGGCAGGCCACTATTTCTGGACTGTAGGCCATCATTTGTGGTCGGCAGGCCACCACTTTTGGCCTGTCGGCCACTTTTGTCAAATTGAGAAGTGCCCTTTTGAAATAGAACAGAGTTAGTTTTGAAGTGAAAAACAGTGCGAGATGTTCTACTGTGCAACAGAAGCATTCTGACAGCAGAACAGTGGGCTTTTCGGGTAAAAATCCGTGCATGCATAAGCATTTCACTTACTTATCGAGGCTCTTTTGCTTATGAACTTATAATAGCTAGCTAACTAGTTAATTTGTGTTGTAATTAATTAATTAGAAGTTGCTAGTTATTTAGTTTGTTGTTGTAATAATTAAGTTAGCATAGTTTAAATTCGTTTTGTAATAGTTAGTTAATTCGTAGTAATTAGCTTAGCTAGTTAGTTTATTCGGACCCTCCTGCGTGAGGGCGCAAACTTATAATAACGTGTATGTCTTCTAACCCCATGTCTTTTTCCCTTTTATTTACTAGCTTATGTTGGTTAGTTTAGGGCATCATGTTTTGTTTAGCATTTCTCATGCCTTGCATCCACTTGTCTTGCATATATCAAGGCTCGGTTCATCATTCTAACTTGTACTATTAGTTTAACACTTCTTTGAATACGTGCTTAAGACCGCATGCTATCAAATCGATTTATATGCCATATTAGTAGCCAAGGCTAGTAATTGCATATCGTATGTGTTACATTAGTCACATTACATAATTAGGATCGCGCATTTTTCCGAACTCTTTCATCTTTTTGGCTTGGAGTACTAGGTGAACTTTTATTTTGCTTTAGCATAATTGCATGAGTGTGAGTGTTTCCATGTCTAGCATGCTTGCCATGAGACTAAGTGCTTATCTGATAAACTGATTGAATGCTTGTGGATGAAGGGTAATTACTTGAATTGTAATAATTTGAGTAATGTACATATGTGATTACTTTTTCAAGTGGTACAGATTCGAAACAATTTTCAAAAATAAACATGAGATCAAGTGTTCTAATTCTTGCAACTTAGTCTATACTTGCGTGCGCATCACATAGTAATGCTAGCCTAATAATCGAAACAAAAGCATATAATGTAAATAAGATTCACATTATGATTAGTAGAGACCGATCTTTGATCGGGTAAGCGGGGGTTCTCAATTCACGACCTTCCCCTCTCGTACTTAAGTTCCCGAGCCAAGACAATCTTGGTGATGACAGACACGTGGCCTTTGGCACGAGTCATGGGTTTCTTAAATTTTCTAAAAATATTTAGGTGGTGACTCTGTATCTGGCAAAGCAGTTCATTATTGGCAATTTGATTCAAAATAGATTTTTTTAAAAATTTGACAGATTTGGACTCTTTGGTGTTTATCTATTTCACATTTCACTTGTAAAATTAGATTCAGAACCATGGGAGTCCAATACTGTGGGGCTTATTTGTCTTCCGAAAGAGGGCACGAAAAGTCGAGCTACATACCTTTATAGAAGTACAGTTAATTGCATGAGATATTGCTGGAGCCACCAATAGATTAGGATCAAAAGCATCCACCACTGGCTGTACAGAAAGTGAAGGAGAGAGAGAGAGAGAGAGAGAGAGAGAGAGAGAGAGAGAGAGAGAGAGAGAGATCATTAGAGGTCACCATGATAATAACAGAAAAACCAACATAATTACTGTCAATAAACATGACAGACAGAAGTGAATACACAGACACAATGTACTCAAAAGTTTCAAGAACCTTTGAACAATGCTTTACCATCACGTTGATGGTAACCATGGAGTGCAGATACACACACACACATTGTACTTGAAAGCTTCAAGAACCTTTCAACAATGCTTTCCTGCCAACACATTTATAATATGAGTGTTCAAATTGACCTAATTCAATTCATATGTGGAAGTTGCAGGCAGGTTTTTTCTGTCATTGACTGTGTAAGGATTTACCACAATCTAACAATGTGATTGTTCACAATGTCTACTTTCAACTAGAATCCCTTAAAATTTTCTCCTAATTTTTCTTTCTACATAGACTACATCATCCACATCATGGTCTAACTCTTCTAATGAAGGACAAATAACAGATTCTTCCAGAATGACACACTTCAAGAAAGAAAGGCATGAGGGAATAAATTTTGGTAGAGAGCATGAGGGAAAGGAAGAGAAAGAGTGGAGAGGCCAATTTTCCACCCGAGGGCCCAAAATTCTTTCCATTCAAAAAAGGGCATAAAAGGGGCAGGTAGGGACAGACTTCCACTTTTTAAAAGTTTGAAATGACTTTTGGTCCTTCACAAGTTGTAACTAATCAACTTCAAATAAAGTGAGGGTAAAACATTAAAATGACATAAAGTCGTAAACCCATCTCTTTCGTTCCTCTTTTCCTTTTCATCTTACCAAACAAATTGATGAAAACTAACGATCCCTTCCCTCCTATTTCTTTCCTACAAAACATAGCATTAGTGCAACAACCACCATATCTACATGCAAAGAAAGACGAAGTGTATGAAATGTCAGAAAACCTCACATGAGCAAGCATACAATTGCATGGTTGAACTGGACTAATTTGGCATTTTGGATGCAAAATGCTTTAGTCAAATCTTGCTGTCAAAATGACCTATGTTGAGGAGATCTTTTATTGAAGAGAAAAATGAGAAAGGACAGGGGTCAAATCCTTGTGATGATCTACTAAAGTCTTTCAACATCACACTTTTAAAATTAAAATTGGAAGGGCATCACATTCTTATTTTTGATAAGTGAAACTAGAAGGGGATCATGCTTCAACCATTCATCATATATTTTTTCTGTTTATAACATCAAAGCGATGTGCATAATAAGAACAAAGGTTTTGTTGAGTTGACTTGAGCCATTTTCTAGCGACATATTTACAGTAGTGTAAGTAAACAAAAGAAAGAACACAATTTCATTCCTCCCATAAAAAAAATAAAAAAAATCATACCTCCCATCCATGCCAACTATAATGACAGCGTTCTGAGATCCAAATGCTGCAATGAATTCGGTGTATTTTGGAAAGTGAAACTGGGCAAATGACCATTCTGAGCTAAAATACTTTGGTAACACCCCTGAAAAAGCACAGAAACAAGAGAGTTTGAGGCAACATCAAAACAATCCTCAGATATGAATTATTTTGGAGACTCGTAGTACTGGAAAAATGAACAAAGTTTGGACAAAACCTATCAAGCAATGGTGTAGTAACAAAATATACCGCTGGTTAAACAGTAGTTCAACTAGTAAAAATAAGGGCCAGAAGATGTTTACAAATTCAAAGTCTTTTTTTTTTTTTTTTTCTTTTTTTCTCCTTTTTTTTAAGACAAATTAAAAAAAGTCTAGTTCTATTTAGGTGATTCTTGGCAATTTCATAGAAAAAGAAACAGTGATATGTCAAAATAATAAAAAATTGAAGTCACAATAGTCATAAATGGACCTTGTACAATGGCATGCCTTATTTCTTAAACCCTCAATGCAAACCATACAAACATAGAAATTTTTTGACAATCATTCCAAGCTTGAGGTCAGAAATAACTTCTTGATAAACCTCTCTTACCTTTCATAAAAGACAATGATAAACCAGGATTAGCACTGGTACTTGGAGAAATAAGAGCATCAAGGGAAGATGATGAATTGTGGGAAACCATTGCTGGACTTTGAACAGCACTCGAACAAGTAGATGAGTCCTCTCCCACAACTTGAACTCTGAGGCTGAATTAATGCATAGGACCCTTGTCACTTGACACAGCCAACCACTTGACATTAGGAGAGAGAGCAATACTAAAAATATCTGTTTTTACACTCCTCTGCGTACTTATTCAAAGGCAACAACATTTACGTAACAGGGAAAAATTACAAATGCAAATGCAAATGCGCAAAAAAAAAAAAAAAAAAAGGAGAAACCTAATGGAGACAAACTGAATACGCCAGCAACTTATAGGCAAAGAGAAATGGGATGAGGTTGTGGTAGGTCTAATGTTCAAATCTAGCCCAGAGGCTAAGAAAGTAATAAATAGATCACTTAGAAACATGAATTACTATCATACACAAGACAACAACATGCGGATCCACTTACACCAGAATGTGGTACGATATTAAGCAGGATTATAAGCTTTTGCATATTTCTCAATTAAGTTAGGGAGTGATAAAGTAACTTTAAGCAAGACCAGATTTTCATTTAATGGTTCGAAAATGATACATGCAACATGTATTTTTAGCATGCACATGATTTCTACTCCTATCGCTACATAGTGACTGACCTCTTACAAAAGGCCCATACTTTTAGGAGACACAGTGCACTCTCAATCTCCCATATAGCGAGTCTTAATTTCTTAATTCATCTTGATTTAGGTCTTGTTCAATATGCATAAAGACATAACACAATTTCTTGATCTTTACATAAAGAGTAATCTTAACTTTGAAGAAGCAAAGAGAATATAAGCTAATTTTAATTAAGTTGGTGGTCTCCAACAATGATGCTAAAAAGGCTTGGCACTAAAATGGAAAGAAGGAATTTCCATTATCTATTGAACATTGAAAGAGTGGAAATTCAACTAGTACTACAAATACAATGTCGTCCAAATGTCCCTAAAAGCCTCAACAATAACCCCGTAATAATGATGCGAATTCAATGAGAAAAAACACTCCAACAGTTGCTCCAAATCTCTCGCCTCAAACAATTGCTTCGCTAATATCATCTCCATCATCGATCTCTTGAAATCGTCATATGGGTCCACCGATTCCTTCATCACCGCGAAGCTGTCCTTCACTTTCCCCTTCACTGCAAACAACAGTATCAGCTTCTTCAACCCCGATAACCTCACCGGCGACTCAATCTCTGGCGATCACACATTTCCTCATTTCGAAACGTTGCATTTCGCTCCCTTCATCATTTTCTTGTGATTTCGTGAAAACGAAGCTAGCATTACGATCTCTTTTTCTTCATTGTCTCTCTCGTAGCCAAACAACCCATTGTCAACCAAGGAAGTGCTGATAGGGTGTCGGGTCATCGCTTTCTTTTTTTTGCTCTGTCGTTTCTTTTTTGCTAGCGGAGCAGGAGGAGGAGGAGGAGGAGAAGGAGGAGGAGGAGGAGGAGGAGGAGGGAAGAGGTCGTTGTCGGAATTGCCGGAGATGAAGGAGTTGTAGATTTCGCGACACGGCGTCTCGTCCCACTTGAATTCCAGTGATTTTGTGAGGTCGTCTTCAGAGCTACGTCCCAAATTTCTAGCCCAAATGATAAGACAATAATCATGGCTCTTTCAAGAAAAATCGAATATAAATCTCCAAACTTACATTACATGATATAATAGTTCTTCATGCAACAATACATTAATCCAACAACAAGTAAATAAACAAATAAATACCCCCAAGGGTTTACAAGTTTCCAAGGCTTGAGCTTGGTTACACAAAATGGTTATTCAAACCCACACAAACATAGCCCTTGGCTTACACACAGAGTCAAGCGAAATGAGAGTATTGTACTCCCAACACACATACTTCCACGCCCCTAGTTGGGTGGGATCACCACATCTTTTCTTGCACAAAAATCCCGTAAGGTGAGCATAAAGCCCAGTAGGAAATTCTTAACAAAGTATATACATTTTATACAAGTCTCAAGAGATGAAATGCACATGGCATGCTATGCTCTTTTTGAAGATAAATCACATTTTCATCTTTTGAAAACCATCATGCTCAATGATATCATATAATTTCAATTGTTCAAAACTTAACAATTTATTTCAAAGGCGGTAAATACGACTCTGGTAATCCCTAGGTCGGTGTCTGCAAGTAGACTATACAAGTACTACCAAATTGTCATTTTTACCGGTATTAACCGGAAGGCTCGACACCTATCCGCGCGAGTTTTCGGCCTTTCACCCCGGACTCTCAGGCCAACTTATTCAATATCATCTACATCACCTATCAAGATTTACCAACGTATTTACCCCAAAACATTCCATGAAAACTTATTTCTCAACATTCTTTTCTCAATGCAAGTTTTCAAATCAACTTTCAAAATTTAATATAATCAAATGAATTGATACGCCAATTTCACAAGATGAATATAAATACTTTTATTCCAATTTATCATCCAAGGAATAACACAATTCCCTCTTCTCAAGTATCCTCGCCAATTAGATATTTCAAGACTATTTCAACGTTTTGAACAATAATTTCCAAAATGAACAACAATCTCATATTCCCTGAAATTCATCATTTATATAAATATAAATAAGAAATTTTCCAAACATCCATTTATTTTGACACACAAAATAATTATAACAATATTATTCATAGATTTTTAGTCTCCTTTAAAAAAAAAATCTCCAAATTCTAGGTTTTTTCACCAAAACTATACAACTTAAATCTTTTGAAAGAAAACTTTAAAAAATCATCTTTTCTTCAATCAACGAAGATTAAAACCGATAAGATCATTTTAAAAGAACAAGAGACAAACCCATTTTCAAAATCGCTCAACTTCTTGAATCAACAATCAATTTTCAAAGCTATTGAAAGATGATTTTGAAAATCATATAGATCTTGCAAAAATATATATATAACTCTAAGAAAATCCCTACCTCAAGTTTTGAAAAAGAAATGAGATGAAACCCCCAAAATCAACGATGTCGAAACTCGATCTTCACTGCACATAACGAAGCCCTCAAGAAGTTAACCAACTTTGATGAAGAACTTATGGCAGAACTCTAATCGATCTTGAGAAATCAAGGTTTTGATCCAATTTGGAAGAAACGGAGATGAAAGGGTTTTGAGAGAGAGAGATTTATATAAAAGTGATCTGAAATATCAGATTCACGAACTGATATAACATGGTCTGCTCGAGCGTGGAAAGCCCCGCTCGAGCGTCAAATACACTTTCCCAGTACTTTTGCAGGCAGGTCAAACTTCTGGAACCAAACATTCTCTGCTTGAGCACATAAACGATTGCTCGAGTGGACAAGCAACTTTTAATGCATTTTGCATTTTTGCTTTAGGGGCGCTGCCCCTCAACCCCGCCAGGGCGCTGCCCTAGGACCCGCCAAGGGGCGCTACCCCTTGGACCCCCGCGAGCTGACCGGGCAGCTCGATCCCCGTTAGGGCATTGCCCTTGGACCCGCCAAGGGGCGTTGCCTCTTGGACCCTCACGATCTGACCGAGCAGCTCAATCCCTGACATACTCAACGAAGTGGCAAAACTGGGATCGCTAAATGTACTGTGTACGGAACCCACATCCGACGGATGAGAAAATAGAAGACAAGTGGTGCTTGAAGGAGGAGCGGTGGGGTTTGAAAGTCGACGAGCAGTCAATGAAGATGGGTGTAGCTCAACTTTTCATGCTTCTTTCGGATACGACTAGCCTTACAGTTCGGACTCCCGTGGTTCTGAATCTGATCTCACAAGTGCAATGTGAAATAGATAAACACAAAGAGTCCAAATTCGACAAATATTTTAAAAAATTGATTTTAAATCAAAATGTCAAAAATGGACTGCTTTGCCAGATACAGAGTCACTACCTAAATATTTTTAAGAAATTTAGGAAACCCATGACTCGTGCCAAAGGCTATGTGTCCGTCATCACCAAGATTATCTCGGCTCGAGAACTTAAGTACGAGAGGGGAAGGTTATGAATTGAGCACCCTACTCGCCCGATCAAAGATCGGCCTCTACTAATCATGATGTGAATCTTATTTACATTACTATGTGATGCGCACACAAGTATAGACTAATTTGTAAAAATTGGAACACTTTGATTCATGTTTGTTTTAATATTGTTTCGAATATGTATCACTTAAAAAAATGATCTCATATGTACATTACTCAAATTGTTCCAATTCAAACAACTAGCCTTCATCTACAGACATTTAAGTAATGATATCAATTAAGCACTTAGTATCACAACCCAAACCCACCCCTATAGGTTTAGCATCGTAACCGGCCAGTAATCCTTAGATTACCAAAGGCCTTATAACATAATAAGGTATAATTAGGGGCTGCGGAAGTAATTACATAAAATATATATAGTTCATCGAGCTGTGAAGACATACATGGGATAGATAATCTTAAACTTTTATAAACATACGAGTGATGACAAAAGATACAATATTTACACATCACTTTATGTACATAAAAACAGAGAAACTTGTTTAGGGAGCAAAACAACAAAATCTTATGCAATCATAACAACATAGTCACTAGACTTGACTTAATTTGGAACCCCCTCGGGAGGCGCAAAGGTAGGCTGACAAAAATTGCGATGCTAGATCCTCAACCCTGAGCTTGGTCATGTGCCTGATCACCTATATACATAATATAAATAATGAGCGAAAATTCAGTGAATAATAAAAGAGTAAAGGGTTAAATGAATGATATCTCGTAATTAAATCCATATACAGAACCAATTCATATTCATGTTCTCATTCAGTGCGTATACAAAATTTAGGAACCATGCTTGATCATTTTTAGTTCATCCGTTAGCGTTAACAGATCATATATAGAACATCATAGATTATACTTGTCAGTTCCATAGAGGAACCTCCGGCGGGTACAGATAACTTGCCAGTTCCATAAAGGAACCTCCGGCGGGTACAGATAACTTGCCAGTTCCATAAAGGAACCTCCAGTTGGGTACAGATAACTTGCTAGTTCTATTAAGGAACCTCCGGAGTGGATATAGATAACTTGCCAGTTCCATAAAAAAACCTCCAACGGGGTACAGATAACTTGCTAGTTCCATAAAGGAACCTCCAGCCGGGTACAGATAACTTGCCAGTTTCATTAAGGAACCTTCGGTCCGGGTATAGATAGCTTACTTGAACCATAACATTAATGTCACAAATATTTGCCAAAGTTGGACAATCATTCATAGTACAAAACATAGCATTTCATAGGACAGATCTTATTGCATTCGCAGAAAATAACTTAACTTGAACATAGCTTTACTAAGTTATTACTCACAAATAACTAATGGCTCCAAACAGATGAGTAGAGCAAGCAATTCACTTAACTTGAGATGCATGACCTACATAACATGATAGATACATACATTGGAACACACGCTCGGATTGTACATAACTTATTTCATTTGTTCTTAGTATGTTTCTAGCCTTTATCCTCATTATAGTGTTTTAATCTTGGCCTAAGAATGTTTAGGATGGAATAAGGATGCTAAAATGTATTTGAAAATATTTTTCAAAACTTGCTGAAAACAGGGTTCACGCTCAAGCGTGGCTTTACTTGCTCGAGAGGACATGCAAAATGTGAGGGTTCGCTCGAGCGTAACTTCCTTCACTCAAGTGGTCTACAAACTTTGAAAAAGTACTGGTTGCTTGATTTTCTCGCTCGACGGATGCTCGATCCCCGCTCGAGCATGAGACTCAGACCTTCGCTCGAGTGTGACTTTCATCCCTCAAGCGATCTGTAAAAACACATGAACTTCTAGAAGCATGCATTTCATGCTCGAGCGGACTTCTGGTCAATCGAGCGGAAGTGCAAGATTATAGGGTCGATGCTCGAGCGTAAAATCCGACGCTCGAGCGAAAATGCATAATTTGAAATTTCTAGATTGCACTCCTCAGCTCCAAGCTTGAATTTTACAGCCTAAAACTCATCTTCTTGGGCCAAAATTCTGGAGAACATCTAGGAACTTGTAAGATATCATGGTTTGAAGATCATTTCATGAAATCAAGGCCCAAAAATATGTCAAGCATGCAACAATTCAACTTGAAATGTACAAACATGGTATGAACATGACATGCTTGTGTTCACTTGAGTTTATGGCTTCTAAAACATGATCAAATGTGATCCATTGATGAGAAATGTTATGAATTCTTCAACTTATGCTAGAATTACAACATGCATGGAGAAAATCTTTGAAAACAACTTCAAAATACCATAAATATGCATGCATGTATGGAATGACTTATCTGTCTTCAATTCTAGCTCAATCCTTACATGAATTCATCTAATTCACTTGTTTTCATACATTATTCAACTACATTACAAGGCCAAAGACTAAAACTCTTACCTAGAGTTTAAATTGCACAAGTGAGGAAGCTTAAATTTCTAAATTCTTTGCAAATCTCCAATAATTCCTAGTAATTCTCCCCCATCCCAACTTTCGATCCCAATTTTCTTCTATCTCTCTCTCTCTCTCTCCTACGTTTTTGCTTGTGAGTGTGTGAGCTCAAATGTATTGAAATGAAGAAAAGAAAGGGTGAAGGCATATAAGAAGCCTTATATACGCTCACTTAATGATAATTAATTAAGGCTAATTAAGTAGGCATTAATTTAATCATTCCAAATCAAATTTTGATTTAATCTACCATAATTTTCTAAAAATTCCAAATAGTGTATAGATCAAGCCAATTTATGAATCGGATGCCGATAAGGCCCTTAATTCGCAAACTGAATGAAAACATGAACAGATCTTTCTACGTTAAACAGATATAATACACAAAATAATGCAATGCACATGTAATTAACTCGAGATTTCTTCTTAATTACTTGTTAGGCATACTTAAGCATGAATTAGCGCTAATCATGGGTCAGGATTGTTACAAGCTCAAATCACCTCAGCAAGGAACTCTCTAGGTTTGGTTTAGAGTGTTTAGACAAAGGATATGTAAGTTGCGGGAGAGAGAGAGAGGGAGAGAGAGAGAGAGAGAATTGTAGAGAGAGAATTTTTTCAAAATTTTGCTCTCCAAAATTTTCTAAAGTCCAAAATTTTTCTAACCTTGGCAACATAAGAGAGGGTCATTTATATATAGAAATATATGAGAGACCCTCGAAAATATCCTTGTAAATACAACTGGAATGGTGCATGCATCTGTAGGGACAGTTGGCAGAAAATATCTATTTTTTTGCACTAGTGGTCAGCAGGCCACATTAGTGGGTGGCATGCCACACTAGTGGGTCTGCAGGTCCCTAGATGCTCAGGCCTGAAAAAACACTGTTTTGGTCCAAAACAAGGCACAAGGTTTGAAGGTTCAACACTGAGGTTTCCTGCTGAGGAAGTCAAGCATTTGACAAGCGTACACATTCATCATTGAGTGATCAATCAGTGGCGCCCAAGTCTTAAGAGCCGTAAAAAATGGGGTGTCTACAGTTGCCCCTCTTTGACAAAGCTCGAAGTTATGACATGACGCGAGTGAATGTCAAAGCCTGAAAATGACCCATTTTGACAAGGCCGTAAGACTTGGGCAAACAATCAAGACATAAATAAAATTGATTGAACTCGCAAGTTGCCGACATATCCCTTTGCAGGGAATCAAACCAGCGTAGTTCTGGGGCAAGATGCAAATGATATGTACAAGAAATACTTTGAAAACTGGACTCACACACTTCGCAAAGTCGGCTATTTTGAAAACTCATGATCATGCAAGATGATGCACTAAGCAATAACAGATGCAATAAGCAATATCAAGATAACAACATATGAATGAGGTTCAAGCTTAAACCGAAATAGGTTTCATTCGGCAAGCAAAATGTGCACTCTAACCACGCCAAAGTCGTGAAAAGATGAGAGAAAAAAAAACCGCTCAGGGTTGCGTTTCACGCGTCCTGAGATACTCTAATCACGTTGAAACAGGGAGAAGAAAAGAAAAACCGCTCAGGGTCGCGTTTCACATGTCCTGAGATACTCTAATCACACTGAAATCATGAGAACAGAATAAAAACAGCTCAGGGTTGCGTTTCATGCGTCCTGAGATAAAGACCGCTCATGGTCGTGTTTCACGCATCCTAAGATACTCTAATCACGCTGAAATCGTGAAAAGAGAAGAAAAATTGCTCAGGATCGCATTTCACGCGTCCTGAGATAAAGACCGCTCACAGTCGCGTTTCATACGTCCTGAGATACTCTAATCACGCTGAAATCATGAGAAAAGAAGAAAAATCGCTTAGGGTCGTGTTTCACACGTCCTGAGATACTCTAATCACGCTAAAATCATGAGAAGAGAAGAAAAACCGCTCAGGGTCGAATTTCACGCTTCTTGAGATACTCTAATCATGTTGAAATCGTAAAAAGATAAGAGAAAAAAAACCGCTCAGGGTCGTATTTCATGCGTCCTGAGATAAAGACCGCTTAGGGTCGCATTTTACGTGTCTTGAGATAAAGGCAAAAGGTACGAGACTGTACAATAAATACGTAATGTAATGAAAATGTGCGATAGATGCATGAAATGAGTGGGTGTGATAGATGCACAAAGTGAACAAGTGCGATAGATGCACAAAGTTAATAAGATTACAAATTGATTTAGTGACAACGCATGTTCCATGCAAGATAGACAACCGACGTATGATGTTAATTGAAAGCATGTTCTATGTAAGAAACAAGAGCATATTCTATGCAAGCAAAATTGAAAGCATATTCTATGCATGAATCATGAACAATGGAGGGTACGTGCGCAACATAAGTATATGTGAAAACACACATTCTATGCAACAAAAGAGAACAAATATGTAATTTGACAGAACGAACAAAAAAGATGTTCGATGACAACCTCCGACTTACCTGTCGGAAACTTTGCAACATGCTCAAAAAGGATACACCCTATTTATATTAGCAAGTGGGAACGTTCGTACGCCAGAACACAACGAGTATTGGGAACGGCACAATCAGAACACAGTTTCGAGCTCCTCAAAAACTAACCTGGACACAAAAGAGAACCTCCCATACACTACTAGGGCAAAAGAGGAACAAAACAGCACTAGGCGACAAATGAGGATTGCCGGCCACCAATGAGGCCAGCCAGCCACTAATGCAAAATCGGGGGTAGAATTTAGATTTCGGCATGGGTCTCTTTAAATACACCTCTAAGCCTCATTTCCTAACCCACCCAAGTCTGAAATCCTTCTCTCTCTCTCTAGGTGCTTTCTCTCTCTAGATCCGTGCTTTACACGCGTTTTCCAACGCCTCACGCAAACTTTTTTTGTAAACCCTCTTTGATCCTCTACACTTTGAAACGATCAGATTTTGTTTTCGTTGATTTTTTTGCATTTTCACCACTTCAGGCGAGTTTCTCTCGGGCTTTGTGAATTTTCTTGGGTTTTTACTTTTTCTCCCATTTTCTCTCTCCTAGGGTTGACTTTTTCCAATTTTTCCCTATTTTCTCAAATTTTCTTCATTTTTCACTCACTTTCCAAATGGCGGATGATGTTCCACATGATGGTGCTCCTCTTGAGGTTCCACTTCCACTATCACCCCCTGTCGAGGTCGAGTAGCTGGTGGTCGCCGAGGCCGGTGAGATGGTGAAAGGCCTTGGGCCAACTTCGAGGCAGAGTTCGCTCCAGGACTCGAGCCTGAGCCATTACTACTGAGGATACGATCCTTTGATCTGGCCACTTATCACCCTCGCACGCACATGCTAGCGCTTAGCGGCATGATGGGTTTTGACGATCTTGCTGGTGGCATGCCAGAGGACATTTTGTTGAGAGAGCTGTACTCCTATCTTTCTTATGGTGCTTCTGAGGTACAAACTTTATTTTTACGCTTTCTTGCATTTCATTTGAATGCTCTTTCTTACATTGCCTTTCATCTGAATACTCTTTTATCACTGTCTTTCATCTGATTTAACCTTTTTTTGCCATAGGGGGATTCTCGTTCTTACAGGGGTTATGGGGCAGTGACAGCTAGAGATTGGTATTATGAGCTCCCTCCTAAAGTCCGCGGCCTAGTTGATGAGGTCGGTTTTGGCTTATTCTGCACCAGACTCTCACGACATATGACGAGCTGGGCTCTACTCGAAGCGTTGGTAGAGAGGTGATGGGACACCACCAACTTTTTCCACTTCTCTTTTGTTAGGGAGATGACGATGACTCCCTTTGACATCTCCGTAATCATAGGCTTAGGAGTAGAGGGTGATCTGATCCCCTTTGATATGGATATGGGCGAGTGTGAGGTGGCTTGGGTCTACCTGCTTGGAGCACGCCCACCTCTATACAGGCCAGTGATGGTGAGATACAGCTGGTTCTCCAAGCACTTTTGCGGGAGTGAGCCCGAGACACCGGAGGACGTAGAGCAGTACGTCCGGGGCTTTTTGATGTTCCTACTCGGTACCACCTTGTTTGCAAATAGGTGGAACATTGTGGGTTTATACTTATTGAGTGCCTTCGTGACCTTTCCCCGAGTTCGGTTCTACGACTGGGGTGGATTTGGCCTTGCCACACTTTATGGCTATATAAGTTCCACTTCCCACATGAGAGGAGAGCGGGTCGGAGGCTACTAGAGAGCTTGGGAGGTATACACCACATCTTTCTGCTTTGCACTTTCTGTTTCATGTCTGTTGACACTTGTGCTTTCTGCTTTGCACTTTCTGTTGCAGTTATGGGTTTATGCCTATTTCCCGGTTCTGGCTCTAGAGCCAGTGGATGAAATCTCTCCCGTCGTGCCTTACTTACGGCGATATGAAGGCTAATGCTGGCACCAGAGCTGCGACAACATGACATTCGCCTTTTACCGCCAGTATTTTGATACGGTGGTTATCCATGAGGTAATCTGAAGCTCACAGTCATTTTTGCTTTACTACTGTTCTGATTCATATTTCGACAACTGACAGCAACTAACAATCTGAACATTCTCTATTTGCAGATCATGTGGTAGCCTTGGGCGACGATGCTAACTGGAGTGAGGGATTAGTATGCCAAGGCTTGGGCCACATCTCAATTCCGGATTTTACTAGAGAGCCTGGCTCTTGGGTGAACATTTCATATGCCAGACTCTGGGCTCACCCGTCCCAGTCATTCTTATGCCACCCCTAGTATCTATAAGGACATCAGATAGCCTTATCGTTGGGGCTATTATTCAATTTATGGTAGGGTTGGATGCCGAATATTTTAGAGTGGAGGGAGATTATGCGACTTTCATCCAGACTCATCTCATGTCCCCTCAAATGGGCGTTCATGCAGGTGATGCAACAGGTACTCCCTTGGCGGGTGAGGCTGCCCAGGAGATTGAGGGCGATATTTGGGGGGGGGGGGGCTTCAGTTATACAGGCTTCAGTTATACAGGTTGCGGGTTGGCCAATCATTCCCACTGCGCTTACATGTTGGCGGCTGACCGGGTCAACCTATCAGATCCCGATAGAGCCACCCAAGGCAAGGCATGGATACGTTAGAGCTCGTGGTGCACCTCAGGTATGAACCACACTTTACAGCTTGTAACAGAACTCTCCCTTTCCAGATATTCATTCTTCCTGATACTAATCATTCAAATGCACTTGCAAGCACCGACTGAATACACAGAGGGCCTGCTCCAGCTGGTTGCTTCTCTGATTGGCATGGTGTAGAGGAGAGAGACATTGCTTGATTTCCATGGTATTGTAGAGCACCCCGAACTCTGCTCCGCGCGCGAGGGAGCGAATTGTAGTTCTAGCTACTACAGTTCGGACTCCTGTCAAGGTTCTGAATTTAATCTCACAAAGTGCAATGTAAGACTAATAAATCACCAAAGAGTCCAAATCCGACAAATCGTTTTGAAAAATTGATTTTAATCAAAAAGCGCCAAACATGGACTGCTTTGCTAGATTTCAGAGTCGCCACCTAAATATTTTATTTTGGAAAATTTAGGAAACCCTAACTCGTGCCTAAGGTCACGTGTCCGTCATCACCAAAGTTACATCGGCTCGAGAACTTGGGTACGAGAGGGGAAGGTCTTGAAATGAGCACCCTCGCTCGCCTGATCAAAGGATCGGCCTCTACTAACATGATTTGTTGTTTTTGAAAACACATGTGTTCTTATTCCGGTTATTAATCTAGAATTACTATGTGATGCGCACAACATACAAGTATAGACTAAATCGCTCAAGTTGGAACAAAACATTTCATGTTTGTTTTTTTCGAAAATGGTTTGAAAGTGCTACTCGCAAGTAGGCTAAGACGCGGATTTGCCACCCTCAAGTGGGCTTAGAAAAACATGATTTTGCCACCTTCAAGTGGGCTTAAAACTCACATTTGATGAATTGTCCCAATTCAAACAATGAAGCCTTCATCCATAGGCATTCATGCTGTTAAACACTTAAGCAGTTAGCCTCATGACAAGTATGCTATCATGACAGTCACTTACACACATGCAAGGATACTAAAGCATACACTCACAGTGTACTCCGAGCCAAAACAAAAGTTAGTTAGAAATCAATGCATGATCTTAGCTATGTCAACAATGCCTAATGCAACACATGCAAAATGCAACTAAGATAGGCTCGGTTATTCTAAGATGTCATGTGAATGTAACTAGATAACATGTATTCAAATTGGTATTGAAATACAATGCAGTTTGTATGATGAGCCGAGCCCGGTGCATGCAATACGAATGAATGATGTAAACATGCAAAACATAAGTATGCTAATTGAAATATGCCCTAAAATTAACCATCGAAAGCGGTTAAGTAAAAGGGAGAAAGAAATGGGGATTGGAAGACATGCATCACACACACGCACACTTATTACAACAATACGCCCTCTCTCAGGAGGGTCTGAATAATAAGTAAACTAGCTAATCTAAGCTAATTAAACTAATTATTACAAACCAAAACTAATTAACTAATCCTAGTTAAATAATTTAGTTATTATAACACCAATTGATTAGTTAAGCGCATCAACTAATTAAGTACAAAACCAAAGCATTAGCTATCTAAGAAAAGCAGCTAAGTAAAGCAGTAAAAAGAGGTCCTCGGGGCGAGGGGTGCATGCATGCTCGGTCGCCTTGTTCGAAAATCCATCACTATGTCCCGAATTGCCTCTGTTTACATTTGATCTCTAGAAGGTGCACTGACCTCCAAATAGCTTCTACTCTAACATGGAGACCTCCAGGAGGGCTGCTGACCACTTAATGGTGTTGTAGACCACCTAAACATGCTGCAGACTAGAAAAAGTGGTCGGCCAGCTACTTTTTCTGGTTTGCCGACCAGAAAATTCTACCAAGCTCTAGTTTGCTGCAACAAAGAACAAGAAGGGGCACAGCAGTGTATTTGCAAGGTATATGTATACAACCACCCTCCCTATCATTTCTTAAGCTCAAGGGAGTGCGGTACTCGGCTCTCGGGCCACCAACCGAGCATCGCAATGCACGATGGCCGAGAAGCCAAGTTTGCACAATTCAATGTCAATGAATGCACAAATAACACATAAGGGCCTTAACTTCTATCATGCATGATTAAGAGGGTCGACGACCGAGAAATGAGGCACATTTTATCACTTCAAGTATAAAACGTCCCTCGTTTCTTGTGTTTGGATTAACGTTCAATTTAAACACAATGCAATGCAACAACATTCTAAACAACATACAAACAACATGAGCATGTCAAGTTAGAGTCCTTAGGCATGAAAGCTAGTGAAGGATACAACACGAGGGCAATGTAATGCAATGCTCAACGGATGAAACCAACCCTAAACACACCTCATGTATGCCAAGACAATGGCCAAAATGCTCTAAAATGACGGCATGAAAGTCAAGATGGTGATGCTCATGCAATGGCTCATCAACTAAGCATAAGAGCACAACTCTCAAACATGATTAAGAAGTGACAAACATGGAAGTGTGACAACACTGTATAATCTAAAATCAAGTGTGAAATGATACCAAATCATCCAAACAACACAAGCATAGCATGCTAGAAAGCACAAGGCACAAGGCTACCAAAAAGGGCTATACAAGAGGCATGCAATACATGGCATAAATGATAGAACCAACCATAGACAGAGCTCAATTAGGTCAAAACAAAGACCAAAACATGCTGAGATGGGAGCTCAAAAGTCTAGGCAAGCACGCATACGTATTGGTCTATAAGTGAGGCACAATTGCACAACTCTTAAAAGCACTCAAAGAGTGAAAGAAATGAGAACATGGCAATGTTATATGCTCTGAAATAACATGTTAAATGATGCCAAATCATGCACATGTCACAAATGACGCATGCTAGGAGGCTCAAAGCTTAAAGTTAGCATTGGCACTTGCACTATAGCTATACAAAGCAAGCCCCGAAAGGCCAAGAACACCTAAAATAGTCCTAAAGCATGTCAAAACAATGCTAAAACATGTATGGAGTATAGCCAAAACAAGCTAGCATGAAGGGCCAAAACTTCAAGTAAGCTAAGCCAATGAGCATGGTTACACTACAAGTATAAGAGGCAAATGAGGGATGCTCTAACCAACCAAAAACAGAGTTGTATTATGGCAAAATAACACCAAAAACACACTGAAATGGTAGCCCAAAAGCTTAGGCAAGATGGCATACATATTGGCTCATGTTTAAGGCATAAAGCACAACCTTCCAAAGCATTGAAAGAGTGACACAAGTGAGTGTATGACCATGAAACATGCTCTGAAATCACATATCAAATGATGCTAAATCATGCAAATAGCCCAAGTAATGCATGCTAGTAGACTCAAAACACAAAGCTAGAGAGCAAGATTGCATTATGACTATACAAAGCAAGGCATGCATGACCCAAAACACTTAAAATAGAGCTTAAACATGGCAAAACATGAGTAAAAGCTTACTGGAGTGGAGCTAAAAACATGCTAGAATGATGGTCCAAAGCATGATGCATATTAGGCTAGTGAGTGGAATTGCACTACAAGTGCAAGGAGCATGCAAGAAGCAATCAATCCGGCCCAAAACAAAGCTATAGCATGCTAAATCAAGGCCAAAAACATGTTGAAATGGAACCAATACATGCTAGAAAGGTGAGCTAAAACCTTAAGCATACAAGGCTAGTTTGCAAGGATTACACTACAAGTGTATAAAGCATGCAAGGGTGGCCTAAACTAAGCCAAAACAAAGGTATGCCATACTGAAATAAGGCCAAAAATAGGCAGAGATGGAGCCAAAACAAGCTTAACAAACATGCTACTTTGATGAGCCATTAACATAAGCATACAAGAGAAGAAGAGGGGGGACAACCCCCTCATATTTGGGGCCTCAAAACACACTTTCCACCACTGAAATTCCTCTGGAATTCAGTGGTGAAGAGGCCAAACAAAGGCTAAAACAAAAGTCTCAAGGGATGGCTCAAAAGCCTAGCAAATAAGGCATGCAAGGGAGTAGGCCACCCCCAACACCAAAGAGGCCTTAAACAAACATCTTAAACACTTAAAAATGGAGCTTTTTGCAGTTGAAAGTTAAGCCTAAAACAATATGCAAATAGGGCCAAAGACTTAATCAAAAACAAAGCTTTAAGGGACTAGTGACTCACCCTTGAAGAACAAGGACAAAACAGTAATTCCAGCAACCTTTTTTGACCAAAAGCAATCCAAAAACACCAAAACCAGCTTCAAGGTGCCTCAGCTCCAAAGCAAAGGTGTTTCACTAGGTGTTTGTGTGCAAAAGTGTGAAGAAATGGCACTTTTAAGCACAAAGATAGAGAGAAAGGAAGAAGTATAGAGATAGATGATATGTATAGCCCTCAGCCAATTTTTCTGAACCTGAGACAAAAGGGAGGAGGCTCCCTTTTATAGAAAACCATGCTCCAAGCTTGTTTGACAAGCTAGAGGCTCCAAGTAATCCCTTCATACAGGTATATGGAGGATGCTTTCTGTGCCCAACAGCTGACACAGCTGGCAAGAAAATATCTGCAGAAAAATACAGAAAAGGTGCTGACCAATTGAGGTGGTCGGCCGACCACTCCCATTAGTCGACCAACTAGAAAAAGTGGTCTGCAAGGAGAACAACTGGTCAGCAAGAGGGGGGGGGAGGTGGTCTGCACAGAGAAAGGAAGGTGGTGGCATGGTTGTCGACCACTTTAGGTGGTCCACAGACCACCAAGACCAGCTGGCCAACTAGAAAACTGGCTAGCAGGGAAGAAAAGTGGTCTTCAGGGGGAGAAATTGGTCTACACCCCTGTTCCACTCTCCAGGCAAGAGAAAACAAGGTTTGGTTCAAAACCAAACCAAAAAGGAAGCAAGACGAGAGTCCGCAAAGCGAGGTGCTCAGCCGGAAGCCCCGAAAACTAGTCTACAGGCGCAAAAAGTGACCTACGAGAGGGAAAGGTGGTCTACGGCCACAAAAAGTGGTCTACAGACCTCTATTTCCCTCTAGGCAAAGGCAACAAGGCATGGTCGAAAAACCAGGCCAAGAGGAGAACATTAAGAGGTTCCGAGACAAGGCACTCGGCTGAAGGCTCCGGAAACCGGAAACTAGCCTACAAGATGGAAAAGTAATCTACGACTACGAAAAGTGGCCTACATGCCTCTCTCTCCCTCCAGGCAAGGTCAACAAGGCATGGTCCACAAACCAAGGCAAAACACAAAGAGTTCAGAGGCTCGGAGGCAAGGCACTCAGCCGAAAACTCCGAAAACTCGAAACGAGCACAAACATGCGCGATCATCGAGCGCTCAATTGATGACGTCTGAGTCTTAAGGTCAGTCAAAAATGGGGTGTCTACAGGTATCCAAGTATCTTTTTTATTTTCCACATACAATTCAATGCTACCTCACACTGTTGTGCACCACACTATCACATTCCACACTAGTACACTGATATGCATAACGTAATATTCACACCACCCCATACTGCACTGATTCACTATACTGACACACTGTATTCATACTGTACCTTTTGTACTAATTCCACATACATGTACTGTATCTGATATGTCGATAATTGTTTTCCAAATCCCATATGTACCGAGGACATCAACAGTGGTGGCACCAGCGGCACCTCCTTCGGCGACAGAGAAAAGAGGTAGACAGACCCCAGCATGCGACCGAGATGAGCGCCGAGGTCGAGGCAGAGGTAGGGGTGCTCGGAGCTAGAGCAACGAGTCCGAGCTCGTATTGAGTGAGGATGATATCGAGACCCACGACTCTGAGGAGGCAATGAGCCGACATTATGAGTCGTCTAAGAACGGGGGTGATGATGCTGGCTCGGAGTTAAAGAGCGGAGATGATGATGAGGGTGGCCCTGAGGTAGAGAGTGGAGATGATAAGACCGGCTCTGGCTCAGAGTCTAATTCTGATAGCAGTGCTGATGGAGACAATACCTCTATGTCCCCTCCGAGGAAGAGGACAAAGAGGGCCTCTCGAGCTTGAGATGACTGGCGCCAATTTTTGTACTTTTTTGCTTAGTTTCTTTTATTTTGGTAGTTCAACACATGTATAGTTTCAGATAGGCTTTTACTTTTTCTTTTGAAAACTTGATTTCTCTTTTGTAAAAACTATGATCGGGGGAAAACCCTGCAGTTTTATGAAAAGAGTTACTGTTTTTGCATCATTAGCACTACATTTGTAGAATGAAAATGAAGTGGAATTTGAAACAAAAAAAAGAACACTTGTATTGGCACGATGTTCTTAATTGGGTAATGAGTTAACCACCGACCAAAATACAAAATACAACTCGATAAACAAAGTAAAAACAACTCAAACACAGATATACAAACTGGCTAAAACCAAAAGACTCAAAACAAGACCTCAAAACACAAAGACCAAAACCAAGACAAAACCAAACTGCCAATATTGCCAGACCCATAAGTGGACGACCGGCCACTAAAAGTGGGTTATCGGCCACTTGTGATGAATCCACCAGACAACTGATAGCTGGCTTCCACTCACAGCCCTATCTACTACAAAAGGTCTTTCTTCGTGATTTCTTCACCAAAACCTTATTTTTGCTGTTGTTTCTTCCACAAATTGAGATATTTTTTGCCGAGAAGCTCACGGATTGGATAGCCACTTTAGACGGCACGGAAAAGGTAAATTTCTGAGGTTTCGACATAAATGCATTTTTTCCATTAAGCCATACTCCACTTTTTTTTCCATTCCTTCATGCCGTGGCCCGATGCTAGGACCCAATTGCGTATGTATTTCGCTTTGAAACACAAGAAATATGCTCGACTCTTGAAGAATTTCGAACATTGATGGAAACCCGGCGTGATGAAGAAATCATGTCTCAGCCCCGTTTTGGCCACGCCCAGGCTTTGGGACAAATGTGTGAGCTTACTTTGCATGAAGCTTGGTTGTTGGCCCATAATGAAGAGCTAGATATACCCAGCTTGGTTCATCGATTTTCTGACATCAGTGACAGAGGCAACCCTCTTTGGCGAGGTTTTAGGAACATGCCCTCTGTTTATGCATGCTCGCACATTGGCAGAACCAGCATTCGGTTGATCGAAGTGGCCCAATGTCTGAAAGAAGGTAAAAGTTGTATCGGTTTGATGCTAGCCGAGACCCTGATGGGCTTAGATGCTTTTCATCGGCGAGAGACCACCAGATTTGTGGGGAGTCCACTACTTCTTCAAGTATTGTTTCCCATCCTTCTAATATATGTCTCGCTCATCACTCGGCACTCATGCTCTATATCTCTCAAAGCCCTTTCTTTATTTTCTCTCTACGCACATCTCTCTATTCTTTAATCTCTCTTATTTTTCATCCTTTCCCAGGTATGGCTCATGGATAAGCTGAAGATGGTGGACCTTTGCCCTCATTATTCAACTCGAGCTTATTTCTTCCACCAGCAACTAGTGGACTTTCCCAATGAGGGATGGTGGTGTAACTGGATGTGCAACAGGTCTATAACTGACATAGGTTGGCGTTGCCCCTGGCTCAATTTGACTGAGATGAGTTACAACATGACTCAGCATACTGGCATATAGTTGATTAGCCTCACGCACTGCGTGTTCTACTTTTCCTTCCGGTTCAGACGCGAGTTTGAACATGATCAAACCTGCCCGGAAGATGGGGTAGAATACTCAACTTTATTTCTAATTCGTGGTTCACACTTAACTCAGTACCTCATTGCCTAGAGGACGAGAGAGCTTCTGGCCCCTGCCCTTAGTTTCAGTTATATCCTTTCTGGCGAGTGCTTGGCTTGGCTCAAGGATGAGGCACAAGCCGGGCCCACTTTGGCTACAGAAGCTCCGCAAGAACGAGCAGAGGACTCAGGAGCACCTAACTCACCTATGCCCCTAGTTTATTGCTTTGACCTTTCTTTTCAAATTTTATGATCTAAAAGCAACTTTGATTTGTATTGGAGAGTTACAGAATGTATTTTGTGTTGAAATCAATGGAATTAAAGTTCTGAGAACTAAAAATTTTCCTTTTGGTCCCAAAAATGGTCTAAGTTGTAAAAGGTAAAGTTTTGAATAAAATCAACTTTTATTAAAACTTTCCAAAATCATTTTCGAAAATGATCACTACTTGACATGCACAGAATCAAACCCTCAAGATGTACAATCTCAAATCAGCAAATCATAACTGCCCTTACTTGAATACCACTACTGCTCTGCATTGTAACCAGCTTTTTTTCTCAAAATGAAGATCATAACCAAACTAACAGATGATGAACAGAGATTACCTGATCAGAAAAATGGACAGGACAGTTGAGTTGGAGATAGTTATGGCCAAACTTCAGGATGAAGTTGCCTACGTATCCCAAAGATAGGAATCAGGCCTTACATAGTTCGGTTCAGGTTCACTCGAGTATTAACTCTCTCTTTTTGCGCTCTAACTTTTGCCAAAGTCGCCCTTTAGGGTTTTCAACTTTGCGAGCTCAGTTTTTCTTTATTTCTAATTTTTCTTGCTCTAACTTTTGCCTAGGTCACCCTTCCCAGTTTTCGGCCTAGCGAGCCTCTTAAGGGTAGTATTTGTTCAACTTATCCATATTGATCGACTGTGAAAATTCCACACCATCTAAGTCCATCAGAATAACCGCCCCTCCTAACCAGATAGCTTTGATAATGTAAGGACCAGTCTAATTGGGTTTGAACTTGCCCCTAGGATCATGGATGGGAGTTCGATTGTCTTTCAGTACCATATCTCCTTCTTTCAGATTCCGGGACTTAACCTTTTTGTTAAAAGCCCTAACAATTCTGCACTGGTAGCCCTGAACATGATACAAGGCCTTTAGCCTCCTTTCATCAAACAACATTAACTCCTCAAATCTACTTTGTTGCTAGTTCGCCTTCGCTATCTGACACTCGGCCATAACTTGTAGCGACGACACTTCAATTTCAATTGGAAGAACAGCCTCCATCCCACAGACGAGAGAATAGGGGGTTGCCCCTGTAGATGTCTGGATCGAGGTTCTGTAGCCCCAGAGTGCGAATAACAGTTTATCTGGCCAATCCCTATAGGTTTCAACCATCTTCTGCAAGATGTTCTTGATATTCTTATTAGTGGCTTCGATAGCTCCATTGGTTTATGGCCTGTATGTGGATGACTTATGAAAAGCCACGTTATATTTTTCCAACAATTCTATCACCTCTTTTTTGAAGTGGAAGTCGTTATTTGATATGATCTTGTTCGGGACTCCGTATCGGTAAATAATATTGTTTTTGATAAATTTGGCCACATGTGATGCCTTCAACACTGTATAGGATAGAGCTTCCACCCACTTTGTAAAATAATCAATTGCCACCAAGATATATTCATGTCCATTTGACCCTTTTGGCGAGACAACACCAATAATGCCAATTCCCCAGACTGAGAAAGGCCATGGCGAAGTCATGTTATAGAGCTTTGACGGCGGAATATTCATGCGATTGGCATGAATTTGACATTTGTGGCATTCTTACACAAAACCAATACAATCCTCCTCCATGGTGGACCAGTAATAGCCTTATCTGAGAATCTTCCAGGCTAGCATCACACCATTCATATGCGCCTCTCATTTTCCGCCGTGGATAGCCTCCATAAGGCGCTTCGATTCATCTTCTTCCACACACAGCTTATGCATTCCCAGATGACCTCTTTTATACAGCTTACCCCCACAAATGATAAATTGGACGGCCATACACCGTATTCCTCGTTTGTCTTTGGTATTTGCCCCTGGTAGATACGTCTTCTTTTCTAGAAAGTTCCAAATATCGTAATACCAGGGGTTTTTGTCTTGCACTTCATCTATCGCAGCAATAGTTTCATAAGTCGGCGTGTATTGCTGTTCAATGATAATTGGACGCATCTGAACTCCAAGTGGAATGTCTACCATAGAAGATAGAGTTGCTAAAGTATCAACAAACCTGTTGTTCTCTCTTAATAGATGCGTGAATGTTAGTTTTTCAAACCTAGGAATCAGAATATCCAGGGTCTGATGGTAAACCTTCATTTTCTCTTCTTTGATTTTCTAGTCTCAATTTGCTTGAGAAATAACCAAGTTCGATTCCCTGGTGACATCCAACCTTATTGCCCCTAGTTCTAGGGCGCCTTCTAAACCAGCAATATACGTTTCTTATTCTGCTTCATTGTTGGACACCTTGAACCAGAGTTTAAAGGCTAAAGGTATATGACAGTCGTCAGGTGCTATCTATCCCATAACCGTACTGATTGGACACTCCGTCAAAGTACATCATCCAAGTTTCCTCTTCAACTTGTAGAATGTCTTCATTTGGAAACAAGAATTCCACTGCCTTATCTCTTTCTGCTGGGTGGTTTGCCAGGAACTCCGCTACAACTCTTCCTTTAACTGACTTGTGGATAACATACTTAAGATCAAATTCGGAGAGAAGAAGCAACCAACGGGCCATCCTACCCGTAAGCGTTGGTTTCTCAAAGAGATATTTGATGAGATCTAATCTCGAAACTAGTATTACAGAGTGAGCTAACAAGTAGTGCCTCAACTTCCTAGTAGCCCATACTAAGGCTAGGCAAGCTTTCTCCAGAAGAGTATACCGGGTCTCGTAATCCAGCATCTTCTTACTCAAGTAGTAGATGACTTTTTCCACCTTATCTTTAGATTCCTAAAAGAGTATACATCCCATGGTCGTATCTGTTACTGACAAGTACAGAATAAGAGGTTTCCCCGACTCCGATAGCGACAACACATGGGGATTCTGGAGGTACTGCTTAACCTGTTCAAAGGAAAACTAACATTGATCATCCCATTAGAATTTCTTTCATTTCTTTAGGAGACCAAATAGTGGTTCACAAGTCAAAGTTAATTTGGAAATAAACTGTCTTCTGAATACTTTACCCAGAAAGCCATGCACCTCATTTTCGATCCTTGGTGGTGGCATTTCTAAGATAGCCTTGATTTTGGAAGGATCTACTTTAATTCCCCTCTGTGTGATCAGAAAGCCTAGCATTTTTCCTGCCGTTACGCTGAAGGTGTACTTCTGTGGGTTTAATCTCAATCTGTATCCCTTGATCCATTGAAAGAATTTCTTCAGCGCGGTGTAGTAGCCCTCTCGTTCTTTGGACTTGACAATCATGTCGTCCATGTACACCTCAACCTCTTTGTGGATCATGTCATGCAGAATGGTGGTCGCAACTCTCTGATAGGTAGCTCCAGTATTTTTTTTAACTCAAACGGCATAACTTGGTAACAGTAAGTACCCCACGACGTGGTGAATGTAGTCTTTTCTTTGTCCTAGGGTGCCATCAGAATCTGGTTGTACCTGGAGAACCCATCCATAAACGATAGCAATGCATGGCTCGCAGTGAAATCTACTAACTCATTAATATGCGGTAGAGGAAAGTCATCATTCGGACTGGCTCTGTTCAAGTCCGAAAGTCTACAAACAATCGGATTCTACCATCCTTCTTCGCCACTGGGACGATGTTGGCTAACCAAGTCGGGTACTCAGATACTAACAAGAAACCTGCCTCGATCTGCTTGGTGACCTTTTCCTTGATTTTTTATTGTAGTTGGTCAAACAAATCATCAATACGTGGCAATGGGTACTTATTTTTTATTGTCACCTTATTCAACTCCCGATAGTCAATACAGAGCCTTAAGGTTCCATCATTCTTCTTAACAAATAACACCGGAGCACCCCATGGAGATGTACTAGGCCTGATAAATTTCTTAGTCAGCAATTCTTGTAACTGAGTTTTCAACTCTTTTAATTCGGTAGTCGACATCCGGTATAAGGTCTTAGAAATCGGTTGGGTGCCTGGTACTAACTCAATGGTAAATTCGATTTCTCTATCAACCAAATTTCTGGGCAAATCATCTGGAAACACATCTGGAAATTCTTTCACTACAAGAATACTACTTACATCTGGTTTAGCAGTAGTTGGCACCACTAACACAGAACATAAAAATCCTTTACAACCCTTATTAATCAATCTGTTCGCTTTCATGGAGGAAATCAAATATGGGGGAGATATAACACTATCCCCATGAAATATAAATTCAGGCCTTTCAGGTAAGCGAAACATAACTTGTTTAGTCGAGCAATCAATTGTAGCACAATATTTTGCTAACCAATCCATCCCCAGAATTACATGAAAATATGCAATGTCTAAAGGTAACAAATCCACATACAAATTCATGTCTCCAATAATAATCTCACACGCAGGATACATAAATGCACATATCATAGTTCCTCACGCCGGAAAGGTTACAACTAATACACAGTTCATTGGTTCCAAGGGTTTAAGTAATTTTGGAGCAAAATCATAGGACACAGAAAAATGTATAGACCCCGAATCAATTAACACATGTGCATTCTGAGAACAGATAGGAAGAATACCTGACACAACCGTCTCTGTAGTCTGCATATCACCCGGTACCAATACAAAAACCTGCCCTTGCTTTAGAGTTTCTTTCCCCGTAGTTGCTTTTGAATTTACCCTTGGTGTTGACACTGATGCAGTCGAGTTAGTCCTAGATTGGCTTGTGCTTTGCAACACTAAAGGACAATCCTTAATCATATGGCCTGTTTTTCCACACCGGAAGCATGCACCAGAAATCCTGCGACAAACTCCTTTATGTCTTTTCCCACACTCTGGGCAGATAGGTGAATCATTCCCTTGGCTTGAACTAGTAGATAATCCTATATTCTATCTTTTGTTCGATAGAGTATTGAAGTTGTACTGACCCTTCTTGAAATTAGATCCCAGCCTCTTACCTTTCCATTCAATCACCGGTGCCTTTGCTTATCTTAGTGCAGCAACATTCGCCTCAGCTATAATAGATTTATCCAAAACATTAACATATTTTTCTAACTTGAGTACATTAACTTGATCAAGAACCTCAACATCCAAACCGCCGTCAAACTTCCTGACTTTCTTGTAATCGATGTCTACCATATTTGGCGCATAGTGCACGAGCTCTGTGAATTTAGCTTCATACTCCGCCACTAACATAGTGCCCTGCTTTAATTGCTCAAATTCTGTTACCTTCCGATCTCTTACACACTACGAAAAATATTTTTCATAAAAAGTTTCCTTAAATTGTGCCCAAGTCATGGCCGTTTTCTAATCTTGGACAAGCATCAGAAGACTCAGATGTCTCTTCAGGCCTTGTTTATTCTACTGAGCTATATATATATAAATAGAGTGATAATAAACATAGGACACATAAAGTTTATACATGCATGATTACCACATAGACACATCAGATAAACCACACACTCGCACATGTAGGTAATATGTCCTAAGTTCTTTTCTAGGACATCCTATAGCTCATTCGGATGTGTGTGTGCGGTATAACTCCTGCTCTAATACCACTTTGTCACGACCTAAACTCGCCTCTATAGGTTTAGTATTGTAACCGGCCAGTAATCTGCGATTACTAAAGGCTTAATTGAACAAATCAAAAGAACATGGCTAGCGGAAGCTAATACATAAGAAAAAAAGACGTCCAACGAGCTGTGACCTTACATGAGACACAAGACATAGCTATATATATATATACATATACATCAAGGTATCACAAGTTTCTTATAATACAACACAACCAAAAGAGCCAAGTCATTCCCATTAACAACAATTAAGACACTAGTGACATTCGACTAGTGCGCGAGTGAAGTCCAAAAGGGATGACTACTGGGTCAGTCAGTGTTCCAATAGATAGGAACCTCAACGCGAGGCACAAAAGGTAGCTTGACCAAAATGGAGGTGAGATCGTTGCCACTACGTCTCCTCTTGAACTGGATTACCTACTGTACGGGGAGCAAATATTCCGGCAAGCCCGTACTCCTTTCTTCCGAGCTCCGTCGATGTCCGATCACCTGCGAGCAAGTAACGGTGAGCTACCCGGCGGTGTGTGGCCGGAAAAACCCTCCGACGATCAAGTTAGCACACACCTTAGGATGGATAGAGAGAAGGGAGAGAGTGTTTGAGTGTAATAATTCCTTACAGAGATGTTCGTGTGTCGCGTATGGGGGGCGCAGACATGCTTATATACCTTCTGAGCCCCATATCCACTCCCAGTCATCTCTTGACACGTGGCTCTGCTATCCCATCTGTCAGCGTAAACCTTGCCGATCATCACCTAATCTCAACTGCCTGACTTCACAGCTGGAGCTCGGTAGCCGAGCTGCTCTACCACGGCCATGCCATGTTTCATACCCAAGCGCCTAACTGGATAAACACATGGAGGACCGGGCTAGGCGGCATCCCGGCAGTGCCTAGCCCGGGTACCTCCTTTGGTCGGCCTTTCTGCCGGTCAAACAGTCTCCTCGGTTGACCACGCCTTTCCGGGCGCCGGTCACTCAGCTTGTCTGGCTTCAGCCATTCCCTGATCAGGCAGCTCGGTCCAACCAGGTGCTATCTAGCCGAGCTCCGTCTTGGGCCGGGGTGACTCACACTTGGCCCAAGTTCTTCCCGGCTCAAGTTTTGGCAGCCCACTTCTTGGCGGATGGCCAATCATCTCGGCCCCATGCACCGTTGGGCTCTCAATCTGCTTGGCCGTTACTTCGGCCCAACTCCTGATCATAAATCACCCTCTCAATTGCCCCTTAATTCCGTCCGCGAAAGCGTGACTGGGATTATTCTCTTTGACCGAGATGACACTTCTCCGGTCTCCAAGAGGCCAGAAGGTAACCAGACTGGTTAACAAACTGGCCGCAAACTTGCCCGGTTATCCGCCACAGATGACGCCCTCTTCTTCGGAAGTAGCTCGGTTGGCTCTTCGACTTTTTAACCCGTCGCTTCAGTACTGATATTACCATAAATAGGGACACGTGGCGGGCTGCCATTGGTCATCGGGCAGCCAACCTGCCGTCCGTGCCAGAGTTTTGAATTTTGGCGGCCTTTCGTTCTTACATATACACGACCCTCCTAACGCCATTTCTTCCTACTGCCTTTCTACTACCTGACGATCCAAAGCTCAAGCCATCTCTTCTATCTCGACTGCCATTCTTCATGCTTGGAAGGACACAGGTAAGATCTTCATTCCTTCTTAAGTTGCTGTTTTCTTTCATAATACACACATTAGGGCACAAAAACATAGCTATTAGGGCATAGGTCGTAGAATCCGCACCTAACCTCCCATTGTTCTTGGTGTTCTTCATCTTCATGAAGAACACTGAAAAACTGGGGTGAACCGGGCTCCTGGTCCTCTTTTGATCCAAAAAACCAGTCCAACCGAGCAAATAACAAGTTTGTCTCGACCCCAGCAAAAACCGAGATAACAAAAGGACTTGGTCGCTCAACCGGGCTAACATCTGGTCTGCTTGGGCGACCGGGCTCCTTAGATAGAATTAGACAACCGAGGTGGTTTGGCACTCTAAATGACCGAGCCAAAATCCAGCTCCTTTTGCGCAACCGCGCTCACACTTAACACTTGCCATCCTTTTCCTGCAGAGTCCAAGGGGACCACTGTCATTCCTGAGGCTCTCAGGACCGAGCAGCGTCCAATAACCAGTGCCAAACTCCTCAGCCGGGATAAACTAAGCCGGCCACAAATGGGGAAATTCCGCTTCCTAGTGGATACTCCGGCCGCGCTAGCTGCTTTCAGAGAAGATTACGGCATCCCGGCCGATGTTCGTCTCGAACTGGCTGAAGAGGAGACCACACCTTGGGGCAGACTTGACCAATGCCCCTTCACCGTGCTCTCAATTGTCGAAGGGGGACTCCGTTTCCCGCTTAACCCTCTTATAACCGAGTTCCTTCGCCGCACCGGGCTGGCACCCACACAAGTGTCAACCAATACCTATAGAATAATCAACGGCGTTCACGAATTGAACAATCGGCTAGGCACCCACTTAGGTCTAGCCGAGATATTAAGGCAATACACAATGGGCCACACCGGCGACGGCCTAGCATATTACTTGAAGATTAGATCGGACAAGGAAAAAATTGTAACCGGCACCCCGGATAAAGATCTGCACGACGACGATTTTTTCTAGGTGTCGGGAAATTACGAAACAGCCGAGGTGCCGGGCTGGTTCATAAACAAGGACTTCGGTTCTTCATGTAAGCCACTCAAGCTTGCTCGGTTAGCTTAACTCTTTACTTTGTAACTAACCGATTTTCCTGTTTCTTTTGCAGCAATCCAAGCCTTGCAAGCCAACTATCAATTCCCAAACGTCGAAGCAATTCGGACCGTGCTTAGGTATCCTCGCTGAGATTGCAACGAATTACTTGGCTACACACCGACATACAGGTATTCTGCTCCGCGCCGGAGTAGAGTAACTGACTTCCTCCGCGCTCCTTCGCCGCCTCTAGATCCTTCCCTTCCTGACGTCCCCCTCATCCGCCTGACCGAGGAACAAGAAATGGCCAAGCGCAGCAGAATCAAGAACCTGCTCACCGCCACATTCGCCGAGGTGCCGAGCGTAGTAACTCGGTCGCCAGCCGTCGGTCAATCCAGTGGCGCCGTGGTCGCCCTTGCCACTCAATCCGCCGGGCAATCCAGCCGAGAACCCTCTGCACGACGTGCTGGAAAAAGAGCTCGGGTAGACCCGTTCGCCGAGCTAGTCACCGAGCTTACCACCGAGCACCCAACAGACGCCCCCGCCCAGTGCCGGCCTGGCGCCCACATTTGAAGCACCGGGGTCAAGATATCCCGGCGACGGCTTCGATCAAGGCAGATAAAGAGCATCTGCTCGCCTTCGATCTGTCCAAAGCCCTGCTACTACCGAGTGACGTGGTCGGTAGCGACCACGTCCCCGACACTCGGTTGGTCAAATCGTCGGTGAAGTCTATGGCCAGGGTAAGTTGATGTTCCTTTGAAAATTTCACAAGTGTTTGCTCGGTTCCTTTTTTGCTCGGTCTCCTATCTAATCAACGTTGCTTTTGTTTTTGCAGGCCATTCAAAAACAACACCTGGTCTTGGAGCGTATCCACAGACTTAGGCAGAAAGCCAACGACACAGCCAGCCAGGTTGAAAGCCTTCAAGCCGAGCTCGGCCGGGCTAAGTCTTCTCTTGAGATGGCCAGCTCCGACAATAACAGACTGCTCGGCCAGCTGGATGCGGCCGAGAAAAAACAAAATGAGCTCGAGACCGAGGTGGCTACCCTGAAGAAATCGAAGAAGAAAGCTTGCCGGGCTGCAAACACCGTCGGCTTTAACGAGGCCGAGGAGAGCTACAAGAAGCAAGTCTTTGCAACGCAAGACATCTACTTCAAAGTAGGCTGGAAGTCTGCCTGCGAACACCTCGGCCAAGGCTCCGACACCGACGTATTTGCCAACCCTCCTCCAGCTTCGCTACCGGTCTACCTTGTGCCTTACGCAAACGACGTATTCAGTGCTCTACAAGCGGAGGCCGAGGAAGGACTTGAAGATGGAGAGGATGACACAGATTCTGAGGCAGAGGAGGCCGAGGTGCAAGAGCAGCCCGACAATGCTGAGCCCGGTGCCCAAGACGTCAGTCCTACTATCAACCTTGATGCTGGCGAGGACGAGTTCACCAATCTCTCCCCCCTAGTTTAGTTCTCTTTTTCCTTGTTTTTGTGTTTTTGCTTCCAACTCTTTTGATGTAACCGGGCTCTGTCCCCACCTTTTGTAATGATTTTCTTTTCAATGAGAAACTCAAATTTTTCTAAGTGTTTGCACGGTAGTAATCAATTCCATCTTCAGCAAAATATCTCGGTATAACTCATCGTTTGAACAACACTTTGTCGACCGGAATCCATAACACGGTCGAAGCACTTCAGCATAACAAAACAAATTCATGAACCGAAATAACCATCTCGGTTGTAATAAAGTTGAACAAATCAACACTTCCAACTGGAGTACATCATCTCGGTTGGGAATCCTAAGTTGGACAAGACCCCAACTCTTCCAACCGGAGTACATCATCTCGGTTGGGAATCCTAAGTTGGACAAGACACCAACTCTTCCAACCGGAGTACATCATCTCGGTTGGGAATCCTAAGTTGGACAAGACACCAACTCTTCTAACCGGAGTACATCATCTCGGTTGGGAATGCGAAGTTGGACAAGACACCAACTCTTCCAACCGGAGTACATCATCTTGGTTGGGAATCCTAAGTTGGACAACACCAACTCTTCCAACCGGAGTACATCATCTCGGTTGGGAATGCGAAGTTGGACAAGACACCAACTCTTCCAACCGGAGTACATCATCTCGGTCCGTAACATTAAAACAACAGTCCAAGTGCTAAAGCAAAATTACTTCTATAAATTGACAAAAAGAATTACATGCTGTGGTGCAAGCCAAAAAATTTCTTTGCACAAGAAAAGAAAGCAGAAGCTTAAAAATAATACAGTTTCAAGTTGGCCGCATTCCATGGCTGGGGTATTGCTCTTCCCTCTAAATCCTCCAAGTGGTAAGCCCCCTTGCCCGCCAGACCAGTGATCTTGTAGGGTCCTTCCCAATTTGCCCCTAGTTTGCCTTCTCCTGGCACCAGGGTGTTGCCCATAATCTTCCTCAAAACCCAATCACCAACTTTGAACGGTCTGGGGTGCACCGTCTTGTTATACTTCTTTGAGAGCTCCTGTTGGTAGGCGGCCACATGGATGAGGGCCTTCTCCCGACGCTCGTCCACTAGGTCCAGCTCCAAGGCAATAGCCTCGGTGTTCAGCTCGGGCTCAAAACTCTCGCTTCTGAGGGTGGGCATTTCAACTTCCAAGGGTATGACCGCCTCCATGCCGTAAGCCAAAGCAAATGGAGTTTCCCCGGTGGAACATCGCGGGGTTGTTCGGTATGCCCAAAGGACGCTAGGTAATTCCTCAGCCCATTTGTCCTTGGCCTTTTCCAGCCGTTTCTTCAACCCATCCAGTATAGTCTTGTTCGATGCTTCGGCTTGACCATTGGACTGCGGGTAAGCCGGGGTGGAGTTGTAGAATTCTATCTTCAAATCTTCACAAAATCCTCTGAATAGGCGACCGTCAAACTGGGTGCCATTGTCAGAGATCAAAATCTTGGGGACGCCAAACCGCGTGACCACGTTCTGCCAGACAAACCGCTTCACGTCTTTCTCTTTAATGGTTGCCAAGGGCTCAGCTTCAACCCACTTTGTGAAGTAATCTGTGGCCGCGATGAAGAATTTCCGATTGCCCGGTGCTGTTGGCAGTGGTCCCACTATATCTAGCCCCCACATGGCGAAGGGCCAAGGACTGGTGAGGGGAAGAAGTTCCCGGGCAGGCTGGTGGATCTGATGGGCGAATTTCTGGCATTTTTTGCACTTGCGAACATATTTTTGTGCGTCGGCCTGCATGCACGGCCACAAGTATCCCTGCGAAATAGCACGGTAGGCCAAGGACCTGCCTCCTATGTGGCTGCCACAAATGCCTTCATGAATTTCGTACAAGAAGGCCTCCACACTATTCGGGTGCACGCACTTTAAATAAGGACCAGTGAAGGACTTCTTATATAACGCGCCGGATGAATAGAGCAAAAACCGCTTTGACTTCACCCGGATTTTGTGTGCTTCTTTCTTGTCAGTTGAAAGAGTCCGGTCTCTGAGGAACAAGATCAAGGGGTCCATCCAAGAGGGACCGAGCGCAGCGCAGAGTACATCTGTCTGCCCGGCGTGTTCAATGCTTGGCCGCGGAAGAAAGTCAATCAAAAGAGGGTTTGGAAAAGTATTATCCACCATAGACGCGAGACCGGCTAGTTCATCAGCTCGGCTGTTTTCTTCCCGGCCAATCTGTTGGACTCTAATTGCCTTAAACTGCTTGATATGTGCCCTGACCAGAGCCTGGTACTTCGCCATCCTTTCGTCCTTTGCTTCATAAATCCCAGAAACTTGGTTAACCACAAGCTGGGAATCACTGTACACCAGGAGCTCGGCAGCCTTCATTTGAATTGCGCTCTTGAGCCCGGCGAGAAGTGCCTCGTACTCAGCCTCGTTGTTGGATGCCGGGAAGCCAAGCGTGATAGAATGTTCAATGGTTAGGCTATCCGGGGATATAAGAACAATACCTAGGCCGGTACCATGGCGGTTGGACGCTCCATCAACAAAAAGCTTCCACATGTCCTCCACAAAAAGCTTCCAGCAGTCGGATGGGTCTTGAGAGTTGCGAAGGGCAATGGGATCACAACTGCCCGGCTGTACGGTGTCAAGTTCGGTGTTGACCGGTTCAAATTCAGTGCCCCTTGGTGATTCGACACCGGACTCAGCAAGTTGTTCTGTAATGCTCAAGTCCGTGGGCGAATCATCAGGTTGCGGTGTGAAGCCGGCCGGTTCTGAGCTGTGTGGAACCATTCCTTCCCCCCTTGATGATTCGGCACCGGACTCAGAAAGTTGGTTCGGAATGCCCAAGTCCGTAGGTGAATCATCAGGTTCTGAACGGTGTCGTTCAATTTCTTCCCCCCGTGGTGATGCGGGACCAGACAGAGTGGATGTGTTGGTGATACACAACTCCGTCATCGCATCACCGGGTGGTATGACCGTGCAAACTGAGGGAACTTCGATGGTGCGCGCTAACTCCGCGGCGCTACCTCCTTCAACTGGTTGTACCTCGGTTGGCATTGCGTGCATCTCATCATCTGCCTCGGTAATGTCGACCGGGCATACCGGATGAATGCCAGGTGAGAACTCGGCGACAAAATCTGCCAAGGTCTGGGCTTTTATAGCAGTGCGCGGCTGGAACTTGACATCAAACTGTCCCAACTCGACCGCCCACTTAAGAATTCGGCCTGAAAAGTCCGCTCGTTCAAACAAGGCCTTGAGGGGAAACTCAGTCAGTACGACAATGGTATGGGCGTGGAAATAGTGCGCCAATTTTCTTGAAGCCATCATCAAGGCTAAAGCAAGCTTCTCCAACGGCAAGTATCTCGACTTGGCCGGTAACAAAGTTTTGCTGACATAAAAAATTGGGAGGTGCTTGATTCCTTCAGCCCAGACCAGCACCGCACTGACTGCGTGCTGGGAGACGGCAAGGTAAAGGTAGAGTTCCTCACCCGGCTCTGGTGTAACCAACAGTGGCGGAGAAGACAGATATTCCTTGAGCTCGGCCAAAGCTCGGTCACATTCGTCGTCCCATGAGAACTTTGACTTCAATGCTTGAAAGAAAGGGCGGCAGCGATCTGATGACCGGCTTATAAATCGATTAAGAGCGGCGGCCATACCGGCCAGATGCTGCACGTCCTTAGCCGAGCTGGGCTGCTTCAACGCTTGCACGGCTCTGATCTGAGTAGGGTCTGCTTCGATGCCTCGGTTCGTGACTAGGAATCCCAAAATTTTTTCGAATCCCACGCCAAAGGCACACTTTGAGGCGTTCAAGCGCAGCTTGTGCTTCTTTAGAATGGCAAACATCTCGGCTAAGTCAGACAAGTGGTTTGCCTCATGTCGGCTTTTTACCACCATATCATCGATATAAGCTTCCATTGTCCGACCAAGCAAAGGAGCAAACATTTTGGTCACCATCCTCTGAAAGGTCGCCCCGGCGTTTTTCAAACCAAATGGCATGACTCGGTAGCAGAAGTGTCCCCTTGGAGTCGTGAAAGAGGTGATCTCTCGGTCAGGCCCATGCATGGCGATCTGGTGATAGCCGCGGTACGCATCCAAGAAACTGAGCCTATTGTGTCCAGCCGTCAAGTCCACTAGTTGGTCAATGCGCGGCAAAGGGAAGCTGTCCTTGGGACAAGCTCGGTTGACTATCTTGTAGTCGACACAAACTCGCCACTTCCCATTCTTCTTAGGCACCACTACTGTGTTGGAAATCCACCGAGGATAGTGCACTTCCTGAATTGCTCGTGCCTCAAGCAGGTTCTTTACCTCCTCAGCAACTACCTCGGCGTGATGCAACGCCGATCTCCTTGTTCGCTGGATGACTGGCTTGGCTCCAGGGAAGACATTGAGGTGATGGCAGATAAAACTTGGGTCGAGGCCAGGCATGTCGTAAGGCGACCATGCAAAGACTTCGATATTCGCCATCAAAAACTCAATCATCTCGGTCCTCTCTATGGCCGTGAGACTTGAACCGAGCAAGAAGAATTTGTCCGGCTGCTTGGTATCAATCCGCACCTCAACCAATTCCTCAACAGCCTTATCTTCGGCCTTGGTGCCCACATCATCCAAGACACCCTGGTCCTCCGGTCCCTCAATCATTTGAACGAATCCTTTGGCAGCCCGGCTTTTGTTGACCGCCACGAAGCACTGCTTGGACATGACCTGATCGCCCCAAATCTCCTCGATTGCCCCCATAGCCGAGGGGAATCTCATTACTTGGTGAAAAGTTGATGCCACGGCTTGCATGGCGTGTAGCCATCCCCTTCCAAGGATAAGGTTGTACGTCGAAGGCACTTGCAGCACCCAAAACTCAACTTGCTTGACCACGGATCCCGCTTTGACCGGCAGGATTATCTTTCCCAAAGGCCACTCCGGTTGCGAGTTGAATCCAACCAGTGGCGAAGTAGCTGGAGCCAAGTCTGTCTCACGGAGTTTGAGCTGCTTGAACGCATCATAATACATGATCTCGACCGAGCTTCCCTGATCGATCACGATCCGTCTAACATCAAATTCTTTGACGCGTAGTGTTACTACAAGAGCATCGTTGTGCGGCGTCTGGATACGCTCTAAATCCCTTGAGGTGAAACTGATCACATTATTTTCTTCAGTCTTTCCCCTTTTTATGGCAGGCTGTACCGACAAAACTTCCCTCATATGTTCTGCCTTCTTGATCATGCCCCGGAGTTCGCAAACACGCTCCGGTTCCACAATGCCGTGGATGACATTAATAACTCCCTGTGGTGGTGCATCTCGATCATCCTGTCCCCTGGGATCGACCGGAGCCTGATTCGGCTTCACGTCGCCATCAATGTAAAGGTCTAGATGCCCGGCTGCAACCAGCTCTTCTAAGTGTTGCCTCAAAGGCAAACAATCCTCAGTCTGGTGGCCTCTCTCCCGGTGGAACGTGCAACGATACCGCGGATTATAGCCCTTTTGTCCATCACCCAACTTAGCAGGAAACCGGACATACTCCTCGTCTCAAATTTCACTAAGTATGCGATAGATTGGAATCTTGAAGACCGTGGTTATGCCAGTCCTTGCCTTCATCCTTCTGTTCGCATCCGCTACATCATCTCGGGGGTAGTCATCCCGGTCATTACGACGTCCTCTACCCCGGTTCTTACGATTCGAACCACGGTCCGATTCCTCTGCTCGGTCACCTGAGCGACTGGACTCTTGCCCAACTGCATGCACTTTGCCTGCTGTCTTCTTGTCTGCTGCTACCGGAGTGGCTTTCACGGTAGAGGCTGACGCGTCATCCTCTACTCGGATGTGCTCATTAATGCGCTGCATGAGCTGGCCCATGGAGGTCGGCTGGTGCATGGTAAGCGAGTCTCGCAGTCTATGTCCGACCGAGAGACCACGCTTGTATTGCGTGATTGCAAGGTTGACCGGGCAGTCCAAGATCTCATTGAAGGTTTCCCAGTACCTTGAGTTGTATACCTTTAGTGTGTCGCACGGTTCCATCTTGACACTTAGCAAGTGATCAACTTCTTTTGGTGTTTTTGTGTTGGTTTTGAAGCGTGTAACAAACGCCTCGGCCAACTGATGCCACCTTTGTATGCTCCCCTCAGGCAACCGCTCGAACCACTTTAAGCCCAGCTCGCCCAAACTTGACGGGAAGATTAGGCACATAAGTCCGTCATTGCGCCTATGTCCGGCCATAACCTGTCGGAAGTGGCTCACATGCATGTATGGATCGGTTTTTCCGTCATAAAGTGTGAACTTAGGCTGGTGGAAGCCTGTCGGAAGTGGTGTTGTTTCAATTTCCAGGGAAAAAGGAGTGGCACTCAGCCTGGCCAAGTCCATATCTTCAAGGAGTGGCACTGCTTGGCGGGGCGGAGGCATTCCGACCTCCTCGCTGGCGTGAACCCCGTAAGATAGTCGCTGGAAAGCTGGTATTCTCTGGGCTTCACGCCGGCGGGCCCGCTCCTTTAAGACCGCCCGTAAATCCTCTGACTGAGCGGAGTAAGAGTACCTCGACGTCGTCTCCGGACGTGAGGGTTTGTAGGTGCTGTCTTGCGCGCTAGACTTCCCTGCACTCACGTCGGAATCACCAACCTAGTAACTTCTGGTAATGGATATTGACTGAGTACGTCGCTGACTCTGACCGCCTGAACGGCGGGATGGGGTGCGCTCACTGTGGTCTCCCACTCCAACTACACCCTTCCCTTTGACATGCCGCTTGAGATCTTCCATCTCCGCTGCCATTCGCCGGATGACAGCATCTTGATCCCTCAACTTGCTTTCCAGTCGCCTGGCGTGCGAGTCTCTCCTCCGCCGGTGACCGTCTGGACTCCGTGAATGTCCATGACTTCGTCCGCGCTTGTCCCGCGCGTCTCCTGACTGTCCGCCAGTGGGCGTTCCCAAGTCAGCCATTGAATGGACAGCAGGAGGTCCCTCTCTCCTTCGGGTATACTCCGGGGTGGCTCCGTCGATGGCGGAAAACGGAAACTCGTCGTTGTTCGCCATGGACGGCGATCAGATGAACCTGGAAGACAAGGTTTTGTCTGTCAAGCTTCCCACAGACGGCGCCAATTGTACGGGGAGCAAATATTCCGGCAAGCCCGTACTCCTTTCTTCCGAGCTCCGTCGATGTCCGATCACCTGCGAGCAAGTAACGGTGAGCTACCCGGCGGTGTGTGGCCGGAAAAACCCTCCGACGATCAAGTTAGCACACACCTTAGGATGGATAGAGAGAAGGGAGAGAGTGCTTGAGTGTAATAATTCCTTACAGAGATGTTCGTGTGTCGCGTATGGGGGGCGCAGACATGCTTATATACCTTCTAAGCCCCATATCCACTCCCAGTCATCTCTTGACACGTGGCTCTGCTATCCCATCTGTCAGCGTAAACCTAGCCGATCATCACCTAATCTCAACTGCCTGACTTCACAGCTGGAGCTCGGTAAACACATGGAGGACCGGGCTAGGCGGCATCCCGGCAGTGCCTAGCCCGGGTACCTCCTTTGGTCGGCCTTTCTGCCGGTCAAACAGTCTCCTCGGTTGACCACCGGGCGCCGGTCACTCAGCTTGTTTGGCTTCAGCCATCCCCTGATCAGGCAGCTCGGTCCAACCAGGCGCTATCTAGCCGAGCTCCGTCTTGGGCCGGGGTGACTCACACTTGGCCCAAGTTCTTCCCGGCTCAAGTTCTGGCAGCCCACTTCTTGGCGGATGGCCAATCATCTCGGCCCCAGGCACCGTTGGCCTCTCAATCTGCTCGGCTGTTACTTCGGCCCAACTCCTGATCATAAATCACCCTCTCACCTACATACATATATAAAACGTGAGCTAAAGCTCAGTGAATAACAATTGCGTAATGGGGTTTCGAATGATGATCACAAAGTAAAATCAATTAAATACAGAGTAGGTTCCTATTACATATAGAAGGCATAATGTAATACATGGTACATCCAAAGCAATACATACAGGCAATCTAGAAGACCGAACAGGCGGTCACGAAGACCGAAGATCAGATGTGATGGCCATCACTATAGTAAACAAGAGTTCCATAAATTAGAACTGACAGAGATCTCTGTAAGCATCTAAACAACTGCTAAGGATGCCACGATAAATAATGATGTAAATAGAAATAGAATTATCATTCATAAATATAGGAAAACGTATCAGGACAAAACATAATTTTAAAGCAAGGAAAAGGTACTTTAAATAAAACATATCTTTACAACAGTGTTACTCACAGTTGGTTCCGCGATGTAGGTGACTGGAACATGGCGTTTGACCTACACAGACAGACACAAACGTAGCATACTTAATTTTCCATACAACTAACTAATTAGTTCCATTACTTAGGAATTAATTGGCCTAAACATCGTTTACTCTTGTTAAATGCTTATGCAATGCAAATGGACATCAATTACAGGTGCAAAACATACTAATTTGGGTCTACTCAAAAAGTTGTTGGATTAAATAATATACACATATTTCAAATAGGACCTACGGGTAATTTTCCCATTTATTTTTTACCTTCTTTATCTATTAGATTTTAGTGAAATAAATAATTTTGCCCCAATTTTTTACCTAAGTCTTTATCAATTTTAATTGAATAATTTTTTCTTAATTTTTTTGCCCTAATTTTGTTTCATTAAATTATTTTTTTTATAATTTTAATAATTATAAGTGCAAGCAAATTTTTTTATGATTACAAACAAATAAAAAAGTTATAATTTATTATTTTATCCATGAATTTTTTTTTTTCAATATAAGAAAGGCCCTCATTTTCAAAATTCGCCTTCGACCCCTTAAAGCTCAGGGTCGGCCCCGGTTATAATGTCATTGCTATTCAACCGCTTCCATCTTTGGCAGCAGTTAGCTGAGACTCAACAACAGTGAGTTAATAATGCAGGCGCAAAAGCTGATTGATAGTGGTGCGAATTGTGTAGGTGTTTCTATACCATAGATCCAACTTTTGGTGTCATTGAATTCAAAGGGTTCAATTCAGATTTTACGGTGATGCTAGGGTAGATAGTAGAAGGTAATCTTTTTTCATACCAAAAAAAGAAAAAGAAAAAGGAAAAAAGAGCTAATCTTTTGAAGAAAATACTTTGAATAAAAAAGAAAGGAAAAAATATATATATTATGATGAGAAACTAATCTGTCAAGAATGTATATATATGTATATTCTTCACGTATATATTCTTCATTCTTTCTTTTTTTGTTTTGAGTAAAGTATATTCTTCATTCTTTAAGTTTATAACTTGTTCAAAAAAAAAAAATTTTTTTGATTGACAAAAGAAAATGAAGAATATAGTTTTTTTTTTAAATTTTTTTTTAAAACTAAATGAAGAATATAGTAGTCATTTGCTTTTGTTTTGTTTAGTAAATTATGCTAAAAGTTCAACTTTGCATCTTTTTCCATTAAACAAAAAAAACGACCAAAAGAAAAGGGGTTTTAGAATTAATTTCGTCAAATTATTTTTTAAGTTGGTCACAAACTATGCTTTAACTTTCAAAAGTGGATGTTGTTTTAAGAAGTGTTTTATAAGTTGGTTTTTCGACTTTATTAATGTGACCTTAAATAGAACTAGCACCCAGAAACTAGTAGTCACCACTTCAACATTTTTTTGACATTTGAAATTTTCTTTCAAAAACACTTAGTTGGTAGGTTTGTTTGTATAACCCTGAAAATTTGTATAAATGGTTATCAAGATAACATAATTTGAAGCAAGCCACATTTGATTATTCAACTAGTCAAAATCTAGATATTCTACAGTATTGAACAATGAAATTCTTTAATCATTTTGATATAATTTACGGGGAATCAATCAGTATTCAATAGCTTCTGCTTTGTGGCATATCAGTGTTCACTAACAAGCTTGAAGGCAAGAAAAGTCTGGACTTTTGCAAGATTGAACCCACAAACTCATCATAAATGGTTGGATTGGAGGGTATCCATCCACTTAATGGGACGCAATATTCTATCTCAATATATTGATGTGGAAAATATAAGTTCCTCAGTCCATGGAAATAGAATATATTGTGACAAAGTTGGGGTCATGTAGTAATAAAATTTGGAAGTGGGTGATTGATATACATATATATATATATATATATGGATGGTACTGTTTGTGTAAACTCAAATCTATGCCGTTCTTGTGGGGTCTTTATTTATTTGAGCTTTTGTCATTAAATTTGTTGGAAACAGCCAATTTCTGCGTAACATGCTATGATGATATTTATATTTTTTATAAATAATATTTTGTTTATTATGTGGTGTGTAATCACAACATTAATAATAAATATGAGTAGTCAGATTTATAAACTAATACAATCATAAATAATGCTTGATATATAAATATGATAATTAGTGATTACGGTTGAGATGATAAATAATTTTTGATATATAAATATTGTTGACTATAATAATATTATTGAAAGTATTATTAATCTTTTTAGGCTCTGCCAACATGAAAATTCAATCCACCATCAAGTCATATCTTCCAGTGCTTTCCATGATGTCTTCTTTCCAAACAACATTTTGTTTCTTTCAAGCCTGCATGCACTGCAAAAGGGCTACCCTTTCCTCTGTGTTGGTAGTTAAAATGTAGGCACACAAACATGATATGCAATGGACTATCATATCACAAGAACATCACCAAAAGTTCCTGCAACTGCAAGAACCATCTTTAAAATGATGAAACCTATTCACATCTCTAACAACAAAATCTCTCTCCACAATCTCACTAATCAGCTTGAAAGCCTCATGACAGTCGCAACACATTCTCAAGTTCTTCATCACTCTAATAGTCACTCCTTTAGGCATACTCAACAACGCGAAACCGAGAGCCAATCTTTCACTATGGAGACCTACCATTTCCTCTTTGGTTTCTTCTTCCACATCGACAAACACCAGCCCGACACTCCCTCCCACATATCCTCTTTCCTTCATTCTCTTCTCCAATTCCCTCAACAAACTCACCACTTCGCCCCCTCTTGGACATGAAGACACGTCTCCAGAATAGAAAATGTAAGTATGGTCCTTGATTTCGACCCAACTACACCCCGGTTCTTTGGAAACTCCAACGCGCTTCATTTCAGAACGAATGCTATGAACATTATCCCACTTTCCAGCCAATGCATAAGTATTTGACATTGTCACATACGCTGCTGCAACTTGTTGGTTTGATTCGATAAGCCATTTACTAGCTTCAAAAGCAATGTCTACCCTCCCATGAAGCCTACTAGTTGAAAGAAGCGTTCCCCATAATAAACCCCCTTCATCTGGCTTCACTTGAATAGATTTTGCTATCTTGTAAGCCTCGTCAAGCCTGCCAGCTCTGCCAAGCATGTCAACAACACAAGTATAGTGCTTTGTGTTGGGAACCACCGCGTGCTTGTGGTACATTGAGTGCAAGTATTCAAGGCCTTCATCAACAAGACCCGAATGGCTACAAGCGTGTAGGACTCCGATGAACGTGACGTCGTTTGGACTTACTCTTTTCTTGGTCATTTCTTGAAAGAGTTCAAGGGACAATTTTGCTAGACCATGTTTTGCGGCTCCCACGATCATTGAAGTATAAGGAATTACAGAGGGATTTTGAATTTTGTGGAAGACCTTGTTAGAATAATCAAGACATCCACATTTCGCATACATATCAACAAGTGCAGTCGCGACCACATCATTCGAATCATGCCCACCACGAATCACAACTCCGTGGGAGACTTTCCCGGTCACTAGCCTGCCTAGGCCTGCACAAGCATTAATCACACTGGCCAACATGAAATGATTAGGACGATCCAACGTCGAACTGTTGAATTCTCTAAACAATTCAAGGGCGTCATGGCCTTGCGCATTTTGGGCATACGATGTAACCATTGAAGTCCAAGAAACAATATTTCTGTAACCCATCAAGTCAAATACCCGACGAGCTTCATCGACATCATTCGATTTCCCATACATATCAATCAGTGAAGAGCACACCACAAGGTTGGATTGGAAACCGAAAATCTCAACCCAGGCATGGACTCGTTTGCCAGTTTCAAGGTCAGAAAGTATCGAACACGCATTAACAACCGTTGCAAATGTGAAAGCATTGGGCAAAACCAAACTCAACGCCATACTTCCAAATAGCAAAAGAGCTATTTTGGGTTGACCCATGCCAATATAACCGGCCATGAGCGAAGTCCACGAGACGACATTTGGTTCGGGCATTTCATCAAACAATTGGTATGCTTCTTCAATTTTTCGAACCCTAATGTAGCCATTGATGAGGTGGTTAATCGTGAAGGTATCATTTAAAAATCCAAATTTCTGGACGTGGGTGTGTGTAGAAGTTAGAGAAACAGAATCTTTAGAATCTTGAAGCTGTTGAACAATGTGGGTTTTTGATTTTGTATGGAAGTGTGACAGTTTGTTTTGGCGGGAGAGAAGGGAGGAGGCAAGGGCAAACTGGACATTTCGGTTTAACCGCTTATTCATGGGTCTTGTCTGCCCAAAGGAGAGTAGAGAGTTGGGAAGTCTTGCTGATATATAATGTAGTGTTATGAGAAGTTGGTAAAATATATATATATATATATATATATATATTTGTGAATTTTTAGTGTAAAAAAATTAAAAAGTCAAAATTTTTTTTTACCAAAGTTCTCAAAACACTCCAATGTACAACTAACAATTTGAATGTACAACTCATGGAAATAAGGCTGTGTTAATCAAATCAATTTTTAACTGTTAAAAAGAAAAAAAATCAAATCAATTTTAAGAGAAATAGAAAAAAAAAAATGTTAGGGATTGACTTTTGTAATAAAATAAATCATGAGTTTTTAATTTTGCCAATTTAAATACTAATTTTTTTTTTTCATTCTAAACCATCTTTCTATTTTCATTAAGCAAACTAATAAAAAAAAATATTTTAATCATTATACTCTACGAAAAAAATATTTTAGACATTTTATGTATACCTATATTTAGTTTAATGACTTTTACTAATTCTTTCAATCAGTTTTACTTAACAAAAATATGTGAATGATTTAGATTGAAAATAATAAAAGATTTGGATTTAAATTGATAAAATTAAAAATTAAAAATTTATTTTGTTATAAAGATCAAATTTTGTTTTTTTTTTTTTTGGTGTGTGTGAGAGAGAGAGAGAGAGAGACATATTTCCTTTAATTTTTTTTATGTATTTATAAGTTTTACCAATATGCCTTTTTTTAATAATAAAAAAAAAAGTTTCACCAACTGTAATTTAGGAAAAATAATATATAAATTAGAATGTTTCAATATGATTTGAAGGAACTTGCGTTGCGTAGACTTTCCGAATTCTCTGTTTTAATTTCATTTTATTCAATAATAATAACACCAATGTTACATTTCTTAATTTATCACCTTTAAATTACTCTTAATGATATGATATTAAAGTTAAACTTTACATAATGAAATATTTGATAAATCAAAATTTAACATTTATCAGACACATTATTAAAAGTGATTTTTAAGAGTAATAAATTAGATATTTCAAATATTTTTTTAATAATAATCAGTAAAGGAACTAGCCTAAAAAGTGCATCTATCTAGTACCTAAAAAATATTGATACTAAATTGGAATAATTAGTTCAAAAAATGCCTAAAAAATAAAATATATAACCTAAATTTATTTGAATATAATTAAATTTATATAGTATATTTAAAATTCTGATCACTTATCGAACTATTTTTTTAAACTCTTTTTCCATACCTAATTTGATATGGATATTTTGTGCATGTTGTATGGAGGTTAAAGAGGGGGTCCCCTCTAAATGTCCGAGAGAGAGAGGGAGAGAGAGAGAGAGGATCGAGAAAAAAGGGTGGGTCACCGGCGTCTATGGAAATGGCCTTTTTCAATGAATTTTGTTAAGAGAGTTGTCCTCAATCAATGTATGCTTTTGTTTTAAGGACTATTGGACCCCTCCCTCCACCACCCTTTCCCCACAAATTGTATGTGTTCACTTCTCTAGTTGTGACCTGACATTTATGTTGATTCTCCCACTTATCTACTGGCTATTTGCTGACATTGACCACTGATGTCAAGGGAAACATAATTCAACTATAAAAGGTGAGACTCAACACTAAATACATATGTACTGCACAGTTTTCTAACTTTACTTTTAAGGGTTTTATAGAACTTTTAAAAAGATGATTAAAAGTTAAATTTTTAATTTTTTTAATTTTTTTTTAAAATATGTAAAAAAATATAAAAGATGATGTGATTCAAAATAGACTAAAAATTAAAAAGTGACTTTTAATTTATTTTTCAAAAAATACCTATGTGGTTACTGCCCTTATTGGTTTGGAAATACCACATCAGTGTGTGCTTGCCATTGCTAATGTCTTTGGTGATATAGATTCGAGTCACAAAAACATACTCTTCAAATGTATGGATAAAATTGAATATATGTTCTTGTCTTTGTCATATCTTACTTTAGCAAGTATTTTATGCACTGAGTCGTTCCTTTTACGTTAATGTTTTGAATTAATTCTTTGAACCTAATGATTGTGGGTAGCTAGGTGTTTGTGTTCTAGAGGTTGGGACAGTCTTTTCTAGGTTTTAGTCTGACAAAAGTTTGGCCTGGTATCACTTCTTGAGAATGACCCAATTGTTTTAAGAGCTCAAAGTAAGCTCCACATGTTCTATTGTGGTGGTGCTCAGCTCAAGGGCCTGCTTAACAGCTTGCTCTGGATTGAAAGAACAATAATATCGCGAGTGTAAAAAAATTACTCAGAAAAATAAACTTATAACTTTAACTATAAATTTATATCAAAAAATAATTTTTAAAATAAAAATTAAATTATATTTTCATTATTTATAACATTTTTGTTGAAAGGATTGGGGGACAAAGGGATGATGACAACATCACTAGATTTTGTCTGATAAAATGGAGACATATAAGTGTAGTTGAGAATGGCCCCTACTACCCCCCACTTGCATATCCCACGAGAGAAAACCATGCTAGCACAAGTATTAGCTAGATTACAATGCCTTCTGGTTAGTGTGTATTATGATAAATACTTAGCACTAATTACTCGATTGCGATTTTGGAGTAAGAGTATTTTAATATTTCATATTTATGTTATGTCGCCTTGATTTGATATTAATGCATTTATAGTTAAAATATCGCATCTTTTTTTGTATTATATTATATTATAATAACTCTTTTAAATTATAGTGATATTACAGTGACCGTTATTATAAAAAAAATATATTTTTATATGTGGCGCTTTTATTTTCTTAGATTAATTAAGATAATAAGATTCATCATATTTATATCGCTATTTAATAATTTTTCCTATCCATGATTCTTATCCTTATTCATCACATACATATGATGGCATGCACAAAAAGAGAGCCACATCCATGGTGATATTGTTATATAACTAGTGCTCAAATTATTTGAACAAAGTTTTATCCTTTGTGTATCAAGCAAAGGAAAAAAGCATGCAAAAATGATAAGACTGAGTTGTGCACCAAATGATCATATATTTTCTTAAAAATAAGTGTACTAAGAAAATAGTTTACTAAATAGGTTTTTGTTATGTTGGAGTGGGTTAGGATTAAAATAATTATAAAAAGATAAAATAATTTTTTTAGTTTGATAAGACAAAATATTACATTCAAATCATAATTATTTCATTTTTTTCTTACATTATTCAGAAATAGTGTAAAAGGAATCCTTTATAACAAGTCAAAAGTTTAAAGTTGTAAATGAGCCTAATATAGCCAAGTTGTTCAAACTTATCTTGGATTTTCAGAATCTGTTTAACTTGTTTACCTTTTGAGTTAATCTCAATCAAACTTTAATTTTAAATTTGTTTGAGTAATTTGTTTTTTTATAACTCAAACTTATCAAGCCAAGTTCAAGCAGACCTCAAGATATGGTCTCATTTGGAAAGTTGACTATTTTAATTGATTTTTTGACTATTTTAATCTAGTTAAAAAAGTTGTGTTCGAGAATAATTTTTTTTTCTTTTTTTTTTGATGTAGTTCATTTGATGGTTCTGAGAAAAAAAGTAAAATAATTATGAGTTGAATGTGACATTATGTCTTATTAATTATTTTAGCTTATTTTGTCTTTATTGACTATTTTTGCCTATTTTGGCAATTAGGAAAAAAGTTAACTTATTGGCTTATTTGGGTCAACTACCTCTATACTTTTTTGCACATTTTTTCAATAAAAAAAGAAGAAGAAAGAGTTAATTTTTTTCCTACTTCCCAAAATAGGCTTTTAGCCAAAAAAAGCTTCATAGCCAACTTCCCAAATAGCCCATTATAAAAAGGGCGAATTACATTAACATCTTTCTGTAATTTGAGACTTATGTCACTTTAATCTCTGACTTTTTAATTATGATATATTTGACCTTAAATTTTGAATATTGTTTCAAACAAAGACAATTAAAGATATTTTTCTTTGCAAACGGTCAATTTCAAGGGCAAAGTCATTATATAACTTATTTGGTGTTGGTTAATTTGTATGTTGTTTGAAGTGTAATGACCTTTTTTTTAATGAATAATATTAGAACTTTATTAGTTATAAAGTTCTTTGGTTTGGTTTTCAGAATTTATTTTCAGAAATTTTTTTCTAAAAAATTAAAAATTAAATTGGTGAAAAAAATTTAAAACACATCATTTTTATATAATTTTATCTTTTTGGAGGGTAGAAATAATTTTTTTTTGATATTTATTTTCTTTTTATTATTTTCTATTTTTTCAAAAGTCAAATATGACAACAATTTCGATATTGTTATTAAACCAACCTATTAAATCAAAAAATTCAAAACTAAAATATTAAACATATCGATTACAAATTCAAAGTCTAATAACAATTAATTACATTATAACCATCTAAAAATATATGTTAACAACAAATACAACCATCTATTATATGATAACCATCCAAAAATATCAACAAAAATAACTACATATTACATGGTCATCCTCCAAATGTATACTAAAAATGTAATAACCCACATTCATATCTTAGTCATGTTCATGTGCATTTGCATGGTTTTGTCTTGTTAAGCTTGCATTTGTAGACTTTGACTTGTTTTGCCTAAGTAAAGGTTCCTGTCTTGTTTTGTGCTTATATGATTTGCCTAAGTGTTGTTGCATGCTTTGTTCCTTCCTTACTGTCTCAAGCCGAGGTTATCTTAAGCCTAGGTTACACCTTTGAACATTTTTCACCTAGGACCATCTTGGAACCGCTTTGGTTGACCTCCACCTTTGTCCTGGCATATTGGCCGAGATGTCGTCATCTAGGCCGAGGTGTTCATCACCTAGGCCGAGATGTGTATCATCTAGGCCGAGATGTTATCCTTTAGGAATTGGAGATCTTTGATCCCTGCACCTGGTGATCTTGTTCCTGGATTGGTATGACCTAGACCGAGGTGTGGCACAGCTAGGTCGAGGTGTGGCACAGCTAGGTCAAGTGTTATCCTTCCTAGCCGAGATCATTGTTCCCTTACTTGCCGAAGTCTTGTCTTAGCCGAGATCATTACCTGCCGGAGTGCCCATGTCGTCTTGCTTGTTATACACACTTTGTTATGCACTTGTCTTGTCATTCAGTCACCTTTTCTAGGAAAGCTAACCAGCCGTTGCCACTTGTCCCAGCAGAGGGTTAAGTCAGCCGGCAGAGTTAGAAATATATCATTTTGTCATATCCTTGTCTTTGGAGAGAGAGAAGCTCTAGGAAGAATAAGAGAAGTTCTTGAGAGAGAAGTAGATTTCCAAGCTTGATCGTCACACCTTGAACCGTTAGATCCGTGTTTTGAGGTTGGATTCTTGATCTACTCTTGTTATTCTATATGTTGATCTAATTGCATTGCATGATCTAGCATGATTCATATGCCATGCATTGATTTGAAGTTCGGTTCTAGAAAGAGAAAAATGGTGTTCTTGAGTTCTTGAAGAAAAGTCTTGCTTTGATCCGAAAGTTTGCATTAAGATCCATGTTTTTGTGTTTGTTTTCATAAAATCTTTAAGTATAGGTACCAAGGTCTATGTTTTCGAACTTATAGCATGAAATCTCAGATTTTGTAATAACAAGTTATGATCTTAGCATTCATGTTCTTCATGTTCTTCATGTTCATGTTCTTCAAGGAAGGAAACCCAGATTTCCAGACCTTACCTTTCCCTAGGTGTGGTCACCGGGACCACTCTTGCCTAGATCTCACACTTAGGCCAAGCATCGTATCTCACCTTGGCTTACCTTGCATGATCACTCGCACCATTAGTCCATCTTGCATGAACACCTTGGTAGACAGCCGTTCGCTGAAGCCTTAGTAACCACACTTCGGCCAAGAGGTGTGGGACCTCAGCAAGGACCTGGTTGGTACCCAGCATGTTTTCTCCGAGATGAAAAACAGTGTTTTAACTTCCAGCATGTTTTGATTTGACTTGACCTAGTCTTGAAGGAAATGCCGGGATCATTTGCATTCATGTGAGGCTTGTCTTGAGAGTGCATTTTATATCCATCTTTGAGCATTCTTTCTTGTCTTCTTGAAGTGCATTCAGCAGACTTTGTTATGTATTTGTAGGTCTTGGATCCTTGCCTTAATCCCTATACCCGAGAGCTATGTGAGTGGTATTTTTAATAAAGCTATGTTCATTACAACAAAAATCACCTTTGGCGACTAAATTTTTAGTCGCCAAAAGTCCCTCTTTAGTCACCAAAAGTGGATTTTTTAGATTCAGCGACTAAATTTTTTAGTCGCCCATTTTGTCGCCAGTACTTAGTCGGCAGAGGTATTGGCGACTAAACAAGTTTTAGTCGGCAAAAACAGGTGTTTCAGCGACCAAAGTGATGGTCGCCAATAGTGAATTACACTTTCGAAAATTATACATTTATTAGTCGCTGATAGCCATGAATCGCCGACCAAAGTGATTAGTCGCCCAAAGCAACACTTTTGGCGACGACTAATTTTAGTCGCCAAAGGTATTCCGTGAAAAAAAAAAAAAAAAAAACCTTATTTCTTTGCATTTTCTGAGTTTTGAACCACTGACCCTTTCACATTCTAAACCTTTAACCAAACACTCCCTCCACTATGCCACTATAACATCACATGAATGTATATGCAATATATATTATTTATATAGTATATTAATCGGTATTATTATATAAATATAATTATTTTTATTCAATATAAATTATATAAAAAATAAATTATTTATTAAAAAAAATTTAGGCCACTTTTGGGGACTAAAACCATTATTTAGTCGCCAATTCTATTATTTTGGGCTACTAATGATTTTTTTGTCGCTAAAAAAATTAGTTCCAATTAAAAATATGCAGTTTTGGCGACTAAACCTGTTTTTAGTCGCCAAAACGTCACCTTTTGGCTACTAAACTGAATTTTAGTCGCCAATACTCAGTTTTTAGCTACTAATTTTTTTTTGGTAGCCAAAAAGCTTCACTTTCAGCGACCAATATGTTTTTTAGTTGCCAAAACCATCACTTTTGGCGACTAAATTATTTTAGTAGCCAAAAACTGTCACATTCGGCGACTAAACTACCTTTAGTCGCTAAAACCCCCAGATTCGGCGACTAAAGTGCCTTTTAGTCGCTAAAAACCTTGTATTCGGCGACTAAACTGTTTTAGTCGGCAAAAGTGACCAATTTTGGCGACTAATTCCATTTTAGTCGCCAATTCTACTACTTTCAGCGACGAAAAAAGAAATTTTAGTCGCCAATTCTGCTATTTGTTGTAGTGGTTATAAAGTTTTGATAAAGCTTTGCTTCGTTTTGAAAAGCATTTGATCAAGCATGAATGATTATCCCTAGTTTTGTATCAAGTATTAGCTTTTTTTGATGACATTCTTGGAAAATCCTTCCATGCTAGGGGACTCTAAGCCCATGTAGCATCATGTTTGAGAGATCTCTGCCATCGACGGTCTATGAACGGATGGCCCCACCGACGGTCTGGTGTACAGGTGGATTTGTCTAATCGATTCCGGGTCGATTATTCCTTTGTTTTGTCCGGAATGTCATCCCCAATGTATTATGTAGATGTTATTAAACATCCCAAGAAGATTTGAAAGAATTGATTGATGAACTTGATTCATCCCATGTTTTGTTACAAGCTATGATTATGTATTGTTTTGATAAAGATCTCGGATATCATTCATTTAAACCTTTATTACTAATATCATTCACTGAGTATCCAAGCTCACCATCTCCTTATATATATATGTAGGTGGCGAACAAGAAGGCGGTGACGCCTAAATGTTGTGTGCAAGATGTTTGATTCATATTTTGTATTATCTTGAAGATTATGCTTCTTAGTCTGTAACATATTTCTTTTGTATATGTCGGCTTGAGAAGCCTTTTGATCAAGATGTAATATATGCTTTATTTTATTTGTATCCAAGTTGTAAATCATGTTAAAATGTATGTCATTTCATTTGATCTATGCATAGTTCTTGTGGACTACTTAGATTTAAATTTGCTTCCGCACATGTAGGCTCCATATATTTATACTCTGATTGTGTGAATCTTTGTAAGTTGGCCTTTGGTAATCTCGGATTACTGGCCATTACGGCACCATTCTACTAGGGGCAGAATGGGGTCGTGACAAAAAATTAAGTTGGTATAGAAATAAAAATGTAAAAGATTTATTATTTTTATATAATTTTATCTTTAGTAAGTAGAAATAATTTTTAAAAATTCGAAAAAAATATTTGACATTATTTTTGTCAAATTAGTTTAAATTTTATCAAATTGATGACTTTACCCTTGAAATGAAACAATAATATCTTTAATTGTCCTTATTTGAAACGAAATTCAAAATTTAAAATTAAATGTATCACAATCTAAAGGTTAGAAATCAAAATAATACAAACTCCAAACTACATAAACTATTTTACGCCTCTAAAAAATTTCAAAACATGTTTACTATAACTTGTTTACCTGACGAATTGATTTGAAACACAATTTTTGAAAATGCTTTACAAAGTAATAAGTCCTGCCAATTTTTTACTAATGAAAGTGTAATAAAGTTTTTAAAACTTTTTCCGTCTCAAAGTATTAGTCTCTTATTTTGTTTTTTACTATCTCAAAATATTAGTCTATTTTTCAAAAATCAATTACTACAATAATATGAATTTTTTATTTTGTCATTTTTTTAAATTTATTAACAATACAAAAAGGTATAATTATAACAATAGATATTCTCTAAAAAATGTACTATTAAAGGATAATTTTGAAATTTTAATTTTTTTTAAAAATGTAATAATTATATTACTAAAAAAAATTAATTTTTTAAAAGGGACTATTATTTTGGAACGGTTGAAGTATTCAAATTTATTACGATGATGCTCCATGTACTAATTAATGTACTAACTAATATACTAATACTAGTTATGACATTATTGTTGACCACACTAATTAATTACATTATGAATATTAAAAATTTCTTAAATTATATCACATCATCAATTGATATACTAATTAGAATAATGACTTGGACCCCTTTTTTTCCCACCCCCATGACCCCCTTTTCACTTGATTGGCTACTTTTTCTTTCTTTCTTTTTTTTTATTCCTTCTCCTCCAATCACCACCTGCCATGTGTCTGTGGGGATGGTGGGGGTGATGATTGGAGGGGTCTCAATCATCACCCTACTAATTAATATATATATCATTATTCAATTTATTGCGGTCTATATTCAGGTAGTTTTACTGACTACTATGCAGTATTAATGTTTGGTAAGTACTATTAATGATGGAGTTGCAGTTTTTTCAAATCTAAATCTGACCGTCAGAGAATTTAAGGGATTAGAAGGTTAATTATGCATGTTGTTTTAATAATTTAAATTGTTTATTTTATAAAAATATTTATATATATCATTAAGGAGAAAATTATATTAATTTGATAATTATAATATTTTTATTTTATTATGTTTGTCTAAAAAAATTACTTAAAAAAATACTTACTATATATTTTTTCAAAAAATGTTTTTTTTTCTTTTTTGAGAAACAACAAAAAAAATGAAAGGCTTGACTTATCTCCAGCTGTCATCTCAACTTAAGAGATCGTTTGGATTTGGTAGCTCCATTTTGAACCGATTTCAGTGATTCAAACTGTTTACTTTTTAAGACTTATTGAGAAAAATATTCATACAAAAAATAAGATAATTGGACATAGGCAGCTACATGTTTAAGTCATATTTATTTTTAAAAAATAGACAACAAATATAATTTTAAGAATAGCCATCTATTTTTTATAATAAAATTTAATTCAAACATATAGTTATCGATATCTAATCATCTTAATTTTTTATACGAATATTTTACTTAATAAATCTTAAAAAATAAACGATTCAGATCATTAAAATTAATTCTAAAATAGACTGATTAAACCTAAATATTCTCTTAAATTGAGATAACCAACTTTGAAAAAAAGTTAAAACCAAAAATGAATGTTTAAGATTGGTTTTTTTAGAACAAGGAAAGTTTGTTGTATGAGCATTGTCAAGTTTGGCATGATTAAAAAAAGACAAAAAGACAAAAAGTCAAAAAGTCACTATCCTATTTAAGTCACATCATCTTATTTAAGTCACATCACCTCTCTAACACATCACTTCAAACCCAACCCAAACCCAACCCATATTTCATAAAAAGTCAAAAAGTGTACTTATTTAGTCTTCCCAAACTAAGCCATAGTAAGTAGCTGAGCAATAAATACATACAATTTAATGAGGGGAGGCCATTAAATCCCAAACCACCCTTAATTAGGGAAAAAAAAAAAATGAAAAATGCACTTATATATTTATAAAAATTTCAAACAAATTTTTTTTTTTACACATCTTTTTATAAAAGCAAAAAAATACACTTATTTAAAACATCCAAACCACCCCTTAATTAGTGTTCAGTACTGTATTTAAGTACAGATTCTTAAGCTAAGTTATCTAGACCGGTGGTGCTAAATGCACCAATTAGTATACTAACTAGTTTACCAATACTAATTATGACATTATTATTGACCACACTCATTATATAAATTACAAATACCAAAAATTTCTTAAATTATGCAACATCATCTATTTGAATACTAGTTAATATACTAATTGATAAATATAATATTATTCTATTTGGACTCACGTGACTCCAACTTTATCTTGACGATTTATTTGTTTATTTTTAAAATTGTTTTGAGTATTAATTTTTTTATAGTGATTTTTGATTAAAACAATCAAGTTGCAAAAATATGCCTTAGGCCTTGTTTGGCAACAAGCCGGTTTAGCTAAAAAGTCAAAAAATTACTAAAAAGTCAAAAAGTTAACAACTCATATAAAAAAGTCAAAGATTCTCTTTTCTCTCTACTTTTTGCACATCTTTTCCTAAAAAATCAAAAAGTCATCCCAAACATACTAATTTTTTTTAACTCATATTTTAACCAAATAGTCAAAAAGTAACTAAATTAACATGTTCCCAAAGGAGGCCTAGATAGATTTATATAAAAGAATTAAATTAATTTAATAATCATAATAAAATTATATAATTATAATTAATATAATTTTTTATTTATAAATAATATGCATATAAAAATTAAAACATAAACAATAAACAATAAACAATTTAAAACATCAAAATAAAAATAAAATACATAACGGGACTTCACGGATTTGAACATCATCGTTCAAATCACACAATAAAATGTAGCAAAAATGCCTCATACACCCACTGGGGGTCGACCCCCAGTGAGGTGGCACTCCATTATTGGCCAAAAAAAAATTGTTTTTTTTTTTTTTTAAGTTTCAACCAGTGGGGGCGCGACACCTCACTGGGGGTGCGACCCCCACTGGGGTATGCAGCACTGCTGAAAATGTAGAGAATTTGTTTTTGAAAAATGCTTGGGAGCACTAATTAGTGCTCCCACTAATTAGGTGACAGTGGGTCCCGCCATTAATGATATGATGTTTTGGTCTTGGAGTTGTATTTTTTTTTTTTTTTTACTTTTTTAATGCATTAGTGCTATTAGTGGTGATGTTTTTAGTAGGATGAATCATTGTTGTTTGTTTTTCCATGGCAGTGTTTGGGAAGCTATGAGGTAGGCTAGTTTAGCCTCAAGTTTAAAAAAAAGCCATCTAAGCATATTTAACTGCTAAAAATACAGCTAGTGCTCTTATGTCACTTATTAGAATATTCTCAACAACAGTGGTTAAAAGTAAACTAATTTGGGTCCATTGACACATTTAACTATTTTTCAATAATTATTTCACAGTTCCCAATCACTAATTTATGTTGCTTTTGAATTATGTTGCTTTTGAATTAATAAAAATAGTAATCTAACAGGAAATTACACTAATTTTTCACCCATTAACTTTCATTTTGATTTCTTAACTCGTAATTTGAATAGATTGAACCTCACATTTTGACTTATTTTGAGAAGTAAGTTAAAAGTTAATTTTTTAATTTTTTTAAAAATTTTTATAAAAAAAAATTATAAAAAAATAGAAAAATGACGTAACCTAAAAAAATAAAAACCAAAGAGATGGCTTTTAACTCAATTGCCAAAATAGGCTCCTCTTTTTTTTTTTCTTTTTCTTTTTTTTTTTTATCTCATTTCAATGTAAAACAAGGGTAAATTATGCTTAGTACCATGCATTTTCACTAAAATCTCATTTTAATTCCTTTATTTTTAACTATATTTTAAATCAAATTCAAATCTCACCCTACCAAAATTACAAATTTAATCAATTTCAAATATGAAACGCTTCTTTTTCCCCCATAAACAATTGTAAGTCATAATTATAATCAATATTATTCCATACAGAATCGATACATTTGGAAAACAACTATTAATTAATTTTAAATAATTCATCACATTAATAAGCTTTTCAATTTTTTTTAAAGTTATATTATATTTGTTAAAAAAAAGAAGCTATAATTATAATTTTCAAACAAACTATTCATTTAAAAAAAAATAACAAAACTACATAACTATAATTATCAAATCAATTTGATTTTTTTTATGAATGATCTATACATAAAACTCAACAAAATAAACGATTTAAATGATCGAAACAAACTCTGTAATAAGCTCATCAAGCCCAATAATATTGGAATAGAAATAAACCTTAGTCTTATCATAATTTTTAAGCTTAATATTCCATTTATTATTTTGCGATATTTGGAAAGTTAGTTAAAAGCTAACTTTTAACTTTCGACCCATTTTGAGTTATATCATTTCTTATATTTTTTACATACAAAAAGACAAAAAAAACTCAAAAAAAGTCAAAAAATCAACTTTTAACAAATCTCCAAATCAGATCTAGTGCCTATGCGATAACTCCATAATTATTATTTTTTTCTTAAAATACATTATGCTCCCTTTGTTTCAAAATATTACTCCTAATTCTTTTTCTTTTTTGTCTCAAAATATTAATTAATTTTCAAAAATCAATGACTAAAATAACATGAATTTTCTATTTTACCATCTCTTAAATTTATTAACATTAATAGTTTTGAAATGTAACAATTTTACTATCAAGAGATAGTCTTAAAAAGGGGGTATTTTTAAAGTATAATAATCATTTATCAAAAGAATTTAGATTTTGAGACGGAGAGAGTAAGAAAAAATTATTAAATAATTTTAACTTAGGCCTCGTTTGAGAAGTGATCGGTTTAGTTAAAAAGTCAAAAAGTTACTAAAAAAATTAAAAAGCTAATAACCCATACCAAAATATCAAAGATTCATTTTTCTCTCTACTTTTTGTATATCTTTTCGTAAAAGTTAAAAAGTCATCCCAAACATACTAGTTTTTTTTACATCATATTTTAGCCAAAAAATCAAAAAATTACTAAAAAAACTTGTTCTCAAACGAGGCGTTAGTTACCAAAATTATATTAGGACTCTTTGGGAAGCTGGTAAAAAATTAATTTTTTAATTTTTTTGACTTTTTTGAATCACATCACTTCATTATTTTTTACATAAAAAATCAAAAAAGTCACCAAAAAAAAAAATCAAAAAACTAACTTTTTATCAATCTTCCAAAACACCATTACGTAATATTTCAAAATTACATGTAATAATTAGGGGGATTTGGTGGAAGGTGACCAAAAAAAAATAAAAATAAAAATTGTGACACTTCCACTCTCATAATTTTTTATTTGTAGACACTTCTACTCCATATATTTATAATTTTTTTTTTCAATTTTTACCTGCATATAATGCTAGAGATCATAAAAAAATTATCATGAAAATGATCATGTAAGATTTTGTACCCTTAGATTACGTATACAATAAAATATCACACACTAATTAAAACATGAAAAATTTTCATAATATATATCAGTATATTTTTTTTCATGGTCTCTAAGTATTATTCGCATCTAATTGTCCCTAATAATTATATGATATTAACAAGTTTTCTTCCCCTATAAATACAGAGACTGCCCAAAGCCATAGCCACCATAATTCTGAAACAGAACAGAGCTGTAATCTCTTTTGTCTCGATCTTTCTCAAATTTTGAGCCTCAATTTGATTTCATAGCCATGGCTCCAGTGTTTGTATCTCCAATCAATGTTGGGCACATCGACGATGTCCAAGAACTCAGGAAGTCCAAACTCACTTCCATTCCTCAGAGGTTCATCCGCGACATAGCCGAAGACCCTTCACTCTCCACACTCACTCCTCCATCACCATCATCAAAACCATCATTCACCGCCATACCTGTTGTTGATTTATCAAAACTAACCCAAAACACCCAACTTTCAAAGCTCGCTACTGCCTGTCAGGATTGGGGATTCTTTCAGGTATTTTATAAATATATATACACATACATATAAACTCTGAGATTACAAAAATGTTACGTACTCAGAAAAGAAAAAAGAAAAAATATTTAGAATTTGAAATATACCGATCAAATTATTGAGTCGGTGGAGATTTATTAAAATTGTATAATGAGGTATTACGGTAATATGTTAATGTAAATCCAAACATATATATTATTGTTATTTTCACATGCAGTCGCATTTTACATTTTTTAAACGGTGCATGTTGAGAACCTTGTTGAAATACGTAAATTTTTGTATATATATATATATATATATATATATTTTTATGGTATTTTTTGGGGGCAAATTATAAAAAAAACCTTAAAGTTTGATCTTTATAATAAAATAAATTCTGAATTTTTAATTTTATCAATTTAAATTTTTAATTTTTATTTATTTTCTATTTAAATTATTTATTTATTTTTATTAAATAAAATTAATAAAAAAAAATAAGTGTTTTAGTTATTAAACTCAATAAAAAAATTATATTTTAAATATTTTATTAATAATTATGTTGAATTTAATGATTAAAAAAATAATTTTTTTGTCGATTTTACTTAAATAAATAAATAAATAGTTTAAATTGAAAAGAAATTAAAAAATTTAAATTTAAATGAACAAAATTGAAAATTTATTTTGTTATAAAACACAAATCTTGAGTTTTTTTATATAATTGTTCGCATATTGATTATGGTAATCTGTTAATGTAAACCCTAACATATATATTACTGTTTTCACATGCGGTGGCATTATACCTCTTTCTAAGCCGTGGATGTAGAGAATCTTGTAGAATTATGTAAATCTATTTATGGTGCTTTTATTTTTTGTGTGATTGATTTTCACTTTTTTTTTTTTTTTTTTTTTTTTGGGTACAAAGCATAGTAATGCTGAGATTGATTATGGTGATGGAAACTAATGAATTTTAACTGTTTGTGGAAATGGGTAGGTGATAAACCATGGGATCGATCCGGGTTTGCTTGAGAGGCTAGAGAAGGTGTCCATGGATTTCTTTATGATGCCTTTGGAGGAGAAACAGAAGTATCCAATGGCGCCAGGGACAATTCAGGGATATGGACAAGCTTTTGTGTTCTCAGAGAACCAGAAGCTTGACTGGTGCAACATGTTTGCACTTGGAGTGGAGCCCCACTCCATAAGAAACCCAAAACTGTGGCCAACAAAGCCAACCAAGTTTAGGTAAGGTAGTACTATATTGATGGGTTTTTTTTTTTTTTTGAAAATTTATTGATGGGTTTGTTTGTCCACAATCCTTTGACCCGATTTGGTTGTGTTTTCGCTTTCTTTGTTTTTTTGTTCTTGGAATTATAAGTAATGAAAATTTTGAAAATACCTTTCGTTTAGTATCATTTCTCATTTTTGTGCAAAAAAGGTTCTTGAATTTTTTTAAATGACTTTTTTGAGTTATTTACACTAATGTCCTCAAAATATGAGATATGTTTATAATACTTTACTCCCTAACATCAGCAATCAATAATGGGAGGTGCAATAATTTCGAAATTTGACATGAAGCTTGAATAAAATCAAAAGGATCAAATACACAAGCTTTCTAAAATATGCATTTTGGACCCCAAAGTATGCACTTTCTTCCGTTTTGGTCCTCAATTTTTTAATTTTGTTACATTTTATTTTTTTGTAAAGTTTTCAAAATACCCGCGGATGACAGGGACTAGAGTCTAATAGATTGCATATTTTAGGGACCAAAGTGGAAAAATAAAAAATTTGCATTTTTTGGAAACTATTGGTGTAAACTTTTTTTAATGCTACCCAATTTTGAGTAAAAAAAGTAAAATAGTATTCCCAATTTAGTGGGTTGTTTAAATATTTTATTTAATTTTTTTTTAAGAAGTGAAAACAAAGAATACGTTTTCTATTTATATTTATAAAAATTTTAAAAACTCAAATAAAAACTTATTTGGTAAAATTTTTAATTTATAAATTAGTGATCTCAGTTTATAAATTTGGCAAAAAAATGAAAACACAGAAAATGTGTTTTCATTTTGAGTTTTCAGTTTTTTTTTTTTTATCACCCAACACTAGCCACCACCCGTCACTATTTTCCACTACCGTCTTCCGCCACCACCACCCACTCCCACCACCACCACCTGTCATCGCCATTCACCACCCACCTGCTACCACCACCCACCACCTACCTGCTACCCACTTGCCACCACCACCCACCCCTCACCTCCACCACCACTACCACCACCACTACCACCACCCGCCACCTACTTGCCGCCACCACTCACCATCCACCTGCCACCACCATCCATCACCTGCCACCACCAACCACCCACCACTACCATCACCCGCTACCCACTCACCATCCACCTGCTACCACCACCCATCACCTACCACCGCCACCACCCACTTGCTACCACCTACCACCCGCCATCGTCACCCACCCATCCACCCACCACCACCACTACCCGCCACTTACCCGCCAACACCTACCACTATCTGCCATCCGCCACCCACCTACCACTACCATCCACCACCCGCTGCCACCACTACCATTACCACTCACTCGCTACCACCCACCACCGTCACCCACCCACTCGCCACCACCCGCCACCCATCTGTCACCACCAGCCACCACCCGTCACCACCACCACGCCCTCGCTACCATCGACCACCCGACACCGTCACCCACCCACGCACCACCACCACCACCCGTCACCTACCCGGCTACCACCCACCACTACCCGCCATCCGCCACCCACCTGCCACCACCACCACCACCCACCACCCGCCACCACCCACTCGCTACCACCCACCCACCCACTACCACCCATTCACCCGCCACCAGCTACTCACCACCCACCGTCACCACTTTCCACCACCGTCTTCCGCAGCCACTTGCCACCATTGCCATTTTTCACTTTTTTTTTTTATATTTTTAAATTTTTTAAAACATTTTGTCAATTACCAAACGCGTTTGTAGTTTATGTTTTTCTAAAAACAAATAAAAAATAAACAAAAACCAGTTTATAAAATTTTTGTAAATATAAACTGAAAATGTAAACGTTACCAAACACATCCAAGATATTTTTTCCATTTATTTTTTTTGTTTTCTTGCAGTGAAACGGTGGAGGAATACTCAAGAGAGATAAGGGGACTGTGCCAAAAGTTGCTTAGTTTTATAGCTACTACCCTTGGGCTGAATAAGGACACTTTTGAAGAGAAGTTTGGGGTGGCAGTGCAAGCTGTGAGGATGAACTACTATCCACCATGTTCTAGACCAGACCTGGTTATGGGTCTAAGCCCTCATTCAGATGGGAGTGCCCTCACAGTACTGCAGGAAAGGAAGGGCAGCCCAGTAGGCCTCCAAATACTCAAAGACAATAAATGGGTGCCTGTTCAACCTATTCCTGATGCACTTGTGGTCAACATTGGTGACACCATAGAAGTACGAAATCAGAATGTTTTTGTTTTTGTGATTTTTTTTTCTCCCAGCAATGCTGTGTCCAGAAAAATACTCAAAATTTAAAATTTGTAGATCAAATTTAGGGCTGGTTTGGCAATTGTTTTCCTTATCTACTTTTATAGTTTTTTAAACACCTGTGAAAGCGCGTGTGAATCTTGTTAAAAAAAATATTTTCCTCAATTGTTACTTTTTTTTTTTTTTTTTTAGTGGAAACAAAAAGTAGCTAATTTATAACAAACTAAACAGAGCCATTATGGGGTTAATCTACATGACCAAGTTTAAATCTGCACTACAGATTTAAATTCTGAGCACTTCTTTGGGTACATGACTTTTTTTTATATATATTTTATTTTAAAATTTATTTTTGGCAAAAACATTTTGGGTGTTTCTGATCTTGAATCCAACAGGTTCTAACTAATGGGAGATACAAGAGTGTGGAACACAGAGCAGTGACTCACAAGGACAAAGACAGGCTCTCAATTGCCACATTCTACGCTCCAAGTTATGAAATAGAGCTTGGCCCAATTCCAGAATTGGTGAATGAGAACAGTCCTTGCAGGTACAGAAGGTACAACCATGGAGAGTACAGCAAGCACTATGTCACAAACAAGCTTCAGGGCAAGAGAACTCTGGACTTTGCCAAGATTAATCCCACAAACTCATCATAAATGGTTAGATTGGAGGGTATCCATCCACTTAATCTTCTGTTCCTAAATTGTTCTGTTTCTCTGTCTCAATAGACTGACATGGAAAATATAAGTTCCTCAGTCCATAGAAGTTGAATATTTTGACAAAGCTGGGGTCTTGTAGTAATATAATTTATATATATATGGATGGTACTGTCTATGTGTAAACTCAAATCTATGTAATTAATTAATGGAAGCTTGTTGTGGGGTCTTTGTGTGAATGCTTTTGTCATCAAATTTGTTGTGTTTTTGATAACTTTAATCAAAACAACACCTCTAATTTAGGAAGTACGGATACGGATACGGATACGATACGGCGATACGACAAAATTTGAAAAACTAGGATACGGGTACGGCGGGGATACGTTCGTAAAAAATATTATTTTAATAAATTTTAGTAATGTAGTATGCATAAAAATAAAACTTAAAGCAAAAGACAACTTGATAAAGAAGAAAGATTCCTACAAAACTAAGAGTCTTCAAGGTCAATAGTTTCAACTTGTTCCCCTTCATCAATGAATATCACAAGACCTTAGCTAAAGCTAAAGCCAAAAAACCATTCTTAAATAAAAATTTTAGCAAATATACTTTTTTAAGTCATCAATGATAGCCTAGGAAGCACGGATACGAATATGGTGATATGGGGATGTGGATATGGCGATATGTCAAAATTTGAAAAAGTATGATACGGGTACAGCGGGGATACATTCATAATTTTTTTTGTTTGTGATTTTAATAATGTAATATGCATGAAAATAAAACTTAAAGTAAATTAATAAATAAAGAGAGGGATTCCTATTAACCTAAAAGTGCTCAAACATTCATAAAACATCAAAAACTAAAAGCAAAAGCAAATGCAAATGCAAATGCAAATGCAAATTAAATATCATCCTTGCATGCCAACACCAAAAAAAGAATGAGAGCAGAGAGAAGAAACGTGAGAGAGTGAGAAAGCGAGAGAGAAGTGAGAGAGACAACAAGGATACATCAATTTGACAAATTCTATTACTTAAGCTCTCACTATATTTCTCTTATGAAAGAACTAAACAAAATATTATAAGTAATATGTAACTTCGAGTATCCGATACTTCAAAATTAAGTATCCGATACTTCAAAATTAATAAAAAATTAATTAAGAAGTATCCGATACTTTTAAGAAGTATCCGATACGTATCCGCGAGTATCCGAGGAGTATCGGTATCCGATAAGTATCCGATACGGATACGTCACTTTTTTTGAAGTATCCGTGCTTCATAGCCTCTAATGAAAAGCATCAAACAGAAGGAAATGTCACTTACACTGTTCTGTCCATCAGATTCCTAATAAGGAAAGAAAAACACGCAATCATGGGATTGAACCCAACACCACCTCCACCACTTGTTTCTTTAAGAATCTTTCACAAAATTGGTAATTAAACTAATCATGGGTTTTCATTGTTCAGGAGAAAATGGTAAACACATATAAGTTTTATATAGAATGATGTATCGATGACATTTTATATTGGAAAAAGCTTATGATGTGTAGCTGATATTTCTAAAACTTTATCTCTAAATTTACTCTAATGATTTGAATTGTTATATGTCAATTTTTGATTTGTGTAGGAATCAAGTACCTATAACACGACCTCCTACCGTGTTATTGTAGATGAATTTAGGGGTGATGTTTTGTATGTCTCTAATAATACCGTTTCGTACGTATGAACTACCACAATGAGTTCTTTTCATTTTCAATAAATATAAGTAAGACACATTATTTTGTATATTATTTTTATATATGAATTTTACGTGTACAACACTACCCAAGGAGCCTTTTCTCAGTGGTGATAGAGAGGAGAGCCCACAAATGATGCCCACAAATGATGCTTGTGTTTTCAGTTGTTCATATATATATTGGTGTGAAAGCACTAGCTATGCAACTTGCATGTGTTTTTGTTTCGATTCTAGGTTGAAATGACATGACAGTGGTGACAACTAGAGCACCAAACAGAGCTTAAAGACACAATGGGGGAGTGAGGTATGCAAAGGAAATAAGGTAGCTATTTTGATTGGCGGAGACATACCACTTAGATTCACCATGGCAGTAAAATAACATTTGTTTTTCAGTTGAAAGAAGCACAAAGGAAATGCTGATGCAATTGGCTCAAGTGGAAGAAACAGGGAAAATTGCTAGTCAATAATGCTAGGTATGTTATATTTGTATTGTATACTCAAATTTATTGTAAAGAATTATTTTTTTTTTGGAGATAGAAGGCCAAGATTTCTAGTTGGAGTAGTTTATTTATTGTATTTTTTGGATTTCAGTGTGAGAGTGATAACATTGTAGAGTGGTTGAGTTAGAGGTTTAGAACTATATAATCTCTATTGCTATAGTGTATTTGATCTAAAGTGATAAATAATTTTTAATATATAAATATTGATTATAATAATATTGTTGAAAGTATTACATAGCCAAACTTCAATAAAGAATACATACATCGGAGTAGAAGATGGGATGACATATATTAATGACTAACAGCACCCACATCAATCCCCCAGCAAATGGGAACAACAACATAGGTACTCATATTTTCTAAGGACAAATTTCATCAACACTTTCTCAGAAAGAATGAGAGAAGAGAAGAAAATCATCATACTAGAATTCACCCAAAAAAATCATCACTAGTTTATTTTTCCTATTTCAATTTGGATGTTATTAGAAGAGTAATGTTATATAAATTATATAAAAAAATTTTACTCGCTAATGTGATGCATGCTATATTATTGAAATGAGTTCTTTATTGTATGACACATCAATCAATTAGTAAGAAAATTTGTTGAATTCATTAATTTTTTTTTTTTTAAAGATAGGGGACATTTTTATTTTATTTTATTTTATTTTTGTTGCTAAAATAGAGATAATGTTAGAATCTAAGACCAGTCTTAGATAGTGCATTCAGGATTTGTATATGTGCAGATATGAGAGTGAATCTAAGACAAGTCTTATTTGCATTCTACTAATTTATAAATTTTATTTTTTTTCTATTTATCTTATATTTTCTCTAGAGTTAGAAATGAGTATATTAAAAAATGGATAGGAATAATATCAATAGAAGATAAATTGAGAAATAATAAATTGAGATGGTTTGGTCATATACAACGAAAAGTAGGTTTTAAAAAGCGGCCGCAACCATTACGCAATGCCATTACGTAACGATTGTGGTGGTTATCGTCACCCGTTACGGCCGTTATAGCGGTGTGACAGAAATTCACATGTGTAACGGCTACTTTGGTGTTACGTAACGGCTGTAGCGGTACCATAATGACCGTAACGGTCCGTTAGATACCATTACACCCTTTTACAATATTTTAAATAGCTTCTTTTTCCTTAAAAAAAAAAAAACAAAATTTTAAAAAAAATGAACAAATACAGGTGATCCAAACCTAAAGAAAAAATCTTACATTACTTTTTTTAAAAAAATTTATGGCACAATTTTTATTTTATAATCATTTCATTTAATAATTATGAATATTTTTTATTAAGTTAGTTTAGGTATTCATAAAAAATAATTTATAAACATTTAAAATTAATTATTCTTAAAACCATTAACTATTGAAATAAAATGTAAAAAACTCATTTTATAGTGATTTAAAAATATGAAATATATTGGATCATACTTAAAAATTAACAAAAATTGATTAAAATTTATTTTAAACCTTAATAAATGTGATTCGAAAAAAAAAAGAGCGTATCAGTAAGTTTTCTTCAAATTATGCAAAACATTAAAAAATCTCACGGTTCCGGTTGCCGCAACCGTTACACTACGGCCTTTACACCCCGCAACTGCTACCACATCACCGCAACCGTTTTTCAAAACCTTAAACGAAGACCAATAGAGGCAGTAATGAAGAGATGTAATATAGTGATGGTAAATGGTAGTGTTAGGGGAAAAGATAGATCTAGATTGACGTGAACTAATATAGTAAATGGAGATATAAATCTCTTTAATTTGGCTAACGAAATAGCCTTGGATAGAGTAAAGTAGAGAATAAAAATTTATACAGTAGACCTTATTTGATGAGACTTAAAAGTGTTTTAGAAAGATGATTAAAAGCTATTTTTTAACTTTTTAAATTTTTTTTGTAAGAAAAAAAAATTTAAAAACTAAATAGTGACTTTTAACCGACTTCCAAAATCAGCCTTAATACCGGGTTTGGTTTGGTTGTTTGATATTTTCCGAGGGGAAATAGCATGTCAGTGTCTTGACTATGGGCCATGGGCCCACACAAGTGCTGGAACCCATGTTTGAGTAATAAAAAAAAAAAAAAAAAAAAAAAAATGCCCCCTTTTGACTCTCTATTTAACTTGACAGCCCACTTACCGCTCTCATCAGCTAGTTTACACATTACTTGTGTATAATTTATAATTAGATTTGATAATTATGACAATTATTTGAAGTTGTTGAAGAAAATTAAAATAATTTATAATAGTTATTATGTTATGAGGATATCCTTGAGAATTTATTTTTGTGACATTTACACTGAAAGAGATATTTATTTTATATATTAGTATAGATGTGGTTCCTACACTTTGCTACCACTATTGTACACTTGTGGTGAGAGCTTCACCTAAAAACTAACTTTTCTCTTGAAAAACCCCTTTTTGTCTCCTAAAAAAAATTATAAATCAGTAGAAAATAGAGTAAGTAATTATAAATTCATGAAAATATAAATAGTAATTATTTGTCCCTTTTACTTATTTGTAATTATTTATTTTTTATTATAGTAATTTTCAAAGTTTTGTTATGATTAATTTTTAAATAGATGTAATCTTCTATCCTATACATATTAGATATTTACTAAACATAAACGATTAGATTAACTTTGAGAGAGAGTGAAAAGTGGACGTAAAACCTCTCTTGCTTAGGTCATAGGACCATTGTTCCACATCTTAGGTAATTTTTCTTTTTTTCTTTTTAGGATTCATTTGAGGAGAGTGATCTCATCATATGGGAAACCAAGAGAAGAGAGAGGCCTTGAGAAACTTTTATTAGTTGCATATGCCAAACACTTCAAAAAAAAATTAAAACAATGATAGTGTGAAGAAAACTTTTCAAGAAATTTGAACCATTCAAAGAGAGAACTTTTGCTTTTGTGGAGCTTATGGGGAACAAAGTTGCTTTGTCTGGTATATATATATTTTTTTTAATGGAGACTAGGATGTGAAGAGAGCCGTTGTTTTTGCTTTGTTCACTATAAAAAATATATATAATCATTTTGACAACAAATTTGAGTTGGGCACGCTATGCTTTGCTTTGCTTGCTTACACAACAAATCCATTGAATCTTGCTTTCAACCCTTTTCTTTTTCACATGTTTCTATTTTTTATTTTTTATGTACAGTTGGGAAATGCCACAAAATCTTGTTTGGACGGACTGGATAAAGGGGATTGTAATCCATCGGACTGTTAGTCCCGAGATACATTGTCCCCGGACTATTTGGTTGGACTGGATTTGTATCCTATGTTTGTTTAGTCATGGGATTAGATGTCTGGATTGGACTATTTTTAATGAATCCAACATTTGGTTAGACGGACTGGATAAGGATAAATGTTCAAAAGACTATTTTATCCTTGTAATTTATAATTTTTATTTAATATATAATTTTAAATTTGTAATCTATAATTTATAATTTAACAACACTAAAAAAATTTAATTTATAAGGCCATAATTTTTAATTTATTATTTTCAATTAAATTAAATTTATAATTTATAATTTATATTTTTTATTTAATATATAATTTTAAATTAACAACAATAAAAAAATAATTTTATTTAATATATAAATTAAATTTTCAACAACACTAAAAAAATTTAATTTATAAGGTCATAATTTATAATTTATTATTTTTAAATAAATTTAATTTATAATTTATAATTTTTATTTAATATATAATTTTAAATTAACAACACTAAAAAAATAATTTTAGAGAAATATGTAAATTTAATTTTTTAACAACACTAAAAAAAATTAATTTATAAGGCCATAATTTTTAATTTATTATTTTTAATTAAATTAAATTTATAATTTATAATTTAATTTTTTTATTTAATATATAATTTTAAATTAACAACACTAAAAAAATAATTTATAAATGTTCAAAAGACTATTTTACCCTTTCTAATTGTTTACTAAATAATAGTATGGAGGGTAAAATGGACATTTCACCAAATAATCCCATGGGATACCAATCCCATGATTTCTATCCCACACCCCTCCATGGGATAGAATAGTCCCATATTTGTGGGACTAATAGTCCGGAAGAACTATTAGTCCGGAGCAAAATTTTGCAAACAAACAATGGACTATTAGTCTGGTGGGACTAATAGTCCAATCCCACACCCTTATCCCTCAAAACAAATATGCTCTCACTACCTTCCAAACATGTCATATATGCAAATAAGAAATATAAGAAAATAAAAAATATTATGGATCATGAAAATTTATCTAAAATTTTACTCTGAAAGGAAAAGTGATGTACATTTAAAATTAGTTAAATGTGGATCACATGTAGGCCATTGATTCTTTTTGTTGAGTACATTTTAAAATAATTTTTCTAAGTATATAATATTGCTAATAAAAAAAAATATATTTGCCACTTTTTGATAGAATATTCACATTTTGTATAATATCTTGACTCTCAATAGTTACATAAATATAGTATACATGTAGAGTCACCATTTGATGTCTAAGTTCAACTCTTAGTGTTAAATTTAAATGATATAAGAGTAAGTAATTATTTGGCGGTTTAAGACCATCACGAACAAGTAAAATCAAATGTTTCACCTTTTTGAAGAGGTGAAAAGTTACTTTGCATCTTAGTTTTTCTTATGTAATCAGGATTAGAATTGATAATCATAAATTATTGAATAATTTTTGCCTATTTGACCCTATCTTATCAAGGTTCTTGTCAAAAAAAAAAATGACTCACCATATAAAAAATAAAAACCCAATAATAATAATAATAATATAGGAAAACAAGGTGGCAACAACCAATCAAATCTTAGTATAAGAAACCTAGCCTGTAATAATCAGAGAAAAGTTAATAAGTTGGAGAGGGAAATGGAGAGAGAGAATTTGAATTTGGAGAAGCGAAAATGTCTCGTAGCTCGAAAGGGTCGAGCTCGAAATGGCTCGAAAATGGAAGAAGAGGGGAGAAAGAGAGGAAAGAGGAGAAGAGAGGGAGAAAGAGAGAGGAGAGGGCTTGTCGCCGTGGGTCGTCGCCGATCGTCGCAGCAGACCGTCGCCTCGCCCAGCCCCGCCGACGTCGCAGCACCACCGTCAGCTGCCCAGCCTCCCCTCCTCCTCCAACCGGTTTTTATGGCCCCCTCCCCTCCCTCCTCCTCCTCCTCCTCCTCCTCCTCCTCCTCCTCCTCCCTTCTCTTCTTCTCCCTTCTTCTTCTTCTTCGTTCTGTAACAAAACCAGGGAAGAAAGAAAGAAAAAAAAAAAAAAATTCGACACCAAAACGACGTCGTTTTGGTGTCGAGCCGCGATTCCGAGCCGCGATTTCGAGCTACCTAGCATGGTCGTTTGGAGAAGGCACTCAAAAACTACATGGGCATTAAAAACTGTAGTAAAAATAAAACAAAATAATATACGCAACAGAGAGAGAAAGAGTAACCTACACCTATTATCCCTCGCATCTATTTTCTAAATTTCTTTTCGGAGAATTTATTAAGATGTTTTTTTTTCAAATACTTAATATATTTTTATATTTTAATAAGTTCTATTATTTAAACATTTAATTGACTAAAAATTAATTTTTATATTTAAAATATTTTATAAAAAAAAACTTACTCTTAAAAAAAAAAATTAATGCTTGACAATTTGATAATATAAATATTTATATTTTACAGTGTAGATGTTCATATTAATAGTGTGAATATTTACATCACAAAACATTCACATTGTTAATGTGAATATTATTATTAAGAATATTTTAATAATTATGTCATCCATAAGAATTATTAAAACATTAAAAAAAAATAATTTAAATAAGTAGAAAAATAAGAATTTTCATTTTCTTTTCCTTTTTCCTTCACAAATCTCCATCCAAATTCAAGATCCAAACACACATTCGGAGCAACCATACCAGCATTGATAAAAGCATGCATCATTTATCACTCATGTTTAACCATATCATGATCAGTCTACAAAGTCTCCATAAATTAAACATTCAAACACTCTAATTGTTTTGTGTATTTTGGGATGAGAGAGAGAGAGAGAGAGAGAGAGAGAGAGAGAGAGAGCAAGCGTAAATTGAAACATGGACTGCAATAATACAATGGTAAGAAACCGGATGGCAACAGCTGTGCACTAGAAAGCTTAACAGAATAAATTACAATCTCTTCTTACATGAGCAAGTAATCTGACATAACCAAAGAACAAGTACACCACAGTAGTGAGGATTGCACTTATCAGCCCATAAGAGAAGCTGGATCATCTCACCGGTGCATTGAAACACAACTTTCAACTACAACTTTTCCCCCAATAAACCGGCAATTTTACTTACTGTCATCGCCAGGCTTCAGGGGGGAAAATGTGTCTCGAGCTCCGGGGCTTAGGCAATCTTCAAAAGGAGTCACTCAGATAGTGGCAAGATTTAGAGTAGTTTGTGAGCTCAACTTCACCACCACGATCTGATCAGCTTTTGTTGCTGCTTGCAGCACCAATGCAAAGCCAAGTTCATCCACCTATGAAGCACGGATACACCGAAATGGCTCCCGTACGTGTATCGGATACGTATCGGATACAGATACGCGCCCGATACGGCGAGATACGTATTAGATACGGGAAATAAAGTATCCAATTTTTTTAAAAAAAATTTGAATTTCGGATACATCTAAGATACGCAAGGATACGGTATGGATACGGCGGGGCAAAAAAATAATTTAAAAAACTTAAAATGGGGTCAAAGTATAAAATATGAAAATAAGATAAAATAAAACACAAAAAAAAAAAAAAAAATCAACCACACTTACCTGACCTAGGTCGAACAGCAGCCGCGAAGGAGGAGGAGGAGTTCGTCGTTGTCTCTCGTCTCGAACAGTAGCTCGACGATCGTCGATCAGGTTTGCGAACAGGAGCTCCACGGTCGTCGATCAGGTTTGTCCCTCTCTCTCCCTTTCGCTCCCTCTCTGTCTGCCTCTCGCTCGATCTCACGAACTCTCTCTCTCTCCCTCTCCCTCTCCCTCTCACTCGATCTATCTGGTCTGGGTGGAGATGGACAGATCTCGATCTCATCTCCCCCCCTCTTGATCGATCTCTCTCTCCCTCTCCCTCTCCCTCTCCCTTTTATCTATGTCGTTTGTTTTGCATATTTATTTTTATTATTTTTTATTTTTTATATGTATACTCTGTAAATAAAATAAAATAAATCAACTAAGATAAAAAATAAAAATAAATAAAAAAAAACCTTATATATGTATTCGGTATTACCTGAATCCTCATAAAACAAAATAAGTCAAATAAGGTAAAAAAACTTATCAATAAATAAATAAATAAACTCATTAAAAATAAACTTTGAAAAGTTATAAAATTATAAACTTTGTAAACTTAATCTTGGCCATCAATAAATAAATAAACTTATTGATAAATAAATGAACCTTGTCAATTTTTTCCTCATTCAAATTAAGGGATTGAATTGCATTATGGTTGTTATGGGTGATCCTATATTGTTGAAATTTAATTGAATTGATGAATTTTTTGCTATGGGTGATGCATTATGATTGTTATGGGTGATGCTACATTAATGTTTTGTTTTATTTGTTTACCATAATTTTTAACAAATGAGTTCGGGTACGGGAAGTTTAGGTTCAACAAGTGGTACACCAATGGAAGAGGATGATAATGCTCCTCTTTGGTGTTATGTTACAAAACTAGAAAAAATGGAAGAAAGATGTGGTAATATAGGTTTAAATGCAATTACTGTCAAAATGAGTACAAAGGGTCATTCTTTAGGGTCAAGGCACATTTGTTAAAACTTTCTGGCAATGGGATTAGAGTGTACCCCAAACTGACTCCGCAACACCTTGCTGAAATGCAAAGGAAAATTGAAGAAGCTGAGAAAAGATTAAAGATGGCTATGCCTAAAAAAATTCCTTTACCACCTTCTACCCAATTAAAAAAGTGACTCCCCTAATTAATTTTATGGGAGCAGCAGAAGCTGGGGCAATGTTCTTGAAAGCTGTTAATTGTGAAGGTGAGCATAAAGACAAGTTTTTTATTTCCAACTTAATTAGTCAAGCAATTGAAGAAGTTGGACATCAGAATGTCATTCAAGTCATTACAGCTAATGCTCACGTGTGTAGTGCAGCTGGTTTACTCATTGAAAGTAAGTACCCAAATATCTTTTGGACACCATGTGTAGTTCACACATTGAATCTTGCTCTTAAGAACATTTGTGCTCCAAAGGAAACAGGAGTACTGCTTTTGCTTATGATGAATGTCACTGGATCACACTTTGTGTTGATGATGTGATGTTTATCAAAAACTTCATCATGAACCATTCCATGCGGCTAGCTATTTTCAATGAATTCGTACCCTTGAAGTTGCTTGCTATTGCAGACACACGTTTCACATTTGCCATTGTCATGCTCAAAAGGTTTAAACTTATAAAGCGTGGCCTCCAATCAATGGTTATTAGTGACCAGTGGGTTTCTTACAAAGAAGACGATGTTGGGAAAGCAGCATCTGTGAAGGAAAAATTATTAAATAATGTGTGACGGGATAAGATTGATTACATTGTTTTTTACATTGCCTATCTATGAGATGCTTAGGTTTTGTGACACTGACAAACCATGCCTTCACTTAGTCTATGAAATGTGAGACACCATGATTGAAAAGGTGAAGGCAAGCATCTTTAGGCATGAAGGGAAGCTAGATCATGAGGAATCAATCTTTTATTCCGTTGTGCACAATATACTAGTTGAGAGGTGGGCCAAAAGTAACACTCCTCTTCATTGCCTTGCTCATTCTTTGAATCTGAGGTAATAGCTTAATTCATACTCTTGCCAATTACATTTCTTTGTTGATATTTGTCTTTTAATATGAATAATATAATTTAATTTTAAAACTTTCTTATGTTGCAATCTAGGTATTGTAGTTCAACGTGGCTTGATAAAAATCCCAATCGTGTCCCTCCTCATAGGGATGAAGAAATTTTAAGTATAACAAACAAGTGCTTTAAGAAATACTTTCCAAATTTAGAGGAGAGAAGGGTTGTAAATGTGGAATATGCCAAGTTTTCAGGAGGTTTGGATATGTTTGGAGATTTTGACTCAAAGATTGATAGAGGAGTATTGGATCCACTTATTTGGTGGTTTACACATGGATCTCCTGCTCCTATGCTTCAATCTTTGGCATTAAAATTGCTTGGCCAGCCATGTTCCTCATCATGCTGTGAAAGGAATTGGACCACCTACTCCTTTATTCACTCCATGAAAAGAAACAAAATGACACCACAACGGGCTAAAGATTTGATTTTTGTGCACAACAATCTTCGTCTCCTATCAAGGAGAAGTCAACAGTACATTGAAGGAGAATCCAAGTTATGAGATGTTGTGGAGATGTTTTTGATTCATTGGAGGGTGCAGGCTTACTTGAAATTGCAAGTCTTTCTCTTGATGAACCAGATATGGAAGCTGTGATATTCACTGATGAAGGGGAACAAGTTGAAGCTATTGACCTTGAAGACTCTTAGCTTCATAGGAATCTTTCTTTTTTTTATCAAGTTGTCTTTTGTTTTAAGTTTTATTTTTAGGTATGCTACATTACTAAAAATTGTTGAAGTTTTATTTTTATGTATGATACATTACTAAAAATTGTAAACAAAATATTTTTTATGAACGTATCCCCGCCGTATCCGTATCCTATTTTTTCGAATTTTGTCGTATCGTACCCGTATCCCGTATCCGTATCCGTGCTTCCTAGTCATCCACACTATCAGTCGAGTGAAATCATGCTAAGTACCTGAACAGGTTTGGGTTGTCCTTGTCTCTTTCCAGATAGTCCCATGTGATCAGATCTTCGATCCTCTTCTTGATTGCTTTGAAATCAGGCTGCGTATTCACAGTTTTGTAAACAACATTGAACTAGGAAATGAATTGGATAAAAAGAAAATAGGTGAAAATAAAATGCTGTAACTTTGAAGATACCTTGAACATACGACCCAACTGCTCAACACACCCCATAACCAACTGCTGGTGGCCCAAACCTTTCCGACTCTTCATGATACGCACAATTGAAGCATCAATAGCATACTGTCTATCCTTGTTAACATCTTCAATTACCTTTTTCTTCTCATCCACAGGAGGGAGAGAAATCTACATTTTGAAGCATTTTTGCATCCCAATCATAAAATCAGTAAAAGGAAACGGAAACAGAAACTTACATGACATATTGAGGTCAAAACGAAAAACAATGTCAACACCTTAATCCTTCTCATCTTGTCGGTGAACTTAGAGTTGAACTCAAAGTGATCTGTTGGAGAGATTGTTTTGTTGTTTGGTTCTTTGTTAAGAATCTTATACTTTGCACATGAAAGAGAATGGAGCAGCCTAACAACATCATCATGTGTCAAGTTTAATTGAGTCATGATTTCCTGATAACTCAATCTGTTTGAGGCATTAAAAAGCAGCAGCACAGAAGCCTGTATGGATGAAATGCTAAAGCTCAAACCTCTGCGTTAAGAATCATAAATCCATGCATTAGATTAAAATAAGTTTCTTTAACAAAATACCTGGTAGGTTGTCACGATGAGCTCCATAGTTTTGGGTTCAAATTTTCCATTGATGTTACAAGTACACAATGAATAAATCCATGTAAGTTTTCTGCATTTTGTTTTTGTTTGATAGAATTCTCTGAAAACTTCCACACACTTAACCTAGAGCAGAAGTGAATAAATAGAATGACATCAGTGGGAATGTTCAGCAACACAGTATATGACATAAATTCACATTAAAAGAAACAATTTCAAAATTTCAATCTATGTGCGAATAACAATCTACAAGCATTACCATTTCTGCTGGGAGGTTGAGGTCAAAAGACTTGTAACTAGGCCAAAAGCCAGTAGTCAGGACAGTAACAGTCAGGTCAATCCCAGGACTTGCATTTGGATTGGTTTTGAGGTACTCTTCAAAGTTAGTTTGATTTCCCTTGCCAAAGTCAAATCTGTGACCTGGAAAACAGCAAAGCAAGAAAACAATTATATCTGCCAGTATCCCAAAACTATATTAAAGCATGGCTTGCAAATTAATACGGGTTGTAGACAACTTACCATTCCCTCCATCTTTGATGTGAACTGACCACCACATTGCTGCTTCAGCTTTGTCAGGATACTTCTCTCATGCTCATCATTGGCGCTCTTGTCAAAAAGTAAGCGTCGAGCAAGCTTTTTTCTGCCAGTCATTGCAACAAAAAATAAGTATCTATGAATCATCCAATCACAATATTCTGAAATCACCTGAAAACCAACAAAAAATTAAATAAAATTACCGGTAGAATTCAGCGAACAGATCTTTATCACTAATATAAGCAAGGAGCTTTACTACCTGTAGAATAAAAAGAAATCCAATTGCAACTGTTTGTATCTCATTCTCAACAATAAGTCAAAGCAAATGCTATGAAAGATAGAAGCATACCTTCTCAAGTGTTTCCTCAATGGCTTCATCACTCAATTTCTCACTCCCACCTTTCTTGAGAATATTATCACAAAATGTGGCTAGAAGTTCTGCACTCGAGCTTCCACCAACACCTTTGTTACAGAAGACTTCAAAAGCCTCTTTGAGTGCCTAAGACAAACAAGGGAGATTTTAATACATGAATAATAGGAAGGAAACCACAACTATGCAGCAATTGTTTAATACAAACCTCGTGGAAAAGAGTAGGGTTCATAAAATAGTTACTTACGTACGCCATGTACTTGGCATGAAGAAGCTCGATAACTTTTCTAACAAAAACCTAAAGACCCCACAGGTTAGTCAGTTCCCATACCAAGAATCCATTGACAAATCCCAGAAGTGAAGTACTATAAGAATTTGACATTACCTGTTCTGGCAGACCAAGCACATCTTTCTTATCTGCCTGTACAAGGACACTTCTTAGCATTAGAACCAGAAATAAAATTAGAAAAGATTATCACTAAGACATACAAGAGTAGATATGTTCTTTCCACCCAGAAAAGGGGAAATAAAATAAAAAAAGGAAAAGAAAGAAAAAATTTAAGTGAACAACCTTGGTCAATGATGCCACCACATCAAACAATTATTTGTACCCCCAAAGTCAAATGTAGTGCTAAATTTTGTACATTGCCATTCATTTAATTAAAATCCAAATTCAATTTCCTTCAGCAAAAAAAAAAAAAAAAAAAAAAAAAAAAAAGAAAAAAAGAAAAAAAAAGAGTAGATAACTTGTTAACCAAGTCCAATGTAATGGCAGATCAATCATGAGCCTTGTGAAATGCACCTCCTCAGAAGACAAATAGAACAAAGACTATGGGATCTGAAATAACACAATCAAGATTTCATCACCTTCTTATTGCTGGCTGCATCTTCCGCTTGTTTAACCAATGCTGTAACTTCAGCAGTAACATGCTGCATAAAGAAAAACCCAGCCAAACTTCAAAATAAATAAGGGGAATAAACAAATAATACCAGAGGCACAATGCTACATTCTTTACAGAACAATGTACTGCAAGTTAAAGACAAAAACCTGTTTAAATATACTAGAAACCGGATCTAAACCTATTTTGGAAAAGAGCCTATACATCCTTGATAAATCCTCTACCTACAAGAGAACAGGAAAAATAAACTTTATTGCAACTGAAATAACAGCAAGAAGGCTTGAATAATAACACAGTCCAAGTCTGATAAAAAAAATGGTCCAAATGACTACCTTGTCATCCCTAAGCAACGCATGACATCCAGAGTGCTCGTTCTCGAGCAATTAGGTTTCATAAACAGACAACAATTCATGTTGAACTTTCTATAGGAAGACAAAATGAACCATAATTATAACAGCAAAAGTGTATATCTTCAAAATTGGCCTCAAAATAAATAAAAAAAGAAGTGACCATTAAAAAACTAATTATTATTGGGTGGAAAGAAATTTAGTATGCCTTTACAAGAGGAAGAACAAACCTCAAGCAACTTCAGCTCGCTACTAGAATGTAGGTAATGAGCAACCCTATCCTTCTCTCGTTTCAAACACTCCTCAGCCTAGAGTTACAAAAGGATTTTTTAGAAATCATATAGGATTATCAAACAAATATATCTGACCTTAACAAGAAAAAAATAAAATGAATAGATGTTTACTTTCAACATATAATTTGGACAGGAATCTTCCAAGATCCAGTTTGAAGCCTTTCGAGAATAATAAGCCGCAGTATCTTTCAGCATATCTGCTTCAAAGTCATTCTCATAATGATACATTTGCCCCATTCCGATCTCAACAAATATATCCAAAACATTTTTTAACAAAGCTCGGTCAATTTGCTCTCCTTCACGCTCTTGATCAATCTGTTTAGAAGATACTATTGATTAACCAGAGTAGGAAAGATGGAAATAATGGTGTACAGTTGACACAATGGCTCAGGCATACCAGAGATATTACAGCATCCCTTACTTTACTATTTAACTCTCGATAGACCTGAAATCAAAATATGTTCCAAAAGGGTTTCAATGCAATATATCGTAAAAGGAAAGGGCAGTTCAAAAAGAGAAAGAAGGAAACAAAGATGGCAAGATAACAATAGGATACAAGCGTGACATACCAGATCCTGGAAGCAAGTGAGTCCGACATCATTAAGTGCTGGAAGTGACCTCCGAGGAAGGAAGTAGTGACTAAGAAAATGAAAAAATCTAGAAAGCCACCTGACCATCACTTTATGATTCGACCACCTATTCACAAGCTCTCTCATCATGAACTCATCATGCTTCTCCCTTAAAGAAGGCAATACCTGAAACAGAAAAGCAAGCAAATGATGTTATTTGTAAGATAACTTGCAAAGAACTAAAACTACAAGTTCAAATGATTAACAATTATTATATGTGACAATAAAAACCTTAATTGGTCCATCATATAGACAAGTCAAAGCTACATCTATTAACATCATATACAAAATACATAATCCATCATTCTAACCATGTCAAATAGTGAAGGTCAAATTTATAACCCTCCTTCATGTGTATTGCACAGAACAAAAATTCGCTAATCATCCACAATCTTTCCACAATATACAAATTACGGGAACGATAACATTATCTCTATCAGTTGGAATTTAAATTTATATAAATGATATGTAATGTAATAGTATGTGCAACATCATTGAATTGTATATGTGCAGATTTTTGCAAAAAAAAAAAAAAGAGTATAAATAGATCAAATGAATGAATCTTTCATACCGTAGATGTAATGTACTCTTCAAAAGACTCCCGGTACTTGTCATACAACTGCTGAGAGTAATCATGAGGGGCCTTGCACATATTATAGATGATTCTGTATACATAGTTAAAAATAACAACAATTTCAAAGACAAAACCTTGCTTGTAAAAGCAAATAAATAAATATCGAAAAGAAGACAAAGCATACGTATAAAGCATCACGTAGTCCTCGCCGCTGAACGGCGGCTCGGGCAATCCTTCTAGAATGTTCTTCAGCTTTGTAATCCCTTTCTCCATAAACTCCCATCCCTGTTCAAAGTCAATGGTCTCTCGCTCATTCAGCGTCATATTGCTCCACCCTAATCTCCAGCTCTAAACCCAAAATCTACAAATTAAACACACATTATCAAAATCAACCACAACATACCACCACCAATAATTCACCACCAAACCCTAGCAATTTCAATAACAATATTATCAAATTCTTGCCTAGAAAAACAACGAACACTCCGCGAATCGAATCTTCAACGACAAAATGATGGCATAAAATCGCAGTTAATCGAATAAATTCTGAACAAAATTTGCGATCACAGGCAACCAAGAGCCTAATTGCGAGAAGAACAAACCCTAATTGAAAGCACCGGAATCGATGATGGAGAGAGAGAGAGAGAGGGAGATGGCGGTGAGATGTGAATCGTCTGTCTTTCTTTCCAAATTTCTCAAAAGATCTCCCTGATTTCTGTAAGTAATATTTGTTTATTCCCCGCACTTTTTTTTCTTTTTTTCTTTTCTTTTTTTCATATCCGCCTCAAAGAATTTTTTTATTATTTATTTATGGAGTTTTTTTTTCTTATTTTTGTAAAAATATATTTCGCTATGATTTTTGTTCAATTTGTTCATTAGAGGATATTGTTCATTTTGTAAGGTTGTTTGTATACATTATTTATGTAAAAAATTAAATTGATCTTTTTTTTTTTTTGGATAAGTAAGTCATATTATAACCAAAAAAGAAAGATATACAATGAAGTTCAATATACATCTTTTGGAAGTAAAATAAACATAAACAAAAAATAAACTATTCCCTCAAAAAAAACAAACTAAGCCTATATATGACAAACACAACATACACAACAAATGATTCAAAATTTCCCTTTAGCACTCTTCAAGTAATGAAGTTTCACTTTGAGTTTTTTTCTGTTATCCTACATTGTAGTCTCCCCATTAATGGGATCACCTGGAGATGGACTCCCTCTACTTTTTAGGCTCTTCGTTTGACACAACAACTCTTGATTTACTTCTCCATTCCCCAACTCTCCCATATCACATGATTCAAGGACATCAAAAGCATTAGATGTTGATGGGGTGAAACACTGCGTGTCTCCCTCTTTGTTTATCACTGTCGTTGAACCTTGCCCACCATCTCTCCCTTTTTTCTTCACCACTTCCCACTTAGTTGGAACTTGTATGTTAGTCTTCTTGACTCTCCACTCTTGTTTGGAAGATTAAGGGTTCAAAGTCTTTGGCTTCTGAGGACACAAATTAGTGGTATGACTAAAAGTCTTACAAACATCATACCTTTGAGGCTTCCATGGAACCTCAACTTGAATCTCATATGGGTCACCATAGCCAAGATTTATTTTGAAAGACTTAAGGATCTCTTTATTTGCTGGCACTCCAGTACATATTCTTACAAACTTAAGTCTGCTTCTTTTGAACGTAGGCTCATCCAAATAACGAGGAGTTCCTATGATGCTAGCAATGTAACCTAAACCTTCTTCAGTCCAAAGCTCCAAAGGAACATTATACAACTTCACCCACAATGGCACACTTGAAAATTCACACTTTGTTAGTTTTAGTCCATGTTGTCATTTTTTAACAACAATCAATCTAGCCCCAATGTAATAGGGGCCATCTTCCCAAATTTTGTCTATAGCCTCTTCATTTTTTACTTTAAAATAAAAAACCCATTATAAATGGAGACAACATCTTCAAGCAAATTTTCCCAAAGTTTCTCTGTCCACATTTTCACATAATGAAAAGAGAATCTTTTATCAATGAAGTATCCAACCAAGGCATTTTCTCAATGAGAAAAGCTTTTTTTTGAGATCTCTATAGGGACATTGTACATGCCATCTACTAGGTTCTCAATTTTATGGGCACTTATTTTATACTTCATTTTTGACACTTTGTTAATCTCTTCTTTAAGTAAAGAGCTCCAAGCTTATAGAGGCTTTCCTGATATAGCAGTTGTATCACCATCAAGACATTCACCCTTGTCAGATTGTGTGTCTTCCATATGTAGTTCAACCAAATCCTTATTTCTACAAGCTCGCACATTTTCAACACTCTTCTGTTACTTGGTGCCAATTACTTCTCTCATTTGATCAACACTGAGTGAGCTAAGTTTATTTGTTATTATCATTTCATTTGCCGCCAGTGGGGAAACAATGGCCAATTTTTGCCACTGCTCAAGATCAGTTAGCACTCTAGTTGGTGTGTTCCATGCATTAGGTGTTTGATGCTGCTTTGATGATTGCTCAGTTGAGGCTTGCATTTTCACATTCAATTGCAACCGTGGTGTACCAAGATTTCCACACAAACATAGATCGACACAATCACACTCGATTGAGCTATCCTCCAATTCCACATCTCTTAAACCCCTTTTGTTTTCATTCGAGGGCCCTTGCCATGGTCCCACAAAATCTCCAGATATGAGAAATTTGGGGCCTCATCAGATGTGTGTAGACCTACGGGGGAGTACAGCAGGCATCTCATCGGTAGATATTTGAGCATCCATCTGATTATCAAACTCCTGCAATGAGACCTTGGTTGATTTGCACTTAGCAGATTTACATTTTAATTTACTCTTCGCTAATTTGCTTTAAGCTAGTTTGCCCTTCTTCATTGATAGCTTGCTGCCCTCTCTGTCTCTCTTTTTGTCCCTCTGTTTCTCTCTCTCTTTCTCCTTAATTATTTTATGACTTTTCAGTAGCAAAGTTCATTGAGGCATTTTGTCGAACGGGTGGAGGGCAAGACCTCTGGTTGCACAAGAAACTCTCCACCTTGTAAGACAGCTTGGCCACTTTCAGCAACAACTAGGCTTAGCACTCAATAACCCAAGAACGAACCAGAGGCCTTCTTGGTCTGCAATATCGGTCTGTAAATGGGAGCGAGTCTCCATCTTTTGCTCTGGAGCCAAAGAGAGGGCCAAAGCTGGAAGAGAATCGAAGATCCAACAGCTAGGTAGCTGTAGTAGTACCAGAGATCTCCAACACTTTGATGAAATTTTTTCTCTATATGGCTCTGTTCGTAGTTGAGAGAGAAAGTGGAGGATGTTGTATTCTAAATTGTATTGAATAATTTGACTTTATTTTTGTTAGGTATTCCGTGCACCGACAGATAGACAGGGTGAAGTCCTGTTTGTCTAAATTGGGTGAGATAAGCAACATCTTCCAAAAAGCTTCGAATGTTGGAATGGAGCAACTTGTTCATTAAATTCATCTGATAATTATAATGTATTCAATTTAGGGATTTTTATTGAAAAGTCCAATTTAGAAGTGTTTTAACCCAAGAAGTCCATGAAGGAATTTTTTAACTCATTTAGTCCCATGTATGTATAGTTTTATTCCATAAAGTCCATTTTCTTGATTTATACTATTTTCTTGGACACTTATGCCCTTATATTTAATTTTGATACTTAATTTTGATACCCTTATAAATATTTTTTGAACGATTAGCAATTTAATGATGTAAACATTCATATTTTAAAATTCACATTGGTAGGAATACAAAATTACCCGTGGGCGGCCCGAAACCCGCTCGCGAGCCAGGGCGGGCCCGACCCGTTGACAATGTGAATATTCACATTGACATGTTAACATTCACATTAATAGGAGTGTAAAATTGGCTCCCGTCCCGTGGCGGCGCGAAACCCGCCCGTGGCCCATGGGCGGCCCAGGGCGGGCCCGGCCCGGCCCGTTGACAATGTGAATATTCACATTGACATGTTAACATTCACATTGATAAGAGTATAAAATTTGGCCACAGCCCATGGGCGGCCAAAAGCCCGCCCGCGGCCAGGGGCGAGCCCGGCCCGGCCCGTTGACAATGTGAATATTTACATTGACATGTTAACATTCACATTGATAGAAGTGTAAAATTAGCCCGCGCCTCGTGGTTGCCCGAAACCCGCCCATGGCCCGTGGGCGGGCCCGGCCCGACCTGTTGACAATGTGAATGTTCACATTAACATGTGAACATTCACATTGATAAGAGTATAAAACTGGACAGCAGCCCAGGGCGGCCTGACCCGGCCTGGCCCGTTGACAATGTGAATATTCACATTGACATGTTAACATTCACATTAATAGGAGTGTAAAATTGGGCCCCGTCTCGTGGTGGCGCGAAACCCGCCCGCGGTCCATGGGTGGCCCGGGGCGGCCCCGGTCCGGCCCGTTGACAATGTGAATATTCACATTGACATGTTAACATTCACATTGATAAGAGTATAAAATTAGCCCGCGGCCCGGGGCGGGCCCGGCCTGGCCCGTTGACAATGTGAATATTCATATTGACATGTTAACATTCACATTGATAAGAGTGTAAAATTAGCCCGCGGCCCATGGACGGCCAAAAGTCCGCCTGCGGCCCGGGGCGGGCCCGGCCCGGCCTGGCCTGTTGACAATGTGAATATTCACATTGACATGTTAACATGCACATTGATAGGAGTGTAAAATTAGCCCGCGCCCCGTGGCTGCCCGAAACCCGCCCACGGCCCGTGGGTGGCCCGGGGCGGGCCTGGTCCGGCCTGTTAACAATGTGAATATTCACATTGACATGTTAACATTCACATTGATAAGTGTGTACAATTGGCCCGTGACCCGTGGGCAGCCCGAAGCCCGACCTCGGGCCGGGGTGGACCCGGCCCGTTGGCAATGTGAATATTCACATTGACATGTTAACATTCACATTGATAGGAGTGTAAAATTGGCCCGCAGCCCATGGGTGGCCCGAAGCCCGACCGCAGCCAGAGGCGGGCTTGGCCCGACCCGTGACAATGTGAATATTCACATTGACATGTTAACATTAACATTGATAGGAGTGCAAAATTTGTCCGTTGCCCGAAGCTCGCCCGCGGCCCGGGGTAGGCCTGGACCCAAACCCGGGCCGCCCACGGGCTTCGGGCCGCCCATGGGACGCGAGTCAATTTTACACTCTTATCAATGTGAATGTTAACATGTCAATGTGAATATTGACATTGTCAACAGGCCGGGCCGGGCCCGCCTCGGACCGCCCATGTTTCGGACAACCACGGGGCACGGGCTAATGTTACACTCTTATCAATGTGAATGTTACAATGTCAATGTGAATATTCACGTTGTCAACGGGTCGGGCCCGCCCCAGCTCGGGGCCGGACTTCAGGCTGCCCACGGGTCACGGGCCAATTTTACACTCTTATCAATGTTAATGTTAATATGTCAATGTGAATATTCACATTGTCAATGAGCCGGGCTGGGCCCGCCCTGGGCAGCGGGCGGGCGGGCTTCGGGCCGCCCACGGGCCACGGGCCAATTTTACACTCCTATCAATGTGAATGTTAATATGTCAATGTGAATATTCACATTGTCAACGGGCCGGACCGGGCTCGTCTCGGGCCGCCCACGGGCTTCGGGCCGCCCATGGGACGCGAGTCAATTTTACACTCTTATCAATGTGAATATTCACATTGTTAACAGGCTAGGCTGGGCCCGTCCCGGGCCGCCCACGGGCCGTGGGCTAGTTTCGGGCAGCCACGAGGCGCGGGCTAATTTTATACTCTTTTCAATGTGAATGTTAACATGTCAATGTGAATATTTACATTATCAACGGGTCGGGCCGGGCTCGCCCAGGGCAGCTCACGAGTCGCGGGCGGCTTTCGGGCCGGCCACAGGGCGCGGGCTAATTTTACACTCCTATCAATGTGAATGTTAACATGTCAATGTGAATATTCACATTGTCAACGGGCCGGGCCGGGCCCGACCAGGGCCCCGGCTTCGGGCTGCCCACGGGTCACGGGCCAATTTTGCACTATTGTCAATGTTAATGTTAATGTTAATATGTCAATGTGAATATTCACATTGTGAACGGGCCTACCCGGGCCCGCCCCGGGCAGCGGGCTGGTTTTGGGCCGCCCACGGGCCACAGGCCAATTTTACACTCCTATCAATGTGAATGTTAACTTGTCAATGTGAATATTCATATTATTAACGGGCCGGGCCGGGCTGGGCCTATTTTTTTGGCCTGTGGGCCGGCCCGGCCCGACTCAAATTTTTCCGGGCACCCACGAGGATCGACATGGGTCGGGCCCTTACACATTGACGATATGAACATTTACATTGACGGTGTGAACATTCACATTAAGGGTATTTTGGTAATTATGTCACCCATAGGACTTATTGAAACATAAGAAAATAATGTGAACTAAATGGAACATAAGTAGATGAAAATGGTATTTTGGTCTTCTTATCTCAAATTGAACCTAATGGAATAGTAAAAAAGAATATGGGTTGGATGGAATAAAACTCTTAGAAAATGGATTTATCAAAAAAGCTCTCTTCAATTTATTATTGTATTTGTTTAAAAAAAATAAACGATTGGTATATTTTTTAAAATAAATTATTATTTTTTATAATAAATACTATAAATTGAATAAAAAAATTATCAAAATTAAAATAATTCTTTTTATAAATATATATATAAAAAAATTATAAATTAAACAATTTAAATTATTAAATTATCAAAATTGAGTTTGTAATGGGTCTTATGGACCTGGACAGCACGCAGTCCAGAGGAATCCGACCCTTTTGGATATTATGATATCATAGCATCTTCGCCCTTTAAAATTTTAAAAATTGTACTTAGGCCCAAATTATTTTGAATATTATAAAATAATATTTTGATCTCACATTATGATAATAAATTTTAGAATCTCAACTTCATAAAAATTCTAGGTCTGCCACTCCATATCTTTCTAGTCTCTTATTTCATTTTTTATTGGCCTAAAATATTAGTTCATTTTCAAAAATAAAGTACAAAAATAATATAAATTTTTTATTTTGTCATTCTTTTAAATTCATTAACAACATAAAAAATACAATTATGACATTGATATTTCTCAAAAAATATACTATCAAAGGTTAATTTTGAAAAATTAATTTTTTTAAAGTGTAATAATTGTATTACCAAAAAAAGTTAGATTCTCCAAAAAGAACCATTATTTTAGAACGGAGGGAGTATTTGAATTATTCATGATACAAAAAATATGAGATTATTATAAAAGTGTAAGTTGCCGTTTGGCATTGGCTTTTTTAATTAATTTTTTTGAGTTGGGACTAAAAGTCCGTTTGATTTGATTTTTTATTTTTATTTTTTTGATTCTTGTGAGAAAAAAAGTGAGATGATTATGATTTATATGTGACATTTTATCATATTGACTTATTTAACCTATTTTATTTTTTATGTTTTTTTAGTCCACCTAAGTTGGCCAAACGAATAGCTTGTTTGGGGTATGCTATATAAGCGCACTTTTTTATCTTTTTATCTTTTTTGGGTCACATTATTTCTTTATTTTTCTATACATTTTTTTATAAAAAATCAAAAAATACACTTATTTAAATCATCCCTAACTAATGTTTTAAATTTTAATTTTTAAAAATAAACTTGGTTTCAATTTAAAACAATTGATGGTATCCAGATAAGAACTTAGGCGGTTCTACCAATCCATCCATATGAGGTTTAGCTAAATTATAAATACTCTCTTGAGGTTTCGAAAATTATATCACGTCCCATGAGATTTGTTTTTTCATAACAATTTGCCTCCTGAGGTTTATATTTCATAACAAATTACCCTTTAATTTGTTACGCAAATATAGCATTTAGGAAAAAATTTATAATTTCTCAAACCTCAGGGGATATTTATAATTTAGCTAAATCTTAAGGGGTATATGTAATTTGCCCTTATAATTATTTATGAGTCAAGTTTTTGTCTTCAATTTTCACTGTTGTGAAAGCGACCGAACAATTCAGTGTTTAACTGTTGTCAAATATTTTAATCTACAAATATCAAAATGATATTGCTTATTTATATGCTTTCATTACAAGAAGGGAAAATTATTTATAAGTTCTATTAGAAAGACTTATATTACATATAATTTTATTAAAAAATTTATATTTTTATAAATTCTGTGGGAAGTTTGTTAACATATTTACTCTCAATATTAGTTATTAATATCATAAATAATAGTAAAACCATATATATAGGAAATTGAATGTTATCATAAATCATATTTATATAAATGTAACGTAACGTGACACCTACATAAACGTAACGTGACACCTACATAAACGTAACGTGATACCTATGATCTATGGTAACATGCAATTTCCTATATATTGCATGTTACCATACATCATATCTACATAAACGTAACGTAACATGACACCTACATAAACGTAACGTGACACCTATGATTTATGGCAACATTATAGGAAATTGAATGTTGCCATAGATCATATCTACATAAACGTAATGTAACGTGACACCTACATAAACGTAACGTGACATCTATGATCTATAGGAAATTGAATGTTGTCATAGATCATATTTATATGAAACGTAACGTGACACCAACATAAATCAGTAACATTTTCACATTCAATTTAAAAAAATAAAACTCATTAAGTTTGCGAAATGTAACGTGACACATTACGTTACGTTACGTTTATGTAGGTGTCATGTTACATTTATGTAAGTGTTACATTACGTTACGTTTATATAGGTGCCACGTTACGTTACGTTTATGTAAGTGTCACGTCACGTTACGTTTATGTAGGATCTTGTGGAATATATTCCTATCTAAATAGGATTTGAGACTCTATAAGAAAATACATAGGACTTAGCCTACCATAAGTGTCTGAAAAAAGACTTATAAATAAGTCTCCCTTAAAAGAAATTATAATTTTTATTGCTACTGCATCATTAAGGCCTCTTTTGGAAAGACAATAAAAAGTCAAAGCCAAGCCAATTTTTAACTTATTTTGGATTACATTACACTCTTTATTTTTTTTACACATTTAAAAAAAAAAAATCAAAAAAAAAAAAAAAATTTTCAACCAATTTCTCGAAACAATCATACATCACATCACAAAGAGAGTCTACCGCCATGTATCATCCAGGGATATATGGTGTGGAGATATATTTTCTGAGTACTAAACACGTGGCCAAGGTGACGCCGACGTGTCAGCCGAGGTGCCACGTGTCCTGTCCATGACGCCGAGGTTATCTCGGCTAGGCTGAGGTTACCTCCGTAGATATCGGAATCCGGGATAAGCGGATAAGGTACAAGAGTCCTAAAATGAGGAAGGACTTCAGCATGGATAAGGATAATACTCTTAGGGAGTTTATTTTTATCTCTTGGAGAGTCTAGGATAAGCACTGAGCTAAAGTCCATTGAAGCTAGGCTTTTATTGGGACTAGGAAGGAGTTAACTATAAAAGAAAGGCACCCCCGATGGGTCTAAGGTACGTAATTTATATTCTGAACAGTGAATTTAGCATTTGTGATAACCCTGTTCCGTTTTATGTTAATTGGTCTTTATTATGAATGTGATTATGTGTTTGATATGATTTTGTGTGCCATTATGTGAAAATATGTGGTTTTGAATTTCTATCTGTTCACCGTAGGAATATTTGTTTGATTATTTGCTTTGGAATTTAAATTGAAGGCCGTATCGGCCACAGAAATCGAAATTGATTGCGCCATTGTGATTAGCGTAATTTTTAGAGCCTACGGTGAAATTTAATTGAAAATTGATTCGGATCAGATTAATTAGATTAAATTAATGCTTTAGTGCCCAACTATTTAATATTGGTAATTATAATTGAGGAAATTATATAAGTGGGGCACTATACACCCAATTCTCCTCTTTAGCTTCATTTTGGCTGATTTTGAACTCAAGAAAAGAGAGAGAGCCGGCTAGAGAGAGAGAGAGAGAGGGAAACAATTGAAGATTTGCTCAAGAAGCTTGAATAAATTGAAGACTAACTCAAGATTTGACCAAATTGGGGAGATTGAGCTTCTAGGTAAGCAATTGATTATGAAGTTATGAGTTTAATGTTGTAATTTGTGAATTCAAAGTTGAATGATGATAAAGAATATGAATTGAGTTAGTTTTGTTGAATTTGAAGTCAATAGACACATGCATGTAGGAAATTGTTATGAATTTCCATGTTTGAGCATGTGTGTAATCCATGTTGAATTGTGAATGAAGTCCATGTATTTGATCATCTCTTCACCAATTAAGTTGAAAATAATGAGTATCTCCCACATGCAAGTGCAAATCATGAAAATGTGAGCTTTGAATGTTTGAATTTAGTGTGTTGGTGATGAGTTTGAGTCAATTTGGAACATGCATGTAAGAAATTCTTGGAATTGAGCTTCATAATGTTGTAATTTAGTGTTTGTATCATGTTAGTACATGTATATGTGAAGTTTGAGCTGAAATTATGTGTTTAGAACCTTTGAATATCAAGTTGAAGCTCAAGAACATGTTCTGGAAAATCCAGAAATTATGATGTCCGCTAGAGCGGGGAAACCGCCGCTCGAGCGGGAAATACGAGCTCCCAGTATTTTCTGCAAACATGACGTCCGCTCGAGCAGGGAAGTTCACGCTCGAGCGGGGAGCTATGTAGACCGAGTTCGCGCTCGAGCATAAATTTGATGTAACCAGCACTTTTGCAGGCCTCATGGGTCCGCTCGAGCGGGGACCCTGTTTCTGAAAATTTTATGTGTTTCGTTTTCCGGTCTCTTTCACTTCTAAGTACTCATAGGCATGTATGAAGCATTATAAATGAATTAAAGGGATAAGAACAAAGGCTAAAGAGGAATACGTGAATTGAAGAACGGATTGAATCATTTGTGACCCGTATGTGTTATGTGATGTGTAGGGTCAAGCTCCAGGGCAAATCAACCAACCGATCACTGTGAGTAATATCTTGATAAAGATATCTGAAATATGTTGTTGTCCAATTTCTTACTTCTATGTAAGTTTATAAGTTTGTTAATTTGATTGGTGGACAATGTTTGCTATACCAAATGAATGGGCCAAAGGCCAGTTTGACATGAATGAATGAATGAATGGGCCGAAGGCCAGTCTGACATAAATGAATGAATAGGCCAGAGGCCAGTATGATTTGAACGATAGAATGAATGGGCCAGAGGCCAGTACGATCTAAATGATAGAATGAATGGGCCAGAGGCCAGTATGATCTGAATGAAAGAATGAGTGGGCCAAAGGCCAGTCTGACATGAATGAAAGACAAATGGGCCAAAGGCCAGTTTGACATGAATGGATTGGGCTCGAGGCCGTCCGAAGTGTCTGGAACCGAAGTCACTTGATCTATAGCTATTTATATACTAGATAGAAATATGAATTGGGCCTAAGGCCGTCCGATGTATATTGTTCCAATGCATGTTCTTCAATTGATATTATTCACTGGGCTTTCGTTCACGCTCATTCATGTGTTTGTAGGTGAGCCAAGAGAGGTCCAGACCTAGCCTCAGTGAAGTCTGTGTGGAATAACTAAGGTTTTGAAGAGTCAGCCTTTGCGTCTCACGCACGAGACTCGTCTTCGCCCTTTTGTTATGTGTTTATATTTTGTCATGTTGGCAAAGACTTTGAATCTGTTGTATTTAGTTTTCATGGGTTGACTTAGACTTAAATGATCCTGTCTGTACAGAACCTTATGCTACTATATTTTTTGAAGTGAGTTATTAACATGTATGTGTATGGTTTGCTATGACGTGTCATGTAAGCATAGCTCTATGGACAAAGTTTTTAATTTTGCTTCTGTTTGGCCCTTTTACTCTGATGAGTTATGTTTGGTTTGGTTTGAGGCCGTAGGTAATCTCAGGATTATTGGCCGGTTATGTCCTTAACCCATAGGGGTGGGTTCGGGTTGTGACAACACTATTGATTATCTTTGAGAGATATATTGACTTGATCGTCGGAGTGCCCCCGGGTGGACGAACCACTGCCGGAATCTTCTCTTTTTGTTGCAGGTCAGACAGGTGCCATTTATTCTGCTAGTGCTCTCTAGCTGAATACTAAGTTTGGCAGTGTGGTCAGAAATTCACTCACACAATTTGGCGCCGTCTGTGAGAAAGAAAGGATAATAGATGGCCAGTGACGGACAGAAGGATAAGGTTGGGGACGAAACCCCTGCTGGGAACGGTAAAAACCTTGACCCAAACATGGTGGAAGATGGTTGCAACGAGGAGACTCAGAACCAGAATCACAGCAAAAAAGGCGTCGGCCAGGGTGGCGATGCACCAAAGAAACCAGATCAAAGTGGGTACTACAACGAGAACAACCTCCAGGTGTGGAAGGATAGATGCTTGCGGAGGGACGATGAGGTGAAAAAGATGGCTAACAAATTGGCAGACCTGCAATCGGTCATCAATTTCATGATGCAAAATAACGTCATGTAGCCATCATTCCCGCTGCAAGACAAGCCGATTCCCGCGGCCATTGCCCAGAAAGGAGGGCAGAAACCAATCGCAGTAGCCCCGCAGCACACCAGGAGCGAAAAACACTCTCACCGGCCTTCAAGGGAGGTTGGGCGAGGAGAGTCGATGAGAGAAGAATCACGAAGGATACATCACACTAAAGAAGCAGACCCTAGAGAACATAGGCATGTTCAAAGGCAGGAGCTGTGCTTCGATACAACTCATGGAGAAAGGTCGAAAAGGGCTCACAACGAAGCTGAGAGCAGCGCACCGAAAAGACTAAAGTCAGGAGATAGCCGAGCTCCTGGGCGGACCAAAGAAGACTAGAGAGATTACCTCAAGGGAAAGCAATAGAATGCCGATGCCGAGGTAACTTCCCCTGTTAAGCCGAGAACACCATTCTCAGTGGAGTTAGAAAAATTTGAGGCTCCAAAAGAGATTCAGTATGCCGAGGTTCCAAATATACGATGGTAAGTCAGACCCCAACTTTCACGTTGGATTATACCTGAACTCAATGGCATTGTATAGTGGGAACGAGCCGTTGCTTTGCAAAGTGTTCCCCTCATCCTTCGGGGAGATTGCATCAGACTGGTTTCACAAACTGCCAAAGGGAAGTGGAAAGACCTGGGAAGGCCTGGCCGAGATGTTTGTGGCCAGGTTCGTAACAAACAAGCTACTGCCATTGAAGGTGGACGCATTGATGGCTCTAAGAATCAGTAAGGATGAAGGCCTTAGGGCCTACGCAAAAAGGTACTATGAGGTGTTCAACCGAATACCCGAGTGCAACCAAGAGGTGGCGGTCGTGTCTTTCAAGAACGGCCTAAAAGATGATTGTCCACTATGAAAGTCTTTGGCAAAACCATTGCCAAAAAGCATGGAAGAGCTCATGGCCAGAATTGAGAAATATGCCAGAGTCGAGGAAGATACATTAGGGATTAAAGAGACAAAGTAAGAAAAGGGGAACGGCTCGCCGAAGCGAGGCCGAGGTAACAATGGATCCAATAAGCAAGAAATAGGACTGAGGACTGCACAGGCAGTCACGAATGTGTTCCGAATCCCAATTCACAAAGTCCTGGATAAAATCCGCACCCAACCCTATTTTAGAGCACCAGCAAGGGTGCCAGGAGAGTTTATGGGAAGGAGCCTTGGTAAGCATTGCGATTACCATAACGAAGATGGGCATATGACTCAGGGTTGCAGAGCCCTGAAAGCACACTTGGAAGACCTGGTAAGGCAAGGCCATCTGAGGGACCTTGTATATGAGGCCAGGACAAGGGAAGAGCAGGCAAGACTGCCTCAGGCACCAACAACTCCACCTCCCCCAGCACAGCAACCGCAGGCGGGCGGACCTCGGGTAATTAATGTAATTCACTCGAAGATCAACGAAAACGAAATTCGGGGGGAGACCCAGAAGGTAAAGGATTAACAACATGTCTACCAAGTCGGGGAGAAAAGACCTCGGGCCGAGGAGTACCAGGGACTAGTAGTGTCCTTTACTGAAGCTGACCTGGAGATGGTCCAACATCCGCATAACGATGCCTTGGTAGTATCCCTCCAGGTTGGGGAGTGCCAAGTGAAGCGCATCCTCATTGACCAAGGCAGCTCTTGTGACATCATATATGTCAGATGCTACAAGGAGCTTGGCCTTCACCCAGACGATATGGAACAATCTAATGGCCCAATGGTCGGGTTCAATGGAATGCCGACATGGCCACCAGGAGCAGTAAGCTTAGATGTGCAGGCTGGCACGAAAAAGATAAAGACGGAGTTCACCGTAATCGACATACCCTCCCCTTACAATATCATCTTGGGAAGGCCATAGTTGCATGCAATGAGGGCTGTCGTCTCAACATTGCATCAACTATTGCGATTCCCAACAAAGCATGGGATAAAAGAGGTTAGAGGAGATCAGCTGCAGACAAAGAATTGCTCCATGGCAGCAATGAAATCCACCTGCAGCGTATGAGAACCAGAGAAGGCAGAGATCGAAGACGAAGATGTGGAGGTCCTAGAGGATGTCGGCAAAAAGCCAGCCGAGAAGAGTGAAGAAGCACTGAAGAAAATCCTCGTCCAGGAGAGGGATGAAGAACGCTTCTTTCTTCTCGGCTCAGGCTTAGTCGAAGAAGAGGAAAAAGAGTTGGAAGCTTTCTTAAGAGCAAATATTGAGGTGTTTGCTTGGACGCTTTACGAAATGCCTAGCATTGACCCTGTGGTCACTTGCCATAAACTGAACGTTGACAGGTCAGCCAAACCTATAATTCAATGAGCAAGAAGACCAACGTTGTTGCACGTCGAAGCAGTGGAAGAGGAAGTAGACAGACTTCTAGAGGCCAGGGCCATTCGAGAGGTAAATTACCCGACATGGCTATCAAATACAGTGGTGGTGAAGAAAAAGAATGGTAAATGGAGGGTCTGCGTAGACTTTACCAGCCTGAACAAGGCGTGTCTCAAAGACAGTTTTTCTCGACCCAAGATTGACCAACTGGTAGACGCAACTCCAGGGCATGGAAGGATGAGCTTCCTGGATGCCTATAGGGGGTACCATCAGATAGCCATGTACCCCCCAGATGAAGAGAAGACTGTGTTTATCATCCCAAAAGGGCTGTATTGCTATAGAGTGATGCCTTTTGGGTTGAAAAACGCAGGAGCAACTTACCAAAGATTGGTAACCAAGATGTTCAAACTCCTGATTGGCGGAATGGTGAAAGTTTACATTGATGACATGGTCATGAACACCAAGGAACCTGAAGGTCATTTGGCTGACCTGAAAGCAGTCTTTGACATCCTTAAAACATATCGGCTCCGACTCAATGCATCGAAGTGTGCATTTGGAGTTGGATCTAGTAAGTTCTTGGGATACCTGGTGACCAGAAGGGGCATTGAGGCTAGCCCAGATCAGATCAAGGCCATCATAGAGTTGAAGAGCCCAACATCGGCAAAACAGGTGCAAATGTTGACTGGAAGGGCCGCAGCCCAGAATAGGTTCATCAGCAGATGTTCAGACAAGTGCAAACCTTTCTTCAACTTAATGAAGAAAGCCACAGACTTCTTATGGACCGAGGAGTGCGAAGTCGCCTTGGCCGACTTGAAGAAGTATTTGACCACGGCTCCAGTTCTCTCAAATCCAGAACCTGGAGAGGAGCTGTTTTTATACTTAGCAGTTTCAGAACATGTGGTAAGCTCAGTGGTAATCCGAGAAGAAAAAGGGAAGCAAAGGGCTGTTTACTATGTGAGAAAAACCCTGGGTGATACAGAAACCAGGTATCTACCCCTAGAAAAATTGACACTGGCTTTAGTAATGGCTTCAAAAAAGCTGAACCATTACTTTCAAGCCCATAAAATTGTGGTGCTAATAGAACACCCTTTGAAGTTCCTGTTACAGCAAGGAGATCTGACAAGAAGAATAGCCAGATAGGCAGTGGCCTTGGGGCAGTATGACCTGGAATACAGACCCAGAACAGCAATCAAAGGCCAAGTTCTGGCCGACTTCGTGGCCGAGTTCACGCCAGAATCCATCATACATCGGGCTCCGTTGAGCCGAGATGAACAATGTCTGAGCAAGCAAGAAGGAGCCCAGTCGAAGGCAACGGAACAAAGGAAGGAAGAAAAACTCAGACCCTGCAGCATTTACATCGGCGACTCCTTCCGACTGTTTGTCGATGGGAGTTCAAACTGACAAGGAGCGGGGGCAGGAGTAGTACTGGTATCTCCAGATGGATAGATATTGGAACAGTCCATTCGTTTGGGGTTTAAGGCCTCAAACAATGAAGCAGAGTATGAAGCATTGATCGCAGGACTGAAGTTGGCAGTAGCAGCAGAAGCAGATGAGGTAATAGTCTTGTGCGACTCCCAACTCATAGTCAACCAGACGACAGGCGAGTTTGCAGCCAGAGACGAGAGGATGTCGGTCTACGCAAAGGAGGTCAGCAGGTTGGTAGCCTTATTTCAGAATTGTCGACTACATCAGGTTAGCCGAGGTGATAACAGTCACGCTGATACACTAGCCAACCTAGCTAGTGCAATACAACCTGGAAAAGCAAGGACAATAATAGTTGATTACTTGTCGGGCCCAAGCATCGAACCATTGACTACAGAGCGTGAAGCAATGTGTGTGGACATGGGACCAAGCTGGATGGATGCAATTGTAGCATTCCTAAAAGTAGGAAAGCTACCAGACGACCACAAGGAGGCACACAAGATCAAATTGAAGTTGGCAAGATTCAGTCTGACAGCAGAAGGACATCTCTACTGAAGATCTTTCACTGGACCCCTTTTGAGGTGTGTACATCCTTCACAAGTTGAAGATTTTTTATATGAAATACATGAAGGAATTTGTGGAAGTCACGCTGGGGGCAGATCACTAGCTCATAGGGCCATTACCCAGGGGTATTGGTGGCCCTACAGGCAGAAAGATGCAGAGGCCTATGTCAATAAGTGTGAAAAGTGTCAAAGGTTTGCACCTCTGATACACCAACCAGCAGTAGACCTAAACCCAATATCCAGTCCTTAGCCGTTTGCCCAATGGGGCATGGATCTCGTTGGGCAACTGCCCCAAGCAACTGGACAAAAGAAGTACCTGCTGGTGGCAACAAATTACTTCACCAAGTGGATAGAAGCTGAAACCCTTGCAAGATCTAAGATGTAGATGTGAAGAACTTCATATGGAAGAACATCATCACTCGGTTTGGGATTCCAAGAGCAAAAGTTGCAGACAATGGAACACAATTTGATAGTAAGCTAATCAAAAGCTTCTGTGCAAAGTTCAAAATCAAGAATTACTTTTCCACCCCGAGTTTTCCTCAGAGCAATGGACAAGCAGAAGCATCCAACAAAGTCATCTTGGATGGGATTAAAAAGAGGCTGCAAGCAGCAAAGGGAAAATGGGTGGATGAACTGCCAAGTGTACGCTGGCCACATCGGACTACGCCGAGAAGATCAACTGGGGAATCCCCATTTGCCATGACTTATGGCATAGAAGCAGTCATTCCTCTGAAAGTCGGCATCCCAGGGACCAGAATCCAAGGAGTAGAGAATGGGACCAATGATGTATTATTAGCCCGAGATCTGGATCTACTTGAAGAAAGAAGGGAGAGAACTGCAATTTAGCTGGCAGCATACCAGCAGCAGCTTGCCAGGGCTTATAATAAGAAGGTTAACCCTAGGGAGTTCCAAGTCGGCGACCTGGTCTTGAGAAAGGTCGTTGGTAACAAGAAGGATCCCAGGAATTGGGAAGGACCCTATAGAATCATCTCGGTATTGGGCAATGGGGTATATCGGCTCGAAGATAATGAAGGCAAAGAGTTGCCAAGACCCTGGAACACTTGCAGTTTGAAATTTTTCTATAATTAGACTTTTTTGTTCTTTGTTATTTGCCGAAATAAATAAATAAAGTTTTAGCTTGACTTCTTATACTTATGACTAATACGATGCTTGCCGATGTTTCTGAAATACATGCATAAAGAGAACCCAAGTGAAACTTAAGTTCACATTAGGGGGGAAAGAGTTGGAAAACGGTTCCTGGAACGATAGAATCATGTTTAACACTTGTTGAAATTTGTAAAAAATTTACAAGTTGAAGTTAAACCGAGATCATGCTTAACACTTGTTTAAATTTGTGAAAAATTTACAAGTTGAAGTTAAACCGAGATCATGTTTAACACTTGTTGAAATTTTCGAAAAATTTACAAGTTGAAAATTAAACCAAGATCATGTTTAACACTTGTTGAAATTTGTGAAAAATTTACAAGTTGAAGTTAAACCGAGATCATGTTTAACACTTGTTGAAATTTGAGAAAAATTTACAAGTTGAAGTTAAACTAAGGTTATGTCCAACACTTGTTGAAATTTGTAAAAAATTTACAAGTTATAAGGCCAAGGTTGTATTAAACTAAGTACTTATGTACTCGTCGATGTAAACCGTTGGTGGGTATTGCCGAGGTATTTCACCCCGAGAAAATTACACAGATAGCGTGTGTATTGAAGATATACAAAATATTTTAAGTATGGAATCGTACAAGAGCAATAAAGAGAAGACAAACATGCAAGCATTCAGGAAAGGAAGTTGTATTAACATTCAAAAGATGACATGTCGGCCAAAGCTTACAATTGTTCCAAAAAGGAGAAAAACAAAAGTGAAAAATACAAAGGAAAAAGGACATCAAAATTAAGATTCTTCGGCAACACCAGATGGTTGGATTTGAAATTCAAAAGACTGCTGGGAGGACATCTCGGCAGCCTTCTCAGCCGCGAGCTCGACATCTATCTCTTGAAGGGTTTGATCAAGGCTCTTGTTGGCGAGAGGCACGTCTGATGATACCTTTTCAGGGGTAGCATCCTTGGGAACCTCCTCACCTTTCTCATCTTGAGTCAAGTCTAGGACTTGCTCATTTTGAGTAGGGGATTTGGCCCAGCAGCTTCCTTGGACTTCCTCACCAAAGCCTCTTCCTTAGACTCAGAATCGTCATCGGATTGGCTTAGAGTTGGGGGGAATGGAAGAGGAAGGACGTTGGCATTCCTGAGGGGGGTCCTCGGGGCAACAATGATTCATCCCACTAAAAACATCACCACTAATAGCACTAATGCATTAAAAAAGTAAAAAAAAAAAAAAAATACAACTCCAAGACCAAAACATCACATCATTAATGGCGGGACCCACTGCCACCTAATTAGTGGGAGCACTAATTAGTGCTCCCAAGCATTTTTCGTCCTCGGGGACTTCGAGCTATTTCAGCAAAGTCATCCAACCAAGGGTGAAACCCTTGTTGCATGCCTGCTTCACCTGTTTTTCGTAGTCCGAAGTGACATCAGCCACCCTCTCATTGTACCCCTTCTGATCGGTGGCCTTGACCTCGGCGTTTTTCGTGGCCAAGGTGTCTTGCAATTCTTTCTGGGCCTGGACCATCTTTTTCTCGGCCTCTTTCTTTTCGACCTCAAGAACCTTTTTGATGGCCTCTGCAGAATTTGCCTTCTCCCTGGCATCATCTTTGGCTTTAACAGCAGCCTCGGCCTGGTCTGCCAAGGTCTTCATTTTTTATTGTAAACTTTTATTGGTCTTCTGCAGACTAGAGACCTCCCTCCTCTTGTCGGCCAGCTCCTCCCGGTTCTCAAAGGCTTGCATTGAGAAGGAATGAGCATGCTGGATGGCCTGAAAGTGAACAGAGTAGAGGTAATTGGAAAATTTTCTAAGTACAAAAAAGAAAGAAAGATACCAAGCGTGGAGACTTACTTGAACAGGACGCTAGAGCATCAAGGCCAAGTTCTCATGCTCAGTCATCTCGGTGTTTTGGTCAAGATCGCCGGAGAGAAGCACAGCGGTGCTAAGAACGACGCCGACATGGCACTATCCTCAACAAAGACTGGCCTATCCTCCAAAGTAATAGGTGGAGCCCAGGGGGCACCAGCCTTCATGGAGCCTGACGCTGCGGCAGACTCTGACCTCGGCCTCTTTGACCGAGTTGATTGTGAGGGTTCGACCTCGGCGGGCCTCTTCTCGGAGGCGGAGGTAGTCTTCTCACTCGAAGCCAATTTTAAAATTGGCAAGGTGTCCTCAGTATCAATCTGAGTCACCATTGCCTTTGGCTGAGCCTTCTTTATCCTTTTTTGTTTTAGCTTTGGCTGGGTTGGTACTGGTTGAGCATCAACTGAGTTAGGAATATTAGCCAAAAGATCCTTAGCGACTGCTTTCTGGCGACCCATCTCAGTAGCAAAAGCAGTTCGACGTCGTCAATGGCCTTGAGAGGGAGGGATCAGATATGAAGCCGAGGTTGACGACTGCTTTGCTGGATCAGAGGTCGATCCTTGATCTGGCCAAGATGTGGAGGCAACTTGAGGAGTTGTGGCAGAAGGGGGAGATTGACTCTTTTTCTTCCTCTTCGGGACGTCGGGGAGTACTGATTTGTGGGTGGGAATAAAATTGAGTACCAGAGGAGCTCTGCGCTTGTGGACTGGTAGGTCCAGTAGCTTCTTCAGACCCTTGCTGGGGAAAAAAGACTTCCGAAAGCCTTTTTCTGGTTTTGGAAGAGCTGCAACAAAAAATCGACATTAGAATAAACAGAGTATTGAAGACTTTAAAAACAAGTAAGTACAAACACTGGGTTCTTACCATTACCCTCTACAAAGACTGTACGAGGAAGAGGGTAGAGATGGAGGTCCTCATCTGGAGCGAACTCCCAGTTCCCCAAGGTAATGAAGTAATCAGATTGAACTAATCAAAGACATGAGAGAGTTCGAGGAAGAATCAAGAATTAGAACCAGGAGGAACAGTGGCTTACCAGAAAAATGAAGCCAAAGTAAATTTTCACTGGGATCAAGCGGTAGACGGAAGCACGAAAATACGGCAGAAACCTTGCCGGAGGAGAAAAACAGATTGGTCGCAGAAAGCTTCGTGAAAGCAACAATGGAGGATTTGGAAGAAAAAGCTAGAGAGAGAAAAAGCTTCGGAAATATCGATGAAAAGTGAAAAGACGAAGAGAGAGGAACACTGGTTTTGTCAAAAACGCGAAAAGGTGGCAAAAAGGCAATTAATGCGCCTAAAACAATGTATGCGTCAGACGGCGCATGCAGGCGCAAGATGACTTACAGGCGCATATTGAGTACGATCCAATAACAAGAAGACATGTGACGAAAACGGTTGATATGTTTTGCATAACAGCTCACACGCATGATAAAACTCGTGGAGTTCTTGGTTTAATGAAGCGATGACATCGACTGATAGGAAATTCTGAAACCTTGATGAGACAAAATTGCAAGACCTAATTGTGTATCATGACCTCGGTAAAAGGATGATACAACGAAATGGCCAACATGCTATATGATATAACGATATAGGTTTCTTCACCTCAGGATGCCGAAGTAATAGAACCTAGGGGGCAGTTGTGGGGATATATTTTATGAGTACCAAACACATAGCCAAGGTGACGCCGACGTGTCAGCCGAGGTGCCACGTGTCCTGTCCGTGACGCCGAGGTTATCTCGGCTAGGCCGAGGTTACCTCCAAAGATATCGGAATCCGGGATAAGCGGATAAGGCACAAGAGTCCTAGAATGAGGAAGGACTGCAGCATGGATAAGGATAATACTCTTAGGGAGTTTATCTTTATCTCTTGGAGAGTCCAAGATAAGCACTGAGCTAAAGTCCATTGAAGCTAGGCTTCTATTGGGACTAGGAAGGACTTAACTATAAAAAAAGGCACCTCCAATGGGTCTAAAGTGCGCAATTTATATTCTGAACAGTGAGTTTAGCATTATTGATTATCTTTGAGAGATATACTGACTTGATCGTCAGAGTGCCCCGGAGTGGACGAACCACCGCCGGAATCTTTTCTTTCTATTGCAGGTCAGACATGTGCCATCTATTCTGCCAGCGCTCTCCAGCTGAATACTAAGTTTGGCAATGTGGTCAGAAATTCACTCACACATATGGGCTTAAATTAGGTTCCATGGACTGAAGTAGGAACTATCCAGCCGAAGTTTTTTCTTGTGAAAATAACAAGAAAATCTTTATATATATATATATATATATTAAATAAAAGTTATTAGAAAAATGTATTTGATCAATTTCTCAGATAAATCGCATAGGAGTCAATTGCAATTTTTTTTTTTCATGTGTGCAAATGACTACCTAAAACAGAAAAAATTTATTAAGCAGTTTGTAGTACTGTGGGATTTTATCTGCTTAGTACTCTCAATAAATGAAAAATCAGAAAACACATTAGGCAAATCATTTTTTATTTTTTAACCACCTAAATAAAGGTTGATCAACATTGTTTTCACTCGTAAATTTTTTTGTTAAGTTTTTTTTTTTTAATCAACAAAAAGGTTTTATTGATGTGGAAAGTGCTAAAAAGTACAAGAGAAAATATATCAATATAACAGGGCTTATCGAATAATAATGTCTTTATATTTGTATCATCGATTTTTTTTTTTTTTTTTTTTTTTTTTGGGTGGGGGGAAGAAAGAAAAATAGAAAAAAAATTAACTTTTATTTCATTTACATTTGACTCACTTTTTTTTTAAAATATATATATATATATATATATTTTGTTTTCAATTTCTTACTCAAATTCATTATCTAAACACAGTCTAAAAAAAAAGTAGCCAGAAATTGTAGTGTAATTAAAGGTAACTCATATCAAAATGCCTTGGGAATGCAACGAGCTTGCAATAAAAGAATTCGAGAAGGAAGAGAAGACAAGCCAAAAAAAACAAACTCTAAGGCAAAGAATCAGCCAAGAAAACCATACTAAATAATATTGTGGAATGTTACAATATTAGTCCAACCACCAAAGAATGGGAAATGATAATCATACAAAATTGGATATTTTAACATTGCATTATGGTCAACATATAGACTGTTAGTCACACTGGGTTCCCCAATTGGATGTATTGTTTAAGATTGAAAATTAAGAGACAATAAATGATATAACAAACACAAAAACACACAAATTTACATGATTTGACTAAGTCTACGTCTATGGGCAAAAATGGTAAATGAATTTCACATTATACATAGAGAATACAATAAGTTAACTCTCTCACACAGTTACTGTTTACGAAAACTCTTACAATGATAAAACTATAAAACTTCAAAGTAACTTAATATATATATATATATATATAAAGATCCGAATAGTACCAATGCAAGTTAAAATTGACCAAAATACCAAGTTAAAACAACAGTCATTTCATTTCGCCAACAAGTTATAAGTATAACCCAAATTAAATTTGAGACACACTCGTAATTGTTGCACTCTAGTTTTATGATACATGTGTTGGGTAGTGTGGATCCAACTCGTGTAACTTTTTTGTCAGTGAGAAAACCACAGCAATCGTGGATGTAGTCTTAGTTTGGTGTGAATCACGTAAACCTTATATTTTTTAATGATTGCATATAATTTGTCTTTAATTATGCATTTGTTCCTCTGTATATTTTGTGTTTCACCTATTCTAATTAGATGTAACATATTCCTAACAAAGTGCATAAAACAGTGAACTGAGAATAGTGGATTAAGCCATTCAGATATATGCTCCACAATAATCAATAGTAAATCATGCTGAAGAAGAGCTAGTGACTACTTCAAATTTGGTATTTATTAGGCATTTGAGGCTACATTCATTACTTAAAACAAAACTACAACAAGACTACCATATAACTATTTCAAGTACAATTGGCCTATGAGTTCTATGTTCTTGTCTTGGCCTCCTAAGCTTTAACCTTGTGCCTTTATGCATCTTCCTATGTTGAAACACCATTTGTGATCATCTTCCAATGTTGAACTCACCAAGTATAAAACGTAAATCCAGAGTCTCTCCTAGTTCATTTTGTATGCAATATAGATGTTGACATGGTTGAGATTTGTCATGTTTTTCTATGACAAATAGTGGAGTGTTTAGCCATTCACATTGGTCGCTAGCTCCATGAGTTAGGCTTAAAGGTAAACTACATGTCACACCTATTTTTAAGATTTTTTGTCAACATCTACAAACACTACTAAAATTTCAGCTTTTTGCGACAGTAAAATGTCGTCGCTAATACTCCTAATGCCGTCACAAAAAACTTTTTGCGACGGCAAATGACCTTTTGCGATGCCAAGAGGGGGGTCGCAACTGGAGGCGTTGCAAAAGAGTTTTTGCGACGGCATGTTTTGCAACCACATTTTTGCCTTTTGCGACGGCACTTTGCAGTCGCTAATAATGTTTGAAATTTCTTGACTTTTTGTGACGGCACTATTTTACCATCGCTAAAAATGTTATTTGAGTTGGCAAAAAATGCCGTCGCTAATAGTCTTTTTTTGGCAACGGCAAGAACACTATTTTTGCGACGGTGTGGTGCTGTCGCAAAAAGTATTACAAATATGAAAATTTCTATTTTTACGATAGTGTACTGCCGTCGCAAAAAGTATTAAAAAAATAATAAAATTTCTATTTTAAATAATAAAATTTCTATTTTTTGCGACAGTTTAGTGTCGTCGCAAAAAGTAAAACCTGTAACAAAATCAATAAAAATGTTAAAATTTTCTTTTTTTGCGATGGTGTAGTGCCATCACAAAAACGAAAAAAAACATCCTGCGATAAAATTATTAAAAATATTAAAATTTCTCCATAATAATTGCATAACAATATAAAAAATCATGTATAAAAATAACAATTTCTCCATAATAAAATATTCTTCAATTCATAATTACACATCAACAAAATTATCCTACTACATAATGTTCTATAATACATATATAATGTTTAAATACATGATTTTGTTCATAATTCAAAATAACATAAACCAAAATTAAATGTTTTTCTCATCATTCTTCGTAGATAACAAAAACAAAAGTTAGCCACATTCTCCACAGGCATGCATTCCACAAGAAGCACACTCTCACATGGGAAATATCTGAAAAATAAAAATAAAATAATTAATGACAATATAATTATGTGTTAATGTTAATTATAAAAAAACATAAAAATTTAACTACTATAGCATCAAATACAATATTTTTTTTGTTAGTCATCAAATCCCACATGGATAATTAAACATTTCAATCAAATACAAAAATAAAAATTTAACTACTATAGCATCAAATACAAGAAAACATAAAAATTATATCTGAAATCTAGCTTTAACTCCCAACAACATTAAATACAACATTTTTTTTGTTAGTCATCAAATCCCACATAGATAATTAAACATCTCAATCAACAATGAGAACAGATGCATTTCTGAGAAAATTAAGCAATGGAAATAAGTTATGTCATCTTCAAAGAAATGTCAGCCTTCTAGTATCTATACAAAAGTTCATCATCCTTCAATTAATTGGCATATACGCATATATTATGTTTGTATACATAAAGGTGTAGATATATCCTAGACTAAGCTATATGCTACACAACAAAATGTAAACCTCTAGACCTATATACAATAGGTATTTTATTCGTGGAGTTCCATAACTATGTTAATTTGTGGTTAAGCAAGCTCCAAATGCTCTTTTGGAAGAATCAAATTTTTATACACTACTCAAAACAGACTTCTTAAAAACATAGTTCTTTCTAATGTTGTAACTATAACCCTTTATTCATCAAATAGAGGTTAATATACAACCTTTAAATAAGATGATAATTAAAAAAAATGAAATAAAAGACCTAGGAACAAGTAAGGAAGATTTTTAACCCCCAACAACACGTTTGATGGGATCAATTTGTAATGTCTCTAATGAATGCAATGATAATTTCAAATTTAAATGGCCTTAAACATCAATCAGTGAGTCTAGATCAAGTTTAAACGAAAATTTAAATTGAAGAAACAAAACCACTTACAAACTTAAGAAGGCTATATCACATTTTTTTAGATAACAGCAGCGAAAAAAAGAGGAAATACCATGGAAACAGATATCTCTCCACCAAACATCTCATCTAAGGACACCGCAAAGACAATCCGTTGTTTTAAAAACATTTCCTATAAGAATATATTTTCCATTCAATTGCAATCAACACATCTTGATTCAGCACATTAAGAAATTTCCTTATTGTCGTCAAATAGATTACTAAATGACATGGGGACAATAGTAATACCTACCAGGTATAGTGGTGTGTAAGACATGCTCTTTTGACACAAATTCCAAAAATAAAAACAACAAAAAAAAATCGACACATAATTTCCTCTTCAAGTTATCACAAATGTTAGTAGTGACAAATCAAAGATGTTGAAACTTGGGGTTGTAAATGGTCAATACATAGAAGAAGCAAACATTATGGAGAACATATGATATCTCATAAAATAAAAATAAAAATACTGTAGAAGTGAGTAGTATTCATAACTACACAAAATTATGGAGAACAAAACCAACAAGCATGCATACAGGGTATACCTATCACCTATTCAACAATGAAACCCCTCAACCCCAAAAACAAAATAAAAAACAAAAAAACTAGGCTGTATGATAGTTTTTAATAAATGGCAGGAACAAGAAAACAATAAAAGAAGGAAGAAAAAAAAAATAAAGAAAAGAAAGAACAATCACCTGACAGTTCCTGTACTCCCACCACCTGTTGTTCGCATACGCTTCTTGACCTTTGCAAAGTCCATCTGTTTGCTCTAATCAACCTTGGCTTCATCTACCTTTAGAGCATCTTCATTGTCTTCATCATCACTAACCTCATCCTCTCCATTTTGGTTACCATTTTTCTCTTCTAATTTTTTAAGTTGTTGCTTCTTCAAGTATTTCTTTCTAGCTTCATCCTTTGCTTCATATCTCTCAATGACATAGGCATAGCTAACTGCATCATAGCCATTCCAACGGTCCCGTTTGCCATCATAATCCAACTCAAAGGTCTCTATTTTCTCGTCTGGTGCAATGTTTTTGTCTGTCCACTTTGCACCCACTTTCTGTGGCCTGTCTATGCATGACTTTGAGTCATGTGTCATGGCTCCATAGCTGCAGCAGAGTGTAACAAGAGCTCATATCAATTCAACTGTAGTTCTCCACATTCATATTAAAAAATACACATAACAAATATGTGGTATAGCTTTCCCAAAATTATAGTCAAAGTAAGTTATTGATACTTAAGAAAAAGAAGAAGAAAAAAAAAGCACAACTTAGTTCAAGCATTCAAATTTGCCATCTCCAGCAATGATATGTCATAAATTCAAAAGTTTTACGATGAGCTAATTAAATGTTAGCGACCACCACACACGCAAAAAAAAAAAAAAAAAAAAAAGAACGAAAAAAAGATGGTATCGAAAATAAAGGGAAAAGCTCTCTTGAAGATCTCCCCCAAAGGTACCAACTATGTGACGATATGGAATCAACTAAACTATACAAGACCCAATGAGCATTAACAGCAAGTTATGCCTCGTGTAATGAATAACTCTCTTGCTAGCAAGGGCATCTCTAGACAATCTTCCCTATAGTGTGCAAAGCACATGCTATAATGCAGTTAATTCCTCAACACAAGATATCAAAAGAATAATTAAATAAATCCAATTATGTACAGTGAGCAGTTTAACAATCATCATAAAATTGGCATGTTAAAATTTTTAATGTATTAAACAAAATGATATGCTAAGACTTAACCACAACCAATCCCAGCCACACTATCCCCATCCCACCAATACCTCTTCTTCCCTCCCCAAGGCAGAGTTCTCATCCATAAGGCAGGGTAGAACCTCCATAGTTTAAACCTTGGTCCTGAAACAAGCAGATTACATGAAACTCTTCTACAACTAAAATCTATATTGATTACATCTTCATGTCAATGACTAGCCATTGCGAAAATTAATGAAAAGAATAGAGAACACATGCATGCACCATACATAGAAAGAAAGAGAAAGAAAGCAACTTTCACTTACTTTTCACAAGCACCCTTCCTAAACTTTTCAGCCTGATAAATTTTTGCAGCTCTGTCATATCATGATTTGGTATAATTTGGATCTGACTTCCATTTCCTTTGATGTTTTAAACTCTAACAAGAAGAAAGATAACAAAAGTTTTCAATCTCTAGCCTTCACAAAACACTAAATGTAACAAAACAAAATTACTTAAGAAAACAAAATTACCACAGAGTCTACAAGCATTCATGGTTCTGGCAGTTTACCCCAAATCAAACCCAAGAATCAATCCCAAATCAAGATTTATAAACTGTTTAGATCTAGATTTATAAACTGTTTTCTCAAAATAATTTTCTCAAAATAATCTTAGAATATTATGACTGCTTAGATCTAGATTTATAAACTGTTTTAATTTTTTTTATTAAATTTTCAATTGAAATCCATTTTAATTTTTGAATTCAGATAAAAGTTTTCACAATTTTATGCTATGGATACAAATGGACTAGCCTTTTGTCTGGTTTCTTCTTAAGAATAAAAAATTGTCAATGGAATGTTGACTTTAATATTTATCTCTATCTCTCCCATCTGTTTCGTAATCACTTCCGCATTTCATGCACCTCCATTAATGTGCGTGTGCGTGTATTAGGTTTGGGGGAATTAAGAAAAGTTGCAAAACGTAGGGCATCAGCATAGATAATGGGGGTATTTCAAAAATTTGATAAATTGAATTGGAAGTCAAACATGAACTAATGCATATATGTATGTATGTATAAGCATGTGTGTGTGTGTGTGTGTGTGTGTGTGTGTGTGTGAGAGAGAGAGAGAGAGAGAGAGAGAGAGAGAGATAAGTAAAGAGTAAAGAAAGAAAAACATAAGAGATGTTGAAGTGGAGGAAGAGGAGGTCGACGCTGCTCCTTCTCCGACGACGCTACTACTGCTCTTGCACTCTGGAGCCCTTTCCATTCACACAGCAGCCTCGTTTGCTGTTCGCAGTCGTTCGCCGCCGCTCGTCCTAGTCTGCTACTCTTCGTCGTCTGTCGCCGCCGCTCGCCGTCGATCGGGAGAGAGAGAAAGGGGGGAGGTAAGAACAAATTAGGGATTTTTGGGTTTGAGATTGGGGATTTTTTGTTTTGGAAGGGGGAGCGGGAAGGGAAAAATAAGGGGCGGGAATGAAAAAAAAAAAAAAAAAATTTTTTTTTTAGTCACAAATGAAATTTAAATAACAAAATAACGCCGTTTAGCTCTTTTTTTTTTTTTTTTGCGATGGGGTTGCCGTCGCCAAAATTTTTTATTTTTTGTTAAAATATATATATTTTTGTAGTTAATGAATTTTTTTAATTTTTTTTTTAGTTACTAAGATTGAAAATTTATTTGTTCCATTTTTATTTTAATGAAAAAAAATATTATTATTTTTTATTTGGTAGAAGTAGGGGTAATATTTCAATGAAAAATATTTTTCACTAAAATAAAAGTTAATTTTCTGTGGTCAATGAAAAATATTTTTTCTGCAGCCTATTTTTTTTGGTTATTAAAAATCATGAACTAATTTTTTGTGGTAGAGGGGAGGGAGCGGCAGTAGTGGTGAAGGTGGTGGATAAGAGATGATGGTGGTGGTGGTGATGGTGTTAATTCATGGTTAAGCATGATAAGTAATTGATTATGATGAAATCTTGAACTGTTTATATGAGTGAGTTGCTTTAATTGCATTTTTATCTGTTCATTACTGAATGATCTGTGCATGTTTTAAATTCCGAATTGCGAATTGAAAGCCTTATCGGCGACTGATTCAGAAATTGATTAGTGTTATATGCCAATTAGGATTTATATGACTTTGTGGTAGGTTTAATTAAAATTTGATTTAGAATGATTAAATTAGAATCGTTAATGTTTAATTAATTGAACCTAGTTATTTACGAGTGTGCCATTGAGTGGGCCACCTTTACTAACATTGTTTGGGGTTAATTCATATATTTGATGCATCATCTTCCCTTCCTTAAAAAGACCAAAACCGTGAGTGAGAGAGAGAGTAAGAGGAATTTGGATTCAACAAGAAATTGGCTTGAAATTTAGAAGAAATTGAAGGAGAATTGCATTTTTGAGCTAACACACTTGGAATTCAAGGCTTAAGGTAGGAAATCCATTCTTGTAATTATGAATTTAAGTTGTTACCTGCATGGTTCATGGAAAATTGGTGATTAGAGTCATGAATTAACTCAATGTGTTGATTTGAGAGTGATTTTATACATGCATGTCCATGTCATAGAATTTTGAGATTGTCTTCCATGGAATTTTTACATGCATGTTCATATTTTTGTTGTGGTCTAAGAATTCACCATGTTTTAGAGTTCAATCTTGCATTTGATCATGTTTTGGAGCATTAGAGTTTATGAGAACTCATGCATGTTATGTTCTTGCATTATTCTTCAAGTTTCATTGAAATTGGTATTCAATTGGCATACTTTTGGGCTTTGATCTTACAAAATGATCTTCAAAACATGTTGTAGTATGAGTTTCTAAGTGTTTTCCAGAAAATTGGCCCAAAATGATGAGTTTTGACATGTTTGATTCTTGGTTTGAGCTTTGAAAGCAAATCTGGAAAACCCAGATTTTGGCTTCCACGCTCGAGCGAAGGATTCCACGCTCGAGCGACCACCTTTGTGTTCAGAACTCCGCTTGAGCGACGGAATGCTGGCACGAGTGTAGATTGCAAGCTCTCAGGTTTTTGCGTGTGTAGATGCACGCTCGAGCGACAAGACCTACGTTCGAGCGAAGGACTGTGTCTCACGCTCGAGCGAGCATCGAGCGGAGAATTTCAGCAACCAGTACTTTTTGCATTTTTACAGACCGCTTAAGCGAGGGAGTCCACACTCGAGTGACCCCTCTGTTTTGGTAAGCTCGCTCGAGTGTAGAAAGCCACGCTCAAGCGAGACCCTTGTTTTCAGCAAATTTTGAAAAGTGTTTTAAAGTACATTTTTGCATCCTCATCCCATCCTAGGCATTCCTAGGCCATGTTTAAGGCATCCTAATGAGGATAATGTTATAGAACCACACCAAGCCAAGTTGAGGGGCTAAGTTATTAATCCCAAGTGTGTAACTTAGTGTGTGTTCGTTCTGCAACTGTGTAGGGTTGGCACCCGAGGACGCTGACTAGCCTGTCTATAGCCCAGTAATCTGTGAGTAACAACGTTGTAAAGATATGTTCAATTATAATTATTTTCTGAATGATTGACTGTACTGCTTTTTGAAGTAACACTGTTTACTGAATGAATGTTTGTCCGATTTGTGAATTGTATTCGTGGCATCCATAGCAACTTACTGTTACTGTTACTGCTACTGTACTATTATTGTACTGTTACTGCTATTGTTACAGAGATTTCTGTCAGTTCCAATGTTTGGAAATACTACTATTTACTGTTTCGATGGCCATCAATTGACTGTTCGGTCTATCAAGACCTACTGTACTGTCTTGTTATTGGATGTACCACGTATGACTGCTATGATTTTTAATTGACTGATATGGCATGAAATATAAGCCACTGATCGAATAACTGATCTACTGATGCAAATGACTGTTTTAATTACTGAAAGGACATTCATTCTTAACCCCTTTACACAGTTGTTATTCACTGGGTTTTAGCTCACTATTTATATATGTATGTAGGTGGCCAAGCACTGGACTGAAGCTAGGAGCGTCAAATTAAACTTAAGTTTTGTCAAGCCAACCATTGTGCCTCACTTCGAGGTTCCGAGTCCGTTCAAGCCAAGGCTGTTTTTGGGGTGCTTCAGATTCACCCTTTTGTCTTTGTTTTGCATCGACTATTTTAGACTTGACTGTACAGTTATGGTGAAGGGATTTGGCCCCTAACCTGGATGTAATGTGTATATGATGTATGTATATATGTTTTGGTTATGAATGTGGCTTGTTCATAAAAGTCTTTCTGCATTCAGATTTTCACAGCTCATTGGACGTCTTTTATTTGCCGTTTGGCTTCCGCCAGTCCCTTTTTTTATTGTACTACTGTTATTACTATTAAGCAAGCCTTTGGTAATCATAGATTACTGGCCGGTTACGATGCTAAACCCTTAAGGGCGGGTTTGGGTCCTGATAGAGTGGTATCAGAACACGAGTTATACCGTACACACGTGTCTAAATGAGCTATAGGATGTCCTAGAAAAGTAATTAGGGCATTGCATGAGCATAAGAAAGTGTGTGTGGCCATGATATGAATATATGTGCTAATGTGCGAATGTGCTTCAGTAAGCAATTTCCTATGTTTATTATTTCCATATTGCATATTGTGAAATGGAGAATGCAAGAAATGCCGATGAATCTGAATTATCTGAAGCAAGAATGGCAAGGTTAGAAAGAATGGTTGAACTGTTGACTGAGGCCCTAAGGCAATAGCAGAACCAACAGCCCCACCTCCTCCAGTACAACCTGAACCGAATATCAATGATGATATAATTGCTTTGACACAGAAGTTCAGCAAAATGAAGCCACCAACATTTCAAGGAAGCCTTGAGCCACTAAAGGCCGAAGCATGGGTTTTGGAAACCGAAAAGTTATTTAAAGTGTTTCCGTGTTCTGACGCACACAGAGTACTACTGGCCACCTTCACCTTACAAGAAGAGGCTAGACGGTGGTGGATGCTCATTTGTGATACCATGCTCATTCGTGATACTAACAATGCTATGACTTGGGCTCAGTTTAAAGAGGCCTTTTATGAAAAATACTTCCCTCAGTGTGTTAGGGACCGCAAAGTAACTAAATTTGAGCAATTAAAGCAAGGTACCATGTCAGTATCAGAATATGAATCTAAGTTCACTGAACTTGCCCGATATGCACCACACATGGTTGATACTGATTATAAAAAGGCCAGAAAGTTTGAAGGCGGGCTTAATGTAGAGATACTTGATCGAATCAATGTCTTGAAACTGCTCAAATACATGGATGTCCTCAACCGAGAAATTATGGCCGAGGCAAATGTCACTGCATTGCAACAGGCTAAGACACCGGTGACCGAATGGCGGGGTAAGAGGCGATGCTTCAATTTCAAAAAGGGCCGAAATAACTCATTGAATAAAAAGCAAAACACAGGGTCAATAAGCAGCTCCAGTCGAGGAAATAGTTTGTAGACCCCCCCGAGAACTTCCCAGGCTCCGCGCTGCAAGGACGCGAATTCCGTTTTGCTCTCTAGCTACTACAGTTCGGACTCAATGTCACGGTTCTTAATCTGATCTCACAAAATGCAATGTAAGATTGATAAATCACCAAAGAGTCCAAATCCGGCAAATCATTTTGGAAAACTAATTTTAATAAAGAAGTGTCAAACATGGACTGCTTTACCAGATACAGAGTCGCCACCTAAATATTTTATTTTTGGGAATTTAGGAAACCCTGACTCGTGCCTAAGGCCACGTGTCCGTCATCACCAAAGTTGCCTCGGTTCGGGAACTTGGGTACGAGAGGGGAAGGTCATGCAATGAGCACCCCCGCTCGCCCTATCAAAGATCGGCCTGTACTAAGCATGATATGTTGTTTTTGAAAACACGTGTTCTTATTCCAGTTATTTAACCTAGAATTACTATGTGATGCGCACAATATACAAGTATAGACTAGATCGCCTAAGTTGCAACAAAACATTGCATGTTTGTTTCTTTGAAAATGGTTTGCTACTCGTAAATAGGCTAAAAATGCGGATTTCAATGAATTGTTCCAATTCAAACAATCTAACCTTCATCTACAGGCATTCAGGCATTTAATCAGTTAAGCAGTTAGCCTCATGGAAAGCAGGCTAGCATGGCAATCAATAACACACATGCAGTATGCTAAAGCGTAAACACTCACAGTGTACTCCAAGCCAAAATAGAGAACTAGTTAGAAATCATGCATGATCCTAGTTGATGTTAGGATGGCTAATGCAGCACATGCGAAAATGAAACTCAGATAGGCTCGGCTATTCTAGGATGTCATGTAAAATGCAACTTGATAACATGCTGTTGAACACGTATTCAAGTAAATGTATTGAAATACAATGCAGTTAGTATGATGCGGCGAGCCCGGTGCATGCAAGACAGATGAATGAATGCACGCATGCAAGCATAAGGTATGCTAAACAAAATATGCCCTAAAACTAACCATCGTAAGCGGTTCAGTAAAAATAAGAAAGAAATGGGGGTTGGAAGACATGCATCACACACACGCACACTTATTACAACAGCACGCCCTCTCGTAGGAGGGTCCGAATAAGAAGCTAATCTAAGCTAATTAAACTAATTACTACATCACAAAACTAATTAACTACCAAGCTAATTAATTAGCTATTACAACACAAATTGAATAGTTAAGCGCATTAACTAATTAAGTACAAACCAAAGCATAAGCTAGCTAAGGAAAGCAGTAAAACAATATCCTCAGAGGGAGAAGAATGCACGCATGCTCGATTGCCTCGTTCGGAAATCCGTTGTGATGCCCCAACTTGCCTCTGTTTGCAATTGTTCTCAGAACCTTGCACCAAGCTCCAGAAAGCTTCTAACACACCTTGGGGACCTGTGGAAGGGTGGCCGACCAGTTGTTGATGTGAAAGGCCACCTGCCGACCACTTTTCTTTGCTGCAGACCAAATAAAGTGGTCGGCCAGCCACTTTTTCTGGTTGGCTGACCAGTTGTTGCTGCCAGACTCCAGATTGCTGCGACAGAGAGCAAGAAAGGGCATGACAATGTATTTGCAAGATATGTGTGCACAACCACCCCCCTATCATTTCATAAGCTCAAGGGAGTGCGGTTCTCGACCCTCAGGCCACCAATCACGCATCTCGATGCATGATGGCCGAGAAGCCAAATTGCACAATTCAATTCAAAATGAATGCACAAATAAACACATAAAGCCTAGAACTTTATCATGTATGATCAAGAGCGTCGGCGATCGAGAATTGAGGCACGTTTCATCACTTCAAGTATGAAACGTCCCTCGTTTCTCGTGCTCAGATTAACACTTAATCCAAACAAATGCAATGCAACTCAAGCATGCAAACATGTAATGTAACATGGCATACACAATGCAAAGAACATAAGCATGCAAAATGCAAAGAACATGGTATGCACAATGCAATGAACAACATGGCATACTCAATGCAATGTGACATGATTAACTTAACAAAGTTAATGACATGCAAACAATGTTAATGCATGCATACACAAAGCAAGGCAACATAAGCATGCAACAACATGATGCAATGTAAGCATGCAAATATCATGAAAGCAAACATGCTCAATGGACTTAAACCAAAAAGGGCAGACCTCAATCATACCCAAATCAGTGGCCATTATGATGGAACTAAGGCATGAAGATCAAGACAAAACATGCACATGCAATGGCCCATTGACTAGGCCTAAGGACACAACTCTCAAGCATGATGAAGAGGCTATAAACATGAAAGTATGACAACACTAAAGGCTCTGAAATCAAGTGTTAAATGATGCCAAACCATTCAAACAACACAAGTAAAGCATACAAGAGGGCCTAAGGCACAAAGCCATTAAAGAGACTACACAAGGGGCATGCAATACATGGCACAAATGATTGAACCAATCATGGACAGAGCTCAAGTAGGTCAAAACAAAGACCAAAACATGCTAAGATGGTGGCCCAAAGGTCTAGGCAAGATGACATACATGCTAGGCCCAAACAAGGCAACAATGCACAACTCTCAAAGGCACTTAAAGAGTGAATGGAGTGGGAACATGGCAATGCTAAATGCTCAGAAATGACATGGTAAATGATGCCAAATCATGTACATAACACAAATAAAGCATGCTATGGTACTCAAAGCTTGAAGCTAGCATAGGCATTTGCACTACAACTATGCAAAACATGAAGCATATGGCAAGGGCAACCCAAAAAAGTCCTAGAACATGTCAAAATGAGTCTAAAACATATATGGAAGGAAGCTAAAACAAGCTAGCATGAAGGGCATAAGACATGAAATATGCAAGGCAAATAAGGTGGATTACACTACACCTACCAAGACCAAGCATGAGATGGCTTCGCCAACAAAAATTAGAGTTATATCATGGCAAAATAACCCCAAAAACACATTGAAACGATAGCTCGCAAGCTTAGGCATGAAGGCATACGCAATGGTTCATGTTAAGGCATGAAGGGCAAACCCTCCAACGCATTGAATAAGTGAAAGATGTGAGTGTATGACCACACTACATGCACTGAAATCACATATGAAATGATGCCAAATCATGGAAACAGGCCAAGCAATGCATGCTAATGGACTCAATACACAAAGCTAACAAGCTAGAATGCACTAAGGCTATACAAAGCATGGCATGCATGACCAAAACAACACAAATCAGAGCTTAAACATGCTAAGACATGGACAAAAGCTTCTTGGAGTTAAGCCAAAAACATGCTAGAATGATAGTCTAAAGCATGGTACACATTAGGCTAATTCATGAAAATGCACTATAAGTGCATGGAGCATGCAAGTGGCCATCAAACCAAACCTTAACAGAGGTATATCATGGTAAAACAACACCAAGAACATGCTGAAATGGACTCAACATAAGCTAGAAAGACATGCTACTTCATGAAGCATACAAGACTAGTTTATGAAATTTACACTACAAGTGTATAAGGCATGCAAGAGCCAACTAAACCAACCCAAAACAGATCTAAGGCATGTTAAAACAACACCAAAAACCTACTGAGATGGCCCCAAAACAATCTAGAAAGACATGCTCAAACATGAGGCACGCAAAGCTAGTTTGTAAGATTTACACTACAAGTGTATAAGGCATGCATGGAATGACCAAACCAAGTCAAAATAGATCTGAGTCATGCTGAAATAACCCGAAATACATGCTAAGAATAAGCCAACACAAGCTTAACAAACATGCTCAAGCATGAGGCAAATATGACAAGTATTCAAAATACAAGGAGAGGGGATGACCCTTTCCTATTTGGGACCCCAAAATTACCTTTCCACCACTGAAAATCCTCTGGATTTCAGTGGTATAAAGGTCATGCAAAGGCTACAACAAGAGCCAAAAGGGATGGCTCAAAACAAGGCCTAACAAGGCATAAGAGGGGGTAGATCACCCCCAACAAAAAAGTGACCTTAAACAAACATTTTAAGGACTGAAAAACATAACTTTTCTCAGTAGGAAGTTAAGCCTAAAACACCATGCAAATAGGTCCAAAAGCTTAAGCCAAAACAAGGGTTAAAGGGTTAGTTGACTCACCCTTGTAGAACCTCTTCAAAACCACAACTCCAGCAGCTTCTCTGAGCTTACACCAACCCAAAAACTCCAAAATCAGCTCCTAAGTACCTCAGTAACAAAAGCATGGTGTTTGAGTGCGTGTTTATGTGTTAAAGTATGAAGAAATTACACTTTAAGGCACAAATATGAGATCAAAAGAGAGATATAGAGATATATGTGTATGTATATCTTAAACAAGAAAATATGAACCTCAGGCATGAGGGAGGAGGCTCCCTTATATAGAAAAGCAAGGTTTAAGCTTGTTGAGGAAGTTTGAAGCTAAATGCAATCTCTCCATATGGAGGATGCTTTCTGTGCCTTTCAGTTGGCACAACTGGCAAGAAAATATCTTCAGGAAGCTGAAGGAGAGCTGCCGACCACTTGAAGTGGTTGGCTAGCTACTTTACTGGTCGGCCGACCACTTTTTTTGGAGAAAGTGGTCGGCCAGCCACTTTTCTGGTCGGCCAGCTCATTTTTCTGGTCGGCAGGCAAAATTTTGCTTTCTAGGTCCAACTTCAAATGGACATAACTCCTTCATATGGAATCCTGTTCAGGTCATTCTTGTGTCCAAATTGAAGCCCCGGAAGTAAGATTTCCAATGGTAACAGCCTTGCATCAAAATTCCAACTGTGAAAAAAGTTATGCCTATTTTGGTGAAGCCGCACAGTTTTAGTCCTACCCGGATTCATGCCGAACTTCTCCCAAACTAGTTTTCTTCTCTCCTTTTCTCTTTTCTTCAAATCCAAACCCCTAAACAAGGTGTTTTGAAATATTTTTCAAAGATTTATCTCTCTTTCATTCATTTCCACTTTGTCCTTGCTTGGTTTACCGAAAAGCGTAACATTTAACGAAATGCGAGGGTCGGAACATCGTAGGAACTTTATTTTCAAAATATTTTGAAAGAGAGGGTTTCAAGGTCTAAAATATTTTGATCAAGATTTTTTTGGTCCAAAAGGGGTATAAAGTTGGGATTTGACTCTCTCATTGCCGAAGAAACTGAACCTTTGCCCTGCACACCTTTCACCACCAAGTAAACCATCAGTAGTGCCCAAGTCTTAAGGGCGGTCAAAAATGGGGTGTCTACACAGTTCAATACCACCCTGCTCCAAATGTGGCAAAAGACATAAGAGGGTTTGCTACAAAATTTATGGGGCATGTTACAGGTGTGGCAAGGTGGGCCACATGGTCAAAGATTGCCCTTCCACGTGTCAAGGCAATAGTAAGGCTGCAGCTAGTGCCACAGCATCAACTGTTACACTGAAACCCAATTCCAAAGCTACTGGAAAGGAGCCTTTAAGGCAAGGCCGGGTGTTTGCTCTTGTACCGGGAGATGTGCAGAACACCGAGACAGTTGTGTCAGGTATACTCTCGATTTGTGCTCAAAATGCCTATATTCTGATTGATTCGGGGTCTACACATTCATTTGTCTCGCATGCTTTTTAACAAAAATTAAATAGACCACTGGAACCCATGAATTATTTGTTAGCTGTATCTTCACCTGCTGGGGGATCCATGACTTGTGCTTATGTGTATCCTGCATGTGAGATTGTTATTGGGGATGTGCTTTTGTATGTTGATTTACTGCCTTTGAATATTGACCATTTCGATGTAATTTTGGGAATGGACTGGTTAACAAAATATTATGCTTCCATAGACTGTGTAACGAAACAAGTTATTTTTCATCCACCTGGATTGCCTGAATTTGTGTTTAACGGAGTTGGTGTAGTACCTCCCCCATATCTAATTTCGTCCATGAAAGCATTCAAATTAATTAAAAAGGGGTGTAAAAGGTATTTATGTTGCATATTGACTGTACCTGCTGATATTAAAGCTAATGTGGACAGTATTCTTATAGTCAGAGAATTCCAGATGTTTTTCCAGATGACTTGCCAGGGGATTTGATTGATAGGGAGATTGAGTTCACCATTGAAGTGTTACCGGGTACACAGCCAATTTCCAAAGCTCCGTACAGAATGGCACCTACTGAATTGAAAGAATTGAAAATTCAACTGCAGGAATTGTTGGATAAGAAGTTTATCAGGCCTAGTACTTCACCGTGGGGCGCGCCATTTTTTTTTGTGAAAAAGAAGGATGGTTCATTAAGGCTTTGCATTGACTACTGTGAATTGAACAAGGTGACAGTGAAAAACAAATACCCATTGCCTCGTATTGATGATTTATTTGACCAATTGCAAGGTGCTCAAGTCTTCTCCAAAATTGACCTTAGATCCGGATATCACCAGTTGAAAGTCAAAACAGAGGACATTGAAAAAACTGTCTTCCGAACGAGGTGCGGACATTATGAATTTCTTGTTATGCCTTTCGGAGTTACTAATGTGCTTGCTGCATTTATGGACCTTATGAATAGAATTTTCAAACCATTCCTCGATGAATTTGTGGTTGTTTTTATAGATGACATTTTGATTTATTCCAAGAGTAAAGAAGAACATGAACGTCACTTGAGAATTGCTTTAGAGACCTTAAGAGAACAGAAACTGTATGCAAAACTAACAAAGTGTGAATTTTGGCTTGATAATGTTATGTTTTGGGGTATGTGATTAGTAAGGATGGCATCTCAGTTGACCCACAAAAGATCGAAGCAGTGGTGAATTGGCCTAGACCGACTAATGTTACTGAAGTTCGGAGTTTCTTGGGTTTAGCCGGGTACTACAAGAGGTTTGTGAAAGATTTCTCCAAAATTGCTCTACCATTGACTCAATTAACTCAAAAGAGGATATCATTTGACTGGACCGATTAGAGAGAATCAGCTTTCCAAGAATTAAAGACTCGACTTGTGACTGCACCGATTCTTACCCTACCCTCAGGTACGGATGTATTTACTATTTTTTGTGATGCTTCTTATAAGGGTTTGTGATGTGTATTAATGCAGAATGGTAAAGTTATTGCGTATGCTTCCCGACAACTGAGACCACATGAAAAGAATTACCCAATTCATGACTTAGAACTTGCTACAGTAGTGTTTGCATTGCAAATTTGGCGCCACTACTTATATGGGACAACATGTGAAGTGTACACAGATCACAAGAGTTTGAAATATTTCTTTACACAGAAAGAATTGAACGTAAGACAACGGAGATAGTTAGAACTGATAAAAGACTATGACTTGCAAATTTTGTACCATCCGGGGAAAACTAACACCGTTGCTGATGCACTGAGTCGGAAATCAATTGGGAATTTGGCCTGTTTACTCACTGGACAGAAAGAACTGCTATGCGATCTTGAGAAATTCGAAGTTGAGATTGTTTTAGGAGAACAAGGTGGGACATTGGCTGCTATTTCTACTCAACCGGCACTTATTGAGGAGATTAAAGAGAAACAACACCTAGATGACTTTTTGAAAAAGGTCATTGATGAACGGGAATCCAAACCAAGGCCGGATTTTAAATTCGAAAACAATGTATTGAAATTTCAGGGAAGGTTGTGTGTATCGAATGATTCCAAATTGAAAAGGCAAATTTTGCAGGAAGGCCACAATTTAAAACTTTCCATCCATCCAGGAAATACAAAGATGTACCAAGACTTGAAACTTAATTTTTGGTGGCCGAAAATGAAGAAAGAAATCGCCGAGTTTGCGTCGAAATGCTTACATTGCCAACAAGTCAAAGCTAAACATCAACGACTTGCAGGCTTACTTCAATCCTTACCGATACCGGAGTGGAAATGGGAACATATCACCATGGATTTCATTGTTGGATTACCTCGCTTCAGTAAAGGTATAGACTCAATTTGGGTTACTGTTGATCGATTGACTAAATATGCTTACTTCTTACTTGTCAAAATAATTTATAATGTGGACAAATTGGCTTCAATTTATATTGATGAGATTGTCAAATTGCATGGAGTGCCTGTGTCTATTGTTTCTGACAGGGACTCAAAATTTACATCGAGATTCTGGCAAAGTCTACAAACAGCATTGGGTACCAAATTGAGACTAAGTAGTGCATACCATCCTCAGACAGATGGCCAATTAGAAAGAACAATCCAAACTCTGGAAGACCTACTACGTATGTGTGTTCTTGATTTCCAAAGAAATTGGGAAAGCCATTTACCTTTAGCTGAATTCACCTACAATTACAGTTTTCACTCAAGCATTGGTATGGCGCCTTTCGAGGCTTTATATGGCAGAAAATGTCGGTCTCCTATTTGCTGGGCAGAAGTTGGAGATGGGCCTTTGCTTGGGCCCGAGATTGTACACGAGACCACAGAAAAGGTGAAACTGATTCAACAAAGATTGAAAACCGCACAAAGCCGACAGAAAAGTTATGCGGATGTTCGAAGGCGAGACAGGGAATATGAAGTGGGTGATCATGTTTTTGTTAAAGTGACACCAATGAAAGGACAGATTCGTTTTGGGGCTAAGGGCAAGCTAGCACCAAGATATGTTGGACCGTATGAAATCATTGAAAAGATTAATCCAGTGGCGTACCAAGTAGTGCTTCCTCTTGAAATGGAGCATATGCATAATGTCTTTCATATTTCAATGTTGAGGGATTATCTTCGGGATCCCTTCCATGTTATTGAGCCTACCCGTATGGTGCTAAGTGATGATTACACTTATGAAAAATGGCCTATTCAGATTGTAAATCGACGAATCAAGAAGTTGAGAAATAAGGAAATCCCGTTAGTGAAAGTAGATTGGCAAAACCACGGTGGCATTTATGCCACTTGGGAAAGGGAAGACGATATGATGAAAAGATATCCTGAATTATTCCCTCTGGATCCAGTGTTCTTTCAAAATGAAAGTAATTCGAGTTTGGAAGACCAAACTCTTTTTAAGGAGGGGAGACTGTGACAACCCTCACCTCTTATTAGCGTTAATTCATGGTTAAGCATGATAAGTAATTGATTATGATGAAATCCTGAACTGTTTATATGAGTGTGTTGCTTTAATTGCATTTTTATTTGTTCTTTACTAAATGATCTGTGCATGTTTTAAATTCCGAATTGCGAATTGAAAGCGTTATCGGTGACTGATTTAGAAATTGATTAGTGTTATATGCCAATTAGAATTTATATGACTTTGTGGTAGGTTTAATTAAAATTTGATTTAGAATGATTAAATTAGAATTGTTAATGTTTAATTAATTGAACCTAGTTATTTACGAGTGTGCCATTGAGTGGGCCACCTTTACAAACATTGTTTGGGGCTAATTCATATATTTGATGCATCATCTTCCCTTCCTTAAAAAGACCAAAATCGTGAGTGAGAGAAAGAGTAGGAGGAATTTGAATTCAACAAGAAATTGGCTTGAAATTTAAAAGAAATTGAAGGAGAATTCACCATGTTTTAGAGTTCAATCTTGCATTTGATCATGTTTTGGAGCATTAGAGTTCATGAGAACTCATGCATGTTATGTTCTTGCATTATTCTTCAAGTTTCATTGAAATTGGTATTCAATTGGCATACTTTTGGGCTTTGATCTTACAAAATGATCTTCAAAACATGTTGTAGTATGAGTTTCTAAGTGTTTTCCAGAAAATTGGCCCAAAAGGATGAGTTTTGGCATGTTTGATTCTTGGTTTGAGCTTTGGAAGCAAATCTGGAAAACCTAGGCTTTGTTTGGTTGTGCCCTGTAATCAATTTTCTACCCGTGTGTTGGAGCATGATGTTTGGTTTCGTTTTCAAATCAATTTTCTACACTCTGCAGAGAGAACTCTGATGCACAGGCGCCTTTTTTGTCCACCCGGTAGACCACCCGGATGTCCACCCAGATGTCTGGCTGATTTCCAGATTTTTTTTTTTTTTTTTTTTTGCAATTGATTTACATTTATCGGGACAAATATTTTCTGAAAATTTTTAAATTTTTTATGTGCTTTAAAATAATTTTGAGTTGTATGTTTAGTTATGAGTTGTAAATTTTTGTATCACATATCAAATGTCACATCAATAATTTCCCACTCAAATCAAACCTCTTTTCCAAAACTATTTTCAAAACTCTTTACCAAACAAATTTTCTACACTCAAATCATAATTCCACAACACACAAACTCAAAATACAACTCATACTCTCAAATCACATTTACAAAACACAACCAAATGCTACCCTAGATTTTGGCTTCCACGCTCAAGTGACCACCTTTGGGTTCAGAACTCCACTCAAGCGACGGAATGCTGGCTCGAGCATAGATTGTAAGCTCTCAGGTTTTTGCGTGTGTAGACGCACGCTCGAGCGACGAGACCTACGCTCAAGCGAAGGACTGTGTCTCACTCTTGAGCGAGCATCGAGCGGAGAATTTCAGCAACCAGTAATTTTTGCATTTTTATAGACCGCTCAAGCGAGGGAGTCTACACTCGAGCGACCCCTCTGTTTTGGTAAGCTCGCTCGAGCGTAGAAAGCCACGCTCGAGCGAGACTCCTGTTTTCAGAAAATTTTGAAAAGTGTTTTAAAGTACATTTTTGCATCCTCATCCCATCCTAGGCATTCCTAGGCCATGTTTAAGGCATCCTAATGAGGATAATGTTATAGAACTACACCAAGCCAAGTTGAGGGGCTAAGTTATTAATCCCAAGTGTGTAACTTAGTGTGTGTTCGTTCTGCAACTGTGTAGGGTTGGCACCCGAGGACGCTGACTAGCCTGTCTATAGCCCAGTAATCTGTGAGTAATAATGTTGTAAAGATATGTTCAATTATAATTATTTTCTAAATGATTGATTGCACTGCTTTCTGAAGTAACACTGCTTACTGAATGAATGCTTGTCCTATTTGTGAACTATATTCGTGGCATCTATAGCAACTTACTGTTACTGTTGCTGCTACTGTACTATTACTGTACTGTTACAGAGATCTCTGCCAGCTCCAATGTTTAGAACTACTATTGTTTACTGTTTCGATGGCCATTAATTGACTGTTCAGTCTATCAAGACCTATTGTACTGTCTTGCTTTTAGATGTACCATGTATGACTGCTATGATTTTTAATTGACTGATATGGCATGAAATATGAGCCACTGATCAAATAACTGATCTACTGATGCAAATGACTGTTTTAATTACTGAAAGGACATTCATTTTTAACCCCTTTACACAGTTGTTATTCACTGGGTTTTAGCTCACTGTTTATATATGTATGTAGGTGGCCAGGCACCAGACCGAAGCTAAGAGCGTCAAATTAAGCTCACGTTTTGTTAAGCCAACCATTGTGTCTCACTTCGAGGTTCCGAGTCCGTTCAAGCCAAGGCTGTTTTTGGGGTGCTTCAGATTCACCCTTTTGCCTCTGTTTTGCATCAACTGTTTTAGACTTGACTGTACAGTTATGGTGAAGGGATTTGGTCCCTAACCTGGATGTTATGTGTATATGATGTATGTATATATGTTTTGGTTATGAATGTGGCTTGTTCATAAAAGTCTTTCTGCATTCAGATTTTCACAGCTCATTGGACGTATTTTATTTGCCGTTTGGCTTCCGCCAGCCCTTTTTTTATTGTACTACTGTTATTACTATTAAGCAGGACTTTGGTAATCACGGATTATTGGTCGGTTACAATGCTAAACCCTTAGGGGAAGGTTTGGGTCATGACAGAGACAAAGACAGAGACAAAGACAGAGAGATAGGAAGATGAAAAAATGTGTGAAAAGAGAAATGTTCAAAGAGTAAGACGACATCGTTTTTTTTTTTCTTTTTTTGTGACAGAAAAATACCGTTGTATTTATTTAGACCATTTTGTGACTATATATATATGAAGCCGTATCAAAGCCACATATATATATATATATATATTTTTTGGTGTGCAACGGTACCTATTACGGTTGCAAAAAGCTCTTTTTTTCTTTTTTTGCGACTGTAGTTGGTAACGTCGCAAAAACTCTATTTTTTTGGGACAACAATCTCTGCCATCACAAATACTCTTTTTTTTTTTTGCGACAACAATTTCTGCTGTCGCAAATACTCTCTTTTTTCACGACAGCATTTTATGCCGTCACAAATACTCTGGGTGTGTTTGGTTTGTATTTGTAGAGTAGTTTTTGAGATAAAAAGTACAAAAATTTGTTTGGTTTGCCTTTTATCAGAAATAGTTTTGGAAAATTATTTTGAGGAAAGAGTTTTAAAAAAAGTGATTGATTTGATGTGTATGAGAGAGAGTGTGTGATTTTGGAAAGTAGGTAACCAAACAAAATTTTGAGATTTTTTTTGGAGAAATTTGTTTGGGGTTGTTTGGGATGACCTAAATAAGTGCACTTTTTGTCTTTTTACGAAAAGATGTGCAAAAAAGTAGAGAGATGATGTGATAGAAAAAAGATAAAAAGATAAAAAGTATGTACTTATTTTGGGTTGCCAAACTTGGCCTTAGATTGCCCTTGAAAATTTGTTTGTAGAGAATTTTTTTCAAATTTTTTTTTCTGAAAAACAAACCAAACAAGCGCTCTATTTTTTGCGACGGCAAGTTGTGCTGTCTCAAAAAGTCACATTTTTTTGCGACGGCAAGTTGTGCAGTCTTAAAAGGTCACATTTTTTGCGACAGCAAGCTGTGTCGTCTCAAAAAGTCACACTTTTTGGCGACAGCAAGTTGTGCCGTCTCAAAAGGTCACATTTTTTGCGACGGCAAGCTGTGTTGTCTCAAAAAGTCACATTTTTTTCGACGGCAAGTTGTGCCGTCGCCAAAAGTCATTTTTTGCAACGGCAAATGTGCCGTCACAAAAAGTTTCATCTTTTAAGCCCATTTTCTTATAGTGAAATACATATTTATAGTAAATGTATGTGAACTCTACAAAGTATAATTGTATATATAAACCTAGATAGTGACTTTATACCAACATCTTTTATGTCGGTGATGATTTAGGGTTTTCTAGAAAACGACTTAATCAACTGAGACTAGTTCATTTGGCTAAATTTTTTTTGTACTTTATTAATAAGAGATCAAAAGTTCGAGTCTTATTACTAATAAGACTTTTTTCTCATCAAATTATAACCTACAATATATTGAGTGTGAGAGAGAGAGAATATCAAACATGAACTATGAGAAATGGAATTGCAAGCATGAACTTTAGGGAGGTGATTGTTAACATGAAATATAAGATGTATATGTATATGATGTAAATTAGAGTATGATATACTATAAAGAAATTATTCAAGAAAGTACTATTGGGCGGAGAGAGAGAAAAAGAGGATAAGAAATACCAAGTAAACTTTACTTTCATAAAGTCAAAATGAACGTAGAAGTGATTTACTGACCTTGTGCATGATCAATCTGGTTATATACACTGCCTTAAAGAATGAAATTATTTCTCTATGACCAATTCTTTAGGTAAAAAACAGATCAAGTTAAAAGATTGATGTTAATAATGGATAACACTACAAAAACCTACACTTTTGGTGACAATTTTCAACCACTGAGTACAAAAAATCATCTCTAAATTTCCAAAATCATCAAATCAACCCAAAAGTACCAAGTTTTTCACAACCAAAATTTGCAAAAATACAACCTAAGATTGATTTGTTGATCAACTTCATCAGAAAGCTCATAATACCAAAACAAAAAACCATGTGATAAAAACGAAGAAAAACTCTTAGCAAATATTCATAAAAAAAAAAAAACCAGAAGAAAACCCTAGAATATTCTTCAAATCTCTTCTCCAAAAAGCATTAGAATGGCCTTGATGGTGGTTGGTTGTTGTTATCTCTATATGAAGATGGCTCTTTCCTCTCGTCATTGCTAACCTTGTCTTGATTAGCTCTATCTCCCTCTAGCTCTCTATATCTATGTAAGTACCTCCTGAGTGGACCAGCATAGTCATCGAATCCAAGTGTTCCCAAAGCCCAACAAACATCATTGCCGTTCACCGTCTTCCTCCTCTCCTTCTTGCACTTCTCAGAAGCTTCACTGGTGACAAAGCTAATGAACTCAGACAGATTTTCGCGTTGGCAGGCAAGATTTGTTTCATGATCTGACCTACGGTCGCTATGGGTAGCAGCCTCTCTTGTTCCTTGATGTAGCCATCTTCAGAGCCACCAGGACCAATCGTCTGTCTTAACATGGATACTAGTCTATTATCACCCGTGCATAATAATTGTAAATATTTATATTTGTTTTAAACTTTTTTTAATATATAAATTATGTTTTGTAAGATTTTTATAAAAATAATTTAACAATCTTATCACTAATCATAGTGTATGAGAGAAGTTGAAAAGGGTACTACAGCAACTATACACGGATTATATCTATAATTATTTGTATGAGGGAATTTTAAATGCTGATCAGGGGATTGTATCAATAAATGCAGGCATGTAGAAAGACATGTGAATTAAAAAAGTTAATAAATGCTGATTAGGAGATTTTGACCAAATCAATAAATGTTGAATTTTTTTTTAATAAAAAATTTAAAAAATTTAGATTGATATATTAAAACTCTTACAAGTCTTGAGATTAAAAATTTCTTTTTACTTAATATATAGTATAGATATGTTGATGTCGTTCTTGGTCAAACTCCTACATACGTACACCCTGGTGGGTGGGGCTGCGTTTGTAATTTCATATAATAAATTTTTGAGTAGTTTTATGAATGAAAATGATGGGTTGAATTTAATAACTTTTTAATAAATATTTATTGGATATGGAGTTTTAAATTAATAGTTTTGAAAAGAAAGAAAAGAAAAAAAAAGAAAGAAAGTGTAAGCAGCCAAAAATTTATGAGTATTCTTAAAAAAAAAGTGACCTAGTTTCAAAAAAATAGCAGTACTACAATCCCATAAATTATATTCAAGTAAATCTCAACCACACGTGATTATTCTGGAATCACTTTATGGGCTCCTAGATTTTTTGTTCAAAAAATGATATGCAAGAGCAGAGTCACTTAGGGATGACAATGGATAACCTACCTTATGGGTATTCATGGAGACCCAACCCAAATACATGAGTTTTCCCCTTTTTTTCTTATCCATTGAGTAGGGTAGGTGATATTCTTTAAATATCCACAGGGGATGGGTTGGGGATGGGTACCCACTAATTTCCCCATTTTTTTTTTTTTTTTTTTTTAAGATTCACAACTAAAACTAAATATACATTTAATCTTTTTTCTTTTTTTTATTTATTTATTTTTTCAGGTTCACAACCATTTTTTTTTTTTTTAAGATCCACAACCAAAGCTAAATATACCTCCAATCTTTTTTTATTTTATTTTTAAGGTTCACAACCATCTTTTTTTTTTTTATTTTTAAGATTCACAACAAAACCTAAATATACATTTAATTTTTTTTCTTTTTTTTAATTTTTTTTAAGGTTCACAATCATTTTTTTTTTAAGATTCACAACCAAAGCTAAATATATATTTAATTTTTTTTTTCTTTTTTTAAATTTTTTTTTTTAAGGTTCACAACCATTTTTTTTTTTTAAGATTCACAACCAAAGCTATACATTCAATCTTATTTTATTTTATTTGGCTCAACAATAAAATCAAATACACATTAATTAACATTGTCACATTATTCTTGTCAAATTTTATGCATATCTAGAATTTTTTAAATTTATTTAAAAAAAATTAAGGACATTGTCTAGTGTAGGTTTCGGTTTGCTTTTCTATGTTATTTTATTTTGTTGTGTATTGTAATTTTCAGAATGGTTTGCTTGTTCTGAAATTTCAATTAACGAGTATGAATCTATTTGTTTTATGTTATCACACAATTTATACAACATATATATATATATATATATATATGAATGTATTTGAAAATAAGAAAATTGTAGAGAATCAAAACAAGCATGAGTTGTGATTGGTTAGAAATGATGGGTACATGATTTATTTGCTAGAAAAACAGAAAGGGGATACAAAGTCATACTAAATAATTTTTTTTAAATTAAAAGAATTTTTCTTAGTTATGAACAGATTTAACTGAAATCAGCTTGTTTCCCAATGTTATGCTTCATTTATTTAGATAGAAAATATTTTTTAATGAAAAATATTTTTTATAAAAAAAATTCAAAATATATTTTTTTATATTTGGTGGTGGTGGTGATGGAACGAAGGTGAAAGTAGAAATTGCTACATAGTGGTGGGGTGATGGCGGCAGTGATGATGGTAGTGGCTATGGTGATGGTAGTGTGACAGTGAAAGTGAGAATAGTGGTGATGGTGTTGTGAAATTAGTAAAAATTTAATTGAAAAAACATTTTTTGTTTTTTAAAAGTAACAAACAACAAAATTCGTGGGGGACTAAAGGAAGAAGATGGAGGATGGATTGGGTGTGGTAATGCATAGATATCTTAAAATGAGTGGTTCAGATTTGTTAAGGTATAATTAGATTTTGGATAAATTAAAATGAATTGTTCAAATTTGCTAAGAGAAAGATGGTTTAATGTCTAAATTGTCCGTGGCTAACAATTCCTTGTTTATGCCCTGATGCAATTTAATATGAGTCTTATAACACTTTCTTCAAACAAACTTTTTGATTTTCTCAAAATTATATATTTAATTATTATAAAACAAACTTTTTAATTAATTAATTAATGTGTATTTGATTTTGTTGTTGAACCAAATAAAATAAAATAAGATTGAATGTATATTTAGCTTTTGTTGTGAACCTTAAAAAAATAAAAAATAAAATAAAAAAATAAGTTGTTAACATTAAATATATTAAAAAAGAAAGAAAAAAGATTGAAGGTATATTTAGCTAAAACCTTTATAAAAAAAAGACAAAAGAAAAACAAGAAGGTTGTTAAATATATTAAAAAAGAAAGAAAAAAGATTGAAGGTATATTTAACTTTTGTTGTGAACCTTAAATAAAAAAAAAAAATAAAAAAAAATTGTTAACATTAAATATATTAAAAAGAAAGAAAAAAGATTGAAAGTATATTTAACTTTTGTTGTGAACCTTAAAAAAAAAAATAAATAAATAAATAAAAATTGTTAACATTAAATATATTAAAAAAGAAAGAAAAAAGATTGAAGGTATATTTAACTTTTGTTGTGAACCTTAAAAAAAAAAAATAAATAAATAAAAAATTGTTAACATTAAATATATTTAAAAAGAAAGAAAAAAGATTGAAGGTATATTTAGTTTTTGTTGTGAACCTTAAAAAAAAAAAAAAAAAATTGTTAACATTAAATATAAAAAATAAAAATGGGGATTAAAGTGGGTTGGGAAAAATCCATACCCATTAAAAAATGGGGAGGGTGGTACCCATGGGGAATGGGGAATGGGGAAAATTTATTATAGGAGAATGGGGATGGGGAATTAATATCCACCCCATTGCCCCCATTGCCCATTCCTAGAGCCACTAAGGGTTGAGAGGTCATATGCGCCTTAACTTTTAATATTTATACTGGTACTGATATAAATAATGATTATATATTATTTATCTTTTATAAAATTTAATAATGACTTTCCTTAAATTATGTAAAATTTCTTGTATTTTAAAAATTTTAAATTTTTTCTATTTTATTATTTTGATTATTCTTGTACACTTATAATAATTTTTTTTTTTTTTTTGTTTTTTTTTTTTTTTTTGAAGGTGTAGGCTCAAGTCTGGTGATTTGGTTGTTTGAATGGAGTTCATGGCAGCAAAGCTTCTGGTTAGACAATGTATAGGTGGCTGTTTGTGAGGCGTACATTTTTAATTGATACGTCAAGATAAGAATTGAATCAATTAATAATTTATTTTTTATTATGGGATTTGTTTAGTTGCTTAGTTCTCCTTATTGTGGGGCACTTTTTTTTAAGTTAAGAGGATTGAACTTATTGATTATTTGGTTAATATAATTTAGTTATTGATTGTGGATTTATAAATTACGTTAATGTAAAATCTCAGGATAATTGTAATAAATTTACTAATATTTCATTGTTACTTGTTATGGGGGGAAAAAATTTCAATGTTATGATTAATATGTGCCCCATTTTACATTAAATTTCTGGCTCTCCCACTTATGGTATGAGTTGTGATTTATAGAACAATTATATCACGTATACCTAGAAAAAATTCCTCAAAAAGTATATTTATAGATCACAATTATGTAAGATGTCGCTCGCATATCACCAATTTAAAAGAGTTTTGCTATATTCTTCAATTTTTTCACTTTCAATTGCAATTCTAATGAGGTGACAAATAATATCAATCAATCAACTTTTCTTAAACTCTTCTCTCTCCTTTCAAAATTATGTGTCCCGTCATTAAAAGTGTAATTAAGGGTGATATAACAAGAGATGAGGCATTTCTCAATTTAAAATCCACATTATTTATTTCACTTTCGATTTATTTTATAGAGCAAAAATTCATAATAGGCAACAATTTCTACTTATATAATGGAATATATATATATATATATATACATGCATGTATGCGTGTGTACATATGATGATATGCATGTATGTATGAGTCATGCGTGTGTCTTCTTATCCAATATCGCATGTGATGGTCGGCATCAAATCGGGGTCATCATCAAACTCAAATCCCAATTAATTGGTCGGTTTGTTTTGTAGAAATTATTATTATTATTATTATTATTATTTTATTTATTTATTTATTTATTTATTTATTTATTTTTTACAATAATTCTTGATGGAATAAAGAGTGACCACACAATAATTTGGTGTGACACACTTCACTCAATCTTCTCTCTCTTGAACATCTGTAGAACCTTCCCGCAAGAATAATGAAACTATATGTTAGTTAGTTAATGGTTTGAATTCAAACATCAATAGACATAACTCTGTTTGATCCTTGGTGACTGTTGATGTTATACCTATTCCCAAAGGTCACTTATTTGTATATAAATAAGTGATAGCAGGTTTGGAATATTACACAGATTTTTGTACTAAAAGTTTACCATTTTCTAACTTTCGGATAATCGACATTCTCGCTTGATAAACACCCTCACGGGTATTTCGATCAATTGCTATTGCTAGTTTATCTTTCAGTGGTATCAGAGCAAAGTTTACACATTATCGCAAATGTCAAAATATAGTCCGGAAGAAAGAAAAGTTTCCGAACTCTTTTTGTCGAAAATTCAGAAAATTATTGATTATCAATCTTCGACATTGGTGAATTTCGTTTGTTTATTTAATCATCACCAATGTGTCGTATTCCCAGAAAACTATCCAAAGAAAATAACTGTTGGTGGTGCTGTTGTTCCGAACCTTGCCGAAAGTGAAGCCGAATTGCACCGTTGGAAGAAATTTTATAAAATATTTTTCGGTTCAAATTGGGTCTCCAAATTGTCACCATCTTGTTCTTCACAGAATTTTGATCACAACGGTGAAATTTGTTGTGAAAAACGGCAAAAATTTGATCCACAAAGTTCGATTTTCAGTGTGTGGTCGCCGACTCCCGTCACCGGAGAAGACAACCTGTGCAACAATACCGTTGAAGATTCAATTCTGGAAATTCAAAATTTTGGGCTGAATTCAAAAATTAAAAGAAAAGGCCCAAAAATAAGAATCACTGCAAGGAAATCAATTCCTTTGGGCTGCAAAATTAAAAAGAATTTTATTCAGCCCAAAAGCCCAGGTGCAGCCCATAGCCAAGCGCAGCCCATAGCCACAGGCATGCCCCAGCATCCCAGCGGCCCAGAAACGCAGCCAGCCCAGCCTAGCCCAGCAGCCCAACGCTGCAGCCCAGCGCACATCCAGATCCGCACTTCGCCCCAGGGCACCGTGCACCACGCCCGGACTCGCGTCTGTCTGCCTCGCCCCCGACCCCTGTGCTGGCCCGCGCCCTGATCTGCGCGTTGACCCGCGCGTTGACCAGCGGTTCACTCCGGTTCGGTCTTAGTCGGTCTAAACCAGTCTAGCATAGTACCTAGACCGGCAGTAGCCTGATCCAATCGGTTTTTTGGCTCGTTCTCGCTCATTTCAAGGCCGTTTTCAGTCATTCAAAAGCAAAAATTTTCAGAATTCTTCTAAGAATTTTTCCGTGGATCGTTGTACTAAATTTTCTGAAAACAAAATTTGAGGAGGATGCTATCCAAGGGTGTTACCAAGGAAAACATCTAAAGACACATTGTTTAAAAGGCACCATTGTGTTCCTTGGGCTCGTAACTATTATTACAATACTCATAAGCAAATGTCACGACCCAAACCCGTCCCTATGGGTTTAGCATCACAACCAGTCAGTAATCCGTGATTACCAAAGGCCTACTTAACAGTAATGACAGTAATACAGAGTAAGGGGCTAGTGGAAGCCAAACAGTAAATAAAAAGATGTCTAATGAGCTGTGAAAATCTGAATGGAAAAAGACTTTTATGAACAGAGCCACATTCATAACCAAACATATATACATACAACATATGCACATAACATCCAGGTTAGGGATCCAAATCCATACACCATAACTGTACGGTCAAGTCTTATTTAGTCAATACAAAATAGAGACAAAAGGGTGATTCTGAAACACCCCAAAACAGCCTTAGCTTGAACGGACTTGGAACCTCGAAGTGAGGCGCGATGGTTGGCTTGACAAAACAAGAGCTTAACTTGTCGCTCCTAGCTTCAGTCCGGTGCCTGGACACCTACATATAAATATAAATAGTGAGCTAAAGCTCAGTGAATAACAAATGCGTAAAGGGGTTAAGAATGAATGCCCTTTCAGTATTTAAAACAGTCATTTGCATCGGTAAATTAGTTATTCAATTAGTGGCTCATATTTCATGTCATATCAGTCATTTAGAAACCATAGTAGTCATATGTGGTACATCCAATAGCAAAACAATACAGTAGGTCTTAATAGACTGAACAGTCAGTTGATGGCCATCAAACAGTAAACAGTAGTAGTTCCAAACATTGGAACTAACAGAGATCTCTGTAACAGTAGCAGTAACAGTAACAGTAACAGTAAGTTGCTACGGATGCCACGAGTACAGTTCATAAATAGGACAAACATTCATTCAGTAAGTAATGTTACTTCAGAAAGCAGTACAGTCAATCGTTCAGAAAATAATTGTAATTAAACGTATCTTTACAATATTGTTACTCTAGAGTACTGGGCTATGGACAGGCTAGACAGTGTCCTCGGGTGCCAACCCTACACAGTTGCAGAACGAACACACACTAAGTTACACACTTGGGATTAATAGCTTAGTCCCTAAACTTGACTTGGTGTGGTTCTATAACATTATCCTCATTAAAATGCCTTAAACTTGACCTAGGAATGCCTAAGATGAAATAAGGATGCAAAAATGTACTTTAAAATACTTTTCAAAATTGCTGAAACAGGGGTCCACGCTCGAGCGTGGCTTTCTACGCTCGAGCGGACATGCAGACAATGAAGCTCCGCTCGAGCGTGACTTCCTTCGCTCAAGCGGGCTGCAAACTCATGAAAAGTACTAGTTACATGATATTCACGCTCGACGGACGCTCGACCTCCGCTCAAGTGTGAGACTCAAACCCTCGCTCAGGCGTGAATTCTCTCGCTTGAGCGGACTGCAAAACACATGAACTTCTGGGCATATGCATTTCATGCTCGAGCATGACTTTTTACGCTCGAGCAGAAGTGCATGTACTCAGAGTGTACGTTTGAGCGTGAAGTCCTCCGCTTGAGCGTGGATCCAAAATCTGAAATTTCCAGATTGATCCTCAAGCACAAAACTCAACTTCTAAAGCTTCAAATTCGATTTTTCTGGGCTAATTTTCTGGAAAACACTTAGAAACCCATAATATAACATGTTTCAAAGATCAATTTATGAAATCAAACCCAAAGGTAAGCCAATTGAACACCAATTTCAAAGAAACTTGAAGAACAATGCAAGAACACAACATGCATGAGTTCTTATGTATTCCAATGCTCCAAAACACGATCAAATGCAAGGTTGAACTCTAAAACATGGTGAATTCTTGAACTACAACCAAAATATGAACATGCATATAAGAATTTTCATGAAAACAACATCAAAATTCCATGATATGGACATGCATGCATGAATGAACTCTTAAGTTAGCACATTAAGCTAATTCTTGACTCAAATCACTAATCTTTCCATGAACCATGCATGTAACAACTCAAATTCATGTTCAAGAGGGTGAATTTCCTACCTTAGGTCTTGAATTCCAAGTGTTGGAGTCTAATTTTGCAATCTTCTTCAAATCCTCTAAATTTTTCAAGCTAATCCTTGTTGAATCAAAGCTCTCCAACTCTCCCTCTCTTGCTCACGGTTTGGTCTAGAGAAAGTGATGAAGAAGGATGCCAACATATATGAATCAAGACTAAATAAATGGCCTAGCATTAGTCCACTCAATGGCAATTTGGTAGTAAATGCAAACTAATGTAATTTAACATTATTTAATCTAATTTAATCATTCCAAATTTGAATTTTAATTAAATCTACCATAAAATCACATAAATCCTAATTAGCATATAACACTAATCGATTTCTGATTCGGTCGCCGATAAGGCTTCCAATTCGCAATCCGAAATTAAAGCATGAACAAATCTTTCAATGACAAACAGATAGAAATGCATTCTAAGCAACACACTCACACAAACAAATTAGGATTTCATCCTAATCAATTACTTATCATGCTTAATCACAGTTTAACACTAATCAGATGTGAGGGTTGTCACAACAAAGTATTGGGTTTACTAGGCCATTAGGTTTTCATCATTCTTTTTACCCAAGGCAACAGTACCGTTTTATTCCTTCACATCATTTGCATCACAGGGGCTGATTCAACAACTACAAGGTTTTTCCTTATTGTTGTTGTTTTTTTTTTTTAATTTTGTTTATTTTTATTTTAGTTTAGCATTGTAATATTCACATTTGAATTTACATAGTAACACATTTTGTTTTTCATATGGCTATTAAAAATACCATGGATTCTTTGAGGATCGAAATGCTTAATGAAAACAATTTCCGAGCATCGAAACGCCACATTTTTTTATCTTCTTACACATGAAAAAACATTGCATACTTTATCCACTTCTAAACCAGATGATGATTCTAATTGGTTGCAAAATAAATGGATAGAAGATGATGCAATGGCAAAGGCAACTATGTTACATAATATAAAAGATAACATTATTCTGCTCTTTGAAGAACATGAAATTGCAAGACAACTAATGGACGCACTAGAAAGTATGTATGGAGTTCGATCGGATACTCAAATTCAATTGCTCTTGGACAAATATAATAACACTCGTATGAGTGATAATGATAGTGTTGGTGATCATGTTAATCAAATGGAATTAATTGCTAAAGAATTATCCAACGCTGGTCATTCTTTGTCGGACAAGATGCAAGTAACAACCATACTTAATAGTCTTCCATTGTCTTGGGATCATGTTATCACATCTCTAACTCATAGCGGACGAGAGATTTCAATGGTAACATTGCCTGTACTCTTAGTTTTGGAAGAAGAACGAATAAAGCGTAGGCGTAAAGAAGGATTGTCATCTAACTTGTTGATGGCACAATCTTCACCACAACCACAAAATAATACCCACACACCATTCAACAAGAAAAAGACTACTTTTTTCAAGAAAAAATGGAAGAAGGGATTTCCGAAAGAATGGAAGAAACCGCAAGAATGGCAAAAGCAACAACATCACAAGCATCAGATAGGTCCATGTTACAAGTGTAGTAAAAAAGGTCATATCAAAGCCAATTGCCCTCAGAAGAAGCAGACAAAGAATAATAATCATGTTGCCATGACAATTTCTGAAGTAATGGTGCTTGAGCCTTCATCAAATTCATAGTGGATTGATTCTGCTACAACTAGACATATTGTGCAAAATAAAGACATGTTCGTGGATTTTACTGAAAAGAAGGTTGGTGAACATAGAATCTACATGGGCAACAACTCCTATAGTGATGTTTTAGGCATCTGCAATTGTCAGTTCTCTATTGATGGAATTTATATTGTTCTTTATGATGTGCTTTATGTACCCAACATTCGACGAAATTTAATTTCAGTTCCAGTGTTAACTCAAAAAGGTTTTGAGATTAATTTTAGGTTTAACACAGTATTGATTAAGAGAGAAAGTGTATTAGTGAAAGGTGTAAGAGTGAATGACATGTACTCTCTTCCTATTGATAATAAAGTATGTATTTCTGATTATTTGCATGTTTCTACTAGTAATAGTTCTTATTTATGGCATTTAAAGTTAGGTCACATTAATAAAAATAAAATGTCTCGAATGTTTAAAAGTGGTTTATTGTCTAAAGTATGTTCCAATGATTTTGATATATGTGAACCATGTATCAAAGGTAAAATGACTAGCAAGCCATTTTTTAAACATTGGAAATCATCGGAATTACTTGAAATAATTCATTCGGACATTTGTGGCCCTTTAAGAACTAAAATTCATCGAGGCATGGAATACTTTATTACTTTCACCGATGATTATTCAAAATATAGACATATCTACCTTCTTAAACACAAATCAGAAGCACTTGACAAGTTTAAAGAATATAAATTCGAGGTAGAAAGGCAACTTGGTCGGTCCATTAAACACTTGAATAATGATAGAGGTGGTGAATATAAAGCTATGGATTCTTTTTGCAAGGACAATGGCATAAAACATTTGTTTACAATGCCATACACACCACAACAAAATGGGTTCGCAGAAAGATGAAATCATACTCTCATGGAAATGACAAGGTCTATGATGGCTCATGCTGATCTTCCTATTCATTTTTTGGGGGAAGCCTCGTCCACCGCTGCGTACATATTAAATAGAGTCGAAACAAAAGCCAAACTTCTAACTCCTTTTGAATGCTGGCATGGAACTAAACCTAATGTTCAAAATCTCAAAGTTTGGGGATGTAAGGCACATGTACTTATTCCCAAACCTTTAAGGGATAAATTGGGAAGCAAAACTTGGGATTACAAGTTTATTGGTTATGTCAAAAATGGGAGTGGTTATCATTTTTACCATCCCGAACGTGGATTAATAGAAAGTAGAGATGTTATTTTTCTTGAATCCACTGATCTTGTTACTCCTATTGATCAATTTGACTTGCTCTCTAAAGTATCTCAGGATTCTTTATCACACAGTCATCGTGGGAGCAAACGCAAACTACATGGCGTTGTTTTACCTGCTTCGAATCCTGAGATAAGTGGGAGTAAGAGAGCACGACGTCCATTTACGGTTTTGAAGGATCATTATGTTTTTCAAGTTGAAGAACTTAATAACTTAGTAGATGATCCTATTAGTTATAATGAAACAATAAGTAGCAATGACGCTACACAATGGCTTGAGGCAATGAATGAAGAACTTGACTCGATCAAGAAAAATGATGTTTGGGAATTAACTAATCTTCCGAATGGAAGAAAAACCATTAGTTGCAAATGGGTTCTTAGAAAGAAATTCAAAGTAGATGGAACTTTGGAGAAATACAAGGCCAGGTTAGTAGCCAAGGGATTCGCTCAACAACCTGGAATAGACTTCGTAGATACATATTCTCCTATTGCAAAATTTGCCTCAATAAGGATTCTAATGGCGGTAGTAGCCAGGATGGATTTGGAATTGCATCAATTGGATGTTAAAACAGCTTTTCTCAATGGAGAATTAAAAGAGGAAATTTATATGATGCAACCTGATGGTTTCCAGAATCAAGCTAACGAGGATAAAGTCTACAAGTTGAAGAAATCTCTGTATGGACTTCAACAATCTTCAAGACAATGGTACTTGAAATTCCACCAAGCCATTTTAGAAATGGGCTATGTTGTAAGTCCATTAGATCACTGTGTTTATATCTGGAAAAATGATGACACGTTAGCAATATTGTCTTTATATGTGGATGACATATTGTTAGCAGGAAATTGTCCAGATATGATTATAAAAATCAAAAATTTCTTGGCATCTAGATTTGAAATGAAAGACATGGGTCTTGCAACCTATGTTCTAGGAATTAGAATTTCAAGAGATAGAAATTCAAAATTATTATATCTAGATCAAGAGAAATATCTAGACAAGGTGCTTAAAAGATTTAATATGGATAACTGTAATTCTTTAAGTACGCCTGTTTGCAAGGGACAAAGTCTTAGTAAAAGTATGAGTCCTCAAACTAAGTCTGACGTTGAGGAAATGAGAAATGTCCCGTATGCCCAGGCAGTAGGCAGCCTAATGTATGCGATGACAAATACAAAACCTGACATCTGTCATGCAGTTGGATTGGTAAGTCAGTTTCAATCCAATCCATGTAAGGAACATTAGCAAGCAATTAAAAGAATATTCAGATATTTAAAAGGCACTAAAACTTTCAAATTATGTTTTGGTTTGTGTGATCTAGACATAAAAGGATACACTGACGCGGATTTTGCAGGAGATGTAGATGATAGAAAATCTACTAGTGGTCATGTGTTCTTATTTGGTGGAACAACAGTTTATTGGTTAAGTAAGAAACAGAGTTATGTTGCAAAGTATATTATGGAAGCTGAATACATAGCTTGCAGCACAGCCGTTAGTAATGCGGTTTGGATAAAACGATTTGTTGACAGTTTACAATTAGATATACCTGTCAGACCGGTCAGTATGTTTTGTGACAATCAATCTGCCATCTCATTAATAAAAAGTGGAGCAAACAGCTCTAAGGGAAAACATATTGATGTTAGTTACCACTATATTCAGGACATAGTGGAGAGATGTGAAATTAAAGTCAACTATATACCCTCAGAAGAGATGGTGGCTAACCCTATGACCAAAGGGTTGTCTCTAGAAAAATTCAGAGAACATAAAGCTAATATGGGATTGAAAAATACCTAGCTAGGTGATTTAGCTACTTATATAAGAGCATAGTCGGATGACTCCGGGGACGCCTAGATAACCAATGTTTTGCGACTCTATCTTGCATGAAAACATGTGTTTGGTCAGGTAACAAAATAGAGGAACTGACAAGGTACGGATATCATAGTTAACATGAGTTGTAAAGTCCATAATATGCAACGTGCAAACTAGATGATATTGTTTGCTTGATCAGCAAAAAGTCATTGATAAGGTGTGTTAAGGAAAACCTTCAAGAATGGGACTTAAAGGAAATACTTAACAATAATTTCAGTGTAGGTCGACATATTAAAATGTGTATAGCTGAAGTCATCAATGGTGATTGGGTATGGACTATGAACCCATCACTGAAAATTGATGCCTTTCATTTGTTATATAGTGAATTGAAGTCATCTGGAATGTGTTGTCAGTGGGAGAACACATTCATACGGGTGCGGTCAGATTGGTGGCAAAAAAGTGCGCACGTATGGCCAAGTCACGATCAGACGTCGATCTATGAGGTAATTTCATAGATGAAAGTTGGCACGAGGCAAATTTTGGTACCAAGGTTAAAAATGCTCAACTTAGGTTTATCATCTTATTATGGTGTGTTCAAGTGGGAGATGATGGAATGAAGAGTGACCACACCATAATTTGTTGTGACTCACTTCACTCAATCTTCTCTCTCTTGAAATTCTGTAGAACCTTCCCGCAAGAATAATGAAACTATCTGTTAGTTAGTTAATGGTTTGAATTCAAACATCAATAGAAACAACTCTGTTTGAACCTTGGTGACTGTTGATGTTATACCTATTCCCAAAGGTTACTTATTTGTATATAAATAAGTGATAACAGGTTTGGAATATTACACAGATTTTTGTACTAAAAGTTTACCATTTTCTAACTTTCGGATAATCGACATTCTCGCGTGATAAACACCCTCACGGGTATTTCGATCAATTTCTATTGCTAGTGTATCTTTCAATTCTATGGCCTCATAAATAGAAGTAGAATAAATAAATAAATCTATGGTTGATAGTTAAAATTGATGTTGTGGACTCATACTTTAAGTAAATCTAAATCATCGATGCAAAATTTTAAATATTTTTTGAATTTTTATATCTGCGATTGTAATATTGCTCCTTTTTTTATTAGATTTTGAAAACAATTAACTCATTTAGTGGCTATTTTTTAAAATATAAATTATAATATTTACTAAATTCTTGTAATAAAAAATTATTTTTACTTGTTTTAAAAATAAGTTATTGTTTCTTTTTCTTTTCCTCCACCTTCTCCTACCAACACCTCTAGTAGTCGGCAATCACTTTCTGCCAACCAGCTCTCGCCAATAATAACTATCTCTAACCATCACCTCCCAGCGATAGCTACTTCCATCCATCCCTTCTTATTTTTTGTTTAAACAAAATTTTACATTACAGTGTATACTAAATATATTTTTATTTTTATTTTTGCCAACAAATGAACATTAACATGTTTAAAATATTGGACAAATTACAAAAAAAAACTCCAGAGTTTTACGTTCTTTTTAATTTAAACTCGAAAGCTTTAATTTCATCAATTTAAATTTTGAACTTCATTATGTGTCACAACCTACACTCAAGTCCATCTCAGTTACTTTGTTTAACAATTTTTTTTTTTAAATACATGTGGCAATATATTATTTACTCTTTTAACTTCTTGTAAAACCACTTTTAAACTTGACCATACTAGATCACAAACTATCCTAACCATCCATTTAAATATTACCATGCACCTCACACAGTAGATAAACTCTCCCTCCTTCCCCTTCTCTTTTGCCATTGAAACCCACCTACAGCCTAACGCCATCAAAACCCACACTGCCTCTACAATCATCCTGCCCTCCCCCTTGCCCCACAACCCATCGCCACCCTCTAAATGCACTGTTACAGTTTGAAAACCCGGTTCCATTTCTTTTGGTAAAAATACTTCACTCAAAAAATAACTTTTGAAAAGTTTCTTTCATTTAAGACTACTCATCTAGATAGTCTATTTCTCTTCACATGGAAACTTGGGAAAAATCATTAATTATCTTCAATAAAATTTGGAAAGATACATCTCATGTTACATATTTATTTTTGTTGTCTTACAAGAAATTGTTTCCCAACAAAACATATAAAACCTACAGAGAAGCACATTCAAGTAAAAAAGTTTCAGGTTAGTAAAAAATTAAACTCTCCCTAAATAGAGAATTTAAAAAAAATGCATTCTTTACCATTCATAAAATTTGAGTATGTATGTGGATCAACTAAAGTTTATTATACAAGCTAAAATTTTAGAAGTAACTAACCCAGAAAACAAATAGTTCATGGCACAGAGGAGCACCAAAATAACTATCCAAGTTTCTGGATTTCCCTCTATTACTTCATTTTCGCTTTGATTTGAAGGGGGTTTTGATGGGGAGTTGTTGATTGGTCGAGGATTTGAGCTAGGGCATCGAGTAGGTAATGGTGAGTTTGCATTCTTTGGACACCATTGACGATGCGAGAGCGGTGGATCAAGGAGATGGTTGTGATTGAATTTGAGGAAAGGGATGATGGAGGAAAAGGAAAAGATATGCCATGTGTGCATTAATTTTTTTTTAGGTAATGATAGAGACCACTAAAAGTGGTACTCTAAAGCAACCACTAATGATGTGACATTCACTTTTTTGAAAAAAAAAAAAACACTGTGGCAATGGATGAAGCCCACTGCCACATCATTAGTGGTGGCACTAATTAGTGCTCTCACTCATTTTCTTTTTTTTTTCCCGTTAAATAAGTTCACAGAAATGAGTAGATGGTTAACATTGACATGGAATAAGAAGTTCAAGGTTTAAATTGATAAAATTAAAATTCTAGGGTTTAATTTAAAAAATACGCGAAACCCTATTTTTTTTTTTTTAATTTGCCCTAAAATATTTTTTATAAAAAATAAAATAGTAAACTATACACTATATCAAATAGTAACATAGAGAAAATTCATGTTATGTGTGTAATTCTGTTTTTTTATTGCATGGAACAATGGATGTTGACAAGGTGGTGTGGCAAATTTGAACACCTCCAAAATATTAGTCAATTTGATGGGTAATAGCCTTCCCCATTGGATTAAGCATCCTTATAATAATATTAATATATTAAAATGCTTAAAATGCATCAAACAAGTGGAGCCATCAAAGCATTACCATTAATTTAATTCTATTTATTTAAAAAAAAAGCCATAATCAATTTTATAATATGGTAACTTTTGTATGTGATTAAGTCACTCTATGCGATAGCAAAACATTTCTTTTCTTAAAAAATAAACTCATGCAAATTGTTGTCTAAGTGCTTGGACCTTGTACCAACTACCAAAGTACATAATAAACTTTGAAGACCAGATCAAATTTAGGCAATTTGTGTTGTTTTTAAGACATGCAAAATAGTTCTAGAACTTTTATGTTTGACTAACAACATTTTACAGTTGTATATGAATTGAAAACATAAGAATAACTATACTTCTTGTCTTAATTCTTTGTTCTCATTGCTCTTTTTTTTTTCTCATTCTTTTTGAAGTTGGATATGCTTTGTTCATATGATCATTTTTGAATTCATACACATGTATAGATGTCCTATACAAAAATGTTTATTGAATTTGAAACAAAGAGAAATTTTTAATCACATAGCAACAATAACTTAAGATTTGGAATAAGTCTAAGAACACAAAAATGGTTATAGAACTGAACACAAAATGTATATAGATGGATAAATTTTTTCAAAATACTAACAAGCTCTATAAAATTTTATGTGTATATATGTATTTGTATTCAATTTTATGATCAATTTTTGTCTTTATAACAAAACTATAAGATTTTTAGCTAGTGACCCATTTTGATTTATAAGATCTGTAAAGGGACAATTCCAAAGATTCCAGCCATGGCAGAGTTTAGAGGAAGATCAGATATATGCACGCGCCAGAGACATTATTTCTATGATTTGAATCCATAACACTCGAATTATAATAGAATTATTTTATTTTATTTTTTATCAGCATAATAAAACAACCTTACCATTGCGGCGAGAGCCTCCCTCTCTCAATATGATCAATTTCTAAAAGACATTGACTCCAAATAAATAAATAAATAATAATAATAATAACTCTACACAACCTCTAATTTAGGCACTGATTTAATCGTACTCATGTAAGTAGGAGCAATTTAAAAAAATATTATCTCGTTTTCTTTTGATAAATCTTGATATATGCTCCAAGATTTGTCAGATTTACTAATCTCATTGGCTTGAAGTTGTTATTTATTTGTCAAACCAGATCAAAAGAAAAGACATACTTATGTTTCTCAATAAACTTTGCCTTTATTTAAAGTGGTACTGCAATCAATGTCAAACAATTAATGATCATCTTTATAATAATCTACACTCAAACCGTCCTTCTCCTTTGAGCCTTCTTGCTTTTGACTATCTTGGAGATTCCATATATATAGTTATTATAAGAAAAATGTGATGCAAGTGGGTACATGCATGCACGGTTTCCTTTTGAGAAATATTTCACCTATTTTGTGTCATTGTTCTACATCATCAGATATATTTATCATTGATTTTTTATTTAGAAATAATTATTAAGCAAATAATATCATATCATGTAATTTGGTGACATAAAAATGTATAAAAAAAAAATAGTGATATATACAAGTACTCTTTTCTTTTATATTTCCTTTTTATTTTCTATTTTTGAGAAAATATTAGATAAATAAATAAAAAATGGTGAAACCAATTGCAAATCAAACAATTCAATCCAAAATGTATAAAATTATAAAAATATTTTGAGATATGTACTAAAATTGCATTAAAATTCAAACTTTTTTGTCACTTTCTTATTCTTATTGAAAATCCAGTGGACAGCATGACCCAATTATTATTTTTTAATTATTTCACATTTGTTTGATATTCTCTCCCTTCGTTGTTAAGCAACAAAAGAGAAATTAATGGGACAACAAAATCAGGTTTTGAAGGTTTGAAAATTTTGTGAGAATCTTGAAGAATAATCTACGGTCTCACCTTCACTCCTATTTTTGCAAAGATTCCACTCGTCCACTTTACCCCTCTCATAAGATCTGGTCTGGATCCCGAATCTTGGACTTGCCGACTAGGTTTTTGACCACTTCTTCACCTGGGGTTGGTTTAGAAATAAGTTATTTTAATAGTTTTTTAATTTTTTATTAAAATATGAGATAAATAAAATTGTAGGTTTGGAAAAGGAGATTTCTAACCTACAAGCCTTGTGGGAGCTCTAATATTCTAATCTTTATTTTTTAATTTTTTTATTTAAAAAAAAAATTCAACATTTCTTGATTTCTCTCAACCCACAAGCTTTTTTGACTCCTCTCCTAGTTATTGCAACACTCTTTTCAATTTTTCCAAATCAACCCACAAGCTTTTTTGACTTCTCTCCTAGTTATTGCAACACTCTTTTCAATTTTTCCTATACACTACAATTTATGATGAGATTGTTAAATTATTTTTTATAAAAAAATCTAAAAAAAATAATTTGTATAATAAAAAAAATCTAAAACAAATATAAATGTCTATATCTATCTATCTATCTATACTATATATTATGCAAAAGAGGGTTTTTGACCCTAAGCCTTGTGAGAGCTCCAATCTCCCAATCTAAATTTTCTAATTTTTTGATTTAAAAAATAAAAAATAAAAAATCTTAGCATTTATTAACTTCTACCAACTCCCAAGTCTTACAATCATAATAACACTTTAATGCATTAAGAACAAGCTTAAAAAAAATTCTTTGAAATCCAACACATGAATTCCTTGAAAAGTCCCAACACATATGATTATTATTCCTCATAATAACACTTTAATGCATTAAGAACAAACATAAAAAAATTTCTTGAAAAGTCCAACACATATGATTATTATCAAAATATTAAATTTTAATATAATATAAAAAAGAAAAAAAAAGACATTTAATTCCTTGAAAAGTCCAACACATATGATTATTATTAAAATATTAAACTTTAATATAATATAAAAAAGGAAAAAAAAAGACATTTAAAAAAATTAAAAATTAAAAATCACAATTCACATATATAAATAATTGTGAATACAATCCGTGCATAGCACAGGTGATATGCTAGTATCTATACTATATATTAAGCAAAATGAGGTTTTTAACTCACAGGCCTTGTGAGAGCTCCAATATCCTAATCCTATTTTTTTAATTTTTTGATTTAACAAAAAAAAAAAAAAAAATCTCAGCATTTATTGTTTCTCCCAACCCACCATCCCTTTTGACTTTTCTCATAATCACTGCAGCACCATTTTCAATTTCTCTCATACATTATGATTACACACAAAAATAAAGAAGATAAGAATTTAGCTACATATCTCAAAAAAAATATAACATCTAAATTTGAATTATGATTTAGTAATATAATTATGTATTTTTTTTAATATATATCTATCAAAATTTTAAATCACTTAATGGGACAAATTAATCAATTTTCTAAAATTATTAATTTTTTAATTTACAAATCTACACTATATATTAAGCAAAAGGGGGTTTTTAACTCACAGGCATTGTGAGAGCTCCAATATCCTAATCCTAATTTTCTAATTTTTTGATTTAACAAAAAAAAAAAACCTCAGCATTTATTGTTTCTCCCAACCCACCATCCCTTTTGACTTCTCTCATAACTAGCATGTGACCCGTACTATGTACGGATTGTGTTTACAATTATCTATATATATGAATTGTGATTTTTAAATGTTTTTTTAAATGTCTTCTTTTTTTTCTTTTTTATATTATATTAAAGTTTAATATTTTGACAATAATCATATGTGTTGGATTTTTCAAGGAATTAAATGTCTTTTTTTTTATTATATTATAATAAAGTTTAATATTTTGATAATAATCATATGTGTTGGACTTTTCAAGAAATTTTTTTTATGCTTGTTCTTAATACATTAAAGTGTTAGTATGAGGGATAATAATCATATGTGTTGGAATTTTTCAAGGAATTCATATGTGTTGGATTTCAAAGAATTTTTTTTATGCTTGTTCTTAATGCATTAAAGTGTTATTATGAGGGTAAGACTTGAGAGTTGGGAGAAGTTAATAAATGCTAAGATTTTTTTTTTTTAAATCAAAAAATCAAGAAATTTAGATTGGGAGATTGGAGCTCCCACAAGACTTGGGGTTAAAAATCCCCTTTTACTTAACATATAGTATAGATTACTGCAACACCATTTTCAATTTCTCTCATATATTATGGTTACACACAAAAATAAAGAAGATAAAAATTTAGCTATAGATCTCAAAAAAATATAACATCTAAATTTGAATTATGATTTAGTAATATAATTATGTATTTTTTTATATATATCTATCAAAATTTTAAATCACTTAATGGGACAAATTAATCAATTTTCTAAAATTATTAATTTTTTAATTTACAAAATAGATTAAAAAAAATATTAACTGATTTATTTATTTAATAACAAAAATATTTCATAATCTCTCCCTCCTAATCTCTCTCACCAATTTCAAAAAAAAATAATTAAAACTTGCATTCATTTTCTCTTCCCCAAAAAATCAAATAATATCTTTTATTAAAGTTGTAGATATCTATCTATATCTTATATATTATATTATAACATAATAAATAAATAAATAAATAAAAACTAAAAAAAAATCTTTAAAGCTTATCTAATAATTATAATAATTTTTTTTTTAATTTATAAAGTTCCGCGCATAGCACGGGTTACCACTATCTATATATCTATCTATACTATATATTAAGCAAAATGAGGTTTCTAACCCCCAAGGCCTATGAGAGCTCCAATATGTTAATCCTAATTTTCTAATTTTTTTTTTGTTTTTAAAAAAAAATTAACCTCAGCATTTATTAACTTTTCTCAACTCACAAGACTTTTTGACTTCTCTCATAATTACTGTAGTACTTTTTTCAAAACAAATAATTTGTATATTAAAAAAAATTTAAAACCAATATAAATATCTATATCTATATCTATCTATTTATATATATTTATCTCTAACCCACAAGTTTTGTGGGAGTTCCAATATCTGAACCTTAATTTCTTAATTTTTTTTTATTTTTTTTGAAAAAAAAACTTAGCACTTATTAAATTCTTCCAAATCTTTTTAATTTCTCCAATACATACACTCTTTTTAACTTTTCACATACCTATTGCAAACAATGAGTCTCCTTTTTGTTTTCTCCTGCTTGACTTCCCACTTCTATACTTTCAACTTCAATGACGATGTATGCAAATAGTAAGTCTTCTTTTTGTTTTCTCCTTCTTGACTTTTCCTTTTATTTATTGTTTTAATATTGTAATTAGATAGCGCATAAAAATATTTCCTGACTTTTCCTTTTATTTACTGTTTTAATATTGTAGTTAGATAGCGCATAAAAATATTTGTAATTTATGTAGCGAATAAAAAATTATAATTTGATTTTTTAATATGATTGAAGTTAGATAAATATAAACCCTCGCAAAAAGAAAAATGTGATTATAATTAGTTGAATGATTTTTTTTAATGTGATTGTAGTTAGTTTAATAGTTTTTTTTCATTTATTTATTTTATTATGGGAAAATGTGATATGATTGTAGTTTGTTCAATGGCTCTTTTTTTTAATATGATTGTTATAATTAGTTCAATGTTTTTTTTTAATGTTATTTAATTTTTTTATTTACTATTTTAATTTTATTTTTAATATGATTGAAATTAAATAAATATAAACACTCACACAGAAAAAATGTAATTGTAATGTAATGTGATTGTAGTTTGTTCAATGGCTCTTCTTTTTTAATATGATTGTTGTAGTTAGTTCAATGAGTTTTTGTTTTTAATGTTATTTAATCTTTTTATTTACTATTTTAATTTTATTTTTAATATGATTGAAGTTAGATAAACATAAACACTCACAAAAAAAAAAAATGTGATTGTAGTTAGTTCAATGGTTCTTTTTTTTCATTTATTTATTTTTTATTATTGGAAAAATGTGATGTGATTGTAGTTTGTTCAATGGTTCTTTTTTTAATGTGATTTTATCTTTTATTTACTGTTTTAATGGTTTTTCTTTACAATTGTTTATGAAAAAAATATGATTGTAGTTAGATAGCATAAAAATATTTGTGATTTGATTTGATTTGATTTTTTTCTGATTTGATTTTTAAATTACCAATTATTGATAATGATTAGATTGTATTTTTTTAAAAAAAAAATTGTAATTGATTTTTTTAACTCGCTATGCTTTTTGAAAAAAAAATTATTGTGTTTTTTTAACTATCAATTCATTTAATTTGTGATTTGATTTTTAACTCACTGTGTTTTTTGAAAAACAAAATGGATTGTACTCATTAAGGTCACATAATATACCAATTATTGATGATGATTAGATTGTATTTTGACCCCAAAAAATTGTAATTGATCTTTTTAACTCACTATGTTTTTTGAAAAATAAATTATTGTGTTTTTTTAATTATTGATGATGATTGGATAGCATTAAAAAAATTATGATTTGTATGATTGAAATTATCCCATTTTGTTTATAACTTTATTTTTTTAATATGATTGAAATCAGATAAACATAAACACTCACAAAAGAAAAATGTGATTGTAATTTGTTCAATGGTTCTAAATAATCTTTTTTATTTACTATTTTAATGGTTATTTTTTTCAATTATTTTTTTTTATTATGAGAAAAATGTCATTGTAGTTAGATAGCATTAAAAAAATTGTGATTTGTATGATTGAAGTTATCTCATTTTGTTTATAATTTGATTTTTTAATACGATCGAAGTTAACTCACAAAAAGAAAAATGTGATTGTAGTTTGTTCAATGGCTCTAAATAATTCCAATCTGAATTTCCTAATTTTTTATTTAAAAAAAAAGAACTCAGCATTTATTGATTTGTCAAAATTCCCTGATCAGCATTTATTAACTTTTTTCAATCCGCATGTCTTTCCACATGTCTGCATTTATTAATTTAGTCAAAATCTCTTGATCAGCATTTAAAATCCCCTCATACAGATGCAATCTGTGTATAGTTACTGCAGTACCTTTTTCAACTTCTCTTATACACTATGATTAGTGATAAGATTGTTAAATTATTTTTATAAAAAATGTTAAAAAAATATAATTTATATATTAAAAAAAATCTAAAACAAATATAAATATCTATAATTATCCCGTGCATAGCATGGATGATAGAATAGTATTATATAAGAAAAATAGAGTTTCTAATGAGCAGCCTTCTAAGAGCTCTAAACTCTCATTCTAAAATTATTGATTTTTCAATTTATAAAATAGATTAAAAAAACCTATTGGGTGATTTATTATTGATTTTTCAATTTATAAAATAAATTAAAAAACCTATTGGTTGATTTATTTATTTAATTATTTTAGAAATAATAATTATTCATTAATTTATGGATTTCAAATGGGAAGATAACAAAAATATTTTATAATTTCTCCATCATAATCACTCTCACTAATTTTCAAAAAGAAAATATTAAAACTTGCATTTCTTTTCTTTCCTCAAAAAAATCAGATAATATTTTTCATGGAAGTTATGGATATCTATATATGTATCTTATATAATATATTTTAACATAAAAAAAAATTAAAAATCAAATATGCAAACAGATAAAATTAATAATTTTATTTTTTATTTATCCAGTTCACATATTTCTTTTGCCTCTCAATATCCAATTTTAAATTTTAGAAATTTATAAAGTCTATCTAAACAAATATGATTTGAAAATATCTTCCAATAAAACTCACATATCTATCACATATTTAACTCGCATCATAACTTACCTAAACAATAAAAATTAAAAACAAATTGAAACCACAGATAAATTAAATTTGAAAAAAAAAAGAAAAAAGAAAAAAAAGAAACCCACATCTCCATCTAAAATAAATTGAAAAAAAAATAATAGAAACCATACAAAAATAAAGAAGATAAGAATTTAGATATGGATCTCAAAATAATATAACAATATCTAAATTTGAAATATGATTTCGTAATATAATTACCTATTTTTTATGTATATCAATCAAAATTTTAAATCACTTAATAGGACAAATTAATCAAATTTCTAAAATTATTAATTTTTCAATTTATGAAATAGATTAAAAAAAACTATTGACTGATTTATTTATTTAATTATTTTAGAAATAATAATTATCCCTTAATTTATGGATTTCAAATGGAAAGATAAAAAAAATATTTCATAATCTCACTATCCTAATCTCTCACATCGATCATAAAAAAAAATTATATATATATATATATTAAAACTTGCATTCCTTCTCTCTTCCCCAAAAAATCAGATAATATTTTTCATGAAATGTGTGAATTTCTATCTATATCTTATATCTTATATTATAACATAAAAAACAAAACAAAACAAAACAAAAAAAAAAAGATATACAAACAGATAAATTAATAAATTTGATTTTTATTTATTCAATTAAAATCTTTCTTTTGCATCTCGATATCCAATTTTAAATTTTAAATTTTTTTAAAGTTTATCTAAACAAATCTAATTTGAAAATATCTCTCACCATCATACTTTAAATCAATAAAACTCACATGTCTATCACATATCTAACACACATCATAATTTATCTAAATAATAATAATTGAAAACAAATAGAAACCACAGATAAATTAAATTAAAAAAAACCCACAACTCTATCTTAAATAAATTGAAAAAAAAAAACAAAACAAAAACCACACAAAAATAAAAAAAGATAAGAATTTATATATGGATCTCAAAAAAATATGACAATATAAAACAAAACATAAAAATATAATTATCAATTTTTCTGATGTATATCTATCAAGATTTTAAATCACTTAACAAGACAAATTAACCAATTTTCAAATCTTATTTAAAGAACAATATGATTAGTCATCACAACTCCTAGATTTCGAAGGCACTGGTGCAAGAGCTAACGGATTGGGTTTGGTGATGTCCAAGTTGTTGGAGGTAACATTCTCTCACCTCATAAATTTATTTGTTTTTTAATTTTATTTTTTTCCTATGTGATTCTATTTCTCTACTGTTGGTTTGGTTTTGGTTTTAGTTTTAGTGATGTTTATATGTTTGTTCACAGGTTTGCTTGGTGCAGAAGAATTATTGGTGATTATGGTTGCAATCAAAGTATCTATGTCCGTTCTGTACCAAGAATTTTGATCAGATTTTGTTTTATTCAATAAAGACCATAAAATTGAAATTAAAAAAATGGGTATCAATTTTTTTATTTATTTATAGAAAATGTGAAAAATTATTGAGAATTCAAGATTTTACTATAACATTAGTTTTTGTATAACTAGGTAAATTTAAAACTTTTAAATATCATTGTATTCTTTATTTTTATCGTCATTCTATCATATTATATCATTACTATTATTTGTTAATTTGTTAATTATAATTTAATTAATTGAAAATGAAAGCTTAATATAACTTTTCATATATATTATAGTTCATTTGTTACAGTTATAGTTGTATATAATAGCAATAATATACAAGAATAATCTCTAAATATAATTTCTATCTTTTTTATGTGAGTAAATAGTCCATCTTAAATAGTATATAGAAGAGTTAGATGGCTTCTTTTATCTCTAAAAAACTCAATTTTTTTTTTTACTTTTTAATTTCTTAAATGAGAGATTTATTTATAAATCCTTTTTAGAGGTGTTTTATTCCAATAAGTCCACAAACTATTCTTGTAGCCTAATTAGTCCCATGTATTTATAGTTTTATTCCATGAGGTCCTTTTTTCCTGATTTAAAATTTTTGTTGGACTATTATACCCTTATTTTACTTTATTCATATGTATTACACACAAAATAAGATATACATGTTTTTCATATTTTGCTCTTTTTGATATATACGTTTTCCATTTTTTACTCTTTTTGTTTTAACAATTTTGCATCATCACCGTGTGCTCGGGATTCAGTGGGATACAATTATGAGATCTTCTTTATCTCTTCATTGGATGTCGAATCAAATTTGATCCAGTCGAAATCGATGGTGGCGCGCCAATCACAATCAGCAGAGATACAGATGGTGATGATGGGGATACGATTATGAGATCGTATTCATCTTTTCATTGAATGTCGAATCAAGTTTGATCCAGTTGAAATCGACAACGGCGCGACAGTCACAGTTGGTGATAAGTTTCTGCGATGTTGTTTTGTTTCCATTTCTATTTCTATTTATGTTTCTAGTTTTACTCTGTGTGGACTTCTTTGAAAGTTTGAGAGATGGGTGTTGGAATTATTAGGAGTAAGGTCCCTAGCATAGTAAATGGGGCTTTCTTTGTAAAGAGAGGAGGTGGGTTTGGTTTGATTTGGATTGGTAGAATTTTAGGAATTGTTGAAGATAAAGATAAAGATGAAATGATGAAGAAGAAGATGTGGGTGATGTTTTTTTATTTTTTGAGACGTTGAGATTTTTTGAATTTTTGATTTTGTTGCTGCTATTGATTTTGATTTTGATTTTGATTTTTAATTGTTGGATTTCAATTTGGTAATAATTTTTTGAGATTGGTAATGTGTCTCATATACAAATGATGTGAATGTTCATATCATTAATCAGTGTTAATATTCACATTAGAAAATTATCGTTGTGTTGTCGATCGGTGTTCATATTTACACACCTATATAATCTTGAATGGTGAATATGTTTTCACTTTGTTCGTTACTACTGTGACAAGGTGATGTTAAGGTTCACATCAGCATTGGCGCGACAGTCACAGTCGGTGACGAGCTTCAGCGATGTTGTTTTGTTTCCATTTTTATTTCTATTTATGTTTCTAGTTTTACTCTGTGTGGACTTGTTTTGTAACGCCCTAAAAAAAACATAAAACCCACATTCTTGACATGCATAGACATAAGAGAATAAATCATATTTCTATTTATCAGAGTATTCATTACAAAAGTATTACATGTTAACAACAAAAATAAGTACCCCACGGGCTTACAACTTTCCAAGCCAACACTTGGTTATAAAAAGAGAAGAGTACTAACTCAGATCACATTAAGTCCTTGGCCTGAATTTACATGTAATACACAAAAGATAATAACAAAAGTTCTTCTGTCTCTAAGCCTCCCAAGCTACGTCCTTGGAGGTGGCATATCACTTGAACTTGAAAATGATGTCCTATATAGGGTGAGCCACAGCACAGTAGAGATATACTAAACCAAGTATGAGAAATAACTAAAACATTAGCATTTGATATGTGGCTAACACTTATAAACCAACTTATTTCACAAAACAGTTCCATGACAGTTAGGTCCATGATTCATTCTACTTTCCTTTACTTAACCATTTCAATTCATAAATGTGGCTCAGAACCTGGCCAATCAGTTAAATGAGACTACATCTCATAATAAAAATTTCCATACTTTACAATTCACATGAGATTACAACTCATATTAAAACATTTTCATACTTCAAATGATACATATATTTGCTGTATCAATGGAGTCCATCTCCTATCTCCTCTCAAACCATGGAGTACATTCCCTATCTCCTCTCAAACCATGGAGTACATTCTCTATCTCCTCCCAAACAATATGCACATACAATGCATTAAAACACTTGTCATATGCAATAATCAATCAATACACATATTTGATGTATTAATCCAACCGTCATATTCAATGACATAACACGTTTGATTAGTTTCAGTTTTCCCTAATCAACATACAGTGTTTACAACAATCAAGACTATCCTTCACCGATAGCCCAAAGCAGTTATTTCTAAACAGATAATAAATGCATCAAATAGATATAATCTCAACATTTTCATAGGTAAGTGATAAATTAATCCAACTACACCATTCAATCCTATAATTTCTCAATTTCATGGATCTCAACTCAATTTCGCATTTCCCCAAATTAATTATACAAATTAATTTATTACAACAATTAAGACATTTACCCCTTTACTCAAATATTGATCCTAAGACCAAATTCCATCAATTCAACTCTCTAGCCCACATTTCCAAGGCTTTAAATACACATGGGGCTTTAAAACACAAAACCCCTCTTTTATAAATTACAAACCAAACTCTAACTTTTTCCAAAATTACTCAACACCACCAACAAATCAAAATGACTAACATTTATGTCAAAAATCATAGATTAGAGTAGGTTATCCCTACCTCGAAATGAAGAGACCAAATTAAGAAAATGATGAAAACCCAAAGTGCTCCAAATCCACAACTTTTCAAATTAAAGTGAAGCCCACGCCACCCTCTATCTTTCTTACAAAGAGATTAGGGTAGAAACACTCAAGAACTAGATCAAACCTTAGAGAGAAGATGTATAGAGAGAGAAGAGCAGCCGGATCCAGGGTTTGAGAGAAAAAGGAGATGAAAAAGTGTGTAAAAATCTGCTGCTGCCAACTGATATAATCGAATCTCGCTCGAGCGAAGGAGTGGTCGCTCGAGCGACTAGACATAAAGGACCCTTGCTCGAGCGTAGAAAGCCTCGCTCGAGCCAACAATTCGAAGCTTCAGGTCTGTAACCCAGAAGCACGCTCGAGCGTAAGAATGCTCGCTCGAGCGAAGAAACCCAAAACATAGTCCTCGCTCGCTCGAGCGAAGAAATGCAACTCTTAGGTCCAAAACTGGACGCAGACGTAGGCTCGAGCGCAAGACTTCTCGCTCAAGCCACCAGACGCAACACCCCACTCTCGCTCCAGTGAAGGAACCTTGGCTCGAGCGAAGGAACTAAAATAAAGAGCTTGCTCGAGCGACAAAAGCCTCGCTCGAGCGAAGAACCAAAATTCTAGGCAGCAACACTTGGTTTAAACTCACCACCAACCTGTAACAAACCTGCCCAACGTATCCCAAAACTTATATTCAAAGATTGGAAGGACAGAAACAAGATATAACAACAACCAACACCACGGAACCTAAGTCCGGAATACTATAATCAATGGAGGAAAAATTGGGATCGCTATAACCTCCCCCCCTTAAAGAATTTCGTCCCCAAAATTAGATACAAGTTTACAAAAACAGGATTTCTAAATTTTCAACAATGTTATAATCTAACATTCCACAACCTGACCCATTACCGGTCATCCCATCTCTATTCAAGAGGCAGCTTACAATATGATTCAATATATATTAACAACATGCTTTTCTATGAAATTTACCAATTTCAACACATATTCCACAATTCAATTACATATTCAATGCCAACAATATATTTGCATTTCTAAAACAGAATTAACATATGCAATGTTAAAATAAACTTCCATTTCCGAACCATATTCGATGGCTATAACATTTCCACAATCTAAAACATATACAATGTTTCCAGAATTCGTTCTCAAAACGAAATTCCCAATACATGGTTAAACATTTACAAACAAGTCCGGATATTTTTCTCGGACTTCCAACTCACGTTCCCAAGTGGCTTCTTCCACTCTGTGATGTTTCCACAAAACCTTTACCAAGGGTATCGTCTTGCCTCGCAAGACTTGATCCCGCCTATCCAAGACCCGAACCGGTCTCTCCTCATACGAGGCATCCTCATCTACCTCTAAGTTGGTCCAATCCAATACATGCGACAGATCTGGCTTGTATTTCCGAAGCATACTAACATGAAACACGTCATGCACTCCGGACAACTACGACGATAAAGCTAAACGGTATGCAACCTCCCCAATCCTCTCAAGGATCTCAAAGGGACCAATAAACCGAGGGGATAACTTCCCACTCTTACCAAATCTCATCAAACCCCGCCTAGGTGATATTTTCAGAAAGACATGATCACCCACCTCAAATACCAAAGGCCTCCTCCTACGGTCGGCATAACTTGTTTGACGACTTTGGGCTATAATAAGCCTCCTACGGATAAGCTCAGCCTTCTCCGTCGTTTCCCGAACCAACTCCGGCCCCAACAAAGGTGCATCACCCACCTCGGCCCAACAAACTGGAGACCTACATGATCGGCCATACAAGGCCTCGAACAATGCCATACCGATACTCGACTGGAAACTGTTGTTGTAGGCAAACTCCACCAAGGGTAAGTGCCTTTCCCACGACCCACTAAAGTCAAGGACACAACCTCGAAGCATATCCTCAAGAATCTGAATAGTACGCTCGGACTGCCCGTCAGTCTGAGGATGATAAGCCGTGCTAAAGGTCAACCTAGTGCCCAAGGCACTCTGCAAACTCTGCCACAACCTAGCAGTAAAATGCGGATCTCTATCTGAGACGATCGACACTAGGACCCCATGCAACCTCACTATGTCCCGAATATACAAGTCGGCAAGATGATCTACTGAATCTCTCACGCGTATAAGGATAAAGTGCGCCGACTTAGTCAACCGGTCTACAACCACCCAAATAGCATCACTACCCCGCTAAATCCTCAGAAGACTTATAACGAAGTCCATCGTGACATGCTCCCGTTTCCACTCAGCAATAGGCAAGGGTTGTAACAAACCCGCTGGCCTCTGATGTTCGGCCTTCACTTGCTGACAAGTAAGGCACTTAGATACAAAAACTGCCACATCCTTCTTCATACCCCACCACCAAAACTGCGGACCCAAATCACAATACATCTCAGTGCCTCCCGGATGCACCGCAAGGCGTGAATAGTAAAACTCTCGGAGTATTTCCTCTCTGCAAGACTCCGGCACAAACAGCCGGTCTCGGTCCCTCACACTCAGGTCAGGATACTCAATCAAACCCTTTTCAACCTTCCCACTAGAGATCTTCTCCCGGAGGGATTCTACCTCAAGGTCACTCTTCTGTGCCTCTAATACTCGAGTCACAAGTGTAGGCTGCGCAACTACAGAAAACAAAGCCGTAGCCTCAACAGATTCGCCCAAAAGCAAATCAAACTCACCAAGTACACCCAACATTTCCCACTCCCGGATGGCTATACAAGCTACATCACTAATGGATTTCCTACTAAGGGAATCGGCCACAATATTGGCCTTTCCCAGATGATAGTGCAACTCGAAGTCGTAATCCTCAATAAACTCCATCCACCTCATCTGCCTCAAGTTCAAGTCTTTCTGTGTAAACAGATGCTTCAGAATCTTATGATCCGAGAACACCTCGAATCTCTCACCATACAGATAATGCCTCCAAATCTTCAAGGCAAAAATTACAGCTGCTAACTCTAGGTCATTGTCAGGATCCAAACCCGCTCCTGTAGGTTTAGCACCGTAACCGGCTAGTAATCCGTGGATTACCAAAGGCATCTGAACAGATTAGCAAATAATAAGGGGCTGTGGAAGCAATAATACAAAATAGACAAGGTCTAATGAGCTGTGATAACGTACATAGGACAGAACATTTCAAAACTTATTTATATATATACATAAACATGCCAGTCCAGATACACAATATTTACAAAGCATTTACAGAAGTCTATATCCCAAGACCTGACTTTACAAAACAGTCGCAGAGACTAGGGTGAATACAAAAACAGCCATGGCATTAGACTTCGATCGGAACCTCCTCGGGAAGCACAATGGTTGGCTAACAAAAACAGAACATAAGGCCGTCAACTCTGGCCCTGGTCACACGCCGGCTCCCTACATACATAATATAAACTGTGAGCGAAAGCCCAGTGAATAATAATAGAGTAAAGGGGTTTCAATGAATGAGTTCGTACAGATTCAGAAATCATAATTTAGTTTCGTATCAAATCCATAATTGGTCCAGATCATATACAGAAATAATAAGTCATGCTTGAGTTTACGTGATACATCTATTAGCCATAACAGAGCAGATACAGAACAGAGACAGACACGTGAGGGTTATAACTAACCAGTTCCTTAAAGGAACCTCCGGATTCGGGTAACAAAACAGAAGTTGAGCCCCCATGACGGGGCCTCCGGTATGGGTAACAAAGTGCAGGCAGATATAAGTTCCATAAAGGAACCTCCAATACCGGGTAACAGCCAATAGATATCACATGATGCTAAGGATGTCACGAATACACATCAGAAATTGAACAATCATTCATTGTACAGAACACATCATTTCGGAAAACACATCTTATTTTATCACACAAAAAATAGATACAGTTGAACATAACTTTACTAAGTTATTACTCACAGTTGGCCTTGAGACAAACGGACAGAGTAGATTAGTCAGACAGAACGCGGCACGCGACCTACATAACACATAACAGATACACACTTGAAACACACGTTCTAATTGTACAAAAATGACGTCGATGGCTCTTAGTGTGTTTCTAACCTTTAATCCTCATTAAAGGGCCTTAAACATGGCCTAGGAATGCCTAGGATGGAATGAGGATGCAAAAATACCTTGAAAACCATTTCCTAGATTTTGCTGAAGATAAGGTCCACGCTCGAGCGTGTATTACCCCGCTCGAGCGGATATGCAGATATTGAATATCCGCTCGAGCGTGAACTTCCTCGCTCGAGCGGACTGTAAAATCGACAAAAGTACTGGATGCATGATTTTCACGCTCGACGGGCGCTCAACCCCCGCTCGAGCGTGAGACTCAGAGTCTCGCTCGAGCGTGGTTTCCCCCCGCTCGAGCGGACTACAAAACACACAAACTTCTGGGTATACGCATTTCACGCTCGAGCGTAATTATCGACGCTCGAGCGGAAGTGCATATACTCAGAATTCACGCTCGAGCGTGAAAATACCCGCTCGAGCGTGGGCCAAATTTTTGGAGAATCCAGATTGACCTCCAAGCATGAAACTCAACCTTTAAGCCTTCAAAACTCATTTTTCTGGGCCAATATTTGAGGAAACATATAATAACTCATAAAACAACAAGTATTTAAAAATCGTTTCAAGAAATCATGGCCCAAGAGCAACCCAATTTGTGCAAAATCAACATGAACTCTATGAACATGCCATTAATACAACATGCAAGAATCTCATTGAATCCAAACCCTCCAAAACATGATCAAACTTGATAATTTGATGGACAACAAGATGAATGACCATAATGTGAGTGAAATTAACACATGCATGGAAGAAATCTTAGAATTCAAACTCAAAGCATGGAAGTTTATGCATGCATGCATGGATGGACTCTCAAAACCACACTTTGAGCTAAATCTGGACTTAAAATACCAATTTCACCATGAACCTAGCAAGAACAACTCACATTCATAATTAAAAGGATGAATTCTCTACCTTTAGGTCTTCAATTTCAAGCTTAGTAGCCTAATCTTCCAAGTTGCCTTCAATTCTTCTAAGTTCAAGCAAAATTCTAGATGAACTCAATCTTGTTCTCCTACTCCCTCTCTCTCCTAGGGTTTGGTCAAGAAAAATGGTTGAGGAGAGATGCTTCTAAGTGTAATAGGTTGGTCTCAATCAAGCCACTAAGTGGCATTTGTGTAATTAGGCAAACTAATGCAATTCAACATTATTTAATCTGATTTACACATTCCCAATAGAATTTTAATTAAACCTACCATAAAATTCCATAAATCCTAACTAGCACATAAATCAAGTCAATTTCCGATTCGCACGTCGATAAGGCTTTCAATTCGTAGTTCAAAGTCAACACATAAACAGATCACTTTATAGCAAACAGATAGAAACATAGAATTAATGCAATACATATGCAAATTAATCCCAGATTCCTTCTAAATTACTGTTAGGCATAATTAAGTGCGAATTAACATTAATCAGAGGTCGGGGTTGTTACAGTCATGTGTAGGGTAATTCCTCTCGTGTATTTTCAACTGCCTCGAGCCATAGGCTACGACTTTCCCCTCTTGTATCAACACACAACCCAAACCCTCTCGTGAAGAATCACAATACACCGCATAGCCCAAACCTCTCTCCGGAATAATCAAAACCGGAGAGGTGGTAAGTCTAACTTTCAACTCTTGGAACGACTTTTCACAAGTTTCACTCCATACAAACTTGACCCCTTTCCGCATCAATCTAGTCAATAGTGAAGCTAGCCTAGAGAAATCCTTCACAAACCGACGGTAATACCTAGTTAATCCCAGAAAACTGCGGATCTCAAAAACACTCTTAGGTTGTGCCCAATCCTTCACTGCCTCTATCTTGGATGTATCAACGGACACCCCTTCCCCGGAGACCACATGGCCTAAGAACTTAACCTCTCTTAGCCAGAACTCACACTTGCCAAACTTGGCATACAGCCTATAGGCTCTAAGCAACTCAAGCACCACTTTTAAGTGTTCCTCGTGCTCCTCTTCAGAAGGTGAATAAATCAGAATGTCGTCTACGAAAACGACTACAAAACGATCTAAGAATTCCTGGAATATCTGGTTCATCAAGTCCATAAACACTGTCGGTGCATTGGTGAGCCCAAAAGGCATCACCAGAAACTTATAGTGGCCATACCGCGTATAGACTGCCGGCTTCAGAATATCTTCCTCCGTGACCCTCAACTGATGGTAATCCGATCTCAACTCTATCTTAGAGAAACAACGGGAGCCCTTCAACTGGTCAAACAAATCATCTATACGAGGCATAGGGTATTTATTCTTAACCGTAGCCCGATTCAATTTCCGGTAATCGATACAAAGTCTCAAGGCACCATATTTCTTTTTAGCAAAGAGGGTCGGTGCTCCCCACGGCGAAACACTAGGTCGAATAAAGCCCTTATCTAGCAACTCTTGGAGTTGAATCTTCAACTCACTCAATTCCGCTGGGGCAAAACGATACGGTGCCATGGAAATCGGCGGCGTGCCGGACACTAAATCAATAGAAAATTTCACATCTCGATGTGGTGGCAAACTAACCAGATCCTCGGGAAAGACGTCCGAGTACTCACAAACCACTCTGGGCAACTCAATTTGGATCTCATCACACTCACTACTCATAAAGTTAGTGAGAAGACTACTAAGCTCGATTCGCCCTCGCGGATCATACACTGGTGGCAACACACTATAGACACCCCATTTTGACTGGCCCTAAGACTTGGGCGCTTTCTTTTGATTACCCGATGATGACAATTAGAATGTGTTTCTCACAGAATCCTCAGTAAAAGAGATGGAATTTGAACTTTAATCCCAACCTTCACTATTATGGCCAACTCGTTTTAAAATACTAAATATTTCATTAGTTTGGTATTTTTGTAATTTTGCATAATTTTATGTGTTTGTTCATATTTTTGGTTTTGTTTTATATAAATTGGTATAAATTATATATTTTATTAATATATAAAATAAAATAATAAAAGGTTATATTATTATATTATATGTTTAGTATTTTGGTATAAATTATATATTTTTATGTATTTTATATAATATATTATATGTATATAGATATATATTATATAATATTTATATTATATATATTATATAATAAAAATAATAAAAAAATCTTTTCATGTCGGTCAGCCTTCGGCTGCCGACATCCCAAATCAAACACATATATATATATATATATATTATATTATATTATATGCATGTATGTATATATTATATAATATTAATATTATTATATTATATTAATTTGCCTATATAAGGCAATCAAGAGAAAGAAAAGGGAGGGAGGAGGTCCAGCAGGAGAAGAAAAAAAGAAAAAGTCTGAGAGAATCAAAAGGAGAGGAGGGAGGCTAATCAAGAAGAAAAAAAAAAGAAAAAATAGGGAAGGGTCTGAGAATTAGATGAGAGAATCAGAGGGGGAAAAAGAAGTGGTGCGAGAGAGTTTGAGAGAAAAAGAATCAGAAAGAAGGAATAAAATATTTTCTTTGATATTTTTATTTCCATTTCATCAATACACCATTCAAAAAAACAACCACTAAAGCTGTAATTCCAAATTCTGGGCTGAGAATTGAGAACACATTCCACAGACTTGAGGGTAATCAAAAGAAAGTTTGTGACTCAGAAAATTCATCATTTGCCCAAAAGGTGAGTTTTTGCAAACTTTCAATTAATTTTAAAATGTGATATAACTTGTTTAAATACTTCATTTACTGCTTTTTTTTATGTAATTTAAATATTGTATATAAAATGTTGTAATTTATTACTTTAAATAATTTACCCCGTCGGATGAATAGTAACTTCCGGTGGTGAGTAGTACCTCTGGCGGTGAATAGTAACCTCTGGTGGTGAATAGTACCTCCGGCTATTTAATTTTACTCGCTTTCTATAGTTTAATTTCAGCACTATTATATGCTATTTAGGGGGCTGTTTAATTTATTTCAATGATTTATGTTTTAAATATCAAGTTTGTTTGTACTAACCAATTAATCAACTTCGCATAATCATCTGTGCAGCCTCCCTCCATTCTTTGCTTATTTCGATTAAAAAGTTGTGAAAAATTAAGATTGTGGTTCAAGTATAAGAAAGGAACTCTTCCATTCTTAATGGTTTAATCTCATCGGAGGTTCATTATCAAAGGTATAAAACGTTCTATGCTTAATGGTTTAATCTCTTTGGAGTTTCACTACCAAGGCATAAAACGTTTTATCCTTAAGAGGTTCATTACCAAAAGTATACAACGTTCTATGCTTACTGATTTAATCTCTTAGGAGATTTACTACCAAAAGCATAAAACGCTCTATACTTAACGGTTTAAATTCTTTGGAGGTTCACTACCCCAAATATATACATGTTCTTATACTAAAGCACAATCTTTTATTTTTTATTTCTCTTTATCATCAGTGTGTTTACTTTTAAGGGATTAATTGACCCTTGGAAATCACTAAGTATCATTATCACTTATTATCAAGTTTGGATTTCAAGTCATTATCACTCACTGTGGGTTTTCTAAGTCATTATTACTCTTTTGAGTTTGACTAGTCCTTGTTGCGCATCGTGAGTTTGACTTGAAACCTCTTATCGCTTGTAAATGAGTTTGACTCTTCCTTTGTAATTTCCCCTGAAGAATTTATCATCAGTGTATTTACTTTTAAGGGATTAATTGACCCTTGGAAATCACCAAGGAAAGTGTCATTATCACTTATTATCAAGTTTGGATTTCAAGTCATTATCACTCATGGTGAGTTTTTCTAAGTCATTATCACTCTTTTGAGTTTGGCTAGTCCTTGTTGCGCATCTAGAGTTTGACTTGATATCCCTTATCGCTTGTAAATGAGTTCGACTCTTCCTTTGTAATTTTCCCGAATAAAATAAGGTTTATTTCCTCGGGTTAAGTCGACACTTATTTTCCTTTATTGCATTTCGGACTTAGTGGATGTAAATATCACCGTGCACTTAATGGATTAAAGAAAAGGAAAGGTAATATAAAAGAGGCTAATAAAATTGAGCTTAAAATGAATCAACCAACATAAAGAACCAATATGATTGATTGAATTCGGTCGGACGTTATACCGAGTTTATTGTGTCAAGGCTTGTCTTACATTAGTCCATAATGTTTTGATGAATCTTGAAGCGTCTCTACTTCCCTTCTTGAATTTGCTTCACAGGAGGGAGGGGTGGTCATTATGCATTAAATTTATTAATCTTTGTCCTATCGTGTCCAAAATCATCTTGCAAACCAACTTGCAACCATAGATGGTTTGAGAACCAAGTTCGCTCCTCTCTTGAGTATTTTCCATGATAGAGAAGAGTAGAAGAGACAAATATGGCCAGGAATACCCTGTCTGCATGTTTGCACTGTTTCACCTGAGGCACAAAAAGAAAACAGATTTCTGCAAAGAAAACAAGGTATGCTTGGATTTATTTGGGGCTCGACTAAGTCTTGTTTTGAGTCGGCAAGGCTCTAATAAATATACACTTTTGGTCGAAAGCAGTGATAAGGTTAAACAGAACAAATCTCAACAAGGCAGACAGAGTAATTCCTGAGGAGCATTGCGCGATCATTACATATTATTTGTTGTAACAAATTAGACATCCCCTTTTCATTATTATTCATTCGGATTTGTAATATTTATTTATTCGAACACTTGGACATTCGGACCCTCATTCGCGAGGACAAATATGTAATAATGTGTATGTCTTCCAACCCTATGTCTTTCTCCCTTTTATTTACCAGCTTATGATGGTTAGTTTAAGGACATCATGTTTAATTTAGCATACTCATGTTTGCATCCATTTGTAGTGCATGCATAAAAGTTCGGCTCATCATATTATTCAAATGTCAAATTCAAACTCTTTACTTAAATACGTGCGCTATCACATACCTTGAATTGACTTGCATGCCATTCTAGTAGCCGAGCTTATTAATTGCATATTATATGTGTTGCATTAGCCATATTACATAGTTGGATCATGTATTTTTCTAACTAGTTCCTTTTTTTTTTGGCTTGGTGTACGAGGTAAGTTTTTATGCTTTAGCATATTGCATAAGTGTGATTGTTGTCGTATCAAACATACTACCATGAGGCTAAATGCTTAATTGTTAAACTGCTTGAATGCCTGTGGATGAAGGCTATTCACTGAAATTGGGATACTTTGATTAAATGTATATATATGAGATCACTTTTTCAAGTGGTACATATTCAAAACACTTTTTCAAAACAAACATGAAATCAAACGTTTCAACTTCTAGTGAAATTAGTCTATACTTGTATGTTAAAAATAAAATAAGAACATATACTGTACATAAGAATCGCATCATAATTAGTAGAGGCCGATTTTTGATCGAGTGAGTGGGGTGCTCGTTATTGATCTTCCCCTCTCATACCTAAGTTCCCGAACCAAGTCACTTTGGTAATGAATGACTGATGGCCTTTGGCACGAGTCACGGGTTTTCTAAATTTCCCAAAATAAATATTTAGGTGGCGATTATGATATCTGTCAAAGTAGTCCATTATTGCCATTTGATTCAAAACATCGATTTTCCAAAAGCAATTGTCAGATTTGGACTCTTTTCGTGTTTCCATTGTTTCACATTGCACTTGTGAAATCAGATTCAGAACCAACACAAGTGGAGTCCAAACTGTAGGGGCTATTTCATTCTTTCGAAAGGGAGAGCGGAAAGCCGAGCTACAGTTTCTGGCGACTCTGGTGGGGATTTAAAGAACTTGACTTGAAATTTATGATGTGAATTTTTATCTACATTTATATGTTCTTTGCATTGCATTTGCATTGGTGCACCTAAGTCCCTGTGTTTGCCATCTGTTATTCCTGGATGGTTTGTCGGAGGCTTGCCTATAAAGCTTGCTAAAAGGCTGACCGGTCATGGGCTCTGTCAAGTTGGGAACACAACCCTTGGATCTGGACTACCGTTGTACTGTTTGATCCTCCTTTCACTTCTCGGTGTTAGGTGTGAGAGGTATATTTGGTAGTCTTGCTGAGGTATCCTTTTTGACCATTCGACCTAGTTGCATATAGTGAAGCTATAGTGACTTTTCCAAACTAGGACAGGATGCTCACCCGAAATTTAGGATTGTAAGAAACCGCTTTGTTTGAAATAGTGAAACCTAGTTTCTGACAAAATTAGGACAGGGTAACCCTATCCCCTCATAGGGGTGTTTTGGCTCTCACTTAACTAGTATGTGCTTTATAGTGAAACTGACAGGAATGTGCGTGTCAGTTGCAAGTTTGGTCTCTGTTTTGGATTGCAGAATTCAGTGTTGAGTACAGTCCTACAGCTTTGATTACATCTGTGTTGATAACATCTGAGCTGAGGTGCTGTGCGATTTCTGATTACTACTTTCTTTCTTTTTTTGCTTTATTCCTTTTGCTAGGTAGTTTAACACCATAGCTTCAGAAAGTTCGGATATCCCTTAAGTATTCTGGACCCGTGTCAGAAGGCTGTACAGAGCCAGAGATCTTGTTAGGGGACAACCAGTGTTTGTTTCACTCCCACCGGTTACAAGACAAAGAAGAGTCAAGCAGAGTTCACCGGTTCGGTTTGTTCAGTAGTCACCCCTTCTCTCACCTGTATCCAGTCAGGGACAGTCTTCTACATCTAGGCCAGCAAGAAATCACCCGCCTATTCAGATGACTCAGTACTCTATAGTCAGTATGGAGGACATGATCCGTCATCTCCAACAAATAATTGAAACCATACAGCAAGATGCTGCCCACTAAGCTGAAGTTGCAACCCACCAAGCTGAAGTGATAAACCAGCTGCAACAACAACAAACACAGCTGGCAGCGGCTTCTGCATCTCCTGCGGGCATCCCAATACCTGCAGCCCCAATCCATACTGCTAATGTCCAGGCTAAGAATCAGGGCATTCTAGTAGACCCAATCCCACCACAAGCCTCCCAGGCACCTATGTACCAAACCGAGGCTCTGTTTGAATTTGAAGTTGACTCAACTATGCTTAAAATCAACAAGCTAGAAAAGCTTTTCAAGAAAGCGCAGGGTGTTACCTCAATTCCTGACATCGAAGATGGGTATACCGCCTCAGCAGTAACCTTGCCAGATCGGTTCAAGATGCCACATATTGATCGATTCAACGGCTCCGGAGATCCCATGGTTCATTTGTGTCTATTCTCAGACATCTTGAGGCCAATGGGCTTGACCAGGCTTCAAAAGTTATCTCTCTTCGGTCGAACCTTGTCGGGAATAGTAGCTATCTGGTATGCAAAGTTGGAGGATTCTATTAAACAGAATTTGGAGGAAATGGCCAAAGCCTTCATCGTACAATACTCATACAACACACAAATCGAGATCACAACTCGTGACCTTGAGGCAATGCGCCAAGAGCCAAAAGAAGGCTTCTTAGACTTTGTGACGATGTGGAGGGCTAAGGCTTCAATGATGACCACAAGGCCTTCAGAGAAAGACCAAATAAGGATGGTAGTCCGTAATCTCCAAGGCAAGTTGTTACAAAAGATGATTGTCATCCCGATATCTACAATTTCAGAACTCCATGAAATAGGGGTTCAAATTGAAGATGCTATGAAATAGGGGTTGCTTACAGATGAGAGAGAGCAGGTCAAGAGGCCTTTTGTTCGCAATTCTAATGCTGCCAGTGGTAGCACAGCTGCAAGACCAGATGTAAGTGTTGTCACTACAACTAATACCACTGATCCCTTTGCTAATACAATTCCACAACTGTCAACCAACCCTGTCTGATCCTACAGGACATTCACTCAACTCTACATGACCCTATCTCAAGCCATAAAGGTGCTGATCAAAAAGGGCCACCATTAGAGTCTCTCCCACTACCTGATCCTCTTCCACCAAAACACAACCCAGCCAAATATTGTGCATTTCACCAACAGCATGGTCATGATACTGACCAATGTTTTCAACTGCATCATGAAATTCAAGACCTCATTGACAACAAGGTGATCGCACCACCCGAGAAAACAAATACAATTACCAACCCACTGCCAACTCATAATCAAGTCCCTCCACCTCGAAACCTAAATCTGATCCATACACTAGTCGTCCCATATGACCCCAGTGTATATATTACCCCCTCCTATCTACCAAAACCAACGTTGTTCATTCCAGAAAGCACAGATCTGTGCATGATGGACACGTCCAACCATCCATCCAACCACCAACCTAAACCTGTGGTGACACTTACAGTAGACAGGAAGTCGACCTTGGAAGAAGGTACGAGTTTGCTACCGGAGAGTTCCGAGGACTTGTCCGGTGGAATGTATGATCCAAGCTGCTCTATCGTGTCGATTGTTCAAATCAAACCAGAATTAGTTTTGCCAATGGCAGTGGAGGTAAATGTGGTTAGAGCGGATGGCCCAAACCAAGATTTGGATGATTTGGCAAAGTTAGAGGAGGATTTAGACAACCTGCAGTTCTTTGATGAACAAGATCAAAAAGATGTGTGGATTGCCTGGTTTGATTTGCATGGATTAATGGACAAATCTGGATGGCTTAGTGAGCCAGACAAGGAAGAGGAAACCAAAACAAAACCAAAGGAAAAGGAAGCAAGAACTACTGTGGTGGCCGGAATAGTCAATGAAAAGGGGAGATTACTGGCAAACACCAGTGTGGAAACTTCAGAACTGGGCATTGTAAGTATTGTGGACATAGAACAGGAAGCTACAGTAGTTCATTTGCTTGATAGGGGATTTATCCGTCCGAGTGTGTCTCGTTGGGGTGCACCAGTTCTGTTTGTAAAGAAGAAAGACGGAACACTCCGATTATGTATCGACTACAGGGAACTCAACAAGGTAACAATCAAGAATAAGTACCCACTGCCTGTAGACGTCCCCGAACGCCCCGGGAGGATTAAGTCCCGTTCTGTTCATTTGGGGTCACTACAGCTCAGACTCTCAAATTGTCACGGTTCTTAATCTGAACTAAAAAGTCCAAATCCGGCAAATCGTTTTGAGAAACTGATTTTTGAAAAGAAGTGCCAAACATGGACTGCTTTACCAGATACAGAGTCGCCACCTAAATATTTTTTATGGGGGAATTTAGGAAACCCTGACTCGGTGCCAAAGGCCACGTGTCCGTCATCACCAAAGTTGCCTCGGCTCGGGAACTTGGGTACGATTGGGGAAGGTCACTTCGTGAGCACCCCCGCTCGCCCGATCAAAGATCGGCCTCTACTAACCATGATATCTATTTTTGAAAACATTGTGTGTTCTTATTCCGGTTATTAGCTTAGATTACTATGTGATGCGCACAGCGTACAAGTATAGACTGGATCGCCTGAATTGGAACAAAACATTTCATGTTTGTTTGTTTGAAAATGGTTTGATGGTGCTACTCGCAAGTAGGCTAAGACGTGGATTTGCCACCCTCAGGTGGGCTTAGAAAACATGATTTTTGCCACTATCTAGTGGGCTTAAAACACACATTTGATGATTTGTTCCAATCCAAATAACCCAACCTTCACCCACAGGCATTCAGGCAGTTATATCACATAAGCAAATAGCCTCATGGTAAGCATGCTATTCATGGCAGTCACTCACACGCATGCAAGGATGCTAAAGCATAAAACTTACCGAGTACTCCAAGCCAAAACAGAAACTATGTTAGAAATCATGCATGGTCCTAAACATACAGAAATGCCTAATGCAACACATGCAAAATGCAACTATAATAGGCTCGGCTATTCTAAACATGGCATATGGAATGCTACAGCTAACATGTATTCAACTTGGAATTGAAAATACAATGCAGTTAGTATGATGCGCCGAGCCCGGTGCATGCAATACAGATGAATGAATGCAAACATGCTGTCATACTGTATGCTAATTGAAACATGCCCTAATCTAACCATCATAAGCGGATAAATAAAAGGGAAGAAAGACGTGGGGTTGGAAGACATACATCACACTCACGCACACTTATTACAGTTTTGCCCTCGCTCGGAGGGTGCGAATAAATATACAATCCCGAATAAAAGAATAGTACAGTCCAAATAATACAGTCCAAATAATGTACAAATTCCTAATTAATTAACGAATTAACTAAAAAAATAAATAAACTGGCATGCAAGCCAGGGACTGCCTTGACTCTTCTCCGGGTGATGAATGGTGCATGTGCGGGTTGCCTTTGCGCGGAAATCCATGGCGATGCCCCGATTAGCCTCTGTTTGCATTTTTTCTTGAAATGAGCGCCAAACTCTGAAAAGTTGCTGATTCTTGATTTTTGCTGCAACAGAGAGCAGGAAAGGGGCATAGCAATGTATTTCACAAATATATGCATGCCTCGATCCTCGTGCCACCAATCACACATATCGATGCATGATGGCCGAGGAGCCGAATTGTGCAATTCAATGTAGAATGAATGTACATGAAAGCACAACAAAACCTAACTCCATCATGGATGATCCGGAGTGTCGGTGACTGGGGAATTGAGACGTGTTCCGTCACTCGGAGTACGAAACGCACCTCGTTTCCCGCGCCCGGGCTAACTCCTATTCCGAACACAATGCAATATGCATGACATGCATGAATGCAACTAAGATACAGCCTAGCATGCACAATGCTATGAAAATGAGATGCCTCGAAATGCGTGCACACAGGCACGCAAACTGAGGAAATGCATGAATGCGATATAAGATACAACCTAGTATGCACAATGCTATGAAAATGAGATGCCTCGAAGTGCGTGCACACGGGCACGCAAACTGAGGAAATGCATGAATGCGATCTAAGATACAACCTAGTATGCACTATGCTGTGAAAATGAGATGCCTCGAAATGCGTACACACGGGCACGCAAACCGAGAAAATGGCATACGCAATGCAATATGGCTAAAATGGCATATAGAATGCAACATGGACTTACACTAACATGAGAAAGCCTCAGCTACACTCACATAAGAGGCCGATGGATGAAAATGAAGTGCCTCGAAATGCGTGCACACAGGCACGCAAACCGAGGTAATGGCATATGCAATGCAATATGGCTAAAATGGCATATGGAATGCAACATGGACTTACACTAACATGAGACAGCCTCAGCCACACTCACATAAGAGGCCGATGGATGAAAATGAAGTGCCTCGAAATGCGTGCACACGGGCACGCAAACTGAGGCAATGGCATATGCAATGCAATAGCATGGAAAATGATATGCAAACATGCTAATGGAATTTCAGCACTGAAATGTGGGGGAAAACAGCCCCAAAATGAGGCGAAAGTACACCCGATGCATGGAATCTCTCCCGAAATGCAAAATTAGGCACATAGAATGAACTACAGCTATACAAAGCATGCGTAATTGGTACATGGAATGAGAAGACAGAAGCAAGGCAGCCCCAAGATAAGCATTTTTACAGTTCAAAGCATGGCCAAACAGCAAACATAAATAGGGCAAAACTAGCATGCAAAAATGGCCCTAAATATGAGACAAAGAAGCAACTCACCGCTGCTGACCCCAAACAGGTTAGGGGCCTTCTACAATATTGAAGAGGGGCCAAAAATATGATGTTTTATAGAACTGTAAAATCCCCAAAAACAAACATAGGTATGGCTAAGCTCTTATGCAAGAATTGGACCGAAAAATGGACAAAGAAGCAAGTGGTAGATGCAAAGCCCAAACAAAAAAATACTCTTCTACAACACTGAAAAGGGGCTAAAAATATGAACATTTACAGTAGATGGCAAGCCCCAAATCAATATACAAACATGCTCAAAATGCAACGCAAGATATAGGCCAACAAAGGGGTATAACATGAAGTATGCAAAATATTCATCAAACAGCCAAAGACCCTTAATGAAACATGACAAGGGGATCAAACTATGGCCACTTTCATTTCTGATCATGGCCGAAAAACAGAAGCAAGATAAGCTAAAAAACATGCAAAAATGAGGACCAAAGAGGGGTATAATGGTAAGTGATACATGGAGGTCCCAAACAAGGATGAGCCCTTCTTCAATGTTGAAGAAGGGCTCAAAATAAGCCTAACCACAGTTTACATCATGCTCGAAAACAGATCACACATAGGCTAAAAGAATCATGCAAAATAATGGCACACAAAGGGGTAATGAAGAAAGTGCCAAAAATAAGCTTCAAACTGTAATAAGCCCTTAATGAAACATGGAATATAGCTCAAAAAAATGGCATTTTATGTTTTGGTCGGAGCTCAAAACAGCAAGCAAAGAGGCTAAAAAAATGAGGCAAAAAATGAGCTAGAAAGAGGGAGAAGAGTGCTCACCCTTGAAGACCCAACCTTTGCTGCCTCTAGGACTGAAAAATGTTGCCTCTTAGCTGCTGGAAAGCCACTCCTATCTGCTGGAATGGAGTAGTGGTGGTGGTGCTTGGTGGTGGTGAAGAAATGGGTGTAGGAACTTAAGGATTTTGAAGCTTAGAATTATAGAGAGAGAGAGATACAATATAGGAGCTCCAAATAGTTTTTTTCTAACCCTTAATACAGACCTTGGGTGCTGTATATATAGGCAAAAGGGGTGGAAAAAGATGGGGAAAAAAAGGGGGGGAAATTCGGATTCAAAATTCCCCCCCAAAAGGCCAAAAGGGTGAGACAAAGAGGGAAGTGGTAGCTGCGGGTCCCAAATGGCCAAGAGTCCTTCAACAAAGTTGAAAAGGGGTTCAAAACAAGGAACTTTGTAGTTTACATCAAGCCACAAAAATAAATACACGTAGGCCTAAACTATCGTGCAAGAAAAGGGAAAAATGGAGGGGTAAAGAAGCAAGTGATAGATGGAGATGTCAAACATCAAGAGGTCCTTAATCAAATATGAAAAGGAGCTCAAAATATGACTATCTCAAGTTCGGGTCAAAGCCCAAAAATGCAAAATGAAGATTCGGGAGCCGAAACACGCAGTTCGGGGCCCCGAAAGTGGGCTGTTAGGCACCGGGAGTGGTGCTCAACCACGAAGTTGGTCTCTCGGATCACAGTGTCCCTTGAAAGGGAGTAAATAAGATGCATGCCAAAAACTGGAGCAAATGGAAGTGGTTAGGCGGTCCCGAACCGAGGCACACGGCCTGACGGCTCCGAAAACCGGGAACCGGGCTCCGAAACGGGCAAAATGGCCTACGACCACGAAATGTAGCCCACGGCCACTGAGAGATGGTCTACGGGACCTCTCCCTCCCCTCAGGAAAAGAAACAGAGAAAACCGAGTCTGGTTCGCGAACCGAGGCAAGGTACAAAAGAAGGTTCGAGAGTCAGGAGGCAGGGCTCACGGCCGCGACTCTGAGACTTCTGAACGAGCGCGATATGCAACATCACCAAGCACTCAATTGGTGACGTCTGAGTCTTAAGGTCGGTCAAAAATGGGGTGTCTACACTGCCACGGATCGATGATCTGTTTGACCGGTTCCAAAGGGCACAAGTCTTCTCGGAAGTTGATTTACAGTCAAGATACCACCAACTGAAAGTTAAAGCTGACAATATAGAGAAAACAGCTTTTCGAACTCGATACGTCCATTACGAATTTCTGGTTATGCCCTTTGGAGTCACTAACGCACCAGCAGCATTTATGGATCTGATGAACTGAGTCTTTAAGCCTTATTTAGATGAGTTTGTGGTGGTCTTTATTGATGATATCCTTATTTACTCAAGGAGTGCAAAAGCTCACGAGAACCATCCCGCGTAATCCTTCAAACACTTCGAGAAAAGAAACTGTATGCAAAGTTGAAGAAATGTGAATTCTGGCTACATGAGGTAGCATTTCTGGGGCATGTGATAACAAAAGACGGAGTCTCTGTTGATCCACACAAAATTGAGGCGATTGTGAATTGGCCAACTCCTACCAATGTGACTGAGGTGCGTAGTTTTATGGGGTTAGCCGGTTATTACAGGCGATTTGTTCAAGATTTCTCTAAAATCGCTGTGCCGCTTACACAACTAACTTGAAAGGGAGTTGTATTTGAATGGTCAGAAGAGCGGGAATCTGCGTTCCAGGAATTGAAAACAAAATTAACTACAGCTCCAATTCTGGCCTTACCGTCTGGTACCGAAGGATTTGTGATTTACTGTGATGCGTCCCATAAAGGATTAGGGTGTGTGCTTACGCAAAGTGGAAGGGTTATTGCAACGCTGCTACAGACCCCCACTGGGGGTCGACCCCCAGTGACGTGGCACGCCCCCATTGGCCAGTTTTCTATATGTATATTTTTTTCTTTCCTTCCAATCCCGCAATGCCACGTAGCACTAGGGGTCGGTGGAGGTGGGTTTTACTGGGGGTCCGGCGCATTTCTAGGGTTATTACTTATGCTTCACGTCAACTTAAACCCCATTAGAAGAATTATCCCACACATGATCTTGAGCTTACAGCAGTAGTTTTTGCTTTGAAGATATGGCGGCATTATCTGTATGGCACTACTTGCGAAGTCTATACCGATCACAAAAGTCTCAAGTACCTTTTTACTCAAAAGGAGTTAAATATGCGACAACGGCGGTGGTTAGAATTGATTAAAGACTATGATTTGCAGATTCATTACCATCCTGGTAAAGCCAACACAGTCGCAGATGCACTTAGTCGGAAAAATATGGGAGGTTTGGCAAACCTATTTACGGAGCAAAAGGAATTGGTGACTGACTTGGACAAAATGAATGTGGATTTTATGATACGTGGACAGGAGGCCGTAATAGCAGCAGTAATGGCTCGACCAACCTTACTCGAAGAAATTAAGATACATCAAATGGAGGATGAAACTTTAAGGAAGATATGTGATGAGTTAGGGACAAAACCAAAACCGGGGTTCAGCTTAGTGGATTCGGTACTCAAATTTCAAAACCGAATATGTATTTCCAATGTGTTGGAGCTTAAACAAAAATTGATGGAAGAAGCACATGCCTCGAAGTTTGCGATGTATCCGGGAAGCACCAAAATGTACCGAGATTTGAAGCAAAATTTTTGGTGGCCAGGTATGAAAAAGGAAATCGCCAAGTTCGTTTCTAAATGTCTACAGTGTCAGCAAGTAAAGGCAGAACATCAGAGACCAGCGGGGCTATTGCAACCCCTTCCAATTCCGGAATGGAAGTGGGAACACTTGACTATGGATTTTGTTGTGGGGTTACCACGAACTCCTCGGGGTATGAATTCTATATGGGTGATTGTGGACCGATTAACTAAGTCTGCTCACTTCCTACCAGTGAAGACTCAATATAATGCAGATAAACTCGCAGTACTTTATATAAATGAAATTGTCAGGCTTCATGGTATTCCGATCTCAATTGTGTCAGATCGAGATCCAAAGTTTGTTTCAAGATTCTGGCAAAGTCTGCAAGAAGCTATGGGTACAGAACTCAAATTTAGCACAGCCTTCTACCCTTAGATTGACGGTCAGTCCGAGAGAACGATACAAACGCTGGAAGATATGCTCCGTATGTGTGTGTTGGATTTTCAAGGAAGTTGGGAAACCCACTTACCGTTGGTAGAATTTGCATACAACAATAGTTATCATTCGAGTTTTGAAATGACCCCTTATGAAGCTTTATATGGAAGATCGTGTCGTTCCCCCGTGTGTTGAACCGAAGTTGGAGATAGAGCATTGCTAGGGCCTGAAATTGTGCAGTTCACAACTGAGAAGGTCCAACGTATCCGAGAAAGATTGAAAATGGCCTAAAGCAGACAGAAAAGTTACGCGGATAACCGACGAAGGGATTTGGAATTTGACGTGGGTAGTCATGTGTTCGTGAAAGTCACCCCAATGAAAGGGCATCCGAGATTTGGGAAAAAGGGTAAGTTAACACCCCGATATGTTGGTCCCTTCCAGATTTTGGAGAGAGTGGGTCCAGTAACTTATCGAGTTGCTTTTCCGCCAAATATGAGCCAAGTCCATAATGTGTTCCATGTCTCTATGCTCCGAGGATACCTTCCGAACCCGTCACATGTGATAGATTATCACCAAATTGTGTTAGATGACAAGTTAACTTATGAAGAGAAACCAATTCGAATTCTGGATCGACAAGTGAAGCAATTACGAAATCGAGAGATTCTAATGGTAAAGGTCGAATGGCAAGAACATTACGGAACCGAAGCAACGTGGGAAAAAGAGGAGGATATGCAACACCAGTATCTGCATCTGTTTTCGTCCTGAGGTAAAACAAGTTTGAGGGACCAAACTTATTTAAGGGGGGAGAGTGTAATAACCCGACCCTCGCATGTGTTTCTGCCATGTTTAAGTCCCTTATTTCGTGCTTTTAAATGCTTGATGAAAACAATTTGTGATCTTATCTGTTGGACAAGGAAAAAACATCTGTGCATTTAAAATGTTTGGAACAGAAATTGGGAGCCTTAGAGGGATGATAATCCGAAATTGATGTTATATTTGAGCTCAGCGTAATTTTTAGGTAATATTAAGCATGTTGGTGAAATTTCAATTCAGAATGTGTAAACTGATTCAATTTTGTCCTTATTCACATCTTATATATATATCTCTATGTATTATGTATTATGTATCATGTCCCTAACAACACTTTGACTTGAGAAAAGCTTGGGTTAGAGAGGGAGTTGAGAGGTAGGGTGAAGAAGAGTGATAAAGGAGGTGAAGAATTTGAAGCTTTAACCCTCAAGGTATGTAAATTTAGGTATTGTCTTGGATTAAGATGGTTGGTGAGTAGAATTGTCATTGATATGGAGGATTCATGGGATGTGTATGGAATAAATTGAGAGTTTGTGTTGATGTTAGGTTGATTTAGTGGTTAATTTCATTCTATTCCTTATCTACATGATCATGCACAATTATGGACTTAGATGATCTTAGTGTCTACAAGTCTCTATGTTTATGTTATACAATTCTCCATGTTTATGTTATGCTTATGAAATGTAAGGGACAAGATTTGATTTGATTTGTTGAGATTAACATATGTTCCACCTCTTAAATCACATGATATTTGAACCATATTTTAAGAATTTAAAAATCCATTTTAACCCTTGTTGATGCTACCAAAAAGTTGGATTTTTGAAGAATTTCAGATAGGTTTTGGGCAGAATCGCCGCACGTGCGGGAGTCACTACCGCACGTGCGGCAATTGGGGCAAAATTCTGGGTTGAACACTGTCTAAAAGGCACGTGCGGGGCACCACTGCCGCACGTGCGGAAGGATTTGCCGCACGTGTGGGGCTCACAGCTGCACGTGCGGCCCATGTTGAAAAACATAGTTTGCTTCTTTTGACCTGTTTGACCCTCTGGAATGTGTGAAATGTGTATTTGAAATTGATACAACATTCCTTTATTTACTGGAAGTTAAAGACTAAAAAACGAATGTAAGAAGACATTGAACTAACTTGTGAGTTCTATGTGTGTGTAGGGCACACTCCAGGAGGAAGTCGCATCCCGCCACCACACAATGAGTAATAGTGCAAGGAATATGTATTCATTTTCCGTTAATGCTTACCGTTATCAATGTTTTGTTTTCCGTATGTTTTCCGTAAGTTCCTACATTACATAAACTTGACTGAAACATGATGAGAATGTAAATGTGAAAGGAATTTGTGCACAACTGAAGCATTTTGGGCCGAGGGCCATTCTGTTATTTCTGGGTCAATGGCCATTCTGTTAATTCTGGGCTTAAGGCCATTCTGAAAGTAACGTAGCATTGGACTACCCTTATGAGCTCTACAGTCACATACGCATAGTTATGAGTTATAATTTAACTTACGCATTGAATTATCTTGGTATTATTATTCACTGAGCTTCGCTCACTCCGCATTTATCTGTTTCTGTAGGTAATCAACCCGGGAGCCAGTCTTAACTCCTGAAGCTCGTTTACTTTTGTCAACCCGATATGTTCAGGCACTCAAGTGGATTCGTCCCATTTTTGTAGGCTTTTGTCAAGTTTTGTAGTCTAACTACCTGTCTTGGGTTGTCTGTAATTAATTAATATTTTTGTCTTATGCCCAATCCTAGGGCTGGATCTGTATGTATGTATGTATGTATGTAACCGATGATCGGATGCATGTTTTGGTAGAGTATTATCTGTGATGGTGTCTGTGATCCTGGCATGATAGTCATGGCTTAATGGAGTTTGTTTCCTGTCATGTTTTTTTTTATGCTTCTGTTCAGGCCCCTATATTGTGTATATCAGGTTTAATGCCCATGTTTGCATAGGTCATGCCCGAACTTTTAGGGGCGGGTTCGGGGTGTGACAAAGGACCTTCCCGACAATACCTGGTACGTGGAAGAGATCGACCACATGACAAGGAGCGGGCAATATTTTAAGCCGCCGCACTTAGATCAGGCTGAGGCATCTGGGAAGGATAAAGAAATTGAGAAGCAAAAAGAAAAGCAATCGGAAGAAGAGGCTGTGCTGAAGCAGTTGAAGAAGATGCAAGTCGATATTTCGATTTGGGGTCTACTTTTGGCCTCCCGGGTGCATCGACAGGCAGTACTATCAGCAATGGACAAGGCCAAGTTGTCCATTGACACTACCCCTGAACAGCTTGTGGGATTGGTTTTCCCAGGTGGTGTTAGCCCAACCTTAACCTTCTCTGACAAGGAACTACCACCAGAAGGCTCAGCACACAACAAACCTTTGTACATATCTGTTGAGTGCAGAGGGAAATGGGTGCCAGTGGTGTTGATAGACACCGGTTCAGCGATCAATGTCTGTCCTTCCCGTACAACTTATGCCATCAGTCTTAAACCAGCCAACTTTACGCCTACTACCCAGGTAATTCGGGCATACGACAATACAAGCAGGGAAGTTATGGGCACTGTACAGATTAGAGTTCAATTGGGCCCAACTCAATAGGATGTCGAGTTCCATGTTCTGGACGTCCCAACCACTTTTAATTTACTGCTAGGAAGACCCTGGTTGCACCTGGTAAAAGCAGTCTCTTCTACCCTCCATCAAATGCTGAAATACCCATAGGGGAAAGGAATGGCGATTGTCTTCGGGAATTCGTCTATCCATCCCCCGCCAGAAATAACTACACCAGTGCTGGAGATCGTTCATGGCAAGGAGGATCTATTCCTCTCGGGGTTCACTTTGGCTAAGGCCCGGTAATGCAGAATATCTTGGCCGCTAACGAGGGCATGTATATCAGTGCCTAATTAATCTATGTCATGAATAAACTCCAGTATGTGCCAGGAATGGGACTTGGAAGAAGTGGCCGGAATGGCGTTGCAGCATTGGTTGATGTGCCGCATAATCCACATGCCTTTGGTTTGGGCTATGTGCCCACCAAAGAGGATTGGATCAGGAAAAGAGAATAAGTCAGAGGTAGAGCCAGGGCCAAGCAGGCCGGGAAACACTATGAGCTTGTCCACAGGCCGATTTAGGGGACACTGAATGGCCGTTTTGTCCAGGAGGGAGAAGATTTCCCTTTTTGCGGCTTTCCCGAGCCCTGGGTGAATTCCACTAATCAGCGTGTTCCCGGTTTCGAAATCTTCTTTGACCTGCAATTGCAAGACAGTGGTGCAGAGGAAAAGACTGAACCAAGTACTGAAGCTGACAAAAGCATGGAAAGTGACTCGAACAACAGCGAGCATGGAATAGGGGCAGCACTGGCATGTCTCTTAACAGATCCTGCGATTGACCTAGAAAACTTGAGGGATGACCTTACTGTCTCCATGATCGGGGGAAAGCCAGGCGTAAACCCAACTAGTGGCATATTGGACGCATCAAGGGCACCAACTCTTACCTGGTAACTAGAGAAAGGCTACTTTTCCATTTCTGAATCGGATAATGGGCTAGAATCTGATTGCACAGAGTCTGTGGGGTCAGGATCAGATTCCAGTCAGTTTGAGAAGTCTGAGTCTGGCATTCCCGGGGGTGGTAACCCGGATGCCAAAGTCCTGTCTAGGTCTTTCTTTTCTTTTGCTTTTGAGTCTATTGTACCTGAAGAGCTGGACCTTATGAACAAGAACTCTGTCGTTTCTGCGTACTTCTCCGTGCCACTTGTTTATTGCATTGACCAAGACTTTCAAACTTTTAATGAAAACGAAGAGGAAGAAATTCCTCTGGCTTTGAAAAACTTGATTAATCGAGAGGAGGAGAGGTATATTAAACCCTGTATTGATGAAATCATTGCCATTAATGTGGGTACTGAGAAGGATCCACGGATGGTCCAGATCAGGTCCACGTTGTCTTCAGAGGAACGCGAGCGCTTAGTCGCTTAATTAAAAGATTTCAAAGATATTTTCGCGTGGTCCTATTAAGACATGCCTGGAATCGATCTTGAGATTGTACAACATCGGATCCCTCTTGACCCCGAGGCCCAAGCCGTCAAGCGGAAGCTGCGTAGAATCCGTTCGGATTGGGCTTTGAAGATTAAGAAAGAGGTCACCAAGTAGATATATGCAGGGTTCTTGCTAGTATCTGAGTATCCGACGTGGTTGGCCAACATCGTCCCAGTGCCGAAAAAGGATGGTAGAATCTGGGTGTGTGTAAACTTCCGGGACTTAAACAAAGCCAGTCCGAAGGATGACTTTCCTCTACCGCATATTGATGAGTTGGTAGACTTCACCGCGGGCCATGCATTGCTTTTCTTCATGGATGGGTTTTCTGGGTATAACCAGATTCTGATGGCTCCCGAGGATAGAGAGAAAACTGCATTTACTACACCGTGGGGAACCTACTGCTACAAGGTGATGCCGTTTGGATTGAAAAATGCTGGGGCTACCTATCAGATGGCTGCAACCACCATTCTGCATGATATGATCCACAAAGAGGTCGAAATGTTTGTGGACGACATGATAGTCAAGTCCAAAGACCGAAAGGGCCACTACACCGCTCTGGAAAAATTCTTTCACCGGATCAGGGAATACAGATTGAGGTTAAACCCGCAGAAATGCACCTTCGGCGTAACGGCAGGAAAAATGCTGGGCTTTCTGTTCACACAGAGGGGAATCGAAGTTGATCCATCCAAGATCAAGGCCATCTTGGAAATGCCACCACCGAGGACTGAAAAGGAGGTGCGAGGCTTTCTGGGTAAAATGCAATTCATAAGACGGTTTATCTCTAAATTAACCTTGACTTGTGAACCACTATTTGGTCTCCTGAAGAAAGGAAAGAAATTTCGATGGGACGATAGATGTCAATTTGCCTTTGAGCAGGTCAAGCAGTACCTCCAGAATTCGCATGTGCTATCGCCGCTAGAGCCAGGAAAGCCTTTGATTCTGTATCTGTCAGTAACAAACACAACTATGGGATGCATGCTTGATCAGGAATCTGAAGATAGGGTGGAGAAGACCATCTACTACTTGAGCAAGAAGATGCTAGAGTATGAGACGCGCTATACTCCGTTGGAGAAAGCTTGTCTAGCCTTGGGATGGGCTACCCGCAAGTTGAGACACTACTTGTTAGCTCACTCTGTAATCCTGGTTTCGAGATTAGATCCCATCAAATATCTCTTTAAGAAACCAGCGCTTACGGGTAAGCTAGCCCATTGGTTGTTTCTTCTCTCCGAATTTGATCTCAAACATGTCACCCGCAAGTCGGTCAAGGAAAGAGTTGTAGCGAAATTCCTAGTTGACCATCCGGTAGAAGAAGATGATGCAGTAGAATACTTGTTCTCGGATGAGGCCATTCTGCATGTTGAAGAGGAGACTTGGACGATGTACTTTGACGGAGCGTCCAATCAATATGGTTATGGGATAGGTGTGTTGCTGATAGCACTTGACGACGCCCATATACCTTTAGCCTTCAAACTCCGATTCAAGGTGTCTAATAATGAAGCAGAACATGAAGCGTGTATCGCTGGCTTAGAAGTTGCCCTAGAACTAAGGGCAAGAAGGTTGGACGTTATCGGGGACTCGAACCTAGTTGTGTCTCAAGCAAATGGAGACTGGAAAGTCAAAGAAGGAAAGATGAAGGTTTATCATCAGACCCTGGACGTTCTAATTCCTAGGTTTGAAAAACTGACTTTTACGCATCTTCTAAGAGAGAACAACAGGTTCGCTGATGCTTTAGCAACTCTATCTTCTATGGTAGATATTCCACTTGGAGTCCGGATGCGTCCGATTATCATTGAGTAGAAGTATACGCCGGCCTATGAAACTATCGCTGCAATAGATGAAGTGCAAGACAAGAACCCTTGGTACTACGATATCTGGAACTTCTTGGAAAAGGAGGTTTATCCACCAGGGGCAAATGCTAAGGATAAAAGAGGAATACGGCGAATAGCCGTCTAATTTATCATCTGCGGAGGTAAATTGTATAAAAGAGGTCATCTGGAAATGCGCAAGTTGTGTGTCGCAGAAGAGGAATCAAAGCGCCTGATGGAGGCCATCCATGGAGGAGAGTGTGGAACGCACATGAACGGGGATATGTTAGCCCGAAAGATTCTCAAGCAAGGTTACCACTGGTCCACTATGGAGGAGGATTGTATTGGTTTTGTTCGGCGATGCCACAAATGCCAAATTCACGCTAATCGCTTGAATATCCCGCCGTCAAAACTGTACAACATGACTTCGCCATGGCCTTTCTCGGTTTGGGGAATTGATGTTATCGGCGCAGTCACACCAAAAGGGTCGAATGGGCATGAATATATTCTGGTAGCGATCGACTACTTTACAAAGTGGGCGGGTGGAAGCCCAGTCCTAAGCAGTATTGAAAGCATCGCATGTGGCTAAGTTCATCAGAAACAATATCATTTGCCGGTGCGGGGTTCCGAATGAGATCATATCGGATAACGACTCACATTTCAAGAAAGAGGTGATAGATTTGCTCGAAAAGTATAACGTAGCTTTTCACAAGTCATCAACTTATAGGCCACAGACTAATGGAGCTGTTGAGGCTGCGAACAAGGACATCAAGAAAATTTTGCAGAAGATGGTAGAAACCTATAGGGACTGGCCAGATAAATTGCCATTCGCACTCTGGGGCTATAGAACTTTAATCCGGACGTCTACAGGGGCAACTCCTTATTCTCTTGTTTATGGCATGGAAGCTGTTCTGCCAATTGAAATTGAAGTACCATCACTGCGGGTTATGGTTGAATGTCAGATAGCAGAGGTCGACTGGCAACAAAGTAGATTTGAGGAGTTAATGTTGTTTGATGAGAGAAGGCTGGAGGCATTGTATCATGTCTAGGGCTACCAACGCAGAATTGCTAAGGCTTTTAACAAGAAGGTTAAGTCTAGGAATCTCAAAGAAGGAGATCTGGTGCTCAAAGACAACCGAGCTCCCATCCATGACCCTAGGGGCAAGTTCAAACCCAATTGGACTGGTCCCTACATCATCAAGTCTATCTGGTCAAGAGGAGCAGTCATTCTCATAGATCTAGTGTCACGACCCAAACCCGCCCCTATGGGTTTAGCACCGTAACCGACCAATAATCCGAGATTACCGAAGGCCTGTTGAGCAGTCAGACAATAGTACAGAGTACAGGGGCATGGCGGAAGCCGAAACAGTAAATAAACAGTGTCCAATGAGCTGTGACAGTTTGTATGCAAAAAGACTATTCATACATATATACAATAAGTGCAAAAGAGTATGTACAACATTTACAGTCGATCAGAAAAGGGACCTAATCCCTACTACACAGTACAGTACAGTGCTATTAGTCTATACAGTTATTACAAAACAAATACAGAGACAGACGGGAAAAATTAAAACACCCCTAAGCCATAGCTTGGCAGGCTAGGAACCTCACAGTGAGGCACAGCGGTTGGCTTGACAAAAAGGGGAGTCTAACCCACGCTCTTAGCTCCGGTCCGGTGCCTGTACGTCTACATATATATATGAGCAGTAAGCTAAAGCCCAATGAATAACACAATGCGTAAAGAGGTTAAGAATGGATGTCCTTACAGTATGAAAACAGTTCATTGATTTAGTATATCAGTCATTCAGTCATAACAGTCATATGTGGTACATCCGTTTGCATAACAGTACAGTAAACAGTAGGTCTTAAAAGACCGAACAGTCAATGATGGCCATCATATCAGTAAACAGTAGTGGTTCCAACATGGGAACCGATAGAGATCCCTGTAACAGTAGCAGTAACAGTAGTTGCTATGGATGCCACAATACAGTTCAGAATAGAGGACATACATTCATTCAGTTAACAGTAACAGTTCAGAAAGCAGTTTGGTTAACAATCAGAAAATATTCATCTTTGAACATATCTTTACATAGTTGTTACTCACAGAATTCTGGGCTATAAGCAGCTAGAGCGCGTCTCCGGAAGCCAACCCTATACAGTGACAGAACGAACATACACTAAGTTCACATTCGGGAAACAAAGACTTAGCCCCTACTTAGACTTAGTGTGGTTCTACGTCTATATCCTCATTAAGATGCCTTAATCTAGGCCTAAGAATGCCTAGGATGAAATGAGGATGCAAAGATGCCCCTTAAAAGCATTTTCAGAAAACAGGGGTCACGCTCGAGCGTAGGTTACTCCGCTCGAGCGGACATGCAGACAAGGGTTTCCGCTCGAGCGTATACTTATCCGCTTGAGCGTACTACAAAACAGTCAAAAGTGCTGGATAGATGAAAATCACGCTCGATTGGGCGCTCGACACCCGCTCGAGCATAAATCACAAGGTCAAGCTCAAGCGCAAATTACCCTGCTCGAGCTGACTTAAAAACAGAACAAAATGCTGGGAGCACGATTTCCACGCTCAAGCGCCAGTCACCCCGCTCGAGCGTGAGTTCAAAATCTGGAATTCCCAGATTTAAACCTCAAGCTCAAATTCAACTACAAATGTATCAAATTCGATTCCTGTGGGCCCATTTCCTGGAAAACACTTCAAAACTCATAGTTTAACATGCTTCAAAGCTCAATTGTAAAAATCAAAGCCCAAAGGTAGTTTCAAATAAATCCAATTTCAAACCAAAACTCAAGAACATAACTCAAACATGACATGCATGAGTTTAAACCAATTCAAAGCTTTAATTACTTGCTCAAATGAGCCAATTCCTTCAAAACCATGATGAGTTCATGGTCCAATGCAAAAATATGAACATGCATGTGGCAAAGTTATGAAGAACAACCTCAAAAATGCAAGAGTATGCCATTCATGCAAAGATTAAGCTTCAATTCAACATGCTAGAACCAAATCATGACTTAGCTCTTCAATATGATATGAATCATGCAAGAATCAACTTAAAGACACAATTAAGAGGTTGAATTCCTTACCTAGGTCTTCAATCACAAGTGTAGAAGTTCAATTAGGCAAATCTCCTACAATCTTCTCAATTTACAAGCAAAACAAGATGAATCAAGTTGAATCACTCTTTTCCTCTTACTCTCTCTCTCTAGTCAGCAATGACAAGGGAAATGGCTGATGAAATTGTGTTGTTGTAATGTAATAAGGCTTCAACATGTCTTGTATGAAGTGGCCCACTAGGTGGCAAAGTGGTAATTACGCCAACTATTGCAATTTATCCTTATTTAATCTAATTTAACCATACCAAATCACATTTCAGGTAAATACACCATAAAATCACATAAATTCTAATGATCATAAAACATTAATTAATTTCAGATTCGGTCGCCGATAAGGTCTTCAATTTGCAGTTTAAACATAAATACACAAACAGATAATCAAACAGGCAACAGACAGACATACAATCAAACAGATGTACTCAATCAATTCAGTTCCAGATTTCAGTCAGTCAGTTCAGTATTTCAGTCGATTCAATTACTTATCATAATCAGTCTCAGTTTAACGGTAATCAGTAATCAATCGGTAAACAGTGGTGAGGGTTGTCACATCTAGACGGCTTGGAATTTTCACAACCAATCAACATGGACAAGTTGATAAAATATTACCCTTGAGAGGCTCGCTAGGCCGAAAACTCGAAAAGGCGACCTAGGCAAAAGTTAGAGCATGAAAAAAATTAAACATTACAAAAAATTGAGCTCGCAAGGTTGAAAATCCTAAAAGGCAACTTTGGCAAAAGTTAGAGCGTAAAAGGAGAGAGTTAATACTCGAGTGAACCCGAACCGAACTACGTAAGGTCTGATTCCCATTTTCGAGACACGTAGGCAACTTCATCCTGAAGTCCGGCCGTAAACACCTCCAACTCAACTGTCCTGTCCATATGTTGATCAGGTCATCTTCGTCTATTCTTTATCTAAAAGTTCGGTTGTGATCCTTACTCTGAAAGAAGAACTAGTTATAGTGCTTAGCAGAGTTATTCAATCAAGGGGCAATTTTCCATCTTCGGATTCGGGGTTGTACATCTCGAAGATAGATTCCATATGTTTCAAGTTTTGATCCTTATCGAAAATGATTTTGAAAAGTTTTGATAAAAGTTGATTACGTTCAAATTAATCTTTTTACAACTTAGACCATTTTTTGACCAAAAGAAAAATTTCCAGTGTTCACAACTTTAATTTCAGTGATTTCAATACAAAGTTCTCAAACTCTCGATACAAATCAAAGTTGCTTTTATTACATGCAAAAGAAAACTTGAACAATAAAGATCAAAGCAAATAAACTAGGGGCATAGATGAGTCAAGTGTTCCTGCGTCCCCTGGAAGCCTCTGATGCTAAAGTGGGCTCTGTTTGTGCCTCATCTTCGAGCCAAGTCAGGCACTCGCTAGAAAAGGGCACAGATGAAACTAGGGGCAGCAGCCAGAAGTTCTCTCGTCTTCCACACAGTGGGATATCTAGCCAATTGTGAACCTCGGATTGGGAATGAAACTCAGTACTCTACCCCCTCTTTTGGACAAGTCTGGTCATGTCCAAACTGACGCCTGAATCGGAACGAAAAGTAGAACACATAGTGTGTCAATCCAATCAGCCGAATGCCAGGTTGCCGAGTCATGCTGTAGCTCACCTCGGGCAGATCAAACCAGGGACAACGCCAAGCAACGTCAATAGCAGACCTGTGGCACATCCAATGGTACCACCATCCCTCGTTTGGGAAATCCACTAGCTTTTGGCGAAATGAGTAAACTCGAGCTGAGTACTCAGGGCAAGGGTCTACTACTTTCAGTTTGTCTATTAACCATACCTGGGACAGGATAAAATTAAGAGAGATTAAAGAATAAAGAGATGTATGTTGAGAGAAAAGTAAAAAGGGGGTTTTGAGAGAAAAACAGGGTTTAAGTGTTGAGCGATTTTAGAATCATAAATCAGAAAGGTGGAAAATCATACATGGAGAAGTAGCGGACTCCCTGCAAACCTGGTGGTTTCCTGCCGATGAATAGCATCCAGGCCCATCAAGGTTTTGGCCAACGCCAAACCAATACAACTCTTACTTTCTTTCAAGCATTGGGCCACTTCGATCAATCGGATACTGGCTCCGCCATAACTAGGGGCAATTGGGAATTACGCAAGTAGGCCTAAACAGAGAGCATGTTGTCAGTAGCTGCACTAAAGAAGGTCACTCCTATCTCCAATAGCGAAAAACGATGAACTAAACCTGGGATGTCTAGCTCCCCATCATATGACAAAGACCGAGCCTCCTGCACTGATAATCTGCAATTTCGTCCCAAATCTTGGGCATTGCCAAAACGGGGTTGAGGCATGATTGCTTTGCCACATTGGGATTCCATCAGTGCTTGAACTTCTTTGAGTGTTGGACACATCTCTTGTGATTCAAAGTGAAATACATGTGTGACCGGGTTCCAATATTGAACTGTGGCATGGAGCAATGGAAAGCAAAAACGAAGTATGGCTCAAAGGAAAAAGGGCGTTGAGGCCGAAACTACGAAAATTCATCTTTTTCGAGCCATCAATAGTAGCTATCCAGTCTCGGAGCCTATTGATGAGCAACATCTCTATCTTGAGAGCAAAATATAAATAGCATGGGAACACCATTTATTGAGTTTTAGAAGGAGCAGTGCATGACAGCTAGACAGCACTGACCGACCTCTTTTTGAGGCTCGTCCGGGTCTAGGTGGTGGCCCAGACCAGTGCAGATGCAGCAAAGGCTGGCCCTTTATTCTAGCATATCACGGTTATGTTTTAAGTACTGTTTCATTTGTACCAAGTGTCGTTCAGTATTTTTGAGTTGTTTTCATTTCGTTTTCTTGTTATCGAGTTGTAATTTACATATTTGTTCGGTTGTGGGTTGTTATCCGATTCAAGAACGAATGCAGGAGCAGGTATTCACAGTTTGAAGTCCTGTATGATGCTATTATTCATCACATGCCATTCATCACACATTATGCGAGGACATCATCCAAAAAAAAAAAATCTTTCATAAACTGATGGGTCCAACCCTGATCATGAGTCTATCTGAAGCTAGTGTTTAAACTACAAAAAAAAAAAAAAAAAAAAAAAGAGAAGGAGAGAAGCGGGAATGTATGTGTACACAGATATGTATATATATTGTATAGCTATGTAATATATATATTTGTTTGAACATTTGGGTCACAGGAGTGGCTTGGGTTCAGTGGTTTGGCCCAGTGGTTGAAGAGTGAGAGGCTAAGCCTAAGGCCAGGGGTTCGAACCCCACATCGAGTGTTTCTTTGTTTTGTTTTGATTTTGTGTATATATGTCTCGTATAAGTATATATATATATTTGTTTGCATATCTTGTCACAAGAGTGGCGTGGCTCAGTGGTTGAGGACTCGGAGGCCAAGTTTGAGATCAGAGGGTCGAAACCCTGTATCCCCACATCCATGCATTTTGTGTTTTTCCTTTCTTTTTTTTGTGTGTTTTGCGTACGTGTGCTAACGTCAGCAAACAGAATATGCCTTCTCTGTAACGGCATCTTACGGCCGTAAGTGGAATATTCTCCATCTGTCCGTATATGTTTTTGTATAGGTCTATATATGTATGTGTCGTATATACCTCTATATATACTGTATATGTCTGTGTATATATCTGTATATATCTGTCCGTATTTTGTCTGTATATGCATATGTGTATACCATATGTACATATCTGTACGTATTTATATATAAATATTTGTGTGTATTACCCTAGTTGTGTTCGTAATGAGTTCCTAGGAGACCAACTATGACGATGGAAACTAGAGTTCGAATGGAGATGCCTAGAATGCAAAGGTTTGGAATTTCCGAGATTAAAGTTTGGTTTAAATACCCAGAGGTGTATCCTCGGCTTGAAATCTGTATGGTAGCCCCATAGGTTGAGGTAGCTTGTATGCGCCTCAATTATGGATACTGAATTAACCTAGCCTGTCACCCCATTGGAGAATAAGCAAAGTTGTGAATATGATCAGGAAGAAAAGCAGCATCAGTGGCTTCTACATGTAGAGATTTCCCCTTGTCAACAAAAAAATCATTCTATCATACCTTCTTCCACTCGCGTGAGCTGTGTTTGGACTTTGAATCCACCTTTGCTCCTTTCACGTGAAACATGTTAGGATGTAACATTTACCCCAGTTACAACCCTCCCTTCCGCATGAGATACGATTGGGCACGTCTGTTGGTTACACTTCTATTTCTCCTCTCGCGTGAGACGCGTTTGGATTTATTCACTATTCCTCCTCTCGCGTGAGACGCGTTTGGATTCGTTCACTATTCCTCCTCTCATGTGAGACGCGTTTGGACCTCCAGTTTACTATTCCTCGTCTCGCGTGAGACGCGTTTGGATCTCAAGTCCACATTTTCTCCTATCGAATGAGATGTGTTAGGATTATTTCCTTGGTTAAAAACAGTAGATGCGCCTGTTGTTCACATCACCCCATCTTTTCTCCTTTCGTGTGCGACATGTTAGGTTATTGATTCACTCAGTTTAAAAAACATCAGGTGCACCTGGTGTTCACACTATCTTTCCTCATTCATTTTGTGCATCTATCGCACTTGCATCTATCGCACTCATTCACTTTGTGCATCTAGTGCACACTTTCATTACAATTGTGGTACAGTCTCATACCTTTCTCTTGTATCTCAGGACGCGTGAACCGCGTCCCTGGGCAGGTTGTATCTTGGGACGTGTGAAACACAAGCCCAAGCGGTTTTTCTTGTATCTCAGGACGCGTGAAGCGCGACCCTGGGGGGGTTGTATCTCGGGAAGTGTGAAACACGAGCCCGAGCAGTTTTTCTTGTATCTCAGGACGCGTGAAGCACGACCCTGGGGGGGTTGTATCTCGGGAAGTGTGAAACACGAGCCCGAGCAGTTTTTCTTGTATCTCAGGACGCGTGAAGCGCGGCCCTGGGGGGGTTGTATCTTGGGATATGTGAAACATGAGCCCGAGCAATTTTTCTTGTATCTCAGGACGCGTGAAGCGCGGCCCTGGGTGAGTTGTATCTTGGGACGTGTGAAACACGAGCCCGAGCAATTTTTCTTGTATCTCAGGACACGTGAAGCGCGGCCCTGGACGGGTTGTATCTCGAGACGTGTGAAACACGAGCCCCAGCGGTTTTTCTTGTATCTCAGGACGTGTGAAGCGCGGCCCTGGGCGGGTTGTATCTCGGGACGTGTGAAACACAAGCTCGAGCGGTTTTTCTTGTATCTCAGGACGCGTAAAGCACGGCCCTGGGCAGGTTGTATCTCGGGACGTATGAAACACGAACCTGAGCAATTTTTATTGTATCTCAGGACACGTGAAGCGCGACCCTGGGCGGGTTGTATCTCAGGACGTGTGAAACACGAGCCCGAGCGATTTTTCTTGTCTCTCAGGACGCGTGAATCGCGAGCCTGGGCGTATTTCATCTCGGGACGTGTGAAGCGCGAGCTCGAGCAGTTTTTCTTCTCTTCTCACGATTTTAGAGTGATTAGAGTATCTTAGGACGCGTGATGTCACGACCCAAACCCGCCCCTATAGGTTTAGCATCGTAACCAGCTAGTAATCATTAGATTACCGAAGGCCTCTGAACAGATTAACAAGATTAAGGGGCTAGCGAAAGCAAGTACATAAATATAGTTGTCCAATGAGCTGTGCTGACTTATATGAAACAGAATATTTTAAAACTTTATATACATATCCGATAGTCAACCATTATATCCACACAAATTACAATATCTTAAGTACAGCCAACTTAATCACATCCAGTCTCATACATATACAGAACCAAAAGGACTGAACATAGGACACTTCAGGAACCTCTACGTGAGGCGCAATGGTTGGCTGACAACAGAAACACAGTTCCAGACAAAAGCTTTCGGGCTTGAACTCCAGAATGCTCACCTATATACATATATATACAAACAGTGAGCTAAAGCCCAGTGAATGACATTAAGGTAAAGGGATTAGTGAATGAATTCCGAACATATCATAAGCGTAAAACAGATCATAACATAATCATTCTCATATCAGAACGTAATAATGGTACATCCCATAGAACACATCACAGAACGTCTTCCGACTAGTGTAATCGATTCCGGATACCGATTAAACACATATCACCACAATGAAGTGGCTAACGAGATCTCGTAGTTACTTGTATGTCATGGACCCGCATTTTCATGCTGTCCCCCATGACTTGGGACTATCTATGGATGCCATAATAGATTTCAAACTTAGAATGTTCGTTCACGTAAAGAAATATCATTTTAGAAAATCATAGCTTATCACATTTCATTTGGAACATAACTCATATCAACATATCTTTACAGAAACGTTACTCACAGTGGTTCCAGTAAGCGGTCAATCAATCCTCGAGTCTTGACCTATAATCACAAAATACATAACACAAGCATGCCTTATCATTACACATTCATGTGGCCAACACAACTTAGCTTACATTACATTGGTTCTTATTCTTCCTTATCACATTGCCTAACACACACACACTTGCAGTCTCGGAACTTAGTACATTTTTTTCTTAGTGTGTTTCTAGTCCATAACCTCATTATCAAAGCTTAATTAAGGCTTAGGAATGCCTAAGATGTAATGAGGATGCCAAAACATGCCTTGGAACACTTGGTTAAATTTCTGAAAATGAGGTCTATGCTCGAGCGTGGGTTTCCCCGCTCAAGAGGACATGCAGACAAAGAATCTCCACTCGAGCGTGACTTTACCCGCTCGAGCGGACTGTAAACTCTAAAAAGTACTAGATGCAAGGTTTTCACGCTCGATGGGCGCTCGACCCACGCTCGAGCGTGGTGCATGAGTTCAGGGTTCACGCTCGAGCGTGAAAGTCCCCGCTCGAGCGTGGGTCAAATTTCTGGAAAATCCAGATTGACCTCCCAAGCTCAAAACTCGAATTCAACTCATCAAAACACATCTCTTGGGCCTCAAAACTTGAGATAACATAGTAAACTTGTAAAACATGAAGAACTTAGGATCATTTCATAAAATCATGGCCCAAGGGTTTGTTAAAAACTCGCAATTTCAACTTAAAACATGATGAATGTTCATGAACACAACATGCATGAATTTTTCTTGTATCAAACTTCTCAAAACATGATCAAACACCACAAAACAACTTGAAACTTGATGATTTTCCTAAATGAAGATGAATTTCAAACATGCAAGAGAAGATTCATGAAAATCATGCTCAATTGTAAGAAAATGTACATGCATGCATGAATTGCAACTCAAAACTTCCTTCTAAGCACAATACACACCCTAAAACACATAATCTTGAAGAAACTTCATGTTAAATGACTTAGTTACACAATCTAGAGGTTGTAATCTTACCTAGAGTCTTGAATTACTCTTGTTCTAGCACAATCTTTGGTCAATTCAAGCTATAGCCTTCAATTCTTCTTCAATCTCTACCTTTCTCTCTCTAGAATTTCACACACTCTCTCTCTCTCTAGAACAAACTCTCAGATTTTTGCACTAAGGGGAAATGAAAGAAATGAGCTCAAATGAGCTAAATGTGATGCATATATAGTTATGAGGCTAAAATACATTAATTAAAACATAAGGCTTGCCAAACGCAACTTAATGAATCGTTCTGAATCAATTTTTAATAAAACTTGCCAAAAGGTTCTAAAAATTCTAAATAACACATTAACGTAACTAATTCCAAATTCAAATGCCGATAAAGCTTTCAATTTACATATTAAAGCGGAATTCCAAACAGGTATTTCTACAAGTAACAGATAGAAAGCCAAATATCAAGAAAAATACATAATAAACACATAATTTATTGTAATCCTCTCATTAACATCCTTAATTACCGATTAGTGGCTAATCGTGGATCGGGGTTATTACACATGAACCGTGAGCCTGGGCGTATTTCATCTCGGGACGCATAAAGTGCGAGCCCGAGCAATTTTTCTCCTCTTCTTACGATTTCAGCGTGATTAGAATATCTCAAGACGTGTGAACCGCGAGCCTGGGCGTGTTTTGCTTCTATCTCGGTACGCGTGAGCGCAACCTCGAGTGGTTTTCATTTCTTGATTTCTTTGGATGCGTGAAACGCAATCCTAAGCGGTGTTTTCTTTCCTCGTCCCGCGTTTTGGGGTGTTTAGAATATGTTTTAGATGTATTGATTTTAAGCTTGAAGCTGCTCATTCATATTTTGCATCTGTTATTACTTTGCATCTGTTATTACTTTGCATCTTCATTACAGGATCATTAGTTTTCAAATAGTCGGCTTTGCGAAGCGTGTGTGTCTAACTTTCAAGTGCATATCACTTGCATTCTGCCCCTGAACTATGCAGATTTGATTCCTTGTAAAAGGATACGTAGGCAACCCTCGGAATTGTTTGCACATTTGTTTGTTTGCCTAAGTCTTACGACCTCGTCAAATGGGTCGTTTTCGGGCTTTGACATTCACCCACGTCATTTTATGACTCCAAGTTCTGTCAAAGAGGGACAACTGTAAACACCCCATTTTGACTGGCCCTAAAACTTGGGCGCTTTCTTTTGATTACCCGATGATGACAATTAGAATGTGTTTCTCACAGAATCCTCAGTAAGAGAGATGGAATTTGAACTTTAATCCCAACCTTCACCATTATAGCCAAATCATTTTAAAATACTAAATATTTCATTAGTTTAGTATTTTTGTAATTTTGCATAATTTTATGTGTTTGTTCATATTTTTGGTGTTTTTTTTTATATAAATTGGTATAAATTATATATTTTATTAATATATAAAATAAAATAATAAAAGGTTATATTATTATATTATATGTTTAGTATTTTGGTATAAATTATATATTTTTATATATTTTATATAATATATTATATGTATATAGATATATATAACATAATATTTATATTATATATATTATATAATAAAAATAATAAAAAAAATCTTTTCATGTCGGCCAACCTTCGGCTGCCGACATCCCAAATCAAACATATATATATATATACATTATATATTATATTATATGCATGTATGTATATATTATATAATATTATTATTATTATATTATATTAATTTGCCTATATAAGGCAATCAAGAGAAAGAAAAGGGAGGGAGGAGGTCCAGCAGGAGAAGAAAAAAACAAAAAGTCTGAGAGAATCAAAAGGAGAGGAGGGAGGCTAATCAGGAAGAAGAAGAAAAAAAGAAAAAATGGGGAAGGGTCTAAGAATTAGATGAGAGAATCAGAGAGGGAAAAAGAAGTGGTACGAGAGAGTTTGAGAGAAAAAGAATCAGAAAGAAGGAATAAAATATTTTCTTTGATATTTATATTTCCATTTCATCAATACACCATTCAAAAAAACAACCACTAAAGCTGTAATTCCAAATTTTGGGCTAAGAATTGAGAACACATTCCACAGACTTGAGGATAATCAAAAGAAAGTTTGTGACTCAGAAAATTCATCATTTCCCCAAAAGGTGAGTTTTCGCAAACTTTCAATTAATTTAAAAATGTGATATAACTTGTTCAAATATTTCATTTATTGCTTTTTTTTTATGTAATTTAAATATTGTATATAAACTGTTGTAATTTATTACTTTAAATAATTTACCCCGTCGGATGAATAGTAACTTCCGACGGTGAATAGTAACCTCCTGCGATAAATAGTACATCCGGCTATTTAATTTTGCTCGCTTTCTATAGTTTAATTTCAGCACTATTATATGCTATTTAGGGGGCTGTTTAATTTATTTCAATGATTTATGTTTTAAATATCAAGTTTGTTTGTACTAACCAATTAATCAACTTCGCATAATCATGTCTGCAACCTCCCTCCATTCTTTACTTATTTCGATTAAAAAGTTGTGAAAAATTAAGATTGTGGTTCAAGTATAAGAAAGGAACTCTTCCATGCTTAATGGTTTAATCTCTTCGGAGGTTCATTATCAAAGGTATAAAACGTTCTATGCTTAATGGTTTAATCTCTTTGGAGTTTCACTACCAACGGCATAAAACGTTTTATGCTTAAAAGGTTCATTACCAAAAGTATACAACGTTCTATGCTTACTGATTTAATCTCTTAGGAGATTTACTACCAAAATCATAAAACGCTCTATACTTAACGGTTTAAATTCTTTGGAGGTTCACTACCCCAAATATATACATGTTCTTATAATAGAGCACAATCTTTTATTTTTCATTTCTCTTTATCATCAGTGTGTTTACTTTTAAGGGATTAATTGACCCTTGGAAATCACTAAGGAAAGTGTCATTATCACTTATTATCAAGTTTGGATTTCAAGTCATTATCACTCACTGTGAGTTTTTCTAAGTCATTATTACTCTTTTGAATTTGACTAGTCCTTGTTGCGTATCGTGAGTTTGACTTGAAACCCCTTATCGCTTGTAAATGAGTTTGACTCTTCTTTTGTAATTTCCCCTGAAGAATTTATCATCAGTGTATTTACTTTTAAGGGATTAATTGACCCTTGGAAATCACCAAGGAAAGTGTCATTATCACTTATTATCAAGTTTGGATTTCAAGTCATTATCACTCACGGTGAGTTTTTCTAAGTCATTATCACTCTTTTGAGTTTGGCTAGTCCTTGTTGCGCATCTAGAGTTTGACTTGATATCCCTTATCGCTTGTAAATGAGTTTGACTCTTCCTTTGTAATTTCCCCGAATAAAATAAGGTTTATTTCCTCGGGTTAAGTCGACACTTATTTTCCTTTATTGCATTTCGGACTTAGTGGATGTAAATATCACCGTGCACTTAATGGATTAAAGAAAAGGAAAGGTAATATAAAAGAGGCTAATAAAATTGAGCTTAAAATGAATCAACCAACATAAAGAACCAATATGATTGATTGAATTCGGTCGGACGTTATACCGAGTTTATTGTGTCAAGGCTTGTCTTACATTTGTCCATAATGTTTTGATGAATCTTGAAGCGTCTCTACTTCCCTTCTTGAATTTGCTTCATAGGAGGGAGGGGTGGTCATTATGCATTACATTTATTGATCTTTGTCCTATCGTGTCCAAAATCATCTTGCAAACCAACTTGCAACCATAGATGGTTTGAGAACCGAGTTCGCTCCTCTCTTGAGTATTTTCCATGATAAAGAAAAGTAGAAGAGACAAACATGGCCAGGAATACCCTGTCTGCATGTGTTGCACTGTTTCACCTCAGGCACACAAAAAAAAAACAGATTTCTGTAAAGAAAACAAGGTATGCTTGGATTTATTTGGGGCTCGACTAAGTCTTGTTTAGAGTCGGCAAGGCTCCAATAAATATATACTTTTGGTCGAAAGTAATGATACGGTGAAACAGAACAAATCTCAACAAGGCAGACAGAGTAATTCCCGAGGAGCATCGCGCGATCATTACATATTATTTGTTGTAATAAATTAGACATCCCCTTTTCATTATTATTCATTTGGATTTGTAATATTTATTTATTCGGACACTTGGACATTCGGACCCTCCTTCGTGAGCACAAATATGTAATAATGTGTATGTCTTCTAACCCCACGTCTTTCTCCCTTTTATTTACCAGCTTATGATGGTTAGTTTAAGGACATCATGTTTAATTTAGCATACTCATGTTTGCATCCATTTGTATTGCATGCATAAAAGTTCGGCTCATCATATTATTCAAATGTCAAATTCAAACTCTTTACTTGAATACGTACGCTATCACATGCCTTGAATTGACTCGCATGCCATTCTAGTAGCCGAGCTTATTAATTGCATATTGTATGTGTTGCATTAGCCATATTACATAGTTGGATCATGCATTTTTCTAACTAGTTCCTTTTTTTGGCTTGGAGTACGAGGTAAGTTTTTATGCTTTAGCATATTGCATAAGTGTAATTGTTGTTGTATCAAACATACTACCATGAGGCTAAATGCTCAATTGTTAAACTGTTTGAATGCTTGTGGATGAAGTCTATTCATTGAAATTGGGATACTTTGATTAAATGTATATATATGAGATCACTTTTTCAAGTGGTACATATTCAAAATACTTTTTCAAAACAAACATGAAATCAAACGTTTCAACTTCTAGTGAAATTAGTCTATACTTGTATGTTAAAAATAAAATAAGAACATATACTGTACATAAGAATCACATCATAATTAGTAGAAGCCGATTTTTGATTGGGTGAGTGGGGTGCTCATTATTGACCTCCCCTCTCATACCTAAGTTCCCGAACCAAGTCACTTTGGTAATGAAGGACTGATGGCCTTTGGCACGAGTCACGGGTTTCCTAAATTTCCCAAAATAAATATTTAGGTGGCGATTCTGATATTTGGCAAAGTAGTCCATTTTTGGCATTTGATTCAAAACATCGATTTTCCAAAAGCAATTGTCGGATTTGGACTCTTTTCGTGTTTTCACTGTTTCACATTGCACTTGTGAAATTAGATTCAGAACCAACACAAGTAGAGTCCAAACTGTAGGGGCTATTTCATTCTTCTGAAAGGGAGCGCGAAAAGCCGAGCTACACACACTACCAACCCGATCCCCCAAGAAATGAAAACAATCCCCGCTCAAGGTACATACAGTGACCCTCCGGCGATAACAATCAACAACAGCCCGGTATAACGATAGCCAGTCCATACCCAAAATCACATCAAAACCCAACATGGCCATAACTACAAAAGAAAATGGAAGTCGGCGTTCAACGACCTCTATATCACAGCCTCGACACCCTTGTTTCAAAATCAATTCGCCCCCAACAGGTGATACAACACATATAGAAGATGCTAACTGCGCCAACTCCAATCCCAAAACAGATGCAAATGCAGCAGATATAAAGGAATGGGATGCACCCGTATCAATCAACACATTGGCAAGTGAGTTGCAAAACAAAAAGGTACCTCTGACAACAGATGGAGCCGGTACAAGATCCTGCGCGGTAACAGCATACACACGCCCTGAAGGCCTCTGATCTACCTGCTCACCTCTAGGAGCAAAAGACTGCTGCACAGACTGGGATGATGAAGCCCCCTGATTGGCCCTCGAGGCCTGAACAGACTGAGCTAGCTGAAACCTCTGCCTCGACCCAGATGCACCAGATGTGCCACTCAACTGCGAGTAAAACCTCTTCAGGTGCCTCACCTGACCACACTAGAAACAAGAGAGCGGCTGGCCTCTGCCCTGACTCTGGCTCTGAGGCTGTGCCGAGATGAAGCTGCTCTCTGCCCTCCTCTCCTCTACCGGCAAGCTGGAGACTTGTGGCCCAGCTGACCACATTTGAAACAAGTAATGTCTCCCTGACTGCCTCTCCCAGAACCTGCACTCGGCACTGGAAAGGTAGATCTCGCAAAAACACCCTGAGACTGCTGAGGGTTAGAACCCCTCTACTTTCTACCATCTCACTGACCATGTAACGCCCTCAAAATAACAACATTAAACCCATCTGATAAGACATGCATTTACATATAAACTAACCACATTCCTTTATTCCTTAGAGTTCCATTACATAACTATTACATGTTAACATCATAACAAAATGCCCTACGGGCTTACAGCTTTCCAAGTTAACACTTGGTTACAACAAAAGAGTACTAACTCGTTTACACATTAAGCCCTAGGCTTGAAGTTACATGTAATACATCAAAAGTTAAGCGACAAAAGTATGTCCGCCTCTAGCCTCCCAAGCTATGTCCTTGGAGGTGGCATGCTTCCTGCACCTGAAAATGATATTCCCATATAGGGTGAGCCACAGCGCAGTAGAAATATACTAAACCAACCATAACAATGACTGAAAGATTAGCAATTGATAGATGGCTAACACAGATACAATCACATAAATCATATATTTATGTCAAACGACTTACAAGTCCCAATTACTTTTCATTTCCCCTTTTTCAACAGATAGGCATATAAGCACTACCCACATGCTCAACAGATATGTATAACAACAATATCCACATTCTCAGATAAGCAAATAAGCTATATCCACATTCTACAACAGATATGTATAATAACAATATCCACAGATAAGCATAAAAGCTATATCCACACATCACAAAGATAAGCATATAAGCTCTATCTTCACTTCTTTAGACAAGCATATGAGCTGTATCTACGGAGTTCATCCCCTATCTTCTCCCATCACTATCCGGTTTAGAGGTACATCCCCTATCTTCCCCTAAACCGCGAAGTACATCCCCTATCTCCTCCTCTACACATAACGTATACAAACACAATGGTTCTATATACAATCACCCAATACATACAGTTAATGTATTCTATCAACTGTCAAGTTCCATGACACATTTCATTGATTAGTTTCAGTTTGCCTAATCATCATGCATTGTCTACAACAATCACGACTATCCTCCACCGATAGCCCAAAGCAGTTATTTCTAAACAGAAAATAAATGCACAAATGGACATTCAATCAACATTTCATTTCCTCATTTCTCGCCATTAATTATCCCAATTAATCAATAATGTAATTAGGTCATTATCCATAATTACCATTTCAACCCTTAGGTCCCATTTTCATCAATGATTTAACATTCATTCAATTTATCTATGCCAAATATGCATCCAGGTTTATTATGAATAAAACCCCAACTTTTGTAAAATTACACAAAAGCCCCAAACTTTCACAAAATTACCAAACCAAGCCCAATATCTCAAAATACCAAAATTTAAAGACAAAATCCATAGAGAGGAGTAGGATATCCCTACCTTGAAGTTTTAGCCAAAAAGGAGATGAAGACTTGAAGATCAACTTGCTCCAAATCCAAACTTTTTCAGATTAAATCGAAGCTCTCAACACCCTCTATCTTTTTAACAAAGGCCCTAGGCTAGATCCACACTCTAGGGAGATCAAATCTTAGAGAGAATATAAGTGTAGAGAGAGAGAGTCTCGGATTTAGGTTTTGGATCAAAAAGAAAGTGGAAAAGTGATGTTTAAAATCGCTACTGTCCGCTGATATAAAACACTCTCGCTCGAGCCAAGAATTTCTCGATCGAGCGAATAAAAACCCAGACCGGTCGAGCGAAGGAAGCTCGCTCGAGCCAAGAAAGACAGCTCTCAGGTCCAGAACCAGGTGCAACCGCTCGCTCGAGCGAGCCACTCTGGCTCGACCCACCAGACACGAACCCCACTCTCGCTCCAGCGACCAACTCCTCGCTCGAGCGAAGGTCCAAAATTCTGGGCAACAACACTAGGCTCCCAAACACAACCAACCTGTAACAAACCTGCCCAACACATCCTATAACTCAATATACAAAGTAAAGAGGATACAAACATGATAATAAACAACTACCAACATCCACGGACACATGTCCGGATCACTGTACAACAAGGGTAAACCCGGGATCGCTATAACCTCCCCCCCTTAAAGAATTTTGCCCTCGAAATTAAGCACAAGTTTTCAAAAACAGGTTTTCCTTCATTTTAAACAATGTTACACTTGAACATTCAACAATTCGACCCATTACCGGTCATCCCATCCCTTTAACAAGAGACATATCACAATATGTAAACAACATATGTACTTCAACATGCATCAACATTATGCACTATCTTTCCAATTTCAACAATATATTCAACATATACAATGTTACATTCAACTCCCATATGAGGCAAGTTCCCAAACATAATTCCACCAAACCAAACATTTTCAATGTTTCACAACTTAAGACATATATAAAAGCTCTTAAGTTCAACAAAATGTAAAATTTAAATACAAGATTACATATCAACAAACAAGTCCGGATATTTCTCTCAAACTTCCAACTCACGTTCCCAAGTGGCTTCCTCCACTCCGTGATGTTTCCACAAGACTTTCACCAAAGGAATGGTCTTGCCACGCAGGACCTGATCCCGCCTATCCAAGACCCGAACCGGTCTCTCCTCATACGAGGCATCCTCATCTACCTCTAAATCAGTCCAATCCAGCACATGTGATGGATCTGGCTCATACTTCCGAAGCATACTCACATGAAACACGTTATGCACTCCGGACAACTGCGGCGATAAGGCTAACCGATAAGCAACCTCACCAATCCTCTCAAGAATCTCAAAAGGACCAACAAACCGAGGGGATAACTTCCCACTCTTCCCAAACCTCATCAGACCTCGCCTAGGTGATATCTTCAGAAAGACATGATCACCTACCTCAAACGCCAATGGTCTCCTCCTACGGTCAACATAAGATTTCTGCCGACTCTGGGCTGTAACAAGCCTCCTACGGATAAGCTCAACTTTCTCCGTCGTCTCCCTAACCAACTCCGGACCCAACAAAGGTGTATCACCCACCTCGGCCCAACAAACTGGAGACCTACACGGTCGGCCATACAAGGCCTCAAACGGTGCCATACCGATGCTAGATTGAAAACTGTTGTTGTAGGCAAACTCTACCAATGGCAAGTGCCTCTCCCACGTCCCACTGAAGTCCAGGACACAACCCCGAAGCATATCCTCGAGGATCTGAATAGTACGCTCGGACTGCCCGTCAGTCTGAGGATGATAGGCCGTACTAAGGTCAACTTAGTGCCCAAGGCACTCTGCAAACTCTGCCACAACCTAGCAGTAAAACGAGGATCTCTATCTGAGACGATCGTCACTGGGACCCCGTGCAATCTCACTACGTCCCGAATATACAAATCGGCAAGATGATCCACCGAATCTCTCACGCGCATAGGAATAAAGTGCGCCGACTTAGTCAACCGGTCTACAACCACCCAAATAGCATCACTACCCCGTTGAGTCCTCGGAAGACCTACAACGAAGTCCATAGTGACATGCTCCCACTTCCACTCGGCAATAGGCAAGGGTTGCAACAAACCCGCTGGCCTCTGATGCTCGGCCTTCACTTGCTGGCAAGTAAGGCACTTTGATACGAAAACAGCCACATCTCTCTTCATACCCCGCCACCAAAACTGGCGACCCAAATCCTGATACATCTTAGTACCTCCCGGATGCACCGCAAGGCGCGAATGGTGAAACTCTCGGAGTACTTCCTCTCGGCAAGACTCCGGTACAAACAAACGGTCTCGGTATCTCACACTCAGGTCGGGATACACCGTCAAACCCTTCTCAACTTTCCCACTGGAGATCTTCTCTCGGAGGGATTCTACTTCAAGGTCACCTCTCTGTGCCTCTAACACTCTAATCACAAGTGTAGGCTGCGCAACAACAGAAAACAAGGCCGCAGCCTCAACAGATTCGCCCAGTAGCAAATCAAACTCGCCAAGTTTTCCCAACATCTCCCATTCCCGGATGGCTATACAAGCTACATCACTAATGGATTTCCTACTAAGGGCATCGGCCACAACATTGGCCTTTCCCGGATGATAGTGCAACTCAAAATCATAATCCTCGATGAACTCCATCCACCTCCTCTGCCTCAAATTCAAGTCTCTCTGTGTAAACAGATACTTCAAACTCTTATGATCCGAGAATACCTCGAACCTCTCACCATAAAGGTAGTGCCTCCATACTTTCAAGGCAAAGATCACTGCTGCTAACTCTAGGTCGTGTGTGGGGTGATTCTTCTCGTGTATTTTCAACTAACGTGAACCATAAGCTACCACTTTCCCTTCTTGCATTAACACACAACCCAAACCCTCTCGTGAGGCATCACAATAAACCGCATAACCCAACCCTCTCTCCGGAATAATTAACACCGGAGCGGCGGTCAATCTGACTTTCAACTCTTGGAACGACTTTTCACAAGTCTCACTCCATGCAAACTTGACTCCCTTCCGAGTCAGTCTAGTCAACGGTGACGCTAACCTGGAGAAATCTTTCACAAACCGACGGTAATACCCAGCTAATCCCAGAAAACTGCGGATCTCAAACACACTCTTAGGCTGTGCCCAATCTTGCACTGCCTCAACCTTGGATGTATCAACAGACACCCCTTCCCCGGATACCACGTGGCCTAAGAATTTGACTTCCCTCAGCCAGAACTCACACTTCCCAAACTTGGCATACAGCCTATGGGCTCTAAGCAACTTAAGCACCACTCTCAAGTGTGCCTCGTGCTCCTCCTCAGAAGGCGAATAGATAAGAATGTCGTCCACGAAGACGACCACAAATCGGTCTAAGAACTCCCGGAAAACCCGGTTCATCAAGTCCATAAAGACTGCCGGTGCATTGGTAAGCCCAAATGGCATCACCAGAAACTCGTAATGGCCATACCGCGTACGGAATGCCGTCTTCGGAATATCCTCTTCCCTGACCCTCAACTGGTGGTAACCCGATCTCAAGTCTATCTTAGAGAAACAACGAGAACCCTTCAACTGGTCAAACAAATCATCTATACGGGGCATAGGATACTTATTCTTAACCGTAGCCCGATTCAACTTCCGGTAATCAATACACAATCTCAGGGCACCATCTTTCTTTTTAACAAAGAGGGCCGGTGCTCCCCACGGCAAAACACTAGGGCGAACAAAACCCTTATCTAGCAATTCCTGGAGCTGAACTTTCAACTCAACCAACTCTGCTGGAGCAAAACGGTAAGGTGCCATAGAAATCGGCGCCGTACCAGGCACTAAATCAATAGAGAACTCTATCTCTCGGTGAGGTGGCAAACTAACAAGATCTTCGGGAAAGACATCCGAATACTCACAAACCACCCTCGGCAACACAAGCTGGGTCTCACCACTCTCACCACTCTCAAAGCTGGCAAGTAGACTACTAAGCTCACTTCGCCCTCGCGAATCATACCCCGGTGGCAAAACACTACCAACCCGGTCTCCCAAGAAATGGAACCACTCCCCGCTCAAGGTACATAACGTGACCCTCTGGCGGTAGCAATCAATAACAGCCCGGTATGACGATAACCAGTCCATACCCAAAATAACATCAAAACCCTTCATGGGCATGACAACAAACGGAAAAGGAAGCCTATAATCGGCGACCTCTATATCACATCCTCTAACACCCTGTTTCAGGATCAACTTACCACCCAAAGGCGATACCACACAAATAGGAGATGCTAACTGTGCTAACTCCAAGCTATGTCCTTGGAGGTGGCATGCTTCCTGCACCTGAAAATGATATTCCCATATAGGGTGAGCCACAGCGCAGTAGAAATACACTAAACCAACCATGAACAATGACTAAAAGATTAGCAATTGATAGATGGCTAACACAGATACAATCACATAAATCATATATTTATGTCAAACGACTTACAAGTCCCAATTACTTTTCATTTCCCCTTTTTCAACAGATAGGCATATAAGCACTACCCACATGCTCAACAGATATGTATAACAACAATATCCACATTCTCAGATAAGCAAATAAGCTATATCCACATTCTACAACAGATATGTATAACAACAATATCCACAGATAAGCATAAAAGCTATATCCACACATCACAAAGATAAGCATATAAGCTCTATCTTCACTTCTTTAGACAAGCATATGAGCTGTATCTACGGAGTTCATCCCCTATCTTCTCCCATCACTATCCGGTTTAGAGGTACATCCCCTATCTTCCCCTAAACCGCGAAGTACATCCCCTATCTCCTCCTCTACACATAACGTATACAAACACAATGGTTCTATATACAATCACCCAATACATACAGTTAATGTATTCTATCAACTGTCAAGTTCCATGACACATTTCATTGATTAGTTTCAGTTTGCCTAATCATCATGCATTGTCTACAACAATCACGACTATCCTCCACCGATAGCCCAAAGCAGTTATTTCTAAACAGAAAATAAATGCACAAATGGACATTCAATCAACATTTCATTTCCTCATTTCTCGCCATTAATTATCCCAATTAATCAATAATGTAATTAGGTCATTATCCATAATTACCATTTCAACCCTTAGGTCCCATTTTCATCAATGATTTAACATTCATTCAATTTATCTATGCCAAATATGCATCCAGGTTTATTATGAATAAAACCCCAACTTTTGTAAAATTACACAAAAGCCCCAAACTTTCACAAAATTACCAAACCAAGCCCAATATCTCAAAATACCAAAATTTAAAGACAAAATCCATAGAGAGGAGTAGGATATCCCTACCTTGAAGTTTTAGCCAAAAAGGAAATGAAGACTCGAAGATCAACTTGCTCCAAATCCAAACTTTTTCAGATTAAATCGAAGCTCTCAACACCCTCTATCTTTTTAACAAAGGCCCTAGGCTAGATCCATACTCTAGGGAGATCAAATCTTAGAGAGAATATAAGTGTAGAGAGAGAGAGTCTCGGATTTAGGTTTTGGATCAAAAAGAAAGTGGAAAAGTGATGTTTAAAATCGCTACTGTCCGCTGATATAAAACACTCTCGCTCGAGCCAAGAATTTCTCGATCGAGCGAATAAAAACCCAGACCGCTCGAGCGAAGGAAGCTCGCTCGAGCCAAGAAAGACAGCTCTCAGGTCCAGAACCAGGTGCAACCGCTCGCTCGAGCGAGCCACTCTGGCTCGACCCACCAGACACGAACCCCACTCTCGCTCGAGCGACCAACTCCTCGCTCGAGCGAAGGTCCAAAATTCTGGGCAGCAACACTAGGCTCCCAAACACAACCAACCTGTAACAAACCTGCCCAACACATCCTATAACTCAATATACAAAGTAAAGAGGATACAAACATGATAATAAACAACTACCAACATCCACGGACACATGTCCGGATCACTGTACAACAAGGGTAAACCCGGGATCGCTATAGACCATCCTGACTCCTCTTGGAGCCCCTCATTCTCTCCTCCTCCTCGTACATAATAATCTCCATATGGGCCGCAGCATCCACAAGGCGCCCATACTCCCGAGTCATCGACCCCTCAACTCTGGTCTTGAGCCCATGCCTCAACTTCTTCTCAAACTCAAGACAACGGCGTTCCTCAGATGCCACTAGCTCAGGTGCAAACTTGGATAAACTGGTAAATGCGGCCTCAAACTTGGCCACTGGCATACTCAGTTGCTTGAGGTGACAGAACTGATCTCTCAACTTCTCCCTGACAGCGGGAGACAGAAACTTCTCCCGGAAGGCATCAACGAAAGCCTCTCAAGTCCCTCCAATACGGCCCCTCACAAACTTTCACCATTGACCCGCGTCTCCCTTCAGCTGGAAAGACGCCAAGGTCACCTTCAAAGCCCCGTCTTCGATGCCAAGCATCTCAAACGTCTTCGTCATCTGCTCAAGCCACTCATCAGCCTTAAGTGGCTCTTTCGGATCACCCACAAACTCGTCCGGGTTAGACCGGAAGAACTCCCTCTTCAGAAAAGAAGACCCTACCTCAGTCACATGGACTTGGACTTGATTCTTAGCTTTGAGAATGTCCATGGATTCCCTCAATGCTCCTGCTATCTCGCGGGCTAAGGCGCCCATGGCCTACTGACCTACTGGCTCGGCCACATTGGCCTGACCAACACCCTTCTGCTGCGCCGGAATCTCATCCGGTATAGGCATCTCCTACCTACCACGCCTACCTCTATGTCCTCGTCCTGACATCCTAATGAAGGTAACGAAAACATTAGCACACTCACAAATGTGCCGAAACTGTAACACTCGCGTACTAATGCATGGACAACAGTAATTCACTCCACATAAGCACATAATCACATAAGCACTTACGAATTTCATTTCCGGATAATGACAGTCCCATTGGGTTGCTAGAGTTCCGGTTAGAAACAGCATTGATCAAGTGCTTTTCCAACAAGACTCCCAAAAACTCAAAGATCCAATCCTAGAAACTACATTCCATACCCATATAGTCACGTAAGCATGTTATCACACAAGTACATAACATTACATCTAAGTCTCTAACAAGTGAGACAAAGCCATTGTGGCACTAACCACTTCCTACGTACCTAAAGTATTCAAACTCGGTACGCTCTGATACCAAGTTGTAACGCCCTAAAAAAAACATAAAACCCACATTCTTGACATGCATAGACATAAGAGAATAAAGCATATTTCTATTTATCAGAGTATTCATTACAAAAGTATTACATGTTGACAACAAAAATAAGTGCCCCACGGGCTTACAACTTTCCAAGCCAACACTTGGTTACAAAAAGAGAAAAGTACTAACTCATATCACATTATGCCCTTGGCCTGAATTTACATGTAATACACAAAAGATAATAACAAAAGTTCTTCTGTCTTTAAGCCTCCCAAGCTACGTCCTTGGAGGTGGCATATCACTTGAACTTGAAAATGATGTCCTATATAAGGTGAGCCACAGCCCAGTAGAGATATACTAAACCAGGTATGAGAAATAACTAAAATATTAGCTTTTGATATGTGGCTAACACTTATAAACCAACTTATTTCACAAAACAGTTCCATGACAGATAGGTCCATGATTCATTCTACTGTCCTTTACTTAACCAATTCAATTCATAAACGTGGCTCAGAACCTGGTCAATCAGTTAAATGAGATTACATCTCATAATAAAACATTTCCATACTTCACAATTCATATGAGATTACAACTCATATTAAAACACTTCCATACTTCAAATGATACACATATTTGCTGTATCAATGGAGTCCATTCCCTATCTCCTCCCAAACAGGTTTGAGAGTCCATCCCCTATCTCCTCTCAAACCATGGAGTACATCCCCTATCTCCTCCCAAACAATATGCACATACAATGTATTAAAACACTTGTCATATGCAATAATCAATCAATACACATATTTGATGTATTAATCCAACCATCATATTCAATGACATAACACGTTTGATTAGTTTCAGTTTTCCCTAATCAACATACAATATCTACAACAATCAAGACTATCCTCCACCGATAGCCCAAAGCAGTTATTTCTAAATAGATAATAAATGCATCAAACAGATATAATCTCAACATTTTCATAGGTGAGTGATAAATTAATCCAATTACACCATTCAATCCTATAATTTCTCAATTTCATGGATCTCAACTCAATTTCGCATTTTCCCAAATTAATTATACAAATTAATTTATTACAACAATTAGGACATTTACCCATTTACTCAAATATTGATCCTAAGACCAAATTCCATCAATTCAACTCTCTAGCCCACATTTCCAAGGCTTTAAATACACATGGGGCTTTAAAACACAAAACCTCTCTTTTATAAATTACAAACCAAACCCTAACTTTTCCCAAAATTACTCAACACCACCAACAAATCAAAATGACTAACATTTATGTCAAAAATCAAAGATTAGAGTAGGTTTTCCCTACCTTGAAATGAAGAGACCAAATTGAGAAGATGATGAAAACCCAAAGTGCTCCAAATCCACAACTTTTCAAATTAAAGTGAAGCCCACGCCACCCTTTATCTTTCTTACAAAGAGATTATGGTAGAAACACTCAAGAACTAGATCAAACCTTAGAGAGAAAATGTATAGAGAGGGAAGAGCAACCGGATCTAGGGTTTGAGAGAAAAAGGAGATGAAAAAGTGTGTAAAAATCCGCTGCTGCCAACTGATATAATCGAATCTCGCTCGAGCGAATGAGTGGTCGCTCGAGTGACCAGACACAAAGGACCCTCGCTCGAGCGTAGAAAGCCTCGCTCGAGCCAACAATTCAAAGCTTCAGGTCTGCAACCCAGAAGCACGCTCGAGCGCAAGAATGCTCGCTCGAGCGAAGAAACCCAAAACATAGTCCTCGCTCGCTCGAGCGAAGGAAAGCTCGCTCGAGCGAAGAAATGCAACTCTCAGGTCCAAAACTGGACGAAGACGCAGGCTCGAGCGCAAGATTTCTCGCTCGAGCCACCAAACGCAACACCCCACTCTCGCTCAAGCGAAGGAACCCTGGCTCGAGCGAAGGAACTAAAACAAAGAGCTCACTCGAGCGAAGAACCAAAATTCTGGGCAACAACACTTGGATTAAACTCACCACCAACCTGTGACAAACCTGCCCAATGTATCCCAAAATTCATATTCAAAGATTGGAAGGACGGAACAAGATATAACAACAACCAACACCACAGAACCTAAGTCCGGAATGCTATAATCAATGGAGGGAAAACCGGGATCACTATATGTTTGAAAGTTTGAGAGATAGTTGTTGGAATTATGAGGAGTAAGATCTCTGGTTTTGAATTGGTAGAATACTAGGAATTGTTGAAAATGAAGATATAGATGAAGATGATGAAGAAGAAGATGTGGGTGATGATTTTTTATTTTTTGATATGTTGAGATTTTTTGAATTTCTGATTTTGTTGCTGTTATTGATTTTGATTTTTTATTGTTGGATTTCAATTTAGTAATAATTTTTTGAGATTGGTAATATGTCTCATATACAAATGATGTGAATGTTCATATCATTAATCAGTGTTAATATTCACATTAGAAAATTGTCATTGTGTTGTCAATCGATGTTCATATTTACACACCTATATAATCTTGAATGGTGAATATGTTTTCACTGTGTTCATAACCACTGTGACAAGGTAATGTTAAGGTTCACATCATCATTGGCACGATAGTCACAATCAGTGACGAGCTTCAATGATGTTGTTTTGTTTCCATTTCTACTTCTATTTATGTTTCTAGTTTTATTCTGGGTGGACTTCTTTGAAAGTTTGAGAGATGGGTGTTAGAATCACGAGGAGTAAGGTCTTTGGTATTGTAATGGGACTTTCTTTGTAGGGAGGGGAGGTGGGTTTGGTTTAATTTGTATTGGTAGAATTCTAGGAATTGTTGACAATGAAGATAAAGATGAAGATGATGAAGAAGAAGATATGGGTGATGATTTTTTATTTTTCGATATGTTGAGATTTTTTGGATTTCTGGTTTTGTTGCTGCTATTGGTTTTGATTTTTTATTGTTTGATTTCAATTTAGTAATAATTTTTTGAGATTGGTAATGTGTCTCATATACAAATGATGTGAATGTTCATATCATTATCAGTGTTAATATTCACATTAATTTGAAATAGAAAATTGTCATTGTGTTGTCGAACGGTGTTCATATTTACACACCTATATAATCTTGAATGGTGAATATGTTTTCACTATGTTCATTATCACTGTGACAAGGTGATGTTAAGGTTCACATCAGTATTGGCGCAACAGTTACAGTCGGTGACGAGCTTTAGCGATGTTGTTTTGTTTCCATTTCTATTTCTATTTATGTTTCTAGCTTTACTCTGTGTGGACTTCTTTGAATGTTTGAGAGATGGGTGTTGGAATTATGAGGAGTAAGTTCTCTGATATAGTAATGGGGCTTTCTTTGTAGAGAGTGGAGGTGGGTTTGGTTTGATTTGGATTGGTAGAATTCTAGGAATTGTTGAAGATGAAGATAAAGATGAAGATGATAAAGAAGAAGATGTGAGTAATGATTTTTTATTTTTTGAGATATTGAAATTTTTTGGATTTCTGATTTTGTTGCTGCTATTGATTTTGATTTTTTACTGTTGGATTTCAATTTAGTAATAATTTTTTGAGATTGGTAATGTGTCTCACATACAAATGATGTGAATGTTCATATTATTAATCAATGTTAATATTCACATTAATTTGAAATAGAAAATTGTCATTGTGTTGTCGGTCGGTGTTCATATTTATACACATACATAATCTTGAATGGTGAATATGTTTTCACTGTGTTCATTACCACTGTGACAAGGTGATGTTAAGGTTCATATCAATATTGCATTAAATCACACAACCACAAGTCTTAATTTTTATTTTGGATACAAACATAATGTAAATGTTTACACTGGAACATACAAATGTGAAGGTTCGCATGAATTTTAGAATATAGATAAAACCATGGTTTCAAAGTGTTAATTACCATTATGGAATGGTGATATTAAAAATCACATCAAAATTGCATTGTCCAAAAATCACATTAAGCCAATGATTGTGTGTACACAATTGTAAACTAGCTGAAGTAATGTGAATGTTCACATTGATTTTATAATCTCCAAAAATATGACAATATCAACATTGCGATAACCACAAACCATCATTTCTATGTGTACACAAACATGAAGTATACATTTATTCACAATCAAATTATTAATGTGAGTGTTAACATCACGAATAAAATATCAAATAAATTAGTTTAGTCATATGAAACTAATAGTTATGTGTACATAATTATAAAGCAACAGAAACCAATGTGAATATTAGCATTGACATTGTAATAGCAAATATTATGATAACATACCAGTGTACCTTATTAGGCACAACCAAAATAACTTATTCTGGTTCTTTTGTTCAATCAATATATATTCCAATATTTTTACAAAATTGCAAAGGATGTGAAGTTCGCATCCATTGGTAGTGGATACATTGGTTTTGTATGTAAATCACGGATTTTGTATCGGAGAAAACTATAATATTCACATCAATAATAGTTTTTGGCATGCTGGTATGCTTTCAACACGCGTACGATGACATCATCAAACTTCATGCATCTGGCGTGGTTGATCTTAGCGTTCATCAATGGATCAAATAATATCCAAAATGGAGTTTGCCTCAAGCAGTTCAACAGAGCCTCTGAGAACTTGGTGCTTGTCATCAATTTAATTAAGCCTGTAATATTTGATTGGTGGTAGTTAACACAACGCATGTCGATGTGGGTGCTCCTCTCTATCGGCATGTTATCGTCTTTGACATGGTAATCCTCTCTATTCCTCTTTGTGCAGAATTTAAGACAACATCTGCTACATAGACATGCACATTAGTGAGTGTCTATATAAACATTCAAATTGTTAACATCACAAAACAGTTAAACTTAAACCAGTTATTAAGGTTCACATCAAAATCGAACTACAATTAGAAAACACTTTATTAGTTGAAAGTTGGCTTGATGTGAATGTTCACAATATATCATACAAATGGGTAGATCCACAACAATCATGTAACAAATTTATTCACAGCATGGGCCACTAAGATATCACCAACATATCATTGATTTCAAAGTACATCATATTGATAAGAACATAATTTCTCAACACAAAAGAAACATTTACATACTATCTCAATAGTAATATTCACATAACCATATTGACCAAACCCATGTAAGAATTATTTTAGCAATAAGAATAATGTGAATGTTCACACTGACATTCACATGAGCTATATTGTGAATAATGTTAAACTTTAGAAAAATCTAATTAAGTCATAATTATAGCAACACAAAACCATTATATTTAAAATAAAAATGGCTTGTATAGTGTCAACATGCACAGAAATACATTGAACAATATGAATATTCACACAAATTACTGAGAGTATAAAAATGAGAATAAACCTCATAATCAAATACCATATATGCTATGAATGTTCACAGCCATTAACAGGGGGTGGTCAATTTAAGCCGATTGTGAATGTTCACATCAAAATAACATACAACAACAACAATAACAACAACAACTGAAACTAGTGAGTTGGTCCACAATAGTGTTTTCCATGTGAATGTTCACTACCATTAATAACAACAACAACTGCTATTGCAATTTTTTTCATGAAAAAAATCATATAATTGGGGGTGAGGGGTTCACATTCAATCATGCATAGTATTAATAACAATAATCGCATGATTAAGGGAATAACAATAATAATATGAGCTTCCATACATTATATGAATAAAATCAAGGGATATGTGTAGAAATCCACATTGGTGCAAATTTAGGAAGAGTTTTAGGGTTTGTATAGAAAATATGTGATGAATACTTACGTTTGGTGACCATTTCGATAGTTTGGTTGCCACAAGTGGTCGGCAATGGTGATTCCGGCGAAGATGGAGACGACAATGGCAATTTCGGCGAAGAACAGCGCAAAGACAATGAACATCGCGATAAGACAATGAGAGGGAAAATAGGAGATTGATGACTAGGGTTTAGGGTTTTAAAAGGTTGAGAGATCTTCACCACAATTTTCTGGAAGAAAGAGAAAGAGAGAGAGAGAGAGAGAGAGATTGTTACTTGGTTCAAAGATAATGAGCGTGGGTTTTGGCTTGAGGGGTTTTTGGTCTTTATATAATGAATAGGACCTAATAGAATAATCTAAAACATTTTGGGTTGTATAGAATAGAACTCTTAAAAAGGGGATTTACTAAAAAAGCTCCCTTTTTAAATTGAAACATCAATTATTTATGTCCATAAAACAAAACTGATAAACACATATCAAAAAACTACACATTTGTTCTTCTTTTTTTCATATGTAGGATATTTACAAATGGAAAATGTTTGACACCTCAAATTTTTTTTCCATGATCTAACTTATAATGATGTAGTCATAAGTGTTAATTTTTATACAAATATGAAAAAAGAATTAATAAAATTATACATTACAACCAACTATATACTCAAACTTTGACTATTTCAATATATTAATTCACTATAATTCCAATTAAGAGAATCTTCGACCCTTAATATTTTTTTTATCAAATTATAATTTGATAAAAATTTTAAAAGTTGAAACGTTGAAAATTATTATTTTTTCATCAAAATTGGTGAAAAGAAAAAAAAATGGAATAAAAATGAAAGTTCTTTTAAAAATTGATAAAAATTTAATGAAAAAATTAAAGTAATTCATATCAAATCAAAAAATTTATTCAAATTTAAAATCAAATTAGATAAAAAAAAAATTAAAAGAAAATGATGAAAGTTTGAAAATATTTTCAAACCTTCTCATTCTTAAAGACTAAAAATTTGTATGTGTATTATATTCATATTGTATTTTTAGTTATGAAATTGAAATTAAAAGAAATGTAACTTAAATTATTTGATTAATAATAGAAACATCATATTAATTATTGTTAAATCTCAATTCACTTCATATTTAATAATAAAATTGTATATTTGTCTTAATTATAACTTTTAAATTTGTATATTTTCATAACAAAAAGAGGTATGTCATAGCCCATTTAATATTATTTGATCAAGTTTAACTTTTTTTTAATACGAATTATCAAAATTGCACTAAATAGATTTATATATATTTTTTATTTTTTAAACTAATAATTTAAAAAGTTATAAACATAAAGATTAACTTATAAATTTCATGTATACCACAATACAAAATATTAGATTACTTGAAAATAAATTATAATAAATTTATATATATATATATATAAAAAGTCTCGTGCATAGCACGGGTTACCACTAGTATAATTATAATCAAAATTTAATTTTCAGCCTTGAAAGTAACTCTACTTTCTACTTTGAAAATTTTGACGTTGTTTGGGATGATCTAAATAAGTGTATTTTTTGACTTTTTATGAAATATAGGTTGGGTTTAGGTTGGGTTTGAAGTGATGTGTTAGAGAGGTGATGTGACTTAAATAAGATGATGTGACTTAAATAGGATAGTGACTTTTTGACTTTTTATCTTTTTTCAAAGATGCCAAACTAATAAACTCTACAATTAATGCATGCATAATTTATAAACCTTGATTGATCAACCATGGGCATTTGGTATTTACTAACAATCAGCCATAAAATTCATACAAAACCATCAAAAATCACAGCCAAATTATTATTATTTGCTAAATGGTTATTTATTACACTTTTAGCCAATTACTTGCTTGAATATAGCTATAAATTTGCATTAGCAAATTACACTAATGGTCCCTATATTTTATTTCTTGTGTCATTTTGATCCATTTACTTACAATTGGCTCAATTTTGACCCTCAATTTTAAATTTTGTGTCAATTTGGTCCAATTGATAATGCTGTTAGTATTTTTGACAGAAAATAATCACTAAATTGGATTGAGATTTTTTTTTTTTATCGGCAAATATTAGTTATTAGTTGTTAAATTAGCACATATAGGAGAAATCTCCTCACCCTTGGCAAAGCACTTAAGTGCTTACACTCTCTTAATTCAACTCCCCTAAGGGAAATTGAACCCATGACCTCCTTGGAACTAAGCCCTAAGGAAGACATGGTGGCCAACTAAGCTAGACCTAGTTGGTTCTAAATTGGATTGAGATTAACTCATTGAGTTCAGTAAATTTATAATTTTATTATAAAAAATATGACACGCGTCACTTATATATATATTTTTCATAAAAAAAAAATACTAAGAATTATAAAGAATTGGAACAAATTGAAATAAAACTATAAATTTATAATCAAAATCGAGCCAATTGAAATTACGAGAACCAAAATGTCACAATAACCAAAATACAAGGACTATTAACCCAATTTGCATGGTTGTTTAAGTAACAAAAATAATCTCTCCAATAATAAGATCAAATAAAAGTTTCTTGCACTAATTGGAGAGAACTTAATGTATCACAATTCAAAAACATGAAGCATGAATCTCTTCATCTTCTCTTTCTCAAGCCCCAAACACACATTGATTCCTCCACTACCATTAGAGAGCAACAAAACAAACTCATCATTCCCACTCACAATAGGCCCACTATGAACAGGTTTCCCAAACCCAAAATCAAGCTCACCAAAGAGCAGTTTCCACCAAGCTGACACATAAAAATTCCCATTGCAGGTATTAGGAATACCCCTATACACCTCCAGCCAATCAATCACTGACCTAACATACTCATCTCTACTCACTCTCTCTATCCCCTACCTCACCTTCTCAACACAAAACTCTAATGGCCTCTCCACCAAATCACTCACTTTTGCAGTGGCAAAGCCTGTGATCACAGCATTCCCAACAAACCCATCTGTCAATGGTGGTGAAACCCTAGCCCTAATGTCCACTGCAAAGAGAACTGTCGAAACTCATCCGGGTTTTTGAATACGGCCTTTGTTCTTGCTTTCCATATGTGGTCTACAATGGTTTCAAAGCTTGAGCACTTGGCCATTGCTTTTTGTTTGAGTGATGTGATTATTGAAGGAGTGAATCGGAAGAGTTTGTGATCATAAGCATAGTTGTTAGAGAAAACTAGAAGAGATGGAGATGGGGATGATTGATTTTGGGAAATGAATGATGTGGGAAGAGAAGAGATGTTCTTTGGTAGTTTTATGTATTCTTTGTGTGTGAATTTGATTTGTGGTGGATTTCTTGTCCTAATTGATGCTCTGTCATTGTGGATGATTTGGGTTTTTAGGGTTTCACCTCTGCATATGGAGGCAAGGTTGTGAAACATCTCACTGGCTGATTTTCCATCAAGGATACCATGGTTTGTTGTGAACCCAAGAGCAAAACCACCACACTTGAAACCTGTCACCTATAAATAAATAAAATTTTAAATTAAAAAAAAAATTCACAAGGCTAAAATTGACAAAATAGTGCTAAAATTAAGATATGTGTGCTTATGTTTGGTTGTGTTTTTCATGTTTTCGGAAACAAAATAATGAGAAGTTTGAAATCAAGAAACCATATGAAAAATTGTTTTCAAATTTTAAAAAATTATTTTTTCCCAAAAATTAAAAAGAAAATCATATGAAAAGGAAGAGTAATTTATTTTATTTTTTTACCAAATTTTTAAAAGAAAAAACAGAAAATAGATTTTGAAAAAGTCAACTTTTTGAAAAAAATTTCTAAAACCAATTCACTTCATAAAAAACACCAAAGAGGTTTTTTTCAAAGCTTTGAAAAAAAAAATTACGCAAAATATAAAAATGACAAAAATAATGCTTATTTTTAAACTTTTCATTGTTTTATTTTTATTTTTTTTTTTAAAAATGAAAATACAAAGCAGTTTGTAAATTGTAATATTTGTTATTACTGTCTTTTTTTTTTTTTTTATCAACAAAGAAAGTCCTTTATTACTATCTTGTTACTACAAGTTTATGATCATCATCTTGGTATATATATATATATATATATTGGTATTGAAATTTGATGTGAGAGAACAAGTTATTAAAGTTGCCTGAATTACGAAGAGGGCAGTTTCATCCAAGCTTTTGTATAAACCAGGCCTATGAATGAGATGATGGAAAGTCGAATTCGGGACGGAAAGATTTCCAAGATCCTTCAAACCAAGCCTTGATGTTGCACTAACAAAGAGGGCTCCACCATTGTTGCACACAAGCACCAACCTACTGGTTACATGGTTAAACCTCAGCATGTTAGGAAAAATATGTGATTCTCACAAGTAAATCAATCAATGGGAATAAAAATTAATACGAAAAAATTAAATCAAAAATAACACAAGAATTTTACGTGGTTCCCTCAATGTGAGGTACGTCCACAGGATCGAAATCCGATTCCACTATCAACCAAAGAGTTTCCAAACGATTACAAACGAGACACGAATGGTCTCACAAACCACCCTTAAGTGAATTCCAAATAATCACAAATAAATAAAGAGAAAATATCTCACCAAATAGATGGACAAAACTCTTCAGAACAAAGTTGAAGAAGACCCAAAATAACGAACCAAATCAACTTCTTCAATGCGGAAGTTGTCAACAAAAATTTAAGCCCACCGAACATTGAAATCAATCTTGTAGCATAGCAGCCGCACGCACACCCACGGGAAAAGTAAAACCAATCCTTTTTTTCCTCGGGAAAACAATACTAAAAATATGTATTGTGAATCTAGAGTCTATTATCAAAATTTTAGTTGTTTTTAAACTGAATTAGGTCTCTCAAAATTAGATATAATATATTAAAATATATTATACCTAAACCAAACCAAATTAAAACTCTTTTAATAAACTATTGGGTCTCACACTCCAATAAGGAGGTATACCCAACAATTCTCCCCCTACCGACTTAGGTGGAGATATCAACCATACCCACCAAAGTTCGACACTTTAAATGTTTGACCCTCGACAAAATCTTAGTCAACATATCCGAAATATTATCGTCTGTGTGAACTTTTTCGAGTTGCAACAATTTCAAATCTAACACATCACGAATCCAATAGTATCTCACATCAATGTGTTTCGATCTCGAATGAAAAGTAGAATTTTTACTCAAATAAATAGCACTTTGATTATCACAATAAAGCATATATTTTTCTTGCTTTAAACCCAACTCTTGCAAAAATTTCTTCAACCATAACTCTTCTTTACAAGCTTCCGTAACGGCAATAAATTCAACTTCGGTTGTTGAGAGAGCAACACATTTTTGTAATTTAGATTGTCATGCCACAGCTCCCCCTGTAAAAGTCATCAAATACCCCGAAGTAAATTTCCTAGAATCAATATCGCCGGCCATGTCAGAATCTGTGAACCCATCAAGCATCGGCTTACCATCCCCAAAACATAAACACACCTTCGAAGTCCCTCGAAGATACCTTAGAATTCATTTTACCACTGCCCAATGTTTTTTACCCGGATTAGAGAGAAAACGACTCACCACAGCAACGGTGTGAGCAATATCCGGCCTTGTACAAACCATGGCGTACATCAAAGAACCAACTGCTGAAGCATAAGGAATTTTCAACATCTCTTCTTTGTTTTTCTCACTTGTAGGACATTGATTCGAACTAAGCCTGAAGTGACCCGCAAGTGGACAACCAACCGGCTTTGCTTTATTTATGTTGAACCTCTCAAGAACTTTCTCAATGTAGCTTTGTTGAGACAACCAAATCAGCCCCTTTTGCGATCACGAGCAATTTTCATACCAAGTATTTGCTTTGCCGGTCCCAAATCTTTCATAGCAAAAAATTTACTCAACTCTAACTTCAACTTGTTAATCATGGTAGAATCTTGACCCACAATTAACATGTCATCAACATAAAGCAAAAGAATAATAAATTTACCATCCAGAAAATTTTTCACAAACACACAATGGTCCGAAGTGGTTTTAGAAAAACTATTATTCATCATGAAAGAGTCAAATTTTTTGTACCATTGCCGCGGGGCTTGCTTGAGGCCATACAAACTTTTCTTCAATTTGCAAACAAATTTCTCTTTCCCTTTTTCCACAAAACCTTCTGGTTGCTCCATGTAAATTTCTTCTTCAAGGTCACCATGAAGAAATGCGGTCTTCACATCAAGTTGCTCAACTTCAAGGTTCATACTTGCAGCCATGCCAAGTACAACCCGAATAGAAGACATCTTCACAACTGGCAAGAAAATTTCGTCAAAGTCAATATCTTTCTTTTGCCCAAAGCCTTCACAACAAGACGTGCTTTGTACCTCATATTCTTGCCATCATTCTTCAATTTGAAAACCCACTTATTTTTTAGAATTTTCCTCCCTTAGGCAACTTCACTAAATCATAAGTGTGGTTTTCAAGCAAGGAATTCATCTCCTCGTCCATGGCCTTTTTCCAATCACCTTTCTTTGCATGCTCAATTGCTTTTTGGTAGCTCTCGGGCTCCCCTTGATCGGAAATCAACACAAATTCATTGGGAGGATACTTTCTTGAAGGTTGTCGGTCCCTTGTAGATTTCCTCAACTCAAGTTGTGGTGGCGGTTCTTGAGTTGGATGTTCTTCCTCAATTTCTGGCTCAACTTCATTAGGATTAGCATCATCCTCCACTTCTTCAATAGATGGCTGCACATCTCCCCCATTTTCATCATCAACTGAAGATGAAGGAGATGGATCCATGTCAATGAGATCACTAGTTTTTGGCTCCGGTTGATCACCTTTGCCAAAGCCTTCAATTGTTTGGTCTTCAAGAAACACAACATCTCGACTTCGAATGACTTTCTTGTCGACCGGATCCCACAATCTATAACCAAATTCATCACGCCCATAGCCAAGAAAAATGCATTGTCTTGACTTACTATCAAGCTTGGACCTCTCATCCTTTGGAATGTGAGCAAAAGCTCGGCAACCAAACACTCTCAAGTGCTCATAAGATACATCTTTACCAGTCCAAACTCTTTCACGAGCATCACCATTCAAAGAATAACAAGGAGACAAATTGATCACATCAACCGCTGTCTTCATTGCCTCACCCCAAAAAGATCTTGGCAATTTAGCTTGTGAAAGCAAACACCTTGTTCTTTCCACAATGATACAGTTCATCCTCTCGGCAACCCCATTTTGTTGATAAGTCTTCTTAACTGTCTTTTGGTACCGAATACCTTGGCTGCGACAATACTCATCAAATGGCCCAATGTATTCACCACCATTGTCTGATCGAATGCACTTCAATTTCTGCCCTGTTCTCTTTCAACCATGGCCTGAAAATGCTTAAATACTTCTAGAACTTGATCTTTAGTTTTTAGTAGAAAAGCCCAAACTTTCCTTAAATAATCATCAATGAAAGTAACAAAATAAAGTGTACCACTATGTGTTTTAACTTTTAAAGGACCACAAACATCCGAATGAATCAACTCTAACACATTTTCTTTTCTAGAAGCAACATTTTTATGAAAAGAAACTCTACGTTGTTTACCCGCCAAACAATGAACACAAGTTTTAAGATGTGTACCTTTCAAACCGGGTAGAAGTTCTTTCTTAAACAAAACTTGTAGCCCTTTTTCACTCATATGGCCAAGCCGCTTGTGCCACAATTCGGTAGAGGTATCATCTTCAAGTGCATTGACAACACCTTTACAAATTTTTCCTTACATCGAATAAAGTGTATGAGTCTTCTTGAACTTAGCCACCACTAAAGAACCCTTTGTGAGCTTCTATATTCCATCATCAAATTTATTGTTGAAGCCTTCATCATCTAGCTTCCCAGTAGAGATCAAATTGAGGCGAATGTCGGGAATATGCCTCACATCTTTAAGCAACAACTTGCAGCCCAAATTTGTTTCCAAACAAACATCACCCATGCCAATAATCTTGGACAAACCTTCATTACCCATTCAAACAAAACCATAATCTCCTTCGGTGTAGGTAGTGAAGAAATCAACTCGAGAAGTCACATGAAAAGAAGTACCGGAATCAATCACCCAATTACTCTCTTGGCCCACAAAATTGATACAATCATCTTCACAAACGACCATGAGATCATCGGTAGTAACTGCCGTTGTGTCTTCTTACTTCTTTTTAGTTTTCCAAGTTAGCCAATTGCTTCCATTGAAACTAGAGATACGACCCACATTCCCCTCCATTGATTTACACAAATAAATAGACCTAAATAAACCGTAAGCTCTGATACCAGTTGTTAGGGAAAATATGTGATTCCCCACAAGTAAATCAATCAATGGGAATAAAAATTAATGCAAAAAAATTAAATCAAAAGCAATACAAAAATTTTACGTGGTTCCTTCAATGTGAGGTAGGTCTACGGGATCGAAATCTGATTCCACTATCAACCAAAGAGTTTCCAAACGATTACAAATGAGACACGAATGGTCTCACAAACCACCCTTCACAAATAAACAAAGAGGAAAGACCTCACCAAATAGATGAACAAAAGTCTTCAGAACAAAGTTAAAGAAGACCCAAAATAACGAACCAAATCAACTTCTTCAATGCGGAAGTTGTCAACAAAAACTTCAAACAGTGCTTCAGGAACAAAATCCCACCGAACATTGAAATCAATCTTGTAGCATAGCAGCCGCACGCACACCCACGGGAAAAGTAAAACCAATCCTTTTTTTCCTCGGGAAAATAATACCAAAAATATGTATTGTGAATCTAAAGTCTATTATCAAAATCTTAGTTGTTTTTAAACTAAATTGGGTCTCTCAAAATTAGATACAATATATTAAAATAGATTATACCTAAATCAAATTAAATTAAAACTCTTTTAATAAATCATTGAATCCCACACTCCAAGAGATATACCCAACAATCCATGAATTAGTAAGGAACCAAAAGCACTTCAGCCACTGCTTTCTTCACTACCTGTTAATGATATAAATAAAAGTGAGAAGCCTTAACTGCACAGAAAATTTTCACAAATGAGATATAATTGTGAAACAAAATTTGGAACTCACATACGTCGGCCCCATCTTTGTAGGTTCCACACCTTTTGAGAGGGTGATTTATGATCTGGAGTTGGGCCGAGGTAGCGATCGAGTAGGATGAGAGCCCAGCAGTGCATTGGGCCGAGATGATCGACTGTTCGCCCAGAGAAGGGCTGCCAGAACTTGGGCCGAGTGCGTCCCGCCCCAGACCGTAAAGTAGCAGCTCGGTAAGGGAGTGCTCGGTCGGACCAGGATGCTCGGTCCGAGGTTAGCCGAAGCCAGACAAGCCGAGTGACCGGCGCCGGGAAAGGCGCGGTCGGCCGAGGTTACCGTTTGACCGGCATGAAAGCTGACCACGGGGTGCTTCGGGCTAGGCTTTGCCGAGATGCCGCCTAGCCCGGTCCCCCCTTCGACTTTGCCAGGGAAATGCTTGGGTATGAGGCATGGCATGGCCGTGGTAGAGCAGCTCGGTTGCCGAGCTCCAGCTGTGAAGTCAGGCAGTTGAGATTAGGTGATGTTCAGCAAGATCTATGCTGACAGATGGGATAGCAGAGCCACGTGTCAGGAGATGACTGGGAGTGGATATGGGGCTCAGAAGGTATATAAGCATGTCTGCGCCCCCCATACGCGACACACGAACATCTCTGTAAGGAATTCTTACACTAAAACACTCTCTCCCTTCTCTCTATCCATCCTAAGGTGTGTGCTAACTTGATCATCGGAGGGTTTTTCCGGCCACACACCGCCGGGTAGCTCACCGTTACTTGCTCGCAGGTGATCGGACATCGACGGAGCTCGAAAGAAAGGAGTACGGGCTTGCCGGAATATTTGCTCCCCGTACAATTGGCGCCGTCTGTGGGAAGCTTGACAGACAAAACCTTGTCTTCCAGGTTCATCTTATCGCCGTCCATGGCGAACAACGACGAGTTTTCGTTGTCCGCCATCGACGGAGCCACCCCGGAGTATACCCGAAGGAGAGAGGGACCTCCTGCTGTCCACCCAATGGCTGACTTGGGAACGCCCACTGGCGGACAGTCAGGAGACGCGCGGGACAAGCGCGGACGAAGTCATGGACATTCACGGAGTCCAGACGGTCACCGGCGGAGGAGAGACTCGCACGCCAGGCGACTGGAAAGCAAGTTGAGGGATCAAGATGCTGTCATCCGGCGAATGGCGGCGGAGATAGAAGATCTCAAGCGGCATGTCAAAGGGAAGGGTGTAGTTGGAGTGGGAGACCACAGTGAGCGCACCCCATCCTGCCGTTCAGGCGGTCAGAGTCAGCGACGTACTCAGTCAATATCCATTACCAGAAGTTACCAGGTTGGTGATTCCGACGTGGGTGCAGGGAAGTCTAGCGCGCAAGACAGCACCTACAAACCCTCACGTCCGGAGACGACGTCGAGGTACTCTTACTCCGCTCAGTCAGAGGATTTACGGGCGGTCTTAAAGGAGCGGGCCCGCCGGTGTGAAGCCCAGAGAATACCAGCTTTCCAGCGACTATCTTACGGGGTTCACGCCAGCGAGGAGGTCGGAATGCCTCCGCCCCGCCAAGCAATGCCACTCCTTGAAGATATGGACTTGGCCAGGCTGAGTGCCACTCCTTTTTCCCTGGAAATTGAAACAACACCACTTCCGGCAGGCTTCCACCAGCCTAAGTTCACACTTTATGACGGAAAAACCGATCCATACATGCATGTGAGTCACTTCCGGCAGGTTATGGCCGGACATAGGCGCAATGACAGACTTATGTGCCTAATCTTCCCGTCAAGTTTGGGTGAGCTGGGCTTAAAGTGGTTCGAGCGGTTGCCTGAAGGGAGCATACAAAGGTGGCATCAGTTGGCCGAGGCGTTTGTTACACGCTTCAAAACCAACACAAAAACACCAAAGGAAGTCGATCACTTGCTAAGTGTCAAGATGGAACCGTGCGACACACTGAAGGTATACAACTCAAGGTACTGGGAAACCTTCAACGAGATCTTGGACTGCCCGGTCAACCTTGCAATCACACAGTACAAGCGTGGTCTCCCGGTCGGACATAGACTGCGGGACTCGCTTACCATGCACCAGCCGACCTCCATGGGCCAGCTCATGCAGCGCATTAATGAGCACGTCCGAGTAGAGGATGACGCGTCAGCCTCTACCGTGAAGGCCACTCCGGTAGCAGCAGACAAGAAGACAGCAGGCAAAGTGCATGCAGTTGGGCAAGAGTCCAGTCGCTCAGGTGACCGAGCAGAGGAATCGGACCGTGGTTCGAATCGTAAGAACCGGGGTAGAGGGCGTCGTAATGACCTGGATGACTACCCCCGAGATGATGTAGCGGACGCGAATAGAAGGATGAAGGCAAGGACTGGCATAACCACGGTCTTCAAGATTCCAATCTATCGCATACTTAATGAAATCCGAGACGAGGAGTATGTCCGGTTTCCTGCTAAGTTGGGTGATGGACAAAAGGGGTATAATCCGCGGTATCGTTGCACGTTCCACCGAGAGAAAGGCCACCGGACTGAGGATTGTTTGCCTTTGAGGCAACACTTGGAAGAGCTGGTCGCGGCCGGGCATCTAGACCTTTACATTGATGGCGGCGTGAAGCCGAATCAGGCTCCGGTCGATCCCAAGGGACAGGATGACCGAGACGTACCACCACAGGGAGTTATTAATGTCATCCAGGGCATTGTGGAACCGGAGCGTGTTTGCGAACTCCGGGGCATGATCAAGAAGGCAGAACATATGAGGGAAGTTTTGTCGGTACAGCCTGCCATAAAAAGGGGGAAGATTGAAGAAAAGGATGTGATCAGTTTCACCTCAAGGGATTTAGAGCGTATCCAGACGCCGCATAACGATGCTCTTGTAGTAACACTACGCGTCAAAGAATTTGATGTTAGACGGATCTTGATCGATCAGGGAAGCTCGGTCGAGATCATGTATTATGATGCGTTCAAGCAGCTCAAACTCCGTGAGACAGATTTGGCTCCAGCTACTTCGCCATTGGTTAGATTCAACTCGCAACCGGAGTGGCCTTTGGGAAAGATAATCCTGCCGGTCAAAGCGGGATCCGTGGTCAAGCAAGTTGAGTTTTGGGTGCTATAAGTGCCTTCGACGTACAACCTTATCCTTGGAAGGGGATGGCTACATGCCATGCAAGCCGTGGCATCAACTTTTCACCAAGTAATGAGATTCCCCTCGGCTATGGGGGCAATCGAGGAGATTTGGGGAGATCAGGTCATGTCCAAACAGTGCTTCGTGGCGGTCAACGGAAGCCGGGCTGCCAAAGGATTCGTTCAAATGATCGAGGGATCGGAGGACCAGGGTGTCTTGGATGATGTGGGCACCGAGGCCGAGGATAAGGCTGTTGAGGAATTGGTTGAAGTGCGGATTGATATCGAGCAGCCGGACAAGTTCTTCTTGCTCGGTTCAAGTCTCACGGCCATAGAGAGGACCGAGATGATTGAGTTTTTGATGGCGAATATCGAAGTCTTTGCATGGTCGCCTTATGACATGCCTGGCCTCGACCCAAGTTTTATCTGCCATCACCTCAATGTCTTCCCTGGAGCAAAGCCAGTCATCCAGCGAACAAGGAGATCGGCGTTGCATCACGCCGAGGTAGTTGCTGAGGAGGTAAAGAACCTGCTTGAGGCACGAGCAATTCAAGAAGTGCACTATCCTCGGTGGATTTCCAACACAGTAGTGGTGCCTAAGAAGAATGAGAAGTGGCGAGTTTGTGTCGACTACAAGACAGTCAACCGAGCTTGTCCCAAAGACAGCTTCCCTTTGCCGCGCATTGACCAGCTAGTGAACTTGACGGCTGGACACAATAGGCTCAGTTTCTTGGATGCGTACCGCGGCTATCACTAGATTGCCATGCATGGGCCTGACCGAGAAATCACCTCTTTCACGACTCCAAGGGGGCTCTTCTGCTATCGAGTTATGCCCTTTGGTTTGAAAAACGCCGGGGCAACCTTTCAGAGGATGGTGACCAAAATGTTTGCTCCTTTGCTCGGCCGGACAATGGAGGCTTACATTGATGATATGGTGGTCAAGAGCCGACATGAGGCAAACCATTTGTCCGACTTAGCCGAGATGTTTGCCATTCTGAAGAAGCACAAGCTGCGCTTGAACGCCTCAAAGTGTGCCTTTGGCGTGGAATCCGGAAAATTTTTGGGATTCTTAGTCACGAACCGAGGCATCGAAGCAGACCCTACTCAGATCAGATCCGTGCAAGAGTTGAAGCAGCCCAGCTTGGCTAAGGACGTGCAGCATCTGGCCGGGATGGCCGCCGCACTTAATCGATTTATAAGTCGGTCATCAGATCGCTGCCGCCCTTTATTTCAAGCATTGAAGTCAAAGTTCTCATGGGATGACGAGTGTGACCGAGCTTTGGCCGAGCTCAAGGATTATTTGTCTTCTCCGCCGCTGTTGGTTACACCAGAGCCGAGTGAGGAACTCTACCTTTACCTTGCCGTCTCCCAGCACGCAGTAAGTGCGGTGTTAGTCCGGGCTGAAGGAATCAAGCACCTACCAATTTTTTATGTCAGCAAAACTTTGTTACCAGCAGAATCAAGATACTTGCCGTTGGAGAAGCTTGCCCTCGCCTTGATGATGGCTTCAAGAAAATTGGCACACTATTTTCACGCCCATACCATCATCGTACTGACCGAGTTTCCCCTCAAGGCTTTGTTTGAACGCGCGGACTTTTCAGGCCGAATTCTAAAGTGGGCGGTCGAGTCGGGACAGTTTGATGTGAAGTTCTAGCCGCGCACCGCAATCAAAGCCCAAACCTTGGCAGATTTTGTCGGCGAGTTCTCACCTGGCACTCATCCGGTATGCCCGGTCGACATTGCCGAGGCAGATGATGAGATGCACGCAATGCCAATCGAGGAAAAACCAGTTGAAGGAGGTAGCGCCGCGGAGTTAGCGCGCACCATCGAAGTTCCCTCAGTTTGCACGGTCATACCACCCGGTGATGCGATGACGGAGTTGTGTATCACCAACCCATCCACTCTGTCCGGTACCGCATCACCAAGGGGGGAAGAAGTTGAACCACACCGCTCAGAACTTGATGATTCACCTACGGAATTGGGCATTCTGAACCAACTTGCTGAGTCCGGTGCCGAATCATCAAGGGGGAAGGAATGGTTCCACACAGCTCAGAACTTGCGACCGGCTTCACACCGTAACCTGATGATTCGCCCACGGACTTGAGCATTACAGAACAACTTGCTGAGTCCGGTGTCGAATCACCAAGGGGCACTGACTTTGACCCGGTCAACACCAAACTTGACACCGCACAGCCGAGCAGTTGTGATCCCATTGCCCTTCGCAACTCTCAGGACCCATCTGACTGCTGGAAGCTTTTTGTGGGGGACATGTGGAAGCTTTTTGTTGATAGAGCGTCCAACCGCCATGGTGCCGGCCTAGGTATTGTTCTTATATCCCCGGATGGCCTAACCATTGAACATTCTATCATGCTTGGCTTCCCGGCGTCTAACAACGAGGCTGAGTACGAGGCACTTCTCGCCGGGCTCAAGAGCGCAATTCAAATGAAGGCTGCCGAGCTCCTGGTGTACAGTGATTCCCAGCTTGTGGTTAACCAAGTTTCTGGGATTTATGAAGCAAAGGACGAAAGGATGGCGAAGTACCAAGCTCTGGTCAGGGAGCATATCAAGCAGTTTGAGGCAATTAGAGTCCAACAAATTGGCCGGGAAGACAACAACCGAGCTGATGAACTGGCCGGTCTCGCTTCTATGGTGGATAATACTTTTCCAAACACTCTTTTGATTGACTTTCTTCCGCGGCCAAGCATTGAACTCGCCGGGCAGACAGATGTACTCTGCGCCGCGCTTGGTCCCTCTTGGATGGACCCCTTGATTTTGTTCCTCAGAGACCAGACTCTTCCAACTGACAAGAAAGAAGCACACAAAATCCGGGTGAAGTCAGAGCGGTTTTGGCTCTCTTCATCTGGCGCGTTATATAAGAAGTCCTTCACTGGTCCTTATTTAAAGTGCGTGCACCCGAATAGTGTGGAGGCCTTCTTGTACGAAATTCATGAAGGCATTTGTGGCAGGCACATAGGAGGCAGGTCCTTGGCCTACCGTGCTATTTCGCAGGGATACTGGTGGCCGTGCATGCAGGCCGACACACAAAAATATGTCCGCAAGTGCGAAAAATGTCAGAAATTCGCCCATCAGATCCACCAGCCTGCTAGGGAACTTCTTCCCCTCACCAGTCCTTGGCCTTTCGCCATGTGGGGGCTTGATATAGTGGGACCACTGCCAACAGCACCGGGCAACCGGAAATTCTTCATCGCGACCACAGATTACTTCACAAAGTGGGTTGAAGCTGAGCCCTTGGCAACCATCAAAGAGAAAGACGTGAAGCGATTTGTCTGGCAGAACGTGGTCACGCGGTTTGGCGTCCCCAAGATTTTGATCTCTGACAACGACACCCAGTTTGACGGTCGCCTATTCAGAGGATTTTGTGAAGATTTGAAGATAGAATTCTACAACTCCACCCCGGCCTACTCGCAGTCCAATGGTCAAGCTGAAGCATCGAACAAGACTATACTGGATGGGTTGAAGAAACGGCTGGAAAAGGCCAAGGGCAAATGGGCTGAGGAATTACCTAGCGTCCTTTGGGCATACCGAACAACCCCGTGACGTTCTACCGGGGAAACTCCATTTGCTTTGGCTTACGGCATGGAGGCGGTCATACCCTTGGAAGTTGAAATGCCCACCCTCAGAAGCGAGAGTTTTGAGCCCGAGTTGAACACCGAGGCTATTGCCTTGGAGCTGGACCTAGTGGACGAGCGTCGGGAGAAGGCCCTCATCCATGTGGCCGCCTACTAACAGGAGCTCTCAAAGAAGTATAACAAGACGGTGCACCCCAGACCATTCAAAGTTGGTGATTGGGTTTTGAGGAAGATTATGGGCAACACCCTGGTGCCAGGAGAAGGCAAACTAGGGGCAAATTGGGAAGATCCCTACATGATCACTGGTCTGGCGGGCAAGGGGGCTTACCACTTGGAGGATTTAGAGGGAAGAGCAATACCCCGGCCATGGAATGCGGCCAACTTGAAACTGTATTATTTTTAAGCTTCTGCTTTCTTTTCTTGTGCAAAGAAATTTTTTGGCTTGCACCACAGCATGTAATTCTTTTTGTCAATTTATAGAAGTAATTTTGCTTTAGCACTTGGACTGCTGTTTTAATGTTACGAACCGAGATGATGTACTCCGGTTGGAAGAGTTGGTGTTTTGTCCAACTTAGGATTCCCAACCGAGATGATGTACTCCGGTTGGAAGAGTTGGTGTTTTGTCCAACTTCGGATTCTCAACCGAGATGATGTACTCCGGTTGGAAGAGTTGGTGTTTTGTCCAACTTCGGATTCTCAACCGAGATGATGTACTCCGGTTGGAAGAGTTGGTGTCTTGTCCAACTTTGCATTCTCAACCGAGATGATGAACTCCGGTTGGAAGAGTTGGTGTCTTGTCCAACTTAGGATTCCCAACCGAGATGATGTACTCCGGTTAGAAGAGTTGGGGTCTTGTCCAACTTAGGATTCCCAACCGAGATGATGTACTCTGGCTGGAAGTGTTGATTTGTTCAACTTTGTTACAACCGAGATGGGTATTTTGGTTCATGAATTTGTTTTGTTATGCTGAAGTGCTTCGACCGTGTTATGGATTCCGGTCGACAAAGTGTTCAAACGATGAGTTATACCGAGATATTTTGCTGAAGATGGAATTGATTACTACCGTGCAAACACTTACAAAAATTTGAGTTTCTCATTGAAAAGAAAATCATTACAAAAGGTAGGGACAGAGCCCGGTTACATCAAAAGAGTTGGAAGCAAAAATACAAAAACAAGGAAAAAGATAACTAAACTAGGGGGGAGAGATTGGTGAACTTGTCCTCGCCAGCATCAAGATTGATGGTAGGACTGACGTCTTGGGCACCGGGCTCAGCATTGCCGGGCTGCTCTTGCACCTCGGCCTCCTCTGCCTCAGAATCTGTGTCATCCTCTCCATCTTCAAGTCCTTCCTCGGCCTCCGCTTGCAGAGCGCTGAATACGTCGTTTGCGTAAGGCACAAGGTAGACCGGTAGCGAAGCTGGAGGAGGGTTGGCAAATACGTCGGTGTCGGAGCCTTAGCCGAGGTGTTCGCAGGTAGACTTCCAGCCTGCTTTGAAGTAGATGTCTTGCGTTGTAAAGACTTGCTTCTAGTAGCTCTCCTCGGCCTCGTTAAAGCCGGCGGTGTTTGCAGCCCGGCAAGCTTTCTTCTTCGACTTCTTCAGGGTATCCACCTCGGTCTAGAGCTCGTTTTGTTTTTTCTCGGCTGCATCCAGCTGGCCGAGCAGTCTGTTGTTGTCGGAGTTGGCCATCTCAAGAGAAGACTTAGCCCGGCCGAGCTCGGCTTGAAGGCTTTCTACCTGGCTGGCTGTGTCGTTGGCCTTCTGCCTAAGTCTGTGGATACGCTCCAAGACCAGGTGTTGTTTTTGAATGGCCTGCAAAAACAAAAGCAACATTGATTAGATAGGAGACCGAGAAAAAACAGAACCGAGCAAACACTTGCAAAATTTTCAAAGGAACATCGACTTACCCTGGCCATAGACTTCACCGACGACTTGACCAACCGAGTGTCGGGGACGTGGTCGCTGCCGACCAGGTCGCTCGGTAGTAGCAGGGCTTTAGACAGATCGAAGGCGAGCAGATGCTCTTTGTCGGCCTTGATCGAAGCCGTCGCTGGGATATCTTGACCCCGATGCTTCAAATGTGGGCGCCAGGCCGGCACTGGGGCGGGGGCGTCTGTTGGATGCTCGGTGGTAAGCTCGGTGACTAGCTCGGCGGAAGGGTCTGCCCGAGCTCTTTTACCGGCACGTCGAGCGGAGGGTTCTCGGCTGGATTGCCCGGCGGATTGAGTGGCAAGGGCGACCACAGCGCCACTAGATTGACCGGCGGCTGGGGACCGAGTTACTATGCTCGGCACCTCGGCGGATGTGGCGGTGAGCAGGTTTTTGATTCGACTTCTTTTGGCCATTTCTTGCTCGTCTGTTAACCGGATTAACGGGACGTCGGGTAGGGTTGGATCTGGAGGTGGCGAAGGGGCTCTGAGGAAATCAGTTACTCTACTCCGGCACGGAGCAGAATATCTGTAAGTCGGGGTGTAGCCGAGTAAGTCGTTGCAATCTCGGTGGGAATACCGAAGCACGGTCCGAATTGCCTCGACGTTGGGAAATTGATAATTGGCTTGCAAGGCTTGGATTGCTGCAAAAGAAACAAGAACCGGTTAGTTACAAAGTAAAACGTTAAGCTAACCGAGCAAGTTTGAGTGGCTTACATGAAGAACCGAAGCCCTTGTTTATAAACCAGCCCGGGACCTCGGCTGTTTCGTAATTGCCCGACACCCAGAAAAAACCGTCGTCGTGCAGATCTTTATCCGGGGTGCCGGTTACAATTTTTTCCTTGCCCGGCCTTATCTTCAGGTAATAAGCTAGGCCGTCCCCGGTGTGGCCCATTGTGTATTGCCTCAGTATCTCGGCTAGACCTAAGTTGGTGCCTAGCCGATTGTTCAATTCGTGAACGCCGTTTATTATCCGGTAAGTGTTGGTGGACACTTGGGTTGGTGCTAGCCTGGTTCGGCGTAAGAACTCGGTTATCAGTGGATTAAGTGGGAAACGAAGGCCCCCTTCAACAATGGATAGCACGGTGAAGGGGCATTCCTCCCTACCCCAAGGCGTAGTCTCCTCTTCTGCCAGCTCGAGATGGACGTCGGCCTGGATGCCGTACTCCTCTCTGAAAGCAGCTAGCGCGGCCGGAGTATCCACTAGGAAGCGGAATTTCCCCATTTGTGGCCGGCTTAGTTTATCCCGGCTGAAGGGTTTGGCACTGGTTATTGGACGCTGCTCGGTCCTGAGAGCCTCAGGAATGACAGTGGTCCCCTTGGACTCTGCAGGAAAAGGATGGCAAGTGTTAAGTGTGAGCGCGGTTGCGCAATAGGAGCTGGATTTTAGCTCGATAATTTAGAGTGCCAAACCACCTCGGTTGTCTAATTCTATCTAAGGAGCCCGGTCGCCCAAGCAGACCAGATGTTAGCCCGGTTGACTGACCAAGTCCTTTTGTTATCTCGGTTTTTGCTGGGGTCGAGACAAACTTGTTATTTGCTCGGTTGGACTGGTTTTTTGGATCAAAAGAGGACCAGGAGCCCGGTTCACCCCAGTTTTTCAGTGTTCTTCATGAAGATGAAGAACACCAAGAACAATGGGAGGTTAGGTGCGGATTCTACGATCTATGCCCTAATAGCTATGTTTTTGTGCCCTAATGTGTGCAATATGAAAGAAAATAGCAACAAAGTGAGGGTGGAATGACTTACCAGTGAAGGGCAGGACCTAATCCTTCAAGCACGAAAAATGGCAGCAAGTCTGGATGAAGATGCGAGAGCTCTGAGGTTGAATATCGAAGTGGCAGTAGGAAGATTTGGAGTTTGAGAAGGGCATCTATGTATAGGCGAAGGAGACCGCCCAAATTCAAATTCTGGCAAAAACGGCGGGTTGGCTGCCCGATAACCAATGGCAGCCCGCCACGTGCCCCCATTTATGGCTACGACAGGACTGAAGCGACGGGTTGCAAACACGAAGAGCCAACCGAGCTACTTTCAACGAAGAGGATGTCAGCCGAGGAATATAACCGGGCAAGTTTGCAGACAATTATGTTAACTAGCCCGGTCGAGGTTCGGCGTCTTGAAGACCGGAGAAATGTTATCTCGGTCGAAGTGAATAATCCCAGTCACGCTTTCGCAGACGGAATTAAGGGGCAATTGAGATGGTGATTTATGATCTGGAGTTGGGCCGAGGTAGCGACCGAGCAGGATGAGAGCCCAGCAGTGCATTGGGCCGAGATGATCGACTGTTCGCCCAGAGAAGGGCTGCCAGAACTTGGGCCGAGTGCGTCCCGCCCCAGACCGTAAAGTAGCAGCTCGGTAAGGGAGTGCTCGGTCGGACCAGGATGCTCGGTCCGAGGTTAGCCGAAGCCAGACAAGCCGAGTGACCGGCGCCGGGAAAGGCGCGGTCGACCGAGGTTACCGTTTGACCGACATGAAAGCTGACCACGGGGTGCTTCGAGCTAGGCTTTGCCGAGATGCCGCCTAGCCCGGTCCCCCCTTGGACTTTGCCAGGGAAATGCTTGGGTATGAGGCATGGCATGGCCGTGGTAGAGCAGCTCGGCTGCCGAGCTCCAGCTGTGAAGTCAGGCAGTTGAGATTAGGTGATGTTCAGCAAGATCTATGCTGACAGATGGGATAGCAGAGCCACGTGTCAGGAGATGACTGGGAGTGGATATGGGGCTCAGAAGGTATATAGCATGTCTGCGCCCCCCATACGCGACACACGAACATCTCTGTAAGGAATTCTTACACTAAAACACTCTCTCCCTTCTCTCTATCCATCCTAAGGTGTGTGCTAACTTGATCGTCGGAGGGTTTTTCCGGTCACACACCGCCGGATAGCTCACCGTTACTTGCTCGCAGGTGATCGGACATCGACGGAGCTTGGAAGAAAGGAGTACGGGCTTGCCGGAATATTTGCTCCCCGTACACCTTTAATCTTACATTTATTTCCATTTTGTAAAAAACTTGGATAGTGTTTGGTTTGATTTTTGAAACATGATTTGAATGAAAAAAGTGAAAAGTTGGTTTGATTAATTAATTTTTAAAATACTATCCAAAACTCAATCTTCTCTCTACTCCCTCCTTCTCTCTTTTTTTTATTATTAATAAATCAATTTTTTTTTTCTCTCTTCTCTCATTCTTTCACATTTTATACATTAATTAATTAAAATTTCTCTCACACTCATCTATTCAACTAACAAAAATAAAAAACTACAAATCATCTAAAAATTATTTTCAAATCTCATAACTAAACAAATTTTCAACTTTCAAAACTCTTTTCAGTAACTCATCTTTTAAAATACATCTCAAATCTCATTTCAAAAACTAAATAAAAAGAAGCCTTCTATTTTCGTAACAAAACTGTATAAATAATAAGTTAATAATTTAACACATGGTATCAAAGCAAGTAACAGATCTATTTATGAATGAGAGTTTAGACACATATGAGTGGCGTGTTGGTGATATAGTCCATTTCAAATTGAATACGAACTCTCAATTGCTTTAATAAAAATGAAAGGATTATTTTGTCCCTTAATTTTAGTCTAATTTCTCAAGGAATATTATCTATTTAAATTGGCCTAATATGAAAATTTTAAGAGTAAATTTGATACAATTAAAATATAAGGATCGAATTGACGTCCAAAAAAAAAAAACTACAACAAATTGGGTCTTGAATGACGATTTTTTTTTTGTCGCCAAAGAACTAATTTCGTCACTATAGATATTTGTGAGGAAATATTTTCTTCACCGATTTCGTCATTGAATGTTTGTCACTAAAAAGAATCGTAACGAAAAATAATTTTGTCACCAATAAAATAACATTTTGTCGCCCAAAATCCTCATTTTCATCACCAAATAATTATTCAGTACCATATTTATAACTTTAGTGACGAATAAATTTGTCACATTAATCTTTGATGAGAAAATAATTTCGTCACAGTAAAATGTAAAGTTGACGAAATTTTTCGTCTCCAAACGTCATACATAGGTGACAAAATATATTTTGTGACAAAAATATATATACGTGACGAAATTTTTAGTCACTAAACAACAAAATCAATGAAAACTTTCATATATAAGTTGCAATAAATTGTCACAAAAAATATTTATTAGTGACGGATAATCACTTTGTCATAATAACAAATACAAATGACGAAAAAAATTCATCAGTAAATTTGTCTCATATTTTATATTTCAATTTAAATTATTATTTCACAAATATCCCTGTTCATATCCCAAAAGCCTTTTAAATGTACTAAGAAATCCACTAGCTATTATACACCACTCTACAAAAAAATTCACTAAACAATTTATATTATAAATCAAAATATATCCATTAAACAAATTTAATAATAATCCATTAAGTATAACCAAAAAAAAAAAAAAACCATCAAAGCAAATCCCAAAATGAACTAACATGAAGTCCACAAAAAAAAATAACACTCGATCTTGATTTGCAACTAGAAGTATCAGTTCAGGAAAAAAAAAATCAATACTTGATCTTGATTTGCAAGTATGCTTTCAAACGTCATCAAAAACTAATCTGCAAAAAAAATAAACAAAGAAAAATATTAACATATTATCAATTACATTGTATAAACCTCTCTATCCATGTCAACACAAATTGTGTACACAATCTGCACTAGGTAAACAAAATGTGATTAAATTCTGGAGAGGAACTTAATAATGCACTTAAGGAGCTATGCATAAAAGAAATGAACAATACCAATAGAATTGATAGCCACATGCGACAATCCCTGAGACTAAAATTTAGTACTAATGGCCTGTTACTGCAGTTCGTACCCTGTTTGATTTTCTCTTTACCCAACTATATACAAAGTCCAGAATAGTAAAAGCAAGATATGCTAATTTAAGGGTGTAATATTCCAATTTGCATTAAATATATATCCCACTGCCAAAAAGAATGTTTCCTCTCTTATCAAATGCAGTGATAATTATAATGTATTATTCAATAACATAAGTAGTAAATGGACAGATATAGGATCCTGATCATCAATTCACCATAAACTCACTTCTAAGCACTAACTTTAAGTTCAGAATCAATTTTCCCATTACTTGTACAAATGAAGTCTTAAGTGCCAAAATCTGGCACTTAGTAAAACAGTTAAATCTAAAGTTTGCAAGAATCCGCCGGTTCATAAAACTGCCCGAATTCAAGCAGCCAGTCAAAACTTTCCAACATAGCAAGGAAATTTCTCATGATGAGAAAACTAGGGAAACAAAACAGATTGCACAATTACTTAATATTAGTAAACGTAATTAAATAGATAACAAATTTATGGAGTAGGACTAGCATAATCAAGCCACGCTAGCTAATAAGCCTTTGCTAGAAATCTATTGACAATCCTTCCACACACACCCCCCCCGGCGCTCTGTCTACAACAAATAACCAATCTGTTTACTGTATTTGGAAAGAAAGAAACTCTAGAATTTTTCAATCTATTAGCTCTCCTGTTGAGGTGTTTCAGAAGAGAATTGTCAATCCTGTAAGGTTCAAAATTCTTTCTGTGAAGAACTTTAATAAGAATGCCGCTAGTGATTGGTTTATGGATAGATGGAGCGTCCCTTCCTCTGTACTGAAACTGGGGTGCTTTCTTATGGCTATGGCACTAACGCTCTGAATCTTATATGCTTGGACTTACTACTCTTGCAGGTCTCCCTAGGCTGTGGGTGCTTGTTGGCTAAAGCTACTCCTTATTTCCTCAAATAAGCTTCTTTGCAAGTCCTGCTGGTACCTCTTCAAGGATGCTGCGGGTCAAGTGATGTGATATTTAGGTTGAGGGTTGAGTGTTGTGAGCCCAAATTGCTTATCCATATTGCATTGTTCTCATATGTTTATCTAATTGTTTTCTCTACAGTGTCTAGCTAGTACTACTTGTAAGGAGAAGGAGCGTTGAGATTGGTGAGGCCAGATATGTTAGGTTACTGTATTTCTTGGATATTTGAGTGATGTGAGTTCCTACATGTGGGCTGAGTGAAAGTGAGCACATATGTTTTTACTAATTGTTTTCTCTACAGGTTGTCAAGCTGGCCTTTTGGTGAGGGAATTCTTTGGTTGTGCATTGAGTGAATTCAGGATATATCTTTGTTGAGTGCCCCTTCTTTTGTGGGTCGAGTGAAGTGAGCCCTATATGTGTTGTGGTGTGTTACCTGCAAATGAAATAGAGTATTGTTCCAAAAGTATTGAATAATTTCTCCTTCACTATCAATTTAGGGGAAAAAAATTTGGGACCTATCTATCTCTCTCTCCTCCCTCATGAATCTACCTCTTTGTCGTCAATAAAGTGGCTCTCTCCTCTCTCTGGAGTGTACATCTTTGTCATTATTACATTAGGCAAGTCATAAAATAAAACAAAGAAATATACAAGATTACAAGAGGCATTCCTCAGGCAAACAACAAACCAACCCAAAACAAAGAGGCATAAGAAGCTAACCCTAGCGAAAAGAACCAACCAAAAAAAATAACTAAGCAACCTACCCAAGGAAAAAACAAACAAAACAAAGCCTAACAAAAAGATGCAGAACTCAATGCCCCACAAAGAAGCACCAGCAAAGCACTACTAAACTAAATTTTAGGCCTATTATCTTTCCTCTTATCAAACACATCTTTGGGAATGGGTGTAATACTTTCCTTTGGCATGATAATTGGCACACTTTAGGTTCTTTGTGGTCTAAGTTTGGTGAGAGGATCATCCATGATTCTTCTATTCATAGTGATTCTAAGGTCAGTGCTGTTATTGAGAAAAAACTTGGAAGTGGCTTGTGGTTAGCTCTTGGGAAATTAGGGAGTTAATTGATAACACTCCTCTATCCCTTCATCCCAGTCAGAATGATGATAAAGTTGTGTAGACTCCTGCCCCCAATGGTGAATTCTCTATCAAATCTACTTGGAATTCTTGGAGGAAATCTTTTGCCAAAGTTCCTTGGGCTCACGTCTTATCCCAAAGCTAGCTTTGTTACTTGGATGGCTATTCACTGCAGGCTTAATACGAGGGACAGGCTTTATCTATTTGGTTTATCCCAACATGTGAATTGTGTCTTTTGCCAGAACACTTATGAAGATCATAATCATCTATTTTTTCACTGTCCTTTCTCTGAGAAAGTGTAGAGTCAGCTGAAATCTATGATTAATGTATCTTGGCCTAGTCTTCTTTGGCCTGAGTTGGTGGAACATATCTCTAAAGCTGTTAAGGGGAATTCTATGGGCACTATTATTTCTAAGCTTGTTTTTACTTGCACAATTTACCAGCTGTGGCTTGCTAGGAATAATAGGATCTTTAATAATGAAATGTACCCAGAAGAAGTGGTTATCAAGAGAATTGCGGATATGATCAGATATAGAATGATTTCATTGTCTAACTTGAAAGTTCATTCCACTCATAACTAGTTTCTAAGCGAATGGAGACTGCCTCACTCCATCTCAAAAGACAGTCATGGTGCTGGAAGCAGCAAAAATATGAGGGATGGGAGTTTAGTATATGTGGGTTGAGTGAAGGTGAACAGATATTGTGTGTTATCTAACAATCTTCTAATTTTTGCAGGTTGTAAAAAGCTGGAGTGTGAACTATTATGGCCCTGTTTGGTAGAGTTGTGGGAAAGTGCTTATAACTTATGCCTAAACAGCTTATAGCTTATAATTATGAACATAAGCTGATTTCTGACTTATAAATTAAGCATCTCCTGCCCCACTCAAAGAATAAGTTGATTTCTGACTTCCAAAAAGTTATAAGTTATAAGCTATAAGCTAAACCAAACACATCAAAATAGCTTAAATTAAGCTGAAAGCTGAAATAAGCAGCTTTTAAGCTGCACCAAACAGGCCTTATATACCATTGAGAGTTGAGTGATAGTGAGGACTATATTCATACCTTTACTTGAGTCCACAGTGAGAGAGTTGCCTAATGTTTTCTTTTATTGGTATCTCTAGTTTCTCTGTTTTTTACAGGTACATGGAAAGGCTATACATTGAATGGTGTGAGTGTTATAATTGTGGGTTGAGTGGTGTGAGGCTTGATATTGTGTGTGGTCAATCAATTTCCGAGGGTTGTGAGACTAAATATTGTGGGTTGAGTGAAATTAGCCCATATATTGTGTGTTGGTTACTTTGTTGTATTCTACACAGAGACAGGCTTCCTGTTTGGTTGTACTTAATCCATTTTCTATATTGGGCAGGTTCTATTAATCTCCCAAGTCTGAAGTTGGATGGCGCAATTGTAGAGAGTGCTGGCAGTAACATGGAGGATGGTTATATTGTGACTACTGTACAGGGTGTTATCTTGAAGTATGGCTGTTGGACGCACATGTGGAATGACAAGGCTTTTCTATTAGTTTGTATATATTATTTTGTCACTTTTGCTCTGTTACATAGCCTTTTTGGGCCTACCCTTGCGGGATGTGCAAGGAAAAATTCTGGTATTTGCGACAACTCTTTTGGTTTGTTTGACATTGTTCTTAGCCCATATATGCATAGTATGAGCCCCCTGAACAGGTTTATGCTCACTGATTGCAACCAGATTTTATTTTCCTTAGGGTTTCTATTGTGGGTTTTTTTGTGATGCTTTGGTGATCCTTTTTGAGGGCCCACATATGCATAGTTTTAGTCGTTTATCTCTATGGGCCGTTGTTCTCTTTTTGGATTTAGCTTGCTGTTTCTGGGCAGGTTTTTATCCTCTGGTTATGTATAGTTCTTGCTAGGTCCTGGGGCATACCCCTTGTAGTTGTGTAAATTTTCTTGTCTTTATTTTATGGCTTATTCACCCAAAAAAAAAGTACTACTAAACCAAAATAAATCAACCAAGAAGAAAAAATAAAACCACAAAAAGGAGAAGCCAGCCAAGGGAGCAAGCCTTCTCAGCAGGCCAAAGCAGTAGCCAAAAGCAACACTACAGCAAGCCAAACCGACCATAGCAGCAGCCAAGCAAACCCACCAAAGACAAGGACATCCAAAAATAAGTAGAAGGACCAACTGAAGACCCATTTTCCTACATCCAGCAGCTAGCACATACAAGAAATCAAGGCAAATAGGCAACAGCAAACAAGCAACTTGAACTAGCAGTGCCATGGACATGGATCACCTAATGGAAGATGGGCTATGAACATGGCTAAGAGAAGCAGAGATTAACAAACTAAATCCATGTGCAGCCCACATGCATTCATGGGTTCTTAGATGGTTGGAACCTGGAGCACATAGCAATAAAGGTTTAATTATCACTGATATATTGTATTTGTATCATCTAACCTCTTCTTTATTTGGAAAAATATGAGGCCAATAATTTGATTTCTTAATGACTTGTTATGGACTATTTTGATTGTGTAGGTCTCGGTTATTAATATCTAATCATTCCTTTGTCAAAACTTGCATTATTGGAAATGTTTCTGATAGGATCTACCTCTACCATTGTTGCTGTAAGTGCTGCTGAGCAAAGAAAAAATATGGGAACAGATTGATGCATTGAGAACTATAGTGGGATATAAAGCTGCACCCCATGCAACATGCGCAGAGGAACTAAAAGCTCCCTACATCTTCACTGGAGTAGAGCCACCCGAGCCTATCTCATATAAAAACCAGCCATTTGATCTTATGGAAGTCCATGACAAGCTTCTGTTTCCCATGTCCATAGTTGGAGTGAAGTAGGTAAAACTATTTCTATGCATGTTATATGGTAAGGCTAAATGAAAAGAAAATAAATAAATAGAAAACTCCACACAAGTTTAGAGACCACATAAATAAAGAGAGATGGGGTCTGTGAAATTGCTAACAGAAGGAGACCTCAAAACAGCCTGCAAGAAGGAACTACTCAAAGGGAAGATGCCCACAGCCAACTAAAACAAAGGCGGGAAATAATGGTAGTAGCAGAGCATCAGGCATCTACAAGGATCCTCAAATAGCTAGGCATGGTATCCAAGAAGAATCAGGAGGCTAGTCCAGCTAGCAAGGATGATCACAGAAGCAAAGGAATCAATCCAAATCATAATCTAAGTAATCAATTTTATTTTTTTATGAATAACCTAAGTAGAAAAACCAATAAAATAAACAGATATTAAACAAACATTCAAATATAGAGAGGAGTTGAACCCTAATTTTATTAAAAATACAGATTAAATAGCTTATATGAATGACAAAGAAAAAGAAAACAAGGTCAACTTCTTTCTTAAACTTGGTTGATTGCAAATTGCAATAGTGTTTTGGTCCAGCAAGCCAACAAGGATTTTGCTATATAACAAGCAACCATTATGTAATAGATAACAAACTTGTGTTGAGTCAATCTTGATTTACGATTCATTATTCAAGTGCTAGTTGCATTTAAAAGTTTTCCTACTGATATACAAACACACACTTCAGAACTTCAGTTAAGATCTGAGAAAAAATGACCAAATTACAAGAACTATAATAATGAATTTCAATCAAACCAGATTCAGACCCAAAAACGCATGAGCACTTGGAGAATTTGAAGTGGATTGCACTCAAAGGAAACATGTGCATATATAACATGCTTGTGTCTATCTCTGTATATCAATGTCAATCTTTGCGGCAATATACGCTTGCCTAATCATGTAATTTTGAGGCAAAATTGCTCTAGCTATAATATTTATCAGCAATATTACAAGTTTTTAAAAAAAAATACTTAGAAAACATTCAGATAAATATATATATAAATCACAGTCATTCTAGATAAGATTCACATCATACTAATTTTAAATGTATATCATATAATTCATTTTCAGATAAAATTTCAGATACCTTTTTTTGTGTATATCATATATCATATATCAGCAATACTAATTTTACAGCAATACTAATTTTATTCATAGATTCTTTCAAAAAATTTTATTCATAGATTCATTAAATCATCAACCATTTAATTCTTTCACAAAATTTTTAGATAATGTCTCCAACAATTCTACTCAAAAGTTAAATAGGAAAAACAAACTAAGAATGGGATCCCAGTTTCTGTTAGGTATGGAAAAAGTAATTGATGCATATATGTCAATCTGTTAATAAGCAAAACAATCTTTTCTCCAGAAGAATAGAGAGAAAAAACAAACTCAGATTTGAAAAAAAAAATTAAAAAAATGCAGCAAAAGAAGAAATGAAGAAATTTGCATTACATGATTGCAAACTCATATTTGAATATATCTCTTAAAAACCCATCACAAAACTCAGATTTGAACAAGATTGAAAACCCATTACAAAACATGTGAACAATACAAGGGAATATATATATATATATATCTTCTCTTTCCAGCCCTAGAAAACACAGAAACACCAAATCAAGGAGCAAAAGGTCCAAATCTAGAGACCCATTTCGTAAAATAACACTACAAAGAAACCCAAAATAGAGAATAAGAGAAAGAGACAGCAGAAAAAGAGTAAGGAGAAATCACGTACCAAATCGGCGAGCGGAGAAGATGCGGCGGTTACCGGAAAGGCTACTAGTGGCGGTGGCGACCGGCAAGACTAATAGAGGCGACGACGATGGCGATCGGCGTGGTGGAGGAGCAAGAGGTGAGACAAATAATACCCTATTTTGAGAGAGATGATAAACAGAAAGAGAGAGATGATAACAGGGGTGAAAAAATTAAAACCCTATTTTTTTTTCATTGCGGCTTAATATATCAAACTTTTTCCATCAAAATTGATGACAACATTATTTCTTCATCAAAAATCTCAAAAATATTAAAAAAAAATTAATGATGAAAATATATTCCTCACAAATAATTTTATAAATAGTGACAAATTTTTTTTCCATCAAAAGTCCTAAAATTTTGACGTCATCCCAAAAAATTAGCGGAAAAATTTTTTGTAACAAAACTTAATTTTTCCCCACCTAAAAGAAACTATTTACTGACGAAAATAAATTTTGTCATTTATCATTTTTATTTTTTTATTATATGTGACAAAATTTATAAATTCCTCACGAATTATTTTTATTTAGTGACGAAATTTATTTTCTTCACTATTTTTCGTCATCAGGAGGCGCTGATGGAAGAAAACACGAGGCACTAAAGGAGACGGGCAGACGAGTTCAGAGATGCAACGTCGACGACGGCACTAAAGGAGGAGAACGGGTGACATCAATGATGGCACTAGAGAAGAACACGTTGAAGGAGGACTAACTAGTGTTTTGTTTTGAGAGAGAGATATGAGAGGAAAATTGAAAAAAGAAAAAAAAAAAAAAAAGAGGAGGGAATTAGTAGTCTATTTTTTCCCTCTAATTTGTCAAAAATTTTCCTCCAAAATTAGTGAATTTGTATTTAGTGTAAAAATTCCTAGTGTAAAAAAAGGGGGGAAATTTTGTAATTTTGTAATTTTTTGGTATTTAGTGTATTTTTTATAAAAAAAAAATCACAAATATTATATTTTTTAAGTATATTTATATTAGGCGTGTCTAAGAATTAAAAAAAAAGCTTAATATATTAAAAAAAATCATTGAAATTATTAAAATACGGAAAATAAAAAAGTAGAATTTTTTGAAACTATTTTCTGAAAACCAAAATCAAATAAGCTGATTACTGACCAAATTATATTTCTCACTAAATAATCTTAAAATATTTAAAATCAAGTTTTTCAAAAAAAAAATATAAAATTTACTACAAAAAAGTACACTTTTGGCGACCACTTTTGCCGACTAAAAATATTTTGGTTGCCAAAAGTTGTGGAATTGGCGACCAAAAATTATGTTAGTCGGTAAAAGTACAATATTTAGCTACTAAATTTTTTTAATCGAGGTATATTGATTATTGGCGACTAAAAAAAAGTTAGTCGCTAAAAATGTCACAATTGGCAAGTAAAAAAAATTTAGTTGCTAAATTTGCCACAATTGGCGACTAAAAAAATATTTTAGCCGCTGTATAGATAGTTTTGGCAACTAAAATAATTTAGTCGTTGAATGAAAAATAAAAATTTACTTTTTATCTTTGGCAACCAAAAGTTTGGTCGGCAAAAATTTAATTTCAGCGACTAAAAAATATTTTAGTCGCTGTGTAGATAGTTTTGGCAACTAAAATAATTTAGTCGCAGAATGAAAAATAAAAATGTACTTTTTATCTTTTGCGACCAAAAGTTTGGTCGGCAAAAATTTAATTTCAGCGACTAAAAAATATTTTAGTTGCTGTATGGATAGTTTTGGCAACAAAAATTATTTAGTCTCCGAATCAAAAATAAAAATTTACTTTTTATTTTTGGCGACCAAAAGTTTGGTCGGTAAAAATTTAATTTCAGCGACTAAAAAATATTTTAGTCGCTGTATAGATAGTTTTGGCAACTAAAATAATTTAGTCGCGGAATGAAAAATAAAAATGTACTTTTTATCTTTTGCGACCAAAAATTTGGTCGGCAAAAATTTCATTTCAGTGATTAAAAAATATTTTAGTCGCTGTATGGATAGTTTTGGCAACTAAAATTATTTAGTCGCCGAATCAAAAATAAAAATTTACTTTTTATCTTTGGCGACCAAAAGTTTGGTTGGCAAAAATTTAATTTCAGCGGCTAAAAAATATTTTCGTCGCTGTACATATAGTTTTGGCAACTAAAATAATTTAGTCGCCGAATCAAAAATAAAAATTAACTTTTTATCTTTGGCGACCAAAAGTTTGGTCGGCAAAAATTTAATTTCAGCGACTAAAAAATATTTTAATCGCTATACAGATAGTTTTGGCAACTAAAATTATTTAGTCGCCGAATCAAAAATAAAAATTTACTTTTTATCTTTGGCGACCAAAAGTTTGGTCGGCAAAAATTTAATTTCAGCGACTAAAAAATATTTTAGTCGTTGTATAGATAGTTTTGGCAACTATAATAATTTAGTCACTGAATGAAAAATAATAATTTACTTTTTACCTTTGGCAACCAAACGTTTGGTCGGCAAAAATTTATTTTCGGCGACTAATAAATATTTTAGTCGCTATATAGTTACATTTGGCTACTAAATTTATTTAGTCGCTGAATGGAAAAGAAAAATTTACTTTTTATCTTTGGCGACCGAAAGTTTGGTCGGCAAAAATTTAATTTCAGCGACTAAATCAATTTTAGTCGTCATATACCAACTTTTGCCGACTAAAAGAAATTTCGTCGCCAAATATCTAGTACAGTTTTATTTTTCATCTTTGGTGACTACCTCATTTGGTTGGCAAATATACATTTTTGGTGACTAAAACACATTTAGTCGGCAATAAAACTCAATTTTTTTGGTGGGAACACATACCGCCCAATATGAGTTCACATTTAATTTTATTATTATTATTTATTATTATTATTTTATTTTTTATTTATTATCATTTTGGAGGGATTTTTAAATTAATTTGGTGAGGAACTCTGGAGGGATTTCAAACAAACTAAAATGAGTTAGGGCTTAAACACGTCTCTCTCTCTCTCTCTCTCTCTTTTGCATTTGCCCTCTTTCGATTCTCTCACGCCTCTGTCTCTCTCATTCCATTACTGCCCTCTTCCGATTCTCTCACGCCTCTATCTCTCTCATTCCATTACTGTCCTCCTCCTGATATTGAATCTCTGTCGCTTTGTTTCCATCGCCGTCGGGTAAGGAGCATCACTGCCATCGAGCACCACCGTCGATCCACTATTGGAGCATTACCCCAGTATGTCCTCTCTATTTTGCCTTCTCTTTGTCCTTCTCTCTGCTTCTCTTCTCCTAATATCTATTTCTCTTACTCTGTGACTCTCTTTGTCTTTGTTTTCTCTTTGACTAAAGTAATTTTGTTCTACAATGTCTCACCCACCAGGGCCTTCACCATCCCTATTTTCTAGAGCATCTTCAACTCTCCCTAAAAACAATTTGAGGTATAAATATCCCTCTCTTTCTATAAAATGATTCAAGGAACATGTAATTTCTTGTTTTTCTTTTTTTGGGTTGTGAAAGCCTGAAATTCATAACACTTAAATTTTATCTTATAGTTTCATCTTATACTTAATTTATACTGGTAGCTCCTGATAAAGATTCTTGAAGCTGCCTTGCTGAACTTTGCTTCTGTGATCTTCATCTTATACTTAAAATGATTCAAGGAACATGTAATTTCTTGTTTTTCTTTTTTTGGGTTGTGAAAGCCTGAAATTCATAACACTTAGATTTTATCTTATAGTTTCATCTTATACTTAATTTATACTGGTAGCGCCCAATAAAGATTCTTGAAGCTGCCTTGCTAATCTTTGCTTCTGTGATCTTCATCTTATACTTAATTTATACTGATAATGCCCGATAAAGGTTTGGAGTTTTGCTGACTAATATTTTTTTAGTTGCCAAAATATAATTTTCTATGATCAAATTGAAATTCAGTCGGCAAAAGTTGAAGAGGGAAGACAAAAAAAAAAGTGGGAATGAAAAAATGTTTAGTGACTAAAATATTTTGGTCACAGATAATATCATTTGCCGACTAAAAATTAATTTTGTCGCCAAAGGCGTGAAAATTTTAGAGGGAAACCATTTAATTGCCCCCCGCCTGTTCTCTGTTTAAACCAATCAGATTGCTCTCTCTCATACAGATTTTCCTTCACCACCAAACCTCACCCCATCTCACCTCACTCTGTGACTTAGGGCTTAAAAACATGTTCGTCTCTCTCTCACTCTGTGACTCTCTCAGTTTGCTACTGTCTCTGTCTCTCGCATCTGCCCTCCTCTAATTCTCTCTCTCGCATCTGCCTAGTTCTCTCTCTCTCTCTCTCTCTCTCTCTCTCTCTCTCTCGCTTTTGTCTCCATCGTCGTTGGTACAGGAGCACCATCGGCGTCGACGCCCATCACACATGAGGACTATCACAAACCAACAGCGTATATCATCTTATCTCGTAGTCACGATCCATCATTGGGGCACTAGCCAAGGTATGTCCTCTCGGTTTCTCTCTCTTTCTCTCTCTCTCTCTGTATATATATATATATATATATATGTATGTATCTCTATATCTCTATCTTTGTTCCCCTAATTTTGGCCTCTAGGGTTTTTTTTCTTCTTTCATCCGCATACCTTCTTCACGCAAACCTACCCCTAAATCAACCCAGCCACCGCCATTCATATAGTGGGCAAATGGCTTTCTTCACTCTTCCCGTCTTTACCTCCATATCTGCGAAATCCATTTTTGAAACCCCTCCTCAAACCTTCCTTTCCTAAACAATTGAAAGCACCAAGTATTTATTTTAAATGTGGTATAAAAAGCATGATTTGAGATTAAACATTTTGATTTTATTGCCTTGTACTTGTATAAAGTTGCGTTTGCTCTGAAACTGTGTAACAAAGTTGATGCTAACATTTAGAGCCCTCAGTTTTGCTTATTGTAACTGTGTAACATTCAGCCACTATAGAGTTCAATAATCTAGATTTTGACAATATGAGTCTAAATAATTTGGAATTTGACTGTATGCTACCATCTATTAACTGTTGACATTGTTACCTTTATCTTCAAATGGAACTTGGATTTTAAACTGTATGAAGAAGTTGTGGGAACGGATGGTATGTAAATGAGACAGCCACCGAACCACTTAAGGGATGTTTCTGGGTTTGAATTTGCACTTGGGGCTTTGGGTTCTTTGCTATCTTATGTACAACTACTTGCTGATGAGAGCAATTATGGAAGTTATAGTATTTGACAGTACAATTATGGAAGTTCTTTGCTATCCTACGTGAGGTTAGATTCTGTTGCCATGAGGGTTCTAAATTTCTGTAACATACTATCACAAGGCACTTATATACGGTTCCCGCGAGGGAAACACGGATCAAACAACTCGCCTCTCTCTCTCTCTCTCAAATTCTCTAAAACTGTTTGTATGTGTGTGTGTGTAGGTGATTTGAGGAGGGTGATTTGGTTGGTTGGAAGAAAATGGAAACAGCGATGGGATTGATGAGAAGAATTCCTCCGAAGCACACGGAGACTGCTCTCTCTGCTCTCCTCAGCCTCTTGCCTGACCACTCCTCTCATCTCCTTTCCCAAGTCGATCAGCCTCTTCAGGTCCTCCTTTCTCGTGTCATCTCTTTGTTTTTTACTTCGATTCGGTTTTTTTGTTTTCTCGCGATTTGTGTACGTAAACACGACGGTTACTTTTCAATTTGCCTTCCTTCTGTATCTTCGATTGCATTCCATTAACAAGATTTGTGGATCTTAGATTTGTCAAAATTTGATTTTTTACTACTAATTTCTGGAAATGATATCTTCTCTCTCTCATATAATTGGGAAAGTTTCTTTCAAAGTGGCAAGGACAGGTATTGTGTGATGTAGATTGTGGAAAAGAGTTCATCTTATGTGAATACAACAGAGATGCTGACTCCTATAGATAAAAATGCTCACCTCCTAAATACCTGTAATCAAAATTATCACTTTTATAGCATGTTAACCTTAATTTTCCCAAATGGTGTTGGTTTCCTAACAATCAGAGTCAATAATTAAGCTAAGCACTTGTCTTGTGAACAACTTAGCATTGCTTGCTTTGTTCCATCTATTTCTGTTTTGGAAACAGGGCTGTGAACTTGCCCAAGTAAAAAAAGGAAAGAAAAAAAAAAGAAAAAGAAAAAAAAGAGAGAAGAAAGTAATGAAACATTCTAACATTAACTACCTAAATCTTGTAGGGTTCTTACACTGCATCCGTTTCAACGCACCAATACTCAACAGATATGTGCTCAGTTTTTTGATTGGCCTCCTGAGAATATGTACTTTGTAATTACTTGTGGATGGAAACTTATAATAGTTGCTGATTTTTATTAAACAGGTTAAAGATTTAATGATTTATGTATTTCGTTGAATGTTCATGATTCAGATACTTTGTCGGTATGAATGATTCTTTTTAATTACAGATTAGATTGAATGGATTGGATGGAATATTTGTCTTCAATTACAAGTTTATTTTGTTAGATGTTGGCGACCAAATTGTGATTTTGCCGACCAAAATGTTGGTAGGCAAAATGGTACATTTGGCGACTAAATAATTAGTCGGTAAAATTGTTAATTTTGGCAACCAAAGAGTTTGGTCGCGAATAGGTCTATTGCCGACTAAAATTTTAGTCGCGCAAACATTACTTTTGGCGGCTGACATGTTTGGTCGTGGAATGTGACTTTTTGGCGACTAATCTATTGGTCGTGGATTGTGACTTTCGGCGACTAACATGTTTGGTCGTGGAATGTGACAATTGGCGACTAACATGTTTGGTCGTGAAATGTGACAATTGGCGACTAACATGTTTGGTCGGGAATATGTCACTTTTCGCGACTAAAGTGTTTTAGCGACTAAATGGATTAGTCGCAGTAATGATATATTTAGCGACAAAAAATTTAGTCGACAAATCCAATTTTTTCCCGACTAACAAAAGTTTTGGTCGCTAATTACTTTTGCCGACCCTCAATTGGCAACCAAAGTGGCGACCAAAAAATTGGTCGCAAATAACTTTTGCCAACTAAAAATAGACTTTTGCCGACCAAATTTGTTGGTCGTGGAAATGGGCCACAATTGCCGACCAAACTATTTGGTCGTTGAATGTGCGAATTGGTGACTAACATGTTTGGTCGGGAAAATATGACTTTTTGCGACTAAAGTGTTTTAGCTACTAAATGGATTAGTCGCAGTAATTATATATTTAGCGACTAAAAATTTAGTCGGCAAATATAACTTTTTCGCGACTAAAAAACTTTTTAGTCGCTAATTACTTTCCGCGACCCTCAATTGGCAACCAAAGTGGCGACCAAAAAAATTAGTCGCGGATAACTTTTGCCAACTAAAAATGGACTTTTACCAACTAAATTTGTAGTCGGCAAAAGTGTGAATTCTTGTAGTGAATATTATTGGTGACGAAAATATATTCCTCACTAATAATTTTATAATTTGTGACAAATTTTTTTCTCACCAAAAGGCTCAAAATTTTGGTACCACCAAAAAAAATTAATAGGAAAACCTTTGATGACAAAACTTAATTTTTCTTCATCTAAAAAGAAGTATTTATTGACGAAAATAAATTTCATCACGAATTATTTTTATTTTTTTATTATATGTGACAAAATTTTATAATTTGTCACAAATTATTCTTATATACTGACGAAATTTAGTTTCTTCACTATTTTTCGTCATCATTAGCTACTTTTGTGGTAGTGAAAGCTATAAAGAGTATAGGTACAATTTGTCCTATAAATTTATTTAAATAATAAGTTCCGGCTTCCCATGAAGTAGATGTTGGATTTATTTTTCTAGTGTGGCCCAATAGCCTACATATTTTTCTACATATTTTAATTTATTTGGACTCCACAAATAGATAAAGCCAATATTTGAGATCAAGTTCAGTAAATAGAATTTTAATATAATCACTCTTCTAAGATAAGAAGGAAACCTTGATGGATTAGGAATTCTTCTGATAGAGTTTATCTGGCCCTCTTCTCTCATCTATGTAAGATGGGTGACTCCCCTTTCATATCATGAGTATTTTTCCATCACTTTAAGTTTTATAGTCATCCTAATTAAGAGAGACAGAGAGAAGAAGGTGAACCAAGAATTAAAGGTTCAACTCTAAGGGGTATTTTCTCAACTTCTCTAATCCAATGGCTGACAAAGGTATGTTCATTTTATTCTTGAGTTGTATTGAATTCAAGATCCTGTTAAGTTTAATTCCGCATTATTATTATGGTTACATGTATTATTAATACTTACAGTAGAGACTCTTTAGTCGTGTCCAAAAAAACATAGTTACCATTGGGGACTCACAAATCACTCCTATTAAAAAAAATTAAATTAAATTAAATAAGTTGGTGATAATAATTTAGTACTACCTCAGAAATATGAAGGGTTGAAGAAGACTTCTTAATTGGAGGAGCTTCAAAGAAGAAGACAATCTCAACTGGGAAAATCACAGCTTGGTCAATGTTTGATAGGAAAATGGTTTCCAATGGTGTGGGATTCTTTGGAGAGAAGAGTTTGATTGGTTCTTCCTTTATTGCATCTTGACTTGTTATATAAATAGTTGTTTCCATGGTGAGAGACTGCCTGCTATAGTGTGAGCATTGTACATATATATATATACAAGTAAGCACATGTGTGTGTGAATATTTTATGATGGTTGGATATCTAAGGTGTAGGGTGGTGATGATGGTGGTGGAGAAAGCATGAATATAGGCTTATATGGTGTGGGTTGAGATGTTGATTGGTCAAAGAAGATTTGTTTAATGGTAAAGCTAGTACACACTCACTATTGATGGATCCCAATTTGGAGGCATAGCATTTGCATTTCTTTCATCCTCAGTGAACATCAATGGATTAATTTCAAGAATCACGGTACTAATAAAAGTAAAAAATTATATACTATATTAAGAATAGTGATAATTAAGTGATAAAAATAATATTGTTGACAGTATTACATAGCCAAACCTCAATAAAAAATACATACATTGGAGTAGAAGATGGGGATGACATATATAAATGATTAACAGCACCCACATCAATCCCCCAGCAAATGGGAACAACATAGGTATTCTTATTTTCTGAGGACAAATTTCATGAACACTTCCATATTTTTCTTAGAAAGAATGAGAGAGGAGAAGAAAATCATCATACTAGAATTCACCCAAAAAAATCACCACACTAGTTTATTTTTCCTATTTCAATTTGGATGTTATTAGAAGAGTAATGTTATATAAATTATATAAATTTTAAAAAATCATCACACTAGTTTATTTTTCCTTTTTCAATTTGGATGTTATTAGAAGAGTAATGTTATACAAATTATATAAAAAAAAATTTACTCACTAATGTGATGCATGTTATATTATTGAAATGAGTTCTTTATTGTATGACACATCAATCAATTAGTAAGAAAATTTGTTGGATTTATTAATTTGTATGACATTTAATTATTATTTTTTTAAGATAGGGGACATTTTTTTTTTTTTTGTTGCTAAAATAGAGATAATGTTAGAAGTGCATTCAGGATTTGTATGTGTAGATGTGATAGTGAATCTAAGACAAGTCTTATTTGCACTCCACTAATTTATAAATTTTATTTTTTATTTTTTTCTATTTATCTGACATTTTCTCATAAAGGAAAGATAGAGTTAGGAATAAGTATATTTTAGAATGGGTAAGAGTAATACTGATAAAAAAATAAGTTAAAAGATAATAGATTGAGATAGTTTGGTCATATACAACATAGACCAACAAAAGCATTAATGAAAAGATACGAAATAGTGACGGTAGATGATAGTGTTAAGAGAAGGGATAAACCTAGATTGACGTGAGCTAGTGTAGTAAATAAAGATATGAATTTTTTTAATTTGACTAACAAAATATCCTTAAATAGAATCAAATAGAAAAAAAAATTCATATCACCGATCTCATTTGATGGTACTTAAAATTTGATTTGGTTTGATTATCTGATATTTTCTTAGGAGAAATAGCATGTCAGTGTCTTGACTATGGGCCATGGACCCACACAAGGGCTGAAACCCATGTTTGAGGAAGAAAAAAAAAAAAAAAAAATGCTCCCTTTTGACTCTCTATTTAACTTGACAGCCCACTTACCGCCCTCATCAGCTAGTTTACAGATTACGTGTATAATTTATAATTAGATTTGATAATTATGACAATTATTTGAAGTCGTTGAAAAAAAAGTTTATTTTTGTGACGTTTACACTGAGAGAGATATTTATTTTATAAATTAGTATAGATGCTGAGGTAAGTTTGTGTGTGGTTCCTACACTTTGCTACTACCATTGTACACCTGTGGTGAGAGCTTCACCTGAAAACTAACTTTTCTCTTGAAAAACCCCTTTTTGTCCCCTAAAAAAATTATAAATCAGTAGAAAATAGAGTAAGTAATTATAAATTCATGAAAATATAAGTAGTAATTATTTGCCCCTTTTACTTATCTGTAATTATTTATTTTTTATCATAGTAATATTAAGAGTTTCGTTATGATTAATTTTTAAATAGATATAATCTTCTGTGCAATACATATTAGATATTTATTAACATAAACATAAACGAATAGAATAATTTTGAGAAAGGGTGAAAAGTCTTGCTTAGGTCATAGGACCATTGTTCCACATCTTAGGTAATTTTTTTTTTCTTTTTAGGATTCATTTGAGGAGAGTGATCTCATCAAATGGGACACCCAAGAGAAGAGAGAGGCCTTGAGAAACTTTTATTAGTTGCAAATGCCAAACACTTCAAAAAAAAATTAAAACAATGATAGTGTGAAGAAAACTTTTCAAGAAATTTGAACCATTCAAAGAGAAAACTTTTGCTTTTGTGGAGTTTATGGGGAACAAAGTTGCTTTGTCTGGTATATTGTTTTTTTTTTTTAATGGAGATTAGGATGTGAAGAGAGCCGTTGTTTTTGCTTTGTTCACTATAAAAAATACATATAATCATTTTGGCAACATATTTGAGTTGGGCACGCTATGCTTTGCTTGCTTACGCAACAAATCCATTGTATCTTGCTTTCAACCCTTTTCTTTTTCACATGTTTTTTTTTTTATATATACAGTTGGGAAATACCACAAAACCTTCACTACCTTCCAAACATGTTTATTTTTGGGAAATATCACAACCCCCTCCACTACCTTCCAAGCATGTCATATATGCAAATAAGAAATATAAGAAAATAAAGAATATTATGAATCATGAAAATTTATCTAAAAATTTATTTTGAAAGTAAGAGTGTGATGTAAATTTAAAATTAGTTAGATATGGATCACACTTACAATGAATGTAGACCATTGATTCTTTTTGTTGAGTACATTTTAATATAATTTTTCTAAGTATATAATATTGCTAATAAAACAAATATATTTGTCACTTTTTGATGGAATATTCACATTATGTATAATATCATCACTCTCAATAGTTACATAAATATTAAGTACACATGTAGACTCACTATTGGATGAACTACGTTCAACTCTTAGTGTTAAATTTAAATTTAATTGATATACAAGTAATTATTTGCTGGTCCAAGACTATCACAAACAAGTAAAATTTAATGTTTCACCTTTTCGAAGAGGTGAAAAGTTACTTTGCATCTAAGTTTTTCTTATGTAATTAGGATTAGAATTGACAATCATAAATCGCTCTATAATTTTTGCCTATATAACCTTACCTTATAGAGATTCTTGTCCCAAAAAAAAAAATGACTCACCATATAAAAATTAAAATCCCAATAATAATAATAATAATAATAATATTATGAGCAATGATTCATAAGCTCTAACAATGGCTCTAATGATGTGGCATGAAAAAATAAATAAATATACATACATCAAATCATTCATGAGTGGGGCTCACTGCCATATAGGTAGAGCTCTCTCTCATTAGAGCTCTACTTTTCGTACTCTTAAACATTTTTCTAATATGGGGTGTTTGGGAACCCAAGTTTGAGGCTAAAATAACCTCAAATATTAAAAAAGTCAGATAGCTTCAAATAATATCCTAAATTAATAATTTATATTTTAAAAAAAAAAACAAAACAAAAACAAAGCAGCTGGTAGTAGACAGCCTACACTGTAATATTGACAGTGTAAGCACAGTGTAGTGTCAGCTCAGTTCCACAGGTTGAAATGACAATTTTGCCCCTATAGACAAACTTTGGAAAAAGTGAGGTTAGGGACAAATTTGTCATTTCAACCTCAAACATCATTTCAAACACATTTTTCAATACAACAACTCAAATAAAAGTTCATCATATCTTCTCAAACACAAAAACTAAAATAGCCTATTAAAATAGTCAAAAAATCAAAAAACTTCTAAAATAACCACTTTGCAAACAACCCACAATATAGGAAAACAAGGATGGCAACAACCAATCCCTCAAGATATAACATGGAGGGTAATTATATAATTTCACAACCTGCTTTTTGGACACTTTCCAAATGACCAAAAACGCGACTTTAGCGTTTTGTGAGTAATATTTTGGGAAGTTAGTAAAAAATTAATTTTTTTTCTTTTTTGTAGCTTTTTGGCTCTTTTTTTTTTTGTTAAAAAAACTGATTTTTTTTTAGTTTTTTTATAATTTTTTGTTTAATAAAATTAAAAAACCAAAAAACTAGCTTTTTCCTTCCCAAAACGCGTTGGGGGAGGGAAATGGACAAAGAGAATTTGAATTTGGAGAAAGGTACTCAAAAATTGCATGGCCATTAAAACTGTAGTAAAAATAAAATCGGTTCTGATTGGTAGCTCGAATAACACGGCTCGAAATCTGACTCGACACCAAAACAACGTCGTTTTGGTGTCGAGTTTTTTTTTTTTTTTTTTTTCTTTCTTCCCTGGTTTTGTTGCAGAAGGAAGAAGAAGGAAGAAGAAGAGAATGGAGAGGGAGAAGGAGGGGAGGGGGCCATAAAAATCAGTTGGCGGAGGAGGGGAGGCTGGGCAGACGACCGGGGCTGGCAGACGACAGTGGTGCTGCGACGTCGGCGGGGTTGGGCAGACGACCGGGGCTGGGCGAGGCGACGGTCTGCTGCGACGATCGGCGGCGGCGGCGGCGGCGGCGAGGCTCTGCTTCTCCTCTGCTTCTTCCCTTCCTCCTCTCTTCTCTCCCTCTTTCTCCTCTGTTTCCTCTCTTCTCTCCCTCTTTCTCCATTTCGAGCCTCTAAAAGTCGAGCTACGAGGCATTTTCCAAATAAAATGGGCATTAAATACTGTAGTAAAAATAAAATGAAATAATATACACGAGAGAGAGAGAGAGAGTAATGGCCTCGGTGATGTCAATGTTTATGCTTATTTTATTTTTATTTTTTTCACGCCACTAGAGTTAGGTTTAGAGCCGAACTCTAGAGGTCTAATTCATCACTCTTTTCTAAATATTTTTTTTGGAGAATTTATTGAGATTTTTTTTTTCAAATACTTATAACCCACTTAGCCCATAATATATTTTTATATTTTAATAAGTCATATTAGTTAGACATTTAATCTACTAAAACTTAATTTTTATATTTAAGATGTTTTATAAAAAACAAATTTACCCTTACAAAAAAAATTTAACACTCGACAATTTGACAATGTAAATATTTATATTTTATAATGTAAATACAGCGTGAATATTTACACTACGAAACATTCGCATTGTTAATGTGAATATTATTATTAGAGATATTTTGATAATTATATTACCCATAAAAATTATTGAAACATAAAAAATAATTTAAATAAGTAGGTAAATAAGAATTTATAAATAACCGCCCCTTTCATTTTGTTTTCCTTTTTACTTCACAAATCTCTATCCAAATTCAAGATCCACAAACAACTTAAGAGCAACCATACTAGCATTGATAAAAGCATGTACTTTTTATCACTCATGTTCAACCATATCATCATCAGTATACAAAGTCTCCATAACTCTTAATTGTTTGTCTATTTTGGGATGAGAGAGAGAGAGAGAGAGCAAGCATAAATTGAAACATGGACTGCAATGATACAATATTAAGAAGCTGGATGGCAACAGCTGTGCACTAGAAAGCTTAACAGAATAAATTACAATCTCTCCTTACATGAGCAAGTAATCTGACATAACCAAAGAACAAGAACAACACAGTAGTGTGTGGATTGCACTTATCAGCCCATAAGAAGCTGGATCATCTCACCGGTGCATTGAAACACAACTTTCAACTACAACTTTCCCCCCAATAAACCGGCAATATTTACTTACTGTAATCGCCGGGCTTCAGGGGGGAAAATGTGTCTCGAGCTCCTGGGCTTAGGCAATCTTCGAAAGGGGTCACTCAGATAGTGGCAAGATTTACAGTAGTTTGTGAGCTCAACTTCACCACCACCATCTGATCAGCTTTTGGTGCTGTTTGCAGCACCCATGCAATGCCAAGTTCATCCACACTATCAAGTGGGTGAGATCATGCCAAGTACCTGAACAGGTTTGGGTTGTCCTTGTCTCTTTCCAGATAGTCCCGAGTGATCAAATCTTCAATCCTCTTCTTGATTGCTTTGAAATCAGGCTGTGTATTCACAGTTTTGTAAACAAGATTAAACTAGGAAATAAATTGGACAAAAAGAAAATAGGTGAAAATAAAATGCTGTAACTTTGAAGATACCTTGAACATGCGGCCCAACTGCTCAACACACTCCATAACCAACTGCTGGTGGCCCAAAACTTTCCGACTCTTCATGATACGCACAATTGAAGCATCAATAGCATACCGTCTATCCTTGTCAACATCTTCAATTACCTTTTTCTTCTCATCCACAGGAGGGAGAGGAATCTACATTTTGAAGCATTTTTGCATCCCACACATAGAATCAGTAAAAGGAAACAAAAACTAACATGACATATTGAGGTCAAAACGAAAAACAATGTCAACACCTTAATCCTTCTCATCTTGTCGGTGAACTTAGAGTTGAATTCGAAGTGATCAGTTGGAGAGATTGTTTTGGTGTTTGGTTCTTTGTTAAGAATCTTATACTTTGCACATGAAAGAGAATGGAGCAGCCTAACAACATCATCATCCGTCAAGTTTAATTGAGTCAAGATTTCCTGATAACTCAATCTGTCCGAGGCATTAAAAAGCAGCAGAGCAGAAGCCTGTATGGATGAAATGCTAAAGCTCAAACCTCTGCGTTAAGAATCATAAATCCATGCATTAGATTAAAATAAGTTTCTTCAACAAAATACCTGGTAAGTTGTCACAATGAGCTCCATAGTTTTGGGTTCAAATTTTCCATTGAGGTTACAAGTACCCAATGAATAAATCCATGTAAGCTTTCTGTGTTTTGTTTTTGTTTGATAGAATTCTCTGAAAACTTCCACACTCTTAACCTAGAGCAGAAGTGAATAAATAGAATGACATCAGTGGGAATGTTCAGCAACACAGTATATGACATAAATTCACATTAAAAGAAACAATTTCAAAATTTCAATCTACGTGCGAATAAAAATCTACAAGCATTACCATTTCTGCTGGGAGGCTGAGGTCAAAAGACTTGTAACTAGGCCAAAAGCCAGTAGTTAGGACAGTAACAGTCAGGTCAATCCCAGGACTTGCATTTGGATTGGTTTTGAGGTATTCTTCAAAGTTAGTTTGATTTTCCCTTGCCAAAGTCAAATCTGTGACCTGGAAAACAGCAAAGCAAGAAAACAATTATTTCTGCCAGTATCCCAAAACTACATTAAAGCATGGGTTGCAAATTAATACAGGTTGTAGACAACTCACCATTCCCTCCATCTTTGATGTGAACTGACCACCACACTGCTGCTTCAGCTTTGTCAGGATACTTCTCTCATGCTCATCATTGGCGCTCTTGTCAAAAAGTAAGCGTCGAGCAAGCTTTTTTCTGCCAGTCATTGCAACAAAAAAAAAAGTATCTATGAATCATCCAATCACAATATTCTGCAATCACTTGAAAACCAACAAAAAATTAAATAAAATTACCGGTAGAATTCAGCGAACAGATCCTTATCACTAATATAAGCAAGGAGCTTTACTACCTGTAGAATAAAAAGAAATCCAATTGCAACTGTTTGTATCTCAGTCTCAACAATAAGTCAAAGCAAATGCTATGAAAGATAGAAGCATACCTTCTCAAGTGTTTCCTCAATGGCTTCATCACTCAATTTCTCACTCCCACCTTTCTTAAGAATATTATCACAAAATGTGGCTAGTAGTTCTGCACTCGAGCTTCCACCAACACCTTTGTTACAGAAGACTTCAAAAGCCTCTTTGAGTGCCTAAGGCAAACAAGGGAGATTTTAATACATGAATAATAGGAAGGAAACCACAACTATGCAGCAATTGTTTAATACAAACCTTGTGGAAAAGAGTATGGTTCATAAAACAGTTATTTACGTACGCCATGTACTTGTCATGAAGCTCGATAACTTTTCTAACAAAAACCTGAAGGCCCCACAGGTTAGTCAGTTCCCATACCAAGAATCCATTGACAAATCCTAGAAGTGAAGTACTATAAGAATTTGACATTACCTGTTCCTGCAGACCAACCACATCTTTCTTATCTGCCTGTACGAGGACACTTCTTAGCATTAGAACCAGAAATAAAATTAGAAAAGATTATCACTAAGACATATACAAGAGTAGATATGTTCTTTCCACCCAGAAAAGGGGAAATAAAATAAAAAAAGGAAAAGAAAGAAAAATTTTAAGTGAACAACCTTGGTCAATGATGCCAACACATCAAACAATTATTTGTACCCCCAAAGTCAAATGTAGTGCTAAATTTTGTACATTGCCATTCATTTAATTAAAATCCAAATTTAATTTCCTTATGCAAAAAAAAAAAAAACAAAAACAAAACAAAACAAAAAAAAGAGTATATAACTTGTTAGCCAAGTCCAATGTAATGGCAGATCAATCATGAGCCTTGTGAAATGCACCTCCTCAGAAGACAAATTGCACAAAGACTATGGGATCTGAAATAACACAATCAAGATTACATCACCTTCTTATTGCTGGCTGCATCTTCCGCTTGTTTAACCAATGCTGTACCTTCAGCAGTAACATGCTGCATAAAGAAAAACCCAGCCAAACTTCAAAATAAATAAGGGGAAGAAACAAATAATACCAGAGGCACAATGCCACATTATTTACAGAACAATGTACTGCAAGTTAAAAACAAAAACCTGTTTAAATATACTAGAAACCGGATCTAAACCTCGAGGTATTTTGGAAAAGAGCCTATACATCCTTGATAAATCCTCTACCTACAAGAGAACAGGAAAAAAATGTTAATAAACTTTAGTTAATTGCAACTGAAATAACAGCAAGAAGGCTTGAATAATAACACTGTTCAAGTCTGAAAAAAAAAAAATTGGTCCAAATGACTACCTTGTCATCCCTCAGCAATGCATGACATCCAGAGTGCTCCTTCTCAAGCAATTGGGTTGCATAAACGGACAACAATTCATGTTGAACTTTCTATAGGAAGACAAAATTACCCATAATTATAACAGCAAAAGTGCAAATCTTCAAAATTGGCCTCAAAATAAATAAATAAATAAATAAAGTAACCATTAAAAGACTAATTATTATTGGGTGGAAAGAAATTTAGTATGCCTTTACAAGAGGAAGAACAAACCTCAAGCAACTTCAGCTCACTACTAGAATGTAGAAAATGAGCAACCCTATCCTTCTCTCGTTTCAAACACTCCTCAGCCTAGAGTTACAAAAGGATTTTTTAGAAATTATATAGGATTATCAAACAAATATATCTGACCTTAACAAGAAAAAGAGAAAATGAATAGATGTTTACTTTCAACATATAATCTGGACAGGAATCTTCCAAGATCCAGTAGGAAGCCTTTCGAGAATAATAAGCCGCGGTATCTTTCAGCATATCTGCTTCAAAGTCATTCTCATAATGATCCATTTGCCCCATTCCAATCTCAACAAATATATCCAAAACATTTTTTAACAAAGCTCGGTCAATTTGCTCTCCTTCACGCTCTTGATCAATCTGTTTAGAAGATACTATTGATTAACCAGAGTACGAAAGATGGTAATAATGGTGTACAGTTGACACAATGGCTCAGACATACCAGAGATATTACAGCGTCCCTTACTTTACCATTTAACTCTTGGTAGACCTGAAATCAAAATATGTTCCAAAAGGGTTTCAATGAAATATATCGTAAAAGGAAAGGGAAGTTCAAAAAGAGAAAGAAGGAAACAAAGATGGCAAGATAACAATAGGATACAAGCATGACATACCAGATCCCGGAAGCAAGTGAGTCCAACTTCATTAAGTGCTGGAAGTGACCTCCGAGCAATGAAGTAGCGACCAAGATAATAAAAAAATCGAGAAAGCCACCTGACCATCACTTTATGATTCGACCACCTATTCACAAGCTCTCTCAACATGAACTCATCATGCTTCTCCCTTAAAGAAGGCAATACCTGAAACAGAAAAGCAAGCAAATGATGTTATTTGTAAGATAACTTGCAAAGAACCAAAAAATCAAGTTCAAATGATTAACAATTATTATATGTGACAATAGAAACCTTAATTGGTCCATCATATAGACAAAGTCAAAGCTACATCTATTAACGTCATATACAAAATACATAATTCATAATTCTAACCATGTCAAATAGTGAAGGTCAAATTTATAACCCTCCTTCATGTGTATTGCACAGAACAAAAATTCGCTAACTATGCACAATCTTTCCGCAATATACAAATTACGGGGAACGATAACATTATCTCTATCAGTTGGAATTTGAATTTATATAAATGACATGTAATGTAATAGTATGTGCAACATCATTGAATTGTATATGTGCATATTTTTGCCCTATCCAAAAAAAAAAAAAAAAAAAAAAGTATAAATAGATCATACGAATGAATCTTTCATACCGTAGATGTAATGTACTCTTCAAAAGACTCCCGGTACTTGTCATACAGCTGCTGAGAGTAATCATGAGGGGGCTTTTGAGTGCACATATTATAGATGGTTCTGTATACATAGTTAAAAATAACAACAATTTCAAAGACAAAAACCTTGCTTATAAAAGCAAATAAATAAATATGGAAAAGAAGACAAAAGCATACGTATAAAGCATCATGTAGTCCTCGGAGCTGAACTGCGGCTCGGGCAATCCTTCTAGAATGTTCTTCAGCTTTGTAATCCCTTTCTCCATAAACTCCCATCCCTGTTCTAAGTCAATCGTCTTTCGCTCATTCAGCGTCATGTTGCCCCACTCTAATCTCCAGCTCTAAACCCAAAATCTACAAATTAAACACACATTATCAAAATCAACCACAACAGTGTCAATGTCATTCATTTTGATACCACCACCAATAATTCACCACCAAACCCTAGCAATTTCAATAACAATATCATCAAATTCTTGCCTAGAAAAACAACGAACACTCCGCGAATCGAAACTTCAACAACAAAATGATGGCATAAAATCGCAGTTAATCGAATAAATTCTGAACAAAATTTGCAATCACAGGCAACCAAGAGCCAAGGAAACAAATCAAATCCATATGGAACAAATATATAGACAGAGAGAGACAGAGAGAGAATGAATTGCGAGAAGAACAAACCCTAATTGAAAGCACCAAAATCGATGATAGAGAGAGAGAGAGAGAGAGAGAGAGAGAGAGAGAGAGAGATGGCGGTGAGATGTGAGTCGTCTGTCTTTCCTTCCCAATTTCTCAATATATCTCCCTGATTTCTGTTAGTAATATTTGTTTATTCCCCGCACTTTTTTTTTCTTTTCTTTTCTTTTTTTTCATAGCCGCCTCAAAGAATTTTTTTATTATTTATGGAGTTTTTTTTTCCTATTTTTGTAAAAATATCTTTCTCTATGGATTTTGTTCAGTTTGATCCTTAGAGGGCATGTTTGATTGGGTGAATTAGAACATGAGATTAGGATTATTAATCCGTAAACCCAATTATCCTATCTTTGTTTCAATATTTTGGTTTAAGATTATTTATCTAATGGATAATTAGTGGTGGGATTATTAATTCAATGGATATTAATTCAATTGGATAGTGAATACTGCACTAATTTAATAGAATTATTAATACTTCACTATTAGTCTTATGAATCAAACATGACCAGAGGGTATTGTTCATTTTGTAAGGTTGTTTATATTATTTATGTCTGATAATTATAATATATTCAATTTATTATTGTATTTATTTTTAAAAAAATAAATGTTTAGTATATTTTTGAAAATAAATTATTCATTTTTTTTATGACAAATCCTATAAATTGAATAAAAAATTATCAAATTAAAATAATTCTTTTTATAAATGTATATATATATATATATATATAATTTTTAAAATAAACAATTTAAATTATTAAATTAGCAAAATTGAGTTTGTAGTCGGTCTTATGGACCTGGACAGCACGCAGTCCAGAGGAATCCGACCCTTTTTGATATTATGATATCATAGCATCTTGGCCCTTTAAAATTTTGAAAATTGTACTTAGGCCCAAAATGTTTTGAATATTATAAAATAATATTTTGATCTCCAATTATGATAATAAATTTTAGAATCTCAACTTCATAAAAATTCTAGGTCTGCCACTCCATATCTTTCTTTTCTATTTACCCCTTTCGTCTCAAAATATTAGTCTCTTATTTCATTTTTTATTATTCCAAAATATTAATCCCAAATTAAGTACAAAAATAATATAAATTTTCCATTTTGCCCTTCTTTTAAATTCATTAACAATATAAAAAGTACAATTATGGCATTGATATTCTCCAAAAAAATATACTATTAAAGGGTAATTTTGGAAAATTAATTTTTTTAAAGTGTAATAATTGTACTACCAAAAAAAAGTTAGATTCTCCAAAAGGAACCATTATTTTGGGACGGAGAGAGTATTTGAATTATTCAAGATACAAAATATATGAGATTATTATAAAAGTGTAAGTGGTGTTTTGGGAAGTTGATAAAAAATTGACTTTTTTGACTTTTTTAGTCTATTTTATCCTTTTGTGGGTAAAAAATGTGAGAGGTGATTTAACCAAAAATTGATAAAAAGCTAAACGCTGGGCTTCCCAAAAGACCCCAAGTCGCTGTTAGGCATTAGCTTTTTTAATTAACTTTTTTGAGTTGGGACTAAAAAGTTTGTTTGATTTCATTTTTTTTGAATTTTTTTACGACCCCGCTACGTAGCTCGAAACTCGGTGGCTCGAATTTGGCTCGACACCAAAACGACGTCGTTTTGGTGTCTTTTTTTTTTTCTTTTTCTTTTTTCCTGTGTTTTTGTTGCAAAAGGAAGAAGAAAAAGAAGGGAGAAGAAGAAGAAGGGTGGGTCTGCAGATCGGGAGGAGGGGGAAGGAGGAGGAAGAAGGAGAAATGGAGGGGAGGGGGCCATAAAAATCGGGCTGGAGGAGGAGGCGGGGCTGCGCGAGGCTGCAACGACGGCGGGGAGCTGCGGCGACCTCTCCTCTCTCTTTCCCCTTCTCTCCTCCTCTTCTCCTCTCTTCTAGTTCGAGCCATTTTTCGAGCCAATTTCTCGAGCTATCAATCTTTTTCCCTTTTTTTATTCTTGTGAGAGAAAAATTGAGATGGTTATGATTTGGATATGACATTTTGGCCTTGTTTGTCATAACCTAAAATAATAATCCTTCGTAGCTCGAGAAAGAGTGAGCCCGAGTGGCTTAAATACTCAAAATGACGTCGTTTTGGGTTTTTTTTTTTTTTTCTTTCTTTCCCTCTTATATTGTTGACAGGGAGAGGAAAAAAAGAAGAGGGAGGGGGAAGAGATCTGTGTATAGATCTTCGACGCCACACCGAAGCCGTTATCACTGACGGGTACAAATCTGTGTTGATGATGATGTGGTGTTGATTTTGATTTTTGATTTTTGGGTTTGAATCTCTTTGATTTTGGAGTTTAATTTTTGAATTTTTGGGTTTGATTTTTGATCTTCAAAAAAACTGAGGATTGTTGATTTTTGATCCCTGATGTGTTGATTTTTGGATCTTTTAAATTGTTGATAATGATATGTTGTTGATGCCTCTGTCTCACACAGTTTGGATTTTTGGATTGTTGATGATGATATGTTGTTGATGCCTCTCTCTCACACACAACTCCCTCTCCTCTCCTCCTCTTCCTCCTCTTCATTCTTCTTCTTCATCTGCAGAGAGAAAAGGCAAAAATAAAAAATTTAAAAAAAAAAACTGCCCCAAAACGACGTCGTTTTGGGCAGTCGAGCCACTCGGGCCAAAACAAATTCGAGCTACAAAACGGAACTGAACCTAAAAAAGTCAAAAATTCACTATTCTATTTAAGTCATATCATCTTATTTAAGTCACATCGCCTCTTTACCACATTACTTCAAATTCAATCCATACTCAATCCATATTTTATAAAAATTTAAAAAGTACACTTATTTAAATCATCCCAAACCACCCATTTGTCTTCTTGGCTTATTTAACCTATTTTGTCTTTTGTGTTTTTTAGTCCAACTAAGTTGGCCAAACGAATATCTTGTTTGGGTTGTGCTATATAAGCACAATTTTTATCTTTTTTGGATCACATCAACTTTTTATTTTTCTTCACATCTTTTCGTAAAAAGTCAAAAAGTACACTTAGCCTGCGTTTGGCAAGATGGGTTTGGAGTTTTTTTGGTTAAAATAGTTACAAAAAAAAAATAAGTTTTTTAGCCCAATAAAGCAAAACATCACATCCAACTTATAATCATTATATTATTTCTCTTACAAAAAGGCCAAAAGCCCTTCCCAAACTAGGCTTTTCAATCCCAGGCCAAAAAAGTCAAAAAATCAAAAAGCCAACCTACTTCCCAAACGAAGCCTTGGATCATCCCTAACCAATGTTTTGAATTTTAATTTTTAAAAATAAACTTGGTTTCAATTTAAAACAATTGATGGTTTTCAGATAAGAAGGCAGTTCAACCAATCCATCTGATCTGATTTCAAAAGTATTGTTCTTGACAATATAATGAGTGAGACATATGTAATGAAATTTTTTATTTTTCTTCTCAATTCTCATCATTATAATTATTTATGGAGTCAATTTTTTGTCTTCAATATTCACTATTGTGAAAGCGACCTAACAATTCAGTGTTTAACTGTTGTCAAATATTTTAATTTACAAATATCAAAATGATATTGCTCATTTATATGCTTTCAGTAAAAGAAATTATGATTTTTAATTGCAAAATATTGCTACCACATCATTAAGGCCTCTTTTGAAAAGACAATAAAAAGTAAAAAGTCAATTTTAATTTATTTTAAATTACATTATACTTTTTGTTTTTTTACACATTTTTAAAAAATATCAAAACAAAACAAAAAAATTAATTTTTAATCAATTTCTCAAAACAATCGTACATCACATCACAAGAGAATCGACTGCCATGTATCATCCGGGGATATGTGGGCTTAAATTAGATTCCATGGACTGAAGTAGTAACTATCCAGCCGAAGTTTTTTCTTGTGAAAATAACAAGAAAATCTTTATATATATATATATATATATATATATATTAAATAAAAGTTATTAGAAAAATGTATTTGATCAATTTCTCAGATAAATCACATGGGAGTCAATTGCAATTTTTTTTTCCATGTGTGCAAATGACTACCTAAAACAGAGAAAATTTCTTAAGTAGTTTGTAGTACTGTGGGATTTTATTTGCTTAGTACTCTCAATAAATGAAAAATCTCAAAACACATTAGGCAAATCATTTTTTATTTTTAAACTACCTAAATAAAGGTTGATCAACATTACTTTCACTCGTAAAATTTTTTGTTAAGTGTTTTTTTTTTTTTTAATCAACAAAAAGGTTTTATTGATGTGGAAAGTGCTAAAACGTACAAGAAAAAAATATATCAATATAACAGGGCTTACCGAATAATAATCTTTTTACGTTGGGTTTGTATCATCGATTTTTTTTTGGGGCGGGGGGGAGAAAGAAAAATAGAAAAAAAAAATTAACTTTTATTTCATTCACATTTGACTCACTTTTTATTTTTGTTTTTCTTTTTTTTTATTATATATATTTTGTTTTCAATTTCTTATTCAAATTCATTATCTAAACACAGCCTTAAAAAAAAAATAGCGAGAAATTATAGTGTAATTAAAGGTAACTCAATATCAAGATGCCTTGGGAATGCAGCAAGCTTGCAATAAAAGAATTCGAGAAGGAGGGGAAGACAAGCGAAAAAAACAAACTCTAAGGCAAAGAATCAGCCAAGAAAACCATACTAAATAATATTGTGGAATGTTACAATATTAGTCCATTCACCAAAGAAGGGGAAATGATAATCATACAAAATTGGATATTTTACATTGCATTATGGTCAACATATGGGCTGTTAGTCACACTTTTAAGATTGAAAATTAAGAGACAATAAATGATATAACAAGCACAAAAACACACAAATTTACCTGATTTGACTAAGTCTTATGTCTATGGGCAAAAATGGTAAATGAATTTCACATTATACATAAAGAATACAATGGGTTAACTCCCTCACACAATTACTGTTTACGAAAACTCTTAAGATGATAAAACTATAAAACTTCAAAGTAACTTAGGACTGATTTGGCAACCTTAGAAAAAGTCAAAAAGTTAAAAAGTTATCCAAAAAATTAAAAAATTATCACTATTTACAAAAAAAAATAATAAAAAATTAATATACTAATATTAATACAAATCAACTTTCAATTACAAGATTGGTACTGACGTGATGAACTAGTCAGTGACAGACAAAAAAAAAATTATTATATGTATATATTCACTAAATTGGATGGTAAAGTTTGGCCTATGGGGACCCACCATGGGTCCTGTTTTGATAATCTAAACCGTTCAATATGTAGAACTCGTCTAGTATTATATGTCTGTAAAAAAATCACGTCTATCAGATATCGCTAATTACATGATCAAATCAATTTTGTAAAAAAGGATGGTGTTATAGTTAACAGTTAACGGTTAACAAAAAAAAAATTAACGTGATCAGATCGTTATCGATATCCAATTAATGTAATTTTTTACAAGCATATAGTACTCGACGAGTTCTACACATTAAACGGTTCCGATTAAAAAATGGAGACCTGTGGTGGGCCCCTACGGGCGAAACAACACCATTCAATCAAAGCCCGAGAAGGAGACAATATTTTTTCATCTACTCACCCGGCAGACTCCACTACCAATCCGTACGGCCTCCTACCCTATCTTCTCCTACACACTTATTTATATAATTTTTTAATACACATTTTTACATAAAAAGTCAAAAAGTTAACCCAAACATTCATATTTTTTTTCTGTCCAAAAAGACAAAAAGTACACTTATTTAGGACACCTCAAACAACCCCTTAATATATATATATATATATATATATATATATCTGAATAGTACCAATGCAGGTCAAAATTGACCAAAATACCAAGTTAAAACAACAGTCATTTCATTTCGCCAACAGGTTATAAGTATAATCCAAATTAAATTTGAGACACTCGCAATTGTTGCACTCTAATTTTATGATACATGTGTTGGGTAGTGTGGATTCAACTCGTGTAACTTTTCTGTCAATGAGAAAACCACAGCAATCGTGAATGTAGTCTTAGTTTGGTGTGAATCACGTAAACCTTATATTTTTTATGTCTGCATATAATTTGTCTTTAATTATGCATTTGTTCCTCTATATATTTCGTGTTTCACCTATTCTAATTAGATGTAACATATTCCTAGCAAAGTGCATAAAACAGTGAACTGTGAATAGTGGATTAAGCCATTCAGATATATGCTCTACAATAATCAATAGTAAATCATGCTGAAGAAGAACTAGTGACTACTTCAAATTTGGTATTTATTAGGCATTTAAGGCTACATTCATTACTTAAAACAAAACTACAAGAAGACTACCATATAAGTATTTCAAGTACAATTGGCCTATGATTTCTATGTTCTTGTCTTGGTCTCCCAAGCTTTAACCTTGTGCCTTTATGCATCTTCCTGTGTTGAAACACCATTTGTGATCATCTTCCAACGTTGAACTCACCAAGTATAAAACCTAAATCCAGAGTCTCTCCTGGTTCATTTTGTATGCAATATAGATGTTGACATAGTTGAGATTTGTCATGTTTTTCTATGACAAATAGTGGAGTGTTTAGCCATTCACATTGGTCTCTAGCTCCATGAGCTTTGGCTTAAAGGTAAACTACATGTCACACTTATTTTAAAGATTTTTTGTCAACATCTACAAATACATATTTATAGAAAATGTATGTGAACTCTACAAAGTATAATTATATATATAAACCTAGATAGTGACTTTATACCAGCATATTTTGTGTCGGTGATAATTTAGGACTCTCTAGAAAATGACTTAATCAATTGAGATTAGTTCATTTGGCTAAAAAAAATTTGTACTTTATTAATAAGAGATCAAAAATTCGAATCTTACAACTAATAAGATTTTTTTCTCGTCAAATTATAACCTGCAATATATTGAGTGTGTGTGGGAGAGAGAATGTCAAACATGAACCATGAGAAATGGAATTGCAAGCATGAACTTTAGGGAGGTGATTGTTAACATGAAATATAAGATATATATGTATATGATGTAAATTAGAGTATGATAAACCATGAAGAAATTATTCAAGAAAGGACTATTGGGTGGAGAGAGAAAAAGAGGATACCAAGTAAACTTTACTTTCGCAAAGTCAAAATAAACATAGAAGTGATTTACTGACCTTGTGCGTGATCAATCTGGTTATACACTGCCTTGAAGAATGAAATTATTTCTCTATCACCAATTCTTTAGGTCAAAAACAGATCAAGTTAAAAGATTGATGTTAATGATGGATAACACTACAAAAACCTACACTTTTGGTGACAATTTTCAAATCAACCCAAAAAGTACCAAGTTTTTCACAACCAAAATTTGCAAAAATACAACCTAAGATTGATTTGTTGATCAACTTCATCAGAAAGCTCATAATACCAAAACAAAAACCCATGTGATAAAAACGAGAAAAACCTCTTAGCAAATATTCATCCAAAAAAAAAAAAACCAGAAGAAAACCCTAGAATATTCTTCAAATCTCTTCTCCAAAAAGCATTAGAATGGCCTTGATGATGGTTGGTTGTTGTTATCTCTATATGAGGATGGCTCTTCCCTCTCTTCATTGCTAACCTTGTCTTGATTAGCTCTATCTCCCTCTAGCTCTCTATATCTATGTAAGTACCTCTTGAGTGGACCAGCATAGTCATCGAATCCAAGTGTTCCCAAGGCCCAACAAACATCATCGCCGTTCACCGTCTTCCTCCTCTCCTTCTTGCACTTCTCAGAAGCTTCACTGGTGACAAAGCTAATGAACTCAGACACACACTCTTGCATTGTTTCCTTGGCTTCTTTGGAGATTTTGGCGTTGGCAGGCAAGATTTGTTTCATGATCCGACCCACGTTGGCTATGGGTAGCAGCCTCTCTTGTTCCTTGATGTAGCCATCTTCAGAGCCACCAGGACCAATGTTATCTCCCATTTTTCAGAGAGAAAAATTATGTTGATTCTGTCTTAACATGGATATATGTCGATGTCCTTCTTGGTCAAACTCCTACATACATACACCCTGATGGGTGAGGGTGTGTTTGTAATTTCATATAATAAATTTTTGAGTAGTTTTATGAATGAAAAAGATGGATTGAATTTAAAACTTTTATTTATTGGATATGGAATTTTTAATTAATAGTTTTGAAAGGGATTGAATTTAAAACTTTTATTTATTGGATATGGAGTTTTTAATTAATAGTTTTGAAAGGAAAGAAAAGAAAAAGAAAAAGAAAAAAAAAAAAGTGTGAGCAGCTAAAAATTTTATGAGTATTCTTCATGGAAAAAAAAAAAAAAGAGACCAAGTTTCAAAAAATAGCAGTACTACAATCCCATAAATTATACTCAAATAAGTCTCCACCACACATCATTATTCTGGAAAAATTCCTAGCTTTTCTGTTCAAAAAATGATATGAGTTGTGATTTGTACAACAATTTTATTAGGTATGTCTAGAAAAATTCCTCAAAAAATATATTTATAGATCATAATTATGTAAAATGTCGTTCACATATCACCAATTTAAAAGAGTTTTGCTATATTCTTCAATTTTATCACTTTCAATTGCCGCTTTCATGAAGTGGCAAATAATATTAATAAATCAATCTTTTTTAAACTCTTCTCTCTCTTTTCAAAATTATGTATCACCTCATTAGAAGTGTAATTAAGGGTGATAAAAAAAGAGAGGAGGCATTTCTCAATTTAAAATCCACATTATTTATTTCACTTTCGATTTATTTTATAGAGCAAAAATTCATAATAGATAACAATTTTCTACTTATATAATGAAATATATATACATGTATGTATGCGCGTGTACATATATTGGCATGTATGTATGTAATGAGTCATGCGCTTGTCTTCTTATCCAATATCGCATGTGATGGTCGGCATCAAATCAGGGTCATCATCAAACTCAAATCCCAATTAATTGGTTGGTTTGTTTTGTAGAATTTTTTTTTTTTTTAACCGTAATTTTATGGTCCCATAAATAGAAGTAGAATAAATAAATAAATAAATTTATGGTTGATAGTTAAAATTGATATTGCGGGTTCATACTTTAAGTAAATCTAAATTATCGATGTAAACTTTTAAATATTTTTTGAATTTTTATATCTGCAACTGTAATATTGCTCGTTTTTCTTATTAGATTTTGAAAACAATTAAGAAAAACTCATTTAGGGGTTATTTTTTAAAATATAAATTATAATATTTACTAAATTCTTGTAATAAAAAATTATTTTTATTTGTTTTAAAAATAAGTTCTTGTTTCTTTTACTTTTCCCCACCTTCTCCTACCAACACCTCTATTAGTCGGCAATCACTTTCTGTGCTGCCAACACCTCTCGCCAACAATAACTATCTCTGACCATCACCTCCCATCGATACCTACTTCCATCCATCCTCTCTTATTTGTTGTTTAAACAAATTTTCACATTACAGTGTATACTAAATATGTTTTTATTTTCATTTTTGCAACAAATGAACATAAACATGTTTAAAATATTGGACAAATTACAAAAAAAAAAAAACTCCATATAATTTAACGTGTTTTTCAATTTAAACTCAGAAGTTTGAATTTCATCAATTTAAAGTTTAAACTTCATTTCATGTCACAACCTACACTCTTGACCATCTCAGTTACTTTGTTTAACAATTTTTATTTTATTTTTTTTGAAATACATGTGGCAATATATTATTTACTCTTTTAACTTCTTGTAAAACCACTTTTAACTTGACCATACTAGATCACAAACTATCCTAACCATCCATTCAAGTATTACCATACACCTCACATAGTGGATCAACTCTCTCTCCTTCCCCATCTCTATCGCCATTGAAACCCACTGTGTCCTGCTACAGCCTAAGGCCATCAGAACCCACGCTGCCTCTACAATCATCCTCCCCTCCCCCTTGCCCCACAACCCATCGCCTCCCTCTAAATGCACTGTTACATTTTGAAAACTTGGTTCCATTTCTTTTGGTAAAAATACTTCACTCAAAAAATAACTTTTGGAAAATTTCTTTCATTTAAGACTACTCATCTAGATAGTCTATTTCTCTTCACATGGAAACTTGGAAATAATCATCAGTTATCTTCAATACGATTTGGAAAGATACGTCTCATGTTACATATTTATTTTGTTGTCTTGGAAGAAATTGTTTCCCAACAAAACATATAAACCTACAGAGAAGCACGTTAAACTAAAAAGGTTTTAGCTTAGTAGAAAATTAAACTCTCCCTAAACAGAGAATTTTTTTAAAAATGCATTCTTTATTATTCATAAAATTTTAGTACGTATATGGATCAACTAAAGTTTACTATAAAAGTTAAAATTCTAGAAGTAACTAACCCAGAAAACAAATAGTTTATGGCACAAAGGTGTACCAAAATAACTATCTAAGTTCCTGGATTTCCCTCTATTACTTCATTTTCGCTTTGATTTGAAGGGGGTTTTGAGGGAGAGTTGTTGATTGGTCGAGGATTTGAGGTAGGACATCAAGTAGGTAATGGTGAGTTCGCATTCGTTGAACACCATTGACGATGATGTGAGAGCGGTGGATCAAGGACATGGTTGTGATTGAATTTGAGGAAAGGGATGGTGGTTGATGATGGAGGAAAGGGAAAAGATAAGTGTCACGACCCAAACCCGGCCCTATGGGCTTAGCACCGTAACCGGCCAGTAATCCGAGATTACCGAAGGCCTGCAGAATAGTAATACAGTAACCATATGAGATCATTGAGAAAATCAATCCGGTGGCATATCAAGTTGCGCTTCCTCCTAAAATGGAGCATATGTATAACGTCTTCCACATTTCCATGTTGAGAGACTACCTCCGGGATCCCTTCCATGTGATTGAGCCTGCTCGGATAGTGTTGAGTGATGACTACACTTACGAGGAGCGGCCTATACAGATTGTAAACAGACGAATCAAGAAACTGAGGAACAAAGAGATCCCGCTAGTAAAAGTTGACTGGCAGAACCACGGTGGCGTGTATGCCACTTGGGAAAGGGAAGATGACATGGCCAAAAGATATCCTGAACTGTTTCCACTGAATCCTGTTTTCTTCCAGAATGAAGGTAACTCGAGTTTAGAGGACTAAACTCTTTATAAGGAGGGGAGACTGTAACAACCCTCATACTGTTTACTGATTAAGGACTGATCGATTACCGATAATCACCGATTACTGCTAAACGGAACTGATAACTGACTGATAATCGAACTGAATGAAATACTGAACTGACTGACTGAAATTGAAACTGAATTGACTGAGTATATGTTAGTTAATTGCATTCTATCTGTTTGATTGTCTGATTATCTGTTCATGTTTATATGTTTAAACTGCTAATTGAAGGCCTTATCGGCGGCCGAATTAGAAACCGATTGATGTTCCGTGACCCTCATAATTAATGTGATTTTATGGTATATTTATCTGAAAACTGAGTAGGTATGATTAAATTAGATTAAAATAAGCCAATTAAAGAGTTTGCCATATTTACCATTTTGCCACTATCTCATATACACACACTTGAGCCTTTTACACTCCACGTATGTGATCAAACCAAACATTTCTTCTCCTCTTCTTGCCTCAACCGACCTTAGAGAGAGAGAGACTTGAGGAGTTGGTTTTCATCTTGAATTGCTTGGAATTGTTTGAGAATTGAAGTGTGATTGCTACTTTGAGCTCCTAAACCTTGAATACAAGACTAAGGTAGGACATCCATCTTCTTGTTGCTGTTCTTGAATTCATTCTTGCATGATTCATGTTAATTTGTAGAGCTAAGTCATGATTTGGTTCATTAATGATGGATTGAAGATCATTTCTTGCATGCATGTTGGTATTGTTGCATTTTGAGGTTGATTACATGGACATTAGTGCATGCATGCTCATATTGTTGTTATAGACCATGTTTCCAACTGGTTTGAAAAGAAATGAGCTCATTTGATCAAGCTTTGGAGCTTTAATTTGGTTTAAAACTCATACATGACATGTTTGAATGTTGTTCTTGAAAATGGGTTTGAATGTGGTTTTAATTGACTCACCTTTGGGGCTTGAATTCATAAATTGAGCTTTGAAACTTGTTATACATTGAATTTAATGATGTTTTCCAGAATTTGGGCCCAAGAGGTCGAGTTTGGAGTGGTTGAATGCTTGGTTTGAGCTTGGGAGGCAGATCTGGAAATTCCAGATTTGGCTTCCTCGCTCGAGCGAAGGATTCCCCGCTCGAGCGAGCACCTTTGTCCAGGGCTCCGCTTGAGCGACCATCGAGCGACGATCGCGCGTAAAATTTCAGCATCCAGTACTTTTACTGTTTTGCAGACCGCTCGAGCGAAGGATTCCTCGCTCGAGCGAAGCCTTTGATTTTGGACTTACGCTCGAGCGTAGAAAGTCTCGCTCGAGCGAGGCTCCTATTTTCAGCAAAGTTTGCGAAATGTTTTCTAAGTGTATTTTTGCATCCTCATCCCATCCTAGGCATTCTTAGGCCTAGTTTAAGACATTTAGATGAGGATATCGTTGTAGAACACACCAAGGCAAATTAGGGATTACGTTATAAGATTTCCCAACTGTGTAGCTTAGTGTGTTCAACCTGTGAACTGTGTAGGGTTGGCAACTGGGGAGACACGCTCTAGCATACTGTAGCCCAGAACTCTGTGAGTAACAATTGTGTAAAGATATGTTCAACTGATTATCTTTTGAATACTGAACTGAACTGTTTACTGAACTGGTATTATTTACTGAATGAATGTATGTCCTTTATTTCTGAACTGTACTGTGGCATCCTTAGTACCTACGGTTTACTGTTACTGTTACTGTTACAGAGATCTCTGTCGGTTCCCTCGTGGAACCACTACTGTTTACTGACTGATGGCCATCATTACTGTTCGGTCTTTCAAGACCTACTGTTACTGTTATGCTAATGGATGTACCACATATGACTGTTTACTGTACTGAACGACTGAAATACTGATTGAATTGACCTGTTTTCATTACTGTAAGGACATTCATTCTAAACCTCTTTACGCTTTATGTTATTCACTGGGCTTTAGCTCACTGCTCATATATATATATATGTAGGTGTACAGGCACCAGATCGGAGCTAGGAGCGTCAGGGTAACCCCAGTTTTGTCAAGCCAGCCTTTGCGCCTCACTGCGAGGTTCCGAGTTGCCATGCTATGGCTTGGGGGTGTTTTGGTTGTTTTCCCCCGCCTGCCTTCTGTACTGTCTAACTGTTCTGTATAGACTGACTGTTTACTGTACTGTTATACAGGGATTAGGTCCCTGTACTGTGTGACTGTAAATTTTGTATAGACCGTACTGTTTTGTACAGACAGAATGTTTTCTGTACTGTTATGTAGGGTTGAGTCCCTAGTTTGAATGGATGTGAATATTGTTCATACTGTTCTGTACCGTTTATGTATGAATGCATGGAAAATCTTTTGCATACAGACTGTCACAGCTCAATGGACACTATTTATTTACTGTATTGGCTTCCGCCAGGCCCTGTACTCTGTTTTACTGTATTACTGTTCTGCAGGCCTTCGGTAATCTCGGATTACTGGCCGGTTACGGTGCTAAGCCCATAGGGCCGGGTTTGGGTCGTGACAGAGTGGTATCAGAGCGATACTTAACCACGAGTTATACAGCACACACGTGTCCAAATGAGCTATAGGGTGTCCTAGAAAGTGATTAGGGCATCTCATGAGCATGTTAAGTGTGTGATTACGTTATGACTGAATATCTGCTAATGTGTTAAACTGGTAAACAAATGACTGCTTATGTTTAAAACTGTTATAACTGCTTATAGTGAAATGGACAATGCAAATGAACCTGAATCCTCGTCTACCGAGGCAAGAATGGAAAGAATGGAAAGAATGATAGAACTGATAACTGCTAGACTTGAACAACAACAGAACCAACCGCCCCCACCTCCTCTTTCTCCGGTACAGCCGGAACCTAATGCGAATGTGGATGATGGGGATATTATTGCTCTCACCCATAAATTCAGCAAGATGAAACCGCCATCCTTTCAGGGAGGCCTTGAACCGTTAAAAGCTGAAGCTTGGGTTCTGGAAATAGAAAAATTATTCGAAGTGTTTCCGTGCTCAGAAGCGAACAAAGTATTGTTAGCTACCTTCACCCTGCAAGAAGAGGCTAGAAGGTGGTGGATGTTAATCCGTGATACAAATACCGTTATGACTTGGGCTCAGTTCAAGGAGTCCTTCTTTGAAAAGTATTTCCCTCAATGTGTTAGGGATAGAAAAGTGACTGAATTTGAACAGCTGAAGCAGGGCACAATGACTGTTGCGGAATATGAGACGAAATTCACCGAGCTTGCTAGATATGCACCACATATGGTGGATACGGAATATAAGAAGGCCAGAAAATTTGAAGGCGGCCTTAATGTGGCAATACTTGACCGGATAAATGTTTTGAAATTACCGACTTTTGTGGGTGTCCTCGACCGGGCATTGATGGCCGAGTCGAACATTGCAGCAGTGAAACAATCTGAAACACCAACAACTGAATGGCATGGTAAAAGGCAGGGTTTCAAATTCAAGAAAGGCAAGCACAACCCAGCCAACAAGAAACAGAATACGGGGACAACAACTAGCCCCAGTCAAGGGAGTGGATTCATACCACCCTGTCCTGAGTGTGGCAAGAAGCACAAGGGGGTCTGCTACAGAATATCTGGAGCCTGTTACAGGTGTGGCAAGGTGGGCCACATGGTTAAAGACTGCCCCTCTACTCCACAAGCCAGTAGTAAAGCTGCACCAAGCGCAGCAGCATCAACTGTAGCACCAAAGCCTAACCCCAGAGCTACCGGGAAAGAGCCCATGAGGCAGGGCCGAGTGTTCGCCCTAGTACCGGGAGACGTGCAAAATACTGAGACCGTTGTGTCAGGTATCCTCTCTATCTGTACACAAAATGCATATGTATTGATTGATTCGGGGTCTACACATTCTTATGTATCGCATGCTTTCTCACGGAAATTGAATAGACCCTTAGAACCTATGAACTATCTGCTAGCCGTATCATCACCCGTAGGGGGATCCATGACATGTGCTTATATGTACCCCGCATGTGAAATCATTGTTGGGGATATGCATCTGTTTATTGATTTACTGCCATTGAACATTGATCATTTTGACGTAATATTGGGGATGGATTGGTTACAAAAATATTATGCCACTATTGACTGTGTGACCAAGCAAGTTGTTTTCCGTCCACCTGGTTTACCTGAATTTGTGTTTAATGGGAGTGGAGTAGTACCTCCTCCGTATTTGATTTCGTCAGTAAAAGTTGTTAAATTAATTAGAAAGGGGTGTAAAGGATATCTGTGTTCTGTACTGACTGTGTCTACTGATGATAGCGTTAAAACTGATGTGAATTGCATTCCTATAGTCAGAGAATTTCAAGATGTTTTTCCAGATGATCTTCCAGGAGATTTGACTGACAGGGAGATTGAATTTACCGTTGATGTGATTCCCGGAACACAACCAGTTTCTAAAGCTCCATACCGAATGGCTCCAACTGAATTGAAAGAACTGAAAGTGCAACTGCAAGAACTATTAGACAAAAAGTTCATCAGACCCAGTACCTCACCATGGGGTGCACCAGTTTTGTTTGTAAAGAAGAAAGATGGCTCGTTGAGGTTGTGTATAGACTACCGTGAACTGAACAAGGTAACTGTGAAAAATAAATACCCTTTGCCATGTATTGATGACTTATTTGATCAGTTACAGGGTGCACAAGTGTTTTCTAAGATTGATCTCAGATCGGGGTATCATCAACTGAAGGTTAAACCGGAAGACATTGATAAAACTGCTTTTAGAACAAGGTATGGACACTACGAATTTTTGGTTATGCCTTTCGGAGTCACGAATGCCCCTGCTGCCTTTATGGACCTCATGAACAGAATTTTTAAACCGTACCTTGATGACTTTATTGTTGTATTTATTGATGACATGTTGATTTACTCCAAAAGTATAGAAGAACATGAACATCATCTGAGACTTGCCCTGCAAACCTTAAGAGAACAGAAACTGTATGCTAAACTGTCTAAATGTGAATTTTGGCTTGACCATGTTATGTTTTTGGGGCATGTTGTTAGCAAAAATGGAATTTCTGTTGATCCGCAGAAAATTGAAGCTGTAGTGAACTGGCCTAGACCAACAAATGTGACTGAAGTCCGAAGCTTTTTGGGATTGGCTGGATATTACAGAAGATTTGTCAAAGATTTCTCCAAAATTGCTCTACCATTGACTCAGTTAACTCAGAAGGGGACATCATTTGACTGGACTGACCAAAGAGAATCTGCTTTCCAGGAGTTGAAAACTCGATTAGTGACTGCACCGGTGCTTACCTTACCCTCAGGTACGGATGGTTATACTGTATTTAGTGATGCTTCTCATAAGGGTTTGGGATGTGTTTTAATGCAGAATGGGAAGGTTATTGCTTATGCTTCCCGACAACTGAGACCACATGAAAAGAACTACCCGACCCATGATCTGGAACTTGCTGCAGTAGTATTTGCACTGAAAATTTGGCGTCACTATCTGTACGGGGTGACATGTGAAGTATACACCGACCACAAGAGTTTAAAGTATTTCTTCACACAGAAAGAACTGAATATGAGACAGCGGAGATGGCTGGAACTGATTAAAGACTATGACCTACAGATATTGTACCATCCGGGAAAAGCCAATACCGTTGCCGATGCATTGAGCCGGAAATCGATTGGAAACTTAGCCTGTTTGCTTACAGGACAGAAAGAGTTACTTTGTGACCTTGAAAAATCTGAAATAGAAATTGTTTTGAGAGAACAAGGTGGAACCTTAGCTGCTATTTCTGCTCAACCGGCACTGGTTGAAGAGATTAAAGAGAAACAGCAACTGGATGACTTCTTGAAGAAGATCATCGAAGAAAGAGAATCTAAACCGAGACCGGGATTCAAATTCGAGAACAATGTACTGAAATTTCATGAAAGACTGTGTGTACCAAATGATACTGAACTGAAAAGAAGAGTTCTGCAAGAGGGCCACAACTCAAGATTGTCTATCCATCCGGGGAACACGAAAATGTACCAAGATCTGAAACAGAATTTCTGGTGGCCGGGAATGAAGAAAGAAATTGCTGATTTTGTATCCAAATGTCTTCATTGCCAACAGGTCAAAGCTGAACATCAGCGACCTGCCGGATTATTGCAACCCCTACCCATACCAGAGTGGAAATGGGAGCATATCACGATGGATTTTATCATCGGATTACCTCGCTCCAGAAAAGGTATGGATTCAATTTGGGTTATTGTTGATAGACTAACCAAATCTGCTCACTTCTTACCTGTCAAGACAATCTATAATGCGGACAAATTGGTTGTCATCTATATTGATGAAATTGTAAGACTGCATGGAGTGCCTGTGTCTATTATTTCTGACAGGGATTCGAAGTTTACATCGAGGTTTTGGCAAAGCCTACGACTGCATTGGGTACTGAACTGAGACTGAGTAGTGCCTATCATCCTCAGACAGATGGCCAATCAGAAAGGACCATCCAAACTCTGGAGGATTTATTGAGAATGTGTGTCCTTGATTATCAGGGAAACTGGGAAAGTCACTTGCCCTTAGCTGAATTCGCCTACAACAACAGCTACCATTCGAGTATTGGTATGGCGCCTTTTGAGGCATTGTATGGCAGAAAATGTAGATCTCCAATTTGCTGGGCAGAAGTTGGAGATGGGCCTTTGCTTGGGCCCGAGATTGTGTATGAAATAACTGAAAAAGTGAAACTGATACAGCAAAGACTGAAAACTGCACAGAGTAGACAGAAAAGTTATGCAGATGTCAGAAGACGGGACAGAGAGTATGAAGTGGGTGATCACGTTTTTGTGAAAGTGACACCAATGAAAGGCCAGACTCGTTTTGGAGTCAAAGGCAAGTTAGCACCGAGATACGTCGGACCATATGAGATCATTGAGAAAATCAATCCGGTGGCGTATCAAGTTGCGCTTCCTCCTAAAATGGAGCATATGTATAACGTCTTCCACATTTCCATGTTGAGAGACTACCTCCGGGATCCCTTCCATGTGATTGAGCCTGCTCGGATAGTGTTGAGTGATGACTACACTTACGAGGAGCGGCCTATACAGATTGTAAACAGACGAATCAAGAAACTGAGGAACAAAGAGATCCCGCTAGTAAAAGTTGACTGGCAGAACCACGGTGGCGTGTATGCCACTTGGGAAAGGGAAGATGACATGGCCAAAAGATATCCTGAACTGTTTCCACTGAATCCTGTTTTCTTCCAGAATGAAGGTAACTCGAGTTTAGAGGACTAAACTCTTTATAAGGAGGGGAGACTGTAACAACCCTCATACTGTTTACTGATTAAGGACTGATCGATTACCGATAATCACCGATTACTGCTAAACGGAACTGATAACTGACTGATAATCGAACTGAATGAAATACTGAACTGACTGACTGAAATTGAAACTGAATTGACTGAGTATATGTTAGTTAATTGCATTCTATCTGTTTGATTGTCTGATTATCTGTTCATGTTTATATGTTTAAACTGCTAATTGAAGGCCTTATCGGCGGCCGAATTAGAAACCGATTGATGTTCCGTGACCCTCATAATTAATGTGATTTTATGGTATATTTATCTGAAAACTGAGTAGGTATGATTAAATTAGATTAAAATAAGCCAATTAAAGAGTTTGCCATATTTACCATTTTGCCACTATCTCATATACACACACTTGAGCCTTTTACACTCCACGTATGTGATCAAACCAAACATTTCTTCTCCTCTTCTTGCCTCAACCGACCTTAGAGAGAGAGAGACTTGAGGAGTTGGTTTTCATCTTGAATTGCTTGGAATTGTTTGAGAATTGAAGTGTGATTGCTACTTTGAGCTCCTAAACCTTGAATACAAGACTAAGGTAGGACATCCATCTTCTTGTTGCTGTTCTTGAATTCATTCTTGCATGATTCATGTTAATTTGTAGAGCTAAGTCATGATTTGGTTCATTAATGATGGATTGAAGATCATTTCTTGCATGCATGTTGGTATTGTTGCATTTTGAGGTTGATTACATGGACATTAGTGCATGCATGCTCATATTGTTGTTATAGACCATGTTTCCAACTGGTTTGAAAAGAAATGAGCTCATTTGATCAAGCTTTGGAGCTTTAATTTGGTTTAAAACTCATACATGACATGTTTGAATGTTGTTCTTGAAAATGGGTTTGAATGTGGTTTTAATTGACTCACCTTTGGGGCTTGAATTCATAAATTGAGCTTTGAAACTTGTTATACATTGAATTTAATGATGTTTTCCAGAATTTGGGCCCAAGAGGTCGAGTTTGGAGTGGTTGAATGCTTGGTTTGAGCTTGGGAGGCAGATCTGGAAATTCCAGATTTGGCTTCCTCGCTCGAGCGAAGGATTCCCCGCTCGAGCGAGCACCTTTGTCCAGGGCTCCGCTTGAGCGACCATCGAGCGACGATCGCGCGTAAAATTTCAGCATCCAGTACTTTTACTGTTTTGCAGACCGCTCGAGCGAAGGATTCCTCGCTCGAGCGAAGCCTTTGATTTTGGACTTACGCTCGAGCGTAGAAAGTCTCGCTCGAGCGAGGCTCCTATTTTCAGCAAAGTTTGCGAAATGTTTTCTAAGTGTATTTTTGCATCCTCATCCCATCCTAGGCATTCTTAGGCCTAGTTTAAGACATTTAGATGAGGATATCGTTGTAGAACACACCAAGGCAAATTAGGGATTACGTTATAAGATTTCCCAACTGTGTAGCTTAGTGTGTTCAACCTGTGAACTGTGTAGGGTTGGCAACTGGGGAGACACGCTCTAGCATACTGTAGCCCAGAACTCTGTGAGTAACAATTGTGTAAAGATATGTTCAACTGATTATCTTTTGAATACTGAACTGAACTGTTTACTGAACTGGTATTATTTACTGAATGAATGTATGTCCTTTATTTCTGAACTGTACTGTGGCATCCTTAGTACCTACGGTTTACTGTTACTGTTACTGTTACAGAGATCTCTGTCGGTTCCCTCGTGGAACCACTACTGTTTACTGACTGATGGCCATCATTACTGTTCGGTCTTTCAAGACCTACTGTTACTGTTATGCTAATGGATGTACCACATATGACTGTTTACTGTACTGAACGACTGAAATACTGATTGAATTGAACTGTTTTCATTACTGTAAGGACATTCATTCTAAACCTCTTTACGCTTTATGTTATTCACTGGGCTTTAGCTCACTGCTCATATATATATGTAGGTGTACAGGCACCAGATTGGAGCTAGGAGCGTCAGGGTAACCCCAGTTTTGTCAAGCCAGCCTTTGCGCCTCACTGCGAGGTTCCGAGTTGCCATGCTATGGCTTGGGGGTGTTTTGGTTGTTTTCCCCCGCCTGCCTTCTATACTGTCTAACTGTTCTGTATAGACTGACTGTTTACTGTACTGTTATACAGGGATTAGGTCCCTGTACTGTGTGACTGTAAATTTTGTATAGACCGTACTGTTTTGTACAAACGGAATGTTTTCTGTACTGTTATGTAGGGTTGAGTCCCTAGTTTGAATGGATGTGAATATTGTTCATACTGTTCTGTACCGTTTATGTATGAATGCATGGAAAATCTTTTGCATACAGACTGTCACAGCTCAATGGACACTATTTATTTACTGTATTGGCTTCCGCCAGGCCCTGTACTCTGTTTTACTGTATTACTATTCTGCAGGCCTTCGGTAATCTCGGATTACTAGCCGGTTACGGTGCTAAGCCCATAGGGCCAGGTTTGGGTCGTGACAATAAGCCACGTGTGTATTAAATTTTTTTCCCATTAAATAAATTCATAGAGATGAATAGATTGTTAACATTGAAATGGAATAAGAAGTTCAAGGTTTAAATTGATAAAATTGAAATTCTAGGGTTTAATTTGAAAAACACGCAAAACCCAATATATATTTTTTAATTTGCCCTAAAGTTTTTTTTTTTTTTTTTTTGAAAAAAAAAATAGTAAACTGTACACTAGCTCAAATAATAACATAGAGAAAATTCATACTATGTGTGTAATTTTGTTTTTTTATTGCATGCAACAATGGATGTTGACAAGGTGGTGTGGCAAATTTGAACACCTCCAAAATATTGGTCAATTTGATGGGTAATAGCCTTCCCCATTGGATTAAGCATCCTTATAATAATATTAATTTATTAAAATGCATCAAGTCGTCGAGTGGAGCCATCCAAGCACTACCATTATTTAATTTTATTTATTTAAAAAAAACCCTAATTAATTTTATAATATGGTATCTTTTGTATATGATTAAGTCACTCTATGCGACAACAAAACATTTCTTTTCTTAAAAAATAAACTCAGGCAAATTGTTGTCTAAGTGCTTGAACCTTGTACCAACTATCAAAGTACAGAAGAAACTTTGAAGACCAGATCAAATTTAGGCACTTTGTGTTGTTTTTAACACCTACAAAATAGTTCTAGAACTTTTCTGTTTGACTAACAACATTTTACAGTTATATATGAATTGAAAACATAAAAATAACTATACTTCTTGTCTTAATTCTTTGTTCCCATTGCTCTTTTTTTTTCTCATTCTTTTTGAGGTTGGATATGCTTTGTTCATATGATCATTTTTGAATTCATACACATGTATAAATGTCCTATACAAAAATGTTTATTGAATTTGAAACAAAAAGAAATTTTGAATCACACAGCAACAATAACTTAAGATTTGGAATTAGTCTAAGAACACAAAAATGGTTATAGAACTGGACATAAAATGTATATAAATGGATAAGATTTTTCAAAATACTAACGAACTCTATAAAATTTTATGCATATATATGTATTTGTATTCAATTTCATGATCAATTTTTGTGTTTATAACAAAACTATAAGGCCCCGTTTGTTTGGGGTTATAGGGAGGGGATTGAGATTACTAATCCCTTGGTATTACTAATGGGGTGTTTGTTTTGAGAGATGGGGAGGGGACTATTAATCCCTTGGTATTAGTAGTCCCCTTGGTATTAGTAGTCCCCTTGGAAGGGGGATTGGTAAGGAGGAGATGGAGATGGTATTAGAAAAATAGTGAGGGGATTAGAAATTTTTTTATTTTTTATATATTGGGAATTTTTTTTTAAATATTAATGTTTAATTTTTTATATTTTTTTATTTGTTTTATTATTTTATATAAAAATAATTTAACAATTCCTCACTATCAATCCCCTCACTATGAATCCCCTCCATTCTATCTCTGAAAACAAACAGGACCTAAGATTTTTAGTTAGTGACCCATTTTGATTTATAAGATCTGTAAAGGGGCAATTCCAAAGATTCCAGTCATTGCAGAGTTTAGAGGAAGATCAGATATATGCACGCGCCTTATTGAGTATCCAGAGACATTATTTCTATGATTTGAATCCATAATACTTGAATTATAATAGAATTATTTTATTTTATTTTTTATCAGCATAATAGAACAACCTTACCATTGCGGCAAGGGCCTCCCTCGCTCAATATGATCAATTTCTAAAAGGCATTGACTCCAAATAAATAAATAAATAAATAATAATAATAACTCTACATAACCCTTAATTTAGGCAATGATTTAATCGTACGCATGTAAGTGGGAGCAGTTTAAAAAAACATGATTTTGTTTTGTTTTTATAAATCTTGATCTACGCTCCCAGGATTGTCAAATTTACTAATCTCATTGGCTTGAAGTTGTTATTTATTTGCCAGTTCAAAAGAAAAGACCTACTTATGTTTCTCAATAAACTTTGCCTTAATTTAATGTTGTACATCAATCAATGCTAAACAATTAATGATCATCTTTATAATAATCTACACTCAAACCGTTCTTCTCCTTTGAGCCTTCTTGCTTTTGACTATCTTGGAGATTCCATATATATAGTTATTATAAGAAAAATGAGATGCAAGTGGGTACATGCATGCCAATCTAATTGGGATTATTGAGGTTCGTTATGATGCTCCATGTATTTTCTTACTTTGTTGATATAAGTTTGCAGGTCTCCTGCTCTTCTCATCAATAAAATTTTTTGTTGCTGATCTAAAAAAAAAAGTGGATACATGCATGCACGGTTTCCTTTTGAAAAATTTTATATGTCACCTATTTTATGTCATTGTTCTACATCATCAGATATATCTATCATTGATTTTTTATTTAGAAATAATTATTAAGCAAATAATATCATATCATGTAATTTGGTGACAAAAAATTGTAAAAAAAATAAAAATAAAAAATAGTGATATATAGAAGTACTCTTTTCTTTTATATTTGCTTTTTATTTTCTATTTTTGAGAAAATAATAGATAAATAAAAAAAAAATGGTGAAACTAATTGCAAATCAAACAAGTCAATCCAAGTGAGATTATATGTTTCACTTATACTCTGTCAGATTGTTAACCGTTAAAGAAAAGGATTTTATCATTTATATTCTTAACATATTTTGTTAATTTGTAATTATTATTATTATTTTTTTGTGAAAAAAAAATGCTAATAAAAGGAATGTCAATAATCTCAACAGGTGTATAAAAAATGAATCAAAATGTATAAAATTATAAAAATATTTTGAGATATGTACTAAAAGTGCATTAAAATTTGAACTTTTTTGTCACTTTCTTATTCTTTATTGACAATCCAGTGGATAGCATGCCCCAATTATATATTTTTTTAATTATTTCACATTTGTTTGATATTCCCTCCTTCTTTGTTAAGCAACAATAGAGAAATTAGTGGGACAACAAAATCAAGTTTTGAAGGTGAAATGATCAATTAAAAAACACCTAGGGTTTGAAAAATTGTGAGAATCTTGAAGAATATTCTATGGTCTCACCTTCGCTCCAATTTTTGCAAAGATTCCACTCGTCCACATTACCCCTCTCATATGATCTGGTCTGGATCCTGAATCTTGGACTTGCCGACTAGGTTTTTGACCACTTCTTCACGTAGGGTTTGTTTGGAAATAAATTATTTTAATAATTTTTTAATTTTTTATTAAAATATAAGGTAAAAAAATAATATGTTTGAAATGATTTTTAAAAATTTTACAAAATTTTTTTTTACAAAAAGTATTAAAGAAACCAAATCTTTAACTTTTTAATATAATTTTTTGATTTTTTAACTTTCTTAGTACTTTTAATTTTTTTTACTATTTTTTGAAATTCCCAAACTAAATCTACTTTCTTTCAGATTAAGATTTCTACTATAGTTTTTTTTTTAAATTTCTTTGTATTGATACCTCTCTCTTCTTTATTGTTTTATTTAGTTATTTTTTTGTGGGCTAATGTTGTGCCATTAGTTATTTTAAAATGATTTATGGAAAGATAGGTTCTTGCATAACAAACCAAACTAGGTTATTGATTTGAACACCTTTCTTTCTAGGACTTGATTCTAATATGTAAGTGTAATCAAAATGTAATTTTCAGCCTTGAAAATAACTCTACTTTTTGCTTTGAAAATTTTGACTAAATAAACTCTACAACTAATGCATGCATAATTTATAAACCGAAATTGATTAAGCATGGGCAGTTGGTATTTACTAACAATTAGGGATGGCAATTTGAAACCGACCCGACGGGGATCCCCGACCCCGATCCCGATTTTAGCGGTTTTTCCCCGAAAAATACCCCCGACGGGGAGAAGACGGTATTTGAAAATCAATCCCCGATCTGTTTCGGGCCGGGGACGGTGATCAGTGTTCAAGCCCCGGCCCGGCCCCGTCCCCGTCCCCGGCCCCCGCCCCGGCCCCATCCCCGAATTTCCCCGAAATGAAATTACTTTTATACCCCTTTTATATATATATATATATATATATATTATAAACCAGACCTTTAACCCGTGTCACTGGTCTCACTCTCTCTCAACTCTGTCACTCGGTCTCACTCTCACACTCGTTCTTCTCTCACTCTCTCTCAACTCTGTCACTCGGTCTCACTCTCACACTCGTTCTTCTCTCTCACTCTCTCAACTCTCGTTCTTCTCTCACTCTCAGAGTCCCTCACTCAGTGTTCTGATCTGATCACCATTTTTGGCGATGAGAGAGAGCTTCGTGTCGTGAGAAAGAGAGAGAAGATCTGTAAACAGACTTGTCGATCTGTAAACAGACTCAGCTTAGATCTGTAAACAGACTCGTCCACTGCCGCCCTCATCCGCCGATATCCTCCTCCGCCGGCCTCATCAACTCAGATCTGTAAACAGACTCGTCGATTTCCATCAACAGACTCGTCGATCTTCAGCCATCAGATGAAATTACTTTTATACCTCTTATACTTTTTTCTATTTTTTTGATCTGTTATTGATTTTTGGATCTGTTGATGATGATCTGTATTTTTTTTTTTGATCTGTTGATGATGATCTGTAATTTTTTTGTTTTGATCTCTATCGTTGATGATGAGCTTCATCTGTTTTTTTTTTTTTTTTTGATATGCCGATCTGTTGTTTTTTGATCTGTCAATCTGTTGTTTTTTGATCTGTTGATGAGGATCGGGGAATTTCGGGGTCGGGGAAACCCGATCCCCGTTGGGGACGGGGGATGGGGACTATGATAGATTACCCGTCGGGGATCGGGGCCGGGGACGGGGAAGTTTTGGCCATCGGGGATCGGGGACGGGGAGGGTGATCCCCGGCCCCGCCCCGCCCCGTTGCCATTCCTACTAACAATCAGCCATAAAATTCATACAAAACCATCAAAAATTACAGCCATATTATTATTATTTGCTTAATGGTTATTTATTACACTTTTAGCCAATTACTTGCTTGAATATAGCTATAAGTTTGCATGAGCAAATTACGCTGATGATCCCTACATTTTATTCATTGTGTCATTGTGGTCCTTTTACTTTCAATTGGCTTAATTTTAACCCTTAATTTTAAATTTGGTGTCAATTTGGTCCAATTGATAATACTTTTAGTATTTTTGACAGAAAATAATCACTAAATTGGATTGAGATTAACTCATTGAGTTCAGTAAATTTATAATTTTATTCTAAAAAATATGACACACGTCACTTATATACATATTTTTCATAAAAAAAAAAAATACTAAGAGTTATAAACAATTAGACCAAATTGAAATAAAACTATAAATTCAGGATCAAAATCGAGCCAATTGAAATTACGATGACCAAAATGTCACAATAACCAAAATACAAGGACTATTAACCCAATTTGCATGATTATATGAGTAACAAAAATAATCTCTCTAATAACAAGTTAAAATATTACATTTATCCTGTTCTCCCATAGTAAAAGTCTCCTACACTAATTAGAGAGTTAGGCCTCGTTTGGGAACGCGCTATTTTAGTAACTTTTTTGATTTTTTGACTAAAATGTAAGGTAAAAAAAACTAGTATGTTTGGGATAACTTTTTGACTTTTTACGAAAAGATGTGCAAAAAATAGAGAGAAAATGAAATCTTTGACTTTTTGGTATAGCTTATATAGATTTTTTGACCTTTTTAATAATTTTTTAATTTTTGACTAAAATGTTAACTTTTAATATATCATAATTCAAAACACATGAAGCATGAATCTCTTTATCTTCTCTTTCTCAAGCCCCAACCACCCATTGATTCCTCCACCACCATTAGAGAGCAACAAAACAAACTCATCATTCCCACTCACAATAGGCCCACTATGAACAGGTTTCCCAAACCCAAAATCAAGCTCACCAAAGGGCAGTTTCCACCAAGCTGACACATAAAAATTCCCATTGCAGGTATTAGGAATACACCTATACACCTCCAACCAATCAATCACTGACCTAACATACTCATCTCTACTCACTCTCTCTATCCCCTCCCTTCTCAACACAAACTCTAATGGCCTCTCCACCAAATCACTCACTTTTGCAGTGGCAAAGCCTGCGATCACAGCATTCCCAACAAACCCATCTGGCAATGGTGGTGAAACCCTAGCCCTAATGTCCACTGCAAAGAGAATTGTTTGAATACCGTCTTTGTTCTTGCATTCCATATGTAGGCCACAATGGTTTCAAAGCTTGAGCACTTGGCCATTGCTTTTTGTTTGAGTGATGTGATTATTAAAGGAGTGAATCGGAAGGGTTTGTGATCATAAGCATAATTGTTTGAGAAAACTAGAAGAGATGGAGATGGGGATGATTGATTTTGGGAAGTGAATGAAGTGGGAAGAGAAGAGATGTTCTTTGGTAGTTTTATGTATTTTTTGTGTGTGAATTTGATTTGTGGTGGGTTTCTTGCCCCAATTGATGCTCTGTCATTGTGGATGATTTGGGTTTTTAGGGTTTCACATCTGCATATGGAGGCAAGGTTGTGAAATTTTTCATCAAGGATACCATGGTTTGTTGTGCATTTGGAATCCAGATGTTTTCCAACTTAATGCTTCCTGCTGTAATCACAGTTTCTTACTGCTGTCAGGTATGCTTGTTTCCAGCTTTCCTTGTGTCATTGTTAATGTATATGCTCCTAATGATGTGGCAAAAAGACAAGAGCTCTGGTTCAGTCTAGTGAAGTTTAAAACAAATTTCCCAGGGCTTTGGTGTATGGGAGGGGATTTTAATGAGATTAGGAATTTATCTGAGAGAGTTGGATGTTCCAGCAGAGATAGAGGAATGTGGGACTTCAACACCATGATAGAGCAAATGGGTCTAATGGACATGCCCATGCTTGGGAGGGAATTTACTTGGTGCAACTCTCAGGATAGGGCTAATTGGCGTAGAATTGACAGATTCCTAGTTCATCATGAATGGATCCAAAACTTTTCTCTTAAACTCTGGGGTCTTCCTAGATAAATGTCAGATCACTGCCCAATTATTTTGATGGAGGATGATAGAGATTGGGGTCCCTGACCATTTAGATTCCTCAATGCTTGGCTCTTACATCCTAAGTTCATACCTTTTGTGAAATAAAGCTGGTCCGAAATGGATGTAGAAAGATGGGCAAGTTATAAATGTATTATGAAATTCAAAGCTCTGAAACAGGTATTAAAACAATGGAATTTGGAGGTGTTTGGGAGGGTTGAACCTAAGTTAAAAAGCCTTGAGGAGGAAGCTCATGCCTTGGATTTGCTAGCTGAGGAAAGACAATTGCTCCCTACAGAATCTTGTAGAAGTAAGGAAATTAAGGGTGAAACTTGGAGATTGAACAAAATGTTAGAATGGATTTGGCTGCAGAAATCTAGACAAAACTGAGCTCTGAAAGGGGACAGAAATACAAGGTTTTTTCACATTATGACATGTAGCAGAAATAGTAGAAACATCTTTGGCTCACTGTTTGTGAATGGCTCTCGGATTGAGGAGCCTAGGGAGGTTCAGGCTGCAGTTTTTAATCACTTCTCCAGGCTCTTTTCTGAATCTTGGGGATCCAGACCTAAACTATCTGGCCCTTTTAAGAACATTGGTGGTGCACAAGCTATAGCCTTGTTAGAGGGTGAGTTCACTGAAGAGGAAATCAGGCGTGTCATCATGACTTGTAAGGGCAATAAAGCCCCTGGGCCTGACGGTTTTAACATGGCATTCTTTAAGAAATGTTGGAGCATTGTGAAGTCCGATGTAGTTAATTTCATGAGTGAGTTTCACCGTAATGCATGTTTTGTTGGAGGAATAAACAACTCATTCATTGTTTTGATTCCCAAATCGGATAGTCCCGCTTCTCTAAATGATTTTAGGCCAATTAGTTTGATTGGATCCCTCTACAAAATCCTTGTCAAGGTGTTATCTAAAAGATTGAAACTGGTTATGCCTAAGATCATTGGTGAGGTTCAGTCAGCATTTGTGGGTGGCCGGAATATACTTGATGGGGTTCTAATTACGAATGAGATTGTTGATAAGTGGAGAAAATCGAAAAAAAAAAGGCCTTATTCTCAAACTGGACTTCAAGAAAGCGTTTGATTCCATTAATTAGGATTTCTTGTTTTCCATGCTCTATAATTTTGGGTTTGGTGATAAATGGATCAAATGGATCAAAGCTTATGTGTCTTCTACGAGGATTTCAGTTCTGTTCAATGGTTCACCAACCTCTGAATTCCACCCACAAAGGGGTTTAAGGCAGGGTGATCCCTTGTCACCTTTCCTTTTCAATATTGTAGCTGAGGCCCTTAACATTTTGTTGTCTAAAGCAAAAGTGTTGGGTTTTTTAAAAGGAGCTCAAGTAGGACCATCTGGATTTTCTATATCCCATTTACAATTTGCGGACGACACTATCCTGTTTTGTGAAGCTACTTAGGAGGAAGTGATGAATATCAAAAAAAATTTAAGATGCTTTGAGATACTCTCGGGTTTAAAAATTATTATCGTAAGAGTGTTATCAGTGGTATTAGGGTGGACGAGGATATGTTGCATAGCTTTGCTAATAGACTCAATTGCCTGCACCATAAGTTACCCCTTAAGTACTTAGGGTTGCCCCTGGGTGCAAATCCAGGCCGGAAAAACACCTGGAAACCTGTCCTTGAGAAACTCAAGTTGAAACTAGCCTCATGGAAGAAGAGACTTCTCTCATTTGCCAGAAGGTTGACCTTAATAAAATTTGTTATGTCCAGTTTACCCACTTACTATCTCTCTCTGTTTCAAATACCTGCTGGAGTGGCTAAGGAGATAGAGAAATTGCAATCCTCCTTCCTCTAGGGTGGATCTGATTTAAGAAGAAATATGCATTTGGTCAAGTGGGATGTGGTCACATTAAATAAAAGGTTTGGTGGCTTGGGGGTGAGAAAAATTAATATTATGAATGTTTGCCTTCTACTAAAATGGTGGTAGCGCTTTGGGACTGAGGATCACTCTCTTTGGAAAGCAGTAATTTGCAATAAGTACAACTTAAGGAGTGGCAGCTGGGCTCCTAGTTTGGGTGGCAGTGGACCCAGAATCTGGTTTGATATTTTAACTTCTGTCTTATCAAACTCAGTGCTGCATAACTTTTATACTAATAACTCCACCATTGTGTTGGGGGATGGTAGGAGATCTTTATTCTGGTGGGATACTTGAGCAGGAAATGTTTGTCGTAAGGAGGCCTTCCCCAGGTTATTCACCTTATCCATTGATAAGATGGGTGTGGTTGATGCCTACTATCAGAGAAGAGTTGGCCCTGTTGATTGGAATGTTGGTTTTAGAAGAGCTTTATTGGCTTGGGAGGAAGAGAAGGTGTATAGGTTAAATGATTTTCTTAGAATTGTGCCTGTTTCATATAGTTCCCAACCAGACACACTATCTTGGTCTGCTGGTCCTTCAAGCTTCTTCACTGTGTCCTCAGCTTACAATTGGTGGAAATCTTCTCTTGGGCATGCTCTGAGCTATACTAATATAATATGGAATAATTGTGCCCCTCCCAAAGCCCAATTTTTTGGTTGGTTAGCTTGGCATGGCAAGGTCAAGACTGCCAGCTTTCTCTGCAGAATTGGGGTCCTGGATATAAATGTTAATCAAGATTGTATTTTCTGTCATAATGAAACTGAATCTGTGAATTATATCCTCCTGTTCTGCCCATTTGTTTAGCTGATTTGGTCAAACATTGTTCGGTGGTGTGGTCTCCAATGGGTTTTACCTGGCTCTGTGCCTGACTTACTGAACTGGTGGTCTGGCTGGAGGATGAAAAATCTGGAAAAGAAAATCTGGTTGGCTATCCCTCTTGCTATCCTCTGGTCCATTTGGAAACTCCGAAATAAATGTGTCTTTAATGGTGCTTAACCTAACCAGGAGGTGTTGTGTGATCTTGTTAAGGTGAGAATAACATTGTGGGTTAAGGCCTCAGCACCCTCTCTGGTGTTTTCTGTCAGCGACATTGCTTCAAACCTGCAACAGGTCTTATTCTGCCTCAGACATGGTGGCTGATCTGGTCTGTTAAGCTGGTGTGGCTGGACTGCTTTACTCTGGGCTGCTCTGTTGTGCTTGGCTGAGCTTTGTTTTGCTGTATTGGGTTTTGTGTTGGTATGTACTGCTGCAGTGGCTGATTTAGTCTGGTATTTTACATTGGTTTGCTTCAGTGGTTAATCTAGTCTGCTTCTGCTGTTGTATTTTGTTCTTCTTGATTGTTGTTGTTCTATCTGTTGGTTGCTGCTGATCTGGTCTGGTATTTTGGTTCTGGTTGATGTCTGTTTTGAGTCTGCTTTGTTGCACTTATGTTTGGGGGGGTGATTCTGCACTATGCTATGCTGATGGTCTATCTATTGATGTTCTATCTGTTGGTCTTGCAACAGCATCTGTAGTGCTACAGTGGGTGTTAGTTTGGTCTGGGGGGCTTTTGAATTGCCGCAGTATCTGTTGGTTTTGCAGCAGCATCTGTTGTGTTGCTGTGGGTGTTTGGCAGCTGCAGCTCTGCTGCTTTCTGTCTTTCTTTTCTGTTTGTTCGGTTGGTTACTCACTAACCTTAGGGGCGCTAGCAAATGATAGGATGAGTTTCTTTGTACCAACCTGGTTTGGATGATTGAGCCCATTGTGATGCTTTTGCGCTCGCCTTTCTTTATTGATGTATTTTATCTTGTACTTTGTACTATACTTTCATCAATAATGCTTCTTTGTTTTGCCGATCAAAAAAAAGAATACCATGGTTTATTGTCAACCCAAGAGCAAAACCACCACACTTGAACCTTGTCACCTATAAATAAATAAAATTTTAAATTAAAAAAAAAAATCACAAGGCCAAAATTGTCAAAATAGTGCCAAAATTAAGATATGTGTGCTTATGTTAGGTTGAGTTTTTCATGTTTTCGGAAACAAAATAATGAGAAGTTTGAAATCAAGATACCATATGAAAAATTGTTTTCAAATTTTAAAAAAATTAATTTTTTTCCCAAAAATTAAAAAGAAAATCATATGAAAAGGATGAGTGTTTTATTTTATTTTTTTACCAAAATGTATATATTTTAAAAAAAAAAAAAACAGAAAATAGATTTTGAAAAAGTCAACCATGGCTTGAAAATACTTTTTGAAAGAAATTTCTAAAACCAATTCACTTTTTAAAAAAAATTTACACGAAATATAAAAATGACAAAAATAATGCTTATTTTTAAAACTTTTCATTGTTTTACTTTTAAAAATACAAAAAAAAAAAAAATGAAAATACAAAGTAGTTTGTAAATTGTAATAGTTGTTATTACTGTCTTCTTGTTACTAAAAGTTTATGATCATCATCTTGGTATATATATATATTGATATTGAAATTTGATGTGAGAGAACAAGTTATTAGAGTTGCCTGAATTATGAATAGTGCAGTTTCATCCAAGCTTTTGTATATACCAGGCCTATGAATGAGATCAAGGAAAGTCGGATTCGGGTCAGAAAGATTTCCAAGATCCTTCTAACCAAGCCTTGATGTTGCATTAACAAAGAGGGCTCCACCATTGTTGCACGAATCTACTGGTTACATGGTTAAACCTCAGCCTACCAGCCATGAATTAGTAAGGAACCAAAAGCACTTCACCCACTGCTTTCTTCACTACCTGTAGTGAAAAGTTTTAAACTACACAGAAAATTTTCACGGAATGAAACTTAGGTCAAGTTTGGAAAGATTAAATAAGTCCACACTTTTTATCTTTTTATTTTTTTTAGATCACATCAATCAACATCTGCTCTCTATTTTTCTACACATCTTTTTATAAAAAATCAAAAAATATATTTATTTAGAACATCTCAAACAACCCCTTAATTGTAAACAATGCGGAACTCACATACGTCGGCCCCATCTTTGTAGGTCCCACACCTTTGGTCTTACATTTATTTCCCATTTTGTGAAAAACTTCGGCATTGTTTGTTTTGATTTTTAAAACATGATTTGAATGAAAAATTAGAAAAATTTATTTGATTAATTAGTTTTTAAAATACAGCTCAAAACTCAATTTTCGTCTCTTTTTTTTTATTATTAATAAGTTAATTATTTTTTTTCACTCCTCTCTCATTCTTTTACATTCTATACATCAATTAATTAAATCTTCTCTCACACCCATCTATTTAACTAAAAAAAAATAAAAAACTATAAATCATCCAAAAACTATTTTCAAAACTCTTAACTAAAAAAAAAATTCAACTTTAGTACTCTTTTTAGCACTCGTCTATAGCTCAAAACTCATTTCAAAAACTAAATCAAACGGAGCCTTCTATTTTCCTAACATAACTGTATAAGTAATAAGTTAACAATTTAGCATAATATCAAAGCAAGTAACAGGTCTATTTATGAATGAGAGTTTAGACACACGCCTGTGGCGTGTTGGTGATGTAGTCCATTTCAAATTGAATACTAAGTTCTTGTTTGGCAAGTGGTGATTTTAGTCAAAAAAATTAAAAAGTCATTAAAAAAATTAAAAGTCAACAACATATATCAAAAAGTCAAAAATTTCATTTTCTCTCTACTTTTTGCACATCTTTTCGTAAAAAACTAAAAAGTCATCTCAAATATACTAATTTTTTTACATCATATTTTAACTAAAAAGTAAAAAAGTTACTAAAAAAGCTAGTTCCCAAACGAGGCACTCTCATTTGCTTTAATAAAAATGAATTGATTATTTTGTCCCTTAATTTTAGTCTAATTTCTTAAGGAATATTATCTATTTAAATTGGTCCAATATGAAAATTTTAAGAGTAAGTTTGATATAATTAAAAGCGCAGTGATTGAGGGCCCGACGTTTTCGGGGCTCGAATGCCCCGAAATTCCGTTTAAGGTAAAAAAAAAAAAAAAAAAAAAGGAAAAAAGAAAGAAAAAAAAAACAGTTTCCAAAATTAGAAATTAGGGGCATTAGGGGCAAATTTTTTAGGGCCACCAATCATTTTTGTAATTAAAATTATACGGATCAAATTGAAAGAAAAAAAAGAAAAAAAAAAAGAACTATAAAGATTATAGGTATAATTTATCCTATAAATTTATTTAAATAATAAGTTCCAGGTTCCCATGAAGTCGAGGCGCTTTAGTCGTGTCCAAAAACAAATAGGTACCATTGGTGACTCACAAATCACTCTTATTAAAAAAAATTAAATTAGATTAAACAAGTTGGTGATAATAATTTAATACTACCACTACAAGAATTAACACTTTTGGCAACAAAAAAATTGGTCGCTAAAAGTCAATTTTTGGTCGGCAAAAGTTATCCGCGACCAATATTTTTGGTCGCTACTTTGGTCGCCAATTGAGGGTCGGCAAAAGTAATTCGCGACCAAAATTGTGGTTGGTCGGCAAAAGTTGGATTTCGCGACTAAATTTTTGGTCGCTAAATATTTAATTACCGCGACTAATTTATTTTGTCGCCAAAACACTTTGGTCGCGAAAAGTGATATTTTCCCGACCAAAAAGTTTGGTCACCAATTATCACATTCAACGACCAAAAATTTTGGTCGCCAATCGTGACATTCCGCGACCAAAAAATTTGGTCGCCAATCGTGACATTCCGCGACCAAAAAGTTTTGGTCGCCAATCGTGACATTCCGCGACCAAAAAGTTCGGTCGTCAATTGTGACATTCCACGACCAAAAAAGGTTTTGGTCGCCATTTGTTACTTTTCGCGACCAAAACTTTTGGTCGGCAAAAGTGAGTTTCCACGACCAAGAACTGTTTTGGTCGGCAATAGATGTATTTTTTGCGACCAAAACTCTTGGTCGGCAATTGTCATTTTTTGCGAAAAAAAATAATTTATTTGTCGCGACTAATAAATTGCTCGCCAAAGCAGGAAAACAATACACCTGTAATTCCTAATAATTCATTCAATCCATAATAAACCTATAATTTTAAAGCATCCTTCAAATTAACTGAATCATTAACATTCGACACAATACATAATTCATTAACATTCGACACAATACAACTATTTTAAGTTTTCATTCACAAGTCACATCCATCTAGCATAACAAATTGAAACAATACATAATTCAGATTTACAGCATCAGGAAAATTGCTTAATCCACTAAGTTGCCTTGATAGCCAATCAAAAAATCCTTGCGCCCTTCCGTGCCACGCTTCGCATCCATCAAAGCAGTAGTGATGTAAGGCACCTAATAAAGAAACAGAATTGGAAAATTTATCAGAGAAGCATGATAGTGGCAGCAACACTGGATTGCAAACCCGTATCTTTGCAAAAATCAATTAAATCCTATAAACATGTACATCGTATTGAGACAACTACCTGGCATAATAAAACTGTACCTATTGCTGTACCTGCAAGTTTCAGTACACGATGATTAATAAGCTAACAACCATAACAAATACAGGCATAGTTAACTATCAAAGCTCCATTGATTCAGTTCACTTTTATATATGATTTTTTAATAAAGTTGGTAAAGTTTATTTTAACGAATAATACCACAGATTAATTAAAACATGAATGATTCTGATGGTCTTACCTTTAGATTAAACTTTGGGTTATAGATGAGCAGCTTGAGCAGACATTCAATCAGCACTGATGATCAAGGCCCCTATGTAACAACCCTCATACTGTTTACCGATTAATGACTGATTGATTGCCGATAACCATTGATTACCGTTAAACTGAATTGATTATGACTGATAATTGGACTGATTAAAAGTACTGAACTGACTGACTGAAATTGGAAACCGAATTGATTGAGTATATGTTAGTTAAATTGCATTCTATCTGTTTGACTGTATGATTATCTGTTCATGCTTATATGTTTAGACTGCTAATTGAAGGCCCTATCGGCGGCCGAATCCGGAATTGATTAATGTTTTATGACCGTCACAATTAATGTGATTTTATGGTGTATTTACCTGAAAACTGATTAGGTATGATTAAATTAGATTAAATTAAGCTAATTAAAGAGTTGGACTTAATTACCATTTTGCCACCCTTAGTGGCCCACTCAATATAACATATTTGAGCCTCAATATACACTTAGGCAACATTTTGCTCAGCCATTTTCTTGCTCTAAGCCGACCAAGAGAGGAAAGAGTAAGAGAACTTGGAATTCATCTTGAAGAATTGCTTGGATTGAAGTGTAGATTTCACATTTGAGCCCCTAAACCTTGAATACAAGGTAGGAAACTCACCTTCTTATTGTTGCCATTGAGCTAGTTCTTGCATGAGTCATGCTTCATTGTAGAACTAAGTCATATTTTGGTTCATTGTTGTTGATTTGAAGCTCATTTCATGCATGCATGTTTGTATTGTAGATGTTTGAGTTGTTTTCATGGCAAAAGGTTACATGCATGTTCATAATCATGTTTAAGTCCATGATTTCACCATGTTTTGAAAAGAATTGGCTCCTGAGAGCATCAAATTGAAGCTTCAAAATGATTTGAATTCATGCATGTTTGCATGTTCATATTGTTCTTGAAATTGGGTTTGAATTAACCACCCTTGGGCCTTGATTTCTCAAAATTGAGCTTTGAATCATGTTATTCCATGTGTTTATAAGAGTTTTCCAGAAAATGAGCCCAAGAGGATCGGTTTTGATGCATCTAAACTTGAGTTTGAGCTTGGAGGTGCAATCTGGGTTTTCCAGATTTCGCACTTCCGCTCGAGCGGGGGGAAGTTCCGCTCGAGCGTGGAATTCGAGCATCCAGCATCTCTCTGCACTGTTTTACAGTCCGCTCGAGCGGAGGATCGGGCGCTCGAGCGGAGTCATGTCTCAAGCTCGAGCGGGTGTCGAGCGAAGATTTCACCCATCTAGTACTTTTACAGTACGCTCGAGCGGGAAAGTTTACGCTCGAGCGTGTACCTTTATTGCATGACCGCTCGAGCGGGGAAACCTGCGCTCGAGCGGGAATCTGTTTTTCTGAAAATGCTTTTTAGTGTGCCTCCTTGCATCCTCATCCCATCCTAGGCATTCTTAGGCCTAGTTTAAGACATCTTATTGAGGATATAGAGGTAGAACACACCGAGGCATTAGGGATTAAGTTGTTATATTTCCCAACTGCGTAGCTTAGTGTGTTCAATCTGTTAACTGTGTAGGGTTGGCGACTAGGGAGACACGCTCTAGCTTACTGTAGCCCGAACTCTGTGAGTAACAATTGTGTAAAGATATGTTCAAAATGATTATCTTCTGAATACTGAACTGAACTGTTTACTGAACTGATACTGTTTACTGAATGAATGTATGTCCTATATTCTGAACTGTATTGTGGCATCCTTAGCACCTACTGTTTACTGTTACTGTTACAGAGATCTCTGTCGGTTCCCTCGTGGAACCACTACTGTTTACTGACTGATGGCCATCATTACTGTTCGGTCTTTAAGACTTACTGTTTACTACTATGCTAATGGATGTACCACATATGACTGAATAACTGTTCTGACTGAAAGACTGAAGTATTGTTTAATGAACTGATTTCATTACTGTAAGGACATTTCATTCATAACCTCTTTACGCATTATGTTATTCACTAGGTTTTAGCTCACTGTTTATATATATATGTAGGTGCTCAGCCACCAGACCGGAGCTAGGAGCGTGGGTTAGACTCCAGTTTTGTCAAGCCAGCCTATGTGCCTCACTGCGAGGTTCCGAGCCTATCGTGTTAAGGCTTAGGGGTGTTTTACAATTCCCCCTTCTGTACCGTCTACTGTTCTGTATAGACTGAATGTTTACCGTACTGCTATCTGTAGACACCCCATTTTGACCAGCCCTAAGACTTGGGCGCTTTCTTTTGATTACTCAATGATGAAAACAGGAATATGCTATCTCACAAAATTCTCAGTAAAAAGATGGAATATAAACTTTAATCCTAGTCTTACACCTGTTTTTGCCAAATTATTTTAGACTCCTTTTCCATTTTCTTTCCCTTTATTATGTATTATATATATATATATATATATTATGTTATATTATTATATAATATTTTATTAAATTTATTCAGTACCCTGGTTTCACCCACGCACCATACTTTTGTATATATATAATATTATATTATATAAGGGTATTATTCCTTCTTTGAAAAAAAAAAATTCACTACACTCCCATCGTGCGTCTTTTTGTTTTCTGTGCCTTTAGACCCGCTTTGGTCAAATTATGTTGCATATTTGGCCTACTAAAATATATTTTATTAGTCCACGTATTTTAATTTTACGTATTTGTGTGTTTTTATATATTTTTCTGGGTATTTGTACATGTATTTATGCTAATAATCTCTTTTATATATTATTATATTGTAAAGTGCATAGTAATTTTACTGTGCATTTCACAGTAAAATCACTGTGCATCTTTTGAAATCAACTCCTACCACCGTTTCTTCTTTTGTCCTTTTCTGACAATTATTTTCTATAAAAGGGGGAAGATCAGAGAAAGAAAAAAGAATTTTTTGGCAGGGGAGAAATCAGGAGAGTCAAAAAAATTGGGAGAGAGAATAAAAAAAATGGGGATTGGTGCGAGGGAATATTGAGAGAAAAAGAATCAGAAAGAAGGAACTGTTAAAGTTGTAATTCCAAATTTTAACTGAGAATTGAGAACACATTCCACAGACTTGAGGGTAATCAAAAGAAAGTTTGTGAATCAGAAAATTCATCATGTCCCCGAAAGGTGAGTTTTTGCAAACTTTCATTTAATTTCAAAATGTGATATAATTTGTTTAAGTACTTTATTTATTGTTTTTCATAATATTTTTTTTTCGCTTTAAATGGTCGGTTGAACCACCTAATTTTACTACTTTATCTGCTGTAATTTACGGTTGTATATAAACTGCTGTAATTTACATAAAATGTTGTAGTTTACTATTTATAAATTGTTGTAATTTTATCGCTTTAAATGGTCGGTTGAACCACCTAATTTTATTACTTTATCTGCTGTAATTTACGGTTGTATATAAACTGTTGTAATTTACATAAAATGTTGTAGTTTACTATTTATAAATTGTTGTAATTTTATCACTTTAAATGGTTGGTCGAACCACCTAATTTGTTAAAAGATGTGACCCCGCCAAATGAATAGTGATCGGTGGTGAATAGTAACCTCCGACGGTAAATAGTAACTTCCGGCGGTGAATAGTAACCCCGACGATGAATAGTACCTCCGGCGATGAATAGTACCTCCGACGATGAATAGTAACAACGGATGAAAAAATGCCTGGTAAGATGAATAACGATCAAGAAAGGTGAATAGTAATTGTCGTGATGAATAGTAACTTCCGGCAGTGAATAGTATCTCGGGATGAATAGTGCTCCCGCAAAAATAAGTTTTCCCGAACAGAACGGAGCAGTCTTCCTACGTCAAGCAAAATATTTTCCGGCGCACATAAAGTTTCTTTATTTTATTTTATTTTATTTTTGAGAGTTTGTGAGGTTTTTTATTTTGTTGTAATATTCCTTTCTCTCTCTCTTATCTGGTTTGTAATAATTTATTCAGAGCGTTGTAATAATTCCCCGCCCCGCTTCTTTCTATCCCGTTCTTTTACTTGCTTTCTTTATTTGTACATAAACATCATATTTATTTTTCATCATAGTTATGCTTCGCATCCATGTTTCATGCATCTTGATTCGGCTAAGTTTGCATTTGTGGATTTAATCAATTCCTATGTGACTATGTGCGCTACCTCATGTTCTTGAGATGATTCACATATCATATTTTAGAGGCTGAATCTTTAGTTGCATCTCATGAGTGAATTGCATTAGGATTTTGTATATAAGATCATGCATGTTTTACTAACTTTGTTTTGTAGCTTGTTCGCGGGTCGTCAAACATGTAAGTTTTTATGCTTTAGCATCCCGTTTGTGTATGTTTTTCTTACTATGTTTAAGCATCCTACCATGTGGCTATTTGCTTATATGATATAATTGTATGAATGCCAGTGGATGGAGGTTGTGTCACTTAATTTGGAATGATATTGATTTTCATGTTTGTAAACTCAATTTATTTGAGTTATACATTTTCAAAACTCTTTCAAAACTACATGAAATCAAGTTGTTCCAAAATGGGTGACATAGTCTATACTTGTATGCTTCACATAGTAAATTTTAGGATTTATTAACTAATCAGAACATGAACATATAAATAAAATAAAATTCATATCATGGTTAGTAAAGGCCGATCTTTGATCGGGTGGGCGGGGGTGCTCATTATTGACCTTCCCCTCTCATACCTAAGGTTCCGAGCCAAGCATCCTTGGTAACGACGAACAGTGGCCTTGGCACGAGTCATGGGTTTCCTAATTTTCCCAAAATAAATATTAGGTGGCGACTCTGAGATCTGATGACGCAGTCCATTTTTGACAAAATTGTAATAAAATGGATTTTCAATAAAAGTTGCCAAATCTGGACTCTCATCTATGTTTCACATTGCACTCGTGAGAATAGATCAAAGAGATCTCGGGGGTCCGAACTGTTTAACGCGCGCGGGTACCCCCCGGGCATGTTACAGTTTCTGGCGACTCTGCTGGGGATTTTATGAAACCTTGACTCGAACTCCATGATATGACCTTTATTTTCAATTATATGTTCATTGCATTGCATTCATTGGTGCACTTCAAGTCCTTGTGTTGCCCAGATACTAGTGGGAGCACATGTAAGCTTTTTGTGACACTACACCTATTTTTACGATACTTTAGAGGCCTTGTGTTGTAACCTTTTGAGATTTGTCAAAAGGGTAGCTTTGCTATGTAGCCCTGCTATCTAGCTTTGCTATCTAAGGTTCTCAGACTCCGAAGAGAGGCTATTTGACTCTTCTGATTTCCTGGGATCTTTATTGGTTATGACCTGAAGGACTCTTTGGTAACGTCACCTTGGCTTCAACCCGTAAAGTAGAGCCAACCTTGTACATATGGTGAGCTATAGTACCTTTCAAATTAGGACAGGATGCTTTCCCGTTTCTAGGATGTATGATACCGCTTGTGTGAATAGTGAAACCCTAGATCATTCCAAGCTAGGACAGGATAACCCTACCCTCTTTAGGGGTGTTTGTTCTCTTTCTTCCTTTATGTGCAATGTATTGGATCTATACATGGGTTCTCAAATTCAAATGAGTGGTTCAAGATGTTCAGTTTAGCATCATTACTTCCAAAACAAAAAAAGAAAAAAAAAAAAAAACAAAAACAAAAACATAAAATCAAAAAAACAAAATAAAAATAAAAAAATAAAAAAACTCCAATATCCCACAAAGTCGACCATTGTAAATAAATAGAACTTGTGGGGTATCCGACCATCTCTGTGATTGGGGAGTGACCACCTGTTGATTGCATGAGCTTTATTTTGAATGCTGTGGCTGGCCCACACTTTGACTAGCAATTTATTTTGAATGTTGTGGCTGGCCCACACTTTGACTAAGCAAAATTGAGAATGGTTTTATTCTGAGTTCTGAATTGAGTATTGAGTCTAAGTTTGACTCCACCAAGTTTGTAGAGTTAGAGTCAGGCTCGAGTCAGCCTAATGAGTCAGAGTCTGTTGATTTCGATAGTGCTAACCTAGACATTTCTGTCATGTCTAGGTTCTCTTTGTCATTTTCTTTTGAGTATGTTGTCAAAAGTCTGTTGCCATTGTTGAGTCATAGTCTCTTTTCAATAAACAGAAAAACAAAAAAACAAAATGCCATAGAGTCTGCCTACTTCTCTGTGCCTTAATTCATTGCATTGACCAAAGTTTTTCAAAACTTTTTCCAAAACTCTGATGAAAACAAAGAGGAAGAATTTCCTCGGGATTTGCAAATTTTGATCAACTGAGAAGAAGAGAGGTGTGCTAAGCCTTTGATGAATAAAATCATTTTTGTTAATGTGGGTACTGAGAATGATCCTAGCTTGGTCCAAATTGGTTCTATCTTGTCTTCGTAAGAGTACGAGTGATTAGTCACTTTGTGAAAAGATTTCAAAAAACTGTTTTTGCGTGGTCCTACAAAGACATGCCTGGAATTGATTATACAATCCCTCTTGACTCGAGGTCCGACCTCCTTAGCTCCTTAGCTTTCAAACCTGAATTCGAAGTATTCAATGATCATTCAAAGTGTAAGGCTTGCGTAGCCGAATTGGAAATATCCCTTGAATTAGGGGCCATGATGTGATTCAAATGGAGGCAGCCCTTCAACTAGGGGCAAGAAGGTCGAATGTGATTCAGATTTGAAACAGCCCTTGATCTAGGGGCAAAAGTATGAGGCTTGCATAGCCGAAATGGAGGTAGCCCTTGAACTAGGGGCAATAAGATACCATCCTTGAGAGGCTCGCTGGGCCGAAAACCCGAAAGGGCGACCTAGGCAAAAGTTAGAGCACAAAAAAAAAAAAAAATAATAATAATAATAATAATAAATAAATAAAAAAAGAAGGAAAAATAAAAAGAAAAATGAAAACCTCGCAAGGTTGAAAACCCGAAAGGGCGGCTTTGGCAAAAGTTAGAGCGTAAAATGAGAGTGTCAATACCCGAGTGAACCTTAGCCAAAACTATGTAGGGCCTGTGATTCAGATTGGAAACAGCCCTTGAACCAGGGGCAAGAAGGTCGGATGTGATTTAAGATTTGAAGCAGTCCTTGAACTAGGGACAAAAGGTTGGATGTGATCAAAGAGTTAAAACTGAATCGTTTCCCAATGAAGACCACCCATAAAGGCAAAACCCAGAATTTGAGAGAATGAATTTTATTGTTGAAGGACAGTCGAGTTCCTATCCATTACACTAGGGGCAAATTCAGACCCAATTAGCCTAGTCCCTACATCATCATATCTACTGGTCAAGTGTAGCAGTCATTGGCCTAGAGATTTCACACCCAATCAACATGGACAAGCTAAAATAAAAGTACCATCCTTGAGAGGCTCGTTGGGTTGAAAACCTGGAAGGACGACCCAGGCAAAATTTAGAGCAGAAAAAAAAATCAAAAAAAAAACAAAAATAATGAAAAACAAAAAAAAGAAATGAACAAAATGAAAAAAAATAGAAAAATGAAAAAATGAAAAGCTCGCAAGGTTGAAAACCCGAAAGGGCGGCTTTGGCAAAAGTTAGAGCACAAAAGGAGAGTGTCAATACCCGAGTGACCCTTAGCCGGAACTACGATGGCCTGATTCCTATCTTGAGGATACGTAGGTAGCTTCATCTTGAAGTTCGGCCCTAATAATTTTTCAACTCATTCATCTCGTCCATGTTTGCTTGGTGTGTCTTTAGTCGACTTGGTTGTCCTATCCGTGTTTGATTGGTGTATCTTCATTCTGCTCAGTTCAATTGGTTTGATTTAACTTGGTTCAGTTCGGTTCGATTCGATTTGGCGGTTCGGTTCAGTCTGGTCCAGTTTTGCTCGACTTCATTCGGTTCGGATTGGCATGGTTCGGTTGGCTTGGTTCAGATATCACCTTTGATTATCTGGTTTGGGACTATGCACCCTAATGGTTGATTCCATGTTAGTTGAGTAGTGGCCATTTGCAAAAATAGATTTTGATTAATTTGAATGAAGCTGACTAATTTTTCTCAAAAATTGTTCCATTTTTGCAAAACTTAGACCGTTCTTTGGATTTGAAAAGGGAAAATTTTCAGTGCTCACAGTTTAGCTTACATGATTTCAAACAGAAAATGGAATAAGTATGCTAATCTAACTGTCATGTTGATCAAAACATTTTTATGAAAAAAAAAAAAAAAAAATTCAAGGTAATGAATTAGGGGCATAGTCGAGTTAGAAATTCTGTCTTCTCCACCACTCGAGTCAACTCCTCGGTGTATGTGAGTGTGTATTCATACCAATCAGTGTATATAAGTGTGTATTCATACCAGTTAGTGTATTCATACCAATCAGGGTATTCATACCAGTCAGTGTATATAAGTGTGTTCTTTTCATACCAGTCAGTATATTTATACCAGTCGGTGTATTCATACCAGTCCGTGTATATAAGTGTGTTTGAATTTTTTTTTTGCTTCGCTCTTCTTTCGTTAAGTCATTCTTTGATTCAGGTCAGTATAGAATCAATGTTCAATTCAGAGTTCAAAATTCGATTACTCTCAAATTCAATCAAACAAAAATGTTTTCAAGTTCAAAGAGATATGCTAGTCACGCCATCGATGTGCAAAAACTAAACTGATTTTATTGTAGTCAGGGAAGGACATCCCCGATCACAGAGACACAAAACAAAACAAAAAAAAAAACAAAAACAAAACACAAAAAAAAAAAAAAAAAAAAAAAAAAAAAAAGAGAGAGTAGCATTTTCTCAGTTTTTCGGCAGTAGCTCGGAAGCGAAGATTACAACCAGCTTCATTTGCACACAGTTTCGTTGCCTGACTTTACCATCAGCTGCCTCGCTTCATCTTTACTTCTTCGAAGCTCTTGAAGACTCTGCCTCGGCCTTGGCAGAGCTTCCGAAGGAGATTATCCCTCGCTGGCCGTCAAAGGTAGTCCCATGACGAGTTGCGACGGTCACCTGTCGTTTCAACTCCTTGATTTGTTTCTTCAAGCCACTAACTTCCCCTCGAGAATCTTTGTACATATGTTGAAGTAAAGAAAGTTGTGCATTCAATCGATGTACTTCATACGTCCTGTTCTGCAGTCGACGGGACAAGTTGGAGACCGCTGTCACGGTCTCCACACATGACCTCAGTGTATATGAGTTTGCTTCGATGTTAGACTGTGCCGCCATGATTTGTTCAACTGACATCGCTGGAAAGTTGAAAACAGGGGAAGGAGGAGGAGCTCGTGGTTGAGGTTCAGGAGAGTCAGAATCGGTCATCTCTATCGTGGACTCGTTCAGGTCTGGAAAAAGAGTGAGAGAACCGTGTGAAGAAGCCATGGCAAAGAAGAGTAATGTAAAAGAAAGAGGTTGCAGAGTGGTGACAGAGAAAGTTTGCAGGCTTTTGCTCTGCCTCTCTCTTTCGCAGGCCTCAACTTAAGAAGAGGATGAAGCCAAAGAAGAAGACAAAGAGGGAGGAAGGCTGAGATAATCATTGACAATCGGGGCACGATTGGATAGCCTGTCGGTCAGGCGCCGCGATTATTGAAATCGCGCGCCAGACACAACGCTCGAAGAAGATGACGGAAGAGAGAGTGAGACAAAAACAGAGAGAGAGGCGGGAGAATTGTATATTTATACATATATGTATATATATTGTATATCTATGTATTATATATATTTGTTTGAACGTTTTGGTTACAAGAGTGGCTTGGGTTCAGTGGTTTGGCTCAGTGATTGAAGGCTGGAAGGTTGAGCCCGAGGTCAGGGGTTCGAACCCTACAATACAAATGTTTCTTTTGTTTTGTTTTGGTCTTATGTATATATATGTCTCGTATACCTATATATATATATATTTGTTTGAATATTTTGTCACAAGAGTGACATGGCTCAGTGGTCGAGGACTCGAAGGCCAAACTTGAGATCAGAGGGTCGAACCCCCGTGCCTATGCATTTTGCATTTTTCCTTTCTTTTTTTTTTTGCGTGTTTTGCGTACGTGCGTTGACGCCAGCAAACGGAATATGCCTTCTCAGTAACGGTATCTTTCCGTTGATGGCTACAAACAGAATATTCCCCGAATCTATGTATGTATACCGTACATGCATGTCTGTGTATATTGCTGTATTTGTATGTATTTTGTCTGTACATAGTATATGTGTACGGTATTTGGTTCGAGCATACAAATCCTTCTTTCATTCTGTGCATCTAACGCATAATAAAGCACCTATCGCAAAATTTCGATTCCATCGCACTGTCTTGTGCAATTTTTAATCGCGCTATCTTGCGCATCACACCATCTTGTGCACTCCCTAGGTCTAGGAGACCTTAAATCCTCTGAAGGTGCAATTCCTTTGGTGTTTGTCGTGCCCGAACGACTTCAATGGTCTAAGAATGGTCTAGGAGACCTTAAATCCTCTAAAGGTGCAATTCCTTTGGTGTTTGTCGTGCCCGAACGACTTCAGATGGTCTGGTATAGCCACCTGCCTGTGATTGCAATGAGTTCCTAGGAGACCAACTGCGACGGTGGAAACTAGAGTTCGAATGGCGATGCCTAGAACGCAAAAGGTTTGGAATTTCCGAGACTAAAGTCTGGTTTAAATACCCAGGGGTGTATCCCCGGCTTGAAATCTGTATGGCAGCCCCATAGGTTGAGGTAGCGTGTATGCGCCTCAATTCTGGATATTGAACCAAACTAGTCTGTCACCCCGTTGGAGAATAGGGAAAGTTGTGAATATGATCACGAAGAAAAGCAGTATCGGTGGCTTCTACATGTAGAGGTTACCCCTTGTCATTCTACCATACCTTCTTCCACTTGCGTGAGACGCGTTTGGATTTCGAATCCACCTTTACTCCTTTCACGTGAAATGTGATGTTTACATGGTTAAAACCTTCCCTCTCTCTGTATAAAATACGTTGAGATACGCCTGTTGGTTACACCATTGTCATTTTTCACTTGGTTAAAACCTTCCCCCTCTCCGTATAAAATACGGTTAGGTACGCCTGTTGGTTACACCATTATCATTCTCGTAACCTTCCCTCTCTTCGTATAAAATACGTTGAGATACGCCTGTTGGTTACACCATTGTCATTTTCACTGGTTAAAACCTTCCCCCTCTCCGTATAAAATACGGTTAGGTACGCCTGTTGGTTACACCATTGTCATTCTCATTGGTTAAAACCTTCCCCCTCTCCGTATAAAATACGGTTAGGTACGCCTGTTGGTTACACCATTGTCATTCTCATTGGTTAAAACCTTCCCCCTCTCCGTATAAAATACGGTTAGGTACGCCTGTTGGTTACACCATTGTTGTTCTTCTTGGTTAAAACCTTCCCCCTCTCCGTATAAAATACGGTTAGGTACGCCTGTTGGTTACACCATTGTCATTCTACTTGGTTAAAACCTTCCCCCTCTCCGTATAAAATACGGTTAGGTATGCTTGTTGGTTACACCATTGTCATTTTCTCTGGTTAAAACCTTCCATCTCTCCGTATAAAATACGTTGAGATACGCCTGTTGGTTACACCATTGTCATTTTCTACTTGGTTAAAACCTTCCCCCTCTCCGTATAAAATACGGTTAGGTATGCTTGTTGGTTACACCATTGTCATTTTCTCTGGTTAAAACCTTCCCTCTCTCCGTATAAAATACGTTGAGATACGCCTGTTGGTTACACCATTGTCATTTTCTCTGGTTAAAACCTTCCCTCTCTTCGTATAAAATACGTTGAGATACGCCTGTTGGTTACACCATTGTCATTCTACTTGGTTAAAACCTTCCCCCTCTCCGTATAAAATACGGTTAGGTATGCCTGTTGGTTACACCATTGTCATTCTCGTTGGTTAAAACCTTCCCTCTCTTCGTATAAAATACGTTGAGATACGCCTGTTGGTTACACCATTATCATTTTCTTTGGTTAAAACCTTCCCTCTCTCCGTATAAAATACGTTGAGATACGCCTGTTGGTTACACCATTGTTGTTCTACTTGGTTAAAACCTTCCCCCTCTCCGTATAAAATACGGTTAGGTACGCCTGTTGGTTACACCGTTGCCATTTTCTACTTGGTTAAAACCTTCCCCCTCTCCGTATAAAATACGGTTAGGTACGCCTGTTGGTTACACCATTGTCATTTTCTCTGGTTAAAACCTTCCCTCTCTCCGTATAAAATACGGTGAGATACGCCAGCTGGTTACACCATTGTCATTTTCTCTGGTTAAAACCTTCCCTCTCTTCGTATAAAATACGTTGAGATACGCCTGTTGGTTACACCATTGTCATTTTCTCTGGTTAAAACCTTCCCTCTCTTCGTATAAAATACGTTGAGATACGCCTGTTGGTTACACCATTGTCATTTTCTACTTGGTTAATACCTTCTTCCTCTCCGTATGAGATTGTTGGTTATACTGCCATTCCTCCTATCGCGTGAAACGCGTTGGGATTACAAGTTTACTCGGTTAAAAACATCAAGTGCGTCTGGTGTTTACACCATCTTTCCTCCTTTCGCGTGAGACGCGTTAGGCTGTTGGTTCACTCAGTTAAAATTATGTTGTGACACATTTGTATGTGATCTTGTGGCACATTTAATGCAATGCACCCCCTGTTATGTTTCATATCATTTGCACGAAGCTTGCCTTTTCATTGTTGTCATCTTCATATCTTTATCATCACTCCATGGCATTGTATTGCATTGCATAATCATGAATTTTCAAACAACTGGCTTCGCGAAGCGTGTAAGTCCAACCTTCAAACTGCATTTTGAGCATGTCACTTGCATTCTGCCCCTGAACTACGCTGGTTTGATTCCTTGCAAAAGGATACGTAGGCAACCTTCGGGTTCAACCACTTGCATTGCATCTTGTTTGCTTGCCCAAGTCTTACGGCCTTGTCAAAAGGGTCGTCTTTGGGCTTTGACATTCACTCACGTCATGAAATGACTTTGAGCTCTGTCAAAGAGGGGCAACTGTAGACACCCCATTTTGACCAGCCCTAAGACTTGGGCGCTTTCTTTTGATTACTCAATGATGAAAACAGGAATATGCTATCTCACAAAATTCTCAGTAAAAAGATGGAATATAAACTTTAATCCTAGTCTTACACCTGTTTTTGCCAAATTATTTTAGACTCCTTTTCCATTTTCTTTCCCTTTATTATGTATTATATATATATATATATATATATTATGTTATATTATTATATAATATTTTATTAAATTTATTCAGTACCCTGGTTTCACCCACGCACCATACTTTTGTATATATATAATATTATATTATATAAGGGTATTATTCCTTCTTTGAAAAAAAAAAATTCACTACACTCCCATCGTGCGTCTTTTTGTTTTCTGTGCCTTTAGACCCGCTTTGGTCAAATTATGTTGCATATTTGGCCTACTAAAATATATTTTATTAGTCCACGTATTTTAATTTTACGTATTTGTGTGTTTTTATATATTTTTCTGGGTATTTGTACATGTATTTATGCTAATAATCTCTTTTATATATTATTATATTGTAAAGTGCATAGTAATTTTACTGTGCATTTCACAGTAAAATCACTGTGCATCTTTTGAAATCAACTCCTACCACCGTTTCTTCTTTTGTCCTTTTCTGACAATTATTTTCTATAAAAGGGGGAAGATCAGAGAAAGAAAAAAGAATTTTTTGGCAGGGGAGAAATCAGGAGAGTCAAAAAAATTGGGAGAGAGAATAAAAAAAATGGGGATTGGTGCGAGGGAATATTGAGAGAAAAAGAATCAGAAAGAAGGAACTGTTAAAGTTGTAATTCCAAATTTTAACTGAGAATTGAGAACACATTCCACAGACTTGAGGGTAATCAAAAGAAAGTTTGTGAATCAGAAAATTCATCATGTCCCCGAAAGGTGAGTTTTTGCAAACTTTCATTTAATTTCAAAATGTGATATAATTTGTTTAAGTACTTTATTTATTGTTTTTCATAATATTTTTTTTCGCTTTAAATGGTCGGTTGAACCACCTAATTTTACTACTTTATCTGCTGTAATTTACGGTTGTATATAAACTGCTGTAATTTACATAAAATGTTGTAGTTTACTATTTATAAATTGTTGTAATTTTATCGCTTTAAATGGTCGGTTGAACCACCTAATTTTATTACTTTATCTGCTGTAATTTACGGTTGTATATAAACTGTTGTAATTTACATAAAATGTTGTAGTTTACTATTTATAAATTGTTGTAATTTTATCACTTTAAATGGTTGGTCGAACCACCTAATTTGTTAAAAGATGTGACCCCGCCAAATGAATAGTGATCGGTGGTGAATAGTAACCTCCGACGGTAAATAGTAACTTCCGGCGGTGAATAGTAACCCCGACGATGAATAGTACCTCCGGCGATGAATAGTACCTCCGACGATGAATAGTAACAGCGGATGAAAAAATGCCTGGTAAGATGAATAACGATCAAGAAAGGTGAATAGTAATTGTCGTGATGAATAGTAACTTCCGGCAGTGAATAGTATCTCGGGATGAATAGTGCTCCCGCAAAAATAAGTTTTCCCGAACAGAACGGAGCAGTCTTCCTACGTCAAGCAAAATATTTTCCGGCGCACATAAAGTTTCTTTATTTTATTTTATTTTATTTTTGAGAGTTTGTGAGGTTTTTTATTTTGTTGTAATATTCCTTTCTCTCTCTCTTATCTGGTTTGTAATAATTTATTCAGAGCGTTGTAATAATTCCCCGCCCCGCTTCTTTCTATCCCGTTCTTTTACTTGCTTTCTTTATTTGTACATAAACATCATATTTATTTTTCATCATAGTTATGCTTCGCATCCATGTTTCATGCATCTTGATTCGGCTAAGTTTGCATTTGTGGATTTAATCAATTCCTATGTGACTATGTGCGCTACCTCATGTTCTTGAGATGATTCACATATCATATTTTAGAGGCTGAATCTTTAGTTGCATCTCATGAGTGAATTGCATTAGGATTTTGTATATAAGATCATGCATGTTTTACTAACTTTGTTTTGTAGCTTGTTCGCGGGTCGTCAAACATGTAAGTTTTTATGCTTTAGCATCCCGTTTGTGTATGTTTTTCTTACTATGTTTAAGCATCCTACCATGTGGCTATTTGCTTATATGATATAATTGTATGAATGCCAGTGGATGGAGGTTGTGTCACTTAATTTGGAATGATATTGATTTTCATGTTTGTAAACTCAATTTATTTGAGTTATACATTTTCAAAACTCTTTCAAAACTACATGAAATCAAGTTGTTCCAAAATGGGTGACATAGTCTATACTTGTATGCTTCACATAGTAAATTTTAGGATTTATTAACTAATCAGAACATGAACATATAAATAAAATAAAATTCATATCATGGTTAGTAAAGGCCGATCTTTGATCGGGTGGGCGGGGGTGCTCATTATTGACCTTCCCCTCTCATACCTAAGGTTCCGAGCCAAGCATCCTTGGTAACGACGAACAGTGGCCTTGGCACGAGTCATGGGTTTCCTAATTTTCCCAAAATAAATATTAGGTGGCGACTCTGAGATCTGATGACGCAGTCCATTTTTGACAAAATTGTAATAAAATGGATTTTCAATAAAAGTTGCCAAATCTGGACTCTCATCTATGTTTCACATTGCACTCGTGAGAATAGATCAAAGAGATCTCGGGGGTCCGAACTGTTTAACGCGCGCGGGTACCCCCCGGGCATGTTACAGTTTCTGGCGACTCTGCTGGGGATTTTATGAAACCTTGACTCGAACTCCATGATATGACCTTTATTTTCAATTATATGTTCATTGCATTGCATTCATTGGTGCACTTCAAGTCCTTGTGTTGCCCAGATACTAGTGGGAGCACATGTAAGCTTTTTGTGACACTACACCTATTTTTACGATACTTTAGAGGCCTTGTGTTGTAACCTTTTGAGATTTGTCAAAAGGGTAGCTTTGCTATGTAGCCCTGCTATCTAGCTTTGCTATCTAAGGTTCTCAGACTCCGAAGAGAGGCTATTTGACTCTTCTGATTTCCTGGGATCTTTATTGGTTATGACCTGAAGGACTCTTTGGTAACGTCACCTTGGCTTCAACCCGTAAAGTAGAGCCAACCTTGTACATATGGTGAGCTATAGTACCTTTCAAATTAGGACAGGATGCTTTCCCGTTTCTAGGATGTATGATACCGCTTGTGTGAATAGTGAAACCCTAGATCATTCCAAGCTAGGACAGGATAACCCTACCCTCTTTAGGGGTGTTTGTTCTCTTTCTTCCTTTATGTGCAATGTATTGGATCTATACATGGGTTCTCAAATTCAAATGAGTGGTTCAAGATGTTCAGTTTAGCATCATTACTTCCAAAACAAAAAAAGAAAAAAAAAAAAAAACAAAAACAAAAACATAAAATCAAAAAAACAAAATAAAAATAAAAAAATAAAAAAACTCCAATATCCCACAAAGTCGACCATTGTAAATAAATAGAACTTGTGGGGTATCCGACCATCTCTGTGATTGGGGAGTGACCACCTGTTGATTGCATGAGCTTTATTTTGAATGCTGTGGCTGGCCCACACTTTGACTAGCAATTTATTTTGAATGTTGTGGCTGGCCCACACTTTGACTAAGCAAAATTGAGAATGGTTTTATTCTGAGTTCTGAATTGAGTATTGAGTCTAAGTTTGACTCCACCAAGTTTGTAGAGTTAGAGTCAGGCTCGAGTCAGCCTAATGAGTCAGAGTCTGTTGATTTCGATAGTGCTAACCTAGACATTTCTGTCATGTCTAGGTTCTCTTTGTCATTTTCTTTTGAGTATGTTGTCAAAAGTCTGTTGCCATTGTTGAGTCATAGTCTCTTTTCAATAAACAGAAAAACAAAAAAACAAAATGCCATAGAGTCTGCCTACTTCTCTGTGCCTTAATTCATTGCATTGACCAAAGTTTTTCAAAACTTTTTCCAAAACTCTGATGAAAACAAAGAGGAAGAATTTCCTCGGGATTTGCAAATTTTGATCAACTGAGAAGAAGAGAGGTGTGCTAAGCCTTTGATGAATAAAATCATTTTTGTTAATGTGGGTACTGAGAATGATCCTAGCTTGGTCCAAATTGGTTCTATCTTGTCTTCGTAAGAGTACGAGTGATTAGTCACTTTGTGAAAAGATTTCAAAAAACTGTTTTTGCGTGGTCCTACAAAGACATGCCTGGAATTGATTATACAATCCCTCTTGACTCGAGGTCCGACCTCCTTAGCTCCTTAGCTTTCAAACCTGAATTCGAAGTATTCAATGATCATTCAAAGTGTAAGGCTTGCGTAGCCGAATTGGAAATATCCCTTGAATTAGGGGCCATGATGTGATTCAAATGGAGGCAGCCCTTCAACTAGGGGCAAGAAGGTCGAATGTGATTCAGATTTGAAACAGCCCTTGATCTAGGGGCAAAAGTATGAGGCTTGCATAGCCGAAATGGAGGTAGCCCTTGAACTAGGGGCAATAAGATACCATCCTTGAGAGGCTCGCTGGGCCGAAAACCCGAAAGGGCGACCTAGGCAAAAGTTAGAGCACAAAAAAAAAAAAAAATAATAATAATAATAATAATAAATAAATAAAAAAAGAAGGAAAAATAAAAAGAAAAATGAAAACCTCGCAAGGTTGAAAACCCGAAAGGGCGGCTTTGGCAAAAGTTAGAGCGTAAAATGAGAGTGTCAATACCCGAGTGAACCTTAGCCAAAACTATGTAGGGCCTGTGATTCAGATTGGAAACAGCCCTTGAACCAGGGGCAAGAAGGTCGGATGTGATTTAAGATTTGAAGCAGTCCTTGAACTAGGGACAAAAGGTTGGATGTGATCAAAGAGTTAAAACTGAATCGTTTCCCAATGAAGACCACCCATAAAGGCAAAACCCAGAATTTGAGAGAATGAATTTTATTGTTGAAGGACAGTCGAGTTCCTATCCATTACACTAGGGGCAAATTCAGACCCAATTAGCCTAGTCCCTACATCATCATATCTACTGGTCAAGTGTAGCAGTCATTGGCCTAGAGATTTCACACCCAATCAACATGGACAAGCTAAAATAAAAGTACCATCCTTGAGAGGCTCGTTGGGTTGAAAACCTGGAAGGACGACCCAGGCAAAATTTAGAGCAGAAAAAAAAATCAAAAAAAAAACAAAAATAATGAAAAACAAAAAAAAGAAATGAACAAAATGAAAAAAAATAGAAAAATGAAAAAATGAAAAGCTCGCAAGGTTGAAAACCCGAAAGGGCGGCTTTGGCAAAAGTTAGAGCACAAAAGGAGAGTGTCAATACCCGAGTGACCCTTAGCCGGAACTACGATGGCCTGATTCCTATCTTGAGGATACGTAGGTAGCTTCATCTTGAAGTTCGGCCCTAATAATTTTTCAACTCATTCATCTCGTCCATGTTTGCTTGGTGTGTCTTTAGTCGACTTGGTTGTCCTATCCGTGTTTGATTGGTGTATCTTCATTCTGCTCAGTTCAATTGGTTTGATTTAACTTGGTTCAGTTCGGTTCGATTCGATTTGGCGGTTCGGTTCAGTCTGGTCCAGTTTTGCTCGACTTCATTCGGTTCGGATTGGCATGGTTCGGTTGGCTTGGTTCAGATATCACCTTTGATTATCTGGTTTGGGACTATGCACCCTAATGGTTGATTCCATGTTAGTTGAGTAGTGGCCATTTGCAAAAATAGATTTTGATTAATTTGAATGAAGCTGACTAATTTTTCTCAAAAATTGTTCCATTTTTGCAAAACTTAGACCGTTCTTTGGATTTGAAAAGGGAAAATTTTCAGTGCTCACAGTTTAGCTTACATGATTTCAAACAGAAAATGGAATAAGTATGCTAATCTAACTGTCATGTTGATCAAAACATTTTTATGAAAAAAAAAAAAAAAAAATTCAAGGTAATGAATTAGGGGCATAGTCGAGTTAGAAATTCTGTCTTCTCCACCACTCGAGTCAACTCCTCGGTGTATGTGAGTGTGTATTCATACCAATCAGTGTATATAAGTGTGTATTCATACCAGTTAGTGTATTCATACCAATCAGGGTATTCATACCAGTCAGTGTATATAAGTGTGTTCTTTTCATACCAGTCAGTATATTTATACCAGTCGGTGTATTCATACCAGTCCGTGTATATAAGTGTGTTTGAATTTTTTTTTTGCTTCGCTCTTCTTTCGTTAAGTCATTCTTTGATTCAGGTCAGTATAGAATCAATGTTCAATTCAGAGTTCAAAATTCGATTACTCTCAAATTCAATCAAACAAAAATGTTTTCAAGTTCAAAGAGATATGCTAGTCACGCCATCGATGTGCAAAAACTAAACTGATTTTATTGTAGTCAGGGAAGGACATCCCCGATCACAGAGACACAAAACAAAACAAAAAAAAAAACAAAAACAAAACACAAAAAAAAAAAAAAAAAAAAAAAAAAAAAAGAGAGAGTAGCATTTTCTCAGTTTTTCGGCAGTAGCTCGGAAGCGAAGATTACAACCAGCTTCATTTGCACACAGTTTCGTTGCCTGACTTTACCATCAGCTGCCTCGCTTCATCTTTACTTCTTCGAAGCTCTTGAAGACTCTGCCTCGGCCTTGGCAGAGCTTCCGAAGGAGATTATCCCTCGCTGGCCGTCAAAGGTAGTCCCATGACGAGTTGCGACGGTCACCTGTCGTTTCAACTCCTTGATTTGTTTCTTCAAGCCACTAACTTCCCCTCGAGAATCTTTGTACATATGTTGAAGTAAAGAAAGTTGTGCATTCAATCGATGTACTTCATACGTCCTGTTCTGCAGTCGACGGGACAAGTTGGAGACCGCTGTCACGGTCTCCACACATGACCTCAGTGTATATGAGTTTGCTTCGATGTTAGACTGTGCCGCCATGATTTGTTCAACTGACATCGCTGGAAAGTTGAAAACAGGGGAAGGAGGAGGAGCTCGTGGTTGAGGTTCAGGAGAGTCAGAATCGGTCATCTCTATCGTGGACTCGTTCAGGTCTGGAAAAAGAGTGAGAGAACCGTGTGAAGAAGCCATGGCAAAGAAGAGTAATGTAAAAGAAAGAGGTTGCAGAGTGGTGACAGAGAAAGTTTGCAGGCTTTTGCTCTGCCTCTCTCTTTCGCAGGCCTCAACTTAAGAAGAGGATGAAGCCAAAGAAGAAGACAAAGAGGGAGGAAGGCTGAGATAATCATTGACAATCGGGGCACGATTGGATAGCCTGTCGGTCAGGCGCCGCGATTATTGAAATCGCGCGCCAGACACAACGCTCGAAGAAGATGACGGAAGAGAGAGTGAGACAAAAACAGAGAGAGAGGCGGGAGAATTGTATATTTATACATATATGTATATATATTGTATATCTATGTATTATATATATTTGTTTGAACGTTTTGGTTACAAGAGTGGCTTGGGTTCAGTGGTTTGGCTCAGTGATTGAAGGCTGGAAGGTTGAGCCCGAGGTCAGGGGTTCGAACCCTACAATACAAATGTTTCTTTTGTTTTGTTTTGGTCTTATGTATATATATGTCTCGTATACCTATATATATATATATTTGTTTGAATATTTTGTCACAAGAGTGACATGGCTCAGTGGTCGAGGACTCGAAGGCCAAACTTGAGATCAGAGGGTCGAACCCCCGTGCCTATGCATTTTGCATTTTTCCTTTCTTTTTTTTTTTGCGTGTTTTGCGTACGTGCGTTGACGCCAGCAAACGGAATATGCCTTCTCAGTAACGGTATCTTTCCGTTGATGGCTACAAACAGAATATTCCCCGAATCTATGTATGTATACCGTACATGCATGTCTGTGTATATTGCTGTATTTGTATGTATTTTGTCTGTACATAGTATATGTGTACGGTATTTGGTTCGAGCATACAAATCCTTCTTTCATTCTGTGCATCTAACGCATAATAAAGCACCTATCGCAAAATTTCGATTCCATCGCACTGTCTTGTGCAATTTTTAATCGCGCTATCTTGCGCATCACACCATCTTGTGCACTCCCTAGGTCTAGGAGACCTTAAATCCTCTGAAGGTGCAATTCCTTTGGTGTTTGTCGTGCCCGAACGACTTCAATGGTCTAAGAATGGTCTAGGAGACCTTAAATCCTCTAAAGGTGCAATTCCTTTGGTGTTTGTCGTGCCCGAACGACTTCAGATGGTCTGGTATAGCCACCTGCCTGTGATTGCAATGAGTTCCTAGGAGACCAACTGCGACGGTGGAAACTAGAGTTCGAATGGCGATGCCTAGAACGCAAAAGGTTTGGAATTTCCGAGACTAAAGTCTGGTTTAAATACCCAGGGGTGTATCCCCGGCTTGAAATCTGTATGGCAGCCCCATAGGTTGAGGTAGCGTGTATGCGCCTCAATTCTGGATATTGAACCAAACTAGTCTGTCACCCCGTTGGAGAATAGGGAAAGTTGTGAATATGATCACGAAGAAAAGCAGTATCGGTGGCTTCTACATGTAGAGGTTACCCCTTGTCATTCTACCATACCTTCTTCCACTTGCGTGAGACGCGTTTGGATTTCGAATCCACCTTTACTCCTTTCACGTGAAATGTGATGTTTACATGGTTAAAACCTTCCCTCTCTCTGTATAAAATACGTTGAGATACGCCTGTTGGTTACACCATTGTCATTTTTCACTTGGTTAAAACCTTCCCCCTCTCCGTATAAAATACGGTTAGGTACGCCTGTTGGTTACACCATTATCATTCTCGTAACCTTCCCTCTCTTCGTATAAAATACGTTGAGATACGCCTGTTGGTTACACCATTGTCATTTTCACTGGTTAAAACCTTCCCCCTCTCCGTATAAAATACGGTTAGGTACGCCTGTTGGTTACACCATTGTCATTCTCATTGGTTAAAACCTTCCCCCTCTCCGTATAAAATACGGTTAGGTACGCCTGTTGGTTACACCATTGTCATTCTCATTGGTTAAAACCTTCCCCCTCTCCGTATAAAATACGGTTAGGTACGCCTGTTGGTTACACCATTGTTGTTCTTCTTGGTTAAAACCTTCCCCCTCTCCGTATAAAATACGGTTAGGTACGCCTGTTGGTTACACCATTGTCATTCTACTTGGTTAAAACCTTCCCCCTCTCCGTATAAAATACGGTTAGGTATGCTTGTTGGTTACACCATTGTCATTTTCTCTGGTTAAAACCTTCCATCTCTCCGTATAAAATACGTTGAGATACGCCTGTTGGTTACACCATTGTCATTTTCTACTTGGTTAAAACCTTCCCCCTCTCCGTATAAAATACGGTTAGGTATGCTTGTTGGTTACACCATTGTCATTTTCTCTGGTTAAAACCTTCCCTCTCTCCGTATAAAATACGTTGAGATACGCCTGTTGGTTACACCATTGTCATTTTCTCTGGTTAAAACCTTCCCTCTCTTCGTATAAAATACGTTGAGATACGCCTGTTGGTTACACCATTGTCATTCTACTTGGTTAAAACCTTCCCCCTCTCCGTATAAAATACGGTTAGGTATGCCTGTTGGTTACACCATTGTCATTCTCGTTGGTTAAAACCTTCCCTCTCTTCGTATAAAATACGTTGAGATACGCCTGTTGGTTACACCATTATCATTTTCTTTGGTTAAAACCTTCCCTCTCTCCGTATAAAATACGTTGAGATACGCCTGTTGGTTACACCATTGTTGTTCTACTTGGTTAAAACCTTCCCCCTCTCCGTATAAAATACGGTTAGGTACGCCTGTTGGTTACACCGTTGCCATTTTCTACTTGGTTAAAACCTTCCCCCTCTCCGTATAAAATACGGTTAGGTACGCCTGTTGGTTACACCATTGTCATTTTCTCTGGTTAAAACCTTCCCTCTCTCCGTATAAAATACGGTGAGATACGCCAGCTGGTTACACCATTGTCATTTTCTCTGGTTAAAACCTTCCCTCTCTTCGTATAAAATACGTTGAGATACGCCTGTTGGTTACACCATTGTCATTTTCTCTGGTTAAAACCTTCCCTCTCTTCGTATAAAATACGTTGAGATACGCCTGTTGGTTACACCATTGTCATTTTCTACTTGGTTAATACCTTCTTCCTCTCCGTATGAGATTGTTGGTTATACTGCCATTCCTCCTATCGCGTGAAACGCGTTGGGATTACAAGTTTACTCGGTTAAAAACATCAAGTGCGTCTGGTGTTTACACCATCTTTCCTCCTTTCGCGTGAGACGCGTTAGGCTGTTGGTTCACTCAGTTAAAATTATGTTGTGACACATTTGTATGTGATCTTGTGGCACATTTAATGCAATGCACCCCCTGTTATGTTTCATATCATTTGCACGAAGCTTGCCTTTTCATTGTTGTCATCTTCATATCTTTATCATCACTCCATGGCATTGTATTGCATTGCATAATCATGAATTTTCAAACAACTGGCTTCGCGAAGCGTGTAAGTCCAACCTTCAAACTGCATTTTGAGCATGTCACTTGCATTCTGCCCCTGAACTACGCTGGTTTGATTCCTTGCAAAAGGATACGTAGGCAACCTTCGGGTTCAACCACTTGCATTGCATCTTGTTTGCTTGCCCAAGTCTTACGGCCTTGTCAAAAGGGTCGTCTTTGGGCTTTGACATTCACTCACGTCATGAAATGACTTTGAGCTCTGTCAAAGAGGGGCAACTGTAGACACCCCATTTTGACCAGCCCTAAGACTTGGGCGCTTTCTTTTGATTACTCAATGATGAAAACAGGAATATGCTATCTCACAAAATTCTCAGTAAAAAGATGGAATATAAACTTTAATCCTAGTCTTACACCTGTTTTTGCCAAATTATTTTAGACTCCTTTTCCATTTTCTTTCCCTTTATTATGTATTATATATATATATATATATATATTATGTTATATTATTATATAATATTTTATTAAATTTATTCAGTACCCTGGTTTCACCCACGCACCATACTTTTGTATATATATAATATTATATTATATAAGGGTATTATTCCTTCTTTGAAAAAAAAAAATTCACTACACTCCCATCGTGCGTCTTTTTGTTTTCTGTGCCTTTAGACCCGCTTTGGTCAAATTATGTTGCATATTTGGCCTACTAAAATATATTTTATTAGTCCACGTATTTTAATTTTACGTATTTGTGTGTTTTTATATATTTTTCTGGGTATTTGTACATGTATTTATGCTAATAATCTCTTTTATATATTATTATATTGTAAAGTGCATAGTAATTTTACTGTGCATTTCACAGTAAAATCACTGTGCATCTTTTGAAATCAACTCCTACCACCGTTTCTTCTTTTGTCCTTTTCTGACAATTATTTTCTATAAAAGGGGGAAGATCAGAGAAAGAAAAAAGAATTTTTTGGCAGGGGAGAAATCAGGAGAGTCAAAAAAATTGGGAGAGAGAATAAAAAAAATGGGGATTGGTGCGAGGGAATATTGAGAGAAAAAGAATCAGAAAGAAGGAACTGTTAAAGTTGTAATTCCAAATTTTAACTGAGAATTGAGAACACATTCCACAGACTTGAGGGTAATCAAAAGAAAGTTTGTGAATCAGAAAATTCATCATGTCCCCGAAAGGTGAGTTTTTGCAAACTTTCATTTAATTTCAAAATGTGATATAATTTGTTTAAGTACTTTATTTATTGTTTTTCATAATATTTTTTTTTCGCTTTAAATGGTCGGTTGAACCACCTAATTTTACTACTTTATCTGCTGTAATTTACGGTTGTATATAAACTGCTGTAATTTACATAAAATGTTGTAGTTTACTATTTATAAATTGTTGTAATTTTATCGCTTTAAATGGTCGGTTGAACCACCTAATTTTATTACTTTATCTGCTGTAATTTACGGTTGTATATAAACTGTTGTAATTTACATAAAATGTTGTAGTTTACTATTTATAAATTGTTGTAATTTTATCACTTTAAATGGTTGGTCGAACCACCTAATTTGTTAAAAGATGTGACCCCGCCAAATGAATAGTGATCGGTGGTGAATAGTAACCTCCGACGGTAAATAGTAACTTCCGGCGGTGAATAGTAACCCCGACGATGAATAGTACCTCCGGCGATGAATAGTACCTCCGACGATGAATAGTAACAGCGGATGAAAAAATGCCTGGTAAGATGAATAACGATCAAGAAAGGTGAATAGTAATTGTCGTGATGAATAGTAACTTCCGGCAGTGAATAGTATCTCGGGATGAATAGTGCTCCCGCAAAAATAAGTTTTCCCGAACAGAACGGAGCAGTCTTCCTACGTCAAGCAAAATATTTTCCGGCGCACATAAAGTTTCTTTATTTTATTTTATTTTATTTTTGAGAGTTTGTGAGGTTTTTTATTTTGTTGTAATATTCCTTTCTCTCTCTCTTATCTGGTTTGTAATAATTTATTCAGAGCGTTGTAATAATTCCCCGCCCCGCTTCTTTCTATCCCGTTCTTTTACTTGCTTTCTTTATTTGTACATAAACATCATATTTATTTTTCATCATAGTTATGCTTCGCATCCATGTTTCATGCATCTTGATTCGGCTAAGTTTGCATTTGTGGATTTAATCAATTCCTATGTGACTATGTGCGCTACCTCATGTTCTTGAGATGATTCACATATCATATTTTAGAGGCTGAATCTTTAGTTGCATCTCATGAGTGAATTGCATTAGGATTTTGTATATAAGATCATGCATGTTTTACTAACTTTGTTTTGTAGCTTGTTCGCGGGTCGTCAAACATGTAAGTTTTTATGCTTTAGCATCCCGTTTGTGTATGTTTTTCTTACTATGTTTAAGCATCCTACCATGTGGCTATTTGCTTATATGATATAATTGTATGAATGCCAGTGGATGGAGGTTGTGTCACTTAATTTGGAATGATATTGATTTTCATGTTTGTAAACTCAATTTATTTGAGTTATACATTTTCAAAACTCTTTCAAAACTACATGAAATCAAGTTGTTCCAAAATGGGTGACATAGTCTATACTTGTATGCTTCACATAGTAAATTTTAGGATTTATTAACTAATCAGAACATGAACATATAAATAAAATAAAATTCATATCATGGTTAGTAAAGGCCGATCTTTGATCGGGTGGGCGGGGGTGCTCATTATTGACCTTCCCCTCTCATACCTAAGGTTCCGAGCCAAGCATCCTTGGTAACGACGAACAGTGGCCTTGGCACGAGTCATGGGTTTCCTAATTTTCCCAAAATAAATATTAGGTGGCGACTCTGAGATCTGATGACGCAGTCCATTTTTGACAAAATTGTAATAAAATGGATTTTCAATAAAAGTTGCCAAATCTGGACTCTCATCTATGTTTCACATTGCACTCGTGAGAATAGATCAAAGAGATCTTGGGGGTCCGAACTGTTTAACGCGCGCGGGTACCCCCCGGGCATGTTACACTATCGAGGGATTAGGTCCCTGTACTGTGTGACTGTAAATTTTGTATAGACTGTACTGCTTGTATATGTGAATGCATGAAAAATCTTTTTGGCATGCAGACTGTCACAGCTCAATGGACATTATTCATTTACTGTATTGGCTTCCGCCAGGCCCTGTACTCTGTTTTACTGTACTACTGTTAAGCAGGCCTTCGGTAATCTCGGATTACTGGCCGGTTACGGTGCTAAACCCATAGGGCCGGGTTTGGGTCGTGACACCCTAATCTAAGTAACCACACACAAAAGATTAACGTGTACCAAAAAAAAATATAAATTTGCAGTTCACATAAATAAAGTGGCATAACATTTGTGCCTCCTTTCCGTTCTCTTTCCCAAGACATCAAGGGAAAGCATATTCATCCATTATGCTAACCTACCTACCAGATATGATATGAATGAATACATCTGATGAGTTTTCCTTAAAAATAATAATAGAGATAAAACAAACTTCTCTCTAGTGGATGCATATTTGTGGACAGGGAGTGAGTTTAGGTACTACAGTGCAAAAGTGAAGTGGATGCATATTTGTGCACCAAAGGCTGAAGAGGGCTTGGGATTCAGAAATTTGAGAGAGTGGAATAAGGCCACTGTGCTAAGACAACCTTTGTGGGCTTTAAGTAAGAAAGCTGATTCTTTGTGGGTTAAGTGGGTCCATACTTGTGTAATTAAGGGTAAGTGTCTTCCTACTGAGGCATCTTGGACTGTCAGGAAGTTTTTTGAACTAAGAGCTGTGGGGCAGCCTTTGATCAATATATCATTGGTGCTGGGACTGTTACATTTCCGCGATTTGATAATTGGCATCCCTTGGGTCCTTTGAATAAGAAATATGGGGAAAGGGTTGCTTTTCATATGGGCATGGCTGTGAATAGCAGAGTTTCCTCTTATCATTAATTTTGGGAATTGGAAGTGGCCTAGAGGTAGAAGAGTGGTTATTACTGAGATTAAAGCTAATACCCCTGCTAGCTTCGTATCGACTCCTAATAGGCCTGACTCAGTGTTTTGGCTACCCTCTAGTAATGGTGAATATACTGTGGCTTCAGCTTGGCAAGCAATTCAAATGGTATTCCCTATCGTCCCTTGACATAAATTGGCATGGTTTCCTCAAAATGTTGCTAAGTGGAGCTTTGTGCAATTGGTTGCTATTCTGAGATTGAAGCTAATACCCTGCTAGCTTTGTATTGAATCCTAATAGGCCTGACTCCGTGTTTTGGCTACCCTCTAGTAATGGTGAATAGCTTGGCAAGCAATTCAAACACTATACCCTATCGTCCCTCGACATAAATTGGCATGGTTGCCTCAAAATGTTCCTAAGTGGAGCTTTGTGTAATGGGTTGCTGTTCAGTGAGGACTGGCTACAATGGATAGAATGTTTAAGTGGGGGATTGTTTCTGAAAACAAGTGTGTATTGTGCAATGGGTTTGATCACGATCATTTATTTTTTTGTTAATATTTTTCAGCATATACTTGGACTGTTCTTTTGAGGAGAATTCTTCCTGGTAGAAGAATGCCTGACTTTTGCTGAAGAGTGTGGAGGTAAGGCTATTACAGATTATGTTTACAGGTTGAAATTTTAATTCAGACTGAAATCAATTCAACCATAGTTCATGCTCAAATTTTAATTTATTTTTATCTAGGCTAATTTTATAGCCTTCAAAGATCACTGTTATAAAGCTTAGCGTGACTCCTTCGACCATATTGCATTGAGAAATTAAAATGAAGTTAATAACCAATTTATACGTTAGCATGACAGTAGAATTAAAGAATTCCAGCAACAAGATGAAAGAAAGTTAAACACAAATCAGCAGGCTAAAAAGCACCAGTGATATGAATGGAAGTTAAATATATGCAGGACATACTTGTCACGCGGTAAGGCATAACCAGCTGCTACTGAATCAATAAGCCAATTAACATTAAGTATGTAGGAATTTACTGCGCAGCCATACAAGAACTTGGTCGTTTCTAGCTGGGAAAAGAGGAAAATATCAAATTCAAAATTAGGCATCCGCAACCCAAATAAAAACTAAGAATAATATAAGCAAACCAACTGTGCAAAGAAGGGAGAACACAACATAAATAGATGTAAAGCGGTTTGATAATGATAATGTAAAGTTACAATCACTGACAAAGTCAGTAAATTTACATAAGATAACCAAACATTTATAGTCATACAGCCGAATCATTGCTACAGATTTGTGATAATGTACATTACAGGTAATTGATTGATATAGGATGATTGTGAAGAAAACTCTACAAAATACAAAGTACAAACAGTGACCCCAAAAACAATGTAGGTCAGCAGCTAAGAGCCTTATTTAGGCTGTTTCTAGTTGGTTTTAGCAGCCAAATGGGGAAATAGAAGGGGCAGGGATCTGCTAGTAGTTAGGTGGAAAAAAAAGTAGTGGGGCAGTTAAGGTGATGGGAACAATAACAAGAAAAGAGTTGGTTTGGTGTTTTTTGCGTATTACACTTGATCAATGAGCGAAGAGTTGGAGTGCTCGTCAAAAAATTGCATGAAGAATTGGAGCATTTACACACGATTTTAAGAGTACAATAAGGGCTAATCAGAACTGGCTATGAGGTTTAAGGGCTAGTATTTTAGGCATAAAGAAAGTAGTGGGGCAGTTTGGGTGATGTGATCAGTAACCAAGAATAGAGTTGGCTTGATGTTATTTCTGCATTACACTTGATCAGTGAGTGAAGAGTTGGCATATGTAAATACGATTTAAGAGTGCAATAAGGGCTTCTCAGACCTAGCTATGAGCTTTAAAGGCTTTAAAATTGCAGAAGGTTGACAAGGGGGAAAAAAAAACAAGTACAGGCATCATACATAGAGAGAATTTTTTGATCAGCATCATACATGGAGTTAGAATTGCATTACACAGTTCCAAGAAAGCTTCGAAAGTTTCAATGAAACCTCTTAAACATGCTCTCCATTATATTAGAACCTTTGTATGGTTTATAAAGATTTCTATGAACCCTTAACTCTAAGAGCATGCCAAACTTTGTAGTCGGTTCCCTCTTTGATGTAACACTTCCTTGAGTTCATATAGGCGGCACCTTCCCCTCCCAATTGGACAAAACTCAACCTCCAGTTTTAAAATGTTGAAATATAAAAATCCACAAGCTTTAAAAGTGCATCTATTGTTTGCTATGAAAATTCTCGAGTTGAAACTGCTTTTTCTTCTTCAATAGAAATTGAAAAGCAGAACAATGCAACCTTCTTAACTATGAAGTTGAATTTTCCAGGTTGGCAAAATCAATTGGAGTAGAAGACACATCTCTTCATTGAATTTGAAGTCTGTTTGAGATGCTCTCACTTGTAACAGAAATCTAGTTACTCACTTAACCTCTTCTTTTATTATAAGATCTTCACGTAATTCGACCTTGGCCCCTTTGCCTCCTCTCTAATATCAAGAACTGGTTACGACTAACTTCTCGTGGCCACCTAGATTAGATCTATTGTGTGTGAGACCCTATGCAAGGGAGAGAATCTCATTAGGAAACTCTTCTAAGTTGTAGCTCTACGTGAGAGAACTTCAATAGCAAACTAGTAACCTTTAAAGGCATATTAAATTCAGGACCAACAGCAAAATCTCCAAAATTTCAGTTCAGCACAAGTGTCGTCTAATTGTTTGCTATCGACTTTAACTACTTCAAGGACAATACATAAGCTACTTGAGGTATTGTTGAATCTGTAATTGGAGCTTTCTTGACCTTGAAAGAAAGAAAAACCTGTGCGGATACTTTATAGACGCAAGTGCCACGACACTTACACCAAGAAAGGAGCAACCATATAGAGCTTGAGGCCAGTGGTCCCACGAGATATCACATCCTCATTTGCAGGTTGAATCTCATCATGCCGCTGCCACGCAATTTCCTGCAAACAGCATACAAGAAGGCACATTTCCAACATCACAAAGACATTGTTATAAAGTTTCTCTATTTAAACCTGATTCATCATCTTTTGACTGGACAAAACATTCAACCAACCATTCAGCTATTACAGTCAGCTTATTCTTCTGCTTCATTGTCATCCATTAAGGAGAAAGAAACCCAAACTGTTAGTTACACATATCAAATGTTTATGTGTATATATTTAGATCTCTCTATGTATAGAAAATATACAGGGGACTTTTTAATTCTTTTACTTTAGAAGCAAATTATTAATAGTAGAACTACAAACAAGAAACAAACAAGATAAGGACTCAGTTCAATGACCCTAGACATACAACAGAAGTGATCTTTTTCACAATCTGGACAGTTTTAGATGAGGAGGGGCAACATACACTGATCTCTTTTTTGGTAAGTGGGGCAAAGGCGGTATCGTCTTTCACACCAGCAATTATGTAGAGCCGCACCCTCTGCTGTCCAAATATCATCTCAATATCATCATCTTTGTTTAGGAATTTTGAAACATCAAAACTTGTTCCCTCAAGGACCTACGTCAAAAGAGAGAAGTTAGAATGCAGCATCAGAATCTAAATTTGAGTACAGCTATTTTAAAGACAGCTACGTCAAAACCTGTTCCCTCAAGGACCTACGTCAAAACCTGTCATGAAGCAAATACAATAAAGACAGCTATTTTAAACTAGCCGAAAGATTTGAGTACAACTTTTGAAATTCTCCATCTAAAGTTTGACAACATTTAAATTGCCAGCCATGAAGAGCAGCATATCACTGAATGTTGCATCCTCCAGAGTCTTGTCCTCATCGGACATTGCCATATGCTGACAGTTCCAGAAGATCCATGTCACGGCCTGCACTCACATCGAAAATCAAATTCACAGCCATTATGATTAAAGCTACAAACAAGCCGAGCTGAGCTCGACTCATTTGTGATATATCTTCCAAATAATAGAGCTGGAAGAACACTTTACAGGACATGCAAATACCTGAAACCCTGCAATATGAACTTTTCTGGATAAGATCCTCTTTGGATATCTCGGTTCGATTTCCCTTTGATCGATTAACTGTCGCCTGCAGCAAGAGTAGTTCAATGGAACACAATCCATCCTTTTTACAGAGAGAATATGCACATCCAATCCCAAAAAAAAAAGAAAAAAGAAAAAATCCATCCTCCAAATTAAAAATTAAAAAGCTCATTAGATAATAAACAGTTGGATTAAAGCGATTAGCACAGAAAACAATGTTATTATGGTCTTCGTTGCTTTCAACAATAAATTTCAATGTGTTCACATAATTTGAGCAGAAATAATAAAGCAAGTCTTAAAAAATCTTATATTTATTTCAGACCAACTTCTTGTCCTTTTTTTCCTAATGTTTTTATTTATTTATATATTTTTAAGTAAGTCATTTCCAAACTAAATGCAACTCTGGAAGAAAATAAAATAAAATAAAATGCAACTGCAACAGATCCTGATATAAGAAAGTGTCATTAGGCATAAAAATATATATTTCGAACTCCTAATCAAGTTTTGGATGGATCTCTTTTGTTTAGGCTCTCAGTATGTCATAGAAAATGTACTTACCAAGGTAATACAGTATCTAATGTTTTATGCAGTTGGTAGATTAAAGTGCATTTCAAGCACAAACTTGCCTAAAATATCATAGCTCATAAATTTCATTCCCTTTCTGTAAAAGTAAACGAGGCAAATCGGAGAGAGTAGTGACTTGTTCAAGTTTGACTAACAAGTTACAAAATGGGTTCAAAATTGGCCCATAGATTGCATACAAGCTCATCAAGTCTAGTTTGAGCCAAGTTTAGAAAATTACCAGCTTTAAGATGTACTCAAACTTGGTCTGTTTACAAAACAAGCAGGTCTCGAACTACTTTTTAGCGAACCGAACACTAGCAGATCGGTTTGTTACAACCCTACTTAAAAGAGGAGTGTCGAACACAAGCAAATTGATAATATCCAAAGCAAGTAATATAAGGAGTGTCTAAAGGGAAGAGTTTGTTACATTCTCTGAAAATGTTTTTAACAGTCTTCCCAAAAATCTCAAAAGACTATGAAGCAAAAGAAACATTTTCTGAAAACCATAAAGAGAAAGGACTGAGCATGACATGCTGTCACTATAGATAGCCATCTGCTCAAAAGTTCACCAAGTCCCTCATCCCGAATGGACTAACAGAATGAAGGGCCACTGCTCCTGAAACCAACGTAACTCTTACCAATCCCTCTCTCCAAATCTCCAAAACTTGAAAAAATACTCACCATAAAGCATTTAACTCCAAAAGAAGAAAAGAATATATAATAATAACTCAAAGATTGCAAGGCAATGCCCCAAGTGAACCATCACAGATCTAAAGGGGAATGATAATATCATTGAAGATTAACCCAGTAGACGGAATGATCGTAATCTGTAAGGTCATGACTGTAGGAGTCATAAAATCATGATAGATTGATACATCACGCCAATTTGACAGCATCTGCCCCTTCCCTGATAACTGAGCTCAAAAAAATCTATCACTAATTCATAGGTGCCAGTTTTTTTTCAAGAATGCAGTTGTCAAATCAAGATTTAAATTGTAATTTTAAATTCTATTTTCTGGATTGTGAATTGTAAGGTTTGATTAAAGTTTGAAATTTTATAAAAAATGATAAACATACATCTACAAATAACAAGCATGTTATGGAAATGCAGGATATAATACACTTCTATTGACATGCTTCAATCAACAAGTGGATGAAGAGCTTAACTTAGTCACCAATCATTCTCTTCAATTCCTTTTTGTACTTTTTGAAAGTTGCATTGAGATAGTTGGCTTCTTTTTGACAATAAAATAACCCCAGTTGACAAGAATGAAGTTAGAATTCATTGTTTCACTAAGTGATGTCATCATCTAGCATATGGATTGTCATCACATCAAAAGCCAAGTATGGCCATAAAAAACCAATTCCCACTTCTTTCTTATGTTTTCTCATAGTTTTTTTTATTTAATCTATTCAATAAATTTCTACATTATATCTTGTACCATCCAAACAGATCCCTTACAGCCACCAGGAAATTCAAGGCAAACTTCATTTCAGTTGCAATTGCCTCAAGCAAACATGGACAATCTTAAATTATTATCTTTTCTTTTTCTTTTTCTTTTTCTCTATTACTTGTCATATAGCTAACCTTCCCAAAATTCTAAATGCACAATGCATTGAACCGTTACAAGAGAGTGACTTTGGGTACTGTACCACTTCAGTGAAGTGAACTGCATTAATATATTGATAGCATTACTTCCAGGAAGGGGAAAAAAATGCGTCAGCCTTGTATAACAGAAAACATGCTATGAAGAAACACAACAAAACCTGATACCACACAAATGCAATAATAATACAAGGAAATAAAAGCCAAACCTGTAAAACTTGGCAGTTTTCCAATGTGCTTTTACCCCCCTGAAAATATTCAGATCATATCCTTAGGCAGAGGTTTCAGACAACTAATTATAATTAGGCTCCAAGATAAGTAGGGTGTTGATCAAGATTACAAATCTCAAAACTTCAAACTTCTAAAAAGCAGATATCAAGCACATTACAGCTATTTCGTAAAAGATAATACTGATTCCTGTGAAGCAGACAGTTGACCAGCACAGAGTGGCTGCACTCCAAGAGTTCAGTCTCAAAAACAGAAAAGAAGCATCGGTGACAACACCTTGCTGCAACCCCGCCCAACATCCAAAAAAATACCAAAGAAAAACGAAAAGAAAAACATACTCATCTATGGGGAGAACATTTAGAATTTAGTGTAGGATCATTTTCAGAAAAGGAGACAAGGTGCTTGATCTATCAATTTTTTAACAAGAAAATTAGTCCTTGAACTCCTTAATGGGATTCCAGTACCTTCAAATAGGATGGATAGGATGAGATAGAAGTATGGGAAATAGATTTTCTATTAAGTCCTATAATTGCTTGCCTTATGGAGGGTTGAGGAATCCTTTAGAAGTTTGGAGTTCTGACAAAAAGGATGAAGATGGGTATGAGTAGTATGATAGATGATCTGTTATCGAAGAGGGGCTAAGAGAGGGAGATTGTGAATAGTTGAGGAAGAAGATGAAAGGAAAAGAAGCGCATTACAATTAATTTGTCTCTCAAAATTCATCCTAATGCAGTCACCACCACACATCTCACCCACAATTGAGCAACATATGGGAGCTATGTGTAGATTTCTAGACCTGAAGAGAGTTATAGGTTTTTGGGCCTAAATCATACGGGTAAAGTATACTTAACCCTAAATTGTTTCAGTAAAAAAATTAATAAAGCACAATCAAAAAAATTGATGGAAAAAAAATGGGAAACGCAAACAAACTGAAAACATGCACAGCAAGCAAGGTATCACACAAAAATCATTGGGCAAAAAGCCAGGGTACCTCATCATTACTTTATACTTCATTATCATTATGGTAAAAAGTTCCTCAATCACATTAAAATATATCCAGAAATGATACCTAATTCACTTAGCTTGGTCCATTAACCCATGTTGCGAAGTACATGTCAAGACTGTAATGCAGTAATTCAAGAGTATAAAACAACTCATTTTGTAACTCAACAACTACAATTCCCATTATGGGTTCATATTACATCTTTCTATACAGGACATTGATAAACCTATCGATCTCAAAAACTAGAATTTTTAAATTGATAACAATTCAACAGACCAATCTCAGATAACAATCAAACAAGCAAAACTAAATATATAAAAACCCACAAATGAATTTGTGAACACAGCAAAATTACAACATGAACAGAGAATCACAATGATAAAACCAAACTAAACTCACAAAAGAAAAAGTGAAATTCAAACAAACCCATATCACAAAAACTACAGGTTTAGCAAATTCAAGGTGAGGAAACTCTTGAGAGGTAAAGATCTGAAAAGTTAAAAATTATAGTTAGGGTTTGAAATTGGGGAAACGAGAGCAAGAGAGAGAGAGAGAGAGAAAGAGAGAGCGTGTTTACCTGATGAAAGAGGTCTGAAATCGAGAGGATTAGCAATGGTAGAGTGTAGGCGGCTACACGCACTGCTACCGAACTTCCTTCATCTCTCCACCGAACCCCACTGCTGCTCCAACGCTGCTCCTGTTTCATTTCGTGTTAGTCACCTTCTTCGTGTTTGCTCTCTGCCTTGGTGAGTTCGCCGCCGACCTCACGGTGGGGAAATAGGGCGACGCCACCACGGCGTGAGACATTTTTGGTGGTGGTGGTTTTGAATGGTGGTCTAGGGTTTGTGCTTGTGTGAATAATAGAGAGAAACAGAAACAGATGGAGAGAGTAAGAGAAACAGGGATACATTGTGGGCATATTTTGATATATTTGTTTGTTTGTTTGAGAGAAACAGATGAGAGAGGAGAAAATGAAAATGTGTTTCTGATTTCCCGCCCCACGTTTCAAAGTTCCCTCAGAAATTTTTGGCGACCAAAATATCAAATTAGTCGCAGAAAAGGTACCCTTCGCCGACAATTTTTTTTAGTTGCCAAATCTCAATCAACGGCGACTAAAATATTAGTCGCTAAAAGTACTAATTTGGCGACTAATTTTTTTTGGTTGCTGAAAATAAGTTTTTGGCAACCAAATTTTTGGTCGCCAAAAAATATGTGACCTTCCGCGACCAAATTTGTAGTTGGTCGGCAAAAGCATACCACTTTCTGCGACCAATAATATTTGGTCGCCGAAAATAATGATCATTCACGACTAATTAATATTTGGTCGCCAAATGTCATTTTTTTGTGACCAAAATTTTTTTGATCGGTAAAAGTGGTCGGCAATTGTGTAAATTCTTGTAGTGTACCTCAGAAATATGAAGGGTTGGTTGAAGAAGACTTCTTAATTGGAGGAGCTTCAAAGAAGAAGACAGTCTCAACTGGGAAAATCACAGCTTGGTCAATGTTTGATAGGAAAATGGTTTCCAATGGTGTGGGATTCTTTGGGGGGAAGAGTTTGGTTGGTTCTTCCTTTATTACATCTTGACTTGTTATATAAATATGTGGTTTCCATGGTGAGAGAGTGCCTACTATAGTGTGAGCATTGTACATATATATATGTATGTATGTGTGTGTGAATATTTTATGATGGATGGATATCTAAGATGTCCCTGGTGATGGTGGTGGAGAAAGCATGAATATAGGCTTATATGGTGTGGTGTGGGTTGATGTTGATTGGTCAAAGAAGATTTGTTTAATGGTAAAGCTAGTACACCCTCACTATTGATGGATCCTAAATTGGAGGCATAGCATTTGCATTTCTTTCATCCTCGGTGAACATTAATGGATTAAACTTTAAGATAAATTACGTTATCACTACCTATAGTTTGGGATTTATTTTATTTTAATTTTTGACTTTTTAGTATAACATATTTGATTATGAATTTTAAATCTTATTTTAAATAAAGATAATTGAAAATATCATTATTCAATTTTAAGGACAAAATTATCAATGTGATAAAATATAAACTAATTTGATAAAAATAAATGTTAAAAAAATATTTATGAATTTTTAAAAATTATTTCTACTCATCAAAGATAAAATTATGTAATATTAATAAATCTTTTACACATTTATTTTTTTTTTTTACCAAATTAATTTTTATTATGTGTTTGGATGATGATCATGTAATGGATGATTGTTTTTGGACCCACATTGTGTGGGTCCGACATTTGGTAAAATTTTTGGTAGAATATTTGGGGTCTCTAGCATTACTCTTTTCAAAACTCAAATATGGTGACAACTTTGGTATCATTATTAAACAAATCCATTAAATCAAAAAATTCAAAACTAAAAACATTTCATATATTAAATATATTAATTACACATTAAAAGCCTAACAACCACATAATAAAAATTAATTTAATAAAATAAAAAAATGCGTAAAAGATTTATCAATTTTACATAATTTTATCTTTGGTGGATAAAAATAATTTTTAAAAATTTAAAAATATCTTTTTGACATTTATTTTTGTTAAATTAATTTATATTTTATCAAATTAGTGACTTTGCCTTTGAAATTAAGTAATGGTATCTTCGATTGTCCTTATTTGAAAAAAAAAAATTCAAAATTCAAGATCAAATGTGTCACAATTAAAAAATTATGAATTAAAGTCACACGAATCTCAAACTATAGGGAGTATTAATGTAAACGGTACTAATAAAAGTAAAAAGTTATGTTATGTATAAGAATAGTGCCAACTATGTGATAAAAATTAGAAGATATAAAGTGCAAAATAAAAAAATAAAAATGAGTTAATTATAATGTTTTGATGTTTAAATGTAGTTAGAGAGAGAGCGGAAGCGGGAGCAGAAGAGCTAAGGCAGTGTAAAATGGAACAAAAGAAAAAAAATTGAGTGTGTTTGGTTTGCTTTTGAGAGAGTGATTTTAAAATATATATATATATATATCAAGGAGAAAGTTTAGAATTTTTTTTTTTTTTTGTGTGCGTGAGAAAAAAAAGTGATTAAGAATGAAAAATGACAAAGAAAAAGTGTTTGATTGATATATAAGAGAGAGAAAGTAATTTTGAAATTTTTTTGAGAAAAATCACAAACCAAATAAAATTTTGAATTTTTTTTTCAAAAACAACTCTCTCAAAAATAAACCAAACAAGCCCCTCGTCTCTAATGCCCTGCTTCCTTATCAAGGCAAAGATGATGTGGGGTGAGGGAAAATTGTCACAATTTATTGAAATTCTACATTACTCCAAATTTAAATAATGCCATATATTCAAATTTTTATCATTGAATAATTTTTCTAGGTATATATATAATATTTGTGTAAAATTATAGTGCATTGAATGAATCCTCAAGTGGATGGTCCTTGTTGAAGGGCCATAAAATTCAAGTAGTTTGAGACAGTCCAATTATTGGTCTAGAGGATTTGGACTCGCGAACAGAGGGCGGGACCATGAATGCTATACTGGCTTGGATTGGCCCAATTACAATCCATCTAAAGGATGGCCCAATTTTTAAAACCCAATTGTGAAAGAACAAAATTTAATAAGGACTGCAATGATATTTGTCAATACTTCTAGCTCCTTTTTTGCAATTTCATAAAAAAAACTTATACCTTCAAGAAAAATACTTCATATCACTAATTCAACACTACTAATAACATGACATTATATGGACCCCACTATTGATATGATAGTTTAGCCTTTATTTTTATTTTTTTTTTCTTTTTTTCTTTTTTGCACTTGTCAGTTCATTAGTAATAGGGGTGCAACTCGGGCGGGTTCGGGCGGGTTGGGAGGTTGTCCAAGCCCAGCCCAAGTTGTGCTGAGACTTGCCCAAGCCCGAATTGTAACCCGAGGTTGTCTGTCCAAGCCCGACCCGAGCTAAACCCGAATTGCCCGAGTTGTCCGAATTGCCCGAATTGTAAATGAATTTCAGTTTTTTTTTAATTTTTTTATTTTTATTATTTTTTTATTATAGAAAATCATTAATACCATCAAAACAAATCATTTATATAATATAAGAGAGATGCCACTATAGTAGTCCTAATAATTTATGAGTGAAAATAAAAAGGAAAAAAAGTAAGATTTTATGTTATTTGTATATATAATATATATTCAATATGATTTAATAACATAAATTACTTTAACATCATGTAATGACTAATAATTTATATTTATATTTAATATTTTTATATATCTATATATGTATAATTCGAGTTTCGGGTTGCTCGGGTTGTTTGACATCTTTGCCCAAGCCCGTCCAAATTTAATTCGGGCTTCTAAATTTTTGCCCAAGCCCGTACCGAAATTGAAAATATTTTGTCCAAGCCCTAAAAAAATTCGGGCTGGGCTCGGGTTGCTCGGGTTGAGCCCGCCCAAGTTGCATCCCTAATTAGTAATGCTTTTAGAGCTACTGATTAAGTGCTTTAAATCGGAATTGTTTAAGAAAAATGGCTGACAAACTACCATGATAAAATCACTAGTAATGCTATACGTGTTAATTGTATGTCAACATCAGTTATGACATTATTATTGAGGTCACTCATTAATCCCATTACAAATACCAAAAATATCTTAAATTATGTTATTAGTTATGATATTATTATTAATCTCACTCATTAATCATATTACAAATATCAAGAACATCTTAAATTATACCTGTGTGAGTGATTTTCTGACCACATTGCCCGCCTAGTAATCAACTGGAAAAAAACTGGCAGAATAGATAGCCTCTAGCTAACCTGCAACAGAAAGAGAAGTCTCCGGCGGTGGTTCAACCACCCGGGGGCACTCTGACGATCAAGTCAGTATATCTCTCAAAGATAATCAAGTGCTAAACTCACAAGCTTAAGCAAAAAAAGCATACCTTAAACCCATTGGGGTGCCTCTCTTTTATAGCCAACATAAACCTAGTCCCAATAGAAGCATAACTTCTATGAACTCAAGATTACTGCTAATCTTGGACTCCCAGTAAGATTAGGATAAACTCTCTAAGAGTCTTATCTTAATACAAACTGAAGTCTTCTCTCATTCTAGGACTCTTGTCCCTCATCCAGGTTGAGTTCCCTTTTCATTCTAGGACTCTTGTCCCTTATACACTTATCTCGGATTCCGATATCTTTGGAGATAACCTCGGCCTTGCCGAGATCACCTCGGCGTCATGACCAAGACACATGGCACCTCGGCTGACACGTCGACGTCACCTTGCCACGTGTTGGTACTCAGAAAATATATCCCCACAACTGCCTCCTAAGTTCTATTACCTCGGCATTCTGAGATGATGGAACCTACACTGTTCGTTCATCTGTACCCCTCTGTCCAAGATCAAACTCGCCGACCTCAAAGTTCCCTAGACTTTACTGTCCACTGGTGTCAAGAATCAAGTTTCATGCTTTCCAAGCTGCTTGAAATCGCACCTCCTAGCCGAGGTTCTGGTTCCATTAATTCGTAAACTCCAAGAGGTTTGCAACTGCTCCACTCAATATTGGCGTTCATTTTACTTGGTAGGTTCATAAACTCTTTACTTGCTATTAAGCTCAATCTTTCATAACTCTTCTGATTTACTTTGAATCTGTTTATTTGCTATCCGTGGCCTTCTGTTCTCGTCTGTTTTCAAGTTTTTGATTTCTTATTGCTAAAATGCCTGGAACTGTTCTTATCATATTATGTCTGGTTCATTACTTTCTTGTTCTTCACATACTTACTTAGTGCCTGTGCACTTGGCTTTATTCTTGAACTTTGCCGTCTTCTTGACTATTTTTCTCTTTTTTCATTCAATCCTCTGGCTTTTTCTCTTTCTAGCTCTTTTGCTTAAATCCATCATTGTTCCAAGCTTTCAAGCTTCTGTAACTGTCTTCGTTCTTATCCTCCGGTGAAGCTTACGTCATTCTGTCATTGTCGTCAGGTTTCAACAATTCTCATTCCAGCTTCCCTCTTTCTGGTAAGCCACTGTTCCTCCTAGTTTTATTTCTTGTTGCTTTCCAAGAAGCTCTGCTTCATTGTTAATCACCATTGCTGTTTTACCCGTTGTTTCCAAATCATCTTCTTGAATACACACTGTTCACATATCTGTTGATTTCTACCACTATTCTTGGTTTGACACACTTGTGCAATCTTTTTGTCTTGATTTCCTGATAGCTTCATCACCATTCTTGATTACGACATTCTTGTTTCTGTTTTCTGTGTCTTTTTCCTGATTCTTGCCTTCGTTTCTGTTTTCTGCATAGTCTTAGAACCACGTCCCTTCTTAAAATTGTTGCCGAGATAATGGTAGAGAAGCTCTCCCAGCTGACTGCCAATGCTGAACCACCGTCAACCGTTGAAGTAGATTAGTCCGACGTTCTTACCCTAGTCCCTAGTTCTTAGGGTCTTCATCTTTGTACTTTTGTTTTTTTTGCATATGTAACCTTTTTTGCTTTTGAAAAATGTCTGTTGTTGGCCGATGTTAACATTCCTTGCTCCTTGATTATCATTCATTCTTTCATTGTATTTGATAGCCATATTAGGTAATTGACTTCTTGGATGGCCCTGGGCTCCAAAAGTCTGTCTACTTCTTCCTCTACTGCTTCGACGTGCATCAACGTCGGTCCTCTTGCTCGTCGGATTACAGGTTTGGCCGACCTGTCGACGTTCAGTTGGTGGCAAGTGACCTCGAGGTCAATGACAGGCATTTCGTAAAGTGTCCAAGCAAATACCTCAATGTTTTCTCTCAAAAAAGCTTTCAATTCCCTTTCTTCTTCTTCGGCTAAGCCTGAGCTGAGAAGAAAGAAGCGTTTCTTCATCCCCCTCCTGGACGAGGATTTTCTTCAGTGCCTCTTCACTCTTCTCAGCTGGCTCCTTGCCGACATCATCTAGGACCTCTATGTCCTCGTTTTCAATCTCTGCCTTCTCTGGTTCTTGAATGCTGCGGGTGGATTTCATTGCTGCCATGGAGCAATTCTCCTCCTGCAGTTGATCTCCTCTGACTTCTTCAATCCCATGTTCTGTTGGGAACTGTAGTAGTTGATGCAATGTTGAGGGAACTGCCCCCATTGCATGCAACCATGGCTTTCCCAAGACGATATTGTATGGTAAGAGCGTGTCAATCATCATGAATTTTGTCTTGATCTTCTTCTAACTGCTCTCGCATGATTCTATACTTAGAATATTTTGCATATCTTATGTACTTTTCCTTCTTTGTGCAATCTTCACGGGGTGACACACCTCGGTTATGCCACCGGACGTTTTACTTCGGCAAGTACTTTGTCCTGTAAATTGCTTACAAATTTCAATAAGGATAAACATATACTAGTTTAATCTTAACTTTGTAAACTTTTCTTAAGTTATAACAAGTGCTAAACAATGATCTACTTGTAAATTGATACAAATTCCCACAAGTGTTAAACAATATATATCGGCTTAACTTCAACTTGTAAATTGCTACAAATTTCAACAAGTGAATGTAAATAATGATCTCGGCTTAACTTCAGCTTGTAAATTGCTACAAATTTCAACAAGTGAAGATAAATAATTATCTCAGCTTAACTTCAACTTGTAAATTGCTACAAATTTTAACAAGTGAAGATAAACAATTATCTCGGCTTAATTTCAACTTGTAAATTGCTACAAATTTCAACAAGTGAAGATAAACAATTATCTCGGCTTAACTTCAACTTGTAAATTGCTACAAATTTCAACAAATGAAGATAAACAATTATCTCGGCTTAACTTCAACTTGTAAATTGCTACAAATTTCAACAAGTGTTAAGCATCACTTCGGTTTAATTTCAACTTGTAAATTGCTACAAATTTCAACAAGTGAAGATAAACAATTATCTCGACTTAACCAACTTGTAAATTGCTACAAATTTCAACAAGCGGTAAACATCATCTCAGTTTAACCAACTTGTAAATTGCTACAAATTTCAACAAGCGAAGATAAACAATAATCTCAATTTAGCTTCAACTTGTAAATTGCTACAAATTTCAATAAGTGAAGATAAACAATAATCTCAGCTTAACTTCAACTTGTAAATTGCTACAAATTTCAACAAGCGTCAAACATTACTTCGGTTTAACTTCAACTTGTAAATTGCTACAAATTTCAACAAGCGTTAAACATATTCTTCTTCTCTCTGCCCCCTGCATGGCTTCCACATACTCCTTTGCGAACCTTATAAAAGGTCTTTAACCTAGCTAACTGCAGTCCAACCTTGTGTGTTTCTTTTTTATCTTCTGGGATCTGAGATTTGCTCACTGAGCTCTTCTCTTTTCGGACTTAAGTGCCGAGATCTTGTCTGCTAGAATCTTGGATCTGCTTACTCAGGTTGAGCTCTTCTCTTCTCGGACCTACTCATCTAGGCCGAGATCATGTCTTCTAGGATCCGGGATCTGCTCACTTAGGTCGAGCTCTCGTCTTCTTGGGCCTACTTGTCTAGGTTGAGATCATGTCTTCTCGGATCCGGGATCTAGGATCTGGAATTCGGGATCTGTTCACTCAAGATGAGTTCTTCTATACTTGAATGTTATCTCCTTGGGAGCGCTCATGCCCCATGTCTTTGCATCCTTTCTGGAAGGGTCTTCGTTCCTCCGCAAGTATCTATCCTTCCATACCTGGAGGTCATTTTCGTTGTAGTATCCGCTTCGATCTGTTGTCTTCGGTGCGTCACCTTCCTGGCCGGCGTCTTTCACTCCGTGACTCTAGTCACGAGTTTCTGTGTTGCTATTGTTCCCTTCAACGTCGAGGTTGATAGATCTCCCATTCCCAGCAGGAGCGTTGTCTCTAGTCTGATCCTTCTGTACGTCATTGGCCATCTATTCTTCTTTCTTTCCCACAGATGGCGCCAAATTGTGTGAGTGATTTTTTGACCACACTGCCCGCCTAGTAATCAGCTGGAAAAGCACTGGCAGAATAGATGGCCTCTAGCTAACCTGCAACAAAAAGAGAAGTCTCCGACGGTGGTTTAACCACCCGGGGGCACTCCGACGATCAAGTCAGTATATCTCTCAAAGATAATCAAGTGCTAAACTCACAAGCTTAAGCATAAAAAGCATACCTTAGACCCATGGGATGCCTATCTTTTATAGCCAACATAAACCTAGTCCCAATAGAAGCCTAACTTCTATGGACTCAAGATTACTGCTAATCTTGGACTCCCAGTAAGATTAGGATAAACTCTCTAAGAGTCTTATCTTAATGCAAACTGAAGTCTTCTCTCATTCTAGGACTTTTCGTCCCTCATTCAGGTTGAGTTCCCTTTTCATTTTAGGACTCTTGTCCCTTATCCACTTATCTCGAATTCTGATATTTTCGGAGATAACCTTGGCCTTGCCGAGATTACCTCGGCGTCATGACCAAGACACGTGGCACATCGGCTGACACGTCGGCGTCACCTTGCCACGTGTTAGTACTCGAAAAATATATTCCCACAATACCACATCATCAATTGATAGATTAATTAATACACAAATTGATATATATATATATATATATAACATTACTCATACCAACAATCTCTTAAATTATATCAAATCATTAATTAGTACATTAGTCTATTAGTCTAGTACATTAGTTTCGTTAGGGAATGCATATAGCATTATTCTAAGGGTTGGTTTGGGATGTTCTAAAAAAGTGTACTTTTTGACTTATTGGCTTATATGGGTTGGGTTTGGGTTGGGTTTGATGTGATGTGTTGGAGAGGTGATGTGATTTAAATAAGATGATATGACTTAAATAGGATAATGACTTTTTGACTTTTTGTATTATTTAGGTCATGCCAAACTTGACCTAACAATCGTGTTAAAAATTACTAATCCAATAACTCTAAACCCACCATTAATAAGATAAAAAAACAAAAAAAAATTAAAAAACAAACAGACACAACACGTAAGTGAGACCCACTGCCGCACTAATAAGCCCTAATTAAAGTTCCACTCATTTTCCTTATCCTAAATCACCGACCTTGTACGAAATACTTCCCTCATACGTGGTTCACACAAGACACTGCCACGTGGACACTCCGTATTCAAACTCAGGTTGATCGTTCTAGGGTTTCTGTAAACTGTGTGAGTTTAGAGAGAGAAACAGATACATACAAACATATATATATAGAGAGAGAGAGGAACAAATTCTAGAGAGAGAGAGAGAGTAGAAATGGGGCAGGCATTTCGTCGAGCATCTGGAAGAATCCGAAGTACGAATCTCGAACCACCGTCGTCCACGGCGCCGAAGAAGGCGGTTGATAGCCGGCCACCGGTGGCACCGCCCGACAAGGTCGCCGGAGATAGTTTCGGTCCAGTTTCCGGTGAGTGTCCTTAGGGCGAGACACGAGCGATTTGATTTGATACAAATGCTAAGTCTTTTGTTTCGGATTGAGATTCAATCTACTGTAATTGCTTATAGTTCAAGCAATGTAGTTCAGATTCAGAAATTATCATACTTGTTCATAAATCACACACGCACGCACACAAGCTTGTCTTTGTATCTGATTAGTGAATTGTTCTTGAAAACCATGTTTATACATTGTATATATAGTCATATTGTGAGTATGAATTTATTGAACCATAGTTTGAGTTGAGCTTAGAAAATTAATGATCATCAAAACGTGTTCAATCTTAGCTTACTTACATAAAAGTTAATCACCAACAAGTTTTTAACTAGACGATTAGAGTCAAGCTCGAGTAGATTGATTCATTTTATGGCCATATATATTATGCATACCCATATTTGAATGCTCACACACTGAATTGAGATTAAATTAGGAAACATTTTTAGCGAGTGAAAACCCATATTGAAATCATTGTGAAAGTACTATTAAACATACAAATTAGAGATTATTTATCCCAAAAAAAAAACATTCAAATTAGAGATCATGAGTTTTTATTCTTTAAATTATGTAAAAACCAAGGTAATGTTGTTTGATCTACAGGACTATATAGATTCAGGTTTCTGCAAGTGTACCCTGTAACCTAATATTTCACATCTGTCATATGAAAAAAAGAATACGAAACAAAATTATAGAGCTCCATGTTCCGTTCATCTCTATAAAGCTGAAATTTGGTTTAATTGCTAATTTGTTTATGGAGGAGGATAACATACTTCATTGGTTGAAAGTATGAAAAACACAGTAGAGGGAAAGTATTGTTAATAAAACTCCAAAACACTAAAAGCTTACACCTTGTCACATCCAGGCTAACTCCTCACCACACTGATGGAAGAAAACACTTTTGGCCTTCTTAAACGCTGTTATTAACATTCCTATGCAGGACCTTTACATAAGAAGAGGAATGTAAGTTAAAGCACACGATGCTACTCTACATTATCTATACTTACTATTGAGAAAATCTGTGTTATTATCATAAATTGGTAGGTTCTCATTTCTCCCTTCGTTGCAGAGGTTGAACCAAGAATTAATGCAGAAAACATCCTTGAAGAGCGGGATCCACAGTATGATGTTATGCTTAATCAAATGGTGGGTAGAATTAAATCCAAACCTGGAGGGAAACTTGAGATGGGTGAGGTGAGTTTGTGGAAGCTGTTGTTCTATCTTCTTTAAATTCCTTTTAACAGATACTATTGAAATTTGTGATGTTATTTCTCAGAACTCAAGATTTATTCTTATTATAAGTGTTTGGGGAAAAAATGTTTAGGAAGAATACAATGACCTTACCTTGCTTATGATTTATGAGCATGTATAGTAGAAAGTTGGTGCTAGAACTGTTTATACATGGTATCATTAAGGCTCTGAGTAGAGCATCAATACATGGGCTTTGTGGATCTATTACTGTTTTAGTCCAAATTTCTGTGACAAGTAATTATCATTATCTCATTTACTTTCTACCATCAGTAGTTCTAAGCTCGGTTGATAATTTAATCAATGTTATTGCAGAGTTGTTTGGTTTGTCTACATGGTAAACCCATGTAGCTTGTGGGCAAGATGGAAGCAATAGAAACAGGTTTGGGATATGGACAATATATCATCTTCTAAACGACCCACATTCTGCTGTACTGGTTCTGCCATCTGCGTATCTTACCCATTATTCTACTGTGCTCATTTTCTTTATTTTAATTATGAATATAGATAATAATAATACATTGTGTGCATATGCAATGCTGTGCATGTGACAGGGAGGGTAAATGGGAGATGGTTAGCTTTTAGACACCACTTATGGATCACTGCGTTCAATGTTGCAGCAGTCTCTATCTGTATAGGAGATTAACTCATTCAATTCAATGCTTTCTAGAATGGTTCTGATATCTGATTTTAAGGGCATGAAGGTCTGTCAGGTTGAAAAGTTGGCATCACCTTTCCAAACCACACATCTTTTTTCTCATTATTCCTTCACAGGCACCTTAAGATACGATCTTGAACTCTTAGTTTGTTCTTTGTCCAAGTGTTTTGTCACTTCTTATCATACTGGTAATACTCAGCCTCTGCTTGATGAAGCGATAAATGAGCTATTTATAAAATCTTAATTGCAGGCTTATCCTCTTTTCATTCTCCTACTTGCAGCCTCATCTATTTGTTGGGTCAATGGAACATACTGAATGGGAATGTCAATCATGTTTTGAATGAGTGAGTTTCACAACCCTGACAGTGTTTAAAAAAAAAATAATTATTGTTCTGTGTCTAAGTACTACATCATCTGAAATTCCTCGCCATCTTTAAGCAACCTAGGTGGCATAAACACGGGTTGCCATGTGCATCAATTAATTTGAAATGATTTATGCGGGTTGTGGTGGTTGTGAGGATAAATTATTGCGCCAACTGTTCTCTTAATTTTGGATATATATTTTCGCACCGGAGTTGATGACTGCACATTTCATTTCATGAAACTTCAATTTCTTTTTACCTTTTTAAGGTTGATTATGATTTCATTGGACTGTTCTGACAATATATGCTTTGTGCTTTCTGGTACTGTAGAAGAGAAATGTGTGCAAACAGATACTAAAAACCATAGGAGAACAAAGAATTCCTAAATTTCATATATTTGCTTTGCCAAGGATATGCTACAAGTACACATGTTTGTATGGACCGACAGCTTTCCAGTTCAAGTGGCCTACTCAATTTTACACAGTTTATGCTTTATATGTTTTCAATTGTTAATTTCTAGCGTTCTGTTGCAGGCATCCGTGGTAGAGAATTATAGAAGGCCTTTACCAAAATTGAGAAATACAAATATGGATTCCAGCAGATATGAGGAAAGACCCGTTCCTCCAGGGACCCTGAATGTGGCACAGCTACGCCACGTCATCCTCCTGCATCAAGGCAAGGTCGATGATCATGATGGGCCCATGGATATCCATCAGATTGCTGAGAAGTTCCGAGTTGATGTTGTGCAGATCCAGAAGATCCTCCAATCGGTTTCACTGCCTCCAGAGGACAGCAGTCAACAGAGAAATGATCGGTGATGGATACTGGCTCTCAGCCTTTGTTGTTTTTACTTTACTATCACAATTTTCTGGTGTTGAAATTTATTGATTGGAAACATTATCGGTACATTCACATTTATGAAAATCATAGGAAATTTTGGATGATTTGTGGGCTTGGTGGTTGAATACACGAGTAAACCTCTGGCAAATTCTTATTGTAATCACTAATTGAGAGTATCTGCTATGGAGGGCAGTGAAATTTGGTTCTTCAGTTCTTTTTACAATAAATGATGAATCAATTATAAGGCAGAATTTTACATTTGATATCAGCTCGTTATTTGAATTTAGCTCGTTGTTTAAATAAATTCAACTTAAACATATTTTAAAATTGGTTAAATTTTTCAATGAAAACAATTTACTATTTGATTCAAAATGTATATATTAAAATTTTAAGCTCCTCCAAATCTCAAAATTTATTATGTAAATAAATCAAATTTGAATTCATTTTAAAGTTTTTGTAATATTTTCAATTCAAACTCATTCGCAACCTTGGATTCAAGTGATATTTTTTGTGATGATATCATTTTTATAAATAAAGGCATCTTTAAAACATAACACGTGATTGACCCATATCTAATTACAAATTATGAAATTCATAATTCCTAGGCATTACTTGTACTCAATATCTCATGAATCATAATCTCTAGGTATTATTTATGGGTAATAACATACAAATAAAAAATTCATACAAAATTTTTATGTGAATGTTGTGAATAAATGGTCATGTTTACAAAATTAATAGTGAAATATTAATAATCTTATTAAATTAGTGTAGTATTCATTATCTAATTGAATTAATATCCATTGGATTAATAATCCCACCCTTACCCCATTACTAATAATCCTACAAATTTGTTGGATTAATTATCCATTGGATTAATAATCCTAAATCAAAATGTTAAAACAAACATGGAATAATTGGACCCACGAATGAATAATCTCAATCCCATGCTCTAATCCACCCAATCAAACATGTCAAATGTATACTAATACTAGAGTATTACTAATCCCAACATGCAAAACAGACTATTAGGAGACAATAAAAACAAAAACAAAAAATTGAGGGCCTCACATAGCCAGCCCTATATTTCTGAAAATGGGAAATATCATTCACACAATCAAAAAGAGTGGGGCATTTAGCCACTGTCCTCAAAACCCTAGAATTCATCTTCAACTCTGTTATTGCCACAATGATAAGACTATGGTGTATAATTAATGGCTAAACCAACTAAATGGCCCTTTCTTTCCCTTCTTCTATGGGGGGCCTTCTAAATTACACGAGAAAAAAGAATGTATGAGGGAATAAAAAAAAGTGAAAGATTTCATCAAATCAGCTTTTCATGTGAGGATGGACTCCAACCAATCTGATGTAAATTCATAAGCAACAAAAGTTACAGCACCGGCAGGCGCGGCTTTGACGACCGATGGGACGATACCCTTGTAGAGGCCAGCCCAACCCTCCATTTGTAAAATCCGGCAAAGTGCATCATACATATTCCTGTAACAGTGTTGTTCAACTCGAGCTCCATACCTCGGGTGTCTCTGTAGTCCTTCAATCTGCAACAGAAACAATTACGTGTCTAAGTGGGTACAAAGAAACCACCAAAAAGGGGCACAAAAATGGCTTCTTTGTTTTTCTTCTCCAAATTTACAATACAAATGTGAGATTATAAACCAAAGTAATATTAAATGATTACAGAATCTGAACAATGCTTAAAGAACAAGTACAAGAAGAATGCATGAGCATCTCAAGATCGATTAAATTTTGGTTTTAATACACATTAGGACTAAGACAGAATACATGGAATACATGGAGCTCCATTTTAGCAAAACTATGAATAGGTACGAAGATGGAGTACAAAACAATGGGTAGGAGATATCTAAAGGGAGCATTTTTGATATTTTGGGTTTCATTCATAAAGGTGGAGAAATTGAAAAGGATGCGAGTCATAAAATTAGAATCAGATAAATGAAATTGAGAAGTGCATCGGGAATGTTGTCTGATCAAAAAAATGTTGAATAGGGTGAATTAGGCCCAATGATGGGGCAGTCCTACAATTGAGGAGAAGTTTACCAAGGCATTTGAACACAATAAATAAGATTACCAAATTAAAACCATCCTCAAAAATATCATTTGTAGAACTTGCTAGTTTTTTTATGTAATTACACAAAAGCTAGAATATATTTGAACAACATAGTTATGACTAATCAAGGAAGAAGTTATCGTCAAGCCATTAGCAATTTGTCAAGCTTCCTAAGGCTTAGCTTTAGGCAACACAAATGGTCTTGACCATTCTTTTTATTGTAACTAGTTTAGACCATCAGTCAAGGGTGACCATTGGTTCAATGGTAAAACCTTCGCCTAATAACCTTGACAAATTGCTAATGACCACTTTGTACAGTATGTCAAAGGTTAAGTGTGTACCCAATCTTTCCCTCCCAAACACACATTAATGTGTACTATTGAGCATTTTTTTCTTTTTTTTTTCCTTTTTTTTAATTTAGACCATTAGTGACTTCAAGTTCTTATAGCAACAGAGCCTCAGACATAGTTGCTAATAGTGCTAAAAAAAACCATCTGTTCTATGTATGCCTATGATCATGTACATGCCACCCTCCCCAGGACCTAAAGCCTTTTTGAGAAGGTGATAAACTATATGGGGAATCATGGCCGTAAAGGGAGGTGCAAAGTTAGCATGCAGCAAAGATCACTTGCTGCCTGCCGCCATAGATGATTTCAGTCATTATTTAGTGAGGTGGACAGCAGCAATATGAAAGCCGCAATGTGAGAAAAAAGTAGGGGAAACAAGGGGTCAGCACACTTGTAAATGCTTAAAATTTAGGTTGAATGAGCAAATAGTTGTCAACCTGGGTGTCACCAAAAAGATCAAATGCATGTCTAAACTAAAGGTCAAATAATAGTTCTAGAACAGCACAAAAAGTGATTCTTAGACAGTCAACGAAAATTGAGCCCAGAAATCCTAATATGGATGTGTCAACCCTGACCCTTTCTAACAAGAACACCTAAAGTAGGAAAAAAAAAAAAGAATGCACCAAGTTTACATTCTCACCGAACATTTCTACTGTCAAACATACATCATAAATGTTAATCCTTCTAATGACTAAATCAAAAAGATATATGGAAACCTGCCAAACTCAACATCTTTAACGAAATACTGACGGTGGGAACATAATAGCCTGCCACAAGGTTGGGATCATACCTGAAACCTCTTCTTGACCACATCAAGTGGATGACAGACAACTTTAGCACATGTGCCAGCTGCCAACCCACAGATGAAAAGCTGGAAACTTGAAAGGGATTCATCAGCAACACCTACATTAGGTATTAACCACCGGTTCCAGTCCTACAAGAAACACAGTAAAATAACAAAGACCACCATTATCATCGTTTGAGTAGATGCATAAACAAGTGTCCATCTACATTTCCACTAGAAGAAAGGATGTGAAAGTGGAAGGAAAAAAAAAATATATCAACCTTAAGTAAACCCAAGATTGGTTGTTTAGGGTGGGTTGGGGTGTTTTGGGAGAAAGAAAAGAGAAAGGGGGCTGCTGTTGGTGTCAAGCCCCACCAAGCTTAAGTACATGCAACCTTGGAAGTTCTTAGATGTGCATGCACACACACTTTTTACAAAAGATAAAACTTGATTCCAATTCCTTCACACTAATGAAGTTTTATAATGGGATAGAGTCAAACCAAGGTTATACCATGAATTCATAGTACACACTTTTTAGTCCAAAACCAAATTTGTCTCAATCGCTGAAGTTAAAAGCAGCCTTCAAGAGTGCAGAATTCTATAATCTAGCCCACAGTCCTCAAATTCTTTGCCAAAGTTTTAGGGTTTTAGCACTGTTTTTTTGGATAAGTGAAAGTGTTTTAATGTTTTACCCATATTGAGAGAGAGAGAGAGAAGAGAGAGATAATCACCTCTCCTCCCATACATTTCATGAGATTCCACTTACTACCAAGATTCGTTTACCTAACTTTATCCAATTCAAATCTAAATATGGAGGATGCTGGGATCAGCCCTGGTATTTAAAACCTTGAAACACACCAAGGCTGTTATGATTTATAAAGGAAAAAAAAAATGACTGTGGGCTGCAATAGATTAGCACAAAAACATCAGCACCATGGCCATGGAAATAGATGGATATGCAATGAAGAAATTTGAGAAACTCATCGAATTACAAAGAGCCAGATGCAATTTCAGGCCACTGTAAATTTTTCAAGTTTTATGAACTTTCCCAGTTTTATCTTCATTTTAAATTACACTATCAGATTGAAGATTCTACATCTACATTCGCTCTGAATACACTGCTATGTCACCTTATCAGTTCTCAGTTATGCAGATTTAACAAATGAGGCTCAAATTATTTCTCCTCGCCATCAATAAAGGAACCAATTTTTGAAACACGAAAATCATATACATCATACGAGTCATATGTATTAAAACATGCAGTATGACTTATAAAGAGTAAAACCTTACCATCACCCAACGCTTGAAAGTATCATAGGTTCCAAACTGCAGGCCAGCATAAGGAATAATCTCAACCAGTGTTGGTGACAACCCAGCATAAAGCCCTCGAAAACCACGAGTTTTGATGATATCAACAAATGCAGATCTCATGGTCGGATAAACCTGAATGTGGACATACATCTTAGTCATTTCTAGTTTTAAACAAGGTGTCTAAACCTCAGAGCCCTGATTGACAACTAGGACATGTTAGTGTCCATTCTACACCCATCAGATAGTTACTAGGATAAATCCCTGTAAAGGCCTCAAGGGATACCATTTATACTCAAGAAATCCCATTTCCTATACCCCTTGCAGTTAAATTTTAAGTCTGTATGGTTAGAAATCCATATATTGCAAAAGAAAGCATTTTAGATGCACAAGATGCTTGGGTTTTTTTCCCCATAAATAACATGCCAAACTCATAACAGAAATCTTCAAAATAAAAATAAAAAAATATTCTGGAACACAAATATACTGATGTTATTGCATGTATTCAGATGTGATACCTTTGGCTCGCCCTGTGAAGCTAAAATGGTTCGTAGAAGATCAAATGGATATGATCCAACTGTTGCTGCACATCCCGCTAATGCTCCACTGATATAAGAAAGATACGGACTTAAATGAATGTGATCCTCTGCATCACAAAAAACAGCAACCAGGATATGGCATGTAAGAGACCAATACTAGAAAGATCAGGCCTAATAATGTGCATATGCCTAGTGTTAACTGAAGTTTTGACATTTAACATTGCACAATCAAATAGCTTATATCAGAATTTATAAGATTAGAACCACAAACAAACACAGACAATCCCCTTTGCCATGTTTCTACAATAATAAAATAGAAGCACGATGCCTAGAATCGCATTAGGCATTGCTACGGAAAATTCATCATGTAGTCATTTGGTCCCATCCCAGTGACCAAAACTACACAATACATTTAGAACACAGCCATCCATGACAAATGAGAATAATTCCTTAAATAGTTAAACAACCAAAAGCCACTTTTCAAGCTCAAATCGTTAGAGATCCAATTGTATGTAGTTAATCAGAATAATAACATCAAATACAGGCAATTGCATTTAGCTGAAAACAATAATAATTAGCTGAGGAATATAGCTCCTGTTTGGAAAGTGAAAAAAAAGATTGTATGTGGTAACATCTAATTATCCAAAGGAATAGATTGCCAAAGAGTGCAATATAGTTGTATCTCTGACAATGTTGTTTGAGTTGTTTAACAAACCTGTCTTGGAAGAACCAGCTGCAAATGTCTTCAATTTGTGCAACACAGTAAATTGTATGGCAGTATATGGCATAACCATGAGGAGTGCTGGGACATTGCCACGCCAAAAACCCTGTAATGAGCCATCAACATGAATAAAATGTGGCAAAAATACAAGGCATTGCCAAAATACACCAAATCTGATTTTCTTATAAAAGACAGCCCAGCCAAACTTGCAAAGATATTATTGTCCACCAGAGAACAGAATTGAAATCAATAGAGGATAAACCTAAAACAGCCTTCTTAAAGCTTTATATCTTCTCAGTGGAATATGCTATTTTCCTATATTGGCTAATACAAGTATTAATACCCAAAAACAATTCTCTTCACGCAGAGACCCAAAGAAAACCAACAATATATACATATATATATATATATATATTGTTGTAAAAAATATAAGATACAAAATTGTAGTTTTATCAAAAGTACAGCACAAGCCCTATTGTTCTACACCTATGCAGATGTAACTCAAAAGCTGGTTATTGGGTTCAGTTTAATCTAATTGCCTAAGATATAGGCACCTCATTGGTTGCAATGAAATAAGAAATTGAATAAAAAGACCCAAAAAAATTAATATCATGAATATCATCCTTCAGCAATTGGTGATGGAAAATTAACCAACCTAAACCTAGCATCACAGACTTATGTGTAGTGCTAACAGAAAACATTATTACCAGTCTACAAATGAAGGTTAAATACCCGTAATCCTTCCTCTCTAAAGATGTCCTTAGTTGCTTGTAACATCCCGGTGTATTTTGATGGTGCATACACATCTTTATGAAGCAAAGCCCATGAAGTAGTTGGTTCCAGCTGAACCTGAAATACCCAAACAAGGATTTTTTCAGTCCACCGTGTAACCTTCCAAATGTGAACAGGCATTTCCATATATGCACATGCAAACATGCATATACACACATGATGCAAAATAATGGTTTACACCTACATAAAATAGTCAAAGTGGAAAACACTGAAAGGTTTCTCATGTTTGTCATATTCTCTTAACATTTAAGCATGATATGTTTTACATTTGGATTATAACTTGTTCAAGGCACTTCAGGACATGTTTACTTTATATTAGTATCAATTTCCAAATCCAATCATTTCAAACTCTTGAGAATTCATAAGTCAAGACTTAAAAAATTTCAGACTGAATAGTTCTAGAGTTTAATAGCTACCCCCATGATAATTATATTTAGCATGTAAATCCTTCACCTAAAAAAATATAATTTAAGTTTGGTTGGACTAAGAATGACAAATTTCTTTTTAATCCAAACTTTCTGGGCAAATCTCCTCCTTGACATCGATAACTACGGGTAAAAGAGTTACCAAATGTCTTGAATTATGGAAAGCCAAGATAGTTGTTAGGTGTACAACTACACATTGAACAATCAAATTAGAGGTCAAAGTGTAATTTCAGTTGATATTTATAACCCATATGCAAAAAGTCCAGGAAAATGGGTAATGAATGTGTAATTTCAAGCCAGTGTTTCCATAATCAAAGCAAATTCAATAAAAATATAGATAGTTAGTCCTCAACTGAATTTGGGCTGAATGGGATTCACAGATTTACCTGGAATCTGATCTTAATAACATCGAGCGGAGACGTTACTGTCCGCGATATTCCACCAGCGATTGCACCGGCAGTGGCATCTACAAATGCCCTTTTCAGCTGCCCCGGCTCTTCCATCACCCCAACAACCAAGCTGAGGTTTTTACTAGAACCTACAATCCAAATCAAAACCAACCCCCCCTAAGGTTTAACAATATCAAATCTACATCCAATTACTCAAAAAAACCACAATGAATCAAACAACCAAAATACTCAATCAACAAAACCCAAACCTGAAAAGATTGTAACCAGATATGAAACAATACCAAACCTGAAAACCCTCCAGAAAACTAGGGTTCCAGCGATATTATGGTGAAATTGTGACTAATTTTTAAAATTCAAATCAAGATTTCATAAATATCATAAATAGAAACATATTTATATGTATTGATTGATATGACCAAGTACCTGGGAAGAGAATAGGGTAATGGAACGATAACAGCCGCCATTTTGACGATTTGAGAGAGTCAAAGTTTAGAAAGAGAGATTTTTGGGATGGTACCGCCTTCAAATATCTGTAGCGTCAACTTGGAAAATTTTGGAGAGAGAAATTGGGGACCAGACTAGAATTTACGAGGAGTTTGGGGGAAAAGAAAAGAAAAGAAAAACAAAAGGAAAAATATTCGGAGAGAGATTGTGTGGGGAGTGGAGCGTTATTATGACGCGCACAATTATAATAGTAGTCAAATTATTTAAACGGTTTTGTATTCATTATGTCCTTTATACTTTATACCTTAGATGATTAATATAATTATGATATTATTTTATTTTAAAATTATTATCTTATTTATTATATAAATTATAAAGATTTAAAATTTTTAAAATTATATTATAATACATTAATTGATATACCAATTCATACCTGTAACATTATTCATATATTATCGAATGATTTGAAAAATTAGTTAAAAATTAATTTTTTTTAACTTTTTTTGATATTTTTATATAAGAGATGATATAATTCAAAATGAATTAAAAGTATCATTTTCAAAATGACCCTATATATACACACACTTTTTAAACCTTTTTTTGTCCTACCAATTGTTCTTTAAAATGCCTCATCTAAAATTTAAAAAATAAATACAAAACATTGGAATTTGTTTGGTTGAATTTTAAAAAAAAAATTCAAATATTTAAATTTTTCAACAAAAATGAATATTACAAATATATTTTTTAATTTTATTTTTATAAAAAAAATCATATAAAACTAAAGAGTTTTTTTATTTTTTCCACAAAATTAGTTTTTGAAAAAAATAGAAAATAGATTTTAAACATTAAACCAGATAACAAAATTTATATTTATTTTAAATGGATAATTAGTAAGGTTAGACTTGTAATATGTTGTTTTTTCATTAAGACGTGGTGGCTCTTTGGTTTTCACCCTTGATAGTTTTGTTTTGTTTTGTCTTTCCGTGTGCAGATTAGAACTAATTTGTCTTCTATTGGAGTATATAACAATGCTAGTCATGTTGATAGTTGTCAAATAAATATTTAATGATTTTAGACTTAAAAAATATCGTAACTTTCACTTGTACGCGTTTATATAATATTTTGTTTTTTTTATCGATTATGACCTGTTAAGTATGGTTAAATTTGATTATGATTCGTCGATTAAGATTATAAATTATTTTTAAAAATAATAGTAGCTATATTTGTTTTAATTATTATTATTTCTATCGACATGTATGTTAATGTGGCGCGACATATATTAAGGATGTGGCATGATGATATGTTATGTTATTATATAATATATAATATACACTAGTTAGTTGTTATATAATTAGATATATACTATGTATGCTGTAAAGGGAAAACACTACTACCACACTTTCATTATTACTTACAGCTTTCATTATGTTTTTGTCTTTTCTTTTCGGTGCTCTTCTCTATAAATGAGAATCACTCTTGTAACCAACACATACACTGAATATAACATTTCCATTCAGTCTCTCTCTTTTCTCTCTCTCTCTCTCTACCAAACTAACATGGTATCAAAGCGCAGTTATACATTTCTGGCAATTTTCAGTTTTGGTGCTTAGTCCCATACACAGTGGCACTACACCAAACAGCTCGGAATCTCCTCACGATTCCAACGGCACCACGCCCGTCCTCAGAAACGCCTCCACGCGCCGCCTTTGTGCTCGGCGCGTCACAGCTTCTGCCACTACTCTCACACGCGCCTTCACGCGCCCTCTGTTGCTGCTCACGTCTGCATCTGACGTCAGCCCTGCCTTTTGCATGCGCCGCGCCTGCTACAGTGCGCTTCACGTGCGCCGCTCCACTATTGTGCACCCGCGTGTGCCAACCGGTGCGTCGTGCCTGCACCAGTTTGCTACCGTGCGCCGCACGTCTTCCTGCTATCATACTCCTCACTGAACTCTGCTAACGTGCGCCACTGACATCATTTTTAGCCCCTGCTGGCATCATCACTGCACAACACACCTTTTCTAGCTATTTTCGACCTTCCAGACTCACTGGTACACTCTGTTTTACCTAAATTTGCCCCTACAGGTCTGCTCCTATTTATTTCGTCCTACTCGCCTATTATTGTGGATCGTCATGATACCTCCTATCTCATTTCTGTTATTCTTAATGGTTCTAACTATGTTCTGTCGGCCCAAGCCATGTCTTCCTTCCTTAAAGGAAATAAGCTTTGGCGCATTATCATCGGGGATGTGACCCACCCGGTGAAAGACACTAATGAAACCACTGCTACTGCTGCTACTATTGCTACATATGAAGACAGACTTGAGGAATGGAACAGTAAGAACTACCAGATCATTACCTGGTTTCGCAATACCTCTGTTATCTCTATCAGTCTTCAGTTTGGTCGTTTTCAGCTGAACTCTGTCACTACTCCTGCAAAAGATATCTGGGATTTTTTGAAAGAACGATACCAGACTACTGGTTTTGCCCATCAATACCAACTTCAGAGCCAACTTCACCGCATGCGCCAAGAATCCAGTTAGTCCATTAATGACTTTCTTTCTCAAATGTATTCTGTTTGGGACCAGCTTGCTCTTTCAGAACCGACTTGGCCTCACCGAGAATATGCTGTTTTATTTACTATCCATCGTAATCAGCAAAGGTTGGTGCACTTTCTCATGGCTCTCACCTCATCTTTTGAGCCCGTACGTGCCTCTCTTCTTCATCGCTATCCATTGCCCACTTTTGAACAAGCTATTTATGAGCTGCTATCAGAGGAGACTCGTCTTGGTACTCTCCAAACTCATCATGTGGCCTCTGTTCCTGTCACTCCTCCGTACCGGCCATCATTTACCTAGCGGACCACTGTCTGCCGCTATTGTCAGAATCGGGGCCTTCCTTCAACACATCTCCTAGTCAATTGCCCCGTCAGATCCTGCCGATACTGCAACAAACTTGGTCCCAGTCATCTGCAACAAGATTGCTTTCGCAACCTGTCACGACCCAAACCCGGCCCTATGGGTTTAGCACCGTAACCGGCCAGTAATCCGAGATTACCGAAGGCCTGCTTAACAGTAATACAGTAAAACAGAGCACAGGGCCTGGCGGAAGCCAATACAGTAATTAAACAATGTCCAATGAGCTGTGACAGTCTGTATGCCAAAAAGATTTTTCATGCATTCATACATATACAAACAGTACAGTCTATACAAAATTTACAGTCGCACAGTACAGGGACCTAATCCCTTGATAACAGTACGGTAAACATTCAGTCTATACAGAACAGTTAGACAGTATAAAGACAGGCGGGGAAAACAAACAAAACATCCCCAAGCCATAGCATGGCAACTCGGAACCTCGCAGTGAGGCATAAAGGCTGGCTTGACAAAACTGGAGTTACCCTGACGCTCCTAGCTCCGATCTGGTGCCTGTACACCTACATATATATATGAGCAGTGAGCTAAAGCCCAGTGAATAACATAAAGCGTAAAGGGGTTTAGAATGAATGTCCTTACAGTAATGAAAACAGTTCAATTCAATCAGTATTTCAGTTATTCAGTACAGTAAACAGTCATATGTGGTACATCCATTAGCATAACCGTAACAGTAGGTCTTAAAAGACCGAACAGTAATGATGGCCATCAGTCAGTAAACAGTAGTGGTTCCACGAGGGAACCGACAGAGAATTCTGTCGCAGTAACAGTAACAGTAAACAGTAAGTACTAAGGATGCCACAGTACAGTTCAGAAATAAAGGACATACATTCATTCAGTAAATAATACCAGTTCAGTAAACAGTTCAGTTCAGTATTCAAAAGATATCAGTTGAACATATCTTTACACAATTGTTACTCACAGAGTTCGGGCTACAGTATGCTAGAGCGTGTCTCCCCAGTCGCCAACCCTACACAGTTAACAGATTGAACACACTAAGCTACGCAGTTGGGAACGGTAATAACTTAATCCCTAATGCCTCGGTGTGTTCTACATCTATATCCTCAACAAGATGCCTTAGACTAGGCCTAAGAATGCCTGGAATGGGATGAAGATGTAAAGATGTACATTTAAAAGCATTTTCAGAAGAACAGAGCTCCGCTCGAGCGCAGGTTTCCCTGCTCGAGCGGTCATGCAACAAAGGTATACGCTCGAGCGTAAACTTTCCCGCTCGAGCGTACCGTGAAAGTACTGGATGGGTGAAATCTCCGCTCGATGCCCGCTCGAGCGTGAGGCCTGACTCCGCTCGAGCGCCCAATCCTCCGCTCGAGCGGACTGTAGAACAGTGCAGAGATACTGGATGCTCGAATTCTACGCTCGAGCGGCACTTCCTCCGCTCGAGCGGAAGTGCAAAATCTGGAAAACCCAGATTGCACCTCCAAGCTCAAAACCAAGTTCAAAAGCATCAAAACTCGACCTCTTGGGCTAAATTTCCAGAAAACACATGTAAACTCATAGTTAAACATGATTCAAAACTCAATTTGAGAAATCAAAGCCCAAGGGTGTTTTATTCAAACCCAATTTCAAACCAATTTCAAGAACAATATGAACATGCAACATGCATGATCTCAAATCATTTTCAAAGCTTTAATGCTGTTTCAAAAGAGCTCAAACCTTCAAAAACAAGATGAACTCATGGAGTATAACCAAAGGATGGACATGCAAGTGAGGAAACATGGACTACAACCTCAAAACTTCAATATATGTACATGCATGCAACAATTAAGCTTCAATTCAACATCTAAACCATGTTTTGGCTCTACACTCCATCAATATGACATGAACCATGCAAGAGTCAACTTAAAACATGAACAAGAAGACAATGGAGCTACCTTTAGTCTTGTATTTCAAGAAGGGAGCTCAAATTAACAATCAACCTCAACAATTTCTTCAATTTCCCAGCAACTCCTCAAGATGAAAACCAATTCTCTCTCTCTCTCTCTCTCTAGGTCGGCTAAGCACAATGAGAAATGGCTGATGAAATGTTCTTGGCTCAAGTATAATGAGCTCAAGGTGTAGAGGTAGTGGCCCACTCAAGGGCAAAACGGTAATTAAGTCCAACTCTTTAGTTGGCTTATTTTAATCTAATCTAATCATACCTAATCAGTTTTCAGATAAATATACCATAAAATCATATTAATTATGAGGGTCATAAAACACTAACTAATTCCCGATTCGGCCGCCGATAAGGCCTTCAATTAGCAGTTTAAACACATAAGCATGAACAGATAATCATACAGTCAAACAGATAGAATGCAATTTAACTAACATCTACTCAATCAATTCGGTTTCCAATGTCAGTCAGTCAGTTCAGTACTTTTAATCAGTCTAATTATCAGTCATAATCAATTCAGTTTAACAGTAATCGGTGATTATCGGTAACCAATCAGTCATTAATCAGTAAACAGTATGGGGGTTGTTACACAACCCATCCCGATCATACTCCAATAGCCACTCTTCTCGCGGTGGTTCTTCCCGGGGGAGCTTTTATCGTTCCGGGAATCAGTCTCATCACACTACTGCTGCTGCCTCTGAGGGTTTTTCTGAGTCACCTGCTTCATCTACCCCTCACTTTTCTCCAATAGATGTATAGGCCATGTTCAAACCGCTTCTCTCTCCTTCTGGTACACCTCCTCCTACTACTTTGTCTGTGATCCCAAGTAACTCTTCTTGGTATTTTGACTCTACCTGTTGTAATCATGTGACCTCCAGTTCTACTATATTTTCTTCCATCTCTTTATCTCCTCATATTCCCTCAATTCATACTGCTGATGGTTCTCTCATGTCTGTCCGTCATATTCATACTGTTTCCACATCTTCTTTATCTTTACCTCAAGTTTATCATATCCCTGCTCCCATCTTAAACCTTATTTCTATTAGTCAATTATGTGAACTTGGTCTAACTGTCACATTTTCTGCTACTGATTGTTTAGTGCAGGACCCTCAAACAGGGCAGACTATTGGGATCGGCCGTAAGCACGGACGTCTCTATGAGCTCCTTCACCTTCATGTTCCTGATTCTTTTCAGATCGCTGCTCCTGCATCTGCTTCCTCGTTATCTCCTTTTTATCTTTGGCATTGTCGCTTAGGGCATATTTCTGTTAATCGCTTAAAGTCTCTGGTTTCTAGTGGACAATTGGGTCATGTAATTCCATAAAATTTCGATTGTATACCCTGTCAACTTGCCAAACAACCTGTTTTATCATTCAATAAAAGTACTTCTGTTTCCCATGCACTGTTTGATCTTATACATTCGGATATTTGGGGCCCCTCCTCTACTACTACTATGGGGGGATCTCGTTATTTTGTTGTTTTTATTGATGATTTTTGCCGGTTTACTTGGCTTTTTCTCATGAAAACTCGGTCTGAACTTAAACACCCTTATTATAGATTTGCCCAAATGGTCCACACCCAATTTTCAATAACCATCAAACTTTTTCACTCTGACAATGCTATGGAATATCGGGATTCAGATTTCTTTTCCTTTTTGCAGAGTCATGGTACACTGCCTCATCATTCCTATGCTGGCACGTCCCAGCAAAATGGCCGTGCTGAACGGAAACATAGGCATATTCTTGACACTACTCGCGCTCTCCTCCTCTCTTCTTCCTGCCCTAAAAACCTTTGGAGGAAAGCTACCCTCACTGCTGTCTACATTATCAATTGTGCTCCTACCCCTATCATCCATAATCAAACTCCCTTTAAACGTCTGCATGGCACTCCTCCTCCATGCACCAATCTTTGAATTTTTGGCTCTGCCTGCTTTGTTCTGCTTCAATCCCATGAATACACCAAGTTTGAACCTCGTTCTCGTTTTTGTTACTTTCTTGGGTATGGAATTGAACATAAAGGCTTTCGCTGTTGGGATCCTCTCTCTAAACGTCTTCGTATCTCCCGACATGTCGTTTTCTGAGAGCACAAAATGTTTTCCTCCCTATCCTCCTTTCACTTGCCCGCACTTTCCACTAATGTATTGTTTACTAATCATTCCATAGATCTCTTCTCTGATGATTTTGATATAGATTCCTCCTTCATCGAGACGCCCTTGCTCACTCCTGATCCCATCCAAACTGCTCTCCCTGAAGGTCCACCTCTCATTGTACCACCTCCTTCTCCACTAGTTCTTTCTCTCACCGATCCTCCTACAGGTCAACCATACCGGGTAACTCAACCTCCTATCCATCTTTGTGATTATATTGTTGGGTCTGCTGCCTTTTCTACTTATGAACCCACCTCCTATCGTGAGGCTTGTACTAATCCTCTTTGGCAACAAGCTATGACTGATGAACTCCAGGCTTTGGACAAAACTCATACTTGGGATCTTGTTGATCTTCCTTCTAGCAAGACTGCGATTAGATGCAAATGGGTTTACAAAATCAAGACTCATTCTGATGGCTCTATTGAATGCTACAAAGCTCGTCTTGTTGCTAAGGGTTTCAACCAGGAATATGGTATTGATTATGAGGAGACCTTCTCCCCTGTTGCTCGGTTTACCTCTGTTCACAGTTTACTTGCTGTTGCTGCCGCTCGCCACTGGGAGCTCTTTCAGATGGATGTCAAAATGCTTTATTCAATGGTAATCTTCTTGAGGAGGTCTATATGCAACCTCCACCTGGGTCCACTTTTCCACCTCATAAAGTTTGCAAACTACAGCGTGCCCTCTATGGCCTCAAGCAGGCGCCCCAAGCTTGGTTTGGTAAGTTCAGTTCTACCATTCATGACTTCGGGTTTACCTCTAGCTCCTATGACTCTGTTCTTTTTATACGGACTACTCCTCATGGTACCACTCTTCTCCTTCTGTATGTGGATGATATGATTATCACTGGTAATGATGCAGCTGGTATTCTCCACCTCAAACGTTTTCTCCACCGTCAGTTTGAGATGAAGGACCTTGGTACTCTTAACTATTTTTTTGGGCTTTGAAGTCTCTCATGATTCTACTGGTTCCTATTTGTCACAGGCCAAATATGCATCAGATCTTCTGGCTCGTGCTGGTCTTACTGATTGTAAAACTACCTCTACTCCAGTTGATCGATCCTCAGATTCGTCTCACTCCTCTCGATGGGGATCTCCTCTCTGATGCTACTCTTTATCGCCAGCTCGTCGGTAGTCTTGTCTATCTCACAGTGACTCGTCCTGACATTGCCTATGCTGTTCACATTGTTAGTCAGTTCATGTCGGCTCCTCTCACTCCCCACTATACTACTCTACTCCATATCCTTCGCTACCTCAAAGGCACTCTGTTCCATGGCCTTCACTACTCTGCTTCCTCCTCTCTTGAACTGCGTGTCTTTTCTGATGCTTATTGGGCTGGGGATCCTACGGATCGACGCTCCACCACGGGATTCTATTTCTTCTTGGGGGATTCTCTTCTTACTTGGCGTAGCAAGAAACAATCTCTCACTGCCCGTTCTAATACCGAAGCTAAATACTGAGCTCTTGCTGATATTACTCAAGAACTTCTCTGGCTTCACTGGCTCCATACTGATATGGGTGTTTCCTCTTCTGGCGCTACCTCTCTCTATTGTGACAATCAGAGTGCCATTCAGATTGCTCATAATGATGTTTTTCATGATCGCACCAAGCATATTGAGATTGATTGTCATTTCATTTGACAGCATGTTACACGTGGTACTGTTCATCTTCTCCCTATTGTTTCTGCCGATCAACCTGCTGATATTTTTACCAAGACTCATCATCCTGGGCGTTTCAGTGATCTTGTTTCCAAACTCAACTTGGTGGATGCCTACCCTCCTTGAGTTTGCGGGGGGCTGTTAATATATAATATATAATATACATTAGCTAGCTGTTATATAATTAGATATATGCTATGTATGCTGTAAATGCTGTAAAGGAAAAACACCACTACCACACTTTCATTATTACGTACAGCTTTCATTATGCTTTTGTCTTCTCATTTCGGTGCTCTTCTCTATACACCACTACCACACTCTTGTAACCAACACATACACTGAATATAACATTTTCATTCAGTCTCTCTCTTTTCTCTCTCTCTCTCTACCAAACTAACATGTTAAATGGAGGGTTAGAAAGTTAGCAATTGAGTAATTTGAAAGTTAGTTGCTAAGATCGCCAATATCAAATCAAGTACCAAATCTGCAAAATGGTTCCTATTAAATATGGGATATGTATCATGTTGAGGAAATCATTGACTTGTTAAGCAAAATTATGGGCTTAAGTTATCTCTTTCTCTCATATGGTTGAGCTTATAAATAAGTCAAGAGAGATACAAAGAAGGACATCTCAATCGTCAATCACACTCGCAAAGAGTTTATCTATAAAAGTATTTTAGGAGTAGATTAAACTAGTAGATTTTTCCAACCCCCCACTTCTTTTCTTTCTGTCAATTGTGTTGTATTTCTTCAGTTTTTTGTTATTGTTTAAGTTATTGTAATTAGTGACACGTGACAATTTATTCGAATTAATACATATTCTGTTCTGTTCCATTTTTTCCTTCATTTAATTACCTCTACGGAAGTCCTTAATCTGTTTAAGGTATAGAACTCAACCACAAAGTGAGATCATTTTGGTATTTATTTAAAATCATTTGAAGCCTATCAATCAATCACTATCGATTGGACTCGATTGGGCATAAACTAGATTTTTACGAACAATATGTTATTTAAAAACAAAATTATTATATTTTTTATATATTACTCGTTAAGATCTATTAAATAAGTTTTTTTTTTTTTTTTGGTTTGATATGAAATCACAAAAAAAAAAAAACAAAAATGAAATTTCATAGTTTTTGAACACACAAAATTGTGTTGTGACATTTCATAGTTTTTGCACATAAATTAATAATTTTTTGTGAAAATTGAAAATTTTATTTGATTTTAGAAAATAGTAAGATTTTAAGAAGATCATAACATTTCCTATTAAATATGGATTATATCTAATGGATCTTTCCAGATAGGTTGGATAATATAATAAGAAAAAATAAATAGGTATAATGAAAAAAACGATATTTTAAAATTTTGAAAGAACAATAATAATAATAATAAAAAAAAGGGGTATTTTTTTTAAGGTCCCTGATATTATGATTTTATAGTATAAAGGACATCAAATATTTTCATGATGTCTAAGGTCCCTCAACATCAATCCAGAGAAAATTGGTCCAGAAAAAATTGGTCCAGAGAAAATTCAAGTCAGAGAAAATTAGTCTAGAGAAATTCTCTGAATTTTCCAGTGAAATTTTGAAAATTTCTCTGGACTTCCTTAAACTTCCCACTATAAATTTCTCTGCCCTTTTTTTTTTTAAAACATAAGAACTCACCTACCTCAACTCACTTCCTTGCTATACACTGCACCTGAGATGGTCTACAAGACAGCTAGAGCCACGGGGCTGTATTTCAACGTCAATGTGCTTTACAATTTGAGCTGGTTTTTCCCCATTGATTCTGGTTTCTTCTACCTTGTTCGGCTGCATTTTTGCGAGGTGAATCGGTGGATGAAAAATGTAAACCAGAGGGTGTTTGACATATTCATCAACAATGAAACATCCGAAGTTAAAGCTGATGTTATTGCTTTAAGCAACGGGTACGCAGTTCCAGTGTACTGAGACTATGTTGTTTTGGTTCCAAAAGTAAACAATAGGGAGAAGCAAGACCTGTGGCTAGAGCTACACCCCAAACACGAAAACAAAATCTCAGTACTATAACGTCATTTTAAATGGAGCTGAGATCTTCAAATTAAGCAACTATGATGGAAACCTTGCTAGGCCTAATCCCCCAAAAAAGATTGTGGCTAGTTTGCCACCAAAGAAACATAACCCAAAATCATCAAAGAAGATTACCTTGATTATGGTTGGATGTATTCTTGGCGGGCTGCTAATTTTTCTTATTTTCTCTTTCCTTCTTCATATGAACAGACCAGTTGGTGGATGATCCGAGCAGCTAACATGCCGACGAAGCAATATCACCCTTCTCTCTTGAGAAATTCAAAATTTCTCTGGCTGCATGGTTAGAAAAGAAGGTAAACTTAATCAATATTAAAGTTGCATCACAAGTTAGAACTGAAATTTCTCTGGGTTGGTCCAGAAAAATTCTCTGATTTTAGCTCAACTTTAACATGATTTGGATTAGCAGTTGGTTGGTCAATTTTGTTTATGACTGGGATTATTGTTAGGTTAGATTCAAAAGCAAGATAAAAGTTATCAACAGGTCACTCCATTGAGTGAATAAACAATAATAGCAACATATATATATATATATATATATATATATAAATTAAAAGCTAGTCCCAAGCTCCAATGCAAAACCACACCAAGAGGACTTCAGGGTTCGAACCCATCTGTAGTTTGATAGCTTCAGTGATTTGGATATATATTCACAGAGAAAATCTCATCACCAGAGAATTTCTCTGGATTCAATCTAGAGAAATTCTTTAAAACCAGAGAAATTTTCTGCATCACCAAAAAAAAAAAAAAAAAAAAAAAAAAAACCTAAAACAATGGTTTGAATTATTGAATGTCTTTGCATCATCCATTCATCCATCAATCTAAAAACCCAACTCAGTCAAATCTACAATTAACCAACTCTCTGCATATTTATCAAGTTCCTTTTTAATTTTGCTTTTGGTCTTTGAAATTTCTCTGGACACTTCAATCCAGAGAAATTCTTCAACCACCTCACTGTAGCACACAAATAACATACCATGACGCCCACTGAAATGGATACCAATCAGTTGCAGCTTTTCAATAATTTTGAAACTCAAAGATGTAAATTTCATAATTTGAGAAGCATTGCAGTATAACAAGGCACATGTGCATATAACTTAATCCATCCAGCTTGTAAGAGTAAATCCTGGCAGAGAATGAACATTTTTCAAGAAGCACGACCTAACACATTAACGGAGAAGAAGCTCATAAAATTTGAAAGCTCCTCAACTACCTGCAAAGACAAAACCAACTTTTTCAAGTTCAGTTCAGATATATGAATTTGAATTGATCAACACCCAAACAGACTCAAATTGATCAGTTGTAGATTAATATATATATATATATATATAACAAAATATGGATATTTGTAAATAGCTGACCTTTTGAAGTTCAAATATATTAACCTCAATTAGTTTGATTGAAGTTGCAAAAAATAAAACTTATAAGAAAATAGTTCTATGAGGTTGTGAATAGTATGCTTCAACATGTGATCAGGGACAATTTGCCGCGATCAGATCCAGCAGGTGATGGTCTCGTCCTCCGCCATTAGAGAAGGAAAGGTAGGCCGGGTCGCAGATCCCGGCGGCGCGGAGGTCTGCGACGGTGGCGGAGCGAAGGGAGGAGTTGGAGGAGAAGGTGTTGAGGAAGAGGTCATAGAGGAGGGTGGAGGAGCAAAGCTTGTTGCCTTGGATCTGGAAGACAGTGGGTGAGAGGAGAAGAAAGAGAGAGAGAGTAGAGTAGAGATAAAGAGTCAAATTTCTCTGATATATGTTTGGGGACCTTAGATATCAAAAAATAATTTTGTGGATCTATTCTATTACGAAAAGTGAGAGAGGGACCCTAGACCAATTTTTTTTAAAAAAAATAAAAAAAAAGACATATGCTAACAAGTGTCTCTATTGTCTAATGTTGTAATTAGTGCAAAAAAGTGTGTTGGAAATGGTTAAAATGTTACAAAGTGTTTAAAAATGAACGAAAGTGTTATAAACTAATGAGAAGTATATTGGGTTCTACATTATTATTACTTTTGTCTTTTACTTGTACCACGGTGGCATTTGTTAGCAAAACTCTTTAATTAATAAGGATATAAAGAAAAACAGTATAATGGCAATATTTGCTTGAATTTTGTTGGCGATTTAGCTTATTTGCCAAAAATTAATATATATTAACTGATTTGACATACATTTTGGCAATATTTGATAAGTTTTTAGCATAAAATTATTATTTAAATTTTATTATATATGGAGTGTTTGGCAAGGAAAAAAATAGCCTAGTTTAGGCTAAAATTCACAAAAAGACAAAATAGGCTAAAATAGTTAATAAGACAAAATATCACATCAAACCCATAATCATTTCACTTTTTCTCTTACAAATATCACATCCAACCACAAAAAAATTCAATCATCTTCCCAAACACAAAAATTTTAGCCTACTAAAATAACTAAAAACTAAAATAGTCTACTAAAATAGCAATTTTCCAAACGAAGCCATAGTTTAATAAAAAACGGGGGCGGGGGTAGAAATTGGGTGGGTTGGGAAGGGTGAACCCAATAAATTCATGATTATCTTGCTAATTGTTCTCATATAATAGTGTTTGTGTGGTTGCAATGTTCTTCATGTGTATCAATCTCTTATAGTCATTTTATTATTATGTAATTATCATTGAAGTTTCTTTTATTTGTATAAAAAAGTAAATTAAAATATAATATAAGTTTTGGTAGTGAATCAATCATTGTGAACAAATATATCGTGCGTCCAATTATGAATTAAAAAAAAAAAAAACAATTATGAACATAAAAGAAAATAAAAGAGAGATATGATTGAAATATAAATTAATTTTTAATTTTGTTTTATTTTCAAGAACTTAAACTAAATTACATTAAAATCCAACCATGTTAGAGTCTATGGTTGAATTGAAATCAGTGGGTTTGGGCATACCCCTAAAATGGCGAACGATGTGACTTCCATGGCCATTAGTTCCTTGTCGGAATTTTTTAAAAATGCAACAGATGGTGGATTTAGAGGCTAACCCGAAGCCAAAGGGGAGGTGGCACTGTAATGGGGTGATTCAAGACACGGGTTTTTTGGAATTGGATGTTGAATGGATGACTGCACAAACAAGTTCCTTTGTAAAAATCATGGTTACAGGATTGCAGAGGGGATCACAAAAAATACTACTGAGGACGCATGTCGTTCTCTACGGGCGAGCACTGTATTGCGCCGAGGCTGAGGTGGCGTGTGTGTACTCTCTGCTTCCCATTAGTTGTAAGCAGAGCAAAGCAGAGCACGTCCCTTTCTCTAAATGTAAATATATGTATATATACACACATAAATCTTAGGGTTTAAGCAAGCAGAATGCATAGCAGCAATGTGTGTGGGTTCATTAAAGAACCAGGTTAGGAGGTATGTGCTATTGCAAGTTCATGTTTAAAGCGTTTGGTTGGGGGATTTAGAGATTTGAAAAGCAAAAGGTTAAAGGGGTGAAACTACATGAAATATAAGTATATTTTATTTATATTTTACCTAATTTCTTCTTTCTTTTTTCAAATCTCTTTTCAAATCCCTCGACTGAACAAAGGGTAAGCGATTCTTGAAACTTTCATTGTTTCATTCGCATATTGGGTTTGCTTTCTTAATTGCTTTTTTTGGGTTTTAAGATATAGAAATCAATGCAATATTTGATTCCAAATCAAGAAGAGTTATTTGAGAATGCTGACTTGTTGTTTGCCTACATTTTGGTAGTAGTTATGTGGGTTTTTGAAAATTTGGCAAAATTAAGGGTATAGGGTTTTGCTTTCGAGGCATAATGAGGATGCAATGCGCTTTAACTTTGTCAATTATGTAAACATTTATGATGGGTTTTAAATTTAGAGACACCTTGTTGTGACGGATGATGAACCTCCTGAATCGATTACAGGTTTACTGATTGCTAATTTAACAGGCGGTAGCCCTCGTCTGATGTTCTTGTTTTGAACATTGCTTTTCGTTTCCTTCGATTCTTTAAAAGAAAAAATGACATTGGTCTAACAAAACTAGACATTGTCGAGAACTCATTCAATCGATAGGTAAAAAACAGAGTTAAAATTGGGGGCCAGGGATGGTAGGTTTTGTGCTGCCAGACATGGTAATTTAGATGTTGTAGAAGTCAATGTAAGAATGCTAAGAAAATGGAACGTTTAAATTCTATAATTGGGATTAAAAAAGTTTAGTAACTGGGGGTTGCTAAAAGCACTAAGATTGTACATGTAATGGTAGTGAGTTTGGTGACAGGAAGCTATGAAGATGCTTTGATTGAAATAGAAGAAATATTGAAAACTTGTTGTAATACAAGGAGTGAAGGTGAATTTTTAGATAGAATTAGAAATTTGACTATGCCAAAATCAATGACGCTGCACTTTGATGCCGTGCAATGCATGATCTATTGCTACAACCAACATAGCTTGAATGCACGCGGCCACAATATGCTATGCATTAAATTCAAATCTGTGTACAATTAAGGATATCGCTTGTGTTATAGTTTGAAAAATATCGGTTCTCATTTTTAGTGATCTTGCCGTAACATTCCAAAATATTAACATTGCTCAGAAATAATTTTTTTTTACTTATATATGGTTTATATAATGGCTTGTGTTACGAATAAAAAAAAAAAATACGTATATATAATTACTTGTGCAATTACGTTGTGCCACACATACATCTAAGCATCCTATAAAATATTATTATATTTATCAGATTGTAAGCTTTAAAATTATCTAATATTGTGGCACGAGTGCATGTACCAAATTACAGTTCACAATATTCCTATGTTGACATGCGTCTTCCTCTGCAGGCGAGCAGCGGTTATGGCTGAACTGGTATTGTTAGTAGCACAACCAAAGCACCCATGTCTCACCACTGACAGAACAGGTTCCCATAGACAAAGACGTGTGACACAACACAAACATGCTCTAACAAAACACATTTTTTAAAGTTTAAAGGAGGATGGATTCATAAGTATAAATTAATATTGTTTTTTTGTATCGCTAGATCCTAAGTAACTTTGTTCAAACTTTGTAATGTATTTTATATATGTCTAAGCAATGGATATGTGTGTCTCCCAACTATCCAAAGCATATCCAAGTCTAATTTTTAATGCTAATTTTATTTTTTAATAATAATAGAACATGTTGTGCATGTGTCTGTTATGTTTATGAAGTGTCCTACAAATTAGTAAATTAATGGTAGCTTGAAGGGATTCGTAGGAGGTAAATTAATGGTTTGGGAGTTTGATAGCCAAAATGGGATGAGGAAAGTAACAATTTGTTACAACATATACGTAGTTAAATGGGCGTGTACAATAGAGTTAAGCTTAGCGCTTTTGATGGCAAGGTTAACGCTTGTAGACATTGTAATTCGGTTGTCAAAAATGTCAAATCAATGAGTGTTCAATGTAAGGAATTTAGGGAATATGATGCTTTTACTTGGTAAGAAAAAGAAATGTACGGATTTTATAATCAAACCTAAGGAGTTGGCAATTTAAGGCAACACATTTACTATAGAACCATTAAGATGGCACATTTGATGGTCATAAACAAAGCAAGAAGCTGTAATTTTTTCTAGGCTGATAAAGGTATTATAGAGAAGTTAGAGAGGGAGACGTCAATTTAAATTTTGATTTTTTGGATTCTATAATCAAATCTAAGGAGTTGCAATTGGTGATATTCTTGTCTATTAATATTCTGTCTATTACAAATAGTTCCTTATATAGATGTAGGTGTAGTGGATGGTGATAGTGGTGTAGTGGGTTAGGTTTAGTGGAGTAGTTGAGGTGGTAGTGGTGTAGTGGGTTAGGTTTAGTGGAGTGGTTTAGTGGAGTAGGTGAGGTGGTAGTGGTGGTAGGTGATGGTAAATTCTAACAGCCCCCCGCAAACTTAAGGAGGATAGAAACGAACCAACTTGAGTTTGGAGAGAGTAACAAAACAAGAAAATACATAAAAAATAAAAGAGGATAGGAGACACTGTATGGTCGTGTCAGACCGTTGTAGAAGACCGATGTAGAAGACACTGGCTCGTGTCGGACCGATGTAGAAGACAGTTTATGGGGTCATGTCGGACCGTTGTAGAAGACAGTTTACGGAGTCTTGCTGGACCCTTGTAGAAACTAACCGGAATCAATGTCGGGACAGTTTACAGAGTCTTGTCGGACCCTTGCAGGAGCTAACCGGAATCAATGTCGGGACAGTTTACTGAGTCTTGTCGGACCCTTGTAGAAACTAACCGGAATCAATGTCGGGACAGTTTACAGAGTCTTGTCGGACCCGTGTAGAAACTAACCGGAATCTATGTCGGGACAGTTTACAGAGTCTTGTCGGACCCATAAAAAGTCGCACCCTCAAAAGGTGTGCCCAATCTTTCAAAAAGGCGTGCCATCAAAAGGCGTGCCCAATCCATAAAAAGACGTGCCGGACATGATGGCGAGGCACGTGGGCGCCTTGGCTTGCGCGCCCGTTGGTCGGCTGGCGTCAAGAGACGCGCGATGCGCGTGGCTGCCTTGGCTATTTAACCAAGGTTGATGCTGAGGCTGAGGCAGAGACAAAACTTGCTACAAAACCTCTGAAAAACTCTGCGGTTGCTGAGAGAGAAACTCTGTAATACTCTGTAACGAGAGATATTCTGTAACACTCTGTTGCCCAGAAAATGGCCTCGTCTTCCCGGAGTCTGCTCACCCTCTTTCCCGACCTCAACGAGTCAACAAGAGAGAGAACTGGTGCGGTGGCACTGGAACCTCAACCAAGCGCCCCGGAGTTTGCTCTGTTGAACTTTCCGATGCGGTCTGTGGAGCAAAGAATGGCAGTGCAGTCGGATGTGGAAGCCAATCAGTATACATTGAAGTCATGTGTGGAAACCATGACTGCGGTGACAAACTTGTCGAACCGGCTGCAGAGTAGGGCAAATGAGGTGCAGCAGTTAAACGCCCAACTGGCTCTGCTCCAACGCATGTATAAGGATGCGCGAGCAGAGATAAGTGTGCTGAAAGCAGAAAATAAGGAGCTGAAGCGGAAGGCCACCGTGATGTTCCGATTTGGAGGGCCGCCATATGCTGCAGTGGAGGAGCAGGGAGTAGTGATCATGCCCAGTGGAGTGGGAAACACGGAGGCAACACCGGCAAGGGCCGCCCAGGACGGAGGCAAAAAGAAGAGACCTGCAGTAGAGTAGGATGGTGGGTGGCCGTCTGCAGAAAAGAAAACAAAGCTGTTGTTGTGGATTTTTGTTGTTGTTGTTGTTGTTGTTGTTTTTTTTTTTTTTTTTTTTTTTTTTGTGTAAAATGTGGATCGGGGTTGATCCCGATATGAATAAAATGAGTGTATTGTGCAAATTTGTAAATTGGTTGCAATTGTTTTTTTTATTTATTTTTTATTTTTAATAAAGTGAAAAAAATAAAAATAAAAATAAAAGAAAGAAATAATAATAATAATATATTTAAAATAATAATAATAATATGTTTAAAAAGTGGGGCGGTGGAAAATGATGATTTTGGGTGTGAATAAAATATTTGATGTGTCTATGGAGGTGGAGTACCCACGTGAAATATCTTGAGGCATGTGGGGTGATTATTAGAGAGAGAGAGTGACAGTGTGTGCTATGTCCCCCCTGTGTTGTTTGCTCTTTTCTTCTTTATTCTCCTCAAGAGAATCTAGGTACTTGAAAATCTTTGAGTCTTCCTCGCTCAAAAGATCACCAAGTGCAGGATGACTCAAGAAAGCGGTCAACCAAAAGTCAGGAATAGAATTGATGATCTCATTCCGTTTAACATAGACAGGCCTGCGGATCTCATTATACTTCTGCTCTACTTCCAAAACTTTCTCGCTAGCTTCTTCATTAAACTTGTCGAGGTCGTCTTGGACCTCCTGCAACTTTTCGATCGAGAGGACAAGGTCAGTGTCAATGTGATCGGAATGTTCGTCCTGAGTTCTATCGGCGACCTTCGATTTCTTGCCGCGGTCAGCTACCATTTTGGGTGGCCAAAAACCTAGCCCGGAAGGAGTCTCTCTCTCTCTCTCGGGGAATGGAGACCTACTGGATGGGAGCAGTGGCCACGGCTGCGGCGCTGCAGGAGCGGCTTCAGCAAGCCATAATGAACGGCGGCGGCGGAGAGGAGTAGGCCGGCGAGACGCTGGGCGACGGTTCTGGGGGGTTGCGCCGGAGAGAAATGACAAGCGAAGAGCACTGGCGGCGAGTAGAGAACCAACGCCGGAAAGTCTAACGGCGGTGACAGCAAGGCAAGTAGCGCGGTGGCGCCGATCGGCAAGGTAAGGAAGAAGGCCAACAGGGTACGAAACAGATGAATGAAATGAGATGTTTTGTGAGGTGTGAATCAGGTCTGTTTGAGATTTGATTATGTAACAGGTTAGGGTCCGGCGGGCGGTGAAGGCAAGGTTGCCGCCCGCCGGAAGGTGAAGCTCACCAAGAGCTAACCTATAGCTCTGATACCATGTAGAAATATATGTATTATTGATTAATATTTTGATATTCTTGTCTATTAATATTCTGTCTATTACAAATAGTTCCTTATATAGATGTAGGTGTAGTGGATGGTGATAGTGGTGTAGTGGGTTAGGTTTAGTGGAGTAGTTGAGGTGGTAGTGGTGTAGTGGGTTAGGTTTAGTGGAGTGGTTTAGTGGAGTAGGTGAGGTGGTAGTGGTGGTAGGTGATGGTAAATTCTAACAGGTTTGTTGCTAAAAGCACTGAAGTGGCACATTTGATGACCGCAATGGAAAAGGAAATTGTGATTTCTTCAAGGATGATCAAAAGAAATGTAGAAGCAAAAGGCACATGGCAATTTGGATTTTATTTTTTTGATTGTACATTGGATGAAGGCGTCACACTTGAAATGCTTGATGCATTGAAAGAAAGAAAATAGAAAGATTTGGGGAATGGTTATGAGGTGGGAGATATGGTTTGGGAAAAAATCGAGTCACATTTGTAATGGCCAAGGAAAATATTTGATGAAACTTTAGCTTCTTCATCAGTCTGTAATACCAAGGAATAAGGTCCTGTGTTGGTTGCATTTTATGGCGATAGCACTTGTGAATGGTTTGAACTAGTATAACTCGTTCCTTTTGATATTCACTATACAAAGAAATTGAAGTACGCTAACATAGACATTTTTAATTGTTATTAGGGAGGTTAAGGATGAGGTGAACACGAGAGTTGCACTTGTTTTGACTTCTTGTTGTGGAACCTCAACAAATTTCGCTCTACAAGTGTTCTTTGAAGTGGATGTGAGTGGGCTTGAACTTGGCAATGTGTATTCAGTGAAACAACTCGGAAGGGCTAGAGATGGTTTCCAAAAACCAATCGAGATGAGAGAGTGAAGTATTAAATAGAAATTTGACTATGCAAAAATTAGTGACGTCACACATGTGATGCACTAGCCATCCACGCTTTATTACTATTTGCTAAAACTAGTATTGCAACTTACACATCATGAATGCACACAACACATTTACAATTATAATGCATAACATTAGATGAAGGCAGAGAGGGAGACATCAATTTTGATTTTGTTTTTAAATAGGATGAAGGCACCACGCTTGAAATGCTTGATGCATTGAAATAAGGAAATTTGTTCAACATAAGAATTTGTTTAGTGTAAAATAGTATGTGATAGTTCGTTTATCAAAAATATCATATCAATGAATGTTTAGTGTAAGAAATTTAGGATTTGTGATGATATGAATGCCAGAGGAATTGGTAAGAAAAGGAAGGTAAGGATTCTATAATCAAATCTATGGAGTTGGCAATTAGATGTGCAACTAAGATGGCACATTTGATGGCCGCAATGGAAATGGAATTTGTGATTTCTTCAATGGTGATGAAGGGAAATGGAGAAGCTAGATGACAATTTAGATTAGATTTTGATTTAGATTCCACATTGGATGAAGGCACCGCAATTTAAATGCTTGATGCATTGAAAAAAGGAAAACTGAAAAATTTGGGATATGGACATGAGGTGGGAGATATGATTTGGGGAAAGGTCAATTAACATTTTTGGTGGCTAGGGAAAATATTTGATGAAGCTTTAGCTTCTCCATCAATCTATAATACAAAGGAAGAGGGTCATGTGTTTGTTGCATTTTATGGTTTGAACCAGTTAGATTTGTTCCCTCACAAAGAAATCGAAGCAAACTAATAATCAGACATTTTTTACTGTTGTTGGGGAGGTTGGGGATGATGTGAATTAGCGAGTTGCACTTGCCTTGACTTCTTGTTGGCAGAACACTAACAAATTTTGCCCTACAAGTGTTCTTTGAAGTGGATGTGAGTGGGCTCGAACCTGGCGCTGTATATTCAGTGAAGCAGATTGAAAGTGCTAGAGATGGTTTCCAACAACTTTTAGCAATTCAAGGTTAGAAAGAATATTACAAAGAATTTTGACTTTGCAAAAATTAGTGATGTTGCACATTTGATGCATGTGCTACGCACCCTCTATTGCTATTTGCTACACCTAGTATTGCAACTAACATAGCATGAATGCACATAACACATTCATAATTATAATGTGTAGTTACGTTTCACATTGGATGAAAGCAAAGACTGAGATGTCAATTTGGATTTTGATGTTTTGGATTCTACATTGAATGAAGGCCCCATGCTTGAAATACTTGATGCATTAAAAGAAGGAAATTTGTTTAGAGTAAGAAATTTAGGAAATCATTCGGTGTAAAATTGTACAGAGTATGTAATTGTTCAATGTAAAATTGTATATGGTAGTTCGGCTATAAAAAATTTCAAATCAATGAATTGTTGTTGTAAAAAATTTAGGATCTGTGAGGATATTAATTCTGGAGGAATTGGTAAGAAAAGGAAGATTTGAATTCTACAATCAAATCTAGGGAGTTGGCAATTGTGGGCATCAATAGATTTGCTGTTAGAAGTACTAAGATGGCACATTTGATGGCCGCAAAGGAAAACAAAGTTGTGATTTCTTCAATAGTGATCAAGGGAAATGGAGATGTAAGAGGTGTGTGGCAATTTGGATTTCAATTATCTTCATTTTACATTGTTTGAAGTGATTGAAGAGCTGCACTTGGCTTGACTTCTTGTAGCTGGAACCTTAACAAATTTCGCCCTACTAACGTTCGTTGAAGTGGATGTGAGGCTTGAACCTGACAGTGTATATTCAATGAAGTAGATCGAAAGGGATAGATATGGTTTCCAAAAAACTTTTTGAGATAGAATAGGAATTTGACTAACGTTCGTTGAAGTGGATGTGAGTAGGCTTGAACTTGGCAGTGTATATTCAGTGAAGTAGATCGAAAGGGATAGATATGGTTTCAAAAAACTTTTTGAGATACAACAAGAATTTGACTATGAAAAATTTAGTGATGTTGCACATTTGATACACGTGCCATGCACGCTTTATTGCTATTTGCTACAACTAATATTGCAACTAACATAGCAAGAATGCACTCAACACATTCACAATTATAATGCATAGTTACTTTTAAGATTGAATGAAGGCTGAGAGATGGAGACGTCAATTTGGATTTTGATTTTTTGAATTCTACATTGGACAAAGGCGCCATGCTTGATGCATTGAAAGAAGGAAATTGTTTAGTGTAAGAAATTTAGGAAATTATTCAGCGGAAGAAATTGTTCAATGTAAAATAGTACGTGGTAAGAAATTGTTAACCGTAAAATTATACATGGTAATTCGGCTATCAAAAATGTCAAATTAATGAATTGTTGTGTAACAAATTTAGGGTCTGTGATGATATTAATTCCGGATGAATTGGTAAGAAAAAAGAAGGTATAGATTCTAGAATCAAATCTAAGGAATTGGCAATAGGGGGCACCGATGGATTTTCTCCTAGAAGCACTAAGATGGCACATTTGATGGCCGTGATGGAATAGGAAGAAATGATTTCTTCAAGGGTGATAAAGGGAAATGGAGGCATGTGGCAATTTGGATTTTGATATTTTAGATTCTACATTGGATGAAGGCACCGCACTCGAAATGCTTGATGCATTGATAAAAGAAAAATGGATAGATTTGGGATATAGATATGAGGTGGATATGCTTCCATCAGTTTGTAACACAAAGGGAGAGGGTCTCATGTTGGTTACATTTTATGGTAATAGCACCTATGAATGGTTTGAACCAATTAAACTCATTTCTTTTGATCTTCACTATACAAAGAAATCGAAGCAGAGGCTGAGGTTGAGGTGAAGTGGAGAGCTACATTTGCTTTGACTTGTTGCTAGAACCTTAATAAATTTTGCCCTACAAGTGTTCAAGGGTTCTTTGAAGAGAATTTGTATGCACTTGAAGCTGGTGGTGTGTATTTAGTGAAGCAAATCGAAAGGACTAGAGATGGTTTTCAAGAACTTTTTGTGATACATGACGAGTAGGTGAATTATTAGATAGAAATTTGACTATGCAAAATTAGCGATGTTGCACATTTGATGCACGTACCATGTTCACTATATTGGTATTTTCTACCACTAGTATTGCAACTAACATAGTATGAATGCACCTAACACATTCACAATTATAATGCATAGTTACCTCTTACAAAGTATCACTTGTATCTCAGTCATTGAATGGTTAGAACTTAGTTAATATTTTCTTTACATAATGAAATTATTTCTATGGCTTTTCAGGAATATAAATTAATTCAATATTTGACTCTGAAGCAAGAATGCACATTGAAAAATGCTACATCTTGTTTTGTTGGCATTTTGGTAGCAGTTGTCTTGTTTTTACAATTTGTATTAAATGTAGAAAACTACTCTGAAAGATGATAACTAAATAAAGCTTCTAGCTTTTGCTTATATTTTAATCTTATGATATATTCATGAGATAAAAAGAATGCAATACATTGAACTCAACCTTTGTTGCCAGGTGATGAAATGGTGTCTATCAACAGTGTTAAGACTGCAACTCGACATGTCGGATTCAAGTTGGAGGGGAATGCAAGTTCTAGGTTAGAGAAAATGCTGCCTAGCATTAACAAAACCAGTGGCTCCATTATTGGCAATTATCTGAATCCTGTATCACCTTCGTGCACAACCATCAACGACAATGTTGTGAACTTTTATCAGGTAATGCTCTCAACTTTGCCGCCTTAGCTTTCTCTCCCTTCCCAAATCCCGGCTATGCGTTAGAATTGCAGTGTTGGTCACATTGTCAATGCCTTCAACATGGAATATCCCCAAGGCAAGGCAACGAGCAGCAAGAGCTATCAGAATGACAGTGCCTCGACCAACAGCATCGACATTTCTTAGCAAATGTTATACCTTCTGAAGAAGTGCAGTGAGATTGTAGCCAATTTGAAGAGTTCATCCAGATAAGTGGCTTGCCATGATTTTCGAATGGAATTATTTACTAAACTCATGCCATTTTAAAACAAATTTCCCAAATACAAGCTGTTTTTGAACTTATTTTCCAAACCTAAGTTGTTTTCAAGTTGTGTCAAGTTGTGTTTTTGATTCTACATTGTTTGAGGTAATTGAAGAGCTGCACTTGGCTTGACTTTTTATTGCTGGAACCTTAACAAATATTGCCCTACTAACGTTCGTTGAAGTGGATGTGAGTGGGCTTGAACCTGGCAGTGTGTATTTAGTGAAGCTGACCAAAAGGGATAGTTATGGTTTCTAAAAACTTTTTGAGATACAACAAGAATTTGACTATGCAAAAATTAGTGATGTTGCATATTTGATACACATACCATGCACGCTTTATTGCTATTTGCTACTAGTATTGCAACTAACATAGCGTGAATGCACTCAACACATTCACAATTATAATGCATAGTTACTTTTAAGATTGAATGAAGGCAGAGAGAGGGAGACGTCACTTTGGATTTTGATTTTTTGGATTCTACATTGGACAAAGGCGCCATGCTTGATGCATTGAAAGAAGGAAATTGTTTAGTGTAAGAATTTTAGGAAATTGTTCAGCATATGAAATTGCTCAATGTAAAATAATACGTGGTAAGAAATTGTTCAATGTAAAATTGTACATGGTTATTCGGCTATCACAAATGTCAAATTAATGAATTGTTGTGTAATAAATTTAGGATCTGTGATGATATTAATTCCAAAGGAATTGGTAAGAAAAAAGAAGGTATAGATTCTAGAATCAAATCTAGGGAATTGGCAATTGGGGGCACCAATATATTTGCTCCTAGAAGCACTAAAATGGCACATTTGATGGCCATGATGGAATAGGAAGAAATGATTCCTTCAAGGGTGATAAAGGGAAATGGAGAAGTAAGAGGCACGTGGCAATTTGGATTTTGATATTTTAGATTCTACATTGGATATGCGTTGATAAAAGAAAAATTGATAGATTTGGGATATAGATATGACGTGGATGTGATTCCATTAGTTTGTAACACAAAGGAAGAGGGCCACGTGTTGGTTACATTTTATGGTAATAGCACCTATGAATGGTTTGAACGAATTAGACTCAATTTTTTTGATCTTCACTATACAAAGAAATCAAAGCAGACTAACACTCAAGACATTTTTAACTGCTGTTGGAGAGGCTGAGGTTGAGGTGAAGTGGAGAGTTACATTTGGCTTGACTTGTTGCTAGAACCTTATTAAGCGGGTGTTTGGGAAGTGAGTTTTTTTTGCAGGTTTTTTTAGTTGTAGGATATTTTTGGATTAATTTTTTTTTGTGTTTGGAAAGATAGTTGAGTTTTTTTGTGGTGAGATGTGATGTTTGTGAGAGAAAAAGTGAAATGATTATGGGGTTTGATGTGATATTTTGTTTGGATTTGTTTTTTTTGATTTTGTAACCAATTTGTCTTTTAGTGAAAAGACAAAAAAAAAAAACCAAAAAACCAAGTTCCCAAACACCACCTAAATTTTGCCCTATAAGTTTTCAAGGGTTCTTTGAAGATGATGTGCATGGGCTTGAAGCTGGTGGTGTGTATTTAGTGAAGCAAATTGAAAGGGCTAGAGATGGTTTCTAAAAACTTTTTTTGATACACGACGAGAGGGTGAATTATTAGATAGAAATTTGACTATGCAAAAATCAGTGATGTTGGACATTGATGCATGTGCCGTGTTCGCTATATTAGTATTTTCTGCCACTAGTATTGCAACTAACATAGCATGAATGCACATAACATATTCATAATTATAATGCATAGTTACGTTTCACATTAGATGAAGGCAAAGGCTGAGATGTCAATTTTGATTTTGATGTTTTGGATTCTACATTGGATAAAGGCTTCATGCTTGAAATGCTTGATGCATTGAAAGAAGGAAAATTGTTTAGTATAAGAAATTTAGGAAATTGTTCAGTGTAAAATTGCACACGGTAAATAATTGTTCAGTGTAAAATTGTATATGGTAATTCGGCTATCAAAAATTTCAAATCAATGAATTGTTGGTGTAAAAAATTTAGGATCTGTAAGGATATTAATTCCAGAGGAATTGGTAAGAAAAGGAAGGTATGAATTCTATAACCAAATCTGAGTTGGCAATTGTGGGCATTAATAGATTTGCTACTTGAAGCGCAAAGATGGCACATTTGATGGCCGTGACAGAAAACGAAGTTGTGATTTCTTCAATGGTGATCAAAGGAAATGGAGATGTAAGAGGCATGTGGCAATTTGGATTTCAATTGTTTTGATTCTACATTGTTTGTGGTGATTGAAGGGCTGCACTTGGCTTGACTTCTTGCTGTTGGAACCTTAACAAATTTCACCCCACTAATGTTCGTTGAACTAGATGTGAGTGGGCTTGAACTTGGCGGTATGTATTCAATGAAGCAGATCGAAAAGGATAGATATGGTTCCAAAAACTTTTTGAGATACAACAGGAATTTGATTATGCAAAGATTAGTGATGTTGGACATTTGATACGCGTCCCATGCACACTTTATTGCTATTTGCTACAACTAGTATTGCAACTAACATAGCATGAATGCACTCAGCACATTCACAATTATAATGCATAGTTACCTTTAAGATTGGATGAAGGCAGAGAGAGAGAGAGAGAGAGAGAGAGAGGGAGGGAGGGAGGGAGGGAGGGAGGGAGACTTCAATTTGGATTCAACATTGGACGAGGGGGCTATGCTTGATGCATTGAAAGAAGGAAATTGTTTAGTGTAAGAAATTTAGGAAATTGTTTGATGTAAAATAGTATGTGGTAAGAAATTCGTCACCGTAAAATTGTACATGGTAATTCGGCTATCAAAAATGTCAAATTAATGAATTGTTATGTAAGAAATCTAGGATCTGTGATGATATTAATTCCAGAGGAATTGGTAAATAAAAAGAAGGTATAGATTCTAGAATCAAATCTAAGGAATTGGCAATTGTGGGCACCAATACATTTGCTCCTAGAAGCACTAAGATGACACATTTGATGGCCGTTATGAATAGGAAGAAATGATTCCTTCAGGGGAAATAAAGGGAAATGGAGAAGTAAGAGGCATGTGGCAAATTGGATTTTGATATTTTGGATTCTACATTGGATGAAGGCACCACACTCGAAATGCTTGATGCATTGATAAAAGAAAAATTGATAGATTTGGGATATGGATATGGGGTGGATATGATTCCATCGATTGGTAACACAGAGGAAGAGGGTCACGTGTTGGTTACATTTTATGGTGATAGCACCTATGAATGGTTTGAACGAATTAGACTCAATTCTTTTGACCTTCAGTATACGAAGAAATCAAAGCAGAGTAACACTCAGACATTTTTAACTGCTATTGGGGAGGTTGAGGTTGAGGTGAAGTGGAGAGCTGCATTTGGCTTGACTTGTTACTGGAACTTTAATAAATTTTGCCCTACAAGTGTTCAAGGATTCTTTGAAGAGGATGTGCGTGGGCTTGAAGCTGGTGGTGTGTATTTAGTGAAGCAAATCTAAAGGGATAGAGATGATTTCCAAAAACTTTTTGTGATACATGATGAGAGGGTGAATTATTAGATAAAAATTTGACCATGCAAAAATTAGTGATGTTGCACATTTGATGCACGTGCCATGTTCACTACATTGGTAGTTGAAAAGCCCAACCCACACTTCTCCTTAAAACCCAGGTATTTAAGGAGTAGGAAACTAGAGCCTTATAACTAGCATAGATGGGGCAACTCCAAGCGATGTGGGACACATTCCAACACACCCTCCTGGACCACAACACACACTAGCTGGACAAATAGCCCACTAGTCATAGGCCCAACCAAGCTCTGATACCAAGTTGAAAAGCCCAGCCCACACTTCTCCTTAAAACCCAGGTATTAAGGAGAGGGAAACCAGAGCCTTATAACTAGTACAAATGGGGCAACTCCAAGCGATGTGGGACACATTCTAACAGTATTTTCTACCACTAGTATTGCAACTAACATAGTATGAATGCATGTAACACATTCATAATTATAATGCATAGTTACCTCTCAGAAAGTATCACTTGTATCTCAGTCACCGAATGCTTAGAACTTAGTTAATATTTTATTTACATTATGAAATTACTTCTATGGCTTTTCAGGACTATAAATTAATTCAATATTTGACTCCGAAGGAAGAATGCACATAGAAAAATGCTACATCTTGTTTTGTTGTCATTTTGGTAGCAATTGTCTTGTTTTTACAATTTGCATTAAATGCAGAAAACTACTCTGAAAGATGATAACTAAATAAAGCTTCTAGTATTTGCTTACATATTAATCTTATCATATATTCATGAGATAACAAGTATGCAATACATTGAACTCAACCTTTGTCGCCTATGTGACATCTATGTTTGGGTTTTTAGAAGACACACACGCCTATCAAGCATATTATATTATGGCTAGAAGGGCTTCATATGTGGTGAATTTGGGGGTTTGAGGAATTGTTAATGAGATTGGGGTTTGAGGCAACTGCGAATTATTCGGAACTCTATTAAATTAAACAGACATATAGAAGTAGAGTTGAAGTTGGGGCTTCGGTTGGTAGGTTTTTGCTGGCAGACATGTAATTCAGATGTCAAAAAATGTTAAATCTTTGGTTGGTCTAAGAAATTTAGGGTTTGTGATGAAATTAATTCTATGAGGTTTCATAAAATTGTATGGAAAACAGGGAATTATTGAAAAAACCGAAGGTTGGCAACAGGGAACAGCACACTAAATCACTAGGATTGTATATTTGATGCAGGTGAGAGAACTGGAGGCTGTGAATTTAAGGGAGATAAGGAGATAGAGGAGTGAGAGAGGGAAAGTCAAAAACAAATTTTCCTGATTTTTTTAGATTCTATGTCAGATGAAAGCACTAAAATTGAGTGCTTGATGCATTGAAAGAAGGAAAATGTAAAACTTCTGCGATATGGAAAAGAGAGTAATTTATTAGACAAGAGTTTTGGCTATGAATAATCAATGAGTTTTACCCATACAGCCAAATTGATACTTGCTGCATTTTACAAAGAAACATTATGTCTCATGTGTAACATGTGTTAATAGTTTTTTTTTTTTTTTTTTGAACTTTCGTGCTATGTGCCGCAATAAATATATATTTTAATTCATTTATAATTGCGTAGTTGTATGCAGGTACAATGTGTTAGAATTTCCCATCTTTACCTTAACCTACCTCCACTTCACACTCCACTTCACCTAACCCACTATCACCTCCACTACACCTACTCCACTACACACTCCACTTCACCTAACCCACTATCACCTCCACTACACCTACTACCACATTTTCTTCTATATATAGATTGTATAGGAATTGTAATTCATCAATCTTGTAATACAACATTATATCAATCAACAATACAATTCTCTATTTCTCTTTATACATTAAATTATTACATGGTATCAGAGCCATAAGATTTAGGCCCGTATTTTGTTTTCTCACCGGCGGGCAGCCGGCCGGCAACCTTGCCTTCGCTGCCCGCTGGAATTTTGTACACATACCTTCACTTTCCTGCTGCTTCCGCCCTACTCTTGCTGGCGGCGCCGCACCTGCGCTGAAGGTTGCCCAATTTAGGCGGAAAGTTTGCTCGGTATTTGGCATTGTAGTACCATTGGTTGTCGATGGCATCATCTTCACAGCCTCAATCTCTCTCCTCGAAATCACAGTGAATTGAAATTCGGCAACAAATGGTATACAGAGTGGTAGTAGTACTGTTTTTGTGCGAAGGGACAGAAATCATCACATTTCTCACCTTTTTTTCTTTTATTTTGTCCTCCACTTTACACCTCACATGCCTTCTCTCTGTCTAAACAATAATTTTCCACCACCCAACTTTCTTTTTATTTTATTTTCTTTTCTTTTATTTTATCACCAACTCACTTCTTATGATGAAAACACATGCCTTAATTTATTTTAATAACATGAGTGGCCTCCCTTTTCCACCATCTCCCTCTTTTTCTACACAATATTTTTTGTACCACCGCCCACTCCATGATACCCATATTAATATTATTATTATTTTCACAAAAAAAAAAAAAAAAAAAAAAAAAAAAAAAAAAATTCATTCCAGTTGATTTTTCTGCATTACCACACCTACCATTCGAGTTTGCCAAACACACTTATTTTATTCATGTCAGGATCAACCCCGATCACAATTTTACACACCAAAAAAAAAAAAAAAAAAAAAAAAAAAAAAAAAAAAACAAACAAACAAACAAACAAACAAACAAACCACCACAACACACCCAACACCCAAAGTGGGATTTTTCTTCTCGCCTATTCCGCCGGTCTTTTCTTCTTGCCACCGTCTTGGGCGGCCCTTGCCGGTGTTGCCTCCGTGTTTCCCACTCTACTGGGCATGATCACTACTCCCTGCTCCTCCACTGCAGCATATGGCGGCCCTCCAAATCGGAACATAAAACTGGCCTTCCGCTTCAGCTCCTTGTTTTCCGCCTTTAGCACACTTATCTCTGCTCGCGCATCCTTATACATGCGTTGGAGCAGAGCCAGCTGGGAGTTTAATTGCTGCACCTCATTTGTCCTACTCTGCAGCCGGTGCGACAAATTTGTGACCGCCGTCATGGACTCCACACATGCCTTCAAAGTATACTGATTAGCCTCCACATCCGTTTGCACTGCCATTTTTTGCTCCACCGACCGCATCGGAAAGTTCAACGGAGCAAACTCCGGGGCGCTTGGTTGAGGTTCCAGTGCCACCGCACCAGTTATTTCTCTTGTGGGCTCGTTCAGTTCTGGAAAGAGCGTGAGCAGGTTCTGGGTAGCTGGACGGGAAGAAGAGGCCATGTTTTTGGGTTGCTAAGTGTTTCGGAAGGGTTGGTGACAGAATGGCAACAAAGTGTTCCACAGTTTCTCTCTCCGCAGAGGCAGAGTTTTTTTTTCAGCGAAGGGTTGGTTTCAGAGGTTTCAGAATGGTATGCCTCAGCCTCAGCCTTCGTCTTGGATAAATAGCCGAGGCAGCCACGCGTATCGCGCGCCTCTTGCCGCCCGACAAACTGGCACGCCTTTTCATGGCACATCTTTTGACAAAGTGGACACGCCTTTTGATGGCACGCCTTTTGATGAATTGGGCACGCCTTTTGATGGCACGCCTTTTGACAAAATTGGGCACACCTTTTGAGGGTGCCACTTTTACAAGACATTGATTCCGGTTAGCTCCTTTATGGGTCCGACAAGACTCTGTAAACTGTCCCGACATAGATTCCGGTTAGCTCCTTTATGGGTCCGACAAGACTCTGTAAACTGTCCCGACATTAATTTCGGTTAGCTCCTTTATGGGTCCGACAAGACTCTGTAAACTGTCCCGACATTGATTCCGGTTAGTTTCTACAAGGGTCCAGCAAGACTCCGTAAACTGTCACAACATTGTCTTCTACAACGGTCCGACATGACCCCATAAACTGTCTTCTACAACGGTCCGACATGACCCCATAAACTGTCTTCTACAAACGGTCCGACATGACCCCATAAACTGTCTTCTACAACGGTCCGACATGACCCCATAAACTGTCTTCTACAACGGTCCGACATGACCCCATAAACTGTCTTCTACAACGGTCCGACATGACCCCATAAACTGTCTTCTACATCGGTCTGACACCACCATACAGTGTCCTCTACAACGTTATGACACCCCATACAGTGTCTTCACCAACGGTCTGACACGACCATACAGTGTCTCCTATCCTTTTTTATTTTTATGTATTTTCTTGTTTTGTTACTCTCTCCAAACTCAAGTTGGTTAGTTTCTCTCCTCCTTGAGTTTGCGGGGGGCTGTTAGAATTTCCCATCTTTACCTTAACCTACCTCCACTTCACACTCCACTTCACCTAACCCACTATCACCTCCACTACACCTACTCCACTACACACTCCACTTCACCTAACCCACTATCACCTCCACTACACCTACTACCACATTTTCTTCTATATATAGATTGTATAGGAATTGTAATTCATCAATCTTGTAATACAACATTATATCAATCAACAATACAATTCTCTATTTCTCTTTATACATTAAATTTCTACAGTCAAACACCTTCCGTTTTTCCACGACAAACATAACCCTCCACACTTCCTCTCATAAAGTTAGTCGTGTCGTATCACAAAACAGCACACATAAGAGAGCACAATATATGATGCATTAAATAGAAAATTAACGATGTATAATTAAGGATATAGGTTGTGTTATGTTTAAAAAAAATCGGTTGACACAATTTTAGTGATCTTACTTTGACATTCCAAAATATTAACATTGCTCAAAAAGTAAATTTTTGCTTATATATGGTATTTATGTATACATTGACTTGTGCAATTATATTGTGCTGCAAACACATCATAGTACCGTTGTCCACATCAACACTGAAAGCTCATACTCCCAATTTTTCCCCTTTCCCTCTTGCTCTCCCTCGCTATATGCTTAGATATAGATAGATATCGTAGGGTTTAAATGAGATGTTATGTATAGCAGTCAATGTGTATGATTTCCTTAGACGATCTGCTTAAAAGGTATGTGTTTTCTGGTTTTGATACATGTTTACGCCCTTGGTACATTTCATATCCAAAATTATAAAACTTGATTAATGTTTTGCGTATACATTAGGATAAAAATCAATTCAATGTTCGATTTGAAAGCAAGAAAGTAATTTTCAAAATGGTAAGGTATTATTTAATTTTGATTTTGGTAGCAGTGGTTTTGATTTAATTGTTTGCTCGGAAAACAGGAAAAATTGTTTTTAAGGCTCTAGGGGTTTGCTGCACCTTCCGTATTCATGATTCAATTCGTATTCAATACATTAAAGCTCTAGGGATTTGAGAGCAACCGAGTGAAGCAAGAAAGTTGGCCTGCTAGAACAAAGGAAGAAACTAGGAATTCTTCAGGCGAGAGAAATCGAGATATTCAATACACTAAAGATCTAAGGAATTTTGTAGAGAAAATGGGTTCTGGGGAAACAAGGAATTCTTCAGAACACAGTTCAATGGACATGTACAGCAGACTTAAGCCCTGCTTAGACGATCTGCTTAAAAGGTATGTGTTTTCTGATTTTGATACATGTTTATGCCCTTGATACATTTTATCTCCAAACTTATAGATATACACTGGGATTAATTCTATGGCTTTTAAAGAAAAACCAATTCAATGTTTGATTTGAAAGCAAGAAAGTACTTTTCAAAATGGTAAGGTATTATTTGATTTTGATTTTGGTAGCAGCTGTTTTGATTTAATTGTTTGCTCGGAAAACAGGAAAAATTGCTTTTAAGGCTCTAGGGTTTTGCTGAATCTTCCGTATTCATGATTCAATTCGTGTTCAATACATTAAAGGTCTTGGGATTTGAGAGCAAGCGAGAGAAGTAAAGAAATTTGACCTGACAGAACAAAGGAAGAAACTACAAATTCTTCAGGCGAGAGAAAATCGAGATATTCAATACACTAAAGATCTAAGGAATTTTGTAGAGAAAATGGGGTCTGAGGAAACAAGGAATTCTTCAGAACACAGTTCAATGGACATGTACAGCAGACTTAAGCCTAGGGCTTCCAATGGTAATTCAGCTGCCAAAAATGTCAAGTCAATGAATGAGCAGTGTAAGAAATCTAGGGTCTGTGATGGTAAGAAAAAGGAAGGTATAGATTATAGAAGCAAATCTAATACATTGGATGAAGGCACTGAAGTCGAAAAGTTTGATGCATTAAAAGATTCAGGATATGAGGTTGGCGATATGGTATGGGGGAAGGCCAAATCTCATCCGTGGTGGCCAGGGCAAATATTTGATGATGCTTTAGCTTCTCCATCAATCTGTCGTAGGGAGAAAGAGGGTCAAGTTTTGGTTGCATTTTATGGTGATGACACCTATGGATGGTTTGAACCAGGTAGACTCATTCCTTTTGATTTTCACTATACAGAGAAATCAAAGCAGACTAACACTCCGGAATTTTTAACTGCTGTTGGGGAGGCTGTGGATGAGGTGAAGCGGAGAGCTGCACTTGGCTTGACTTGTCATTGCCGGAAGCCAAACATATTTCGCCCTAAAAGTGTTGAGGGGTTCTTTGAAGTGGATGTGAGTGGCTTTCAACCTGGTGGTCTGTATTCAATGAAGCAGATCGAAAGGGCTAGAGATGCTTTCCAGCCATCCAAGACGCTTTCTTTCGTGAAACAATTGACATTGATGCCTCAGGATGATGTGCAAAGAAATGTTGAATGGACAAATAATGTAGCTTTAGTTCTTGCTTATCGGAGGGCAGTGTTTGAGGAGTTCGATGAGACCTATGCTCAGGCATTCGGGGTACAACCAGTACGCCCTGGAGTTTCAGCGGTGGGTTTACTTAACCCAGAAAAAGCACCACTGCAAGGTATGTATTGATTTGGAAATGCATGTTTTCTCTATTTTCTTTTAAACATTGCTTTGGAATAAAGAATATTTTGCAAGATGCAATTTATGTAATCAGATGGTGGTGAACAGAATTTCATCTTTCAATCAATGCTAAGGTGCATTTGCATTATTGAACTTGAAATTTCACGCTTGGTTTGTGGAATTAAGGGATTGAACATTTTCATCCACATTATCGCGCTATGTTGTTGAAACAGTGTGTAGCTTTTTTACTTATAAGAATTCAGGATCATTATTATTGTGATCAAATGATTGATAATTTTACTCTTGGCCTGCCCAAGCTGCGGTTAGCAAGAGTTAATACATCTATTCTATATGCAGTCTTCATTCTCTGTCATACCTTAAAATACCCTAAACAGTGACAGTTATCTGAACTACATTAGTGGCTTTTTTACAAGCTGCGATCTTAGACTTATGCTTCAAATTACTGCGAGAATATTTACTTTGTACTTGTTAGATAGCATAGTTTTAAAGAATTAGGATAATGTCATTTTCAAAGATGGAAGCATGGGCTAATTCATTGAATTTTGCTTATGTTTGTAGCATCTTATTGCATAGGATGTGTCTGGGACATCCCAATCTCTGAACTTCTAATGCAAACAGATTCATGATAAGCAGCTTGTAATAGTTTGCATAGATGGTGCCTCATGTGGCTTATATGTGGTACATTGTGGCATTCATTGTCACCAGTTTATTGATTTGAGTTTGAGTATTTGAGTTTATTGTATGTTTGTCATGTTTCTGTGTTTGGCCCTGGGGGAAAGAATAAGGCTCTGTTTGGTAGAGCTTTTGAAGTTTAATTCTACTCCTTAGCTTGAGTGTGTTGTTTGGTTACAACTTTAGAAAATTAATTCCACACCCATTTTTCAAAACATTTTTCAAAATACTCACTTTTCAGTATTATATGTCACACCACTCAATTCAAACTCTTTTTAAAACTCATAACCAAACAAATTTTTCACACTCAAATCATAATTCTAAAACTTACAAACTCAAAATGCAACTCTATTCTCAAATCAAAATTCTAAAACTCTACCAAACGCAACCTAAGATATTCTGGGAAAGGGTTTAAGGAATGACTTTCTGCCTTCACTCTGCTTGTGCTTTTCATTTTTCTAATAGACAAACAAAGCCATCAATTTCTAAGGATAATATTCAGTGTGTTTGGTTTCAATTTTCTGGATTCAATTTTTTGAAAATTGAGCTTTTTATTTTTTGTATTTTTTTGTTTTTAGTGAATATTTTAAAAATTTTAAACAATTTTTTTACTTTTTTAAATGCACCTTACTTATATGTATTTAAAAAGTAAAATATTTGTAAAAAAATATTTTAAAAAATAATAAATATACAAGAATACAAAAAATGTATTGAATTCTCTCTTCTTCTTCTTCTTTTTTTTTTTTTGTATTTTTTGTATTTTTGGTATTTAGTGAATGTTTTAAAGATTTTTTTTTACAAATATTATGATTTTTAAGTGTATTTATGTTAGGTGTATCTAAAAATTTTAAAAATTCTTCGAATATTAAAAAAATTTAGTAAAAACAAAAAAACACGGAAACTAAAAAATTTCAATTTTCTAAAAAGTGAATCCTAAACATCCAAACCAAACAAGTTGATTAGTTTTCATTCTGCCATTTATGATGAGAATGTGAACGTGTGCCATTCTAGATGGCTTTTTTTAACATGTACTAGCTACAAGGTAATCCTGTTGTTTCCACAGTAAGTTTCCTGAACATTATTTAGGATTATTGGTCTTTTTGTATTCTCTGTGATTGAAATCCAGAAAATTTGAATAACCACTGTGGCATTTAAATTGAACATATTACGGGCAAATGGCCATATCGGACTTTTGTACCCAACCAAAATAGCAGGGACTAAAATGTTCTGAAGTTAAATGAACAACTCTCTGTATTTTAAGTTTTTTTCCTCTTCCAAATCCCTGTAATGGCTCATCTTCAAATCTTGTGCATATACTTGCCTAGAATTTTGTTGGTTTTTGATTGAACAACACTTCACATTGTAGCCTTTTACTTCTCTCACTTACAGTGCTTTTTTTTTGTTGTTTACAGCTCCATTGAGTGGTCAACCAATGATCAGTGAAAGCCTAGGCAAACGCAAGGCCTTTGAAGATAGGGTAAAAGTCAAGGACCAACAAAAGAGAAAAAAATCTCTTTCCAGACAGAGCAATGATCAGAAAACTTCAAAAGTGCCAAAGTTTGGCAAGGCTGGTATTTGTATCTCAGAAAATAGAGTTCCACCAGTTTCTATGAAGCCTAATTTTTTGAGAAATCAGGATACAGATGGGAATGTTAGAAAAGGAAAAGAAGTTATTACTACGGATAAGCATCCAATACTGTAAGAAATAATGTATAGAGAAAGAGAGAGAATAAATTGTATGTATTATTATTGATTGATATTTTGTTATGTATTACAACTCCTATATATAGAAGAGAATGTGGTAGTAGGTGTAGTGGAGGTGATAGTGGGTTAGGTGAAGTGGAGTGTGTAGTGGAGTAGAGGTAGGTGAAGTGGAGTGTGTAGTGGAGTAGGTGAAGGTAAAGATGGGAAATTCTAACAGCCCCCCGCAAACTCAAGGAGGAGAGAAACTAACCAACTTGAGTTTGGAGAGAGTAACAAAACAAGAAAATACATAAAAATAAAAAAGGATAGGAGACACTGTATGGTCGTGTCAGACCGTTGGTGAAGACACTGTATGGGGTGTCATAACGTTGTAGAGGACACTGTATGGTGGTGTCAGACCGATGTAGAAGACAGTTTATGGGGTCATGTCGGACCGTTGTAGAAGACAATGTTGTGACAGTTTACGGAGTCTTGCTGGACCCTTGTAGAAACTAACCGGAATCAATGTCGGGACAGTTTACAGAGTCTTGTCGGACCCTTAAAAAATGCACCCTCAAAAGGTGTGCCCAATTTTGTAAAAAGGCGTGCCATCAAAAGGCGTGTCCACTTTGTCAAAAGATGTGCCATGAAAAGGCGTGCCAGTTTGTCGGGCGGCAAGAGGCGCGCGATACGCGTGGCTGCCTCGGCTATTTAACCAAGACGAAGGCTGAGGCTGAGGCATACCATTCTGAAACCTCTGAAACTAACCCTTCGCTGAAAAAACTCTGCCTCTGCGGAGAGAGAAACTGTGGAACTCTTTGTTGCCATTCTGTCACCAACCCTTCCGAACATTACCAGTCTGAAATTGCTATTTCGCTGAAACACTTAGCAATCCAAAAACATGGCCTCTTCTTCCCGTCCAGCTACCCAGAACCTGCTCACGCTCTTTCCAGAACTGAACGAGCCCACAAGAGAAATAACTGGTGCGGTGGCCAGTGAACCTCAACCAAACACCTCTGGTTTTGCTCCATTGAACTTTCCGATGCGGTCGGTGGAGCAAAAAATGGCGGTGCAAACTGATATTGAGGCTAATCAGTATACTCTGAAGTCATGCGTGGAAACCATGACGGCGGTCACAAATTTGTCGAACCGGCTGCAGAGTAGGACAAATGAGGTGCAGCATTTAAATTCCCAGCTGGCTCTGCTCCAACGCATGTATAAGGATGCGCGAGCAGAGATCAGTGTGCTAAAGGTAGAAAATAAGGAACTGAAGCGGAAGGCCACCGTGATGTTCCGATTTGGAGGGCCGCCATATGCTGCAGTGGAGGAGCAGGGAGTAGTTATCATGCCCAGTGGAGTGGGAAATATGGAGACAACATCGGCAAGGGCTGCACAGGACGGAGGCAAGAAGAAGAGACCTGCAGTAGAGTAGAGAGAAAAAATCCCACTGTTCCGATTTGTGTTGGTTGTGTTTTGTTTTGTTTTGTGTTTTTTTATTTTTATTTTTTTTATTTTTATTTTTTTATTTTTATGGTGTAAAATGCTGATCGGGGTTGATCCCCGGCATGAAGAAATGACAAGTTTGTAAAATGTTGTTTTTTTTTTTTTTTTTGTTTTTGTTTTGGGAGTGTTTTGTTGAAAAAATAAAAATAAAATGAAAGAAAACAAGGGAGAAAGAAAATAGATAAAAAATATTTATAGATGGATTATATGAAAAACATCAGTGCGATTGTTTCAAAATAAAGTGGGGTATTTAAAAAAGAGGAAAAGTGACTTGGAAAAAATAAATAAAAATAAGTGATTTTTGAAATCAAATGGAGGAAAGAGAGGGACAAACCCATGTGATAAAGTGGAGAGAGAGTCGGTGAGTGGGGTGCAAAAGGTGAAGGAGAAATAATGGATTGAAAATGGTTTGGGTCAAAAGTGGACACTGTTAGTGGGGAACATGAGTGCATTGATTATTTGATATAATAATAATAATAATAAAAATAAAAAGTTAGAACAGTTGGAGAGAATGAGTGGAGTATGGTAAGGGTTTCATCCAAAGCCAAAATTCCTGCAGCGAATCACTTCGCAAATCCTAGTATGAGTTTTTTCTCTTTCCAGGCTTATTCATGAATTTCCTGGTGATGTCAAGAGCCTTTGGTGGCATTGTGGCAGAGAACACCCCAACCTGGATTTTGGGTGGCAGCAACTGAGAACACCCCAACCTGGATTTTGGGTGGCAGCAACTGGAAAATATCATAGATCTGATTTTTAAAAACCTCGTGACAGCATTTCATCAGCTTCATCCAAGACAAACATTTTGATGTAAACAGGGCGAAGTGATTGTCTCCGCAACATGTCAAACACACGACCAGGAGTACCAACAACAACATGAACCCCTCTGGAGAGAATGCGCTGATCTTCGCGCACACTAGTCCCTCCAACACAAGCATGAACCTTCACACTTTGCTGGGCAAGTTCAAGAGTGGGTGGAAGAACCAAAGCTTGGCACTCAACCAAGCTATAATCTAGCTGCTGCAGAATTCCAGAGCAGAATGTTGCAGTGTTTCCAATTCCAGACTGTCTCGTCATATGAGGTGAAGAATTCTTCTCCATCAGCCTCACACATGACTACAGTTGCACAAATCTTTGTTGATTTTATCAGCGGAATAGGTTGAGGTCCGGCGGGCGGCTAAGGTGAGGTTGCCGCCCGCCGGGGAAGCGAAAATACTAGGTTTTAAACCAGCTCTGATACCATGTAAGAAATAATGTATAGAGAAAGAGAGAGAATAAATTGTATGTATTATTATTGATTGATATTTTGTTATGTATTACAACTCCTATATATAGAAGAGAAGGTGGTAGTAGGTGTAGTGTAGTGGAGGAGGTAGGTTAAGTGGGTGCTAGTGGAGATGGTAGGTGGAGGAGTAAATTGGTAAATTCTAACAAATACTTGCGCAACGTGAAGGACCAACTGGTTTATTTGTTGAGACGCCCCACATTGAGAAAGTGAAGGACCAACCTTCTGCTCTAAAACCATTGAAAAAGCCGTTCAGACCAGATGATCCAGCAAAGGCTGGCAGCAAAAGTCAATCCTCTCGTAAACAGGAAGAGAAGTCCATGAAGAGACCAAAAAAATACAGGAAGCTAAGTTCATTGGCTGCAGAAAAGAAGGAAGGCAGCCAGAAGCATTTGAAAATTCAAGGAGATGCAAAAATGGTGGGTTCATCAGTGTCGACAAAGCCAGAAATACTTGAGGGGCCTTCTGAACCAGCAATGTTGAAGATGAAGTTCCCGCTTCATTCAAAACTGCCATCAGTGCCAGAACTAAAAGCGAAATTCGTACGCTTTGGAAGTCTTTATGAGTCAGCCACTCGCGTGTATCAGAATTCATCAACTGCCAAGGTTGTTTTTAAGAACAAGTCTAGTGCTGAGGCAGCGTATAATCACGCAGTCCTCAACAGAACTTTCCTTGGCAACATCAAGGCAAATTACTGCTTGCAAGTTTTAAATGTTTCAGGTCCAGAGTTGCCTGAATCAGGTGAGTCAAGCAAGTGCCTTATGGAAGGATCTCTTGAACCAATGACTGCAGCAATTCAGCAGTTGCCTCTGAACCCAAGTGTCCCCCTAAAGTCAATTTTGAAGAAGTCGCCAGGTGATGAAATGGTGTCTATCAACCGTGTTAAGACTGCGACTCGACATGTCAGATTCAAGTTGGAGGGGAATGCAAGTTCTAGGGAAGAGAAAATGCTGCCTAGCATTAACAAAATCAGTGGCTCCATTATTGGCAATTATCTGAATCCTATATCATCTTCGTGTACAACCATCAAGGACAATGTTGCGAACTTTCGTCAGGTAATGCCCCCAACTTTGCCGCCTCAGCTTTCTCTCCCTTCCCAAATCCCAGCTATGCATGAGAATCACAGTGTTGGTCACATTGTCAATGCCATCAACATGGAATATCCCCAAGGCGAGGCAACGAGCAGCAAGAGCTATCAGAATGCCAGTGCCCCGACTAACAGCATTGACATTTCTCAGGAGATGTTATACCTTTTGAAGAAGTGCAGTGAGATTGTAGCCGATTTGAAGAGTTCGTCCAGATAAGTGGCTTGCCATGATTTTCGGATGGAGTTATTTACTAATTCATGACAAAAATGATATGGCTGTGTTATTTGTGAAATTTTGAGGACAATGGTAGTTGTTTTCATTGGAAACGAGCGGATCACAAGAAACCACACCATTATGTATTGAAAATTCTGTACAAAAATTCTGAAAATTTTAAAAGGATTAATGTGAAAAGTTTTCTCTTATCTTTCTCCCTTTGAACTTTGGCCATTGTATTCTTAAAAATACTGTGAAAATAATTATGTAGATAAAATTTATTTTGGGTGTGGCCTACATTATATCAAATTTGAATTTAGTTGTTGGAGATTTTAGTTGATCACATATTGATGAGTATTTGTATCACATATGTGCTTGAGCCATTTCATGTTTATGTGATTGAGGTGTAACTATCCATGCACCCAAACTCATGGATTTGTTGGGTTTGCAATGTCTTTATGTGAGGCTTTGCATGTCTGTCTTAGCAAGCCATGTTGTTAATTTTGAATGCATTCAGTGTTAAATCCAGCTCTTGTTCTCTGTATGTGTCTCATTCCACCATAAAAGGGATTCATGCTTTATAGTGTGTGTGCATGATAATTGACTTAAATTGTGTTCGAAGATTTATGGAGGGTGAAGAATTGAGAATTCTGAACTTGTTTGATTGTGTTTTTGTTTTTTTAGTTTTTTTGAAAAGTCACATTTATTTAGTTGAGTTTTTAAATGTGTTTTCTGAAAATGTTCAAAACTTAATTTTATGAAGAAAAAATAAAAAGCACTTAATATTTTTATAGTATTTAGTAGCCCTTTATACACAAACTTTTCTCGTCATCGAACCGCTAGGTATAGTAACATAAATCCGTTTAATATAGCAACTGAAATTGGTTATGTCGGCAAATTTTGACCCCTAAATTACACTTATTTCCAAATATTCCGTCATCTAACTGTTACAGATAGTAACTGAAATTGGTTATGTCGGCAAAGTTTGACCCCTAAATTACACTTATTCTTAAATATTCCACCATATTCTTACAATCAAAAGATCCACTACCCACCTATTCTTCTCCACTCTCTCTCTGCTCTGTTCCTTCACCCCTCTTCACGCAACAGAAACAGGGCACCACCTATTCTCTTCTCCCTTCCAAAATCTCTCTCTCTCTCTCTCTCTCTACATATATATATATATATATATATACATGCATACACACATACAGACATAATAGACCCATCATCAACTTTATCAATTCATAGACAAACCCACTTTGATTAACAAACCAATGACAAACCCAATTTATAAAAGGGAAAACAGAATTGAATTCACCCACCTCTCACAGTGATTCTCTCTTTAATATTAGAAATATATTTAAAAAATTTGTTTTTATAAAAAAATAATATAAAAATCATATAATATAAGTTTTGGTAGTTAAATCAATCCTTGTGAATGCATATTTGTGCATTGAATTATGAATTTAAAAAAAATACTATGAACATAAAAGAAAGTAAAAGAGAAATATAAATAAAATATAAATTATTTTTTAAATTATTTTTATTTCTAAAAACTTAAACTAAATTACACTAAAATCTAAACATGTTATAAGGAATTTCAAAAATTGCATTGAAGATTACAAAATGCGTTTCGTTGTACCTTTTAAAATGAGTTTAGCTTGTATGTAGTCCATTAACTGCAGTCTATTTTGAGAAGTAAGTTAAAAATTGATTTTTTAATTTTTTTTAAAACACGTATAAAAAAATAAAAAAGTGATGTACAAAAAAAAAAAAAAAACAAAAGAAGTTGATTTTTGACCGTGTTTTCAAAATAAGCCTGTATTGCATGATACAGTTTGATTTTGCGAGATTCATGACAAATTTTATTTTAATAATTTAAATAATTAAACAGGGTCATATAATTTTATTATAATTATTAACAAAAAAGTAAACAAATTATTTTAAAATGTATAATTACTATGAAACTATTTTTAAAAATATAACAAAATCATAGGTACATAAATAGAAATGAGTCCTCAAAACTGATCGGATGACTGCACAAACAACTTCCTTTGTAAAAATCATGGTTGCAGGCTTGCAAAGGGGATCACAACAAATACCATTGAGGACACGGGTCATTCTATATGGGCGAGTACTGTATTGCGCCGAGGCTGAGGTGGCGTGTGTGTACTCTCTGCTTCCCATTAGTAGTAAGCAGAGCAAGGCAGAGCTCGTCCCTTTCCATTGCTTCTCTCTCTCTCTCTCTAAATGTAAATATATGTATATATACACCCATAAATCTTAGGGTTTAAGCAAGCAGAATGCATAGCAGCAATGTGTGTGGTTTCATTAAAGAACCCGGTTAGGAGGTATGTGCTCTCTCTCTCTCTCTCTCTCTCTGTTTCCTATTGCAAGTTCATGTTTAAACTGTTTCCTATTGCATGTTCATGTTTAAAGTGTTTGGTTGGGGATTTGAGAGAGATTTGGAAAATGAAAGGTAAAAGGTGTGGATTAGGTGAAATATAAGTATTATTTATTAATATTTTACTTACTTTTTTTATTTTCTTTTCTAAATCTCTCAACCAAACACAGAGATTCTTGAAACTTTCATTGTTTTCATTTGCATATTGGGATTGCTTTCTTAATTCCTTTTTTTGGGGTTTTAAGAGATAGAAATCAATGCATTCCAAATAAAGAAAGTTATTTGAGAATGCTGACTTGTTGTTTGCCTACATTTTGGTAGTAGTTATGTGGGTTTTTGAAAATTTGGCAAAATTAAGGGTATAGGGTTTTGCTTTAGAAGCATAATGAGGATGCAATGCGCTTTAACTTTGTCAATTATGTAAACATTTATGATGGGTTTTAAATTTAGAGACACCTTGTTGTGATGGATGATGATCCTCCTGAATCGATTACAGGTTTACTGATTGCTAATTTAACAAGCGTTAGCCCTCGCCTGATGTTCTTGTTTCTGATGTGCATCCTTAAAGATATACAGTAATATCATTAGCTAATTGCACAAATCTACTGGGAAAAAAAATTCTGCCCATATACAATATAATACGGGTGATGCTATGGTACATTTAGATGTACCATACATTTAGTTTTGAACTTATATGATTTTATGTCATAACTAATACCATATTAGTCATAACCACTATCATATTGACTCATAACTTAGTTATATTCAGTTATTTATTTATACCATATTACCTCATAACCAACTCTCAAATAGGCAACTGGTGTAGCCGGTTAGACGGGGAAACAAAATTGAATCAGTCGTGTTTGGCCCTCTTGTTGGCTCTTCTCCCCCCTCTTCTCTTCCCTCCTCTCTTCACAAGCTCTCACTCTCTGGACGTCTCCACCATGGGTTTGTGACCAAAGACCTAGTCATCGTCTTTTCCCTTCCCTTCCAGTCAAATCCAATTTTTCCGAGAACTCTTTTCCGTAGTTCAGGTTTGTTGCTAACTCTAAGCTTCATCTAAATGGGCCATTGGTGCTTTGATTTCAAAACCCTAACCATTGAATATCTGTTATTAATTTTTTTTATCAGTCAAAATTAATATCCATAGCCACCCAAGATAGTTGTGCCATTGGGGCTTTGATTTCAAAACCGTAATCGTAAAGAATGAATATCTGATATTTGTTCTCATTCAAAATTAACATCGGTTCTCAGTCATATTCACATTCCTTTAATTGCTTTCACTTTGCTATTCTTTGTCTTCTATGGAGATGCCATTACTTGATTTCTATTCTTCTATATTAGATTGATGCTTGTTATTGCCCCAATTTTATTTAATATTTGGCTCAGCCTATATATTGTTTTTGTTTTGTTGTTTTGCTACAATTTTGTCTTTTGCTCACCATGTGTTTGATAATATGCCCAAACGAATAATAACATACTTTCATTGATCACTTACTGTTATTGATTAGGAAAAACAACTTATTTTTTATTAGTTTGTTTTCCTTGCCTGCAATATTTCGTACCACTCTTAATCAACAATATGATTTCATTGGATTTTCCCTTTTGGTTCAAAATAAACCTTTATTAATTACTTAATCTAATCAATACAATGACCACGTTTAGTGTTTCTTGTAGAGATGGGCCTACTTTAAATGCCTAGGCCAAGTCTAACAAAATTGTGCAGGTACTCTGAGACCGGACCTCACTGTTCTCATCTCTTTGGAGTTTTTATTATCTTCTCTATTTTTATTATGTGTGGGGTGCTTCTATTTATACCCGAAAAACAATTCTTTACACCCCCCATTTAACCATGTACACTCAAGTTTAGAAACACTTAACCTTTATAGATCATTTTTATTTTTCAGTGAATATTTTTTAATATTTTAATAACAATTTAAATGTTTTTTCTAAAAAAAAAATATGTTCAATTTAAAAAAAAACATCTTCATTTTAGCATGAATAAAATCAATATAACTTACAATTTGATGGTTCCAATTGGCAGATCAAAAGTGCCATAAGAGAATGAAGATTTGCAAATTTGTAGGCACATGTTATCACGTGTTAGGTACTAACCTTGATTTCTTAGCAGTTCACATGATGTTTCTTTAATCCAAACTAGTGATTGTTACTCACTAAACTCAACGCAAACTTAATTCCATACCTATTGTCATCAGCTACAACAAAATCCAACCCCTTCAATTGAACAAAAGAAAGGTCATGGCTTGAAGCCCATCTAAAAGCAACTGAAATTTGATAGAGTGAATAATATGTTTACATGGACAATAGGTTTGACATTATGAACATGAAAGCAAATGTATATTGCTCATTTTTAACTTTGTTCATCATTGTTTTTTTATTTTTAGGTATTTCCATTACGTTTTGCAAGTTACAATTGGCTATTGTTTTTTGTTGTTGATTGAACTTAGAAATTTGTAAATGACAGTTTCATTTTAACCTTTATTGCCTAAGCTGTATATCCTGTATTAGATTGTAGATATTCTTTGCGTTGAGTATGGATATCTTAACCTCCTTGTTTGCTTCTTCTTTTCCTGATGTATATTTGTAATTGATGTGGCAACGGATATCTTTGCCAAACTTTTATATACTTTCTTCATCTTCATCTTCTTCTCTTTTTTTTGGACAAAATGTACTGTATACTTTCCCGTGACTATATACTTTCTTCTTCTTCTTCTTCTTCTTCGCAATTTCTATATAATGGTGGTTGTATACGTATTTTTAATTTTGTTTTTAAATCTATCTATATAATAAATCACACCCGCATCACTTTCCTCCCTCTTTCCGTTTCTTCTCTCTCTCTCTATCTTCACCACCGGTTCTGCAACCCTTCTCCTTTCCTTTTTCCTCACGATCGTTGAACTCATTGACTGGGGGAAGAACTGAAGATTTAGTAAGGTTTTGCAGCTAGAATCTATTTTTTTTTTTTTTTTTGAAACCTTGACCATTCTTAAATTGTGTAGTATTCGAAAATCGAAATCGAAATCGAAATATGAAAATATTTGATTCCTCTATGGTACATTTACAAATTGATTTTATGTTTGATTGAGTTGAAAGCATTATATTAGTTCTTTCATTTCTTCTAAATCTTGTGTAAGCAAATTATTTTTAGTGACAATTACTTTTTTCAAAATTTTTGTTTTAAAGAATTCTCTTAGTTTATCATTGTTCTGAGAAACATCTCTGATGTACTCTTGCATTTATCCCTGTGATTTTCTTTATCTTATTGAGTGTAGTCGTTCGTTTTTTTTTGGGGGGGTTGTTAAATAGTTATGTTTTCGCCAACATCTGGAAAGGATTTTTGTAGAGTGATGTTGCAAATTTACCTAATCCTAATGATATAGGCTAAGTTTATTTGCTTGATGATGATTTCTATATGCTGAAACATAGCCATAATTTATTCTTTTTTTGCCTTCATTTTTTTTTTCTTCTGTTAAAATCCACCTACTCTCCACCTACTTCACCCACTTAAACCTACTCCACTAAACCTAACCCACTACACCACTACCACCTCACCTACTCCACTAAACCTAACCCACTACACCACTACCACCTCCACTTCACCTACTCCTTACCTACTACACACTCACCCTCTTCTATATATAGGAATCATGAATCATTGTAATAGATATCAATATATCAATCAATAATAATACATACAATTTATTCTCTCTCTTTCTCTATACATTATTTCTTACATGGTATCAGAGCAAGGTTAAGCACTTAGTATTTTTCGCTTCACCGGCGGGCGGCAACCTCGCCTTGGCCGTCCGCCGGACCTCAACCTATTCCGCTGATAAAATCAACAAAGATTTGTGCAACTGTAGTCATGTGTGAGGCTGATGGAGAAGAATTCTTCACCTCATATGACGAGACAGTCTGGAACTGGAAACACTGCAACATTCTGCTCTGGAATTCTGCAGCAGCTAGATTATAGCTTGGTTGAGTGCCAAGCTTTGGTTCTTCCACCCACTCTTGAACTTGCCCAGCAAAGTGTGAAGGTTCATGCTTGTGTTGGAGGGACTAGTGTGCGCGAAGATCAGCGCATTCTCTCAGTGGGGTTCATGTTGTTGTTGGTACTCCTGGTCGTGTGTTTGACATGTTGCGGAGACAATCACTTCGCCCTGTTTACATCAAAATGTTTGTCTTGGATGAAGCTGATGAAATGCTGTCACGAGGTTTTTTAAAAATCAGATCTATGATATTTTCCAGTTGCTGCCACCCAAAATCCAGGTTGGGGTGTTCTCAGTTGCTGCCACCCAAAATCCAGGTTGGGGTGTTCTCTGCCACAATGCCACCAGAGGCTCTTGAAATCACCAGGAAATTCATGAATAAGCCTGGAAAGAGAAAAAGCTCATGCTAGGATTTGCGAAGTGATTCGCTGCAGGAATTTTGGCTTTGGATGAAACCCTTACCATACTCCACTCATTCTCTCCAACTGTTCTAACTTTTTATTTTTATTATTATTATTATTATATCAAATAATCAATGCACTCATGTTCCCCACTAACAGTGTCCACTTTTGACCCAAACCATTTTCAATCCATCATTTCTCCTTCACCTTTTGCACCCCACTCACCGACTCTCTCTCCACTTTATCACATGGGTTTGTCCCTCTCTCTCCTCCATTTGATTTCAAAAATCACTTATTTTTATTTATTTTTTCCAAGTCACTTTTCCTCTTTTTTAAATACCCCACTTTATTTTGAAACAATCGCACTGATGTTTTTCATATAATCCATCTATAAATATTTTTTATCTATTTTCTTTCTCCCTTGTTTTCTTTCATTTTATTTTTTTTTTCAACAAAACACTCCCAAAACAAAAACAAAAACAAAAAAAAAAAAAAAAAAAAACAACATTTTACAAACTTGTCATTTCTTCATGCCGGGGATCAACCCCGATCAGCATTTTACACCATAAAAAAAAAAAAAATAAAAATAAAAATAAAAAAACACAAAACAAAACAAAACACAACCAACACAAATCGGAACAGTGGGATTTTTCTTCTCGCCTATTCCGCCGGTCTTTTCTTCTTGCCATCGTCTTGGGCGGCCCTTGCCGGTGTTGCCTCCGTGTTTCCCACTCCACTGGGCATGATCACTACTCCCTGCTCCTCCACTGCAGCATATGGCGGCCCTCCAAATCGGAACATAAAACTGGCCTTCCGTTTCAGCTCCTTGTTTTCCGCCTTTAGCACACTTATCTCTGCTCGCGCATCCTTATACATGCGTTGGAGCAGAGCCAGTTGGGCGTTTAACTGCTGCACCTCATTTGTCCTACTCTGCAGCCGGTTCGACAAATTTGTAACCGCAGTCATGGTTTCCACACATGACTTCAAGGTATACTGATTGGCCTCCACATCCGACTGCACCGCCATTTTTTGCTCCACCGACCGCATCGGAAAGTTCAACGGAGCAAAACCAGAGGTGTTTGGTTGAGGTTCACTGGCCACCGCACCAGTTATTTCTCTTGTGGACTCGTTCAGTTCTGGAAAGAGCGTGAGCAGACCACGGGAAGAGGAGGCCATGTTCTGGGTAGCTGGACGGGAAGAAGAGGCCATGTTGCTGAGTGTTTCAGAGACGGGTTGGTTACAGAGTATTACAGAGTTTCTTTCTCAGCAAAGGAAGAGTTGTTTTCAGAGGATTTTCAGAAGTTTTTTTGTCTGCCTCAGCCTCAGCATCAACCTTGGTTAAATAGCGAGGCAGCCACGCGTATCGCGCGCCACTTGACGCCAGACGACAAACGGGCGCGCCAGTCAAGGCACTCACGTGCCTCGCCATCATGTCCGGCACATCTTTTTATGACTTGGGCTCGCCTTTTGATGGCACGCCTTTTTATGGATTGGGCACGCCTTTTGATGGCACGCCTTTTGAAAGATTGGGCACACCTTTTGAGGGTGCGACTTTTTAGGGGTCCGACAAGACTCTGTAAACTGTCCCGACATTGATTCCGGTTAGCTCCTTCATGGGTCCGACAAGACTCTGTAAACTGTCCCGACATTGATTCCGGTTAGCTCCTTCAAGGGTCCGACAAGACTCTGTAAACTGTCCCGACATTGATTTCGGTTAGTTTCTACAAGGGTCCAGCAAGACCCCGTAAACTGTCCTGCTATAACGGTCCGACATGACCCCATAAACTGTCTTCTACAACGGTCTGACACGACCACACAGTGTCTGCTACAACGGTCCGACATGACCCCGTAAACTGTTTGCTACAACGGTCCGACATGACCCCATAAACTGTCTTCTACATCGGTCTGACACCGCCATCCAGTGTCCTCTACACCGTTATGACACCACCATACAGTGTCCTCTACATGGTTATGACACCCCCATACAGTGTCCTCTACAACGTTATGACACCACCATACAGTGTCTTCACCAACGGTCTGACACGACCATACAGTGTCTCCTATCCTTTTTTATTTTTATGTATTTTCTTGTTTTGTTACTCTCTCCAAACTCAAGTTGGTTAATTCCTATCCCCCTTGAGTTTGCGGGGGGCTGTTAAAATCCACCTACTCTCCACCTACTTCACCCACTTAAACCTACTCCACTAAACCTAACCCACTACACCACTACCACCTCACCTACTCCACTAAACCTAACCCACTACACCACTACCACCTCCACTTCACCTACTCCTTACCTACTACACACTCACCCTCTTCTATATATAGGAATCATGAATCATTGTAATAGATATCAATATATCAATCAATAATAATACATACAATTTATTCTCTCTCTTTCTCTATACATTATTTCTTACATCTTCATAGGCTTGAAATGACAGGTTATATGTGTGCATTTAGAGCAGTAGTGACTGCATGAAGTACTGTTCTTGTCATAGGTCAAAACTTTGAATTTTGACTGTAGTTTTAACTTCAAGTCAAACAACTTGAATTGCTATGAAATTTAATGCAAAGTTTGAACCAAAACTATACTTATTGGTGTTGACTTGGTAGTTGAGGTGGATTGTCCTCCAAAAAAATGCAGCATATTGTCATTTAGGTATGTCAACTTGTTGAGAAACTCTGTTTGCATATGAGAATAGGACCCATTCTTTATCTGATTTGAAGGAACATTTAGAGATTTATATATAACATATTCATATGTGCAGGCTTTGCTTTTAATCTGATTGTTGTTTTACCTTTTGTAAATTTGATTTTACAGATTATTATTATAGTTGTTATTGTTATTAGGTTTTAGTTAAAAGTTTTGATGTTTGAGGATTTGAGAAACTATTAGCTCATCTTTGAGAAAACATTATTATTATTATTGTTATTAGGTTCAGTATTTGTTATATTCACAAACTCTATCACTAATTTATAACCATTTCTCTGTTTTTTGTTATTCAGTTTTGGCCATCAATTTCATGGACATTGCCATAGCAATTGCCAACTATCAAAGAGGAAGGTAACATGTAATTAATGCTTCTCTTTTTTTCTTTTCCCTTTTTTTAGTGTATAATGGAAAAACAATTATTGTGGTTGTTTGTATAGGTAGTGAGCTTTTTCCCCTGTTTCTTCTATTTTCTTTTTCATTTTTTTAAAAAAAATATAAACATGTTCCTATTCTTAACAAACACCATGTTTCCACGAGTCTTATGGATGTAAACCCAGAAACTTTAAAGTTGTTACTGTTTTTACTATATGAGTTTCTATAGTCTAAATGGGCTTTAAATTTTGAAATGGGTTTAAAATATGCAAGTGTTCTCTAGCCTCTAGAGATTTATACTATAGTTTAAATAAATTTTAAGTTTTTCTTTTCCCCATTTTTTTTTATTATTAATGCCATTTATAATATCTATGAAATTCATGTGTTTGTACTGAATGCTCATTCGAACATGGTCTTCTTCCTTGTAGTTTTGCACTTTAAATGTTTATTTATTTACTTCTTTGAACTACAATGTAATGGCTTTGATTTTCTTGCATGTGTTTGTATTTAACTTCATATTTCCTACAATAACCAAGAGTTTGAGTTTATAATGTCTTAGTGAAAGAAACACACTGTTTGCACTTTGATCAACTCTCACAGCACATCAAACTGGGATTGAACTTCATTAAACACACGCTTATTGGTTATTGCTTTGATGCTTTGTATAAACATTTTGTGTTTTTTTTTTTTTTTTTTTTTTTTCCTGACAGTTGCAAGGTCACAAATTAGAATGTCTTGTTCTAGTCTAATTTTCAGTTTTGGTTATTATTGGGGATTTTGATCTTGTGGTATTTTCTTTTTTATTGGTGTATTATTAGAGCAATGAGGGACAAAACAATGATGTCTCTAGATTCATTGTCATTTTGCATTAGACCTTATTCTATGATCGTGTCTTCGATTCATTGCTTTAGTCAATCTAAGTAGATTTATATCTTGTTCACATCCTGGTGGTGAATAACTTCCTTCTCTTATCTTCTTCTCCCCCCCCCCCCCCCCGCCTTTATTGTTTAACTTTCTGGCCATAAATAAATGGGTTGCATAAACTGATGTTATGTAAATTTTCTTAAGTAACATAGCAAATGTATTTGTGGTTTCAAATACTTATTACATTACTATCACTTGTACGTTGCAAATTCTTCAATAATGATACCAGGTGAGTTCTTGACATAATTGTAAGCATGTATTTTGTTTAACATAATTGCTTAAGGTTGTTTCAACCTTCTGACTTTTGATTATAAGTTTGTAGATTCCCTGGGTCTTATGTGTTATCTGTTTTCCTAGTGTTATGCAGAATGACTTTAAAAGTGATCCTTAACACACTTCAAGGAAAAAACAATAGAAATAAATATTAATAATAATAATAAAAGAGAAGGAATAAGAGAATACTAGGTCGAAATTTGTAATTTTCTAACACTTGAGCTCGAAAAAAATGTTGTTGGGGGGCAAAACCATGAAATATTGCGGGGGTGTTTGGGAAGCTGAGTTTGAGGCTAAAATAGCCTCAAACTAAAAAAAGGTCAAAAAGCCCCTAAACCAACACTTTATAGTAAAAAAAAAAAAAAATAGCTGAAACCGTGGGCTGTCAGTGACAATGTAGGCACAGCCTACCACTATCACATTGACAAGTTGTCCCATTATTGGTAAATGACAATTTTGCCCCCTTTACATCAATTTAAAAAAATGTGAGGTTAGGGACAAATTTGTCATTTTAACTCAAACATCATTTCAACGCATTTTTCAATTCAACAACTCAAATAAAAATCCATCCCATCTTCCCAAACACAAAAACTAAAATAGCCTACTAAAATAGTCAAAAAGCCAAAAAGCCTCTAAAATAGCCACTTCCCAAACACCCACTACGTCTATGTACCCAACCTTTGCCCCAGTTCAAACTACCCTAGATCATGCGACTATGTGAATACTTCAGCAAATTAATGATGTCTTAGAAACGTAGTCAAAGTAAATTGAAGCCTAGGAATTGTAGATTTATTTGTTAGATTAGAAAAGTAGAGTCATACATTAAAAAAACGGATACATTTGAATTATGATATGGCATTTATTGTTTATTATGTATTTATAAGTGTATGATACTCTTGCAAATATACAAGCAATTGCATACTTCTATTTTTTAGTTTTTTGGTTCATCTGCAAGTTGATAGCTTTGATTTGTTAAATTGTATTAGCATTCTATTTATCTCTTCTGGTCCCAAGTCAATAGACCCTTATCAAAAATTTTCTATTTTTCATTGTCTATCCAGTTAATGTATCTGTGATGATGTTACCCTTACATTTAATTTCATCTCTAGTTGATTTATTCAAACTCTAATCAATCTTATGAACTTTTAGATTTTTTTTTCCTTCCAATTTTTGTTTTCTTTAATTTTGAACGAATGAGTAAGTTTGTTCTTATACTTCTAGCAACCTGTGAACTAATTTGTGTTCTCATTATTCAGGTTAGAAATTGCTTAAAGAGATACAAAATATAGTCAAAGAAAATAGAACATTCAAGAATTTTGAGTTCTCCTTAAATTTTCTCATTTTTTTAATGAGATTTTTATTGTGTAATCACAATAAAAAAACCTTTTATTTCTTAACTTTCTTTGTATATATTTTTCCAACATTAGACTTTTATTTATGAAACATATAAAGTTATTAGCTATTCATATGTGGTCAATGTTGTGATTCAAAGGAAATTTTTGTACAAATAATATTGATTATATTTTAGATGTTAGTTCTATTTAGATTTTAATCATGGTTGATATATTGTGATTGATAGTCGTATTTTGTGGTCAAACTTTTTTCTTTTATCACACGCACTAATTGTGATGAGAAATGCATATAATTGTGATATTATCTCATTATTAATCATAGATTATTTAAATTCAATCTCAGGTTTTATTAGTTATTGATTACATTAAAATTTGTGATCTAAATGTTTATTATCACAATCAAAACACGTGATGAAATTATCTTTTAATGACGGTAAAAAGTGTGATAAAAAATGATCCTTAGCAATCACACTCCTAAAAATTATGCTTTGACAAAATAAAAATTTGTGATTAAATTTATACATCATATTTAAAAAATGTGATCAATTTATGATTTTGTAGCAGTATTGACTCTTATTGTGAGAGCATGCTTTGCGAAAGAAACAAATATAGAAAAGAAAACAAAGAAGGAAGAGAGAACAAAAGGAAAAAGAAATAAACGAGAAACCTGGTTATGCTCTGCTTTCAAGTGTGCGTTAATTTGAATTATCATGACACATATATGCAATTGCAGATGTACATTATAACAGCTGCTACTTCATTGATTTGTTGCAGTTCAAATGAGTTGGTTATGCCTTCTTATTTTCGTTTTTACTTTGGAATATTTAGTTAGGTTATAATTTCTACTCATGCAATAGAACTAGGTTACATGAGTAGAAAAAAAAGAAAAGAAAAAACTATTATTCTGAAATGGTGAGTGTGCTTTTAGATGCCACTTATAGATTATTAACAGCTTATAAAAAAACTGCAAAAATAATCTAAATCACATGGCTCATAAGGTGATATGTTCAATTGAATTGTTGAGTCACTTACTGAATCAATTGATCACTTTGATTCACTTAAGCATACAAAACATTTACAGGAAAGGAAAACAAAGAGGAGTCACCACATGGCCCAGGAACACGTTTTTATTTACCAACAGTACAATGTGTTTCCAACTTTGAACACAGAAAATTGTAGAGAAATAGATAACAAAGAGAACGGAAATCAAAATTTCAAAATAAAAATAGAAAAACAAAAGCACAAAACAATAAAGGGAAGAGGAGAATGCTCAGGAGGTTGAACATTTGACATCAACGAGTTGTCATAATGAAATCAAGTGAAATGAATTCTGCAAAGGTGGTCTCTGTTTTGATAGAGCCACAGAAATTTGTCGCATTGTTGGTCGGCACTGTGGACTGGTGTGTAAACATGCCAATGCTAGCTTCACAACAAGGATCACTTCTTCTTCCACATGATTCCCAGGAGATGGGAGGCGCATATCCAATATATCTTTCAACAATACACCATAAACAATGGGTGATGAGGAAAGAGATGAGATGAGATCGCCCGGATGCTTCCCCATTAAAACTTCCAGTATTGAAACTCCAAAGCTATATACATCCAACTTCTCATTCACTTCCATAGCGTAAGCAAGTTCTGACATAAAAACAGACCAAAGAAAATAAAGGGATAATGGGAAAAAAAAATAGAAAAAGAAAAAGAAAAAGAAAAAGAAAAAGAAAAAGAAATGACAGTTTGTTCATGGAAAATTAAGAAGAAGAATAGTAGAAAAGGCTTTGCATGCCAATTTAGAGAAAACTATGCCATAAAAGTTGGTAAATAAAAAAAAATTGCTTGTTGATTTGAGGAAAAGTCATGCCACACCTGGAGCTGTATATCCAAAGGTTCCTGTCAAGAACTACAAGAAGACAAATAAATTAAGGTATGATTGGCTAAAACACCAATAGATGACCATATATACTTGTATCAAATCATGCCCAACCTTTAATATAATGGACGTTGCAAATCAGAAAATCATTCACTGGTTTGCATCACATAAAAGAAATTAAATTTTACAATTCAAACTAAGAGTACATTTATTTTTATTTCTTTTGTACAAAGCATGCAATACATCATTTTCACTTTCTCATCATAAACATATAAATGCTTATATAAGTACTAGTGAGAGAGCTGCGTGCAAAGCACGCTTGCTAGTGCCCATTATATAAATCCATTATTGTTGGAGGGGAGAAGAGGAGACATGTCAAGAAATTGTGACGTAAAATATATATTAAAGTTGCAATGAATATATGTCGAGAAATTGTTATATACAAATAAAACAGAGATGAGACAAAAATTTATAAAAACATAAAGCAACCTACTACCATTAGAGGGTGTGTATTTTTTATGCTTTTTGGTAAAACTTACACAAGGAATGACGGGATTTAGAGAGGGAGAATTTTGACAAAGAATATTCATTTATACATACTTTGAATTGTGATATTTGTTTTGATGATTCCAGTAGTGAAGTTACTATTCCAATGATTATTACTATGTTCATCATCATCTTGTACTTGTAATCTTACAAGACAAACAATTGTGCTAGTATTACTAAAAGGGAAATGTAACTTTACTTCTTTGACAGTAAACCAAGTCCTGTTTCAGATAATATTGTACAAATTAGTTCAAGAATCTATATTAGTACATTTCATTATAAACTTACTCTGTTTCAAAATAGATTAAATTACAAAAAGTAGTGAACCAAAAACAACTCTACATACCAGTGGAACTGAGCAATCAAGAACAAAAAACTTGATTATCAAAGCTTCATTGGTGTCTTCTCAATCACTAATCAACTCTTGATGGAAATAAGTTGACTGACCAACCTCAAAAACATAAGTACAGCAGCAACATCATTACACCCTAGCTTCACAATTTCTCATCATCATACACAACAACACCTCAATCAAATATATATATAGATATATATCTTCTCTACTATTATATAAAGGCTTCAATTAGTGTCTTGAAACCTTTACTTCTTATGTGGGTGTTTGGGAAGTGAGTTTTTTTTTGTAAGTTTTTTTACTTGTAGGATATTATTGGAGAATTTTTTTTTTGTGTTTGGAAAGATAGTTGGGTTTTTTTGTGGTTGAATATGATGTTTGTGAGATAAAAAGTGAAATGATTATAGGGTTTGATGTGATATTTTCTTTGGATTAGTTTTTTTTTTGGTTTTGTAACCAATTTGTCTTTTAGTAAAAAAAAAACAAAAAAAACCAAAAACCAAACTTCCCAAACAGCGCCTATGTCAAGTGTCATATTTTTCTATTAAAAAAAATTAGAATGAGAAGAGTAGGACTTCAACTTATGACCTTGAGTCTATTAACTAAGACTCTAACCACTTGAGTGACACAGCACATGTGAAAATATGTTTTTAATACTTATTTAAATTGCGTACACATCACATGTGCCAACTGCTAGTATATATGTATCAATAATCACCAAAAAAGTCCTCAACAATATTAAGTTTCAACAGCACAACTTCCCTGTTTTGCTACTCTCTTCAGACACCATTCCTCAAATTAATATATTTCTTTTAAGCATTCTAGTCAATAGGAAGCTTGTTGAGAATCAACTGAAAACACAACGAGTTTGTATGATAAACTACTTGGCTGCCAACATATAATCTTATGGTAGCAATCTTACTAAAAACGTACTTGTCCAAATATCATTAGATGTTTAAATGTCACTGATTTTTTGACAATCAATCACATTTAGCCTCTTGTATTTTTTAGTAAAAACTTTTAGTAAGATAATATAAAGTTACTCGATGAATCTATACTTTAAACAACAAAAACAAGAAACAAGGTAATATAAAGTTACTAAGTGAATATATATTCAACTTTAAGAAATAGAAATGAGCTAAGCAACAAACAAGGACATGAATGGAAGAATGCAAAATAAAAATAAAAAGAAGAAGAAGAAAAAAAAAGGTGACCTTGGCAAGTCATTAATTAAGGGAAAACTTGCATGATCTGGCCTTGGTAAGTCAGAATGATTTGGTATTCCTATCAATTAGCATAAGTTGTATTCCCAGATCAGATCAAACAATAAGAATTTATAGATCAGAATAAGTCCAAGCAATTCCATCACTAATTAACCAAAAGCATCAATAGACTACAATTATATAGAAAATAAGCTTTGGAAACCCTGTTAAATTATAAACTCACTTTTAAATTATAAATAAACCCTATATATATTCAAGTCATCTTAGATAAATAATCATCTATCATCTGCAGAGTCACAGAGTTGAAGCACAATTCAATAGCCATCCCCATTTATACTCATAACTTTCAACTGATTAGGGAAAAATAACAAGTTGCAGTACTAAGCGAAAATCAATTGAAAGTATCTTCCAAATATAGCCCACAAAGCTTGATTATTCATAAATTGAAATCCTCTGGCCAGTCGGCTCTTCAATTTGACTGATTAGAAGAGGATTTAAGTGTTTTGGATCTGAGATCATTTGCATTGAGTTAGAGAGCCATGAATGAGAGTGCAAGGCTGTTCAAAAAAATAAAAATAAAAAAAAAAGGAAAAGAATGAGAGCGCAGGGAAGATGGGTTTGTCTTTGGCCATAGTGGAGACGAACCGACTGGCCATAGGGTTTAAGATCTGTTCGGATTATAAAACTACATCATTGTTGTTCCAAGGATACACAGTGACATAGAGATATAGAGGAACCATTTCAACCTAGTCGATAGAGGAACCGACTAGAATGAGAGAGTCGAAAAAAGTGTCAAAAGAAGCGTACCGTCTCGCCGCCGAACTAGTCTCACCGTTGCTGAACTAGTCTCGCCGCCGATTGAAACCCTTCCCCTTCAACCCCAGTCTCTTTTCAAACCCTCTATCTTCTCCTCTCAGATTAAGGTTTGCTCACTGTTTTGAAACAGTGTTGTGAAATTAAGGGCTCTACAAACCTGAAAGGAAATGAAAAAAAAAGGGGAAAAGGAAGAAGGAAAAAATGGGGGAAATTAAGTTTGGGCAGGCAGTGGGGTGAGTAAGTGAAAAAAGGGGGGAGATTTGTTTTATTTTTATTTTAATGATTTTTTTTTATTTGGTAGAAGTAGGGGTAATATTTTAATAAAAAATATTTTTCGTTAAAATAAAGTTAATTTTTTATGTTCAATGAAAAATATTTTTTTGTGACCCATTTTTTTTTGTTACTAAAAATCAAGAGCTAATTTTTTGTGGTAGAGGAGAGGGAGCGACAACAGTGGTGAAGGTGGTGGATGAGAGGTGATGGTGGTGATGGCGAAGGAGATTAGTGGTGAAGTTGTGGTAGTGATATAGGAGATGGTGTAACGCCTTCAAAATAATAACATTAAACCCATCAGATAAGACAAGCATTTACATATAAACTAACCACATTCCTTTATTTCATTGAGTTTCATTACATAAGTATTACATGTTAACATCAAACAAAATGCCCTACGGGCTTACAGCTTTCCAAGTTAACACTTGGTTTCAACAAAAAAGTACTAACTCGTTTACACATTAAGCCCTTGGCTTGAAGTTACATGTAATACATCAAAAGTAAAACAACTACACTATGTCCGCCTCTAGCCTCCCAAGCTATGTCCTTGGAGGTGGCATGCTTCCTGTACCTGAAAATGATATTCCCATATAGGGTGAGCCACAGCCCAGTAGAAACACACTAAACCAACCATGGACAATGACTAAAACATTAGCAATTGATAGTTGGTCAACACTGATACAATCACATAAATTACATATTTATGTCAACGACTTACAAGTCCCAATTACTTTTCATTTTCCCTTTTTCAACAGATAAGCATGCTAGCTCTATCATCATTTCCACAGATATGTATAAAAACTATATCTCACATTCAGATAAGCATAAAAACTATATCCACATTCTCAACAGATCTGTATATCAACAATATCCACAGATAAGCATACAAGCTGTATCCACACTCTACAACAGATATGTATATCAACAATATCCACAGATAAGCATACAAGCTGTATCCACACTTCACAAAGATAAGCATATGAGCTCTATCTTCACTTCTCTAGACAAGCATATGAGCTCTGTCTACGGAGTTCATCCCCTATCTCCTCCCAATACCTATCCGGTTTAGAGGTACATCCCCTATCTTCCCCTAAACCGCGGAGTACATCCCCTATCTCCTCCTCTACACACAACGTATATAAACACATTGGTTCTATATACAATCACACAATACACACAATTAATGTATTCTATCAACCGTCAAGTTCCATGACACATTCCATTGATTAGTTTCCGTTTACCTAATCATCATGCATTGTCTACAACAATCTCGACTATCCTCCACCGATAGCCCAAAGCAGTTATTTCTAAAACAGAAAATAAATGCACAAATGGATATTCAATCAACATTTCATTTCCTCATTTCTCACCAATTAATTATCCCAATTAATTAAACAATGTAATTAGGCCATTTTTCCATAATTACTATTTCAACCCTTAGGTTTCATTTTCATCAATGATTCAACAATCATTCCATTTTTCTATGCCAAACATGCATCTAGGTTTATTATGAATAAAACCCCAACTTTTGTAAAATTACACAAAAGCCCCAAACTTTCACAAAATTACCAAACCAAGCCCAACATCTCAAAATACCAAAATTTAAAGACAAAACCCATAGAGAGGAGTAGGTTATCCCTACCTCGAAGTTTAAGCCACAAAGGAGATGATGACTCGAAGATCAACGAGCTCCAAATCCAAACTTTTTCAGATTAAATCGAAGCTCTCAACGCCCTCTATCTTTTTAACAAAGGCCCTAGGCTAGATTCACACCTTAGGGAGATCAAATCTTAGAGAGAGTGCAAGTTTAGAGAGAGAGGGTGTCGGATTTAGGGTTTAATCAAAAAAAGGACTGAAAAAGTGATGTTTTAGACGCTGCTGTCCGCTGATATAAAACACGCTCGCTCGAGCGAAGGATTGGTCGCTCGAGCGACCAGACACAGAAAACTCTCGCTCGAGCCAAGAAGTTCTCGATCGAGCGAAGAAAAATCCAGACCGCTCGAGCCACGAAAAGCTCGCTCGAGCCAAGAAAGACAGCTCTCAGGTCCAGAACCGGTGCAACACTACTCTCGCTCGAGCGACAAACTACTCGCTCGAGCGAAGGACCAAAAATCTGGGCAGCAACACTAGGCTCCCAAACGCAACCAACCTGTAGCAAACCTGCCCAACACATCCCATAACTCAATATACAAAGTACAAAGGATGCAAACACAATAATAAACAACAACCAACATCCACGGACACATGTCCGGATCACTGTACAACAAGGGTAAACCCGGTGGTGGAGAGGTAATAGCAACAGCAGTAGTGGTGGTAGCAGTGGTGGTAGTGGTAGTGGAGTGGTAGCGATGGTGGTAGTAATGGTAGTCATAGAGGTGGAGTGGTAACAGTGGTAATAATGGTGGTAGTGGAATGACATTTCTTCTTCTTTTCCCAATCTATTTAATAAAATTGAATAGATTGGGAAAAGAAGAAGAAATTCTCTCACCCACTCCTCATTATTCTAACAGAGTATTCATAAATGTAAAAAAGCAGTTCATATGTGATATTCAGATGGACAATATGACCTGCAACATTAGGAACCAACCAACCAACCAATACAACTATTTTTTTTTTCTTTCCAAACAAAAGGCATTAACATATTAACCCCCAAAAAAAATTTTGTAGAAAAACAAATATACCTTAGAAGCTCCAATCTATAAATTTTTGCCATCTGTCTTTTAAACACCATCTAACAAACCTTAAAATTCAAACCAAATTTCTATTTCTACAGTTAAAAAGAAACAAATGCAACACCATGTTCTGAAGCTCCAATCTATAACCACTATATTGCTTTAGTAGAAACTCATTAGCACCAAGTTTCTACACCAACTTAGCCTTAAAACCATCCATTATATTTCACAAATTTCTTTGATGATAAATAATTTATCCTCTAAACTAAACAACATGACTCAACTGAACTGAAGAGGAGACATATCCGCGTCCGTATGTCATTCACATCCTTGCCCAAGGAGCTATGATTTATTGCATATAGCTGGCCTCTTTTCTATTGAATGACTTTGTCCATGGTTTTTCATGCATATTTCAAGTAAACCAACATTGTCAGAAATTTCATAAAGAAATCAAGTAGCTAGAAATAAGAAAAATTTTAAACCATGATGGACATGAGAAAGTTGCCCATAATTCGTATAAATTAGAGAAAAAATTATATGGAGGATAGCTCTAATGCACACTACTCCTTATAAGAGTACAGAATTTCAAAGCAGATTAAAATGGCAAAACTCAAAGACAAAACTTGTTATCTAAAAACCATAAATTATTTAAATCACATTTGGTATTTTCTGCCGAGAGTGATAGGTGCCAAAGAGGAACAATTAGAAAGATGCTTTATTGGACACTGTCAATAAGTCCACACTCAAATTTGTCATATGAAACTCTTGAAAGGGCCACAAACTACTTTGACCAAAACAAAATTGGCAAATAAAAAGTCAAAACAGAACAGTCATAGTCAACAATGCTTTGAAATCTATGACCAACAATTTAATTCAAAAAAATAGGCGTTTATCTAACTACAGTCACTGTAGTCATTCAAGCTTTACCTGATAGAGGCAACAACAATGATCAAACTGAGAAAGAATACACACATACATATAGAGAGAGAGGGGCCAAACTTGCTAAAGAGTGATGTCCATCATAAGTAAAAGTTTTCCAGACACACACACACATATACACAAGTAAATTAGCAACAAATTGTAGAAGAGGTAATAATTTGAAAACAAAAAAACAGAAACAAAAGCAAACTATTCAAAATTTTAGTCAGCAATCAAAGAATGTAACCTATTCAAATCCACAACCCAACACACACAAAAATAAAAAACATTAACATTAAAATTAACATACACTACTAATCAAAAACATTAAAAAAAAAAAAACCCTAAACAATTACGATAAATATGACAATGTTTATCTATTGCGACCATTCAATTACCTTGAAGTCCTGAGCAATTTCATGGACAAGCCTCTTGAATGGAAGCTTCAAGATCAGGAGCTCAATACTCTTTTGGTACCTACAAATTTCACTACACATCAATTAATTAAGATAACAAAGAATCTAAAAAACACAAGAATTGTTATAAATATAGTAACCATAATTCAAGCTTTAATTCACCAAGTAGAGAAGAATTTACTTGCCTAAAGAGGTGCCTTCCTAGCTGTAAGAAGGGCTACCAAAAGAATTTGTTTATTTAGAACAACAAAAACCAGTGAACTCAACACTATCATGAAGAGCCAAAGACAAAGGCATTAAATCTGCTTCAAAAACTATGAAATATAGTGGCTAAGGATTTGCAAACCATCATTTAAAAACCAATGCTGTGAAGCCACAATCTAACAAAAACAAAGTTACTATTGAAGCAACACCATATATAACATTTTTTTTATTTGATATTTTAAGAGAAAAATCTAAAAAAATAGCAAAGTAACTACTAAAGCAACATTCCTAAACTTTAGTACATTTATATTTTTTTCACAAATGCTCATCAAATATAACCAAACACCCTACATTCATATTTTAAGCTAAATCAATACTTTTTTCTTCTTTTTTTTTTTTTTTGTATTTCGTATTTTTTACAAATATATATATATATATATATATATTTTAATCTTTTAACCAAACACCCTACATTAAAATTTTAACCAAATAACCTACATTTATATTTTAACCAAAAAGCTTACAAATATTTTAAGTTAAATCAGTACATTTATATTTATTTCACAAATGCTTATCAAATATAAGAAATTTTCAACCTCTCACAACTTCACAATAATAGAATCAAGTCAGTAAAAAAAAAACTTACTAGAAACAGGATGAGATAGAGAGCCCAAATCAAAGGGAGAGTGCCAAAAGCAAAGATAGCATAGCAAAAAACATAGAGAGAGAGAGAGAGAGAGAGAGAGAAACTTACCAAATTGAGGAGCAGCGAGTGGCGGTGGCGGTGACGATCGGCACCACTAGCAGCGATGGCGGCGATGGCAGCGATTGGCAAATCTAACAGTGATAAAGGCGGAGGTGATCGGCAAGGTGAGGAGCAGCGAGTGGGAGACAGAGAGTTGAATGCGATGTTTTGGGGGTGTGAATAGTTAGGGATGTTTCGGCGATTGGATGAAACACCATTGTCCCATATTTAAACAAAATAAAAAGACCAAAACAAATTCACAACTCCATAGACCAAACTTTTTTTGTTCTATCCCTCAAATACAATTCTTGTATAAAAAAAAAAAGCAATTCAAAATTGTGAGCGTACAAGAACGTTGACAAATAAATGAGGAATTCATAATTGCATAGCGCAACTAGAACTGCCCTCTAAAAACTAGAATCGTAAACTACTTTGTCAATATAGTTTATCCGATCACCTGCGTGCACAACAGCAGTGAGCTACCCGGCGGTGTGTGGCCGGAAAACCCCTCCAACGATCAAGTTAGACACACACACAGGGATAGAGAGAGAGAGAGGACTGGGTTGAGTGTAAATATTTCTCTTACCGAATGTTCGTGTCTCCAGCATGGGGGGCGCAGACTTGCTTATATACCTTCTGCGGCCCAAATCTACTCCCAGTGATCTCTCGACACATGGTTCTGCTATCCCATCTGTCAGCACAAATCTTGCTGAACATCACCTAACCCGACTGCCAGCCCACTGCATTGGGAGCTCGGCAGCCGGGCTGTAGCATCTCGGCTGTCAACGGCCATGCTGCGTTTCATGCCCACGTGCCCAACAACCGAGCTCCTTTCCAGCCATGCTCAACTGCATTCCGACGAAGCCAAGCTTGAGATTGGTCATACCGGTCAACCAAAGTCCTTCATACCGAGCTTTAGACATGAGCCTTCACGCCAAGCTATGGATGCGTGCTTTCCAACTGCGCAACGCATAAACCGTGGAACCCTTACTTGACCGGCCTCCGTGCTGACAAGGTGAAGTAGCCCGGTTCCACATGCCCTTGCCATTGCCGAGCAAAAATCGCTTCTGGGTGGACTCGGGATACCACAGCCCAAATGTGTTCGGCCCACAATTTGCCTGGTATTACCATGGCCCTATCCAGACCATATTTTTCCCTCTTAATTGCCCCTTAATTCTGTCCGCGCCAGCGTGACCGGGATTACCTGTTCCGACCGGGATAAACTCTTCCTCGGTTGATAATTTGCAAGAGGCAAACCGGGCTAATATCTGGTCCACTTGGGCGACCGAACTCCTTGGCTAGCCTTTACGACCGAGGTGGTTTGGCACAATCCAAGTCCGAGCTCAAGTCTAGCTCGTTTTGCGCGACCACGCTCCCACTTACGATTACCCTCCGTTTTCCTGCAGAGTCCAAGGGGACCAAAGACCAATTCTGAGGCTCTCAAGGACCGAGCAGCCATTAATTCCCAGCTTGTGCCAAACCATCTCAGCCGAGCTAAATTGGACGGCCACACATGGGGAAATTTCACTTCCTTGTGGACACACTTGCTGCCTTGGCCACCTTCAGGGAAGAATACGATATCCCGGCAGATGTCCATTTAGAGCTCGCCGAGATGGAAACAACCCCTTGGGGCAGGCTTGACCAATGCCCCTTCACCGTGCTGTCAGTAATTGAAAGAGGCCTCCGCTTCCCGGTCAACCCTTTGATGACCGAGTTTCTGCGCCGCACCGGGCTAGCACCCACCCAAGTTTCGACCAATACTTACCGAATAATCAATGGCGTGCACGAGCTAAACAACCAGCTAGGAATAAACTTAGGTTTAGCCGAGATACTACGACAATACACCCTTGGTCACACCGGCGACGGCCTGGCCTATTATTTAAAAATAAGACCGGGCAAAGAGAAAATAGTAACCGGCACCCCACACAAGGACTTACATGATGACGACTTCTTTTGGGTGTCTGGCAATTATGAAACAGCCGATGTACCGGGCTGGTTCATCAGCAAGAACTTTGGTTCCACATGTAAGCCGCGCTAATTTGCTCGATCAATTTCCTGCCTTCAACATTCTGTACTTAACCATTTTTCCTGTTTCTTTTGCAGCAATTCAAGCCTTACAATCCAACTACCGATATCCCGACGTAGAAGCCATCCAGACCGTGCTCCGTTACAGCCACCGGGATTATAACGAGTTGCTCGGTTACACTCCAACCTACAGATACTCAGCTCCACGCCGGAGCAAAGTTACAAACTTTCTCCGTGCTCCAACACCTCCTCCGGATCCAACTCTACCGGACGTGCCACTAATCCGGCTGACCGAAGAACAAGAGATGACAAAACGAAGCCACATCAAGAACCTCCTCACAGCAACCTCAGCCGAGATGCCGAGCATCACCACCCACTCTCAAGCTGCCAGACAATCCAGCGGCCCCGTGGTCGCCTTGGCATCTCCAGGTGCCGGGCAACCCAGACAAGAAGCTCGCTGGGCTGGCAAAAGGCCTCGCACAGACCCATCTGCCGAGCTGGTTGCCGAGCTAACCACCGAGCAACCCACCGTCACTGTCGACCCAACGCCACTGTGACGACCGTAGCTAAAGCACTGAGGAAAGGACATACCGGCTACCGCTTCCATCAAGGGCGACAAAGAGCACCTACTCGCCTTTGACCTTTCCAAAGCCCTTCTCCTACCGAGCGACGTGGTCGGCAGTGACCACGTTCCTGACACCCGGTTGGTGAAATCGTCTGTTAAGTCCATGGCCAGGGTAAGTCTCAATCTTTCAATGAATTTTTTTTTTTTACCAAGTGTTTGCGCGGTTTCCTCTCTGATCAAACTTTCTTCTTGCAGGCCATCCAGAAGCAACATTTGGTCATGGAGCGAATCCATCGACTGCGGCAGAAGGCAAATGACACTGCCGGCCAAGTCCAGAGTCTTCAAACCGAGCTCGACCGAGCAAAATCTTCACTGCAAATTGCCAATGCTGACAACAATAGGTTGCTCGGCCAGCTCGACGAAGCCGAGAAGAAGAGGGATGAGCTCCAGGCTGAGCTGGATACATTGAAGAAGTCAAGGGAAAAAGAACTTGAGGATGCCAATAACGCCGGCTTTAAGGAGGTCGAAGACAGCTACAAAAAGCAAGTCTTTGCCACCCAAGACATCTACTTTAAAGCTGGTTGGAAGTTTGCCTGTGCTCAGCTCGGTCGAGGTCCGGAGACCGACGTATTTACCTCTCCGCCGGCTGCCTCCCTGCTGGTGTACCTCGTGCCCTATGCCAACGACGTCTTCAGCGCGTTGCAAGCTGAGGCCGAGGAAGAGCTCGCCAAAGAAACCGAGGTCAATGCTAAGAAGGGAAGCAGCCAAGAGCAGCCTGGAGAAACTGAGACCGGTGTCCAAGAGCAAACAACGGTCAACCTGGAGGCAGCTGATGACGAATTCCCTAATCTTTCCCCCCTTGTGTAGTTTTCTATTTTCTTTCATTTTTTGCTTTGCACATGTAACCGGGCTCTCTGCCCCTCATTTTGTACTTCTTTTTTTTTCATTAATGAAAAAGATCTAGTTTCACCAAGTGTTTGCACGGTCCTAGAGCTGAATAACTTCAATCGGACAAAATATCTCGGCAAGACAAATTTCATTAATTAACTCATATAACCAGAATAAATCATCTCGGTAGTACACCCAGAGCTGAGCAAAACATCAAATCTTTCAACTGGAATAAACATCACCATTGAGAATACCTAAGTTGAATAAAACATCAACTTTTCAACCGGAATAATCACTTTGGTTGAGGCGAACTAATTTGAAGAAAACATCAACTCCTTCAACCGGAATAAACATCTCGGTTGAGAGTACCTTAGTTGAACAACATCATCTCTTTCAACCGGAGTAAACATCTCGGTTGAGAGTACCTTAGTTGAACAAAACATCAACTCTTTCAATCAGAGTAAACATCTCAGTTGAGAGTACCTAAGTTGAACAAAACATCAACTCTTTCAACCGGAGTAAACATCTCGATCGAGAGTACTTAAGTTGAACAAAACATCAACTCTTTCAACCAGAATAAATATCTCGGTCGAGAATACCTTAGTTGAACAAAACATGAACTCCTTCAACCGGAATAAACATCTCGGTCGAGAATACCTTAGTTGAACAAAACATCAACTCCTTCAACCGAAGTGAACATCTCGATCGAGAGCACGTAAGTTGAACAAAACATCAACTCTTTCAACCGGAATAAACATCTCGGTCGAGAATACCTTAGTTGAACAAAACATCAACTCCTTCAACCGGAGTAAACATCTCGGTCGAGAATACCTTAGTTGAACAAAACATCAACTCCTTCAACCGGAGTGAACATCTCGGTCGAGAGTACCTAAGTTGAACAAAACATCAACTCCTTCAACCGGAGTGAACATCTCGGTTGAGAATACGCAAAACTTAAAGCAACAAAAAATGCTAAGGCAAAGATGAGTCACTTCTATATATTGACAAAAATGAATATTACATGAAGTGTAAAGCAAAAAATTTCTTTGCACAAAAAAGAGAGCAAAAGCTAGAAATAATACAACTTGAGGTTGGATGCATTCCATGGCCGGGGTATTCCTCTACCATCCAAGTCCTCCAAGTGATATGCCCCCTTGCCCGCCAGACCGGTTATCTTGTAGGGTCTTTCCCAATTTGCCCCAAGTTTGCCTTCGCCTGGCACCAGGGTGTTGCCCATGACCTTCCGCAAGACCCAATCACCCACTTTGAACGGTCTGGGGTGCACGGTTTTGTTGTATTTCCTTGAAAGCTCTTGTTGGTAGGCGGCCACATAGATAAGAGCCTTTTCCCGGCGTTCTTCCACTAGGTCCAATTCCAAGGCAATGGCTTCGGCGTTTAGCTCGGGCTCAAAACTTTCACTTCTGAGGGTGGGCATACCAACTTCCAAAGGGATGACCGCCTCCATGCCATATGCCAAAGCAAAAGGAGTTTCCCCGGTAGATCGCCGCAGGGTTGTTCGGTATTCCCAAAGGACACTGGGGAGTTCCTCGGCCCACTTTCCTTTGGCTTTCTTAAGCCTCTTCTTCAGTCCATCAAGAATGGTCTTGTTCGAAGCCTCGGCTTGTCCGTTGGACTGTGGGTAAGCCGGAGTAGAGTTATAGAATTCAATCTTTAAATCTTCACAAAACCCTCTGAATAGGCGACCATCAAACTGGGTGCCGTTATCAGAGATCAGAATTTTGGGGATGCCAAACCGCGTGACCACGTTCTGCCAGACAAACCGCTTCACGTGTTTCTCCTTGATTGTTGCCAAAGGCTCCACTTCAACCCATTTGGTGAAGTAGTCTGTGGCCGCGATGATGAACTTCCGGTTACCTGGTGCTGTTGGGAGCGGCCCCACTATATCTAGCCCCCATATCGCAAAAGGCCAAGGGCTAGTGAGAAGAAGGAGTGCCCTGGCCTGCTGGTGGATCTGGTGGGCAAATTTATGCATTTCTTACACTTGCGAACATATTTCTGGGCGTCGGCTTGCATGCACGGCCACCAGTAGCCTTGCGAAATAGCTCGGTAGGCCAAGGACCTGCCCCCTATATGACTGCCACAGATGCCTTCGTGTATCTTGCAAAGGAAGGCTTCCACGCTGCTAGGGTGCACACACTTTAGGTAGGGGCCGGTGAAAGACTTCTTGTATAAAGCGCCTGATGGAGAGAGCCAAAACCGCTCAGACTTCACCCGCACTTTATGCGCTTCTTTCTTGTCAGCTGGAAGGGTCCGTTCTCTGAGAAAAAGGATTATGGGGTCCATCTAAGAAGGAGCTAGCTCGGCGCAGAGTACTTCTGTCTACCCGGCTTCCTCAATGCTGGGCCTCGGAAGGAATTCAATCAAAAGAGGGTTGGGAGATATGCCGTCGAACATAGAAGCAATGTCGGCCAACTCATCTGCTCGGCCGTTTTCTTCTCGGCTAATCTGTTGGACCCTGATCGCCTGAAATCACTTGATGTGGTCTCTGACCAGAGCTTGGTACTTCATCATTCTGTCATCCTTTACCTCGTAAACCCCAGAAACTTGGTTAACCACAAGTTGGGAATCACTGTAAACCATTAGTTTGGATGCTTGCATCTGAAGCGCGCTCTTAAGATCAGCCAATAGCGCCTCGTACTTGGCCTCATTGTTGGATGCTGGGAAGCCAAGAGTGATAGAATGTTCTATAGTTAGTCCGTCTGGCGAAATCAGAACTATACCCAGCCCGGCACCGTGACGGTTCGAGGCTCCATCAACAAAAAGTTTCCACATTTTGCCGACAAAGAGCTTCCAACACTCTGAGGGGTCCTGAGAAGCTTGAAGGTCGATGGGAACACGGTTGCTCAGTTGTTCGGCTTCCGGTCCCATGCTGAGCGGTTCCACTTCAGCCCCCCTTGGTGATTCGGCGCCGGACTCAGCAAGTTAACCCAAAATGCTTAAGTCCGTAGGCGAATCGCCAGGTTGCGGTATTATGCTGGCCGCAGGCTCTGTGCTGAGCGGTTCCATTTCTTCCCTCCTCGGTGATGTGGTGTTGGACAAAGTGGGTTGGTCAGTGATAGCCAACTTCGTCGTCGCATCACTGGGCTGTAGTATCATATTAACTGAAGGGGCTTCGGTGGGGCGCGCAAGTTCCGCGTCGCCAATGCCGCCAAGCTGTGGTATTTCGGTCGAGCTTGCATTCACCTCGTCATCTGCCATGGCAATATCGACCGGGCATACCGAATGAGTTTCAGGTGAGAATTCAGCAACGAAATCGGCCAGAGTCTGGGCTTTTATGGCTGTGCGCGGCTAGAACTTCACATCAAACTGTCCCAATTTGACCGCCCACTTAAGGATCCGACCAGAAAAGTCTGCCCGTTCGAACAAAGCTTTGAGAGGGAACTCGGTCAAGATGATGATGGTGTGGGCATGGAAATAGTGTGCCAACTTCCTTGAAGCCATCATTAATGCTAACGCAAGTTTTTCCAGGGGCAAGTACCTCGACTCTGCCGGTAGCAAGGTTTTGCTGACGTAGAAGATGGGTAGATGTTTGATTCCTTCCGACCGGACAAGCACTGCACTGACTGCATGCTGTGATACGGCTAGATAAATGTAAAGTTCTTCTCCGGGTTTCGGTGTGACCAACAACGACGCGGAAGACAAATACTCCTTGAGCTCGGCCAAAGCCCGGTCACACTCTTCATCCCATGAGAACTTTGATTTCAAGGCTTGAAAAAAAAGGCGGCAGCGATCTGATGGCCGGCTTATAAATCGGTTAAGTGCGGCGGCCATTCAGCCAGATGCTGCACATCCTTAGCCGAGCTAGGCTGCTTTAGCTTTTGCACAGCTCGGATTTGTGTAGGGTCTACTTTAATACCTCGGTTTGTGACTAGGAAACCCAAAAATTTTCCGGATCCCACGCCGAAGGCACACTTAGACGCATTCAGGCGTAGCTTGTGCTTTTTGAGAATGGCGAACATTTCGGCCAAATCGGACAAATGGTCTGCTTGATGCCGACTCTTAACCACCATATCGTCAATATAAGCCTCCATTGCCCGGCCTAGCAGAGGAGCGAACATCTTGGTCACCATCCTTTGAAAAGTTGCCCCGGTGTTCTTCAAACCAAAAGGCATGACTCGGTAGCAGAATAGTCCCCTTGGTGTAGTAAACGAGGTGATCTCTCGGTCGGGCCCATGCATGGCAATCTGATGGTAGCCGCGGTAGGCGTCCAAGAAACTGAGCCTGTTATGTCCAGCCGTTAAGTCCACAAGCTAGTGTATTCTAGGCAGAGAGAAGCTGTCTTTTGGACAAGCTTGATTGACGGTCTTGTAGTCAACGTAAACTTGCCACTTCCTATTCTTCTTGGGCACCACGACTGTGTTTGAAATCCACCGAGGGTAATGCACGTCCTAAATTGCTTGCGCCTCAAGCAAATTCTTTACTTCCTCCGCAACTACCTCGGCGTGATGCAGCGCCGATCTCCTTGTTCGCTGAATGACCGGCTTGGCGCTGGGGAAGACATTGAGATGATGGCATATAAAACTTGGATCGAGACCGGGCATGTCGTAAGGTGACCGTACAAAAACTTCGATGTTGGCCATCAAAAACTCAACCATGTCTGTCCGTTCTTGGGCTGTAAGACTTGAGCCGAGCAAGAAGAACTTGTCCGGATGCTCTGTATCAATGCGCACTTCCACCAACTCCTCGACAGCTTTGTCCTCGGCCTTGGTGCCCACGTCGTCAAGGACTCCCCGGTCTTTCGGTCCCTCAATCATTTGAACGAAGCCTTTAGCAGCTCGGCTCCCGTTGACCGCCACGAAGCATTGCTTCGACATGACTTGATCGCCCCAAACCTCCTCGATTGCCCCCATAATCGAGGGGAATCTCACCACCTGGTGGTAGGTTGACGCTACGGCTTGCATAGCGTGAAGCCATCCCCTTCCAAGGATCAAATTGTAAGTGGATGGCACCTGTAACAGCCAGAACTCCACTTGTTTGACCATGGATCCCGCTTTGATCGGCAAGATAATTTTTCCCATAGGCCACTCTGGTTGTGAGTTGAAACCAACCAATGGCGAAGTTGCCGGGGCCAGATCTGTATCTCGGAACTGGAGCTGTTTGAAAGCGTCGTAGTACATAATCTCGATTGAGCTTCCCTGATCGATCAAGATTCATTTGACATCAAATTCTTTGACGCGGAGTGTTACCACAAGGGCATCGTTGTGCGACGTCTGAATGCGCTCTAGGTCTCTTGAGGAGAAACTGATCATGTCTTTCTCTTCGATTTTCCCCCTTTTGATCGCAGGCTGAACCGACAAAACTTCCCTCATGTGTTCTGCCTTCTTGATCATTCCTCGGAGCTCGTATACACGCGCCGGTTCCAATATGCCGTGGATGACATTAATAACCCCTTAGGGAGGCGTATCTCGGTCATCCGGTCCCCGTGGGTCAACTGGAGCTTGATTGGCCTTCACGCCGCCATCAATGTAAAGGTCCAAGTGTCCGGCTGTGACTAGCTCTTCCAAGTGTTGCCTCAAAGGCAAACAATCCTCTGTCCGATGGCCTCGCTTTCGGTGAAACGTGCAACGGTACCGCGGATTGAAGCCCTTCTGTCCGTCGCCTAACTTAGCAGGAAACCGGACATACTCCTCATTACGGATTTCACTAAGTATGCAATAGATTGGAATCTTAAAGACCGTGGTGATGCCTGTCCTTGCTTTCAACCTTCTGTTAGCATCAGCTACGTCATCCCGGGAGTAGTCATCTCGGTCATTTCGACGTCCCCTACCCCGATTTTTGCGATTAGTGCTACGGTCTGATTCCTCAGCGCGATCGCTGGATCGACCGGACTCCTGCCCGACTGCATGCACTTTACCAGCTGACCGCTTGTCTGTTGCTACCGGAGTTGCCTTCACGGTAGATGCTGACGCATCATCCTCCACTCAGATGTGTTCATTGATGCGCTGCATTAGCTGGCCCATGGATGTCGGCTGGTACATGGTAAGCGAGTCCCGCAGTCTATGTCCGACCAGGAGACCTCGCTTGTATTGTGTGATTGCAAGGTTGATCGGGCAATCCAAAATCTTGTTGAAGGTTTCCCAATATCTGGAGTTGTATGCCTTCAATGTATCGCACCGCTCCATTTTGACACTCAGTAGGTGGTCAACTTCCTTCGGTGTTTTCGTGTTGGTTTTGAAGCGCGTCACAAAGGCCTCAGCCAACTGATGCCACCTTTCTATGCTCCCCTCCAGCAACCTTTCGAACTATTTCAAGCTCAATTCGCCTAAACTTGACGGGAAGATAAGGCACATAAGTGCGTCATTCCGCCTATGCCCAGCCATGACCTGTCGGAAGTGACTCACATGCATGTAGGGATCGGTTTTCCCGTCGTAGAGTGTGAATTTAGGCTGATGGAAGCCTGCCGGAAGCGGTGTCGCTTCTATCTCCGAGGAGAAAGGGGTGGCGCTCAGCCTTGCCAAGTCTGTATCTAGGAGTGGCGCTGCTTGGCGGGGTAGAGGTATTCTGACCTCCTCACTGGCGTGAACCCCATAGGATAGCCGCTGAAACGCCGGCACCCTCTGAGCCTCTCGCCGAAGAGCTCGTTCCTTCAAGAATGCCTACAAATCCTCTGAACGAGCGGAACAAGAATACCTCGACGTCGTCGCCGGACGTGAGGGTCGATAGGTGCTGTCTTGCACGCTGGACTTCCCTTCATGCAGGTCAGACTCTCCAACCTTGTAACTTCTGGTGATGGAAATGGATGCAATGTGTCGCTGACTCTGACTGCTTGAACGGCGGGGTTGGGTGCGCTCACTGTGGTCTGCCACTCCAGCTACACCCTTCCCTTTAACATGCCGCTTCAGCTCTTCCATCTCCGCCGCCATTCACCGAATGACGGCGTCCTGGTCCCTTAACTTGTGTTCCAGACGTCTGGCATGTGATTCTCCCCGCCGCCGATGACCGTCTGGACTCTGTGAATGACCATAACTTCTTTCGCGCTTATCCCGCGTATCTCTTGAATGTCCTCCTGGAGAAGTCTCCAGGTCCGCCATCGGAGGAACGATGGTGGGATGCCCTTCTCTTCGTCTGCCCGACTCTGGGGTAACTCTGTCGACGGCGGACAGCGGAATCTCTTCGTTGTTCGCCATGGACGGTGATCAAACAAGCCTGGAAGACAAGGTTTTATCTGCAAGATTCCCACAGATGGCGCCAATTGTGTGGGGAGCAAATATTCAGGCAAGCCCGCACTCCTTTCTTCTAAGCTCTGTTTCAGTCCGATCACCTGCGTGCACAACAGCAGTGAGCTACCCGGCGGTGTGTGGCCGGAAAACCCCTCCGATGATCAAGTTAGACACACACACAGGGATAGAGAGAGAGAGGACTGGGTTGAGTGTAAGTATTTCTCTTACCGAATGTTCGTGTCTCCAGCATGGGGGCCGCAGACATGCTTATATACCTTCTGCACCCCAAATCTACTCCAGTGATCTCTTGACATATGGTTCTGCTATCCCATATGTTAGCACAAATCTTGCTGAACATCACCTAACCCGACTGCCAGCCCACTGCATTGGGAGCTCGGCAGTCGGGCTGTAGCATCTCGGCTGTCAACGGCCATGCTGCGTTTCGTGCCCAGGTGCCCAACAACCGAGCTCCTTTCCAGCCATGCTCAACTGCATTCCGGTAAAGCCAAGCTTGAGATTGGTCATACCGGTCAACCAAAGTCCTTCCTGCCGAGCTTCAGACATGAGCCTTCACGTCGAGCTATGGATGCGTGCTTTCTAACTGCACAACGCATAAACCGTGGAACCCTTACTTGACCGGCCTCCGTGCCGACAAGGTGAAGTAGCCCTGTTCCACATGCCCTTGCCATTGCCGAGCAAAAATTGCTTCTGGGTGGACTCGGGATACCACGGCCCAAATGTGTTCGGCCCACAATTTGCCTGGTATTACCATGGCCCTATCCAGACCATATTTTTCCCTCTCATCAAGCTTGCTCTTTTAAATCACACAGAAATTTAGTCCAGTGTCTTTTCCTTCCGGACAATTTTTTTAAAAAATAAAAATAAAAAAGCTTACATAATATTTCCTTCTGGACAAATTATCACAATGATAACAAAATATACCTCGGGTATGCAGGCCACATCGTCAATTCTTGTGATTAGCTAAGCAAAGATCCCCAGAACCCTCAAGAAAATCAGTGTCCCATACTGACATTCCAAAAATGAAAACTACAAGTAAACATTATGAATGTCTTCCATGCTAGTTTTGGAAAACACTAAAGCACAAGATGTTAGAAAAGCAGACTAATTAAGTGCATAAAATTTCTCTGCAATTTCAAATATTGAGGATAAAAAATAGAAAATAAAAACAAAAAGAGTAAAATATATATAGCTTAATTGCCCATGTTTGTTTGCTGGAGGGTGGTTTATGCACATGAAAACTGACACTTCATAACCAAAGTAAACAAACAGTTATTAATGGTTTGTTAAAAAGTAAACAAACAGTTATTAATACAAAAAATGAGCTAAAATAAGTAAGAAAAAAATTCCCCCTTCATGGAGACTTGCTCAAAATCACAATCAGCAGCATGTATCACAATCAATAGGAGCCTACCAATTAGCGTGAATCTAGCCCATGCTGCCATGCCTATAAAACTCAACTAATAAATAAACTGAAATTCATTTGATAGGTGTAAATTGAAGTTTTATTTATTTATTTATTGCTAGGCCAAAAAGGATGAAAAATAGGACTAAAAAGTATGTACACATAATGAAAAATTTAAAACTATCCCATAACAACTTAAAATTTAAAATTAACTAACTAAGAACAAAATAGGACTAATAATGCTAAACCACCAAATATATAAAGCCAAATAATAACATAACATATCTATTTCATAGAAACCCATTCTTATTTCATAGATTTGTAACAAACCAAACCCAAAGAATAAAATTTGAACCACACAGAAATTCATATTTCAGTCAAAGAATTTTCACAAGCAAAACTTGAAAATTAACAGAAGTTCACAAGAACAAATAAATAAATACTAGCGGTTAAGGCGCGATGCGTGTGTAAATTAAAAAAAAAAAAATTTGCGATTGAGTCAATAAAAATTGAATTAAGGAACACTACTTTTCAATTGATAAAAATTTTAATACATCTTCATTCAATAGAAGAAGAGAGAGAGAGAGAAAAAAAGAAAAAGAAAAGAGTCAAGTTCAATTCACAAATTTCAGATAAATCAAAGAAATACAACTAAAATGGGGTAGCACATAGTGCCAGAGCCTCTGCACCTCCTAGGGTTCAACTGACCATTCTAAAATAACATGTGCATGGCTCTTGCAATTGTTTGAGTCTTTCTCTATTTCAATTTCCTTTGTATATACATATCTATATCTAAAAGGGAAGGCCAAAATTGAGGTAGATGCCACATTTTTTTTTTCCTTTCCAAAATATCTTCATGTAATTGCCCAGATCAAAACGTCCTATAACTAATGAAATCCAAATTCAGATTGAGATCAAAATTTATTACCTGTAATAGCACACCACACACCACTAGTATAGTATAGTATAGATATAAACAAATTGACATAAAAATGAGTAATAAAAATCGAAATTGGAGGGATTTGAAAATACCTAGCAGCATGAGAATGTTGAATCGTGTAGTAGCCAACATGGTGACCCAAGTCTTCGGCGAAAACATCGGGGTCAGCGAAATTGGAAAACTTGAAACGCTTCTCGATGATCCTGGGAGCGACAGGTGCAGCAGAGACATCATTGGGATCGACAATGTTGATGGACTCCTTTGGGAAGAAATTGAGCTCTCTGATCAACTTCTCACCCTGAAGCGACGGACGCCTCGCGTTTGATGGTATGCAAAGAGTCGCTGAACCCAAAGAATAGAGAAGAAGGAAAAGAGAAACCAATTATACACAAACCGAACCCTTCATCTCTCTCTCGCTCACTCTTTCTCGGGGGGAACCCGATTGGGGATTTTGGATTTTTTGGGAGCGGGAATGAAAAAAAAGGGAAGGGGGGAATGGGAATATATATATATATATATATTTTATTTCCATCACAAATGAATTTTTAAACAGTAAAACGGTTCTTTTTTTTGGTGACGAGACGACAATAAAATCTATTTTTTTGTTAAAATAATTTTTTTTTATAGTTAATGATTTTTTTTTTTAGTTACTAAGATTGAAAATTTATTTGTTTCATTTTTATTTTAATGAATAAAAAATTATTATTATTATTTTTATTTGGCAGAAGTATGGGTAATATTTTAATGAAAAATATTTTTTATTAAAATAAAGTTAATTTTTTGTGGTCAATGAAAAATATTTTTCTACGACCCATTTTTTTTTGTTACTAAAAATCAGGAACTAATTTTTTTGTGGTAGAGGATAGGGAGCGACAGTAGTGGTGAAAGTAGTGGATAAGAGGTGATGGTGGTGGTGGTGGTGATGGCGAAGGAGATTAGTAGTGAAGTTGTGGTAGTCGTAGAGGAGATAGAGTAGCGATGGTGGAGGAGAGGTAATAGTAGTAGTGATGGTGGTAGTGAAGTGGTGGCGATTATGGTAGTAATGATAGTCGTAGAGGTAGAGTGGCAACAGTGGTAGTAGTGGTGGTAGCAGAATGGCATTTGTAGTAGTGGTGAAGGTGGTAAAGTATATGGGTGGTAAGAGAGAGAGTGAGAGAGACAGGCAGAGAAGAGAGATAGAGAAAGAGAGAGACAGAGATAGAGTGATAAGCGAGAAAGAGACAAAGTGTCACTAAAAGTGCATTTTCTTGTAGTGTCTCAATAAATCGAAAGAGAGCTTGATAAATAGAAAAAAGGGAAGGGGGAGAGTGAGCAAGGTGAACACAATGAGGGAGAGACAAATAGACAAATAGACAGACAAATAGACAAGTAGACAGAGAGAGAAAGAGAGAGAGAGAAGTGTGATGAGTGAAAAAGAGTGAGACACAGAGAGAGAGAGAGAGAGAGAGAGAGAGAGAGAAATAGAAAGAAACAAGAGATAAGCAAGAGATAGACAAAAAGAGAGAGAAAGAGAGCGAAAAGAGATGAACGAGAGAGAGACATAGAAAAAGAAAGAGATATAGAGAGAAGAGAGATGAGCGAGAAGAGAAATAAGAGAGATAAGTGAGAGAGAGAGAGAGAGATAGAGAGATGAGCGAGAGAGAGAAGACAGATGAAAGAGATAGAGAGAAGAGAGATGAGCGAAAAACACACACAAACACACACAGAGACAGAGAAAGAAGAGTGATGAGTGAAAGAGAGAAAGTGAAAAGACAGAGAGACAAGAAGATGAAAAAATTGGTGAAGAGATAAATGTTATATCAAAAGAGTAAGACGACGTCGTTTTTTTAAAAAAAAATTGCAACAAAAAAATACCGTTGTCTTTATTCAAACCATTTTGTGACTATATATTTATGAAGCTGTCTGAAAGACACAATATTTTATTTTATTTTATTATTATTATTTTTGCAACGGTACCTATTACAATCGCAGAAAACTCTTTTTTTTTTTGTGACGGCAGTTGGTGCCGTCACAAAAACTTTATTTTTTCATGACAGCAATCTCTGTCGTCGTAAATACTGTCATTTTTTGCGACAGTAATTTCTGCAGTCACAAATACTCTCATTTTTCGCGACAACATTTTCTGCCGTTGCAAATACTTTATTTTTCTGCGATAGTAAATAATGTCGTTGCAAAAACTCCCTTTTTTCACGACGGCAAGTTGTGCCGTCGCAAAAACTAACTTTTTTTGCGATGGTAAGTTGTGCCTCTCAAATGCTTCTATCTTTTAAGCCCACTTTTCTTGTAGTGAGAGCTTAGGCACAACTAGGACAAATCAAGGGACAAAAAATTGAGTGGAGAAAAAAATGAAGAAAAATTGAGAAAAAAATTTAGGAGAAAAATTAATTAGTAGAATAAAATAAAATCACGTCATAGATAATTTTTTTCAGCATATTTTTTATTAAAATTTAGTTAAATTATATATATATATATATATATGTCTATAAGTGTATATAGATATTTTAAAAAGCATACTATTTGTATATTATTATTTGTATTATTTTTAATGAAGATACTATGACTAAAAATAAATCTAAAATAGAGACAGGTGATCAATTGCAATTGTTACTTAGGGATAACACTTCAAAATTAATTGAGAGAGTTGAGAGTTCAAAGAGAATATGAGTTTGAGAGACAGATTTGTTTGTGAGAAATAAAATGTGAGAAGGGTGGTATTTATATGACTTAAGAGAGAAGGGTTAATATATATATATATATATAAATAAATAAAAAATAAAGTTGGTTGTTGGTGGAATTAATAGTTATATGACTCTTTCAAATTGTTTTGTTTTAAATTTTTGACCATTGCACTAACAGAGGGGGTAGGGAGCCGTTGGGGTCGGGTTGAGCCAGATGGGGAAGAAAATTTCGAGCCGAGCTCACAGGATGGGTCACACTCCATAACACACCAGGACCGGGACAGGCCGGGCTCTAGAACACATAGCCTAGGGTCTTAGGTTGGGCGTAGGCTCGAGCCTGGTTGGGCTTACCCAGGGCACGAGCGAACTTGGGGTGTGCCGCGAGCTCGTGGGCCAAATTTACACCCCTATATGTGGGTAGTTGTTATGAGATATATGATTAGTGGTTATGATATATGTGATATTGATTATGAAACAAAGGGTGCTGGTTATGAGATGTGGTTATAACATATGTGGGTAAAGGTAATGAGATATATGATTAGTGATTATGAGATATATGATTCTGGTTATGAGCAGAGTGGTATAGTTATAAGTCAAAGGGTGTTTGGTTATGAGATATGTGATTAGTAGTTATGAGATATGTAATGTTGGTTATGATCAAAGTGATGTCGTTATGAGATATGTGATTAGTAGTTATGATATATGTGATGTTGGTTATGAGATATGTGGGTAATGGTTATGAGTAAAGTGGTGTCAAAGAGTGTGTGGTTATGCTATACGTGTTAGTGGTTATGAGGTATGTGGGTAATGGTTATGAGCAAAGTGGTGTCAAAGGATGTTTGGTTATGCTATATGTGTTAGTGGTTATGAGATATATGGGTAATGGTTATAAGCAAAGTGGTGTCAAAGGGTGTTTGGTTATGCTATATGTGTTAGTGGTTATGAGATATGTGGGTAATGGTTATGAGCGAAGTGGTGTCAAAGGGTCTTTGGTTATGCTGTATGTGTTAGTGGTTATGAGATATGTGGGTAATGGTTATAAGCAAAGTGGTGTAAAAGGGTGTTTGGTTATGCTATATGTATTAATGGTTATGAGTTATGTGGGTAATGGTTATGAACAAAGTGGTGTCAAAGGGTGTTTGGTTATGCTATACGTATTAATGGTTATGAGTTATGAGATATTGGTTATGTGACTAGTGGTTACGAGATATATGATATTGGTTATTAAATATGTGACTAGTGGTTATGAGATATATGATGTTGGTTATGATTAAAAGAGGCTGGTTATGAGATGTAGTTATGATTCATGTGAGTTGTAGTTATGAGATATGTGATCAATGGTTATGAGATATGTGATGTTGGTTAAAATCAAAGTGGTGCGGTTATGAACAAAAAGATGTTAATTATGAGATATGTGACTAGTGGTTATGAGATATGCGATGTTAGTTATGATTAAAGTGGTGTGGTTATGAGCAAAAAGATGTTAATTATGAGATATGTGACTAGTGGTTATGAGATATGTGATGTTGGTTATGACAAAAAGGTGTTGGTTATGAGATATGTGACTAGAGGTTATGAGATATGTGATGTTGGTTATGACTCAAAGGGGTTGGTTATGAGATGTGGTTATGATTTATGTGGGTAGTAGTTATGAGATATGTGATCAATGGTTATGAGATATGTGATATTTGTTATGATCAAAGTGGTGTTGGTTATGAGATATGTGATTATGATTATGAAATATGTGATATTAGTTATGAACAAAATGGTGTTGGTTATGAGATGTGGTTATAACTAAGTTATGATCAATTTGATTATAGTTATGAAGAAATATGATTTTGGCTCATAACTATAAAAGTGACCTGTTTAGCCGGTCACTTTTAACGATGTGGCTCAATCTTAGCCATTGATTTTCTATGTACCGTACATTTTTTGAACAAAATGTACTATAGACTTTCCCATATAATACAACATAAATTTGAACAATTTCAAAATAGAGATATCATTTAAGTGAGTTCAAAAAAAAAAAAAAAAATTTAAAGTGAGTGAGTGAGTGAGGTTTTAAAATGTTTTTTATTTTTTATTTTTTTAATAATAATATTTTTATGATAGTTAATATATTTCTAATTTTAATGGGCTAGGTTTGAGATTTATACTTTCAACCCAGTTCGATCCTATCATAACCCACCTTGTGCCTAGGGCTGGATTCGCAACGAGTTAATTTCTAAAATTTTCAAGATTAATTTTATGTAATTAAATTAAATAATGCAACGGAATAAAATAAAAGATATAGTGTCACGTCCTCAAAATAAGCCCATTATATATTTATCATTGACATGCAATATTTAAAGAAAACAATTCATTATCTCATTCATCAGAGTATTACTAAATAAAAGCATCACATGTAACATCAAATTAAATGCCCTACGGGCTTACATCTTTCCAAGTCAACACTTGGACACAAAAATATGAGTTCTAACTCAAATACAAGTAAAGCCCTAGGCTTGAATGTTTACATGTACTATCAAATAAAAACAACTAACTGAAGATAGTCTTCAAAATCCAAAAGTCAAATCCTTCCAAACTAAGTCCTTGGAGGTAGCTTATTACCTGAACCTGAAAAATGATGTTCCCATATAGGGTGAGCCACAGCCCAGTAGAAATATACTAAACCAAATATAAGCATTGAATAAAGCAATAGCATTCAATAGATGGTTAACCAAGATAATCAATTTTATCATTATACAGTCTCATGACACTAATGTCTAAGACACATTTCACTTTCCATTATTATCAACATGGCTTAGAACCTGGCCAAACTTACAACAGTGAACTATATATCATATTCACATTACTTTCAATATCAACAAAACAAATGAGGCCCAGGCTCATATCAAAACACTTCATACTTCTCGTTTGATACACATTTTAGTGCTGTATCAATAACATGTAAAAACACTTCAATATCAATAAGCACACACAATAGTGATGCTAATGGAGCCCATCCCCTATCTCCTTCCAAACAAAATCCGGTTTAGAGGTCCATCCCCTATCTTCCCCTAAACCATGGAGTACATCCCCTATCTCCTCCCAAACAAAAATGCATATACAATGTATTAAACACTTGTCATATACAACACACAATCAATACATGTATTTTCTGTATTAATTCAACAGTCTAAATTAATGACTTAACCAATGCGATTAGTTTCAGTTTTCCCTAATCCACATGCAATGTCTACAACAATCACGACTATCCTCCACTGATAGCCCAAAACAGTTATTTCTAAACAGGAAATAAATGTATCAACTAACATAATTCCAACATTTTCATAGGTGAGTGATTAAACTACCAACTACACTACTTAATCAATAAATTCATTAATTCCATGAATTCAACTAAATTCCCCAATTTTCCCTAAATTAATTATATAAATTAATTTATTACAACAACTAGGGTTTTTCCTAAAATTACCAAACAACCCCCAACATATCAAAATACCAAAACTTAGAACAAAACCTATAATATGGAGTAGGAAATCCCTACCTCGAAGTGAGGAACTCAAATGGAGATGATGACCAAAGACCAACGTGCTCCAAATCCCAAGTTTCTCAGATTAAAACGAAGCCCTCAACCCACTCTAACTTTTTAATAAAGGACCAAGGTTAGATACTCACCCTAGGTAGATCAATTCTTAGAGAGAAGACAAGTTTAGAGAGAGAGAGAGATAGAGATAGAGAGAGAGAGAGAGAGAGACTCTCAAGGGGCGGTTTTTAAAAAGTTAAGAAAGAAAAAGTAGGTCAAAAAGTGATCCAAAAGTGAAATCTCGGACTGATGTAGTCGACTCCCCGCTCGAGCGTCCAAACTCCCTCTCGAGCGTCGAATACGCACTCCCAGTACTTTTGCAGAACCAGGTCCCCGCTCGAGCGTCTAACTCCCCGCTCGAGCGGCACTCACACACTTCCGCTCGAGCGTCCAATCCCACGCTCGAGCGTCCAACACTGCACAGGAAATACTGGATGGGTGATAATCCCGCTCGAGCACCAAAACCCTCGCTCGAGCGGACAAGCAACAAAAGAATCCCCGCTCGAGCGTCAAACTCCCCGCTCGAGCGGACCGGTCAAAATCTGGGCAACTAGTTTTGGCATCTAAACTCAACCGACCTGTAACAGACCCGCCCAACACATCCTATAACTCAAAATACAAAGAGATTAAAGGACAACAACAACCAATATAATGACAGGATCCACGGAACCTAAGTCCGGATACAATACTCTAAAGGGAAAAGACCGGGGTCGCTATATATAGATAAATATCTGAAGCGTACATGAGAATTATTTTAACATAAGTCAGATAATAATTGCAAGTAGACATAAAAAAAGAAAAAAAAAAGAAACATGGTGTTCATCTCAAATCTGGGTCTTAATTAGTGAGGTAAAATCAATCTTCTTTAAGTTTCTTCACCTGAAAGGGGTTTTAACAACTATAAGCACATGACTGAATAAATAATATTATACTAAGAGTATAAAGGTATACAAATCGCCATGAATAATTATTTAGGCTAAACAATGAATAGTTTGGTTTGAATAAATTATTTGAAATAATAGACATATAATACAAAAATCGTATATGCAAAATAATCATAACCACAGTACAGAACAGAACAAAGGGTCACAACATGACTAATCAAAGGGTCAATAGTTATTTAAGTCTCCCAAGGCATGAGACTGTCAGAGGATCACTAAAGTGACAATTCAGAGGCCAATGATTATTTAAGTCTCCCAAAGCATGGGATCTCTGTGGTGGCATTTATAAAAATAAACGTTTATATACTTATTGTCAAATAAATTTCAAAATTTAAACAAACATATCCATGAGTTTAATTTTAAACAAACAGAGCTCATAAAATTAATGAAAACATGATTTGCATAAAATAATTCATAAAAATAATAAAATGAGTTTCTTCATTGGATTGCCGATTTCCTATTGTTTCCATCAAGTCCACGTGTGCATCACTCAATTGCCATCTTTTGTTGTTAGTTCCCTAGCATGATATATATATATAGGGATGGCAATTTAAACCCGGCCCGACGGAGACCTGACCCTGATTTGAGCAGCTTTTTTTTTTTTTTTTTTTTTTTTTTGAAAAATATCCCCGACGGGACGGGGATGGTATTCAAAAATCAATCCCCGATCAGTTTCGGGCTGGGGACGGGGATAAGTGTCCAAGCCCCATACCCGGCCCGTCCCCGTCCCCGTCCTTGTTGGTCCCAAATTGAAATTATCATTTTACCCCTCTCTTTATATATACATAAAAACCAAACCCTCCCCTCACACACACACACACTCACTCACCTACCGCGTCTCTCACTCTCTCTGTCCCCCTCCCTCTCCCTCCCTCACTAACTCTGATTTCTTTCTTTCACTCTCTCACTCTCACTTCTGATCATCATCATCCAGATCCACCACCGTGAAGCCACCGATGTGAAGCCACCAATCTGAACTGTGAAGCCACCGACGTGAAGCCACTAATCTGAACCTTCAAGCCACCAATCTAACAGATCGTGGTCCGTGAACCATCAAGCCACCGATCTGAACAACTCTCTCTCTATCTCTCTCTTTATATATATATATATATATATATATTTTGTTGTTGAACAAATGTTTTTTTTTTTTTTTTTTTTTAAGTTGATGATTGTTGTTTATATATATAGATTACATTTTTTGATGCTTGTTGTTGATGAACAAATCTGTCCATATACACAAATCTATCCAAATCTGTTGTTTAATATATAGATTAAATTTTTTTAGATATGTTATTGATTGTGTGTTCTAGATCTGTTGTTGATTGTTGTCCACATATAGAATTTTTTTTTTGGTTGAACAGATCTCTGTGTGTGTGTGTGTTGAACAGATCTATGTGTGTTGAACAGATCTGTCAGGGATTGTTCGGGGTCGGGAAAACCCGATCCCCGTTAGGGGCGGGGGTAGGGGAGATGATGCGTTTCCCGTCGGGAATTGGGGCCGGGGATGGGAATTTTTTAATCTTCAGGGATCGAGGACGGAGAGTGTCATCCCCAGCTCTGCCCCGCCCCATTGCCATTCCTATAAATATACCCGAGCTTACTTCTAATGAGTCATCTATCAAGTCCACATGTTTCCTCACTGAATTGCCAATTTCCTATTGTTTCCATCAAGTCCACGTGGTGTATCACTCAATTGCCATCTTTTCTTATTAGTTCCCTCTTATTCCAATTGTACAACCTAGGGCTACCTAAAATCTAGATGTTTGCATAACCTTGGCCCTTAAACCAAGGTGGATTACCTTATCATCCCCTTTTTTTATTTTATTTTTTATATATTCTTTTTTTTTACACAATGACCCCAAATGTAACTTAAATTATACTTTATCACATACCATCATCAAATATTTTATTTCACTACTAGTACTACCACTATTATTGTTATTATTATTATTGTAATTATTATCATGATTTGTTGTGGCATTAATTAAATATTTAGGGTGTCATATACCCTGTAATAATTAATAATATTTTTAATAATATTTAATAAAAAATATCATTAATTATTATAGAACCTATTAAATAATAAGTCTAAAAACATACAAAATCCCCTAACTAAATAAGTGGGCTCTTAATTTGCCCCCTTTTCCTTTTTTTGTTATTTCCTCCATTTTTTTAACAATTTGGGCATAAAATTCCCTCATTCTACATAAAAATCTAGGCTGAGATAGATTCGAATGAGTAGGACTCGATCTGAGGCATCGTCTTCGAAATTCCCTAACAGATAATCAAACAAGATTTATATATATATATATATATATATTAATTTTCCTTTTTTAGGTGCAAAGACACTTGCAACTACAAATTGAAGCTCAAGGAAAGAAACGAGATTTATTAGTTGTCAAAGCTTTAATAGCTCTTTGTTATTCTATTTTGAAAACATGCTATTTCACACATACATACTCTATCTACACGATAATGGAGAATACTTGATATTTGTTCATCTCTTATTGTTAAAAAGGAACAAATGTCTAAATGGGCATATTATTGTGCTTTGAATGATTGGGATACCCCTGATTGGGGATTTGAGTATGAGTTGGCCCTGGATCAATACCAGTGCCAGTGGTTCATATTAAAGTTTAATTTTAGACTAAAAGATTCTGAATGAAGTTTGTAGTTCAAAACAATCCAGTGAGATAAGGACATATCAGATTGGCAGCCATAAATACCATAAGTAAACATCTTTCAACATAAAGATTAAGATCCTCACCTTGTTGAAAAAGGTTTCTCAAGAGCATGTTGCTTTTCAACTACCACATGTATGTGAGAGAAAAGTAGAAGGCTTACCACAAAAAGTACTGCTTAACTTGCAATGCAGACTCTGTTGATATTCATTTAATAATGGGATGCATCTTATTCATTTATCTTATTTAATTTTTGGTTTTTAGGATGGAAAAAAATTATCTTCACTGGAAGACAAATAGGTAACACAACTTGTAACAAAATGGCTTCCATTCATCTCTGTTTCTTTTCATTTCCATTAGCTTTCTTCCAATACAAAGAAATATAGAAATATATTAACTGGCTTGCTATTGTGTTGAATCATTAATGTAAATTCTAAGTATGGTTGCCATGTCTAGCTAAAAGATTTGACAATCTAGATCAAAACTTATTACTGTAGTATGTAAGGAGTGCATCCCGAATTGCCTGCTAAACTTCTCCATGTGCATAAATTTGAATTCATGGTTAACTTACCAGCACCCATAGCTTCAATCATATTGTTACTATTTAAAAGGGGGATGGATTGGAGCTTGAAAGCCATGAGGCAGGTTGTTATTTTGAGTCATTTGAATAGGTAGTTGGGTTTTATGAGGTTAATATGTTAGTTGATTTATCAGTCAAAATTGTCATGTTAAGAACAGTGGACGGTGAACATTTTTCACTGTGTTTTCATTCATACATTTTCAATGAAATTTTTGTAAATCATTGAAGCTTTATTTTGTAAAGTTTCACTTCTCATAGTGTTTATTGCAACTGAAAAATCTAAAATTCCGGAAATATAGATTTGTGATTATGTATCAATTTTAAACAATAAATAACAGTCCTAATCAAACAATCAAAGACGAAACAACACAACGATTTAACATGGAAAAATCACAATTGGAGCGCCTCCAATTGTGATAAAAAAAACCATGGGCCAAAGCCACAAAACAATCTACTAAGAAGACAAAAATGAATTATACAAGTGTACTCTCAATTACCCAGCAAATCCATGCCCGAATTGAACCGACCTCCATGTGTCTTTTCCAACACCGTCTTTACCTTGGAATTGTCTTGTCCAACGTTGAATCTACAACGCCGATGTCGAATCATGATGATGAGCCACTCCGGAATCCACCAAAGCTTCAGGCCCAAATTCTCTGGAATCCACTGAAGAACAACTATCTCTCTTTTTGAATAAAACAAAATAAACAAATTCTTTGATATAATCTATTCAATTCATGATATAAACTCTCACAGATATCAAAGGAAACAAGCAAAGAAGCTCCAGATGAAAACCCTAATACCCAAGAAGAAGATTTGGAAGCTGTGCCTTAGAAACAGACTGAATCATTGCTTTAAAGAGACCAGGGCCACGATGCTCGCTCAAGCGAGGAGACTAAAACGCGTGTTTTTCCAAGTGTCTTCGCTCGAGCCACCAAAGTGTCGCTCGAGGAAGAAATGCATCTTCTTAGTATTTTTGCAGTTAGTAAAAACTTCTGGGACCAAAGATTCTTCGCTCGAGCTCTCGATCCCCAACATAGTTAGCGAAGTAGCAAACATGATATGATTAAGATCACAAACTCCTCTACATAGACACAATTCGGGTTGGATTCGTATCTAAATACTCATAGTCTCACTGAAATAAAAGAACGAATAAAGTTATAGGTAAAAGGAGTTTTGTCAAACGGGATTACCAATAACAAAACCTTAATAGCAACCAAGAGAGATTATTTTTTGTATTCCGCCATTGCTTTCCCTATCTCAGTTGGAACTAAGATATTGTGTTTGGGTAAACATATAGTTTTGGTTTGTCTGTATATTATATTTTTCTTTAATTATTATTTCAAATTATGACTATTAAGTTCAGTTTCACCTATACACATTTACTCAACTTGGAGATTTTGTTTTGGTGTAGCAAAGAAAGGGATAATGCATGAGGAGCCTGATCTCACAGAGCTAGTTGGGGATTTCAAAGTTCATAGTCAGATCACCAAAGAGACTTTTAATGGTATACCAACTAGACTCTTTCTAATCCATAACCGACAACACCACCACCAAAATTAGCTCCACCTTCAGTTTGCTCTTCATTTTTTCGAACCAATGAGCTTTACACTTTGCTCATGATGGGACCTGAGCTTTGTTCCTAATTTACAAGAATTGGAGAGGTGGAGAGCTGAAGTTCATAATTGGTGAAGTGGATGGCTTATATTCAATTTTGTGTGTGCCATTTATTCCACATTTTTTGGTTATGCAGTCTTGCAAGTGTTTCATCAATAAGAAGCACTGCCATCTTATGTATAAAGCTGACGAGGGTTTTGTTAATGAGGAAATTTCATTTTACCCTCCAAACTATATCTCGATGATCAGTTTAACCTCTGTACTTCTTATAATTTTAATTTCACACCTAAGCTATTTGATTTTTGGATATATTTTACCTCTATTGTTAGTTGCCATTTATAATCAAATGGAAGTTACTAACGTGGCATCGAAATTTCATATGAAATTTTATTTTTCCCCTCAAATTATTTCAAAAATATCAATTAGACCCCCAAACTTCATATTGTTTAAAGGTCTAATTGATATTTTGGGGGTAGTTTGGGGGTAAAATGAAAATTTTGAGACAATTTGGGAGGTAAAATGAAATCTCAAATGAAGATGGCTACAACTGCCAGCTATAACTGACAACGGGTGAAATTGATCCAAAATTGAATAGTTTAGGTGTAAAATTGAAATAATTGAAAGTTTAGGGGTTGAATTGATTTTCAAGTGATAGTTTGGGAGGCAAAATGAAATTTTCTCTTTGTTAATTGGCATTCAACTTCTTTTCCTTTGGTTAATGTATTTCACTGGACTTTGAAACAATTTATTATAGCTTGGCTTCAGAGTATTACAAATTTCCAATATGTACCTATAGAAATTCAGGCTAGATTTTACTTTGCTACCCTTCCCAATATATTCTTTAGCGTTGCTTTTTTATTTTTCTTAATTGTATTCATTTAAAAAGAAAAATTTAATTCTTCAGTGAAAGATATCAACAAATGTTGGTTCATTGTTCTTATTTCGGGAATTGATGAATTTGCTCCAATTGTTAGTTCTGCTTCTGCGTTAGCCATTAGTGTCATCAATGCTTGTGCTTTTCATTCTTATATGACACAATGCTACTGAAGGTTATAAGAGTGGTTGTTGAACTAGATAAGTCAAAATTAAGGATTACAAGTTTGAAAATGGTTTGCAAAAGTTTTCTTAGGACCATCAATTGTCACGAGCCTTAATTGGTCTTTTGTTTGATGTTTATGTGCTTGATCATTATGGTTTTGGAGTTGTTTATTAATGGGCTATACTAGTGCATAACTAATCTTATTTCACATTGTCACACATGAAACTTTTGCCAATGTAAAATCAGCGTACATTCATTTTTCAACTATTATAGTTTCTAACTTTCTACGCCCAACATAATTTCTTAGTGCTTCCATTAATTTTTCCATATGCCATGTATTCTTGCTAATTATTTTGGCTGACTTCTTACTCAATGGTTGTGAAGACCCAATTTTTACATCCTGTCCATTGAGCTCTGTCCAAGAAGTGTAGTGTGAGCTTCACTCCAACATGAATCTTTTCATTTCCTTTGTCCATTTCATTGCATGCACTTAATTGATTTTATTTCTTTTCTTATTCCCTTCTTAATTTTTAGAGAATGTGAAAATTGGGATTGGCTTCTCTCCAGTTCGATTATCAAGTTGGAGAGGTAAAGTTGGGCCTATTGAGGCTCACTTTTGGACTCCGTTTCGATGATCCAAATTGTTCACATTTTAGAATTCATCAAGTACATTACACCTAAAAAAAATCAAGTTGATCAGATAAAGGCAACCACATGTTTGGATAAGTTTTGTATATAAAAAAAATAAACGGTGAGAAAATAAACTGTTCATACAAAATTAATTTGAACACATAGTTTCTGTTATCTGATCGACTTGATTTTTTGCAGGGATGATATACTCAATGAATCTTAAAATGTAAATGGTTCAGATCATTGAAACGGGCTCCAAAAATCTAGACAGTCCAATCCAGATTTGGATTGGAGACAGCCAGGTCTGTGAAAGTTATATGTGTGAATATTCCCACTTAGAAATAATCTAAAACTAGGTGGCGTGCAAGGACACTGCCAAGTCACTAGTTATCTGAGTTGTAGTTGCAAACGATTTGGTGTGGAAAACATCAAGAGGATAGGTATTTAAGTTCACTTATATGGTAAAAATGCGACTCAATGTTTGTAACATCAAGTCATTGAGTTCAAAAGGCAAAGTAGACCATGTAGTCGATCTTACTTGATCAAAACACAAGGTTAAGTTTGGTTTGGTTTGCAAAGAACCCACTTTATAGCTTGAATAGTTGCTACATATAGAGCAAACAGACAAAAGGTTGACAAAGTATTAACAAAAGTAAGCAAACAGCATAACATGAAATATGACTACCATGAGACAACCAAAAATGGTAAAAGAGAAAATAACAAACAAAAAATATAAACGAATCTAAGAAATCATACACACAGATCCAATTAAAACATGTCCAATCCAATCATTTTATCTATATTTTATGTAAAACAATATTCTTCACTAAACATGTCCAATCGTAAAAAGGGAAGGGGTCCCATTCGCTACCCTATGTCGAACCATAGAAAGGGAAAGGGTCCCATTGCCATGCTCCTCCTGCAAGGAACCAAGCACAATTAATAATCAGATTTGTTAATACTACAAGCTATTTTTGTAACCTGTTTATTTTCTATGATCGAGGATCAAACAGCTCAATTTTTTGATTTCTTAATGCAGTTGCCAAGAGTTGAATGTAATTGGGAAACACTCTCTCAAACAACAATTGTAACTCAAACTTTGTTTGTACTACTAATTTCACCTGCAAAAGACAAAACAAATGCATATTAATATTGAAATCATAATTTAAATTGTAAAAATGTAACTTTAAAAAAATAAATTGATTTTTTACCCTAGTCCTTTTTATGATAGCATTCACCATTCTCAAGAAATGGTGAAGGGTATTCCTCATGAAACTAATGCATTCTCTTATGCTTTTTTCTCGTAGTGGATCCTTAAAATGAGAGTAATCATTGATGTCTTTCTCTCTTAAATTTTTTCTGTCATCCTTATCTTGCACTCTTAATTTTCTCAAATCTTCATCTCGATCAACCTGTGTTTCCTAGTCTAATTCGAAAGCGGTATCCAACGAGCTATTCCACATGTCAAACCTCCAATGACTCTCAAGGGACATGTTTACTTTGGAGATAAACTCGCAACGCTTGTCAGCATTCCAAAATAGAGGCAATTGGAAAACAATTTTACTACAGAAAGAGAAGAAGAAAAAAATTAGCAAAAGAAAATTTGATTAAAAAAAAATTCATAACTATACTTACTCTATGTTATGTCCATTTGCACAATCCAGGGTAACCTTAACTTTAGTAATCTCATTGATTGAGAGATCAGCAGCATCAATATCAGTCTTCGTCTTCGTATAGATCAATTTGATAAATGCCAACAACTTTGATGAGGGAGTTATTACCTTATTTTGCTTTCCTATAACAATACATAAAGATAAAAATTTAAATCCATAAGAATAAATAAATAAATAAATCATTTTTACTAGCAGAATTTCAACTTATTGAAAATTTTGACACCAGAAAATTTGGCAATACAATGTTGAGGAAATTGTATATCATGTAATAATGTGACAGTTTGAAGATCTAATTTGATTCTTAAATCACCTATGTCCTTTAGATGAATAACAATTTTGATAACATCCTTCATTAATTTCTTATACTGACCTGAAAATCTTATTTTCCTTCCCGAATGGAGGCAATCAAAGAGTGAATCTCTATTTGATGACGTTTTCAAAAAATCTTCAATTGTAACTTCCCTTTGAGGTATGGCAACAAAATGCAATTCTTCACTGTCCTTCTTGACTTGAAAAATTGGAAGAGAGGTGTCTATATGACTGTTTGGATGCTCCATCATCTTATTGTACAGTATTTCTGCTTCAACCACTGTATGAAAATGATTGAGCCAATATCTCTCCCTAACACCATCGATCTCAAATATAGCTAAAGCACCATCATCAAGGCTATCTTGTGCCTCTATAAAAAATGAAGTGGACTGGTAAAAAAAAAAAAAAAAAAAAAAAAAACGAAACAAAACAAAAGAAGTAATGAGTTAACAAAATAAATAAATTAACTAACTTATAAGTTATTCTATGTTTGAAATACCTTATAGCTATAGGCAACAGTAGGAGCTTGGACATTCTGTTTGGCAGCCACAACACCACTAGTGAAATCCATGACAGCCTCATAAGTTACCCCACACAAAAAGACAATTTATCCTAATCTATTAAAATTGACTATCAAAAGATATTTTATTTCAGATAAATTATGTTGAATTAAGTTAAATATCAATATCGGACGATGAACCCATGCACATTAATGGAAATTCATTGCATAACTAATAAAATGATTAACTAATCAAAGGTAAATTTTGGCCATACATCCTGTTATACATTTTGACATATCATTCAGTCATATACCATGTTCACTTGTGCATTGTTGTTAAATGGTTGCCTAGCAACAAATTTGTTTAAAATGTAGAATCACTACCAAACATAGAGCTGAGGCTTGTTTTGCCACCTTGAAAAAGCTTTGCTGGTCGACAAACACTTAATATTTTTTTGATTACAAGCACACAAACACGTGGGCTATTTTTCTTTAATTCTGTATCTAAATTCACTATATAACTATCTGTAAATTTATTTCTACAAATGTATAACAAAGCTTAGACCTAGTACATCAAAGAATCAAATATGCACTACAACGAATTTCATAATTTTCATGTTCTGTGATCCATATTGTTATCATGTTGGACAATATATGTCCTTCCCTGGTCTTGCCTTAACAGGGCTAGTGACAATATCAAATGTTAAAACCCGTGTTGATTTTGCAAGAGCCCATATGACATATCAATAAAATTTGGCAAGAGTAGAAAAAGTTAAAAAAGAAATAAAAAACTTTAAGTAATTAATTATGAACTCCAACTAAGATCTAAAGAAACAAATCAAATTATTATTCGAATTCCAACTGCTTCCAGAAACCAGACATTGAGCTCCCTGTCAGCTGTCTCCTTGAAGAAGTTAACAGAGGTGGTTGTTTTACAAATTTATCCCTACGTTTATACATTTTTGTCTATATATCTTTATCTTTGGTAAACATTTATTTGACCACTGTTTATAGTAATGCATGAGCTACCATTGTATGCAATATTAACAAAAATTACATTTCATGTTCACCTTTTTTTTTAACATCATTTAGTATCCACCTTAACACAATATATATAATATACAACAGAGTAATACTATACAAATAAAAAATTCATACATAATGATGCGAATCAATGTGAGCCTTTTATTTCAAAACTGTAAATCAAAGTATTATATTACAGCGGGAAAAAATATCAGAATCATACCTTGTAACGAAGAACCTCGTGGGTAAATCACGTGCTTCCAAAATCTGAACAACGAACCCAGCAGTGGAGTGATACTACAAAATGAGTCTCACCCACACAAGTCACAGTGCAAAATGACTTGATCGTTGTTTTATGGGAGAGAGTTAGAGAGAGAGTATGGGAAAAATGGTTATTGGTAAAAACCACATAACGTATATCTGATATATGTATCTCATAGATTAACCATATAATCTAATATATAACCACATATATATCAATTTATCCATCTATCCATATCTATTGATATGATAGATATAGATATCCTGAATGGTTATCCAAATAAGTTTTGAATTCAAATTCAAACTTATATGGATAAGGTTCAAAAGGTTCAGGTTCAAAGGGTCATGCCACATGGGCGCCCAATTTCTAATATCTCCCACTCGCACATGAGTTGGCATGACATTGCCACATCTCTTATCTCAATCTCCCTAAAAAAGAACAATCTCGTGCTAGCCAATGCACCGCGCGACTGCTGAGAACACCTGTATGTGGGAGCTCTATACTAGAAACTCAAAATGAGCCAGCATAGAGACATCAACCCAAAAAGAACAGAAATAGTGTCTCATATACCCCAGACCCATCTAATTACACCGGTCCAAAAAAAATATCTCTAATCCCTCAAAAAAGAGCATGCTTGACCCTCTCAATTCTTGCAATATATTCACACTCAATCCGCCTCTCATACAGAGCGATGTGAGTTGCCGGCAGTGAATATGCAACAGTGGTGTAATACTAGATGATCTTCCCTTTGCCCTCGAGCCATTTAGTTTAGGATTGACCGCTTTCCCAGTGATGTCCCTTAAGGCCGAATCATACATGACCACAGGCAACATACCAAAGTAGCAGAACATCAACCCCTTACCTTATGACATAGTCAAAAGTCACAAAAGGGTACATAAATGAAAGTCATATCAATAATGACACGTAAGACTCACACGGTGAGGAAACAGGGATCCATTCTCTCACCTCATTACTCGGTCGCCAAGAACATATAGTATGAATACATGCTACGATGGAGTAACTCTTCCATAAAGAGTGACGTCATACTCGATACACCGTACAGATATTAGTCTAGTCGCTTTCTAGCGCCTAACCCGAATTCTCTATTTGCTCACCTTCCAAGCGCCAAATAAGATATCGTATCTGGCTAATCATAACAGGCACAACATGGAAAGTGGGTACTAATATCCATGTTTGGTCCTTAACACGACCTCATCTTGGTTGTAACCAAGGCGACATGCATAGTGGATTATTTAAGCCTCCCTTGGCTCCAAATAAAAATAAATCACTAGTCTCATCTTTGCTCGCTCCCAAGCGCCAAGGACGATTGCTCGTGTGAGTGAGCTAATCTTGCCTACTGACATCATCATCTGCTAATCATTATGACACAAACCATAATAGTGTCAACATCCCATCATCTCAAAATAAGTGATCGATTTAAAAAAAATGACCACAGCTTGCGCAATTATAGATTCCAAACATAAGCCTTATCAGCACCTCTTGCGATAAGTATATACAACGGAATCCACCATTTGCGCCTCACATGAAGTAATTTAAGATCACTACCTCTTGCGCAATAACCTCTCTAAAGATATTTTGGTGACCAATTTACGTTCATTCTTAATGTGCCCAACTAGCGCATTGAATCTTACAAGGAGCAAATTAATATACTACTAGTAAATATCCACAGTCTAATGAGCCAGGTCAATGTCTAAACAACTCAGTTGACCATTTACCAAAGATAACACTTATCATGCCGAATACGCCCACATAGCGTACTTTAGGCTCCCACAACAAAGAAAAGATCAAGGAATATAGGTCATCTGTTTCTCCCAAAGACAATCCGAGGATTCACTCAATAGCTAAGGCGCTGGCTTTTACTGATAGGTAAGTCAATGGGTTTGCAATTTTGCATCTAGAATCGTTCTAGGATATTCCTTATGTAAGTCATCGAAGACAAAACATGAATTCTCCCAAAGCAATCCCTAAGGATCGTACGTCCAAGCATATAAATTACATCACCCATGTCCATCATTTTTAAAATAGAGGACTGCCCACCCTAGGTGGCGACAACCTTATAAATTCCTGGCTCATAATGACTAAGTAAGGAAAAACTTCTTTTGGACCATTGATCATGCCTCAGTGGTCTTCATCGATCATCGTTGGCCTATCATGGCTTGACGAAATCAAAGAACCACTATTTGGATAACTGTTTCAGGCTGTAAAAGATTTATTGGAACTAACAACTTTTTTGTGCTCCTAACTTTTTACCATAAAAGCAGAAAGTAAATCCCTACGGATCTACTTATCCAATTCTCTAACGAGAAAGTTGGGTCACAATTTCCACAAATCAATGTTCCGAACTTATGTCAATCATAGCCTAAGTCAAAATAACCTCACTCCCCAGGAGAAAGTCTTCTCATGGTCTACACTTTCCTCAATGGTGCGACCTTTCGGTATCTAGCGAGCCTTATGCCTCAACAATGACTATCCAAATTATGCATAACTTTATAATAGTTTTGCGTCATAATGAAAAGTCAACCAAATTATAAAAATGGTTAATCCTCAAAGACTTTGTTTTAAACTGCGCAACATTGATCCACTTTCTAAAAATAGGGGACTAGAGCCTTAGGCATTATCCTAGGCTCTTTATCATCTTGCGGAGCAATCATGAATGTTTACCTCTCAATCACCCAGTGATGACGTGAAAATTTTTCACATTCGCTACCACGCAACTAAGAATGTAGAGTATTCTTCTCTAATGGAGTAATCCACTAGTAGGCACATCGCTCCCACTGTCTCTAGGATATTGGAAATTTCTTTCCATTCTCAACTAGGCTACATAGAGCGCTATGCTTAGAATTCTCTATCTTATAGAGTTCCAAAAACTCTATTCACGTCACCTTTACTAATAAAACTTTGTGTGACTTAGTTACACTACCACAAAGCTACTTACCTATATGCATATGATTCGGAGGGTTTGCATGACCGCATACAATAATGCGCCCACGACCCTTTGTGTTTACAAGACAACATACAATATTGCGCTATAGAACCCTAGGTCTTAACTTCGCAATCTTATGAGAAGTAAAATAAAGATAAGCTGCTTAACGGTTACAGATCGCCCATAGATGACTCTCCGCTAACCTATTACTCAAAATGGAGTGTAAAATCTGATATGGAGGGCACTTAGTTAGGGATATAGGCAACAAACTAGTGCAATTTCCAATTGGGAAACATTTTGAGCCATTATCCACCTAACATTAACAATATTTAATTCCTTATCTCTACTACACCATTGTGTTGTTGAGCACTAGGAATAATCAATTTTCTAAGCATCCATCTCTCTTCACAGAGTTTTCTAAAAATAACTCAAATAGATATTCGCCACCTTGGTCAAAACTAAAAGCACGAAAGCTGTTATCTAATTGATCTCAACCTCATATGTGCAATGTCAAAAATCATCTCAAAACTTTTGACTTATGGGAGATCAAATAGTCTTGACTCAGATGTGTATCGTAATCTATAAATGTGTCGAGATTGAGGCTTAGCTATCATACCCTTACACATATCTAGTCACAAATATCATACTGGACTAAATGCGCCAAAACAAATGACCTTCTACGGCTTTCCTACTTACTTGTGCGCACCCATTGCGAACAAAGTTACACATTCATATGAGAGCAGGATGTCATAAACGAGTGGGCCTGAGAAGGCCTACTCAAACCATCGTGTCATCATCTCATTAATGTGATTAAGTATAATAAGCCACTGGTTCATGACCAATGTCATAAACTAATTCCAATCATCTTAATGTGTGAGTTCTCGAAGACAAGTTTTAAAGGTTTAGGCCCGACTAGGTAATGACTCACGACTAATTCATATTCACTAGATCATAAAAGGATGTCATGGAGATATCAAGTGCGCCTAAGTCACAAATTTAACTAGTAAGTGCTAATCCCCTGCACCTCCAAGTCAATTTTATTCTCCATACACTTTACTGCATCTAGTTGAAAGATGACGATACTCCTCTTGCCATATCTATTTCTCGCTTCATAGTTACTTGCAATTAATTCTACTATCCACAAGAAGGAGAGAATAAGCTATCAACTATGACAGCTCCAAAGTAACTTAAGCGCGAATTAGGCTAAAGAGTCTAATTCAACACAATGCTCTCACAAGCGATGCATCAAATTCTTAGAGTCATAACAACCTTGTCGGCCTTGACCTTTTCATCACTATGCCGCAACGTTTGCGCTTAGTGCTAAACGTTATTCAAAAACCTTAGCCTAGCTAAGGAATCATACAAAGAAGCCCCTCCTCATGTCTCACACTCAAGTGTGGAAACAGTAAGTGTCCAGACTTAGACAAATTGGCAATGCCAATAGATTTTGCAGTTTCTAAGCGCTAATCTTTTCACTTAGTGTTAATAGAGTTTGCAGCTTCTAAGCGCTAATCTTTTAACTTCACGTGATATTTCAACGCACACTATTATAGTGCATGAAATTTTGCTCCATCCACTCCCAATAATTGGGTAGAGAGCAAAACACTGCTCATACTGGCTACTCGTCTTACACTTAATGACTAATTTATTTAAGCTCGCATTTCTTGGATGACGTGACTCTTGAATGTTACATCATCTAATGATGTAACATTATTTACAAGTCAAATTACAAAGTCAATCCGCACAGCTCAATAGTCAAGATCATATACAGATCTATTGAGGGTTTACTAATTTCATAACTCCAAAACTCGCCAACCAAAACTACGTAGCGTGCCGCTAACCATAGCGCACACATTAGTTTTTATTATGCCAAACAAGGCAACAAAACCACTGCGACTTTGAGGCATGTTTCCTTACTTTGGCTCAATTAAGACTTGACCTAAAGTCTCCAAGACTTTTGCTCATCTAAAGAATGGGATTACATTGTTCACATTTGAACATCTTTACTAAGTCTAGGTCAACCAATTAACTTCTATAAGCTAAGTCAATTTAGAGAGAAATTCGCATTGGGATTAATTTGATTAGCATAATATAATTTTGCCACAAAAATCTAAATTAAATAGTGACAATATTACACAAGTCGCAAGATCGAAAATCCGCTATGCTCGTAATCATCTCTTGCGCCACATGTGACAATTATCCAAAATTTAATTTAATTTATGCGCAAAATATTGATTTTCGGGAGTTAATCTACAAAGATTTCTCTCAACCGAATAACCTCTCACTGACTATGGCATGTCTAAAAGCATGATAAAATATTCTAATTCCATACAATAGCATCATAATGTAGATTCACAATCAACTCATGCTATGTTACATTTAATAACGGAATTAAAATAATAAAAAAAAACTAATCATGCTATTCTAATTACAACATATTAGAAACTCTAAAAAAAATAATATGTTGTATTAAATATTCAAATTATGCCATAACAGAATGTACATCATCCTGAATTTTTCTGGAATTTTTCTGAATTTTTTCGGAATTTTAAATAACTAATAAACACACATAAAATTAGAAATAAATATTCCAGAATATGGTAAAAAGCTATAACCATACCAATAAATAGTAAACTACAACAATAGTCTACAATAAAAAATTCAGCCTCAGAAACTTAATCATGCAACACCAGATGCATTTTAAAGCAGAAATAATGAATTATTATTTCAGGAAAAATATTTTTTATTTTCATAAAATTTTCAAAATTTTACAAAAGATAGAAAATGTAATTCTGAATCTAACAGTACCAACTATGCTTAAAACAAAGCTATAACGAATTACTTATGACCATTTAACGTAATTCAGAATTAAAAAAAGAACAAACAAAGCCTTAGAACCAAGCCAGCTGGGAAAAACGGCTCGGCTCGGCTCGCGCCACTTAACTCAGCGCAACTCGGTGCCAGGCGGCTCAACAGCGACGCGGCGCATGGCGCAGGCGTGGCTGCGCACGTGGCGCGGCGCGGCTAACGTGCGCGTGGGAAGGGCACGTGGAGCGCGTGGGAAGAGCGCCTAGTGCGTGGAAGCACGTGGTGGCATATGAGCGCCCGTGGTGGCGCGTCGAAGCGCGTGGAACCGCTGGGCGGCGTTATATAGCGCGTGAGGCACACGCGCCACCTTCCACGGTGTTTTCTGGTCTAATTTTGGTACTGCCGGGCTCCACTTTTCACAATAAATACATTTATAGTCTCAAAAATGACATTTAATAGACCTAAAAATGAGATGTATCACATTCTCAATCTAATTTTCATGCAAATAATATGTATGTATATTTGTATAAAATTATACACATATTTTATCGCATACAACTAAGCACGAAAATACCCATATTAGGCTCTGATACCAATGTAAATCAAAGTATTATATTACAGCAGGAAAAAATATCAGAATCATACCTTGTAGCGAAGAACCTCGTGGGTAAATCACGTGCTTCCAAAATCTGAACAACGAACCCAGTAGTGGAGTGATACTACAAAATGAGTATCACCCACATAAGTCACAGTACAAAATGACTTGATCGTTGTTTTATGGGAGAGAGTCAGAGAGAGAGTATGGGAAAAATGGTTATTGGTAAAAACCACATAACGTATATCTGATATACGTATATCATAGATTAACCATATAATCTGATATATAACCACATATATATCAATCTATCCATCTATCCATATCTATTGATATGATAGATATAGATATCCTGAATGGTTATCCAAATAAGTTTTGAATTCAAATTCAAATTAATATGGATAAGGTTCAAAAGGTTCAGGTTCAAAGGGTCATGTCATATGGGCGCCCAATTTCTAACAAAAACAAAATATTATTAAAGATAGATTTATTTACAATAATGACATTGCCAAATCATTCTTGTGAAGTTTTTTTGTATAAATTTTATATAAGAATAGAATTTTTCTCTATAATAATGACATTTCATAACAAATACCATAACAAATAGTGATCTTTTCTACCAAAATAAATCATAGCAATTGTCATCACAAATGGTTCTTAACCTAAATTTTACAAACAAAAATCTTCTCACATTTTGCTGTATATATTTGTAGTGGCGACGTTAGAAAATTAAATTAGAGGAGACACTTATTAATTATAATATCAAAAAATTTTAAAAAAATATTGCACGCAAGTTTTTACGATTAATTTTGAGAAACATAAAAAAAAAATGTTATTTGTAACTAGTGTATCATGGACAATACAAAAAAAAATGGATATAAGTCTTAAAATAAATTATATAATGATAAATTTTTTATACAAAACTTGATTAAAAATTCAATATAATGGTAATACTACGTCATCATTGATATGTGATATCACAACTAATAGTACATAAACACAGAGAGTGAACCTCACATATCAAATATAACTAATAATTCAATAAATTACATATCTTTATAGTGAGATTATTTATACTTGCATGTCAATAATAATAACATCACCGTTATATTCAAAAAAATTCATAGATAATATAGTTTATAATAGTCTCTTCATTTTCAATTAAAACAACTATTATTGTTCTCATAATTTTTAAAATATCATTGACATTTCACTCTAATAATATTTTTGTAATTTTTTTTATTTAAAATATTTTCTTTATGTTTGCAAAAAAAAAAAAAAAATTTCAAAATCCAGGGGGCACGTGACCCCCTAAGCCTTTACTTCCTTCCGCCACTATATATATGAACACTATATTTAACACACGCACATATATATATATATATATATATATCAGTTTCTGTTATATATACACAACTAAAATGAATTTAATTAAATCCCAAACTAAAACTAACTCTATAAATTTCTAATTATTTATTCTAAATTCACGATATATACATGATATATATAGTAAAGGTTGGTATACGCAATACGTGTGTAACTTAAATAAATAGAAATAAAATAAAATATTTAAGATTTATTGGTGTAACCTCAATTAGAAAGAGTTTTGCCTATTTTGTCTTACGTTCAATGTTAGATAATGTCTCAATGGACCACATAATTAAATGTGGTGTTATCATTTATAAGAAGCCTACGATTTAAGTGATTCAATTTAGTTAATAGGCTTAAGGGTATATGTGTTATGGACCTAATGTGTAGATACTAGTTGTATAATTTCTATTTCTATGAGGGGCAGAAATAGAAATTAAAACATATTGGTTAAAGTTGGTTTTCATTCCTTTTGAACTTCCACAACCTTTCAGTTTTGAAAACCAATTACAACCTTTAAAAGGTTATGGTCCCTATTCCTTCCCAGGTGAAAATAAGAACACTGTCATTTTTCCTAAATCCTCTCAAGGAGAAACATAAGGCACCAAAGGGGAAAGGATTAGAAGGCAATAACATAATTAATAACAAAGAGTTCATTGATAATCACGTTTCCGTTTAACCGTCCATCAATGGATTCAGGTATGTCATTTTGTCTTGATTTCTTGATAATACACATGGTAAATGATCCAAAGTGTAAGGTTTATGTTCTGAAATTTATGTTGACAATTGGTATCAGAGCCAACATATCATGTGTCTTATCAGAATTGATATGCTTTATTCATTCTATTTAGTTTCCTGGAATCAGATTCTGAATTTTCTTATGGATGTAAATTCTGTTTTTTCCTGTTTTGTTCTGTGAAAATGGCAATCTGTTTTCTGGAATTGTAAAATGATTCGGTGGGCAGTTTTTTTTTTCTCTCAAATGGATGAACATCATGTATTTATATATATATATAGACATATCTTGCGATTTGATCGGTTTAATTTTGAACATCATAAAGAAAAAACTATTTGTTTTTTGGACCCGTCAATTCTATTTATATATGTATATATATAATTGGAATTGCTGCAGATTATATAACATATACGTGGTCACAAATTTAGAAATCTTTAAATTTAATGTAATTTCATACAACGTCTACAGAAATTTAATTTTCTAACACTCTCAATATAAGTCAATTCAAACAATATGTCACAAAAGTGATCTCTCTTGTCTAAGATTGTTTTACATGGAATGTTTTGAAGTTCATGTCTGTGTATCTCATGCGGGTATTTATCGGTCCAAAGACATGATTAAGACTTGGCAGAATTACACACACATTTTGTGGTGATAAACATGTGCCAATTGTCAAGAAAACCTAATGTAAATAATAAATCTATCAAAAGATAGATTTGTTATTTGACATAACTTATTGTCAATGTTTGATCATTACAACAAGAATACCACTTACAGTTAATATCACTACCCAAAGGCTTGGTATTAATGTTGTGCTAGGTATCTTGAGATGCTGTCATTAAATTAATTTATTTAGAGATTATCTGTTTGGTAACTTAATGGTGTATCTGAGAGACGAAACCGGACTCTTAAGGATATGGTAAGAAGTATGATCAGTCATTCTATTTTACCAGAGTCCCTCTGGGGTGAGGCTCTAAAGACAGCAACTTATATCTTAAATCGGGTGCCAACTAAAGCAGTTGTAAAAACACCTTATGAGCTTTGGGTTGGGCGAAAGCCTAGTCTAAAACATTTGCATGTGTGGGGGTGTCCTGTTGAGGCGAGGCCTTATAAACCTCATGAACGAAAATTGGACTCTAAAACCATTAGCAGCTACTTTATTGGCTATGCCGAACGATCACGGGGTTACAAGTTTTATGATCCCACAAATAGGTCAATATTTGAGACGGGAATTGCAACATTTTTTGAGGATGTTGAGTTTGGGGGGAGAAATCCAGTTACAACCATTGTCTTTGAGGAGGAAGCAGGAGTAATCCCACTTCCTACTACTACTTTTGACCAATCACAGGTTCCTATGCCTGTCATTGCTCGAGAAGTAATTTTGGATCCTCAACCAGACAATGTTGTTCAAGATAATATAGTTCAAACCCCCATTCAAGATGAGGTAATTGTTCCTGAGGAACAAACTCTACAACCTCAACCTCAAGAATCTGTGCCATTAAGGCGATCCACCAGAGAAAGGAGATTTGCACTTTCAGATGATTATATTGTATATCTCCAGGAACATGAGGTAGAAAATGGAATGTCGAAAGATGATCCAATCAACTTTCGTCAAGCCATGGAAAGTTCCTAGTTGTAAAAGAAAGAGTGCAGAGTGGACAGATTTCCATAGAGCACATTGGGACAAACTCCATGATAGCGGATCCACTTACGAAGGGACTACCACCCAAGGTCTTTCATGAGCACACTGCTCAGATGGGTGTTGTTCTATTTGAGAACTTTCTGGTTTAGTGGGAGTTTGTATTTATATTACTGCTTTATGTCAGCCTTGAGTTTTATCTATGTAATTAGATTAATTTCTGCAGAAATGAAATATTCAGTTTATTACGCTCTGTTACGTATTGTGAAGTATTGATCTCAATAAAGTTAAGTAGGACCAATTGGAAATAGGCATGTATGGATCACATCACATGTAATTTCCATGCTACGCATCCATGATTGATCTATGTCATTTAGCTGTATTAGTATACGTGACCATTGGTGAGTCGAGTTACGATTGATGTAACGAAGACCGCTTTGATCCTATATTAATATAGTTAATGGACAAGATTGTTTGGATACCCTCAAGTTATGATAACAAATTTCTGAGCTCACTAAAGTTAAGCACATTTTTCAGGATACATATGTGGTCCAGTGGGAGATTGTTAGATAATTTCTCAATGGGACCATATAATTAAATGTGGTGTTATCATTTATAAGAAGCCTACGATTTAAGTGATTCAATTTAGTTAATAGGCTTAAGGGTATATGTGTTATGGACCTAATGTGTAGATACTAGTTGTATAATTTCTATTTCTATGAGGGGCAGAAATAGAAATTAAAACATATTGGTTAAAGTTGGTTTTCATTCCTTTTGAACTTCCACAACCTTTCAGTTTTGAAAACCAATTACAACCTTTAAAAGGTTATGGTCCCTATTCCTTTCCAGGTGAAAATAAGAACACTGCCATTTTTCCTAAATCCTCTCAAGGAGAAACATAAGGCACCAAAGGGGAAAGGATTAGAAGGCAATAACATAATCAATAACAAAGAGTTCATTGATAATCACGCTTCCGTTTAACCGTTCATCAATGGATTCAGGTATGTCATTTTGTCTTGATTTCTTGATAATACACATGGTAAATGATCCAAAGTGTAAGGTTTATGTTCTGAAATTTATGTTGACATTCAAGTCTCATCCCATCCTTTTATCTACTTTTTTTTTTTTTTTTTTTTGATAAATAACTAAACACTTGACATAAAGAGAGACAAAAGACACCAATCTAAATGTTCATATATCTATACTATTATATATGTAAGCACATGACTTGGTGTCTAACAGTGTGGTGGCTTCTCCTTCTGCCATGTAGCAAATTTTCCTAGCCTAAAATAAAAAAATATTATTCAAAGGCGTGAGCAAAATTTGAACCTAAGATCTTGTGTTTCATTAAGAACACTCTTATTATTATAATATTAATTTCTTTATTATTTATTTTTATACTTACTTATCCGAATTGTACACACATTGCATGTACCACCCACTAATATATATATATATATATATAGTGGGTGTTTGGGAAGTTGCTATTTTAGTAGGTTATTTTAGTTTTTGGCTATTTTAATAAACTAAAATTTTTGTGTTTGGAAAGATGACTGAATTTTTTGTAGTTGGATGTGATATTTGTAAGAGAAAAAGTGAAATGATTATCGATTTGATGTGACATTTTGTCTTATTAACTATTTTAAACTATTTTGTCTTTTTATGAATTTTAGCCTAAATTGGGATGTAGGTTGGCTTTTTAACTTTTTGGTTATTTTAGGGGTTGTTTGGAATGTCCTAAATAAGTGCACTTTTTGTCTTTTTGGACAAAAAAGTTGAGGAAAAAAATATGGAGGTTTGGGTTAACTTTTTGACTTTTTACGAATAAATGTGTAATAAAATATTATTAGAACAACAGAAATGACTATTTTACCCTTCATACTGACATAGCTGGACGAAGAGAGTGACTTCCTTGTTTTCCGTGCATGTCAAGCAGAGGTTGCAATTGTTCCATTATTGTCCGAAAATTGGAAACAAGTGGAACACGGACGCATAGTGTTCCACTTGTACGAAATATAACTTTTTTATTTTTTTTTTCCTTATTTTGTTTGAGTTGTTATTGCAGGTCTGCTCTGTATTTTTGGGAATTCATATCATAACATGTGAATAAAAAAAGATAAACCACGTACATGCCCAGTCATGATTTTTTTTTTTCTTCTGACCAATGGCTAGAAATAATTTTTTTATGCTAGGTTGAGAACAAATTATTATAAAAGATATTGCAAAAACTTCCCCCATGTTTATATATGTTAATTAGTGGACATACTTCTTTTAAAAATACATTTTGTTGAAAATGTCTACGCTCCGAAAGACATGAAACTATTAAAACCAAACGTGTTTACAAATATGAATCTCAGTTACAGATATTAACAACCTTCAACCAATATTCTTGTATTTCCAATTCGCCCCTACCGGTGCGCTTGCCGTTCAAGTTCGTTCGTAATGTTCGCTCTTACAACGGCCATTGCAGTGTCGGAGTCCCCTTCCTCCATCACATCAGCAACCCGTGTATTCGTCGTGGTCGAGCATTTGGGGGGCCACGTAATCGTCACTGTCTGGGATAGCCATCGTGACCTCATCAAGTTCGCTATGTCGGCGTATGAAGTTATGTAACGCCATCGACGCACATACAAACGTAACCTGATTAGAAAAACTTAACTTCTGCATATTTCGCAATGCCCCCCACCTAGACTTCCAGGCATCGAATGTCCGCTCGATACAACTATGCAGTGACGAATGTGCCTTGTTGAACATTTCGAACTGATTCTGCAGTGTTCGATTTCGATGGGCATTTTGGTGATACCTATACCCCTTGTAGGGGGCTAGGTACCCTGTCATATTGCTGTAACAGTTATCCACCAAATAGTATTTTCTTGCAAAATTTGTTTCATTTCATTTTCAATTTGACAGTATTGTGTACCACTTAAATTATTCTTCAATTAATTTGTCTTGGTTCGTAATTTTTTTTGTTAATAATAATAAATTTGTTGAATAATTTCATTACTAAATTAATTTTTTCCCAATTTTATTTTCAATTACTCATTTTCCCAATTTCTTTTGTTCTAAAAAATTATATTCCCAATTACAGCATTGTTTGTGAATTATAATAATTAATTTTTTTTATGACAATTACATTTTCATTAATAAAAATTGTTCTTATCCTAATTTTGTTTTCAATTACTATTTACCACTTAAATTATGTTTCAATTAACTTGTCTCAGTTTTTTGTTCATCTAATAATGAATTATTCTTGTTAAGACCTTTTGTTTTCAATTACTCTTCTTCGCAATTACTTTTGTTGTGCAAAATTATATTTCTAATTACTGCATTTTCTCTGAATTATAATAATTAATTCTTTTTCAATTTATAAGAATTAAGAGTTGTCAATTATTTCGTTAGTAATTTTTTCTTTTTTCATTTTTGTTTTCAATTACTATTTCATTGTGAAGTTCTTTTGTTGTGAAAAATTATATTTCCAATTACAAAATTATTTTTCTAATTACTTTCTATTTCATTAACAGCATTTCTATTTCCAATTCTTTTTTTTATTAATTTAAAATTATAACATTTCATTTTCATTTTCACATTCTTATTTACCACTTAATTTTTTTTCAAAACTTTTCATTTTCATTTGTTTCATTTTTTTAATTTGTTTGCAAAAATTTTGAACAATGGGAAATAAACTACATTAGACAACTGATTTGGTTGACCAAATAAAAAAAATAAAAAAAGACAATAATTTTCACAATATTGTTGCCAAGAAAATACATTATTGAAAATATTTATATTTATATTTTCTATGTATTCATATTTCTGTTTAATATTTTTTACCTGGTGCGGAGTGCGGGAATCGATGTTTCGGCTCGGTTGTCACGTAGTGCAAAACCTGACTGTCGTGCATGCTCCCGTCCCAACCGGCAGAGACAAATGTGAAGCACAAATAAAAGTCGCATACAACAATTATATTATGTGTCGACACGCCTGTCCGGCCATAGTATGATGTGGCGTACTCTTGCGAGACACGAGCCATCACGTGCGTCCCGTCCAATGCACCGATGCAGTCCTACGCAACGCACCAATTTTTTACAAATTAACATAACTTAATCATGGTTTTTTTCTAAGCTTTAAAAAATTTGCACATTTATGGAAATTGTCACCTTGAATGGCCGGTACCGCTGCTGCGACCGTACATGTGGATGGCTCCCTTGTTGTACTTGTTCGGGCGTAAGACTCCTACTATGAACCGATGTAAACGGTACTTGTATTACCTCATATAAATTGCGTGATAATGTCTCCTTTGAGTGTTGGAACCGTTCTTGCAAATTTTTCCAAGATAGACCCTGCAACGCACAAATAAAAATGGCTACCTTCTCTTCCAGCGGAACGCCATGCTCCCGCTGCGGCAACGTCAATCCAAAACTGTGAAGCGCGTCGCATAACAACAAGAACACTGGTTGTGACATACTAATAGCATCTTCAAATCGGCCCTGGTGGCCGTTAAACAACTCAAACATCCATAAACATCTCGAAAGTATTGATGTATTTCGAAGGACTTTGTGATAATGGTTATAATAATATCTTGCCGCACTACTCCGTGCTTCTACCAAGTTGTGATCAGTTTCGACCACCATTTCCCTCGCAATTTCATCGATAGCTTCCTGGGATGTACCATGTTGCACGCGGTGACTCGGACCTGCGTCGTTCGCCATTTGGAAATGTAAGAACGAAAAATGTGAAAAACTTGAAAAACTTCCAAGGAAATAAACGAGTTCTAGGTAGATGGAGAGAGAGGGACAGCGAGAAAACCACACTGTGAACTAAGAAGGAAAAAAACACTGTAGAGGGGAAGAATATAATGGCTAAGGTTGTGGGGGCCATTTTGTTTCATGTGCGTAGCTTTTTGTGATGTAAGGGATTCAACAACTTGTCAAAGGTGCCTACATGTTTGATTCTCTTTTTTGTGGGAACCAAAAAAAATTTAATAATGTGAACAAAATAATATTTTGTGTAGCCATGATAATAAACTGGATAGCTTGTTCTGGTATGATTTTTGTGAAACAGTGTTCACACAATTTCATTTTGTTCTGCTGCATATTTGTTGTGTTCTCTACGTATTTTTCATATTTTATAGTCAACATTTTAATTTGTTCAAATAAATAAAATAAAAAAATGTGTTCACAATACAAAATTGCACACAAAATAATTGTCAACAATAACATGTGGGTGAACAAATGTTTTAATACAAATATCATTGTAATTTGATTTTTTATACAAAATTCAACATTTTTATATTCAATTCCTTTTATACGTTGTAATTCACTGTTTCATTTTTTATATTCTAATTGTTTTCAAGAACTGTTTGAAGAATTGCTCTACAATTTGAACAAAATGACGGTTTCATTTTTTCAATTTCTTCATTTTGTACACTAATAAATTTGGAGAACTGTTAAATATTTTCGGGCGTAATATTGGATGTATCTTCATTCCACAAATTTTTTTACACACCCAAAATCATTTATGAACCGAGACATTTATGAACCGAGACAACCATTTATACACCAAATAAACAACAAACAAAAAATATAAGCAATTCATATTCGTTTACACATGAAATAAAAACTGATTTTGCAAATGTAAAATAACAAAAGCTGTCCATCACATATAGGGTACGCACTATTGATTGAAAAAGGAATTTTTACATGTCCAGATTTCCATAATTAAAGTAGAGACGTTGCAAGCAAGTTGCCAAACACAACAGTGTTCACGTGGCTGCTGTAGTAATGTGAGGGATACATCCATTACATCACAAAGCAACCTGCCTAATGAAAAAGCTCTGCTCTACAATTGTAGCACTTGTCCAGATTCTCACAAATAGACAATATTGAAGCAAGTTGACAAACACACAGCAAATCACGTGCCTGCTGCATAAAAAGTAATACAACATCCAACACATCACACACCGATTTCGTAATAAAAAAAGCCTACAACCATTGTCGAATTTGTTTGTAAGAGAAGGAAAAGAAAATACACACACCCACGGGTTGTTGGTAGGGGAAAAAAATGTAAAACAAACATAGGAGGTAGCAACATGGTAGAAAACTAATATAGGACAGTAATGAAACATGAACCCTTTCCGGTGACTAAAGCCATCAGAACCACCCAGTCATTCCGAGGCCGTGAGTTGGCGCTGATGGGCCACCCATATTCTGGGACTTCTTCATTTGCAGCCAAGTAATGATTACCGCGTCCGTCGGAATCTGCAACAATATTGCTTGATTTGTCGGATTGTCCATTAGCGTCAAACCATAAGGGATTAGTGGGTCTTGCAATATAGCGATCCCGGTTATCCCTTTACTATTCTGTTGTTTTCCAGACGCGGTTCCGTGGAGTTGGTAGTTGTACCTATCGTGATGTCAACCTTTAAGCTCTTTAGTTTGAGTTTTAGAATGTGTTGGGCTCGGTTGTTTCAGGTTGGTAGAGCCTTAGCTCCCATTGTTGTTGTCCAGTTTTTGAATTGTCCGCTCGAGCAGGTCTTCTTGTGCTCGAGCGGGGTTTTCACAGTTTCAGTATTTCGTGCCTCTGCAAAACTTCTGTAGATGTGTTTTCTACGCTCGAGCGGGTTTCTTGTGCTCGAGCAGGTCGCGCTCGAGCGGGTGGTACTTTTTGGCGTAAGTTCTGGGAGGGAGAAATCTACGCTCGAGGGGACTGGTTTTCGCGCTCGAGCAGATGTACTTTATTCTTGTGTCTTGGCGCTCGAGCGGGACTTCTTGCTCTCGAGCGTACCTAGCTTCTTGTCCTTGACGCTCGAGCGTTGTGTTCTCCGCTCGAGCGGGAGAGTCGTATATCAGTTGATAGCTAGGCTATTTTAAATCACTTTTTACATCCACACTCTCTCTCTTACTTTTCTAAAACTTTTTTTTGAGAGCTCCTCTCTCTAGAATCTCCCTTCTCTCTAGGGTTTGATCTAGTTAGGGTGTTCTCCTTACCTTTGGCCTTTGTAAAAGTTGTGTTGATCGTCGAGGGCTTCGTTTTGATCCGTGGATCTTGGAGTTTGGAGCATTTTTGTTTTCTTCATCCTCTTCTCTTGGGCTCCGAATTTGAGGTAGGGATATCCTACTCCTCTTTATGAATTTTGTCTTTAAATTTTAGCATTTTGATATGTTGGGTGTTGTTGGGTAGATTCAAGAAAGTTTGGGCCTTTGTGTAATTTTACAAAAGTTGGGGTTTTGTTTGAAATAAACCTATATGCAAGTTTGGTGTAAAAAAAATGAGTTGGATGATGGGTTGTGGATGAAAATGGGACCTTAGAGTTGTTTTGTTAATTAAGGTAATTTGCCTTAATTGTTTTAATTAATTAATGCATATAATTAATTAAAGGAAATGAGGAATTGAATTGGAAATGTTGAAATTGGGAATGTATGAGACTAAAGGGTGTAGTTAGATCATTTATTGCTCACCTAATTGAAATGTTGATATATTATCCATTTGTGCATTTATTTCCTGTTTAGAAATAATTGCTTTGGGCTACCGGTGGAGGGTAGCATTGATTGTTGTAGACAATGCATGATGATTAGGCAAACTAAAACTAATCAATTGGATGTGTCATAGAGTATGACGGTTGATAGAATACATTAACTTTATATGTTGGTTGATTGTGCATATGGCCAATGTGTTTATATGCATTATGTGTAGACAGTTGATAGAATACATTATCTTTATGTATTGATTGATTGCGTATGTGATTCTGTGTTTATATGCATTACTTGTGTATGGGAGGAGATGGGGGATGTACTCCACGGTTTAGGAGAAGATGAGGGATGTACCTCTAAACCGGTTAATGGTTAAGGGAAGATGGAGGATGGACCCAGGGTTGCAGCTCATATGCTCTCCCATTGTAGTGATGATACAACTCATATGCTTATCAATTGAAGTGTTGATACAGCTCATATGCTTATCTATTCAAGTGTTGATACAGCTCATATGCTTATCTGTTGAAGTGTTGATATAGCTCATATGCTTATCTGTTGAAATGTTGATATAGCTCATATGCTTATCTGTGGTAGTGTGACATGGCTTATGTGCTTATCTATTGAAATGTTTGTTTGATTTGATATAGCACTAAAATGTATATCATCATCGTTTGCAAAGTATGTAAGTGGTCTATGTGTTATTGGTACAACACCAAAATGTGTATCCGTCTCGAATTTCGAAGGTGTTCTAGTCATGAACTACAATCTCATCAAATGTTTTGGCCAGAGTACTGAGCCTTGTTTTCAAACTCAAAGTTGAATAGGAAATGGAAATTGAATTGTAACGTAGACTGGGCTGTCATGGAATTGTAATAAGATGTAAATGTGTAAGTATTGACCACCTGTTAGTTGTTGATATTTTGGGCATTGTTCATAGTCGGTTTAGTATATTTTTACTGGGCTGTGGCTCACCCTATATGGGAACATCTTTTTCAGGTACAGGTAGCATGCCACCCCTGAGGACATAGCTCGGGAGACTAGAGGCAGACATACTTTTGTTATTTTATTTTCCTGGATTGTATTACATATAGATTCAAGCCAAGGACTTAATGTGTAAATTAAGTTAGCACTCTCTTTTGTAACCAAGTGTTAACTTGGAAAGCTGTAAGCCCGTAGGGCATTTGCTTTTGTTGTAAACATGTAATACTTTTGTAATGAAAAACTCTGATGAATAGATGAATGTGGACCTTTTATGTATCAATGCATGTCTCTATATGGATGGGTTTAATGTTATTATTTTGAGGGCATGACAACTTGGTATCAGAGCGTACCGGGTTCGAATACTTTGGGTACGTGGGAAGTGATTAGTATCACAATGGGTTTGTCTCGCTTGATAGAGACTTAGATGTAGTGTCATGTGCTATGTGCTTAATTGATAACATGCTTATGTGACTATGTGGGTATGGAATGTAGTTTCTAGGATGTTGATTGGATCCTTGGGTTTCTGTGAGTCTTGTTGGAAAAGCACTTGATCAATGCTGTTTCTAACCAGAACTCTAGTAACGCCTCGGGACTATCATTATCCGGAAATGAAATTTGTAAGTGCTTATGTGTTTATGTGCTTACGTGGAGTGAATTACAGTGTCCATGTATTAGGACGTGAGTGTTTAGCTTTAGCACATGTATGAATGTGCTAACCTGTCTCTGTTACTTTTACTAGGATGCCTAGGCGAGAAAGTTGTGATTTCCCTCCTTCCGCTCGGGAAGAGTTGCGGAAACATTTTGTGGAGTTACGCCAAGGTACTACACCTTTGGTGCGGTTTGAAAGATGGTTTGCTAACCTGTCAAGGTTTGCTCCAGAATTGGTGGAGACGGAGGAATTGCGTTGTTTCGAGTTTGAGAGTAAGCTGCGTGACGACATCCGTGATAGGACTGCGGGGTCTTGGCATAGAAGTTATAGGGTGCTTGTTGAGGCAGCCGCCCATGTAGAGGCTGCGGTGCTAGCAATGGGGCAGAGTGGAGAGGAAGCCATCTCGGCGACTCCTGTGACTCAGGGTGTTGGTAGGCCTTTTAAGAGGCAAAGGGGTTTAAACTCGTAGCAGGGAGGTCGGGCTAGAACTACCCTTCCAGTGTCGGATTTGGGTTCTGGAGAAAGTAAACAGAGGGGCGTCATTTGTTTCAGATGTGGTCTGCTGGGCCACAAGGTTTCGGTTTGCCCACAGAGGAAGGGGGCTGGTTTGACAGTTCGACCAGTAGTAGCACCACCAGAATCTTTTGGTCAGCCAAATTTTGGGCCGACCGAATGCACTGTGGGGAGGCAGTTATTGGGATCCCCACCAGCCCAGACTTTGCACCAGTCGCTTATTCGGGATCCACTTGCTTGCTGGGTGTGTAAGCAGCAGGGTCATTTTAAACGTTCCTGTACCCAGCCGGGGACTTCTTTGGGAGTTTTGCAACCGAGTCGGGTCCATCCTTATCCGACTGGACAGGACTAATACTGTTTCGGGGGACAGTCAGGCCAGATCTCTAGGGCCTCAGGAGAGTCAAGTTCATAAGTCCCACTTGGGGAAGTCCGCAGTTGTTCCAGATGCGGCCAGTTGGGGCACATTAGTAGTTCTTGTCCGTGGCTAGTAAGCTCATAGGTTATCTTGTGTTTGGGGATGACCAATTTTTGGCGGTCCAGCGAGGGACGACAGTGGTGGTAATACCGAGGGGTTGGTTTTGTTTTGACTAATCCGTTTTGTAACTGGTGAATTATCGTTTTGTGGCCATTGGGTTCTAGCGTGTAACCAATGTGTCTTGGGAATGTTGAAACATCTAAACTATTTGTTTATCTATATATATATATATATGTTTGGTTGGTTAATTTCCTTGGATTGGAGCATTGTGTAGCTTTAAAATTTTATTGATGTGATAAGTTACTGTAAGACCATAAAATTTTTGGTAATAATGCATTCTTATGCGTGTGTTTTGGTTTGGGAAAAGTGAGGGCCGTTGAGCCGTGTTTTCAAATTTAGAAGGATCACTGAGGGATGCGTATCTTAATTAGAAGTACAAAAGGGCGAGAACAGTTATACTTACTGATGTTCGAAATTTCACTAGTGTTATCTAATTGATTTTTACGCGTGTGAAAGTGATGTTAGTCTACTGTCGCGGGAACTCCTCGAGAGGATGTGAAGTGCGAGATTAATCCTAGATATAGTATGTAATTAACATGGTGTTTTGCAAGGGCATAACACATGATCTTGTTAGGATTAGACTTGTATCTTCGTGGTAGGTAACGTTGCCGAATTGGCATGTGTTATGATTGGTCGTTCGAGAGAGGGAGTGTTAGTCCCTATATGAGGGTGTGACTGTTAACATCGGGAGTGGTGCGTTATGAGCAGCTGGTGCTATATCTCGAGTAGTAGCTTATGGACGCTTCCTAAGTTTTTGGACTTCCTTACTTTGATCGAAAGTGATAGGTTTGTACCTTAACACTGGTTAGGTTGGGAGGTGCTGTCGTGAGGATTGATTGGGTGTATAACCCGTAGTTTGGGTGTGACCCGTGAGTCGAGTCACCGTAGTAAGGTCCTTGCGAAGGAAGGTTTGGGGATATTAATGAGAGGGCTGGGGGCTTTTGCTTCTCTGGGAATTTAGAGTAGTGCATCTTTGGAAGCCTTGTCGGCAACATATGACAGTGTCGGGATTGGTTCATGATGGTTGTCTGGCGGTAACATTGGCTAGTGATGTGGCACGGAGACTGGGTGTCTTGATGGTACTCTCGAGATAAGTGACAAGTAAGATGTAGAGTGACGAGTGGACCCTATGACTTATTGGGGGATTCGGTGTGGGAGTGAGAGGGCTTGCAAAATAAGGAGGTTTTGCCTATTACGGTTGAATGTGTTAGATGTGATGGTTTCGAGAGTTGGGCGGTGTTGGCAAGACTGTGAGAATGTTCGAGGGAATGTGAGATTTGTATCTCGAGTTAGTGGGAGTGGTACCTGTATGTTGGTTCGTGTTTTGGGCCTTGCTAGTTAGCGAGTCCGTGGTGACCCCATTGGTTGTATGGGGGTAGTGTTCGTATTGTGATTGGTTATCACTTGTTAGGTTTGAGTTATGAGTGGATGCTGGCAGCATCCTTTGAAGGAAGAGCAGTTCATGTTCTAAAGTAATGAGTATAGCGTTGGTCAAAGTGGCCCTTCGTGTTTGGGTTGTTATGATTAAGGTTGACCACGTCGGTCTTCGGTCAAGGAAGTGAGCAGGCTTGTTAGATAGCCATGGCGGGGGATGGTGATTCCCTTAGACGCAGTGTTGATGCGGTTCAATTTTAGGAGATCCGGTGAGATTCCAAAGTTTGTGATTTGTGTAGAGAACTCCGTGGTTGGGGTTAGTGGTTTGAGTGGCACATCAGTGTGTGGATTACTGAGGGTAGAGTTTATTGAGTTGATTAGTCAGCTTGTCGGTATCGGGTTTGGGTTGGCATTGGTCACCTTGAGTTTAGTCTCGTTTGTTGTAGACTTTGTATGTCGATTAGGGAAAACTGAAACTAATCGAACATGTTTTGTCGTTGAATCCGACGGTTGGAATGATACATTTAATATATGTATTGATTGATCATTGTGAATGATTGGCTTTTTATACATTATGTATGTATGATGTTTGGTCTGATATTGATACAGCACTATAATGTGTATCATTTGTGTATTAAGGAGGTATTGCTGAGGCGAGATGTAGTCTCTTAATTGTTGGCCAGGTTCTGAGCCATGTTTATGATTTTAAATTGGTTAAGTTAATGGAGGCGGAATGAAATCGCAAAACCATGAATTTCTTATGCCTTATCTGTTGATAGTGTTGTTGTTATTTCTATTAACTATCATTATAGAAATGTTGTGTTTCATGGTGGTTATGGCATCACTGTGTGAGTGATGGTTGTTGATAGCGTTTTTCTTTGGAAAGAAATGGAAAACAAAATTTTTCTAGTGGTTGGGCCATCTAAAGGCGTTGTTGAGAAATTGATCTAATTCAAGGGTTTTGAGGAATTTCAAATGAATCTTTTTGGCAAATAAACTGTGGATGGTTATGTGTTTTGGATAACACCGTATTTGTGAAAAATGTTTACAAAACTTTTGAGTTTTGCGTCGAAAATGCAAGGTTCATTTTGAAATGTCTCATGAGCAAGAAAATGTTTTCCTTTTATTAATGTAAAAGATTTGCCTTGATTATCCTTTTATTGGAAATTATGGTTGTGGAGTAGTGACTTAGCTTGGGGCGCTAATCAGTTGTTGGTGAATTGTTTCAGGGAAGGTTTGGTCTTGTTAAGGCTTTCGTACTTATAGTGTTGTCGCTTGGTTGGTTAGTCTCTTCCTTGGTAAGAGTGAATCGAAGGTTGTAGGGAGAATAGTTCCTCTCCTAGTACTCGGGTGTTGATGTTGTGCGATCATTTGGCCTTGTGTTTTGGCATATCCTTAATTTCGGGGACGAAATTCTTTAAAGGGGGGAGGTTATAGCGATCCCGGTTATCTCTTTACTATTCTGTTGTTTTCCGGACGCGGTTCCGTGGAGTTGGTAGTTGTACCTATCGTGTTGTCAACCTTTAAACTCTTTAGTTTGAGTTTTAGAATGTGTTGGGCTCGGTTGTTTCAGGTTGGTAGAGCCTTAGCTCCCATTGTTGTTGTCCAGTTTTTGAACTGTCCGCTCGAGCAGGTCTTCTTGCGCTCGAGCGGGGTTTTCACAGTTTCAGTATTTCGTGCCTCTGCAAAACTTCTGCAGATGTGTTTTCTACGCTCGAGCGGGTTTCTTGTGCTCAAGCAGGTCGCGCTTGAGCGGACTTGTTAGCGCTCGAGCGGGTGGTACTTTTTGGCGTAAGTTCTGTGAGGGAGAAATCTACGCTCGAGCGGACTGGTTTTCGCGCTCGAGCGAATGTACTTTATTCTTGTGTCTTGGCGCTCGAGCGGGACATTTTGCGCTCGAGCGTACCTAGCTTCTTGTCCTTGACGCTCGAGCGTTGTGTTCTCCGCTCGAGCGGGAGAGTCGTATATCAGTTGATAGCTAGGCTATTTTAAATCACTTTTTACATCCACACTCTCTCTCTTACTTTTCTAAAACTTTTTTTTGAGAGCTCCTTTCTCTAGAATCTCCCTTCTCTCTAGGGTTTGATCTAGTTAGGGTGTTCTCCTTACCTTTGGCCTTTGTAAAAGTTGTGTTGATCGTCGAGGGCTTCGTTTTGATCCGTGGATCTTGGAGTTTGGAGCATTTTGGTTTTCTTCATCCTCTTCTCTTGGGCTCCGAATTTGAGGTAGGGGTATCCTACTCCTCTTTATGAATTTTGTCTTTAAATTTTAGCATTTTGATATGTTGGGTGTTGTTGGGTAGATTCAAGAAAGTTTGGGCCTTTGTGTAATTTTACAAAAGTTGGGGTTTTGTTTGAAATAAACCTATATGCAAGTTTGGTGTAAAAAAAATGAGTTGGATGATGGGTTGTGGATGAAAATGGGACCTTAGAGTTGTTTTGTTAATTAAGGTAATTTGCCTTAATTGTTTTAATTAATTAATGCATATAATTAATTAAGGAAATGAGGAATTGAATTGGAAATGTTGAAATTGGGAATGTATGAGACTAAAGGGTGTAGTTAGATCATTTATTGCTCACCTAATTGAAATGTTGATATATTATCCATTTGTGCATTTATTTCCTGTTTAGAAATAATTGCTTTGGGCTACCGGTGGAGGGTAGCATTGATTGTTGTAGACAATGCATGATGATTAGGCAAACTAAAACTAATCAATTGGATGTGTCATAGAGTATGACGGTTGATAGAATACATTAACTTTATGTGTTGGTTGATTGTGCATATGGCCAATGTGTTTATATGCATTATGTGTAGACAGTTGATAGAATACATTATATTTATGTATTGATTGATTGCGTATGTGATTCTGTGTTTATATGCATTACTTGTGTATGAGAGGAGATGGGGGATGTACTCCACGGTTTAGGGGAAGATGAGGGATGTACCTCTAAACCGGTTAATGGTTAAGGGAAAATGGGGGATGGACCCAGGGTTGCAGCTCATATGCTCTCCCATTGTAGTGATGATACAGCTCATATGCTTATCTATTGAAGTGTTGATACAGCTCATATGCTTATCTATTCAAGTGTTGATACAGCTCATATGCTTATCTGTTGAAGTGTTGATATAGCTCATATGCTTATCTGTTGAAATGTTGATATAGCTCATATGCTTATCTGTGGTAGTGTGACATGGCTTATGTGCTTATCTATTGAAATGTTTGTTTGATTTGATATAGCACTAAAATGTATATCATCATCGTTTGCAAAGTATGGAAGTGGTCTATGTGTTATTGGTACAACACCAAAATGTGTATCCGTTTTGAATTTCGAAGGTGTTCTAGTCATGAACTACAATCTCATCAAATGTTTTGGCCAGAGTACTGAGCCTTGTTTTCAAACTCAAAGTTGAATAGGAAATGGAAATTGAATTGTAACGTAGACTGGGCTGTCATGGAATTGTAATAAGATGTAAATGGAAGTGTAAGTATTGACCACCTGTCAGTTGTTGATATTTTGGGCATTGTTCATAGTCGGTTTAGTATATTTTTACTGGGCTGTGGCTCACCCTATATGGGAACATCTTTTTCAGGTACAGGTAGCATGCCACCCCTGAGGACATAGCTCGGGAGACTAGAGGCAGACATACTTTTGTTATCTTATTTTCCTGGATTGTATTACATATAGATTCAAGCCAAGGACTTAATGTGTAAATTAAGTTAGCACTCTCTTTTGTAACCAAGTGTTAACTTGGAAAGCTGTAAGCCCGTAGGGCATTTGCTTTTGTTGTAAACATGTAATACTTTTGTAATGAAATACTCTGATGAATAGATGAACGTGGACCTTTTATGTATCAATGCATGTCTCTATATGGATGGGTTTAATGTTATTATTTTGGGGGCGTGACATGAAAGTCCAAGCCTTGTAGGGAGTACAACCTTGCCATACACTTGCGAATGCAGTTCGAGGCCGAATCTCCATACTCATGATGCACGCGGACTTCTCGTTGTTGTAATTTAACTGAAGATGCAAGGTTTTCCATGTTACTCGCCAAGAGTGATGCTCCCTCACTCTGCCCTTTTTTCCACTGTGGGTGTGTTGTACGACTGAATTTGCATTTGCTCCCGCCACTCGTAGGTCTGTCATCAGCGTGAATTGCCGATGACACAACATGTACAATGACCGGGGTGTCCTCTTCTTGCGCACAAGTGTGGTGGACAGTATGTTCATGCTGCGCGGATGGCTGGAAAGGGGGCAAACCACTACTGTCCTCTCAGTCTTCTTCGTCTACCAGCAAAGGATTGTCCTCGGTGGTGACAGGTTCGAACGCTGCCCCTAGTGTCAATGCAAATTTCCCGGTTGCTGTTGCACCTTCGTATACCCTTCGCATTAGGTCCATATGCTCCAACGGTTTCGTTTTGAACTTCAGTGCATTCTTGTTAATCTGGGAAAAACCAAAACACATAAACATAACTTAAAATAAGGAAGGAGGAGAAACACAACAGCCATGATGCATGCTTATGTCATAGGTTTAGTCAGCTACAAATATTATGGATCACATGAGGAGGACATTATCAATATAGATAAGTAACACCTTATATTTTTGGTAGGTGTAGACACCCCATTTTTGACCGACCTTGAGACTTAGACGTCACTAGTGGAGCGCTTGGTGATATTGCATAATGCGCTCGTTCAGAAGTTTCAGAGTCTTGGCCATGAGCCCTGCCTCCGGACTTCCGAACCCTCTTCTGTGCCTTGCCTCGGTTTGCGAACCAGGCTCGATTTTCTCTGTTTCTTTTCCTGAGAGGAGGGAGAGGTTTCGTAGACCATCTCTCAGTGGCCGTGGGCTACATTATGTGGCTGTAGGCCATTTTGCCCATTTCGGAGCCCGATTCCCGATTTTCGGAGCCGTTAGGCCGTGTGCCTCGGTTCGGGACCGCTTAACCATCTTCTATTGCTTTGGTTTTTGGCATACTTCTTATCTACTCCCTTTTGAGGGACACTGAGGTCTGAGAGACCCACTTCGTGGTCGAATACCACTTTCGGTGCTTAACAGGCAGTTTTCGGGACCCCGAACTGCGTGTTTTGGCCCCCGAGCATTCGTTTTGCATCGGTTTTCGTTCATTTTTGGCAGGTACCTCTATTTTATCACCAGGAAGGTCACTAGAGGGTGGGAGGCCAGCAATTATCTTGGCAACCAGTTATATTCCATTTTCGCCCTCCGGCACCCGTTTTTCTCACTTCCGAGCCAATGTTGAACACCTCGGGGCCACTTTCTTCAACCCCAAACCACATATTTGTGTTGTACACACATGGGAGGATCCTAATATCATATGGCCGGCCAGAAATTCCATTTGACCCTTTTGAACCCCTCTTAAAAATGGCTTGTTCTCTCTCCTATTTTAGAGTTGCCAATTTCGAACCACAGGGTTGTGATGAGGGGACCTGGGAGGACACCTTTTTGTGGTGACCGGCCAGAAAATCAATTTGACCTTTTTGACCCCTAGCCGGCCGGCTAGGGGGGGTGGCCGGCCGGCCACCTGCAACTCCAAAAGGTGGCCGGCCATGATCCTCACCAAATTCACTTTACAGCTGTATAGCTGTTTCCCCCAGAAAATATCTGTATCCGGGGGATATTTTTTGGGGGAAAACTTGCCACCTTTTCCCCCACCTTTTCCCCACCTTTACTCCCTCTTTTTGGTCCATATAACCAGCAGCTAGCATTTGTATCAGGGGTTAGAAAAATTGCTTCAAGGATATACATACATATCTCCATCCATCTCTCTCATTTTCCTTAAAAAACTCCTAAGTTCTACCTCATTTCTTCATCACCACCAAGCACCACCACCATCACTCCATTCCAGCAGCAAGGGGAGGAATTCCAGCAGCTTAGAGTCATCAAAGTTGGTCCAAGAAGCAACAAAAGCATTGGTCTTCAAGGGTAAGTCCACTTTCCCTCTTTTCTAGCTCATTTTTGCACCATTTCTTAGCCATATATGCTTGTTGTTTTGAGCTCCGGCCTTAACTTAAAGTGGCCTTCTTTTGAGCTCTTTTTCACTTTTGCTTAAGGGCTCAACACTGTTTGAGGCCCCCATATTACACTTGCTTCAATATCCTCCTTGAATGTCATTTTCTTGCATGATATTTTTAGCCTATATGTGATCTTTTTTGGAGCATGATGTAAACTGTAAATAGGCTTATTTTGAGCTTCTCTTCAACATTGAAGAAGGGATCATCACTGTTTGGGACCTCCATCTGCCACTTCATGTTATATCCCTCTTTGGTCCCCTTTTTTTGCATGCTTTGGCAGCCCATTGTGCTCCTGTTTTTGGCCTTTTTACAGTACTGAAAATAGTCTTATTTTGGCCCATTCTTCATGTTTCATTAAGGGTCTTTGGCCGTTTGTGGAATATTTTGTATACTTTGTGTTATAGCCTCTGTTGAGCCTCATCTTGCATGACATTTTGAGTGTATTTATATACTGATTTTGGGGCTGCCATAAACTTTAAATGTGCATATTTTTGGCCCCTCTTCAGTGTTATAGAAGACTCTTTTTCTTTTTGGGCTTTTCATCTACCACTTGCTTCTTTGTCCATTTTCCGGCCCATTTTCTTGCATAAGAGCTTAGCCATATCTATGTTTGTTTTTGGGGTTTTTACAGTTCTGTAAAGTGGCTTATTTTGGGCCCCTCTTCAATGTTGTTGAAGGGCCCTAACCTGTTTGGGGTCAGAAACTGTGAGTTGCTTCTTTACCTCATGTTTAGGGCCATTTTTGCATGCCATTGTTGCCCTATCTGTGTTTGCTGATTGGCCATGATTTGTACTGGTAAAATTCTAATTTTGGGGCTGCCTTGCTACTGTCTATTCATTGCATGTCCATATTGTGCATATTTGGTATAGCTATAGGCCATTTCATGCGCTAAAATTCATGTTTCGGGAGAGATTCCATGCATCGGGTGTCATTTCGCCTTATTTCGGGGCTGTTTTCCCCTTTATTTTGCTACTGATTTTTGCATGTTTGCATGTCATATTCCATGTCTTTGCCATGTCTCATTAGAGTGGCATTTCGGTGACTGAGGGTCGGTTCTCGGTTTGCGTGCACGCGTGCACGCATTTCGAGTTATCTTGTTTTCATCCATTGGCCTCCTATGTGAGTGTGGCTGAGGCTCTCTCATGTTGGTGTAAGCCCATTATTGCATTGCATATGCTATTGCCTCGATTTGTGTGCCCATGTGCACGCGTTTCGAGGCACTTCATTTTCATCCATCGGCCTCTCATGTGGCTGAGGCTCTCTCATGTGAGTGTGGCTGAGGCTCTCTCATGTTAGTGTAAGCCCATATCATATTTCCATGTCATTTGCATTGCGTATGTCATTTTCTCGGTTTGCGTGCCCATGTGCACGCATTTCGAGGCATCTCATTTTTTACAGCATAGTGCATACTAGGTTGTATCTTAGATCGCATTCAGTCATTTTCTCAATTTACGTGCCTGTGTGCACGCATTTCGAGACATCTCATTTTCATAGCATTGTGCATACTAGGCTGTATCTTAGTTGCATGCATGCATATCATGTATATTGCATCGTGTTCGGGAAAGAAGTTAGCCCGGGCACGGGAGACGAGGTGCGTTTCGTACTCCGAGTGACGGAACGTGTCTCAATTCCCAGTCACCGACACTCCGGATTACTCATGATGGAGTTAGGTTCTTGTTATGTTTACACGTGCATTCATTATATATTGAGTTGCACATTTCGACTCCTCTGCCATCATGCATCGATATGCGTGATTGGTGGCACGAGGATCGAGGCATGCATATATCTGTGAAAATACATTGCCATGCCCCTTTCCTGCTCTCTGTTGTAGCAAAATGAAGAATCAGCAACTTTTTAGAGTTTGGCGCGCATTTCAAGAAAAGGTGTAAACAGAGGCTAATTGGGGCATCCCAGTGGATTTCCGCGCAAGGCAGCCCAGGCATACATCATTCATCAGGAGCAAGGCAGTCCCTGGCTTGCACGCCAGTTTTACAGCTTTCTTAGTTAATTTGATTAATTAATTAGGAATTTGTATATTATTTGGACTGTATTATTTGGACTGTAATATTCTTTTATTCGGGACTGTATATTTATTCGGACTCTCTGCGCGAGGGCACAACTGTAATAAGTGTGCGTGTGTGTGTTGTATGTCTTCCAACCCCACGTCTTTCTCCCTTTTATTTATCTGCTTTTGATGGTTAGATTAAGGCATATTTCAATTAGCATACAGTATGATAGCATGTTTGCATTCATTCATCTGTTTTGCATGCATCGGGCTCGGCGCATTATACTAACTGCATTGTACTTTCAATTCCAAATTGAATACATGTTAGTTGTAGCATTCCATATGCCATGTTTAGAATAGCCGAGCCTACTATAGTTGCGTTTTTGCATGTGTTGCATTAGGCATTTTTGTATACTTAGGATCATGCATGATTTCTAATGTAGTTTCTATTTTGGCTTGGAGTACTCGGTAAGTTCTATGCTTTAGCATCCTTGCATACGTGTGAGTGACTGCCATGAATAGCATGCTTATCATGAGGCTAATTGCTTATGTGATATAACTTCCTGAGTGCCTGTGGGTGAAGGTTGGGTTACTTAAATTGGAATAAATCATCAAATGTTTTAAGCCCACTAGATAGTGGCAAAACCATCTTTTCTAAGCCCACCTGCGGGTGGAAAAATCTGCATTTTAAGCCTACTTGCAAGTAGCAAATCATCTTTCAAATAAACAAGCATGAAATGTTTTGTTTCAATTCAGGTGACCCGGTCTATACTTGTATGCTGTGCGCATCACATAGTAACCTAGGCTAATAACCGGAATAAGAACACACAAAGTTTTCAAAAATAGATATCATGGTTAGTAGAGGCCGATCTTTGATCGGACGCGGGGGTGCTCACGAAGTGACCTTCCCCAATCGTACCCAAGTTCCCGAGCCGAGGCAACTTTGGTGATGACGGACACGTGGCCTTTGGCACCGAGTCAGGGTTTCCTAAATTTCCCATTAAAAAAAACATTTAGGTGGCGACTATGTATCTGGCAAAGCAGTCCATGTTTGGCACTTCTTTCAAAATCTGTTTTCTCAAAACGATTTGCCGGATTTGGACTCTTTGGTTCAGATTTAGAACCGTGACAATTTGAGAGTCCTGAGCTGTAGTGACCCCAAATGAATAGAACGGGAGCTCGTTCCTCCCGGGGCGTTCGGGGACGTCTACAGTAGGTCTCTTGCATGAATTCTTACAGTGATGTGACTTGATTGCTTTGCCAGATTATCTTCATTTTTTTCGTATACTGTCCCTCTAATCAGTGCTATGCTATATCATACATATGACATTTGTAATTGTCATATCCAATTTGCTTATACTTTATCTTACCAGTCATCTATCATGACACAAATATCATTATAATATGGTTGCTTTTATTGACAGTTTCGAATAGTTGTTGTGAAATTTTATGTTGCATAAAAAGTCTGTTCCAATGCGCTTCGACCTAGTTGCAGAACGAGACATAGAACAAGTCCATTATACCATCTATTATGTCTTCAAAAGAGACTTTCTTAGTCCATTATCTGTGTTGTTGGATTTGATTAGTCTATTAGGCTTACCTGCAAAGGTTGGGAATGTTGTATATTTTACAAATTTCTTGTATAAAAATGTGGTAGGCATCACATATCATTGTTTGTAGAGTACATATTTTGTAGAATGGCTCATAATGCAGCCAAAGGAAATTATCCAAAGTGAACACCTTCATGCTCAGCTCAAGCTCAGGATGCTAAAAGATTTTGATTGGACTCTAGCTCATACCCAATATATGACAAGAAATTAACTCTGGCTTGTTTTATGACAGTCAGAGGGACAGCTTACTTTTAGTCAATTTTTTTTTTGAATGTCTTACTAAGTAGTGATGTTTTTTTGTGGTGCATGCATTTAGTTGAGAAATTTTTTTCTTCGTCTACTGGTAAACACTGTTATAAAAGAAAAGAAAATGTGTTATGGTAGGAGGATGAGTTTGCAAATGAGTTTTAAATCATCTCCATAACATAAACAATCAAGGTAAGATAACAGAAAAACAATAGTGACAAATTGTAAGGGTTTTGGGAAGGTGCTTAACATGTCAGGGAGGGAATGGAAACAAACAAACATGTGGGCGTTTTTTGTCAACTACGCAAATGAAATTAGTTTATTTGAAGATTGAATGATAAGCCCAAAGAAACGTGACATAACAAATTGGTGTCTACTCATGCACTACTAGTACATGCCCATTCACATTCATAAGCATAAAACACCAAGACACAACAACCTGAGGCACAAAGATTTGTTAATGAATCTTGCTTGGCCAACTTACCAAAGTATATAAGTAACCTGTTTGGAGTGAAAAATAGGTGTGCAGGTAACCACATAGGTTCAACGCCAGTCAAACACACACCAATGCAATTTGGAGTACGAAATGGCAGTGAAAGTCAAGTACTTGCCCACAGAAACTCACAAAACAGTTAAAAAAATTTCACAAAACAGTCATACATAGGGAGGGAGACAGAGAGATGGATAGGCAACTTGGCAAGTATAACAACGGTTGTTGGGGTGAAAAGTAGGTGTCTAACCAGGTTTAGTTCTTGTTTTTGGTCACATTAAAATATTAATGAAGAATTTTTAAAAATATATATTGTAACATATGCATGACTATCACGTTGGATGTTACAAACAAGAATATGGAATTGTTACCTTTTCATAATAGGCCCACCAGTCGTCGGATGCTTGTATCAAACCACTTGCTTCATTGTAACTTATGCCGGTTGGCCCATGCCTGCTTTCCATCAGGCGTGACCACGACTACCAATCCTTTTTCAGTAACGCGTACTAGTTTTGCAGTTGCTTCACATCATGGACCTTATGTGTACGCTCCTCGAAGGCCTTGGCAATAGCCCTGTATCCGTGCATTGTCATTGTATGGAAGCTGCCCTTGAAACCTAAGTCCAACTCTTTGATAACAAGTTGCAAGAACATGCGCACCGTGTCAAAGTCCCAATTTGCTTTGTGCACATTTGCGAACTGCGGTTGAGACTGTTTACCACCACGCTTACGCAAATGTTTCGAAGATGTCGATTGCGATTGTGAGTGCTCCATTTCGATACTACAATGCAACAATAATTGTGGCATATGTCAAAAAGCAACATTGTGACAACATGAAAATGGTAAATAACAATATTTATTTAAGAAATTGCCATCCATTTCCTTTTAGTTAAAAAAATTACCAATAATATATTTGTCTGTTCGTAATTTAAATTGCCATCCATTTCCTTTTACTTAAAAACTACCTATCGTCCTATTAATGTCATACCCTCTCATACTGGAGTCAACTCCTCTCATACGCTAACGATGCCGGAAACAAGTAACCATTACTGACTCAAGAAATTTCCTTCAAATGTCAAATCTTCATCCTTAAACCTTCTATTGAATCAGCAAATACACAGTGATGATGCCCCAATTTGCCCCAATTGTTTTGAAACACTAATCTCCATTTTGTTTTCTAGATGTTTTCAACAAGCAAAAAAGAAACAGACCCAAATGGTTGACACATCAAGTGAGAATTTAAAGACCCAACAAACTCAAGCTCTGTGAAATATCCAAACCGAAAATTGTGAACATTACAAGCATATCATCACATAACCAAGAGAAAAAAGAAAAAGCAAAAAAATGTCAAAATAGAAAATATTTTCTCAATGGATATCTAAGAAAACAAAAGCTTTATAGAACCTTAAATACCCAAAACCATCACACACCCAAAAGAAAAAATCTACAAATTTTTTGAAGGGCTTTGTGGGTAATCTTCACCGACCAAAAAGAGAGAGACTCAGAAGGCTAAAACATCGACCCACGCAGATAGTATGATAGAGGGGTTAGGTTATGGGGCAGCCATTAAAGACAAAGGAAAGTGCAGGAACAGAGGAGAGAGTGATGAAGAAGGGAAAGAAAAGAAAAGGTTGGAAAGTGGAAGTGTGAGAGTGGATAGAGTTATTAATTTGGGCGATTTAGGGGGCTCATTTTCGAGCTACATAGCGGTTCTGAATGGGGAAATGTACATAATTGGTTTAGGAAAAATCAAAGATTTTCTTTGCACCTACCAAATCGTCGAAAATGGGAAAATGTACAGAATTGGTTCACATGCCCAAAATCAGTGGCGTGGAAGAGATGTTACCTTGTTCTTTGGGGGATACGGGCCGAAGTAGTGTAGATCTGGTCGGCGATGGTGCAGATATGGACGAGGGATGGTCTTCCTGTCGGTTACAGTTTTCAGGTAATCACGTCGAGGTCTGCCTTTGGCACGGCTGTGGCGGTGGTGCAAGGAGAAAGGTGTGACGGATCTCCGACAGTGGGTGGTGTGTCTTTGATGGACTAGACTTGTTCAACCGACTGAGGGTTTTTGTCTTGCTTGCCGTTCTTGCAAATGGAGGTTGGAGAAGGAAAGGGGCTTTCTGATAGCGTATATTTGTGATATATTCGACTCAGATGCAGCAACAAAAAGGAAGGGCAGAAACGTAATTTTACCCTCTGCAAAGTGAGACAGGGTTTTGCTGCCCAATGCATAGAGATAAGGTAACTTTTTGGCTTTTCATCTTTTTTAGTAGATCCCAAACCAGCCCTTAGTTTGGGGTTAAAAAGCCTCGTTTGGGATGGACGTTTTGTTTTTTTAACTTTTGTGAGAAAAAAAATGAAATGATTATGATTTGAATGTGATTTTTTATTTTTATTAAATTAAAAAACTTATTTTATATAGCGATCCCGGGTTTACCCTTGTTGTATAGTGATCCGGACATGTGTCCGTGGATGTTGGTAGTTGTTTATTATCTTGTTTACATCCTTTCTTACTTTGTATTTGAGTTATAGGATGTGTTGAGCGGGTTTGTTACAGGTTGGTTGAGTTTAGAAACCAAAACTAGTTGCCCAGGTTTTTTTTTTTGCCTGTACGCTCGAGCGGAGGTGTTGGCGCTCGAGCGTAGATTACATCCATCCAGTATCTTGTTGTGCAGTGTTGTGAGCTCGAGCGTAGGGATTGGGAGCTCGAGCGGAGGCCTGGTTCTGCAAAAGTGCTGGGCGAGTGCATTCTGCGCTCGAGCGGGAGGTTGGCCGCTCGAGCGGAAGTCTGTGAGTGGCCGCTCGAGCGGGGTGTTTTACGCTCGAGCGGAAGACTGGGTTTAAGTCCCGAAATTGTGACTTTTCAAATCACTTTTTCACTTTCTCTTCTCTCTCTTACTTTTCCAAAAACACCATTGTTGAGTCTTTCTCTCTAGATACTACCTTCTCTCTAGGTTTTGATCTAGTAGGAGTGATTTACTCACCTTTGGCCTTTACAAAAAAGTTGTTGATCGTCGAGGGCTTCATTTTAATCTGAAAATCACGGGTTTTGGAGCACGTTGGGTTTTGTCGTCTTCTCCTTTGGGACTCCGAATTTGAGGTAGGGATATCCTACTCCTCTCTATGGGTTTTGTCTTTAAATTTTGGTATTTTGAGATGTTGGGCTTGGTTTGGTAATTTTGTGAAAGTTTGGGGCTTTTGTGTAATTTTACAAAAGTTGGGGTTTTATTCATAATAAACTTAGATGCATGTTTAGCATGAAAAAAATGGAATGATTGCTGAATCATTGAAGAAAATGGGACCTAAGGGTTGAAATGGTAATTATGGAAAATGGTCTAATTGCATTGTTTAATTAATTGGGATAATTAATTGATGAGAAATGAGGAAATGAAATGTTGATTGAATATCCATTTGTGCATTTATTTTCTGTTTTAGAAATAACTGCTTTGGGCTATCGGTGGAGGATAGTCGTGATTGTTGTAGACAATGTATGTTGATTAGGCAAACTGAAACTAATCAATGGAATGTGTTATGGAACTTGACAGTTGCTAGAATACATTAATTGTTTGTATTGTGTGATTGTATATAGAACCAATGTGTTTATATACGTTATGTGTAGAGGAGGAGATAGGGGATGTACTCCGCGGTTTAGGGGAAGATAGGGGATGGACCTCTAAACCGGATAGGTATTTGGAGGAGATAGGGGATGTACTCCGTAGACAGAGCTCATATGCTTGTCTAGAGAAGTGAAGATAGAGCTCATATGCTTATCTTTGTGAAGTGAAGTGTGGATACAGCTTGTATGCTTATCTGTGGATATTGTTGATATACATATCTGTTGTAGAGTGTGGATACAGCTTGTATGCTTATCTGTGGATATTGTTGATATACATATCTGTTGAGAATGTGGATATAGCTTTTATACTTATCTGAATGTGAGATATAGTTTTTATACATATCTGTGGAAATGATGATAGAGCTAGCATGCTTATCTGTTGAAAAAGGGAAAATGAAAAGTAATTGGGACTTGTAAGTCGTTGACATAAATATGTAATTTATGTGATTGAATCAGTGTTGACCAACTATCAATTGCTAATGTTTTAGTCATTGTCCATGGTTGGTTTAGTGTATTTCTACTGGGCTGTGGCTCACCCTATATGGGAATATCATTTTCAGGTGCAGGAAGCATGCCACCTCCAAGGACATAGCTGGGAGGCTAGTGGCGGACATAGTTCTGTCGTTTTACTGTTGATGTATTACATGTAATTTCAAGCCAAGGGCTTAATGTGTAAACGAGTTAGAACTCTTTGTTGTAACCAAGTGTTAACTTGGAAAGCTGTAAGCCCGTAGGGCATTTTGTTATGGGGTTAACATGTAATACTTATGTCTTGGAATTCTAATGAATGAAAGGAATGCAGTTAGTTTAAATGTAAATGCATGTCTTACCTGATGGGTTTATTGTTATTATTTTGGGGGCGTTACAACTTGGTATCAGAGCGTACCGGGTTTGAATACTTTGGGTACGTGGGAAGTGATTAGGATCACAATGGGTTTGTCTCGCTTGATAGAGACTTAGATGTAGTATCATATGCTATGTGCTCAATTGATAACATGCTTATGTGACTATGTGGGTATGGGATTTAATTTCTAGGATGTTGATTGGATCCTTGAGTTTCTGGGAGTCTTGTTGGAAAAGCACTTGATCAATGCTGTTTCTAACCGGAACTCTAGTAACGTCTCGGGACTATCATTATCCGGAAATGAAGTTCGTAAGTGCTTATGTGTTTATGTGCTTATGTGGAGTGAATTATAGTTGTCCATGCATTAGGACGTGAGTGATTAGTTTCGGCACACCTATGAATGTGCTAACGTTCTGTGTTGCCTTTATTAGGATGTCAGGACGAGGAAGAGGTGCTAGGCGTGGTAGACCTGCGAGGCAGGAAGTACCGTTACAGGGTGAGATTCCGGCAGTGCAGGAGGGAGTTGGGCAGGCCAATGTGGCCGAGCCAGTAGGTCAGCAGGCTATGGGTGCCTTGGCCAGAGAGATAGCAGGAGCTTTGGGTATTCTTAGAGCTGGGAATCAGGCAGCTGAGACAGGGCCTTCCTTCTTGAAGAGGGAGTTCTTCCGGTGTAATCCGGATGAGTTTATCGGGGATCCTAAAGAGCCGCTTAAGGCAGATGAATGGCTCGAACAGACAACGAAGACGTTTGAGATGCTTGGCATCGAGGACGGAGCACTGAAAGTGACCTTGGCATCCTTTCAACTGAAGGGAGATGCGGGTCAATGGTGGAAGTACGAGAAAGCTCATGTTGGTGGTACTTGGGAGGCGTTTGTGAATGCTTTTCAGGAGAGGTTTTTGTCTGCAGTAGCAAGGGAGAAGCTGAGGGATCAGTTTAGCCGGCTTAATCAGCAGGGCTTGTCAGTGGCCGAGTTTGAGGCTACTTTTACCAGTCTGTCTAGGTTTGCACCTGAACTGGTGGCGTCTGAGGAACGCCGTTGCTATGAGTTTGAGCGGAAGTTGAGGCGGGGCCTCAAGTTGAGAGTTGGTGGGTCTTATATTCGAGAGTATAGACACCTAGTGGATGCTGCAGCTCATATGGAGCTTATGATGCAGGAGGAGGATGAGGGTCAGAGAGGCTCCAAGAGGAGCCAGGATAGTCAGAGTGATGGCAGGAGGCAGAGGGGTTCTAACCCTCAGCAGTCTCAGGGTGCAGTCTCTAGATCGACCTTTCCAGTGCCTAGTGTAGGCTCGGGGAGAGGCAGTCAGGGAGAATTCACTTGTTACAAGTGTGGCCAGTTGGGTCACAAGGTTTCTGTTTGCCCGCAGAAGGGTGGGGGTCAGAAAGCTGCTTCTTCTTCAGCTAGACCGCCGAGTCAGAGTTTGGGCAGGGGGCAGCTCTTGATTTGTTATCAGTGTGGACAACCTGGGCACATGAAGAGGTTTTGCCCACAGTTGAGTGCCACTTCGGGAGCGTCTGGTTCTAGGCAGACGCAGGGTTTTCAGCCAGCTCAGTCTGTGCAGGCCTCGAGGGCCAATCCGGGAGCTTCGTCATCCCAGTCTGTGCAGCAGTCTTTTGCTCCGAGAGGTGAGCAGGTAGACCAGGGGCCTACGGGGCGCGTGTATGCTGTTACCGCGCAGGATTTAGTACCGGCTCCATCAGTAGTGAGAGGTACTTTTCTGTTTTGCAACTCAGTTGCTAATGTGTTGATAGACACGGGTGCATCTCATTCTTTTGTATCTGCTGCATTTGCATCTGTTTTGGAATTGGAGTTAGCACAGTTAGCATCTCCTATTTGTGTGGTATCGCCTTTGGGTGGTGAGTTGATTCTGAAACAGGGTGTTAGAGGATGTGATATTGAGGTCGCCGATTATAGGCTTCCTTTTCCGTTTGTTGTCATGCCCATGAAGGGTTTTGATGTTATTTTGGGTATGGACTGGCTATCGTCATACCGGGCTGTTATTGATTGCTACCGCCAGAGGGTCACGTTATGTACCTTGAGCGGGGAGTGGTTCCATTTCTTGGGAGATCGGGTTGGTAGTGTTTTGCCACCGGGGTTTGATTCGCGAGGGCGAAGTGAGCTTAGTGGTTTACTTGCTAGCTTTGAGAGTGGTGAGAGTGGTGAGACCCAGCATGTATTGCCGATGGTGGTTTGTGAGTATTCGGATGTCTTTCCCGAAGATCTTGTTAGTTTGCCACCTCACCGAGAGATAGAGTTCTCTATTGATTTAGTGCCTGGTACGGCACCGATTTCTATGGCACCTTACCGTTTTGCTCCAGCAGAGTTGGTTGAGTTGAAAGTTCAGCTCCAGGAATTGCTCGATAAGGGCTTTGTTCGCCCTAGTGTTTCACCGTGGGGAGCACCGGCACTCTTTGTTAAAAAGAAAGATGGTGCCTTGAGATTGTGTATAGACTACCGGAAGTTGAATCGGGCTACGGTTAAAAATAAGTACCCTATGCCCCGTATAGATGATTTGTTTGACCAGTTGAAGGGTTCCCGTTGTTTCTCTAAGATAGACTTGAGATCGGGTTACCATCAGTTGAGGGTCAGGGAGGAAGATATTCCGAAGACGGCATTCCGTACGCGGTATGGCCATTATGAGTTTCTGGTGATGCCATTTGGGCTTACCAATGCACCGGCAGTCTTTATGGACTTGATGAACCGGATTTTCCGGGAGTTCTTAGACCGCTTTGTGGTTGTTTTTGTGGACGATATCCTTATTTATTCGTCATCTAAGGAGGAGCACGAGGAACACTTGAGAGTGGTGCTTGAGTTACTTAGAGCCCATAGGCTGTATGCCAAGTTTGGGAAGTGTGAGTTCTGGCTGAGGGAAGTCAAATTCTTAGGCCACGTGGTATCCGGGGAAGGGGTGTCTGTTGATACATCCAAGGTTGAGGCAGTGCAAGATTGGGCACAGCCTAAGAGTGTGTTTGAGATCCGCAGTTTTCTGGGATTAGCTGGGTATTACCGTCGGTTTGTGAAAGATTTCTCCAGGTTAGCATCACCGTTGACTAGGCTGACTCGGAAGGGAGTCAAGTTTGTGTGGAGTGAGACTTGTGAAAAGTCGTTCCAAGAGTTGAAAATTAGATTGACCACCGCTCCGGTGTTGATTATTCCGGAGAGAGGGTTGGGTTACGCGGTTTATTGTGATGCCTCACGAGAGGGTTTGGGTTGTGTGTTGATGCAAGAGGGAAAAGTGGTAGCTTATGGCTCACGTCAGTTGAAAATACACGAGAAGAATTACCCCACACATGACCTAGAGTTAGCAGCTGTGATCTTTGCCTTGAAAATCTGGAGGCACTACCTTTATGGTGAGAGGTTCGAGGTATTCTCGGATCATAAGAGTTTGAAGTATCTGTTTACACAGAGAGACTTGAATCTGAGGCAGAGGAGGTGGATGGAGTTCATCGAGGATTATGATTTTGAGTTGCATTATCATCCGGGAAAGGCCAATGTTGTGGCCGATGCCCTTAGTAGGAAAACCATTAGTGATGTAGCTTGTATAGCCATCCGGGAATGGGAGATGTTGGGGGCACTTGGCGAGTTTGATTTGCTACTGGGCGAATCTGTTGAGGCTGCGGCCTTGTTTTCTGTTGTTGCGCAGCCTACACTTATGATTAGAGTGTTAGAGGCACAGAGAGGTGACCTTGAGGTAGAATCCCTCCGAGAGAAGATCTCCAGTGGGAAAGTTGAGAAGGGTTTGACGGTGTATCCCGACCTGAGTGTGAGATACCGAGACTGTTTGTTTGTACCGGAGTCTTGCCGAGAGGAAGTACTCCGAGAGTTTCACCATTCGCGCCTTGCGGTGCATCCGGGAGGTACTAAGATGTATCAGGATTTGGGTCGCCAGTTTTGGTGGCGGGGTATGAAAAGAGATGTGGCTGTCTTCGTATCGAAATGCCTTACTTGCCAGCAAGTGAAGGCCGAGCATCAGAGGCCAGCGGGTTTGTTGCAACCCTTGCCTATTGCCGAGTGGAAGTGGGAGCATGTCACTATGGACTTCGTTGTAGGTCTTCCGAGGACTCAGCGGGGTAGTGATGCTATTTGGGTGGTTGTAGACCGGTTGACTAAGTCGGCACACTTTATTCCTATGCGCGTGAGAGATTCGGTAGATCATCTTGCCGACTTGTATATTCGGGACGTAGTGAGATTGCACGGGGTCCCAGTGACGATCGTCTCAGATAGAGATCCTCGTTTTACTGCCAGGTTGTGGCAGAGTTTGCAGAGTGCCTTGGGCACTAAGTTGACCTTTAGTACGGCCTATCATCCTCAGACTGACGGGCAGTCCGAGCGTACTATTCAGATCCTCGAGGATATGCTTCGGGGTTGTGTCCTGGACTTCAGTGGGACGTGGGAGAGGCACTTGCCATTGGTAGAGTTTGCCTACAACAACAGTTTTCAGTCTAGCATCGGTATGGCACCGTTTGAGGCCTTGTATGGCCGACCGTGTAGGTCTCCAGTGTGTTGGGCCGAGGTGGGTGATGCACCTTTGTTGGGTCCGGAGTTGGTTAGGGAGACGACGGAGAAAGTTGAGCTTATCCGTAAGAGGCTTGTTACAGCCCAGAGTCGACAAAAGAGTTATGCCGATCGTAGGAGGAGGCCTTTGGCGTTTGAGGTAGGTGATCATGTCTTTCTGAAGATATCACCTAGGCGAGGTCTGATGAGGTTTGGGAAGAGTGGGAAGTTGTCCCCTCGGTTTATTGGTCCTTTTGAGATCCTTGAGAGGATAGGTGAGGTTGCTTATCGGTTAGCCTTACCGCCGCAGTTGTCCGGAGTGCATGATGTGTTTCATGTGAGTATGCTTCGGAAGTATGAACCAGATCCATCACATGTGTTGGATTGGACAAATTTAGAGGTAGATGAGGATGCCTCGTATGAGGAGAGACCGGTTCGGGTCTTGGATAGGCGGGATCAGGTCCTGCGTGGCAAGACCATTCCTTTTGTGAAAGTCTTGTGGAAACATCACGGAGTGGAGGAAGCCACTTGGGAACGTGAGTTGGAAGTCCGTGAGAAATATCCGGACTTGTTTGTTGATATGTAATCTTGTATTTAAATTTTACATTTTGTTGAACTTAAGAGCTTTTTATATGTCTTAAGTTGTGAAACATTGAAAATGTTTTGGTTATTGGAAGTATGTTTTGGAACTTGCCTCATACGGAAGTTGAATGTGATACTATATGTGTTGAATATATTGTTGAAATTGGAAAGATAGTGCATAATGTTGATGCATGTTGATAATACATATGTGGTTTACATATTGTGATATGTCTCTTGTTAAAGGGATGGGATGACCGGGAATGGGTCGAATTGTTGAATGTTCAAGTGTAACATTGATTAAAAGGGAGAAAAACTTGTTTTGAAAACTTGTGCTTAATTTCGGGGACGAAATTCTTTAAGGGGGGGAGGTTATAGCGATCCCGGGTTTACCCTTGTTGTATAGTGATCCGGACATGTGTCCGTGGATGTTGGTAGTTGTTTATTATCTTGTTTACATCCTTTCTTACTTTGTATTTGAGTTATAGGATGTGTTGAGCGGGTTTGTTACAGGTTGGTTGAGTTTAGAAACCAAAACTAGTTGCCCAGGTTTTTTTTTTTGCCTGTACGCTCGAGCGGAGGTGTTGGCGCTCGAGCGTAGATTACATCCATCCAGTATCTTGTTGTGCAGTGTTGTGAGCTCGAGCGTAGGGATTGGGAGCTCGAGCGGAGGCCTGGTTCTGCAAAAGTGCTGGGCGAGTGCATTCTGCGCTCGAGCGGGAGGTTGGCCGCTCGAGCGGAAGTCTGTGAGTGGCCGCTCGAGCGGGGTGTTTTACGCTCGAGCGGAAGACTGGGTTTAAGTCCCGAAATTGTGACTTTTCAAATCACTTTTTCACTTTCTCTTCTCTCTCTTACTTTTCCAAAAACACCATTGTTGAGTCTTTCTCTCTAGATACTACCTTCTCTCTAGGTTTTGATCTAGTAGGAGTGATTTACTCACCTTTGGCCTTTACAAAAAAGTTGTTGATCGTCGAGGGCTTCATTTTAATCTGAAAATCACGGGTTTTGGAGCACGTTGGGTTTTGTCGTCTTCTCCTTTGGGACTCCGAATTTGAGGTAGGGATATCCTACTCCTCTCTATGGGTTTTGTCTTTAAATTTTGGTATTTTGAGATGTTGGGCTTGGTTTGGTAATTTTGTGAAAGTTTGGGGCTTTTGTGTAATTTTACAAAAGTTGGGGTTTTATTCATAATAAACTTAGATGCATGTTTAGCATGAAAAAAATGGAATGATTGCTGAATCATTGAAGAAAATGGGACCTAAGGGTTGAAATGGTAATTATGGAAAATGGTCTAATTGCATTGTTTAATTAATTGGGATAATTAATTGATGAGAAATGAGGAAATGAAATGTTGATTGAATATCCATTTGTGCATTTATTTTCTGTTTTAGAAATAACTGCTTTGGGCTATCGGTGGAGGATAGTCGTGATTGTTGTAGACAATGTATGTTGATTAGGCAAACTGAAACTAATCAATGGAATGTGTTATGGAACTTGACAGTTGCTAGAATACATTAATTGTTTGTATTGTGTGATTGTATATAGAACCAATGTGTTTATATACGTTATGTGTAGAGGAGGAGATAGGGGATGTACTCCGCGGTTTAGGGGAAGATAGGGGATGGACCTCTAAACCGGATAGGTATTTGGAGGAGATAGGGGATGTACTCCGTAGACAGAGCTCATATGCTTGTCTAGAGAAGTGAAGATAGAGCTCATATGCTTATCTTTGTGAAGTGAAGTGTGGATACAGCTTGTATGCTTATCTGTGGATATTGTTGATATACATATCTGTTGTAGAGTGTGGATACAGCTTGTATGCTTATCTGTGGATATTGTTGATATACATATCTGTTGAGAATGTGGATATAGCTTTTATACTTATCTGAATGTGAGATATAGTTTTTATACATATCTGTGGAAATGATGATAGAGCTAGCATGCTTATCTGTTGAAAAAGGGAAAATGAAAAGTAATTGGGACTTGTAAGTCGTTGACATAAATATGTAATTTATGTGATTGAATCAGTGTTGACCAACTATCAATTGCTAATGTTTTAGTCATTGTCCATGGTTGGTTTAGTGTATTTCTACTGGGCTGTGGCTCACCCTATATGGGAATATCATTTTCAGGTGCAGGAAGCATGCCACCTCCAAGGACATAGCTGGGAGGCTAGTGGCGGACATAGTTCTGTCGTTTTACTGTTGATGTATTACATGTAATTTCAAGCCAAGGGCTTAATGTGTAAACGAGTTAGAACTCTTTGTTGTAACCAAGTGTTAACTTGGAAAGCTGTAAGCCCGTAGGGCATTTTGTTATGGGGTTAACATGTAATACTTATGTCTTGGAATTCTAATGAATGAAAGGAATGCAGTTAGTTTAAATGTAAATGCATGTCTTACCTGATGGGTTTATTGTTATTATTTTGGGGGCGTTACATTTTATCTTTTTATAACTAAAATAATCCCAACCTAATCCCAACCTTCTTGCCAAACAGACCCTACACATCATATACACAGTTTAATACACAAAAATCCTCACAAGATCAGACACACACTCTCTCTCTCTTCCTATCCAAACCCTAATCCTCTCTCTGTCCTCTCCGCTATTACTTTGTCCACCTGGGGGATTTTCCTGACTAAGGCATTCTCAAAATTTTAATGCCACTATAGGATGTGTTTTTTACTTTATTACCATTATAGGTGAAACGATTTTGCTAAAACCGTTCTCTAGAAAACAGTTTTGCCAATGCCTTTTTTGTGAATAAAAAAATAATAAAATTTTCCTTCACAAATCAATAGACAAAAATCCTCACACAGTCACACACACACACACACACACACACACTCTCTCTCTCTCTCTCTCTCTCTCTCCAAATCCTAATCCTCTCTCTCTGTCCTCTTCACCACTACTCTGTCCACCTCCGTCCTCCCTCTATTTTCCCAAACTCTCTCTCTCTCTCTCTCTCTCTCTCTCTCTCTCTCTCTTCAACTGTATCTATACAATACATACACAGTTTCTCAATCAAAACACTAACAGCGACATTATAGTCTTCTCCAGAAAGGGCAATCACTTCTGCTCCGGCATCAATCTCAATGTTCATATATGTACTAACAGCCGAACACACGCGATGCGTGTGCAAACTCATTTAAAGTTATAATATGAAATTGACATTTTTTTAAATAATGTACATATCTATAATCATGTGCAATGTAACATTTGATATTAATATACTTGATATTTGATAAATAATATATATATATATATATATATATATTAAAATATGTACAAATCTTTATAAAGAAAAGGCACACATGAAATTAAGGAAACAAACAAATTAATTTTTTGGAAACATAATAAACCAACAAACACAAATTTTGATAAAAAGATCAAAAATAAAAGTCAATTTTTTTATTTTTTTTATTTTTATAACTTGATAACATAATGAAACATTTCATTTTATAGAAAGTATAATTAACAGTATTACATAAAAAGACAAATACAAAAATACAAATCCAAGTCACTTAGAGTACTGAATTTTTTTTAAGAATACTGAATATTTTTTAAAAACACACACAATTAAGTAACAAACAAACCAAAATTTGAAAAACTAAATTTATACACAAAAACAAACAAATGCTTGAAAAAGTAAAACAGGAAAAAAAAAAAAAAACCCAAAGTGCTTAAGTCTAAGTCTAATCTAAAAAAATTCACACACACATGGTGCCAAAATATTCAAAGAAGCCTGCATAAATATGAATTAAGAACCTAAAAATTAATTTAATGAAAATACAAAAAACATTGATTTTTTTTCAAAAATACACACACACAAAATTAAGAACACTGATTTTTTATTTTTTTTCAAAACACACAAACAATGAAACTTTTTAATGAAGAACAAAAATACATAATAGCGTTCTCACAAAAGTAAACAAACAAACAAATCAAATTATAAAAAAACTGAATTTATACACAAAAAGAAACAATAGCTTAAAAAGTGAAATAGGAAAAAATCCAAAACTATTTAAGTCTCTAAAAAGTTGGACATAGGTGTCAAAGTGTTTAATCAAAGTGTTTAATTAAAAACACTTATAAATATTGAGAACCTAAAAATTAATTTAATGAAAATACAAAAAATACCGATTTTTTTTTCCTTCAAAAACACACACACAAAATTATGAGCACTGATTTTTTTTTTTTTTTTTCAAAAACGCACACAATGAAACTTTTTAATGAAGAAAAAATATATATAATAGTGTTCTCAATCAATATATTTTTTTCTTCAAAGAACCAAATTACGTAATGAAACTTTTTATTGAAGAAAATAAAAATATAATTAACAATACTACACTTACAATGTAAAATTATGAGTACTGATTTTTTATTTTTTTTTTTCCAAAAACACACACAATGAAACTTTTTAATGAAGAAAAAAAAAATATAATAGTGTTCTCAATCAATATATATATTTTTTTTCTCTAAAGAACCTAATTACATAATGAAACTTTTTATTGAAGAAAATAAAAATATAATTAACAATACTACACTTACAATGTAGGATAAGCAGTAGATATATATTTCGGATAAGAGAACCATAAGATTGCAATGTTCTTAAATAGTATTTCACGCAACAAAAAAGAAAAAAATCATTGAACAAATAAAAAGGAAGATTTTATAGTAAATAGAGAGAGGGATGAAGATGTCGAAACTGTTTAAAACTGTATAGCAGTTTGAAAACGTGGGAGGTGAGATTGGTTGGTATCATGAGAAGTGGGATTGGTTGTAACTTATTATTTTACCCTTAATTACAAACTGATATGTATAAAAATAATATAATTATTTAAAAAGTTAAGGTCATTTTAGGAAAATTTGAAAAAAGGGAGTGACTTCATGACGGGAGATTCCATTTACACACACACATTCCTCTTTTAACACATCCTTCTTAATTCACACACCAAATAAAATAAAATAAAAAATAAAATTTACTCATCACATACAATTTTGTTGCAGTTATATTATAGCGATCCCGGTTTCCCTTTTTTTTTTACTTGTTATATACAGACTTAGGTTCCGTGGAGCTGGTTGTTGAGAGTATGTGTTTGCACCCTTTAATCCTTATTTTGAGTCTTGGGTTGTGTTGGGAAGTTTTGGAGCAGGTTGGTTGAGCTTAGGAACCAAGTCTAGTTGCCCAGATTTTGGCTTGTCCGCTCGAGCGGGGGTTTGGACGCTCGAGCGGGGAATACACCCATCCAGTATGTCCTGTGTAATGTTGGCTGCTCGAGCGGGGGATTGGACGCTCGAGCGGGAAGTCATGAGTGACGCTCGAGCGGGGAGTTGGGAGCTCGAGCGGAGACCTGTCTACAAAAACTTCTGGAAGTGTGCATTCGCCGCTCGAGCGGGAGTTTGGCCGCTCGAGCGGGAGTCTGTGAGTGGCGCTCGAGTGGGGGTTTCCACGCTCGAGCGGAGCGACTGGTATAAAAATCCGAGATCCGACTTTCTGGATGATTTTTCATCTCCTTTTTGATTTTAAAACCCTAGAACCGTCTTCTCCCTCTCCCTACACACCTTCTCTCTTAGGTTTGATCTACTTAGAGTGTATTTCTACCCTAAGTCCTTTGTTGAAAAGATAGAGTGGGTCAAGGGCTTCCGTTTAATCTGAACAATTTTGGGTTTGGAGCACTTTGGTTTTCGTCATCTTCTCCATTCGAGTTCTTTTCTTCAAGGTAGGGATTTCCTACTCCATCTTATAAGTTTTGTTCTAAGTTTTGGTATTTTGATATGTTGGGAATGCTTTGGTAATTTTGGGAAAAACCCTAGTTGTAATAATGAATTAATTTGTATAATTAATTTCAGGAAATTGGGGAATTTGGTTAAATTCATGAAATTGAGGAATTCTTTGATTAAATGGTATAGTTGTATAATTTAAATCACTCACCTATTGAATTGTTGATGTATTTATTTTCAGTCTAGAAATAACTGTTTTGGGCTATCAGTGGAGGATAGTCGTGTTTGTTGTAGACATCGTATGTGGATTAGGGAAAATTGAAACTAATCAAATTGTTTAAGTCATAAATTTAGACTATTGAATTAATACAGAATGTACATGTATTGATTGAGCATTGCATATGCATATTGTTTGGGAGGAGATAGGGGATGTACTCCACGGTTTAGGGGAAGATAGGGGATGGACCTCTAAACCGGATTTTGTTTGGGAGGAGATAGGGGATGGACTCCATTAGCATCACTTTTATGTGTGCTTATTTATATTGAAGTGTTTTTATTGATACAACACTAAAATGTGTATCAAACTGGAAGTATGAAGTGTTTCGATATGAGCCTGAGTCTCATCTGTGTTGTTGATATTGGAAGTAATGTGAATGTGATATATAGTTCACTATTGTAAGTTTGGCCAGGTTCTGAGCCATATTGATAATCATGGGAATTGAAACTTGTCATAGACATTAGTGTTATGAAATTATAACAAGTTATAATTGATTATCTTGGTTAACCATCTATTGAATGCTATAGCTTTATTCGATACTTATATTTGGTTTAGTACTTTTCTACTGGGCTGTAGCTCACCCTTTATGGGAACATCATTTTCAGGTTCAGGTGATAAGCTACCTCCAAGAACTTAGCTTGGAAGAATTCGATCTTTTTTTTGGATTTTGAAGACTTGTCTTTAGTTATTTGTTTTTATTTGAGATTACATGTAAACATTCAAGCCAAGGGCTTAACTTGTAAATGAGTTAGTACTCATTCTTTTGTGTCCAAGTGTTAGCTTGGAAAGATGTAAGCCCTTAGGGCATTTATTTTGATGTTACATGTGATGTCTTTCAATAAAAGTACTCTGATGAATAATTCAAATGATTCGTTTTCTTTTATTAATGCATGTTAATGTTATGTATATTATGGGTTTAATTTGAGGGCGTTACATATATCCCCATACACACACTCCCAATCCACACACCTTCTTCCACACCAGCAAGCAACGATCAAACCATAACCCTAACCCTAGGCAGCAACCACTTTGTCGGCGGCGACGCAACACCTGCGACATACCGCTCTCTCTCTCTCTCTCTCTCTTGCGAAAAGGTAGGCGACGATGACTCACAGACGAAAGGCGACGGCGACTCGCAGACGAAAGGGGATTCGGATGTTGATGGTCGAACCAATGTGTTTTGTTCGGATGGTGATAATCGAACCAAATTCATTGGTTCGATGGTTGATTTTCGAACGGAGGCGATTTTTTTGACACTGGTAGTCCAAATGGTAAGAAAATGAGGCGATTCCACGATGTCCGACGTGGTGGGTAAGAGAAGCGGAAAAGCAATGGGTCGCAGATGAAAGGAAGTTGCAGTGGTGGAGGAAGAGGTAACGGCGGTGATGGAGGAAAAGAGAGGCGGCGGCCACAGAGGATGGTGGTGACTAATGGTTAGGGTTAGGTTTTTGGTAGTTTGAAGAAGAAAATGGTATTTTGGTAGGTTCATTATAGGACTAAAATGTAATAAAAAAAATTCATTAAATATGTGTAAAAAGGGTAAATAGTGTGTACAAATAGAAGGTCCCCTCCAAGGCACTAAAATTGTTATTCCCTTTTAATAATAGAACATATAGATATATATACATAATAGCATAGATAAACGGAGCAATTCTTCTGGATGATCACCAACAATTCCTTCACGCGCGCATATATATATATATATATAATTAAATTCTATATATTTATTTCATCGTTCCTTCAGTATATCATTTTTTTGGTTTACCTTTCCGTTGGAGTTGAAGAAGACGGTGAAGCATGACGAGGAGCAGGGCTAGGGGCAGGACGTGGAGCAAGACCAGCAGTATCACCCAGAGCAGGAAAATCTTTGTTCTTATCCTTCCAAAGACTGTCGTCTATGTTCTGAGACATTCTTCTTGATTCTTCTTTCTTGAGTATGGTGATTCTATAGGCAGAGAGAGAGAGAGAGAGAGAGAGAGAGAGAGAGAGAGAGAGATGGGTTTATGAGTGAGGGAGGCAGAGAGATGGCTTTAGGGTTTATAGAGGGTTTGTGAGTGGATTACGGTTTAGGGAGGGTTAGTTGTTTATGGCAATGGAGATCCTACCCAGTGGTTATCCATGGAAACCTACCCAAAATACATGGGTTTTCCAATTGGAGAGTGCTCTTGCTCATGGAAACCTACCCAATATACATGGGTTTTCCAATTGGAGAGTGCTCTTGCTCTTGGCGTCTCTGTGATTTATCACCAACATCACCGTCTCTTCTCTCTCTCCATCCCCACTCACTCTCTCTATCTCTACTGTGGAACCAAAATTAACCCCAAAACGCTGTCACTCTATCCAAACTCTACTCAGTCACTCACGAAACCCTAGTAGAACTTGCTTTCTTCAATCGAAAATGCAAGACATGTTTGGTTCCGTCCACCGATCGCTAGTGTTTCATTCACCGGATGGCAGCGGCGACAAAGGCAGCACCGTCGGAACCCTATTCATCAAATAGGTCGATTCTTGTGTGCTTATTATGTTCTCTGCACTTCCTTTCAATTTGATTTTCAGTTTAGATTTGATTTGCTTTTATATTTGATTTTCGTTTTTGGTCCGATTGTATTTGATTTTAATTTTTGGTAAAGTTTGAATTTGAAGGGTTCATGCCCTAGCTCTGTAGAATTGCCTCTGCATTGATTAAGCTATTGATTGTCGTGTTTTGATTGAGATATTGATTAAATTTTGGCTTTGGTCATACTTCTTGATCTCAAAAGGTGAATTGGAAATTCCTACAAAATTGATCTCAAGCTTGCTTGGAGATTATAAAACCTTGCAGATTTCTGGCTTTAATAACCCTACAATGTTAGTGAAATTTTTTATTCTCTTTGTTAAAGTAGCATTATTCAGTGAAAATTTTTATGAATCAATATAGAAGTCAAGTGTTCTTTATTCACTATTAAACTATTGTGTGTTTAAAATTCATGTTCTATTTTTTCTTCAAATCTTTAGTCAAATGTATAGGTTCATAGATATGGGAGGTAAGTAGATATTCTCTAATAATTGAGATGTCTTGATGTAATTAACCGTATTTTTTATATTGTGCTGCTAACAGTACTATGAGAAAATGAGATTATGGAATAGCTGTTGGCCAACAAGGCTCTTTTAAGAAACCATGTACTTTTGGCTTTGGTTATTTCAAAGAGGTCTATGTGAGAAATTCATTGGGCTCAATTGAAAGTCTATGGTCAAGTTTTAAAAAGAAAGGCTTAGATTAGCAAGATTGCCCCCAAAGAAACCCAAGAAGTACTTTCTAATTTCTGAAAAGAGTAATGTGATTATAGGACTTTGAATTATTGCACCATATTATAATCTTTTAATTCAATTTTTTTAAAGAAAGATAATTGCCCTGTTTCATACAAAAGGAACTATAATATATATCTCTGCAAGACTTATTTTGCCTTTGTAACTATATATTTGAGAACTGAGTTGTGATTACAATTCATGGTTTGGTTTTGTTTTTGTGCCAGAGTTTGATCTTCATTGTGTGAGTTGGACTTTGTTAGATTTATTTTTTTTCAAAATTATTTTTTTCTTGTTATGTTTTTATTAAATGTCATGCATATTTATTGGGGCCTTCCTATGTATTGATATTGTTGTTACTCTCACCAAAGTTCTGTAGCACCACTTGCAATTCTTCAACCCTTTTTTTTTTCTTTTTTTTCGGTTTCCTTTATGGCTGATGTTTTCTTTTCTCCTTAACTTTAGAATTACCCTCTCTGTGGGCAGTTTTTGTCAAATATTGAGAACAAATAACTATCTGAATGGGTGCCTGCCTACTATTTTAAGTCATCTTATGAAGTTTATGTTTGGGTTTGAAAAATTTTGTGCCATGAAGGGATTTCCTTCTAGTAACCCTCTAAGTGGGCTAACCAATCAAATACCTTTTTATGGTGTAAGTCATTATATTATACTTTTTTGAAAAGCTCATGGTTTGGTTCCAAAGGTAGCTTGACTGACTTTTTTTTTTTTTTGAGCTAAGTAAATCCAGCAAGCACATTTTTATTGGTTTTGTTTATGTTTGAGGTATCTGCTATCCGTTCATTTGATGAAAAATATATGAAAATTTTGATGCCATGATGTTCAAAAGCAATGTTTACATGCTTAATGGTATGGTAATAGCTATTGAATGATTCTATGATTGGCAAATGTGCATATTTCTTAACTTCGACTTCTACTTAAACTCTTCGCATCCAAATATATGTATATGATTTCCTTAAGAGTACTATTTTTTGTAAGTGGCATCTGTCTTACTTAGAATTGACATGAAACACGCAGCTTATAGTTTTTCACTGGTTGATATTGATATAAAACTTGCCCTATCTTAAGCTCTTAGGGACTACTTGATGGATGTTATGAAGATCCAAGCTTATGATACTGGAAGTTTATAAAATGAACTTAATCCATTCGGCTTTTTTATAAATTTTCCTCTTCTTTGGCACTAGATAGATACTAGTAATTACTTTTGTTTTGATTGGAGTACAAACTTCTTTTATGAAGGTATGTGATGAATAGAACTATTGACTTCGAGACTATTAGGGAAATCAAAGAGAAACTTTGCTATATAAGGCTAGCAAATAACATCATAATTTGGCTTGCTTTTATGGAATTTGTTCGACCGGAAAGGGGTTTTGTTCGGGAGCCCCGTTCTATCCAAAAACTACCCAACTTGCATATGACAGGTTATATGAATACAACTGTGCCTCAATTATATCAGTAGACCCGCTCACAAGTCCTGTTTCACTAATCTATTCTAACTAGGGCCCTATATTTGGTTGAACCACATGGTACCATACCTTTCCTCATGACATGAACTGGAATCACCGAAGTCTCTCTCAAGCGAATTTAGTGGATTGCTTACACATTGCGAAACCATCTTAACCTTACTTCAATTTATGCAATTTAATAAGATTATGATTATCTCATAACATGATTCTTATGTCTTGATTAGTTATGGAGTGCAATAATAACGGTAAAAATTATAATTTCTTAAACAGGTTGTAGTTGGTCATGCAAGGAAGTCCACAAGGTCAGTTAAATATCTAAAATTTCCTTAATTTTTTCTTTTAACATTTTTTAGATACAAATTATGACAATAATGAATTTGGGATTGTTGTTGAAGCAGTAAGCGACGATAGACTGCGACTAATGGCTTACATAGTCCTGTCCAAGTTAAGACACCTACAATGATTCGAGCAGAGGAGGTCCAGTTCACTGCAATGGCTGATGCTGCACGCCCTGCATATATTTTAGAGACAAGGAAAACAGCTCCAGGCTTACGTCTAGTGGACTAAGTGGGATGTGTGGATCACTTATTTTGGCTTTCTCCTTCGTAGTTGCACTGTATCTATTATCCTTTCTTAATTAAATTCTTTTTGGTAATCTTTTGTCTCTCTTAACAGGTACTAATAGGTGGAGGGTGGAATCACAGAATGCATTTATTTGATATGGTGATGATAAAAGATAATCATATATCAGTAGCTGGAGGTGTCAAAGATGCTCTCAGATCTGTGGACCTGTATTTAGAGCAAAACAATCTTCATATGGGGGTCGAGGTAATCTTCTCGCCCCAACTTTCAATGGTCTATTTCCAAGATGGCTGACTACAAAAAAAAAAACATAAAAGTTTTGTAATCAATGAAAAATGTCTTGTGTTGTTCAATATAATAAATTATGAATTTTTAATTTTATCAATTTAAATTTTAATCTTTTGATTTTTTTTTTAATTTAAATTATTCGTCTATTTCCGTTAAGTAAAGATGATGGGAAAATTATATTTTAACCGTCGAACTCGATATAATGTATATAAAATATCTAAAATCTTGTTTTTCGTTAACTTTAATGATTTAGTCCTTGTGCATTTAGAGAAAGCAAGAGAATTAATTAATTAATTTTTATTTATAAGATATCACTCTAGCAAACTTTGGCTGCTTCTTTTGAACTTGAGATCAAGCATTATTTTAAAATTAAAAGGAAAAAAAAAAAAGGCTCCCTCTACTTCTACTTCTAAGAGTGCAAAACAACAGAGCCACTGCTCTTCGAGGCTGGTTCCTATAGTGGACAATCCGACTGGTTCCTATAGTGCCATTCCATCCATCACTGCAATTTATTTGATTTGTTTCCTTGCAGTTATTATTAAATGAAATATCATTTGGGACCTGAGACTACCATCCTTGCTAAGAATTATACTGTAAGTTAATTCTCTGAGTGTGTAATTGTTTAATATCTTGTACCATCATAAATTGTGTCATAATAGTTTCACATCTGAATGAGTTCGTTCACATCTCAAACAACTTTGCTAAATCTGTTTATCCTCTAAATATGCTTTTATAAGCATTTATATGTTTATGATGAGAAAGTGGAAATGATGTATTGCATGCTTTGTACAAAAGAAATAAAAATAAATGTACTCTTAGTTTGATTGTTTCCTTGCAGTTATTATTACAAAATGAAATATCATTTGGGACTTGAGACTACCATCCTTGCTAAGAATTATACTGTAAGTTAATTCTCTAAGTGTGTGTAATTGTGTAATATCTTGTACCATCATAAATTGTATCATAATAGTTTCACATCTGAATGAGTGAGTTCACATCTCAAACAACTTTGCTAAATCTGTTTATCCTCTAAATATGCTTATATAAGCATTTATATATTTATGATGAGAAAGTGAAAATGATGTATTGCATGCTTTGTACAAAAGAAATAAAAATAAATGTACTCATAGTTTGAATTGTAAAATTTAAATTCTTTTATGTGATGCAAACCAGTGAATGATTTTGTAATTTGCAACGTCCATTATATTAAAGGTTGGGCATGATTTGATACAAGTATATATCGTCATCTATTGGTTTTTTGTTTTGCTTCAAACCTTTAGGCATATGAGCTTTGGTTAAGTTTGTTTGAAATACTCAGGATTTTCTTGATTTAATTGAAATAGGTCATTCTTAAAAGACTAATATGACTCAGCTGCTAGAAAAGATTAGATGCCTACTTATTTAGAAGTTAACACAATGCCTATGGTTATTGAAAAGTAGATCTATGTGCTGAATTGGTCAAATGTGCTTGCTCAATATATAGTTATATAATAAACTTTCATGTGGTGCAAACCTTTTGCATTGTGACTTATGGATGGACTCGTGCAATGTATTACCTGTTTAGTCTAATCTGGCTTTAAAACTACTCAACTACACCCAAATGGCAACTCTTAAGTCTTGGTAGTAGATTATGTTGACAGCACATCACCTTTATGACTATTGTGTTCATGTGGCACGATTTGAGCGCCTTACGGGAGTAACAATGCCCAAATGCTTCCCTAGTCCACGTAAAAATTGGTTTTTAATGTTGGTTAATTAATTTGAATCTTTCAAATGGAGTCAGAACTTTTTACAAGATTGTATGAAGTTTCTTCGTTTTACATGTCATATTTTTCAGTGGTGCTTTCTACCTACTGGCTGCTTTCCAGTAGCGATTATTATGTGTGCGAATTTCAGAATTTGAAAAATATGTTCAAACTACTAGAGGCTGCCGTGGATAGTTCTTTGTAGGATGTAATTAAAGTTTCTTTGGATAGTTCATGTGTACCAATAATTCAATTGGTGGAGGGATATCTTGTCAGTGACGATCCGTTGTGTGAAATTGATTAGTTCCAATTGGGCTTGAATATTGCAAAGTCTTTGTCTTAAAAGCAAAAAAGCTGAATGCTCATTTGGAAACACCATCCCACGCAAATACCTTTTGTCACGCCTCTTTCTGCCACCCCTCATTTCCTGTAGCTACTTTGTCGCAAAAGGTCTTTTGCGACGACATGTGGACCTTTTGCGACGTTTGAGACCATCGCAAAATGTCTGGTTTTTAGTAGTGTCACTTCCCCACGATGCCACCACTACTTCCCCAACAAAACCCAATTAAAAACCACTAAGCTTCAAATCCCCAACCCTCCCTCCTCCTTAGGCCTATACATCATCTTCCAATCCACTAAATGATACATAAAACCATCACCCACCCCACCCCAAAGAAAATCCCGTTGCCATTTCTCCAACCGACGTGCCACTGAAACAGGGATAACATGCACCAACATAAAATAAGTTAGAATACTCCCTAATGTACTATTGATTAACGTCAACCTCCCACCTTTAGACAAATACTGGCACTTCCACCCCGCCAAATGCCACTAAACTAAAAACTGCCTTAAAAGTCAACACCAAAGGCAAACCCAAATAAGACACTGGCAAGGCCGCCAGTTTACATCCCAAGATAGCTGTCAATGCGTTAACGTCCTCTACATTCCCCATTGGAATAAACTAGCCAAATTCACCCTCAAACCTGACACCACCTCAAAACATAACAAGACACATCGAAGATAACCAAGCTAGTCTTTCTCAGCTCCACAAAAAATGAGAGCATCATCCAAATATAACAAATGAGACACCACCAAAGGAACACCAGCTTCACACCCACACTAAAACCTTCCAACAAACCACCCTGCATAGCTCTAGATATCAACCTGTTGAAAGCCTCCATAACTAAAATAAATAACAGAGGCGACAAAGGATCATCCTGCCATAATCCTCGACCAATCTGAAAAAAACCCCGCCCGAGTCCCATTGACCAATACCAACATCCAAACCATAAAATAATATATATATATCCACGAAAACTTGTTACAGATTGCAAGAAAAAAAAAATGATATCAAAGCTGAGATCAGAGAGGAGAACCTGAAATCGTCCACATTATTATTAGAATAAAGAGAATATTAGAAATCATGCTATTAGATACTGATTTAAAACCAGCCCAAACATGTCAACTAAGCAATGTTCTACACGTGACTTGGACCTGCTGATATGCTCGGCAAGTGCAAAGAATAACAAAAACCTCTTTTGCTGAAAGCTAGTTTTGAGATTATTTTTTTGGTCTATTTCAACAACATTTCTGTGACAACCCCACCACGCATAGTATTTTGTATTTAATTAATTACGGAGATTTGAATTTTAGTTGCATATTATTCGGGTTTAATTTTGGAATTTATGAGCATTATTGAGTTTGATTCGTATATGATTTTGCTAAGGATTTATTTCGGAATAAAAAATTGGAGGCCTAAATGGCTTAAGAAGGTAAAACTGATGAGTTGAATCAGTTTAATTTCATGTATTGAACTATATAGGAGTTTAATTAAATATTCGATTCAGTTTAGTAAAATTAAGATTTGATTAAATTGAGTAATTAAGTTAATTAAGTTATGAGGATTGGAAATTGTGATTATTCTAAATCGGAATTGCTTGTGAGATGTCTAATTTGTATGTGTAACTTATTGATAGGAATTTTGAGTCTGATTAGAAATTGAAAGCTTTAATGATTTGAGAAAGCAAAATTGATGAGCTTAATAAGTTTAGTGTAATATTTAGAGCCTTTGGGAGTTTGATTAAAAATTTGATTCAAATTGATAACTTAACTATGATTAATTGGGCCTTAATTGGGGTTAATAGACCAATTGAGTTTTCTGGGAATTATGATTAATTAAGACTAAATGTGGTTTAATTAAGCTAATCCTACTCATGTGATTTATTGTGAAGTGGTGTGTAGAGGATTGTAGCCTTTGTGTGTGCATGTAAATGGATGTGTTGGAGCCCCAAAGTGTGTGCATGTGTGCATTGTGTTGAGTGTGTGTGTGTATATTATTTGGCTGACGACTTCACAAATTCAAGAGAGGGGGATTCATTTGCTACGTGTGCTGGAGTGTGTAGAGAAAAGGGAGAGTTCAAGTTAGAGAGAGAGAGAGCATCCCTCTCCACAGGCGTGACTCAATTTCGAATCCTAGGGGGGGCGAATTTGTTGTTTTGCAGCTAGCTCTCTACAGAGACCTCGCCTTATACTTCGATCAAAATCTAGGCTCATCTGTGGCGTGTGGTTGAGCTCCATCGGTGCCTCAGTGGTGGGTCCCTTTCACTGGGTTGGGTCAAATCAGGCCGGCAACCAGTTACCCCATGGTTGTATTGACGACACCTCAAAGCTTCCTTTTTTCTTATTGAAAAAGATAAAAGGTTAGAGAGAGAGTTGGAGAGCTCATCTTAGAGAGAGAAACCCATTGCTTGATTTGTGTAGAATCTTTATATTATACTTGAGATTGCAAAGGGTTTGGGATTATATTCATGAAATTAGATAGTTGATGAAGAAATTGAGCTATAATGAAAAGATTAGGAAGATTACATTATGTTCATCATTTTAATTTGAGTTTTGGCATTGCATGCATGAGAGCTTGTCTTCTGTTTATTTACAGAAAATTTCCATAAGTTCATACTCTTAATTGCGTGGATTTATGCATTTAATTTCATGTCTTGAAAATCAAGAGAAAAGAGTTGGAAAATCTTTGCATGCATGAAGATTTTATTTAAGTTTATATCCATTACCATACTTAGGACTACTATACTTAGGTTTCTCTCCTCCTATATAAAGGAGTCTTGTATACATTATTACTTGATTAATTATTTAACATAATATTGAATATACACATAGTATAATATTTTCTCTCTTTATTTTTCTCTCTTAAATATTCTAGCATGATATCAGAACTAGGTTAAGTACCTACTAATTTCGCTTCACTGGCAGGCGACAGCCTTGCCTGGACCGCCCGCCGGACCTCAACTGAATCCATTCCCTGACCTTTTTGTTTTTTCTTCCCAAAATCTCTCTTCAAAGCACATTTTTTTTCTTGTTTCTATTGCTTGGTTTTTCAAAACCCATCTCTACAAACTTGCTCTCTCTCGGGCAGCCTTAGTCCCTGCCTTTCTCTTTTTTCTTTCTAAACTTAATTATTTTATTTATTATTATTATTTTTCTTCCAATCCACTTCTTGAACATCTTTTTCTTCTGTTCTTCCATTTTTTTTTCTTCCAACTTTTGAACAGGCATGTCCTTCCTCCCACCACTCTCACCTTTATTTTCATTGTTTTTATATTTTTTTAAATAAAAAATAAATTTCTTTTTATATAACATGTCAAAATCTCATTTTCACTCCGTTTTTCCTCTCTTTCAACCACAAATAGGTTTCTATCTTCAAACCTATTTGAGTTTAAGAAGGGGGGTATTATACCTTTTTTTTGGTGAGCATGGTGATATACCATGAGAACCACCCAAGCCGCCCCCTCTAGCGCACAACCTAAGTCACCCTTGGCGCACCACCCAAGTCGCTCTCTCTGGTGCACAATCCAAGCCGCCCCCTCTGGCGCACAACCCAAGCTGCCCTGTGGCACACTTTCTCATAGGTTGTCCCCTGGCGCACAATGTCATCTGTTGCCATCACCATTCAGCACCACGTCATAAGTTATGTGTGTGTTACGTTTGTTGGTTTAACATCCAGTTCTTCTTCAATGGTCCGGCATGACCTTAAACTATCCCATCATTAGTTCCGGCCAGTTTCTACAACAGTCTAGCATGACCTTAAATTGTCTCGGCGTTAGCTTCGACCCTGTTCCTACAACGGTCTGACACGACCATAAACTATCTTCCAGTATTAGCTTTGGCCTCTAATCTATCTCAAGCGCTCATGTTCTCCCATTCGGATTTCGCAATTTATTTGCCTCAGATCTGTCCATATTTTATTTTATTCTTAGTTTTATTTCATGTTTTAGTTTCTCTCTTCAAACTCAAGTGGGTATCCCTACTTGAGTTTGAGGCGGCATATTAAATATAATAACTATATATTCTGTCTATTATACATACCATATTATATTCATTATCATATTTAGGATTATCATACTTAGGATTCTCTCCTCCTATATAAAAGAGTCTTGTATACATTGTTACTTCATTATGTATTTAACATAACATTGAATATACGCATAATATAATATTCTCTTTCTCTTTTAAATATTCTAACAAAATTGATGAGGTTTTGAATAAATAATTTTTAAATGGTCATGCATTTGTGTTTTCCAAACTATTTCCATGTTTTTGAGTAAGCCATGCATGACCCCAAGTTTTGAAAATGTGTTTGATGCCATTTTTGCTGCATTTCGAAGCCTAGAATTTTACAAACCGCTCAAGCGGTATAGTCACTGCTTGAGCGCACATAGCAAGCATCTTGTAGTTTTGCAGACAGTGTAGTCTACTCGAGCGGTCAGGATTATTTTAGCATGTTTTGGGAAATTGCATATTGTTTGTATTTTTCGTCCTCATCTTTTTCTGAGCATTCTTAGGCATGATTATGGCTAATTTAAGAACCAACATAAGATAATTGGTTAAAGAAGCAAAGTAAGAATTTGGTTTATTTGAGAAGAAAGAATATGAGAATTAAGATTCGATCAAGAGAATAAAATAATGTTTCAATATGTGTAATGTGTAGGTTGGAACGTCGACGTGGAACATCAAACTAGTCAAGGTGAATAATGTCTTTGTAAAGACATTTTTGTATAAATGATTTTGAAAATGGCTATGCCATACAAAGGTTAATGAAATCTATATTTTCGTTACGAAATGTTCGATATGATAAGCATTTTCTGAAATGATAAGATATGTATGAACTTCTGACATGTTTATGATATGATAAGTTTTTCAAACAGGAATTTCCTAAAATGACTAGATATACGAAACTCCGATTGTTTAGGATATGACAAGTTTTTTGAAAAAGATGTTTTGCTGTGAATGAATGAGTTTTCCATTTGATAATTTATCGTGCATCCTTTAATGAATTATCTATGAATAATATGTTGGACCTGAGGTCGTTCTGTCTTATCTGTTATAAGTTGGACTAGAGGTCGTTCTGTAGAGCTGCTATATATATATTGGACTAGAGGTTGTTTTGCTAAATGTTAGACCAGAGGTCGTTCTGTCAAGTTTAATTTTTAATACTATTGGGAATTATCCCATCCTCTGATAATCTTTGAAAAGTCTGATAAATTTCTGAATAATATGTCTCTCAACAACGTATTGTGTGTAATTATGAAATATGGAACTCATTCATTAATCCTTTACATTGATGTTACTCATTGGGCTTCTAGCTCACCCCCTTCCCCTATATATGTAGGTGAGCATCAAAAAGATCGACATTAGAGTTTACTTAAAGTCAACCTTTTTGTGAAGACCATCCGAAGATGCGCCTCGGTGTTGAGGCTTTAACTTTAGCTTTTGGTCAAGCTTTGTTAAGCTTTGGTTATGTCAAATTTTGTTCTATTGTGTATGTGATCTTGGGATGTATAATATAAATGTCTGTATATATTATGAGTGTGTTATGAACTGTTTTAATTATTTCTATTTATATCATGTATGCACTGCTCAATAGATAATGTTATTTTTGTTTTACTTCCATTTCAGGCCCTGATCTTATTTAAATATTTTCTGATTTGGTTAAGAAGCCGTAGGTAATCTATGATTACTAGCCGGTCACGGCTCTAACCTCTAGGAACGGGTTAGGGTCGTGACAATTTCTTTTCCTATACAAGCAATTAGCTTGAACTCGAGTTCATTTAGTTAAGCTTGAGTCTGCTCAAGTCAATCTCAAGCAGATAGACCTCTCAGCTTTTCAGGCTACGCTTGGACAAATTTCCAACCCAACCAAACTTGGCCAAGTTGCACCCCTACCAGTACTTGTTAACTCGTACAAGTGAAAATTTGCATATAAATCCACTAGAACACTTGACTTCTTTACCAACCCCCAGGTCCCGCCCACAACAATGATAATAAAACAGCATGTTACACTAACACCCATGACATTTATGATTATCACGGGGATACCCCTTGAGTTTTTAAAGTAAAACTACCATCCCTTACCTTTCACAAAAATATACAAGGGACTCCTCTATTAATGGTTCACCAATTACAGGAACTGCCTAGATAGTAAACACTCGTATTATAATTGTACAAATACAAAGATGTTTTAAGGACTTATTTTTTAAAGCATGAATTGGTTGAGCACTATTTAATATTTTATTTTTCCACTTCCACATATACTGACTTCAAGTGAGACCGAGAATAAAGAAATGCATATGAATTAACCTGAACCATCCTAAAATCTTTTGAACACACACACTGCCACCATTTAACACTATCCACCCATTGAAAAATGTGTAGCTCTCTTAAGTTGAAAAGATTTTTTAGGTAAAATAACGAAGTTTCAATGGTTAATTGATCTCTCCAATCCTAAAGACACTTCATTATTTGAATCAACACACATTGAGTTAAGAATGTCTTGTCAACTCTAAAGACTAAATTCTTATTGGTACTCGTTCGTAAACAAGCACATTCATATCCAGAGTAACAAATCACTATCAGATCCATAAGCTGCTCAGCATCAAGATGAGATTGTAGTAGAAAGGATTAAAACACAGAATATTCATTAACAGCTCCGATACTACTACTAAAATCAAAAGCCACAAATAATTGACCACATGTACATGAAGGAAGAATTTACCATATCAAAAACACTAACACAAATTTGACCACACTATTAAGCAAACTTTCTCGAACAATACTGTAAGCACTCTTTGAGAGTAGTCGCTCCAAAGTACACAAAAGGTTAATGTTCCAACAAACTTTGCAATCATGACCAGCCAATTGGAATCTCCTCCTTCCATTGTTGAGGATGGCAAAGAATTATGGAATGCCTAAAAAGAGAAATGATCAAAATTTAGAGATTGAAGAGCTAATGCACAGACATCGACACTCTGGACACGTGTTGGATACTCTTTTTTCCATGTCGTTAATTAAAAATAAAAATCTTTATTTCGGACACATTCCTGACACTCATTTTGCGACGTGTTCGTCATTTCTTAGCCATGTCTAGGGCTACAAACGAGCCGAGCAGAGCAGAGCTTTTGAGTGTTCAAACTTGTTTACTGAAAATTAGTCGAGCTCAAGGAAATGAGCTCAAGCTCGGCTCATCAAATAATTGAGAAACTCGAGCTCGGCTCGAGCCAACGAGCTGAGTTCGAGCTTGAGCTTGAAAAAAATATTTATAATAAATTTTATCTATCAAATATGTAAATTTGCATAAACACCAAATGCATATAGAAAAATAAAATAAATTAATAATTTTTGTTGATATATTATTAAAAATAAATATTAATTTATTTTTAAGTTCGCGAGACTTATCGAGCCGAGATTGGGGCTACTTGAGCCCGCCTCAATTAATAAACGAGCCTAAAAATCAAGCTCGAGCTTAGTCATTTAGTAAATGAACCGAGCTCAAGCTATTCATGAATAGCTCAATTCGATTGTAGCCCTAGCCATGTCTATCACTAAACAAAAAACATAAAACTAACACTTCTTAGACATTTGCCAACATATGATTTCCTAAAGTCTGAGAATTTGGCATAAATATCTTATATCCTTAAAAAAATTATAGTTATCAAAGTTATTAAAAGCAATTACAAAACTAGAGGCATTACGAAACTAGAGGCTTAAGCATTTCAAATTTCAAAATTTAATATTTAGTAAATAAAAATTAACCTGAAGGTGTAAATACTTTTCTCCATGAAGCATTAAATATTTTCATGCATAGAAAGAAACTTGCCTTCATTGAAAGTGAAATTGGCATTCTTTGTTTAGTGATTGAAATTCTCACTTGAGCATTAACTTTGTGTTTTTTCTTGATTGATCATTTACTCCTATAGAAGATAGTTGCAAAAGTGGTTCTTTTTTTTTTATTTTTTGCCTTTTTATGCTTAAACTATCTACTAGACTATGTTTAACAAGAGCCTAGGGCAACCTTTTCATGCGTGTGTTCATCATATGCTTATGCGCAAAAGGTGTACAAAGTGCATGTCTCATACTGTGATGTGAAAACTTTTGGAGAGTATAGCCTAAAAATCAAAGCCTTGATGCATTTTATTTTAGCCTCTCAAGGCAAGGCAAGTATTGAGGCGAGCTTCAATAAAAGTGTTATAGATGGTTAAGGAGGATAAGACAAATGTCGTAATTATATATCATATATGTTTGCTATAGTTAAAAAATTTATGCAAGGGAATTAGATACATGATTTACTTAGTAAAAAGTAACTATTTAATTTTGCTTATATTATGCACATTCATAGATAACTATATAATATAATATCAAGATATAATTATTTGTGGTGTGAGCAAACTGTGCTTCTGTCCTACGTTTTTGAAATTTTCTGTGTTGACCTGTTTGTGTCAAGTTGTATTCGTGTGATTGAATTGGAGATAGTATACCAAGTAAAGATAAAGAAGGAACTAGGTGAGTGGGTATTCTATTGGAGAGAATTAGATGGTAGACCTAGAAAAGTACAAAAGCTAGGAGACTTTGGGTGTGAAAGAAGTTAAATAGTCTCTGACGTGGGATTTGGAATTGCCCTATTGCAAGATTACAATCATATTTAGGCTATGTTTGGAAATATTAGTTTTTAGTCAAAAAGTCAAAATGTCAATATAAGAAAATCAACTCATTCTCTTTATTTTTTTGAACACATTTTCGTAAAAAGTAAAAAAATACTAAAAAAACCAATCACAAACTTACCCTTAAAAAATTTTACTATGTTATGTAATACTATGAGACAATGAGTATAGTTGTCAATAAAAAGGTGAAGTTCAGAATCATGTAACATGTGACCGAAGACTAATCTTTTTAAAAGTTTTAAATTCTAGATTTTAAGTGATAATAGTACTGTGACAACCAATTTCAGGCAAGAATCTGAGGGTTGGAACTGGCCCAAAGAAGAGCGTAGTAGCCGAGAATAGGCATTAGCAGCGGATGGTAAAGTCTTACTGGCAAGAATTTGATCCTTGAACCCCCTCAATTCAGGATCTAAGTGTAGACACCCCATTTTGACCGGCCTTAAGACTTGGGTGCTTTCTTCTGAACACCCGATGATAAAAATTGAAATGTATTATTTTATGAATTTCTCGGCAGAAAAGTTGGGTTTTAGCTTTAATTCCAACACATCCATTTTGGCCAAATTATTTTAGACCTATTCAAAAATATTTTTCTGATTTTTTTTTTTTTTTTTTTTGTCTAGGACATTTAGCAATTTTAGAAAATTGACTCTCATACCACATGGCAAGCCACATGCTTTTGAGATATCACATGGCAAGCCACATGTTTTTGGAAATATCACATGGCTAGCCAAAGAAAATTTTGTTTCAAAAGGAAGAAAGGAGAGAAAAATTTGGAAAGATAAAATTTTGTTTCAAAAGTCTTGAGAAAAGAATTTTGGTTTAAAAGAATTTTTGTTTCAAAAAATCTTGAGGGAGAGAGATTGATTTTCAAAAACCTTGACTTATTTTTGAGAGCAAGAGAGTTTTTTTTTTAACCAAAAGCTTCTAATCAACCTTTCCATCCACTGATATATACCACCCAAAATTCTATTAAAGTTTAAACTTGAAACTTCTTGCTGAGATTTCAAAACATACTCCATAATTGTGAGGGTGTTATGAAAAAAGTTTGGTAATCAGAAAATTCATCATTTCCCCAAAGGTGGGTTTTTGCAATTTTCTCATTTATTTTATTTCTATTTCTCTTGTCTTTAAATATGTGATTTAGCTTGTTAGAAATGGTTGGCTAAGCCACCTAATGCAATTTCTTTATTTTCTTGAATTTTATTTATTACTTTACATACGTGATTTAGCTTGTTAGAAATGGTTGGCTGAGCCACCTGATATAGTTTCTTTATTTTCTTGAATTTTGTTTATTATTTTTAAATATGTGATTTTAGCTTGTTAGAAATGGCTGACTGAGCCACTTGATGTAGTCTCTTTATTTTGAATTTTGTTTCTTATTTTACATATGTGATTTAGCTTATTAGAAATGGTTGGTTGAGCCACATATCCTTAGATGATGTAAATAAATTGGTTGTATTGTTTAATTAGATAGTTGTTTGTTGTAATAATTCCCACCTCACGTCTTTTATTCGGTGTTGTAAATATTCAGTATTGTAATAATTCCCAACCCTAGTAACATTTTTATGTATATATTGCATTAGATTTTGTATATAATATCATGCATATTTTACTAACTTTCTTTTGTAGTTTTCCGCGGGACGCTAGTAAATACAATTAAGCATTTATAGCTTTGGTATCCCACTTATATATAATTTTCTTATTATGTTTAGCATCCTACCATGCTGCTGCTTGTTTAATTGATATATCTCTATAATTGCCAGTGGATGAAGGTTGTGTCATTTAATTTGGAACAGTGTTGATTTTTATGCTTATGGGCTCAATTTCATTGTGTGTTGCACATATCTCAAAATTCTTTTAATTCATGAAATCAAACCGTTCCAAAATGAATGACACCGTTTATACTTATTTGCTTCACATAGTAATTTTTAGATTTATTAAATAATCGGAACATGAACATATATGGTATATAAAACTCATATCATGGTTTAGTAGAGACTGATTTTTTGATCAGGTGAGCGTGGATGCTCAATTAATGACCTTTTTCCCTCACACCTAAGGTTCCGAACGGAGACATCTTTGGTTATGACGAACAGTGGCCTTGGCACGAGTCATGGGTTTCCTAATTTTTCCAAAATATTAGGTGGAGACTCTGAGATCTAGTGATCCAGTCCATTTATGGCAAAGGTTTTGCAATAAAATGGATTTTCTACCAAAGTTGTCGGATCTGGACTCTCATCTATGTTTCACATTGCACTTGTGAGACTAGATCAAAGAAATCGAGGGTCTAAACCATTTAGCACACTTGGGTACCCCCGGGCATGCGACACTACGCTAGAAAGTAAGGAAGCTATCATAAATTCCTCCTAGTGTTGCTTCCTGTTGTTCACATTAGTAGTGAATGGCCAATGCTGCAATAACTGATCCCACAAGGTCATGAGACTACTATAATACTCGGGAAGTGACTGGCCAGATGGTACATAGCAAAAATCTGCTCATATAACTCATAAACCTGAGAGACATTACTCTGATTCGAAAAAGATTCAGCCAGGAAGTCCCAAATTTCCTTAGAGGTATCACAAAATTCCACGGTAGTAACAACATGTGGTTCTAGATATGCCAAATCCAACCCATAATACAGAAATCCTCACTCAGCGAATCATCGTAACCTTTATCATCTTTAGTAAGTGGAAGTTTAGTAACAAAACCGTGACTTCTTGCCACGTAAGAAAATCCTGCATAAGCCTAAGCTAGATAATTTAAACCATTTAATTTGTTAGTAGTAATGGACTTGGGCATTTCATCATCCTTAATTACAAAGTATTGAGAAGCAAGTCTTGGTTCAGCCATAATACCAAATGAAGATGGAAAAGCAACCAGAAATTGCAACAGAGCAAAAAGAAGCAACCAATATAGCAACAAGAATAGCCCAACGACATTCAAGCAAAAAAACTCCAACAATAGAACATCAACACACAACCAAACACCAACCTAGCAACAAGAATAGCCCAATAATAGATTTCCAAGTTACAGAATCAATCCAAACTTCTTATCTGTCGAACAGGGAATGCTCAAATCGACACAAAAAACTCCAAAAATGCACCACCAAATCACAAAACAACAACCAGGATGATGAAGCAACCATTTTCGACTCCCATAGAAGGTAATCCAATAGGTAGAAATCACAGATAACTTACAGAATCACAAAACAGAAAAATGACACCAAATAATTCAAAAATCATTCAAAAATACAAAACTGACATCAGATGGTCCCAAAAAAATCTAGAAAAATCACCATTGACCTCAGGGAAGAGAGGCAACCTAGTATGTAGCAACTTGTCCGTACGGACTATGTCATCATGTTGACGTCATCATTCAAAAGAAGACATCAGCACGTCGTTTTCACCTCAGAAGAACTTCACGAGTCTGTTAAGCACTAGACAAAGATGGATTGCTACTCTAACACCATGTTGGAATGTATAATGAAGCAATTTAGGATTAGGGTTTAGAAGGAAGAAAAAGAGAAAAGAGAAAAGAGAGAGAATTTTATATATCTGAAATGAATCTATTAATTACATTAGCCAAAATATATATACAAACCCTAACATAGTGATATGACCATCATACCCTCAACTTAAGTAAATGTTAACAGAAGAACTATGAAATAGAAACTAAGAACTATTCTAACATAATTAATTGAGCATATACCCCATGTAGAACTTCATAATGTCAAAACTAAGGAGAAAATGAAACAAAACCATAATATTCTCCCATGATCATAAATTAGAATTCAAAATAAACGTAATATTTCCATCTTATAATCAAAACCAAAGTATATTGCATGCATAACAACTGAAATCAATCTACTGTTACAATAGCTTGCTTGGGGGATGAAAGATTCTAATACCTCATAGGCTTCCTTTTCTCTATCACAGTAACAATCCTTAGGCCTACCCTTCCTAAAATTCTAAAATAGCAATAAAAGAAGTCAAAGTGACAATAGTGAAAGTTAGGTTGCAGTGAAACAATTAATAAGAAACTAATGGAAAAATGAATAATTTACCAACCAAGTCAATCAAATGGCTATCTTCTTCCTTTTTCAAATAAGGTTGCAACAACAGATAGACCTGTCTAGTTATACTGTCTCTTCATTCAGTCTTCGATATTTCATTGTCCTTTCGCTTTCCAAGAAAGATCTCACATTCTTCAAGTGACATCACCTAAAAAAAGTTAGAGACACCAAGAGATAAAGAGAGTGAGGGAGGAAGGGAGGGAGTGAGAGAAGATGAAATTCTCATACAAGGAAATATATTCAACACTCCACAACAAACCAATACCCTTGCTATATCTTCTTTTTCTGGAACATTTGTACCATAAATATCTCGATTAACATTTGTACCAGTATGTATAAAGCATCTAACATATCTGTGCACAAAATCTATAAACAAAGAAAATAAAAATATACTTACAAAGATCTCTTAGATCACCTACAGTCAAAAGGAAACAAAAGATAGATGTTGATAAGTAATTACTTAAAAAGTTATTTCTTCATATTGTAAAACAATCTGGAAAAAAAATATTGTGTATATAAGTTGTAAAACAACCTTTGAATAGAAAAATTGTATAAATTTGTGTAAAAAAATCTAGAAAAAAAAAAGAATACAAATTCTATAAATGTAAATTCTATATAATGATTCACCAAATGGAACTCTTGTATGTTGGTCTGTTTTTCCTCTGCAAACCCAATAAAAAACCTCTGAATTTTGGTCCCAAAAGACCTAGTTGTCAATCTCTAAACTTGATAATTATTCTTCTTCTATTACATCTCTTTATTCCTCAATTCCCCCTTTCTTCTATCAATTTCAGCATCTTTAACAAACTTAATTGCCTTCTTTGAAACATCAAAAAGTAAAAAAAATAAAACAAAATTATGTAACAGAATGATTCTATCAATTTCAGCATCTTTAACAAACTTAATTGCCTTCTTTGAAACATCAAAAAGTAAAAAAAATAAAACAAAATTATGTAACAGAATGATTGTAAAAGGAGAGGAAAAAACAAAAAACCAAAAGAAATAAATCAAAAAACATAACTGATTGTAGAAAAAAAGGAAGTATAGAGTAGCATGGAACTATTGGGTTAGAGAACCTGGTGGTTGGGAAGGACGTGGGTGCTTAATTATTATTATTTTATTTTTTATTTATTTTTATTATTTAAATGTCACATGGTAAAAACTTTAAGAGTCCAAAGTATGCGTTCCTTTTTAATAATAGTATAGATATAGATAGATATAGACTAGGGGTGTGAGCCACCAGATGGTTCCTAAAATATAAATTTTAGTTTAAAATTGAAATCATAAATTCTGTATATTGTTTAAGTGGTGAATAGTCATAGGTTCAACTGTTGTGCCTTCTTGTAATTACTAATTTTTTTTCTTTTGCGCGTAAAAATGGACTTTTGGATGGAAAAATCGACACTTGGCACAAGGAGAGATGGCCACTTGGCAAAAGGAGCTTCATGGAAACTAAGTGAGTTGTTCACTTTTAATAATAGTATAGAAGATAGATAGATGAAACCATATCTATCTTTTGTCCATCAACTATGAAATTTTGTATTTTTATATAATAAAATAATATATTTTTCAAATTTTTTGTATAATTATTCACATTATTTTGAATTTAATAGTATGTATATTTTTTAAGTGAAAATCCATTTAAAATATATATTGTGTATTTTTAGTTTTATATTATTACTCAATATTATTTTCTAAGCCTTGTAGTATTTTTTATTATATTTTTGTATTTTTCTTGGATCAAATTATATTGAAACGTAGCATTTTCTGTACCAAAACCAACCCAACCCTTGCCCAATTTCTTCTCTACATCTTCCTACCATGCCTCTTGTACTCCTCCCTCACCTCTCTGCACCCTTATCTCTTCGTATTAATCTATCTATCTATCTGTATACTATCTATAAAAGTGAATAACTCATTTGGTGTCCAAACTTTGGTGGTTTTTCCTTATGCCATGTGTTCTAATTTTCCTTTTTTTAAAAAAAAAAAAAAAAAAAATTAGATAGTCGACAAGAATAGGACTTAAACCTTGGACTTTAAGTTTAATAAACAAAACACTTATCACTTGCATAGCATACCATATATAGTAAAAATTTTGTTTTATTTTACTTCTTTTAATTTCACATGCATTGCGTGTGCTAACCGCTACACTAGATTTGGTGTCCAAGTGTTTGGTGGCTTCTCCTTTTGCCACGTGTCCCTTATTTTCTAATTACAACAACAACAAAAAAAAAAAAGATAAAAAAAAACTCTAACTGTAGACCTTAAATTTATCAATAAGACTCTTACCACTTTACTAGCACAAAATATCTAATAAGCATTTTATTTTATATTTACTTATTTGACTTGCACACACATTGCGTGTGCCACCCGCTAGTGTATATATATACATACATCTTCTTCACTTTATCAACTCTATCACCAACATTGAACTCCATCACCATCAACGCAAGCTCAGTTGCCACCGCCAAATCGTTGCCACCGCCAAATCGCTTCCACCATCATCACCCAGTTCTGTCGAAACTGAGAACCACCATTTACAACGGGTTATAGATGAAGAGGAAGGAGAAGAATGAAGGTGGAGGAGAAAGAAACAAAAGGTCCAACTTTTTGGAATTTTTGAAGTTGGTTTTCGAACAAATTTTAGCATGTCGAAACCATGCATTTTAGGAAAGAGTGAAAATGCGAACTAATGTAGGATGAAGTGTGAAGCAAAGTGAAGAGATTAACAACAGAATGGAGTAAAATCGTTAAGAATCAAGAAACTTAAAGAGTCCGAAAGATGGCTCAAAGAAAAATTAGAAAGTTGAAAGAAAAATCTTATTTTTAGCCAACTTTCAGAGCTCCGACGGTAGGCGGAATGAGGCGTGTGAATGGTGGAACGAAAACTAGGCTATGAGGTGAATCCAATAAATGAAAAATGAGGCAAAATGGAGTTACAATGAAGGAGATACGAGGAATAGAAGTGGTGGGTTTTGTGGACTTGCCTTTTTCCACACCCCCCGCCTTTCGGAGAGGGTTTGAAAAGAAGGCCACACAGTTCGGACTCCTACGGTTCTGAATCTAGTCTCACAAGTGCAATGTGAAACTGATAAACTCCAAAGAGTCCAAATCCGGCAAATCTTTTGGAAAATAGATTTCAAATCAAATAATACCAAAATTAGACTGCTTTGCCAGATTACAGAGTCGCCACCTAAATATTTTATTTTTGAGAAAATTTAGGAAACCCTGACTCGTGCCAAAGGCCACGTGTCCGTCATCACCAAAGTTGCCTCGGCTCGAGAACTTGGGTATGAAAGGGGAAAGTCATGGAATGAGCACCCTCGCTCGCTCGATCAAAAGATCAGCCTCTACTAATCATCATATGTTGTTTTATAAACACATGTGTTCTTATTCCAATCATTAGCTAACATTACTATGTGACGCACACAAGCAAGTATAGATTAAATCGCAAGAATTGAAACAAAACAAGTCATGTTTGTTTTCAAAAATGGTTTGAAATTGTCACCCTCAAGTGGGCTTAAAAAACGTGGATTTGCCACCTCTAGTGGGCTTAAAACATGATTTGCCACTTCGCAAAGTGGGCTTAAAAATTACATTTGTTGAATCGTTCCAATTCAAACAACAAAGTCTTCATCCGTAAGCATTCATGCAGTTTATCATGTAAACATATAGCCTTATGGCAAGCATGCGAAACATGGCAACATGGCAATCACACTTATGCAAGTATGCTAAAGCATAAAACTTACCGAGTACTCTAAGCCAAAACAAAAACTAGTTAGAAAGATGCATAATCCTAACTATACAAGATGCCTACTGCAACACATGCAATATGAAATTAATAGGCTCGGCTACTAATATGGCATTTGCAACACTTCGATAGCATGCTTTGAAACACGTATTCAAGTAAGTATTGAAATTGACAATGCAGTTTGAATGATGCGCCGAGCCTCGGTGCATGCAAGACAAAATGAATTGATGCAAACATGTAAGCATAAGGTATGCTAATTGAAAATGTCCCTAAATTAACAATCGAAAGCGGATAAATAAAAGGAAGAAAGACGTGGGGTTGGAAAACATGCACACACGCGTGCACACTTATTACAACATTTTGCCCTCGCGAAGGAGGGTCCGAATGAATAAGCTAAGCTAAGTAGCTGCGCTAATCAAGCTAAGCTATTACAACACAATTAATTAACTATTCTAGCTAATCAAATATTATAAACCAAATTAAGATAATTAATTACAACACTTGTATGAATGAATTAGTTATGACTAACTAATTAAACAAAGCAAGTAAATGGCTTTGAGGGCGAGGGACGCATGCATGCTTGGTTGGTTTCCTCCCGAAAATTCATCGCCTTGCCATCGGACACCTCTGTTTGCACTTGCTTGAACACCAACAGTGCTGCCAATTTCCAGAACATCTCTGCTTCAACTCAAGAACACACTTGTGCAAAATTTCATTTCTGGCCGGTTGGCTACCAATGGTGGCTATCGGCTACCATTGGTGGCAGGTCGGCTGCTACTGGTGGCCGGTCGGCCACCCCTTCCCTGAACTTCTCTTTTTTGCTGCAACAGAGAGTAAATAGAGGCAAAAAAGTGTATTCTCAAGGAGTGTATGTACTGCTACTCTCATTATCATTACACAAGCTCAAAGAAGTGTAGCTCTTGGCTCTCAAGCCATCAACCAAGCATTTTCATGCATGATGGCCAAAGAACCGAGCTTGTATAAGCTTAATGAGTGCAAAACAAGACTCAATCAAAACCACAACCTTATCATGTATGATCAAGGGTGATGGTGACTAAGAAAAGTGGCACGTTTCATCACTTTGAGTATGAAACGCCCCATTTTTCTCGTGTTCGCATTAACGTCCAATCCGAACACATGCAATGCAACATGAAAGATGTTTATCTTGCCTCTTTTACTTTGTTCGTTTTGTTTACACATTTTAACTTACCAATCCATTCTTTAATTGATTAGTCCAAAAGGTGAGTGTCTTCTAATGGAAAGAGGGCTTAAACCACAAGTACCTTGAACATGAAAGAGGCCTCATGCTGTTGGTAATGAACTCCCGAATGAATTAAACCATTAGGCATGAGGGTGTCAATTCCACACTCAAGCCAACAAGGAGTTCAAAGCCACTTTCAAAACAAATGAAAGAGTGAAGAATAGAGGGGGATTACAGAGATTTCAGTGCTGAAATGGAGTGCAAAAAGATACTAAAACATGAAAACAACTCATGCAATTCATGTCTAAAAGCCTAAAGCATTAAGCTAGTGAAGGAGATTGCACTACAACTACACAACACAAGCCTCAAAGGACCAAACCAGCCCAAAACAATAGCAAAAATAGTAGCAAAAACATGCTGGAAATAAGCTAAGTTGAGCTACAAAAACATGCTACCATGCGAAGCTAATTAGGCATGCAAGTAAGACACAAGGAGGGGAGGCTAACCCCTCCACTTTTGGACTTCAAAACATGTTTTCCACCACTGAAATAACTCTGAATTTCAGTTGTTTAAAGGCCCAAAAAGTTTGATTTGAGTATGCTAAAATATAGCACAAAAGGCTTCACAATTAATCAACAAGAAGGGTGGACTATCCCTTAACATAAAATAGCCTCAAACCACCATTTTTAAACCATAAAAACAGAGTTTTTTGTAATTGAAAACCAACTCAAAAACAGTGTAAAAAGATGGAAAAACAAGTAGTCAAAACAAAGCTTACAAGATGAATCTTATACCTCTTGAAGCAAAGCACTAAACAGCCACAATTTCAGGCTCAAACCTCATTCCAAAGCTCAAATTAGACCCCAAAGAACCTCAACTCAAAGGTGAGAGTGTTTGGTTGATATACAAAGGTGTAGAGAGACAAGGCTTTAAGGCACAAAACAAGAGGAGAGAGAGAAAAATTTGATCCCAATTTTCTAACCCTCCAAAATAGAGGAGGACACCCCCTATATATAGCAAATCAAGGTTAAAGCTTGAATTCATCCCTCCATACACGTGTATAGAGATACACTTCAGTGAACAACAGTTGGCATAGCTAACAAACAAATATCTGAAAAATGAGAAAAATGGCCACCGGCTACCACTAGTGGCCGACTGGCCATAAATGTTGCCAACCAGCCATCAATGTGGCCGACTGGCCACCATTGATGGCCGGCAGGCACAAGCTATGGCCGATGGACTGTGGGGATGGCCGACAAGCCACCCTTTCCTCTAGACTTGAAACAGCAAGCTCTTGGTCTATAACCAAGCATAAAACAGACAAGTTTAGAGGCTCAAAGGCAAGGTGCTCGGCTGAGAACTTCAGGCACTCAAAACGAACACGAGCATACAAAAACCATCGAGTGTTCAAATGATGACGTCCAAGTCTTGAGGACAGCCAAAAATGGGATGTCTACAGTTGCCCCTCTTTGACAGAACTCGGAAGTCATGAAATGACGGAAGTGAATGTCAAAGCCCAGAGACGACTCATTTTTGACAAGGCCGAAGACTTGGACAAACAAGCAATCAAAACAAAGAACGGTTGCGCCCGCAGGCTGTCTACGTATCCCTTTGCAAGGAATCAAACCAGCGTAGTTCTGGGGCAAGATGCAAATGATATGCACGATGCAACAACATAACTTATGATCATGCAATGAGGCTGTAATGAAACATCTAGATGCAAATGTTATGCAAAGAAATGCTACAGCAAACTCATACATAAACAAGTAAACATGAACCAAACCACATTTCATGCAGAAAGGATGTAAAAAAATTATACAGGCTTAACTACGCATCATGTAGGAAAGGCAAAGAACAACATAACCATCGGGCGCAACCGAGGCATCAAACAAGATGATCCCAACACGTGGCACACGCGAGGAAAGAAATGGTGTGAACCCAGGGACACACCCTAATGTTCCAAACCAAAGGGAACAGTGGTAAATAGTGGAACAAGTCCAAATATTTGTAACCAAAACAAAGAATAGTATAAGCATCGGAACACGTCCGAATGCTTTTAACCAAAGCGTCCTGACGTGCGGCACGCGAGAGGAGAAGAGGATGGTGGAAACACTGGGTGTACCCGAATCTTTATAACCGAAAGGGTCTTTACGCGCCACACGCGAAAGGAAAAAAAAAAGGGAATGAGAACACGGGGACGCACCCAAATGTCTCTAACCGAAGCGTCCTTACGCGTCACATGCAAGAGGGGAAAGGGAGTGGTGTAAACACCGGAGGGTGGTATAAACATTGGAGCACGTCCTAATGTTTCTAACCAAAACAGGGTGGTATAAGCATCAGAACACGTTCCAAATGCTTCTAACTGGAGGGGTGGTATAAACATCGAGAACACGTCTCAATGTTTCTAACCAACACAAGGTGGTATAAGCATCGGAACACGTTCCAAATGCTTCTAACTGGGGGGTGGTATAAACATCGGGAATACGTCCCAATGTCTTTAACCAAAATAGGGTAGTGTAAACACTGGGCGTGCCCAAATGTTTCTAACCAACAAGGAGTGGTGTAAACACCGGGCGTACCCGAATGTTTCTAACCAAAGGGAATATCAAAGGACAGGAATGGTCTCACCTGGAGCTCCTCTAAATGAACTGTACATATAATATCGTCTGGTTGCGCTAGCTTTAAATGAACCGTACATACAATATCGTGCATGCATAAGAAAGAAGCTCAACAAGCATGATATAGCAAGAGTGCATGTTCTACACACGATAAGCATGACAAAATGTTAGAAACATGTTTTAAGCACAACATGCAATATTCTACACGACGTGAGCCAGAGTATGTTCTATGCTACATAAGGATGCATGATTCTATGCAACGACCAATAGCACAAAATGCACATTCTATGTAACATCGGGATGCATGTTCTATGCAACAGCAAAATGCATATTCCATGTGAATGTAGCAAATGCAAATTCTATGCATAATTGAAGAATGCACATTTTACGCAATAACGGAAACATAATCATTAAACCCAATTTCAGGAACAACTTTCGACTTAACCTACGGAAAAAGTTACAACCAATTTAAAAGGATACACCTCATTCGTGTTGAACATCATACATCGAAGACATGGCTCGGAGCTTCCACAGAGGCGTTTGAGCTTAAAAGTGAACCTTTTTTGCACTTTCTTGAGAACTAATGGCACAAAACAACATAAAGACCCAATGTAGGAGCACTGGGAACTTGTCGGCCACCAGGGAAGGTTATCAGCCACCAAAAAAGGTTGTCGGCCACCGATGGTAGATTCGAGGCAAAATGGCCATTTCAAATCGGGTGTTTAAGTATAGGGTTCCAAACCCTATTTCCTCACTTCTCCATTGCCGAAAATCCTCCTCCTCTCTCTCTAAACCATTTTCCTCTTTAGATCTACACATTATACGCATTTTCCAATGCCCCACGAACATTTTCTTCGCTAAACCCTCATAGTTTACTCCATTTTGAACCGATTGAAAATCAATTTCGATGCTTTTTTCTTCATTTCCACCACTTGAGGCTTGTTTCCCTCGAGTTACCCTTGAGTTTGGCGCCCTTTCCCGGGTTTTAACTTTTTTCTGTCATTTTCCCTCTTAGAGTTGACTTTTGTTGACTCTTGGTATTCTTCACCCATTTTCGACCACTTTCTCATCTTTCCTTGAGATGTCGGACAACATTCCACACGTCGGAGCTTCTCCAGAGATGAAGGTGGATCCAGAATTTGACCCACTGCCACTTCGCGTTCGACCTTTGGACCCAGCGACGTATCATCTCGAGATACACGTGCTACCACCTGATAGCATTCGTCAGTTCAAGGGGTTTGCACGAGGCACACCGAAGGACCTCTTACTGCGCGAGCTGGAGTCTCATTTATCTCATGGTGCTTCTGAGGTATACACTGTATTCTTGGATTTTCTCAATGTACCTTGCATTGCTTGCCCAATCACTCTTTTCCATTGTATTATTTACATCACATTTTATCTGCTTATCTTGATCACAGAGGGATTCACACGCCATCAGAGGATATGGGACCATATCGGTGAGGGAGTGGTATATAGAGCTCCCTGACGACATTCACCGCATCATCGATGTAACGACCCTCACTCCACCCTAGTCATGCTTGCATATATTACATGATCTTGTCTTGATATATTGCATCTTTGCAAACCTTGATTTGTCTTGCTTAAGTGTTTCTCGTATGTTTTGTACCTTGCTTGGTATGAGTTTAGCCGAGGTCAGCTTCAGTCTAGAATTATCTTGGAACCACTTTGTTTGACCTCCACCTTCGCTCTGACATATTGGCCGAGATCTCATTATCTAGGCCGAGGTGTTCATCACCAAGGCCGAGATGTTACCTTTGCACCTAAGTGATCTTGTCTTGGAGTGGTATGACCTAGACCGAGGTGTGGCACATCTAGGCCAAGGTGTGGCACAGCTTAGTCAAGTGTTGTCCTTCCTAGCCGAGATCATTATTCCCCTACTTACCGATGCCTTGTTCTTAGCCGAGGTCATTACCCGCCGAAGTGTCTATGCCATCTTGCTTGTAGAACACACTTTGTCATAGTCTTGTCTTTTCGCTCAGTCACTTTTTGAGTAGAACCAACCCGGTAGTGCCACGTGTCCCAGCTGAGTGTTAAGTCAGCCAGCAGACCTAGAAATGCATCATTTGCTATATGTCTTTGTTTTGTGAGGAGAGAGAAGCTCTAGAGGAAGAAGAAGAAGTTTTAGAGTGAGAGAGTGGGCTTTCGATCTTGATTCCTATAGATCAAACCGTTAGATTCGTGTATTGAGGTTAGATTCTTAATCTACTCTTGTCGTTCTTATTGATCATCCAGCTGCATTGCACGATCGAACCTGTTTTGCACGTCATGCATTGATTCAAAGTTTGGTTTTAGAAAGAGAAAATGGTGTTCATGTGTTCTTGAAGAAAAAGTCTTGTTTGATTCGTGAGTTTGCCTTAAGATTCATGTTTTGTGTTTGTTTTCATAAAATCTTCGAGTATGGGTACCCAGGTCCATGTTTTTGAATTCATAGCATGAAATCTCAGATTTTGTAACAGCAAATTATGATCTTGCATTCATCTTCCTCATGTTCATGTTCTTCATGTTCGACATGTTCTTCAAGAGAGGGAAACCCAGATTTTCCTGACCTCATTTCCTTGAATGTGGCCATCGAGGTGACACCTCAGCAAGGAGGTGAGGAACCTTGGCCTAGACCTGGTAGTTGCCCAGCGTGTTTTCCCGAGATGAGAAATAGTGTTTTGTTTTGACTTAGCTTGGTTTTGAAGGATGCCGAGATCATCTGTGTGCATGTGAGCTTGTTTGATAGTGCATTCAATGGAGTTTGTTATGTGCTTGTAGGACTCGGATCCTTGCCTGTAGTCCCGATGTCTGAAGAACTATGTGAGTGGTATTTTTAATAAAGTTATGTTATTAAATTTTGATAAAGTTTTGCCTTGCTTGTTTTGGAAAAGTATTTTGTGAAGCATGAATGATGATCCCTATTTTGTATATCAAGTATTAGCCTTGTTTTGAATGGCAACCTTTGAAAAGTCTGTTCGTGCTAGGGGACTATAAGCATTTGTAGCACAATCTTGAAAAGTTCGTACGTGCTAGGGGACTATAAGCACTTTTAGCACAACCTTTGTTAATGTTACCCCTTGGAACTTGAAAGCCTTGAAAGACTTAAATTATTGAGACTTGAAAGATTGTTAGATAAACTTGACTTGCCCTTGGATTTTGTACAAGTTGCGATGTGCCTTGATTTGATAAAGATTTCAGATATCATTCATGCAAACCCCTTTATTATTTATATCATTCACTGAGTATCCTAGCTCACCCCTCTATATATATATATATAGGTGACGAGCAGGACGGCGGTGACGCCTAGATGTACTTGCCATTTGTTTTGGATTTTGCACTTTTGCAGCATCTTGAAGATTATGTTTCTTAGTTGTATTTCATTGTATTTTGTATTTGATGACTGAGAAGCCTTTTGGTCAAGATGTATTTTTGTACTTCATTTCATTGTATTAAAGCTATGAAAGGATGTATGCCATTCCATTTAACTTATGCACAGCTCTTATGGACTAATTAAATTTGTATATATTGCTTCCGCATATGTTAGCCCCATATGTAACACTCTGATTGTGTGTGAATTTAGAAAGTTGGCCTTCGGTAAATCTCGGATTACTGGCCAGCATGGCACCATTCTACTAGGGGCGGAATGGGGTCGTGACAGATTGGTATCAGAGCACAAGTTCCTCATAGTACGTTATTCATACACCTTGAGTCCTAAAGAGCATAGGATTTCCCTTAGAAAGATATTAGGATTGCATCATGTTGCTTGCTATTTGACGAAATGTGCATCATCTCAGCATGACTGGTTGTTACTTGCATACATGTCTATTTGATCGTTTTGTTTTAAAGTCACATTTTGCATACTCTTAGCATCATGAGAAGGGGTAGACCACCAGTTGGCCGAGATTATCCGGAAGACAGATTGGACAGATTAGAGAGACTGGTCGAAGGTTTGGTCCGTGAGTTGAGGCAAACTCGGCCACAAGACGCTAGTACTACTTCTACCCAGGCCGAGCAGACAAATGGCCGACATGCAGTTCCACTTCTGCCTCCTCCAGTGCCGCAAGTGCCCCCACAGCAAGCTTTATATGGGGATGGCACCATAGCCTTGATCAGGGAGTTCAAAAAGATGAAACCACCGAGGTTCTCTGGGGGTATTGAATCGATGAAGGCCGAAGCGTGGGTCTTGGAAAATGGCTATTTGAGATCTTTCCCAGTACCGATGCCCAGAAGGTGTCATTGGCAACATTCACACTAGACGACGATGCACGAAGATGGTGGATGATGACCCAAGAAAGCAACCCAGGTCTGACTTGGGCCAGATTTTTGGAATTGTTTTACAACAAGCATTTCCCCCTTAGTGTTCGAGACCGTAAGACCACAGAGTTTCAGACTTTGACACAAGGCAACAAGACAGTGGCAGAATATGGCCGTGCTTTTACCGAGTTGGCGAGATACGCGCCTCACATGGTCGATGATGAATACAGAAAGGCCAGGAAGTTCGAAAGTGGACTGCGTGGACCAATTCAGGATCGAGTTAACATGCTTAATATGCCGACCTACGCCGGAGTGTTGGACAAGGCCATCCTGGCAGAAGCTAACTTGAACCGATATCAGAACTCAGGAGAAAATCAGAAGAAGAGGCAGAACTATGATAATCGCCGAGCTCCGTTTAACGCCAAGAAGAAAGTGAATGTGGGCAGCTCCAGCAACTCGAACCAAAAAGGTAATACTAGGCTGACGTGTGCAAGCTGTGGAAAGTCGCATTCCGAGGTTTGCCGTTGGGCATCGGGAGCCTGTTTTGAATGTGGTGAAATGGGTCATCGTGTGAAGGACTGTCCGAAGGCAAGGACTGATGATGGTAAGAAGAATGGGAGTACCTCGGGCTACGCACGGAGGAATAACATCGGGAGGGCACAAACGAGACAGGGCAGAGTTTTTGCATTGGTGCCAGGAGACACTCAGAATGCTGAGACAGTAGTGTCAGGTATACTCCCAATTTGCTCTCAAGATGCATACATATTAATTGATTCGGGTTCTACTCATTCATTTGTATCTGCTAAGTTTGCCGAGAAGTTAAATAGAGAACAAGAACCCCTTGACTACGTGTTATATGTGTCTACTCCATCTAGGAGAACTATGATTGTTGCATCCATTTATAGGGCGTGTGTTGTTGTGATTGAGGGTGTAGAATTATTAGTAGATTTAATGCCGTTAACCATGGCTCACTTCGATGTCATATTGGGAATGGATTGGTTAGTAGCGAATCATGCATCCATTAATTGTGTTTCGAAGAATGTCACACTGAAACCCCCAAACCAAGCCGAGGTTATTTTCCAGGGTAAGGGAGTAGTGCCGCCACCTTACTTAATCTCATCCATGAAAGCCTATAAGTTGATCCAAAAAGGGTGTCAGGGTTATTTGTGCAGTGTACTAAGTGATTTGAATGGAAGTGTTGAGTTAGCCGACATACCAGTTGTTAAGGAATTCCCCGACGTTTTCCCAAATGAGTTGCCTGGCCACTTGATCGATAGAGAAGTAGAGTTTACTGTGGACATCATGTCGGGAACGCAACCTTATCTCCAAAACACCCTATAGAATGGCCCCAGCTGAACTTAAGGAAGTAAAACTACAACTACAAGAATTGTTGGATAAGGGATTCATTAGACTGAGCACTTCACCATGGGGAGCACCCATTCTATTTGTTAAGAAAAAGGATGGCACACTTCGCCTTTGCATTGATTACAGAGAACTTAATAAGGTAACCATCAAGAACAAGTACCCATTGCCTAGGATTGATGATTTGCTTGATCAACTACAAGGAGCACGAGTCTTTTCCAAGATTGACCTTAGGTCGGGCTACCATCAGCTGAAGGTTAAAGCTGAGGATATTGAGAAGACTGCTTTTCGGACAAGGTATGGCCACTACGAATTTTTGGTAATGCCTTTCGGAGTGACCAATGCTCCTGCAGCGTTCATGGACTTGATGAACAGAGTCTTTAAGCCGTACCTAGATGAGTTCGTAGTTATTTTTATTGACGACATATTGATCTATTCCAAGAGTACAATTGAGCACGAGAGTCATCTGAGACTTGCCCTGCAAATCTTGAGAGATAAGAAGTTGTACGCCAAGTTGAGCAAGTGCGAATTTTGGCTTTTCAGAATTTCATTTTTAGGACATGTGATTAATGAAGAGGGTATATCAGTTGATCCCAGTAAGATTGAAGCCATTGTGAATTGGCCGACGCCGGCCAACGTGTCCAAGGTTTGTAGTTTTCTGGGCTTGGCAGGTTATTACAGAAAGTTTGTGAAGGACTTCTTAAGGATTGCAATACCATTGACATAACTAACCAAGAAGGGAACAGCATACGAATGGACCGACGATAGAGAATCAGCCTTCCAAGAGTTGAAGACGAGGTTAGTTACGGCACCAGTTCTTGTACTCCCATCAGGTAATGAAGAATTTCAGATTTTCAGTAATGCTTTACGTAAGGGTTTGGGTTGTGTATTAATGCAAGGGGGCAAAGTCATAGCATATGCATCTCGCCAGTTGAAACTTCATGAAAAGAACTATCCAACCCATGATCTAGAGCTAGCAGTCGTGGTGTTTGCTTTGAAGATTTGGCGTCACTACTTGTATGGAGCCTCTTGCCAAGTCTTTACAAATCACAAGAGCTTGAAGTACTTGTTCACTCAAAAGGAACTGAATTTGAGGCAGAGAATATGGCTTGAATTATTGAAGGACTATGACATGCAGATTCGGTATCACCCAGGTAAAGTAAACTCGGTAGCCGACGCATTGAGTAGAAAGTCAGTGAGAAGTTTGGCATGCCTAGCCATGATTTCAGTGGAGCCGACTACTATTGGGGAAGTAAAGGCAAGGCAAATGGATGATGAATTCCTGAAGAAGGTAGCCGACGAGATTATCACCAAGCCGAGGTTAGGTTACGCCCTTGAGAATGGAGTGCTTAAGTTTGAAGGAAGATTGTGCGTGGCCGATGTCCCAGAGTTGAAAGGAAAGATTTTGCAAGACTCTCATGGATCCAGATTTGCAGTTCACCCAGGGAACACCAAGATGTATCAAGATGTAAAACAGACTTTTTGGTGGCCGAATATGAAAAGAGAGATAGCCGAGTTCGTGTCCCAGTGTTTGTATTGTCAACAAGTGAAAACAGAACATCAGAGGCCAGCAGGACTTCTCCAACCTTTGCCGATTCCTGAGTGGAAATGGGAACACATCTCCATGGACTTTGTGATTGGTTTGCCAAAGACACAGAAAGGAATGGATTCGATCTGGGTCATAATCGACAGATTAACGAAGTCAGCACACTTCTTGCCTTTAAAACTTCATTTAATGCTGATCGACTTGCTGTGTTGTATATGAATGAGATTGTTAGACTTCATGGTGTGCCGATGTCCATTGTGTCAGACCGAGATTCAAAGTTTGTTTCTAGGTTTTGGCGGAGTTTACAAAAGGCTTTGGGGACCGAATTGAGGTTTAGTACGGCTTTTCATCCCCAGACCGATGGCCAAACAAAGAGAACAATTCAAACGCTTGAAGATATGCTTAGGCTATGTGTATTGGACTTCAAGGGAAGCTAAGAAGAGCATTTGCCATTAGTAGAATTCGCTTACAACAACAGTTATCAAGCTAGCATTGGCATGGCGCCGTATGAAGCACTGTATGGAAGAAGATGCAGATTGCCGATATACTGGACCGAGGTAGGAGATAAAGCTTTGGTCGGCCTCGATCTAATTCAAAGGACAATCGAAAAGATCAAGCTTATCTAACAGAGAATTAGAACCGCTCAGAGTCGACAAAAGAGTTATGCGGACCAGAGAAGAAAGGAGTTAGAGTTTGAAGCTGGGGATCATGTATTCCTGAAGATCTCGCCGATGAAAGGAGTTTCAAGATTTGGGAAGAAGGGTAAATTGGCACCCCGTTACGTCGGGCCTTTTGAAGTTCTTGAGAAAGTTAACCCAGCTGCCTATAGACTAGCTTTGCCACCAGAACTAAGTCAAGTTCACAATGTGTTCCATATTTCGATGTTGAGGAAGTATATTCGGGATCCACTGCATGTAATTGATTATGCCGGGATTACGGTTAGTGACGATTTAGGCTACGAGGAGAAGCCGATGAAAATTATTGACAGACAAGTGAAACGGTTGAGGAACAAATCGATACCAATGGTGAAAATTGAATGGAATGAGCATTACGGCAAGGATGCTACATGGAAAATGGAAGAAGAAATGAGAATCCGTCATCCGGGGTTATTTGTAGAGCAAGTTAATTTAAGTTTGGAGACCGAACTTCTTTAAGGAGGGTAGGATGTAACGACCCTCACTCCACCCTAGTCATGCTTGCATATATTAAATGATCTTGTCTTGATATATTGCATCTTTGCAAACCTTGATTTGTCTTGCTTAAGTGTTTCTCGCATGTTTTGTACCTTGCTTGGTGTGAGTTTAGCCGAGGTTATCTTCAGTCTAGAATTATCTTGGAACCACTTTGTTTGACCTCCACCTTCGCTCTGACATATTGGCCGAGATCTCATTATCTAGGCTGAGGTGTTCATCACCAAGGCCGAGATGTTACCTTTGCACCTAAGTGATCTTGTCCTGGAGTGGTATGACCTAGACCGAGGTGTGGCAAATCTAGGACAAGGTGTGGCACAGCTTAGTCAAGTGTTGTCCTTCCTAGCCGAGATCATTGTTCCCTTACTTGCCGATGCCTTGTTCTTAGCTGAGGTCATTACCCGCCGGAGTGCCTATGCCATCTTGCTTGTAGAACACACTTTGTCATAGTCTTGTCTTTTCGCTCAGTCACTTTTTGAGTAGAACCAGCCCGGTAGTGCCACGTGTCCCAGCTGAGTGTTAGGTCAGCCAGCAGACCTAGAAATGCATCATTTGCTATACGTCTTTGTTTTGTGAGGAGAGAGAAGCTCTAGAGGAAGAAGAAGAAGTTTTAGAGTTAGAGAGTGGGCTTTCGATCTTGATTCCTACAGATCAAACCGTTAGATTCGTGTATTGAGGTCAGATTCTTAATCTACTCTTGTCATTCTTATTGATCATCCAGCTGCATTGCACGATCGAACCTGTTTTGCACGTCATGCATTGATTCAAAGTTTGGTTTTAGAAAGAGAAAATGGTGTTCATGTGTTCTTGAAGAAAAAGTCTTGTTTGATCCGTGAGTTTGCCTTAAGATTCATGTTTTGTGTTTGTTTTCATAAAATCTTCGAGTATGGGTACCTAGGTCCATGTTTTTGAATTCATAGCATGAAATCTCAGATTTTGTAACAGCAAATTATGATCTTGCATTCATCTTCCTCATGTTCATGTTCTTCATGTTCGACATGTTCTTCAAGAGAGGGAAACCCAGATTTTCCGGACCTCATTTCCTTGAATGTGGCTATCGAGGTAACACCTTGGCAAGGAGGTGAGGGACCTCGGCCTAGACCTGGTAATCGCCCAGCGTGTTTTCCCGAGATGAGAAATAGTGTTTTGTTTTGACTTAGCTTGGTTTTGAAGGATGCCGAGATCATCTGTGTGCATGTGAGCTTGTTTGATAGTGCATTCAATGGAGTTTGTTATGTGCTTGTAGGACTCGAATCCTTGCCTGTAGCCCCGACGTCTGAAGAACTATGTGAGTGGTATTTTTAATAAAGTTATGTTATTAAATTTTGATAAAGTTTTGCCTTGCCTGTTTTGGAAAAGTATTTTGTGAAGCATGAATGATGATCCCTATTTTGTATATCAAGTATTAGCCTTGTTCTGAATGGCAACCTTTGAAAAGTCCGCACGTGCTAGGGGACTATAAGCATTTGTAGCACAATCTTGAAAAGTCCATCCGTGCTAGGGGATTATAAGCATTTGTAGCACAACTTGAAAAGTCCGTACGTGCTAGGGGACTATAAGCATTTGTAGCACAATCTTGAAAAGTCCGTACGTGCTAGGGGACTATAAGCATTTGTAGCACAATCTTGAAAAGTCCGTACATGCTAGGGGACTATAAGCACTTGTAGCACAACCTTTGTTAATGTCACCCCTTGGAACTTGAAAGCCTTGAAAGACTTAAATTATTGAGACTTGAAAGATTGTTAGATAAACTTGACTTGCCCTTGGATTTTGTACAAGTTGCGATGTGCCTTGATTTGATAAAGATTTCGGATATCATTCATGCAAACCCCTTTATTATTTATATCATTCACTGAGTATCCAAGCTCACCCCTCTATATATATATATATATGTAGGTGACGAGCAGGACGGCGGTGACGCCTAGATGTACTTGCCATTTGTTTTGGATTTTGCACTTTTGCAGCATCTTGAAGATTATGCTTCTTAATTGTATTTCATTGTATTTTGTGTTTGATGGCTGAGAAGCCTTTTGGTCAAGATGTATTTTTGTACTTCATTTCATTGTATTAAAGCTATGAAAGGATGTATGCCATTCCATTTAACTTATGCACAGCTCTTATGGACTAATTAAATTTGTATATATTGCTTTCGCGCATGTTAGCCCCATATGTAACACTCTGATTGTGTGTGAATTTAGAAAGTTGGCCTTCGGTAAATCTCGGATTACTGGCCATCATGGCACCATTCTACTAGGGGTGGAATGGGGTCGTGACAATCGATGAGGCTGGCTTTGGTTCATTTTGCGTGGGGCTCTCACGCCTCATAGCGAGCCGGCTTTTACTAGGTTCCTTGGTAGAGAGGTGGTAGGATACCACTGATTCCTTTCACTTCTCTACCGCAGGGGAGATGACGATGACTCCCTTTGACTTCTCTATGCTCATCGGCATAGAGGTGGGAGGTCATCCGATTCCTGATGATAAGGATATGGGCGAGTGGGAGGCCGCTCAGATTTATCTGCTAGGGACTCGCCTATCTATCTCCCGATCAGGGATGGTTCAATACTTCTGGTTTGCAAACCACTACAAAGGGACAACACCAGCGACCTGAGAGGAGACCGAGCAGTATGCCCGAGGTTTCCTGATGTTCTTGTTTGGCATTACATTGTTCGCCGATCGGGCGAACACCGTCGGGCTATATCTCATGAGCACCTTGGTGGACCTATCTCGTGTCCGACTCTACAATTGGGGTGGCGCTGGCTTGGCCACCTTATATGGTACACGAGCTCCACCTCCCGCCGGAGTAGACATCTAATAGGAGGCTACTGGAGGGCCTAGGAGGTATTCTTTAGTTTTCTGTTTTGCATTTCCCATTGTGCTTTTTGCTTGGCATTTTCTGTACATTGCACACACTATATCCCGCACACACACAGTTTGTTTTCTGCTTTGCATACATTTATCTATTGCATACTCACTGTTGCCCTTTCGCTTTCTACAGCTATGGGTGTACGCCTACTTTTCGAGACTTGCCCCAAAGCCCGAGGTGGAGATGTCGCCTGTCGTGCCATACTCTCACCGGTATGACGGAAGATGCCAGCAGAGGTCCTGGAAGTCCTTTCCATTCTTCCGTCGGTACTTCAATACTGTGACCGCGACTGAGGTAACTCAAGCTTCTTTGTTATTTCCGTTTTCCTTTGATTTTGACTCATATTGCAATATCTGATGATAGCTAACAATCTGCACACTTTCTATTTACAGATCACTTGGTAGCCTTGGGCGACGATGCCTAAGGGAGTCAAGGATCAGTGTGCTAGTGCCCGAGAGGCTTCCCGCTTCCGGCTCCTGCTCGAGGGCCTAATTTGTTGGGCGTGGTTCTTAGGAGAGCAGTTCTTACGCCAGACTATCGGCTTGCCCTAGCCGGTAGTTTCGATGCCACCTCCGACATACATGAGAGCCATAGAGAAATACACTTTGCAGGAGATGATTGATTTCACCAGAAGCTGGGAGTAGGGGTGTACGCGGTGCGGTTCTGGTGGTTTGAGAGTAAAATTACAAACCGAATGGCGGGTTAGCGGATTAGCGGATTGACAATTTGCGGTTTGAGCGGTTTTTGGCAGATTAGCGGATTGAAAAATATTCTAACTAATTATCATACATTTGCATAATATATAATACTAATTTGTATAATATTTTTTAGATATGTAACACAATGTAATTTTAAATAATATGTTTCATATATATAACCACTAATTTGTAATAAATTTTAATCTTAAATCTCTCTTACATTCATTTTTACATTGATCTTTCATTGGAGGTTGAAAAATATATATGTGTTAACTATAGTGGAGCGGAGCGGTTCGGTTGGCGGATTATAAATTTTAAAGTTTAAACAACGGTTAGCGGTTAGAGCGGTGCGGATAAATGCGGATCGGTGCGGTTTTAGCAAATTGGGCAATATTTTGCACAGCCCTAGCTGGGACACCGACTTCTTCCGAGTCGAGGGTGATTACACAACCTTCATCCAGACATACCTCATGTCACCTCTGACTGGCGCTCGTGGAGGCAAGAGAGCGAGGGCTCTAGTTGCGGGAGAGAGGTAAAAGGGCCAGGGCGACTAGGACCCATGGCAGGAGAGATTCTGGGGCGAGAGAAAGGACTGAGTGGCCAGAGCTGCCTACCACACTCACCTACTGGCGATATACCGGAGAGGCTTGCCAGATCCCCATTGAGTCCACACCAGCCGTGCATGAGCTTGTCGGGGTTTGAGGCTTGACTCCAGTATGTACCATACCTTACATTTTGCATATTTACTTCATTTCAGTTATGCTTTATAGAACACTAATCCTCTTAACGCACTTGCAGGCACTCATAGAGTACACCGGGCAAGCCCTCGAGCTAGTGGCTTCCCTGACGGAGATGTTACAGAGGAGCATGAACATGCTCAGCCTCTACAAGATTCAGGTAATTTCTTTCAATTCGCACTTCATGCCATGAAACTTCCTGCCGATACATCAGCATTTCAAACATAATTTGTTCCACACTGCATTGATCTGACACACTGCACTCAAACACTGCATTCAAACACTACACTCAAACACTGCACTCAAACATTGCATTCAAACACTGCATTTGATATACACCACGACTGATGTATTTGACAAACTGCCCTTTTTCAGATCCCAGCCATGTCGGACATTCCAGCGGGAGCTGCAGCAGGACCATTATCACCTCTTTCGGCAGCAAGGAGAGAGAGACGGGAGGCTCTAGCTCGCAACCGAGGCAGAGCTAGGGGCACCCATGACGAGAGTGGCCCTTCAGAGCCCGTTCCGGACGATGGCGATGATGAGACAAGTGAGGACGAGGAGGCGGCGAGCCCACAGTCAGAGTCATCTGAGGACGAAGAAGGCGACGCCGACTGAGATTCTGAGGGCGGAGATGATGTTGAGGCCGGTTCGGTAGCTAGCTCAGACACGGGGGCCTCTGATAGTGGCGCCGATGGAGATAGTTCTGAGTCCACTCTGTCGAGAAAAAGGACGAAGAGGGCCTCTCGAGCTTGAGATAGCTGGCGTTGATCTATCTGTATTTTGACTTAGTTTCTTTTTTGCTAGTAGTGTTAGCACATTGTACAGTTTTGTTTTCTTAAAAACTTGTACCCTTTTGTGAAAAAGAAACCATGATTGGTATGAAAATCAGCTTTTGATGAAACATGTTGTGTTTTGCATTCTGAGCATCGCATTGCACCATTTTACACAAAAACGGGATTTGATGAAAATTGAATATTGTTCATTGTATTGGCAACTTCTTAATCAGGTAATGAACCGACCAACACATAACAAACAGAGTAAAACAACTCAATGAACAACTAATGCAACAACTTGATAAGCAAAACAACATCAATACAACTCGATAAGCAACAACAAAAGAACTCGATAAACAAAGAGAAACAACATAAAAAGCGACTCAACAAAACTCTTAAAACAAAGCGGCAAAATGCACCAAGAGTAGAACAAAACATAGGTTCTCTGCACTCTCAACACACAGGAAGACCAGGGGAATTATGTCGACTATAGGCAGAGGTTGTTAGCCACCAAAAGTGGCTGTTGGTCATTAGTAGTGGCCGGTCGGCTACAAAAGTGATCGGTCGGCCATCAACACTGGCCGGTTGGCCACTAGTGTAGGGAACCTCCAGATTGCTGCCAGTTGTCTTCCACTCAACTCCTTATCTTCTACAAAAGTTAGGACTTCGTAGTTTCTTCATTCCAGCTCTGTTTTTGCCACAAATGGAGCCATTCTTCACCGAAAAACTCTTGACTTGGATTGCAACTTTAGATGGCTCGGAAAAAGTGAATTTCCACAGTTTTGGGATAAATGCACTATTCCTGCTAAGATGTACCCCGCTGTGTTTGTCATTCCTTCATGCCACGACTAGATGTTGGAACTCGGTTACACATGTTTTCAGCTTCGGGGGACAATAGGTATGCCCTACAATTGAAGAATTCCAAGTTCTGATGGAATCTCGGCGTGACGAGGAAATCCTGCCTCAGTCCCATTTTGGCCACATTCAAGCTTTAGGAAGGATGTGTAGGCTCACTTTACATGATGCCTGATCTTTGGTTCACAACGGGGAGCTGGATATTCCGAGTCTCATTCATCGATTTTCTGAAGCCGGTGACTGTGGCGACCGTCTTTGGCAAGGTTTTCGACAACATGCCCTTTGTTTGTGTATGTTGGCTCATTTGCTGCTTGCCCTCGGTTCCAGAGGGTCTAGCGTTCAATTGATTAAAATAGCCCAAGGCCTGAAAGAGGGCAAAAGTTGCATTGGCTTAGCATTGGCCGAGACTTTGATGGGCTTGGATGCCTTCCATAGGCAGGAGACAACCAAACTTGCAGGGAGTCCACTACTCTTGCAGGTACTGTTTCCCACTCTTCTTACATGTGTTTCTCACATCACTCGGAACTCAGGCTCGTTTTTCTCTCAAAACCCTTTTTCACTTTTTCTCTCCACGTACACCTCTCTATTCTTTAATCTCTCTTATTTTTTATCCCTTCCCAGATATGGCTTATGGACAGGTTGAAGGTAGTGAATTATTGCCCTGCATACTCAGCACGAGGCTATTTCTTTCACCATTGGATGGTGTTTTCCCGAACAAGGGATGGTGGTGCCATTGGATATGCAACAGATCTGCCATTGACATTGCTTGGTGTTGCCCCTGTTTTGATCTGCCCGAGATGAGCTACAAAATGTCTCAACAACCTGGCATTCAGTTGATTGGCTTGACACACTACGTCTTCTACTTTTCATATCGGTTTTGGCGCCAGTTCAAGCATGACTAGACTTGCCCAAAAGAAGGAGTAAAGTACCCGGCTTCATTTCTAACCCAAGGCTCATAGCTAGCTCGATATCCCACTGCATGGAGGACAAGAGAACTTCTGGCTCCCGCTCCAAATTTCAGTTGCGCCCTTTGTAGCGAATGCATAGCTTGGTTTGAAGATAAGGCGCAAACCGGGCCTACTTTAGCATCTGAAGCTTCCATAAGCTCTAGGAGGGGACGCAGGAACACTTGACATCTATGCCTCAAGTTTATTGCTTTGATCTGTACTTTCAAGTTTTCATTTTGAATTTAATAAAAAAGCAACTTTGATTTGTATCAAGAGTTAGAGAACTCTGTATTGAAATCAATGAAATTGAAGTTGTGAGCATTGAAAATTTTCCTTTTGGTCCAAAAATGGTCTAAGTTATAAAAAGATTAATTTGAACAAAATAAACTTTTATTAAAACTTTTCAAAACCATTTTCGATAAGGATCACAACTGGACACACCCGGAATCTATCTTTGAGATATACAACCCCAAATCCAACAAATGGAAAGTTGCCTCTTGTCTGAATAACACTGCATTGTACTGTAACCAACTCTTATAGTGAAGATCACAACCGAGCTCTTGGATGAAGAAAAGACAAAGATGACCAGAATAATCTCATGGACACAGTTGATTTGGAAGTGTTTATGGTTGGACTTCAGAATGAAGTTACCTACGTATCTCGAAGATGGGAATCAAGCCTTACGTAGTTCGATTCGGGTTCACTCGTGTATTAACACTCTCTTTTTGCACTCTAACTTTTGCCAAGGCCGCCTTTTTTGGGTTTTCAACCTTGTGAGCTCAATTTTTCTTATTTCAAATTTTTTGTGCTTTAACTTTTGCCTAGGCCGCCCTTCCAGGTTTTTGACCTAGCGAGTTACTCAAGGATAGTATTTCTTCAACTTGTCCATGTTAATGTTGGGAGAATTTGAGGCCATCTAGGTTCATAAGAAAGATAGCTCCACCTGACCAGATAGATTTGATGATGTAAGGACCAGTCCAATTGGGTTTGAACTTGCCCCTAGGGTCATGGATAAGAGCTTGGTTGTCTTTGAGAACCAAATCTCCTTCTTTCAAATTCATGGACTTAACTTTCTTATTGAAAGCCCTGGTGATTCTACGTTGATAACCTTGGACGTGATACAGTGCTTTCAGCCTCATCTTGTCAAACAACATAAGTTCCTCGAACCTGCTCTGCTGCCAATCTGCTTTTGCTATTTGCCACTCAACCATAACTCACAGCGACGAAACCTTAACTTCAATCGGCAGAACAGCTTCCATCCCATAAATCAGAAAATACAGAGTCGCCCCAGTAGATGTCCGAATTGATGTCCTGTAGCCCCAGAGAGCAAATGGCAACTTGTCTGGCTAATCCCTGTAAGTTTCCACCATCTTCTGTAGAATGTGCTTGATGTTCTTGTTGGCGGCCTCAATAGCTCCGTTGGTTTGCAACCAATATGTGGATGACTTATGAAAAGTCACGCTGTATTTCTCCAACAAGTCGATAACTTCTTTCTTAAAATGGGAACCATTATTTGAAATGATCTCATTCGGGATCCCATAACGACAGATGATATTATTCCTGATGAACTTGGCTACGTGCGACGCTTTCAGCACTGCATAGGATTGGGTCTCGACCCACTTTGTAAAATAGTCTATTGCCACCAAGATATACTCATGCCCATTTGACCCTTTCAGAGTAACTACCCCAATAACATCAATTCCCCAGACTAAAAACGGCCATGGTGAAGTCATGTTGTACAACTTTAACGGTGGGATATTCATGTGATTTGCATGGATCTGGCACTTGTGGCATCGCCAAACAAAACCAATATAATCCTCCTCTATGGTTGACCAGTAATAACCCTGCCTGAGAATCTTCCGAGCTAGCATTACTTCGCTCATGTATGCTCTACACTCTCCTCCATAGATGGCCTCCATTAGGCACTTCAACTCTTCTGCATCAACACACAGTTTGTGCATTCCTAGATGGCCTTATTTGTATAATTTACCCTCGCAGATGATAAACTGAGTAGCCATTCGCCGTATTGCCCTTTTATCTTTGGCATTTGCCCTTAGTGGATAAGCCTCATTTTCCAAGAAGTTCCAGATATCATGATACCAGGGGTTTTGATCTTGCACTTCATCTATTGCGATAATCAACTCGTAGGCCGGCACATACCTCTATTTAATGATGATCAGACGCATTCTGACTCCCAAAGAGATGTCTATCATGGAAGATAGAGTTAATAATGCATCTGCAAACTTGTTGTTCTATCTTAACAGATGCGTGAAGGTTAGCCTCTCAAACCTAGGAATCAGAACGTCCAGGGTTTGGTGATAGATTTTCATTCTTTCTTCCTTAACCTTCCAGTCTCATTTTGCTTGAGACACAACCAGGTTCGAGTCCCTAATGACGTCTAACCTTTTTGTCCCTAGTTCTAGGGCAGCTTCCAAGCCAGTGATACATGCCTCGTATTCTGCTTCATTGTTCGATACCTTGAACCAGAGTTTGAAATCTAAACGTATATGGGAATTGTCGGGTGTTACCAGCAACACCCCTATCCCATAACCGTACTGGTTAGACGTTCTGTCAAAGTACATGGTCCAGATCTCTTCCTTAACCTGCAGAGTAGCCTTATCTGGGAACAGATACTTTACTGCTTCATCCCCTTCCACCAGGTGATCGGCTAGGAACTCCGCTACTGCTCTCCCCTTAACTGACTTGTGCGTCACATATTTCAGATCAAATTCAGAGAGAATAAGCAACCAACGGTCTAGCCTACCCGTAAGTGTTGGTTTTTCGAAGAGATATTTGATGGGATCTAATCTTGAAACCAGAATTACGGAGTGAGCTAACAGGTAGTCCCTTAACTTCTTGGTAGCACATACCAAGGCTAAGCAAGCCTTCTCCAGCAGGGTGTAACGGGTCTCATATTCCAACATCTTCTTGCTCAGGTGATAGATGGCCTTCTCTACTCTATCTTTAGATTCATGCACAAGCATACGACCCATTGTCGTGTCAGTTATTGACAAATACAAAATCAACGGTTTCCCCGGCTCTGGCGGTGACAACACGGGCTGGTTCTGAAGGTACTGTTTGATCTGCTCAAAAGCAACATGGCATCGGTCATCCCATTGGAATTTATTTCCTTTTTTCAGGAGACTAAATAGTGGTTCACAAGTCAAAGTTAATTTTGCAATAAACCGTCTTATGAATTGCACTTTACCCAGAAAGCCGCACACCTCATTTTCAGTCCTTGGTGGTGGCATTTCTAGGATGGCCTTGATTTTGGAAGGATCTACCTTAATGCCCCCCTGTGTAATCAGGAACCCCAGCATTTTCCCTGCTGTAACACCAAATGTGCACTTCTGTGGATTGAGCCTCAACCGATATTCTCTGATCCGTTGGAAAAATTTCTTCAAGGCAGTGTAATGGCCCTCTCTTTTCTTGGACTTAACAATCATGTCGTCCACATACACCTTAACCTCTTTGTGGATCATATCATGTAAGATAGTGGTCGTAACCTGTTAATAAGTAGCCCCAGCATTTTTAAGGCCGAACGGTATCACCCTGTAGCAGTATGTTCCCCATGGCATGGTGAAGGCAGTCTTCTCCCTATCCTCAGTTGCCATTAAGATTTGGTTATACCCAAAAAATCCATCCATAAAGGAGAGCAACGCATGGCCTGCGGTGAAGTCCACCAATTCGTCGATGTGCGGTAGAGGAAAGTCGTCCTTCGAACTAGCTTTATTCAGATCTCTGAAATCCACACACACCCGAATTCTGCCATCTTTCTTTGACACCAGAACAATGTTGGCCAACCAAGTAGGATACTCAGCTACTAGCAAAAATCCTGCGTCTATTTGCTTGGTGACCTTTTCCTTGATCTTCAAAGCCCAATCCGGGCGTACTCTCCGAAGTTTCTGCTTGACAGGTCGGGCCTCAAGATCAAGAGGGATCCGGTATTGTACAATTTCATGATCGATTCCAGGCATGTCTTCGTAGGACTACGCAAAAGCATCTTTGAAATCTTTTAATAAAGCGACTAAGTGCTCGCGTTCCTCCGAAGACAATGTGGACCCGATCTAGACCAAACGTGGATCCTTCTCAGTACCCTCATTAATTACAGTGATTTTATCAACAAGGGGTTTTACAAACCTCTCCTCCTCTTGATCAATCAAATATTTCAAAACCAGAGGAATTTTTTCCTCGTCGTTTTTATCAAAATTTTGAAAGTCATGATCAATGCAATACACAAGTGGCACAGAAAAGTACTTAGAAATAGCAGTGGTACCATTCTCATTTAAAACTTCCAGCTCATCCAATTCCTCGGTTACAACCGACTCAAAAGAAAAGGAAAAAGACGACCTGGACAAAACAACAGCATCCGGGTTATCAACCCCAAGAATACCGAACTCCGACTCAGAAGAACTGGAATCTGATTCCAACTCCACAGACTCTGCGGAATTAGATTTCGGTTTATTACCTGATTTAGAACTGCTGGACAAAAAGCCCTCCTCGAATTGCCAAACGAGTGAGGGTGCAATAGATGCATCCAAAATACCGCTGGAAGGATCCACACCTCATTGATCTTCAATCATGGAAACGGTGAAGTCATCCCCCAAGCTCTCCGGTTTGATCTGAGGATCCGAAAGGAGACAAGCCAGCGCTTCTCCTATCTCAAGTTCACTGCCATTGGACTCATCCTCTGTACTCTACTCAGCCTCAGCTAGTAAGTCAGTCTGTCCCTCTGTAGATTCATCATCTTGCAGCTGTAGGTCAAAGAAGATCTCAAAGCCGGGCAAACGCCGCTTTTCAGAGTTCAACCATGGCTCAGGAAAGCCGCAGAATGGGAAATCTTCCCCCTCCCGGACAAAGTGGCCGTTCAGGATTCCTTGAATGGGTCTATATACCAGCTCATAATGCTTCCCACTTTGCTTAGCTTTGGCTTTTCCTGCCATTTCCTTTCCTTTTCTTACCCAGTCCTCTTTGGTAGGCATGTAACCTAAACCAAAGGCATGAGGGTTATATGGCACTTCGGCCAATGCGGTAACGCCCTTCTGGTCGCTCTTTCCCAACTCTATCCTGGGCAGATGTTGTAGCTTGTTCATGAGGTAAACTGATTAAGCACTAACGTACAACCCCTCATCAATAGCTAGGATATCTTGCACCATCCAGGTCTTAGCCAAGGTAGATCCAGACAGAAAAACATTCTCGTCGCCGTGTACAATCTCCAGTACCGGTGTAGTGACCTCCGGCGGAGGATGTATAGAAGAATTTCCAAAAACAATGGCTACCCTCTTCCCATAGGGGTACTTCAATATCTGATGCAAGGTGAAAGAAACAGCTTTTACTTGGTGCAGCCACGGTCGCCCAAGTAGCAAGTTAAAGGTAGCTGGAACATCCAGGACGTGAAACTCAATGTCCTGTTGTGCTGGGCCAAACTGTGTTCTGATCTGAACTGTCCCCATCACCTCTCGACTCATGTTATCGTAAGCCCGGATCACCTAGGCCGTTGGTACAAAGTCTACCAGCTTCAAGCCAATAGCATAGGTCGTGCGCGACGAGCACACATTAATTGTCGACCCAGTATCAACCAGTACAACGGGCACCCACTTTTCTTTGCATTTACATGAGATGTATGGTGGCTTGTTATGCTCAGAGCCCTCGGGCAGCAATTCCTTATCTGTGAAAGTCAAAGTCGGTGAAGTGCCTCCCGCGAAGACCAGTCCCACTAACTTTTCTAGAGTTGTGTCAATAGAGAGCTTGGCCTTATCCATTGCAGATAATACAGCTTGCCGGTGTACTCGCGAAGCCATGAGCAACCCCCAGATAGATATGTCTGCCTGAATCTTCTTCAGCTGCTTCAGTACAGCTTCCTCCTCCAATAGTTTCTCCTTCTATTTTTCGGCTTCCTTATCCTTTCTGAATGCTTTCGGTTGGTCCAAGTGTGGGGGCTTAAAGTACCGCCCGCTCCTAGTCATGTGATCCACTTCCTCAGAATACCATGTATCGTCTGGCAGATTTTGTCCCCAATCTTCATCAGTATGGGCAAGATGCAGGTCATCATCTTTCCATCATGTTCCTTCGGCAACCGACAAGCAACTGTCCGATTCCGCTGTAAGTATTCCCGAATCCATATCACAATCAGTCCTCGCAGGGCCTTTGGCTGTTCCAGCTTTCTGACTATGCTGAGCTCTTTCCTGTTCAAACTGCTTCAGTGCGGCCTCCTGCTCTGTATCAGCTATACTAGCATTACTAAATTCCTGAGCAAAATTCTTAGCACTGGTGCTCTCCGACAACTTTCCTTTGTCATTGGTCGTTCTGGCCCCTGTAGCAGTTCCTGCTCCCGGTTGTTCCAACTTCGGTTTAGACCCCATCCATATTCGGTTCATCACTAAGCCACCCTGAATTATCTGTTGATCCGTTCATATCAAACCAGTTGATCTGTACGCTTCCCAGATCTTGTTTATCGAAGAACTACAGATTGCTGATGTCCTCCTCGAGATTAGCTAAGTCATCCAGTCCTTGGCTTGGTCCGTCCTCCCAGACTACATTAACCTCCAGCCTTGTTGGCAACTCTACCTCTGATCTGGCCTGATTAGTTGGTACAATGTAGCGGCAAGGGTTGCATTCCTCTTCTGCTAAGTCCACAGATCCGTCAGGTTTTAAGCCGACATTCTCATTCTCCACCAAGGTTTCCCTACCTTCCTCTTCTACAGTCACCACCATAGGTTTGGGTTGGGATATGGGTACGCTCATCATGCACAAGTCTGTGCTTTCCGGGGATGAACAGCGCCGGCTTGGGTAAGTAGGAGGGGGTGATGTATATACTGGGGTCGTAAGAGACGGCTAGTGTTTGGATAAGGTTTATTTGCTGAGGTGGGAGGGCTTGGTTATGTGGTGGAAAGGGGTTTGTAGTGACGTTAGGCTTATGAGGAGACGCTATCACGTTGTTGTCAATGAGATCCTGAATCTCATGATGTAATCTAAAGCATAGGTCGGTGTCATGACCATGCTATTGGTGGAAAGCGCAGTACTTGGCCGGGTTATGTTTTGGGGTAAGAGGGTCAGGTAAAGAACGAGGCTCTAGTGGCTTCAGGTGTCTTTTTTTGGTCAGGACTCTCAATGCTGCGGATAAAGACATGTATAAAGGGGTAAAGACTCTTTGGCCTCGGGGTTGGTGTTTTGCAGGTTGTGAGGTGGTTTCGGATGTACCGGCAAAGGGATTGGTAGTTTTCGGTATGGTGGTGACCATACCAACATCAGAAGGCCTTGCAGTTGCACTACTACTTGTAGTCACATTGGAACTGCGTGTGAAAGCCCTCTTAGGCTGCTCTTTCTCATGGTCTATCAGACCTTGCTTCATTGCATCCTCTATCTGCACCCCTATTTCATGGAGGTCAGCGAAAGTAGGTAGAGGTATGACTATCATTTTTTGTAGCAGCCTCGATTGTAAATTACGGACGACCATTATTATCTAGTCCTTTTCAGCTGGCTAGGTGGTCATCACGGTGGCCTTGGCCCTCTATCAAGTGATGAAATCGGAGAAACCTTCATTCGGCTCTTGGCGAGTTGTTTCGAGATCACGAGTTATGACCTCGATTTGAGTGTTATAGGAATATTGGGCAATAAAAGCCTCAGTCATCTCTTCCCAGCTGCTCTTCTCAGAATCTTCAAGCTTAGTAGACCAAACGGCCGCAATACCCGACAGGGTCCGGCTAAAGAGGGATAACTTATGCAGTCTAGATAGGCCTATCGGCTGTAGAATATCTGAAAATAGCCACAAGTGGACCATAAGATCACCCGAGCCATCAAAGCGGTGTATATGCGGCATTTTAAACCTATCTGGCAAGGTCACCGCTGCATCGGTATAGCCATCCTCTATATCCGGGATCGAATTAACACTCTGAGCTCGTTAGAGAGCTTTTCAAGCTTGCTCACTTTCAGTGCGGTAGGGTCGACCTCAAACTCAAATGGTGCCTCCGTTGGGTAAACTGGTGCTTTGGAAATCTGGGGTGGAATCGGATCCACTGGGATGTTCGCATTTTCCTGGACATTGGTTGTGGGAGCAAGTGCTCTGGGTACTGGAATGTTTACAGGAGGTGGATGGGATGCAGGAGCTGTTGCCTGCTGTGACTGTTATTACTATAGCCTAACAATTAACTCAGTCTGCTCGGCTGCAATTTTCGCTTAGCGGGCAGCGTCGAGCTGCATATTCTCGATAGTCTGTTGAAGATGGCATAGCATTTCTTCCATGCTATCTAAGGGGTGCTGATCTATCAGAATTGGTGTGTACTCTCTTTCGGAGGTGGAAGCAAAAAACTGGACTTCGCTAAAGGAAGGTAACTGTCGAACTGGTAAGTTATGCCTGACTCTCCTTCGTCTTGTAACTGGGGGTAGCGAAGCAAACACTGGTTGTCCTCTTACAAGATCCCTAGATCGATAAAGTTGCCTTACTCGAGTCTAGAGTGCTTGGGGGGTAACTGCTTCGTCTGACACAATTGTGAAACACTACCTTGCAAAAAGAAAATAAAGCAAAAGAAACAAAAATCAGAAAATGCACGGTATCTCGACTCAGACATAAACAACAAACAGTTGTAATCTTAAGCTGGACGACTGTACTCAAATACTGATTTCTGCCTCAAATTTCTACCTCAATACTGATACCCTCAAACTGATACCCAAATTTGCGATTGATACATACATTCCTGTAGAGTTTCACTTTAAAAGCACGTATCAAGCAAGTGAGAGCCAAAACACCCTATGGCGAGATAGGGTTACCCTGTCCTAATTTCGTCAAGAACTAGGCGTTCACTACGCAAACAAGCGATTTCATACAATCCTGCATTCGGGTGAGCAACCTGTCCTAGTTTGGAACAATCTCTATGGCTTCCAATATGCAACTAGGTCGATTGGTCAAAAAGGATACCTCAGCAAGACTACCTAATATACCTCTCGTACCTAACACCGAGAAGTGAAAGAAGGATCAAACGGTACAGCGGTAGTTCAGATCCAAGGCTTAAGTTCCCATCGTGGCAAGCCCGCAACCGGTCAGCCTTTTGGCAAGCTTTTTCAAGCGAGCCTCCGGCAAACCGTTCAGGAATAGTAGATGGAAAACACCGTGACTTAGGCGAACCGATGCAAATACAATGCAAAGAAACACATAAGTTGTAGATAAAACAACATATCATGAGTTCGAGTCAAGTTCTCTAAATCCCCAGTAGAGTCGCCAGAAACTGTGGACTCGCCTTTTTCTGTGCCCCCTGCCTTTCAGAAAGGGTTTGAAAAAAAAGCCTCACAGTTCAGACTCCCACAGTTCTAAATCTAGTCTCGCAAGTGCAATGTGAAATTGATAAACACCAAAGAGTCCAAATCTGGCAAATCTTTTGGAAAATCAATTTTAAATCAAGTAATGCCAAAATTAGACTGCTTTGCTAGATTACAGAGTCGCCACCTAAATATTTTATTTTTGGGGAGATTTAGGAAACCCTGACTCGTGCCAAATGCTACGTGTCCGTTATCACCAAAGTTGCCTCGGCTCGGGAACTTGAGTACGAGAGGGGGAGGTCATGGAATGAGCACCCCCGCTCGCCCGATCAAAAGATCGGCCTCTACTAATCATGATATGTTGTTTTACAAACACATGTGTTCTTATTCCGATTATTAGCTAACATTACTATGTGACGCATACAAGCAAGTATAGACTAAATCGCAAGAATTAGAACAAATCAAGTCATGTTTGTTTTCAAAAATGGTTTGAAGTTGCCACCCTCAAGTGGGCTTAAAAAATGCGGATTTGCCACCTCTAGTAGGCTTAAACATGATTTGCCACTTCGCAAAGTGGGCTTAAAACTTACATTTGTTGAATCATTCCAATTTAAACAACAAAGTCTTCATCCATATGCATTCATGCAGTTTATCACGTAAGCACATAGCCTCATGGCAAGCATGTGAAACATGGTAACATGACAATCACACTTATACAAGTATGCTAAAGCATAAAACTTACTGAGTACTCCACGCCAAAACAAAAACTAGTTAGAAAGATGCATAATCCTAACTATACAAGATGCCTAATGCAACACATGCAATATGAAATTAATAGGCTCGGCTACTAATATGGCATTTGCAACACTTTGATAGCATGCTTTAAAACACATATTCAAGTAAGTATTGAAATTGACAATGCAGTTTGAATGATGCGCCGAGCCTCGGTACATGCAAGATAAATAAATGAATGCAAACATGCAAGCATAAGGTATGCTAATTGAAAATGTCCCTAAATTAACTTTCGAAAGCGGATAAATAAAAGGAAGAAAGACGTGGGGTTGAAGGTCATGCACACACACACGCATACTTATTACAACATTATGCCCTTGTGAAGGAGGATCCGAATGAATAAGCCAAGCTAAGTAGCTACGCTAATTAAGTTAAGCTATTACAACACAATTAATTAACTATTCTAACTAATCAAATATTATAAACCAAATTAAGCTAATTAATTACAACACTTGTATGAATGAATTAGCTACGACTAACTAATTAAACAAAGCAAGTAAATGGCCTCCAGGGTGAGAGACGCATGCATGCTTGGTTGGTTTCCTCCCGAAGATTCACCGTCTTGCCATCGGACACCTTTGTTTGCACTTGCTTGAACACCAACAGTGCTGCCAACTTCCAGAACATCTCTACTTCAACTCAGGAACACACTTGTGCAAAATTTCATTTCTGGCCGGTCGGCTACCAATGGTGGCTGTCGGCTACCATTAGTGGCCGGTCTGCTGCTACTGGTGGCCGGTCAGCCGCTACTGGTGGCCGGTCAACCACTACTGGTGGCCAGTCGGCCACCCCTTCCCTGAACTTCTCTTTTTTGCTGCAACAGAGAGTAAATAGAGGCAAAGTAGTGCATTCTAAAGGAGTGTATGTACTACTACTCTCCTTATCATCACACAAGCTCAAAGGAGTGTAGCTCTTGCTCTCAAGCCATCAACCAAGCATTTTCATGCATGATGGCCAAAGAACCAAGCTTGTACAAGCTTAATGAGTGTAAAACAAGACTTAATCAAAACCACAACCCTATCATGTATGATCAAGGGTGATGGTGACTAAGAAAAGTGGCACGTTTTATCACTTTGAGTATGAAATGCCCTATTTTTCTCGTGTTCGCATTAACGTCTAATCCGAACACATACAATGTAACATGAAAGATGCTTATCTTGCCTTTTTTACTTTGTTCATTTTGTTTACACATTTTAACTTACCAATCCATTATTTAATTGATTAGTCCAAAACGTGAATGTCCTCTAATGGAAAGAGGGATTAAACCACAAGTACCTTGAACATGAAAGAGGCCTCATGCTATTGGTAATGAACTCCCGAAGGAATTAAACCATTAGACATGGAGGTGTCAATTCCACACTCAAGCCAACAAGGGGTTCAAAGCCACTTTCAAAATAAATGAAAGAGTGAAGAATAGAGGGAGATTGCAGAGATTTTAGTGCTGAAATGGAGTGCAAAAAGACACTAAAACATGAAAACAACTCATGCAATTCATGTTTAAAAGCCTAAAACATTAAGCTACAACTACACAATACAAGCCTCAAAGGACCAAACCAGCCCAAAACAGAGCTAAAACTAGTCAAATCAGTAGCAAAAACATGCTGGAAATAAGCTAAGTTAAGCTACAAAAACATGCTACCATGCGAAGCTAACTAGGCATGCAAGTAAGACACAAAGGAGGGGAGGCTAACCCCTCCACTTTTGGACTTCAAAACATGTTTTCCACCACTGAAATAACTCTGAATTTTAGTGGTTTAAAGGCCCAAAAAGTTTGATTTGAGTATGCTAAAAGATGGCACAAAAGGCTTCACAATTAATCAACAAGAATGGTGGACTATCCCTTAACACAAAATTGCCTCAAACCACCATTTTAAACCATAAAAATAGAGTTTTTTGTAATTGAAAACCAACTCAAAAACAGTGTAAAAAGATGGCAAAACAAGTAGTCAAAACAATGCTTACAAGGTGAATCTTATACCTCTTGAAGCACAACACTAAACAGCCACAATTTCAGGCTCAAACCTCATTCCAAAGCTCAAATTAGACCCAAAAGAACCTCAGCTCAAAGGTGAGAGTGTTTGGTTTAGGCTTGACGTACAAAGGTGTAGAGAGAGAAGGCTTTAAGGCACAAAACAAGAGGAGAGAGAGAGAGAGAGAGAAATTTGATCCCAATTTTCTAACCCTCCAAAATGGGGGAGGATAGCCCCTATATATAGAAAATCAAGATTAAAGCTTGAATTCATCCCTCCATACACATGTATGGAGATGCACTTCAGTAAACAACAGCTAGCACAACTGGCAAACAAATATCTGAAAAAGGAGAAAAATGGCCGTCGGCCACCATTGGTGGCTGACCGGCCACCACTGATGGCCGGCAGGCACAAGCCATAGCCGATGGACTGTGGGGATGGCCGACAAGCCACCCTCTCCTCCAGACTTGAAACAACAAGCTCTTGGTCCACAGCCAAGCACAAAACAAACAAGTTTAGAGGCTCAAAGGAAAGGCGCTTGACTGAGAACTTCATGCACTCTCTATTCATTTGTGCTGCTTGGGAAAGAAATAACAGTTGATTTTTATCCAGCACTTCTTAGCCCATGGTGCTACGGTGCATCCAGGTTAATCAAGTGGTCCAATGAATTTGAGAATGATTACTCTAAGGTTTTTCGAAGTGTAGAATCCACTTTTGGGGTTAGATTTTACAAATTTTGAGACTAAGGCGATGATCAACAATAGACAATTTCGGAAGAAGAATCAAATGAAAGATCAATGGTGAGATCATATCTGATAGACATGAAATTTTAGCAGGATAATCATGGAGCTAGGATGGTCATATCGTACGTTATAAACCGAAGTCGAACTAACTGAAGTATGAGCATTTTAACCTTTCATTTCTTCTCTTTTTGTTCTATCTTGTTTGTTCTTTTATTCTATTTGTAGATGATGATATATGTGATATTATATGTTGGTTAGATATTATAATGCATGAGAGTGGTGATTATAGCTTGATTTTATTATTTGCTTGGTAAGTTGTGCCTACTATCTAGAAATTAATAAAATAGCAAATCTTTATGAAATCAACATCTTTTTAAATAAGAAATTATTTGGTGTATGTATAGCATGTATGAAAATTGATAAAGTCTAAAATAAGGTTTTTAATAGTCTAGATAATTCTTCAAAATTTTTTCCAGAAAGTATATGAAATTATGTGTGAAAATGTTCTTAATTATGGATTATCACCTCTATATCATATCTCTTGTATGTTACAGGTTCGTGATATCATATATGCTTATTTTATGAACTTATTTTATCATGCCTTAGTTGTCTCGTGTTTGACTTTGGTTAGCTTTGTTGTAATTATCCGTTGTTTTAACCGAAAACTTGATGAATTTAAAAATGAGAAACTTAGGAATAATCTTTTGTATAAAATAAATAACATGAAACAAATCAAACAAATAAAAATAAATTACTTACATAATTTATTTTACTGAAGTGAATGAATACAAAATTAGACCAAGTCGAATGTGTGACATTCTGTCCTTAAGACAGATTCACCCCGCTTCGGTGCTTACGGATAAATGACATCTATCTCTCAAGATACAAGGATCTTCACATATTGTAGTAGCACTTCAAACAATCTGTACGGTGAACTAGAACCTGTGTTCTATATTCTCAAATATTTCTCTAAAAATTAGAATGAAGAATAATCGAAAGAGAGAGCAAAATCGGGAAGAGAATTGAATTTTCTGCAAGTGAAAATCTGCTGGAACAATTCTGAATTTATAGGCAAGTGGTGACTGTTGGAACAAATCCGAATAGGTATGAAAATGAATTGAACAAGTGCAAATTCAAATTGGACAGATACAACTTCAAACTGAATAGATTTGTTGGAAAATAGAACCTGTTCAGTCAAACTGCTTGAACTGTTTGAACCTACTGGAATTTGGACCAGAGAAAGGCTCTGTTTAGATAGAAAAAATTGGTGCAAAATTTAAATTAATTTCGTTAAGAAATTTAAATAATTTTCCTGCAAGAATTTGAAAAAATTCAAATAAATTTTGTTCAAAAAATTAATGTTAGGACCCAACCCACAATCTGCACCCGACCCGGCTCGGCCGGCCGGACGGCAGTGACGACGAGCGCAAGTGTGTGGTGGTTTGAGCCAAGGCTCACTTTGTCCATAACTCCTCTCTTTTACGAACTTGGGGTGCCTCTTGGGGCCCAACCTAAGTTTGTCTACACAGAGCTTATATATTCACAAAAGCTCACTTAAAGTTTCAATGTGGGACAACCATGTCAAGGAAACCCACACTTTACACTTTAGTTGTCCATTCCATGAACCCGAAAACGATGTCAACTTCTCATTCACTCATAAATGGTTTTGACGAACCGTCTTTACCGTGTGACTTGTCACGTGGCAAGGAACACATCGCCTCTTTGGACCAACCCCAAAAGACGTATGGGGCCCACTCAAAGTTGACCCAAAATAAGCCTATAAAGACCATAATTCCAACAATCGGGTGGTAATGGGTTTGCATTCACTTGTAATGATTTGAAAGGATAGGTGATAATGGTTGGTTTGATAATGAAATGATGGTGGGACGTATCCACTTTGAGTTAAGTCTTGCGCAAGTGTTGTAGCGTTAACCCTATGATGGAACAAGCATATTCGGACTCTATGTGGTGGTTTGATCTGGTGAGATAAGGTTGGTTCCAAATTGGACATTCAGGAGGGTAAAACCTTTTTGTTTTTGAGGGATAAGGTTGGGTTCAGGATGATAAATCTTTTTTTTTTTTTAATATCCCTTTTGAGGTCCATCAATGGCACTACCCGGTATATAATCATTGTAGGCATTCGTGGTAAAGTTTGCAAAGCAGCAAAAGGGAGAGTTTCAAATAGTCTGGTTTCTAGTTCTAGAGGTTGGACTGACAGGTCTCTTTGGGGGACTCTAATGGCCTTGATTTCATTGTTGCAATTAATTGTTAATATTATTAACCAATTGTTACTTATCGCTGTTGTTTTAAGACTGCATTGTTGTAATTGTTTGTATTTCTCTTTAATTTTCTATCTATGTAATTATATTTTGTACTTCTACTTGTTCGTATTATCTAGAGGTTGTAGAAAGTTGGGGTTGGGTGTTCTTATTAGGTTTCGTAACTCACAACTTTTTCCTTGGCATCCGATTCCAAGTTCTGGAGAATTTGTTGACGAAGAAGATTTTGTGGAAGAGATTGAGAAGCTGTGCCAGGTATGGACTAACGTCAGATTTTTCATCTCATTATTGAAAATTTATTTTTTACAGGCAACGTTGTCTATAATATATAAACTCTGATGTTATAGCGATCCCGGGTTTACCCTTGTTGTATAGTGATCCGGACATGTGTCCGTAGATGTTGGTAGTTGATTATTATTTTGTTTACATCCTTTTTACAACGTATTTGAGTTATAGGATGTGTTGGGCGGATTTGTTTCAGGTTGGTTGAGTTTAGAAACCAAAACTAGTTGCCCAGATTTTTGGCCTGTACGCTCGAGCGGGTAATACACCCATCCAGTATTTGTTGTGCAGTGTTGTACGCTCGAGCGTGGAGTTGGCCGCTCGAGCGGATCTGTGTGAGTGACCGCTCAAGCGTAGGGTTGGAAGCTCGAGCGGAGGCCTGGTTCCGCAAAAGTGCTGGGCGAGTGCATTCTGCGCTCGAGCGGGAGGTTGGCCGCTCGAGCGGAAGTCTGTGAGTGGCCGCTCGAGCGGGGTGTTTTACGCTCGAGCGGAGACCTGGGTTAAAGTTCCGAATTTGTGACTCTTCAAATCACTTTTTCACTTTCTCTTCTCTCTCTTACTTTTCCAAAATCACCATTGTTGAGCCTCTCACTCTAGACTCTACCTTCTCTCTTGGTTTTGATCTAGTAGGAGTGATTTACTCACCTTTGGCCTTTACAAAAAGGTTGTTGATCGTCGAGGGCTTCGTTTTAATCTGAAAATCTCGGGTTTTGGAGCACGTTGAGTTTTGTCGTCTTCTCCTTTGGGACTCCGAATTTGAGGTAGGGATATCCTACTCCTCTCTATGGGTTTTGTCTTTAAATTTTGGTATTTTGAGATGTTGGGCTTGGTTTGGTAATTTTGTGAAAGTTTGGGGCTTTTGTGTAATTTTACAAAAGTTGGGGTTTTATTCATAATAAACCTAGATGCATGTTTGGCATGGAGAAATGGAATTGATGTTGAATCATTGATGAAAATGGGACCTAAGGGTTGAAATGGTAATTATGGAAAATGGCCTAATTACATTGTTTAATTAATTGGGATAATTAATTGTGAGAAATGAGGAAATGAAATGTTGATTGAATATCCATTTGTGCATTTATTTTCTGTTTAGAAGTAACTGCTTTGGGCTATCGGTGGAGGATAGTCGTGATTGTTGTAGACAATGCATGATGATTAGGTAAACTGAAACTAATCAATGAAATGTGTCATGGAACTTGACGGTTGATAGAATACATTAACTGTATGTATTGGGTGATTGTATATAGAACCAATGTGTTTATATACGTTAAGTGTAGAGGAGGAGATAGGGGATGTACTCCGCGGTTTAGGGGAAGATAGGGGATGTACCTCTAAACCGGATAAGTATTGGGAGAAGATAGGGGATGAACTCCGTAGACACAGCTCATATGCTTGTCTAGAGAAGTGAAGATAGAGCTCATATGCTTATCTTTGTGAAGTGTGGATACAGCTTATATGCTTATCTGTGAATGTGGGATATTGTCGTTATACATATCTGTTGAGAATGTGGATATAGCTTGTATGCTTATCTGAATGTGAGATATAGTTTTTATACATATCTGTGGAAATGTTGATAGAGCTAGCATGCTTATCTGTTGAAAAAGGGAAAATGAAAGGTAACTTAGACTCATAAGTTGTAAGACATAAATATGTGATTTATGTGATTGTATCAGTGTTGACCATCTATCAATTGCTAATATTTTAGTCATTGTCCATGGTTGGTTTAGTGTATTTCTACTGGGCTGTGGCTCACCCTATATGGGAATATCATTTTCAGGTGCAGGAAGCGTGCCACCTCCAAGGACATAGCTGGGAGGCTAGTGGCGGACATACTTTTGTCGCTTAACTTTTGATGTATTACATGTAACTTCAAGCCAAGGGCTTAATGTGTAAACGAGTTAGTACTCTTTTGTTGTGACCAAGTGTTAACTTGGAAAGCTGTAAGCCCGTAGGGCATTTTGTTATGATGTTAACATGTAATACTTATGTAATGGAGCTCTAAGGAATAAAAGAATGTGGTTAGTTTATATGCAAATGCTTGCCTTATTTGATGGGTTTAATGTTATATATTTGAGGGCGTTACAGATGTACTATTATTTACTTTTGGATGTGTAACCTTATCAGAACCCTGTGTTTCTTTGTTATTACATCTTCGCTCTTTGGGGCGTCACATCAACAATGATTCCATTTATTGATCTTCAATGGGAAAAATAACTATTAAATCAAAACTTACTAGAAAAGCCCAACACATTTTTTTCCTCAATAGAAATAGAAAAGCTTTTGCAACATAGAAAAAATGTTTAGAGCAGATTAACGATTTCCTTCCATTGCATATGATTCAAATCAACAATGTCTTGTTGATGACTGTATCATCTTATAACTTTTAAACTTCTCTGTCTGTCTTTTTCTTCTCTCTTTCGACAGTTGCATAATAGGTAGAGAGAAAGATCAAGGGAAATTAGGGTTAAACAAAGTGAAAAGAGTTTGAGAGTCACTTTTGTTTGTAAAATGTTTAAGTTTCTAGTAATATAAGCTTAAATATAGGGACAAATTAGGAACAAAAAAACTAAAAAAACATGGAGTGTGGGGGTAGCTCTAAATGCACCCCAATAATTTGGTTGGGCATCCCATTCCTTTGTACAACCCCAAGTCAAATTTGAATTTTTCTCTTTTTTGTTGAGCACCCCTTTTAATTCCAACCTTACCAACCTCACCTGCCTACCATTGAAGCTAATGAACAAACTATTGGTAGCGATTTATAGAAATTCAAATATAAAATTTTGACTTTAGGATTGGCATTTTGGCACTATATTTTCGACATTGAATATACACTCATTTTGTGATTCATCATTCAATGTGTACCCTTCATTATGCTTTGTTTGACTCAGAAAGTTTATATGTGCAGTGCGGTGCCGTGCCAAACATTCATCAAGTTCGTGATTTATAAAACATAGCCTAGGTTGCTTTCAAGAACTTCTTCAAGTCATGGTCTCTTCAACTCCTTGTATCAGTAAAATAGATATCTTTTATTTGGATAACCATCTTTATGAATATGACCATTCCTCGTGTAGAAAGAGGCTAAAGATTTCCGATTCTGTACACCATGATCTAGTTTCTCAGATATCTACTAGAGATTCACGGTAGAGAATAGGGTCACGGTGGCGAATGAGATGGTGACGACAACAAGAGGAAATGAAGGAGGTGGAGGTGGCATTGATGGGAGGAGAATGTGGCAGTGGATGCACGGTGATGGGAGGAAGAATTGGCAGTGGTTGTGGCAGCAACGATGAATGGAGTAGGTGGTGGCAGCAATTGAAAAGAGTGAGGCGAAGCTGGGTGGTGTCTACCGGACCTAGGATGTGTTGGCTGGAATTAGGGTTTATTTGTGACCCTTTTCATCATTTTGTATATGGGTAAAATGATATGTTTGGTTTCCATTTTCAGAATTCACTTTTCAATAAATTCTACTTCTTCATTTTCTGTATTTTTTGTTTTTATTGATTTTTTAAAATATTTTAAGCAATTTTTTTTTTTAAATTTTTAGACACACCTAACATAAATACACTAAAAAAGTATAATATTTGTGAAAAAAATCTTTAAAAATTTCACTAAATACCAAAAATATAAAATAATTTTTTTTTAAAAATTCAGTACATTTTTTTTGTATTTATTAATTTTTTAAAATACTTTTCACAAATATTTTACTATGTAGATACATCTAAGTAAGGTGCATCTAAAAAAGTAAAAAAATTGATGAAAATTTAAAAAATATTCACTAAAAACAAAACAAAAAAAATACAAAAAACAAAAACCTTAATTTTTAAAAAATTGAAACAAAACACATTATTATTATTTTTTTTAAAATGGGTGCCCAACGAATCTTTTGTGGTGCATTTAGAATCGCCTGGAGCGTGGACCTTATCTTCTAAAGTCTACACCTACACTGGAGCGTGGACTTTAGGCTCTGTTTGGTTGTGTTTTGGAAATATGATTCTACACCTACATTAGAGCATGATGTTTGGAATGAGTTTTGGATACACGTTTCCAAAACTCTGCAGAGAACTCTGAGACAGGCGCGCTTTTCGGATTTTTTTTTTTTGCAAATTTTGCCGAGTCAGTCGTCTGACCGGAATAGTGATTTTTTTTTTGGCAATTGATATGTTAATTTTTATATATTCAAAAAAAACATTTTCTAAACTTTTAAATTTTTTTATGTGCTTTAAAATAATTTTGAGTTGTATGTTTGGTTATGAGTTGTAAATTTTTATATCAAATATCAAATGTCACATTAACAATTCCCTACTAAATTCAAGACTTTTTTCAAAACTATTTTCAAAACCCTTTACCAAACAAATTTTCCACACTCAAATCATAATTCCAAACCTCATAAACTCAAAATACAACTCATACTCTCAAATCATATTTACAAAACTCTACCAAACGCAACCTAAAAGTTTAGGGACTTCAACTTCCATGTATGTTTTGCTAGTACTCTATTATTCTATATATAGAGGATGTATTATTAATTTTCCCAAATTTTGATATTTAGTTTTCTATTTAATATGAAAATCTTTATTATGAAATATTTATATTTAATTTAAATTTTATATATATCTATATACAATATGTATGATGATAATTATCTTATAATCTAATATATATTATATAAAATCATTATACGATGATTACATTTTTATAAAATTATCAAAATATACAAAAAAAAAAAGCTAAAAATATTATATATACATATATAATAACACTCTTATGAAACAATATGAAAAGAAATTAGGGGTTGTTTGGAATGATCTAAATAAGTGCACTTTTTTTTTTTTACGAAAAAATATGCAGAAAAGTAGAGAGGTGATGTGATAGAAAAAAGATAAATAGATAAAAAGATGGATTATTTTAAAGATACCAAACTTGGCCTTAGTATAACCATATTTATTTTAAAATTAAATTAATATCGTTCTTTTGCAAAACACATCATAAAATAAAATATTATTAAAAAAAGATTAGCGGTTCAACTGCTAATATTTAACTCTCGTTTGGGATGAATAGTTTGGCTCTTTAGTTATTTATTCTCGTTAAAAAAATTGTGTTTAAGATAAATTTTGACGCTTTTTTTTTGTAGTTGATTTGATAGTCATGAGAGCAAAAGTGAAATGTTTATGATTTGGATGTGATATTTTATCATATTGATTAAATTAATATGTTTTGTTTTTATTAGCTAATTTAGCCAAAATAGCTCATGCTAAATGAAGCCTATTATTGTTTTTATATCATTATAATATATATATCATCCTATAACACAATCATAACTATTAAATTATTTAATATAAACCATTTCATTAATAGTTTAAAAAATATAAACCATTTCATTAATAGTTTTTAAAAAAAAAATTATAAAAAAAAAATTAATATAAACCATTTCATTAATAGTTTAAAAAAAATATCATAAATATGTAACTACTGTATTAGTGAATTAATGAGGCGGTGAAGGGAAAAGTTTAGATAATTAGGCCGGGCTTGGGCAAATAGAAGAGGTGGTCACGTAAGAGGGACAGATAATAGGGATGGCAATGGAGTGAGGAGGAATAGATTTTACGCTCTCCATCCCCCCAATCCCTGATTTTTAATTTTTCCTCATCCCTAACCCCAAGCCCAACCCCAACGGAGATCATTGGATTCGGATTGATCTTCTTCTTCTTCTTCTTCTTCTTCTTCTCTCTGTCAATATAATATAATAATTCGAGAGTTTAGTGAAAAAGAAAACAAACAGAAACCCTAGATCCGTTTGAAGCGTCATTATAGTATGGAATTTTCTGGTGACGATATTGATGATGTCCGTGCGGCTTTTCCCCATCGAGGCAGGAAGGTCGATTACGTTTGGGATGGATGGTGAGCCTTCGCAGTTATCTTATTTTTATTATCATAATGTACATCCTAGGTGTGAAAATATGCGGATTTCGCTCATGAAAAAGGTATGAAAAAGAGAATAAAACAAAAAGAAAGAATAGGTTAGAAGTGTAAATTGAAATACTGAAATGAAAAGGTCAATGAGTTAGAAATAATGAATTGTAAATGGAGTGTTGGTTCAAATTCCATATGACAGAGCAGGAGAGTTTATTTTAGTTGATGCAAATGCCTACTATGGATTATGAAATATTGGCATAATCTAAGAAGAAGAGACACAAACACACTGGTTTGGTTTTGGGAGATAAATTTTCAAAAAAAATTCTTAGGGAAAGAATTTTGAAATTTTTTTGGTTTGTTTGGTTGTATATTTTGGAAATAGTTTTGGAGTATGAAAATTTGGGATGATTTGATATTTTGTTGTAGTTGAGTAGATGTGTGTGAGAGGAAAAGTGATCGAGAAGGAAAGAGGATGGAAAAAGTGATTGATTGAAAAATTTAATCAACATGTGCAACATATATAATTTTATATACTTATTGTGTGTCATATGTGTCAGATATATGAGGATAAATAAATTTAAGTCAAAGCTAATAATTTTTAAAGTCTAAAGGTGAAAAATAGGCATAAATTTAAGTTGTTTTCAATATATTATTGAATTTCAAGTTATTTTATTCAAACTTGTAATGTATTTCATGTGTCTCTAAGTGTTGGGAAGTATCTGATGAGTGTAATGTTGTGTTGGACATTGACATGGCACATTACCTTCTTAGAAGTGTCCTTTGTTCTTACATGACACATTGAGATGTAACCATAGTAAGAGCAAGAATTTGAGAAATGTAGAAGACTAGTGTTATTCTCTGCAATACTATTACATAAGTTACGGCGTACAAATATTAAATAGATAGAAATAGCCATAGTTGTTTCTAATTTTGTTTGCAAGGATTCAATATGGAACAATTGAGAATGATGCCGAATCTAGTTATAAAATCAAAACAGAACATGAATGGTCATGATCTATACAATTTGTGATACCATTACAAGTTATTCCAAACTTGGTATTGGAATGTGATTTGATCCACATGTGTTTACATATTATTTCTTGTAATTATGATATTCATCGTCTGGTTTATTCAAGAAATGGGACAATTAGTTTGGATGGTGTTTTTTTTTTTTTAAATTTTTTTAGGCATTAATAGAATCTTAGTTTATGTTCAATTATTAGCTCAGTGGTTTCATATTTGCTTATTTTGATTGGGTTAGTAGTTCTTGGGGAAATGACTGCCCATTAAACTCATACGTTAATGTCATCTCTGCTTGTTCATGAATGAGTTGGGTTGATCTATTTGTTTTGCCAATAAAGGAATGTACATAATACATATAGCTTGAAATCAGAAAAAAGGGTTCTCATGATCCAAGACAAGTGAATTGACCTCTTGAGAGCCTTTAGTAATGTTGCACCTGAAACAATGCTTATAATTGTGGAGTTTTGAGGATTAAGTTTCACTCGTGTTCAACTATTTTTATATACTCAATCCTAAAACAGGGATGCTGCTCTAATTGTGTCTAAACGAGAAAAGGCTCACCGAGCAGTTAATCGAGATATTTATGGTAAAAACGTTCCAGAAAAAGAAGATATAGCAAGGGTATTGGTTCATTGTAGAGTGTTGAATATATTCCCTGTATGAGAATTTCATCTTCTCTCACTCTCTCCCTCCATCCCTCTCTTTCTCTCTTGGTGTCTCTGACGTTTTTTAGGTGATGTCACTTGAAGAATGTCAGATCCTTCTTGGAAAGCGAAAGGACAATGAAATATCAAAGACTGAATGGAGAGACAGTATAACTAGACAGGTCTATCTGTTGTTGCAACCTTATCGGAAAAAGGAAGAAGATAGCCATTTGATTGACTTGGTTTGTAAATTATTCATTTTTCCATTAGTTTCTTATTAATAGTTTCGCTGCAACCAAACTTTCATTAGGTGCTTTTGACTTCTTCTATTGCTATTTTAGAGTTTTAGGAAGGGCAGGCCTAAGGATTATTACTGTGACAGAGAAAGGGAAGCCTATGAGGTATTAGAATCTTTCATCCCCTGAGCAAGCTATTGCAAGAGTAGATTGATTGCGATTGTTATGCATGCAATATACTTTCGTTTTGATTATAAGATAGAAATATTGTATTTATTTTGAATTCTAATTTATGATCATGGGGGAATATTGTGGTTTTGTTTCATTTTCTCTTTAGTTTTGACATTTTGAAGTTCTAGATCATGATGTAATTTGATAATCACTTCTGGTAACTTATTTCTTTTCAAAAAAACATAATCAAACCAAACCTAACCAAGCCTTGTGTCACAATTATGTGGAGCAGGCCATGCAAATCCCTTTTTTTGCCATTCCCCGCCCTATCATGGTGTATATGCTCAATTAATTAAATAAATTCACATCCCTTCTTTACTTCCTAGTTTCATGTTAGTTGAGGTCATCCTCTCTCTCATACATTTTCATTTATGGTGATCTGATTAATATTCCTTATCGTTGCATTTAAAAATATTTGTTGTATATAACCAAACTATTTTAATTTGTTCTCTTTCAACTTATCTTTTATTAGTGCTTATTCTTGCTTTTCACGAATACATTATTTCTAAGTCTATCTTTTTTTGTCTTTGTCACGCCCTCAAAATAAACCCATTATATACATATACAATTGACATGCATTATTTAAAGAAAACAATTTATTAATTCATTCATCAGAGTATTATAAAATAAAAGCATTACATGTAACATCGAATAAAATGCCCTACAGGCTTACATCTTTCCAAGCCAACCCTTGGATACAAAAAGATGAGTTATAACTCAATACAAGAAAAGCCCTAGGCTTGGATGTTTACATGTACTAATAAATATAGACAATTAACTAAAGATAGTCTTCAAAATCCAAGTCCCTTCCAAGCTATGTCCTTGGAGGTAGCTTATCACCTGAACCTGAAAATGATGTTCCCATATAGTGTAACGCCTCAAAATTAACCCATTATATATCATTGACATGCATTATTTGTAACACCCTCAAAATAATAACATTAAACTAACCACATTCCTTTATTTCATTGAGTTTCATTACATAAGTATTACATGTTAACATCAAAACAAAATGCCCTACGGGCTTACAGCTTTCCAAGTTAACACTTGGTTTCAACAAAAGAGTACTACTCGTTTACACATTAAGCCCTTGGCTTGAAGTTACATGTAATACATCAAAAGTAAAACAACTACACTATGTCCGCCTCTAGCCTCCTAAGCTATGTCCTTGGAGGTGGCATGCTTCCTGTACCTGAAAATGATATTCCCATATAGGGTGAGCCACAGCCCAGTAGAAATACACTAAACCAACCATGGACAATGACTAAAACATTAGCAATTGATAGTTGGTCAACACTGATACAATCACATAAATAACATATTTATGTCAACGACTTACAAGTCCCAATTACTTTTCATTTTCCCTTTAACAACAGATAAGCATACTAGCTCTATCATCATTTCCACAGATATGTATAAAAACTATATCTCACATTCAGATAAGCATAAAAACTATATCCACATTCTCAACAGATATGTATAACAACAATATCCTCAGATAAGCATATAAGCTGTATCCACATTCTACAACAGATATGTATATCAACAATATCCACAGATAAGCATACAAGCTGTATCCACACTTCACAAAGATAAGCATATGAGCTCTATCTTCACTTCTCTAGACAAGCATATGAGCTGTGTCTACGGAGTTCATCCCCTATCTCCTCCCAATACCTATCCGGTTTAGAGGTACATCCCCTATCTTCCCCTAAACCGCGGAGTACATCCCCTATCTCCTCCTCTACACATAACGTATATAAACACATTGGTTCTATATACAATCACACAATACACACAATTAATGTATTCTATCAACCGTCAAGTTCCATGACACATTCCATTGATTAGTTTCCGTTTACCTAATCATCATGCATTGTCTACAACAATCACGACTATCCTCCACCGATAGCCCAAAGCAGTTATTTCTAAAACAGAAAATAAATGCACAAATGGATATTCAATCAACATTTCATTTCCTCATTTCTCACCAATTAATTATCCCAATTAATTAAACAATGCAATTAGGCCATTTTTCATAATTACTATTTCAACCCTTAGGTCCCATTTTCATCAATGATTCAACAATCATTCCATTCTTTTCATGCCAAACATGCATCTAGGTTTATTATGAATAAAACCCCAACTTTCGTAAAATTACACAAAAGTCCCAAACGTTCACAAATTCCCTAACCAAGCCCAACATCTCAAAATACCAAAATTTAAAGACAAAACCCATAGAGAGGAGTAGGATATCCCTACCTCAAATTCGGAGTCCCAAAGGAGAAGACGATAAAACCCAACGTGCTCCAAAACCCGAGATTTTCAGATTAAAATGAAGCCCTCGACGATCAACAACTTTTTTGTAAAGGCCAAAGGTGAGTAAATCACTCCTACTAGATCAAAACCTAGAGAGAAGGTAGAGTCTAGAGTGAGAGGCTCAACAATGGTGATTTTGGAAAAGTAAGAGAGAGAAGAGAAAGTGAAAAAGTGATTTGAAAAGTCACAATTTCGGGACTTTAACCCAGGTCTCCGCTCGAGCGTAAAACACCCCGCTCGAGCGTCCACTCACAGACTTCCGCTCGAGCGGCCAACCTCCCGCTCGAGCGCAGAATGCACTCGCCCAGCACTTTTGCAGAACCAGACCTCCGCTCGAGCTCCCAACCCTACGCTCGAGCGGCACTCAGACAACCCCGCTCGAGCGGCCAATACCACGCTCGAGCGTACAACGCTGCACAGGAAAATACTGAATGGGTGTAATCTCCGCTCGAGCGCCAACACCTCCGCTCGAGCGTACAGGCCAAAAATCTGGGCAACTAGTTTTGGTTTCTAAACTCAACCAACCTGAAACAAATCCGCCCAACACATCCTATAACTCAAATACGAAGTAAAAGGATGTAAACAAAATAATAAACAACTACCAACATCCACGGACACATGTCCGGATCACGGTATAACAAGGGTAAACCCGGGATCGCTATATTATTTAAAGAAGACAATTTATTAATTCATTCATCAGAGTATTACTAAATAAAGCATTACATGTAACATCGAATAAAATGCCCTACATGCTTACATCTTTCCAAGCCAACACTTGGATTCAAAAATATGAGTTCTAATCTCAATACAAGAAAAGCCCTAGGCTTGAATGTTTACATGTACTAATAAATAAAAACTATTAACTAAAGGTAGTCTTCTTCAATCCAGAAGCCAAACCCTCCCAAGCTAAGTCCTTGGAGGTAGTTTATCACCTGAACCTGAAAATGATGTTCCCATAAAGGGTGAGCCACAGCCCAGTAGAAATATACTAAACCACATATAAGCAATGAATAGAGCAATAGCATTCAACAGATGGTTAACCAAAATAATCAATTACTTCATTTTACAGTCTCATGACACTATTGCCAAAGATACGTTTTACTTTCCAATTTAATCAACATGGCTCAGAACCTGGCCAAACTTATAACAGTGAATCACATATATCATATTCACATCCTTCCAATATCAACAAACAAATGAGACTCAAGCTCAAATCAAACACTTCATACTTCCAGATTGATACACATTTTAGTGCTGTATCAATAAAACACTTCTATATAAATAAGCACACATAAAAGTGATGCTAATGGAGTCCATCCCCTATCTCCTCCCAAACAAAATCCGGTTTAGAGGTCCATCCCCTATCTTCCCCTAAACCGTGGAGTACATCCCCTATCTCCTCCCACACACAAAACAATGTATGCAAATGCAATGCTCAATCAATACACGTATTTTCTGTATCAATGCCATAGTCAAAATTAATGACTTAACCAATGTGACTAGTTTCAGTTATTCCTAATCCACATGCAATGTCTACAACAATCACGACTATCCTCCACCGATAGCCCAAAACAGTTATTTCTAAACTGAAAATAACTATGTCAACAATTCAATAGACAAATGATTCCAATTACCCAATTACGCTATTTAACCAATGAATTCCCCAATTCCATGAATTTAACCATCTTTTCCCAATTCCATGAATTACTTATACAAATTAATTCAATAATACAACTAGGGTTTTTCCCAAAATTTACCAAAGTATCCCCAAGATATCAAATTACCAAAGCTTAGAACAAAACCTATAAAATGGAGTAGGAAATCCCTACCTCGAAGAAAACAACACAAATGGTGAAGACAAAGATGAGTGCCCAAATACCAAAGTGCTCCAAATCGCCAAAAGTTCAGATTAAATGAAAGCCCTCGACTCCCTCTATCTTTTTAATGAAGGATCTAGGGTAGAAACACACCCTAAGTGGATCAAATCTAAGAAAGAAGGTGAGTAGGGAGAGAGAGAAGTCGGACCTAGGGTTTGGAATCAAAAGAAAATGAAAAAGACTGATCAAAACCCGCTGCTGTGTATATAAACTGGACAGGCTCGCTCGAGCGAAGACATGGTCGCTCGAGCGACAAGACACAGAAAAGCAACGCTCGAGCCAAGGAAGCCTTGCTCGAGCCAACAACCCAAAAGCTCGCTCGAGCGAAAGAAAACTCGATCGAGCGAAGAACTCAAACCCACAGGTCTGTAACCTGACACACGCTCGAGCGAAGGAACTACTGCTCGAGCGAAGAACAAACTAACTCGCTCGAGCGAAGAAAAGCTCGCTCGAGCCAAGAATGCACAGCTACAGGTCCAAATCAAACGCAACCTCTCGCTCGAGCGAACAACTCCTCGCTCGAGCGAAGAACCAAAAACCTGGACAGCAACACTTGGTTTCTAAACCCAACCAACCTGAAACAAACCTGCCCAACACATCCTATAATTCCAAATGAGAAAATAAGGGACAACAACAACAATTATACAATGACAGAATCTACGGAACCTAAGTCCGGATACAATAATCAAATGGGAAAAGACCGGGGTCGCTATAACTAGGGTGAGCCACAGCCCAGTAGAAGTATACTAAACCACATATAAGCAATGAATAAAGCAATAGCATTCAACAGGTGGTTAACCAAGGTAACCAATTACTTCATTTTACAGTCTCATGACACTATTGTCTAAGACACGTTTTACTTTCCAATTTTATCAACATGGCTCAGAACCTGGCCAAACTTACAACAGTGAATTACATATATCATATTCACATCCTTCCAATATCAACAAACAAATGAGACTCAAGCTCAAATCAAAACACTTCATACTTCCAGATTGATACACATTTTAGTGCTGTATCAATAAAACACTTCTATATAAATAAGCACACATAAAAGTGATGCTAATGGAGTCCATCCCCTATCTCCTCCCAAACAAAATCTGGTTTAGAGGTCCATCCCCTATCTTCCCCTAAACCGTGGAGTACATCCCCTATCTCCTCCCACACAAAACAATGTATGCAAATGCAATGCTCAATCAACACCCATATTTTCTGTATCAATGCAATAGACAAAATTAATGACTTAACCAATGTGATTAGTTTCAGTTATTCCTAATCCACATGCAATGTCTACAACAATCATGACTATCCTCCACCGATAGCCCAAAATAGTTATTTCTAAACTGAAAGTAACTATGTCAACAATTCAATAGACAAATGTTTCAAATTATCCAACTACGCCATTTAATCCATAAATTCCCCAATTCCATGAATTTAACCATACAAATTAATTTAATAATACAGCCAGGGTTTTTTCCAAAATTTTCCAAAGTATCCCCAACATATCAAAATACCAAAACTTAGAACAAAGCCTATAAAATGGAGTAGGAAATCCCTACCTCGAAGAAATAGCCCCAAAAGAGAAGATGGAGATGAAAGCCCAAACTCCAAAGTGCTCCAAACTACCAACAATTCAGATTAAATGGAAGCCCTCGACCCACTCTATCTTTTTAATAAAGGATCTAAGGTAGAAACTCACTCTAAGTAGATCAATCCTAAGAGAGAAGGTGTGTAGAGGGAGAGAGAACTCGTACCTAGGGTTTTGGAATCTGAAAGGGAATGAAAAACTGATCTGAAACACGTTGCTGCCTAATTAAACCTGACCGGCTCGCTCGAGCGAAGACTTGGTCGCTCGAGCGACCAGACACAGAAAAGCTACGCTCGAGCCAAGAAAACCTTGCTCGAGCCAACAACCCAAAAGCTCGCTCGAGAGAAAGAAAACTCGATCGAGCGAAGAACTCAAACCCTCAGGTCTGTAACCAGACACACGCTCGAGCGAAGGAACTATTGCTCGAGCGAAGAACAAACTAACTCGCTCGAGCGAAGAAACGCTCGCTCGAGCCAAGAATGCACAGCTACAGGTCCAAATCAGACGCAACCTCTCGCTCGAGCTACCAAACCCCGGCTCGAGCGAAGAACCAAAAATAACAGCTCGCTCGAGCGACAAACTCCTAGCTCGAGCGAAGATCCAAAATTCTGGACAGCAACACTTGGTTTCTAAACCCAACCAACCTGAAACAAACCTGCCCAACACATCCTATAAGTCCAAATGAGCAAATAAGGGACAATAACAACAATTATACAATGACAGAATCTACGGAACCTAAGTCCGGATACAATAATCAAATGGGAAAAGACCGGGGTCGCTATAGTCTTACCACACATCAATCTAAACATCCTCATCTACGTTCATTTTATGAATGTGTTGTTTCTTAATTTTGTCCCATGAAACATTGCTTGTTTTATAGATGTTTTATAAAGTTTCTTTTTAATTTGTTGGTATTCATTGATCACATAACAAGTCGGTAGCACTCTCGAACCAACGTACTTTGATTCTCTGGTTTAAATCATCTCTAACCATTCCGTCTTTATTAATAAATTGATCCTAGCTTATGAAAATGTTCACTCTTTCTTTTTGCCTGTATTTTACTTCTATCGCTATCAAAGTTGCATTCCATATATTCGGTTTTAGATGTATTAATTTCAACCTTTTGACTTGAGTGTTGCTCTCAAGATTTCTATGTAGGTTTAATTCCTTCCTTAAGTTTGATCCACTAAAAAAATATCATCTGGAACAATATACACCATGGGACATCGTTTTTAATGTGTTTAAAAATTCATCCATGATTTAGGCAAATAGGTGAAGACTCAAATTGACCCTTAATGCAATCCTATAGTGCTTTAGAATCCACTGGTTATCTGGCAGGTGATCTAATTGTAATTGTAACCCTATGTCTTTTATCGCAGTAAAATACCCTTTGACAGTGAACTTTTTATCATTTACATAAATACGTGGACTGGATTGTTGTTTAGTTGGCTAGTAAAGTTGGCCCCCCAACCTGAAATTCGTTGTCACAACATCACTTAAAATTTTGAATTTTAAATTTTTAAAAAGGTTAGTCTCTTTAGTCACATGTTACATGATTCTGAACTTCACTTGTTTATTGACAACTATATTCATTGCCTCGTAGTATTAAATAACATCATAAATAAATTATTATTATTATTTTGATAAATAACATCATAAAAAATTTTAACTTCACTTTGTTTAGGGTAATTTTGTAACAAGGCAATTCAAAATCCCATGTCAGAAATTGTTTAACTTCTTTCACACTCAAAGTCTCTTGGCTTTTGTACTTTGCTTGGTCTACTAGCTAATTCTCTCCAATAGAATACTCACTCACCTAGTTTCTTCTTCATCTTTACTTGGTATACTCTCTCTCCACTTTCTCTCTCTCTGCATTGTTTCTCCTCACCTATGTAGCATAGACACGGATATGGCATGACAAAAGCACATCGATACAGAAAATTTGTAAAACTAGTTTGGGTCACACCACAAATAATTATATCTTGATATTATATTGTCTAGGAATATATTATATAGTTATCTATAAATGTGCATAATATATGTTAAAAGTTAAATAATTATTTTATAAGAAATAATCATGTATCTAGTTCTCTTGCATGATTTTTGGACTATAGCAAACATATATATGATATATAATTACGACATTTGCCTTATCCACCTTAGCCATCTACTAATACTTTTACGTATCTTTTTCAATTTAATTTTAGGGAAGTTTTTTTATTCTTAATAATTATCAAAGTTTTAAAAGGCTTTACTAAGCCTTGCCTCGATACTCACCTCTCCTCTCCTTGAGAGGCTAAGGTAAAATAAAATGCATCAAGGCTTTGATTTTTAGGTTATACTCTCCAAAGTCTTTCACATCATAGTATGAGGCATGTGTATGTGCATAAGCATATGAGGATTACAAGCTTCAAAAGGTTGCCTTAGGCTCTTGTCAAACATAGTCTAGTAGATGGTTTAAGCATATAAAGGAAAAAAAAAAAAAAAAAAGATTCCTTTTTGCAACTGTCTTCTATAGTAGGAGTAAATGATCAATTAAGAAAAAATACAAAGTTAATGCTCAAGTGAGAAGTTCAATCACTAGAGTCAATAATGTCAATTTCAGTTTCAACGAAAGCAAGCTTCCTTCTGTGCATTGAAATGTTCAATAACTTGAGGAGAAAAGTATTTACATTCATATTTAATTTTTATTTATTTATTTACTATTTTAAAATATTTAATTTATTGACAAAATTTTTGAAATTTAAAATTCGAAATGCTTATGCCTCAACGCTTTAAGGCTTGTGCCTCGCCTTGTGAGAGGTCAAACACCTTGAGTTTCGCAATTTATTTTATATACTTTGATAATTATAATTGTTTTAAGGATATAAGACATTTATGTTAAATTTTCTGACTTTGAAAATTATATGTTAGCAAATGTCCAAAAGGTGACAAGCATGTCACAAAATGAGTGTCACACGTCCAATATTTAGGTTTGTATTTTTAATTAAGGACAGGGAGAAAGGAGTATCAGACACTTGTTTGAGAGTGTTGGTGTTTGACATGGACATGTCACCTTTTTACATGTGTCCGAGCTTCTTGGCTTCCCACTATATATTTTTTTCTTCAATTCATTAGTGGATATACAAGATTAAAGAAACACCATTGTTTTATTTTTTTTAATCATTTAAAAAAAAGTTATGAAATTTGATATATTGATATTATTTATTGGATTAGCATTCATGTGCTTAAATGTGTAGTACAACCGTAGTTGTTAAAATCGCGATCTGGATTGTACGTTCCTGCGATCCTTCATTGCTAAAACGTTCTAGATCGTTGTAGTATCGGTGTTATAATAGGATCGCAAGTAGGATTATATGGGATCGTGCAGGATCGTAGGTAGGATCGTTGATTTTGTGATTTTTCACCTTATTTTTAATATATATAATTCTAATTTGTATTGTTACCTTATTTTAATAGAAAGTAAGATTTTACGATCCTCGAGACCCTCTCACCGAACCTAACTAGGATCTCGATTTTAAAAACCTTGAGTACAGCACATTGAATAATGTTAGTTATTATTAAAAAAATTAAAATTTATTGCAAAGTCAACATGACCCATTATGTAACGCCCTCAAAATAATAACATTAAACCCATCAGATAAGACAAGCATTTACATATAAACTAACCACATTCCTTTATTTCATTGAGTTTCATTACATAAGTATTACATGTTAACATCAAAACAAAATGCCCTACGGGCTTACAGTTCTCCAAGTTAACACTTGGTTTCAACAAAAGAGTACTAACTCGTTTACACATTAAGCCCTTGGCTTGAAGTTACATGTAATACATCAAAAGTAAAACAACTACACTATGTCCGCCTCTAGCCTCCCAAGCTATGTCCTTGGAGGTGGCATGCTTCCTGCACCTGAAAATGATATTCCCATAAAGGGTGAGCCACAGCCCAGTAGAAATACACTAAACCAACCATGGACAATGACTAAAACATTAGCAATTGATAGTTGGTCAACACTGATACAATCACATAAATTACATATTTATGTCAACGACTTACAAGTCCCAATTACTTTTCATTTTCCCATTTTCAACAGATAAGCATGCTAGCTCTATCATCATTTCCACAGATATGTATAAAAACTATATCTCACATTCAGATAAGCATAAAAGCTATATCCACATTCTCAACAGATATGTATATCAACAATATCCACAGATAAGCATACAAGCTGTATCCACATTCTACAACAGATATGTATATCAACAATATCCACAGATAAGCATACAAGCTGTATCCACACTTCACAAAGATAAGCATATGAGCTCTATCTTCACTTCTCTAGACAAGCATATGAGCTGTGTCTACGGAGTTCATCCCCTATCTCCTCCCAATACCTATCCGGTTTAGAGGTACATCCCCTATCTTCCCCTAAACCGCGGAGTACATCCCCTATCTCCTCCTCTACACATAACGTATATAAACACATTGGTTCTATATACAATCACACAATACACACAATTAATGTATTCTATCAACCGTCAAGTTCCATGACACACTCCATTGATTAGTTTCCGTTTACCTAATCATCATGCATTGTCTACAACAATCTCGGCTATCCTCCACCGATAGCCCAAAGCAGTTATTTCTAAAGCAGAAAATAAATGCACAAATGGATATTCAATCAACATTTCATTTCCTCATTTCTCACCAATTAATTATCCCAATTAATTAAACAATGTAATTAGGCCATTTTCCATAATTACTATTTCAACCCTTAGGTTCCATTTTCATCAATGATTCAACAATCATTCCATTTTTCTATGCCAAACATGCAATCTAGGTTTATTATGAATAAAACCCCAACTTTTGTAAAATTACACAAAAGCCCCAAACTTTCACAAAATTACCAAACCAAGCCCAACATCTCAAAATACCAAAATTTAAAGACAAAACCCATAGAGAGGAGTAGGATATCCCTACCTTGAAGTTTTAGCCCAAAAGGAGATGAAGACTCCAAGATCAACTTGCTCCAAATCCAAACTTTTTCAGATTAAATCGAAGCTCTCAACACCCTCTACCTTTTTAACAAAGGCCCTAGGCTAGATTCACACCCTAGAGAGATCAAACCTTAGAGAGAGTGCAAGTTTAGAGAGAGAGAGTGTCGGATTAAGGGTTTGCTCAAAGAAAAGAAGTGAAAAAGTGATGTTTTAGACGCTGCTGTGCGTTGATATAAAACACGCTCGCTCGAGCGAAGGATTGGTCGCTCGAGCGACCAGACACAGAAAACTCTCGCTCGAGCCAAGAAGTTCTCGATCGAGCGAAGAAAAACCCAGACCGCTCGAGCCACGAAAATCTCGCTCGAGCCAGGAAATGCAACTCTCAGGTCCAGAACCAGACGCAACACCACTCTCGCTCGAGCGACAAACTCCTCGCTCGAGCGAAGGACCAAAAATCTGGGCAGCAACACTAGGCTCCCAAACACAACCAACCTGTAACAAACCTGCCCAACACATCCCATAACTCACTATACAAGGTACAAAGGATGCAAACATGATAATAAACAACAACCAACATCCACGGACACATGTCCGGATCACTGTACAACAAGGGTAAACCTGAGATCGCTATAACCTCCCCCCCTTAAAGAATTTCGCCCCCGAAATTAAGCACAAGTTTTCAAAAACAAGTTTTCCTTCATTTTAAACAACAATGTTACATCTGAACATTCAACAATTCGACCCATTACCGGTCATCCCATCCCTTTAACAAGAGACATATCACAATATGTAAACAACATATGTAGTATTAACATGCACCAACATTATGCACTAAGTTTCCAATGTCAACAATATATTCAACATATATAGTGTTACATCCAACTACCATATAAGGCAAGTTCCAAAACATACTCCCAATAACCAAAACATTTTCAATGTTTCACAACTTAAGACATATATAAAAGCTCTTAAGTTCAACAAAATGTAAAATTTTAAATACAAGATTACATATCAACAAACAAGTCCGGATATTTCTCTCGGACTTCCAACTCACGTTCCCAAGTGGCTTCCTCCACTCCGTGATGTTTCCACAAGACTTTCACCAAAGGAATGGTCTTGCCACGCAGGACCTGATCCCGCCTATCCAAGACCCGAACCGGTCTCTCCTCATACGAGGCATCCTCATCTACCTCTAAATCGGTCCAATCCAGCACATGTGATGGATCTGGCTCATACTTCCGAAGCATACTCACATGAAACACGTCATGCACTCTGGACAACTGCGGCGGTAAGGCTAACAGATAAGCAACCTCACCTATCTTCTCAAGGATCTCAAAAGGACCAATAAACCGAGGGGATAACTTCCCACTCTTCCCAAACCTCATCAGGCCTCGCCTAGGTGATATTTTCAGAAAGACATGATCACCTACCTCAAACGCCAAAGGCCTCCTCCTACGGTCGGCATAACTCTTTTGTCGACTCTGGGCTGTAACAAGCCTCCTACGGATAAGCTCAACTTTCTCCGTCGTCTCCCTAACCAACTCCGGACCCAACAAAGGTGCATCACCCACCTCGGCCCAACAAACTGGAGACCTACACGGTCGGCCATACAAGGCCTCAAACGGTGCCATACCGATGCTAGACTGAAAACTGTTGTTGTAGGCAAACTCTACCAATGACAAGTGCCTCTCCCACGTCCCACTGAAGTCCAGGACACAACCCCGAAGCATATCCTCGAGGATCTGAATAGTACGCTCGGACTGCCCGTCAGTCTGAGGATGATAAGCCGTACTAAAGGTCAACTTAGTGCCCAAGGCACTCTGCAAACTCTGCCACAACCTAGCAGTAAAACGAGGATCTCTATCTGAGACGATCGTCACTGGGACCCCGTGCAATCTCACTACATCCCGAATATACAAATCGGCAAGATGATCTACCGAATCTCTCACGCGCATAGGAATAAAGTGCGCCGACTTAGTCAACCGGTCTACAACCACCCAAATAGCATCACTACCCCGCTGAGTCCTCGGAAGACCTACAACGAAGTCCATAGTGACATGCTCCCACTTCCACTCGGCAATAGGCAAGGGTTGCAACAAACCCGCTGGCCTCTGATGCTCGGCCTTCACCTGCTGGCAAGTAAGGCATTTCGATACGAAAACAGCCACATCTCTCTTCATACCCCGCCACCAAAACTGGCGACCCAAATCCTGATACATCTTAGTACCTCCCGGATGCACCGCAAGGCGCGAATGGTGAAACTCTCGAAGTACTTCCTCACGGCAAGCCTCCGGTACAAACAAACGGTCTCGGTATCTCACACTCAGGTCGGGATACACCGTCAAACCCTTCTCAACTTTCCCACTGGAGATCTTCTCTCGGAGGGATTCTACCTCAAGGTCACCTCTCTGTGCCTCTAACACTCTAGTCACAAGTGTAGGCTGCGCAACAACAGAAAACAAGGCCGCAGCCTCAACAGATTCGCCCAATAGCAAATCAAACTCGCCCAGTGCTCCCAACATCTCCCATTCCCGGATGGCTATACAAGCTACATCACTAATGGTTTTCCTACTAAGGGCATCGGCCACAACATTGGCCTTTCCCGGATGATAATGCAACTCAAAATCATAATCCTCGATGAACTCCATCCATCTCCTCTGCCTCAAATTCAAGTCTCTCTGTGTAAACAGATACTTCAAACTCTTATGATCCGAGAATACCTCGAACTTCTCACCATAAAGGTAGTGCCTCCAGACTTTCAAGGCAAAGATCACAGCTGCTAACTCTAGGTCGTGTGTGGGGTAATTCTTCTCGTGTATTTTCAACTGACGTGAGCCATAAGCTACCACTTTTCCCTCTTACATCAACACACAACCCAAACCCTCTCGTGAAGCATCACAATAAACCGCATAACCCAACCCTCTCTCCGGAATAATCAATACCGGAGCGGTGGTCAATCTAACTTTCAACTCTTGGAACGACTTTTCACAAGTCTCACTCCACACAAACTTGACTCCCTTTCGAGTCAGTCTAGTCAACGGTGACGCTAACCTGGAGAAATCTTTCACAAACCGATGGTAATACCCAGCCAATCCCAGAAAACTGCGGATCTCAAACACACTCTTAGGCTGTGCCCAATCTTGCACTGCCTCAACCTTGGATGTATCAACAGACACCCCTTCCCCGGATACCACGTGGCCTAAGAATTTGACTTCCCCCAGCCAGAACTCACACTTCCCAAACTTGGCATACAGCCTATGGGCTCTAAGTAACTCAAGTACCACTCTCAAGTGTGCCTCATGCTCCTCCTCAGAAGACGAATAGATAAGGATGTCGTCCACGAAGACAACCACAAATCGGTCTAAGAACTCCCGGAAAATCCGGTTCATCAAGTCCATAAAGACTGCCGGTGCATTGGTAAGCCCGAATGGCATCACCAAAAACTCATAATGGCCATACCGCGTACGGAATGCCGTCTTAGGAATATCTTCCTCCCTGACCCTCAACTGATGGTAACCCGATCTCAAGTCTATCTTAGAGAAACAACGGGAACCCTTCAACTGGTCAAACAAATCATCTATACGGGGCATAGGATACTTATTTTTAACCGTAGCCCGATTCAACTTCCGGTAGTCTATACACAATCTCAAGGCACCATCTTTCTTTTTAACAAAGAGGGCCGGTGCTCCCCACGGTGAAACACTAGGGCGAACAAAGCCCTTATCGAGCAATTCCTGGAGCTGAACTTTCAACTCAACCAACTCTGCTGGAGCAAAACGGTAAGGTGCCATAGAAATCGGCGCCGTACCAGGCACTAAATCAATAGAGAACTCTATCTCTCGGTGAGGTGGCAAACTAACAAGATCTTCGGGAAAGACATCCGAATACTCACAAACCACCCTCGGTAACACAACCTGGGTCTCACCACACTCACCACTCTCAAAGCTAGCAAGTAGACTACTAAGCTCACTTCGCCCTCGCGAATCATACCCCGGTGGCAAAACACTACCAACCCGGTCTCCCAAGAAATGGAACCACTCCCCGCTCAAGGTACATAACGTGACCCTCTGGCGGTAGCAATCAATAACAGCCCGGTATGACGATAACCAGTCCATACCCAAAATAACATCAAAACCCTTCATGGGCATGACAACAAACGGAAAAGGAAGCCTATAATCGGCGACCTCTATATCACATCCTCTAACACCCTGTTTCAGGATTAACTCACCACCCAAAGGCGATACCACACAAATAGGAGATGCTAACTGTGCTAACTCCAATTCCAAAACCGATGCAAATGCAGCAGATACAAAAGAATGAGATGCACCCGTGTCTATCAACACACTAGCAACTGAGTTGCAAAACAGAAAGGTACCTCTCACTACTGATGGAGCCGGTACTAAATCCTGCGCGGTAACAGCATACACGCGCCCCGTAGGCCCCTGGTCTACCTGCTCACCTCTCGGAGCAAAAGACTGCTGCACAGACTGGGATGACGAAGCTCCCGGATTGGCCCTCGAGGCCTACACAGACTGAGCTGGCTGAAAACCCTACGTCTGCCTAGAACCAGACACTCCCGAAGTGGCACTCAACTGTGGGCAAAACCTCTTCATGTGCCCAGGTTGTCCACACTGATAACAAGTCAAGAGCTGCCCCCTGCCCAAACTCTGACTCTGCGGTCTAGCTGAAGAAGAAGCAGCTTTCTGACCCCCACCCTTCTGCGGGCAAACAAATACCTTGTGACCCAGCTGGCCACACTTGTAACAGGTGAAATCCCCCTGACCACCTCTCCAGGAGCCTGCACTCGGCACTGGGAAGGTCGATCTAGCAACACCACCCTGCGACTGCTGAGGGTTATAACCCTTCTGTCTCCTGCCATCACTCTGACTATCCTGGATCCTCTTGGAGCCTCTCTGGCCCTCATCCTCCTCCTGCATCATAAGCTCCATATGAGCTGCAGCGTCCACTAGGTGTCTATACTCTCGAATATAAGACCCACCAATTCTCAACTTGAGGCCCCGCCTCAACTTCCGCTCAAACTCATAGCAACGGCGTTCCTCAGACGCCACCAGTTCAGGTGCAAACCTAGACAGACTGGTAAAAGTAGCCTCAAACTCGGCCACTGACAAGCCCTGCTGATTAAGCCGGCTAAACTGATCCCTCAGCTTCTCCCTAGCTGCTGCTGATAAAAACCTCTCCTGAACAGCATTCACAAACGCCTCCCAAGTACCACCAACACGAGCTTTCTCGTACTTCCACCATTGACCCGCATCTCCCTTCAGTTGGAAGGATGCCAAGGTCACTTTCAGTGCTCCGTCCTCGATGCCAAGCATCTCAAACGTCTTCGTTGTCTGTTCGAGCCATTCATCTGCCTTAAGCGGCTCTTTAGGATCCCCGATAAACTCGTCCGGATTACACCGGAAGAACTCCCTCTTCAAGAAGGAAGGCCCTGTCTCAGCTGCCTGATTTCCAGCTCTAAGAATACCCAAAGCTCCTGCTATCTCTCTGGCCAAGGCACCCATAGCCTGCTGACCTACTGGCTCGACCACATTGGCCTGCCCAACTCCCTCCTGTACTGCCGGAATCTCACCCGGTAACGGTACTTCCTGCCTCGCAGGTCTACCACGCCTAGCACCTCTTCCTCGTCCTGACATCCTAATAAATGCAACACAGAACGTTAGCACATTCATAAATGTGCCGAAACTAAACACTCACGTCCTAATGCATGGACAACTGTAATTCACTCCACATAAGCACATAAACACATAAGCACTTACGAATTTCATTTCCGGATAATAATAGTCCCGAGGCGTTACTAGAGTTCCGGTTAGAAACAGCATTGATCAAGTGCTTTTCCAACAAGACTCCCAGAAACTCAAGGATCCAATCAATATCCTAGAAATTAAATCCCATACCCACATAGTCACATAAGCATGTTATCAAATAAACACATAGCATATGGTACTACATCTACGTCTCTATCAAGCGAGACAAACCCAGTGTGATCCAAATCACTTCCCACGTACCCAAAGTATTCGAACCCGGTACGCTCTGATACCAAGTTGTAACGCCCTCAAAATAATAACATTAAACCCATCAGATAAGACAAGCATTTACATATAAACTAACCACATTCCTTTATTTCATTGAGTTTCATTACATAAGTATTACATGTTAACATCAAAACAAAATGCCCTACGGGCTTACAGTTCTCCAAGTTAACACTTGGTTTCAACAAAAGAGTACTAACTCGTTTACACATTAAGCCCTTGGCTTGAAGTTACATGTAATACATCAAAAGTAAAACAACTACACTATGTCCGCCTCTAGCCTCCCAAGCTATGTCCTTGGAGGTGGCATGCTTCCTGCACCTGAAAATGATATTCCCATAAAGGGTGAGCCACAGCCCAGTAGAAATACACTAAACCAACCATGGACAATGACTAAAACATTAGCAATTGATAGTTGGTCAACACTGATACAATCACATAAATTACATATTTATGTCAACGACTTACAAGTCCCAATTACTTTTCATTTTCCCTTTTTCAACAGATAAGCATGCTAGCTCTATCATCATTTCCACAGATATGTATAAAAACTATATCTCACATTCAGATAAGCATAAAAGCTATATCCACATTCTCAACAGATATGTATATCAACAATATCCACAGATAAGCATACAAGCTGTATCCACATTCTACAACAGATATGTATATCAACAATATCCACAGATAAGCATACAAGCTGTATCCACACTTCACAAAGATAAGCATATGAGCTCTATCTTCACTTCTCTAGACAAGCATATGAGCTGTGTCTACGGAGTTCATCCCCTATCTCCTCCCAATACCTATCCGGTTTAGAGGTACATCCCCTATCTTCCCCTAAACCGCGGAGTACATCCCCTATCTCCTCCTCTACACATAACGTATATAAACACATTGGTTCTATATACAATCACACAATACACACAATTAATGTATTCTATCAACCGTCAAGTTCCATGACACACTCCATTGATTAGTTTCCGTTTACCTAATCATCATGCATTGTCTACAACAATCTCGGCTATCCTCCACCGATAGCCCAAAGCAGTTATTTCTAAAGCAGAAAATAAATGCACAAATGGATATTCAATCAACATTTCATTTCCTCATTTCTCACCAATTAATTATCCCAATTAATTAAACAATGTAATTAGGCCATTTTCCATAATTACTATTTCAACCCTTAGGTTCCATTTTCATCAATGATTCAACAATCATTCCATTTTTCTATGCCAAACATGCAATCTAGGTTTATTATGAATAAAACCCCAACTTTTGTAAAATTACACAAAAGCCCCAAACTTTCACAAAATTACCAAACCAAGCCCAACATCTCAAAATACCAAAATTTAAAGACAAAACCCATAGAGAGGAGTAGGATATCCCTACCTTGAAGTTTTAGCCCAAAAGGAGATGAAGACTCCAAGATCAACTTGCTCCAAATCCAAACTTTTTCAGATTAAATCGAAGCTCTCAACACCCTCTACCTTTTTAACAAAGGCCCTAGGCTAGATTCACACCCTAGGGAGATCAAACCTTAGAGAGAGTGCAAGTTTAGAGAGAGAGAGTGTCGGATTAAGGGTTTGCTCAAAGAAAAGAAGTGAAAAAGTGATGTTTTAGACGCTGCTGTGCACTGATATAAAACACGCTCGCTCGAGCGAAGGATTGGTCGCTCGAGCGACCAGACACAGAAAACTCTCGCTCGAGCCAAGAAGTTCTCGATCGAGCGAAGAAAAACCCAGACCGCTCGAGCCACGAAAATCTCGCTCGAGCCAGGAAATGCAACTCTCAGGTCCAGAACCAGACGCAACACCACTCTCGCTCGAGCGACAAACTCCTCGCTCGAGCGAAGGACCAAAAATCTGGGCAGCAACACTAGGCTCCCAAACACAACCAACCTGTAACAAACCTGCCCAACACATCCCATAACTCACTATACAAGGTACAAAGGATGCAAACATGATAATAAACAACAACCAACATCCACGGACACATGTCCGGATCACTGTACAACAAGGGTAAACCTGAGATCGCTATACATTAAAACCCCACTTTGCCCTAGCATGGCATTCAATATTGTAGGTTTTGGCCCCTCCAATGTTGAACTCATGGCTCTGCCCATGCCCTTTGATACCATTTCGTAAACTTTTGCTAAATCTATCTAGAACTTACGAAAATCACTCTTTTTTTCTGTGTTCTTCTCTATTGAATTTCTTAGTAAATATGTTGCTTCCATTGTTGATCTACAGGGCATAAATCCAAACTAATAATTTGACACTTTTATTGTAACTCTTAGGTGATGCTTATCACTCTCACAATTTCATTGTATGACTCATCAACTTAATACCTCTATAGTTATTTCAATTTTAGACATCTTTTATTTTCATATATAGGTTCTAAAATATTTTTTAATAATTTGGTTAACGAAACCACCTCCTTCCCTAACATTTTCAAGTCTCAATAGGTATATAATCTAGTCCCAATGCCTTTCTTGATTTTATATTCTTTAGTGCAAAATCCACATCAAACTCCCTTAGTTGATGATAGAACTTATATTTTTTAGTTCCATCAATGCGAACACCCTCAAATCTCGCTCCAGCTCCAGCTCTCGCTCTTGCTCTCGCTCCCGCTTGGCAATTTGGTGACTTAGGTCAGACCCATCAATAGGGAATTTTATAAATTGGTTTTCTATGTAATATACAATGTCAAAGGGACATTTTATTAATTTTATAGCGATCCCGGGTTTACCCTTGTTATACCGTGATCCGGACATGTGTCCGTGGATGTTGGTAGTTGATTATTATCTTGTTTACATCCTTTCTTCTACGTATTTGAGTTATAGGATGTGTTGGGCGGATTTGTTTCAAGTTGGTTGAGTTTAGAAACCAAAACTAGTTGCCCAGATTTTGGCCTGTACGCTCGAGCGGAGGTGTTGGCGCTCGAGCGGAGATTACACCCTTTCAGTATTTTTTCCTGTGCAGCGTTGTACGCTCGAGCGTGGGATTGGCCGCTCGAGCGGAGGCCTGGTTCTGCAAAAGTGCTGGGCGAGTGCATTCTGCGCTCGAGCGGGAGGTTGGCCGCTCGAGCGGAAGTCTGTGAGTGGCCGCTCGAGCGGAGTGTTTTACGCTCGAGCGGGAGACTGGGTTTAAGTCCCGAAATTGTGACTTTTCAAATCACTTTTTACTTTCTCTTCTCTCTCTTACTTTTTGCAAAACACCATTGTTGAGCCTCTCACTCTAGACTCTACCTTCTCTCTAGGTTTTGATCTAGTAGGAGTGATTTGTTCACCTTTGGCCTTTACAAAAAAGTTGTTGATCGTCGAGGGCTACATTTTAATCTGAAAATCACGGGTTTTGGAGCACGTTGGGTTTTGTCGTCTTCTCCTTTGGGACTCCGAATTTGAGGTAGGGATAACCTACTCCTCTCTATGGGTTTTGTCTTTAAATTTTGGTATTTTGAGATGTTGGGCTTGGTTTGGTAAATTTGTGAAAGTTTGGGGCTTTTGTGTAATTTTACAAAGGTTGGGGTTTTATTCATAATAAACCTAGATGCATGTTTGACATGAAAAAAATGGAATGATTGTTGAATCATTGATGAAAATGGGACCTAAGGGTTGAAATGGTAATTATGGGAATTGACCTAATTACATTGTTTAATTAATTGGGACAATTAATTGAGAAGAATGAAGAAATGAAATGTTGATTTAATATCCATTGTGCATTTATTTTCTATTTAGAAATAACTGCTTTGGGCTATCGGTGGAGGATAGTCGGAATTGTTGTAGACAATGCATGATGATTAAGTAAACGGAAACTAATCAATGGAATGTGTCATGGAACTTGACAGTTGATAGAATACATTAATTGTATGTATTGTGTGATTGTATATAGAACCAATGTGTTTATATACGTTATGTGTAGAGGAGGAGATAGGGGATGTACTCCGCGGTTTAGGGGAAGATAGGGGATGTACCTCTAAACCGGATAGGTATTGGGAGGAGATAGGGGATGAACTCCGTAGACAGAGCTCATATGCTTGTCTAGAGAAGTGAAGATAGAGCTCATATGCTTATCTTTGTGAAGTGTGGATACAGCTTGTATGCTTATCTGTGGATATTGTTGATATACATATCTGTTGTGAAGTGTGGATACAGCTTGTATGCTTATCTGTGGATATTGTTGATATACATATCTGTTGTAGAGTGTAGATACAGCTTGTATGCTCATCTGTGGATATTGTTGATATACATATCTGTTGAGATTGTGGATATAGCTTTTATGCTTATCTGAATGTGAGATATAGTTTTTATACTTATCTGTGGAAATGATGATAGAGCTAGCATGCTTATCTGTTGAAAAAGGGAAAATGAAAAGTAATTGGGACTTGTAAGTCGTTGACATAAATATGTAATTTATGTGATTGTATCAGTGTTGACCAACTATCAATTGCTAATGTTTAGTCATTGTCCATGGTTGGTTTAGTGTATTTCTACTGGGCTGTGGCTCACCCTATATGGGAATATCATTTTCAGGTACAGGAAGCATGCCACCTCCAAGGACATAGCTGGGAGGCTAGTGGCGGGCATAGTTTTGTCGTTTTACTTTTGATGTATTATATGTAATTTCAAGCCAAGGGCTTAATGTGTAACGAGTTAGAACTCTTTGTTGTAACCAAGTGTTAACTTGGAAAGCTGTAAGCCCGTAGGGCATTTTGTTATGAGGTTAACATGTAATACTTATGTCTTGGAATTCTAATGAACGAAAGGAATGAGGTTAGTTTATATGTAAATGCGTGTCTTATCTGATGGGTTTAATGTTATTATTTTGAGGGCGTTACAACTTGGTATCAGAGCGTACCGGGTTCGAATACTTTGGGTACGTGGGAAGTGATTAGGATCACAATGGGTTTGTCTCGCTTGATAGAGACGTAGATGTAGTACCATATGCTATGTGTTTATTTGATAACATGCTTATGTGACTATGTGGGTATGGGATTTAATTTCTAGGATGTTGATTGGATCCTTGAGTTTCTGGGAGTCTTGTTGGAAAAGCACTTGATCAATGCTGTTTCTAACCGGAACTCTAGTAACGTCTCGGGACTATCATTATCCGGAAATGAAATTCGTAAGTGCTTATGTGTTTATGTGCTTATATGGAGTGAATTACAGTTGTCCATGCATTAGGACGTGAGTGTTCAGTTTCGGCACACCTATGAATGTGCTAACGTTCTGTGATACCTTTATTAGGATGTCAGGACGAGGAAGAGGTGCTAGGCGTGGTAGACCTGCAAGGCAGGAAGCGCCGTTACCGGGTGAGATTCCGGCAGTGCAGGAGGGAGTTGGGCAGGCCAATGTGGCCGAGCCAGTGGGTCAGCAGGCTATGGGTGCCTTGGCCAGAGAGATAGCAGGAGCTTTGGGTATTCTTAGAGCTGGGAATCAGGCAGCTGAGGCAGGACCTTCCTTCTTGAAGAGGGAGTTCTTCCGGTGTAATCCGGACGAGTTTATCGGGGATCCTAAAGAGCCGCTTAAGGCAGATGAATGGCTCGAACAGACAACGAAGACGTTTGAGATGCTTGGCATCGAGGACGGAGCACTGAAAGTGACCTTGGCATCCTTTCAACTGAAGGGAGATGCGGGTCAATGGTGGAAGTACGAGAAAGCTCGTGTTGGTGGTACTTGGGAGGCGTTTGTGAATGCTTTTCAGGAAAGGTTTTTATCTGCAGTAGCAAGGGAGAAGCTGAGAGATCAGTTTAGCCGGCTTAATCAGCAGGGCTTGTCAGTGGCCGAGTTTGAGGCTACTTTTACCAGTCTGTCTAGGTTTGCACCTGAACTGGTGGCGTCTGAGGAACGCCGTTGCTATGAGTTTGAGCGGAAGTTGAGGCGGGGCCTCAAGTTGAGAGTTGGTGGGTCTTATATTCGAGAGTATAGACACCTAGTGGATGCTGCAGCTCATATGGAGCTTATGATGCAGGAGGAGGATGAGGGTCAGAGAGGCTCCAAGAGGAGCCAGGATAGTCAGAGTGATGGCAGGAGGCAGAGGGGTTCTAACCCTCAGCAGTCGCAGGGTGGTGTTGTTAGATCGACCTTCCCAGTGCCGAGTGCAGGCTCCGGGAGAGGTAGTCAGGGGGAATTCACTTGTTACAAGTGTGGCCAGTTGGGTCACAAGGTTTCGGTTTGCCCGCAGAAGGGCGGGGGTCAGAGAGCTGCTTCTTCTTCAGCTAGATCGCCGAGTCAGAGTTTGGGCAGGGGGCAGCTCTTGACTTGTTATCAGTGTGGACAACCTGGGCACATGAAGAGGTTTTGCCCACAGTTGAGTGCCACTTCGGGAGCGTCTGGTTCTAGGCAGACGCAGGGTTTTCAGCCAGCTCAGTCTGTGCAGGCCTCGAGGGCCAATCCGGGAGCTTCGTCATCCCAGTCTGTGCAGCAGTCTTTTGCTCCGAGAGGTGAGCAGGTAGACCAGGGGCCTACGGGGCGCGTGTATGCTGTTACCGCGCAGGATTTAGTACCGGCTCCATCAGTAGTGAGAGGTACTTTTCTGTTTTGCAACTCAGTTGCTAATGTGTTGATAGACACGGGTGCATCTCATTCTTTTGTATCTGCTGCATTTGCATCTGTTTTGGAATTGGAGTTAGCACAGTTAGCATCTCCTATTTGTGTGGTATCGCCTTTGGGTGGTGAGTTGATTCTGAAACAGGGTGTTAGAGGATGTGATATAGAGGTCGCCGACTATAGGCTTCCTTTTCCGTTTGTTGTCATGCCCATGAAGGGTTTTGATGTTATTTTGGGTATGGACTGGTTATCGTCATACCGGGCTGTTATTGATTGCTACCGCCAGAGGGTTACATTAAGTACCTTGAGCGGGGAGTGGTTCCATTTCTTGGGAGACCGGGTTGGTAGTGTTTTGCCACCGGGGTATGATTCGCGAGGGCGAAGTGAGCTTAGTAGTCTACTTGCTATCTTTGAGAGTGGTGAGAGTGGTGAGACCCAGCATGTATTGCCGAGGGTGGTTTGTGAGTATTCGGATGTTTTTCCCGAAGATCTTGTTAGTTTGCCACCTCACCGAGAGATAGAGTTCTCTATTGATTTAGTGCCTGGTACGGCGCCGATTTCTATGGCACCTTACCGTTTTGCTCCAGCAGAGTTGGTTGAGTTGAAAGTTCAGCTCCAGGAATTGCTCGATAAGGGCTTTGTTCGCCCTAGTGTTTCACCGTGGGGAGCACCGGCCCTCTTTGTTAAAAAGAAAGATGGTGCCTTGAGATTGTGTATAGACTACCGGAAGTTGAATCGGGCTACGGTTAAAAATAAGTACCCTATGCCCCGTATAGATGATTTGTTTGACCAGTTGAAGGGTTCCCGTTGTTTCTCTAAGATAGACTTGAGATCGGGTTACCATCAGTTGAGGGTCAGGGAGGAAGACATTCCTAAGACGGCATTCCGTACGCGGTATGGCCATTATGAGTTTCTGGTGATGCCATTCGGGCTTACCAATGCACCGGCAGTCTTTATGGACTTGATGAACCGGATTTTCCGGGAGTTCTTAGACCGATTTGTGGTTGTCTTCGTGGACGACATCCTTATCTATTCGTCTTCTGAGGAGGAGCACGAGGCACACTTGAGAGTGGTGCTTGAGTTACTTAGAGCCCATAGGCTGTATGCCAAGTTTGGGAAGTGTGAGTTCTGGCTGAGGGAAGTCAAATTCTTAGGCCACGTGGTATCCGGGGAAGGGGTGTCTGTTGATACATCCAAGGTTGATGCAGTGCAAGATTGGGCACAGCCTAAGAGTGTGTTTGAGATCCGCAGTTTTCTGGGATTAGCTGGGTATTACCGTCGGTTTGTGAAAGATTTCTCCAGGTTAGCGTCACCGTTGACTAGACTGACTCGGAAGGGAATCAAGTTTGTGTGGAGTGAGACTTGTGAAAAGTCGTTCCAAGAGTTGAAAGTTAGATTGACCACCGCTCCGGTATTGATTATTCCGGAGAGAGGGTTGGGTTATGCGGTTTATTGTGATGCCTCACGAGAGGGTTTGGGTTGTGTGTTGATGCAAGAGGGGAAAGTGGTAGCTTATGGCTCACGTCAGTTGAAAATACACGAGAAGAATTACCCCACACACGACCTAGAGTTAGCAGCAGTGATTTTTGCCTTGAAAATCTGGAGGCACTACCTTTATGGTGAGAGGTTCGAGGTATTCTCGGATCACAAAAGTTTGAAGTATCTGTTTACACAGAGAGACTTGAATCTGAGGCAGAGAAGATGGATGGAGTTCATCGAAGACTATGATTTTGAGTTACATTATCATCCGGGAAAGGCCAATGTTGTGGCCGATGCCCTTAGTAGGAAAACCATTAGTGATGTAGCTTGTATAGCCATCCGGGAATGGGTGATGTTGGGAGCACTTGGCGAGTTTGATTTGCTACTGGGCGAATCTGTTGAGGCTGCGGCCTTGTTTTCTGTTGTTGCGCAGCCTACACTTGTGACTAGAGTGTTAGAGGCACAGAGAGGTGACCTTGAGGTAGAATCCCTCCGAGAGAAGATCTCCAGTGGGAAAGTTGAGAGGGGTTTGACGGTGTATCCCGACCTGAGTGTGAGATACCGAGACCGTTTGTTTGTACCGGAGTCTTGCCGAGAGGAAGTACTCCGAGAATTTCACCATTCGCGCCTTGCGGTGCATCCTGGAGGTACTAAGATGTATCAGGATTTGGGTCGCCAGTTTTGGTGGCGGGGTATGAAAAGAGATGTGGCTGTTTTCGTATCGAAGTGCCTTACTTGCCAGCAAGTGAAGGCCGAGCATCAGAGGCCAGCGGGTTTGTTGCAACCCTTGCCTATTGCCGAGTGGAAGTGGGAGCATGTCACTATGGACTTCGTTGTAGGTCTTCCGAGGACTCAGCGGGGTAGTGATGCTATTTGGGTGGTTGTAGACCGGTTGACTAAGTCGGCGCACTTTATTTCTATGCGCGTGAGAGATTCGGTAGATCATCTTGCCGATTTGTATATTCGGGATGTAGTGAGATTGCACGGGGTCCCAGTGACGATCGTCTCAGATAGAGATCCTCGTTTTACTGCTAGGTTGTGGCAGAGTTTGCAGAGTGCACTGGGCACTGAGCTGACCTTTAGTACGGCTTATCATCCTCAGACTGACGGGCAGTCCGAGCGTACTATTCAGATCCTCGAGGATATGCTTCGGGGTTGTGTCCTGGACTTCAGCGGGACGTGGGAGAGGCACTTGCCATTGGTAGAGTTTGCCTACAACAACAGTTTTCAGTCTAGCATCGGTATGGCACCGTTTGAGGCCTTGTATGGCCGACCGTGTAGGTCTCCAGTTTGTTGGGCCGAGGTGGGTGATGCACCTTTGTTGGGTCCGGAGTTGGTTAGGGAGACGACGGAGAAAGTTGAGCTTATCCGTAGGAGGCTTGTTACAGCCCAGAGTCGACAAAAGAGTTATGCCGACCGTAGGAGGAGGCCTTTGGCGTTTGAGGTAGGTGATCATGTCTTTCTGAAGATATCACCTAGACGAGGCCTGATGAGGTTTGGGAAGAGTGGGAAGTTATCCCCTCGGTTTATAGGTCCTTTTGAGATCCTTGAGAGGATAGGTGAGGTTGCTTATCGGTTAGCCTTACCGCCGCAGTTGTCCGGAGTGCATGACGTGTTTCATGTGAGTATGCTTCGGAAGTATGAGCCAGATCCATCACATGTGCTGGATTGGACCGATTTAGAGGTAGATGAGGATGCCTCGTATGAGGAGAGACCGGTTCGGGTCTTGGATAGGCGGGATCAGGTCCTGCGTGGCAAGACCATTCCTTTGGTGAAAGTCTTGTGGAAACATCACGGAGTGGAGGAAGCCACTTGGGAACGTGAGTTAGAAGTCCGAGAGAAATATCCGGACTTGTTTGTTGATATGTAATCTTATGTTTAAATTTTACATTTTGTTGAACTTAAGAGCTTGGATATATGTCTTAAGTTGTGAAACACTGAAAATGTTTTGGTTATTGGAAGTATGTTTTGGAACTTGCCTCATATGGAAGTTGAAAGTGACATTATATGTGTTAAATATATTGTTGAAATTGGAAGGATAGTGCCTAATGTTGATGCATGTTGAAAATACATATGTTGTTTACATATTGTGATATGTCTCTTGTTAAAGGGATGGGATGACCGGTAATGGGTCGAATTGTTGAATGTTAAAATGTAACATTGTTCAAAATGGAGGAAAACTTGTTTTTGAAAAACTTGTGTTTAATTTCGGGGGCGAAATTCTTTAAGGGGGGGAGGTTATAGCGATCCCGGGTTTACCCTTGTTATACCGTGATCCGGACATGTGTCCGTGGATGTTGGTAGTTGATTATTATCTTGTTTACATCCTTTCTTCTACGTATTTGAGTTATAGGATGTGTTGGGCGGATTTGTTTCAAGTTGGTTGAGTTTAGAAACCAAAACTAGTTGCCCAGATTTTGGCCTGTACGCTCGAGCGGAGGTGTTGGCGCTCGAGCGGAGATTACACCCTTTCAGTATTTTTTCCTGTGCAGCGTTGTACGCTCGAGCGTGGGATTGGCCGCTCGAGCGGAGGCCTGGTTCTGCAAAAGTGCTGGGCGAGTGCATTCTGCGCTCGAGCGGGAGGTTGGCCGCTCGAGCGGAAGTCTGTGAGTGGCCGCTCGAGCGGAGTGTTTTACGCTCGAGCGGGAGACTGGGTTTAAGTCCCGAAATTGTGACTTTTCAAATCACTTTTTACTTTCTCTTCTCTCTCTTACTTTTTGCAAAACACCATTGTTGAGCCTCTCACTCTAGACTCTACCTTCTCTCTAGGTTTTGATCTAGTAGGAGTGATTTGTTCACCTTTGGCCTTTACAAAAAAGTTGTTGATCGTCGAGGGCTACATTTTAATCTGAAAATCACGGGTTTTGGAGCACGTTGGGTTTTGTCGTCTTCTCCTTTGGGACTCCGAATTTGAGGTAGGGATAACCTACTCCTCTCTATGGGTTTTGTCTTTAAATTTTGGTATTTTGAGATGTTGGGCTTGGTTTGGTAAATTTGTGAAAGTTTGGGGCTTTTGTGTAATTTTACAAAGGTTGGGGTTTTATTCATAATAAACCTAGATGCATGTTTGACATGAAAAAAATGGAATGATTGTTGAATCATTGATGAAAATGGGACCTAAGGGTTGAAATGGTAATTATGGGAATTGACCTAATTACATTGTTTAATTAATTGGGACAATTAATTGAGAAGAATGAAGAAATGAAATGTTGATTTAATATCCATTGTGCATTTATTTTCTGTTTAGAAATAACTGCTTTGGGCTATCGGTGGAGGATAGTCGGAATTGTTGTAGACAATGCATGATGATTAAGTAAACGGAAACTAATCAATGGAATGTGTCATGGAACTTGACAGTTGATAGAATACATTAATTGTATGTATTGTGTGATTGTATATAGAACCAATGTGTTTATATACGTTATGTGTAGAGGAGGAGATAGGGGATGTACTCCGCGGTTTAGGGGAAGATAGGGGATGTACCTCTAAACCGGATAGGTATTGGGAGGAGATAGGGGATGAACTCCGTAGACAGAGCTCATATGCTTGTCTAGAGAAGTGAAGATAGAGCTCATATGCTTATCTTTGTGAAGTGTGGATACAGCTTGTATGCTTATCTGTGGATATTGTTGATATACATATCTGTTGTGAAGTGTGGATACAGCTTGTATGCTTATCTGTGGATATTGTTGATATACATATCTGTTGTAGAGTGTAGATACAGCTTGTATGCTCATCTGTGGATATTGTTGATATACATATCTGTTGAGATTGTGGATATAGCTTTTATGCTTATCTGAATGTGAGATATAGTTTTTATACTTATCTGTGGAAATGATGATAGAGCTAGCATGCTTATCTGTTGAAAAAGGGAAAATGAAAAGTAATTGGGACTTGTAAGTCGTTGACATAAATATGTAATTTATGTGATTGTATCAGTGTTGACCAACTATCAATTGCTAATGTTTAGTCATTGTCCATGGTTGGTTTAGTGTATTTCTACTGGGCTGTGGCTCACCCTATATGGGAATATCATTTTCAGGTACAGGAAGCATGCCACCTCCAAGGACATAGCTGGGAGGCTAGTGGCGGGCATAGTTTTGTCGTTTTACTTTTGATGTATTATATGTAATTTCAAGCCAAGGGCTTAATGTGTAACGAGTTAGAACTCTTTGTTGTAACCAAGTGTTAACTTGGAAAGCTGTAAGCCCGTAGGGCATTTTGTTATGAGGTTAACATGTAATACTTATGTCTTGGAATTCTAATGAACGAAAGGAATGAGGTTAGTTTATATGTAAATGCGTGTCTTATCTGATGGGTTTAATGTTATTATTTTGAGGGCGTTACAAATTTTTTTTGGCAATTATACAACAATGCATACATATAATAATAGCGTTTGATACAAACATTTTTTTTTGGCTGTAAGGCAGCTTGTTTTCTGTGCATTAGCTCTTCAGTCTCTGAATTTATCAATTCTTTTTTTAGGCATTCCCGTCCTCAGCAATGGAAGGAGGAGATTCCAATTGGCTATTCATGATTGCAAAGGCTGTTGCAGCATTAACCTTACAAGCGATGGCTTATGCTGGTTTCTGTACTTTGGAAAAACTACTCCCAGAGAGTGCTTACAATATCGTTCGCGAAAGTTATTTTAATGGTGTTGTCAGATTTGTGTTGAGTGTTTTTGATATGGTAAATCCTTCATTCATGTACGCGTGGTCAATTCTTTGTGCTTATTGATTTTAGTAGTTGTATCAGAGTTCTGCATCAATATTCTGTGTTTTAATCTTTACTGCAGCCTCATCTTTATGTTGAACAGCTTATGTATTTGATAGTGATTCGTTACACTGTGTGGATATGGATGAGCTTGTTTATGAATGAGTACTGATATGAGTTTAGTCTTTAGAGTTGAGAAGGCATTCTTGACTTAATGTGTGTTGATTCAAATAATGAAGTGTCTCTAAGATTAATGGAGAGATCAATCAACTATTGAAACATAGTTTATTTAGAAAAAAAATCTGTTCAACCTAAGAGAATTACACATCTTTTAATGGGTAGATAGTGTTAAATGGTGGCAGTGATATTAAGATTAGGCATGTGTGAGTTGGTTGCTGCCAAAAGCTAGGTTGATATCCATATCATATCAACGTAGAAAAAGTATGGCATGAGGTTGTCTTTTGTGATATGGTATAAAATGCTACGGACCATGAAAGTTTATCCTAAAAATGAAGTGGATGGTGTAGATTTAAAATTAGTGGGATGTGGGCCACACTTCCAATGATTCTGGTCGATAGGTGTACTATTCTGGATAGTTTTTCTGGGCATGTAGCATTGTTGTTTGGTGATGGGTTCGATGATGTGGCATCTCAGACGGTTGAGCAATATCAATGGTTTGACTCGGTGCTGGTAATGGTGGGAATGAGGTTGAGAGGAAGAGGAGTGGCTCCAATGGTGGTGGGTTGTTTGAGGGTGTGTTTCGATTTGTCATCATGGTGGGGAGGAGATGAATGGGAATGGTGATTTTAGAAAACAATGGGCTGTATAGGTTGACGACGGAGGGGTGATTTGGTGTGACAAGCCCCAGTATTCTTGGCTAATCAATTTTGCGTATTGTATGTAGATTATTTTTTGTCAAATTTTATTGGACAAGGGTAAGAACATTATATTGAAAATTAATGTGGCCTAAATTAATGTTGCCCCATCCATTGCTTGAAGACTAAAAAGAAAGTCCATGCCCTAAAATATAATGGGCTGAGTTGGGTAACTCATCTTCAACTGCCTGAATTGCATTGCTTTACTCACTAGTATGTGATTATTCTCTTTTACATGCATTACTTATGTATTTTGGTGGATAATTTTTCCATTGCTTTACTCACTAGTATGTGATTATTCTCTTTTACATGCGTTACTTATGTATTTTGTCATCATATACGTATCTTCTAATATATTTTTATTAACCTAATTTTTGTACCTGCAGTTGTGTTTCTCCTAATTTGTTTCACTTTGCACAAGCATTTATGAGGTGAATTGTTAACATGCTTCAATTGTCCTCATTTTCATTTTTTTTGGCTTATTCCAGGAAGATTTTGAGAGAATATATGAACTAAGTATCATCGAGGATGAGTATTCAACATACTATTCAAACCTATGCCATGTAAGGATTTGTATATATAGATAACTTTCGCTTTTAAGATATTGATACGACATGAAGCCTTTTTTTTTTTTTTTGGTTTTGTTTTTGTTGTTCACCTGTTCTTTTCTTTCACTGTTAAATTCCTTTTTCCATGTGCAGGCAAACTGCGATCCTTATGTAGCTGTTGCAGAGGGAAAGGTGAAAGTTGAAAAATTTTCCACACTAAGGGAACATGATATTTGTGACATAATACAGGCAAGATTCATTATCATAGGCTGGCTGTGGTCTTAATACTAGTTATTTTGTGTGTTTCTCATGTGACTAAATTGTCTTTATGTAGCAATGTCAGGGTTGTGCTGAAAACAAAGGCTTTGAGGTAATTTTTATTGTAACTTTGTTTTCTAGGTTATGAAACAATTGCAATCTCGAATGATCTTCTTGATAATTCATTTTGGTTTTGTTTGTTGATTGTATGTTAAGAAATTAGTCACTTGCTTTCAATTTTCTTACTGGGCGTTTGGATGGCCTTTAGATACTAACAAATTGGGAATTTGGGGTCAGCTAGAAAGGAAGGGTTGGCTTCACAACTGTCACTGAAACTAGACAACGTGCTTAGGCAGACACTTTTTAGCGTAATTGTACCTATGCTCTCCCTTCCAATTGTAGGGGAAAATATACTAGGTAATAGTTATGTTGTTTCTAATTGCAGAACATAACTATTGCCTAGTATATTTTCGCCCCTGCTATTGAAAGGGGGAGCATAGGTAGAATTAAAGAGGTAGATGCTGTATAGGTTAGTGTAGGGTTGGATAATGCTTTGAGAAGAGAGAGAAATGAGCTGAAATCAAGGATGGGGGTGGTCACTTTTAGGGAACAAATTTCTTGGGCTCAAAAGGCAAAACTAAAATGGCTCAAAGATGGAGATCTTAATTCCAAGTTCTTTCACAGGGTTGTGGATGGAAAAAGGAAAAGGAAGTTCATAAAAAGTTTAGTGGTGGGCAAGGGGTGATGGTCGATAAAGAGGATCACATTATCAGTGAGATTTTCAGGTTTTATTCAAACCTTTATTCAGATTGGAGGGGGAGGGGGGTTAGTACAACCTAAGATTGAAGGTCTTGAATGGTCGCCAATTGATGAGGTAAAGACAAGGTGGTTGGAAAGGCCTTTTGAGAAATGGAAATTAAAGAGGCAGTTTTTGTATGTGAAAGAGGCAGAGTCCCGGGGCTAGATGGTTTTTCCATGGCAATTTTTGGTGGAGAGATTTAGTGAGAGTTTTGCAGAATTTCAAGAAAAGGGGATAGTTAATTTTTGTACAATTGCGTCATTCATATGTTTGATCCATCAAAAAGAGAATTCAATGAAAATCAATGATTTTAGACTCTGTTATCAGAATCTTACGATTCACGATTCGATTCACGATTCGGTTCGCAATTTTTGCAAAATCAATACAAATCTATTGGTGAATTTATTTTGGAAGTGAATCTCTAGTGAATCGCACGATTCACGATTCGATTCACTTTTTACGATTCATGCAACTTTTGAAATTATTGTGTCCGACATATTTTCGACTCTTTTTTTCTCCATCTTTTTAGTGAAAATTACACAATACAACTTTTAATAGCGTTTAATACCAAAATAACCAGCATATATACATGATTTATTATTATTTTAGCGATCATAGAGTTTTCAATAGGATCCAATCAGACCCAATATATTTTTAACCTTTCTTCTCATTTTTTTTTCTTTTAAAAAATCATAATATATCTTATAAAGATGTTTAAGATTAAAGTTACACTATAAATTATCTATTACTATTTTATTAAATTGAATATTACATGTGTGCGGTTAGTTATACTTTTTAAAATGTTTTAGACTTTAAAATAAAAGATTCTAAATAATTCTTTCTTATTATTTGCTCATTGTTACTTAGAAAAGTATATATGCTTATTGTCCAAATATCAACATTGCTGTTAATTATTGTTACTTTGAAAATTGATAATTTGTCTATTTGGTTACTATCTTTATTAAGAATGGCTGATAAGAAATATTTAAAAAAGAAAAAAGGCAAGATGTTGATATTACATTTTTATTAAGAATGGTTGATAAGAAATATCTAAAAAGGAAAAATGTAATATGGTGATCTTACATAGGAACTTTTGTTAACTTCTTACCTATTAAACTACGCGATTATTATTCAAAATAACATTTTCATTGATTTAAGTCTAAATATTTTATATTCAAAAGATATATTTAACATCTAAATGTGTAGATATATATTTTTAAGTAATTTAGAAAAAGTGACTGAATCTTTACGATTCACGATTCGATTCGATTCGCGATTCAAGGAGACTTTGTTAAGGGGTGTCAGATTTTGGATGGTGCCTTGGCAGCAAATGAAGTGGTGGAGAAGTACCAAAGTATGAGGAAAGGAGGGTATCATTTTCAAAGCTGATTTTAAGAACGCATATGATCATGTGAATTGGCATTTTTTTGGATTTTGTAATGCATAGAAAGGGTTTTGGAGAGAGGTGGAGAAAATGGATTTGGGGGTGCCTGTCAACTTGTAACATATCAATTATTGTTAATGGGGAACTTGGGAATTCTTTTAGGGCTAGTAGAGGTTTAAGGCAAGGTGATCCTTTATTTCCTTTCCTCTTTATTTTGGTGGTAGATATGTTGGTTGATGGCGCTAGAGAATTATGTTTAGTGGAGGGGTTTGGGAGAGATAGAGTTTGTCTCATCTTCAGTATGCGGATGACACCATATTTTTTTCATCAGGGGAGGAGAGCAAGGTGGGTTGCTTTTGATCTCTTTTAAGAGTTTTTGAGGTCGTTTCATTTCGAGTCTTAAGGTCAATTTGAACAAGAGCAACGTAGTGGGTATTAATTTGCAACAAAGTCAAGTTTAGAGGTTGGCAGACATTCTAGGGTGTTCCATTGAGAACCTTTACGGGGTAATCCCAGGAATGAGACATTTTGGCTTCCGGTTGTTGAAAAGATATGTAAGAGATTGGAGGGTTGGAAGAGAGCTTTGCTTTCGAAAGGTTGGAGGTACACATCGATTCATTTCATTTTGAGTGGTGAATATTTGCTTTCTGTCTCTTTTCAAGATTCCGGTCAGGATTGCAAAAACAATGGAAAACTTGTTGAAGGATTTCTTGTGGGAAGGAAAGGATGAACGTAAGAAGGTGCACTTGGTTAATTAGGAGACTGTTTCATTGTCTAAGGAAAAAAGGGGTCTAGCAATTTGGCAACACTGCAGCGAGGAATATTGCCGTTCTTGGTAAGTGGTTATGGAGATTTCCATTGGAGAGTGATTCATTATGGCATTCTATTATTAAAAGCAAGTATGGGGTTCAAGATGATAGTAGATGTTCTCGAGTGGTCACTAGGGGTAATTGCCGATCCCATTGAAAATCAATCTCTCATGTTTTCCCCCTTTTTTCTAGGTTTCTTTCTTTGAGGGTGGGAAATAGCAAAAAAATTCATTTATGGGAGGATATTTGGACTCGAAACGCTTCTATTGACACGTACTTCCTTCGTCTTTATCGATAGCAAACTCTTTATCATTCTTCCATCGCTTCTTTGGCAAGCTCTAATTTGGCTTTGATTGCTTGGAACTTTAGTTTCTCAAGAAATCTTACTGAAAGGGAGGTTGGCGATTTAGCTTCTTTGTTGTTTCTTATTGGCCATTTGTCTTTGGACCGGAACACGAGTGATAAACAGGTGTGACTCTTTCATTCTTCAAGTGTCTTTTCTTGCAAATCTTTTTTGTTAAGATGAACCCAACTGTTTCATTCTTTCCTTTTCACTAAAGAATCTGGAAGTTTTTTGCACCTCTGAAAGTTAAGTGTTTTATGTGGTCTTTGGTTCCTGTAAGTATTTTGACGAATGATGTTTTTCAAAAAAGGAGCCCTAATCACTATCTTTGTCCTCAATGGTGTATCATGTGTAAGGGTAATGGGGATATTTTAAATCATCTATTTTTACACTGTCCAGTGGCAAGGTGGATGTAGCAGCACTTCTTTTCTGTGTGACCTAGCACGGGTGGCTCCCGAAGCAAGCAAATCCATGCTCTTAATTGATTTTTGAGTTTTGGGCACCAATAAAAAGGCAAAGGTGTTGGGGCTTTGCACGCTGTATTGGCAATTTTTTGGGTTATCTAGCTGGAAAGAAATGTGAGAATCTTTGAAGATAAAAGTGTTGATGTAACCTCTTTGTGGGAAATGGTTAGTTTGGCATCTTTTTCGGCTTCAGTGGTTCCCCTGTTTAAAGGGATTCCGCTTTTCTTGATCATCTCTAGTGATTGGAAATCAGTGTTTTCTTTCACGGATTTCTGGTTTGGAAATCAGTGTTTTGAGGTCCTTCTTGTAAACCTCTTTATTTTTTCTCTTTTTAATAAAAGTTCATTTTGTTGCTAATAAAAAAGAAAAAGAATATGTTGTTGGAGATGGATTTAGAATCGCTGCTGTCCACACAGTTTAGAATCTCTATAATTTATCTTCTCAATATGTGAAGTCATTAAGAAAAGGGATTAATAGGGGATGCCACCTGCATTCAATTTTTCCAATTCATGGGCCAGCCAAAAGTGGCTTTTTGGGTAAATTTATTTTCTCAGTTTTTCTTCTATTTATAATGGTCATGAATATTGTTAAGCAGATGAGTTTTTCTCTCGTCTTTTGAAATATGTGCATATTCCCAAAGACAATTTTTACTATATTCTTGAATTTGAGATTTAAGGCTTTGCCTCTATGTTCTTGAGTCATATCCAGAGGGCATGGATATATTTCGGCAAAGTGGAAGAGTTCATGTAACACAAGCTACGACTTGATGTTGGATCATGTTCAAGGTTTTCATTAAAGCACCTGTAACTCGTGCTTTTAAAAAGGCTCTTACAAACTTAGTTTGAGAATGGAAAGCTGTTGTCAAATGCCGTGTCTTTCCCCTGGACACCTTTATCATTCATGGAAGTATTCTGAACAATTAAAAATTAAAAAATTTCCTTTGTTTTCATTGTTGTATACAAACAGTGTACGGAAATTCCAAAATATTTTTTTGGTGTTTACTAAAAAGCGGGCTGTTTTTAGAAAATTTTATTGAAAACTGTGGTTGTGTTGTTGTTTACGAGGTCCACCAAACCTGGATTTAATACACGAAGGCAATTTTAGATACCAATAAAATCAATCCTTTTAGTTGGAGCCGCGTCAGTAGCAGTGGTTTTATTAAAATGGGACTAGATTGGTTGATTCGACCAATTCACCCATTGATGGATTTAGGTTTTTGTCTGGATAAACAATCAACCCATTGACAACTGGTAAGAACTATGGTTGAATTGGCTACCTGTTTGAACTGGTAGCTGGGTCAAGAAAACCGGCTGAGGCAATCCAATGATCCTAACACATGGCCCTACCAGCTGCCAAGCGAAACTTCGTAAAAGTCAACATTTAGGGTGGCTCAAACACACAACCCCATGGATAGTGGTCTCACTTTTAACCACTATACCACAATGTACCTTTGTTGATATTAGGAAAACTAATATTATCTAATATTATTTATTGCATTTGCTTTCAAACACCATGTACAATTGATTTTTTATTATATTTTTTAACTTCTTATTTTTATAAATAATCAATATAAAATATAAATGTATAGGCAATTATATTCAATAAACATATTCATGTAAATATATATGTATCTTAAAGTGTAAAAATTAATTTAAATGAATCTGTCTTAGTACCTTTATATTTTAGTTAAGTATAATTTTTCATATTTGTATGACAATTATTATTATGACTTCATGGCTTGATTTTAGTTGAATCAGTGATCCTTGACTAGATCCAAATTCTAGTTTGGCCATTTCTGTGTTTAAGAACATTGGTCAATAGAATCAAATAATTGTAATGCATTTTCATGTTCGTGAAGATCTTTTGATAAAATGATGTCGCACGTAATTTTTTTGCCCTTTAATGGCTTCTTGGACTTTTGAATTTTCTATCAGAACAGTATCACTTTCCTCGTACCTGCAAACTCCTTGATCAATAATTTCTACTTGATTGTCACAATCCATTTGAGGAATTTCTGAAGTATCCCATAAAGGGGAGCTCAACAATGTAGTTGAATGGACAACTAGAAGAGGTAATGCTTACCTCCCGAGTTCTATCATTCATTTTTCAAACAAATAAAATTTGTCGTTTGCATAATTTGAGCGTGGTGTGACTCTACATAGTTGTATCATTTGTATAGCGATCCCGGGTTTACCCTTGTTGTACAGTGATCCGGACATGTGTCCGTGGATGTTGGATGTTGTTTATTATCTTGTTTGCATCCTTTTTACTTTGTATATTGAGTATGGGATGTGTTGGGCAGGTTTGTTACAGGTTGGTTGTGTTTGGGAGCCTAGTGTTGCTGCCCAGATTTTTGGTCCTTCGCTCGAGCGAGGAGTCTGTCGCTCGAGCGAGAGTAGTGTTGCCCCGGTTCTGGACCTGAGAGTTGTAGTTTCTGGCTCGAGCGAGATTTTCGTGGCTCGAGCGGTCTGGGTTTTTCTTCGCTCGATCGAGAACTTCTTGGCTCGAGCGAGAGTTTTCTGTGTCTGGTCGCTCGAGCGACCAATCCTTCGCTCGAGCGAGCGTGTTTTATATCAGCGGACAGCAGCGTCTAAAACATCACTTTTTCAGTCCTTTTCTTTGATTAAACCCTAAATCCGACACCCTCTCTCTCTAAACTTGCACTCTCTCTAAGATTTGATCTCCCTAGGGTGTGAATCTAGCCTAAGGCCTTTGTTAAAAAGATAGAGGGCGTTGAGAGCTTCGATTTAATCTGAAAAAGTTTGGATTTGGAGCAAGTTGATCTTGGAGTCTTCATCTCCTTTTGGGCTAAAACTTCGAGGTAGGGATATCCTACTCCTCTCTATGGGTTTTGTCTTTAAATTTTGGTATTTTGAGATGTTGGGCTTGGTTTGGTAATTTTGTGAAAGTTTGGGGCTTTTGTGTAATTTTACAAAAGTTGGGGTTTTATTCATAATAAACCTAGATGCATGTTTGGCATAGAAAAATGGAATGATTGTTGAATCATTGGTGAAAATGGAACCTAAGGGTTGAAATAGTAATTATGGAAAATGGCCTAATTACATTGTATAATTAATTGGTGAGAAATGAGTAAATGAAATGTTGATTGAATATCCATTTGTGCATTTATTTTCTGTTTTAGAAATAACTGCTTTGGGCTATCGGTGGAGGATAGTCGAGATTGTTGTAGACAATGCATGATGATTAGGTAAACGGAAACTAATCAATGGAATGTGTCATGGAACTTGACGGTTGATAGAATACATTAATTGTGTGTATTGTGTGGTTGTATATAGAACCAATGTGTTTATATACGTTATGTGTAGAGGAGGAGATAGGGGATGTACTCCGCGGTTTAGGGGAAGATAGGGGATGTACCTCTAAACCGGATAGGTATTGGGAGGAGATAGGGGATGAACTCCGTAGACAGAGCTCATATGCTTATCTAGAGAAGTGAAGATAGAGCTCATATGCTTATCTTGGTGAAGTGTGGATACAGCTTGTATGCTTATCTGTGGATATTGTTGATATACATATCTGTTGAGAATGTGGATATAGCTTTTATGCTTATCTGAATGTGAGATATAGTTTTTATACATATCTGTGGAAATGATGATAGAGCTAGCATGCTTATCTGTTGAAAAAGGGAAAATGAAAAGTAATTGGGACTTGTAAGTCGTTGACATAAATATATAATTTATGTGATTGTATCAGTGTTGACCAACTATCAATTGCTAATGTTTTAGTCATTGTCCATGGTTGGTTTAGTGCATTTCTACTGGGCTGTGGCTCACCCTATATGGGAATATCATTTTCAGGTGCAGGAAGCATGCCACCTCCAAGGACATAGCTGGGAGGCTAGTGGCGGGCATAGTTTTGCCGTTTTACTTTTGATGTATTACATGTAATTTCAAGCCAAGGGCTTAATGTGTAAACGAGTTAGAACTCTTTGTTGTAACCAAGTGTTAACTTGGAAAGCTGTAAGCCCGTAGGGCATTTTGTTATGAGGTTAACATGTAATACTTATGTCTTGGAATTCTAATGAATGAAAGGAATGCGGTTAGTTTATATGTAAATGCATGTCTTATCTGATGGGTTTAATGTTATTATTTTGAGGGCGTTACAACTTGGTATCAGAGCGTACCGGGTTCGAATACTTTGGGTACGTGGGAAGTGATTAGTATCACAATGGGTTTGTCTCGCTTGGTAGAGACTTAGATGTAGTGTTATATGCTATGTGCTTAAGTGATAACATGCTTATGTGACTATGTGGGTATGGGATTTAATTTCTAGGATGTTGATTGGATCCTTGAGTTTCTGGGAGTCTTGTTGGAAAGGCACTTGATCAATGCTATTTCTAACCGGAACTCTAGTAACGCCTTGGGACTATCATTATCCGGAAATGAAATTCGTAAGTGCTTATGTGTTTATGTGCTTATGTGGAGTGAATTACACTTGTCCATGCATTAGGACGTGAGTGTTTAGTTTCGGCACACCTATGAATGTGCTAACGTTCTGTGTTACCTTTATTAGGATGTCAGGACGAGGAAGAGGTGCTAGGCGTGGTAGACCTGTGAGGCAGGAAGTACCGTTACAGGGTGAGATTCCGGCAGTGCAGGAGGGAGTTGGGCAGGCCAATGTGGCCGAGCCAGTGGGTCAGCAGGCTATGGGTGCCTTGGCCAGAGAGATAGCGGGAGCTTTGGGTATTCTTAGAGCTGGGAATCAGGCAGCTGAGACAGGGCCTTCCTTCTTGAAGAGGGAGTTCTTTCGGTGTAATCCGGACGAGTTTATCGGGGATCCTAAAGAGCCGCTTAAGGCAGATGAATGGCTCGAACAGACAACGAAGACGTTTGAGATGCTTGGCATCGAGGACGGAGCACTGAAAGTGACCTTGGCATCCTTCCAACTGAAAGGAGATGCGGGTCAATGGTGGAAGTACGAGAAAGCTCGTGTTGGTGGTACTTGGGAGGCGTTTGTGAATGCTTTTCAGGAGAGGTTTTTATCAGCAGCAGCTAGGGAGAAGCTGAGGGATCAGTTTAGCCGGCTTAATCAGCAGGGCTTGTCAGTGGCCGAGTTTGAGGCTACTTTTACCAGTCTGTCTAGGTTTGCACCTGAACTGGTGGCGTCTGAGGAACGCCGTTGCTATGAGTTTGAGCGAAAGTTGAGGCGGGGCCTCAAGTTGAGAGTTGGTGGGTCTTATATTCGAGAGTATAGACACCTAGTGGATGCTGCAGCTCATATGGAGCTTATGATGCAGGAGGAGGATGAGGGTCAGAGAGGCTCCAAAAGGAGCCAGGATAGTCAGAGTGATGGCAGGAGGCAGAGGGGTTATAACCCTCAGCAGTCTCAGGGTGCAGTCTCTAGATCGACCTTTCCAGTGCCGAGTGGAGGCTCGGGGAGAGACAGTCAGGGGGAATTCACTTGTTACAAGTGTGGCCAGCTGGGTCACAAGGTTTCGGTTTGCCCGCAGAAGGGTGGGGGTCAGAAAGCTGCTTCTTCTTCAGCTAGACCGCCGAGTCAGAGTTTGGGCAGGGGGCAGCCCTTGACTTGTTATCAGTGTGGACAGCCTGGGCACCTGAAGAGGTTTTGCCCACAGTTGAGTGCCACTTCGGGAGCGTCTGGTTCTAGGCAGATGCAGGGTTTTCAGCCAGCTCAGTCTGTGCAGGCCTCGAGGGCCAATCCGGGAGCTTCGTCATCCCAGTCTGTGCAGCAATCTTTTGCTCCGAGAGGTGAGCAGGTAGACCAGGGGCCTACGGGGCGCGTGTATGCTGTTACCGCCCAGGACTTAGTACCGGCTCCATCAGTAGTGAGAGGTACTTTTCTGTTTTGCAACTCGGTTGCTAATGTGTTGATAGACACGGGTGCATCTCATTCTTTTGTATCTGCTGCATTTGCATCTGTTTTGGAATTGGAGTTAGCACAGTTAGCATCTCCTATTTGTGTGGTATCGCCTTTGGGTGGTGAGTTGATCCTGAAACAGGGTGTTAGAGGATGTGATATAGAGGTCGCCGATTATAGGCTTCCTTTTCCGTTTGTTGTCATGCCCATGAAGGGTTTTGATGTTATTTTGGGTATGGACTGGTTATCGTCATACCGGGCTGTTATTGATTGCTACCGCCAGAGGGTCACGTTATGTACCTTGAGCGGGGAGTGGTTCCATTTCTTGGGAGACCGGGTTGGTAGTGTTTTGCCACCGGGGTATGATTCGCGAGGGCGAAGTGAGCTTAGTAGTCTACTTGCTAGCTTTGAGAGTGGTGAGCGTGGTGAGACCCAGCATGTATTACCGAGGGTGGTTTGTGAGTATTCGGATGTCTTTCCCGAAGATCTTGTTAGTTTGCCACCTCACCGAGAGATAGAGTTCTCTATTGATTTAGTGCCTGGTACGGCGCCGATTTCTATGGCACCTTACCGTTTTGCTCCAGCAGAGTTGGTTGAGTTGAAAGTTCAGCTCCAGGAATTGCTCGATAAGGGCTTTGTTCGCCCTAGTGTTTCACCGTGGGGAGCACCGGCCCTCTTTGTTAAAAAGAAAGATGGTGCCTTGAGATTGTGTATAGACTACCGGAAGTTGAATCGGGCTACGGTTAAGAATAAGTATCCTATGCCCCGTATAGATGATTTGTTTGACCAGTTGAAGGGTTCCCGTTGTTTCTCTAAGATAGACTTGAGATCGGGTTACCATCAGTTGAGGGTCAGGGAGGAAGATATTCCTAAGACGGCATTCCGTACGCGGTATGGCCATTACGAGTTTCTGGTGATGCCATTCGGGCTTACCAATGCACCGGCAGTCTTTATGGACTTGATGAACCGGATTTTCCGGGAGTTCTTAGACCGATTTGTGGTCGTCTTCGTGGACGACATTCTTATCTATTCGCCTTCTGAGGAGGAGCACGAGGCACACTTGAGAGTAGTGCTTGAGTTGCTTAGAGCTCATAGGCTGTATGCCAAGTTCGGGAAGTGTGAATTCTGGCTGAGGGAAGTCAAATTCTTAGGCCACGTGGTATCCGGGGAAGGGGTGTCTGTTGATACGTCCAAGGTTAAGGCAGTGCAAGGTTGGGCACAGCCTAAGAGTGTGTTTGAGATCCGCAGTTTTCTGGGATTAGCTGGGTATTATCGTCGGTTTGTGAAAGATTTCTCCAGGTTAGCGTCACCGTTGACTAGACTGACTCGGAAGGGAGTCAAGTTTGTGTGGAGTGAGACTTGTGAAAAGTCGTTCCAAGAGTTGAAAGTTAGATTGACCACCGCTCCGGTATTGATTATTCCGGAGAGAGGGTTGGGTTATGCGGTTTATTGTGATGCTTCACGAGAGGGTTTGGGTTGTGTGTTGATGCAAGAGGGGAAAGTGGTAGCTTACGGCTCACGTCAGTTGAAAATACACGAGAAGAATTACCCCACACATGACCTAGAGTTAGCAGCTGTGATCTTTGCCTTGAAAATCTGGAGGCACTACCTTTATGGTGAGAGGTTCGAGGTATTCTCGGATCATAAGAGTTTGAAGTATCTGTTTACACAGAGAGACTTGAATCTGAGGCAGAGGAGATGGATGGAGTTCATCGAGGATTATGATTTTGAGTTACATTACCATCCGGGAAAGGCCAATGTTGTGGCCGATGCCCTTAGTAGGAAAACCATTAGTGATGTAGCTTGTATAGCCATCCGGGAATGGGAGATGTTGGGAGCACTTGGCGAGTTTGATTTGCTACTGGGCGAATCTGTTGAGGCTGCGGCCTTGTTTTCTGTTGTTGCGCAGCCTACACTTGTGATTAGAGTGTTAGAGGCACAGAGAGGTGACCTTGAGGTAGAATCCCTCCGAGAGAAGATCTCCAGTGGGAAAGTTGAGAAGGGTTTGACGGTATATCCCGACCTGAGTGTGAGATACCGAGACCGTTTGTTTGTACCGGAGTCTTGCCGAGAGGAAGTACTCCGAGAGTTTCACCATTCGCGCCTTGCGGTGCATCCGGGAGGTACTAAGATGTATCAGGATTTGGGTCGCCAGTTTTGGTGGCGGGGTATAAAGAGAGATGTGGCTGTTTTCGTATCGAAGTGCCTTACTTGCCAGCAAGTGAAGACCGAGCATCAGAGGCCAGCGGGTTTGTTGCAACCCTTGCCTATAGCCGAGTGGAAGTGGGAACATGTCACTATGGACTTCGTTGTAGGTCTTCCGAGGACTCAGCGGGGTAGTGATGCTATTTGGGTGGTTGTAGACCGGTTGACTAAGTCGGCGCACTTTATTCCTATGCGCGTGAGAGATTCAGTAGATCATCTTGCCGACTTGTATATTCGAGACGTAGTGAGATTGCACGGGGTCCCAGTGACGATCGTCTCAGATAGAGATCCTCGTTTTACTGCTAGGTTGTGGCAGAGTTTGCAGAGTGCCTTGGGCACTAAGTTGACCTTTAGTACGGCTTATCATCCTCAGACTGACGGGCAGTCCGAGCGTACTATTCAGATCCTCGAGGATATGCTTCGGGGTTGTGTCCTGGACTTCAGTGGGACGTGGGAGAGGCACTTGCCATTGGTAGAGTTTGCCTACAACAACAGTTTTCAGTCTAGCATCGGTATGGCACCGTTTGAGGCCTTGTATGGCCGACCGTGTAGGTCTCCAGTTTGTTGGGCCGAGGTGGGTGATGCACCTTTGTTGGGTCCGGAGTTGGTTAGGGAGACGACGGAGAAAGTTGAGCTTATCCGTAGGAGGCTTGTTACAGCCCAGAGTCGGCAGAAATCTTATGCTGACCGTAGGAGGAGGCCTTTGGCGTTTGAGGTAGGTGATCATGTCTTTCTGAAGATATCACCTAGGCGAGGCTTGATGAGGTTTGGGAAGAGTGGAAAGTTATCCCCTCGGTTTATTGGTCCTTTTGAGATCCTTGAGAGGATAGGTGAGGTTGCTTATCGGTTAGCCTTACCGCCGCAGTTGTCCGGAGTACATGACGTGTTTCATGTGAGTATGCTTCGGAAGTATGAGCCAGATCCATCACATGTGCTGGATTGGACTGATTTAGAGGTAGATGAGGATGCCTCGTATGAGGAGAGACCGGTTCGGGTCTTGGATAGGCGGGATCAGGTCCTGCGTGGCAAGACCATTCCTTTGGTGAAAGTCTTGTGGAAACATCACGGAGTGGAAGAAGCCACTTGGGAACGTGAGTTGGAAGTCCGAGAGAAATATCCGGACTTGTTTGTTGATATGTAATCTTGTATTTAAATTTTACATTTTGTTGAACTTAAGAGCTTTTATATATGTCTTAAGTTGTGAAACATTGAAAATGTTTTAGTTATTGGAAGTATGTTTTGGAACTTGCCTCATATGGAAGTTGAATGTAACATTATAGGTGTTAAGTATATTGTTGACATTGGAAAGTTAGTGCATAATGTTGATGCATGTTGATAATACATATGTTGTTTACATATTGTGATATGTCTCTTGTTAAAGGGATGGGATGACCGGTAATGGGTCGAATTGTTGAATGTTAAATTGTAACATTGTTTAAAATGGAGGAAAACCTGTTTTTGAAAACTTGTGCTTAATTTCGGGGGCGAAATTCTTTAAGGGGAGGAGGTTATAGCGATCCCGGGTTTACCCTTGTTGTACAGTGATCCGGACATGTGTCCGTGGATGTTGGATGTTGTTTATTATCTTGTTTGCATCCTTTTTACTTTGTATATTGAGTATGGGATGTGTTGGGCAGGTTTGTTACAGGTTGGTTGTGTTTGGGAGCCTAGTGTTGCTGCCCAGATTTTTGGTCCTTCGCTCGAGCGAGGAGTCTGTCGCTCGAGCGAGAGTAGTGTTGCCCCGGTTCTGGACCTGAGAGTTGTAGTTTCTGGCTCGAGCGAGATTTTCGTGGCTCGAGCGGTCTGGGTTTTTCTTCGCTCGATCGAGAACTTCTTGGCTCGAGCGAGAGTTTTCTGTGTCTGGTCGCTCGAGCGACCAATCCTTCGCTCGAGCGAGCGTGTTTTATATCAGCGGACAGCAGCGTCTAAAACATCACTTTTTCAGTCCTTTTCTTTGATTAAACCCTAAATCCGACACCCTCTCTCTCTAAACTTGCACTCTCTCTAAGATTTGATCTCCCTAGGGTGTGAATCTAGCCTAAGGCCTTTGTTAAAAAGATAGAGGGCGTTGAGAGCTTCGATTTAATCTGAAAAAGTTTGGATTTGGAGCAAGTTGATCTTGGAGTCTTCATCTCCTTTTGGGCTAAAACTTCGAGGTAGGGATATCCTACTCCTCTCTATGGGTTTTGTCTTTAAATTTTGGTATTTTGAGATGTTGGGCTTGGTTTGGTAATTTTGTGAAAGTTTTGGGCTTTTGTGTAATTTTACAAAAGTTGGGGTTTTATTCATAATAAACCTAGATGCATGTTTGGCATAGAAAAATGGAATGATTGTTGAATCATTGGTGAAAATGGAACCTAAGGGTTGAAATAGTAATTATGGGAAATGGCCTAATTACATTGTATAATTAATTGGTGAGAAATGAGTAAATGAAATGTTGATTGAATATCCATTTGTGCATTTATTTTCTGTTTTAGAAATAACTGCTTTGGGCTATCGGTGGAGGATAGTCGAGATTGTTGTAGACAATGCATGATGATTAGGTAAACGGAAACTAATCAATGGAATGTGTCATGGAACTTGACGGTTGATAGAATACATTAATTGTGTGTATTGTGTGGTTGTATATAGAACCAATGTGTTTATATACGTTATGTGTAGAGGAGGAGATAGGGGATGTACTCCGCGGTTTAGGGGAAGATAGGGGATGTACCTCTAAACCGGATAGGTATTGGGAGGAGATAGGGGATGAACTCCGTAGACAGAGCTCATATGCTTATCTAGAGAAGTGAAGATAGAGCTCATATGCTTATCTTGGTGAAGTGTGGATACAGCTTGTATGCTTATCTGTGGATATTGTTGATATACATATCTGTTGAGAATGTGGATATAGCTTTTATGCTTATCTGAATGTGAGATATAGTTTTTATACATATCTGTGGAAATGATGATAGAGCTAGCATGCTTATCTGTTGAAAAAGGGAAAATGAAAAGTAATTGGGACTTGTAAGTCGTTGACATAAATATATAATTTATGTGATTGTATCAGTGTTGACCAACTATCAATTGCTAATGTTTTAGTCATTGTCCATGGTTGGTTTAGTGCATTTCTACTGGGCTGTGGCTCACCCTATATGGGAATATCATTTTCAGGTGCAGGAAGCATGCCACCTCCAAGGACATAGCTGGGAGGCTAGTGGCGGGCATAGTTTTGTCGTTTTACTTTTGATGTATTACATGTAATTTCAAGCCAAGGGCTTAATGTGTAAACGAGTTAGAACTCTTTGTTGTAACCAAGTGTTAACTTGGAAAGCTGTAAGCCCGTAGGGCATTTTGTTATGAGGTTAACATGTAATACTTATGTCTTGGAATTCTAATGAATGAAAGGAATGCGGTTAGTTTATTTGTAAATGCATGTCTTATCTGATGGGTTTAATGTTATTATTTTGAGGGCGTTACAATTTGAGAGCCTTTTATATGTCATAAATTTCAGAATTGTTTGGCTTCTAGCTCATGCGTGATAACAATGTGTGTTTTCCCGATCGCATGTGTGTTCTAGCTCGTGGTGTGGGTTGTATTTGTTAGCATCGTCTTGATTTTCCTTTTCTAATAAAGCTATTCTTATAAAAATAAATAAATGTATTCTAATGCCCTAAAAATTTTGGGTCAGTTGGGAATTATTTTCACCCTTTGTAGACGGAGATGTTTTGGCAGCAATGTCATTGTCGTAAAGACTCTATTGCTACTCTTACTATTGGCTAGTGTCCATATGATTGCCCATATAACTTTATTTATTTTTTTCTTTCCTTCCTTATTTATTTATTTTTAGATAGAGTTTTGTTATGAGGAAGTTTAATTTTGTCTTCATACCTTTTGTTGTAGGTTTATCCGTGGGCCTTTTCTTTTGACCCTGATAAGGTATTTCCTTTCTTCAGTTTGTGTCATAATATTGATCCAAATATTATGGTTACTACTATTTTGCACTGTTCTGTGAACTCATTCACCAATGATGGTTTACTGAATCATGCTGAGCTGATTTATAATTTTTATGGATGTAGTGGAATGATATTAGCCAGTCGGACATAATAAGTGCAATGAGGGAGGTATTGAACTATGTGCCTTTAAAGGTAAGAGCTACTTCATGGCGTTTTCTTTTAAAATCATTTTCCTCAACTTAGTTCTTCATACTAAATGTAACAGCTAAATTATCGCTCAAGTTTTGTTCTCTAAAATCATGGTTTGCTGGCCTAATCTGATGTGCTGCTGGTGCTTGTCTAATCTGATCATTTATGCTAACATGGGTTGCAGCTTCAACATGATGTGTGTCGTGTTCTTAACACTGATCATTTGTTAAAAGATCATTCATGTACATCCCACATTTTGTTTGCAAGAATGTTCACAATTTAGTCATTGAAGGCTTCAATTTGAAGCAATTTTTTCAGTCACACTCTAGTTTTTTCATTTAAATCTTATTTTTTAATCCTATATTATTTCCTTTTTTCTGTTTCATTTTCGTTTTTTTTTTCCCTTCATGATCAATTCTTGAAATATAAATGATCAATTTCAGTCAAAGGTCTGATATGTTATCCATGCATATATATTTTATATTGGACTATGTTTTTCTTTCTGAATAGGTGAGGTTATTTTGTTTTATCGTCATCGTCATTGCTATTTTTGTGTTGGAAACCAGGAAGACTGTAAAATGCAGCTTACCTGTAACGCCCTCAAAATAAACCCATAATAACCATAACATTAACATGCATTTATAAAAGAAAATGAATCATTTGAGTTATTCATCAGAGTATTCTTATTGAAAGACATCACATGTAACATCCTGCAACATCAAAATAAATGCTCTAAGGGCTTACATCTTTCCAAGCTAACACTTGGACACAAAAAGGATGAGTACTAACTCATTTACAAGTTAAGCCCTAGGCTTGAATGTTTACATGAAATCTCAAAATAACAAAATAAAACATATAACTAAAGACAAGTCTTCAAAATTCCAAACATCAAATCCTTCCAGGCTAAGTCCGTGGAGGTAGCTTATCACCTGAACCTGAAAATGATGTTCCCATAAAGGGTGAGCCACAGCCCAGTAGAAAAATACTAAACCAAATATAAGCATTGAATAAAGCTATAGCATTCAATAGATGGTTAACCAAGATAATCAATTTTATCATTAAACAGTCTCATGACACTAATGTCTAAGACACATTTCACTTTCCATTATTATCAACATGGCTCAGAACCTGGCCAAACTTACAACAGTGAATTGTATATCATATTCACATTACTTCCAATATCAACAAAACAAACGAGACTCATGCTCATATCAAAACACTTCATACTTCCCATTTGATACACATTTTAGTGCTGTATCAATAATCATGTAAAAACACTTCAATATAATAAGCACACATAAAAATGGTGCTAATGGAGTCCATCCCCTATCTCCTCCCAAACAAAAATCCGGTTTAGAGGTCCATCCCCTATCTTCCCCTAAACCGTGGAGTACATCCCCTATTTCCTCCCAAACAATATGCAAATGCAATGCTCAATCAATACACGTATTTTCTGTATCAATGCAATAGTCAAAATTAATGACTTAACCAATGTGATTAGTTTCAGTTATTCCTAATCCACATGCAATGTCTACAACAATCACGACTATTCTCCACCGATAGCCCAAAACAGTTATTTCTAGACTGGAAAATAAATATATCAACAATTCAATAGGTGAGTGATTTAAATCATCCAACTACACCATTTAATCAAAGAATTCATCAATTTCATGAATTTAACCAAATTCCCCAATTCCCTTAAATTAATTTTACAAATTAATTAATTAATACAACTAGGGTTTTTCCCAAAATTATCTAAGTAACCCCAACATCTTGAAATACCAAAACTTAGAACAAAGCTTATAAAATAGAGTAGGAAATCCCTACCTTGAAGATCACAACTGAAATAGAGAAGATGGAGATGGTGACCCAAAATCCAAAGTGCCCCGAATCCTCTCTTTTTCAGATTAAAAGAAAGATCTCGCGAAGCTCTACCTTTCTTCCAAAAGAACTAGGGTAGAAGACCACAAGGAATAGATCAAATCTTGGAGAGAAGGTAAGAGTAGAGAGAGAAACTCTCAAATGGCGGTTTTTAAAGGTTAAGAAAGAAAAGGTAGGTCAAAAAGTGATCCAAAAAGTGAAATCACGGACTGATATAATCGACTCTACGCTCGAGCGTAGAAAGCCCCGCTCGAGCGTAAGACACAGAATCATGCTCGAGCGTGAAGAAAGCCGCTCGAGCGTCGATTGCACCCTTTCAGAAGTTTTGCAGGCGCTGCACCCGCTCGAGCGTCAAACTCCCCGCTCGAGCGGAGGAGCAAAACAAGGGATCACGCTCGAGCGTAAAAACTACCGCTCGAGCGGAATAACTGCAGAGCAAAATACTGGGAGATGGAAAATCCCGCTCGAGCGTCAAAAATCCCGCTCGAGCGGAGAAGCAACAACGAAGGGACCGCTCGAGCGTTAAAACTTCCGCTCGAGCGTGAAGGCCAAAATCTGGGCATCACCTATTGGCATCAAAATTCAACCAACCTGTACCAGACCCGTCCAACACAACCTATACTTCAAATACAAAGAGATTAAAGGACAACAACAACCAATAAATAATGACAGGATCTACGGAGCCTAAGTCCGGATACAATAATCTAAAGAGAAAAGACCGGGGTCGCTATATTACCTTGGAGTTGTCTCGTCTGAAATGTTATCATATTCTTGATAATTTGACTTTGGAGGCTGTGAAGGACGTCAAGATTCAAGAGTTACATAGATTTGTTGATGACGTATCATCTGATGAGTCAAAAGCTGAGGATGCAGCAGCCATGCTCTATGATTTTGCTAATTGCATAGTCGACGGGCTCCATGTCCTGTCTGGATTGAAAGGAGACGCGGTATTGCCATCTCTTTCTCTGCTCCCCTTTTCCTCTTAATTTATCGAGTGATGAAGTGGCCTTTCTTTATTTCCTAAGAAGCACAAACATTTATAAGAAGGTGTCCGTATCGGGCATGTGTCCTAATGTGTCTATTATTTTTGGTAAATTACACTAACCTCCCCTGAGGTTTAGGGAAAATACATTGAGCCCACAAGGTTGGCCTAATTACATTGGGCTTCTTTTAGGTTTTAATTCACTTAACACTTAGCCCCATTTTTATCAATAATTGGTTTATTGTATGAATAGAAAACCATGTTGTTGTATCTTTTAGACTTTTACATTGAAATGTATATTTTACCATAGTTATTCCTATTTGTTCACACCATGTACATAGTTCCAGTCCTTTTAGCCTTTCTAAAACCGAACTTGTGGGGTTTATTGTATTTTTTTAAACATCAGGGGTGGTTAGTGTAATTTACCCTATTGTTTGTTAAGGTTTTTTAGAACTTAACAAGATTAACACCCTTGGGACACATGTATCATCACCTAGACAAACATGAAACACATTTTAAGTTGAAAGAAACTAACTTAGGATCATTTATCAAAAAAAAAAAGAACAAAAACCGAGGGCCAAATGATAATATAAATGTAATGTGGACGTGTACCTATTCTTTCTTCCCTGGACTTTTTAGGTTTAGGATTTCTAAATCCTGAAGTTTCTAATTTATTTTGTAGTAAATCTTTCTAAATTAGATATTTGGGACTTTTTTTTGTTCTCACTTATTTCTTAGGAATAATCACACTGGCCTCCCTCAAGATTTCAGAAAACTACATCAAGCCAAGCAATTTGACATAATTAGATTAACCTCCCTAAGTTTTGTATTTTCATAGAACTTACATCCATGCTGTACATCCATGCTGTTAGGTTAATGTTAGGATAGTAAAGTGTCTAGGTTAGGGTTCTAAGTCAAGTCTATAAGGTGATTTTTTCATTTCATATTGGAGATAAATTTGTCTATATTTTGTTACCTCTGCTTGGAGGCTAAGGTAATTATGGTAAATTATGGGACTTATCATATTTTTCTTAAAGGTTGAGGGAGGTCAATTTAACTTGCCTAGTTTTTTAAAATATTGAATTGAATGTAAAAAATGGTTTCTTATTATTTTGATATAATAAAATATAAATGTATTTGTAAATTGAAAATGAATAAATTTATATTATTTCTATATATGTAACAATATATTGTTTGGTGAAAATTGCCCACCCCTGATCTTTCATGAAAATACACGAACACCCCTAAACATTAAAAAATATCACAAACACCCCCACAGTTTGAAGGTGTATCAACAAGACCCTAAAACCTTACGGACATTACTAACAATAAGTATTTTTGCTGATCTCGGCCAAAATGATGTCTAATATATTATATCCCCATATTACCCTTCCTATATTTATAATAAATCATAAGCACCTCCTGACATTTGATTATAGACATTGTCACCCCTTGACATTTGTCAAAATTTGGGTTTACTTAATTTTTTGAAGACAAATCGTTAATTAATTATGATAAACAATAACAAAGAAATGTCAAAATTATCCTATCTTTTCACTACGCACCACCCATATACACATATATAGTCATAGGCATTGTCCAATGAGAACAGGATCAACAAATACAAATTCCTATCATAACTAAAATTCCTAAATAAAACTATTCTCTCATTAACTATTCTTCAATTTAGACTTCAACCAATTTGTTGTTTCACATGTTTTCCTAAGTTCATTTTCCCTATCAGTATACACATATTTGGGATGATTCAACGTGTGGTTCATATATATTTTTATGTACTTTTGTTTATCATTTTTCTTGCTTTTCCATTTCTCCTGTTCCAATAGATGTAGTTTTTATTTATTTATTTTTATAATATAGTCAAATCATGCGTCCTGGGGTTTTCTGTCAGTGGTTCATTAGATCCCTTTGCTCATTGCATTATATGGTCAAGTAGTTGTGAAATGTCTGAATATGCATGAAGCATGTGTACATGCATTGGTATGATACGGTATGGGTAAACCAAACTTAATTTTTATGATATTAAAGAATCTGGAAATTAAAGCTTAATTTTAAAATTATGCCAAGCATAAAAAATCCATTAAAACTCATTACTTCTGTATAAAAGTAAAAGGTTAATTACAGTTTTGGTCCCCAAAGTAGGAGTCTTGTGTCATTTTGGCCCCCATTGTTTAAATTTTGTTAGTTTAGCTTCCGATGTATAAAACTGTTTCAATTTGCTCCCAATGTTCAAGTTGTATCAATCTGGTCTACAATGTATAAAAAGTGTTTCAATTTATTCTCCCTATCTAACGCTGTTAATGGATGCAATTTAAACATTTGGGGACTAAATTGAAACATTCTTTATACATTGGGGACTAGATTGACTCAAATTAAACGTTGAAGACGGAAATTGAAACATTTTTATACATTGGGGACCAAATTGACATTATTTGAGCATTGCGGATCAAAATGACACAAGGCTTATCCTTTGGGGACTAAAAGTGTAATCAACCCAAAAGTAAATACTATTCTAGTTGAGGTATGACTTGGATATATGCTTCGTATCTCTGATTGAGGCAAAAATTAAGAAAAAAAATCCAATAAAACTAACTTCACTTAAAAGTAAAGGGTTAATTACATTTCTAGTCCCCAAAGCAGGAGTCATTTTGGTCCCCAATGTTTAAATTGTATCAATTTAGTCCCTTATGTATAGAAGTGTTTCAATTTGGTCCCAATGTTTAAGTTGTGTCAATCTGGTTTATCATGTATAAAAAGTGTCTCAATTTAGTCTCCCAATCTAGCTTTATTAGTAGATGTAATTTAAACATTTGGGAACTAATTGAAAGACTTTTTAGGCCAAATTACACTAATAGTCCTTGCATTTTGGTCTTTGTATCATTTTGGTTCTTATAATTCCAATTGACTCGATTTTGACCTTGCATTTATAACTGTCTCAATTTAGTCAATTGAATACAACTGTTACCATTTTTTAATGGAAAATACACACATAAGTGGAATGTATTATGATTTTAGGGTCAAAATTATAAGTTTGCTTAACTCAATATGTTAACCTCAACAAATTCAGTGATTAATTTTTCGTCAAAAACACTAGCGACATTATCAATAGGACTAAATTGACACATAATCTAAAATTAAGGGTCAAAATTGATGAAAGTGTAGGGACCAAAATGATACAAGGGGTAAAATATAGAGGCTCGTAATGTAATTTGCCTTACATTTTATACATTGGAGACCATATTGGCACTAATTAAACATTGCGGATCAAAATGACACAAGGCTCATGCTTTGAGGACTAAAAATGTAATCAACCCAAAAGTAAATACTATTCTAGTTAGGGCTGCAAACGAACCGAGCTGTTCACGAGCTCGGCTCGGCTCGGCTCAGCTTGACTCGACTTGACTCGACTCGTTAAGGGCTTGGCTTAGCTCTATTTGTTACATTAATAAATGAGCTTGAGCTTGACTTTTAGGCTCGTTTCGAGCTTGAGATCGAATAAGCTTGGCTCGTTTATTTATATTTAAATTTAAATTATAAGAGAAATATATTATTTATATATTAAATTGTATAAAATATGTATAAATAATAGCAGTAATACATTATTTATATTTAAAATTATATAAATAATATTTGTATTTAAATTTTTTATTAAATAATATATAAATATATTATTTATATATTTAAATAATGTAATTTTTAATAATAAAAAAGTTAATTATTGGGCTTCGAGCTGAACTCGAACTCAACTAATATTAATAAGCCGAGCCGAGCTCGAGCTGGATAATCGAGCTCGATAAACAAACAAGCCGAACTCGAGCCCAGCAAAGCTCGGTTCGTCTCCATTCGTTTGCTACCCTATTTGAGTTGAGCTATGACTTGGGTATATGCTAGGTTCCTTCGAGTATGACAAAAATTAAGAAAAAAATTTGAGTACGTGTTTTGTGTACTTGGTACACATAGAAGTACTAGTGATAGAAGGCCAAAACATTGTCGTGCATTATCTTTGCTATCTTTTGGACCATTTGGTTGGAAAGAAATGATAGAATTTTTAATGCAAAGGAATCAGAGGTTGATGCTTTGTGGGATAGGGTGAGGCATCTTGCATTAGTTTGGGCCAGTGTGTCTCCTCCTTTCAAGGACATATCTCTCTTTTTGATTACTAGGGATTGGGCTACTGTTTGTTATACCTAGTGGTGGTTTGTTTCATGTTTTAGTTAGTGCTTCTTTGGCTTTTAGTGCTGAGTTATTGTCTTTGTACGAGGATTTCTTGTCCTCCCCTTGTTTTCACTTTTTATTTTAATAAAATTGTTTTGTTATTGTTTAAAAAAAACATAGAAGTACTAGTGCCCAAAACATACTAGTATGACTTGTTTTTCGATGTGCCATGCTTCATAGGGTTCAATCAAGGCCCTGATAACTCTTTCAAATGCTAACAACATATCAATGCTTTTATAGCGATCCCGGGTTTACCCTTGTTGTACAGTGATCCGGACATGTGTCCGTGGATGTTGGTTGTTGTTTATTATCATGTTTGCATCCTTTGTACCTTGTATAGTGAGTTATGGGATGTGTTGGGCAGGTTTGTTACAGGTTGGTTGTGTTTGGGAGCCTAGTGTTGCTGCCCAGATTTTTGGTCCTTCGCTCGAGCGAGGAGTTTGTCGCTCGAGCGAGAGTAGTGTTGCCCCGGTTCTGGACCTGAGAGTTGTAGTTTCTGGCTCGAGCGAGCTTTTCGTGGCTCGAGCGGCCTGGGTTTTTCTTCGCTCGATCGAGAACTTCTTGGCTCGAGCGAGATTTTTCTGTGTCTGGTCGCTTGAGCGACCAATCCTTCGCTCGAGCGAGCGTGTTTTATATCAGCGGACAGCAGCGTCTAAAACATCACTTTTTCACTTCTTTTCTTTGAGCAAACCCTTAATCCGGCACTCTCTCTCTCTAAACTTGCACTCTCTCTAAGGTTTGATCTCCCTAAGGTGTAAATCTAGCCTAGGGCCTTTGTTAAAAAGATAGAGGGCGTTGAGAGCTTCGATTTAATCTGAAAAAGTTTGGATTTGGAGCAAGTTGATCTTGGAGTCTTCATCTCCTTTTGGGCTAAAACTTCGAGGTAGGGATATCCTACTCCTCTCTATGGGTTTTGTCTTTAAATTTTGGTATTTTGAGATGTTGGGCTTGATTTGGTAATTTTGTGAAAGTTTGGGGCTTTTGTGTAATTTTACAAAAGTTGGGGTTTTATTCATAATAAACCTAGATGCATGTTTGGCATAGAAAAATGGAATGATTGTTGAATCATTGATGAATATGGGACCTAAGGGTTGAAATGGTAATTATGGAAAATGGCCTAATTACATTGCTTAATTAATTGGGATAATTAATTGGTGAGAAATGAGGAAATGAAATGTTGATTGAATATCCATTTGTGCATTTATTTTCTGTTTTAGAAATAACTGCTTTGGGCTATCGGTGGAGGATAGTCGAGATTGTTGTAGACAATGCATGATGATTAGGTAAACGGAAACTAATCAATGGAATGTGTCATGGAACTTGACGGTTGATAGAATACATTAATTGTGTGTATTGTGTGATTGTATATAGAACCAATGTGTTTATATACGTTATGTGTAGAGGAGGAGATAGGGGATGTACTCCGCGGTTTAGGGGAAGATAGGGGATGTACCTCTAAACCGGATAGGTATTGGGAGGAGATAGGGGATGAACTCCGTAGACAGAGCTCATATGCTTGTCTAGAGAAGTGAAGATAGAGCTCATATGCTTATCTTTGTGAAGTGAAGTGTGGATACAGCTTGTATGCTTATCTGTGGATATTGTTGATATACATATCTGTTGTGAAGTGTGGATACAGCTTGTATGCTTATCTGTGGATATTGATGATATACATATCTGTTGAGAATGTGGATATAGCTTTTATGCTTATCTGAATGTGAGATATAGTTTTTATACATATCTGTGGAAATGATGATAGAGCTAGTATGCTTATCTGTTGTAAAAGGGAAAATGAAAAGTAATTGGGACTTGTAAGTCGTTGACATAAATATGTAATTTATGTGAATGTATCAGTGTTGACCAACTATCAATTGCTAATGTTTTAGTCATTGTCCATGGTTGGTTTAGTGTATTTCTACTGGGCTATGGCTCACCCTATATGGGAATATCATTTTCAGGTACAGGAAGCATGCCACCTCCAAGGACATAGCTGGGAGGCTAGTGGCGGGCATAGTTTTGTCGTTTTACTTTTGATGTATTACATGTAATTTCAAGCCAAGGGCTTAATGTGTAAACGAGTTAGAACTCTTCGTTGTAACCAAGTGTTAACTTGGAAAGCTGTAAGCCCGTAGGGCATTTTGTTATGAGGTTAACATGTAATACTTATGTTTTGGAATTCTAATGAATGAAAGGAATGCGGTTAGTTTAAATGTAAATGCATGTCTTATCTGATGGGTTTATTGTTATTATTTTGAGGGCGTTACAACTTGGTATCAGAGCGTACCGGGTTCGAATACTTTGGGTACGTGGGAAGTGATTAGGATCACAATGGGTTTGTCTCGCTTGATAGAGACTTAAATGTGGTATCATATGCTATGGGCTTAAGTGATAACATGCTTATGTGATTATGTGGGTATGGGATTTAATTTCTGGGATGTTGATTGGATCCTTGAGTTTCTGGGAGTCTTGTTGGAAAAGCACTTGATCAATGCTGTTTCTAACCGGAACTCTAGTAACGCCTTGGGACTATCATTATCCGGAAATGAAATTCGTAAGTGCTTATGTGTTTATGTGCTTATGTGGAGTGAATTACAGTTGTCCATGCATTAGGACGTGAGTGTTTAGTTTCGGCACACCTATGAATGTGCTAACGTTCTGTGTTACCTTTATTAGGATGTCAGGACGAGGAAGAGGTGCTAGGCGTGGTAGACCTGCGAGGCAGGAAGTACCGTTACAGGGTGAGATTCCGGCAGTGCAGGAGGGAGTTGGGCAGGCCAATGTGGCCGAGCCAGTGGGTCAGCAGGCTATGGGTGCCTTGGCCAGAGAGATAGCGGGAGCTTTGGGTATTCTTAGAGCTGGGAATCAGGCAGCTGAGACAGGGCCTTCCTTCTTGAAGAGGGAGTTCTTTCGGTGTAATCCGGACGAGTTTATCAGGGATCCTAAAGAGCCGCTTAAGGCAGATGAATGGCTCGAACAGACAACGAAGACGTTTGAGATGCTTGGCATCGAGGACGGAGCACTGGAAGTGACCTTGGCATCCTTTCAACTGAAGGGAGATGCGGGTCAATGGTGGAAGTACGAGAAAGCTCGTGTTGGTGGTACTTGGGAGGCGTTTATAAATGCTTTTCAGGAGAGGTTTTTGTCCGCAGCAGCTAGGGAGAAGCTGAGGGATCAATTTAGCCGGCTTAATCAGCAGGGCTTGTCAGTGGCCGAGTTTGAGGCTACTTTTACCAGTCTGTCTAGGTTTGCACCTGAACTGGTGGCGTCTGAGGAACGCCGTTGCTATGAGTTTGAGCGGAAATTGAGGCGGGGCCTTAAGTTGAGAATTGGTGGGTCTTATATTCGAGAGTATAGACACCTAGTGGACGCTGCAGCTCATATGGAGCTTATGATGCAGGAGGAGGATGAGGGTCAGAGAGGCTCCAAGAGGAGCCAGGATAGTCAGAGTGATGGCAGGAGACAGAAGGGTAATAACCCTCAGCAGTCTCAGGGTGCAGTCTCTAGATCGACCTTTCCAGTGCCGAGTGTAGGCTCGGGGAGAGGCAGTCAGGGGGAATTCACTTGTTACAAGTGTGGCCAGCTGGGTCACAAGGTTTCTGTTTGCCCGCAGAAGGGTGGGAGTCAGAAAACTGCTTCTTCTTCAGCTAGACCGCCGAGTCAGAGTTTGGGCAGGGGGCAGCTCTTGACTTGTTATCAGTGTGGACAACCTGGGCACATGAAGAGGTTTTGCCCACAGTTGAGTGCCACTTCGGGAGCGTCTGGTTCTAGGCAGACGCAGGGTTTTCAGCCAGCTCAGTCTGTGCAGGCCTCGAGGGCCAATCCGGGAGTTTCGTCATCCCAGTCTATGCAGCAGTCTTTTGCTCCGAGAGGCGAGCAGGTAGACCAGGGGCCTACGGGGCGCGTGTATGCTGTTACCGCGCAGGATTTAGTACCGGCTCCATCAGTAGTGAGAGGTACTTTTCTGTTTTGCAACTCAGTTGCTATTGTGTTGATAGACACGGGTGCATCTCATTCTTTTGTATCTGCTGCATTTGCATCTGTTTTGGAATTGGAGTTAGCACAGTTAGCATCTCCTATTTGTGTGGTATCGCCTTTGGGTGGTGAGTTGATCCTGAAACAGGGTGTTAGAGGATGTGATATAGAGGTCGCCGATTATAGGCTTCCTTTTCCGTTTGTTGTCATGCCCATGAAGGGTTTTGATGTTATTTTGGGTATGGACTGGTTATCGTCATACCGGGCTGTTATTGATTGCTACCGCCAGAGGGTCACGTTATGTACCTTGAGCGGGGAGTGGTTCCATTTCTTGGGAGATCGGGTTGGTAGTGTTTTGCCACCGGGGTATGACTCGCGAGGGCGAAGTGAGCTTAGTAGTCTACTTGCCAGCTTTGAGAGTGGTGAGAGTGGTGAGACCCAGGTTGTGTTACCGAGGGTGGTTTGTGAGTATTCAGATGTTTTTCCCGAAGATCTTGTTAGTTTGCCACCTCACCGAGAGATAGAGTTCTCTATTGATTTAGTGCCTGGTATGGCGCCGATTTCTATGGCACCTTACCGTTTTGCTCCAGCAGAGTTGGTTGAGTTGAAAGTTCAGCTCCAGGAATTGCTCGATAAGGGCTTTGTTCGCCCTAGTGTTTCACCGTGGGGAGCACCGGCCCTCTTTGTTAAAAAGAAAGATGGTGCCTTGAGATTGTGTATAGACTACAGGAAGTTGAATCGGGCTACGGTTAAGAATAAGTACCCTATGCCCCGTATAGATGATTTGTTTGACCAGTTGAAGGGTTCCCGTTGTTTCTCTAAGATAGACTTGAGATCGGGTTACCATCAGTTGAGGGTCAGGGAGGAAGATATTCCTAAGACGGCATTCCGTACGCGGTACGGCCATTATGAGTTTTTGGTGATGCCATTCGGACTTACCAATGCACCGGCAGTCTTTATGGATTTGATGAACCGGATCTTCCGGGAATTCTTGGATCGGTTTGTAGTCGTTTTTGTGGACGATATCCTTATCTATTCGTCTTCTGAGGAGGAGCACGAGGCACACTTGAGAGTGGTGCTTGAGTTACTTAGAGTCCATAGGCTGTATGCCAAGTTTGGGAAGTGTGAGTTCTGGCTGGGGGAAGTCAAATTTTTAGGTCACGTGGTATCCGGGGAAGGGGTGTCTGTTGATACATCCAAGGTTGAGGCAGTGCAAGATTGGGCACAGCCTAAGAGTGTGTTTGAGATCCGCAGTTTTCTGGGATTAGCTGGGTATTACCGTCGGTTTGTGAAAGATTTCTCCAGGTTAGCGTCACCGTTGACTAGACTGACTCGGAAGGGAGTCAAGTTTGTGTGGAGTGAGACTTGTGAAAAGTCGTTCCAAGAGCTGAAAATTAGATTGACCACCGCTCCGGTGTTGATTATTCCGGAGAGAGGGTTGGGTTATGCGGTTTATTGTGATGCCTCACGAGAGGGTTTGGGTTGTGTGTTGATGCAGGAGGGGAAAGTGGTAGCTTATGGCTCACGTCAGTTGAAAATACACGAGAAGAATTACCCCACACACGACCTAGAGTTAGCAGCTGTGATCTTTGCTTTGAAAATCTGGAGGCACTACCTTTATGGTGAGAGGTTCGAGGTATTCTCAGATCATAAGAGTTTGAAGTATCTGTTTACACAGAGAGACTTGAATTTGAGGCAGAGGAGATGGATGGAGTTCATCGAGGATTATGATTTTGAGTTGCATTATCATCCGGGAAAGGCCAATGTTGTGGCCGATGCCCTCAGTAGGAAAACCATTAGTGATGTAGCTTGTATAGCCATCCGGGAATGGGTGATGTTGGGAGCACTTGGCGAGTTTGATTTGCTACTGGGCGAATCTGTTGAGGCTGCGGCCTTGTTTTCTGTTGTTGCGCAGCCTACACTTGTGACTAGAGTGTTAGAGGCACAAAGGGGTGACCTTGAGGTAGAATCCCTCCGAGAGAAGATCTCCAGTGGGAAAGTTGAGAAGGGTTTGACGGTGTATCCCGACCTGAGTGTGAGATACCGAAACCGTTTGTTTGTACCGGAGTCTTGCCGAGAGGAGGTACTCCGAGAGTTTCACCATTCGCGCCTTGCGGTGCATCCGGGAGGTACTAAGATGTATCAGGATTTGGGTCGCCAGTTTTGGTGGCAGGGTATGAAGAGAGATGTGGCTGTCTTCGTATCGAAATGCCTTACTTGCCAGCAAGTGAAGGCCGAGCATCAGAGGCCAGCGGGTTTGTTGCAACCCTTGCCTATTGCCGAGTGGAAGTGGGAGCATGTCACTATGGACTTCGTTGTAGGTCTTCCGAGGACTCAGCGGGGTAGTGATGCTATTTGGGTGGTTGTAGACCGGTTGACTAAGTCGGCGCACTTTATTCCTATGCGCGTGAGAGATTCGGTAGATCATCTTGCCGACTTGTATATTCGGGACGTAGTGAGATTGCACGGGGTCCCAGTGACGATCGTCTCAGATAGAGATCCTCGTTTTACTGCTAGGTTGTGGCAGAGTTTGCAGAGTGCCTTGGGCACTAAGTTGACCTTTAGTACGGCCTATCATCCTCAGACTGACGGGCAGTCCGAGCGTACTATTCAGATCCTCGAGGATATGCTTCGGGGTTGTGTCCTGGACTTCAGTGGGACGTGGGAGAGGCACTTGCCATTGGTAGAGTTTGCCTACAACAACAGTTTTCAGTCTAGCATCGGTATGGCACCGTTTGAGGCCTTGTATGGCCGACCGTGTAGGTCTCCAGTTTGTTGGGCCGAGGTGGGTGATGTACCTTTGTTGGGTCCGGAGTTGGTTAGGGAGACGACGGAGAAAGTTGAGCTTATCCGTAGAAGGCTTGTTACAGCCCAGAGTCGACAAAAGAGTTATGCCGACCGTAGGAGGAGGCCTTTGGCGTTTGAGGTAGGTGATCATGTCTTTCTGAAGATATCACCTAGACGAGGCCTGATGAGGTTTGGGAAGAGTGGGAAGTTATCCCCTCGGTTTATTGGTCCTTTTGAGATCCTTGAGAGGATTGGTGAGGTTGCTTATCGATTAGCCTTACCACCGCAGTTGTCCGGAGTGCATGACGTGTTTCATGTGAGTATGCTTCGGAAGTATGAGCCAGATCCATCACATGTGCTGGATTGGACCGATTTAGAGGTAGATGAGGATGCCTCGTATGAGGAGAGACCGGTTCGGGTCTTGGATAGGCGGGATCAGGTCCTGCGTGGCAAGACCATTCCTTTGGTGAAAGTCTTGTGGAAACATCACGGAGTGAAGGAAGCCACTTGGGAACGTGAGTTGGAAGTCCGAGAGAAATATCCGGACTTGTTTGTTGATATGTAATCTTGTATTTAAATTTTACTTTTTGTTGAACTTAAGAGCTTTTATATATGTCTTAAGTTGTGAAACATTGAAAATGTTTTGATTATTGGAAGTATGTTTGGAACTTGCCTCATATGGAAGTTGAATGTGACACTATATGTGTTGAATATATTGTTGAAATTGGAAAGATAGTGCATAATGTTAATGCATGTTGAAAATACATATGTTGTTTACATATTGTGATATGTCTCTTGTCAAAGGGTAATGGGTCGAATTGTTGAATGTTAAATTGTAACATTGTTTAAAATGGAGGAAAACCTGTTTTTGAAAACTTGTGCTTAATTTCGGGGGCGAAATTCTTTAAGGGGGGGAGGTTATAGCGATCCCGGGTTTACCCTTGTTGTACAGTGATCCGGACATGTGTCCGTGGATGTTGGTTGTTGTTTATTATCATGTTTGCATCCTTTGTACCTTGTATAGTGAGTTATGGGATGTGTTGGGCAGGTTTGTTACAGGTTGGTTGTGTTTGGGAGCCTAGTGTTGCTGCCCAGATTTTTGGTCCTTCGCTCGAGCGAGGAGTTTGTCGCTCGAGCGAGAGTAGTGTTGCCCCGGTTCTGGACCTGAAAGTTGTAGTTTCTGGCTCGAGCGAGCTTTTCGTGGCTCGAGCGGTCTGGGTTTTTCTTCGCTCGATCGAGAACTTCTTGGCTCGAGCGAGATTTTTCTGTGTCTGGTCGCTCGAGCGACCAATCCTTCGCTCGAGCGAGCGTGTTTTATATCAGCGGACAGCAGCGTCTAAAACATCACTTTTTCACTTCTTTTCTTTGAGCAAACCCTTAATCCGGCACTCTCTCTCTCTAAACTTGCACTCTCTCTAAGGTTTGATCTCCCTAAGGTGTAAATCTAGCCTAGGGCCTTTGTTAAAAAGATAGAGGGCGTTGAGAGCTTCGATTTAATCTGAAAAAGTTTGGATTTGGAGCAAGTTGATCTTGGAGTCTTCATCTCCTTTTGGGCTAAAACTTCGAGGTAGGGATATCCTACTCCTCTCTATGGGTTTTGTCTTTAAATTTTGGTATTTTGAGATGTTGGGCTTGATTTGGTAATTTTGTGAAAGTTTGGGGCTTTTGTGTAATTTTACAAAAGTTGGGGTTTTATTCATAATAAACCTAGATGCATGTTTGGCATAGAAAAATGGAATGATTGTTGAATCATTGATGAATATGGGACCTAAGGGTTGAAATGGTAATTATGGAAAATGGCCTAATTACATTGCTTAATTAATTGGGATAATTAATTGGTGAGAAATGAGGAAATGAAATGTTGATTGAATATCCATTTGTGCATTTATTTTCTGTTTTAGAAATAACTGCTTTGGGCTATCGGTGGAGGATAGTCGAGATTGTTGTAGACAATGCATGATGATTAGGTAAACGGAAACTAATCAATGGAATGTGTCATGGAACTTGACGGTTGATAGAATACATTAATTGTGTGTATTGTGTGATTGTATATAGAACCAATGTGTTTATATACGTTATGTGTAGAGGAGGAGATAGGGGATGTACTCCGCGGTTTAGGGGAAGATAGGGGATGTACCTCTAAACCGGATAGGTATTGGGAGGAGATAGGGGATGAACTCCATAGACAGAGCTCATATGCTTGTCTAGAGAAGTGAAGATAGAGCTCATATGCTTATCTTTGTGAAGTGAAGTGTGGATACAGCTTGTATGCTTATCTGTGGATATTGTTGATATACATATCTGTTGTGAAGTGTGGATACAGCTTGTATGCTTATCTGTGGATATTGATGATATACATATCTGTTGAGAATGTGGATATAGCTTTTATGCTTATCTGAATGTGAGATATAGTTTTTATACATATCTGTGGAAATGATGATAGAGCTAGTATGCTTATCTGTTGTAAAAGGGAAAATGAAAAGTAATTGGGACTTGTAAGTCGTTGACATAAATATGTAATTTATGTGAATGTATCAGTGTTGACCAACTATCAATTGCTAATGTTTTAGTCATTGTCCATGGTTGGTTTAGTGTATTTCTACTGGGCTGTGGCTCACCCTATATGGGAATATCATTTTCAGGTACAGGAAGCATGCCACCTCCAAGGACATAGCTGGGAGGCTAGTGGCGGGCATAGTTTTGTCGTTTTACTTTTGATGTATTACATGTAATTTCAAGCCAAGGGCTTAATGTGTAAACGAGTTAGAACTCTTCGTTGTAACCAAGTGTTAACTTGGAAAGCTGTAAGCCCGTAGGGCATTTTGTTACGAGGTTAACATGTAATACTTATGTTTTGGAATTCTAATGAATGAAAGGAATGCGGTTAGTTTAAATGTAAATGCATGTCTTATCTGATGGGTTTATTGTTATTATTTTGAGGGCGTTACAGCTTTTGTTTTCCTTTTTACAGTTGATCTATTTTCAGGAAGCTATCATATTTCCTATATCACATGGTAGCTTCGGACCTTGTACAGACGAGCTTCGTGGAGTGATTAACATTGCTGATAATGAGAGAAGAATGCAATGTCAACGTTTCATCAGCATACAACACATTTTGTTTGGCCTCTCTTTTTCAAGAGTTGGTGACAGTGTGAGGATGCTCAACGACAGGTCAAGATGTTCGGGTGGATTACATTCAAAACTGTCTATGTTTAGCATTTACAAGTTATCACGCATAGCAGCCGACAGAGTTGGTAAAATCTCTTATCTTTGTAATGACCTCAATATTCCATTGAATATTATGTATCTTTTAAAATATGTGAATGTCATGAATCTTGTAGAATATCCTCTCCTTTATTCTAAATGGCTGTATAATTATACGTTCTATAAATTTTCGAGGCATAAAATGAAATAAATTAACATGATCAGTTGCAAACGTAATTGAGTCATAATTATGTTTGAATTGGGTTGGAGAAACTTGATCAAGTCTGGTGGCAGGAAGAAGTAGGTTTATGCACATATTCATGTGTTATTTTAAACTTGAGCAAATTTTGCAGGTGATAAGGTGGTTATGTGAGAACCCGAATATAAAAATTAAGTAAATAATTAAATTATAATTTTACAAATCTCAAATATTTTATTATGAATCTTTAAGTGCAAATTAAATATTATTGGAGGATCTTTTAATTAATTTTAAACCTAAAATAAATTTATGGTGAAAGTCATTGATTAAGAAGCAAGATTTATTATTAAAAAAAAAATAGAGAAGAGGGTGTGACTTGAACTCTAGACCACAAAATTAATAAGTTAGACTCTTACCATTTGAATTGCATGTAACTTATATATGTATTTTGTATATTTATCTATCTATTTGACCTAAGTGTGCCCACAACTAGTATAAAATAAAATAAACACAAACCCTAACTCTTGTTATAATTGTTTTCCACAACACTAACAGCCCTAGCAGCCGTGGGTTTATGAAGAAAAGAGAGGGGTTTTTCAATCATCAAGATTATTGTTGTAGCCAAGAAGGAGAGCTTTGGGTGTGTTGTGCTGTGTTGCTTCCTAGGTTTTCTTCTCTTCTTTCCTTGTTCTTTATCCTAATAATGTTGTTATTTAATTCATTGATGGAGGATTGTAGGTGTATGTATTTTGTGTATATATATATATGCTGTTAAGAAATCTGAGGAGTAAAATTGATGTATAAAGAATGAGTGTAATTCTTAGTTCAAAAAAAAAATTCTGCACATAATCGCTAACTTTAAAAATCAAGAAACCATATCAAACGGATGAATTTTAATCTGAAATTTTTACAGTAGATCAATTACACATTTAATTGCATATCTGAATTTTTTCATAATTTTTGGGAGTCGAAATCCATATAAATTGAGGTATTCAAATCTGTCCAGGAAACCAGTCCGAAACAGTAAATTCGGGATTGTTGTTCTCTTTGGGTATAAATCCAAAAATTATCAAATTAGTGTCATTAGAACCGGTTATGAGTCTAGTTTCGTACGTTTTTGGCCTTGCATTGATTGCTCGTGTATATTAATAGAACCGTTAATTTCTTTAAAGTGCTGCAGAAAACAACCTGTTTGGATATAATAAATTGTAGAAAATTATTTTGATAAGCAAATCAAGTGAAACCAATTGGGTTTGAAACTTAGGATATATTAGATCATATCTGGAGGTTATTGGAATTTTTCGAACAACGTGGAGTGGGTTTTGTAATTTTCAAAGTTAGCGAATAGATTGGGAAAAACTTGTTTAAAACACTGTTTCATCTCCAAGTCATTTTTAGTTAAGTTTCGATCGGAATCTATGTCTTGGGTGATTTTAGACCTTGAAGAATATGAACTTAGGTAATATTTAAGAGTAACGGTGAGTTGGGTTGAGCCGTGTTAGTGCGCTTTAGTTTGGGGTTACTTAGTTCGCATTCTTTAGTATTTTTAAATTAGTAGTGACGTGTAGTTTTCATATTGGTTCAGGACTAGTTGGACTTTCATACTCTATTCGAGGATTATATTATTTCGTTTCCAGGTGAGTAGTTTCATGCTACGTATTTTTATAAATGTTTCCCTACCCTAAATTGTTGGAAAATCAAATTGTTGTTTCAAGACTAAACTGCTTTGATAAATTATTATATTATCAATTGAATCAAATTATTTCTGAAACATGTGTGAACTTGGCATACTGTAAACTATTTGTTTTGGTCTCATGTTTATAATGATGAACCACCATGTTTTGCAAAACTGATGTGTATTGATTATTGGGACCATGTGTGTATTTAGTCCAGGGAAATTATTCCACTGTGTGTGGTGACTCTGGCCACTAGGGAACAGATCCGGGTTGGGCCGTGATGACTCTAGTGCTCAACGATTGTAAGGAACAGACCTTTAAAAACAACTAGGTGACCTTCAATCGGATCGTCTTTGAGAAAAGGCCCAGGTGCCACCCTGAGGATGACTCTTAGTTCGGTATTGGATCCAACGGGGCTTATAGCCTGAGAAATGTGTGGCAGATTATTTGTTTTTATTGGTACCCAGAAAATTATTGGTGTTCATGTTATAATCTGTTTTAAGTGGAAAATGTCGTTTATCATGTTCTTGCGAGACATGAGTATTTTAAGTGTTGATTTGTGGAACCTTCTTTTTGAAACAGATTGTATTTACCAAACTGTATGCCAATCTAGTTTCTGTGATATATAACTTATTTTGGAATTGAACCCTGTTTTCAAAACTGTATTTACTATCCATGTTGCTACTCACTGAGCTATCAGCTGACTTAGTTTTTATCACTTCCAGGTGTTAGAAGGACTTAGAGTGGACTCATGGCGTAGCGGGGACTCAATTGCATGGACCTCTAGGGCATTCCTTTAGTTTAGAGTGTTATGTCAAGTTTGTGCATATTTATATTTATTCTTATCGAAGTTCATTTAGGATTATTTTTGATATGTGGGTTGTTTATATCCCATAAGTTTGGATGGTTTTTGATTACGGTTGATTTTGCCGTTTATAATTGTGACATGTCTGGATTGAGTTTTGGTGATTTATTATTGGACTATTGTTCAGTTGTTCAATGTGATTGGATTCGTGTTTAGGCTTACGTGTGCATTGGGCTAAGTCCCTGTGGGCCACGGCCGGTCATGCCCGGATTTGGGGTGTGACAATTGTGGTATCAGAGCTATAGATTTATCAAGTTACATACCTTGCATTTCATCATTTAGACGAGGTCCGAGTCCCTATAGTACTTAGTAGTGTTTGGTTAAGTTAGTTTTATTTAAACTTGTGTTGAATCGTTCTTGATTTCGTTTTGATGGTTAATAGTTGACACCTAGATATTTACACGGATTGTCTATTCTTTAAGAGCCTTTGATGTTTGTATTATTGTGTGTGATCCATTTGGAGAAATAGTAATATTGGGAGATGTCTATAGATCTTGTCAGATAAAGATGGATGGTAGGATTTTTCTAGTGGATTTGATTTCTTTAGAGATGAAGGATTTTGATGTGATTTTGGAGATGGATTCATTGACGAAGCATCATGCTTCTATTGATTGTTTTAGAATGGGAGTAGTTTTTGCTATGCTGGGACAACTTGAGTTTTTCTTCTAGGGGGATAGGAAAGGGTCTTCTATCTATTTTACTTCTTCCTTTTAGGTTAATCGAATGTTGAGAAAAAGGTGTCATGGTTATTTAACTTGTGTGGTGAGTATCAAACTACCAAAATAGAAGTTAGAGGAGTTGCCTGTAGTGAGTGATTGTGTTGATGTTTTTCCAAAGGATCTACTTGGACTTCCTCTAGATCGTGAGGTAGAATTTTCCATTAACTTGGTCCCTGACACAGCACTTATTTCTAAAGCGCCCTATAGAATGGCATCGTTAGAGTTAAGGGAGTTACAAACTTAGTTATAGAAGTTGTTAGAGAAATGTTTTATTAAGCCTAGTGTTTCACCTTGGGGAGCACCTGTGTTGTTTGTGAAGAAGAATGATAGGTCTATGAGGTTGTGTATTGATTGTTGAGAACCGAACAAAGTCACAGTGAAGAATAAGTGTCCTTGCCATGTATTGATGACCTATTTGACCAATTGTAGGGAGTTCAAGTATTCTCTAAGATTGACTTGAGGTTAGGCTATCACTAGTTGAAAGTAAGGGATGAGGATTTTCCTAAGACTGCTTTTAGAACCCGTTATGGGCATTATGAGTTTTTGGCGATGCCTTTTGGTCTCACAAATGTACCGCCGCATTCATGGATTTAATGAATAGAGTATTTAAGACCCAACTGCATAAATTTGTGGTAGTGATTATTGATGACATCCTAATTTATTCGAGGAGTAAGGAGGAACATGAGCAGCATTTGAGGGTAGTACTGCAGATCCTTAGGGAGAAGAGACTGTATGCAAAATTTAAGAAGTGTGAATTTTGGTTGAGCATTGTATCATTTTTGGGTCATGTGGTAAGTAAAGATGGGGTATTTGTGGATAGCACAAAGGTGGTAGAAAATCGTTGATTGGCCACGACCTACTTCTGTGATAGAGGTACGTAGCTTTCTAGGGTTTGCTGGATATTACAAACAGTTTGTGGAAGGATTCTTTTGTATTGCTTGCTACTTACCAATCCCACTAGGAAAGGGGTAAAGTTTGAGTGGAATGATGATTGTGAGTGTAACTTCAAAGAGCTTAAACAGAGGTTAACATCAACTCCAATCCTTGCCTTATCTATTGATGGTGGTGGTTTTGTGATTTATAGTGATGTTTCATGATAGGGTTTAGGATGTGTGCTCATACAGCATAGGAAGGTGATTGCTTATGCGTCATGAAAGTTGAAAGTACATGAGAGAAATTATCCTACGCACGACTTGGAGTTAGCAATAGTGATTTTCGCTCTTAAGATCTGGCGACATTATTTGTATGGAGAGTCATGTGAGATTTACATTGATCATAAGAGTTTGAAGTATATTTTCACACAGAAGGAATTAAATTTGAGGCAAAAATATATATATATATATATATATATGGCATGAGTTGTTAAAAGATTACGATGTGAATATTTTGTATCATCCAGGAAAGGCAAATGTGGTGGTAGATGCCTTGAGTAGGAAAGTAGTAGTCGAAGATGTAGTTGCTTTGTCTATTGAGAGTTGTTTGGTGAAAGACATGAGATGTTTGAGGCTTGAGGTTGTTACGCCTGGTGATAGGGCTTATTGTAGTCAATTGAAAGTTCAGCTAACCTTGAGAGAACGGATTCGTATAGCACCGGAGATTGACCCCCAGTGTGAGCGTATTAAAGGAGAGATGGCAGAGGGTAAGCATATAGACTTTGTGGTTAGTGATGATGGGTTGCTTAGATTCCGTGGCTGAATTTGTGTTCCTGCTGGTGGTGATTTGAGGAAGGAGATTATGGTAGAGGCACATAGTTCTAGTTATAGTTATAGCATTCATCTTGGAAGTACTAAGATGTATCGGGATCTTTATGAACACTTTTGGTGGAATGGTATGAAAGGAGATATTGCAAAATTTGTGGCTCAGTATTTGGTGTGTGAACAGGTTAAAGTAGAACATTAGAAACCTGCGGAGAAACTACAACCCTTAACTATACTAGAGTGGAAATGGGATCATGTTACCATGAACTTCGTGTGCAGATTACCTCGTACTAGTAGTAATCACGATGCAGTTTGGGTAGATGTTGATAGATTAACCAAGTCAGCACATTTTATTGCAGTTCGGATGAACTATTCTCTAGCTCGATTTGCACAGTTTTATGTGAAGGAGATTGTTAGATTGCATGGTGCACCTGTGTCAATAGTGTCAGATCGGGACCCTCGTTTTGTGTCTAAGTTTTGGGGTGCGTTACAGTCAGTTATGGGTACTTGGTTAAATTTTAGTTCAGCTTATCACCCTTAGACGGATGGGGTATTGGAGAGGACTATTCAAATCCTTGAGGATATGTTGAGGGCTTATGCTTTGGAGTGGAGAGGTAATTGGGATGATTATTTGTCGCTCATGGAGTTTGCGTATAATAATAGTTATCATTCTAGTTTGGGAGTAACGCCTTATGAGGCTTTGTATGTGAGGAAGTGTAGGTCTCATTTGTGCTGGTATGAGGTTGGTAAGAGGTGAATGTTGGGACTTGATTTGGTGGAGGATGCTACACAGAAAATTATCACCATTAGAGAGAGATTATTGACTGCTCAGAGTAAACAATCATCGTAGGAGAGATTTAGAGTTTCATGTGGGGGATGTGGTATTCTTGAAAGTATCACCATGGAAAGGAGTCATCAGGTTTGGAAAGGAAGGAAAGTTGAGTTCTAGATACATTGGATTTGAGGTATTAGAGAAGGTTAGTGAGGTTGTGTACCGTGTTGTTTTACCCCCTAGGTTGGCAGGAATGCATAATGTGTTTCACGTGTCTATGCCAGGGAAATATGTGCACAGTCCGTCACATGTGATAGATTATGAGCCGCTTCAGATTAGAAAGGATTTTTTCGTATGAGGAGATACCTGTTCAGATTTTGGATTCGAAAGAGAAAATGTTGCGTACAAAGGTCATTAAATTGGTTAAGGTACTGTGGCGTAATCATCTAGTTGAAGAGGCGACTTGGGAATGCGAGGACGAGATGGGCGAGAAGTACCCACATCTATTCTCATGATTTACTCAGGTTAGTTTCGAGGACGAAACTTTTTTTTAGTGGGGGAGAATGTGAGAACCCGAATATAAAAATTAAGTAAATAATTAAATTATAATTTTACAAATCTCAAATATTTTATTATGAATCTTTAAGTGCAAATTAAATATTATTGGAGGATCTTTTAATTAATTTTAAACCTAAAATAAATTTATGGTGAAAGTCATTGATTAAGAAGCAAGATTTATTATTAAAAAAAAAAATAGAGAAGAGGGTGTGACTTGAACTCTAGACCACAAAATTAATAAGTTAGACTCTTACCATTTGAATTGCATGTAACTTATATATGTATTTTGTATATTTATCTATCTATTTGACCTAAGTGTGCCCACAACTAGTATAAAATAAAATAAACACAAACCCTAACTCTTGTTATAATTGTTTTCCACAACACTAACAGCCCTAGCAGCCGTGGGTTTATGAAGAAAAGAGAGGGGTTTTTCAATCATCAAGATTATTGTTGTAGCCAAGAAGGAGAGCTTTGGGTGTGTTGTGCTGTGTTGCTTCCTAGGTTTTCTTCTCTTCTTTCCTTGTTCTTTATCCTAATAATGTTGTTATTTAATTCATTGATGGAGAGATTGTAGGTGTATGTATTTTGTGTATATATATATATGCTGTTAAGAAATCTGAGGAGTAAAATTGATGTATAAAGAATGAGTGTAATTCTTAGTTCAAAAAAAAAATTCTGCACATAATCGCTAACTTTAAAAATCAAGAAACCATATCAAACGGATGAATTTTAATCTGAAATTTTTACAGTAGATCAATTACACATTGAATTGCATATCTGAATTTTTTCATAATTTTTGGGAGTCGAAATCCATATAAATTGAGGTATTCAAATCTGTCCAGGAAACCAGTCCGAAACAGTAAATTCGGGATTGTTGTTCTCTTTGGGTATAAATCCAAAAATTATCAAATTAGTGTCATTAGAACCGGTTATGAGTCTAGTTTCGTACGTTTTTGGCCTTGCATTGATTGCTCGTGTATATTAATAGAACCGTTAATTTCTTTAAAGTGCTGCAGAAAACAACCTGTTTGGATATAATAAATTGTAGAAAATTATTTTGATAAGCAAATCAAGTGAAACCAATTGGGTTTGAAACTTAGGATATATTAGATCATATCTGGAGGTTATTGGAATTTTTCGAACAACGTGGAGTGGGTTTTGTAATTTTCAAAGTTAGCGAATAGATTGGGAAAAACTTGTTTAAAACACTGTTTCATCTCCAAGTCATTTTTAGTTAAGTTTCGATCGGAATCTATGTCTTGGGTGATTTTAGACCTTGAAGAATATGAACTTAGGTAATATTTAAGAGTAACGGTGAGTTGGGTTGAGCCGTGTTAGTGCGCTTTAGTTTGGGGTTACTTAGTTCGCATTCTTTAGTATTTTTAAATTAGTAGTGACGTGTAGTTTTCATATTGGTTCAGGACTAGTTGGACTTTCATACTCTATTCGAGGATTATATTATTTCGTTTCCAGGTGAGTAGTTTCATGCTACGTATTTTTATAAATGTTTCCCTACCCTAAATTGTTGGAAAATCAAATTGTTGTTTCAAGACTAAACTGCTTTGATAAATTATTATATTATCAATTGAATCAAATTATTTCTGAAACATGTGTGAACTTGGCATACTGTAAACTATTTGTTTTGGTCTCATGTTTATAATGATGAACCACCATGTTTTGCAAAACTGATGTGTATTGATTATTGGGACCATGTGTGTATTTAGTCCAGGGAAATTATTCCACTGTGTGTGGTGACTCTGGCCACTAGGGAACAGATCCGGGTTGGGCCGTGTAGGAGAGGGTTCAAGAAAGGAGTTGGAAAATTCGAAGATCTTCGAAGATCCTTGAAGAACAATTTCGAATTCTCTAGAATATGATGAGAGGCTTAGATTCTTCAATAATCTCAACTTAGGAACACGACAACAAAGGAGATGATGGAGATAAGAGATTGGGTGAAGAAGAAGGCAAAATGGCTAGAGAATAGAATAATGGCAAGGCTCTCCCATGGATCTCCCACTTTCACTCTCAAGGTTGATAATGGAGAAGGGAAATTAGTTCTTTCCCAAGAGTTAAAAATCTCCAAAATCCATCCCTTGTAAAGCTATGGGTGGGTGCTATTTATAGGCACCTCATGATGTAGGATGGAGCCCATGTGCAAGGCACATGGGAGATATTTTCTCTAACCACCTTGTCCGAGGGGGTGACCTCTCCGAGGAGGTGACTTCTCCGAGGAGGTGACCTCTCCGAGGAAGTGACTTCTCCGAGGAGGTGACCTCTCCGAGGAGGTGACTTCTCCGAGGATGAGAAAACCCCGAAGAGGAGATCAATCCCTCGGCGAACCCTTCTTCTTAGCCACACCTAACCAATGATCCCCAATCATCCCAAAGGGTCAGGGGTAGTCCCAGAGGACGTCCTGCCGCAAAATATTGCCGAGTCTCATGGACCCCCCGGGGTCGTGCCACCTCGACCCGGGTATAGGCTAGTTTAACCGAAGAGTGAATTTATCTCCACTCACCGTCCTCGGGATCGGGTCCTTTGTTCGAACTCCATTACGCCCATGGTTCTGGTGCGTAGATCCCGGAAAGCTCCGAGCCCGCAAGTGTTCTGGGACTCATTAACGGAGCGACTTCTAGATTGCGTCTGAATCCGTTCGAAGCCAAGTACTTCGGATCTCTAGATTCGTGGATCCGAATCCTTTCGAGTCCGAGTGCCTCGGATCTCTAGGCTTGCTTAATACCTTTTCGAGTCTGGGCCCGAGTAAGTCTCTATGTTCGTGGACCCGAACCCTTTCGAGGCTTACAGCGATTCAATCCGTTTGATGGCGATAAATCTGGGCCCATCGATTCTTGGACTTGCGATAAATTCGGGCCCACTAATCTTGGGCTATTGGGCCTAAATAATTTAGTGGGCTCAAATTAGCCCCTCTTACATTTGCCCCTTGCGTGTATGAGAAATTTTAAATTTCTCAAACATGCATACTGTCATTTCTTCGACCCTGTTTCGCATCACGTTCCCCAAAAAAAAAAACGTTTTGTCACGACAGAGCCTATGGATAAAGCTGATGACGCACTTCATTTTACAGAAAAAATTGACAAGCAAAAAATTTTTTTTTTTTTTTTTTTTTTTTTTTTTTTTTTTTTTTTTAACATCTCAATATATATATATATATATATATTTTTCACTCGAAGCTAAAAATAAAGCACACCCACCATCAATTTTTTTTATTTTAGAAGGATAAGGCCCATTATTTGTATATATATATCTTTAGGTCATTTGAGTAACCTATCAGGGTCACACCTTTTTCTTATTTACGGATGAGGACAAAACCTAATCAATGTAGCCTCTATTTTCTTCTTGATAATAATTGTCGCCTCCTCCTCTGGGATATCAACTCCTGCCCCTAATGTAGCGAGGGCATCTGAAAACTTGTTGTCGGAACGAGGCACATGCTCTATTTCGACCTTCTGAAATTTGTCAAGAAGCCTTCGGACTGTTGTTCGGTATGTGGCCAAGGCAGGCTCCTTTAAGACGAACTGTCCTGAAACTTGCTTCACTATCAACTTTGAGTTCCCCCGAATTCGAATCTTCTTGATACTGTGCTTCTCAGCTGCTATCAAGCCTAACATAAGAGCCTCATATTCGGCTTCATTATTCGAACAATGGAAATCCAGTTTATAAGACAAATATAACTTTTCCTCACTTTTGCTTGTAAGGACTATCCCGGTTCCTCTTTTACCTCCGGCTGTTGCTCCGTCAAAGCTCAATGTCCAAAAGCTTTCCTCGGAAGCCATAGCTGCATGCACCTCTCCTCTTACTTCTTCATTCACTGGTTCATAGTCACCACTTGGAATTTGAGCAAGGAGGTCAGCTAAGGCTTGGCTTTTAATCGCCTTGGGGGCTACACATGTGATCTTGAATTCACCCGGTGCTAACAACCATCTTGCCACCTTCCCGGTTATAGCAGGCCTGCTGATGAGGTATCGGATTGGATCACTCCTAGTAACAATCTGAATTTGATGTGCTAAGAAGTAATGTCCGAGCTTTTGGGCGGTGAATACCAAAGCTAAGCAATGTCTCTCTATCGGAGTATATCGGACTTCTGCTCCTCGAATCTTCCGGCTGATGTAATACACCGGGCGTTCTGCTCCATCTACATCCTGGATCAATAATGCCCCTATGGACTTGGGAGTTGAAGTTAAGTACAACATTAGAGGGACCCCGGGCTGCGGGGCTATCATGGTTTGAGGCGAGGTTAAGGCCGCCTTGATTCTCTCAAAGGCCTTTTGGTGCTCTTGGTTCCACTCGAACTTGGCATCTCCTTTTAACAAAGAGCCGAAAGGGGCAGAGATCTCTGCAAGTGCTGGGATAAACCTCCGAATATAAGACACCTTCCCGAGGAACTTCTTTAACTCCTTCTGAGAATGCGGGGGAGGCATTGCCCTGATAGATTTGACCTTGTCTTCATCTGCCTCGATACCATGCCTATGTACAAGAAACCCGAGGAACTTCCCGGCCGTCACCCCGAAAGCACATTTGAGAGGATTCATCCTCATTTTGAATTTCTGGCACCTCTTGAATACCTTCTCAAGGTCTCGGAGATGGTCTTCTTCTTTCTTGGATTTCACCACTAGATCATCAACATAATCTTCCACCTCATGATGGATCATGTCATGAAAGATTGCAGTCATACCCCTTTGGTAAGTTGCACCGGCATTCTTGAGTCCGAAAGGCATGACTGTATAGAAGAAGTTTCCGAGAGGTGTTCTAAAAGCGGTCTTTTCTGCGTCCTCTTCAGCCATCTTAATCTGATTGTATCCACTGAATCCATCCATGAATGAGAACATCTGGTGTCCCGAGGTAGTATCCACGAGGGTGTCGATGTGAGGAAGAGGGAATTCATCCTTCGGGCAAGATTTGTTCAAATCTCGAAAGTCTACACATACTCTGATTTGGCCATTCTTCTTCTTTACTGGCACGATGTTTGCTAACCACGTGGGGTACTGTATTGGCCGGATGAAACCAGCCTGTTGAAGTTTTTCAATCTCCTCCTTAATCTTCTCTTCGAGATCTGGATGATATTTTCGAGCAGCTTGCTTAATTGGCTTGGAGTTTGGGAACACATCAAGATAGTGGGAGACTAGGTCAGGATCTAGTCCGGGCATTTCCTTATATGACCAAGCAAACACATCTGAGTATCGGCTTATCAACTTTAACAACTGTTCCCGCTTCTCTGGGCTAAGGCTCGAACTTATGAATACCGGCCTCGGTGCATCTTGTCCATTACTCAGATCTATTTCAATAAGTTGTTCGGGCTGAGGCTTCGGCCCATCTTGCATACATTCTGGAGCCACTTCAGGCTTTATTACTATATCATTGTCAGGAGGCTCTTCTTTTGACTCGGAGTCGGTGACTGAAGAAACCGACTCCCCGCACCTTCATAAATAGTACACCATCTTGCCTCCTTCTCGAACTTTCATCACCTTCCGAGGAATAGGCGGACTTTCTGGTCTAGACATTGCCCGCTTACTCGACTCGGCCATTAGCTCCTTGTCATCTTTGATATCCTCCCAACGAGGAATTTTGACCCCTCGAGGCTTAGAGGTGGTGGGAACTTCTTCGACAGCCAGTTTGGTGAAGTAAATGGCATCAGAATAATGAGCTTCATGGATCTCGAAAGGCCTTTCTGTAGCCTGAATTGTCACCGTCTTCTTTCTCCATTTAGCCTTAACACACTGATGATAACTCGATGGTACAGCCCCATATCTATGCATCCAGGTCCTCCCTAGAATGATGTGATAATTTGCCTCAGAATCGATAATATGGAACTTGGTGGCCGAGCGAATCTCTCCAACGGCTAAATCAACTGTTACGCATCCGATAGTAACTCTCCTTTCTCCACCGAAGCCAGTGATGACTATCGGCTGCTTCACAATGCGTTCTTCAGAGATTCCGGCCTTTTCTAGAGTAGCGCGAGTCATAATGTTGATAGAGGCTCCACTATCTAGAAAGGCCCTTTTGAACTCAACCCCGTTAATAAAAGCAATCACATAAAGCGGGCGGTTGTGAGAAAAAGGATACTTCCGATCAACCTCGGAGAAAGTAATGGCACTAGATTGCTCTTTTGCCTTCCTCGGGATAGATCCCTTAGTCGACATGCATTCCTCATGGTGTGCCTCGGCTATATTAATGATAGACTTGGTGATTTCTGTTCTTGCCACCTTGGAAAGTCCAAGCTGGTCAAAGAACTGCTTGAACTTTACACAGTCTTGCAAGGTTTTGGCATAGTGATCCGGATCTTTTTCCACTCTTGGAGGCTCGTAGTTAACCATCTCCTTGGTCTCTTCAAAATAAGATGCCACATAAACATGGTGTTCTCCTCTTCCATAGTACTCTTCTCCTCCTTCTGGATCAAAGGGATCTTCGCCATGAGTCATAAATGTTCTGCCCTCTGGATCGATAGCACTTCCATAGTAAACTTGCTCACCCTCTGGCTCGAGGATGTCGTCCAGATAACAGTCATCGTCATCGAGATTGGCGATAGCCTCGATCATCGGGCCTTCATAAGCTATCATAGCAACATTCTTGCCCTTGTCTCGGTGTTGAGGATATGGTTGTTCTCGGATGTCTTGAGTCCCTTGCTTTTTGAACCTCAACTCGTCTGCCTCGACTTTATCTCTGAAGATTTTCCTGAGAGTCCAACACTTCTCTGTCGGATGTTTCAATGTACGATGGTAGACACAGAATTCAGGGCTCTCACGGTCCTTTTTTGATGGCATTTCTTCAACATAAGGCAATTTTAGCTCTCCGTCAGCCACCCATTCCTTAACTAGAGCTTTCACTTCCTCGATTCCACATGGATAAGAAACATTCCCCTTTTCACCATTATATTGCTTTCTCTTCTGGCCTCTATGACCTCCTCCTTGTGAATTTCGGGTATCTGGGGCAGAGGCAGAAGCAACAATAGGTCCACGAGACGATTTGAAACTAGTCTTGTAACTGGCCTTAAATTCGGACTCCTGAGCCTGAGGAATGCTAATGTTCCGAGCTGCTTCCATTAATGCCGAGAAGGTGGGTAGCTTGTGATTAACTAGAAACATTTTGTACCTGCTCAATGCCCCTTCTAGACAGATTTGAACCAGATAACTCTCCTCAACTGCTTCATGACAATCTACGGCCTTGTCCTGAAACCTTTTGACGTAGTCAAGGATGTCTTCACTTTCTTGTTGCTTCTCTTTACACAATGTAAGTGTGGTCACCTTCTCCGCCACTTGAAAGAACTTGGAGTGGAATTTGTTAACCATTTCCTCCCAACTTCGGACCGAGTTTGGGGCCAAGTTAACATACCAACTATATGCTCGGTTGGTGAGGGACTTAGAGAATTCTCTCAGTCGGAGGACGTGGTTTGAACCATGAATACCTAGAGTCTCGATGAATCGCACAACATGTTCTCGGGCATTTCCTTGTTTGCCGTCGAACTTGATGAACTTCGGCACTGTATACCCCTCAGGGTATGGATAGCTCAGCATCTCAATGGGGTAAGGCGGCTTGACGTCTGGATCAGGCAAAGAGGGTAAGGTCCTCTTGCCCCGTTCGAGATCGAACATGGCCTGCACATCGGCGAGAGTGAGAAACTGTTGAGGGAGAGAGTTTGATGGTGGTATTCCCGGGACTTGGCTTATGTACCCGAAGACTGAGCTAGGGGCGTCTTGGCCATTCTGGTGCTGCGAATTCATCATTGGTGAGGACATTTGACGATACTGGCCATCAGCGCCTATAGACAAGCCAGTCGGTGATGGGATATTGAATTGAGGCCCATAGAGTCCACCGCACGGCGCCGCTATACCGGGTTGTGCTTGCAGATTTGTTGTTGGCACCAAAGGAGGCCCGCTTGGTGCTTGGGTAACATTCACTGGTGGCGTGGCGAGATTAGGTACGGGCAGAGCTCCCTTTTGCGCCATCACGCTCCTTATGTTTTCCTGGACACCAACAGTTGCCGGAGCACCATTCATTACACTAGAAACTCCCCTAGTCACCATTGGATCTTGGCTTGGCACGCCATGGAGCCCGGGCATGGGCAAACTGCCGCCGCCTACTGTGGTTTGAGCATGTGTTACTGTGGCCGTGTTGCCATGAGCCATAGGCTGATTGGGGCTTACTTCTCCTTGGATTTGATTTTGTGCTCCGGCGGGAATAACTCCACCAACAGTTTGATTTCCGTTTGGCGCCGGTGCAAAGTTAGAACTCATCACCATCATGGTGTGAGTGAGATTCTGAAGAGTGGTAAGAATCTCTTGTTGAGTATTTTGAAGTCCTTGAATGGCTTCAAGCAAAAGTGGTTGATCTGGAGTCATGGTTCTGTCATCACCACCATTAGAGGATCCTTGTTGGTGAACTTCATCTTCTCCCGCCATCCTTGTTGGAGTTGTGTGGATTCCAGATCTCGTTGAGACCATTAACCAATCCGCCTCCCCAGCGGAGTCGCCAAAATGTAGGAGAGGGTTCAAGAAAGGAGTTGGAAAATTCGAAGATCTTCGAAGATCCTTGAAGAACAATTTCGAATTCTCTAGAATATGATGAGAGGCTTAGATTCTTCAATAATCTCAACTTAGGAACACGACAACAAAGGAGATGATGGAGATAAGAGATTGGGTGAAGAAGAAGGCAAAATGGCTAGAGAATAGAATAATGGCAAGGCTCTCCCATGGATCTCCCACTTTCACTCTCAAGGTTGATAATGGAGAAGGGAAATTAGTTCTTTCCCAAGAGTTAAAAATCTCCAAAATCCATCCCTTGTAAAGCTATGGGTGGGTGCTATTTATAGGCACCTCATGATGTAGGATGGAGCCCATGTGCAAGGCACATGGGAGATATTTTCTCTAACCACCTTGTCCGAGGGGGTGACCTCTCCGAGGAGGTGACTTCTCCGAGGAGGTGACCTCTCCGAGGAAGTGACTTCTCCGAGGAGGTGACCTCTCCGAGGAGGTGACTTCTCCGAGGATGAGAAAACCCCGAAGAGGAGATCAATCCCTCGGCGAACCCTTCTTCTTAGCCACACCTAACCAATGATCCCCAATCATCCCAAAGGGTCAGGGGTAGTCCCAGAGGACGTCCTGCCGCAAAATATTGCCGAGTCTCATGGACCCCCCGGGGTCGTGCCACCTCGACCCGGGTATAGGCTAGTTTAACCGAAGAGTGAATTTATCTCCACTCACCGTCCTCGGGATCGGGTCCTTTGTTCGAACTCCATTACGCCCATGGTTCTGGTGCGTAGATCCCGGAAAGCTCCGAGCCCGCAAGTGTTCTGGGACTCATTAACGGAGCGACTTCTAGATTGCGTCTGAATCCGTTCGAAGCCAAGTACTTCGGATCTCTAGATTCGTGGATCCGAATCCTTTCGAGTCCGAGTGCCTCGGATCTCTAGGCTTGCTTAATACCTTTTCGAGTCTGGGCCCGAGTAAGTCTCTATGTTCGTGGACCCGAACCCTTTCGAGGCTTACAGCGATTCAATCCGTTTGATGGCGATAAATCTGGGCCCATCGATTCTTGGACTTGCGATAAATTCGGGCCCACTAATCTTGGGCTATTGGGCCTAAATAATTTAGTGGGCTCAAATTAGCCCCTCTTACAGGCCGTGATGACTCTAGTGCTCAACGATTGTAAGGAACAGACCTTTAAAAACAACTAGGTGACCTTCAATCGGATCGTCTTTGAGAAAAGGCCCAGGTGCCACCCTGAGGATGACTCTTAGTTCGGTATTGGATCCAACGGGGCTTATAGCCTGAGAAATGTGTGGCAGATTATTTGTTTTTATTGGTACCCAGAAAATTATTGGTGTTCATGTTATAATCTGTTTTAAGTGGAAAATGTCGTTTATCATGTTCTTGCGAGACATGAGTATTTTAAGTGTTGATTTGTGGAACCTTCTTTTTGAAACAGATTGTATTTACCAAACTGTATGCCAATCTAGTTTCTGTGATATATAACTTATTTTGGAATTGAACCCTGTTTTCAAAACTGTATTTACTATCCATGTTGCTACTCACTGAGCTATCAGCTGACTTAGTTTTTATCACTTCCAGGTGTTAGAAGGACTTAGAGTGGACTCATGGCGTAGCGGGGACTCAATTGCATGGACCTCTAGGGCATTCCTTTAGTTTAGAGTGTTATGTCAAGTTTGTGCATATTTATATTTATTCTTATCGAAGTTCATTTAGGATTATTTTTGATATGTGGGTTGTTTATATCCCATAAGTTTGGATGGTTTTTTATTACGGTTGATTTTGCCGTTTATAATTGTGACATGTCTGGATTGAGTTTTGGTGATTTATTATTGGACTATTGTTCAGTTGTTCAATGTGATTGGATTCGTGTTTAGGCTTACGTGTGCCTTGGGCTAAGTCCCTGTGGGCCACGGCCGGTCATGCCCGGATTTGGGGTGTGACAGGTTAGACTTGAGCACTTGGTTCTGGCAATTTTCTTTGGAAAGCAAGAGGACGATCCTATTAAGAGGGTAAGGGCCATAATTCAACCGCTACTGTTTAATTGCCATCTATAATACCAAATTTCAGGGTGTCTTTATTTATAGTTGGTTACCCTTTGTAGTTAGGCTTTTTGTATTTACAATCTTATTTGATCTTTTATGCGCCCTGGCATTTAAGTTTTGGTTAGTTTCGTGTTATATATATTTTTGTTTACCTGAAAGACCTGTAAAGTACATTTGCTTAGTAACATTTAGCAATAAATGGTAATGTTATAATTTTTTTATTTTTTTTATTTTTTTTTTTCTTGAAGGTGGAACTGGAGTACGGCAGTTCTCTGTTCTTTGACGATAATGCATTTGATCCTGAGCTTGTGGACTGTGAGAAGCAACGCCTTCTTCTGTTCTTTGGTGAAAGTATCTTACATAACGGGTACATCACAGTAGTGTATACCTCTCCCACACAAACTTATGGAGATGGGTTTCACACGCTTGTGAGATAGAAGAATACACCACAGTGGTATACCCGTTACATAAAAAACTACCTCTGTTTTTTGACCTTTGTGTGTTTATATTACACCAAGTTATTATATATTAAATATACAATCTACATGTAGAATTTTATACAATTAACGTAATTTTCTCATTTTTCTTTCTTTTATTCTTCCCTTTCTCTAGGTTTGAAAAATAGTCGCACTGAGTGTGATGCAAAAAGCTTGGAGTACTCAAAGAATTCTTACCAGAAAATTGTTTTAATGGGGCACTAGTGACATGTAGTGGCCTTGTGGTCATGGAAAAATTGCACAAGGCTCTTAAGTGTGGTGGCTTGAGGCTGAGTCCAATTCGTGAGGAGAGTTAATATCACCTTTCCTTGTGTGGCAGGCTTAACATTCCTAAGACATTATATGCAAGTCTCTCACTTTTATTATTGTTAGATGCATCATTTTGAATACAATAATACTATAAATTTATATTTAACTATTTAGAAATTATTTAGAATTATCTAGTAGTTCAAATTTATTTTACACATGGATCTTACAATGCACAAATTTAATCTCAATCACACATCAACATTAGTAAATTGAGGGACTATAAGTTTGGGTTCTCACAATTATTCTTTTGAATACCCTTGAACATTGATGGATGGTAATTTTATTATTATTATTATTATTATTATTATTATTATTATTATTATTATTATGAGGGTTCTTAAGTATGCTTTGCATATCATATGCAAGGCATTACATGGTTCTTTATACATTTTCTTTGTTTAGGTTATACAAGTTTGTGTTAATATTTATATAAATGTGTTAGAAGTTATACAAGCAGGTCAACTTGCAGGTAAACACTATTAAAATAATATATTATATTATATACGTGTAAGTATTTTCATAAAAATGCGTAAGTTTCATTACAAGAAAAACACATTTTAGTGACACAATACTAGTGGCATGTTCTTAAAAAATGTCACAAAAAGAATATTTGGTGGCATTTTTTAGAAAAATGTCATAAAGTCACAAACATACAAGGCTCTAGTGGCATTTCAGTTAAAAAAAGTGTCACCTCACTACAAAAATGTCACCACAATAAATTTACACTTTAGTGACAGTACACTAGTGACATGTTTTTAGAAAATGTCACAAAAATAAAAATTGGCATTAAATGTTTTAAAAAAATGTCATAGAATAACAAACATATAAGGTTCCAGTGGCATTTCAATAAAGAAATGTCACATCAATTTTATGGCATTTTATAAATAATGACACAAAAAATTATGTTCGTGACATTTACCAACAGGTGCCACTAAACTTGAGTCGCAATGGCATTTTTTTTTAAAATGTTAGGACACTAGGTAGGTGCAAATTACTTTTTATGGCAATTAGGTGAAAAGTGTCATAAACAAATATTTTATAGCATTTTGAGAAATGCCACTAAACCAAAAACTTTCCAAGTTTATAATGGCATTTTTGGAAAAATAAAAAATGTCAATATATTTTCTAAATTTTTAAAATGCAGTAAATGATTAAAAATAAATAAATTAAACTCAATATACACTACAGGAAAAAGCATATTCGGCGACTAAATTTCCTGACAAAAAAAAATCAGCGACCAAAACAGCATTAGTTGCCAAAAGTAAAGCTTTTTGGCGACTAAACAATTTTAGTAGCCAAAAGTCTACAATTGGCAACTAAAACTAAGTTTGGTCGCTGATTATATGGATTTTAGTGACTAAAAAATTTTTAGTAGCCCAAAGTAAAGCTTTTTGGCGACTAAAAAAAATTAGTAGCCAAAAGTCTACAATTGGTGACTAAAAATAAGTTTGGTTGTTGATTATATGGGTTTTACTGACTAAAAAAATTTTAGTAGTCAAAACTAAAGTTTTTTGGTGCCAAAAAAAATTTTAGTAGCCAAAAGTCTACAATTGGTGACTAAAAAATAAGTTTAGTCGCCAAAAATAGTCATTTGTAGCGCGGGAGAACTAATATCCTAAGGCGGGAATAAAATTTTTTGGCAACCAAAATTTTGGTAGCTGAAAGTGCATCTTCGGCGACCAAATCCGATTTTGGTCGGCAAAAGTAAAGTTTTTTAGCAACTAAAAAATAATTAGTAGCCAAAAGTATAGAATTGCGACTATAAAATATTTTTAATTGCCAAAAGTGGGTTTTTTTATTTTGCTAGTAAATAGTTTATTTTACATAAATTATGTTCAATAAAATAATTATGTTTATAAATATATTTTTATATTAATATGGATGTATGTACTCTATAAATAATATATGTTGCATATATAATCATATGGTACTATAAAGGTGTAGTGGGAAGAGTGTGGTGTATAAGGTTTATGATGCAGGAGGTTGGCGGTTCGAGTCTCCGCAAGAGCGAATCAAATTGTTCAACAACGAATTATCGTCACGAATGGCACTTGATAGCGTCACGAATAGTGCCTACCATGACATTAAAGTGTCACTGAAAGGTTTTAGTCTTAATAGTGTAATGACACTTATAAGTGTCTGTAACGCCCTCAAAATAACAACATTAAACCCATCTGATAAGACATGCATTTACATATAAACTAACCACATTCCTTTATTCCTTAGAGTTCCATTACATAAGTATTACATGTTAACATCATAACAAAATGCCCTACGGGCTTACAGCTTTCCAAGTTAACACTTGGTTACAACAAAAGAGTACTAACTCGTTTACACCTTAAGCCCTTGGCTTGAAGTTACATGTAATACATCAAAAGTTAAGCAACAAAAGTATGCCCGCCTTTAGCCTCCCAGCTATGTCCTTGGAGGTGGCATGCTACCAGTACCTGAAAATGATATTCCCATATAGGGTGAGCCACAGCCCAGTAGAAATATACTAAACCAACCATGAACAATGACTAAAAGATTAGCAATTGATAGATGGCCAACACTGATACAATCACATAAATCATATATTTATGTCAAACGACTTACAAGTCCCAATTACTTTTCATTTCCCCTTTTTCAACAGATAGGCATATAAGCACTACCCACATGCTCAACAGATATGTATAACAACAATATCCACATTCTCAGATAAGCAAATAAGCTATATCCACATTCTACAACAGATATGTATAACAACAATATCCACAGATAAGCATAAAAGCTATATCCACACATCACAAAGATAAGCATATAAGCTCTATCTTCACTTCTTTAGACAAGCATATGAGCTGTATCTACGGAGTTCATCCCCTATCTTCTCCCATCACTATCCGGTTTAGAGGTACATCCCCTATCTTCCCCTAAACCGCGGAGTACATCCCCTATCTCCTCCTCTACACATAACGTATACAAACACAATGGTTCTATATACAATCACCCAATACATGCAGTTAATGTATTCTATCAACCGTCAAGTTCCATGACATACTTCATTGATTAGTTTCAGTTTGCCTAATCATCATGCATTGTCTACAACAATCACAACTATCCTCCACCGATAGCCCAAAGCAGTTATTTCTAAACATAAAATAAATGCACAAATGGATATTCAATCAACATTTCATTTCCTCATTTCTCGCCATTAATTATCTCAATTAATCAATAATGTAATTAGGTCATTATCCATAATTACCATTTCAACCCTTAGGTCCCATTTTCATCAATGATTTAACATTCATTCAATTTCTCTATGCCAAACATGCATCCAGGTTTATTATGAATAAAACCCCAACTTTTGTAAAATTACACAAAAGCCCCAAACTTTCACAAAATTACCAAACCAAGCCCAACATCTCAAAATACCAAAATTTAAAGACAAAATCCATAGAGAGGAGTAGGATATCCCTACCTTGAAGTTTTAGCCAAAAAGGAGATGAAGACTCGAAGATCAACTTGCTCCAAATCCAAACTTTTTCAGATTAAATCGAAGCTCTCAACACCCTCTATCTTTTTAACAAAGGCCCTAGGCTAGATTCACACTCTAGGGAGATCAAATCTTAGAGAGAATATAAGTGTAGAGAGAGAGGGTCTCGGATCAAGGGTTTGATCAAAGAAAGGAAATGAAAAAGTGATGTTTAAAACGCTACTATCCGCTGATATAAAACACGCTCGCTCGAGCGAAGACTTGGTCGCTCGAGCGACCAGACACAGAAAACTCTCGCTCGAGCCAAGAATTTCTCGATCGAGCGAATAAAAACCCAGACCGCTCGAGCGAAGGAAGCTCGCTCGAGCCAAGAAAGACAGCTCTCAGGTCTAGAACCAGGTGCAACCGCTCGCTCGAGCGAGCCACTCTGGCTCGACCCACCAAACACGAACCCCACTCTCGCTCGAGCGACCAACTCCTCGCTCGAGCGAAGGTCCAAAATTCTGGGCAGCAACACTAAGCTTCCGAACACAACCAACCTGTAACAAACCTGCCTAACACATCCTATAACTCAAATATGAAGAAAAAGGAATGTAAACACGATAATAACCAACTACCAACATCCACGGACACATGTCCGGATCACTGTACAACAAGGGTAAACCCGGGATTGCTATAGTGTCACTAACTCTTTTTTTAATGGCGCTTGATAGTGCCACAAATAATATCTACCATGACATCAAAATGTCATTGAAAGTTTTTAGCCATGATAGTGTAGTGGCACCTGCAAGTATCTACCGTGACACTAGTAGACTAAAAAATGTCATTAAACCAATAGTTTTGTGGCACTTTCAAATGTCACTAAACTAAGAAAATGTTGTAGTATTTGTTTTAAAAAATTTAAAACATAAAAATGAATAAATAAACACAAATACGAGTAAGTTCTTGGAGAAAACTTAGATTTTACAAAAATACGTAAGTTTTCATAACTTACGTAAATGATTTTACAAAAATGCATGAGTTTTACAAAAATGAATAATTGTGTTCCCAAAAATTTAGAACAATACAAAAATGCGTAAGTGTGTTCTCAAAAATTTAGAATAATATAAAAATGTGCAAGTTTTCATAATTCATGTAAGTAATTTCACAAAAATACGTAAATGTGTTACAAAAAATTTAAAACAAAACAAAAATGTGTAAATTTTCACAAATCATGTAATTGATTTCAAAAAAATGCGTAACTGAACACAAATACGAGTAAGTACCTGGTGAAAACTTGGCTTTCACAAAAATGTGTAAGTTTCACAACTCACATAAGTGATTTCACAAAAATGTATAAGTTTTCACAAAAATGCGTGACTGTGTTCCTAAAAATTTAGAACAACACAAAAATGTGTAAGTGTGTTCCCAAAAATTTAGAACAATACAAAAATGTGCAAGTTTTCATAACTCACGTAAGTGATTTCACAAAAATACGCAAGTTTTTACCAAAATGCGTAAATGTGCTCCTAAAAAGTTAGAACAACACAAAAATGCATAAGTTTTCACAAATTACATAATTGATTTCACAAAAATGCATAACTGAACACAAATATGAGTAAGTCCCTGGAGAAAACTTGGATTTCACAAAAATGCGTAAGTTTCACAACTTACGTAAGTGATTTCATAAAAATGCGTAGCTATATTCCCAAAAATTTAGAATAACACAAAAATGCGTAAATTTTCACAAATCACATAAGTAATTTCACAAAAATGCGTAAGTGAACACAAATACGAGTAAGTCCCTGGAGAAAACTTTGATTTCACAAAAATGTATAAGTTTTCACAACTCATGTAAGTGATTTTACAAGAATGCGTAAGTGTGTTCTCAAAAATTTAGTACAACACAAAAATGAGTAAGCTTTCACAAAAATGCTTAAGCATATTCCCAACAATTTAGAACAACACAAAAATATGTAAGTTTTCATAACTCACGTAACTGATTTTACAAAAATGCGTAAGTGTGTTCCCAAAAAATTAGAACAACACAAAAATACATAAATTTTCACAAAAATACGTAATTATGTTTCCAAAAATTTAAAACAACACAAAAATGCATAAGTTTTAACAAATTACGTAAGTGTTTTCACATAATGCGTAAGTGAACACAAATACGAGTAAGCCCCTGGAGAAAACTTAGATTTCACAAAAATGCGTAAGTTTTCATAACTCACGAAAATGATTTCATAAAAATACGTAAGTTTTTATAAATATAAGTAGGTTTTCACAAAAATACATAAGTGTGTTCCAAAAAATTTAGAACAACACAAAATGCGTTAGTTTTCACAAATCACATAAGTGATTGCACAAAAATGTGTAATTTTGTTACCAAAAATTTAGAACAATACAAAAATACGTAAATTTTTACAAATCATGTAAGTTATTTCACAAAAATGCGTAAACGAACACAAATACGAGTAAGTCCTTGAAAAAACTTGGATTTCACAAAAATGCGTAAGTTTTCACAACTCAACTAAGTGATTCTACAAAAGTGAGTAATTGTCACAAAAATGCATAAGTTTATTCCCAAAAATTTAGAACTGTGAGGTTTTGTTCTTGGCAATCCCATTTGACAAGGCTCCTTTTAATTGTAATTTTATTCGTTCTTTTATTTCAATAAGACTATGAGTTTTTAGATGTGAATCCTACTTGAATTGTGTCTTGCAAAGGAGTTTGTGATGTTAATTCTTTCATGTTTGTCACTTCACTGACTATGTCAGGGATCGAGCTGAAGGCAAAATGCAATCGAAGTTGCTTGATAGCTCAAGCGGCCAGTTGTGCGCTCAAGCGAAGAATCTTTGGTTCCAGAAGTTTGAACTGTTTGTAACAGTACTGGAAGTTATGTTTTTGCACTCGAGCAGCACTTCCTACGCTCAAGTGTAGATCCATGTTCTGAAACATGCGTTTTAGTCAGTCCGCTCGAGCAGCCATTCTTGCGCTCGAGCAGAGATCGTGATTCTGTTTTCTATAAATCTGTGATTTATTCAGTTTCTAGTATATGGCTTCCAGATCTTCTTCTTGAGTATTAGGGTTTTTGTCTGGAGCTTCTTTGCTTGTTTCCTTTGATATCTATAAGAGTTTATATCATGAATTAAGTGGATTATATCAAAAGAATTGTTAGTTTTGTTTTATTCACAAAAAAGAGAGTTGTTCTTCGGTAGATTCCGTGGAATTCGGGCTTGAAGTTTTGGTGGATTCCAGTGTGGCTCATCGTCGTGATTCGACATTGGCATTGTGGATTCAACGTTAGGCAAGACAATTCTGAGGTGAAGACGGGGCTAGAAGAGGCACATAGGGGTCGGTTCAATTCAAGCATAGATTCGCTAGGTAATTGAGAGTACACTTGTGTGATTCTTTTGTGTCTTCTTAGTGGATTGTTTTGTAGCTTTTGCCCGTGATTTTTTATCACAATTGGAGGCGCTTCAATTGTGGTTTTTCCACATAAAATCATTGTGTTGATTTGTCTTTGATTGTTTGATTGAGATTGCTATTTACTAGTTAAAATTGATATATAACCACAAATTAATATCTCGAGGATTTTAGATTTTTCAAGAACAACGAAAAATGTATAAGTTTACACAAATCATGTAAGTGATTTGACAAAAATGCATAAATGAACACAAATGCGAGCATGTCCTTGGAGAAAACTTAGATTTCACAAAAATGCGTAAATTTTCACAACTCACTTAAGTAATTTCACAAAAATACGTAAATTTTCTCAAAAATGTATAAGTGTGTTCCCAAAAACTTAGAACAACACAAAAATGCGTAAATTTTCACAAATCACGTTAGTGATTTCACAAAAATGCGTAAATGAACACAAATACAACAAGTCTTTGGAGAAAACTTGGATTTCACAAAAATGCGTAAATTTTCACAACTCACGTAAGTAATTTCACAAAAATGCATAAGTTTTTACAAAAATGCGTTAGTGTGTTCCCAAAAATTTAGAACAGCAAAAAAAATACATAAGTATGTTCCCTAAAATTTAAAACAACACAAAATGTGTAACTTTGTTATCAAAAATTTAGAACAATACAAAATTGCGTAAATTTTCACAAATCACGTAATTGATTTCTCAAAAATGCGTAAGTGAACACAAATACAAGTAAGTCCTTGGAAAAAACTTGGATTTCACAAAAATGCGCAAGTTTTCACAACTCACGTAAGTGATTTCACAAAAAAGTTTGGGTAAATTACATTTTGCACCAAATCTCACTTTGACCCCTACACATGAAATCATGATAGTCAACTCCCCGCACTTCTGGTCAAATCCCACTTTAGTCCTTGCACATGAAATTGTGATAGTCAACCCCCTATACTTTTGGTAAAAAATCTCACTTTGGTCCCCACACAATTGTCAATGTCTCATTTCTGTTACTCAATTGTTTAAATCTTTACCAAAATCTATTCATGTGATAACAATTTGACTACGACATGAGAATAAAAAAGAAAAATCATCTACATTTTCTACCAATGCACACTTTATCCCAAAATTTACATCAAAATATAACTATATTAGGCTAAAACAAATGTAGATTGTGAACAATTAAGAAAATGAACTAGGTTTTGCATAAATTGGAATCACGAAACTTTGTTTTTCACAGTAACACAGTCTTCTGTATATTCATCTTCTTTCTCTTTAATTTTGTCATATTTTTTTATTATTTCAAAAGCTCACTTTATTGCATTTTCGCCTCAATTTTTATCATCCGAACATATATATATATATATATAGTATTATATAACCTTCATGTGCTTATCATGTAAGACAAAGTGTATTGGTGAGAAACATGGATGATTTCCCTTTCTTATCCTCATTTCATAGTCACATTTTTATCACATGACTGGATTTTATTAAAGATTTAAAAAAGAAGTAACAAAAGAGGGATATTGACACTTATGTAGGAACTAAAGTGGGATTTGAGTAAAAGTGCAGTGGGTTGACTATCACGATTTTATGTGTAGGGATCAAAGTGGGATTTGAGTAAAAGTGCAGGGGTTGACTATCACGATTTCATGTGTAGGGACCAAAGTGGGATTTAACCAAAGTTGCAAGGGGTTGATTGTCATGATTTCATGTGTAGAGGCCAAAGTGAGATTTGGTACAAAGTGCAGGAGTGCAAAGTGTAATTTACCTAGAAAGTTTTCATAAAAATGCATAAATTTGTTTCCAAAAATTTAGAACAATACAAAAATGTATAAGTGAACACAATAACGAGTAAGTTCTTGGAGAAAACTTGGATTTCACAAAAATGTGTAAGTTTTTGCCACTCACGCAAGTGATTTCACAAAAATACATAAACTTTCACAATAATGTGTAAGTTGTTCCCAAAAATTTAGAACATAAAAATGCGTAGTTTTCACAAGTCATGTTAGTGATTTCACAAAAATGCATAGGTAAACACAAATACGAGTAAGTCCTTAGAGAAAACTTGAATTTTATAAAATGCGTAAGTTTTCACAACTCACAAAAGTGATTTCACAAAAATGTGTAAATTCTCAGAAATGGGTAAGTTTGTTCTCAAAATTTAGAACAACACAAAAAAGTGCTTAAGTTTTCACAAGTCACATAAGTGAACACAAATATGAGTAAGCGTTTGGAGAAAACTTGGATTTCACAAAATGCGTATGTTTTCATAACTCATGTAAGTGATTTTCACAAAAATGCGTAAGTTAACACAAAATTTGCATTTGTTCTCCAAAATTTAGAACAACACAAAAATACGTAAATTTTCACAGATTACATAAGTGATTTCACAAAAATGCTTAAGTTAACACAAATACGAGTAAGTCTTTGGAGAAAATTTTGATTTTACAAAAATGCGTAAGTGTTTGCAATTTATGTAAGTGATTTCATAAAAATACGTAAATCAACACAAAACTCGCATATGTCTATTCCCAAAAATTTGGAACAATAGAAAAAGTGCGTAAATTTTCACAAATCACTTAAATGATCGCACAAGAATGCGTAAGTGAACACAAATACAAGTTCTCGGAGAAAATTTTGATTTCACAAAAATGTGTAAGTAACACAAAATTCGCACAAGTTTGTTGCCAAAAATTTTTAATAACACAAAAATACATAAATTTTCACAAATAACGTAAGTGATTTCTCAAAATATGCGTAACTGATCACAAATACGAGTAAGTCCTTAGAGAACACTTTTATTTCACAAAATTTCGTAAGTTTTCACAACTGACATAAGTGATTTCCCAAAAAAATACATAAGTGATCACAAATACGAGTAAATCTTTGGAGAACACTTTTATTTCACAAAATTGCATAAGTTTTCACAAAGTTATGTAAGTTGTGTCTCAAAACTCAGGGTAGTTAACACAAAATTCGAGTAAGTTTGTTTCTTAAAATTTTCAATAACACAAAAATGCATAAGTTTTCATAACTGACGTAAGTGATTTCACAAAAAAATGCGTGAATGATCACAAATACAAGTAAGTCCTTGGAAGTTTGAAGCCCTTACTCATTTGTTCAAAGTGCCAATTCAGATTAAACCAATAGGAAAAATCACAATTTCCCCATAAGTTACTGAAAATTGATTTCCAAAGTGCTCATCTTTGTCTCATTTGATACATCAAAATAACATCTAAGCTAACATGTTTACTACCCATAGGCATATACATAATTGTTACAGAACAACCAAGACCCATGGGTCATATTTCACTGTATATTTGAATTGATCCATACATAGATATTATATGTAGACCAAATTGTAATTGAAAATGAAGAAATCCCATCTGAAGGAAATTGAAAAGGAGTGCTCTGCTTTGGTGTTCTGGTGTGAGCCCTAGCTAATGCTGCTGATATCTTCTTGCTCACACCTGCCACCATATTTCTTCAATTTTTTTTTTTTTTGGATATGAAACAACGTCCCACCATCCTCCTCGCCATGAGTCCAAATCGCCACACTCCACCACTTGCCATCCAGATGACCCAAGAAAGATTGTGCCCGTATATTGCCCGAAGCCAACCACAATTTGGTTGCGACCCAACTCACTTCGAAACCAATCAAAATCACCTCTCATCGTAGACTTGAGCCATGCTCCACAATACCCAACCTTCGATGCCCCCTCTGATCCGCCGCTCAAATCGAAAAGGCGAAAGATATCTCCGGACTCCCTCACTGTCCAACAGGATTGGCCAATGATCAGAAGTCGGACGTTGCAACCTACACTAAAACGTTTGAGAAAAATGCTCCTCCCAATCTCCAAAAACCAAGAATTTATCAAGGCAAGAACTCGCTCGACCACCCAACCAGGTATAACCTCCCCCTTATAATGGCAAGTTTACGAGCTCTATCTCATCAATAAAAGAAGCAAAATCCCTCATAGACCTTCCCATCTGACTCCCCCTAATCTTTTCCACTGGGCTCCTCACAACATTGAAATCATCCCTAACACACCAAGGCATTCCCCATCTAAAAGCAACATGCTGTAATTCCTCCCAAAAAGCTACCATTTTTGTCCCCCGAACTGGACCATAAACCCCCGTAAACACCCACTGAAAATCATCCTCAAGGCATTTGAACAAACAAGAGAGGGAAAATCCCCCTACTTCTTCCCCCTCCTTCAGAACCACTCTATTGTCCCAACATATAAGGATACCCCCCGCCACCTAAAGATGGTTGAAAAGCCCATTCCACATGCCTCCCCCCCTCCCGCCCGCTATAACTCCCGCACAAAGTCCGACCCAACAACCTCTATTCTCTATTTTCGTCTCCTAGAGACACACCATGTCTGCCCTAACACTCCTCAATAAAGACTTCACCACCGTTCGTTTCCCTTGATCATTTAAGCGTCGCACATGCCAAGTCAGAATTTTCAAATGCATGGCAACAAAAAGGGACCACCCCGCTCCTTCTTTATCTACCGACCGCCTCCTTTTGTGTTTTGATCATAATTTATTGAACATTCTAGTCTCCGTAATTCCCTACCCCCTCTATCTTTCTGACCAACAAATTGCATTGCCTGACCACCCATTCCTCCCCCAGTCCATAAAGCTTCAATAGCAGAAAATAATTTCAGAGCTTCATCCTCATGTCCCTCAAAGGATACTCCCAAAAATTTACTAACCTCAGATATGCAATCTAACACCCAGTCTGACACTTCATCTGAAGATGGTGGATGATCCATGCAGAAGTCTACACCTAGCTCGGACTCAGGTTCTGGTTCTGGATATGACATCCCAGAAGCCCTATTTGCTATCACCTCCGGCCGAACCACTAGGCCAGTTCATCACCCGAATTTGCCTATCGCATCTATGTCATTACCACAAACCTCTCCTATTCCCCTGAATTAACCACCACTTCCCATCAATCGCTGTTCCTAACAGCCCACTTATCGAATTATACCCCACAGCCTCCATGGACATGTGTATCGGGCTACGTGACAACAGGTCCTCTGACACCACCTGTCCAAGGTGCAAACGAGGCGCCTCCGATGATGTTTGCGCCACTACCCCAGCGAGCTCGTCATCCCGTCGTATTACCTTGACCTCTGCCAGCCAGCAGACCACCAGAGTTGTCGGTTTGCTGTTGCGATCCAACACTATCATGCAAAGACCCAAAAACCCGGTCTATAGACGGGTTAGAACATTAGGCTGTGTTTAACTGTGGGCTGGGTATGCAGTTTGCTTTTGTTGCTGGGCCAGAATTACTTAGGCCTGTGCTATGCTTCCCATTGAGCTGGCCCATTTCCCCACTACTAGCCCCCAGTTTTTTATTTGTGCCCAAATGTGCCTCACCCCAAGCACACTCCTCATGCCCATTTGGCTTTGATCTGTCCCAACTTCCAGACCCTAGCAAATCTCCCCCAAATCTGCGATCAACTCCACCAAATCCTCTATTTCCAAAATTCTGCCTCTCATTACACCTACCTAACCGACTGTCCGTCGCCAGCCGAAGGCCAACACGAGCTTCCACCGTCGGCCACATCGCATCAATCGTTAACCCAACTTCTGGCAATAAAGGTATCATATATTGCCAAGCTTCCCATCGAAGCACTAATTTCGTCGGAATGCTACCATGACGCTGGACTCACAATCGCACCACTCCGAGATTTGCCAAGAGCTTATCGACCTCCAGAAAACCACCACACCTATCGCCGATGGCCCTAAACTTTTCCAACCCTTGAAGATGAATCAGTAGACCCACCACCATCACCCACACTAACGACTCCATCAGCGTCGACTTCTCCTTGTCACACAAGCCTGCCGATGACCATTATCGCAGATTAAGGTTGCGACCATCGACCACCCACTGACGCAGCACAACAATCTCAGCCGCCCATCGTGAAGGGAACACGAAGAGAAAGTCTTAACCCTCGACTGGCCGGATCTCCACCTTCCCTAAAGATCACTATCGACCAACCCACTCCGTCATTGCGGAAAACCCAACCCCCTTATTCCCCACCACACCCACTTTCCCACCAAATCCCTATTCAGCAAGCCAAACTGCCCCTCCTCCGCCACAACAAGAACCGATTTACCCAGATTAGTCACACTAGGCAGCGTAGTCCTCTTCGCCATTGGTGGCCCCGTCACCTGGCCAGCCTTTGCAACCTAACTCACTCTTCTGGCGAAGCCCTCAATAACCAACGCCACACCCTCCCAGCCATCCCCAAACTGACATGGGGATAAAGACCTGATGCCTTCTACCATCATTTGTAACCACAATCTGAAACGACATCCCACCATCCTCACCACGAGTCGCCGCTTGCCATCCAAACGACCCAAGAAAGATTGTGCCCGTATATTTCCCCAAGCCAATCGCAATTTGATTGCAACCTAACTCACTTCGAAACCAATCAAAATCACTTCTTGCAGTAGACTTGAGCCACGCTCCACAATACCCAACCTCCGATGCCCCTCTAATTCGCCGTCTCCTCCTGGAACTCAAAGGACCGACCACCAAGGAAGAGGATCTGACACCGTGGGCCGATCTCCTTCCCCACCGGAAACATCCCAGGTGATCCTAACACATCTTGCTGGAATTCGCCCCAACGAACGTGAAGTTAGGTCAATAAATCAATGAGAATTAAAGAGTTGTGTTGTTCAAAGGTCAACCATATTTCTTCATTTTAGCTAGAAACATCATAAGTTATTAGCTAGAAAAAAGCTAGTATATCAAGAAATATCACAGTTTAAAAGCAGATGTTCCATGTGACCTATTTAAGCTTGGAGTGCTAATTGATGCCTTAGTAAAGATGGTTTCTTGATTAACAACATTTAGTTGCAAATATTGCAAAGACTTTAGAGAATTTAGCATCATTTCTTTAAGTTACTTAAGTTAATCTAATATAAGGTAATATTATTGGTAGAATATCAATATGTAGTCAAGAGGAACATTAATGATTTGCCTCAATGGGATTTGTTACACTTTTTCAAAAATATTATTATTTGGCACCCGATTGCTCTCACGTCATCCTAATAGCCCCCAATCATGGATACATGATAAGGAAAACAAATAAAAATACACCCAAGCAGCTGTCAATAGACATGTTTAGACCACACCCCCCAAACACAAGGGCAATGCATGTTAACACATGGTTTATTGATTCAAACTCTAACAGAGAGACCAAAAGAGCATAAGCATATAACAATCACAACCATATAGAGGCACTTTTAAGTTCAATAACAAATAGAAAGACCAAAGTTGTTTTCCACATTGAAAGAAAAAAGGGGAAGAGGGAAGGAGTTTATCAATCCTAAATTTCAAAGAATAATTGCTCGTTGCTCATCAATTCATTTTGAATTTCAATTGTGAAACAGGTATACTCATACATCTTGATCTCAATTCATAATTGGACTAGCATAACTATACCTTTAAAACAGAATCACTTCCAAGTTGCACCTTCATGTAACATGAAGCTCAGTTCAGGTAGATAGAAATTCCCTTTTGATGTATCTTAGGCGTGTTCCTCCCATAGGGATTACATGGACAAAGAGGAATTCAAGCTTGAGTTTATCAAATTCTTGATGAGCCGAGTTCAAGCTCAATTTTTTAAATATGAACTAGTTACCTGTTCGAAACATATTTAAAGAGCCTTCATTCCAAAAATTTTCACAATAAGTGAAATATGAAGAGCTTATATTTAGGAGAAACACATAAAATGACATAACTAGTTACTTGATTGCTCTTCTTTGTTGCCTATGCCCATATATCAAGAATTCCGCTGTGCTACCTAACCTATTGCATGGTTATACATTAGGTTGTTATTCATTTAAAAATAAATTAGATTGGAGCAAAATACCAAGATAGGACTAAAATAATGAGGAACCTAAAGTGGTTGGCCTAAAAGGGAAAGAAGAAGAAGAAGCAAAATACCAAGATAGGACTAAAATAACGAGGAACCTAAAGTGGTTGGCCTAAAAGGGAAAAAGAAAAAGAAGTGGTACTTGAATGAATTTTGCACTCTTTCTAGAAAAACAGATTAGGTCTAGAAGGATCAATCTCTAGCTCCACTACAATCAAATTTCCTAGAAAGTCCCTGCTACAATTGCAAATAAAAAAATGAAAATGTTGAGAAGCAATAATTCTAGCTAGAAGTACTACCAAAAAAATTTGGGCATGTCAATACAAATACCAAAAATTACAAATATAATTAAAAATTCAAATTAACAATAAAAAATTCTCAACCAACCAAAAACAGAAACACAAAATTAACTAAACAATATCAATCAATATGCAAGTTGCATATACACATATATATGTACATATGTTTTTTTTTAAGCATATATATGTTTACCATTTTATCAATGGATTCAGTAAAGCATGTCATGACAAAGGTATGGATCATAAATATTATACTGATATAACCGAGAAATAAATTAGATGAGATAAAATGAAATAATATCAAGATTAATAGTAAATAGATCAAATGAGTTCAATTTTCTTACCATCCAAATCCAGTACAAGGGTAGTGGATTTCATTTTCTGATGTGATCCTTGTTTGGTTTAGACTGATTTTTTGAAAATTGAGATTTTTAAAAGATGGCATAAGCTAATGCCCTATTCTAGCCATTAGAGCAGAAAAATTGATCAATATAATGTAAGAATATCATCCTCATAAGAAGTTGCCACAACAACTATAGTCACCAAAAGCCAAAGAACCAGAAAAACAAACAAAAGCCCAATGAATTTTCAACCTTGTGATCACATTTTTCAGAAAATTACCAATCCATCATCCAAGTTTCAAAGATCAAAACACAAAATCAAAGACTCCACTTGTTAATGAAGAATTAATTGCTTTAACCAATCAAGTCACACAAACCTTGAACAAGACAATGACATCCACCTAATTTCTTGTTCAAAATTATCTTTGTTTCTAATTAGCAAACATCAAAGAAATATCAAAGAGTACCAAATTTGATTTTTCACATTCTTATACCCCAATCCAATCCACCAGGCAACAAAAGAATCCAACCAAAATTTTAATTTAATTAATTATTCTTGAATTTTTGACCAAATTGACCCCAAAAAATTCATTCATCTGGGTCCTCATTAATTATTCTCCAATCTTTATATTTGGGAGTGGGAGTATCATATTTCAATATTCTATTTGAGAGAAGTAATCCATAACATAACAATACTCAGAACTAAAGCGCAACTTAGCCAAGTTAGCCATTGCATAGTTCAATTTCAAAGGGTTGTCGTAACATTAACTATGTTGAACTCTAACAAAGAATTAGAATTTTGCTAAGCACTCTAAAACCCAAGTGAAATGTTCCCTAAAGAGAACCCCATGAATTATGCATAAGAAGCACAATTAAAAAATAATTATCAACACTTACTTCCAGTTCAACTCATGGCATTATAGAAAAAGCAATTCCTAGATATTTGCAGAGCTCAGTTCAAAAAGCAATTTAAAGGAACTCAAGTACAAGTTGGATTGGGATCAAGAAAAAGTAGAGAAAACTCGCATCAAATGAATAGGAGAACCAAAATATAGGTTGTCCAAAACACAAAGTTCCAGCAACAAGAAGTTCCATTTCTATGATTTGACGAAGTAAGAAAATTTAAAATACAAGTTTCGATAGTTTTGTACCTTTCTAAATGCCTTCTCAAATGTTGTTATCATTTCCAAAACTGACGTTCCTTTCAATTGCAGCAAACCACACACTACAAGAGGAGAAAATGAGTTCATATGTCAAAAACCTAATCAACAAATGATTTCAAATTTAACAAATAAATTCCAATAACATTGAAATTGTGCCTATATGATAACCATGAGTCCGGAAATCATGAAAAACCACTAAGAAAACAAATAATACAACTTCAAAAAGGATTTTGCTAAGTCTAACCTTCAGTACAAATAGTTTCATTCACATCATTAACAGAGACAATTCCCTAGATACATCATACATTACTAAGAAGGATCACATACATAAATGATAAGCATAGATATTTACGTACATAGATTCTCTAGATCTATATATCTGTGAAAGTGTATTATCTAAAATTCACACTTCAAACACAAAATGAGTGACTAGAATACAATATTTAGGACCTAATTTATTAGTAAAGAAAAATTGATGAAACTCTTTGCTCTACATTCACAAAATTAATCAAGAAACTAGTTCCATCTAAGTTTATCTTTGACAAGATATCTAACTTAGTTCAATGCCTAGCTAAATTGGAGAGGCGTCAAAATAGCACAAGGCTAACCGTCAAGCTTATTGCCTGAACTATATCTGACTTTGCAATTTTTCTAGATGATGAACCATCCTGGTATAGGAAACATTCTTCAAAATGGTTTTAATTTTCTATGATGAAATTTATTCCAAGCTAGTTTGAGGTTCTACTGTAAGAGAGCAATGAATTTAGCAATTGTAGATTCAGACAGGGACAAAGTGACATCTCTAATTTTGAATAAGTAGGGGTTTGACTCTGAATGTACACATTTGTTATTTTGGACAAAAACATATTTGAGGTGTTGACTTTGAAATTCATTCTCTCCAAATTGTCTCATTGAAAAATTATGATACTTTCCAAAAATATATTTGAGTCTACTTTCTAACCCCGTTGATCTTGCATGAATTCATTGTTTTTCGAATGATATTTGATAGCCAAAAAAATAAAACAATGACAATGGGTTAGAATCTATTCGAGTAAAATAAAATAGATAATTCTCCCTTAAATTTAAGCCAAAAGTGGTCCATCTTATGTCAAAATAAAGATAATAAAGGAGGCTAGGTGATGTAAAATTTTTAAAGTGTGGTTCAAAAGTGGACTATTGTGTAGGCAATGTGCTGGAAATTTAGTACAAAAGTCTTTTTGAGTTTTATAAGTGGTCAAAGTGCCTCAAAGTGCTTTTGAAAGGTTCATGTAGGATGTACAACTTTCTTAAGCCTCATCACAACCATCCCAAGCCTTTAATCAAAGAATTAAATAAAATAAAATTTAAAAAGTGCATATAACCAACTATACATAATGAGATTGTTAACTAGGATAGCCGACTGGGCAACATGACAACTTCTTGAACATAGAAATTGTAACAATTACCATCTTAAGAAGAAATAGAAAATGTAAATAACTATGAAGTTTTTTATATTTGGTGGAAGGTGAAACTCTGGCCCAGTGTCACACATTGGCAATGCGGAAGCCTTGTTGAAGATAAGCAAGTGTGTGTGGCGTTAGTTAACTCTCTTCACTAGCCGCCAAGAATGCTCGAAAGGTTTGCAAAGACAAGCAACCACAATATTAGTCCAGTTGATGAGCCACAAGTTTGGAGACAAGCCACAAAATAACAATTAACAAGCTAAAATTGAAGTAGCAACAACGGAAATGCTTTGCACAATATAAAAGCGAAATGAACTTTTCATTACTCAAAGAAGGCATTACAATAGTTGAACAATGCACAAAAGTGCTACAAAAGTTGCCTTACCATAAACAAGGTTGGGGTACATTAAAGGCACAAGTGGTCTGGTTCAACACTTGGGTACCCTCTCCTTATAATAGCTTGTTAGGCGTTTTTCTATCTGGCATGAGGAAACATCCACTATGTTTGAGGAGTCATAATGGATTTTTAATAATTCTACAAAAATAGAAAAATTACAACTCTTGGACTCAAAACACCTTTAATACTAAGGTATTTACACAAAAAATTACAAGGCAAAAAGATTACATTTGACCCTCTAAAAGTTGGCCTAAAGTTGCTACTTGGTGGCTAGCTTGCTTCATGGCATGTCTTGGACTTGCACCAACAACTTCTTAGGCATGTCTTTGGCTCTCCAAAGGGCACAAATGTGTGTGGCATCAAGGTGTTGACCCTTGGATGGGCGCACCTTAACAGTCTCCCCCACTTGAACGGTCGACGCCCTCGACGACTTGGCCCAATAAGCATCAATCTCGTCTTGAAAAGCCGACAAGTCTGCCTCCCGTTCCCAGCTGATTTCTTCATCTCCAAGGCCTTTCCATTTCACTAAGTATTGCCTTTGTTTCTTCTTGGAAACCATTTTCTCCCGATCGGCCAAGATAGATTTAATAGACCTTTTTCCTGCTTTGGCTGTGATGGTTTGGCGTTGTTGCTCATTTCGGGTTGGATCTTCTTTGCCTGGATAGTAAGGCTTCAAATAACTCACATGGAAAACCAAATGCACTTTCAACCAAGATGGAGCATCTATCTTGTAAGCACACTTGCCAATTCTCTTTAGAATGGTTACCGGTCCCTCATACTTGCACACTAGCCTTCTGTCTCTTCCCCTCATGAACTTGCGTTGCTCAGGGTTGAGTTTGACAAGAACTTGATCCCCAGCTTTAAACTCAAGTGGCCTCCTCTTTTCATCAGCCCATTTATTCATTTTACTTGTTGCTTTCTCAAGATAGGCACGAGTAATGTCATGGTTTCTCTTCCATTCCTTAGCAAATTGGTATGCCCTGGAAGACTTTCCTTCATAAGGTCCATCCACTGTGTGGGGCAACAGTGGCTGCTGGCCATTCACTATCTCAAAAGCACTCTTGCCCGTAGAGCTACTCTTTTGAGAGTTGAAGTACAACTGTGCTACATCAAGAAGTTGCACCCAATTTCGTTGATTAGCATTGACAAAGTGGCGCAAATACTCCTCGAGCATACAGTTGAAGCGTTCAGTTTGCCCATCCATCTCCGGATGGTAGCTTGATGAAGTATTAAGTTGTGACCCAAGAAACTTGAATAACTCTGTCCAGAAGTTGCCAACAAAACGCGTGTCTCGATCACTAACAATACTTTTAGGCACCCCTAATATTTGACAATATGCTTGAAGAAGAGTTAGGCAGTCTCCTCCGCTGAAACATACTTTGGGGCAGCAATGAAGGTAGCATATTTGGAGAATTGGTCCACAATATTTAAGATAGTCCCGATATCCCCCACTTTAGGCAATCCAGTGATGAAGTCAAGTGATACACTTTCCTACGGACGTTTAGGCACGGGCAAAGGTTCAAGCAAGCCTGCTTTCTTCTTATGCTCAACCTTATCTTGCTGGCAAGTGAGACAAGTGCGGACATATTCTTCCACATCATCACGCATTTGGGGCCAATAATATCCTTGTTTCACCAAGGTCAAATTTCGCTCCCACCCCGGATGTCCTGCCTAAAGTGTATCATGGCACTCCCTATGAAGTGTCTTCCTCAAGTCACCAGCCCTGGGTACAAATATACGGTTGCCTGTTGTAATAAGAAGTCCATCTTGCACCCAAAATTGACGAGTCTTGCCCATTTAGACAAGGTTCATAAGATTCTCTGCCATAGCATAATTGTCATGACCCAAACCCGCCCCTATAGATTAAGGTCATAACCAGCCAGTAATCATGAGATTACCTATGGCCTCAAACTTGATATCAATTAATAATTAATAATATGGGGCCAGATGCGGAAGAAAACTTAAAAATCTTGTCCAATAAACTATACTTAATGGCATATCAAAACATTTCACATATACTTAATAATAACTCACACCACATACCAGTAGTTAACATCGTGTATACCTAGGATCATTCAAACACATAGCCAGCTAAACCAAAAGCCTTATACCCATAAACGGTCTATCATGACCAATAGAAATAACAAAAGAAATACAAAAGATCATAAACAAAGCATCTTGCGTGAGGCACCTGGGTTGACTTCACAAAACTCGGGTTCCTTTCTTAAATTCCACTAAGGCTGGGGTTGAACATCCCTTTGCTCACCGATATACATATAAATAAGAGTGAGCTAACGCCCAGTGAATAATATCAAAATAAAGAGGTTAATGAATGAGGTTCGTTCATAAATGAATCATACTTATAATGTACACATTTGAACCACTATTCTCATTCATACCAGATTTACAAATCTCAACAAAGCAAAATGACCTTGGATCCAACACATCATATCCATATGCAAAACGACCTCAGGTCCAATTCTTACATAAGACAACACGACCTCGGGTCCATCTATACGAAACGACCTTTGGTCTAACCAACTCTTTATTCAAAACGACCTTTGGTCCAATCCAAACATATCAAACGGACTCGGGCCCAATTCAAATATATCAGGCGTATCAAAAGGCCTCGGGCCCATTCTCTTTATATTCATATCCATGTGCATTTCATATTCATGATCATGATCCCTTTCATTCAAACGGCCTTTGGCCCATCACGGTATTCAAACATATCAAATGACATTCAAAACGGCCTTTGGCCCATCTTTGCATTCATGTCTAACGGCCTTTGGCCCAATCATTTATATCTGACGGCCTTTGGCCCAATCATTCATGTCCAACGGCCTTTGGCCCAATCATTCATGTCCAATGGCCTTTGGCCTAATCATTCATGTCCAACGCCCTTTGGCCCAATCATTCATGTCAAATGACCTTTGGCCAAATTCAGATATATCAAACGTATCAGACGGTCTTATACGAAATTGGGCATATAGAATACTCATTCACATTTCCAATCAACAAATCCATGAAGCTTATACAGAAGTAGCATTTGGAAAGTAACATACTTAAAAATATCTTTACTAAGATATTACTCACAGTGTTCTGCTGATGGATTTGCCCTTGAGCTCGACCCTACACATTACATAACACATATGGGTCACAAACGATTCAATCCGTTCTTAATTCACATATTCCGCTTAGGCCTTTTCCTTATCTTCTACATTCATTCATAATGCTCAATGCATGCCTAAGAGTGCTTAGAAATGAAAGAGAACGGAAAATGAAGCACAAAACATTCTTTCAAAGTTTCAGAAATAGGGCTCCCTACTCGAACGTCGCTTTAGCCGCTCGAGCGGACCCATTTTGTCTGCAAAAGTACTGGTTTCCTTATTTTTATGCTTGAGCGCGACTTCGGACGCTCGAGCTAAGAGTCAACACATGTGACTTACGCTCGAGCGTAACTCTCCCCACTCGAGCGGACATCAAAGTCTGCAAAAGTTCTAGGAACTAACATTTCACGCTCAAGCGGCGCTTTCTCCGCTCGAGCGGACATGCCGAATTCTGGAATTTTCAACAACCAGTTTAAGCTTCAAACTTGCATTCAAATTAACATAGCTTGCATTTTATAACCCATAACTCTCATATGCAACTACTAACATGATACAAACACCAATTTACTACATTATGAAGCTCAAATCTTATGAATCAATCACATGGAAACCCAAATTATTCCAAGCTTATTTCCAATACATTAAATTCATGCATTCAAAACTCACACCACTATGAATTGCTCTTGCATGTGGGATATAACCTCTATTCTCAACTTATATGGTGAAGAGATGATCAAAAGCATGAACTTCAATCAAAGATCAACATGGATTATACACTTTATGCTCAAATATGCAAATTCATAGCAATTTCTTACATGTATGCATTCATTGACTCCAAATTCATCAATTACCACTCAATTCTTGCTTGTGGTCACATATTCTCTTTGAATTCATATAGTTACAAACTCAAACTCGTGAATTAAGGGTTGATTACTCACCTAGGAGCTTCAATTCTTCCAATTATAGCCAATTCTTGAGCTAATCCTCTTAGTTTCTTGAATTCTCTTGCAATACCTTCAAGAATAGCTCCTTTCTCTCTCTAAATTCGGTTCACCCTCTCTCTCAAAAAAATGAACTTAAGCATGTATGGCTCATTTATATAGGCTTTCCTTAATCACACTTAATTAGAACTAATCAATAGTGCTTAATTAATTCGATTTAAACTAATTAATTCGTTCCGAATCAGTTTTTAATTAAATTTCACTGTAGGTTCTAAAAATTACGCTAATCATAATGGCATAGTCAATTTCGGTTTCTGCCGATAAGGCCTTCAATTTTCAGTTCAAAGCACAGATTATAACAGATTTTCTTACGATGAACAGATACAAAGCCAAAATCACATATAATCATGCAATTAACACCCAAATTCAAATTAAGCACATATTTACAAACATAATCATGATTAATTAACATAGTACAGGACACGGTTATTACAATAATAAAGGTCTCTGTCTAACGAGGCTACATTGTAGAATAACATAGTTGATTCAATGCTTAAAGGTCATGTTAAATATCCTATGCAGGCCTGACTTATTGAGGTCAGCTTCACTCTTTTAGGATGACCAATTGTCCTGTTTTATTTTTTTGTGTATTAGCTCTGCGCATGTTCATTGCAAATAGCTTTCTTTTGATGGCCATATATTCTCCTTTCTTTCTCACAGATGGTGCCAAATTGTGGGTGTTGATTTCTGACCACACTACCAAACAGGTACTCAGCTGGAGAATACTGACAGAATAGATTACGCTCGAACAACCTGTCACAGAAATATAAGACTCCGGCGGTGGTTCGTTCACTCGGGGGCACTCCGATGATCAAATCAGTACTCAATTATCTCTCAAAGATAGCAAACAGTGCTTAACTCATTAACCAGGATACAAAAAGCGTACCCTAGACCCACGAGGGTGCCCTACTTTTATAGATAGCATTAACTTGATCTTTGTAGAAGCCTACTTTCTCTTGGACTCTGGCTTAATGCTCATCCTAGACTCTCCAATGAATAAAGATAAAATCCCTAAGAACTTTATCTTTATCCAGGCTGAGGTCCTCCCCCATTATAGGATTCTTTTAGCTTATCCGTTCATCTCAGATTTTGGTATCTTCACAGATAACCTCGACCTAGCCGAGATCGACACCATGACCTAGACACGTGGCACCTCAGCTGGCACTTCGGTGCCACCTTGGCCACGTGTTGTCATCCACAAAAATATGTCCCCACAACTGCCTTCTAGGTTCTATTACCTCGGCATCCTGAGGTGATGGAACCTAAATCGTTTGTCCATATAGCATGTTGACTAAGACTTACGTTATCTTCATTACCGAGGTCATAATACGTCGGCTCCATAAGACTTGTAGTCTGTTTTACCAATGCCCAAAAACCAAGAACCAAGTTTTTAATGTTCTTTAACCGGGATTGTCCCTCTAGCCGAGGCTCTTGCTTCAATAAATCAAGAACTCCAAGAGTTCTATCTGTGCATGAGCTGTCGTGCATGAGCTGTCACGCACGATTTCTCAACCGTTTCTGCTACGCGTCTATTTCTTATTGAATCGAACCTGACACACGCCATCAAGTTGCGTCGCTTCTGCGTGCTAGCTGATAGGCACGTCGTCCAAAGCATATTCAATGTAATTTTGCTGCCTTTTCATGTTTTAACAAAAACACTTCCCTTTCTCCTCGTCTTTTCACTTCACGTTTTCTGATTTCTCTCAAGCTTCCTCTTTCTAAAAAACCTCTCTCTCAAATCCTCCATTTTTGTACTTTGAAGCTTCTGCAACTTGCTCCAACCATCATCTGGCATTGACTACTCACGCCGTCTGACTCCGGCGAGTTTTATATTAGCACCATCTTCTTTGGTGAGTCTCTGTTCTTCTCTCTTTTCAGTCTTCAATTCATTTCAAAATTTTATTGTATTCAATTGTAGCCATTGCGAACCTATTCTTGAATATTTGCTTGTATGTTGAATTCCATTATTCATGTATCTTTGTTTCATGATTTTGCTACTGCCCAATCTCTTTCTGGGTATACATATACACACACCACTCACACACTTGTTTATTTTGCCACTATACTTGGCTTTGTACATCTGCACACACTTCGTACAATGTTCGTGAATTTTTGTTTCTTTCGTGAGTCTGAATCACACTCTTTGTTTTGTTTCCTTATTGCATTTTCTAGATTCTTGCCTTCAATTTTCTGATTCTATTTAGATTTAGGCTTGAGTCTTGGTATAGAAATCACTTTTTTAGGAAAATTGAAAAAAACTCCCATTGATCTTGAAAAACCCTTTCCCTAGTTTTTGTTTTGGGTTTAGCCGAGGTTCCTGAAACCCACATAAACCTTTTTCTGCTGAATTCTCTCACCTTACCCCTCTTGCCGACATCATGGGTATGTTTAAGTGGAGGGTGGACATCCCAGAGAAGCTTGAGTATTTTAGGAGAGAGTTCTCCATCCCTATCGATGTCTAACTCAGGTTGGCTGGGGAGGAGGATTCCATTATGCCCAATAACAGCCTCATGCCCTTCCCAGTAGTTGCTCTCATCGAGTGCGGACTTAGGTTCCCTCTTGGCATCCTTTTTTGCCAAGTCCTTCACTATTACAAACTTAATCCAATGCAGCTAGCCATTAACTCCTACAGAGTCATTAACAATATAATTTCCCTAGCTAGCCGAGAAAATGCTAGGATAACACTAGCCGACATCCAATACTACTATACCATGTGTGGCCTTAAATCAGAAAAAGGCTACATCTATTACCTCAAGCCAAGGTTGATCGAGTACAAACTTATTACCAACCTCCCAGACTCTAACAAAGGTGCTGGAGATGATTATTTCATCGTCTTAGGCAACTGGAAGTTCTCACCAGATGATGACCTCCACCTCTACCCCTTGAGCCGATCAGTCTTTAAAGAGGGTAATGGTAAGAACCAAGTGTCACTTTACTGGTTTTCAAGTCTTTATTACTTTGTTCCTTTTATATGTTCTAATGTCGGTTTTTTGCACTTGCAGCTCTTCCTCAGCCACCCAAAGACTTTCGCAAGACACTCTTCCCCAGTCAAGACTTCAAGAAGATGCTGGGCTTGCCTGTTAATCAGTGTAAGGCCCCTCTGCTGCTTAACTACATTCCAACCTACAAATCCACCTTGCCCGACGTCCCCAAGAAAAGCAAGTCTCCACCTTCAGTAACAACTCCCTCTGCCACTTCATCGCCAAGGCCTGATCAGGCCTCAACCTTTAACCCAGCAGAGCAGCCATCGACATCTGCTCCCCAACTAATTCCTCCACCCCAGTGTCAACGTCGTCGTCAAGCTCTACTGCTCGCCCCCGCAGGCAGAACTTGTAACCGAAAACGCCGAAGTATTGAGGCGTCATCTTTCGATCCGGCCAACTCCCCTACTACTTTCCCAGCAATCCACTTTGGCACAAAAATCACTGTTGTCGTCACCACTAACGAGATGGGGTGTACCAAGGCCGTCGCCGAAGACCTTCTAGCCAACATCCTCAATGTTGTCACAGTCCAATCTTTACCATCCCAATCCCAACCAAAGGCGAAGCCAAAAAGGGAGAAGAAGGCCAAAGCCAAGGCAACAGTGACTCAAATCGACTCTGAGGACACTTTCCCTATATCTAAGCTGGTCGAGGTTGAGAAAAGCCCTTTACCGCCGAGAAGAAGCCCTCCGAGGCTGACCCCTCCGAATCCACTAAGTCAAAAAAGTCGAGGTCGGACTCTACAACCACCTCGGGTTCTCTTAAACCTGATGACCCCTGGGCCCCCTCTGTCATGATTGAGGACAAGCCAGTCAGAGCCGGCAATAGCGCTTTTGATATTGAGGTCGGCGTTGCCCTCTCCACTGCATTGCTTCTTCCTAATGACCTCAACTGTATGGCCGAGGTCAGCAAATATGAAAATTTTGCTCTGATAGTGCAGCACTCTATATTAGTAAATTCCTAATAGTTTGTACTCTCCATTCTTTGTTTCCATACTAATGAAGTTTACTAACTTTGTTCATTCCGTTTTTTCTAGGCGATCCAGCGCGTCCACTCCTTTGAGATATAGGCTGAGGACATGAAAAAGGAGTTGGTCCGCAAGACCAAGGAGGCCACTGGCTTGCTCAAGTCCTTAAACAACGCCAAGGACAAAATGAAAGTCCTGATAGATCAGGCCAATGTAGCTAAACAAACCCAAGACCAAGCTGAGGAAAAGGCCGGTGCTGCAGAGGCTGTTGCTGAAGTCCTCAAAGTTAAAATAAAAGAGACCGAAATAAAAACTGTCGAAGCCCAAGCAGAGCTCCGAAATGACTTGGCCACAAAAGACGCTGAAATCAAAGCAGTGGAGGAGAAGGCCTACGCTGAGGGGGCAGCCGATGTCCGCGAGGAGTACAAGAAACAAGTCAGACAGGCATGCAACAAGGGTTACACCCTTAGTTGGATGGGTGCTCGGAAAGAATTGGTTGTCCCCGAGGACTTTTCCCTCAGAGATGAATTCCAACTTGCTTTGCCATTCCCCTCTGCTTCAAGCTAATCTGCGGCTAAGACTGAGGGGAAAGAAGGAGAAAAAAAAGATGAAGAGGCCAAAGTGGAAGCCGACGCCGAAGGTTCTGCTGTGGCCAAGTCCCCAACTCTGAATGAGCAAGTCCTGGACTTGACTCAAGATGAGGAGGACGAGGTCCAAAAGACCACTTCTGAAGCCGAAGTCGAGACTGCCAGTAAGAGCCTAGATGACACACTGCGTGAGATTGATGCTAAGGTAGAGGCCGACAAGAGTGTAACACCACCAGCCGATGAAGCCAATCTCAGCATTTAGAATATTTATGCTTTTCCTTGTATTCTTTCTCTTTCTATCTTTGTATTTTGTCTTGCCTGAACAATATTTCAGTTTCATATTTGGTCGATACGCCTCATTTTGTAACTGTGAACAAGTAATCCTTCTACAAGCCGATACGCCTTTTTTTGTATCTGATCAACTTTCTTTTCTGCATGCATGTCTCTATATTTTCCTCCAAATGTTTGAATGTATGCCTTCTTTTTTCTATGTATGTTTACCATTCCATACTTAGAATAATTTTGCGTGTCTTCAAAATATACCTCTATTTGTATAACCTCTTCAGAGTATAATACCTTGGACATAACTTCGTAATTTTTTATTTCGGTTTTGGCTTAACACTTAAAAACATTGTAAAAATATTTTCACAAGTGTTGGTTTAAACTTTCCACTTCACCCTCACTTTTCAAGACTTCTATTTTCTATATTTCCCAACTTTGGCAACACGATTACCTCGGTAGAATGTATGTTGGGTATGGCTTTCAATATTTACCTTGGCTTAACTTTAAAAAAGTTTCAACAACTCCAAGGTACTCTGAACTTTATTCTCCAGTTCTCTGCCCCTAATGTGAACTTAAGTTTCACTTATGTTCATATTTAAGCTTGTGCCTATGATCTTGTTACCGAAGTTAGATTCAAACAAAGAATAGTTGAGGTTCTCAACCTTGGTTCCTCTGTTAATCTTACTCAAATGTACTTAGTTCCAATCTGAGTTTGATATGGCAGATCTAGTTTAATCCAACTTAGTTCAACTCCATTATATGCAAGTATAATTTTACCTCTGCCATATAATGAGTCTAAGTTATTCGTCATCTTTCAATCAGAAACATGGCCAACTTAGTTCAACTCTATTATATGTAAGTATAATTTAACTCTGCCATATAATAAGTCTAAGTTATTCATCATGTTTCAAGCAAAAACATCGTCAACTTAGTTCAACTTTATTATATGTAAGTATAATTCAACTCTGCCATATAATAAGTCTAAGTTATTCGTCATGTTTCAATCAGAAACATTGCCAACTTAGTTCAACTCTATTATATGCAAGTATAATTCAACTCTACCATATAATAAATCTAAGTTATTCGTCATGTTTCAATCAGAAACATCGCCAAAGGACTGGTTAGTCCAATCACACAAATTTTCAAATTCACCAAACTAAAACTTTATTAATACCTCAGCTAATAAAAGTACAACATAAAAAAAAATCTGATGATAGAAAAACTTCAAATTGTAAGTATTCCAGGGTCTTGGCAACTCTTTGCCATCACTGTCCTCAAGCCGATATGCACCATTGCCAATTACCGATATGATTCTATAAGGTCCCTCCCAATTTGGGCCAAGCTTGCCCTCTTTGGGATCCTTCTTGTTGCCGACGACCTTTCTCAGGACGAGGACCCCAATTTGAAACTCTCTTGGGTTAATCTTCTTATTGTAAGCCTTAGCAAGTTGCTGTTGGTATGCCCCCAGCCGAATTGCTGCTCTCTCCCTTCTTTTTCTAACAAGTCCAGATCTCAGGCCAGGAATGCCTCATTAGTCCCATTCTTTACTCCCTGGGTTCTGATCCCTGGGATGCCGACTTCTAGTGGGATAACTGCTTTAGTGCCATAGGCCATAGCAAATGGAGATTCTCCAGTAGATCTTCTCGGCATAGTCTGATATGCCCAGAGCACATTGGGCAACTCATCCACCCACTTTCCCTTTGCTGCTTCCAGCCACTTCTTAATGACATTCAAGATAGTTTTGTTGGATGCTTCTGCCTGACCATTGCTTTGGGGGAAGCTTGGAGTGGAATAGTAGTTTTTGATTTTGTGTTTTGCACGGAAGCTCTTAATTAGCTTACTGTCAAACTGTATACTATTATCTGCTATTATTGCCCTTGGGACCCCAAACCTGGTGATAATGTTCTTCTATATGAAGTTCTTCACATCAATATCTCGAATTTTTGCAAGGGGTTCTACTTCTACCCACTTGGTGAAGTAATCTGTTGTTACCAGTAGGAATTTTCTCTGTCCAGTCGCTTTAAGTAGTTGTCCAACAAGATCTATGCCCCACTGGGCAAATGGCCAAGGGCGGGACACTGGGTTTAAATTTGCCGCTGGTTGATGTATCAAAGGTGCAAACCTCTGACACTTCTCACACTTTTTGACATAAGCTTCAGCATCTTTCTGCATATAGGGCCACCAGTACCCCTGAGTAATGGTCCTATGAGCAAGTGACGTTCCCTCAGCGTGGCTTCCACATACTCCTTCGTGTATTTCATACAGGAAGTCTTCAACTTATGAAGGATGCACATCTCAAAAGGGGACCAGGAAAAGACTTTTTGTAGAGATGTCTTTCTGCTGTCAGACTGAACCTCGCCGACTTCAGTCTGGTAGAGATGTCTTCTTCAACTTGGGCCTGACAAATAGTCAACCATTATTATCCTTGCCTCTCTTGATTTTATTGCACTAGTCAGGTTAGCCAAGGCATCAGCATGGTTATTGTCATCTCGACTAACTTGTTGTAGTCGACAATCTTGGAATAAGTCTATCAGTCTGACAACCTCCTTTACATAGGCCATCATTCTTTCATATCGGGCTACGTATTCGCTTGTTGCTTGGTTGACGATAAGCTGGGAGTCACAGAAGACCACCACCTTATCGGCTTCCATTGTTGCTGCCAACTTCAATCATGCGATCAGTGCTTCATATTCTGCTTCGTTGTTTAAGGCCTTAAACCCCAAATGAATAGATTGTTCTAGCATCTGCCTATCTGGCGATACTAGTACTACTCCTGCCCTTGCTCCATGACGATTTGAACTCCTACCAACAAACAGGCGGAAGGAGTCGCCGATGTAAATATCGCAGGGCTTAAGTTTCTCTTCTTTCTTCTGTTCTGCTATCCCCAGCCGGGTTTCTTCTCGTTCACCTGGACATCCTAAACCACGACTCAACGGAGCTCGATGTAGGATGGCGCTTGGCGTGAACTTGGCCACAAAATCGGCCAAAACCTGGCCTTTGATCGCTGTTCTGGGTCTGAATTCCAGGTCATATTGGCCCAACACCACTGCCCATCTGGCTATCCTGCCAGTCAGATCTCCTTCCTACAACAGGGACTTCAATGGATGCTCAGTTAATACTACAATTTTGTGGACTTAAAAGTAATGGTTCAGCTTTTTGGAAGCTATTACTAAGGCCAATGTCAGTTTCTCCAAGGGTAAGTATCTGGTCTCTGCGCCTACTAGGGTTTTACTCACATAGTAAACTGCCCTCTGTTCTTACTTCTCTTCTCTGATTACCACTGCATTTATTGCATGCTCTGAGACCGCAAAGTACAAGAATAGTTTCTCTCCAGGTACTAAAGTTGAGAGTACTGGAGCTGTGGTTAGATTTTTTTTCAAGTCGGCCAAGGCGACTTCGCACTCTTCTGTCCATAAGAAATCTGTGGCCTTCTTCACTAAACTAAAAAATGGTTTGCATTTGTCAGAATTTCTGCTTATAAACCTATTCAGGGCTGTAGCTCTTCTAGTCAACATTTGCACTTGTTTTGCCGATGTTGGGCTCTTCAAGTCCAAGATGGCCTTGATCTGATCTAGGCTCGCCTTAATACCCCTTCTAGTAACCAAGTATCCTAGAAACTTTCCTGACCCAACTCCAAATGCGCACTTCGACGCATTGAGTCGGAGTCGAAATATCCTCAGGATATCAAAAACTGCTTTCAGGTCGACCAGATGATCCTCAGGCTCTTTGGTCTTCATGACCGTGTCATCAATGTATACCTTCACTGTTTTGCCTATCAAATGTCTGAACATCTTAGTCACTAATCTCTAGTAAGTTGCTCTTGCATTTTTCAACCCAAAAAGCATTACTCTGTAGCAATACAGCCTTTTTAGGGTGATAAATGCAGTTTTCTCCTCATCAGGGGGGTATATGACTATCTGATGGTACCCCCTGTAAGCGTCCAGGAAGCTCATCCTTCCATGTCCTGAAGTGGCGTCTACCAATTTATCAATCTTAGAGAGTGGGAAACTATCTTTGGGACAAGCCTTATTAAGGCTAGCGAAGTCCACACAGACCCTCCACTTCTCATTCTTCTTTTTCACCACCACAGTGTTAGATAGCCAAGTTGGGTAGTTTACCTCTCGAATGGCTCTGACCTCCAGCAGTTTGTCCATTTCCTCTTCTACTGCCTCGACATGCATCAAGGTCGGCCTTCTAGCCCGTTGAATGATAGGTTTAGCCGACCTGTCTACATTCATTCTATGGCAAGTCACCTCGGGGTCAATGCCAGGCATCTCGTATGGTATCCAGGCAAACACCTCAATGTTTGCTTGTAAGAATGCCTCTAACTCCCTTTTCTCTTCCTCAGCCAAGCCTGGGCCAAGAAGGAAGAAATGCTTTTCGTTCCCTTGTTGGACTAGGATCGTTTTTAGGGCTTCCTCACTCTTCTCGGCTAGTTCTTTGCCGACGTCCTCCAGGACCTCCATGTCCTCGTCCTCAATCTCTACTGTTTCTGCTTCTCGTATGTTGCAGGTGGATTTCATTGCTGCCATGGAGTAATTCTTCGCCTACACCTAATCACCTCTGACCTCCTCAATTCCATGCTTTGTTGGGAACCGCAATAACTGGTGCAGTGTTGAAGGAATAACCCCATTGCATGCAGCCATGGCCTTCCCAGGATAACATTGTAAGGGGAAGGGGTGTCAATTGTTATGAACTCTATGTTTACCTTCTTGGTGCCAGCTTGCACCTCTAAACTTATTGCTCTCAGGGGCCACGTCAGTGTTCCGTTGAACCCAACCATCAGACCATTGGACTGCTCTAGATCATCTTGGTGAAGGCCAAGTTCCTTGTAACATTTGACACACATGATGTCACAAGAGCTACCATGGTCAATTAGAATGCGCTTTACCTGGCACTCTCCAATCTTTAGGGATATTACCAGGGCATCGTTGTGTGAATGCTGCACCATGTCTAGATCATCTTCAGTAAAGGACACCATTGGTCCCTGGTACTCGTCTGCCCTAGGTCTTTTTTGTCAGACCTAATGCACATGCTGTAAGTGTTTTACCTTCTAAGTTTCCCCACGTATCTCGTTCTCATTGACCTTCGAGTGAATCACATTGATCATTCGAGGGTCGCCTACTTGCAGTTGTAGTGCTGGCAGAGGTGGTGCTGCTGGTGCCTGAGGCAATCTCGCTTGTTCTTCCCTTGTCCTGACCTCATCTACTAAGTCCCTTAAATGACCTTATCTTACCAGGTCTTCCAGATGTGCTTTTAGGGCTCTGCACCCCTGAGTCAGATGCCCATCCTCATTGTGGTAGGTGCAGCGCTTCCTCAGACTTCTTCCCATAAATTTGCCAGGAATCTTCTCTGGTGCTCTATAAGAGGGCTGATTCCGGATTCTTTCCAAGATTTGTAAACCAGAATTCACAATACGGTAGTGACTGCCTGTGCAACCTGCAGTCCTGTCTTTTGCTTGTTGTATCCAGTATTACCTCGGCCTTGTTTCGGCGAGACGTTTCTCTTCTCTTGTTTTGATGCCTTTGTCCCTGGCTTGTCTTCCTCGGCTCTTGCATACTTCTCAATCCTGGCCATGAGTTCCTCCATACTTTTTGGCAGTGTCTATAGCGATCTCAGGTTTACCCTTGTTGTACAGTGATCCGGACATGTGTCCGTGGATCTTGGTTGTTGTTTATTATCATGTTTGCATCCTTTGTACCTTGTATAGTGAGTTATGGGATGTGTTGGGCAGGTTTGTTACAGGTTGGTTGTGTTTGGGAGCCTAGTGTTGCTGCCCAGATTTTTGGTCCTTCGCTCGAGCGAGTAGTTTGTCGCTCGAGCGAGAGTAGTGTTGCCCCGGTTCTGGACCTGAGAGTTGTAGTTTCTGGCTCGAGCGAGAGTTTCGTGGCTCGAGCGGTCTGGGTTTTTCTTCGCTCGATCGAGAACTTCTTGGCTCGAGCGAGAGTTTTCTGTGTCTGGTCGCTCGAGCGACCAATCCTTCGCTCGAGCGAGAGTGTTTTATATCAGCGGACAGCAGCGTCTAAAACATCACTTTTTCACTTCTTTTCTTTGAGCAAACCCTTAATCCGGCACTCTCTCTCTCTAAACTTGCACTCTCTCTAAGGTTTGATCTCCCTAAGGTGTAAATCTAGCCTAGGGCCTTTGTTAAAAAGATAGAGGGCGTTGAGAGCTTCGATTTAATCTGAAAAAGTTTGGATTTGGAGCAAGTTGATCTTGGAGTCTTCATCTCCTTTTTGGCTTAAACTTCAAGGTAGGGATATCCTACTCCTCTCTATGGGTTTTGTCTTTAAATTTTGGTATTTTGAGATGTTGGGCTTGGTTTGGTAATTTTGTGAAAGTTTGGGGCTTTTGTGTAATTTTACAAAAGTTGGGGTTTTATTCATAATAAACCTAGATGCATGTTTGGCATAGAAAAATGGAATGATTGTTGAATCATTGATGAAAATGGGACCTAAGGGTTGAAATGGTAATTATGGAAAATGGCCTAATTACATTGCTTAATTAATTGGGATAATTAATTGGTGAGAAATGAGGAAATGAAATGTTGATTGAATATCCATTTGTGCATTTATTTTCTGTTTTAGAAATAACTGCTTTGGGCTATCGGTGGAGGATAGTCGAGATTGTTGTAGACAATGCATGATGATTAGGTAAACGGAAACTAATCAATGGAATGTGTCATGGAACTTGACGGTTGATAGAATACATTAATTGTGTGTATTGTGTGATTGTATATAGAACCAATGTGTTTATATACGTTATGTGTAGAGGAGGAGATAGGGGATGTACTCCGCGGTTTAGGGGAAGATAGGGGATGTACCTCTAAACCGGATAGGTATTGGGAGGAGATAGGGGATGAACTCCGTAGACAGAGCTCATATGCTTGTCTAGAGAAGTGAAGATAGAGCTCATATGCTTATCTTTGTGAAGTGAAGTGTGGATACAGCTTGTATGCTTATCTGTGGATATTGTTGATATACATATCTGTTGTGAAGTGTGGATACAGCTTGTATGCTTATCTGTGGATATTGATGATATACATATCTGTTGAGAATGTGGATATAGCTTTTATGCTTATCTGAATGTGAGATATAGTTTTTATACATATCTGTGGAAATGATGATAGAGCTAGTATGCTTATCTGTTGTAAAAGGGAAAATGAAAAGTAATTGGGACTTGTAAGTCGTTGACATAAATATGTAATTTATGTGAATGTATCAGTGTTGACCAACTATCAATTGCTAATGTTTTAGTCATTGTCCATGGTTGGTTTAGTGTATTTCTACTGGGCTGTGGCTCACCCTATATGGGAATATCATTTTCAGGTGCAGGAAGCATGCCACCTCCAAGGACATAGCTGGGAGGCTAGTGGCGGGCATAGTTTTGTCGTTTTACTTTTGATGTATTACATGTAATTTCAAGCCAAGGGCTTAATGTGTAAACGAGTTAGAACTCTTCGTTGTAACCAAGTGTTAACTTGGAAAGCTGTAAGCCCGTAGGGCATTTTGTTATGAGGTTAACATGTAATACTTATGTAATGGAATTCTAATGAATGAAAGGAATGCGGTTAGTTTAAATGTAAATGCATGTCTTATCTGATGGGTTTATTGTTATTATTTTGAGGGCGTTACAACTTGGTATCAGAGCGTACCGGGTTCAAATACTTTGGGTACGTGGGAAGTGATTAGGATCACAATGGGTTTGTCTCGCTTGGTAGAGACTTAGATGTAGTACCATATGCTATGTGCTTATTTGATAACATGCTTATGTGACTATGTGGGTATGGGATTTAATTTCTAGGATGTTGATTGGATCCTTGAGTTTCTGGAAGTCTTGTTGGAAAAGCACTTGATCAATGCTGTTTCTAACCGGAACTCTAGTAACGTCTTGGGACTATCATTATCCGGAAATGAAATTCGTAAGTGCTTATGTGTTTATGTGCTTATGTGGAGTGAATTACTGTTGTCCATGCATTAGGACGTGAGTGATTAGTTTCGGCACACCTATGAATGTGCTAACGTTCTGTGTTGCCTTTATTAGGATGTCAGGACGAGGAAGAGGTGCTAGGCGTGGTAGACCTGCGACGCAGGAAGTACCGTTACAGGGTGAGATTCCGGCAGTGCAGGAGGGAGTTGGGCAGGCCAATGTGGCCGAGCCAGTGGGTCAGCAGGCTATGGGTGCCTTGGCCAGAGAGATAGCGGGAGCTTTGGGTATTCTTAGAGCTGGGAATCAGGCAGCTGAGACAGGGCCTTCCTTCTTGAAGAGGGAGTTCTTTCGGTGTAATCCGGACGAGTTTATCGGGGATCCTAAAGAGCCGCTTAAGGCAGATGAATGGCTCGAACAGACAACGAAGACGTTTGAGATGCTTGGCATCGAGGACGGAGCACTGAAAGTGACCTTGGCATCCTTTCAACTGAAGGGAGATGCGGGTCAATGGTGGAAGTACGAGAAAGCTCGTGTTGGTGGTACTTGGGAGGCGTTTGTGAATGCTTTTCAGGAGAGGTTTTTGTCCGCAGCAGCTAGGGAGAAGCTGAGGGATCAGTTTAGCCGGCTTAATCAGCAGGGCTTGTCAGTGGCCGAGTTTGAGGCTACTTTTACCAGTCTGTCTAGGTTTGCACCTGAACTGGTGGCGTCTGAGGAACGCCGTTGCTATGAGTTTGAGCGGAAATTGAGGCGGGGCCTTAAGTTGAGAATTGGTGGGTCTTATATTCGAGAATATAGACACCTAGTGGACGCTGCAGCTCATATGGAGCTTATGATGCAGGAGGAGGATGAGGGTCAGAGAGGCTCCAAGAGGAGCCAGGATAGTCAGAGTGATGGTAGGAGGCAGAGGGGTTATAACCCTCAGCAGTCTCAGGGTGCAGTCTCTAGATCGACCTTTCCAGTGCCGAGTGTAGGCTCGGGGAGAGGCAGTCAGGGGGAATTCACTTGTTACAAGTGTGGCCAGCTGGGTCACAAGGTTTCTGTTTGCCCGCAGAAGGGTGGGGGTCAGAAAGCTGCTTCTTCTTCAGCTAGACCGCAGAGTCAGAGTTTGGGCAGGGGGCAGCTCTTGACTTGTTATCAGTGTGGACAATCTGGGCACATGAAGAGGTTTTGCCCACATTGAGTGCCACTTCGGGAGCGTCTGGTTCTAGGCAGACGCAGGGTTTTCAGCCAGCTCAGTCTGTGCAGGCCTCGAGGGCCAATCCGGGGGCTTCGTCATCCCAGTCTGTGCAGCAGTCTTTTGCTCCGAGAGGTGAGCAGGTAGACCAGGGGCCTACGGGGCGCGTGTATGCTGTTACCGCGCAGGATTTAGTACCAGCTCCATCAGTAGTGAGAGGTACTTTTCTGTTTTGCAACTCAGTTGCTAGTGTGTTGATAGACACGGGTGCATCTCATTCTTTTGTATCTGCTGCATTTGCATCTGTTTTGGAATTGGAGTTAGCACAGTTAGCATCTCCTATTTGTGTGGTATCGCCTTTGGGTGGTGAGTTGATCCTGAAACAGGGTGTTAGAGGATGTGATAAAGAGGTCGCCGATTATAGGCTTCCTTTTCCGTTTGTTGTCATGCCCATGAAGGGTTTTGATGTTATTTTGGGTATGGACTGGTTATCGTCATACCGGGCTGTTATTGATTGCTACCGCCAGAGGGTCACGTTATGTACCTTGAGCGGGGAGTGGTTCCATTTCTTGGGAGACCGGGTTGGTAGTGTTTTGCCACCGGGGTATGATTCGCGAGGGCAGAGTGAACTTAGTAGTCTACTTGCTAGTTTTGAGAGTGGTGAGAGTGGTGAGACCCAGCTTTTGTTGCCGAGGGTGGTTTGTGAGTATTCGGATGTCTTTCCCGAAGATCTTGTTAGTTTGCCACCTCACCGAGAGATAGAGTTCTCTATTGATTTAGTGCCCGGCACGGCGCCGATTTCTATGGCACCTTACCGTTTTGCTCCAGCAGAGTTGGTTGAGTTGAAAGTTCAGCTCCAGGAATTGCTCGATAAGGGCTTTGTTCGCCCTAGTGTTTCACCGTGGGGAGCACCGGCCCTCTTTGTTAAAAAGAAAGATGGTGCCTTGAGATTGTGTATTGACTACCGGAAGTTGAATCGGGCTACGGTTAAGAATAAGTATCCTATGCCCCGTATAGATGATTTGTTTGACCAGTTGAAGGGTTCCCGTTGTTTCTCTAAGATAGACTTGAGATCGGGTTACCATCAGTTGAGGGTCAGGGAGGAAGATATTCCTAAGACGGCATTCCGTACGCGGTATGGCCATTATGAGTTTCTAGTGATGCCATTCGGACTTACCAATGCACCGGCAGTCTTTATGGACTTGATGAACCGGATTTTCCGGGAGTTCTTAGATCGATTTGTGGTTGTCTTTGTGGATGACATCCTTATCTATTCGTCTTCTGAGGAGGAGCACGAGGCACACTTGAGAGTGGTGCTTGAGTTACTTAGAGCCCATAGGCTGTATGCCAAGTTTGGGAAGTGTGAGTTCTGGCTGGGGGAAGTCAAATTTTTAGGTCACGTGGTATCCGGGGAAGGGGTGTCTGTTGATACATCCAAGGTTGAGGCGGTGCAAGATTGGGCACAGCCTAAGAGTGTATTTGAGATCCGCAGTTTTCTGGGATTAGCTGGGTATTACCGTCGGTTTGTGAAAGATTTCTCCAGGTTAGCGTCACCGTTGACTAGGCTGACTCGGAAGGGAGTCAAGTTTGTGTGGAGTGAGACTTGTGAAAAGTCGTTCCAAGAGTTGAAAGTTAGATTGACCACCGCTCCGGTGTTGATTATTCCGGAGAGAGGGTTGGGTTATGCGGTTTATTGTGATGCCTCACGAGAGGGTTTGGGTTGTGTGTTGATGCAAGAGGGAAAAGTGGTAGTTTATGGCTCACGTCAGTTGAAAATACACGAGAAGAATTACCCTACACACGACCTAGAGTTAGCAGCTGTGATCTTTGCCTTGAAAATCTGGAGGCACTACCTTTATGGTGAGAAGTTCGAGGTATTCTCGGATCATAAGAGTTTGAAGTATCTGTTTACACAGAGAGACTTGAATCTGAGGCAGAGGAGATGGATGGAGTTCATCGAGGATTATGATTTTGAGTTACATTATCATCCGGGAAAGGCCAATGTTGTGGCCGATGCCCTTAGTAGGAAGACCATTAGTGATGTTGCTAGTATAGCCATCCGGGAATGGGTGATGTTGGGAGCACTTGGCGAGTTTGATTTGCTACTGGGCGAATCTGTTGAGGCTGCGGCCTTGTTTTCTGTTGTTGCGCAGCCTACACTTGTGACTAGAGTGTTAGAGGCACAGAGGGGTGACCTTGAGGTAGAATCCCTCCGAGAGAAGATCTCCAGTGGGAAAGTTGAGAAGGGTTTGACGGTGTATCCCGACCTGAGTGTGAGATACCGAAACCGTTTGTTTGTACCGGAGTCTTGCCGAGAGGAGGTACTCCGAGAGTTTCACCATTCGCGCCTTGCGGTGCATCCGGGAGGTACTAAGATGTATCAGGATTTGGGTCGCCAGTTTTGGTGGCAGGGTATGAAGAGAGATGTGGCTGTCTTCGTATCGAAATGCCTTACTTGCCAGCAAGTGAAGGCCGAGCATCAGAGGCCAGCGGGTTTGTTGCAACCCTTGCCTATTGCCGAGTGGAAGTGGGAGCATGTCACTATGGACTTCGTTGTAGGTCTTCCGAGGACTCAGCGGGGTAGTGATGCTATTTGGGTGGTTGTAGACCGGTTGACTAAGTCGGCGCACTTTATTCCTATGCGCGTGAGAGATTCGGTAGATCATCTTGCCGACTTGTATATTCGGGACGTAGTGAGATTGCACGGGGTCCCAGTGACGATTGTCTCAGATAGAGATCCTCATTTTACTGCTAGGTTATGGCAGAGTTTGCAGAGTGCACTGGGCACTAAGTTGACCTTTAGTACGGCTTATCATCCTCAGACTGACGGGCAGTCCGAGCGTACTATTCAGATCCTCGAGGATATGCTTCGGGGTTGTGTCCTGGACTTCAGTGGGACGTGGGAGAGGCACTTGCCATTGGTAGAGTTTGCCTACAACAACAGTTTTCAGTCTAGCATCGGTATGGCACCGTTTGAGGCCTTGTATGGCCGACCGTGTAGGTCTCCAGTTTGTTGGGCCGAGGTGGGTGATGCACCTTTGTTGGGTCCGGAGTTGGTTAGGGAGACGACGGAGAAAGTTGAGCTTATCCGTAGAAGGCTTGTTACAGCCCAGAGTCGACAAAAGAGTTATGCCGACCGTAGGAGGAGGCCTTTGGCGTTTGAGGTAGGTGATCATGTCTTTCTGAAATTATCACCTAGGCGAGGCCTGATGAGGTTTGGGAAGAGTGGGAAGTTATCCCCTCGGTTTATTGGTCCTTTTGAGATCCTTGAGAGGATTGGTGAGGTTGCTTATCGATTAGCCTTACCACCGCAGTTGTCCGGAGTGCATGACGTGTTTCATGTGAGTATGCTTCGGAAGTATGAGCCAGATCCATCACATGTGTTGGATTGGACTGATTTAGAGGTAGATGAGGATGCCTCGTATGAGGAGAGACCGGTTCGGGTCTTGGATAGGCGGGATCAGGTCTTGCGTGGCAAGACCATTCCTTTGGTGAAAGTCTTGTGGAAACATCACGGAGTGGAGGAAGCCACTTGGGAACGTGAGTTGGAAGTCCGAGAGAAATATCCGGACTTGTTTGTTGATATGTAATCTTGTATTTAAAACTTTACATTTTGTTGAACTTAAGAGCTTTTATATATGTCTTAAGTTGTGAAACATTGAAAATGTTTTGGTTATTGGAAGTATGTTTTGGAACTTGCCTCATATGGAAGTTGAATGTAACATTATATGTGTTAAGTATATTGTTGACATTGGAAAGTTAGTGCATAATGTTAGTGCATGTTAATAATACATATGTTTGTGATATGTCTCTTGTTAAAGGGATGGGATGACCGGTAATGGGTCGAATTGTTGAATGTTCAGGTGTAACATTGTTGTTTAAAATGAAAGAAAACTTGTTTTTGAAAACTTATGCTTAATTTCGGGGGCGAAATTCTTTAAGGGGGGGAGGTTATAGCGATCTCAGGTTTACCCTTGTTGTACAGTGATCCGGACATGTGTCCGTGGATCTTGGTTGTTGTTTATTATCATGTTTGCATCCTTTGTACCTTGTATAGTGAGTTATGGGATGTGTTGGGCAGGTTTGTTACAGGTTGGTTGTGTTTGGGAGCCTAGTGTTGCTGCCCAGATTTTTGGTCCTTCGCTCGAGCGAGTAGTTTGTCGCTCGAGCGAGAGTAGTGTTGCCCCGGTTCTGGACCTGAGAGTTGTAGTTTCTGGCTCGAGCGAGAGTTTCGTGGCTCGAGCGGTCTGGGTTTTTCTTCGCTCGATCGAGAACTTCTTGGCTCGAGCGAGAGTTTTCTGTGTCTGGTCGCTCGAGCGACCAATCCTTCGCTCGAGCGAGAGTGTTTTATATCAGCGGACAGCAGCGTCTAAAACATCACTTTTTCACTTCTTTTCTTTGAGCAAACCCTTAATCCGGCACTCTCTCTCTCTAAACTTGCACTCTCTCTAAGGTTTGATCTCCCTAAGGTGTAAATCTAGCCTAGGGCCTTTGTTAAAAAGATAGAGGGCGTTGAGAGCTTCGATTTAATCTGAAAAAGTTTGGATTTGGAGCAAGTTGATCTTGGAGTCTTCATCTCCTTTTTGGCTTAAACTTCAAGGTAGGGATATCCTACTCCTCTCTATGGGTTTTGTCTTTAAATTTTGGTATTTTGAGATGTTGGGCTTGGTTTGGTAATTTTGTGAAAGTTTGGGGCTTTTGTGTAATTTTACAAAAGTTGGGGTTTTATTCATAATAAACCTAGATGCATGTTTGGCATAGAAAAATGGAATGATTGTTGAATCATTGATGAAAATGGGACCTAAGGGTTGAAATGGTAATTATGGAAAATGGCCTAATTACATTGCTTAATTAATTGGGATAATTAATTGGTGAGAAATGAGGAAATGAAATGTTGATTGAATATCCATTTGTGCATTTATTTTCTGTTTTAGAAATAACTGCTTTGGGCTATCGGTGGAGGATAGTCGAGATTGTTGTAGACAATGCATGATGATTAGGTAAACGGAAACTAATCAATGGAATGTGTCATGGAACTTGACGGTTGATAGAATACATTAATTGTGTGTATTGTGTGATTGTATATAGAACCAATGTGTTTATATACGTTATGTGTAGAGGAGGAGATAGGGGATGTACTCCGCGGTTTAGGGGAAGATAGGGGATGTACCTCTAAACCGGATAGGTATTGGGAGGAGATAGGGGATGAACTCCGTAGACAGAGCTCATATGCTTGTCTAGAGAAGTGAAGATAGAGCTCATATGCTTATCTTTGTGAAGTGAAGTGTGGATACAGCTTGTATGCTTATCTGTGGATATTGTTGATATACATATCTGTTGTGAAGTGTGGATACAGCTTGTATGCTTATCTGTGGATATTGATGATATACATATCTGTTGAGAATGTGGATATAGCTTTTATGCTTATCTGAATGTGAGATATAGTTTTTATACATATCTGTGGAAATGATGATAGAGCTAGTATGCTTATCTGTTGTAAAAGGGAAAATGAAAAGTAATTGGGACTTGTAAGTCGTTGACATAAATATGTAATTTATGTGAATGTATCAGTGTTGACCAACTATCAATTGCTAATGTTTTAGTCATTGTCCATGGTTGGTTTAGTGTATTTCTACTGGGCTGTGGCTCACCCTATATGGGAATATCATTTTCAGGTGCAGGAAGCATGCCACCTCCAAGGACATAGCTGGGAGGCTAGTGGCGGGCATAGTTTTGTCGTTTTACTTTTGATGTATTACATGTAATTTCAAGCCAAGGGCTTAATGTGTAAACGAGTTAGAACTCTTCGTTGTAACCAAGTGTTAACTTGGAAAGCTGTAAGCCCGTAGGGCATTTTGTTATGAGGTTAACATGTAATACTTATGTAATGGAATTCTAATGAATGAAAGGAATGCGGTTAGTTTAAATGTAAATGCATGTCTTATCTGATGGGTTTATTGTTATTATTTTGAGGGCGTTACAGTGTCTTTGCCAGTGATTTTCAAAGTAGACAGTCATTGTTCAGGCCGTTCTTAAAGGATACGACTGCCACCTCTTGGTTGCACCCTGGTATTCGATTAAATACCTCATAATACCTCTTAGCATAAGCCCTGAGACTTTCATCCTCGCCAATTCTCAAAGTCATCAGGGAGTCCACCCTCAACGGCTGTAGTTTGTTTGTCACAAACCTGGCCACGAACATCTCGGCCAGGCTTTTCTAGTTTTTCACAGTTCCTTTCAGCAACTTGTGAAACCAGTCTGATGTGATTTCCTCAAAGGATAAGGGGAACACCTTGCAGAGCAACGCCTTGTTCCCGATGCATAGTGCCATTGAGTTTAGGTACAAGCCGACATGAAAGTTAAGGTTAGACTTACCATTGTATATCTAGAATCTCGGCATGTGGAACCTTTTCGGAGCCTCAAATTCGTTCAATTCTACCGAAACGGTGTTCTCGGCTTGACCGGAGAGGTCACTTTGGCATCTAGTCGCTTCCTCTAGAGGTAATCCCGCAAATCCTCCGTGGTCTGCTTAGGAGCTCGGCTACCAACGGATTGTAGCCTTTTTGGCGTGCTACTTCCGGTGTCATTATAAGTCCTCTTGGACCTCCCTCCATTAGTCGTGTCGAAACAAAGCTCTTTCCTTTGAACATGACGATGTTCTTTGGTGTAGGCGTCTTTGGTACGATGTGTCTTCTGAGACTCTCCTTTCATCGACTCTCCCTGCTTGACCTCCCGTGGAGGTCGGTGAGAATGTTCCTTTGTCCTGTCATGCCGAGGGACTACAGAAACTGTTTTTTGTCCCCCTTTCTAGGCATCGTTCTTGGCCGCCGAAATCGGCGTGTCTTGTAATGGAAACAGTGGCTGCATGACATTATTCTGCATCATAAAACTGACGACCTATTACAAGTCTGCCAATTTGTTCGCCATTCCTTTCATCTCGCCGTCGCTCTTTAGGCATCTATCTTTTCATACCTGTAGGTCGTTCTCGTTATAGTACTCGCCTCGGTCTACCTTCTTTGGTACGTCTCCCTCCTAGCCGACGTCTTTCTCTCCAAGATTCTTATCCCGAGGTTCTTCGTTGTAGTTATCCTCCTCTACGTTAGGGTCAATGTGTTTACCACTTCCAGTAGGGATGTCATCCCCAATCTTCTTTTTTTGTCCGTCGTTAGCCATCTATTCTCCTTTCTTTCCTACAGACGGCACCAAATTGTAAGTGTTGATTTTTTACCACACTGCCAAACAGGTACTGAGATGGAGAACACCGGCAGAATAGATTGCGCCTGAACAACCTGTCGCAGAAAGATAAGACTCCAGTGGTGGTTCGTCCACCCGGAGGGCACTCCGACGATCAAGTCAGTACTCAGTTATCTCTCAAAGATAACAAATAGTGCTTAACTCATTAGCCAGGATACAAAAGGCATAGCTTAGACCCACGAGGGTGCCCTACTTTTATAGCCTGAATTAACCTGATCTCTGTAGAAGCCTAGCTTCTCTTGGACTCTGGCTCAATGCTTATCTTGGACTCTACAATGGATAAAGATAAACTCTCTAAGAGTTTTATCCTTATCCAGGCTGAGGTCCTCCTCCATTATAGGAATTTTTTAGCTTATCCGTTCATCTCGGATTCCGATATCTTTGTAGATAACCTTGACCTAGCCGAAATCACCTTGGCGCTATAACCTAGACACGTGGCACCTCGGCTGGCACCTCGGCTGGCACTTCAGTGCCACCTTGGCCACGTGTTGTCATCCACAAAAATATGTCCGCACAGTAACAAGGTTAGAAAAACTTTCTCTATGAAATTTTGTAGGAGAAATATCAAATCAGTGTAATTTTGTAAAAATAATAATAAATTAGTGAATTTTTTTATAAATATTAATAATTAAAATTGTAATTTTTTTTAGAAACATTTCCACACAAATCCTAATTTATGAACTTATACTCCATCCTAACTAAGATTTTTTAGACCTTGTAGTCGTATTAAATTTAATAGTCGAAATTACTCTTCAAATAATGATTGTTCATCGTTTATGATTATCTATAAAGGAGCATGATGATTTGAGATTTATTTTGATTTTCAAAACTTTAAAACATCAACTTTCAAATTGAAAAAACTATAAAAAAAAAAATATGTCAAAAAAAAAAACACTAATCAGTGTGTTTTGCTTCACTTTTCTGAGTTCAGTTTTCTAGAAATTGAGTTTTTCGTTTTTTATATTTTTTTTGTTTTTAGTGAATATTTTTGAAGTTTTAAGCATTTTTTTACCCTTTTAGATACACCTTACTTAGATGTATCTAAATAATAAAATATTTGTGAAACAATATTTTAAAAAATTAATAAATACACAAAAATACGAAAAATATACTGAATTTTAGGTTTTTATTTTATTTTATTTTATATTTTTGATATTTAGTAAATTTTTTAAAGATTTTTTTTCACAAATATTATACTTTTTAAGTATATTTATGTTAGATGTGTCTAAAAATTAAAAATTGATTAAAATATTAAAAAAATACAGTGAAAACAAAAAAACATAAAAAAGCAAAATTTTCGGAAAATTGTTTTTTGAAAACCAAAACCAAGCAAAGTGAGATGTTGTTTTGAAAAAGTTGAAAAAGCTGAATTAATTTTTTTTTTTATGCAAAATTGAAAATTTTGTGTCTATAAAGGAGTATGGTGATGGAACATTGATGTGCAAAATTGCAAAAAAAAATAAAAAATGAAAAAACTGATAATGTTCTCAGTTTTAAAACTGAAAAAAAAACTGATAATCTTCTAGGTTTTATTGGATAGTTGAATCAAATTAATCATGCTTTGTTTTTTTTTTATCAGTTAGTAAAACAATTATCTGGAACATTACTATACAAAATTGATAATATTCTTAGTTTTAAAAATTAGAAAAAACTGATAATATTCTCAGTTTTACTAAATAGGACTTATTGGTTCAAAAAATCTTAAATACGACCTAAACTATCATAACTTTTGTAAATAGGACTTTTATGTAATTAATATTTTTTTTATGAATATGTAACTTCTTTTTCTTCTAACATTCCAATGGGGTGCAATTACCCCAATTTTGTATTATAGAGGTGGAGTTTGGTTAATTGTTTTTTTATTTTTTTATTATTTTTATAATCATTTCGTTGTTAGTGAACTTTTTTAAAAAACAAACAATTTTTTTTAAACTTTTAGATCCTACTAGATTAGTAGATCTTAAATTATTATATTTTTTAAAAAGCCTATTAGTTTTTTTTAAAAATTTTTACTTTTAGATTCTTCAAAATTAGGAGGAACTAGAAGTAAAAAAAAAAAAAAATTGACATAAATTTTTTAAAAATTCCACTAAAGACAAATTTTAAATTTTTTTTCTTCTTCTAAGTTTTTGAATTGTTACTGAACTTAGCCTCAATGAGTCCTAAGATTTTTAAACAATTATTTACAATAAAAGCATGACAATGAATTTTGTTTGTCGGGTCATTCCAATTTTTTTTTTTTTTTTTTTTTGAACAGGGGAAATAATAGCCAAGCAAAGAAAGTAGAACAACATCAAAAATCAAAAAACTAACCAGCACCTAATAAAGCAACAAGGGCAGCTGGTGGGTTTGGGACCCAATCCGGAGGGAGATGACCATGCAGCGAGGCTTGTGCCACCCAATGGGCTACACGATTTGCAGCTCGAGGTCTCCATTGAAGGAGCAACCCTTCCTGAGAAGCCAATCTCTTAATATCATCAATAATCAGTCCACACTCCCAAGGAGGAACAGTCTCTGATACGCTGAGGAGGATGACTGATTTGTTATCTCCTTCTATAATCGCCCCTGGTAAACCGCAGTTTTGAGCAAAGAGACATGCCCATCTGCAAGCTAGAGCTTCACCTTGGAATGAAGAGGAGATAAATTCTTTCTTGGTTAAGCCATGCAGAATCCGCCCCGAAGCATTCCTTAATACCATTGCAATAGAGGCTTAGGAGGAACCTTTTTTCGTAGCCACATCCCAATTGATTTTGAATTGGCCTTGATCAGGGGGCATCCAGTTGCCCACTTCAGTTGGGTTCAAAGAAGGCTCGTGAGAAAAGGAAACAACTGGGCTTATTGTTACATACTCAAATTCCGCCATTGCCACTCGAGCTCGATGTAAAGTCGAGGAGGGCTCCACAGGGTGATGGTTGAAAACAAAGTTGCATAGTCTAATCACATGAACCAACACAATAAAACAGAATTGCTAAGGCTATTTCAATTGAAGACTATTATCACTATGTTTGGTGTAGATTTTAACATGTTGAAACTGGATAATCAAAAAATATAAATTAAAATCACTTTTTTGTTTTTTTTGTTTTGCTTTTCAAAAATTATATTTTTTTCATTTTATTCAAACTATTTTTTTTCTTATGAAAATGTAAGCAAAAGTGACACCAAAATTCTTGCACAAATTAAAAAAGAAAAGAAAAGAAAATTATACTAAGTAGCACATAAATTGCACCAAATCGTTCCAATATGAGATTCCAATTAACAATTGGTTGATGATGGCATCTTTAGTTGTATGTCTTATTTCTTTCAATAAATTCATGTTCTTTTATTTGACAAAAATAAAAAATAAAGTCAGTATTTGTCGACAATATTAGGAAAATTTAGCCAAAATTCTCTATGCCCAACATGTTACTGTGTAAAGGACAATCTAAACTGTTTTATTTCTTAAACCTCCTGAACAAGAAGCGTGTTCTTTATAAAAGACAGATTAATATATATATTTTTCCTTTTTTCTAGGCAATTTTACCCTGAATATGTGTCAGAGATTTGAATCAAATTTAATAATTATTGACGTTGAAATTTTGTTGAATGATCATTGTTGGCCATTGTTCAATGATCAAATCTAGACCACAAGGAATAAATTTATCTTTGAGAATACTATTCCAAACTAGTTGGCCGGAGAGAGAGGGTCGCCGGAGTGGAAGGGGGGACTACCGGAGAAGAGAATGAGGAGTTACAAGTAGAAAGTGTACGGGTGAGGTTCAAAGGTATATTTGGGATTATGGTAGGGGTCAAAAGAAAATTAAAGAGGGAAGCAATTTTGGTGATGGAAGGCCATAGAAACAGGAGATCTACAATAGAAAGGTAGGGGCATTTAGCAGCCCTCAATTTTTATTGATTGGAGTTTTCAAGTGTGGTTTTTTGAATTTTCAATTCATATATTTTTTTATAGTGAACGTTTTTATTTTTTTAACCAATATTTATTTATTTATTTATTTTTAAAATTTTTATATCTACTTGAGCTAGATCAAAAAAATTTAAAACTTAATTGCAATATAAAAAAAAATTACTAAAAAATGAATTAAATATTTAAAAAAAATATTTTTGAAAACTCAAAATATAGAGTACTTTTATTGATTTTTGCAAGACAAATAAATAAATGTCACAACATAAGAGATGTATCTAATTTTGCTGTATTTAACAAAAATTAATTAAATATAAAAAAAATTATTAAAGACAAATAAAAACTCATTTAAAAAATTAAACCAAACACAATCTATATTTTTTAATATCAGTGGAGGCAATGTGAATTTATGTACTAAATGTCATTTAAAAAAAATAATAATAATGTAAATAAATGAAATGTGAATGCAATGCAACGTGACAATTACCAAAAGGACCACACAATGGTCATCCTTTTTTGTTTCTTCTTCTATGGTTCACTAATGTCATCCTACAAATATTAAATTCCAAAAAAAAAAAATCTAACATCATTCAATGCCAAAGCCATCTCCCTCTCTCTCTCTCCATTATGGGTTCCTTTGGAATGTGGATTGGCTTTTTAACTTTTTAGTTATTTTAGCTTAAAGTTAAAAAGTCTCGTTTGGGATAGACTTTTTAAATTTTTTAACTTTTGTGAGTGAAAAAATGAAATGATTATGGATTGGATGTGACATTTTATCTTATTTAATTAAAATAGCCTATTTTGTCCTACATGACTGTAATGCCCTCAAAAAAAGAACAAGACAACCATTCACAAATTGTCATAAACATAGGAGAAATACCATCTCTTCAGAGTTTCCTTTACAAAGACATTACATGCATTACATTTTCATAAGCATTAATCTTGAAACTGTAGCATGTAACTCTAACTTCTAAACAACAAAAATAAGTGCCCAAAGGGCTTACAGCTTTCCAAGTTAACACTTGGTTACAACAAAAGAAGAGTTCTAACTCTTTACATATAAAGCCCTTGGCTTGGATTCACATTTAACACCAAACAAAATGTACAAAATGGAGTCTTCAACCCCTAAGCCTCCCAAGCTATGTCCTTGGAGGTGGCATGTAACCTACACCTGAAAAATGGTGTCCCAAGTAGGGTGAGCCAAAACCCAGTAGAGATATGCTAAACAATATATGAGAATTAACTAAAACATTAGCATTCGATAAATGTTTAACACTTGAAAACCAACTTACACATCTATAACCAATCAACATTGACATCCATACTTCCATTCATTTACATTTACTTGTCCAAATCAATTCATGGACATAGTTCATCATCGTTTAAACAATTCAAAATGAGACTACAACTCATTTATCAACTCTTCAATCATAAACATTTATTCATACACTTCTATTTCTTGCTATTTTACGGAACTACGTCCGAGGGTACCGGTACCCAAATATATATATGATTTCGGGACTTTCACCCTGAATACTCTGGCCAACTTAATTATCAATGGAGTCCATCCCCTATCTCCTCCCAAACAATGAAGTACATCCCCTATCTCCTCACAAACAAAGATACATATACAATGTATTTAAATACGTTGTCATATAAAATGACCAATTCAATCACATATTCAATGTTTATATCCAACCATCATATTCAATGACATATTCTAATTGATTAGTCTCAATTTACCTAATTATCATGCAGTTTCTACAACAATCATGACTATCCTCCACCGATAGCCCAAAACAGTTATTTCTAAACAAATAAATAAATCTATCAAATAGATAATTTATCGACATTTCCATAGGTGAGTAATTTATTAATCCAACTACACCATTTAATCACATGTTCCTTCAATCCCATAATTTCCAAGCAAATCTCGTTATTTATACGAAATAACTTATTTAATTCAATTAGGGCAAATCTCCCCCTTTATCAAACATTATACCAAAGACCAAATTTCATCAATTCTTCTTAAGTCATAATATGTTCAAGACCTCTCATGCCCATAAAGCACCCAAATAGAAAACCACTTTTTTATACATATGGAAACCAACCAAAATTTTACCAAAAACCTTTCCAAATCACACCGTTTATACAAGATGACAATATCTATGTTAAAATCCATATAGGAGAGTAGAATATCCCTACCTCAAGCTTAGAAGAGGAAGAAGAAAGAAAAACTCAAAAGTTGACGAACGAGAAACGACGTTTTGCTCCGATCAAAATGAAGCCCTCGACAAGCTCTACAATGTATCTCAAAGGAGCAAGGTGAATAGAGGCCTTCAAGCAAGCAGATCTAAGGATCTATGAGTGAAATGTGTTTTTTGAGAAAGAGAGAGAGACTCTCACGATTTAGAGGGAGAAAAGGAAAGAAGACATAAAGAAAAGGGTTAAGTGAGAGCCTATTTATAGCACTAGATAAAGTTAGAAATAAGCCCCAAAGCCAACCCAAAATATCTGGTCAAAACCCCCAAAAGTAGTCCCCAAATCGATAGAAAAATTTGAAAAAAAACATCGAAGGTGTCGACCCTTGCAACACAGGTGTCGACCCCCAAGAAGAAAAGCTGGAACACTAAGTTTGACTGCACAGCAGGTGTCGACCCTTCCCCAGGTTGGTGTCGACACCAAAATGCCGTGAGCAATTTCAGAATAAGGGTCGACTCTTCCCAGATTGGTGTTGACCCTTGCGGCCAAGTAAAAGAGAAGGTGTCGACACCACCAAGACCGGCGTCGACCCCAGAACATGATTTTCAAGTTTCCAAACAACTTTTCAACGCGAACAAGCGTGAATGAGCAATCCTAACAAGTTTAAATCAATTTGTACACCTCCAAAACTAAGGTACAACAGCACCAAAGATTCCCAAAATAAAATAAAGGGTTCAAATACACTTACCAAAAGCTTTAAAGGACACAAGTGCTACAACTGACTATTTTAATCCAAACGCTCATCCCAAATAGGACCTTTATTAATTAGTTTATGGTACCACTTAACAAGAAGTTGTTTTATGTACATTGACTTCAATAAAAAATAATTAAATATAATTATCTTATATGAAATGAGATTAACATATTTTGTGGAAGAGAGTTGAGTTTTTATCCAGTTTAGATTTAGATGGAAACGTATGGTTCAAATTAGTTTTAATAATATGAATCAGTTTTTTTTTAAAAAAAAAAAAATTTCATATACATCATTTATAAAAAAAAAAATTAAATCAATTCACAAGTTCATTTCTACTTTACTAGTCCATTAAACCTCTCTTTTTTTCTCTCCTATTCATTTGTGCTACCACCTTATATTTGGGTACATGTAGTCTATAGAAGGCATCACTTGATATTATCATATGATATTGTACATTAATTATAAATTTCCATTCTTCATCGAAATTCGAGATTCGAGATTAATTTTTTAATAACTTTATTGTTGACTCTTTTTCTGTCTCATTATTTTTTAAAATTTACCTTCTTAAACTCTACTTGACTAAACGAACACCTCCCCCCCAAAAAAAAAAAAAATAAAAGATGCCAAAATAGAAATTTTTTTTTTTTTTTTTTTTTTTTGGTTTTTTGGGGTTAAATTCTTCTATACTAGAAAGAATGGAATAACAAAAATTTCAACATAATTTAAAAAAAAAAAGAAAAGAAGAAGAGATGATGAATTACACTGATCTCCCTGACATTTGGAAAAAATATAACAAGACTTATAATTTTGGATTAATTACAACCACAATCTATTACAACCAAGGAGGTGAAAACAAGCAAGCATGTGAGAGCAATGCTATATATATATATATATAAAGAGAGAGAGAGAGAGAGGTGAGAATTGGAAGGTGAAGCGATAACAATTAAGAATTGAATAGTTCAACTTGTACTTGTAGCAGATGAGGAAGGATTGATGCAAACCAAAGCTTGTTTCCAGAATCAGGCTACCTGATGGAAAAATCAATAGATTGATGAAAAAGTGATCAAATTACAGTGAGTTCAGATGAAGAAGTTGAATACGAATTATAGTGAGTTCAGTGAGTTCAAGTGATCAAAGTAGAGAGATGAATAAGTTGAAATACGAATGAATGATTCGAAAAGACTCACTGAGACGAGAGAGAGAGAGAGAGAGAGAGAGAGAGAGTTCATACCGATACTTACCCCAAAAAAAAAGAGTTCATACCGTTGGAGATCTCTTCTTCAGACGACCATGGTGATCTATAGATCGAAATCGAGAGAGGGAAATTAGATTCTCTTACTCAGCAAGTTAACACACAATCTGATTTGGGGAAAATGAGAGTTTAAGAAAAAAGGAAAATATAAATTGGGCATAGAGGGTTCATAAGTTTTAACTTCGGCTGATCTGCCGTTGCAAATAATTTTTTTTTGCGACGGTCAAATAATTAGACGCAAAAAGTTATTTTTCTAGTAATGCAAACAACATTTCTTGATCATAATCTGTTGGAAATTCAATCATGGTTTTCAAGCAAGGTTTTCAAACACGCAAATTACATAGTATAGAAGCAAGGTTTTCAAGTTCTGAGTTTAGCTTTTCATCTCATGTACATTCTCATAACCTACTTGGCAAACAGGTTCTAGGAGAAATTTCAAATGTGGTGATTACTAGATCTATGTCCTTAGTTTGGCGAGATATATTTCTATTGTGTCAAATGTTGATCTGCACTTATTTTTTGTTGAAAATTTTAAAATTGTGATTGGTAATGGTGAAAGGACACACTTTTGGAGAGACAAATGGTTGGTGATTGGAAAGTTGGAGGATGTCTTCCCTAGGCTTTTTAACTTATTAGAGGCTAAGGATGGCTCCTTGAAGTCTTTTATTCAAATCAGAGATGCAGCTGGAGGGTGACAGTTCTCATTCAAAAGACCTTTAAGAGCCTGGGAAGAGGAGGAGGTTAAAAGGCTTATTGAGGTATTGGAGGATGTTCCCAAGCTAAGGATCAATATTGATGATCAAGCTTGGTGGAATGCAGAACCATCGGGCTCTTTTTCTGTTTCCTCTGCCAGAAGATGGTGTGAGTCTGCTCAAGGGCCATCTCTTAGGATTACTAAACTGTTGTGGGGTAACGGTGCACCACCAATAGTGAAATTTTTTGGTTGGTTGGTTGGCCTGGAAAGTTCGAGTGAAAACGGCTTTTTATCTTCAAAGAATTGCAGTTTTGGATCCCAATGTGAACAATTATTGTCTGTTTTGCAGGGAGAATGTGGAAACTGTCAATCACATCCTACTATATTGCCCTTTGGTATGGAGAATGTGGTCTAAATTATTGGATTGGTGGAACTTGTCTTGGGTAATTCCTGGGTCTATTAGAGATCTTCTGGAATGGTGGTTAGGTACAAGCTGTAGCAGGTTTGAAAGGATGATATGACATTCTATTCCTTTTGCTATCATGTTATAGCGATCCCGGGTTTACCCTTGTTGTACAGTGATCCGGACATGCGTCCGTGGATGTTGGTAGTTGGTTATTATCGTGTTTACATTCCTTTTTCTTCATATTTGAGTTATAGGATGTGTTAGGCAGGTTTGTTACAGGTTGGTTGTGTTCGGGAGCCTAGTGTTGCTGCCCAGAATTTTGGACCTTCGCTCGAGCGAGGAGTTGGTCGCTCGAGCGAGAGTGGGGTTCGTGTTTGGTGGGTCGAGCCAGAGTGGCTCGCTCGAGCGAGCGGTTGCACCTGGTTCTGGACCTGAGAGCTGTCTTTCTTGGCTCGAGCGAGCTTCCTTCGCTCGAGCGGTCTGGGTTTTTCTTCGCTCGATCGAGAACTTCTTGGCTCGAGCGAGAGTTTTCTGTGTCTGGTCGCTCGAGCGACCAAGCCTTCGCTCGAGCGAGCGTGTTTTATATCAGCGGACAGGAGCGTCTTAAACATCACTTTTTCACTTCCTTTCTTTGATTAAACCCTAAATCCGAGCCTCTCTCTCTCTAAACTTACATTCTCTCTAAGATTTGATCTCCCTAGGGTGTGAATCTAGCCTAGGGCCTTTGTTAAAAAGATAGAGGGTGTTGAGAGCTTCGATTTAATCTGAAAAAGTTTGGATTTGGAGCAAGTTGATCTTCGAGTCTTCATCTCCTTTTTGGCCAAAACTTCAAGGTAGGGATATCCTACTCCTCTCTATGGATTTTGTCTTTAAATTTTGGTATTTGAGATGTTGGGCTTGGTTTGGTAATTTTGTGAAAGTTTGGGGCTTTTGTGTAATTTTACAAAAGTTGGGGTTTTATTCATAATAAACCTAGATGCATGTTTGGCATAGAGAAATAGAATTAATGTTGAATCATTGATGAAAATGGGACCTAAGGGTTGAAATGGTAATTATGGAAAATGGCCTAATTACATTGTTTAATTAATTGGGATAATTAATTGGGAGAAATGAAGAAATGAAATGTTGATTGAATATCCATTTGTGCATTTATTTTCTGTTTAGAAATAACTGCTTTGGGCTATCGGTGGAGGATAGTCGTGATTGTTGTAGACAATGCATGATGATTAGGCAAACTGAAACTAATCAATGAAATGTGTCATGGAACTTGACAGTTGATAGAATACATTAACTGTATGTATTGGGTGATTGTATATAGAACCATTGTGTTTGTATACGTTATGTGTAGAGGAGGAGATAGGGGATGTACTCCGCGGTTTAGGGGAAGATAGGGGATGTACCTCTAAACCGGATAGTGATGGGAGAAGATAGGGGATGAACTCCGTAGATACAGCTCATATGCTTGTCTAAAGAAGTGAAGATAGAGCTTATATGCTTATCTTTGTGATGTGTGGATATAGCTTTTATGCTTATCTGTGGATATTGTTGTTATACATATCTGTTGAGCATGTGGGTAGTGCTTATATGCCTATCTGTTGAAAAAGGGGAAATGAAAAGTAATTGGGACTTGTAAGTCGTTTGACATAAATATATGATTTATGTGATTGTATCAGTGTTGGCCATCTATCAATTGCTAATCTTTTAGTCATTGTTCATGGTTGGTTTAGTATATTTCTACTGGGCTGTGGCTCACCCTATATGGGAATATCATTTTCAGGTACTGGTAGCATGCCACCTCCAAGGACATAGCTGGGAGGCTAGAGGCGGGCATACTTTTGTTGCTTAACTTTTGATGTGTTACATGTAACCTCAAGCCAAGGGCTTAATGTGTAAACGAGTTAGTACTCTTTTGTTGTAACCAAGTGTTAACTTGGAAAGCTGTAAGCCCGTAGGGCATTTTGTTATGATGTTAACATGTAATACTTATGTAATGGAACTCTAAGGAATAAAGGAATGTGGTTAGTTTATATGTAAATGCATGTCTTATCAGATGGGTTTAATGTTGTTATTTTGAGGGCGTTACACATGTGGTCTGTGTGGAAGCTCAGAAATGAATGTGTGTTCAATGCAATTCAACTAGATTTTATGGATTTCGGGGTGTTGCTGAAGGTTAGAATTGCTTTATGGTTGAAATATAACACACATGGGATATATTTTTCTATTAATGATGTGGTGTTCAACCTTGCTCAAGGCAACGAAACAGAATCAAAATTCTGGGCTAATTTTTGGCTGTGGAGATTGTTGTCTGTAGGATAGTTTTAACAGGTGGGGTCTGTTTGATTGTTTGTTACTCCTTTGTTTTGGGGTGATTTTTCTGTTTGTTGTTGGTTTCTCACCAACATTTTGGCTTGAGCTAGCACAAGATTGGGCATCCTTCTTGGTGCCAACTTAGTTGGGATCAGGTTGAGGTGCTATGATGCTTTCGAGCTCTTGTCTTTTCTTTATTGATGGTCTTCATATGTAATGTTTTGATTTTATCAATAGAGTTTTCTTATTTTGTTGATTAAAAAAACATCCTAAAATGAAAATTTTTAAGTCAATAAGCAGGCCTTGCCTCTCGACAAAGTGTTATTTGATATAAACTTCAATACTCAAAAACAAAAAATATATAATTTGAATAAGTAGTAATCAACTTACAGACTTGGGGAATGAACCAAATTTTCCCAGAAGTGAAGAGATAGATCCACCAGGGACAATTTCCAACAAAATATTCAACGATGCCTCCTCTCTAGTTGTTCCCAAGTATCTCTTCAAGAAAAAGAAGAGACGAGTAAAGTTAGAAAACCAACCAAAAATATAAAAATAGACAGACAAGACAGTAAAAATGAACAACTATTGCTTCAGGAAGAATGCAAATCAAATACTTACAACAATGTTTGGATGTGAAAGATTCTCAAGAAGGTTCACTTTTTCTTCAAGCTCTCTAATGTGGGCCTAACAAAAATTAAAAAAGGTCAAATTCAAATAACATACTCTTGCCAATCAACTAAAGCAAAAATCTTTAAACATTAAAATGGAAAACTACCAATTTAGGAGTGTTTTGGGAAAATGGTAAAAAGCTGGCTTTTGGTTTTTTATCAAGTTTTTGGCTTTTTTAGAAAGTGATTTGGGAAGTTCGTAAAAAATTGCTTTTGGCTTTTTCAATTAATATTTGTTTATAATGTCACATCACAATCAAATGACCAAAATATCCCTACACAATTTACTAAATTTACATTTTTACCCATGTACAACCCTAGACAACATGAAGGGTATAATGGTAATTTCACATGCAACTTTTTTGGACTTCCCAAATGACTTATTGTTAAAAAAGCCAATCTAGCCTTTTACCCCCAAGCTGCAAAATGCAGCTTTTAATCTTGGTTCTCAAATGGGAACTTAGTACCACAAACGCGATCTATACTATATATATAAGCAAATGTAGTGTTATCTCAAAAAATTTCAAAAATTCATTCCTAAATTCTCATAATTTTAAAAAGAAAAAAAAAACATGGCACCCCCCTCTAGCTCCATTTTCACTTTTCAAGTCTTCTCACTTCCTCTCCCTATATAAAAAAATAAAAGTAAAATAATAAAAAAAAATCACATAATATCTTTATTTCCAACAATTCAAATGAAAGGATAGAAATCCAATATAGTTATCCTTATCTCTCTTCTACAAAAATCTAAAAAAATAAAAACAAATAAAAAACCAAGAGATAAAAAGAAGCAAATTAAAAATAAAAGACAAAAATCCTACATAGTTATCCTTATTTCTTTTCTATAAAAAATCTAAAAAAACTTCTCTTATGTTCGTATTCCAATCTCTATAAATAGTTGTACTATTCCCACCAAAATGAAATTAAAGATGATGAAGGAAAAAAAAACTCACAACTCTCGATTGCATGCTCTCTTCTTTGTTACAACAACATGATTACTTCTCCATATCTTTCTAAATAAAAACTCGTTCAAAACCTGTTTATCTACAATTTACTTATGAAGACATGGGTATATCACTACAATTCTAAAGGTTTTATTTTATTTTGCTTTTTTTTTTCTCGGACATTTTTCAATTGTGTGTTTCATATTTTTATTTTTAATATTGAATCACTTTTTAAAAATTATTCAATCATTTCTCCATTTTCATAGTGTTTTTCCTTTTCAAATATTTCGGACAAACAAAAAAGTAATGGCATTGTTGTGACTGAGAGTGATGAATATCTTTTTGTAATCATCATCATAAGAAGCTAAAGTTGAGGGTATGGCACTATTGTGACTCAGAGTAATGAATATCTTTTTATAATCATCATCATAAGAAGCTAAAGTTGAGGGTAAGAAGAAGAAGGAGATGAAAAAACTATGAGGACTTGAATTAATGTGCAAAATTGAATACAAACTTAATAATATTAAAAAATTAATATTTTATTTATGTTTATCTTTAAATTTAAACATTTATTTGCTGGTTGTTAAACAAGTTTTGAGTTTTGTTCAATTATATGTATGCATTGGACTCTCCTAAAATCAATAAATTTTTGTTTATTTTTTTAAAAATTTAATCAATGAGTTTTGGAAGCATCAAAAATTCAAATTAATTTGTAATTAATTAAAAAATCTATTATTTAGTTCATTTGCTCCTTTATCTATATGCCACAAATAATTTAAAAAATACATCTATTGGTTTGAAGTCACATTACACACTAAAAATAGATCTAATATCGGATTTATACTATTACTAGAAATAAACTTGGATTTTTTTAAGTAATTCAAAAAATCTAATTGAATTATTTGTTACAATTTAATCATAACTTTTGGCCAAAATTTACTTAACTAACAAATAAAATTTTAATTTATGAAATACAAAACCTGTGTTTTTTTCTTTTAAAGCACTGTTGCCTGCAATTGAAACCTGCATTGCATAGATATTAAAAAATTAGAAAGTAACAAAATCAAAACCAAACAGATTTCAAAAAAAAAAAAGAATAAAAATTAACCTGCTTGATGGCTAGAAGAGCTCCAGAATCGATATTGAGTCCCATATAAACCCTTCCAAATGCGCCGCAACCGATCAATTCACCTTTTCTCCACCAGATCGTCGGGCGTCGTCTTTCTTGACTTTGATCGCATCAGACTTGGCAATCAGTGGAAGTGCAGGGACTGGAGGCTTTGAGAAGAGTCCGATTCCCGATTTGCGAATGATGGAGCCGATCTTCTCAACGAAGCCTTCGAAGACACCTCCATCGTCAGAGGGCTTGAAAACCAGAGATCGGCAAACTGAGCCGATGAAATCTTGCTTTGTATTGTGAGTAATGTAGGCTGGATCGAGAGAGATTGAAGAAGATTTGGTGTCGGAGAGAGAAAATGTAGGGTTCAAATGAAACGCAGGGCGAGGGAAAAGATTTGGTGTTTGACACTGACAGTGATGAGAAAGAGATAGCGAGGGAAAAGGCTTGTTTTTTCGTGTTCTTTTGCACAAACATCCTCACAGTTCTATTAATTTATGGTAAATTACACTGACACCTTGAGATTTGATCTAATTACATTTTACTCTCTAACATTCTAAAAATTATATTCCTACTTTGTAGCTAATAGTTTCATTTCACATGGGTAGAGCTTCCCTCTTTCTCTACCTCTCTTAAGTGTGATAATACAAATTTTTTTTTTTTTTTTGAAATACTTTGATCTGTAATGATTTTTTTGTTATGTTGGAATGTTAAGTTAGTTAGTTATGATTATATTTTCTGCAATGCTCTTATTGATAGGTGCTTTTAAGCTGGTATACGTAATTCTTACTTAAAATTTGATGCTCGGTGTAATATACTACTGCAGTGGTGAATGCAATGAACTTTTTGATAATTTTGACCAATTGTTGTGTTCGGCACACTTTATTTCTCTTGGTTTCTTTTTTAAATTTCATTTTTCCTATAATTTTCTTCCTTTTAGTTTATTATTTCATTGAATGACATTTGACCCCAGTAAAAACCCAGCTCACTTTATTGAGTGTTTTACTACGGCCTTCTGGTGTTATGGTCATGATCGTAAATGTGAGTAATACCTAGCAGTGTATGGTTTGGATTTTTTTACCAAAGAGTTAAATGTCATGTATGGTATGCATATTTTTCAACTTTTGTTGTTAAGGATTCTATGGCTACAATATGGAACGCAGTAGGAATTTTGATAAACACCTGGTTAATTGGCTTGGATTACTCACTCTTTTATAAAAGCAAATTTCTTTTTCAAATTTCCTGATATATGTTTGGTGTGGCTTATATGTAGGATTCATTTTATTGTGGCTTGACAACTGAAGAAACACAACGACTACATGAATATAACTTTGATTATCCTGGTAATAAAATTTATAATTAAGTATTGCTATAGGCCTTTAATTTGTATGTAAACTCTGTTGGTGTTTTTTTCTCTACTTTGCTGACTATATGGTGCAACTAGAATTCAGTAGAATGCACAGGAGCTTTTGTGAAAATCTCAAATATAAGTTTGCTTGTGTGTAGATGCTTTTGACTCCGAACAGCTTGTACAATGCATTGAGAAACTCAAAAGTGGCGATCTGTCCAAGTCCCAATATATGATTTTAAAAACCATCGCAGGCAGGTAATATTCTATGCAACATTTTGTATATACTATTAATGTGGTAGTCGGTATGTATCGCACTTGATAAAAGCTTCTCAGCTCCTTTATATAATTTTGTTTAGAATTGATGTGACCTTGAACTTGTCAAGAATGAATCAACTTCTAGTTTTATGTTATTGCTAATCATTCATTTTAATATCCTAATTTTGGCTATGCATGTCCTTCCTTATTATATGCTATGGTCAAGGTCCATAGAATGTCTCTGAGCCACGAAGGCTTATTAAGTCATTGCAAATTCAATAATTGTTTTGACCTTTCTCGGATAAATTTCACTTGCATTAATATTATCTTACCACATTAACCTCACAGGTGAAACACCAAGCTTCTTAACAATTTTGATGTTGGAAAAGAGGGCATTAGGCTGGACTGGGCTGGGCTGGGTTGGGTTGGGTTGGGTATTATTAATTACGTTTGTTAGGGGGTGGGGGCAAGAATGTATTTCTAAATTTAGCTTATAAATGTCCTTGATCCCATTAAAGAGAGGAGTGGATCAAATTTTCTCACAGTTCTCAACATTTGCAGCAGATACTTTCAATGCCCATGAGAGGGCTTGTGAAATACAGAGTTTTCTTTGAATAACAAACTCCTCAGGCTGAATGAAGTAGAAATAAGTTGTGAAAGTATTCCTAGTTAGGCTCCAGGCTTTTCCTCTTTGTTTCTATCCATTTGTGTTCTGCTTTAGCTACAATTTGACCAGACATGTCCATGCCCATGCCTTGCATCAACAGTCTTAGTTGGCTCCACACACCTGTTTGCTAGTAAATTAATCTTTTTCCACCCATAATTGAAATTGCTTTTTTTATTTATTTTACTGACAACTTACAGACTCACAGTTTTTCCCTACCTATTAAAAGAGGAAGCAAGTCCTAGCCTAAGAATAGATGGCATACCTCAATTTACAGTAGACAACTAGCATGGCCAACTTCTAATGCTGATTTTGTATTTCATTGCAGTCAGCCAGCATGGCCACTATGTGGGCATCCTAAGCAAAGCAACTAGCCACAGGTTTCACCTATTTATGGACAACTTCTAATGCTGATTTTGCATTTCATTGCAGTTTGGGAGACGAAGAAACTGTTAATGCTTGCGTCATTATTTATTTTACAGAAAAAGAATAAATTGGTAATTCTTGTATTTATGTGAGTGGAGCACGTTGAGTCCACTTTTGAATCTAATCTCGTTGTCTCCAAGTGAAAACTATTTCATGACAGTGAAAAAGAAATAAGACAAACTCTTTTAATGTCAGAATTTGGTTAATGCCTACTCAATATCACACTACTTAGAGAAAAATGAATGCTATCAACAGCCAAAACTTCATATCACTTTCAAAGGCCTGAGTTTGAAAATTGCTTCCATGTTAGGAGAAGCTCTTGGTCCGAAATAGGAGTCATCTTCATCATCTACAAGAGGATCAATGTAATTATTGTCTGCATCAAGAATATTTGATCCGCCCCGAGTGTCTCAAAGAGGGAGAGGGAGAGGGAGAGAGAATGTTGTGCTTTTGATATTGACAATGTTGTTTTGATGATTTATGAATTTTCCTTCAACTTCGTTGAATTACAATTCAACGTTCTTTGTCAGGTAAATGCATCTGATGCAATTATCTTGAAGAGAATTCTAGTTTTCCATGACCCACGTGTCCGTAACTTGATGAATATGAAGATTTTTGTTGACACAAGTCTCATTCCTCCACTCAGATTATTACTCATGTATTATCCCATAAAATTGTCCATTTGGGTAGCAATTTTGTTATTATAGCTTTGTTTTGTAGGACATTATTGTTGCAGTGATGTCTGGTTTTTGAAAAACTTATACATAATAAAGGTCTCTTTCTAATGAGGTTACATTGTAGAATAACATAGTTGATTCAATGCTTAAAGGTCATGTTAAATATCCTATGCAGGCCTGAGTTATTGAGGTCAACTTCACTCTTTTAGGATGACCAATTGTCTTGCTTTTATTTTTTTGTGTATTAGCTCTGCGCATGTTCATTGCAGATAGCTTCCTTTTGATGGCCATCTATTCTCCTTTCTTTTCCATAGACGGTGCCAAATTGTGGGTGTTGATTTTTGACCACACTGCCAAACAGGTACTCAGCTGGAGAACACCGGCAGAATAGATTACACCTGAACAACCTGTCACAGAAAGATAAGACTTCGGCGGTGGTTCATCCACTCGGGGGCACTCCGATGATCAAGTCAATACTCAATTATCTCTCAAAGATAGCAAACAGTGCTTAACTCATTAACCAGGATACAAAAAGCGTACCTTAGACCCACGTGGGTGCCCTACTTTATAGCCAGCATTAACCTGATCTCTGTAGAAGCCTAGCTTCTCTTGGACTCTGACTTAATGCTCATCCTGGACTCTCCAATGGATAAAAATAAACTCCCTAAGAGCTTTATCTTTATCCAGGTTGAGGTCCTCCCCCGTTATAGGAATCTTTTAGCTTATCCGTTCATCTCAGATTTCGGTATCTTCACAGATAACCTCGGCCTAGCCGAGATCACCTCAGCGCCATGACCTAGACACGTGGCACCTCAGCTGGCACTTCGGTGCCACCTTGGCTACGCGTTGTCATCCACAAAAATATGTCCTCACAACTACCCTCTAGGTTCTATTACCTCGGCATCTTGAGGTGATAGAACCTAAATCGTTTGTCCATATAACATGTCAGCTAAGACTTACGCTATCTTTATTACTGAGGTCATAATACGTCGGCTCCATAAGACTTGTAGTCTATTTTACTAATGCCCAAAAACCAAGAACCAAGTTTTTAATGTTCTTTAACCGGGATTATCCCTCTAGCCGAGGCTCTTGCTTCATTAAATTAAGAACTCCAAGAGTTCTATCTGTGCATGAGCTGTCATGCACGATTTCTCAACCGTTTCTGCCACGCGTCTATTTCTTATTGAACCGTACCTGACACACGCCATCAAGTTGCGTCACTTCTACGCACGCCGCCTGACAGGCACGTCATCCAAAGCATATTCAATGTAATTTTGCCGCCTTTTTATGTTTTAACAAAAACACTTCCCTCTCTCTTCGTCTTTTCACTTCACGTTTTCTGATTTCGCTCAAGCTTCCTCTTTTTAAAAAGCCTCTCTTTCAAATCCTCTATTTTCATACTTTGAAGCTTCTGCAACTTGCTCCAACCATCTCTTCCGACAAGCATTTCATCATCTGGCTTTGACTACTCACGTCGTCTGACTCTGGCAAGTTTCATATCAGCATCATCTTCTTCGGTGAGTCTCTGTTCTTCCCCCTTTTCAGTCTTCAATTTATTTCAAAATTTTATTGTATTCAATTGTGGCCATTGCGAACCTGTTCTTGAATATTTGCTTGTGTGTTGAATTCTATTATTCGTGTATCGAGCATGTTTGTTTCATGATTTTGCTTCTACCCAATCTCTTTCTGGGTATACATATACACACACCACTCACACACTTGTTTGTTTTTCCGCTGTACTTGGCTTTGTACATCTGCACACACTTTGTACAATGTTTGTGAATTTATGTTTCTTTCGTGAGTCTAAATCACACTCTTTGTTCTGTTTCCTTGTTGCATTTTCCAGATTCTTGCCTTCAATTTTCTGATTCTATATAGATTTAGGCTTGAGTCTTGGTAAAGAAATCACTTTTTTAGGAACACTGAAACAAACGCCCATTGATCTTGAAAAACCCTTGCCTTAGTTTTTGTTTTGGGTTTAGCCGAGGTTCCTAAAACCCACACAAACCTCTTTCTGCTGAATTCTCTCACCTTACCCCTCTTGCCGACATCATGGGTATGTTTAGGTGGAGGGTGGACATCCCAGAGAAGCTTGAGTATTTTAGGAGATAGTTCTCCATCCCTGCCGATGTCTAACTCAGGTTGGCTGGGGAGGAGGGCTCCATTATGCCCAATAACAACCTCATGCCCTTCCCAGTAGTTGCTTTCATCGAGTGCGAACTTAAGTTCTTTCTCGACATCCTTTTTTGCCAAGTCCTTCACTATTACAAACTTAGCCCAATGCAGCTAGCCATTAACTCCTACAGAGTCATTAACAATATAATTACCCTAGCTAGCCGAGAAAACGCTAGAATAACACTAGCCGACATCCAATACTACTATACCATGTGTGGCCTTAAATCAGAAAAAGGCTACATCTATTACCTCAAGCCGAGGTTGACCGAGTACAAACTTATTGCCAACCTCCTAGACTCCAACAAAGATACTAGAGATGATTATTTCATCGTCTCGGGCAACTGGAAGTTCCCGCCAGATGATGACCTCCACCTCTACTCCTTGAGCCGATCAGTCTTTAAAGAGAGTAACGGTAAGAACCAAGTGTCACTTTACTGGTTTTCAAGTCTTTATTACTTTGTTCCTTTTATATGTTCTAATGTCAGTTTTTTGCACTTGCAGCTCTTCCTCAGCCACCCAAAGACTTTCGCAAGACATTCTTCCCCAGTAAAGACTTCAAGAAGCTGCTGGGCTTGCCTGTTAATCAGTGCAAGGCCCCTTTGCTGCTTAACTACATTCCAACCTACAAATCCGCCCTGCCCGACGTCCCCAAGAAAAGCAAGTCTCCACCTTCAGTAACAACTTCCTCTGCCACTTCATCGCCAAGGCCTGATCAAGCCTCAACCTCTGACCCAGCAGGGCAGCATCGACATCTGCTCCCCAACTAATTCCTTCAGCCCAGTGTCAACATCGTCGTCGAGCTCCACTACTCGCCCCTGCAGGCAGAACTTGTAGCAAAAAACACCGAAGTACTGAGGCGTCAGCTTTCGATCTGGCCAACTCCCCTACTGCTCTTCCAGCAATCCACTTTGGCACAAAAGTCACTGTTGCTATCGCCACCGACGAGATGGGGCGCACCAAGGCCGTCGCCGAAGTCCTTCTAGCCAACATCCTCAATGTTGTCACAGTCCAATCTTCACCATCGCAATCCCAACCAAAGGCGAAGCCAAAAAGGGAGAAGAAGGCCAAAGCCAAGGCAACAGTGACTTAGATCGACTCTGAGGACACTTTGCCTATATGCAGCTAGTCGAGGTTGAGAAAAGCCCCTCCGCCACCGAGAAGAGGCCTGCCGAGGCTGATCCCTCCAAATCCACTAAGTTTAAGAAGTCGAGGTCGGACTCTGCAGCCACCTTAGGTTCTCTTAAACCTGATAACCCCTGGCCCCCCCTCTATCAGAATTGAGGACAAGCCAGTCAGAGCCGGCGATAGCGCTTTTGATATTGAGGTCCGTGTTGCCCTCTACACTGCGTTGCTCCTTCCTAATGACCTCAACGGTATGGCCAAGCTCAGTGAAAATGAAAATTTTGCTCTGATGGTGCAGCACTCTGTACTAGTAAATTCCTAACACTTGGTACTCTCCATTCTTTGTTTCTATACTAAAAAAGTTTACTAACTTTGTTCATTTTGTTTTTTCTAGGAGATCCGGCACGTCTACTCCTTTGCGATGCAAGCTGAGGGCATGAAGAAGGAGTTGGTCCGCAAGACCAAGGAGGCTACTGGCTTGCTTAAGTCCTTAAACAACGCCGAGGCCAAAATGAAAGTCCTGATAGATTAGGCCAAGGCAGCTAAACAAGCCCAAAACCAAGCTGAGGAAAAGGCCGGTGCTGCAGAGGCTGTTGTTGAGGTCCTCAAAGCTAAAATAAAAAAGGCCGAAACAAAAACTGTCGAATCCCAAGCAGAGCTCCGAAGTGCCTTGGCCACAAAAGACACCGAAATCAAAGCAGTGGATGAGAAGGCCTACGCCGAGGGGGCAGCCGATGTCCGCGAGGAGTACAAGAAACAAGTCAAACAGGCAGGCAACAAGGGTTACACCCTTAGTTAGTTGGCTGCTCTAAAGGAATTGGCTGTCCCCAAGGACTTTCCCCTCAGAGATGAAGGTCGACTTACTTTGCCATTCCCCCTTGCTTCAAGCCAATCTGAGGCTAAGACTGGGGGGAAAGAAGGAGAAGAAGAAGACGAAGTAAAAGAAGAAGACGAAGAGGCCGAAGTGGAAGTCGACGCTAAAGGTTTTGTTGTGGCCAAGTCCCCAACTCTAAATGAGCAAGTCCTGGACTTGACTCAAGATGAGGAGGACGAGGTCCAAAAGACCACTTCTGAAGCCGAGGTCGAGACTGCCAGTAAGAGCCTAGATGACACACTGTGTGAGATTGATGCCGAGGTAGAGGCCGACAAGAGTGTAACACCACCAGCCGATGAAGCCAATCTTAGCATTTAGAATATTTATGATTTTCCTTGTATTCTTTTTCTTTCTATATTTGTATTTTGTTTTCCCTGAACAATATTTCAGTTTCATATTTGGCCGATACGCCTCATTTTGTAACTGTGAACAAGTAATCCTTCTGCAGGCCGATGCGCCTTTTTTTGTATCTGATCAACTTTCTTTTCTGAATGCATGTCTCTATATTTTCCTCCAAATGTTCAAATATATGCCTTCTTTTTTCTATGTATGTTTACCATTCCATACTTAGAAAAAATTTGCATGTCTTCAAAATATACCTTTATCTGTATAACCTCTTCAGAGTATAATACCTTGGACATAACTTCGTAATGGTTTATCTCGATCTTGGCTTAACACTTAAAAACATTGTAAAAATATTTTCACAAGTGTTAGTTTAAACTTGCCACTTCACCCTCACTTGTCAAGACTTTTGTTTTCTATATTTCCCAACTTTGGCAACACGATCACCTCGGTAGAACGTATGTCGGGTATGCCTTTCAATATTTACCTCGGCTTAACTTTAAAAAAGTTTCAACAAGTCCAAGGTACTCTGAGCTTTATTCTTTAGTTCTCTGCCCCTAATGTGAACTTAAGTTTTACTTATGTTCACATTTAAGCTTGTGCCTATGATCTTATTGTCGAAGTTAGATTCAAACAAAGAATAGTCGAGGTTCTCAATCTTAGTTCCTCTGTTAATCTTACTCAAATGTACTTAGTTTCAATCTGAGTTTGATATGGCAGATCTAGGTTAATCCAACTTAGTTCAATTCTATTATATGCAAGTATAATTTTACCTCTGCCAGATAATGAGTCTAAGTTATTCGTTATGTTTCAATCAGAAACATCGCCAACTTAATTCAACTCTATTATATGTAAGTATAATTTAACTCTGCCATATAATAAGTCTAAGTTATTCGTCATGTTTCAATCAGAAACATTGCCAACTTAGTTCAACTCTATTATATGCAAGTATAATTCAACTCTGCCATATAATAAGTCTAAGTTATTCGTCATGTTTCAATTAGAAACATCGTCAACTTAGTTCAACTCTATTATATGCAAGTATAATTCAACTCTTCCATATAATAAGTCTAAGTTATTCGTCATGTTTCAATCAGAAACATCGCCAACTTAGTTCAACTGTATTATATGCAAGTATAATTCAACTCTGCCATATAATAAGTCAAAGTTATTCGTTATGTTTCAATCAGAAACATCGCCAAAGGACTGGTTAGTCCAATCACACAAATTTTCAAATTCACCAAACTATAACTTTATTAATACCTCATCTAATAAAATTATAACATAAAAAAAAAAATCTAATGACAGAAAAACTTCAAATTGCAAGTGTTCCATGGTCTTGGTAACTCTTTGCCATCACTATCCTCAAGCCGATATGTACCATTGCCAGCTACCAATATGCTTCTACAAGGTCCCTCCCAATTTGGGCCAAGCTTGCCCTCTGTGGGATCCTTCTTGCTGCCGACGACCTTTCTCAGGACGAGGACCCCAATTTGACGAGGACCCCAATTTGAAACTCTCTTGGGTTAATCTTCTTATTATAAGCCTTAGAAAGTTACTACTGGTATGCCCCCAGCCAAATTGCTGCTCTTTCCCATTTTTTTCTAACAAGTCCAAATCTCAGGCCAGGAATGCCTCATTAGTCCCATTCTCTACTCCCTGGGTTCTGATCCCTGGGATGCCGACTTCTAGTGGGATAACTGCTTCAGTGCCATAGGCCATGGCAAATGGAGATTTCCCAGTTGATCTTCTCGGCGTAGTCTGATATGCCTAGAGCACATTGGGCAACTCATCCATCCACTTTCCCTTTACTGCTTCCAGCCTCTTCTTAATGTCATTCAAGATAGTTTTGTTGGATGCTTCTGCCTAACCATTGCTTTGGGGGAAGCTTGGAGTGGAATAGTAGTTCTTGATTTTGTACTTCGCATAGAAGCTCTTAATTAGCTTACTATCAAACTGTGTACCATTATCTGCTATTATTGCCCTTGGGACCCCAAACCTGGTGATGATGTTCTTCCATGTGAAGTTCTTCACATCAACATCTCAAATTTTTGCAACGGGTTCTGCTTCTACCCACTTGGTGAAGTAATCTGTTACTACCAGCAAGAACTTTTTCTGTCCAGTCGCTTGAGGTAGTTGTCCAACAAGATCCATGCCCAATTGGGCAAATGGCCGAGGGCTGGACACTGGGTTTAAATCTGCCGTTGGTTAATGTATCAAAGGTGCAAGCCTCTGACACTTCTCACACTTTCTGCCATAAGCTTCAACATCTTTCTGCATATAGGGCCACCAATACCACTGAGTAATGGTCCTATAAGCAAGTGACTTGCTTCCAGCGTGGCTTCCACATACTATTTCATGTATTTCATACAGGAAGGCTTCAACTTGTGAAGGATGCATACATCTCAAATGGGGACCAGAAAAAGACCTTCTGTAGAGATGTCCTTCTGCTGTCAGACTGAACCTCACCGACTTTAGTCTGGTCTTGTGTGCTTCTTTATGATCATCTAGTAACTTCCCATCTCTAAGGAACACTACTATCGCATCCATCCAACTTGATCTCATCTCCACACTCATGGCCTCATACTTTGTGTTTAGTGGTTCTACACTTGTGCCTGACAAATAGTCAACCATTATTGTCCTTGCCTATCTTGATTTTATTGCACTAGCCAGGTTAGCCAAGGCATCAACATGGTTGTTGTCATCTCGGTTAACTTGTTGTAGTCGACAATCTTGGAATAAGGCTATCAGTCTAATAACCTCCTTTACATAGGCCATCATTCTTTCACATCGGGCTGCGTATTCGCCTGTTGGTTGGTTGACGATAAGCTGGGAGTCACAGAAGACCACCACCTCATCGACTTCCATTGCTACTGCCAACTTCAATCCTGCGATCAGTGCTTCATATTCTGCTTCGTTGTTTGAGGCCTTAAACCCCAAACGAATAGATTGTTCCAGCATCTGCCCATCTAGCGATACTAGTACTACTCCTGCCCCTACTCCCCGACGATTTGAACTCCCATCAACAAATAGGTGGAAGTAGTCGCCGATGTAAATATTGCAAGGCTTAAGTTTCTCTTCTTTCTTCTGTTCTGCTGTCACCAGCCGGGTTTCTTCTCATTCACCTGGACATCCTAAACCACGACTCAATGGAGCCTGATGTGGGATGGTGCTTGGTGTGAACTTGGCCACGAAATCGGCCAAAATCTGGCCTTTAATCGCTGTTCTAGGTCTGAATTCTAGGTCATATTGGCCCAACACCACTGCCCATCTGGCTATCTTGCCAGTCAGATCTCCTTGCTGCAACAGGGACTTCAATGGATGCTCAGTTAATACTACAATTTTGTGGGCTTGAAAGTAATGGTTCAGCTTCTTGGAAGCTATTACTAAGGCCAGTGTCAGTTTCTCCAAGGGTAAGTATCTGGTCTCTGCGCCTACTAGGGTTTTACTCGCATAGTAAACTGCTCTTTGTTCTCACTTCTCTTCTCTAATTACCACTGCATTTATTGCATGCTCTGAGACGGCAAAGTACAAGAACAGTTCCTCTCCAGGTACTGGATTTGAGACTATTGGAGCTGTGGTTAAATATTTCTTCAAGTCGGCCAAGGCAACTTCGCACTCTTCTGTCCACAAGAAATCTGTGGCCTTCTTCACTAAACTAAAAAAAAGTTTGCATTTGTCAGAACTTCTGCTTATGAACATATTCAGGGCTGCAGCTCTTCCAGTCAACATCTGTACTTGTTTTGCCGATGTCGGGCTCTTCAAGTCCAAGATGGCCTCGATCTGATCTGGGCTCGTATAGCGATCCCGGATTTACCCTTGTTGTATAGTGATCCGGACATGTGTCCGTGGATGTTGGTAGTTGTTTATTATCTTGCTTACATCTTTTCTTACTTTGTATTTGAGTTATAGGATGTGTTGAACGGGTTTGTTACAGGTTGGTTGAGTTTAGAAACCAAAACTAGTTGCCCAGATTTTTGGCCTGTACGCTCGAGCGGAGGTGTTGGCGCTCGAGCGGAGATTACACCCATTCAGTATTTTCCTGTGCAGCGTTGTACGCTCGAGCGTAGGGTTGGGAGCTCGAGCGGAGGCCTGGTTCTGCAAAAGTGCTGGGCGAGTGCATTCTGCGCTCGAGCGGGAGGTTGGCCGCTCGAGCGGAAGTCTGTGAGTGGCCGCTCGAGCGGGGTGTTTTACGCTCGAGCGGAGACCTGGGTTAAAGTCCCGAAATTGTGACTTTTCAAATCACTTTTTCACTTTCTCTTCTCTCTCTTACTTTTCCAAAATCACCATTGTTGAGCCTCTCACTCTAGACTCTACCTTCTCTCTAGGTTTTGATCTAGTAGGAGTGATTTACTCACCTTTGGCCTTTATAAAAAAAGTTGTTGATCGTCAAGGGCTTCATTTTAATCTGAAAATCTCGGGTTTTGGAGCACGTTGGGTTTTGTCGTCTTCTCCTTTGGAACTCCGAATTTGAGGTAGGGATAACCTACTCCTCTCTATGGGTTTTGTCTTTAAATTTTGGTATTTTGAGATGTTGGGCTTGGTTTGGTAAATTTGTGAAAGTTTGGGGCTTTTGTGTAATTTTACAAAAGTTGGGGTTTTATTCATAATAAACCTAGATGCATGTTTGGCATAGAAAAATAGAATGATTGTTGAATCATTGATGAAAATGGGACCTAAGGGTTGAAATGGTAATTATGGAAAACGGCCTAATTACATTGTTTAATTAATTGGGATAATTAATTGGTGAGAAATGAGGAAATGAAATGTTGATTGAATATCCATTTGTGCATTTATTTTCTGTTTTAGAAATAACTGCTTTGGGCTATCGGTGAAGGATAGTCGAGATTGTTGTAGACAATGCATGATGATTAGGTAAACGGAAACTAATCAATGGAATGTGTCATGGAACTTGACAGTTGATAGAATACATTAATTGTATGTATTGTGTGATTGTATATAGAACCAATGTGTTTATATATGTTATGTGTAGAGGAGGAGATAGGGGATGTACTCCGCGGTTTAGGGGAAGATAGGGGATGTACCTCTAAACCGGGTAGGTATTGTGAGGAGATAGGGGATGAACTCCGTAGACAGAGCTCATATGCTTGTCTAGAGAAGTGAAGATAGAGCTCATATGCTTATCTTTGTGAAGTGTGGATATAGCTTGTATGCTTATCTGTGGATATTGTTGATATACATATCTGTTGTGAAGTGTGGATACAGCTTATATGCTTATCTGTGAATGTGGGATATTGTTGTTATACATATCTGTTGAGAATGTGGATATAGCTTTTATGCTTATCTGAATGTGAGATATAGTTTTTATACATATCTGTGGAAATGATGATAGAGCTAGCATGCTTATCTGTTGAAAAAGGGAAAATGAAAAGTAATTGGGACTTGTAAGTCGTTGACATAAATATGTAATTTATGTGATTATATCAGTGTTGACCAACTATCAATTGCTAATGTTTTAGTCATTGTCCATGGTTGGTTTAGTGTATTTCTACTGGGCTGTGGCTCACCCTATATGGGAATATCATTTTCAGGTGCAGGAAGCATGCCACCTCCAAGGACATAGCTGGGAGGCTAGTAGCGGGCATAGTTTTGTCGTTTTACTTTTGATGTATTACATGTAATTTCAAGCCAAGGGCTTAATGTGTAAACGAGTTAGAACTCTTTGTTGTAACCAAGTGTTAACTTGGAAAGCTGTAAGCCCGTAGGGCATTTTGTTATGAGGTTAACATGTAATACTTATGTCTTGGAATTCAAATGAATGAAAGGAATGCGGTTAGTTTAAATGTAAATGCATGTCTTATCTGATGGGTTTATTGTTATTATTTTGAGGGCGTTACAACTTGGTATCAGAGCGTACCAGGTTCGAATACTTTGGGTACGTGGGAAGTGATTAGTATCACAATGGGTTTGTCTCGCTTGGTAGAGACTTAGATGTAGTATCATATGCTATGTGCTTAATTGATAACATGTTTATGTGACTATGTGGGTATGGGATTTAATTTCTGGGATATTGATTGGATCCTTGAGTTTCTGGGAGTCTTGTTGGAAAAGCACTTGATCAATGCTGTTTCTAACCGGAACTCTAGTAACGCCTCGGGACTATTATTATCCGGAAATGAAGTTCGTAAGTGCTTATGTGTTTATGTGCTTATGTGGAGTGAATTACAGTTGTCCATGCATTAGGACGTGAGTGTTTAGTTTCGGCACATTTATGAATGTGCTAACGTTCTGTGTTGCCTTTATTAGGATGTCAGGACGAGGAAGAGGTGCTAGGCGTGGTAGACCTGCGAGGCAGGAAGTACCGTTACAGGGTGAGATTCCGGCAGTGCAGGAGGGAGTTGGGCAGGCCAATGTGGCCGAGCCAGTAGGTCAGCAGGCTATGGGTGCCTTGGCCAGAGAGATAGCAGGAGCTATAGGTATTCTTAGAGCTGGGAATCAGGCAGCTGAGACAGGGCCTTCCTTCTTGAAGAGGGAGTTCTTTCGGTGTAATCCGGACGAGTTTATCGGGGATCCTAAAGAGCCGCTTAAGGCAGATGAATGGCTCGAACAGACAACGAAGACGTTTGAGATGCTTGGCATCGAGGACGGAGCACTGAAAGTGACCTTGGCATCCTTCCAACTGAAGGGAGATGCGGGTCAATGGTGGAAGTACGAGAAAGCTCGTGTTGGTGGTACTTGGGAGGCATTTGTGAATGCTTTTCAGGAGAGGTTTTTATCAGCAGCAGCTAGGGAAAAGCTGAGGGATCAGTTTAGCCGGCTTAATCAGCAGGGCTTGTCAGTGGCCGAGTTTGAGGCTACTTTTACCAGTCTGTCTAGGTTTGCACCTGAACTGGTGGCGTCTGAGGAACGCCGTTGCTATGAGTTTGAGCGGAAGTTGAGGCGGGGCCTCAAGTTGAGAATTGGTGGGTCTTACATTCGAGAGTATAGACACCTAGTGGACGCTGCAGCTCATATGGAGCTTATGATGCAGGAGGAGGATGAGGGTCAGAGAGGCTCCAAGAGGAGCCAGGATAGTCAGGGTGATGGCAGGAGGCAGAGGGGTTCTAACCCTCAGCAGTCGCAGGGTGGTGTTGCTAGATCGACCTTCCCAGTGCCGAGTGCAGGCTCCGGGAGAGGTGGTCAGGGGGAATTCACTTGTTACAAGTGTGGCCAGCTGGGTCACAAGGTATCTGTTTGCCCGCAGAAGGGTGGGGGTCAGAAAGCTGCTTCTTCTTCAGCTAGACCGCAGAGTCAGAGTTTGGGCAGGGGGCAGCTCTTGACTTGTTATCAGTGTGGACAACCTGGGCACATGAAGAGGTTTTGCCCACAGTTGAGTGCCACTTCGGGAGCGTCTGGTTCTAGGCAGACGCAGGGTTTTCAGCCAGCTCAGTCTGTGCAGGCCTCGAGGGCCAATCCGGGAGCTTCGTCATCCCAGTCTGTGCAGCAGTCTTTTGCTCCGAGAGGTGAGCAGGTAGACCAGGGGCCTACGGGGCGCGTGTATGCTGTTACCGCGCAGGATTTAGTACCGGCTCCATCAGTAGTGAGAGGTACTTTTCTGTTTTGCAACTCAGTTGCTAATGTGTTGATAGACACGGGTGCATCTCATTCTTTTGTATCTGCTGCATTTGCATCTGTTTTGGAATTGGAGTTAGCACAGTTAGCATCTCCTATTTGTGTGGTATCGCCTTTGGGTGGTGAGTTGATTCTGAAACAGGGTGTTAGAGGATGTGATATAGAGGTCGCCGACTATAGGCTTCCTTTTCCGTTTGTTGTCATGCCCATGAAGGGTTTTGATGTTATTTTGGGTATGGACTGGTTATCGTCATACCGGGCTGTTATTGATTGCTACCGCCAGAGGGTCACGTTATGTACCTTGAGCGGGGAGTGGTTCCATTTCTTGGGAGACCGGGTTGGTAGTGTTTTGCCACCGGGGTATGATTCGCGAGGGCGAAGTGAGCTTAGAAGTCTACTTGCCAGCTTTGAGAGTGGTGAGAGTGGTGAGACCCAGGTTGTATTGCCAAGGGTGGTTTGTGAGTATTCGGATGTCTTTCCCGAAGATCTTGTTAGTTTGCCACCTCACCGAGAGATAGAATTCTCTATTGATTTAGTGCCTGGTACGGCGCCGATTTCTATGGCACCTTACCGTTTTGCTCCAGCTGAGTTGATTGAGTTGAAAGTTCAGCTCCAGGAATTGCTCGATAAGGGCTTTGTTCGCCCTAGTGTTTCACCGTGGGGAGCACCGGCCCTCTTTGTTAAAAAGAAAGATGGTGCCTTGAGATTGTGTATAGACTACCGGAAGTTGAATCGGGCTACGGTTAAGAATAAGTATCCTATGCCCCGTATAGATGATTTGTTTGACCAGTTGAAGGGTTCCCGTTGTTTCTCTAAGATAGACTTGAGATCGGGTTACCACCAGTTGAGGGTCAGGGAAGAGGATATTCCGAAAACGGCATTCCGTACGCGGTATGGCCATTATGAGTTTCTAGTGATGCCATTCGGACTTACCAATGCACCGGCAGTCTTTATGGACTTGATGAACCGGATTTTCCAGGAGTTCTTAGATCGATTTGTGGTTGTCTTTGTGGACGACATCCTTATCTATTCGTCTTCTGAGGAGGAGCACGAGGCACACTTGAGAGTGGTGCTTGAGTTACTTAGAGCCCATAGGCTGTATGCCAAGTTTGGGAAGTGTGAGTTCTGGCTGGGGGAAGTCAAATTCTTAGGCCACGTGGTATCCGGGAAAGGGGTGTCTGTTGATACATCCAAGGTTGAGGCAGTGCAAGATTGGGCACAGCCTAAGAGTGTGTTTGAGATCCGCAGTTTTCTGGGATTAGCTGGGTATTACCGTCGGTTTGTGAAAGATTTCTCCAGGTTAGCGTCACCGTTGACTAGACTGACTCGGAAGGGAGTCAAGTTTGTGTGGAGTGAGACTTGTGAAAAGTCGTTTCAAGAGCTGAAAGTTAGATTGACCACCGCTCCGGTGTTGATTATTCCGGAGAGAGGGTTGGGTTATGCGGTTTATTGTGATGCCTCACGAGAGGGTTTGGGTTGTGTGTTGATGCAGGAGGGGAAAGTGGTAGCTTATGGCTCACGTCAGTTGAAAATACACGAGAAGAATTACCCCACACACGACCTAGAGTTAGCAGCTGTGATCTTTGCCTTGAAAATCTGGAGGCACTACCTTTATGGTGAGAAGTTCGAGGTATTCTCGGATCACAAGAGTTTGAAGTATCTGTTTACACAGAGAGACTTGAATCTGAGGCAGAGGAGATGGATGGAGTTCATCGAGGATTATGATTTTGAGTTACACTATCATCCGGGAAAGGCCAATGTTGTGGCCGATGCCCTTAGTAGGAAAACCATTAGTGATGTAGCTTGTATAGCCATCCGGGAATGGGAGATGTTGGGAGCACTTGGCGAGTTTGATTTGCTACTGGGCGAATCTGTCGAGGCTGCGGCCTTGTTTTCTGTTGTTGCGCAGCCTACACTTGTGATTAGAGTGTTAGAGGCACAGAGAGGTGACCTTGAGGTAGAATCCCTCCGAGAGAAGATCTCCAGTGGAAAAGTTGAGAAGGGTTTGACGGTGTATCCCGACCTGAGTGTGAGGTACCGAAACCGTTTGTTTGTACCGGAGTCTTGCCGAGAGGAAGTACTCCGAGAGTTTCACCATTCGCGCCTTGCGGTGCATCCGGGAGGTACTAAGATGTATCAGGATTTGGGTCGCCAGTTTTGGTGGCGGGGTATGAAGAGAGATGTGGCTGTTTTCGTATCAAGGTGCCTTACTTGCCAGCAAGTGAAGGCCGAGCATCAGAGGCCAGCGGGTTTGTTGCAACCCTTGCCTATTGCCGAATGGAAGTGGGAGCATGTCACTATGGACTTCGTTGTAGGTCTTCCGAGGACTCAACGGGGTAGTGATGCTATTTGGGTGGTTGTAGACCGGTTGACTAAGTCGGCGCACTTTATTCCTATGCGCGTGAAAGATTCGGTGGATCATCTTGCCGACTTGTATATTCGGGACGTAGTGAGATTGCACGGGGTCCCAGTGACGATCGTCTCAGATAGAGATCCTCGTTTTACTGCTAGGTTGTGGCAGAGTTTGCAGAGTGCCTTGGGCACTAAGTTGACCTTTAGTACGGCTTATCATCCTCAGACTGACGGGCAGTCCGAGCGTACTATTCAGATCCTCGAGGATATGCTTCGGGGTTGTGTCCTGGACTTCAGCGGGACGTGGGAGAGGCACTTGCCATTGGTAGAGTTTGCCTACAACAACAGTTTTCAGTCTAGCATTGGTATGGCACCATTTGAGGCCTTGTATGGCCGACCGTGTAGGTCTCCAGTTTGTTGGGCCGAGGTGGGTGATGCACCTTTGTTGGGTCCGGAGTTGGTTAGGGAGACGACGGAGAAAGTTGAGCTTATCCGTAGGAGGCTTGTTACAGCCCAGAGTCGGCAGAAATCTTATGCTGACCGTAGGAGGAGGCCTTTGGCGTTTGAGGTAGGTGATCATGTCTTTCTGAAGATATCACCTAGACGAGGCCTGATGAGGTTTGGGAAGAGTGGGAAGTTATCCCCTCGGTTTATTGGTCCTTTTGAGATCCTTGAGAGGATTGGTGAGGTTGCTTATCGGTTAGCCTTACCGCCGCAGTTGTCCGGAGTACATGACGTTTTTCATGTGAGTATGCTTCGGAAGTATGAGCCAGATCCATCACATGTGTTGGATTGGACTGATTTAGAGGTAGATGAGGATGCCTCGTATGAGGAGAGACCGGTTCGGGTCTTGGATAGGCGGGATCAGGTCCTGCGTGGCAAGACCATTCCTTTGGTGAAAGTCTTGTGGAAACATCACGGAGTGGAGGAAGCCACTTGGGAACGTGAGTTGGAAGTTCGAGAGAAATAGCCGGACTTGTTTGTTGATATGTAATCTTATATTTAAATTTTACATTTTTGTTGAACTTAAGAGCTTTTATATATGTCTTAAGTTGTGAAACATTGAAAATGTTTTGATTATTGGAAGTATGTTTTGGAACTTGCCTCATATGGAAGTTGAATGTAACATTATATGTGTTAAGTATATTGTTGAAATTGGAAAGATAGTGCATAATGTTGATGCATGTTGAAAATACATATGTTGTTTACACATTGTGATATGTCTCTTGTTAAAGGGATGGGATGACCGGTAATGGGTCGACTTGTTGAATGTTCAAGCGTAACATTGTTTAAAATGGAGAAAACTTGTTTTTGAAAACTTGTGTTTAATTTCGGGGATGAAATTCTTTAAGGGGGGGAGGTTATAGCGATCCCGGATTTACCCTTGTTGTATAGTGATCCGGACATGTGTCCGTGGATGTTGGTAGTTGTTTATTATCTTGCTTACATCCTTTCTTACTTTGTATTTGAGTTATAGGATGTGTTGAACGGGTTTGTTACAGGTTGGTTGAGTTTAGAAACCAAAACTAGTTGCCCAGATTTTTGGCCTGTACGCTCGAGCGGAGGTGTTGGCGCTCGAGCGGAGATTACACCCATTCAGTATTTTCCTGTGCAGCGTTGTACGCTCGAGCGTAGGGTTGGGAGCTCGAGCGGAGGCCTGGTTCTGCAAAAGTGCTGGGCGAGTGCATTCTGCGCTCGAGCGGGAGGTTGGCCGCTCGAGCGGAAGTCTGTGAGTGGCCGCTCGAGCGGGGTGTTTTACGCTCGAGCGGAGACCTGGGTTAAAGTCCCGAAATTGTGACTTTTCAAATCACTTTTTCACTTTCTCTTCTCTCTCTTACTTTTCCAAAATCACCATTGTTGAGCCTCTCACTCTAGACTCTACCTTCTCTCTAGGTTTTGATCTAGTAGGAGTGATTTACTCACCTTTGGCCTTTATAAAAAAAGTTGTTGATCGTCAAGGGCTTCATTTTAATCTGAAAATCTCGGGTTTTGGAGCACGTTGGGTTTTGTCGTCTTCTCCTTTGGAACTCCGAATTTGAGGTAGGGATAACCTACTCCTCTCTATGGGTTTTGTCTTTAAATTTTGGTATTTTGAGATGTTGGGCTTGGTTTGGTAAATTTGTGAAAGTTTGGGGCTTTTGTGTAATTTTACAAAAGTTGGGGTTTTATTCATAATAAACCTAGATGCATGTTTGGCATAGAAAAATAGAATGATTGTTGAATCATTGATGAAAATGGGACCTAAGGGTTGAAATGGTAATTATGGAAAACGGCCTAATTACATTGTTTAATTAATTGGGATAATTAATTGGTGAGAAATGAGGAAATGAAATGTTGATTGAATATCCATTTGTGCATTTATTTTCTGTTTTAGAAATAACTGCTTTGGGCTATCGGTGAAGGATAGTCGAGATTGTTGTAGACAATGCATGATGATTAGGTAAACGGAAACTAATCAATGGAATGTGTCATGGAACTTGACAGTTGATAGAATACATTAATTGTATGTATTGTGTGATTGTATATAGAACCAATGTGTTTATATATGTTATGTGTAGAGGAGGAGATAGGGGATGTACTCCGCGGTTTAGGGGAAGATAGGGGATGTACCTCTAAACCGGATAGGTATTGGGAGGAGATAGGGGATGAACTCCGTAGACAGAGCTCATATGCTTGTCTAGAGAAGTGAAGATAGAGCTCATATGCTTATCTTTGTGAAGTGTGGATATAGCTTGTATGCTTATCTGTGGATATTGTTGATATACATATCTGTTGTGAAGTGTGGATACAGCTTATATGCTTATCTGTGAATGTGGGATATTGTTGTTATACATATCTGTTGAGAATGTGGATATAGCTTTTATGCTTATCTGAATGTGAGATATAGTTTTTATACATATCTGTGGAAATGATGATAGAGCTAGCATGCTTATCTGTTGAAAAAGGGAAAATGAAAAGTAATTGGGACTTGTAAGTCGTTGACATAAATATGTAATTTATGTGATTATATCAGTGTTGACCAACTATCAATTGCTAATGTTTTAGTCATTGTCCATGGTTGGTTTAGTGTATTTCTACTGGGCTGTGGCTCACCCTATATGGGAATATCATTTTCAGGTGTAGGAAGCATGCCACCTCCAAGGACATAGCTGGGAGGCTAGTAGCGGGCATAGTTTTGTCGTTTTACTTTTGATGTATTACATGTAATTTCAAGCCAAGGGCTTAATGTGTAAACGAGTTAGAACTCTTTGTTGTAACCAAGTGTTAACTTGGAAAGCTGTAAGCCCGTAGGGCATTTTGTTATGAGGTTAACATGTAATACTTATGTCTTGGAATTCAAATGAATGAAAGGAATGCGGTTAGTTTAAATGTAAATGCATGTCTTATCTGATGGGTTTATTGTTATTATTTTGAGGGCGTTACAGCTCGCCTCAATACCCCTTCTGGTAACCAAGTATCCCAGAAACTTTGCTAACCCAACTCCAAATGCGCACTTCGACGCATTGAGTCGATGTCGAAATGTCCTCAGGATATCAAAAACTGCTTTCAGGTTGGCCAAATGATCCTCAGGCTCTTTGGTCTTCACAACCATGTCATCAATGTATACCTTCACTGTTTTGCCTATCAAATGTCTGAACATCTTAGTCACTAATCTCTGGTAAGTTGCTCCTGCATTTTTCAACCCGAAAAGCATTACTTTGTAGTAATACAGCACTTTTGGGGTGATAAATGCAGTTTTCTCCTCATCCGGGAGGGGGGGTACATGGCTATCTGATGGTACCCCTGTAAGCGTCCAGGAAACTCATCCTTCCATGCCTTGAAATGGCATCTACTAATTGATCAATCTTGGAGAGTGGGAAACTGTTTTTTGGACAAGCCTTATTTAGGCTAGTGAAGTCCATACAGACCCTCCACTTCCCATTCTTCTTTTACACCACCACAGTGTTAGATAGCCAAGTTGGGTAGTTTATCTCTTGAATGGATCTAGCCTCTAGCAGTTTGTCCACTTCCTCTTCTACTGCTTCGACATCCATCAAGGTCGGCCTTCTAGCCCGTTGAATGACAGGTTTAGCTGACCTGTCTACATTCAATCTATGGCAAGTTACCTCGGGGTCAATACTAGGCATCTCATATGATGTCCAGGAAAACACCTCAATGTTTGCTCATAAGAACGCCTCTAACTCCTTTTCCTCTTCCTCGGCCAAGCTTGAGCCGAAAAGGAAGAAATGCTCTTCGTTTCTTTGCTGGACTAGGATCTTCTTTAGGGCTTCCTCACTTTTCTCGGCTAGTTCTTTGTCGACGTCCTCCAGGACCTCCATGTCCTCCTCCTCAATCTCTACTGTTTTTACTTCTCATATGTTGCAGGTGGATTTCATTGCTACCATAGAGCAATTCTTTGCCCACATCTGATCCTCTCTGACCTCCTCAATTCCATGCTTTGTTGGGAACCGTAATAGTTGGTGCAGTGTTGAAAGAACAACCCCCATTACATACAGTCATGGCCTTCCTAGGATAATATTGTAAGGGGAAGGGGTGTCAATTGTTGTGAACTCTGTGTTTACCTTCTTGGTGCCAGCCTGCACCTCTAAACTTATTGCTCCTAGTGGCCACTTCAGCGTTCCGTTGAACCCAACCATCGGACCATTGGACTGCTCCAGATCATCTTGATAAAGGCCAAGTTCCTTGTAACATCTGACATACATGATGTCACAAGAGCTGCCCTGGTCAATTAGAATGCGCTTTACCTGGCACTCTCTAATCTTGAGGGATATTACCAGGGCATCGTTGTGTGGATGCTGCACCATGTCTAGATCGTCTTCAATAAATGACACCATTGGTCCCTGGTACCTGTCTGTCCTAGGTCTTTTTTGTCAAACCTGATGCACATGCTGTAAGTGTTTTACCTTCTGAGTTTCCCCACGTATCTCATTCTCATTGACCTTCGAGTGAATCACATTGATCACTCAAGGTCCACCTGCTTGTAGTTGTGGTGCTGGCGGAGGTGGTGCTGCTTGTGCTTGAGGCAATCTCTCTTGTTCTTCCCTTGTCCTGACCTCATCTACTAGGTCCCTTAAATGACCTTATCTTACCAGGTCTTCCAGATGTGCCTTTAAGGCTCTGTACCCCTGATTCAGACGCCCATCCTCATTGTGGTAGGCGCAACGTTTCCCCAGACTTCTTCCCATAAATTTGCCAGGAATCTTCTCTGGTGCTTTATAAGAGGGCTGATTCCAAATTCTTTCCAAGACTTTGTAAACCGGAATTCGGAATACGGTAGTGACTGCTTGTGCAACCCTCAGTCCTGTCTCTTACTTGTTGTATCCAGTATTACCTCAGCCTTATTTCGGCGAGCCGTTTCTCTTCTCTTGTTTTGATGCCTTTGTCTCTAGCTTGTCTTCCTCGGCTCTTGCATACTTCTCGATCCTGGCCATGAGTTCCTCCATACTTTTTGGCAGTGTCTTTGCCAGTGATTTTCGAAGTAAACAATCATCATTCAGGCCGTTCTTAAAGGATACGACCGTCACCTCTTGGTTGTACCCTAGTATTCGATTAAATACCTCATAATACCTCTTGACATAAGCCCTAAGGCTTTCATCCTCGCTAATTCCCAAAGCCATCAGCGAGTCCACCCTTAATGGTTGTAGTTTGTTTGTCACAAACCTGGCCACGAACATCTCGGCCAGGCTTTTCCAGCTTTTCACAGTTCCTTTCGGCAACTTGTGAAACCAGTCTGATGTGATTTTCCCAAAGGATGAGGGGAACACGTTGTAGAGCAACGGCTCGTTCCTGGTGTATAGTGCCATTGAGTTCAGGTACAAGCCGACATAAAAGTTACGGTCAGACTTACCGTCGTATATCTGGAATCTCAGCATGTGGAACCTTTTCGGAGCCTTAAATTTGCCAAATTCTGTCGAAAACGACGTTCTCAGCTTGACCGGAGAGGTCACCTTGGCATCTTGTCGCTTCCTCTGGAGGTAATCCCGCAAATCCTCCTTGGCCATCTATTCTCCTTTCTTTCCTACAGGCGGCACCAAATTGTAGGTGTTAATTTCTGACCACACTGCCAAGCAGGTACTGAGCTGGAGAACACCAGCAGAATAGATTGCGCCTGAACAACCTGTCACAGAAAGATAAGACTCCGGTGGTGGTTCGTCCACCCAGGAGCACTCCGACGATCAAGTCAGTACTCAATTACTTCTCAAAGATAACAAATAGTGCTTAACTCATTAGCCAGGATACAAAAAGCGTAACTTAGACCTACGAGGGTGCCCTACTTTTATAGCCAGAATCAACCTGATCTCTGTAGAAGCCTAGCTTCTCTTGGACTCTAGCTCAATGCTTATCTTGGACTCTACAATGGATAAAGATAAACTCCCTAAGAGTTTTATCCTTATCTAGGCTGAGGTCCTCCTCCATTATAGGAATTTTTTAGCTTATCCGTTCATCTCGGATTCCGGTATGTTCGTAGATAACCTTGACTTAGCCGAAATCACCTCGGCGCTATAACTTAGACACGTGGCACCTCGGTTGGCACTTCGGTGCCACGTTGGCCACGTGTTGTCATCCACAAATATATGTCCCCACAGTAACAAGGTTAGAAAAACTTTCTCTATGAATTTTGTTGGAGAAATATCAAATCAGTGTAATTTTGTAAAAATAATAATAAATTAGCGAATTTTTTTTATAAATATTAATAATTACAATTGTAATTTTTTTTAGGAACATTTACACACAAATTCTAATTTATGAACTTATACTCCATCCTAATTAAGATTTTTTAGACCTTGTAGTCATATTAAATTTAATAGTCGAAATTACTCTTCAAATAATGATTGTTTATCATTTATGATTATCTATAAAGGAGCATGATGATTTGAGATTTATTTTGATTTTCAAAACTTTAAAACATCAACTTTCAAATTGAAAAAACTAAAAAAAAAAATATGTCAAAAAAAAACACACTAATCAGTGTGTTTTGTTTCACTTTTCTGAGTTCAGTTTTCTAGAAATTGAGTTTTTTATTTTTTATATTTTTTTTGTTTTTAGTGAATATTTTTGAAATTTTAAGAAATTTTTTACTCTTTTAGATACACCTTACTTAGATGTATCTAAATAGTAAAATATTTGTGAAACAATATTTTAAAAAATTAATAAATACACAAAAATACGAAAAATATACTGAATTTTAGGTGTTTTTTTTTATATATATTTTTGGTATTTAGTGAATTTTTTAAAGATTTTTTTTCACAAATATTATACTTTTTAAGTATATTTATGTTAGATGTGTCTAAAAATTAAAAAAAATTGCTTAAAATATTAAAAAAATACAGTGAAAACAAAAGAATATAAAAAAGCAAAATTTTCAGAAAATTGTTTTCTGAAAACCAAAACCAAGCAAAGTGAGATGTTGTTTTGAAAAAGTTGAAAAAGCTGAATTTTTTTTTTTTAATGCAAAATTGAAAATTTTGTGTCTATAAATGAGTATGGTGATGGAACATTGATATGCAAAATTGGAAAAAGAATGAAAAATAAAAAAACTGATAATGTTCTCAGTTTTAAAACTGAAAAAAAAAACTGATAATCTTTTAGGTTTTATTGGATAGTTGAATCAAATTAATCATGCTTTGGTTTTTTTTTTTATCAGTTAGTAAAACAATTATCTGAAATATTACTATACAAAATTGATAATATTCTTAGTTTTAAAAATTAAAAAAAAAAACTGATAATATTCTCAGTTTTACTAAATAGGACTTATTGGTTCAAAAAATTTTAAATACGACCTAAACTACCATAACTTTTGTAAATAGGACTTTCATGTAATTAACACTTTTTTTTTATGAATATGTAATTTTTTTTCTTCTAACATTCCAATGGGGTGCAATTACCCCAATTTTGTATTATAGAGGTGGAGTTTGGTTAATTGTTTTTTTATTTTTTTATTATTTTTATAATCATTTCGTTGTTAGTGAACTTTTTTAAAAAACAAACAATTTTTTTTTAAAACTTTTAGATCCTACTGAATTAGTAGATCTTAAATTATTATATTTTTTAAAAAGTCTATTAGTTTTTTTAAAAAAAAATTTACTTTTAGATTCTTCAAAATTAGGAGGAACTAGAAGTAAAAAAGAAAAATTGACATAAATTTTTTAAAAATTCCACTAAAGACAAATTTTAAAATTTTTTTTTTTTTTTTTTCTAAATTTTTGAATTGTTACTGAACTTAGCCTCAATGAGTCCTAAGATTTTTAAACAATTATTTACAATAAAAGCAAGACAATGAATTTTGTTTGTCGGGTCATTTCAATTGAACATCAACATTTTGGAACAAATTCGTCAATATTGGTCCAAATTCATAATAATTGTCTTGTCATGGCATAGTTTCGGGAAAAAAATTCCTTATGTCAGGTGTCCTTTCTCATTTCTTTAAAAAAAATCTTTATGTCACGTATCAATTAATTTTTTATTTAAAATAAAAAATTTATGTGGACTCGTTTGGGAAGTTGAGGTTTGAGACTTTTTGATTAAAATAATTACAAAAAAATAAAATAGATTTTTTAATTCAATAAGATAAAATATCACCATCTAACTCATAATCATTACTACGTTTTTTCTCTCACAAAAATCAAAAAAACTAAAAAAATCTATCCCAAACGAGATTTTTTAATCCCAGACTAAAATAGTCAAAAAGCTAAAAAGCCAATACACTTCCCAAACGAACCCTATAGATAAATATACAAGGTTTGAAACTTTAATATTAAAATTAAAAAAAAAAAAAATTTACCATTTGAACAATACTCATATTATGATATTAATTTTTTTATCATTTAAATTGTACTTGTATCACATTTGCCAACTACTAATATCAATTAAATGAACACAAAAGAAAAAGTGGAAGCCAACAACCGCATTTATTTGACTAAAACTTATTTTGGAAAGTGGGTTAAAAATCATTTTTTAACTTTTAACCCACTTTCATCTCTCACAAAAAAGATTAAAAAAAATTAAAAATAACTTTTAATCATCTTCCTAAAATACTCCTAAAATCTAGGAATGGCAACGGGGCGGGGCGGGGCCGGGGATCACCCTCCCCGATCCCCGATGGCAGAACTTCCCCCCGTTCCCGTCCCTGTCCCCGACGGGGAACCAACTACCACCCCCACCCCCGCCCCCTAACGGGGATGGGGTTTCCCCGGCCCCGAAAATCCCCGACCAAAAAAACAACATCAACAGAATATTTGGGCTCAAATACAACATCAAAAAAAAAAAAAAAAAATCAACAACATCTCAACATCAACAGATCATTAACAACAGAGAACAGATCAACTACACAAAAAAAAAATAATTTGATAGAATAAGACAGATCTGAGAGAGAGATGGCCACGGCAGAGGCAAATCTGCAGATCGAGCAAATCTGCAGCGGTGAAGAGCTACTGAGAGACGACAGCCACGGCAGAGGCAACGACGTCGGCAGATCGAGTCGACGAAGGAGGTAGGGGCGTCGGAAGAGGCAACGGTGTCGGCAGAGGGAAGAAAGAGAGAGAGAAAGAAGGACGATCGGAAGAGTGAGGTGAGGGTGAGACAGAAGAAAGAGTGAGAGAAGAGAAGAGAGAGAGAGTCTGTAAGAGAGAGTTGTAGATCTGTAAACAATGAACATATATATAATATAATATTATAGATAGGAGCTGTAAGTTTACAGATATATAATATATAATATTATTGTTTACAGCCTGTAACCAAACCAAACCAAACATACATATATATATATAAACTATAATATATAAATCGAGGGATAACCGGGGCGGGGGCGGGGCCGGGGCTGGGGATGAAATATATATCACTGTCCCCGGCCCGAATATCACCGGGGATTTGTTTTTAAATACCATCCCCGGCCCGTCGGGGGTATTTTTCGGGGAAAAACCACTTTTATCGGGGACGAGGGGTCGGGTCCCCGTCGGGCCGGGTTGAAATTGCCATCCCTACTAAAATCATGAGAACCAAACATGGAATATTCTTCTAGTTGATTTTTAGGGGGTGATATATTGTTGTGCAATCTTTCTATAAATCAATTGAATTTTTTTAGCTTGTTTTCATTTCACTAGCTCGACCAGATCATGTAGCTTGGATTCGGGACTCACCATGGATTTTATTTTTTTTTTATGATTTGATTCATGCATTTTAAAACATTTTTGTATAAATTATTCATTAAAAAATCACATAGATTAGATTATAATAGTCACATAAATTATCATATTTGTCTTTATATAAATAGGCAAGTATAATTTTAAAAAAATAAATCATTTATTTTTCAAAAATAAATATGATGTAATCATGCTAATACAATCATTAGATCAATTTTTTTAGATGGTCTATAAATAAACATTTAAAATTCAAATAAAAAAAATCAAATTATCAAAATGAGATTTATGAGGAAGGATCTAATCCACTTTGTCACAATATTAATATACCATAATGCAGGTATTTACCATCAAAAGGTTCTCCTTTTAATATTGCAAAAGAGGGAAAAAGATATGCTCACCTCATCATCCATACAATGTTATAAAAATCGGACTGGTGAGCGAACTAGAAAAGGGATCGGATGGAAAGGTCATCGGTTCAACCGTCGAGTTAAACCAAAATCGAATCATGACTTAATAAATATATTTAAATAAAAATATAAGTAATAAAATTAAAAATTAAAAATATTAAATTATCTTAAATATTTCTTCTAATATTTTTTTTACTAAAAAATATAATAATATATTTTAAAATATTATTAATTTTAATTTTGGAAGAGGAAATCAAATATTCAATATTCCCTTCATATGATTTTAATTCAAATAATTTGATTGAAAGAATAACAAAAATTTTGGAGGGATATCAAAACTTTAAGTCTTCCTCCAATAAATTTGATTAAATCCTACATGGATTTCTTGAGTTTTTTTGGAATTTTTTTTCCCCTTATAAATAGGTAGAGACTTTTACGATAAATTCATTCTCTTAATGAGATTCCTCACAAGAGAAGACCCTTGAAAGAGAGTTTTTAATTAAAATTTTCTTATATATAATATATAATAAGAAAGAAAGAAAAGAAAGAAAGAATAAAAAAAATTAGAAAAAAAAAAAAAAAAAAGTTCAAAATTTTCACTTTCATCGATTTGGTGAACCATCCCCAGGTCGACCGGTTCGGCAGTTTTACTGCCGATTTTCCTGGTCCTCTCTACATAGGCCGATTTTTGCTTTTTAACAGTTTAAAGGGTATATCCGGACTGAAATTCCGACTGGTCGATGGCTCAACCGATCGAACTGGGCAGTTTGGTCTGATTTTCAAAACCATGCATCCATATAATAAAAAAAATTTGAAAAAAACCGCCATTTCTTCATTCATGCACTTTAATCCCTTCTTATAATTTTGCAAACAATATTACTATGTATCTAGAATTTGTACTTAATTTTTTTTTCAAAATATCAATATGTGATTAAAATTTATTTTATATGTAGAACTTACAAAACATTCATTGAATCCCAACCATACTTATTAATTCTGGATAATTTTCTTGTTAATTTTTCTAAAAGCCTAGCTTTTATTATTGTTTTGCAAGCACATCCTCCATTCAAATCAAATGCATGCCCTCTAATTGCTCCACTCACTTTTTCTCTCTCCTACAAAAACTATCACACACACAAAACAAAAAGCAAATATATAAGAAAATCTAATGATTCTTTTGACATCACCAACCAACTTAACTGAATTTTGTTGGTTGATTGCATTGCATTTTGTCAACAAACAAATGAGATTTTTTGGTTAATATATATTTTTTAATTATATTTTAAATAAAGAGTTAATAGTTATAATACAACACACCTCAATACTTTTTCATAGACTCAAATCTGGTGATGACACTAGCACGTAAGTGCCCTCTCAAAATCACTTGGGTTACAATTCAAATCCAATTTAAAAATATAAATAAGTCAAGTTTAAATAAATTTTTAACCTCGGTAAAATTTCAAATTAAATATTAATAATTTATTTCTCGAGTCCATTGATTTGATTTTGGATCCTCTAATTGATTTTTTTTTAAAGTAATTCTCTAAACTAATTTCCATGATGCTTATCTATTAGGAAACAAAGAGGACCATTCAAGGGCGGCTCTGTGGGAGACCTAGGTGGCTTAAAAAAGTTGTATTGTTCCTTAATTGCTATATAGAAGATACTGTGACAGCAGTAAAATTTGAATCTAGACATATTATGTTTATAGGAGAGTTTTTTATCTACTAAATATATGTATATATATTTAATTTGCTCATAAATTTGTTGAGACCTTTGTTGAGACTAATCTCCTTGACATATGTAGTCCCTCGTTCCACACACCAGATGAAAGTAATGTGGTAGAGAGTCTCTTGAAGAGTGGAAAATGAAATATTAGATAATTGATTACCACTTGAAATTTGAACCCATGACTTTATATAAGAGAGTCATAATCTATGACTAATTAGGATTAAGAGTCATCATTTAGGGATATTTTGGGAGGATATTTAAAAGTCACCTTCCAGCTTTTAACCCATTTTGGATCACATCATCTCTCGTATTTTTTACACTTTTTTTTAAAAAAAGTCAAAAAATATAAAAAAAACCAACTTTTAACTATCTTTCCAAAACAATTCTTAATCTAAAAATCTTGTCAATATGTGGATTTTTGTTTGGCCCAAGATTGTACCACAACCCAAATGAGACTTGGTTGAGGTTGGAGTTTAAAGCTTGACCCATCTGTTGGCGACTAGTCCTGTAGAAAATATGAAAACAAACAAAATAAAACAAAACATATAAAATTACTAAAACTAAAAAATATAAGACTTTGTTTGAGAAGTGCTAAATTAATATATTTTTTGATTTTTTACGAAAAAACATGAGATATGAGTTGGATTTGAAGTGATGTACTAGAGAGGTGATGTGACTTAAATAAGATAATTGTGACCTAAATAAGATAATGTGCTAAAATAATATATGCTATTTTAACGCATGCCAAGCAACCACTTAATCTCAACCCATTAGACTATAAGCCTGCTGATCAGATCTGACTCTTCTTAGTCCATGAGAGGCAGGCCCCATCGGCCTGCATGCCTAGTATTTTAAAATTGAGCATTTAGTGATTAATTGTTAGTTGATAATTAGGTAATAAGGTGATAAATTTATGTGAATGCAATGTTAAAATTCTGAACAAATACATTATAGGCTATGTTGAATTTTAGATTCGTCAAGAAAAATATATTTTTTTATAACCAATATTTACATTTATTTTTTAATTTTATTACAACTATCTACACGTTCAAGCTACAGAACTTTTTTAGACCCGTTTAAATTTGATGGCAGGTTTGGAATGACCACTTAAAGCCTGAGTCAATCCACTCATTTCATATATTTATATTTTATATTATTTAATTTTGTTGCTAGAGATGAAAAAATACTTACCAATAAATTAGTTAAAACATTTGAGTACTTAACCTTGAGCTTATAAGAAAATAATCAAAAAATTATACTACCAACATCATTTGTTTTCATCTGGGACGGAACCAGAATTTTATCTTAGGGGGCCGAGTCATGAATAATTTTTATTTTAACAATTCTTATACATATTTCAATTGAATAATGAGTAATAAATTTATATATATATATATATATATATAAACCAATATTTCTTTAGTACTATTGTTGTTTTAAAAAATAACTATTTTAGTTAATTTTTTGACTTTATGAAAAGATTTACACAAAAGAAGAGAAGAGTTGATTTTTCTGTAGTGACTATTTGATTTTTTAACTATTTTAAGTTGTTGCCAAAACAACCCTTAACGTATAATAAATAAAAAGTCATATATTCAATCTTAACAAGAGTCATAAATTGAATAATAAAAAAATGAGTCATAAATTAAATGATTTTTTGTACATTTATCAAACTAGAATTCAACGTCATTTTAAATTCTAAAATGCCAAAAAACTTTCACATTTGACTCTATAGTAAAATGTGTTATCTAAATTTATTTTAATGTGGTCCTCATAACATATAGATTGAGTCGAAATCACATTTTAATTAATTAATTATTTTTGTAAATTTATAAAAGATTAATTATAAACACAAAAAGCATTACATAACTAGAAAGTCACCAAGCCCAACAACTATCACAAGAAATAACATTAACTTCAAAAATAATAAACAATTACGTGATACAATCCCATGATGGGAGAGAACTCAACACTACAATAAGTGTCACTCGTAATCTTACAAAAATAATGATATGCAATCATTAAATTAAAAGCTTTACTTATCACATTTTAAATTTCTTATACACATTTTTTTAATGTGAAAGTAGCCTTAATGAATATCAATTCAAACCAAATGACACATGTGAAGCAAGAGAGGGGCAAGTCTATTAGGTGTAAAGCATTTGTTGCTATAGAAGTAATACATAAGCATGACTTTTCCCGAAGGTAAGGAGGCATGTAGGGATAACTATTTTAGTCCGATCCGTGACGATCCATCTATACCCGCACGAATGGGACGAATTTTACCCAACTTGACACTTATGTGGGGTAGGGGTGAATTATATTTTGATCACCTGCAATGAGAGTGGGAGGGGGGCAGATATCACCTTCCCCGATCCAAACCTGACCCGATATAATTAATAATATATAAATAAATGATATATATTTGTATATATATAATATAATTAGATATAAGAAAAGAATACTAAAAGTCTGTAATTCTGTTTAAATATAAATAAATAATAATCCTAAAAAGGAGACCAAAGACAAGAAAAGAAAAAAAATTAAAAAAAAAAACCGAAGAAAACAGTTCATGATGAACTTTTATGGTTTTCTGGAGCATGATTGCACAATTTTTCCTGCAACATGATTCCTGTAAACTTGTGTATACGAATGTGATATGAATTGCTAGACTATGCTTCCTTCTGTCATGCTGCTCTTTGCTCATTTGTTGGTCGATCACCTTTTGCTATTTTTGTTTCAACTTTTGTTGTTTTCACACCCTCATCTCCAATTGAATTTGCAGTTAAGCCTCTTGTTTCAGATAAGTTGACAAATGTTTTAAGCTTATTTTGGCTTTAGTGAACTTTTTCAACTTTTGAGTCAAAATATGATACTTTTTAGGTTCATCTAGACTAGACAATCCTAAATTTTTTGTTTTATGTTCTGTTCTTTTTTTTTTTAATTTTTTATTTATTTAAAGAATTAGAAGGGAAAAGGGGGTCAATTTTTATAGGCTTTTTTGATAAAATTTGACTTATTCCGTTTTTAATTAGCTTTTTTTTCTGAATTTTTTATTTTTTCTTTTTAATTTTCAGAGTCATCTAGTCAAGATGAACTAAAAAAAGAGAGTAGATTTTGACATAATTTTAAAAAAAAAAATCTAGACTAGATGACTGAAAATTAAAAAGAGAGTAGATTTTGACATAATTTTAAAAAAAATGGCTGTTGCCAAAGGAAACTCACCCAATTGCCTTTTCATTTGACAGCTACATTGGAATTAAGCAAGTGGTGTTTGGTGGATATGAATTCGAGAACTGGAGGGAGGACTTGAAGGCAGAGGATGTAGGATATAGCGTCCACAAGATTTAAGGCAACTTGAGTGAACATCACGAGAATGTCAGCATCATGCTTCTTCTTTCCGGATCATTCCATACCTTCTCATCAATGATTACTGTTGCCTTATGAGTTATAACATCTTACAATCTTACCGATGCCTTATTTTGTATGCCTGAACAAACCAAAGATAGGTGTAGTAGAGTCTAAAGAGTAGTCCAAAATGTATGCAATTTTGAGATGGTTGTGCAAGGATGTGTGCTTGGAATTAACGAGTTGTGGAGTTTAGATATTCAAAGAACACTTTTTTTTGCTACAATTTATGGTATTGTAATGAAGTGATTCCATAGAAAATTACTGTTTGTGCCAGGAAGCATATCTAGCGGTTTTACTATGTGCATTTATTATTGAGCTAGTTATCTGTGAAAGTTCACAGAATTGTCAAGTGCTACTAGAATTCCTGGGATATAACTAGTACAAGTACCTTTAATCCGAGCAAGGCTTTGAGCTTCAAGTTATGTTCAACTTTGAAACTAATATACTAGAGATTGTATTAGTAGTATTGGGATGCAGAGGTGGTAGTGCGGTGTCAGCAGTGGTGGTGGAGAGATGATGGCGGTGATAGTATGGTGACATTGGTCAAACTTCAATTTGAAAATGTTTTTCCCAATTCAAAAGTAGAAAATATTTTCCACACCCAAATAAACTTGTTCGTTGATCACAAAAACACATTTTCTGTCAACATTTGTCTCATGTCATTGTACTAAACGCCATAAAATATGCCAAAACAAATTGAGCATAATAAAATATGCCAAAACAAATTGAACATAAAAGTTGGTTGTTTTCCATGTGTGTTAATAATAGTGCCTACCTACAGCCTGCTCAAAATATAGAATAATAGCATGACTTCAAGTTTCACTTCATAAATCATGAAGGAGTTCTAGCTAATAATCCAAATAACATGACTGCAAATTAAAGTTCATCCTAGAACTAAGGAAAACAGCTCATTCATTTACAGGCAAGCCCTCAATGCATTCCAACCTCTTCCAAAGCTTTCACTTTCTTGGAAGATTCATGGACACCAAACAAACCAAACAACAATGGAATGGCCTTGCAAGTCTTCGTGAACTTCGAGGACATACCTTCTGTGCAATCGACTTGATCTCTTTCATCCTTTCATCGACTAGTCCCTTCAACTGCTGCTCTTGATTGGTTTGATTTTCATCCATCTCAATCCAACTAGCTTCACCATTCGTGCACCTGAACATGACAACACTACTAAAAAAAATGTTTTTTTGCAATCGTCACAAGCCGTTGCAAATAATGAAAATACAGTCGCAAGAGGCCTTTTGTGACGGTCCATGCGACCACAAATTGGGGACGCTAATGTGGGGGTGACAAATACTTTTTGTGACCGCAAAATAACAATCGCAAACTATTTGCGACTGCCTAACCTACTTTTTGCGAAAGCTACTTTGCTATAGCAAAAAAAAAAAAAAAAAAAAAATCAAAAACACGTTTAGCAACTATTTTTTTACCGTCACAAATCATTATTTTTATAATAAAATCACATATACGTTTGCTACGACAAAAAAATCAATTGCAAGCACCTAACAAGTTTTTTTAATAAAAAATAACAAAATTAACAAATTCATTTAAACTCATAATAGAAATATTAACCTATTCACATGTAAGTGTGCAAACAAAATATAAACTTTCATACATGCAAAACAAATATCCATCAATCATCCTTAAAATATATTGTACTAAAAGATTCAAGTCCTCCAAAAAAAAGAAAAAAAAAAAAAAAAAAAAAGCAACATAATCTCAGTTTGGCTCCCAAACATCACCCGCTCGATTATATCAATTACTCCCTCAAAAAAACCTGCAAAAACATATACACGTGACTTGAAAATTTAATGCAGTTTAACTTGAAATAATAAAAATAAAACTATTTCAAAAGAAAATGTCAAGAGAAAAAAAAGGTTCATTCTCTAAATTCTTTTGCTTGGAGTAAATTACAAAAATAGATGCCAATTCGTAATTTGCACAAATAAATAGACAAGAAAATGGTCACCCAATCCAATCAGATTAATGAATAAACCAAAGAACTTGAAAAATGAACATGATTAACATAATCTTTGTCCTAGCATAGATTAATACCAAAGGGAAACAACAAGAAGAAATTTGACTTCACTATTTAGAAGTTTACATCAAGTTACTGACTTCACTATGTAATTCAAGAATTAGCAATGAAGAATTTTGGAAACCTTTTATCAAACCAAGACCATCTTTAGTGTACAATGGGCAATTATTGAACAGTTGGGGCAGGCTTTGGCACTATTGGTGTATTTTTCTTTTCTTCATCCTTTTATCTTTTCTTTTCCTTAATTCATTTTAGTTCTTGTATATATTGAGTTGTCCCAGATATTATTAGCTATAATGTGAATCATGAAATGCAAACATGTATTAATGTGCTCTTTTGTGTTGAATCAACTGAATTTATGAAGCCAAATGCATATGTATAACCTAACATGTATCATGTTAGATCATGTAAATTTGACAATTTCCTTGTCAGTGTAGATGGATGCATCAATAAACAGCTAGTAGCCACTTCTTGTAATTACTACCAAGCCAACAAATAAATCTTCAAGGAACGGCCCATAGATGTCCATTGCCAACCTCATAACCAAGAAGTTAATAAGTTATTTGACGTTGAGAAGAGGAATATGCCCATAGATGTCCATTGCCAACTTCATAACCAAGGTCACAATTTATGAAGACCGTGTTACGTTCAAATCTTATTTTCACTAAGGAACAGCCCACCCTTGAAAACCCACCTCCCTCCTGAAATTTATATCATCTGGATTGGAACATTTATTTAGGGGTTTAAATTTTTGGTGACTTACTTTCACGCATGGACCATTTACCTTTCTCTGTCCAAGAGAACTGCCTCAACTCACACCTTATGACTATCTTACCCAGATGATTATTGGCTCAGTCCAACGTTGCCTGACCACATTGGTCTTATATCATCCCCTCTCTTACTCTCCCCAAGAGTTGTATCCTACTTAGGTTTCAAAATCAGAGGCTCAACCTAATCTCAGCCACCACGTGTACCTCCTTAGGCCCTTCCTCAATATATTCCTCTTTTAATTAGATAACTTAAGTCAGTGACAAGAATATATTTTTGGCACAATTTGTCAATAAATTAATTTTACGAAGTATCTGATATGATAGATAATTCTATACTATTTTTGGTATCAAAAATAAAAAATCAAGTGGCTCCTAATTTTTTTAATGGAGTTCTGGAAGTGAAAAAGCAAGTACTTTAGGTATGAAACCCAAGCCACTTGATGCTCCATAAAGTGTTCCACACTTGTAATTTATCTACATAATAGATATACGAAATCTTATTGAATATAAGTACATTTCAAAAACTTATTTTTCATTGCTTTTCCATGGCCGTTTTCTTCTTCTTTTTTTTTTTGCCACAAGAAACTTCTCTTTTCAAACACTACTCAAGCATAAGTATGCATAGAAGAACATGCAAAAATGACCCGACAAACATGTAAATGGCCTGACAGTATCCAATTGGGAAAAATATCACTGACAAAGCTACAGATTAGTGATGGGACCAGAAAACTTACTTTATCCTCAAGTAACATGCAGATATCTGTGGCAAGGGAACATCTCCTCCCCTGAAACCATTTAACATAGATAAAATGATTACCGATCAAAACTTGAAATATCCCAAAATAAAAAAAAAAATTAAAAAAATTGCGTTATTTTCACCACTACAGGATATTCTTACTGGTATTCTGAGGCAACCAATGAGAACCAAATTGGACATTTTCTTCTGTGCTGTTTGGCTCCAAGCATTTCAAGCATAGCCTGTGCCAGGGCACACAACCTCCCAACTGCATTTTTTATCCACTACACGCAACCTTCTTCGTTTGACCGGCACTGGAAGTGAGATTGTTCCATTCCTGTCATCTTGAACTTTTGATTTGCGTCGATGCTCCTTACCCTTGGTTTTAGGCACATGTACATCATTTTCAAGAGCATTGAGGGGTTCTAATTTGGAAAAACCACCTAGAAAAACCACTTAGAAAAACCAATAAATTCTTAGAAAAACCATTCCAATGCTGCCCATACACTAGCACAGAACTAAAATAAACCACCTTCTTCCAATAAAAGCATCTTCAACTCAAATTCAAAAACAAAAACTTTCAAACGCAGTTTAATCCTGACTAATTAGGAGAAACACTCTTTCAATTTGTTATCATGTAGCCGGTTTCATATTACAAATGGTTTTAGGTAGTGATCCCCTACATTAGTGCATATTTCAGAAACATTGTGAGGAAAACAAAATCATAAATATCAGTGTTTACATTTCTGTAGAACACTAAAAAGTATTTAGAAACATTAGTGAAATAGATTTTGGTGATCTGTTATGGTGTATGTAAACAATGTGTTCCCTTACAGATATTGTAACAAGGACACATAAGGCCGTGCCCAACATCAATATTTAACAAATTAACAGAATCAATTAATTGCACATAAAGATTTCACAAAATGAAAAATAGAAGAGAGATAAAATGTAATGCCCAACCTAATGTTTAACATGAATATTTTTCTAGAATTAGAGATCACTGCTTATAGTTGTTGGATCAATAATGTTAACAGATGAACAATACATTTAAATATGCATAGTTTATCGTCGTTGATATTTTATGATTTTAGAAGTCATTCTTGGGATTGAAGAAGTTTGCTTAAAAACACTCCTTGATGCTATTTACTGCATTCTGGAATTGTCATCATTATTTGAACCAGCAAATCTGTTATAGATGCACAACATTGTTTATTCAAACCTAATTAATTACATGATATATAAAATAGATAAAGTACTTAATGTAGAAGGGCATTTGGTCTAGTGGCATGATTCTTGCTTAGGGTGCAAGAGGTCCCAAGTTCAATTCTCGGAATGCCCCTTTTTTGATTAAGTTCTTTTCTTTTTCTTGCTTTTTTGGTTGGTCCTTGTCAGTGAAAGTGAAAGATCTATAAAAACTGCAAAATGATCTTCTTTTTTTAGCAAGAAGATTGAGAAAGGGAAGAAAAGGACACCCAAAAAAAAAAAAAAAATTGGATTGTCTAAACAATCTCTTTAGTTGCTGCCCAACATAGAGCAAAATTGCATGTTTCTATCATCAAGATACCAGGAATCAAGAAATGCAAGGGTGCTCTGCTCATAACCAATAGACATTACAGATGCCAGCAGAGTTGTGAATGTGTTACCATAGATATAGGTGTGTTATGAAATCAACCAGTTGAATGTAAAATAAAATAAATAAATAAATTGAAAAGGCTATCAAAATTTGAAACTCAAAATCAAAATATGAGATAGTTATACTAGGATAATTTGGAAATAAGTGTAATAGTTCACACTAACAGAGTTGTATGTATATAATAATAATATTAATAATAGTATAGATAACGAGGAACCCTTGATCCCACATTTGGTGAGACCCAGGATAAAACTCCAAATATAACCATCCATTAACCTTATATATAGAGAGGTAGGAATTCAAATTTAAGAGCTCTGATTGTTTACCTGGGGACTTACCCTTTCAAGCTAGCCCTCAGGGATGCAAGCTCTCTGACATTGGGACCGGGACTAAAGTAACATCTAACCTTATTGGATTGGCACAATTCAACTATACATAATAAATTAAACAATCAAGTGTCTATTTCTATTTAGTTGTAGCTCCATAGAATACATACATATGGAAATACAGTTCTACTGTCTCGATAAAACAACACACACTAGCAAGACATCAGCAAATCAAACAAAAAAATGCTCAATTATATGACATATGATCACAATCAGTTACAACCAAGGAGGTGAAAACAAGCAAGCATGTGAGAGCAATGCTATATATATATATAGAGAGAGAGAGAGAGAGGTGAGAATTGGAAGGTGAAGCGATAACAATTAAGAATTGAATAGTTCAACTTGTACTTGTAGCAGATGAGGAAGGATTGATTCAAACCAAAGCTTCATTCCAGAATCAGGCTACCTGGTGGAAAAATCAATAGATTGATGAAAAAGTGATCGAATTACAGTGAGTTTAGATGAAGTTGAATATGAATTACAGTGAGTTCAGTGAGTTCAAGTGATCGAAGTAGAGAGATGAAAAAGTTGAAATACGAATGAACGATTCGAAGAGACTCATTGAGAGAGAGAGAGAGAGAGAGAGAGAGAGAGTTTATACCGTTGGAGATCTCTTCTTCAGACGACCATGGTGATCTATAGAGCGAAATCGAGAGAGGGAAATCAGATTCTCTTACTCTGACACGATCGAGCGAAATCAGATTTGGGAAAAATTAGAGTTCAAAAAAAAAAGGAAAATATAAATTGGGCATAGTGGGTTCACAAGTTTCTGCTTAGGCTGGGGTTCATAAGTTTTAGCTTCGGCTAATTTGCCGTTGCAAATATTTTTTTTGCAACGGTCAAATAATTAGACGCAAAAAGTTTTTTTTCTAGTAGTGCAAACGACATTTCTTGATCATAATCTATTGGAAATTCAATCATCCGCTTCTCTGCAGCCCCCGAGTCCTTCCTTATGACCTCAGCCCTAACACAATCTGAAATGACAGTCATGAAATTGTCGATTTGCTTAAGTTTGGCTTGTCTTTGAGAGATTTTCTTGATTCACACGTAAAATTGTGGAATTGAGGGCTTTCTGGATTGGGTTAAAAACAAGTAGGCGTCCCACATCAATACACGTTCGCACGTGTTGTAAGGAATCCAAAGGCTCTTCAATTGTCAAGTCATAAACGTTTTCACAAATTGCAACATTATTAAGCACCTCTAGAAGATGACGGCCGTAACCTTTGCGCTGGTAAGGAGGCAATACAAATATCTGCCCACAATAGAAATAGAAATCTCATCAAATGCTAGAAATAACCGCATCTTTTTTTGGGAATGAGCTAAAAAAAACTACAATTTTTTTGTAACGTTTTAAAAAAAATTCTCAATTTTTTTTACTTTTCAAATCTGTCTAGTCTAGAATGATTTAAAAGGTCAAAATAATTATAAAAAAAAAAAGGTTAACTAAAGTAAAAAAAAAGTCAACTTCTTTCAAATAAATTTAAATTTTTAATTTTTTACTTTTCAAGTCTGTCTAATTCAGTAGAACCTAAAGTGTAAGGCTTCTTGAAACGTTTTACTAAAAAATTCACTAACGACGAAAAAAAGCCAAACAAAAAGTTTCTAAAAAAGCAATTCTCAAACTCCACTGACATACAAAATCAAAGATATCAAACACGCATCTTAGAACCACCAAATCCAGGTTCTGTTTAATTCAAGCTAACAAGTTATTAATGTAAAAAAGTGTAAACCTGACTAAGCCGCAAGCGCAAACTGTCGGGGTAATGGTAAAAACGATAAATCGCTGCAAAACCAAGCAATCTAAGTTATTGCCGCCCTGCAGATCAATTTTCTTCTGAACTATGAGAAGAATCTCGCATCTTGGATCAATAATGTCAATAGGATTGCTACCTAATTCAATGATATGAATGGTTAAAAATTGCAGCTCAATTTTATTACAAGGAATGTGATAAGAAAGCACAGAGGTGAAAAATTACCATCTACAAGGATAAGAACAAGAGGTACCAATCGACTGTAGAGGTGCCCAACAGGCATCGTTCCCACCACAACCCGAATAACCTGGTCCAATTGGAAAGAAACCATAATTATGACAATCAAAAGAAAATAAGAACTGTCATTATCAACAAAAAAAATTCAAGCGTAATGGCTACACTGTGTTCTAAAATGCAACTATGACGGAGGGAATTTGTTTTTCTTTTGTTTACTTATTTATTATTTTTGCGGGTGGGGGTGAGAAGATGCAAATGGATTTATTGAGTATGTTCTCATCCTTAATCTTCCCAAGAACGAACGAGGGAACAAGTCTACTAGCAAGGAGTCTTTGAAAGGCAAGACATTTTCGAAAGTCTACAACTCAACAAGCCTTGGTCCTGCTTACTTGGGGCCAGCTACATGGATCAATTTCCTGCCATTGGCTCCATTCACAATCACATTCTTAGTCAAGTTCACGATAGTCATGTCATTTCTTATCACTTCAACCCAAGTTCTCCCGCGTCTTCCTACATTTCTTTTGTCACTCTCTATGTGCATCAAATCAATACTCCTTACATGAGCATTAATTGGTCTATGATGCATAAGATCATAAAATCTCCAATGATTTACCTCATTTTATCTTCAATTAGTGCCGCTTTTAACTTCTTTATATTGAATTCATTTATTATTATTAATTTTCTTTTTCGTAAGTTAAATTTCATTTCATAAAACAAATAGATACAACCCTTACAAGGGCATCCTCCAGTCAAACCAGTTATAACAAAGATCAACAGCCTAGTAGCTTTCAACAAAACAGATATTTTCACAAACTACACACATAAAAGAACTATCAACTAGCTATCGAGTATTTAGCTATTCCTTCATCTCATCCAATACTGACCCCTGTTGGGGAAATCCCCAAGAAGAACATAACTTGTTATTTGTATGACTATTTTATAATCTCCCAAGAATATAATCTTGCTCTTATGTCATTGATCACTTTATTTAGAACTTAATTTGCATCTATCCTTCTGTGAGAAAAAGTTTTGTAGTTCCTCTCCATCTACACAAGATAGATAGTAGCAGCCATTGCCAATTTGTGTACTGAATGGCCAAAAGACTTTCCACCTATATTGTGAACTACCCAATCAATCTCAGCTACAAAGGACATAGGGTTTCTTTCTACTCACATGCTTACTCAACAAAATCTCTTTCCAAACATAGTGGGAAAAGCAGCATTGAAAAAACAAATGATTATGTGATTCCATCTCCACATTACAAAGCACACAAGATATATCATCTACCACACCCCAATCCTTGATCCTATCCTTAGTAGATAGCATGCCAAGAAAGCTTAACCATTGTATGAAAGACCATCTATCTCAATATTCTCATTTCAGTTAGTCGTTTTACAAACATTTCTTTTATTAACTACCCAACATTCAATATCATTAATCATAGCAAGTCTTTATAGCAAATCCATGAAATGCAAAACAAAGAAAGCACTCTATTCACTAACAATAACACAGCAAAGGCGTTAAAGAGCACCTCCAAATCAGAACAATCTGTCTTCAAATAACTGTTAGAATCACTGTTGTGCGCATTGGTCGTGTTTTGCTGCAATATCTCTCCTTTCGAGACAATAGATTTGTGACAAAGAACAAAAATCACAATGTCAAATTTAACAATAATCTAGCAACCAAGATAACACAATTTCAGAAGACAAAATGAGAAAGCATCAAATGTAAAGGTAAGTCATTGACGAAACATACTTAACATAATCACACTCGGTTGAAAATGTTTGAAGGAAATCCTCCTTTTTCTCAACAATATTCTCAGCAAAAATATTCTGTAAGGAATGACTTAGAGATCAGAATTCAATGAGTAAATGGATATTGGATGTCAAGGGAATAGGTTAAGATGGGTGGTCCATGATTACCTGGAGAGCAGATTTCAGATCTGTAATCCCCCTTGCCTCCCTTATAACAGTTAAGGTATAGAAATCATTAGCAAACCATCAGAAGACAAAGCTAGAATCGGGCTAAAGATAAGTGTAAATACTTACATCAGATGTGCTCTGAAATGTAATCTCAGCATATGCATGAAAAGATATGCTGCTGACCCAGATGGTGATCTGCATGATTTGTGATAAAATATAAATTACAAATAAATAAATTAACACTTGCAAGCTAGAAAAGAACGGTTCCAAATAAACAAGTAGGGCACATTTGGTATTGTTTTCATTTATATTCTAGAAAATAGAAAAAACGGAAACTGACACAAAAAAACTTGTTTGCAGACTATTTTTGAAAAAAATTCTGCACACACCCCTTTTTTAGGAATTACTTTTACATTGCTTTGTAAATCTTTGAAAACAAATTCAGACAAAAATGAAAACCATATAAAAATCATAGGAGCTTTCAATGTTTTTCATTATTTCTATTTTCACCAAAACCAAAAACATCAAAAATGAAAGCAATCCCAAATATGGCCTTAATGTTTAATGTATTTTCATGCAAGAGATTGTGCATGATCTGGGTTGTGCAGGAGGAAAGTATATCATTATATGTTACGAACAAAAAGAGCTTTTTTTGGCTTGATAAAAAGCATGCGTATCCATGAATGCAACTTTCATAGCCTCCACACTGAGGACATGAATGCACAATGCCAAAACAAGAGCAAGCAACTACTAAAAAGGAGATAGAAACGAAAACGGAAGTTCGATAATCACCAAATAAAATTTGCGCACAGACGCCATAATGGGAAGATACAGTTTCAAGAGCATCAAATTATCAACAGTGGAGTCTTAACCAAATTTTCCAATTTAGTAAAAAGGTGTATTACCTTCAACCCTTGGTTACCGTAAATAATTACTACAGTGCTCATCTAGAACTGCTCACCAACTCAGCATTGGCTCAACAAGCCTGGCAAACATTGTAGAACCAAGCTCGTTGTTGCAACAAGCACAAATTGAAGCCAGAGGTCCAGCTTAACTTCTTAAGTAAAAATTGAAGTTCATGATTTTGGAAAAAAATAAAAATCAATCCATACACGACTAATCATCTGACCAAGCAATATTCCTCGCAGATGAAACTAAACCATAGATTAACAAATAAGGTTCGATTAAGGGTCCAAATATATTAACAAAATGAGTGGAGCCTATGCACTCTTAACGTTCAACCTCCAGCTGTGCATCACTAACCCAAATGAACCAAATTGGAACTTGCAACCTCCAGTCAAAAGCCCCAAGTTCAATGAACCTGAAATCAACTCACTAATTGTCCCATTTCAGATTAAAAATTTGTTCCCACAAAAAATAAACAAGTAAATAAACAAAATAAAACATTTTATAAAACATGTAAGCATATATGATTGTGGTACTATATATATCAGCTACAATTAGAGCCCCATGTTCAACGAGCAAACGCAATACCTCTTCCCAGGAACCATATGCAGTTGAAACAGAGTTCTCTAGGCCACAGACTTCTTGTTGCTTGTGTTCTGCAATTTGTAACAGGAGTTCCAACAACCTTACACACAAGAATTCCACTTAATCAAAAGAGGTCCAAAACCTTTGAAACATTGTTCTACATGTCTTGTTAAGGTATACAATGGCATGATGCAAGATTGTCCTATGTGCAGTTTCACAACAGAACTTAATTTGAGATTTTCAATGATTTGATCTCACAGGACCTAGAATGCAACAAGCTAGACCTAGAGTGGACTATCGCTGATCCTGAAGACTAGCAAGCAAATCACAATAAACACAACAGCTTGCTTTTATAATCTTTTGAATATAAGGTAAATTTTCACTTACCTCGTTTCCTTTCAAGCTCTTCATAAAGCTCTTCTTCCCATATTCTTTTTCTCTCACAGAAGCTTGTGCTGCCAGTAAAACATTTTTCATTCTCAGTTTACAGAAAGAAAACATGGTCCACCAAAAGAAAATACAAACTAAAGAGAGCATCAAACATCTACTCACAAACCTTGGATTAATCAGCTCCTGATCATCACGAACAATCTCTTTCCATTCACTAGGCTTAGGTGGTTGTACTTGCGATAGAGTTTGAACACTTTCAGTGCCAATATTTGATACACATTGGGAATAAGTTCCGGAGCTAGTAGTACAGGCAACGTTAACAGTTGCAGAATCACCCCACTCCAACCTTCAACCGAACCCGACGCCAAAATGCCTCCCAACCCAACCAAATGCCTTTCCAAACACCCCGACCATGTGTCAGCCCCACCCTTCCCGAACACCACCCCCCTCTACCCAAACCATACTTCGCCACAAGCACTTCATCATCATCATCCTCAGCTACTAAGGGCCCACATGGAAATGTAAAATCATTGTTACCCTTACCCGATGCTCGAGGGATGTCCGCAGACTTGTTAACTGTTTGACCAAAAAATAAGTTCACTCTACTTTCTAACTCTGGAGTGTCATCAAACTTGCATGGCCAATTATCGTCAGGCTCAGACATAGGATTAAAACTCTAGATTAACAAAAACAACAAACCATCGGTTGTTAGGGGTTACTATGCTGACGAATATTATATTTGTTAGAGGGCATCAAAGAAATATGTTACCTTATTAAAATCATCAGAAAGTAAAGCAGAATCGAACTTTGTTGATACTCCAATCACAAAATCATCTTCATCATCTATCTGACACATGTCGTCATCACAATGGCCTGATCCCGAATAATCCACCTCAAGTCCCTGCAACAAACCGCCATGAACCGCCCTGGACAACAAACGACCCAAAGCCTCCATAACCAAAAATGAAAACTTAAGTGGAAGCGATAATACCTTCTCATCAAGGAATGCTCTAATTTTTGACTCAATAACTTCATTATCATCATCATCATCCTCAGCTACTGAGGGGCCACATGGAAATGTAAAATCATTGTTCCCCTTAACAGATGCTCGAGGGATGTCAGTAGCCTTGTTAACTGTTTGACCAGACAATAAGTTCACTCTACTTTCCAACTCTGGAGTGTCATCAGACTTGCATGGCCAATTATCGTCGGGCTCAAACATAGGATTAAAACTCTAGATTAACAAAAACAACAATCCATTGGTTGTTAGGGGTTACTATGCTAACAAATATTATATTTGTTATAGGACATAAAAGTAATATATTACCTTATTAAAATCATCAGAAAGTAAAGCAGAATCAAACTTTGCTGATGCTCCAATCACAAACTCATCTTCATCATCTATCCGACACATGTAATCATCACAATTGCCTGATCCCCAATGTGGGACATTTCCTGGGAACTTCTCTGGAGTGTCATCAAACTTGCATGGCCAATTATCGTCCGGCTCAAACATAGGATTAAACCTCTAGATTAACAAAAAAAAACAAACCATTGGTTGTTAGGGGTTACTATGCTGACAAATATTATATTCGTTGGAAGGCATAAAAGCAATATGTTACCTTATTAAAATCATCAGAAAGTAAAGTAAAATCAAACTTTGCTGATGCTCCATTCACAAGATCATCTTCATCATCAATTTGACACATGTCGTCATCACAATTTCCTGATCCCCAATGTGGCACATTTCCTAGGAACTTCTCAGGATAAACAGTTGAGCACCTCACACTATTATGAACATCCTTCAATTGTGTGTAGGTTGTCCTGATAATAGGGTCCATGCTAAAACAGAAATTCAACCTCAGAGTTATAATTAGAAATAACAGACGATAATATATCTTGAAAGCACCAAAGGTTATTTAACAAAAACCCTTACAAGTTCTTAAGCTCCATCTCAGGTGTTGCCATCTTTTTTCCAGAATTTTCCTAATGATTGTAAAATAAATAAGAAAGGAAAAAGAAAAGCTGCATAATGCAAACAAAGAAGGTTTCATGCAGTTATACTGACCTTAACTGAAGCGCGTAACACAGTATAGGTTTCCTGATACTCCCTAGTAACAAATGGATGCTGCATATGATAAGCCAAAAACATTTTTTAGAACAATTATTAAAAGAAGTGACAACTTTTATTATCTAACATTGTGTTTTTATCAGAATCAAGGAATGTTCTGCTACAAGATAACCTTACATATATATATATATATATATATGAGTCAAGAGCTTAATTTATAAGGAATTGATAAGTTAAATTAGCCTGCAGTGTAATAGTACCTGCAGCAAATCTGATGCAGCAGGCCTTAAGTTTGGTTCCCTGTCATAGAAGGATAAGAGAATGAAACAAACTTAAAACATAAATTATCTTCTTATAAATTTGTATATCAGCCTAAAAAAAATAATTGGCAATGGATACAAAGGGCAAGAGAAGCAAAAAACAAAAATAATAGGCATGTGAAACATACTTCTGCAAACATTTTAACAAAAAATCTGTTGCTTCAGCAGAGAGATGCTCAGGGATGGGTGGATGAGATTTAGTTGTCCCGATATGGAGGAGAGCAGCAACCTAAAAGAAACACCAATTAGTTAGTTCACAAACAATGAACTAACATCTTACCGAGTCCAAAAGTTGTAGTCAACAGAACAAATAAATACTTCAGTAGGAAAACAATGGAAGATGATGGTTTCAAAATACCTCCTGATACTGCTGGCTCCAAGGAGGCTTTCCTGTAGCCATCTCAATAACCGTACATCCAACGCTCCATATATCAGCAGAGCTGGAATGTTTGATATTAAACTAATGAGCTAAAACAAGCACAAAATAAGGAGTGCAACAAGCATGGTGTATATGTACGTGCTTAAGTGAAAATATTGCAAACATTTACTACACCAATGCGTAAGAGTAACTTTATCCACATTGAAGATGTAACTAAGGTGACAAAACACATGGTCGCATTTGTCTTATCCATATCATAGATCAGCTATAAGCATGGAAATGCGTGATTGTACTCACAAGCTATGACCGGTTTGAAGGATAACTTCTGGAGCCATCCAATATGGAGTACCCTTCATTGACTTTGCACCAGTCATGGTAGCCTGTACTAGCAATATACATAACTCGGGTATAAAATAATTTGACATAATATTACCTTGGAAAGAAAACAAAATAAATAACTAGAAAAATTAAATAAAAAATGAAATAGAGGAAACATTGTTCACACCAGCTCAACAACTTTCTTTGATGCACCAAAGTCTGCAAGTTTTATGCACCCCTTATTATCAACAAGGATATTAGCTCCCTGACAAAAGCAAGCCCTTTATCATATATATATATATATATACATAGAGAGAGAGAGAGAGAGAGAGAAGTTTTATCCTTGTTAAGAATCATTTGCAAGAAGGTGAAGATACCTTAATGTCCCTGTGCATTATTCCATTCCTGTGAAGGTATTCCACTCCCAACAACAATTGTTTTGTGTACATTCTTATAACCTGCTCAGCATACAAATTGAGCGAGAATATCAAAAAAAAAAACAAGCAAATTACATAGTATAGAAGCAAGGTTTTCAAGTTCTGAGTGTAGCTTTTCATCTCATGTGCATTCTCATGACCTACTTGGCAAACAGGTTCTAGGAGAAATTTCAAATGTGGTGATTACTAGATCTATGTCCTTAGTTTGGCGAGATATATTATCTTCTATTCTGTCAAATGTTGATTTGCACTTATTTTTTGTTGAAAATTTTAAAATTGTGATTGGTAATGGTGAAAGGACACACTTTTGGAGAGACAAATGGTTGGTGATTGGAAAGTTGGAGGATGTCTTCCCTAGGCTTTTTAACTTATTAGAGGCTAAGGATGGCTCCTTGAAGTCTTTTGTTCAAACCAGAGATGTGCAGCTGGAGGGTAGCAGTTCTCATTCAAAAGACCTTTACGAGCCTGGGAAGAGGAGGAGGTTAAAAGGCTTATTGAGGTATTGGAGGATGTTCCCAATCTAAGGATCAATATTGATGATCAAGCTTGGTGGAATGCAGAACCATCAGGCTCTTTTTCTGTTTCCTCTGCCAGAAGATGGTGTGAGTCTGCTCAAGGCCCATCTTTTAGGATTACTAAACTGCTGTGGGGTAACGGTGCACCACCAAGAGTGAAATCTTTTGGTTGGTTGGTTGGCCTGGAAAGGTTGAGTGAAAACGGCTTTCTATCTTCAAAGAATTGCAGTTTTGGATCCCAATGTGAACAATTATTGTCTGTTTTGCAGGGAGAATGTGGAAACTGTCAATCACTTCTTGCTACATTGCCCTTTGGTATGGAGAATGTGGTCTAAATTATTGGATTGGTGGAACTTGTCTTGGGTAATTCCTGGGTCTATTGGAGATCTTCTGGAATGGTGGTTAGGTACAAGCTGTAGCAGGTTTGAAAGGAGGATATGGCATTCTATTCCTTTTGCTATCATGTGGTCTGTGTGGAAGCTCAAAAATGAATTTGTGTTCAATGCAATTCAACCAGATTTTACGGATTTTGGGGAGTTGCTGAAGGTTAGAATTGCTTTATGGTTGAAATATAACACATGGGATATATTTTTCTATTAATGATGTGGCGTTCAACCTTCAGCAAGTAAGATCTTGCTCCAGGCAACGGAACAGAATCAGGATTCTGGGCTAATTTTTGGCTGTGGAGATTGTTGTCTATAGGATAGATGGCTGCTGTTTGGTAGTTTTAACAGGTGGGGTCGGTTTGATTGTTTGTTACTCCTTTGTTTTGGGGTGATTTTTCTGTTTGTTGTTGGTTTCTCACCAACATTTTGGCTTGAGCTAGCACAAGATTGGGCATCCTTCTTGGTGTCAACCTAGTTGGGATCAGGTTGAGGTGCTATGATGCTATCGAGCTCTCGTCTTTTCTTTATTGATGGTCTTCATATGTAATGTTTTGATTTTATCACTAAAGTTTTCTTATTTTGTTGATTAAAAAAAAATCCTAAAATGAAATTTTTTTAGTCAATAAGCAGGCCTTGCCTCTCGACAGAGTGTTATTTGATATAAACTTCAATACTCAAAAACAAAAAATATATAATTTGAATAAGTGGTAATCAACTTACAGACTCGGGAAATGAACCAAATTTTCCCAGAAGTGAAGAGATAGATCCACCAGGGACAATTTCCAACAAAATATTCAACGATGCGTCCTCTCTAGTTGTTCCCAAGTATCTCTTCAAGAAAAAGAAAAGACGAGTAAAGTTAGAAAACCAACCAAAAATATAAAAATAGACAGACAAGACAATAAAAATGAACAACCATTGCTTCAGGAAGAATGCAAATCAAATACTTACAACAATGTTTGGATGTGAAAGATTCTCAAGAAGGTTCACTTCTTCTTCAAGCTCTCTAATGTGGGCCTAACAAAAATTAAAAAAGGTCAAATTCAAATAACATACTCTTGCCAATCAACTAAAGCAAAAATCTTTAAACATTAAAATAGAAAACTACCAATTTAGGAGTGTTTTGGAAAGATGGTAAAAAGCTGGCTTTTGGTTTTTTACCAAGTATTTGGCTTTTTTAGAAAGTGATTTGGGTAGTTCGTAAAAAACTGCTTTTGACTTTTTCGGTTAATATTTGTTTATAATGTCACATCACAATCAAATGACCAAAATATCCCTACCCAATTTAGTAAATTTACATTTTCACCCATGTACAACCCTAGACAACATGAAGGATATAATGGTAATTTCACATGCAACTTTTTTGGACTTCCCAAATGACTTATTGTTAAAAAAGCCAATCTAGCCTTTTACCCCCAGGCTGCAAAACGCAGCTTTTAATCTTGGTTCTCAAATGGGCACTTAGTACCACAAACGCGATCTATACTATATATATAAGCAAATGCAGTGTTATCTCAAAAAATTTCAAAAATTCATTCCTAAATTCTCATAATTTTAAAAAGAAAAAAAAAATACATGGAACCCCCCTCTAGCTCCCTTTTCACTTTTCAAATCTTCTCACTCCCTCTCCCTATATAAAAAAATAAAAGTAAAATAATAAAAAAAATCACATAATATCTTTATTTCCCACAATTCAAATAAAAGGATAGAAATCCAATATAGTTATCCTTATCTCTCTTCTACAAAAATCTAAAAAAAATAAAAACACATAAAAAAACCAAGAGATAAAAAGAAGCAAATTAAAAAAAAAAATTAAAAAAAAAAAGATAAAAATCCTAAATAGTTATCCTTATTTCTTTTCTATAAAAAATCTAAAAAAACTTCTCTTATGTTCGCATTCCAATCTCCATAAATAGTTGTACTATTCTCACCAAAATGAAATTAAAGATGGTGAAGGAAAAAAAAAACTCACAACTCTTGATTGCATGCTCTCTTCTTTGTTACAACAACATGATTACTTCTCTACATCTTTCTAAATAAACACTCGCTCAAAACCTGTTTATCTACAATTTACTTATAAAGACATGGGTATATCACTACAATTCTAAAGGTTTTATTTTCATTTGCTTTTTTTTTTTCTCGGACATTTTTCAATTGTGTGCTTCATATTTTTATTTTTATTTTTAATATTGAATCACTTTTTAAAAATTATTCAATCATTTCTCCATTTTCATAGTGTTTTTCCTTTTCAAATATTTTGGACAAACAAAAGAGTAATGGCACTGTTGTGACTGAGAGTGATGAATATCTTTTTGTAATCATCATCATAAGAAGCTAAAGTTGAGGGTATGGCACTATGGTGACTGAGAGTAATGAATATCTTTTTATAATCATCATCATAAGAAGCTAAAGTTGAGGGTAAGAAGAAGGAGATGAAAAAACTAGGAGGACTTGAATTAATGTGCAAAACTGAATACAAACTTAATAATATTAAAAAAATAATATTTTATTTGTGTTTATCTTTAAATTTAAACATTTATTTGCTGGTTGTTAAACAAGTTGTGAGTTTTGTTCAATTATATGTATGCATTGGACTCTCCTAAAATAAATAAATTTTTGTTTATTTTTTTAAAAATTTAATCGATGAGTTTTGGAAGCATCAAAAATTCAAATTAATTTGTTAATTTTCTTAATTTGTAATTAATTAAAAAATCTATTATTTAGCTCATTTGCTCCTTTATCTATATGCCACGAATAATTTAAAAAATACATCTATTGGTTTGAAGTCACATTACACACTAAAAATAGATCTAATACCGGATTTATACTATTACTAGAAATAAACTTGGGCTTTTTTAAGTAATTCAAAAAATCTAATTGAATTATTTGTTACAATTTAATCATGACTTTTGGCCAAAATTTAAAATAATATTAAAATTATTAGCTTAAAAATATCTATTAACTACTTTACAATCCTATCTTGTTAGAAATTCCTTTAAAAATTAAAAATTACCAAACAACTTCATATCCCCATCAAAATATTTTGATTCTTTAGAATTCATATTATACTCATTGATGTTGATTATGCACAAATGAGTATTCTATATCCACCCAAATTGCTTGGAGCCAAAGAAACTATTCGAATAAAATCAGTTTGACTATTGAATTTTAGATTTGTACAAAAACAATTATCATAGAATTTTGAATTTATATATATATATATAAATTAAATAGATTTGTGCATGAAATAAAAGCCTGTTTCATTCACTTTTCAATTCTTTTTTTTATTATTATTATTTTTATTTTTACAAATTCTATCCAAACACAATTTCAGAGTTTCTTGAGTGATTGTACAGAGAAAATACATGTTGGTTCATAATATAAAATAAAATAAAATAAAAAAATCATGGGAGAAAATTGTCTAGTTGTATAAATATTATAAAATTAACAAACACATTGTGTTAAACCATTTATACATTGAATTCATATATTTTTCATAACTTCTTCTTCTTTTTTTTTCCTTTTTTTTTTTCTTGGTAAAACAGTGAACTAATAGAATTAAGTAGTCAAGGTTCTGGGGTATAAAACCCCTCTAGCATCATCATACATCTGATTTAAAACAAAAGAAGGAGCAGAAATAAAGACATGAAATCTACTTAACTAACAAATAAAATTTTAATTTATGAAATACAAAACCTGTGTTTTCTCTTTTGCAGCACTGTTGCCTGCAATTGAAACCTGCATTGCATAGATATTAAAAAATTAAAAAGTAACAAAATCAAAACCAAAACCAAACAGATTTCAAAAAAATAAAAATTAAAAATTAACCTGCTTGATGGCTAGAAGAGCTCCAGAATCGATATTGAGTCCCATATAAACCCTTCCAAATGCGCCGCAACCGATCAATTCACCTTTCCTCCACCGGATCGTCGGGGCGTCGTCTTTCTTGACTTTGATCGCAGTAGACTTGGCAATCGGTGCGTCGTCTTTCTTGACTTTGATCGCATCAGACTTGGCAATCGGTGGAAGTGCAGGGACTGGAGGCTTCGAGAAGAGTCCGATTCCCGATTTGCGAATGATGGAGCCGATCTTCTCAACGAAGCCTCCGAAGACACCTCCATCGTCGGAGGGCTTGAAAACCAGAGATCGGCAAACTGAGCCGATGAAATCTTGCATTGTATAGCGAGTAATGTAGGCTGGATCGAGAGAGATTGAAGAAGATTTAGTGTCGGACAGAGAAAATGTAGGGTTCGAATGTAACGCAGAGCGAGGGAACACTGACAGTGATGAGAGAGAGATAGCGAGGGAAAAGGCTTGTTTTTCGTATTCTTTTGCACAAACATCCTCACAGTTCTATTAATTTATGGTAAATTACACTGACACCCTAAAATTTGATCTAATTACATTTCACTCTCCGACATTTTAAAGATTATGTCTCTACTTTCTAGCTAATAGTCTCATTTCACATGGGTAGAGTTTCCCTCTTTCTCTACCTCTCTTAAGTGTGGTAATACAATTGTTTTTTTGAAATACTTTGATCTGTAATGATTTTTTTGTTATATTGGAATGTCAAGTTAGTTAGTTATGATTATATTTTCTGTGATGCTCTCATTGATAGGTGCTTTTAAGTTGATATACGTATTCTTACTTAAAATATAATGCTCAGTGTAATGTACTACTACGGTGGTGAATGTAATGAACTTTTTTATAATTTCGACCAATTGTTGTGTTCGGCACACTTTATTTCTCTTGGTTTCTTTTCTAAATTTCATTTTTCTTGTAATTTTCTTTCTTTTAGTTTATTATTTCATTGAATGATATTTGACCCCAGTAAAAACCTAGCTCACTTTATTGAGTGTTTTACTACGGCCTTCTGGTATTATGGTCATGATCGTAAGTGTGAGTAATACCTGGCAGTGTATGGTTGGGATTTTTTTACCAAAGAGTTAAATGTCATGTATGGTATGTATATTTTTTAACTTTTGTTGTTAAGGATTCTATGGCTACAATATGGAATGCAATAGGAATTTTGATAAACACTTGGTTGATTGGCTTGGATTACTCACTCTTTTATGAAAGCAAACTTCTCTTTCAAATTTTCGGATATATGTTTGGTGTGGCTTATATGTAGGATTCATTTTATTGTGGCTTGACAACTAAAGAAGCACAACGACTACATGAATATAACTTTGATCATCCTGGTAATAAAATTTATAATTAAGTATTGCTATAAGCCTTTAATTTGTACGTAAACTATGTTGGTGTTTTTTTCTCTACTTTGTTGACTATATGGTACAACTAGAATGCAGTAGAATGCACAGGAGCTTTTGTGCAAATCTAAAATATATGTTTGCTTGTGTGTAGATGCTTTTGACTCCGAACAGCTTGTAGAGTGCATTGAGAAACTCAAAAGTGGCAAATCTGTCCAGGTCCCAATATATGATTTTAAAAACCATCGCAGATAGGTAATATTCTATGCAACATTTTGTACGTACTATTAATGTGGTAGTCGGTATGTATCGCACTTGATAAAAGCTTCTCAGCTCCTTTATATAATTTTGTTAAGAATTGTTGTGACCTTGAACTTGTCAAGAATTAATCAACTTCTAGGTTTTATGTTATTGCTAATCATTCATTTTAATATCCTAATTTTGGCTATGCATGTCCTTCTTTATTACATGCTATGGTCAAAGTCCATAGAATGTCTCTGAGCCACAAAGACTTATTAAGTCATTGCAAATTCAATAATTGTTTTGACCTTTCTCGGATAAATTTCTCCTGCATTAATATTATCTTACCACATTAATCTCACAGGTGAAACACCAAGCTTCTTAACAATTCTGATGTGGGAAAAGAGGGCGTTAGGCTGGGTTGGGTTGGGTATTATTAATTACGTTTGTTAAGGGGTGTGGGCAAGAATCTATTTCTAAATTTAGCTTATAAATGTCCTTGATCCCAGTAAGGAGAGGAGTGGATCAATTTTTCTCACAGTTCTCAACATTTGCAGCAGATACTTTCAATGCCCATGAAAGGGCTTGTGAAAAACAGAGTTTTCTTTGAATAACAAACTCCTCAGGCTGAATGAAGTAGAAATAAGTTGTGAAAAAATTCCTGGTTAGGCTCCAGGCTTCTCCTCTTTGTTTCTATCCATTGTGTTCTGCTTTAGCTAAAATTGACCAGACATGGCCATGCTCATGCCTTACATCAACAATCTTAGTTGGCTCCACACACCTGTTTGCTAGTAAATTAATCTTTTTCCACTCATAATTGGGATTGCTTTTTTTATTTATTTTACTAACAACTTACAGACTCATAGTTTTTCCCTACCTATTAAAAGAGGAAATAGGTTCTAGCCTAAGAATAGATGGCATACCTCAATTTACAGTGGACAACTAGCATGGCCAACTTCTAATGCTGATTTTGCATCTCATTGCCGTTAGCTAGCATGGCCACTATGTGGGCATCCTAAGCAAAGCAACTAGCCACAGGTTTCACCTATTTATGGACAACTTCTGATGCTGATTTTGCATTTCATTGCAGTTTGGGAGACGAAGAAACTGTTAATTCTTGCGTCATTATTTATTTTACAGAAAAAGAATAAATTGGTAATTCTTGTATTTATATGAGTGGAGCACGTTGAGTCCACTTTTGAATCTAATTTCATTGTCTCCAAGTGAAAGCTATTTCATGACAGTAAAAAAGAAATAAGACAAACTCTTTCAATGTCAAAATTTGGTTAATGCCTATTCAATATCACACTACTTAAAGAAAAATGCATGTTATCAACAGCCAAAACTTCAGATCACTTTCAAAGGCCTGAGTTTGAAAATTGTTTCCATGTTAGGAGAAGCGCTTGGTCTGAAATAGGAGTCATCTTCATTATCTACAAAAGGATCAATGTAATTATTGTCTGCATCAAAAATATTTGGTCTGCCCCGAGTGTCTCAAAGAGTGAGAGAAAGAGAGAGAATGTTGTGTTTTTTATATTGACAATGTTGTTTTGGTGATTTATGAATTTTCCTTCAACTTCATTGAATTACAATTCAACGTTCTTTGTCAGGTAAATGCATCTGATGTAATTATCTTGGAGGGAATTCTAGTTTTCCATGACCTACGTGTCCGTAACTTGATAAATATGAAGAATTTTGTTGACACAGGTCTCATTCCTCCACTCAGATTATTGCTCATGTATTATCCCATAAAATTGTCCATTTGAGTAGCAATTTTGTTATTATAGCTTTGTTTTGTAGGACATTATTGTTGCAGTGCTTTCTAGTTTTTGAAAAACTTGTACATAAGTGAAAGACCATAATCACCCAAAAAAAATATTGCTTGAATTAATTCCATTAATAGTCTCAAGTACACTTTTGTTATTATTATTCTTTTCTTTAGAGTTAACTTGAAATCTGAAATTTAAATTTCTATTAAAATTTTACAGCAACCTCTTTAAAGTCACCACATTGATGATGCATAGCACTTTTTATGCTATGAAATCTCCAGCCACATTTATATTGTCCCTAAAATTGTTTTTTTCTTTATATTTTATGCCACATATCCAACATCCACACACACAAATATCATTCAATAACTTTGTTGGGTTGGGGACCGTTTCATGCCATTAAATAATAATATATAAACAAAAAATTTATTAAAATAAAAAATTAACAATGTTACAATATCATGTGATAGGTTAAAAGGACATTACCCAATGGACATAATAGTCATTTTGTTGACTTTTAGCTTTCGAAGGTTATTACAATATTTTTGAGCGTGCCAGTAAGGATCAATCAGTCCTTACAAAAATTTAATTGTCAACTAATTATCAGACGATTATGTTTTAGTTTTTTCAACCTCAATGAAGAGGACTTTTACTGGTGGCTTTGCTTAGGAGGAATAAACTAACAATGATTAAATGAAGAACAATTATAGTATTTCATTAAGTAAAATAAAAGACTTACAATAATCCAATTCAGCCTCGTAAAGGTTTACAGCAACAATCTCCTTGAAACTACTCCTATGAACGAAGTGCAGTGCATGAATTTTAAAATACAGAAATACAAAGAAAATGAAATATAAAACTGGAAAGGAAATAAAGTAGATAAAAACTAGTTTCTTTGGATCTGAGTCTGGGGGTTTCTCTGAGGCCTTCTCTGTTCTTTATGCTTCTTAATGACAACCGTCGAAATGGACTTCTAACCGTCAAACCATCCCTTCATGATCACTGATCATGCTTCCTTGCAGTTAGCTCCACTATGTCAGATGTAGTTAAGCTTCCCTCCTAATTTTGAATTTAAATGTATGAGTAACCGTTAAGGCCACGTCACTTTACATCTCTTTGCTGATTCAGTACTACGCAAATCTTGTAAGAATTAATATTAACTGTCACGTGTACGATCACGATCGAAAGTTTGAATTGTCTTCTTGTATTGCTCTTATTTTGTCACGCGTCAAACTGTGATTGGTCCGTGTAAAATACATAGCCAACACATTTTCTATTTGATAAATGATAAATGTGGTGTAAGTTCCCCAACAACAAAGGTCGCAACTTTCCTGTTTTGGTAATGAGAAAGGAACATGGTTGGTGGCACCGGCCTTATATTCTAAGGCAAAATCAAACTCTGCCAACTTCTCTTGCCACCGTGCTTGTCGTGCGCTTAGCTTGGGCTGTGTTAAGAAATGGCTAACTGTTGTGTTGTTAGTCTTCACAACAAACTGTGAGCCCAAGATGTAGTGCCTCCAAGTCCTCAGACAATGCACTACTGCAAGCAACTCTTTCTCATGAGCTGGATATCTCCGCTCAGCATCATTGAGCTTCCTACTCTCATAAGCAATTGGGTGACCATCCTGCAAAAGAACACCACCCAAAGCAAAATCAGATGCATCCGTTTGTATCTCAAAAGCTTTACCTAAGTCCGGTAGAACAAGAACAGGATCTCTTGACATGGCTTTTTTCGAGGCTTGAAAGGCTTGTTGGCATTCCTCTGCCTAAACATATGGCTTGCCCTTCTTTAGCAACTCTGTCAATGGGGAAGCTAGTCTTGAGTACCCTTCAACAAACTTGCGATAATAATTAGCCAATCCAAGGAATGGCCGCAACTCTGAGACATTTGCAGGTGGCTGCCACTCTTGAATAGCCTTGACCTTCTCTTGGGCCATTCTGATGCATCCATGCTCAACAATGTGCCCTAGGAACTTAATCCTCTCCTGGGCAAAAGAACACTTCTCTAGCTTGACATAAAGCTTGTGCTCTCTCAGCTTGGTAAGGGCCTTCTGAAGATGCTCCACGTGCTCTTCTAAAGTGGAGCTATAGATTACAATGTCATCCAAATATACCACAACGAATTGATCCAAATATTCTTGAAAAACTTCATTCATCATGGTGCAGAATGTTGCTGGGGCATTAGTCAAGCCGAATGGCATGACAAGAAACTCATAAGAGCCATAATGGGTAACACAAGTAGTTTTAGGCTCGTCTCCCTCGGCAATCCTTACTTGATAGTACCCCGACCAAAGATCTAGCTTAGTGAAATACCTTGCTTTGCTCAATTGATCAAATGAATCCGCAATAAGAAGAAGGGGATACTTGTTCTTGATGGTCAGCTTGTTGAGTGCCCGATAATCTACACATAAGCGAAGACTGCCATCATGCTTCTTTTGAAATAAGACAGGTGCGCCGAATGGGGCCTTAGATGGCCTGATAAAGCCTACTTCCAATAACTCTGTAAGCTGCTTCCTTAACTCATTCAACTCTGGAATAGCCATTCTGTATGGTGCACGAGCTGGTGGCTTTGCCCCTGGCACCAACTCAATAGCATGATCCACACCTCGTCATGGAGGCAACTCCTTAGGCAACTGTTCAGGCATAACATCTGCAAATTGTCTTAAGACCTTTTTGACTGTGGCTGGGACAGGAGTAGAATCAAGAGCTTCATTCAACTTCAATGTTGCAACCCAATTTTTCTCACCATGCCTAACACCCCTCTTGAGTTGCATAGTTGAGACAAACCGATCACTGTTGTTGGTGGCCATAGCAGGAATGAGACATGGCTTATCCCCCATGACACGCATACTATTAGAATAAGGCATGACTGCTGTCTTCGTGCTTCTTAAGAAATCCAACCCAAGGATGTCTTGGAAGTCATCCATGGGCACTGCGGTGAAATCCACTCTTCCTTTCCAAGTGCTGACCTTCAAATGAACAGATTTTGCAACCCTATAGATAGGCTACGCTGCCGAGTTAACCGCCTTGATGTGGCTGCCATCCTTCTCTAAAGATAGCCCAAGTCTTTTAACTTCACTCCCCGCAACAAAGTTATGGGTGGCCCCGGTGTTAATCAACGCACGAAGGGGCTTCCCATTGATTTTTACATCCACAAACATCAAACCTTTGTTGGATGACTTGCTCTTGTTCAACTTGCCTGATGATTCCCCACTATACATGGGTTTCTTCCCTTTGCCTTCATCTCTAGACTCCACAAGTTGTTTAGGATCTGAATGCTTGCCCACTCTTGGCATTCTTCTTAGGCCTCCCCGTGGAAGCCTTCTTCTCCATGGCATTCATCATATGAAAGGCTCCCACTCTAGAGCCAGCTGCCTTAGAACCCTTGCCACTTCGCTTAGACCGCACGTCCTCTTCCTTGCTATCATCATCGCTTGGTTGAGAGACATGGTCAGACACAGTTGCTAGAGCATTCAAGGCACACTTTTATGGACATTCAAATAACCGGTGTGGCCCATTGCATAAGAAACAAGAGATAGGACCCTTTGTTTTGCTCGTAGAGATGTGTTGAGGGGCTTTTGCCTTGTCACCATAGCTCTTCTGTTGCCATTGTCCTCCACCCGAATGAGTTTTGAATGTAGAAGTGTTGGCTCCCCCACTCTTGGGTTTGCCATAGCCTTGGGACTTTCCACCTCCCCTGTTCTTGCTCGGGGAACTACTATCCTGTTACTTAGGTTCGGCGTAGTCCGTAAGGCATTCAGCTGCTGCTTGTGCATGGGCTAAATCTTGCACCTTTGCCTTTGAAGTTCAACTCTGGCCCATGGCTTCAATCCCTCAAGGAAGAAGAAGATCTTGTCTTTCTCTGACATATCTTTGATGTCTAGCATAAGCCCAGAGAATTCTTTCACATAATCTCTTATAGTGCTGGTGTACTTGAGATCCCGCAAAGCACGCCAGGCATTATACTCAACATTTTCAGGGAAGAATTGGAGCTTAAGTTCATGCTTCAGTTGCTCCCAAGTCTCAATTGTGCATAAGCCGCGTTGCATCTCATCATGTTTAGTCCGCCACTATAACTTGGCATCACCGGACAAATACATTGTGGCCATAGAAATCCTTGTCTCCTCAGCATCGGCTTTCACAGCTTTAAAATATTGCTCCATATCAAAAAGAAAGTTGTCTAACTCCTTGGCATCTCGGGCGCCCCCGTAGGCACGGGGCTCGGGCACACGCACCCTAGTGAATTCCATGCCGCCACTAGGTGCATTGCCAAAGGCACGGGTAAGAACACCAACCCGGCCACTGAGGTCTTCAGTCTCTAGCCTGAGTTTAGTGACAACATCCTCAAAATCTTGCCCATGAGTAGGGCCATGAGTTTGCTCAAGATCATAAACCCGTTGCTCAAGGGTGGCTAATGAAGTTGCCATGGCCTCCATATTGTCCATACGCTGCTCCAAGAGCTCAATTCTCTCCCTTTGCGATGGTTGACGGTTGCCAGCACCCTCCATTTGGAAAGCCAATAATAGAGAAAGCCAAATAGACTGGGCTCTGATACCAACTGTCATACACTGGCAATGCGGAAGCCTTGTTGAAGATAAGCAAGTGTGTGTGGCGCTAGTTAACTCTCTTTACTAGCCCGCCAAGAATGCTCAAAAGGTTTGCAAAGACAAGAAAATACAATATTAGTCCAGTTGATGAGCCACAAGTTTGGAGACAAGCCACAAAATAACAATCAACAAGCTAAAATTGAAGTAGCAACAACAGAGAGGCTTTGCACAATATAAAAGCGAAATGAACTTTTCATTACTCAAAAGAAGGCATTACAATAGTTGAACAATGCACAAAAGTGCTACAAAAGTTGCCTTACCATAAACAAGGTTGGGGTATATTAAAGGCACAAGTGGTCTGGTTCAACACTTGGGTACCCCCTTCTTATAATAGTTTGTTAAGCGCTTTTCTATCTGGCATGAGGAAACATCCACTATGTTTGAGGAGTCATAATGGATTTTTAATAATTCTACAAAAATAGAAAAATTACAACTCTTGGACTCAAAACACCTTTAATACTAAGGTATTTACATAAAAAATTACAAGGCAAAAAGATTACATTTGACCCTCTAAAAGTTGGCCTAAAGTTGCTACTTGGTGGCTAGCTTGCTTCATGGCATGTCTTGGACTTGCACCAACAACTTCTTAGGCATGTATTTGGCTCTCCAAAGGGCACAAATGTGTGTGGCATCAAGGTGTTGACCCTTGGATGGGCGCACCTTGACACCCAGCCAAGTGAAACTAAGGATTGAAAGAGTTCACAATGTGATCTTATGAGGCCTTAAACCTCAGAGAACAGCTAAGAATGTTCATTACAATTATTTAAACACTACTAATTTTGCATTATAATTTCACAAGTGACCTAAAGAAAAACACTAAAACAAACAACATTACAAACTAATGGTCTTAAAATTAGAAATGGTTTTCAAATGGACCAATTAAAAAACATAGAATGTTGTATGATAGTGATATCAAATTTACAGATAGTTTTCATCGAATCCTATGACTGCAAAAGGGGAATATTATAGTCAGCAAAAACCTAAAAGCAAGTAAGTAAAAAAATAACATAGTCTTCGTTTGATGAGTTAAAATGGGGTTTTTTTTTTTTGTTAAAGTAGTTACAAAAAGACAAAATAGGCTTTTTAGCCCAATAAAACAAAATGTCACATTCAAACCATAATTATTTTATTTTTTCTCTCAAAAAAGCCAAAAAACTTATCACAAATGAAGCTTTTTAACCCCAGACTAAAATAACCAAAAAGCTAAAAAGTCAACCTACATCCCAAATGAACCCATAAAATGAAATAGAAAATAAGAAAAAGATTAAGACTCATCATTTAATGTCACAATTATATTTATAATGACATAACAAATTATGTATCAACTTTTAATATGTTATAAATTTAACAAAAATGATTGAGAGCTGAACTCTAGAGAGCTCTAATGGAGGTGGGCCTTACTATGATGTGATGTTTAAACTTGATTTTCTATATATATATATATATATATATATTTGTGTGCTTTGCCACATCACTAGAGCTCAAATTGGAGCTTTAGTTTTAAAGCTCTTAATCACTTTCCTAAATTTAATTATGTAAAGCTTTTTTCATGTAATAACTAGTTTAAAAAACAACCCTAAATATTAACCTCACAATTTTATTGGGCTAAATATGTTTACTTTAAAGATAATGTCATATGTACCTACTTTTATTTTATTTTATTTCTCATGCGAGGTATAAGCCTCATGCTTTAAGTACCTCTTAGATCACCCTTAGAGCATCCTCAGCAGCTTATTTAAATTTTACTTTAAAATATTATTAAAAAAATTTATTTCTTATTTTAGAAATTATTTTTTTATCTACTTCTCCCAACAAACTTCACATTCTTTCTCTATTCTATTAAAATAATCTTTTTAATTGTTTTTAAATTTGAATATTTTTTAATAATAAAATAATTAAACAGACATAGAAAAAGAAAGAGCAACAAAAGCCGGGGGACTGGCCAGTCAATCGCTAGGACTGGCGAAGCAAGTTTTGCCCATTTCACTTCATCTGCGACATCCGACTAGACGACCACTATTAGATATAAGGGAGCTATAGTGACTCCCTAGAAATAGGGAGTGACTATAGCAATCCTAAATTTAATGAGTAGTATAAGGGATCTATTGGGGAAGGATTTTTGAAGAATTAACCCCTTAATTTAGCAAAAAGTTATTATAAGTGATCTACTGAGAATGCTCTTACATCACCATCTTAAAAAAAAAAAAAAAAAAAAAAAGAAAAAAAAAAGGGGATTACCCTTACATGAGTCGACACCTATTTGTTTTTAAATAATTTATTTGTACACATCCTTTACCAAAACTGTCTCAATTTTATAATATTTTAAAAAATTATTTTCATGTTTTTTTCTTTGTACATATCTATTTGTTATGAAAGACTTTAAAATTTTGTTTGACTAATTTTATTGCAATAATTCATAATGAAATTATAATGATTCATATATATATACACATACATTTTATTCAATAGTTTGCAATATAACCACAATAATTTGTGACCAAAACTACCTTTTATGGCGTGCCCTTTAATTTCCTGAACAAACGTGGCCTGAGTTGATTTTCATAATCCTTTTCTCCAAAACATTTCTCTGAAACAATCTTAACCTTTGATCAAGAGTTGACACGCCCATTCGAGTAATTTTAAGGGGTCGTGGTATTGATGTCCAGCAGTGTGCCCATGATGTGTGGTGTCGGATAAAATGCTTGAACACATGTGTTTTCAATGCCCTTTTTCCAAGCATATTTGGCAAGCTTCTCGGCTCAATCTTCATTTTGATGCAGGTGAGGCAATGTTAGTCCGGGAATGGATCAAATTTTGGTTCAAGCAAGCTCCGGACGAGGATGCAATAATTGAGTCTGGCAAAATCCTTTGGGGCATTTGGTTGCATAGAAACAAGGCTGTCCATGAACAGGTTGTAGACAGTCCATCACAATTAATCATTTGGAATGGTCGGCTATTAGGCTCAGTTTGAAAATTCATCTACCACCAAGAGTGGATGGCCGAAATCAAGCAAATGTAATAGATAATTGTTATGTTGTTACCAACAATTTATCTTGGTGTCCAGATAGGTGTTTTGACAAGATACTTATTGATGGTGCGTGGGACAAACAAACATGCAAGGCAGGAGCAGCTTGGGTTGGTCTTGATAACACAGGGTACATCATAACACGACAGTTTTCTTTTTTGGCATCTTCAACAATTATGGCGGAAACTCGAGCGTGTTTTGAAGCAATTTACTGGTATGTACAAAGTCAAGTGAAGGCCATCACCTTGCTTGCTGATTGTGTAAAATTAGTAAATGAACTCCAACACGAAGAAGCTGCTAATGAGGATATTATAAATATATTACGTGGATATCAAAATCTTGTGTAACTCTTTTGATTTCATTTGTATTACTAAGGTACCTTGAAAAAAATGGTAGTCTTGGTGCATATGGCGGCCAAAGCAGTTTCTCGAAGAAACAGTTAATTTTGGGTTGTGCTATTGTATAATTATGGTTTCTATCTAATGCATTTTACTACACACTTAAAAAGGTAAGGCCATATTTGTTTGAATAGACATTATTTTTAAAATGTAATCAATAATCCAACAAAATACTTGATCTAATATTTGACTCGTAAAATTAAAAATCTTGGCATACAATCCCAAGGATATACTATTGAATCTCAAAAAGATGATAAGATACAAAATAGAGGGAACTAAAGAGAGATTCAGACTAACAAGTTAAATTACAAAATTAATAAGATTTTATCAAATTGTTCATCACAATCCCAACTTGAGTTAGCCCAAATATGAAATAAGACACAATTCAAAGAGATTAATAATCACAAGATTAACTGTTGTTGGTCTTATACTAATCTCATTTAATTCAATACACCAAAACAAAGAACGGCTTAAGGTATATAACTAATTGAAACAAATAAGAGAATGATATTGACAGAGTAAGAAAACTCTTGTATTGATTGTATCTAACAATGCAAGAAGAGACTCCATTTATAGGAGCTGGTGTATACAACATCATTATGAAAGAAACACATAAAATATTAAAAGTAGCCGAAAGCAGCCGAAAGGAAGGCATGCTCTGGCATCCTATAACCTATTAATATATTAGTATGATTGTGTTGATATGTTTAATATATACGTTATTATAATTAATATAATACAGTAAATATAATATACATTAACAGCCCCCCTCAAACTCAAGGAGGACAAACATCAACCAACTGGAGTCTGGAGACAAGTTCAACGAAGCGGCCAGGAGAATGAGCTTTGGTGAAGATATCAGCAGGTTGATCAACAGAAGAGATTGGATGGAGATGGACAGTACCACGAGTGACGTGTTGACGAATAAAATGGCAGTCAATCTCAATGTGCTTGGTGCGATCATGAAAAACATCATTGTGAGCAATTTGAAGAGCACTGTGATTGTCACAAAAGAGGTCAGTAGCACCAGAGGGGGTAACACTCATGTCAGCAAGGAGCCAACGAAGCCAGAGAAGTTCTTGAGTAGCATCAGCAAGAGCACGGTATTCAGCCTCGGTACTGGAACGAGCAGTAAGAGATTGTTTCTTGCTGCGCCAAGAAATAAAAGAATCACCCAGAAAAAAGCAGAACCCAGTAGTAGAGCGCCGGTCAGTAGGATCGCCAGCCCAATCAGCATCTGAGAAGGCACGAAGCTGAAGAGATGAGCGGGCAGAATAATGAAGACCATGAAACAGGGTGCCTTTGAGATACCGAAGGATACGAAGCAAGGCAGCATAATGAGGGGTACGAGGAGCGGACATAAACTGGCTGACATTATGAACGGCATAGGCAATATCAGGACGAGTAACTGTGAGATAGACAAGACTGCCAACCAGCTGACGATATAGTGTAGCATCAGGGAGAAGAGTGCCATCAAGAGGTGTAAGACGACTCTGAGGGTCCAGGGGAGTAGGGGCAGTCTTGCAATCCGTAAGACCAGCACGTGTGAGAAGATCAGAGGTATACTTAGCCTGAGAGAGAAAAGAACCCGTAGAATCATGGAAGATTTCAAGACCCAAGAAATAGCTGAGAGGACCAAGATCTTTCATCTCGAAATGATGGCTAAGAAACTGTTTAAGGCGAAGAATACCATCGATATCATCACCGGTGATAATCATGTCATCGACATAAAGTAAAAGCAGGGTGGTCCCGTGAGCTGTTTTTCGGATAAAAAGAGCAGTATCATAAGAGCTGGAGGCAAAACCACATTTCTGAATAGTGGAGCTGAACTTGGCAAACCAAGCACGGGAAGCTTGTTTGAGACCATATAATGCACGCCGAAGTTTGCAGACTTGATGCGGGAGATAAGCAGACCCAGGGGGAGGGTGCATGTAGACCTCCTCGAGAAGAACACCATTAAGAAAAGCATTTTTCACGTCCATTTGATAAAGATCCCATTGTCGAGCGGTAGCAACAGCAATCAAGCTGCGAACAGAGGTGAGACGAGCAACAGGAGCAAAGGTCTCCTCATAATCAAGACCATATTCTTGATTGAAGCCTTTGGCAACAAGGCGGGCTTTGTAGCGCTCAATAGATCCATCAGAACAAGTCTTGATTTTGTATACCCATTTGCAGCCAATGGCAGTCTTGCCAGGAGGAAGATCAACAATCTCCCAAGTATGAGTTTTGTCTAAAGCCTGCAATTCATCAGTCATAGCTTGCTGCCAAAGAGGATTAGAGCGAGCCTCACGATAGGAGGTCGGTTCATAAGTAGAAAAAGCAGTAGAACCAACAATAAAGTCACGAAGACGAGTAGAAGGTTGGGTTACCCGGTGTGGTCGTGCAGAGGGAGGAGGAGCCAGAGGAAGAGACTCAGCAGGAGGGGAGGATCCCGAATGTAACGCCCTCAAAATAACAACAATAAACCCATCAGATATGACATGCATTTACATATAAACTAACCACACTCTTTTATTCATTAGAGTTTCATTACATAAGTATTACATGTTACTATCAAAAACAAAATGCCCTACGGGCTTACAGCTTTCCAAGCTAACACTTGGTTATAACAAAAGAGTACTAACTCGTTTACACATTAAGCCCTAGGCTTGAAGTTACATGTAATACATCAAAAGTTAAGCGACAAAAGTATGTCCGCCACTAGCCTCCCAGCTATGTCCTTGGAGGTGGCATGCTTCCTGCACCTGAAAATGATATTCCCATATAGGGTGAGCCACAGCCCAGTAGAAATACACTAAACCAACCATGGACAATGACTAAAATATTAGCAATTGATAGATGGTCAACACTGATACAATCACATAAATCACATATTTATGTCATACAACTTACGAGTCCAAGTTACCTTTCATTTTCCCTTTTTCAACAGATAAGCATGCTAGCTCTATCATCATTTCAACAGATATGTATAAAAACAATATCCACATTCACAGATAAGCATATAAGCTATATCCACATCCTACACAGATATGTAGAACAACAATATCCCACATTCACAGATAAGCATATAAGCTGTATCCACACTTCACAAAGATAAGCATATGAGCTCTATCTTCACTTCTCTAGACAAGCATATGAGCTGTGTCTACGGAGTTCATCCCCTATCTCCTCCCAATACTTATCCGGTTTAGAGGTACATCTCCTATCTTCCCCTAAACCGCGGAGTACATCCCCTATCTCCTCCTCTACACATAACGTATATAAACACATTGGTTCTATATACAATCACCCAATACATACAATTAATGTATTCTAACAACCGTCAAGTTCCATGACACATTTCATTGATTAGTTTCAGTTTACCTAATCATCATGCATTGTCTACAACAATCACGACTATCCTCCACCGATAGCCCAAAGCAGTTATTTCTAAACAGAAAATAAATGCACAAATGGATATTCAATCAACATTTCATTTCTTCATTCTTATCAATTAATTATCCCAATTAATTAAACAATGTAATTAGGTCAATTCCCATAATTAACATTTCAACCATTAGGTCCCATTTTCATCAATGATTCAACAATCATTCCATTTTTTCATGCCAAACATGTATCTAGGTTTATTATGAATAAAACCCCATCTTTTGTAAAATTACACAAAAGCCCCAAACTTTCACAAAATTACCAAACCAAGCCCAACATCTCAAAATACCAAAATTTAAAGACAAAACTCATAGAGAGGAGTAGGATATCCCTACCTCAAATTCGGAGTCCCAAAGGAGAAGACGACAAAACCCAACGTACTCCAAAACCCGAGATTTTCAGATTAAAATGAAGCCCTCGACGATCAACAACTTTTTTGTAAAGGCCAAAGGTGAGTAAATCACTCCTACTAGATCAAAACCTAGAGAGAAGGTAGAGTCTAGAGTGAGAGGCTCAACAATGGTGATTTTGGAAAAGTAAGAGAGAGAAGAGAAAGTGAAAAAGTGATTTGAAGAGTCACAAATTCGGGACTTTAACCCAGGTCTCCGCTCGAGCGTAAAACACCCCGCTCGAGCGGCCACTCACAGACTTCCGCTCGAGCGGCCAACCGCCCGCTCGAGCGCAGAATGCACTCGCCCAGCACTTTTGCAGAACCAGGCCTCCGCTCGAGCTCCCAACCCTACGCTCGAGCGGCCACTCACACAGATCCGCTCGAGCGGCCAACTCCACGCTCGAGCGTACAACACTGCACAACAAATACTGGATGGGTGTATTACCCGCTCGAGCGCCAACACCTCCGCTCGAGCGTACAGGCCAAAAATCTGGGCAACTAGTTTTGGTTTCTAAACTCAACCAACCTGAAACAAATCCGCCCAACACATCCTATAACTCAAATACGAAGTAAAAGGATGTAAACAAAATAATAAACAACTACCAACATCCACGGACACATGTCCGGCTCACGGTATAACAAGGGTAAACCCGGGATCGCTATACTGAAGGAGCAGGAGCAGGACCATCAGAGGGAGCAGGTGCATGGGACAAACCGGTAGGCAAGGCGATCTCGAGAGAGGTTGGCAGGGGCGGTGGAATAGACGGATCAGAAAACTCGAGAGAGGCGGGCAAGGGTGGTGGAGGAAGGTCATCAGAAAATAGATCGGTGGAAGGTCAGTAAAAAAAAGAGAGGGTGAGGGAACGGATAAACGGAAGGGAGAGAGAGAGGAAAACATTTTGTGTTCCCAAAAGACCACATGACGAGAGATACGAAGTCGTTGGGAAAGAGGATCCCAACAACGATACCCCTTATGTTCAATACCATACCCCAAGAAGCAACAAAGGCGGGAACGAGGTTCAAGTTTGGTACGTTCATGAGGTTGGAGAAGAACAAAATAGGCAGAGCCAAAGACTTTAAGGTTGGCGTAGGGGGGACGGGTGCCACACAGACGCTCATAAGGAGTGTGATTATGAATGACAGGTGTAGGGATACAATTGATAGTGTAAGCAGCAGTGAGAGCCGCTTCCCCCAAAAAATGTTCCGGACAAGAGGAAGACAAAAGAAGAGCGCGAGTAGTGTCGAGAAGATGCCGATGTTTCCGTTCAGCACGTCCATTTTGTTGAGACGTGCCGGGACAGGATCGATGAGGTTGAGTACCATGACTCTGAAGGAAGGAAAGAAAGTCAAAATCTTTATATTCCATGGCATTGTCAGAACGAAAAAGTTTAATAGTTTTAGAAAATTGTGTTTTAATCATGGCAGCAAAATTGTAATAAAGTTGTTTGAGTTCAGATCGATTTTTCATAAGAAATAACCATGTAAAACGAGAAAAATCATCTACAAAAATAACAAAATAGCGGGCTCCGCCCATAGTGGGAATAGGAGAGGGGCCCCAAATATCAGAATGGATGAGATCAAAAGGTGCAAGAGAAACAGAGTCACTTTTATTAAATGACAAAGCAGGTTGTTTAGCAAGTTGACAGGACACACAATCTAAAGCATCAGAACTTACAGGGCCTAAATGACCACGAGAAATTAAAGATTTTAAACGACTAACAGAAAGATGGCCTAAACGACAGTGCCAAAGCTGAAAAGAAGATAAAGGGGGAGCAGGGGTAGCAGTGGTAGGAGCGGTGATCTGAGAGGAATCCGGAACATGAAGATGGATAAGTTCGTAGAGACGTCCATGCTTACGGCCGATCCCAAGAGTTTGCCCCGTCCGAGGGTCCTGCACCAAACAACCAGTAGGGGAAAAGGTAACAGTTAGACCATGCTCACATAATTGACTAATGGATATAAGATTTAAAGTGAGAGCGGGCATAAGATAGACATGAGATAAAGATAAGTGAGAGGTGGAAACAGAACCAACATGACTTACAGATAGAAGAGACCCATCAGCAGTATGGATAGAAGGAACAGGAGAAGTAGAAGAGAGAGGAGAAAAAATAGTAGGGTCAAAGGTCATGTGATTACAACAGGCGGAGTCAAAGTACCAGGAAGTGTTACCTGCGGTGACAGACAAAGCAGTAGATGGAGGAGTACCGGAGTTCTGCCAAAAATGGTGAAACATGGCTTCCACATTTGTGTGAGAGAAGACCGGAGTGGAAGGATCTATAGGGACAGAGGCAGGTAAATCCTCTGAGGCAGCAGCAGCAGTGCGTGGAGTAGGCAGTGGTTTAGACGGAGGCCCAGAACGAGGAGAGTTGTTGCGGGAAAAATGTCCGGGGGAGGGACCAGTGCAAGAGGCACGGGCAGGGTTGCGGAAGCAATCATGCTGGAGATGACCAGGACCAGTCTTGTTGCAAAACCGACAAAGACGAACTGGACAATTGACCAGAAGATGAGTCGACGGAAGATTGTGGTTGTGACAGTAGTTGCAGATAGGTGTTTTCTGTGGGGAAGGTAGTGAAGGAGAACTTCGAAGCTGGGGAGTAGCAAGAACAGAGTCCACAGTGTGGGGATGGAGAGTACCAAACCTGGTTTCCTCTGACAAGAGTTCAAAAATTGCTTGCTCAAGAGTGGGTAAAGGAGTGCGATGAAGGAGAGAGGCGCGGACTGGCTCAAAACGGGGAGTGAGAGCCATGAGAAAGTGAACCAAGCGTTGTTGGTCACGGTAAGTAGTGAACAAGGCAGCATCCTTAGTACAATCCCATGGGGGTTCAGAGAGAGCGAGCTGATCCCAAACAGAATACATTTGTGAGAGAAAATCATTAATGGTTTGAGTGGTGTCTTGGCGCATACGGTGAAGATGACTCAGAAGCTGATATTGGTGAGCAAGGCCAATAGTCTGGTAGCGTTCTCGTAAAAAATCCCAGATGGCTTTGGCGGGAGAGGAAGCAGAGTCAAGTTGGAATCGACCAAACTGAAAGCTGATAGAAGTAATAGAAGTATTACGGAGCCAAGTGATGATCTGATAGTTTTTACTATCCCAATCCTCCAGACGGTCAACATATTTAGCAGCGGAGTCTGTGGTGGCAGCGGATTCGGTGGTGGCTGGGATGGGTTTGCACACATCCCCAGTGATGATGCGCCAAAGTTTCTTTCCTTTGAGGAACCCAGACATAGCTTGTGCCCATAAGACATAGTTTGTTCCGTCAAGAACAACAGAAATAGGGTGGTTAGAGGAGTCCAGGCGATCCATGAGAAAAAAACAGTACTATCGAAGCCGAATTTGAAAAATCTGAGGTTACCAGTGAATTCAGAGGGCCGAAATCAGTGGGAAATGAGTGAACGGACCAAAAAAAAGATGACCAGAAGGCACTAAATGGGCTGGTCAAAGTTGGTCAACAATACTGGTCAAAGATGACGTCACAATCTGGTCAAAGATGACGTCACTGCTGTGTCACAGGGCGGCGCACGTTAGCACAGAGAGGTGCGGCGCACGTTAGCAGAGGAACCAGGCAGCGCACGGAAGCACCAGGGCTGACGTCAGCTGACGTCAGAAACACGCGGCTTACGTTAGCAGGTGAGGCCGCAGCGTACGATAGCACGGGGCAAGTGTGAGGCGCGTAGAGCGCGTCTGAGCAGCGAGGCAGCGCGTGGACTAATTTTCTGGCGGCGCGTGGGGCGTCGGATGATGATGAATGTGGTGGCGTTGGATTCGTCGTGAGGAGACGAAGGTTCTGGTGTGGTCCAATCTGTAATTTAGATAAGGACGAGATATGCAACCAATCTGCTCAAAATAAAAAAAATTTGATGCAGCAGAGGAAGAGACTAGGCAGTATACCTGTGCTCTGATACCATGAAACAAATAAGAGAATGATATTGACAGAGTAAGAAAACTCTTGTATTGATTGTATCTAACAATGCAAGAAGAGACTCCATTTATAGGAGCTGGTGTATACAACATCATTATGAAAGAAACACATAAAATATTAAAAGTAGCCGAAAGCAGCCGAAAGGAAGGCATGCTCTGGCATCCTATAACCTATTAATATATTAGTATGATTGTGTTGATATGTTTAATATATACGTTATTATAATTAATATAATACAGTAAATATAATATACATTAACACTAATAATAGCTTAACTAGTAAAACAAATCAAAAAGTAGAGTGAGTAAATATTATCTAGGAAGAAGAAACTCTTTCCTAAACCATTAGTAAATTCATACCTAAACCCCATTAAAGCATACATACATTCAATGCTAATGTGCAATGCAATTGTTAGTATAACTTCTTAGAGAATGTATTAGTTTAAAACCTCATGGCTTGACAGACAAGCCAAAGCATCTATTCAACACCATTTTATCCAAATACAATCCAAAAATATTTCTATTAAACTCAGATTTTTTCCTCCTATGGGTCTAGAAGCCACATATCCTTTAAAACCTTCATCTCCGGAACCAACTTGGATGAAAAATTAGCTTCGAATCCTAAGGCTACATCTCGTAACATTCATATATAGTCTGGAAAGACAGACTCCCAAAGTCGTTGTATGTCCTCTTCATACTGGATATCCTACAACAAAACATCATCATTGAGAGTGACAATCAAGAGGTTATTAAACTGGGTGTCTCAGAACAGGTTCCTCCTTGGGAAACTTTGGCCATCTTTCTTGATATTCGTCAACTTGCAAGACAGGGCAACTTTCAGCTGAAATGGACAAACAGAACCAACAATAGGGCTGCCCATTGGGTAGCACAAGCTTGTGCCCATAATGTACTGCCAGTTGGTTGGGTTTCCCATCCTCCATTGGCTCTTGGTGAAATTGTCCGGCTTGATGCTTTTCCTGTTTCCATGTAATTTCTGGTGGTGTAACTCTTTCCGTTCAAAATATATATATATATATATATATAATTATTTCATGTCAAATTTTATTAACTACAAACAAAATAAACTGAATATACCCGATCATTCAGAACTTGTTTCAACTTTCCAAAGTGAGCATAAGACTTCCTAATTAGAGCCAAACAATTCCTTGATGATAATTCATCTGCTGAAAGGTATAGCAAGTGGTTTTTTGGATAATTCGAGTCTTCAAATGCATCAATATGGGCTTTGATTTTTGATAACTTGCTGTGATTTTGAATAATCAATCCCCAAGATTGTCCGAACATCATTGGTCTGAAAATCTTTCTTGGTATCCCTTTCACCAAATCCACACATCGCATGTGAAAGATCTCCTCATTGCTAACGTCCAAAATAATGGAAACATATGCAAGTTGTCAAAGAAACTGCAGAAAATAAAAATAAAATAAAATAAAGGATTTATGTAAATATAAATATAAATATATCAGTATACATTTCTGATATATGTTACTTGGAACATGGATTGTTCCACATAGTGGAACAAGAATAGGAATGTAGTATGTCACATGCTCCAAATTATAATATGATAAGAGTATGCTTCTTGTGGGAAAAAGTGTGTCATTTGGCATCATTTTAGGCATCCATTTAAAAGGGTTCCTTTCTTTCTAATGTTTAAAGATTGGAGGGCGATTGTAATGTACAAGGTTTTCTGCATCTTTTTTCTTTTGGGCATTGTGTTTGCTTCCCTTGTATAGAACTCCTTGTCCTGTTTTTGTATTTATTTATTTTTTAATCAATATATATCCTACTCTATTGCTTATAAAACAAAAAAACACATACAAATAAGAGATAGGTGTTTGAAACTAAATTGCTTACTTTTTGTATCCGTTGTTAAGACCCTTTAAAAATGATTCCATATCCCCTATTTTGTAAGCATATTCACAAAGATGCATTCATATCCCTCACCAGTATTTCTAACTCTTTCCAATTCGAGTTGCCACCTTGAGATACTATTACAAAAAAATATTTTAGTCAAAAAAAAAAAAAATACAAGTAACTCCAAATTAATTTGTGGTTAAAAAAGTACTTTACCTCTAACACTATAATCAATCACGGTAATATGACAAGAAGCTCCACCCGAAATGAAAATATTTTGTATGCTAAGATTGCCCTTCACTTCGAGCTTTAGCAAATGCCGAAAAAGTCGAAGCAATTCACTACATTTATAATACAATAAAAATATATTTAAGAAATAATATTATCATTATTGAAGATATAAAATTGTAGAACTTACATTAAAACCTGTTGATACATTTCAGAAATTAAATGATCCCTGAAAAATAATTGCTTCTCCTAAACTCTTCCCCAACTTCTCGAAAGCTAAAAAATAACCACTTTGACCGTCAACCTGAAATAATTTGTAACTAAAAAAGTCAAAATGTCCGTCTTGTTTCATAAGCTTCTGGTTTATCAGCCAGTTCCAATTTTAGAGAATTTGAGTGTGAAATAACTCAATAGTCAATAGTCACAGTCATCTTGCAGGAAACAGGTTCATGGGTTCATTATGTTCTTTTTTATTAGATTTCTTTGGGGTCTCTTCCAGTGGTTCTATTCTGCTAGAAAATGATGTAGATTCTCCAACTTTCTTACATTTGGTTTGAAAGCTTGGGAACAAGCATGCATATTTGTTTTGATTTTTTTAACTTCCTGCTTTGTATTTTTAATCTAAGATTTTTTTGATAGATAAAATACTTTTATAAAAACCAAAAAGCATCAAGGAGCTAAAGAATACACAAGCAAAAGACCCAAAAAGGAGCACCTCAACTAAACACATCAGCTATAAAATCTAAAAAAGAGAACACAAATCTGGATCCACCCACCCAGACAGCCATCCACACTTTAATCTATAAGTTTGTGCAACCATTTTTGCAGATTTTACTTGGACTTCAGCATGGCTTAAACATTATCAATTCCCATCTTGCGAACTTGTCTTCGCTTCTTGGAGACAAGCTCTCTTGGAAATAATGTGGCCACTGGTAAGTGAGCAAAAAGAAAATTGGTTCTCTAAAACTTTACCAGAGAGCAGTACAAGAACCTAAATGGTTAAAGGTTTGTGATCAAGAAGAAATAATTTAAAGAAAAAAAATTATTGGCAAAATAAAATAAATTTTTTCATAATGAGAAAACATTACCCTTAAACCAAACTATATTCTAAATCATACATTTATATTAACCATTTAATGACAAAAATATTGTATAGATTTAACTAGAAGGCTGTGTTGAAGTTAATGCATTTGTCTTATGCATTCATCTTCTAGAGTATTCTATTTACACATTCGTGTACTGAGTCATATTTATGTATTAGAGTTTTGGTGTCAAGGTTCATTGGTCAAGTTCATGTATTAATCAAGAAGTAGGAAGACACATTAAATATTATGTGTATGGAAATCCTATATAAAGGGTCATGTAATTCCATTTGAAAGTAAGAAATAAAGAAGAATACAATTAAGCTATTAACTTTTTTTTCACTGTTTAGAGCTCTGCTTTAGCAACTCAGATTTCCCCCCATCAGGCTGTAATGAATTAAAAAATAAATAAAAATCTTCAAAATAAAAAATAAACAACTAGAAGGAAAAGGGAGAACCTGAAAAATCAGGGAGATGTTGGCAAAGTTGGGGTGCCAATTCTCCCTTAAAGCCTTCACTATCTTCTGTGGTTCCTCATACAATGGAAACTTTTTGAGGTGAAATGGCGTTTTCTCATTGAAATACACCTCTGTAGCCTGAGAAATGTCGCCTTTAATCCAAATCGTACCTCTGAAGCTTGCCTTCAAAAAACAAAACAACAATGGTGGATAGAGATAAAATTACTCATGGAACTGTTAGAATAGTAGAGAAAGAGAGAGGAAATAATATGTATTATATTGAATGTATTGAATGAATTGTATTGAATGACATGTCCTATACAACAAAAGTTCCGACCTCTGATCTATTTCAAGCGCTCTTGCGCTCCCGTTCGGATTTTGCAAATTGCCTTTTATTTTATTTAGTTTTATTTTATATTTTAGTCTCTCTCTCCAAACTCAAGATGTTTATCCTCCTTGAGTTTGAGAGGGATGTTAATGTATATATGGTATATATTCCTACATATATTAGGTATTTATTTCCTAGATATATTAGGTATTGCCATAGTTAGGTCTCTTATAAGATATACTTTTTCTCAGTCTATATATACAAGCCTATTGCCAGGAGATAGTTTATGGTCGTGTCAGACCATTGTAGGAACTGGCTAAAACTAATGCCAAGACAATTTAAGGTTGTGCCGGACCGATATAGAAACTGGCTGGAACTAATGTCGAGAGACAGTTTATGGTCATGTCAGACCGTTGTAGGAATTGGTTCGAACTAATGCCAGGAAAGTTTAAAGAGGTCATGCCGGACCGATGTAGGACCTAACTGGAATCAATGTCAGGATAGTTTACAAGGTCATGTCGGATCGTTGTAGAAGCTAACCGGAATCAATGTCGGGACAGTTTAAAGGGGTCATGCCGAACCGATGTAAGAGCTAACCGGAATCAATGTCAGGACAATTTAAAGGGATCATGCTGGACCAATGTAAGAGCTAACTGGAATCAATGTCGGAACAGTTTACGGGGTCATGTCGGACCGATGTAGGAATTAACCGGATGTTGAACCAACAAGCGTGGCACACACATAACTTATGACGTGATGCTGAACGACGATGGCAACAGATGACTGAGTGCGCTAGGAGATAGCTTAGATAGTACGCCAAAGGGGGCGACTTGGGTGGTTCGCTTGGATTATGCGCCAAAGGGGGCGGCTTGGGTTATGTGCCAAAGGGACAGCTTGGATTGTGTGCTAGAGGGAGCGGCTTGGGTAGGTGTGCCAAGGGACGACTTGGGTGGTGCGCATAACCATGTTCACCATGATATAGATATAATACCCCCTTCAAACTCAAATAGGTTTGAAGATAGAAATCTATTTGAGTTTGAAGCAGAGGAAAAGACAAAGTGGAGTAGAAGCACAAAAAAAAAAAAAATTACGAGTAAAAAATATATATGATAGAGATATTTGGGATAGGAATAATCTGGTGAACAAAGGAGGAGATTACCATAAAGCGATATTGATAGAAAAATATGACAACGGAATGGGTTGAAGTCTGGTGGGCAGCCAAGGCAAGGTTGCCGCTCGCCAGTAAGGCGAAGAACAACAAGAGCTTAATCTATAGCTCTGCTACCATGTTAGAATAGTAGAAAGAGAGAGGAAATAATATGTATTATATTGAATATATTGATAGAAAAATTAGCTTGGGTAGGTGTGCCAAGGGACCACTTGGGTGGTGCGCATAACCATGTTCACCATGATATAGGTATAACAACAGATAACTGAGTGCGCAAGGGGGCGAATTGGATGGTGCACCAGGAGGCAACTTTGGTGGTACGTGAAGGAGACGGCTTAGTGAGTACGTCAAAAGGAGGCAGCTTAGAAAGTGTGCCATAAGAGGCGGCTTAGGAAGTGCACCAAGGAGACGGCTTAGAGAATGCGCCAAAGGAGGCAACTTAGGGAATGCACCAAGGAGACGGCTTGGGTGGTGCGCCAAGGGACCTCGGAAAGAAAAGAAAAGAAAAGTAAAAAAAAAAGGCCTTTTTTCTCTGGTGCTCTCTTTATTTTGCTTGCAGAGGACAAAATTGTCGTCGATCGTCCTCAAAACTCAACACCCCTTTTAATTTCTCACATAAAAACACACTACCTGTTTCTCTCTCTCTCTCTCTATCTATTATTGTTGTGTATATACCTCACACAGTTTGTCTTCCAATCCTTGTCGTGCATGATCTATTTTTCTCTCTACATTTACTAATGGTCTTGAGATCTGTCTTCGTCTTGGCGTTGGTCTTCCTCTTTCATTCGTTTCTCTCTCCAACCCTAGTAGGCATATCTAATCTAATGATTGTCTCATCTAGTGTGTGGATTTGAATTTGGAAGAAGCCCTATCCTAGAGGAGAATTGGATTGGATTGGATCGATTGACAATCATATTAATAATATAATGTCATCAATGAAGGGAAGGAGCAGGGTGTTCACGATGGGGCTATTGATGTCGTGGTACTCATCGAACATAAGGGTTCTGTTGTTGAACAAGTACTTGCTGAGCAACTATGGGTTCAGGTACCCGATCTTCCGATGTGCCACACGACTGCTTGTTCTCTCCTCAGTTACATCGCCATTGCCTGGTTGAAGATGGTCCCTATGCAGACCATCCGATCTCGAGTCCAGTTCCTCAAGATCTCCAAGGGACAACTTGGGTGGTGCGCATGACCATGTTCACCATGGTATAATAGGAACAATAATAATACATATCAATGTCCATAAAACTCACCCGGTAAGTTTGCATGATTCTCGACTTTAGTTCAGTGAATGGAAGCCTAACTCGAAACCCTAGTTGTATTGAGAGTGAGAGAGAGCTCTGTCTTCGAGAGAAGGCAAAGGGCGTTTGTTTGTTTTTTTTTTTAGTCAATTTATAATTTTTAAAAAGTTATATTGAATTGTTTGGTTAAACTTATTTTAAATAATAACTTATTTTAATTCAAAAAAATTGATTCTGAGACGCTGTTCACCCTCTTACTTCTGATTATCAGCGTCTGCTGTGGACATGTTAATTTACGGTTATACTCTTAATTTTTTTTTAATATTTTTTTTAAAATAGAAAAAGACCCAAATAAACTATGGATTATTCTTTTTTTTAATGAAAAATGTAGACAAGTAGTGAATAACAAAAAATAAAAATTAATTGAAAAAGTTACTTCACAACTTATTTAACCAATATTACTCAGCAATTTAAATCTATAATCTAACAGCTACACCAAACAAACTAACAGTTTCTAATTAAAGTCATAATCTATAATCTGTTAAGCTATATAATTGTGGGAGTCAGAAAAAAATATATATCAACTTATTGGGGCTAATCCAAATAAGACCTACAATGGGTCCAGCCCAAACAAATATTATACCTCCCTCGCCTATATAAAGGGGGCATCCCAAGTTGAGGTATGTTATCTCTCTCTACACTACACACCAACACTTTTCATTTTCTATACCTTCATTCTGTCAATCAAGTGATTGACTTCACCATCGGAGTGTCTCCGGGCGGCAACCTCGGTTGGGTGGCGCCAATCACGCTCATCTTTGCAAGTCTACAGGGACAAAGATCATCTCTTCGTTGGATCTCTACAATTCATGTGAGGGGATATTTCATGATCTCACAATAATCTATAATTTATTTTAACAATTACACCAACACAGGAAAGGTCGTGAGAGAGAAAAAGCAATTGTTTGCCATTTGAGAGGAAAAAGAGAAAATAGAGGCGCATGGGTGCCAACTTATTTGGGGGGTCTTTGTGCGAATTAAACATTTTTCTAAGAATAAAATAAAACAAGGTGAGAAAGAACTCAAGGTAGCGTTTGATAGAGTTTCAAAATTATGATTTAAGTGGAGAGTTATATTTTAAGTTTATAAATTTTTGAATTATGATTTAAAAAGATAAAATTTGTTTGGTTAGGAGTTTTGAATTTATAAAATAAATTTTTAAAGAGGAAATATCATTTTGCCTCCCAAACTATCACGTGTTTTTCACGTTGACTCCCAGACTTCGATTAATATCAATTTTATACCCAAACTTTCAAATTTTTGATCAATTTGGCCCCTGCCGTCACATTCGGTCTACAATTAGACGGAATCTGCTTACGTGGCACCAAAGTTCATTTAAAATTTTATTTTACTCCCCAAACTATACCTTAATAATCAATTTACCCCCCAAATTAAAAATCAATTTGCCCCCCAAACTATACTTTAAAAATCAATTTGTTCCTTACATCAGTAAATTCCGTCCAATTGTGGATGGAAGGTGACGACAGGAGTCTAATTGATCAATTTGTGAAAAGTTCAGGTAAATTGAAATAAATCGAAGTATGGGGGTCAACATGAAAAACGCGTGATAGTTGGAGGGGAAATGATATTTCCTCATTTTTAAATTAAAAAATTTATTTTATTTAAAAACTTATAACTCATAACTCATAACCAAATACACAACTCAAAATTCTATTCAAAACTCATAACCAAACTCTTTTTAAAATTTAATTCAAAAAAATAATTATTGATAAAATTAATTTTTTATTTAAAATTTTAACAAAAATTCCAAAAATATTTTTTTATGTAAAATATAAAAAATATATATTATTTTTTGTTTAAAAAAATCAAAAACAAATTCTCATTTTTTTTTTCAAATAATAGATGTCAATTGCCCAAAAAAAAAAAAATACTGTTCTGGTCAACCAGCCGGATGTTTGAGAGGATGATCGGGTTGACCCACTTTGCTCTTTTCAAAATTTAAAATTTGAAAAACTCTCTGCTTTTCAAACATGATCTGAAATAAGTTTTGGAATGTGACATTAGAATCAATTTTTAAAAACTTAAACCAAACAAAATATTAAAAAATGCCTTGGAATCATGTTTTCAAAGTTGCTCCAAACACAACTTGAGTTTTTAAATTATGTTTTCATCCTATAAAGGTTTAGTTGATCTTGCGAATGCCATGTACGTTGACAAGATGTAGGGAATTTCCAATTCTTTGGATCTTGCAACCTGTTTAACATTATCACTATTTATTTTAAATTTTTGCGATAAAATTATGTTGTAATATGTTAATCAAATTAAATCTCAATGCACATTTCCCCCCTTCTAAAATAACTTAGATGTGGAAGTTAGTTTGGTTGACCTAGATTTATTAGAGATATTCAATTATGAATAATGTAATCCTATTTTTTAGACAAGTATAAAGTCCTGCAGACTTTAGGTCAGATCTTAGTTAAGCCAAAGTAAGGAAACATGACTCAACGTTGTCATATTTTATTTATTTATTTTGGTTGTGTTGATTGGCGCGATACAAATTGATGCGTGCGCTATAATGAGTGGCATGCTAAGTGTTGTTAATTGACAAATTTGGAGGTGTATGGGATCCTGACTATTGAGTTTGTGCAGATTGAGTTTGTAGTTTGATTTTTAATAATATTGCATTATTGGATGAAGCGACATCCAAGAATCATGCCATCCAAGATATATAAGCTTAAGTGAGTTAGTCATTAAGTGTAAGATGCCACAACTTTTATATTGCAATCTCAAGTGCAGGATGTCACAAAGTATTATAACTCGGTGAATCCAAGGTCGAATCCACATGGACTGGTTTGTTCAAAATAATTACTAAACACTAAAATAAAATAGAGAAAAATGTGATTTTGAATTTTTGAAATGGTTGGATAATCTGAGAAAAATAACTAGCTAAAAGATAAAATAAGATGACTATGAAAAAAAGGTTGCTAAGGCATCAAGGATCCTCCACCAAAGTTTTCTTTAAAATATTTTAGAATCAATTTATGTAACTCAATTGAGACCTGCACAAAGGGTATTTTAAATCAGAAGATACAAACGGTTATTTCATAGAAAAACTAGCTTCGAAAGATTGGTAATTTTGATTGATTGATTACACTATAAAAATCTAGTTATTTGATTCGCAGGGGATATCAAGCTTCTACTGTGCTCGAAATCTACGATAGAACAATATATTATACAGAACAAAAACTTTTCTCAAATAAATAAACCAGTCGATCAAAATAACCTTAACATTAAAAATCATAATTGAATCAAAAAATATTTATAAAGAAACTATTGAAGATTCACCTCTAATCTCAGCAAGGAAAATTAGAACACCATGGAAATGAAATAAAATGATCTATATTGATGAAATAGTGTTTTTTACAATCTCTCCAATTCCCCCCGAACTCACAAATCCAACCTACATTTATAACTTCTCCTAACCTTGTAAACACTCAATCTGAAAAGTAGACTAAAGCATACTACAACACAATTCAAATTAAAACTCTAGCCTCTATAGCAATAGAAATTTGCAGATTTGAAATTGACTCTTCTCTTCTTCAATTCTCTAGCTCCTTCAAGAATCATCGTAGAAATTTTCAAAAATTCAAATTCAAAATGAATTCTTCGAATAACATCTCTGAAAAAGCTGTAGTGTTCTACAAAATTGTTGACAAAATTGTTCAGGAGTGTAGGGCTGGCAAGTTTAGCCCATGTCCATAAGCCCGCCCAATAACCTATCTAAAACCCATTTAAACCCGTCCAATTAGAAAATGGGTTGTAATTGGGTTGGTTTCATTCTGCCGCATAGAAAATGGGTTAAGTCGGGTTGGACGCAGGTGCCCAATGGGTCTTGCTAAAAGACAAGAGGCAGAGCTTTCCATTGGTTGAACTGGTGACTTTATGCATGGTCACAATTTGTCCAATGCTTTGTTTGGCTACACAATCAATAATGAAATTTGATACAAAAAATAATAATATATACTTAGAATAAATATTTAGATAAGTAATTCAGAAAAACACATTTATAATCACAATTATTTTAAATGGGCCCACATTATTTAATTTTAAATTTATATCATACAATTTTGAAATATTTTTTTCATGGTCTATAATAATAATAATAATAATAATAATAAATCAATCTTTTACACTTTATCATTTTTAATAAGAAAAATAAATAAATTACAACTTAAAGATGTCAACAATTATACAAATTTAAAAGTATCACCACTTCCTTTAAATAAAATTCTATTTTTTTTTTCCATAGTTATTTTGGATTGGTTTATTTTGATGGTAAAAAATCAAAATATTTAAAATGGTTGAGTTTCTCTCATATTGGAATCTCAACACGAGAGAACTTGAGAGATTTGTGGAGCCCACCATAGGTCCTGAGAGGGGGATTTAGGCCGAACTAATGGGCCAAGCTAGTTTGGGCTTGAGCCAGACTTGGAGACTGCATGTTTGGGTTAGAACGGCTCGAAGTGGATTAGGCTGAGATGCTAGCTCGGTCGAATTGGGGTCATGTACTTGACCGAGCTTCTGTTTGTATAGAATTTGTTCTTTATGAATTAGGCTTAGCCGATCATAGGAGCAATCGAGCTGCAGAGTTCGGTTGAGCATTTATCATGGGCACTCGATAGGACTGAGCAAATAACGCAGTTCCAAAAGAGGATCGCAACACCACACTAAGCGTAGCTCGGTAGTGATCGATACGTGGCGTAATCAAGAGTTGTGGGGAAGATCCTACCATCCGTACGCGTCAATACTGTTAAGCTGTTTTGTCAATGTTGTTTGGCTGTATTGTCGCATACACACGTGTAAGACGAAGAAAGGGTAGTATGTCCACGTGTCCAGGAAAGGACGAGCAGAGTGCTGTGCGCAGAAACTATATAAAATGTGCAGCACCTCCATGCAATAAGTTTGGAATTCTGGCGATCAGAGCTATCTTTCTTTTGTCTCTTTTGGCTCTAACCTCTTCTCCAAGTGTATTAACTTGACACCTCTTCTCCAAGTGTATTAACTTGACCGTCAGAGGAGTTTTCCGGCAACACACTCGCCGGATAGCTCACCGTCGCTTTGTTCTCAAGTTGTACGACATCACTCGGAGTAACACGGAGCTTGGACCCAAGGAGTACGGAGAGCGACAAATATTTCCTCCCCGTACAGGTCCCATTTCTATGATCTGAACCGTTTATTTTTTAGGACTCATTGAGTAGAATATTCATGTAAAAAATTAAGATTATTAATGCTTATTGGCACATCACTGATGCATATAAATCAGTGCCTTTTATCCCACTGTATACCAATTAATGCTTATCGGTACATCGTTGATACATATACTTTGAAAAGATCGTCCACCACAGTCTTTCAGAACCAACGGTCTTAATGTTGAGTTGGGTTGGTAATATAATCCCCTACTGGATTGACATCTAATCCACAAAACAGTTATGCTACGAAATGTATATTGATAACATGTATGTACAAACTATAACAACTGCAGCAGCATAAAGCATAGTCAACTTAATTGTAGTTAATGATAGTAAAATTGTATAGCTAATACATATAAAAAATTGTTTCGACTAGTTAATTACACTTTGTAACTCAAGTTTACTCAATGTTAACAACATAATCTATAATTATGCACTAAACATTCTATATTGAAAATATTGACCTGATTCCACTTTTCTAAGGAAATTGTTAAGTGTAAGAAATTGTTCAATGTAAAATAATACGTGGTAAGAAATTGTTCAACGTAAAATTGTACATGGTTAATGAATTGTTGTGTAATAATTTTAGGATCTGTGATGATATTAATTCCAAAGGAATTGGTAAGAAAAGGGAAGGTATAGATTATAGACTCAAATCTAAGGAATTGGCAATTGGGGGCACTGATAGATTTGCTATTAGAAGCACTAAAATGGCCATTTGATGGCCGTGATGGAATAGGAAGAAATGATTCCTTCAAGGGTGATAAAGGGAAATGGAGAAGTAAGAGGCATGTGGCAACTTGGATTTTGATATTTTAGATTCTACATTGGATGAAGGCACCGCACTTGAAATGCTTGATGCATTGATAAAAGAAAAATTGATAGATTTGGGATATGGATATGAGGTGGATATGATTGCATCATTTGGTAACACAGAGGAAGAGGGTCATGTGTAGGTTACATTTTATGGTGATAGCACCTATGAATGGTTTGAACGAATTAGACTCAATTCTTGTGACCTTCACTATTCGAAGAAATCAAAGCAGACTAACACAGACATTTTTAATTGCTGTTGGGGAGGTTGATGTTGAGGTGAAGTGGAGAGCTACATTTGGCTTGACTTGTTGCTGGAACCTTAATAAATTTTGTCCTATAAGTGTTCAAGGGTTCTTTGAAGATGATGTGCGTGGGCTTGACGCTGGCAGTGTGTATTTAGTGAAACAAATTGAAAGGGCTAGAGATGGTTTCTAAAAACTTTTTGTGATACATGACGAGAGGGTGAATGATTAGATAGAAATTTGACTATGCAAAATTAGTGATGTTGCACATTTGATGCATGTGCCACGTTCACTATATTAGTATTTTCTACCACTAGTGTTGCAACTAACATAGCATGGATGCGCATAACACATTCACAATTATAATGCATAGTTACCTCAAGATTGGATGAAGGCAGAGAGAGAGAGAGAGAGAGGGACGTCAATTTGGATTTTGATTTTTTGGATTAAACATTGGACGAAGTTGCTTTGCTTGATGCATTGAAAGAAGGAAATTGTTTAGTGTAAGAAATTTAGGAAATTGTTTTGCGTAAGAAATTGTTCAATGTAAAATAGTACATGGTAAGAAATTGTTCAACGTAAAATTGTACATGGTAATTCGGCTATTAAAAATGTCAAATTAATGAATTGTTATGTAAGAAATCTAGGATCTGTGATGATATTAATGTTGAAACAATCTTCTGCGTAAAATAAACAACTTGAAACAAATCAAACAAATAAAAATAAATTACTTACAGAATTTATTTTACCGAAATGTAAAGGTACAAATAGATCAAGTTGAGTGTGTGACTGTGATAACCATGTTTCGTATTATTCTAATTAATCTTAATTATGATTGTGATTATGTGTTTAATGTGATTTTGGGTGCCATCTATGTGATTATATGTGGTTTTGAATTTCTATCTGTCCACCATAGGAATATCTATCCAACTTACTGCTATGAACTGAAAATTGAAGGCCTTATCGGCCACAAAAACCGAAATTGACCACGCCATTGTAATTGGTGTAATTTTTAGAGCCTATAGTAAAATTTAATTGAAAATCGATTTGGATCAAAATAATTAGATTCAAAACAATTAAATTAGACTCTATTATTTAGCCATAATCAAATTTGATTAGGCCATCCTATATAAAGGTCTATATAGCCTCATGTTATGGTTTTTGAGCTCATTTTCTCTCCTTGGCTGAGATTACTCTAGAGAGAGAGAGAGAGAGGGTCGGTTAGAGAGAGAGAGTGAAGACAATTGAAGCTTTGACACAAGAGGCTTGAAGATCTTGAAGATCAACTCAAGAATTAACTAGAACTTGGAAGATTGAAGCTCCTAGGTGAGTAAATGAGCATAAGTTCATGCGTTTGAGTTTGTAATTTTGTGAATTCAAGTTATTAGGTAATCAATAACAAGAATTTAGTTGAATTTGGTGAATCATAAACATGCATGTAAGAGATAGCCGTGAATTTGCATATTTGAGCATGAAACACATGATCCATGTTGTGTTTTGACTAAAGTTCATGCTTTTGATCATCTTTGATATCATCAAAGTTAAGGATGGAAATTATATTTCACATGCAAGCACAATTCATGAAGGTATAAGCTTTAGTTGCATGAAATTGAAGTGTTGGAGATGGATTTGATATGAATCATGTATGGATGTAATTGATTTATGGGAATTGAGCTTCTTGATGTTGTAAATTTGGTATTTTCATCATGTTAGAGTATGTACAAGTGAGTTATGGACCATATTATGCAAGTTACACTAATTTGAACACAAGTTTGAGCTTGAAGAACAATTCTGGGAATTCCAGAATTTGGCGTGTCCGCTCGAGCGGGGTAATGTCCGCTCGAGCCTGAAATGTTAGTTCCCAGAACTTTTGCAGACATTGATGTCCGCTCGAGCGGGAAGATTCACGCTCAAGTGTCAAGCCGTGTAGTTTGACATTCAGCTCGAGCGTCCGAAGTCACGCTCGAGCATAAAAATGAGGTAACCAACACTTTTGCAGACCAAAAGGGTCCGCTCGAACGGGGAAACCTGCACTCGAGCGGGGAGCCCTGTTTCAAAATTTTTGTAAAGATGTTGTGCTTCATTTTCCATTCCTTTTTATTTCTAAGCACTCTCAGGCATGCATTGAACGTTGTAAATGGATTAAAAAGATAAGAATGAAGCCTAAGATGGATATATGAATTAAAAACGGATTGAATCGTTTGTGACCCATTATGTTCATGAAATGTGTAGGGTCAAGCACAAGGGCAAACCATCCGCCAGATTACGGTGAGTAATATCTTAGTAAAGATATTTTGAAGTATGTTATTCATCTTATTGCTTCTTCCTATAAAATTCTTGTAAGCTTGTTAATTTGAATTGTGGACAAATATCTATTATGCGATCGATCGGGTCAAAGGCCGTTTGACGTGAATGATTGGGCCAAAGGTCATTTGACATGAATGATAGTTGGATATGAATGAATGGGCCAAAGGCCGTTGGATACGAATAAATGGGCCAAAGGCCGTTGGATATGAATGAATGGAATGGGCCAAAGGCTGTTGGATACGAATAAATGGGCAAAAGGGCGTTGGATACGAATGAATGGGCCAAAGGCCGTTGGGTACGAATAAATGGGCCAAAGGCCGTTGGATACGAATAAATGGGCCAAAGGCTGTTGGATACGAATGATTGGGCCAAAGGCCGTCGGATATGAATGATTGGGGCCAAAGGCCGTCGGACATGAATAAATGGGCCAAAGGCCATCGGATATGAATGATTGGGCCAAAGACCGTCGGACATGAATGAATGGGCCAAAGGCTGTCGGAAATGAATGGATTGGGCCCGAGGCCGTTTGATATGTCTGAATCTATAGTCACTTGATACACTAAGTAGAACGATGGATTGGGCCCAAGGCAGTTTGATGTATTTGTTTCAAACTCCGTTCATGTACCTTCTTTATTTGATATTATTCACTGAGTTTTCACTCACTCTCATTCATGTGTCTGTATATGAGCCAAGAAACGTTCAAACCCAGCCTCAGTGAAGTATGTGAGAGACAGTCAGAGTTTTGAGGAGTCAGTCCTCATGTCTCACGCACGAGACTTGTTTTCGCCCTTTTGTCCTTTTGTATATTCTTGTTATGATTGGCGAAAATGTTGAATTACTTTTGTATATAAGTTTTGTTTGGCTGATTGTATAACTGAAAGTTCCTGGACATAGATTAACTCTATGGGTTCGTGATGTGTGAGTTATTATGAAATATTTTTGGAATGATTTTGTTACATTATGTAAGCACAACTCTATGGACAAAATTTTCAAGTTGCTTCCGTTTGGCCCCTTAACTCTGATGGAGTATATATTTATAGCTGTTTGAGGTCGCAGGTAATCCCTTGATTATTGGCTGGTTATGACCTTAATCCATAGGGGCGGGTTCAGGTCATGACAGTGACATTCTGTTCTTAAGACGTATTCACCCTGCTACGATGCTTACGGATAAAAAGCATCTATCTCCCATGATACAAAGATCTTCACAAATTGTAGTAGCACTCGAAACAATTTGTACGGCAAACCAAACCTGTATTCAATACTCTCTTAATTTTTTCCTAAAAAACTAGTATGAAGAGAATTTATGCAAAGGAACAAAACCGGAAGGAACCAAGACAATTTCAGAGTTTTTCTGGATGTTTTGTGATTGTCAAAATTGCTGGAACAGGCCTGGATTTTATAGACCCGAACAGGTCTAAATTTCAAACCGAACATGTAGGTTTTGAATTCAACAGGTGCAATAACTGTTTGAACAGATAACTGCTAGGCAGTTTCTATTTGTCCAAAACTGTTGGCAGATTTGAATTTGTCTGGGCAGTTTTAAACCTGTAAAAATAGTTTGAATTTGTTGTGGAATTCAGAAGAGGCACAAATTTTAGACAAAAATTTGAATTCAATTTCAAATAATTTTTCTGCAAGAATTTGAAAAAATTCAAATAAATTTTGTCCAAAAAATTAATATTAGAACTGACCTGACGCACACCCGTGCCTGACACGGCACGGTGGCGACGGCGCACGCGTGTGGTGGTTTGGGCTAAGGTTCACATTGTCCATAACTCTTCCTTTCAACAAACTTGGGCAGTTTTAATGTGGGACAACCCTTTTTAAGGAAACCCACATTTTACTTCTTGAATTGTCCATTCCACGAACCCGAAAACGCCGTCAACTTCCCATTCACTTATAAATGGTTTTGACAAACCGTTTTCACTGTGTGACTTGTTATGCGGCAAGGAACACGTTACCTTTTGGACCCACCCCAAAAAACATTTGGGACCCCCTCAAATTTGGCCCAAAATAAGCTTATAAAAAACCAAATTTTCCAACAATTAATTCCAGAGGAATTGGTAAATAAAAGGAAGGTATAGATTCTATAATCAAATCTAAGGAATTGACAATTTGGGGTACCAATACATTTGCTCCTAGAAGCGCTAAGATGGCACATTTGATGGCTATTATAGATAGGAAGAAATGATTCCTTCATGGATATGGATAGTCTGTATATATGTATGTAGGGAAAGACTGTTTTACACTTTCTTTCAAATGCTATGTATCATATATACCTTATAACTATAGAAAAAAAAAAAGCATAATTCTATAATTTTTGAGTCATAACTATAAAAAAAAGTCATAACTAAATATAAAAGAAATCATAATCAAATATCTAAAAATAATGTCTTAACTAAAGAAAAAAAAAAAAAAAACGTAGCTCATAGTGCATAATAGAATTCTCCTATATATGTACATTTTTTAAACCTATTTTTGTCCTACCAATTGTTCTTTAAATTGCCTCATCCTAAATTTAAAAAATAAATAAATAATTGGAATTTGTTTGGTTGCATTTCAATTGTTTTTCAAATATTTAAAATTTTTAACAAAAATTAATATTAGAAATATATTTTAAAAATTTATTTTTATAAAAAAATAATAAAAAAATCATATAATATAAGTTTTGGTAGTTAAATCAATCCTTGTGAATGCATATATTGTGCATTGAATTATGAATTTAAAAAAAATACAATGAACATAAAAGAAAGTAAAAGAGAAATATAAATAAAATATATATTATTTTTAAGTTCTTTTTATTTCTAAAAACTTAAACTAAATTACACTAAAATCTAAACATGTTATAAGAAATTTCAAAAATTGCATTGAAGATTACAAAATGCATTTCTTTGTACCTTTTAAAATGAGTTTAGCTTGTATGTAGTCCATTAACTGCGATCTATTTTAAAAAGTAAGTTAAAAATTGACTTTTTTAATTATTTTTTTAAAAAACATATAAAAAAAATGTAAAAAAGTGATGTAACCAAAAAAAAAAAAAAAAAAAAAAAAAAAAAAAAAAGTTGATTTCTGACCGTGTTTTCAAAATAAGCCTGCAGTGCATGATACAGTTTGATTTTGTGAGATTGAAGACAAATTTTATTTTAATAATTTAAAGTTGATCTCATCAGTTCTTCTTATTGAACAGGGTCATATAATTTTATTATAATTATTAACAAAAAGTAAACAAATTATTTTAAAACCTATAATTACAAGAAACTGTTTTTAAAAATATAACAAAATCATGGGTACTTAAATAGAAATGAGTCCCTCAAAACTGATCGGATGACTGCACAAAACAAAATCATGGGTACATAAATAGAAATGAGTCCCTCAAAACTGATCGGATGACTGCACAAACAACTTCCTTTGTAAAAATCATGGTTGCAGGCTTGCAGAGGGGATCACAAAAAATACCATTGAGGACACGGGTCATTCTATATGGGCGAGTACTGTATTGCGCCGAGGCTGAGGTGGCGTGTGTGTACTCTCTGCTTCCCATTAGTAGTAAGCAGAGCAAAGCAGAGCACGTCCCTTTCCATTGCTTCTCTCTCTCTCTCTCTCTCTCTCTCTCTCTCTCTCTCTCTCTCTCTCTCTAAATGTAAATATATGTATATACACACACACACATAAATCTTAGGGTTTAAGCAACCAGAATGCATAGCGGCAATATGTGTGGCTTCATTAAAGAACCAGGTTAGGAGGTATGTGCTCTCTCTCTCTCTCTCTGTTTCCTATTGCAAGTTCATGTTTAAACTAAGAGATTCTTGAAACTTTCATTGTTTCATTTGCATATTGGGATTGCTTTCTTAATTGATTTTTTTTTGGGTTTTAAGATGTAAGAATAAATTGATGTATATTATTGATTTGTGTATATTACAAGATTGATATGTGTATATTGATTACAACTCCTATATATAGAAGAGAAGGTAGCAGATTGTGGTGGTGCTGGTAGGGGGTGAAGTGGAGGTGGTAGGTAGAGTGGGTTAGGTTTAGTGGAGTTGAGTGGGTGTAGTGGGTTAGGTTTAGTGGTACATTAACAGCCCCCCTCAAACTCAAGGAGGTTAGACACAAACCAACTTGAGTTTGGAGAGAGTTACAAAACAGAAAAAATAAACTGATAAATAAAATAAAACAGGATAGGAGACACGGTATGGTCGTGCCAGACCGTTGTAGCAGACAGTTTATGGGGTCATGTCGGACCGATGTAGAAGACAGTTTACGGGGTCATGTCGGACCGTTGTAGCAGACAGTTTATGAGGTCATGTCGGACCGATGTAGCAGGACAGTTTACGGGGTCATGTCGGACCGTTGTAGAAGACAGTTTACGGGGTCATGTCGGACCGATGTAGCAGGACAGTTTACGGGGTCATGTCGGACCGTTGTAGAAGACAGTTTACGGGGTCATGTCGGACCGATGTAGCAGGACAGTTTACGGGGTCATGTCGGACCGTTGTAGAAGACAGTTTACGGGGTCATGTCGGACCGATGTAGCAGGACAGTTTACGGGGTCATGTCGGACCGTTGAAGGAGGACAGTTTACGGGGTCATGTCGGACCGTTGTAGAAGACAGTTTACGGGGTCATGTCGGACCATTGTAGCAGACACTGTGTGGTCGTGTCAGACCGTTGTAGAAGACAGTTTATGGGGTCATGTCGGACCGTTGTTGAAAATTGTGGTGGTGCACCAAGGGGGTGACTTAGGGAGTGCGCCATGGGCGACTTATACATTATACTGGTATAACCCCCCCTCAAACTCAAATAGGTGTGAAGATAGAAACCTATTTGAGGTTGAAACAAAGGGATTGATAAAGCTGACCGGTGTAAAAGACACTGTATGAGTGTGTATATAGGCTGCCCAAAAAAAAAAAAAAAAAAAAAATATACATGGATGTAGATATCGAGCCCTCAAAAGTCGTGCCCTCAAAAGGTGTGTCATCAAAAGGCGTGTCATCAAAAGACGTGCCCGAGTCATGAAAAGGTGTGCCATGAAAAGGCGTGCCAGGTTGTCGGTGTCAAAAGGCGCGCGATGCGCGTGGCTGTCTCTATGTCATGGTCGTTATAAACCGAAGCGGAGGAGGCAGAAACTGAGACAGAAAACTGAGAGAAACCTCTGAAAAATTCTTCATTTTGCTGAGAAAGAGAGGTCGTTTTGCTGAGAGAGATAGTCTGTAACACTCTGTTGCTGTTGCCCAGAAAATGGCTTCGTCGTCCCGCGGGCTGCTCACCCTCTTTCCCGACCTCAACGAGTCCACAGGAGAGAGAACTGGTGCGGTGGCCAGTGAACCTCAACCAAACACCGCTGGGTTTGCTCCGCTGAACTTTCCGATGCAGTCGGTGGAGCAAAAAATGGCAGTGCAAACGGATGTGGAGGCGAATCAGTATACTTTGAAGGCATGTGTGGAGTCCATGACGGCGGTCACAAACTTGTCGCACCGGCTGCAGAGTAGGACAAATGAGGTGCAGCAGTTAAACTCCCAGCTGGCTCTGCTCCAACGCATGTATAAGGATGCGCGAGCAGAGATGAGCGTGCTAAGGGCAGAAAACAAGGAGCTGAAGCGGAAGGCCACCGTGATGTTCCGATTTGGAGGGCCGCCATATGCTGCAGTGGAGGAGCAGGGAGTAGTGATCGTGCCCAGTGGAGTGGGAAACACGGAGGCAACACCGTCAAGGGCCGCCCAGGACGGAGGCAAAAAGAAAAGACCGGCGGCAGAGTAGAGAAGAAGTGAGATCGATGTATGGCCGCTGCAGAAAACAAAGCTTGTGTTGTTGTTTGTTTGTTGGTTTTTTTTTTTTTTTTTTTTTTTTTTTTTTTTTTTTTCGGTGTAAAATTGTGATCGGGGTGGATCCCTGAGATGAATAAAATAGGGGTTGTTGTGCAAATTTGTAAATGTTTTTTTTTTTTTTTTTTTTTTTTTTTTTTTTTTAAATGTTGCTAGACTAAGAATTTTTGAAAGTTTTTCCATTGGCCAAATTCTGGATGAAAAATCTACTTGTAAGTGAGAAGTGAGCTCATTAAAATTTGTATTCTTGTGTTTGAAGAGCTGAAAATTATGCAACGATCTGAATATAATAGCAATGGAAAAAGGAGAAAGAGAAAGTGGACTACAGGATGAGGAGAGTGGATGTTAATATATTATAATGGGTAGGTATAGTGCAAATGTGTGTATCTGCGGGTGATAAAGAAAGTGGGCTACATGATGTGGATAGTGGAGGTTAATATATTATAATGGGTTGGTAATGTAAAGAGAGAGAAGAGACCATCGATGGCTTTGTCCCTTTGCTGAAAATGTATCCCCGCTGAGAGAGAGATGTGCGTTTGAGCTCGCTAGAGAGAGTAAAGGCTGCTTTCAACATCTGCTGCCTCTGTGTGTATATGTGCTGTGTGTTTGAGAGAGACTAGACGGTTTAGAGTAGGATAGAGAAGACACACACAGAGGTATGTGTAGAGGTCGGCGGCGGTGGCTGCCGCGAGTGGCGGCGTGGTGGTTGGGCTGACGGTGACTGGGAAGCAACTAGGGAAGAGACACGTGCCGATCTGATAGAGGCCGAGGTTATGGTTGGTAGCGCTGGCGGCTGTTGCCGGCCGTGATGTGGAGGAGAGGCGGCGGAGGTGAAGACGTTGTCGGCGAGAGAAGTGAAGGAGAGGAGGCCGGTTCGGACAGTAGGGGTTGAAGACGGCGATGGCGATGTGTCACCACCAAGAAGCTTGGCACTGTGATGCGGTCTTTGGGACAGAACCCAACAGAAGCTGAGCTTCAGGACATGATCAATGAGGTTCAGGAGGATATGGTGACCGATATGATGATGATGGTCAATATTCATCTAAAGGAAGTGGTGTTAGAGCTGAAGACCATTCCCAAGATGAAAATTATGTGCTTTGGAGGTTTGTATCAGAGTGGCGCAGCATAAGCATGGTTGGGTTCCGGCGGGCGGTGAAGGCAAGGTTGCCGCCCGCCGGAAGGTGAAGATCACCAAGAGCTAACCTATAGCTCTGATACCATGTAAGAATAAATTGATGTATATTATTGATTTGTGTATATTACAAGATTGATATGTGTATATTGATTACAACTCCTATATATAGAAGAGAAGGTAGCAGATTGTGGTGGTGCTGGTAGGGGGTGAAGTGGAGGTGGTAGGTAGAGTGGGTTAGGTTTAGTGGAGTTGAGTGGGTGTAGTGGGTTAGGTTTAGTGGTACATTAACATAAGATATAGAAATCAATGGAATATTTGATTCCAAATCAAGAAAAGTTATTTGAGAATGCTAACTTCTTGTTTGCCTACATTTTGGTAGTAGTTATGTGGGTTTTTGAAAATAATGAAGATGCAATGCGCTTTAACTTTGCCAATTTTGTAAACTTTATGATGGGTTTTAAATTTAGAGACACCTTCATGTGATGGATGATGATCCTCCTGAATCAATTAGAGGCTTACTGATTGCTAATTTAATAGGCGTTAGCCCTCGTCTGATGTTCTTGTTTTGAACATTGCTTTTCATTGCCTTCAATTCTTTAAAAGAAAAAATGACATCGGTCTAAGAACACTAGACATTGTCAAGAACTCATTCAATCGATAGGTATAATAGAGTTAAAATTGAGGGCCAGGGAGGGTAGGTTTTGTGCTGCCAGACATAGTAATTTAGATGTTGAAAATGTCACTGTAAGAATGCTAAGAAAATGGAAGGTATAAATTCTATAATTGGGATTAAAAGAGTTTAGTAACTGGGGGCAGAAACAGAATAGTTGCTAAAAGCACTAAGATGGTTCATTTAATGGTAGTGAGTTTGGTGACAGGAAGCTATGAAGATGCTTTGATTGAAATGCTTGATTCATTGAAAGAAGAAATATTGAAAACTTTGTTGTAATACAAGGAGTGAAGGTGAATTTTTAGATAGAATTAAAAATTTGACTATGCCAAAATCAATGACGCTGCACTTTGATGCCGTGCAATGCACGATCTATTGCTACAACTAACACAGCTTGAATGCACACGGCCACAGTATGCGATGCATTAAATTTAAATCTGTGTACAATTAAGGATATAGCTTGTGTTATAGTTTGAAAAATATCGGTTCTCATTTTTAGTGATCTTCCAAAATATTAACATTGCTCAGAAATAAATTTTTGTTACTTATATATGGTATATAATTACTTGTGTCATGAATTAAAAAAAAAATACATATATATAATTACTCGTGCAATTACATTGTGCTGCAAATACATCAAAGCATCCTATAAAATATTATTATATTTATTAGATTGTAAGCTTTACAATTATCCAATATTCTGGCACAATTGCATGTACCAAATTACAATTCACAATATTCCTACGTTGACATGTGTCTTCCTCTGCAGGCGAGCAGTGGTTATGGCTGAACTGGTATTGTTAGTAGCACCACCAAAGCACCCATGTCTACATCACCACTGACAGAACAGGTTCCCATAGACAGAGACATGTGATGCGACACAAACACGCTAACAAACACATTTTTTAAGGTTTAAAGGAGGATGGATTAATAAGTATAAATTAATATTGTTTTTTTGTATCATTAGATCCAAAGTGACTTTGTTCAAACTTTGTAATGTATTTCATATATGTCTAAGCAATTGATATGTGTGTCTCCCAACTACCCAAAGCATATCCAAGTCTGATTTTTAATGTTAATTTTATTTTTTAATAATAAGAGAACATGTTGTGCATGTGTCCGTTATGTTTATGAAGTGTCCTACAAATTAGTAAATTAATGGTAGCTTGAAGGGATTCATAGGAGGTAAATTAATTGTTTGGGAGTTTTATAGTCAAAATGGGATAACGAAAGTAAGAATTTGTTACAACATATACGTAGTTAAATGGGCGTGTACAATAGAATTGAGTGCTTTTGATAGTAGGTTTAACGCTTGTAGACATCGTAATTCGGTTGTCAAAAATGTCAAATCAATGAATGTTCAATGTAAGGAATTTAGGGTATATGTTGCTTTTGCTTGGTAAGAAAAAGAAATGTATGGATTTTATAATCAAACCTAAGGAGTTGGCAATTTAAGGCAACACATTTACTATAGAACCATTAAGATGACACATTTGATGGTCGTAAACGAAACAAGAAGCTGCAATTTTTTCTAGGTTGATAAAGATATTATAGAGGAGTTAAGAGACGGAGACGTCAATTTAAATTTTGATTTTTTTGGATTCTATAATCAAATCTAAGGAGTTGCAATTGGTAGTATCGATAGATTTGTTGCTAAAGGCACTAAAGTGGCACATTTGATGACCACAATGGAAAAGGAAGTTGTGGTTTCTTTCGAGGATGATTAAAAGAAATGGAGAAGCAAAAGGCACATGGCAATTTGGATTTTGTTTTTTTTTTATTGTCCATTGGATGAAGGCGTCACAATTGAAATGCTTGATGGATTGAAAGAAAGAACATAGAAAGATTTGGGGCATGGTTATGAGGTGGGAGATATGCTTTGGGAAAAAATCGAGTCACATTTGTAATGGCTAAGGAAAATATTTGAGGAAACTTTAGCTTCTTCATCAGCCTGTAATACAAAGGAAGAAGGTCGTGTGTTGGTTGCATTTTATGGCGATAGCACTTGTGAATGGTTTGAACTAGTAAAACTTATTCCTTTTGATATTCACTATACAAAGAAATCAAAGTAGGCTAACACTCAGACATTTTTAATTTTTATCAGGGAGGTTAGGATGAGGTGAACGGGAGAGTTGCACTTGACTTTTTGTTGCGGAACCTTAACAAATTTCGGTCAACAAGTGTTCTTTGAAGTGGATGTGAGTGGGCTTGAACCTGGTAGTGTGTATTAAGTGAAACAGATAGGAAGGGCTAGAGATGGTTTCAAAAAACTTTTTATGATATGAGATCAGAGAGTATTAAATAGAAATTTGACTATACAAAAATTAGTGACGTTGCACAATTGATGCACTTGCCATGCACGCTTTATTATTATTTTCTAAAACTAGTATTGTAACTTACACATCATGAATGCACACAACACATTCACAATTATCATGCATAACATTAGAAGAAGGCAAAGTGGGAGACATCAATTTTGATTTTGTTTTTACATAGGATGAAGGCACCACGCTTGAAATGCTTGATGCATTGAAAGAAGGAAAATTGTTCAACATAAGAAATTTTTTAGTGTAAAATAGTATGTGATAGTTCGTTTATCAAAAATGTCAAATCAATGAATGTTTAGTGTAAGAAATTTAGGATCTGTGATGATATTAATTCTAGAGGAATTGGTAAGAAAAGGAAGGTAGGGATTCTATAATCAAATCTATGGAGTTGACAATTAGATTTGTAGCTAAGATGGCACGTTTGATGGCCGCAATGGAAATGGAATTTGTGATTTCTTCAATGGTGATCAAGGGAAATGGAGAAGCTAGATGACAATTTGGATTTTGATTTAGATTCTACATTGGATGAAGGCACCGCAATTGAAATGCTTGATGCATTGAAGAAAGGAAAATTGAAAATTTTGGGATATGGACATGAGTTGGGAGATATGGTTTGGGGAAAAGTCAAATAACATTTTTGGTGGCTAGGGAAAATATTTGATGAAGCTTTAGCTTCGCCATCAACCGATAATACGAAGGAAGAGGGTCATGTGTTCGTTGCATTTTATGGTTTGAACCAGTTAGATTCGTTCCTTTTGACCTTCACTATACAAAGAAATCGAAGCAAACTAATAATCAGACATTTTTTACTGTTGTTGGGGAGGTTGGGGATGAGGTAAACCAGCGAGTTGCAATTGGCTTGACTTCTTGTTGGCGGAACACTAACAAATTTTGCCTTACAAGGGTTCTTCGAAGTGGATGTGAGTGGCTTGAACTTGACGGTGTATATTCAGTGAAGCAGATTGAAAGTGCTAGAGATGGTTTCTTAAAATTTTTAGCGATACAAGGCTAGAAAGTGGAGTATTACAAAGAACTTTGACTTCGCAAAAATTAGTGATGTTGCATATTTGATGCATGTGCTACTCATGCTCTATTGATATTTACTACAAATAGTATTGTAACTAACATAGCATGAATGCACATAACACATTCATAATTATAATGCATAGTTACGTTTCACATTGGATAAAAGCAAAGACTGAGATGTCAATTTGGATTTTGATGTTTTGGACTCTACATTCGATGAAGGCCCCATGCTTGAAATGATTGATGCATTGAAAGAAGGAAAATTGTTGTGTAAGAAATTTAGGAAAATTGTTCGGTGTAAAATTGTACACAGTAAATAATTGTTCAGTGTAAAATTGTATATACTAGTATTGCAACTAAAATAGCATGAATTCACTCAACACATTCATAATTATAATGCATAGTTACCTCTAATATTGGATGAAGGCAGAGAGAGAGAGAGGGAGATGTCAATTTGGATTTTGATTTTTTGGATTCTACATTGGATGAAGGCGCCATGGTTGATGCATTGAAAGAAGGAAATTGTTTAGTGTAAGAAATTTAGGAAATTTTTTAGCGTAAGAAATTGTTCAATGTAAAATAGTACGTGGTAAGAAATTGTTTAACGTAAAATTGTTCATCTTTATTCGGCTATAAAAAATGTCAAATTAATGAATTGTAGTGTAATAAATTTAGCATCTGTGATGATATTAATTCCTATGGAATTGGTAAGAAAAAGGAAGGTGTAGATTCTAGAATCAAATCTAGGGAATTGGCAATTAGGGGCACCTATAGATTTGCTTCTAGAAGCACTAAGATGGCACATTTGATGGCCATGATGGAATAGGAAGAAATGATTCCTTCAGGGGTGATAAAGGGAAATGGAGAAATAAAAGGCATGTGGCAATTTGGTTTTTGATATTTTAGATTCTACATTGGATGAAGGCACCGCACCCAAAATGCTTGATGCATTGATAAAAGAAAAATTGATAGATTTGGGATATGGACATGAGCTGGATATGATTCCATCAGTTTGTGACACAAAGGAAGTGGGTCATGTGTTGGTTACATTTTATGGTGATAGCATCTATGAATGGTCTGAACGAATTAGACTCAATTCTTTTGATCTTCACTATACAAAGAAATTGATGCAGACTAACAATTTGACCTTTATAACTGCTGTTGGGGAGGCTAAGGTTGAGGTGAAGTGGAGAGCTACATTTGGCTTGACTTTGCTGGAACCTTAATAAATTTTTCCCTACAAGTGTTCAAGGGTTCTTTGAAGAGGATGTGCATGGGGTTGAAGCTGGTGTGTATTTAGTGAAGCAAGTCGAAAGGGCTAGAGATGGTTTCCAAAAACTTTTTGTGATACATAGCGAGAGGGTGAATTATTAGAAAGAAATTTGACTATGCAAAAATTAGTGATGTTGCACATTTGATACACGTGCCATGTTCACTATATTGGTATTTTCTACCACTAGTATTGCAACTAGCGTAGTATGGATGCACCTATCACATTCACAATTATAATGCATAGTTACCTCTCACAAAGTATCACTTTTATCTTAGTCACCAAATGCTTAGAACTTTGTTAATATTTTATTTACATAATGAAATTACTTCTATGGCTTTTCAGGAATATAAATTAATTCAATATTTGACTCCGAAGCAATAATGCACATTGAAAGATGCTACATCTTGTTTTGTTGGCATTTTGGTAGCAGTTGTCTTGTTTTTACGGTTGCATTAAATGCAAAAAACTACTATGAAAGATGATAACTAAATAAAGATTCTTTTAACTCATATATTAATCTTATGATATATTCATGAGATAACAAGTATGCAATACATTGAACTCAACCTTTGTCGCCTATGTGACATCTAGGTTTGGGTTCTTAGCAGATACACATGCCTATCAAGTATATTATAATATGGCTTGAAGGGCTTCATATGTGGTGAATTTGGTGGTTTGAGGAATTGTGAATGAAATTGGGGTTTGAGGCAACTGCGAATTATTCGGAACTCTATTAAATTAAACAGACATATAGAAGTGGAGTTGAAGTTGGCGCTTCGGTTGGTAGGTTTTGTTAGAATAATATATTATGATTTGAGTTATTATTTTGTAATTATTTTATGCCTTAGGGCTTTCTTATAATTATTAATCTTCATTAATATAAATAGGGGATAATATCCTAATCATTTTCTAATATTGTATTCTCTAAAAATAACATGGTATCAGAGCCTAATCGTAAACCCTAATTTCCTCTACCCATACAATACCCACCAGAGCCACCAAACCCCGCCGAAGCCAACCCAGCCGAATCACAGTTGGATCATCATAGTTGGCTTCGTCGTCCACATTTGTGTCAAGCTTGAGGGGTTTCGGCTCATCTAGGGTTCGGAACTCACTTGGTGTGATAAACGTGGACCACTGAATCACCCTTTCTCTTCGTCGTTGGCTGTGTTAGCTTCGTCGACCACTAGATGGCCCAGCCGACGGCTCCTCAGCCTTCGTTGACTTCAGCCGACTGCCTTGCCCCTTCCGCCACTTTGCCTTGCCTCTCCCCCTGCTCGACTCCTGCTCTTACCCATGGTATCTTGTTGTCTATGAAGCACCGACACGTTCCCAGGCTCTGCGTACGAGCGTCGGACACGTGTCGGACACGGACACGCGTCGGACACGCGGTAGACACGTGTCCGACACTCTCACTAATGTGTCTCCCTTTTTTTTTTGAAATCTTCCAGTTTGGACACGCCATGGACACGGCGGGACACTTTTCGGACACTCGTGAGGTGGATCGAAGGAGCCCTAACTATTTTCCTTGATCGACAGAGAAAGAGAGAAAGGGATCGAGGGAGACAGAAAGAGAGAAAGAGATCGAGGGAGACAGAAAAGAGAGAGAGATCGAGGGAGGAGAGAAGACAGAAAAGGAGAGAAGACAGAGAAGGAGAGAAAGAGATCAACGGAGAGGAGAAGCTAACTTGTTCAGAAGCTAAGGAGAGGAGAAGCTAACTCGTGAGGTGGATCGAAGAAGCCCTAACTGAGGTATTCTTCTTCTTGTCTTCTTCTCTGTCTCCATCATCTCTGTTCTTCTTCTCCTCTTCATTTTCGTCTTCTCCTCCTCCCTTTCGTCTCTCCCTTTTCTGATCTCTCTCCCTTTGCCTTTTTGACTTCACATTCTCTCTCCTCTATCGTTTCTCTTTTATATTTTTTTTTTCTCATTTTCTGTACTCAACATTTCTCTCTCCCCCCTCTTTTTTTTTTCTTTTTTCTTTTTTTTTTCTTTATCCTTATTTTTATGTTAAACTTAAAATTCATAAAATAAATTATTTTTATTTAAAAAAACTCATTTTTTATTAATTTTTTTAAAAATATATTTATTAATTTTATTATTATTTTGATTGTATAAGAATTAATAATTTTATTTTTATTTTAGACATATAATAAATAAATAAAATTATATATATTAAACGTGTCCCCAACGTGTCGTGTCCCCTATTTTTTGAAAAATTGCGTTTTTGCGTGTCCGTGTCGTGTCCCGTGTCCGTGTCCGTGCAACATAGCCTGTCGTCTTCCTCGTCTGTCTGTCTGTCTCTCTCTTGAGTTTTGTCTATATATAACCCATGTCTGTGTTTCTATAACCCCAGTCACGTTATATAACCCTCATCTCTGTTTGGTTTCATTATTTTTGTTTAAAGTCTTAAAAAAAAAAAAAAAAGAAAAAAAGAAAGAAAAAAGTATGAATTGTTAATTCTTTACTATCATAGTGGTTGTTTGCTTTTTCCCTTCCACCACCACCTTCTGGGTTTGTGATTGACACTAGTTTTATTGCGGGTTCGGTAGTACAGTATCTATGGCAGATTTGACCAGTGTGTCTACTACTTCTCAGACACCTAGGAGTGAGAGTTTCCCTGTACCTACTGCTATGACTGATAACCCTAACCCTAGTCCTAAAATCACCACCTCTCTATTTAATGGTCAAAACTATCTCGCGTGGTTGTAGAGTTTGACTATGTTTTTGAAGAGCAGAGGGAAGATGGGGTATGTGGATGGCAGGATACAGGCACCCAGATTAACTGACCCGGATTATAACCAATGGGAGATTACTATCTCTTTGATTATGGGTTGGCTTATTCATTCGATGGTACCAGACATTGGTGAGGGCTACTTGTCTATGGAGACTGCCCAAGATGTTTGGGATGCTGTGGCTACCACCTATTCCCGCAAAGGGAATTTTTCACAGGCATTTGAGTTATGCTGCTCCATTGAGAGCTCTATTAAGGGGGAGCAGACGGTTCTTCAATACTTCACCTTCATCACCAACAGCTGGAAACGCCTTGATCACGTGTAGGACTATAAGCCTGTTTGCATTGCTGATTCCGTCGGGTACAGGAAGTTCATTGCACAGGAAAGGGTCTTCAAGTTTCTGGCCAGTCTCAATGTGGAGTATGATCCAGTTTGGAGTCGAGTTCTGAGTATGGACACTCTTCCTTCACTTCAAGAGGCATTTGTCTATGTACAGAATGAGGAGAGTCGCCTGTCTGCTATGATGTCCCCTATCTCTACTGACCGCTCAGCATTACTGTCTACTTCTAGAGATGGCCTCAGCCTGACTCCCATCCCTCTGTCTGCCGCTAAGGAGTCTGTATTCTGTGATTACTGAAAAAAGCCGATGCATACTCGTGAGACGTGTTGGAAGCTTCATGGGATTCCATCCGGGGGTCGAGGTGATCGATCTGGTTCTAGAGGAGGTTGGTCAGGCCAATCTAGAGGACGTGGCTCCTCTCCACGGGCTCATCAGTCTAGTGCTGTTGATACACTTGATTCTACTTCTGCTTCCGTTGGCTTGACTTTTGATGGTCTCTCTGGCATGACTATTCATGAGCTTGAAGATGTTCTGCATCAATTGTTGGACCGCCGGTCTTTTACTACTCTCAGTACATCTTCCTCGTCCTTTGCTCGTTCGGGTAACTTAGCCTCTTCTCCTTGTGTTTTCCTGTCTCATAAGTCTTTACCCTGGATTATTGATTCCGGTGCCTCAGATCATATGTCTGGCTCCTCTGACCTTTTCTCTACCTATAAGCCCTCTTCAGGTCAGGACAAAGTTAGGATTGCAGATGGTACTGTTTCTTCTATTTCTAGAAAAGGTTTAATCCATGACACTCTTACTTTACCTCTCTCTTCTGTTCTCCATGTTTCCAATTTTTCTGTTAACCTGCTATTCTTGAGTCGTATTACAAAGGATTTGAATTATAGTGTGACATTTTTTTTCTGATCATTGTCTGTTTTAGGACCTTGTCACGAGGAGGATGATTGGCAGTGGTAGTGCAAAAAATGGTCTCTACTTCCTAGATCAACCGGACAAGCTTGCTCATTCTTCCACCATGGATCCTACTACCTCTGATGATACATGGCTGTGGCATCGGCATCTTGGGCATCCTTCCTTTTATTTACTTAAGCATTTATTTCCATTTGTTTTTTTAAACAATAATGTATCTGAATTTCTTTGTGAGTATTGTCAACTTGGAAAACAACATAGAGTTTCTTTTGCTCCCAATTTTAATAAAAGTTTAGTTCCTTTCTCATTAATACATTTTGATGTCTGGGGTCCTTCTCGTGCTGTGTCTATGAAAGGTCATCGCTGGTTTATTACATTTATTGATGATTTTTCTCGTACTACTTGGGTGTATCTCATGAAAGACAAAAGTGAGGTTTTCTCTGTGTACCGCAATTTTCATAAGATGATTTATACTTAGTTTGGGGCTACTGTCAAAATATTCCATTCTGATAATGGGGATGAATACATAGATTTTGGGTTAGGACACTATTTTTCTACTCATGGCATTATCCATTAGACCTCTTGCAACAATGCCCCTCAACAAAATGGGGTGGTGGAACGCAAGAATCTCCATCTTTTTGACATAGCTCGGTGTATGTGTTTTTCTATGAGTGTGCCTAGGTCCTACTGGGGCGACGCTATTCTCACCGCTGCCCATCTTATTAATCTTTTTCCTACCTAGGTCTTGCAAAAACAAGCTCCTCTTTAAATTCTCCTAGGTTCCCAGTCTTTATTTCTATTCCTCCAAAAATATTTGGCTGTGTCTGTTTTGTCCATAATCACTCTCCTACTCGTGGTAAGTTGGACCCTTGCTCCCTCAAATGTGTTTTCCTTGGGTACTCTCCTACTCAAAAAGGGTATAAGTGTTACCACCCTCCTTCTCGTAAGTGGTTTGTGTCCATGGATGTCACATTCTTTGAGTCTCAGTTCTATTTCTTGTCCTCTCCGGTGTCACAGTCCTCCCTGTAGGGGGAGCCTTGGTGTGAAGTGATTCCTGTGATTCCTATGGTTGAACCAGTTGTTCTTGCACCACCACCTCCTATGGGGACTGCAGAACCCAATGTAATCAAGGATAGGGAAGAGCAAGTTTATGTTAGGGACAAAGACAGACAGCAAGTTAATTGGATACAAGATACCACTTCTGCTCTTCCACTGCCATCTCCTGCTTCTGATGAGAGTCCAGGTAACTTTGAATCTCTTGAGTCCATTGATCTTGATGCTCCTATTGCCAAGAGAAAGGGTGTGAGGTCTTGTACTCAACATCCTATCTCAAATTTTGTGTCCTACTCTCATTTGTCGTTCTTATATAGAGCGTTTGTGTCCAATATTTCCTCTGTTAGCATTCCTAACCATTTTCAGGATGCTCTTGCTACCTCTGAGTGGAAACTTGCCATGATTGAGGAAATGAAAGCACTTAGGAAGAATGACACTTGGGAATTGACTGAGTTATCTAAGGGCAAACGACCTGTGGGATGCAAATGGGTGTATACTGTGAAACACAAAGCATATGGTTCTATTGAGCGTTACAAGGCTAGACTTGTGGCAAAATGGTTCACTCAGACATATGGCATCAACTATCAGGAGACCTTTGCACCTGTGGCTAAGATGAATTCAGTCAGAGTGCTTCTCTCATTAGCAGCTAATCTAGATTGGCCATTTCATCAGTTTGATGTAAAGAATGCTTTTCTCCATAGTGACATCGAAGAAGAGGTATATATGGACATTCCTCCAGGTTTTGAGGATCATCAGACAGAAGGCCGAGTATGTAGGCTTCGAAAGTCATTATATGGTCTCAAACAATTTCCGAGAGCTTGGTTTGGGAGATTTACTTAGGCTATGTTTAAATATGGCTTTAAACAGAGTCAGGCAGATCACACCTTGTTTGTGAAACATTCCTCACTTGGTAAGACCACAACACTCATTGTTTATGTAGACGACATAGTTCTTAAGGGCGATCATAGTGAGGAAATTGCTCTATTGAAAAAATATTTAGCCAGTGAATTTGAAATCAAAGACTAGGGGAGCTTGAAGTATTTTCTGGGAATTGAAGTTGCTCGCTCCAAGGATAGGATATTTATCTCATAGAGGAAGTATGTGCTTGATCTGTTGAAGGAAACTGGGATGCTTGGCTGCAAGGCCTGTGACACTCCATTGGAACCCAATCAGAAGCTGGGGGATGATGAAGGAGGAGTAGCTATTGATAGGGAGAGCTATTAGCGATTAGTGGATAAACTCATTTACCTATCTCACTCTCGTCTTGATATTGCTGTTGCTATCAGTGTGGTTAGCCAGTTTATGCATGCTCCTCATCAGATTCACTTCGAGACTGTCATGAGAATTTTGAGGTACTTGAAGTCTGCTCCTGGTAAGGGTCGTTATTTTTCAAAGTATGATCATCTTCGTGTGGAAGCTTATACCGATGCTGACTGGGCTGGATCAGTGATTGATAGGAGATTGACTTCAGGGTATTGCGCCCTTGTTGGAGGCAACCTGGTTACTTGGAGGAGTAAGAAACAGAATGTAGTTGCTAGGTCAAGTGCATAAGCTGAGTTTAGAGCTATGGCACAAGGGGTGTGTGAGCTCTTATGAATCAAGTTATTGTTGAGTGATCTAGGTATTGATCAGACGGACTCCAAGCGGTTATACTATGATAATAAGGCCGCTATCAACATCGCTCACAATCCGGTTCAACATGACAGGACAAAGCATGTTGAGATTGATCGTCACTTCATTAATGAGAAACTCACTAGTGGCACAATATGTACTCCTTTTGTGCAGTCTAGTGAACAACTTGCTGACATCCTCACCAAGGGGGTTGGAAGTAAGCCATTTCATGACATCTTAGACAAGCTGGGCATGAGAAATATCTTCGCATCAGCTTGAAGGGGAGTGTTAGAATAATATATTATGATTTGGGTTATTATTTTGTAATTATTTTATGCCTTAGGGATTCTTTGTAATTATTAATCTTTATTAATATAAATAGGGGATGATATCCTAATCATTCCCTAATATTGTATTCTCTAAAAATAACAATGCTGGGAGACATGTAATTCAGTTGTCAAAAAATGTTAAATCATTGGTTGGTCTAAGAAATTTAGGGTTAAAATTAATTCTATGAGGTTTCATAAAATAGTATGGAAACAGGGAATTATTGTAAAAACCAAAGGTTTGCAATAGGGAACGGGACACTAAATCACTAGGATTGTATATTTGATGCAGGTGAGAGAACTGGAGGCAGTGAATTTAAGGGAGATAAGGAGATAGAGGAGTGAGAAAGGGAAAGTCAAAAAACAAAATTTCTCGATTTTTTTAGATTCTATGTCAAATAAAAGCACTAAAATTGAGTGCTTGATGCATTGAAAGATGGAAAATGTAAAACTTCTGCGATGTGGAAAAGAGAGTAATTTATTAGACAAGAATTTCGACTTTGAATAATCAATGAGTTTTGCGCATATAGCCAAATTGATACTTGCTGCATGTTACAAAGAAACATTATGCCTCATGTGTAACGTGTTAATAGTTTTTTTTTTTTTTTTTTTTTGGGAACTTTTGTGCCATGTGCCGCAATAAATATATATTTTAATTCATTTATAATTGTGAAGTTGTATGCAGGTAAAATGTGTTAGTCAAACGCCTTCCGTTTTTCCACGACAAACATGACCCTCCATCGTGTCGCATCACAAAAAAGCACACATCAGAGAGCACAATATGTGATGCATTAAATAGAAAATTAACAATGTATAATTAAGGATATAGCTTGTGTTGTGTTTAAAAAAATATCAATTGACTCAATTTTAGTGATCTTACCTTAACATTCCAAAATATTAACATTGCTCAAAAAGTAAATTTTTGCTTATATATGGTATGTATGTATATATTGGCTTGTGCAATTATATTATGCTGCAAATACATCATATAGCATCCTATTCAATATTGTGGCACAAGTGCATGTAACAAATTATAGCTCACAAAATTTCCATGTTGACACGTGTCTTCCTCTAAGTACTGATTACGGTGGAGCTGGTATTGTTAGTAACCACAATCGGACCCCTGTCCACATTAACACTGAAAGATCATACTCCCAATTTTTCCCCTTTCCCTCTCGCTCTCCCTCGCTATATGCTTAGATATAGATAGATACCGTAGGGTTTAAACGAGATGTTATGTATAGCAGTCAATGTGTATGATTTCCTTAGACGATCTGCTTCAAAGGTATGTGTTTTCTGGTTTCGATACATGTTTACACCCTTGGTACATTTAATATCCAAACTTATAAAGCTTAATTAATGTTTTGTGTATACACTAGGATAAAAATCAATTCAATGTTTGATTTGAAAGCAAGAAAGTAATTTTCAAAATGGTAATGTATTATTTAATTTTGATTTTGGTAGCAGCGGTTTTGATTTAATTGTTTGCTCGGAAAACAGGAAAAATTGTTTTTAAGGCTCTAGGGTTTTGTTGAACCTTCTGTATTCATGATTCAATTCGTATTCAATACATTAGAGCTCTAGGGATTTGAGAGCAAGCGAGTGAAGTCAAGAAAGTTGGCCTGCCAGAACAAGGGAAAAACTAGGAATTCTTCAGGCGAGAGAAATCAAGCTATTCAATACACTAAAGATCTAAGGAATTTTGTAGAGAAAATGGGGTCCGGGGAAACAAGGAATTCTTCAGAACATAGTTCAATGGACATGTACAGCTGACTTAAGCCCTCCTTAGACGATCTAAAAGGTATGTGTTTTCTGGTTTTGATACATGGTTATGCCCTTGATACATTTTATCTCCAAACTTATAGATATACACTGGGATTAATTCTATGGCTTTTAAAGTAAAACCAATTCAATGTTTGATTTGAAAGCAAGAAAGTACTTTTCAAAATGGTAACGTATTATTTGATTTTGATTTTGGTAGCAGCTGTTTTGATTTAATTGTTTGCTCGGAAAACAGGAAAAATTGCTTTTAAGGCTCTAGGGTTTTGCTGAATCTTCTGTATTCATGATTCAATTCGTACTCAATACATAAAAGCTCTAAGGATTTGAGAGCAAGCAAGAGAAGTCAAGAAATTTGACCTGCCAGAACAAAGGAAGAAACTAGGAATTCTTCAGGCGAGAGAAATCGTGACATTCAATACACTAAAGATCTAAGGCATTTAGTAGAGAAAATGGGGTCTAAGGAAATAAGGAATTCTTCAGAACACAGTTCAATGGACATGTACAGCAGACTTAAGCTTAGGGCTTCCAATGGTAATTCAGCTGCCAAAAATGTCAAATCAATGAATGAGCAGTGTAAGAAATCTAGGGTCCATGATGGTAAGAGGGAAGGTGTAGATTATAGAAGCAAATCTAAGGAACTGGCAATTGGGGGCACCAATAGATTTGCTCCTAGAAGCACTAAGATGGCCCATTTGATGGCCGTGATGGAAAAGGAAGATGTGATTTCTTCAAGGGTGACCAAGGGAAATGGAAAAGCAAGAGACGCACGTGGCAGTTTGGAATCTACATTGAATGAGGGCACTGCAGTCGAAATGTTTGATGCATTAAAAGATTCAGGATATGAGGTTGGTGATATGGTATGGGGGAAGGTCAAATCTCATCCGTGGTGGCCAGGGCAAATATTTGATGAAGCTTTAGCTTCTCCATCAATCTGTCGTGCGGAGAAAGAGGGTCAAGTTTTGGTTGCATTTTATGGTGATGGCACCTGTGGTTGGTTGGAACCAGGTAGACTCATTCCTTTCGATTTTCACTATACAGAGAAATCAAAGCAGACTAACACTCCAGAATTTTTAACTGCTGTTGAGGAGGCTGTGGATGAGGTGAAGCGGAGAGCTACACTTGGCTTGACTTGTCGTTGCCGGAAGCCTAACATATTTCGCCCTAAAAGTGTTGAAGGGTTCTTTGAAGTGGATGTGAGTGGCTTTCAACCTGGTGGTCTGTATTCCAAGAAGCAGATCGAAAGAGCTAGAGATGCTTTCCAGCCATCCAAGACACTTTCTTTCGTGAAACAATTGGCATTGATGCCTCGGGATGATGTGCAAAGAAATGTTGAATGGACAAATAATGTAGCTTTAGTTCTTGCTTATCGGAGGGCAGTGTTTGAGGAGTTCGATGAGACCTATGCTCAGGCATTTGGGGTACAACCAGTACGCCCTGGAGTTTCAGCGGTGGGTTTACATAACCCAGAAAAAGCACCACTGCAAGGTATGTATTGATTTGGATATGCATTTTTTCTCTATTTTCTTTTAAACATTGCTTGGGAATATGTTTGAAATCAATTTGTCCAGGAGGGCAGGAATATTTTGCAAGATGCAATTTATGTTATCAGATTGTGGGTGAACAGAATTTCATCTTTCAAATCAACGCTGAGGAGCATTTGCATTACTGAACCTGAAATTTCATGCTGGGTTTGTCATATTAAGGGATTGAACATTTTCATCCACATTATCGTGCTATGTTGTTGAAACAGTGTAGCTTTTTTACTTCTAAGAATTCAGTATCATTATTACTGTGATCGAATGATTGATAATTTTACTCTTGGCCTGCCCAAGCTGGGGTTAGCAAGAGTAAATACATCTATTCTATATGCAGTGTTCATTCTCTGTCATACCTTAAAATACCCTAAACAGTGACAGCTATCTGAACTACATTTAGTGGCTGTTTTACAAGCTGCAATCTCTAGACTTATGCTTCAAATTACTGCGAGAATATTTACTTTGTACTAGTTAGATAGCATAGTTTTAAGGAAGAAGGATAGTGTCATTTTCAAACATGGAAGCATGGGCTAATTCATTGAATTTTGCTTATGTTTGTAGCATCTTATTGCATGGGATGTGTCTGGGACATCCCAATCTCTGAACTTCTAATGCAAACAGATTCATGATAAGCAGCTTGTAATAGTTTGCATAGATGGTTACATTCTTTAGGATTATTGGTCTTTTTGTATTCGCCATGATTGAAATCCAGAAATTTGAATAATCACTGTGGCATTTAAATTGATCATATTACGGGAAAATGGCCATATCGGACTTTGGTACCCAACCAAAATAGCAGGGACTAAAATGTTCTGAAGTTAAATGACCAACACTCTGAGTTTTTTCCTCTTCCAAATCCCTTTAATGGCTCATCTTCAAATCTTGTGCGTATACTTGCCTAGAATTTTGTTGGTTTTTGATTGAACAACACTTCACATTGTAGCCTTTTACTTCTCTCACTTACAGTGCTTTTTTTGTTGTTGTTTACAGCTCCATTGAGTGGTCAACCAATGATCAGTGAAAGCCTAGGCAAACGCAAGGCCTTTGAAGATAGGGTAAAAGTCAAGGACCAACAAAAGAGAAAAAAATCTCCTTCCAGACAGAGCAATGATCAGAAAACTTCAAAAGTTACAAAATTTGGCAAGGCCGGTATTTGTATCTCAGAAAATAGAGTTCCACCAGTTTCTATGAAGCCTAAGTTTTTGGGAAATCAGGATACAGATGGGAATGTCAGAAAAGGAAAAGAAGTTATTACTATGGATAAGCATCCAATACTTGCGCAGCGTGAAGGACCAACTGGTTTATTTGTTGAGAAAGTGAAGGGCCAACCTTCTGCTCTAAAACCATTGAAAAAGCCGTTCAGACTGGATGATCCAGCAAAGGCTGGCAGCAAAAGTCAATCCTCTCGTAAACAGGAAGAGAAGTCCATGAAGAGACCAAAAAAATACAGGAAGCTAAGTTCATTGGCTGCAGAAAAGAAGGAAGGAAGCCAGAAGCATTTGAAAATTCAAGGAGATGAAAAAATGGTGGGTTCATCAGTGTCAACAAAGCCAGAAATACTTGAGGGACCTTCTGAACCAGCAATGTTGAAGATGAAGTTCCCGCTTCATTCAAAACTGCCATCAGTGCCAGAACTAAAAGCGAAATTCGTACGCTTTGGAAGTCTTTACGAATCAGCCACTCGCGTGTTTCAGAATTCATCGACTGCGAAGGTTGTTTTTAAGAACAAGTCTAGTGCTGAGGCAGCGTATAATCACGCAGTCCTCAACAGAACTTTCCTTGGCAACATCACGGTAAATTACCGCTTGCAAGTTTTAAATGTTTCAGCCCCAGAGTTGCCTGAATCAGGTGAGTCAAGCAAGCGGCTTGTGGAAGGATCTCTTGAACCAAAGTCTACAGCAATTCATCAGTTGCCTCTGCACCCAGGTGTCCCCCTAAATTCGATTCTAAAGAAGTCGCCAGGTGATGAAATGGTGACTATCAACAGTGTTAAGACTGCGACGCAACATGTCAGATTCAAGTTGGAGGGGAATGCAAGTTCTGGGGAAGATAAAATGCTGCCAAGCATTAACAAAATCAGTGGCTCCATTATTGGCAATTATCTGAATCCTATTTCATCTTCGCGCACAATCAAGGACAATGTTGCGAACTTTCATCAGGTAATGCCCCCAACTTTGCCGCCTCAGCTTTCTCTCCCTTCCCAAATCCCGGCTATGCATGAGAATCGCAGTGTTGGTCACATTGTCGATGACATCAACATTGAATATCCCCAAGGCAAGGCAACGAGCAGCAAGAGCTATCAGAATGCCAGTGCCCCGACCAACAGCATTGACATTTCTCAGCAGATGTTGTACCTTTTGAAGAAGTGCAGTGAGATTGTAGCCGATTTGAAGAGTTCGTCTGGATAACTGGCTTGCCATGATTTTGGATGGAGTTATTTACTAAACTCATGCCATTTTAAAACAAATTTCCCAAATAGAAGCTGTTTTTGGATATATTTTCCAAACCTATGTTGTTTTTAAGTCGTGTCAAGTTTTGTTTTGAAAACAGGAATTTAAAGAACAATCTGGGTCTTAGAAATAAATTCAAAACAATTTGCATTTGGGAAATCTATTTCAAAATAACAAGGGTTTGGTAAAAAACTCGTTTCAGATGAGTGTCAGGACAACTTAAACCATTATGATTCGGCTATGCGCGTATGCCAGTGATTTCTCCTGTTGGTGCTGTTTTCATTCCCTTCTTCCGCGTGTGCAGGTAAAAAACATAGGTAATTTAGCCATACAAAGGTGAGGCTTGATTGGGTATGGATAGTGATTATATTTCTTTGTTGCTTTTTTAGAGAAAGTCATAAACTTATGGTGTGTTTGTTTTTTCAAAAAAGAAAGGAACTTATGGTATGGAGCTTAGAGAACATGTGTTTTGAACATAGTATCTGTCTTTAGTTTTTATTTTGAGCTTTTGTTTTTGGGTTTGAATCTCATTGCTGCTGCTGACTTTACATTTGCAAGTAGGCTTATTGTAATTACAAGTTCAAAAATGATATTCTTATATAACTTTATACAAAATTCATGACAAAAATGATGTGGCAGTGTTATTTGTGAAATTTTGAGGACAATGGTAGTTGTTTTCATTGGAAATGAGCGGATCACAAGAAACCACACCATTATGTATTGAAAATTCTGTACAAAAGTTTTGAAAAGTTTAAAGGGTTTCATATGAAAAGTTTGCTCTTATCTTTCTCCCTTTGAACTTTGGCCATTGTATTCTGAAAAATATTGTGAAAATAAAATATGTAGATCAAATTTATTTTGGGTGTGGCCTACATTATATCAAATTTGAGTTTAGTTGTTGAAGATTTTAGTTGATACATATTGATGAGTATTTGTATCACATATGTGCTTGAGCCATTTCATGTTTATGTGATTGAGGTGTAACTAACCATGCACCCAAACTCATGGATTTGTTGGGTTTGCAACATCTTTATGTGAGGCTTTGCATGTCTTACTAAGCAAGCCATGTTGTTAATTTTGAATGCATTCAGTGTTGAATCCAGCTCTTGTGCTCTGTATGTATGTGTCTCATTCCACCATTAAAGGGATTCATGCTTTATAGTGTGTGTGCATGATAATTGACTTAAATTGTGTTTGAAGATTTATGGAAGGTGAAGAAATGAGAATTCTGAACTTGTTTGATTGTGTTTTTGTTTTTGTAGTTTTTTGAAAAACCACATTTATTTAGTTGAGTTTTTAAATGTGTTTTCTGAAAACGTTCAAAACTTAAGAAGAAAAAATAAAAAGCACTTACTATTTTTATAGGATTTAGCAGCCCTCTATACACAGATTTTTCTCGTCATCTAACCGTTAGGTATAGTAACTGAAATCCGGTTTAATATAGCAACTGAAATTGGTTATGTCAGCAAATTTTGACCTCTAAATTACACTTATTCCTATATATTCCGTCATCTAACTGTTACAGATAGTAACTGAAATTGGTTATGTCAGCAAATTTTGACCCCTAAATTACTCTTATTCTTAAATATTCCCCCTTATTCCTACAACCAAACGCTCCACCACCCGCCTATTCTTCTCAACTCTCTCTCTGCTCTATTCCTTCACTCCTCTTTGCGCAACAGAAACAGAGCACCACCCATTCTCTTCTCCCTTCCAAAATCTCTCTCTCTCTCTCTCTATATATATATATATACATACATACACATATACAGACATAATAGACCCATCATCAACTTCATCAATTCATAGACAAACCCACTTTGATTAACAAACCAATGACAAACCCAATTCATAAAAGGGAAAACAGAATTGAATTCACACTCCTCTCACAGTGATTCTCTCTTTATCAATCTTCCCAACACTCTCACTCACTCACTAACCCTCCCTTGAAATTATGCACATTACCTGTTTGAAAAAATGAACGCATGGAGAAATTAGAAGGGAAAACATAGGGGAATGATAAGGTGATAGATAGATAGTTGAGGAGCTGCATAAGGAAGAAGTAGCAACAACCTAGAGAAATTACTATATTATGTAATAATCATTAATTGAATTGAAAATTAGGGTTGTTTCTGGATTAAATTCAGGTAAATAGTTACGTGTATCTTGGTGTATGCTTTTGTCATGGGAGTAATACTACCAGTGTACCACTCACCCTTATCATTCAAAATTGTCATTTTATTATTCAGATTTATTCTATATATGCATATCGAGTAATATTATAAATCCACCCTTATTTATCCAAAAATTAATCTCTACTACACAATCATTTATCTAAAAAATTTTGAGTGAATAAGTTTGGGTTAACAGAGTTTCCTATGAACCCTATACTACATAAATTTAATCCCCAACAATCATTTACTCAAAAAATTCTGGGATATACATCTGGGTCAATAGAGTTTTCCTTATATCATGGATATGGATAGTCTATATATATGTATGTAGGGAAAGATAGTGGTACACACTCTCTCAAAAGGTGTGTATCATATGTACTTTATAACTATAGAAAAAAATGGCATAACTCTATAATTTTTGAGTCATAACTACAAAAAAAAAGAGTCATAACTAAATATATAAAAAAAAAGTCATAACTAAATATAAAAAAAATCATAATCAAATATCTAAAAATAATGTCATAACTAAAGAAAAAAAAAAAACGTACCTCATAGTGCATATAGTATAGAATGTGTATAATAGAATTCTCCTATATATGTTCATTTTTTAAACCTATTTTTGTCCTACCAATTATTCTTTAAATTGCCTCATCCTAAAATTTAAAAAACAAATAAATAATTGGAATTTGTTTGGTTGCATTTCAATTTTTTTTTTCAAATATTTAAAATTTTTAACAAAAATTAATATTAGAAATAAATTTAAAAAATTTATTTTTATAAAAAAATAATAAAAAATCGTATAATATAAGTTTTGGTAGTTAAATCAATCCTTGTGAATGCATATTTTGTGCATTGAATTATGAATTTAAAAAAAAATACTATGAACATAAAAGAAAGTAAAAGAGAAATATAAATAAAATATAAAAAATACTATGGTGGCGTGTGTGTACTCTGTGCTTCCCATTAGTAGTAAGCAGAGCAAAGCAGAGCACGTCCCTTTCCATTGCTTCTCTCTCTCTCTCTCTCTCTCTCTCTCTCTCTCTCAATGTAAATATATGTATATATAAACACATAAATCTTATGGTTTAAGCAACCAGAATGCATAGCAGCAATGTGTGTGGTTTCATTAAAGAACCAGGTTAGGAGGTATGTGCTCTCTCTCTCTCTCTCTCTCTGCAAGTTCATGTTTAAACTAAGAGATCCTTGGAACTTTCATTGTTTCATTTGCATATTGGGATTGCTTTCTTAATTGATTTTTTTGGGTTTTAAGATATAGAAATCAATGCAATATTTGATTCCAAATCAAGAAAAGTTATTTGAGAATGCTAACTAATTGTTTGCCTACATTTTGGTAGTAGTTATGTGGGTTTTTGAAAATTTGGCAAAATTAAGGGTATAGGGTTTTTCTTTAGAAGCATAATGACGATGCAATGCGCTTTAACTTTGTCAATTATGTAAACATTTATGATGGGTTTTAAATTTAGAGACACCTTCTTGTGATGGATGATGATCCTCCTGAATCAATTAGAGGTTTACTGATTGCTAATTTGATAGGCGTTAGCCCTTGTCTGATGTTCTTGTTTTGAACATTGCTTTTCATTTCCTTCGATTCTTTAAAAGAAAAAATGACATCGGTCTAAGAACACTAGAGATTGTCGAGAACTCATTCAATCGATAGGTATAATAGAGTTAAAATTGAGGGCCAGGGATGGTAGGTTTTGTGCTGCCAGACATGGTAATTTAGATGTTGAAAATGTCAATGTAAGAATGCTAAGAAAATGGAAGGTACAAATTCTATAATTGGGATTAAAAAAGTTTAGTAACTGGGGGCAGAAACAGAATTGTTGCTAAAAGCACTAAGATTGTACATTTAATGGTGGTGAGTTTGGTGACAGGAAGCTATGAAGATGCTTTGATTGAAATGCTTGATTCATTGAAAGAAGAAATATTGAAAACTTGTTGTAATACAAGGAGTGAAGGTGAATTTTTAGATAGAATTAGAAATTTGACTATGCCAAAATCAATGACGCTGCACTTTGATGCCGTGCAATGCATGATCTATTGCTACAACCAACATAGCTTGAATGCACGCGGCCACAATATGCTATGCATTAAATTCAAATCTGTGTACAATTAAGGATATCGCTTGTGTTATAGTTTGAAAAATATCGGTTCTCATTTTTAGTGATCTTGCCGTAACATTCCAAAATATTAACATTGCTCAGAAATAAATTTCTGTCACTTCTATATGGTATATATAATGGCTTGTGTCACAAATAAAAATATATATATATATATATAATTACTTGTGCAATTACATTGTGCCGCACATACATCTAAGCATCCTATAAAATATTATTATATTTATTAGATTGTAAGCTTTAAAATTATCCAATATTGTGGCACGAGTGCATGTACCAAATTACAGTTCACAATATTCCTATGTTGACATGTGTCTTCCTCTGCAGGCGAGCAGTGGTTATGGCTGAACTGGTATTGTTTTTTTTTTATCGACAAAAAAGAAACTTTATTGATTAAATAGTAAAGAACAAGATACAGAACAAAACATTAATAAAGAGAGGAGGTGCAAAAGCATCACGATGAGCTAATTCATTCCAACTAGGTTGGCTGAATTGGTATTGTTAGCAGCACAACCAAAGCACCCATGTCTACATCACCACTGACAGAACAGGTTCCCATAGACAAAGACATGTGACACAACACAAACATGCTAACAAAAAACATTTTTTAAAGTTTAAAGGAGGATGGATTCGTAAGTATAAATTAATATTGTTTTTTTGTATCGTTGGATCCTAAGTAACTTTGTTCAAACTTTGTAATATATTTTATATATGTCTAAGCAATGGATATGTGTGTCTCCCAACTATCCAAAGCATATCCAAGCCTAATTTTTAATGTTAATTTTATTTTTTAATAATAATAGAACATGTTGTGCATGTGTCCATTATGTTTATGAAGTGTCCTACAAATTAGTAAATTAATGGTAGCTTGAAGGGATTCGTAGGAGGTGAATTAATGGTTGGGAGTTTTATAGCCAAAGTGGGATGAGGAAAGTAAGAATTTGTTACAACATATACGTAAATGAGCATGTACAATAGAGTTAAGCTTAGTGCTTTTGATGGTAGGGTTAATGCTTGTAGACATTGTAATTTGGTTGTCAAAAATGTCAAATCAATGAATGTTCAATGGAAGGAATTTAGGGTATATGATGCTTTTTCTTGGTAAGAAAAAGAAATGTATGGATTTTATAATCAAACCTAAGGAGTTGGCAATTTAAGGCAACACATTTAATATAGAACCATTAAGATGGCATATTTGATGGTTGTAAACGAAACAAGAAGCTGTAATTTTTTCTAGGTTGATAAAGATATTATAGAGGAGTTAGAGAGGGAGACGTCAATTTAAATTTTGATTTTTTGGATTCTATAATCAAATCTAAGGAGTTGCAATTGGTGGCACCGATAGATTTGTTGCCAAAAGCACTAAAGTGTCACATTTGATGACCTCAATGGAAAAGGACGTTGTGATTTCTTCAAGGATGATCAAAAGAAATGTAGAAGCAAAAGGCACATGGCAATTTGGATTTGGATTTTTTTGATTGTACGTTAGATGAAGGTGTCACACTTGAAATGCTTGATGCATTGAAAGAAAGAAAATAGAAAGATTTGGGGAATGGTTATAGGTGGGAGATATGGTTTGAGAAAAAATTGAGTCACATTTGTAATGGCCAAGGAAAATATTTGATGAAACTTTAGCTTCTTCATCAGCCTATAATACAAAGGAAGAAGGTCATGTGTTGGTTGCATTTTATGGCGATAGCACTTGTGAATGGTTGGAACTAGTAAAACTTGTTCCTTTTGATATTCACTATACAAAGAAATCGAAGTAGGCTAACACTCAGACATTTTTAATTGTTATTAGGGAGGTTAAGGATGAAGTGAATGGGAGAGTTGCACTTGTCTTGACTTCTTGTTGCAAAACCTTAACAAATTTCGCTCTACAAGTATTCTTTGAAGTGGATGTGAGTGGGCTTGAACCTGGCAATGTGTATTCAGTGGAATGGATAGGAAGGGCTAGAGATGGTTTCCAAAAACTTTTTGTGATACTAGATGAGAGAGTGCAGTATTAAATAGAAATTTGACTATGCAAAAATTAGTGACGTCACACATTTGATGCACTAGCCATGCACACTTTATTACTATTTGCTAAAACTAGTATTGCAACTTACACATCATGAATGCACATAACACATTCACAATTATAATGCATAACATTAGATGAAGGCAGAGAGGGAGACATCAATTTTGATTTTGTTTTTACATAGGATGAAGGCACCACGCTTGAAATGCTTGATGCATTGAAAGAAGGAAATTTGTTTAACATAAGAAATTGTTTAGTGTAAAATAGTATGTGATAGTTCGTTTATCAAAAATATCAAATCAATGAATGTTTAGTGTAAGAAATTTAGGATTTGTGATGATATGAATTCCAGAGGAATTGGGAAGAAAAGGAAGGTAGGGATTCTATAATCAAATCTATAGAGTTGGCAATTAGATGTGCAACTAAGATGGCCCATTTGATGGCCACAATGGAAATGGAATTTGTGATTTCTTCAATGGTGATCAAGGGAAATGGAGAAGCTAGATGACAATTTAGATTCTACATTGGATGAAGGCACCGCAATTTAAATGCTTGATGCATTGAAAAAAGGAAAACTGAAAATTTTGAGACATGGACATGAGGTGGGAGATATGGTTTGGGGAAAGGTCAAATAACATTTTTGGTGGCTAGGGAAAATATTTGATGAAGCTTTAGCTTCTCCGTCAATCTATAATATGAAGGAAGAGGGTCATGTGTTCATTGCATTTTATGGTTTGAACCAGTTAGATTTGTTCCTTACAAAGAAATCGAAGCAAACTAATAATCAGACATTTTTTTACTGTTGCTGGGGAGGCTGGGGATGAGGTGAATCAGCGAGTTGCACTTGGCTTGACTTCTTGTTGGCGGAACACTAACAAATTTTGCCCTACAAGTGTTCTTTGAAGTGGATGTGAGTGGGCTCAAACCTGGCGATGTATATTCAGTGAAGCAAATTGAATTCTCTGTTTTTTCAATTACAAAATATTCTAGTCATTATTATTATTGTTTTGGGTTGATCTTTGTCTGGGTTTCTTTGTTCTGAAGCATTGCTACATAGATGTGCTAATGTAACACAGGCAATGAGAATTGCTTTGAGCTATCTTTCAGTCTGATGCCGCCATTTACTTGGTGCTTCTTCACATGCCATTCCTGTCAACCAACCATCCTGCACCCTTTTCTACTGAGCTTCTTTGAGTCATAACCTAGGATCATGTTTTGCAAACTAATTTTTACTTGGACACCCTCTCCAGAAACATCTCTGCTTATGTTTAAGCTCTCAACCTGCAGAAATACCCAACAGAAAGAAAGTTTTGGGACTGGAAAACATACAATTAAATAGAAATTTAAATATAAGCTGAAAAAATGGAAGAACAATCAACTTCATCAATGTAAACCATCCCTTGTTGAGCTGCTTGTACATTAAACTCCGCAACCTTGATGCCAAATTTGAGAGCAGAATTATATTCTAATGATTCATGAAAATTCTCGCAAGTGAGAAAACTGAAAAGGCAGCATGAAATTCTAAATATAATAATGTAAGAAGTAAACATAAATTATTATTTATTTTTTAAAATGGAAGGAACAAATAGATATATTCCAAAACTAGTAAGGTGAGAGAAAAGTGCGTATCTTATACAAACACAGTACGACGCAGCACACAAGATCAAACAAACAAAACAAATTTCTTATGCTGGAGGATTTCAAATAGAACAATCATACACAAAACCTGAGATTCACCATATGTCCATTTTACTGAAAAAGTTTGAAGCTCTGAAAAATAAATTTCTTCTGAGATCCCCTATCTGTCCCACAAGGTTGTTTTCCATACATGATGGGAGACCATAATGGCAGCCAAGAAAATTAATTATGTAATTTGTTAACAAGAAGGAACTCATTAGTTGTGGATGCCAATGTAAACCAAGCCATCAACTGAACCAGAATGACATTTCTCCTATTTCTTTTTCTTTTTTTCCATTAAAAAAAAAATTACAGATATTGAAGTAGATAAAAGGCTAGTGAGATGGTTTTAGGTAAATATGGGATCAACCTCATTTAAATTGAAGGAACTTTTTTACCATTCAGAAGAATAAAGAACAAAAAGCTTACCCAAAATATGAAAGTTTATGATTCTTGAAGATTACAGAATAGAATAATTTAACTAACAATTAGATTAACCAAGATTGATTGAATGTAGGAACCAAGCCTAGAACTAATTACAAATTTTGATTTAAAAGCTCATATGTATACAGATGCCCAAGCATCCAACCTGCCATCCCCTCAAACATCAGGATAATTAAAAAGGTCACTTGTCTCTATTTACTATTAAGACAAAGGAACATAAATGATTAGGTTGTTATTCAAGTTGCTTAGGCAACCCTATGATTGGCTAGCTGTTTTAAATCCAACTGCATTTGTATTTGTGTTGCTAATCATGTTCTTAATTTTCTTCATTTATCCACTTATTTTCTTAGGCTCAACTTCAAATTGTCCTCACCATCCCCCCAAACAAGAAATCCTTATTTTATTCGCCATGGAAATAGATGGATTTTCCATTTTCTGATTTGCATATATTCCAACAAAGCAACAATAGTCTCCACTGATAAGTAATATTCATCTAGTAGTGGATTAGAACTGCCACCTTCCAAATAAAACTTCAAGAAGATAAAGATGCATCAAAACATATTCATCATGAATGCGTATATACTGAAAGAGGTTTTAGCTCATAAAACGAACGTGAGCTTGATGTTTCTCCACCATACGGTGTTTCTGAAACGGTGAGCCTGCTTTCTAAAACGGAAGGTATTTCCTTGCATACTGGCTGTTTTATCAACAAACAACTCCAAGCGGTCACCTCTCTCTAAAACTTTATCAATGTTCTCTATCATGACATTGCGCACCTGTCAGATGAAACAATCACATTTGAAAGTTAATTGTCACAAAAAAGTAATAATCCAAGCAGAATTACATGTGCTGTAAATTTTTGTATATTTTGTACAGAGGAACATAGTTGAAGGGAAAATGAGTTTTGACATACTACAAATTTGTTAACATTGTAGACAAAAGTCAAGACTACAGATTATATTTACAAAAGGGCCTAATGCATCATTTTTCCGTTCAAGCAAGAAATCTCATCCTCTTTGGTCAAACACAAGCAATTATAAATGGGCTGGTCAAATTGAATCGACTAGGCAACCGCAGAGGACAGTGCTCAAAAGCCACAAACCATGGAAGCGAAAAAAAGGATAAGCAATAGATGTTTAGATAGATAAGACTGATATTAACAGTTTTATCTATCTAAACAATAATTCAAGTACTTAAATTATAGTCCTACTTTCGGCACTCCCACAAGTAAAAATCCCGCGCAACTCTACTCCTCAGAATCTGAAAAAAAAAATAAGGATAAGCTAGACAGCCCAGTAAATAACCAACCATCACTGCTAGCTAAATCAAGTATACAAAAAAAAAAAATAGTTGATAACCAATAAATATATTTTTTTGCTACCATTCAATAAATGAACAATTATTCTGTAAGATGTTTTCATAGCTAAAAATAAGCAGTGTAGCAATACATTTTAATTGAAAAGACAATGAGGCAATTCGAAGAAATTCCGTTGTCCAAATCGATGGTTCAATATTCAGATGGTTCAATGATGCAATTCACAAAACCCAACTCTTGGTGACTACGGTCACTTAGCCCGTGACAAGGCCCAGAACCACACATAGGCTGGTGGTAAAGCCCCAAAAGAAACTAGTTCTGTGCCAATAAATAACCTCCATTGGCTAGGGTCCAAATCGTAGTCAGACTAGAGTGATGTTCAAAATTCAAAACAATACACAACTTTTAAATAAAATATTCAATATTTTTAGAATAAACCTTTGGTACAATTTTCAGACTAGTTTCACAAAATATTCAAATAATTTTCATAATAATATTCAATACTGTTTTATACTTGACCCATATTTTATTTTAAGAGCACATGAAGGCTATGAATAAATATTTATAATTTTAAACGATTCAATAGGAATAAAAATGTACCAACAGTGATAGAGGGTTACTTACCTTAAACGCTTAAAATAATATTCCACCACACTACCTCCAGACACCCAGCTCCACTAATTCAATCACACGAACCTAATAAATAGAACCCCAAATAAATTAATATTTTGATGTCTTTAACACATCAACAAGAACCCATTATATATATATGCTTAAAATACAAGAGACACCAAATCTATCCACCTAATTCAATAGCCAAACATACCTTACCCAATGCACAAAATCCAAAAGTCAAAACACACCCACCCAAATTGCTCGGGCTTTTTCCCAAAATAAGCCTATTTTGCATTTTATTTCCCAAACTAGGCCAACTTCTGACGAATTTCCCAAAATAAGCTGAAGTGCCATTCCCATTCGCGCTTTCACTGTGAGGAGGTCGAAAGTTGATGAACAGTGTAATCGCTATTCCAATTCGCGAGTTTGATAAAGAAAACGCTGTTGCAAATAGCGCTTCATTTTCTGAATAAAACGCTATTCCGAATAGCGCCTTAAGTGTTGCAAATAGCTTCATTTGGTTTGTGAAGAAAACGCTATTTCGAATAGCGCCTTCACTGTTGCAAATGGTTTGTGAAGAAAACGCTATTCCGAATAGCGCCTTCACTGTGCACTTACAAACTCGCCATTTCTAATAGCGCTTTCAGACACAATAAAACACACCCAAGCCACGTTTTTTACACTTCTCACACTCAACTCTCGATCTCCCTCTGCTCTCTCACCCTCAGCTCTCGATCTCCCTCTGCTCTCGATCTCTCTCACTCTCTCTCTCTTGATCTCCCTCCGCTCAACTCTCACACTGTCGCTCTCGCTCTCCCGCTATAGCGATCCCGGTATTTCCTGTTGTTGTTTAACTGTAATCCGGACTCGGTTCCGTAGATTCGTTGTTGTCTTATCCTCATTTCTATCCCCTACTCTTTTAATTAGAGTTTTGGGTTGTGTTGGGCAAGTTGGGAATAAGTTGGTCGTGTTTTAAAACTTAGAATTTTTGCCCAGGTTTTGGTCTCTCCGCTCGAGCGGAGATTTGACGCTCGAGCGGGATTTTGTTGCTGCCTTTCCGCTCGAGCGGCAGTTTGGACGCTCGAGCGTGAATTTCCTTCTCTCAGCATTTTGGACATCTGCAGAAAATTCTGGGAGAGTGCATCCGGCGCTCGAGCGGATCTTGGGACGCTCGAGCGTGAACCTGTGTCTGACGCTCGAGCGGGGTGTTGTACGCTCGAGCGGACCTGTTTTTATATCAGTCCGTGAAATCACTTTTTTGATCACTTTTTGATTTCCTTTCTCTCTCTTACTTTTTCAAAACCTCCATTGAAGAGCACCTCACTCTAAAACCCTAACTTCTCTCTTAGGTTTGATCTAGTAGGAGTTGTTTTCTCACCTTGGGCCTTTACAAAAGTTGTGTTGATCGTAGAGGGCTATCTTTTAATCTGAAAATTTCAGGATTTGGAGCATTTCCGTTTCTTCATCTCCTTCGTTGAGCCCCATCATTCGAGGTAGGGATATCCTACTCCTCTTTATGAGCTTTGTCTTTGAATTTTAGCATTTTGATATGTCGGGGGTTGTTGGGTAATTTTGAGAAAGTTTGGGCCTTTGTGTAATTTTACAAAAGTTGGGGTTTTATTTATAATAAACCTGGAAGCATGTTTGGTATAGAGAAATGGAATAAATGTTGAATCATTGATGAAAATGGGACCTAAGGGTTGGGATGGTAATTATGGAAAATGACCTAATTACATTGTTTGATTAATTGAGATAATTAATTGTGAGAAATGAGGAAATGAAATGGAATTGTTGAGATTGGGAATGTATGAGAAAAAGGGTGTAGTTAAATTATTTATCACTCACCGAATTGAAATGTTGATTGAATATCCATTTGTGCATTTATTTCCTGCTTAGAAATAATTGCTTTGGGCTACCGGTGGAGGGTAGTGTTGATTGTTGTAGACAATGCATGATGATTAGGCAAACTAAAACTAATCAATCGGATGTGTCATAGAGTTTGACGGTTGATAGAATACATTAACTTTATGTATTGAGTGATTGTGTATATGACCAATGTGTTTATATGCATTATGTGTAGACGGTTGGTAGAATGCATTAACTTTATGTATTGATTGATTGCGTATGTGATTCTGTGTTTACATGCGCTATATTGTGTATAGAACCTTTGTGTTTATATGCATTGTGTAGAGGAGGAGATGGGGGATGTACTCCGCGGTTTAGGGGAAGATGGGGGATGTACCTCTAAACCGGATAGGATTGGGAGGAGATGGGGGATGAACTCCGTAGATACAGCTCATATGCTTGTCTAGTGAAGTGTAGATACAGCTCATATGCTTGTCTAGTGAAGTGTAGATACAGCTCATATGCTTGTCTAGTGAAGTGTGGATACAGCTAATATGCTTGTCTGTTGATGTGTGATATGCTTATCTATTGGAATGTTGATATAGCTCACATGCTTATCTGTTGTAGTAGTGATATAGCTCATATGCTTATCTATTGAAAAGTCTGTTTGATTTGATATAGCATTAAAATGTATATCATCATCGTTTGTGAAGTATGGAAGTAGTTTATGTGTTATTGATACAACACCAAAATGTGTATCCACCGTGAATTTTGAAAATGTTCTAGTGATGAACTATAATCTCATCAAAATGTTTTGGCCAGAGTACTGAACCCCGTTTTCAAACTCAAAGTTGAATAAGAAATGAAAGGTGAATTGTAACATAGGTTTGGTTGTCATGGAATTGAAATAAGATGTAAATGGAGGTGTAAGTATCGACCACCTATCAGTTGCTAATCTTTTAATCATTGTTCATAGTTGGTTTAGTATATCTCTGCTGGGCTGTGGCTCACCCTATATGGGAACATCATTTTCAGGTACAGGTAGCATGCCGCCTCTACGAACATAGCTTGGGAGGCTAGGGACAAGACATACTTTTGTTGCCTTATTTTCCTTTTGATGTATTACATGTAATTTCAAGCCAAGGGCTTAATGTGTAACCGAGTTAATACTCTCTTTTGTAACCAAGTGATAACTTGGAAAGCTGTAAGCCCGCAGGGCATTTACTTTTATTGTTAACGTGTAATACTTTTGTAATGAAGTACTCTGATTATTTGAGGGAATGTGGATCTTTTGTATATAAATGTATGTTTATATTGATGGGTTTAATATTATTATTTTGAGGGCGTGACAACTTGGTATCAGAGCGTACCGGGTTCGAATACTTTGGGTACGTGGGAAGTGATTAAGATCACAATGGGTTTGTCTCGCTTGATAGAGACTTAGTAGTAGTGTCTTATACTATGTGTTTAAATTGATAACATGCTTATGTGACTATGTGGGTATGGAACGTAGTTTCTAGGATGTTGATTGGATTCTTGGGTTTCTGGGAGTCTAGTTGGAAAAGCACTTGATCAATGCTGTTTCTAACAAGAACTCTAGTAACGCCTCGGGACTATCATTATCCGGAAATGAAATTCGTAAGTGCTTATGTGTTTATGTGCTTACGTGGAGTGAATTTCAGTTGTCCATGTATTAGGACGTGAGTGTTTAGCTTCGGCACGTGTATGAGTGTGCTAACGTGTCTCTGTTACTTTTACTAGGATGCCTAGGCGAGGAAGTTGTGATTTCCCTCCTTCCGCTCGGGAAGAGTTGCGGAAACAGTTTGTGGAGTTACGCCAAGGTACTACACCTTTGGTGCGGTTCGAAAGGTGGTTTGCTAATCTGTCGAGGTTTGCTCCAGAATTGGTGGAGACGGAGGACTTGCGTTGTTTTGAGTTTGAGAGTAAGCTGCGTGACGACATCCGTGTAAGGATAGCAGGGTCTTGGCATAAAAGATATAGTGTGCTTGTTGAGGCAGCTGCCCATGTAGAGGTTGCGGTGCTAGCAATGGGGCAGAGTGGGGAGGGAGCCATCTCGGCAACTCCCGTGACTCAGGGTGTTGGTAGACCTTTTAAGAGGCAAAGGGGTTTAAACCCGCAACAGGGAGGTCGGGCTAGAACCACCCTTCCAGTGTCGGATTTGGGTTCGGGAGAAAGTAAACAGAGGGATGTCGTTTGTTTCAAATGTGGTCTTCTGGGCCACAAGGTTTCGGGTTGCCCACAGAGGAAGAGGGCAGGGTTAGCAGTTCAACCAGTAGTCGTACCACCAGGATCATCTAACCAGCCGGGTTTTGGGTCGATCAAATGCTCAGTGGGGAGGCAGTTGTTAGGGTCTTCATCAGCCCAGATTCTGGACCAGTCTCGTGCTCAGGCACCGCCTACTTGTTGGATGTGTAATCAGCCGGGTCATATTCGGCGTTTCTGTACTCAGCCGGGGGCTTCTTTAGGGGTTTTGCAACCTAGCCAGGCTCAGTTTCATTCGACTGAGCAGGAACAGTATCGTTTTGGGGGACTAGCAGGCCATATTGCGAGGGCCTCAGTGGAGTCGAGTTCCCAAGCCCCAGTTGGGGAAGTTCGTAGTTGTTCCAGGTGTGGACAGAGGGGGCACGTCGGCAGTTCTTGTCCGTGGTTAGTAAACTCATAGGTTGTCTTGTGTTTGGAGATGACCAATTTTGGCAGTCCAGCGAGGGACGGCAGTGGTGGTAATACCGAGGGGTTGGTTTCGTTTTGGCCAATCCGTTTTGTAATCGGTGAATTATCGTTTGTGATCATTGGGTTCCGTTGTGTAACCAGTGTGCTTTGGGAATGTTGAAACATCTAAACTGTTTGTTTGTCTATATGTATACATATGTGCTTGTTCGTTAATTTCCCTGGAATGGGTGAATTGGAGCATGTTGTAGCTCTGAAGTTTTATTAATGTATAAAGTTGTTGTAAAACCACAAAAATTTTTTTTTTGGTATTAGGCGTGTGACTTGATTGGGAAAGATGAAGGCTGAGGAACCATGTTTTTTTTAAATTTGAAAGAACCACCGAGGGGTGCGTGTCCTAGCCAAGGCAATATTGGAGAGGATGTGAAGTGTGCGATTAGTACTAGATGTAGCACGTATTTGATATGGTGTCCTACGGGGGCATATCGTATAATTTTGTTAAGGTGAGACTTGTACCTTCGTGGTAAGTAGCGTTGCCGAGACTACAGGTGTACTGATTGGCCGTTTTAAGTGAGGGGATGTTAGTCCCTATATAAGGTCGTGATTGTTGTGTCGGGGAGTGTTGTATTGTAAGCAGTTGGTGCTATATCTCGGGCAGTAGTATTTGGGTATTTCCTAAGTTTTGGGGCTCCTTTATTTTAATCGAATGCGATAGGTTTGTACCTTAACACTGGTTAGATCGGGAGATGCCATCGTAAGGGTTGATTGGGTGTACAGTCCGTAGTTGGGGTGTGATCCGTGGATGGAGTCACAGTAGTATGGTGTTTGCAGATAGGGATGTGGGTTAATGGCAAGGAGAGTGAGAACCTTTACTCTACTGGATAGTTAGAAGAGTGAATCCTTGAAAGCCTTGTCGGCGACCTGTAGTGGTGTCGGGGTTTGGTTCATGATGGTTGCCTAGCGGTAGTTTTGACTAGTGGTTTAGCACGGAGGCTGGGCCTCTGGAGGGTACTCTCGGGATGGGTGGCAAGTAAGATGTGGAGATTTGATGTGATGGTTAGATGTGATGGTTGCGAGAGTTGCGTGGTGTTGGCAAGGATATGTGAGATTTGTATCTCGGGTTAGTGGAAATGGTACCTGTATGTTGGTTCGTGTTTTGGACTTTGCTAGTTAGCGAGTCCGTGGTGACCCCATTGGTTGTATAGGGGTAACGTTCGTGTTGTGATTGGTTATCAATCGTTGGGTTTGGGTTGTGAGTGGACGCTGGCAACATTCTTTGAAGGAAGAGCAGTTCATGTTCTAAGGTAATGAGTATAGCGTTGGTCAAAGTGGTCCTTCGTGTTTGGGTTGTTGTGATTGAGGTTGACCATGTCGGTCTTCGATCAAGGAAGTGAGCAGGCTTGCTAGATAGCCATGGCGGGGAAATGGTGATTCCCTTGGACGCAGTGTCGATGCGGTTCAATTTTGGGAGATCCGGAGAGATTCCAAAATTTGTGGTTTGTGTAGAGAACTCCGTGGTTGGGGTCAGTGGTTTGAGTGGCACATCAGCGTGTGGATTACTGAGTACAGAGTTTATTGAGTTGATTAGTCAGCTTGCCGGTATCGGGTTTTGGGTTGGCATTGGTCACCTTGAGTTTAGTCTCGTTCGTTGTAGACTTCGTATGTTGATTTGGGAAAACTGAAACTAATCAAACATTTGTCGTTGAATCTGACGGTTGAAATAATACATCTAATATATGTATTGATTGATCATTGTGAATGATTGGCTTTTATACATTATGTATGTATGATGTTTGGTTTGATATTGATACAGCACTTTAATGTGTATCATTTGTGTATTTCTAAGCCGTGTTTATGATTATAAAGTGGTTAAGTAAAGGGAGGCGGGATAAAATTGCAAAATCATGAATTTCTTATACCTTATGTGTTGATAGTACTGTTGTTATTTCTATTAACTATCATTATAGAAATATTGTGTTCCGTGTTGGTTGTGGCATCACTATGTGAGTGATGGTTGTTGATAGTGTTATCTTGGAAAGAAATGGAAAACAAAAAAAAACTTTCCTAGTGTTTGGGGCCATCTAAATGCGTTGTTGAAAAGTTGATTTAATTCAAGGGTTTTAAAGAATTCTAGATTAATCTTTTTGGCAAATAAACCGGGGGTAACTCTGCGTTTTGGGTAACACCATATTTGTGAAGAATGTTTGCAAGGCTTTTGAGTTTTCGTATAGAAAATGCAAGATTTATTCCGGAACGTTAACGTTGAGAATTTGAACATCTTTGAGAAATGCCTCTTGAACAAGAAAATGTTTTCTTATTATCTACTCTAAAGATTTGCTTTGGTCGTGTTGTTGAGTAGAGACTTAGCTTGAAGCACCAGTCGGTTATTGAAATTGTTTCGGGAGAGGTTTGATTTGTTGAGGCTTGCGTACCTAAGGTGTTGTCGTTTAGAATGTGTTCCCTTGGTTAATCTCTTCCTTGGTAAGAGTGAGTTGGAGGTTTGTTGTGAAAGTAATTTCTTTCCTTGGGACTCGATTGTTGAATGCTCTGTAATCTGTTGGCCTTGTGTTTTGGCGTACCCTTAATTTCGAGGACGAAATTCTTTAAGGGGGGGAGGTTATAGCGATCCCAGTATTTCCTATTGTTGTTTAACTGTAATCCGGACTCGGTTCCGTAGATTCGTTGTTGTCTTATCCTCATTTCTATCCCCTACTCTTTTAATTAGAGTTTTGGGTTGTGTTGGGCAAGTTGGGAATAAGTTGGTCGTGTTTTAAAACTTAGAATTTTTGCCCAGGTTTTGGTCTCTCCGCTCGAGCGGAGATTTGACGCTCGAGCGGGATTTTGTTGCTGCCTTTCCGCTCGAGCGGCAGTTTGGACGCTCGAGCGTGAATTTCCTTCTCTCAGCATTTTGGACATCTGCAGAAAATTCTGGGAGAGTGCATCCGGCGCTCGAGCGGATCTTGGGACGCTTGAGCGTGAACCTGTGTCTGACGCTCGAGCGGGGTGTTGTACGCTCGAGCGGACCTGTTTTTATATTAGTCCGTGAAATCACTTTTTTGATCACTTTTTGATTTCCTTTCTCTCTCTTACTTTTTCAAAACCTCCATTGAAGAGCACCTCACTCTAAAACCCTAACTTCTCTCTTAGGTTTGATCTAGTAGGAGTTGTTTTCTCACCTTGGGCCTTTACAAAAGTTGTGTTGATCGTAGAGGGCTATCTTTTAATCTGAAAATTTCGGGATTTGGAGCATTTCCGTTTCTTCATCTCCTTCGTTGAGCCCCATCATTCGAGGTAGGGATATCCTACTCCTCTTTATGAGCTTTGTCTTTGAATTTTAGCATTTTGATATGTCGGGGGTTGTTGGGTAATTTTGAGAAAGTTTGGGCCTTTGTGTAATTTTACAAAAGTTGGGGTTTTATTTATAATAAACCTGGAAGCATGTTTGGTACAGAGAAATGGAATAAATGTTGAATCATTGATGAAAATGGGACCTAAGGGTTGGGATGGTAATTATGGAAAATGACCTAATTACATTGTTTGATTAATTGAGATAATTAATTGTGAGAAATGAGGAAATGAAATGGAATGGAATTGTTGAGATTGGGAATGTATGAGAAAAAGGGTGTAGTTAAATTATTTATCACTCACCGAATTGAAATGTTGATTGAATATCCATTTGTGCATTTATTTCCTGCTTAGAAATAATTGCTTTGGGCTACCGGTGGAGGGTAGTGTTGATTGTTGTAGACAATGCATGATGATTAGGCAAACTAAAACTAATCAATCGGATGTGTCATAGAGTATGACGGTTGATAGAATACATTAACTTTATGTATTGAGTGATTGTGTATATGACCAATGTGTTTATATGCATTATGTGTAGACGGTTGGTAGAATGCATTAACTTTATGTATTGATTGATTGCGTATGTGATTCTGTGTTTACATGCGCTATATTGTGTATAGAACCTTTGTGTTTATATGCATTGTGTAGAGGAGGAGATGGGGGATGTACTCCGCGGTTTAGGGGAAGATGGGGGATGTACCTCTAAACCGGATAGGATTGGGAGGAGATGGGGGATGAACTCCGTAGATACAGCTCATATGCTTGTCTAGTGAAGTGTAGATACAGCTCATATGCTTGTCTAGTGAAGTGTAGATACAGCTCATATGCTTGTCTAGTGAAGTGTGGATACAGCTAATATGCTTGTCTGTTGATGTGTGATATGCTTATCTATTGGAATGTTGATATAGCTCACATGCTTATCTGTTGTAGTAGTGATATAGCTCATATGCTTATCTATTGAAAAGTCTGTTTGATTTGATATAGCATTAAAATGTATATCATCATCGTTTGTGAAGTATGGAAGTAGTTTATGTGTTATTGATACAACACCAAAATGTGTATCCACCGTGAATTTTGAAAATGTTCTAGTGATGAACTATAATCTCATCAAAATGTTTTGGCCAGAGTACTGAACCCCGTTTTCAAACTCAAAGTTGAATAAGAAATGAAAGGTGAATTGTAACATAGGTTTGGTTGTCATGGAATTGAAATAAGATGTAAATGGAAGTGTAAGTATCGACCACCTATCAGTTGCTAATCTTTTAATCATTGTTCATAGTTGGTTTAGTATATCTCTGCTGGGCTGTGGCTCACCCTATATGGGAACATCATTTTCAGGTACAGGTAGCATGCCGCCTCTACGAACATAGCTTGGGAGGCTAGGGACAAGACATACTTTTGTTGCCTTATTTTCCTTTTGATGTATTACATGTAATTTCAAGCCAAGGGCTTAATGTGTAACCGAGTTAATACTCTCTTTTGTAACCAAGTGATAACTTGGAAAGCTGTAAGCCCGCAGGGCATTTACTTTTATTGTTAACGTGTAATACTTTTGTAATGAAGTACTCTGATTATTTGAGGGAATGTGGATCTTTTGTATATAAATGTATGTTTATATTGATGGGTTTAATATTATTATTTTGAGGGCGTGACAACTTGGTATCAGAGCGTACCGGGTTCGAATACTTTGGGTACGTGGGAAGTGATTAAGATCACAATGGGTTTGTCTCGCTTGATAGAGACTTAGTAGTAGTGTCTTATACTATGTGTTTAAATTGATAACATGCTTATGTGACTATGTGGGTATGGAACGTAGTTTCTAGGATGTTGATTGGATCCTTGGGTTTCTGGGAGTCTAGTTGGAAAAGCACTTGATCAATGCTGTTTCTAACAAGAACTCTAGTAACGCCTCGGGACTATCATTATCCGGAAATGAAATTCGTAAGTGCTTATGTGTTTATGTGCTTACGTGGAGTGAATTTCAGTTGTCCATGTATTAGGACGTGAGTGTTTAGCTTCGGCACGTGTATGAGTGTGCTAACGTGTCTCTGTTACTTTTACTAGGATGCCTAGGCGAGGAAGTTGTGATTTCCCTCCTTCCGCTCGGGAAGAGTTGCGGAAACAGTTTGTGGAGTTACGCCAAGGTACTACACCTTTGGTGCGGTTCGAAAGGTGGTTTGCTAATCTGTCGAGGTTTGCTCCAGAATTGGTGGAGACGGAGGACTTGCGTTGTTTTGAGTTTGAGAGTAAGCTGCGTGACGACATCCGTGTAAGGATAGCAGGGTCTTGGCATAAAAGATATAGTGTGCTTGTTGAGGCAGCTGCCCATGTAGAGGTTGCGGTGCTAGCAATGGGGCAGAGTGGGGAGGGAGCCATCTCGGCAACTCCCGTGACTCAGGGTGTTGGTAGACCTTTTAAGAGGCAAAGGGGTTTAAACCCGCAACAGGGAGGTCGGGCTAGAACCACCCTTCCAGTGTCGGATTTGGGTTCGGGAGAAAGTAAACAGAGGGATGTCGTTTGTTTCAAATGTGGTCTTCTGGGCCACAAGGTTTCGGGTTGCCCACAGAGGAAGAGGGCAGGGTTAGCAGTTCAACCAGTAGTCGTACCACCAGGATCATCTAACCAGCCGGGTTTTGGGTCGATCAAATGCTCAGTGGGGAGGCAGTTGTTAGGGTCTTCATCAGCCCAGATTCTGGACCAGTCTCGTGCTCAGGCACCGCCTACTTGTTGGATGTGTAATCAGCCGGGTCATATTCGGCGTTTCTGTACTCAGCCGGGGGCTTCTTTAGGGGTTTTGCAACCTAGCCAGGCTCAGTTTCATTCGACTGAGCAGGAACAGTATCGTTTTGGGGGACTAGCAGGCCATATTGCGAGGGCCTCAGTGGAGTCGAGTTCCCAAGCCCCAGTTGGGGAAGTTCGTAGTTGTTCCAGGTGTGGACAGAGGGGGCACGTCGGCAGTTCTTGTCCGTGGTTAGTAAACTCATAGGTTGTCTTGTGTTTGGAGATGACCAATTTTGGCAGTCCAGCGAGGGACGGCAGTGGTGGTAATACCGAGGGGTTGGTTTCGTTTTGGCCAATCCGTTTTGTAATCGGTGAATTATCGTTTGTGATCATTGGGTTCCGTTGTGTAACCAGTGTGCTTTGGGAATGTTGAAACATCTAAACTGTTTGTTTGTCTATATGTATACATATGTGCTTGTTCGTTAATTTCCCTGGAATGGGTGAATTGGAGCATGTTGTAGCTCTGAAGTTTTATTAATGTATAAAGTTGTTGTAAAACCACAAAAATTTTTTTTTTGGTATTAGGCGTGTGACTTGATTGGGAAAGATGAAGGCTGAGGAACCATGTTTTTTTTAAATTTGAAAGAACCACCGAGGGGTGCGTGTCCTAGCCAAGGCAATATTGGAGAGGATGTGAAGTGTGCGATTAGTACTAGATGTAGCACGTATTTGATATGGTGTCCTACGGGGGCATATCGTATAATTTTGTTAAGGTGAGACTTGTACCTTCGTGGTAAGTAGCGTTGCCGAGACTACAGGTGTACTGATTGGCCGTTTTAAGTGAGGGGATGTTAGTCCCTATATAAGGTCGTGATTGTTGTGTCGGGGAGTGTTGTATTGTAAGCAGTTGGTGCTATATCTCGGGCAGTAGTATTTGGGTATTTCCTAAGTTTTGGGGCTCCTTTATTTTAATCGAATGCGATAGGTTTGTACCTTAACACTGGTTAGATCGGGAGATGCCATCGTAAGGGTTGATTGGGTGTACAGTCCGTAGTTGGGGTGTGATCCGTGGATGGAGTCACAGTAGTATGGTGTTTGCAGATAGGGATGTGGGTTAATGGCAAGGAGAGTGAGAACATTTACTCTACTGGATAGTTAGAAGAGTGAATCCTTGAAAGCCTTGTCGGCGACCTGTAGTGGTGTCGAGGTTTGGTTCATGATGGTTGCCTAGCGGTAGTTTTGACTAGTGGTTTAGCACGGAGGCTGGGCCTCTGGAGGGTACTCTCGGGATGGGTGGCAAGTAAGATGTGGAGATTTGATGTGATGGTTAGATGTGATGGTTGCGAGAGTTGCGTGGTGTTGGCAAGGTTATGTGAGATTTGTATCTCGGGTTAGTGGAAATGGTACCTGTATGTTGGTTCGTGTTTTGGACTTTGCTAGTTAGCGAGTCCGTGGTGACCCCATTGGTTGTATAGGGGTAACGTTCGTGTTGTGATTGGTTATCAATCGTTGGGTTTGGGTTGTGAGTGGACGCTGGCAACATTCTTTGAAGGAAGAGCAGTTCATGTTCTAAGGTAATGAGTATAGCGTTGGTCAAAGTGGTCCTTCGTGTTTGGGTTGTTGTGATTGAGGTTGACCATGTCAGTCTTCGATCAAGGAAGTGAGCAGGCTTGCTAGATAGCCATGGCGGGGAAATGGTGATTCCCTTGGACGCAGTGTCGATGCGGTTCAATTTTGGGAGATCCGGAGAGATTCCAAAATTTGTGGTTTGTGTAGAGAACTCCGTGGTTGGGGTCAGTGGTTTGAGTGGCACATCAGCGTGTGGATTACTGAGTACAGAGTTTATTGAGTTGATTAGTCAGCTTGCCGGTATCGGGTTTTGGGTTGGCATTGGTCACCTTGAGTTTAGTCTCGTTCGTTGTAGACTTCGTATGTTGATTTGGGAAAACTGAAACTAATCAAACATTTGTCGTTGAATCTGACGGTTGAAATAATACATCTAATATATGTATTGATTGATCATTGTGAATGATTGGCTTTTATACATTATGTATGTATGATGTTTGGTTTGATATTGATACAGCACTTTAATGTGTATCATTTGTGTATTTCTAAGCCGTGTTTATGATTATAAAGTGGTTAAGTAAAGGGAGGCGGGATAAAATTGCAAAATCATGAATTTCTTATACCTTATGTGTTGATAGTACTGTTGTTATTTCTATTAACTATCATTATAGAAATATTGTGTTCCGTGTTGGTTGTGGCATCACTATGTGAGTGATGGTTGTTGATAGTGTTATCTTGGAAAGAAATGGAAAACAAAAAAAAACTTTCCTAGTGTTTGGGGCCATCTAAATGCGTTGTTGAAAAGTTGATTTAATTCAAGGGTTTTAAAGAATTCTAGATTAATCTTTTTGGCAAATAAACCGGGGGTAACTCTGCGTTTTGGGTAACACCATATTTGTGAAGAATGTTTGCAAGGCTTTTGAGTTTTCGTATAGAAAATGCAAGATTTATTCCGGAACGTTAACGTTGAGAATTTGAACATCTTTGAGAAATGCCTCTTGAACAAGAAAATGTTTTCTTATTATCTACTCTAAAGATTTGCTTTGGTCGTGTTGTTGAGTAGAGACTTAGCTTGAAGCACCAGTCGGTTATTGAAATTGTTTCGGGAGAGGTTTGGTTTGTTGAGGCTTGCGTACCTAAGGTGTTGTCGTTTAGAATGTGTTCCCTTGGTTAATCTCTTCCTTGGTAAGAGTGAGTTGGAGGTTTGTTGTGAAAGTAATTTCTTTCCTTGGGACTCGATTGTTGAATGCTCTGTAATCTGTTGGCCTTGTGTTTTGGCGTACCCTTAATTTCGAGGACGAAATTCTTTAAGGGGGGGAGGTTATAGCGATCCCAGTATTTCCTATTGTTGTTTAACTGTAATCCGGACTCGGTTCCGTAGATTCGTTGTTGTCTTATCCTCATTTCTATCCCCTACTCTTTTAATTAGAGTTTTGGGTTGTGTTGGGCAAGTTGGGAATAAGTTGGTCGTGTTTTAAAACTTAGAATTTTTGCCCAGGTTTTGGTCTCTCCGCTCGAGCGGAGATTTGACGCTCGAGCGGGATTTTGTTGCTGCCTTTCCGCTCGAGCGGCAGTTTGGACGCTCGAGCGTGAATTTCCTTCTCTCAGCATTTTGGACATCTGCAGAAAATTCTGGGAGAGTGCATCCGGCGCTCGAGCGGATCTTGGGACGCTTGAGCGTGAACCTGTGTCTGACGCTCGAGCGGGGTGTTGTACGCTCGAGCGGACCTGTTTTTATATTAGTCCGTGAAATCACTTTTTTGATCACTTTTTGATTTCCTTTCTCTCTCTTACTTTTTCAAAACCTCCATTGAAGAGCACCTCACTCTAAAACCCTAACTTCTCTCTTAGGTTTGATCTAGTAGGAGTTGTTTTCTCACCTTGGGCCTTTACAAAAGTTGTGTTGATCGTAGAGGGCTATCTTTTAATCTGAAAATTTCGGGATTTGGAGCATTTCCGTTTCTTCATCTCCTTCGTTGAGCCCCATCATTCGAGGTAGGGATATCCTACTCCTCTTTATGAGCTTTGTCTTTGAATTTTAGCATTTTGATATGTCGGGGGTTGTTGGGTAATTTTGAGAAAGTTTGGGCCTTTGTGTAATTTTACAAAAGTTGGGGTTTTATTTATAATAAACCTGGAAGCATGTTTGGTACAGAGAAATGGAATAAATGTTGAATCATTGATGAAAATGGGACCTAAGGGTTGGGATGGTAATTATGGAAAATGACCTAATTACATTGTTTGATTAATTGAGATAATTAATTGTGAGAAATGAGGAAATGAAATGGAATGGAATTGTTGAGATTGGGAATGTATGAGAAAAAGGGTGTAGTTAAATTATTTATCACTCACCGAATTGAAATGTTGATTGAATATCCATTTGTGCATTTATTTCCTGCTTAGAAATAATTGCTTTGGGCTACCGGTGGAGGGTAGTGTTGATTGTTGTAGACAATGCATGATGATTAGGCAAACTAAAACTAATCAATCGGATGTGTCATAGAGTATGACGGTTGATAGAATACATTAACTTTATGTATTGAGTGATTGTGTATATGACCAATGTGTTTATATGCATTATGTGTAGACGGTTGGTAGAATGCATTAACTTTATGTATTGATTGATTGCGTATGTGATTCTGTGTTTACATGCGCTATATTGTGTATAGAACCTTTGTGTTTATATGCATTGTGTAGAGGAGGAGATGGGGGATGTACTCCGCGGTTTAGGGGAAGATGGGGGATGTACCTCTAAACCGGATAGGATTGGGAGGAGATGGGGGATGAACTCCGTAGATACAGCTCATATGCTTGTCTAGTGAAGTGTAGATACAGCTCATATGCTTGTCTAGTGAAGTGTAGATACAGCTCATATGCTTGTCTAGTGAAGTGTGGATACAGCTAATATGCTTGTCTGTTGATGTGTGATATGCTTATCTATTGGAATGTTGATATAGCTCACATGCTTATCTGTTGTAGTAGTGATATAGCTCATATGCTTATCTATTGAAAAGTCTGTTTGATTTGATATAGCATTAAAATGTATATCATCATCGTTTGTGAAGTATGGAAGTAGTTTATGTGTTATTGATACAACACCAAAATGTGTATCCACCGTGAATTTTGAAAATGTTCTAGTGATGAACTATAATCTCATCAAAATGTTTTGGCCAGAGTACTGAACCCCGTTTTCAAACTCAAAGTTGAATAAGAAATGAAAGGTGAATTGTAACATAGGTTTGGTTGTCATGGAATTGAAATAAGATGTAAATGGAAGTGTAAGTATCGACCACCTATCAGTTGCTAATCTTTTAATCATTGTTCATAGTTGGTTTAGTATATCTCTGCTGGGCTGTGGCTCACCCTATATGGGAACATCATTTTCAGGTACAGGTAGCATGCCGCCTCTACGAACATAGCTTGGGAGGCTAGGGACAAGACATACTTTTGTTGCCTTATTTTCCTTTTGATGTATTACATGTAATTTCAAGCCAAGGGCTTAATGTGTAACCGAGTTAATACTCTCTTTTGTAACCAAGTGATAACTTAGAAAGCTGTAAGCCCGCAGGGCATTTACTTTTATTGTTAACGTGTAATACTTTTGTAATGAAGTACTCTGATTATTTGAGGGAATGTGGATCTTTTGTATATAAATGTATGTTTATATTGATGGGTTTAATATTATTATTTTGAGGGTTTGTGAAGTTATATATGAAGTTGATGTTTTTCATTTTGTATATGTTATATATGAAGTTGATGTGTTAAAGTCAATTTGCTTTAATCATATATACAGTTAGAGTATTCTTTATTTGTTACACATAATTACTAATATACATAGCATGAATTGTTCACTTTTTGGTTGTATATTGAATTTTTTATTCAGTTTGTACATCAATATGAATTGTTCACAAAAACAAGTTAGATCAAAGTAAAACCAAAAATGAAGTATAGTTTAAACTATAATATGCAAATATTAGATTAAACTAATGAAGGAGCCATGTGGGTTCTATTTGAGGTAGTATAATGTGGAGATTGTCATTATGCTTGCCCAAGCACATGGTGTGGTGGGTGGTGGGGTTAAAAATCTTTAACTTTTTCATGCATACTTTGATCCACAATCTCTGTTTCGTCTATTTTTTTATTTTTTTAAAATGATGAAAATATTACTTTTTGATTTCTTTTTTGTGAATGTTCAAATCTATGCAAATTCTTGATCTACAGTATCTGTTTGTTTCTTCTATTTTTTAAAGGATGAAAGAAGAGAACTTTTTCATTTTTGTTTTTTTTCACAATGTTCAACTCTTTGCCTACTCTTGTGATCTTGTTTTTTTCACAATGTTCAACTCCACTATTTGCCTACTCTTGTGATCTTGTGTTTTTTCACAATGTTCAACTCCACTCTTTGGCCACTCTTTGGCCTCTTTTGGGAACATAGTTTTTAGTCACTTTTTTTGGTTTGTAGAAAATTAAGATAGCGTTTGATAACGTTTACGTTTTTTGTTTATGTTTACAAAAATTTTATAAACTGATTTTTGTTTATTTTAAAAAAAACATAAATTGTAAACGGTTTGAACAAAATGTTTTAAAAAATTTAAAAACATAAACTAAAAAATATGGGGTTAAGAGGAAATTAGGTTTTGATTTGTTGAAATGGAAATTTTAACATTTCAAAATTTTAAAAAATACGGGGTTAAGAGGAAATTAGGTTAAGAGGAAATTTTAACCCCACATAAACTAAAAAATTTATCAACCTATATTTGTTGAAATGGAAATTTTATTTGTTGCTTGTTAAGAGGAATTAAAAGGAAATTAGGTTTTGAAATTAGGGTTTTAAAAGTAATTTTTTTTTAACTAAGAATAAAATTAAAAAAATTGAAATTCATATAATTGATAATTGTTAATGTCATATTATGAAATTCATATAATTGAGACTTGAAAATTGAAAATCATTTTATGAAATTCATGAATTCAGATATTTATGAGTAACATAACTAAGAGTTTGTTTGAATTGGAATTTGGAATTTTTCATGAACCAAATAACATATGGCCCCATGAGTGTGGACTGTTCACCAAGTGTGGACTGTTCACCAATTATCCCTATTTTAAATTGATAATGTTATATATATTAATAAATTTGTATTATAAAAAAAAATTAACTACTAGTATAACACCTATTACATCATTGACATAATTCATGCTTTAATTTTAAAAATTTTATTAGTACATGATATATCAATTATTAAGAATAATTTATAAAATTTATGAATTTGTATACTATTTTTCATTTTGTATATGTTATATATGAAGTTGATGTGTTAAAGTCAATTTGCTTTAATCATATATACAGTTAGAGTATTCTTTATTTGTTACACATAATTACTAATATACATAGCATGAATTGTTCACTTTATGGTTGTATATTGAATTTTTTATTCAGTTTGTACATCAATTGGTTGGCATAATCTAGAACTAAGTAGGTAAATTTCATTTTCGATTTGCCACTCACCCAAATAATAATGACTTACGAAAATCTGTAAGTCCAATCACTTGTATAGATATTATGGTACACTGTAAGGAATATTACCTTATTTTGTATTCACCCAAAAAACATTATTTTGTGAAAATAGATTTTTAAAAAATTTAACATGAGAAAAAAAATTATGTTTATCACCTGTTAAAAATAAAAAATAAAAACCAACCCAATTTCATATTAACTTTTTTAACTTATAAAAAAGTCAAAGAAATCATTAAATAAATAACATCAAACAAGTTTTTAGTCATATTATTTATAAATTAAGAGGTCAATAAATCAATTTTTACTTAAAGGCAATGGATGATTACTGAAAAACATGAACGCATGACTTTCCAAGAGTACCTAATAATTTTGCCTCATTAAAAAAATATCAAACAAACTATTTGTTATGTTACTCATAAACCGATAACTCATATTATGTTACTCATGAATTGGAATTTTTCCTCATTCAAATTCATATTATGTTCTCTCAAATATTTAATTTTGACTCTATTTTATTAAATAAAACATTTTTTTATTGACTTCAAAATAATAAATGAATAGATCATGTTCTCTCAAAACATTTAATTTTGACTCTAGTTTATTAAAAAATAAATATTTTTATTGACTTCAAAATAATAAATGAAAATATCATGTTCTCTCAAAATATTTAATTTTGACTCTATTTTATTCAAATAGTAATATTTTTGTATAGTTTTGTTTGGTTTATTTCACTATATTTGGGGTCAGACACCCAGAATATGATTACAAATTCTTAGAATTTATTTTCATTTGGGTTTAGCTAAAGGTTTCCACTTAGTTGTTAACTATCGAAATCCATACTTTAGGACATAGCTTATTGCAGGTGTCTGCATATAAGCACATACTCACTTGTAAATTGTATGTAAGATCATTTTGCACTCTGCCCCTCCAAGCTAACCAACCAAAAAAGTGTAATTTTGGGAGGTGCCACATTCTTTCACAACCATTTGCAAATCAAACCAAACAATTTATTTTTGTCAAATTTATTTATATTTTTTCAAAAAAATCAAAAAATAATTAAAAAAATAAAACCAAACCGCTATATCATGTATTATCTTTAATGTACATTCAATAAAATTAATAATTTTTATAAAAAATATTAACTTTGATATTAGAATAATTTGAAGAAATTTCATCATAAAATACTAACATTTAATTTTATAATCTTGTCATAGAAATTTTAAAAAATTTAATGACCTAAATTTGTAATACATATAATAGCATTATAGTAGAAATTAAAATTTCCTCACAAAACTTAAGAAAATTAGAAAAAGTTTTTGAAATGGGTATTAAACGAAGTGGTTTATCGCCACTTCCGCTTTGTGACTGTCCGCCACCATCGAAAAGGAAAATCTGAACATTATGTTTTTATAAATTTTATTTTGATTTATATAATTATAAGTCATTATTACATTTTTGTTGTTTCCTTCCTTAGTTTCATTAACTAGAACAATATCATCAATGAATAACCCACACCATGAGATATTCTCCCAAGTATGAACTCATCCATGACGAAGGCAAATAAGGGTATGAACTCAACTCTCCATTATTTTTATAAATAAAGTACTAAAATACTTTTTCTCCACTCATCAAACATTTTTGTACTCATTAGAATCTTATTAAAGAATTTTTTCAATCAAGACAAACTCCTCCTTATCTAAATATTTCCAAACCCTCAATAGGGAAACGATCTTATCCTAATAAATTACCTGATTTCATCTTCTTCAATGCAAATTCCACCTCAAACTCCCTTAGTCAACGATAAACCTATATTCTCTGGTTTCATCTACACTATCATATTCATCTCTTAAGTTTTTAAATGTTTTTCATTTACCATTAAAGAAACATGAACTTTTTTTAAGGTAAACATTTTACAAGCCCTATACCTAGACTCACATCTTTTATGAATACAAAGCACTAATTCAGGATCCCGATGAATACAAAGTACGATTAAATCGTTGCGTAAATTAACGGTTCTGTAGAGTTATTATTATTTATTTTTTTATTTATTTTCAGTGAATGCCTTTCAAAAATTGATCATATTGTAATAGGGAGACCCTTGCCGCAATGGTAAAGGTTGTTTTATTATGCTGATAATAATGCTTGTGGTTATATGGACATTGTTTCGATATATGTATATTGCCCATATTTTAATGTTTACTATTTCATTGAAGCAAGTATATGACAACTGTTCCAATTATCTTCTACTGGGGGGGAAACATAATTCGGGATCCCGATGAAGGTGCATCATATGATGCTGAGTCGAAAGGGATATATGGGGTGCAACTTGGCACCACACTTAGCAATTTGGAGGAAATGTTTATGTCCAAGGTGGCAAGTTACGGGGAAACAGTCCGATTGATCTTCAAATTCAGATATCCTTATCGCCAGTGGCAAGCAACCAGCAAATACAAAATATTACCGATCAATGACGATGAGGCGTTGAACACCGTATTAACTATCGGTGGAAGTTTCCAACCACCAAATTGTTTGGAAGTGTACATTGAGAAACAGGTTGTCCAAAATCTTTCGAATATAACACAGATGGATTCTCATCCGTTCACTACATTGCTGACACATGGGATTGACACGACAGCGTTTCAGTCTCCTATGTATGAATCGAATGAATGTTATGCAGCTGGCTACACACAACAGACATTTCATGGCCATGGTGGAGAATCAAGCTCACGTGGTCGATATGAGACTGAATTTCACAATAACACCGAAGATGTGCCCACCTACAGTCATCATACCACTCCAGTTGAAGTTGCTGGTAATATGGCTGAAACGGTTAATTCTGTGCAGTTTGCTGACAGTGACATGTACGGTCCTGATGTCGCCCTAGACAATGATGAGAATGAAATGTGTGATGAAGAAAATTTATTGGGTGGATCAGATGATGATGATGATGATGATGAAGATGATGCCGACGCTCCGGTTGATATTCAGAATGCCCCCATTCCACCTAGAGCTGAAATCCCTTTTTATGAAAACATTCACATAGGTTGTGATTTTGACATTAGTAACCGCGATGTCGTTCCCCGTAACCAAATCTGGAATGCTGAAAATCCAGAGTTGGACAAAGGGATGGTTTTTGTTGATAAGAAGCAACTGATACATGCTGTGAAATTGTACCATGTAACAAATAATCGAGAGTATAAAGTCGTAACCTCCAAGCGAGACGTTTGGGTGTGTGCTTGCAAACACGATTGTAGATGGTGGTTGCGTGCATCTCTTAGTAGGAAACATGGTCTTTTTGAAATAAAGCAGTATAGGGGTCCTCACCATTGTTTATACCCACGAATGAACAGGGACCACACAAATATTAGCTCCAGTTACATTGCTTCTCATCTTTTGGGACAAGTTGCGGTGAGTATACAAAATAAATGTTTACATTTATATACATATTTGTTTGTTTAAAGTGTTCACACCAAAATAATTTGTTTGTCGTATGCAGAATGAACCTGATATGCCCATTAAGAATGTCATCGAAGATATAAAAAAGACCATGAACTATAGTATATCATACAAGAAGGTGTGGCATGCAAGGGCAAAGGCAATTAGAATGGTATTCGGGGATTGGGATGAATCATATAGGATGTTGCCTAAATTCATGTATGCATTACAAACATCTAATCCTGGCACCATCGTGCAATGGAAGCACAAATATACTGGAAGTACAACCATTATGCCCGTCTTCCACTTTGTTTTCTGGTCTTTCAAACCCGTCATCGATGGATTCAGACATTGTAGGCCTGTTATAACCATAGATGGTACATTCTTATACGGGAAATACACTGGTGTGTTGCTTGTAGCAACGATTGTCACTGCCAATGGCAAAATATTACCGCTTGCATTCGCTGTCGTCGACAGGGAGAGTTTGGAGTCTTGGTCGTTCTTCATTGCAAATATCAAGGAACATATTGTCATGGATCGATAGGGAGTGACTTTGATATCTGATCGAGCTGAGAGTATTTTAGCTGCTATGAGGCGGCATTGGCTGAATCCCTCGCTCCAATTTGTTGGATATCATGGGCACTGCCTTCGACATGTTTGTAGTAACTTCAACACTAAGTTCAAAAATAAGGAGCTTAAACAACTTCTATGGAAAGCAGGGAGTGCTCATCAACGACGGAAGTGTAATGGTTACTTACAACAAATACAGGCTATTGACCAAGAAGCCATCAATTGGGTTTACAAGATGAATCCTGAGGAGTGGGCCCTTTCGTATGACGGTGGACATCGGTGGGGGGTATTGACCAGCAATGATGCAGAGTGTTTCAATAGCGTCTTGAAAGGTGCAGGGAACTTACCTATCTCAGCTATGGTTGAATTTACATTTCGGCGGCTCGTAAAATATTTTGACGAGATGGGAGCCCAAGCTGAAATAGATGTACGAAATGAGTTTCAATACCCTAGAGATATGCAAAAAACTATTGAGGATGGCATCGCAAGGGCAAATACTTTTAGGTTGATATCATATAACAGGTTAGTTTGTAATATAAACTAAATTGTTGTTATTATGTTGTCAAGTTAAGTACACCTAAAAACATGAACTTGATTAATTTCTATTACAATTTTCTGATAGGCCACGCCGCGTGTTTGAGGTGCAAACATCTTTTCGCCATGGACGAGGTCGCAATACACAAATTGTGCGGATGAATCAACCAACGTGCAGTTGTGGGAAATATGAGATACGACACTATCCATGTTCTCATATGCTCGCTGTAATGTCTGAATGCGGTGACAATCCATTCGAGTACGTTGATCTAGTATATAGGCTTCCTGTATACATGAGGGTTTGGGAAACTAAATTCAATCCAATACCGCATCAAGATTATTGGGCTGATCCGCAGTGGACCTTAATGCCTAATGTACTGCGTCTGCGAGAAGTTAAACGGGGTCATGCATCTATGTCTCGTATTCCGAATGAGATGGACATATCAGATAGGCGTTTCACCGCTCGTTGCAGTCAGTGCCAGCAGACAGGTCATGACAGGCGAACATGTCCGACACGAGTTGGTCGATGAAGACTATGTATGACTTACATATTGTAATAGATCATTTCTTAATTCTTTATTTGTAATAGATAATTTTCTTTTCTTTTCTTTTGTAATTCATTATTTGTAAACAGGGTCGTACATTTAAATAGATAATTTTTTATTTGTAATAGAACATTTCTATTTTGTAATTCTTTATATATTGTAATTGTTTGATAGGCCCTCCAAAATTTACAACTAACATACTAAACAAATAAATTAAACTAAATGACAATGCAAAAACATTTAACTATACCACATAGGCCTATATTTTTTATTCTCTACTTGATTGAAAATGTCTATTACAAAAATTTAGTTAAAATCACATAGTTCTTCTACCATTTGAAGATTTTAATAGTTTGACTGATGCGAGCATTTTGTACATTTACAATTTCTGAACTAGATGTACGTAATTTACAAATTGTATACTTTATTGGAAAAAAAAACCTTACAAAATCAATAATGAAGTTTTGTCAAATATGCCATAAATGTAATGAAGTTTTGTCAAATATGCCACAAATGTAATGAAGTTTTGTCAAATATGCCATAAATGTAATGAAGTTTTGTCAAATATGCCAAAATCAATAATGAAGGTTTGGAAAAAAAATTCTCATTCTTGTTGTTCGCAATTATTTATGTACGAAAACTATCGACATGTTACTGGTCGTTATTAAGCTTATGTAATTGAGACCGTAAAATGATTTTGTAAAAGATTTCTATATTAGTTATAGCGTACATAACGATAGGTTCTGTTGAATTGGTTATCATATTTAATGGCACATAATATGAAAACTTTAGATTTTAGTGAATTGCTTCCATGTTAATGACACACAAATTGATACTTTTAAAATAATCGACCACACAAATTTGATACTTTTTCAAGTCGTCATGTACTGAATAATTAATTGTTTAATTGTTATAGTTAAATTACATGCTCATGAATACAGTTTTTAAAAATGTATTTGTTTTTCAACTGTACAGGCTTCATGGCATATCTACCTGATGAGGTCCCACTTTTTAGTCATCCACATCGGGCTGACAGTATATGGGAGGACCCGGTATGCAATAACGTTTGTTGGACTTTACGTTTACAATGAAAATATCCTGCATTTTGTTTTATATTACGTGATAATGCTATAATTTAAACTACTTATTCTGTTATGCAGGAGCAGGCACGCGCCGTGGTAGCATGCCGGCGGGGAGATTCCGGCCTGTGGGACCATCCATTGGACCATAGAGTCTTGCAGTGTCTACTACGCGCGGGATTCTATGGTGTATATCGTATAGGCCACATCAGATTGGACCACCCACTCATTACTGCTCTCATCCAGAGGTGGCGCACAGAGACTCATACATTTCATTTCCCGACCGGTGAGGCCACCGTCACATTGCCAGACGTATCTGTCCTATACGGTCTACGGATTGATGGCCGAGCAGTTACTGGACCTGACCCATCATTGACGAGGGAGCAGTGGATAGCCCTATGTGCTGAGTTATTGGGAGTAGCACCTACACCTGCAGACTTACAGGCAGGTAGAGTGAGGGTGAGGTGGCTGTCCGAGCAGTTTCAGGGCTATCTTCCAGATCATGCTCCAGATGAGTTAGTACATCAGCATGCCCGAGCATATATTCTGTGGCTTATTGGGGGGGGTACTTCTCCCTGATAAGTCACAGAACCTGCTCAAGCTGATGTACTTGCCACTATTGAGAGACATTGACGTGATCGGCCAGTACAGCTGGGGCGCCGCGGCTTTGGCATTCTTGTATAGGATGCTATGTCGAGCAGCTCAGGTGGGTGCGAATCAGATTGGAGGACCCCTTGTCTTGCTACAGGTTAGTAAGAATTTTATTACATGTCAATTCATATTGTATGGCATATATTAGTATTGTAATTGCGTTTGAACTATTGCAGATTTGGGCGTGGGAGAGATTGATTCGCATTGCGCCGTCTAGGCTGCAACTGGTTGCTCCTGGTGAGGTTCCCATCGGCGAGGGAGACATGCAGTTGCCGGCCGGACCTCGAGGTAGCCGGTGGAGGGTTGACATGGGCCACGAGGTCGTGTCGACCCATGTAGTCGTCGTATATAGAGACCAGCTTGACCAGATGATAGACGGCGAGGTATGAAATTTAAATACCTAAATTTTAATTGTCATGTGGAGTGTATATGTTCATGAGCGATTTTTAATAGACTTGTCGTTATTGTAGTTTATCTGGCAGCCTTATGCTGAGGTCCTCGATACGCTCCTAGACTATTGCCGACTGGGTGAGGAGATATGGATGGCGAGAGTGCCACTCATTTGTTTTGACGTGGTTGAGTGGCATCTCCCTGATCTTGTCCTCCGACAGTTTGGTCGGGTCCAGTCCGTACCAGATCGGTGTGACACCGAGTGGCGGTTGCATGCGACTGACAGACGTGGCCGAGCCAGCACTGACTGGAGTGTGCATCATATGGGATACATACAGTTGTGGGATGCCCGTCGCGACACTATTGTACAGGCTGAGTGGAGCGATGGGGTCCTCCCCTCTCCCGACCCTTACATGTTGTGGTATCGGCGACATACACACCTACTTGTCGGTAATCCGAGCCACCTGTCTGAGGCCGGATATCAGGGAGTTGGGCCTTCTCTCGAGGCATTGGTGAGTATCATAGTATGTGTCAGATAATTGTTAATATCATAATTCATTGTTTTTAGTCAACTATAGCCTAATATATCTGATTTTTTGTTCAGGTGGGTCGAGTTGGGAGATCATATCACTTGGCTGAGGACGCCCTTTTCAGACGTGATGGACAGCTTGGTCTGCAGGCCCTTGCAGAGATCCGAGAGTTATTGTACGAGGGGATCCAGCATGCCCATCGGGTAGATCGTCTGCATTTTGGGGAGTACGGTGTACATAGTGCAGCAGCTACTCCAGACACATCAGTCCCGTCCACATCAGTGCCTTCCACTTTAGCGCCAGCCACAGCAGGTCATTGGACTTCAGTGACCCCACCGCATTATACCCCATACATTTCTCCAGATTCCCCACACGCACATCTTACCCAGCATGCTGACCCTGACCCTGAACCTGACCCTGATTGGACACCGCCCCGGTTCATGCATGATGTTGTTACCCCACCCACCCAGTTACGACCTGCTTTTTTGGGGAGTACTTCGACCGCCCCCCGGTTCATGCATGATGTTGTTACCCCACCCACCCAGTTACCACCTGATTTTCTGGGGACTATTTCGACTGCGCCCATGAGTACACATGATGCAGTTCTCACTGACATCTCCTACGTTGAAGATGAGGCCGATATTGAGCCCTCCCCCAGAGCGCGAGGGAGAGGCCGAGGTTATGGTCGTGGGGGACATCGCAGCCGAGGTCGGGGTGCGGGCAGAGGCAGAGGTCGAGGTCGAGCTGCAGATCGTGACACAGTTGCACTAGATGAGGGAGTTTCACAGCTCACAGCAGTGTCCGATCTGCAGACATAGACAGCATTAGGGGCAGCAGATGCAGGAGAGGGGGGGGTCACACGCACAGGCGCCATAGGCAGTCACTGGAGGGCCACATGCAGGGGAAGGAGTGCCAGATATTCAGAGAGTCTACCGCAGGAGACCGAGGAGGGAGGTCCACGGTCGGGGTTGTGGGACTGGGGGCAGGTTAGGGCATTAGCGGTTGTGATATGGACTGTATAGTTTTTCTTTTTTTTTTTGGTAATTGTTATAGTTTTTGTAAATCAAACTTGTACAGCTGATGTAAATGTGTCTTCCTTGTTTACTCGCAATTATAATTTCACAATTTTTTTTTCTTAACTATATTGATGAATCACACAAATCTCTTCGACATCTCTACCTCTCTATCATTATCCGTAGTCTGTGCATTATTTATAGTAATTTACGATTTTTTCTCAATTTTACAAATTGAGACAACCATTTATGGAATTGATGTTTAAATAAATTTGAAGAATTAAATTATAAATCCTAAACCCTAAAATAAAAATAAATAAGGTAGCATTTGGTAACGTTTACGTTTTTGGTTTATGTTTACAAAAAAATTAAAAACTGATTTTTGTTTATTTTTAGAAAATCATAAATTACAATTGTTCAAGACTAAAAACAATTGAAAAATCTCCCTTCATTGATAAGTCATGGATAAGCATTACAAATTCATTACAACATAAATGGTTTGGTCATTCATCCAAACAATTTCATTCATTATCATCATCATCTGACATCTCAATATCAGATTCATACATAACATCCATGCTCCACGCGTAGTACTGGTGTGCATCATCCATTAACCCATCTTCAGCACGCTCATTTGCGGTCTTCATTAGTGAGGACCTTTGCAAACGTTGGGTCATGCGATTAACTTCGTCGCGGATACGATGCAATGCCCTTTGCAACAACTGTGGAGTGTCAGTTGGCATACGCATGGCTAACCGGCGAGGAAATTTAATATTAACTTCACGACATAACTCAACGAGAACATTTGCTTGAGTTATGCGAAATTCCCACTCAGCTCTCATGGTATTGACGGTGCCACGTGAGTAACGCAAATTTGGATTTAATGGGTATTGAAATTCATCTCCATCTGCAACCTAATAGCGACCTATTGCTGAGTATAGATCAACCACCGTATATGTCATGATAATATCGCTGGAAATAGCTGTAAAACTTTTGTTGTGGTATGATGCGATATTTATATCATATATACACATGGTAGCTGTATGTATGAAATTATTGTAAACAACTATGACAACTATGCATCAGAGTTGTCACGTCAACTTTGATGACCTGAACAACTATGCATCAACTTGATAGGAGTTGTCACTTCAACTTTTATGAATTGCATGCATGCCACTGACCTTATACAGTGCATTCGGCTGGTAGGACTCCACTTTTGTCAAGTTATGAACTTTAAGGTGGGCCTGTAACATTGGCTATTGTGCCGCAAATGGTGTCAGCCTGGCTACTGTAAAAATGTAACTTTACCTTCAAATGGAAGTTGAAAATTAAGAGATTGTTTGGGATGATCAAAATAAGTGTATTTTTTCCTCACATTACAATCTTTTTCTACACTATATTTTTCTACCCATTGTGCAAACCACTTTTTCTACAATATTTTTTACTTTTATGTATTTATTAATTTGTTATTTTTTAACAATTTTTTTTTTACTTTTTAGGTGTATTGTAATGGTTATTAATTTATTATTATTTTGTTCTGACACCCCCTCAAAATTTGTATGAATTGCATAATTTCAATGGGCACAGTAGGTAGGTATGTGGCTTTGTGCAGTGATGCATCTGACTTTGTGCAGTGACACGGTGATGTATGTGACTTTGTGCAGTGATGCAGTGATGCATGAAACTTTATGTAGTGATGCAGTAATGCATGTGACTTTCTGACTTTGCGATGCTTTCTCAGATTACGTGATGCATGTGACTTTCTGCAGCGCAACTTACATGCTTTGTTTTTTCGTCACATTTCAGAAGTCATCTAAGTCACATTAAAACGACTGTGAAAAGACGCAGAAAATGCTATTATGTTGGTGAAAAAAAACATGATGGATGGTTGTATAACAACAATGAAAATGGGATGACTGTGAAGTTCATTAACTGTAAATAAGATAAAATATAGGGTGCAAAGTTCTAATCGTGTTTACATATGAGGTGACCATTTTATTAGTTTGGTGCAAAAAATAACGATAGTTTTATAGGTCTAACTGAGTTGGACGGTTGTGTATTTACTTGCACTCTGTTTCATAGTTGTTTATGAACAATATTACTTTAAAGCCGTTGTTTTTATTTTTGATTTAATTTATAATTTTTTTGAAACACCTATATGTACTGAAAACGTCAATTCCAAGTGACTACTTACTGTATTACAAAAGTAAGCATGCCAAAATAGTTTCATGTGGCGATGTGACAACTCACTGCATTTAGTTTTATTTGCCAACTCACTGCTCGAATATGAAGGGATTGCATTGTGATTATCTGGCCTACAATCCGAGCAGTTTTATCTGACAACCACGTCCGTGACTACATCATAGGTACAATATATTTTTCTAACCATTGTGCAAACCACTTTTTCTACAATATTTTTTACTTTTATGTATTTATTAATTTGTTATTTTTTATTAATTTGTGCAGTGACACAGTGATGCATGTGACTTTGTGTAGTGATGCAGTGATGCATGTCACTTTATGCAGTGATGCAGTGATACATGTGACTTTCTGACTTTGCCATGCTTGTATACGTTGTGACGTTTTTCCTCACATTATATTAGAGCATGTGACTTTATACAGTGATGCAGTAATGCATTTAAGAATTCATGTAAGTCACATTAATACGACTATGAAAAAAAGTAGAAAATGCTATTATATTGGTAAAAAAATATCCTGAACGATTGTGTAATAACAATGAAAATGGGATGACTATGAAATTCATTAAGTGAAAATAAGATAAAATATAGGCTGCAAAGTTCCAATCGTGAAAATGAGATAAAATATAGCATGAGATAATAGTTTCATGTGGCGATGTGACAAGTCACTGCATTTTGTTTATTTGACAACTCACTGCATTTTGTTTTATCTGAAAACCACGTCCGTGACTACATCACAGGTACACAAAGTCACGGGTACTCAAAATTGCATGAAATGAATAACATAAAATAATATCACATGTATCACATATTCCATAGTGCCCCAGGACGCATTATCGTCACCAGATCACCTCTAGTTAACCCCCACTATGATGTCTATAAATACCCCAGTATGATGTTTGTTGAAGTCATAACAATAGTAACATATCTACAATTACTATTATTATTAACTTTTTTATTTTTTGAACAATGTCTTCAAGAGGTGCAGGAAGTTCACGCCGGCAAAGAAATCCGAAAGTGTGGCTGCTACCTCCATTTACGTATGACTACAAGAGCGAAAAGTACTCAAGTCCGAAGGATTATTATGCTGGTATCCGAGTAGAATGCGCGTTCAGGGTAACGGAGCAAGAAGGATTGTATAATGATCTACGTAACTTTGGGGCACCGGTACCTCATCGTCGTTCATTGACCATGGCTAGACGAAATGTGAGTGACTATGAAATAGCAGTTACCAGAATTAAGAAAGAGAACAACAGAATGTTGATGCGGAGATGTCGACATTTCATGCTTCAGCTAGCCACCGAAATGGCAGAAGCAAGCAACCGAGATTTGACAATGACTGAGCGAAATAATGTCTTAAATAATGAAAAATATTTCTCTGACTACTACATGTCAGATGAGGAATAAGAAATCAAACACCGTTATCTTCCATATATGTTTGTATGTATGTTGTGTCATATGTTCGTTACTAGAGTGTAATTGTTAATCTAACGTACGGATGTATTTCAAGTATTTGTTTTATGAACCTGAACTGCATGACTTTCTTTATTGAATTGCAATGAGTTAATGAATGTTCTGGATTAATAAATGGATTAATGTATGTTCAATTATGTGAATACTTAAAACACATAAAACATAACAGGTAGCTCGGTCAAAAGCTTCCCTTAACTGGGGCTGGTGAAATAGGGATTAATTAACAAAGAATTTCAATCTCCATTAGGAAAGAAGAAAGAGTCACCTTCCAATTCCTAAAAGTCCAGTACAAATGATGACTCCGGTAATGAATGACGGGGTTGACAAAAAACTAAACTCGGTGAAACGAACTACCGCCTTCAATAACACATAAAACATAACAGGTAGGTCGGTGAAAAGCTTCCCGTAACTGGGCCTCGTCAAATAGGGATCCTCAACGTAAAGAATTTCAATCTCTATCAGGAAAGAAGAAAGAGTCGCATTCCAATTCTTGGAAGTCCAGTAAAAATGACGACTCTGGTAAGGAATGGGGGGTTGACAGAAAACTAAACTTTGGGAGCTGGACAAACAAGCTCAAACTCAAGTGGTTGGTCTAGTTGGGGGACTAAGTTTGTGAAGTCATGTGACCTGGTGCACAGGCTTTGGTTTTCTCGATATTTTGATCGATTTTTTTATTACAGTGACAACTCATCTCTACTTGATATATGTGGGATTCTCAATTCAGAAAGTCACATGACAACAGTGAATTCACTGATTTACCTTATAGTGAGCATGCCCTTATTTTGTCTGTATATGCAGATGGATTATCAAGTCATGTGACTTGGTGCACAGGCTTTCGTTTTCTCGATTTTTTGCTCGATTTTTTTATTACAGTCACAACTCATCTCTACTTGATATATTTACGATTCTCAATTCAGAAAGTCACATGGCAACAATGAATTCATTGCTTTACCTTATAGTGAGCATGCCCTTATTTTGTCCGTATATGCAGATGGATTGTCAAGTCATGTATTTTTTTATTACAGTGACAACTCATCTTTACTTGATATATGTGGGACTCTCAATTCAGAAAGTCACATGGCAACAGTGAATTCACTGATTTACCTTACAGTGACCATGTCCTTATTTTGTCTGTATATACAGATGGATTGTCAAGTCATGTGACTTGGTGCACAGGCTTTCGTTTTCTCGATTTTTTGCTCGATTTTTTTATTACAGTGACAACTCATCTCTACTTGATATATTTGGAATTCTCAATTCAGAAAGTCACATGGCAACAGTGAATTCACTGTTTTACCTTATAGTGAGCATGCCCTTTTTTTGTCCGTATATGCAGATGGATTGTCAAGTCATGTATTTTTTTATTACAGTGACAACTCATCTCTTATTGATATATGTGGGATTCTCAATTCAGTAAGTCACATGGCAACAGTGAATTCACTGATTTACGTTACAGTCAGCATGCCTTTATTGTGTCCGTATATGCAGATGGATTGTCAAGTCACGTGACTTCATACACAGTATTTTCTTTTCTCTGCTTTTTTAGTCTAGTGACACTCATACCTTGTTCATATATGTGGGATTGTGATGCAGAGGCATCTTTGTAAAGCCGTTCATAACCAACTATATAAACGGCTAAAGGTGAAAACACAACCTTACAACTCATTTCGCTCTACAAAATTGTCATTTATTTGTTTTAAAAAATTAGCATGGCTACATCGTTCGTGGGAGGGAGTGGGAATCGCAGAGGTGGTAGGAACTTGCAAAGGGGTGATAGTTCACAACGAGGAGGGGGAAGGGGAAGTGGCAATGCTGAAGATGAAACACCATTTCCTTCGTTAGATCCCTCTTGTGCTTATCATGATAGGTTTGGGAAGCGACATTTTGTCATGCCCAAATACTATCGAGATCCATGTGGTTTGGTGGAGGATCCATCAGATAATCAAACAGGATATGGTTTAGCAAACGCTAGACTTCTGAAGTGGCCTGCACTATTTATAGAGCGAGTGCAAATGGAAAGATTATGTGGGGAAAATCGACTGAAGGTGCCAAAAGCACGTTCTGTTGAGATCCAAAAGGAAGATCCTGATAATGTTGATCGACTATGTAAAAGACTACAACGTGAGATTTCTCAAATGAACCGTAGGTTAGCCCGCGATATGCAGCTATACATAGTTAAGAAGGATGCCCAGAAGAACAAAACAGAACCAAATGATGCGGCTATCAAGGGTATCATGGAGGATCCTCAGCTTGTCTCTGATGCTGAGCTTTCGGATTGTTCAGACTCTGAGCCACCTGCCGATTTAAGTGCGAATTAGGTGTTAATGTCTACACTTCGGCAATATAACAACTTGCATTAATATGTAATGTCTGTGTTAGAGTAAGTATAACTGTTATGTTATGTTATGTTATGTTTATGTTTAAGTTTATGTTTATGTATTGTGTCTGTCAAATGTTACGGCTATTAATATGCAATATTAGGTCATGAATTAGGTGTTTGTCTGTCTAACTGTTATGTTTATGTATTGTGTGTTCAGTTCAGGGTCTCCATGATATATGTAATGTGTGTTCAGTTCATGGTGTCCAGAATGTCTTTTTGTGGGAGAATTATGTCGGTACTACCTATGTAACTGGAAACTATTACATTTGCAACTTCAGTTATGTTGTTTTCATGCCTGTTTGAGTATTTAGTAAATTAGTGACTTCGTATATTATGTATTAAGTATTATTACAAAATTGTTGGCAAAATTTATTTTAGGAGCTCTCGCTGTGGCCTTCGTCTTCTTGGCCTACTCCGCGGTGATCTTCGCGTCTCACCCTTCGTCGTTGCTCGTCGAGCTGCACAGTGTGTGGGTGTGCTTCAGACTGTAGAGCATGCATATCACATTCTAACCCATAACAAAGACGAAACAAAAAAATAAATTTTCTAAATGAAAACGGGTACAAAACGACTTTACTAAACTACTTTACTAAACTGGTTTTCTAAATTACATTCTCACCTTCTAACCCAAAACAAAGACAAAAGAATAAATATATGTATATGTTTAAATGAAAACGACTTTCGTAAAGCCAAAATAATTTTCTAAATAACACCTTCTAACCCAAAACAAAGACAAAAGAAATTTTTTTTTTTACATGAAAACGACTTTAGTAAAGCCAAAAAAAAATTATTAATTACATTATCACCTTCTAACCCAAAACAAATACAAAACAATAAACAAAAAAAAAATTTACATGAAAACAACTTCAGTAAGACGAAAAAAATTATTAATTACATTTTCTAAATCAAAACGAAGACAAAAGAAAAAATAAAAAATTTAACATGAGAATGGCTTCAGTAAAGCCAAATAAATGAACATGATTGGCTTAATAATATCTAAATGAATATGATTGGCTTAATAATATCTAAATGAATATGATTTTAAAATTATATATATGAAAAATAGTATGTAAAATTAATATATGAAAACAGATTTTTCTCATATTATGTAAAATTTATTGTAAACCTGCATTCAAAAACAAAAGAAAAAAAAAAGAAAAAAAAAACATATTTTAACATGACAATAGCTTTAGTAAAGCCAATTTCAATTTTATGAATCATATTATCACCAAAACAATGACAACAGACAAAAAAAATAAAAAATAAAAAATAAAAAAATAATCTGCTAATGAGGAAAGAAATGGGAGTTGGGTGTACAGTGTAAACGCTATTGGAAATGGCGTTTTCTTCAGAACTAAAGGCGCTATTCCGAATAGCGTTTTTGTCAACAGTAAAGGCGCTATTTGTAATAGCGTTTTCATCACATATACAGTGAAGGCGCTATTTGTAATAGCGTTTTCTTTAGAAACCTGCATTCCGAATACATATACAGTGAAGGCGCTATTTGTAATAGCGTTTTCTTTAGAAACCTGCATTCCGAATACATATACAGTGAAGGCGCTATTTGTAATAGCGTTTTATTCAGAAACCTGCATTCCGAATTCAGAATAGTGTTTTGTTTAGAAGCGCTATTTGCAATAGCGTTTTCTTAATCAAACTCGCTAATTGGAATAGCGATTACACTGTTCATCCAATTTCGACCTCCTCACAGTAAAATCGCGAATGGGAATGGCGCTTCAGCTTATTTTGGGAAGAAGTTGGCCTAGTTTGGGAAATACAATGCAAAATAGGCTTATTTTGGGAAAACCCCAAATTGCTCCACTCTTACACATTGCACCCAAATAACCAATTCTCAAAATAAAACTAATAATCAGTAATATAGGAGAACTTTTACCTCCACCAATGGGTGTTCAACTATCACCAATTTGAGCCTTCAATCTCTACAGCAGTCTCTCTTCCGAAACGTCTGTAATATTGTGATACCACATAACGTGAAAACCTCTTTTTTTTTTCTTTTTAAAAGGGTTAAAAAAACCTAGTTCTTAAGATTACTAAATTACCCATACAATTTATTTTAATTATTAATCTATCCAAAAATAATTCTATAAATAACTTGGGTTTTACATTCTCCCCCCTTAAAAGAAATTTTGTTCTCGAAATTTGACATACCTGGAGTCTCAAAAAGTTGTGGATACTTTTGTCTTATTTCATCTTCGAGTTCCCAAGTAGCTTCTCTTTCCGAGTGATTACTCCATTGAACCTTAACGTAGTGGATGACTCGACGCCTTAAAACTTGTTCCTTCCTATCAACAATTCATATAGGGTGTTCCTCGTAGTTCAAATTTTCCTTAAACTGTAACGGTGCATGATCAATCACATGACTAGGATCCGGTATATACTTCCTTAACATTGAGACATGAAAAACATTATGAACTCCAGCTAGTGAAGGTGGTAGGGCAAGTCTGTAAGTTACCTCTCCAACTCGATCTAAAACCTCAAATGGTCCAACAAATCTAGGACTCAATTTACCCCGAACACCAAACCTCATTACTCTTTTCATAGGAGACACCATAAGGAACACATGGTCTCCAACCCCAAACACCAAATCGCGTCTCCTATTATCTGTATAACTTTTCTGTCTACTCTGTGCAGTGCAAAGTCGCTCTCTAATAAGATTGATCTTGTCCACTGTTTGTTGCACAATCTCAGGTCCTAACAACTTCCTTTCGCCCACATCATCCCAGCAAATAGGTGATCTACACTTTCGTCCATATAAAGCCTCATATGGTGTCATCTGAATGCTCGCATAATAACTGTTATTATAAGAGAATTCCACTAAGGCCAAATACTCATCCCAAGAACCTCCAAGATCAATAACACAAGCCCTTAACATGTCTTCTAAGGTTTGAATAATTCTCTCTGACTGTCCATCAGTCTGAGGATGAAAGGCAGTGCTAAAATTCAACTTAGTACCCAAAGCCGCATGCAAGCTTCTCTAAAACATAGATACAAATCTGCTATCTCTGTCAGACACTATGGTCATTGGAATACCATGCAACCTCACAATCTCCTTGATATACAATTTGGCAAGCCTCTCTAAGGAGAATCCCACCTTAAAAGCTAGAAAGTGGGCGGATTTTGTCAATCGATCAACGATAACCCAAATAGCATTGTTCCCACCTTGGGTTCTAGGCAACCCTGTCACAAAATCCATGGTAATATGTTCCCACTTCCACTCGGGAATAAGAAGAGGTTGTAACTTACCTGCAGGTCTTTGATGTTCAACTTTCACTTGTTGACATACCAAACATTGAGCAACATACTGAGCAATTTCCCTCTTCATATTATTCCACCAAAAGTTACTCTTCAAGTCTTTATACATTTTAGTGCTCCCTAGATATACCGTATACCCTGAACTGTGAGCTTCTCTCAGGATTTCTCTCTTGAGATCTAAATCATTAGGCACACACAACCTCTCTCCAAATCTCAAGGTTCCATCTTAATGCATACAAAATTCCATCTGAAGCCTTATTTCCATTTCAACCTTAAGTTTTTGCAACTGAGGATCTCTTCCTTGAGCATCTTTAATTCTATCAATCAATGTGGGTTGAACCCTAAGGTTTGCCAACTGCACTCCATGGTTGTGCCATCTAATCTCAATATTCAACCTTCGCAAGTCGTCTAAGATATTCTTTTGGTTAGTGATCAAGGTAGCCAAATTACTCGGGGTCTTTCTACTCATGGCATCCGCCACTGCATTGGCTTTTCCTGGATGATAATTGATAGTCAAATCATAGTCCTTTAATAGCTCCAACCATCGCCTTTGCCTCATATTCAATTCTTTTTGAGTGAAAATATACTTCAAACTTTTATAATCAGTGAATATCTCACATTTCACCCCATACAGGTAGTGCCTCCAGATTTTCAATGCAAACACCACGGCAAACAACTCCAAATCATGCGTAGGATAATTCTGCTCATATGGCTTCAACTACCTAGATGCATATGCCACTACCTTATCATTCTGCATCAGGACACAACCCAAGCCCATCTTCGATGCATCACTATAGATGGTAAAACCTTCATCTCTGGACGGAACTATAAGTATTGGAGTAGACACCAAATCGACTCTTTAGATCCTAGGAACTCTTCTCACAATCATCAAACCATTCAAATTTCGCCCTTTTTGTGTTAAATGAGTCAAAGGCATAGAAATTCAAGAAAATCCCTCAACAAACCTTCTATAATAACCTACTAAACCCAAGAAGCTACGAATTTCAGTGACACTAGTAGGCTTATTCCACTCTACCACCGCCTTCACTTTCTTGGGGTCAACAGACACCCCATCTCTAGATATCACATGACCCAAAAATGATACACTCTCCAACCAAAATTTACACTTCTTTAATTTAGCAAATAATTTCTTCTCCCTTAATATTTGTAACACTATTCTCAGATATTCTTCGTGCTGCTCTTTACTCTTCGAGTACACAAGAATGTCATCAACAAAAACTACCACAAACTGATCTAAAAAGGGTTTAAATACTCTGTTCATTAAATCCATAAAAGCTACAGGCGCATTGGTCAACCCAAACGGCATCACTAAAAATTCATAATGCCCATACCTAGTTCGGAAGGTTGTCTTAGGTATATCTTCTACCTTAACCTTCAATTGATGATAGCCAGAGCAAAGGTCAATCTTAGAAAAGACTTGTGCTCCTTGCAACTGATCAAATAGGTCATCTATCCTAGGCAAAGGATATTTATTTCGAATTGTCACCTTGTTCAACTCTCGGTAATCAATGCAAAGGGAAAAACTACCATCTTTCTTTTTCACAAATAAAACGAGCGCACCCCAAGGAGAAACACTAGGCCTAATGAAGCCCTTATCTAGTAACTCTTGTAATTGTTCCTTCAACTCTGCTGGGGCCATCCGACATGGAGCCTTGGAGATAGGACCCGTACCGGGTATCAATTCTCTCTATCTAGGGGCAACCCTGGTAAATCTTCAGGAAAAACATCGGGAAATTCCCTCACAACTAGAATATCCTCTAACTTCAATTCAGTTTCACAGGTATCTCTCACAGAAGCTAGATAACCCTCGCAACCATTCCTCAACAATCGTCTAGCTTGCAAATCTGAGATTACTAAAGAAGGAGTGTTAACTCCACTACCCACAAAACAAAATTTTGGTTGATTAGGAATCTGAAATACTACCCTTTTGCCTCGGCAATCAACACAAGCATAATTGGTTGCCAACCAATCCATTCCAAGAATTATGTCAAAGTCTCGCATATCTAAAATAATCAAGTCTACAAGCAATTTCCTGTCATCTATACTAACCACAAGAGATTTGAAAATTAAGTTAGCAACCATAACACCTCCTATCGGGGTTTCAACACATAAGTCGATCTCTCTAGAGACACATTTCCATCCATGTTTCTCAACAAATCCCATAGACACAAATGAATTGGTAGCGCCATAATCAAATAACACATGTGTATAAACAAAAGACACTAAAACAGTACCTGACACCACCATGTTGGAAGTTTGAACATCTTGTTGCGTGAATGCGTACACTCGACCCTGAGTCTTTGGCTCATGACCTCCATTTTTCTTTTGACTTCCTAAAGACACATTGTCTGTTGAAGTTCCTTTATTTGTCCATACTTTCTGTTTAGTCTCACGCCCCTTTCGGTTAGGGCAATCAGCTATTCTATGCCCCTGTTGCCCGCAAGAGAAACAAGCCCTAGTATTCTAATGACACTCACTATTGTGATGGAATCCATTACATCTAGTGCACTGTATCCGATCATTCTTCTTATCAACACTACCACCCATAGTTCAACTTCCCCAACTCCCAATTGAAGAAATGTTTTGTCTTTTAGCATTGCCCTTCGAACTGTTATTAGTTTGGAAGTTGGAAGAACTAGGCCTCTTCTTATAGTTTTCTTCTTTCTCTTCTTGGGCTCTAGTAAGGCCACTCTCAACCAACAATGCCTTATTCAATACGACTCCAAAAGTAGGTAACTTGAAAGGAACCACCTGTTGTATAATGTTCGTTCTTAGCCCACCTTCGAACTTTCGTGCTTTGCTATCCTCGTCTGCTTCAAATGCTGATGCAAATTTAGACAACTTCGTAAACTCGGCTTCATATTCAACAATCATCTTAGTCCCTTTCTCTAACTTTGAAAATTCCCTCTGTTTTTGTAGACGAACACTCCTAGGGAAGTATTTCTCATTGAATGCATTCTTAAACCTTTCCCATGTATAGGGGTTGGCATCATGCTCATGTATGCGCTTCTCCATCTGCCACCAATCGTTAGCTATCCCTTGTAACATAAACGTAGCATAGGTCACCTTCTGGTCATCCGTACACTCAAAAACGGGAAACAACTTTTCCATTTCTGTCAACCATTTTTCAACCTCCAAAGGGTCTGTGGCTCCGTCAAATGCCAAGGCTATCTTCTTAAACTCAGTAATGTTACAACATCCCCTCGGTTGTGGCCCAACACCTGGCTGCATCCGTTGTTGTTGCTCCGTAAGTCTAGTCAAGTTATTTCCTATGGTGGTTTTTGTTGCACCACCCCGGCCAAAGTCTGAAGCACTTGAACCATTCTAACTGGGTTAGGGATTGCAACTTGTTCTTGTTGTCCCAACTCTTGCCCCTGATTTTCTCTGACTGCTTGAGAACCACTACCATTATTAGTCACATTCTCTCGCTGATTGTTATTACCAGTCCGTCAATTCGTTTGACCTTGGCCTATATTCTTAGCCATATTTGCCAATGTCTCCTCATGTTCCATTGCAACCTATATGCATCAATAATAAAACCTCATCTTATTCTATTCTCAAGTCTCTATAACATGTAAATAAAATTAACATTATACTAAATTATAAGCGTTCCCAATCCTACATCCACCCAATCTCACTACTATTCTATACCAGTCTTTAAAATTATAACTTGGCTCTGATACCACAATATTGTCACGCCTCAAGCTCCGTGACAACGCCGAACAGTCATTTAAGTGAGCATGTAAGGCTAAGAGTCCAACACATAGCCAACAATGTAAAATACTCCAATTAAATCCTTAATTATCATAATGCTAAAATCCATAAAAATTGATAATTCTTATCATATGAAATTGTCCACCAAGTCCACTAATAAAATCCACTAACAAAACAATAATTCAAGTACTTAAATCATAGTCCTACTCTCGACACTCCCACAAATAAAAATCACGCGCAACTCTACTCCTCAGAATCTGAAAAAAAAATAAGGATAAGCTAGACACCCCAGTAAATAACCAACCATCACGTCTAGTTGGATCAAGTATACAAAAGAAACAGTGGATAACTAATAAATATATTTTTTTGCTACCATTCAATAAATGAACAATTATTCTGTAAGATGGTTTCATAGCTGAAAATAAATAGTGTAGCAATGCATTTTAATTGAAAAGACAATGAGGTAATTCAAAGAAATTCTGTTGTCCAAATCAATGGTTCAATATTTAGATGGTTCAATGATGCGATTCACAAAACCCAACTCTTGGTGACTACGGTCACTTAGCCCGTGACAAGGCCCAAAACTACACATAGGCTGGTGGTAAAGCCCCCCCAAAAAACTAGTTTTGTGCCAATAAATAACCCCCATTGGCTAGGGTCCAAATCGTAGTCAGACTAGAGTGATGTTCAAAATTCAAAACAATACACAACTTTTAAATAAAATATTTGATATTTTTAGAATAAACCTTTATGTTGAAATTGAATGTATAAAGAGAAATAGAGAATTGTATTATTGACGTAATATTGATTGATATATATTGAATGTTACAATGATTCCTATATATAGAAGAGTAGGTGGTAGTAGGTGGTAGGTGGAGTAGGTGAAGTGGAGGTGGTAGTGTTGAAATTGAATGTATAAAGAGAAATAGAGAATTGTATTATTGATGTAATATTGATTGATATATATTGAATGTTACAATGATTCCTATATATAGATGAGTAGGTGGTAGTAGGTGGTAGGTGGAGTAGGTGACGTGGAGGTGGTAGTGGTGTAGTGGGTTAGGTTTAGTGGAGTAGGTGAGGTGGTAGTGGTGTAGTGGGTTAGGTTTAGTGGAGTAGGTTTAAGTGGGTGAAGTAGGTGATAGGTTTTAACAGCCCCCCGCAAACTCAAGGGGGATAGGAACTAGCCAACTTGAGTTTGAAGAGAGTAACAAAACAAGAAAATAGACGAATACATAAAAGAAAAGAGGATAGGAGACACTGTATGGTCGTGTCAGACCGATGGTGAAGACACTGTATGGTGGTGTCATAACGTTGTAGAGGACACTGTATGGCGGTGTCAGACCGATGTAGAAGACAGTTTATGGGGTCATGTCGGACCGTTGTAGCAGACAATGTTGTGACAGTTGTTGTGACAGTTTACAGAGTCTTGCTGGACCCTTGTAGAAACTAACCGGAATCAATGTCGGGACAGTTTACAGAGTCTTGTCGGACCCATAAAGGAGCTAACCGGAATCAATGTCGGGACAGTTTACAGAGTCTTGTCGAACCCTTAAAAAGTTGCACCCTCAAAAGGTGTGCCCAATCTATCAAAAAACGTGCCATCAAAAGGCGTGCCATCAAAAGACGGGCCATCAAAAGGCGCGCCCATTCCATAAAAAGGTGTGCCGGACATGATGGCGAGACGCGTGACCACATTGGCTTGCGCGCCCGTTTTGTCGTCTGGCGTCAAGTGGCGCGCGATGCGCGTGTCTGCCTCTTCATCATGGTCTTTATAAACCGAAGCGGAGGTTGAGGCTTGAAAGCATAACTAACCAGTGGAAACCTCTTCGTTCTCTGAGAGAGATTTCTGAGAGAGATACTCTGTAACACTCTGTTTTCTGAGAGAGATTTCTGAGAGAGATACTCTGTAACACTCTGGTGTCTCTGTTTTCTGAGAGAGATTTCTGAGAGAGATACGCTGTAACACTCTGTTTTCTGAGAGAGATTTCTGAGAGAGACACTTTGTAACACTCTGTTGTCCAGAAAATGGCTTCGTCTTCCCGTGGTCTGCTCACTCTCTTTCCAGACCTTAACGAGTCAACAAGAGAGATAACTGGTGCAGGGGCCAGTGAACCTCAACCAAGCACCCCAGGGTTTGCTCCGTTGAACTTTCCTATGCGGTCTGTGGAGCAAAAAATGGCAGTGCAAACTGACATTGAAGCCAATCAGTATACATTGAAGTCATGTGTGGAAACCATGACTGCGGTCACAAACCTGTCGCACCGGCTGCAGAGTAGGACAAATGAGGTGCAGCATTTAAACGCCCAACTGGCTCTGCTCCAGCGTATGTATAAGGATGCGCGAGCAGAGATAAGTGTGCTAAAGGCGGAAAACAAGGAGCTGAAGCGGAAGGCCACCGTGATGTTTTGATTTGGAGGTCCGCCATATGCTGTAGTGGAGGAGCAGGGTGGAGTGATCGTGCCCAGTGGAGTGGGAAACATAGAGGCAACACCGTCAAGGGCCGCCCAGGACGGAGGCAAGAAGAAAAGACCGGCGGAATAGGCGAAGAAGTGAGGTCGATGGGTGGCCGGCTGCAGAAAAGAAAACAAATCTTTGGGTGTTTTGTTTTGATTGATTGTGTGTGGTTTTTTTTTTTTTTTTTTTTTTTGATCGGGGTTGATCCCTGAGATGAATAAAATATGGTTTGGTGTGCAAAGCTATATTATTATTTTTATTTTTATTTTTATTTTTATTTTTATTGTGAAAAATGGAACATAAAAAAGATAAGATAAATAAATAAAAAATTCTATTTTGTGGTGAGGGAGTCGGTGAGGGAGGTGCAAAAGGTGATTAAAAGAAATAAATAAAGAAAGAGTGTGATGATGGATATGGGTATAGATGTAATAAAGGAATGAAAAGAAAGAAATAAATAAAGAAAGAAAAGAAAGAACAGCGTGTGACTTTGTTGTTTGAGAGAGAGAGACCGTGGGTTTGGTCTCTCCAAAAATCAGAAAGATAGAGAGAGCCCCCCCTGTTTGGTTTTCTCTTTTCGTCTTTATGCTGCTTAAGAGACACAGCCAACGCACAGATGGAAAGACCTAACAAAGGCCCTGCGGGCATTATTTTGCGAGTAGCTGCCAATCTTATACCAAATACAGACGCAAAGAGGAAGGTGGATCCAAACGCAAGGGCATCCTCTATTTCCTTCATCTCTGATGCTTGCATAAGAAAGTAAGCTGCAGCCATTAGAGATCCACCAGTAAGGCCTCCTAGAAGCGATCCTTTGCTTCCTGTTCTTGTATAAGCAAAAAGACCACCAACAAGGAGAAGCACTCCGTAGGCTGCAGAGGTAGCAGGGGCAAGGTCTCCGCCCAGTTGAGAGTTGCATCGATGAAAGGGACCACTAGTAGTACAAGTGGACTCAGAATTTCTGTTGAAGAGGAGGCATTGTCTTTGTCTTCCCCTGAAGCTAAAGCTAGGGCTTGTGGAAGAAATGCCCGAAAATCTCCTTCTTCTTCCTGTACTTCCTCTCAGATCGAGAATCGACGACAATGGAAATATCGGAGGCGTGTTTGTAGCTGCAGCTGGTATTACTATTAGACACACACAGCGACACTGACAGGGCGCCATCGTCCCCCCCAATTGACGGCGGCGCAACCTCCCTCCTCAACCAGGTACCAAACGCTGAACCCAACCAAGTCAGAAAAAGCAAAATACGGTGTGCTGTCTGTGGTTTGTGCACTCAGCAGGTTGAAGAAAGGAAATTTCAAGGTACGTGTAGAAAATTTTAGCAGACTAGGTTGAGGTCCGGCGGACGGCTAAGGTGAGGTTGCCGCCCGCCGGTGAAGCGAAAATATTAGGTTCTAAACCTGCTCTGATACCATGTTGAAATTGAATGTATAAAGAGAAATAGAGAATTGTATTATTGATGTAATATTGATTGATATATATTGAATGTTACAATGATTCCTATATATAGAAGAGTAGGTGGTAGTAGGTGGTAGGTGGAGTAGGTGAAGTGGAGGTGGTAGTGGTGTAGTGGGGTAGGTTTAGTGGAGTAGGTGAGGTGGTAGTGGTGTAGTGGGTTAGGTTTAGTGGAGTAGGTTTAAGTGGGTGAAGTAGGTGATAGGTTTTAACACTTTAGTACAATTTTCAGACTAGTTTCACAAAATATTCAAATAATTTTCATAATAATATTCGATGTTGTTTTATACTTGACCCATATTTTATTTTAAGAGCACATGAAGGCTATGAATAGGTACTTATAATTTTAAACGATTCAATAGGAATAAAAATGTACCAACAGTGATAGAGGGTTACTTACCTCAAACGCTTAAAATAATATTCCACCACACTACCTCCAGACACCCAGCTCCACTAATTCAATCACACGAACCTAATAAATTAATATTTTGATGTCTTTCACACATCAACAAGAACCCATTATATATATATGCTTAAAATCCCAGAGACACCAAATCTATCCACCCAATTCAATAGCCAAACATACCTTACCCTATGTACAAAACCCAAAAATCAAAACACACCCACCCAAATTGCTCCACTCTTACACGTTGCACCGAAACATCCAATTCTCAAAATAAAACTAATAATCAGTAATACAGGTGAACTTTTACCTCCACCAATGGGTGTCCAACTATCACCAATTTGAGCCTTCAATCTCTACAACAGTCTCTCTTCCGAAACCTCTGTAATATTGTGATACCACATAACATGAAAACCCTTTTTTTCTTTTTCTTTTTAAAAGGGTTAAAAAAACCTAATTCTTAAGATTACTAAATTACCCATACAATTTATTTTAATTATTAATCTATCCAAAAATAATTCTATAAATAACTTGGGTTTTACAGGCCCAATCAAAAGGCCAGACAGAAGGAACAGAAAGTCCAAAGTTGGATTCTAGTCCAAAATTGGCTCCTTAGAACAAACGAAGTGTCAGCAAAGAGCAATTGGCTAAAGTTCACACTGAACTGAAAGTCAGCGAAAGATCCATCTTAGCAGGTCTTGAGAAGCCTTGATGGAAGGCGATAGTGAGACAGAAGGAGAAGTTGAACTAGGCCAAAGGAAAGAAATGGCTGAGGATGAGATGTTTGATGCCTTCATGGCCGAACAGACATTTTTGGTCGAAAAAATAGCAGGAGCAGACTATTTGAAGGAAGTCACTAGTACTGAGTATCGGAGTGTAGAATAGAAAATGCTTCTGAAAAAACTAAACAAGTTTGCCTAGAAAAGAAACAAGTGCAGCCAGCAGTTCAGTTTGGCTCATTTCCTCCAGTGTCAGTAAATATGGTGTATATATTGCCACAGGAGTTCCAGGCTAAAGATGGAAACCAAGAAGGTCAGGAAATTGACCATATTCCAATTTCTAGTGAAGATTCACAGGTTAGCATAGTTCAAGATGAGTCTGAAGTGGCCACACCAATGGAAACTGAAGATGAGAGTGAGGAAGTGAGTATTAATCTCTTATATCCCTTTAAATATCCTACAACATCCATGACACAGCACGTTAAGCCCTTGTATATCAAGGATTTTTTCGATGGGATACAAATGAACAAGATATTGGTAGATAATGGGGCCGCAGTGAACCTGCTTCCGAAGTCCTCTTTAAAGAAACTGGGAAAAAGAAACCCCAGATAAATCCCAACTAGCATAACCATTACTGGCTTCGCTGGGGATAAGCAGATGGATCAGGATATCTTACCCATCAACCTAAGTGTGGGAACCAGAGATTGCATGACGACATTCTTTGTTATAGATAGTAATGCCAAGTATAATGTTTTACTTGGTAGGGATTGGATCTACACCAATATATGTGTGTCTTTCTCTCTACATTAGAAAATAATGATGGCCTTATGTAATAGAGAGACAGGGGAGATCAATGTAGACCCTCAACCCTTTATCGCTTGTGCTGACTTTGCAGAGGCCAAGTTGTATACTAAAGGAGTGACATCACTCAGTATATTGAGAAAACCTGATGGTTCAGTCGAAGTGATGGCTGATGATGAAGTAGCACACCTGAAGCACTTAGTGCAGGAGAGTGCTTATGAAGAATTCATCATCAAGGATGATAATGATGCCTAGTTGTAGGCAAGAAGATGAAACCCAAGAAGCCAGACCCTTGGCTTTAACTAAGTTTTCAATATTGGACATAAAATCGATAGTCCAGAAGGTTCAAGACCAAGAGAGAGAAGACATGGTAGTTGGCTGTAAGTAGAAGCAACAACAGGTCAGGTCTTTGACCTTTGATAAGTACTGTGCATTAGACATCGAAACAAAGGTCTAGGAAATACAAGAAGAAGAAGTCTTGTGGACAGACTTTGTCTACGAGGAAGAAAACAAAGATATTGAACCAGAGAAAGTGGGAGCAAAACAGAGCAAAGAAGTTGCTTCGAGGGAAGAAGAAATCAAAAGAGAAGCATTAGTAAGTGCTCAAATACAAGACCCCTTGGAAGAAGTCAATTTAGGGAAAGGTTTTTCACAGCAAACCACTTATATCAGTGCTTGGTTAAGTGCTCTTGACAGGGGTCAGTTATTGGTAGTTTTAAAGGGATATAAAGATTGTTTTGCGTGTTCTTATAATGAACTGTCAGGATTGGATAGGTCAATAGTGGAACGTAGGCTCCCTATGAAGCCTAACTTCAAACCACACAAACAAAAACCAAAAAGGATGAGTCCTGAAGTAGTTCAGAAAGTGAATGAGGAAATTCTCAGACTCCTTAAAGCAGGCTTCATTAGAACAACTAGGTATGTTGAATGGTTGTCAAACATTGTGCCTGTAGTTAAAGAGAATGACAAGATGAGGGTATGCATTGATTTAGAAATCTGAATTTGGTAACCCCAAAAGATGAATACCCCATGCCCATAGTAGACTTATTGGTGGACAGTTCAGCAGGGCCCGAGATTTTGTCTATGATGGATGGATATTCTGGTTACAACCAAATCTGCATTGCAGAGAAGGATGTCCATAAGACAGCATTCAGATGTCCTGGGAACATTGGCACATTCGAATGGGTTAAAATGCCATTTGGTCTGAAGAATGCTGGGGCTACATATCAAAGGGCAATGAACACTATCTTTCATGATCTCATTGGAGGATATTTAGAGTGTTACATTGATGATATTGTAGTAAAATCCTAGTCTATGGAGGAACACTTGGTTCACTTGGAAGCAACTTTCGAAAGAATAAGAAAGTTCAAGTTGAAGCTTAATCCTCTCAAATGTGCTTTTGGTGTATCAGTTGGAAAACTTCTTGGGCTATATAGTACACAAGAAAAGAATATAGATTGATCAGAATAAAGCCAAAGCCATCATTGAGGCCAAGCCTTCATCAAGTAAGAAAGAAGTACAAAAGTTCCTTGGTTAAGTTAATTTTCTTCGAAGATTTATTTCTAACACTGCAGGGAAAACTAAAGTATTTTCTTCTTTATTAAAGTTGAAAGATGAAGAGGAGTTTGTGTGGACAACAGAGCATCAAACTGCTTTCGAAGGAATTAAAGCCTACTTGGCCAAACCTCCAGTGCTGATGCCACCAAAGAGCGACAAGCCTTTGAAGTTATACATTGCTGCAGCAAAGGATTCATTGGGAGCTTTCCTAGCCCAGGACAATGAAGAAGACAAGGAGCAAGCAGTTTATTACCTTAGTAGGTTTTTAAATTCTTGTGAATATAAATATTCAACTGTAGAAAAATTGTGCCTTGCATTGTACTTTGTAGCAATAAAATTAAGATATTATATTTTGCCTAATGTTGTCTCGGTAATTCCAACCACAAACTTGGTTAAGTATATGTTATCTAGACCAATGTTAAAGGAAAGAATTGGCAAGTGAATATTAGCCTTGTCAGAGTTTCATCTAGAATATGTCCCCCAAAAGGCAGTAAAGGACAAGTTTTGGCTATATTTTTGGCAGATCATCCATGTCAAACGGAAAGCCAGGAGATAATGGATCTTGGTATGATCAGTGTTGAGCCATGGCAGATTTGGTTCGACAGTTCAAAGGCCAATGGTCTTATTGGAATTGGTATTGTAATTAAGTCACCACAGGGGATAAAAACCACACATGGTTTCAGAGTGGATAAAACTACTTGTTCCAATAATCAAGCTAAATATGAAGCTTTAATAATAGGACTGGAAATTCTTATTGGATTACAAGCTCATGCAGTTGATATATTTGGAAATTCTCAATTAGTGGTCAACCAAGTGAAAAGAATTTTCAAATGTCAAAATGCAAGCATGTTACCATACTATGTTGTTGCATTACATTTGCTTTCTCAGTTTTAGATAGCAAATGTGACTTATATCCCAAGGTTCATGAATAATAAAGCCAATGATGTAGCTTAGAAGGCTTCGAATTTCAGAAGAAAGGATGACACTCAATTGAACATAAGTCAAACAACATATCAAAAATTAATACCACTTTTAACTAAGAGGAATGTGGTGTTAGAAGTCAATCATAATGACTTACAGGATCAAGATTGGAGGCACCAATAATGCAGTACCTAATTAGCCCATCTTTGAAAGCCAACAGAAAGATCAAATTACAATCTATGCAATACATAGTGTATGGTAATGCTCTTTACAAAAGGGGAGCAGATGGATTGTTATTGGAATGTCTAGGGCCGAAGGAAACATTAACAGCCATGGCTGAAGTTCATGAAGGCATTTGTGGTGCCCATCAGCCTGGTGTGAAGATGAGATGGTTGCTTCGAAGGCATTCTTACTATTGGCCAACCATCTTTAAAGATTGTATAGAGTATGCTAGAGGTTACCAGGGATGCCAAAAACATGGCATGATAAGACATGTACCAATAACTGATTTACATGCAGTTGTGAAGCCTTGGCTATTTAGAAGTTGGGCTATGGATATGATAGGGAAAATACATCCACCCTCTTCGAAACACCATTGTTTCATCCTAGTGGTCACAGATTACTTCACTAAGTGGGTTGAAGCTAAACCATATAAAGCTGTGGATCAAACTGAGGTTATTAGATTTATTAAAGATCTGATTCACAGGTTTGGCATCCCACAGACCATAACTATGGATAATAGGACTGTATTTGATGGAAAGATGATAAAATCTTTCGTGGCAAAATTTGGAATTAGCCTTGTTAATTCCACTCTTTATTATGCACAAGCAAATGGTCAGGCAAAATCATCCAACAAGTCCTTCAAAAAAGGAATATAGAGAATTGTGAAAGACAATCCTAGGGATTGACATAACTTGTTGTTGGATGTATTGTGGGCTTATAGGACTTCTCCAAGATCAAGTACAGGAGTTACCCCCTATGCCTTAGTATATGGGCATGATGCAGTGTTTCTTGTGGAGGTTAACATTAAGTCGTTGAGGGTGAAATGCCAAGACAAGTTAAATTTGGAACAGTACCATCAGAGCATGTTCTTGGAATTAGAAAATGTGGGTGAAGCTAGAATTTTGGCATTAAATAGTATTCTTTTCCAAAAAAAGAGGACAGCCAAAAACTATAATAAAAAAGTTAGGCACATTAGCTTTGATGAAGATGATTTGGTATGGAAGACAATACTTCCAATAGGATTTAAAAGCCATAAGTTTGGCAAATGGTCACCTAAATGGGAAGGTCCATATCAAATTCATAAATTCTTGCTCGGAGGAGCATACAATTTGAAAAATCTGAATGAATATGTGCGTCCTAAGAAAATTAATGGTAGGTATTTGAAACCTTATTATCCAATTGTGTGGGAAACACAGTGAGTGTAAAAAATGCTAAATAAGAGAAGCATAAAGACACTCAAATAATGAATAAATATTTCATTTCATATAGAGTTGAGTACATGTAGCCATAAATTGGCCTAAAAATCAGTACAATGTTTCAGTTGTTCCCTTACAATTGATTCTCTACTCTTAAGATATGGGAACAGCTGAATGGTTGTAGCCATGTCCTGCCATTGATTGGTGATTTACAACTTTGTAGCAATTCGATCCAAGGCTAGATTAACTGTTGATAACTCTTCTTCTAATTGAGCCTTCTTCTCCAAGAGTTGGGTTCGAAATCGAGAAGCAGAGGAATGTTGTCCCTTAAATTTAGACACCTCGGCATGTATATGGGAAACAAATTCCTTGTCTTTCAATAGCTTCTCCTCTGCTGCTTTGGCAATATGGCAGATGTTGACGTAAAAATCTATGGTAGCTGCTGCCTGGGACAAGTGACTTGAAATAGCCATGTTGGATTTCTCAATGACGTTACAGCACTGGAGGAAACCATTCTTGATGATAGGTCTTTGTAAGGCTTCGAATGGGATCCTTGAGAATAATGTCAGCAATTCCAAACAAGTGCCCAAGTCTAATGGAGGTAAGAAAGCCCTATTGATGGTTGAGGAGCTCTCAAAAATTTCCAAAAGAGAGTCAGCCAGAACCAATGGCTCAGCTTCATTATTGGTTGCTGGAATGGTAGAAGCTATGTCAAAAAGGCTAGCCAGCCTAGCTTCAAAAATGTTCATCTCTATCACTGACATTAGAGGTGTAGAAAGATTTCTAGTGGAAGGAGGAGATAGCTGCGTAGGGATAGGAGAAGAGATTGAAGTGTCCCTAGTAGTGCTTATAGTCCTGGCCACCAATAAGTTAAGAGAAGAAGTACTGGAGCTAGATGGTGATGGTGGACAAAGAATTGGTGAGCTACCAGTGTCTTCTCTGGGAGTATCAACTATCACTGAAGATGAAGTGATAACTGGGACCTCCTCAGGTGGAGAAGGAATAGCCAAGACCATAAGGAGAGAATTGGGCTTAAATGAAGGTTAAGTGAGGTTGATACAAAGTTAGGCCTGAGTATAAAGGGGCAGGTATGTTTGGCCTCAAAGAAGATATGGAAAATGTGGAGCTAGAAAGAAGGAATACTGTTTGGATAGGCTCGACATTCATGGGCACTTTTGTGGGGCTCTTATTTCTTCTTGGCCTTTCATCTGACAAAGGAGAAGGATGTGGAATAACTTTTGCTGCAGATCAGAAAATAAGAAGTAATGATAAGTTTTGTTGCTCGAACTTTAAGAAAGGAAATCAGCAAAGAAACTAAAGGAAATTACCAGCCTCAGAAATAGTGGTAGTAATGATTGGAGAACTGCGAAGAGCATAATGTTCGGCAGTTTGTTGCCTTCTTACAGCTTCTCTTTGGAGTGCATCAGCAGCAGCGGCTTCATCCTTTAGTACTTGCTGCTGTCTCCTCTTCTCAGACCTCTGAAATACAATGATTTCTTTGGAGTGCTCCTCTTCCATTGCTTTGGTAGTTGCTTCATGAGTAGAGTCCCCAATAAGGTCAGAGGGAGAAATTGTCATTTTCTTCCTTCTTTTCAATGGTATCTCTTTCTTTTTTTCTGTTTCTTCCTCTTCCAATTGAGTTTCAAGTATCTCCTCCTCAAGATTAAGCAAAAGTCTTATTTTCCTCTATTGTTGTTACTTACCTTTGAGGACATTCAAAGCCTGACCTCTCCGAGGAGATTCTACTTGTGAAGCTCCTACATTAAAAAAATAGAAAGCCATAAGTAGATGAACAAGGCATTGTAAACATCATAGAGAGAAGAGAAAGGAAAAAATGGAAATGCATGCCTCTCTTCGAAGTAGTCTTGGTGACTCTAGGAGAAGGAAGAGAGGCAACGAGAGTAGTCTCTGTGACAGTAGGAGTAAGAGCTGGGATAGCAGGCGCAGTAGAGACTATAATAGTGGTCCCAGTCTTTTTGGGTTTGGCTTGAGTGGGCACATGTAGTCCCACTAGCAGATCTTTGGGAGGTATTGCCAGGAGCACCTCCATATTGGCTGTCCACCAATTTTGAAATCTTGTTTAAAGTTGTGCCATGTGGGATAAAAGGGCTGAATTGAAACTTACTCAATTCTTGTAGCAATTTGAATGTTGCTTCTTCCAATTTGTTTTTGGGTACCTTCAGGCCTTTGACTGTAAGATTGGTATTGGAGAGGCTACAAAGAGGGATAGGGATTCCTTGAGTAAGCCCAAATTGCCTGGCAAATTAGGAAAGACAGTAAACTTCATATATACATTTGTAAGCTCGAAGATTCAAAGTACCAATGAAGAGCTCCCTTGGCAACAAGATAGAGGCCCACATATCCTTGTGTAATGAATTGGAGCACTCCCTATTAGCCAAAAATGCCCTGAGCCAAGCTGGTCTTGTATTAGTTTCGAAGGGGCAAATGAAGGAAGGAAGTGGAGAAATTGGGAGTTGATGAAAGAAAGTAAAGTAGTAGGCAAAGCTGGAAAGGTATAAAGAAATCCTGGCAAATTTCTCTCTATAAATAATGGGTTCTTGCACCAAAAATCTCAAGCAGTTGGAATGTAGACCAGTGAAATATGCGTAGAGCCAGAGTTGTAATACTGATAGAGGGCCTTTTTGGTTAACATCAAGAGGTTTCTCGTAAAATTGGGAGCAGGCTCTATATACATGGCCTAAAACATAAGGAACCAAGGTTATTCTCTTCTTCGAGACAAGAGCCTTGGCAAGTGGGCCAAACTCAGGCATAATTCGCTGAGATGAAGTGCAAAAGAGAAATTTGCATAACCAATACAGAATGAAGAAAAAGAACTCTTAATCATCTATAGAACCTATCTTCTTGTTCTCAAATTTTACAAAATCACTGAAAGAAGAGCTCAAGGATGGAATGATGAAGTTGACCGAAAGGTCTGGGTAACTAGACGAACAGAGAGCACCAAGTGGTGAGAGCCCTAAAAGATGGCAAATATCAAGAACGGTGGAGGCCATCATACCACACCGAAACTGAAAAAAATTAAAAGCCGAATTCCAGAAACAAAGGGCTGTAGGAATTAAAAAATGATCCTCAGGGATAATGAACCTGGAAAGGCGAAGGGCATCAAGGATACAGAGCTCTTGTAGATCCAATTCTTTGGCTAGCATAACCTTGTCATACCACTCCTCCCATTCAACCCTCAATGTGGGCCAGCAGCAGTGGGGACGGTTTATCCTCCAGCTTCCCCAATCAAAACCCTCTTCGTAGAGCAGGAAGTGATCCTCTAGACGAGGATACAAAGCAGGAAGTTGAGCTAGGGCTTCTCTGAAGATGGGTCCCAAGACGTATTCCTGTAGTTCATTATGGCGAGGAATAAAGAGGTGACCATCTATGGCACTCGGTTCACCAGCTCTGAGCTTGGATATCTCTTTGTCGATACTCCTCTTTAAAGGCAAGAATGGACTCACGCACTCCACAACTGGTACTTTTAGGGAGAAAAAAGCCATTGGCAAGAGTTTTCGGAGGACAAAGTTGAGAAAAGAGTAAAGAGGAGGAGAGAGCAGGAGAAGTGAAAGGGTTTGTGTTTTGGGCGAACGAGTAAGATAAAAGCGCGAAGGGAGAGGGTTTTAAACCTTTATGTTCAAAAGATGCCCCATCTGGCTAAATAGGTAAAAAGACTTGAGATAGATTGTTTGGCTGATGTTGGAACCCTGTATGAGTTTAAGACTTTGTCCTAAAATTTGTGAGGGTCCTGAAAGTGCAATGTGAAAAGTCTCTCATGGTTGATTGTTTGGGCGTGAGACATATCTCAAACAATCAAATTGGCTTCGAAAAAAAATATTTGGCTTCGAAAGTCAAGATTTGGCTCCAAAGCCAGATGTCAAACAATCAACTAAGGCTTCGAGAGCAGGTAATTGCTTTCAAAGCACATTTTATGCCTAAAAATACAAGAACGCTTAGGTTTTGTTTGCTTCAAAGGGATTGGTGACTTGTTATTAGGTTTCTTGTAAAGATAAAATCCTTCGAAGTAAACTTTGAAGTACTCTGCAGCTAGAATTTGTTTGTTTTAGACTTCAAAGTTGCAAAACCAATATTTGGTCAAGTAGTGAAGAAACTGAAAAGAAGCTCACTCTTTAGGAGTAAGCGGGGTAAGAAAAGTCCTATACTTCGAACCACGTAGATTGTGTTTCGAAGTAAAGTTGGTTAATTCGAAACTATTAGTTAAACAAGAACATATTATGTTAACCATATAATTGGAATGTAAATCAAAGGTTGCCCTTCTTAAGAGAAAATTCCACACTTTGGAAGTTTTTGAGTAAGGCTTTCGAGTAAAATTGGTAGATTCAAAGCTTCTTTGAACATAATGAGTTAAGTCACAACAACCATACAATTAAGCATACAATTATAATATAAAATGAGATCATGATAGATGAAATTTGAAAAGACTAGTTTTATTGATAAGTAATATTTACATTGGGAAGACTCATTTGGCTACATTGTCAATTTCGTAAAAATAAGGGATGGACAAAGTTACAAGATCATGAAACTTAGTCCAGCAAAACTCAATAAACATATACTCTTTTATTAATCTATCTTCTATCCTATCCAAATTTGGTTTATCTAATTGATGAGCCCTTAATTAGAAGAAGAGTTATTGGGCTTTCATTTCAAATTCTATTTGCTTAAGAGCCTTCTCTGTCTCATCCATCTCCTCTTCCTCATGTGCTTCGCCCATAATGGCATTTTCTCCATACTCTAAGTCGTGGTTTTGGAAGTTCTCATATTTTTCGAGGAGATTCTCTGCCTCATATTGAATTTGGATTTGAGCAGCAGCGGTTTCATTCAATACTTCATTGGTAATAGAAGCATTGATGCGCCAATTGAGTAGGAAGGGAAGTTGGTCCAGGAAAGCATAGAGCTCTGCATGGGCTACAGGGTTGAGAAGATGGCTGCGAGAAATAATGTCACAAGCCCATAACAGGTTCTTGTGAGGAATATTATCTCGCAAGACTTGAAGGACAAATGGGAGAAAGCAGCAAGCAAGGTCTGAGCCCTATATTGCTGGTAAGCAGTTAGAGGAATTGGAGCTTGATTAGGAGTGAAGTGTTGACTCTCGAAGAGGGTGAGCCTCAATTCCTCAATCCAATTTGGGTTGGAGGGAAACAAAGGAGCAGTGGGAGCCCCTCTAAATGATGATAGGAATTCAGGTTTGTTTACACACTCAAGCCAATCAGAGGAGCAAAGTTTTTCTTTTTTGGCCAGGAGTGCAGGACTGATTCCTAAGGCTTCATCAGGCTATTGAGCCCTTCGCACCATTCAAGACGGCAAAGTAGAGGTGTACCATGCTGAAAACAAGTTGTCCTCAAGGCTGTGTAGACGGTTGAAAGGAATGTATGAGTATACTACAGAGCTGCGCATGGAAGGGTGGACTGCAATAGGGTTATCGAATTCAGGAAATCGATGATGAATGCACTCTCTTGTTTGAGGTTGAGTAAGAGTAGGCCAAGCTCCCCAGCCATAAGCTTTAGAAGAAGAAAAGGAAGTAGCAGCCTCATCCCATGCAAAAGGTTTTATGGTAGAAAAAAAGCTTCTAATATCCATTGTTGCAAAATCTTGGTCTAGAGAATTGTGAACAGTAGGTTCTTGGTCCAAAGGTTGATGATTTGCAAAAACTTCCATGACTTGAATAAATTGAGGTAGATAGGTGTGGCTAATAAATGCATTAAAGTTCTTTCGAGGACGAACATCATTATCTAACAACTTTTTGTATGTTTGATCTATGTAAGAAAAGGTTTGTTTGGCCATGACAAACTGTATTAGCCTTTTCGAATGCTCAGATAGTGGGAAATGTTCAAGGCATATAAGAGAATTTAATGCAATACAAATATTGCAATGATAGACGTCGGTTGCATTTCTAAGAAGATGTAAAGCCTATGTATGTCCTAGGACGTGGGTAACGTGCCTTAATCCACTAATATCACCAAGTATTCGGTATATTAGTGCGGGGGGTAATGTTGGCTGTATAATTTGTAAAAGCCAATCACAATTCAGCACGTGGCACGAAGAGGGCAATGTAGAGAGTTAATACAAGTTGCCAACCAAAGTTAGACACGTGTCAGTCCGTATTGATAATAATGGATCTGCGTAGTACTGGAACAATCGAGGGATACAAGGTAATATGGCCTAACGGTTACTCACAAAGTTTAAATTCAAAATCAGGAGGGAAGCCTAACTGCGAGAGTGGCATAGTGGGACTGACTGTGAGAGAGCATGTTCAGCAATCATGGGAGGACATTTCGACGGTTAGAAGCCCACTTCGACGGTTATCATTGAAAAGTATAAATAGTAGAGAAGGCCCCAGAATGAAGGATCCAGACTCAGATCAAAAAACCAGTTTATTTACTTCTTCTTTTTCCTTCTAGTTTTCACAGTTCTTTACATTTTTGCACTTCAATTCCTGTACTGCATTTCATTCCTAGGAGTACTTTCAAATAGTTTGTTGCCGTAAACCTCTACGAGGTTGGGTCAGATCATTGTAAGTTTTTCATTTTACTTAATGAAATTCAGATTCTGAAATTGTTCTTCACTTATTTTTATTTACTAAATTCTCCTAAACAAGCCACTAGTAAAAGTCCTCTTCATTGAGACTGAGAGAACTATAACACAATCGTCTGATAATTGGCTGGCAATTAATTTTGTAAAGACTAGTTGATCCTTGCTGGCACACTTAAAATTACATTATTAACCTTCGAAAACCAAAAAGCCAACAGAACCCCCTCAATCCACCCCATTTTGACCGGCCTTAAGACTTGGGTGTTTTCTTCTAAACACCCGATGATGAAAATTGAAATATGCTATTTTACGAATTTCTCAGAAGAAAAGTTGGATTTAAGCTTTAATTCCAACCTTATACCCATTTCGGCCAAATTATTTTAGACCTATTCAAAAATATTTTTCGATTTTTTTTTTTTGTCCGAGAAATTTAGTAGTTTTGGAAAATTGACTCTCATACCGCATGGCAAGCCACATAGTTTTGAGATACCACATGGCAAGCCACATGTTTTTGGAAATATCACATGGCTAGCCAAAGAAAATTTTGTTTCAAAAGGAAAAAAGGAGAGAAAATTTTGGAGAGAGAAAATTTTGTTTCAAAAGTCTTGAGAAAAGAATTTTGGTTTAGAAGGATTTTTGTTTCAAAAAATCTTGAGGGGGAGATATTGATTTTCAAAAACCTTGAGTTATTTTTGAAAGTGAGAGAGTTTTTTTTTTTAACCAAAAGCTTCTAATGAACCATTCTATCCACTGATTTATACCACCCAAAATTCCATTAAAGTTTAAACTTGAAACTTCTTGCTGAGATTTCAAAGCGTACTCCATAATCGTGAGGGTGTTATAAAAAAAATTTGGTAATAAGAAAATTCATCATTTCCTCCAAAGGTAGGTTTTTTCAATTTTCTCATTTATTTTTTTTCTATTTCTCTTGTCTTTAAATATGTGATTTAGCTTGTTAGAAATGGTTGGCTAAGCCACCTAACGCAATTTCTTTATTTTCTTGAATTTTATTTATTACTTTACATATGTGATTTAGCTTGTTAGAAATGGTTCGCTGAGCCACTTGATGTTGTCTCTTTATTTTGAATTTTGTTTCTTATTTTACATATGTGATTTAGCTTATTAGAAATGGTTGGCTGACCCACATATCCTTAGATGATGTTGTAGACACCCCATTTTTTACCGAACTTGAGACTCAGACGTCACCAGTTGAGCACTCGGTGATATTGCATATTGTGCTTGCTCAGAAGTTTCAGAGTCTCGGCTGCGAGCTTTGCCTCCGGACTTTCGGGCTCTTTTGCGCTTTGCCTCGGTTTGCGAACCAGGCTATGTTTTCTTTGTTTTCTCTTCACGAAGGGAGGGAGAGGTCTCGTAGATCATCTCTCGGTGGCCGTAGGCTACGTTTCGTGGTCGTAGGCCATTTTGCCCTTTTGGAGCCCGGTTTCCGATTTTTCGGAGCCGTTGGCTGTGTGCCTCGGTTTGGGACCGCCTAACCACCTCTGTTTGCCCTGGTTTTTGGCATACATCTTATTTGCTCCCCTTTGAGGGACACTGTGGTCCGAGAGACCAACTTCGTGGTTGAACACCACTCCCGGTGCCTAACAGTCAATTTTCGGGGCCCCGGACTGCGCGTTTCGGCCCCCCGAACCTTCATTTTGCATCGGTTTGGGCTCATTTTTGGCAGGGACCTCTGTTTCATTGTTAGGAAGGTCGTAGAAGGGTGGGAGGCCAGCAATTGTTTTGTCAGCCAACTTTATCCCTTCATCGCCCTCCGTCGCCCGATTTTTCTCACTTGAAAGCCAATGTTGACCACTCTAGGGCCATTTTCTTGCGCCCTAAACCCCATATTTGTGATGTACACACCTGGGAGGCCACCAATATCATATGGCCGGCCACTAATGTTGCTTGACCCTTTTGAACCCCTCCAAAAAGTGGGCTTTTCTCTCTCTTGGTTTACTTTCTCCAGTTTTTGACCACATGGTTGTGTTGTGCACACATAGGAGGCCACCAATATCATATGGTCGGCCACTAATGTTGATTGACCCTTGGCCGGCCGGCCACCTGCAACTTGGATAACTGGCCGACCATGCTCCTTGCTGAAGGCACTTTCCAAATATGCATCTGTTTTCCCCCCTAGATCCTGTATCCGGGGGCTGCATTTTGAGGGGGAAACTTGATTGTTTTCCCTCCATTTTTCCCCCCCTTTCCCCCCCCATTTTTACCTATATAACAGGGGATCCAGCTCTGGTTTAGGGGTTGAAAAAATTTGCCTTAAGCCTTGTATACACATCTCCCTTCATCTCTCTCTTTCAAGCTCAAGCATCCAAGTTCCTTGCACCATTCCTTCATCACTACCTAGCATCACCACCACTACTCCATTTCTAGCAGCTAGGAGGCATCACTTCTCAAGCCAAGAAGCAACCAAGGGTTGGTCTTCAAGGGTAAATGTCAATTCCCTCTTTTTGAGCTTAATTTTGCAACATTTTTCTAGCTATTTTTCTTGCTGTTTTGAGCTCCAACCAAAACTGAAAGTACCCTTTATTTGAGCTATATTTCATGATTCATTAAGGGAATTTTGTCATTTGAGGTCCCCATCTTGCACTTCCTTCTTTATCTCTCCTTTAGGCCCTAATCTTGCATGTTATTTTTGGCCTATGTGTAATCTGTTTTGGGGCATGTCATAAACTGTAAGTGAGCTTGTTTTGAGCCCTTATTCAACATTGAAGAAGGGATCATCACTGTTTAGATACCCCATGTGCTACTTTCTTTGAAATCCATGTTTTTGCCTCATTTTGCATGTTTTTTTAGCCTATTTTTCTTCTGTTTTTGGACCTTGGTCCGAACTTAAAGTGGCCATATTTTGACCCCCCTGTCATGTTTCATTAAGGGTCTTTGGCTGTTTGATGAATGTTTTGTATACTTTGTGTTTTGACCTCTTTTGGGCCCTACCTTGCATGGCATTTTGAGCATACTTGTATATTGTTTTGGGGGTTTCCATAAACTGTAAGTAGTCATATTTTTGGTCCCTCTTCAGTGTTGTAGAAGAGTCTTTTTCTTTTTGGGCTTTTCATCTACCACTTGCTTCATTGCCTCCCTTGCGGAGCCATTTTTGTATGATAATTTAGTCCCACTTGTGCTTACTGTTTGGCCATGATTTGAACTGTAAAAATGCTTTTTTCGAGGCTTCCTTGAATCTGTCTTTACATTCCATATCCAAATGATGCATGTTTTGTATAGCTGTAGGCCAATGTATAGGCCTAGTTTTGCATTTCGATTTCATTTCCATGCATCGGGTATCATTTTGCCATGATTTGGGGCTGTTTTGCATCTCATTTTTCCTCTGAAAATTGCATGATCATATGCCATATTCCATGTTTTTCCATGTCTTGTTAGAGTGGCATTCCGTGCCGTAGGTTCGGTCCTCGGTTTGCATGCACGCGTGCACGCACTTTGAGTTGTCTCATTTTCATGTTATGGCCTCTTATGTGAGTGTGGCTGAGGTCCACTCATGTTGGTGTAAGCCCATATTGCATTGCGTATGCCATTTCATTTCATAGCATTGCGTATGCTAGGCCATATGTTAGCGCATTGTGTATGCCATATTACCTCGTGCATCGCGTATGCCATTTCATAGCATTGTGTATGCTAGGTTGTATCTTAGTTGCATTTCATGCATATCATGCATATTGCATCGTGCTCGGGGTAGGAGTTAGCCCGGGCACGGGAAACGAGGTACGTTTCGTACTCCGAGTGACGGAACGTGTCTCAATTCCCAGTCACCGACACTCCGGATTATCCATGATGGAGTTAGGTTTTAGTTGAGTTTTCATGTGCATTCATTCCATATTGAGTTGCACAAATCGACTCCTCAGCCATCATGCATCGAGATGCGTGATTGGTGGCACGAGGACCGAGGCATGCATACATTTGTGAAAATACATTGCTATGCCCCTTTTCTGTTCTCTATTGCAGCAAATCAAGAATTAGCAACCTTTCGGAGCTTGGCGCACTTTCCTAGAATAATTGTAAAACAGAGGCTAATCGGGGCATCCTAGTGGATTTCCGCGCAAGGCAGCCCAGACATGCATCGTTCATTAGAGTCAAGGCAGTCCCTGGCTTGCATGCCAGTTTATAGCTTTCTTAGTTAATTTGTAAATTAATTAGGAATTTGTTCTTATTCGGACTGTATTATTCGGACTGTACTATTCTTTCGGACCCTCTGTGCGAGGGCATAATTGTAATAAGTGTGCGTGTGTGTGATGCATGTCTTCCAACCCCACGTTTTTCTCCCTTTTATTCATCCGCTTATGATGGTTAGATTAGGGCATATTTCAATTAGCATACAGTATGATAGCATGTTTGCATTCATTCATCTGTTTTGCATGCACCGGGCTCGGCGCATCATACTAACTGCATTTGTATTTCAATTCCAAATTGAATACATGTTAGCTGTAGCATTTCATATGCCATGTCTAGAATAGCCGAGCCTGCTATAGTTGCATTTTTGCATGTGTTGCATTAGGCATTCCTGCATAATTAGGATCATACATGGATTTCTAATTAGCTTTTGTTTTGGCTTGGAGTACTCGGTGAGTTTTTATGCTTTAGCATCCTTGCATGCGTGTGAGTGACTGCCATGAATAGCATGCTTACCATGAGGCTATTTGCTTATGTGATATAACTGCCTGAATGCCTGTGGGTGAAGGTTGGATTATCTGGATTGGAACAAATCATCAACTGTGAGTTTTAAGCCCACTAGATAGTGGCAAAACCATCTTTTCTTAAGCCCACCTAAGGGTGGCAAAATCTGCATCTTTAAGCCTACTTGCGAGTAGCAAACCATCTTTCAAAAAAAACAAACATGAAATGTTTTGTTCCAATTCAGGTGATCCAGTCTATACTTGTATGCTGTGCGCATCACATAGTAAATCTAGGCTAATAACCGAGATAAGAACACACAATGTTTTCAAAACTAGATATCATGGTTAGTAGAGGCCGATCTTTGATCGGGCGAGCGAGGGTGCTCATGAAGTGACCTTCCCCAATCGTACCCAAGTTCCCGAGCCGAGACAACTTTGGTGATGACGGACACGTGGCCTTAGGCAAACGAGTTAGGGTTTCCTAAATTTCCCCAAAATAAAACATTTAGGTGGCGACTCTGTATCTGGCAAAGCAGTCCATGTTTGGCACTTATTTCCAAAAATCTGTTTTCTCAAAACGATTTGCCGGATTTGGACTCTTTGGTTCAGACTTAGAACCGTGACAATTTTAGAGCCCTGAGCTGTAGTGAGCCCAATATCGAACGGAACGGGGGGGACTCGTCACCCTCCCGGGGCGTTCGGGGACGTCTACAGTTTCTATCGACTCTGCTGGGGATTTAGAGAACTTGACTCGAACTCATGATATCTGGTTTTGACTACACTTGTGTGTTTCTTTGAATTGCATTTGCATTGGTGCGCCTAGGACACCGTGTTTGCCATCTGCTATTCCTGAACGGTTTGCCGGAGGCTTGTCTTGTCAAGGCATGACCATAAGGCTGACCGGTTGTGGGCTCTGCCAGTATGGGAACACAAACCCCGGTTTTACCGGGGCACCCTTTTTGACCATTCAACCTAGTGCATATTCGGATCCATAGTGACCATTCCAAACTAGGACAGGTTGCTTACCCGTTTATAGGTTGTTTGAAACCGCTGCGTGCGTAGTGAAACCCTAGCTCCTGACAAAATAGGACAAGGAAACCCTACCCCAACATAGGGGTGTTTTGGCTCTCACTTGCTTGCTATGTGCTTTTAGAGTGCGTCTCTACAGGAATGTATGTATCAGTCTACAAGTTTGGGCATCAGGCCTGCGGGCACCAGTTTAGTAGTTTGGGCATCAGGCCTGCGGGCACCAAATTCAGTACTTTGGGATTCAGTTTACCTAAGTGTATCAGATTTGAGGATGAATTTTGGGGGCAGAATTCAGTAGAGGGCACAGTCATCCTGCTACACTCGTATCTGTTTTGGTGAAGTTGAGCTGAGATGCTGTCTGTTTTCTCTTTTGCTAGGTAATCTGGGAACCATAGCTTCAGAAGGCTCCGGTATCCCCCGAGGTTCATCGAACTTGTGCTGATAGACTTTGTCAGGTCAGAGATTCAGTTCAAGGGCAATCAGTGTTCCTTTGCCAGAGGCAGGGTAAAAAGGGCGGTCAGGCACAGATCGCTGGTTCAGCAGTTACCAGATCAGTGGCCCTTATCCACCCCACCAGTGAATAGCCAGGCTGAGGCCTCAGTTTTTATCAGTTTTTAGTCACCCCATCAGTCAGTCAGTCGGAACGGCAGAACATGGCAGGAATGGAGGAAATGATGCGCCAGCTCCAAGAGAGCATGAGACAAATGCAACAAGACGTTGCCCGTCAGGTGGAATTTGCCAAACAGCAGGCTGCGATCATGGCCCAGCAAGCTGAGCTAATCACCAGGCTGTAACAGCAAAACGGAGCATCTGCTTCGCATCAGGCTCCTCCCCCACCAGGAGCTCCAGCGCCTGGGGAGACACCAAATGTTCGGGAAGGTACGGACATTTCGATGGGACCGGCTCCGCCCCCAATCCTACCCCAATTATCCAAAACACCCACCAACCCGCCGGATTCTCCCTTTGAGTCCGAGGTGGACCCCACAACATTGAAGGTGAGCAAGCTTGAAAAGCTATTCAAGAAATCTCAGGGCGCCAAGTCCATCCCGAACATTGAAGACGGGAATACCGATGCGGCCGTAACGCTGCCAGACCGCTTTAAAATGCCACATATCGACCGCTTTGACGGGTCCGGGGATCCCATGGTGCACTTACGACTGTTTTCAGACATACTAAGGCCGATGGGCCTCACCAGGCTGCAGAAACTTTCATTATTCGGCCGGACCCTGTCAGGTGTGGCCGCTATCTGGTATGCAAAATTAGAAGACGATGTCAAACGGAACTGGGATGAGATGGCCGAGGCCTTCGTTGCGCAGTACTCCTATAACACGCAAATCGAGGTCACAACCCGTGATCTTGAGACAACAAGGCAAAAGCCTAAGGAGAGTTTTTCTGATTTCGTAGCCCGCTGGAGGGCCAAGGCTTCAATGATGATCCTTAGGCCCACTGACAAAGATCAAATTCGGATGATTGTGCGCAATCTCCAGCCCAAGCTTATGCAGAAAATGATCGTTCTCCCCTTCCCCACCTTTTCCGATCTGCATGAGATGGGGGTACAGATTGAGGACGCTATGAAGCAGGGCCTTCTTGACCAGGAGAAAAAGCAGCCCAGGAGGGCATTTTCCGACAGTTCAAATGCGACCACCAGTGGTGATGCAGTTGCAAGATCTTCGGATGTGGGCATGGTTACCACCACCATATCAAAAACAGCTACCCCATTCACCGGTGCGTCCGGAAGTAGCTCACAAGGAACCAAATACCCGCCTCGAGTCAAGAGGGTTTTTACCCCACTTCATATGCCTTTGTCAAAGGCTCTAGAGGTCTTAATCCGGAAAGGGCATCTGAAACCGTTGGAACAACGCCCCCTACCCGATCCTGTCCCTGCAAAACATGATCAGACTAAGTACTGCGCCTACCATCAACAAACCGGTCATGACACCGACAGTTGCTTTCATCTGCACCATGATGTACAAGATCTGTTTGACAACGGGGTCATTGCCGCACCAGGTCCTGCAAAGTCTATCGGCACTTGATTAGTGAACTTGTGGGGGGATAATATGACCTGATCAGAGGTTGAACCAGCTGCGGATGGCACTCGATCTACTCCAAATGTGGGAAGGACAGGCACTGTTTTGAGCATTTGCGAATGCCAGTTTCTGACTTGGGTATTGGGTCAGTTTTGTTGTTTTGTTTTGAGTTTGTCTTTCTGTTTTGAGTTAGTCTCTTTTGTTTTGGGTCTGTCTTGTTGTATCGAATCAGTCCTGTTGTATAGGAGTCGGGTGATTCCGGGGGGTGTTACCTCGGGCGTCACCATTTTGTTTTGTGTCTGTCTTTTCGCTTCCTTTTGAGTCTGTTTCTGCCGAGGAGCCGGTTGTGCCAACAGATTTTGAATGAAACAGCAGTGATTTTCATACTCTTGTATTTGCTTCTGCCGTGTGCTAGTTGTGCCGGGATTTGAATGAAACGGCAGTGCATTCCATCTGCTCTCTTGTGCCTTGAAATTATTGCATTAATCTAAGTTTTCTTTTAAAAAAAAAAACTTTTTTTGAACACTACGGTGAAAACAAAGAGGAAGGAATTCCTCGGGATTTGCAAAACTTTGATCATTTGAGAGAAAGAGAGGCGTGCCAAGCACTTAATAAATGAAATCATGCTTGTTAGCGTGAGTACTGAGAAGGACCCTGGCTCGATCCAGACTGGTTTCACACTATCTTCAGCGCGAGCGATTTGTCGCTTTCCTAAAAACTTTCAAAAACAAAATGTTTTGCGTGGTCTTGCGAAGACCTGTGTGGAATCTCTCCTGAGATTGTACAGCCTAGGATCGCTCTCAGCCTCGAGACTCAACCCTTTCGCTTCCAAACCTTGAACTTGAATTCAGAAGGTTCAACGGTTAACTACGATGTGAGGCCTGTGTGGCCAGATTTGAAGCAGCCCTCGAACAAGAGGCCAGGAAAGTCAGATCAAAAAGATCAGAAGAAGCTTGCAAAGCTAGAACAGAAGTAACCCTCGAACTAAGGGCAAAGATATCAGACATGCTCGAAGAACTGAAGATGAGTCCTCTTGCAAATCAACAGCCACTCTCCTGGATACGGATGGCTTTGAAACCCTATAACCATTTGGCATGGACCAAGCTACACTTTTACCCTTGAGAGGCTCGCTGGGCCGAAAACCCGGAAGGGCGACCCAGGCAAAAGTTAGAGCAAGAAAAAGAAGAAAAAGAACAAAAAAGAAAAAAGAAGAAAAAGAAAAGAAAAGAAAAAAAAAGAAGAAAGAAAAAATGCAAAAAAAAAAGAAAAGAAAAGAATATCAAAAAAAAAAGAAAAAAAGAATTGAAAAGAGAAAGAAAGAAGAACAAAGCTCGCAAGGTCGAAAACTCGCAACGGGTGCCTTGGCAAAAGTTAGAGCATAAAAAAGGAGAGGTTAATACCCGAGTGTACCTTAACCCCAAACTACGTAAGGCTTGATTCCCATCTTTAGGATACGTAGGCAACTTCATTCTGAAGTCCAGCCATAAACACTTCCAAATCGACTGTGTCCATGCGATGGTTCTGGTCATCTTTGTCTTCTCTGTATCTGAGAGTCCGGTTGTGTTCGTCGCTCTGAGGGCTGACTACAATGCGCTGCGGTGCTATCCAAACAAGGGGCAACTTTCCGTTGCCATGCAGTGTCCTTCAGACAAGGGGCAATTTTCCATTGCTATGGATCCGAGATTGTGCATCTCAAGAGTAGGTTCTGTGCTCGTTGAGCAGTGGTCGTTTGCAAAAATAGTTTTTGAGAATTTTTACTGAGGTTGACTAATCTTCTCGAAAAGTATTTCATTTTTCAAAACTGGACCATTTCTTGGGCCCAAAAAAGGAAAACTCTCAGTGCTCATAGCCTAACTTGCATGATTTTAAATCAGAAAATCGAACAAGCATGTTAATCTAACTCTCATTTTGGTCAAAATTTTTTAGGAGAAAACTAAAACAAAAAATGGTCAAAATGATGAACTAGGGGCACAGTTGAGTCAGGTGTTCTGTCTTTTCCCCTTTGCCAAAATACTTGTCGGAAAGGGCACTCTACTTGTCGGAAAGGGCACCGTATTCGCCAGAAAAGGGCACAACAAAGGGCTGAAAGCTCTCACCTCCTCCAAGCAACGAGGTATCAAGCAAAGTGCGAAGCACGAACTAGAATGGGGCAAGGTATTCCCCTCCATCATCTGGACAGATCTTATCACGTCCAAACTCCCCAGCAAAGCATCATCAACTGATGTTAGCTACAGATTTGCTACACCCCAGTTGTAGCGCAACCTTTCCGCGGGAGGAATTCACTAGCTATGAGTGCAAGAAAGAGAATCTAGCAGAATGCTAGGGGCACGAGCCCACCATTTGCTGTTTATCCATCAACCACCCAGGGGAGGGATGAAAAATGAGAGATCGAAGAATAGAGAGATGTGCGATGAGAGGAAAAGTGAGAAAAGGGCTTTTTTCAGAAAAAACAGAGCTTGAGGGCCGAGTGATGTGAGAACCACAAATGAGAAAGGGTGGGAAACACTACCCGGTGAAACAGGCTCCTTGTGCACGTCTGAGTGTCGTGTCTTTTTGTTTTATCTCGATTCTTGTTTTGAGTCGTTTCGAGTGTTACTCGATGTGTCTAGGTTGTGTACCTTTTATTTCCTTGTTGAGTTGTCTTGCTGTGTTCAGTTGTAGGCTCGATACCCGGTCAAGAGCTCATTTATCAATTCCAAAATAAAATCGTTTTGTGCTCCGAGTGCCGTGCCGTTCTCTACATTAGTATAAAGAAAAAAGATTCGTTCTTTCGTAAAACCGCAGGGTTTAACCCAGGTCACGTCAGAACTGTAAAACCAGGACCTATCTAAAGCTATATGAGTTCCAGACTGCAAAGCAAAAGCAAAAGAGGAAATGTCGAGCATCTGAGTTTGTTTCAACTTCAGTAAGTTCCGAGACTACATTCCGTGTGTACCTCTTCAGGTCTTGCCAATGCTCCGAAGTATGAGTGTGCCTCTACCTCAAGCTCAAGATCAAGTCTGCTTCAAGCCAGAATGGCGATCAAAAGCGCTCTCCCTGAGTACCATTCCCTGCCAGAGGCATCTTGGTTGTGTTCGCAATGAGTTCCTACGAGATCAGCTGCGACGGTGGAAACTAGAGTTCAAATGGATGATGCCTAGAACACAAAGGTTCGGGATTTCCGAGACTAAAGTCTGGTTTAAATACCCAGAGGCGTGTCCTCGGCTTGAAATCTGTATGGAAGCCCCATAGATTGAGACAGCGTATATGCACCTCAATTCTGGATACTGAACCAACCTAGTCTGTCACCCCGTTGGAGAATAGGGAAGTTGTGAATATGGTCAGGAAGAAAAGTGGCATCCCAAGTGTTCTACGTGAAGGACCCTTGTTAGCATTTCAGAGCCTTTGTACTGTAAGTTGAAGGTAAGTGTTCGAAGAGCACGAAGGGGAGATCCCCGTCAGAGTAGAGCGGTTCATCGCCACTCACCCCATGAGGTGCTTTCTAAAAGCGCCGCTACGCTTGTTTATTGCGTTCCTTAAACATCATGCATTGTATTGCATTGTACCTATCAGGTTTCTTTCCCATTCATGCACGATATTGTATGTACGGTTCATTCAAAGAAGTTCCGTTTTAAGATCATTTATTTAGTGTATCAATCACACTTCATTTATTTAGTGTATCAATCACACTTCATTCATCTAGTGTATCAATCACACTTCATTCATCTAGTGTATCAATCACTCTTTTCACTTTTAGTGTATCAATCACACTCTGTTCACTAAGTGCATCTATTACACTTCGTGTTCACATTTAGTATATCAATCATACTCTGTTCACATAGTGCATCTATCACACTTTGTGTTCATTTTCAGTATATCAATCATACTCTGTTCACATAGTGCATCTATCACACTTTGTGTTCATTTTCAGTATATCAATCATACTCTGCTCACTAAGTGCATCTATCACACTTTGTGTTCACTTTTAGTGTATCAATCACACTCTGCTCACTAAGTGCATCTATCACACTTTGTGTTCATTTTCAGTATATCAATCATACTCTGTTCACTAAGTGCATCTATCACACTTTGTGTTCGCTTTTAGTATATCAATCATACTCTGTTCACATAGTGCATCTATCACACTTTGTGTTCATTTTCAGTATATCAATCATACTCTGTTCACTAAGTGCATCTATCACACTTTGTGTTCGCTTTTAGTATATCCATCATACCTGTTCACATAGTGCATCTATCACACTTTGTGTTCACTTTTAGTATATCAATCACACTCTGTTCACATAGTGCATCTATCACACTTTGTGTTCACTTTTAGTATATCCATCATACTTGCTCACATTGTGCATCTATCACACTTTGTGTTCATTTTCAGTATATCAATCATACTCTGCTCACATTGTGCATCTATCACACTTTGTGTTCATTTTCAGTATATCAATCATACTCTGTTCACATTGTGCATCTATCACACTTTGTGTTCACTTTTAGTATATCAATCATACTCTGTTCACTAAGTGCATCTATCACACTTCGTGTTCACATTTAGTATATCAATCATACTCTGCTCACTAAGTGCATCTATCACACTTTGTGTTCGCATTTAGTATATCAATCATACTCTGTTCACATAGTGCATCTATCACACTTTGTGTTCACTTTCAGTATATCAATCATACTCTGCTCACATTGTGCATCTATCACACTTTGTGTTCATTTTCAATATATCAATCATACTCTGTTCACTAAGTGCATCTATCACACTTCGTGTTCACATTTAGTATATCAATCATACTCTGCTCACTAAGTGCATCTATCACACTTCGTGTTCGCATTTAGTATATCAATCATATTCTGCTCACATAGTGCATCTATCACACTTTGTGTTCGCTTTTAGTATATCCATTATACTTGTTCACTAAGTGCATCTATCACACTTTGTGTTCCCTTTTAGTATATCAATCATATTCGCTTTTAGTATATCCATCATACTTGTTCACTAAGTGCATCTATCACACTTTGTGTTCCCTTTTAGTATATCCATCATACTTGTTCACTAAGTGCATCTATCACACTTCGTGTTCACATTTAGTATATCAATCATACTTTGTTCACTAAGTGCATCTGTCACACTTTGTGTTCACCTTTAGCGTATCCATCACACTTTGCTCACTTCACCCTTTGTATATCAATTACACTTTGCTCAAATAGTATATCTATCACACACTCGCTTTGCCCACTTTGTGTATCAATCACACACGCTCACACTATGCCTACTTTGTGTATCAATCACACGCGTTTGCTCTGTGTATCTATCACACATGCACTGTATTCGCAGTGAGAATTCCATAATTTTCTTACATCCTTTCTGCACGAGGTGTAGTTTGGCATGAGTTTACTTGCTTGCCTAGCATTCGCTTAAAATGTTGCATTTATTTCGCATAATTGCTTCATTACAGCTCTCTTTGCATGATCATGAGTGATGTCCGGCTTCGCGTAGCGTATAAGTCTAATTTTCAAACCGGCTTCGCGTAGCGTATAAGTCTAATTTTCAAACCGGCTTCGCGTAGCGTATAAGTCCAATTATCAAACCGGCTTCGCGTAGCGTATAAGTCCAATCTTCAAAATATTTCTGCATATCATTTTGCATTTTGCCCCTGCCTGCGGGCGTGCCTGCGGGCACATCTGTGTTATTTTGTATGTTTGTCTAAGTGTTCGGCCTTGTCAAAAATGGGTCGTCTCTGGGCTTTGACATTCACTCTCGTCACTTATGACTTTCGAGTTCTGTCAAAGAGGGGCAACTGTAGATACCCCATTTTTGACCGACCTTGAGACTCAGACGTCACCAGTTGAGCACTCGGTGATATTGCATATTGTGCTTGCTCAGAAGTTTCAGAGTCTCGGCTGCGAGCCTTGCCTCCGGACTTTCGGGCTCTTTTGCGCTTTACCTCGGTTTGCGAACCAGGTTCTGTTTTCTTTGTTTTCTCTTCGCGAAGGGAGGGAGAGGTCTCGTAGATCATCTCTCGGTGGCCGTAGGCTACGTTTCGTGGTCGTAGGCCATTTTGCCCGTTTGGAGCCCGGTTTCCGATTTTTCGGAGCCGTTGGCCGTGTGCCTCGGTTCGAGACCGCCTAACCACCTCTGTTTGCCCCGGTTTTTGGCATACATCTTATTTGCTCCCCTTTGAGGGACACTGTGGTCCGAGAGACCAACTTCGTGGTCGAACACCACTCCCGGTGCCTAACAGTCAATTTTCGGGGCCCCAGACTGCGCGTTTCGGCCCCCCGAACCTTCATTTTGCATCGGTTTGGGCTCATTTTTGGCAGGGTCCTCTGTTTCACTATTAGGAAGGTCGTAGAAGGGTGGGAGGCCAGCAATTGTTCTGTCAGCCAACTTTATCCCTTCATCGCCCTCCGTCGCCCGATTTTTCTCACTTGAAAGCCAATGTTGACCACTCTTGGGCCATTTTCTTGCGCCCTAAACCCCATATTTGTGATGTACACACCTGGGAGGCCACCAATATCATATGGCCGGCCACTAATGTTGCTTGACCCTTTTGAACCCCTCCAAAAAGTGGGCTTTTCTCTCTCCTGGTTTACTTTCTCCAGTTTTTGACCACATGGTTGTGTTGTGCACACATGGGAGGCCACCAATATCATATGGTCGGCCACTAATGTTGATTGACCCTTTTGACCCTTGGCCGGCCGGCCATGGGAGGTGGCCGGCCGGCCACCTGCAACTTGGATAACTGGCCGGCCATGCTCCTTGCTGAAGGCACTTTCCAAATATGCATCTGTTTTCCCCCAGATCCTGTATCCGGGGGGCTGCATTTTGGGGGGAAACTTGATTGTTTTCCCTCCATTTTTCCCCCCCTTTTTGCCTATATAACAGGGGCTCCAGCTCTGGTTTAGGGGTTGAAAAAATTTGCCTTAAGCCTTGTATACACATCTCCCTCCATCTCTCTCTTTCAAGCTCAAGCATCCAAGTTCCTTGCACCATTCCTTCATCACTACCTAGAATCACCACAACTACTCCATTTACAGTAGCTTGGGGAGCTTTCCAGCAGCTAGGAGGCATCACTTCTCAAGCCAAGAAGCAACCAAGGGTTGGTCTTCAAGGGTAAATGTCAATTCCCTCTTTTTGAGCTTAATTTTGCACCATTTTTCTAGCTATTTTGCTTGCTGTTTTGAGCTCCGACCAAAACTGAAAGTACCCTTTATTTGAGCTCTATTTCATGATTCATTAAGGGAATTTTGTCATTTGAAGTCCCCATCTTGCACTTCCTTCTTTATCCCTCCTTTAGGCCCTAATCTTGCATGTTATTTTTGGCCTATGTGTAATCTGTTTTGGGGCATGTCATAAACTGTAAGTGAGCTTGTTTTGAGCCCTTATTCAACATTGAAGAAGGGCTCATCACTGTTTAGATACCCCATGTGCTACTTTCTTTGAAATCCATGTTTTTGCCTCATTTTGCATGTTTTTTTAGCCTATTTTTCTTCTGTTTTTGGACCTTGGTCCGAACTTAAAGTGGCCATATTTTGACCCCCCTGTCATGTTTCATTAAGGGTCTTTGGCTGTTTGATGAATGTTTTGTATACTTTGTGTTTTGACCTCTTTTGGGCCCTACCTTGCATGGCATTTTGAGCATACTTGTATATTGTTTTGGGGGTTACCATAAACTGTAAGTAGTCATATTTTTGGTCCCTCTTCAGTGTTGTAGAAGAGTCTTTTTCTGTTTGGGCTTTGCATCTACCACTTGCTTCATTGCCTCCCTAGCGGAGCCATTTTTGTATGATAATTTAGTCCCACTTGTGCTTAGTTTTTGGCCATGCTTTGAACTGTAAAAATGCTTGTTTTGGGGCTTCCTTGAATCTGTCTTTACATTCCATATCCAAATGATGCATGTTTTGTATAGCTGTAGGCCAATGCGTAGGCCTAGTTTTGCATTTCGGTTTCATTTCCATGCATCGGGTATCATTTTGCCATGATTCGGGGCTGTTTTGCATCTCATTTTTCCTCTGAATATTGCATGATAATATGCCATATTCCATGTTTTTCCATGTCTTGTTAGAGTGGCATTCCGTGCCGTAGGTTCGGTCCTCGGTTTGCATGCACGCGTGCACGCACTTTGAGTTTTCTCATTTTCATGTTATGGCCTCTTATGTGAGTGTGGCTGAGGTCCACTCATGTTGGTGTAAGCCCATATTGCATTGCGTATGCCATTTCATTTCATAGCATTGCGCATGCTAGGCCATATGTTAGCGCATTGTGTATGCCATATTACCTCGTGCATCGTGTATGCCATTTCATAGCATTGTGTATGCTAGGTTGTATCTTAGTTGCATTTCATGCATATCATGCATATTGCATCGTGCTCGGGGTAGGAGTTAGCCCGGGCACGGGAAACGAGGTACGTTTCGTACTCCGAGTGACGGAACGTGTCTCAATTCCCAGTCACCGACACTCCGGATTATCCATGATGGAGTTAGGTTTTAGTTGAGTTTTCATGTGCATTCATTCCATATTGAGTTGCACAAATCGACTCCTCAGCCATCATGCATCGAGATGCGTGATTGGTGGCACGAGGACCGAGGCATGCATACATTTGTGAAAATACGTTGCTATGCCCCTTTTCTGCTCTCTATTGCAGCAAATCAAGAATTAGCAACCTTTCGGAGCTTGGCGCACTTTCCTAGAATAATTGTAAAACAGAGGCTAATCGGGGCATCCTAGTGGATTTCCGCGCAAGGCAGCCCAGACATGCATCGTTCATCAGAGTCAAGGCAGTCCCTGGCTTGCATGCCAGTTTATAGCTTTCTTAGTTAATTTGTAAATTAATTAGGAATTTGTTCTTATTCGGACTGTATTATTTGGACTGTATTATTCGGACTGTACTATTCTTTCGGACCCTCTATGCGAGGGCATAATTGTAATAAGTGTGCGTGTGTGTGATGCATGTCTTCCAACCCCACGTCTTTCTCCCTTTTATTCATCCGCTTATGATGGTTAGATTAGGGCATATTTCAATTAGCATACAGTATGATAGCATGTTTGCATTCATTCATCTGTTTTGCATGCACCGGGCTCGGCGCATCATACTAACTGCATTTGTATTTCAATTCCAAATTGAATACATGTTAGCTGTAGCATTTCATATGCCATGTCTAGAATAGCCGAGCCTACTATAGTTGCATTTTTGCATGTGTTGCATTAGGCATTCCTGCATAATTAGGATCATACATGGATTTCTAATTAGCTTTTGTTTTGGCTTGGAGTACTCGGTGAGTTTTTATGCTTTAGCATCCTTGCATGCGTGTAAGTGACTGCCATGAATAGCATGCTTACCATGAGGCTATTTGCTTATGTGATATAACTGCCTGAATGCCTCTGGGTGAAGGTTGGGTTATCTGGATTGGAACAAATCATCAATTGTGAGTTTTAAGCCCACTAGATAGTGGCAAAACCATCTCTTCTTAAGCCCACCTGAGGGTGGCAAAATCTGCATCTTTAAGCCTACTTGCGAGTAGCAAACCATCTTTCAAAAAAAACAAACATGAAATGTTTTGTTCCAATTCAGGCGATCCAGTCTATACTTGTATGCTGTGCGCATCACATAGTAAATCTAGGCTAATAACCGGGATAAGAACACGCAATGTTTTCAAAACTAGATATCATGGTTAGTAGAGGCCGATCTTTGATCGGGCGAGCGGGGGTGCTCATGAAGTGACCTTCCCCAATCGTACCCAAGTTCCCGAGCCGAGACAACTTTGGTGATGACGGACACGTGGCCTTAGGTAAACGAGTCAGGGTTTCCTAAATTTCCCCAAAATAAAACATTTAGGTGGCGACTCTGTATCTGGCAAAGCAATCCATGTTTGGCACTTATTTCAAAAAATCTGTTTTCTCAAAACGATTTGCCGGATTTGGACTCTTTGGTTCAAACTTAGAACCGTGACAATTTTAGAGCCCTGAGCTGTAGTGAGCCCAATATCGAACGGAACGGGGGGGACTCGTCACCCTCCCGGGGCGTTCGGGGACGTCTACAGATGTAAATAAATTGGTTGTATTGTTTAGTTAGATAGTTGTTTGTTGTAATAATTCCCACCTCACGTCTTTTATTCAGTGTTGTAAATATTCAATATTGTAATAATTCCCAACCCTAGTAACATTTTTATGTATATATTGCATTAGATTTTGTATATAATATCATGCATATTTTACTAACTTTCTTCCGTAGTGTTCCGCAGGACGCTAGTAAATACAAGTAAGCATTTATAGCTTTGGTATCCCGCTTGTATATAATTTTTTTATTATGTTTAGCATCCTACCATGCTGCTACTTGTTTAACTAATATATCTCTATAATTGCCAGTGGATGGAGATTGTATCGTTTAATTTGGAATAGTGTTGATTTTTATTCTTATGGGCTCAATTTCATTATGTGTTGCACATATCTCAAAATTCTTTTAATTCATGAAATCAAACTGTTCCAAAATGAATAACACAGTCTATACTTATTTGCTTAACATAGTAATTTTTAGATTTATTAAATAATCGAAACATGAACATATATGGTATATAAAACTCATATCATGGTTTAGTAGAGATCGATCTTTTGATCGGGTGAGCATGAGTGCTCAATTAATGGCCTTCCTCTCTCATACCTAAGATTCCGAACCGAGACATCTTTGGTTACGATGAACAGCGACCTTGGCACAAGTCACGGGTTTCCTAATTTTTCCAATATATTAGGTGGAGACTCTGAGATCTGGTTATACAGTCCATTCATGGCAAAAGGTTTTACAATAAAATGAATTTTCTATAAAAGTTGTTAAATTTGGACTCTCATCTACGTTTCACATTGCACTTGTGAGACTAGATCAAAGAAATCGATAGTCTAAACTATTTAGTGCACTCAGATACCCCAGGGCAAGCGAGACTAAGTTGGAAAGTAAGGAAGTCATCATAAATTTCTCCTAATGTTGTTTCTTGTTGTTCACATTAGTAGTGAATGGCCAATGCTGCAATAACTGATCGCACAAGGTCATGAGACTACTATAAGACTCGGGAAGTGACCGGCCATATGGTGCATAGCAAAAATTTGCTCATATAACTCATAGACCCAAGAGACATTACTCTGATTCGAAAAAGATTCAGCCATGGAGTCCCAAACTTCCTTAGAGGTATCACAAAATTCCACGGTAGTAACAACATGTGGTTCTAGATATGCCAAATCCAACCCATAACATAGGAATCCTCACTCAGCCAATCATCATAACCTTTATCATCCTTAGTAAATGGAAGTTCAGTAAGAAACCGTGACTTTTTACCACGTAAGAAAATCTTAACCGCATAAGCCCAAGCTAGATAATTTAAACCATTTAATTTCTTAGTGGTAATGGACTTGAGTATTTCATCATCCTTAATTACAGAGGATTGAGAAGCAAGTCTTGGTTCAGCCATAATACCAAAAGAAGATGGAAAAATAACCAGAAATTGCAACAGAGCAGAAAGAAGCAACCAACACAACAACAAGAATAGCCCAATGACAATCAAGCAAAAAAACTCAAACAATAGAACATCAATACACAACCAAACACCAACCCAACAACAAGAATAGCCCAATAATAGATTTCCAAGTTACAGAATCAATCCAGAGAGAAGACTTCCTAGCTGTCGAACAGGGAATGTTGAAATCGACACAAAAAACTCCAAAAATGCACCACCAAATTACAAAACAACAACCAGGATGATGAAGCAACCATTTTCGGCTCCCATAATCCAATAGGTAGAAATCGCAAATAACTTACAGAATCACAAAACAAAAAAATGACACCAAATAATTCGAAAATCATTCAAAAATACAAAACTTACTAGTCCCAAAAAATTCTAGAAAAATCACCATTAACCTTAGGGAAGAGAGGCAACCTAGTATGTAGCAACTCGTCCATACAGACTATGACATCATGTTGACGTCATCATTTGAAAGATGACACCAGCACGTCGTTTTCACATCAGATGAACTTCGAGAGTCTATTTGTGAGAACTCGTATTTTTGCATATTAAATTATTCTGGTAATTATATTTAGCTACTTAAATTTTGTAATCAACATCTATAATCCAATTCCATAACAACATTTTGTGACGAAATTCTATAATTAACTTTTAATTATTTAATTAGTGCAATTTTCATTTTCATAGTATTATTATTATTGTTGTCATTGTCATCGTCACTTTTATGACTACACAAATCTAATTCTTAATATATATTATTCTGTATAATCGTTCTGTGTAAAGTTTTGCATTAATAATTTGTGGACAATAAAATTAACCCATGGATAGTAATTGGTTCAATCTCAAGTCTTTTAATAATATTATAATATTAAGTCAATTAATAGTGACTATTAAATTATTAAATTATTATGTTAATAGTATCATGATTAATACTAATATAAAATTCCTTTAAATAAAATTATTTATCTTGCTGTGATTAAATTTCTGTATCAAAATACAGTTGTGAAAACTAAATGGATCAAATGAATAGTAAATAAGCTAGTTAGAGTTTAGTAGGAAGAAAACCATTCAGTTAAAAATAAATAAATAAATAAATAAATAATAATAATAATAATAAATAAATAAATAAATAAATAAAAGAGGTTATATATATATATACTAATATTATATTGGCATCAATTTCAATTCAATTCAATTCAAACAAAAAAAAAAAAAAAAAAGGGATCAAATTGCAAGAAAAGTGGCTGACTGCCACTTCTTTTCCTCTGCTGCTCTAACGCATGCAAGGCATGCTTGTTTCCCAAGTTCACACCCTGCATCCCTAAGAAAACAAGCATGGCATAGGATGGAATTCCAAGCCAATAGAATTTTTTTTTTGCCAAAGAAAGGAAATAACAAAATAAAACAAAAAGGTTGCTCCCATATTCCCTACATAAGGGACCTCACCATCAGCCATATACACACACACGGCTGTGAGAGAAAAGAAAGAGTGGAGAGGAAAAAGAGAGGAGAGTGGAGAGGAGAAAAAGAGAGTAGAAAACAGAAGAGAAAGAAAAGAAGAAGAAAAAAAAAAGATAGGGTACTTGGTGAATACCAATTTCAACTTAGTTTGAGAAGTGTTTGCAAAAGCTCTTGAGGTAAGAATACATCACCTCTATCCTCCCTTAGATACCTTTAACTGAATTTATATAATTTATATATGCAAGACTAAGCATAGTTAAGTCATATATAGCAAAATAGTACCATGCATGTTTAAAATTTTGATAGGACGAGGGTTTCATTATGTTATAATTTCATATTCCTTCTTGCAAATATAGATATATGGCTTAGCTACTGTTTTTATGTGTTCAATATTCTCCATTGTTGAAATAATCTTGCAAGAGAGTAAAATGAGATGAGAATGGCTTCCCTTTTACCTGAAACTTAGATTCTTCCTCACTGTTTCAGACTTTATCGGATGAAAAGAAGGCTCTAATAAATTGAAAATAATTGATGTCAAAAATTTGTGTATACTGGAAGTATATATAGGTGTTATACACAGTATAAAGTTTTTATAAAATCATTGGACACCATTTTCTTACCGAAACAAATATTTCCCTAAGCGTCGCTTACAACACAGCAGAAGCAGTGGCTTCAAACAGGTCCCATTTTCTCCACAAATGATATTTTTCTGAACGACCACTTGGAAAAGTTAGATTTTTAAGTTACCTTTCAAACGCCACTGGTTTCATAATTTTTTATTAAGTATTGTGAGAGAAACGCCAATTTTTCCAAAATGTGACAGAATATGTCCAGTTTTCTTAGAAAAATTATTTGACCATCTTCCGTTGATTTTTAGTCTTTGAATCCTTCTGAAAATATGTTCTAAACTCAAGTATCTAACAAGAAGTTCTAATCATACCTTCTTTTGACACAGTTTGAGGACACTTTTATTTTTCCAACACAGATCACCTGTGCTGGAAGTACTGTAACTCACTGTCCTATGAAAACCAGTTTTCTTCCAAAATTTATTTCTCCCTTTTTAATATCTTTTTTAGCCCTGGTATTATTCTCAAAATATTTTCCTAACTTGATGAACTAGCACCAATTAAAATATTATAATGGTTGAACATCGTATGGTATGGGTTTCATATTTTTTTTGTTTGACCATGCAATGCTGAAAGGAGAAGTATGTGAATTCTTAAGAAATCTTGTGATGACTCCTAAGACACTCTATCACATTTATTTTGGTTGCCATATATGATTGTGTGGTGCTATATAAACATTGTATCACTGTGATTCTCAAACTAAAACTCGTATGTGCATAAAAAATAATGTGAATTCGACAAAGTAAAGAAACACGAAATGGAACCGATGATACATTAAAATTTAAAAGTGATGGGGCGAGCCCGGTTTAGAATCTTGCACAAGTGAGTTGCGAACCCTAACATGGCACGGGAAGGTATTTTAGCTCTTATCGGTACATGCGATATAAGGTTGGTGGTGCGGGTGTCACAACATAGACCGTTTCCTTGGGGCAGACCGTGATGTCACGACTCGGGTACGTAACCCTGGTGCATGGACATCATTGGTAGTTACAGTAAGCAACAATTGAATATTTGACCAAGGGGGAGTCAGAATTGCTCGTGGCCATTGCTTAGCAGTTGAGTGAAAATAGTGCTCCGCGGGGAGTTACTTAAACTTACCTGTTAAACTAAATCTATGTGACTTTAAAAAGAAAAGTGTGCATTTTCCTTATGATGAATCACTATTTCCGTTTGCCATTTTTTTTATATTTATTTATCTATTTTTATTATTTTAACTGTTGGCATTTCTGTTATGCTTATTAAATACTGCTTATTATTCTGTTATTACACAATATTTATTTTTTGTGAGCATTATTATCGGGGTGGGTACTTTCGGGTTGTAGTATCTTATTGAGTTCATCGCTCATTGGCATACCCATTGCCCTGGCGTTTCATGCCAGGTACCGAAGAAACCGAAGGAAACACCAAGGTGTTGGAAGGAAACATTCAACCCTGGTTAGCTTGAAGCGTGCCAAAACTCCATGAACCATTTTTTTGAGTTTTCTAGTTTTTCTCTCGTTCTTTTTATATTTGTGTGTACTAAGACAAAGTCTAAGTTTGATTGGAGTTGTAATTTAAGAACTTTTAGTTTCCGTGTTGTAAATTAATGGATGATGATAAATTTGGTGGCAACATTGATGAGGATTCTTAATTAAGAAAATTGATTTTAAGTTTTAAACCTTATTATGATGTCCTCAAATTTTGGGGCGTCACACTATTAACCACTAGACAAAGATGGATTGCTGCTCTGACATGAAGTTGGAATGTATAATGAAGCAATTTAGGGTTAGGGTTTAGAAGGAAGAAAAAGAGATAAGAGAAAAGAGAGAGAATTTTATATATCTGGAATGAATCTATTAATTACATCAGCTGAAATATATATACAAACCCTAACATAGTGATATGACCATCATACCCTCAACTTAAGTAAATATTAACAAAAGAACTATAAAATAGAAAATAAGAACTATTCTAACATAATTAATTGAGCATATACCCCATGTAGAACTTCATAATGTCAAAACTAAGGAGAAAATGAAACGAAACCATAATATTCTCCCATGATCATAAATTAGAATTCAAAATAAATATAATATTTCCATCTTATAATCAAAACCAAAGTATATTGCATGCATAACAACTGAAATCAACCTACTCTTGCAATAGCTTGCTTGGGAGATGAAAGATTTTGATACCTCGTAGGCTTCCTTTTCTCTGTCACAGTAATAATCCTTAGGCCTACCCTTCCTAAAATTCTAAAATAGTAATAAAAAAAGTTAGAAGTGCCAATAATGAAAGTTAGGTTGCAATGAAACAATTAATAAGAAACTAATGGAAAAATGAATAATTTACCAACCTAGTCAATCAAATGGCCATCTTCTTCTTTTTTCAAATAAGGTTGCAACAACTGATAAATCTGTCTATTTATACTGTCTCTCCATTCAGTCTTCGATATTTCATTGTCCTTTCGCTTTCCAAGAAAGAACTCACATTCTTCAAGTGACATCACCTAAAAAAAGTCAGAGACATCAAGAGAGAAAGAGAGTGAGGGAGGGAGGGAGGAAGTGAGAGAAGATGAAATTCTCATACAGGGAAATATATTCAACACTTTACAATAAACCAATACCCTTGCTATATCTCCTTTTTCTTGAACATTTGTACCATAAATATTTCAATTAACATTTGTACCAGTATGTATAAAGCATCTAACATATCTGTGCACAAAATCTATAAAAAAAGAAAATAAAAATATACTTACAAAGATCTCTTAGATCACTTACAGTCAAAAGGAAACAAAAGATAGATGTTGATAAGTAATTACTTAAAAAGTTATTTCTTCATATTGTAAAACAATTTGGAAAAAAAATATTGTGTATATAAGTTGTAAAACAACCTTTGAATAGAAAAATTGTATAAATTTGTGTAAAACAATCTAGAAAAAAAAAAGAATACAAATTCTATAAATGTAAATTCTACATAATCATTCACCAAATGGAACTCTTGTATGGGTCTGTACTTCCACTGCAAACCCAATACGAAACCTCTGAATTTTGGCCCCAAAAGTCCTAGTTGTCAATTTCTAAACTTGATAATTGTTCTTCTTCTGTTGCATCTCTTTATTTCTCAATTCCCTGTTTTTCTTCTATCAATTTCAGCATCTTTAACAAACTTAATTGCCTTCTTTGAAAAATCAAAAAGTAAAAAAAAAAAAAAAACAAAATTATGTAACAAAATGATTGTAAAAGGAGAGGAAAAAAAAATCAAAAGAAATAAATCAAAAAAAAAAAAAACCAATTGTAGAAAAAGAGGAAGTATAGAGTAGTATGGAACTATTGGGTTAGAGAACGTGGTGGTTGGGAAGGACTTGGGTGCTTAATTATAATTTTTATTTTTTATTTTTATTATCTAAATGTCACATGGCAAAAACTTTAAGAGTCCAAAGTATGTGTTCCCTTTTAATAATAATATAGATATAGATAGATATAGACTAGGGGTGTGAGCCACCAGATGGGTGTTCTTAAAATATAAATTTTAGTTTAAAATTGAAATCATATATTCTATATATTGTTTAAGTGGTGAATAGTCATAGGTTCAACTCTTGTGCCTTCTTGTAATTACTATTTTTTTTTTCTTTTGTATGGAAAAATTGACTTTTTGGACAAAATTGACACTTGGTGTAAAGAGAATTAACACTTGGCACAAGGAGAGATGGCCACTTAGCAAAAGGAGCTTCATGGAAACCAAGTGAGTTGTTCACTTTTAATAATAGTATAGAAGATAGACAGATAGATAGATAGATGAAACCATATCTATCTTTTGTCCATGCTTTCAGATTCTGTATTTTTATATAATAACATAATATATTTTTCAAATTTTTTGTATAATTATTCACATTTTTTTGAATTTAATAGTTTGTATATTTTTTAATTGAAAATCCATTTAAAATATATATTGTATATTTTTAGTTTTATATTATTACTCAATATTATTTTCTAAGCCTTCTAGTATTTTTTATTATATTTTTGTATTTTTCTTGGATCAAATTATATTGAAACGTAGCATTTTCTGTACCAAAACCAACCCAACCCAACCCTTGCCCAATTTCTTCTCTACGTCTTCCAACCATGCCTCTCGTACTCCTCCCTCACCTCTCTGCACCCCTATCTCTTTGTATTAATCTATCTATCTATCTCTCTCTCTCTCTCTCTCTCTCTATATATATATATATATATATACTATCTATAAAAGTGAATAACTCATTTGGTGTCCAAACTTTGGTGGTTTCTCCTTATGCCACGTGTTTTAATTTTCCTATTTATAAAAAAATAAAATAAAATTAGATAGTCGACAAGAATAGGACTTAAACCTTGGACTTTAAGTTTAATAAACAAAACACTTATCACTTGCATAGCATACTATATATAGTAAAAAATTTGTTTTATTTTACTTTTTTTAATTTCACATGCATCGCGTGTGCCAACCACTATACTAGATTTGGTGTCCAAGTGTTTGGTGGCTTCTCCTTTTGCCACGTGTCCCTTATTTTCTAATTACAAAATATCTAATAAGTATTTTATTTTATATTTACTTATTTGACTTGCACACACATTGCGTGTGCCACCCGCTAGTGTATATATATACATACATCTTCTTCACTTCATCAACTCTATCACCACCATTGAACTCCATTACCATCAACGCAAGCTCAGTTGCTACCGCGAAACCGTTACCACCATGATCACCCAACTCTGTCGAAACTGAGAACCACCATTTATAGCATGTTATAGGTGAAAAAGAAGGAGAAGAATGAGGGTGGAGAAGAAAGAAACAAAAGATCCAACTTTTTGGAATTTTCGAAGTTGGTTTCAGGGAAGAGCGAAAAGGCAAGCTAATGTAGGATGAATTGTGAAGTAAGGTGAAGATATTAACGAAAGAATGGAGTAAAATCGTTAAGAATCAAGAAAGTTAAAGAGTCTGAAAGATGGCTCAAAGAAAAGTTAGAAAGTTGAAATAAAATCTTATCTTTGGTCAACTTCTAGAGCTCCGACGGTAGGCAGAACGAGGCATGTGAAGGGTGGAACAAAAACTAGGCCATAAGGTGAATCTAATGAATAAAAAATGATGCAAAATGGAATTACGATGAAGGAGATACGAGGAATAGAAGTGGTGGGTTTGAATCTAAATTTTTGGGTCTGTTCATTTGTGCTGCTTGGGAAAGAAGTAGCAGTTGATTTTTATCCAACGCTTCTTGGCCCATGGTGCTATGGTGCATCCAGGTTAATCAAGTGGTCCAATGAATTTGAGAATGACCACTCTAAGGTTTTTCGACACGTAGAATCCACTTTTGGGTTAGATCTTGCAAATTTTGAGTCTGAGGCGATGATCAACAATAGACATTTTTGGAAGAAGAATCAAATGGAAGATCAACGGTGAGATCATGTCTGATAGACATGAAATTTTAACAGGATAATCATGGAGCTAAGATGGTCATATTGTACATTATAAACCGAAGTCGGACTAACTGAAGTATGAGCATTTTGACCTTTCATTTCTCCTCTTTTTGTTCTATCTTGTTTTGTTCTTTTATTCTATTTGTAGATGATGATATATGTGATATTATATGTTGGTTAGATATTATAATGCATGAGAGTGGTGATTATAGCTTGATTTTATTATTTGCTCGATAAGTTGTGCCTACTATCTAGAAATCATTGAAATAGCAAATCTTTATGAAATCAACATTTTTTTAAATAAGAAATTTTTTGGTGTATGTATAGCATGTATGAAAATTGATAAAGTCTAAAATAAAGTTTTTAATAGTCTAGATAATTCTTTAAAGATTTTTCTGGAAAGTATATGAAATTATGTGCGAAAGTGTTCTTAATTATGGATTATCACCTCTATATCATATCTCTTGTATGCTATAGATTCGTGATATCATATGTGCGTATTCTATGAACTTATTTTATCATGCCTTAGTTGTCTCGTGTTTGACTTTAGTTAGCTTTGTTGTAATTATCCGTTGTTTTAACCGAAAACCTGATGAATTTAAAAAGGAGAAACTTAGGAACAATTTTCTGTGTAAAATAAATAACTTGAAACAAATCAAACAAATAAAAATAAATTACTTACAGAATTTATTTTAACCAAATGAATAAATATAAAATTAAACCAAGTCGAGCATGAGACACTCTGTCCGTAAGACAGATTCGCCCCATTTCGGTGTTTACAGATAAATAGCATCTATCTCCCAGGATACAATGATCTTCACAGATTGTAATAGCACTTCAAACAATCTGTCTGGCGAACTAGAACCTGTGTTCTATATTTTCAAATATTTCTCTAAAAACTAGAATGAAAAATAATGGAAAGAGAGAACAAAATCGGGAAGAGAATTGAATTTTCTGCAAGTGAAAATCTGCTGGAATAATTCTAAATTTATAAGCAAGTGGTGACTGTTGGAACAAATCCGAACAGGTATAAAAATGAATTGAACAGGTGCAAATTCAAACTGGACAGATACAACTTTAAATTGAACAGATCTGCAGGAAAATGAAACCTGTTCGGTCAAATTGCTTGAACTGTTTGAACCTGCTGGAATTTGGACCATAGAAAGGCTCTATTTGGACAGAAAAAATCGGCGCAATATTTAAATTAATTTTGTTAAGAAATTCAAATAATTTTTCCACAAGAATTTGAAAAAATTCAAATAAATTTTGTCCAAAAAATTAATGTTAGGACCCAACCCATAATCCACACCTAGTCCGGCTCGGCCAGACGGATGGCAACGGCGACACGCGTGAGTGTGTGGTGGTTTGAGTCAAGGCTCACTTTGTCCATAATTCCTCTCTTCTACAAACTGGGGGTGTCCCTTGAGGCCCAACCCAAGTTTGTCCACCTAGAGCTTATATACTCATAAAAGCTTACTTAAAGTTTCAATGTCGGACAATCATTTCAAGGAAACCCACACTTTACACTTTAATTGTCCATTCCACAAACCCGAAAACGACGTCAACTTCCCATTCACTTATATATGGTTTTGACGAATTGTCTTCACCGTGTGACTTGCCACACGGCAAGGAACACGTTACCTCTTTGGACACACCCCAAAAGACGTGTGGGCCCTACTCAAATTTGGGCTCAAAGTTAGCCCAAAATAAGCCTATAAAAATCATAATTCCAACAATCCCCCACATGAATGGAATTTTAGGGAGAGAAAATGAGACAACATGATCTAATTACAGAGAGTACACAAATTAGAAATATTCTGCAAAGGATAGGTAGCTTTTGACTTTGAACCTTCCCATGTGAGACATTATCGGATTTACTAGCTAACCAGTAAACATGATGTCTTAAACTGTTCAACCATTTGTGTAAACCAAGACAATAGAACTCACAAAATATATTACCAGACACAATTTAGTTCTCACTATTATGTTCATTTTGGCCCTAAACAACCTGGTCTTTCATAAGTGCTCTAGAGAATTGTAGGCCTTCACAAACCTCATAGAACCGGCCCAGTTCACACTCATATAAGTGATTCTTATGAAGAGTATCCTACAATACTCCACTAGGTATTCCTAGATATAAGAATCATTAAAAGTATTACTTAACCTAAAACGCTGCAGACATCACTATTTCATCATAGAAATGGGTAGGAGTTTGACTCTCCAGTGATCCTTATGAGTCACTCACAACTTGGTTGTCCTTTTGAACCTAAATCTTAGGATCTCCAGTCAACTAGGTCGGGTTGCCGTTGTGGTAACTCTTATTTAATAGGCTTAAGTCCCATTCCCCTCGATGAATTCTCAACTAACTCTCTTGCTAACCCTTTGGTTAGTAGATCAGCTATGTTGTCTTTAGACTTCGCATATTCAATGGAAATAATTCCATTAGAGAGTAGTTGTCTCATAGTGTTATGTTGACGATGAATGTGTCGCGACTTACCGTTATACATATGACTCTGTGCTCTACCTATTGCTGATTGACTACCGCAATGTATGCATATAGCAGGCACCAATTTTGGCCACATTGAAATATCTTCAAGGAAGTGACGAAGCCATTCTGCTTCTTCTCCAGCTTTATCTAAAGCTATAAATTCTGATTCCATAGTAGACCTAGCAATGAAAGTATGTTTGGGAGATTTCCAAGATACAGCCGCTCCACCAAGAGTAAAGACATAACCACTGGTGGATTTTGAGTCTCTAGTATCCGATATCCAGTTTGTATCACAGTATCCTTCAAGTACTGCTGGATATTTAGTATAATTTAGCCCAATGTTAGGAGTAAATCTGAGGTATCTTAGAACCCTTATAATAGCTTTCCAGTGTTCTACTCTTGGATTACTCGTATATCTACTTAATTTACTTACTGCATAAGCTATATCTGGGCAAGTGCAGTTCATCAAGTACATTAAGCTTCCAATAATTTGGGCATACTCTAATTGAGAAATACTTTCCTATACATTCATAGAAAGAAACAAATTAACATCCACAGGTGTTCTAGCAAGATGATCATCATCTTTGCTAAATTTGTCAAGTATTTTCTCAATGTAACGTGATTGTGACAAAGTATAACCTTTTGATATTTTGGTAATTTTCATACCAAGTATTACATTAGCAATCCCCATGTCTTTCATGTCAAAATGTTTATTCAACATCTTCTTCGTAGTTTTAATCATATCATCATTACTACCTATGATGAGCATAGCATCCACATAAAGACATACTATAACATAACCTTTGTTTGTGTTTTTAATATGAATACATTTGTCACATTCATTAATTTTAAATCCATTTGACATCATTGCCTTGTCAAATTTCTCATACCATTGCTGTAGCGCTTGTTTTAAACCATATAATGATTTAACTAATTTACACACTTTTTTTTCTTTTCCTAGAACAAAAAATCCTTATGGTTGTTCCATGTAAATTTCTTTATTTAACTCACCATTTAAGAAAGCTATTTTCACATCCATTTGATGAATTTCTAGATTGTATAAAGATGCAATGGCAATTAGCATTCTAATGGATGTTATTCTAGTAACTGGTAAGTATGTGTCAAAATAATCAAGACCTTCTTTTTGTCTATATCCTTTAACCACAAGTCTTGCCTTGTATTTGTCAATTAATCCATCCGCTTTCATTTTTCTCTTGAAAATCCACTTGTATCCAAGAGGTTTACAACCTTGTGGCAAGTCCACCAATTCCCAAGTGTGATTTTGCAAGATGGATTCAATTTCGCTATTTACAGCCTCTTTCCATAAAGAAACTTCAGGGCTGGATCATGACTAGTAATAGCATCATGAGATCTTTTATTAGTACTAGTCTCTTGTCCAGTCTTATTTGGAAACACATGTTCAAAGAATGATGCATTTCGAGATTCAATAATAGTATTTACATGCATTTCAGAATGTTCTTACTTATGAATCAAAAATTGATATGCACTACTATTCTTGGCATAACCAATGAAAATGCAATCAATAGCTTTAGGATCTATTTTAGTCTTTTTAGGACTAGGAATAGTCACTTTAGCCAAACACCCCCACACTCCTAAGTATTTGTAGGATGGTACTCTCCCATGCCACATTTCTTAAGGTGTTTGATTCACTTTCTTTCAGGATACTTTATTAACTATATAATTAGCAGAAAGTATTGCTTCCCCCACAAGTTCTGTGGTAATCCAAAACTTATTAACATGACATTCATCATTTCTTTTAAAGTCTTATTTTTCCTTTCAACAATTCTATTTTGCTGAGGTGAGTAAGGAGCAATGGTTTGATTAATTATTCCACATTCTTTACAAAACTAACCAAAAGGTGATTCATATTCACTACCTTTATCACTTCTTAGTTTTTTAATTTTCTTACCAAGTTGATTTTCAACTTCATTCTTATATTGAATGAAAAGGAGTTTTGGATAATTTTGCCTCAACACAAATTTCACATTTATGATTTGGATCAATTTCAAATTTAGGCAAACATTCCATATTAATTAATTTACGCAAAGATCCATAATTAACATGTCCTAGTCTACCATGCCATAAATTTGAAGACTCAAGCAAGTAAGAAGAAAATGCATTATTATTAATAACATAGAGTACAACAGTTATTACATTTATTTTGAAAAGACCATCAGACATGTAACTTTTTCCTACATACATCCTGTTTTTGGTAAGTACAAATTTGTCACTTTCAAAGATTAGCCTAAACCCATTTTTACTCAACAAAGATTCGGAGACTAGATTCTTGCGAATGTCCGGTACATGCAGCACATTGTTGAGAGTGAGTTCCTTTCCATATGTCATCTTCAGAATAATCTTTCCTTGTCCTTCAACTTTAGAAGTCGAGGAGTTGCTTATAAAAAGTTGTTCACCGTTGTCCACTATAGAATAAGATGTGAACATCTTTTTGTCAACACAGATGTGACGAGTAGCACCAATGTCCACCCACCATTCTTTAGGATTTCTGATAAGGTTTGCCTCGAAAACAACTGCACAAAGATTTATGTCATCGGCACCATTGGAAATTTTGTCCACTTCGGTCATATTGGCTTGAGTAGGCTTCTTGCTTGATCTTCCTTTGCCTTTGCACTTGCTACGAAAATCTTTGGCCCAATGTCCCTCTTTGTCACAAATGTAACATTTGCCATTAAACTTGTACTTCTTAGTTTCCCCTCCTTTAGAGCCTTGTGCGAAACTTTCTCCAAAAAACTTTCATTTTTTTTTTTGCTTTTGGAGCATGTTCCACCACATTTACCTTAGACTCCATAGGATACTTACCAGCCTGCTTCTCAGAATTGCGGTTGTCTTCCTCAGTCCTCAAACGCACAATTAATTCCTCTAAATTCATTTCTTTGCACTTGTGTTTGAGGTAGTTTTTGAATTCCTTCCAGCCTTGTGGTAATTTTTCAATTAAGGTAGCAACTTGGAAGGATTCACTGAGAGACATGCCTTCTGCATTACTGTCATGCAGAATGAGTTGGAGATCTTGAACTTGGCTGATCACAGTCTTAGAATCAACCATTACAAAGTCCAGAAATTTGCCTACTACGAATTTCTTCGAGCTAGCATCTTCTGTTTTGTACTTTTTCTTCAAAAACTCCCAAAGTTCCTTTGCCGTCTTAATAGGATTGTAAATGTTGTACAATGTGTTATCAAGCTCGTTCAAAATGTAATTCCGGCAAAGGAAATCAGCATGTTTCCAGGCATTGACTGCAACAACCATTTGTTGATCGGTTTCACCCTCTTTCAGAGTATGAGCATTCTCACGAAGGAAACAAGCTAGATTGAGAGTAATAAGACAAAACAACATTTTCTACTGCCATCTTTTAAAATCAGTTCCTAAGAACTTCTCTGGCTTTTTACCGTGATTGATTGGTACAGTTACAGTAGGAGGAGAGGTTGGAGCAATTACAGCCACCACACCAGTACTTGTTTGAGCATTAGTTTTAGTAGCCATGAATTCTAAATTACAAAACAAAATTATAATTAGAAATTTATACTACATAGAAAATTAAACCATAAACACAGAATTTAAATTCTGTAAAAATAAAAGAAACAAGAAATGTAACTTTTATTTCCAATTAATTTGAAAATAAAAATTATTTAAACAAATTAATTTCATATAGAAAAATATTTCTAAAACACTTCAAAAATTAAAATACTGAAAAAAAAAAATCATTAATGAAAAATTAGAAATTATTTCTGAAAATCGAAATTAATTTCTGACTAACTTCACAAATAAATATTCTAAAATTGTTAATGATTACCAGTATATTACTACTAATTGTCAAAGAAAATAAACAGTAGATTATTACTATTTGTCAAACAGTATATTACTACTATTTGTATTTTCCAACCAGAATATTATTTGTATAAACACAGGATATAATTTCTGTAAGAAGAAGAAAGGAAGAAAAGGAAACAAACGAAATTTTTTGTTTAAACAGAACAATTTGAATTTGTCTTAAGATTGTTGGAACAATCTTCTGTGTAAAATAAATAACTTGAAACAAATCAAACAAATAAAAATAAATTACTTACAGAATTTATTTTACCGAAATGAATAAGTACAAAATTAGACCAAATCGAGTGTGTGACACTCTGTCCTTAAGATAGATTCACCCCGCTTCGGTGCTTACAGATAAATGGCGTCTATCTCCCAGGATACAATGATCTTCACAAATTGTAATAACACTTCAAACAATCTGTACGGCGAACTAGAACTTGTGTTCTATATTCTCAAATATTTCTCTAAAAACTAGAATGAAGAATAATGGAAAGAGAGAGCAAAACCAGGAAGGGAATTGAATTTTCTGCAAGTGAAAACCTGCTGGAACGATTCTGAATTTATAGGCAAGTGGTGGCTGTTGGAACAGATCCGAATAGGTATGAAAATGAATTCAAACTGGACAGATACAACTTTAAATTGAACAGATCTGCAGGAAAATGGAACCTGTTCAGTCAAACTGCTTGAACTGTTTGAACTTGCTACAATTTGGACCGGAGAAAGGCTTTATTTGGACAGAAAAAATCGGCGCAAAATTCAAATTAATTTCGTTAAGAAATTCAAATAATTTTCCCACAAGAATTTGAAAAAATTCAAATAAATTTTGTCCAAAAAATTAATGTTAGGACCCAACCCATAATCCTCACCTGGTTCGGCTCGGCCAGATGGATGGCGGCGGTGACGCGCGCGAGTATGTGGTGGTTTGAGCCAATGCTCACTTTGTCCATAACTCCTCTCTTCTACAAACTTGGGGTGCCCCTTAGGGTCTAATCCAAGTTTGTCCACCTAGAGCTTATATACTCACAAAAGCCCACTTAAAGTTTCAATGTGGGACAATCATTTCAAGGAAACCCACACTTTACACTTTAATTGTCCATTCTACAAACCCGAAAACAACATCAACTTCCCATTTACTCATAAATGGTTTTGACGAACTGTCTTCACCATGTGACTTGCCACACGGTAAGGAACACGTTACCTCTTTGGACCCACCCTAAAAGACGTGTGGGCCCCACTCAAATTTGGGCTCAAACTTGACCCAAAATGAGTCTATAAAAACCATAATTCCAACAATTGGGTGGTAATGGGTTTGCATTCACTTGTAATGATTTGAAAGGATAAGTGATAATGGTTGGTTTGATAATGGAATGATGGTGGGACGTATCCACTTTGATTTAAGTCTTGCGCAAGTGGTTGTAGCGTTAACCCTATGATGGAACAAGCATATTCGGACTCTATGTGGTGGTTTGATCTGGTGAGATAAGTTGGTTCCAAATGGGACATTCGGGAGGGTAAAACCTTTTTGTTTTTTGGGGGATAAGGTTGGGTTCAGGATGATAAATCTTTTTTTTTTATATCCCTTTTAAGGTCCATCAATGGCATTGCCCTGTATATAATCATTGCAGGCATTTGCAGTAAAGTCTGCAAAGCAGCAAAATGGAGAGTTTCAAATAGTCTGGTGTCTAGTTCTAGAGGTTAGACTGATAGGTCTCTTTGGGGGACTCTAATGGCCTTGATTTCACTGTTGCAATTAACTGTTAATATTATTAACCGATTGTTACTTATCGCTGTTGTTTAAGACTGCATTGTTGTAATTGTTTGTATTTCTCTTTAATTCTCTATCTATGTAATTATATTTTGTACTTCTACTTGTTCGTATTATCCAGAGGTTGTAGAAAGTTGGAGTTGGGTGTTCTTATTAGGTTTCGCAACTCACAACTTTTGCCTTGGCATCCGATTCCAGCTTCTGGAAAATTTGTTGACGAAAAAGATTTTGTGGAAGAGATTGAGAAGATGTGCCAGGCGTGGACTACATCAGATTTTTCATCTCATTATTGAAAATTTATTTTTTAAGGGCAACGTTGTCTATAATATATAAACTCTGATGTACTATTATTTACTTTTAGATGTGTAACCTTATCAGAACCCTGTGTTTCTTTGTTATTATATCTTCGCTTTTTGAGGCGTCACATCAACAATAATTCCATTTATTGATCTTTAATGGGAAAAATAACTATTAAATCAAAACGTACCAGAAGAGCCCAACGCATTTTTTTTCTTCAATAGAAATAGAAAAGCTTTTACAACATAGAAAAAATGTTTTAAGCAGATTAGCAATTTCCTTCTGTTATATATGATTTAGATCAACAATGTCTTATTGATGACTGTATCATCTTATAACTTTTAAACTTCTTTGTCTGTCTCTTTCTTTTCTCTTTCGTTAGTTACATAATAGGTAGAGAGAAAGATCAAGGGCAATTAGGGTTAAATAGAGTGAAAAGAGTTTGAGAGTCACTTTTGTCTGTAAAATGTTTAAGCTTCTAGGAATTTAAGCTTAAATATAGGGACAAATAAGGAACAAAAAAAAACTAAAAAAACATGCAGTGTGGGGGTAGCTCTAAATGCACCCCCAATAATTTGGTGGGACATCCCATTCCTTTGTACACCCCCAAGTCAAATTTGAATTTTTCTCTTTTTTTGTTAAGCACCCCTTTTAATTCCAACCTTACCAACCTCACCTGCCTGCCATTGGAGCTAATGGACAAACTATCGGTAGCAATTTATAGAAATTCAAATCTAAAATTTTGACTTTAGGATTGGAATTTTGGCAGTATATTTTCGACATTGAATATACACTTGTTTTGTGATTCATCATTCAATGTGTATCCTTCATTATGCTTTGTTTGATGCAGAAAGTTTATATGTGCAGTGCGGCGCTGTGCCAAACATTCATCAAGTACGTGATTTATAAAACATAGCCTAGGTTGCTTTCAAGAACTTCTCCAAGTCATGTCTCTTCAAATAGATATTTTTTATTCAGACAGCTAACTTTATGAATACGGCCATTCCTCGTGTAGAAAAAGGCTAAAGGTTTCCCATTCTATATCTAGTTTCTCAGATATCTACTGGAGATTCACGGCAGAGAAAAGGGTCACGGTGGCGAATGAGATGGCGGCGACAACAAGAGGAAGTGGAAGAAGTGAAGGTGGCATTGATGGGAGGAAGAACTGGCAGTGGTTGCGGCAGTGGCGATAAATGGAGTAGGTTGTGGTAGCAATTGGACAGAGTGGGCGAAGCTGGGTGGTGTCTACCGAACCTAGGGTGTGTTGGCTGGAATTAGGGTTTATTTGTGACCCTGTTCATTATTTTGTATATGGGTAAAATGATTTGTTTGGTTTTCATTTTCAGAATTCACTTTTTAAAAAATTTTATTTTTTTATTTTTTTGTTTTTTTTTTTGTATTTTTATTGAATTTTTTAATATTTTAAATAATTTTTAAAATTTTTGGATACATCTAACATAAATATACTCAAAAAGTATAATATTTGTGAATTTTTTAAAAAAAATTTCACTAAATACGAAAAATATAAATAAAAAAAATTACAAAAATTCAGTACATTTTTTATATTTTTATGTATTTATTAATTTTTAAAAATATTTTTCACATGTATTTACTATTTAGATACATTTAAGTAAGGTAAATATAAAAACCTAAAAAAATTGATTAAAATTTTAAAACTATTCACTAAAAAAAATACGAAAAATAAAAATCTTAATTTTCAAAAAATTAAAACAAAACACGTAGTATTTTTTTTTTAAAAATGGGTGCCCAACAAATCTTTTGTGGTGCGTTTAGAATCGGCTGGAGCGTGAACCTTATCTTCTAAAGTTTAAAAGTTTAGGGCCTTTAACTTGCATGTATGTTTTGCCAGTACTCTAACTATTGTAGACTTTCTATATATAGAGGATGTACTATTAATTTTCCCAAATTTTGATATTTAGTTTTCTATTTAATATGAAAATCTTTATTATGAAATATTTATATTTAATTTAAATTTTATATATCTATGTACAATATATATGTATGATGATAAATAACACTCTTATGAAACAATATGATTAAGATTATGAAAAGAAATTATTATAACCATATTTATTTTAAAATTAAATTAATATCATTCTTTTGTAAAACACGTCATAAAATAAAATATTATTAAAAAAATATTAGCGGGTCAATTGTTAATATTTAGCCCTCGTTTGGGATGAGTAGCTTGGTTTTTTGGTTATTTTTATTCGCGCTAAAAAAATTGTGTTTCAGATAAATTTTGACCTTTTTTTTCGTAGTTGATTTGATAGTTATGGGAGAAAAAATGAAATATTTATGGTTTGGATGTGACATCTTATCATATTGGTTAAATTAATATGTTTTGTTTTTATTAACTAATTTAGCCAAAATAGCTCATCCTAAACGAAACCTATTATTGTTTTTATATCATTATAATTTATATGTCATCATATAACACAATCATAACTATTAAATTATTTAATATAAACCATTTCATTAATAGTTTAAAAAAAATTAGTCTGATATAAAAATATCATAAATCTGTAACTGCTGTATTAGTGAATTAACGAGGCACTGAAGGGAAAAGTTTAGATAATTAGGCCGGGCTTGGGCAAATAGGAGGTGTTCACATAAGGGGGACAGATAATAGGGATGACAATGGAGCGAGGGGGAATAGATTTTAGGGTACTTACGTGTAAATTTTAATAAGTAGGCTTATTGTCTAATAAGTTTTATGGAAAAAAATTTGTCATAAAAAAAAAGTCACCAATTGTAAATTTTAATGACAATTTATAAAAATTATGACAAAAAAAAATCATTAATTATCAATTTTTAACGATATATAAAAAATTATCACAAAAAAATTATTTTTAGTAATAATTTTATTAAGACTTATTTTCAATAGGACTTGATGAGAATTAAATTCAACTATTAAAACATAATTTACCTTAAATTTTTTACCCTCCTCCGTGTTGGATCCCCGATTTTTAATTTTTTCTTATCCCCATCCCCCAACCCCAAATGGAGATCGATTTTCCCCGCTGCTGACATCCCCAACCTATTCATAAGTTTTGTTGTTTTGCTTCACTTAGGGTTTTTTATTTTTTTTATTTTAAGATTTGCTCTGCTTCAGGTTCATATCTCCATAATAAATAAACAAAACAAAAATAAAAATTGAGAATAAAAAAAAAAGAAAAAAGAGTGAATGAAAGGAATAAATTGATTAAGGTTATATTTAGTTCATGAATTTAAAAATAAATTCGAACAAATTTCATACACATTTTTTTTTTTCAAATCTTTCCCTAAATTCATGAACCAACTAAAATCTCAAAAAAAAAAAAAAAAAAGATAATTTTCAAATTATTGAAACGATTTCATAAATTAAAAATGAACAAATTTTTGGCCGATCATCGGATTGAAAAAGAAAACAGAGAGAAAGCCCAGATCCGTTTGAAGCGTTACTATAGTATGGAGTTTTCTGGTGACGATATTGATGATGTCTGTGCGGCTTTTCCCCATCGAGGCAGGAAGGCCGATTACGTTTGGGATGGATGGTGAGCCTTAGCAGTTGTCTTATTTTTATTATCATTATGTACATCCTAGGTGTGAAAATATGCGGATTTCGTTCATGAAAAAGGTATTAAAAAGAGAAAAAAACAAAAAAAAGAGAATAGGTTAGAGGTGTAAATTGAAATACTGAAATGAAAAGGTCAATGAGATAGAAATAATGAATGGTAAATGGAGTTTTGGTTCAAATTCCATATGACAGAGAAGGAGAGTTTATTTGAGTCGATGCAAATGCCTACTATGGATTATGAAATATTGGGATAATCTAAGAAGCAGAGACACAAACACAGGGTGTGTTTGGCTTGGTTTTGAGAGATAAATTTTCAAAAAAAAATCTTAGGGAAAAAGTTCAGAAATTTTTTTTGGTTTGTTTGGTTGTATATTTTGGAAATAGTTTTGAAGTGTGAAAATTTGGGATGATTTGATATTTTGTCGTAGTTGAGTAGATGTGTGTGTGAAAAAAAGTGATCGAGAAAGAAAGAGGAGAGAGAAAAAGTGATTGATTGAAAAATTTAATCAACATGTGCAACATATATAATTTTATATACTTATTGTATATCATATGTGTCATATATATGAGGATAAATAAATTTAAGTCACAGCTAATAATTTTTAAAGTCTAAAGATGAAAAATAGGCATAAATTTAAATTGTTTTCAATATATTATTGAATTTCAAGTCATTTTATTCAAACTTGTAATGTGTTTCATGTGTCTCTAAGTGTTGGAAAGTATCTGATGAGTATAATGTTGTGTTGGACATTGACATGACACATTACCTTTTTAGAAGTGCCCTTGGTTCTTACATGACACATTGAGATGTACCATAGTAAGAGCATGAATTTCAGAAATGTAGAAGACTAGTGTCATTCTCCGCAATGCTATTACATAAGTTACGGCATACAAATATTAAATAGATAGAAATGCCCATAGTTGTTTCTCATTTTGTTTGCAAGGATACAATATGGAACAGTTGAGAATGATGCTGAATCTAGTTATAAAATCAAAACAGAACATGAATGGTCGTGATCTTTACAATTTGTGATACCATTACAAGTTATTCCAAACTTGGTATTGGAATGTGATTCGATCCACATGTGTTTACATATTATTTCTTGTGATTATGATATTCATCGTCTGGTTTATACAAGAAATGGGACAATTAGTTTGGATGGTGCTTTTTTTTAATTTTTTTTAGGCATTAATAGAATCTTAGTTTATGTTCAATTATTAGCTCAGTGGTTTCATATTTGCTTATTTTGATTGGGTTAGTAGTTCTTGGGGAAATGACTACCCATTAAACTCATACGTTAATGTCATCTCTGCTTGTTCATGAATGAGTTGGGTTGATCTATTTGTTTTGCCAATAAAGGAATGTACATAATACATATAGCTTGAAATCAGAAAAAAGGGTTCTCATGATCCAAGACAAGTGAATTGACCTCTCGAGAGCCTTTAGTAATGTTGCACCTGAAACAATGCTTATAATTGTGGAGTTTTGAGGATTAAGTTTAACTCTTGTTCAACTATTTTTATATACTCAATCCTAAAACAGGGATGCTGCTCTAATTGTGTCTAAATGAGAGAAGGCTCACCAAGCAGTTAATCGAGATATTTATGGTACAAACGTTCCAGAAAAAGAAGATATAGCAAGGGTATTGGTTTATTGTAGAGTGTTGAATATATTCCCTGTATGAGAATTTCATCTTCTCTCACTCCCTCCCTCCCTCTCTCTCTTTCTCTCTTGATGTCTCTGACTTTTTTTAGGTGATGTCACTTGAAGAATGTGAGATCCTTCTTGGAAAGCGGAAGGAAAGTGAAATATCAAAGACTGAATGGAGAGACAGTATAACTAGACAGGTCTATCTGTTGTTGCAACCTTATCAGAAAAAGGAAGAAGATAGCCATTTGATTGACTTGGTTGGTAAATTATTCATTTTTCCATTAGTTTCTTATTAATAGTTTCGCTGCAACCTAACTTTCATTAGGTGCTTCTGACTTCTTCTATTGCTATTTTAGAGTTTTAGGAAGGGCAGGCCTAAGGATTATTACTGTGACAGAGAAAGGGAAGCCTATGAGGTATTAGAATCTTTCATCCCCCGAGCAAGCTATTGCAAGAGTAGATTGATTGCACTTGTTATGCATGCAATATACTTTGGTTTTGATTATAAGATGGAAATATTGTATTTATTTTGAATTCTAATTTATGATCATGGGGAATATTGTTGTTTTGTTTCATTTTCTCTTTAGTTTTGACATTGTGAAGTTCTAGATCATGATGTAATTTGATAATCACTTCTGTTAACTTATTTCTTTTCTAAAAAACATAATCAAACCAAACCTAATTAAGCCTTGTGTCACAATTATGTGGAGCAGGCCATGCAAATCCCTTTTTTTGCCATTCCCCACTGTGTCACGGTGTATGTGCTCAATTAATTAAATAAATTCACATCCCTTCTTTACTTCCTGGTTTCATGTCAGTTGAGGTCATCCTCTCTCTCATACATTTTCATTTATGGTGATCTGATTAATATTCCTTATCGTTGCATTTAAAAATATTTGTTGTATATAACCAAACTATCTTGATTTGTTCTCTTTCAACTTATCTTTAATTGGTGCTTATTCTTGCTTTTCACGAATACATTATTTCTAAGTCTATCTTTTCTAGTCTTACCACACATCAATCTAAACATCCTCATCTACGTTCATTTTATGAATGTGTTGTTTCCTAATTTTGTCCCGTGAAACATTGCTTGCCTTATAGATGCTTTATAAAGTTTCTTTTTAATTTGTTGGTGTTAAGTGTTAGGGGTAGTTTGGTCTTTATGTATTATTCTTATTAGTATAAATAGTTGTGTGTAAGGGGGAAACCCTATGTTTTTGAATTAAGAGAAATACATCAGCTCTCTCTCTCTCTCTCTCGTTATTCTTCTTCTTCTTCTTCTTCTTCTTCTTCTTCTCATCATCTATACATTTAACATGGTATCAGAGCAATATCTTCCTCTTTGAAGATGATTCCTCTCATTCTTTAGGGTCCGCCTATCATAGCAAAAAAAAAAAATTTATCAGCATGTTCGAAATTTAATGGATATTAACCCTGTAATCTCCTTTTGATGTTTTGGTCATTCTTGATTGCTTTTTCTAATTTTTTTGATTTTTCGTCAATTTTGGATGATTTTTCGAAAGTTGTTGTTTGAACCCTTTTTGCTTGGTTTTGTCCCTTCTTCTCATACCTATGGGAGCCGATAGGAACCCTTACAAGGTTTACTGTCCCTGGTTTGAGGTATTTTGGCCCTACCTTGGTGTTTTTCTGCGTTTTGGATGGTCTGCTTCAGTTTTTTTGGCTTATAGGTGATCTGTTATTGTGTTCTGGGATAATATTGCCCTTTTTTAGCCTTAAAAGGTGAGTTGCTGTGCTAGTTCAGTGTTTTCTGGATTTGTTTGATATCCTACTTGTGTTTCTGCACCATCTTTCTCTCATCTCATGGCTACCAACAAGGTACGGGCAATGAGGATAGTGGACTGAGTCGTGGTATGACTCTTGGTGATAGTCCATCTCTCCAGATTAGTCTGGTCAAGCTCAATGGTACCAATTATTTGATTTGGTCCCGCTCCTGCAGTCTTGCCATTGCCGCCCGGCGGTTGACAAGCTATATTATTGATAGTACCCAGCCACCTACTGAGGATAGTGCTTTATTTGCTCAATGGATTTCTGAGAATGCTTTAGTTATGACCTAGCTCATCAATTCTATGGAGCCTACCATTAGTTGGACTTTTCTCTTGATGGATACTGCTCACAAAATCTTGATAGCTGCCTCTTGGATGTATTCTCAACAGGGGAATGATGCACAGGCCTAATGAATTGCGTAAGAAGATTAGGGGTTTGGATCAGAAGGATCGCTCTCTGGCAGTCTACTATGCTGAGTTGAGTGGTTTGTCACATTTATTGATTGTTATTCCCGTGTGACTTGGCTTTATTTACTTCGTACTAAAAATGAGGTTTTCTTGTGCTTCAAAAGTTTTCATAAAATGGTATCCAATCTATTCAATGCTACTATCAAAATTCTTAGGAATGATAATGGGGCTGAATATGTTAATGGCGCTTTCCGGACATACCTCGAAGAGCATGGCATTCTTTATCAGACTAGTTGTGTTGGCGCTCCTGAACAGAATGGAGTTGCTGAACGCAAGAATGGCCACCTCCTTGAGGTTGCTCGCTCTCTCTTGTTTACCATGAACGTTCCTAAGTCCTTTTGGGGGGATGTTCTTACCGTGGCTTACCTTATTAACCGTATGCCCTCTAGTGTCCTTCACTTCCAAATTCCTCTTGAGCTTCTTCCTGTGACTTATCCCACTTCTTCCCTTTCGCCTCGGGTTTTTGGTAGTGTCTGTTTCATTCATCTTCAACCTCGTACTCGTGGGATGCTTGATTCTAAGCTGTCTAGTGTGTCTTTCTTGGTTATTCTGCTACTCAGAAAGGCTACAAATGTTATGACCCTCACTCTCATAAGCTGTATGTTAGTATGGATGTCACATTCCGTAAATCTGATTCCTTCCGTGAATTTGAGTCCTTTTCTAGTCCTCTGCAATCTCCTCAGGGGGAGAGTGGTATTGATGAGATTGTGGATGAGACGGCATCATATCAGCATGAGTTGTCTTTTTTCCTTCCTAATCAACAAGTTGTTATTTGTGGTGAGGGGGAGCCTAGCAGTTCTGTTGATGAGGAGTCAGATATCGGTGGTCGTTTGGATAGAGTTGATCTTAAGACTTATTTACGGCGTCAGAAAAAGCCGGCTTCTCTTGTGCCACCAAGTCAATCATCATCTCCTATGCCAACTCCATACCCAGTTTCCACTGACTCTACAGGTAATGATCCTCAACCCATTTCTTCACCTGTTGTTGATGGTCCTATTACTGATGATTTGAGTCTTCCTATTGCTCTCAAAAAGGGAGTTAGAGCCTATACTCAACACCCTATTTCTAAATTCGTGTCATATGATTCGTTGTCTTCTCCATATCGTGTTTTTGTTTCGTCTCTTTCTTCTGTGTGTATTCTGTAGGGTTGGAAAGAAGCCATCAATGACCCTAAGTGGAAGGTAGTTATAGTAGAAGAGATGCAAGCTTTGAGTAAAAATAACACATAAGAGTTGATGTCTCTTCCTAATGGGAAAAAACTAGTCGGATGTAAGTGGGTGTTCACCATTAAGCACAATGCAGATGGGACGATTGAACGGTACAAAGCAAGACTAGTGGCCAAGGGATTTACCCAGACATATGGAATAGATTATCAAGAAACTTTTGCCCCGGTAGCAAAGATGAATTTCATTCGAGCTATTCTGTCATGTACTACTAATTTGGGATGGCCTCTACAGCAACTAGATGTGAAGAATGCTTTTTTTCATGGGGATTTGGAGGAGGAGGTATATATGGATGTACCTCCAGAATTTTCATCTCAGTCTACAGGTGGAAAGATTTGTAGATTAAAGAAGGCTTTGTACGGTTTGAAACAATCTCCTAGAGCCTGGTTTGGTAGATTCGTAATGGCAATGTTGGGATTTGGGTATCAGCAAAGCAATGCGGATCACACCTTGTTTGTCAAACGCAATGTACATAAGGTAACAGTGCTTATTGTATATGTGGATGACATAGTTGTGACAGGTAATAATGAGGAGGAGGTGACCCATCTCAAGATGCAGTTAGCCAAGGAGTTTGAGATAAAAGAACTTGGTCCATTGAGATACTTTCTTGGGATTGAAGTTGCCAGATTTGATAAAGGCATCTTCATTTCTCAAAGGAAGTATATTTTAGATCTTCTTGAGGAAACGGGCATGTTAGGTTGCAGACCAGCTGATTCACCGATTGAGACTAATCATCATCTTTGTAGTGTGGTTGGTGAGCCTGTGGTGAAGGAAAGGTACCAAAGACTTGTGAGAAGACTGATATATCTCTCTCATACTCGTCCAGATATTGCCTATGCAGTTGGGATAGTGAGTCAGTTTATGCATGATCCTCGTGCAACTCATTTGGATGCAGTCTATCGCATTTTGAGGTACCTTAAATCTGCCCCTCGAAAAGGAATTTTGTTCTCTAATCATGGTCACTTGAGGTTGAAAGCGTTCACAGATGCAAATTGGGTAGGCTCTATAGATGACCGACACACTACCTCCGGTTATTGTGCTTTTGTAGGAGGAAATCTAGTCACATGGCGTAGTAAGAAGCAGGCAGTAGTTTCCAGATCTAGTGCTGAAGCTAAATATAGGGCTATGGCACATGGAACATATGAACTAATGTGGCTTCAATCTTTGTTGAGTGATATAGGGCTTGATTGGTGTGGTCCCATAACTTTGTATTGCGACAACAAGGCTGCTATTAGAATTGCACACGATTCTGTTCAACATGACTGAACTAAGCATATTGAGATTGACAGACATTTCATTAAGGAGAAGTTGAATAAGGGCGTGATATGTATGCCTTTTGTTAAGTTTGAAGATCAACTGGCGGATGTTTTTACTAAGGGTCTTAGTAGCAAAGTCTTTCACCCTATTTGTTGCAAGTTGGGCATGAGAAACATCTTTGCACCAACTTGAGGGAGAGTGTTAAGTGTTAGGAGTAGTTTGATCTTTATGTATTATTCTTATTAGTATAAATAGTTGTGTGTAAGGGGGAAACCCTACGTTTTTGAATTAAGAGATATACAACAGCTCTCTCTCTCTCTCTCTCTCGCTATTCTTCTTCTTCTTCTTCTCATCATCTATACATTCAACCGTTGGTATTCATTGATCACATAACAAGTCAGTAGCACTCTCGAACCAATGTACTTTGATTCTCTGGTTTGAATCATCTCTAACCATTCCGTCTTTATTAGTAAATTGATCCTAGCTTATGAAAATGTTCACTCTTTCTTTTTGCCTATATTTTACGTCTATCGTTATCAAAGTTGCATTCCATATATTCGGTTTTAGATGTATTAATTTCAACCTTTTGACTTGAGTGTTTCTCTCAAGATTTCTATTTAGGTTTAATTTTTTCCTTTAAGTTTGATCCACTAAAAAAAATATCATCTAGAACAATATACACCATGGGACATCATTTTTAATGTGTTTAAAAAATTCATCCATGATTTAGGCAAATAGGTGAAGACTCAAATTGACCCTTAATGCAATCCTATAGTGCTTTAGAATCCACTTGTTATCCAGCAGGTGATCTAATTGTAATTGTAACCCAATGTCTTTTATTGCAGTAAAATACCCTTTGACAGTGAACTTTTTATCATTTACATAAATATGTGGACTGGATTGATGTTTAGTTGGCTAGTAAAGTTGGCCCCCCAACCTGAAATTGGTTGTCACAGCATCACTTAAAATTTTGATTTTTAAATTTTTGAAAAGGTTAGTCTCTTTAGTCACATGTTACATGATTCTGAACTTCACTTGTTTATTGACAACTATATTCATTGCCTCGTAGTACTGCATAACATCATAAATAAATTATTATTATTTTTTTGATAAATAACATCATAAAAAATTTTAACTTCATTTCGTTTAGGGTAATTTTGTAACAAGGCAATTCAAAATCCCATGTCAGAAATTGTTTAACTTCTTTCACACTCAAAGTCTCTTGGCTTTTGTACTTTGCTTGGTCTACTAGCTAATTCTCTCCAATAGAATACTCACTGACCTAGTTTCTTCTTCATCTTTACTTGGTATACTCTCTCTCCACTTTCTCTCTCTCTGCATTGTTTCTCCTCACCTATGTAGCATAGACACGGATACGACATGACAAAAGCACATCGATACAAAAAATTTGTAAAACTAGTTTGGGTCACACCACAAATAATTATATCTTGATATTATATTGTCTAGGAATATATTATATAGTTATCTATGAATGTGCATAATATATATTAAGTTAAATAATTATTTTATAAGAAATAATCATGTATCTAGTTCTCTTGCATGATTTTTGGACTATAGCAAACATATATATGATATATAATTACGACATTTGCCTTATGCATCTTAGCCATCTACTAATACTTTTACGTATCTTTTTCAATTTAATTTTAGGGAAGTTTTTGTATTCTTAATAATTATCAAAGTTTTAAAAGGCTTTACTGAGGCTTGCCTCGATACTCACCTCTCCTCGCCTTGAGAGGGTAAGGTAAAATAAAATGCATCAAGGCTTTGATTTTTAGGTTATACTCCCCAAAGTCTTTCACATCATAGTATGAGGCATGTGTACATGCGTAAGCATATGAGGATTACAAGCTTCAAAATGTTGCCTTAGGCTCTTGTTAAACATAGTCTAGTAGATGGTTTAAGCATATAAAGGAAAAAATTAAAAAAAAGATTCCTTTTTGCAACTGTCTTCTATAGTAGGAGTAAATGATCAATTAAGAAAAAATACAAAGTTAATGCTCAAGTGAGAAGTTCAATCACTAGAGTCAATAATGTCAATTTCACTTTCAATGAAAGCAAGCTTCCTTCTATGCATTGAAATGTTCAATAACTTGAGGAGAAAAGTATTTACATTCTTATTTAATTTTTATTTATTTATTTACTATTTTAAAATATTTAATTTATTTACTAGATATTGAAATTTAAATTCGAAATGCTTACATCTCAACGCTTTAAGGCTTGTGCCTCGCCTTGTGAGAGGTCAAACATGTCGAGTTTCGTAATTTATTTTATATACTTTGATAATTATAATTTTTTTTAGGATATAAGATATTTATGTTAAATTTTCTGACTTTGAAAATTATATGTTAGCAAATGTCCAAAAAGTGACAAACATGTCACAAAATGAGTGTCAGACACGTCCAATAGTTAGGTTTGTATTTTTAATTAAGGACAGGGAGAAAGGAGCATCAGACACTTGTTTGAGAGTATTGGTGTCTGACATGGACATGTCACCTTTTTACTTGTGTCCGAGCTTCTTGGCTTCCCACTATATATTTTTTTCTTCAATTCATTAGTGGATATACAAGATTAAAGAAACACCATTGTTTTATTTTTTTTAATCATTTAAAAAAAATTATGAAATTTGATATATTGATATTATTTATTGGATTAGCATTCATGTGCTTAAATGTGTAGTACAACAATAGTTGTTAAAATCGCAATCTAGATTGTACGTTCCTGCGATCCTACATTGTTAAAACGATCTAGATCGTTGTAGTATCGGTGTTATAATAGGATCGCAAGTAGGATTATATGGGATCATGCAGGATCGTAGGTAGGATTGGAAGTAGGATCGTTGATTTTGTGATTTTTCAACTTATTTTTAATATATATAATTCTAATTTGTATTGTTACCTTATTTTAATAGAAAGTAAGATCTTACGATCCTCGAGACCCTCTCACCAAACCTAACTAGGATCCCGATTTTAACAACCTTGAGTACAGCACATTGAATAATGTTAATTATTATTAAAAAAATTAAAATTTATTGCAAAGTCAACATGACCCATTAAAACCCCACTTCGCCCTAGCATGGCATTCAATATTGTAGGTTTTGGCCCCTCCAATGTTGAACTCATGGCTCCGCCCATGCCCTTTGATAACACATTTTTTCTTGACATCTATCATATTATATCTCTAAGACCATTTCATAAACTTTTGCTAAATCTATCTAGAACTTGCAAAAATCACTCCTTTTTTTTGTGTTCTTCTCTATTAAATTTCTTAGTAAATATGTTGCTTCCGCTGTTGATCTATAGGGCATAAATCCAAACTAATAATTTGACACTTTTATTGTAACACTTAGGTGATGCTTATCACTCTCACAATTTCATTGTATGACTCGTCAACTTAATACCTCTATAGTTATTTCAATTTAGACATCTTTTATTTTCATATATAGGTTCTAAAATATTTTTTAATAATTTGGTTAACGAAACCACCTCCTTCTTCCCTAACATTTCCAAGTCTCAATAGGTATATAATCTAGTCCTAATGCCTCTCTTGATTTTATATTCTTTAGTGCAAAATCCACACCAAACTCCCTTAGTTGACGATAGAACTTATATTTTTTAGTTCCATCAATGCAAACACCCTCAAATCTCGCTCCAGCTCGAGCTCTCGCTCCCGCTCCCGCTTGGCAATTTGGTGACTTAGGTCAGACCCATCAGTAGGGAATTTTATAAATTGGTTTTCTATGTAATTTACAGTGTCAAAGGCACATTTTATTAATTATTTTGACAATTATACAACAATATATACATATAATAATAGCGTTTGATACAAACATTTTTTTTTGGCTGTATGGGAGCTTGTTTTCTGTGCATTAGCTCTTCAGTCTCTGAATTTATCAATTCTTTTTTTAGGCATTCCCATCCTCAGCAATGGAAGGAGGAGATTCTAATTGGCTGTTCATGATTGCAAAGGCTGTTGCAGCATTAACCTTACAAGCGATGGCTTATGCCGGTTTCTGTACTTTGGAAAAACTACTCCCAGAGAGTGCTTGCAATATCGTTCGCGAAATTAATGGTGTTGTCAGATTTGTGTTGAGTGTTTTTGATATGGTAATTCCTTCCTTCATGTACGCGTGGTCAATTCTTTGTGCCTATTGATTTTAGTAGTAGTATCAGAGTTCTGCATCAATATTCTGTGTTTTAATCTTTACTGCAGTCTCATCTTTATGTTGAGCAGCTTATGGATTTGATAGTGATTTGTTACACTGTGGATATGGATGAGCTTGTTTATGAATGAGTACTGATAAGAGTTTAGTCTTTAGAGTTGAGAAGGCATTCTTGACTTAATGTGTGTTGATTCAAATAGTGAAGTGTCTTTAAGATTAATGGAGAGATCAATTAACTATTGAAACATAGTTTATTTAGCAAAAAAATCTGTTCAACCTAAGAGAATTACATGTCTTTTAATGGGTAGATAGTGTTAAATGGTGGCAGTGATATTAAGATTAGGCATGTGTGGGTTGGTTTTTGCCAAAAGCTAGGTTGATATCCATATCATATCAACATAGAAAAAGTATGGCATGAGGTTGTCTTTTGTGATATGGTATAAAATGCTAGGGACCATGAAAGTTTACCCTAAAAATGAAGTGGATGGTGTAGATTTAAAATTAGTGGGATGTGGGCCACACTTCCAATGATTTTGGTAGATAGGTGCACTATTCTGGATAGTTTTTCTGGGTATGTAGCATTGTTGTTTGGTGATGGGTTCGATGATGTGGCATCTCTGATGGTTGAGCAATATCAATGGTTTGACTCGGTGTTGGTAATGGTGGGAAAGAGGTTGAGAGGAAGAGGAGTGGTCCCATTGGTGGTGGGTTGTTTGAGGGTGTGATTTGATTTGTCATCATGGTAGGGAGGAGATGAATGGGAATAGTGATTTTAGAAAACAATGGGCTATATAGGTTGACGACGGAGGGGTGATTTGGTGTGACAAGCCCCAGTATTCTTGGCTAATCAATTTTGCGTATTGTATGTAGATTATTTTTTGTCAAATTTTATTGGACAAGGGTAAGAACATTATATTGAAAATTAATGTGGCCTGAATTAATGTTGCCCCATCCATTGCCTGAAGACTAAAAAGAAAGTCCATGCCCTAAAATATAATGGGCTGAGTTGGGGTAACTGCCTGAATTGCATACCTAATCATTGCCGGATGTTGGTGGATAATTTTTCCATTGCTTTACTCACCAGTATGTGATTACTCTCTTACACGCATCACTTATGTATTTTGTCATCATATACGTATCTTCTAATATATTTTTATTAACCTAATTTTTGTACCTGCAGTTATGGTGTTTCTCCTAATTTGTTTCACTTTGCACAAGCATTTGTGAGGTGAGTTGTTAACATGCTTCAATTGTCCTCAGTTTCATTTTTTTGGGCTTATTCTAGGAAGATTTTGAGAGAATATAGGAACTGAGTATCATCGAGGATGAGTATTCAACATACTATTCAAATCTATGCCATGTAAGGATTTGTATATACAGACAACTTTCGCTTTTAAGATATTGATATGACATGAAGCCTTCTGTTTTTTTTTTTTTTTGTTAAATTCCTTTTTCCATGTGCAGGCAAACTGTGATCCTAATGTAGCTGTTGCTGAGGGAAAGGTGAAAGTTGAAAAATTTTCCACACTAAGGGAACATAATATTTGTGACATAATACAGGCAAGATTCATTCAATCATAGGCTGGCTGTGGTCTTAATAATAGTTATTTTGTGTGTTTCTCATGTGACTAAATTGTCTTTATGTAGCAATGTCAAGGTTGTGCTGAAAACAAAGGCTTTGAGGTAATTTTTACTGTAACTTTGTTTTCTAGGTTATGAAACAATTGCAATCTTGAATGATCTTCTTGATAATTCATTTTGGTTTTGTTTGTTGATTGTATGTTAAGAAATTAGTCACTTGCTTTCAATTTTCTCAATGGGTGTTTGGATGGCCTTTAGATACTAACAAATTGGGAATTTGGGGCCAGCTAGAAAGGAAGGGTTGGCTTCACAACTGTCACTGAAACTAGACAATGTGCTTAGGCAGACACTTTTTAGCGTAATTGTACCTATGCTCTCCCTTCCAATTGCAGGGGAAAATATACTAGGCAATAGTTATGTTGTTTCCAATTGCATAACTATTGCCTAGTATATTGTTAAAATTGATGTATTTATTGATTGATCTGTGTTGTTATCTTGTATTACAAATCAGAGTGGCATTATATAGGAGAGGGTTTGGGTAGTAGGTGTAGTGTAGTGGAGGTGGTAGGTGAAGTGGGTGCTAGTGGAGATGGTAGGTGGAGGAGTAAATTGGTAAATTCTAACAGCCCCCCGCAAACTCAAGGAGGATAGAAACTAACCAACTTGAGTTTGAAGAGAGGAACAAAACAAGAAAATACATAAAAATAAACAAGAAAATACATAAAAATAAAAAAAAATAAAAAAAAAAGATAGGAGACACTGTATGGTCGTGTCATAACGGTGTAGAGGACACTGGATGGCGGTGTCAGACCGATGTAGAAGACAGTTTATGGGGTCATGTCGGACCGTTGTAGAAGACAGTTTATGGGGTCATGTCGGACCGTTGTAGAAGACAGTTTATGGGGTCATGTCGGACCGTTGTAGCAGACAATGTGGTGACAGTTGTTGTGACAGTTTACGGAGTCTTGCTGGACCCTTGTAGAAACTAACCGGAATCAATGTCGGGACAGTTTACAGAGTCTTGTCGGACCCTTGTAGAAACTAACCGGAATCAATGTCGGGACAGTTTACAGAGTCTTGTCGGACCCTTGTAGAAACTAACCGGAATCTATGTCGGGACAGTTTACAGAGTCTTGTCGGACCCTTGAAGGAGCTAACCGGAATCAATGTCGGGACAGTTTACAGAGTCTTGTCGGACCCTTAAAGGAGCTAACCGGAATCAATGTCGGGACAGTTTACAGAGTCTTGTCGGACCCTTAAAAAGTCGCATCCTCAAAAGGTGTGCCTAATTTTGTCAAAAGGCGTGCCATCAAAAGGCGTGCCCAATTCATCAAAAGACGTGCCGGACATGATGGCGAGGCACGTGGGCGCCTTGGCTTGCGTGCCCGTTTGTCGGCTGGTGGTAAGAGGCGCGCGATGCGCGTGGCTGCCTCGGCTATAAGACGGAGGCTGAGGCTGAGGCAGAGAAAAGCTGCGAAAAACCTCTGAAAAAAAAAACTTCGTTGTGCTGAGAGAGAGAGTCTGAAAAACTCAGTTGCCCAGACAATGGCCTCTTCTTCCTCTTCTTCCCGTGGTCTGCTGACGCTCTTTCCCGAACTGAACGAGTCAACAAGAGAGAGAACTGGTGCGGAGACCAGTGAACCTCAACCAAACACCTCTGTGTTTGCTCCGTTGAACTTTCCGATGCGGTCGGTGGAGCAAAAAATGGCGGTGCAGTCGGATGTGGAGGCCAATCAGTATACTTTGAAGGCATGTGTGGAAAGCATGACGGCGGTCACAAATTTGTCGAACCGGCTGCAGAGTAGGACAAATGAGGTGCAGCATTTAAACTCCCAGCTGGCTCTGCTCCAACGCATGTATAAGGATGCGCGAGCAGAGATAAGCGTGCTAAGGGCAGAAAACAAGGAGCTGAAGCGGAAGGCCACCGTGATGTTCCGATTTGGAGGTCCGCCATATGCTGCAGTGGAGGAGTATGGGGGAGTGAACGTGCTCAGTGGACAAGGAAACACGGAGACCGGACTGGCACGGGACACCCAAGATAAAAGTAAGAAGAAGAGACCTGCAGTAGAATAGAGAAGGGAAAAGAAAAATCCCACGGTGGGTGTGGTTGTTTTGTTTTTGTTTTTTTTTTTTTTTTTTTTTTTTTTTTTGTAAAATGATGATCGGGGTGAGGCCCGACATGAATAAAATGAGTGTTGTAGCAGTTCTTCTTCTTCTGTTTTTTTTTTTTTTTTATTATTATTTAATAAAAAATAATAATATAATAAAATAGAGAAAGAAAACAGAGAAAAAGAGGATGATGGATGTGCAAAACAGTGTGGGGTTCGTGTCCGGGTCAAAAGATGGAATAAAAATAAATATAAAAAAAAAATATGAGTGGAGAAGGGTGGTGTAAAGAGATGTAAAGAAACAAAAAAAATAAAGAAATAAAAAAAAAGTAAAAAGAAGGGTAGTGCGTGCATGTGGTCTTAACCGAGAGTGAGAGAGAGGTTGAAGACAACTTTTTCCTGATGGGTTCCTTGTGTGTGAAAAAAAAAATAAAGAAATAAAAAAAGTAAAAAGAAGGGTAGTGGGTGAAAGATGTCCTGGAGGTTGGCATCACTGGAAGCACTCCTGAGGGTGCCGTGGGCCTTTCTTGCCCTTCTGTTGTTAATTAATCATTCCAAACTCAAGTCCCAGCAAATCGTTTAACATAAATGTCCAGGAAGAGCTGGGAGATTGAGAGGGTTACAGATGGTGGGCACTGCTCGGTGATGGAGGCGCCAGACAGAGCTCAGAGAGAGAGATTTGGCCCGAGGAGGATTCGGATCTGGCGCGGCGGATTGCGTCCCAGCAGGGATTGCCGGAGGGAGTGTGGGGCTTTGCGGCTGCGGCGGCGATGGCGGGGCCGAGGTGGCTGACGGAGGAGGAAGCGGCAGTTCAGGTTGTCTCGGAGCCGGAGCTGGAGGAGGTGAATCAGACGGTTCACAGTCGCCGGAATCTGGCCGGAAAAGTTGTTGTGAGACAGATCGAGTCAGTACAGACGAAACAGAGATGTGCCGGAGTCCGGAAACTCGCCGGAAAACTGGTTGGGCAATGATGGGAAGGTATGTGTAGAAAATTCTAGCGGATTATTTTGAGGTCCGGCGGACGGCTAAGGTGAGGTTGCCGCCCGCCGGTGAAGCGAAAATAATAGGTTCTAAACCTGCTCTGATACCATGTTAAAATTGATGTATTTATTGATTGATCTGTGTTGTTATCTTGTATTACAAATCAGAGTGGCATTATATAGGAGAGGGTTTGGGTAGTAGGTGTAGTGTAGTGGAGGTGGTAGGTGAAGTGGGTGCTAGTGGAGATGGTAGGTGGAGGAGTAAATTGGTAAATTCTAACATATATTTTCGGCCCTGTTATTGAAAGGGGGAGTATAGGTAGAATTGAAGAGGTAGATGCTGTCAAGGTTAGTGTAGGGTTGGATAATGCTCTGAGAAGAGAGAGAAATGAGCTGAAATCAAGGATGGAGGAGGTCACTTTTAGGGAACAAATTTCTTAGGCTCAAAAGGCAAAACTAAAATGGCTCAAGGATGGAGATCTTAATTCCAAGTTCTTTCACAGGGTTGTGGATGGAAAAAGGAAAAGGAAGTTCATAACAAGTTTAGAGGTGGGCGAGGGGTGATGGTCGATAAAGAGGATCACATTATCAGCAAGATTTTCAGGTTTTATTCAAACCTTTATTCAGATTGGAGGGGGAGGGGGGTTTAGTACGACCTGAGATTGAAGGTCTTGAATGGTTGCCGATTGATGAGGTAAAGACAAGGTGGTTGGAAAGGCCTTTTGAGAAATGGAAATTAAAGAGGCAGTTTTTGTATGTGAAAGAGCCAAAGCCCCGGGGCCAGATGATTTTTCCATGGCAATTTTTGGTGGAGAGATTTAGTGAGAGTTTTGTAGAATCTCACGAAAAGGGGATTGTTAATTTTTGTACAACTGCGTCATTCATATGTTTGATCCATCAAAAAGAGAATTCAATGAAAATCAATGATTTTAGACCTATAAGTTTGGTCTCATCTCTCTATAAGATTTTGGTAAAGGTACTATCAAAAAGACTAAGAGTGACTTTGGGAGGTACTGTGTCTTCGGTTCAAGGAGACTCTGTTAAGGGGTGTCAGATTTTGGATGGTGCCTTGGCGGCAAATGAAGTGGTGGAGAAGTACCAAACTATGAGGAAAGGAGGGTATCATTTTCAAAGCTGATTTTAAGAATGCATATGACCATGTGAATTGGCATTTTTTTGGATTTTATAATGCATAGAAAGGGTTTTGGAGAGAGATGGAGAAAATAGATTTGGGGGTGCCCGTCAACTTGTAACATGTCAATTATTGTTAATGGGGAACTTGGGAATTCTTTTAGGGCTAGTAGAGGTTTAAGGCAAGGTGATCCTTTATTTGCTTTCCTCTTTATTTTGGTGGTATATCTGTTGGTTGATGGCGCTAGAGATTTATGTTTAGTGGAGGGGTTTGGGAGAGATAGAGTTTGTCTCATCTTTAGTATGCGGATGACACCATATTTTTTTCATCAGGGGAGGAGAGCAAGGTGGGTTGCTTTTGATCTCTTTTAAGAGTTTTTGAGGTCGTTTCGAGTCTTAAGGTCAATTTGAACAAGAGCAGCGTAGTGGGTATTAATTTGCAACAAAGTCAAGTTTAGAGGTTGGCAGGCATTCTAGGGTGTTCTATTGAGAACCCTTACGGGGTAATCCTAGGAATTAGGCATTTTGGCTTCCGGTTGTTGAAAAGATATGTAAGAGATTGGAGGGTTGGAAGAGAGCTTTGCTTTCGAAAGGTTGGAGGTACACGTCGATTCATTTCATTCTGAGTGGTGAATATCTACTTTCTGTCCCTTTTCAAGATTCCGGTCAGGATTGCAAAAACAATGGAAAACTTGTTGAAGGATTTCCTGTGAGAAGGAAAGGATGAAGGTAAGAAGGTGCACTTGGTTAATTAGGAGACTGTTTCATTGTCTAAGGAAAAAGGGCGTCTAGCAATTTGGCAACACTGCAGCGAGGAATATTGCCGTTCTTGGTAAGTGGTTATGGAGATTTCCATTGGAGAGTGATTCATTATGGCATTCTATTATTAAAAGCAAGTATGGGGTTCAAGATGATAGTAGATTTTCTCTAGTGGTCACTAGGGGTAATTGTCGATCCCATTGAAAATCAATCTCTCATGTTTTCCCTCTTTTTTCTAGATTTCTTTCTTTGAGGGTGGGAAATGGCAAAAAAATTCATTTATGGGAGGATATTTGCACTCGAAACGCTTCTATTGACGTGTACTTCCTTCGTATTTATAGGTAGCAAACTCTTTATCGTTCTTCCATCGCTTCTTTGGCAAGCTCTAATCTGGCTTTGATTGCTTGGAACTATAGTTTCTCAAGAAATCTTACTGAAAGGGAGGTTGGCGATTTAGCTTCTTTGTTGTTTGTTATTGACCATTTGTCTTTGGACCATAACGCGAGTGATAAACAGGTGTGACTCTTTCATTCTTCAAGTGTCTTTTCTTGCAAATCTTTTTTGGTAAGATGAACCCAACTGTTTCATTCTTTCCTTTTCACTAAAGAATCTGGAAGTTTTTTGCACCTCTCAAAGTTAAGTCTTTTATGTGGTCTCTGGTTCATGTAACCATTTTGACGAATGATGTTTTTCAATAAAGGAGCCTTAATCACTAACTTTGTGCTCAATGGTGTATCATGTGTAAGGGCAATGGGGATACTTTGAATCATCTATTTTTACAGTGTCCAGTAGCAAGGTGGATGTAGCAGCAGTTCTTTTCTTTGTGTGAACGTAGCATGGGTGGCTCCCGAAGCAAGCAAATCCATGCTCTTAATTGATTTTTGAGTTTTGGACACCAATAAAAAGGCAAAGGTGTTGGGGCTTGCGCGCTGTATTGGCAATTTTTTGGGTTATCTAGCTGGAAAGAAATGTGAGAATCTTTGAAGATAAAAGTGTTAATGTAACCTCTTTGTGGGAAATGGTTAGATTTGGCATCTTTTTCAGCTTCAGTGGTTCCCCTGTTTAAAGGGATTCCGCTTTTCTTGATCATCTCTAGTGATTGGAAATCAGTGTTTTCCTTCACGGATTTCTGGTTTGGAAAGTTCATTTTGTTGCTGATAAAAAAGAAAAAGAATATGTTGTTGGAGATGGATTTGGAATCGCTGCTGTCCACACAGTTTAGAATCTCTATAATTTATCTTCTCAATATGTGAAGTCATTAAGAAAAGGGATTAATAGGGGATGCCACCTGCATTCAATTTTTCCAATTCATGGGCCAGCCAAAAGTGGCTTTTGGGTAAATTTATTTTCTCAGTTTTTCTTCTATTTATAATGGTCATGAATATTGTTAAGCAGATAAGTTTTTCTCTCGTCTTTTGAAATATGTTTATATTCCCAAAGACAATTTTTACTGTATTCTTGAATTTGAGATATAAGGCTTTGCCTCTATGTGCTTGAGTCATATCCAGTGGGCATCGATATATTTCGGCCAAGTGGAAGAGTTCATGTAACACAAGCTAGGACTTGATGTTGGATTATGTTCAAGGTTTTCATTAAAGCTCCTGTAACTCATGCTTTTAAAAAGGCTCTTACAAACTTAGCTTTGAGAATGGAAAGCTGTTGTCGAATGCCGTGTCTTTCCCCTGGACACCTTTATCATTCATGGAGTATTCTGAACAATTAAAAATTAAAAAACTTCCTTTGTTTTCATTGCTGTATACAAACAGTGTACGAAAATTCCAAAATATTTTTTTGGTGTTTACTAAAAAGCGGGCTGTTTTCAGAAAATTTTATTGAAAACTGTGGCTGTGTTGTTGTTTACGAGGTCCACCAAACCTGGATTTAATACACGAAGGCAATTTTAGATACAATAAAATCAATCCTTTTAGTTGGAGCCGCGTCAGTAGCAGTGGTTTTATTAAAATGAGACTAGATCGGTTGATTCAACCAATTCACCCGCTGATGGATTTAGGTTTTTGTCTGGATAAACAATCAACCCATTGACAACTGGTAAGAACTACGGTTGAATTGGCTGCCTGTTCGAACTGGTAGCTGGGTCAAGAAAACCGGCTGAGGCAATCCAATGATCCTAACACATGGCCCTACCAGCTGCCAAGCGAAACTTCGTAAAAGTCAACATTTAGGGTGGCTCAAACACACAACCCCATGGATAGTGGTCTCACTTTTAACCACTATACCACAATGTCCCTTTGTTGATATTAGGAAAACTAATATTATTTATTGCATTTTCTTTCAAACACCATGTACAATTGATTTTTTATTATAATTTTTTAACTTCTTATTTTTATAAATAATCAATAATCAATATAAATGTATAGGCAATTATATTCAATAAACATATTCATGTAAATATACATGTATCTTAAATTGTAAAAATTAATTTATATGAATCTATCTTAATACCTTTATATTTTAGTTAAGTATAATTTTTCATATTTGTATGAGAAAATTATTATTATGACTTCATGGCTTGATTTTAGTTGAATCAGTGATCCTTGACTAGATCCTAATTCTAGTTTGGCCATTTCTGTGTTTAAGAACATTGGTCAATAGAATCAAACAATTGTAATGCATTTTCATGTTCGTGAAGATCTTTTGATAAAATGCTGTCACACGTAATTTTTTTGCCCTTTAATGGCTTCTTAGACTTTTGAATTTTCTATCAGAACAATATCACTTTCCTCGTACTTGCAAACTCCTTGATCAATAATTTCTACTTGATTGTCACAATCCATTTGAGGAATTTATGAAGTATCCCATAAAGGGGAGCTCAACAATGTCGTTGAATGGACAACTAGAAGAGGTAATGCTTACCTCCCAAGTTCTATCATTCGTTTTTCAAACAAATAAAATTTGTCGTTTGCACAATTTGAGCGTGGTGTGACTCTACATAGTCATATCATTTGAGAGCCTTTTATATGTCATAAATTTCAGAATTGTTTGTCTTCTAGCTCATGCATGATAACAATGTGTGTTTTCCCGATCGCATGTGTGTTCTAGCTCGTGGTGTGGGTTGTATTTGTAGCATCGTCTTGATGCTCCTTTTCTAATAAAGTTATTCTTACTCATAAAAATAAATAAACGTGTTCTAATGCCCTAAAAAATTTGGGTCAGTTGGGAATTATTTTCACCCTTTGTAGACAGAGATGTTTTGGCAGCATTGTCATTGTTGTAATGACTTTATTGCTACTCTTACCATTGGCTAGTGTCCATATGATTGCCTGTATAACTTTATTTATTTTTTCTTTCTTTCCTTATTTATGTATTTTTAGATTGAGTTTTGTTATGAGGAAGTTTAATTTTGTCTTCATACCTTTTGTTGTAGGTTTATCCGTGGGCCTTTTCTTTTGACCCTGATAAGGTATTTCCTTTTTTTTTTGGATAAGTCATATTATAACCAAAAAAGAAAGATATACAATGAAGTTCAATACACATCTTTTGAAGGGAGAATAAACATAAAAACAAACTACTCCCTCAAAAGAAACAAACTAAGCCTAAAGACGACAAACACAACATACACAACAAAGGATTCAAAATTTCCCTCTAGCACTCTTACAGTAATGAAATTTCGCTTTGAGTTTTCTTCTATTATCCTCCTTTGTAGTCTCTCCATTAATGGGATCACTTGGAGATGGACTCCCTCTACTTTTTAGGCTCTTCATTTGACACAACAACTCTTGATTTAATTCTCCATTCCCCAACTCTCCCATATCACGTGATTCAAGGACATCAAAAGCATTAGATGTTGATGGGGTGAAACGCTGCGTCTCTTCCTCTTTGTTTATCACTGTCGTTGAACCTTGCCCGCTGTCTTTCCCTTTTTTCTTCACCACTTCCCACTTAGTTGGAACTTATATGTTAGTCTCCTTGACTCTCCACTCTTGTTTGGAATATGAAGGGTTCAATTCAAGGTCTTTGGCTTCTGAGGGCACAAATTAGTGGTATGACCAAAAGTCTTACAAACATCACACCTTTGAGGCTTCCATGGAACCTCAACTTGAATCTCATATGGGTCACCATAACCAAGATTTATTTTGAAAGACTCAGGGATCTTTTTATTTGCTGGCACTTCAATACATATTCTCGCAAACGTAAGTCTGCTTCTCTTGAACGTAGGCTCATCCTAATAAAGAGGAGTTCCCATAATGCTAGCAATGTAACCCAAACCTTTTTCAGTCCAAAGCTCCAAAGGAACATTATACAACTTCACCCACAACGGCACACTCGAAAATTCACACTTTGTTAGTTTTTGTCAAGGTTGCCATTTTTTAACAACAATCAATCTAGCCCCAACGTAATAGGGGCCATCTTCCAAAATTTTGTCTATAGCCTTTTCACTTTTCACTTTAAAAATAAAAAACCCATTATCAGTGGAGACAACATCTTCAAGCAAATTTCCCCAAAGTTTCTCTACCCAAGTTTTCACATAATGGAAAGAGAATCTTTTATCAATGAAGTATCCAACCAAAGCATTTTCCCAATGAGAAAAACCTTTTTTTGAGATCTCTATAGGGATATTGTACATGCCATTTACTAAGTTCTCAATCTTATGGGCACCTATTTTATACTTCATTTTTGACACCTTATTAATCTCTTCTTTAAGTAAAGAGCTCCAAGCTTGTAGAGGCTTACCTGATATAGCAGTTGTATCACCATCAAGACATTCACCCTTGCCAGATTGTGTGTCTTCCATATGTAGTTCAACCAAATCCTCATTTCTACAAGCTCGCACATTTTCAACACTTTTCTGTTGCTTGGTGCCAATTACTTCTGTCCTTTGATCAACACTGGGTGAGCCAAGCTTATTTGACATTATCATTTCATTCGCCGCCAGTGGGGAAACAATGGCTAATTTTGGCCACTGCTCAAGACCAGTTAGCACTCTAGTTGGTGTGTTCCATGCATTAGCTGTTTGATGTTGCTTTGATGATTGCTCAGTTGAGGCTTGCATTTCCACATTCAAATGCAACCGTGGTGTACCAAGATTTCCACATAAACATAGATCAACACAATCACACTCGATTGAGCTATCCTCCGATTCCACATCCCTTAAACCCCTTTTGTTTTCATTCAAGGGCCCTTGCCATGGTCCCACAAAATCTCCAGATACGAGAAATTTGAGGGCTCCTCGGATGCGTGTAGACCTACGGGGGAGTACAGCAAGCATCTCATCGGTTGATATTTGAGCATCCACCTGATTATCAAACTCCTGCAAGGAGACCTTGGTTGATTTGCACTTTGCAGATTTACATTTTGATTTACTCTTCGCTAATTTGCTCTTAGCTAGTTTGCCCTTCTTCATTGATAGCTTGTTGCCCTCTCTGTCTCTCTCTTTGTCCCTCTCTCTCTCTCTCTCTCTCTTTCTCCTTAATCATCTTATGACTTCTCAGTAGCAGAGTTCACTGTGGCATTTTGTCGAACAGGTGGAGGGCAAGACCTCTGGTTGCACAGGAAACAGGTAGGTTGCTGTAGTAGTACCAGAGATGTCCAACACTCTTTTATGAAGAATCAGATCAGAGAGAGAGAGAGAGATGAGTGTGTTCGTTTTTAGAGTTGGGGTTGTTAAAACCTAGTTTCCAAGGTAAGAAGACCTGTGTGTTAATGGCGGTCTCAAAGGAAGAATCTTCGTCTGCCAAGTCTCGATCGGCCTCAAATGGCGTCCACTATCTCGCCAAATGCGTCCTCAGAGGGATCATGGTTCTTCAGGTTGTCCAAATCCACATTCGCTCTCCTTCCTCCAACGATGTTAATGGCGGTCTCAGAGGCAGTTTTCAGGTCTCATCTTCCATTCTCATATGGAATCAAACGGCTGTAAAGGGAGAAGATTATAAGGTATTCCTTTCTTCAGTTTGTGTCATAATGTTGGTCCAAATATTATGGTTACTACTATTTTGCACTGTTCTGTGAACCCATTCACCAATGATGGTTTACTAAATCACGCTGAGTCGATTAATAATTTTTATGGATGTAGTGGAATGATATTAGCCAGTCTGACATAATAAGTGCAATGAGGGAGGTATTGAACCATGTGCCTTTGAAGGTAAGAGCTTGATGTTTTTGTCTTCTTGACTAAATTCATCACTACTTCATGGCGTTTTCTTTTAAAGTCATTTTTCTCGACTTAGTTCTTCAGACTAAATGTAACAGCTGACTGATCGCTCAAGTTTTGTTCTGTAAAATCATGGTTTGCTCTCCTAATCTGATGTGCTGCTGGTGCTTGTCTAATCTGATCATTTATGCTAACATGGGTTGCAGCTTCAACATGATGTGCGTCGTGTTCTTAACACTGATCATTTGTTAAAAGTACATGAATGATCAGCATTCATTCACATCCCACATTTTTATTTGCAAGAGTATTCACAATTTAGTCATTGAAGGCTTCAATTTGAAGCAATTTTTTCAGTCACACTCTAGTTTCTTCATTTAAATCTTATTTTTTAGTCCTAAATTATTTCCTTTTTTCTGTTTCATTTTCGTTTTTTTTTTTCTTCTTTCTTCATGATCAATACTTGAAATGTAAATGATCAATTTCAATCATAGGTCTGATATGTTATCCATGCATATATATTTTATATTGGACTATGTTTTTCTTTCTGAATAGGTGAGGTTATTTTGTTTTATCATCATCGTCATTGCCATTTTTGTGTTGGGAACCAGGAAGACTGTAAAATGCAGCTTACCTTGGAGTTGTCTCGTCTGAAATGTTATCATATTCTTGATAGTTTGACTTTAGAGGCTGTGAAGGACGTCAAGATTCAAGAGTTACATAGATTTGTTGATGACGTATCATCTGATGAGTCAAAAGCTGAGGATGCAACAGCCATGCTCTATGATTTTTCTAATGGCATAGTCGACGGGCTCCATGTCTTGTCTGGATTGAAAGGAGACGAGGTATTGCCATCTCTTTCTCTGTTCCCCTTTTCCTCTTAATTTATCGAGTGATGAAGTGGCCTTTCTTTATTTCCTAAGAAGCACAAACATTTATAAGAAGGTGTCCGTATCGGACATGTGTCCTAATGTGTCTATTATTTTTGGTAAATTACACTAACATCCCCTGAGGTTTAGGAAAAATACATTGAGCCCACAAGGTTGGCCTAATTACATTGGGCATCTTTTAGGTTTTAATTCACTTAACACTTAGCCCCATTTTTATCAATAATTGGTTAATTGTATGAATAGAAAACCATGTTGTTGTATCTTTTAGACTTTTACATTGAAATGTATATTTTACCATAGTTATTCCTATTTGTTCACACCATGTACATAGTTCCAGTCCTTTTAGCCTTTCTAAAACCAAACTTGTGGGGTTTATTGTATTTTTCTAAACATCAGGGGTGGTTAGTGTAATTTACCCTATTGTTTGTTATAGTGTTTTAGAACTTAACAAGATTAACACCCTTGGGACACATGTATCATCACCTAGACAAACATGAAACACATTTTAAGTTCAAAGAAATTAACTTGAGATCATTTATCAAAAAAAAAAAAAAAAACCTAGGGTCAAATGATAATATAAATATAATGTGGACGTGTACCTATTCTTTCTCCCTGGACTTTTTAGTTTTAGGATTTCTAAATTTTGAAATTTCTAATTTATTTTGTAGTAAATCTTTCTAAATTAGATATTTGGGACTTTTTTTTGTTCTCACTTATTCCTTAGGAATAATCACACTGGCCTCCCTCAAGATTTCAGAAAAATACATCGAGCCAAACAATTTGACATAATTAGATTAACCTCCCTAAGTTTTGTATTTTCATAAAACTTACATCCATGCTGTTAGGTTAATGTTAGGATAGTAAAGTGTCTAGGTTAGGGTTCTAAGTAAAGTCTATAAGGTGATTTTTTCGTTTCATATTGGAGATAAATTTGTCTATATTTTGTTACCTCTGCTTGGAGGCTAAGGTAATTATGGTAAATTATGGGACTTATCATATTTTTCTTAAAGGTTGAGGGAGGTCAATGTAACTTGCCTAGTTTTTTAAAATATTGAATTGAATGTAAAAAAATGGTTTCTTATTATTTTGATATAATAAAATATAAATGTATTTGTAAATTGAAAGTGAATAAATTTATATTATTTCTATATATGTAACTATATATTGTTTGGTGAAAATTGCCCACCCCTGATCTTTCATGAAAATACACAAACGCCCCCAAACATTAAAAAATATCACAAACACCCCCACAGTTTGAAGGTGTATCAACGAGACCCTAAAACCTTACGGACATTACTAACAATAACTATTTTTGCTGATCTCTGCCAAAATGATGTCTAATATATTATATCCCCATATTGCCCTTCCTATGTGATTTATACCCTTCCTATATTTATAATAAATCATAAGCACCTCCTGACATTTGATTATAGACATTGTCACCCCTTGACATTTGTCAAAATTTGGGTTTACTTAATTTTTTCAAGACAAATCGTTAATTAATTATAATAAACAATAACAAATAAATGTCAAAATTATTGTATCTTTTCACTACACACTACCCATATACACAGATATAGTCATAGGCATTGTCCAATAAGAACAGGATCAACAAATACAAATTCCTATCATAACTAAAATTCCTAAATAAAACTATTCTCTCATTAACTATTCTTCAATTTAGGCTTCAACCAATTTGTTGTTTCACAGGTTTTCCTGAGTTCATGTCCCTATCAGTATACACAAATTTGGGATGATTCAATGCGTGGTTCATATATATTTTTATGTACTTTTGTTTATCATTTTTCTTGCTTTTCCATTTCTCCTGTTCCAATAGATGTAGTTTTTATTTATTTTTATAATATAGTCAAATCATGCGGCCTGGGGTTTTCTGTCAGTGGTTCATTAGATCCCTTTGCTCATTGCATTATGTGGTCAAGTAGTTGTGAAATGCTGAATATGCATGAAGCATGTGTACATGCATTGGTATGATATGGTATGGGTAAACCAAACTTAATTTTTATTATATTAAAGAATCTGGAAATTAAAGCTTAATTTTAAAATTATGCTAAGCATAAAAAAATCCATTAAAACTCATTACTTCTGTATAAAAGTAAAAGGTTAATTACAGTTTTGGTCCCCAAAGTAGGAGTCTTGTGTCATTTTGGTCCCAATTGTTTAAATTTTGTTAGTTTAGTTTCCAATGTATAAAACTGTTTCAATTTGCTCCCAATGTTCAAGTTGTATCAATCTGGTCTATAATGTATAAAAAGTGTTTCAATTTATTCTCCCAATCTAACTCTGTTAATGGATGCAATTTAAACATTTGGGGACTAAATTGAAACATTCTTTATACATTGGGGACTAGTTTGACTCAAATTAAACATTGAAGATGGAAATTGAAACATTTTTATACATTGGGGACCAGATTGACATTATTTAAGCATTGCGGATCAAAATGACACAAGGCTTATCCTTTAGGGACTAAAAATGTAATCAACCCGTAAGTAAATACTATTCCAGTTGAGGTATGACTTGGATATATACTTGGTATCTCTGATTGAGGCAAAAATTAAGAAAAAAAATCCAATAAAACTAACTTCACTTAAAAGTAAAGGGTTAATTACAATTCTAGTCCCCAAAGCAGGAGTCATTTTGGTTCCGAATGTTTAAATTGTGTCAATTTAGTCCCTTATGTATAGAAGTGTTTCAATTTGGTCCCAATGTTTAAGTTGAATCAATCTGGTTTATAATGTATAAAAAGTGTCACAATTTAGTCTCCCAATCTAACTCTATTAATAGATGTAATTTAAATATTTGGAAACTAAATTGAAATACTTTTTAGGTCAAATTACACCAATAGTCCTTGCATTTTGGTCTTTGTATCATTTTGGTCCTTATAATTCCAATTGACTAGATTTTGACCTTAAATTTATAACAGTCTCAATTTAGTCAATTGAATACAACTGTTACCATTTTTTAATGGAAAATACACACATAAGTGGAATGTATCATGATTTTGGGGTCAAAATTATAAGTTTGCTTAACTCAATAAGTTAACCTCAACCAATTCAGTGATCAATTTTTTGTCAAAAACACTAACGGCATTATCAATAGGACTAAATTGACACATAATCTAAAATTAACGGTCAAAATTGATTAAAGTGTAGGGACCAAAATGATACAAGGGGTAAAATATAGGGACTCATAGTGTAATTTGCCTTACATTTTATACATTGGAGACCATATTGGTACTAATTAAACATTGTGGATCAAAATGACACAAGGCTCATGCTTTAAGGACTAAAAATGTAATCAACCCAAAAGTAAATACTATGCTAGTTAGGGTTGTAAACGAACCGGGTTGTTCACGAGCTCGGCTCAGCTCGACTCGACTCGACTCATTAAGGGCTTGGCTTAGCTCCATTTGTTACGTTAATAAATGAGCTTGAGCTTGACTTTTAGGCTTGTTTCGAGCTCGAGATTGAATAAGCTTGGCTCGTTTATTTATATTTAAATTTAAATTTAAATTATAAAAGAAATATATTATTTATATATTAAATTGTATAAAATATGTATAAATAATAGCATTAATACATTATTTATATTTAAAATAATATAAATAATATTTGTATTTAAATTTTTTATTAAATATTATTTATATATTTAAATAATGTAATTTTTAATAATAAAAAAGTTAATTATTGGGCTTCGAGCTGAGCTCGAACTCAACTAATATTAACAAGCCGAGTTGAGTTTGAGCTCGAACTCAACTAATATTAACAAGCCGAGTTGAGTTTGAGCTGGATAATCGAGCTCGATAAACAAACAAGCCGAACTCAAGCCTAGCAAAGCTCGGTTCGTCTCTGTTCATTTGCGACCCTATTCGAGTTGAGGTGTGACTTGGGTATGTGCTAGGTACCTTTGAGTATGACAAAAATTAAGAAAAAAAATTGAGTATGTGTTTTGTGTACTTGGTACACATAGAAGTACTAGTGATAGAAGGCCAAAACATTGTCGTGCATTATCTTTGCTATCTTTTGGACCATTTGGTTGGAAAGAAATGATAGAATTTTTAATGAAAAGGAATCAAAGGTTGATGCTTTGTGGGATAGGGTGAGGCATCTTGCATTAGTTTGGGCCAGTGTGTCTCCTCCTTTCAAGGACATATCTCTTTTTTTGATTACTAGGGATTGCGCTACTGTTTGTTATACCTAGTGGTGGTTTGTTTTATGTTTTAGTTGGTGCTTCTTTGGCTTTTAGTGCTGAGTTATTGTCTTTGTATGAGGATTTCTTGTCCTACCCTTGTTTTCACTTTTTATTTTAATAAAATTGTTTTGTTATTGTTAAAAAAAACATAAAAGTACTAGTGCCTAAAACATACTAGTATGACTTGTTTTTCGATGTGCCATGCTTCATAGGGTTCAATCAAGGCCCTGATAACTCTTTCAAATGCTGACAACTCTTTCAAATGCTGACAACATACCAATGCTTTTGTTTTCCTTTTTACAGTTGATCTATTTTCAGGAAGCTATCATATTTCCTATATCACGTGGTAGCTTCGGACCTTGTACAGACGAGCTTCGTGGAGTGATTAACATTGCTGAAAATGAGAGAAGAATGCAATGTCAATGTTTCATCAGCATACAACACATTTTGTTTGGCCTCTCTTTTTCAAGAGTTGGTGACAATGTGAGGATGCTCAACGACAGGTCAAGATGTTCAGGTGGATTACATTCAAAACTGTCTATGTTTAGCATTTACAAGTTATCACGCACAGCAGCCGACAGAGTAGGTAAAATCTCTTATCTTTGTAATGACCTCAATATTCCATTGAATATTATGTATCTTTTAAAATATGTGAATGTTATGAATCTTGTAGAATATCCTCTCCTTTATTCTAAATGGCTGTATAATTGTATGTTCTATAAATTTTCAAGGCATAAAATGAAATAAATTAACATGATCAGCTGCAAACGCAGTTGAGTCATAATTATGTTTGAATTGGGTTGGAGAAACTTGATCAAGTCTGGTGGCAGGAAGAAGTAGGTTTATGCACATATTCATGTGTTATTTTAAACTTGAGCAAATTTTGCAGGTGATAAGGAGGTTGGACTTGAGCACTTGGTTCTGGCAATTTTCTTTAGAAAGCAGAAGGACGATCCTATTAAGAGGGTAAGGGCCATAATTCAACCACTATTGTTTAATTGCCATCTATAATACCAAATTTCAGGGTTTGTCTTTATTTATAATTGGTTACCCTTTGTAGTTAGGCTTATCGTATTTACAATCTTATTTGATCTTTTATGCGCCTTGGCATTTAAGTTTTGGTTAGTTACGTGTTATATATATGTTTGTTTACCTGAAAGACCTGTAAAGCATATTTGCTTAGTGACATTTAGCAATTAGTAGTAATGTTACAAATTTTTTTTTTTTTTTTTTTGTTCTTGAAGGTGGAACTGGAGTACGGCAGTTCTCTGTTCTTTGACGATAATGCATTTGATCCTGAGCTTGTGGACTGTGAGAAGCAACGCCTTCATTTGTTCTTTGGTGAAAGTATCTTACATAATGGGTACATCACAATAGTGTATACCTCTCCCGCACAAACATATGAAGATGGGTTTCACACGCTTGTGAGATAGAAGAATACACCACAGTGGTATACCCGTTACACAAAAATACCACCTCTGTTTTTTGACCCTTGTGTGTTTATATTACACCAAGTTATTATATATTAAATATACAATCTACATGTAGAGTTTTATACAATTAACTTAGTTTTCTCATTTTTGTTTCTTTTATTCTTCCCTTTCTCTAGGTTTGAAAAGTAGTTGCACTGAGTGTGATGCAAAAAACTTGGAGTACTCAGCTGTTTTCAAAGAATTGTTACCAGAAAATTGTTTTAATGGGGCACTAGTGACATGTAGTGGCCTTGTGGTCATGGAAAAATTGCACGAGGCTCTCAAGTGTGGTGGTTTGAGGTTGAGTCCAATTCGCGAGGAGAGTTAATATCACCTTTCCTTGTGTGGCAGGCTTAACATTCTTAAGACATTATATGCAAGTCTTTCACTTTTATTATTGTTAGATACATAATTATGAATACTCTTGAGAACATGGATGGATGGTTAGGCTTAATATTCTAAGCCATTATATGCAAGTCTCTCACTTTTATTATTGTTAGATGCATCATTTTGAATACAATAATACTATAAATTCATATTTAACTATTCAGAAATTATCTAGAATTATCTAGTGGTTCAAATTTATTCTACCCATGGATCTTACAATGCACAAATTCAATCTCAATCACACATCAACATTCAATAAATTCAAGGACTATAAGTTTGGGTTCTCACAATTATTCTTTTGAATACCCTTATTGATGGATGGTAATTTTATTATTATTATTATTATTATTATTATTATTATTATTATTATTATTATTATTATTATTATTACTATTATTATTATTATTACCAATTAGAAGGATTCTTAAGTATGCTTTGCATATCACATGCAAGGCATTACATGGTTCTTTATACATTTTCTTTGTTTAGGTTATATAAATTTGTGTTAGAAGTTATACATTGTTGACTTGCTAAGCAGGTCAACTTACAGGTAAACACTATTAAAATAATAGATTATATTATATACGTGTAAGTATTTTCACAAAAATGCACAAGTTTGTTTTCAAAAATTTAAAACAATACAAAAATGAGTAAATGAACACAAATACGAGTAAGTTCTTGGAGAAAACTTAGATTTCACAAAAATACTTCCGCACTCGAAATGCTTGATGCATTGATAAAAGAAAATTTTATAGATTTGGGATATGGATATGAGGTGGATATGATTCCATCAGTCGGTAACACAGAGGAAGAGGGTCACGTGTTGGTTACATTTTATGGTGATGGCACCTATGAATGGTTTGAACGAATTAGACTCAATTCTTTTGACCTTCACTATACAAAGAAATCAAAAGCAAACTGACACTCAGACATTTTTAACTGTTGTTGGGGAGGTTGAGGTTAAGGGGAAATGGAGAGCTACATTTGGCTTGACTTGTTGCTGGAACTTTAATAAATTTTTCCTTACAAGTGTTCAAGGGTTCTTTGAAGAGAATGTGCGTGGGCTTGAAGCTGGTGCTGTGTATTTAGTGAAGCAAATCTAAAGGGCTAGAGATGATTTCCAAAAAAATTTTGTGATACATGATGAGAGGGTGAATTATTAAGAAATTTGACTAAGCAAAAGTTAGTGATGTTGCACATTTCACTATATTGGTATTTTCTACCATTAGTATTGCAACTAACATAGTATGAATGCACCTAACACATTCACAATTATAATGCATAGTTACCTCTCAAAAAGTATCACTTGTATCTCAGTCACTGAATGCTTAGAACCTAGTTAATATTTTATTTAAATAATGAAATTACTTCTATGGCTTTTCAGGAATATAAATTAATTCAATATTTGACTCCGAAGGAAGATTACACGTAGAAAAATGCTTCACCTTGTTTTGTTGTCATTTTGGTAGTAGTTGTCTTGTTTTTGCAATTGGCATTAAATGCAGAAAACTACTCTGAAAGATGATAACTAAATAAAGCTTCTAGCTTTTGCTTACATATTTATCTTATCATAGATTTATGAGATAACAAGTATGCAATACATTGAACTCAACCTTTGTCGCCTATGTGACATCTATGTTTGGGTTTTAGAAGATACACACGCCTATCAAGCATATTATATTATGGCTAGAAGGGCTTCATATGTGGTGAATTTGGGGGTTTGAGGAATTGTGAATGAGATTGGGTTTGAGGCAACTGCGAATTATTTGGAACTCTATTAAATTAAACAGACATATAGAAGTAGAGTTGAAGTCGAGGCTTCGGTTGGTAGGCTTATGCTGGTAGACATGTAATTCAGTTGTTAAAAAATGTTAAATCTTTGGTTGGTCTAAGAAATTTAGGGTTTGTGATGAAATTAATTCAATGAGGTTTCAGAAAATAGTGTGGAAAACAGGGAATTATTGAAAAAAACCAGAGGTTGGCAATAGGGAATAGCACACTAAATCACTAGGATTGTATATTTGATGCAAGTGAGAGAACTGGAGGCTGTGAATTTAAGGGAGATAAGGAGATAGAGGAGTGAGAGAGGGAAAGTCCAAAAACAAATTTTCCTGATTTTTTTAGATTCTATGTCAGATGAAAGCACTAAAATTGAGTACTTGATGCATTGAAAGATGGAAAATGTAAAACTTCTGCGACATGGAAAAGAGAGTAATTTATTAGACAAGAATTTCGGCTATGAATAATCAATGAGTTCTGCGCATATAGCCAAATTGATACTTGCTTCATTTTACAAAGAAACATTCTGTCTCATGTGTAACATGTGTTAACAGTTTTTTTTTTTTTTTTTGGTGAACTTTTGTGCTCTGTGCCACAATAAATATATTTTTTAATTCATTTATAATTGCGGAGTTGTATGCAGGTACAATGTGTCAGTCAAACACCTTCCGTTTTTCCACGACAAACATCTCCACACTGCTTTAAAAAAGCACACGTAAGACAGCACAATATATGATGCATTAAATAGAAAATTAACGATGTATAATTAAGGATATAGCTTGTGTTATGTTTTAAAAAAATCCGTTGACTCAATTTTAGTGATCTTACCTTAACATTCCAAAATATTAACATTGCTCAAAAAGTAAATTTTTGCTTATATATGGTATATATGTATATATTGACTTGTGCAATTATATTGTGCTGCAAATACATCATAGCATCCTATAAAATATTAGATTTATTAAATTTTAAGCTATAAAATTATGCAATATTGTGGCACAAGTGCATTTACCAAATTATAGCTCACAAAATTTCCATGTTGACACGTGTCTTCCTCTGAGTACTGATTACGGAGTGCTGATTACAGTTGAGCTGGTATTGCTAGTAACCACAATCGGACCCCTGTCCACATTAACATTGAAAGATAATACTCCCAATTTTTCTCCTTTCCCTCTTGCTCTCCCTCGCTATATGCTTAGATATGGATAGATATCGTAGGCTTTAAATGAGATGTTATGTATAGCAGTCAATGTGTATGATTTCCTTTGATGATCTGCTTAAAAGGTATGTGTTTTCTGGTTTTGATACATGTTTACGCCCTTGGTACATTTCATATCCAAACTTATAAAACTTGATTAATGTTTTGTGTATACACTAGGATAAAAATCAATTAAATGTTCGATTTGAAAGCAAGAAAGTAATTTTCAAAATGGTAAGGTATTATTTAATTTTGATTTTGGTAGCAGCAGTTTTGATTTAATTGTTTGCTCGGAAAACAGGAAAAATTGTTTTTAAGGCTCTAGGGTTTTGCTGAACCTTCCGTGTTCATGATTCAATTCGCATTCAATACATTAAAGCTCTAGGGATTTGAGAGCAAACGAGTGAAGCAAGAAAGTTGGTCTGCTAGAACAAAGGAAGAAACTAGGAATTCTTCAGGCGAGAGAAATCGAGATATTCAATACACTAAAGATCTAAGGAATTTTGTAGAGAAAATGGGTTATGGGGAAACAAGGAATTCTTCAGAACACAGTTCAATGGACATGTGCAGCAGACTTAGGCCCTGTTTAGACGATCTGCTTAAAATGTATGTGTTTTCTGGTTTTGATACATGTTTATGCCATTGATACATTTTATCTCCAAACTTATAGATATACACTGGGATTAATTCTATGGCTTTTAAAGTAAAACCAATTCAATGTTTGATTTGAAAGCAAGAAAGTACTTTTCAAAATGGTAAGGTATTATTTGATTTTGATTTTGGTAGCAGCTGTTTTGATTTAATTGTTTGCTCGGAAAACAGGAAAAATTGCTTTTAAGGCTCTAGGGTTTTGCTGAATCTTCTGTATTCATGATTCAATTCGTATTCAATACGTTAAAGCTCTAGGGATTTGAGAGCAAGCGAGAGAAGTCAAGAAATTTGACCTGCCAGAACAAAGGAAGAAACTAGGAATTCTTCAGGCGTGAGAAATCGTGATATTCAATACACTAAAGATCTAAGGCATTTAGTAGAGAAAATGGGGTCTGAGGAAACAAGGAATTCTTCAGAACACAGTTCAATGGACATGTACAGCAGGCTTAAGCTTAAGGCTTCCAATGGTAATTCAGCTGCCAAAAATGTCAAATCAATGAATGAGCAGTGTAAGAAATCTAGGGTCCGTGATGGTAAGAAGGAAGGTGTAGATTATAGAAGCAAATCTAAGGAACTGGCAATTGGGGGCACCAATAGATTTGCTCCTAGAAGCACTAAGATGGCCCATTTGATGGCCGTGATGGAAAAGGAAGATGTGATTTCTTCAAGGGTGACCAAGGGAAATGGAAAAGCAAGAGACGCACATGGCAGTTTGGAATCTACATTGAATGAGGGCACTGCAGTCGAAATGTTTGATGCATTAAAAGATTCAGGATATGAGGTTGGCGATATGGTATGGGGGAAGGTCAAATCTCATCCGTGGTTGCCAGGGCAAATATTTGATGAAGCTTTAGCTTCTCCATCAATCTGTCGTGCGGAGAAAGAGGGTCAAGTTTTGGTTGCATTTTATGGTGATGGCACCTATGGTTGGTTGGAACCAGGTAGACTCATTCCTTTTGATTTTCACTATACAGAGAAATCAAAGCAGACTAACACTCCAGAATTTTTAACTGCTGTTGAGGAGGCTGTGGATGAGGTGAAGCGGAGAGCTGCACTTGGCTTGAGTTGTCGTTGCCGGAAGCCTAACATATTTCGCCCTAAAAGTGTTGAAGGGTTCTTTGAAGTGGATGTGAATGGCTTTCAACCTGGTGGTCTGAACCTGAAATTTCATGCTGGGTTTGTGATGTTAAGGGATTGAACATTTTCATCCACATTATCGCTCTATGTTGTTGAAACGGTGTAGCTTTTTTACTTGTAAGAATTCAGTATCATTATTATTGTGATCGAATGATTGATAATTTTACTCTTGGCCTGCCCAAGCTGGGGTTAGCAAGAGTTAATACATCTATTCTATATGCAGTGTTCATTCTCTGTCATACCTTAAAATACCCTAAACAGTGACAGTTATCTGAACTACATTTAGTGGCTGTTTTTCAAGCTGCAATCTCTAGACTTATGCTTCAAATTACAGCGAGAATATTTACTTTGTACTTGTTAGATAGCATAGTTTTAAGGAAGAAGGATAGTGTCATTTTCAAACATGGAAGCATGGGCTAATTCATTGAATTTTGCTTATGTTTGTAGCATCTTATTGCATAGGATGTGTCTGGGACATCCCAATCTCTGAACTTCTAATGCAAACAGATTCATGATAAGCAGCGTGTAATAGTTTGCATAGATGGTGCCTCATGTGGCTTATATGTGGTATATTGTGGCATTCATTGTCACCAGTTTATTGATTTGAGTTTGAGTATTTGAGTTTATTGTATGTTTGTCATGTTACTGTGTTTGGCCCTGGGGGAAAGAATAAGATATTATGGGAAAGGGTTTAAGGAATGACTTTCTGCCTTCACTCTGCTTTTGCTTTTCATTTTTCTAATAGAGAAACAAAGCCATCAATTTTTTAGGATAATATTCAGTGTGTTTGATTTCAATTTTTTGGATTCAATTTTTTGAAAATTGAGGTTTTTATTTTTCGCATTTTTTTGTTTTTAGTGAATATTTTAAAAATTTTAAGAAATTTTTTTACTTTTTTAGACGTACCTTACTTAAATGTGTGTAAAAAGTAAAATATTTTAAAAAATCAATAAATATACAAGAATACAAAAAATGTACTGAATTCTCATATTATTTTTTTATTTCTATTATTATTTTTTGTATTTAGTGAATTTTTTAAGTGTATTTATGTTAGGTGTATCTAAAAATTTTAAAAACTTCATAGAATATTAGAAAAATTTAGTAAAAACAAAAAAAAACACGGAAAATAAAAAATTTCAATTTTCTAAAAATTGGATCCTAAACATGCAAACCAAACAAGTTGATTAGTTTTCATTCTGCCATTTTTGATGAGAATGCGAACGTGTGGCATTCTAGGTGGCTTGTTTAACATGTACTAGCTACAAGGTAATCCTGTTGTTTCCACAGTAAGTTTCCTGAACATTATTTAGGATTATTGGTCTTTTTGTATTCTCCATGATCGAAATCCAGAAATTTGAATAATCACTGTGGCATTTAAATTGAACATAGTACGGGCAAATGGCCATATCGGACTTTTGTACCCAACCAAAATAGCAGGGACTAAAATGTTCTAAAGTTAAATTAATAACACTCTGTATTTTGAGTTTTTTCCTCTACCAAATCCCTTTAATGGCTCATCTTCAAATCTTGTGCATATACTTGCCCAGAATTTTGTTGGTTTTTGATTGAGCAACACTTCACATTGTAGCCTTTTACTTCTCTCACTTGCAGTGCTTTTTTTTTTTTGTTGTTTACAGCTCCATTGAGTGGTCAACCAATGATCAGTGAAAGCCTAGGCAAACGCAAGGCCTTTGAAGATAGGGTAAAAGTCAAGGACCAACAAAAGAGAAAAAAATCTCTTTCCAGACTGAGCAATGATCAGAAAACTTCAAAAGTGCCAAAATTTGGCAAGGCCGGTATTTGTATCTCAGAAAATAGAGTTCCACCAGTTTCTATGAAGCCTAAGTTTTGGGGAAATCAGGATACAGATGGGAATGTCGGAAAAGGAAAAGAAGTTATTACTACAGGTAAGCATCCAATACTTGCGCAACATGAAGGACCAACTGGTTTATTTGTTGAGACCCCCCGCATTGAGAAAGTGAAGGACCAACCTTCTGCTCTAAAACCATTGAAAAAGCCGTTCAGACTGGATGATCCTGCAAAGGCTAGCAGCAAAAGTCAATCCTCTCGTAAACTGGAAAAAAAGTCCATGAAAAGACCAAAAAATTACAAGAAGCTGAGTGCATTGGCTGCAGAAAAGAAGGAAGGCAGCCACAAGCATTTGAAAATTCAAAGAGATGAAAAAATGGTGGGTTCATTAGTGTCGACAAAGCCAGAAATACTAGAGGGGCCTTCTGAACCAGCAATGTTGAAGATGAAGTTCCCGCTTCATTCAAAACTGCCATCAGTGCCAGAACTAAAAGCAAAATTCGTACGCTTTGGAAATCTTTACGAGTCAGCCACTCGCGTGTTTCAGAATTCATGAACTGCCAGGGCTGTTTTTAAGAACAAGTCTAGTGCTGAGGCAGCGTATAATCACGCAGTCCTCAACAAAACTTTCCTTGGCAACATCAAGGCAAATTACCGCTTGCAAGTTTTAAATGTTTCAGCCCCTGAGTTGCCTGAATCAGGTGAGTCAAGCAAGCACCTTTTGGAAGGATCTCTTGAACCAAAGACTGCAGTAATTCAGCAGTTGCCTCTGCACCCAAGTGTCCCCCTAAAGTCGATTTTGAAGAAGTCGCCAGGTGATGAAATGATGTCTATCAACAGTGTTAAGAGTGCGACACGACATGTCAGATTCAAGTTGGAGGGGAATGCAAGCTCTGGGGAAGAGAAAATGCTGCCTAGCATTAACAAAATCAGTGGCTCCATTATTGGCACTTATCTGAATCCTATATCATCTTCGCGCACAACCATCAAGGACAATGTTGCGAACTTGCATCAGGTAATGCCCCCAACTTTGCCGCTTCAGCCTGAGAATCGCAGTGTTGGTCACATTGTCGATGCCATCAACATGGAATATCCCCAAGGCGAGGCAACAAGCAGCAAGAGCTATCAGAATGCCAGTGCCCCGACCAACAGCATTGACATTTCTCAGCAGATGTTATACCTTTTGAAGAAGTGCAGTGAGATTGTAGCTGATTTGAAGAGTTCGTTTGGATAAGTGGCTTGCCATGATTTTCGGATGGAGTTATTTACTAAACTCATGCCATTTTAAAACAAATTTCCCAAATACAAGCTGTTTTTGGATATATTTTCCAAACCTATGTTGTTTTTAAGTCGTGTGAAGTTTTGTTTTGAAAACAGGAATTTAAAGAACAATCTGGGTCTTAGAAATAAATTCAAAACAATTTGCATTTGGGAAATCTATTTCAAAATAACAAGGGTTTGGTACAAAACTCGTTTCAAATGAGTGTCAGGATGACTTAAACCATTATGATTCGGCTATGCACATATGCCAGTGATTTCTCCTGTTGGTGTTGTTTTCATTCTCTTCTTCCGCAAGTGCAGGTAAAAAACATAGGTAATTTAGCCATACAAAGGTAAGCCTTGATTGGGTATGGACAGTGGTTATAGACACAGCAATATACTTTCTTTGTTTCTTTTTTAAAGAAAGTCATGAACTTATGGTGTGTTTGTTTTTTCAAAAAAGAAAGGAACTTATGGTATGGAGCTTAGAGAACATGTGTTTTGAACATATTATTTGTCTTCAGTTTTTATTTTGAGCTTTTGTTGTTGGGTTTGAATCTCATGGCTGCTGCTGACTTTATATTTGCAAGTAGGCTTATTATAATTACAAGTTCAAAAATGATATTCTTATATAACTTTATACAAAATTCATGACAAAAATGATGTGGCAGTGTTATTTGTGAAATTTTGAGGACAATGGTAGTTGTTTTCATTGGAAATGAGCGGATCACAAGAAACCACACCATTATGTATTGAAAATTTTGTACAAAAATTCTGAAAAGTTTAAAGGGATTCATATGAAAAGTTTGCTCTAATCTTTCTCCCTTTGAACTTTTGCCATTGTATTCTTAAAAATACTATGAAAATAAAATATGTAGATCAAATTTATTTTGGGTGTGGCCTACATTATATCAAATTTGAATTTAGTTGTTGTTGGAGATTTTAGTTTACATATTGATGAGTATTTGTATCACATATATGCTTGAGCCATTTCATGTTTATGTGATTGAGGTGTAACTAACCATGCACCCAAACTCATGAATTTGTTGGGTTTGCAAGATCTTTATGTGAGGCTTTGCATGTCTTACTAGGCAAGCCATGCTGTCAATTTTGAATGCATTCAGTGTTGAATCCAGCTCTTGTTCTTTGTATGTGTCCCATTCCACCATAAAGGGATTCATGTTTCATAGGGGGTGTTTGGCTAAGGTTTTTTTTGGCTTTTTGAGTTAAAATTCACAAAATGACAAAATAGATTAAAATAGTTAATAAGACAAAATGTCACATCAAATCCATAATCATCTTACTTTTTCTCTCACAAACATCACATCAAACTATAAAAAAATCAACTATCTTTTTAAACACAAAAATTTTAGCCTAATAAAATAGTTAAAAACTAAAATAACCTACTAAAATAGTAACTTTCCAAACACTTAAATAGTGTGTGCATGATAATTGACTTTAATTGCGTTTGAAGATTTATGGAGGGTGCATAAATGAGAATTTTGAACTTGTTTGATTGTGTTTTTGTTTTTTTAGTTTTTTGAAATATCACATTTATTTAGTTGAGTTTTTATGTGTTTTCTGAAAACGTTCAAAACTTAATTTTATAAAGAAGAAAAAATAAAAAGCCCTTACTGTTTTATAGGATTCAGCAATCCTCTACACAGACTTTTCTCGTCATCTAACCGTTAGGTATAGTAACTAAAATCCGTTTAATATAGCAACTGAAATTGGTTATGTCAGCAAATTTTGACCTCCAAATTACACTTATTCCTAAATATTCCGTCATCTAACTATTACATATAGTAACTGAAATTGGTTATGTCAGCAAATTTTGACCCCTAAATTACTCTTATTCTTAAATATTTCACCTTATTCCTACAACCAAACGCTCCACTACACGCCTATTCTTCTCCACTCTCTCTCTGCTCTGTTCCTTCACCCCTCTTCACACAACAGAAACAGAGCACCACCTATTCTCTTCTCCCTTCCAAAATCTCTCTCTCTCTCTATATATATATACACATACATACACACATATACAGACATAATAGATCCATCATCAACTTCATCAATTCATAGACAAACCCACTTTGATTAACAAACCAATGACAAACCTAATTCATAAAAGGGAAAACAGAATTGAATTCACCCTCCTCTCAGAGTGATGCTCTCTTTATCAATCTTCCCAACACTCTCACTCACTCACTAACCCTCCTTTGAAATTATGCACATTACCTGTTTGAAAAAATGAAAGCATGGAGAAATTAGAAGGGAAAACATAGGGGAATGATAAGGTGATAGATAGATAGTTGAGGAGCTGCATAAGGAAGAAGTAGCAACAATAATCATTGATTGAATTGGAAATTAGGGTTGTTTCTGGATTAGATTCAGGTAATTAGTTATGTGTATCTTGGTGTATGCTTTTGTCATGGGAATAATACTACCACCCACCCTTATCATTCAAAATCGTCATTTATTATTCAGATTTATTCTATATATGCATATCGAGTAATATTACAAATCCACCTTTATTAATCCAAAAATTAATCTCTACTACACAATCATTTGTCTAAAAAATTTTGAGTGAATAAGTTTGGGTTAATAGAGTTTCCTATGAACCCTACACTACATAAATTTAATCCCCACAAAACAATCATTCGCTCAAAAAATTCTGGGAGATACATCTGGGTCAATAGAGTTTTCCTTATCATGGATATGGATAGTCTGTATCTATGTATGTAGGGAAAGACTGTGGTACACACTCTCTCAAAAGGTGTGTATCATATGTACTTTATAACTATAGAAAAAAAATGGCACAACTCTATAATTTTTGAGTCATAACTAAAAAAAAAGTCATAACTAAATATATAAAAAAAAAATCATAATCAAATATCTAAAAATAATGTCATAACTAAAGAAAAAAAATGACGTAGCTAATAGTACATATAGTATAGAATGTGTATAATAGAATTCTCCTAAACATCAAAACCAAACAAGTTGATTAGTTTCATTCTGCCATTTCTAGATGGCTTGTTTAACATGTACTAGCTACAAGGTAATCCTGTTGTTTCCACTGTAAGTTTCCTAAACATTACTTAGGATTATTGGTCTTTTTGTATTCTCCATGATTGAAATCCAGAAAATTTGAATAATCACTGTGGCATTTAAATTGAACATATTACGGGCAAATGGTCATGTCGGACTTTTGTACCCAACCAAAATAGCAGGGACTAAAATGTTCTGAAGTTAAATGAACAACACTCTGTATTTTGAGTTTTTTCCTCTTCCAAATCCCTTTAATGGCTCATCTTCAAATCTTGTGCATATACTTGCCCAGAATTTTGTTGGTTTTTGATTGAACAACACTTCACATTGTAGCCTTTTACTTCTCTCACTTACAGGGCTTTTTTTTTGTTGTTTAAAGCTCCATTGAGTGGTCATCCAATGATCAGTGAAAGCCTAGGCAAACGCAAGGCCTTTGAATACAGGGTAAAAGTCAAGGACCAACAAAAAAGAAAAAAATCTCTTTCCAGACAGAGCAATGATCAGAAAACTTCAAAAGTGCCAAAATTTGGCAAGGCCAGTATTTGTATCTCATAAAATAGAGTTCCACCAGTTTCTATGAAGCCTAATTTTTGGGGAAATTAGGATATAGATGTGAACGTCGGGAAAGGACCAAAAAAATTAAAACTGTAAAATTTTACAATTTTTACTACCTATAACTAAAACTCGAAAACTTGTTCAGAACTTGAAATTTTTTTCTATTATAACAGGAAAATAGAAGTGTATAGCATAGAAAAAGTAAAAAAATTGAGAGATCAAAGGAAAGAGTCAGATATAAAGAGAGACTTGTGCTCCAACAACTATTTTTTATTTAGATCTAATAGATCTGAGTAGATCTACTCATCTTCTTCATCAAAAACTCATCCCCTTCACCGTCGGTAAGCATGAAGCAAGGAGTCGGTACTCGGTGGTTGCTAGTGAGCTCCAATCAATGGTGGTTGCCGGTCACCGATAACTATAGATTAGAAAGAGAAAGAAAAAAAGAAAAAAAGGGAAGATGTGGTCGTGGTCATTGTTGATATTAGAGAAAGAGAGATAAAGAAAAGAAACAAAGTGCAGGAAAAAAAGAGAAGATAAATAGATAGTACTTTTAAACCTATCTAAAAGGTTTTAGAATTAAATAGAATAGACACTTTTTAAGAAAAACTTGTGAGTAATTTGTCCAAGCCAAAAAAAATAAAAAAATAAAAACATAGATACAAAAGTAGGCCAACAACTCAGCCCACTAGAACGTCCATGCTAAGCCAATGAACAAGGCTTGGGCCCTGGAGTTTTCAGCCCTAGGCCACCCTGACCTGTTGAGAAAAAAGTCTGGCAGCCTCAGGCACCAATTTCATAGGGCTGCACCGGCCCTGACCAATTCCTACCCTATGCACCATATACATGGACCCTAGTCTACCTAAATCTAACTTTAAGCCCAAGGATTCTTTGTCCCCAAAACTTTCTACCCCCATGTTCCAAATCACTCACAACAATTGGATATGTCTTGGGATTCTCAAATCTTGGGATTTTCAAATGATCTGGATCCAATGGTTGTGAGTGATTTGAGACAGAGGGACAGGGATTTTTGGGGACAGAGGATCCTTACATTAAATACAAAGATATTGATAATATCAGACTATCTAAACTGCAAATCAAGCTTAATCAGCTAAACTATTGTGTCATTAAAATTTACGACTTTGATGTATACAAAACACCCCATTACAAAGATGAGCGAAAATTATAGCCGTCATTTTTGGGGCTTTTCCCAAACTAGGCCTAGGTATTAAGTTATTTCCCAAACTAAGCCTAGTTTGGCCGAATTTCCTAGAATAAGCTGAAGCGTGTTTACAAAATACGCTTTCAACTTGTTTCAGGCCCAGAAGGACAAAATAAATAAAATCATAAAAGCGTGGTTACAAAACACAACTTTAATTAATAAAACGTTGTTGCTATTAGCGTTTTCAGGTTTAAGTGAAAGTGCGATTTGGAAACACGCTTTCAAGAGAAAGCGTGATTTGTAACCATGCTTTCAAAGCAATATTTGTTTGTCCAGCATCTGAAATTAGTAAAAACCTGTTTATTATTATTATTATTTTAATTGATTTCTCTTCAATCCACATTCTATAATTCACTCAGTCATCTTTTAGATCTCTATATATAAATTATTCATATAAAATATTATATTGATAAACAATCTTAGTTACCAAATTTTATTATTTTAATATTTAAAAATAAATTATCTAATTTTAAAATTATGTTTGTCATCCATTTTTTTTTTTAAAAATGATAAAATTATATATACGATTATCAGATCAATTTGATAAAATATTTGTTTGTCTAGCATCTGAAATTAGTAAAAAAATGTTTATTATTATTATTATTATTTTGATTGTTTTCTCTTCAATCTACATTCTATAATTCACTCAGTCATCTTTTAAATCTCTATATATAAATTATTCATATAAAATATCATATTGATAAACAATCTTAGCTACCAAATTTTATTATTTTAATATTTACAAATAAATTATCTAATTTTAAAATTATGTTTCTCATTCATTATTTAAAAAAAATATGATAAAATTATATATACAATTATCAGATCAATTTGATATTTACGTAAATAATTTATATATAACATTTTTAAAAAATAAACAACATGAATTGTCTAAAGAGTTGTGATTAAGAGCCTAAAACAAGAGTTCTGATTTAAGCTCTAATGATGTGGCATAAAAAAATAAAAAGAAAACCACTAACAAGCAAGCATAAACATCATATCACATGGTGCATCCCACCATTAAAGCTCCTCCTAGAGCTCTAAAATTAAAACTCTCAATCATTTTTGTTGTCTAAATCAGATGTGTGACCATACATCTTGCAAATAAATGAAAGTAAAAGTAAAATGATTAATGACGCAGTTCTGACATTGTCACACTATTATTGAACATGAGAACTATATACAAGTAAGAGTTTGAAAAAAAACAATCAACACATGGAGGGGTATAAATAATACTTACATCTCTACAATTTTTCATTTACAACCCACCGTAAACACACTTATATCCTCCAAGTGTTAATAATTTTTTTTTTCTCTTTTTTCTACCTAAATGTAATCCCCTTATTGAAAAATTCGAAAACCCAAAATGAAGAGATTCTCTCAACAACTTTCTGAGTAGCCAAACAGTACCAGTTGGTACTCGCATAATGTGTTATATTATGAATTTAAATAAAAAGAAAAACAATGTTTAAATAGTACATCTTAATGTGTATGTAGAAGAGAAAAAATTGAATACACACAAAATTTAATAGTACATACTAATGTGTAAACATAGAAAAAAAAAGAGAAAAGATTAGGTACACACCTAATATTAATGTGTGTTTGGGAGAGGAAAGAGGGAAAAAAAAAATGCTAGACCCCAAATATTTTACCAAATGTTCTATCGATTGTATTACATGGGTATGGGACCCAGACCATGTGGGTTCCATGTGGGTCTCACACCCATGTGAAACATTTAGTAAAATATTTGCTAAAACATTTGGGGTCCGTAGTATTACTTAGAGAAAAAAGATTAGGTACACATATAACCTTTGACATAGTGCACAAAGTGATTGCCCCGAGACTTAAACTCATAATCTCAGAGATTATTATACTAAGATTTTACCATTGAATTAATGATCACCACTTATGAATTTAAAAATATAAAAGTAAAAAAGAATATGAAAAATAAAAATTAAATATTTGCTTAATTTACCTTATTATTTTGTTTTTTTTTTAATTTTTATTTAAATTTATAATTCAAATATAATTTAAAAAAGATCGATGATGGACAAAAATAAAAACAACAAATAAAAAATTAAAAATTAAAAAAGAAGAAGAAAATAATGGCCTCGAGACACGCACCCACTCCAGAGAACATTTTGCGCAGTTTCAAAGAAATTTTCTCGGGGCTTTTCCCAAACTAAGCCCCTATACTAATTTATTTTCCAAACTAAGCCTACTTTCGCAGAATTTTCCAAACTAAATAGTTGTTGTTCCCTTAAATATTTGTTGCCAAGAAATATTTAAATAAAACTTCACACAACATATACAAAGTATCTAATTTGCTAATTACTACTACGAACAGGGAAACAAAATAAAGGTATGACTATAACACTTATAACACTTCAGAACGACGTTGCGAGTTCAAACATAAGTATCCCACAAAAATAATTTGTGGAAACATTCAACATAACACTGTACATAAAATAAAGCGACGAGTGCAATACTTAACAGTTACATAGACAAATATTTGACAAACCTTTCACAAACTCATTGTCGAAAGAGTTATTTTAATACACACAATACATAATTATGGATAACCTAATATAATTTAGTAGATAGATAGACACCTAATCCTCACTCAAATCGGCAATCTCAAAGTCTGAACAATCTAAGAGCTCAGGGTTAGAGAAAAGTGCAGGATCCTCCTTGATAGCCTCACCATTTGGTGTTGTTCTGTTCTTCTTGGCATCCGACTTAAGTATAGATAGTTTCATATCGCGGGCTAACCTGCATTTGAGAAATCTCACGTCGAAGTCTTTCACATAGTCGATCAACATTATCTGGATCTTCCTTTTGGATCTCAACTAAACACGCTTTCGGCACCTTCAGTAGATTTTCCCGACATAATCTTTCCATTTGCACTTGCTGTATAAATAGTGTGGGCCACTTCAGAAGTGTAGCGTCTGCTAAACCATATCCTATTTGATTATCAGATGGATCCTCCACGAAACCACATGGATCTTGATAGTATTTGGGCATGACAAAATGTCTCTTCCCAAACCTATCATGATAAGCACAAGAGGCATCTAACAAAGAAAATGGTGTTTCATCTTCAGCATCGCCACTTCCCCTTCCCGTTCGGCTTGAACTCTCACCTCTTTCGAAGTTCCTACCCCTGCGAGTCCCCTTCCTGTTCCTCTTCCTCGTCATGAACTCTTACCTCTGCGATTCCTACCCCCTGTCGTGAATCTATACTCCATTTGATTTTTTCTCAATAACTGAATGATAGTTTCCTAGAGCAAACTGAGTGGAAAGGTTGTGTGTTTACCATCACTCCTTCAGTCCTTTATATAGTTGTTTGTCAACACTATTGCCATGTGGTCGTATTGTAACGCCCTCAAAAATATACCTATTATACATATATCATAGACATACATTATTTAAAGAAAACACTATAATAATTCATTATAATATCCATCAGAGTCTTACTAAACAAAAGCATTACATGTAACATCAAAGTAAATGCCCTACCGGCTTACATCTTTCCAAGCCAACACTTGGACACAAAGTATGAGTTCTAACTCAAATATAAATAAAGCCCTAAGCTTGAGTGTTTACATGTACTAACAATGAAAAACAAATAACTAAAAATAGTCTTCAAAATCCAAGTCCTTCCAAGCTAAGTCCTTGGAGGTAGCTTATCACCTGAACCTGAAAATGATGTTCCCATAAAGGGTGAGCCACAGCCCAGTGGAAATATACTAAACCACATATAAGCAATGAATAAAGCAATAGCATTCAACAGATGGTTAACCAAGATCATCAATTACTTCATTTTACAGTCTCATGACACTATTGTCTAAGACACGTCTTACTTTCTAATTTTATCAACAAGGCTCAGAACCTGGTCAAACTTATAACAGTGAATTACATATATCATATTCACATCCTTCCAATATCAACAACAAATGAGACTCAAGCTCAAATCAAAACACTTCATACTTCCAGATTGATACACATTTTAGTGCTGTATCAATAAAACACTTCTATATAAATAAGCACACATAAAAGTGATGCTAATGGAGTCCATCCCCTATCTCCTCCCAAACAAAATCCGGTTTAGAGGTCCATCCCCTATCTTCCCCTAAACCGTGGAGTACATCCCCTATCTCCTCCCACACAAAACAATTTATGCAAATGCAATGCTCAATCAATACACGTATTTTCTGTATCAATGCAATAGTCAAAATTAATGACTTAACCAATGTGATTAGTTTCAGTTATTCCTAATCCACATGCAATGTCTACAACAATCACGACTATCCTCCACCGATAGCCCAAAACAGTTATTTCTAAACTGAAAATAACTATGTCAACAATTCAATAGACAAATGATTCAAATTATCCAACTACGCCATTTAATCAATGAATTCCCCAATTCCATGAATTTAACCATCTTTTCCCAATTCCATGAATTAATTATACAAATTAATTTAATAATACAACTAGGGTTTTTCCCAAAATTTACCAAAGTATCCCCAACATATCAAAATACCAAAACTTAGAACAAAACCTATAAAATGGAGTAGGAAATCCCTACCTCGAAGAAAACAACCCAACTGGTGAAGACAGAGATGAGTGCCCAAATACTAATGTGCTCCAAGTCGCCAAATGTTCAGATTAAATGAAAGCCCTCGACTCCCTCTATATTTTTAATAAAGCAACTAGGGTAGAAACACCCTCTAAATAGATCAAATCTAAGAAAGAAGGTGAATAGGGAGAGAGAGAAGTCGGACCTAGGGTTTGGAATCAAAAGAAGATGAAAAAGACTGATCAAATCCCGCTGCTGTGTATATAAACTAGACAGGCTCGCTCGAGCGAAGACTTGGTCGCTCGAGCTACCAGACACAGAGAAGCTACGCTCGAGCCAAGGAAGCCTTGCTCGAGCCAACAACCCAACAGCTCGCTCGAGCGAAAGAAAACTCGATCGAGCAAAGAACTCAAACCCTTAGGTCTGTAACCAGACACACGCTCGAGCGAAGGAACTATCGCTCTAGCGAAGAATGAACTAACTCGCTCGAGCGAAGAAAAGCTCGCTCGAGCCAAGAATGCACAGCTACAGGTCCTAAATCAGACGCAATCCTCTCGCTCGAGCTACCCACCCCGGCTCAAGCGAAGAACCAAAAAATAACAGCTCGCTCGAGCGACAAACTCCTCGCTCGAGCGAAGATCCAAAATTCTGGACAACAACACTTGGTTTCTAAACCCAACCAACCTGAAACAAACCTGCCCAACACATCCTATAAGTCCAAATAAGAAAATAAGGGACAACAACAACAATTATACAATGACAGAATCTACAGAACCTAAGTCCAGATACAATAATCAAATGGGAGAAGACCGGGGTCACTATAACCTCCCCCCCTTCAAGGAATTTCATCCCTGAAATTAAGCATAAGTTTTTGAAAACAGATTCTTTTTTTTTTTTTACAATTCATTAGTAAACATCTTGACCCAAAACTAGTCATTTCATCTCTTTATCAAGAGGCATCTCACATTAAATATATAACACAACATATATCTCAACCTGAATCATTATTATGTATTATTCCTTTCAATGTTAACAATTCCCATATCATATTCCATCGCATGATATATACAACCCATTCAACAATGTACTCAACAGATGCAATATTACACTAAACTTCTATAATGAAGCAAGTTTCAAGATACACCCATTTACTAATACAACTCAATGTTTTACAACTTAAGACATATATAAAGCTCTTAAGTTCAACAATATAACAGAATCTAATTATAAGATTACAAATCAACAAACATGTCCGGATATTTCTGGCGGACTTCCAACTCACGTTCCCAAGTGGCTTCCTCCACTCCGTGGTGTTTCCACAAAACTTTGACCAAAGGGATGGTTTTGCCTCGCAAAACTTGATCCCGCCTATCCAAGACCCGAACCGGTCTCTCCTCATACGAAACATCCTCATCAATCACTAAATCAGTCCAATCCAACACATGTGATGGATTCGGCTCATACTTCCGAAGCATACTCACATGAAACACATCATGTACTCCGGACAACTGCGGTGGTAAAGCTAAACGATAAGCAGCCTCGCCAATCCTCTCAAGGATCTCAAATGGACCAATGAACCGAGGGGACAACTTCCCGCTCTTCCCAAATCTCATCAAACCCCGTCTAGGTGATATCTTCAGAAAAACATGATCACCCACCTCAAACACCAAAGATCTCCTCCTACGGTCGGCATAAGATTTCTGACGACTCTGGGCTGTAACAAGTCTCTTACGGATAAGCTCAACTTTCTCCGTCGTTTCCCTCACCAACTCCGGACCCAACAGAGGTGCATCACCCACCTCGGCCCAACACACAGGAGATCTACACGGTCGGCCATACAAGGCCTCAAACGGTGCCATACCGATACTAGACTGGAAACTGTTGTTGTAGGCAAACTCCACCAACGGCAAGTGCCTCTCCCATGACCCACTAAAGTCTAGAACACAACCCCGAAGCATATCCTCAAGGATCTGAATAGTACGCTCGGACTGCCCGTCAGTCTGAGGATGGTAAGCCGTGCTAAAGGTCAACTTAGTGCCTAAGGCACGCTGCAAACTCTGCCACAACCTGGCAGTAAAACGAGGATCTCTATCTGAGACGATCGTCACTGGAACCCCGTGTAACCTCACTATATCCCGAATGTACAAGTCGGCAAGATGATCTACCGAATCTCTCATGTTAATCATATTATTTAATTTTGATGATGTCTAAAATATATTAGTTAATATACATATTATTTGACACAAATTATTATCTTTTTAAAATATATATATTTGTTAAATATTATTTAAATAAAATAATATTATCTTTTTAAAATATATATGTTAAATATTATTTTAAATATTTTCAAAAACTTTACTATTCACTTTTTGAAAAATAGGGTTAATTACTATTCATCTTTTGACAAATCGATTAATTATATTATTTTGACAAAAATGATTATTTTAAATATTTTCAAAAACTTTACTATTCACTTTTTGAAAAATAGGGTTAATTACTATTCATCTTTTGACAAATTGATTAATTATATTATTTTGACAAAAATGATTGATTGGTTGTATTATTTTGACAAATTTGATATTTATGGGTTGTCTTATTTTGACAAAATTAATATGGAGTGGTAAAATATATTTAGTTTAAAATCTTTACAACATATACAATATTTTAAAGAGGACATATATTTTCAGATCCATCATAAATATTATTTATAGAGATTTTTCTGTATGCAAAATTTTGATCAGAACTTATATAACATTATATGCAGAATACATCACGTGCGCTATTAAATTTTTTACACTACATTAATTATATCATATTATAATTAAACAAGAAGAACAAGATGGAGTTATGTATATATGTATATATATATGTGTATATATATTATAAACTAGATGGAGAAAATTATTTGTTTGTTTGAAAGTTGTGAACTTTGTATTAAATTGTCTACAAAAACGGTGGCTCCATGTTTGAAAAAAACAAGAAGAAAAAATCAATCTTATTTTTATCTATTTAATTCTTATCATTTGCTGACTATTTAAATTTAAGGAGTGTGCTTATGTAAGCAATGACATCAAGAGCCTGCTTATGTAAGCGATGACATCAGGAGCGTGCTTATGTAAGCGATGACGTCAGGAGCGTGCTTATGTAAGCCATGACGTCAGCAAGGAGTGTCCAACGGGCATATTTTTGTGTATAAATAGAAGTGTTGGATGTGGAGAAAAACCAAGAACTTGAAGAGAAAATATTTCTGTGAGCTCCAAAATTCTGAGTATTCTGCTCTTTCACTTTCATATCTAAGTCTAGCTTTTGTTCTTACACTTTCATATCTACTCTTTGTGAGAGAATTATTGTAAAAGTGGGTTCAATTACCACTTATTCTTATTCCTTATTTTTGTGAGAGATTTTGTAAGGGTAAGGCATTTATTGTTGAGTGAGGCTCAATAGATAAGAGTAAGTCCTGTGCCAAATCCACAAGCTTGGTGGTGTATTTATTCAATTGATAGTAAAGAAATTCTCAAGGAGGTTCCTTGGGGAGTGGACGTAGGCCTGGCGTGCCGAACCACTATAAATCGCAGTGTTTGATTTTCTCTCTCTATCTCTTCTACTTTTATATTGATAATTATTATTCTGTTTTTTTTATTTATTAAAATTCTGAATATTGTGTTATTTTTAATATTGTGAAATTTTTTAATAACCCAATTCACCCCCCCTCTTGGGTTGCCTATCTGGGATAACATCTCACGCGCATAAGAATGAAGTGCGCCGACTTAGTCAACCGGTCTACAACCACCCAAATAGTATCACTACCTCGCTGAGTCCTCGGAAGACCCACAACGAAGTCCATAGTGACGTGTTCCCACTTCCACTCGGCAATAGGCAAGGGTTGCAACAAACCCGCTGGCCTCTGATGTTCGGCCTTCACTTGCTGACAAGTAAGGCACTTTGATACGAAAGTTGCCACATCTTTCTTCATACCCCGCCACCAGAACTGGCGATCCAAATCCTGATACATCTTAGTGCCTCCCGGATGCACCGCAAGGCGTGAATGATGAAAAACTCGGAGTACCTCCTCTCGACAAGACTCTGGCACAAACAGACGGTCTCGGTATCTCACACTGAGGTCGGGATACACTGCCAAACCTTTCTCAACCTTCCCACCAGAAATCTTCTCACGGAGGGTTTCTACCTCAAGGTCACCCCTCTGAGCCTCTAACACTCGAGTCACGAGTGTAGGCTGTACAACAACAGAAAACAAGGCCGCAGCCTCTACGGATTCGCCCAAAAGTAAGTCGAACTCCCCAAGTGTACCCAACATCTCCCATTCTCGGATGGCTATACCAGCTATGACACCAACAGGTTTTCTGCTAAGGGCATCGGCCACCACATTGGCCTTTCCCGGATGATAATGCAACTCAAAGTCATAATCCTCTATAAATTCCATCCACCTCCTCTGCCTCAAGTTCAAATCTTTCTGTGTAAACAAATATTTCAGACTCTTATGATCCGAGAACACCTCGAACCTCTCACCATAAAGATAATGCCTCCAAATCTTCAAGGCAAATATCACAGCTGCTAACTCTAGATCATGCGTAGGGTAATTCTGCTCGTGAACTTTCAACTGACGTGAGCCATAGGCAACTACTTTCCCTTCTTGCATTAACACACAACATAGACCCGCTCGTGAGGCATCACAATAGACTGCATAACCCAACCCTCTCTCTGGAATAATCAATACTGGAGCGGTGGTCAGTCTAACTTTTAACTCCTGGAACGACTTTTCACAAGTCTCACCCCATACAAATTTGACTTCCTTCCGAGTCAGTCTAGTCAATGGTGACGCTAACCTGGAGAAATCTTTCACAAACCGACGGTAATACCCAGCTAATCCCAGAAAATTGCGGATCTCAAACACACTCTTAGGCTGTGCCCAATCCTGCACTGCCTCAACCTTGGATGCATCAACAGACACTCCTTCCCCGGATACCACGTGGCCTAAGAATTTGACTTCCCTCAGCCAGAACTCACACTTCCCAAACTTGGCATACAGCCTATGGGCTCTAAGTAACTCAAGCACCACTCTCAAGTGTTCCTCGTGCTCCTCCTCAGAAGGCGAATAGATAAGGATATCATCCACAAAAACAACTACAAACCGATCCAAGAATTTCCGGAAGATCCGATTCATCAAATCCATAAAAACTGCCGGTGCATTGGTGAGCCCAAATGGCATCACCAGAAACTCATAGTGGCCATACCGTGTACGGAATGCCGTCTTCGGAATATCCTCCTCCCTGACCCTCAACTGGTGGTAACCCGATCTCAAGTCTATCTTAGAGAAACAACGGGAACCCTTCAACTGGTCAAACAGATCATCTATACGAGGCATAGGGTACTTATTCTTAACCGTAGCCCAATTCAATTTCCGGTAATCTATACAAAGTCTCAAAGCACCACCTTTCTTTTTAACAAAGAGGGCCGGTGCTCCCCACGGCGAAACACTAGGACGTATAAAGCCCTTTTCTAGCAACTCCTGGAGCTGAATCTTCAACTCAACTAACTCGGCTGGGGCAAAACAATAAGGTGCCATAGAAATCGGCGCCGTGCCGGGCACTAGGTCAATAGAGAACTCAATCTCTCGATGCGGTGGCAAACTAACAAGATCCTCGGGAAAGACATCCGAGTACTCACAAACCACCCTTGGCAACACAATCTGAGACTCATCATCCTCACTAATCGAAAGGTTAGCAAGTAGACCACTAAGCTCACTCCGTCCTCGTGGAACATACCCCGGTGGCAACACATTACCCACCCGGTCCCCCAGAAAATGAAAATACTCTCCGCTCACGGTACAACAAGTGACCCTCTGGCGGTAGCAATCAATAACTGCCCGGTATGACGATAACCAGTCCATACCCAAAATAACATCAAAACCTCTCATAGGCATAACTACAAAGGAAAATGGGATTCTATGGTAATCAACCTCTATATCACAACCCCTAACACCGTGTTTCAAAATCAATTCACCCCCAAGAGGTGACACTACACAAATAGGAGATGCTAACTGTGCTAACTCCAACTCCAAAACAGATGCAAATGCAGCAGACACAAAGGAATGAGATGCACCCGTATCAATCAAAACATTAGCAACCGAGTTGCAAAACAAGAAGGTACCTCTCACAACTGATGGTGCCGGTACAAGATCCTGCGCGGTAACAGCGTACACGCGCCCAGACGACCTCTGATCAATCTGCTCACCCCTAGGAGCATAAGATTGCTGCACTGACTGGGACGATGAAGCCCCCTGATTGGCCCTCGAGGCCTGACCCGACTGAGCTGGCTGCTGACCCTGAATCTGCCTCAAACCAGATGCACCAGGTGTGCCACCCAACTGCGGGCAATACCTCTTCATATACCCTGGCTGACCACATTGATAACACGAGAGTGGCTGGCCTCTACCCTGACTTTGGCTCTGAGATCGAGCCGAAGATGATGCTGCTCTCTGCACTCCTCCCCTCTGAGGACACACTGGAGACTTGTGGCCCAGCTGGCCACACTTGAAGCAGGTAATGTCTCCCTGACTGCCTTTTCCCGAACTGGCACTCGGCACAGGAAAAGTCGATCTAGAAAAGCTACCCTGAGACTGCTGAGGATTAAAACCCTTCTGTCTCCTACCATCACTCTGACCATCCTGACTCCTTTTGGAGCCCTTCTGTCCTTCCTCCTCCTCCTGTATCATAATTTCCATGTGGGCTGCAGCATCAACCATACGCCCATAATCCCGAATCATAGTTCCCCCAACTCTCAACTTGAGGCCACGCCTCAACTTCTTCTCAAACTCAATACAACGGCGTTCCTCAAACGCCACCAACTCAGGTGCAAACCTGGACAAACTAGTAAATGCAGCCTCAAACTCGGCCACTGAAGAACTCGACTGCTTAAGTTGAGAAAACTAGTCTCTCAGCTTCTCCCTGACTGCTGGAGATAAGAACTTCTCCTGGAAAGCATTCACAAAAGCCTCCCATGTACCTCCTATACGACCCTTAGTAAACCTCCACCACTGACCCGCATCCCCCTTCAACTGGAAAGATGCCAAGGTCACTTTCAACCCCTCGTCTTCGATGCCAAGCATCTCAAACGTCATCATTGTCTGTTCGAGCCATTCATCTGCCTTAAGCGGCTCTTTAGGATCACCCACAAAATCATCCGGGTTAAACCGGAAGAATTCCCTCTTCAAAAAGGAAGGTCCTGCATCCGCAACAACAACCTGAGCTTGATTCTCAGCTCTGAGAATGCCTACTGACTCCCTGAATGCCCCTGCTATCTCTCGGGCTAGAGCGCCCATAGCCTGCTGGCCTACTGGCTCGGCCACATTGGCCTGGCCAATTCCCTCCTGAACTGCCGGAATCTCCTCTGGCACAGGCACCTCCTGCCTACCCGGCCTACCACGCCTACCGCGTCCTCGTCCTCGTCCTGACATCCTAATAAAGGAAGCAAAGACATTAGCACATTAACAAATGTGCTGAAGCTAAACACTCACGTCCTAATGCATTGGACAACAATAATTCATTCCACGTAAGCACATAATCACATAAGCACCTACGAATTTCATTCCCGAATAATGATAGTCCCAATGCGTTACTATAGTTCCGGTTGGAAGCAGCAGTGATCAAGTGCCTTTCCAACAAGACTACTAGAAACTCAAGGGTCCAATCATCATCCCAGAAACTACATTCCATACCCACATAATCACATAAACATGTTATCACATAAGCATATAACGTTACACTAAGTCTCTATCAAACGAGACGAACCCATTGTGATACTAATCACTTCCCACGTACCCAAAGTATTCAAACCCGGTACGCTCTGATACCAAGTTGTAACGCCCTCAAAAATATACCTATTATACATATATCATAGACATACATTATTTAAAGAAAACACTATAATAATTCATTATAATATCCATCAGAGTCTTACTAAACAAAAGCATTACATGTAACATCAAAGTAAATGCCCTACCGGCTTACATCTTTCCAAGCCAACACTTGGACCCAAAGTATGAGTTCTAACTCAAATATAAATAAAGCCCTAAGCTTGAGTGTTTACATGTACTAACAATGAAAAACAAATAACTAAAAATAGTCTTCAAAATCCAAGTCCTTCCAAGCTAAGTCCTTGGAGGTAGCTTATCACCTGAACCTGAAAATGATGTTCCCATAAAGGGTGAGCCACAGCCCAGTGGAAATATACTAAACCACATATAAGCAATGAATAAAGCAATAGCATTCAACAGATGGTTAACCAAGATCATCAATTACTTCATTTTACAGTCTCATGACACTATTGTCTAAGACACGTCTTACTTTCTAATTTTATCAACAAGGCTCAGAACCTGGTCAAACTTATAACAGTGAATTACATATATCATATTCACATCCTTCCAATATCAACAACAAATGAGACTCAAGCTCAAATCAAAACACTTCATACTTCCAGATTGATACACATTTTAGTGCTGTATCAATAAAACACTTCTATATAAATAAGCACACATAAAAGTGATGCTAATGGAGTCCATCCCCTATCTCCTCCCAAACAAAATCCGGTTTAGAGGTCCATCCCCTATCTTCCCCTAAACCGTGGAGTACATCCCCTATCTCCTCCCACACAAAACAATTTATGCAAATGCAATGCTCAATCAATACACGTATTTTCTGTATCAATGCAATAGTCAAAATTAATGACTTAACCAATGTGATTAGTTTCAGTTATTCCTAATCCACATGCAATGTCTACAACAATCACGACTATCCTCCACCGATAGCCCAAAACAGTTATTTCTAAACTGAAAATAACTATGTCAACAATTCAATAGACAAATGATTCAAATTATCCAACTACGCCATTTAATCAATGAATTCCCCAATTCCATGAATTTAACCATCTTTTCCCAATTCCATGAATTAATTATACAAATTAATTTAATAATACAACTAGGGTTTTTCCCAAAATTTACCAAAGTATCCCCAACATATCAAAATACCAAAACTTAGAACAAAACCTATAAAATGGAGTAGGAAATCCCTACCTCGAAGAAAACAACCCAAATGGTGAAGACAGAGATGAGTGCCCAAATACTAATGTGCTCCAAGTCGCCAAATGTTCAGATTAAATGAAAGCCCTCGACTCCCTCTATATTTTTAATAAAGCAACTAGGGTAGAAACACCCTCTAAATAGATCAAATCTAAGAAAGAAGGTGAATAGGGAGAGAGAGAAGCCGGACCTAGGGTTTGGAATCAAAAGAAGATGAAAAAGACTGATCAAATCCCGCTGCTGTGTATATAAACTGGACAGGCTCGCTCGAGCGAAGACTTGGTCGCTCGAGCTACCAGACACAGAGAAGCTACGCTCGAGCCAAGGAAGCCTTGCTCGAGCTAACAACCCAACAGCTCGCTCGAGCGAAAGAAAACTCGATCGAGCGAAGAACTCAAACCCTCAGGTCTGTAACCAGACACACGCTCGAGCGAAGAACGAACTAACTCGCTCGAGCGAAGAAAAGCTCGCTCGAGCCAAGAATGCACAGCTACAGGTCCTAAATCAGACGCAATCCTCTCGCTCGAGCTACCCACCCCGGCTCAAGCGAAGAACCAAAAAATAACAGCTCGCTCGAGCGACAAACTCCTCGCTCGAGCGAAGATCCAAAATTCTGGACAACAACACTTGGTTTCTAAACCCAACCAACCTGAAACAAACCTGCCCAACACATCCTATAAGTCCAAATGAGAAAATAAGGGACAACAACAACAATTATACAATGACAGAATCTACAGAACCTAAGTCCAGATACAATAATCAAATGGGAGAAGACCGGGGTCGCTATACGTATTAATGTGACTTAGATGAGTTCTGAAATGTGAGGAAAAAAACAAAGCATCTAAGTCGCGTTGTACAAAGTAACATGCCATTAAAAGTCCACATATTTATGAGTAATAAACAATCAATGCTAAACACACTCCATACAATCAGTACTTCAACCATCACTTGAAGGTGACTACTCACTTTTTCAAAAAAGACCAATCATTTGTACGCTGTTTACTGTGGCCATGTGAACTTGGCCATTTCATTAAGTCCTTTAATTTGTTATGTCTGTTAAAGTCACTACATCACTGAGAAATGTTGGACGTATCACTACGACGACTTTGACGAGACTACTCATTGTATGAAAAAAGCAAGAGGTCGTACCATAGCTACTGTGCCCATGTGAACTTCAGCAATTCATAATGGGATGAGGGGGTGTCAGAACAAAACAACAAAACAATTAGGCCCTTTGTGTTTAAATAGCCACCCTATGCAGCTTCAAATACATTCATAAACCTTGAAGAGAAAATATTATAGAGCTAGAATGTATTGAAGATTAATTTGTAGTAGAGTGCTTATAGATGGGTTTTTCGATGTATAGAACTTGAAAGTGTTACAGATAAAAGCTAGCCTAGTATGTAGACAAAAACAACACCGACTTAAATCAACACATAGTTAACTTGAAATTAAATTGGTTAAATTTGTCCAATTAAATTAAATTAAATATGTAAGGTGAAAAGTGAAATTAAATATATTGTCAAGGCAAAATAAATTGAATTATATTTGTAAGCGGAAAAGTGAAATTAAATTTCTAAGCGGATTTGAACTTTGCTTAAAACCTTCAGATATGCACTGAGTAGTCAATAAAAGTCAAAGTGACAACTCCTATAAAGTTGATGTATAGTTGTTTAGGTCATAAAGGTTGACGTGACAACTCTTTTACATTAATTTTAAACATACAGCTATCATGTGAACTTCCTGAAGTATCAGTACTTCATTGTCGGCATGTGAGTTTAGAGTTTATAAGACATGAATACTTGTGTCCATGTCCATTTTGAATTTGTGCATGTTGCAACAACTATGCATATGTGGTATAAATATCGCATTATACCACAACAAAAGTTTTATAGATATATCGAGCGATATCATCATGAGATATATGGTGGTTGATCTATATTCAGCAATGGGTCACCATTGGGTTGCAGATGGAGATGAATTTCAATACCCATTAAACTCAAATTTGCGTTACTCACATACTGATGTCAATACCATGAGAGCTGAGTTGGAATTTCGCATAACTCGAGCAAGCGTTCTCGTTGAGCTATGTCGTGAAGTCAATATTAAATTTCCTTGCCAGTTAGCCATGTGTATGCCAATTGACACTCCACAGTTATTGCAAAGGGCATTGCATCGTATCCGCGACAAAGTTAATCGCATAACCCAAAGTTTGCAAAGGTCTGAACTAATGAAGACCACAAATGAGCATGCCGAAGATGGGTTAATGGATGATGCGTACCAGTACTTCACCTACAGTATGGATGCTATGTATGAATCTCACATTGAGATGTCAAATGATGACGATAATGAATGAAATTGTTTGGATGAATGACCAAACCATTTATCTTGTAATGGATTTCTAATGCTTATCCACAACTTATCAATGAAAGGAGAAATTATAATAGTTTTTAAATAGTTCTTGTAATTCTACAAATAACAATTACCTTTGCTTTCTCTCCGTTATTGTTATTTTGAAGAACGCTAATTGAACTAGGCTTTCATGATTTTATGCATTATTGAAGTGGAATATAATGATGATACTGAATGAACTTGGTTGCATGTATGACCAAACGTTTTCATTCATTGTAATGGCTTTGCAATGCTTATACATGAGTTATCAATAGAAAGAGAAATTCGTAACGAATCTTGACATGTGTACTTATAAATGTAGTGATTTTATAAACTTCAGCTTCATATAACAAATAGTTGAAATACATCCATAGCCTAGATGAACAACAACATTGTCTTACACCCCAATAACGAAGATACGACACAACATACAAACATATATGAAAGATAAAGGTGTTTGATTTCTCATTCCTCATCTAACATGTAGTAGTCAGAGAGATATTTTTCATTGTTTAAGATATTATTTCGCTCAATCATTATCAATTCTCTATTGCTTGCTTCTGCTATTTCGGTGGCTAGCTGAAGCATGAAATGTCGACATCTCCACATCAACATTCTGTTGTTCTGCTTCTTAATTCTGCTAACTGCTTTTTCATAGTCATTCACATTTCATCTAGCCATGGTCAATGAACGACGATGAGGTACCGATGCCCCAAAGTTGCGTAGATCATTAAACAATCGTTCTTGCTCCGTTACCCTGAACGCCCATTCTGCTCGGATACCAACATAATAATCCTTCGAACTCGAGTACTTTTTGCTCTTATAGTCATAAGTAAATGGAGGTAGTAGCCACACTTTTGGATTTCTTTGACGGCGTGAACTTCCTACACCTCTTGAAGACATTGTTCATAAAAATAAAAAATAAAAAATAAAAAGAATAATAATTGTAGATATATTACTATTGTTATGACTTGAACAAACATCGTACTTGGGGTAGCACTATTTATAGACATGCAAAAGAGATGACATGGTGACAATAATTGAGATGTTGGAGCACTGTGGAAGAAGTGATCCCCGTGATATTATTTTATCTTATTCATTTCATGCAATCCTGAGTAATATGTTGTCCGTGGCTTTGTGTACCCGTGATGCAGTCACTTTGGCAGACTTAATCGCCATTCAATTCATTATAGTTGCTTTTCTGACACCCCTTATCCCACTATGACAAGCTCAAGTAACATGGCTTGTTTTGGTGTTGCAGTGAGTAATCGCATCGAACATGCACTTGCAAACCAAAATTACAATTTCATAAAGTTATAAACGAAAGCAGAAAATGAACGGACATGGTTGCCAGATAAAATAATAATTGTGGGTCATTTTTTTCATAATGCAATCCCTTCATATTCGAGTAGTGAGTTGTCAAATTAATCAATAATGCAGTGAGTTGTCACATCGCCACAATAAACTATTTTCTGATGCTTGCTTTTTTAATACACTAAGTAGTCACTTCGAACTAACAATTTTAGTACAAATTGGTGTTTGCAAAAAATTATAAATTAAATCATAAAATGAAACAGAGGCTTTAATTTTCTTTGTTTCAAAGCAATACTATTCATAAACAACTATGAAACAAAGTGCAGGTAAATACACAACCTTCTAACTCACTTCGACCTACAAAACTATCGTTGATTTTTTCACCAAAACAATGTTCAAAACAAAACAAAATAAAACAAAGTAGTTGCCTTTATGACACCTGTCATCCCACTACAAAACAAAATAATAAAATGGCCACCTAATATGTAAAGAAGATTGGCACTGCAGCCTATATTTTATCTTATTTCACTTTACGAAACTTCACAGTCATCCCATTTTCTCCTCTTTGCATTTTCATCTTCTTTTTTTATTGGGTAAATTACACTTACCTCCCTTGAGATTTTTGACAAATACAGAAATCTCTCTTGTAATTTTAATAATTACATAAATCTCCCCTACTTTAACTGACAATATCAAGATTCTCTCATTTTTGTACTGTTGTCCACCCAACTAACAGAAGCTGCTGATGTCATCAAAAATAAATACTGAAATGCCCATAATACCCTCAAGTGTCTTGAAATGCCCATGAGCTAAGTTACATGAGATAAAATCGAAATTATTTTCTCAGTCGCAGACAGCACTGTGAAACACACCCACAGTCAAGTAAGAAGATGTAGAACATGTACCTTAGTCAAAAACTTCTATTGCTTGGGGTTCTTCCAATACTGAGGGGAGTAAAGTTGAAATACAATCTCAAACCGGACATGAGAATAAGTCACCCACTAATATCTAGAGGTGTAATAAAAATATTGAGTCCAATAGTGGCAATGAGTGGGCTGTTGGAAAAAAATTAGATTTTGGGGAATGGCACAATATGAAAGGCAAATGGCTGAGGGTCCAGTAGATGAGGTTGGGGTTCTTCGAGTGAAGAGGACCATAGTAAAGTTGAATTATAGTCATATACAAGATGGCAGAAAGATTCACCAAGCGACTCCTGGAAGAAATTAAGTAAGAATGATGACCGCAGTGATGATGGGAAGGAAGGAATGGGGGTTGGCAAGAAACAAAATACGGGAGCTGGAGAAATTATTTATTATTAAAGAAGACATACTGGCTTTATTCCAAATTACAAAAAAGCTCAATTCTCTTTCACAAATAAAAAATTTCTTCTTCATGATTGAACTTCCATTAATTAAGAGCCTGTTCATAATACCAGGTGAACCTATTCTAAAAGCTCATAACCCAGTTGACATGTGGATAGAAGAGATAATTGGGGGTCAAGGCCTACGGTGTCCAAGCCAAGTGGTTGGTCCAATTGGAGAGGTCATACAGTCCAGTAAGAAGATGTGTAACATGTACGTCAGTCAAAAACTTCTGTTACTTGGGGTTCTTCGAATACTGAGGGGAGTAAAGTTGAAATACAATCTCAAACCGGGCATGAGAATGAGTCACCCACTAATATCTGGAGTTGTAATAAAAATAGTGAGTCCAATGGTGGCAATGAGTGGGCTGTTGACAAAAATCAGATTTTGGGGAATGACACAACGTTGAAGGCAAATGACTGAGGGTCCAATAGAGGGGGTTAGGGTTCTTCGAGTGAAAAAGGCCACAGTAAAATTGAATTACAGTCGCAGATAGGATGGCAGAAAGATTCACCAGGCGATTCTTGGAAAAAGTTGAGTACGAATGATGACCACAGTGATGATGGGAATGAAGGAATGGGAGTTTTGGCAAGAAACTGAATTTGGGAGCTGTAGAAACAATCTCATTTGCAAGTTGTTGGTCTAATTGGGAGGTTAATCTATTCTATTATTAAAGGGGAACACCAATTTTGGTGTCATGAAGCCTGCTTAGAAATTTTTTTCTATTTTTCCTTAAATGACCATAACTTCTTAAATAATCTATTATTTTAAAACTTATATCAATTTGTAATTAAGGGTCAAATCGTAAATTACTAACTCACTAAATAACTTCCACTTTTCCACTTCCCACATTTCAGAAGCTGTTGTGCAGTTCTACGTTTCACCATCTTCTCTCTATTGAAGAACATTGCAATCTTATAGCTTTATTGCAAATTGATAGAGTGGTTGTTCAAAATATATATCTACTGCTCATCTTGCATGGTAACTGTAATATTGTTAATTATAATTTTTATCTTCTTCATTAAAAAGTTTCATTATGTAATCAGGTTTTTTAAGGGGAAAAAAAGCAGAGTATTAAAAATTTTTGTGTTTGTTTTCTTAATTTTTTATGTGTATGTGCGCGCGTGTTGCTTAAAAAAATCAATGTTCTTTTCTATTATATTATCAGGGTTTTTTTTTTGGAGTTTTCTTTAATCTTAAATTTGTGTGTGTGTGTGTGTGTGTGTGTTTCAAAAAAAAGTGTTCTTAAATTTTCCATTATGTTATCAAATTCTTTGGGGAAAAAAAAGTACAGAATGAGAAATAAAATTTATTTATTTATTGTGTTTTTTGTAAAGGAATAATTCAATGTTCTTAAAAAAAACTATTTAAATAAATATATATATATATATATTTTATTATTGTAAAACAAAAATCCATACGGTACCAAATGCAGCACAACTGCAACAGAAGGGCATAAGAGGAGCGATGACTCACAATGTCGTCCAAGATTTTGTCAACTTTTTTTAAAACAGAGCATATTTTTCCCTTTCTTTTTCAATCTCTTATGTATATAATCACTCTATTTAAACTCATTTGCACCATTTTCTTTCTCTCAATTTTTTTTAACTGAAACTTTTTTCTCTCTCAATTTTCTTTTTATTTTATCTATTGACGCAAAATATATTAGTTAATAACTACATATTCACTTTTTACGAGTAATTTAGTCATATATTGTTTGACCCATTGTGACATCATGATTTGAATATTTGAAGTATTTAGGAAAGCCTTAGAATAAGTAAGAATCAAAAATTGTAAAATTCTATTTTGGAATAAATAAATATAGCACATTTACATCCTCTGTACAAGTTTGATTTACAAAAACTACAACAATAACTATAAATAAAAAATACTATACACTCCATATCACACCCTCTAATGCCCTAACTTGCTCTGAGTCCTACAACCCCAACTGTGGACCTCCCTCCTCGGTCTCTTGCCATAGACTCTCTAAATATGTGGCTCTCATAATCGCAAATGCGGATCCTGTGGCGCTTCCACCCCTGCATGTAGTCCTCCAGTGACTGTCTGTGGAGCCTGTGACTGTGACCGTCCCTCTTCTGCCTGTGCTGCTTCTGATCCTTCCTCCAGCACAACATCAGATACTACTGTGAGCCGTGAAACTCCCTCATCTAGTGTAACTATATCACGATTTGCAACTGGACCTCGACCTCGACCTCTGCCTCTGCCCGCACCTCGACATTGGCCGCGACGTCTGCCACAACCATAACCTCGGCCTCTCCCTCGTGCTCTGGGGAAGGGCCTCAATATAGACCTCATCCTGAGCGTGGGAGATATCAGTGAGAACTGCATCATGTGTAGTTGCGGTCATGGTCGTGGTCGCTGTCGTGGTCGAACTAGTCCCCACAAAAGTAGGTGTATGCAGTGTGTGAATATGTGATGTACATGTATCAACTCCAACACTACACACACCTGAACTGTGTGGTGGTGGTAACTGGGTGGGTGGGGTAACAACCTCATGTATGTATTAGAGAGGTGTCCAATCAGGGTCAATTACAAAGGTATGCAAGTATGCTGGGTAGGATGTACATGGAGGGAATTTGGAGATATGTATGGGGTAGCATGAGATGGGGTCACTGATGTCCAAGGACTTGATGTGGCCGATGCTGAAGTGGAAGGCATTGACGTAGATGGCATTGATGTGTTTGGAGCAACTGCTGCACTCTGTACGCCGTAGTGGCCAAAATGTAGACGATCCCCCCGATGGGCATGTTAGATCGCCTTATACAATAAGTCTCGGATCTCTCCAACGACCTACAAGGCATGTTGTCCATCATGTCTCAATAGGGCATCCTTAGCTAAGTGATATAACCTCCCAGCTCAAACCACCTGAACAAAAATTCGGACGTATTAGGCTACAGTTGACTGAAAGTAAATCAATTATGATCTTAATAATTATCTAACACATACTATGATACTCACCAATGCCTCAAGAGAAGGCCCAACTCCCTAATATCTGGACTCAGATAGGTGGCTCAGATTACCGACTAGTAGACGTGAATGTCACTGATACCACAACATGTAAAGGTCAGATGACAAGAGTACCTCATTGCTCCGGTCAACCTGTACGATCGTGTCTCGATGGGTATCCCACTGCTGTATATACGGCATGAAAAACTAACTTTAGTCAGTGCCAGCTCTGCCACGCCTATCAGTCAAATGTAACCGTCACTCAGTGTCAAACCGGTCCGGTCCGGCACGGACTGGACCCAACCAAACTGTCTGAGGACAAGATCAGGGAGATGCCACTCAACCACGTCAAAACAAATAAGTGGCACTCTCGCCATCTATACCTCCCGGCCTAGTCTGTAGTAATCTGGCAGCGTACTGAGGACCCCTGCATACGGCTGCCATATAAACTACAACAATGACAAGTATATTAAAATTCGCTCGTGAACTCAAAACATATACAATGAACAAGACAACTAAAATGCAATAAATTTCAAACCTCCCCCTCGATCATCAGGTCGAGCTGGTCTTTATAAACAACGACTACATAGGTCGATACGACCTCGTAGCCGAAGTCAACCCTCTACTGGCTGCCTCGAGGTCCAACTGCTGCTCTCTCTGCCCCCTAGAAAGCTCCCAGTCGCAACCATTTGCTGCCTAGATAGGGCAATACGAATGAATCTCTCCCACCTCCAAATCTGCAATAGTTTGGACCTAATTACAATACTGATATATGTCATACAACATGAATTGGCATGTACTAAAATTCTTACTAACCTGTAGCAATACAAGTGGTCCCCTAATCTCCTTCGCACCTACTTGAGTCACTCGACACAGCATCCTATACAAGCATGCCAAAGCCGCGCCACCCCAACTGTACTCGCCGATCTCATCAATGTCTTTCAGTAGTGGCAAGTACATAAGCTTGATCAGGTTCTGTGACTTATTAGGTAGAAGTACCCCCCCCAATAAGCCACAGAATATATGCTCGGGCATGCTGCAGTACCAACTCATCTAGCGCCTGTTCTAGAAGAGGACCAAAATGCTCGGCAAGCCACCTCACCCTCAGTCTACCTACCTGTAAGTCTGCAGGTGTAGGTGCTACTCCCAATAGCTCACCACATAGCGCTATCCACTGGTCCCTCGTAAATGCTGGGTCAATACCAGTAACTGCTTAGCCGTCAATCCGTAGACCATATAGGACAGATACGTCCCACAATGTGACTGTGGCCTCTTCAATCGAAAAATGGAATGTACGCAACTCTGTGCGCCACCTCTCAGCTAGAGCAGTGATGAGTGGGTGGTCTAGTCTAATAGGACCGATACAGTAGACACCATAAAATCCTGCGCGTAGTATATACTGTAGGACTCTATGGTCTAACGGATGCTCCCATAGGCCAGAATCTGCCCGGCGGCATGTCAATGCTGCCTGTGCTTCCTCATGCATAACAGAATGACTAGTTTAAATAATAGCATTATCACGTAAGATACAACAAAATAAAAGGGTATTTTAATTGTAAGCGTAAAGTCCAACAAACATTGCATACCGGATGTGCCCATATACTGTCGGCCCGATGTGGATGAATGAGAAGTGGGACCTCCTCAGGTAAATGTGCCATGAAGCTTGTACAAGTGAAATACTAGATCATAACAAAAAAACTCTAATTATTCCGTAAATTACGATTTGTAAAAGGAAAGTATGCTCAGCTATTTCAAAATTTAAATTTGTGTGATACTAGATATGAAAGCAATTCACTAAAATGTAATTATTTTTTATTTCAAAAAAACTCTATTGGTTAACTCTAATTATTCCGTAAATTACGATTTGTAAAAGGAAAGTATGCTCAGCTATTTCAAAATTGAAATTTGTGTGATACTAGATATGGAAGCAATTCACTAAAATGTAATTATTTTTTATTTCAAAAAACTCTATTGGTTAACTCTAATTTAACTATAACAATTAAACTCTAATTATTCCATAAATTACGACTTCTAAAAGAAAAATATGTTCAGCTATTTTAAAATTATAAATTTGTGTGCCACTAATATGGAAGCAATTCACTAAAATCTAATTATAATCATAAAAAAAAAACTCTAATTATTCCATAATTTATGATTTAAAATTATGTGTCATTAAATATGATAAACAATTCAACATAATCTAATGTTATCTATGCTATAACTAATATAGAAATCATTTTCAAAATTATTTTAGGGCCTAAGTTACATAAGCTTAATAATGACCATGAACATAGTGCAGTAACATATGGATAGTTTTCCTACATAAAAATTTGCCAAAAAATTGAATGAGAAAATTTTGTTTAAAAAATAGGTTGATGATTACATTTATGGAACATTTGACAAAACTTAATTATTGATTTTGTAATGCTAAAAGTTTCAATAAAGTATAAAATTTTTAAATTACACAAATTTATTCATAAATTTTAAATGTGAAAAATGCTTGGAGTATTTGAAAATATTAAATTTATTCATAAATATTAAATTTTCAAATGCTAAAAATTCACATGGGCTATCCAATTGCAATCTCATAATTAAAAAGGGCAACCAGTTTACAATTTCACAATTCACGAAACTCAAGTAAGCATTACATAGTCTTCATCGACCAAGCCTTGCCAAACATGTCCGCCTATTATAACCTGTCTGCTGACACTCACTGCAACAAGCGGTCAAACGCCTATCTGATATATCCATCTCATTCGGAATATAGGACATAGATTTACGACCCTGTTTTACTTCTCGCAGATGAAGTGCATTAGGCATTAAGGTTTACTGCGGATCATCCCAATAATCTGGATGTGGTATTGGGTTGAATTTAGTTTCCCAAACCCTCATGTATACAGGAAGCCTATATACTGGATCAACGTACTCGAATGGATTGTCACCGCATTCAGACATAATAGCGAGTATATGGGAACATGGATAGTGTCTTATCTCGTATTTGTCACAACTGCACGTGGGTTGATTCATGCGCACAATCTATGTATTGCGACCTCATCCATGGCGAAAAGATGTTTGCACCTCAAATACGCGGCAGGGCCTATCAAACATTATTGATGCAAACTAATAAAGTTCATGTTTTTAGGTGTATTTAACTTCACAACATAATAAGCACAATTTAGTTTACATTACAAACTAACCTGTCGTACGATATCAATTGGAAAGTATTTCCCCTTGTGATGCCCTCCTCGATAGTTTTTTTCATCTCTCTAGGGTAGTGGAACTCATTCCGTGCATCTATTTCTGCTTAGGCTCCCATCTCATCAAAATATTTTCCGAGCTGTCGAAATGTAAACTCAACCATAGCTGAGATAGGTAGATTCCTTGCACCTTTCAAGACACTATTGAAGCACTCTGCGTCATTGCTAGTCAATACCCCCCATCGATATCCACCGTCATACGCAAGAGCCCACTCCGCAGGATTCATCTTTCGAACCCAATTGATGGCATCCTGGTTAATGGCATGTATTTGTTCTAAGTAGGCATTACACTTTCATTGTTGATGAACACTCCCTGCTTTCCATAGAAGTTGTTTCAGCTCCTTATTTTTAAACTTTGTGTTGAAGTTATTACAAACATGTCGAAGGCAGTGCCGATGATATCCAACAAATTGAAGCGAGGGATTCAGCCAATGCCGTCTCACACCAGCTAAAATATTCTCAGCTCGATCAAATATCAAAGCCACTCCCTGTCGGTCCATGACAATATGTTCCCTGATATTTGAAATGAAAAACAACCAAGACTCCAAACTCTCCGTGTCGACAACAGCGAATGGAAGCAGTAATACTTTGCCATTGGCAGTGACGATCGTTGCTACAAGCAACACACCAGCGTATTTGCCGTATAAGAATGTACCATCTATGGTTATAACAGACCTACAATATCTGAATCCATCGATGACGGGTTTGAAAGACTAGAAAACAAAGTGGAAGATGGGCATAATGCTTATACCTCCAGTATATATATGCTTCCATTGAACAATGGTGCCAAGATTAGATGTCTGTAATGCATGCATGAATTTAGGCAACTACCTATATGATTCATCCCAATCCCCGAATACCATTCTAATTGCCTTTGACCTTGCATGCCATGCCTTCTTGTATGATATACTGTAGTTCATGGTCTTTTTGATATCTTCGATAACATTCTTAATTGGCATATGAGGTTCATTTTGCATACGACAATCAAATATAAGTTGGATTATTTGGGTGTGAACACTATAAACAAACATATATATATATATATATTTTATACTCACTGCAACTTGTCCCTAAAGATGAGAAACAATGTAACTGAAGTCAATATTAGTGTGGTCCCTGTTTATTCTTGGGTATAAACAATGGTGAGGACCCTTGTACTGCTTTATTTCAAAAAGGCCATGTTTCTTATTAAGAGATACATGCAACCACCACCTGCAATCGTGCTTGCAAGAAGACACCCAAAGGTCTCGCTTGGAGGTTACGACCTTATACTCTCGATTATTTATTGCGTAGTACAATTTCACAACATGTACAAGTTACTTCTTATCGACGAAAACCATCCCTTTGCCCAACTCTGCATTTTCAGCGTTCCAGATCCGGTTACGGGGAACAACATCACGGCTACTCATGTCAAAATCACCACCCATGTGAATGTTCTCATAGAAAGGGATTTCAGGTCTAGATGGGATGGGGACATTTTCAAGGTCAACAAGGCCGTCGGCATCATCTTCTTTATCATCATCATCTGATCCGGCCAATAAATTTTCTTCATCACACATTTCATTTTCATCATCGTGTGGGGCGACATCAGGACCATACATGTCATTGTCAGCAATATTGTTAGCAAAATGCACATAGTTCACTGTTTTCGCCATACTCCCAACAACTTCAATTGGAGTGGTATGATGGCTGCAGGTGGGGCACATCTTCTATGTTATTGTGAAATTCATAATCATATCCACCACACGAAATTGATTCCATACCATGGCCCTCAAATGTCTATTGTGTGTAGCCCACTAAATAACGTTGATCTGATGCATACATAGGAGACGAAACGATGTCGTGGCAGTCCCCTGTGTAAGCAATGTAGTGAAGGGACAAGAATCCATCTGTGTCATATTCGGGACATTGCATACAACCTCTACATCAATGTACACTTCCAAACAATTTGGTGGTTGGAAACTTGCACCGATACGGTGTTCAACATCTCATCGTCATTGATCGGTAATATCTTGTATTTGTTGATTGCTTGCCACTGGCGATAAGGATATCTATATTTGAAGTTCAATCGGACACTTTCGCTGTAACTTGCCACCTTGGACATGAACATCTCCCCCAAATTGTTAAGCGTGGTGCCAAGTTGCACCCCATATATAGCGATCCAGGTTTTACCCCGACCTTTATTGTGTTCCAGACTCGGGTTCCGTAGTTGTATGTTGTTATCTATGTCTTGTTTCTTCCTTTTAATTCTTTGAATTTGAGTTTTGGGTCTTGTTGAGCGTGTTTGGAACAGGTTAGTTATCTTTTGGTGCAAATGGTTGCTGCCCAGGTTTTGGCTTCTTCGCTCGAGCGAGGCTTTTTGCGCTCGAGCGAACCTTGGGTATTTGCTTCTTCGCTCAAGCGAGGGTTCTTGCGCTCGAGCGAGGATTAAGAGTCCTCAGGTTTCTTTCTTAGACGCAGCTTCTGTTCAAGCGAGAACTTTGCGCTCGAGCAAGATGTGTGTTCTTTGTTCCTTCGCTCGAGCGAGAACTCTTGCGCTCGAGTGTGCGTTTACGTTGGTGGCAGACCTGAAGCTTTACATTGTGTGCTCGAGCGACGCTTCTTGCGCTCGAGCGAGGCCACTTGTTGTGTTTGGTCGCTCGAGCGACAACTCCTTCGCTCAAGCGAGCCTCGCATATATCAGTTCGCAGTAGCATGATTTTATATCACTTTTTGGTCCCTTCTTCAATCAAAACCCTCAATCGACTGCCTCTCTCTCTACAAATACTCCTTGATCTAGAGTCTCTCTACTCTACTCCCTTTGTAAAAAGGATAGAGTATCGCGTGGGCTTTCTTTTGATCCGAAAAGTTTAAGTTTGGAGCATCTTGAAGTTTCTCCTTCTTCCTCTTTGAGCTTCTCCATTTGAGGTAGGGATATTCTACTCTTTGTTATGAGTTTTAACCTAGATATTGGTCATTTTGTACAAATGGTGGGATTTGAGAAGATTTGGGTAAAGTTAGGGTTTGGGTGTTGATTTTTGAAAGAGGGGTTTCCACATTTGGGTACCATAAGTGTATGAAAGGTCTTGAACATCGTATAACTTGGGTGTAATTGATGAAATTTGGTCTTGGTTATAATATTTGAAAAAGGAGGAGATTGCCCTAATTTGAATTAAATAAATGATTTTTTATAAATTATGAAATTGGTTTGAGAATTATGAAATTAGAGGAAATTGTGATTAAATGGTGTAGTTGGATTAATAAATCACTCACCCATGGAAAATTTGATAATTTATCTATTGATAGATTTATTTATCTGTTTAGAAATATCTATTTTGGGCTATCGGTAGAGGATAGCTATGATTGTTGTAGAAAATGCATAAGGATTAGGGAAAATTAAAACTAATCAATTGAATTTTGTCATTGAATATGACGGTTTGAGTAAACCATTGAATATGTGAATTGATGAGTCATTGTATATGACAACGTGTTTAAATACATTGTATATGTATCTTTGAATGGGAGGAGATAGGGGATGTACTCCATTGTTTGGGAGGAGATAGGGGATGGACTCCATTGATAATTAAGTTTGCCGGAGTGTCCAGGGTGAAAGTCGCGAAACCTTATTTATTTATGGGTGTCGTTTCCCTTGGATGTGATACCGTAAAATGGCAAGAAATAGAAGTGTTGGATTGATGAATGTATTAAATTGTGAACCATTGAGTTGTAGTCTCGTATTGGTTGTTTTGATAATGATGAATTTGGTTAATTGATTTACCCGAAATGAAAGAAAGGAAATGATTTGAAATATTGGTTATCTATATTGAACGACCTTGAAAAGAATATGTGCTGGTTAAGAATGTTAAACATTTATCTGATGCTTATGTCTTAGTTATTTCTCATATATTGTGTAGCATATCTCTACTGGGCTTTGGCTCACCCTACTCGAGACATCATTTTCAGGTACAACTGACATGCCGCCTCCAAGGGCATAGCTTGAGAGATTTAGGGGCTGAAGGCTCCATTTTCACTATTTCCTTTTGTGTTGGATGTTTTTGTTTTTAAGCCGAGGGCTTTACTTGTATAGAGATTAGACTCTTCTTTTGTTGTAACCAAGTGATAACTTGGAAAGATGTAAGCCCATAGAGCATTTATTTTGTTGTTATCAATTAGAGTTACATGCTATAGTTTCAGGAAGAATATTTATAAAAGTGTAATGCATGTAATATCTTTTGTAATACAGACCCTGATGAACGAAAATGCAACATTACTATTATGCTTATGGATCTTATGAATGGTTGATTTGTATGATATTTTGAGGGCGTTACACCATATATCCCTTTCGGCTCAGCATCATATGACACACCTTCATCGGAATCCCGAATTATGTTTCCCCTTAGTAGAAGATAATTTGAACACTCTCCATACACTTGCTTCAATGAAACAAAAAACATTAAAATATCAACAATATACTATATTGGATTTTACTTCTAAAAGAATTATATGGATTTTAACTCATTCAATTACAATTACTTGTGAGTCAAGAACTTCATTTAAGTAATCATTAATTATAATCCAACAATCATTATTGATTTTTTAATTAAAATATGAGTTAAAATAATTATTATGTTTTGGATTTTTTAGCTTTTTAAGAAAAAAAAACTTACAACACATAAAGAATGTTGGTTTGTTTTGACATAAAATAATTTTTTTAAATAATTACATATTTTTTATTATTTGGTTAAATTAAAACTAAGTAAAATATTTTTTGTCATAGTCTCTAAAATAACTTATCATTACAAATTTTGTAAGTCAAAAGAAGTTTACTTCCTACCTTTGTAATACAGTGATCTTTAGGCAAATTACACTTCATATCACTTTTTTCCCATTGAACTTAAAATTATAACACTCCCCCTCCCCCTCCTCCTCCCTTCTTATATATATATTTTTTTCTTTTCAATTTGGAGTTTAATATTCAAGTCTAATCAACTTAAAATTTTAAATTTTTCAAAAGTGGTGAGGGGTCATGTCTAGCAATCGTAATATTTTTTGGAATCTTAATATCTTAATTTTGATTTTATAGTATATTTCAAATTTTTTTACAGTTTTCATAAATAAATCAATTTTCTGAATATATTTAGCCTAAGTGTTGATTCAGGTAGGAGAAGTTAAATTAATTATAAAGACATTATTTAAAAATTTTATCAATCAATTTAAATTTGATTGGTTCATGATAATTTTGAAACTTCTTAAAATTTAAGAATAAATTATTGTTTAATATGAATAAACTTATGCAAAAGTCCCAATTCTTGCTATAATTTTTGCTTCAATCGAAAGATGATTTTTTAGAAATATCTTCAATTTATATCATGAGTTTATAAACTAAATTGTGAAGGTTTAACTGATTGTAAAAAAATTATATAAAATCAATGATTAAATGACACATGAGTTTTTTTATATTTTTATAAACTCAAAAAATTGAAAACATTGTCTACGTCTATGCATAATATTTTTCAGAATAATATTTAATTTCCAAAAAAAATTAAGGGTGATGCACCAATGAATTCCAAATAGTGATCTTATGAACTGTTTGATCATTTTTTTATTTTTTTTATTATTTTATTGACCCAATGGTCTGATTCTAGTATAAATTACATAACGGCCAAGTATAAATGCACGTGTGTTCTATGTTGAGAGCAAATGTGGATTTCCTCATAATGTTGAAATTTTTAAACGTAACACTTAAAAAAAAAAACTTCTTAATGTATCATTAAAAGCCCTATACAAAAATTTTGACACGAAACCATTCATAGGGGCACCCATAACTTTCTAATGAGACTCTCAATCAAAACCATTCACTAGGTGTAAGATTCTTAAAAAATAAAAAATAAAAGACTAATAATGTACCATGTGTTCCATATATCAATGAAACAACTTGCAACAACTTGCAACAACTAATAATGAATGGTGATTCTAACAATTAGATTAGGTAGTACATAATTAACTAAAGCTTAATTGAGGATATAACTTCGTGATGTAGGACTAGTGTGGTGAACACTCTTCTATTAGTAGTGAGCCCAAAACTAACAGTTTGGAAGGCTATTGCGGCTAATTTGTAATTGGTTTTCATGGTTGAAACCGTTGCCAAAAAAATAAGGGGTTAAAGATTTGTATGGGGTAACAAAAAGGTTAGATTTAGAGAATCCAAACACAATGTCTTAGGGGCTATTTGGGGGTTATTCTGGACAGCATGAACAATAACTATAGTGATCCCGATTTCTCTTCCTTTGATTGTTGTATTCTGGACTTAGGGTCCGTGGAGTTGGTGGTTGTATATCTTGTGTTATCCTTTAATTCCGTGTGTTTGAGTTTTAGGATGTATTGGGCGTGTTTCAAGCAGGTTGGTTGAGCTTTAGTCCCATTCCTTGTTGCCCAGATTTTTGGTGGTACGCTCGAGCGGGTCCCTTTGCGCTCGAGTGGAGTTTGATTTTTGGTTGTCCACTCGAGCGGGTCTTCTTGCGCTCGAGCGGGATTTACACACTCCCAGCATTTTGTGCCTCTGCAAAACTTCTGCAGGTGCGTTTTTTACGCTCAAGCGGTTTTCCTTACACTCGAGCGGGTAGTTCATTGTCTGTAAAAGTTCTGGAAAGGAGGAATCTACGCTCGAGCGGTTTTCCCTTTGCGCTCGAGCGGGTGTGTTTTGCAGTTGTGTCTTGGCGCTCGAGCAGGAATCTTTACGCTCGAGAAGGTCCAGTTTTTGTGTCTGATGCTCGAGCGTCCTATTCTCTGCTCGAGCGGGTCATACGTATATCAGTAGATAGCAACAGGATTACACTTCACTTTTTCATCTCTTCCTTTTTCAAAAACCCTAGATCTGAGCTCCCTCTCTCTCTAAACAACTTCTCTCTAGGGATTGATCTACTTCTAGTGAGTTTCTAACCTAGACTCTTTGTAACAAAGATAAAGGGTGTTGAGGGCTTCCTTTTAATCTGAAAAATCTTGGATTTGGAGCACTTTGAATTTCGGTCATCTCCTCCATTTGAGCTTTTTATCTCGAGGTAGGGATAACTACTAATTCCTATGGTCTTTGACATAAACTATTGGTCTTTTTTATATAATGTTGAGTTGGGTGATTTTGGGTGTTAGGGTTTCAAAATGTATAAAAGAGGGGTTTTGTATTTTGAGCCTATACATGTGTATTTGAGCCTAGAAATGAGAATATTGGTGTTGTTAATAATATTTGGACCTTTGGGTCAATATTGAGCTTAAAGGAAAAAATGCCATATTTGGGTATATTTGGGTCATTAGTGTAATTAATGACATTTGTTATGAAATTGAGTTGGGGATAATGAAATTTGCTCTTATGAAATAGAATGGTGGAGTTGGATTTATAAATCGCTCACTTTTGAAAATGTCAATTATATATCTATTGAGGCATTTATTATCTCTTTAGAAATAACTGCTTTGGGCTATCGGTGGAGGATAGTCTTGATTGTTGTAGACATTGCATGATGATTAGATGAATTGAAACTAATCAAGTTGTGTATTTGAATACATGGGTGCCGAATCCCGCGGATGAAATTTCCGTAAAATGGCCATTTGAATATAATTATATATAGGTGCCGAATCCCGCGGACGCAATTTCCGTAAAATGGCAAATCCGAATATATCTATACATGGGTGCCGAGTCCCTCGGATGAAATGTCCGTAAAATGGCCATGAGAGAATGAAAATACATGGGTGCCGAATCCCGCGGACGCAATTTCCGTAAAATGGCAGTTTGTAGTATTGTTGGCATGATATGTAGTCTTACTTCAGTTATTTGGCCAGGTTCTGAGCCATGTTTATAAGTTGAGTTTTGTTAAGTTAAACATTTATCAAGTGTTAATGTTTTAGTTATTGCTCATGTTATGTTTAGCATATCTCTACTGGGCGTTGGCTCACCCTATATGGGACATCATTTTCAAGTACAGGTGTTATGCCACCTCCAAGGACGTAGCTTGGGAGGCTTGAGGCTGTAGACTCCTTTTTGTTATTTTTGTTGTATTACATGTATATCAAGCCAAGGGCTTATTTGTGTAGAGTTAGTACTCTCTTTTTATAACCAAGTGTTGACTTGGAAAGTTGTAAGCCTATAGGGCGTTTACTTTTATTTTCAACATGTAATACCTTTTGTAAGAATACTCTGATGGTTATAATATGAGAACTCTTTTACTTATTGTGAATGTATGCTATAATGGGTTTATTTTTGAGGGCGCTACAACTTGGTATCAGAGCGTACCGGGTTCGAATACTTTGGGTACGCAGGAAGTGGTTAGTACCACAATGGGTTCGTCTCGCTTGATAGAGATTTAGATGTAGTGTTATATGCTTATGTGATAACATGTTTATGTGACTATTTGGGTATGGGATTTAGTTTCTAGGATGTAGATTGGATCCTTGGGTTTCTATGAGTCTTGTTGGAAAAGCACTTGATCAATGCTGTTTCTAACCGGAACTCTAGTAACGCCTCGGTATTATCATTATCCGAAAATGAGATTCGTAGGTGCTTATGTGATTATGTGCTTGCGTGGAGTGAATTACAGTTGTCCATTGCCTTAGAACGCGAGTGTTATATCTTCGGCACATTTGTGAATGTGCTAATGTTCTTCATTACCTTTATTAGGATGTCAGGACGAGGACGAGGACGTGGTGGTAGGTGAGGCAGACCTAGGAGGCAGGAAATGCCTATATCGGATGATATTCCGGCGCAGCAGGAGGGAGTTGGTCAGGCCAATGTGGCCGAGCCAGCAGGCCAGCAGGCTATGGGCACTTTAGCCCGTGGGATAGCAGATGCTTTGAGGGAATCCATGGGCATTCTCAGAGCTGAGAATCCAGTTTAGGCCCAGGTTCAGGCCCCAGTTGTTGATGCAGGGCCTTCCTTTCAAAAGAGAGAGTTCTTCCAGTCTAATCCGAATGAGTTTGTTAGGGATCCAAAAGAGCCACTTAAGGCTGATGAGTGGTCAGAGTAGATGACCAAGACATTTAAGGTGACCTTGACATCTTTCCAACTTAAGGGGAATGCGGGTCAATGGTGGAAGTTCACAAGGGGCCGTATTGGTGGCACTTGGGAGGCCTTTGTGGATGCTTTCCAGGAGAAGTACTTAGCCCCAACTATAAGGGAAAAGCTGAGGGACCAGTTTTGTCAGCTTAAGCAGCTAGGCTTGTCAATGGCCGAGTTTGAGGCCGCCTTTACCAGTTTGTCCAGGTTCACACCTGAGCTCGTGGCGTTGGAGGAACGCTGTTGTATTGAGTTCGAGAGGAAGTTGAGGCATGGCCTCAAGATGAGGGTTGGGGGATCCATGATCCGGGAGTATGGGCACCTAGTGGATGCCGCGACCCATATGGAGTCTATGATGGAGGAGGAGGAGGAGAGGATGAGAGGCTCCAAGAGGAGTCAGGAAGGCCAGGGGATGGTAGGAGGCAGAGGGGTTCTAACCCTCAGCAGTCCCAGAGTGCTTTAGCGGGATCTACTTTTCCAGTGCCGAGTTCAGGTTCTGGGAGAGACAGCCAGGGGGACTTTACCTGTTTCAAATGTGGTCAGCTGGGCCACAAGTCTCCAGCTTGCCCGCAGAGGGGAGGAGGTCAGGGAGCAGCTTCATCTTCAGCTCGACCTCAGGGCCAGAGTCAGGGCAGAGGCCGATTGTCCTCTTGTTATCAATGTGGTCAGGCAGGACACCTGAAGAGGTTCTGCCCACAGTTGGGTGGTACACCCGGTGCGTCTGGTTTGAGACAGACGCAGAGTTCGCAGCCAGCACAGTCTGTTCAGGCCTCGAGGGCCAATCAGGGGGCTTCATCGTCTCATTCTGTGCATCAGTCCTTTGCTCCGAGAGGTGAGCAGGTGGATCAGGGGCCTACAGGGTGCATGCATGCTGTTACCGCGCAGGATCTTGTACCGGCTCCATCTGTTGTGAGAGGTACCTTTTTGTTTTGCAACTTGGTTGCCAATGTGTTGATTCATACGGGTGCATCCCATTCATTTATATCTACCGCATTCGCATCTGTTTTGGGATTGGAGTTGGCACAATTAGCATCTCCTATTTGTGTTATATCGCCTGTTAGGGGCGAATTGATTTTGAAACACGGATGTAGAGGTTGTGACATAGAGGTCGCCGACCGCCGACTTCCATTTCCTTTTGTAATTATGCCCATGTCGGGTTTTGATGTTATTTTGGGTATGGACTAGTTATCGTCATACCAGACAGTTATTGATAGTTACCGCCAGAGGGTCACAGTTTGTACCGTGAGCAGGGAGTGTTTCCATTTCTTGAGGGATCGGGTTGGTAGTGTGTTGCCACCAGTGTATGATCCGCGAGGGCGGAGTGAGCTTAGTGGTCTTCTCGCTAGCCTTATGAGTAGTGAGTGTGATGAGACCGGAGTTAACTTACCAAGAGTGGTTTGCGAGTATTCGGATGTTTTTCCCGAGGATCTTGTTAGTTTGCCACCACATCGAGAGATAGAGTTCTCTATTGATTTAGTGCTGGGCACAGTGCCGATTTCTATGGCACCTAACCGTTTTGCCCAGCCGAGTTGAGTGAGTTAAAGGTTCAACTCCAGGAGTTGCTAGATAAGGGTTTTGTTCGCCCTAGTGTTTCACCGTGGGGAGCACCGGCCCTCTTTGCTAAAAGGAAAGATGGTGCCTTGAGACTTTGTATCGACTACTGGAAGTTAAATCGGGCTACGGTTAAGAATAAGTACCCTATGCCCCGTATAGATGACTTGTTTGACCAGTTAAAAGGGTCTCGTTGTTTCTCCAAGATAGACTTAAGATCGGGTTACCATCAGCTGAGGGTCAGGGAGGAGGATATTCCGAAAACGGCATTCCGTACGCGGTATGGCCACTATGAGTTTCTGGTGATGCCTTTCGGGCTCACCAATGCACCGGTAGTGTTTATGGATTTGATGAACCGGATATTTCGGGAATTCTTAGATCGCTTTGTAGTCGTTTTCGTGGACGACATTCTGATTTATTCGCCTTCGGAGGAGGAGCACGAGGAACACTTGAGAGTGGTACTCAAGTTGCTTAGAGCCCATAGGCTGTATGGCAAATTTGGAAAGTGTGAGTTCTGGCTAGGAGAGGTCAAGTTCTTAGGCCATATGGTTTTCGAGGAAGGGGTGTCTGTTGATACATCCAAGATTGAGGCAGTGCAAGATTGGGCACAACCTAAGAGCGTTTTTGAGGTCCGCAGTTTTTTGGGATTAGCTGGGTATTATCGCCGGTTTGTGAAAGATTTCTCTAGACTAGCTTCGCCGTTGACTAGATTGACGCGGAAAGGAGTCAAATTTGTATGGAGTGAGACTTGTGAAAAGTCATTCCAAGAGTTGAAAGTTAGATTGACCACCACTCCGGTGTTGATTATTCCAGAGAGAGGTTTGGGTTATGCGGTTTATTGTGATGCCTCACGAGAGGGATTGGGTTGTGTCTTGATGCAAGAAGGAAAAGTGGTAGCCTATGGCTCACGTCAGTTGAAGATTCACAAGAGGAATTACCCTACTCATGACCTAGAGTTAGCAGCAGTGATCTTTGCCTTGTAGATTTGGAGGCACTACTTGTATGGTGAGAAATTCGAGGTGTTCTCGGATCATAAGAGTTTGAAGTACCTGTTTACACAGAGGGACTTGAATTTGAGGTAGAGGAGGTTGATGGAGTTCATTGAGGACTATGACTTTGAGTTGCACTATCACCCGGGAAAGGCCAATGTTGTGGCCGATGCCCTTAGTAGGAAATCCATTAGTGATGTTGTTTGTATAGCCATCCGGGAGTGGAACATGTTGGGTTCACTTGGCGAGTTTGATTTGCTTCTGGGTGAATCCGTTGAGGCTGCGACCTTGTTTTCTGTTGTTGCACAGCCTACACTTGTGAATCGAGTGTTAGAGGCACAGAGAGATGACCTTAAGGTAGAATCCCTCCGAGAGAAGATCTCCAGTGGGAAGGCTGAGAAGGGTTTGACTGTGTATCCCAACCTGAGTGTGAGATACCGAGACCGTCTGTTTGTGCCGGAGTCTTGCCGAGAAGAAGTACTCCGAGAGTTTCACCATTCACGCCTTGCGGTACATCTGGGAGGCACCAAGATGTATCATGATCTAGGTCGTCAGTTTTGGTGGCGGGGTATGAAAAAGGATGTGGCAGTTTTCGTGTCTAAGTGCCTTACTTGTCAACAAGTGAAGGCCAAGCATCAGAGGCCAACGGGTTTGTTGCAACCCTTGCCTATTGCCGAGTGAAAGTGGGAGCATGTCACTATGGACTTCGTTATAGGTCTTCCGAGGACTCAGCGGGGTAGTGATGCTATTTGGGTGGTTGTAGACCGGTTGACTAAGTCAGCGCACTTTATTCCTATGTGCGTGAGAGATTCAGTAGATCATCTTGCCGACTTATATATCCGGGACATAGTGAGGTTACATGGGATCCCAGTGTCGATCGCCTCTGATAGAGATCCTCATTTTACTGCTAGGTTATGGCAGAGTTTGCAGAGTGCCTTGGGCACTAAACTGACCTTTAGCACAGCTTTCTATCCTCAGACTGACAGACAGTCCAAGCGTACTATTCAGATCCTTGAGGATATGCTTCGAGGTTGTGTCCTTGACTTTGGTGGGACATGGGAGAGGCACTTGCCCTTGGTGGAGTTTGCCTACAACAACAGCTTTTAGTCTACTATCGGTATGGTGCCGTTTGAGGCCTTGTATGGCCGACCGTGTAGGTCTCCGGTTTGTTGGGCCGAGGTGGGTGATGCACCTTTGTTGGGCTCGGAGTTGGTAAGGGAAATGACGGAGAAATTTGAGCTTATCTGTAAGAGGCTTGTTACAGCCCAGAGTCGCCAAAAGAGTTATGCCGACCGTAGGAGGAGGCCTTTGGCATTTGAGACGAGTGATCATGTTTTCTTGAAAATATCACCTAGGCGGGGTTTGATGAGGTTTGGGAAGAGTGGGAAGTTGTCCCCTCGATTTATCAGTCCCTTTGAGATCCTTGAGAGGATTGGGGAGGTTGCTTACCGTTTAGCTTTGCCGCCGCAGATGTCCGGAGTGCATAACGTATTTCATGTTAGTATGCTTTGGAAGTACGAGCCGAATCCATCGCATGTGTTGGATTGGACCGACTTAGAGGAAGATGAGGATGCCTCGTATGAGGAGAGACCAGTACGAGTCTTGGATAGGCGGGATCAAGTCTTGCGAGGCAAGGCCATTCCCTTGGTAAAGGTTTTGCGGAAACATCACGGAATGGAGGAAGCCACTTGGGAACGTGAGGCGGATGTCTGTGAAAAATATCCGGACTTGTTTGTAAATGTTTAACCATGTATTGGGATTTTATAATATTAATGAACTTTAAGAGCATTAAATATGTCTTAAGTTGTAAAACATTGTGAATGTTTTGGTTTATGGGAATATTGTGGAACTTGCCTTGTAATGGAAGTTTATTTTAACATTGCATATGTTAACTCTGTTTTAGAAATGCAAATATAATTTTGGCATTGAATTTGTTTTGTGATGCATGTTGATAATGCATGTTGGAGATTATGTTGGAAGTTTGCCTCTTGAATAGAGATGGAATGACCGGTAATGGGTCAAGTTGTTGCATTTTATATTGTAATAATGTTGGTGATTGAGAAAACATGTTTTTGAAAAACTTGTACTTCATTTCGGGGGCGAAATTCTTTAAGGGGGGGAGGTTATAGCGATCCCGGTTTCTCTTCCTTTGATTGTTCTATTTCGGGCTTAGGTTCCGTGGAGTTGGTGGTTGTATATCTTGTGTTATCCTTTAATTCCGTGTGTTTGAGTTTTAGGATGTATTGCGCGTGTTTCAAGCAGGTTGGTTGAGCTTTAGTCCTATTCCTTGTTGCCCAGATTTTTGGTGGTACGCTTGAGCGGGTCCCTTTGCGCTCGAGCGGAGTTTGATTTTTGGTTGTCCTCTCGAGCGGGTCTTCTTGCGCTCGAGCGGGATTTACACACTCCCAGCATTTTGTGCCTCTGCAAAACTTCTGCAGGTACGTTTTTCACGCTCGAGCGGTTTTCCTTACGCTCGAGTGGGTAGCGCTCGAGCGGGTGTCGTGGCGCTTGAGCGGGTAGTTCATTGTCTGTAAAAGTTCTGGAAGGGGGGAATCTACGCTCGAGCGGCTTTCCCTTTGCGCTCGAGCGGGTGTGTTTTGCAGTTGTGTCTTGGCGCTCGAGCGGATCCAGTTTTTGTGTCTGACGCTCGAGCGTCCTATTCTCTGCTCGAGCGGGTCATACGTATATCAGTAGACAGCAGCGGGATTACACTTCACTTTTTCATCTCTTCCTTTTTCAAAAACCCTAGATCTGAGCTCTCTCTCTCTCTAAACAACTTCTCTCTAGGGATTGATCTACTTCTAATGAGTTTCTAACCTAGACTCTTTGTAACAAAGATAAAGGGTGTTGAGGGCTTCCTTTTAATCTGAAAAATCTTGGATTTGGAGCACTTTGGATTTCGGTCATCTCCTCCATTTGAGCTTTTCATCTCGAGGTAGGGATAACTACTCATTCCTATGGTCTTTGACATAAACTATTGATCTTTTTGATATAATGTTGAGTTAGGTGATTTTGGGTGTTAGGGTTTCAAAATGTATAAAAGAGGGGTTTTGTATTTTGAGCCTATACATGTGTATTTGAGCCTAGAAATGAGAATATTGGTGTTGTTAATAATATTTGGACCTTTGGGTCAATATTGAGCTTAAAGGGAAAAATGTCATATTTGGGTATATTTGGGTCATTAGTGTAATTAATGACATTTGTTATGAAATTGAGTTGGGGATAATGAAATTTGCTCTTATGAAATAGAATGGTGGAGTTGGATTTATAAATCGCTCACTTTTGAAAATGTCAATTATATATCTGTTGAGGCATTTATTATCTCTTTAGAAATAACTGCTTTGGGCTATCGGTGGAGGATAGTCTTGATTGTTGTAGACATTGCATGATGATTAGGTGGATTGAAACTAATCAAGTTGTGTATTTGAATACATGGGTGCCGAATCCCGCGGATGAAATTTCCGTAAAATGGCCATTTGAATATAATTATACATGGGTGCCGAATCCCGCGGACGCAATTTTTGTAAAATGGCAAATCCGAATATATCTATACATGGGTGCCGAGTCTCGCGGATGAAATGTCCGTAAAATGGTCATGGGAGAATGAAAATACATGGGTGCCGAATCCCGTGGACGTAATTTCCGTAAAATGGCAGTTTGTAGTATTGTTGGCATGATATATAGTCTTACTTCAGTTATTTGGCCAGGTTCTGAGCCATGTTTATAAGTTGAGTTTTGTTAAGTTAAACATTTATCAAGTGCTAATGTTTTAGTTATTGCTCATGTTATGTTTAGTATATCTCTACTGGGCGTTGGCTCACCCTATATGGGACATCATTTTCAAGTACAGGTGTTATGCCACTTCCAAGGATGTAGCTTGGGAGGCTTGAGGCTGTAGACTCCTTTTTGTTGTTTTTGTTGTATTACATGTATATCAAGCCAAGGACTTATTTGTGTAGAGTTAGTACTCTCTTTTTGTAACCAAGTGTTGACTTGGAAAGTTGTAAGCCTATAGGGCGTTTACTTTTATTGTCAACATGTAATACCTTTTGTAAGAATACTCTGATAGTTATAATATTGTACTTATCGTGAATGTATGCTATAATGGGTTTACTTTTTAGGGCGTTACAATAACTTAGCTAGTTTAGTTTTTTTCGCAATCTACAGTATTGGGGTTAAGCAAATATGATACTGCATGCTTCGATAGGGGCTAATACGGAATTAAAGGCTAAAAGTGCAAAAATAAATGAATAAAAGAAAAGAAAAGAAGGAAAAGTCTAGAAAATTGACATGTAGCTTGCATATGTTATCTCAAATTTTGATTCTATTCGGATTTTGATTTGATTATTATGTGTTAGTTAATCCGGGATTTTTTTAGATAGGAGTTAATATTTTTTAAAAATTAATTTTTATATATTTTTTTAATATCCTTCTCAATTAATATTATGGTAAATCTATTTAATTTTTCTTCTAACATAATTGCTCTCAATAATAATTTTAACAATTTTAATTTTGAAATTTTCACTTCAACAAGAGCAACTGTTAAAGTATTGTCAAAATACATTATAAGCGATGCAAACATTATAAACTTCTATTTGAAGTCATATGTCCCAACTTATTTTGAATGCTTTTGCATAACTGGGTGTTGTATATCTGTTGGGCTTGCGTTTTTTATCGGAATTTGGTTTGAGTGATTTGGAGAGAAAAAAATGAAATGGGGAGAAATAGATTTCAATCACTTGTTTGAATTACCAAATCGGAAATGCATGAGACCCCCAGTGGGGGTGCTGGGGGTCATGCCTGATTGGTTAAAAAAAAAAAGTTTTTCTTTTTTTTTTTGTTTTTATCCATTGCCAGCCCCCCACGTGGAGGTGGGGGTGCTGGGGGTGCATTCCTGCTGGGGGTCTCCAGCAGGACTCTTACCAAATAGGAGAGAAATGAGAATAATACCTATTTTGAATCTCTAGAGTGGACAGATTGGGAGAGAAATGAAACTAACTAAATACTATTTTGTTTGTAATACTAAAACTAGCCTTTTAGATATAGAATAAGCTGGATTTTATTTTTTGACCGAATTATTTGGACATGGCCTGCCATTCGAATGAAACGTAATAATAATGATAATTTATCATAAGGATAATTTTATAATTTACTAATATAAATTTTTTTTTGATTCACATTACAAAATTTACTAAAAAGAGTAATGTTATTAAATTATTTACATTACAAAATTTATTTGAATAATTCACATTACAAAATTATTTACTAATAATTTATCTGAATAATTCACATTACAAAATTTAAATTATTTTTGTAGATTCTTAAAAAGGGTAATGTTATGGTGATCATGATTTACTAAAATGGAACTAATTATTATCTTACAGATAGATAGATACATATTGTTATAGATATAATAGATAGTTTTTTTAATTAAATATGAATCAAATTCCATGTTTAACTTGGCATTTGAAGATTTTTTATTTTTTTTAATTCCAAATTTGATATGGGTTAGATGCTGTTACAATTTTACTTATTATTAGTTCAATGTTCCAAATTTGAATTCACAGAACCCTAGCCCTAACCCAAATCTGTTTTCCCATGACATACAAAAAATGAATATATAACATAAAATTGAACAGGTTAACACTCGATAAGCTTAATCAAACACAATGCTAGAGACTCTTACAAACTTGAATCCATTAGTACCAAACAAACACAGAATCCATGTCCCAAACAAACACAGAATCCATTTGTACCAAACAAACTTGGACATCAAGTTGATAGTTTGTTTAATCAATAATAAGATTAAGAAAAGATTATAGAACTAAATATATATTTATATATAAAAGAAAATTAGTAAGAGATTATATATTTAAAAAATACATATATTATAAAAACAATTATTAATTGAACACACAATCAAGTTGTGTTTGAGAAAGACTAACTCTTCAATTTAAAAAGAATAAATAATTAAAAAATAGGAGTCAAGTCTTGGTTTTCAACCCATAAGATTAAAGAATGTATTATGCCTCCATCTGTATAAAATATGTAAGATTAACATATTATACATCAAGAAAAACAAAAATGTATCTATACACATTGTACATAATCATATTAACACGGAGTACTTCTTCTTCTTCTTATATTTTGTAAACAAATCCCCACTGTATATCTACTATAATGTATAATGGTATGGAATGATATACCATAGAATGTGAAACATTACTTCAAGACCACTAAATAAGAAAGGATGGAATGCAATTATAGTAGTTAAAATATGAGTTTTGTACTATTTTAATGTTTTAAGTTTTAATTTTATCAATTTTATCTCGTAATATTTTCAAGTTCAATCAAATGAATTGGTCTAATATCAACAAGCAGTTTAAGTTATTAACAGAATGGTACTAAATTGCATATTCACACATATTTTTCATTTATTTTAATTAGGATATATATATATCCGTTTTCAAATAAAAAATATAATAGATTATCAAACGGTAGAAAGTTGCGATAAGATGAGAGTTGAGACAAGGAAAACACTTTTTTGTTTTTATCCTGCCCCTAAAACAATTCCATTCCCAATATTTCAGAAGTAGAATTATATGAAGATACTTATAGTAGACCCAGTGGTTGACCCAATATTAAGCACTGACTATTTAATGATGTACTGGAAAATTAGCGTCACAAAAGTAATAGTCAAACGCAAATGCTAACAACTGTCATTGCCATTGGGATATTAATATTTTAGGATAAAAATTCTCTTGAAAATAGACAAAAGAATTAAAACATATATTAATTTTAATAAAATACATTAAATTCAATGAAAATGGCATTTCTTGATCCCTATGGGTGCTTTTTACCAACACTCATTTAAATATGGATTGGGTTTTTTTTAAATTCAAATATAAACTTGAGAAAATTTGAGTGGATATCGTTTCGATAATCTAAACTATTCTTTTTATAAAACTTTTCGTATATATAATTCATGAAAAAAATTAAGTCAATCCAATGATTGTAGTTTTTCATTTTATTGTATTTATCTTTAAAAAATGGATGTTCTATTTTTAAAAATATAATTGTAGTCCATTTTTTCGGTCACAAATACAATAAAAGTAAAATAATATGATTATCGGATCGACCTGATTTTATCCATGAATGATATACAGTGAGGGTCCTCCAAAATAAAAGGCTTGAATTATCGAAATAAGACTTGTGATGGGTCTTACCACCTCCTCAAGTTCTCTCAAGTTCAGTGAAATTGAGAAAAGCTCACCCCTTATATATAAGGCAATCATGTTGATGAATATTTGAATACATGGGTGCCGAGTCCCGCGGATGAAATTTCGGTAAAATGGCCACAAGAAAATAATTATACATGGGTGTCGAATCCTGCGGATGAAATTTCCGTAAAATGGCCACAAGAAAATAATTACACATGGGTGCCGAATCCCGCGGACGCAATTTTCGTAAAATGGCAGTTTGGAGTATTGTTGGCATGAGATGTAGTCTCATCTAAGTTGTTTGGCCAGGTTCTGAGCCGTGTTTATAAGTTGAGAATTGGATAAGTAAAGGATTATGGAACTGGATTGTACTGTATATTGGTTCATATGGATTAAACATTTATCAAGTGCTAATGTTTTAGTTATTGCTCATATTATGTTTAGCATATCTCTACTGGGCGTTGGCTCACCCTATTTGGGACATCATTTTCAGGTGCAGGTGGCATGCCACCTCCAAGGATGTAGCTTGGGAGGCTTAGTGGCTGAGAGACCTTTTTGATTACTTTTTTGTATTACATGTATATCAAGCTAAGGGCTTATTTTGTGTAGAGTTAGTACTCTCCTTTTTGTAACCAAGTATTGACTTGGAAAGTTGTAAACCCGTAGGGTATTTACTTTTGTTGTCAACATGTAATACATTCTGTAAGAATACTCTGATTTATGAAATGTGATATCTCTTTCTTGTAGCATGGATGTCTGTTTTTTTCGGTTTATTTTGAGGGCGTTACATGTTCACATTCTATTTTTAGTGAAAAGGTTATTTAGTGGTCTTGAAGTAATGTTTCATACCATTAAACACGTATAACAAGCTATGGTATGGAATGATATAGTGAACATATTTGTTTTGCCAAATTTTTTTGGGGAATTTGGTGATAGCCTCCTCACTATCTAATTTGTCTTTCAAAATGACAAGAATTATATAAGTACTTTCAAAACCCCCTAATATTTTAAAACTGGTTTATTTTACTATATTACCCTCATATCTATCAACTCTTCTATTAAGCCATCTTCACTGTGTATTTCAGAGTAAAATTTTGCTCTGTATAAAAGTAAAATTTTGCTCTGTATAAAAGTAAAATTTTACTCTGTATAACAGTAAAATTTTACTCTGAATAAGAGTAAAATATTACACTCTGAAACTAAAAGTAAAATTTTACTCTGTATAAAAGTAAAATTTTACTCTGAAAAACTAGTAAATTGTTAGACTCTACACAAAAGTAAAATTTTACTCTGTATAAAAGTAAAATTTTACTCTGAAAAACGAGTAAACTGTGAGACTCTAAAGCTAAAAGTAAAATTTTACTCTGTATAAAAGTAAAATTTTACTATGAAAAACTAGTAAAATGTTAGACTCTACATAAAAGTAAAATTTTACTTTGTATAAGAGTAAAATTTTACTCTGAAAAACGAATAAACTGTGAGACTCTAAAGCTAAAAGTAAAATGTTACTCTACACAAAAGTAAAAAAACGAAGGCAATGTTTGTGGTGGCTGAAGTGTTTGGCAATGACCACCTCTTGACAGTAAAATTTTATTGTCATTCTAACACCAGAGTAAAATTTTACTCTAATTCTCTCAAACAAAAAAAAAAAGCAATAGAACCAGAGTAAAATTTTACTCTCATTATTTGCAACAAAAAACAGAGCAATAGAACCTGGTTCTATCAAATGAAATTAGATCAAAAATAACAAAAATAAATAATAAAAAAAAACAAACAAACAAAAACAAAACAAATTAATCAACAAATCAACATATCTAATTGAGAAGAAAAACTTCTAAAACTCGATCAACAATCATAAATCTCAATAAAAAGAATATATGTGTTCAACAACACTCATACACACAAATATATATATACATATATTTTCTTGTTCTTTTTACAGCCGTTGAGAAATCCAGAGACTACGCGGACTCTGTGCTGAGAATTGGGATAGAACTTTCGTCACAAGTTCAGTTGTCGTTTTCTTCACTGTTTCACCACATCAAACTCCGAACCTTTCACCACATTAGCATCGTAACCGTATTCAAACTCCGGCCTTACCTCCACCGAAGCATTCTTCACGTCGACACCGCCATACGCAACAACATAACCTCGAGAAGCCAACGGCGATTGAAGCTGCTGTCAATGAGGTCGTCGTCTTCAACGTTACCTTTGCTGCTGAATCGAAAATCCAGATCTATCATTGCTTCTGCTCAACTGTGAGATCTAAATCTGTTGGTTCCAGATCTAGATCCACCACCACTACCGGACGTGAAATCTGTGATGTCCGTCGCTGATCTTAGTAGAGCGGATGAGGAAAGAGACGGAGAAGGTGGGAAGATCTAGTTGAGGGGTATAATAGTCTGATAAAATATTTAAATAATAAATTTTGTCCTTTATGCAAGACTTTATAATTATGAGGAGGTTTAGAAAGTATAATTTTTTTCTTAGTCCTTTTAACAATGAAAGGAAGGTAAAGGGGGTTTATAGCTAAATTTCCCAATTTTTTTGGGTTAAATGTATGTTATAAGATGTATACTATATGCATATTATTATCAAACCGTCAACATTAATATGTTTATACATAACATCTGGACAAGATCGCATTGAATACTTATTGTTGATAACAATGTTATAACTATACAGTTTCTTCCCAAAATACATATAAGGAAAGTTTGCACGAATATTTGAATGTAGTTTTTTAAATTTGACTTGGCAGGTTATTCAGAGAAATTACGTAGATGAATTATTTTTCTATTAGTAAATAAATATAGTGCTCTTCTCTATAGCTTTGTTGATTTTGTTATCAAAAACATTTTTATTTACTACAAATGTGAAAATATATTTACATCTAATATGACAGATAGCTTTGTTCATATTGCTATTAATTTGCGAATAAATTTGCAAAGAGAAAAACAGAAGATAAATATATTAATATAAAATATAATTACATTTCACTTTTTAAATTCATAAACCAAACATAATTTTAAAAATATTTTTATTGAAACTATACCACGACTCCGTGCTTGGGGAGCCAACTAGTAGATATAAGGTAAAAGAAAGTGACAAATATCTTTTTACGTTTATCCATAATTTTATTTGCAATAAAAAAGTTTAATTTATCTGTGTCTCCTACGGTTTTGGGACATGGATTCTGACTACATCGGCCTATCTACACAAAATTTGAATTCACAAACAAACACAGAGATTGGTGCAATTCATAATTAATCAAAATTTGAATGCACAGACAAACACAAATGCATATAATAACCAAAAATTGAATTCACAAAACCTTAGCCCAAATTTATGAATTCAAATTCAATTCAAAACCCTAGAATTGGGTTAGGGCTAGTATAATATTAAATGAATTTATATCTCTATCATGATTTTTCTCAATTGGTAGAGAGTGGCCTTAGAAGTTTTTCAATCTTTAGCCAACAATATGGGGTTTTGGTTAATACATTTTTAATTTTGTTTGAATTTAAAATGGAAAAATACTATAAGTAAAATAAAAGAGGAATCAAAGTAAAATTTAAAATCAATTATAAAGACTATCAATGTAATATATTCATTATATTATTGGTTTTTATAATTTGTTTTAAATATTATTTTTATTTTTCTAATTTTGTACTTAATTTTTTCTATTTCAATTGTTAACAACATTTGATGGAGGGATCATCTTGTAACAAAATTTAAAATATAAAGACCAAAATGTTCAAATTAAAATTACGATAACAGAAATGACACTTCACTTAAATTATAGAGACCAATGATTTAATTTACAATTTAATTAATTTTTTTTTCTCTTTTGTAAGAGATAATTGGACAAGTATTCTAACATGAATAACGTAGAGTAGTACTCTAAAGACACTAAATAATGGAAAATTTAAAATAAAAAACAAATGGTTTAGATTATTATAATGAAACTCGTAATGCACTCTATGTGTTCAAACAATACTCTTCAATACAGATCAAGGACTAAATTTTTTATTTTTTATTATTTTTGTGAAGATTTATCTGACAATCATAAAAAATAAAAAAATAAAAAAATCTTTTTCACAATAGAATTGACTTGATTTTGTTGTTTTCGTTTTATTTTCTTGTCTTCGGTTGCAAGTTCATTGCTTGCCAACCGGTAGGCTTGGATGTTCCGTGGAATCAAGATAGGGAAAGTGGTAATGTTTAGCGGATAAAATTATTGGTAGTTTTTGTATTTTGTCTCATATATTATTTTGATTCATAAATTTTTAATTGATTTGATTTAAAATTTTATATTAATTTCATTCAATTAATAACGTCAATTAGTGTTTTTGAAGTAAAATCGCTAATCATATGACTGAGATTGACTCACTTAGTTAAGAAAGTGACAAATATCATTTTGGGTTTATCCATAATTTTATTTGCAATAAAAAAGTTTAATTTATTGTGTCTCCTACGGTTTTGGGACATGGATTCTATCTACATCGGCCTATCTACACAGAATTTGAATTCACAAACAAACACCGAGATTGGTGCAACTCATAATTAATCAAAATTTGAATTCACAAACAAACACTATTGCATATAATAGCCAAAATTTGATTTCACAAAACCCTTGCCCTAATTTGTGAATTCAAATTCAATTCAAAACCCTAGAATTGGGTTAGGGCTAGGGCTGGGGTTTAATCTGTGAATTCAAAACCACAATTTCAATTCATAGAGCCCTATTCTACCCACATTGGTATCAATTTGAATTCACAAAACTATTCCATCTTCCAAACTGTATTCAAACTATTCAAACTGTATTCAAACTATTCCAAACATCCTCAACTTGAATTCACAAAACCCCAATTTGAATTCACAAAACCCCACATTGTTATGTACCCACATTTACATTTTTACAAACAAAATCAACATAAATAAAATTCAAACTGAGAGAGAAAGAGAGAGAGTGCGCATACCAGAGAGAGAGAGAGTAGAGAGTGATCCACGAAGAGAGAGAGAGGGAGCAGAGATCAACAGAGAGAGGGAGAATTGGTTTGGGCTGTGGGAGAAAAAAACAAAAGTGTTTAAAAAGCGTGGTTGCAAATGAGGGGGGTAGGCCATTTTATATGGCTTTGTGTTAAAGGCGTGATTACGAATCACGCTTTCTTTTAAAAATAAATTTTCTTACACTTTCTTTAAAAGCGTGGTTAGAAATAGCGCTTAAACTTGAAAATGCTCAAGTCGTGTTTTCTAACCACTCTTTTAGGATGTTCTTTATTTTATCCGTCTGGACCAGAAACATGCTAAAAGCGTATTTTGTAAACACGTTTCAGCTTATTCTGAAAAATTCGATCAAACTAAGCTTTAGTTTGGGAAATAACTTAGGCCTAATTTGGGAAAAGCCTCATCATTTTTAGAGTCAAACACTTATTTTCAAAATAAAATTATACTTTACAAATTTTCTTGGGCAACCAAAAAGGCATGTAAAAAATAAAAAATAAAAATTCCGTTACTTTTTTCTTTTTTTTTCCTCATCTCTTTTAATCTTCGTCATCTCTCTCTTCTAAGCCTACTGCCACCAACCAGTGGATAAGGCAATGTCGGGGTGAACACGAAGCAGATTCACTACAGTGGGTTGCCTTCTCTCTTGAAATAAATATAGTGCAGAAAGTGATTGAAGTTAATCCTTGAAATAGAGCGGAGTTATTGAAGTACATGCTTTGGCTACTATAATTCAAGATGATTATTTTATATTGCATCTGTTAAAAGGTAAATCAATGACGTGAACCCACTTCATTTTCTCTTACAATGTTTGGGCAAGATATGACGCTATCGTCTTATTCTATAATCATTCTTCTAAATTTCATTTATGTTTATATGGATATCATTGCTCCAAATGGTAATTCGACAGCAAACAAAAAACCAACTGAATAACCCTCGAATGACAAACCAATTGGCACATAATAGAATTGATAAAAGACATAGTTAAAGTGGCATTTTTGTTGTGATAATGCTCTTTGCAGGGAAGATAATTAAAGGGGCATTTCGTCGAACACATGGTGTGTGATAGTGGAGAAGAGAGAAAGAACACATAAGGACGAGAGAAATAAGAATAAAGAGAAGAAGGAACCACCAGCAGCTCCCGTAGCCCCACATCCTATGTGACCAACACTGCGATTCTCATGCATGGCCGGGATTTGGGAAGGGAGAGAAAGCTGAGGCGGCAAAGTTGGGGGCATTACCTGATGAAAGTTCGCAACATTGTCCTTGATGGTTGTGCGCGAAGATGAAATAGGATTCAGATAATTGCCAATAATGGAGCCACTGGTTTTGTTAATGCTTGGCAGCATTTTATCTTCCCCAGAACTTGCATTCCCTCCAACTTGAATCTGACATGTCGCGTCGCAGTCTTAACACTGTTGATAGACACCATTTCATCACCTGGCGACTTCTTCAGAATCGACTTTAGGGGGACACTTGGGTGCAGGGGCAACTGCTGAATTGCTGTAGACTTTGGTTCAAGAGATCCTTCCACAAGCTGCTTGCTTGACTCACCTGATTCAGGCATCTCTGAGGCTGAAACATTTAAAACTTGCAAGCGGTAATTTACCTTGATGTTGCCAAGGAAAGTTCTGTTGAGGACTGCGTGATTATACGCTGCCTCAGCACTAGACTTGTTCTTAAAAACAACCTTGGCAGTTGATGAATTCTGAAACACGCGAGTGGTTGACTCGTAAAGATTTCCAAAGCGAATTTCTCTTTTAGTTCTGGCACTGATGGCAGTTTTGAATGAAGTGGGAATTTCATCATCAACATTGCTGGTTCAGAAGGCCCCTCAAGTATTTCTGGCTTTGTCGACACTGATGAACCCACCATTTTTTCATCTCCTTGAATTTTCAAATGCTTTTGGCTGCCTTCCTTCTTTTCTGCAGCCAATGCACTCAAAGGATTGACTTTTGCTGCCAGCCTTTGCTGGATCATCCGGTCTGAACGGCTTTTTCAGTGGTTTTAGAGCAGAAGGTTGGTTCTTCACTTTCTCAATGTGGGGGGTCTCAACAAATAAACCAGTTGGTCCTTCACGTTGCGCAAGTATTGGATGCTTATTTGTGGTAATAACAAGTATTTGAGTTCTTGGAGGAACCCTCTGCCAGTTTAACTGACTTGGCCACCAGAAAACTTAGTATGTTAAAAGACTTGAAGGTTAGTTTTTGGTTAGTCTATATCTTGTTATGCCAAAGTGTGTTTTATGTCTTTATAGTCTGCGTTTTTTGATACATCAGAAAAAAGAGGAAGGAGATTTTCCTTTTGGAATTGAGGATCTGTTGTACTATGTGAAGAGAATTAAGGAACAACAATTTAATCTGGACCTTGGAGCTCTTAAACAATACTTTCCGTTCAATTTGGTCATGTCAGGGATCTTGAAAATATGCCAAGACCTTTTTGGTAATTAAATGATGTTTCCATTGCTTGACTTCAGTATTTTTGGCTAATTCATCTACTAAGTTCTCATCTTCCTTTGCTTCATTCAGGTTTAAGATTTGAAGAAATTGCAGATGCTGAGGTTTTTGGCACTCTGATGTTCACCTTTATTCAATCTATGACTTATCTTCTAGTGAACTTTTGGGCTATTTCTACCTGATATGTTCTCCAGGTTCATTTATTACTCATGGTTTTATTAATTCTAGTGGACATCAATTTATGGGTGGTTCACATATATGATTTAGAATGAAATGAACTTACGTTGTATCTTCAAACAGGGAGGGAAAATATGGTCACACCTTTATTGTGGCTCTTTAGAATGGTTCTTTTGTCAATGGTGTATGAAAGGTGATTGTAATACACTATTAAGTTTGAGTTTTCTAAACTTATTGTTGTTGTGATGTTGAACTCAAATTTTGGGTACCTGCAAAGCATTTTATTTTGGGATACATTCTATTTTGTTTAGTAGGGACAGGATCAAATGCGTAAAGCATGTTTGATTAGCATGGTAGAATTACATTTTTTTTAGCTTTCAACAGAAAAAAAGGCAAAAATTTCTGTTGCTGGATGTATATCTGCTTTGTGTTGGATTCCCTTGCCACCATGAGAGTTTGTTTTGTACTTGAAAATTCTTCTCAAGGTTCAGTCCGGTGCCATTATGTCTCTAATAATATAGGTGTTGGTTTTTTTGATATAAATGTTATACATGGTTGGGCAGTAGAAGACATAGTCCACAACTTCTCATATATGTTAAAGTATCGTAAGCTGATCACAATTTTAATATGTCTTACTGATTTGTCCTCAATTTCTATATGTAGATTCCTGTGGCATTACTTACTTCTCAGCTTCAAAAGGAGTTGGTCATATTGGGTTGTTGAGATACTCTGGAGTGGTTAATCTTTTCCATGAATTTGGCCATGTGGTATGTCGATATCTGCCTTTTGAATGGTTTCTATGGAATCAAACTCAAAATTCTATTTGAAGATTTATAGTGTGTGCGCATGATAATTGACTTAAATTGTGTTTGAAGATTTATGGAGGGTGAAGAAATGAGAATTCTAAACTTGTTTGATTGTGTTTTTGTTTTTTTAGTTTTTTGAAAAATCACATTTATTTAGTTGAGTTTTTAAATGTGTTTTCTGAAAACATTCAAAACTTAATTTTATGAAGAAGAAAAAATAAAAAGCACTTACTATTTTTATAGGATTTAGCAGCCTCTATGCACAGACTTTTCTCGTCATCTAACCGTTAGGTATCGTAACTGAAATCCATTCAATATAGCAACTGAAATTGGTTATGTCAGCAAATTTTGACCTCTAAATTACACTTATTCCTAAATATTCCGTCATCTAACTGTTACAGATAGTAACTGAAATTGGTTATGTCAGCAAATTTTGACCCCTAAATTACTCTTATTCTTAAATATTCCACCTTATTCCTACAACCAAACGCTCCACTACCCGCCTATTCTTCTCCACTCTCTCTCTGCTCTGTTCCTTCACCCCTCTTCACGCAACAAAAACAGAGCACCACCTATTCTCTTCTCCCTTCCAAAATCTCTCTCTCTCTCTCTCTCTCTCTCTCTCTCTCTCTCTGTGTATATATATATACAAACATACACACATTTACAGACATAATAGACCCATCATCTACTTCATCAATTCATAGACAAACCCACTTTGATTAACAAACCCATGACAAACCCAATTCATAAAAGGAAAACAGAATTGAATTCACCCTCCTCTCACAGTGATTCTCTCTTTATCAATCTTCCCAACACTCTCACTCACTCACTAACCCTCCCTTGAAATTATGCACATTACTTGTTCGAAAAAATGAAAGCATGGAGAAATTAGAAGGGAAAACATAGGGGAATGATAAGGTGATAGATAGATAGTTGAGGAGCTGCATAAGGAAGAAGTAGCAACAACCTAGAGAAATTACTATATTATGTAATAATCATTGATTGAATTGGAAATTAGGGTTGTTTCTGGATTAGATTCAGGTAAACAGTTATGTGTATCTTGGTGTATGCTTTTGTCATGGGAATAATACTACCACCCACCCATATCATTCAAAATCGGCATTTTATTATTCAGATTTATTCTATATATGCATATCGAGTAATATTACAAATCCACCTTTATTAATCCAAAAATTAATCTCTACTACACAATCATTTGTCTAAAAAATTTTGAGTGAATAAGTTTGGGTTAATAGAGTTTCCTATGAACCCTACACTACATAAATTTAATCCCCACGAAACAATCATTCACTCAAAAAATTCTGGGAGATACATCTGGGTCAATAGAGTTTTCCTTATCATGGATATGGAGTCTGTATATATGTATGTAGGGAAAGACGGTGGTACACACTCTCTCAAAAGGTGTGTATCATATGTAGTTTATAACTATAGAAAAAAAATGGCATAACTCTAATTTTTGAGTCATAACTAAAAAAAAAAGTCATAACTAAATATAAAAAAAAATCATAATCAAATATCTAAAAATAATGTCATAACTAAAGAAAAAAATGACGTAGCTAATAGTGCATATAGTATAGACTGTGTATAATAGAATTCTCCTATATGTGTGCATTTTTGAACCTATTTTTGTCCTACCAATTGTTCTTTAAATTGCCTCATCCTAAAATTTAAAAAATAAATAAATAATTGGAATTTGTTTGGTTGCATTTCAATTTTTTTTCAAATATTTAAAATTTTTAACAGAAATTAATATTAGAAATATATTTTAAAAAATTTATTTTTATAAAAAAATAATTAAAAAATCATATAATATAAGTTTTGGTAGTTAAATCAATCCTTGTGAATGCATATATTGTGCATTGAATTATGAATTTTAAAAAAATACTATGAACATAAAAGAAAGTAAAAGAGAAATATAAATAAAATATAAATTATTTTTTAAATTCCTTTTATTTCTAAAACTTAAACTAAATTATACTAAAATCTAAACATGTTAAAAGGAATTTCATAAATCCCATTGAAGATTACAAAATGCGTTTTCGTTGCACCTTTTAAAATGAGTTTAGCTTGTATATAGTCCATTAACTGTGATCTATTTTGAGAAGCAGGTTAAAAATTGACTTTTTAATTTTTTTAAAAACGTATAAAAAGTAAAAAAGTGATGTGACAAAAAAATAATAATAAAAAAGTTGATTTTTGACTGTGTTTTCAAAATAAGCCTATATTGCATGATACAATTTGATTTTGTGAGATTCATGACAAATTTTATTTTAATAATTTAAAGTTGATCTCATTAGTTCTTGTTATTAAACAGGGTCATATAATTTTATTATAATTATTAACAAAAAGTAAACAAATGATTTTAAAACGTATAATTACTATCAAACTATTTTTAAAAATATAACAAAATCATGGGTACATAAATAGAAATGAGTCCCTCAAAACTGATTGGATGATTGCACAAACAACTTCCTTTGTAAAAAATATGGTTGCAGGCTTGCAGAGGGGATCACAAAAAATACCATTGAGGACACGGGTCCTTCTATATGGGCGAGTACTGTATTGCGCCGAGGCTGAGGTGGTGTGTGTGTACTCTCTGCTTCCCATTAGTAGTAAGCAGAGCAAAGCAGGGCACGTCCCTTTCCAAGGCTGAGGTGGCATGTGTGTACTCTCTGCTTCCCATTAGTAGTAAGCAGAGCACATCCCTTCCATTGCTTCTCTCTCTCTCTCTCTCTCTCTAAATGTAAATATATGTATATATACACATAAATCTTAGGGTTTAAGCAAGCAGAATGCATAGCAACAATGTGTGTGGTTTCATTAAAGAACCAGGTTTGAAACTTTCATTATTTCATTTGCATATTGGGATTGCTTTCTTAATTGATTTTTTTGGGTTTTAAGATATAGAAATCAATGCAATATTTGATTCCAAATCAAGAAAAGTTATTTGAGAATGCCAACTTGTTGTTTGCCTACATTTTGGTAGTAGTTATGTGGGTTTTTGAAAATTTGGCAAAATTAAGGGTATGGGGTTTTGCTTTGGAAGCATAAGGAGGATGCAATGCGCTTTAACTTTGTCAATTATGTAAACACTTATGATGGGTTTTAAATTTAGAGACACCTTGTTGTGATGGATGATGAACCTCCTGAATCGATTAGAGGTTTACTGATTGCTAATTTAACAAGCGGTAGCCCTCGTCTGATGTTCTTGTTTTGAACATTGCTTTTCATTTCCTTCGATTCTTTAAAAGAAAAAATGGCATCGGTCTAACGACACTAGACATTGTCAAGAACTCATTCAATCGATAGGTAAAACAGAGTTAAAATTGGGGGCCAGGGATGGTAGGTTTTGTGCTGCCAGACATGGTAATTTAGATGTTGAAAATGTCAATGTAAGAATGCTAAGAAAATGGAAGGTATAAATTCTATAATTGGGATTAAAAAAGTTTAGTAACTGGGGGCAGAAACAGAATTGTTGCTAAAAGCACTAAGATGGTAAATTTAATGGTAGTGAGTTTGGTGACAGGAAGCTATGAAGATGCTTTGATTGAAATGCTTGATTCATTGAAAAAAAGAAATATTGAAAACTACTTGTAATACAAGGAGTGAAGGTGAATTTTTAGATAGATTTAGAAATTTGACTATGCCAAAATCAATGATGCTGCACTTTGATGCCGTGCAATGCACAATCTATTGCTGCAACTAACACAGCTTGAATGCACATGGCCACAATATGCGATGCATTAAATTGAAATCTGTATACAATTAAGGATATAGCTTGTGTTATAGTTTGAAAAATATTGGTTCTCATTTTTAGTGATCTTCCAAAATATTAACATTGCTCAAAAATAAATTTTTGTTACTTATATATGGTATATAATTGCTTGTGTCATGAATTAAAAAAAATATATACATATATATAATTACTTGTGCAATTACATTGTGCTGCAAATACATCAAAGCATCCTATAAAATATTATTATATTTATTAGATTGTAAGCTTTGAAATTATCCAATATTCTGGCAAAATTGCATGTACCAAATCACAATTCACAATATTCCTATGTTGACATGTGTCTTCCTCTGCAGGCGAGCAGTGGTTATGGCTGAACTGGTATTGTTAGTAGCACCACCAAAGCACCCATGTCTACATCACCACCGACAGAACAGGTTCCCATAGACAAAGACATGTGACAAGACACAAACAAGCTAACAAAACACATTTTTTAAGGTTTAAAGGAGGATGGATTAATAAGTATAAATTAATATTGTTTTTTTGTATCATTAGATCCTAAGTAACTTTGTTCAAACTTTGTATTGTATTTCATATATGTCTAAGCAATGGATATGTGTGTCTCCCAACTACCCAAAGCATATCCAAGTCTGATTTTTAATGTTAATTTTATTTTTTAATAATAAGAGAACTTGTTGTGCATGTGTCCGTTATGTTTATGAAGTGTCCTACAGATTAGTAAATTAATGGTAGCTCGAAGGGATTCGTAGGAGGTAAATTAATTGTTTGGGAGTTTTATAGTCAAAATGGGATAAGGAAAGTAAGAATTTGTTACAACATATACGTAGTTAAATGGGCGTGTACAATAGAGTTAAGTGCTTTTGATGGTAGGGTTAACACTTGTAGACATTGTAATTCAGTTGTCAAAAATGTCAAATCAATGAATGTTCAATGTAAGGAATTTAGGGTATATGTTGCTTTTGCTTGGTAAGAAAAAGAAATGTATGGATTTTATAATCAAACCTAAGGAGTTGGCAATTTAAGGCAACACATTTACTATAGAACCATTAAGATGACACATTTGATGGTCGTAAATGAAACAAGAAGCTACAATTCTTTCTAGGTTGATAAAGGTATTATAGACGAGTTAGAGACGGAGACATCAATATAAATTTTTATTTTTTGGATTCTATAATCAAATCTAAGGAGTTGCAATTGGTAGTATCGATAGATTTGTTGCTAAAGGTACTAAAGTGGCACATTTGATGACCACAATGGAAAAGGAAGTTGTGATTTCTTTCGAGGATGATCAAAAGAAATGGAGAAGCAAAAGGCACATGGCAATTTGGATTTTTTTTTTTTTTTTTATTGTACATTGGATGAAGGCTTCACACTTGAAATGCTTGATGGATTGAAAGAAAGAAAATAGAAAGATTTGGGGTATGGTTATGAGGTGGGAGATATGGTTTGGGAAAAAATCGAGTCACATTTGTAATGGCCAAGGAAAATATTTGATGAAACTTTAGCTTCTTCATCAGCCTATAATACAAAGGAAGAAGGTCGTGTGTTGGTTGCATTTTATGGCGATAGCACTTGTGAATGGTTTGAACAAGTAAAACTCATTCCTTTTGATATTCACTATACAAAGAAATCAAAGCAGGCTAACACTCAGACATTTTTAATTGTTATTAGGGAGGTTAGGATGAGGTGAACGGGAGAGTTGCACTTGTCTTGACTTGTTGTTGTGGAACCTTAACAAATTTCGGTCTACAAGTGTTCTTTGAAGTGGATGTGAGTGGGCTTGAACCTGGAAGTGTGTATTCAATGAAACAGATAGGAAGGGCTAGAGATGGTTTCGAAAAACTTTTTATGATATGAGATGAGAGAGTATTAAATAGAAATTTGACTATACAAAAATTAGTGACGTTGCACAATTGATGCACTTGCCATGCACACTTTATTACTATTTGCTAAAACTAGTATTGCAACTTACACAGCATGAATGCACACAACACATTCACGATTATAATGCATAACATTAGAATAAGGCAAAGAGGGAGACATCAATTTTGATTTTGTTTTTGCATAGGATGAATGCACCACTCTTGAAATGCTTGATGCATTGAAAGAACGAAAATTGTTCAACATAAGAAATTGTTTAGTGTAAAATAGTATGTGATAGTTCGTTTATCAAAAATGTCAAATCGATGAATGTTTAGTGTAAGAAATTTAGGATCTGTGATGATATTAATTCCAGAGGAATTGGTAAGAAAAGGAAGGTAGGGATTCTATAATCAAATCTATGGAGTTGACAATTAGATTTGTAGCTAAGATGGCACATTTCATGGCCGTAATGGAAATGAAATTTGTGATTTCTTCAATGGTGATCGAGGGAAATGGAGAAGCTAGATGACAATTTGGATTTTGATTTAGATTCTACATTGGATGAAGGCACCGCAATTGAAATGCTTGAAGCATTGAAGAAAGGAAAATTGAAAAATTTGGGATATGGACATGAGTTGGGAGATATGGTTTGGGGAAAGGTCAAATAACATTTTTGGTGGCTAGGGAAAATATTTGATGAAGCTTTAGCTTCTCCATCAATATATAATACGAAGGAAGAGGATCATGTGTTCGTCGCATTTTATGGTTTGAACCAGTTAGATTCGTTCCTTTTGATCCTCACTATACAAAGAAATCAAAGCAAACTAATAATTAGACATTTTTTATTGTTGTTGGGGAGGCTAGGGATGAGGTAAACCAGTGAGTTGTAATTGGCTTGACTTCTTGTTGGCAGAACACTAACAAATTTTGCCTTACAAGTGTTCTTTGAAGTGGATATGAGTGGGCTTGAACCTGATGGTGTATGTTCAATGAGGCAGATTGAAAGTGCTAGAGATGGTTTCTAAAAACTTTTAGTGATACAAGGCTAGAAAGTGAAGTATTACAAAGAACTTTAAAAATTAGTGATGTTGCACATTTGATGCATGTGCTACGCACGCTCTATTGATATTTGCTACAAATAGTATTGTAACTAACATAGCATGAATGCACATAACATATTCATAATTATAATGCATAGTTACGTTTCACATTGGATAAAAGCAAAGACTAAGACGTCAATTTGGATTTTGATGTTTTGGATTCTACATTGTATGAAGGCCCCATGCTTGAAATGCTTGATGCATTGAAAGAAGGAAAATTGTTGTGTAAGAAATTTAGGAAATTTTTCGGTGTAAAATTGTACACGGTAAGTAATTGTTCAATGTAAAATTGTATATGGTAATTCGGCTATCAAAAATTTCAAATCAATGAATTGTTGTTGTAGAAAATTTAGGATCTATGAGGATACAAAGTTGGCACATTTGATGGCTGCGACGGAAAACAAAGTTGTGATTCTTCAATAGTGATCAAGGGAAATGGAGATGTAAGAGGCATGTAGCAATTTGGATTTCAATTTTTTTGATTCTACATTGTTTGAGGTGATTGAAGAGCTTTACTTGGCTTGACTCGTTGTTGTTGGAACCTTAATAAATTTCATCCTACTAACGTTCGTTGAAGTGGATGTGAGTGGGCTTGAACCTGGCGGTGTGTATTCGGTGAAGTAGATCGAAAGGGATAGATATGGTTTCCAAAAACTTTTTGAGATACAATAGGAATTTAACTATGCAAAATTAGTGATGTTGCACATTTGATACATGTGTCATGCACGCTTTATTACTATTTGCTACAACTAGTATTGCAACTAACATAGCATGAATGCACTCAAAACATTCACAATTATAATGCACTCAACTCAACCTCTAAGATTGGAGGAGGGCAGAGAGAGGGATACATAAATTTGGATTTTGATTTTTTGAATTCTACATTAGACAAAGGCACCATGCTTGATGCATTGAAAGAAAGAAATTGTTTAGTGTAAGAAATTTAGGAAATTGTTTAGCGTAAGAAATTGTTCAATGTAAAATAGTACGTGGTAAGAAATTGTTCAACATAAAATTGTTCATGGTTATTCGGCTATCAAAAATGTCAAATTAATGAATTGTAGTGTAATAAATTTAGGATCTATGATGATATTACTTCCTGTGGAATTGGTAAGAAAAAGGAAGGTATAGATTCTAGAATCAAATCTAGGGAATTGGCAATTAGGGGCACCAATAGATTTGCTTCTAGAAGCACTAAGATGGCACATTTGATGTTCATGATGGAATAGGAAGAAATAATTCCTTCAAGGGTGATAAAGGGAAATGGAGAAGTAAGAGGCATGTGGCAATTTGGTTTTTGATATTTTAGATTCTAAATTGGATGAAGGCACCGCACTAGAAATGCTTGATGCATTGACAAAAGAAAAATTGATAGATTTGGGATATGGATATGAGGTGGATATGATTCCATCATTTTGTAACACAAAGGAAGAGGGTCACGTGTTGGTTACATTTTATGGTGATAGCACCTATGAATGGTTTGAACGAATTAGACTCAATTCTTTTGATCTTCACTATACAAAGAAATTATGCAGACTAACAATCAAACCCTTATAACTGTTGTTGGGGAGGCTAAGGTTGAAGTGAAGTGGAGAGCTACATTTGGCTTGACTTGTTGCTGGAACCTTAATAAATTTTGCCCTACAAGTGTTCAAGGGTTCTTTGAAGAGCATGTGGTGTATTTAGTGATGCAAATCGAAGGGACTAGAGATGGTTTGCAAAAGCTTTTTGTGATACATGCCGAGAAGGTGAATTATTAGATAAAAATTTGACTATGCAAAAATTAGTGATGTTGCACATTTGATACACATGCCGTGTTCACTATATTGGTATTTTTTACCACTAGTATTGCAACTAACATAGTATGAATGCACCGAACACATTCACAATTATAATGCATAGTTACCTCTCAAAAAGTATCACTTGTATCTCAGTCATCGAATGCTTAGAATATAGCGATCCCAGGTTTACCCTTGTTGTATAGTGATCTGGACATGTGTCCGTGGATGTTGGTAGTTGTTTATTATCTTGTTTACATCCTTTCTTACTTTGTATTTGAGTTATAGGATGTGTTGAGCGGGTTTGTTGCAGGTTGGTTGAGTTTAGAAACCAAAACTAGTTGCCCAGATTTTTGGCCTGTACGCTCGAGCGGAGGTGTTGGCGCTCGAGCGTAGATTACATCCATCCAGTATCTTGTTGTGCAGTGTTGTGAGCTCGAGCGTAGGGTTGGGAGCTCGAGCGGAGGCCTGGTTCTGCAAAAGTGCTGGGCGAGTGCATTCTGCGCTCGAGCGGGAGGTTGGCCGCTCGAGCGGAAGTCTGTGAGTGGCCGCTCGAGCGGGGTGTTTTACGCTCGAGCGGAGACCTGGGTTAAAGTCCCGAAATTGTGACTTTTCAAATCACTTTTTCACTTTCTCTTCTCTCTCTTACTTTTCCAAAAACACCATTGTTGAGTCTTTCTCTCTAGATACTACCTTCTCTCTAGGTTTTGATCTAGTAGGAGTGATTTACTCACCTTTGGCCTTTACAAAAAAGTTGTTGATCGTCGAGGGCTTCATTTTAATCTGAAAATCTCGGGTTTTGGAGCACGTTGAGTTTTGTCTTCTTCTCCCTTGGAGCTCCGAATTTGAGGTAGGGATAACCTACTCCTCTCTATGGGTTTTGTCTTTAAATTTTGGTATTTTGAGATGTTGGGCTTGGTTTGGTAATTTTGTGAAAGTTTGGGGCTTTTGTGTAATTTTACAAAGGTTGGGGTTTTATTCATAATAAACCTAGATGCATGTTTGGCATGAAGAAAATAGAATGATTGTTGAATCATTGATGAAAATGGGACCTAAGGGTTGAAATGGTAATTATGGAAAATGGCCTAATTACATTGTTTAATTAATTGAGATAATTAATTGGTGAGAAATGAGGAAATGAAATGTTGATTGAATATCCATTTGCGCATTTATTTTCTGTTTTAGAAATAACTGCTTGGGGCTATCGGTGGAGGATAGTCGAGATTGTTGTAGACAATGTATGTTGATTAGGCAAACTGAAACTAATCAATGGAATGTGTTATGGAACTTGACAGTTGTTAGAATACATTAATTGTTTGTATTGTGTGATTGTATATAGAACCAATGTGTTTATATACGTTATGTGTAGAGGAGGAGATAGGGGATGTACTCCGCGGTTTAGGGGAAGATAGGGGATGGACCTCTAAACCGGATAGGTATTTGGAGGAGATAGGGGATGTACTCCGTAGACAGAGCTCATATGCTTGTCTAGAGAAGTGAAGATAGAGCTCATATGCTTATCTTTGTGAAGTGAAGTGTGGATACAGCTTGTATGCTTATCTGTGGATATTGTTGATATACATATCTGTTGTAGAGTGTGGATACAGCTTGTATGCTTATCTGTGGATATTGTTGATATACATATCTGTTGAGAATGTGGATATAGCTTTTATGCTTATCTGAATGTGAGATATAGTTTTTATACATATCTGTGGAAATGATGATAGAGCTAGCATGCTTATCTGTTGAAAAAGGGAAAATGAAAAGAAATTGGGACTTGTAAGTCGTTGACATAAATATGAAATTTATGTGATTGTATCAGTGTTGACCAACTATCAATTGCTAATGTTTTAGTCATTATCCATGGTTGGTTTAGTGTATTTCTACTGGGCTGTGGCTCACCCTATATGGGAATATCATTTTCAGGTACAGGAAGCATGCCACCTCCAAGGACATAGCTGGGAGGCTTGTGGCGGGCATAGTTTTGTCGTTTTACTTTGATGTATTACATGTAATTTCAAGCCAAGGGCTTAATGTGTAAACGAGTTAGAACTATTTGTTGTAACCAAGTGTTAACTTGGAAAGCTGTAAGCCCGTAGGGCATTTTGTTATGAGGTTAAACATGTAATACTTATGTCTTGGAATTCTAATGAATGAAAGGAATGCGATTAGTTTAAATGTAAATTCATGTCTTATCTGATGGGTTTATTGTTATTATTTTGAGGGCGTTACAACTTGGTATCAGAGCGTACCGGGTTCGAATACTTTGGGTACGTGGGAAGTGATTAGGATCACAATGGGTTTGTCTCGCTTGACAGAGACTTAGGTGTAGTACCATATGCTATGTGCTCATTTGATAACATGCTTATGTGACTATGTGGGTATGGGATTTAATTTCTAGGATGTTGATTGGATCCTTGAGTTTCTGGGAGTCTTGTTGGAAAAGCACTTGATCAATGCTGTTTCTAACCGGAACTCTAGTAACGTCTCGGGACTATCATTATCCGGAAATGAAGTTCGTAAGTGCTTATGTGTTTATGTGCTTATGTGGAGTGAATTACAGTTGTCCATGCATTAGGACGTGAGTGATTAGTTTCGGCACACCTATGAATGTGCTAACGTTCTGTGTTGCCTTTATTAGGATGTCAGGACGAGGAAGAGGTGCTAGGCGTGGTAGACCTGCGAGGCAGGAAGTACCGTTACCGGGTGAGATTCCGGCAGTACAGGAGGGAGTTGGGCAGGCTAATGTGGCCGAGCCAGTAGGTCAGCAGGCTATGGGTGCCTTGGCCAGAGAGATAGCAGGAGCTTTAGGTATTCTTAGAGCTGGGAATCAGGCAGCTGAGACAGGGCCTTCCTTCTTGAAGAGGGAGTTCTTTCGGTGTAATCCGGACGAGTTTATCGGGGATCCTAAAGAGCCGCTTAAGGCAGATGAATGGCTCGAACAGACAACGAAGACGTTTGAGATGCTTGGCATCGAGGACGGAGCACTGAAAGTGACCTTGGCATCCTTCCAGCTGAAGGGAGATGCGGGTCAATGGTGGAAGTACGAGAAAGCTCGTGTTGGTGGTACTTGGGAGGCGTTTGTGAATGCTTTTCAGGAGAGGTTTTTATCAGCAGCAGCTAGGGAGAAGCTGAGGGATCAGTTTAGCCGGCTTAATCAGCAGGGCTTGTCAGTGGCCGAGTTTGAGGCTACTTTTACCAGTCTGTCTAGGTTTGCACCTGAACTGGTGGCGTCTGAGGAACGCCGTTGCTATGAGTTTGAGCGGAAGTTGAGGCGGGGCCTCAAGTTGAGAATTGGTGGGTCTTATATTCGAGAATATAGACACCTAGTGGACGCTGCAGCTCATATGGAGCTTATGATGCAGGAAGAGGATGAGGGTCAGAGAGGCTCCAAGAGGAGCCAGGATAGTCAGAGTGATGGCAGGAGACAGAAGGGTTATAACCCTCAGCAGTCTCAGGGTGCAGTCTCTAGATCGACCTTTCCAGTGCCTAGTGTAGGCTCGGGGAGAGGCAGTCAGGGAGAATTCACTTGTTACAAGTGTGGCCAGCTGGGTCACAAGGTTTCTGTTTGCCCGCAGAAGGGTGGGGGTCAGAAAGCTGCTTCTTCTTCAGCTAGGCCGCCGAGTCAGAGTTTGGGCAGGGGGCAGCTCTTGATTTGTTATCAGTGTGGACAACCTGGGCACATGAAGAGGTTTTGCCCACAGTTGAGTGCCACTTCGGGAGCGTCTGGTTCTAGGCAGACGCAGGGTTTTCAGCCAGCTCAGTCTGTGCAGGCCTCGAGGGCCAATCCGGGAGCTTCGTCATCCCAGTCTGTGCAGCAGTCTTTTGCTCCGAGAGGTGAGCAGGTAGACCAGGGGCCTACGGGGCGCGTGTATGCTGTTACCGCGCAGGATTTAGTACCAGCTCCATCAGTAGTGAGAGGTACTTTTCTGTTTTGCAACTCGGTTGCTAATGTGTTGATAGACACGGGTGCATCTCATTCTTTTGTATCTGCTGCATTTGCATCTGTTTTGGAATTGGAGTTAGCACAGTTAGCATCTCCTATTTGTGTGGTATCGCCTTTGGGCGGTGAGTTGATCCTGAAACAGGGTGTTAGAGGATGTGATATTGAGGTCGCCGATTATAGGCTTCCTTTTCCGTTTGTTGTCATGCCCATGAAGGGTTTTGATGTTATTTTGGGTATGGACTGGTTATCGTCATACCGGGCTGTTATTGATTGCTACCGCCAGAGGGTTACATTGTGTACCTTGAGCGGGGAGTGGCTCCATTTCTTGGGAGACCGGGTTGGTAGTGTTTTGCCACCGGGGTATGATTCGCGAGGGCGAAGTGAGCTTAGTAGTCTACTTGCTAGCTTTGAGAGTGGTGAGAGTGGTGAGACCCAGCATGTATTGCCGAGGGTGGTTTGTGAGTATTCGGATGTCTTTCCCGAAGATCTTGTTAGTTTGCCACCCCACCGAGAGATAGAGTTCTCTATTGATTTAGTGCCTGGTACGGCGCCGATTTCTATGGCACCTTACCGTTTTGCTCCAGCAGAGTTGGTTGAGTTGAAAGTTCAGCTCCAGGAATTGCTCGATAAGGGCTTTGTTCGCCCTAGTATTTCACCGTGGGGAGCACCGGCCCTCTTTGTTAAAAAGAAAGATGGTGCCTTGAGATTGTGTATAGACTACCGGAAGTTGAATCGGGCTACGGTTAAGAATAAGTACCCTATGCCCCGAATAGATGATTTGTTTGACCAGTTGAAGGGTTCCCGTTGTTTCTCTAAGATAGACTTGAGATCGGGTTACCATCAGTTGAGGGTCAGGGAGGAAGATATTCCGAAGACGGCATTCCGTACGCGGTATGGCCATTATGAGTTTTTGGTGATGCCATTCGGGCTTACCAATGCACCGGCAGTCTTTATGGACTTGATGAACCGGGTTTTCCGGGAGTTCTTAGATCGATTTGTGGTTGTCTTTGTGGACGATATCCTTATTTATTCGTCATCTAAGGAGGAGCACGAGGAACACTTGAGAGTGGTGCTTGAGTTACTTAGAGCCCATAGGCTGTATGCCAAGTTTGGGAAGTGTGAGTTCTGGCTGAGGGAAGTCAAATTCTTAGGCCACGTGGTATCCGGGGAAGGAGTGTCTGTTGATACATCCAAGGTTGAGGCAGTGCAAGATTGGGCACAGCCTAAGAGTGTGTTTGAGATCCGCAGTTTTCTGGGATTAGCTGGGTACTACCGTCGGTTTGTGAAAGATTTCTCCAGGTTAGCGTCACCGTTGACTAGGCTGACTCGGAAGGGAGTCAAGTTTGTGTGGAGTGAGACTTGTGAAAAGTCATTCCAAGAGCTGAAAGTTAGATTGACCACCGCTCCGGTGTTGATTATTCCGGAGAGAGGGTTGGGTTATGCGGTTTATTGTGATGCCTCACGAGAGGGTTTGGGTTGTGTGTTGATGCAAGAGGGGAAAGTGGTAGCTTATGGCTCACGTCAGTTGAAAATACACGAGAAGAATTACCCCACACACGACCTAGAGTTAGCAGCTGTGATCTTTGCCTTGAAAATCTGGAGGCACTACCTTTATGGTGAGAGGTTCGAGGTATTCTCGGATCATAAGAGTTTGAAGTATCTGTTTACACAGAGAGACTTGAATCTGAGGCAGAGAAGATGGATGGAGTTCATCGAGGATTATGATTTTGAGTTACATTATCATCCGGGAAAGGCCAATGTTGTGGCCGATGCCCTTAGTAGGAAAACCATTGGTGATGTAGCTTGTATAACCATCCGGGAATGGGAGATGTTGGGAGCACTTGGCGAGTTTGATTTGCTACTGGGCGAATCTGTTGAGGATGCGGCCTTGTTTTCTGTCATGGTGCAGCCTACACTTGTGATTAGAGTGTTAGAGGCACAGAGAGGTGACCTTGAGGTAGAATCCCTCCGAGAGAAGATCTCCAGTGGGAAAGTTGAGAAGGGTTTGACGGTGTATCCCGACCTGAGTGTGAGATACCGAGACCGTTTGTTTGTACCGGAGTCTTGCCGTGAGGAAGTACTCCGAGAGTTTCATCATTCGCGCCTTGCGGTGCATCCGGGAGGTACTAAGATGTATCAGGATTTGGGTCGCCAGTTTTGGTGGCGGGGTATGAAGAGAGATGTGGCTGTTTTCGTATCGAAGTGCCTTACTTGCCAGCAAGTGAAGGCCGAGCATCAGAGGCCAGCGGGTTTGTTGCAACCCTTGCCTATTGCCGAGTGGAAGTGGGAGCATGTCACTATGGACTTCGTTGTAGGTCTTCCGAGGACTCAGCGGGGTAGTGATGCTATTTGGGTGGTTGTAGACCGGTTGACTAAGTCGGCGCACTTTATTCCTATGCGCGTGAGAGATTCGGTAGATCACCTTGCCGATTTGTATATTCGGGATGTAGTGAGATTGCACGGGGTCCCAGTGACGATCGTCTCAGATAGAGATCCTCGTTTTACTGCTAGGTTGTGGCAGAGTTTGCAGAGTGCCTTGGGCACTAAGTTGACCTTTAGTACGGCTTATCATCCTCAGACTGACGGGCAGTCCGAGCGTACTATTCAGATCCTCGAGGATATGCTTCGGGGTTGTGTCCTGGATTTCAGTGGGACGTGGGAGAGGCACTTGCCATTGGTAGAGTTTGCCTACAACAACAGTTTTCAGTCTAGCATCGGTATGGCACCGTTTGAGGCCTTGTATGGCCGACCGTGTAGGTCTCCAGTTTGTTGGGCCGAGGTGGGTGATGCACCTTTGTTGGGTCCGGAGTTGGTTAGGGAGACGACGGAGAAAGTTGAGCTTATCCGTAGGAGGCTTGTTACAGCCCAGAGTCGACAAAAGAGTTATGCCGACCGTAGGAGGAGGCCTTTGGCGTTTGAGGTAGGTGATCATGTCTTTTTGAAGATATCACCTAGACGCGGCCTGATGAGGTTTGGGAAGAGTGGGAAGTTATCCCCTCGGTTTATTGGTCCTTTTGAGATCCTTGAGAGGATTGGTGAGGTTGCTTATCGGTTAGCCTTACCGCCGCAGTTGTCCGGGGTACATGACGTGTTTCATGTGAGTATGCTTCGGAAGTATGAGCCAGATCCATCACATGTGTTGGATTGGACTGATTTAGAGGTAGATGAGGATGCCTCGTATGAGGAGAGACCGGTTCGGGTCTTGGATAGGCGGGATCAGGTCCTGCGTGGCAAGACCATTCCTTTGGTGAAAGTCTTATGGAAACATCACGGAGTGGAGGAAGCCACTTGGGAACGTGAGTTGGAAGTCCGAGAGAAATATCCGGACTTGTTTGTTGATATGTAATCTTATATTTAAATTTTACATTTTTGTTGAACTTAAGAGCTTTTATATATGTCTTAAGTTGTGAAACATTGAAAATGTTTTGATTATTGGAAGTATGTTTGGAACTTGCCTCATATGGAAGATGAATGTGACACTATATGTGTTGAATATATTGTTGAAATTGGAAAGATAGTGCATAATGTTAATGCATGTTGAAAATACATATGTTGTTTACATATTGTGATATGTCTCTTGTTAAAGGGATGGGATGACCGGTAATGGGTCGAATTGTTGCATGTTAAAATGTAACATTGTTTAAAATGGAGGAAAACTTGTTTTTGAAAACTTGTGTTTAATTTCGGGGACGAAATTCTTTAAGGGGGGGAGGTTATAGCGATCCCAGGTTTACCCTTGTTGTATAGTGATCTGGACATGTGTCCGTGGATGTTGGTAGTTGTTTATTATCTTGTTTACATCCTTTCTTACTTTGTATTTGAGTTATAGGATGTGTTGAGCGGGTTTGTTGCAGGTTGGTTGAGTTTAGAAACCAAAACTAGTTGCCCAGATTTTTGGCCTGTACGCTCGAGCGGAGGTGTTGGCGCTCGAGCGTAGATTACATCCATCCAGTATCTTGTTGTGCAGTGTTGTGAGCTCGAGCGTAGGGTTGGGAGCTCGAGCGGAGGCCTGGTTCTGCAAAAGTGCTGGGCGAGTGCATTCTGCGCTCGAGCGGGAGGTTGGCCGCTCGAGCGGAAGTCTGTGAGTGGCCGCTCGAGCGGGGTGTTTTACGCTCGAGCGGAGACCTGGGTTAAAGTCCCGAAATTGTGACTTTTCAAATCACTTTTTCACTTTCTCTTCTCTCTCTTACTTTTCCAAAAACACCATTGTTGAGTCTTTCTCTCTAGATACTACCTTCTCTCTAGGTTTTGATCTAGTAGGAGTGATTTACTCACCTTTGGCCTTTACAAAAAAGTTGTTGATCGTCGAGGGCTTCATTTTAATCTGAAAATCTCGGGTTTTGGAGCACGTTGAGTTTTGTCTTCTTCTCCCTTGGAGCTCCGAATTTGAGGTAGGGATAACCTACTCCTCTCTATGGGTTTTGTCTTTAAATTTTGGTATTTTGAGATGTTGGGCTTGGTTTGGTAATTTTGTGAAAGTTTGGGGCTTTTGTGTAATTTTACAAAGGTTGGGGTTTTATTCATAATAAACCTAGATGCATGTTTGGCATGAAGAAAATAGAATGATTGTTGAATCATTGATGAAAATGGGACCTAAGGGTTGAAATGGTAATTATGGAAAATGGCCTAATTACATTGTTTAATTAATTGAGATAATTAATTGGTGAGAAATGAGGAAATGAAATGTTGATTGAATATCCATTTGCGCATTTATTTTCTGTTTTAGAAATAACTGCTTGGGGCTATCGGTGGAGGATAGTCGAGATTGTTGTAGACAATGTATGTTGATTAGGCAAACTGAAACTAATCAATGGAATGTGTTATGGAACTTGACAGTTGTTAGAATACATTAATTGTTTGTATTGTGTGATTGTATATAGAACCAATGTGTTTATATACGTTATGTGTAGAGGAGGAGATAGGGGATGTACTCCGCGGTTTAGGGGAAGATAGGGGATGGACCTCTAAACCGGATAGGTATTTGGAGGAGATAGGGGATGTACTCCGTAGACAGAGCTCATATGCTTGTCTAGAGAAGTGAAGATAGAGCTCATATGCTTATCTTTGTGAAGTGAAGTGTGGATACAGCTTGTATGCTTATCTGTGGATATTGTTGATATACATATCTGTTGTAGAGTGTGGATACAGCTTGTATGCTTATCTGTGGATATTGTTGATATACATATCTGTTGAGAATGTGGATATAGCTTTTATGCTTATCTGAATGTGAGATATAGTTTTTATACATATCTGTGGAAATGATGATAGAGCTAGCATGCTTATCTGTTGAAAAAGGGAAAATGAAAAGAAATTGGGACTTGTAAGTCGTTGACATAAATATGAAATTTATGTGATTGTATCAGTGTTGACCAACTATCAATTGCTAATGTTTTAGTCATTATCCATGGTTGGTTTAGTGTATTTCTACTGGGCTGTGGCTCACCCTATATGGGAATATCATTTTCAGGTACAGGAAGCATGCCACCTCCAAGGACATAGCTGGGAGGCTTGTGGCGGGCATAGTTTTGTCGTTTTACTTTGATGTATTACATGTAATTTCAAGCCAAGGGCTTAATGTGTAAACGAGTTAGAACTATTTGTTGTAACCAAGTGTTAACTTGGAAAGCTGTAAGCCCGTAGGGCATTTTGTTATGAGGTTAAACATGTAATACTTATGTCTTGGAATTCTAATGAATGAAAGGAATGCGATTAGTTTAAATGTAAATTCATGTCTTATCTGATGGGTTTATTGTTATTATTTTGAGGGCGTTACATAGAACTTAGTTAATATTTTATTTACATATTGAAATTACTTCTATGGCTTTTCAGGAACATAAATTAATTCAATTTTTGACTCCGAAGCAAGAATGCACATTGAAAAATGCTACATCTTGTTTTCTTGGCATTTTGGTAGCAGTTGTCTTGTTTTTACAATTTGCAGTAAATGCAAAAAACTACTCTAAAAGATGATAACTAAATAAGGCTTCTAGCTTTTGCTTATATTTTAATCTTATTATATATTCATGAGATAATGAGTATGCAATACATTGACCTCGACCTTTGTCGCTAGGTGATGAAATGGTGTCTATCAACAACTCGACAAGTCAGATTCAAGTTGGAGGGGAAAGCAAGTTCTAAGTTAGAGAAAATGCTGCCTAGCATTAACAAAACCAGTGGCTCCATTATTGGCAATTATCTGAATCGTGTATCATTTTCACGCACAACCATCAAGGACAATGTTGCGAACATTCATCAGGTAATACCCCCAACTTTGCAGCCTTAGCTTTCTGTTCCTTCCCAAATCCCGGCTCTGCATGAGAATCGTTGTGTTGGTCACATTGTCAATGCCATCAACATGGAATATCCCCAAGGCGGGGGCAACGAGCAGCAAGAGCTATCAGAATGCCAGTGCCCCGACCAACAACATTGACGTTTCTCAGCAGCCGTTATACCTTTTGAAAAAGTGTAGTGAGATTGTAATCGATTTGAAGAGTTCGTCCGGATAAGTGGCTTGCCATTTTGGATGGAGTTGTTTACTAAACTCATGCCATTTTAAAACAAATTTCCTAAATACAAACTGTTTTTGAACTTATTTTTTCAAACCTAAGTTGTTTTTAAGTCATGTCAAGTTGTGTTTTTGATTCTACATTGCTTGAGGTGATTGAAGAGCTGCACTTGGCTTGACTTTTTGTTGTTGGAACCTTAACAAATTTTGCCCTACTAACGTTCGTTGAAGTGGATGTGAGTGGGCTTGAACTTGGCAGTGTGTATTTAGTGAAGCAGAATGAAAGGGATAGATATGGTTTCCAAAAACTTTTTGAGATAAGGAATTTGACTATGCAAAAATTAGTGATGTTGCACATTTGATACACGTGCCATGCATGCTTTATTGCTATGTGCTACAACTAGTATTGCAACTAACATAGCATGAATGCACTCAACACATTCACAATTGTAATGCATAGTTACGTCTAAGAGTGGATGATGGCAGAGAGAGAGAGGGAGACATCAATTTTGATTTTGATTTTTGGATTCTACATTGGATGAAGGCATTGTGTGTTATGCATTGAAAGAAGGAAACTGTGTAGTGTAAGAAATTTAGGAAATTGTTTAGCATAAGAAATTGTTCAATGTAAAATAATACGTGGTAAGAAACTGTTCAACGTAAAATTGTACGTGGTTATTTGGCTATCAAAAATGTGAAATTAATGAATTGTTGTGTAATAAATTTAGGATCTGTGATGATATTAATTCCTGAGGAATTGGTAAGAAAAAAGAAGGTATAGATTCTAGAATCAAATCTAACGAATTGGCAATTGGGGGCACCAATAGATTTGCTCCTAGAAGCACTAAGTTAGCAGATTTGATGGCCGTGATGGAATAGGAAGAAATGATTCCTTCAAGGGTGATAAAGGGAAATGGAGAAGTAAGAGGCATGTGGCAATTTGGATTTTGATATTTTGGATTCTACATTGGATGAAGGCACCGCACTCGAAATGCTTGACGCATTGATAAAAGAAAAATTGATAGATTTGGGATATGGATATGAGGTGGATATGATTCCATCATTTGGTAACACAGAGGAAGAGGGTCACATGTTGGTTACATTTTATGGTGATAGCACCTATGAATGGCTTGAATGAATTAGACTCAATTCTTTTGACCTTCACTATACGAAGAAATCAAAGCAGCTAACATAGACATTTTTAACTGCTGTTGGGGAGGTTGATGTTGAGGTGAAATGGAGAGCTACATTTGGCTTGACTTGTTGCTGGAACCTTAATAAATTTTTCCCTACAAGTGTTCAAGGGTTCTTTGAAGAGGATGTGTGTGGGCTTGAAGTTGGTGGTGTGTATTTATTGAAGCAAATTGAAAGGTCTAGAGATTGTTTCCAAAACCTTTGTGTGATACATGACGAGAGGGTGAATTATTAGATAGAAATTTGACTATGCAAAAATTAGTGATGTTGCACATTTGATGCACTTGCCATGTTCACTATACTGGTATTTTCTAGCACTAGTATTGCAACTAAGATAGCATGAATGAACATGACACATTCACAATTATAATGCATAGTTACGTTTCACATTGGATGAAGGCAATGACTGTGATGTCAATTTGGATTTTGTTGTTTTGGATTCTACATTGGATGAAGGCCCCATGCTTGAAATGCTTGATGCATTGAAAGAAAGAAAATTGCTTAGTGTAAGAAATTTAGGAAATTGTTTAGTGTAAAATTGTATATGGTAATTCGGCTATCAAAAATTTCAAATCAATGAATTGTTGTTGTAAAAAATTTAGGATATGTGACAATATTAATTCCATAGGAATTGGTAAAAAAAGGAAGGTATGAATTCTATAATCAAATCTAAGGAGTTGGCAATTGTGGGCATCAATAGAGTTGCTGCTATAAGCACTAAGATGGCATATTTGATGGCCTTGACCGAAAACGAAGTTGTGATTTCTTCAGTGGTGATCAAGGGAAATGGAGATGTAAGAGGCATGTGGCAATTTGGATTTCAATTTTTTTATTCTACATTGTTTGAGGTGATTGAAGGGTTGCACTGGGCTTGACTTCTTGTTGCTGGAACCTTAAGAAATTTCACCCTACTAACGTTCGTTGAAGTGGATGTGAATGGGCTTGAACCTGGAGGTGTCTCACGAAGTTGTGATTTCTTCAGTGGTGATCAAGGGAAATGGAGATGTAAGAGGCATGTGGCAATTTGGATTTCAATTTTTTTTATTCTACATTGTCTGAGGCGATTGAAGGGCTGCATTGGGCTTGACTTCTTGTTACTAGAACCTTAAGAAATTTCACCCTACTAACGTTCATTGAAGTGGATGTGAATGGGCTTGAACCTGGAGGTGTATATTCAGTGAAGCAGATCGAAAGGGATAGATATGGTTTCCAAAAACTATTTGAGATACAACAAGAATTTGACTCTGCAAAAATTAGTGACGTTGCACATTTGATACATGTGCCATGCACGCTTTATTTCTATTTGCTACAACTAGTATTGCAACTAAAATAGCATGAATGCACTCAACACATTCACAATTATAATGCACAGTTACCTCTAAGATTGGATGAAGGCAGAGAGAGAGAGAGGGAGATGTCAATTTGGATTTTGATTTTTTGGATTCTACATTGTACGAAGGTGCCATGCTTGATGCATTGAAAGAAGGAAATTGTTTAGTGTAAGAAATTTAGAAAAAAATTTAGCGTAAGAAATTGTTCAATGTAAAATAGTACGTGGTAAGAAATTGTTCAACTTAAAATTGTACATCTTTATTCGGGTATAAAAAATGTGAAATTAATGAATTGTAGTGTAATAAATTTAGGATCTATGATGATATTAATTCCATAGGAATTGGTAAGAAAAAGGAAGGTATAGATTCTAGAATCAAATCTAGGGAATTGGCAATTGGGGGCACCAATAGATTTGCTTCTAGAAGCACTAAGATGGCACATTTGATGGCCATGATGGAATAGGAAGAAATGATTCCTTCAAGGGTGATAAAGGGAAATGGAGAAGTAAGAGGCATGTGGCAATTTGGTTTTTGATATTTTAGATTCTACATTAGATGAAGGCACCGCACTCAAAATGCTTGATGCATTGACAAAAGAAATTTGATAGATTTGGGATATGGACATGAGGTGGATATGATTCCATCAGTTTGTAACACAAAGGAAGAGGGTCATGTGTTGGTTACATTTTATGGTGATAGCACCTATGAATGGTTTGAACGAATTAGACTCAATTCTTTTGATCTTCACTATACAAAGAAATCGATGTAGACTAACAATCAGACCTTTATAACTGTTGTTGGGGAGGCTAAGGTTGAGGTGAAGTGGAGAGCTACATTTGGCTTGACTTTGTTGGAACCTTAATAAATTTTGCCCTACAAGTGTTCAAGGGTTCTTTGAAGAGGATGTGCGTGGGGTTGAAGCTGGTGTGTATTTAGTGAAGCAAGTTGAAAGGGCTAGAGATGGTTTACAAAAACTTTTTGTGATACATGGCAAGAGGGTGAATTATTAGATAGAAATTTGACTATGCAAAAATTAGTGATGTTGCACATTTGATACACGTGCCATGTTCACTATATTGGTATTTTCTACCACTAGTATTGCAACTAACGTAGTATGGATGCACCTAACACATTCACAATTATAATGCATAGTTACCTCTCACAAAGTATCACTTTTATCTCAGTCATTGAATGCTTAGAACTTAGTTAATATTTTATTTACATAATGAAATTACTTCTATGGCTTTTCAGGAATATAAATTAATTCAATATTTGGCTCCGAAGCAATAATGCACATTGAAAGATGCTACATCTTGTTTTGTTGGCATTTTGGTAGCAGCTGTCTTGTTTTTACGATTTGCATTAAATGCAAAAAACTACTCTAAAAGATGACAACTAAATAAAGCTTCTAGCTTTTGCTTATATATTAATCTTATGATATATTCATGAGATAACAAGTATGCAATACATTGAACTCAACCTTTGTCGCCTATGTGACATCTGTGTTTGGGTTTTTAGCAGATACACACGCCTATCAAGCATATTATAATATGGCTTGAAGGGCTTCAGATGTGGTGAATTTGGTGGTTTGAGGAATTGTGAATGAAATTGGGGTTTGAGGCAACTGCGAATTATTCGGAACTCTATTAAATTAAACAGACATATAGTGGGTGTTTGGGAAGTGGGTTTTTTTGTAGGTTTTTTTAATTGTAGGATATTATTGGAGAAATTTTTTTTTGTGTTTGGGAAGATAGTTGGGTTTTTTTGTGATTGGTTGTGATGTTTGTGAGAGAAAAAGTGAAATGATTATAGGGTTTGATGTGATATTTTGTTTGGATTTGTTTTTTTTTGGTTTTGTAAAACATTTGTCTTGTAATGAAAAAAACGGAAAAAAAAAAAAAAAAAAAAAAAAAAAAAAAAAAAAAACCCAAAAACCCAAAAACCAAGTTCCCAAACACCGCCATAGAAGTGGAGTTGAAGTTGGGGCTTCAGTTGGTAGGTTTATGCTGGGAGACATGTAATTCAGTTGTCAAAAAATGTTAAATCTTTGGTTGGTCTAAGAAATTTAGGGTTTGGGATGAAATTAATTCTATGAGGTTTCATAAAATAGTATGGAAACAGGGAATTATTGAAAAAACCAAAGGTTTGCAATAGGGAACAGCACACTAAATCACTAGGATTGTGTATTTGATGCAGGTGAGAGAACTGGAGGCTGTGAATTTAAGGGAGATAAGGAGATAGAGGAGTGAGAGAGGGAAAGTCAAAAAACAAAATTTCTCGATTTTTTTAGATTCTATGTCAGATGAAAGCACTAAAATTGAGTGCTTGATGCATTGAAAAATGGAAAATGTAAAACTTCTGCGATGTGGAAAAGAGAGTAATTTATTAGACAAGAATTTCGACTATGAATAATCAATGAGTCTCGCGCATATAGCCAAATTGATACTTGCTGCATTTTACAAAGAAACATCATGCCTCATGTGTTAATAGTTTTTTTTTTTTTTTTGGGAACTTTTGTGCTATGTGCCGCAATAAATATATATCTTAATTCATTTATAATTGTGAAGTTGTATGCAGGTACAATGTGTCAGTCAAACACCTTCCGTTTTTCCACGACAAACATAACCCTCCATCGTGTCGCATCACAAAAAAGCACACATCAGATAGCACAATATGTGATGCATTAAATAGAAAATTAACGACGTATAATTAAGGATATAGCTTGTGTTGTGTTTAAAAAAATATGAATTGACTCAATTTTAGTGATTTTACCTTAACATTCCAAAATATTAACATTGCTCAAAAAGTAAATTTTTGCTTATATATGGTATGTATGTATATATTGGCTATATGGTATGTATGTATATATTGGCTTGTGCAATTATATTATGCTGCAAATACATCATATAGCATCCTATGCAATATTGTGGCACAAGTGCATGTAACAAATTATAGCTCACAAAATTTCCATGTTGACACATGTCTTCCTCTGAGTACTGATTACGGTGGAGCTGGTATTGTTAGTAACCACAATCGGACCCTTGTCCACATTAACACTGAAAGATCATACTCCCAATTTTTCCCCTTTCCCTCTCACTCTCCCTCGCTATATGCTTAGATATAGATAGATACCGTAGGGTTTAAATGAGATGTTATGTATAGCAGTCAATGTGTATGATTTCCTTAGACGATCTGCTTAAAAGGTATGTGTTTTCTGGTTTCGATAAATGTTTACGCCTTTGGTACATTTAATATCCAAACTTATAAAACTTAATTAATGTTTTGTGTATACACTAGGATAAAAATCAATTCAATGTTTGATTTGAAAGCAAGAAAGTAATTTTCAAAATGGTAATGTATTATTTAATTTTGATTTTGGTAGCAGTGGTTTTGATTTAATTGTTTGCTTGGAAAACAGGAAAAATTGTTTTTAAGGCTCTAGGGTTTAGCTGAACCTTCCGTATTCATGATTCAATTCGTATTCAATACATTAAAGCTCTAGGGATTTGAGAGCAAGCAAGCGAAGTCAAGAAAGTTGGCCTGCCAGAAGAAGGGAAGAAACTAGGAATTCTTCAGGCGAGAGAAATCAAGATATTCAATACACTAAAGATCTAAGGAATTTGTAGAGAAAATGGGGTCCGGGGAAACAAGGAATTCTTCAGAACATAGTTCAATGGACATGTACAGCAGACTTAAGCCCTCCTTAGATGATCTAAAAGGTATGTGTTTTCTGGTTTTGATACATGGTTATGCCCTTGATACATTTTATCTCCAAACTTATAGATATACATTGGGATTAATTCTATGGCTTTTAAAGTAAAACCAATTCAATGTTTGATTTGCATGCAAGAAAGTACTTTTCAAAATGGTAAGGTATTATTTGATTTTGATTTTGGTAGCAGCTGTTTTGATTTAATTGTTTGCTCGGAAAACAGGAAAAATTGCTTTTAAGGCTCTAGGGTTTTGCTGAATCTTCTGTATTCATGATTCAATTCGTATTCAATACATTAAAGCTCTAGGGATTTGAGAGCAAGCGAGAGAAGTCAAGAAATTTGACCTGCCAGAACAAAGGAAGAAACTAGGAATTCTTCAGGCGAGAGAAATCGTGATATTCAATACACTAAAGATCTAAGGCATTTAGTAGAGAAAATGGGGTCTGAGGAAACAAGGAATTCTTCAGAACACAGTTCAATGGACATGTACAGCAGGCTTAAGCTTAAGGCTTCCAATGGTAATTCAGCTGCCAAAAATGTCAAATCAATGAATGAGCAGTGTAAGAAATCTAGGGTCCGTGATGGTAAGAAGGAAGGTGCAGATTATAGAAGCAAATCTAAGGAACTGGCAATTGGGGGCACCAATATATTTGCTCCTAGAAGCACTAAGATGGCCCATTTGATGGCCGTGATGGAAAAGGAAGATGTGATTTCTTCAAGGGTGACCAAGGGAAATGGAAAAGGTAGAGACGCACACGGCAGTTTGGAATCTACATTGAATGAGGGCACTGCAGTCAAAATGTTTGATGCATTAAAAGATTCAGGATATGAGGTTGGCGATATGGTATGGGGGAAGGTCAAATCTCATCCGTGGTGGCCAGGGCAAATATTTGATGAAGCTTTAGCTTCCCCATCAATCTGTCATGCGGAGAAAGAGGGTCAAGTTTTGGTTGCATTTTATGGTGATGGCACCTATGGTTGGTTGGAACCGGGTAGACTCATTCCTTTTGATTTTCACTCTACAGAGAAATCAAAGCAGACTGACACTCCAGAATTTTTAACTGCTGTTGAGGAGGCTGTGGATGAGGTGAAGCGGAGAGCTGCACTTGGCTTGAGTTGTCGTTGCCGGAAGCCTAACATATTTCGCCCTAAAAGTGTTGAAGGGTTCTTTGAAGTGGATGTGAGTGGCTTTCAACCTGGTGGTCTGTATTCAAAGAAACAGATCGAAAGAGCTAGAGATGCTTTCCAGCCATCCAAGACACTTTCTTTCGTGAAACAATTGGCATTGATGCCTCAGGATGATGTGCAAAGAAATGTTGAATGGACGAATAATGTAGCTTTAGTTCTTGCTTATCGGAGGGCAGTGTTTGAGGAGTTCGATGAGACCTATGCTCAGGCATTCGGGGTACAACCAGTACGCCCTGGAGTTTCAGCGGTGGGTTTACATAACCCAGAAAAAGCACCACTGCAAGGTATGTATTGATTTGGATATGCATTTTCTCTCTATTTTCTTTTAAACATTGCTTGGGAATATGTTTGAAATCAATTTGTCCAGGAGGGCAGGAATATTTTGCAGGATGCAATTTATGTTATCAGATTGTGGGTGAACAGAATTTCATCTTTCAATCAACGCGGAGGAGCATTTGCATTACTGAACCTGAAATTTAATGCTGGGTTTGTCATATTATGGGATTGCACATTTTCATCCACATTATCGCACTATGTTGAAACAGTGTGTAGCTTTTTTACTTATAAGAATTCAGTATCATTATTATTGTGATCGAATGATTGATAATTTTACTCTTGGCCTGCCCAAGCTGGGGTTAGCAAGAGTTAATACATCTATTCTATATGCAGTCTTCATTCTCTGTCATACCTTAAAATACCCTAGACAGTGACAGTTATCTGAACTACATTTAGTGGCTGTTTTACAAGCTGCAATCTCTAGACGTATGCTTCAAATCACTGCGAGAATATTTACTTTGTACTTGTTGGATAGCATAGTTTTAAGGAAGAAGGATAGTGTGATTTTCAAACATGGAAGCATGGGCTAATTCATTGAATTTTGCTTATGTTTGTAGCATCTTATTGCATAGGATGTGTCTGGGACATCCCAATCTCTGAACTTCTAATGCAAACAGATCCCTGATAAGCAGCTTGTGATAGTTTGCATAGATGCTGCCTCATGTGGCTTGTATTGTGGCATTCATTGTCACCAGTTTATTGATTTGAATTTGAGTATTTGAGTTTATTGTATGTTTGTCATGTTACTGTGTTTGGTCCTGGGGGAAGAATAAGATATTCTGGGAAAGGGTTTAAGGAATGACTTTCTGCCTTCATTCTGTTGTGCTTTTCATTTTTCTAATAGACAAACAAAGCCATCAATTTCTGAGGATAGTATTAGCTTTCATTCTGCCATTTCTGATGAGAATGTGAACGTGTGCCATTCTAGATGGCTTTTTTAACATGTACTAGCTACAAGGAAATCCTGTTGTTTCCACGGTAAGTTTCCTGAACATTCTTTAGGATTATTGGTCTTTTTGTATTCTCCATGATTGAAATCCAGAAAATTTGAATAATCACTGTGGCATTTAAATTGAACATATTACGGGAAAATGGCCATATCGGACTTTTGTACCCAACCAAAATAGCAGGGACTAAAATGTTCTGAAGTTAAATGACCAACACTCTTTCCTCTTCCAAATCCCTTTAATGGCTCATCTTCAAATCTTGTGCATATACTTGCCTAGAATTTTGTTGGTTTTTTATTGAACAACACTTCACATTGTAGCCTTTTACTTTTCTCACTTACAGTGCATTTTTGTTGTTGTTTACAGCTCCATTGAGTGGTCAATCAATGATCAGTGAAAGCCTAGGCAAACGCAAGGCCTTTGAAGATAGGGTAAAAGTCAAGGACCAACAAAGGAGAAAAAAATCTCTTTCCAGACACAGCAATGATCAGAAAACTTCCAAAGTGCCAAAATTTGGCAAGGCTGGTATTTGTATCTCAGAAAATAGAGTTCCACCAGTTTCTATGAAGCCTAAGTTTTTGGGAAATCAGGATACAGATGGGAATGTCAGAAAAGGAAAAGAAGTTATTACTACGGGTAAGCATCCAATACTTGCGCAACATGAAGGACCAACTGCTTTACTTATTGAGACCCCCCACATTGAGAAAGTGAAGGACCAACCTTCTGCTCTAAAACCATTGAAAAAGCCATTCAGACCGGATGATCCAGCAAAGGCTGGCAGCAAAAGTCAATCCTCTCGTAAACAGGAAGAGAAGTCCATGAAGAGACCAAAAAAATACAGGAAGCTAAGTTCATTGGCTGCAGAAAAAAAGGAAGGCAGCCAGAAGCATTTGAAAATTCAAGGAGATGAAAAAATGGTGGGTTCATCAGTGTCGACAAAGCCAGAAATACTTGAGGGGCCTTCTGAACCAGCAATGTTGATGATGAAGTTCCCGCTTCATTCAAAACTGCCATCAGTGCCAGAACTAAAAGCGAAATTCGTACGCTTTGGACATCTTTACGAGTCAGCCACTCGTGTGTTTCAGAATTCATCAACTGCCAAGGTTGTTTTTAAGAACAAGTCTGGTGCTGAGGCAGCATATAATCACGCAGTCCTCAACAGAAATTTCCTTGGCAACATCAATGTAAATTACCGCTTGCAAGTTTTAAATGTTTTAAATGTTTCAGCCCCAGAGTTGCCTGAATCAGGTGAGTCAAGCAAGCAGCTTGTGGAAAGATCTCTTGAACCAAAGTCTACAGCAATTTCGCAGTTGCCTCTGCACCCAAGTGTCCCCCCAAAGTCGATTCTGAAGAAGTCGCCAGGTGATGAAATGGTGTCTATCAACAATGTTAAGACTGCGACGCGACAAATCAGATTCAAGTTGGAGGGGAATGCAAGTTCTGGGGAAGATAAAATGCTGCCAAGCATTAACAAAATCAGTGGCTCCATTATTGGCAATTATCTGAATCCTATTTCATCTTCACGCACAACCATCAAGGACAATGCTGCGAACTTTCATCAGGTAATGCCCCCAACTTTGCCGCCTCAGCTTTCTCTCCCTTCCCAAATCCCGGCTATGCATGAGAATCGCAGTGTTGGTCACATTGTCAATGCCATCAACAAGGAATATCTCCAAGGCGAGGCAACGAGCAGCAAGAGCTATCAGAATGCCAGTGCCCCAACCAACAGCGTTGACATTTCTCAGCAGATGTTATACCTGTTGAAGAAGTGCAGTGAGATTGTAGCCAATTTGAAGAGTTCGTCCGGATAAGTGGCTTGCCATGATTTTCTGATGGAATTATTTACTAAACTCATGTCATTTTAAAACATATTTTGGACTTATTTTCCAAACCTATGTTGTTTTTAAGTCGTGTGAAGTTGTGATTTGGAAACAGGATTTTAAAGAACAATCTGGGTCTTAGAAATAAATTCAAAACAATTGCATTTGGGAAATCTATTTCAAAATAACAAGGGTTTGGTAAAAAAACTCCTTTCAGTTGAGTGTCAGGACAACTTAAACCATTATGATTCTGCTATGCATCTACGCCAGTGATTTCTCCTGTTGGTGCTGTTTTCATTCTCTGCTTCAGCATGTGCAGGTAAAAAACATAGGTAATTTAGCCATACAAAGGCAAGGCTTGATTGGGTATGGATAGTGGTTATAGACAGAGTAATATACTTTCTTTTTTTTTTTTCCATTTTTCTTTTTTTTAAAGAAAGTCAGAAACTTATGGTGTGTTTGTTTTTTCAAAAAAGAAAGTCAAGAACTTTTGATATGGAGCTTAGAGAACATGTGTTTTGAACATATTATCTGTCTTCTGTTTTTTATTTTGAGCTTTTTGTTGTTCGGTTTGAATCTCATGGTTGCTACTGACTTTACATTTGCAAGTAGGCTTATTATAATTACCAGTTCAAAAATGATATTCTTATATATTTTTATACAAAATTCATGACAAAAATGATGTGGCAGTGTTATTTGTGAAATTTTGAGGACAATTGTATTTGTTTTCATTGGAAATGGGCAGATCACAAGAAGCCACACCATTATGTATTGAAAATTCTATACAAAAATTCTGAAAAGTTTAAAGGGTTTCATGTGAAAAGTTTGCTCTTATAGTTGTGCAAAATGCAAAGTTTGCTCTTATGTAAAATTACTGTGTTATATATCTAAAAATATTATACAAATTAGTGTTATATATTATGCAAATGTATGATAATTAGTTAGAATATTCTTCAATCCGTCAATCTGTCAAAAATCGTCCAAACCGCAATTTGTTAATCTACTAACCCACCATTCGATTTGTAATTTTATCTTTAAACTGTCCGAACCACACCGCGCACACCCCTTATCTTTCTCCCTTTGAACTTTGGCCATAGTATTCTTAAAAATACTGGGAAAATAAAATATGTACATCAAATTTATTTTGGGTGTGACATGCACTATATCAAATTTGAATTTAGTTGCTGTTGGAGATTTTAGTTGATTACATATTAATGAGCATTTGTATCACATGTGTGCTTGAGCCATTTCATGTTTATGTGATTGAGGTGTAACTAACCATGCACCCAAACTCATGGATTTGTTCATGCTGTTAATTTTGAATATGCATTCAGCGTAGAATCCAGCTCTTGTTCTTTGTATGTGTCCCATTCCACCATGAAAGGGATTCATGCTTTACAGCGTGTGTGTATGATAATTGACTTAAATTGTGTTTGATTCTTAGATTTATGGAGGGTGGAGAAATAAGATTCTGCACTTGTTTGATCGTGTTTTTGTTTTTTTAATTTTTTGGAAAATCAAATTTATTTGGTTGAGTTTTTAAATGTATTTTCTGAAAACGTTTAAAACTTAATTTTATGAAAAAAAATAAAGAATAAAAAATAAAAATCACTTATTGTTTTTATAGGATTTAGCAGCACGACAAACCATCCTCGTCATCCAACTGTTAGAGATAGTAACTAAAATTGATTATATGCCAACAAATTTTGACCTTCAAATTACCCTTATTCTTACAACCCAACGGTCCACTACCCGCCTCTTGGTATATGCTTTTATACAGAAATATACTCTTTTTTTTTTCTTTTTTTTGATAAATTATAAATACATCTCTTGAGATTTTTTTAAAGTATAGATTGTTTCTTGTAATTTGAAAAATTGCAAATATCTCATTGTCAAAATTTTTTATTTAATATAATTAAAGAAAAGAAAGAAATTCATAATTGCTCTTTTATATAATAATAAAATTATAATATCATTAAAAACTGTTAATTGACTTAATGATTTATTAATAAAAGAGTCGATTTGTTATGAAATTGAAAACCTCAGAGATGAAATGTAATTTTTAAAACTACGGGAACCGATTCATATTTTAATTAAATATCAAAAGGTGTATTGATAATTTTTTTTTTGGGGAGGGGGGGCCAACAATCTTGATAAAAGCGATCAATATGGCCTCGTTTGGTGTAACTGTTAAAACAACTTATAGATTATAACTTAACAGATTATAGATTATGACTTTAATCAGAAGTTGTTAATCTGTTTGGTGTAGCTGTTGGATTATAGATTTAAGTTGCTGAGTAGTGTTTGTTAAATAAGCTGTGAAATAACTTTTTCAATTAATTTTTATTTTTTATTTGTCTACATTTCTCATAAAAAATAATAATAATAATCTATAGTCCATTTGGGTCTTTTTCTATTTTTTAAAATATAAAAAATAAAAAAAATTTAAGAGTAGAACAAAAAATTAACATGTCCACAGCAGAAGCTGATAATCAGAAGTAAGGGGTGAGCAGCTTCTCAGAATCAGCTTTTTTGAGTTAAAATAAGCTGTTAGAATCAGAAGTTGTTTGAAATAAATTTAATCAAACAGTCCAAAATAACTTTTTCAAAGCTAAAAGCCATAAGTTAGTTCTGAAAAGCTGAAACAAACACCCCCATAGAATTATTTTGGGAACTTTTTTTTTTAAAAAAAAAATTTAGTGAAACATTTCTATTTGACTTTGTGTAGTAGAAAAAGTTCAAGATATTTTTTAACAAGAAGTCTTATTTAATTAAATTGAGAATGTTATCAATTTTTTTCAATTTTTAAACCTATCAATTTTGCACAGTAAAGTTTTAAATATTTATTACACTAATTGATAATTAAAAAAAAAACAAAACATGAGATTAAACATTTTGGCCTTCTACTTATTAATTTGATTCAATTATCCAATAAAACCGAAAATATTAACAGTTTTTTTTTCAATTTTAAAACTGAGACCATTATCAGTTTTTTCATTTTTAATTTTTTTTTTCTAATTTTGCCTATCAATGTTCCATCATCATGTTCCTTTATAGATAATTTTAAAAAAAAAATTTGCACAAAAAAATAATTATGTTTTTTCAATTTTTTCAAAAGTAAAACATTGTTTTTTTTTTTTTTTTTGCACATAAGTTTTTTTGCTTTAGTTTTTTCAATTTGAAAATTGATATTTTAAAGTTTTGAAAATTAAAATAAATATCAAATCATCATGTTCTTTATAGATAATCATAAATGATGAACAATCATTATTTGAAAGACAATTCTGACTATTAAAAATTTAATGGGACGTGAAGGTTTAAAAAATCTTAGTTAGGACTTAATAAGGTATAAGTTCATAAATTAAGATTTGTGTGTAAATGTCTCATTTTTTTTATTAGTTAAGGTTTTTCAACATTTTCACAGAAAAAATTTGACTCAGAGAAATTTTGCCTGACTCAGAGAAATTTAGGCCCTAGCTCAGAGAATCACAAATTTTTTTTGAAATTTCTCTGTAAAATCGTAAAAAATTCTCTGAATTGGAGTGAAATTTCTCTGAGTTAGTTAAAATTTTTCTGAGTCAAATTTTTTCTGTAGAAATGTCGAAGGACCTTAACTACTATAAAAATATTGTATGTCATTTATTTTATAAAATTTTAATATCAGGGACTTTATTTATTTTTATTTTTTATGAACTTAAAGGCTTATTATGAAAAAATATATAAAAAAATTATAAAAGAGTAACTTAAATAAGTTAATAAATTAATAAATTGACTTCTTTTTTTTATTTTGCTAAGAGAGGCCATAGTTTCAAAAACGTTAAGAAAGATTAGCGTATAATTCTTTATTTATTACTAATGATGCATATAAGGATTTAAAAGATAATGAATTAGAATTAAAAGTGCACGTGGTCAGTCAGTTTGATTGGATTTTGAGATAAATCAATAACCAAATCAATTCTCACTGTTTTAGAAGTTTAGTAACCAATCATGAAACTTTTAGAACTGAACCAAAACTAAACCAAAAAAATGATTTGATTTTACCAATTCAATTTCATCACTATCCCTCCTTTTGGAATTGTCCCTAGAATCACTTTAGAAATTTTATGATATTTTTAATAGGAGTAGTATTTTACTTTACAAAATTTATGATGTTTTTAATAGTTTTTTTTTTTAAAAGCTTGAAAAACTAAAAGTTAAATATTTTACTTTTATGTGAGTAAAAAAATTAATTTGACGTGTGATTTTTTTAGTTGGGGATAAATAAATTTATTTAGCATTTTTTTTTTAATTTTTTTTTACTTTTTAAAACCAAAAAGTTGTACCATTTGAATTGTAATAGGAAAGATAAACTAAATTATTTCTCATAAATACAGACAAAGGGAGCAAGAAACAAGCGAGCTTAGGACTATTTTGGTAAACAGGTTAAAAGTTAATTTTTTAATTTTTTTGATATTTTTATGTCAAATCACCTCTCTATTATTTAAACATTTTTTAAAAAAAATTCAAAAAAAAAATTAAAAAGTCAATTTTTAATCAACTTTTTAAAACAACCCTTCATATTCGGCAAGATTCAAATAAGAGTGAAATGAGAGAACAATTGGGTCCATAAAAATCACCTTCACAACCAGGAGTGGCTCCAACACATGGCCAAGGGTGTCACTCGAGCCCTTGGATGATTTTTTAAAATTTTTTTATTATATAAGTATTAGATTTTAGGAAAAAAATCAGCAACTGAATCTATTAAAATACAACTTTAAACCTATAGTTTTCAGTCCTAAAACTTTGAATCCACCAATGAAAAAAGTTTACTTTTTGACTTTTACCTACTTTCTGTTTAAAATATTTTATTTGTAAAGCTATTTCTTTCTTTTGTTTACTTTTTGTTTAAAATATATTATTTGTAAAGTGATGGTTTGTATTCTTGCTTTGGACACCTAACTATTCTTGACGTCTCTTTCTTTTGTTTACTTTTTGTTTAAAATATTTTATTTATAAAGTGATAGTTTGTATCTTGTTTTGGACACTAAACTATTCTTGCCATCTCTTTTCAAACTTTAGGCAAGACATGAGTTAAATAGAGACACTTCAAACTCTCTCTCATCCACCACTCTCCATCCATAACTCTCTCTTTTTATCATCAATCTTCTCCAACGACATCAACTACTCGGTTATTAGGTAAATCTTGTATAATCATTTTTCTATTTTATAGTGTTTTGGATAGAACAAATATAAATCAACAATTTTTAGGGTAAAAATTAGGGCTTTTTTTTGGTTCAATAATTGTTTTATTTGTAAATGTATTATGTATATTTTGTTTGTATATGCTTTGTTAAAACATCAATACTGTTTAATTTCCCCCTTATATTTTTGGGGCTAAAAATTAGGACTCTTTTTTTTCTTTCTTCTTTAGTTTTGTTTTTTTGGCTCACTAATTGTTTGTAATTTGTAAATGTATTATTATGCATATGATGCTTCAATGCTTGTGTATGTTTTGTCAGAGATGTTATGTTGCACTATAATTGATTTATGAGTGGTTGATTTGGAGTGGTTTTATATGCAATGTTTTTCTTTATTTTTATTTTTTTTTCCAATTAGTTCTACCACTATGGACAAACTTCTTAAAAGAAAATCAACAGTAAAAGATTCATCTCCTACAAAAGAAACTTCTTTTAAGCAAAGTCATGTAGATGTGAACAATCTTCCATCTAACCCAGGGCTACAACAAAAAATTCCATCTTATCATCCTAACAATCAGGATGAAATTAGAAGAGCATATTTACAAAAGGGCCCTTGTCAATCTCTTGACCACAATTTTCCTCAACGAGACATTAGTGGAGTCATGAGTCGCTTTAATCCTGCTTGGTTTAAAGAAAACAATAATTCATTGGAATATAGCATAGAAAAGGATGCTGTATTTTGCTTATGTTGTTATCTATTTAGACTTGATACCAGTAAACAAGCGGGTGGTGACACTTTTGTGGCGGGAGGGTTCACAACATGGAACAAGAAAGAAAGGCTAGGAATTGATGTTAGGGTCTTAATAGTGCTCATAATCAAGTTGTGAAGAAGTGTGAGGTTCTTATGAAACAAAAGCAACACATTGAAAGTATTTTTTTCTAAGCAATCTGAACCAGAAAAGATAAAATATCGATTAGTCTATTTGCTTGTGAAATTGGCGTTGATTTTACCAGTCGCGACTGCAACGGTGGAAAGAGCATTTTCAGCAATGAAATTCATAAAGAATCAATTGCGTAACCGAATGGGAGATCAATGGTTGAATGATTGTTTGGTTACATATATTGAGAAAGATGTATTTGATAGTATTGATAATGAGCTTGTTATGTAACGATTTCAAAATATGAAATCTCATCGTAATCAATTGTAGAAACTCATGTATTAGCATATCTTTTTGTTTAAACAATAGTATCAATATATTGAAATATTTTTGTTTATAATTTCATAATTTAAATTAATTTGTTGATTTTTTTTTTCTCCATATGTGATATTATGATTAATTTAAATTTTCTGTAAGATATATAACATTTAAGTTTTTGACTGACACCGCTGACAAAAATTCCTGGAGTTGCCACTACTCACAACAACACAACAATTGCACGGTACCTAGCTATTGTGGTGGTATATGGTTTATGCTAGAATCAAGAGCAATTGCACGGTACCTAGCTCGCAAGCACGCGAACACTGGACTTGATCATCTTCGATTAAGTAACCCTTCAGAATCTGCCATTGTTGAAACATGGATGGAAGTGGAGGCACTCCAATTTAATCAACGAACATCAACCATTATTTACTAAACATTGATGAATCCATTAGAAGGCATTCCTACCAATGAGGAGGTCATCAAGGCCGAGACTTTGAAGCTTGAGAAAGTATTCAATGTGTATGAGAAGAGATTGACAAAATCTAAGTACATTGCTTACACCTTGGCCAATCTAACCCACATACCAAAACTTGTTTTCTTCATGAGAAGCGCCAAGGCAAGTATGGTGACCTCTCGGCCTCACTTGAGTGCTTGGTGGAGTGACATTTCCTCACGGCCAGCTTCCATCAAAGTAGCAGAGGATCTCAAGTTAGAGTAATGTTGTGAAGATTAAAATTTTAATATGTGCGCGGTATGGGGTTGATTATTGTTATCAGTAGAAAGTGAAAAAAATACGGTGCTTTAAATTGCATCTGTAATTGAATTTTTAAATTTTCATATTTAATTTGCTTATAATATTAGGTGTCATGAGTATATTATGACGATGGATCCCATATTTTATGTATGGGTAAATTACATTGACACTCCTGAGATTTATATTTATTATAATTTCCCCACTCACCTTTTAAAAATTGCATTCCTCTCTTTGAGATTTAAAGTTTCATTACAGATTACTCTCTCAGTTAGTTGACAGTTGACTGTTAAGTCAACTAACAAATTTTACTGATGTCAACAATTTAAATTTTTAAATATCAATTTTGCCCTCACTAGGTACAATACATTGACACCCCTCACATTTTAGAAATTGCAATCCCCTCCCCAAGGTTTAAAGTAGCATTAATTGTCCCCTCGGTTAGTATTAGTTGAAAAAAAAATTAATTGGAAAAAAAAAATTGTTAGTCAAATTTTTAAATTTCTGTTTAAAAACCAACGTAAACTCATTTTTTAAATTTATGTTGTTTCCTCAAATTTACAAACTGAGACAACCATTTATAAACCAAAAAAATTATCAAACAAGTTTTATGACAGTTTTTAAAATTTTTGTAAATATAAATTGAAAACTGAAAATGAAATGGTTACCAAACAGGCCTTAGATGGTAAAATGTTATAAAATTAACAAATAATTAAATAAGTTACCAACATAAGAAATGACTTATTAAAAGATTCTTAGGATATGTATAATTTGATTTTTAGAAAAAAATTCAAAAATTAAAAATTAATTTGGTTAAGAAATAAAAAATAAAAAATAATTATCATTTTTATATAACTTTTATCTTTCGAGTGGTTAGAAATAATTTTTTACAAATTAAATATATTTCTTCATATTTATTTTTATTAAATTAGTTTTTTTTTTTTTTTAATGTCAGGGAGGGATTCATATTAAATTGAAATATCAAGGGGTGTCAATGTAATTTACCCTTTAAAGTAAATGTAAAAGTTAAGGGTAAATATGTCATTTTAACTTAAAAGTTAACACCGTCAATTAATTACACTGACAAGGGAGGTCAGTGTAATTTTCCAAATGTGAGGGGAGAACTGTAATAAATATAAATCTCAAGGGGTTTCAATGTAATTTACCTTTTATGTATTGTATCAATAAAATTATAGGACATATTCTATTTTTCTAATTCTCAAAAGTAATCAATGTAAATTACATCATAATGAGAGGAAATGCTTAGGAGAAAAACATCCTAAATATAGTGTCACACTTTTTTTCTTTTCTTTTATTTTTTAGTTAGTGTTGTATATCACTTTATTTAATAAGGATGAACCACACTTATATCCATACATTTTGTATCAAATTTTACTTTAATTTTTCATTTTGTCTATTGTAACAATAAACTTATTGCACTTTTAATCAAATAACAATATATGATTTCCGATAATTTAATATTAAATTGCTTAATTACCACGAGACCATCTGATGAGATATTTTTCAAAATATTTTCTTTTTCTTTTTCTTTTTTCAATATAATTTTCATTATATTTTTTAATCTATAGTGGGAAAGGGTGGGGATCGCAAGAAGAGAGTATGCAATAATTTAGTGAGATATCTATTTTTTCAAATGTGAAAAAGCACCAGCGTCACAACGCCCTCTTGAACATGTAATAATTGTTGCTGATCTTCATTTTATTTTTAGACATCAATTTTTTTTTTTTTCCTAATGAAAGAAAGTACCATCATCACAATACCCTCTTCAGAATGTAATAATTGCTCATCGTCTTCAATTTACTTCCCTCTCTCTCTCTCTCTCTCTCTCTCTCTCTCTCTCTCTGAGATTCTCATGGCTGTCCTGAAGAAGGTCTATGGAACCTTAACATCTCCACCAACATTAAGAGTTTTGGCATCTCTCTATGAGCATGACTTAGACTTTGAGTTTGTACCCATTGACATTGAAGCTGGGGAGCACAAACAAGAGCCTTTTCTTTCTCTCAATGTATTCTCTCTCTCTCTCTCTCTCTCTCTCTCTCTCTCTCTCATACATAATTAAGTATAATTTCAATCAATTTGTCTCAGATTCATATACTTAGTTTGAGTATTTCTTTTTATATTTTTATGTGGTTAATTTGATGACTTCTTTTACTAGCCATTTGCTGAGGTACCAGCATTTCAAGATGGCGACTTGACTTTATTTGGTAAGTGATTCACAAATCTCCAACCTTTAACTTATACACACACATAATGGATTAGTAGAGGCATAAAGATTTAGGACAAAATAAGATTTCGATTTTGAGTCACTGGAGGTTTATTCAGTCATTAACTTCAAGACCTCGAAATTAGGATTTTTAGGCAAAAAATTAAGATAATAAATTTTGTGAGATTATGATCTATATATGTCAAATAATTATCAAGTGTTATTTTTGTGCAGAGTCAAGGGCTATAATGAGATTCATAGCCTTTGCCTATCCAAAACCAGGTAAAGAGCACATATTCAAAGACCCATTAACACAAGGTGTTGTGGCTGCCTGGATTGATGTGCAAGATCATCAATTCAATCCTCCAGCTCTGAAGCTTATCAATGAGCTAATCTTCAAGCCCAAAAATGGATTCACACCTGACACAACCGCGGTGGCAGAGGAGGAAGCAAAATTAGCTAAGGTGCTGGACATCTATGAAGAGCGACTTGGTGAATCCAAGTACTTGGGAGGAGAAAAATTCACTTCTGCAGATCTAACTCACCTTCCTAACTTGTATTATCTCATGCAGACACCAATGAATCGAGTCATCGAGTCACGCCCAAGGGTTAGTGCATGGTGTGCAAGAATTATGGCTAGGCCGGCTTGGTCTCGGGTTGTGGAGATGGTAAAAAATAAGTATTGATTGTGTACCAAGGTGAATGCAGGTATTGCATTCTGAATATTTTCTGTGAAATTTCTGTGTCTGTAATATTATTGGGACGAAAATATAAATAAGATTTGAGTTGTGTCAATGTAACAAATCATGACAATTGATATTAATTTAAGATAATCAACTTCTTATATATTCATAAAGTTCGATTTCTTATGCATTTGGTGCTCAATAGAGGTCTTCCATTATTGTCAATTTTTTTAATACAATTTTTTTTAAAAAAGATCACTAAAAATAAAAGTTAGGAAAAAATTGACATCCTCAAAATGAGTGTTGTTGATGAGTTTGTTAATTTTTGTTTTTATTTGTTAATTAATTAATTAAGTTAAATCCAAATAGGGAAGTTGACTTTAGCTTATACAGCAGATATATTGGGTATGTTTAGTTTGGTTTTGAGAGATAAATTTTTTAAAAAAATCTTAGGCAAAGAGTTTAGAAATTTTTTTGGTTTGTTTGGTTATATATTTTGGAAATAGTTTTGGAATATGAGAATTTGAGATGATTTGATATTTTGTTATAATTGAGTAGATGTGTGTGAGAGAAAAAGTGATTGAGAATGAGAGACGAGAGAGAAAAAATGATTGATTGATGTGTAAAAGATAAAAAGTGATTTTGAAAAATTTTTGCAAAAAATTTCCAACCAAACAAAATTTTGAAATTTTTTTTCAAAAATTATGTTTTGAAAGTTAAACCAAATAAGGCCTATGAGCTCTTTATTAAAATAAAATAAAATAAATCAAACACAACTTAACGTTCTGTTTGTTGCAGTTAAAAATAATTTTTTATAAAATTAATGTATTAATGATTGTTATTATTATTATTATTATTGTTATGTTTGGTTATCACCTTGAAAATATTACTAATGACTATAATAGTGGTAAACGTAGAAGTAGATGTAGTGGTTTGGTAGCCACAACGTGTGTTGGGAAGATGGTTAAAGATTATTTTTTTTTACTTTTTGAGTTTTTTTTTCTGTGATAGAGAAAGTGCATTAAAAGTTGGGAAATAACTTTTAACTAAAAGTTGGGAAATGACTTTTAACTCACTTCTCAAAATGCCCTAGTAATGTTTGGTTATCACTATAAAAATACTACTAATGACTATGAGTCCGGATCCTCTGCTGCCTTATCCTGCGGCAGTCCCTGCGGCGCCCCAAAATGACATCGTTTTGGGGCAAATTTCACAAAAAAAAAAAAAAAACCAAATACACAAATCAGAGAAGAGAAAAAGTGGAAGAAGAAAGACGAGGTCTCCTTACGAACGGACGCACCTTTTTTTTTTTTGATTCTTTTTTCTTCATTTCCCCTATTTTCTTCTCTGCTCTCAAATCCTAAGCACCTCACGAACGGACGAACAGAGAAACAAGGTCACTGTTGACGGTCGAACAACAGGGCGACAGCGACAACGACGGAGACACACCTGAAATCCAAATATATAAATATTAAAAAAAATTGTATCAATTTCCATGGAAAAGTAAACATCAAAGCAGGGAACCTCAATTTTCAATTGTGGAAATGAGAAGAAAAATATTGATCCTGGTTGTGTTGTTTTTCTTAAGCAAGAATAGTGAATATTTCTATTAAAAGAAAAAAATATAACTAAATATTTAGGCAATCCAGAGCTAGGGTTTCTTGGAATTGTGTGTTTTGTAATGTTATCTCTGGGTGTTGAGTATTTGGATCTGGATCTAAATCTGAGAGGATTGCTGACAAGGATAGAGTGAAATATATATATATATATATATATATATATATATGTGTGTGTGTTATACATATGTATCTGTGTGTGTCTATTAGTGTTTACATATATAAGATAGTGAATGCAAATATGGAAGGGTGAGGTTCAGTTGTGTCGCCGCCGCCGTCATCTCACCACTATTGTCATTGTCGCTTCGCTGCCGTCTGTTGGAAAAATAGTACCAAACTATATGAAAAATATAATTTAAAAATGTAAACGATTTTTGGGTAAAACCAAAACTGAAATAAATCGACATAATAACGTGATAAAACTTACAGTACATAAATCGATAAAACTTGATCAAGTTGAGTGTGTGACACTCTTTCCTTAAGACAGATTCGTCCTCCCACCGGTGCTTAGGATTCAATGGACGTCTATCTCCTAGGATACAACGATCAATGTCTTGCACTAGCAATACTACTATTGCAAGCCTAGCGAACTTTGTTATGCATGTACTCTCTTTATAGGAAAATTAGACTCAAAAAATATGAAGAATAAAATGCAAAACAAAGAAGAAAATTGCAATACTCTATATAAATTAAAATGAGGGAGATGGGATTTTATAGATTCCTCCATGACTCTTCGGAAAGGTTGTGACCCTTCAAAACGACACACCCTTCCATCTCAAGAGACACAACCATTGGAGTAAATTTAAATTCAAATTTTTCAACAATCCCCCACATGAATGAAATTTGCGAAAGAACGTGCAACAACATGCAGACAACAAGAGAGTACATCAAGGAAATATCCTGCATCGGGATGGGTAGCTTTCGGCTTTGAACCTTCTCTAGTGAAAGCCTATCGGACTTACTAGCTAATTAGTGGACATGATGCCTTGAACTGTTCAGTCGTTTGTGTAAGCCAAGACAATAGAATTCACACAGAATATCTCCAGACACAGTTTAGTTCTCACAGTTGTGCCCATTTTGGCCTTGGGCATCTCTTGATATTTCATGAGTGCTTTAGAAAATTTTGCCTTATCAATTCTCATAGAAGTGGCCCCTTCACACTCATATAGGTGATCCTTATTTCAAGTCTCTTAAATACTCCTCTTGAAAGATAACAGTCTGGGGTTTTCAAGATATAAGTGATCATTAAAAGCATAACTTACCCTAAGTTCCCTGCATACAACACATATTGCAGATATCACTTTCATCACAGAACTGGATAGGAGTTAGACTCATTTAGTGATTTCGAGCGAGCCACACATAACTTAATTGTCCCTTTGAACTTAGTTCTTGGGATCTCCAGTCATCTAAGTAAGGTTACCATTATGATGACTCTGATGTAATAGGTTTTAATCACATTCCTTTTGATGAACTTTTTCTCATTTGCTCTCTGGTCAAACTTTTTGTTTAGCGGTCGCTATTTTTCGTTTGACCTTCTCAATTATATATCATTAGTGGATCCATTATATTATCCTTAGACAATATTCACAATTGAAAGCAAATGTCCTACGGTATTAAGTCTTTGATTACATCAAAACTTACCATTACTCTATGTTACTCCCATTTTCAAATTTAAATAATAAACATAGAGTTGTTCCTTAGGAGTTAATGAAATCATTTTTGCTTCTACTCCAGCTCTGTCCTATAAAAAGAATTGAGATTCTTTGTGGACCTACAAACAGATATGTTACTTTGGTAAAATCCTCCAAGCACCCCCTTATTATAAGCATTCCAAGGAAACTTTCTCTTACTGGTGTATAATTACACAAAAATATTAATACACCTCTACAATTCTGAGATAAATCAAAATATATCATTAATTGGCGTACTTGAATTAAATAACAAGATGTAAATTGCTTTGTGAATATAATCATAATACTAATTTGTCTAAAATATAATTAGACTTCATAACTTGCTTTTGCAGTACAAGAAAGAAATGACTAATACCGGTTGTGGGCACAACACTTTGTCAAATAACACTTCTTTAGCCATGATTAATTTCTTTTTGTTTACTGCAACCCTTAATTCCAATCTTAACATGGAATATACAAATATTACTGTATAAATACATTTACATCTTATTTGTCTTATTTAGTATTGGTGACTGCGTCAACAATTACCAAAATGTCTTTCACCTATGAAATATTTTAACTCATAAAATATTTCATTACGGAGTTATCAGTCACCACACCAATTTTAGTCATTATTCCAAAGAATAGTTGGAATTCCTCTTATGTCAAAACACATAGGTTCACATTTTTATCAATACTTCGATAACTAATTGGCATCCATTCATGATAACTAATTGAAATCCATTTATAAAACACCACGTACCAAATTAATATTAATGACATCATAAAAAAAATATTAATAACATCATAAAAAAATGATGCTATTAATTGTCAACTCTACAACATATGTAGACATGGACAAGATTAACAAATCAATCATAATCATAATTTCCCATTAATCTCTCTCTCTCTCCATATTTGTGATAATATATAAATTAACACAAATAACATGATTCATTTTCAGACAAGTGTCACTGTCACTAATGCAAATAAAACAACTCTATTTCACAAGTTTCATAATAAATAATGACAACTTATGTCAAAGCTATTTTAAAAAATAACTTTCAACTTGATTATTAACAAAATAATAATCAATACAAAAGATTCCTTAATCTATTTCCAATTAAATGGAACAACACCACAATTCAAAAAGTTCACAAACTTTTAAATATACTCTAATTAAATCCCATACATAGCTTTGAAACTAAATCAGTCAAAAAAAATAAAAAACACATATCACACTATATTTCAAAAAATAATTTAATAATTTAATCACTTGTTATTCTTATTCAAATTCTCTCTCTTTATATATATATATATATATATATAATATTTTTACACATTGATAGGTTTATTCAAATTGAGTCTTATGGAATAACATGAAAAATTCGTTACTGCGCATTGATTTGATCATTTGCCCAATTCTTCTCAATTTTCTCGCAAAAAGCACAAACCTTTGGTTATCAACACAGCTTCTATACATATACAACCTCTCGGATTGCTTCTGGTTTCAACAACCCAAACTTCTTCATCGGAATCGATCAATCTCGAGCCCTACAGACCCGACACCATCGACCGAGCCCATCGACATTGCGATTTCGTCTTCGAGGACCGCCGAGTCAGTAAGAAGCATTTCCAGATTTTATTTGATGCTCTGAATTCGTAAAATATGTATATCTGATGGAGTGTTTTGGTATGGTTGTGTTTTATGTATCCAGAAAACAACAAATTCCAAGAGATGGTTCTCTCGAAAAGGGGTTTCCGTCAAACAGTGTGTGAGTAACCTTTATATTTCTCTCACGAATGTAACCGTTCCATTTCCAAATAAACAATGCATAAAAATAATTGATTTGAACAAATCAATTTTTTCATAAAAAAAAAAAAAAAAACTCGTATATTTGAATGATAACCAACATCACATAAACAAATATTTATCATGTAAGTTTTATTCCCGCTGCAAATTTTCAATTATACAACAAATTGCATATAAACTATTAACAACCATCAATCAATAATTGAAGGGGGGAAAAAAATATATGATGGTCCAACATATTGCAGTGCCACCGGCTCATGCAATTCACCATATACAAATAACAAATCAATTATGTTTTCCCAAAAATCATAAACAAGAACGAGTCTGTCTTAAGATTGTTAGAAAAATAGTACCAAACTATATGAAAAATATAATTTAAAAATGTAAACGATTTTTGGATAAAATCAAAACTGAAATAAATCGACATAATAACGTGATAAAACTTACAGTACATAAATCGATAAAACTTGATCGAGTTGAGTGTGTGACACTCTTTCCTTAAGACAGATTCATCCTCCCACCGGTGCTTAGGATTCAATGGACGTCTATCTCTCAGGATACAACGATCAATGTCTTGCACTAGCAACACTACTATTGCAAGCCTAACGAACTTTGTTGTGCATGTACTCTTTTTATAGGGAAATTAGATTCAAAAAATATGAAGAATAAAATACAAAGCAAAGAAGAAAATTGCAATACTCTATATAAATTAAAATGAGGGAGATGGGATTTTATAAATTCCTCCATAACTCTTCAGAAAAGCTGTGACCCTTCAAAATAACACACCCTTCTATCTCAAGAGACACAACCATTGGAGTAAATTTAGATTCAAATTTTCCAACACCGTCATCATCGTCTCGCTATTTGAGACCAGAGAAGGAATGAGGAAAAGGGAAGGAAGAAAAAAAAAAAAAAGACCACTGCAGGGACAGCTATAGAAATGGGCGGGAGATGATCCAGACTTTAATGACTATGGCATCTTTTGGGTAATAGATGAAAAGTCATTTTTTGACTTTTAATATATTTTAGATTACATCATCTCTTTTTTCTTTTTATACGATTTTAAAAAAAAAAATTAAAAAAATCAAAATGTTTAACTTACTTCCTAAAATAACCTCATATGTATTAGTGGTGGAAGTGGAAGTAGAAGTGAAGAAAACGGTTTGGTAGCAATTATCCGCTTGTTTAGTTTGTGAATTCTGAATTCACTTTTCAAAAAATTAATTTTTTTTTTTTGTATTTTTTTAGTTTTTAAGTATTTTTTTAATTTTTAGATACACCTAATATAAATATACTTAAAAAGTATAATGTTTGTGAAAAAAATCTTTAAAAAATTCACTAAATACCAAAAATACAAAAACAAAAACAAAAAATTCAGTCTATTTTTCATATTCTTATGTATTTATTGATTTTTTTTAAAAAAAATTACAAATATTTTACTTTTTAGATACATTTAAGTAAGGTGCATCTAAAAAGTAAAAAAATTACTTAAAATTTTAAAAATATTCACGAAAGCAAAAAACATGAAAAATAAAAAATTAAATTTTTAGAAAATTAAATTTAGAAAATTAAAACTAATCACATTAATAGTAATAGTGGAGTCAACCTTGATTTTTATAGTGATGTAGGTGATGTGATGGTTATAGTTAGGAGTGTTTGCAATTTGGTTGCGACCTGGGAACTTTTAATTTGTCATTCGTCGGTCGAATTGGCCAATTAAAAAAATCAATTTGCATTCATCTGTCAGATTGACGGATACAGATTGGTGAATGAATGTGAATCGGTTTGAAAGGTTTAAACTTTTATAAATTTTGAACATAATATAATAACTTGTCAATGTTTTTTTTTTTTGGATAACAATTCAACTCAACATAATCAAAAGATTATCAAGTAAATTGTCAAATATCAATAATAAATATATATAAGAAAACCATGCATTATCAAAACTATTTCATTACTTTTTTTTATTCAAAAACTATTTAATTTGATTTTTTTTTGAATGACAAAATTAAGCCTTATATTTTATACACAAAAATACCAAATATTAACACTTGTCATTTGATAAAAGGATTTTTAAATTGAAAACACAATAGAATATCTAAACTCTTTTTCAATTAAAAACACAATAGAATATCTAAACTCTTTTTCAATTGAAAACACAAACAGAATATCTAAACAAATTGAAAATACAAAGTCTTACAAATTACTAGGGGTGCTCGCGATTTGGCGGTTCAGTTACGGTTAAAGGAATTTCAAATCCGACATCCATCGAAAATTAGGCAGATTGAAAAAAATCAATCTGTAATCGTCCGCTCGTCATCATGCATTAGTCCAAAATGCGACGAATTGATTCGATTAAGTCAATTTGAAAAGATTAGAATATCCGTTACTCACCTTTAGTTATTATACAGTGGTATTTGTAAAATTTTAATTTATAAAATCTTTTTTACTTTTAAAATAAAAATATTTTTTATTTAGTTTTTTTTATCACGCAAAATGTTTAAGCTAAGAAAATATGGAACCCAAACAAAGCGCAAATAACCTTTTTTTGTTTAATTTCTCCCCCATAAAAAGAAAAAACTTAAGGCTACGTTTGGGTAAAAAGGGGAAAATAACAAGGGAAACAGAAACAGAGAGAGAAAGATAAACCCAAAACCCTAGCCCCCCTCACAACCCCCTTTCCTCCTGGTAACGACGATGAGGCCACTGGACGAGAGCGAGACCACACAAGTCTTCGAGAAGATGTTCAAATTCACAGGCAACAACCTCAAGAACATCGTCGACAACCCTTCTCACGAAGGCCCAGAACCCAACCCAGGTCGCTACTGCTTCCGATTGCAGAAGAACCGAGTCTACTACGTCAGCGAATCGCTTGTCAAGCGAGCCACAAACATCAAGCGAGACAATCTCGTTTCACTCGGTACCCAAATCGGTAAATTCACTAAAGGAGGCAAGTTTCATCTTTCGATCCAAGGGCTCAATTTGCTCGCCGCCAATGCAAAGCACAAGGTCTGGCTCAAACCCACCTCGGAGATGTCGTTTTTGTACGGAAATCATGTTTTGAAAGGTGGGTTGGGGAGGATTACTGAGAATATTGTGCCCCAAGATGGGGTTGTGGTGTTTTCGATGGCGGATGTGCCGTTGGGGTTTGGGGTTGCGGCCAAATCGACCCATGATTGCAGGAAGATGGACCCGAATGGGATTGTGGTGCTGCACCAGTCGGATATTGGGGAATACTTGAGGATGGAGGATGACCTCTGAAAATTTTGCTGTTGATTTGGAGGATAAATTTGTGTTTTTGTATGTGGGTGTTAGTTACTCAATTCTGAGTGACTTGGGTTTTATATTTTAATTTTGTATGTGGGATTGATTTGAGTTTGTTATTTAACTGTTTTTATAATATGATCATGATGGTTAGCATGAAGTTGTTTCAACTGCTTTTAATTTTTTGATTAGTTGCTTTTGGAATTGACTTTAGCGTTCGTGTTTGTTGAATGATGTATTTTGCATGCTTTTTATTCTGGGAAATTTAGAAGCTTTTTATAGGTGACTTATCTAAATCTTAACTGATGATGTCTACATTTCTGTTGGAAGCAATATGTGACTTATATCTAATATTTTTACAGTAGTGCTAAGCACACAGAGATCAAACAGAGACTGGGACACAGATGTTATGATGATTGAAATGCTTATATTCGAAGCCTGCATACGAGAACGTAGATTGGTTGCATCCGGCAGCCAATCTGATCGTCAACTTAGAACCCTGTGACCACTTGTGAAGTGGTTGTCTGACCAAACACATTTTCAAATTATAATTTTGGCTCTCCCTGGCTCGTATCTTTTTGTTCCATGGAACCTTTACTTTGTACTAAAATTTATCTGCATTGGTATTGGTTTAGGTGTTTGTTTTGCTGGCTTGATGCATTGCTTGGCATGGACTGTTTGTTGTTAATATTGTTCAAATGTGAACAAATGATATTTCTAGTTGGACCAGAGTAGAAATGAAAGGGAATAAGAAAGATAAATCACAAAAGTACTTCATGTGTCTTCACAGTTTGTGGATAGCATGCACACTAGTTTCAATTATTTTAAGTTGTTAATTTTCTTTATGCGAGAGTGTAAATTGTGTTTTTAACTTATCCATTTGAGCAAACAAGTCAAAAATTATCTTCTAGATAGATTTTGTTCATGCTCGTGAGAGGAGGGGGGGGGGGGGGGAAGCTGAAATTTCTTTTCTTCTGTTTGTTTTTAATCTGAGGCCAATATTAGTACATCAAATCAAATATTGAAAGTGATTAGTTACTTAAATAATATTCTGTTTCAAGAAAAACAGGGCATAGCTGGGGTTTTATTCTGTGATAATATAGGACATAGGACTAAATTGAATGCTTTTGTTGGGTTCTTATGGATTTCAGAAGTGCTACAATTACCACATTTATTTATCATGTTGTCTTGACCAACTTATGTGTTAAAGTGGCATTGGTTTTGATAGATCCCACCACCCCTCATATTAGTTACGAACCCATAAGATGGTAAACAAAACATGACAGATAAATATGGTCATTCTGACATTATTTGTATCGATTTATGTTTAAGTTGCATCCTTGGCATTTGGGTTTGCACCAGATTTAATGTAGCATTTTGTATAGTTGGATGACAATAAGAATTTTTGCATTGTAGTTGATGAGGAATGCATTGTGGAAGGTAGGGGGATTGGATGGATTTGGGACTGATCTGGATTGCTTGATGCCTTTAACAGATGATTTATGTCAATTATTTTTAAGTGGAATTTTAAAGTCACGGTGTAATTCACATTTGCTCTAGGTGAATTTATTTTTGGAATTATATTTATCCTTTGCCTATGTTGGGTTTCATTTTCCCTTTCTGTTGCAAGTCTCTTTATAATGCTTCACATGCAGATTTTTGTTGTAAGATCTGAGTTCCCAATGGTTTTTGAACTCTTAAAAATCAGTAGAAATAATCTTGTAGAATGATGAGGTTTCTGTCAGGATATTGGCGGACTTGAGATTTATTTTAGTTCGCTTAAGAGTGGTAGGTTGTTTAACAAAAAATGGCAAGCTTTAGTTGGTAACTATTTTTAAGAGTACAAATTGCACTGGCACACCTTTATTGTGTGATTGGAAAAATGTCATGGATGAAGGATTGCCTGAGAATCCAGTTTGCCTACTTTTCCTTATCCCTACTGCATGCATTATTAAGCATCTAATCAATATTTGCTTGTTTTACACGTCATATATTACTCGCTTTTTATCTTCTTGCCTATTTTTCAATTATCACTTCAACTGGTCTTTCTAGTTGGCAGGACCGAATCCTTTTGATATTCTTTGCAAAGCTGTGCACCATTCACAGTTGCATTTTGGAAGGCTTTTACTTCCTGTGTCTTGCATGTTGTTTGTTTTGCATCAAATGTTTACATGTTTGATGCCCACAGTGAGTAATGTGATTTTGGGAGATAGATCTTTTGGATCTTTTATCTATTATTTTATTTTTTGATCTCCAAGGTCAAACATTTCAGGAAGTTCAATTACTGGTATTGTGTATTTTGCAAGCAAACTAAATTATGAGGGTTTCAATTGCTTGTCTGGATGGCTACTGTTGATGATATAGAGTTCTCTATAGGGGTGTGCTCTGATCTATTTGAATTGGGTTTTAGGATTGTATCGTCTGATTGACTTCAATGGATCCATGTCGTTCCCTCAGGTAGGTTACAATGCTAATAAATATTTTAGTTGATATGATTGCTGGAGTAGTAAACTCCAAATATTTAGTGGCTGTGTTTTGAATCTCTGAACATCGAAATGAGAATTCAATAGCAGATGGAGGAATTAAGATCACAGAACTATACGCCTCGTCTGACGGTAGAGGCATTAGAGCTGATATTAGCAGAGTGTTAGACAAGATGCCACTTAATTTTGAGATTGTTGGGCTTACTTAGCTATAGGGCTGCTTTTCTTCTGCAAATGCAGCAAACTAAAGCAACTGATAGTGGTTACTGGTTAGCATCATATTCTGCTATTTGCAATCTGTTATGTCATCATGTTGTAAACTTGATATTGCCATCTGACCATGTCTGTCATTTGCACACTAATAAAACCTTATTTGGTAGTCTGTTGCTTATCTATATAATTTTCAGAAAAAATTATTGATTGGCTGATTTTTTTATTGAAACTGACTGAGGTGTTGCATTGTCATTGGTTTGTGATAAAGTGGGGGTATCATTGCCCAATGAAACATTTCCACCTCAGTTTTGGATCGAAATTTGGTCCGGAAAGTCATTTTTTTAATTTTTAAATAAAAAAAGGCACCCTCGGGTGGTGGTTTGGTGATTATGGAGACAGGATTTGAGTCTATGGAACAAAACTTTTGCCTATGAATCCTTGACCGGCTCTTTGCCACTATGCCATCTGTGGGACAGGAGTTAGGCTATGATTGAAGTCCATATTGATGGAGTGTTTGCGTATCTCTCCTGTAGTGCAGTACTGTCACACTGTCGATCGTTCTAAACCTCCTCTATCCGATTCCCCAACAGGTAAGGAACCCCTCCTATACTGGCAGATTCCACAGATTCCACTAAGCTTCTTGCTTCGAAAAGCTGTGATTGGATTGGAGAATAATACCCAATTCTTTTCATGCAGGGAATATATGAGGGTTCAAGCCCCAGATTTTGAATTATAGCTTGAACTCTGAGTTTCCACTATCCAAGATTAAATCTTCAAGACAATGCTGTGAAAGCTTTCCTCTTTGCTGTGTGAACCATACTGCTACATTGTTGCGGTCTCAACTCTCAAGTACAAAGCTCTGTGATGGGAAATTCTATTTCCACACACTATTTCCTCTCTTTCCACACACTTAATGATTTTTTTTATTACATTTTTTTCTTGAAATTAAATTACCAAAATATTCCTTTCCCAAAACCCTAACTCTACTCTCTCAAACCAATCTTATTATATATAGTTCAAAAAAAAAAAAAATCTTATTATACATATATATATATATATATATAGAGAGAGAGAGAGAGAGAGAGAGAGACTTCAACATGCATCTATCTATTCAAGAAAAGGGGTTGATATGAGAACAATTATGGTGCCTTACTTGATTGGACTTGAGCAAGATGGCATATTGGGTGCTGAACATTTGAAAAGTCTAAGTTAAGTGTGTCTGTCAATTGTGGAAGACATGTTCATGAATCTCTTTCTGTCCTGCATTCTTGCTCTACTGTTACAGATTGAATTAATTGCTGAAAATAAATAAACCAACATGAAAGCAGGGGCAAAAACAGGGGCCAATTTTTGGACACCATTTGAGATTTTGTATTTTTATTTTTTCAAAACAAAAGGTTACTCTCATTTTCTTTATGTTGCAAATGCAAGTTAAAACACGGTACCTTGAATTTGAAATAAAGTTCCAAGCTCAGTTCCCAACCCATTCAAGAAGTCCCCCAGTACTAAAAAACTCAGTCCCAGACCCAGTAGAGAAGCACTAAAAAAATAAAAAAAAAAAAGAAAATTGTCACAATACAGGTAATTTTTCAGAAGAAAATGAAAGTAGAGTAAGAAGAATTGTTGAATGCAGCAATGGAGGAGAGTGAAATGAAGGAAAGCAAGAGAGACTGAGGTCTGTTGAAGCCATGGTGAATGTATATGTATGGTGGTGTAGTGACAGATAGATAGATAGAGAATATTAGACGTGTTTGTGGTGTTTTGTATTCAATATCTGGAAACTCAACTAACCCCCACACAATTTCGAAGAGTCTTTTCTTGTCTGGTGTATGTAACCAACTTGAATTTCAGTTTTGCAAGAAAGCAGAGGTGCCGCCACCGGCGGTGGCGGCAACAGCCGCGGTGGCTTGTTAGGATTAGGGATTGGAGGATGAAGATGGTAAGGGAATTTTTGGTATGGTAGGATGTGTATCGAGTGAAAGTTTATAATTTAAATTTATTTAGTGTGTGTATTGAGAAAAGATGCGGAAAGAGAGGAAGCTGTGTGTGAAAATAGAATTTTCCCTATGTGATGATTATTTCGTCTTCTGAAATACTATGTTGTGTCTAAAAAAAATGGGAATAATGGTAGATCAATCATAAAACACCAATGACCAGATATAAGGTCCACATGGTGTTCTGGACTCATGTAGATTAAAATATATATCTCTATATATATAAAGAATGTTATTATTAGCATCTCATGAATTATTTTAGATCCCTTAATTTTTAATTTTTTTTTATTACAATAATAATCTCAAATAAAATTATTAAAAATGACATCATTAATTTTAGAACACCTCATCTCACAATTAAACCCACACACCATTACATCATGAATTAGGGTTTATGAGAGTACTCACCTCCATCACCATCCATCCATCTTCTCCAAATCTCGCCTTCAAAACTACCCACCCTCAAAACCTTGAAAACCCTTTGACGACAATATTCCGGTGATAACGGTAGCAACCATTCAATTACCCACACTTCTCCCCAATAATAATGAGTGGAAGTTTTTTCGACAACAACTTCATAAGACGGGAGAAGTACAATAATAAAAGTTCAGAGAAAGTTCATAACTTTGATGGTATTCTTAGCTTAGATGAGATTGGTCTTGTAAAGGTAAATTTCTTAAAAATAATGGCAAAAATAATAAAATATATTCGTCATTTTTTCGAGACTGATCTCCCGAACATATGATTGAAATTCGGAAATACAGGCCCGAACATTGTTTATTTGTTCGGGAACCAATAACCAAACATTTATTATTTGTTTAGGAACTGGTAACCAAACATTAATCACTGAAGAAAAAGATGAGGTGGCAAAGACAGAGAGCGCAAAGACAGTAATTACACTTAACTCTTCTTCTTCTTCATGGGTTTTGTTAGAGTTTTTGGAAAAGAGGTTTTTTTTTTTTTGAAGTGTGGGGGGTGTGCATTCAATTGAATGGATTGAATATTTTTACAAAGATAATTTTGGTATTATTTAAGAGGAGAAAAGAAATTTTAAGTGTTTCAAAATTTATAAATAGGGGTCCAAAGAAATGGGGATCCAAAATAATAGATGAAGTACTAATAGAACCACTCTGTATAAAAAGTGCTTACCTGTTTGAGGCTTGTACTTTTTTATTTTATTTTACCCTTTGGTTTGGAATTATTTAGTATTAGAGGTATGCATTTTAGTTTACCATTTTATCCTTTTATTTTGTATTATTTACCAATATTGGTAGTACTTTGGATGAAAGTTTTTTCGTAATTATGTAAAGATTCTTGATTAGTTATGAAACATAAATATTTGGGAGCTTCTATTTCCGCATCACATTTTCTCTTAATTCACACACTTAATGATATTTTATTTTATTATAATTTTATCCTAAAGTAAAATTATCAAAATGTCCGTTCAAAAAAAAAAAAAAAAATTTATCAAAATATCCTTATCTTCATCAAAATCCTAACCTTCTAAACCTAACCCTAACCACCACCCACAGCCACCACCACAAACTTCACATAACAACAACAATAAACAAAAGTGAAGGATATGGAACCAAGAATCATCATCATATTCTTATTCTTCATTGTTGAAGTATGTGTGCTCAAGCGCACTCCGAGCTGAAATTCTTCTAGCTGGATTCATATGGATCATTTTCTGAATGAAAATACGTAAAAATAACATAAATTATATGATCCAAACGAGTGAAGAAAAAAAAAACAAAGAAAAAGAAAGCTTTCAACAGAAAATATTTTCCTACCAAGGAAGAAAGTAGACAATTTAATACTATGTTTATTTCAGCAAAAAAAGATTTTTCTACAAAGAACATTATTCAGAAAATATTTTTAGGTAAATGTTGAGTTGTAACCTTGAAACTAATGTTCTAGTGGTGTTGGTGTGGCGGGGTGGTGGTGGTGAGTGGTGGCTAGGGTTAGGTTAGGTTTAAAGGAGTTAGGAATATTTTTGACAAGAAATGATGTGCACTGAGCAAAACTTTGATATTTAAAAATCGTGTGCGCCTTAAGAAGAGACGACACTGAGAGGGTTTGGTGTGCGGGAATAAAATTACCCAAATATTTTGATTTTGAGTAAATTACAAATACACTCCGGAGGTTTTTTTTCCCCTATTTTGCCATTTTATTTTGTATAATTTACTAATGGTAACCTATAATTTGACTTTCCTATTTCACGCTTTTGGTGGTACTAATTTGAGTGAAGATTTTTTTTGTAATAATTCAAAAATTCTTGGTCAGTTATGACACATTTTGGTTTTGGGCAAATTACAAATACACCTCTGAGATTTGTTTAAAATAGGAAATGTCCCTACAGTATTAGAAATTACAACTATTTCTTATTAGAATTTTTTATTTAACAAAATAAACAGAAAAAAAAATTGTAAAAAAAAATTGAAATAAAATATTAACAAAATTATTAAAACAAATGAAGATTTGTCTAAAATAATTTTAAAAAAATCAAACCAAATAAAATAATTTGTTATAAAATTTGCATTTTGGAAATATAAATTTATCAAAAGAATAGCTTGTGCCTTGCACAAGTTTAAAAATAATTTTTTACAAATAAAACTAAATCAAAATTTAACGTTGATATCATATGATCATTAACGTATAATATCACCATTCGATTATTCCATCCTAATAAATAATAAAAAAATCCACTCATTTGAACTAAAAAATTTTCTCATCTATTTATTCCATAATTATACTTTATTATAGAAATTTTAATTTCTATTATATATTTAATCATTGATTCTATTCAATTTTGTAAGAAACTAAGCTTATTTTTTGGAAAAAAAAAAAGAACAAAAAATAAAAGAAGTTTAGGCAGTGGAATGGAATGAAGTGCAATGGAATGATTTTTTTTATTTTTATTTTCTTATGGAATAATTATTATTTCTTTTACAATGTATTTTTATTATTATTTTTTGAATGAATCAAATATAAAATAAATATTTTCAAAAAAATATCATATTATTCAATTTCATTTAATAAACTTAATAAAATATTAGAGTCAAAGGTCATACTAGCATGTGTCTTGCATAAGCTTTTTTTCACTAGCTAGTATATATGTATGACTTGAAGAGGCCCATAAAACACCAACGAAGGTTGGCCTGAGCGGAAGGGACTCTGGTCGCTTAAGCAAGTGATCTCCGGTTTGAGCTGTTGTGAATGCAGCAAACCTTCTTGGGAGATGTCACCGCCTTGACGCATGATTGTACCTCAGAAGATTAGCCCTGGACAAAGCCTAGGGATACCTTGGGAAACCAAAAAATTAAAATTGAAAAAAAAAAACAAGAAGAGGCCCATAAAACTGAAAATTTAGACAAAAAGAGATTGATGAATATTAGTTGCGCATCCAAAAAATTTAAATAAATAAAATAAAAAGAAAAATAAGAGTCCCATAAAACTGAAAATTTAGACAAAAAGAGATTGATTAAGATAAGTTACGCATCCAGGGAATCGAACCCTGATCAGTATCGCGGGAGGGTACTATGAGATGCACTTCTTTTTTTCTTTTTTCTTATCAACACAAAAACTTTGTCCTTTTGTTCTTTTTTCACAGGTTCTCATCATTTAAAACTTTTCTTCTTCTTCTTCTCCTTCTTCTTTAATTGTTTTTTTTATTATTAAATTTTTGGTATGGATGTCTATAATTTCTGCTAGTTAATTTTATTTAAATTAAAATAAGACTTGCTAAATTTTTATGAATATGATAAGTCTAACTTATAAACGTCATTTATTATGTAGGTCCGTGCAAGTAAAAAAATAAGAAAAAAAAAATGGTAAAATCCATTAATTTCGTGATTTCACTATTGTTGGGATGAGTTGGAGGGGCTGAAGAGTGGCAAGTGAGGATTGTGGGATGGTGCAAAGAGAGAGAGATCACAAAGGGGTCATGGTGGTGATGGTTGTGAGGGTGAGAGGGTGTCAAGTTGTCAACTTGAGTTAGTGGTGGGGTAAGACTAGAATTTAAGAGAGTGAAGGTTATTTTTGGCATTAAGTAAAGTGTGCAAAGAACTTTTACAAAATCTAAAATTAGGTGGTGAGGTACCAAAGAAATTGTGTGGGTTCTACCAGCAGCACCTTTTTTTTTCTTTTTTGGGTATAAACTACATTCATTATAAATAATACCAAAAAAAAAATTGTGTAATTAGATGCTCCCAAACACTACACATGTGAAAAGTCATATTTTTTATGGATCGATCAAATAAATATAACTAGTGGGTGGCGCACAGAATACGCGTGAAATTCAAATAAGCAAGAATAAAAATAATAATAAAGAAATTAATATTATAATATGTATTTTGTTCAAGATAGTAAGAGGCTTTTTAATGAAACCGAAAGTCTTGATTTAAATCTTGATGAACTTAGTGTAACTCTTTTTTTTTTTTTAAATATAGAGAAATATGTCATGTGACATGAGAAAAAAGTTTGGATATCAAACCCAACTTTCACTAAATAATATAGAAGATAATGCCTCTTTGCCAAACCCAATTAACTCACAAATCAATATTGCCAAAGTCTTAAAATTGTCCCCTCAAGCATAAAGATGAGAGTTATGCACAATGAGGAAATGAGGACACACACCAACAGTTTAGCATAGACGTTTTTATAGCAAATCACTAGCTTCTAGCAATGGAAAATAGTAGTAAACAAAAAAAATAATGGTGTGGTCTGAATCATCCTCAGTAGGGTTCAATGTATGGGGATGAGATTACTAGCTTGGTGATTATTCCATGGATTAGTTAAAACTGTTTAAAAAAAAAAAAAAAACACACGAGTCCTATTCCATGCATGGAAGATGTACAATTGTTGTTCTACGTAAGCTTTAGGAATTCTAAATCTTATCTTTAAGCTTGATTAGAATACAATGATCTTGTCTTTGTCGATGGGTTATGGAACATGATCGCAAAAGAATTCTCCTAATTTGTTTTATTGAAGGGATTGATTCTTCATTCTAAATGCTTAGGGCTTTATTCTCATAATCTGTGTAATTGGCCTAATTCTTTCATTGTTATAGCAAAGTAGGGCAATACCTCCACTCACTTTCTCTCAACTTTGGAAGAAAAATTCCAATTTATTTCTAGACAAACACCTCCTTCACAGAGCACTCAACTTATAGCTTACCCGATGAGGTTTATAGTCTTTCCTCCGAAAAAAAAAATGAGGTTTATATGGTATAGTAATTAAACTATAGTATTATGGAGAATAAATTCATATACATTAGAGGGACCATTGGTTAATTTAATTGAAAGATACCAATCTTATGATTAAGACGGAGGATTGTTCGAAAGCTAATTAATTGATTATTTTCTTAAGAGAAATTCCATTTTATATGTAAGAAAACATTATGAAAAGAAAATAAAATCGTAGTGGAATGAAGAATGCCATTACCTAGTTAAAGAGGGATCGATGAACGAGGAATTAAGCCTCCTAATTTAAGATTGTGATTCTAAACTTTCCCTTTATCGATGATGCCCTATTATCTAGATTCTTGAGAATCATTTCCAAAAACCCAAAAAATACTAATACTATGTTTAGTTGGGAGATTTGAGAAGGGATTTGGAAAGAGAAAGGGAAACGTTAGGTGAAATGTGAATAAAATATACCTACATTTCACCTAATTTCACACACCTTTTCCGTTTTCCTTTTCAAATCCCTCTCCAAATTTCCCAACCAAACACAGCATAAGGGAAAATAATTAATAGGTCCTAATTTACTATTAAGATTACTAATGAGTCCTATCTAGTTTATATGGACAACTAAGTCTTATTTGTGATAAAAGGTTCCCAAAAGATTCGTTGCTCCATAATGGTGCGTCTTACCTTAATTTTACCCTTCCTATTTAATATAAACAACAATTTTATAAATAATTTTAACTTAATTAAAATTTAAAATTTTACTTTTAAAAATTATTAATCTTATACTTACAATTTTTTTATGAAAAATCATTTAATTTGTGTAATTAAAAATAATTTAATTATAAAATTTCTAATAAATTAAAATTATTTATGAATTTTTTTGTTCATATTTTAATGAAAAAGATAAAATGAAAATAAAATATGCTATTATGAACAATTGAATTTTTTTTACGTATAACAATTTATTAAAAAAAATAAGATTTGTTTGTTAATATTGAAATTTGATATAACTCAATAATAATTTTCAAAACAAAATAGAACTTTTTGTTAATTTTTTCATTGTGATTTATGATTTTTTTAATACAATATCATAACTTTTACAATTAAAAAATATTATTATACTTAGATTAAAAATATTTTCATATTAAATGAGAGATAAAATTGAGATAGCATCCACTATTATTATTATTTTTTTTGGAGCAGCAAAAACAGCTAAACTTTAATAAAGATAAAGCATGATTACAACAAGGCTTAGGGGAAAATTGCATCATTGTTCAAACTAACCATCCCAACTATGTTGACACCCAAAGTTAGACCAATCATTTGCATCCCTAAACCCTCGAAAACGAGTTGGAGAGATTCCAAACTCAAAAACAATATGTTAGACCAATCATGAACTTTTTGAAAATGTGCTATGAAAAATAAAACTTAATTATCCATATTAAAACTTGATAGAATTTGGTAGTAATCTCAACAGCAAAATAAGACTTGTGGGTTATTTTTCCAAAATTTAACACATTCAAACCCCAAGGATTTGTATGAAACACTAAACAAAGTTTTGTGGCTCCAAAAAATCTTGCAAATTCTAATCATCCATCGACTTTGATATTTTGAAAAGCGTACTAATTAGGAAGACAAAAACAATTACCTTTAGCGATTAAGATTGATCATTTGTTTTCCTCATGAAAAAAGTTGAGGTTAATATGGACAGACATGCACATAAAAGACTACACAATTATCTTGTTTGTTTGAAAATCTAGAGTTAGATTTTGGCTTTTCTCAGGGGTGATCACATGGGCATGTATTGATAGGTGTTAATTTTAAAAACAAAAAAAAGAAAAAATTTCCATTTTGTGGAGCCAAGTCTTTTATAATTCTCACCTTAATGATCTATAGATTAAAGTAAAGTATGTTGGAAAAAAGTTTTGTCGGATTAACTTTAAATGAACAAAGAATCGTGAAGAAAAATAAAAAGAGAAATAGCAATACAGTGTAACAGTCAAACAAAATTTACAAATCAGTGAGAGATTTTATACACTTAAATAATTAAAATGCTAAACTTTTTCATGATTTTGTATTTTTTTTTTTTGTTGTCACAACTATCAAGTTATTCCCTCAAAATAAAAGTAGGGCTGATGTGGCATGTCGTGGCACCACACAGTAGAATGTTGGGATATAGAGAATCGGAGATGCTGATGTGGCAGCGAAGCATGGGGTGGGTAATGTTTTTGTGATGCCAGCTCAATGTCTATTGTCATTCTAAAAAAAAGAAAAGAAAAGAAAATCATATATATTCTGCTGTGTGATTATATACCCAAAACAAAAACAAAAAACTCAGATGTCTAACTATCTTTATATAAATATATGCTTGAATTTAATTGTTAAAAAATTAAGGTTTGGAAATTGCATAAAAATAGAATATTTGGATTTTATTCTCAAAAGAATATAAATGCATTAATCTCGGTATTTGTATAGAAAATGAAGTCGTACCTATGCAAAGTTTCATAGAGAATTTTTTTTAAAAAAAATCTAATTTTAATGATATGGTATAGCCTGAAATCAATGAAAATTTTCAGGAGTCTTAGACCATAGTTTTGTATTAAAAAAAATGTAAGGATTTTTTTTTTCCCTACTTGATGTGTAATGCTTGACAACTCAGGATTCACAATATTCTCATGCAATTATAATGACATAGGAGAGGTTGCATTACTCACTAATAAATCCAAACATTATATACAAATTTTTATTTATTTATCATGTCAATCCTTTATCTCGATTGGATCTTATATATTATAAGTTAACATTTGAAAGTTATGAAACTAAAATATTTAGTATGAAACTTTGTGTAGTCAAAATAATATATATTCAAGTCTTTTGTTTTAAAACTACTAATCAACGATCATTCTTCATATAAGTAAATTCCCTTAATTTAAACTCAACTAAGACTGTGTTTGGTTTAAAAATATGAGGAGAAATTTGGGAAGGGAAATAAAAAATAACAATGAAATGTGAGTAAAATATGTTTATATTTTATCTAATTTCACACACATTTTTTCTTTCTTTTTTCAAATCTCTTTCTAAATTCTTAAACCAAACACAACCTTAAGAAGGTAAATGAGAGAACTCAAAACTGCATCACACAACAGTAAAATTTCAAACCGAGCATCAGACTAAATAAGAGAGCGGATCATCAACCAGGCTAACTCATTGTCTTAGATAAGAAAGAATGCCTGAAAACCCTAAAGCGTGTCCAAAGAGATTGAACCGAATTTTGGAGAAGATCAATAGTTGTGGTCCAAACCAAAATCTTTTGGCAAGAGGAGAGGAAGTCTCTGCTTGATTTGGTTAGGGTTGGGTCGAAGTCACAGGACCATGCATCACGAGGAGTGAGAAGCAAGATGTAGGAGGAGTGAGAGACCACAGTGGTAGATAAAAAGAAAGATGTAAGTCCTAAAGCCCAACATTATATACATATAGCCTTTTGCTATGGTTGGACTATAGTATAATATTGGGGTGGCAAAACTTTTCACACTTTTGAAAGTTGTTTGCTTTGTATATTGTCGCCTTTTTGAAGCCAAAGTCCAAATTAATGCACATTATTAGATTGTTAAAAATTCAACAATATATAATTAGTAATGGACAGATAAGTGACATTTAGACAAATAAGTATGCTCTGGACAAATAAGTGTCTTTTTATACAAATCAATGACTTTTTGGTCGAAAAAGATTTAAACTTGGGCCGATAAATTCAAACGTTTTAAAAATGAACTTCTAACTTGAGTTTCCAAAATTAATTTGCTCTTTTGAATTGGCATTAAACTGAGGATTTATTCACAAACTTTGTGAAGGAAATATCAATTTTGTTTTCTTTGGACATTTAGATTTTTTTTAAACTGAGGATTTGTTTTCTTTTGGATAAAAAATTTTAAAAAAAAAATCTTATTAGGCTTTCGAGTCATCTCACTAACCTAGGAATTGGATCAATTCTGTTGGGCTTGTTGTATACTTGTGATTATGTGTAATTAAATTTCATTACATAGTATTTTTTTTATGATTTTATTACATAGTTGAAATGTCTAGTTTATAAATTATCTCATACTAATTGACCAAAAATATATATCATTTGATTTTGTTACAATTATAATAAAAAGAAAAATGAAGAAAGAAAAAAAACTTAAATTATGCAACAGAAAAAAAGAGCACATCCAAATTGGTCCCAACATAGACAAAGATGCCTTATGTTCACTTCAACAAATATAGACAGTACAAAGGCTTTTGAAAACTTTTTAATGTTACCATCACTGATAACTTATCCAGACCTTGACATTCCTACACCAATAATATTTGGGCCAAAAACGCAATATTTATTTTTAGAGATAGAGAGAGAGTATGAATAAGATAGATTTTGATGCTAATAATTCAAGTAGTCATTAACCTAAAAGAGACATTGAATTACAACAAAAACTTGTAAAAATAAAATAACAAACTTGTTTTTATTTGTTACAAAAATAAAAGGAAAACTTGATTCTTCTTTTTTATAAATAGATAGAAAATAGAAAGCTTACAACGTAATCAAAAAAACATTTTACAATATATTTTTTTAAATAGATCACCCGGCAAACTCGTTTAATTTTTTTTAATTTTTTTTTCTTACATCCTTTTTGCAGTCCACTTGACAAATAAAATGCAAAGTGGCAAAGGAGATTATGTGTCATCTCAAAATGTCTTTTTCTATTCTCACAATCTTAAAATATAAATTCCTCTCTGTGTGAATTCCACATGAAAATCTTCTCTATTATTCAACATGACAATATTATTATTATAAAATGGATTTGAATGACTTGATTGTTAGATTCTTCTCCTCACATCACACCTTCAATCCCCTCAATTCTTTTGTTTTGGGTATTATTTTTTTTCAACTTTTAAATAATTAGGATATGTTTGGTAACGTTTACGTTTTCAGTTTATATTTACAAAAATTTTATAAACTGGTTTTTATTTATTTCTTGTTTATTTTTAGAAAAACATAAACTACAAACGCGTTTGGTAATTGACAAAATATTTAAAAAAAATTTAAAATATAAAAAAGAGTGAGAAATGGCGAGTGGTGGCAAGTGGCGGCGGAAGACGGTGGTAGAAAGTGGTGACGGTGGGTGGTGGATAGCTGGTGGTGGTGGTGGTGGTGGTGGTGGCGGCGGCGGCAGGTGGTGAGTGGTGGTGGGTGGTGGTGGCGGGTAGGTGGTGGTGGTGAGTGGATGGGTGACGGTGGCGGGTGGTGGGTGATAGCGAGTGGGTGGCGGATGGCTAGTGGTGGTAAGTGGTGGCAGGTGGTGATGGTGGGTGCGTGGGTAACAGTGGCGGGTGGTGGGTGGTAACGAGTGGGTGGTGGTAGTGATGGTGACGGGTGGTAAATGATGGTGACAGGTAGGTGGCGAATGGCGGGTGGTGGTGGGTGGTGGCGGGTGGTGATAGTGGATGGGTGGGTGACGGTGGCGGATGGTGGTGGTGGTGGGTGGTGGTGGGTAGTGGTGGCAGGTGGGTGGTGGATGACGGGTGGTGGCGTGTAGGTAGCGGATGGTGGTGGTGGTGGTGGTGGTGGTGGGTGGGTGAGTGGGTGACGATGGCGGGTGATAGATGGCAACGAGTGGGTGGTGGTGGTGGTAGCGGGTGGCGGGTGGTCGTGGTGGCGGGTGGGTGGTGGGTGATGGTGGTGGTGGTGGTGGTGGGTGGTGGGTGGTGGTGACAGGTGAGTGGCAGGTGGCTGGTGGTGACAGGTGGTGGATGGTGGTGGTGGCAGGTGGGTGGTGGTGGCAAGTAGGTGGTGGTGGTGGTGGTGGTGGCGGGTGGATGGCAGGTGGGTGGTGGGTAGTGGTGGTGGTAGTGGTGGTGGGTGGTGGTGGCGGAAGACGGTGGTGGAAAATGGTGGCGGGTGGTGGCTAGTGTTGGGTGGTAAAAAAAAAAATGAAAACTCAAAATGGAAACACGTTTTTTGTGTTTTTATTTTTTGGCCAAATTTATAAACTGAGACCACTGATTTATAAATCAAAAAATTTATCAAACAAGTTTTTATTTGAGTTTTTTAAATTTTTGTAAATAGAAATAGAAAACTGAAAACGTAAGTATTACCAAACGGCACCTTAAAGATTAAATTTTATTTTAATTATTTAATGTCATAAATTATAAATAGAAATGACATCAAATAATTTGGCACTAATTTTTAAAATTTTAAAAAAGAAAAAAAAAGTTATAAGCAATTCCAAAGTTTGGTGTAATTTTTAAAAAATTAAAAGTTAATAATTAAAAAGTAAAAGTTAAAGGTATTTGTCCCTCAACTTTTAGATAATAAAAAAAATTCACCTATTTTTTAGTTATTTCTGCTTTAGAATCTATAAAAAGAAATCGTATAAAAAATGAACATATTTTTAAAATTAAATTTTTTTTATAAATATCTTACATCAAACAGAACCAATTGCATCGGAGACAAACTAGGTGCATACTCAAAAGTCCGGGAATTTTTTTTTTTTTTTAATTTAAAAAATTATATAAAAAAATTTAAATTTAAATTAAAAAAAATAAAGGGTTTGGGAAATAACGACAATGTGGAGATGTATTTAAGGGACTGCAGTACCAAACAACAAGAAATTGAGAATCCCTATCTTCTTGGTTTCACGTAAGGCTACAAATAAGTCGGGTTGAATTTTGTTAAGTTTGAGCTTGGCTCGTTTATTAATTGAGCTTGTTTATGGAGCTCAAGTTCGGTTCGATAACTAGGTTCGAACTCGACTTAGCTTGTTAATATTAATTAAACTCAAGCTCAACTCAGTTCGATAATTTTTTTTAATATTATTTATATTATTTAAATAAAAATATTATTAGTATTATTTAATATAATAAAGTATTTTTAGTATTATTTATATATTATTTAATATAAAAATAATATATTTATTATGTAATTTAAATAAAGATAAACGAGTAATGAGTCAAACTTATTCGAGCTCGAATTCGACTCATTTATTAAACGAGTCTAATATTTAATTTCGAACTTAGCTCGCTTACTAAATAAGTCGAGCCAAACCAAACCTTTAACGAACTGAATCGAATTTATTCATAAACACCTCAATTCATTAGAAGCCTTATCAATGCCATCACACCCCCACCCACTCCCTACCCCCCATGTAAGCATGTTCCCCCCTTTTCCATTTTTAGTAAACTTTTTCATCACCTTTCAATCCTTATCTTTTTTTTGCCTTTTATCATTTCCGAATAATTATTCATAGGGTTGCAAACGAATCGAACTGAGCAGAGCTTTACTGAGCTCAAGCTCGGCTCATTTACTTATCGAGCTCGTTTATTAAGCTCGAGCTCGGCTCAATAAGGAACTGGGCTCGAGCTCGGCTCGGCTCGGCTCGTTAATTTTAATGAAGCTCGGCTCGACTCAGCTCGACTCGGCTCGTTAATTTTAATGAAGCTCGGCTCGAGCTCGGCTCGTTAATTTTAATGAAGCTCGGCTCGGCTCAGCTCGACTCGACTCGATAAATTTTTTTTAATATTATTTATATTATTTAAATATAAATATTTTAAAAAATATATTATTTATATTATTTAATATATAAAAAAATTATTTATATTATTATTTATATATATATTTTTAATATATAAATAATGTATATACATATTATTTAATATATAAATAATATATTTATTATATAATTTAAATAAAGATAAACAAGCTGAGCTCATGCGAAGTCGAGCTCGACTCGTTTACTAAACGAGATGAGCCGAGCCGAGCCGAGTCGAGCTTGTTCATGAACAGTTTGGTTCGTTTGCAGCCCTATCAATAGTTTAGAAATTAAGCATTACTATTTAAGACAAAAATTAAATTTATTTTTTAAATTTAATGATGTGATAATCAATTAGGATATTAAACGTCATATTTTTTCTCATATTTTTTTAATCATCAACCAATCATATCACTTATACATAATTAAACTTATAAAATGAATATAAAAAGTGAATTTATATATTATTTTCCTTACAAATTTTATATCACATCATTTTCACTTATATGGTGTTTTAATATCTTTTTAGAGTAAAATGATTTTCGCTCATATGGTGTTTTGGTAATTTTTCACTCATAACTTTTCGAGTAATATCGGCTCTATTTGGTGAAGGTATGGAAAGTTAGTTTTAGAGCTTCATTTGAAATGTTTGTTTAGGATTTTCAAAAATTAATTCCACATTTACTTTTGAAAACGCGGTCGGAGGCGGGAAAAATTTGGGCTACCGGTCGTCCCACCGAACGTTCCACCGGTCGTCCGGCCAGTTGACCGGAACAGTGCAATTTTTTTTTTTTTTTGCAATTGACACGTGTTAATTTTTATATATTTAGGCTTGGTTTGACATAACCAAAAAAAGTCAAAAAGTCAAAAAATCACTATCATATTTAAGTCACATCATCTTATTTAAGTCATACCACCTCTCTATCACATCACTTCAAACTCATCCAACATTTCATAAAAAGTCAAAAAGTGCACTTATTTAGAACACCCCAAATAACCCCATAATAAAAAATATTTCCCAAATTTTTAAATTATTTTATGAGTTTTAATAGAATTTTGAGTTGTGTTTGGTTATGAGTTGTAAGTTTTTGTATCAAATATCATATGTCACATCAAAAATTTTCAACTCAATTCAAAACCTTTTCACCAAACAAATTTTCAACACTCAAATCATAATTCCAAAACTCACAAACTCAAAATACAACTCTATTTTCAAATCATATTTAAAAAATTCTACCAAACGCAATCATAATTTTTAGGGAGTTTTTTTGATAAATCCATTTTCTAAGAGTTTTATTCCATCCAACCCATATTCTTTTTGAGTATTCCATTAGGTCCAATTTGAGATAAGAAGACCAAAATACCATTTTCATCTACTTATGTTCCATTTAGTTCATATTATTTTCTTATATTTTAATAAGTTCTATGGGTGACATAATTATCAAAATACCCTTAATGTGAATGTTCACACCGTCAATATAAATGTTTATATCGTCAATGTGTAGGGGCCCGGCTCATGTCGATCCTCGTGGGTGCCCGGAAAAATTCGAGTGGGGCCGGGTCGGCCCACAAGCCAAAAAAATAGGCCCGACTCGGCTCGTTGATAATATGAATATTCACATTGACAAGTTAACATTCATATTGATAGGAGTGTAAAATTGGCCTGCGGCCCGTGGACGGCTCGAAACCAGCCCGTCGCCCGGGGCGGGGGCGGGCCCGAGCCGGCCCATTCACAATATGAATATTCACATTGACATATTAACATTAACATTAATATTGACAAGAGTGTAAAATTGGCCCATGACCCGTGGGCAGCCCGAAGCCCGGGCCGGGGCCCAGTTCGGGGCAGGCCCAGCCCGGCCCGTTGACAATGTGAATATTCACATTGACATGTTAACATTTACATTGATATGAGTGTAAAATTAGCCCGCAGCCTGTGGCCGACCCGAAACCCGCCTGCGGCTCGTGGGCTACCCTGGGCGGGCCCGGCCCGACCCGTTGATAATGCAAATATTCACATTGACATGTTAACATTCACATTGATAAGAGTATAAAATTAGCCCACGCCCCGTGGCTGCCCGAAACTAGCCCATGGCCCGTGGGCGGCCCGGGGCGGGCCCGACCTGGCCTGTTGACAATGTGAATATTCACATTGACATATTAACATTCACATTGATAAGAGTGTAAAATTGACTCGCATCCCATGGGCGGCCCGGGGCGAGCCCGGTCCGGCCCGTTGACAATGTGAATATTCACATTAACATATTAACATTCACATTGATAGGAATGTAAAATTGGCCCGTGGCTCGTGGGCGGCCCGAAACCCGCACGCTGCCCAGGGCGGGCCCGACCCGGCTCGTTGACAATGTAAATATTCACATTGACATATTAACATTAACATTGATAAGAGTGTAAAATTAGCCCGTGACCCGTGGGCAGCCCGAAGCCCAGCCCTGGGCCGACGCGGGCCCGGCCCGTTGACAACGTGAATATTTACATTGACATGTTAACATTTACATTGATAAGAGTGTAACATTAGCCCGTGCCCCGTGACTGCCCGAAACACGCCAACGGCCCGTGGGCGGCCCGAGGAGGGCCCGGCCCGGCCTGTTGACAATGTGAATATTCACATTGACATGTTAACATTCACATTGATAAGAGTGTAAAATTGACTCGCGTCCCATGGGCAGCCCGATGCCCGTGGGCGGCCTGGGGTGGCTCGGGTTTGGGTCCGGGCCTACCCCGGACCGCGGGCGAGCTTCGGGCAGCGGACAAGTTTTACACTCCTATCAATGTTAATGTTAACATGTCAATGTGAATATTCACATTGTCACGGGTCGGACCAAGCCCGCCTCGGGCTGCGATCGGGCTTCTTGCCGCCCACAGGCTGCGAGCTAATTTTACACTCCTATCAATGTGAATGTTAACATGTCAATGTGAATATTCACATTGCTAGGTCGGGCTTCGGGTTGCCCACGGGTCACGGGCCAATTGTACACTCTTATCAATGTGAATATTCACATTGTCAACAGGCCGGGCCGGGTCCGCCCCGGGCCGCCCACGGGCCGTGGACGGGTTTCGGGCAGCCACGGGGCGCGGGCTAATTTTACACTCCTATCAATGTGCATGTTAACATGTCAATGTAAATATTCACATTGTCATGGGTCGGGCCAAGCCCGCCTCGGGCTGCGGTCGGTCTTCGGGCCGCCCACGGGCGGCGGGCCAATTTTACACTCTTATTAATGTGAATGCTAACATGTCAATGTGAATATTCACATTGTCAACGGGCCGGGCCGGACCCGCCCCGGGCAGCTGGCGGGCTTTTGGCCGTCCATGGGCCGCGGGCCAATTTTATACTCTTATCAATGTGAATGTTAACATGTCAATGTGAATATTCACATTGTCAACGGGCCGAGTCCGCCCTGGCTCGCGGGCGGGTTTTGGGCCGCCCATGGGCCAATTTACATTCTTACAAATGTGAATTTTAAAATATGAATTTTCACATCATTAAATTGCTAATCGTTGAAAAAATATTTATAAGGATATCAAAATTAAATATAAGGGCATAAGTGTCCAAGAAAATAGTGTAAATCAAGAAAATGGACTTTATGGAATAAAACTATACATACATGGGACTAAATGGGTTAAAAAATTCCTTCGTGGACTTCTTGGATTAAAACACTTTTAAATTGGACTTATCAATAAAAATCTCTAATTTTTAATAGTATATTTTTTTATTTTATCATTTGTTGTAAACATTGCGTAAGCAATCTAAAATTACCCAATAATTTTCTTTTTTCACTTTTTTTTAATTACAAAAAAAATATTAATACAAAAATTAAGAGGTACACGGGGAGTACAACACAATTGAATCCATATATCAAGGTCAAAAAGGAAAATGTTGCTCTGACAGACGTACATGTCTTTTTCTCAATTCTTATACTTGGTTTGTAAACCCGTAATTGTAAGTTTCAAAGCTTTATTTAACTGATTTAAATTTAAAATAAAAATATATTAATGTAATTTTCATAACGGAAAATGCCTGGTAGCTCGAAGCTACCAGGCTCGAAAATGGCTCGAGAGGGAGAGGGAGAGAAAGAGAGGGAGAGGAGAAAGAGAAGGGAGGGAGAGGAAGAAGGTCGGCGTCGCAGCTCCCCGCCCCGCCGTCGTCGCAGCTCCCGCCGTCGTCGTAGCTTCCGCCGCCGCCTCTGCTTCCTCCTCCGTCGTCTGCCCAGCCTCCCCTCCTCCTCAAACCGATTTTTATGGCCCCCTCCTCCTCCTCCTCCTCCTCCTCCTCCTCCTCCTCCCTTCTCTTCTTCTCCCTCCTTCTTCTTCTTCTTCTTCTTCTTCTTCTTCGTTCTATAAAACCAGGGGAAAAAAAAAAAAAAAACAAAATCGACACCAAAACGACGTCGTTTTGGTGTCGAGCCGCGTTTCGAGCCGCGACATTCGAGTTATATAGCATGATCGTTTTCATAACCACGCATTTATTATGAAGTAAAAAATCTTGTTCCATTTATGAAACAAAGAGAATTTGAATTCGATATTGTACACAATGGATCTTGATAATCACTGTAAGAACCATCAACATCCAATCAGATATAGTAGAGTACAATTTGATAACTACAATTGTAATAAAAATAAATAAAAGGTCATTTTCCGTTTATCCTCTATCCAGAAAACTCTCAAATCCTAAAAAAACATTTTCTTGGAGCAAAGATTCCTACAGTGTGGGGTTAATTAAAGACTTAGAAAAGGAATTTGGATTCCCCTCAATCCGATTATGCCCACATGGGCTAAGTGTGTCCCCAAACACCTTGACCCGGTATGTATCCTTAGACTTCCCCAATACTGGCCCCACCGTAGCTACACGTACACCCAAACATGCTCTACAAACCCAAGCCCCATAAAATAAATTTATTGCATTTATTTCCCATCTCTCCTATATATATACCCAACTCACCCCTCCCATCAACTCCATCTCCATCTCTTTTATCTCTTTCTCTCATCGACAAAAATGTCTGGTGTTTGGGTGTTTAAGAACGGTGTGGTACGACTAGTGGAGAACCCAGGAGCTGAGTCCAACCAGGCGAACATAAGGCGCAAAGTGCTAATCCACACCCCTACCAATGAAGTCATCACCTCCTATGGAGTTCTTGAAAGAATGCTCTCTTTGCTCGGTTGGGAGCGATACTATGATGACCCGGACCTCCTTCAATTCCACAAAAGGTCCACAGTTCACCTCATCTCTCTCCCCAAGGACTTCAACAAGTTCAAGCCCATGCACATGTACGATATTGTCGTCAAGAACCGCAACATATTTGAAGTTAGGGATATGTAGCAGTCCATAAATGTCGATTAACCGGTTTGTTAAGTCGTGTTTGTGTTGTTTATTTTCATTTTCAAGTTTGTGTTCAAGGGTCCGATTCAGTTTTTTCTCATTTTTTTTTGATGTCTTTGCAATATGTTTATAACTTTATGTTAAGTTTGTGCCCAGGGTATGAGTTAAGGGACTGTTTGGTTGTCAATGTTCTGTAAATTACATGGTATTTTCGTAATGAAAATTTCGTTTCATGTGTGTTATTTCCATAATTCTACCCTTCTTGAAGTAGTCCATTACCGGTGTTAAGTTGTGTTTGTTTTGTTCTTTTTTTTTTCTTTTTTTTTTTTTTCAGTTTGTGTTCAAGGGTTCAATTCAATTTTTATTTTTGGTCTCATTTTTGTGATGTCTTTCTAATGTATTTAAGTGAAGTTTGTGCTTCGCTTAAGAAGTCGATGAATTAAGGGGCTGTTTGGTTGTCAATGTTCTAATAGTGAAATGGTGATTTGGTAATGAAAATTGGGTTTTCACATGTGTGTTTTCATATTCCTCCATTTTCTTAGGACAACTATTTAAAGCGAGAAATTATTTAATATTTTCAGAATATCACATAATCAATCATTATTTTTTAGATAAAGCAAAATAAAAATAAACTCTCAAATATTTATAATTGGATGAATTGACAACTAGTATTCCCAATCCACTTGACAATTTCTAGTGATGAGGCCATTTTGCTAATGTGGCTATATTTTTTTAATGACGTGACACTGTATCCCTTGACTGCTTGATGACATGGAATGAGAGAGTGAAGGGGGAGATGACATGTCACCATATTCTTGATTGCTTTTTTTTTTTTGATCGTAATTCTTGATTGCTTTGATTCGTTTAATATCTTTTATATATATATATATATATATATATAAATAAAGTGAATCAAAATTGGTGGGAGGGAGGGACAATGGGTTGTCACGTGAGAATTGGCCAACCAGAAGCTTTGCTTACTAACAACGTGGTGATCTCACGTGTTCATCTTCAAGTGGACCAATCAATCTTTATCCAGTTTATATGGAATAATAAAATTGTCTCCATATAATCCATATATATGGTATTAATTTAGATCCACTCCATTTGACTCAAATTTATCTTGAGAATGGTCTAGGTTGCATTTAAAATAATTTTTTATCACATAATAATTTTTTTTTTAATTTTAATTCTTAGAGTTATTATTTTTATTTGTTTTAACTCGAGTTTAAACTTCAACTTAATTGCTTCAATGTTCATATACTTAAAGTGACAAGCATAAGCATTATACTCTCAAGGACACCCAAAGATTTGATTCAATGAAACATAACAAAACAAAACAAAGAAAGAATGATGAAATGTGTTATATATAAATAAATTTTTTATCCAATTCTCTTATATACAAAATAATAAATATGATAAGACGTATATTTATTTATTAATGCGAGACTCACTATTTTTATGTCTAAGTAATAAAAAATAAATAAATAAATAAATCAAATAATAACAAGATTATATATGTATTAATACTCTTACATTTGTTTTTTCTTTCCTTTCATATGTGATCATAATGCGATTATATATCTTTTTGGTGGTTCAAATTTGTTTGAGACTCTTTTAAGGTTATTGAGCACACACTAACACTGATTTGGGAAATCTTTGTGTGCATGAAAATGGTTTCGTAAGGTTTTAAAAGGTCAGAGCAGCCATGCATGCAAGCAATTTGCAAAAGCTCCAAACAGCATGTGCCAGAGAAGAAGAGGTTTCTGAGGATCTCTATCTCTCTCTCTCTCTCTCTCTCTCTACACTACTACGCGTACGGACAAAGCATGCAGCAATATGGCACTGATACTCCCTTGTGGATAAGATGGGTTATCTGAATAAAACCCACCCTTTCAAAAAGATCTAAGGCCAGCTAGTAGTTCTTTCCTGTTCATGCCTGTCCTGTCCAAGCCCACTCCTCCCTTGAATGGGCTCCTAGTGACCCTCCTCTCTCTCTCTCTCTCTCTCTCTCTCTCTCATAAATATAGAGATATGTTTGAGAGAGAGTTCATTGAGGTTCATCCAAAATGGAAATGAATGAACTAATGATGAGAGAGAGGGTGATGAAGGAGAGAGAAGCAAAAGGTCTATTGCCATCCTATCCATTAAAGTGGGGGGATGGGCAAGAGGAGAGATCCTAATTTTGTCTTCTCATGAGTTTGATATTGATGGCCAGAGCTTTGATCTCTTGTCATCACTCCTGCCATCATGCTCTACAGCCTTCATTTGCCTGAACTTTAATATTATTTTTATTTTTGGGAGAATTAAATCTCAGGAGGGAAAAAAAAAAATTACACAAATATGAAGAGATACAAGTCTCACTTGCATCTCCGCAACATTTCACTTGCACCACATCACAAAACCAATTGCATCTCACATGTTTTTGTATACTTTTTTGCTTGTTCCAGTGTTAAAATTCTTTTCTTCTTCTTTTTCATTTTATATAGAAATCAATCGTAGAATCAAATAAATAACTCTTTAAAATCTATCACATATGAAAGAATTATATTTGATTCAGTGATTAATTTTTGTATTCTTACACTTTTTCCTTAATATCTACAGTGAAAATGGTCCCGTGGCTATACACATGTAAATTATTAAATAGAATATATAAACCTAACAATTTTAATAAATAAATAAATAGGCATCCGTAACTATACAAGAAATAATAATAAAATCAAAATTATTGTGGCTTATGTTCGTTATTCTTCCCCGTAAGTGGGATTTAAAAGAATGTTTTGTTGGAACTTGGAACCCATTAACACAAAAAGGGGTGATCTATGGGTTTGTAGTTATTTAAAAATTAGGCAAGATTCCAAATTAGAGAACCCCATTAATAATATTTTTGAGCTTCCTTCTGCCTGTGAAATAATTTTATACTAGTTCTCGCAATATTTGCAAGGTTTCAGACATACTTGAAAGAGGCCTTAGATTCTCTGTTCGTATTTTTTGTCCCTATTCTTCATCTCGCTCTATTAGTACTGTCACATTGCCATAATTTGTATTCAATACCATTTTTTTTTTTTTTTGGTAATTAAGAAACTTTTAAAAGTTAGTTTTGAATTTAAATTTTAATGTCAGAACAGTACTAAAAGAATGGGACAAGAAACGAAACTGAGAATCTAATAGTGGCTTGAAAGTTGCATTCATTTTGAGTCTCTAAAAATTTTAAGTTGTATGGCAACTTGGATGTGTTGCATAACATGCAACATTGATCAAAACCATTTTTATTCCACAAATCTGTGGCAAGTGAAGTAGGAAGTTAATTATCTTACATAATCAATCTTTAACGGCAATGTGCATTCTCGATTAATTTCTTCCAAGCCACCATGAGTCGACAATGAGTAGAATATTCTTAATTAAGTGAAAAATTAATGTGCATTATAAAGTAATATCACCAACCACCTACAAAATTCTCCAAGCAAAATAAACATGTAGCACTTTTTTTTTTTTTTTTTGATCAGCAAAGAAAAATTTCATTAACAACATGAAATTAAAGATACAGGAAGATAACATGCATCGAGAGAGATTCGGAAAGTACAAAATACCCCTACTACTGCTACTCACATTCATATAACCAACCCCTTGGCCTCATGATTTTTTTATTTATTTATTTTTTTTTTTTAACAAAAACAGTTAAGAAGAACTTAACTAAAAAATAAAATACATGAATCCTCACAAAATCAGCCCAAAAACCCAAAGCCAAAGCCAAAACTCCACACCAAATCCAAGCTACTTCACTATTTTTGAAACTAAAACTATTCACCTAGGCTGCTACAACTCCCAACACCCACCTACTAATTTTGAAACTAAAATCTTTTCACCTAGGCTTCACTCCCAATGCCCACCCAACCAAAACTTTTCAAGAGCCTGCTTCACTCCCACCTGCTTCACCTAGGCTGCTACAAGACCCACGCCTGACAACACTATATCATGCCAAGACCCACGCCTGATGCACGCTTCGCTGATCCGACCGAGGATGTTCTATGGCCGGAAACCTCCATAGCCAATAGCTCCATGATCACAAGCCACCGAAAAAATCACCTGGAAAAAATCTCCTGGAAAAATCACTCTCCCTAAAACTCCCTTGACCGAAAAAACTATGGCCGGAACACACCTCCAACCATTGATTTTCCAATCCCACCTCTGCCACTATAGCAGCAAGCTCACCCACACAGCCTAACATTACTCCTACAACCTCCATGGTAATAGTTCTGATCAACCTCTGCTACAAGACCCACGCCTAACAACACTATACCATGCCAAGACCCACGCCTACTGCACACTCCTACTAGTAGTCTACCACACTGTGTGAAGTAGAACTGGAATCCGTTACAATTCTGATCAAGCCTCCATTAACACACCTGCTACAAAAACTTGTAAGATGACGATCCAATCACCGATCAACCACTGAGACACCTCCATACATCTGGACGAAGATCACCCCTCAAACTCCCACTCAAAGAGGAGCGCTCGAATGAAAACCAGACAGATCTGGATTAAGTTCAACACCCATGTCCAAAAACTTCCTTTTTCCCCCAAAACAAAGCATCGATACTACTCCATAAATCTGAACCATAGTTCACCCCTCAAGCTCCTACTCGCGAAAGAGCGCACGAATGAAGATCCTAACCAAATTTGGACGTCCCCTAGCCGATCCAACACCAACCTCCTCCTCTAAAATGACCCTTGTTCCAGGCATTCCCTGATGAACTCTCCTTACAGTAGCCCACAAAGCATTCCAAGGTGGGAAGATAATAGGGGAATCAAGTTTATTAAAAGGAAACTAACGAACAAACACAAGAAAGAAACTGGGTCAGCCAACCGCCATAGCCGAAGGCGGCGGCTGACTGGCCCAAAATGAGACCCGTGGAAGAGGTTTTCAGAGAGAGAAAGAGAGGTTTTCAGCACTTTAACTCAATTGTAATATTAACTATTAAAAATACAAGCAAACATGTAGCACTTAATTAGAATAAGCTAGATGCTTAGAAATAGTAAGTTGTTTCTTAAATTAATTAATAGCTTCACAAAGAATGGGGTTCCACCTGTTGTATTTTGCTTCCATGAGCTCCATTCTGTAGGTTAATCAAGAGATTGTTTTGAGACATATATCCATTCTATAGACCCTCCCTTTTGACAAAGATCCTACAAGATGTTTGTTAATGCTAATGAGTGCTAATGACAAACATATATGCTTCTAAAAAACAATTTAGCATATGAAGGAATGGAAGGTTCAGCTGGGTAAGTGGAGTCAGAAGTGGTGTGACTTAGTTGAAGAATGGGGGGAAGGTCAATTTGTAGAACATGAGAGGTGTGTTTGGTTATGTTGCTTCAACATTCCAATCAATCTCTAAAGTGTCACAACCTTCAGCTGTATAGCTAGTCATTGGGGCCTGGTGGTCCAATTTGAAGATGATATTAAAAACCCACAAACCTTTCAGCAAGGCAGAGTTCGAGTGCTTACGAGGTGTATGGAGATGATTAACAAGACTGTTTATTTGGAATGTAGAGGCACTCTTAATCCTGTGAGAGTCTGTGAGGAATTTCCAAGTTGTTTATGCCCTAGTCCCAATTCTGATAGGGAAAAAGACCATGTTCTACTTCAATCCAAAGACAAAGAAGAGATGGATCAGCTATTTGGAATGAAGGTTGTATGAGGAGTGCTCATCAAGCTTCTTCAGCAAGGGAGGAGAACTTGAGGGGAGGCTCTGATGAGGTGAGTAAGTTGTTGGAGACTGCACCAGTCAGACCAGATGTGTTGGGTAGGGGAAATGATAGTAAGTATGCAGCAGCTGAAGTTGATCTACAGGGATGCATAGGGAGTGGTTGTATAAGTGCATGCTCCAAGGAGGAAGGTCTACTTCAGGTAGTCAACTCATAAAAGACAACGATGAACAATATTCAAAATCTAAATGGGGCTATAGGCACTCTGGGCTTTTTAGAGAGTTGTGTGGGCCAGAAGGAGAAAGATCCAATATTAACCTGGAAGTACTACTTGAGGGGGTGTAGGTTGGGCCTGAGCCTAGTGGATTAAATAATATAGTAGGTTTGAAATTGGGTGATAGTGTGGCCCAGCCTAGACTCAAACCCAATCTGGTTCAATCTATACAGCAGAATTTGGGAAAGAATGCTGGTGTAAATAGAAAAGGCAAGGAAGTAGCTACCCAGAAAGCCTACACTACTTGGAAAAAAGGCTCTGTTTCACGGAGGGACAGCAGGCTAGCTGGAGGCATTAGCAAACAAAGGGGTATGGTTGGCAGCCTTGGCTTCCAAAGAGGAGCCATTTTCAGAGCCACAACAGCAGCAGTAGCTTCCTCCTTGTCATCCTCTCATAGTCACTCAAGGATTAGAAAGAGAAATCTAATAGAAGAGGCACAGTCAACATTGAAGGTAGGAATAGTTCTAGGGCTACAGTACTAAGATCAAAAGGCAGAGGTTGTGAGTAAGATAGTGGAATTAGAGGAGAATGACTTGGAAAGACTTGCAGGTGCAGTAGGGGCAAACAGAAACTAGCTGGTTGCCAAAAGGAGAAATAAGGGTGAAAAGTCAGTTTAATCATGCAAATTTTATCTTGGAATGTTAGAGGGCTGAGAAGGCCAGAAAAAATGGGGAAAATTAAGCACCTAGTGAAGGATAGGAATGTGGATGTATTATTATTACAAGAAACAAAAAGAAGTACTATGGATTATTGTTTTGTGAAAACCATGTGGCCTTATGAAGAGATGGATTTTCTAGGGGTGGACTCAAATAGTAGTGCAGGTGGACTTTTGTGCATTTGGAGGCCAGATGTTTTTAAGCTTAGAGACTGTTGTTATAGTAAGAATTTTATTCTCCTATTAGGTACATTACGCTATTCTTTTGAGTGTGTCATTGTCAATATTTATGCCCCAAATGAGATTGTGGGTAAGAGACAGTTATGGGAGGTTCTGGTAAATGTATACTCTCATTATCCAAATCCTTAGTGTGTGGGGGGAATTTCAATGAAATTAGATTCATGAGTAAGAGGAAAAGGTATTCAAAAACAGAGAGGAGGATGAAGGATTTTAATGAGCTTATTGACAAATTGGAATTGACAGATCTGCCTATACTAGGTAGACAGTTTACCAGGTGTAATGCATTGGATGAGGAAAGATAGAGCATGATAGATAGATTCTTGTTGGATTCTAGGTGGTTAGAAAAGTTCTCTTTCAAGCAATGGGGTTTACCTAGAACCATATCAAATCACTGCCCAATTCTGTTGAAGGAGGCTGAAAAGGATTGGGGCCGCAAACCCTTCAAGTTCTTAAATCCTTGGCTTTCACACCCTACATTTATACCTAGAGTTAAACAGCTATGGAAGAACATTCTTGTGTTAGGATGGGCAGGGTATAGACTCGTGAGGAAACTAAAAGAACTAAGATCTCATTTAAGGGTATGGAACAAAGAGGTGTTTCGTAATATTGATTCTCTTTTAAAGGCAGCTGAAGAGGAGTTGCATGATTAGGATCTGAAGGTAAAATCTAGGTCTCTGGCTGATGAGGATATTAGAAGAAGAAGAGAAGCTAAAAGTCTGGTGTGGAAATTAAGCAGAGATAAAGAGTGGTTATGGCATCAAAAGTCCAAAATGCTTTGGGCTCGAAATGGTAATAAAAACACTAAATTTTTCCATATTATGGCTAGCAAGAGACCGAGAAAGAACATGTTAGATTCAGTATGTGTGGAAGGGGTGTGCTTCGAGGACCTTGCTTAGATTAAACAAGCTTTGGTTAGGCATTTTAGGTAGCAGTTTTCGCAGAATTAGACTATGAGGCCAAAGATTTCAAGCCCTTTTGAGGTTATTAGCTCAAAGGCAACAACCAATTTGGAAGCAGTGTTCTCTGAAGATGAGATTTGGGCAGCTCTAAAAGATTGCGATGGGAACAAGGCCCCTGGACCAGATGGCTTTAATCTTGCATTCTTCCAAAAATGTTGGCCTGTTATGAAAAGTGAGAAAATTCAAATAATTCATGAATTTCACACAAATGCTAAACTATCAAGTGGGGTTAATAGTTCCTTCACTGTGCTTATACCTAAAAAGAATAATCCTTCAAGATTGGGAGACTATAGGCCGATTAGCTTGGTCAGCTCCATCTATAAGATCTTGGCCAAGGTGTTGTCCAAAAGAATGAAGCAGGTGCTCCCAGCTGTGATTAGTGAGGTACAGTCAGCATTTGTCAGTGGTAGACACATTCTAGATGGTGTGTTGATAGCTAATGAAGTTATAGATGGGTGACATAGAGCTAAGAAGAAAAACATCATCCTGAAGTTGGATTTTGAGAAAGCCTATGACTCATTAAACTGGGAATTTTTGCTATCGATGTTGGGTAATTTTGGTTTTGGTGCAAGGTGGATTAAATGGATGAAAACTTGGATTACAATAGCTATGGTGTCTATTTTAGTCAATGGTGCACACACTAAGGAGTTTCAACCATAGAAGGGGTTAAGGTAAGGTGACCCTCTATCTCCATTTTTGTTCATTGTTACAGTTGAATGTCTTAATCTCTTATTGGAAAGGGCACTAGAGAAAGGCCTAATTAAGGGTGCTTCAGTTGGCTCTGATCGGTTGAGTATTTCACATCTTCAATTTGCAAATGATAATTTCATTTTTTGTGAAGGTGGCATAGAAGAAGTGTTGAACATTAAGAGGGTACTGAGGTGCTTTGAGGTGATATCCGGTTTAAGAATAAATTCCCACAAAAGTGTGGTATGTGGGGCGTGCTATCAAGAAGACCAAACTAAGGAATTTGCTAAGGTGTTGAATTATCTGCCTAAGAAATTGCCTTTTAATTTTTTAGGATTGCCTTTAGGAGCGAATCCCAGAAGAAAGAGGACATGGTCTCCAGTGGTGGAGAAGTTTCAGAAGAAGCTCTCTTCTTGGAAGAGGAAATTGTTGTCTTTTGCTAGTAGGTTGACTCTGATCAAATCAGCCTTGTCCAATTTGTCTATCTATTTTTTTTCCATCTTTAAAATGCCAAAGGAGCTTGTCAAGTCTATATCTAAACTTCAGGCCAACTTTCTGTGGGGAGGTTCTGTTACCAACAGGAAAGTGTACATGGTCAAATGGAAGGAGGTCACAAACAACAAGAATCAAGGAGGTTTGGAAGTGAGGGACTTAGGTGAGGTAAATGAATGCTTGCTACTGAAGTGGTGGTGGAGGTATGGCAATGATGATATAGCTCTGTGGAAAACTATGATCTGTTCTAGGTATGGTAGAATTGGTGGGGGATAGACACCTACAATGAATCAGTTAGTAGGGGTCTCAATAGTTTGGAAGGATATTTCACAGCTATCTGTGTCTAATCAACAGTTGGGTGAATTTTTTGGAGACCAAGTCAAAAACATAGTAGGCAATGGGAGGAGAATAAAGTTCTGGTATGATTCCTGGTTAGGTAACAGAGGTTTGAAGGCTGAATTTCCTAGATTGTTCAGTTTATCCACAGAGAATGAGGATTCTCTGCAGCAGATCAAAGCATAGATTGGTGCCTCAGGAGGATGACAACTTCAATTCAAAAAGAATCTATTAGCTTGGGAAGAAGAGGATTTGCAAAGGCTATTAGGCATGTTGGACTTATTTTCTTGCCTCAGATTTGGTGTTGAGGACTCTTGCTCTTGGTTAGTAGAGAGGTCAGGGCAATTCACAATAGCTCCTGTGTGGAGGTGGTGGGATGCAACTAGTGGGCCTGGTCTGTCAGTCCCAGCGGGGGTGTGGATGAGTCTTGCCTCTCCAAAAATGCAGTTTTTTTGTTGGTTGGCTTGGCGAGGCAGGGTTTAAACCTCATCCTTTCTTCAAAGAATTGGGGCTCTTGAAGTCAGTGCTAATACTCTGTGTGTTTTCTGCCAAGCTGAGGTGGAAACTGTTGCTCATGTGTTTTTGCTTTGTCCTCTGGTGTGGAAGTGCTAGTCTCACATGGTAGATTGGTGGGATCAGGTTTGGGCTATTCCAGGTTCTGTAGAATGTTTGCTGCATTGGTAGAATGGTGGCAGGTTCAAATTGAGGAATGGGCTCTCAAAGTCTGGAAGATTATTTCCTCTGTTGTCTTATGGTCAATCTAGAAATTGAGGAATCAATGTTTGTTTAGGGGTGCTCATCCTGACCTCCAAGAATTTTGTGAAAAAATAAAGGTGCAGATTGCTTTATGGACCAAATGGCACTTAAAGGTGGATTATTCAATTCAAGACATCATATCCAATCTCCACCAGATCAGGTTGTAGTGAGGTTTCAGTTGTGCAAAGGTTTGCTGATAAAAAAACTGCTATAGTTGGCTGGTTCTCTGAGTATTGCTTCTGCTGGGTTTGATGGGCTTAGAAACATCTCATTGGCAGCAAGTATGAGCGTAAGGTTGAGGTAGTTTTGCTGGTGATTTTGCTAGTTGGTTCTGTGATGTTGGTTCTGTTATGTTGCTACTGAGATGCTGAAATGCTGCTCTGTTTGTCCAACTTACAACAGATCAGGTATTCATTAATGGTTTTTGTCACAAAGTGTAATTTTGGGCAGCTGGGTTTTGTCACAAAGTGTAATTTTGTGTTGCTCATCTGATAAAGGGGCAGTTGGCAGTTCATCTGGTTTGTTTCTACAGGAATTTGCTGGTGCATTAGCTGTGAGTTGCTGGAGCAGATTGCCGTATGGTTGGTTGGTTTTATTTTTGTGTTTGGTTTTATTTCTCTTTTTTGGATTGGTTTCTCGCCAATTTGTGGGTTGTGTGCTAGTAGATAATTGTGCTGCCTCTTTGATGCCAACTTAGTTGGAATTGTGGAGTGTTAGCTATAATGTTTTTTGCACCTCCCTCATTTATTGATGTATTTTGTTCTTGTTTTGATCATTCCATCAATAAAGTTTTCCTTTTCTTTGCTCATAAATAAAAATAAATAAATAAATAAATCACTAATGCTAATGAGTGGCAACATATATCATTAAAAATATATATGGAAAAAAAAAAGTAATAGTATATATTTTTGAAGTCAATTTGAATTTGAATTTTTTTATTTTTAAATTTAAAATAAAAAAAAATGTTGATTTGATTTTTTGACAACCATTTGATTTTATAATGGACATCTCTATTTTATTCATGTGATGAAGATGATCTGAATCTGAGAGTGAGTGTAAAATTGAAAAAAAATCTAAATGTACAAAAATTTAACTTGGGTTGGATGGACTCAAGTCCAGTGTAAAAAAAAAATTAACACTAAGATAATAAAATTTCAAATTTGATTAAGATTTGGACTAAAATCTGTTGATCCAAATTAAGGGGTGATTTGGAATGATCTAAATAAGTGTATTTTTTGACTTTTTATGAAATATGAGTTGGGTTTGAAGTGATATGAGTTGAGTTTAAAGTGGTATGATATAAAAGTGATGTGACTTAGACAAGATGATGTAATTTAAATAAAATAGTGATTTTTGACTTTTTTAAGTTATAACAAACTAAGCCTAAATTTGGTTAGGATCCATGTATTACTCTCACAACCACGGGATATTATATCCCTTAATAATGGTAAGATAAAATGGGGAGAGAGAGAGAGAGAGGAGCATTTTTCTTTCGTATGTAAAGGAGAATAAGAAAAAGGAAAAGAGAAAGATTGAGGGGGTGATTTCAACCCATGCCCACATTTTGCATCCATTAAAAGATGAGCAAAAGAGAGGAAGTAAGCTTTCCCATCTCTTTTAAACGAAACATCACATTTTGTCTTTGAAAAGTCAACTTTTTTTTCTTTTCCTTTTTTTTTTTTTTTTTTGGGATGAAAAATGTGGGTCCAAACACAAAACGAAAATAAAACTTATTATTTTTATACAATTTTATATTTTTTAAGATAAGAATATTTTTAAAAAATTTGAAGTATTACTTTCATAATTATTTTTGATAAATTAATTTCTATTTTGTTAGAAAAATTTTAAAAAACTAATTTTGCGTTGATACATGTGCCGCGGCGACTTCTAAGTATGTTTAAGAGTGTTTTGAAAAGTTGATAAAAAATTAACTTTTAATTTTTTACCAAACTTTTTAACTTTTTAAAAAATGATTTGAAAAGTTAATAAAAAACTGACTTTTAATTTTTTAATTTAATATTTATTTATGATGTCAAATCAAATTAAAATAACCAAAATACCCTTACCCAACATAAAAAATTTATTTTTTTATTTTTTTGTCATAGGCCCCAATTTGTAATTTCACACTTGCCTTTTTGACACTTCCCAAACCAATTTTGTTACGTTTTTACCACTTGTATTTTTGGACATTTTGACAAAAACGCGCCCTTTTATTTTGGTTCCCAAAACGGCACCTAATAAAAGGAGAAAAAGAATAAAAGAAATTTTTTTACAGCACTTTATAGCACAACAAACATCAACCCAAAACCATCACCATCACTTCTGTAACAGAATATAAAATGACAAAAAAAAGGAAAGAAAAGAGTTAATTAGGTGTGTACATCTCCAAGAACTCATCTCTCTCACACTTCATGAGCCCAACTTGGAGAGTTTTCACTTTCATCACAAGACCAAACCAACTCTTCTCTGCTGCATAACCGACTTTAGCAGAAGACAATTCATCCAAATCTGCGCTGTCAACAATGCTAGTTGGTGCAGTCAAAACCGTGGCAAACAGATAGCCAGATTACCAGGACCAAAAGTAATAGGATTCCGAGAACAACCACCTTAATTTTCATATTTTGGTACCACATCTTCCTTCGGATCTGTGTCCCTTTTTTCTTGAATTCTTGGGCCTGAAAATAGCAATAATATATAGAGGTGTTCATTATCCGTTCTAAAATGAAGAAGAAAAAAAAAATAGAGATTATTGCTAAAAGGTAGACATGGATAAACCTACCGAATCACGAAGATCTTGTGCTTTGTCTGAGAGAACAGTTAGGTTTTCCCCTCGGTCAATAGCCTGAAAAATGTATATTGGGTAAATTAAACAAGATTAAATTCATTTTGCTTGTTTTTATTGCTTGTAGTGATCCAAACATGGTGCAAAGGTGCTTTCAATGACACGCACACTTCAATCAGACAGCGACAACAACAGTGAACTAGGAAGCGCATGATGCATTGGATGCATGAAAGGGTGTAATAATTTTCAACTAAGGTGGGGGTCACTTTGCCTTTTTTTCATGTTAGTTTTAAGTCAGCTATATGTTTTTGTAAGAGTTGAATCCATAGATTAGTTTTACCTGCTCTATCTACTACATGAAAAAATGTCAGCTTTCACACTCAAAGCTCTCAATAGCTCTAGGAAATAATTTAGTTTAATCAAGTAAAAAAACAACCTATACACTCACCTCATATGTCACAAGGTTGTGCCTTTGTCATAAAAAATGTACAAATATACAATTTCATTCTAATGCATCATAAAATTGTATCCTAAATCAGGGGCATTAAACAATCTCTACTTCACATTTTCAAAACATTAAAATGCGTGAGAATCTTGCTGTTAATGTATTTGATCTTCAAGCTGATCAAGTAAATCAGACTACCCAACAAAATTCTGCTTTCCAGTCTCGAGCAGAATTTTCAAGGTGCAGCAGAGGTCAAGGAATGGAATGTGGTAGATAAACTGAGAAAATAGATGCTGGCACATAATTTCACCCAAATATATATATATATATATATGTGACCCAACATAATGCAAAGCAGTGTATCAGAATGCATGTAGAAAAGCCCAGATAAATAAAAATAAATTTTTAAAAAAAAAAGGTACACCCAGTTTAGTGCCCATTAGATGAGGGTCTGAGAGAGAGATTGGGTTATGGCATTATTTGCAAAGATGTAGATGTAGAAGATGGGAATGTCAAGAACAATGCTATCAAGAATTTTTATATTAAAAAAAGAACAAGAATGCACATGCATGAAAAAAGTAAACAATATATACATACAGAAGCAATAAGAAATAAATTACTTAAACCCTCATGTTAGATTTCCTTTCAAATGGATTTGTCATACCTTGTCAATATTTTCCAACATAATGCTTTTAACTTCTGAAACTTGGGCCTTCACTTTTAATAGCTTTTCAATCTCCTCAGCATGGTCGATTATGTATTGCATGTGCTCTTTCATAACCGGGCTGTAGATCAAAAGACATTGTCTTAATTCATTTCTTTATAGTACAATCTTATTGCTCAAAGGCATATCAATATTAAACATACCCAAACTCCTTATTGAGACTTTTGGCAACAGCTGTATCAGCCTTGCCACCACCATATCTTTTCTTGAAATCAGCCCTCATACGTTCCAAATATGCAATAGAAATCTGCTTCCCAACAGATTCTTTGGCAACGACACAATAAGCTGCAAATTCCAACAACCGCACTTTAAGTGACATGAAGCAGAAAACTTTGATTGTGATGCATTACAGTATGGGATGGGTGGGACAGGTAAACAGCAACAAAGAACTATAATTAGAAGCTTGCATTTGTTGGCTCTTTCCACGAAATTAAGTACTTAAAATAATAGAGATATAATTAAAACTACAATGTGTTGTTTTTTCTTTTCTTTCTTTTTGCAATCAAAACGTACTAAGACATTGAAATTTGAAAACTATATAGTCAACAAAAGTTATCCTCCAAGCTATTTTACAAGTGCAACAATGATTGTTAAAATATTATCCTTCACGATTTGATTCATACAATTTGATACAAGTTTCAACCAAAACAATTCAATTACTATTGAATCTTAAATTGAGAGAATCATATGATTCGATTGAGATTCCTCTGTCGATTATGATGCATTACAGTGTGGGATCATGGAGGGAACAACAACAAAACTATTGTCAAACTACCACTACTTCCACAACCACACAATGTACCACCTCAACTTAACAAGCATTATCTGAGCTCTTTTGAGTTGGCTAGATGAATGCTATTCTGCACTTCCTCTCTAAGGCCCTAAAACCCATAACTTTACTTAAACTACAAATTAACATACCATTTCTTGCTATTCTAATCTGCTTTTATTTTAGTATGTCCCTTATCCTAGTATTTCCCTTAATGCGAAGTAAGTTGGTCCTCCTTGCAAGCATAGATATTTGTCTTTAGTTGCTCAGCACCAAACCATCTTAACTCAGTTTTTTCTCATTTAACTAATTTCTAATCAACTATAATTGGTGCTCTGGTTATCCTAGTATTTCCCTTAACTTGAAGTAAGTTGGTCCTCCTTGCAAAGCACATATATTTGTAAACCATCTTGCTCAGTTTTCTTTCATTTAACTAATTTCTAATCAACTAAAATTGGTGCTACTTCTATGGAAGCTTCGTAAAAATTTATAAATGCCACAGTATGGCATATTAGCCTGCCCTAAGCCAACCCCTATATATATATATATATCCCCTAAATAGCAACAGTACTCGGCTAAGCGAATCCAGTGGTATTATCTAACCAAATTTGTAAAGGATCAAATCCCTTTCTCTATGCAAATTTATGTACTTTTTTGCAATACATAATACGAAAACAATTAATCAGGACAACAAGATACAATTGTACAACAATCAATGAAAGTTTCCACATAAAAACAAGAACAGAAAATAAAAAGTTTTCCATTTAAATAAACCCAATGCTTGTGCTTCATATATCTCTCACTCTTGAGTTAATTAACAAATGGACAATGAAAATGTCTAGGGCATCTTCAATCGAAATTGAGAGCCTAAGTCTTGTATGGTTAGGCGATGAATTATACTTACAAAAAAGCCTAATCACAACAAGAAATATAGTAGCTAGTGCTTCTCTCTCACAAATTTAATAACCCTCTGAGCATGTTTTCTTAATAGACTTTAAATTAATCACTGTGTGAGCATGTCTCTGAATCAAATCAATACACTGTCAATCCAGTTAACCTTCAAGCAAAGCAACCCAAGGAGACAAATTGTCATTTAACTCTCAAACAATTTTTTTTTTTTTTCAAAAATCCTATATCATAGTTCTTTGGTACAGTTCAAACCATAACTTACCCTAATAACAACCAAATTCTTATACACATTTCCAAAGAATAATCAACAACAATATTAATTACAAAACCCTCTATGTAAGACTGATTAAAATCCAACTAATTGATTAGGTGATCCAAGCTATACACTTCTACCAATACCAAAACAGCAAAACACATAAGATCCAAAACCCAACTTTTTTTCTTTTCTTTTCACCTATTTTATCAGCAACCAAACAGAAAAATAGCAGAATCAATCATAATTAAAACAGAGCAACATATCACAGAGAACATCATATCATCTCTTTCGAGCTCCCAAACTACTTAGAGACTCAAACTTTATACAAAGAAAGTTCAGATCCACCGAGTCCCACTAAAAATTCAACTTGAACCCATGTTTGGTTCCCGAGAAAATGCAGGGAAAACAAAGAGATCGGGAAGGGAAAAGTTTACCGTAACCGTCCTCGACGAGGAAGTTGAAGGTGTGATGGTCACAGTTGTAGGTGAACTTGTTGTTGCCCGAAGGGAGTCTCTGGAGGCACTGAGTCGCGATCGCTGGAAAGTTCCCAGTGAACTCGGTGTACTCGGCCAACACCATTGTCCCCCGAGCCACGAAGCTGTATATGAACGATTCCTGACCCATCTGTCCCCTGACTCGCTGAGTCGAGCTCCGAGTTTTAGAGAGAGAAAGGGACAGCCCAACGGCTATCGAGCAGAGAGAGAGTTTTCTTTCCGAGTTCTCTTTCCTTCCTCTGTTCTTCTCGGGATTCCTCTACGTTGGCATTTTTAAGGCTCCGTCTGGGTTTTCTTTTTAACTTTGCGGCGAAGTTAGCACATCTTCTTCTTATTATTATTATTATGAGGAGGTGTCTTTCGTCAATTATATATTTTAATTAAAAAAATATTTGAGCGCCACAATTTTTGTGACCAAAATAGTTCAAAATCGTCAAAATGACGTCGTTTTTGGTGCAAAACATGTCAAAACGACATCGTTTTGACAGTTTTGAGCCATTGTGACCACAAAAATTAGTTTTTGGTGCAAAACATGTCAAAACGATATCGTTTTGACAGTTTTGAGCCATTGTGACCACAAAAATTATAACCCTCTAACATTATTGTTTTAATTAAGAAGTTATTATAAATTATTATATTATTTAATTTATTTTTTTAATATTATTTTATAAAAATTTATAAAATTATGAAAATAATTTATTTCTAAACAACACCTCGTCATCATTATTATTATTATTATTAAAGGGTTGGACTGGATGACGATTAAAAGAAAAATTTAGGACGAGCCAAACTCATTTTTTGCTGGTCGTATGTTAAAGTTTGAATTTTTTTTAAATTTTAGTGTAATAAACACACACACATCAAAAAAAAATATATATATATATATATAACATTTAATATAAAATATTTTAATTGATTTAGAGGTTGTTTGAAGACACTAAAAAAAATCAACTTTTAATTATAAAAAATTAAAAAGTCAGTTGTGTTAACAATTTAGTGGCTTTTTTATGTCACATCAATTTTTTTGTTTACAAAAAATAAATTTTTTAATTTTTTTTATAATTAAGTGTTCGATCTAATTTATGCATACTTTAATTAATCTCAAGTGACTAATTCTATAGCCTACTTGGGATCCATTTAAAGGTAGAGTAAATACCCAATATAGACGGTCTCAAAAAACATACTCAAACTTTCTCAAATGTATTACCTAAAAGAATGAAAAAGCCAAACAAACAAACAAGCCTCAAACACCTACATAGTTATGGAAAATTGCAATGCTAAATTTTATTTTTAAAAAAAAAATGAATAAAGTTGACTTTTTTATGACGTTAATTTTTTTTTAACTATATTAATTAATTACCAAATGTACCCTTAGGGCTGGCTTAAAATTTTTATAATTGAGGCAAACATTTTCTCAACAGTAGTTATTAGGTTTCCCTGAAATATAGTTTATGGCATTCATTTTAAAGGAATCAGGATTCCTTTCTTGAATTTTCTCTTTGGCTTCATACTTGTTAGGTTATTTGGCTTACATTTAGTCCTAATTTCGATGATCCGAACCGTTCACATTTTAAGATTTGTTGAGTATATTATACCTGTAAAAAATCAAGTTGATCGGATATCAAGAAACATGTGTTAGGAAAATTGTTTATTAAATTTTTTTTAAAAATGATTTTTAGTTTGATGATCCGAACACATGTTTTCTGATATCCGATCAATTTGATTTTTTACAGGTATGATATGCTCAACAAATTTTAAAATGTGAACTGTTCGAATTATCGAAATTAAACCTAAAAGTGGTCCTAATAACCCAGCAAGTATAAAGTCAAGTAGAAAACTCAATGAGAGAATCCAGAGTCATTTCAAGGTGCTATGCTTGGTGAAAAAGGAGAAATAATGTATAATAATTAGTGAAAGAGTACGAATACAGTATTCCAATAATATTGTACAGTTTTTCCTACAAGATAGGAGTGAAACGGCGCCGTGTGATCCTTGTACGGTTGAAAATGGGGCTTAGAGACTTCTGGAAGTGGATTGACTACTTTTCTTTTTTTTCATTTTTTTTTTAATTTGAAGATACCTACCTTTGACTTGACGGAGGAAAGGAAAGAAAACCACAAAACAAGAGAGACATTGATTCGCTTTAGACGCCGTTTAATTAATTAATTTATTCTGCACGTTTTGAGGGTGTTTTGAGACGATTACTAAAAATTAATTTTTTAAACTTTTTTTTGGATTTTTTTTATGTGATAGGTGATCTGATTGAAAATAAGTTAAAAATTAATTTTTAATTTTTTTTTTTTTTTTTTGTATATTCCTAAATGGCTCCTGAGAAGTAAGTTGGCTTTTTAACCTTTTAACTTTTTAATTATTTTAGGAGTTATTTGGAATGATCTAAATAAAAATATTTTTTGACTTTTTATAAAATACGAGTTGAGATTAAAGTGATGTGGTAGAAAGGTGATATGACTTAAATAAGATGATGTGATTCAAATAGGATAGCGACTTTTTGACTTTTTTAGGTCATGACTAGGGCTGTGCAAAATACCGCCTAATCTGCTAAAACTGCACCGATCCGCATCAATCCATACTGCTCTAACCGCTAACCGCGGTTTAAACTTTAAAATTTATAATCCGTCAACCGAACCACCCCACTCCGCTATAGTTAATACATACATATTTTTTAATTTCCAATGAAATATCAATATAAAAATAAGTGTGAATGAGATTTAAGATATGGAATTTATTACAAATTAGTGGTTATATATACGAAACATATTATGTAAAATTATTTTGTGTTATATATCTAAAAAATATTATACAAATTAGTACTATATATTATGCAAATGTATGATAATTAGTTAAAATATTCTTCAATCCGCCAATCCGTCAAAAATCGCCCAAACTGCAATTTCTCAATCCACTAATCCGCTAACTCGCCATTCGATTTGTAATTTTACTCTCAAACTGCCCGAACCGCACCGCGCATATCCCTAGTCATGACAAACAATTCCTTAATTTTAGGCTAAAAAATTTCATTTGGGATAAGTTTTTTTGTTTTTTTGACTTTTATGAGAGAAAAAATGAAATGATTATAATTTGAATGTTATATTTTATCTTAGGTCTCGTTTGACAACTTTCAATTTTAGCGAAAAAGTCAAAAAGTCACTATAAGTTGTCACATCACTCTCACTATTTTTTTTGCGCATATTTTCATAAAAAGTCAAAAAATTACTAAAATAACATATTCCCAAACGAGGCCTTATTGAGCTAAAAAAATTTATTTTGTCTTTTTATGACTATTTTAACCCTAACACACACCAACCCAAAAGTTAGTTTACTAGCACTTTTCAAAACAAGCCTAAATAAAGGATATTAATTAAAATTATAAATTAAATAAAGTAACATTAGAAGTAATAATTGATGCTGCAATTATTACGATTCCATGCTTTAGATAGTTCTATACTTTGTTGGTCTTTAATATTGTATTATTAAGATATACATGTAAATATATTTAGGTTGTATTTATATTATAAATTTTAATAAATATTTCAAAAGAAAATGAAAAAATGTAATAAAAATATGAATGAAATATATATATATATATATATTTTTAAAAAAAAAATTTCATTCAAATTTACGATCCAAACACGTATTAAGGAATGTTAATAACACAATGAATTACACAATAATCCACATAAAATACATTGTTATCTGTTCATATCATTCAATAATAATGCTCGAAAGCTCTAATGGAGCTCTAATGGTGGGTCTCACATATTGATGTAATGTTTTGACTTGTTTTCTTTTCTTTTCTTTCTTTTTTTTTTTTTGTGTATTTTTGTTTGTTTGACACCTCATTAAAGCTCATGTTAGAGCTCTTTTCCATAACTACCCTTTAGCGTTAATGTTTCATATGGTTGCATTTTGCTTTGTGTTTATAAATTTGACACAACTACATTGTATGATTTTAAAATTTTTGATTCACATAATACTTTATTTCATTTTTATTAATCATAGGTTAATTATGGTTCAGTTTGGGAAGTAAATTTTTAATTATTTTAAGTTAAAATTTACAAAAAGACAAAATAAGCTATAATAATTAATGAGACAAAATATCATATCAAACCCATAATCATTTCATTTTTTTTCTCACAAATGTCACATTCAATTACAAAAAAAAAAAAATTAGCTATCTTTCAAAATACAAAAAATTTAGCCTACTAAAATAATCAAAAACTAAAATAGTTAACTTTTCAAACGAGACCATATAAATAAAAAAAAAATATTACTATTATTTTTTTATCCTTAAATATAAATTTTATCATTAATTATTTTTGTATTTACATAAGTTTTGTTCGTATTAATTATTTTTGCATTTACATAAGTTTTGCTCGTTTTAATCATAACAAAAGGAAATTGGATGTAGTTAAGGCCAATTTACAGGGCATATTAAATTTCTCAAACATTACATCCCCATCCCTCGCGGGGATCTGGGGTGACTGTTGTGCGGGGTGCACAGCAGTTATTGTTGTGCAATCAAATGAGCCTATTTCAGGGTTTATTGCGATAATTCGAATTGTTCATATTTTAAAATATATTAAGTAGAATATATTTGCAAAAAATTAAACTAATCAGATATCGTTTACTCATTCATTCACTCACATTTGTATCTACAAAAATAAATAATAATTGTGATTTAAAATATTAAAATGAATACAAAGTGGATGAAAGGGTAAATGATATTTGATTAATCTGATATTTTTACAGAAATGTTCTACTTGATGTATTCTAAAATGTGAATGGTTCACATTATCAATATGGGCCTCGAAATAAACCTATTTAACCACATAATAGTGACGGCTATGCAGCCCATATAATAGCCACTCTAAATCCCATGCGAAATTAGTTGATGAAAAAGGATTAGGCACCGTTTTTTGTTTTTTGTTTTTTTTTTGGCTCCACACAACGCGTCCGGATCCTCTAGAGTGATCCTCTGAAGTGATCCTATAGAGTGATTCTTTGTGGCGCGACACGTGTCCCATTAATAGAATTAATGGCTGAGATGATCCTTGAGCCAAACCCCAAAAAAATAAATAAATAAAAATAAATAAAAAATTGCAGGGTTTGCACTGTAGATTGAGAGGGAAGAGAATGAGAGAAAGCTGAGAAAGAAGAAAGAAGTCGTCGCGCCCAACGCTGCCTCATCTCTCAAAGCCATCTCTCAAAATCTCTGCAAATCTTAAACCCATTTTCTTCTTCATCTCTCATACCCATTTTCTTCCTATACCCATTTTCTTTTCTCATGTGAGTTTCTCTGCAAATCCACCCATTTTCTCCTTAAAGCTTCTTGAAGAACATATTCGAACTCTGCAAATCTTAAACGCATCTCTCAAAATCTTTGCAAATCTTAAACCCATTTTCTTCTTCATCTCTCAAATCTATTTTCTTCCTATTCCCATTTTCTTCCTAAACCCATTTTCTTCTTTATTTCTCAAACTCATTTTCTTCATATTCTCTGCAAATCCACCCATTTTCTCCTTGAAGCTTCTTAAAGAATAGATTCAGGCGATGCGACTTCGGCAAAAAATTGTGGATCAAACTCTGTAAAAAAATTGCAAAGAAAATTTTTCCTTAGCTTTCTCTTTCTTCTCCCCTCTCTCGATCTGCAGTGCAAACTCTGCAATTTTTTTATTTTTTTTTTTCGGAGCCTGGCTCACCAAAACGACGTCGTTTTGGTGAGGGATCATCTCAACCATTAATTCTATTAATGGGATACGTGTCGCGCCATAAAGAATCACTCTAGAGGATCACTTCAGAGGATCACTCTAGAGGATCCAGACGCCCACACAACTTTTGTGAGGGGATTCTGTAATAAACACAAATGTATTACAATAAATATATTTATATATATTATAAATTAAATGCAATATGTTTATATGCCTCTGTTTGACTTTGAGATGTTAAATTTTTTAGCTTTTTGACTATTTTAGTCAAAAAAAATAAAATAGACTTTTTAGTTCAACAAGATCAAATAGCACATCCAAATCATAATCATTTCATTTTTTCTTTCACAAAAGTTAAAAAAACCAAAAAGTCCACTCTAAACAAAACTTTTTAGCTCCAGATTAAAATAACAAAAAATTCAAAAACCAACCCATATCCCAAATGAACCAATATATTATAACTTAAATGCAAATGATGTTAATAGTTTAATAGTTTGGGTGTGTTATTATGAGGCCAATTTTAACACAATATATATAAATGTATGAGATTTCATTGGAAAAATTACTGTGTTTGGTATAACTTTTGAAAATTAATTTCACCTTTATATTTGAATGTTATATTTGGTATGAATTTTCAAATCATGATTCTAAATCAATTTTAAAATACATTTTAAAAACATGTTTGGTGAAGCAGACAATTTTTGAATTTTTAGTTTACCCGGTCGTCTGCCCGGTTGATTGGAACAGTACAATTTTTTTTTTTGCAATTGTCAACCGCCACCTGTTATTTGGAAGAAAAAAAAATATTTTTTTTTGATATTTTTCAAATATACAAATTATTTTTTTGAATTGAATTTTAAAAAGAGTTTGGTTATGAATTTTAAATAAAAATTTTAATATAGTTTTGAGTTGTGTGTTTAGTTATGAGTTATAATGTGACGCCCCAAAAGTCGGGAACATCAGATAATATATTAATCATTAAATACAGGGTTTATTTAAGATTACAAGAGTAGGAAACGTCACTAATGAGTTTTTTGGATCATAACCAAGCAAGATCTCAAAAAGGTCAGAGGAGTCAAAATAGCCTCCCTTCAAAATCCAACCACCTTAGATAGCAAAGTTACATTTTTTGCAGATCTTGACAAGGTATTAACACAAGACCTACATGAGTTGACGGGGTATAAGGATAGGTTACAAATGTTATATATATACTAATTACAAAATCATGTCTTAAATACAGCATGAGATCTATCATTTACAATCTCAAAACACGTTCACAAACTAGTTTTTAATCCTCCTAAGGTAGCCGTACATCCTCAAATGCTTCAACTTTGCCTTCAACCGGTCTACTAGTCTTCAATACTTGGCACGAAACGCCATGAGCTTTGAATGCCTATGTAGACGTCCCCGAACGTCCCGGGAGGGAAATCCCCCCCTCCCCGTTTTGTTCATTGGGCTCACTACAGTTCAAGACTCAATGTCACGGTCCTGTATCTAATCTCGCAGAGTGCAATGCAAGACCGATGAATCATCAAAGAGTCCAAATCCGGCAAATCGTTTTTGAAAACAGATTTTTTTTTAAAGAAGTGCCGAACATAGATTGCTTTGCTAGATACAGAGTCGCCACCTAAATATTTTATTTTGAAAAATTTAGGAAACCCTGACTCGTTGCCTAAGGCCACATGTCCGTCATCACCAAAGTTGCCTCGGCTCGGGAACTTGGGTACGATTGGGGAAGGTCATTTCGTGAGCACCCCCGCTCGCCCGATCAAAGATCGGCCTCTACTAACCATGATATCTAATTTTGAAAACGTTATGTGCTCTTATTCCGGTTATTAGCCTATATTTACTATGTGATGCGCACAACATACAAATATAGACCGGATCGCCTAAATTGGAACAACACATCTCATGTTTGTTTTGAAAATGGTTTGCTACTCGCAAGTAGGCTTAAAATGCAGATTTTGCCACCCTCGGGTGGGCTTAAAAAACAAGATGATTTGCCACTCTCGAGTGGGCTTAAAACTCACAATTGATGAATTGTTCCAATCCAAATAACCCAACCTTCACCCACATGCATTCAGGCAGGTATACCACGTAAACACGTAGCCTTATGGTAAGCATGCTATCATGCCAGTCACTCACACACATGCAAGGATGCTAAAGCATAAACACTTACCGAGTACTCCAAGCCAAAACAGAAGCTATGTTAGAAATCCATGCATGATCCTAACTATACAGAAATGCATAATGCAACACATGCAGGAATGCAATTACAATAGGCTCGGCAATTCTAAAGATGGCATGTGATGATGCTACAACTAACACGTATTCAATTTGAAATTGAAATACAAATGCAATTAGTATGATGCGCCGAGCCCGGTGCATGCAAGACAAATGAATGAATGCAAACATGCTATCATAAGTATGCTAATTGAAACATGCCCTAATCTAACCATCATAAGCTGGTAAATAAAAGGGAGAAAGACGTGGGGTTGGAAGACATACATCACACACACGCACACTTATTACAATTGTGCCCTCACTCGGAGGGTCCGAATAAATAATACAGTCTGAATAAATAAAAGCTACAGCTATTATTACACAACAGTAACTAATTAACAAATTAGCTAAGTAAGCATGTAAACTACATGAATGTGACTGCCTCGGCTCTGCTTTGGGTGACAATGGATGCATGCATGCTCGAGTCACCTCGTCGAGAAATTCCATCGCGATGCCTCGTCTCGCCTTTGTTTGTAACTGATTTTAGAAATTTGCACAAGGCTCCAAGAGGCTGAAACTCCACCCTGGGAAGGCTGCCGACCAGCTATGGGCTTGGAAAACACCAGCCGACCACCCTTTGTGGTGGATACCAAAAAAGGTGGTCGGCCTGCCAGAAAAACTGGTCGGCTGACCACTTTCTGTCCCTGGATCCTACTTTTCTGCAACACAAAGCAAGAGAAAGACATGACAAGGTATTTTCAACGAATGTGTGCATGACCACACTTCCTGTCCTTGCACAAGCTCAAGGGGGTGTAAACATCGATCCTCATGCCACCAGTCACGCATCTCGATGCATGATGGCCGAGGAGTCGAATTGCACGACACAATGTGAAATGAATGCACGTATAAACACAACAAGGCCTAGACTCCATTATGGTTAATCCGGAGTGTCGGTAACCGGGAATTGAGACACGTTTCGTCACTTAGGGTACGGAACGTCCCTCGTTTCCCGTGCTTGGGCTAACTCCTATCCCAAACACAATGCAAATAAGATGGCATACACAATGCGACTAACATGTAACCTAGCATACGCAATGCTATGGACTAAGATGACATACACAATGCATGTGATGTAACATGGCATACACAATGCTCTAATATGCAACCTAGCATACGTAAAGGTTATGGACTAAAATGGCATACACAATGCGTGATGGACCTACACCAACATGAGTGGGCCTCAGCCACACTCACATCAGTGGCCATTAGATGAAAATGAGACAACCGAAACGCGTGCACACATGCACAAATACCAAGGACCGAACCTAAGGCATCAAATGTCACTCTAGTAAAGCATGGCAAGGAATGAAAGATGGCATAAAATGACACATGATACAGCTCTGAAATGTGATAAAAGATGGTCCCGAAACATGCAAACATGTCACACAATGCAAGCTAGGGGGCCCGGGTACCGAAACTAGTGAAGTGCGTTACACTAGAGGTACCCAAAGCAATGCACCAGTGGCAAAACCAATCCCAAACAGACCCTAGGCAGGTCTGAAATAGTGGGAAAATAGCCTAAAATGATGGCCCGGAATGCAACGAAATGAAGCTCATTCAATGGTCGGCAAATGAGGCATACAAGCCCGACTCTCAAACGCATTTAAGGAGTGCAAAACATGGCAATATAGCATTCATATAGGCTCTGAAATATGATGCAAAATGGACCCAAAACATGAACACACCTCAGTATATGCATGGAATGGACCACAAAACTCAAAGTTCAGCATGGGTATTGAACTACAAGCATGCAAAACAAACATCATTCAACCATGAAACCGAAAATAGAGCTAGGGCAGTCCAAAATAAGCACATTATCAGTTTAAGGCATAGCCAAAATATGCTAGAATCAATGGCCTATAAAGCATGCAAAGAAAGCTAGTGAACCATGAGTTGTTCTATAACTATATGAAGCATATGAGGGCTCACCCAACCAGCAAAAAATAGAAGTATTTTATGCCAAAATATGTCCAAATAACCACTGAAACTCAGTCAACACATGCAAGAATGATGAGCCCCTTTGGAAAGCCATGCGAGGGGTTGTTCTACACATACATGATAGACAGACAAAAGGGCAAAACTACCTCTGGAAATAAGTTATGATAGCCCTAAAACTCATCAAAAAAGCCCTGAAATTAGTCTAGGAAACATGCAATGAAAGGCCCATTTGAAAGGCCTTGAATAGGATTGTTCTACACATGCATCATAGACATAAAATATGGCCAAAGGGGCTTCGGACAGGCAAACCTCAAAACTCACATAATAGAGCCTGAAACAAGACTTCAAAGCATGCAAGATGGGGCCCCTTTGGAAGGCCAAAAGGGCCAACAAACAAGACAAGGAGAGAGGGGGTCACCCCCCTTTGATTTTAGGGCTTAAAGACACATATAATCCACTAAAAATCCACTAGATTTCATTGGCTAAAAGGGCAAACCAAGGCCAACACAAAATGCCCTAATGCATAGCCTTAAACATGAGGGAATGAAGCATGCAAAGGGGAAGGTGACCCCAAACAGAAAAGTGACCTTAATAAAACATCAAGAGGGGCTCAAAATAAGACTCTTTTCAGTTTATGAAAAATCTCGAAAATGCTCACAAGTAAGGCTAAGATATGATGCAAAATAAGCCTACAAAGAGGGATAGAGCATACAAGGAGGTAGATGGCCTCAAACAGAAAAGTGTCCTCAATCAAACTTCAAGAGAAGCTCAAAAAAAGAGAATTTTAAGTTTATGACAAAGTCCAGAAAAGCTTGCAAATAAGGCTAATCAATGGAGCAAAATAATGCAAGAAAAGGGAAAATAGAGACTCACCCTTGAAGAGCAGATTTCCAGCAACTTCTGGACCAAGATGGGAGTTCTTTAACCTCTAAAAACCAGCTCCAAGATACTTGGATGGATGGTGGAGGTGGTAGGCTATGAGGTGTGGTGCAAATGGTGTAAGAATATTAGGGTTTGGAGCTTGGAATAGTGGGCTATGAAGGGAAGTGTGTGTATCCCTTAAACAAAATTGTTGAACCCCAGTAAAGGAAGAGGAGGGCCTCTCTTATAGAGAAGAGAGGCCAAAGCTTCTCTTAGAAGCTTCAAGTATCCTCCATACACGTGTATGGAGGATGGTTCAAATGCCCCTCAGCTGGCACAGTTGTGATGCATTCAGAGAGAGCAAAAAGCAAGAAGCAGGCCGACGTTAAGGTGGTCAGCCGGCCACTCCCCCTGGTCAGCCGACCAGGGGTCAAAAGGTTCAAAGGAGAAATGCTAGCCGGCCACCCCAAAAAGGTGGCCTCCCAGATGAGTGCAACACAGCTGTATGGTGAAAAACTAGAAAATATGACTCAAGAGAGAGAAAAACCAGCTTTTTAGCAAGGTTCAAAAGGGTCAAGAAGAATTACTGGTCGGCCTACCCATGTTGGTGGCCTCCCAGATGAGCACAACATAATGGTGGTATGAAAAACTAGAAATTGTGGCCTAAAAGTGAGAAAAACCAGCTTTCTGTCAGAAAAACCGACTGGAGGAGAGAGAAAAAGAGAAAGCTGGTTTCCAATACTACCACCTCCCTAGCAATGAAAATAGGGTATCTACCAAAAATGGACCAAGACAGATGCAAAACGAAGGTTCGGGGGCCAAAACGCGCAGTCCGAAGCCCCGAAAACAGGTTGTTAGGCACCGGAAGTGGCGTATGATCACGAAGGTGGTTTCCCGGGCCACAGTGTCCCTCTAAAGGGAGGAAATAAGGTGTGTACCAAAAATCGGAGCAAACGGAGGTAGTTAAGCGGTCCCGAACCGAGACACACGATCGACAGCTCCGAAAACCAAAAACTGGGCTCCAAATGGGAAAAATGGCTTACGACCACGAAACGTAGCCTACGGCCATTGAGAAATGGTCTACAAGACCTCTCCCTCCCTTCGAGAAGAGAAAACAGGACCTGGTTTGCAAACCGAGGCAAAGCACAAAAAAGCCCCGAAGTCCGGAGGCAAGACTCGCAGCCGAGACTCTGAAACCTCAGAACGAGCACAATATACATCATCACCGAGCGCTCAATTGGTGACGTCTAAGTCTTAAGGTCGGTCAAAAATGGGGTGTCTACAGCCTAGTAAATGCACACACACCCCGTCCATTTTTTCCAATCCAATACATCATCACATTTATAGCAAGCAAGTAGTGAAGCATGATATTCAAGTCAATAACAACAATTTCAATAATAAAGGAAATGAACCTGTCATTCAAACAGATAATAAAGGTTATAATGTTAGTGGTTAGTATTCTAGAAATCCCCCAAAGAGATTTCATCCTCCCAACGAAATTTCATCTTCCCAACCACAAGAATTGGACACCGGACTATTTGGAACTCTCCCTTTTGCTATTTTGTTGCAGAACTAACCTCGAATGCCTACCAACGGTTATATACCGAGTAGCGCCAACCGCAGGGCCTCAAAAGGGATAGCAAAAAGAAAAAAGTTTTATCTCCTGAATCCAACCTTATCCTTTCAAAAATTTTTTATCCTCCTGAATGTCCTATCCGGACCCAAGCTTATCTCAGCAATCAAACCATCGCAAAAAGTCTGAATACGTCCATTCCATTATAGGGTTTTATGCGACAACTACTTACACAAGACTTAACCTTTAATTAGGGAGCACATCCCATCGATCCATACATAACACAATATCATCTCTTCATTATTCAAGTGATCGAAAACCTAATACCATCCCAATTAAGTTTTCCGTTTAGATCAATGTTTTAAGTCAAGTTAGAACAAACTCAACAATATAGTAATATCCATATAAGCATGAGAATCATTAGCATGAAGAAGATAAAGAACATAACCATAACACATGCAATATAATACCAAGACATGATCATAAAACTAATAAGCATATTCATGTACACAAGAGCATAAAACACCCATGCAAAACTAAATTTCCAGATTCAATACCATTTAAAGATTAAAATCAAAAGGACTATCAGATCTTTCCTGAACCTAGCCTTTTTATGATTCGTAGAGAATTTAATCTAGTTTTCAGAACATGTTTCGAAAATGTGATAGCTTTTCTAGATTTTTAGTTATTTAAGAAATGCTCTAGCGTTGTCCAGATTCGTCGATCCTTACGAAAATTGGATTTTCTTACAAATCGCTCACTATTTTTCAATGAAACCAATTTTACTTGAAATATAACTCTTTAAGGAAGATGTTGACATAAAATGAGGTCCAAAAGTTTTTTCAGCATTTTCCTAGAATTTTCGAAAGTTGGCTATGAAATAGATTTTTCATGCACAATACTCAAATATCAGAAGATTTGTGAGAAAATAGGTCAACTAGGGGAAATTTTCCACTTATATTGTGATGAAAACTTGCTAAATAATATGAATTAAACTTAAAAATTTAAGGTGAAGGTGTGCCTTTGGAAATTTTGAGAGTTTGATATGGAAAAAGGTAGTCTTATACAGATTAAGAAAAATACAAGAATGGTAAAATCAAGGCTCAACTTCTTTAATTTTTAACATGAGAATACCATCAAAACACATCTGAAAATACCGTTTAAAACTTCTAATAACATGCATCTGAAAAAGGAAAATGAAAGAAAGAGTTGTGTTGTGGTTTACTTGATTGTCTAGTGAAGTGTTTGCACAATTGTCTCTCATTTTCCTCTCCTCTACTACCAAGGTTCACTCTCTTCCTCTTCTTTCTTTCTCTCAACTGAATGTGTAGGTGTGTGAGTGTATGAGAGGTGTAACATGTGGAGGGTGGTGGTGTTTTTATAATAAAATTAGTGTAAAAGGTCCAAAATGCCCATTGGTTGGAATGGAATGGAATTGAGATGTATTTAGTTGGAATGTAATGGAATGAAGGATCATTAGGGAGCCTAATCATGTATTAAGGCATGATCTAGTTAGGGTTATGCTTAAGTAGAACCAAGATAGTTACAAGTACAAGACAACTTTCCTTGATTTGGGGGTACCAATGATACTTTTTTAATGATTTAAGGGATTTGTCTCTAAAGTACCTATGATTGTAGCTTAGAGAGGGTGATGGCTGGCCATGTGCTAGATTTGTGGAGATTTTTGTTGATTTTATATATATATATGAAGATATTTGTGTATAAAATTATTTATTTAAGAAAGGTACAAGTATATATATATATATATATATGTATATATGTGTGTAATGTTACTAGTTTGGGGTCAAAATGTAATTTAAGAAAAATATGAGGGCATTGGGTTTAATTTATAAATTGGAACATTTATTTTAGTGTAGAATTAAATTAACTTGGGGTTAGAGAGTCTAATTCGGTTTGGATTTCTTGTTTCAAACAAAAATGAGATCAACCGACGAACGTGATAAAGATTGGAAAAGCCTAGGGTTTCCAAGTAGTAATTTCATATTTAGGGAGTCAATTAGAGTATTAGAAATTATTTATAAGTTTCCGAAATCGATTAAGGTTTGTGGGTTTTTTGTTGGTGTATGTATTTTGATCCTAGGGTTGCAATTAATTAAGAAACTGAGGGACTTCAAGGAAATAATTTAAAAGTAAGGGACTTTAAGAAATTAAAATTTTTAGAGGATCTGCGTAGCACTGGAACAATCAAGGGATATAAGGTGACGTGGCTTAACGGTTACTCACAAAGTTCAAATTCAAAATCAGGAGGGAAGCCTAATTGCAAAGGTGGCGTAGTGAGACTGACTGTGAGAGAGCCTGTTCAACAATCAAGGGGAGGACATTTCGACGGTTAGAAGCCCACTTCAACGGTTATCATTAAGAAGTATAAATAACAGAGAAGGCTCCAGAATGAAAGATCCAGACTCAGATAAAAAAACTAGTTTTATTTACTTTGTTTTCCCTTCCAGTTTTTACAGTTCTTTACATTTCTGTGCTTCAAATTCCTGTACTGCACTTCATTCATAGGAGTGGTTTCAAATAGTTTGTTGCTGTAAACCTTTACGAGGCTGTGTCAGATCATTGTAAGTTTTTCATTTTACTTAGTGAAATTCTGAAATTATTTTTCACTTAATTGTTATTTACTAAATTCTCCTAGACAAGCCACCAGTAAAAGTCGTTTTATTCATTGAGGCTGAAAGAACTAAAACACAATCGTCTGATAATTGGTTGGTAATTAATCTTCTGTAAGGATTAATTAATCCTTACTCATACGCTTAAAATTACAATATTAACCTTCGAAAGCCAAAAAAGCCAACAACATGTCACATCAAAAATTCAAAACTCAATTTAAAATTCATAACCAAACAAATTTTATCTTTTCAAATCATAATTAAAAAACTCACAAATTCAAAATCTAACTCTATTATCAAATCATAATTTTAAAATATACCAAACACTACCTTTATAAAATGAGGTGGGATCAACGAAAACCACTTACCCTAAGTTCACTTCAAAAATTAAGAAGAAATTACAAAATAAAAAAATAAAATAATTCAGGGTTTGATTTTTATAATATAATAATTTTTTAATTTTGTTAATTTAAATCACATGTATATTTTTATTACGTAAAATTGACAGAAAAATATATTTTAATTATTAAAAATAATAATATTTTAAACATTTTATGTACATGAGTTTAGTGACAAATTGTATATATATTTTTTATCTATTTTACCTAAAAAAAAGGTCAATAATTTAAATTAAAAGCTAATTAAAAAATAATTTTATTATTAAAATCAAACCTTGAATGGTTTTTAATAATTTTTTGAAAAACTAAATAAATTCAAAATTTAATATATAATCTGAGTTTAATTAAAATTTTATAAATAAAAAATATTAAAAATCTTAAAAGTTATACCAAATATTTCATATGATAGGAAACTCACATGAGATGTGTGAATCCACGGCCATATAAAACATTTAATGAAAATTTTAATAAATTTTTTAAAATCTCTAATCTTACTCTTTTACAAATGGCCGGAACATGATTTGTGGCGATTCCCATTCGAAACACAAACAAACACCGACGAAAAAGCAATTGGAAACAGTAGTCATGTGAACCTCTCTCTCTCTTTCTCTCAAGTTGAAAAAGAATTCGCCCCATCACGATCGGATCGGACCCGCCCAAACAAAACACTCTCAAAATTTTTGAAAATTTGAATCTCATAAATCTCTATCTCCTCCTTCCATTTCACAGCCCCATAGTAGTTAGCGACACACACACAAACACAAACAGAGTTTCAACTTTCATTTTTTCTTTATCTTTTCTCTCTCTCTCTCTCTCTCTCTCTCTCAGCCATTTATATCATCTAATCCAAGATCCCAAACCCTAAACCCTAGAATTCAATTTTCTCTTCTCTCTTGATGGCAAACTCCGATTCAGCTCCCTCTGTGCCTCCTCCCGCTCCTCTCTCCTCCGTAATTCACTTCTCTCTATCTCTCTATGTTGAAATCTGGGTTTTGGGTTTGGATTGAATTTTTGCTCGTTCGCTACTGATTTGCAATTTTTTGTTGTTGTTGTTGTGGTTGTTTTTCAGAAGAAGGAGAACATAACGCCTATTAATTCGAAGATTGCGGTGAGATGAAATGTTTTGGGCTTCGAGTGTTAGCTTGTTGTAATTTTGGGAGCTTATTCCTTGTTTGTTTCTCAGGAATTGAGCGAATCCAGGCAAGAACTTCTTGGTAGGATTCAAGGGTTGAAACAGGTAGATTCCAATCAACACAAATTCTTATTTTATTTATTTATTTTTATTTGTTTGTTTTCCATCTTTTTCTATTTTTATTTGTGGCTATAAACAGATGTTTGTTTTGCTTGACATTTATTAGGATCTACAAGGTTGGAGGTCAAAGTTAGACACTCAAGTTAAGGTCTACCGCGATGTAAGTTTAGCTCTTTAATCTGATTTAAATTTAAATTACTTCTTCTTCTTCCCTTGATTATGCATCATATAAAATGTTTCATACATGGAATATACGCTTTGATAGTCAGTCATTGAGCTGAAAATTGTGCTTCTTGTTGGAACACAAACCTCTTTTAGTCCTTTGTGTGGTTTGTGCAATACTTGGGTGCTTGTTTTGTGTGTTTCTTATGCCATCCTCTAGCTTTTATTTGTTTTGTATATCGTGCATTCTCATTTCTATGATGATGCCTTTACCTTGAATATAATTTTGAAAATTAGAAGAAAACCCTTTCAAAATTTCAGTTTCTATCATGGTCAAAAATAGACTTCATACAAAGCCACCAATTTAGAAAACACGTACCCTTAATGAACCAACCATTAAGTGAGTTTGTTCGGGATTATGTTTTGATACTAGGTGTTTTTGTTTTTTCAAGTTGTCTTGCTTATGGTTTTCCACTGAGCTACCCTTATTGCCAAGGCAGCATTGGCTTTTGTCTGGAGAATTTTAAGATGAATGAGCAAAACTATCTTTTAAGATCTTTTAGAATCTTAACTTGGATGACAGTTTTGTCCTTCCATAAATTAATTGTTTTGGCAAAATGTTTGGACTGCCCTGTCAAAAGGGCAATCCTTTCCATTGCAGTTACCAAATTTGTAGGAAGCCTAGCATTTGCTAATGGTTTTTTATTGGGGTGGTCCTATTGTGAATAGACAAAATTGTGTTTTTCTTGACTTGGATGATAGTTGTCCTTGAACAAATTGCCTTGTTAAAAGCCTAAGTTGCATCGACAGTCACTCTTTTGGTTGTGGTTATTGTTGGAAATGTAGCATATTTGTGAGATTTACGTTTTGAAGTTTCATTTTTTGTGGTTGAAGTTGTTTTCAATAGTTTCATTTGTTTGCCAAATTGTTTTCTAAAATTACTTTCGCACAAAAATATAAATGATATGCAATCTATGTGTTTTTTAATGTTTCATTGTTCTGTTTTCGAAAGCAAGAAAAACGGAAATGCAGAAAATGAAAATGATACTTTGTAGACCTTTATGTTTTGTAGACATTAGTTTTCTCCGTCTAACCCTTGCCAATTGGATTATTGCAAACAGTTTTTTGTGCTTCAGGTGCTATTTAAACTTGTCAATGTTATCTTCCAGCAACTCCTATACTTTTTTCTTACTCAATGCAGGAGCTTTCAGAACTAAAGAAATCACTCAATGTTGAAGTGGACCAACTTCGATCAGTGAGCAACACTCAATATTTTCCCCAGTTTGACCTTTTAATATATATATATATATATAAAAACAAAAACAACGCCCACTTAGTACACATTAATGTGTGTTTGGGAGGGTAAAGATTGAGTCCACACCTAACCTTTGGCATAATACACAAAGTGGTGGGCCCAAGACTTGAACCCATAACCTCAAGGTTATTAGGTCAAGTCTTAACCATTGAACCAATGGTCACCCCTAGAATGGTATATATATATATATATATGATATTATATAGAATGGTATGCGTAAATTTGCTTTATTTGCATGAAAACTAGGAATTTCAAGAACTGAGGACCACTCTCCAGCAGCAGCAAGAGGATGTTACTGCTAGCTTAAGAAACTTAGGGGTAAGCTATCTTGGGAATTTGTAACTTGTGCATGTCCTTTGGCTATTCATTAAGTCATTTCCTAACAACATTCTATACTTTCAAAAGCCATGTATGAACTGATTATTTTGAAAATCTAAAGGGTTGTTTGTTAGCATTTGTTTTCTGATTTTTATTTTTGTTTTAATTTTTTTGAAACTGATAACAAAATTTTGTTTGTTTTTATTTTCATAAAAGTGGAATTGATTTCAAAATTTTCAAAATTTTTGGAAACAAAAATAGGTGTTTTATTTTTCCTCCAAAATAAGTTATTAGTCCCTCCTCCACTTTCGACCACCACCCACACCATGCACCCACCACCTCTTACCTCTGGCTATCCTCCAATGAATGACCTTCTATAACCTTTGTCCACCCTTTGGTGACCAGACTGCCATCTTTGGCCAGCCACCACATTTGGCCACTCTCTACCACCTAACATGTTTCTTTGTTTTCAAAATATTTGTGTACTTAAAACAAGTTTTTGTTTTTGTTCTGTCAAAAAAAAAAACAAAAAACTGATTATCTTGAAACTTTTGTAGTTGCAGGATGTTCCAGGGGAAGTTAAAGAGGCTGAAGGTGCCAAGGTCAAAAGCAATGATGAGAAAGTTCAAGATTTGCCTAAGGATGATAATATTAAGGACACTGAACAATAGACTTATTTCCCCTGCGTTTCCGTTCTTCATTTTAGAGCCTATTCTAGAGAAGATAAGCATCCCTTTGCTTCCTTTTATTTTCTCAATGTTGTGCATTGTGTTCAGTAATTTAAAAAGGCAAAACATTTGTTGTCTAGCTCAATACAGATCTCTTATCTGGCGTAATTGGGTCTGGAATGACATTTAAATTTGTAATTGTATTGTTTCATATTTTGGGCTCATTCCTTACTGTTTAATGAATGGGTCTTTTAGACTCAATTATTTATTTATTTATTTTCTTTTTACATCGGAAGGTATGAAGAATATTGGATGTTATACTTTTAACCTATTATCTACAGTAGATTTGAGTGATGATGGTGATCTGTTTGGCATTGGACGGTCTCTTCACTTTAAATCACGGGATTGGTTGATACTCTCATTTACTATCCTCATAACTGCTACACTTTATGGTGAAAGACACCATTCACATCCCTCTCTCTATTTGATGTGCCTGTTTAGAATTTATTCAGTACTTTTTGATTAATATTTTATTTTATTTACAATGTTATGTTTATGATTCCAAATCTTTCTCCATAAGGTGTTCCTTTCAATCTGTTAAGATTGCTTTCACCATCCGTCGTAAAACTAATTGGTGCTAGAGAGGGTTTTAGCTTTAGTTTTAAGATCATGTGAGGTTGACCTATCAGTGTCCTCTTGAGCTTTTGAAGCCATTATGAAAATCTCTCCAAGTATCTAATCCCATTTGTTGCCCTAGCTATGGTCTCTTATACTGTGTTTGATTGGGGGATTTGGGGAGGGATTTGGAAAGGGAAAGAGAAAAGGTGCCTGAAACTTAGGTGAAATATAGGCATGTTTTATTCACATTTTACCTATCTTTTTCATTTCTCTTTCCAAATCCTTCCTCAAATCTCCCAACCAAACACAACATTAGTGTTAGTTGGCCATTAGAATGCTTTAGCTGTGCATATAAGGTTTCGTTGGAAGTCAAAATATTAATCACTTTTGTTCACAATTGTAAAAATGTCATTGCTATATTATTGTTGTCTTAAATTTTGTATAAAAATTCTGTTTGCATATCATTTCCTGGATTGAATTGTTTGGTCAAGTCTTCACTATTTCCTAGTCAAATGAAGCCAGGGAGCAAAATTCAAAGGAGCAAGCAATAGCTAGACAGGGTGTTGTGAGCCCACAGTTCACATGGGATCTGATCTGCAGCAGTTTAATGAATTATTTTCACCAAAGATTGCAATCCTGAAGATGGTGCTGGTGTTTCTAAGGGGCACTTCTTTTTAAAACTCAAATAATTGAAAACTTTTAACATTATTTTGCTGTCAATATGGTACATTGGTGAAGCCTTTTCAGGAACAAAATTCTTAAAGATGAATGTTACAAAATAAAAAAAACTGTCCATGTCTCTCATAAAGTCACCTAAGCATTCGAGCGTACCACCCCGCATGCACTTTTAAATTAAGAAAATGGGTTAAAAATATTATAATTTTTTTTTTATGTACTTGGTTAGATAAAATACGCATTAGTATTGGAGTTGCTATGCGCGAGTATAAAGAGAAATTTAGTAATATGTTACAATGATTATATTTGTGTATATTAGTAATAGATATGAGTAATAAAATCTATTAAATTAATATAATAATATATAAGATGATAAACACTTTACCATAAGGATCCTCACTTGGCATGCCATGCCATGCCTCTCCGTTGGCTAGCAATACGCCACCCGTTAGGTTGACCCGTGACCCGTCAAAAATTATGAAAATCATCCCAAATAATAGCACTTAAATCTCTGTACCTGTCGTTGACCAGCTCATGAGCCTATCTTGGCTAAGTCCGTTGGGTATGACTTGGGCCTAAAATTGATCCCAGCCCTGCTTGTGAAAAGGCTTGAGCTCCATTTTGCGGGTCAACCCGACCACCCTTATTTACAATATATATAAATAAATGCCCCCAACAATGGAACTGGTTACTTTTGCTAGCTATATAGACGGCAGAGACTATTACACTTCACTCTCAGGTCTCTCTCATCTTTCATTCCTGGTATTAAATAACCTTCAAAGCACTCTCATCCACTACCATCCCTCTCTTCTCTCTGATGGCCACTACATCTGCTGAAGAACCTCCATCGGAGCCACTCACATACCAGGTATATATACATACATATAATCAACATCATCAAAACTGTTGTTTACTTTGCTTTTAATGTTTTTGAGCTAATATTAATACTAATTGTGTGTGTTTTCAGACATGGGTTTTGAAAGTCCCCATCCACTGTGAAGGATGCAAGAGAAAAGTCAAGAAAGTTCTACAAAGCATCGATGGTAATGCTCAATTCAAATCCTCACTTCACTATGGTTCCCAACAAAACAGAGTACAACAAAACATAACCAAACATTCAAAGAAACTGTTTAGGAAAAGAAAAGAAAACAGAGTACAACAAAACATAACCAAACATTCAAAGAAACTGTTTGGTTGTGTTTTTATTTACCACAAAACAATTGTTTGGCAAAGTGTTCCCAAAACTATTTTCGATTTTTTTTTTAAAAAAAAAAAAAAAACCTTTCAAATAACCCACTTTCTAGAAAAGACCAAAAAAATTGTTTTTGCAAAATTTCAAAAACTGTTTTCTAAATTTATATGAAAATGATGGTTGCTTTCAAACTATACTCTGTTTTTGTTTCTTATAAAAAAAAAAAATAATAATAATAATAATAAAATGAAAAAAACAGAGGAAATGATAACAAAACCAGAGGAAACTATACTATAAGTTTTTTTTTTTTTTTTTAAATCACATGCGCTTTTCTTTCTATATATGTGCAGGTGTTTATACCACAACCATTGATTCGCAGCAACAAAAAGTCACAGTCACTGGAAATGTAAAAGCAGAGACTCTGATCAAGAAAATGATTAAAACCGGAAAACACGCTGAGATTTGGCCGGAAAAAGTCGCCGGAAAAGAGAAGAACTCCGGCAAATCAGAGAATGGAAAAGGCCCAAATGGAAGTGAAAACAGTTTTGTTGAGAAAACAGAAAACCCAACTCAGAATGCCAAAAATAGTGGCGGCGGCGATGGTGGTGGTCCCGCCGGAGAGAAGTCCCCGGCGAAGGAAAACAATGGAGCTGTTGAGAGTAGTGGTGGAGGGCATGGTGGTAAAAAGAAGAAAAAGAAAGGGCATAAAGGTAATAATGGTAGTGGCGGTTCATCTTTATCTGGTGCACTGGCAAGCACTGGATCTCAAAATCAAAATGTGGGTCCAGCTCAAGTTATGGATCAGATTAATCTGGGCCTTACACGTCAGAATCCAGACCCATACCCGCCAACATTTGTACCTGATCCGGCCTACGTGGTCAGTTACAATGCGGCCCACCCTGGTAAAAGCGGTGGTCCCAATTACTATATTCCATCATCACCGTACACGTATGCATACGTGCAACCTCAGGTTTATGCAGTGCATGCTACGCCGTTGGATTCTTTCCAGATTTTCAGCGATGAGAACCCTAGTGGGTGTCATATCATGTGATCCATTTTGTTGGAATCAGACGGTGGTTGATGTTTTGATCATGATGAAGATGGCTAGAAATGCATCGAGTAGTGTTTGGTGCATGGAGAGAGAAGATAGGTCATGTTGTCAAAATGTACATATCTATCTATATATATATATATATAAAATATAAATTAAGTGTGAACATGAATTTGTTGTTTCAAATATTTTTTTTTTTTCCAGTTATTTTGATTTAATTGTAGTTGTTGAATCATTAAAATCTCAGGATACAAAAATTTCGAAATATAATCAAATTGTGATAGAAAGATTGTTTTTAAAATAAAAAATTGTCAGTAATTTAGGACCGCAAGATTAATTTTTGAGAATAAATCTAAGGGAGAAATTACACTTCAACGTATTTAAAAAAAAAAAATTCAAATCAATGATAAACTTTACGAACATTAATTCTTATAGTTTATAGTTAGAAACTTTTCCATATGTAAATATTTTATAAAAATGTCACTAATGTATAATTTTCCCTAAATCTAATTCATACACTAAAATTTTAAATATTTTTTCTAAACACATAATAATATTTATATTTAGTTTTTTTTTTTTTTTTTTTTTTCAAGGATTATGAGACTTTGATAGATTAAAGTTGACAAACAGACAAACAAAACAACACCAACACAAAGCAAGAAAGACAGATTACAACCTTGTGCTTCTATAACAACAAGCTAGTTGTGCCTCTTCATGCACAAGTTTAACTTCTACTCTAGGAATCTTATAAATACAGACATAATCAAAAAACTAACATACATACTTAATATCAGCTAACAAAGTTTCCAAATTCCAGTCGCGGTGTCAGTAATTGAAGGATCAATTCCTGAGTGTCCGTAAGAACAGAAATAGCTTTAATTTGAGAGTGAAGACACCATTTTAGCGCTTTTAAATATCACAAGAGCTGATGAAGCAGCAAAAAAGGACATACGTGGTTTAACAATCAGATTTCCATTGCTATCCAATCCCACCCAAGCAGCACCAGCTTGCAAGGAATGTTGTTGCCAAGCTCCATCAATAAGCATCCTGTCAAAAATATCATCTGCACACCATGAAGAATTATTTGAAACAACAAAACACCTTAAGCCATGCTTGGGCCCATGAGTACAAGTGCAGTTCGGAATATCCATGTCCTCAGATGCCAAGGATCGCTGAAGGAACCCATTAAGATTAGAATGTAGATTGGAGATGAAACCTAGAATTTCAGTTTAAGCTATTTTGATGTTTGGGTTACTTGGCCTTTGCACTGACTTCAGTTGTTTATATTTCGGCCCATTTTAGCGAGTGGTTTTTTTTTTATTTATTTATTTTTTTGAAAACATGTGTAAAAAAATAGAAAAATGATGTAACGCAAATAAACCAATAAATTGACTTTTTTCCTAATAGATCTTTTAATAGGGGTAATTCTATAGATCACAACAAAATTTTACTACACATTATTTGTATCGTTCGAGTATTAATTTTTGAACAAAAGTCAAAATTTCGAATATTATAACCAAAAAATTATTGTTCGGATATAAACAGTTAAACGGAATATATATTTGAACAGCGGAGACTTACAGGTAGGTTCTAATTGATAAATTTATTGTCCAATAAATCATATGATAATTAATAATCTTTTTCATTGATCACTATTAAAAAACGTTAGTAATTATTAATTTTCAGCATAGTTTGAAAATTGTTATAAAAAGTCAAGTTTTAGTGATAGTTTAAAAAAATGTCACTAATTTTTAACTTTCAACAACCGTTTGAAAATTCGTCACAGAAAAACGTCACTAATTGTAAATTTTAACGATACTTTTTTTAAAATGTGATAAAAAAAATCACTAATTATCAACTTTTAACGACATAAGTAAAAAATCGTCATAAAAAATTATATATAGCAATAATTTTATTAAGACTTATGACTTGATAGAAATTAAGTCAAACTATTAACACTTATTTGTAATTTACCTTTTGAAGAATTTATTTTTTATCCATCAATTTATGTCCGAAAATTTACCTCTTATTTAAAAATTTATATCCAAATAAAATAAATAATGTGTGCTGAAATTTCTTATGTTTTGTGAATAGAATTTGCCTTTATATAGTGCTTTGACTTAAAAAGACAATTTTGCCAATCTCAACAACCCAAATTCAGTGCCGTTTTGGCGACGCAGCAAAAAGTTACGTTTTGAGCAACTTTCCAAAAATGCCAACCCTGGCAAAAATGTCATTGATCTCATTTGGGAAGACTCAAAAAAGTCACTTAAAAATTTACCAAACTATCCTCTGAAACATTATGATTAATTAATTCAAAAAATTGTTGACATGCAAAAAGTAAGGATATTTTGGTTATTTTAGAGTGATGTGACACTTTTAAAAAATATTAAACCAAGAAGCAAAAACACTAACTTTTTACCAACTTCTCAAATCACTACCAAAAAAACCAAAAAACTTGGTAAAAAATCAAAAGTTCTCAAAACAGGCTTCAAGTTCATCATTCATTGCTTTCACCCATTATACCAACATTCGAGTGATGGAGATAGAATAAAAATACCAACATGATTGTGTACTAAAATATAATTTACAATTTACAGATTTCTCTTTTGATAACAAGGGTATAAAGAGTTTTATCCTGATTAATCTAGATACATGTAGTTTTTCCCTCCTATGCATACTAAGTAATTATCAAATATCATGAATTTTCTAAGAGTTTTGTCTAGCTAGCCATCATGACTTTCCTAAAAACTTAATCCCTAAAAGAGATCGTGGGTTCAACTCTCCCTAGAAGGGTTGTTGAGCTTTGCAAAGAATGGAGAGATTAACTTCTATATATACTAATCTAACAACTAATAACTGATTTTTGTCGATTCAAAAAAAATAAAAATAAATTATTAAACATATCCTGAGATTGACCCCGAGGAGAGTCCAGCACTCGTCAAAATTTAAACTTGTAACTTACACTGTTTAAAGCGTTTATCACAACTCAACTTTCCATACTAAGAAGTCTAAAAATAAGATAACAAATGACTGTTGTCCAAAGCCTCCAAAACCAGTAGAAATTCAAGGCCATAAAAACTGTTGGCACCCTCCAACTAACCTGTCTCAGGGACAGGTCTCACTAGGAGCCCTAGTTTGAGCATTGAAAGGGTACCCCTGTTGCCCATGTGCCATTATTCAATTTCAATATATGAGGCAACAGTCATAGCACATATAATTCTCTCTGATCATTGTTTGCAGATTTGTAGTGGGCATACTTTAAAACTCTCCTTTCTTCACCATAGAATATTCATAGGGCATTAGTCCTCTTCATGAAGAGTTGAATAGCATAATTTGACCTACCTAAAACAGATTTAAAAAAATAAAAATTACACAAATACTAATGAGTAATGTTAGGTGATCGCATTTGGATAAAGATGACACTAATCACATCAACTGATGAATTAACAAAACAATTAAATAGTAATGCTAGTCCAACCCCCAAAAAATAAATATAACTATTTTTTTCATTTTGCCTATGATTTGAACCAACAATAATTACTCTCTAGCTACAAAAGATTTACAATCCCTTGCTATAAGAGCTCTGATTACACTGGGTCAATGGACTACCTAAAAGCTCTATTGGGTTTCTTATTCTCCTAGCCACTTGATGACCCATTTGACATTCTTAAGGCTCAAGTCAAAAGAGAACCTCAGAATATGTGTGCATATATTTTATATACAGTTGCTTATCCTTTGAGTTGCCACAAGACTTGTGAAGGAGGTCAACCATTCCAGGTTAATCTTTACATTTTCAAAGATAAGATAACATCTGTATTCCAAAACAAATGGCATTTCTCAGTGGTCCTCCTTGGTCCACAGGAAAAAGAAAAGGTGACCCTCCTAGGCTAAATAGCATGAGGAAGGGTTGTAATAAGACCTCCTTTTGAAGAAGTGAACTAAGCCCACAAGACATTTTTTAACAATTCAAGAAGCATTTTACTTGGTATATTGAGCGAGAACTGAATTATACTATAATGCTATCGAATATAATACGACACGACCTCTCCAAGACCATGTTGTAAGCGAGAGACTTGCGCATCAAATATGTTCTTTTTCTAAAGGATGGGATGGAATTATTGTACTATGGGCCCTCTAAAAAAAAAATAGTGTGCCAATGAAGGCCACTCATTAATGAAGATTATGGAGGCAAGAGACAGTCCTCGTAATGTAAAGACAATGTTTCCCCCACTTCAAGAGGCCAAAGCCATCATGTGATGGAGAGGGGTTTTGGAATAGGGGAGCAGGGGAGATCCACAAAGGATCCTATTCCTCTCTACCCTACTTCGACCTATTATCTTACATGCAATAATATTGAAACTCAACTTCACCATTGTCAAGATATTTTATTAGGTATAATCTCACATATATATATATATATATATACTTCTAAAAAAAGGAGATGCATGCGTAAAATTTTGGCCAGTGGCAAAGGTATAGATACTCTATTCTGCACTAGTATCATTAATTTATTTGTGGGCACAAAATAAAATTCAATCAAATAAAGATAGCACAAATAATTAACAAGTAATTAACTTGTAGAAGCTTGAAGGGCCAAGAAGCTATCACTGGCTTTTTTGGTACAACTTTTCATAAACTGAAAGCGGAAAACCAAAAAGTATAAGCTAAAAGCATACCTCACTAACTTCCCAATATTTTTCAACTTATTTAAGTTATTTTTTATATCATAAGTTGTACGCAAAAGTTTTACAAAATACTCTGGTACAAATTCTCAAATTAAAAAAAATAAAATAAAATAAGTAAATAAAAAAACAACTAAACTAAACTAAACCATAAGCAGCCCCCAAAAGCTACACGAAACATCGCCAACGATGGGCACCAACAATTGGAATGGTATTAACATGTTGAAGAGAAAAAGGTTTATGAAGTTTACAAGACCATTTACTGGCAATGTTCTAAGCAACAAGGTTGCTGCAATCCATTCAGCTTCTTTGCCAACCCTCACCTTTTCACCATTTTCAGGATAAGAATTCTTTTTCTTATAGCAGAGAAAAATGGAATTGCCTCCCATATTTTTGTACAATGGTGCTCAATCAGGTGTTGAATGCATTTCAAAACTGAATGGTAAAATCAAGAGCTGTGTTTGTTCCATCAGAGAGTTTGGATATCATGAATGAAATATATACAACCCCAAAAGTAGTATTACAAAGTAGGAGATATTTGTAATCTTGGAAGTAAGGAAATAGATGCAAAATACTACCTCACAGGCAAGTTGATGCCTTTGCAGTGCGCTTATTTGTTCCCAGGATGACTACAATAACAGTTACATCATCATGGTATTTCCTTCTCCTACCAGCTGGTATACTCATTAATTCTTCTGTACTGAAACCTGAAATGATGAAAATAATGCCTTTGAAAATCTAGGCACTGAATAATATGCAATATATAGCTATTTTGAAGTTAGAATTGTTGGAAAAAACCATATGATTTCAATTAGTCAGTTAAAATTTGTGTTAGCAAATCTCTACAAAACTATTATGATGAACAAAATTTCTAAACCATGAAGCTCATATAAGCTAAAACTAGAAATATCTTATGTTTACTTGGCTAGGTTTGTTCTTAGTTACACAAAGTGGGAGCAGGGGCACACAGAAGAATCTAAGATTAGGAGTGCCTAATCGAGCATTTATGTGCTTATAGTGGAAAGAAGAACAGAAGGCAAGAAGTTCTGGTAATCTATACTAGTTCAATTGCTCTTCATTTCTCGTCCTTAGTTCATTCTAATGTAGATTGATATGTTCATCATTCTTCTTTTTCTCTTTTTATTGCACATAATCTATACTAAGCTCAGTTCTAGAGCAGAAACATCATCCCCAGTAGGCAATTCCTACAAATAAGGGTTTGCTTTTTGGGGCAACAATGGAAAGAATTAGTTTTGTCAAATGAAGCATCGATCTTTGTGATATTAATAGTGCCATGCTGTACAAAAGGCTTCCCTAGAGTTTTATTCTGTGAATCATTGGCTCTAACCTTGTAGAAAGTAGCAAATTGGTAATTGGTATTTTAAAGACCCAGTTCCTCATCAAATGAGTTAATAAAGAAGTTTTTTTAAGTGTAGGATAGTAACACTGTACCTGCAGAATCAGCTGCTCTAGTTACAAGCTGCTCCAATAGAAACTTTGCTGGATCACCAGAAGGATTGCGCAAGATATAAGAATGTACAAGATTTACCGCCTCATCATTTCTGAAGAAGTCAAACAACCCATCGCTCCCAAGTATAACAAAGTGATCAGAGCTGGAGATTTCGTGGACATTTAGAGATGGCTGTATGGTGATATAAGGAGGACTTAAAAGGTTATGAACTTGAAGAATGCCCATCAAAGCTTCATTCAAAATTTTCTGCACAAACAAACTAGAATTATATGTTGCTTGTCAAGAAAACAAGTCTTAATAAACAAGTTGCAAGATACTGGTACCCACTCTCACCACCCCAAAACTAGATCGTTTTATCATTTCCATCTATATGAACAAGCTGTATACATTAGTGCTTTCCTAGGTCAATTTTTGGCAAATGAGGTTAAATGAGGGAGCTTGGTATTTTAGGAACAGGATTTTTATTCTCTCTTCTTTTCTTTTCTTTTTTTTAATCTATATCCACCATAAATGTTAAAAGTCTGCCTAATGTGCTTGATTCTCTTCTAGTACTGCTTCTTGCCATAAAGAATAGTCAACGACGTTGGTATAATTCAGGAGATGCATGATTGTGGACTTCAGTTCCTCTTGAAGTGTCAACTTCCAGACAAAATGCACAAGTTCGGATAACTTATATTTGTTAAATTCTCAAGTAGAGAATGGAACAAACCCTTTTACAATGACAAGATGCATGTGATTTATGTGTTAATTAAAGAAACAAACACAATTAATCTTCCTACCTTTTTCAGGTATCCAACTCCAAATGCCCTAGTGACCTTCAATTTTCCCTTTACTCTTCCAGCTACAATTGTTGCAGGATCATCTGGATGATCACAAATAAGTTGATTTTTTTCGACTTCATTGTCCACTGTATGACTGTCAGTGAGCTGGATAGCTTGCAGCTTCTTCCCATTCATACCAACTCCTTCACCACAAGTTGCTAATACAGCTCTGCTATCACCTAAATTGAGGGTATACAAGTCCTTCCCGTGTAGAAGTACAACCAGGACACAAGACCCAACAGATACTAAATCAGGGCGGTCCTCCATTTCCTGTTCAACCATGTACAAGAAGTCACTCTCAGCCTGATTAACAGCACGTTGGAGGCTATCAAGCACCTTATGCTTGAATGAATGAGATGATCGTTCCATTTTAGCAGAGGAAGGTCCCTTGGTGAAACAGTCAATAAATGAATCCCCATTACCGGTTCTTGCAGTTTTGCCATCATCTTCCAAAATATAATGGAGGGAATAATCTGAATCCAAAGAATCAGAATCTCCTACCAATTCTTCCTTCATTTCCCAGTCCAGTAAGTTAAGGTAGAACCCAGTGGCCTCATACAATGTTCCAGCGAGAAAATCAGCCGCATCTCTTCCATTGAACCCATCATAGATTGCACAAAAAAGCCATCCATTTTCTTCAGAACAAACAGCTTGAACTCTGTCTTCACCAGCAGCACCACCTGCCACTTGTACTTCCATAGCATTAAGGAAACCTTCACTTCTGGAAGGAGCACTCAGGGATTTTAACGAAAATGAATCATATTCAGATGGTTCACTTGGAGTGGAAGGACTACAACTTAAGTTTGACATACTACTTTGGAGAGAAGATGATAATAGATCCAACTTCATACTAGAGGGTGAAGAAGGAATTCTTCGAAATGAATTGGGCGAGTCCAAAGTTGGAAGTATTTCTTCCCCGATTAAGCCATTGCAGATATTTGTGTTGGCGAGTGTGGCATTGGCACTTAAGGCAGCCACAGATAGGCAAGAGAAGGAACCGCTGGCACTTTGGAATTTAATCCCAAGTGAAGTTTCATATCCATTGGCCATGTCATGTGAGTTACCAAGCTTTCCGTTGCAGTGATAACCAAAACTTACCTTAATTTCTCCACCTGAATCATTTGTCATATCTCCAACCATCATTCCTGTCTGAAACAAAATAAATATCTCCATCAGTGGTTTACTAAACAGAGAAAAGCCACAACATTGGATAGTGCATAAGATGCTACAACTAGTGCAAAATTTCTCCAAATAGATCAATAAACACATACTTAAGTGGCCCACTGCAAAGGATCAATAACACAACAACCACTAACTCAAAAAATATGAATACTGGGCGAAAGACCAAATAGCACCTATCACTTTTTGAAATCTATAATGAAAGAAAATAGCATATTTGTCCAACATAGCTGGATATTCAAACAATATTTCAGATATTTCCAAACTTCTACATGTAGAAGTTGTGGGTTTTCATTTAAGATAACCATGTCCGATTAAAAATTTCTGATACAGCTTGAGCACCAATTCCAATTGCTTAGAAGATCAAATAGGTGAATTATTTAAGAGGTTTACAATAGAGAAACTTAAGTCTCTTTAGTCAAGCATTAGCCAAGTGGTTGTTAACTTGTTATGCAGAAGCCAAAATGCATGAATCCTGCACTCTTCACAGGTTTGTTTGAAAAGTCATAAATGACATGAATGGTCAAAGCTTCTCTACCATACAATTCTCTCAAGTTGGGATCTCAACTTGAGAGAGCGTTTGGACTTGGTAAACCCATTTTGAAATCGATTCTGATGATCCGAACCGTTAACTTTTTTAGACTCATTGAATAGAATATTCAAGCAAAAAAATTAAGATAATTGAATATCGATAGCTATATATTTTAATCATATTTATTTTTAAAAAATGGAAATCAAATATAATTTCAAGAATAACCATCCATTTTTTGTAAGATAAACTTGATTCAAGCATATAGTTACCGATATCCGATCAACTTATTTTTTGCATGAATACTCTACTCAACGAGTCTTAAAAAGTAAACAATTCAAATCATCGAAACAGGACTTATGATGGGGTTCACGGATCCCTCAAGTTCTCTCATGTTGAAATCCCAACCTGAGAGAAGCCCAACCCAGAATGGAATAAGCATGGAGATAGTGCTATAGAAATCAACTCGTATTGGTTTAAAATATCACAGATGCCTAACAGTATCAGGCCATTAGTTGGAACCTCAGATTCAAAATCATTACAACAATTTATTGTGATAAGTAGGGACAGAACATGCTTGTTAATGAGATTTTATTTTTTATTTTTTATTTTTATTTTTTTGGGCCTTCGTAAGTATTTGAAAAAAATTAAAGAGTTTGATTTCTGATACTACGATTCAAAACCATGTTCTTAACTCTTTCTCTCAATAACATGTATCCTGATTCCTAATATGAGTCAGACAAGATTCTATAGCATGAATTAAATCAAATGGACAGTGAAACACTAAGAGTAAAAGAACCCAAAACAATCAAAATAGGAGTTCAGTACAGAGATATATATATATATATATATAAAAGAATAAACACATTCTCAAATGAAGAAAAGAAAAAAATAAAATAAAACTAATCTGCAATACCATATCAGGTAAATCCAATTTCCAACCACAATATACACATAGATTCAAAATACCTAATAAATATATACATATATATTTACAAATATGATCAACAACCGAAACTGACCTCTTCGGAACTCGGAAAGCAAAACCCAGATCACAGATGGAGAGTTTTTGAGCGTAGAATCTGAATTGCACGAAATTGAATGCAAATATAAACGTATGTATACACACACAAGCTATATGGGCAAGTGTAGTATTATGTATAGTTGTTGTTTAAGCTGTGAATGAAGAGAGAGAGAGACAGAGAGAGAGAGAGAGAATTGAATGGTTAGACAGAAAGGGAGACGAAAGTGTCTGCGATTTAGCCGACAGAGAGCAGTGGCCGGTAAAATTAGAGGGAAATGTGCCGCCTTCATTGCTTCCTTGCGACTTTGGACTCTGTACAAAAATAAAATAAATTAAAAAAATTAATAAAATAAAATATTTCAATCAAATTATAATATTTTATTCAAAATATTTAAAAAATTATAAAATTTAATCAAAATAAATTTTTTAACTCTAGGCTAAAATAGTCAAAAGGTCAATCTATTTTCTAAACGAAACCTTAATTTATGATTTTTTTTAATTACAATTAATTTTGGTTATGATTTTTTTTAATTTAAAGTTAGACGTAGAAAGTATAAAATTATTACATTCTTCTTTAATTATAAGGTTTACCATGTTTCATTTCACAAGACTAATAGTGAGGTATTAATAATCCAATCAAATTAGTGTAGTATTCATAATCCCACCCCTACCCCATTACTAATAATCGTACAAATTTATTGGATTAATTATCCATTAGATTGATAATCTTAAAACAAAATGTCAAAACAAACATAAGATAATTGGGCCCGCGAATTAATAATTCCAATCTCATGCTCTAATCCTTCCAATCAAACATGCAAATATAGTACACCATTTTTAGAGTGTATATCATAATCTTTTCCCTAAAACAAAAATTAAAAATGGCTACGAACCTAGCATATCAATCCATAATTTACCTCAATGTTTTCATATGGTGGAGATTAAATTGCTAAAGTGTGAGATTTATGAATAAAAAAAATTAATTATCACTTTGTTTGGTTGTTGTTTTTCAAATTCAATTTTTTGAAAATTTTGAAATACTTGTTTGGTTATTCAAAAAACTAAACACACTTTTCAAAAATGCTTTACTGCAAATTGAAGTTTCCCTCCAATTTAAGGAGAAAAACAATTTCAAAAAAAAAAAAATTGTCACATCAAAAAAATATTCTTATTTTAGTTATATATATATATATATATATATGTGCGTATAAAAATATAATTTGGTATGTAGCTATTTATGGGTACATATCCTACCATAAAATGTGTAACTTTATCATAAAATTTACACTCATTTTAACCATAAAAAACGTATTTTTTTTTTATAAATTGACATTAAAAAAATCATAGCTAACTTACAAACTTTTGCAACATGACGTACAAAAAATTTGGACATTTTGTTATGCCAATTTTAGACAATGTTACACATGTTTGTGTTAATGTTACGATATTGTGTGATAAAATAAATTTTCTACATAACATTTATGAAAATTTAATTCTACTTAAAAAATTGGGAAAATTGGCCTAAGGTCTCTCCCCAACTTATAGGAGGAAAGGTACACAATAATATGTTATGATGGCTAAGGTTCCTTAACTTTATTTTATGTTATAAAATACCTAATTTACCCTCGTTATAACATAAGATCGTTTGGATTTTGGCAAACTGCTGACTTCACGGTGAGATTTTGGAAACTGATTTCACGGTAGAGATTTTGTAGGGATTTCGAAAGTGTTACAGTGGACTTCACGATAGAGATTACGACGATCGTGTAGGTGTTATAGTGTGTTGATCGCGTAGGTTTTTCAGTGAAGTTGAATCAGGTATGATTTCGATAGAGATTCCACATGAATTTTTTATTTTTGTTTTGAATTTTATGCAAGGATTCCCATTTCATATTAGTTTTTCGAGTATATTTTTGCATTAGGTTTTTGTTTTCAGTTTTGATCAATTTAAAAAAGAGGCTAGCTCAGTGAAGTAGTTTATGATTTTTAGAGTAGATTTTTCATTTGCTATTATTGATCAATTTTAGACAGAGGTCAGCTTGATAGAGTTGATTTTTATTTTTGGAATTAATTTTCCATTCTTTGTTTTTTGATCAATTTCAAAGAGTGTTGACAGTGTGGTTCATTTTGATGTTTAGAATTCATTTTTCATGCTCTATTTTCCATCAACATGCTGATCAGAATTCATTTTTCGTGCTCTGTTTTTCATCAACATGCTGGTTAATGATAAGTTTTGTTCTGTATTTTTTCAAACCAAAGAAATTTGTTTAAACCAGAGAAATTTCATTCTCTGCATTTTTGTTGGTATAGTCCAGAGAAATTTGTTAGTTTGTTATTATAATCCAACAAAAATGACAGAGAAAATTATAAGTTCATATGGACATATTATTAGTTTCTAGTGCAGATAAAATCTGAGAAAGTGAATGTAAGTTCTTAAATTTTTTGGACTTTTATTTGTAGTTGAGAGAAAATTATAAGTTTGTTATTCACTTTCAGTTTGTACTTCAGAGAAAATTATAAGTTTGTAGAAAATGAATATAAGTTTTTGTTTCTCTGAGCAAAAGTTATTTTTTGTGTTTTTTCTTTCAGTTTAGATGGGCAGTGCACTGTTTTTGGGGAATCTTAAAGGTGTATATGAGTTTGTAAATTTCTCTGGATTTTGATATGAGTGCAATATTGCAGAATGACGCAAAGAAAATTGTAAGCTTGTACTTCAGTGAAAATTACAGAGAAGCTTATAATTTTATAACAGATTTTCTGTGTGTTTTTTGTCTATGATTGTGTTTAATAGTTAGCAGTAAATTTCTCTGTGATTCTATCTGGATTCATTAATTTTTCTGTGATTTTGTTTTTGTTATCTTAAAGGTGAATATAAGTTTGTAAATGTCTCTGGACTTTTATTTGAATCCAGAGAAAATTATAAGCTTGTTATTATAATCCAAAGAAAATTATAATTATTAGAAATTTCTCTGGACTTTTATGTTGTTCTTGTGAAGTGTTTTTATGTTGAACAATTTATTTTTCTTGTTTTTTCCTTTCAGTTTTGATGGACAGTGCAGTGTTGTTGCTGTGCAAATATGGGAATGATACTATTGTCATTAATGTTTCATGCGAATTGAATTTTGAGGAATTAGTTGGCATTTTGTGTAAAACATGGGAGAATTTACAACCTGAGTCGATGTGTATTTCATATTCTATTGTGGGTCATCCGAATTATATGGTTCGAAATGATATTAATTTTCTGAATATGTTGAGGATTGTTTGTGCACATGGTGTTGATATAGTTGATGTTTCAGTTATTAGATGTAGTACTTCTGATCAAGAGGACGAAGTGGGGTCTAATTGGGTAGATGTTGTGGATGGTGAATGTGATAGGCTAGTAGATATTGAAAGGAATTCACTCTCTAAGTTTTGTTCACACTAAGAAATGGTGTTATTGTCAGCTGGTTGACGAAATAATATTACGAGTGTTAGACAAAAGTTTGAGAGTGGTGTGGTTGAGTTCTATACTGTATTGTGCAAGTATGCTATTGAGGTTGGCTTTCAGTTTACGTATGTTAAAAATGACAAGCTGAGGGTTACGGCAGAATGTGCATATAAGGAATCAAGGGGATGTATGTGGCGTGTACATGCTTCAGTTGAAAAAACAAATGGGTTCTTTTACATAAGAACTTTGAACAATGAACATACGTGTGGTGTGGCGGTTCGTACTAGTAAACATGCTAGGATGACATCCAGCTTAGTTTCTGGGCTGATACTTGAAGAGGTAAGTGCAAAACCTTTAACTCGTCCAGTGGATGTTGTCAAAGAAATGAAATACAAGTATGGGGTCTCAATCAATTATAACTGTGGTTGGTTGGGGGTTGAAAAAGCAAAATGTAGTACATATGGGGATTCTTGTTTGTCATTGGATCAATTACGGTGGTATTTTGATGAGGCATTGAAGAACAATCCAAGTAGTCGTTTTGAGTTAGATTTTGAAGATAACAAGCGTTTCAAAAAGTGTTTGTGGCTTTTCATGCATGCATTGCTGGTTTCAAATATTGTCGGTCATTGCTTTTTCTTAATGGAACATTTTTTAAAGGACGATACAAAGGAGTTATGCTTGTTGCAACGGGGAAAGATGGGAATGAAGGTAATTGTAAATATATCTAATTTTATCTAAGTATGTGAATTTTCTATACATGTAGGAATTGAGTGAATGTGATTTTTCTCTGACACTTTGAATTTTCTCTGGTTTTGGCTACTGTGTGGATTTTCTATGGTTGTGGCCACTGTGATAATTTTCACTGGATTTTGGTCAGTGTGTGAATTTTCTCTAGATGTTGTCATTGTGTGAATTGTATCTGTAGTTGGTCACTAAGTGAATTTTGTGTGGATGTTGCCAATGTTTGTATTTTATCTGTAGTTGGTCACTAAGTGAATTTTCTCTGGATATTCTGATTGTGTGAATTTTCTCTATAGTTGGTCACTAAGTCAATTTTCTCTGGATGTTACTAATGTGTGAATTTTTTCTGGAGTTGGGCACTAAGTGAATTTTCTCTGAATGTTGGCAGTGTCAAATTTCTCTGGTTGTTTATTGTTCTAATTTTCTCTGCATGTGTATATCTAATATGCTTATTCCTATTTGTTTTGTAAGTTTTTTTCCTATAGCTTTTGCTGTTGTTGATGCTGAGAATAAAGACAATTGGTGTTGGTTCCTTGAACATTTATGTGGAGTATTGGGATCAGAAAGGGTGATAAGTTTCATATCAGATCGACATTGCGGTATTGTGGAAGGAATTGCTAGGTTTTTCCCTAACTTTTTTCATGGATTTTGTCTTGAACATCTAAAGAGAAATTTGAGGGATAAGTTGTCATGTGGAAACACAAATTTGGTTAGGGAGACGATTGTGTCCAAGTTTTCAGAATGTGCATATGCGCCAACAAAGGCATCATTTCATTTCAAGTTAAATGAATTAAAAAGTAAGAGAGGAGACGTTGTGAATGTTTTCTTGAGAAGTTTACCGTATGAAAATTGGAGTGATGCATATTTTGAGGGGAAACGTTATGGTGAGCTGTATTCAAATGTTGTTGAGTCATTCAATTCATGGATACGAGAAGCTCGGCACTTGCCAATAACAAATTTGGTGGACATGATACGGCTGCAAATCATGAATATGAGGTCCGATAGGAGGCTGCTCTCTAGTAAATGGAATAAAGTTCTCTGTCCTCGTATGGATAGTGTATTGGAGAAGTCTTTCTTGGATGGGAGGACATGGAATATGAGTTTATCATCTGATAATGTCTTTGAAGTGCATTGTTTTCCTTCAGTTATGGTTGATCTTGGGTTGAGAACTTGTTCATGTCGAAAATGGGAAATAAATGGGTATCCATGTCAACATGCTGTTGCTGCAATTTTTAGGAGTAGAAAGAATTTGAATTCATTTGTTGAACCATTTTTTCATGCTGATATGTATCGTTAAGCATACTCGTTTTCGATTGGCCCAGTTCCAACTGTTGAAAAACCTGTGTGTAGCATTGAAGATGCTATGATTTTACCTCCATTGAGCAAGAGACCAGCTGGAAGGGCGAAGAAGAACAAAATTGCTTCTACTGGAGAGTTTAAAAGGGTGATTAAGTGTACTTGTTGTGAGAGTATTGGTCACCATAATAAGAGGACATGCAAAGAACCTTTGTTAAATAGTTGAGGATAATACATTTTATTGATTGAATAATACATTTGATGATTACTTTGTGTGTTTTATTTTGTAAAATGTATTTTTTAGACAGTGTATATAATAATATCAATCAAATTCATCCAGAGAAATTTTCCAATATCAGTTAAAGTGTGCATTGTTTTTGTTGATATATACTATAGGCAGTGAGTTTGTAATACCTGTCAAATTCATCCAGAGAAATTTTCTTATGGCAGAGAAAATTCTCTGTGCATTGTGTTTTGAAGCTTCAAATTCATCCACATTAATTTTGATAATGGTAGAGGAAAGTACTGTGTGGATTGTGTTTTTTGAATTTGATAATTATTTGGTACTAACACAGTGCATTACAGATTGCATGATCATAATGGCACATTCTTTGGCACAATACGAGTTAAATTTCTCTGTGAATTTTTGGTAACTTCATATCAGTCAAATTTATCCATAGAAGTTTGCCAGTAGAAGAGAAATTTACTATGGGTATTGTGTTTGTTGAAATCTGCATTGTGTTTTGTGAGGTCCAATTCATCCAGAGAAGTTTGCCAATAGCATTGAAAATTACAGTGTGCGTTGTGTTTGTTGAAATTTCTCTAAGTTTAAAGTAGAGAAATCCAGAGAATTTATCTGGACTTCATAGAGAAATTCTTACCAGGGAAGAATTTTCCTGGACTCACTTCAAGAAATGTACACACCAGACAGGGCATACACAAAATTATTGCACTGAGTACAACCAAGAAACAAAATTAAACTCTTTTGAAATTTCTTTGAGTGGAGAATTTCTCTGGACCAGGGAAGAATTTATGTAGAATCACTTTAACTCATAAATTTTTCTCAAAGCCAGAGAATTTTTCCTCACCAACCCAGAAAAATTTCCCCTCTCTAAATCACTCAACCCAGAAAAATTCACAACTCAAAAATTTCATTTTCTGTTCTCTGTGTGGATTGTGTTGACAATCATAATAAAAAAATATATATATATTTAACCATTGATAGGTATGAAATTTACATTTGTCAAAATAAAAAAAAAATGAAATTTACACTAGTCAAAAAAAGATATATACATATATTCCAAGCATCATCATTCCTTCAATGTATGAACAAAAAATTGAATGGTTAATACTGTGTGGATATATACATATATGTGAGACAATTTTCTCTGTGTGGATATGTACATTGTCTTTCTTTCACTAGTTTCACTATTACATTTTTGGTTCTTCTTCTGGAGGTATTTCAATTGGTTCAGTCCATGACCGGCCAACTTCGGTAACAAATCTCTCTATGAGTTCTGCCCTCATCAATCTTATCTCTTGTGTGGACAATTTAGAGTTGATAGGTTCATGCTTGCTATATTGTTTCATCATATAGCAGACAAAGAGGCCACAATCCAGACTGCATATAAATTATAGGTATGGTTAGTTTTAAGAAACATGCAAATCAGATTATCTTATTTATAGATGTTGTATGAAACTTACGAATCACTGTCTTGTTGTAGAGCATTGTTGATATACTCAAAGTCGTAACTTGTGTTTTATAAATTTATCAATTTGAAAGAGGGTTGTGATTGAGCCTCTCTTTCAAGGCAAGCCTTCAAAAAATTCTCCACATAATCTTACTACAAAAAAATAATTTTTAAATAACAGAGAAATTTACAGACAAATCAATGGGATTCTATGAAAATTATCATCACATAAACATTATGATGAATCAGAGAAATTTGCACTCGTTACCAATTGTTTTGCATCTTTGACATATTTGTCTTCTGCATCGTGCCTCCTTGGCCTCAGTGAGTTGTAGAACCTCCATAAATTGTCTTGTTTGTCCAGGACAAGCAAGGTCCAGTGATTTCTATGTGTGGACTTCTCATTACCTCCAGTATTTATTGGGAAATTGAGGAACCTGTAGTTCCTCCATGCTGTTTCAATATGCTTGTCAAATAAGGACACTCGAAAAGTTTGATTTTCTATCATCTTGATGAAATTCTGTGGTCAGAGAAAATCAAAAATTGGTTATGTTATGAGAAAGTTGAAATGACAGGAATTTAAGAAATATACACAGAGAAATTTTAAATGCACACAACTAGTCAGAAAAAATTAGACTAGTGACATAACTGGTTTCAAGAAATATCTTAATAAGAGAAAGTAGTAAGTAAATTCCAGAGAAAATCAAATAAAAGAGTAGTAACATACTAAGCTCATGGATGTGAAAAAAAATGAAGTTGGTTGTTAGCTTTCTCTCATTTGGTCAGCAAGAAGGATCTCTCCATAGCCATCAATGACCTAAAAAATATGATTTATAATTGTAATATTAGTTTATAAAGGCTGATGGAACATTGCAGAGAAATTTTGATGAAAGACTTACATTGTTGGCAATTTCTTTTTGCTTTATTAGGTTTCCAATGTCTTCGAAGGTAATGAGATTCAACTCACTTGTCCAAATTAAAGCCCTACAAGATGACAAAGAATGGATTTAATTGTTGTTAATGCAATATAAGTTTGTAATTTGTTATTTGTTATCTTCTATTTTATTTGTTGTACTTACTCAAGTCCAGACACATTTGATATGTGCTGCAAGATATCTTTTACATGATCTTTTATCAATCTTGAAATCGGTAGAGTTTGTGGAAAGACCCAAGATTTTCTAATGCTTGTAGGTTGATGCAAGATGTACGCATCAGCATCAAGTACTTCTTTGTCCTTCGTGGTTTGCTCAGTTTGCTTTGCATCTTGTTTTGAACCTCTAGTCACTTTCGCAACTTTGGGATATTGAAATTCTGGATCGTGCTACTTTTTCTTCATTTCTTTTGCCTTTAAATTTTTTATCATTGATATCGAATCTGTTTTGACTGTAAACAGTGAAAATATTAGTAAAAGTGAAATTTCTCTGAAGTAACAGATGATATTTCAATATGTAAATTTATTTGATTTAATATTTTCCAATTATCATAGATTTTTGTCTTTTGTTTCGGTTGTTCTTTGTGTGTCATTTGTTCTTGTTGGGTTGTTGGTTGTTCTTCCATTTGCATTCTAACTATACACAGTAAAAATCAAACAAGCCCCAAAAATCGAATAAGAAAATAGACAAAGAAAATCAAATGAGCAGTAGAAATCAATAGAAATAAGCAACAAAAACTAATTTGTTAAGAGAAATTTAACTTCCAGAGAAAATTACCATTGACATAGAAAATTATAATAAATAGAAATTTCTCTGAGTTATGTTGACACAAGGACATAACTTTTTGTGGCTCAAGATTTTCACTAAGCTTGTGGTTGAAGTTGTGTTGGTGTTCGGTATGATTGTGTTGCTAGTTGGACGGATAGTTCTTGAACATGTTCATGCAATTTAGCATTTTCAGTTTCAAGCTCCAAAATTGAATCCCTCAACTGTTGAATTGTTTTTGTATTGTCTTCTTTTTGAACCTCCAATATCTTTAGTTTCATTTGGATTGTGCTGTCTCTTTCTTGAAGTTCTGAGTTAAGTGATGTGAAGGTTCTTATTGCAATATCCTTTTTAGCAAGTAATTCAATCCAATTTCGCTCTTCTTCTTTTTTAGATTGAGAAAGTGCCTTTAGTCTTTGACGTAGATCAGCAATTTGGGCATCCTTTGATTCTTCAGATTCATAAGGATGATGTATTGTTGAGCCACGAATGCTATCACGTTGTTGGTCCATCGGCTCATTACGTTCTTCTTCATCACTTTCCTCATTGTTTTCTTCTTGCTGTTCATCTTCTTCTTCATTGTCTTCTTCTTTCTGTTCATTTTGTTCTTTGTCTTCTGCTTTTATTTCTTCACTTTCTTCTCTGGCGTCTACTTCTCCACTGTTTGCTTGTTCTTCTTGTCCATTGCTGGCTTCGTATTCTTCTATGTTGCCTTCTGCTTCTTCGTTCCCTCATTCTTCAGATGAATCTTGTAATGTCTTCTTGAATTTGACAATTGCCTTTTTTGATTCATTCTTCGTCTTTTTACCAAGACAGAACTCCTCTGATGGGTTTTTGACTAGCTCATTGTTATCTATCTGTAACAGGAGGCTCTTTTATTAGAGAAATGTTACAAAATTTACTGAGAGAAAAAATTCAAATAAGGAAAATAAAATTCATCTAAATGATACTAATGGGAAACAAACTTCAGAGAAAATTGTATAGGCTAGAGAAAATTACAGACAAGGAGTTAATTTTATGAGGTAGAGAAAATTATGAAACAAGCAACATAATTTAGATATCAGAGAAAATCAATCAAGGTACACAAGTTAATTTTTTACTATAATTGTGTCAGAGAAATTTGGATTCTAGAGAAAATTCATTAGAAGGGTAGAAATAAACAGTATTTATCAAAGATGCATGACACATAAGTTATGGGCTAGAGAAAATTACACACAAGGAAAAACAATTTTATGGGCCAGAGAAAATTATGAAACAACCAACATAATTCAGATATTAGAGAAAATCAATCAGGTTATATAAGTTAATGTGTTACAATTGTGGTCAGAGAAATTTGGATTGCAGAGAAAATTGATTACAATGACAGAAATAAACCAGTGGTAACCATAGAAGAAAACATAAATTGATAGTTCAGAGAAAATTGATCTTAATCAATCAATGCACAAAGAGGGAAACAAAGCAGTGGTCAGAGAAATTTTGAAATTTCACTGAAATTTCAGTAGTGATAGAAATCTAACCTGTCGAGGTGCAAGAGAATGGACTGGTGTCTTCTGTAGCTGTTTCGTCAAGGTTTGCAGGTTCCACTTGGAACATCTTGGGAAGTTAGTTGTGTTACTATCTTCCGAGTCAATGATATTTACATGTTCACATAGCCAATATTGTGATGAAAATTAAAGTAATTAAATTTTTTTAAACGCACAAATTTGTAAGTATGATAAATACAAATTTGAATAGATATTATACTTACCGACAATTCAATGACACATCCCGTAACTTTTTCTGGAGTTTTGTGCAATGCTATGATAGAGTCAATCAATGTTGATGTGATTGCTTCTGGCCAATCATACTGTTCCATTGATTCAAGAGGTTCCACATACTTTATAAAAACCCACCCTATTGAATTCTCACTTGTTGCGAAAAATAAGATGAGACACAAGTACAATGTAACAATGATTGCTACATCCTTGAAGTCAGTTGGTTGCTTGCCTTTCATTGCTTTGACCAAGGCATTTTTAAGAACAGGACCAGTGAGCCTTGTGTCCATTTGGAATCTTCTCATTAGGAATGCAGATTTTGGCTTTTTAGAGTATCTTAATGACATGGCTCATTTACCTCCTTGCAAACCAAAAATCAAGGTCATGTCATTTGTTGTGAAGGTCAAGTTCTTTTTACCAACTGTGAATGCTTTTGTTTTTTCATTGTAACATTGGATTATTGCAACTACATCATCATCAGATTTCCTAGATTTCCTTGGATCCATCATTCCAGTGGTTAGAGCTTGGATCAAATACCAGAATGAGGTCTTTTGAAGCTCTACAAGTTGGTTTGAATTGAATTTAAGTGTTTGAAAAAAGGAAACAACAGATGAGAGGTTGGATCAGTATTGAATGTTGTAATGAGCTCTCTTTTTGTGGAGTTTAACAGGTTTTTTTCCCCCTTAAGCTTGAGTCTTTTGAAGTTGGGGTACTCATCTGGATGCTAGTTGCTTCATCACTTTGGAATTGTGTGTTTTGGCGAGGAGTTTGTGGTGTTTTGCTGCTGGTTTTTGATCTTAGATCATAAGAAGACTGAGAGAGTTATTCTTTCTTACTTGGTGTTTCCAGTGTTTTGCTGCTGATTTTTTATCTTAGCTCATAAGAAGACTAAGAGAGTTTCTGTTTCTTGCTTGGTGTTTCCGGTGTTTTACTGCTTTTACGTTTGCCATTTCTAGACAATGATTAAAACATGAAGATGTCAACATTAAATCTCTGAAAAAATTGAACATGCCAGAGAAAATTGGACATGTCAGAGAAAATTACAGATAAGGGAGAAAATTACAGATAAGAGAAAATTGGAGATGTCAAAGAAAATTACAGATAAGGGAAAATTATAGAAAATTGGACATGCTAGAGAAAATTGGACATTAAAAATTAAATGTCAGAGAAAATCAACAAAGCACCATAAACATGGGAGAGAAATTTTCAATAATTGTTAAAATTACATATAGAAGTAAACATACCAGAGAAAATGAATGACAGAGAAAAGTAAACATGGCAAGCCAAAGAAAATTTCCATTCCACAATTAGCAAGATAAAATAAACAAAGTAATGTAAACATGCTACTGAAAATTACACCACATTAAAACCAAGTATTGAACAAAATAAACATACCAGAGAAAAATACACATTCCGGAAAAAATTACACATTCTTGAGGAAATTTCCATTCCAGAGAAAATTTCAATTCATAATATTCAAATGCCAGATAAATTTACATACACAACCAGAGAAAATTAACCATGATAGAGACTCACAAGGGAGGAAAGTGATGTGATGTGGTCAGAGAAAATTATAAATACCAGAGAAGCTTAGACAGAGGCAAGAGAGTAATAGATATTCCAGAGAAAAATGCATATTCCAGAAAAATTTACAAAGCAGAGAAATTCATAGACAAAATCACAGAAACATGTTCAAGAATAAGATCAAAACACAGAAAAATAACTTTTTTTCAAAATACACATGTCAGAAAAAATTCAAAGAAGAAACATTAATTCTAGTCCATAATATTAAAATGCCAGAGAAAATTAAACATGATAGAGACACACAAAGGAGGAAAGTGATGTGATGTGGTCAGAGAATTTTATAAATACTAGAGAAACTTAGACAGAGACAAGAGAGTAATAGACATTCCAGAAAAAGATAGACATTCCGATTAAAAATACATATTACAGAGAAATTTACAGAGCAGGAAAATTTATAGACAAAATCATAGAAACATGTTCAAGAATAAGCTGAAAACACAGAAAATTGCTTTTTTCAAAATAAAGATGCTAGAGAAAATTGAAAGAAGAAACATATATCAAGCAAAAATCAGATAAATTCAAATGCTGGAGAAATTTACAGATAAAATCACACAAACATGTTCAAGAATAAGTTCAAAGCACACATAAATAACTTTTTTCAAATTCAGGTAGCTTTTTATTACGAAATTGAAACTCTAATTTATGGAGGTTAATATAAAATGCAATTAACTGTGTTTCCAGAGAAAATCTAGTTGTATTGGAGAAAAACTTACCAGAGTTAGGATGTAACTTGAATGACGAGCTGATATGGCCTAAGATGAAGATGCGACGTGACGAACATGAACTGAGATGACGATGAACAGTGAAAACGAGGTCAGAGAAATTTGTGATGAAGGAATGAGAATGATTTTTGCAGAAGATAACGAACCTCTAATGTCGATGGTGAAGATGATATTGAAACCCTAATTTTACTGTTCTCTTGTTCGTGAAGATGCTGGATGCTCGGAATGGAACTTAGGCGTCGGAATGAGTTTCGTTTCTGTGTTGATTTTGGGAAGGGTATTTTGGTCCACAAAATAATTAAAAACGCGCGCCATGTTGTTGAGGGACATGATGCATCACTCTTTTTTTTTGTGTCCTTTATCCTCTAAATTATTATTATTAGGGACCTTAAAAAAAATTTTCCAAAAATTATTTTAATGCTAATTTGGACAAAAAAAATTACGTTTTCTGTGATTGAAATGAACAAAAATTTTATGATAAAGTCACACAGTTAATGGTAGGATATGTACTCATAAATGGTTACATACCAAATTATTTTTTCATACATATATAGCAGGTACACATATATATATATATATATATAAAACTAAGATGAGAGTATTTTTTGATATAACAATTTTTTTTTTTTCAAAATTGTCTCTCCTCTTAAATTGAAGGAAAACTTGAAATTGCAATGATAGATTTTTTTTGAAAACCAAACAAAAATCCTTTTTCAAAATAGAGTTTTCAAATCACTTTTTAAAAAAATTATTCAAAAAAATAGAACCAAACATAGTGATTGATTTTTTTTTTTGAATAAATTCTAGATTTTTATAGTGTCGTTGCTCTTTAAAATTTTTCACTACTCTTTTATTAATGTGAAAAATAAATAAAAAATAAAAAATAAGTTTTGAGGTAAAATAAAAAAAGTTGTATGATATTATATAAAAAAATCAAATGTCATATTAATTTTTTGAAAAAATTAGTCTAGGGTCCCTCTCCCACTTTTCATAATGGAAGAGATCCATAAAATTATTTTTTGATGTCTAAAGTCCCTAAACATATATCAGAGAAATTTAACTTTGTGTCTCTCATCCTGTACTGCAGAGCAACACTTCCTCTCTCTCTCTCTTTGCGTTCCAATTCCCTCATCATCTCCTCTTCTTCTTCACGCGACATCTTCGGTTCTTGTGTTTTCTTCTGCATTTATGTTGGTGTCATTGTAGATGTGGCTTCTGAAGACTGCGCACCTTGCTTGGCCTATTGTGTGAGATCCTACAATAACAAGTATCAAAGTTTCAATTCTTGATTTTCTTTTAAAGCTAATTACTTGGAAAAGAATTATGAAGAATATTTGTTATGAATTAAGTAGATGTACCTGAAAGAGCCACCAATTCTTTAGCAGTGAAACCTTTGTTTGAGAAGGCAATTATAAGATTAGAAAGGTTTAAATTAGGTCCAGGGAGATTAGAGTTAGCAGTACTCAAACTAGCCGTGGTCGAGTCTCTTCTCCTTAATGGAACAGTCCCCAACTTGATCGTTCCATCACCAACGCCGTCCATGTTTCGGCGATGCCGAACCTTGACAGAAAAAACAGATCTGGTGGTGCTACGCTCTCAAAGCTTCTTTCAAGATTGTATTTCATTAATTGATTTCTCTTTGCACAAAAACACATTTTAATATTTATATATATATATATATATATAGGTTGCTATTGTTGCTTATTCACTCAATGAAATGACCTTCTCTCTGCTTTGAACTGAAATTTCTCTGAATTGGTGAAGAGAAATTTTCTTATTTGAATTGAAATTTCTCTGCGTTGGTCCAGAGAAATTTTCGGGTTTAAACTGAATTTTCTCTGGATTAGTCCAGAGAAATTCTCTGGTTTGGATTGAACTAGTCTTCAATGTTGTCCAGAGAAATTTGACAACCTCTTCTTTTCCAACTTTCTCTGGATTTTCAGCAAGAGCAAAGGTAGCTTGAAGAAAGGGTTGCTACGTTGTCTGGAGAAATTTTCAAAATTTCTCTGGAATAATCCAGAATTTCTCTAGAACAATTTTCTCTGTGACGTGAATTTTCTCTGGACCAATTTTCTCTGTGACGTGAATTTTCTCTGGATTATCTTGAGGGACCTTAGACATTATAAAAATATTTGATGTCTTTTATGCTATAAAATCTTAATACGAGGGACCTTAAAAAAAAAACCCTAATTTTTTTACTCAAAAAAATAACTAATCACTGTAGTAACTGTCCAAACATATTATTAATTTTTTTTTTAAAAGTAAAGAAACCAAACAATCACTGTAATTATTGAAATATTCTTGTGATAAAAATATCTAGATAAATTTGATATCTTTTTATAGTAAAAAAAAATTAAAGAATTTTGTTATTGTTATGGTTGCTAGGTTGGCTTTTGTAAGTTGGTCTTAGAGGTTTTGGGGTGAAGGCTGATGGACTAGGATTGTGTGGGGCTTCATTTGACAACGTTTTTGGACTTATCTAATTTTTTTTTTTTCGTCTTTATTTTAAAAAATACTTTTTGTAAGTTGGGGTTGAGCACACTTTTTTATTTTTTTTTCCCCCAACATATATATGATATGTAACCATTATTTATGAACATTAAAACAAGTCTAGATAGTAGATATGGTGGCATCCTAGTGGAGGAAAAACATAATTCGAGCCACAAATTAGATCCCTACTGGGCCATGCATTTTCTTTGTGGGCCAAATTAATACACCTCTTAGTAGTAGCCAACCAAACTTACCACATTGTTACCATCCATTTGGAGATGGTGATAGACAGATAGAAATCCAAAAATCTTGATGTGAGCATTAGAGTAGATAACTTCAATAGATTCTCATGCATGCATTTTTGATAGTTGGTCACAAGTTGATATGTGAATTGGCACCGGCAAACTTACCACATTGTGACCATCCATTTGGAGATGGTGAGTGATAGATAGAATTCCAAAAATCTTGATGTGATCATTAGTGTAGATAACTTCAATAGATTCTCATGCATGCATTTTTGATAATTGGGTCACAAGTTGATATGTGAGTTGGCACTGGCGCATACTATACATTGACAAGTTGGATATTTATCCACCATTAGTAGACAAGAGGATAAACTATTCAGCGCTCGGACAAATGAATCTCCACCGTTTATTTGTGTGATAGCATCGCTTGTATAATTTCCTTGTTTAACAATCTCTAAATAAATAGAAGACTTTATACCCTCCATACTTCGAGAAATTACACGAAGAAAACAAAGAAGTTTGAGGTTCTGCATAAATGATGAATAATGTATCAAAGTATTTTTAATTTATCTTGACACAGTTTTAATATTGATTTCCTGTAAGTGGACCGATGAACTGACTAGCCATCACAAAGTTTCCTATAACACTTGCCTTTCGACCCCAAAGAAGCAGACCTTCTAGATATAAATGACAAATGCAGGTTTAAGCGCCAGTCTAGGATCCAACATTGTAAAAAACTTTTGTCATTCCCTTCTTTGTCCGCATTTGAGAAACCTGAACAAGATATGAAAACAAATCACAAGCTGGCAGAAAATTACACAAGCTGGCAAACTCAAAGATGATGAAATGTGGAAACTAATGGACAACAACGGAAGATAAAAACATGGAACAGCTAATCCATTTCTTAACAATGAGTCAATTGGTGCATCTAATAATAAGCTATGCTTACCCTGGGCATAGTATGGTAATATGAAAAACCATTATGCATTGTTCCTGGGTTTGCAAAGTAAGAGGATGCAACATATTATAACAAAATATGACTAACCAAACCAAGCCAAGCCAAGCCAAGCTTTAAGTCCCATCAAATGGGGTCGGCTGCATGAATCCTTCTGCTCCATTCGACTCTATCCAAGGGCATTTTGTTAATCAAATTAAGGAGATTCATATCTCTATTTACTACACTAGTTCACGTCAATCTAGGTCTATCCCTTCCCCTAACACCCATCTACCGTCACTGTATCGCATCTTTTCACTACTGCCTTTGTTGGTCTCCGTTGTATATGATCAAACCATCTCAATCTATTCTTTCTCAACTTATCTTCTACACTTATTCCTAACTCTATCTTTTCTAGTCTTGCCACACATCCATCTTAGTATTCTCATCTCAGCAACACTCATCTTATCTACATTCTCAGTTGCCCAACATTCTGTCTCATACAAAATTACTGGTCTAATAGCCGTTCTATAGAACTTCCATGTTAGTCTAATAGTTATTCGTTTATCGCACAGTACTCCATACGCATTCCTCCACTTAAGCTACCCCACCTTAATTCTATGGACCACATCCGCTCCAATCTCCCCAGTCGTTGTGATAATCGATCTTAAATAACGAAAATATTCACTCTTAGGTAGTTATTGGTTCTCAATCTTCACTTCTTCTTTGCTTCTATTGTGACTGTTACTAAAATTGCACCCCATATACTCAGTCTTAGTTCTACTTATCCTAAATCCTTTAGATTCAAGTGTTTTTCTCCAAATCCCCAACTTGATGTTAACTCATTCTCTAGTCTCATCCACGAACACGATATCATCTGCAAAAAAAATACATCATGACATATCATCCTGAATATTGCATGTCAACTCATCCATAACTAAAACAAAAAGATAGACTTAAAGTTGATCCTTGGTGTAACCCCACAATAATTGGAAATTCACTTGTCTCTCCAACAGTCGATCTAATAATTATCACTACACCTTCATACATATCCCTAATCACATCAATGTAACCTTCTGTCACCCCTTTCTTCTGTAACATCCACCAAATTATATCCCGAGGCACTCTATCGTATGTTGTCTCAAGATCAATAAAAACTATATGAATGTCTCTTTCCTTTTTTTTATACTTTTCTATTATTCTTTTCAAAAGATAAATCGCTTCCATTATTGACCTACCAGACATAAACCCAAATTGATTCTCTGACACATTTGTTATATCTCGCAATCGACGTTTCATCACCCTCTCCCACACTTACATTGTGTGACACATTAACTTGATTCATCTATAGTTGTTACAATTCTGGACAACTCCTTTATTTTTATATATTGGCACTAAAATACTCTTCCTCCACTCCTTTGGCATTTTCCTAGTTAACAAAATCTTGCCAAATAACCTAGTCAACCAAACAACCCCCTTCTTATCCAAACATTTCCACGCTTCAATAGGTATATCATTGGGTCCTAAAACCTTATTCAATTTCATCTTCTTAAGTGTAAACTCCACTTCAAAGTCCCTAATCCTACGATAGAACCTATAATCCTGATTTTCTTTATTACTGCCAACTTCCTCCCCTTTTGACCTGCCTCCATATTCCTCATTTAACTTCTCAAAATAATTCTTCCACCTGTCTTCATCCTTCACCAACACCTTAGAGTCCTCACCCTTGATGCACTTAACCTTATTAAAATCTCTTATTTTAGCAAGTTTGTATATCCTCTTCTCTCCCTCCTTACTATCTAGTCTAGTGTATAGGTCATCATAGGCTTTCAACTTAGTCTCTCTCACTAATGCAGTGATCATCTATCAATATCAATTGGAAGTTTTAAAAAAAAAATGAATATCAGTACCTTCATGCTCAAAATCTCTGAAATATCAGCAACGTGTGTACCCCCACAAGGGCAGCCAGGAGTGTCCCCTAACTTCACAATCCGAGGAGTACTTCCCTGCATGAGTTACAACAGTAGGCAAGAATTAGTCTCAACCTATAATTCACTTTAAATCGGATCCTACTGAATTGTCGGAGCTTAAGGACTCGGCCACAAAAACAAAATATTAGAGAGAAACAACAATGCACTGATACTGGCCACATTTATGACTACAGATGACATTTCAAACTGTGAATTTGATATAATAGATCAAATTACATTGAATCGGTGGTCACACTATTCAAGGATTAAGTTAAAAAAGACATTTAGAGATGTGCTGAAAAAATGGTGGACTATTAACATCTGATAACTTTTTTATGTTAGGTCACATCGGAAGGTCTGATCCTCCAATTTTCCCATGGATATTTGGCAAAGCATCTATGAGGCCTTGCAAACATAAACTTCATATGTTCTTTGCATTATAGGAACATTACACCAAGGTAAACCTGTTATTTGTCAAGTGCATCAGTACACAAAGAGATGATGCTTGTAGATTGGATTGATCAAAATTTCACCTTTGGGATGTAATCAGGAAGGCAGCCACCACACAGCTCACAAGCTTCTTCATATGGTAAAATAGCAGCAGAAACCTGAAGAAATATGGAAAGTATTTCAACAAATAGATTACATATGAAAGAGAAGAAATGAAGAAAGAAAAAAAAAAAAGAGAAGAAAAAGAAATTAAACATACTTTCCCTCCCTTAGAAATTAATTTATTAGCTTCTATCTCTAACTCCTTTTGCTTCATTTGCATTTCACTCTGTGGAACTGAACCTTTATATTCAACATATGGCCTGGCAAAACATGAATTCATAAATGCCAATTCCGAGAAACCAGACTCACAAACAAAAACAACTTGACACCTTGATCAGAAATGTATCAACATGCAAATAGCAATCTAGAAACATAATTTCCAGTAGTTCAGAAAAGAAAAAAGGCAGGAAAGAGCTCTGAGATCTTTCATAATTAAACAGATAGTTGAGCATAAGCATCTGCATATTTTTACATCGCAAGCCCTCTTTGTCTTCTCAAAAGAAGAAGGTTTTTTCACTAATCACCAAATTGTTTGACATGATTCACAAAAAATTAAAATTATCATTGCAAGAAGGCAACACCAAACTGTTATTCATACCAAGCCAAGCAAGTCCACCAAAACTGTAATTCATGCCAAGCTAAACAGGCCCATAATTCAGAAACCTTCAGAAGAAGGCACTAGATCCCACAAGAAATGCTTTTATGAAGGACCAGCTTTATGTTAGTCAACACAACTGGTAAAAATTTTATGCCTTACCAAGTGGTGCATCAAAAGGGCATCATATACAACATAGTTGACTATAAAACTAAAATGTATGGTGTAGTGTTATTAAAGGTGATAGGTGCACCAAGGCGCCAAGGTCTCCTAGGGCCTAGGCTCAAGTAGGGATGGCAATTTAAACCCGGCCCGACGGGGACCCGATCCCCCGACCCCGATTAGAACGGGTTTTCCCCGAAAATTATCCCCATAGAATCGGGGATGGTATTAAAAATTTAATCCTCGATAATTTTCGGGCCGGGGACGGTGATTACCTCCCAAACCCCGTCCCGGCCCGGCCCCGCCCCGAACACCCCCCGAACAATCCCATAATTTATGTTAGGCTGCTTTGTATTATATATTATATATATATACATCTTTAGGCTTTATAATATATTATATATATATATATTAGGCTACAGATTATCAAGACTTGGTCAAAAAGCATTTTGATTTCATTTCTCAACTCTCTCTCTCTCTTTTCTCCTTTTACTCTCTGCGACTCTCTGAAAGAGATGAACAAACTGCTTCCAGTTCCAGATTCAAGCCACGGAGAAGTCTAGAGATAGATCGGCGACGGAGATAATGGCCTACTCGCCGTCGCGGACAACACAGAACGATTAGAGACCTCTCTCTTTCTTTCTCTCTCTCTCTCTCTCTCTCTTTGGTTTTCGATTTTGTTCTTCAAATCTGGATGTTTTGGTCACCACCGATGCCAAGATCCTAGTTGAGCTCAGATCTGTTGTGGATGAAGATAAAGAAAATGATGATTTGTTGAGCTCAGATCTGTTTTTGATTTTTTATGTTTTACATTTGAGCTCAGATCTGTTATTGAATGTATATGTTAAATCCGGTGTATGGTTGTGCTGTTGATGATGATGATGTTAAATCTGATTGTTGATGAATTCTTGTAGATCTGGAGCTTAGATTTGAATTTTTTTTTTTTTTTTTGGCCGGGGAATTTCGGGGTCGGGGAAACCCGATCCCCGCCGGGGGCGGGGGTGGGGGCGGCTATAGGTTCCCCGTCGGGGATCGGGGCCGGAGACGGGGAAATTTCTACCATCGGGGATCGGGGACGGGGAGTGTGATCCCCGGCCCCGCCCCGCCCCGTTGCCATTCCTAGGCTCAAGGCGCAAGGGGAGGCGCAGGATGCCGAAGTGAGGTGCACCATGTACGGAAAATATATATATAATTTAATATAAGTAAATAATTTAGGGTTCAACATAAACAAAATAAAATGTTAAACATTTAGTATTTGTTGAAGATTAAGAATTAGGGCTAATTTTTCTTCTATCATTGATTTGGGGTTAAATGCCCAATGTATTGGCATATGTTACAAGAGTAGGGCTCTTCTGTGGCTGCACCATATTAAATCAATGGTCAGATTTTAAACAAAACCAATTAAAGCAACAATAAAAAAAGTCCTCAACACGCAAGCCTTGAGCCAATCAGGCGCCAATCATAATCATCTGGCCTGGAACACTACAGGGCACAAACCTTGGTCCTGGACGGGACTTGGGCCGCCTAGGCGTGCCTTATCGAGGTCGCGCTTGGCCTGGAACACTACAAGGCGCAAACCTTGGGCCTAGATGGGACTTGGGCCTAGGCGCGCCTTTAATAACATTGGTATGGTGATTGATTGCATGCATTACAATACACACACTACACATATTGATATTGGTGTATCATACACTGCATCTTATGCTGTACAAATAATATTCATGATTGTTTAAAGAGAAATCCTTTTTTCTTACAAACAATAAGTGCAAAAAGGATCCAACTGGTTGGGTAGGAGTACATGGCTTCACTGGCTTTGTAATAATCGAAGTCTTCCTTAATTTCCATGTTTCTTTACATCTAATAATATTCATCTAAACTTGCAACACGATAACTGGAAATAAATAGATACTTAAATGGATATTTAGGGTTGGTTTGGGATGTCCTAAAAAAGTGCACTTTTTGACTTATTGGTGGGTTTGGATTGGGTTTGGGTTGGGTTTGATGTGATGTGTTAGAGAGGTGATGTGATTTAAATAAGATGATGTGACTTAAATAAGATAGTGACTTTTTGACTTTTTGACTTATTTAGTACATGCCAAACTAGCCCTTAACGTACTAATAACTATTTAATAGTTACAAAAGAAAGTTTAGATGTCCAAGCAAATCTACCCCACCACTGCAGCTTTTTATACTTTCTTGCAAATGATCATGTTTTTAAAGATATATATAGCTTTTTGAAGATCTTGTCTAGAGACTTGTACTACATGCGATTGAAGACTTTGCACCAGTGTTTTAAAAAGCTTTAGGCGCATCGAGGTGCCAAGGTCACCTGGAGCCAAAGCGCTGAGGCGCGCGAGGCGAGGCGCGCGCCTCACCAAAGTGAGGCGCAAATTATAAAAGTTAAGCAAAATATTAATATAGCACAATTTTCAACATAAACAAATATTTAATTTGTATATTATTAATTTTTTTAATAAGAAGAGAAGAGAAGAAGAAAAAAAACAATTAATTTTTTTAATATATATATATATATATCATTTTATTTATTTATTATATTTTTTAAATAATGTGTTTCAATTAGTTTTTTTATTTTATTTTACATACTTGTGTTTATTTTTTTTATTACTATGTATAAATATATATTATATTTTATATATTATCTATAAGTATATTATATATGATATATTATATAATAGGTATTATATAATATTATATATATATATATGAATCAATAATATTCTATATATTATCTATAAGTATATTATATATTATATAATTGGTATTATATAATGTATTATTTATGAATCAAGAAGAGAGAGAGAGAGAGAGAGAGAGAGAGAGAGAGAGAGAGAGAGAGAGAGAGAGAGAGAGAGAGAGAGAGAGAGAGAGAGCAATCGGCGAGAGAGATTGCGATCGTGAGCAAGATAGAAGCGAGAGAGAATACGACGAAAGAAGAGAAGAGAAGAGAGGAGAAGAGAAGACGAAGCAGAAGAGAAGAAGCAGGGACGAACTTGAAGAAGCTCAGATCAGTTGACGTCGAAGCTCAGATCAATCGATTCGAAGAAGCTCACCAACAAATTTGTATTGTATAAGAGTTTTAATCCTATGTGGTTAGTACACAAACACAAAACAGATCAGCCCTAACCAAAGCGCACGAAGCGTGCGCTTTGAGCCTAGGTGAAAGGCGTGTGCCTCAGTGCCTTACGTGCGCTTCTCGAAATGCGCCTCGCTTCGTCTACTTCAAGCGCCAACCCTGTGCCTCGCCTCGCTTCGCGCCTAGGTGCGCTTTTTAAAACACTGACATAGATCCACATGTTCTGCGATCAACAACTTCTAAAGTTCAATAATCCATAAACACGATATAGCAAGTATAACATGGAAAAAATACAATAGCCCTTCCACTTCACAAATGATTTGAATCATACCCATCAGGGAAATGGTAGGCTTTGGTCGGCTCTAGATAACCTAACCCTACATTCCCCAAACAAGCATCCAGCAAATGCCCAGCTGAGTGCAACCTGCACAAATTATAGATACAAGGTATAAGAGCAATAAATTGTAAATGGCTTTTAGTCTGGGGAAGAAGCTTAAGGAAAGGAAATAGACCAACAAATAAGTGCATGCTATAAAGATAAGTGTTCAAAAAGTGTGGATTGGCAACAAACCTTCATACATTGAATATGCATATAATGATGTGGCAGGGACACAATACTTGTCAATATTCCGAAGGTGTTTTTCACTCATGTTCATAGAAAGGATATTTTTGCTATCGCACAGATGTATACATCAATGCATATGTTCCACCAACTGAATACCAGATTAGTCAGCATTATTGTTTTGCACAGAAATTTCCTTTTCCTTTTCTATTATTGGGAAACATTGAGGGGTGTATTATGTAATTTCATACAACTTTGATGGGTATGCATAAAAAGGGTCCTTAACCCTTGCTTAATAGTTATTGAAATGATAAGAACATATAGTACATTAGTTCCAAGCCCAAAGGCTGAGAAAGGAATGGCTTGTATAGTTAGCATATACAGATATATATGTTAAGCATTTTGTACTTGGGAATTGAAAATACAAATTAAGTCACAACAACCAATGACTCCTAATAATTCAAATGCCCATCTCCATATGATATGTACCTAGAATTGAGAGTGCGACGCGACTCATCCACGTATAACAGAACTTGAACCCCTTTCTCAAGTTTTGATTCAAATCCCTCCCCAGAATTCTCAAAAAACCCATAGTGAAAAACCTGTTATTTTTGAAATAATAAAAAATTAAAAAATTAAAAAACACACATTGATAATCGAATGAAATAAAACAAGTAGAGGAATTGAATTGAATTGAAGCAGAAACTCACAATTCCATCCTTGGATCGGACGTCATTGACAATGAATTTGAAGTGAGGATGGGAAGAAATGGTGATGAAACCGGTGTCGGAGGGCTGACCACCACCTTGGGGATAGAAGATAGTGGAGTCAAGTATCAAAGCGCATCGACCATCTTCACCCTTTCACAACAACACAGATTTAATCAAAACCACAAACCCTAAAATGAATTGGTGTGGATTGGAATGTCAAAGTTAAAGAAGAAGAAACCTGGAAGAAGGAGACGAAGGAAGAGACGGAATGGAACTTCCACATGTCGTCGTGGTAATCCAGCTTTGTTGGGTTTGCTGTTGTTGTTGTTGTTACCTCCATCATCATCATCGTATCGTCGTGATTGTTTCGATCAGATGAAACGAGAGAGAAGAACAACAGACTTCAACACCAAACTCCACTCCTATCTGAGAGAGAGAGAGAGACGTCGTTGAATTGAATTGACATAGCCGCCATGAGTCGCAATTGGCTGCGTCTAAGACTTTTTCAGCGGTCTATCATTTGGTACGATTGGGCGGCGAGTATTGACTCATAGACTGATCGGTCAATCTCCAATAAGATTGGACACTACTTTACCCTTTACACTTTCAACAATGATTCATCCCATTAAAAATATCACCACTAATAGTACTAATGTATTAAAAAAGTAAAAAAAAAATAAAAAAATACAACTCCAAGATCAAAATATCACATCATTAATGGCGAGATCTACTGCCACCTAATTAGTGGGAGCACTAATTAGTGGTCCGAAGCATTTTTCTTATACTTTCTACATGAGATTTTTTTTTTTTTTAATTTTACCCAAATTGGTCTTCAATTTCTATTCTAATTTTTTTTCTTTAATTTTTCTTTTCTCTTACACATCTCTTTTTAAAAAGTGATATTCATAATATTTTGATTATCAAATAAAGTAATGAATGAAGAAACGGTAGTGAAAAAACCTCAAAAAGGTAAAATAGTGAGTTTTTTTATTTGTTTGGTAAGTTTTTGTTTCGATTTTTTTAGTTTGTATTCGACTTTTGTTCGGTGCTTCGAAATTGAACAAAATAATATAGATCGCCATCAAAATGCCAAACAAAAAATATAAGTCCAGTATCCAACTGTCGAATAAAAGATTCATTTACGGTAATATAAGGCCGTATTTTTTAAATTTATTCGACTACTCATTACCATGTATTTTTAGTTTTATTTTTTTTTATATTTTTTATTTTTTTGCTTAGAAAGATTATACTTATACTCATTGCAACAACGCAAGTACTGCATTATTAGTGGACTCCAGTCATAAATTCATTACAGACGAGGTTTGTTAAGTTTTTTTATAAATATGATTTTTTCTTATTTTTAATTTGTATTGAATTTTATTAATAATTTGATGTATAAATATATTTATTATGTTTAGATTTTTAGTAGTTGTCAAGTAGGAATGGCAACGGGGCGGGGCAGGGCCGGGGATCGCCATTCCCGTCCCCGATCCCTGAAAGTATGGAACTTCCTGTCCCCGACCCCGATCCCGATCCCCGACGGGGAACCCCTCACTCCCCCCACCCCCGTCCCCTAATGGGGATCGGGTTTCCCCGACCCCGTAAAATCCCTGACGGTGACGGAGTTACAGAACTGAGTGAGTCATCGTCATCACACATACACACACACACATTTGAGATCTAAGTCGTCACATTATCATCATCATCATCTCTCTCTCACACACACACACACACACACACACACACAGAGTACACACACATCTGCAGATCTGAGTCGCCATCATCATCATCATCACAAACACACATAGACACATAGGGAGAGAAGAGAGGTCTTGATCAGTGACGGGCGGTGAGCTTGAGAGAGTGACCATGGCGGTGGACCTGTCAAAGCGACGGAGAGTCGGAGACTTTGGTTGTAGTGGTGTGGAGCGACGAGCGGCAGAGCTGTCAAAGCTCTGGTGCAACGAGCTTAAGAGCAAGCGGCGGAGTGCGACCATAGCGGCGGGGAGACGAGAGACAGCGGCGGAGGAAGAGAGGATCTGAGATGAGAGAGAGATAGAGATCTGAAATGAGAGAGATGAGATCTGAAATAAGAGAGAGAGATGAGTATATATTATAATTTTTAGATATAATATTATATTATATTAGATGAGTATAATATATTAGATCTGAAATGTATTAGATCTTCTGTCAAAAAAAAGAAATGTGTTAGATCTGAAATGAGAGGGAGAGGGAGAGGGAGAGGGAGAGGGAGGCGGGGAGAAGCGGGGAGAAATGGGGACAGGGAACGGGGCCGGGGTCGGGGAGGAAGAGCTTGTCATCGTCCCCGGCCTGAAAATGATCGGGGATTTTTTTTTGAATATCGCCCCCGGCCCGTCATGAGTATTTTTTGGAGAAACCCCGCGTTAATCGGGGTCGGGGGGTCGGGTCCCCATCGAGCTGGGTTTAAATTGCTATCTCTATTGTCAAGCATTTATTAAATGAGCTTCTGACATTGGTAAGAAGACTAGATTTATCATTGTTACAAAGACATCAGATGCGAGAGGTAATGGCAGAAAACCAAGATTTACCCTTGCTTGTGAAAGAAGTGGTTACTATAGAGACAACAGGAAGATCAAGGGGGAACGATTAAGGTTGACAAGTTTTAAAAAGTGTGGATGTCCATTTCAATTAAAGGGAGAAAAATTACCTACAAATGATGAGTGAATGTTACATGTCTTATGCGGAGTGCACAATCATCCGTCTATTGAACATCTTGAAAGGCACTCATTTGCTGACAGATTATCTACAGAGAAAACATCCTTATTAGTTGACATGTCAAAAAGTATGGTGCAACCAAAAGAGATATTGGTTACATTGAAACGAAGGGATGCCTGTAATGCGACAACAATGAAGACAATCTACAACACACGTCATTGACATTGAGCAATACAAAGGGCGGGAAAATCACAAATGCAATAACTATTGGGCAATTGTCGATTCAAAATTATGTTGATTGGCATCGATGTGATGATAGAGAGATGGTCACTGATTTGTTCTAGGCACACCCGATTAGTTTGGAGTTGTTAAGTGCATTTCCACATGTGTTGATTATGGATTGCACATACAAGACTAATAGGTATCGACTCCTTCTCTTAGAGATTGTTGGGGTAACATTAACGGACTTGATATTTTCAATTGCTTTTGCTTATCTTGTTCATGAACAGGAGAACAACTATACATGAGCTTCAGGCGTATTATCTATTTCAGTTGCTTTTGCTTATCTTATTCACTTTGTGTTAGGTTTTTATTCTTGGCAACCTCGTTTGACAAAACTCCTTTAAGTTGTATTTGTTTTCGTATTTTTTATTTCAGTGAGGTTATGAGTTTTTAGATGCAAATCCAACCAAAATTGTGCCTTGCAGAGAAGTTTTGTGATGTTAATTCTTTCAAGATTGCCACTTCGCTGATTGTGATGGGGATCGAGCTGCCCGGTCAGCTTGCGGGGGTCCAGGGGGCAGCTCCTTTTGGCGGGTCCGGGGCAACGCCACAGCGGGGTCGAGGGGCAGTGCCCCCGAAGCAAAATGCCAAAATGCAAAAATGCATTCAAAGTTGCATGTTCGCTCGAGTGGACATTTTCCCGCTCGAGCGGAGAATGTTGAGTTCCAGAAGTTTATTCGCTTGTAAAAATACTGGATGTTGTTTTTTCGCGCTCGAGCGTAGGTCCGCTCGAGCGGCCAATTTGACGCTCGAGCGGAGATCACGGGACAGTTTTCTATAAATACGTGGTTAAGTCAGATTGTAGGGTAATGCCTCCAGATCTTCTTCTTGGGATTATATCTGGGGCTATTTTGCTAGTTTTCTTTGATATTTCATTGAGTATTGAACTCATGGTTTAAGAAGCATACATCAAAGGTTTGTTTGTTTATTCTATACAAAAAAGAGAGTTGTTTTTCAGTAGATTCTGGAGAATTCTAGCCTGAAGCTTTGGTGGATTATAGAGTGGCTCATCGTCAAGACAATTCCGAGGTGAAGACGGGGTTAGAAGAGGCACATAGGGGTTGGTTCAATTCAGGCGTGGATTCGCTAGGTAATTGAGAGTATACCTGTGTAATTCCTTTATATCTTCTTAGTGGATTGTTTTGTGGCTGTTGGCCGTGGTTTTTTATCACAATTAGAGGTGCTTTGTGACAACCCTCACCACTAATTAGTGCTAATCTATACGATTAAGCATGTTAACTGACTGATTGACTAAAATCCTGAACTGATTGATTGAGTGTATAGTTTAAGTGTATTTCTATTTGTTGACTGTTGAATTATCTGTTCATGTATTATGTTTAAACTGCAAATTGAAGGCCTTATCGGTGGTCGAATCAGGAACCGATTAGTGTTTTGTGTTAATTGGAATTTATATGATTTTATGGTATGTTTAATTGAAATTTGATTTTGTATGATTAAATTAGATTAAATAATGTTGTATTGCATTAGTTGGACTTAGTTACCAAAATGCCATGTTAGTGGGCCATCTCATAAAACATTTGAGACTTAATTCATATCTCTTCCTTACCTATTCCTTGACCCAAAACCGACTAGAGAGAGAGACTTGGAAGAAAATTGAGTTCAACTAAAAACCTTGCTTGAATTTAGAAGACTTGAAGAGGAGATTGCAAAATTAGACTTCCACACTTGAAATTGGAGACCTAAGGTAGGACATTTACCTTCTTGTTTGTGAATTCAAGTTAGTTCTTGCATGGCGCATGGTAGATAGGAGCCTAAGGTCATAGATTGGTCTTAAATTGTTGAATTGAAACTTGAATCATGCATGCATGTTCATATTGTTGAGTTTTGAAGTTGTTTCATGAGGATTTCTTCATGCATGTTCATATTTTTAGTCTTGATCCATGTACTCACCATGTTTTGAAGTTAAACATTGCACTTGATCTTGTTTTGTAGCATTGGAGTTCCTAGGAACCCATGCATGTGTTGAATTTGTATTGTTCTTCATGTTCATGAAAACTTCTTTGAAATTGTGTTCGATTGAACTACCTTTGGGCTTTGATTTCTCAAATTGATCTTTGAAACATGCCATATTATGGGTTTACAAGTGTTTTCCAGAAAATTAGCCCAAAAGGATCGTTTTTGGTACATTTAAAGTTGATTTCGAGCTTCAAGGTTCAATCTGGAATTTCCAGAATTTGGACTCACGCTCGAGCGGGGGACTCCACGCTCGAGCCTACAACCTGTGTTCATACTGTCCACTCGAGCAGGGAAAGTGACGCTCGAGCGGGAAATGCATGTATCCAGTACTTTGCATGTGTTTACAGTCTGCTCGAGCAGGGGAATGCGCGCTCGAGCAAGGACTTGTGTCTCACGCTCGAGCGGGGGTCGAGCGCCCATCGAGCGTGAATTTCACCCATCCAGTACTTTTGCAGTCCGCTCGAGCGGAGTAGGTTACGCTCGAGCGAGGCTATTTTTTCTGCATGTCCGCTCGAGCGGGGAAATCCACGCTCGAGCGGGACCCCTGTTTCAGCAAAATTTTGAAAAAGTGTTTTTAAGTGCATCTTTGCATCCTCATTTCATCCTAGGCATTCCTAGGCCTTGTTTAAGGCACCTTAATGAGGATATTGATGTAGAACCACACCGAGGCAAATTAGGGATTAAGTTATTATTTCCCAACTGTGTAGCTTAGTGTGTGTTCGTTCTGTAACTGTGTAGGGTTGGCATCCGAGGACGCTCTAGCTGCTTATAGCCCAGTGCTCTGTGAGTAACAATGTTGTAAAGATATATTCAATCATGAGTATTTTCTGAATGATCAACTGTACTAATTTCTGAAATGATATTTCTTACTGGATGAATGCTTGTCCTATTTGTGAACTGTATTCGTGGCATCCATAGCAATTTACTATTACTGTACTACACTGCTACTGTTATAGAGATCTCTGTCGGTTCCCATGTTTGGAACTACTACTGTTTACTGATATGATGGCCATCAACTGACTGTTCGGTCTGTTAAGACCTACTATACTGTTTTGCTATTGGATGTACCACATATGACTATTCTAGTTTCTAAATGACTGTTATGGCATGAAATATGAGCCACAAACTGAATGACTGATATACTGATAAATGACTGTTTTTAATACTGAAAGGACATTCATTCTTAACCTCTTTACGCATATGTTATTCACTGGGTTTTAGCTCACTGCTCATATATATATATATATATATGTAGGTGTTCAAGCACCGGACCGTTGCTAGAAGCGTCAGGCTAAGCCTTGTTTTGTCAAGCTAACCTTTGTGCCTCACTTCGAGGTTCCAGATCTGTTCAAGCTAAGGCTGCTTTTGGGGTGTCTCAGATTCACCCTATCTGTCTCTGTTGTGTATAGACTGAATGATAATTGTACTGTACTGTTATGTTGGGGATTTGGTCCCTAACCTGAATGTCTGTAAATGATGTATGTATATACTGTTTTTGTCTGAATGTGAATATGTTATGAAAAGTCTTTTTACTTACAGACTGTCACAGCTCATTGGACATCTTTTAATTACTGTTTTGGTTTCGCCAGCCCCTGTACTCTGTATTACTGTTTTACTGTTAAGCAGGCTTTCAGTAATCTCGGATTACTGGCCGGTTACGGTGCTAAACCCATAGGGGTGGGTTTGGGTCGTGACAGAGTGGTATCAGAGCGATATTAAACCACGAGTTATACCGCACACACGTGTCCAAATAAGCTATAGGATGTCCTAGAAAAGTAATCAGGACATTACATGAGCATGAAGAGTGTGTGTGGCCATGACATGAATATACGTGTTAATGTGTTTAAGTATGCAACTGCCTATGTTTATTATTGTCATAATTGTGTATAGTGAAATGGATAACGCAAGAACTGCCGATGAAACTGAATCATCTGACGCCAGAATGGCAATATTAGAAAGAATAGTGGAACTGTTGACCGAAGCCTTAAGGCAATAGCAGCAACAGAACCAACAACCCTCACCTCCTCCGATACAACCGGAATAGAATGTGAATGATGACATAATTGCTCTAACCCAGAAGTTCAGTAAGATGAAACCGCTATCATTTCAGGGAGGCCTTGAACCATTGAAGGCCGAAGCGTGGGTGCTAGAAACTGAAAAATTATTTGAAATGTTTCTGTGTTCCGAAGCACACAAAGTGCTACTGGCCACCTTTACTTTGCAAGAAGAGGCCAGAAGGTGGTGGATGCTGGTCCGCGACACCAATACTGCCATGAATTGGGCTCAATTTAAAGGAGCCTTCTTTGAGAAATACTTCTCACAGTGTGTCAGAGACCGCAAGGTAACCGAGTTTGAACAGTTAAGACTAGGTACCGTGTCCGTGGCTGAGTATGAGTCAAAGTTTACTGAACTCGCCAGATATGCACCGCACATGGTTGACACTGATTACAAAAATGTCAGGAAGTTTGAAGGCGGCCTTAATGTAGAAATTCTTGACAGAATCAACATTTTGAAATTGCTGAAATAGATGGATGTTCTTGATCGAGCAATAATGGATGAGTCGAACATCGAAGCATTGAAATAGACTGAAACACCAGCGTCTGAATGGTGTGGTAAGAGACGGGTTTTTAAATTTAAGAAAGGCCGGAACAGTTCATTGAACAAAAAGCAGAACACAAGGTCAACAAACAGTTCTAGTCAAGGAAACCGTTTTATACCGCCCTGCCCTGAATGTGGTAAGAATCATAAGGGGGTTTGTTATAAAATTTCAGGTGCTTGTTACAGGTGTGGCAAGGTGGGCCACATGGTCAAAGATTGCCCTTCTGCTCCTCAAGGCAATAGTAAAGCTGCACCAAGCGCAACAGTATCAACTGTTCCACCGAAACCTAACCCCAAAGCTACTGGAAAAGAGCCTATGAGGCAAGGCCGAGTGTTCGCACTCGTACCGGGAGATGTACAGAATACCGAGACCATTGTGTCAGGTATACTCTTAATTTGTGCTCAAAATACATATGTTTTGATTGATTCGGGGTCTACACATTCATATGTATCGCATGTTTTTTTGCAAAAATTGAATAGACCATTGAAACCCATGAACTATCTGTTAGCTGTATCTTTACCTGTTGGGGGATCCATGACTTGTGCTTATATGTACCCTGCATGTGAAATTATTGTTGGGGATGTTCATCTGTATATTGATTTATTGCCTCTGAATATTGATCACTTTGATGTGATATTGGGAATGGACTGGTTAAGAAAATATCATGCTACTATAGACTGTGTAACAAAACAAGTTGTTTTCCGTCCACCCGGACTACCTGAATTTGTGTTTAATGGAGTTGGAGTAGTACCTCCCCCGTATCTGATTTCATCCATGAAAGCTTTTAAATTGATTAAAAAGAGGTGTAAAGGATATCCGTGTTGTGTATTGACCGTACCTACTGATGATAAAACTAATGTGGACAGTATTCCTATAGTCAGAGAATTCCCAGATGTTTTTCCAGATGATTTGCCAGGGGATTTGATTGATAGAGAGATTGAGTTCACCGTTGATGTGATTCCGGGTACACAACCAGTATCTAAAACTCCTTATAGAATAGCACCGACTGAATTGAAAGAGTTGGAAGTTTAGTTACAAGAACTGCTGGATAAGAAGTTCATCAGGCCCAGTACTTCATCATGAGGCGCACCGGTCTTATTTGTGAAAAAGAAAGACGGCTCATTGAGACTCCGCATTGACTACCGTGAACTGAACAAGGTAACAGTGAAAAATAAATATCCATTGCCTCGTATTGATGATTTATTTGATCAGTTGCAGGGTGCCCAAGTGTTCTCCAAAATTCTGGATACCACCAGTTGAAAGTCAAGACAGGGGACATTGAAAAGACTGCGTTTAGAACGAGGTATGGACACTATGAATTTCTTGTTATGTCCTTCGGAGTTACTAATGCACCAGCTGCATTTATGGACCTTATGAACCGAATTTTTAAACCATTTCTCGATGACTTTATTGTTGTATTCATAGATGACATTTTAATTTATTCCAAAAGCACGGAGGAACATGAACATCATTTGAGAATTGCCCTACAGACCCTAAGAGAACAGAAACTGTATGCTAAACTGACTAAATGTAAATTTTGGCTTGACAATGTTATGTTTTTGGGGCATGTGATCAGTAAGGATGAAATTTCAGTTGATCCGCAGAAAATTAAAGCAGTAGTGAACTGGCCTAGACTGACAAATGTTAGCGAAGTCCAAAGTTTTCTAGGCTTAGCCGGGTATTACAGAAGGTTTGTCAAAGATTTCTCCAAAATTGCCCTACCACTGACACAGTTGACTAAAAGGGATATCGTTTGACTGGACCGATCAGAGAGAATCAGCCTTTCAAGAGTTGAAGACTCGACTGGTGACTGCACCAATTCTTACCCTATCCTTAGGTACGGATGGTTATACTATATTTAGTGATGCTTCTCATAAGGGTTTAAGGTGTATTTTAATGCAGAATGGTAAAGTTATTACATATGCTTCCCGACAACTGAGACCGCATGAAAAGAACTACCCGACCCATGATTTGGAACTTACTACAGTAGTGTTTACACTGAAAATTTGGCGTCACTACCTTTATGGGGCGACATGTGAGGTGTATACAGACCACAAGAGTTTGAAGTACTTCTTCACATAGAAAGAACTGAACATGAGACAATGGAGATGGTTAGAACTGATAAAAGATTATGATTTGAAAATTTTGTACCATCCGAGGAAAGCTAACACCGTTGCTGATGCACTGAGTCGGAAATCGATTGGAAATTTAGCCTGTTTACTCATCGGGCAGAAAGAATTGCTATGTGATCTTGAAAGACTTAAAATTGAGATTGTTTTGCGTGAACAAGGTGGAACAAGAGCCGCTATTTCTGCTCAACCGGCACTCATTGAGGAGATTAAAGAGAAACAGCAACATGATGACTTCTTGAGGAAGATCATCGAAGAGCGAGAATCCAAATCGAGGCCGGATTTCAAATTTGAGAATAATGTGTTAAAATTTCAGGGAAGATTGTGTGTACCGAGTGATTCTGAACTAAAAAGAAGAATTCTGCAAGAGGGCCACAATTCAAAACTGTCTATCCATCCAGGAAATACGAAAATGTACCAAGACTTGAAACTGAATTTCTGGTGGCCGGGAATGAAGAAAGAGATTGCTGATTTTGTGTCGAAATGTCTTCATTGCCAACAAGTCAAAGCTGAACATCAACGACCCGCAGGCTTACTACAACCCTTACCGATATCGGAGTGGAAATAGGAACATATCACTATGGATTTCATTGTTGGTTTACCTCGCTCCAGTAAAGGTATGCATTCAATTTGGGTCATTGTTGATAGACTAACTAAATCTGCTCATTTCTTACTTGTCAAAACAATTTATAATGCGAACAAATTGGCTGTAATCTATATTGATGAGATTGTTAGATTGCATGGAGTGCCTGTGTCCATTGTTTCTGATAGGGACTCGAAGTTTACATCGAGATTTTGGCAAAGTTTATAGATAGCATTGGGTACTGAACTGAGACTGAGTAGTGTATACCATCCTCAGACAGATGGTCAGTTAGAAAGAACCATCCAGACTCTGGAGGATTTACTGAGAATGTGTGTTCCTGGATTTTCAGAGAAATTGGGAAAGCCACTTACCGCTGGCTGAATTCGCCTACAACAACAACTTTCATTCAAGCATTAGTATGGCGCCTTTCGAGGCTTTATATGGTAGGAAATATCGATCTCTTATCTGCTGGGCAGAAGTTGGAGATGGGCTTTTGCTTGGGCCCGATATTGCACAGGAAATCACAGAAAAGGTGAAACTAATCCAACAGAGACTGAAAATTGCACAAAGCCGACAGAAAAGTTATGCGGATGTCTGAAGGCGGGACAGAGAGTATGAAGTAGGTGATCATGTTTTTGTAAAAGTAACACCGATGAAAGGCCAGACTCGTTTTGGAGTCAAGGGTAAGCTAGCGCTGAGACATGTCGGACTGTATGAGATTATTGAGAAAATCAATCCGGTGGCGTATCAAGTAGCGCTTCCTCTTGGAATGGAGCATATGCATAACGTGTTCCATATTTCAATGTTGAGGGATTACCTCAGGGATCCTTTCCATGTGATTGAGCCTACTCGTGTAGTGCTAAGTGATGACTACACTTACGAAGAACGGCCTATTCAGATTGTGAACAGACGGATCAAGAAGTTAAGGAATAAAGAGATTCTGTTAGTGAAAGTTGACTGGCAAAACCATGGTGGCGTGTATGCCACTTGGGAAAGGGAATACGATATGATTAAGAGATATCCCGAACTGTTCTCACTGAATCGTGTTTTCTTCCAAAATGAAGGTAACTCGAGTTTGGAGGACCAAACTCTTTATAAGGAGGGGAGACTGTGACAACCCTCACCACTGATTAGTGCTAATCTATACGATTAAGCATGTTAATTGACTGATTGACTGAAATCCTGAACTGATTGATTGAGTGTATAGCTTAAGTGCATTTCTATCTGTTGACTGTTAAATTATCTGTTCATGTATTATGTTTAAACTACAAATTGAAGGCCTTATCGGCGGCTGAATCAGGAACCGATTAGTGTTTTGTGTTAATTGGAATTTATATGATTTTATGGTATGTTTAATTGAAATTTGATTTTGTATGATTAAATTAGATTAAATAATGTTATATTGCATTAGTTGGACTTATTTACCAAAATGCCATGTTAGTGGGCCATCTCATAAAACATTTGAGACTTAATTCATATCTCTTCCTCACCCATTCCTTGACCCAAAACCGACTAGAGAGAGAGACTTGGAAGAAAATTGAGTTCAACTAAAAAACTTACTTGAATTTAGAAGACTTGAAGAGGAGATTGCAAAATTAGACTTCCACACTTGAAATTGGAGACCTAAGGTAGGACATTTACCCTCTTGTTTGTGAATTCAAGTTAGTTCTTGCATGGCTCATGGTAGATAGGAGCCTAAGGTCATAGATTGGTCTTAAATTGTTGAATTGAACCTTGAATCATGCATGTATGTTCATATTGTTGAGTTTTGAAGTTGTTTCATGAGGATTTCTTCATGCATGTTCATATTTTTAGTCTTGATCCATGAACTCACCATGTTTTGAAGTTAAACATTGCACTTGATCTTGTTTTGTAGGATTGGAGTTCTTAGGAACCCATGCATGTGTTGAATTTGCATTGTTCTTTATGTTTATGAAAAGTTCTTTGAAATTGTGTTCAATTGAACTACCTTTGGGCTTTGATTTCTCAAATTGATCTTTGAAACATGCCATATTATGGGTTTACAAGTGTTTTCCAGAAAATTAGCCCAAAAGGATTGTTTTTGGTACATTTAAAGTTGATTTCAAGCTTGAAGGTTCAATCTGAAATTTCCAAAATTTGGACTCACGCTCGAGCGGGGGACTCCACGCTCGAGCGGGCGTACAACCTGTGTTCATACTGTCCACTCGAGCGGGGAAAGTGACGCTCGAGCGGGAAATGCGTGTATCCAGTACTTTGCATGTGCTTACAGTCCGCTCGAGCGGGGGAATGCGCGCTCGAGCAAGGACTTGTGTCTTACGCTCGAGCGGGGGTCGAGCGCCCATCGAGCATGAATTTCACCCATCCAGTACTTTTGCAGTCCGCTCGAGCGGAGTAGGTTACGCTCGAGCGAGGCTATTTTTTCTGCATGTCCGCTCGAGCGGGGAAATCCACGCTCGAGCGGGACCCCTGTTTCAGCAAAATTTTGAAAAAGTGTTTTTAAGTGCATCTTTGCATCCTCATTTCATCCTAGGCATTCCTAGGCCTAGTTTAAGGCACCTTAATAAGGATATTGATGTAGAACCACACCGAGGCAAATTAGGGATTAAGTTATTATTTCCCAACTGTGTAGCTTAGTGTGTGTTCGTTCTGTAACTGTGTAGGGTTGGCATCCGAGGACGCTCTAGCTGCTTATAGCCCAGTGCTCTGTGAGTAACAATGTTGTAAAAATATATTCAATCATGAGTATTTTCTGAATGATCAACTGTACTAATTTCTGAAATGATATTTCTTACTGGATGAATGCTTGTCCTATTTGCGAACTGTATTCGTGGCATCCATAGCAATTTACTATTACTGTACTACACTGCTACTGTCATAGAGATCTCTGTCGGTTCCCATGTTTGGAACTACTACTGTTTACTGATATGATGGCCATCAACTGACTGTTCGGTCTGTTAAGACCTACTATACTGTTTTGCTATTGGATGTACCACATATGACTATTCTAGTTTCTAAATTACTGTTATGGCATGAAATATGAGCCACAAACTGAATGATTGATATACTTATAAATGATTGTTTTCAATACTGAAAGGACATTCATTCTTAACCTCTTTACGTATATGTTATTCACTGGGCTTTAGCTCACTGCTCATATATATATATATATATAGGTGTTCAAGCACCGGACTGTTGCTAGAAGGGTCAGACTAAGCCTTGTTTTGTCAAGCCAACCTTTGTGCCTCACTTCGAGGTTCCAGATCTGTTCAAGCTAAGGCTACTTTTGGGGTGTCTCAGATTCACCCTATCTGTCTCTGTTGTGTATAGACTGAATGATAATTGTACTGTACCGTTATGGTGGGGATTTGGTCCCTAACTTGAATGTCTTTCAATGATGTATGGATATATTGTTTTTGTCTGAATGTGAATATGTTACGAAAAGTTTTTTTGCATACAGACTGTCACAGCTCATTGGACATCTTTTAATTACTGTTTTGGCTTCCGCCAGCCCCTGTACTCTGTATTACTGTTTTACTGTTAAGCAGGCCTTCGGTAATCTCGGATTACTAGCCGGTTACGGTACTAAACCCATAAAGGCGGGTTTGGGTCATGACATGCTCCAATTGTGGTTTTTCCACGTTAAAATCGTTGTGTTGATTTTGTCTTGATTGTTTGATTGGAATTGTTATATACTGCTTAAAATTGATACATAATCACAAATCAATATCTAGGGAATTTCTAGATTTTTCAATTGGTATCAGAGCGGGTTGCTCTATTTTGTTTTAAAAAACTTTTGAGCAAGATCCTATTTGATTTATGATAATGGATTCAATACGTGAGGGAAATTCTATGGTTCGACCACCCCTACTTGACGGATCCAATTATTCTTTTTGGAAAGCTCGGATGAGATCATTTTTGAAATCTATTGATGAAAAAGTTTGGCAATCTGTCATGTATGGATGGACCGAACCAACGATTATCATTGATGGAGTAACTTTCCCCAAACCAATTGATAAGTGGGACACAATTGATTACCAAAATAGTAGCTGGAATAGTAAAGCTATCAATTCTCTTTTTTGCCCTGTCACACCTGAAGAGTTTAGTCGTATTTGTAATTATATAGTCGTAAAAGAGGCTTGGAATATCTTACAAACTATTTTTGAGGGCACTCCTTCTGTGAAACGCTCAAAACTTCAAAGGCTCACTTCTAGTTTCGAAAACCTTTCAATGAAAGATAGTGAGACCTTTGATGAATTTTATGCGAAGTTGAGTGACATTGTAAATTGTAGCTTCAATTTAGGTGAAAAAAATACCAGAATCCAAAGTTGTGGGAAAATTTTTGAGATCCTTGCCCGATCGGTTCCAACCAAAAGTTACGGCTATTGATGAGGCTCAAGATGTTGACAACCTCAAGCTGGATCACTTGGTTGGAAATCTCCAAACTTATGAGGCACATTAGAATTTCAAAAAGAAACAAAAAGATGCTATTGCTTTTAGTAGTGCTCATAGAGTTGGAGAGGATTCTGGTGAGGATTGTGAGATAGATTCCAAGATTACGGCTGCTTTTGTTAAACAATTTAAAAAATCTTTTTTGAAAAAGAATCCTAATCTTTTGGAATCTACTCATACTCATAAATCTAAAGGCAAAGATAAACTTAAAATTAATTCTATAGCCAAGAAGGAGAAATGAAAGATACAAAGGAACTCTGAGAGAGTCCAATGCTATGAATGCCAAGGATTTGGCCACTTTGCTTTAGAATGCCCAACTCGTTTGAAGAAGAAGAAAGCCCTTACCATCACTTGGGATGATGAATCAGAATCTGATGAAGATGAAAGTGACAACGAAGATCAAGGTGAAGAGGGACATAAACAATTCATTGCTTTCATGGTGGCTTCTAAAACTGAGGAACGAATAGAGTATCCAGAGAGATCGGTTGAGAATACCACTAATAATGAATCCTCGGAGAGTGATGATGAAGAGCTTAAGCAAGCTTATGAAAAGTTGTATAAGGAGTCTCTTAACTTATCCAAATTGAATGACAAACTCACAACGAAACTCAAAGCATGTGAATGTGAGAATGTCAAACTTAAGGAGGAGATTTCCAAGGCTAGGATTGATGCCATCAAGATAGCTAATGATCGACAAGCTCTTTGTGCAAAACTCTTGACTTGTGAGATAGAGAGGAATGAGCTACAGCAAATCTATGCAATGTATAAAGAAAAGATTGAATCTCTCGAGATGTCTCAAGTTGCCTTGGAAGAACTAATGATCAAGAGCTCAAGTGTGCTATGGCTACCATTGGTCTTTGGAATAAAGGATCAAAGACTTTGGAGGATATCATTGGGTTTCAACAAATGTGTTGTGACAAGAGTGGCATTGGTTTTGGTGATAACAAAGAGCAAAAACAGAGTGCATCTACATTTCATGATACAAGAACTCAAGGAAAGGGAGAACAAAAAATTCAACATAAGGATGGACTTCTCAAACATCCTAGAGTTGGTAAGGTAAAAGAAAAGAAGGTACACCATGTACACCCTGTTTTTATTTGTCATCATTGTGGTACGCATGGTCATATTCACCCTGATTGTTATAAGTTGCATGAGAGAGTGTCTCATAGAGATGGAAGAAATTCTAACATCTTGTGGGGTAAGAGACACTTCATTGGTAGTAATGAGGTTAAAGGTCATATTAGACCTCATTATTTTGATCAGGTTGAGACCAAACATGGAGCGAGTTTGTATTTGCCTAGACCTACTAGAAATAGGAAGTTGGAAACCAAGTTGAGACGAGTTCTCATTAAAAGCAAAGGGAACTACAACGTCAAAACACCATCTAAGAACCGCGATTTTCACAACTTTCTTCATACTAAAGCGGTTTGGGTACGAAAACTTGATTTGTGTTAATTTGTATATTCTTTTTAGTTTTTAGGTTTCTGTGTGTTTTTTTTGTTCTTTTTGAGTCACTTAATGTGTGCATGTTCGTTTTATGTCTTGCTTTGTTTAGAAAAAAAAAAAAGAAAAAAAAAATCCCAAAAAGATTTTCTTAGTATGGTTTTGCAAGCTTGAAATTTTTGAGTGGTCCTTGGTTCATATTGGAATTGATGAGAATATCAATTACATGATAATATGTGTGTGCTTTCTGTGGTCATTACTCATTTTGGAATGTGTGTTTTTTTTATTAGTATGTCTCATTCTGTACACACTCTTGGATTAGCAAATATCGGAGTCTTTTGCCTTAGTGATTATTTTTTTCTATGGACTTTTGACATTGTATCTTTTGCTTTTCTAGAGGAATTGACCTATACTAGCATATCATGGGTGATGTTGAGTCTTTTACCACCTTTCATCTTTTTGCATCTCCACGGCTTTCCCCTCTGTTCTTTGGAGTCTAGCCATGAGGAAAAGGCTACCTTAGAGTCACCAACCAGGCCATCCTTATTATATTCATGCTTCTTTGGTTCGGTTTCCATACTCTTGAGCGTGTCAGCCGCCAATGAGTGTGCAAAAGAAAGAAAAAATGTGCAAAAGAAAGAAACAAACAAACAAAAAAAAAAGATGTGCAAAAGAAAGAAAATAAAAAGATGTGAAAAAAAAGGAAAAAAAATAAGGATTCATTGATTGAGGGGGAGCCTCCGCCTTTACTCACCAAATACTCCTTGATTCCTAGTGGTTTGACTTTCCTTTGTTGTGCTTAGATTCTTTTGCTGGAGGCCTAGTTATCAGATCACTACTAGGATTTGAATCTTGTGTTTGTCGAACTCCAAGAGTCACACACACACTTTTTTCATAGGATCTATGCTTTTCACATAATGCATCACTTTCTTTTATGAGGAATCTTCTAGAGGCTATGCACATTGTGTTTTCAAGTAATTGTGCTTCTTGGATAATCTTGTGTGTTTCAAGGTCCAAAACTGAAATTCCTTACTTGCTCTACCATATTATTTTTTGTCATTTTCTTCTTGTTCATTGTTTTTAGTGAGGGGGAGTTTGGTTTATCTTTATAATAGTTTGTTAACATGAACACTTTGATTTGTTTGGAAAGGGAGATTGGCTAAAGTTATTTTGCATGTTGCTATGCATTGTTTGTTCATTATTTCCTTCTTGCATGCTCCTGATATTTACATCATCATATCATTGCTTGTGTGGTTTCTGATCTTACTTTAGTTGTCAATTCGTGACAAAAAGGGGGAGTAATGTTGTCCGGTGCATGTGTCTTAGGATTTCATGTATTCATGCCATGTGTCGGGTGCATGTGTCTTAGTTTTGAGGGTTTCATGCTACATGTTCTTAATCTCCAAGTCGTATCTATTCATGTTTTCCATCTCATACTTCAAGATTATCTTGTCATATGTTTATTGTTTTTCATATACTCTTGTGGGACTAATAGTTGTTTTGGAGATTGTGGCACTAATAGTTGTTTTGCAGATCATGACCTTGAGAAAGAAGTTTGCTTTTGTTGGCTGTAATGGGTTGGGGTTTTTAGGATTTTATTTGTTAGGTGTGTTTTGTCGCGGCATTGCCGAAAGGGGAGATTGTTAGATTTTTATTCTTGGCAACCCCGTTTGACAAAACTCCTTTAAGTTGTATTTGCTTTCGCATTTTTTATTTCAATGAGGCTATGAGTTTTTAGATGCGAATCCAACCTATAGCGATCCTGATTTTTTCCTCTCTTTATTCATTGTATTCCGGACTCGGTTCCGTGGATGTGTTGATGTCTCATTCTCATTTCCATCATTTACTCTTTGTATTTGAGTCTTGGGTTGTGTTGGGCAGGTTTGAAACAGGTTGGTTGTGCTTTGAAACCAAAAGTTGATGCCTAGAATTTGGCCTTCACGCTCGAGCGGGCCCTTTGTTGTTGCTTCTTCGCTCGAGCGGGCATTTTGACGCTCGAGCGTGAATTTCCATCTCCTAGTATTTTTCTCTGCAGGTCTTCGTACACTCGAGCGGGAGTTTTGATGCTCGAGCGTGACCCTTTGATTTTGTTCCTCCGCTCGAGCGGAGAGTTTGACGCTCGAGCGGGGACCATCGTCTGCAAAACTTTTGTAAGTGTGCATCCGACGCTCGAGCGGGCATTTTGACGCTCGAGCGTGAGTCTGTGTCTGACGCTCGAGCGGGGGTTTCCACGCTCGAGCGGAGAGACTTTTATATCACTTCGGGATTTCACTTTTTGGATCACTTTTCAACATCCTTTCTCTCTCTTACTTTTCAAAAACCACCATTTGAGAGCACCTCACTCTAAAACCTTAACTTCTCTCTAGGATTTGATCTAGTTAGAGTGACCTCCTACCCTTGAGCCTTTACAAAAAGTGTAGAGCTTGGTGTGGGCTTCCTATCAATCCGAAAATTTCTTGATTTGGAGCACTTCGGGATTTCTTCATCATCTCCTTTGGGTTTCATCTCTTGAGGTAGGGATAACTACTCATTTTTATGGTCTTTGACATAAACTATTGGTCATTTTGATGTAATGTTGATATTGGGTAATTTTGGAGTGTTAGGGTTTCAAAATGAATAAAGAGGGGTTTGGTTATTTTGACTCACAATGTGTATCTTGGGTCTTAAAATGATGTTGTTGTTGTTGTTGAGGATATTTGGGACCTTTGGGTCATTGTAGAGAAAAAGGGGGAGAAAGCCCTAATTTTTGGCTATGAGTTAATTTATGAAATTGAGTTAGAAATAATGAAATTGGCTCATTATGAGGTAGAATGGTGGAGTTGGATTCATTAATCACTCACCTTTGAAATTGTTGATAAGTTGTAACGCCCTCAAAATAATAACAATAAACCCATCAGATAAAACATGCATTTACATATAAACTAACCACATTCCTTTATTACATAAGTATTACATGTTAATCTCATAACAAAATGCCCTACGGGCTTACAGCTTTCCAAGTTAATACTTGGTTACAACAAAGAGATCTAACTCGTTTACACATTAAGCCCTTGGCTTGAAATTACATGTATTACATCAAAGTAAAACGACAAAACTATGCCCGCCACTAGCCTCCCAGCTATGTCCTTGGAGGTGGCATGCTTCCTGTACCTGAAAATGATATTCCCATATAGGGTGAGCCACAGCCCAGTAGAAATACACTAAACCAACCATGGACAATGACTAAAACATTAGCAATTGATAGTTGGTCAACACTGATACAATCACATAAATTACATATTTATGTCGACGACTTACAAGTCCCAATTACTTTTCATTTTCCCTTTTTCAACAGATAAGCATGCTAGCTCTATCATCATTCCCACAGATATGTATAAAAACTATATCTCACATTCAGGTAAGCATAAAAGCTATATCCACATCCTCAACAGATATGTATAACTACAATATCCACAGATAAGCATACAAGCTATATCCACATTCTACAACAGATATGTATATCAACAATATCCACAGATAAGCATACAAGCTGTATCCACATTCTACAACAGATATGTATATCAACAATATCCACAGATAAGCATACAAGCTGTATCCACATTCTACAACAGATATGTATATCAACAATATCCACAGATAAGCATACAAGCTGTATCCACACTTCACAAAGATAAGCATATGAGCTCTATCTTCACTTCTCTAGACAAGCATATGAGCTCTGTCTACGGAGTTCATCCCCTATCTCCTCCCAATACCTATCCGGTTTAGAGGTACATCCCCTATCTTCCCCTAAACCGCGGAGTACATCCCCTATCTCCTCCTCTACACATAACGTATATAAACACATTGGTTCTATATACAATCACACAATACACACAATTAATGTATTCTATCAACCGTCAAGTTCCATGACACATTCCATTGATTAGTTTCCGTTTACCTAATCATCATGCATTGTCTACAACAATCTCGACTATCCTCCACCGATAGCCCAAAGCAGTTATTTCTAAAACAGAAAATAAATGCACAAATGGATATTCAATCAATATTTCATTTCCTCATTTCTCACCAATTAATTATCCCAATTAATTAAACAATGTAATTAGGCCATTTTCCATAATTACCATTTCAACCCTTAGGTTCCATTTTCATCAATGATTCAACAATCATTCCGTTTTTCTATGCCAAACATGCATCTAGGTTTATTATGAATAAAACCCCAACCTTTGTAAAATTACACAAAAGCCCCAAACCTTTACAAGATTACCAAACCAAGCCCAACATCTCAAAATACCAAAATTTAAAGACAAAACCCATAGAGAGGAGTAGGTTATCCCTACCTCAAATTCGGAGTCCCAAAGGAGAAGACGACAAAACCCAACGTGCTCCAAAACCCGAGATTTTCAGATTAAAATGAAGCCCTCGACGATCAACAACCTTTTTGTAAAGGCCAAAGGTGAGTAAATCACTCCTACTAGATCAAAACCTAGAGAGAAGGTAGAGTCTAGAGTGAGAGGCTCAACAATGGTGATTTTGGAAAAGTAAGAGAGAGAAGAGAAAGTGAAAAAGTGATTTAAAGAGTCACAAATTCGGGACTTTAACCCAGGTCTCCGCTCGAGCGTAAAACACCCCGCTCGAGCGGCCACTCACAGACTTCCGCTCGAGCGGCCAACCTCCCGCTCGAGCGCAGAATGCACTCGCTCAGCACTTTTGCAGAGCCAGACCCCCGCTCGAGCTCCCAACCCTACGCTCGAGCGTACAACGCTGCACAGGAAAATACTGAAAGGGTGTAATCTCCGCTCGAGCGCCAAAATCCCCGGTCGAGCGTACAGGCCAAAAACCTGGGCAACTAGTTTTGGTTTCTAAACTCAACCAACCTGTAACAAATCCGCCCAACACATCCTATAACTCAAATACGAAGTAAAAAGGATGCGAACAAGATAATAAACAACTACCAACATCCACGGACACATGTCCGGATCACGGTATAACAAGGGTAAACCCGGGATCGCTATAATTTACCTGTTGGTGCATTTATTATCTGTTTAGAAATAATTGCCTTGGGCTATCGGTGGAGGATAGCCTTGATTGTTGTAGACACTGCATGATGATTAGGTAAATTAAAACTAATCAAGTTGAGTATTTGAATACATGGGTGTCGAATCCCGCGGATGAAATTTCCGTAAAATGGTTATTCGAAAATAATTACACATGGGTGCCGAAACCCGCAATTTTCGTAAAATGGCAATTCAAAAATATCTATACATGGGTGTCGGATCCTGCGGATGAAATTTCCGTAAAATGGCAATCCGAAAACATCTATACATGGGTGCCGAGTCCCGCGGATGAAATTTCCGTGAAATGGCCATGAGAAAGTAATTATGCATGGGTGCCGAATCCCGCGGACACAATTTCCGTGAAATGGTAGTCTGAAGTATTGTTGGCTTGAGATGTAGTCTCGCTTAAGTTGTTTGGCCAGGTTTTGAGCCGTATTTATAAGTTGAGTTTTGTTAAGTGAAGGATTATGGAACTGGATTGTACTGTATGTTGGTTTATATGAGTTAAACATTATAAAGTGCTAATGTTTTAGCTATTGTTCATATTATGTTTAGCATTTCTCTACTGGGTGTTGGCTCACCCTATATGTGACATCATTTTCAGGTACAGGTGTTATGCCACCTCCAAGGACGTAGCTTGGGAGGCTTGGGGCTGTCAGACTCTTTTTTGTTGTTTTGTTGTATTACATGTATATCAAGCCAAGGGTTTATTTTGTGTAGAGTTAGTACTCTCTTTTTGTAACCAAGTGTTGGCTTGGAAAGTTGTAAGCCAATAGGGCATTTACTTTTGTTGTCAACATGTAATACTTTTTGTAAGAATACTCTGATGATTGTAATATGAAATCTCTTCTATTTATCGTGAATGTATGTTATGATGGGTTTATTTTTGAGGGCGTTACATAACCCGAATTGTGCCTTGTAGAGAAGTTTTGTGATGTTAATTCTTTCAAGATTGCCACTTCGCTGATTATGACGGGGATCGAGCTGCCCGGTCAACGCGTGGGGGTCTAGGGGGCAGCGCCCCTTGGCGGGTCTGGGGCAGCGCCACGGCGGGGCCAAGGGGCAGTGCCCCTGAAGCAAAATGCCAAAATGCAAAAATGCATTCAAAGTTGCCTGTTTGCTCGAGCGGACATTCCCCCGCTCGAGCGAAGAATGCTGAGTTCCAGAAGTTTATTCGCTTGCAAAAATACTGGATGTTGTTTTTTCCCACTCGAGCGTAACTTTTCGTGCTCGAGCGGAGATCACAGGACAGTTTTCTATAAATACATGGTTAAGTCAGATTCTAGGGTAACGCCTCCAGATCTTCTTCTTGGGTTCAAGGGTTTATATCTGGGGCTATTTTGCTAGTTTTCTTTGATGTTTCATTGAGTATTCAACTCATGGTTTAAAAAGCATACTCAAAGGTTTGTTTGTTTATTCTATACAAAAAAAAGAGTTGTTCTTCAGTAGATTCTGGGGAATTCGAGCCTGAAACTTTGGTGGATTCTAGAGTGGCTCATCGTCAAGACAATTCTGAGGTGAAGACGGGGTTGGAAGAGGCACATAGGGGTTGGTTCAATTCGGGCGTGGATTCGCTAGGTAATTGAGAGGATACCTGTGTAATTCCTTTATATCTTCTTAGTGTAATTCCTTTATACCTGTGGCACTTTGTGATCTGCAGATTGAACACCAGCATTATCACGAGTAATGGACATGTATCAAAAGCAGATGAGTACAAAATGCTCATGGATTTAACTGATTTCCCAAACCTTGCTGCATTGTTGGCCTTGGAGCCCACTCAGAGAAATAATGAAACGAAGAAAAGAATAATAAGAAGAGAAAAATCAAGTTCAAAGTGCCAAATAATGTGATGTGTCATATTCATACATCTATTATGTTGTATTATAACCAAAAACCTATTTTTGTTTCTTTTCTTTATGTAGTTTCAACTTGGCAATATGAGAAATATATTTTGTTAAGCAAATACCCACATGGCAATATGAGATAAATCTATTTTGTTAAGCAAATACCCAGGTTTGTTTCACAACTCTTTTGTTATGGAACAATTTTAGTTTCTCTTCTTAAATTGTTTTAATGTGCCAATATACAAAAAGAGAATAAAAGTATTTATTTCTAAGCATGATCGGCACAAGAGATCAAATTGGAAACAAGTAGATGCACTACAACATTTTCTTAGTTTAGTGACATTTGAAAGTGCCACAAAACTATTCTTCTAATGACATTTTTTGGTCTTGTGGCATTTTGAACAAGTGCCACTTCTATCGGTGCCACTGTAGATACGAGTGTCACGGTAGATACTTGCAAGTGCCACTGCACCATCATGGCTGAAAACTTTCAATGACATTTTAATGTCATGCACTGCAGGAAATTTAGCTTTTAGCGGCGTTTAAAAAGCGCCGCTATAAATGCTAAAAACGCCGCTAATTCTTTTTGCGACGCTTAGCACCAAGCGTCGAGGACGCGGCCGTCGCTATAACTCTATGACGTTTTAAAAACGTCGTTATTAAAGTATAGGCGGCGTTTTTAAAAACGCCGCCAAATGTCTTACTTGATAACATCATGACGTCATTATGACATTTAGCGACATTTTTTAAACGCCGTCATATCTTTTTTAAAAATCACCATTAATATTTAAGGTTTAAGTGGCGTTTTTTAAAAAATGTCGTGATATCTCTTTTTTTTTTTTTTGAAATTGTGCTAATTTATGTGATTAAACTAAAAAAATACATAATACATATAAACGGAGATTGATAGCAAATGCATTCACATAAATTCACTTTCCAATTCACCAATCACCATTACCCATAAAATAACATATCCACAAATATTACATAACAGTAGGGTGTGAAAATACACCATTAATAATTTAAGAATACTTGGTTACATAATTGCTATCATTTGATCAATCTTCTCTTCATCTGTTAGATTATATCAAGCATGTCATGTTTGGTTTCTTGGCAAGCTCTTCTGAACAACAAACAATGTGCAACACATGTACCTTAAAAACAGTTCAACATTGTGAAAAAAGAAAAAGAAAATGACTAAATCAAACACCTCTTTGGTTTTTTGTTGATTGTCAACGAGTGTGTTGTCCCAATTGCTGAGGTGGCACCTCATGAAGTCATCAAGTTTGGGCAAGAGTTGGGACCTGATGATGGGGGGGCACAGGAGAGAAAGCAAAGCAGCTCTGATGTGCCTGTGGGTGGAGCCATGAACAGCAACAAATATATATATGTGGAGCTGAGGTTTGATTATGATAAAATAAAAATAAAAAAGCGACACGACAAACAGAGATAGCTGCCCCATCGCTTACATATTCATAGAAATTAAAGCAACAGGTCACAAATATATATAACAAAAATATCTTTATTCAAATTTAATTTAACTTAGATATGTGGTCGAGTAATTAATGCCAACTACATCCACTATACATCAACAACTACAAAGATGTTTAGTCATATATATGTCAAAATGATTTGATAAAAATCTCGAGACATAAATTTTATATGGCTAAAAATGCATGTGGTAGAACGATTTGGGCATGGAGAATCTTGTGTTCTAAAAAATCATGGGTTCTGTTAACAAATGTTCTAAGGAAAAAATAAATAAAAATAAAAAAAATAAACAGGCAAACAATTTAAAACGCAATATCCTTTTTACTAATAATTTCATAACACTTTTCACTCCTTTAAAATATTTCAGAACTTTTTTACCATTTTAAAAACACTTTTTACAATAATCTCAATAATAAACAAGGTATAGAAAGCACTTGTTAATAAACAATGTATAGAAAGCACTTGTTAACCTTCACCCAAAATCAATGTTTCGATATTTACTCCAACCGGTGAGATATGAAAAATTCTAAGTAAACTACACTGTTTGGGAAGGGTTGATTTTAGCTCCTAAGTCAAAAAGTAACCATCTATATAAAATAATGATTCCCTTTTTTTTTTCCTTATGTTTTTTTATAAAAAAATTAAAAATTCATTCAAAACATAACATACTAATTTTTTTTTAATATTATATTTTAATCAAAAAAATATTAAAAAAAGGTGAAACAGGAATAAATCAAAAAAAGGGGAAATATTAAAAAATATGCAACGGCTTAGATTTGAATTCCAATCTCTTATGGAGCTTGAGCAACATCATTGTTATTACGGAGAGCAGGGTTAGATAATCATGAACTACCCAACTAAGAAACTTACTTCCAAGGAGACAACTGGTGAGTATCCAATATGTTTTTGAGCTGCAGAGCAGTTAAACGTACTTGTGCGCAATGCTAATCGAACAACACCATGCAATGGTGCAGAACTGTTAAGCTTTGTGGAGGCCATGTTTTGCATGCACCCATTTAACAAGCAAAAGAGTATACCAGACCAATGTAGCTGGAAGTTTTATAATCATTCAGGGAGCAATATGAGAAAACAATCATAATCATTCAAAAAGAAAAATGAGGTCAATATGGATTTGCCATTGCTTCAGTAAATATTCTAGCATGATGGCATTTTTCAAAAAGGAAATGGCTAGTCAGAAGGGCAACAGTAGACAAATATAAAAATGTTACTTATGTGTTACAAGCAATTAGGCACAATCTTTAAAAGCTATAGAAAGTACAACAGTGATACATCATTATATAAGCTATAGAAAGTACAACAGTGATACATCATTATATAAAGGTACATACACACGTATAGACAGACATGTATATAAATAACTGCACAATGCATAAAGAAAGAAAGAAAGATAAGGAAACAAAGACTGTAAAAGATATAGTAAACAGAGAAGAGAGTTATTTCAGCAACAAAACTAATTGGCATACACAAGGACAATAATACAAGTATAACCTCTACTCAACTGATTAAATATATGTTGTGATTTCAAGAAATTGGTGTGTTACTTGCAAGTAAGGAAACTATTGACCAAGTTAGTCCCTGGTTGTTGCAGGTAAGGAATCTTGTGTTGATTCAATCTCTGTAGAAAACAATAACACAACTGCTATTTTTTTCAAGGCATAGAAGTGTAATTAAGGTACAGAGATTCAAGAATTGCTCATATGAAAATTTGATTTTATAATTATTATATTGTATTCAATTTTTCAATAAAAGCACACATCATGTCAAATATCAACAATCTAAGCAATTTAATCAAGCACATGTGGCCTCATTTTTGGGTGCTTTCTTTTGAGAGGAGATAAGGACATGGCGCATGTGGAATGTTTCATTGCCTAGGTGGACCAATTTAAAGGATACAAGTAGGTAGTCAAAAGATCAAGAATCTAATTCATAGAGTCCATTTGTTAAAATCTGCAATTTTCTCCAGGTTTCAAGAGGGTTTCCGCCTCATGAAAGACAGTATCAGATATTGGAGAGTTGTGTGAAGTTAGGTACCTTTAGCATGTCACCAATGTTGCAAACAAATGTGCCGGGGACTGGAGGAGCGGATATCCACTCACCAGATTGGTTTCTCACCTTCAACAATTTACTAAAATCACTACTTTTGGCTTGATAAAAAAAAAAAAAAGCCATTAAATAAGATAACAGCAAAATAAATTAAAATTTTAAACCCCAAATTGAATGGAACAAGAAATAAATTAAAAACAAGAATCTAGTATTACGCCATTTTCAAACCAACAGAATTTAACCCTGGAGGTTTCGTAAACAAATGTATTGGTTAGTATATAAATGATAAGAGTGAGAAATTTCTTTCTTTAAACCAAAATTATAAAAATAAAAAAAGATTAAAAATTAAAAGAAAGAGTCGATGATCATACCTCTAGTGCGGTTATATCAGCATCCTGATCAACTATTCATAGTGGCAACACAAACACCAAAACTTCAGAACCAATTAGGCAAAACATACATCAATAGCTTCGTGCATGTCAGGGATGCCTTTGGTTATATTTTCGCCAATCCGCTGATACCCTCTGTGTGCAAAATGTTAACTCAGTCAAATTAGGAAGCAATTTCCAAGTGAAAAAACGAAAAAGAAAATACTAATGCCACAAGTTATTCCAGGGAGCATACCTGTATCCAGTTGTGGGAGATATTTTAATCTTTAGTTTTTCCTCGTAAGGTAGACTAAAGAATTTGTGTGCAACATTTCCTACCTCTTTGATAATGGAATTGGGTATACCGTGACCCTTCTGATTAATCACAACACATAAAAAACAATATTAAAAAGTATTTATATATATTAATAAACAAATAAAAATTTGGTTTAGGATGTTTGGGCTGATTTTAAAATAGATTAAAAAAAAAAACTATCATTTTTTGAAATATCAATCCAATGTTGGTTAAACTTAGACCCTGTTTCCATTTTCATTATTTAACCAAATATGTTTGTTTTTATGTGTAAACAATCATACATGCTAACCAAATATGATTATACACAACTTGTTTATTCATTAATTACCTATTTAAATAATCAAAAACACATTTAATAATCTAAATCAAACAAGTTCCTGAAGTCCTGCTGTTGAAGTTAAGAATTCAAAATGATAGTAGGTATCCAACAAGACAACAAAGAGAGAAGATAATTGAGGGTCAGTAAACAACTGCCCCAATCAAAATAAAATACTTTGAAAACAAAGATGAATATTGAAATGACTGATGGGTTCAAATTAGGGGTGTGCAAAATACCCAGTAAACCGAAAAAACTGAACCAACCTGACCTCTTTGGGTGGGGTTGGTCTGATTTTTGAATATATTGGTTTGATTATGGGTCTTCAAATCGTCAATCTGATAGGATTTGCAGCAGACACACAAAGAAAGAATATACAATGGATTCACAGAGAGTTACCACATAAAAGAAGCCAGCTTCTCTACAAGCTTGGTCCAACTGCTTAACGACTCCCGTGATGCCTTGGTCTTGCGCCATGTTTGGATCATCCCATTTCGCCAAAAGAGGGCTAATATCTGCCTCACGAATGAAAACCCAAAAATACAAAAATTACAATAATTTCAAGCTCTCTGAAGAACTTGGATTTAAACAAATGTTGAATCTTAAGCAGGTAAAATAAATAAAAGAGAAAGAGACAAAACTGAATTGCAGAATTTAGCAAAAAAACCTATAGACAAGACATTAGCACAAGAAAAGACAGAGGCAAGCATCCAGGGAATTGGAGCTACAAAACCAGAAAAGAAATTAAACGACTTAAAAGACAATTTGTTGTTTACTATATTTAACAAAAGTCTGAAATAATCCTAGTCTATGTAAAAAACCAAGAATTAATATGCATTTTCATTTCCATTCACTTAAAAGTGTTTTTTAGTCCTAACCACATATCACTTTCTTCAAAAAAATCAGACATACACACCATTAAAGAGTTTGTAGGCATGTTGTAACCAAAGAACAATATGATATGTGCATAAACAGACACCAACACTCACGACAATAACAACAATATGGCAATACCACCACCAAAAAAATGGAAAAAGAAAAAAGGCAAAATTTTGATGCACATATAAACAAACAGACAGATACATGGCTTTTGAAGACTTTCATAGTTTAATAATATTCTATATTTTGTGCCTACTAAGTATTACACATGTAAATCTAAAGAATGGCTCTTTTGTTGTGTAGTTAATATTGTAGGCACGCTTATTTATTAAGTAGGTAGTAAATGTTTACTAGCAGAAAACACTACCTTAAAGGTTTCTATAGCATTGGCAGCAACATTGAAATTTGGAAGTTGTATATAGTCAAAAAACTTCTTCATATTTTCTGATTTTAAAACATACCCCTGAGAAGAAAACCAAACAAATCAAAAAAATTACCATATAAAGATTAAAAGAGAAACAAGATATAGAATTAAAGCATCAGGAACAAGAAATTCAGAAATTAACTAGAAATGCCTCCTTTCCATTTCATCCCAAAAAAGTTCCCGCCATTGCCACTGCTGCTACCGGACCCCCCATCAGAACCGCTTCCGCCGGTGCTGGTACCAACGCCATTGACACCAGGGTATGAAATGCTCACACTGGTGTCCCTGATAGAGAATGGTAGTTACACCAACACAATAATGTCAATATAATAAAACAAACAAAACAAAACAAGGGTTTGAAATGTTAAGACATGGCATCATGGGGCCTAGATCATTCAATATTTACAAGTATCTTTTTTTTTTGTTGTTGATAAATTTCACTTTCAATAGCACAATTAAAAATGTACCAAGTCCCAAAGTGGTTGATGTGAATCTAAAAAGCAGTTGAGGGAATTTTTTCAGTTGAATTGTGTAAAATTAGACACAGTTATGTTAAGAATACAGAAAAATTTCACAGAACATGTGACAAAGATGTGAAACAAAGGTGTGAGAGCTACCTTTTATCTCACATTTATGTCACATTCTGTGAAAATTCTCTGTGCAATTAAACTGTTTAACTAGGAAGAAAAAGCCTCCCTCACATGATGGCACAGTTGGGAAAGAACCTCTCCATGTTGCCAACCCCATTCAGATCCAAGTAATCCAATAAGAAAATTGTGGGAACAATATACGGCCCCCACATAAAAGGAACATGCCAAATAGTTAGCTCAGCTCTTTATGGCAACTTTGCATCAAATTGTTACATTCACATTTATTATTATCACATTTCTATTATGATATGAACATAAAAACTAAATACATAATAGAACACAAAATACATACGAATGGATAATATTTTATAAAATTTGTTGATAAGACTCATTTTTTTAAAATCTTGTTTATTCATATACATTTTGTGTAGTGCTCTTTGGGATGTGTGGTTCGTTTGACTCTTTTCAAACTCTCGTTAGGTATATTTTGCTGTTGTGTTGAATATGAATGTTTTTACCTTTGCTCAAAAAACTCTGAAGTGGTAACAGGTGGAAACTATTCCAAAATGCCTCAAAAGCTAAACTCCATGAAAATAAAAAGGACACAAGTAGAGGGGAGTTTTATTGTTTGAAACCAACCAATTTGGAATAAATTTCCTAATTTTTGAGAGGGTTACCATGGTGGGAGTCTTATAATAAACATAATGACATTTGCTAGATTCAATAACCTAATCGTAGAGGCCTTCATTTCGCGATGTTTCTTCCCAGCCATACTACAATAGCTTTGCCAACCTCTTCTAAAACTTACAAAAGTTTAGGCCTTGTTTGGAACTTGAAATTGGTAAAAGGAAAACAAAGAAAGTGAGGGGAAATTTTCTCCTTTGTGTTTTTCCTCCAACTTTAAAAAGCTTTCCTTTAAAAACTTTTTATGAAATAATAATAATAATAATAATTCATACAAACAACAACAACGATCCCTAACAAGTCATGAGTTGGCGATGAAGAAACATATAATCTCCTATGTTTATTCTTTTTTCTACTTCTTCCAATGAACTTCAAGAGGCATACGATAATTAAAATTTGTCTTCTCCACTCTCCCTTAGAGCAACTCCACCTCTAATAGGCATTTTCCTTAACAAAAGTACATAAATAAATAAATAATAAATTCTACATTTTGTTTAACCACTTTGCCTAATGTGTACTCTACCAACCCTCTTTGCTCTTAAAATTAGTTTGCCACCTAGCCTATAAAATGAAAACAGAAGGGCCTAAATTACAAAGGTGAGCCAGGTGAAGTTTTAATTTCTACTTCACCAGCCATCATACTAATCTGTACAATCAAACTTCAATCAACAAGGCAACCACATTGAGAAACAGTGCCCCAGAACTATCAAACTTGTATATGTGCACTATACTAATGATATAATAAAAGAGAACAAGGTAGAAGTCAAAGCAACAACATTAATATATACCTTGACCCAAACAGCCAAAGATTCATCATGTTCTAACCACTTGGATTCTGAAAGAGAAGACTCCCTCCTTGTTACTCAACACCCTGCTTTCAATAGTATCTACAAGTAAATGGTCGGTCTCAGAGGCCAGACAAGACTCTGTGCAAAAATCCTGTCCATTCAAGTTCCCATCATTTGCATCTTGATTTAAAAATAGAAACATTTCCAATAGACATTATTAAAATATATATATATATATATATATATATCAGTATATATCATTTATGTATCTGCACATTGATACAGAAATCCCTCCCTCTAGGACCAAACTCAGTAATCCCCTTGCCTATCCTCCAAAATCCGACGATCTACCTACCCCTTCCCAGCCCCTCCACCATCGCAGAACCATAAGAGAGAGAGAGAGAGAGAGAGATGAAGGGAACAACAAATAATCGTACAAATTGAGTCAATCCGAACATACCTCAAGAATCGAACTGAGATTTTTTCCAGATCGGAGCTTGAAATGCGAGTAATCGAGGGGTCAGAGTTCAGATCTGAGCTTCTGGAAATCACTGAATCTTTGCAAATGAGCCGGTGGAGCTCGCTACCTCGCCGGTGCAGCTTCGAAATCGCTTCCATGGGGCTTCGATCTGAATCTTCGATGGAGCTTAGGTATGAATCTTTGATGGAGCTTCAAAATCGCTTCGATGGAGCTTCGATCTGAATCTTCAATGGAGCTTCAAAATCACTTCGATGGAGCTTCCATCTGAATCTTCGATGGAGTTTAGAGAGGGTTGAGAGGGAGAGAGAGATGTGTGCGTATAAGAGTTGAGAGAGAGAGAGAGTTCTGAATCTTCGATCGAAATGCTTAGAGAGGGTTCTGATTCAAAATAAGGTTTCACAAAAGGAGGCGCGTGTGGCACCGCATTTGGAGGCGTTTTCCCATTATAAAACGGTGCCGTCTTGTCTAATAGAATATGCGGCGTTTATAAAACGCCGTTAAATACTAATAACAGTGACGTTTAAAAAAACGTCGTTAAAAAAACGCCACCATATTCCCTTTTCCCTGTAGTGATGGTAGATATTATTTGTGGCACTATCAAGCGCCATTAAAAAAAGAGTTAGTGACACTTGTAAGTGTCATTACACCATCAATACTAAAACCTTTCAATGACACTTCAATGTCATGGTAGGCACTATTCGTGACACTATCAAGTGTCATTCATGACGATAATTCGTTGTAGAACAATTTGATCTGCTCTTGCGAAGACTCGAACCACCAACCTTCCGCACCATAAACCTTATACACCACACTCTTCCCACTACACCTCTATACCACCACATGATTATATATGCAACATATATTATTTATATAGTACATACATCTATATTAATATAAAAGTATATGTATAAACATAATTATTTTATTGAACATAATTTATGTAAAATAAACTATTTACTACCAAAATAAAATAAAAAAAGACCACTTTTGGTGACAAAAAATATTTTTTAGTCGCCAATTCTATACTTTTGGCTACTAATTGTTTTTTAGTTGCTAAAAAACTTAACTTTTGTAGACCAAAATCGGATTTGGTCGCCGAAGATGCACTTTCAGCTACCAAAATTTTGGTCACCAAAAAATTTTATTCCCGCCTTAGGATTTTAGTTCTCCGGCGCTAAAAATGACCACTTTTGGCGACTAAACTTATTTTTAGTCGCCAATTGTAGACTTTCGGCTACTAAATTTTTTTTTGGCACCAAAAAGCTTTACTTTTGCCTACTAAATTTTTTTAGTCGGTAAAACCCATATAATCAGCGACCAAACTTATTTTTAGTCGCCAATTGTAGACTTTTGGCTACTAAATTTTTTTAGTCGCCAAAAAGCTTTACTTTGAGCTACTAAAATTTTTTTAGTCACTAAAACCCATATAATCAATGACCAAACTTAGTTTTAGTCGCCAATTGTAGACTTTTGGCTACTAAAATTGTTTAGTTGCCAAAAAGCCTTACTTTTGGCAACTAATGCTATTTTGGTCGCTGAAAGCTATACTTTTAGCGACCAAATTTTTTTGGCAGGAAATTTAGTCGCCGAATATGCTTTTTCCTGTAGTGTATATTGAGTTTAATTCATTTATTTTTAATCATTTACTGCATTTTAAAAATTTAGAAAATATATTGGCATTTTTTATTTTTTCAAAAATGTCATTATAAGCTTGGAAAGTTTTTGGCTTAGTGGCATTTCTCAAAATGCTATAAAATATTTGTTTATGACACTTTTCACCTAAGTGTCATAAAAAGTAATTTGCACCTACCTAGTGTCCTGACATTTTTTAAAAAATGCCATTGCAACTAAAGTTTAGTGGCATCTGTTGGTAAATGTCACGAACATAATTTTTTATGTCATTATTTTAAAAAATGTCATAAAATTGATGTGATATTTCTTTATTGAAATGCCACTAGAGCCTTATATGTTTTGTGGTTCTATGACATTTTTCTAAAACATTTAATCCCAATTTTTATTTTTGTGGCATTTTCTAAAAATATGCTACTAGTGTAGTGTCACTAAAGTGTAAATTTGTTGTAGTGACATTTTTGTTGTAGTGAAGTGACACTTTTTTTAATTGAAATGCCACTAGAGCCTTGTATGTTTGTGGCTCTATGATATTTTTTTAAAAAATGCCACCAAATATTCTTTTTGTGACATTTTTTAAGAACATGCCACTAGTATGGTGTCACTAAAATATGTTTTTGTTGTAGTGTTGTGACACTTGTTCATTGAAATGTCACTAGAGTCTTTTATGTTTGCCGTTTTGTGGCATTTTTCAAAAACGTGCCACTAAACATCATTTTTGTGTCATTTTCTAAAAATATGTCACTAATGTAGTGCCACTAAAGTATGTTTTTGTTGTAGTTTTGTGACACTTGTTCATTGAAATGTCACTAGAGCCTTTTAAGTTTGTCGTTTTGTGGCATTTTTCAAAAACGTGCCACTAAATATCATTTTTTGTGGCATTTTATAAAAATATGCCACTAGTGTAGTGCCACTAAAGTATGTTTTTGTTGTAGTGATGATAAGAAATACTATGACATAAGGAACACGCACATGGTGTTCACATCTAGTTCACATGAAAGGTAACTGAAAAATAATTGACTAGGGGATATAAAGGAATGTATAGGGAAAAGAATATGACGAGATCATGAACAAATCTGTTGGTGCTTCATTCTCTCCTATGTGCATGTCATATATATTTATGTATATAATAAAATAAACGTACACTTGATTTGTTTCACTACTTGTTTCAACATTAAATTTTTAATAAAATAAAGGAAAAGTTTTCATGTTTCTTTTTCTAAGCCATAGTTTCTCAGAAAGAGTAGAAATACTTTATTTAAGTAAGAGCCAAGAACTAATTGAAGTTGCTAAATTACAACATAGAAAATCAAAACAGAGGACCAAAATTTCGACTTCAACATTCAAAATTCAAAATTAGAAGATCAAAACAAAGAACAAAAATTTGACAAAACAGAGGACCAAAATTTGAACTTCAACATTCAAAATTAGTACCAAAAATTACAAACCCAATTAAATTAGAAGATCAAAACCACCAAAATTATGTTGGGAATAGGGATGTAATAATGGCTGAGCCTGGCTCGGCCCAAGCGGGCTTTGCAGGCTCTTGCCTTTTTAGCGGGCTGGGCTGGCCCATGGGCCAAAAAGTGAGGCCCAGACCCAAGCCCAAGTTCACTCATAATAGGGCCTAGGGCCGCGGACCGGGCCTAGTTGGGCTTTTTATTTTTATTTTTATATTTAGAATAAAAAATTAAAAATAATTATACTAGACTATTTTAGTTAAGATTAATGAGATATTTTGTTTGGTTATATAATTTTTCATGATGATATTTAAATTTAATTATGTATAATTTATGTTTTTTTAATTATGAACTTATAACTAAAAAAGTATGCAATTATGTAATTTTTTTTCTTTTGAAATGAATAATTTTCTGTATATGAGAATGAAACTTTCAATATTATAATATTAAATTATTTATATAATATTTATTGAATGAATAATTTTTATTTCAAAATGAAATAAAATATTACAAAAATTGATATTATTAAATAAATTAGGTGTAGATTACTGATGATGGTAGAGCAATTGCATTACTATAGGTCAAGCACATCCCAACTAGGTTGGCACCTACTAGCCTACCAATCATTTGCATTATACTCCACCTCAATAATCTAATACAAAAAAAATAATAAAATATGAAATGAAATAGTAAAAAACAAATTATTGATCAATCATCGGAGGAGACAGACATTTCAATTGCGTTGCTTGAGGATATGTCATCCAAATCATTTTGAATTCGCTCATTTTCACTATAATTTTTTCTTCTTGTAAGCGCATGCATATGATCTTTGGATATTATCAGTGCCTCAACCATTTCGGGTGAAAGTCTGCTCCGGTAATCGCTCAGCACCCGTCCACCTGCACTAAAAGTTGTTTCCAAAGCAACTGTAGAAATAGGAACGGTTAGTATATCATGGGCCATTTGTGAAACCACATGCCACATAGTTTCATTTTGTTTCCACTATTCCAAAATGTCAAAATCATCCACTGACGGGCTTTCCAAATAACGTTGTACTTCAAAACTACTTATACTTGTATGTTGAGATATTCTCCTACTTTTTATTGCTGAAAAAATATTTAATCTCCCACCTCGAGATGAGACTACTAGTCTAGTGTGTGTAGGTGTATTTACAGATGCAGCTGCCCTATATTTTTCAAATAATTTGTTGCATGTTTGCATAATAGGGGCAAATCGTGTTTGATAAGCGAAAATACGCTCTAAAAATTCTTGTAAACCAATTTATTTACACCTAGGATTAATTATTATGGCTAAATCTAATAGATGAGGCAAAAGATCAAAATATTTATCAAATTTTTCTTTCATTGAAGTAATAATGGTTATATAATATTCATTACCCATATATTTTATGAAAATTTTAATTATTTCTACTAGCATATGTAAAACAAATGATGAAGTAGAAATATATGTTTATATATAGGAAAATAATTTTGTTGAAATGTCGAAAACTTTAAAAAAATCTGTATACAAGGCTACTTGGAGCCAATTAAGTTCAGTGAGAGTCAGTATTCCTCATATTGATGTTGTTGCAAAAAATAAATCTATTACTCTTCTTTGTTTACAAGCTGTTTTTAACATATTATATGTTAAATTCTACCTACTATTTACATCTAAAATTAATTTTCTAAATGGCATATTTTCTTGTTGACAAATTTTTCTATATTCCGAAATTTGATTACCAGAAGACATAATAGTAACAACTACATTTTTTATTATAAGTACAGAAGTTTCGTATACATGCATAGCTTCTTTAACAATCAAATTGAAAATATGGGCACAATAACGAATATGAAATAAATCACCATCAACAAGTAATTGTAAAGTTGATTTTAAATGAGCTACAGTTTGATTATAATATGATACATTATCTAAACTAATTGTAAATATTTTATTTTGTAAAGCCCACTCATATAATACATTTCTTATTTCTACACCAAGCGAATGACCAGTGTATGGAAGTTCAACTAATTGAAATGAAATAATTCTTTTATTTAATTTTCAATCATTATTAATAAAATGTGCAATGATACATTGATATTCAAAACCATTATTTGATCACAGATCAGATGTTAAGCAAACTCTTTTTCAAATTTTTAAAGATGTCAAATAATTCACTTTTAACATCCTCAATTTTTTTAAAAAATCTTGTTTATAGTAGTATTTATTGAAAAACTTTGATATTGTGGTGTAAAACTTTTGTGAATCATTTCTGTAAAATTGGGACATTCACTAATAGTAAAAGGATGTTCTTTTTTAATAATATAATCAATTACATAATTTTGTACACGTATAGGATCATATGAAAATATTTGCAATTTACCAGCTGATGAAGCCCCTAATTGCATTTGACTTCGAATATCAAGTTGTTGACTTTGTAAATGTTTGGTAGCATGCCTTTTTAGATGATTAGTACCCCTGCAGATGCAGCACTAACTAAATGTGTACAATATTTACATTTTGCATTAAATGTAATTGCATCATCAAGATTACTTATAGATATTTTTTCAAAATGTTCCAAAACACTATTACTTCTGCTCTTAGATGATGATCCAACTGTTGGAAGAGAGATATTAGAAGGAGAATCAACAGATTCATATTGTGTAGTATATGTATCAACATCAACATAAACATTAGACATATTATGATCCATAGTAATGTAAGTAAAACAATATATAAGAATTAACAATTAATTTAAATAATGTGTAAATACAATTAGTAAAAAATAATAATTAATATATGTGCACAAATAGTTAATGAAAAAAATGAGTAGCCAATAAGTTTAATTAAACTAATTAATATTACCGACTGGCGAATGCGATACAGAAATTTGCTTCTTTTGATAAAAGTTTCTTGTTGCACAATTGTAATTGTCACTTAGGGATAACATTTCAAAATTAATTGAGGGTTGAGAGAGATTGAGAGTTTAAGAGAGATTGAGAGAGTTTAAGAGAGATAGAAAGAGAATTATTTGTTGTGAGATTTATTTTGAAAAATGAAAGTTATTTATAGTAATTTTAATTATGACCGTTTGAATTATGACTGTTTGTATATTACCGTTTGAGACTTGAGTTGAGTGATTAATGAGGAGATGGAACAGACCAAAGGCTAGGCTAGTAAGGCTAGACTCCCACACCACACTCCATTTCTCTCTCTCTCTCTTTTCTCTTTTGTGTAACGTGTAGCAGCAGCCACTGCCAGCCACAGTGACACAAGGTCACATTACATCACACACTCCATTTCTTTCTTCTTTTTTTTTCTCTCTCTTTCCTTCTTGGCCAAAGAAAAAAATATTAATATTAGTTCGATTTTAATTTAATAAACTACTATTATTATTTGTTTTATTTTTAAATTATTAGTGTTATTTATTTAATTATATAAATTTTTATTTTTACAAGATTATTTTTTATTTTTATAAGATCAATCTTTTTATTTATTTTATTTTTTATTTTTTTAATTATTTAACCATTACAAGTTGTTTTTTATTTTTATTTTTTGAAATTTGATCACTGGTAGAGAGAGGCTTGGATGGGTGGGCCGGGCCACCCGTAGGGCTTGGAATTTTTTGGGTCGGGCTGAGCTCCAAACGGAAGGCCCAGGCCTAGACCCAAGGTACTGGGTTAGGTTCGAGCCCAAGCCGAAACGGACTGGGCCTACCTCGGGCTGGCTTCGAGCTGCCCACAAGCCTCAGGCCATTTTTACACCCCTAGTTAGGAATGTGTTATTCTTTGTTTATTCAAAAAAAATTATGATATAAATGATAAAAATACATATATAGATACATATCTATGTCTGTCAATATAGAGAGAGAAAGAAGAGTTTTTCACTTACCTTTAGCGAATGAGAAGAGTGAGTTCAATCATCCATGCCGGTAACACAGACCACAACGCCGTTCGAACCTCTCCTGCCGTCCGAACCACTCGCCTTCTCTGCATTGGACCCTTTGTCTTCCTTGTTGCTGCTTTTCTCTTTTCCCTTCAAAAGTTATGTGGTGTAAAGAGATGAAAGGGTTAATTTAGGGTTAGTATTGGTAATATAATGGGGGTTGTAATGAGAGTTGTATTTTTTTTTTTAGTAGTGTAATGAGATGGAGGGTGTAAAAAGGTAAAGTAGTGGTGTAAGTAGAATCACCTTTGGACTAGAGATATTTTATTTTAGGGTAAATTACAAATACACCTCTGAGGTCTGATTAAATACGAATTACCCTTTGTAGTTTTGGAAATTACATTCCATCCCTTGAAATTTCTAATTTCATAATAAACTGCCCATTTTATTAATAAATTATCAAGTCAATTAACAGTTTTAATGATGTTAGAAATATGTTTTCAATTAATAATTTAGGTAATTTATTATAGTATAGGATACCAATTATGAATTTCATTTTTTTAGTCAATTCTGTTAAATTAAAAATACTAACAAGAAAGTATTTGTAATTTTCTAAGCCACAAGGAGCAATCTGTACTTTAAGCAAACCTCAGGGGTGTATTTGTAATTTACCCTTTATTTTAATATTTTTTAAAAACATTAATTGAATTTTTTTATTGATAAATCCCATTTAGAAGTGTTCTAACTAAATAAGTCCACCAAAAAAAAAATTAGAATCTAGTTAGTCCCATGTATTTATACTTTTATTCCATGAGATTCTTTTTTTCCTGATTTATATTATTTGTTGGACTATTATATATTTTTATGTCTATTATTGATATGTATTTCATAGAAAAAGATATACACATTTCCTTTTTGTTGCTATCTCTATTTTGATAGTTACCATTATTCACGTTTTTCTTTTTTATCAATTTTATTCACATTTGTAGTATTGTTTCATTAGGCTAGGATTTCGAAACTCTCTATTTGGTAGGGTTTAGAAACTCTAGTTTACACATAGTGGTGAAATAATATTATATTCCTCCATTGTTGCAGTGAAACTTTGTGTTCCTCCATTGTCACTTTGTGTTTGAAATTCTGTGTTTGTCCATTATTGCTCTATATTCGAAACTCTATATTTCTTCATTGTTGTAAGTTGAAACTCTATTTATATCCAGACAATTTTGTTACAAACATATCCTTTAAAGGTGGGTTTAGTTTGATTTGGATTAGTGGAATGGTGAAATTGCATAGATTGTTAATGATAGTGATAGTGATAATGATAAAGATGAAGATGTGGGTGATATATATTTTTTATTTTTAGAGTGATCGAGTTTTTTTTTTTTTTCTAGATTTCTAATTCTATTGCTACCATTGTTTCTATTTTTTTGTTAATCAGTGTAACTATTCACATTTTACATTGTTTAAAAGTCGAGAAATAAGTGTTGGAATATAAATATGGACATAATTATATATTTTGCAACATGTGAATATTCACATATTATTGGTTATTTGTTACTATACTTGTTGTTTGAACAATCATTTTTTTGTTACCATTAAACAATTGAAATAGTTATTTATTTTTCTTTTTCAATTTTGTTTCATTTTGCAGTGTGAATGTTCACATTGGTATGAATTTAGTTTTTCTAAGGTTAGTTATATGTTAATTGTAAATTGTGAACATTCACATTGTATTTTGATATGAGTTTTTTTTTGTTTGTTTGAATGTTTTTTGAAAGTTAGTTGTATTTTGTTATTTTTTTTACTATGCTTGTTGGTTGAACAATCATTTTTGTTACTATTGAACAATCGAAATAGTCGATTCTCACTTTTTCAATTTTATTTTATATTTTCACGTTGCAGTGTGAATGTTCACATTGGTATGAGTTTTTTTATTTTTTTAAATTAGTTGTATATTAATTGTAAATTATGAACATTCACATTATATTTTGGTATAAGTTTTATTTTTTCGAAAGTTAATTGTATGTTTGTTGTTTTTGTTACTGTACTTGTTAGTTGAACAATTATTTTTGTTATCATTGAACAATTGAAATAGTTGATTTTCACTTTTTTCAATTTTGTTTTATGTTTTCATGTTGCAGTATAAATATTTACATTTGTATGAGTTATTTTTTTTTAAGCCTAGTTGTATGTTAATTATAAATTATAAACATTCACATTATATTTTGGTATGAATTTTATTTTTTTGTAGGTTAGTCGTATGTTTGTTGTTTATTGTGAACATTTACATTGTACTTTAGTATGTATTTTGTTTTTTTTCAAAAGTTAGTTTTATATTTACTGTGAACATTCACATTGTATTTTGATTTTCATTCAGATTTTTTGTTGTGTTATTTTTAAAATTTTCAAATTATAAAAAAGTTCAAAATTCATAATTTGAGATTTTCTTCACAGAATGTGGGAGAGATTTTCTCCTTAGAATAAAGAGAAAATTTCTGCATGGAATAAGGGAAATATTTTCTCTTTAAAATGAGGGAGAGATTTTCTCCATAAAATGAGAGACTATTATTATGTACTATTAGTTTCAAAATGAAAACATGTACAAAAAATTAGAAACTCTGATTTGATCATATTACATTAAATAGGACCTAATAGAATATTAAAATGGGTTAGATGAAATAAAATACTTAAAAAGAGAATTTAGCAAAAAAATAAGCCATATTAATTATAGGTGAAATAAACAAATAAGTCTAATAAATAAAATCCGCCTGTAAATATCCTTGGTTTTTACTTGTGGGCAGACTTGTTAAAAAAAATGGTTTTGGGTTCGTTTGGAATGTGTGTTGACTTTTTGACTATTTTAGTCTAGAGCTAAAAAGTCTCGCTTGAGATAGACTTTTTGGCTTTTTTGACTTTTGTGAGAGAAAAAATGAAATGATTATGGTTTTGATGTGGTGTTTTGTCTTATTGGGCTAAAAAACCTATTTTGTCTTTTTGTAGCTAAAATAGCCTAAAAGACAAAAAGTTTGGCATACCAAAAGAAGGCTTAAGCTTCGTGAAAAAGCCAATCCAATCCAATGTTGACTCTTAAATTAGTTTTAAATTTATTTTATTTCTTTTTTTTGGAAAAAACAGAAAACATGATTTGGAAATTTTAACCAGGATATTTGATTTTTTTTGTAATTTTCTAAAGTTAGATTTATTTATTTATTTATTTTTATTTTAAAAGAAGAGTTAATATCCTTACTTGGGGAAATGTATAATTTTATTTTAGGGCGAATTATACAAACAGTTCTTCTAACTTGAGTAATTCTATTTATACATTACAAATTATCTCAGTATACACCATTTATTTAGTGCATACCACGCATAATTTTAACTCTTTCATTTTTGCTCAATGCATACCATCAATTTTTGAATATTCCCACAATATCATCATCTTCACCAAGCCGCCACTAAGTTACAACCACCGTCGTCGTCCCTCCGAAACCCTTTTTGCCTCCGTTCCTCTCTCGTCGACATCATTTCCCTCCCCATCTTCTACCCCCAACTCTTCCTCAACTCCTCACTCCATTACTATACCCTCTTAGCGACCCACAACCTTTACTCCTCCCCTCTTCTCTTGTTTCAACACACCAACACCACAACCCTTATTCATCGCAGTCCCCAACTCATACAAAGACATGAAGAAAGAAAGAAAGAAAGAAAGAAAGAGAGAGAGAGAGATTCACCGCTGCGAAAAAGGGAGATCGGCCACGAAATAGAGAAGTGGATCTAGGGTTTTAACTAGCGGTGAAAAAGAAAAAGAAGAAAAAAAAGGATGAGGAGGAAGGAGGTGGAGTCGCGAAATAGGGGTTGGGGAGTGGCGGCATCAATGTCGGCGCCGATCAGAAACTGGAGTTGCGTGGGTTATAAGGGTGGCTACTATTGATGTATATGTGTGTATTGAGAAATTAAGGTTTTTGATTTTGTATAAAAAAGTAATTTAACTAAGGGACACAATCATAATTATAAAAATAAAAAATAAAAAATGAGAGATGGTGGGTGGGAAGTTCTATTTCCAATCACCAATTCTTCTCTCTCCACACACTTAATGAAATTTTTTAAAATAAAAATACCAAAATACCATTTATCTTACACATCCATAAGGCTAATTTCCAAATCACCAAAAAATTTCTATAACGCCCCACTTTTTATTACTCGAAGTCATTACCAAATTCGTTAGATTAATTCAAGTTCAGAGATAACATGCGGAAATAAACTCTTGAGTTTCATGAGTAGAAATAAATAACAATCCTCTCATTCGAATGCAAATTAAATACAACATGAGCATACTGAATAAAATACCCGAAGGCTTACATCATTAAAGAATCAAAACACAAAAGAGGCCCCGTGGCCAACAAGTAAGAAGATTCACATCTTGTAACACATCCTGCTTAACACTTGAAAAGATTCAATAACGTGGGATGAACATATAGTCCAGTAGGAACCTCTACATGATCCTCAACAATAACAGCTTACAGATAGCTATGATCGAATGCTCAATCTCGTACTAGAATAATAATGTGGCAGTTTATACAAAAGTATACATAAGTATAAGCTTTTCTCAAACAGTCAATCCATTCAGCGCTATAAGCGATTCGTCTTTCATTTCATTTCATTAACCCTTGTTCCCAAACTTTCTCAACAATAACAATTTCTTAGAAAATCAATTTCTCTAAGCCCATTATCTTTCTCACATTTTCCATACTTACAACAGATTTTTCCTTTTTCAAAATATACTTTCAAATACACGATTTTCCTTTACACTTTTCCAAAATCTCACAATGGCATTTTGGTTTGTTTCCAATACATTCATATCTATACATGCATGCCTTTAATAGAAAGGAGATAACAAATCATCAACATGTATATAATCAACAAATGAGGCAACTCGGCCCTCCAAAAACTGCAACCATCACAATCCATGATATACTCAGACAGACTGAGACAATAATAATAAAGCTCTACTCTACCAGTTAAGTCAGTTCTCCAGGTGCTAGCTGGAAGGTGGTGGTACCTTTGATTATAAGCGCAGTCAGTTCTCCAGGTGCTAACTAGAAGGTGGCGGTACCTTTGATTATAAGCGCAGTGTATAACACTAATAATTACAATACAACAGAGCATAACCAATAGGTGTAATACATACACATGAACTATCAAGATACAAAAGCTACGTGTTAAAGTATATGAACACATAGGTGTATGGAGTACATCACCTATCTCTTCCCTAACAATTATACATATACAATGTATCTTAGCACTTCATTTGTAACAATGTTCAATCAATACAGGTGTAATGCATACACGACAATTCAACACAACCATGTCATCCTCCACCGATGACCAAGGACAAAACCTCTAGATGCATGATTTTAGTACATCTATTATAAAGACTCAACTCTCATGAGATCTTAAACCCAACAACGACACTAGTATGATAGGTGAGGATAAAACCCCTAAATGTGTGTATTTAACACTCAAGATACAACACATCAATTCTCATATTCATTTTCTAAAACTCACATGGAGTTAACATTACATTACCCATTTCCAAGATCGACTTCCAGGGTTTTCCAATTCCAAAACCTCTTTTTCATTTCATAAAATCAATATCATTCATTTCACAATTTTCCAAATCAATTATGCAAACTAATTCATAACAGTAAATTAGGGCTTTTCTCCCTCTTTCTCAATATTGACCAAAAAAGTTCAAATACCAACAACAAATAACAATAACCTCATTCGAGACCCCAAATACATATATATTGGCCCAAAGTACAAACCCCTCTTTTAATTTATCAACTCAAATATAAATTAGGGTTTTTTTTTTCTTTCAACAATAATATACTAATTTACACCCCAATTAGTCCAAACCACCATCAATGATAACAAACCCATTTTTAAGCAACCAATCCTAGGTTCACCCTCATGATTTTCAAACAAACCCAACATGGATATAATTTTCATGCAATACAAAACTACCACATGTTTATCTATAGACGAAGCATTGTAAAAGAACAAGGAAATCCCTACCTCAAACTCGGAGCTCAAACGGAGAAAATGAAGAATTTCGAGATGCTCCAAATCCCAAGATTTTTGGATCAAAACGTAGCCCACAACGAGATCAACACTTTTTACAAAGGCCCAAGGATAGGGGATCACTCCTACTAGATCAAACCTTAGAGAGAAGTTGGTATTTTAGAGAGAGAGGCTCTCCAATGGAGTTTTAAAAAAGTAAGAGAGAGAAAGGAAATCAAAAAGTGATCCAAAAAGGTGAAGTCCCAAAGTGATATACAAACAGGTCCGCTCGAGCAGAAAATAGGACGCTCGAGTGTCAAGCACAAAAATTGGACCCGCTCGAGCGCAAGAATACCCGCTCGAGCGCCAAGACACAACTGCAAAACACACCCGCTCCAGCGCGAAAGAAGGTCCGCTCGAGCATAGATTCATCACCTCCAGTACTTTCACGGACACAGAACACCCGCTCGAGCGCAAAGAGGCCCGCTCGAGCGCGACCCACTCGAGCGTGAAGATATCCACTCGAGCGTGAAAAACAACCCTGTAGTACTTTTGCAGAGGCACATATACTGGAAGTGTGCAAACTCCGCTCGAGCGCAAAGATACCCGCTTGAGCATACAGCCAAAAATCAAACTCCACTCGAGCGCAAAAGTACCCGCTCGAGCGTACAACCAAAAATCTGGGCAACGAGGAATGGGACCAAAGCTCAACCAACCTGTAACAACTCTGCCCAAAACATTACTAAACTCACTTACTTAAGAGTTAAAGGATGGAAACGCAACACAGACAACAACCATCAACCAAGGAACCGAGTCCGGAATAGAATAAATAAATAAAAAAAAAAGAAAGGAGAAAACCGGGATCGCTATAATTTCTAACCCTAATCCATCGTTGTACCATCGCTGGCCTCCTCCTTTGACCACCTCAATCATTCTCCGTCATCTTTGTCACCTCGTGATGGCCCATCCCTGAAGCCCCTACCGTTGCGATCTCCATCATCTCCGCTATCACGATTGCACTTTCCATCACCGATACCATTATCAGCCTCACTCTGACACTTTTTCTTCTTCTTTTTCATCTTCGTCATGTGTCTCTCACTCTGTTCTTCTGCAACTCGCATCTCTCTCTCTCTATATATATATATATCTTTCTCTTCTTCTGCAACTCGAGAAAGAACGGCATCATCTAGGGAGGAAGAACAACGCACTGAGATTTTCATAAAAGAAAATAAGAAGAAGAAGAAAAAGAAAATGGGATGGAAGGTTGCGACAACGACGGCGATGAGGTGGTGGCGTCAATGGTGGAATGAGAAAGAGGGTGGAAAAGGGTTTGGGAGTGAGACTGGCGGTGGTGAGGTAGGTGGAGTGAGGAGGAGAAGAATGAGAAGGCAACGACGACGAGCTATGGTGGTGGCTAGGGTGGAGGTGGCGACAGTGGCTAGTTAAGATTAGGGTTAGTGTTGGAATGATGAAGAAGAGGGTATTTCTGGTATAATGAGTTGGGTACTGAGTAAAATATTTTTTTTCAAATTCATTGAGAGCTCTCACCCTCACTCATCCTATTGCGATCAGAACATCCACGCAAGCACATTTCATACCTTGGCCGTCGTTGAGGGCCCCCGTCCCACTGCTCCAAGCCACCGTCCGAGCCCTAGCTTGTAAGTCTTTGACTCTCCTCCGCTCTTCCTCTGTTACTCTTGTTCTTACTGTATAACTGGGCCTGTGATTGTCATAGTTGAGTCTAGGGCATGATAACAGTAGGTTTTAGGACTTCGAATGACGTTAACTTAGGATGTAACCCTAAAAAACTATCTCTGCCCCTTCTCTCTCAACTGTTCATCATCTTCTGTGATGAACAAGCGAGGATCTGGGACAGACCAGGCTCCAGGTCTTCATTTGATCCCAAAAAAATACGAAAACCGACCTAGTTGCAAGTTTGTGAGACTTGGGTGGAAACCGAGCTAAAGAATATGAGGTCACTCGACCGGAATAATATCTAGTTCGCTTGAGCGGCCGAGCTACCGAGTAATGTCGCACATCCAGTGTCCGGGCTAAAATTGAGCACGTTTACGCGACTGCGCTACCACTTACACTTGCCTTTTATTGTAGAGTCCTAGGAGACCAAACACCAACACCAGGGCTCTCAAAGGCCGAGTAGCCATCGCACGAAACTCTGCCAAACCAACATAGCCGAGCTAAAACTAGCCGACTGCACATGGGGCGTTACCGTTTCCTAGTTGACATGCCGGGCGCACTAGCCGTGATCTGGGAGGAATATGGTGTCCCCTCAGACGTCCATCTTGAGCTCGGTGAAAAGGACACCACCCCATGGGGCAGACTGGACCAATGCCCCTTTACCGTGCTGTCTATAGTCGAAGGAGGCTTACGCTTCCCGGTTCAGCCTCTAATGTGTGAGTTCCTGAGGCGTACCAGGCTAGCGTCAACGCAAGTTTCGACAAATACATTCAAGATAATAAACGAGGTAGCCGAACTGAACAACCGGCTTGGCCTGAACCTAGGATTGGCCGAGATCTTGCGCCAATACACCCTTGGGCACACAGCCGACATGTTTAGCTATTATTTGAAGATTAGACCGGGCAAGAAAAAACTGGTGATCGGTACCCCGGACAAAGATTTGCATGATGATGATTTCTTTTGGGTATCTAGGAATTATGAGACGGCTGATGTGCCCGGCTGGTACATCAGCAAGAACTTTGGTTTGTCATGTAAGCCATGCTCACTGACCTGTCTAATTACTTTCCTTTATTATTTTGTACTAATCGCTCTTTTCCTTGCAGCTATCGAAGCCTTATAAGTGAATTACTTCCACTCAAACGAGGCTGCCATCAGAGTCGTGCTGCGGTATCGCCACCGAGATTGCCAAGAACTTCTCGGCTACGTCCCCTCCTACCGCTATTCAGCGCTGCGCAGGAGGAAGGTCACAGACTTTCTCTGGGCTCCATCTCCCCCTCCTGATCCAAGTCTGCCAGACGTGCCCCTAATACGGCTGACTGAAGAAGAAGAAATGGCAAAAAGGAGCAGGATCAAGAACCTGATTACTGCTACCTCAACCGAGATTCCAAGCATGCCACCTCCATCCCCATCAGTGGGCCAAGGCTCGGGAACCGTGATCGCTCTGGCTTCCACAGTCTCCCCCTTTGAGTCTCGCCTAGGTGGCAAGAGAGCACGGTCGGCTGACCCTTCCGCCGAGCTTGTTGCCGAACTGAGCATTGAACAAACGACGCGGGAGGCCGAGCCAGCAGCAGCCTGGAGGCTGGAGTTCAAACATCGGGGCAAGGAAATCCCGGTTACCGCTTCCGTCAAGGATGACAAGGAGCATCTCCTTGCCTTTGAATTATCGAAGGCGTTGCTTTTGCCGAGTGACGTGACCGGAAGCGAACATGTTCTAGACACCTGGCTCATCAAATCCGCAGTTAAATCCATGACCAGGGTATGTTTTCTAAACCCAACCATGTCTTGTTATTACTTCGGTTTTTCTTGTTATTTCGTTTTGGCCGAGCTGGGTTTGTCTTCTGATTTTGGCTAACATCTTTCTTGTTACAGGCCATCCAGAAACAGCACATGGTCATGGATCGAATAGTGAACCTGCGCCACAAAGTCACCGAGCTGAACAACGCCGGTAAAAATGTGGCCGCTGAGCTTGGCCGGGCTAAGGCTTCACTGGAAATGGCCAATGCTGACAACGCAAGACTCCTTGGCCAACTCGGCAGGGCCGAGCAAGAGAGGGACGGGCTGAAAGCCCACTCGCAGTCGAAAAAGAAGCGAAGAAGGCCGCCGTGGATGAGGCCAACAATCTCTGTTTCTAGGAGGCCGAGGACAACTATACCAAGCATGTTGAAGCCACCAAGGACATTTGTTTCAAGTCCGGTTGGAAGGCCGCTTGCAAAAAACTCGGCCAAGGATCTGAGATCGAGGTGTTTGCTTCTCCTCTCCCGGCCTTCTTGCCAGTCTACCTGATTCCTTACGCCAACGAAGTCTTTAACGCTTTCCAAGAGGAGGCATAAAAAGAAACCGAGGGCAAGGGTAGCCAACAGGAGCTCGACGAAAAAGAAAAGACTGCTGTTCTTGACCTAGAGGTCACGACAGAAGGAGCTGGGGATGAGTTTGCCGACTTCTCCTCGTTAGCGTAGTTTAAACTTGTCTGTTTGGATTTCCGTTTGAATTTTTGTAACCGGACTACAAGCCCCACTACATGTGTCAAATTTTCCTATCAATGAAAAGTTCTCATTTTGCTTATACTCTTGCAATGTTTGCCGTAGTTTTCCATTTAACACGTTATTCTTGCCCGGCGTATTACAAACTGATTGAGCCGGGAAAAGTACCTCGATCGTTAAAGACGCGTAAATTATCTAGAGTTGAGCAAATCACTAACTCTTTTAGCCAGGGTAAAATAGCTCAACTATAACTAACTCCATCATCCGGGACAAAACACTACGGCAAGTTTACTTGAATAAAAAACATCAATAATACGAGCCGGGATAGAACATATCGGCTAGTGTACTCGTTGAGCAAGACATCAACTCTTCATTCCGGGGTAAAGCATCTCAGCTAAACCTTCAGGGTTGAGCAAATCATCAACCGTTTTAGCCGGGGTAAATCATCTTGGTTAGAACATCAGAGTTGAGCAAATCATCAACTCTTGTAGCCGGGGTAAAACATCTCGGCTAAAACCTTAGAGTTGAGCAATTCATCAACTCTTCTAGCCGGGGTAAATCATCTCGGCTAAAACCTCAGAGTTGAGCAAATCATCAACTCTTGTAGTCGGGGTAAAACATCTTGGCTAAAACCTCAGAGTTGAACAATTCATCAACTCTTATAGCCAAGGTTAACCATCTCGGCTAAAGCCTCAGAGTTGAGCAAATCATCAATTATTATAGCCGAGGTAAACCATCTCGGCCAAAACCTCAGAGTTGAGCAATTCATTAACTCTTCTAGCCGGGGTAAAACATCTCGACTTTAGAGGCGTATGCCCCCATCTTTCACTACATTACTTCGAACACCACAAACTTCCTAAACAGAAATAATTCATTTCTATTATATTAGCAAATAGAGTATTACATCCAGAAATAAAGGAGAAACTTGTCCCTTCACAAAAAATTACATATAAAAGACAAAGACTAAAAATAGTACATTTTGAGGTTAGCCGCATTCCACGGCCGGGGTACGCTTTTACCATCCAAGTCCTTTAAGTGGTATGCCCCCTTGCCCGTCAGACCGAAGTGTGATAGAGTGTTCGATGGTTAGACTGTCCGGCGAGATCAAAACTATGCCTAGCCCGGCGCCGTGCCGATTTGAGGCGCCATCTACAAAAAGTTTCCATATTTCACCAATGAAGAGTTTCCAACACTCTGAGGGGTCCTGGGAGGCTTGAAAGTTGATGGAATCATGGTCGCTCGGCTACTCGGCTACAAGCTCGTTGATGACTATTTCAACAGACACGTCTTCATCCCTTCTCGGCGATGCTGCGCCGGATCCAACAGGTTGATCTATTATTCCCAAGTCCATCGTCGCATTGTCGGGCTGAAGTACACTTTCGACTAAGGGTTTAATAGGCGGACACGCAAGTTTTGCGTCGCCAACATCACTCTGTTGTGCAATTACCGTTGCGCTTACATTCGCCACCCCGGCTGCCACAGTAAGGTCCACCAGGCATACCGGGTGAATTCCAAGCGAGAATTCAGCAACAAAGTCGGCCAATGCTTGGGCTTTGATGGCGGTGCGGGGTTAAAACTTGAATTCGAATTGCTCCAGTTCGACTGCCCACTTCAGAATTCGGCCGGAGAAGTCCACCCACTCAAATAAGGCTTTCAGAGGGAATTCGGTCAACACCACGATTGTATGAGCATAAAAGTAGTGCACCAATTTCCTAGAGGCATCATTAGCACCAAAACAAGTTTTTCCAGTGGCAAGTACCTCGACTCTACCGGTAGCAGGGTTTTGTTCACGTAAAAGATAGGGAGATGTTGGATGCCTTCTGCCCAGACAAGCACCGCACTAACTGTATGTTGAGAAACAACCGGATAAAGATAAAGTTCCTCGTCAGGCTTGGGTGTTACCAAGAGTGGGCGCGGAAGACAAATATGCCTTGAGCTCGGCCAAGGCTGTCACGACCCAAACCTGCCCCTATGGGTTTAGCATCGCAACCGGCCAGTAATCCGTGATTACCAAAGGCCTGCTTAATAGTAACGATAGAAATACAAAGTAAAGGGGCTGGCGGAAGCCAAAACAGTAAATAAAAGATATTCAATGAGCTGTGACAATCTGAATGCAAAAGGACTTTTTATAAACATGCCACATTGATAACCAAAACATACATATATACAACATATATACAAACATCCATGTTAAGGATCAAATCCCTAACTATAACTGTACAGTCAAGTCTTGTTCAACTATTACAAAACAGAAACAAAAGGGTGAATCTGAACACCCCAAAACAGCCGTGGCTTGGACGAACTTGGAACCTCGAGGCGAGGCACATAGGTTGGCTTGACAAAACAAGAGCTAATGCGACGCTCCTAGCTTCGGTCCGGTGCCGAGAACCTACATATATATATATATAAATAGTGAGCTAAAGCCCAGTTGTAATAACCCTCATCACTGCTTACCGATAAACATTGATTACCGTCAAACTGAACTGATTATGACTGATAATTGAACTGATTAAAGTACTGAACTGACTGACTGAAAACTGGAACTGAATTGACTGAGTATGTGTGTTAATCTGTATTCTATCTGTTTGATTGTTTACTTGATCTGTTCACATTTTATGTTTAAACTGCTAATTGAAGGCCTTATCGGCGGCCGAACCAGGAATTGATTGATGTTTTATGATCCTCATAATTAATGTGATTTTATGGTGTATTTTTCTGAAAACTTGATTAGGTATGATTAAATTAGATTAAATATTGATCAATTGCTTAAGTTGGCCCTATTTACTAAACTAACCCTTAGTGGCCCACTCAATACAATATATTTGAGCCTCATTAGACACATAGGCAACATTTTGTTCAGCCATTTCCTTGCTCTTGCCGACTTGAGAGGGAGAGAGGGAGAGAAAGCTTGAGTTCTTCACAATTTGCTTAGAAACTTGAAGAATTTGTAGGAGATTTGCATAGTTGAGCTTCCTTGCCTTGAATACTAGACTTAGGTAAGAGAATTTAACCTTCTATTACTGTATTTGAACTTGTTCATGCTTAGTTTTTGAGCCTCTAGTGATTTGAGCCTTGAATTGGTCCATATATGTTGAATTGGAGCCTAGCTCATGCATGCATGCCTTTATTTTGAAGTTTTGAAGTTATCTATCATCAAATTGTACATGCATGCCCATATTTTTACAAAAGACCATGAACTCATCATGTTTTTGAAAGATTTGGCTCACTGGAGCATGAAATTGAAGCTTTGAATTGGTTTGAATTCATGCATGTTTCCATACTCTCCTTGTTCATGAAAATTGGTTGAAATTGAGTTGAATTAAACACCGTCGGGCTTTGATTTCTCAAATTGAGCTTTGAATCACGTTTTACTATGAGTTTATAAGAGTTTTCCAGGAAATTCAGCCCAAGAGGATCGGTTTTGATGCATTTGAACCTGGTTTTGGCTTGGAGGTGCAATCTGGAATTCCCAGATTTTGCACTTCCGCTCGAGCGGGGATAGTGACGCTCGAGCGTGGAATCCGAGCATCCAGTATTTCTCTGCACTGTTTTACAGTCCGCTCGAGCGTAGGATTGGGCGCTCGAGCGGAGGCATGTGTTTCACGATTGAGCGGGCGTCGAGCGCCCGTCGAGCGGAGATTTCACCCATCCAGTACTTTTACAGTACGCTCGAGCGGGAGAGTTGACGCTCGAGCGTGTACCTTTGTTGCATGTCCGCTCGAGCGGGTAAACCTGCGCTCGAGCGGGACTCTATTTTTCTGAAACTTCTGAAACTGCTTTTTGAGTACATTTTTGCATCCTCATCCCATTCTAGGCATTCTTAGGCCTAGTTTAAGGCATCTTACTGAGGATATAGGTGTAGAACACACCGAGGCATTAGGGGTTAAGTTACTACCTTTCCCAGCTGTGTAGCTTAGTGTGTTCAATCTATTAACTGTGTAGGGTTGGCGACTGGGGAGGCACCCTCTAGCTTACTGTAACCCAGAACTCTGTGAGTAACGATTGTGTAAAGATATGTTCACAAATGATTATCTTCTGAACAACTGAACTATACTGTTTTCTGAACTGATTACTGTTAACTGAATGAATGTATGTCCTATATTCTGAACTGTATTATGGCATCCTTAGCGCCTACTGTTTACTGTTACTGTGACAGAAATCTCTGTCGGTTCCCTTGTTGGAACCACTACTGTTTACTGACTGATGGCCATCATTACTGTTCGGTCTTTTAAGACCTACTGCTTACTGTACTGTTATGCTAATGGGTGTACCACATATGACTGTACTGACTGAACAACTGAAATACTGTTTAATTGAACTGTTTTCATACTGTAAGGACATTCATTCTTAACCTCTTTACGCATTATGTTATTCACTGGGCTTTAGCTCACTGCTCATATATATATGTAGGTGTTCAGGCACCAGACCGCGGCTAGGAGCGTCAGAGTTACTCCAGTTTTGTCAAGCCAGCCTATGTGCCTCACTGCGAGGTTCCGAGCCTATCGTGTTAAGGCTTAGGGGTGTTTTACAATTCCCCCTTCTGTACTGTCTTACTGTTTTGTAATAACCGAATGGATTGTATAGACTGCATGTTACTGTACTGTTATGTAAGGGATGAAGTCCCTAGTCTGAATGATTGTAAATATTGTGCATACTGTTCTGCACTGTCTACGTACAAATGTATGAAAAGTCTTTTTGCATATAGACTGTCACAGCTCATTGGACATTGTTTATTTATTGTTTTGGCTTCCGCCAGGCCCTGTACTCTGTTTTACTGTTCTACTGTTCTGCAGGCCTTTGGTAATCTCGGATTACTGGCCGGTTACGGTGCTAAACCCATAGGGCCGGGTTTGGGTCGTGACACCAGTGAATAACAGTTGTTAAGAATGAATGCCCTTTTCAGTAATTAAACAGTCATATCAGTCACTTAGAAACCATAGCAGTCATATGTGGTGCATCCCATAGCAAAACAGTACAGTAGGTCTTAACAGACCGAACAGTCAGTTGATGGCCATCATAACAGTAACAGTAGTGGTTCCAAACATGGGAACCGACAGAGATCTCTGTGACAGTAGCAGTAACAGTACAGTAACAGTAAATTGCTATGGATGCCACGGATACAGTTTACAAATCGGACAAACATTCATTCATTAAACAATAACGTTTCAGTAAGTAGAACAGTTGATCATTCAAAAAATAATCATAATTGAACATATCTTTATAATATTGTTACTCACAGAGCACTGGGCTATAGACAAGCTAACGAGTGTCCTCGGATGCCAACCCTACAGTTGCAGAACAGACATACACTCAGAATTAATAACTTAGCCCCTAATTATACATGGTGTGGTTCTATAACATTGTCCTCATTAAGATGCCTTAAACTTGGCCTAGGAATGCCTAGGATGGAATGAGGATGCAAAAATGCACTTTAAAACACTTTTCAAATTTTTGCTGAAACAGAGGTCTCGCTTGAGCGTGACTTCCTTCGCTCGAGTGAGCTTGCCAAAACAGTGGGGTCACTCGAGCGTGGACTTCCTCGCTCAAGCGGTCTGTAAAAATACAAAAAGTGCTGGATGTTGAAAATCTCCGCTCGACGCTCGCTCGACGTTCGCTCGATGCTCGCTCGAGCGTAAGACACAGTCCCCGCTCGAGCGTAGGTTCCTTCGCTCGAGCATGCGTCTGCACACGCAGAAAACCTGAGAGCTTGCAATTCTGGCTCGAGCCAACATTCCGTCGCTCGGGTAGACCTCTGAATACACAGGTCCTCGGAGGAAGCCAAATTCTGGGTTTTCCAGATTTGCCTTCAAAGCTCAAACCAAACATTCAACACTTCAAAACTCAACCTTTGGGCCAATTTTCTGGAAAACACTTGAAAACTCATAGTATAACATGTCTTTGAAGATCAATTTGTAAAATCAAGCCCAAAGGTAAGCCAATTTGAACACAAATTCAAGGAAACATGAAGAACAATGCAAGAATATTACATGCAAGTGTTCTAATGAATTCCAATGCTCCAAAATGTAACCAAATGCAAGTTTGCACCCTAAAACATGGTGAATTCATGGTCTACAACCAAGATGTGGACATGCATGTGGAAATTCTCATGAAAACAACCTCAATTTCAAAAATGTGTACATGCATGCGTGAATAAGCTACTCAAATCAACTCCTTAAAACAATTCTTGACTCTAAACACCAAATTTCCATGAACCATGTAAGAAATAGCTTAAGTTCACAATTAAGAAGATGATTTTCCTACCTTAGGCCTTGAATCTCAAGTGTGCTAGCTCAATTTTGCAATTAACCTTCAAATCTTCTAAATTCAAACAAAACTTGTTGAATTCAACCTTGTTCTCCTACTCTCCCTTTCTCGTACGGTTTGGTCTAAGAAAATGGCTGAATAATGGTGCATCAAATGTATAGATTAAGTCCTCAAACAATGACCCTAAGGTGGCCCACTCAATGGCATTAAGGTAAATAACTAGGTTCACTTAATTTAACATTAACAATGCTAATTTAACCATTCCAAATCAACTTTTAATTAAACCTACTATAAAATCACACAAATTCTATCTAGCATAAAACACTAACCAATTTCTGATTCGGCCGCCGATAAGACCTTCAATTTGCAGTTCGAAATTAAAACGTGAACAGATCATTTAATGATAAACAGATAGAAATGCAACTAATGCAACACACTTATGCAATCAATTCAGACTTTCAGCTTAATCAGTTACTTATCATGCTTAATCACAGATTAGCACTAATCAGAGGTGAGGGTTGTTACAAAGGCCCTGCCATATTCTTCGTCCCATGAAAACTTGGACTTCAAGGCTCAAAAGAAAGGACGACAACGATTTGATGACCGACTTATGAATCGATTAAGGGCGGCTGCCATTTCGGCAAGATGTTGCACGTCCTTTGCCGAGTTGGGCTGCTTTAATTCTTGTATGGCTTCAATTTGTGAGGGGTCCGCTTCGATGCCTCAGTTGGTGACTAGGAAGCCCAGGAATTTCCTTGACCCTACACCGCAGGCACATTTCGACGCATTCAGGCGAAGCTTGTGTTGTTTAAGAATGGCAAACATCTTGGCTAGGTCGGACAAGTGGTCAGCCTGCTGCTTGCTTTTGACCACCATGTCGTCGATGTAAGCCTCCATCGTGTGGCCTAGCAGAGGGGCGAACATCTTCGTCACCATTCTTTGGAAAGTTGCCCCGGCATTCTTCAAACCAAAATGCATGACTCTATAGCAGAATAATCCCCTTAGGGTCGTAAAAGAGGTTATCTCGCGGTCGGGTGCATGCATGGCGATCTGGTGATAACCGCGATAGGCATCTAAGAAACTGAGCCGACTGTGTCCGGCTGTAAGATCCACTAGCTAGTCTATTCTGGGCAAAGGAAAGCTGTCTTTAGGGTAAGCTCGGTTGACCGTCTTGTAATCAACGTAAACTTGCCACTTCCCATTCTTCTTAGGTACTACAACCGTGTTCGAAACCCACCGTGGGTAGTGCACTTCATGGATTGCCCTAGCTTCCAGCAAGTTCTTGACTTCCTCCATGACAACCTCGGCATGATGAAGGGTTGATCTCCTTGTTCTTTGAATGACAAGACGCGCATCCGAAAAGACATTGAGTTGGTGGCAAATAAAGCTTGGATCAACGCCTGGCATATCGTATGGCGTCCACGTAAAGACTTTGATATTGGCCACCAAGAACTTCACCATCTCAGTCTTTTCTTGGGTAGTCATGCTAGATCCCAACAAGAAGAACTTGTCAGGATTTTCTGTGTCGATACGCACTTCCACCAACTCTTCAACAGCCTTTCCTCGGCCCTAGTGCCCACGTCATCCAAGACACTTTGGTCTTCCGGACCTTCGATCATTCGCACGAAGCCTTTGGCAGCTCGGCTCCCTTTCACTGCCACGAAACACTACTTCGCCATGACCTGATCGCCCTAAATCTCCTCAACTTCTCCCGTAGCCGAGGGGTACCTCATGACTTGGTGGTAGGTTGACGTTACCGCCTGCATGGCATGAAGCCATCCCCTACCTAGGATCAAATTGTATGTGGACGACACCTTCAATACCCAGAACTCCACCTACTTGACTACGAATCCGGCTTTGACCGGTAGGATTATTTTTCCCATTGCCCACTCCGGTTATGAGTTAAAACCAACCAGTGGCGAAGTTGCCAGAGCTAAGTTCGTATCTCAGAGTTTGAGATGCTTGAAGGCGTCGTAGTACATGATCTTGACCGAGCTGCCTTGGTCGATCAAGATGCGCTTAACATCGAAGTCCCTGACGCGAAGGGTGAGCACTAGGGCATCATTGTGCGGCGGTTGAATGCGCTCAAGGTCCCTGCTTGAGAAGCTAATCACATTTTTTTCCTCGGTCTTGCCTCTCTTGATCGCGGGCTGAACTGACAAAACTTCCCACATATGTTCTGCCTTTTTGATCATCCCATGGAGCTTGCATACCCGCACTGGCTCGACTATACTGTGGATCACGTTGACCACTCCTTGGGGGGGTGCCTCTAGATTATCCGAACCACTCGGCTCAGCCGGTGTGTGGCGCGCGGCCCTGACGCCCCCATCGATGTAACGGTCCAAGTGACCGGCTGTGACTAACTCATCCAAGTGTTGTTTCAAGGGCAAACAGTCCTCTGTCCGGTGCCTTCGCTCCTTATGAAATGTGTAGCGGTACCGCGAGTTGAAGCCCTTTTGCGTATCGCCTAACTTAGCGGGAAACCGGACGTAAACCTCGTCACGGATTTCACTAAGTATGCGGTAGATTGGAATCTTAAAACCTGTGGTGATGCCCGTCCGAGCGTTCAACTTTCTATTCATATCTGCTGCGTCATCGCGTAGATATTCTACTCGGTCATGGCGGCGACCTTTACCCCAGTTCCTACAATCTGGACCACGATCGGATTCCCTTGCGCGGTCACTTGGACGGTTTGTCTCCTATTCGACCGCGTGTACTTTTCCAGCCACTCTTTTGTTTGTTGTTACTGGATTTGTCTTCACGGTGGACGCCGCTGTATCATCTTCTACTCGGATGTGCTCATTGATATGTTGCATCAGCTGCCCATGGAAGTCAGTTGGTTCATCGTGAGCGAGTCCCTCAGTCTATGTCCGACCGGGAGATTGCACTTATATTGGGTGATTTCCAGGTTAGTCAGGCAATCTAGGATCTCATTGAAGGTTTCCCAATGCCTGGCGTTGTATGCTGTGAGGGAGTTGCTCGACTCCATCTTGACGCTCAGGAGGTGGTCCACTTCCTTTGGCGTTTTGGTGTTGGTTTTGAATCGAGTCACGAATGCCTCCGCCAACTGCTGCCATCTTTCGGTGCTTTCCTCCGGAAGCCTCTCAAACCATTTCAAGCCCAACTCGCCCAAACTTGATGGGAAAATAAGGCACATGAGAGCATCATTATGCCTGTGCCCAGCCATGACTGTCGGAAGTGGCTAACATACATGTACGGATTGGTTTTCCCGTCATAAAGTGTAAACTTGGGCTGGTGAAAGACCGTTGGGAGCGGTGTTGTCTCTGTTTCAAGGGAGAATGGGGTGGTGCTCAGCCTCGCCAAATCTTTGTCCATGAGGACAGGCACGGCTGAACGGGGTGGCGGCATTATGACTTCCTCACTGGCATGACCTCCGTAGGATAACCACTGGAGTGTTGGCACCCTTTGAACCTCCTGTCAGCAAGCTCGTTCCTTCAGGACGTCCCTCAAGTATGAGCGGAGTAGGAATATCTTGACGTTGTCGGCGGACGTGAGGGATGGTAGCTACTATCTTGCGCGCTAGACTTCTCTGCAAGCGGGTTTGAGTCTCCAACCCTATAGCTTCTGGTGATGGAGAGGGAGGGCATGTGCCGCTGATTCTGGCTGCCCAAATGACGGGTCTAGGTACGCTCACAGTGGTTACCCACTCCAGCAACACTTTTCCCTTTTACTTGCCGTTTGAGAGCTTCCATCTCTGCCGCCATTCTCTGGATGATGGCATCTTGGTCCCTCAACTTGTGCTCCAAGCGTTGAACGTGCGACTCTCTTCGCCACCGGTGTCCGTCTAGACTCCGTGAGTGACCAATGCTCCTGGCGCACTTATCTCGTGCATCTCTAGGAAGTCCTCCTGGGGAAGTCTCCAGGCCCGCCATATTCGAAACGGCGGGAAGTCCGTCTCTCCGTTGGACTGACTCTGGGGTAATACCGTCAATGGCAGACAACGGTATTTCGTCGTTGTTTGCCATGGAAGGTGATTCGATGAGCTTGGAGGGCAAGGTTGTGTCTGCTCAAAGGTTCCCACAGACGGCACCAATTGTACGGGAGCTAAATATCCGGTACCACCCGTACTTCTTGCGTCCAAGCTGCGCCTTCCTCCGATCGACCTGCGATCACAACGAAGGTGAGCTACTCGGCGGTGCGTTGCCGGAAAACCCCTCCGATGGTCAAGTCAACACACACTCAGAGAGAGAGAGAAGACAATGGGTTAATGTTTCTCTCACCAGAAGATGTTTCATCCCTCGCATGGGGGACGCAGTCACGTTTATATACTTTCTGCGCTCACCTCTACGTCCATTCGCCCATTGACGCATGGACCTGCTCTCCTATCACGCTTTCCTACATGTCAGCGCAAATTCAGCTAAACACCACCTAATCAAACCACCAAATGGCGTTGGCGCGAATGGGCAGCCCGGCGACGCTAACCCAGCCTCCTACGACCGTATTACTTTACGAGACAAACAGTGCTCCTAGCCGAGCTCCATTATGACCGAGCTCAGTAGCCCTCCGTTATGACCGAGCTCAGTAGCCCTCTATTATGACCGAGCTCCTGCTCGGTTGGGCTGGTCTACGGAGGACCTTACTCACCGAGCTAAAAGAGCAAACAATAAAAACCGGGCTAACAGAGAATCATCTCGGCAAACGGTCTAGATTTCAACCGAGCAAACTCCCCTTGGAACGGCCCAGCCCAGCCCAGCTCGGCCCAAACACGCTTGGACCACTTTCAGCCCGGCCATTACCACGGCCCAAAGCCAGATTATGAAATCTCCCTCTCAGTGGGTACTAAACAAAATAGTGGTGTGTAAATAGAATTACTCGTGTAATTTGGAGTTTTTGTCACTTTGGTTCTTAACTTTTCAATTGTGATGCATTTGATCATGAGTTTTGAAATGCGTAAACTACCAAATTGTTCAAAATAAAGACAATCAAAGATGTTTTTTATACAAACGGTCAACTTCAAAGGCAAAGTTGTCATACAATTAACTTTAAAGAATAATGTTGGCACTTTCTTGGTTATAAAGTTGTTTTATTTTGTTTTGTTTTCAGAATTTATTTTCAAAAAATTTGTCTAAGAAATTAAAAATTAAATTTGTAAAAAAAAATTAAAAACACATTATCTTTATATAATATAGAAATATTTTTTTTTAAATATTTTTTTATATTTACTTTTATTAAATTAGTTTCTATTTTTTCAAAAGTCAAACATGACAATAATTTTGACTATTAAACCAATTTATTAAATCAAAAAATTCATTAAATATATTTCGTATATTAAACATATTGATTACACATTAAAAATCTAATACTCATTTTCATTACATGATAACCATACAAAAATATTTGTTAATAACAAAACAACCATTAATTACATGACAACCATTCAAAAATATCAACAAAAACAATAACCCATTATATGATCATCATCGAAACACATACTAAAAATTAATTTGATAAAAAAATAAAAAAATAAAAAAGTAAAAAATTTATCATTTTTATATAATTTTATCTTTGATGAGAGAAATAATTTTTAAAAATTTAAAAATAATTTTTTGACATTTATTTTTATCAAACTAGTTTATATTTGGGCAAATTACAAACACCCCCTCGAGGTTTGATAAAAATACAGATTCTCCCCTGAGGTTTGAGAAATTGCAAATTACCCCCTGAGGGTCAAATTTTCATAACAAATTAGGAAAAATTAGAGGGGAATCTGTATGAAAATAAAAACCTCAGGAGGCAATTTGTTATGAAAATATAAACCTCAGGGGACGAGATGTAATTTCTCAAACCTCAGGGAAAAATCTGTATTTTCACCAAACCTCGAGAGGGGTGTTTGTAATTTGCCCTTTATATTTTATCCAATTAACAACTTTGTCCTTAAAATAAAGCATTTTCTGTTTGTAAAGGAATCGGTGTTTTAATTATTCTTATTTGAAATGAGATTCAAAATTCAAAATCAAATATATCACAATTAATCAAAATAACACAAATTCCAAACTATAAAAACCGTTACTGTAATTCACCTTTTTATTGTATTCATGTTGACATGTTTTAAAAACATAAAATGAAGAAACAGGAGTACAAAAAATTGAATAAAGGATGAATCCAACCAGAGTTGGAAATTCAGGTGTTGATTGATAAAATTGAAAAATTAAAATGAGAGTAAAGAAAATTGAATATTAATTTTTTTAATTTAAAAATTTTATTCAGTATTTATACAAACTATAAGTTTATTTTTAACCAATAAACTAATTTTTTTAAGGGACTCCCAAAAAAAGACTAAGGAAAATGTGTTGGACCCCAGTGGAAGTGTTGGGATCCTTGCTGATTGGCTGAAAAATAATTTTTTTTTTTGGACTTCAGCCACTAACAGTGTGCCATGTGGCACTTTGGGGGGGGGGGGGGGGGGGGTGCCCAATCACTGGGGGGGTCCTTAGCATCACAAAAGCCTAATTATCCTAAAATTTGAGAACAGGTGTTTCTTAGTTTTAGCTTCCAACTTAGAACAATACCAAGTGCCTTTTGCTTAGTCCAGAATGACTTAAATAAATTTTAAAAAATAAAAACAATTAAAAAATGCTTCAAACTTCTAATTTTAGATTATTAGCTTTTATTAGCTTACACAAACATATTTTTAGATAAGTCTAAAACAAAGTGCATAAAAACTGAAAGCAAAATTGAAATTCAATGGGTTAACAAAGGAACGAAACGAAAACTAGCTGCACATTTCACAGCAACTGATAAAAGATTCATGGCAACATCTATGCCTCAAGCAAAATTTTGATCCAAAGAAACCCATAAAACTCTCTTTCTACTGTTGTCTTGCTTCAACTTTCTTCTTCTGCCACAGCCTATCTACAGCGCTGTCTGCATCTCCCTGTAAAGGATAAAATCCCGTTTGAGTTGCGGAACAAAATTAAAAAAGCTTTGACAGATCAAACCAGGCGGGAAACAAGAGAATTCTATTAGAAAGATTGTAAATAAAAAACACAAACCGATATGGGACTGATTTACTGAGCCCCAGTCTTAGTAACAAAATCATGTTTCTGTTTCGATTACAAAACTTAAATTGTAACTACCAACAGCCACTTCTCCTTTCACTTTCTTGAAAATTCTATCCACTATCACATCATCAGAACTGCGTCAATCTAATTTTTTTCTTGACACAGAAATACAAAATGTAGTACAGTTCGCTGAACTAAGACATGAGAGAACAAGCAAAACCTAGAGGCTGAACCACCAATTCAATCTAGGCCGGGTGAAATAGAGTTCCCACACAGTTTATACTTGAGAACTCATTTGGATCGGCCTCACAAAAGTACCAGTACTTTCATTACAAATTAGCAAATAAGAAAAGAGAACAAATCAACTACCATAATTTTAGAAAAAGTAAATGAAAAGATGAGAGTTACGAAAGATTAGATTTTTAAGGCCTCTGTCGCTGAAAAAGAGGAGGCATAAACATCCCTTTTGCAAAGATGAAAGAGGTCTGCTTTACTCTATGCCCGCAACGAAACACAAGCGACATTTAAAAGTGCAGCACGCTCGGTTCTCTTGAGGCAATCTGCAACACCTACATCCTTATTCTCTCTAAGGCAACTAAATAACATGAGCCTTAGAAAACTTGCCAGGAAAAAGGGTGTTAACTAGCATCTACTTTATTAACATTTGACACATCAAATCCTCCCCCCACTAGAAGACAAATTACCAATTGCCACACTTAATATTTTCTCTATTACTATATCTATAATCTCTAGCATTTGCTTCACCTTTGCTCATATGCAACCAGCAGTCCTCCACAGCTTATTTTTAGCTTTCAATGTCCCAAAGGCTCCATTCCTCTCTCCCACACCAAAACACCATTCTCCCCATCACCCTGAACACTCAAATTTTTATTACCATAAATCTACACACCACTAGGAAGCGAAAAACAAATCTAACAAAACCTCATACCAACTTCTAATCAATTTATGACTATCAGATGAATATGTATCTGTTTTAATAAAAGCTTTATTGTCAATACAACTACAAAAGTTGAAGTTGTTAGCACCAATTTTCTTCTGTTGGACAATCTGTGTCAACAATCACATATCCTTTCATTTTAAAAAAAAAAAAAAATTTCTATCTACTATCACAACAATATCAAAAAAAAGATTTCCTCTATGAATAAAAAAAATGTAGGGCAGTTCCCTGAAATAAGACATGAGAAAAAACATGTAATACATTGAGGCTGCCCACCAATACAATCTAGGCCGGGTGAAATTGTGTTCCCACACAATTTATACTGAGAACCCATTTGGATCGGCCTCAGAAAAGTACACCAGCATTTTCAAATTAACAAGTAAGGAAAAAAAACAAATCAACAACAATAAATTCAAAAAAGTGAAAGAAAGAAAAAGAATTACAAAAGAATAGATTTGTGAGGCCTCTATTGCTCAAAAAGAGGATACATAGACATCCCATTTACAAAGATGAGATGGACCTGCATTACTCTATGCCCGCAACGGAACACAAGCAGCATGGAAAACAGGCACACTTGGTTCTTTAAAGGCAATCTGCAACAACTAAATCCTTATTATATCTTACAGAACTCCCTCTCTGTATCTCTAGAACAGTCAACCCCCCTCCCTTTTTCATATTCTGAACTCCCAAAATTTCATTACCATAAATCATCACAACATTTAGAACGGAAAAACAAGTATAACAACCTTAAACCAAATTCTAATCAGTTTCTACACTCATTTCATTAGGTATACAAAAAGAAATGCATAACTGAAGATAAACCCCAAAAGAACAAAAAACTAATTATACAGTCAACCTCAATCACTATCAAACAACTGCAAACTAGTTTGCAAAAATCACACCACAAATGCTTATGGTTACTTGAAGGATAACAAAAAATAACCTGAGCACGAACGAAACCACAAAGAGCAAAGGTGGTGAAGGTTCCGGTATAAACACCACTATCATCCAAATGCCCGACATTAAGCTGGACAGACGCATGGTCCTTTGCAGTAATTAGCCTATTTGTTGCAGAACTGCAATCATATAACAGAGTTCAGACAAAAACCACATAACCCAAATCTCAACAAAACACTATATATATAAACAAAAAATGCCATACCATTTTCTGGGGATGTAAAGATCCATGTTTTGACCCTCTTCATTCTGCATCTTGGCGGGTGTTTTGAATTGACAGTAAAAGATCTAACAACCAAATTCAACAACAATGAATACTCATCTTATATTATCAATACAAAGATATTAAAAAAATTAAAAGTAACCCAAATCTAGTTTTTTGAGGTTCTCTAACCCAGTTACAATATCCATAGCAATTTTCACCGAAATGCAAACAAGCACACTAGTTTGGTTACTGAGAGAGAGAGAGAGAGAGAGAGAGAGAGAATAACATTTTGAATGCTAGATCATTAAATCCTAAATCTCCACTCAACTATGCAGCTGCGTTTAGTGTGCTGGTATTCCAAATCAACATAAAGCATAGATTTTTATTTTATTTTCCCTTTTATACTTCGTTTTCTCAGTAACCAAACAGATTCACATGAAGTTTACCATCAGATCTATAAAAATTGCAACAAATTCATCAAAACTCCATGTCAACACACATATAAACATAACATCGATATACATATATATAGACTAGATAGAGATGAGGATTACCAGGGAAAGCGAAGGAAGAAGATTGATAGTGGATGGTGAGAAATTGCAATGGTGATATGGGGAGAGCACTGAGGTGCTTTTAAAGAGTCTCCCAGATTCACAAAAACCAAAACCCTAATTCGTCAAGAAGGTTCTCTGCGAGAATATACATTGGGCTGGCCCATGATTGTAAGCCCAATATGTTTGACCTCTTGGGCTTCGTTGTGCAGAAGAAATTGGGCAGGCCTATTATTCAGAACGAAAACTGAACAGTAGTGAAGCCTGATGAGTTAAAGGCCCAATACTCTTTGGGCTTTGCTTTGGCATAATCAATTTCAGGCCTTCATTTTTTGGTATGATTTCTAATATTCTGGGCTTTTATTTGATATCCATATTTTAGTATACGCCATGGGCCCAAGACAACCTAGAGTTTTGTAAAAATATTTATATATTCTTGTCATTAATGTGTAGGATTTAAATTTTAATGATTGTTTGAATATGTCTTACCACAAATTTGGTAAATTGTTGAAGCCTCCAACTACAATTTTTTTTTACGCTGTGTTTGGTTGGTGGATTTGGGAAGGGAAATAGAAAGGGAAATGGAAATGAAAGGAAAAGGAGAAAGAATTAATAGAATTCCAAATCCCAACTATGTTTGGTTGTGTTGGTTATAAAATAGAATTGATGTCCTAAAAGGTATCCTATTTCTTTATTTATTTCTCACCCCCTTTCTTTTCCCATATATTTTTTATTATAACCAAACATAAATAGGATTACATTTCTCATTCATTTTCCAAATCCCACCTCAAAAACTCCAACCAAACACAGCATTAATGTTTTTATACATACATTATCTAATTTTATTTTGTTTTTAATGTTTTTAGGGAAAATATTGTTAGTTAAATTCCGCCATATTTATTGTAGATTCTTATATGTAGTGTATGAACAATGCTATATACACTAATTAGTATATTAATTAGTGTACTAATTGATGATGTGACATAATTTATGAGATTTTTGATATTTTTAATATGATTAATGAATAGAGTTAATAATAATATCATAACTAGTGTTGATACACTAATTAATATATTAATTAATCCATATAACACCACCATTGTTGAAATGAGTAATTCAATTAGTTTCGGTTATGTCGTGTAGATTCTGAGCTGTTTATGTCGCTCAGCTAAAACCACTAACTTTTGGAATTGAAACCGCCTTTTTGTTATTACTAGCGGCAGGCACACACAATGCGTGTGCAAATTCGTTTAGAATTATAATATGAATTTGATATTATTTTTTCTAATAATCATATGAATAATTATATACAATGTAACATTTGGTATTAAATTTGAAGACATAAAATTAAGCAAACAAATAAACCAATTTTATTGAAAACATAATTTTTTTATTTTTTATTTTTTTTTGTTGAAGACAGAGACACACACACACACACACAAAATTAACCATCCAAACAAACTAATTTTTTCAAAACATAAATTATAAACACACAAATACAAAATTAAGAACATTGATTTTTAAAAATAAAAAATACATACACACACAAAATTAGGTAAACAAACAAACAAAATTTTCAAAAACTGAATTTATACACAAAAATAAACAAAAGCTTAAAAAAGTTAAATAGGAAAAAAGCCCCAAACTTTTTAAGTCTAAAAATTTACACACATTTTTTGCTTCGCAATTTAAAAAAAAAAAATTGAACATAACACGAAATAGAAAAAAATACAAATCCAAAACACATAGAACAGTGGTTTTTTTGTATTTTAAAACACACATAAACAAACCAAATTTAAAAATAAAAATGAATTTATACACAAAAACAAACAAAAACTTAAAAAAGTGAAACACGAAAAATCCCAAACCAAATTGTACACATTTTAGGCTTCACAATTTTTAGGAAAAAAATTAAATATAAATATACAGAAGCACACAAAATAAAAAAAGTATAAATCCAAGACACTTACAACACTCATAGTCAAATAGATTTGATAGATATAAAGAAAAATAAATAATAACATTGAATTTGATATGCACAAAAAATAATTAACAATTTAAAAATAAAATCACAGCAATTAAATGCACTTATATACCAATTTTTACTAAAACTCCACACGTTGGTCAAATTGAAACGTAGAATCTTAAAAAAATTGAGTTCAAAAAATAGGGAAAACAAACAAAGTGAAACAGGGAAAGAAACATACAAAATAGAAACAAACCAAAAATTAACAAAGTGAAATAGGGAACTAAATAAATAAATTGCACCAACTCCCATTTATAAGATTGAATAGAAAAATATAAAAGCATACCAAATAGGAAATAGAAACCCAAGAAATCTCTCTGTACAAACCCAGCATTTTCTATAAAATGTGATTGTGAATCCATCTGGAACCTAGGGTCTTGTAACCCATCTCCACATCATCAAAGGGCATTTACAACCAATCACATATTTGTAGGGACACTTTCGAAAGAGACTCTGCCTAGCATCCATCAAAACAGATGCAGTTTCATGAAAAGCATGTTTTTTTAGAACTTTTCGGTGAAGATGTTGATACTAATTTAACTGCACAGCAGTTTGGAGACGTGGGGAGTAACTGATTCAGAACTTTTCAGCAATAAGGAGACGTGGAGAGTGGAAAGTGAGAAAGTGAAATTGAATGTTTTAATTTATCATTTTATCCCTAATTAAAACTGATGTAAGTGTAAAAAGTTAAGGTCATTTTAGGGAAAATTGGAAAAAAATTTTGAGAAGTGGCTTCATGACACCAAAATTGGTGTTGGCTTTTAATAATAGAATAGATAATAAATGTCTTATAGTAAATTCTACTATACTCTCTTTGTGTGTGAGGATTATATTTTGTTTACGTCAATAATTGAAGTACCGAGCTTTCAGTTTTCACTTTAAACATTACACGGGAAATTAGGACTTAGAGAATATAAGGTGTAGGTGGAAAAAGAATCAGAGTAACGTTAGGAATCATAAAAAAAATATCATGAAAATGATCATGAAAAATTTTCTATCTTTAGATTATATACATACAATAAAACACCACACACTAATTAAATGATGAAAAATTTTCATGATATATTTCATGATATTTTTTTCATGATCCCTAATATTATTCAAAGAATTAATGGGTTTCTAATTTAATTCCATTGATTAGAGAAAAAAGATATCTTAGAACCATAATGTACACCTTAACATGGAATGTCTAGTTACGCCTTCATTGCATGAAAAAAATAAAAATAAATGAAAAGTGATATGTTAACAAAATGACCTTCATACATTGAAAAATTAGGCTAACATTATATATGAAAAAAAAAAAAAAAAAACTCTTTCAATCACTGGCTTATTGACTAACTACAAAACCTACTTTATAAATCTAAAAGTAGTTTTGTATTCTCTAAAATGTCGTTTTAATAAATTTATTTTTTTTTATAAAGATAATGCCTCACAAGTTTGTGTTCCTTTATCTATAAGAAAAAATGTGGCCAAAACAACCAATTTTTGGCAGTGCAATCGCCAAAAGATCACCGAGGGCTCTTGTTCCTCATTTTCATCTTTGGTTGGGAAACTGATATCATACAAGTTAGACAAGAAAGTATCTTCGAGCAATAATTTGAGTGCATGAATTTATCCATATATTGTCCATTGTCGTGCCTTTATTTTCACACCATCACTACAGGAAATTGGAGTTTTAGTGGCGTTTTAAAAACGCCGCTAAAAGCTTGAAAAACGCCGTAAAAAGGTACAATGACGTTTAATATTTACGCCGCTGATACGGCCGTCGCAATAGCTCTACGACGTTTGAAAAACGTCGCTAAAAACATTAGATGGCGTTTTGTAAAACGCCGCAAAATCTTTGACTCCGGTTATAACTTCCGTCAGACTAATGTATGACGTCATTTAGTGGCGTTTTTTCAAAAACGCCACCTTTTTTTTTTTTTTTTTTTTTTTTTTTTTTTTTTTTTTTTTTTTGGGTGGTGTTGGTGTGTGTGTGTGTGTGTGTGTGTGTGTGTTGCCCAGCGCAAAACTAGAATACCATGAGGCACATAAATGAATAGCAATTTGGGCCCCTAAAGAATTTCTATTATTTCAATGTCATCTTCCAATCAAAGAACAAAAAACTGAAGGCTACATTTCTGTTCTCTAAATTTCATCATATAGAAAAATAAAAAAATGTCATGTTACATGTAAAGAGTAGTGTGCATCAAATACAGACACATATATGAAGCACCTTTTCCAATAATCTGCAGAGAGAGAGATCGGACAAAGTCAATATAGTTGTGTGGTTGGCAGGGATCCCCTCTTATTAACCATCAATAGAGATGCAACTAAATAAACCTGTCACTGTAATATGGGACCCAAACATAAGTTTTCCATCCCACCCCCTTCTCCAGCTTTCAATCTTTTCCCAAACAACTCAAAAACTCCTAAGACAATGCACCATGTGTGGTGATACAACCCCTGGACAAACCCAGGCAACTCGACCAAGCGTTGTAGCACTATTTTCTATAAGTGACTTATTGAGCTCCTGCTCAACATCAAGAAATGTAACTAATTAGAGATAACAGTCCGAAACATACACCCATGCCCACAAGTGTGTGCACGCATACACATGCATGACTGGAAATAGCAAAGAAACAATCACCTCAGCATGTTGAAGAATCGGGATCAAGAAAGAAATGACTGTCATCACTATTGGAGAAATTTCTTGACGAACCTGAAATTATTAGTTTACAAAATGTCAAAATACTTCTAGTCTAGGAAAGGGCATTGTTGATAAATTTGTGCACCCCATTTACTATTGATTCAAAAAGGAAACCAACAAGAAACACATGCCCCAAATAATAAACATAGACATGAAAGAAATGAGATGCTTAGCAATCAAATGAAACCTCAACACAACTCATGTTAGCATGCAAAATAAATAGACTGAACATGGTCACTGCACTATTTTTTTCCTTTTTTCGGTAGACCTCCCCAACCCAGATGAAGGCATTATTCAAACTAGGTCTTTGGTACAACTGCCAAGAGACTTTACCAGTTAAGCTAGCCAGCAATGCCAAAACATAGAATAATTTAACATTTTGAAATTTATTTTGTTCAAACTATTGACTCCATAAGATATATGGACATAGGAAAAGGGGAAGAAATAAAAATAATTTTTGAAAAAAAAAAGGGAGGTATCAAAATGTGTGTCAAATGTAAGTACACAGCAGATAGATTTTAAAAAGAATAAACATACACACATAAATAAATAAGCTCTCTGATCATCAAATTTTACTTGTGCAATTCACTAGATTTTTTGGCAAAAAATACTGTCATTCCTACAAACAATTTGTGAACCACATAACATTTCCAAGCGTCAAAGACTGTAATAAGAGTATCAGAAGTGAAATGAATATGTAGCTTTATTGTCCGGATAACACAACTTTCACCATGTCAAGAAGCTACTTGAAGCAAATTTAATTGGCATTCTAAAAATGAACTATAAAGTTGGCAGAAATTTCAGATGTATGGCATGAGGAAAAGGATCATGTCCAGGCTCACAGATTTACATCCCGCTCAGTTTTAGGACATGTAGCATGTACAAAGTAACTGGACCTTGCCTTTTTTTCAATTAAGTTGCCCCTGCTAAATAACAGGATCATTCTTCATGTTACATACTTTTAATATATTCAAGCACAAAATCAAGAAGATCAACTATGAAGACCATTACACTGCGACCGATACTTTTATTTTGTTCAAACTATTGACTCCATAAGATATATGGACATAGGAAAAGGGGAAGAAATAAAAATAATTTTTGAAAAAAAAAAGGGAGGTATCAAAATGTGTGTCAAATGTAGTAGTGAATGATTTTCAAAATTTCAGGATCATATTTTCTGATTCCCGATACGTGATGCTTGATACTTCTGATACCATTACACTGCGACCGATACTAATATGCATCCCAATACCGCTATTTAGAACCCACCGACAAAAAAAAATCTAAACTAAAACTGGTGCCAACTGAAAGCATTGATGTCAAGAGCAATAAAAATAGCCTCTGAGGTTTTTTTCTCCAACATTCCAACTGTGCAAGCTTGTCCAGCAAACCAAAGGGCTTTCCATTAATGAAGTTTGGGAAGGACTATTCACCAGTACCATGTTCATTGGTTCCACAGCAATCTAAAATATTCAATTGGATACTTTCACCATAAACACAATAAATACAACCAATAGCTTTGCAATAATGCTTCCAAATTCCCTTTTACTGATCTTCATTATTTTCATTCTAGTCAAATGATTAGAATAGCTGTCCTCTCCCCAACACAACACTAAAAGCCATTGCATTGTGTTGTTAGGCCTGGTAGGGCTCTTAAGTCTTAATACTGATGATAACAATAAGATGCAAATAAAGAGATTTCTTGAATCTTCAAATATACAATAGGAATTCACTTTGTTGGTTAAGTGTAACTAGTCTCATGATGCTCATTGCACCTAATGACTTGGTGTACCAACTAAAGGTAATCAATAACCCCATCAGTGGATTGGCAGGTTCTTAGAGGAGGGCTGTATTGAGCTTAAGTAGGCACCCATTGGCTTTGAAAGCAACGTCAACGCCAAATGTCAATTTTAATCACACATGCTACGCTGAATGTGAAGATAAACAAACTGAGCTTACTACAATGTTTACTTTCTGAATCATCACTTATTCAAGCCGGTTTAGTTCTTTTACTTGCACATAAACCAATCACTGAATTGGACACAACCCTCTCACATGGGTGTGGGCCAGACACAACCTTTTCACATGGTTGGTTCTATGATCACTTTGTGTCCTAGACTTTTTCAAGGTGGTTTTCTAGTAGAAAAACAATCTCACCTCTTCTCAATCCCACCTAAACTACCTAAGCCATGCTTACTAGAGACACAGATAACTGAATTTTGCCTTTTATCTTCACATTAAGTAAAATTAAAAAAGGTTATACATATATATAAACAGAGACACTATTCAAAGACTCACCAAGGCGTTTGAATGAAATAAGAGGAGCAAAAACAAGGATGGTTGTGAGAAGCAATAGGACGGAACGTTTGTCCCACCATTGTTGCCCAAACCATTCCTCCATCACACCTGAATAGTGGATCCCATCTGACCATGTCCCTGACAGCACGTCACCTGTTCACAAACTCACATTGCTTGATCAGTATCAAACAGTCAAAAATGAGCAACAAATTAACCAACAAAACAGTGTCAAACAAAACGTAAACAAAGACAAAGTTTAATGTTATGGTGTTTGGTACACAGTAAGTTCAATGTTATGGTGTTTGGTACAATAATCATACACAGTAATCTCTAAAGCTTCCCCTCCATCATATCCACCATCAGCATTCCTCACTTACAATTGCTGATTGCAAGGCTTTTGCTCTACATCTAAGACAAAGTTTACACAGTTAAATATATGAATTATCGTCAGGTGCAAAAAAGAGCCATGAAGGCTACTCAAAGTGACGATTATAGCAGTTCAAACCAGTAACAAAGAAAATATCATCCAATAACAGTTCAAAATAGTATTCCATGAAAAATTCAGACAAAAAAAAAATTTGACCCCTCAAAACATGGTGCAGAAATCCTACCAAAATTAACAAAAGCGAAAAAACTTATATATCTTTCTTCAATCCATTCACACCTCTCTAACACTGATTACAAAAGCAAGCATAATTACTTTTTCTTTTCTTCTGAGCTAAGACAAATTTTACACATCAAAATGTTCCAATTCTCATCAAGTGTGAAAAAGCCAGGAGTGGCACACACACAAATGATGATTTCAATAGGGTTATAGCATAGACACTAGAGGGATATCTAATACTAAAATATGAATTGTGAAGACAACAACACATTTCTAATCAACTAAACCTAATATCCCTAAATAATTTTCCCTAATTGAGAAAATAAACCTTTATAGCAGTGTAAAAGAAAAATATCCAAAATAAGTTGACAACTAAAAATCATCCAAAGAACCTAAACAAGCAGTCACACATACAGGTCATGTATATATATAGAACCAAAACAATAAACACAATATCAGAGAGAGCACATATACATGTATATATGTATTGTTCACCCATGAGCGAGATCTGGATGATGTACTCGATGATTTTGTGTAATATATATATATATATATATATATCATATATAATAAAAACTTACAAATCTGAGTGACCGATTGAGCAAAATCTTCAAAATCGAAACTCAGTTCCAATGTTCAGTTCCAATATATGATCTGCAACAAAACAGAGCAGCAACAAAACATGCAAGATATCAGTTCCAATGTATACATTCTTCAAAATCTGGATTGACCAAAGGATCGAAATCGAAACTCACAAAATCGAAACTCACAAAATCGAAAGAGAGGAGAACCAAAATCGGAAGAGAAGCGCAAATCTGGTGGCTTTCAAAATCTGCAACAAGTTTTGAAATCGAGCAAGTTTGTTTGAAATCAAGTGAGAGAGTGTTTGAAATCGTGTGTGTTTGAAATCGTGTGAGTTTGTTTGAAATCGAGCGAGAGTGAGAGCTGATCAGTGAGAATGAGGGTTTCTGAGCTTCAAATCGAATGGGTTTCTGAGTGAGAGAGAAAGAGTTTGGATTGTGGAAAAGTGCGAGTGAGAGTGAGAGACGTTTTTGAAATGGACGGACTATTGAACGGTGTCAACAAATTGACCCAAGCGGCGCCATATTACCGAGATGAGAGACAACGTTTTGAAAACGTTGTATTTAACTAATCTATAATGGCGTTTTTCATAAACGCCATAAAAGAAACGTTGCAATAGGCAACTTTTCTTGTAGTGCATTCACTGAATGGAAAATCTATTTAACTGTAATTTCTTAAAACAAAATAGGGCATGTGGAGTTTGAATTACCGATTATTGTTCTGATCTTGATTGTTACGTGAAAAAAAGAAGAATATATATTAAAACAAGGTGTGTAAATGATATATTCAATTATTATCTGATCCCACTCTCATGTAGTGGGAAAATTATTAACATGATATTTTTGACAAGTTTGCCGATCAAAAAAAAAATGATATTTTTGACAAGAAAGTGCATGGAAGTGAATGTAACAATTCAACATGTCACACTTTTGTTTATCATGAAATTGATGGATTTGGTAATTATTTAAAAATGGTTATTATTAACATGATATTTTTGACAAGAAAGTGCATGGAAGTGAATGTAACAATTCAACATATCACACTTTTGTTTATCATGAAATTAATGGATTTGGTAATTATTTAAAAATGGTTTTATCCAGAAAAGAAAAAGAAAAAGAACAAGCAATCATAAAATAAAATGGATTTACACATCCACAAAAATTTATCTTTCCTTGTGTGTGTAGTTTTAATGGCTTTTTGTGTCATTAATGTATATTTTGTCACTATAGTTTTAAAATCTTGTAGTCATGGTTGTTACATACCAAAGTTGCAAAAAAAAAAAAAAAAAAAACTTTAATCATTTATCAAAAATAAAAGAAACACACTTTGTCACAATACAAATGGTTTTGTCTCCCAACACACATAGATTTTGGAGACACTATTTAAGAACAATGTGAACTAAGTGTTTCATGGGAAGTAAATATGAGGGAACACTTCATTTAAGTCCTTCGGTAGGTCTTCTTCATTTTTACTTGAACTTGTTCCCTCAACATCCTTTGATAGCAATAGCTCCATGTGTTCTGCCGTTGTTTCCATGAAACACTGATCGTTCATCAACTCTTGAATTATCATCCTAATCGAGCTTTCTCCATCTTCACCATTAGTTGGAGCTCGAATTCCTTCTTCCACTTCTATGATTTCAGGAGCTAAAACTGGTGACAGAGGCGGAGGAGGAAGAAGAGCCATTTGTTGACCACGGGGCCAATTTTGCTTCTTCTTTAGTTGCTTCAGCTTATCATCTGCCAACAAAGACAATAAATTTAGTATCGTCATGTCAAGTTCATTTAAGTCATTTCCTTCAAATGTTTGGTTCATGATTTCTTGAATTTCTTTTTTATCATTGTTTTTCTTTTCTGTAATATTATTCTCAGTCTCCTTGGTGATTATTTGTATGATGTAGCCCTCATATGTCACCATCTTTTGGCTTCTGTCTATTATTGACATGCTTAAGAACCTCTTAAACATTTGTTTCATGTACTCATATGATGGCCATACCGTTGGTGTAACCTCCCCTGGGTTGTAAATGACGATGCCAGCTTCGATGTCGCATAGTGTGGAGAGTTCGCTAATTTTCTTGATCATGCCAGCTCTCCTTTTTCTGAGGGTGGTTTTCCTTGCAGCATTATCAGTTATGAATGCAAGTTTGACCCTATTTGTCATTTTTGGTGATTGTGTTGCTTTACAGCCCTTTTGAATTTGATGATTTAAAAAGAAAAGAAATGAAATGAAATGTATTTCACTTTGTCACTGATGAGTGTCTTCTACTAAGGCCCTTAGGGGTATTTATAGTGTTTGTGAAGTAGATTAGCCAACAATTTAGGACCAAACTTTTGGAAAGTGGACACAAGGTAAGGTTTATGGTCAACGTTGGTCAAGAGGTGTCTTGGATATTACAATCATTTTTGTTGCCTAAATGAGTCATGCTAATAATTTGGGTAACTCAAATAAATAATAATAATAATAATAATAATAATAATAATAATACTAATCTTGGTAACTATGGTAAGAAAGTCATATATGTTATTGACCACATTAAATTCATTTGACTATTAATTAAGAAATATTACAATGGAAAGGAGAGAGCACTTAAGGGAAGGGGACTATTGTGCTTTATATTTTTTAAAACTATGCAAGTGACAACATTTTCATCATAAATGAAAAAACTTACTAAATAATATAAATATAAATATGTAGCGTGCAAAATATAACTTTTAATTTTTCGAGTGGCAAAGTACAAGTTTCAAAAAATTATTATCCCTTTTTTGTTTCATTGTATATGGACAATCATTAAATTTTGTTCACATATCACTAAATATCACGATATATTGGTAACAATTTGAGAAAATGAAAATTATATTTCAAAAGGTTGAAAAAAAATATATCAACTAAAACGTCACAAATATTGGTAAATTGAAAAACAGAAAAAAGAAAATAAAAAAAAGAGAGAGTAAATCAGGTAAAGAGGAAATGAATGAAAAATTAATAAGATTACTTAAAAATAAGAAAATTGTCATGACCCGAACCCGCCCCTGTGGGTTAAGGACATAACCGGTCAGTAATCATGAGATTACTTATGGCCTCAAACCAAACCGAACGTATTTTAATAGAGTTACCGGGAGCCAAACGGAAGCAATTTAAAACTATGTCCATAAAGCCGTGCTTATATGCACATCATAACATTCCATACATACATATGTTAATAATTCACAACAAAAAGTATAGTAACATAAAGTTCTATACAGACAGGATCATTCAAATCTAAGTCAGCCAAAACAAAGTTATATACAGACGTACACCAAAGTCCTCACCAACATGACAAAATAACATAGAATGGCTGAAGGGCGAAGACGTGTCTCGTGTGTGAGACGCAAGGGCTGACTCTTCAAAACCTTAGTTGTTTCACACATACTTCACTAGGGCTGGGTTTGGACTTTTCTTGGCTTACCTACAAACACATGAATGAGCGTGAGCGATAGCCCAGTGAATAATATCAAATAAAGAAAATACATTGGAACAATATACGTCAGATGGCCCTAGGCCCAATTCATATTTCTATCTAGCATATAAATAGATATAGATCATACTGGCCTCTGGCCTATTCGTTCTATCATGTCAGACTGGCCCTTGGCCCATTCACACTTTCATGTCAAACTGACCTTCGGCCCATTTATACTTTCGTATCAAACTGACCTTTGGCCCACTTATACTTTCGTATCAAAACGGCCTTTGGCCCATTCATTCATGTCAAAACGGCCTCTGGCCCATTCATACTTTCGTATCAAACTGGCTTTTAGGCCTTTCAAACTTTCATATCAAACTGGCCTAAAGGCCTTTCAAACTTTCATATCAAACTGGTTTTTAGGCCTTTCAAACTTTCATATCAAACTAGCCTTTAGGCCTTTCAAACTTTCATATCAAACTGGCCTTTAGCCCATTCATGCATGTCAAACTGGCCTCTGGCCCATTCATGCATGTCAAACTGGCCTCTGGCCCATTCATACATATTAAACTTTTATTTGTGTCAAAACGGCCTTTGGCCCAATCATTTGAGTCAATCGTCGTCCACTATTCAAATTAATGAACTTACAAAACTTACATAGAAGTAAACAATTGGGCAACGGTATATTTCAAATATCTTGTTAAGATATTACTCACAGTGATCGGCTTGTGGATTTGCCCTAGAGCTTGACCCTACACATCATATAACACATATGGGTCACAACCGGTTCAATCCGTTCTTAATTCACATATTCCTCTTTAGGCTTAATTCTTATTCTTCTAACTTACTTATAATGCTCAATGTATGCCGAAGAGTACTTAGAAGTGAAAGGGAAGAGAAAACGGAACACAGAATGCATTTTCAAAATTTTAGAAAACAGGATCTCCGCTCGAGCGTGGACTTCCCCGCTCGAGCGGACCCTTGAGGCCTGCAAAAGTGCTGGATGCATCAAAATTACGCTTGATCGCGAACTCTGGCGCTCGAGCGGAAGGCCTCTCAACATGGCTCCCCACACGAGCGTGAACTTACCCGCTTGGACACCATGTCTGCAGAAAATACTGGGAACACGATTTTCACGCTCTAGCGTCGGTTTCCCCGCTCGAGCGGGAATCAAAATTCTGGAAAATCCAGATTATGATCTTGAGCTTCAATTCGACATTCAAAGGTTCCAAATGCATGATTTTTGGCTCAAACTTCACATATACATATTCTAACATGGTATAAACACCAAATTATAACACAATGAAGCTCAATTTCACAATTTAATCACATGCATGTCTCAAATTAACTCAAACTCATCACCAACACACTAGATTCAAACATGTAAGACTCAAATTCTCATGATTTGCACTTGCATGTGAAATATACACAATATCCTCAACTTAATTGGTGGAGAGATGATCAAATACATGGTCATTAATCAAAACTCAACATGGATTACATACTTTATGCTCAAATATGGAAATTTATGGCAAATTCTTACATGCATATGTTCTAAGACTTCAATTTTAACAAAACCAACTCAATTTCATCATAATCAATCTAGCTCATGTTCTTGACCATTAATCAAACTTGAATTTACAAATTACAAACAAAAATCCTTGAGTCAAGGGTTGATTACTCACCTAGGAGCCTTAATCTTCCCAATTTCTAGTTGAATCTTGAGTTTAACTTCTCAATCTCACAAACCTTGAGCCAAATCATGCAATCCTTCCTCCTTCCCTCTCTAGCCGACCCTCTCTTCCCTCTCTTAGAGTTGATATCAGCCAAATGATTTTAAAGAGAATGAATGAATATAATAAGGCCCTTATAAAGTCCCACTAAGTCACATTATTTTAATATCAAATAATTGAGCACTTAATTAGTCGTTCTGAATCTAATTATTTTGATCCGAATCAATTTTCAATTAAATTTCACCGTAGGCTCTAAAAATCATGCCAATCGTAATGGCGTAGTCAATTTCGGGTTCTGTGGCCGATAAAGCCTTCAATTTAATTCCCAAAGTAGATAAGCAAACAGATATTTCTACGGTGAACAGATAGAAATTCAAAACCACATATTTTCACATAATGGCACACAAAATCATATCAAAACACATAATCACATTTGTATTAAGGACCAATTAGCATAATAAGGGACAGGGTTATCACAATCTTCCCCCCTTTAGGAAGTTTGGTCCTCAAAACTTATTTTTTCTTTAGCTGAAAACAATTCGGAATACTTTCTTATTCAACGGTTCCAACCCTTCCGATAATTATCTGCTTAGTTTCAAAATCAAGCAACACTCTGTTCTCAATCAGTCAGAGACTTACCTTTCCCGCCATAAAAGGCTTGTGTAGTGCCATACCGAAACTAGAGTGCGAGCTATCGTTGGAAGCGAAGCCTGCCAACGATGGATAGATTTTTCCAATTCCCCGAAAATCTAAAGCACACATTTGGAACATTTCTCCTAGAGTCTAAAAAGTTCTTTCTAATCATACATTAATTTGCGGATGGAAAGCAGCGCTGAATCCCAATTTAGTTTCCATCGCCTCTTGAAGGCTCGTCAACATATTTGTTTCAAATGCTAACTAACCTTACCATAGAAGTTTGATCCATTTCCTTGTCACAGAAGTTCAATTCATTCCTCAATAATTCCGCAATTCACAACCCAATTCAGTACTTAGTTTAGTGGCTCATCACAGTTATCCAAGGTTAACCAAAAGTCTTTAGGAATATGAAGTAGATCTAGATACTGATTCCCGAATCAACAAAGGTAGCATCGAAGTAATCAATTTCTAACACAATACACGTGTCCTCAATTCATTCAACAGTTTACGGTTTACAATTCAGTCTACATTCAATCTCCTGTTCTATCGAGTCTTTCCATATTATCTGATAATCGTCAAAAGCATAAGGCAATGCATGTACAAATCCCCATGATGTTAAGGACAATATCAAAGGAGTCAATCACATATTAAGCACAATTTACACATCCCCAGAGCCCCAATTACAGAATATAATGGCACTGAGCAGTTATTTACACAGAGTGTACTGAATTCACACACTTTCGGATAATCAGGGTTTTTTTTTTCCAAAGCTTCTTGGATGTTAACAACATCTATATAATACCCAAGGAAGACATTCCGAACAAACACAAGGAAATAATCGTCTCAGAACCAAAGCACACCCGTTCACGACCGTCGGTAGCCAACCCGGGATCAATTAGACAAACCCACCCGTACGAGACCGTTGGTGGCAAAAGAGATATCTCAACAAATGTGCTACATAGACTTAACGTCCCCTAGCACTAAAAGACGTCTCTAGAATGTCATCAAAACCAACACAATACCACTCACCATAACCGGATTTCCCAAAATTCGATAACATTAAAGCAGACACATGAGACATACTCTGATTAGTCGGGGATAACTATTCAGTACTGTTTACAATCAAATCAATTTGTTGTCACCAGCTTCCTTAGCGTCAAATAAGCAAGAATATGGTAATTCAGAAGCATCGTTCCTTAAGATACCCAATCACGGGATTTGTACAATTCTATTCATTTTTAACACATATGTCCTCAATGGTTGAAGGTTGGCTCTCAATAGTGTTTATGGTTAGATCAATCTGTTGACAGCCCACATAAGGCCTTTCAAATAAGTCAAGTACTCTAAACGGATTCAAGTTTTGGGTCTATCAGTTTTTCTGCCAAGAATAATCTGGTTATTTATTTACAAGCAATTCTTAATCCCCTTTAAGAAAATCAAATTAGATAGAGGGTCTTATCGATCAATCCAAGCAAAGGTCTTGTCAAATTAATCAAACAAAGATTCCATCAAATTATATGCAATGAGGGTTCTATCAAGGCAATATCAAACAAAGGTTCTATCGGATCGAATCAGATAAAAGTTTTCTCAAATATGGTACATTCGGTTCTGTAAGGCACACTCCGTTTGCTTAGGTACATGGTTACTAGTTTCACAACTGTTCATATCAAAGTATTTCAAATCATGTACAATATGGTATCGCCTTCATAAATTTGGGGGTAATTGCATAAGCATGAAGTTATTCAGATCAGGGGGTATGTATGTCACGACCCCATTTCACCCCTAGTAGAATGGTGCCGTGATGACCAGTAATCTGAGATTACCGAAGGCCAACTTACAAAATTCACACACAATCAGAGTATAAATATATGGGGCTAACAAGTACGGAAGCAATACATACAAATCAGATTAGTCCATAAGAGCTGTGCGTAAGTTAAATGAAATAGCAAACATCTTCACATGGGTTACAACTTAGTTACAAAAGAAGCAAAGTATAAATTACATCTTGATTAAAAGGCTTCTCAAGCCGACGTGTGCATAATACAAGTATTACAAGTCGAGAAGCATAATTTTCAAGACTGCCGATGTAAATACAAGTCAAGCCGACATAACCAAAAATCCAAAACAAGCTCACAAATCACATCTAGGCATCATCGCCTTCTTGCTCATCACCTACATATATATATATATAGAGGGTGAGTTTGGATACTCAGTGAATGATATAGATAATAAAGTGTTTGCATGAATAATAGCCGAAGTCCTTTCAAAACAATACATGTCAAAACTTTACATAACAAGGGATGGACCTCGTCCATCTAACGAATCTTCAAAGCTTCAAAAGGATGCTTACTAGCATCAACATATTACAAATGATGACATTCCGAACAAACAAACCCACGCGGTAAACCGTCAGTAGCAAAACAAAACAAAGCAAGGGAGATATCTCAAACAAGGGTGCTACAAAAGTTTAGAGTCCTTTAGCACAAAAGGACCTATGTTACAAAGGCCCGTAGCCCCTTAACACGAGAGTACTGCGAAAGTTTAGAGTCCTCCAGCACAAGGGACTTTCAAAACAAGATGTGCAGTTGCATTATAGTCCCCTGGCACTAAGGACTTTCCGAGAAGGTCATCAAAACAAGATAATGCTTGATATACAAAATAGGGACAATCATTCATGCTTAACAAATACTTTTCAAAACAAAGCAAAGCAAAGCTCATCAAAACATTGATAACATAGCTTTATTAAAAATAACACTCACATAGTTCTTCAAACGTCGGGGTCAAGGCAAGTCCCAGTCCTACAAACACATGGCAAAGTCTATTGAATGCACTTCTCAAAACAAGTCTTGCATGCATGCAAATGACCTCGGCATTCTTCAAAAACTAAGTCAAAACAAATCAAAACACAGTTTCTTATCTTTGGAAAACATGCTAGGCAACTACCAGGTCTAGGCCGAGGTCCCACACCTCCTTGCCGAGGTGTGGCCTCGATGGCCACAGTCAAGGAAATGAAGTCGGGAAAATCTGGGTTTCCCTCTCTTGAAGAACATGACGAACATGAAGAACATGAACATGAGGAAGATGAATGTAAAGATTAAAACTTGCTATTACAAAATCTGAGATTTCATGCTAAGAATCCGAAATCGTGGACTTGGGTACCCATATTCAAAGATCTTGAGAGAACAAACACAAAAACATGGTTCTAGATGCAAACTTTCGGATCAAACGAGGCTTTTCTTCAAGAACACATGAATACCATTTTCTCTTTCTAAAACCAACTTTAAATCAATGCATGACATGCAGAACAGGTTTGATCGTGCAATGCAGCTAAATGATCAATAAGAACAACAAGAGTAGGTTAAGATTCTAACCTCAAAACTCGAATCTAACGATTCAAGCTCCAACGATCAAGCTTGGAAGTTACTCTCTCTTACTCAAAACTTCTCCTTCTCCTTCCTAGATCCTCTCTCTCTAAAAGACAAGATTTGATACAAAATGATATGTTTTCTCGACAGTCACTGACTTAACCCTCTGCTGGGACACGTGGCATCGGCTGATTGGCTCTACTAAAAAAGATGACTGACTTGACAAGACAAGACCATGACAAAGTGTGTTCAACAAGCTAGACGGCAAGAGCACTCCGGCAAGTGATGATCTCGGCTAAAGGCAAAGCTTCGGCAAGTAGGGTAACAACGACATCGGCTTGGAAGAACAACGCTTGACTAAGCTATGCCACACCTCGGCCTAGATGTGCCACACTTCGGTCTAGGTCATACCATTCTAGGAACAAAATCACTAGGGTGTAAGGATAAACATCTCAGCCTAGATGATACACATCTCGGCCTTGGTGCTAAACACCTCGGCCTAGATAGAGACATCTCGGCAAATATACCAGGGTGAAGATGGAGGTCAACCAAAGGGGTTCCAAGATAGTTCTAAGTGTGGAAAGGTTCCAAGGTATCTAGGCTTAAGATGACCTCGGCAACACACCAGACAATAACAAAGTATGCAAGAAACACTCAAGTAGAACAAGACAAGATTTGCAAATGCACATAACAAAACAAGATCATACATAATGTATGCAAGTATGACTAAGTTGAAGTGAGGGTTGTTACATCCTACCCCCTTTAAAGAAGTTTGGTCCCCAAACTTGAGTTACCTTGTTCCAAAAACAATTCTGGATGTCGGACTTTCATTTCCTCTTCCATTTCCCATGTAGCATCCTCACCGTAATGCTCCTTCAATTCAACTTTCACCATTGGTATTGACTTACTTCTTAACTGTTTCACCTGCCTATCGACAATCCATATCGGCTTCTCTTCGTAGCCTAAATCTTCATTAATTACAATTCCAAAATAGTCGATCAAATGTAGTGGATCTCGAATATACTTCCTCAACATCGAAATATGGAACACAGTATGGACTTGGCTCAATCCTGGCTGCAAAGCAAGTCTGTAGGCAGCGAGGTTAACATTCTCAAGAACTTTAAAAGGCCCGATGTAACGGGGTGCTAACTTACCCTTCTTCCCAAATCTTGTAACTCCTTTCATCGGCGAAATCTTTAGGAACACATGGTCCCCGACTTCAAATTTCAACTCTCTTCTTCTCTGGTCGGCATAACTCTTCTGTCGACTCTGTGCGGTTTTGATTCTTTGCTGAACAAGCTTAATCTTCTCGGTTGTTACTTGAATTAACTTGGGACCAAGCAGAGCTTTGTCTCCTACCTCGGTCCAACATATTGGCGACCTGCACTTCCTTCCATACAACGCTTCATACGGCGCCATTCCAATGCTAGCTTGATAACTGTTGTTGTAGGTAAATTCCACCAATGGCAAATGTACTCCCCAACTTCCCTGGAGGTCCAATACACACAGTCTAAGCATATCTTCAAGTGTCTGAATCGTCCTCTCTGTTTGCCCATCAGTCTGGGGATGAAAAGCTGTGCTAAACCTCAACTCGGCCCCGAAAGCTCTTTGTTGGCTCTGCCAAAATCTGGAAACCAATTTCGGATCTCGGCCTGACACAATTGACATCGGTACTCCATGAAGTCTAACAATCTCATTCACATACAACAAAGCAAGTTTATCGACGTTGAAGGTGGTCTTAACAGGCAAGAAGTGTGTTGACTTAGTTAGTCTATCCACAATAGCCCAAATCGAATCCATACCCTTTTGTGTCTTCGGCAAACCAACCACAAAGTCTATGGAGATGTGCTCCCATTTCCACTCAGGAATCGGTAAAGGTTGAAGAAGTCCTGCTAGCCTCTGATGTTCTGCTTTCACTTGTTGACAATACAGACACCGCGACGCGAACTCGGCTATTTCTCCTTTCATATTCGGCCACCAAAACGTTTGCTTCACATCCTGATACATCTTGGTGTTCCCTGGGTGAACAGCAAACTTGGAACCATGAGCCTCCTGCAAAATTTTTCTTTTCAACTCTGGGATGTCGGCCACACACAATCTTCCTTCAAACTTGAGTACTTGATTTTCTATGGTGTACCCTGATCTCGGCTTTGTGATAATCTCATCGGCTACCTTCTTGAAGAATTCATCCTCCATCTGTCTTGTCTTTACTTCCTCAACAATAGTTGGCTCCACTAAGATCGTGGTTAGACATGCCAGATTTCCAACCATCTTTCTGCTCAAAGCATCGGCTACGGTGTTAGCCTTACCTGGATGATATTGAATCTGCATATCGTAATCTTTCAACAACTCAAGCCATCTCCTCTGCCTCATATTCAATTCCTGCTGAGTGAACAAGTACTTTAAACTTTTATGATCTGTAAAAACCTGACAAGAAGCTCCATACAAGTAGTGGTGCCAAATTTTCAATGCAAATATCACGGCTGCTAATTCTAAATCATGGGTGGGATAGTTCTTTTCATGTGGCTTCAATTGACGAGAGGCATATGCTATGACCTTACCTTTTTGTATTAATACATAACCCAGACCCTTATGCGAAGCATCACTATAAACATGAAACTCTTCATTACCTGATGGTAGTACAAGAACTGGTGCTGCGACTAACCTCGTCTTCAACTCCTGGAAGGCTGCTTCCCTATCCTTAGTCCATTCGTAAGCCGCTCCCTTCTTAGTCAGTTGTGTCAACGGAATTGCAATCCTTGAGAAATCCTTCACGAACTTTCTGTAATAACCTGCCAATCCCAGAAAACTACGAACCTCGGACACATTAGCCGGCCTCGGCCAATTCACAACGGCTTCAATTTTACTAGGATCGACCGAAATACCATCTTCATCAATTACATGACCTAAAAATGAAATAGTGGAGAGCCAAAACTCACACTTGTTAAACTTAGCATACAATTTCCGATCCCTCAAGGTCCGTAAGGTAAGTCTTAAATGATCCTCGTGTTCAGCTTTGCTCTTAGAGTAGATCAATATATCATCGATGAAGACAACCACAAACTCATCTAGATATGGCTTAAAGACTCTGTTCATCAAATCCATAAATGCCGCAGGGGCATTGGTCACTCCAAAAGGCATTACTAAAAACTCGTAGCGGCCATACCTTGTCCGAAAAGCGGTCTTCTCAACATCCTTGGCTTTAACCTTAAGCTGATGATAACCCGACCTAAGGTCAATTTTGGAAAAGACTCGTGCTCCTTGCAACTGATCAAACAAATCGTCTATCCTTGGTAACGGGTACTTATTCTTGATGGTTACTTTATTCAGTTCCTGGTAATCAATTCAAAGTCGAAGTGTACCACCCTTCTTCTTAACAAACAAGACGGGTGCTCCCCAAGGTGAAGTGCTCGGCCTAATAAAACCCTTATCTAGCAACTCTTGCAGTTGAAGTTTCAATTCCTTAAGCTTGGCGGGGGCCATCCTATAGGGTGTTTTAGAGATGGGCTGGGTTCCCGACATGATGTCAACAGTAAACTCTACCTCTCTATCGACTAAATGACCAGGCAAATCATTTGGAAAGACGTCGGGGAATTCATTAACAACGGGGACGTCGGTTAACTCAACATTTCTATTCAGATTACTTAGTATGCTACACAAATAACCTTGACACCCTTTTTGGATCAACCTATAGGCTTTCATGGATGAAATTAAGTAAGGTGGGGATACTACTCCTTTACCCTGAAACGTGACCTCGGCTAGGTTTGGGGGTTTCAACGTGACACTTTTAGAAACACAATTTATGGATGCGTGATTTGCCACTAACCAATCCATCCCCAATATAATATCAAAATGAGTTATGTCCAATGGCATTAAATCAACTAACAATTCAACATTCCCAATCACAACAACACATGCTCGATAGATGGATGCAACATTCATAGATATCCCAGATGGAGTAGATACAGATAATACATAATCAAGGGGTTCTAGTTTCCTATTAATCTTCTCGGCAAACTTAGCAGAAATGAATGAATGCGTAGAACCCGAATCAATCAATACATATGCATTTTGAGAGCAAATTGGGAGTATACTTGACACCACTGTCTTAACATTTTGAGTGTCTCCTGGTACCAGTGCAAAAACTCTACCTTGTCTCATCTGTCATTTCCCAACGTTACCTTTCTGTACGAAACCCGAGGTATTCTCATCTTTCTTACCTTCATCAGCCCTTGTTTTTGGATAGCCCCTCACAAAATGACCTATTTCACCACACTCGTAACAAGCTCCAGACGCCCGACGATAGACCCCGAAATGTGGCTTCCTACAACTTGAACATGTCGGCTTAGTTCCACTTTCCTGACTTGGGTTGCTTGAACTGCCAACATTTGCTTTCTTCTTGGTACCAAACTGTGCTCGACGATTGTCATAATTCTATCTCTTCCTCTGGCTCTCTCCCGAACTCTGGTGTCTGTTCAAGTTAGCTTCGGCCAGAATGGCTTTGTCCAATACTCCGGCGTAAGTCGGCATGTTGAGCATGTTAACTCGGTCTTGTATCGGTCCACACAGCCCACTTTCAAACTTTCTAGCCTTCATATATTCATCATTGACCATGTGGGGTGCATACCTCGCCAACTCGGTAAAGGCACGGTCATATTCAGCTACTGTTCTATTGTCTTGCGTCAAAGTCTGAAATTCGGTAGCCTTGCGATCTCGAACACTTAAGGGAAAATGCTTGGTGTAAAACAACTCCAAAAATCGGGTCCAGGTCAAGTCTGGATTGCTTTCTCGAACCATCATCCACCATCTGTGAGCGTCATCATCTAGTGTAAAGGCTGCTAATGTCACTTTCTGGGTGTCGGTGCTGAGAAAGATCTCAAACAGCTTCTCCATTTCCAAAACCCACGCTTCGGCTTTCATCGGCTCTATACCCCCTTGGAATCTTGGTGGCTTCATTTTCTTGAACTCTCTGATCAAAGCTATCGTGCCGTCCCCATATAAAGCTGGCTGTGGGAGCACTTGTGGCACTGGAGGAGGTGGAGGCGGAGGCGGAATTGCATTTCGGCCGTTCGTCTGCTCGGCCTGAGTCGATGTAGCACTAGCGTACTACTGTCTTGTCTGCCTTAACTCGCACGCCAAACCTTCAACTAACCTTTCCAGTCTGTCTAATCTGTCCTCGGACTGATCTCGGCCAACTGGAGGTCTACCTCTCCTCATGATGCTATGAGTATGCAAAATGTGACTTTAAAACAAAATGAACAAATAAGCACGTAGGCAAGTAACAATTAAGCATGCCGAGACGATGCACACCTTGTTCACATAGCAAGCAATATGATGCAATCCTAAAATCCTTCTAAGGGGAAATCCTATGCTCTTTAGGACTCAAAGTGTGTGAATAACGTATACTAAGGAACTTGTGCTCTGATACCATTCTGTCACGACCCCATTCCGCCCCTAGTAGAACGGTGCCGTGATGGCCAGTAATCCGAGATTATCGAAGGCCAACTTACAAAATTCACACACAATCAGAGTATAAATATATGGGGCTAACAAGTACGGAAGCAATACATACAAATCAGATTAGTCCATAAGAGCTGTGCGTAAGTCAAATGAAATAGCAAACATCTTCACATAGGTTACAACTTAGTTACAAAAGAAGCAAAGTACAAATTACATCGTGATCAAAAGGCTTCTCAAGCCGACGTGTGCATAATACAAGTATTACAAGTCGAGAAACATAATTTTCAAGACTGCCGACGTAAATACAAGTCAAGCCGACATAACCAAAAATCCAAAACAAGCTCGCGAATCACATCTAGGCATCATCGCCTTCTTGCTCATCACCTACATATATATATAAAGAGGGTGGGCTTGGATACTCAGTGAATGATATAGATAATAAAGGGTTTGCATGAATAATAGCCGAAGTCCTTTCAAAACAATACATGTCAAAACTTTACATAACAAGGGATGGACCTCGTCCATCTAACGAATCTTCAAAGCTTCAAAGGGATGCTTACTAGCATCAACATATTACAAATGATGACATTCCGAACAAACAAATCCACGCGGTAAACCGTCAGTGGCAAAACAAAACAAAGCAAGGGAGATATCTCAAACAAGAGTGCTACAAAAGTTTAGAGTCCTCTAGCACAAAGGACCTATGTTACAAAGGCTCGTAGCCCCTTAACACGAGAGTACTGCGAAAGTTTAGAGTCCTCCAGCACAAGGGACTTTCAAAACAAGATGTGCAGTTGCATTATAGTCCCCTGGCACTAAGGACTTTCCGAGAAGGTTATCAAAACAAGATAATGCTTGATATACAAAATAGGGACAATCATTCATGCTTAACAAATACTTTTCAAAATAAAGCAAAGCAAAGCTCATCAAAACATTGATAACATAGCTTTATTAAAAATAACACTCACATAGTTCTTCAAACGTCGGGGTCAAGGCAAGTCCCAGTCCTACAAACACATGGCAAAGTCTATTGAATGCACTTCTCAAAACAAGTCTTGCATGCATGCAAATGACCTCGGCATTCTTCAAAAACTAAGTCAAAACAAATCAAAACACAGTTTCTTATCTCTGGAAAACATGTTGGGCAACTACTAAGTCTAGGCCGAGGTCCCACACCTCCTTGCCGAGGTGTGGCCTCGATGGCCACAGTCAAGGAAATGAAGTCGGGAAAATCTGGGTTTCCCTCTCTTGAAGAACATGACGAACATGAAGAACATGAACATGAGGAAGATGAATGTAAAAATTAAAACTTGCAATTACAAAATCTGAGATTTCATGCTAAGAATCCGAAATCGTGGACCTGGGTACCCATATTCAAAGATCTTGAGAGAACAAACACAAAAACATGGTTCTAGATGCAAACTTTCGGATCAAACGAGGCTTTTCTTCAAGAACACATGAAAACTATTTTCTCTTTCTAAAACCAACTTTAAATCAATGCATGACGTGCAGAACAGGTTTAATCGTGCAATGCAGCTAGATGATCAATAAGAACAACAAGAGTAGGTTAAGATTCTAACCTCAAAACTCGAATCTAACGATTCAAGCTCCAACGATCAAGCTTGGAAGTTCACTCTCTCTTACTCAAAACTTATCCTTCTCCTTCCTAGAGCCTCTCTCTCTAAAAGACAAGATTTGATACAAAATGATATGTTTTCTCGACAGTCACTGACTTAACCCTCTACTGGGACACGTGGCATCGGCTGATTGGCTCTACTAAAAAAGGTGACTGACTTGACAAGACAAGACTATGACAAAGTGTGTTCAACAAGCTAGACGGCAAGAGCACTCCGGCAAGTGCTGATCTCGGCTAAGGGCAAAGCTTCGACAAGTAGGGTAACAACGACATCGGCTTGGAAGGGCAATACTTGACTAAGCTGTGCCACACCTTGGCCTAGATGTGCCACACCTCAGTCTAGGTCATACCATTCTAGGAGCAAAATCACTAGGGTGCAAGGATAAACATCTCGGCCTAGATGATACACATCTCGGCCTAGATGATACACATCTCGGCCTTGGTGCTAAACACGGAGGCCTAGATAGAGACATCTTGGCAAATATGCCAGGGTGAAGATGGAGGTCAACCGAAGGGGTTCCAAGATAGTTCTAAGTGTGGAAAGGTTCCAAGGTGTCTAGGCTTAAGATGACCTCGGCAACACACCAGGCAAGAACAAAGTATGCAAGAAACACTCAAGTAAAACAAGACAAGATTTGCAAATGCACATAACAAAACAAGATCATACATAATGTATGCAAGTATGACTAAGTTGAAGTGAGGGTTGTTACAATGTACCATAAGCAATACAGTAGTTCCCAAACAAGTCTTATATGCAAATATATGGCACATAATAACACATTAAACAAAGTTCCTCGGTTGCACATAGTGTAGGATTTGTTACGCAAAAGTTCCAAATCGGTCACAAAAGCATAGGTTTCTGAGTCAAGCTTGATATAGTCACATAATCCAGTCAATTTTCTACCAATCAAGATACGTGATCTCACAATTCATAGAGTTCGCTATTTGGGGTGCTCAACTCAGTCATACAATCACAGAGTCATAATTCCAGTGGTTTAGTCATTGAAGACAGTAATATAACAAATCACCCTGAGCATAGGTTTGGATGTATATGTGCATGTACAGAGTCAATCAATATCCCAATACGTATTTCACAATTTCTCAAATGGAGCATATATATATATATATATATATATATATTCAGTAAACACAGTCTCGATCTTGTGGGTCTGACCAATCCAAATACACATGCAGCGGTATGAAAGAATATGCTGATCTGAATTAAATAATATCCCAAGCGAAGATGTACATATGTACTAATTCAAAATTAATCAACACATAAGCATTCGTTTATAAGCAGTATAGATACCTGGGATAACGGTCGCAGTATTTTGAGCGCTTTCTGGGATGAGTGGGATTACTCTATCCTGATTAGCAATTCCTACCATTGATGCGGATCTAGCTGAGGCAGAAGATCTATTCATATTTTGTTCAGTCCGGGGACAGTTCCTCACCATTCGGTCCATTTCACCACACCTAAAACAAACCCCAGAAATTCGATAACAAACCTCTCAATGTTTCTTACATTGGTGGTGGCAAAGGTTCTTGCCGTAGTGGCAACTGGCATTGTTGTCTTAAGATTTATGTCATTTCTTGTACCAGTATTTCTAGTCTATCAAGTCGGGCTGTGGAAGAGACTTCTAGCTCGTATGTCCTTAATTTATTCATACTCTGCACAAACTCTTATTAAACCTTGCCAATTACTGGGATGCCCAATACAAAAATAAACACAGATACACATGGGTACATTCGCAAGTTGTTATATTCTCATTTTAAGTATCGCCAAGACACAATTAATCACATACGTAATAGATGATTGCATACTTATCAGATATCGCATGCTGAACACTTACTAAATCATTATACACTTAGATCATGTTCATATTCCACATAAGCACCTATTTGCAGAGTCAAATGCACATAAGCAACTTTTCATGGTTCATATGTTCATATTTGTGCATTAAAGCAAAACAAACTTGTTGTGCACATTAGTGCAACAATTCATATCTCATATAATTGCATGTTCTCAACATTTGATTAAACTTGCATTATTCTTTATACCAAATATTCACAGGTATGCATATACTAAAGAACATACGTATTCAAATAATTTGCAATGCAAGCAGATCACAACTTAACACATAACTATTCATATCAAAACATTTAAGCATGTTTTCGATGCTTCCAATTTCATACTTATCACATGAATGCATCCTAGATCTTTTCTAGACGCTTAATGCTCTTTTGGACAAGTGTGTGAGTTATTAACTTGTGCTCTGATACCACTTTGTCATAACCCGAACCCGCCCCCGTGGGTTAAGGACATAACCGGCCAGTAATCATGAGATTACCTACGGCTTCAAACCAAACCGAACGTATTTTAACAGAGTTAACGGGGGCCAAACAGAAGCAATTTAAAACTTTATCCATAGAGCCGTGCTTATATGCACATCATAACATTCCATACATACATATGTTAATAACTCACAACAAAAAGTATAGTAACATAAAGTTCTATACAGACAGGATCATTCAAATCTAAGTCAGCCAAAACAAAGCTATATACAAACGCACACCAAATTCCTCGCCAACATGACAAATAACATAGAATGGCAGAAGGGCGAAAACGTGTCTTGTGCGTGAGACGCAAGGGCTGACTCTTCAAAACCTTAGTTGTTCCACACATACTTCGCTGGGGTTGGGTTTGGACTTCTCTTGGCTCACCTACAAACACATGAATACGTGTGAGCGATAGCCCAGTGAATAATTTCAAATAAAAAAAATACATTGGAACAATATACGTCAGACGGCCCTAGGCCCAATTCATATTTCTATCTAGCATATAAATAGATATAGATCATACTGGCCTCTGGCCCATTCGTTCTATCATGTCAGACTAGCCCTTGGCCTATTCACACTTTTATGTCAAACTGGCATTCGGCCAATTTATACTTTCATATCAAACTGGCCTTTGGTCCACTTATACTTTTGTCTCAAAATGGCCTTTGGACCATTCATTTATGTCAAAACGGCCTCTGGCCCATTCATACTTTCGTATCAAACTGGCTTTTAGGCCTTTCAAACTTTCATATCAAACTGGCTTTTAGGCCTTTCAAACTTTCATATCAAACTGGCCTTTAGCCCATTCATACATGTCAAACTGGCCTCTGGCCCATTCATGCATGTCAAACTTTCATTTGTGTCAAAACGGCCTTTGGCCCAATCATTCATATCAATCGGGCTTCGGCCTAATCATTTAAGTCAATCGTTGTCTACCATTCAAATTAATGAACTTACAAAACTTACATAGAAGTAAACAATTGGGCAACGGTATATTTCAAATATCTTGTTAAGATATTATTCACAGTGATCGGTTTGTGGATTTGCCCTGGAGCTTGACCCTACACATCATATAACACATATGGGTCACAACCAGTTCAATCCATTCTTAATTCACATATTCCTCTTTAGGTTTAATTCTTATTCTTCTAACTTATTTACAATACTCAATGTATGCCTAAGAGTACTTAGAAGTGAAAGGGAACGGAAAACGGAACACAGAATACATTTTCAAAATTTCAGAAAACAGGGTCCCCGCTCGAGCGGACCCTTGAGGCCTGCAAAAGTGTTGGATGCATCAAAATTACGCTCGATCGCGAACTCTGGTGCTCGAGCGGAAGACCTCTCTACATGGCTCCCCGCTCGAGCGTGAACTTACCCGCTCGAGTGGACACCATGTCTGCAGAAAATACTGGGAACACGATTTTCACGCTCGAGCGTCGGTTTCCCCGCTTGAGCAGGAATCAAAATTCTGGAAAATCCAGATTATGATCTTGAGCTTCAATTCAACATTCAAAGGTTCCAAATGCATATTTTTGGCTCAAACTTCACATATACATATTCTAACATGATATAAACACCAAATTACAACACAATGAAGCTCAATTTTACAATTTAATCACACGCATGTCTCAAATTAATTCAAACTCATCACCAACACACTAGATTCAAACATGCAAGACTCAAACTCCCATGATTTGTACTTGCATGTGAAATATACACAATATCCTCAACTTAATTGGTGGAGAGATGATCCAATACATGGTCATTAATCAAAACTCAACATGGATTACATACTTTATGCTCAAATATGGAAATTTATGGCAAATTCTTATATGCATGTGTTCTAAGACTTCAATTTCAACAAAACCAACTCAATTTCATCATAATAAATCTAACTCATGTTCTTGACCATTAATCAAACTTGAATTTACAAATTACAAACAAAAATCCTTGAGTCAAGAGTTGATTACTCACCTAGGAGTCTTAATCTCCCCAATTTCTAGTTGAATCCTGAGTTTAACTTCCCAATCTCACAAACCTTGAGCCAAAACATGCAATCATTCCTCCTTCCCTCTCTAGCCGACCCTCTCTTCCCTCTCTTAGAGTTGATATTAGCCAAATGATTTTAAAGAGAAGGAATAAATATAATAAGGCCCTTATAAAGTCCCACTAAGTCACATTATTTTAATATCAAATAATTGAGCACTTAATTAGTTGTTCTGAATTTAATTATTTTGATTCGAATCAATTTTCAATTAAATTTCACCGTAGGCTCTAAAAATCATGCCAATTGTAATGGCGTAGTTAATTTCGAGTTCTGTGGCCGATAAGGCCTTCAATTTAATTCCCAAAACAGATAAGCAAACAGATATTCCTACGGTGAACAGATAGAAATTCAAAACCATATATTTTCACATAATGGCACACAAAATTATATCAAAACACATAATTATATTTGAATTAAGAACCAATTAGCATAATAAAAGGCATAGCTATCACAAAAATATCGTATAAATAATGATACATAAAAAACAACATAATACATTAAAAAATTAAAACTTAACAGTCCTCGAACCTTAAGGCCAACCACTTTATGCAAATAATGTTAAAAGTTAAATTTGTACTCAACCCACCCTTCTTGAATTCCTAATTCAACAGAAACTAATCTCGGTGTCCTGTAAAAAAAATAATATATTAAATTTCATCAATATTTATATTTCGTTGTAAAAATCTGAAGTTTTGAGCGTAAACCTACACAAATATTATGTTATTGACCACATTAAATTCATTTGACTATTAATTAAGAAATATTATAATTGAAAGGAGAGACCACTTGAGGGAAGGGGACTATTGTGCTTTATATTTTTTAAAACCATGCAAGTGACAACATTTCCATCATAAATGAAAAAATAACCCTTACTAAATAATCTAAATATAAATATATAGAGTGCAAAATATAACTTCTAATTTTTGGAGTGGCAAAGTACAAGTTTCAAAAAATTATCATCCCTTTTTGTTTCATTTTATATGGACAATCATTAAATTTTGTTGGCATGTCACTAAATATCATGGTATATTGGTAATAATTTGAGAAAATGAAAATTGTATTTCAAAAGGTCGAGACAAAATATATCAACTAAAACGTCACAGATATTGGTAAATTGAAAAACAAAAATGAGCATATCAGGTAAAAAGGAAATGAATGAAAAATTAATAAAATTACTAAAAATAAGAAAATATCGTATAGACAATGATGCATAAAAAATAACATCATACATTAAAAAACTAAAACTTAAATAACAGTCCTCAAACCATAAGGCCAACCACTTTATGCAAATAATGTTAAAAGTTAAATTTGTACTCAATCCACACCACTTCTTGGATTCCTAATTCAACAGAAACTAGACTTGGTGCCCTCCTTTTGCCTCTAAAAGAAATAATATATTAAATATCATCAATATATATATTTCAATGGTAAAAACCTGGATTAAGTTTTGAGCATTTAAACCTACACAAATATTAAAATAAAAACTTTTTATTTTTCCTGAGGAAAAAGAAAAACTTTTTAGAACACTCGATCTAACAGTTCAAATCTAAATTTCTTTTGTCCAAAAGTCCAAGCACGAAATTATTATGTCCTACATGATGACTAAATTACTCCCAAATATTTTAAAACACCTCTTTTCATTCAACCTTCAAAACCCCTCTCTATCTCTCCTCTCTCTCTCTCTCTGTGTATGAAAATTTGAATAAAAGATAAAAAAAAATTGAGCAAATAGGTTTAAAGAATTTGTATTGAATTTGTTCAATTTTGAATTTTGAACAGATAAATTTCAACATATAAGGAACATTGGGACATGTTTTAAATAGAGAGAGAGAGAGAGAGAGATAGAGAGAGAGAGAGAGAGAGAGAAATTCACATATTTTAAACAGATAGAGAGAAAAATCCACTAATTTTGAACAGATAGAGAAACAAATTGAACAGACATGTAAAAAAATTGAACAGATAGGAAAAAATTTGAATAGATAGGAAAAAAATTTGAGCAGATAGTGAAATTTTTTAACAGATAAGAGAAAAAAATTGAACAAATAGTCAACGAAAGTCAACAGATAATAAAAAAAGTCAATAGATAAATTAAGAGGTAAAATTAGAAATAAAACGTCTTTCAAAACAAATAAAAAGATTTTTCACCAAACTATTTTACAAAAAATGAACCTCTCACCAATAAAAATATCTACTCAACCTAATGCTTTATACTTTTCTTAACTTGGACTTTTTAACAATTTTCTCATAAGCACAATGTGAACTCTAAATTGTTTTCTTATTGAAATAAATAAATAAATAATCACAAATGTTAATAAGTGCACTTATAATATTGTTTAGGGTTAATTGAAATTATGAGTCTCTAGTTTTTTTGAGAGAAAAAAAAAAAAAGAATCTAAATGGATTTGTTTTGATGTGAACAAAATCCATAAATAAATTAGGAGAAGTGATTATAGTAAATGAAAGGTCAACAAGATGTACATGCGGTATACGCGAACCTAAAACCATAACTAGATTTACATCACCCTAGAGACAATCATTTCATTTCCCTCTCTTTCTTTAATGCAATAACAACCCAATGATGAAAAAGATCTTATATTCATCTCTCCCCTCCTCACCATGCTTCTATTTTTAGATCAATGCTCTGTCATAGCTCAAAAAGATTTAATAACCAAAACATGCAAGAAGACTCCTTATGACCAACTTTGTATGTCGACTCTGCGAATTAGGCCCTTGACGCTACCAAACGGATATCAGAGGTCTAAGCCTCATAGCGATTAAAGCCTCTCAAGCTAAGGCAACCCTTAGCGTAAACAACATCAACACCGTTATTCAAAGCAATCCGAAATCGATTAGTCCCTTGATGCTGTCGACTATATGAGAGAAAATAATACCAAAATTGCTGCAAAAGCCTTGTTCAAAGCTATTTATTTGGTTAATGAATGTGTACAAGGTATAAAAAGAAGACCACAGACAATTCCACAAGGCCCATGGAATGTGCTGAAACATGTAGCCAACGATGTGTACATTCTCTATGTTGTTTGCTTTGATCATAATACAACAAATGGTTCTGTAAGTCACAAAACCAGACACAATTTCACATATGAGATATGTCTAATCTTTTTATGAGTCTCACATCTATATGAGAAGATTGTGTTTGATTTTGTGGCCAATTTTTGTTATAGGAGCTCTTTGTTATAATCAATATAATGATATAATAATTTAGGGTTAGGCTTCCCTTTAGTCCGTGATCGGATTGGAAAGTACTGTTGGGCCCGTGGAGACCCACCATAGGTCCCGTTTCGATAATTCAAACTGTTCAATGTGTAGAACTCGTCGAGTACTGTATATTTATAGTTTTGTATAAAAAAAAAATTGACGGAGAAAAAATAAATGGTTGACAAAAAACTGATTTGATCACGTAGCTATTGATATCCGATCAACGTAATTTTTTGTAGACCTATAGTACTCGACGATTTATACATATTGAACGGTTCGGATTATCGAAACGGGACCCTCCAGCCACTGCCAATAATTTATTAGTATGTAAAAAAATTAGTTGCAAGGAGATAATTTGTTTGGCAAATACTTTTATTGCTATAATTTTTTTAATCTATATATTATATAGAGTAAATTTCATTTTATTTTAAACTATCGGTCAAAAATCAATAACACACCTGTTATTTTATTCTTATTTGGATCAATATGATCCATGCCGTCACTTGCCATCTCAAACTATTCCTCTATTCAAGAGTAATTAATTTTTGAGAATAATTTAAAAATGAAATAAAATGCCTCATAAAAGCGGAAAAAATATTCAATCCTTGGCTTATGCAAGGATTAGCGCTTTGACATCTTAGTTGAAAGTGCACAAGGTTGACCAATTGAAAGTAAGTTGGTTGAGAAAGCTAGCAATCTATAAAGAACTAAAATTGCATTCAAAATTATATGAAAATCATTCAAATACAAAGTGAAGACCACTAGAGAAAGATCTACTGTAGAAAATCTTAGAAAATCAAATCACTTTAAAAAATTTAAGATTACACACTTATATTATCAATTTCCCCCCCTCACGATGTAGGTTTTCATACAAAAAGTTGAAAATTAATATAATTTTCCTATATCTTTAAATTTAGAAATACAATTATACATATGTTGGAGATGTAGTTTTGAAGTTTGATCTGTCATAAGTCAAGTCAAATCCCTTCACCAACCAGTAAATAAATTATTACGAGAAGCAAAACACAACACTTCAATGCAAGAACAAAATAAATGTAACATAAAATGAACATTCATAAAATGGCACCATCTAAGACTGCATACTAATTTGCCTGCAAAAACCCCAAAAGAAAAAAAGCTACAAGATATATTTATTTTGTACCGGTAAACCCTAGGCTTTATTCATGCAAACTGACAAAACTACTCCCTACATCAACACAACACCCTTATTACAAAATTGTGCATAAGAGAGATTGATTGATACATTCAGAGAATGAGATTCAACAAAACTAACATGCTTTCGTTGATCAAGTCCAGGACTCGTGAGGTGACGAAACTGTGCCTAGATCACTGGGTGACTATTCTTTCCCCTAGATTCTGTATAACTCAATCAACCCTCTCATCTGTCAGGCCTTCGAAAAAATTTGCAAATTTAGATCTTCAATTTGCTTACAACACTCCCAAACAGTGGCTAGACCTTGGTCTCCAACATAGCAACCCTTAGAAAGGAAAATTGTGAACATGCAGATTTTAGTTGTTGAATGTATGACCAACAAAACTAGATAGAAAAATGAGATCTTAAGAAAAATTGAAAAACCAGACTAAAAGAGAAAAATATATGCATCATATATGAAATAGCTTTGTGAACTATATCAAGTAAATAAAAAGAATCCAGCAACCCCTTGAAAGACCTCCCAAGATTTATCCTAAGCACTAGGAAAAAGAAGTATCAAAACCTAACACGAACAAAGAGCAGTAGCAGAATTATTGCAGAAAATTTGTGGACAGCAACCAATCCAAGCCCAACTTGGATCTCAATGGTTTTGGTTCTGCATGAAATGGAACAGCAATATCTCAATCCATGCCCATGATATCAATCAATCTCCAGAGAAACAGTTCATATGAAATTTCTACTTTTTGAAATTAATAGTTCACTTGACAAGTCATAAAAGGTTACAGTATAAATCAGTTAAACCACAAGCCAAAAGATGCAAAATAAAACTTCAAAATTTGAAACTGAAGTATATACATTAAGAAAGGAGTAAGTAAGAAAAAGATGAGGTGGTATCTTCTGAAGAAGTTTATTTCAACCTACAAAGTAAAAAACCTAGCATAATGCCAAAAGATGCAATATACAGACTCATACTGAAGATAAAAGACGGAAAAAAAAAAACAAAACAAAAAAAAAAAAAAAAAAAAAACAAAACAAAACAAAAGAAGTTGCAGCCTTGTTGGTCCTCTCAAATGAAAAGGCAGTCCACTTCTATGCACTTTGTCCAGTGATGCTGAACTGGCTTAGGAGCTATACTAGATAGCACCTTCTTCCCTCATAAGAAACACAGAAGTGGTAGCTTGGTGAATGCGAGATATGTCATGAGACGTATTGCATATAAAACCTTAATAAGCATGTTCAACCATAATAACTCAACTGATGCCATGAGCCACACAGGGCAATGCTCTGTTAGGGAAAATCGATGTGATTCCCCACAAGTAAATTAATCAATGGGAATAAAAACTAATGCGGAAAAATTAAATCAAAGATAACACAAGAATTTTTACGTGGTTCCCTCAGTGTGAGGTACGTCCACGGGATCAAAATCCGATTCCACTATCAACCAAATAAGTTCCAAACGATTACAAACGAGACACTAATGGTCTCACAAAACCACCCTTAGGTGAATTCCAAATAATCACAAATAAACAAAGAGGAAAGACCTCACCAAATGGATGAACCAAAATCTTCTGAACCAGAGTTGAAGAAGACCCAAAATAACAAACCAAATCAAAACCGAAAGCCGAAGATGCACCAAAGCACTCCCACCGAATTGATTGATTTCCAATGCACTGTATTAGCCGCAGCACTTCGAAAAAGTGTATTTCACCCACAAACAAAGCCGCCGTCCCTTTTTTTTCTTGGAAAAACAATCTATCTCACACTTTTCGGCACACCCAAAACAATATATATATATATATATATATATTGAATCTTGGGTTTTAAAAAACAAGTCCTAATTGTTACCAAATTGAATTAGGTCTCCACAAATATAATATATAAAAATATATTATACCTAAATCAAGTCAAATTGAAACTCTTTTAATAAATCAATTGGGTCCCACACTCCAATAAGGAGGTATACCCAACAATTCTCCCCCTACCGACTTAGGTGGAGAGATCAACCATACCCGCCAAAGTTCGACACTTCAAATGCTTGTCCCTCGACAAAGTCTTTGTCAACATATCTGAAATATTATCATCTGTGTGAACCTTTTCGAGTTGTAACAATTTTGAATCTAACACATCACGAATCCAATAGTATCTCACATCAATGTGTTTCGATCTCGAATGAAAAGTAGAATTTTTACTCAAGTGAATAGCACTTTGACTATCACAATAAAGCACATACTTTTCTTGCTTCAAACCCAATTCTTGCAAAAATTTCTTTAACCATAACTCTTCTTTGCAAGCTTCCGTAATGGCAATAAATTCAGCTTCGGTAGTTGAGAGAGCAACACATTTTTGTAATTTAGATTGCCATGCCACAGCTCCCCCTGCAAAAATCATCAAATACCCCGAAGTAGATTTCCTAGAATCAACATCACCAGCCATGTCAGAATCTGTGAACCCATCAAGCATCGGTTTACCATCCCCAAAACACAAACACACTTTCGAAGTCCCTCGAAGATACCTTAGAATCCATTTTACCGCTGCCCAATGTTCTTTACCCGGATTAGAGAGAAAACGACTCACCACACCAACGGCGTGAGCAATATCCGGCCTTGTACAAACCATGGCGTACATCAAAGAACCAACTGCTGAAGCATAAGGAACTTTCAACATCTCTTCTTTGTCTTTCTCACTTGTAGGACATTGATTCGAACTAAGCTTGAAATGACCCGCAAGTGGACAACCAACCGGCTTTGCTTTATTCATGTTGAACCTCTCAAGAACTTTCTCAATGTAGCTTTCTTGAGATAACCAAATCAGCCCCTCTTTGCGATCACGAACAATTTTCATACCAAGAATTTGCTTTGCCGGTCCCAAATCTTTCATAGCAAAAGACTTGCTCAACTCCAATTTCAACCTGTTTATCATGGTAGAATCTTGACCCACAATTAACATGTCATCAACATAAAGCAAAAGAATAATAAATTTACCATCCGGGAAATTTTTCACAAACACACAATGGTCCGAAGTGGTTTTAGAAAAACCATTATTCATCATGAAAGAGTCAAATTTTTTGTACCATTGCCGCGGGGCTTGCTTGAGACCATACAAACTTTTCTTCAATTTGCAAACAAATTTCTCTTTCCCTTTCTGCACAAAGCCTTCCGGTTGCTCCATGTAAATTTCTTCTTCAAGGTCACCATGAAGAAATGCGGTCTTCACATCAAGTTGCTCAACTTCAAGGTTCATACTTGCAGCCATGCCAAGTACAACCCGAATAGAAGACATCTTTACAACCGGTGAGAAAATTTCATCAAAATCAATACCTTTCTTTTGCCCAAAGCCTTTCACAACAAGACGTGCCTTGTACCTCAGATTCTTGCCATCATTCTTCAATTTGAAAACCCACTTATTTTTCAGAATTTTCCTCCCCTTAGGCAACTTCACTAAATCATAAGTGTGATTTTCAACTAAGGAATTCATCTCCTCTTCCATGGCCTTTTTCCAATCACCTTTCTTTGCATGCTCAATTGCTTCTTGGTAGCTCTCCGGCTCCCCTTGATCAGAAATCAACACAAATTCATTGGGAGGATACGTTCTTGAAGGTTGTCGGTCCCTTGTAGATTTCCTCAACTCAAGTTGTGGTGGTAGTTCTTGAGTTGGATGCTCTTCCTCAATTTCTGACTCAACTTCATTAGAATTAACATCATCCTCTACATCTTCAATAGGTGGCTGCACATCTCCCCCGTTTTCATCATCAACTGAAGATGAAGGAGATAAATCCATGTCAATGAGATCACTAGCTTTTGGCTCTGGTTGATCACCTTTGCCAAAGTCTTCAATTGTTTGGTCTTCAAAAAACACAACATCACGGCTTCGAATGACTTTCTTGTCGACCGGATCCCACAATCTATAACCAAATTCATCACACCCATAGCCAAGAAAAATACATTGTTTTGACTTGCTATCAAGCTTGGACCTTTCATCTTTTGGAATGTGAACAAAGGCTCGGCAACCAAACACTCTCAAGTGCTCATAAGACACATCTTTGCCGGTCCAAACTCTTTCTGGAACATCACCATTCAAAAGATAGGAAGGAGACAAATTGATCACGTTAACCGCTGTCTTCAACGCCTCACCCCAAAAGGATCTTGGCAATTTAGCTTGTGAAAGCAAACACCTTGTTCTTTCCACAATTGTGCAGTTCATCCTCTCGGCAACGCCATTTTGTTGAGGAGTCTTCTTAACTGTCTTTTGGTGTCGAATACCTTGGCTGCGACAATACTCATCAAATGGGCCAATGTATTCACCACCATTGTCTGATCGGATGCACTTCAATTTCTGCCCTGTTTCTCTTTCAACCATGGCCTGAAAATGCTTAAATACTTCTAGAACTTTATCTTTAGCTTTTAGTAGAAAAGCCCAAACTTTCCTTGAATAATCATCAATGAAAGTAACAAAATAAAGTGCACCACTATGTGTTCTAACTTTTAAAGGACCACAAACATCCGAATGAATCAACTCCAAAACATTTTCTTTTCTAGAAGCAACATTTTTATAAAAAGAAACTCTATGTTGTTTACCGGCCAAACAATGAACACAAGTTTTAAGATGTGTACCTTTCAAACCGGGTAGAAACTCTTTTTTGAACAATACTTGCAGCCCCTTTTCACTCATATGGCCAAGCCGCTTGTGCCATAATTCAGTAGAAGTATCTTCTTCAAGTGCATTGACAACACTTTTACAAATTTTTCCTTGCATCGAATAAAGTGTATGAGTCTTCTTACACTTAGCCACCACCAAGGAACCCTTTGTGAGCTTCCATATTCCATCACCAAATTTGTTGTTGTAGCCTTCATCATCTAGCTTCCCGGTAGAGATCAAATTGAGGCGAATGTCGGGAACATGCCTCACATCTTTAAGCAACAACTTGCAGCCCAGATTTGTTTCCAAGCAAACATCACCCATGCCGATAATCTTGGACAAACCTTCATTACCCATTCGAACAGAACCATAATCTCCTTCGGTATAGGTAGTGAAGAAATCAACTCGAGAAGTCACATGAAAAGAAGCACCGGAATCAATCACCCAATTGCTCTCTTGGCCCACAAAATTGATACAATCATCTTCACAAACAACCATGAGATCAGCATTGGTAGTAACTGCCGTTGTGTCTTCTTGCTTCTTGTCCACACTTTTGTCACGCCTTTTCTCCTTATTCTTGAGCTTTCGGCATTCTCGCTTCATGTGCCCTTTCTCATGGCAATAATAGCACTCAATGTCTTTCTTTGAAAAAGAACCATCTTTTGATTTGTCACGGCTTTGATCACGACCATGAGAAGTCTTACTCCTCCCCCTTGTTTTGTTTCGGCCTCTCACAACGAATGCTTCCGAATGAGAGGAACCTGCTGATTTTCTTCTAGTTTCTTCATTCAACAGGCTACTAGTGACTTGGCCCATTGTGACAACTCCATCGGGCGCTGAATTACTGACGGTCACAACCAAAGTCTCCCAACTTTCGGGCAAAGAACTAAGTAGCACCAAAGTTGGTTAACAATACTCTTTATTTCATTCAGATGTTCCGGAATAGGGCTGCCCTCTTTATATTTTAAATTAACCAACTTACGAAACAGAAAGGCTTTATTTGTGGCTGATTTCCTATCATAAAGGCCCTCTAATTTTTTCCATAAATCATGTGCTGAAGTTTCAGTAGCAACATGATGAAACACACTGTCATCAATCCATTGACGGATAACACCAACGGCTTTTCGATTAAGCCTATTCCATTCATCATCTTTCATACCCTCGGGTTTGCCACTAGCACCCTCAATGGGTCCATACAAATCTTTACAAAATAATAGGTCCTCCATTTTAGTTTTCCAAGTTACCCAATTACTTCCATTGAAGCTAGACATACGACCCACATTCCCCTCCATTGATTTACACAAATAACTAAACCCAAATAAATCGTAAGCTCTGATACCAGTTGTTAGGGAAAATCGATGTGATTCCCCACAAGTAAATCAATCAATGGGAATAAAAACTAATGCGGAAAAATTAAATCAAAGGCAACACAAGAATTTTTACGTGGTTCCCTCAGTGTGAGGTACGTCCACGGGATCAAAATCCGATTCCACTATCAACCAAATAAGTTCCAAACGATTACAAACGAGACACTAATGGTCTCACAAAACCACCCTTAGGTGAATTCCAAATAATCACAAATAAACAAAGAGGAAAGACCTCACCAAATGGATGAACCAAAATCTTCTGAACCAGAGTTGAAGAAGACCCAAAATAACAAACCAAATCAAAACCGAAAGCCGAAGATGCACCAAAGCACTCCCACCGAATTGATTGATTTCCAATGCACTGTATTAGCCGCAGCACTTCGAAAAAGTGTATTTCACCCACAAACAAAGCCGCCGTCCCTTTTTTTTCTTGGAAAAACAATCTATCTCACACTTTTCGGCACACCCAAAACAATATATATATATATATATATATTGAATCTTGGGTTTTAAAAACAAGTCCTAATTGTTACCAAATTGAATTAGGTCTCCACAAATATAATATATAAAAATATATTATACCTAAATCAAGTCAAATTGAAACTCTTTTAATAAATCAATTGGGTCCCACACTCCAATAAGGAGGTATACCCAACATGCTCTGCTTACTCAACCCAGCAACATTGTCTCTTGCTGAATTCTCCAAATTAAACAAGTAACATCAAAGACTCCAATAGCCAAAAGATGAGTGTCAATCTGTACAAAAAAAGCTTCCTACAGTCGGCATATGTAAATGGTTCAAACTTCATATATGCTTGGAATAGAAAATTCCTACACCAATGAGGACAATAGACATACCAATGCCTTGAGCTGCCATGATTAATTATTGCAAAATGCACAAATTGATTGATGACTCACAAGGCTCTATAATTTTATGGTAACTTTTGTTAGAAATGGTTTTGAAAAAATCTAGAAAAAACAGAATTTTTTCTAAACTTTGGTTTAATTTTTAGGTGGGACCCCTGCGCCAAAGTTGGTGGGTCTAAGTGGTAACGCATTCTATGCCGCATCGTGATTCACGTGGTATATTTGGTTGCTCAAAACCATTATCAAGTGAATGGAAAATTGAAGCCAAAGAGAGCTCCATGAAAATGGAGTTTTGGTGGAAATTTCTTAAAAGTGTGGTTTAAGCTCGTCCCACATTGATTTGGTAGGAAACTTTGAGTGGGTTTATAAGGCTTGGAGTTGGAACTTCGGCATTGGACCCAAAATAAACATGCACGAGCAGCCACCATCGTCCGTCCGACTGGGCTTGGGCTTGGGCTTGGTGTGTGGTTAGGTTGGGTTTGTCCGGCCCAATACTAATCTTTTTGGACCAAAAACATTTGAATTTTATTTTATTTATTTAGAAATAAAATCTGTCCATTTTTTATTTCAAATTCTGGTTGGAAATAAAATTTAAATTCAATTTTATGCACCTTTTCACAAACAGATCCGAAAGTCTGTACAGATTCAAAACTGTTCAATAATACAGATTTTTACTTGTTCAAAATTCAAACCCCCAAACAGTTTCATATCTGTTTAACTGTAAAGCAAACGGATTCACATCTGTTTAATTCAAATTGAACAGGTCTTGCACCTGTTGAGTACTATCCGAGTAGGTTTTTTACCTATTGAGTTCATGTAATGACCCCAAAACATGTGTCATATTTATCAGTGATTAATTATGTGTTTATGCCAATTAATTGAAGGATATCTGTTTGAATTAGGAAAATATCTGTTGGAATTATAACTTCGGGACTGAAATTGACGGCCATAATGGATTCGGAAAACGAAATTGAACACGCCTATGTGATACCGGGAATTTTTAGAACCCGTTGGGACGATAAATTGAAGACTGAATTTCGTCTGATTCGTTAGGCCATGTTTGGCTCAAAGTTTGGCACAATTGTTTATAAATGATATATAGATAAGTATAAAGGCCTTTGTTGACTCATTGACTCAAAAATAAGAAAAGAAAAATCTAGAAAGAGAGAGAGAGAGAGAGAGAGAGAGAGAGAGAGAGAGAGAGAAGAATTCGTGGAGGGGAGAACCAAGGGAGGAAGAAGAGTAAAGAAAGGGGAAATCAAGCTATCTTCTTTATTTAAACAATCAAGGTAAGAATTTCTTCTCTAATTTCTTGAAATAAGGTTGGTTCATCAATGATCTCATGTTAAATAAGAGGATTGAAGGAGAAAATGTTTAATTTGAGCATGCATGGCATAAAGTGATGATTCATGGTTATATTTGTCATATGTGAGGGAGAACCTCCATGGATTTAAGAAATGAAGCTTGTATGTACATGTTCATGATTTTCCATCTTAATTCAAGGTTTGATTCTTTACATGATGCATTTGGATTTTGTTTGGAAGTTATGATTTTTATTTGAAGCTAGAAATGGGAAATTCAAGTTGTTTTCAAGTGTTTTGGGCCTTAATTTTCATGAATTTGAGATTGATTTTGCAAAGAGGAGATTCCCTTTCAAAGCAAATTTTTGGGCTGGTTTTTCACCCAGACCGCTTGAGCGGCCTGGGCCACCGCTCGAGCGGCCAAACAGTATTTTGGCTACTGCGGTTCCACCGCTCATGCGGCCTGGGCCACCGCACGAGCGGCCAAGCCACCGCACGTGCGGCCAAACAGTGCATTTTCCAATTTTGTTTTTTTAGTGTTTTCTGACTTTCGGGCCTTCATTTACTTGATTTTCATATGTTATATGCATCCATTAGCATCTCATAAACATGAAATTTAATAAGGGAAGAATAGTATGACATAAACTATTTGATTCGATGATATTATGTATATAAATGTTGGTAATTGCAGGACAAGACGCGAAGACCGCGCAACCGGTTTTGGAAACCCACTGTGAGTAACATTTCTGTAAAGTTATGTGGATATGCAATATATTGAAATGTTATACGAAATGCTAGATGATACGATATGTTTTTGAAATGTGATTTTAAACTCGTGAACGAATGTCCTGATTTGTGAATCTAGTATGGCATCCATAGATAGTCCTAAGTGGACTAGTTTACGAGATCTCGGTATGTGATTAATCGGTGTCCGGGACCGGTTACTCTAGTCATTGGACGACAAATGTTATGTTCTATGGAGTATACCATTATGTATGTTCTGATATGAGATGATTATGTTTATGACTGATTTGATTTACGGATATATGTTATATGGAATTCGTTCACTAACCCTTTACTTTAATGTTACTTGCTGAGCTTTAGCTCATTGTTTGTATTTATGTATTATAGGTGAGCATTCAGGGAGTCAAGCCTAGGCGGAGTCTTGGCCGAGCCGCCATATTGAAGCCACCAGAGTTTTGTGTGCCTCCGAGTTGAGGCTAGGCCTGGCAGGCCGTACGCGTTTTGTTTTGTTGTATGCTTGGGGCAGGTGCCTATGCTAGGTATATGATTTTTGATCACATGTTATGTGTTGTAGTGGGTAAATTGACACATTTTTGGCATGTAAATGTATGTTCATATAAATGCACAGCTCTTTGGACTATAGTGTTGTGTCTTCGCTTCTGCGAGCCCCGATTATTTATGTTTTGCATAGGAAGGCCTGTGGTAATCTAAGAGTACTGGCCGGTTACGATGCCGAACTTCTAGGGGCAGGTTTGGGTCGTAACAGAGTGGTATCAGAGCGCACGAGTTAATTTACCCACACACGTGTCCATAAGAGCTATAGGGTGAGCTATAGGGTGTTCTAGAAAGGAAATAGGGCATGGCATAAACATGTGTGCATGTGTGTGTGTGTTTTTGAAATAAAAAGAAACAAGAACTGTAAATGATGAGACAACTGAGGAAACACTATGTTGAGAATAAAATGCTCTATCTGCTATGGGTTTTATAGACCAATGGAGAACACCAACGCAAGGAATATAGATGAGTCAGAATCTGCTAATGCTAGAATAGATCGGTTAGAAAGGATGGTGGAAGCTTTAACTGGGCTAGTGAGACAACAACAAGAACAAAACCAACAACAACAGAGACAACCATTTCCGCTTCCTCCTCCACCATCTGTTCAAATGGAACCGATCAATAATGATGATATCATCACTCTTACTCAGAAATACAAGAAACTGAAACCACCAGAATTTGCAGGGGGTATTGAACCATTAAAAGCGGAGGCATGGGTACTTGAAATTGAAAAGATTTTTGAGGTATTTCCGTGTACTGAGACGTATAAAGTCTTGTTAGCAACATTTACTCTGACAGACGAAGCTCGAAGATGGTGGATGCTCGTGCGAGGTGAGAATAGGGATTTGACATGGGGTCGATTCAAAGAGATGTTCTATGAGAAATATTTTCCACAATGCATGCGAGACAGGAAAATATCTGAATTTGAACAGTTGAAGCAAGGTACTATGTCAGTAGCAGAGTACGAAGCAAAATTTACTGAATTAGCCCGTTATGCTCCACATATGGTTGATACAGAATACAAGAAAGCAAGGAAATTTGAGGGTGGCTTACATGTTGAGGTACTTGACAGGGTGAATGTGTTGAAATTAGAAAAATATGTTGATGTACTTGACAGAGCCTTGATGGATGAAACAAATATTGCTAACTTGAAAATGTGCAAGCCAACAGCAATGACCGAAGCAGAAAGTAAGAAATTCAAGAAACAGAGAGTAGAAACAGTTAGTGAATCCATGGGCTCCGTGAATGAAAATTTGACTTCAACATTTAGTGACAACACAAAAAGGGAAAGTGGTGGTAGTGTAGGTGTACCTACTTGTAGGGAATGTGGAAAGCAACATTGGGGTATTTGTTGCCGTGGAATTGGAGTTTGTTTCAAATGTGGACAAAAAGGACATATAGCTAAAGCTTGCCCACAAGTTTACTTAAGAAATGAAAGACCCATTGCTAGTGGAGTTAACTCAACAGTGGCACCAAAGACAACCGTAACATCTACTCCTGAGGGGAATACATTGAGACAAGGAAGGGTTTTCACCCTAGTTTCAGAAAAGACACAGAATACTGGAAAAGTGAATACAGGTATGATTTTTATTATCTACTGTGATGTTAGCACTGTTATCTATGCGATGGCTATGTTACTTATGCGATGGAAAATATTGAACATGTGACTGTGACGGAACAAATCATACGTAAATTATGTTAAATCAATTGAAGGTGAACGACATGAAACAAATTGACTATAACTATGATGGAACAAATTTACCTTTGCTATTACCTTTGCTATTAGATATTTATGGAATGATGTGTAAGATATGCTCATTATGTGCTTGACTGCTATGATATTGTCTTCGCTGCTATGAGATGGATTCACGAACTACCTTATCATGCTGAACAACTGAATAGAACCGTCGAGTTGCTTCCGACTGAGATTGCACCAGGATAAGTAAAGTTTGGAGGACCAAACTTCTTAAGGTGGGGAGAGTGTAATGACCCCAAAACATGTGTCATATTTATCAGTGATTAATTATGTGTTTATGCCAATTAATTGAAGGATATCTGTTTGAATTAGAAAAATATCTGTTGGAATTATAACTTCGGGACTGAAATTGACGGCCATAATGGGTTCGGAAAACGAAATTGAACACGCCTATGTGATACCGGGAATTTTTAGAACCCGTTAGGACGATAAATTGAAGACTGAATTTCGTCTGATTCGTTAGGCCATGTTTGGCTCAAAGTTTGGCACAATTGTTTATAAATGATATATAGATAAGTATAAAGGCCTTTGTTGACTCATTGACTCAAAAATAAGAAAAGAAAAATCTAGAAAGAGAGAGAGAGAAGAATTCGTGGAGGGGAGAATCAAGGGAGGAAGAAGAGGAAAGAAAGGGGAAATCAAGCTATCTTCTTCATTTAAACAATAAAGGTAAGAATTTCTTCTCTAATTTCTTGAAATAAGGTTGGTTCATCAATGATCTCATGTTAAATAAGAGGATTGACGGAGAAAATGTTTAATTTGAGCATGCATGGCATAAAGTGATGATTCATGGTTATATTTGTCATATGTGAGGGAGAACCTCCATGGATTTAAGAAATGAAGCTTGTATGTACATGTTCATGATTTTCCATCTTAATTCAAGGTTTGATTCTTTACATGATGCATTTGGATTTTGTTTGGAAGTTATGATTTTTATTTGAAACTAGAAATGGGAAATTCAAGTTGTTTTCAAGTGTTTTGGGCCTTGATTTTCATGAATTTGAGATTGATTTTGCAAAGAGGAGATTCCCTTTCAAAGTAGATTTTCGGGCTGGTTTTTCACCCAAATCGCTCGAGCGGCCTGGGCCACCGCTCGAGCGGCCAAACAGTATTTTGGCTACTGCAGTTCCACCGCTCGTGCGGCCTGGGCCACCGCACGAGCGGCCAAGCCACCGCACGTGCGGCCAAACAGTGCATTTTCCAATTTTGTTTTTTTAGTGTTTTTTGACTTCCGGGCCTTCATTTACTTGATTTTCATATGTTATATGCATCCATTAGCATCTCATAAACATGAAATTTAATAAGGGAAGAATAGTATGACATAAACTATTTGATTTGATGATATTATGTATATAAATGTTGGTAATTGCAGGGCAAGACACGAAGACCGCGCAACCGGTTTTGGAAACCCACTGTGAGTAACATTTCTGTAAAGTTATGTGGATATGCAATATATTGAAATGTTATACGAAATGCTAGATGATACGATATGTTTTTGAAATGTGATTTTAAACTCGTGAACGAATGTCCTGATTTGTGAATCTAGTATGGCATCCATAGATAGTCCTAAGTGGACCAGTTTACGAGATCTCGGTATGTGATTAATCGGTGTCCGGGACCGGTTACTCTAGTCGTTGGACGACAAATGTTATGTTCTATGGAGTATACCATTATGTATGTTCTGATATGAGATGATTATGTTTATGACTGATTTGATTTACGGATATATGTTATATGGAATTCATTCACTAACCCTTTACTTTAATGTTACTTGCTGAGCTTTAGCTCATTGTTTGTATTTATGTATTATAGGTGAGCATTCAGGGAGTCAAGCCTAGGCGGAGTCTTGGCCGAGCCGCCGTATTGAAGCCACCAGAGTTTTGTGTGCCTCCGAGTTGAGGCTAGGCCTGGTAGGCCGTACGCGTTTTGTTTTGTTGTATGCTTGGGGCAGGTGCCTATGCTAGGTATATGATTTTTGATCACATGTTATGTGTTGTAGTGGGTAAATTGACACATTTTTGGCATGTAAATGTATGTTCATATAAATGTACAGCTCTTTGGACTATAGTGTTGTGTCTTCGCTTCCACGAGCCCCGATTATTTATGTTTTGCATAGGAAGGCCTGTGGTAATCTAAGATTACTGGCCGGTTACGATGCCGAACTTCTAGGGGCAGGTTTGGGTCGTGACAGTTCAAATGTGAAAAGCCATCACTCCATCTATAAATAGAGTAGTTCTTCATTTGGATTTGCACTAGAATTTTCGTCCATAATGCTACTTTTGCTCTCTGCTTATTTTGCTGCATTAACTACATTAATTTTCTGTGAGAAAGAATGTATACACTTAGTGTGTTCGTTGTGCAAACAATTTGTAGTGCCGCTATTGTTTGTTGTTGATCATTTTATCCTAGGAGATAGACGTCCATATTCTGAAAGCACCGTGGAGAGTAGGGATGACAACGGGCCGAGGCGGGGCCAGGGATCACACTCTCCGTCCCCGATCTCCGATGGTGAAAATATCTCCGTCCTCAGCCCCAATCCCCGACGGAGAACCTATCACCATCCTCACCGCCGCCCCCGCCCCTGTCCTCTAACGGGGATCAGGTTTCCCCAACCCCAAAAATTCCCCGGCCAAAAAAAAAAAAAAAACCCAGTAATTGTAATCCTTCAGTTTGTTACAAAACCCAAATTCCAAACAAATTCAAATCCAAACTAGATGAAACAAGTACTTTGTTACAAAACCCAAATTCCAGTATACTAGTAGTTCCAACAAAGAGAGGAGGTGGTTCGGAAGTAGAATCGAGAGTTGGAGGAAGAACCTCTTTCACAAAACTGAAAATTTCGAAAAATAAACAAATAAATAAATCAAAAAATTCAAACAAAACATTCACAGAATCAGATTGTTCGAACAATGAAATATATGGTTTATAGAACCAGATAGGAGTGAAAAGAGCTTACGCAATGGCCATTTGTGTTGATTGTTGAGTGATTTAGAGTCGAAAACTTTCCAAGGTAGTGAGAGATCGATTGTGTGAGAGTCGTGAGCAATGACGAAATGAAGGATGAAACTGTCTGGAAGATTTGTGTGATTTCATTAGTAATGATGAAGCAATATATATTTGTTTCATCTAGATCTAGTTTGGGAAAGAGAGAAGATTTGTGTGATTTCATTAGTAATGATGCAGTATATATTTGTTCAACAATGCTACAGACCACTAAGGGGTTGTTTGGGGTGTCCTAAATAAGTGTATTTTTTATTTTTTTAGACTAAAAAATTGAGGTTGAAAATATGGATGTTTGAGTTAACTTTTTGACTTTTTATGGAAAAATGTGTAATAAAAATTTGTAAAAATTGATTTGTAGGGAAAAATTCGAATTGAGAGTTGTGCAGCCGTAATTGTTGACTTTTGGTGAATAGTGTTAACTTTTTAACTTTTTGAGTAACTTTTTGGCCTTTTGACTTTTTTACAAGTTCCCAAACTTGGCCTAAATTTCTACCACTAGCACCATCACTAATGATGTGACAAGTAAAACAAAAACTAAGACACAAAACACATGTGGCAGTGGGTGGGACCCACTGCCATATCTCTAATGCAACCACTAATTAGTGGTCTGCATCATTTTTCATATTTGTTTCATTTAGATCTAGTTTGGGAAAGAGAGAGAGAGAGAGAGTAATGGGAATGATGAAAGAGGAGAGAAGCAGTGAGGGAATAGAAAAAAAAAATCCTAAACATATATATATGTATATATATATATATATATATGGGGGTGATTCGCGGATAATCCAAGGCCGGGGCCGGGACATGTATTCCCGTCCCCGGCCCGAATATCATCGGGGATTTATTTTTGAATACCATTTTCGGCTCGTCGGGGGTATTTTTCGGAGAATAACCGCTCAATTCGGGATCGGGGGGTCGGGTCCCTGTCGGGTCAGGTTCATATTGCTATCCCTAGTGGAGAGGACAAATTTATTTTAAGGACACAGTGTTAAACACTGGACTTGATCAAAAGTTTGTTCAAGAAATTAATCAAGTTATTAATTTATTTTCTATTTCAGATTTTCATTTTGTTTTTGTAACAAAATAAAAATCTGTTTTATTTTATTTTATTTTATTTTTTTGGTTTGATTTTTCGTAATCAAACAAATTCTCTCATTTTCTTTTATTTCTTCTGTACTCTGTTTGTTGTTAAGTACACAAACAGAATTTATTTTTCAAATACAGTGAAGATTATCCAACAACTTTAATGTAAAATTAAGGTAGGTCCTAACCGCCGGTTGAGATGTGATCAAATGGGTTTAGATTTTTTGTAACAAGATTTCTACACTATAAAAAGAATGACAAAAATTATTAAGAATTGAAAAAGAAATTATCTCATAAAGTTTGTCTCGTGGATAAGTTATTGAGAATTGTGTATAACTACTAGTCCCACATTGATTGTAGAGGAAAGTATTAATAGGTATTTAAACCTTAAGATTTTGATAAGGGTACGAGTCTTTGAAGCATCCAAATTTTTTGAAGAAACAGAGTTATGGATGCTTCAAGGATGGGCTTGGACCAAAACTATAGTCTAAGTTGAAAAATCTAGAAATCTCCTAGATGTTGATTTGTAATTATGTATCAATTTTAAGTAGTATATAACAATCCCAATCAAACAATCAAGACGAATCGACATAATGATTTTAACGTGGAAAAACCACAATTGGACACTTCCAACTGTGATTAAAAAATCACGGGCAACCGCCACAAAACAATCCACTAAGAAGATTTAAAGGAATTACATAGGTATACTCTAAATTACCTAACGAATCTACGCTTAATTGAACCAACTTCTATGTGCCTCTTCCAACCTCGTCTTCACCTCGGAATTGTCTTTACGATGAGCCACTCCAAAATCCACCGAAGCTTCAGGCTCGAATTCTTCAGAATCCACCGAAGAACAACTCTCTCTCTCTTGTGTATAACAAACAAAACCTTTGATGTACTCTCTTTAAACCATGAGTTGAATACTTAATAAAACATCAAAGAAAACTAACAAAATATCCCCAGATATAAACCTTAAGAACCAAAAAGAAGATCTGGACGAATTGTAGAGTAGTATAGTTTTGGGAGAAAACCAACTACTTATAGAACACCAAAAGTAATCCTAGATTTGGAAGAAAACCCAATCTTTATCGAAATCCGGAAAACTGTGTTCGTGAGGTCCGCTCGAGCGCCCAACAGCCCGCTCGAGCGGCTTCAGCAAAATATGCGTGTGACAAAACAGAGGTTCGCTCGAGCGCTTAAGAACCTGCTCGAGCGCGAAATCACACCTTCCAGTATTTTTACAGACCTGACAAACTTCTGGAACCTAGCATTCTCCGCTCGAGTGGGGGAATGTCTGCTCGAGCGGACAGGCAACTTGGAATGCATTTTTGTATTTTGCTTCGGGGGCGCTGCCCCTCGATCCCGCCGTGGCGCTGCCCCGTACCAGCCAAAGGGCGCTGCTCCCTGGACCCCCACGAGCTAACTGGGCAGCTCGATCCCCGTCATAATCAGCGAAGTGGCAATCTTGAAAGTATTAGCATCACAAACTTCTCTGCAAGGCACAATTCAGGTTGGATTCGCATCTAAACACTCATAGCCTCACTGAAATAAAAATACGAAAATAAATACAACTGAAAGGAGTTTTGTCAAACGGGGTTGCCAAGAATAAAACCTAACACAAGTGTTATGCAAAAATTGCCATACGCGTGTCATCCGCCCAGACCGAGCAGAATCTTGGATTGTTACACGCAGGTCGCCTGTCCAGACCGCGCCGAATCTTGGATCTGAGGCTTGAGGGAATGGGTTAAGTTTGGGTTGGCCGGATTAGTGGTCCACCCACCTAATTTTTTTTGGGCCAAGTCTGTTAAGTGGTTGCTGATATATATACACACACATGTATATATTGTGTGTAACTCACACACTTAAGTCCCATTAGTTTTGCAAAAGTTATTGGATAGTTTTGACTGCATTTGTTGCCAGCCTTCATGGTTAGGAAGCTCCTTCTCTCTCCTCTATGGTGTATAAAAGAAGGTCATCTGCCTTGGTTTTAACACAAAATTTTTGGCTCTCAGATTATAGTCAATCTACTTCTACAATATATTCTTCCTATGTGAGAGAGTGTTGCCATTGTCACTTCACCAGCGCTAAACAGAATATGCTTCTGCGTTAGCGAGTCTAAGCCGTCTTATCCTGAGAGACAGGTGGTAAATTATTTTAAGGAGACTGTGATATCACATAAGTTTCGATTTGCTTCCTTATCTTATTTTAATAATTTATTTCAATATATATTTATATTTATCATGTTATTTAGTTGCATGAATTTCATGATATGTAATTTAAATTATTAAATATAAATTTATTTATTTTTATTTAATTACACAATTTGTACCATAGTAATTGGGATAAAATTGTTTATTTTGCGTCATTCTGGACTTTAGAGTCACCTTTTTCTAGGGATTGGAGAGCCGCTAGTGGACAGTTCTCTCGTATCTTTTGTTTTGTATTCACTCTTTTGTTTTGCGGACAACTTGTCCCCCATCTATGTGTTTTCTTTCCTTTCCCTTTATACTAATATAATTTTTGTTGATATTCATCAAGAAAAAAAAGAAGAAGGAAGCATTGGACTTATTGTTGGTACTTCTAAATCAGGCATTGAGTATTTATTTATTTATTTTTAATTATTTATTGATTTTTACATCATTTTTATTAATTGTCAAACCATATGGGACTTGATTGAAGCATAGTATTTTAATTTGTTTGATTTTGACAGCTTGTGTATATAACAGTAAAAACGAACAAAAAATTTTGAATAAAAATTAAATTACTTCATATTTTTTTTAATTAAAACTCAATGAAAATATAAAACAAATTAAATTTAAATAAATTAATATTTAATGCATCTTGGTAACCTAAGGACACATGATAAGAAAACTTAAAAATATTATACAGTTATTTTGGAAGTTGGTTAAAAGTTTATTTTTTATTTTTTATTTTTTATTTTTGACTTTTTTTAAAAAAAAATGTGTAAAAAAATAGAGAAGTGATGTGACTCAAAATAGATTAAGTCAAATTAAATTTTAACTATGTTCCCAAATTGGCCCTATACTTACTTTCTTACATAACATACCCCCATAGCTGGTTCATTTTCCCATTGATTATCTTGGTCATCTTCTCCCATTAGTGGTGACTCATGAGAGACGCTATGCTGATAGTTAGGATACTGACTTTTATCAACGAATGTTTCTTTGCTGAAGGGATATCCTGGGATAGCTAGGTTACAGTATATCTTCTGATTTCTATCTTCGCAAACTAGATGTCCATAATTTCCACTATATGCTAATAGAGGATTATTAGCGAATTTCCTCCATTTATTGAGCTGATCTCTGAGTGAAAATTTTCTGCATTGCCAAGGTCTCTGATTGAGAAGTCCTGGGTATCCCGAAAATGTTGAGGTTCCTCTAAGGTACATTTTAGGCTTGGCTGGGATGCACCTTATTTCTTTTCACTCTGGTAGCCTGCTATCAATTAATGCTTCTACATATGGATGATGCTCTTCCATTACACAAAGTACTGAATGAGAAAGTTTATTTCCAAAGCTATCTGTCTGATCTGGATCTAAAAAAATTATTCTAGAGACAAAGCCGTAATCTAACAATTGTGAGGCCATTAGATAACACGTTTTGCCCCTGATCTCCATCTCCAATGGTTTGAAAGTTGCTAGATTTATCTGGTAAAGGTAGATGCTGAAATCTAAATTACACTAGCATCGACCAAAATGTTCTGACCTGTCCATACATCTTTCCTCTTCTAGGCAGGGCTGCTCTTCATCTTCGTAGAGATAAGTCCATTGATAAGCTATACCAGGGCATTGAACTCCTACTATGGAGAGGTCTTGAAGAAACTATTGTATAGTGACTAACTCGCTATTTCTGCTATCTTCGGCTAAGGTGTATATATAAGGTTTAAGGTCCTCTATTTCTTGGTTTTTCTCACAAAAAGACCGAATAATAGAATGCTTGAAGAAATACATTCTAGCACTCAATTGTTCAAATTCCTCACTGGTGAGTTGTCTGATTTCTAGGTTAGGAAAGGAGGCGGTTGCTTTTCTTGGAGCTAATTTTTTAAGCTGGTTGGTTAGAGTTCGAATGGTTGCTCTCAATTGTTTTTCTTCGTCTCGGAGCTGGTCTAGCTCTTCACTGACCTTTTGCCTTTTTCCATAATTTTCTTGAAATTTCTGGTAAGGCCTTCACAATGTCTGCACATTTGGAGAGGATTTTGAGAATCTATTTGAGGATCATTACTACTACCTCCAGTACTACTACTTCCAATTATCTGGCTAACTGGAACTCCACTAGTAGCAAGAATGGTTGACTGCATCTTGCCCAATGTGTCTAGGTAATCCTTAGCTATCTGGCTGATAAAGTAACTGGTTCCTATTTGTCTTCGGGCATATGTACTGGCCGACTTGAAATCATAAAATCCTTTAAACTGAGGTATGGGAAAATTTTTAACTAAGGGTTCAACTTCTAACCATTCATGGTAAATACCAAACTTCGTTCCTTTGGCTACTACATAAAAAGAAAAGCTTTTGGACAAGGGTTTATTCTGGATTTTTGAAAAATATATACTGAGAGAGTTTAAGGCTGACAGGCATTTAGCTGGGTGGTTATGACTGTTCCAAAGATTATCTAGAAGACACTGTTAAACTGGGTCTAGCTCAATTCCTGTTAATGGTCTGAATTTGTTTCTGCCTTCATGAATGGGAAGGGCAAATCCCCCAAAGTTCATGGTTTTGCTGTTCTCCATTTTCTGCACAAAAATTAAACTGGTTATTTTTTTTTTCTAAATAAATCTTCCTACTTAGCCAATCTGTTAATTTGTTATCACTCTCTTTAATATGTTCAAATTCTACTTTATATCCTTGTCCTACTATACAATCTAAAAATTTTGCCATCTTCTAGTACCTAATTTGCGCTCATTAAGTTTATTATGAAATCTAACTATAGCTTCACAGTCTGTTCTAATTGTAAAGGGTTTATGCAAAAATAATCTAAATTTGTTTATTGCATATACTATTCCTAATATCTCAAAATCTAGGCTGGTCATGGTTATATCTTTTTCTTTAAATTTTCCAGAACTATATCTACAAATGCGCTCTTTACTTTACTATCATACTTGCTAGGTTTGGCTAATAATACTGTTCCCCATCCTAACTGATTTGCATCTGTCTCTACTACTATATATTCTGATTCTAAGGGAAGTTGTAAGTCGGGTAAGTTTCTACATATGTCTTTTATTTTTCTAACTAAATCTATATCTTGTTGATTGAAATATTTTTGCCCTGTAGGTGTAGTCTTACTGTATAGTGGTCCTATTATTTTACTAAGGTTAGGAATGTACATTCGGGCATAATTTAAAATTCCTAAAAATGATTGGAGTTGTTTTGTATCTTCTAATTTGTCTGGGTAATCTAAAATTTTCTTAACTATGTGAGGTTGTAGTCTGATTTTTCCATTTCCTAACTCCATTCCTAAAAATTATATATGAGGTTTATTTAATACCATTTTCTTTTTACTAATTATTATCCCATTATTTATGAATTCTTCCAATACTATATATAAATGATCTATGTGACTATTTTTATCTGGGTTGAACACTAATACGTCATCTATGTATACCAGTATAAAACTATATTTATTAAATAGACTATCCATCTTACGCTGAAATATGGAAGGTGCATTTTTTAGTCCAAAAGGCATGACACTCATAATGTCCTTGTGGGCAACAAAAGGCTGTCCATAGTATGCTTTCTTTTTCCATTTTTATCTGCCAAAATCCTGATTTGCAATCAAATTTGCTAAATATTTTTGCTGTCTGTATTCTATTTATGAGTTGATCTTTATCTGGTATATTATATTTATCATCTTCTATATTGTCATTTAATCTTTTATAATTTATAACCATTCTAGCTTTTCCTCTTTTTATTTTTGCATGATTTCTAACCATAAATGCGGCGCTCCTATGTGGGCTATTACTAGATCTAATTACTCCTAAATTTAATAACTCCTTAATCTGCATTCTAAATTCTTCTATATCTCCTGGCATATGATCTATTTGTGCTGATGTAATCCTATAATCTTTATTTTTTATATCTAAATTGACTAAGACTTTATTTCTTTCCCTGTATTTCATGGGTTGTTCGCCTAAAATTTTTGTTGTTTCAGCTAATCTTATTATTTCATCCAAATCATTTTTTGTTCTTCTGTATACTGGCTTTTTCTTTAATTTTCCTATTTTTTCAAAAATTAATTATAGGTTAACTATTTGTTGAAAATCTTCTAGGTTCCAATAATCAAATTCTTCTAATTCTCTAATTCATAATTTTCTATGTCTAAATTTTCTAAAGAAGTATTTGCTATCTCATCAGGTATATACTTTTGGGCTAGCTCGGGAAGAATGTTTCTACTAGGAAATAAAAAACTAGCGGAAACTGAATCTACTCTTATGGTACCACCACGCTTCGCACGCAACTCTGATGAATGGGCAATGGTGCTAAGGGCATATGCAGTGGGTGTATGTGCAGTTCGTTTGAAGAAACTAATGGTGTTTTGGCTGATAAACATGTCGCCCTGTAAACTAAGGATAAAGTTAAGTCCTAAGATGAAATGATGATTTTGTCGAGTATTTCCAATCCAAACTTGAGGTAAAGGGAACCATTCTATATGTTGAGTTCGAGAACCTAGGTGATGAAAACTAATCTGCGCTCCATTGATGCAATGTGTATATGTCTGTTTAGTGCCATCGGCTATACTGACTAAAGCTGGGGTTGTTAAAGCTGTGCTCCATCCTGGCGGAACTATGTGTTGTTCAATGTATGATTTACTGGCTCCTATATCTATCATGGCATCTATACTAAGGGTTTTTTCTACAAATTTAATTACACAAGAGATCTCGACTAAATTTGGTTTGGGTATAACAGGGTAATTAAATGGTAAGTATGCATTATCTGACTGTGCTTGGGAGTACTGACTAAAGGGTTAAGAATCAACTAGGTTGACTAATTCTAAAGAATTCATATGTTCTTCAACAAGTTTATCTTTTAAAGGGTACTTATTGTGAAATTGTTCTAGCTGCTGTTTAAGTTGTCTATTTTCTAGTTCTAAACATTCTATGTCAAAATTAGCTTTAGTTTCTATCTCACGTATTTGAAGTTTAAGTTCTCTTATTTGTACTTCTAATTCTCTAATTGTTAGATGTAATTATCTGCTTTCTATACTCTGATCTTCTAACAGCTCGCTGTTATTTCCTGATGTTATCTTATGTGTCATGTTTAATTTTTCTAGGCAGACTATACAATAGGTTATACTGCATAATAAATACTGAACTCGCTTATCTTTAGCTGGAAACCAATTACAATAACTGCATCCAGTGGTATCAAATCCTAGTCCTATTTGAAAATTATGCTGACATTCAGTATCTGCATTACATTCCATCATAAAGAAAGTGTCATGAGAAGAGGGTATTCCAATTTCTTGGTTAAGTTGTCCTAAAAGATTATCTACGTCTGTATCACTTTCTGAATCACTATCTGAACTTATGGCTTCTATTTGATATTCATAATCACTGACTATGCTATACACTTCTGAATTATTACTATTTATGCTAACTATATCTTCTTCTAAGTCTTCTATAATATGTAGTCTTTCTGTCTGTTTATTAGTATTAGGCCTTTGTCTTTTTGGACAGTTTTTTGCAAAATGATTGGGTTCTCCACATATAAAACAATTGCATTTTTTATTATTAGGTTTTCTAACATATCTTTGTTTTCTTTTATCTTTCTCTTCTTTAGGTAGTCGCTTATAATTTATCCTATTAAAAGTTCTACTTTTTCTAATGAATTTCTGTTTTTTCCATGGTTTTCTATATTTTTTCTTTCAATATTTTTCTTTTCTATATTTTCCATATTTTTTGTATTTTTTTCTATTATATTTATCTTCATATTACTGAGGAGTATATATTACACTGCTACAAAAATCATAACTTTGTTTTTTCAAATCTTTTTGTATTTTAACTTCTATACATTTTTCTCTGAGCTTATGAAATGTATAAACTATTCTAGGTTCTAGTCCTAAGGTTCCTCTTATTTTTACTTCTCCTGAGGCTATTTTTGCTGGTAAATTCGCATAATAAATTGACCATTTATTTTCTATCTCTCTTCCTAGCTCTCCGGGTAGTTTTCTAAAATATTTATTTCCTATTTCTTCATCAAAACTTTTTCCAGTTCTAGTTGTTATGGCTAAATATTCTTTACTAAAGGGTACAATATATTTCCAACTTCCTAATGTTATTTGATCTAACTCAGTTAATGCTATGCTTTGAGCATAATCATTTCTCCTAGAAGGGTCATACCCTATAAGTATTTCTTTTATAAAGCTAGTGAAATTCCATGGGTTATCTCCTAGTCCTTTAAGCTATCTAATTGTCTCATCATATTTTCCTTTAAAGGTTAAATATATATTAAAAGCTGAATCTCCTAAAAGTGTTTCCATATATTCTCACATATCAAGTTCAAAGGGATTACTCATCCATGCTTTTACCACATCTTTTTTCCATTTTTCTATTATTTTTTGCCATATCTGAGGGTCGAATCTGGCTAAATCTAAAAGGGTTCCTTGGTTATTGGTTGGCTGTAATTGTATACTCATATTTGGTTGTTTACGCTTTCCATGAAATCTATAACTTTTATTTGGGTCTGCCTTACTATGCCCTGAACTAGCTAATGGTCTTCTTCCTCCTATTGCATAATGCATTGGTTCTACGGGATCTTCAATCGTCGGTTGTGGGTTACTAGTTCATGTGCTTTCTGTGTTCATATAAAAAGTATCTTCTAAGTTAGATTGTTTTGGTATTTTAAATATTTTGCTAGGATGTATTTTATCTTCTATGATATCATCTACATATTCGGTATGAAATTCTTGATCTAAAAATGACACTGCTTCATCATGGGTATCTCCTCTAGCTAAGTACTCATAGGATCTGGTATCTAATATTTTATTCATGTCGGTTAGGGTAAAATTTTCCAAATCTATCTCATCAATATTATTTATCTTATTTGGTGATATGATTTTTTCCTCTGTCATTATATAAAACTGATTTATTTCACTATGATTATCTTGATTTTCTTCCCTGTCTATACTGTTAAATTCATCATCTTCAGATTTTTCTGGTGCTACATACGTATATTGAGTAAATCTTACCGCATTGCTTCCATCTGCTTTTTGATACAATAAATTATCTTAAGGGGCTAGCCTTTTTTGTCCTAAAAAATCTCCTAAATTCCAATCTAGTGCTGCATTTTCTTCAAAACTAATTTTTTTAGCTGGTAGTGTCTTTGTTCCTTTTGCGCCTAATAACTTGACTATCTGATCATTTGTAAGTCTATAATGAGTATTACTTTCTGAGACTGCTAAGCCTAAAAATCCTGTGCAGACTAATAAATTCTTTTCTCCCTTTTTCATTTTGTATCTTTTACTTTTTATTCTTATTTTTATCTTTTTATGAAAGGTCGAGGTTGGTAATAAGAATCTGGTGTAAAATAGACTATTCTTCCTTTTAAATTTATATCTAATTCATAGCTGTCTAAAATACTTTGTTCTACATCATTAAACCTATCATCATAAAGACATACAAAAACTTTAGTTCCTAAATTTTCTCTAGTTAAAGCCTTAACTCCTACCACAATTAATCCTAAGTGAGTCATTTTGAGGTGTTCTTTTACTGCATAATTATAGCTTTCTCTATCTATTAAATTTAGCTCTACTTTTTCATCTTCATGGGTTACCCTAATCATTTGTTCACCGTAGTGTTTAAATAGATATTGTTTTTTATGAACCTTACTTAGCTTATACACACATTTAGCTGGAATTAATTCTAATTTTTCTTTCTTAAATTTTTCTATTTGTTGTTCTACATCTATAAATTCTTCTATTTTAATATCTTCATCTTCATTACACTTTTTGCTACTACTTCCTTTTACTAGCTGTTTAAACATCTTTATTTTCTGTAAGTTCTACAAACAGGTTTCTTTGGTAATTTAAGTTTTTCGAAATATCTAGCTATATCTTCTTCGTTTACCTGAGATTGGGGTTTGTTTACTTGTCATTCTATTCCTTTTCCTTTTTGAAGTATTATTCTTTCTAGAGAAGCTAAACGATTTTCTAAACTATGTAGTTGTTCTGATAATTCTTCAAATTTTTCACACAATCTAATTAAAAATAAAATTTCTATATTATTTTGTCTTACTGATATTTTATCTGACTGATTTATTTCTTGATAACTACTGATTCCTTCTGGGTTATTATGAAAATCTTCTGCTTGTTTTAAAATAATCTGGTAGTCTCTATTAGCTTTTTTATCACTACTCATAAACTAAGATCTTATAAGTTGTTCTAAAATTTCTAATTTCTGTTTTAAATTATCTTGGATTTGGTTGATTTGTTCTATTTGTTAGGCTATTTGATTTATCTGATTATGAATTTTTTCAATTAGTTGTTTAAATTCTAACTCTATTTGCTTCGAACTGTTAGAATTTGTAGCTAAAATTAGAGTTTTTATTTCTAACTTAGTGGAAAATTTTTCTAAATTTAAATCTATTCGTTTTTATAGGATAGAACTACACTGATCTTGGATGTAATCTAATTTTTTAGCTTGATCTTTAATTATACTGCGAGTATTACGAAGATTGTCTATAGATGAAGTAAAAAGATTACTAATTTTATCTACGTCCTTTTTAATATTTTCTGCAAAATTAATCTAATAATCTATAATACTATTTAACTGGGGATTATGTTCACTATGAAGCTGATGTGTAAAAGTACTTTCAAAATTACAACGAAATTTATTTTTATTTATATTAAAACGATGATTATGATTGATGAGTTCTAAATCTAAATATTCTACTTTTTTCATACACAAAATTAAATCCTACTTTAGAATTATTAAAAGCTACTATAATATGAAATTTATAACTAAATTGTCCAAAAATAAAAACTACTCTATTTCCATAAGCAAAATGCATAAACTAACTTAAACTGTCCTAAAATCGAACACTGCTTTGATACCAATTTTTTGGGGGTGATGAGTTAGTGGTCTACCACTATTTAGAAATTTGGTTGAGAATTATCTAATTAATTCTACAATTATGCTAATAGGTGTTCAAGCTGTTGTGTGGCTAGCTTTAAGGCTTCTTATTTTACAGTTATCTGTCTATTTATTTGAGAAATTTTTAAACTGTAATTTTCTAGGGATCTGCCAGAAGCTAATGATAAGAGAAATTGATATCTTAATTTTTGATCTTCTAATTCTTGTATAAGTTCAGTACTGATTTTGATTTTAATCCTAAGTTTTTCTTCTAAGGGCATAAAGTTTTGATTTTTAAATTCCTTTTATGGACAATATTTCCTTAATATTTCTACTCGGGTTGCTCTCCTTTTATTCTAAAATTCTTTTTCTTTGGCAAAACTATTTTTAGGCAATGTTTGTTTTCATTACATGTACTCCCACCTCGAAGCTAAGCTTCGTTCAACATAGTATATTTTTATTTTCTATTTTTTACCTTTCCACTTCTGTCTACAATTTGCCCTCAAACGCCTAACCACGGCTCACACGGGCTCTTCAGTTAAGGTCACTCAGTAATAAAATAGAAAATAGCAGATACTACGAAGGTGCGAAATATGTAATATTAATGAGCAAACAAGCATTCCATAAACGTAGTTTTTCCAAAAAGAAAATAAATTTTTAGAATAGAAGAGTTACTCTTTTGAAATATTTAAGGAAAAAGAGAGACTACTCACACTTCATATTAATAAGTAGTATACTTACAAAGATTATATTACAGACTCTGAATTTCTGAAGGACTTGGAACACTTAGAGTTTTTTGAGAGGAGTTGGAAATTTATGCAAAGTAGAGTGAAGGGAAATTTTTCATTCTGCTTCTTCCGTTGGCATGAATGCCAATTTATACAACAAAAAAGGAGAATAAAACAAAAATCTAAGACCTAGTCTTGATAGCTAACTCAATCTTGATGGTAAAACTTTTCAAAAAACCTAATAAAGCCTAGTAATAGGCTTTTGCCAAAAATTTCCACATATGTTGACATATATAAGGACAATTATATGCATATTTTGGCAACTTACTAATAAAGACAAATGAAGGGTCAGGATAATGATGCCAGGTACCGCTTTGGGCCCCATCGCACATCATTCAATCCTCATTTTTAGACTATAATTTGTTACAAGACACGTGTAAGGATTTTCACAGCTTTTCTTTAATGGAGCAGGGTGGGGGTCATCTGCTCTATTAAAGTAGTGAGTGAAGGAAAAGCCTTATCACTGACAGACTCAAATAATTACAGACACAAATATTTACAGAATCTTTTCTCGTTTCTTGGCATGCATTTCTTTGAAAATTGAAGAGATGCCTTATCTTCTAAGGATTTTGTCTTCTTTTACTAAAGTACCAATTATTGATGTAGACCTGTGGAGTGAATCTTCAAGGTGGATTTGCAAAGGGTCAAGGAAAATTTCTAAGTCTAGAAAACAGGAGCTTGTTAGGATACTTCCAAATTTTACAATAGTCTATTTATGGTGTGCACGGTTTTTTTTTTTTTTTGATAATTAGAAAAAAAAATAGTTTTTTGACTTTTTTATTATTTTTTTAAAAAATGATGTGACTTAAATAAATCAATAAACTAATAAATTAATTTTTTTTCTAATTACTAAAATATACCTTAATTTGACTGGGCTTACAAGGCACGTTGGTTTATATTTTTGTTTATTTTGGTGTTCTAAAATGAGAAAAACAATTTATTTTGTTTGGTTTCAGTTTTCAAAAAAATTTATTTTTTCGTTTTTTTGTATTATTTTTTTGTTTTCACTTAATTTTTTTTTAATATTTTAAGCTATTTTTAAATTTTTAGACATACCTAACATAAATACACTTAAAAAGTATAATATTTGTAAAAAAAAATTTAAAAAAATTCACTAAATACCAAAAATATATAAAAAAAAATTGAAAATTCAATATATTTTTCATGTTTTTGTGTATTTATTAATTTTTTAAATATTTTTTCATAAATATTTTACTATTTAAATACATCTAAGTAAGGTGTATTTAAAAAAGTAAAAAAAAATTAAAAATTTTAAAAATATTCACTAAAAATTAAAAAATGAAAAATAAAAAAAATTAATTTTTAAAAAATTAAATTCAAAAAACTGAAACTAAATATACAAATAATTTGTTGTACTCTCTTTAGAATATCTAAGGAATTGCGGTGGTGCTACATGCACCAATTAATGTGTTAACTAGTATACTAACATTAGTTATGACATTATTATTAACCCCACTCATTAATTACATTACAAATATAAAAAATTTCTTAAATTATGTCACATCATCAATTGATATACTAGTTAGTGTACTAATTGGTGCATATAACATTATTCAAGGAATTGAGAGTGGACACGCGTTGTGCACCACTTGTCACTCTCATTGCGATTTCATATCTCACTCCAAGTCCGGATCCTCGGTGGCACTTTCCTGCCGTGCCTCCCTGTCGCCCACCAAAACAACGTCGTTTTGGAGGGTTTTTTTTTTCCTTCCCTCTTTCTCTTTCTTTCTTTCTTTCTTTCTTTGTTATCATCATCAACACTCAACACTGGGCACTGTGTTGCTGATACATCAACACTGTATCTTGCTCTCTCTCTCTCTCTCTCTCTCTCTCTTTCTTCCTTGTATGTCTTCCTCTTCTTTTCTCTGTATTTCTCAAATCATCATACCCACAGAAAGAAAAAGAAAAGAAGAAGAAGAAGAAGATAAAACTGAATATTGAAGCTTGATGAATGTTGAAGCTTGATTATCTCATCCAACAATAAAGCTTTGGAATTGGGTGTCTTGGACATTGGTCGAGATGGCACAAAAACAGAGCAAAAGAGCAGCGGAATTTTTTTTGATTTGTATTTCTATTTTGCTATTTTGATTTGTATTTTACTCTGATTGGAATGATTTTGATTTGTATTTTGCTATTTTTTGACTAATCCCCTGTTTATTTCAAGATTTTGACAAAAAAATTTCATTATCTTCATTTGGGTTTACATGATTACTATTTCAAATATTCCTTTATTATAAATTATAATTGAAAAAAACACTATTAAGTATAGTATGACTCTGTTTAATTGATTGGTTTTTCTCATCATCATCTTCTAAATCTTTGGTTGTTCTTTACAGAGACTGGGTGTGATTTGGTTATTCTTTACAAAGACTGGGTGTGAATCTGGGTTTATTTTCTAATGGGTTTGATTTGGTAGTTTTTAGAGAGAGAAAAGTGGAAGAAGAATGAGATGGTGGGTTTGGTAGTTTTTATAGAGAGTGGGTGTGAATCTAGGAGTTTTTGGATAGAGATGGAGAAGAAGAGGAGGTTGGTTTGGTTCAAAAACGAGAAACATCTACAAGTACATCATGGCCTCTATCCCAGTTCCTCTTGAGCTCCTTCTACCTATTACCAAATCCCCATCACCATTTCCCTCTTTCCATTCCCAATCCATCACAATTTCCAATTTTCTTTCATTTTTCTCATGTAGGATGGGCTCACAAAACCAGAGAAAAGAAAGTGGGGATCTGTGAACGATTGGTGCCATGAATTGAAAACCTTCCCTAGTGGATCTGTGAACGAGGGTTTTTTTCTTTTTTTTTTTTCTTCTCCTTTCTTATTCTCGAAGATCCACTAGGGAAGGTTTTCAATTCATGGCACCAATCGTTCACAGATCCCAACTTTCTCTTCTCTGGTTTTGTGAGCCCATCCCACATGAGAAAAGCGAAAGAAAATTGGAAATGGTGATGGATTAGGAATGGAAAGAGGGAAATGGTGATGGGGATTTGGTAATAGATAGAAGGAGCTCAAGAGAAATAGGGATAGTGTAACACCCCTCGTCACTGATCACTGATAAACTACTAATTACCGTTAAACTGAACTGATTACGATTGATGATGTGAACTGAATAAACTACTGAACTGACTGACTGAAATCTAGAATTAATTGATTGACTGTATCTGGTTAAATACATAATCTATCTGTTTGACTGTTTGACTATCTGTTCATGTTTTATGTTTAAACTGCAAATTGAAGGCCTTATCGACGGCCGAACCGGGAACCGGTTAGTGTTTATGACCATCATAATTTATGTAATCTTATGGTATATTTATCTGAAATTCGATTTAGTATGATTAAATTAGACCAATAGTGGTAAAACACAAGTTTTGGACTTAATTACCAAACTAACCCTTAGTGGCCCACTCAATATAACATATTTGAGCCTTATGATACACTTAAGCACACAATTCATCAGCCTCCCTCCTTGTGATTGCCGACCAAAGTGAGAGAGAGAAACTAGAGGAGTGGATTTTATCTCAATTTTGCTTGTATATTGCTCAGTATTGAAGGAATTGGATCATAGGTTGCAAATTAAGCTTCCCCACCCTGTAATTGAAGCTCTAGGTAAGGAATTTAACCTCTCATTGTTGTGTTTACGCTTGTTCATGCCTAGTTCTTGTATCCTTAGTGATTTGAGCCTTGAATTGGTCCATATATGTCAAATTGGAGCCTAGCTCATGCATGCATGCCTTTAATTTGAAGTTTTGAAGTTGTCCTTCATGACATGGTACATGCACGTTCATAATTTTGCAATGGTCCATGTTTTCAACTTGTTTTTGGAACAATTGGCTCACTAGAGCATCAAATTGAAGCTTTTAAATGGTTTTAATCCATGCATGTTTGCATGTTCTCCCTATTCTTGAAGATTGGTTGAAATTGAGTTTGAATTAAACACCCTTGGGCTTTGATTTCTCAAATTTAGTTTTTGAATCATGTGTAACTATGAGTTTACAAGTGTTTTCTAGAAATTTAGCCCAAGAGGACCGGTTTTGATGCATTTAAACTTGGTTTTTGGCTTGAAGGTGCAATCTGGGTTTTCCAGATTTTGCACTCCCGCTCGAGCGGGGGAAAGTGGCGCTCGAGCGGGGAATTCGAGCATCCAGTACTTTGCACTGTTTTACAGTTCGCTCGAGCGGAGGATTGGACGCTCGAGCGGAGGCATGTGTCTTACGCTCGAGCGGGAGTAGAGCGTCCGTCGAGCGGAGATTTCACCCATCCAGTACTTTTACAGTAAGCTCGAGCGGGGGATTTAACGCTCGAGCGTGTACCTTTGTTGCATGTCGGCTCGAGCGGGGAAACCTGAGCTCGAGCGGGACTCTGTTTTTCTGAAAATTCTGAAACTGTTTTCTGATCACATCTTTGCATCCTCATCCCATCCTAGGCATTCTTAGGCCTAGTTTAAGACATCTTATTGAGGATATAGATATAGAACATACCGAGGCAAATTAGGGATTAAGTTATTATCTTTCCCAACTGTGCGGCTTAGTGTGTGTTCAATCTGTTAACTGTGTAGGATTGGCTTTCTGAGGAGACGCTCTAGCTTACTGTAGCCTAGAACTCTGTGAGTAACAACTGTGTAAAGATATGTTCAAAAATGATTATCTTCTGAACAATTGAACTGTACTGCTTTCTGAACTGATTATTGTTCACTGATTGAATGTATGTCCTATATTCTGAACTGTATTGTGGCATCCTTAGCACCTACTGTTTACTGTTACTGTTACAGAGATCTCTGTCGATTCCCTTGTTGGAACCACTACTGTTTACTGATTGATGGCCATCATTTACTAGTCGATCTTTTAAGACCTACTGTTTACTGTACTGCTATGCTAATGGATGTGCCACATATGACTGAACGACTGATATACTGAATTAATGAACTGTTTTCACTACTGTAAGGACATTCATTCTTAACCTCTTTACGCTTTATGTTATTCACTAGGCTTTAGCTCACTGCTTATATATATATGTAGGTGTACAGGCACCAGACCGCAGCTAGGAGCGTCGGAGTAAACTCCAGTTTTGTCAAGCCAACCACTGTGCCTCACTGCGAGGTTCCGAGCCCGCCAAGCTATGGCTTAGGGGTGTTTTTATTTCCCCGTCTGTCTTTGTACTCTTTTTGTAATACTGTATAGACCGTATCGTACTGTTTAATAGGGATTTGGTCCCTGCTCTGACTGGTTGTATATATTGTACATACTGTTTGTCTCTGACTGCATAAATGTATGAAAAATCTTTTTGGCATACCGACTGTCACAGCTCATTGGACACTGTTTATTTACTGTATTGGCTTCCGCCATGCCCCTGTACTCTGTTTTACTGTCTTACTGTTAAGCAGGCCTTCGGTAATCTCGGATTACTGGCCGGTTACGGTGCTAAACCCATAGGGGCGGGTTCGGGTCGTGACAGATAGAGGCCATGATGTACTTGTAGATGTTTCTCATTTTTGAACCAAACTAACCCCCTCTTCTTCTCTATCTATTTTCCTTTCTATCTATGAAAACTACCAAACCCACCATCTCCTTCGTCTTCCTCTTTTTTCTATCTAAAAACTCCCAGATTCACACCCACTCTCTATAAAAACTACCAAACCCACCATCTCCTTCTTCTTCCACTTTTTTCTCTCCAAAAACTACCAAATCACACCCATTAGAAAATAAACCCAGATTCACACCCACTCTCTGTAAAGAATAACCAAATCACACCCACTCTCTATAAAGAAGAACCAAAGATTTAGAAGATGATGATAAGAAAAACCAATCAATTAAACAGAGTCATACTTGAGAGGGTAATTTATATTTATAAATTGGGCCGAGCTGGGCAATGGGCCGTTATGGGCCACAATACGGAGGGCAGAGTAAAAAAGCCTTGAAGATTAGTCCGGTCCCAGACGGCCCTAAAGTTAATCCGGACCCAAAGAGCCTATTGTTATCTCGGTCCAGGAGAGTACTACGGATAGCTCGGTCGCCAGGATGCCACACTTAGAGTTAGTCCGGTCACGGTATAGCGCAGCTAGCTCTGTCGGACCTAGCTAATGGTTAGCACGGACTTAGCAATACTATGGTCAGCGCTGGGAAAACCGTGGTAGCAGTGAATGGAAGAACCGAGGTAGAGTTATCTCGGTTTAGTCTGCGACTTAGCATAGCCATGTTTACCTCGGTCATGTTGGAGTCCGGCCATGGTAAAACCATCTCACTTGGTTTAAGTAGTGAGGGGGGTGTTGAAGGATAAGCATTATCTTTTAGGAGAATGAATCCTAGGAGGACTCCACGTGGAGGAGTAAAAGTCCTACTAGGATTGTGCCACACGGAACCTATAAAAGCTCACAAACATCACCTATGGAAAGGTAACACAACTTTGATTCTCGAATACACGGAGCTCTGTCTATTTTGCTGACTTAGGCATCAGAGAGGTATCCGACACACACCCGTCGGCTAGCTCACGTTTGTGTTTTCAAGGAGTAAACCGACGTCGTACGGAGGAGCACGAACTTGATCAACAGGATTATACGAGAAGGTTTATTTCTTTCCCGTACAATTGGCGCTGTCTGTGGGAATAAACAGAACGAATGAAACCTCTTGATCAAGCCTTTCCTCTTTAGAATCAATGGCGTACAACGAAGATTTGCAGCAGTCCGCCATTGATGGACAAACCCCAGAAGGAGGTGGGAGGCGCGAAGGTTTGCCTCTTGTCCCTCCCATGGCAGACTTGGAGCCCCAACGACATAACCCCATGAGGGATGCTAGGGGGAGGCGAAATAACAACCCCCGTCACTCTCGTTCACAAAGTCTTGACAGACAAAGGCGGAGGATTGATCCCCAAATTCTGGAGGACCGCGTGAAGGAGTAGGATGAATTGATACGACGGATGGCAGCGGACATGGAGATTATGAAGTGCCAGCTGAAGGGAAAAAGAGTGGCGACAGGAGAGGGGCGCAAAAGCAAGACGCCCCCTCGCCGCTCAGAAGACCGTGGCAGGCATTCCATACCATCACAAGCAGAGAATAGAAGTCTCAGGACAGGCGATACTCAATCCAGAACCTCCAGGACTCGTTGCTCTAGATCTGAGAGAACGAGGACTGAGAGGTCGCATACTGAGGGAAGCACCTATCAGCCCTCGCGCACACACCAGACATCATCCAGGCAGACGGAGTTACCAAGATCATCTGACTTGCGGACCATGCTGGAAGAAAGGGCACGATGGAAGGAGGATACTAGGGCGCGCAACCCTCGCAGGGTATCTGCCCTTCAGTAGTTGGCTCCTCGGACGCATGGAAGCGTCGAGGTTGGAATGTCGTTACCACGCCCTGCCTACGAACCAACGGACAAAGCATTAGCGAAGCTGTAGACCTCGCCGTTCGTTCCGACAATTGAAAACGCACCCCTACCTTCAGGCTTCCTTCAGCCCAAATTCACCACGTACGAGGGGAAGACGGACCCCTACATACACCTAAGCCACTTCCGCCAGGTTATGGCGGTATATCGGCGAAATGAGGCTTTGATGTGCATCCTCTTCCCATCAAGCCTTGGCGACCTAGGCTTGACATGGTTCGAAAAACTTCCAGAAGGTAGCATAGCCTCTTGGGCGCAATTGGCGGAGGCGTTCGTCACAAGGTTCAGAACGAACACCAAAACCCCGGTAGAGATTGACCAGCTACTCTCCATCGACATGGGCGAAAAGAAGACACTAAGATCTTACAATAGTCTCTACTGGGAGACATTCAACCAGATTGGGGACTGCCCCACCAATCTCGCCATTGCACAATACAAAAGAGGCCTTCCAGTCGGGAACAGACTAAGGGACTCAATCACCATGACATCGCCCCTCACCATGGAGGCCTTGAAGGAAAGAGTGCATCAGCACATCAGGGTGGAAGAGGATGGCGCCCGTGCCAAAAAAAAATCTAGCACGACCGCAATACCAGAGAAAAAGGCCTCAGCAAAGGTTAACGCGGTAGACCGTCTGAGTAGAAACGGACGAGGCAGGCGAGACAACGGACGAGGTAGGCGAGACAACGGAGAGGACCAGGATAAAAGATGGTTGAGAGTCCGCACTGCCATAACCACGATATTCAAGAAATCGAACTATCGGATTCTGAGCGAAATACGCGATAAGCCTTTCGTCAGATGGCCCGTTAAGCTAGGAGAAGCACAGAAAGACTGTGACAAAAGATCGCGATGCACCTTCCACAAAGAAAAGGGGCACCGCACTGAAAATTGCATGCCTTTGAGATAGTATTTGGAGGAGTTGGTGGCAGCCGGTCACCTGGATAAATACATTGAAGGAGGGACGCAGCCAGCCCCCCATAATGACAACCACCCGAACGGAATGCCAATCGACGCCCCACCTCAAGGCGTGATAAATGTAATTCATGGGATATGCGAACCTGAGCGCGTATGCAAACTCAAGGGCATGATTAAAAAGGCTGAGCACTTAAAGGAGGTTCTAAGTGCACAACCCACAATCAAGAAAGAAAGAACGAAGGCCACCAATGTCATCTCTTTTTCAGACAGAGGCTTGGAAAGGATATATTGTACTTACAACGATGCGCTAGTCGTGACTCTCCGCATCAATGATTACGACGTCAAGCGGATTTTGATAGACCAAGGTAGCTCGTGTGAAATAATGTACTACGACACCTTCAAACAATTGAAATTGGAGGACAAAGACCTGGCACCAGCTGTATCCCCCATGATCGGATTCAACTTATTGCCAGAATGGCCAGTCGGCAAGATTATCTTGCCAGTCAGGGCAGGAAGCGTGACAAAACAAGTGGAATTTTGGGTGTTGAAGGTCCCTTCCACTTACAACATAATCTTGGGAAGAACATGGCTGCATGCCATGAGAGCGGTAGCTTCATCCTACCATCAAGTAATGTGATTCTCCAACGAAGCTGGGGTAATTGAAGAGGTCTTTGGAGACCAAATTATGTCCAAGCAATACTTTGTCACGGTTAATGGCAGCCGCACTGCCAAGGGATACGTTCATTCGGTGGAAGAACTTGAGAGCAATGAACTATTCGCAGATGTCGGCAAAGCAGCTGATTAAAAAGCGGTGGAAGACTTGGTAAAGGTAAGAATAGATGAAAAGAACCCGGATAAGTTCTTTTTGCTCGGTTCGTCGTTGTCCAGCACTGAGAGATTAGAGGTCTTGAAATTTTTGACCTCTAACATTGATCCCAACTTCATCTGTCACCAACTCAATGTCCACCTATCCGCCAGACCAATCATTCAACACACTCGTAGATCGGCACTCCACCACGCCGAGATAGTGGCGGAAGAAGTAGAAAACCTGCTAGAAGTAGGAGCTATCAGAGAGGTGCACTACCCCAGATGGATCGCCAATACGGTCGTGGTGCCAAAAAAGAATGGCAAATGACGTGCCTGCGTCGATTATAAAACGGTCAACAAGGCATGCCCAAAGGACAGCTTCCCCCTCCCGTAGATAGATCAACTGGTAGACCTAACGGCGGGGCACAACCGTCTTAGCTTTCTTGAGGCGTACAGAGGCTACCATCAGATCGCCATGCACGAACCAGACCAGGAGGTCACGTCCTTTACAACTCCAAGAGGACTGTATTGCTACAAGGTCATGCCCTTTGGCCCAAAGAACGCAGGGGCAACATTCCAGAGAATAGTCACCAAGATGTTTGAGCTGTTGTTAGGCAGAACAATGGAGGCTTACATTGACGACATGGTGGCCAAGAGCAAGAATGAGAATGACCACCTAAGGGACCTAGGTGAGATGTTCTAGATTTTGAAGAGGCACAAGTTGCGCCTTAATGCATCCAAGTGCGCGTTCGGGATAGGATCTGGCAAATTCCTAGGCTTCCTGGTGACCAACCGGGGTATAGAGGCAGACCCTTCCCAGATCAAAGCTATTCAGGATCTAGAGAGGCCTAACTCAGTAAAAGAAGTACAGCATCTCACCGGCATGGTAGCTGCACTCAACCGATTCATTAGCCGGTCGTCAGACAGATTACGACCATTCTTTCAAGCATTAAAAGCCAAGTTCGAGTGGGACGAAGAATGCGACCGCGCTCTGGAGAGTTTGAAAGAATACATGTCTTCTCCACCACTGCTCGTCACCCCAATACCTGGAGAGGAACTTTTCCTGTACTTGGCAGTCTCTCAGCACGCAATTAGCGCAGTGTTGGTCCGTGCGGAGGGAATCCAACATCTACCCATCTTTTATGTCAGCAAGACATTGCTGGGTACCGAAACAAGGTACTTGCCTCTGGAAAAACTGGCCTTGGCCTTGATGATGGCCTCAAGGAAGCTGTCGCACTACTTTCACGCCCACACTATAGTCGTCCTCACAGCTTTCCCATTAAAAGCTTTGTTCGAGAGGGTGAACTTTTTTAGGCGAATCTTGAAGTGGGCCGTAGAGTTGGGACAATTCGACATCAAGTTCCAACCTAGAACCGCGATAAAGGCCCAAGCTTTGGTAGACTTTGTCGTAGAATTTACCCCAAGAAGTCATCATATCTGCCCAGTTGACCTGACTGACGCAACCGAACTAAGGATAGAAGTTGACGCCGGAATAGCGCAACCCTTGGTGCAGGATACTCAGTCAGACCCCAAGGCAGACCAGAGTAAAGAGAACAAGGTAGAAGAGAACCATGCTACACCAAGCTAAGACTCACCAACAAATAAAGACTTGGTTCAATCAGACAGCAAGGGACAGACAGCAAGCATGGACCTTGAAGAAAACACCAGTAACATTCTTGACGCCACGGCATCATCTGATCCCTCCACTTACTGGAAATTGTTCGTTGGAGAGATGTGGAAGCTCTTTGTGGACGGAGCATCCAACCGGCATGGTGCAAGACTTGGCATAGTCCTCATCTCACCAGACGGCTTGGTTGTGGAGCAAGCAGTCAACCTTGGCTTCCCAGCATCAAACAACGAAGTGGAGTATGAAGCGCTTCTTGCAGGTCTCAAATCAGCATTCTATATGAAGGTCACTGAGCTAATGGTCTACAGCGACTCACAACTGGTGGTAAACCAAATTTCTGGCGACTATGAAGCAAAGGATGACAAGATGGCCAAGTACCAAGAATTGGTCAGAACAGAGATCATGAAATTTGAAGTAGTAAGGATAGAACAGATTGGCAGGGAGGAAAACAGTAGAGCAGACGAATTAGCAGGCTTTGCTTCAATGGCAGATACATCCATTCCTTATCCACTACTAATTGACTACCTACCAAGACCAAGCATTGAAGACCCCGAAGTAGAAGAGATATGTTGCGCCGAACTAGGCCCCTCATGGATGGATCCTATCATACTGTTCTTAAAAGACGGCGTCTTACCGGAAGAAAAGAAAGAAGCCAACAAAATTAGAGCAAAGTCGCAGCAATTTTGGCTCTCCCCATCTATGGCATTGTACAAAAAGTCATTCTCAGGACCTTATCTAAAGTGTGTCCACCCTAGCAAAGTGGAAGCATTCTTGTTCGAAATACACGAAGGTGTGTGCGGAAGCCACCAAGGAGGAAGATCGTTAGCCTACAGAGCCATTTCGCAAGAATACTGGTGGCCATACATGCAAGCAGACTCGGAGAAGTATGTGAAGAAGTGCGAGAAATGTCAGAAGTTCGCACACCAAATACATCAGCCAGCCAGAGAGCTCCTACCACTAACCAACCCATGGCCCTTCGCAATGTGGGGCTTGGACATAGTAGGACCACTTCCAACAGCACCTGGAAATAGGAAGTTCTTTCTCGCAGCAACAGACTACTTCACAAAGTGGGTGGAAGCAGAAGCATTGGCATCAATCAAGGAAAAAGATGTGAAGAAATTCGTCTGGCAGAATATCATCACTCGATTCGGCATACCGAAAGCCCTAATATCAGACAACGACACTCAGTTTGATGGCAGAATCTTTAGAGGCTTTTGTGAAGAATACAAGATAGAGTTCTACAATTCTACACCGGCATATCCCCAAGCAAATGGCCAAGCAGAAGCATCAAACAAGGTTGTCTTGGATGGATTGAAGAAAAGGTTAGAAAAGGCAAAAGGCAATGGGCTGAAGAACTTCCTCATGTTTTATGGGCTTACCGCACCACACCTCGACGATCAACAAGAGAAACACCATTCTCCTTAGCTTATGGCATGGAAGCAGTAATCCCACTAGAAGTTGGCCTCCCCACAATTAGAAGCGAGAATTTTGATCCAGACTTAAATGGTGAAGCCATAACATTGGAGCTCGACCTTGCAAAAGAAAGAAGAGAAAGAGCACTGGTTCACATCACCTCATACCAACAAGAGTTATCCAGGAAATACAACAAAACAGTACATCCAAGGTAATTCAAGATTGGAGATTAGGTACTGCGCAAAGTGATGGGAAACACCTTGACACCGAGAGATGGCAAGTTAGGGCCTAATTGGGAAGGGCCTTACAAAGTGGTCGGATTAGCTGGCAAGGGGACATACCACTTAGAAGATAAGGACGGCAAAGCCATTCCCAGGCCATGGAACACTGCCAATCTCAAACTATTTTATTTTTAGCCTTTCAGTACTTGTAATTTTTCTCTTCTCGCAATAAAACAAGTACTTTCTTTTTAAGCATAATTATTTTATTCTGTAAAAATTGTTTTAGTAAGCTAGGGGCAACAAAAACAAAGTTGGCCGGAATAACCAGCTTTGTCCTCTCCTAAGCCCATGATAAGGATTCAGGCTGCAGGACGTTTGGTCGGTATAACCAAACACTTTACTCTAGGTTGGCCAGAAAAAACCAACTTAGAGGTTGGCTGGAAAAACCAACACCCTTCCTAAGCCCAGGATAAGGATTTAGGCTACAGGACGTTTGGTCGGTATAACCAAACACTTGACTCTAGGTTGCCCGGAAAAAACCAACTTAGAGGTTGGCTGGAAAAACCAACACCTTTCCTAAGCCTAGGATAAGGATCCAGGCTGCAGGACGTTTGGTCGGTATAACCAAACACTTCACTCTAGGTTGGCCGGAAAAAACCAACTTAGAGATTGGCTGGAAAAACCAACACCCTTCCTAAGCCCAGGATAAGGATCCAGGCTGCAGGACGTTTGGTCGGAATAACCAAACACTTAACTCTAGGTTGGCTGGAAAAAACCAATCTAGAGGTTGGCTGGATTAAACCAACTCTTGGTACCCTTCAGCGTACTCTTCAGCCGAGGTAAGTACCTCGGCTAAAGAGTGGTTGGCTGGATTAAACCAACTCTTGGTACTCTTCAGCTGAGGTAAGTACCTCGGCTAAAGAGTGGTTAGTTGGATTAAACCAACCCTTGATACTCTTCAGCCGAGGTTAGTACCTTGTCTAAAGAGTGGTTGGCAGGTATATTTATAGTTGCAATGTTAAGACCGAGATAAAGTATTTCGGCAAGAAAATGCTGAAACCTCATCCAAGACTTTAGTTAGAAGGTAAAGTACAAGCATAGAGATCAACCGAAATAAGAGTTGGAATAAAAAAACAGACTTCATTGAAAAATTCAAAAGCAAGTACAAAGGGTGGGGCCTCAGCCCGGTTAGAATTTGTTTCCAAAAAGAAGAAAAATACAAAGTCAGTTAAACAGATCATCAAGGTCGGCGTCAATATCAACTCGGAGCCCGGTTTCATTTGGCAGAACGGTCTCGATTGGAAGAACAGTTTCAGTATGCAGCTCATTGGTCAGGTCGTCCACCATTGGCTCCAACCGAACTGACTGATCGACAGGATCACTAACAGCCGGGGTATCTTTGGGCACGGTTTCTTCTTCATCATCTGAATCCTCATGAAATTGTTGCTGAAGGGCAGCAGCATATTCCGCCATAGAGCTCGGAATAAAGTATGCAGGAGCATTGAAGACCTCGGTCTCTGGACCGTGACCGAACTGCACTACAGCCGCCCTCCAACCGCATTTGAAGAAGAGATCCTTGGCAGCTTCACATTGTTTAATGTAAGTCGCCTCCCCCTCCTTGTAACCCCGGAGCTCGGCGTCATCAGCGCTCTTCTTCAGCTTCTCTATCTCGGCGTTCTTTTTTCCCTCAAGTTTAGCAAGTTCGCGCAAATATTTGTCTTTTATCACGGCTGCAGCTTTTTATTTTTCTGCTTCAGCCGAGCTAACAAGTCCGATCAGACGACCGTTCTCGGATTTTAGCTCGGCTATTTGCTTCCTGGCTTCTTCTAGTTCAGCAGTTTTTTCAGTCACTTCAGCCATGACTTGCCTTGTAGTCTTGCGAAGTTTCAGCACACGCTTATGAGCGATGTGGCTCTTCTGCATGGCCTGCAAAAGAAGGGGAAGACTTGTAATCAAACCGAGATGAAAATTGTGCAAATTAGAAAGATTAACAGAAAAAGCTACTTACAAGCACCATGGATTTCGTGGCCGAACGGATGGCTTTTAGTTCGGTCAGATGTTTGTGGTGCTCCATGTTTGCTGGAAGGCAGACACTCTTGGCAAGGTTAAATACCATTAAGTGATCTTTTTCAGCGACCACTGAGTCAGTGTCCTGAATTGCTCAGTTTTTAAATGTAATTTTGGGTGCCCACTTGGAGGAGCTAGCTCGGTTGGAGTGCTCCGGTTGCGGGCTCGATGGAGAGCTTGGTGAAAGAATGGTTTCGTCTTCATCAACAAGGCATTGCTCAGTTGGGGTAGTCCGGACACACTTGCTTGGGCGAAATGGAAGGGCCACCACAGTTTCCTGAGGCTGGTTGGGTGATGGTACCTCGGTTCGGTTTGTTTCGGTTAGAAGGGCCCTTACTCTATTCCTCTTAGCCATCTCTTGTTCAGCAGTAGTACGGACCAGGTTAATTTGTGGCAAGGTTGGATCTGGTTCAGGAGATGTCTCCAGCAAGAAGTCTGTTACTCTGGCTTTTCGTCAACTGCTGTATCTGTACGTCGGTTCAAAATTCAGTAACTTAGCCCAACTTCTTTCAGGGTATCGTAGTGCGGCGCGAAGTGTGTTTAGATTGGGGTAACTGTATAGTGACTTAAGGTGGGCCAAATCTGCATAAAGAAGACAACTGTCAGTTCGGTTCAGGAATAGAAAATCGAAATAAAGAAGAACATGCAATAGAGCTGAAGTAATTATACCGGGGGTTCCTTTATCCCAGTTTATTCTACGACCAAGGATCTGGGCTTGGTGATCTTCAAAATTCCCAGATACCCAGAAAAAATCATCGTCGTTCAAGTCTTTATCCGGTGTGTCCTTTATTATTTTCTCTCGGCGGCGGTGTATTCTTAGATAATAGACCCAGCCATCTTCTTTTGATCCTATGGAGTATTGATAGAAGAGTTCGGCTAAGCCGAGGTTAATACCAGCCCGGCGATTCAGCTCGACTATGCCATTTATTATACGGTATGAGTTTGTGAAAAGCTGGGTTGGGCATATCCTAGTTTGCCTAAGGAATTCACAAAGTAAGGGTTGAACAGGAAATCTTAGTCCGGTTTCTATTATGGATAGAAGGGTAAAGGGTACAAAGCCATGGCTTCCCCATGGTATGACATCTTGCTTAGCTAAGGTGAGATGGACATCGTCAGGAATGTCATACTCCCTTCGGAATTCGGCCAAGCCACCAGGTGTTTCTACTAAAAACCTATATTTACCCATTTACTCTTAAGTTATGTATAAATTAAGCTGAGTGTTAGCTCGGTCGGAGAAAGGTGCTGAGTAGCTCGGTTGAGCGCTCAAAAAAGTGCCTGGGCAACCTAAAGTCTGCAAAGTGAAAAACAAAAGTGTTAAGCACAGATCGTGGGACCGTGCTAAAAGAAATAAAGGCAAGATAAATATAGTCCTAACTCGGTTTGAGGAAGGGGTTCGATAGCTCGGTTTGTGCAAGGTGTTTGTTATTTTGGTTTATGCAAGGGTTTTGTTAGCCCAGTTGAGCCTCTAGCGGCAGTGCTCTTAGTTCAGTTTGAACTATGAAGGCTGGTCTAACCCCAAGTTATAGCTCAGCCGTGGTTGAGACTATCGAGCGCACTATTACGCAAACTTAGTACGGTTTGTTAAGCTTGGCTAAGTTAAATCAAAAGATGGTTTGACTTGTTGAAATTACTGGAATAGCATGAAATATTAGTTCGGTTGGATAAGTCTGACTAAGATTCACAGCAACTATAAACAACTTTTTAGTTCAGTTATACTGTGATTTTGGATCAAATACAGTGCTCTACAGACTGCTTCATGAAATATAAGTGGCTCTTATGAGGTTTTTCCCAGAAAACGCAAGGAAAAACAAAAATGTGTTTTGAAAAAACACAAACAATATGCTATGGATTAAACAAAGTGCGAAAACAAGAAAAATAGAACAGATTAGTGAAGCTTACCAGATGAAGAGGAAGGAAAGGGGAAGTAGAAAGCAGCCACAGACGCGAGCTTCACAGTTGCAAGGTTGGAAGAGCAATGGGGGCTCGAAGAGAGAGAGAATGAGGTGAATAGTAAAGTGGTTGGTTCGAAATGAAGAGCTTATTTTGTGTAGAAGGCAGGACAAAAAGGACGGGATTGTTCAAATTTCGCGAGATACGAAGACAACGTGACAGCTGCCTTGGGCCAATCAGAGTATGCCACGTGTCATGGGAATGAGAAGCGATTCAGTTGCTATGATTGAAGAGACGTTTTAACCGGACGACTAGAGCCCAATGTGAATTTAGCTCGGCTGGAAAGGCTAAAGAGTTCTAGCTCGGCTGGAAAGGCTTAAAAGTTTAGCTCGGTCGTCAGACTAGAATTTTTGGTTCGGTTGGTAAAATAGGTAATCCCTATCATGCTACGCAGATGGAATTAAAGGGCAATTGAGAGGGTAATTTATATTTATAAATTGGGCCGAGCTGGGCAATGGGCTGTTATGGGCCACAATACGAAGGGCAGAGTAAAAAGGCCTTGAAGATTAGTCCGGTCCCAGACAGCCCTAAAGTTAATCCGGACCCAGAGAGCCTATTGTTATCTCGGTCCAAGAGAGTACTACGGATAGCTCGGTCACCAGGATGCCACACTCAGAGTTAGTCCGGTCATGGTATAGCGCAGCTAGCTCTGTCGGACCTAGCTAATGGTTAGCACGGACTTAGCAATACTATGGTCAGCATTGGAAAAACCATGGTAGCAGTGAATGGAAGAACTGATGTAGAGTTATCTCGGTCTAGTCTGCGGCTTAGCATAGCCATGTTTACCTCAGTCATGTTGGAGTCCGGCCATGGTAAAACCATCTCACTTGGTTTAAGCAGTGAGGGGGGTGTTGAAGGATAAGCATTATCTTTTAGGAGAATGAATCCTAGGAGGACTCCAAGTGGAGAAGTAAAAGTCCTACTAGGATTGTGCCACACGGAACCTACAAAAGCTCACAAACATCACCTATGGAGAGGTAACACAACTTTGATTCTCGAATACACGGAGCTCTATCTATTTGTCTATTTTGCTGACTTAGGCATCGGAGAGGTACCCAGCACACACCCGCCAGCTAGCTCACGTTTGTGTTTTCAGGGAGTAAAGCGACGTCGTACGGAGGAGTCGTACGGAGGAGCACGAACTTGATCAACAGGATTATACGAGAAGGTTTATTTCTTTCCCGTACAATACTATACTTAATAGTGTTTTTTTCAATTATAATTTGATAATAAAGGAATATTTGAAATAGTAATCATGTAAACCCAGATGAAGATAATGAATTTTTTTGTCAAAATCTTGAAATAAACAGGGGATTAGTCAAAAAATAGCAAAATACAAATCAAAATCATTCCAATCAGAGTAAAATACAAATCAAAATAGCAAAATAGAAATACAAATCAAAAAAAAATTTCGCTGCTCTTTTGCTCTGTTTTTGTGCCATCTCGACCAATGTCCAAGACACCTAATTCCAAAGCTTTATTATTGGATGAGATAATCAAGCTTCAACATTCATCAAGCTTCAACATTCAAATTTATCTTCTTCTTTTTTTCTTTTTTTTTTTCTTTCTGTGGGCATGATGATTTGAAAAATATAGAGAAAAGAAGAGGAAGGCATACAAGGAAGAGAGAGAGAGAGCAACATACAGTGTTGATGTATTAGCAATACAGTGCCCAGTGTTGATGATGATAAGAAAGAAAGAAAGAAAGAGAAAGAGGGCAAAAAAAAAAAAAACCCCTCCAAAATGACGGCAGGGAGGCGTGGCAGGAAAGTGCCACCGAGGATCCGGACTCCCACTCCGTGGCCCTACGTTTTCTTGTGATTAGTTGTAGAGAGGATATTATTAGGCAAACATGTTTCAGACCTTTAAATGATGGGCTTTAGAGGGAGTTTTAGAGGTGAATTTTATCTTATGATTTGATATTTTGACTTGTAATTTTATGTTCTTTTTATGTATTATCACATCATTAGAATTGACATTAGAATTCTAACTGTAATGCTCTCTATTATTACTGATTAATTAGGAAAGTGTTATACAACTATTTAAAAAATAAAACACTTTTTTTTCTTACAAATAAATGCCGCTACCAGTAATGAAATTTTGAATAATTATACTGATCCCTTTTGAATTAAAAATATATAATTAATCACACATTTTTTTTACATAATTCCTTACTCGTATGAAAGATATTGTCATCTCTTATCAAGTAAAATGTATATATTTATCTTTATTTATTTTAATATTTATATTTATTATTTACATTAATTTTAGTTGATTTTGTTGGAAATTTTTGTTTTTATAAGCTTATTTTGGGCTAACTTTGAGCTCAATTTTGAGTGGGTCTCAAACGTCTTTTGGGGTGGGTCCGAAGAGCTAACGTGTTCCTTGCCGCATGGCAAGTCACACGGTGAAGACGGTTCGTCAAAACCATTTATGAGTGAATGGGAACTTGACGCCGTTTTCAGGTTTGTGGAATGGACATTTAAAGAAATAAAATGTAGGTTTCCTTGTAAGGCTTGTCCTACATTGGAAACTTAAAAGAATTTATGTGTGTATATAAGTTCTAGGTGGCAACACTTGGATTGGGCCCCAAGGCACCCCAAGTTTGTAGAAGAGGGGAGCTATGGACAAATTGAATCTTGGCTCAAACCACCACACGCGTGCCGCCGTCCGTCCGACCAGCCGAGCCGTGTTGGGCGCGGTTGTGGGTCGGGTCGGTTTTAATGTTAATTTTTGCGAGGAACTAATTCAAAATTTGAATTCAAATTTTCTGTCCATAATTGTGCTCCTTCCAGTCCGAAATTCCAACAGATAAACTGCCCAACAGTTACAGGTTCAAAACTGCTGCAGATCTGTCCAATTTCAAACTGTATCTGTTTTGCACCTGTTCATTCAAAATTAGACTTGTTCGGGTCTGTCTAATTGCCTATAAATGGAGACCCAATTCCAGCAGTTTTAGAAATCTGAAAACATCTTGAAAAACTCTAGAAAAATCTGTCCCTTTCTCGGTTTTGCTTTTTCTTTGCATTATTCTATATACTAGTTTTATAAAAAAAATTCAGAGAGTTTAGAACACAGTTTTTGTTCGCCGTACAAATTGATTGGAGTGCTACTACAATTTGTGAAGATCATTGTATCTTGGGAGATAGACGTCTTTTATTCGTAAGCGCCGTAGCGAGACGAATCTGTCTTAAGGACAGAGTGTCACACACTCGACTTGATCTTTTTATTCAGTTCGATAAAATAAATTCTGTAAGTAATTTATTTATTTGTTTGATTTTTTTCAATTTATTTATTGTACACAGAAGATTGTTCCTACAATCTTAAGACAGATTCGAATTATTCTGTTTATACAGAATTTTTACAGAAATTATTTTCTGTGATTTTGAAAAATAATATTCTGGTTGGAAAAACAAATAGTAGTAATATACTGTTTGACAAATAGTAGTAATATACCGTTTATTTTCTTTGACAACTAGTAGTAATATACTGGTATCATGAAAAATTCAGAATATTTATTTGTGACGTTTGTCAAAAATTAATTTTAGTTTTCAGAAATTATTTCTGAGTGTTCATTAATTAAAATTTGTTTAAGTATTTTAATTATTGAAGTGTTACAAAAATTTAATTTTCTGTGTGGAATTAATTTAGTTAAATAAAATTTTATTTTATTTTCAAATTAATTGGAAATAAAAGTTATAATTCTTGTTTCTTTTATTTTTACAAAATTTAATTCTATGGTTATGGTTTAATTTTCTGTGTAGTATAAAAATTTTAATTATATTTTTGTTTTATAATTTAGAATTCATGGCTACTGAAACTGGTCAAACTAATGCTCAAACAAGTACTAGTATGATAGCTGCAATTACGCCTACTCCTCGTTCTGTTGTGACTGTGCCAGTTAATCACGGTGAGAAGCCAGGGAAGTTCTCAGGAATTGATTTTAAAAGATGGCAGCAAAAAATCCTGTTCTATCTTACTACTCTCAACCTAGCTCATTTTCTCCGTGAGGATGCTCTTACTTTGAAAGAGGATGAAACTGACCGGCAAGTGGTTGCTACGGTCGATGCCTAGAAACATGATGATTTCTTTTATCGGAACTACATCTTGAATGGACTTGACAACACATTATACAACGTCTACAGTCCTATTAAAACGGCAAAGGAACTTTGAAAATCTTTGGAGAAAAAGTACAAAACAGAAGATGCTGGCTCAAAGAAGTTTGTAGTTGGCAAATTCTTGAATTTTGTGATGGTTGATTCTAAGACTGTGATCAGCCAAGTTCAAGATCTCCAACTCATTCTGCATGACATTCATACAGAAGGCATGTTTCTCAGTGAATCCTTTCAAGTTGCTGCCTTAACTGAGAAATTATCACAAGGCTGGAAGGAATTCAAAAACTATCTCAAACACAAGCGCAAACAAATGTCTTTGGAGGAATTAATTATGTGTTTGAGGATTGAGGAGGACAACCGCAATTCTGAGAAGCGGGCTGGTAAGCATCCAATGGAGTCTAAGGCAAATGTGGTGGAACATGCTCTAAAAGCAAAGAAACAAAAGTTTTCTGGAGAAAGTTCCTCACAAGGCTCTAAAGGAGGGGAAACTAAGAAGTACAAGTTTAATGGCAAATGTTACATCTGTGATAAAGAGGGACATTGGGCCAAAGATTGTCGTAGCAAAGGCAAAAACAAAAAAAGAACAAACAAGAAGCCTGCTTAAGCCAATATGACCAAAGTGGAAAATTTTTCCAATGGTGTAGATGACATAAATCTTTCTGTAGTTGTTTCCGAGGAAAATCTTGTTGGAAATCCTAAAGAATGGTAGGTGGACACTGGTGCTACTCGCCATATCTATGCCCAAAAAAAGATGTTCACATCTTATTCTATAGTGAACAACGGTGAACAACTTTTTTTGGGCAACTCCTCAACTTCTAAAGTTGAAGGACAATGAAAGATTATTCTGAAGATGACATCTGGAAAGAAAGTCACCCTTAACAATGTGCTGCATGTACCGGACATTCGCAAGAACCTTGTTTCCAGATCTTTGTTGAGTAAAAATGGGTTTAGGCTAGTTTTTGAAAGTGACAAGTTTGTACTTACCAAAAACGGGATGTATGTAGGAAAATGTTACATGTCTGATGGCCTTTTCAAAATGAATATAATGACTGTTGTACCCTCTGTTATTAATAAAAATACATCTTCTTCTTACTTGCTTAAGTCTTCAAATTTATGGCATGGTAGACTTGGACATGTTAATTATAGATTTTTGAGTAGATTAATTAATATGGAATATTTACCTAAATTTGAAATTGATTTAAATCATAAATGTGAAATTTGTGTTGAGGCAAAATTATCAAAATCTCATTTTCATACAATTGAAAGAAGTACGGAACCATTTGAATTAATTCATAGTTGTAATAACCCTGACCCATGACTAACTAGGGTTGAGCATGGTCCGGATTGGATCGGATTGGGGTAAAATTAGGACCAATTCGTTATCTACGGTTCTTGAAAAATTAGAACCAATCCAATCCGTTTAAATCATGGAACCAATCCGAACCAATCCATTTAAATACGGATTGGATCGGTTTAGGACCACGGATTCACATAATTAAATAACAAAAATATATATATATATATAACACTTTAATTTCATAAAAATATAAATATAGCGCTATATTAGTTCCACAATAGCAACATATTTTTCTATAATAGCGACATACTGTTCTAAAATTTAAACAACCACAAGAAAATTGGTTTCACCATAAGTATTTAGACCATTACAAATTAAAACTAAAAACTAACAAACAAAAGTAATAAAAGAAGATATTATACGGTTTTAGGTTTGAGTTTAGATTTTATATAGAATAAGAGAAGATATTATGGGGGAGAATGTATAATAAAAATATAGACTATTTGTATACGGTCCGGATCGGTTCCAATCCGGAATCGTGGGGTTCAATCCGGAACCAATCCGTGGACTACGGATTTTTAATTCTTCAATTCGGAACCGAACCGCGGATTCAAAAAACCAATCCAAATCTATCGGATTGGACTGGACTGGATCGGATTACGGATTTCACGGATTCCTTGCTCAGCCCTATGACTAACGTTAATCCATGTTTAGTTATGCCTAATAAGTAATTAAAATGAAATTTTGCATCATATGTTATCTTATTTGTGTTTATATCTATTTAACGTAGAAAGATCTGTTCATGTTTTTGTTTCGGTTTACGAAATGAAGGCCTTATCGGCATCCAATTTAGAAATTGACTTGATTTATGTGTTATTTGAGATTTATAAAATTTTGTGGTATGTTTAATTGAAATTCGATTAGGAGCGATTAAATTAGAATAAAATAATTCCAAATGATTAGTCTAAGCAAGAATTCTTGAAGCTTCACTAATTAGCCTATATAAGGCCACTACCAAGCCCAAGACTCCTTTTCCCTCATTCTTTTTTAGCTCAAACGTGTGGAGGGAGAGAGAGAGAGAGAGAGAAATTGAAGCCAACATTAAAGGAGGTAGAGAATTAAGAAGGAAATAAGGGAGATTGAAGAGAATTGAGGGAGTCTAGCTCCAACACTTGCTAACTCAAGGCTTAAGGTAGGAAATTCAACTCCTTAATTATGAATTTTGAACTACTTGGTGTAAGAATTCAAGAAAACTAGAAGATTAAGCATGAGAATCGAGCTAAAATTTGAGAATTATAACTCATACCATACATGCATGCATAATTCCTTCTAGTTTGAATCTAATGGTTAAGGATTTTCACATGCATATACTAAGTCTATTATAGTCTTGTAATTTCATCATGTTTTCTATCAAATTACCTTAGTTGATCATGTTTGGAAGCTATGAGTTCAAATTAATACATGCAAGTCATATTTATAGCATGTTCTTACATTTCAAGTTGAATTTTTACACAATTGACTTACTTTTGGGCCTTGATTTCATGAATTGAACTTCAAACCATGATGTTTTACAAGTTCTTAGATATTTTCCAGAATTTTGGTCCAAGAAAATGAGTTTTGAGGTGTGGAATTCAAGTTTGGAGCTTGGGAGTGCAGTCTGGAAATTCCAGATTTTGCACTTCCGCTCAAGCGTGAGATTCTACGCTCGAGCGGCCACCTCGATTTCGTATCTCTGCTCGAGCTACCAAAAGTTCTCTTGAGCGTGAAATACATGCTCCCAGAAGTTTCATGTTTTTGCAGACCGCTCGCGCGTCAAGAGTTGTGCTCAAGCAAAGACATGAGTCTTATGCTCGAGTGGCATCGAGCGTCCATCGAGCGTGAAAATCGCATAACCAGTACTTTTAAAAAATTTACAGAACACTCAAGCGTGAGAAGTTGCGCTCGAGCGTTCTTTCACATATTGCATGTCTGCTCGAGCGGGGGAAGCTACGCTTAAGCGAGGACCCTGTTTTCATAAATTTGACCAAGTCTTTTCCAATGCATTTTAGTATCCTCATTGCATCCTAGGCATTCCTAAGCCAAGATTAAGACATAATAATGAGGGTAAAATGTAGAAACACACTAAGAACGGAACGTAATGAGTTAAATATATTCCAATGTGAGTTTCAATTGTGTATTTATTATGTGTTGATGTAGGTCACATGCCGTAAATCGTTTGATTAGTCTGTTTTGTTTATTTGTACCCGAAGCCATCTGTGAGTAATAACTTAGTAAAGCTATGTTCAACTTTATTTACTTTTTGTATGATAAAATAATATCTGTTTTCTAAAATGCTATGTTCTGTACAATGAAAGATTGTCCAGTTTCTGGCAATGTATTCGTGACATCCTTAGTATCATGTGATATCTGTTAGCTGTTACCCAGTATCGGAGGTTCCATTATGGAACTTATTATGTCTGCACTCTGTTACCCATATCGGAGGCTCCATCATGGGGCTCAACATGTTTATTCTCTGTTACCCGGATCCGGAGGTTCCTTTATGGAACTGGTTACTCATAACCACCATATGTTCTGCATCTGTTCTGTATCTGCTCTGTTAGCGCTAATGGATGTGCCACGTATGATTAAGCATGAACTCTGATTTCTGTATATGATTTGCATAAGAATATGAATTTGTTTATGAATCTGAATTATGATTTCTGAATTTGGTATGGACATCATTCATTAAAACCCTTACTCTATTATTATTCACTGGGCTTCCACTCACTATTTATATTATGTATGTAGGTGATCAGGCACGTGACCAGGCTCAGAGTTGAGGACCTGGCGTCTCAGTTTTGTCAGCCAACCTTTGTGCCTCCTGAGGAGGTTTCGGATTAAGTCAAGTTTAGTGGTTGTTTTTTTGTGAATGTACTAGACTTTATTTCTTTTGAATTATGAGCAAGGTTTCTGATAATATGTTTATGAAGTGATGTGTAAATACTGTACCTTTTGACATCACTCGCAAGTTTATAAAAGTGTTAAATTATCTGTCCCACGTATGTGTAGACGTGCCCCGGGAATTCCGCTCCGCGCGCAAAGGCGCGAATTGTAGTTCTAGGCTACTACAAGTTCGGACTCATGTCACGGTTTTGAATCTAATCTCACAAAGTGCAATGTGAGACCAATAAATCACCAAAGAGTCCAAATCCGATAAATCGTTTTGGAAAACTGATTTTTATAAAGAAGTGCCAAATATGGACTACTTTGCCAGATACAGAGTCACCACCTAAATATTTTATTTTGGGGGAATTTAGGAAACCCTGACTCATGCCTAAGGTCACGTGTCCGTCATCACCAAAGTTGTCTCGGCTCAGGAACTTGGGTATGAGAGGGGAAGGTCATGCAATGAGCACTCCCGCTTGACCGATCAAAGATCGGCTTGTACTAAGCATGATATTTTGTTTTTGAAAACACATGTGTTCTTATTCCGGTTATTAACCTAGAATTACTATGTGATGCCCATAGCATATAAGTATAGACTAGATCGCCTAAGTTGGAACAAAACATTACATGTTCGTTTGTAAAAATGATTTTGGAGTTTGCTACTCGCAAGTAGGCTAAATCGAGGATTTCAATGAATTGTTCCAATTCAAGTAATCCAACCTTCACCCACAGGAATTCAGGCAGTTAAACACTTAAGCAGTTAGCCTCATGGCAAAATGCTTTCATGGCAACATTAACACACATGCAGTATGCTAAAACATAAACACTCACAGTGTACTCCGAGCCAAAACAAAGAACTAGTTAGAAATCATGCATGATCCTAGTTCATGTTAAGATGGCTAATGCAACACATGCAAAAATGCAGCCAAAATAGGCTCGGCTATTCTAAGATGGCATATGAAATGCAACTTGATAACATGCTGTTGAACACGTATTCAAGTAAATATTGAAATACTATGCAGTTTGTATGATGCGCCGAGCCCGGTGCATGCAATACAGATGAATGGATGCACACATGCAAAGCATAAGGTATGCTAATTGAAATATGCCCTAAAACTAACTATCGTAAGTGGTTAAGTAAAAGGGAGAAAGAAATGGGGGTTAGAAGACATGCATCACACACACGCACGCTTATTACAATAGTTAGCCCTCTCGACGGAGGGTCCGAATAAGAAGCTAACTAGCTAATCTAAGCTAATTAAACTACTTATTACACAACGAAGCTAATTAACTAATCCTAGTTAACTAACTATTACAAAACAGTTTCATTAGCTAACTACACTAGCTAATTAAACACGAACAAATAGCTAAACACATTAACTATTTAGGTACATAACCAAAGCATAAACTAGCTAAGGAAAGCAGTAAAACAAGGTCCTCAGAAGGAGAAGAGTGCATGCATGCCTGGTCACCTCGTTTGGAAATCCATCATGATGCCCAATTTGCCTCTGTTTGCAATTGCTCTCAGAAACTTACACCAAGCTCCAGATAGCTTCTAACTCACCTTGGGGACCTATGGGAGGGTGGCCGACCAGTTGTTGATGTGGAAGACCACCTGCTGACCACTTTTTGTTGTTGCAGGGCAGAAAAAGTGGTCGGCCAGCTAGTTTTTCTGGCTGGCCGACCAGTTGTTGCTGCATTTTTCCACTTTGCTGCAACAGAGAGCAAGAAAGGAGATGGTAATGTATTTGCAAGATATGTGTGCACAACCACCCTCCCTATCATTTCATAAGCTCAAGGAAGTGTAGTTCTCGACCCTTGGACCACCAATCACGCATCTCGATGCATGATAGCCGAGAGGCGAAGTTGCTCAATTCAATATGAAATGAATACACAAGTAAACACATAAAGCCTAAAACTCTATCATGTATGATCAAGAGTGTCGACGACCGAGAATTAAGGCACGTTTCATAACTTCAAGTATGAAACGTCCCTCATTTCCCGTGTTTGGACAAACACCTATTCCAAACACAATGCAGCACATAACATGGCATGCACAATACTATGTAATATGGAGTATGCAAAAATGCAATGCAACACAAGCATGCAAATATGCAATATAACTTAAGCATGCAAACATGCAATGCAACATGAACAACCTAACAAGGCTAATGGCATGCATGCACAATGCTAAGAACAACATGGCCCACTTAATGCAATGTGACACGATTAACTTAACAAAGCTAATAACATGCAAACTATGCTAATGCATGCACAATATCAACAACAACTAGCATACACAATGCAAATGGACATGGCATACACAAATGCAATGAACCATATGGCATACTCAATGCAATGTGACCTAAGCATGCAAACAACATGGCATACACTATGCGATGAATTAACATGCAAACAACATGGCATACTCAATGCGAAGAACTACATGGCATACATAATGCTCAATGGACTTAAACCAAAATGGATAGACCTCGGTCATGCCCAAATCAGTGGCCATAATGATGAAACCAAGGCACAAAAGACAAGGCATGCATGCACAATGCATTGGCCTTTCAACTAGGCCTAAGAGCACAACCCTCGAGAAGGCTCAAGGAGTGACAAATGCGGAAGTGTAACAACACTAAATGCACTGAAATTAAGTAAGAAATGATGCCAAATCATTCAATCAAACACAAGTATAGCATGCAAAGGTCCTAAAGCATGAAAGCTAATAAAGAGGACTACAAAGGAGGCATGCAATACATGGAAACTATGCATGAACCAACCATGGACAGAGCTGAAATAGGTCAAAACAATGACCAAAACATGCTAAGATGGAGGCTCAAAGACCTAGGCATGCAAGCATACACACTAGGCCACAATAAGACAACAATGCACAATACTCAAAGGCATTTAAAACATGAAAGAAGTGGGAATATAGTTATGCTATAAGCTCTAAAATTAAGTATTAAATGATGCCAAATCATCTAAATAGCCCAAAGATAGCATGCATGAGTCATCAAAACACAAAGCTAGCAAGGCCAATTGCACTACAGCTATACAAAGCATGAAGCATATGGCAAAGGCAGCCCAAAACAGTCCTAGAACATGTTAAAATGATACTAAAACATGTATGGAAGGAAGCCAAAACAAGCTAACATGAAGGGCATAAGGCATAATGCATACAAGGCAAATAAGGTGGATTACACTGCACCTATTAAGACCAAGCATGGGATGACTTAACCAATAAAAATCAGAGTTATATCATGGCAAAATAACCCCAAAAACACATTGAAATGATAGCTAGCAAGCTTAGGCATAGAGGCATACGCAATGATTCATGTTAAGGCATAAAGGGGGAAACCCTCCAACGCATTGAATGAGTGATAAATGCTAGTGCATGACCATGAAACATGGATTAAAATCACATTATAAGTGATGCCAAATCATTCAAATAGGCCAAGCAATGCATACTAGTGGACTTGACACACAAAGCTAACAAACTAAAATGCACTATAGCTATACAAAGCATGGCATGCATGACCAAAAAAACACAAATCAGAGCTAGAGCATGCTAAAACATGGACAAAAGTTTCTTAAAGTTAAGCCAAAAGCATGCTAGAATGACATGTTAAAGCATGATGCATGTTAGTCTATGAGAGGGTGATTTATGATCTGAAATTGGGCCGAGGTAACGGCCGAGCAGATTGGGAGCCCAACAGTGCATGGAGCCGAGATGATCGATTATCCGCCCGGAGATGGGCTGCTAGAACTTGGGCCGGGCAGAAATTGGGCCAAGTGTATGCCGCCCCAGTGCTCGGTTGGACCGAGCTGCTTGGTCAGGGGATGGCTGAAGCCAGACAAGCTGAGTGACCAGCGCCCTGAAAGGCGTGGTCAACCGAGGAAACCGTTTGATCGGCAGGAAGGCCGACCACAGGAGGTGCCCCGGGCTCGGCTTTGCCGAGATGCCAACTAGCCCGGTCCTCCCTAGGCCTAGCCAGTGAAGTGCTTTGGAATGAAGCACAGCACGGCCGTGGATAGAGAAGCTCGGCCGCCGAGCTCCAACTGACAGGGCAGGCAGTTAGGATTAGGTGACGTTTAGCAAGGTTTATGCTGACAGATGGGATAGCAGAGCCACGTGTCGGGAGATGACTGGGAGTGGATATCAGACGCAGAGGGTATATAAGCATGTCTGTGCACCCCATACGGGGATAGAGAAACACTTTGTAAGAAAACCCCTCCACTCTAACACTCCTCTCTCTCTCTCTCTATCCTAAGGTGTGTGCTAACTTGATTGTCGAAGGGTTTTTCCGGCCACACACCGCCGAGCAGCTCACCGTTATTTGCTCGCAGGTGATCGGACTTAAACGGAGCTTGGAAGAAAGGAGTACGGGCTTGCCGGAATATTTGCTCCCCGTACAATTGGCGCCGTTTGTGGGAACTCCCTCCGGGGTGACCGGAGCCAGCGCGGCTGGGAGCTAATGTGCGGGAAATCCCACATCGGTCTGTGAGGGACTACTTTCCCACCTTATAAGCAGGCTGGCTCCTCTTACCTTGCATAGGCCTTTTTCCCCAGTGGGGGAGGAACAAAACCGTGCGGTCGGAATGCCAAAGCGGACAATATGTGCAAGGCACGGGGACCGGTGGCTTTATTTGGCGCCGTCTGTGGGAAACTTGCAGATAAAACCTTGTCTTCCACGTTTATCTGATCGCTGTCCATGGCGAACAACGACGAGTTTCCATTGTCTGCCATAGACGAAGCCACGCCGGAGTTCACCCGAAAGAGAGAAGGACCTCCCGTCATCTATCCAATGGCCGACTTGGAGACACCCACCGGAGGACAGTCGGGAGACGCGCAGTATAAGCGCGGAAGAAGTCATGGTCATTCACGGAGTCCAGATGGTCACCGACGGAGGAAAGACTCACACGCCAGACGTCTAGAAAATAAGTTGAAGGACCAGGACGCCGTCATCCAGCGAATGGCGGCGGAGATGGAGGAACTGAAGCGGCATGTCAAGGGGAAGGGTACAGATGGAGTGATAGACCACAGTGAGCGCACCCCATCCCGCCGTTCAGGCAGTCGGAGTCAGCGACACACCCCATCCATTTCCATTACCAGAAGTTACAAGGTCGGCGATTCATGTGTGCGCGCAGAAAGTTCTAGCGCGCAAGATAGCACCTACCAACCCTCGCGTCCGGTGACGACGTCGAGGTATTCATATTCCGCCCACTCGGAGGATTTGCGGGCAGTCTTGAAAGAACGAGCTCGCCGGCGGGAGGCTCAAAGGGTGCCGGCGTTTCAACGGCTATCCTATGGGGTTCACGCCAGCGAGGAGGTCGAAATGCCTCCACCCCGCCAAGCAGCGCCACTCTTTGTAGATACGGATCTGGCCAGGCTGAGCGCCACCCCTTTTTCCCTGGAAATATAAACAACACCACTTCCGGCAGGCTTCCACCAGCCCAAGTTCACACTCTACGACGGAAAAACTGATCCTTACATGCACTTAAGCCACTTCCGACAGGTTATGGCCGGACATCGGCGAAATGACGGGCTTATGTGCCTTATCTTCCCGTCAAGTTTAGGCGAGCTGGGCCTGAAGTGGTTCGAGAGGTTGCCGGAAAGGAGCATACAAAGGTGGCATCAGTTGGCCGAGGCCTTTGTGACGCGCTTCAAGACTAACACAAAAACACCAAAGGAGGTCGATCACTTGCTAAGTGTCAAGATGGAACCGTGCGACACACTGAAGGCATATAACTCCCGGTATTGGGAGACCTTCAATGAGATCTTGGATTGCCCGGTCAACCTTGCAATCACTCAATACAAGCGTGGTCTCCCGGTCGGACATAGACTGCGGGACTCGCTTACCATGCACCAACCGACGTCCATGGGCCAGCTCATGCAGCGCATCAACGAGCACATTAGGGTTGAGGATGATGCGTCAGCGTCTACCGTGAAGGCAACGCCGGTAGCAACAGACAAGAAGACAGTAGGCAAAGTGCACGCAGTTGGGCAAGAGTCCAACCGCTCAAGTGACCGAGCAGAGGAATCGGACCGTGGGTCCAACTGCAAGAACCGGGGTAGAGGACGTCGAAGTGACCGGGATGACTACCCACGGGATGATGTGGCCGACGCAAACAGAAGGTTGAAGGCAAGGACTGGCATAACCACGGTCTTCAAAATTCCAATCTATCGCATACTTAGTGAAATCCGAGACGAGGAGTATGTTCGGTTTCCTGCTAAGTTGGGCGATGGACAGAGGGGTTACAACCCGCGGTATCGTTGCACATTCCACCGGGAGAGAGGCCACCGGACTGAGGATTGTTTGCCTTTGAGGCAACATTTGGAAGAGCTGGTCGCGGCCGGGCACCTCGACCTTTACATTGATGGCGGTGTAAAGCCGAATCAAGCTCCGGTCGATCCCAGGGGACAGGATGACCGGGACGTACCTCCATAAGGAGTTATTAATGTCATCCACGGCATCGTGGAACCAGAGCGTGTTTGCGAACTCCGGGGCATGATAAAAAAGGCAGAGCATATGAGGGAAGTTTTGTCGGTACAGCCTGCTATCAAAAGGGGAAAGACTGAAGAAAAAGACGTGATTAGTTTCACCTCAAGGGACTAGAGCGTATCCAGATGCCGCACAACGACGCCCTAGTAGTGACACTACGCGTAAAAGAATTTGATGTTAAGCGGATCTTGATCAATCAGGGAAGCTCAGTCGAGATCATGTATTATGATGCGTTCAAACAGCTCAAACTCCGAGTGATAGACTTGGCCCCGGCAACTTCACCACTGGTCGGTTTCAACTCACAACCAGAGTGGCCCCTGGGAAAGATTATCCTGCCGGTTAAAGCGGGATCCGTGGTCAAGCAAGTGGAGTTTTGGGTGCTACAAGTGCCTTCGACGTACAACCTTATCCTTGGGAGGGGATGGCTCCACGCTATGCAAGCCGTGGCGTCAAATTTTCACCAAGTAATGAGATTCCCCTCGGCTATGGGGGCAATCGAGGAGATTTGGGGTGATCAGGTCATGTCAAAACAATGCTTTATGGCAGTTAACGGGAGCCGAGCTGCCAAAGGCTTCGTACAAATGATAGAAGGACCGGAAGACCATGGAGTTCTGGAGGATGTGGGCACTAAGGCAAAGGACAAAGCTGTGGAGGACCTGGTTGAGGTATGAATCGATACAGAGCAGCCGGACAAGTTCTTCTTGCTCGGCTCAAGCCTTACAGCCGCAGAACGAACCGAGATGGTCGAATTTTTGATGGCCAACATCGAAGTTTTTGCATGGTCGCCTTACGATATGCCCGGCCTTGATCCAAGTTTTATTTTCCATCATCTCAATGTCTTCCCCGGAGCCAAGCCAGTCATCCAGCGAACAAGGAGATCGGCACTGCATCACGCCGAGGTAGTTGCAGAGGAGGTGAAGAACCTGCTTGAGGCACGAGCAATTCAGGAAGTGCACTACCCTCGGTGGATTTCCAATACAGTAGTGGTGCCCAAGAAGAATGGAAAGTGGCGAGTTTGTGTCGACTACAAGACAGTCAACCGAGCTTGTCCCAAGATAGCTTTCCTTTGCCGCGAATTGACCAGCTTGTGGACTTGACGGCTGGACATAGTAGGCTCAGTTTTTTGGATGCCTACCGCGGCTACCATCAGATCGCCATGCATGGGCCTGACCGAGAGATCACCTCTTTCACGACTCCAAGGGGACTTTTTTGTTACCGAGTTATGCCTTTTGGTTTGAAGAACGCCGGGGCAACCTTTCAGAGGATGGTGACCAAAATGTTCGCTCCTTTGCTTGGCCGGACAATGGAGGCCTACATCGATGACATGGTGGTGAAGAGCCGACATGAGGCAAACCATTTGTCTGACTTAGCCGAGATGTTTGCCATTCTAAAGAAGCACAGGCTGTGCTTAAATGCGTCAAAGTGTGCCTTTGGCGTGGGATCCGGAAAATTTTTGGGGTTCTTAGTCACGAACCGAGGCATCGAAGCAGACCCTACTCAGATCAGCGCCGTGCAAGAGTTGAAGCAGCCCAGCTCGACTAAGGACGTGCAGCATCTGGCCGGGATGGCTGCCGTGCTTAATCGGTTTATAAGCCGGTCATCAGATCGCTGCTGCCCTTTCTTTCGAGCATTGAAGTCAAAGTTCTCGTGGGACGAAAAGTGTGACCAAGCTTTGGCCGAGCTCAAGGAATATCTGTCTTCTCCGCCATTGTTGGTTACACCCAAGCCGGGTGAGGAACTCTTCCTTTTCCTTGTCGTCTCCCAGCACGCAGTCAGTGCGGTGCTAGTCCGCGCTGAAGGAATCAAGCACCTCCCAATTTTCTATGTCAGTAAGACCTTGCTGCCGGCTGAGACGAGGTATTTGCCACTGGAAAATCTTGCGTTGGCATTGATGATGGCTTCAAGGAAGTTGGCGCATTATTTTCACGCCCATACCATCATCATACTGACCGAGTTCCCTCTCAAAGCCTTATTCGAGCGGGGCAGACTTTTCAGGCCGAATTCTTAAGTGGGCGGTCGAGTTGGGACAGTTTGATGTGAAGTTCCAGCCGCGCACTGCTATCAAAGCCCAAACTTTGGCAGACTTCGTCGCCGAGTTCTCACCCGGCACTCATCCGGTATGCCCGGTCGATATTACCGTGGCAGATGATGAGATGCACGCAGGACCATCCGAGATGCAACCAGTTGGCGGAGGTAGCGACGCGGAGTTTGCGCGCACCGTCGAAGCGCCCTCAATTTGCACGATTTTACCACCCGGTGATGCCTTGACGGAGTTGAGTATCACAGACCCATCTGCTCTGCCCGGTCACGCATCACCAAGGGGGGAAGAAATGGAACCACACGGCTTAGAACCTGCGGCCGGCATAGTACCGCAACCTGATGATTCGCCTACGGACTTGAGCATTACAGACCGACTTGCTGAGTCCGGTGCCGAATCACCAAGGGGGGCTGGAGTGGAACCAATCACCCCAGCACTTGCAACCAGACAGACAAAGAACCGTGATCTCATTGCCCTTCGCAACTCTCAGGACCCATCAGACTGCTGGAAGCTTTTTGTGGAGGAAATGTGGAAGCTTTTTGTTGATGGGGCGTCCAACCGTCACGGTGCCGGCCTAGGTATCGTTCTTATCTCACCGGATGGCCTAACCATTGAACATTCTATCACGCTTGGCTTCCCAGCATCTAACAACGAGGCTGAGTACGAGGCCCTTCTCGCCGGGCTCAAGAGCGCTATTCAAATGAAGGCTGCCGAGCTACTGGTTTATAGTGATTCCCAGCTTGTGGTTAACCAAGTCTCTGGGATTTACGACGCAAAGGATGACAGAATGGCGAAGTACCAAGCTCTGGTCAGGGAACACCTCCAGCAGTTTCAGGCAATCCGAGTCCAACAGATAGGCCGTGAAGAAAACAGCCGAGCTGATGAGCTGGCCGGCCTCGCTTCGATGGTCGATAGTACGTCTCCAAACCCCCTGTTAATTGACTATCTTCCACGACCAAGCATTGAAGACGCCGGGTAGACGGATGTACTCTGCGTCGCGCTAGGTCCTTCCTAGATGGACCCCCTAGTCTTGTTCCTCAGAGACCGGACTCTACCAACAGACAGAAAAGAGGCACACAAAGTCCGGGTGAAGTCAGAGCGGTTTTGGCTCTCTCCAGCTGGTGCGTTGTATAAAAAGTCCTTCACCGGTCCTTATCTAAAGTGCGTGCACCCGAGTAGTGTGGAGGCCTTCTTGTACGAAATTCACGAAGGCATTTGTGGCAGCCATATAGGGGGCAGGTCCTTGGCCTACCGAGCTATTTCACAGGGATACTGGTGGCCGTGCATGCAGGCCGACGCACAAAAGTACGTCCGCAAGTGCGAAAAATGCCAGAAATTCGCCCATCAGATCCATCAGCCTGCTAAGGAACTTCTTCCCCTCACCAGTCCTTGGCCCTTCGCCATGTGGGGGCTAGATATAGTGGGGCCACTGCTAACAGCACCGGGCAGCCGGAAATTCTTCATTGCGGCCACAGATTACTTCACGAAATGGGTTGAAGCTAAGCCCTTGGCAACAATCAAAGAGAAAGACGTGAAGCGGTTTGTCTGGCAAAACGTGGTCACACGGTTTGGCGTCCCCAAGATCTTGATCTCTGACAACAGCACCCAGTTTGATGATCGCCTATTCAGAGGATTTTGTGAAGGTTTGAAGATTGAATTCTACAACTCCACTCTGACATACCTGCAGTCCAATGGTCAGGCCGAAGCATCAAACAAGACTATTCTGGATGGGTTGAAGAAACGGCTGGAGAAGGCAAAGGGAAAATGGGCTGAGGAGTTACCCAGTGTCCTTTGGGCATACCGAACAACCCCGCGGCGATCTACCGGGGAAACTCCATTTGCTTTGGCTTATGGCATGGAGGCGGTCATACCTTTGGAAGTTGGCATGCCCACCCTAAGAAGCGAGAGTTTTGCACCCGAATTGAACGCCGAGGCTATTGCCTTGGAGCTGGACCTAGTGGAAGAGCGTCGGGAGAAGGCCCTCATCCATGTGGCCGCCTACCAACAAGAGCTCTCAAAGAAATACAACAAGACGGTGCACCCCAGACCATTCAAAGTTGGTGATTGGGTTTTAAGGAAGGTTATGGGCAACACCCTAGTGCCAGGTGAAGGCAAACTAGGGGCAAACTGGGAAGGACCCTACAAAATCACCGGTCTGGCGGGCAAGGGGGCTTACCACTTGGAGGATTTAGAGGGAAGAGCAATACCCTGGCCATGGAATGCGGCCAACCTAAAACTGTATTATTTCTAAGATTTTGCTTTCTTTTCTTGTGCAAAGGAATTTTTTAGCTTGCACTGAAGAATGTAATTCTTTTTGTCAATATATAAAAGTAATTTTGCTTTAGCATTTGGACTGTTGTTTTAATGTAAAAAACCGAGATGATTTACTCCGGTTGGAAGAGTTGGTGTTTTGTCCAACTTAGAATCCCCAACCGAGATGGTTTACTCCGGTTGGAAGAGTTGGTGTTTTGTCCAACTTAGAATCCCCAACCGAGATGATTTATTCTGGTTGGAAGAGTTGGTGTTTTGTCCAACTTAGAATCCCCAACCGAGATGATTTACTCCGGTTGGAAGAGTTGGTGTTTTGTCCAACTCGGGATTCCCAACCGAGATGATTTACTCCGGTTGGAGGAGTTGGCGTTTTGTCCAACTTTGAATTCCCAACCGAGATGGTTTACTCTGGTTGGATGAGTTGGCGTTTTGACCAACTTCGGATTCCCAACCGAGATGGTTTACTCTGGTTGGATGAGTTGGCGTTTTGACCAACTTCGGATTCCCAACCGAGATGCTTTACTCCGGTTGGAAGAGTTGGCAATTCGTTCAAGTTTGTTATCACCAACCGAGATGGTTATTTCGGTTGATGAATTTGCTGTTTTGTTCTGGTTAACTACTTCAACCAAGTTATGAATTCCGGTTGACGGGGTGTTTTGTGCAATCTATGTTTTATATCGAGATGTTTTGCTGAAAGTGGAATTGATGGCAACCGTGCAAACACTTGGCAAAATTTGAGTTTTTCATTGATAAAAAGTCAATACAAAAGGTGGGGACAGAGCCCGGTTACATCAGAAACGTTCAAAGCAAAAATATAAAGAAGAAAAGAAATCTAAACTAAGGGGGAGAGATTGGTGAACTCGTCCTCGGCGGCCTCAAGATTGATGTTTGGACTTTTGTCTTGGGCACCGGGCTCGTCATGGCCGGGCTGCTCCTGCACCTCGGCCTCCTCTGCCTCCGCGTCTGTCTCGGCGTCACCCTCTTCCAGCCCTTCCTCGGCCTCGGCTTGTAACGCGATGAAGACGTCGTTTACGTAAGGCACGAGGTAGACCGGTAGGGAAGCAGCGGGAGGGTTGGCAAATACGTCGGTGTCAGAGCCCTGGCCGAGGTGTTCGCAGGCGGACTTCCAGCCAGCTTTGAAGTAAATGTCTTGCGTCGCAAAGACTTGTTTCTTATAGCTCTCCTCGGCTTCATTGAAGCCGGCATTGTTAGCATCCCGGCAGTCTTTCTTTCGCGACTTTTTGAGAGCGTCTAGCTCGGCCTGGAGCTCATCCCGTTTTTTCTCGGCCGTATCCAGCTAACCGAGCAGGCGGTTGTTGTCTGCATTAGCCATCTGAAGTGAAGACTTAGCCCGGCCGAGCTCGGCTTGGAGGCCCTCGACTTGACTGGCGGTGTCACTCGCCTTCTGCCAAAGTCTGTGGATGCGCTCCAAGACCAAGTGCTGCTTTTGGATGGCCTGCAAAATGAGAATTTGATTAGAGATGAAACCGTGCAAACACTTGTGAAAAATGAAGTAGAAAATTGAAATTCTTACCCTGGTCATGGACTTCACGGAAGATTTGACCAACCGGGTGTCAGGAACGTGGTCGCTGCCAACCACGTCACTGGGCAGTAGCAGAGCCTTTGTCAGATCGAAGGCAAGCAAGTGCTCCTTGTCGCCTTTGACCGAAGCAGTTGCCGGGATCTCTTTCCCCCGCTGCTTCAACTGCGGCCGCCACGCTGGGACGGGGCTGACTGGGTCGGCTGGTCGCTCGGTTGATAGTTCGGCGACGAACTCGGCAAAAGGATCTGCCCGCGGTCTTTTGCCAGCCCGGCGTGTTTCTCTGCTGGACTGCCCGGCGGCTGGAGAAGCTAAGGCAACCACGGCGGCACTGGATTGACCGGCAGCCGGGGAGCGCCCGACGATGCTCGGTATCTCGGCCGAGGTTACAGTGAGGAGGTTCTTGATTCGGCTTCTTTTTGCCATTTCTTGTTCGTCTGTCAACCGGATTAAGGGGACGTCTGGAAGGGTAGGGTCTGGAGGTGGCGAAGGAGCGCGGAGGAAGTCAGTTACTCTACTCCGGCGCGGAGCAGAATACCTGTAGGTCGGAGTGTAGCCTAGTAAATCGTTGCAATCTCGGTGGAAATATTGAAGCACGGTCCGAATTGCCTCGACGTTGGGAAATTGATAGTTGGCTTGCAAGGCTTGGATTACTGCAAAAGAAACAGGAAAACCGGTTAGTTACAGGATAAAGAGTTAGGCTAACCGAGCATGTTTGAGTGACTTACACGAGGAACCGAAGTCCTTGCTTATAAACCAGCCCGGCACCTCGGCTGTTTCGTAATTGCCCGACACCCAGAAAAAATCGTCGTCGTGCAGATCTTTATCCGGGGTGCCGGTTACAATTTTTTCCTTGCCCGGTCTTATCTTCAGGTAATAAGCAAGGCCGTCACCGGTGTGACCCATTGTGTATTGCCTCAATATCTCGGCTAGACCTAAGTTGGTGCCTAGCCGATTGTTCAATTCATGAACGTCGTTGATAATTCTATAAGTGTTGGTGGACACTTGTGTGGGTGCCAGCCCGGTGCGGCGGAGGAACTCGGTGATAAGTGGGTTTAATGGGAAACGGAGGCCTCCTTCGACAATTGACAGCACGGTGAAGGGGCATTGGTCTAGTCTGCCCTAGGGTGTTGTCTCATCTTCAGCCAGTTCGAGATGGACGTCGGCCGGGATGCCGTACTCCTCTCTGAATGCAGCTAGCGCGGCCGGAGTATCCACTAGGAAGCGGAATTTCCCCATTTGCGGCCGAACTGAGGTAGCTCGGCTGAGGTGTTTGGCACAGTGGCAATTTTAATTGCTCGGTCTGGAGAACCTGAGGAATGGACAGTGGTCCCCTTGGACTCTGCAGGAAAAGGATGGCAAGTGTAAGTGTGAGCGCGGTTGCGCGGAAGGAGCTGGACTTAGCTCGGTCATTAAGGATGCCAAACCACCTCAGTCTCCTAAGCTAACTAAAGAGCTCGATCGCCCAGGCAGGCCAGATATTAGCCCGGTTGAGCGACCATTTCCTAATGTTATCTCGGTTTTTGCTGGGGTTAAGACAAACATGTTATTTGCTCGGTTGGATTGGTTTTTTGGATCAAATGAAGACCAGGAGCCCGGTCAGCCCCAGTTCTTCAGTGTTCTTCAGGAAAATAAAGAACACCAAGAACAATGGGAGGTTAAGGACGGTTTCTATGGCCTATGCCCTAAGAACTAAGTTTTTGTGCCCTAATGTGTGTAATATTGAAGAAAATAGCAACAAAAGAGGGATCGAAGGTCTTACCAATGAGGGGCAACTGCTTTTTCTTCGAGTACAAACGCAAAGAACGATAAACAAGGCCAAGGCAAGGATGCTAGAGCTCTGGAGTCGTATAACAGAATGGCAGTAGGAGGAGATGGAGTTTGGGAGGTCCTGTATGTATAGACAAGAGAGAGACCGCCCAAATTCAAAACTCTGGCAAAAACGGCGGGTTGGCTGCTCGATGACCAATGGCAGCCCGCCACGTGTTCCCATTTATGGCGACGTCAGGACTGAAGCGACGGGTTGAAGAGTCGAAGAGCCAACCGGGCTACTTTCGAAGAAAAGGACGTCAGCTAAGGAGTACAACCGGGCAAGTCTGCAGACAGTTATGTTTACTAGCCCGGACGCCCTTTGGCATCTTGAAGACCGCAGAAATGTTATCTCGGTCGAAGTGAGTAATCCCAGTTACGCTTCCGCGGACGGAATTAAGGGGTAATTGAGAGGGTGATTTATGATCTGGAATTGGGCCGAGGTAACGGCCGAGCAGATTGGGAGCCCAACGGTGCATGGGGTCGAGATGATCGATTATCCACCCGGAGATGGGCTGCAAGAACTTGGGCCAGGCAGAAATTGGGCCAAGTGTATGCCACCCCAGTGCTCGGTTGGACCGAGCTGCTTGGTCAAGGGATGGCTGAAGCCAGACAAGCTGAGTGACCGGCGCCCGGAAAGGCGTGGTCAATCGAGGAAACCGTTTGATCAGCAGGAAGGCCGACCACAGGAGGTGCCCCGGGCTCGGCTTTGCCGAGATGCCAACTAGTCCGGTCCTCCCTAGGCCTAGCCAGTGAAGTGCTTTGGAATGAAGCACAGCACGGCCGTGGATAGAGAAGCTCGGCCGCCGAGTTCCAACTGACAGGGCAGGCAGTTGGGATTAGGTGACGTTCAGCAGGGTTTATGCTGACAGATGGGATAGCAGAGCCACGTGTCGGGAGATGACTGTGAGTGGATATCAGACGCAGAGGGTATATAAGCATGTCTGTGCCCCCCATACGGGGATAGAGAAACACTTTGTAAGAAAACCCCTCCACTCTAACACTCCTCTCTCTCTCTCTCTATCCTAAGGTGTGTGCTAACTTGATCGTCGGAGGGTTTTTCTGGCCACACACCGCCGGGCAGCTCACCGTTATTTGCTCGCAGGTGATCAGACTTAAACGGAGCTTGGAAGAAAGGAGTACGAGCTTGCCAGAATATTTGCTCCCCGTACAGTCTATTTCATGGAATTGCACTACAAGTGTATGAGGCATGCAAGAGGTGACCAAACCAAACCCTAACAGAGGTATGACATGGCAAAACATCACAAAAAACATGCTGAAATAGAAACAAAACAAGTTAGAATGACATGCTACTTCATGAAGCATACAAGATTAGTTTGTGAGATTTACACTACAAGTGTATTAGGTATGCATGGAGTGACAAAACCAAGTAAAAAAAGTGGCATGCCATGCTAAAATAAGCCCAAATACAAGCTAATATATGGCCAACATAAGCTTAGCAAATATGCTCACACATGAGGCATATGAAGCAAGTATTCAAGACACAAGGAGAGGGGATGACCCTCTCCTTTTTGGGACCTCAAAACACCCTTCCCACCACTGAAATTCCTCTGAGTTTCAGTGGTGAGAAGGCCAAAACAAAGTGGTCCCAAAGGCTTAAAAAGAAGGCACAAAAGCAAGGCCAAACAAGGCCTAAGAGGGGGTAAACAGCCCCTAACACAAAAGTAATCTTAAACAAAGATCTTAAGCATACAAAATCAAAACTTTTTGTAGTTTAGAGTTAAGCTTAAAACAATATGCAAGTAAGGCTAAAATCTTAAGCAAGAATGGGGGTTTAAGGAGTTAAAGGCTCACCCTTGAAGACCACCTTCAAAACCACAACTCCAGCAGGTTTTTCTAATTAAAACCAATCCAAAACAACCAAAATAAACCTCAAGAAGCTTCAGCAACAAAAGGAAGGTATTTGAGTGTGTGTTTGTGTACAAAAGTGTGATAAAATGACACTTTAAGGCACAAAAATGAAAGAGATGGAGGATTATAGAGACAAGGGTGCATCTATCACTCTCTAACACAAAAAGCTGAACCTAGAGGAGGGAGGGGAGCCTCCCTCTTATAGAGAACAAAAGCTCAAGTTTCTTAAAGAAGCTAAGGGTTCAAGGCTATCCCTCCATACACGTGTATGGAGGATGGTTCTGGTGTCTTCCAACTGTGCCAGCTAGAAGAAAATATCTCCAAAAAGGTGACAAAAAGCAGCCGACCACTTGAAGTGGTCGGCCAGCTACTTTAAGTGGTCGACCGAGCACTATAAGTGGTCTCCCAAAAATAAAAGTGGTCGGCCATGGTGGGAGAAGGTCAGCAGTATGAAAACAAGCAAATGGTGTGGTGGTCGACCACTTTTTAATAGTCCAAAGACTAGGGAGACCAGTTTCCCGACCAGAAAACTGGCTGGCAAGAAGCAAAGTGGTCTCCAAGGGGAAGAACTGGTCTCCCACCCTTGTACCACCTTCCAAACAAGGAAAACAAGGTTTGTACCAAAAACAAACAAAAAAGGATGCAAGACGAAAGTCCGGGAGGCAAGGTGCGCAGCCGGGAGACCCGAAAACTAGTTTACGAGCACCAAAAGTGATTTACGACCACAAAAGTAGTCTCCCAAACCACAGTGGCCCTCTAGGCCAAGGAAACAAGGTGTGGTTCAAAAACCACGCCAAACGGAGAACGTTGAGCGGTCCCGAGTCAAGGCGCGTGGCCGAAGGCTTCGAAAACCGGAAACTAGTCTCCAAGCGGGAAAAGTGGTCTACGACCACAAAAGAGTGGTCTACAAGACCTCTCCCTCCCTCAGGCAAGGAAAACAAAGCTTGGTCCACAAATCGAGCTGAAACACAAAGAGTTTAGAGGCCCGGAGTCAAGGCACTCAGCTGAAAACTCCGAAACCTCAAAACGAGCACAACATGCGCAATCAACGAGCGCTCAATCGATGACGTCTGAGTCTTAATGTCGGTCAAAAATGGGGTGTCTACAGTATGTTTTCACAGCTCAATGGACTATGTATATATATATATATTGTATATTTGCTTCTGCAGCTCCAAACTATATGTTATTCTGTTAAGAGGCCTTTAGTAATCTAAGGATTACTGGCCGGTTACGACGCTAAACCCATAGAGGCTGGTTTGGGTTGTGACAATAGTGACATTTGTGATTTTAAATTAATTCAAACTAGAAGTGAGAAAAAATATTTTATCACTTTCATAGATGACTATACTAGATATAGTTATGTTTATTTAATTCGAACCAATGATGAAACTTTGGAAACTTTCATTCAATACAAGAATGAAGTTGAAAATCAACTTGGTTAGAAAATTAAAATCTTAGAAGTGATAAAGGTGATGAATATGAATCACCTTTTGGTGAATTTTGTAAAGAACATGGAATAATTCATCAAACCACCGCTCCTTACTCACCTCAGCAAAATAGAATTGCTGAAAGGAAAAATAGGACTTTAAAAGAAATGATAAATGCCATGTTAATTAGTTTTGGATTACCTCAGAACTTATGGGGGAAAGCAATACTTTATGCTAATTATATGGTTAATAAAGTACCCCGAAAGAAAATGAATCAAACACCTTATGAAATGTGGCATGTGAGAGTACCATCCTACAAATACTTAAAAGTGTGGGGGTGTTTGGCTAAAGTGGCTATTCCTAATCCTAAAAAGACTAAGATAAGTCCTAAAACAGTTGATTGCATTTTCATTAGTTATGCCAAGAATAGTAGTACATATCGGTTTTTGATTTATAAATCAGAACATTCCGAAATGCATGTAAATACTATTATTAAATATCGGAATGCGTCTTTCTTTGTACATGTGTTTCCAAATAAAACTGGACAAGAGACTAGTACTAACAAAAGATCTCATGATGCTATTATTAGTTAGGATCAAGAACATGATCAAGAACAAGAGCAAGAGATAGATCAAAATGAGGAAGAGGAACCTAGGCGTAGTAAACGTGCTAGAATCTCAAAATCTTTTGGTCTAGATTTCTTAACATTTTTGTTAGAAAATAAGCCTTTAACTTTCAAAGAAGTTATGTCCAGTCCTGAAGCTCCTTTATGAAAATAAGCTGTAAATAGCGAAGTTGAATCCATCTTGTAAAATCACACTTGGGAATTGGTGGATTTGCCACCAGGTTGTAAACCTCTTGGGTACAAGTGGATTTTTAAAAGAAAAATGAAAGCGGATGATCAATTAACAAATACAAGGTAAGACTTGTGGTAAAAGGTTTTAGACAAAAAGACGATCTTGATTACTTTGACATATACTCACCGGTTACTAAAATAACATCCATTAGAATGTTAATTTCTATTGCATCGTTGTATAATCTAGAAATTCATCAAATGGATGTGAAAATCGCTTTTCTTAAATGGTGAGTTAGATGAAGAAATTTACATGAAAAAACCAGAAGGATTTTCTATTCTAGGAAAAGAAAAGAAAATGTGTAAATTGGTTAAATCATTATATGGTTTAAACAAGCGCCAAAGCAATGACATGAGAAATTTGACAAAGCAATGATGCCAAATGGATTCAAAATTAATGAATGTGACAAATGTGTTTATATTAAAAACATAAGCAAAGCTTATGTAATTGTATGTCTTTATGTAGATGATATGTTCATCATAGGTAGTAATAATGAAATGATTAAAACTACCAAGAAAATGTTGAATAAACATTTTGACATAAAAGACATGGGGAATGCTGATGTAATTCTTGGTATGAAAATTACCAAAATATCAGAAGGTTATGCTTTGTCACAATCACATTACATTGAGAAAATACTTGACAAATTTAGCAAAGATGATAATCATCTTGCTAGAACACCTGTGGATATTAATTTGTTTCTTTCGAAGAATGTACAGGAAAATATTTCCCAATTAGAGTATGCCCAAATTATTGGAAGCTTAATGTACTTGATGAACTGCACTTGCCCAGATATAGCTTATGCAGTAAGTAAATTAAGTAGATATACGAGTAGTCCGGGAGTAGAACACTAGAAAGCAATTATAAGGGTTCTAAGATATCTCCGATTTACTCGTAACATAAGGCTGAATTATACTAGATATCCAGTAGTACTTGAAGGATACTGTGATGCAAACTGGATATCGGATACTAGAGACTCAAAATCCACCAGTGGTTATGTCTTTACTCTTGATGGTGCGGCTGTATCTTGAAAATTTTCCAAACAAACTTGCATTGCTAGGTCTACTATGGAATCAGAATTCATAGCTTTAGATAAAGCTAAGGAAAAGGCAGAATGGCTTCGCCACTTCCTTGAAGATATTCCGATGTGGCCAAAATCGGTGCCTGCTATATGCATACATTATGATAGTCAATCAGTAATTGGTAAAGCATAGAGTCATATGTATAACGGTAAGTAACGACACATTCGTCGTTGACATAACACTGTAAGACAACTACTTTCTAATGGAATTATTTCCATTGAATATGTAAGTCTAAAGACAACATAGCGGATCCACTAACCAAAGGGTTAGCAAGAGAACTAGTTGAGAATTCATCGAGTGAAATAGGACTTAAGCCTATTAAATAAGAGTACCACAACGGCAACCCAACCTAGTTGACTGGAGATCCCAAGATCCAGGTTCAAAGGGACAACCGAGTTGTGTATGACTTAGAAGGATCACTGAGGAGTCAAACTCCTACCCATTTCTATGATGAAATAGTGATGTCTGCAGCGTTTTAGGTTAAGTAATACTTTTAATGATTCTTATATCTAAGTATACCTAGTGGAGTATGGCAGGATACTCTTCATAAGAATCACCTATATAAGTGTGAACTGGGCCAGTTCTATGAGATTTGTGAAGGGCTACAATTCTCTAGAGCACTCATAACAGACCAGGTTGTTCAGGGCTAATATGAACACAATAGTGAGAACTAAATTGTGTCTGGTAATATACTGTGTGAGTTCTATTATCTTGATTTACACAAATGACTGAACAGTTCAAGACATCATGTTCACTGGTTAGCTAGTAAATCCGATAGTGTCTCACAAGGGAAGGTTCAAAGCCAAAAGCTACCTATCATTTGCAAAATATTTTCAATTTCTGTACTCTCTGTAATTAGATCATGTTGTTGCATTTTCTCTTTGTCAAATTCCATTCATATGGGAGATTGTTGGAAAATTTGGTTTTTATAGGCTTATTTTGGGCTAACTTTGAGCTCAATTTTGAGTGGGCCCCAAACGTCTTTTGGGGTGGGTCCGAAAAGGTGACGTGTTCCTTGCCGCATAACAAGTCACACGGTGAAGACGGTTCGTCAAAACCATTTATGAGTGAAGGAGAACTTGATGTCGTTTTCGGGTTCGTGGAATGGACATTTAAAGAAGTAAAATGTGGGTTTCCTTGTAAGGCTTGTCCCACATTGAAAACTTAAGAGAACTTATGTGTGTATATAAGTTCTAGGTGGCAACACTTGGGTTAGGCCCCAAGGAGCAACCCAAGTTTGTAAAAGGGAGGAGTTATGGACAAATTGAACCTTGGCTTAAACCACAACACACGCACCGTTGCCGCCGTCTGTCCGACTGGCCGGCCAAGCGGTGCTGGGCGCAGTTGTGGATCGGGTCGGTTCTAATGTTAATTTTTTGAACAAAATTCATTTGAATTTTTTCAAAAATTCTTGTGGGAAATTAATTCAAAATTTGCACCAAATTTGAATTCAAAATTTCTGTCCATAATTGTGCCTCTTCCAGTCTGAAATTCTAGCAGATAAACTGCCAGAAACTGTCCAGCAGTTACAAGTTCAAAACTGCTGCAGATTTGTCCAATTTTCAAACTGTATCTGTTTTGCACCTGTTCATTCAAAATCAGACATGTTCGGGTCTGTCTAATTGCATATAAATAGAGACCCAATTCCAGTAGTTTTAGAAATCTGAAAACATCCTGAAAAACTCCAGAAAAATCTGTCTCCTTCCCGGTTTTGCTCTTTCTTTGCATTATTCTACATACTAGTTTTATAGGAAAAATTTCAGAGAGTTTAGAACACAGGTTTTGTTCACCGTACAAATTATTTGGAGTGCTACAACAATTTGTGAAGATCATTGTATCTTGGGAGATAGACGCCTTTTATTTGTAAGACCAATAGCAGGGTGAATCTGTCTTAAGGACAGAGTGTCACATACTCGACTTGATCTTTTTATTCGGTTCGATAAAATAAATTCTGTAAATAACGTATTTAATTGTTTGATTTGTTTCAATTTATTTATTGAACATAGAAGATTGTTCCTACAGATTTAATCTTATAAAAGGAAAGCTAATTTTCAAAAGTGTAGGGATTAATTATATTGTTCTCAAATCACAGGAAATGAGATTGTATAACAAGAAGCTTATTTTTTATTTTTATAACAATTAGTACAAGAGGAATAAAATTAATTAAAGTTGCATAGGGTAATAATAAAATTTGAAAGGAATGAAGTGTATAACCCATCTAATAGGCTAACTATCGATCTTAAATGAGACTGCCTTCTACATAATTTTTTAAAATTTTATTCAATTGTATAACACTACTTTACTAGTTTACGTTGCTGTTGTCTCAGTTTATTGTTATACACACCTTATGTTATGTTTGGTTGGGTAATTTGAGAAGAGATTTAGAAAAGAAAAAAAGAAAAAAATGTGTGAAGATGAAATGTAAGTATGTTTTATTTATATTTCACCAGGGACGGACCTATACTTAGACAATAGAAAACAATAGCCCCCTTGCTTTCACAAGAAGTCTATATTAGTTTCTCATATATATCACATATAACCTCTTCCTCAAGCCACAATTTATGTGAACTTCTATTTTGATCGAACATAGTTTATATAAACTGCTCACCAAAATTAAGACCATTTCATTTCATTTAGCCCTTATCCTCATTCTGTATACTTATATTTATATTGATATTATATTATATTGTTGTAGAAACAACCAATTCCCTGCAATAAAGAAAAAGGGAAAAAAAAAAAAAAAAAAAACCTCACCCATAAATATTGTCAAAAATAAGTTTCGAAACAAAATTGTCACAATCCAAACTCGCCCCTATAGGTTTAGCGTTATAACTGGCCAGTAATCCGAGATTACTGAACGCCTTCCTGTATAATCAAAAATAACTGGGGCTGGCAGAAGTAAAATACAAAAAAATACTAATAGTCCAATGAGCTATGCGTCTATATGAACAAGCATGTACACATATAAACGTTAACTTACCTACACAACGATACATAACTTATAACATAATATTTTATACAAAACATATGCACATGCTGAACATGTACATCATGACCAAAAGCTTGATAATGGCCTTCCAAGCCTAGCCCAACTCGGAGGTGCTCAAAACAACTCAGTAGGCTTCAAGACAGTGGCTTGGCTAGAGACCCCTTCTAAACTTGTCCTCCAGGACGCGCACCTATACACGTACATAAAAAAATAGTGAGCTAAAGCCCAGTGAATAACATTAAAGTAAAGATGTTAGTAATAATGTCCGCTTAAACATTAAAAGCAATTCACATGTTCGTTAAGGAAAAGTATAGCAGTCATAAGGATCCACGTGCATATATAGCGATCTTTCAAACCATAATTAATACGGACAATCATATAACTTGATGTCTTGTACACATTTGGCCATGGTATTATTACCCCCAGGCGAGGGTCACGTGCATATAGGCCTCGGTATTGTTACCCTCGGGCAAGGGCCACGTGAATATAGACCACGGTATTATTACCTCCGAGTAAGGGCCACGTGAATGTAGACCGCGGTATTGTTACCCCCGGGTATGGGCCACATGAACATAACCACGGTATTATTACCGCCAAGTATGGGCCATGTGAGTATATCGCATGAAATGAGATACTCATTTATTCAGTAAATCATGTCACTGTAGAAACAATTCTTAGCAATAACAATCACAGTCAAATATGCATTCATTCAGTAAATCATATCACTGTAGAAACAATTCTTAACAATGACAAACAGTCAGAAAGAATAACTCAAATATATTTTTACAATATTGTTACTCACAGTTCGTCCCTTGGGGCATGTGGCTAGGTTGCAGTGTCTGACCTATATAAACACAGACAAGCACAATGGTTTAATATACAGTCTCACTGGTTTAATTACTCGTTACTTAGTCGTTAAACATTTCCGTTTCATTCCTTAATTTCCTTCATGTTTATAAGATGCGAATACACATGGAAACCACATGAAAATCACGTAAACGGAGGCCTAACAGTCCGAGACATAGCCAGAAAACACAGGTTGGATCTGCCCTGTTGGCCGCACGTGCGGTGCCCTTGACCGCAAGAGCAGTGGTGAAACAGTAGGCATTTTTGGGCAAATGAAGGTTGGCCACTCGAGTGATGGCCCAAGCCGCTTGAGCGGTCTGGGTCTATTTGCAGCCCAAAAATCTGCTCTTGAATGGAATCTCATTCTTTCCAATATCAAACTTCATTTCTATGTATTTCAAGGCCAAAAACTCATAAAAACATGTTGAATGCAACATATCTAGTTTAAACAAAATCATAATCATAACTTCAAAATGGAGCTTAAATTTTATACAAAACATTCAAACCCTTGAGTTAACCATCATTTATACAAATTGAGCTCCCACCCTTGAAATTCATGGGGTTTATTCTACAAATCTCAAGAATCATGCAAGAAAACAAATTTATGAACATTATTTCCATGAATCTATGCCATACATGAGGATACAACATGTCCTTAACAATATATGGCAAAATACATGCAAAACTCACACATAAGTCATAAATTCAACTCTATAACACTTAATCTTCAAGAATTAGGAGTTAGATTCTTACCTTGGGCCTTTATAGGTACTTAATCTTCCATAATCTTGTTGAATACAAGCTTGATCTTGAGCCTTTCTTTCCAGTTCCACACTTCTTCTTGGTTTCCCTCTTTCTCTTTCTCTTTCTCCAGATTTTTCTTCTTTTTTTTTTTTTTTTTTTTTTTGGACTCTAAGAAATGTATATATATATACTATCTAATACTTAATTAAATCTAATTTAATTCATTCTGAATCAGATTTTTACAAAACTTCATATTTGGTCTTAAAATCCACACTTATTACAAATATGTATTCCGTTCTGGTTTTTGAAGCCTCTAAAGCCTTCAATTTCAGTGTAAAGTCGCAATGAAACCATCCAAATGCACCTTAACGAATCAGACAAAATTAATTTTCAATTACACTTCCCAAATGGCTCTAAAAATTTCCATTAGCATATCCTTGTACTCAATTTCGGTTTCTAAATCTATTAAGGTCATCAATTTCAGTTCCAAAGTCGTAGCCCCAATAGATATTTCTCCAATTTCGACAGGTATTCTCAAATTAATTCATATTAATGCATAATTAAGAAAAATAATTGTAACACACATTTCGGGGCCGTTACAAAAATAGAGGATGATTTTCTCACAGAGTATTTGTTTGTGTACATTGTAAAAGAAATTACTTAAAATTTTAATCTAGGGTCAGGGACAAAAGACTTTTGATGTTTAAAAGAATATTAACTTCTGCTTTGATAAATGATTGAGCTGAAATATATCAAGAAAGAAACAATTATTTGTAATTTTTTGTTAAGGTCCAATACTAGTTTTATTTTTTATGTATTAATTTAGCATTCAGTCTTAGTATATTTCTCATTTTTTATTATAGAAAAATCTAATAGTTTGTATTTTGGATACACTAGATATGAGGAATGAATTCAACTACCGACTTCTTAATGAGATTTACGGCTCTATTAATTGGCTAACCATTATCTATGATAGTTTATATCCAATAGCCAAAACTTTTTATCAATATTTTGGCCCTCTTGAACATGAAATCTTGGTTCCGTCCCTGTTTAATATTAAATTTAAATTTCAATTAATGTAATAATTACATATTTTTGGTTTTGTAAATTTCAATAAATTGATGAATCTTATCTATTATAATAAAAATCTCATTTTTTTTAATAACCACAAGCCAAAAATACAAACAAAATAATGGAAAAGATTAAAAAAATCATTTAATTAAATTATATTGGTATAATAAAGGAAAATACTTAGATTAGAGCATCCACATCCGTCTCAACAAATTTTGAGTCAAATTATAATAAAAAATCTACTTTGTATTTTAGTTAGTATTTATTGTATATAGATACTACATCGGACTCTCTATTATAAATAGTTGTTTTTATGATTTGCTAGATTATGCAAATAACCTGTCCAACACAACTTCTACGAGAAGTTTTTCAAAAAAATAAATAAATAAGTAATGTTGGATATCTTGCCGGATGACTAGCAGGATGTCTGATAAATATTATATTTCATATTCTTAAAATAAAATAAAAGATGTAGGGTAGCAGCCGGTCGTTCGGTAAGATGTTCAATCACTCTTAAAAATAAATGATTAAATATTATATAACCTGTGAACAATACCTAGCAATGGCCAATTTTGTTTTGTAATAACCAACCTGATAGAGAACTAATTTGGAATGTTAACTTGCTAATATAACCTCAAAATTATAATAAAGAGCCTGATATTGATGTTTTTTGGCTTCATTTGGGAAGAAGGAGCCTCAAAATCATTACATTCTTTTTCTCACAAAAAGTTTAAAAAGTCAAAAAGTCATTCCCAAACGAGGCTAAATGTAACGCCCTCAAAATAATAACAATAAACCCATCAGATAAGACATGCAATTTACATTTAAACTAACCGCATTCCTTTCATTCATTAGAATTCCAAGACATAAGTATTACATGATAACCTCATAACAAAATGCCCTATGGGCTTACAGCTTTCCAAGTTAACACTTGGTTACAACAAAGAGTTCTAACTCGTTTACACATTAAGCCCTTGGCTTGAAATTACATGTAATACATCAAAAGTAAAACGACAAAACTATGCCCGCCACTAGCCTACCAGCTATGTCCTTGGAGGTGGCATGCTTCCTGTACCTGAAAATGATATTCCCATATAGGGTGAGCCACAGCCCAGTAGAAATACACTAAACCAACCATGGACAATGACTAAAACATTAGCAATTGATAGTTGGTCAACACTGATACGACCACATAAATTACATATTTATGTCAACGACTTACAAGTCCCAATTACTTTTCATTTTCCCTTTTTCAACAGATAAGCATGCTAGCTCTATCATCATTTCCACAGATATGTATAAAAACTATATCTCACATTCAGATAAGCATAAAAGCTATATCCACATTCTCTCAGATATGTATATCAACAATATCCACAGATAAGCATACAAGCTGTATCCACACTCTACAACAGATATGTATAACCACAATATCCACACTTCACAACAGATATGTCTATCAACAATATCCACAGATAAGCATACAAGCTGTATCCACACTTCACAAAGATAAGCATATGAGCTCTATCTTCACTTCTCTAGACAAGCATATGAGCTCTGTCTACGGAGTTCATCCCCTATCTCCTCCCAATACCTATCCGGTTTAGAGGTACATCCCCTATCTTCCCCTAAACCGCGGAGTACATCCCCTATCTCCTCCTCTACACATAACGTATATAAACACATTGGTTCTATATACTATCACACAATACATACAATTAATGTATTCTATCAACCGTCAAGTTCCATGACTCATTCCATTGATTAGTTTCCGTTTACCTAATCATCATGCATTGTCTACAATAATCTCGACTATCCTCCACCGATAGCCCAAAGCAGTTATTTCTAAAACAGAAAATAAATGCACAAATGGATATTCAATCAACATTCCATTTCCTCATTTCTCACCAATTAATTATCCCAATTAATTAAACAATGTAATTAGGCCATTTTCCATAATTACCATTTCAACCCTTAGGTCCCATTTTCATCAATGATTCAACAATCATTCCATTTTTTTCATGCCAAACATGCATCTAGGTTTATTATGAATGAAACCCCAACTTTTGTATAACTTCACAAAAGCCCCAAACTTTCACAAAATTACCAAACCAAGCCCAACATCTCAAAATACCAAAATTTAAAGACAAAACCCATAGAGAGGAGTAGGTTATCCCTACCTCAAATTCGGAGTCCCAAAGAAGAAGACGACAAAACCCAACGTGCTCCAAAACCCGAGATTTTCAGATTAAAAAGAAGCCCTCGACGATCAACAACCTTTTTGTAAAGGCCAAAGGTGAGTAAATCACTCCTACTAGATCAAAACCTAGAGAGAAGGTAGAGTCTAGAGTGAGAGGCTCAACAATGGTGATTTAGGAAAAGTAAGAGAGAGAAGAGAAAGTGAAAAAGTGATTTGAAAAGTCACAATTTCGGGACTTTAACCCAGGTCTCCGCTCGAGCGTAAAACACCCCGCTCGAGCGGCCACTCACAGACTTCCGCTCGAGCGACCAACCTCCCGCTCGAGCGCAGAATGCACTCGCTCAGCACTTTTGCAGAGCCAGACCCCCGCTCGAGCTCCCAACCCTACGCTCGAGCGTACAACGCTGCACAGGAAAATACTGAAAGGGTGTAATCTCCGCTCGAGCGCCAAAATCCCCGCTCGAGCGTACAGGCCAAAAATCTGGGCAACTAGTTTTGGTTTCTAAACTCAACCAACCTGTAACAAATCCGCCCAACACATCCTATAACTCAAATACGAAGTAAAAAGGATGCAAACAAGATAATAAACAACTACCAACATCCACGGACACATGTCCGGATCACAGTATAACAAGGGTAAACCTGGGATCGCTATACTAAAATAGCCAAAAAGCCAACCCACTTTCCAAAAGAACTCTTAGCAATTTAAATCAAGGGCAGGATTCCTCTCATGGGAGGGCCAGATTGTTAGAAAAAAAGAAGAAGGCACAAAGCAGATTCCAACCGTTAATACATCAAGTCGAGTTTAATTATTATGAAAATATTATATATCCTCTATCTTATAAAATCTTAATATCAGAAACCTTAAAAAAGCTCTCATTTTTTTTATAATAATTTATTTATTATTTTTTGTGTCAAAACTATATTGATTTAATAGGTTTCATTACTCATGTTTATTACCAATGTAATGTCGACATATAAGATGATAAACAAAACATGAGAACAAACTATGATTATCGTAATATTACTGTAAAAATTTAGAGAACAATTACATGAGTTATTATTGAAAAATAACTCTAATATATTATGAAATTTACAAATTTTTTAAATATTATATTAAATTTTAGAGGAGTCATTATGTAATGGGTAATGATACATTTATTAATTTTGGAGTTCCAATTGAGTAGAAAAAAAGTCAAAATATCATATCATAGATGAGACCTACCTATTTAGATCTCTTAGAGCTCCAAAACATTTTTGTCAGGTAATATATAAAAAACAAAAATACTTGGGACCCCTTTTTTGAAACTCACAACTTCTTTGAATCTCAATCATTAATGTATGTATGGGACCATCAATAATTAAAATCCAAAAAAAATTGTGAAATTTTTTTAAAAAATAAGTCTCAATCATCTATATAATAAGTCAAGAGTGTTTTTGAAAATGTCTTAAAAATGTATGTGAGATACATTTTGATCCCACGGTTTAGATCCATTCTAATAAAAATCAATGGTTGAGATGTGTTTTCCCGCCCAAACACTCGGTCCTCTCTCCCTCTCCCACCTACCCACGTCTCTACCCATTTCATCTTTCTCTCTCTCCCTCTCTGTTGCACGCTACCTCTCTCCTTCTCCCCCCTCCTCTCTCAGTGGCTTGAATTCGCAACCCTCCCACTCGCTGCCTTGGACCTCTCCGATTCGCAACCCCGATTGGAGCTCTCCGTTACCACTCTCCCTCACTCCGACGTTCGCAATCAGGACCGCTGCCTACCCATCGCCAACATCAGTCGGATCATGAAGAAGGCGTTGCCTTCCAACGGCAAGATCTGGTGAAAATTAGGAAGTCATTATCTGAGATATCTAGCGTATTTCTAACGGAAGTCATTATCTTTGATACGATTCCCGAAATCTGGTCAAAATTAGGGCTTTTACTCGACTGATTTCGAAGGGGAAAATCTGGGAAAATGAGGGTTTTGATGGTTCGAATGTGGTATACGATGGAGTCGGCTCGAGATTCAACGTGGACTTATTAAGATGAATGGTGAATTCTGATGCAGAAAACGAGTTTGATTTTGGATTTTCGTAGGAGGGTTTTGGAACGCGAATAAGTAGCTGCGAATTTTGCTGATGATTCAGAAATTGAAGTCACGGGAAAGAGAATCGAGGACAAAGAAATTTTGGGGAATTTTGTAACGACGAAGTAAGACTTTTTGTATTTGTAGTTGGTTCTTTCAAATTTCTTGCTTTGTGATTAATTTTCTTGGAAATTTTCTATATGGAAAATTTTCTTGGAAATCTTTTTTGATATTTAAAAAAAAAAAATATTTTGTGTTTTTGTTTGATTATATGGCTGTGCAACCTTGATTCAATTGGTTGGAAATTTTGATTTTATGTAGTACTTTTGGAAATTGAGTGAGAACAGTTAGTGTGCTTTTCCATTTTCACGGGTCTAATTTAGTTCTGGAAAATTTGAACTTTGGTCCACCATCCAGTTGTTGAAAATGTGTTTAAAAAACAACAAAAAGAAAAATCTTTATTCACTTTGAATTCAGCCATCGTGTTATGCGGTGATTAACTATCAATTTCCCACCCTAGATGAAGATGATCATTGTACAAAAAAAAAAAAAAAAAAATTGCTCGCTGTAAAGATTAGTGGCCAAAAGTGAGGTAGAATAGCGTGATAGGCATCAATTGAATTTCTCGAAATGATTAATATACTATCAGTCCTGGCAATGACTAAATCTCTGCAATTGAACCAAGGATTAGCTTATATTCTTATCTAATTTTCTGTTACTTTGCATAATCATTATGAATTTAAACTGACACCATTTTTTTTTTCTTTTCTATTTTGCCCGGTTGATTTTGGGGAATAATTGTGGTTTCTCAATTTGCGGTATTTGAGCCAATTTCTTGCCAGAATTACTGTTGTTCCTTATTTTGTTCATTACTGATTCAGGCAATAAGTTGTAATTTTTTGTTCATTACTGATTCAGGCAATATTTTGTTCACGAAGGGATCTGCTAGCGGAGGTGATCGATCCTCTAAAAGGGATATAGTTGGTGCTCAGATTGATCCAAATATACTGGTAAGGCAGCAAATAGCCTTTTTTATTTTGCCACTTGAGTGTGTAAGTTTAAATGTAATTGTCCTTTTGATCCGGTGGAATGAACTTCAAATAACAATTTCATTTTGTTGTCTTCTGTTTGCATCTGTGGTGGATAAATTTGGCAGTTTGCTCATCAACAGTCCTTCCGAAGTGTGAATTCCAAGTAAGTCTGTTTGTGTCTGTGTTATTAGCCTAATCCAAATGTAATTCTTGCTAAGTGAGCATCAATCTAAGTGGAGCAATTATGTGGAGATTTTTGGATACCCATGAAAAGTCACATTTTACATTACCATTTCACGCATTTCCAGCCCTCCCCACTTAAACAGTAAAGAAAATAATCAGGGAACCTCTTCATAGTGGCCCTCTAACTTCATGTTAAATTGCCTGCTTTGAACTTTCTCATTATCCACTAACCCACTAATAACTTATCAGAGTAGCAAAGGTTTGTAATTATACGATTTTTATCATATTTGTTTTAAAAAAAAAATAAATGATAAGCATAATTTTATAATAGACTCTTCATTTCTTAACGATAAACATGATGAAATTAATTAACTTATTTTATCAAATTCAAACCAGTGGTAAACCCTACGAATCAAATTACGCCTTTCCAGTTAATACCAGGACTGAAGTGAGCTGCTATGGGTGTAATTTTGTGTTGTTACCTTGAAGGAACATCTCAAATAATTGATTATTATGCATATACAATTATGTCATATTTTATCAAATTGAAACCGGTGGTAAACCCTACAAATCAAATTACACCTTTCCAGTTAATACCGTGACTGAAGTGAGCTGCTATGGGTGTATTTTTGTGTTGTTACCTTCAAGGAACATCTCAAATAATTGGTTGTTATGCACATACAATTATGTCATATGGCTTGCTTGCATAATGTTTGAAGGGCCACCACTTTCATGGGCCCAAATTGAGAGCTTAACTCAGAAACTTTTATATTTTTATCATTGAACAAAATTGTTTTCATCATCTAGAACAAAATTATTTTGTTTTCATAATTTATGTATGCTCGACAGATTGGATTCAATATCTACAGATTTTATTTCCATACAATGTATGTATGGTCGACAAAATTATTTAGTATAGAGCATAAATTTTTTTTCTTAATAGTCTCTGCCATTTCTACATCCAAAAACTACTCTCTTAATAGTATGGTCGACCATACATACATCCAAAAACTAGAGTGAATTTGTTTTTTAACATCAAAATAACTATCAAAAATAAAAATTTGACCTAATTCTGTTGTATGTGTATTTTTTATTTTTATTTATTTATTTATTTTTGTTCTAATTTTGTTTCCACATTATGTCATTTAGTTTTTACTACTCATGAATTGGTGTGTATTGTTTGGTTAATTTTATTTTATTATAATTGCAGATCATTAGTTTACCATTTTAATTTTAATGAACATTATAAATTTTATATGTTTATTCCTTAATTTGCATTAAGACTAGGGAGAGTTGTTATTTTTAATTGAATTCTGTAGAGGGTATGGTATAAGCAAAATTATTAAAAGTTCTTTAAGAAGAAAAAATGTTACAGACTCCACATGTTTTAATATGATACGTATATAAATTACAAATATATTTCGATCTCAATATTATTTACACCGTGCCTTTAGGCACGGGCATACACTAGATGATGGAAAGGTGCTCCTCCGCTTGGCACATCTATATGAGGTAAAAATCAATCCCGTGATCCCCTTCATATTCCCATTAACGAAAATAAATAAATAAATAAAACTAATTTGGATATATTTACAACTCAAAAATCAAGAAAACGACCTCTCTTTTTTTTCCCGCAAGTGTTATCTCAACTACTTCTGTCAATTCTATGATTCCTCTTTTAGCTCTTTTCCCTAGGCCTACATCTGTTGTGGCCTTCCTTTATAGATTATAATTTATAGCTATCTGTCGGATGCATTTCTGTTTTAGTATGTTGAACATAAAGTTTTTAAATTATGGTGGTACGTTGCATTGTAGCTGAATTTGAGAAAAGTTTAAATTGCAGTTGATCTAAGAAGATAAATAGATTTTTCGTAAAGAATCTAAGAAGATTTCTGGACCAGTCTATGATACAATGAGCCTTTCTTTTCAACTCAAACTACTGGGTGTTCGCAAATTATAGGACAGAAGTGTTGTTTTAAGTGTTGATTGTACCTTGAAACTAGATATTTATGTGATAATGTGGATCTGTGAAGTGATATCTTAGATTTCGTAAATATCTGACACTTTGCCAAATTGATATAAGCAAATTCGTTCCACTGACTACACTGCACATTTTAGTTCTCTCATCCATTTTTTCCCATTATTGTCCTCTCATTCACTTCTTTCATGCTGCAAATGTGGTTAGGCAGGGGAAGATGCCGAGTACTCAACATTAGCCGAAGTTGAACTGAAGAAGATGTTTGCTGGAAAAGTGGTATGTACAAGACTATCAATTATATTTCTCATTTTTTCTCCTGCCCACTTATTGTGCTAATGTGTGCCTAGATTATGCTTCATGATACTTTCTTTTTGATCTGGAAACTTGAGGTCCAGTCACAATTACAATTTGTGGGTCATATATTTGCACAATATTTAGTGCTTATTTTCGAAATTTAGTTTTCATACCAATGAGATCCCATAGGGACCGGATAACTGACTTTTAAGCAGTTGTATCATAATATGACGAGGTTTTTTGAAAATGTCTTAAAATGTATGAGAGATACATTTTGAATCAAGGGCTGAGATGCGTTGTTTTTAACCATAGAGGGCTGAGTTGTTTTGTAATGTTTTCGATTCCCGCCCAAAACAATCCCCTCTCTCTCTCCTGTGTTCCACCCACTCCAAACATTATTTGCACACTTCCCCTCAGAGTCATGTTAATAATTTTTAAGTTATTTACAGAACCAAACAAGCATTAGACATGCAGAAGTATAGCATGGGCCAGTGAGTGTGAAGTCCGTGTCCATGCAGTGTTATTAGTTCGAAATTTGCTGTTTCAGTTGTTATGGGACTCAATTTGGGCAAAACAAGCCAAAGAATCTATTTGTTCAAAATCTGTTGTGCATTTATAAAATTTTAATTTTTTTTTTCAAAATCTGTTCTTGAAAATCTGTTTTTCAAACATGGATACTTCTTACAAGTTAATAATTTTTCAAATTTCATCTTCTAAAATGTTCTTTTAAACTGTGGAATTGTATCTATAATTATTATGGGGACATGGACCAAACCCATCATCTCCACCCTGCATTTTCAGTGTGTTTACTTCCAATATTTAGCCATTAATTTGGTTTTTTCAGAGTCATAGCAACTCCCTTTTTTTCAGAGTCATGTTAATAATTTTTAAGTTATTTGAAGAACCAAACAAGCATTAGACATGCAGAAGTATAGCATGGGCCAGTGGGTGTGAAGTCCATGTCCATGCAGTGTTGTTAGTTCGAAATTTGCTGTTTCAGTTGTTATGGGACTCAATTTGGGCAAAACAACCCAAAGAATCTATTGTTAACAAACAGATTCTGCTTCTGCTATGTTATATATATAGATATATATATTTGTTCAAAATCTGTTGTGCATTTATAAAATTTTAATTTTTTTTTTCAAAATCTGTTCTTGAAAATCTGTTTTTCAAACATGGATACTTCTTACAAGTTAATAATTTTGTTATGAGTACAAAATATAAATTAACAATTGTGTTATGAGTACAAAATATAAATTAACAGTTTCACAAAATATTAAAATTAATATACATTTTTTGTTAAATTATTTTGTTGTTGAAGTATTTTCCCGCTTTTTGGGCAAAACAAACCAGAGAATTTGTTGTTATCCCTCAAACATGGATGTTCTAATATGTTTTTTTTTTTTTTTTCCCAAAATCTATTGTGCATTTATATATTTTTTTTTTCTTTCAAAATCTGTTCTTCAAACATAGATGCTTCTTACAATGTAATAATTTTCTTATGAGTACAAAATATAAATTAACAGTTTTCAAAAATATTAAATTTAATATACAATTTTTGTTAAATTAATTAGTTGTTCAATTTTTTTTTTCCCACTTTTTGGGCAAAACAACCCAGCCAATTTGTTGTTATCCCTCAAACTTGGATGCTTCTGATATGTTTTTATATTTATTTTTATTTTTTAAAATTTGTTGTGCATTTATAAATTTTTCTTTTTTTTTCCCTTCAAAATCTGTTCTTCAAGCAGGATGCTTCTTACATTTTAATAATGTTATTCTGAGTGCATTAAATAAATTACCAGTTTCCAAATAATTTTTTTTGTTAAATTAAGGGTAAATTACAAACACACCCCTGAGGTTTACTCAAATTATAAATTACTTCCTGTAGTTTTAGAAATTACATTATGCCCTTTTAAGGTTTCTAATTTCATAACAAACAGGTCATTTTCAAGTTAATTAACAGTTTTTAATAATGTTAAAATTTTATTTCAATTAGTAATTCAAATAATTTTATTATGGTATAGATGAACAGGTAGAAATTTTACTTTTTCAATTAATTTTATTAAATAAAAAATTCTGACAGGGAGGTATTTATAATTTTCTAAACCACAAGGGACATTTCGTATTTTAAGTAAATCTCAGAAGATGTATTTGTAATTTATCCTTAAATTAATTAGCATGGCCCTGTTTCAGAGGTGTGTTGAACTTTATTTCCTCCGTGCTTTGAATCTCAAACTTTTTATATTTTTTTAGTTTCTTCATATATTCTCTCTATATGATTTTTTTGTTAAAAAATATTACAACTTCTCTTTAAAAGTTACTCGGTCTTATTTAATATTAATAAAGAGTTTACACACAAAATAAAAAAATAAAAAATGCCTCCAATTTTGAAAATAAATGCAATGAAAATGCCTTTGTTTTGAAAATAAATGCCTCTATTTTGAGGGGATTGAAAATAAACATTCATCTCCAATTTTAATTATATAAATGTCTCTGTTTATGAGAGTGAAATAGTATTTGTTTATAATTAAAAAAAGTCCATTAAACCAGTGAATAAAAAACAGGGCAAAAATTGATCATTAGATGAATATTCAATTAATTGAATTTTTGAATGATATTTGAATGATACACCATGCAACAGATTTGGATGATACAGATATATGGAAAAGAAATCCTGCACAGACTTTAACCAATTCTGCAAAGAAATTCAGACAAATCTATAGTATTTATATTCAGACAAATTCTGCACAGACCAATATTTGGATTTTGTATTCGGGTAATTGAAAACATGACTTCAGTATTCTCTCATTTTTATCTTAATTGAAAACATGACTTTAGTATTCTCTCATTGATTCGGGTAATTGTTCTTCTTCTTGAATTTTTTTTTTCCTCTCTCAGCTTTTGCCTTCATCAGAGCTTCTGTGGATCACTCTGACCACTCTCACCATTGTTCACTCCGGCTGTGACATCACTTTGGCTGCTCGGCTATTCACTTCGGCTGCTCGACATCCTGCTCGGCTGCTCGGTTAGTTTATTCACTTTGGCTGTTTTTTTTCTGCTCGGTTGCTCAATGCTTTGGTAACGTTTGGCTACTCGACATCACTCTTTTTCCTCTCTCAGCTTCTGTTATTTCTTTTGTTATTGCTTTGCTTTGATATTGAGCCAACTGCTGCTCTCGGGTGAATTTTTTTCTTTTGTTATTGAGCCAACTGCTCTGTTTTGTTAAAGAAAATAGTTGCTTTGTTAAAGAAAATATTGCTGCTCTGTTAACAAAGTGACTATACCATGGTTGCTATGGTTTAGACTATATCATGGCTGCTTTGTTAAAGAAAATAGTTGCTTTGTTAAAGAAAAAATAGTTGATATTAAGCCAACTGCTTTGTTTTTTATCTCTTTGTTGCTTTGTTAAAAAACTGTTTTTTTCTTTTGTTAAAGAGTAGTTGCAAAGGCTATGTTTTTTATCACCAAAATCAGTTGGCCCTGTTTTTTATCACCAAAATCACCAAAAATTTTGCTCAATGTTTTTTATTCTGTAATTAAAAATTCTATTTTTTATTATTGTCAACTGTTTAAATTAGTGATGAGAGACAAAAATTCTGCTCAATGTTTACTGTTATGAGAGACAATTTTTATGTTTTTACAAAAATTCTGCTCAATATATGGATGTGAGCATGAATTTAGATGTTATAAGAGACAATTTTTATCATTAGATGAATATTCAATTAAGTGAATTTTTTTCATTTCATGCTCACATTCAATTTTTATCATTTCAAGAATATTTATCATTAATTGAATAGTTGGTCCAGATGATGATATGTGAGCATGCATATATATAGTGACTTATTGATGCTTCATATCACTACTACTAATTAATTATTGAAGTGATTAATAAAGCAGGTACATTTCAGGTAATCTAGATGTTTGATAGGTTGGATTTGCATCTTTAGGTATTTTTCAATTCGATTTTCACAGTTCTTATGCTTTGAATTTTTCTCAAATAGAGGTCTTCACTTGAATTTTGATTTTGATCGTGAATTGTATAGGGAAAGAATGAATCTAATGATCTGCTTTCTAGGTTGGGTTTTGTATTTCTTACTAATGATTTCTTAGTGGTGGTTACCAAAATAAAATATCACTTAGCTGGTTTTGTTTTTGATTAAATAGACAATGGTTGTTTGCCTATGCCATTTTCTGTTTTGATAAGATTGCTAATTGTTTCAGTCTCTTTCCCGGTTCAGAATTGTTGTGTTGATTTCTGCCTCTCTCCTTCATAATTGTTGGCTTGATATTCAAACAGGTTATTTTAGACCAAAAATGACTTAGATAGAATATCACTTGGCTGGTTCTGTTTTTGATTAAATAGACAACGGTTGTTTGCCTATGCCATTTTCTGTTATGATAATCTAGATGTTTGATAGATTGGGGTAAATAGTATAATGATTTCTTAATGGTGATTACCAAAATATAATATCACTTGGTTGGTTCTGTTTTTTAGTTACATTTTTTTCGATTAAAGGCATATAATGATTTCTTAATAGTGGTTACCAAAGTATAATATCACTTGATTGGTTCTGTTTTTTATTAAATAGACAATGGTTGTTTGTTTATTCCATTTTCTGTTATGATAATCTAGATGTTTGATAGATTGGGGTAAGTAGTATAATGATTTCTTAATGGTGGTTACCAAAATCTAATATCACTTGGCTGTTTCTGTTTTTGATTAAACAGAATGATCATTTTAGTGAACATTATAAATCTTATATGTTTGTTTCTTAATTTGCATCAAGGCTGGGAGGAGTTGTTATTTTATTTGAGTTTTGAGTTTTACTTATGGTCATGTATTGCTTAACAAATATTCAAAATGTATTTAAGGTTGGAAGCAAAATGAATCTGAATGGGTGTAGGTGAAGATTGAAGAAGGTGCTGTAGGGTGGTTACATACACAAAACTGATGGGACTAAACTGATATAATAAATGGCTTTGGGCTTTTGGACAAAATAAATGGGGTTTTTTAGGCTGTGTTGATTTGTAAATGATGGGAGAATTAAGTTAGTTAGAGTTTGTTGTTAAATTACCAAGCGAAGAGTTTGCTTTTCGAATTTTATTTAATTAAATTCTTTTTAAAATTTTCCCTCTAACCTTATGTGATCAATTAAAGGAAATTCCAAAAAGAAAAAATTGAAAAAAAATAAAACCCAAAGAAAATATTGATTGATTTGTGTAAATTAATGTTTTTATCAGTCATTAATTTTTATATGTGTTGACAATGTGTTGTGTTTGTTCATAGTGTTTGTATTGGGTAACCAATTATTATTTTGCAACAATGTGTTTAGTTTGAATTGGGTGGTCTATAAAAAAAACCTTTCATTAGTGTGACAATACATGTGTTTGTTTTGAATTGGGTATTCTCTTTTAATTATTATATTGGCTTTTTTTTCTGTATTTTACAGGTGGATGAAGACTAGAAGCGAATGGCAATATTGACTCCCTTTTTACAAGTCTACATTTTTTTAAGCTTAATTTTTTCTTATCTCTTTAATGATTTTGTATTTATTGTTGTGTAAACTAAACGTGCACTTCTTTGATTGATGAGTGTTGGAAGAGTGGCAATCTCAAGAGCATAATTTACACTATTTTTGGTTATTTACAGGTTGATGCTGTGTAAACTTATATAGAGTTGGTTTGGTTATTTAGAGGTAGACATTTGGAGGTGTTTGTTATTTAGATTTTGATCAAGAATACCATTTTTGTATTGGCATGGTGTGTTCCAAAGGGAGAACACCATTTTGTTGTTCCTCTTATTTGAAGTTGTGTTTATAATAAAGGGGATCCTCTTGATAAAATATATGTTATCTATTCATTTTTTGTATGTCATGGGAAAACAGAACTTTAGGTATACTTGATTCTCAATGTTCCTAGCTTAAGAAAGAATGATAAATGAAAATTATTCAAACAGAACATTATTTACACCGTGCCTTTAGGCACGGACATACACTAGTTATTGTATAAAAAAAAAAACTTAAATAACATACATATAAAAATTCAAAATTTGCAGAACCTTGGAGAGGGGCAAGACCGCCCTGATCCCTGGTTTAAATATAAATTATTTTAATTTTTCACATTAACTTTTTCAGATTTTTACTGCTGGGACCCACGAGAGAACATCATCATACACCTCAGACACAAGCAAACAATCCTCGAATACGCGATTACGTGCAAAGATTTGGACAAAAAATGATGAAATAATTTTCATGTCGGACACCCCTCTGTTTTTCCTCTCTTTCTCACACTCTGTGTCTCTGAATTTACCTCCATTGTATCAGCTCTCTCTCTTCACCGACGCCGAGAAGACAAAATCCCCACTCAAACCCTAAAATACATTTCCAAAACCCAATTCATCAATCAAACCCAATCCCCAAAAAATTTCGAACCCCACCATCAATCAATTCAAATAGAACCCAATTCCCCACTTTCCTTTTCCATGTCCACAACCTAAAATCCCTTCAATCCCCACCTCTTTCAGGACCTCACTTTCCCCAAATCCATCACCGAATCCCTCTATTCAACCCAAAAAAAATATAAAAAAAAAATGCTAGGCCAGTTCTTCGGGGCTCGCCGGCTATGGAAAATCAAGAGAATCCTCCGAAACGGTAAGCTCACTCTTCTCTGTCTCGTCCTCACGGTGGTCGTAATCCGCGGCAATCTCGGCGCCGGCAAGTTCGGCACCCCACAACAAGACCTCAACGAGATCCGCGAGCGCTTCTACTCCGGCCGCCGCGTCGAGCCCCGCCGTGTCCTCGAAGAAGCCCAATCCACCACCGCCACCGGTACCGGTACAGACTTGGACAACAGTTACGCCACATTCGACATCAAAAAGATCTTGGTAGACGAAGGCGAGGACGAAAAGCCTGATCCAAACAAGCCCTATAGCCTCGGACCCAAGATCTCGAATTGGGACGAGCAGAGAGGTGAATGGCTTAAACGAAACCCTAATTTCCCTAATTTTCTCAGACCCAATAAACCTAGGGTTCTGTTGATTACTGGGTCGTCGCCCAAACCGTGTGAAAACCCGGTTGGGGATCATTACTTGTTGAAGTCAATTAAGAACAAGATTGACTATTGTAGGTTACATGGGATTGAGGTTTTTTACAATATGGCTTTGTTTGATGCTGAAATGGCCGGGTTTTGGGCGAAACTACCGTTGATTCGGAAGCTTTTGTTGTCTCACCCGGAGGTTGAGTTTTTATGGTGGATGGATAGTGATGCTATGTTTACCGATATGGCTTTTGAGGTCCCGTGGGAGAGGTATAAAGATCATAATTTGGTGATGCACGGTTGGGATGAATTGGTGTATGATCAGAAGAATTGGATTGGATTGAATACAGGTAGTTTTTTGTTGAGGAATTGTCAGTGGTCATTGGACCTTCTTGATGTTTGGGCTCCAATGGGTCCGAAAGGGAAAGTTAGGGAAGAAGCTGGTAAGATACTCACTAGGGAGCTCAAGGATAGGCCTGTTTTTGAAGCTGATGATCAGTCAGCTATGGTTTATCTGTTGGTGACACAGAAGGATAAGTGGGGTGAGAAGGTGTATCTTGAGAGTTCTTATTATTTGCACGGTTATTGGGGCATTTTGGTGGATAGGTATGAGGAGATGATTGAGAATTACCATCCGGGTCTTGGTGATCATAGATGGCCTCTCGTGACCCATTTTGTTGGTTGCAAGCCTTGTGGGAAGTTTGGGGATTATCCAGTGGAGAGGTGCTTGAAGCAAATGGATCGCGCATTCAACTTTGGGGATAATCAGATTCTGCAAATATATGGGTTTACACACAAGTCACTAGCAAGTCGGAGGGTTAAGAGAACGAGAAATGAGACGAGCAATCCTCTTGAAGTCAAGGATGAGCTTGGTTTGCTTCACCCGGAATTTAAAGCTGTTAAATTATCGTCTTCTTGAGGGGGCACACGGAGGTGATTACCTTGAAATCATACATTATGATTCTTTTGTGCACTTTTAGGGTGTATACATGTTCTTTTGTATTTTGGTACTATTTTTAACTAGTGGTAGCTCTGGTTATGTATTACATATTTAACTCAATCCTTTGTGTTACTACTAGTCTTTAAATCATATTGATTTTGAATGGAAAGCAAAGTCTAATTTGTGCCATGATCTCCAAATTACGCCTTATTGATTATTAGAAACAGCTTTTCTATTGCGATGCCCTTTCTTTTGTGATTGGTAGAAACAAGTATTAGCAGTATCTTTTTCATAAGGACTGCAGTGAGCGAAGTACCCAAAATGTTGGATGAAGACGACCTAAAACACTGACTGAATATCCATTGTAATGCTATATAAGGTGGGATCATCTGCTTCCATGGGATTTATTAAATCCCTACCTAAATGGAGTGGTGAGAAGAAATGGTAAGGAGGATGGTGAAGAATTAGAAGGAGCCACCAAGTTCTGTTGGGTTTTAATGCATTGTTATTCTTAATGCAGTGACATTGTCAACTACATTCGGTCCTTGTAGAGGCTGCAGCTTTTGCTTGTTAAGCTCATTTCTTTTGTTGACAAAATTGCATGAGCCCTTGAGTAATAATGCAGAGTAGCCCACCTGATTAGTGAATGAGGTGCTGATTTACCTTCTATTAAGAGGAAGTGAGAAGCATAATTGTGAATCATGAATCAAGTGTTACCCACATCAATCATCTTTTGCAGCTCTAGTTAGATTTGGCGCTGTTCATTTCTGTTCCCTATATAAAGGTAAAAAACTCACAACCTGATTAAAAATTGGTCGGTAGCTGATACATTGGATGCTACAAGATTTGATGCACTGTTTGGAGGCCATCAGAGAAAGAACCATGGTGACCACTTTGAGTTTAATATCTTTTTCTTGTCATTAAGGTATGAATTTACATTTGCAACTTTAGAACTGTTATGGTACCTTTCTTTTGGCATTTTCTTTTTAGCTTGTGATGTGGTTGTTCTAGTTGGATGGTTTCTTCTAGTGTGGTATAATAGTAGAGTGAGCTAGACATTCAATCTTGGAAGATCTAGTGTGTTTGGTTTTACTTTTTTTTAAATTCAGTTTTTTGAAAATTGAGTTTTTGTTTTTCGTATTTTTTTATTTTTGGTGAATATTTTTAATATTTTAAGCAATTTTTTAAACTTTTTTAGATGCATCTTACTTAGATGTATCTAAATAATAAAATATTTTAAAAAATTAATAAATACACAAAAATACGAAAAATGTATTATTTTTTATATTTTTTTGTATTTTTTGGTATTTAGTGTATTTTTTAAAGATTTTTTTTGTAAATATTATACTTTTTAAATATATTTATGTTAGGTGTATCTAAAAAATTTTAAAAAAAAAAAATTGCTTAAAATATTAAAAAATTTTATTAAAATCATTAAAATATGAAAGATAAAAAGTAGAATTTTTAATTTTTTTTATTATTTTAAATCAGAACCAAACAAGCTGTTGTAACCATGTTATTAGTTTTGTTTTACTTGAGAGGGGGGCAGAAAACTCTAAATTTAAATTAAATTAATTTTTTTTTTTTTATTTTCTATTGTGGCTAACATAAGTCAATTAGTTGGAGTAATTTTTTTTTGTTTGTTTTTGAAGTATTTATTAATTTATTGACCTGAGTGCATAAAGTTGATGTCTTCAAATTGACGGCAAAAGAGTGATTGGAGTTGTGGAAGTCACACTTTTGACTAATACACACATGAGATTTTGAGAGAATTCTTTAATCGACCAAAGTCCTTAATTTCTACCAAAGTAGTTAGAGAGATGTTCCATTCCCATGGGTAGAAAATAAAAAAAAATAAAAAAATAAAATTGTAAGCTGGAAAGACTTTACCCTCTATATCATCAAGTATTGAAATAATATATATATATTTTTATACATTTCAATAGTGTTTTTATACGTTCACCTATAAATGATTTATCTTATTTTATTCTCCTTGTTTCTCATGCAATATTGTTAGAAATAATATTTTATATTGGAACTAATAGAAAAAAGGAAAAAGATTTTGATTCTACCATTGGTTAAGCTGATTTACGTGCCATAAAACACGTACAACCACATAATTATGGAATTGGGGTCTCTGCCTTTCCGCAAGGCAGATGGTAGGGAGGGGTGCCCCTTTTTGGGACCCATTGGGGGACTATTTTCATGTCCTAAATTGTTTAATTTATTTGGCAAGTGAAGTTTTGATAATAAACTATTCAAGTAATGTGATTATTGATATTTAATTTATCATATAGATGATATATTAAATCTTACAAATTAAATGTTTTTAATCATGAAAATAATCCTAGAATGGGACAGAAGGAGACACAATCAGCAGCCTAACCTCCATAATAATGGACTATGATTACCAATAACAACTTTACAATGATACTTCTTTTTTGTTTTCTTTGACAATTGGTAGTTTAAAATCTAAATTATAAAAAGTTGTTTAATAACATTTTTATTTCCTATTTTTTATTTATGTTTTTGTTTTCATTTTTATTTTTTTAAATTGAAAATAAAAATTTGTTGAGCATATTATTTTCATTTTCAAAAATATAAAATTAATTTTAAATTTTTTTAAAATTTCAAAATGTAAATTTTCATTTTTTCCTCACTTACTGTCACCACCGACAGTAAGTGGTGAGCTTCAACCAACTCTCAGACGGTGACGATTATCATCCTAATATTTAACTAAAGGAAAATATTATGAATTATAAATTTTTTATTAAGTAAATGTTTGAATATCTCATATGAATGTGGGGTTTACATTCATACCATACTTATGAAAGATATTTGGTTATTTATTTAGTAGAAAATTTAAATTGTATTTGGTAGAATTTTAGAATTATGATTTGAGAATATAATTGTATTTTGAATTTCTGAGTTTTGAAATTATAATTTGAGTACAGAAAATTTGTTTGATTATAAATTTTGAAAAGAGTTTTGAATTAAGTTTGGAATAATTGAGGTGGCATATGATATTTGATTTAAAAGCTTACAACTTATAACTAAACACACAACCCAAAGTTCTATTTAAAACTCATAAAAAAAATTTAAAAATTCTACAAAATATTTTTTATTTAATATATAAAAAATAATAGGTGCCAATTGTCAAAATAAATAAATAAATTTTGCACTATTCCAACTAACCGACTGAACGACCGGCCAGACATCTAAAAAGACGATTGAATAGACTAAATTTTAAAATTCAAACCTCTCTTTAAACGAATTTTTAAAAGTGATGTGAATTTAATTTTTAAGAGTTCTAACCAAATATCATACTCAAAAAAAAAAGATGTAAAGTCATGATTTCAACTCTACACCAGACATAGCCTTGGTGTCTCTAATATTACTCTCAACCAAATAGAATCACCTCGTAATTTTCCATGAATTTAATCACTAATTCTAGTAAAGACCACCAACGACTACTGGCCATGGCCACCACATTCATCCACTATCACCAACTTTGAACACTTTGATTCTAGAGAAACATGGACACATGGGGAGCACCGAATAAATATTTGGTGGAACAATGGGCTTCTTTTCAAAAGCAAAAGCATTTGTCTGCGTTTTGCCCCCTAAATAGTCGGAAACTCCCCCCGAGTTTTTCTCAGATATATATATAGACACAGACGAAAACGATTCTCTAACTCTCCAACTTCGTCGCGCTCTCTCTCTCTCTCTCTCTCTCTCTCTCTAAACCCTAATTCTCTCTTCTCTCTCTACCTCCATACATAAAATCTCAGGTCTGAGCTTGGATAACATGGCAATGGAGATTGCAGTGGAACAAAACCACAAACAACAGGAGTTCGCTATAGCCTCCGTCTCTCAGCTCTCTTCGTCCTTTTCTACGGTTTCTTCTTCGCCGGTTACTGCTCGTTTCAGCTTCGATTCTGGAGTTGCAGAGCTTCGATTCTACCGAGACTCTGAAGCGAAGGAGCCTGTTCATATTGATCTTCGAACTGCTCAGGTTACCATTTTATTTGGCGAATTGTTATTCAGTCTCTGTTTGGTTGCCGAGAAATTGCAAAAGCAAAATTTGAAGCGTTACGTCTTGTCATTTCTATTGAATACTAATTGACTAAGCGAAACAATGGAACTATTTGAAGAGTTTAAATATCATGTAATTTTGGTTTGGTTGATTCTAATTTTTTTTTTAATAATGGTAGTGTTGGATTTTGAATTGCTTTTTACATTAATTAATCTAACTGCTGGTTTTATTTTATTTTTTTACTGTTTTTATTTTTTATTTTTTTTCAGATTTTCAAGTTAAGCCCTGTTGAATCAGTATGCATATCTGATGGTTCTGATACCGATAAAGAGGTATGAAATTTAAATTGTTTTTCATAGGTTACGGTTTTTTTGTTTTCTATATGTAGATTGGACACACTGTTTGGCAGCATCTAGTTTTCTTTCTTCGCTAGACTCCATGTTTTGAAGGTTCTTATCGTTGTTGTTATTGCTGTTTACATTCAATATTTTATCACCTTGGATATAGTGAAAACATGTCGATGTTTACATTTTGGTGGCTTTATGATGCAGTTTGGTTTTGCGCTGCTAAATGTGCATGTTTGTTGACCCCTTTACTTTTGAACCAGAACTCTTATTCAAGGGGAATCACAATTCAGTTTAGGAAGGAGGAGGAAAGTAGGGACTTCCATTGTGCATTTGACCAATGGAAGAATGAAGTGGTTGTTCAAGGTGCTCTTTTGATATCCGCCTATAATTTTTGTTGAAAAAATGGATGTATATCTAGTCACCTGTTTGATACAATTTTTTTGTTTTGATTTGTTGCAACCCCTTTTTCCCTATTTTATATTTTGTTTAGTTGTTCTATTGAGTATTGTTTGGTCATTAAGATTCTTTAGTGCTTTGCTTGTAATTTGTACAAAGAACAATCGTATCTTGCATGGAACTTTAAATGAGGTGAAGCTTCTATTTGAAGTCATATGTCCCAACTTATTTTGAATGCTTTTGCATAAGATTGTGCCCTAATAGCTATAGGCACTTTAATTGGGTGTTGTATCTCTGTTGGGCATGCGTTTAGTATTGACACCTCTTGGGCATACTTCGGTGATGTGTCCCTAACTCAGATTAAATTTAATTATTTTGGACACTTTCACACGTTTCAAATACTTCTTAAGATTGCCCAAGTGTTCATTAAAAATTTTTTTTGACATTTTTTGATAAGTAAAATTACATTAGAGAAGGTGCCAAGGGGGCACCACCCTTATACAATGAGAAAAGAAAAAAAAAATCCCTAATTAAGATGGAGAAATTGAGATTTTGAATGAGGAGCAGTTGTAAATCATGGTTTAGAGAAGCCTAATTGTTTCTTGTTTTCCCTTGCAGGATCATGTGAACCAAATGGAACATTATCAGCTTCTAAAAGCAAGTTTGATGATAAGATAGAGTCATCTTCTGCCAAAATGTATTTTCATTACTATGGACAATTGCTACATCAACAAAATATGCTACAGGATTATGTGAGGACAGGTAATATTACTGAGCTTTGATTTGTTGCTTGCTGATCTTGTTGTAGGTGTTTACCTTCTATGTTTGTAATTAAAAATTCTTTGTTAAAGGCATATGTGCCATTGTGCTGCTGGTAAAATGCTTTGTATCTTGTCAAACATTTTTGTTTTCCTTAATTGTAAAGAAATGCATGTCTATATTGAGTAGTTATAGATCACAAGGTGCATGCGTGAGTGACATGATAAACATGCTTGTTTCAGGAACTTATTATGCTGCAGTCATTGAGAATTGCACTGATTTTGTTGGTCGTGTGGTTGTGGATGTTGGTGCTGGTAGCGGTATTCTGTCCTTATTTGCCGCTCAGGTTGCCTAAGTTTTGTTTGTGTTTGTGCATGAAAATATACTGACTTAATGGATTTATCTTTGTTTGTTGGCTTCTAGAATTCTATCCCAACTCCACCCTCTCTTTTTCTCTGCCTCACTTTTTTTTCTCATATCAGGCTGGCGCTAAACATGTTTATGCAGTGGAAGCATCTGAAATGGTAGAATATGCCAGGAAACTTATTGCTGGGAACCCATTGTTGGCTCAAAGAATTACGGTGCAATTTTTTGTTTTCTTGCATTTCAATTTAAATGTTAACGGAGTTAGAACACTGTTTCTTATCCTTTTTGGGGGGCATGTTTTCACTTAAATTATAGGTAGTCAAGGGTAAAGTTGAAGAAGTTGAATTGCCTGAGAAAGTAGATATTTTGATCTCGGAGCCAATGGGTAAGCTTATCATGGCATGTGCGCTATTGACAAATTCTAGTTAACTATGGCATTTTCTGTGATATTAAACATATAATGCCATGTTTGTTTTTTTTATTATTACTATGCAATTTAGTGACACCATCAATGTTATGTTACAAAGTGTGTGTGCGTGTGTTTTTTTTTACCCTCTTTTCTGGTTAAGTAATGGAGACACTTTTGTAACATTATAGAATTGGCATGAAGTTAGTATATGCTTGGACACAAGTGAAAATTGGGAAAGATATCTATTAAAAAAGTGACACATTGTGGTATTTTAGAATGGCACTCCGCCCAGTCTGCATGTTGGACAATCTATTCTATTAATAGTGATGGGGAGATTATCTATTGTTTTTTATGCACAGAATGAAGTCTCAGAATCTTTTTTTCTTCTTTTAGGGACCTTGTTAGTCAATGAAAGAATGCTGGAGACCTATGTAATTGCAAGGGATCGGTTCCTTGTTCCTAATGGAAAGATGTTTCCTACGATTGGAAGGTGATTGCTATGATCTTAATGATTTTTGTACCTACACAATACCATGGAAAAATGTTTAATGGTTCTCATTGTCATACTCCCTTAATCTCCTGTATTAAATTAGAAGACTTTCAGTTACTAGCTTGACTTCCCTCTGTGAACTTATGTGCTTTGACTTTTCTGCATACGTTATGGTGCAAATATCATGCATGGAACATATTGGAAATTCTATAAGAGATGGAAGAAACTCAATTCAAAAGCAGCCATGTTAGTTGGCAGGATTCTAGCTTTAGGCCTTGCTTAGGATGTTAAGTACGTTAATTATTGATGTTTCTGTGTTTTTCTTTGATATTTATGTCCGGAACAGTTTTTAAATTTTCACTATGGACTATAAGTGGGAGGGTAGGTGTTATTTATTTATTTATTTGTTAGTGGCTTAGGTATATAGTGGGGTTGGGGTTGACTGAACCCAAAGTGTAGCAAGGGTCCCTAGGAGTGCCTACATATATTTGTTTCACTGTGTTTTATCATATTTGTTGCAAAGATTAATATGTGTGCTTTGTTATGTGTCATTTGTTTGGGTTCTGATGTTTAAGTTTGATTGCTCCTGCAGAATACATATGGCACCATTCAGTGATGAATATTTGTATGTTGAGATTGCAAATAAGGTAAGTGAAATGAGTTGAAGCATTTGTAGGGTTAATCACTATCATGTACCCTGTGATTAAGTGAAGGTTAAGAATGATATGTGAAATTTGCATGACCTCAATTGTAGGTGATTTTCCCCTCCTATTTCTTGTCAAAAGAATTCAATTTCAGTTTTTTTTTTTTTTTTTTTTTTTTTAAATTTATTTATCAAAAATAAAAATAAAAAATTCAGTTTTTAAATGTAAGTTGACCTTTTGGAATCTATCCAATTAAATAGTGATCGAACTAGTCTTACACCTATTTGTATGCAAATTGTAGTGAACGTTGCATTTTACTGGGACAAAGTCCTGGATCAAAAAATCAGGAACTTGTTTGTGCTGTTATTTTACTTGAGAAATTAAACAAGCAAAAAGGGGACTAAAAACAATATTAGGTCATTGAATTATTTGTAATTTTGGGTAAGATACATTAAATTATATCACTGCTTTTACCCTTCATTATTTTTCCTTGCAAATATGCTGGGCTCTTGTGCTCTTCTTTAATGAAGATAATATCTTCACTAGGAAAATTTTGTCTTCTGTTTTAGAATCAGTTTATTTTTGTTTGGTCACTTGTTGCTAAATGCATCCATTTGCTTTATATTGTTTATTTGTTACTACCATAAAAACTTGTTTTTTGTTGTGTTTTGGTTTTTTTGGCAATGAAAGTGGTCTAATATTTTTTACTCTTATCTACGCAGGCCCTCTTTTGGCAGCAACGAAGTTATTATGAGGTTGATCTAACACCTTTATATGGATCTGCTTTCCAAGGGTACTTTTCTCAGGTTCGTCTTACTTGCAAGCATAATTGTCAAATCGGGATTCGTACCATGAATCGAAATGGTTTCGTACCGAATCGCGAATCGTGAATCGTGAATCGTGAATTGTAAATATTCGGTCACTTTTTTAAATTACTTAAAAGCATATATATCCATACATTTAGATATCAAATATATCTTATGAATATAAAATATTTAGACTTAAATCTATGAAAATGTTATTTTGAATGATAATCACGTAGTTTAATAGGTAAAAAGTTAACAAAGTTCGTATGTAAGATCACCATCTTACCTTTTTCTTTTTTAGATAGTTTTTATCAACCATTCTTAATAAAGATAATAACAAATAGATAAAACTATCAATTTTCAAAGTAACAATAATTAACAATGATATTGATATTTGGACAATAAACAAACATACTTTTCTAAGTAATAGTGAGCAAATAATAAGAAAGAATTAAAATATTTTAAAAGGTATAACTAACCTCACACATATAATATTCAATTTAATAAACTAACAATAGATAATTCATAGTGTAACTTTAATTTTAAACATCTTTAGAAGATATATTATGATTTTTTAAAGGGAAAAAAAATGAGAAAGTTAAAAATATGTCGAGTCTGACTGAATCTGATTGGATCCTATTAAAAATTCCATGATTCCTAAAATAACAACAAATCATGTATATATGTTGGTTATTTTGGTATTAAATGTTATTAGAAGTTGTTTATGTCATTTTCACTAAAAAGATAGAGAAAAAACGTCTAAAATATGTCAGACATAATAATTTCAAAAATTACATAAATCGTAAAAAGTGAATTAAATTGTGAATCGATTGTGAATCGTGCGATTCACTAGAGATTCACTTCGAATACCCATAGATTCGTATCGATTTTGCAAGAATTGCGAATCCTAAGATTTTGATAGCAGAACTTGCAAGTACTACAAATATTATTGAATTTTTAAGATGGTGTCACAGTTTTCTCATTATGCTTGGCTTTAAATGTCTACAAGTGCATTATAATGCATCTTATTTGTTGAACCTATTCCTGCTCTTTTCCTTCAATAATTTAGTTGTTGATAAATAGAGTTTGGTTTGTAGAGGTTAGTTCTTTGAAGTTACATCTTTTGTTTGTTATGCAAAATTTTCTTATTATAAAAAATCACCGTGAAGAACAACATCACCATTTAAAAGCTCTAGAAGGGTATTTTGATTAATAAAATTGGGAGTAGAGAAGAAGGATTTATGTAAACGACCCCATTTGATGAGTTTGGAGGCTTGGTTTGGTTAAAGTTGGGATAGCTGTAAGTAGTGATCATTTGAAGAATGTAAATTTTTCTTAGAACTTCATTTTCATGTAGGATTTAGTTATTTCTATATTGCATGGGTACACACCAAGCTTATGAGTTTTGATCCCATTTGTAAGAGTGTCTTCTTTACCAAGCAGTGGAGATTTTGTCCATGCACATCTAATTCAGATTATCTATAACCTTAGATTGTAAGCAATTTTGAAGTATGTGTACCTTCTAGAACGTCAATATATTTCATTCTCTTGTTAACACTGAAATAACTAATAATTAAATCCACTAGCATGAATCATTCCCTATTTTACTGGTTCACAGTGGGATTTTTTTTTTTTTATGAAAGGTAGCCCGCCCCTTGGATTGCCACCCTCAAAATCTTTTCAAACATATGGAAATGACATTATTTAAGACATCATAACAAAAAGCAGATGGTCTCAAGGCTTGTTTGAGATGATTTTATTTGTGGCAGGTCAATGTTCATTGAGGTGTGTCCTTTTGGAAGAATCTGTTATTTGTCTTCATTAGAAGAGTTCTCTCTCTTCCATGATGTGGATGATGTGGTCTGTGTAGAAAGAAAAATTAGGAGAAACTTTTAAGGGATTCCAGTTGAAAGTAGAAACTGTGAACACTCACATTGTTAGATTGTGGTAAATCTTGATACAGTCACTGACAGAAAAAAGCTGCCTGCAGTTTCCACATATGAATTGAATTAGGTCAATTTGAACACTCATATTATAAATGTGTTGGCAGGAAAGCATTGTTGAAAGGTTCTTGAAGCATTCAAGTACAATGTGTGTGTGTGTGTGTTTGTGTGCACGCCATGGTTACCATCAACTTGATGGTAAAGCATTGTTCAAAGGTTCTTGAAACTTTCGAGTACAATGTGTCTGCATACACTTCTGTCTGTCATGTTTATTGACAGTAATTATGTTGGCTTTTCTGTTTTTATCATGGTGACCTCTAATGATCTCTCTCTTTCTCTCTCCCCTTTACTTTCTGTACAGCCAGTGGTGGATGCTTTTGATCCTAGTCTATTAGTGGCTCCAGCAATATCTCATACGATTAACTTCACTTCTATAAAGGTATTAGTTAACTGTCTAAATAAGAACTATCACTTGCCAACAACAGTAATATTTATAAAAAAAATACTTGTTTCTTTATTAGCACAGCAATTGTTCTTTCATAGTCCATGACTGGTGGGCATTCTTGGATTTGAAGAGGTCAAGTTAAAAAGGTTTTGTGGAATGGAATTACTGTTTCTGTAACTATGGAACTGCTGAAATTATGGATCACAAAGGGGGTCTCCTAGGGTACAAAAATGTCGGAGGTTTTGATAGCTGCTCACATTGTCTTTCTTTGCAGGGTATATATGGATTTCTGTTTTGTAAACTTTGTGGGATTGTTTGGGCAATGGAATATGATGCAACCTGATTATGAAACTACCCATAGAGGCTGTAATATATCCATGTTAAATGGGATTGAAGTATGGAATGAAGCTTGATGATTGTCTTATATTTTTCATTCTGCAGGAAGAGGAGTTGTATGAAATTGATGTTCCATTGAAATTCAAAGCCCCTGCGGGTACTAGAATTCATGGGTTGGCATGTTGGTTTGATGTATTGTTCGATGGGAGGTAATCATTTGATGTTTGATTAATAATGTTCCTCTCTCTCTCTCTCTCTCTCTCTCTCTCACAACCATTGTTAATTCCTCATTCTACAGTACTGTACAAAGGTGGCTGAGCACAGCTCCTGGTGCGGCTACAACCCACTGGTATCAGCTGCGTTGTGTCCTCTCTCAGCCACTTTATGTCATGCCAGGACAAGAAATTACAGGCCAACTCCACATGATTGCACACAATGCTCAGAGTTATTCTATTAACTTAACGATGACAAGTTAGTGTTCATGATCTAACTAGTTCAGTTGTATTTGTTTGTTAATAGGATTCTTTAAATGATCTAATTAGTGGTAAATGAACTTAAATAGCTAAAAGTTGGGGCGCTGGTGCCGGACAAGGAGGAATAGTCCATACATCATCCGGCAAATTTGATCTCAAAGAGCCCTATTACCGAATGTCTCAACCCCAAGCCTATTCAATTGCCCAAGATCAACCAACACATCATCTAAAAAATACACAGGTATTGAATCATCTTTGTCATCATGTTGTGATCCTCATGATTTGGTTTTGAAACAAAGGAATAATGGCACACCATGCCTTGCCATTGTTTTGCTTTTCCTATGCATTTGGTCATTTTTCGTAGTGTCGGTGACTTGGTTTGCTGCTTGGCAGGATATACAAATACAATCACAGGAAGAAGAAGCATTTGAGTTGATGCATCAACCATCTCAAAATGTGGATATTGAGTACATTGAGTGAGTCACTGAAAAAATAAATAAAAAGAAAAAAGGAAGAGAAGCTACTGAATATTGATTGATTCTCTGTAAATTATATCAAAATGAGTAAAAAATTTCATTGTTCAAAACCCGGAGAATATCAAGATTTTGACTAGTTGAATAATCAAATGTGGCTTGCTTCAAATTATGTTATCTTGATAACCATTTATACTAGTACAAATTTTCACCGTTATACGAACAAACCTACCAATTAAGTGTTTCTGAAAGAAAATTTCAAATTTCAGAAAATGTTGAAGTGGTGACTGCTAGTTTCTAGGAGCTAGTTCTATTTATACGGTCACTGTTACTTCTTCCGAGATGGAGAAAAACAACAAATATTGAATTATACTACTTTTCCGATTAAATCTCTAGAAATTAAAATTTTCATTCAAATATGCCTTCTAATTTTTCAATTTGATTTTGGGAACAAGTTTATAAGCCAAATTTGTTGACTTATATATGTCAAATTACCTTTTAACTTTTTTAAACGTTTTTTTCGTAATGAAGTAAAAAGGCCAACTTATAAAACACTTCCTAAAACATTCACTTTTGAAAGTTAAAAAGCATAGTTTGTGACCAACTTAAAAAACAAATTGACAAAATTAATTCTAAGGAGTTTTTATACTTTTTTTTGAAAAGTTCGAAGAATTGCACATCGTTTTGGAATGTGTAAAAAATTTTATATTTCAAGTCATTTATGTACTCGTTTTGAAATGTTTTTTAAATAAAAAAAAAATTCACATATAAAAATTCATTCCAAATTGATTCTCATATATTATATACCTTACCTTTTTAGCACAAAAGAAAAAAAGAAAGAAATATAATAGAAATAAGAGTATAACTAAATCTAGTTTTTAAATAATATATTAAATCTATCTTTTCAAAATTAATGGGACTAATTGATCTATAAAAAAATCTTTAAGGTTAAATAAATCACCATTACTCAAGATCAAATTTATAAGTAAGTTTTTCATTTTAATATTTATTTATAACCAAACCAAATCAAATGGAATCAAACTTTGCATATCAATCAATTGGGTTCACCAATTCGAATATTTTTTTAATATCTATTTATATTCTTAAAAAAACAAGAAGATAAAATGGAAAATTTAGTCAGAGTTTTTTAACAAAAATAAATCTAAAAACATTCCATTTTCTTAAATAATATAATTATAAAAAAAATAGGGGTTTTTTTTTTAAGCTCCCTAATAATAACAATTTTCTGCATAAAGGACATTACAAAATCTAATACTGCCTCAGGTCCCTAACCAAAATACCAGCTCATTTTATCAATTTCTTGGACCAAAATACCCTACGTCTGTTGGATATTCTCCTTTGTCATGCTGGTACTGGTGTTGGGTATTTTCCGGCGAGTACGAAAACAAATTCAGCCAAACAAAAGTACTAAGTTTGGCAAATTTGATTTTCTGGGTAAACAAACAAAGTGGAGTGGAGTTGATAGATATATATATATATATATATATATGATACATACATATATATATATACAATCTGTTGCTTACTGTCTTGACTAGTATATATATCATAATTAATCAATTAAGACCATTTGCAACCATAATCAAACAGTCACTCTTAGTTATCTTATCTATGGTTGCAAACATATATATATATATATATATATATGATACATACATATATATATATACAATGTCAGCACATATATATATATATATATCTAGTGTTGAATATAATATCTTCAGGTTCAGAGAAATTTGAATTTTCTCTGGATTCAACCCAGAGAAAGTGATCCAGAGAAATTTGAATTTTCTCTGGATTCAACCCAGAGAAATTCAACCCAGAGAAAGTGATCCAGAGAAATTTGAATTTTCTCTGGATTCAACCCAGAGAAATTCATACCATTAAGTTTAAAGAAAATCTATCACAAACTCATAGAAGAACTATTAATTTGTTTGTGCAGGAAATTGTGATTGAATCAGCAGCAGCAAAACCAATGACAAATTGATCAAATCAGAGTTTTATCATTCCAGAGAAATTCTGGACCAGAGAAATTTTTCTCTGGGTTGAATCCAGAGAAATTCTTTGGAAGTCCAGAATTTCTTTGCTTCCAACTGATGATGGGTTGCTTTCCTTCCAACTGTCAAAATTGAACTGCTTTCTGTGCATTTGGGGCTTCTTATTGAAGCTTCTTGTGTTCTTGTTTTTGTAAATTTCTCTGGCTTGTTACATTTGTGTTTCTCTATTGTGTAATTTTATCAGGCATGCTTATGTTTCTGCATTATTTTCTCAAGCAAATTATCTGTGGCTTACTACTCTATTGGTGTGGCTAATTTTCTCTGGCATTTATAATTTTCTCTGGCCAAATTACTTTTCTTACTTGTGTGTCTAATTTTCTCTGGCAGCATTTATAATTTTCTCTGGCCACAATATGTTTATGTCTTGTGTCTAATTTTCTCTGGCATATTTATTTTGTTTAATGCTCCATTTCCTCAAAATTTCTCTGTTGTGTAATTTTCTCTGTCATGTTTATGTTGCTACCTTGTAACACAACATATAAGTCCAGAGAAATTTGTAATACTTATCATTTGTAATACAATCATATGATTTTCTCTGGACTACAAAGAAAAGTCTAGAGAAATTTGTGAACTCATATTCACTTTCAATATAACAAAAACAACACATTAACATCAAGAGACAAAAATATATCAAACACAAGCACATAAAAAAATCACAGAGAAGATCTGTTATGTTCAAAAAACATTCAATTCAAAAAATTAAAAAAAAAAAAAACAAAACACTTACTACTCTATTGCTACATCTGTAAATTTCTCTGCCTACTTACAATTTTCTCTGTGGTTTTCACTGCACTACAAGTTTACAATTTTCTCTGTGATTTGAGTTCAATTATAGTAACAAACCTGCAATTTTCTCTGCACTACACAAAAAATGCAAAGTGAACAAAAAACAGAGCACAAAAACGTAAAAAAACAGAGCACCAAAAAACAACTCATAACCATGTTGACAGAGAATGAAAAAGCAACTCCAAAAATCAAAATCAACTCCATCGAAAATTCATCAATAACAGATAATGAAAAATTAACTTCAAAAATCAAAAACAACAACACTGAGTTCGTCTCTCTCACATTGATCAAAACTAAAAACAAAAACCTAATTCAACACCTACACGATCAAATCAAATCAAAAATTGAAAACTTATCTAATTCAACTCCACATGAAATCAAATCAAACACAATGAACCAGATTTCAACTCCTACACGATCGATCAACATCTACAAATAACGAACATGATTTCAACTCGTATAGGATTTCAACACCTACAAACAACGAACAGGATTTCAACATCTACAAAAACCCTAGAAAATCTCCACAAAAATCTGAATCGTTAAGTTCATCCTCACGTAATCTCCCACAAAATATCAATATGATCTTTAGCTGCCAAATTCAAAAAAACGTATATTATAAATAAGGGTAAGACAGGTATTTTACACTCTAAAATAACATTAAGGGACCTTAGGCTACAAAAGAACACATTGTGGACCTAATCCATTACTAAAAGTTGGATAGGGACCTTAAACCGATTTTCCCAAAAAAATATATCTTATACTTTTTAAGTTTATTATAATGAGATTCACATATTCCTTCTCTATAATTCTTGTCATCCAAACATAATCAAATAGAAATAATTGGTCCATGAAAGAGATATCAGATCAATTCTTGAACTTATTTTTATCCATTCAATGTTATACAATTCAATTTAAGAAAATTCCTAAAATTCAAGTCTCTTCATCTCTTTAACCACCAAAAAAAAAAAAAAAAAAAAAAAAAAAACTTAATTTCTACTTCTATCTCTTCATCTCCTCTCCTCTCATTTGTGTCCTACTAAAGAGCAAAAAAATAAAGAAAAAGATAAAAAGAAAATATAAAAAAGAAAAGAGAGCAAAAGTTATATATAATTATGTGAAAGAATTCATCATTCACTGGGAGTCAAAATTGTTAGTCTCAGCTAATTCTAGACTCTGTTTGGGAAAGTCTCATGGACCTTGACTTCAATTCCGCACTGGTGGTTTATCATCGTCTACTGCACACTTTGCACAAAAACAACACCAACCGTTTAATATACTATTTATAAGATTCATACATAATATTTTCATTTTCATTGTATTTACATTATAAATTTAAATACTGATTTAAAAAATTAAAAAAAAAAAACTTATATTTCATTCATATTATTTAGAGAAAATTAGTCTAACATCCCTCTCCAACTTTTAGCAATGGGAGAGGTCCACAATAAAAAAAATTTGTAGTCTAAGGTCCCTCACCTATACCCATATATAACACCCATTCTTTCATTTTCTCTCCTCTCCCTTCTTGCACCAAATAACTCTCTCTCTCTCTCCTCTTTGTCTGCAACATTGTTCAAAGCTTCATTGGCATTGACTACGACAGAGGAATTCGCACTAACAAGATTTATAAAGCTGATCGTCGATTTATATGAAGATTCTTGATAATGCTTTATACAACAAGATTTATATGAAGCAACGCACTAGTCCTCATTATTGTTCCTCCAATCACTAGTCCTCTGATGAAGATTCCTCCGTCAACAAATATCATTACCCTCGGAGGAAAAATATCAAGAAGCAGAACACTAGTAATCTTTATAAAAGCATTATAGCAGATATGAAAGCAGAAACAAAATGCATCAGTTACATATTCACAAGCACAACTGGAAAATATTTATCATTGCTTCTCTTACTTTTTTCTCGTTTCTTCTTCATTGTCTTTATTGTTGATCTCAATAAACCAAATCTTAAAATCTTCATACAACATTTATTGAAGAAATCCACATAAAAAGGTGTATTCGGGAGCTGAGGACATGGATTCAGCAAAAAAAGTGTTTGATGAAATGTCAAGGAGAGAATGTCTAAAGTCTCTCAAATCAATCTAGAGAAATTTCAATCCAAACCAGAGAATTTCTCTAGACCAACCTAAAAAAAATTTAGTTCAAACCAGAGAATTTCTCTAGTCATCCAATACATGAAGCAGAAGCAGCGATCGTTATGCACAAAAGTAAAAGATAATGCTGCCAAGAAAACACAACATCTACCTGGTCAAGATGTGCATCTACAGATGTGAACAAAGCCAAAAAAATTTGTGAACAAAGTTGGGACCATGAATTTGTTTAGTAACTTTCTACTGTGGATATTGGGCGGGGCTTCATCTAAAGGGTTCAACTCATTTCTTTCGATGTTTAGAGACGTGCGAGATCAAGGCGGCCAAGTTTATCCAGATCTAGCCAGGTAAGAAAATCATGCAACATAAAATGCTCCCTAAGGATTAGAATGTTGGTTGGTCCTTGTATTTTTTGAATGTTTAATTCTAATGTTATTGTAAAGGGTTTTGTAGAAATATTAGTTTATACATAAATGGTTGCATAAACTGGATATGGAGTAATGGTCAACAACAACAGTATTGTTAATAAATAGAAGTTGAAATAAGAAAAGGAAAAAGAAAAAAAAATTCTCTAATTTGAACTTAGAGAAATTTCAATTTTCTCTGGTTTGAAACCAGAGAAATTTGGTGTTGGTGATGTGTAAAATTTTCTCTGTGATGTGTCCAGAGAAATTTGGTGTTGGAGATGTGTAAAATTTCTCTGTAATGTGTCCAGAGAAATTTCATGTGGGTGATGTGTAAAATTTTCTCTATGATGTGTCCAAAAAAATTTGGTGTCGATGAGTAAAATTTTCTGTTTGATATATCCAGAGAAATTTGGAATTGGAATTTTCTCTGTGATATGTCCAGAGAACTTTGGAATTTTCTCTGTGATTTATCCAGAGAAATTCTCTGAATCGAATTTTCTCTAGATCAATGTTAAGGGACCTTAGATATTATGAAAATATCAAGTCCCCTTTATGCTACAAAATTTTAATATCAGGGACCTTAAAAAAAAATCGCCATAATATTTTTCTTCATACATGATCTATAGTGAAGCATGAATTGAATTCAATCTCCACCACATATAGCCATTTGTGGATAAATTTGGGGTGCCAAATTTTGAGACCTAGTTTTTTTTGTAAAAAAAATAGTCTATGTGGTTTGTCTCCAAAAACATGTTTGGTTGAAAATTTTTAAATTTTTTTTCAAAATCACTTTTTTTTTCAACTACACATTAATAATCACTTTTTCATTCTCTTCTCTTTTTCTCAATCACTTTTTCTCTTATACCCATTTAATCAACTACAAAAATAATAATAATAACTATTAAATCATCCCAAACTCCAACATTTGAAAATTATTTTCAAAATCTATAATTAGACAAATTTTCAAAATTTTTAAATTCTCTTAAAAAATTTATTTTGAAAATAATATGTCAAAACACAAACCCTATATTTGCTTCATTTTTCTCTCTTCTCTCTCTCCTGCTACACCGAAGACGAACTTGGTTCTCCAGCATTGACTGGATTCCCAAGTACACCACTTCGGCCACATGGCACAGTCGGAGATCAGTAAGCTCAGCTGCATCTGATAAATCTTTCCAATTTTCTCTATTTGACATTCTCATTGAATTCTTGCTTTTATACAAGTAGGTGATTGATTACATTTCTTGCAAAATCGCATGAGATTCTATATAGATTTCGTGGGTTTTATTTTCCTGTTCGTTTTTATCTAAACCCCGTTTATGATAAAGTTTTAAACCCACCAAATTCATTTAGATTCCCCAATTCAACTTTCCTCATTTATTTCTATTTGATTCCACATTTTTATTTATTATTATTTTATTTGTTTTTCCTGTGAGTTTGCTGAGATAAATGAGGATAACTGGAAGTGTAGTTGTTGAGAAATAGTTTGTTTTTGTAAGAAAATGTAATTTAAAATTGAATTTCCTAGGGGAAAAAACATGCCTTGTTTTGATATAAGCATTTTGCATTAGATGGTTACCATGTTAGGTTGGGACTGTTTTGCTGAGAAATGTAATTTGGAGGTTTTGACAGGCTAGGTGCAGGCAATGGAGATAGTAGGGGCTAGGTGCAGGCTAGGTGTTAGCTGAGAATCGTACGCCTCAATGTTCGATTCAGGTAAACAATTTGATTCAAATTTTAACTATAATTTACGTTGCTTGTCGTGGTTGATGATTTATCTCAATTAGATATATGAATCTCTTGAGTTTCGAATTCTAATTCTAAGCTCTGTATAATCTGAACCTTTAGGTTCTTGGAGAATCATGTTTTGGTTTGATTCATAATGTTTGTTGCTGAATTCAAACTGTTACACGACAATTATTAATCATTATTGTTGCTCCCATTGAAGGTATTTCTCTTGTAATTGACTTTGGATTGTTGAGTTTTGCACTAGTTCTTGGGATATTCATGGTTATATGATATGATGCACGGATATGGATACGAGACACGTAAATTTTTAAAAAATAGAGGACATGACATGCTGGAGACACGTTTAATATATATAATTTTATTTATTTATTATATGTCTAAAATAAAAAGAAAAATCATTAATTTTTATATAATTACAATAATAATAAAATTAATAAACATATTTTTTAAATTTTTTAATAAAAAATGAGTCTTTTTAAATAAAAATAATTTATTTTATGAATTTTAGGTTTAATAAAAATAAGGATAAAAAAAAAAAGTGAGGGAAGAAACTAAAGGAGGAGGGAGAAATAGAAGAGAGAGAGCGACGGGTGAATCAGCAACAGGGGGAAAAAAAATAAAAAGGAGAAACAAAGGAAAGGGAGAGAGAATAGGAGAAGACGAAGAAAAGGGAGGAGAAGAAGGTGGAGACAGAACATGGTTTTAAAAACCGGACCGGACCGGCCGGTTCAACCGGTTGAACCGGTGACCGGATGGGGTTCCGGTCCGGTCAGCCCCCTAAAACCGGACAAAGGTAAAAACCGGCCTCTTTAGTGAAAACCGGTGAACCCACCGGTTAAACCGGTGAACCGGTCGACCCGGTGACGGGTTGACCGAACCGGACCGGTTTGAAATTTTTTTTTTTTTTTATTTTTCTGTGTTTTTTTTATCTTCTTTCTTTCTTTTCTTTCTTTCTTTCTTATTTTATATATATATATATATATATATATAAAATATAAGAATATAAGAAAATTTTAATTTCAAACTCTTTTTCAAGGGTCTCCTCTTGTGAGGAATCCCATTAAGAGTTTGATGAAATTATTGTGAAAGTCTTCACCTATTTATAAGAAAAAAACTCTTTCAAAAAAACTCAAGAAATCTATGTGGGATTTAATCAAATGTATTGGAGGGAATATTGAAATTTTGATATCCCTCCAAAATTTTTGCTTTCCTTTCAATCAAATTATTTGAATTAAAATCATATGGAGGGAATATTAAATATTTGATTTCATCTTCCAAAATTGAAATTAATAATATTTTAAAATATATTATTATATTTTTCAGTAAAAAAAATATTAGGACAAATATTTAAGATAATTTAATATTTTTAATATTTTTAATTTATAATTTTATTACTTATATTTTTATTTAAATATAATTTTAATATATTTATTACGTCACTGTTCGATTCCGGTTCAACCCGACGGTTGAACCGGTGACCCGTCCACCCGATGCCTTTTCCGGTTCGTTCACCGGTCCGGTTTTTAAAACATTGAGACAGAAGACGAAGACGAGGAGGAGGAGGAGAAGAAGAGAGCAGACGAAGAATACCTCAGCTTCTTCAATTGATCTGAACAGGTTAGGGCTCCTCTCCCCTCCTCCACTCCCTCGATCTCTTTCTCTGTCTTCTCTCCTCCCTCGATCTCTTTCTCTCCCACAGTTAGGGCTTCGATCCACCTCATGCGTGTCATTTGCATTCGATTCGTAGATGTTGGATTTGAGATCAAACTACTTTTATTCGTTTGCTTATTTATTGTTCTGGCCTAAGATTTTAAGCTCAAATATGGACTTGACTGATGTTGTTTTTGATTTGAATGACTTTGATCTGGATTGAACGGATGCAGATCCTGAGCTAGCTAATTCGAAATGCTACAATCTAGAGTTTTTGGTTCTCTTAGATTTAGGGCTTTGATTTGGTATTGACCTAGAGTTCTATGTGCTATCTTTTTCCCTTTTCTTTTCCATCTTTCTTTCTTTCTTTCATTTCATTTAAAAAAAAAAATAAAAAAAATAAGCTAAATATTTAAAAACTGATGTTATAATTCCAAAAATAGAGGATGGTTACATAATTACCATAATGCCGTAGTTTTATACGCAAATATTTTTGTTTTTAGGTTGATTTGTTAGCTTGCTTTTTATGAATCCATATCAAGAAATTAGACAAAGTTATGAGCTTTCTCTCTACATTGAATTGGCTTTTCCTTGAGCTTCTTATGGGCTCATGAATTTTGGCAACAAAGTGATTATGATGGGTCAAACAGATTATTGTCATGATGATAATATTGCTAGTTCAAACAGTTATATCTCATCTCATGCTTATGTTTCCTGTAGAGCTGATCTTGTATTTATGTTGTTTACTCTATTCTGGGGTGGTATGACCTCACTTTTCTTATAAAAATACAATGACATTCACCATATGTTGTTGGTCCTTATCGAGCATCTCTTTAATATTGGATTCATTGCAGGGTAGAAATGTCGATGCCTTGATTTTGTATTGACAAGCTGTGCCCTCTCTGTCTCATATCCAAATATGATTTTCCTTTGCCCTACAGGTATGTGTATGTATTGTTTCTTTCGATTTTGCTGTCAATGCTACTTTCTGAATGTGTTTTGTTTAAGTGGAAGTGTTTTAGCTTTTCATTGAAGTGAATAGGTGAGGTTGTTCAACCATAATTTGATTCAATTTACACTTCTTCTATGCGTCTGCTACATAATAAGACTTGATTCTTTCACTCTTTCATTTTTGATTCAGATAGAAAACTTGAAGATCTAATGATAAATTTTTGGTGAAAATCCAATAAAATTTTAGCACATTTTGCAATAGAGTTTGAAGGCAGTGATTTATTGTGCTCCCCTGGTACAACTTCAAGAAATTTGACTTATTTTGAATTGTTTTGAGTGTCTCCTCGACTAAAAAACTTATAGAAAACAGTAGGTTAAAATAGAATTCAGCATAGTAATAAAACAAAACACAACCTAGTTTGAGATTTATTTAAAATTCATTTATTGGAATTTTCTTCTATTACACAATATACTAGGCTTATGGAGGGACTGCCTGTTAAAATTTCATGAAATTACGAGGTAGAGAACTATTTTTAAAAATTCATCAAAGTCAGGCCTCTGCACAATTTCAATTCTGCGCAATCATGAAAACTCACCCCCAAAATAGCTATGCTTTTGCTTTACTAAAGCCTCTTTTCATTCCATCTTGTAAACATGATTTAAAATACATCAAAGATCAATAAATTCATGCTTGAAACAATTTAACAAGAAATTAAAAATTGATTTGAAAAATTTACCAACTAAGAAATTTTTGTCAAGCTCTCTAGAAATTGAGTGAAGTTCTGCTTAAGGACTTGTACCTCATTGTGTTTCGAATTATTTTGCAGGGGAAGTGTGGTATTGAGAAACAACCTTCTTATTTATTTATTTATTATTATTTTTTTTTTTTTGGGGGGGGGGGGAGGATTGCTCTAATTGAGACTAGGTCAGGCACAATTTTTAAGGTCACAATTTTCTAGATAAGGAAAATTGCTTCTACGAATCATCTTCTTCCTTTTATTGGTGCTTTCGCTCTTTCCAAATATTTGGTTAATCGTGAATAGTAGAGTAGAGTCCAATTATATCTTTTGTGCTTGTATAGTATTTTGGTCCTTAACTCTCAAATCTTTGAAGCCCTTTTAACTGTCTCTTTGTGATGCTAGCTGTTTAGACATAATTGATAGTTACCTAAATCATTTTGAACTGAAATGACGCAGAAGTGGCTTCGGCAGAGTTAGTACTAGTTGTGGAGAAACATATGTTAGAATCTGCTTCTCTTGATTCTGTTGTTAAAGCCATATTTTTCTTGTTATCAGATATATTCTTGGTGTTGTATGGAAAATTCCATTTTGTGGGGTGTCCAATAATTATCTACTTTATTTTATTTATTTATGTATTTATATGTTTTTTGGGGGACTTTTAACCTCTTTTCCCTTTTAACCTTAACTATGAGATTTTTCTTTTTATTTTCTGAAACAAAATTTTAGTATATAGAGAAAACCAATTGTATTGAAGAAATGCCCTAGCACTGTAAAACGTAGCTAAGGTCGCATAAACGATGAAATTCTGATACAGGGAATGAAACAATTACTCATGATAGAAATAAAGGAAGGAACAGAAGAACTTCAAAAATGGAATATCAACACGTAGGTGATTTAGAAAACCGTAAGTGAGGTGTTTAAGTTAAAGTAATATTGTTAAGCTATAATTACTCAGTAAATTCTCTTTCTTAGAGACTAATTAAAGTCACTTAAGATAATGAAACAATTAGTGGCTTAAGCTATTATTTCATACAACAAAAGAGAGAAGGATGGATAAAGTTAGAGAGAAAATTTCTTCTTGAGAGGTAGAAGAGAAAAAAAACTTTAAGTGAGGTGCTTAAGTTAAACTAAGATCATTAAGTTATAATTAGTAAGTAAATTCTCTTCCGTAGAGAATAAGCATGATTAGTTTGAGTTAAACTCGGTCATTTAAGAAAATGAAGTTGATTATATATAAATTTTGGTTTAAATTCACTTAAATGAGTAGCAAAAGCAACCCTATCAATGAAAATCTTTCCCCACATACAAACAGACTACCTGATGAAATACATGTTATAGCAAGCTCTGTTATCATGGTTCATTAGATGTTTCACTGTTTATACAAAATGGTAAGGTTTATGCATGATTACAAGTCTGTGGTTCGAGATGACTTACTTTGCCTTGTCTGGAGGAACATCTCTCAACCACTCAAGGTCAATGCTTCCATGTTTTCTAACCATTCGGTTTTAGGAAATCCTGCATAATCATGTAATCATTATTGACTTTATTTATAGGTTTCTGCATTTAGCTTGTTATTACACACGACTAGAGCCATTTGAAGCTGATTTTGACAAATATGATTTGTACTCGTACCTTGATTCACTCTGCTAGCAAGTTGTTCATTCCTAGTTCTCTGATAGAATTAGAAATCTCATTGACATCTGCACATTGTATTGCTTCATAGTCCAGGGAGTCCATAGCATTAACTGATTTACCCTTTTTTGACCAAACTTACCTTTTGCATATAGAGAGCATTAGCACCTTCTTGACTAGGGCAGGATACCTTTTTTCTAGGATTGTATTATTGCCTCTTTGAATGGTTTAGTGAATCTTAGATTTCATTTCTAAATTAGTACAGGGCAACCCTACGCCCCCAATAGGCATGAATGCTACTTATGTGCTTATGTGATATTTTGGAAATGATTTGATTTGATTCCAGGGATCAACTATGAGAAAGACAGGGATTTCATTCCCAAACTTTGGGGAGTCTGATATGGCAGTGATTTGATTCTGTGGCAATCCGAGGTATTTGGGGCAGTAATCCAATTTCAAAGATTTGGGGATTCAATTTAGGCAGTGATTCATATTTTGATCATGATTTGAGTAATCGGTAGTAAATTAGGGCGGTGGTTTCCCGATTATAAAGAATTTGAGTTTGAATTTAGGTTCTTGCCTTAGCAATAAATAAAAAAAAGAAAAGAATGATTGCCTTTTTAAAATTTAAATCTCCAAGAAAACATGTGATTAAAGAATAATTTCTAAAAAAAAGAAACTTTCCAACTTAAGTAGAGCCACAGAGATTATGGAAGGTGTTTGATTGAATAAGAATCTTTAAGTCATTGATTTTAGGGGGAATTTCAACTTTTATGAAAAAGGAAGTGGTGACCAAATCTTCAATTTTGAATAAAATTTGGAATCCCCTAAAAGATATTTGACTAAGGAGACAATTGTTTGATTAGATACTTGGAATAAAATCGAAAGCTCCTTGGGAGGAAAGAATTTTGAAAGAAAACCCGAGTAGAATTTTAGTAATTATGAAATTTTTTTGATCAAACAGAAATCTTTAGATTTTTGACTTTAGATGGAATTTGATTTTATGGAAAAGTGTTGATAAGGAGGTAATGACCGAGTCTCTCACTTTGAAATGAAATTTTGAATTTCCTTAGAAGACATTTGACTATAAGGTAACTGATTGATTTCTTGGAACAAGATCTAAAATTTGTTGGAAATTTTTTGAAAATAAAATTTGAATAGAGTTTGGAAATTATAAAAAGTTCTTTTCATCAAGTAAAAATCTTTGGGCCACTGACTTTAAGGAACCTTAATTTTATGGAGAAATGTTAGACAAGGAAGTAATGACCAAGTCTCTCATTTTGAATAAAATTTTGGTTCCTCGATAAGATATTTGGCTAAAGAATGATTGTTTGATTGATTCCTTGGAATAAAATCGGAACTCCTCAAAACATTTGAAAAAAAAGAGGAAAGGAAAACATTGAAATTTTAAATAAAAAAAGGCATTTTATTTTGAAAATGGATTGTGAAAAAAAAAAAAAGAATTGAAATTTGATCACGCACTTTTGAAAATAAATTGGGCCACATTTCGAGAAACAATAAATAATGGAAAGACAATTGTTTAGATTGATCACTTGGTAGGATTCCTTAAAATTGCCTTGGTTGGGAATGGGTGATGATGATGACTTCGAGATCCGATGGTAAGTGTTAAACAAAATTGACTGGGTCCATTCACCTATTTTCAGGTTTGTTGCATAATATCCCGGACATTATTCGTGGGTTATGTTATGTCAATAAGGCAAGCATCAAATTATGCTACTAGTACTGTTTGATCATTCCCTTGTGGAAGGAGAGGTATATTGATAGTATTAACTGATGTATCCTTTTGTGACCAAACTTACCTTTTGCATATAGAGAGCATTAGCACCTTCCAGATTAGGGCAGGATATCCTCTTTTCCAGGATTGTATTATTGCCTCTTTGAATGATTTAGTGAATCCTAGATATCTTTTCTAAATTAAGACAGGGCTACCCTACCCCCCCAATAGGCATGAATGCAAATTATGTGCTTATGTGATATTTTGGAAATGATTTGATTTGATTCCAGGGATCAACAATGAGATAACCCATGAATAAAGAATTTGATATTGAATTTGGGTTCTTACCTTAGTGATAAAAAAAAAAAAGAAAAAAAAAAGAAAGTATTATTGCCTTTTTAAAATTTAAATGTCCAAGAAACACATGTGATTAAAGAATAACTTCTAAAAAAAAGAAACTTTCCAACTTAAGTAGAGCCTCAGAGATTATGGAAGGTGTTTGATTGAATAAGAATCTTTAAGTCATTGACTGTAAGGGCAATTTCAACTTTTATGAAAAATGGTAGATAAGGAAGTGGTGACCAAATCTTCAATTTTGAATAAAATTCGAAATCTCCTAAAAGATACTTGACTAAGGAGACTATTGTTCGATTAGATACTTGGAATAAAATCCAAAACTTCTTGGGAGGTAAGAATTTTAAAAAAAAACCGGAGTAGAATTTTAGTAATTATGAAAAGTTTTTGATCAGTTAGAAATCTTTAGGTTTTTAACTTTAGGGGGAATTTGATTTTATGGAAAAGTGTTGATAAGGATGTAATGACCAAGTCTTTCACTTTGAAATGAAATTTTGAATTTCCTTAGAAGAACTTTGACTATAAATAAGATCTAAAATTCCTTGAAAATTTTTTTAAAATAAAATTTGAATAGAGTTCGGAAATTATGGAAAGTTCTTTTCATCAAGTAAAAATCTTTGGGCCACTGACTTTGAGGGAACCTTAATTTTATGGAGAAATGCTTGACAAGGAAGTAATGACCAAGTCTCTCACTTTGAATGAAATTTTGGTTCCTCTATAAGATATTTGGCTAAAGAACGATTGTTTGATTGATTCCTTGGAATAAAATCTGAACTCCTCAAAACATTTGAAAAAAAAGAGGAAAGGAAAACGTTGAAATTTTAAATAAAAAAAGGTACTTTATTTTGAAGAAGAATTTTGAAAAAAAAAATAGAAGTTGAAATTTGTTCGCGCACTTTTGAAAATAAATTGGGGCACATTTCGGGAAATAATAAATAATGGAAAGACAATTGTTTAGATTGATCACTCTGGTAGGATTATTTAAAATTCCTCAAAAGTGCCGTGGTTGGGCAACTATCACCTAATGGGTGATGATGATGAGCATTAGCACCTGCCAATGGTAAGTGTTTAACAAAATTGACTGGGTCCATTCACCTATCCTCGGGTTTGTTGCATAATATCCCGGACACTATTCGTGGGTTATGTTATGTTAATAAGGCAAGAATCAGATTATGTTATTTGTACTGTTTGATCATTCCGTTGTGGAAGGAGTGGTATAATGATAGTCATAATTGATGTACCTTTTTGTGACCAAATTAACCTTTTGCATATAGGGAGCATTAGCACCTGCCAAACTAAGACAGGATACCCTCCTTTACAGGGTTGTATTATTGCTTCTTTAAATGATTTAGTAAATCCTAGATCTCATTTCTAAATTAGGACAGGGCAACCCTATCCCGCAATAGGCATGAATGCAACTTGTGTGCTTATGTGATATTTTGGAAATGATTTGATTTGATTCCAGGCATCAACAATAAGAAAGACAATGATTTCATTCCCAAAATCTAGGGAGTTTGATATGGCAGTGATTTGATTTTGTGATACTCCGAGTTATTTAGGTCAATGATCCAATTACAAAGATTTGATTGTTCAATTTAGGCAGTGATTCATATTTTGATAATAATTTGTGTAATCAATAGTAAATTAGGGTGGTGGTTTCCCAATTATTAAGAATTTGAGTTTGAATTTGGGTTCTTACCTTAGTGATAAAAAAAAACAAAACAAAGAAATGATTGGCTTTTTAAAATTTAGATCTCCTAGAACACATGTGATTAAAGAATAACTTTGAAAAAAAAGAAACTTTCCAATTTAAGTTGAGCTTTGGAGATTATGGAAGGTGTTTGATTGAGTAAGAATCTTTAAGCCATTGACTGTTCGGGGAATTTCAACTTTTATGAAAAATGGTAGATAAGGAAGTGGTGACCAAATCTTTAATTTTGAATAAAATTTGAAATCGCCTAAAAGATATTTGTCTAAGGAGACAATTGTTTGATTAGATAATTAGAATAAAATCGAAAGTTCCGTGGAAAGGTAGAATTTTTAAAGAAAATCCGAGTAGAATTTTAGAAATTGTGAAATGTTTTTGATTGGATATAAATCTTTAGGGTTTTGACTTTAGAGGGAATTTGATTTTATGGAAAAGTGTTGATAAGAAGGTAATGACTGAGTTTTTCACTTTGAAATGAAATTTTGAATTTCCTTAGAAGACGTTTGACTATTAGGTAACGGTTTGATTGATTTCTTGGAATAAGATCTAAAACTCCTTGGAAATTTTTTGAAAATAAAATTTGTATAGAGTTCGGAAATTATGGAAAGTTCTTTTGATCAAGTAAAAATCTTTGGGCAGCTTATTTTGGGGGAACCTTAATTTTGTGGAGAAATGTTAGACAAGGAAGTAATGACCAAGTCTCTCATTTTTAATAAAATTTGGTTCCTCTATAAGATATTTGGCTAAAGAATGATTGTTTGATTGATTCCTTGGAATAATATCAGAACTCCTCAAAACATTTGAAAAAAAGGAGGGGAGGAAAACATTGAAATTTTAAATAAAAAAGCCACTTTATTTTGTAAAAAAAGAAGTTGAAATTTGATTGCATACTTTTGAAAATAAATTAGGGCATATTTCGGAAAACAATAAATAAGGGAAAGACAATTATTTAGATTGATCACTCTGGTAGGATTCCTTAAAATTCCTCAAAATTGCCTTGGTTAGGCAACTATCACCTAGTGGGTGATGATGATGACATCGAGATCCGATGGTAAGTGTTAAACAAATTTGACAGAGTCCATTAACATATCCTCAAGTTTGTTGCATAATATCCCGGACACTATTCGTGTGTTATGTTATGTCAATGAGGCAAGCATCAGATTATGTTACTAGTATTGTTTGATCATTCTGTTGTGGAACGAGTGGTATATTGATAGTAATAACCGATATACCTTTTTGTGACCAAACTTACCTTTTGCATATGGAGAGCATTCGCACCTTCCAAACTAAGGCCGGATACCCTTCTTTCTAGGATTGTATTTATGCCTCTTTGAATGATTTAGTGAATCCTAGATCTCATTTCTAAATTAGGAAGGGCCAACCTTATCCCCCAATAGGCATGAATGCAACTTATGTGCTTATGTGATATTTTTGGAAATGATTTGATTTGATTCCAGGGATCAACAATCAGAAAGACAATGATTTCATTCCCAAAATCTGGGGAGTCTGATATGGCAGCGATTTGATTTTGTGATAGTCCGAGTTATTTGGGGCAATGATCCAATTACAAAGATTTGGGTGTTGAATTTAAGTAGTGATTCATATTTTGATGATGATTTGAGTAATCAGTTGTAAATTAGGGGGGTGTTTCCCAATTATAAATAATTTGACTTTGAATTTGGGTTCTTACCTTAGTGATGAAAAAAAAAAGAATGATTGCCTTTTTAAAATTTAAATCTCCAAGAAAACATGTGATTAAAGAATAACTTCTAAAACAAAGAAATTTTCCTATTTAAGTAGAGCCTCGGAGATTATGGAAGGTGTTTGATTGAATTAGAATCTTTAAGTCATTGACTGTGTGGGGAATTTCAACTTTTATGAAAAATGATAGACAAGGAAATGGTGACCAAATCTTCAATTTTGAAATAAAATTTGAAATCTCCTAAAAGATAATTGACTAAGGAGACAATTGGTTGATTAGATACTTGGAATAAAATCCAAAGCTCCTTGGGAGGAAATAATTTTGAAAGAAAATCGGAGTGGAATTTTAGAAATTATGAAAAGTTTTTGATTAGACATAAATCTTTAGGTTCTTTACTTTAGAGGGAATTTGATTTTCTGGAAAAGTGTTGATAAGGAGGTAATGACCGAGTCCTTCACTTTGAAATGAAATTTTGAATTTCCTTTGAAGACATTTGATTATATGGTAACTGTTTGATTGATTCTTCGAATAAGATTTAAAATTCCTTGGAAATTTTATGAAAACAAAACTTGAATAGAGTTCGGAAATTTTCGAAAGTTCTTTTCATCATGTAAAAATCCTTGGGCCATTGACTTTGTGGGAACCTTAATTTTGTGGAGAAATGTTAGATAAGGAAGTGATGACCATGTCTCTCATCTTGAATAAAATTTTGGTTCCTCTATAAGAAATTTGGCTAAAGGATGTTTGTTTGATTGATTCCTGGGAATAAAATCCGAAATGCTCAATACTTTTGAAAAAAAAGAGAAATGGAAAACTTTGAAAATTTAAATAAAAAATATGACTTTATTTTGAAATAGGATTTTGAAAAAAAATTGAAGTTGAAATTTGATCTTGCACTTTTGAAAATAAATTGGGTCACATTTCGGGAAACATTAAATAATGAAAAGACAATTGTTTAGATTGATCACTCTGGTAAGATTCCTTAAAATTCCTGAAAATTCCCTTGGTTGGGTATCTATCACCTAATGGTTGATGATAATGACTTCAAGATCCAATGGTAAGTGTTAAACAAAATTGACTAGGTCCATTCACCTATCCTCAGGTTTGTTGCATAATATTCCGGACACTATTTGCGGGTTATGTTATGCCAATAATGCAGGCATCATGCTATTAGTAGTGTTTGATCATTCCCTTGTGCAATGAGAGGTATATTGATAGTAATAACTGATGTACCCTTTTGTGAGCAAACTTACCTTTTGCATGTATAGAGCATTAGCACCTTCCAAACTAGGGCAGGATACCCTCCTTTCTAGGATTGTAGTATTGCCTCTTTGAATAATTTAGTGAATCCTAGATCTCATTTCTAAATTAGGACCGGGCAACCCTACCTCCCAATAGGCATGAATGCAACTTATGTGCTTATGTGATATTTTGGAAATGATTTGATTTGATTCCAGGGATCAACAATGAGAAAGACAGTGACTTCATTCCCAAACTTTGGGGAGTTTGATATGGCAGTGATTTGATTCTACGGCATTCCAAGTTATTTGGAGCAATGATCCAATTACAAAGATTTGGGGGTTCAATTTCGGTAGTGATTCATATTTTGATAATGATTTGTGTAATCAGTAGTAAACATATTTTGATAATGATTTGTGTAATCAGTAGTAAATTAGGGCGGTGGTTTCCCGATTATAAAGAATTTGAGATTGAATTTGGGTTCTTACCTTAGTGATCAAAAAAAAAAGGGAAGTATTATTGCCTTTTTAAAATTTAAATGTCCAAGAAAACATGTGATTAAAGAATAATTTCTAAAAAAAAGAAACTTTCCAACTTAAGTAGAGCCTCGGAGATAATGGAAGTTGTTTGATTGAATAAGAATCTTTAAGTCATTGACTGTATGGGAATTTCAACTTTTATGAAAAATGGTAGATAAGGAAGTGGTGACCAAATCTTCAATTTTGAATAAATTCGAAATCCCCTAAAAGATACTTGACTGAGGAGACAATTGTTTGATTAGATACTTGGAATAAAATCCAAAGCTCCTTGGGAGGAAAGAAGTTTGAAAGAAAACCCGAGTAGAATTTTAGAAATTATGAAAACTTTTTGATCAGACAGAAATCTTTAGGTTTTTGACTTTAGAGGGAATTTGATTTTATGGAAAAGTATTGATAAGGATTTAATGATGGAGTCTTTCACTTTGAAATGAAATTTTGAATTTCCTTAGAAAAACTTTGACTATAAGGTAATTGTTTGATTGATTTTTTGGAATAATATCTAAAATTCCTTGGAATTTTTTTTAAAATAAAATTTGAATAGAATTCGGAAATTATGGAAAGTTCTTTTCATCTAGTAAAAATATTTGGACCACTGACTTTGAGGGAACCTTAATTTTGTGGAGAAATGTTAGACAAGGAAGTGATGACCAAGTCTCTCATTTTGAATAAAATTTTGGTCCCTCTATAAGATATTTGGCTAAAGAATGATTGTTTGATTGATTCCTTGGAATAAAATCTGAACTCCTCACAACATTTGAAAAAAAAAAGAGGAAAGGAAAATGTTGAAATTTTAAATAAAAAAAGACACTTTATTTTGAAGAAGAATATTAAAAAAAAATAATGGAAGTTGAAATTTGTTCGCGCACTTTTGAAAATAAATTGGGTTACATTTCGAGAAACAATAAATAATGGAAAGACAATTGTTTAGATTGATCACTCTGGTTGGATTCCTTAAAATTCCCTTGGGCAACTATCACCTAATGGGTGATGATGATGATTTTGTGATCCGATGGTAAGTGTTAAACGAAATTGCCTCGGTCCATTCACCTATCCTCTGGTTTGTTGCATAATATTCCGAACACTATTCGTGGGTTATGTTATGTCAATAAGGCAAGCATCAGATTATGCTTCTAGTACTGTTTGATCGTTCCCTTCGGGAAGGAGTGGTATATTGATAGTAATAACTGATGTATCTTTTTGTGACAACTTATCTTTTGCATGTAGAGAGCATTAGCACCTTCCAAACTAAGGCAGGATACCCTCCTTTCTAGGATTGTATTATTGCCTCTTTGAATGATTTAGTGAATCCTAGATCTCATTTCTCTAAATTAGAACAGGGCAACCTTATCCCGCAATAGGCATGAATGCAACTTATGTGCTTATGTGATATTTTGGAAATGATTTGATTTGATTCCAGGGATCAACAATAAGAAAAACAATTATTTCATTCCCAAAATCTGGGGAGTCTGATATGGCTGTGATTTGATTTTGTGATAGTCCGAGTTATTTAGGGCAATGATTCAATTACAAAGGTTTGGGGGTTCAATTTAGGCAGTGATTCATATTTTGATCATGATTTGAGTAATCAGTACTAAATTAGGGGGGTTGTTTCTCAATTTTAAATAATTTGAGTTTGAATTTGGGTTCTTACCTTAGTGACCAAGTCTCTCATTTTGAATAAAATTTTGGTTCCTCTATAAGATATTTGGCTAAACGATGATTGTTTGATTGATTCTTTAGAATAAATTCTGAAGTTCTCAAATTTTGGAAAAAAAGAGGAAAGGAAAATTTTGAAAATTTAAATAAAAAAAGATTTTATTTTGAAAAAGGATTTTGAAAAAAAATTGAAGTTGAAATTTGATCATGCACTTTTGAAAATAAAGTGGGGCACATTTTGGGAAACAATAAATAATGAAAAGACAATTGTTTAGATTGATCACGTTGGTAGGATTCCTTAAAATTCCTTAAAATTCCCTTGGTTGGGAAACTATGACCTATTGGGTGATGATAATGACTTCAAGATCAATTGGTATATGTTAAACAAAATTGATTAGGTCCATTCAACTATCCTTAGGTTTGTTGCATAATATCCTGGACACTATTTGCAGGCTATGTTATGCCAATAAGGCAAGCATCAAATTATGCTATTAGTAGTGTTTGATCTTTCCCTTGTGGAATAAGAGGTATATTGATAGTAATAACTGATGTACCCTTTTGTGAGCGAACTTAATTTTTTCATATAGAGAGCATTAGTACCTTCCAAACTAGGGCAGGATATCCTCATATCTTGGATTGTATTATTGCCTCTTTGAATGATTTAGTGAATCCTAGATCTCATTTCTAACTTAGGACAGGGAAACCTTACCCGCCAATAGGCATGAATGCAAATTATGTGCTTTTGTGATATTTAGATAATGATTTGATATGATTCTAGAGATCAACAATCAGAAAGACAGTGATTTCATTCCAAAATCTGGGGAGTTTGATATGGCACTGATTTGATTCTGTGGCAATCCGAGTTATTTGGGACAATGATCCAATTACAAAGATTTGCTGGTTCAATTTAGGTCGTGATTCATATTTTGATCATGATTTGAGTAATCAGTAGTAATTAGGGGGGTCGTTTCCCAATTTTAAAGAATTTGAGTTTGAATTTGGGTTATTACCTTAGTGATTAGAAAAAAAGAAGAAAAAAAATGAATTATTGCCTTTTTAAAATTTAAATCTCCTATAAAACATGTGATTAAAGAATAACTTCTAAAAAAAAAGAAACTTTGCAACTTAAGTAGAGCCTTGGAGGTTAAGGAAGTTGTTTGATTGAATAAGAATCATTAAGTCATTGACTTTAGGGGGAATTTCAACTTTTATGAAAAATGGTAGATTAGGAAGTGGCGACTAAAACTTCAATTTTGAATAAAATTTCAAATCCCCCAAAAGATAATGGACTATGGAGACAATTGTTTTATTAGATATTTGGAATAAAATCCAAAGCTCCTTGGGAGGGAAGAATTTTGAAAAAAAAACCAAGTAGAATTTTAGAAATTATGAAAAGTTTTTGATTAGACAGAAATTTTTAGGTTTTCGACTTGAGAGGGAATTTGATTTTATGGAAAAGTGTTAGATAAGGAGGTAATGTCTGTGTCTCTCACTTTGAAATAAAATTTTGAATTTCCTTAGAAGACTGTTTGATTGATTTCTTCGAGTAAGATTTGAAATTCCTTTGAAATATTTTTAAAATAAAATTTGAGTTGAGTTTGGAAATTATGAAAAGTTCTTTTCATCAAGTAAAAGTCCTTGGCCTATTGACTTTGAGGTAACCTTAATTTTATGGAGAAATGTTAGACAAGGAAGTGATGACCAAGTCTCTCATTTTGAATAAAATTTTGGTTCCTCTATAAGATATTTGGCTAAAGGATGATTGTTTGATTGATTCCTTGGTATAAAATCCGAACTCAAAACTTTTGAAAAAAAAGATGAATGGAAAACTATGAAAATTTAAATAAAAAATGGTGCTTTATTTTGAAAAAAAATATAAGTTGAAATTTGATCATGCACTTTTGAAAATAAATTGGGGTACATTTCGGGAAACAATAAATAATGGAAAAACAATTGTTTAGATTCATCACTCTGGTGGGAATCCTTAAAATTCCTCAAAATTAGCTTTGTTTGGCAACTATGACCACCTTGTTTATGATGACGACTTCGAGATCCAATGGTTATTGTTAAGCAAAATTGACTGGGTCTATTCACCTATCCTTAGGTTTGTTACATAATACCCGTACACTATTCACGGACTATGTTATGTCAATAAGGCAAGCATCGGATTATGCTATTAGTACTATTTGATCATTCCCTTGTGGAATGAGAGGTATATTGATAGTAATAACTGATGCTCTTTTGTGACCAAACTTACCTATTGCATATAGAGAGCATTAGAACTTTCTAAACTAGGGTAGTAGACCCTCCTTTCTAGGATTGTATTATTGCTCTCCTTTCTCGGATTCTAGTATTGCCTCTTTGAATGATTTAGTGAATCCTAGATCTCATTTCTAAATTAGGACAGGGCAACCCTACCCTTCAATAGGCATGAATGTAAATTATGTGCTTATGTGATATTTTGAAAATGATTTGATTTGATTCTAGGGATCAACAATCAAACATGCAGTGATTTCATTCCAAAATATGGGTAGTTTGATATTTCTGTGATTTGATTATGTGGCTATTTGAGTTATTTGGAGCAATGATCCAATTACAAAGATTTGGGCGTTCAATTTAGGCATTGATTCATATTTTGATCATGATATGAGTAATCAGTAGTAGTTAGGGGGGTGGTTTCCCAATTTTAAAGAATTTGAGTTTGAATTTGGGTTCTTACCTTAGTGATCAGAAAAAAAAAAAAAAAAAAGAAGAAGAGATTTATTGCCTTTTTAAATTTAAATCCCCAACAAAACATATGATTAAAGATTAACTTCTAAAAAAAAGAAACTTTGCAACTTAAGTAGAGCCTTGGAGGTTATGGAAGGTGTTTAATCGAATAAGAATCTTTTAACTAATTGACTTTAGGGGTAATTTCAACTTTTATGAAAAATGGTAGATAAGGATGTGGCGACCAAATCTTCAATTTTGAATAAAATTCCAAATCTCCCAAAAGATAATTGACTAAGGAGACAATTATTTGATTAGATACTTGGAATAAAATCCACAGCTCCTTGGGAGGAAGGAATTTTGAAAGAAAACCCAAGTAGAATTTTTTAGATTAAGAAATGTTTTTGATTAGACCAAAATCTTTTGTTTTTTGACTTTTGAGGGAATTTGATTTTATGAAAAAGTGTTAGATAAAGGCTAATGACAGAGTCTTACACTTTGAAATTAAATTTTGAATTTCCTTTGAAGACATTTGACTATAAGGTAACTGTTTGATTGATTTCTTCGAATAAGATCTAAAATTCCTTGGAAATTTGTTGAAAATAAAATTTTAGTGGAGTTTGGAAATTATGGAAAGTTCTTTTCATCAAGTAAAAATCATTGGGCCACCGACTTTGGGGGAACCTTAATTTTGTGAAGAAATGTTAGACATGGAAGTGAAGACCAAGTCTCTAACCTGTGTAGTAGCTAAACAAGAAATCGGACTTTCTACGACTGAGTATTTGGTAGATAAAACAACACTATTGTCGACTAAAAATTTGGTCGCTGTAGTTATTTGAAGTTTTGGCGATTAAAAATTTAGTAGCTGAAGATGTGATTTAAATTAAATTAGTATGTTTTGAGTGACTAATAGATTAGTTGCCATTTTGCCTCATCAGTGACTAAATCTATTTTTGTCGCGAATACCTTTCACTTTTCCCTACTAAAGTCGCCATTTTTTTATGCCTTTTGGTGACTAAATGTTTTTTTAGTCGCCAATACCTTCCCTGACAATCTTTCCCCGACAAATCCCGCGACCAAAATATTTAGTAGGGAAAATATTTTGGCGACTAAAAACCTTACTTTTGGTGACTAAAAATTTAGTTTCCAAAGTGCAATTTCTTCTTGTGCATTTTGGCTATGTGATGGCAGTCATCGTGTGGTGTTGGGGTATTGATAGTGGCGATAACGATGATAGTGATAGTTGGAACAATAATGATGGTAATAGTAATAGTAATGATGGCAATAACAGGGGAGATGGAGGTGAACTGCATGAAATTGCTCAAGTCTACATTGTGCTCTTGGAGGAAACTAATGAACTCCATGAAATTCTCTTCTGTTGGGCAATAGTGACCACTGCATGGCCATATAGCCTGAAAAATGTAGAGAGAAAAAAAAATCAGCAAATGAAGCATTGGTTGTGATTAGGGCTTTGTTTGAAAAGTTGGGTTGATTTTTTAACTTTTAAATTTTTTGGTTATTCTAAAATTTTGGTTAAAAAATTCGCTTGGGTTGATTTTTTAAAATTTTTTTGACTTTTGTAAAAAAAATGGTAAAATGATTATGGTTTAAATGTGATATTTTTTCTTATTAACTTTTTAACTTATTTTATTTTATTTTTTTGACTAATTTAGTCCAAAAAAAAAAAAAAAAACCAACTTAACCCACATCCCAATCCACACACCTAAAGGTCTCTTTAACTTTTGGATGTCCAATGCCCCAAATGGAAGGGTTAACTTGTCAACAAGTTAATGGCCTTGGTCAAATCAACCTGGAAACATTTAGGTGTTTGGTTTGTGTTTTGAGATAAATTTGAGTTTAGAAATTTTTTTAATTTGTTTGGTTGTATATTTTGAAAATAGTTTTGGAGTTTGGAAATTTGAGATAATTTGATATTTTTTTGTAGTTGAGTAGATATGTGTGAGAGAAAAAGTGATTGAGGAGTGAGGAGAGAAGAGAGAGAAAAAGTGATTGATTGATGTGTAATAGAGGAAGTAATTTTAATTTTTTTTTGAAAAAATTTGTACGCAAACATGTTTTTAGAAATTTTCTTCCAAAAACATGTTTTAAAACACAAACCACACACACCCTTATTGATCACAATTATGGATTTGAACTGGTTTAAACATGTTTTAATTGAGTAAAATTGAACAAGCTTACACTTTCGCATTCTTGTCACATCCAATACAAATGAATGGTATTTACGTCATTGCTTGGTTGCACATTCGTGTGACTTAGGAGTAATTATTTAATGTCGTTGACATAGCAATGTCACAAGCACATCTTCACTTTTAATTTCTATGACTCACATAGGACTTACTTGAAATCAAAGGGTTGAGATAAGTTCATGGCGTGACACTCAATAATTTTTTTTTGACATATATGCCCCTCACATCCAAATACCTGAAGAAGGCCATTATGGGCAACCAATCTCCCAGATTGCAGTTGTGGCACCTCCTGCTAGAATTTGATTAAATTTGATTTCATTCATCAGCAATTGAAAACTCAATCCCAAACAAACCCATCAAATTCATATAGCTAAGACATGTATAGTTATGAAAAAAATTGAGTAAACAGAGTGATAAAGAGAATTTTTTTTTTATAAAAAAAATGAAGTTACTAGAAAAGCCCAAAAAATGGTCTAGATTTTGATCGCAGCCCACTCTTGCCTGACCACCATGAACTCTTTGGTCGTAGCTCTAACCACAGTTGGCACAGTAGCACTGAACAGGTCATCAACCCCAAAAGACGAATCAGATGCAACCACGTGGCCTGCTTTGTCGCTCCGCCATAGCCTCCACTTTCGACCCTTACCACTATTGCCCACATTTCCCTACAAAAAATAAAATAAAATAAAATAAAGGTGAAAACACTTTCTACAAACAAAGAAAACAAGAAAATCAAGCTAATGGGTCAGTGATGGTTGAGAGTATGGGATTACTTGGTGGCTTGATTGGGTCTTCTTGAGACCAATCAGTGATTTCAGCCATTTCCCTAATGCACCCATTGTAGGTAGGTTTTTGTTTGAGGGGAAAACGTTTTCGCTGAGTGATTTTAGAAGGTTTTTGTCAAAGGGGAAAATTATTTTTGCTGAGTGATTTCGAAAGTGTTTTAAAGTGAAAACTACGATGGATGAGAGAGAGAGAGAGAGAGAGAGAGAGAGAGAGAGAGAGAGAGAGAGAGAGGAGGAGGAGGAGGAGGAGGAGGAGGACCTTCGGTGGATTATATGTTAAGTTCCTAATAGGGGAAGGCTTGAATTTTTTAATTCGAATTAAGAAAAGGAAAAACAGGATTAAAAAAAGTGAAAGTGCACCGGTCATAATTTAATTTTTTTAAAGGTAAATTATAAACACACTCTTGAGGTTTATTCAAATTATAAATTACTTTATCTAATTTTAGAAATTATATTATACCTTTAAGGTTTTTAATTTCATAACAAATATGTCTTTTTATTAGCAAATTATCAAGTTAATTAACAATTTTTAATAATGTGAAAATTTTATTTCATTTAATAATTCAGATAATTTTATTATTGTATAGGTGAATAGTTATAAATTTTACTTTTTCTATTAATTTTGTTAAATAAAAAATTCTAATAGGGAAGTATTTGTAATTTTTCAAATTACAGAGGATAATTTGTATTTTAAGCAAAATTTAGAGATTGTATTTGTAATTTATCTTTTTTTTTAAATATTAAAGTACTATTTCTATTTAAATTTTTATTTTATTATGATCTTAAGCTTTTTAAATTTGTGCCCTTATAAATTATTATTTAATAATCAATTGTAAAGTTATACGGTTCGTTTATTTTCAGAAAGAATGAAAGAAATTGATAGTAAGGAGGTTACGTAAAATTATATTTGTTTTGATAATAGTTGTTAGTGTGGAGATTATTAAATTAGTTTTAAATAAAATAATAAAATAAATAAAAATCATGGTTTTTACTTAAGAAAAAATTAAATATTAAGGTTCAAAATGTACTGTCCAAAATGTAGTAAAAAAATAAAAAATTGCACTTGGCCAAACGATTAGGCGGTCGTCCCATAACACCCTAAGCCGAATGGATTATTTTCTAATATCATCTCATCGCCTAAACTATCAATCCGCTCATGTGAAGCCTTCTATAATTTGAATGGATTACAAATCTGGACCGCAAACAAAACAAATTTGATACAAATTTACAGGTATTGGGTTGCTAATGTGCCTCAATTTGAGGCTTATTATGTGTTTATTTTTATAATCTGAATTGCCTATTTTGTAGGGTTCATTGAGTACTTCATGCATATCAAAAATTATATTGATCGGATATTGATAGCTACGTGATCGGATTGCATATTTTTTTAAAAAATATTTCTCGAAAGAAAAACTTTGTTTATTTTTTTTTATGATAAATATAATTTGATCGTATGGTTATCGATATTCGATTAAGATAATTTTTGACATGCTTAAAGTACTCGACGAACCCTACAAAATGACTGTTTGAATCATAAAAATAAATGGGTTTGTTTGGAAAGTGTGTTGGCTTTTTGGCTTTTTGAATTTTTTAGTCTGGGGCTAAAGGGCTTTTTGATTTTTGATTTTGATTTTTTTTTTGTTTTTTTGTGAGGAAAAAATGTAATGATTATGAGTTGGATGTGATATTTTATCTTATTGGGTTATATTTCGTCTTTTTGTGGCTAAAATCGTCCAAACCTAACCCTACCCAACCTAACCCTTCTTCCCAAATGAAGCCAATAAACCTTAAATTAAGATACAACAATTATTGTTATGTCATTGACACAACAGCAACCTCTCATCCAAATTTACTATTCACCACTAGCAATCTGCCCTGGAGAGAGCAAAACAAACGGGCCGTGAAATTAAACCGTCGCCAATATTGATATGTTCCTACTCACTTGCCATGTTGTCATCCACAAACTGCTAGTTGAGGTTTTAAAAATTAAAAATTAATTTGATAAAAATTTTCATGTATTTCTTGTCTTTTCAAGTTTATTTTAAATAAATTAATTTTATTTTTTTTAAAAAGTTAAAAATAAAATTTAAGGCAAATTACATATACCCCCTCGAGTTTTGGCTAAATTACAGATACCTCTCTGAGATTTTGGAAATTACATCCCGCCTCCTGAGGTTTGTTTTTTCATAACAATTTGCTCCCTGAGGTTTATATTTCATAACAAATTACCCCCTAATTTCTTATGCAAATATAGCATTCAGGGGGGAATTCGTAATTTCTCAAACCTCAAGGGGTATCTGTAATTTAGCCAAACCTCGAGGGGTATATGTAATTTGCCCTAAAATTTAAACATTCAATCAATAGGTTTATTGTTTTTCCATCAATAAGGAATAATCCAACAAAAATATTAGACGCCAAATATTTATGTAAAATTCTACCCGAGGTGGATTCCACTGTTATGGAAAGAATATTTGAAACATAATCAATCAATAGTTTGGTTCCGTATGGGAAGAATATTAATCAATCAATAGTTTGGTTTTGTGAAATCCCAAACAAACCAATCGGCTGATTGTCCTTCCATCAGTAGTTTTAAAAAAAATCCCATATGAAACCAAACAAGCCATTTTAATCTTTCCATCATTGATTATGTTTCAAATATATTTAAAAAGTTTTATATAATTTAATAGTTAAGTGTGCATTGAGATATTAAATAGAAAATTCAAGTACAAAGAATCATTAATCGAGGAAGCCAATTACTAAAGTAATTTTACCTTGGATAACTTGAAGTTGGTGTAGATTTTAATAGGATGAAGTATCAATAAATCTTGAAATGTAATCTTGTAAATTGTTTAATCTTTCATTTTTTCTTATAAACCCAAATATCTCATTAAAGTGAAAATTACATAAAAGAGTAGTCACTTACATATTAGAGTTTAATTTTTTAGAGATAAAAGTGGGTTTCTCTAAATGTAAAATTACATATTTAGGCAATCCGTACTATAGAGATTTTAAATTTTTCCTAAATTTGGAACAAATCTTACATTACGCACAATAATGTAACACTCTAATATAACACTTCAATAATGTAATAATTCAATGTAACACTAAAAAATTTCGCTGTGTACTTTTCTCAAACATAATAATGTAACACTCCAAAAAAATTCCTCAGTGTATTTTTCTCAAGCGTAGTACTCCATTATAACACCCAAAAAAAAAAAAAAAACACTAAAAAACTCTTAATGTACTTTAAATAATTGTAATACTCACAATTTGAAATTATACATTTGCCCAAAGGTTACTACGGGATTTTTGTACTCTTTTTAGAATGGTTTAAAGAATCCTACATCATTTTTTTGGAATGTTACATTTGAGAAAAGTACACTAAGAAATTTATTTATGTACATTAGAGTGTTACACTAACGTTGTGTTTAGTTGAGAGATTTAGGAAGGGAAATGGAAAAGGTGTGTGAAACTATAATGAAAGTATATTTTATTCATATTTCACTTAACTTTCCTACTTTGTCCGTAAACAAGCTTCCCACTTGCTACCATGCAACACCAATTAATTAAATACATACCACAATGCTTGACTTATTAGGACTGCGTTTGGTTACTGTTTAAATATTTATCAAATTGTTTGTTTTTTTACTTATTTAGCTAACAATTGAGAAGAAAAAAAATTAACAAGATTAATTTATATTCGACAATTGTTAAAAAAAGTCATTTTTTGAATTTTTGTTTGTATTTAATGCAATTTTTTAGAATTTGTACTAAAGTTTTTATTTTTCACATTCTTCTATCTGAGAGGGATATTAAAAGTTTTAAAAAAAAATCAAATTAGCCAAGACACATTAACTCTTTTTAGCAAAAATTTTATTGTAAAAAAATTTAAAAGTTAAAAAAAAAAAATTACTGTACCAAAAAACAATTGCCAATCCCATAAAAGTATCTTTTAAACTCATTTATAAATTTTTGAAGATATAATTTGTTGTCTCTAGTGACAACCCCTAGGATTCTTTACGATAGATTTTTATGCAATAATCTTTTAATAGTGGTTTAAGAGTGGTTTAAATCCTTAAATCACTCGATTAATTATGTTTTGGAATTTAACCATCCTTAAACTACCATTGCACTAAACATTTTTGCAAAGAATCCTACTCTGTAAATAGTAATGCTATAGACCCCTAAAACATTACTTCTAAATTTATTCACACTAGCATTTGGGTTTTAATTAATTGATTCTTAAGGAAATCAACAATTGACATATAACTAGGGGTGCAACTCGGGCGGGCTCAACCCGAGCAACCCGAGCCCAGCCCGAGTTTTTTTAGGGTTTGGGCAACTATATCTTGTAATCTGGACGGGCTTGGGCAGATTTTTTATGCCCGAATTGCAATTCGGGCCGGGCTTGGGCAGAACCAATGGCCAACCCGAGCAACCCGAACCCGAATTCAATTTAACATATTATATAAATTATATAATATATAATATATAATATATATATAATTTAATAAATTATGTAATATATATAAATTAAGTAAAAGAGTTAGTCTTAATTTTTATTTTTTATTTTTTTTTTGGTTAGTTTTCTATCATTAGATTAGCATCTTTTATGTCTACCCTTAGATCTACCTACAGGTTTCTGAACTCGGACAATTCGGGCAATTCGGGCAATTCGGGCAACCCGAGTTCAAAATACAAAGCTTGGGCCGGGCTTGGGCAACAATGTTCGGGTTCATGGTCGGGCTTGGGCAGTGCCAAATACAATTCGGGTCGGGCTTGGGCAGACCCCCAACCCGACCGAACCCGCCCGAGTTGCACCCCTACATATAACTATCAGTATCATTAAGAATGAAATTAATGGTGATATTTTTAAGGTCTTAAGCATTTTTCAATAACGATAAGATTACATATCTCAAACACCTACAGGTCGAAGATATTTGATGCATTGATAATGCAAGACAATTCTCTAATACTTTTCAAGATTTATTTCTTTGCCATCTCCAACATCCAACCTTAATTTTCACAAATGAGAATTTCAGTGGGTAAGAAAAGTGAAAGTAGAGCTTACTTAAAAGGAAATATAGAACATTTATATAAGAATATTTTGATTTACCAGTAAAAAGAAAGGTTGTGAGCTCTGAGTATTAAACCAGACATTATAATATAAGTGTAGGTTGTGCCCATAACGATGGTGTGGATCAATCTATCAAACATGAGAAGCAAAAACGTCAAGTACTCCCTAATGAACTTTACTCATAAATTAGTCGAGTTAAATAAGGCTAAACATGTCTAAACATTGAGTTTGATCTCAAACAACAATTATTCTGTGCCAGTTTGTAACAATACTACAAATATATTCTTATTCTTAATTTTTGCGGGAACATTTGGATCAATGTGGTTCTCACAAAAATTAAGAATCCAAATATATATGTGTCATTACCACATCAATACCATTAGTGATACTGAATAATTGCTCAATCTCAAGTGACTAAAGAAGGGAAAATAACCCAACGGTGGTGTTCAGGAAAAAAATTTTCAAAAAAGTGGTAAACATTATAAATATTTAATAATTAAAATGATAAATTTTTTATTAATTTGTAATAATTTTTGAAAATTAGCACTAAATGGGACTCACCCCTTGTGAGAGGGTTGTATCCCATTCTGTGTTAGTTTCTATATTTCTAACATTACTGAAATTTCATGCTCTAGCCAAATGTTTAATAAAAAAAATGTAAATTTTTTTAATTAAATGTTAATTTTAAAATAATGAAATTAAAATATATGATTCTATAAAATGGGAGAAGTGACCTATACCGACCATATTAGGTCCCAAGCGGTGGGTATACAAAATGCTGACTTAGGTTTTGTTTGCCAATTTCTAAATAAATTGTTTTTATTTGGTTTAGCTAAATAAGTTTTTTTTTTTTTTTCATATTTGCTTAGTTTTGTTTTTTCAAAAATATTTTTTGAATTTTTGAGTTTGTTTTTGTACTTTTTTAATATTTTAACTAAATTTTTACATGCATCTAACCTAGATACACTTAAAAAATAAATATTTTGTGAAAAATATAAAAAATATATATACAAAAATATATTGAATTTTTATTTTTTTTATTTAGTCATTTTTGAAAAGATTTTTGGACTAATAGTTTACTTTTTAAGTATAGGTACATTAAGTAAATTTTTTTTAAAAAATAATTACTTAAAATATTAAAAAAGTCTACTAAAATTAAAAATAAAAAAATAAAAAATCTCACTTAAAATAAAATCTCAAAACCAAACAGATTTGAGAATCTTGGTTGATTTGTACACTCTCGTGGTTAGCCTTGCAAGTGATGTGTGGATTGAGAGGGCAAGTTTCTGAAATTTTTTAAGGTAGGCCATGTTAGGTCGAGACCTAAATCCACTAACCTAGATGAAACAATGTGAACCAACTCAAAGCTAATTTCGACTTATGATTTAGGCTAGTTTGTTTCGAGAAATATATGAAAAGAATAAATAAATAAAAAAATGTGATTGTAGTAGTGATGGTGGCTACAGTGGTAGAAGTGGTCGTAGTGGTAGCGTCTATAGTGTTAGACACGGGTGATTATTCAATACTCCCAGAGTATGGATACGTGGTGCTCCATAAGATTTTGATTGGTGGAGAGACACAAGGGCCCACGATTTATGATAGAGATGGGGGGACAACATGGTGCTAACTAATTGGTAATTAGTTTAGAGTATGGACACGTGGTACTCCGGAAGTATTGAATAATTTCCCGTTAGACACAGTGATGGTAGTGATAGATTTAGTTGAAAAAAATTTAAAAACAAAAAAAATTTCCTTGCAAATAAATTCATTTTTTTGTTCGCCGTTTGTTTCCCTACTCAATCTTTCCACAGTTGTCTCATCTTTCTCAGTGACCATTGCAGCTGCTTAGGCTTTGTTTGGCGATGGATTTTTTTAACTAAATAGTCACAAAAAGATAAAGTAGATTAAAAATCTAATAAAATAAAATGTTATATCTAAATCATAATTATTTCACTTTTTTTTCTCATAAAAGTCAAAAAAACTAAACTAAATAAACTTTTTAACCGAATCTAAAATAACTAAAAAGTTAAAAAACCAACTAAAAACCTAATTGCCAAACGGCAACTAAGTCATATGACTAAAGGAAAAACTTCCACCAACATGACCGTTAGTCCGCTTACATTATTATAACTGTTAATGTTATAAGGTCATTTTGAAGATAAATTATAATCTTCTTGCCTCATGAAACCTACCTAATAGTTTTATTTTTTATTTTTTTTGATAATCAAGTATTCAGATCAGTATGTTTTTAGGACGCACACTTCGACTAATCTCAGAATCCTTAGCCGATCGACCAGGCAACAAGTAGTGACCCTTGAGAAAACTAACTGGGAGTGAGAATCGAATTCAAAATGTCCATAATTTACGACTTGCCTTTAAAAATTTTCTCTCCCAACCAGTTGGGCTACACTTCCATATTCTAGATTCGTACACATTAAATTTTGGACCCACTTTGTTAATGGTTGGTGTCACCTTGACTTTTGTTATGTGAGCTACGAAGTCAGATCATCACCCATGGGCCATGGTTCACCATTGAGCTGCATAAATGCATGTTGACCCAATTGCTCACTCTAAAAAATCAAGCCTTTACATGAACATAAACTAAAGAACTTATTGTAATAATGTGTTGGGCAAATTATACAAATAGTTTCTATAGTTTGGGTCTTGTGTCATTTTATTCCCTGACTTTTCAATTGTGACACATTTGACCCTGAATTTTGAATCTTGTTCCAAATAAAGACAATTGAATATATAATTAGATTTTTCAAGGGTAAAATTGTCAATTTGATAAAATATAAACTAATTTGACAAAAATAAATGTCAAAAAAATATTTTTGAATTTTTAAAAATTATTTCTACCTACTAAAAATAAAATTATGTAAAATTGATAAATCTTTTAGACATTTATTTATTTTTTTTACAAAATTAATTTTTATTATGTGTTTGGATGATGATCATATAAAATTAATTTTAAAAAATTAATCATGTAATTTTTATTAATTTTACATAATTTTATCATTGGTGGATAAAAATAATTTTTAAAAAATTAAAAAAAAAAATTTGACATTTATTTTTATCAAATTAGTTTATATTTTATCAAATTGACGATTTTACCCTTGAAAAATCTAATAATATTTTCAATTGTCCTTATTTGGAACAAGATTCAAAATTCATGGTCAAATGTGTCACAATTGAAAAGTCAGGGACCAAAGTGACACAAGTCCCAAACTATAGGGGTTATTAGTGTAATTAACCCTAATGTGTTTCTTACTATTCCAACAGCACAATTACTTATTCATATTGAAAAAATAATAATAATAAAATTTAAACTTTTATTATTATTATTATTGTCAGCTATGAAGTATGGGTACTTTGAAAAAAATATGATACCCGTACCAGATACTTACCGGTATATGATACCTCTTATAGTACTTCTGCATACGTACTGGATACACGAAACACGTACCCAAATTTTTTCTTCTCAATTTTTAACGTACCTAGATGTACTTAGTATATATCCAAACCGTATCGTAACTCAATTGAAACAATATTTTTTTCTATTACAGAGATAAAACTCATTTAGCTAGATTTCTTTTTTATTTTTTGTTTTATGCGTAGTATGATTTTAAAATAAAATTATGGTTTGTAAGTTATTTAATATATTGACATTTAATTTTGATTAATATATTTACTTTTGGCATTAAATGTTAATTGTAGGTTGGACCTTAACAAATTAAAATATTTAATTAATTTTTACGTTATTCTAAACTAAAAATAAATATTTTTTTACAAGCGTCCCGAGCCGTACCCCTACCTTATTTTTTTTGAATTTTACTGTATTGACATACCTGTATCGTACTAGTACCAATACTCATTCATACCCATGCTTCATAAATTGTTAGGATATTAAACTATGAGTAGCATACCCTTCCACCTCTTATTGTCATTTTATATGAGAATGAGATCATTCATCTCAACGACCATCTTCAATGGTTACTCAAATCTTCTATTAAATTTGAATTTGATAAAAAATGAGTTCTTTTCCTACTCTAACGATTGCATAAATAGGTATCAAATTGAGAATTTCACTTTTCTTTCATCAAACTGAAGATAATGTGCCTTTTATCAAATTACTGTTCATTACCGTTGCCGGATGTCCCGCCAGATGTTCTCTTACATGACTATAGCAATGTGACATGATAATATATATATATATTTTCATGTGTTTGTTTGGCGATGAAGTACTGGAATATGTATCACCGATTTGAAATTTTGTATTTAAATACAAAAGAGGCTTCTGGATTAACACTTCTTTCAAAACTCTATATTCACTTTTAATCCATAAGCTTTTCAAACATACATAGCTTGATAGATATGCATATAAGGGTGTAACTTGATTCGGCTCAATCTAATTCAATTCGATTTTTTTTAAGATTTTAGTAATATATTTTTGAATTGAGTGCGGATTTGAGGAGAAATTATAATGTTTGAATTAAATTTGAGATAAACAGAGAAACTGAGCAATCTGAACGACTTAAAATCTTCATTAAATGATGTTAAAATTATCTAAATCGTTAGATCATCTCACTAATTAGAATAAAGGTTGAGACCCCCTTTGGGGGTCACCCCCTTGACACCTTTTAGTTTTGATTGGTCAACTTTTCCTTTTTTTTTTCTTTTCACCCAATCCCCAACCTCCATGTGTGTGAGGAGGTTGTGGGGGTGGGTGTTTTAAGGGGTCTAAATCAATGCCCCACTAATTATTATACACCCAAGTAATACAATACAATACAATACAAAATTCTAACATTTTATTTTCTCTCACATAAATGACAAAGATTATCGGAATAATGCATTGGTACCTGAATTCTCATCTCTCTTTCATTATAAAAATAATTTTGTTTTGATTAGTTTTAAGGAATTTATTTATTTATTTATTTTTCTGTAAACACCTATTTTTTGCAAAAAGAATTCTAAACAAGTGTTAATGAGACACAAGGAATAAGAGGCTTATTGAAATCAAAACACTTTTTATTTAGCTGAATTCAAAATATTATTTTTTAAACATTTTTTAACTATTTCCAAGACAATTTGCCACAAAGACATTCATTAGCATTTGCCTTTTCAAAAATAACAATTATTTTCGTGCAAAATAAAAATGATTGTCAAACTTTTCATTGCTTGTATTTCTTAAAACATGAAAAGCAAAAATAAAACAAAACAAAAACAAAACCAAAAACGACTTTTTTTATCTTTTCCTTTTCCCTTCTTTTTTTGGTTGGTAAAGAGCGAAATCATTGCCATCTTGAAAAGACAATAATAATACATTAATAGAACATCATGTTAGTAACATCACCTTAATTGTGATGTGAAACTAGTACTACATGACAGCACTCCCTAAACAGTCTTCATGGTGCTAAGCTCCTCCATTAGAATTTGGTGTCCACTATGATAGGTCTCTAGTTTGCTTCCAAACAAACTGATATCATCTGCAACTGCAAGCTCTATAAGTTTAGGGTTTACTTTTTTTTTGAAGCACTTGTTGAATCACTACACGCGGTAGTTTAAGGTCCATATGCTTATAACTGAAGCACTGGTTGAATCAGGGCTTCCCCCGTAGTTAAGCTCCACGAAGAAACCCGCTCCTTCGCCCCTAGCTAGTCTTCCCGGATTAACACAAATGCACTTCGCTTGCTCTTCTCCGTCATTTTTATCCCCAATTGACAACACCTGTCCGCATAGAAGATGAAGAGTTAAATTTCATTCATACAATCCAATCTGCTCTAAGCTAGATAAGAAAGAAAACTGGTTTGCAAACAGAATTTATGTACAAAAAAGTCCACTAGAATGGCGTGTCAATGGCAGTTTTGAAATAACAAGTCACTTTCATGAGTCTTTTGATTTGAAATGAATGAATATCATTTTGACACATCATTTTGTATAACTATTCTATTTCGTATATCCATCATTACTTTGATATAACTAGAACTATCATTTACCTTCACGAAATGAGCCAAGTCAGAGGATAGGATTAGGATATCTAGATTACAAGGGATCTGAAGAGCCTCTGGAGCGAGAGAAAAATCCACGGGAGTATCTTCCATTGGTGGGTATAGAGGATAGAAGCTGTTTTCAAAAAGTAACCGTCTTTTCAATTGTTTAAACTTCTTTAATATCAAATACAGAAATTTCCATTAAGAGAATAATAAAAACATGCCTGTGCTGGCTAAGTAGATGATTTGCAAGTCCATTCATGCGCTGCTTGGATCCCCCAGATGGATTCCGTGAGATCTCCTCTCTGCTAAGTTGTTTGAGAACATCTACAGTGCAGCAACCTACCTTGATCTGAAAACCCAAAATGTGATTGAAAACTAATTAGAGACTTGTACAATGTGTTTTAACTCAAAATGCTTCAAACCATTGTTTTAGAATTTAAAATAATAAGATTAAACATATTCCCCTGGGAGAACCTTAACTAGATTCTTTCTAATTCCATGTTGCTCTTCCAAATTGTATTCATCTCAAGTTTAGGGCATTCTGCTAATTAGTGTGTTTTTACTCCAAAAGTACGGTTTCAAGCTTTTTTGTGGTGCATGAGATTGATATAATGCAAAAAAATTTCATCTCATCAATGCATTTTGAAGAATTCGGAGGAGCACACACAAACATGAAATTAATGTCTACAAGTACGAACAATCATAATTTAAGAATAAAGGCAATTAGTGATTACCCCATTTGCACTGAAAATCCCCGGATTTGTAAGACTGATTATTTTGAACAAATCTCAGAGATGCATTTGTAATTTATTTTAAAATAATTGAGTCATGACCAAATAAAAAATATTTTAAATTATAATTAAAATAATACCATAACTAATTGAAGTAGCTCCCCATAACTGAAAATTACAAAAGTTGTAACTAAGGTACATGATACACCCTCCAATAGAATTTTCTTTACGTAATTTCATTTTATTATATCCCTCTCAATTATTTTTTATTAGAGTAAATTACACTTTTCACTTTTAAAATTTAATTTAAATTTTATTTTTAACCTTATTATTTTAGTTTGAATAATGCTTTAAACCTAGTCTCAATTTAATTATTTTGTTCAAATAATTATTAGTTTCTTCTACACGTATATAGGAGAAATTTGAAACTTATTATAAAATTGTTAATTTTAACAATCTAATTAAAATTAGACTTAAAATGTAGTAACTAAATCGTTTAAATTGAAGTAATGGGATATTAAAATAAAATTTGAGCCAAATTAAAATATTAAAATTACAAAAAATACCTACAAAACCTACAACGTTCTTCGAATATTTTTCCTCATTTGTAAAATGAAAAAAAACATCAGAAATAGTTAAAAATGTCACTAATTTTTGATTTTGTGAAGAAACCTAATTTTTTAAAATTTCCTCAAGATAATTTGATTGAATGCAGTAGTTTGATTTTGCAGAAAATCAAAATTTCAACTCTTTTTCCAATTAATTTTAATGGGACTACTTCAATAAGAGACCCTTGAAAACAAAGTTTTTAATCAAATAATTGATATATGACAAAAAATAAAAGAAAAATAAGAACAAATGGGAATATCGATCTGGTTGACCCTTTGAAATTACATCATCGTCAATTTTTTATTTTTTTTACAAATGCAGTTTTATGACTTATGTTTCAAATTTGAAATACCCCAACAATTATCTTTTTATTTCAATTAAAATTGTATTAGTGGCAGTAGTGCCAGAGTCACGCGACAATTTTTGTTAACAAATTTAACACCAAATTAACAAAAAAAAAAAAACCACATTAAATTAGCTTATAACTTACAGTCAAAGGGGCTAAAATTGAACAAAGAGATTTGAAATATTATACTTCACTGGCTGGTAAAATATTATATGCTTCAATAATTAAAGAGATTCGAAAAGTGTACTTCCATTGATTATATGCTTCAATAATTAATCAACTAGTTGTGCAAGTAGTCATAACACCTTGTTTTAAGACCATGGGGAGCCGTAAGACAAGACAAACCAACATCATTTTTTTTGATAATTAGGTATCCGATCAATTTGCGCGCAATTCAATTATCCCCAAGACCCTGAAATTAGGCTTCGTTTGAGAACATACTAATTTAATAACTTTTGACTGAAATATGAATTAAAAAAAATTAGTATGTTTAAGATGACTTTTTAACTTTTTATGAAAAGATGTATAAAAAATAAAGAAAAAAAAGAACCTTTGACTTTTTAATATGAATTATTGACTTTTTGACTAATTTAGTAACTTTTTGACTTTTTAACTAAAAAAGAAGATTCCCAAAGGAGGCCTTAATGATCAGATAAGTCAACATCTCATATATATCAATAAGCTCTTGCTTTTACCTCAACTGCCCTTCTCTCAACTTCAGAGAAAAATAAGAAAACCCAGAAAAGAAGTAAAAAAATATCTAGTTTTAGGCTTTTCCTAAGCTGTTTTTGGGTTCAAAAAAGCCTAAAAGTCATAATCCTAAAATGTTAAACTTTAATAGATTTTTTAAAGTTCCAGACTTAACACAAATAAATAATTTTAAAAAAATCACTGAGGCAAATGAATTTCCCAAAATTAATTTCTTGAATAGTTTTTACACAAATGTTACCAAACCAAGCCAACTCTTCTTGTATCCCAGATAATTAAGGTCAGTTATTATTGCAACCTCAACACCTCTGAGTCTATCCATTACACCATTGACCCCTTTGTGTCCCCCTATAAAAACAAAACTGGGAAAGGGAATCTGCAAATTGGAACATTTAGTCCCTGGCATTTTTCTGGATTCTCTTATTTAGTTTGTCTTGCTCACGGTACCTTCCACGCCGTTCTTCTCTCTGCCGCTTCTTTGAAATCTGCTCGTCTTTGGCTTTCTCCACTTCATGCATTTTCCTCCTCCCCATCCTTAAGCTTTCGCTTCTTCATCTGCACACCAGGCAAATGAACACACAAACTTAAAGCTAAACAACATAATAAAGGAATTTTAGCTTCACTTTGCACATGTTTTTTGAGGATATGAACTCCGAATGAAATCAAAGAAAAACAACACAACAATAAAAAAACTAAATACGAACAATCATGAGATTGATATAACGCAAAAAAATTTCATCTCATCAACGCATTTTGAAGAATTCGGAGGAGCACACACAAACATGAAATTAATGTCTACAAGTACGAACAATCATAATTTAAGAATAAAGGCAATTAGTGATTACCTCATTTGCACTGAAAATCCCCGGATTTGTAAGACTGGTTATCTGGTAAGACAATGTAATTTCTTTAAAATTGTGACTTGCGAGACTGCAAACTGAAAAATGATCTGGATCTAGCAACCAGTTCACAGGTGGGCTTCCCCTAGTCTAGTAGAATCATGCATACCTGATGTTTGAGATCGGCTTGCTGAATATCAAAAGCAGGCTGCAGAATCAAAGCCAACAACATTAATCTAGAAATTAACACTTAATTATGATCTCAATTTTTTGTTAACTAACTGGGAAAATAGAGATACTATATAAATTAATTTAGCAATAAAATTACCTGAGGGAAAACAAAGTCATGATTTGCGTCCCGTATAGATGGCACGAGAATCACACGTGCAGCAGAACCATATATTCCACATAATCTTGAAGCTGCAAACCATTGGAGGAAAAAAAAATTTAAAAGAAAGAAAGATAAAATCTTCTCAAACAGAAAGAAAGATAAAAATTTAAAAATTTAAAAGAAAGAAAGATAAAAATTTAAAAATTTAATGAGAATCAAAATTGTAAAGCTTACCCTCTTTTGTAACTTCATGTTCATCACTCAAACCCAAAACCCAACCCCCCCCCCCCCCCCCCCCCTCACGTCACTCCCCTCCCCTCACTCACGTCACTCCTCTCCCCTCACTCCCTCCCTCCCCCCTTCCGGCCCACCCTCCCCTCCCCTCGCTAAGAGTGATGTGGAGAGATGAAAGGCTCAAGGAAGCTGCTTCAACGGGAGATGAAAGGTTCAAGGAAGCTGCTTCAACGGGTGATATGAATGCGAAGACGAATCCGGCAGTGACTTTCTGGGAAATGAGGTGGGTTTCAGAGAAAGAATAGGATTTACCGGTGGAATCAATGATGAGACAGGGTCTGTCTAGGAATTAAGAGAGGTTTTGGAAGCAGTAAATGTGGAGGTAGGTGGCTGGAGATGGGAATGTTAGGAAGCTTTGATTGGAAAACATGGGTTTCGGAAGATGAAGACGATTGGTTGTGCGGCGGAGGAGGAGAATGAGAGCGATGTGGAGAGATGAAAGGTTCAAGGAAGCTGCTTCAACGGGTGTTCAAGGAAGCTGCTTCAACGGGTGATCATCAAAGCACCGAAGACGAATCCGGCAGTGACTTTCTGGGAAATGAGGTGGGTTTCGGAGAAAGAATAGGATTTACCGGTGGAATCGATGATGAGACAGGGTCTGTCTAGGAATTAAGAGAGGTTTTGGAAGCAGTAAATGTGGAGGTAGGTGGTTGGAGATGGGAATGTTAGGAAGCTTTGATTGGAAAACATGGGTTTCGGAAGATGAAGACGATTGGTTGTGCGGCAGAGGAGGAGAATGAGAAAGCTTTGCCCTGTCTCTTTCAAAGAAAAGAAATAGCGAGAAGAGAAGAAAAGCGAGACCGCTCCCTCCCCTCGCCTCCCTCCCCTCCCCTCGGCATAGGTGGTGGTAGTGGTGTTGGCGGGGTATTGGCGGTGGTGGTGGTGGTGGTGGTGGTATAGGTGGTGGCGGGGGTATTGGTTGTGGTGGTGGAATAGGGGGAGCTGTTGGTGGTGGTGGTGTTGGAGGAGGTATTGGTGGTGGCGGTGGTGGGGGTATTGGTGGGGGCGTAGGTGGTAGTGGTGGTGTTGGAGGAGGCGTTGGTGGTGGTATAGGTGGTGGTGGTGGTGTTGGAGGAGGTATTGGCGGTGGCAGTGGGGGTGTTGGTGGGGCATAGGTGGTAGTGGTGGTGTTGGAGGAGGCCCTTGGTGGTGGTATAGGTACTGGCGGGGGTGTCGGTGGCGGTGTAGGTAGTGGTGGTGCTATTGGAGGAGGTGGTGGTATAGGTGGTGGTGGTATAGGTGGTGTTGGAGGAGGTATTGGTGGTGGCCTTATCAAAGGTTTCAATGGCTGCCCCTCCCCTCCACTCCCCTATATATATACATACATATATCCGGGAAATAAAACTCAGAAAAAAATAAATAAACAAATAAATAAATTTCACTCAATTTAAAATTCCCTCCCTACTTCTCAAAAAAAAAATTTCCTCCCATGCTCAACTATTCCTTTTTAACATTATTTCTTTCTTTTTTTTGTTGGTGGTGGTGGTGTTGGAGGAGGTATTCCTTTTTTTTGTTTTCATTATTTCCTTTTAATATTATTTCTTTTTTTTTTAGGTCCCGTTTGGAAACATGTTAATTTAGGTTAAGTTTGGTATATTACAAAAAAGTTAAAAAGTCAAAAAATTACTTAAAAAGTTAAAAAGTTAACACTATTCACCAAAACTTAACAATTACGGCTGCACAACTCTCAATCCTAATTTTTCCCTACAAATCAATTTTTATAATTTTTTATTACACATTTTTACATAAAAAGTTAAAAAATTAACCCAAACATCCATATTTTTTTCCTCAATTTTTTAGTCCAAAAAGACAAAAAGTGCATTTTTTTAGGACATCCCAAACAACCTCTTAGTAACTTTTTAGCTATTTGGCTAAAAATGAACTAAAAAAAACTAGTATATTTGGGATGATTTTTTGGCTTTTTACGAAAAATGTGTAAAAAATAGAGAAAAAAATGAATCTTTGACTTTTTAGTATGAGTTGTTGGCTTTTTAGCCATTTGACTTTGACTAAAAAAAACCGAGCAATTTGAACGACTTAAAATCTGAATTACATTATATATATAATTAAATATATATTATGAGTCATTAAATGATGTTAAAATTATCAAAATCGTTAGATTATATCACTAATTATTATACACCCGAGTAATACAATACAAAATTCTAACATTTTATTTTCTTTCTCATAAATGACAAAGATTATTGGAATAGTGCATTGATACCTCGATTCTCATCTCTCTTTCATTATAAAAATAATTTTGTTTTGATCTTATTAATAATTTTAGAGTTTAATTTTAACAAATTATATAACCAATCTAGTTTTTTTATTATTATTATTTTAAAGATTGAATTTGTGGGTAATTTGGGTTTAGTCTTACTTGAATTTATTATATTCGAATCAAGTTTAAACAAACAAGTTTGGACTGCAAATCTGACTTGAGGAATTCAAAAAAAGTTGAACTAAAAATTTGTGGCAGGACTAGAAATAGGATTGACAACTACAATTGTAAACCACAATTCCAAAAGAAAATGTTATTGTCAATTAAAATATGACTTATTACCGTGAGGTGCTGATTTATTTATAATGGTGCTATATGTATTAATTAATATAATAATTAATATATGAACATATAACGATATATTATTATTTTAAAATTATAACCCCATCTATTATATAAATTAAAAATATTTAAAAATTTTAAAATTATACCACATTATCCATTAATATATTAATTGATATACTAATTTATGGTATTATTCTTATTTATTAGTTGGTTTTCTCCATTTCTATATTTTATATTAGGAAAATGGATTTTTAATTTGCAAGTTTTGTAAGAGCTCTAAGTTTCTAATTTAAGTTTTATAATTTTATAGTTTTTAAAAATTAATTTTTTTTTCCATTGATTAGTTTTTATTTAAACAAAAATAAATAAATAAATAAATATTAATATCCCTTTTTTTAATTTGCAAGTTTTGTAAGAGCTCTCTCCTTCCCTCTCTATTCTACTTCTGTTCTGCTCTCTTCTGGAAGTGTTCTCTCTCCTCTTCTCTATCTCTGTTCTGTTTCTCTCTCTCTTGCTCGCCGTGACCCCCCTCGTCTCTGCCCAACACTACGGCGGCGCAATAAATGGCTCCGGCAACACCACAGTCTACGCCTTCAGAGAGTGCTTGAAAGACCTTTCTCGCTCCAATTGCGATCTCTATTTCGCTCAAATCAAAACCCAGATCCTTTGTTGCCTCCCTTTTCCAACGTCTGATTCGCGATGGTTGATTGTTCTACGATGAGTGTTATTTGAGGTACGACGATTACATGTTTTTTTTTTTTTTTTGTGTTGTTTAACAATGGTGCATTTGCTGTTGGGTCTGGCTTAGTGGTTTTTTTTTTTTTTTGGTGTTGTTTAATAATGGTGTTCTCCCATCTCTTCTGTGTGGTGTTCTCCCATCTCTTCTTCTCTCACTACAAGAAATTACATTTTTCGCAACGCAACAAAATATGTTGCTAAAAGGGAAAATTCGTTAGCAAAGAGTTTTGCTGACACACAAGGCTACGTTGGCAACCCGTAGGCAAAAGTGAGTCGGCAAAAGTTTTTGCCGACGAAATTATTATTGCATTGGTAAAAGTAATGCCTTTAGCGACGAACACAGTCGTCGATAAAAGCCTTCATCCATCGTCGGCAATTTACCTTGCGTCGGTAAAAGTCATTCAAATATGATGATTGTGACACTTTTCGCGACACAAATTTGCATGGGCAAAAAATATACTTTTAGCAACAACATATGCGTCTGCAAAAGTAAACTTTTGGCGACACATTGACGTCGGTAAATGTTGCCATTTGCCAACGATTTGTTTGTCGCTAAAACTTTACTTTTGGCAATGACAAATTAGTTTTGGCAAAAAATACATTTCTACCAGCACAATATGAGTAGGCAAAAATAAACTTTTAGGGCACATTTACGTCGGTAAATGTTGCCATTTGCCAACGATTTGGTTGCCGATAAAGCTATACTTTTTTAGCAAAAAATACACTTTTAGCAACACAATACGAGTGGGCAAAAATAAACTTTTGGCTACACATTTACCGACAAGTTGTTTGTCGAGAAAGCTTTACTTTTTGACAACAATAATTTTTGTAGCGGCAAAAAAAATTGAAAATCATTTATATTTTTTTATAAGATTTACATATTTACAAGAGGCATCCCTCAGGTACTACTATTACAAACTAATAACATTGATATTAAATCACCTAAAGTTGATGTGTAGACAAAAAAAATACTGTTGAAAAATATGCTTTTGGAAGCGGGTGTATAAAACCTGAAAGGATAAACTCACTAAAATACTCAAATACATCCAAATTGTGAACCCATAGTAAAAACAGCAGATAACAAAATGAAAACATGAAACTAACAACCACCCAAATTTGTAGCAGACCAGCATCTAGTAGCAGCCTGCTTCACAGCAACATTGCAGCAGCAGCAGCCCAGCAAAATTCTACAACAGCACACCGGCGGCAACAGCAGCAGCAGACCGACAGCAGACCAACAAGCAACAACCATCAGCCACTAGTGCTCTGAAAAATGAGAGAAGAAAAACAGTTAATCATTGGGGGGGGAGGGGGGGAATTTGGGGAAATCCTCTCTAATAATAGCGAGGCAGGGTGGGTTTCCATTACGTACGGATTTAATTGCCATCCATAATTCTACCCAAAAGATTCCACCAATGAATCTCCTTCATCAACAAAATCAACAAAAAATAACTATCTACTATGTAGACAATTCAACAACAAAAAAGTAGAGCATGATTTAAAGACGACTGATTAAGTTGCCATTTCTTTGTAGACAACATGTGCATGACTGGGGATTATTTGATATCAAACCAATAACCCATCTTGTGCAAGTCACTATCTCGAGTACAAATGCAATGTATGTTTTTAGTAATTTCTCTAAGAACGTAATGAAAATGAACTCTTATGATTAGATGGATTAAAAAAATGATGCATTATTGTTAGAACTTACATCGTTCCTGCCACACGGGTACTGACATGAGTCATGTTGGCTGGGATAAGTTTTGGTAGACCAAAATCTGAAATTTTGGGTGTCAAGTCTTTGTCGAGGAGAATATTGCTAGTTTTGATATCTCGATGAACGATATGTGGTCGCACTTCCTCATGAAGAATGGCAAGTCCCCGTGCAATCCCAACGCAAATTCTAGTTCGTGTTCGCCAACTAAACTGGATGCTACTGTAACTTCCACCTGAAAGCCAAGGTCATGATAATGATGATGATGCTTTAAAGCTAAAGTTCGTAAATTGAGGTGCCAAATTTGTGTTTTTATGCCAATCCAACAAGCGTAAGAGTACCAAACTAAGAACGGATAGATTAAATTACCAATAAGTGTTTGCGCAAGGCTGTTATTCTCAAGGTAGTTGTAGACCAGAATTCTATGATCTTCATCCACGCAACAGCCATAGAGCTTGACTAAATTTTGTGCTCTATATCTAAAATCACTCTAATCTCTGTCAAGAACTCCTTCACTCCCTGTTTTGATTCAGGTGAAAGAACCTTTATTGCGGTAACATTCCCATTTTAAAGCCATCCCTAACCATCAATAAGCAAATTTTATTTGAAAACAATGTGTTAGTCTACAGAAGCAAGACCATAAATTAGTATTTTATTATATGATGATAAAGTTAGCATTATTGTGGAAATATGTCAACCAAATATACGCCTATTACCTTATGATCCATGCTTTCTAGAGCTAGCAGGGCATCGTCTTGACTAGTGTACTGAATAGAAGCATACCCCTTTGACCTCTTCACCTTTTCATCCATAACAAGCTTAACTGTCAGTGCAACTAGATAGAATTAGCAAACTTGAAGCATGTACTGGAACAAATAGGTAGACATGACACTTTCTTTTTCTTTTTTTCATGAACCAAGGAAAAAAATATATGAAACATACCTTCGGCTATCTGGCCAAAATTTTCCTTCCTTAAACAAGTCTCAGTGGTGGAATATGACATATCTGTCATTCATGATGCAAGGTAAGAACTTATGTCCGGGCAACAATTGATGTCATCTTGAAGAGAAATAGAGAATTTGGGCATTCAACAGATACTGAAATAGTCCATTGTCTTTCACTTAGAAGTTGAGATGAGTGCATTGCATTTGAATATATGTACAACTACTCTTTTGCAAGTGTTAACCAAAACTACACAAATACAATTTCACAATGTCAGCTTTAATTTATAGGATAGAAAGATTACATATGTATCTACAGCATACTAGATTTCTCCTAATTCTACTAGAAAAAAGACTCAGAAATAGAGAATTTTGGCTCTTTGACCATTAAGACTTTTCTATACCCAATAAAATCACAAATAACAATCCAATAATATTCAACCTTTACAGTTTTCAACGTTCATATAATATTCAAATTCATTATAGGCTATGAACATATAATACAAATGACAAAATATAGCATGCATACACAGTCTAGTCCAAAAATAAGAATATACTAGTTGTTACCTTCCCTTCAAGATGCATGCCTGACAGGTGCAACTTCACCCACATTCCGCAACCCATTCTCTTCCAGCAAGTATTGCACTCATATCATCTGCAGTACGAAAATTCATCCCCAACTCCAAAACCTGCATTTAAAGATTTGTAATTAATAGATCATATCCAATTTTATTACAGCTGAAAGGTTTGTTGGTTCTTTAGCATACTTCTGTAACTTACATTCATGAAGCAGAGCCGAACTCTTTCCCTACTCAGTCTGTGTTCCTTAGTTGTAAATTGTATGTATAAAACAGTCCTTAATGCACCTTAGCGAGCCATTTGATGAAGATAAAAGGTTTTTATCTGTAATTTTTTTCCCAGTTTAGTTTGAAATTGCAAATATAACTTGACAATCATGATACTGTAATCTTACTTTATTCACTGAACACGGTCTCTTCAAATTCCATGAATATACATCACACATTTGGAAATTAATCTTACTGTATTGTCCTTGTAGATTAACAATCATAGAGTACAGTTTTAGACATACTAAATGCTATAATCTGCTGTTTCTGCATTACCAGTCACACAGTTGGAGGTATATTGGACAGAGCCATTGAAGCAGAGGACAAAAAACATGGAGATTTATTGAGGCTGGTGATACTTCCTCTCTTCTAACTCTCTTCTGTGTCTACTATTGGCTGTTCTGCTATACACTATGGTCACTTTAAAAATCCTTTCGTTATTTACATTATGTTACTATAATGTGAGCAGGATCATGTTGAGGGCTACCTTGAAATGTAAGCATTTTCACTTCCATCATCTAATCTAACCTACATACAGATACATCTCTAACATAATCAATGTGGCAGATCAAATAGAAAAGAAATGTAGTGAACTTCCTTACTTGACAGCAACAGAAAATTAAGTACATAAATGTGGAAAATAAAACCAAACCTTGTTCAAAAGGGCACCTGGCTGGATCCCCAAAATACTGAGACAATGAATCTGCACTTCTTCCCTGCAAGATAAATGTGTCGGTATACTTAACTAAGCAAGAACTTGCAGATTTTAACAAAAGAAAATCAAACCAAATTTACTGCTGAATTTTCCACTAAGATTAAAATTTCAGTATTGGCAAATCCCCTTTATTTTATATCTCAGCATCACTGCCAACAAACATACACTAGTTTTGTCATGAAACTAGAATTATGTACATCTATGAAGATCCAACAATTCCTTTACAAAAAGAAGAGTCAGCATTTTTCCTTTCAAGCATATTTCTAAATTTTTCTCTTTTACAGAAAACATTGTATGCCTACTCCTGGGCATAAATCAAGTTCCTGAGGTCGCTAATGCATCAATGTCATTTTATTGTTCCTTGCACGAGCATCAGACAACTTAAGTAGGCTGTCCAATTTGAATCCTATGGCAGATCCTGAAATACAAATGAGGACATCAATGCCAAAAGCTTTCCACCAAACAAAATATTACAGATCATAACATACTTCAATCTCACAGAATAATACCTCAAGCAGTGCCTTGGTTCAATGCATATCCTATAGTGAGAATCGTCTGCATTACTTGATGTAATCTTGCAGATTCTTTTACCTATAATAACGGGTATGATAGTAAGGTTCTGGGAGCTGTGTTTTTGTAAAGTGATAAAACAAAAAGGAGAGATTTAGCTCCTCAATAAAGCTTTGTATAAGGGGTGAAAAACACCACCTGGTCAAGCGAAACCATGAACATGTTAAATGGGTCATCAATCTAACTAGAGGTTCCAACTGTCTTCAAATACTTCAAAAAAAATAAAGTAGGTAGAAAGAGAGAATAAAAAGGGTTTCAATAGTTTTCAGAGTTATGCAACCACCAAACTTGACTAGTTCAAGGACCAGGGCAGTTGGAACCATCTAACAGCCTCAACTGCTGGATCCATCATTACGCACATTGGTCTTGTCTAAGTTTTCACACAACGCACCACATACTACCCCAATTCTCTTTTAACCTCACAAGAATCCACCACAAAATTAATCACAGATATAGATTGAAGAGGGAAGTTGAACAGATGAAATGGAATGCAATCAGGATTAAAAATACCTGGTGAAATTCAACAAGGAGATTATTGCTCGCAAGATATCTCTCAACTGATAAAGCAGCAATGCATCCTAAACCTGCTGCAGTTATGGCTTGCCTCCTTTCATGATCCTATATGAAGACCGGGAAACTGAAATACAAGTCTCAAAAAATTACAAGTTCAATGACTAATACAAATCTGTAAGATCATCATATACATGTTGGGCCCATTCCCTAACAGTTCATAATTTAAAATTAACCAAATTACCCTTAACTACTAAAATTTAATAAAACATAAATAAATCTATCTTGCCCATTTGTTCTCTGTAATACTTCTTTTAATACTAAATTAGAAATAATTACCTTTTAATCAATAACAAAGAGAATGTATTAAAGGAAGTTCAACAGAGAACAAGTGGCCAAGAAGTCCACCAGCAAAAGCTAAAAGCAAGATAAAAAACTGAAAGATTACATATCACACACAGCTTTCCAATATCTAACAATAAAAAATAAGGAAGTCTCCTTGAAAGAGGGGGCCGATGAAGCCCAAAAATATACAAAACAGAAAATTTTATCCCATAAACCCCTTAAATCTTCTATATTTATCCTCAAACACTCCTGAATTTCTTAGCGTGTCTTAGATAAATCTAAACATACCCCGTTAATGTTAGTGCAGATTCAGCAATATGACTCGGCATAAATTGATCCTTCAAAGCACGAATAGTTACCAAAGTTATTTTCTCTAAGACTCTTTTAACATATTGAGTCCTCCATGTATACTTCACTCATTCCATAACTGTTCATCTAAGAAAGGAAATACAGTATCATGGAAATATTTGTGCACTAGGATTGCACTAAAATTGTATACATCTCTTCCACCAGATATATATGCATTTGGTGAAAGTGTCCTGCAGCAGCCAAACCTAATCTGTCCTACACCTTACTGATGGAGTTTCATTTCCCAAATGAGTAATTAATCCATTTTGAAATGCCAAAGCAGCACATTTTGGGGCATGTAATGAACCTGGAGAGTTCCATAAAATAACAAACAGAAGCAGGAAATAATCAAGTAACATTTGACATAGTTACCTGTACATCTCCGGCAGCAAATACACCTTCAATAGAAGTTTTTGCAGTACCCTCCACCAATACATAACCTTAGCTGTCAAGTTCAATTTGGCCTTCCAAAAATTGGCTATTTGGTGAATGACCTATCCCATAGAATAAGCCTTTTGCCTCAAGCACAGACTCGTCCCTAGTGTCAACTTTTCTAACCAAAATGCCAGACATTTGCCCTGTCGTATTGCTAACAATATCCAGAGTCTTTGTATTGAAGTGCACGGTGATATTTGGATTGTTGTAAACTCAGAAACATTCGCCATAATCAACCTGTTAAACAAACATTCAGGGAGTTGAAACTCAACATCTAAATTGTTCATTAGTAATTCTATTCACCAAATGGGGTGAAAAGAGCAACCCATCCCATTAAATACATCAAACTCGTATAACAAGAAAGAATCAAACTAGAACATGCATCCAAAAAGAAGGGGGCCACACACATGTGAGGGAATAGAAAACAACCACCACCATAAAGCAAACTTTGGGTCAAAGTTTCATATCCAGATATCATAATGCCCCCACACGCAATCATGTTAAACAATACAAGTTTAGGGGCAATACTCAATAACGAACTTAGGGGCAATACCACAACCAAAGAATTAGCATAAACATACCAACTAGGAAGCACAAATGCTTTTAAAAAGGTGCCCTGTGCGTATGGTGGTACGTGTTAGACACCAACACTCTTTGGACATGCCCCAACACTGTGAACGTATTGTATATTTAGCATTAGAGCATTAGAATTTCCTTTTAAGAGTTTCCTATTTTGTTCTTTCCTAATGTGTTTAGTGCATCTCTCTACTTAAGAAACATTCGGTCTTGTAATTGATTAAGAGATTAATGCAAAACTAATTTTCTCTCTTTCTCCTCTACCAAGTTCTGAGACCTTGACAATGGGGGTTATGAGAAACAACCACCCACCAATGCTGGACACACATCCTATCATTTTTCAAATCTTTTAAAACCAAACACACTTCAAACATTGGCGGCACACATCTCCCTTAGACGTGACACATGTAATTTATCTAGTCATACCGGAAGATCATTTTGGTGGTGTGCCACCCACTAGCAAGGGGCTTTTTTAATTTTAGGAATTCAAACGCCTAAAACTTCCAATTTGTTTTGGAATAGAGCTTTTTAAAATAAATATAAAAATAATGTAAATTTAAACATATTAATCCCTCTTCCTTTAGCTTTTTAAATTTGAGAATCCAAAAGCTTAAAACTTCCAATTTGTTTTAAAATAGAGGTTTTTAAAATAAATATGAGGAGTGACGTGTCAAGAAGATGATTAGTTGATATTTAAATATTCTCTAATTATCAACCAATCATCTGCTTGACACATTACTGAGTCTAGAAAGTGCATCTAAAAAGTGAACTTGTATATCATTTTCCTTATTATTATTTTGATATCTATTTATTTTTTCCCATGTCCATGTTTTTTTTATTTAAAATTTCCCTGTTAATGCGTACATATTGTATCACAGCCGCATGGTGTATACATGTATTCAGGCTTCTTATTATCCTAGCAAATCATCATATTATCTGGAAAATGTTTCCACTGGAAGCAAAATAGGAGCCATGGGTAATTTACTAATTGATTCAGGACAACACTGACCCGAAACAGTTGCTTAGGGTTGAAGATACTAACTACAGAGCTTAAGACCAGGATGACTAGTAAGCTTGCAAAATGTTGGGGGTAATAGTAGTATCTTTAGCTTGAAAAATTTATTAATCCGGGTTACCATATTATTGTAGCATCCTACTGATAAGCCTCACACATTGCATAATTAAGAGCATCATACAACACCATCTAGGAAGGTAACATAGTTACCAGTGAAATATGTCTCTTTGCTTCATTAAAAGCCCATTATCATATCTAAGTATAAAAAATAAGTAATTATAACCACAGAAAACAGTTTTAAGAGCCCAGTTTTAAGAAAGCAACACTTAGTGCTATGCGCCCAAATAGTAAATTGAAAGTCTAACATGCTTTTAGAAAGCAAAGTCCTCTATTGGTCAAATATAAAACTACTCTTCAATATATCATTTAAAACAACTACAAGAAGATAAAAATAACTCTGTATTCCTATAAATTAATTGAGGTATTAATTAAACAAAAGAAAAGAGATGTACATTCTGCTAGCTGCAATTGCCGCTGATAAACAATGGAACAAAACTAATAATAAAGCGGATCTACTGCAGCACTGACAACTATGATAGAATTTGTGCAAAAAGTTGACCTTAAGTAAATTGAATTTCAAGTTTCATAAGCAGTACCTTATGTGGAAGATTGGAGTAAAGTAAAACAAATGAGAAAATTGGAAGAATGTAGAACAAAACCCTCCTATCAAGAAAAACCCCAATCTGCAACAAATATGTTACATCAAGTTAGAAAAGGGGAAATGTACTTTAACTCAAGTTGGACAATTTCAAAGAGATCCAAATTCTAAGCAACATGTATGCTGTATAGAATTTTAACTAAATGTCACTACATCAAAAGATCTGCAAACTATTATTACACTAAAACATGAATAGTTTAAGAAAAAGAAAAGCCTCGCTAGCTATTTATGCAAACAAAAACCAACTCAGAGAAGCATTTAACATTAAAGATTTTTAAATAAGTTCTTATGCTTATAAAACATGTAATATGATTAGCAGGCGAAATGACCATCAGTACTTTACTGAGCTCAAAAGAAAAAACATTTCTCGGGACCACTTTTCTAGTAAGATATAATACCCACTACACTGCACTCCAGAGTTGTTAACCATGACAATAGAGAAGAATCTGAAAAACGTAGACATCCAATCCAAGCAGCAAGCATATCTCATCACACTGTGACTGAACAACTAGCATATACACGAGAATGAGATGCCTGGCAAGGCAAGAAAGAGCTTTTTATATCAGTTTCTAGACTTACCAAAAAGAGAGGATATGAAGCAAGCAACGAGCGGGGAAGTGCTGAAGTGAAGTACCAATAAAATGGGATGTGTCTAGAGTAAATATTGAGGAACAAATAAAATATGAATTTCACAAGATACTCTAGTTATGTCAAGGGTGTATTTTGACGAGAGTTTTGAGGAATTTATGACATAAAAAGTATAATAGAGTAGCACAAACAGACCACTACCTGAGCATAGCTGAGCAGCCAAGAATTAAAACACCCAAAAAACAGTAGCAAACTTACCAACAACATAGCACACCAGAGACCATCACAGCAGCAACCATGCCCAGACCACCCTCAGCCATTGACACAGATTCCAGTGAACACTGCTTCCATATGAAGAATACATCTAATTAAACAAACTGACATATGCATAGCTCAGCTCCTATTCCTAATGCAATATTGAACCTGCTGCCATGTCATGATCCTTGCTCCATTTAGCAGCAACTAAAAGTGATAACTCAGAGCCCACCCAGCAACGGGGCAGCCTCCTTATAAGCCCAGAGAACTCGAGGCCAATCCACAGCAATAGACAACAATATCACCAACCTCAAGGCCACACTCCAAAACAGCATGTCAATTTAGTATCAGTTAGGTAAAACAGCATGTAAATCCAAATCTTTTAGAAGAAAAATTCCAATAAATATTAGAAAATACAAAGTAATTAGTTTGTAGTTAATAACATTTCTATAAGGGAGAAAAAAGAAAAAATTTAGACTTAAATTCATATACAACAAATTAGATATTAGCATATTCCTATCGATGTGTATTTTTAATAGAAGCCACTGAAGTCAAGGAGCATTTAACCAAAAAATAACATGATATGCAAAACTTCTGCACCTGCTTTCACTTTTTCTCCTTTCTCCCCCCCCTAAGGTTAGGCTCCAAACCTTCAACCCAATGCTTTTTGAAAAGGCAGAAGAATAACAATTTCTCATTTGCAAAATTCAAGAATAGGAACATTGTTACAGTTGAAAGTTAATCATGTCACATAACAAACAGAGGCTTGGTTTCAAAAAATTAAGCCTTAACATGCCTAAGAAAGTTAATCAAAACTAACAAGTAAATGACAACAACATACTGACAGTCTAGCAAGCGCAATGATTTCAGCTTATGGATGACATATAAATGGTAATTTGGCTTCTTTGTGATATTATTATCAAGAAGACTAAGAAACTGCAGCTTAGGGAGTGATGCAAGAGGATCAATCTCAACCAAATTCGTTAGTTGATTGTTAGTGAGAACCAAAGTATGCAACTTGGGCAAGAACTCTGCAAATCCACAAAACAGAACATATCAAGCTTATGTTTGCTGAATAAGCATTATATTTTGTGATTTATTCACATTTTTATTTCACCAAACTTTTCATCTCCTTGGTGATTTCTCATATATAACATGATAAGCTTCAAATATAGCCATTTTCTTTATATATATATCTATACACAAGATCCAGAGGATTGCACCCGCCCATTGATAGTGAGTATCCTGTGGAGGCCAAATGGCCCATTTCACTAGCATAGAAAATGAAGGTAGAAACATTATCAGTTATGTACAACTATTTAGATTTTTTAATAATGTTTTCATCTTTCCATTTCAAAATTCAGATAATGGCATCTAATTTAATAACTATTCATTTTGTTTTTTGCTATTTATGAAATAAAGAAGTCCATGTTACTCAAGGAGAAACAAAACAGAGCTGAAGCCAGCCATACATGAACAATTGATGCTATCACATCTTAAGTCTAAATGGCCCATTAATTCCACTCCCACAGGTCAACTACCCCTAGACCACACACAAAAAGCACTAAAAAAAGGTACAATTCATAGCTCTAAACCCCACCAATTCATAGACCTCGTATTTTTTCCCTTTTGCATAGAGAAATTGACACTCGACGCAAGGAGAGAAAGGAATTCATAGAAATTAAGTGAGGTGTTCACTTGTAATAATACTATAGAGATATAGATAGATATGTATTAAAATAACACCCACAAGAAAACAATATAAAAGCATAGGAAGAGCCAGCCATTCTTAGTGGCATTTTATCAAGCACCTAGGAGGCATAAATAACATATATATAGTTTTCTTCTCTGCTAGACAGTAGAAATAAAATAGAGATACATAGAGATACCTAAGAAAACATAGATTCACAAACATACCCAGCCAAAAACAACAAAGAGAAACAGAGAAGTAATCATCGTACACATAACACAAATCATCTTGATATGGAGAGTCACGATTTTGGTATATGTTAATATTTAGATACATACAAACATATGCAAACGTCACACAAAGACAAGGAAGAGAATCACCTCATACGAATTTTCTTTCCAGCAAAAACCTAGCACAAATCTTGAATAAAGAGAGAATGGTGAAAGTAAAATAGGAACCATTAGAAGTAAAAATCAAAATTACCTGAAAAATTGGCAATGACAACGAAACCTTAATTTTTCAATCAAAACCCCCCAAATAAAAACCCAAAATTCTCAATTTAAAACTTAACTTCTCAAAATTTTTATTTTTATTTTTCAATTAAAGTCCCCAAATCACTAAACATATACATGAAATAGAACAAATGGTGATAGAAAAATCTGAACAGAGTTTGGCTAGAAACAGAAAAATCTACCTCCAAAGGGCTTCGGGACTACCGTGTTTGCCTCTCAATCTCCACCGATTCAATTGATAGTAGAACTTTGAAGAACAACGGTTTGAAGAACCCTTTCCCCTTCCAACCAATTCACTGCCTTTCTTCTCCCTCTGTCCCACAATCAGTGTCTTGTAGGTCGCCCATGCGGTTTCGTTAAAAATCAATTTTATTGTAGTGTATGACATAAAAGATGAAATTATATAAAAATAATAAAAAGAAAATTAATTTTTTTTTAGTTTTTTAGTAGAAAAAAAATTAAACTAAGTTTATGAAAATAAAATCAAACATATTGAAATTGATAATCTAACCACATTTTTTAGAAAAGTTTAAATTAACTCAAATTAGCCATGTCAACTTAAGAGTATGTTTAGCCTTGATGGGTTCATTTTGTGATCTAATTCAATGATCACTTTAATTTTACAATTCAATAACTAGAATATTTAAAACTCTTTCAAAAGTTATAATAAAAACACAAATCAATAAATCACCTGTTTCACTAGTAAAACTTTTACCGACGAATAGTGTTATCGTCGCTAAATGTTTAACTCTTTGCCCACGCCAACTTGTCGTCACCAAAAGTAAATACACTAATAGCAACACTCATTGTGTTGGTAAAAAATAAGCCTTGTAGCTAAAACTTTTGAAATTTTGGTGCCAACAAATAATTTTTGTGCTTAAAGAATGTTATGCTTTTTTAGCAACGATAGTAAATTGTGTCGGTAAAGGTATACTTTTACCAACGAAATTCATCACTGTGTCGCAAAAAATATACTTTTCGCTACGAAAAATTGACATCGTCGCCAAAAGTAGTTGCCAAAAGTGCAATTTCTTGTAGTGTCTGTGTGTGTGTGTGTGTGTGTTGTTTTGTTCTGTGTTGTTCACCATCATCCTTCTCTCTTTCTCTCTCTCTCTCTCTCCCTCTTGCCACTATTTCATTGAGAAAAAAGAAAAAAGAAAAAAAAAAGGGTGGTAGGAAGGGGAAGAGGGGGGCCAAAACGAGCCAGTCTATTTTCGAGTAGAGTTGTTTAATTTTTGGAAAAATTATTTATAAGTCCTATTAGGAAGACTTATGCTACATATCGTCCTACTAAAAAACTTATGTTCTCATAAGTCCTGGAGGAAATTTGTTGACACATTTACCCTCAATATTAGTTGTTAATATCATAAATAATAGTAAAACCATATATAGAAAATTGAATGTTACCATAGATTATATCTATATAAACATAACGTAATGTGACACCTACATAAACGTAACGTGACACCTACATAAACGTAACGTGACACCTATGATCTATGGTAACTTACAATTTGAAATTGCAAGTTACCATAGATCATATCTACATAAACGTAACGTAATATGACATCTACATAAACGTAACGTGACACCTACATAAACATAACGTGACACTTAGGAAATTGAATGTTACCATAGATCATATCTACATAAACGTAACGTAACGTAACGTAACGTGACACCTATATAAACGTAACGTGACACCTATGATCTATGACAACATTCAATTTCCTAATGTTATCATTAGGAATGGCAACGGGGCGGGGCGGGGCCGGGGATCACCCTCCCCGTCCCTGATCCCTGATGGCAGAACTTCCCCCCCTCCCCGTCCCCGATGGGGAACCCACCCCCACCCCCCACCTCCACCCCCGCCCCCTAACGGGGATCGGGTTTCCCCGACCCCGAAAATCCCCGCTAAAAAACAACATCAACAAATCTCAACATCTCAGTGAGCTCAAAAAGCAACATTAAGAAGATAAAAAAAAAAATATATATGTCATAGATATATATATATATATATATAACAATCATAAAAAAAATTATATATATATAACAATCATAAAAAATCATAGATATATATATACACACAACAATCAGATCTATTCTTCTTCTTCAGATCTGTTCTTCTTCTTCATGAATCACAATCTGACGGACGGAGGGCTTCACGGACGGGGGGAAAGGGAGAGGGTTCATGATCTGACGGAAAGCTTCACGATCTGATGGATGGAGGGCTTCACCGTGAAGCCTTCACGGACGGAGGGATCTGACGATGGAACGCTTCACGGACGGAGGGAGATGGAGAGGGAGAGGGGGAGAGGGAGAGGGAGAGGGAGAGGGAGAGGAGAGGGAGGGAGAGAGATGAGACTGAGTCTGAGATTTGAGGGAGAGAGAGATGAGGGCCACGGTCGGTGAGAGAGAGAGACACAGAGGAAATGAGAGGAAATGAGATCATCTGAGAGAGTTGAGAACAAAAGTACAACTAATATTTATATAATACAAAATATAATCGGGGAAAATATAATACAAAATATAATACAACTAATATTTAATAATACAACTAATCATCGAGGCGAGGATGAATCGGGGAAATTCCGGGGCGGGCCCGGGGCCAGGGCTGACGAGCCTATCCCCGTCCCCGGCTCGAAATTGATTGGGGAGTGATTTTTTAATACCATCCTCGTCCCCGTGGGAATATTTTTCGGGGAAAAACCACTTATTTCGGGGTCGGGGGATCGGGTCCCCGTCGGACCGGGTTTAAATTGCCATCCCTAGTTGTCATAGATCATAGGTGTCACGTTATGTTTATGTAGGTGTCATGTTACTTTACGTTATATAGGAAATTGAATGTTACCATAGATCATATTTATATGAAACGTAACGTGACACCAACATAAACCAGCAACATTTTCACATTCAATTTAAAAAAATAAAAACTCATTAAGTTTGCGAAACGTAACGTGACATGTTACGTTACGTTTATGTAGGTGTCACGTTACGATACGTTTATATAGGTGTCACGTTACGTTACATTTATGTAAGTGTCACGTCACGCTACGTTTATGTAGGATCATGTGGAATACATTCCTATCTAAATAGGACTTGAGACTCTATAAGAAATTACATAGGACTTAGCCTACCATAAGTGTCCGAAAAGGGACTTATAAATAATTTTCCCTTAATTTTTTATCATTTTTGGTTTTAAATATTATAAACAAAAAATTATGTCCTTCTAAATTACGAGGACTTAAAAAAAAAATTTTTTAATACAAATATATTTTTTTAACAAAATACAAAAATATTTAGAAAATGAATGACTTTTTTAACAATTGCCAAACATAATGGATTCTATTATTATTATTATTATTATTATTATTATTATTATTATTATTATTATTATTATTATTATTTTATCTCAATTGTCAATTAAACAAATTAAAATAAAAAAATAAATATATACTATGTGAGTGTTTGGGAAGTGAGTTTTTTTTATAGGTTTTTTTAATTGTAGGATATTATTGGAGAAATTTTTTTTTGTGTTTGGGAAGATAGTTGGGTTTTTTGTGGTTGGATGTGATGTTTGCGAGATAAAAAGTGAAATGATTATGAGGTTTGATGTGATATTTTGTTTAGATTGTTTTTTTTTGGTTTTGTAATCAATTTGTTTTTTAGTGAAAAAAAACAATAAAAAACCAAAAACCAAACTTCCCAAACACCCCCTTATGTATACATTATACAGTTACCTATATTTATTTATGGTAAAAAAAAATTGCAGTTATGATTTAATTAAATGGGATTATGGAAACGATAATGTTCCTAATTTGGCCGCCATTATTTTTTTTATTTATGTATTAATACATGCATTACAGTACCAACTTGGCGAATAAAATGCTAGTTAGATACAGAGAGAGAGAGAGAGAGTGTGTTTGGATTTGGTTTTTGTTTTATTTTACTGGGTGTCTTCCTGTTAAATCCTTTCAACATTTGTATTGATCCTTGTTGTGGGTATTGTTGATTAGGTAGTTTTCATGCTGTATTGTTTTGGGATTGAGGAGATCAAGGTATGCACTCCAAATACTTGTGATATTGTTGCTCATTTTTTTTTACCTTATTGTAAATTTATAAAATACCACAAAATGTTGATATTTCTTCATCCTCTGTGCTTACAGATTAAGATTGGTTAGGTGATTAAGATCCGATTCACATTTTCCTCCTCTTTTGAACCAGTGTTTCTCTGATTTGGAGGCCATTGAAGTTGGAGCTGATTCACATTTTCCTCCTCTTTTGAACCAGTCCTATTTTTGTTCATTGCTGGAGTCATGGCGACAATGCTGCATTCTAAGTCCAGGCCCTCGTATTCTTGGTGGTGGGACAGTCACAATAGCCCAAAGAATTCAAAATGGCTTCAGGAAAATCTTAAAGGTGTTTGTTTTGTCACTTAATTTTTGTTGGTTTCTGGTTTTAAGGATTGATGTCTTTTGCTTGCAATTGATATTTCTGTGTTTGTCCTTTTCTTTTCTTTATGTTGTTTATTATTTTAAAGAATCATGAAATTATAAGATAGTAGAAAGCAGAGGCAGACCTTCATATTATCAAGTTAGGGAACTTACTCCTAGGTCTTTGGTCCGGTAATTACTGATATATGTGGGACGAGAGGACTACATGTACTTGGGGGATTAGTTGGGGAGAAGCAGCGGACACCCTTGTGAGCCAAAAAAAAAAAGGGATGGGACTTGCCAAAAAAAATATATATATAGAAAAAGAAAGCCCAAGTATGGAATTTCTTGATAGTTATTATTTGGATTTCCATTCTTTCCATTAGATATGGAACCATTTTTGTTGTGTTAAATAATAATTTAGTACATAAATAACGGCTAACACTTTTTGACATTCGCTTTGGGTTGAACTTCATACAGCAATGGAGAGGGAGTTAGTTCAGAAACATATGTTGAAGTTAAGACTTTCGGAGGATTTTAGAAAATGATGAAATTTGATGCTATAGTTTTTCCAATCCAAATGTTGTTTATGATTTTTGGTTAATATAATATTCATAATTTGTACAATTAAAATATATAATTTTAAGTAACTAAAATTGTTTATAAAATTGTTGTTCATATTAAATGAGAAAGGTAAAATTGGGATAAAATTCACCATTATGGAGAATTGAACTTTTGGGCAACATTTTATAAAAAATAGGACTTATTTGTCCAAAATAAAATTTGATAGGACTCAATAGTAATCTTGAGAGCAAAATAGGACTTATTGATAATTTTTCCAAGAAAAAATTTGATTCGTGGGGTTGCATTTATTGAATCAAAATAGCCCTAGCAAGTAAGGATACCATTGTGCCAACTACTCAACTTTGAGTAGAGTTGATTAAACTCTATTAGCATACAAGTAATATACGATGTAGGTTTGCAATTGAATCTCGTGATCTTAAGTGTGAGTGAACTTTGTTAGGGTTCCTTGACCTAGAAGGTAATACCTAAGTTGCATACTTGGAGGTGATATTTCTCTTCTAGAACCACGATTATGTGGTTCAAACCAAGAATCGAGTTTTAGAAACATGTTTATGCGGAGTAACTCATAATGCAGTTTAAACCAAGGCATTGGGATTACTGTTTTGGTTTCAAATTTTAACCTTTTTCCCATGCAAATATGATTCGTGATAGTGCTTCCTTCCTCAATTCTTAGTTTCCATTTATTCCTAGATTGGGATGTATCTCATTTTCAAGCTGAGAAAGAGCTGACAATGCTAGTGTCAAGTTGAAGTCTTATTCGCTGCTTTTTCTATTTTTCAAGTTTTTCGGTATGGCTTCCATGCTATAGGTTCCCACCTAAGGTTTTGCAACCTATATGGAATTCTTGATTTTCTTTTGATAAATTATTCTGGCCTTAGTCCATGACAATTAGTGGTTGTTTGGTTTATGGGTTAGCATTAAAATGTCCTCGAATGTTATCTTTCCTACTTTCTATACTATTATTACTACCTTGTTACAAAGGTGAAATCAGCATGAATGACACTCTTCTTCCAAGAAGTCTAGTAAGTTTCTTCTTGTATTTCATATCATTTCCTACTAGTTTGTATGTTTTTTCATATGACGCTTTGCATTCATTAATGATAGAGTACGTAGATCACCTCAGTGCGTTCTAAGAAAATTGATCTAATGGTCATTTGATCCATCTGTCTTCAGTTTTTAACAGTCATAAAAGTTCCAGTCATAATTGGTCCCAATGCTTCCCCTATTTTAATAATAATAAATGCATTTCAGCCTGTTTGAAATCGTATTTGAAGTGTCGCAAATATTTGATGGCCTATTTTAAAGCTTTTTTTTAAGGCCACAATATTAACTCTTCCACATGTGGTTTTCCGAACAGATATGGATGCCAAAGTCAAAGCAATGATCAAGCTCATTGAAGAAGATGCAGATTCCTTTGCAAGAAGGGCATGAAGTACTACAAAAAAAGGCCCAAGCTCATGAAACTAGTTGAGGAGTTCTACCGAGCGTACCTTGCCTTGGCGGAAAGGTATGATCACACAACAGGGGGGCTCCGCCAAGCTGATTGAACCATGGCAGAAGCATTTCCTAACCAAGTCCCGTTTGTACTGTCTGATGATTCACCTTCGGGATCTTCAGCACATGAACGTGAACGTCACACGCCTAAAATGCCACATCGGTGTGAGCATTGCTTGGAGAAAATATCTAAGCTGGAGAGTGAACTCTCTTGTGCTCAAGAGGAAATCAGATGCCTTAACAGTGTGGTTCTGATTGAGACTGCAAAGCTCAAGAGTGCTGAAGAAAAGTGTGTTCTGTTGGAGACATCAAATCAATCTCTGCGGTTAGAGGCGGAAAATCTAGTGAAGAAGATAGCAATGAAAGATCAACAGCTTTCTGAAAAGCACGAGGAGTTGGAAAAGCTTCAAGCTTGTGTACAAGATGAGTAATTGTGTTTCGTGCAAGTTGAAGCCACCCCCTAAACTTTGCAGAATTTGCACTCTCAATCTCAATAGGAGCAGAATGCTTTAGCATCGGAGCTTAAAAATGGGCTTCAAATATTGAAAGACTTGGAAATATGCAAACATGATTTGGAGGAAGAAATTCGGCAAGTTAAGGAGGAGAATAGAAACGTGAATGAGCTGAATTCATCATTCGCCATTTCAGTGGAGAATCTGCAAAGTGAAATCCTTAAATTGAGGGAGATGAAGGAAAGACTCAACGAGGAGGTTGGACTGCAAATGGGTCAAACTAATTCCCTCCAGGAAGAGATTTCTCATCTGAAAGAGGAAATCAAGGATTAACTAATTCCCCCGCTCGACCGATCAAAGATCAGCTTGTACTAAGCATAATATTTTATTTTTGAAAACACATGTGTTCTTATTCTGGTTATTAACCTAGAATTACTATGTGATGCGCATAGCATATAAGTATAGACTAGATCGCCTAAGTTGGAACAAAACATTGCATGTTCGTTTGTGAAAATGATTTTGAAGTTTGCTACTCGCAAGTAGGCTAAATCGAGGATTTCAATGAATTGTTCCAATTCAAGTAATCCAACCTTCACCCATAGGCATTCAGGCTGTTAAACACTTAAGCAGTTAGCCTTATGGCAAACATGCTTTCATGGCAACATTAATACACATGCAATATGCTAAAGCATAAACACTCACAGTGTACTTCGAGCCAAAACAAAGAACTAGTTAGAAATCATGCATGATCCTAGTTCATGTTAAGATGGCTAATGCAACACATGCAAAAATGCAGCCAAAATAGGCTCGGCTATTCTAAGATGGCATATGAAATGCAACTTGATAACATGCTGTTGAACACGTATTCAAGTAAATATTGAAATACTATGCAGTTTGTATGATGCGGCGAGCCCGGTGCATGCAATACAGATGAATGGATGCACACATGCAAAGCATAAGGTATGCTAATTGAAATATGCCCTAAAACTAACCATCGTAAGTGTAAGAACCCACATTTTTTCATCTTAATCATGTTCATGAGCATTTGCATGATTATGACTTGTTAAGCTTGCATGTGTGTGTTGTGACTTGTTTTGCTTTAACAAGTGAGATTCGTGCCTTGATTTGAAGCCTTGTGATTTGTCTAAGCGTAGTGTACTTGTCTTGTTCCTTCCTTGATATTAAAACTTAGGTCACGCCTTGCCTCTAGCCGACGTTATTTCAATGCCGAGGTCATCCTTAGTCTAGTATTAGTATCTTGAAACCCCTTGTTGACCTCAGTCCTTGCCTTGACCACATTAGCCGAGATGATACCTTGCACCCAAGTGATCTCGTCCTGGAGCGGTATGACCTAGGCCGAGGTGTGGCGCATCTAGGCCAAGATGTGGCACAGCTTAGTCAAAGTGTTGTCCCTCCTAGCCGAGGTCATTGTCATCTTAGTATGCCTCGTTGTTAGCCGATGTCATAGCCTGTCAGAGAGCCCATACCGCTTTGCTTGTTGAACACCCTTCCACCATGCTTTGTCTGGCCTGTCAGCCACCTTTTCAGGATGAACCCAACCAATCGCCGCCACGTGTCTCAGCAGAGGGTTAACCCCAGAACCGGGTATAGAAAACTATCATTTGGTATCATAAACTTGCCTTGTAGAGAGAGAGAAGCTCTAGAAGAGGGAGAAGAGTTCTTGAGAGAGAAGTAGATCTTCAAGCTTGATTTCTAGAGATCCAACCGTTAGATCCGCATTCTAAGGTTAGATTCTTGATCTACTCGTAATGTTCTTTATGTTTATGTATTGCATTGCATGATTGAAAATGATTTGTAAGCCATGCATCGTTTTGAAGCTCGATTTTAGAAAGAGAAAATGACATTCATGTGTTCTTCAAGAAAAGTCTTGTTTGATCCGAAAGCTTGCATAAAGAATCATGATTTTGTGTTTGTTTCCGCAAGGATTTTAAGCACGGGTACCCAGGTCCATGTTTTCAAACTCATAGCACGAAAATCCCAGATTTGTGATGGCAGAATATGATCAAGCATTCGTATTTTCCATGTTTTCACACTCATGTTCTTCATGTTCATCAACAGAGGGAAACCCAGAGTTTCCCGACCTCTTTCCTTGCATGTGGCCCTCGGGAACACACCTCGGCAAGGAGGTGTGGAACCTCGGCCTAGACCTGGTTGGTGCCCAGCATGTTTTCCGAAAACATTTGTGTATATGAGAGACTCGTTTGAAAGCGCATTCAATAGGCTTTGCCATGTGTTGTAGGACTTGGGCTTGTCTCGACCCCGACGTGTGAAGAAACGATGTGAGTGGTATTTTTAATAAAGCTATGTTACACTTGCTTTCATAAATCTCGTCTTGCCTTGTTTTGAAAAGTACTTGATCTAGCATGAATGACTATCCCTATTTTGTATATCAAATGCTATCTTGTTTTGATGACTTGTCTTGACAGTCCTTAGTGCTAGAGGACTATAAACTTTCGCAGCACAGCTTGTCTTGACAGTCCTTAGTGCTAGAGGACTATAAACTTTCGCAGCACAGCTTGTCTTGACAGTCCTTAGTGCTAGAGGACTATAAACTTTCGCAGCACAGCTTGTCTTGACAGTCCTTAGTGCTAGAGGACTCTAAACTTTCGCAGCACAGCTTGTCTTGACAGTCCTTAGTGCTAGAGGACTCTAAACTTTCGCAGCACAGCTTGTCTTGACAGTCCTTAGTGCTAGAGGACTCTAAACTTTCGCAGCACAGCTTGTCTTGAAACTCTTGTCTTGATATGTCATCACCCCTTGAAATAAGTAGATGTTATTAACATCCAAGGAACATGAAAGCCGGCAAATGAACTTGATTTCCCTCTTGATCGAAAAGTATGCTATGTATAGTTTTGAAGGAAATCTTGGATATCAATCATGCAAAACCTTTATTTCTAGTATCATTCACTGAGTATCCAAGCTCACCCTCTCTATATATATGTAGGTGATGAACAAGAAGGCATTGAGGCCTAGACGTGATTGCCGATGTGTTTTGGGTGCTTTGCCGACATGTTTTGGATTTGCGTTTTGCATCGTCTTGAAGATTATGCTTCTCGGCTTATGTTTTCTTTGTTTGTTTTGGCATATGTCGGCTTGAGAAGCCTTTTGGTCAGGATGTATTTTGTGTTCCATTTTGTTGTATCTAAAATTGTAAGACTTGTAAAGATGTTTGATGTATGGCATTCCATTGGACTTATGCACGGCTCTCATGGACAACTCGGTTTATATGTATATTTTGCTTCCGCTCTTGTAAGCCCCATATTTCATACTCTGATTGTGTGTGATTTTTGTAAGACGGCCTTCGGTAACCTCGGGTTACTGGCCATCACGGCACCAAACTACTAGGGGCGGTTTGGGGGCGTGACAGTAAGTGGTTAAGTAAAAAGGAGAAAGAAATGGGGATTGGAAGACATGCATCACACACACGAACGCTTATTACAACAGTTAGCCCTCTTGACGGATGGTCCGAATAAGAAGCTAACTAGCTAATCTAAGCTAATTAAACTACTTATTACACAACGAAGCTGTTATCCCAGATAGGCAACCCAAGAGGGGGGGGTGAATTGGGTTATTAAAAATTTTACAATATTAAAAATAACACAATATTCAGAATTTTAATAAATAAAAAAAAAACTGAATAATAATTATCAATATAAAAGTAGAAGAGATAGAGAGAGAAAATCAAACACTGCGATTTATAGTGGTTCGGCACGCCAGGCCTACGTCCACTCCCCAAGGAACCTCCTTGAGAATTTCTTTACTATCAATTGAATAAATACACCACCAAGCTTGTGGATTTGGCACAGGACTTACTCTTATCTATTGAGCCTCACTCAACAATAAATGCCCTACCCTTACAAAATCTCTCACAAAAATAAGGAATAAGAATAAGTGGTAATTGAACCCACTTTTACAATAATTCTCTCACAAAGAGTAGATATGAAAGTGTAAGAACAAAAACTAGACTTAGATCTGAAAGTGAAAGAGCAGAATACTCAGAATTTTGGAGCTCACAGAAATATTTTCTCTTCAAGTTCTTGATTTTTTCTCCACATCCAACACCTCTATTTATACACAAAAATATACCCGTTGGACACTCCTTGCTGACGTCATGGCTTACATAAGCACGCTCCTGACGTCATCGCTTACATAAGCACGCTCCTGATGTCATCGCTTACATAAGCAGGCTCTTGATGTCATTGCTTACATAAGCACACTCCTTAAATTTAAATAGTCAGCAAATGATAAGAATTAAAAAGATAAAAATAAGATTGATTTTTTCTTCTTGTTTTTTTCAAACATGGAGCCACCGTTTTTGTAGACAATTTAATACAAAGTTCACAACTTTCAAACAAACAAATAATTTTCTCCATCTAGTTTATAATATATATATATATAACTCCATCTTGTTCTTCTTGTTTAATTATAATATGATATAATTAATGTAGTGTAAAAAATTTAATAGCGCACGTGATGTATTCTGCATATAATGTTATATAAGTTCTGATCAAAATTTTGCATACAGAAAAATCTCTATAAATAATATTTATGATGGATCTGAAAATATATGTCATCTTTAAAATATTGTATATGTTGTAAAGATTTTAAACTAAATGTATTTTACCACTCCATATTAATTTTGTCAAAATAAGACAACCCATAAATATCAAATTTGTCAAAATAATACAACCAATCAATCATTTTTGTCAAAATAATATAATTAATCAATTTGTCAAAAGATGAATAGTAATTAACCATATTTTTCAAAAAGTGAATAGTAAAGTTTTTGAAAATATTTAAAATAATCATTTTTGTCAAAATAATATAATTAATCGATTTGTCAAAAGATGAATAGTAATTAACCCTATTTTTCAAAAAGTGAATAGTAAAGTTTTTGAAAATATTTAAAATAATATTTAACATATATATTTTAAAAAGATAATATTATTTTATTTAAATAATATTTAACAAATATATATATTTTAAAAAGATAATAATTTGTGTCAAATAATATGTATATTAACTAATATATTTTAGACATCATCAAAATTAAATAATATGATTAACAATCTCCCCCTTTTTGATGATGGCAATATTTGTATGGATTTGACACAAAATAAATTTGACAAAATATTTGACAACCCTGCGACATATAATTTTCAAAATCATATTTTTTCTCCCCCTTTGACATCATCAAAATAAAGATGAAGATAAGAAACAAACACAGTGGATACAATAATCTGGGGGGCCAAAAACAAAATAAGGGGCCGGCTGTCTTGTCGGAATCATTGTGGGGATTTTGTAGCATCTCGAGCGCAGGAAGTATGGACAAACAAAAGATTTGAGCAGATATAGCAGATATGCATCGAGGAATGGAGCAATGGAGTGTATAAAAAGTGACACAGATCAGAAGCAAAGATACGAAATCATCAAGTGTTTGAGAGAAAAATTTGTTTTAGCTCATTTTGTAATCATGTCATTCCTTACCTTGTCTATCAATGAGTCGGACCTGCATGAGGTGCCTGTAATGCAGGCAAATGAGAGAGTACCAGTGACGCAGGCACATGCTATGCCTGTAAATGAGGGTTCTAGTGGTATTGGCAATCGAAATGATTTCGATGCTATTAATCACACTATGGCTCTTAGTACACAGGCCATGACTGCAGTTTCCAATATGGCGCGACGATTACAAGCAAGAGTACAAGAAAATCAGCAATAGAGAGATGAGGTGTGCTTGTTAAAACAACAAGTAGTGAATATGTGTAAGGAGAAGAAAGAGCTAAAAAGAAAAAATGCACAGTTGGAGAATGCAGTGCAGTATTATGCAACGGTGATAATGCCAAGACTCACAGAAATCGAAAATAGAGAGAGGCATGTAACAGAGGCTCATGAAAAATTGTTGAGAGAAGTGAAAAAGAAAAAATCTGTGAAAGCTTCTGAAAATTTACCTGTAATCGAGTAATATTTTTTTTTCTGAAATAAAATTGTGAGCATTTCTTCCTTTATTTATTTATTATTATTATTATTTTTTATTTTTTTTTTAAATTTTGACTTTGCACAAAAAAAAATTGTTTGTTGGTGCAGATAAGGAGTATGGCAAATAAGAAAAAAAAATGTATATATATACTCCCCCTAAAATTATGCACAGAATATATACATGCCCTTTTTTTTTTTTATATATATATATATATTTTTATAATGATTGTTAATCTCAAAATATGAGTCTCCCCCTGAGTTAATGCACTAGAAATTTCATAAAATTGAAGAAATAAATTACCAATCTATGACACCAAAGACCCTTAAGATCTGGCCATAAACAACTACACCAAGTGCACTAGCAAAAAAGGAGAAAATAAAAATAAAAACAAATACTTCAATCAAGGTAGAAGCAACCAATATTAAATCCAAGAAAATTTGGAGCACATATAACAAGTAAAAAAATACAACACAGTGCAACAAAAATTTTAACATGTTGATCGGTGATAATCTTGATGAACGGAAGAAATTGAGACGATTGGGTAGATCGATGACGAATTTTTGTAGATCGGCAATGGATCTTGATGGATCAGTCACGGATCTTGATGGATCGGTGATGGAACTTGATGAATCGGTGAAGATGGTGATGCAGATTTCGGGTGGAGAAGTGATGGAGTTTGGAAGATTAGTGAGGGATTTGGATGGATGGTGATAGTGATGAAAGTGATCGATGATTTTGTGGATGGTGGAGTTGGTTGTTGGTTATGGTGAGGGTGGAGATGGAGTCGGCTAAGGGTAGAGGAAGAAGGGGAGAGCGAGACAGCAAGAGAAGGAGAAAAAGAGAGAGTAAGGGAGAGAGTGGGTGAGAGATAGAGACGGAACGGAAGAGAGAGAGAGAAAAAAAATTATATATATAAATATATGTATATTATTATTTTGGTTATTATTTTTAATAATAATAATTATTATTTCAATATTTATTTTATTTAATTATTAAAAAATTATTTTTAATATAAACATTATATTGGAGTATTCATCATACCAAGTTCTGTTCTAATATAACAAAATTGTTCTTCATTTAGAGGCTTGGTAAATATGTCAGCTAATTGACAATTTGTAGGCACAAATTCGAGTTCAATGTCACCTTTGAGTACATGATCTCTCAGAAAATGATGCCTTATTTCAATGTGTTTAGTGCGTGAGTGCTGAATAGGATTTTTTGAAAGGTTAATGGCACTTGTGTTGTCACATTTTATAGGAATATGATCATAGTGAAGTCCAAAATCTTGAAGTTGTTGTTTCATCCAAAGCAATTGTGCACAACACCCAGCGGCGGCAATGTATTCTGCTTCAGCAGTTGACAAAGCCACTGAGTTTTGTTTTTTGCAAAACCAAGAGGTGAGTGAGTGTCCAAGAAAATGACAAGTGCCACTAGTGCTTTTTCGGTCAAGTCTACATCCCGCAAAGTCGGCATCTGAGTAACCAAAAAGTTCAAAGGTGGTTCCCTTAGGATACCATAATCCCAAATTTTGAGTGCCGACAAGATATCTGAAAATGCGTTTGACTGCGATGATGTGTGACTCTTTCGGTGCGGATTGAAAACGTGCACACATACAAACACTAAACATTATGTCGGGCCTACTTGCAGTAAGATAAAGTAAAGAACCAATCATACCTCGATATTTCTTCTCATCTACGGGTTTACCTTGCTCATCTTTGTCGATTTTTATCGATGTGCTCATTGGAGTTGCTGCAGGCTTTGATGATTCCATTTCAAACCTTTTGAGTAGATCTTTGATATATTTCGTTTGATTTAAATGGATTCCTTCATTAGTTTGTTTAATTTGTAGACCAAGGAAGTAATTTAATTCCCCCATCATACTCATTTCAAACTCACCCTGCATGTCTTTAGCAAACTCTTTGCACAAATTTTCATTAGTAGCACCAAAAATGATATCATCAACATAAATTTGAACGATTAGCATATCTTCCTTTTTAATTTTTATAAAAAGTGTTGTATCAATTTTTCCTCTACAAAAACCTTTGTCAAGTAGAAAATTACTCAATCTTTCATACCATGCTCTAGGAGCTTGTTTCAAGCCATATAAGGCTTTTGAAAGTTTGAAAACATGATCCGGGTATTTATGATTTTCAAAACCGGGAGGTTGTTCAACATAAACTTCCTCCGAAATGTACCCATTTAAAAAAGCACTTTTAACATCCATTTGATATAATTTAAAATCTTTAAAACACGCAAAAGCAAGTAACATTCTAATAGCTTCAAGTCTAGCAACTGGTGCAAAAGTTTCATCAAAATCAATTCCCTCTTCTTGATTATAGCCTTGAGCTACTAATCTAGCTTTATTTCTAGTAACAACTCCAGATTCGTCCATTTTATTTCGAAAAACCCATTTTGTACCAATAACGGGATGATCCTTAGGTCGAGGGGTCAAAAACCAAACTTCATTTCTTTCAAATTGATTTAATTCTTCTTGCATTGCTAAAATCCAGTTTTCATCATTTTCAGCTTCTAAAAATGATTTTGGTTCAATTTGTGAAACAAATGCCAAGTTACCACAAATATTTCTAACAGAGGAACGGGTTTTTATACCTTCCGCCGCATCACCTATGATGAGGTCTTTGGGGTGGCTATGAGCATACTTCCATTCTTTTGGTAGATTTGAGTCATTTTCTGGAAGAGTATATATTTCTTGAAGTTTCTCCATTGTCATTTCTTCATCATGTTCGCGTAATGGATTTTCTTCATTTTCCTTTTTATAAATGCTCTCCATGCTTGGTTGATTTTCTACAATATCATTACTTAAAAGATTCTTGGAAATAATATCGTTAGATTCATCAAAAACAACATGCACAGATTCTTCAACAAGTAGAGTTCTTTTATTAAATACTCTATAAGCTTTACTAGACATAGAATAACCAAGAAATATAGCTTCATCTGATTTAGCATCAAATTTTCCTAAATTATCTTTATTGTTATTTAATACAAAGCATTTACAACCAAAAGCACGCAAGTGACTAATATTTGGTTTTCTACCTTTCCAAAGTTCGTAAGGAGTTTTCTTAAGAATAGGTCTAATCATGGCACGGTTTATAACATAGCATGCAGTGTTTACAGCTTCCGCCCAAAAATATTTAGGCAAATTATTTTCACAAAGCATAGTACGAGCCATTTCTTCAAGAGTTCTATTTTTTCTTTCAACCACACCGTTTTGTTGAGGAGTCCTAGGGGTTGAGAAATTATGATCTATTCATAAGTCATCACAAAACTTAATAAAATCATCATTTTCAAATTCTCTACCATGGTCACTTCTAATACTACAAATATTAAGATTTTTCTCATTTTGAATTCTTTTACAAAGTTTTGAGAAATTATAAAAAGCTTCATTTTTGTGTGCTAAAAATAATACCCATGTATATCTAGTGTAATCATCAACACAAACAAGGGCATAAGATTTTCCTCCTAAACTTAATGTTCTAGATGGTCCGAATAGATCAATATGCAAGAGTTGAAGCGGTCTAGTAGTTGAAACGATATTTTTGGATTTAAAAGAAATTCTAGTTTGTTTTCCAAATTGACATGCATCACAAAGTTTATCTTTTTCAAAAACAATTTTTGGTAAACCTATGACTAACTCATTTTTTGAAAGCTTGGAAATTAAATCAAAATGAGCATGTCCTAATCTTCTATGCCAAAGCCAACCATTATCATTTATAGCAGATAAACATTTAATGTTGAAATGAGAAGATAAATCATGTAAATCAAACACATATACATTCTCATGTCTATAACCTACAAATAAAGTTTTGTTTTCTAAGGTATTTTCAATAGTGCAATGAGTTTTCTCAAAAATAACTCTATAACCTTTATCACATAATTGACTAATACTAAGCAAGTTATGTTTTAAACCTTCAACAAATAAAACATTTTCAATAATAGGAAAGGGATTTTTACCAATACTTCCTACACCAATGATTTTACCCTTGCTATTGTCGCCAAAAGTCACATATCCGCCATCCTTTGGTTGGAGTGTGGCGAACATAGCTTTATTTCCAGTCATGTGCCTCGAACATGCACTGTCGAGATACCATCTATCGTTACTGGATTTTGTCTTGAAACATACCTACAAAAATTTGATTTATCTATTGGTACCCATTTTTTCTTGGGTCCATAAAAGTTAGAATTTGATATCCTTGAGATATCCTTGGGAACCCACATCTTTTTTATTTTAGCAAAAGGATTTCTTTTAATAGGACATGAAGGTGAAATATGACCTTTTGTTCCACAAAAATGACATGTGAGATGAGAGTGATTAGAAGATGCATATACAAAACCATTTTTGGCAGTTTTTACTTTTGAAAAAGGTTTATATCCAATTCCGGCTCTACCAAAAGTACGGTTTTGATTTTTAAGAATTTTATCTAAAGTCTCTCTACCTTGAGTGAACTTTGAAAGAGTAGTTTTCAAGTCTTCAATATTTTCTTTTAAAATAATTTGCTCATTTTTTAAAGACTCGTTTTCTTTTTGCAATACAACTAAATGTTTTTCAGAAATTGAAGACTCTTTTTGAGTTAAAATCTCATTTTCCTTTTTCATTTTCATGGCTTCATTTTCTAAAACATTTATCTTGGAAGTCAATGATTCATTTTCTTTTGATAAACTTGAAATTACTTTCTTTTGACAATTATTTTTCAAACTAAGTTTCTTAAATTCTGCATGTAATTCATCAAAAGCTAATTGTAATTCATCAAATGTAAAGGATTCGTCATTTACCTCATTTTCATTTCCAAGTGCCATTAAACATAGGTTAGCAACCTCGTTTTTGCAAACTTCGGTTTCTGTATCGCTTTCATCACTATCTTCTCCCCATGCTGCAATCATAGCTTTCTTTTTGTCCTTCTTGAACTTTTTCTTAAGTTCTGGACATTCTGATTTGTAGTGTCCAGGTTTGTTGCATTCATAGCAGGTTACTTCAGATTTTTTGTGATTTTCTCCTCTTTGAAAATCCCTGTTGTTGAACTCTTTTCTGAAAAAATTTCGTACACCTTGTTTCTTTCTCACAAACCTTTGGAACTTTCTAGTGATGAATGCCATTTCCTCATCCTCATCTGAATCATCTTCCTTATCCTCTTGATGTTTCGAGGTGGATTTGAAAGCTATTCCTTTCTTCTTGTTGTTGTCCTCCTCTTCCTTTCCTTCTTGCATTATGAGCTCATGAGTTAAGAGAGATCCCATTAACTCATCTAGACTTAGCTTTGATAAATCCTTGGCTTCGGTAATGGCAATGACTTTTGTCTCCCAACTTTTTGGCAATGACCTAAGCACTTTTCTTACAATTTCAGCATTAGTATATATTTTGCCAAGAGAAGTTAAACCATTAATAATATCAGTAAAACGAGTAAACATTTGAGGAATAGTTTCATCAGGCTTCATTTTAAAAAGTTCATAATTATGGACTAGCAAACTGACTCTAGATTCTTTAACTTGTTCGGTTCCCTCATGAGTCACTATAAGCTTGTCCCAAATTTCTTTAGCGGTTTTACATGTGGAAATTCTATTGAACTCGTTGGCATCTAAAGCACAGTACAACATGTTTGTAGCTTTGACATTAATTTGGGCCATTCTAGTATCTGATTCATCCCACTCATCTTCAGGTTTTGGTACCCTAAGTCCATCTATAGTTTTGGTAGGAATTTTTGGACCATTACAAATAATTTTCCAACATTCATAATCATTAGATTGAATATGTATGGTCATCCTAGTTTTCCAATAGCTAAAATTTGTGCCGCTAAATAGAGGTGGCCTATTAGATGCTTGTCCCTCGGGTAAGGAATAACTAGGGGTTGCCATGATCTACTCTGAGACGGTTAAGTCACAAAAACTAGAGTCTAGGCTCTGATACCAATTGTTATCCCAGATAGGCAACCCAAGAGGGGGGGTGAATTGGGTTATTAAAAATTTTACAATATTAAAAATAACACAATATTCAGAATTTTCATAAATAAAAAAAAAACTGAATAATAATTATCAATATAAAAGTAGAAGAGATAGAGAGAGAAAATCAAACACTGCGATTTATAGTGGTTCGGCACGCCAGGCCTACGTCCACTCCCCAAGGAACCTCCTTGAGAATTTCTTTACTATCAATTGAATAAATACACCACCAAGCTTGTGGATTTGGCACAGGACTTACTCTTATCTATTGAGCCTCACTCAACAATAAATGCCCTACCCTTACAAAATCTCTCACAAAAATAAGGAATAAGAATAAGTGGTAATTGAACCCACTTTTACAATAATTCTCTCACAAAGAGTAGATATGAAAGTGTAAGAACAAAAACTAGACTTAGATCTGAAAGTGAAAGAGCAGAATACTCAGAATTTTGGAGCTCACAGAAATATTTTCTCTTCAAGTTCTTGATTTTTTCTCCACATCCAACACCTCTATTTATACACAAAAATATACCCGTTGGACACTCCTTGCTGACGTCATGGCTTACATAAGCACGCTCCTGACGTCATCGCTTACATAAGCACGCTCCTGATGTCATCGCTTACATAAGCAGGCTCTTGATGTCATTGCTTACATAAGCACACTCCTTAAATTTAAATAGTCAGCAAATGATAAGAATTAAAAAGATAAAAATAAGATTGATTTTTTCTTCTTGTTTTTTTCAAACATGGAGCCACCGTTTTTGTAGACAATTTAATACAAAGTTCACAACTTTCAAACAAACAAATAATTTTCTCCATCTAGTTTATAATATATATATATAACTCCATCTTGTTCTTCTTGTTTAATTATAATATGATATAATTAATGTAGTGTAAAAAATTTAATAGCGCACGTGATGTATTCTGCATATAATGTTATATAAGTTCTGATCAAAATTTTGCATACAGAAAAATCTCTATAAATAATATTTATGATGGATCTGAAAATATATGTCATCTTTAAAATATTGTATATGTTGTAAAGATTTTAAACTAAATGTATTTTACCACTCCATATTAATTTTGTCAAAATAAGACAACCCATAAATATCAAATTTGTCAAAATAATACAACCAATCAATCATTTTTGTCAAAATAATATAATTAATCAATTTGTCAAAAGATGAATAGTAATTAACCATATTTTTCAAAAAGTGAATAGTAAAGTTTTTGAAAATATTTAAAATAATCATTTTTGTCAAAATAATATAATTAATCGATTTGTCAAAAGATGAATAGTAATTAACCCTATTTTTCAAAAAGTGAATAGTAAAGTTTTTGAAAATATTTAAAATAATATTTAACATATATATTTTAAAAAGATAATATTATTTTATTTAAATAATATTTAACAAATATATATATTTTAAAAAGATAATAATTTGTGTCAAATAATATGTATATTAACTAATATATTTTAGACATCATCAAAATTAAATAATATGATTAACAATCTCCCCCTTTTTGATGATGGCAATATTTGTATGGATTTGACACAAAATAAATTTGACAAAATATTTGACAACCCTGCGACATATAATTTTCAAAATCATATTTTTTCTCCCCCTTTGACATCATCAAAATAAAGATGAAGATAAGAAACAAACACAGTGGATACAATAATCTGGGGGGCCAAAAACAAAATAAGGGGCCGGCTGTCTTGTCGGAATCATTGTGGGGATTTTGTAGCATCTCGAGCGCAGGAAGTATGGACAAACAAAAGATTTGAGCAAATATAGCAGATATGCATCGAGGAATGGAGCAATGGAGTGTATAAAAAGTGACACAGATCAGAAGCAAAGATACGAAATCATCAAGTGTTTGAGAGAAAAATTTGTTTTAGCTCATTTTGTAATCATGTCATTCCTTACCTTGTCTATCAATGAGTCGGACCTGCATGAGGTGCCTGTAATGCAGGCAAATGAGAGAGTACCAGTGACGCAGGCACATGCTATGCCTGTAAATGAGGGTTCTAGTGGTATTGGCAATCGAAATGATTTCGATGCTATTAATCACACTATGGCTCTTAGTACACAGGCCATGACTGCAGTTTCCAATATGGCGCGACGATTACAAGCAAGAGTACAAGAAAATCAGCAATGGAGAGATGAGGTGTGCTTGTTAAAACAACAAGTAGTGAATATGTGTAAGGAGAAGAAAGAGCTAAAAAGAAAAAATGCACAGTTGGAGAATGCAGTGCAGTATTATGCAACGGTGATAATGCCAAGACTCACAGAAATCGAAAATAGAGAGAGGCATGTAACAGAGGCTCATGAAAAATTGTTGAGAGAAGTGAAAAAGAAAAAATCTGTGAAAGCTTCTGAAAATTTACCTGTAATCGAGTAATATTTTTTTTTCTGAAATAAAATTGTGAGCATTTCTTCCTTTATTTATTTATTATTATTATTATTTTTTATTTTTTTTTTAAATTTTGACTTTGCACAAAAAAAAATTGTTTGTTGGTGCAGATAAGGAGTATGGCAAATAAGAAAAAAAAATGTATATATATACTCCCCCTAAAATTATGCACAGAATATATACATGCCCTTTTTTTTTTATATATATATATATATTTTTATAATGATTGTTAATCTCAAAATATGAGTCTCCCCCTGAGTTAATGCACTAGAAATTTCATAAAATTGAAGAAATAAATTACCAATCTATGACACCAAAGACCCTTAAGATCTGGCCATAAACAACTACACCAAGTGCACTAGCAAAAAAGGAGAAAATAAAAATAAAAACAAATACTTCAATCAAGGTAGAAGCAACCAATATTAAATCCAAGAAAATTTGGAGCACATATAACAAGTAAAAAAATACAACACAGTGCAACAAAAATTTTAACATGTTGATCGGTGATAACCTTGATGAACGGAAGAAATTGAGACGATTGGGTAGATCGATGACGAATTTTTGTAGATCGGCAATGGATCTTGATGGATCAGTCACGGATCTTGATGGATCGGTGATGGAACTTGATGAATCGGTGAAGATGGTGATGCAGATTTCGGGTGGAGAAGTGATGGAGTTTGGAAGATTAGTGAGGGATTTGGATGGATGGTGATAGTGATGAAAGTGATCGATGATTTTGTGGATGGTGGAGTTGGTTGTTGATTATGGTGAGGGTGGAGATGGAGTCGGCTAAGGGTAGAGGAAGAAGGGGAGAGCGAGACAGCAAGAGAAGGAGAAAAAGAGAGAGTAAGGGAGAGAGTGGGTGAGAGATAGAGACGGAACGGAAGAGAGAGAGAGAAAAAAAATTATATATATAAATATATGTATATTATTATTTTGGTTATTATTTTTAATAATAATAATTATTATTTCAATATTTATTTTATTTAATTATTAAAAAATTATTTTTAATATAAACATTATATTGGAGTATTCATCATACCAAGTTCTGTTCTAATATAACAAAATTGTTCTTCATTTAGAGGCTTGGTAAATATGTCAGCTAATTGACAATTTGTAGGCACAAATTCGAGTTCAATGTCACCTTTGAGTACATGATCTCTCAGAAAATGATGCCTTATTTCAATGTGTTTAGTGCGTGAGTGCTGAATAGGATTTTTTGAAAGGTTAATGGCACTTGTGTTGTCACATTTTATAGGAATATGATCATAGTGAAGTCCAAAATCTTGAAGTTGTTGTTTCATCCAAAGCAATTGTGCACAACACCCAGCGGCGGCAATGTATTCTGCTTCAGCAGTTGACAAAGCCACTGAGTTTTGTTTTTTGCAAAACCAAGAGGTGAGTGAGTGTCCAAGAAAATGACAAGTGCCACTAGTGCTTTTTCGGTCAAGTCTACATCCCGCAAAGTCGGCATCTGAGTAACCAAAAAGTTCAAAGGTGGTTCCCTTAGGATACCATAATCCCAAATTTTGAGTGCCGACAAGATATCTGAAAATGCGTTTGACTGCGATGATGTGTGACTCTTTCGGTGCGGATTGAAAACGTGCACACATACAAACACTAAACATTATGTCGGGCCTACTTGCAGTAAGATAAAGTAAAGAACCAATCATACCTCGATATTTCTTCTCATCTACGGGTTTACCTTGCTCATCTTTGTCGATTTTTATCGATGTGCTCATTGGAGTTGCTGCAGGCTTTGATGATTCCATTTCAAACCTTTTGAGTAGATCTTTGATATATTTCGTTTGATTTAAATGGATTCCTTCATTAGTTTGTTTAATTTGTAGACCAAGGAAGTAATTTAATTCCCCCATCATACTCATTTCAAACTCACCCTGCATGTCTTTAGCAAACTCTTTGCACAAATTTTCATTAGTAGCACCAAAAATGATATCATCAACATAAATTTGAACGATTAGCATATCTTCCTTTTTAATTTTTATAAAAAGTGTTGTATCAATTTTTCCTCTACAAAAACCTTTGTCAAGTAGAAAATTACTCAATCTTTCATACCATGCTCTAGGAGCTTGTTTCAAGCCATATAAGGCTTTTGAAAGTTTGAAAACATGATCCGGGTATTTATGATTTTCAAAACCGGGAGGTTGTTCAACATAAACTTCCTCCGAAATGTACCCATTTAAAAAAGCACTTTTAACATCCATTTGATATAATTTAAAATCTTTAAAACACGCAAAAGCAAGTAACATTCTAATAGCTTCAAGTCTAGCAACTGGTGCAAAAGTTTCATCAAAATCAATTCCCTCTTCTTGATTATAGCCTTGAGCTACTAATCTAGCTTTATTTCTAGTAACAACTCCAGATTCGTCCATTTTATTTCGAAAAACCCATTTTGTACCAATAACGGGATGATCCTTAGGTCGAGGGGTCAAAAACCAAACTTCATTTCTTTCAAATTGATTTAATTCTTCTTGCATTGCTAAAATCCAGTTTTCATCATTTTCAGCTTCTAAAAATGATTTTGGTTCAATTTGTGAAACAAATGCCAAGTTACCACAAATATTTCTAACAGAGGAACGGGTTTTTATACCTTCCGCCGCATCACCTATGATGAGGTCTTTGGGGTGGCTATGAGCATACTTCCATTCTTTTGGTAGATTTGAGTCATTTTCTGGAAGAGTATATATTTCTTGAAGTTTCTCCATTGTCATTTCTTCATCATGTTCGCGTAATGGATTTTCTTCATTTTCCTTTTTATAAATGCTCTCCATGCTTGGTTGATTTTCTACAATATCATTACTTAAAAGATTCTTGGAAATAATATCGTTAGATTCATCAAAAACAACATGCACAGATTCTTCAACAAGTAGAGTTCTTTTATTAAATACTCTATAAGCTTTACTAGACATAGAATAACCAAGAAATATAGCTTCATCTGATTTAGCATCAAATTTTCCTAAATTATCTTTATTGTTATTTAATACAAAGCATTTACAACCAAAAGCACGCAAGTGACTAATATTTGGTTTTCTACCTTTCCAAAGTTCGTAAGGAGTTTTCTTAAGAATAGGTCTAATCATGGCACGGTTTATAACATAGCATGCAGTGTTTACAGCTTCCGCCCAAAAATATTTAGGCAAATTATTTTCACAAAGCATAGTACGAGCCATTTCTTCAAGAGTTCTATTTTTTCTTTCAACCACACCGTTTTGTTGAGGAGTCCTAGGGGTTGAGAAATTATGATCTATTCATAAGTCATCACAAAACTTAATAAAATCATCATTTTCAAATTCTCTACCATGGTCACTTCTAATACTACAAATATTAAGATTTTTCTCATTTTGAATTCTTTTACAAAGTTTTGAGAAATTATAAAAAGCTTCATTTTTGTGTGCTAAAAATAATACCCATGTATATCTAGTGTAATCATCAACACAAACAAGGGCATAAGATTTTCCTCCTAAACTTAATGTTCTAGATGGTCCGAATAGATCAATATGCAAGAGTTGAAGCGGTCTAGTAGTTGAAACGATATTTTTGGATTTAAAAGAAATTCTAGTTTGTTTTCCAAATTGACATGCATCACAAAGTTTATCTTTTTCAAAAACAATTTTTGGTAAACCTATGACTAACTCATTTTTTGAAAGCTTGGAAATTAAATCAAAATGAGCATGTCCTAATCTTCTATGCCAAAGCCAACCATTATCATTTATAGCAGATAAACATTTAATGTTGAAATGAGAAGATAAATCATGTAAATCAAACACATATACATTCTCATGTCTATAACCTACAAATAAAGTTTTGTTTTCTAAGGTATTTTCAATAGTGCAATGAGTTTTCTCAAAAATAACTCTATAACCTTTATCACATAATTGACTAATACTAAGCAAGTTATGTTTTAAACCTTCAACAAATAAAACATTTTCAATAATAGGAAAGGGATTTTTACCAATACTTCCTACACCAATGATTTTACCCTTGCTATTGTCGCCAAAAGTCACATATCCGCCATCCTTTGGTTGGAGTGTGGCGAACATAGCTTTATTTCCAGTCATGTGCCTCGAACATGCACTGTCGAGATACCATCTATCGTTACTGGATTTTGTCTTGAAACATACCTACAAAAATTTGATTTATCTATTGGTACCCATTTTTTCTTGGGTCCATAAAAGTTAGAATTTGATATCCTTGAGATATCCTTGGGAACCCACATCTTTTTTATTTTAGCAAAAGGATTTCTTTTAATAGGACATGAAGGTGAAATATGACCTTTTGTTCCACAAAAATGACATGTGAGATGAGAGTGATTAGAAGATGCATATACAAAACCATTTTTGGCAGTTTTTACTTTTGAAAAAGGTTTATATCCAATTCCGGCTCTACCAAAAGTACGGTTTTGATTTTTAAGAATTTTATCTAAAGTCTCTCTACCTTGAGTGAACTTTGAAAGAGTAGTTTTCAAGTCTTCAATATTTTCTTTTAAAATAATTTGCTCATTTTTTAAAGACTCGTTTTCTTTTTGCAATACAACTAAATGTTTTTCAGAAATTGAAGACTCTTTTTGAGTTAAAATCTCATTTTCCTTTTTCATTTTCATGGCTTCATTTTCTAAAACATTTATCTTGGAAGTCAATGATTCATTTTCTTTTGATAAACTTGAAATTACTTTCTTTTGACAATTATTTTTCAAACTAAGTTTCTTAAATTCTGCATGTAATTCATCAAAAGCTAATTGTAATTCATCAAATGTAAAGGATTCGTCATTTACCTCATTTTCATTTCCAAGTGCCATTAAACATAGGTTAGCAACCTCGTTTTTGCAAACTTCGGTTTCTGTATCGCTTTCATCACTATCTTCTCCCCATGCTGCAATCATAGCTTTCTTTTTGTCCTTCTTGAACTTTTTCTTAAGTTCTGGACATTCTGATTTGTAGTGTCCAGGTTTGTTGCATTCATAGCAGGTTACTTCAGATTTTTTGTGATTTTCTCCTCTTTGAAAATCCCTGTTGTTGAACTCTTTTCTGAAAAAATTTCGTACACCTTGTTTCTTTCTCACAAACCTTTGGAACTTTCTAGTGATGAATGCCATTTCCTCATCCTCATCTGAATCATCTTCCTTATCCTCTTGATGTTTCGAGGTGGATTTGAAAGCTATTCCTTTCTTCTTGTTGTTGTCCTCCTCTTCCTTTCCTTCTTGCATTATGAGCTCATGAGTTAAGAGAGATCCCATTAACTCATCTAGACTTAGCTTTGATAAATCCTTGGCTTCGGTAATGGCAATGACTTTTGTCTCCCAACTTTTTGGCAATGACCTAAGCACTTTTCTTACAATTTCAGCATTAGTATATATTTTGCCAAGAGAAGTTAAACCATTAATAATATCAGTAAAACGAGTAAACATTTGAGGAATAGTTTCATCAGGCTTCATTTTAAAAAGTTCATAATTATGGACTAGCAAACTGACTCTAGATTCTTTAACTTGTTCGGTTCCCTCATGAGTCACTATAAGCTTGTCCCAAATTTCTTTAGCGGTTTTACATGTGGAAATTCTATTGAACTCGTTGGCATCTAAAGCACAGTACAACATGTTTGTAGCTTTGACATTAATTTGGGCCATTCTAGTATCTGATTCATCCCACTCATCTTCAGGTTTTGGTACCCTAAGTCCATCTATAGTTTTGGTAGGAATTTTTGGACCATTACAAATAATTTTCCAACATTCATAATCATTAGATTGAATATGTATGGTCATCCTAGTTTTCCAATAGCTAAAATTTGTGCCGCTAAATAGAGGTGGCCTATTAGATGCTTGTCCCTCGGGTAAGGAATAACTAGGGGTTGCCATGATCTACTCTGAGACGGTTAAGTCACAAAAACTAGAGTCTAGGCTCTGATACCAATTGTTATCCCAGATAGGCAACCCAAGAGGGGGGGTGAATTGGGTTATTAAAAATTTTACAATATTAAAAATAACACAATATTCAGAATTTTCATAAATAAAAAAAAAACTGAATAATAATTATCAATATAAAAGTAGAAGAGATAGAGAGAGAAAATCAAACACTGCGATTTATAGTGGTTCGGCACGCCAGGCCTACGTCCACTCCCCAAGGAACCTCCTTGAGAATTTCTTTACTATCAATTGAATAAATACACCACCAAGCTTGTGGATTTGGCACAGGACTTACTCTTATCTATTGAGCCTCACTCAACAATAAATGCCCTACCCTTACAAAATCTCTCACAAAAATAAGGAATAAGAATAAGTGGTAATTGAACCCACTTTTACAATAATTCTCTCACAAAGAGTAGATATGAAAGTGTAAGAACAAAAACTAGACTTAGATCTGAAAGTGAAAGAGCAGAATACTCAGAATTTTGGAGCTCACAGAAATATTTTCTCTTCAAGTTCTTGATTTTTTCTCCACATCCAACACCTCTATTTATACACAAAAATATACCCGTTGGACACTCCTTGCTGACGTCATGGCTTACATAAGCACGCTCCTGACGTCATCGCTTACATAAGCACGCTCCTGATGTCATCGCTTACATAAGCAGGCTCTTGATGTCATTGCTTACATAAGCACACTCCTTAAATTTAAATAGTCAGCAAATGATAAGAATTAAAAAGATAAAAATAAGATTGATTTTTTCTTCTTGTTTTTTTCAAACATGGAGCCACCGTTTTTGTAGACAATTTAATACAAAGTTCACAACTTTCAAACAAACAAATAATTTTCTCCATCTAGTTTATAATATATATATATAACTCCATCTTGTTCTTCTTGTTTAATTATAATATGATATAATTAATGTAGTGTAAAAAATTTAATAGCGCACGTGATGTATTCTGCATATAATGTTATATAAGTTCTGATCAAAATTTTGCATACAGAAAAATCTCTATAAATAATATTTATGATGGATCTGAAAATATATGTCATCTTTAAAATATTGTATATGTTGTAAAGATTTTAAACTAAATGTATTTTACCACTCCATATTAATTTTGTCAAAATAAGACAACCCATAAATATCAAATTTGTCAAAATAATACAACCAATCAATCATTTTTGTCAAAATAATATAATTAATCAATTTGTCAAAAGATGAATAGTAATTAACCATATTTTTCAAAAAGTGAATAGTAAAGTTTTTGAAAATATTTAAAATAATCATTTTTGTCAAAATAATATAATTAATCGATTTGTCAAAAGATGAATAGTAATTAACCCTATTTTTCAAAAAGTGAATAGTAAAGTTTTTGAAAATATTTAAAATAATATTTAACATATATATTTTAAAAAGATAATATTATTTTATTTAAATAATATTTAACAAATATATATATTTTAAAAAGATAATAATTTGTGTCAAATAATATGTATATTAACTAATATATTTTAGACATCATCAAAATTAAATAATATGATTAACAATCTCCCCCTTTTTGATGATGGCAATATTTGTATGGATTTGACACAAAATAAATTTGACAAAATATTTGACAACCCTGCGACATATAATTTTCAAAATCATATTTTTTCTCCCCCTTTGACATCATCAAAATAAAGATGAAGATAAGAAACAAACACAGTGGATACAATAATCTGGGGGGCCAAAAACAAAATAAGGGGCCGGCTGTCTTGTCGGAATCATTGTGGGGATTTTGTAGCATCTCGAGCGCAGGAAGTATGGACAAACAAAAGATTTGAGCAAATATAGCAGATATGCATCGAGGAATGGAGCAATGGAGTGTATAAAAAGTGACACAGATCAGAAGCAAAGATACGAAATCATCAAGTGTTTGAGAGAAAAATTTGTTTTAGCTCATTTTGTAATCATGTCATTCCTTACCTTGTCTATCAATGAGTCGGACCTGCATGAGGTGCCTGTAATGCAGGCAAATGAGAGAGTACCAGTGACGCAGGCACATGCTATGCCTGTAAATGAGGGTTCTAGTGGTATTGGCAATCGAAATGATTTCGATGCTATTAATCACACTATGGCTCTTAGTACACAGGCCATGACTGCAGTTTCCAATATGGCGCGACGATTACAAGCAAGAGTACAAGAAAATCAGCAATGGAGAGATGAGGTGTGCTTGTTAAAACAACAAGTAGTGAATATGTGTAAGGAGAAGAAAGAGCTAAAAAGAAAAAATGCACAGTTGGAGAATGCAGTGCAGTATTATGCAACGGTGATAATGCCAAGACTCACAGAAATCGAAAATAGAGAGAGGCATGTAACAGAGGCTCATGAAAAATTGTTGAGAGAAGTGAAAAAGAAAAAATCTGTGAAAGCTTCTGAAAATTTACCTGTAATCGAGTAATATTTTTTTTTCTGAAATAAAATTGTGAGCATTTCTTCCTTTATTTATTTATTATTATTATTATTTTTTATTTTTTTTTTAAATTTTGACTTTGCACAAAAAAAAATTGTTTGTTGGTGCAGATAAGGAGTATGGCAAATAAGAAAAAAAAATGTATATATATACTCCCCCTAAAATTATGCACAGAATATATACATGCCCTTTTTTTTTTTTATATATATATATATATTTTTATAATGATTGTTAATCTCAAAATATGAGTCTCCCCCTGAGTTAATGCACTAGAAATTTCATAAAATTGAAGAAATAAATTACCAATCTATGACACCAAAGACCCTTAAGATCTGGCCATAAACAACTACACCAAGTGCACTAGCAAAAAAGGAGAAAATAAAAATAAAAACAAATACTTCAATCAAGGTAGAAGCAACCAATATTAAATCCAAGAAAATTTGGAGCACATATAACAAGTAAAAAAATACAACACAGTGCAACAAAAATTTTAACATGTTGATCGGTGATAACCTTGATGAACGGAAGAAATTGAGACGATTGGGTAGATCGATGACGAATTTTTGTAGATCGGCAATGGATCTTGATGGATCAGTCACGGATCTTGATGGATCGGTGATGGAACTTGATGAATCGGTGAAGATGGTGATGCAGATTTCGGGTGGAGAAGTGATGGAGTTTGGAAGATTAGTGAGGGATTTGGATGGATGGTGATAGTGATGAAAGTGATCGATGATTTTGTGGATGGTGGAGTTGGTTGTTGGTTATGGTGAGGGTGGAGATGGAGTCGGCTAAGGGTAGAGGAAGAAGGGGAGAGCGAGACAGCAAGAGAAGGAGAAAAAGAGAGAGTAAGGGAGAGAGTGGGTGAGAGATAGAGACGGAACGGAAGAGAGAGAGAGAAAAAAAATTATATATATAAATATATGTATATTATTATTTTGGTTATTATTTTTAATAATAATAATTATTATTTCAATATTTATTTTATTTAATTATTAAAAAATTATTTTTAATATAAACATTATATTGGAGTATTCATCATACCAAGTTCTGTTCTAATATAACAAAATTGTTCTTCATTTAGAGGCTTGGTAAATATGTCAGCTAATTGACAATTTGTAGGCACAAATTCGAGTTCAATGTCACCTTTGAGTACATGATCTCTCAGAAAATGATGCCTTATTTCAATGTGTTTAGTGCGTGAGTGCTGAATAGGATTTTTTGAAAGGTTAATGGCACTTGTGTTGTCACATTTTATAGGAATATGATCATAGTGAAGTCCAAAATCTTGAAGTTGTTGTTTCATCCAAAGCAATTGTGCACAACACCCAGCGGCGGCAATGTATTCTGCTTCAGCAGTTGACAAAGCCACTGAGTTTTGTTTTTTGCAAAACCAAGAGGTGAGTGAGTGTCCAAGAAAATGACAAGTGCCACTAGTGCTTTTTCGGTCAAGTCTACATCCCGCAAAGTCGGCATCTGAGTAACCAAAAAGTTCAAAGGTGGTTCCCTTAGGATACCATAATCCCAAATTTTGAGTGCCGACAAGATATCTGAAAATGCGTTTGACTGCGATGATGTGTGACTCTTTCGGTGCGGATTGAAAACGTGCACACATACAAACACTAAACATTATGTCGGGCCTACTTGCAGTAAGATAAAGTAAAGAACCAATCATACCTCGATATTTCTTCTCATCTACGGGTTTACCTTGCTCATCTTTGTCGATTTTTATCGATGTGCTCATTGGAGTTGCTGCAGGCTTTGATGATTCCATTTCAAACCTTTTGAGTAGATCTTTGATATATTTCGTTTGATTTAAATGGATTCCTTCATTAGTTTGTTTAATTTGTAGACCAAGGAAGTAATTTAATTCCCCCATCATACTCATTTCAAACTCACCCTGCATGTCTTTAGCAAACTCTTTGCACAAATTTTCATTAGTAGCACCAAAAATGATATCATCAACATAAATTTGAACGATTAGCATATCTTCCTTTTTAATTTTTATAAAAAGTGTTGTATCAATTTTTCCTCTACAAAAACCTTTGTCAAGTAGAAAATTACTCAATCTTTCATACCATGCTCTAGGAGCTTGTTTCAAGCCATATAAGGCTTTTGAAAGTTTGAAAACATGATCCGGGTATTTATGATTTTCAAAACCGGGAGGTTGTTCAACATAAACTTCCTCCGAAATGTACCCATTTAAAAAAGCACTTTTAACATCCATTTGATATAATTTAAAATCTTTAAAACACGCAAAAGCAAGTAACATTCTAATAGCTTCAAGTCTAGCAACTGGTGCAAAAGTTTCATCAAAATCAATTCCCTCTTCTTGATTATAGCCTTGAGCTACTAATCTAGCTTTATTTCTAGTAACAACTCCAGATTCGTCCATTTTATTTCGAAAAACCCATTTTGTACCAATAACGGGATGATCCTTAGGTCGAGGGGTCAAAAACCAAACTTCATTTCTTTCAAATTGATTTAATTCTTCTTGCATTGCTAAAATCCAGTTTTCATCATTTTCAGCTTCTAAAAATGATTTTGGTTCAATTTGTGAAACAAATGCCAAGTTACCACAAATATTTCTAACAGAGGAACGGGTTTTTATACCTTCCGCCGCATCACCTATGATGAGGTCTTTGGGGTGGCTATGAGCATACTTCCATTCTTTTGGTAGATTTGAGTCATTTTCTGGAAGAGTATATATTTCTTGAAGTTTCTCCATTGTCATTTCTTCATCATGTTCGCGTAATGGATTTTCTTCATTTTCCTTTTTATAAATGCTCTCCATGCTTGGTTGATTTTCTACAATATCATTACTTAAAAGATTCTTGGAAATAATATCGTTAGATTCATCAAAAACAACATGCACAGATTCTTCAACAAGTAGAGTTCTTTTATTAAATACTCTATAAGCTTTACTAGACATAGAATAACCAAGAAATATAGCTTCATCTGATTTAGCATCAAATTTTCCTAAATTATCTTTATTGTTATTTAATACAAAGCATTTACAACCAAAAGCACGCAAGTGACTAATATTTGGTTTTCTACCTTTCCAAAGTTCGTAAGGAGTTTTCTTAAGAATAGGTCTAATCATGGCACGGTTTATAACATAGCATGCAGTGTTTACAGCTTCCGCCCAAAAATATTTAGGCAAATTATTTTCACAAAGCATAGTACGAGCCATTTCTTCAAGAGTTCTATTTTTTCTTTCAACCACACCGTTTTGTTGAGGAGTCCTAGGGGTTGAGAAATTATGATCTATTCATAAGTCATCACAAAACTTAATAAAATCATCATTTTCAAATTCTCTACCATGGTCACTTCTAATACTACAAATATTAAGATTTTTCTCATTTTGAATTCTTTTACAAAGTTTTGAGAAATTATAAAAAGCTTCATTTTTGTGTGCTAAAAATAATACCCATGTATATCTAGTGTAATCATCAACACAAACAAGGGCATAAGATTTTCCTCCTAAACTTAATGTTCTAGATGGTCCGAATAGATCAATATGCAAGAGTTGAAGCGGTCTAGTAGTTGAAACGATATTTTTGGATTTAAAAGAAATTCTAGTTTGTTTTCCAAATTGACATGCATCACAAAGTTTATCTTTTTCAAAAACAATTTTTGGTAAACCTATGACTAACTCATTTTTTGAAAGCTTGGAAATTAAATCAAAATGAGCATGTCCTAATCTTCTATGCCAAAGCCAACCATTATCATTTATAGCAGATAAACATTTAATGTTGAAATGAGAAGATAAATCATGTAAATCAAACACATATACATTCTCATGTCTATAACCTACAAATAAAGTTTTGTTTTCTAAGGTATTTTCAATAGTGCAATGAGTTTTCTCAAAAATAACTCTATAACCTTTATCACATAATTGACTAATACTAAGCAAGTTATGTTTTAAACCTTCAACAAATAAAACATTTTCAATAATAGGAAAGGGATTTTTACCAATACTTCCTACACCAATGATTTTACCCTTGCTATTGTCGCCAAAAGTCACATATCCGCCATCCTTTGGTTGGAGTGTGGCGAACATAGCTTTATTTCCAGTCATGTGCCTCGAACATGCACTGTCGAGATACCATCTATCGTTACTGGATTTTGTCTTGAAACATACCTACAAAAATTTGATTTATCTATTGGTACCCATTTTTTCTTGGGTCCATAAAAGTTAGAATTTGATATCCTTGAGATATCCTTGGGAACCCACATCTTTTTTATTTTAGCAAAAGGATTTCTTTTAATAGGACATGAAGGTGAAATATGACCTTTTGTTCCACAAAAATGACATGTGAGATGAGAGTGATTAGAAGATGCATATACAAAACCATTTTTGGCAGTTTTTACTTTTGAAAAAGGTTTATATCCAATTCCGGCTCTACCAAAAGTACGGTTTTGATTTTTAAGAATTTTATCTAAAGTCTCTCTACCTTGAGTGAACTTTGAAAGAGTAGTTTTCAAGTCTTCAATATTTTCTTTTAAAATAATTTGCTCATTTTTTAAAGACTCGTTTTCTTTTTGCAATACAACTAAATGTTTTTCAGAAATTGAAGACTCTTTTTGAGTTAAAATCTCATTTTCCTTTTTCATTTTCATGGCTTCATTTTCTAAAACATTTATCTTGGAAGTCAATGATTCATTTTCTTTTGATAAACTTGAAATTACTTTCTTTTGACAATTATTTTTCAAACTAAGTTTCTTAAATTCTGCATGTAATTCATCAAAAGCTAATTGTAATTCATCAAATGTAAAGGATTCGTCATTTACCTCATTTTCATTTCCAAGTGCCATTAAACATAGGTTAGCAACCTCGTTTTTGCAAACTTCGGTTTCTGTATCGCTTTCATCACTATCTTCTCCCCATGCTGCAATCATAGCTTTCTTTTTGTCCTTCTTGAACTTTTTCTTAAGTTCTGGACATTCTGATTTGTAGTGTCCAGGTTTGTTGCATTCATAGCAGGTTACTTCAGATTTTTTGTGATTTTCTCCTCTTTGAAAATCCCTGTTGTTGAACTCTTTTCTGAAAAAATTTCGTACACCTTGTTTCTTTCTCACAAACCTTTGGAACTTTCTAGTGATGAATGCCATTTCCTCATCCTCATCTGAATCATCTTCCTTATCCTCTTGATGTTTCGAGGTGGATTTGAAAGCTATTCCTTTCTTCTTGTTGTTGTCCTCCTCTTCCTTTCCTTCTTGCATTATGAGCTCATGAGTTAAGAGAGATCCCATTAACTCATCTAGACTTAGCTTTGATAAATCCTTGGCTTCGGTAATGGCAATGACTTTTGTCTCCCAACTTTTTGGCAATGACCTAAGCACTTTTCTTACAATTTCAGCATTAGTATATATTTTGCCAAGAGAAGTTAAACCATTAATAATATCAGTAAAACGAGTAAACATTTGAGGAATAGTTTCATCAGGCTTCATTTTAAAAAGTTCATAATTATGGACTAGCAAACTGACTCTAGATTCTTTAACTTGTTCGGTTCCCTCATGAGTCACTATAAGCTTGTCCCAAATTTCTTTAGCGGTTTTACATGTGGAAATTCTATTGAACTCGTTGGCATCTAAAGCACAGTACAACATGTTTGTAGCTTTGACATTAATTTGGGCCATTCTAGTATCTGATTCATCCCACTCATCTTCAGGTTTTGGTACCCTAAGTCCATCTATAGTTTTGGTAGGAATTTTTGGACCATTACAAATAATTTTCCAACATTCATAATCATTAGATTGAATATGTATGGTCATCCTAGTTTTCCAATAGCTAAAATTTGTGCCGCTAAATAGAGGTGGCCTATTAGATGCTTGTCCCTCGGGTAAGGAATAACTAGGGGTTGCCATGATCTACTCTGAGACGGTTAAGTCACAAAAACTAGAGTCTAGGCTCTGATACCAATTGTTATCCCAGATAGGCAACCCAAGAGGGGGGGTGAATTGGGTTATTAAAAATTTTACAATATTAAAAATAACACAATATTCAGAATTTTCATAAATAAAAAAAAAACTGAATAATAATTATCAATATAAAAGTAGAAGAGATAGAGAGAGAAAATCAAACACTGCGATTTATAGTGGTTCGGCACGCCAGGCCTACGTCCACTCCCCAAGGAACCTCCTTGAGAATTTCTTTACTATCAATTGAATAAATACACCACCAAGCTTGTGGATTTGGCACAGGACTTACTCTTATCTATTGAGCCTCACTCAACAATAAATGCCCTACCCTTACAAAATCTCTCACAAAAATAAGGAATAAGAATAAGTGGTAATTGAACCCACTTTTACAATAATTCTCTCACAAAGAGTAGATATGAAAGTGTAAGAACAAAAACTAGACTTAGATCTGAAAGTGAAAGAGCAGAATACTCAGAATTTTGGAGCTCACAGAAATATTTTCTCTTCAAGTTCTTGATTTTTTCTCCACATCCAACACCTCTATTTATACACAAAAATATACCCGTTGGACACTCCTTGCTGACGTCATGGCTTACATAAGCACGCTCCTGACGTCATCGCTTACATAAGCACGCTCCTGATGTCATCGCTTACATAAGCAGGCTCTTGATGTCATTGCTTACATAAGCACACTCCTTAAATTTAAATAGTCAGCAAATGATAAGAATTAAAAAGATAAAAATAAGATTGATTTTTTCTTCTTGTTTTTTTCAAACATGGAGCCACCGTTTTTGTAGACAATTTAATACAAAGTTCACAACTTTCAAACAAACAAATAATTTTCTCCATCTAGTTTATAATATATATATATAACTCCATCTTGTTCTTCTTGTTTAATTATAATATGATATAATTAATGTAGTGTAAAAAATTTAATAGCGCACGTGATGTATTCTGCATATAATGTTATATAAGTTCTGATCAAAATTTTGCATACAGAAAAATCTCTATAAATAATATTTATGATGGATCTGAAAATATATGTCATCTTTAAAATATTGTATATGTTGTAAAGATTTTAAACTAAATGTATTTTACCACTCCATATTAATTTTGTCAAAATAAGACAACCCATAAATATCAAATTTGTCAAAATAATACAACCAATCAATCATTTTTGTCAAAATAATATAATTAATCAATTTGTCAAAAGATGAATAGTAATTAACCATATTTTTCAAAAAGTGAATAGTAAAGTTTTTGAAAATATTTAAAATAATCATTTTTGTCAAAATAATATAATTAATCGATTTGTCAAAAGATGAATAGTAATTAACCCTATTTTTCAAAAAGTGAATAGTAAAGTTTTTGAAAATATTTAAAATAATATTTAACATATATATTTTAAAAAGATAATATTATTTTATTTAAATAATATTTAACAAATATATATATTTTAAAAAGATAATAATTTGTGTCAAATAATATGTATATTAACTAATATATTTTAGACATCATCAAAATTAAATAATATGATTAACAGAAGCTAATTAACTAATCCTAGTTAACTAACTATTACAAAACAGTTTCATTAGCTAACTACACTAGCTAATTAAATACGAACAAATAGCTAAACACATTAACTATTTAGGTACAGAACCAAAGCATAAACTAGCTAAGGAAAGCAGTAAAACAAGGTCCTTAGAAGGAGAAGAGTGCATGCTTGCCCGGTCACCTCGTTTGGAAATCCATCATGATGCCCCAATTTGCCTCTGTTTGTAATTGCTCTCAGAAACTTACACCAAGCTCCAGATAGCTTCTAACTCACCTTGGGGACCTGTGGGAGGGTGGCCGACCGGTTGTTGATGTGGGAGACCACCTGCCGACCACTTTTTGTTGTTGCAGGGCAGAAAAAGTGGTCGGCCAGCTAGTTTTTTTGGCTAGCCGACCAGTTGTTGCTGCATTTTTCCACTTTGCTGCAACAGAGAGCAAGAAAGGGGATGGTAATGCATTTGCAAGATATGTGTGCACAACCACCCTCCCTATCATTTCATAAGCTCAAGGGAGTGTAGTTCTCGACCCTTGGACCACCAATCACGCATCTCAATGTATGATGGCCGAGAGGCGAAGTTGCTCAATTCAATATGAAATGAATGCACAAGTAAACACATAAAGCCTAAAACTCTATCATGTATGATCAAGAGCGTCGGCGACTGAGAATTAAGGCACGTTTCATAACTTCAAGTATGAAATGTCCCTTATTTCCCGTGTTTGGACTAACACCTATTCCAAACACAATGCAACACATAACATGGCATGCACAATGCTATGTAACATGGAGTATGCAAAAATGCAATGCAACACAAGCATGCAAATATGCAATATAACTTAAGCATGCAAACATGCAATGCAACATGAACAACCTAACAAGGCTAATGGCATGCATGCACAATACTAAGAACAACATGGCCCACTTAATGCAATGTGACATGATTAACTTAACAAAGCTAATAACATGCAAACTATGCTAATGCATGCACAATACAAACAACAACTAGCATACACAATGCAAATGGACATGGCATACACAAATGCAATGAACCATATGGCATACTCAATGCAATGTGACCTAAGCATGCAAACAACATGGCATACACTATGCGATGAATCAACATGCAAACAACATGGCATACTCAATGCTCTGAACTACATGGCATACATAATGCTCAATGGAATTAAACCAAAATGGATAGACCTCGGTCATGCCCAAATCAGTGGCCATAATGATGAAACCAAGGCACAAAAGACAAGGCATGCATGCACAATGCATTGGCCTTTCAACTAGGCCTAAGAGCACAACCCTCGAGAAGGCTCAAGGAGTGACAAATGCGGAAGTGTAACAACACTAAATGCACTGAAATTAAGTAAGAAATGATGCCAAATCATTCAATCAAACACAAGTATAGCATGCAAAGGTCCTAAAGCATGAAAGCTAATAAAGAGGACTACAAAGGAGGCATGCAATACATGGAAACTATGCATGAACCAACCATGGACAGAGTTGAAATAGGTCAAAACAATGACCAAAACATGCTAAGATGGAGGCTCAAAGACCTAGGCATGCAAGCATACACACTAGGCCACAATAAGACAACAATGCACAATACTCAAAGGCATTTAAAACATGAAAGAAGTGGGAATATAGTTATGCTATAAGCTCTAAAATGAAGTATTAAATGATGCCAAATCATCTAAATAGCCCAAGATAGCATGCACGAGTCATCAAAACACAAAGCTAGCAAGGCCAATTGCACTACAGCTATACAAAGCATGAAGCATATGGCAAAGGCAGCCCAAAACAGTCCTAGAACATGTTAAAATGATACTAAAACATGTATGGAAGGAAGCCAAAACAAGCTAACATGAAGGGCATAAGGCATAATGCATACAAGGCAAATATGGTGGATTACACTACACCTATTAAGACCAAGCATGGGATGACTTAACCAATAAAAATCAGAGTTATATCGTGGCAAAATAACCCCAAAAACACATTGAAATGATAGCTAGCAAGCGTAGGCATGGAGGCATACGCAATGATTCATGTTAAGGCATAAAGGGGGAAACCCTCCAACGCATTGAATGAGTGATAAATGCAAGTGCATGACCATGAAACATGGGTTAAAATCACATTATAAGTGATGCCAAATCATTCAAATAGGCCAAGCAATGCATGCTAGTGGACTTGACACACAAAGCTAACAAACTAGAATGCACTATAGCTATACAAAGCATGGCATGCATGACCAAAAAAACACAAATCAGAGCTAGAGCATGCTAAAACATGGACAAAAGCTTCTTAAAGTTAAGCCAAAAGCATGTTAGAATGACATGTTAAAGCATGATGCATGTTAGGCTATTTCATGGAATTGCACTACAAGTGCATGAGGCATGCAAGAGGTGACCAAACCAAACCCTAACAGAGGTATGACATGGCAAAACATCACTAAAAACATGCTGAAATGAAAACAAAACAAGTTAGAATGACATGCTACTTCATGAAGCATATAAGACTAGTTTGTGAGATTTACACTACAAGTGTATTAGGCATGCATGGAGTGACAAAACCAAGTAAAAAAAGTGGCATGCCATGCTAAAATAAGCCCAAATACAAGCCAATATATGGCCAACATAAGCTTAGCAAACATGCTCACACATGAGGCATATGAAGCAAGTATTCAAGACATAAGGAGAGGGGATGACCCTCTCCTTTTTGGGACCTCAAAACACCCTTCCAGTAGATTGGACACACTGTTTGGCAGCATCTAGTTTTCTTTCTTCGCTAGACTCCATGTTTTGAAGGTTCTTATCGTTGTTGTTATTGCTGTTTACATTCAATATTTTATCACCTTGGATATAGTGAAAACATGTCGATGTTTACATTTTGGTGGCTTTATGATGCAGTTTGGTTTTGCGCTGCTAAATGTGCATGTTTGTTGACCCCTTTACTTTTGAACCAGAACTCTTATTCAAGGGGAATCACAATTCAGTTTAGAAAGGAGGAGGAAAGTAGGGACTTCCATTGTGCATTTGACCAATGGAAGAATGAAGTGGTTGTTCAAGGTGCTCTTTTGATATCCGCCTATAATTTTTGTTGAAAAAATGGATGTATATCTAGTCACCTGTTTGATACAATTTTTTTGTTTTGATTTGTTGCAACCCCTTTTTCCATATTTTATATTTTGTTTAGTTGTTCTATTGAGTATTGTTTGGTCATTAAGATTCTTTAGTGCTTTGCTTGTAATTTGTACAAAGAACAATCGTATCTTGCATGGAACTTTAAATGAGGTGAAGCTTCTATTTGAAGTCATATGTCCCAACTTATTTTGAATGCTTTTGCATAAGATTGTGCCCTAATAGCTATAGGCACTTTAATTGGGTGTTGTATCTCTGTTGGGCATGCGTTTAGTATTGACACCTCTTGGGCATACTTCGGTGATGTGTCCCTAACTCAGATTAAATTTAATTATTTTGGACACTTTCACACGTTTCAAATACTTCTTAAGATTGCCCAAGTGTTCATTAAAATTTTTTTTTGACATTTTTTGATAAGTAAAATTACATTAGAGAAGGTGCCAAGAGGGCACCACCCTTATACAATGAGAAAAGAAAAAAAAAATCCCTAATTAAGATGGAGAAATTGAGATTTTGAATGAGGAGCAGTTGTAAATCATGGTTTAGAGAAGCCTAATTGTTTCTTGTTTTCCCTTGCAGGATCATGTGAACCAAATGGAACATTATCAGCTTCTAAAAGCAAGTTTGATGATAAGATAGAGTCATCTTCTGCCAAAATGTATTTTCATTACTATGGACAATTGCTACATCAACAAAATATGCTACAGGATTATGTGAGGACAGGTAATATTACTGAGCTTTGATTTGTTGCTTGCTGATCTTGTTGTAGGTGTTTACCTTCTATGTTTGTAATTAAAAATTCTTTGTTAAAGGCATATGTGCCATTGTGCTGCTGGTAAAATGCTTTGTATCTTGTCAAACATTTTTGTTTTCCTTAATTGTAAAGAAATGCATGTCTATATTGAGTAGTTATAGATCACAAGGTGCATGCGTGAGTTGACATGATAAACATGCTTGTTTCAGGAACTTATTATGCTGCAGTCATTGAGAATTGCACTGATTTTGTTGGTCGTGTGGTTGTGGATGTTGGTGCTGGTAGCGGTATTCTGTCCTTATTTGCCGCTCAGGTTGCCTAAGTTTTGTTTGTGTTTGTGCATGAAAATATACTGACTTAATGGATTTATCTTTGTTTGTTGGCTTCTAGAATTCTATCCCAACTCCACCCTCTCTTTTTCTCTGCCTCACTTTTTTTTCTCATATCAGGCTGGCGCTAAACATGTTTATGCAGTGGAAGCATCTGAAATGGTAGAATATGCCAGGAAACTTATTGCTGGGAACCCATTGTTGGCTCAAAGAATTACGGTGCAATTTTTTGTTTTCTTGCATTTCAATTTAAATGTTAACGGAGTTAGAACACTGTTTCTTATCCTTTTTTGGGGGCATGTTTTCACTTAAATTATAGGTAGTCAAGGGTAAAGTTGAAGAAGTTGAATTGCCTGAGAAAGTAGATATTTTGATCTCGGAGCCAATGGGTAAGCTTATCATGGCATGTGCGCTATTGACAAATTCTAGTTAACTATGGCATTTTCTGTGATATTAAACATATAATGCCATGTTTGTTTTTTTTATTATTACTATGCAATTTAGTGACACCATCAATGTTATGTTACAAAGTGTGTGTGCGTGTGTTTTTTTTTACCCTCTTTTCTGGTTAAGTAATGGAGACACTTTTGTAACATTATAGAATTGGCATGAAGTTAGTATATGCTTGGACACAAGTGAAAATTGGGAAAGATATCTATTAAAAAAGTGACACATTGTGGTATTTTAGACTGGCACTCCGCCCAGTCTGCATGTTGGACAATCTATTCTATTAATAGTGATGGGGAGATTATCTATTGTTCTGCATGTTGGACAATCTATTCTATTAATAGTGATGGGGAGATTATCTATTGTTTTTTATGCACAGAATGAAGTCTCAGAATCTTTTTTTCTTCTTTTAGGGACCTTGTTAGTCAATGAAAGAATGCTGGAGACCTATGTAATTGCAAGGGATCGGTTCCTTGTTCCTAATGGAAAGATGTTTCCTACGATTGGAAGGTGATTGTACATGTCTTATTTTCTATGATCTTAATGATTTTTGTACCTACACAATACCATGGAAAAATGTTTAATGGTTCTCATTGTCAAACTCCCTTAATCTCTTGTATTAAATTAGAAGACTTTCAGTTACTAGCTTGACTTCCCTCTGTGAACTTATGTGCTTTGACTTTTCTGCATACGTTATGGTGCAAATATCATGCATGGAACATATTGGAAATTCTATAAGAGATGGAAGAAACTCAATTCAAAAGCAACCATGCTAGTTGGCAGGATTCTAGCTTTAGGCCTTGCTTAGGATGTTAAGTACGTTAATTATTGATGTTTCTGTGTTTTTCTTTGATATTTATGTCCGGAACAGTTTTTAAATTTTCACTATGGACTATAAGTGGGAGGGTAGGTGTTATTTATTTATTTATTTGTTAGTGGCTTAGGTATATAGTGGGGTTGGGGTTGACTGAACCCAAAGTGTAGCAAGGGTCCCTAGGAGTGCCTACATATATTTGTTTCACTGTGTTTTATCATATTTGTTGCAAAGATTAATATGTGTGCTTTGTTATGTGTCATTTGTTTGGGTTCTGATGTTTAAGTTTGATTGCTCCTGCAGAATACATATGGCACCATTCAGTGATGAATATTTGTATGTTGAGATTGCAAATAAGGTAAGTGAAATGAGTTGAAGCATTTGTAGGGTTAATCACTATCATGTACCCTGTGATTAAGTGAAGGTTAAGAATGATATGTGAAATTTGCATGACCCCAATTGTAGGTGATTTTCCCCTCCTATTTCTTGTCAAAAGAATTCAATTTCAGTTTTTTTTTTTAAATTTATTTATCAAAAATAAAAATAAAAAATTCAGTTTTTAAATGTAAGTTGACCTTTTGGAATCTATCCAATTAAATAGTGATCGAACTAGTCTTACACCTATTTGTATGCAAATTGTAGTGAACGTTGCATTTTACTGGGACAAAGTCCTGGATCAAAAAATCAGGAACTTGTTTGTGCTGTTATTTTACTTGAGAAATTAAACAAGCAAAAAGGGGACTAAAAACAATATTAGGTCATTGAATTATTTGTAATTTTGGGTAAGATACATTAAATTATATCACTGCTTTTACCCTTCATTATTTTTCCTTGCAAATATGCTGGGCTCTTGTGCTCTTCTTTAATGAAGATAATATCTTCACTAGGAAAATTTTGTCTTCTGTTTTAGAATCAGTTTATTTTTGTTTGGTCACTTGTTGCTAAATGCATCCATTTGCTTTATATTGTTTATTTGTTACTACCATAAAAACTTGTTTTTTGTTGTGTTTTGGTTTTTTTGGCAATGAAAGTGGTCTAATATTTTTTACTCTTATCTACGCAGGCCCTCTTTTGGCAGCAACGAAGTTATTATGAGGTTGATCTAACACCTTTATATGGATTTGCTTTCCAAGGGTACTTTTCTCAGGTTCGTCTTACTTGCAAGCATAATTGTCAAATCGGGATTCGTACCATGAATCGAAATGGTTTCGTACCGAATCGCGAATCGTGAATCGTGAATCGTGAATTGTAAATATTCGGTCACTTTTTTAAATTACTTAAAAGCATATATATCCATACATTTAGATATCAAATATATCTTATGAATATAAAATATTTAGACTTAAATCTATGAAAATGTTATTTTGAATGATAATCACGTAGTTTAATAGGTAAAAAGTTAACAAAGTTCGTATGTAAGATCACCATCTTACCTTTTTCTTTTTTAGATAGTTTTTATCAACCATTCTTAATAAAGATAATAACAAATAGATAAAACTATCAATTTTCAAAGTAACAATAATTAACAATGATATTGATATTTGGACAATAAACAAACATACTTTTCTAAGTAATAGTGAGCAAATAATAAGAAATAATTAAAATATTTTAAAAGGTATAACTAACCTCACACATATAATATTCAATTTAATAAACTAACAATAGATAATTCATAGTGTAACTTTAATTTTAAACATCTTTAGAAGATATATTATGATTTTTTAAAGGGAAAAAAAATGAGAAAGTTAAAAATATGTCGAGTCTGACTGAATCTGATTGGATCCTATTAAAAATTCCATGATTCCTAAAATAACAACAAATCATATATATATGTTGGTTATTTTGGTATTAAATGTTATTAGAAGTTGTTTATGTCATTTTCACTAAAAAGATAGAGAAAAAACGTCTAAAATATGTCAGACATAATAATTTCAAAAATTACATAAATCGTAAAAAGTGAATTAAATTGTGAATCGATTGTGAATCGTGCAATTCACTAGAGATTCACTTCGAATACCCATAGATTCGTATCGATTTTGCAAGAATTGCGAATCCTAAGATTTTGATAGCAGAACTTGCAAGTACTACAAATATTATTGAATTTTTAAGATGGTGTCACAGTTTTCTCATTATGCTTGGCTTTAAATGTCTACAAGTGCATTATAATGCATCTTATTTGTTGAACCTATTCCTGCTCTTTTCCTTCAATAATTTAGTTGTTGATACATAGAGTTTGGTTTGTAGAGGTTAGTTCTTTGAAGTTACATCTTTTGTTTGTTATGCAAAATTTTCTTATTATAAAAAATCACCGTGAAGAACAACATCACCATTTAAAAGCTCTAGAAGGGTATTTTGATTAATAAAATTGGGAGTAGAGAAGAAGGATTTATGTAAACGACCCCATTTGATGAGTTTGGAGGCTTGGTTTGGTTAAAGTTGGGATAGCTGTAAGTAGTGATCATTTGAAGAATGTAAATTTTTCTTAGAACTTCATTTTCATGTAGGATTTAGTTATTTCTATATTGCATGGGTACACACCAAGCTTATGAGTTTTGATCCCATTTGTAAGAGTGTCTTCTTTACCAAGCAGTGGAGATTTTGTCCACGCACATCTAATTCAGATTATCTATAACCTTAGATTGTAAGCAATTTTGAAGTATGTGTACCTTCTAGAACGTCAATAAATTTCATTCTCTTGTTAACACTGAAATAACTAATAATTAAATCCACTAGCATGAATCATTCCCTATTTTACTGGTTCACAGTGGGATTTTTTTTTTTTTATGAAAGGTAGCCCGCCCCTTGGATTGCCACCCTCAAAATCTTTTCAAACATATGGAAATGACATTATTTAAGATATCATAACAAAAAGCAGATGGTCTCAAGGCTTGTTTGAGATGATTTTATTTGTGGCAGGTCAATGTTCATTGAGGTGTGTCCTTTTGGAAGAATCTGTTATTTGTCTTCATTAGAAGCAAGGTTCTGAAAAGCGGTTGCGGTCGCCGTAACGGTGGCGGTGACGCGGTTGCGGTTGCGGGGTGTAAAGGCCGTAGTGTAACGGTTGCGGTAACCGGAACCGTGAATTTTTTTATTTTTTGCACAATTTGAAAAAAACTTACCGATACGCATATTTTTTTTCCATAATCATATTTATTGGGTTAAAAATAAATATTGATCAATTTTTATAAATTTTTAAGTATGATCCAATATATTTCATATTTTTAAATCACTATAAACTGAGTTTTTTACATTTTATTTTAATAATTAATGACTTTATATTTTACAAAAAATCAATCACTAATTATTATATATAAGATAAATAATGACAAAAGTAAAAGAATAAATAAGAGCCTAAATATATATATATATATATATACATATTTTAACCAAACCAAATAGATAATAACCACACTTATTATTATTATTATTATTTTCAAATAATATATAGATAGACATACACAAACAAAATGGTTTAGTGATAGCAGCTGAATAGAATAGCATACATCTTATAGTTTCAACAAATCAATAATATGTTCTTCATCTTCCCTCTTCTTTCTCTCTCTATCTCTTGCTCCTCTATTTTCTCTCTTTATCTTCCCTCTTCTCTCTATCTCTCTTCTCCCATTTTCAGTTTTTTTTTGTGTTTTTTTGAAAGAAACAGTTTGGAACCGTTACGTAACGGTGCGTAACAGGCCGTTACGGCTGTTACGGCACCGTTACGACTGCTACAGCAGCCGCTACGGCCGACGCACCTGTGAATCTCAATCACACTGCAAAAGCGGCCGTAACGGGTGGCGGTAACCGCCAAAACCGTTACGTAACGGCGTTACGTAACGGTTGCGGCCGCTTTTTAAAACCTTGATTAGAAGAGTTCTCTCTCTTCCATGATGTGGGTGATGTGGTCTGTGTAGAAAGAAAAATTAGGAGAAACTTTTAAGGGATTCCAGTTGAAAGTAGAAACTGTGAACACTCACATTGTTAGATTGTGGTAAATCTTGATACAGTCACTGACAGAAAAAAGCTGCCTGCAGTTTCCACATATGAATTGAATTAGGTCAATTTGAACACTCATATTATAAATGTGTTGGCAGGAAAGCATTGTTGAAAGGTTCTTGAAGCATTCAAGTACAATGTGTGTGTGTGTGTGTGTGTGTGTGTGTGTGCACGCCATGGTTACCATCAACTTGATGGTAAAGCATTGTTCAAAGGTTCTTGAAACTTTCGAGTACAATGTGTCTGTGCATACACTTCTGTCTGTCATGTTTATTGACAGTAATTATGTTGGCTTTTCTGTTTTTATCATGGTGACCTCTAATGATCTCTCTCTCTCTCTCTCTCCCCTTTACTTTCTGTACAGCCAGTGGTGGATGCTTTTGATCCTAGTCTATTAGTGGCTCCAGCAATATCTCATACGATTAACTTCACTTCTATAAAGGTATTAGTTAACTGTCTAAATAAGAACTATCACTTGCCAACCACAGTAATATTTATAAAAAAAATACTTGTTTCTTTATTAGCACAGCAATTGTTCTTTCATAGTCCATGACTGGTGGGCATTCATGGATTTGAAGAGGTCAAGTTAAAAAGGTTTTGTGGAATGGAATTACTGTTTCTGTAACTATGGAACTGCTGAAATTATGGATCACAAAGGGGGTCTACTAGGGTACAAAAATGTCGGAGGTTTTGATAGCTGCTCACATTGTCTTTCTTTGCAGGGTATATATGGATTTCTGTTTTGTAAACTTTGTGGGATTGTTTGGGCAATGGAATATGATGCAACCTGATTATGAAACTACCCATAGAGGCTGTAATATATCCATGTTAAATGGGATTGAAGTATGGAATAAAGCTTGATGATTGTCTTATATTTTTCATTCTGCAGGAAGAGGAGTTGTATGAAATTGATGTTCCATTGAAATTCAAAGCCCCTGCGGGTACTAGAATTCATGGGTTGGCATGTTGGTTTGATGTATTGTTCGATGGGAGGTAATCATTTGATGTTTGATTAATAATGTTCCTCTCTCTCTCTCTCTCTCTCTCACAACCATTGTTAATTCCTCATTCTACAGTACTGTACAAAGGTGGCTGAGCACAGCTCCTGGTGCGGCTACAACCCACTGGTATCAGCTGCGTTGTGTCCTCTCTCAGCCACTTTATGTCATGCCAGGACAAGAAATTACAGGTCAACTCCACATGATTGCACACAATGCTCAGAGTTATTCTATTAACTTAACGATGACAAGTTAGTGTTCATGATCTAACTAGTTCAGTTGTATTTGTTTGTTAATAGGATTCTTTAAATGTTCTAATTAGTGGTAAATGAACTTAAATAGCTAAAAGTTGGGCCGCTGGTGCCGGACAAGGAGGAATAGTCCATACATCATCCGGCAAATTTGATCTCAAAGAGCCCTATTACCGAATGTCTCAACCCCAAGCCTATTCAATTGCCCAAGATCAACCAACACATCATCTAAAAAATACACAGGTATTGAATCATCTTTGTCATCATGTTGTGATCCTCATGATTTGGTTTTGAAACAAAGGAATAATGGCACACCATGCCTTGCCATTGTTTTGCTTTTCCTATGCATTTGGTCATTTTTCGAAGTGTTGGTGACTTGGTTTGCTGCTTGGCAGGATATACAAATACAATCACAGGAAGAAGAAGCATTTGAGTTGATGCATCAACCATCTCAAAATGTGGATATTGAGTACATTGAGTGAGTCACTGAAAAAATAAATAAAAAGAAAAAAGAAAGAGAAGCTACTGAATATTGATTGATTCTCTGTAAATTATATCAAAATGAGTAAAAAATTTCATTGTTCAATACCCGGAGAATATCAAGATTTTGACTAGTTGAATAATCAAATGTGGCTTGCTTCAAATTATGTTATCTTGATAACCATTTATACTAGTACAAATTTTCACCGTTATACGAACAAACCTACCAATTAAGTGTTTCTGAAAGAAAATTTCAAATTTCAGAAAATGTTGAAGTGGTGACTGCTAGTTTCTAGGAGCTAGTTCTATTTATACGGTCACTGTTACTTCTTCCGGGATGGAGAAAAACAACAAATATTGAATTATACTACTTTTCCGATTAAATCTCTAGAAATTAAAATTTTCATTCAAATATGCCTTCTAATTTTTCAATTTGATTTTGGGAACAAGTTTATAAGCCAAATTTGTTGACTTATATATGTCAAATTACCTTTTAACTTTTTTAAACGTTTTTTTCGTAATGAAGTAAAAAGGCCAACTTATAAAACACTTCCTAAAACATTCACTTTTGAAAGTTAAAAAGCATAGTTTGTGACCAACTTAAAAAACAAATTGACAAAATTAATTCTAAGGAGTTTTTATACTTTTTTTGAAAAGTTCGAAGAATTGCACATCGTTTTGGAATGTGTAAAAAATTTTATATTTCAAGTCATTTATGTACTCGTTTTGAAATGTTTTTTAAATAAAAAAAAATTCACATATAAAAATTCACATATAAAAATTCATTCCAAATTGATTCTCATATATTATATATCTTACCTTTTTAGCACAAAAGAAAAAAAGAAAGAAATATAATAGAAATAAGAGTATAACTAAATCTACTTTTTAAATAATATATTAAATCTATCTTTTCAAAATTAATGGGACTAATTGATCTATAAAAAAATCTTTAAGGTTAAATAAATCACCATTACTCAAGATCAAATTTATAAGTAAGTTTTTCATTTTAATATTTATTTATAACCAAACCAAATCAAATGGAATCAAACTTTGCATATCAATCAATTGGGTTGACCAATTCGAATATTTTTTTAATATCTATTTATATTCTAAAAAAAACAAGAAGATAAAATGGAAAATTTAGTCAGAGTTTTTTAACAAAAAATAAATCTAAAAACATTCCATTTTCTTAAATAATATAATTATAAAAAAAAATATATCTCACCATTTCCTAGGATATACTTTTTAAGTTTATTATAATGAGATTCACATATTCCTTCTCTATAATTCTTGTCATCCAAACATAATCAAATAGAAATAATTGGTCCATGAAAGAGATATCAGATCAATTCTTGAACTTATTTTTATCCATTCAATGTTATACAATTCAATTTAAGAAAATTCCTAAAATTCAAGTCTCTTCATCTCTTTAACCACCAAAAAAAAAAACATAATTTCTACTTCTATCTCTTCATCTCCTCTCCTCTCATTTGTGTCCTACTAAAGAGCAAAAAAATAAAGAAAAAGATAAAAAGAAAATATAAAAAAGAAAAGAGAGCAAAAGTTATATATAATTATGTGAAAGAATTCATCATTCACTTGGAGTCAAAATTGTTAGTCTCAGCTAATTCTAGACTCTGTTTGGGAAAGTCTCATGGACCTTGACTTCAATTCCGCACTGGTGGTTTATCATCGTCTACTGCACACTTTGCACAAAAACAACACCAACCGTTTAATATACTATTTATAAGATTCATACATAATATTTTCATTTTCATTGTATTTACATTATAAATTTAAATACTGATTTAAAAAATTAAAAAAAAAACTTATATTTCATTCATATTATTTAGAGAAAATTAGTCTAACATCCCTCTCCAACTTTTAGCAATGGGAGAGGTCCACAATAAAAAAAATTTGTAGTCTAAGGTCCCTCACCTATACCCATATATAACACCCATTCTTTCATTTTCTCTCCTCTCCCTTCTTGCACCAAATAACTCTCTCTCTCTCTCTCCTCTTTGTCTGCAACATTGTTCAAAGCTTCATTGGCATTGACTACGACAGAGGAATTCGCACTAACAAGATTTATAAAGCTGATCGTCGATTTATATGAAGATTCTTGATAATGCTTTATACAACAAGATTTATATGAAGCAACGCACTAGTCCTCATTATTGTTCCTCCAATCACTAGTCCTCTGATGAAGATTCCTCCGTCAACAAATATCATTACCCTCGGAGGAAAAATATCAAGAAGCAGAACACTAGTAATCTTTATAAAAGCATTATAGCAGATATGAAAGCAGAAACAAAATGCATCAGTTACATATTCACAAGCACAACTGAAAAATATTTATCATTGCTTCTCTTACTTTTTTCTCGTTTCTTCTTCATTGTCTTTATTGTTGATCTCAATAAACCAAATCTTAAAATCTTCATACAACATTTATTGAAGAAATCCACATAAAAAGGTGTATTCGGGAGCTGAGGACATGGATTCAGCAAAGAAAGTGTTTGATGAAATGTCAAGGAGAGAATGTCTAAAGTCTCTCAAATCAATCTAGAGAAATTTCAATCCAAACCAGAGAATTTCTCTAGACCAACCTAAAAAAAATTTAGTTCAAACCAGAGAATTTCTCTAGTCATCCAATACATGAAGCAGAAGCAGCGATCATTATGCACAAAAGTAAAAGATAATGCTGCCAAGAAAACACAACATCTACCTGGTCAAGATGTACATCTACAGATGTGAACAAAGCCAAAAAAATTTGTGAACAAAGTTGGGACCATGAATTTGTTTAGTAACTTGCTACTGTGGATATTGAGCGGGGCTTCATCTAAAGGGTTCAACTCATTTCTTTCGATGTTTAGAGACGTGCGAGATCAAGGCGGCCAAGTTTATCCAGATCTAGCCAGGTAAGAAAATCATGCAACATAAAATGCTCCCTAAGGATTAGAATGTTGGTTGGTCCTTGTATTTTTTGAATGTTTAATTCTAATGTTATTGTAAAGGGTTTTGTAGAAATATTAGTTTATACATAAATGGTTGCATAAACTGGATATGGAGTAATGGTCAACAACAACAGTATTGTTAATAAATAGAAGTTGAAATAAGAAAAGGAAAAAGAAAAAAAAATTCTCTAGTTTGAACTTAGAGAAATTTCAATTTTCTCTGGTTTGAAACCAGAGAAATTTGGTGTTAGTGATGTGTAAAATTTTCTCTGTGATGTGTCCAGAGAAATTTGGTGTTGGAGATGTGTAAAATTTCTCTGTAATGTGTCCAGAGAAATTTCATGTGGGTGATGTGTAAAATTTTCTCTATGATGTGTCCAAAAAAATTTGGTGTCGATGAGTAAAATTTTCTGTTTGATATATCCAGAGAAATTTGGAATTGGAATTTTCTCTGTGATATGTCCAGAGAACTTTGGAATTTTCTCTGTGATTTATCCAGAGAAATTCTCTGAATCGAATTTTCTCTAGATCAATGTTAAGGGACCTTAGATATTATGAAAATATCAAGTCCCCTTTATGCTACAAAATTTTAATATCAGGGACCTTAAAAAAAAATCGCCATAATATTTTTCTTCATACATGATCTATAGTGAAGCATGAATTGAATTCAATCTCCACCACATATAGCCATTTGTGGATAAATTTGGGGTGCCAAATTTTGAGACCTAGTTTTTTTGTAAAAAAAATAGTCTATGTGGTTTGTCTCCAAAAACATGTTTGGTTGAAAATTTTTAAATTTTTTTTCAAAATCACTTTTTTTTTCAACTACACATTAATAATCACTTTTTCATTCTCTTCTCTTTTTCTCAATCACTTTTTCTCTTATACCCATTTAATCAACTACAAAAATAATAATAATAACTATTAAATCATCCCAAACTCCAACATTTGAAAATTATTTTCAAAATCTATAATTAGACAAATTTTCAAAATTTTTAAATTCTCTTAAAAATTTTATTTTAAAAATAATATGTCAAAACAAAAACCCTATATTTGCTTCATTTTTCTCTCTTCTCTCTCTCCTGCTACACCGAAGACGAACTTGGTTCTCCAGCATTGACTGGATTCCCAAGTAGACCACTTCGGCCACATGGCACAGTCGGAGATCAGTAAGCTCAGCTGCATCTGATAAATCTTTCCAATTTTCTCTATTTGACATTCTCATTGAATTCTTGCTTTTATACAAGTAGGTGATTGATTACATTTCTTGCAAAATCGCATGAGATTCTATATAGATGTAACGCCCTCAAAATAATAACAATAAACCCATCAGATAAGACATGCATTTACATTTAAACTAACCGCATTCCTTTCATTCATTAGAATTCCAAGACAAAAGTATTACATGTTAACCTCATAACAAAATGCCCTACGGGCTTACAGCTTTCCAAGTTAACACTTGGTTACAACAAAGAGTTCTAACTCGTTTACACATTAAGCCCTTGGCTTGAAATTACATGTAATACATCAAAAGTAAAACGACAAAACTATGCTTGCCACTAGCCTCCCAGCTATGTCCTTGGAGGTGGCATGCTTCCTGTACCTGAAAATGATATTCCCATATAGGGTAAGCCACAGCCCAGTAGAAATACACTAAACCAACCATGGACAATGACTAAAACATTAGCAATTGATAGTTGGTCAACACTGATACAATCACATAAATTACATATTTATGTCAACGACTTACAAGTCCCATTTACTTTTCATTTTCCCTTTTTCAACAGATAAGCATGCTAGCTCTATCATCATTTCCACAGATATGTATAAAAACTATATCTCACATTCAGATAAGCATAAAAGCTATATCCACATTCTCAACAGATATGTATATCAACAATATCCACAGATAAGCATACAAGCTGTATCCACACTCTACAACAGATATGTATATCAACAATATCCACAGATAAGCATACAAGCTGTATCCACACTTCACAAAGATAAGCATATGAGCTCTATCTTCACTTCTCTAGACAAGCATATGAGCTCTGTCTACGGAGTTCATCCCCTATCTCCTCCCAATACCTATCCGGTTTAGAGGTACATCCCCTATCTTCCCCTAAACCGCGGAGTACATCCCCTATCTCCTCCTCTACACATAACGTATATAAACACATTGGTTCTATATACAATCACACAATACACACAATTAATGTATTCTATCAACCGTCAAGTTCCATGACACATTCCATTGATTAGTTTCCGTTTACCTAATCATCATGCATTGTCTACAACAATCTCGACTATCCTCCACCGATAGCCCAAAGCAGTTATTTCTAAAACAGAAAATAAATGCACAAATGGATATTCAATCAACATTTTATTTCCTCATTTCTCACCAATTAATTATCCCAATTAATTAAACAATGTAATTAGGCCATTTTCCATAATTACTATTTCAACCCTTAGGTCCCATTTTCATCAATGATTCAACAATCATTCTATTTTTCTATGCCAAACATGCATCTAGGTTTGTTATGAATAAAACCCCAACTTTTGTAAAATTACACAAAAGCCCCAAACTTTCACAAAATTATCAAACCAAGCCCAACATCTCAAAATACCAAAATTTAAAGACAAAACCCATAGAGAGGAGTAGGTTATCCCTACCTTGAAGTTTTAGCCCAAAAGGAGATGAAGACTCCAAGATCAACTTGCTCCAAATCCAAACTTTTTCAGATTAAATCGAAGCTCTCAACGCCCTCTATCTTTTTAACAAAGGCCCTAGGCTAGATTCACACCCTAGGGAGATCAAATCTTAGAGAGAGTGCAAGTTTAGAGAGAGAGGGTGTCGGATTTAGGGTTTAATCAAAGAAAAGGACTGAAAAAGTGATGTTTTAGACGCTGCTGTCCGCTGATATAAAACACGCTCGCTCGAGCGAAGGATTGGTCGCTCGAGCGACCAGACACAGAAAACTCTCGCTCGAGCCAAGAAGTTCTCGATCGAGCGAAGAAAAACCCAGACCGCTCGAGCCACGAAAATCTCGCTCGAGCCAGAAACTACAACTCTCAGGTCCAGAACCGGGGCAACACTACTCTCGCTCGAGCGACAAACTCCTCGCTCGAGCGAAGGACCAAAAATCTGGGCAGCAACACTAGGCTCCCAAACACAACCAACCTGTAACAAACCTGCCCAACACATCCCATAACTCACTATACAAGGTACAAAGGATGCAAACATGATAATAAACAACAACCAACATCCACGGACACATGTCCGGATCACTGTACAACAAGGGTAAACCCGGGATCGCTATAATAGATTTCGTGGGTTTTATTTTCCTGTTCGTTTTTATCTAAACCCCGTTTATGATAAAGTTTTAAACCCACCAAATTCATTTAGATTCCCCAATTCAACTTTCCTCATTTATTTCTATTTGATTCCACATTTTTATTTATTATTATTTTATTTTATTTTTTATTTATTTTTCCTGTGAGTTTGCTGAGATAAATGAGGATAACTGGAAGTGTAGTTGTTGAGAAATAGTTTGTTTTTGTAAGAAAATGTAATTTAAAATTGAATTTCCTAGGGGAAAAAACATGCCTTGTTTTGATATAAGCATTTTGCATTAGATGGTTACCATGTTAGGTTGGGACTGTTTTGCTGAGAAATGTAATTTGGAGGTTTTGACAGGCTAGGTGCAGGCAATGGAGATAGTAGGGGCTAGGTGCAGGGTAGGTGTCAGCTGAGAATCGTATGCCTCAATGTTCGATTCAGGTAAACAATTTGATTCAAATTTTAACTATAATTTACGTTGCTTGTCGTGGTTGATGATTTATCTCAATTAGATATATGAATCTCTTGAGTTTCGAATTCTAATTCTAAGCTCTGTATAATCTGAACCTTTAGGTTCTTGGAGAATCATGTTTTGGTTTGATTCATAATGTTTGTTGTTGAATTCAAACTGTTACATGACAATTATTAATCATTATTGTTGCTCCCATTGAAGGTATTTCTCTTGTAATTGACTTTGGATTGTTGAGTTTTGCACTAGTTCTTGGGATATTCATGGTTATATGATATGATGCACGAATATGGATACGGGACACGTAAATTTTTAAAAAATAGAGGACATGACATGCTGGAGACACGTTTAATATATATAATTTTATTTATTTGTTATATGTCTAAAATAAAAAGAAAAATCATTAATTTTTATACAATTACAATAATAATAAAATTAATAAACATATTTTTTAAATTTTTTAATAAAAAATGATTCTTTTTAAATAAAAATAATTTATTTTATGAATTTTAGGTTTAATAAAAATAAGGATAAAAAAAAAAGTGAGGGAAGAAACTAAAGGAGGAGAGAGAAATAGAAGAGAGAGAGAGAGAGACGGGTGAATCAGCAACAGGGGGAAAAAAAATAAAAAGGAGAAACAAAGGAAAGGGAGAGAGAGAATAGGAGAAGACGAAGAAAAGGGGGGAGAAGAAGGTGGAGACAGAAGACGAAGACGAAGACGAGGAGGAGGAGAAGAAGAAGAGAGCAGACGAAGAATACCTCAGCTTCTTCAATTGATCTGAACAGGTTAGGGCTCCTCTCCCCTCCTCCACTCCCTCGATCTCTTTCTCTGTCTTCTCTCCTCCCTCGATCTCTTTCTCTCCAACAGTTAGGGCTTCGATCCACCTCATGCGTGTCATTTGCATTCGATTCGTAGATGTTGGATTTGAGATCAAACTACTTTTATTCGTTTGCTTATTTATTGTTCTGGCCTAAGATTTTAAGCTCAAATATGGACTTGACTGATGTTGTTTTTGATTTGAATGACTTTGATCTGGATTGAACGGATGCAGATCCTGAGCTAGCTAATTCGAAATGCTACAATCTAGAGTTTTTGGTTCTCTTAGATTTAGGGCTTTGATTTGGTATTGACCTAGAGTTCTATGTGCTATCTTTTTCCCGTTTCTTTTCCATCTTTCTTTCTTTCATTCATTTCATTTAAAAATAAAAATAAAAAAAATAAGCTAAATATTTAAAAACTGATGTTATAATTCCAAAAATAGAGGATGGTTACATAATTACCATAATGCCGTAGTTTTATACGCAAATATTTTTGTTTTTAGGTTGATTTGTTAGCTTGCTTTTTATGAATCCATATCAAGAAATTAGACAAAGTTATGAGCTTTCTCTCTACATTGAATTGGCTTTTCCTTGAGCTTCTTATGGGCTCATGAATTTTGGCAACAAAGTGATTATGATGGGTCAAACAGATTATTGTCATGATGATAATATTGCTAGTTTAAACAGTTATATCTCATCTCATGCTTATGTTTCCTGTAGAGCTGATCTTGTATTTATGTTGTTTACTCTATTCTGGGGTGGTATGACCTCACTTTTCTTATAAAAATACAATGACATTCACCATATGTTGTTGGTCCTTATCGAGCATCTCTTTAATATTGGATTCATTGCAGGGTAGAAATGTCGATGCCTTGATTTTGTATTGACAAGCTGTGCCCTCTCTGTCTCATATCCAAATATGATTTTCCTTTGCCCTACAGGTATGTGTATGTATTGTTTCTTTCGATTTTGCTGTCAATGCTACTTTCTGAATGTGTTTTGTTGAAGTGGAAGTGTTTTAGCTTTTCATTGAAGTGAATAGGTGAGGTTGTTCAACCATAATTTGATTCAATTTACACTTCTTCTATGCGTCTGCTACATAATAAGACTTGATTCTTTCACTCTTTCATTTTTGATTCAGATAGAAAACTCGAAGATCTAATGATAAATTTTTGGTGAAAATCCAATAAAATTTTAGCACATTTTGCAATAGAGTTTGAAGGCAGTGATTTATTGTGCTCCCCTGGTACAACTTCAAGAAATTTGACTTATTTTGAATTGTTTTGAGTGTCTCCTCGACTAAAAAACTTATAGAAAACAGTAGGTTAAAATAGAATTCAGCATAGTAATAAAACAAAACACAACCTAGTTTGAGATTTATTTAAAATTCATTTATTGGAATTTTCTTCTATTACACAATATACTAGGCTCATGGAGGGACTGCCTGTTAAAATTTCATGAAATTACGAGGTAGAGAACTATTTTTAAAAATTCATCAAAGTCAGGCCTCTGCACAATTTCAATTCTGCGCAATCATGAAAACTGACCCCCAAAATAGCTATTCTTTTGCTTTACTAAAGCCTCTTTTCATTCCATCTTGTAAACATGATTTAAAATACATCAAAGATCAATAAATTCATGCTTGAAACAATTTAACAAGAAATTAAAAATTGATTTGAAAAATTTACCAACTAAGAAATTTTTATCAAGCTCTCTAGAAATTGAGTGAAGTTCTGCTTAAGGACTTGTACCTCATTGTGTTTCGAATTATTTTGCAGGGGAAGTGTGGTATTGAGAAACAACCTTCTTATTTATTTATTTATTTATTATTTTTTTTTTGGGGGGGGGGAGGATTGCTCTAATTGAGGCACAATTTTTAAGGTCACAATTTTCTAGATAAGGAAAATTGCTTCTACGAATCATCTTCTTCCTTTTATTGGTGCTTTCACTCTTTCCAAATATTTGGTTAATCGTGAATAGTAGAGTAGAGTCCAATTATATCTTTTGTGCTTGTATAGTATTTTGGTCCTTAACTCTCAAATCTTTGAAGCCCTTTTAACTGTGTCTCTTTGTGATGCTAGCTGTTTAGACATAATTGATAGTTACCTAAATCATTTTGAACTGAAATGACGCAGAAGTGGCTTCGGCAGAGTTAGTACTAGTTGTGGAGAAACATATGTTAGAATCTGCTTCTCTTGATTCTGTTGTTAAAGCCATATTTTTCTTGTTATCAGATATATTCTTGGTGTTGTATGGAAAATTCCATTTTGTGGGGTGTCCAATAATTATCTACTTTATTTTATTTATTTATGTATTTATATGTTTTTTGGGGGACTTTTAACCTCTTTTCCCTTTTAACCTTAACTATGAGATTCTTCTTTTTATTTTCTGAAACAAAATTTTAGTATATAGAGAAAACCAATTGTATTGAAGAAATGCCCTAGCACTGTAAAACGTAGCTAAGGTCTTGCATAAACGATGAAATTCTGATACAGGGAATGAAACAATTACTCATGATAGAAATAAAGGAAGGAACAAAAGAACTTCAAAAATGGAATATCAACACGTAGGTGATTTAGAAAACCGTAAGTGAGGTGTTTAAGTTAAAGTAATATCGTTAAGCTATAATTACTCAGTAAATTCTCTTTCTTAGAGACTAATTAAACTTGAGCCCTGTTTGGTAGAGCTGTGGGAAAGTGCTTATAGCTTATGCCTAAACAGCTTATAGCTTATAACTTTCAGCTTAAGCTGATTTCCAGCTTATTCTTAAAGCATCTCCTGCCCCACTCAAAGAATAAGCTGATTTCTGACTTCCACAAAGTTATAAGTTATAAGCTATAAGCTAAACCAAACACATCAAAATAGCTTAAATTAAGCTGAAAGCTGAAATAAGCTGTAAATAATTTCTGCCAAACAGGCACTTGGTCACTTAAGATAATGAAACAATTAGTGGCTTAAGCTATTATTTCATACAACAAAAGAGAGAAGGATGGATAAAGTTAGAGAGAAAATTTCTTCTTGAGAGGTAGAAGAGAAAAAAAACTTTAAGTGAGTTGCTTAAGTTAAACTAAGATCATTAAGTTATAATAAGTAAGTAAATTCTCTTCCGTAGAGAATAAGCATGATTAGTTTGAGTTAAACTCGGTCATTTAAGAAAATGAAGTTGATTATATATAAATTTTGGTTTAAATTCACTTAAATGAGTAGCAAAAGCAACCCTATCAATGAAAATCTTTCCCCACATACAAACAGACTACCTGATGAAATACATGTTATAGCAAGCTCTGTTATCATGGTTCATTAGATGTTTCACTGTTTATACAAAATGGTAAGGTTTATGCATGATTACAAGTCTGTGGTTCGAGATGACTTACTTTGCCTTGTCTGGAGGAACATCTCTCAACCACTCAAGGTCAATGCTTCCATGTTTTCTAACCATTCGGTTTTAGGAAATCCTGCATAATCATGTAATCATTATTGACTTTATTTATAGGTTTCTGCATTTAGCTTGTTATTACACACGACTAGAGCCATTTGAAGCTGATTTTGACAAATATGATTTGTACTCGTACCTTGATTCACTCTGCTAGCAAGTTGTTCATTCCTAGTTCTCTGATAGAATTAGAAATCTCATTGACATCTGCACATTGTATTGCTTCATAGTCCAGGGAGTCCATAGCATTAACTGATTTACCCTTTTTTGACCAAACTTACCTTTTGCATATAGAGAGCATTAGCACCTTCTTGACTAGGGCAGGATACCTTTTTTCTAGGATTGTATTATTGCCTCTTTGAATGGTTTAGTGAATCTTAGATTTCATTTCTAAATTAGTACAGGGCAACCCTACGCCCCCAATAGGCATGAATGCTACTTATGTGCTTATGTGATATTTTGGAAATGATTTGATTTGATTCCAGGGATCAACTATGAGAAAGATAGGGATTTCATTCCCAAACTTTGGGGAGTCTGATATGGCAGTGATTTGATTCTGTGGCAATCCGAGGTATTTGGGGCAGTAATCCAATTTCAAAGATTTGGGGATTCAATTTAGGCAGTGATTCATATTTTGATCATGATTTGAGTAATCGGTAGTAAATTAGGGCGGTGGTTTCCCGATTATAAAGAATTTGAGTTTGAATTTAGGTTCTTGCCTTAGCAATAAATAAAAAAAAGAAAAGAATGATTGCCTTTTTAAAATTTAAATCTCCAAGAAAACATGTGATTAAAGAATAATTTCTAAAAAAAAGAAACTTTCCAACTTAAGTAGAGCCACAGAGATTATGGAAGGTGTTTGATTGAATAAGAATCTTTAAGTCATTGATTTTAGGGGGAATTTCAACTTTTATGAAAAAGGAAGTGGTGACCAAATCTTCAATTTTGAATAAAATTTGGAATCCCCTAAAAGATATTTGACTAAGGAGACAATTGTTTGATTAGATACTTGGAATAAAATCGAAAGCTCCTTGGGAGGAAAGAATTTTGAAAGAAAACCCGAGTAGAATTTTAGTAATTATGAAATTTTTTTGATCAAACAGAAATCTTTAGATTTTTGACTTTAGATGGAATTTGATTTTATGGAAAAGTGTTGATAAGGAGGTAATGACCGAGTCTCTCACTTTGAAATGAAATTTTGAATTTCCTTAGAAGACATTTGACTATAAGGTAACTGATTGATTTCTTGGAACAAGATCTAAAATTTTTTGGAAATTTTTTGAAAATAAAATTTGAATAGAGTTCGGAAATTATAAAAAGTTCTTTTCATCAAGTAAAAATCTTTGGGCCACTGACTTTAAGGAACCTTAATTTTATGGAGAAATGTTAGACACGGAAGTAATGACCAAGTCTCTCATTTTGAATAAAATTTTGGTTCCTCTATAAGATATTTGGCTAAAGAATGATTGTTTGATTGATTCCTTGGAATAAAATTGGAACTCCTCAAAACATTTGAAAAAAAAGAGGAAAGGAAAACATTGAAATTTTAAATAAAAAAAGGCATTTTATTTTGAAAATGGATTGTGAAAAAAAAAAAAAGAATTGAAATTTGATCACGCACTTTTGAAAATAAATTGGGCCACATTTCGAGAAACAATAAATAATGGAAAGACAATTGTTTAGATTGATCATTTGGTAGGATTCCTTAAAATTGCCTTGGTTGGGAATGGGTGATGATGATGACTTCGAGATCCGATGGTAAGTGTTAAACAAAATTGACTGGGTCCATTCACCTATTTTCAAGTTTGTTGCATAATATCCCGGACATTATTCGTGGGTTATGTTATGTCAATAAGGCAAGCATCAAATTATGCTACTAGTACTGTTTGATCATTCCCTTGTGGAAGGAGAGGTATATTGATAGTATTAACTGATGTATCCTTTTGTGACCAAACTTACCTTTTGCGTATAGAGAGCATTAGCACCTTCCAGATTAGGGCAGGATATCCTCTTTTCCAGGATTGTATTATTGCCTCTTTGAATGATTTAGTGAATCCTAGATATCTTTTCTAAATTAAGACAGGGCTACCCTACCCCCCCAATAGGCATGAATGCAAATTATGTGCTTATGTGATATTTTGGAAATGATTTGATTTGATTCCAGGGATCAACAATGAGATAACCCATGAATAAAGAATTTGATATTGAATTTGGGTTCTTACCTTTGTGATAAAAAAAAGAAAGAAAAAAAAAAAGAAAGTATTATTGCCTTTTTAAAATTTAAATGTCCAAGAAACACATGTGATTAAAGAATAACTTCTAAAAAAAAGAAACTTTCCAACTTAAGTAGAGCCTCAGAGATTATGGAAGGTGTTTGATTGAATAAGAATCTTTAAGTCATTGACTGTAAGGGCAATTTCAACTTTTATGAAAAATGGTAGATAAGGAAGTGGTGACCAAATCTTCAATTTTGAATAAAATTCGAAATCCCCTAAAAGATACTTGACTAAGGAGACTATTGTTCGATTAGATACTTGGAATAAAATCCAAAACTTCTTGGGAGGTAAGAATTTTAAAAAAAAACCGGAGTAGAATTTTAGTAATTATGACAAGTTTTTGATCAGTTAGAAATCTTTAGGTTTTTGACTTTAGGGGGAATTTGATTTTATGGAAAAGTGTTGATAAGGATGTAATGACCAAGTCTTTCACTTTGAAATGAAATTTTGAATTTCCTTAGAAGAACTTTGACTATAAATAAGATCTAAAATTCCTTGAAAATTTTTTTAAAATAAAATTTGAATAGAGTTCGGAAATTATGGAAAGTTCTTTTCATCAAGTAAAAATCTTTGGGCCACTGACTTTGAGGGAACCTTAATTTTATGGAGAAATGCTTGACAAGGAAGTAATGACCAAGTCTCTCACTTTGAATGAAATTTTGGTTCCTCTATAAGATATTTGGCTAAAGAACGATTGTTTGATTGATTCCTTGGAATAAAATCTGAATTCCTCAAAACATTTGAAAAAAAAGAGGAAAGGAAAACGTTGAAATTTTAAATAAAAAAAGGTACTTTATTTTGAAGAAGAATTTTGAAAAAAAAAATAGAAGTTGAAATTTGTTCGCGCACTTTTGAAAATAAATTGGGGCACATTTCGGGAAATAATAAATAATGGAAAGACAATTGTTTAGATTGATCACTCTGGTAGGATTATTTAAAATTCCTCAAAAGTGCCGTGGTTGGGCAACTATCACCTAATGGGTGATGATGATGACTTCTAGATCTAATGGTAAGTGTTTAACAAAATTGACTGGGTCCATTCACCTATCCTCGGGTTTGTTGCATAATATCCCGGACACTATTCGTGGGTTATGTTATGTTAATAAGGCAAGAATCAGATTATGTTATTTGTACTGTTTGATCATTCCGTTGTGGAAGGAGTGGTATAATGATAGTCATAATTGATGTACCTTTTTGTGACCAAATTAACCTTTTGCATATAGGGAGCATTAGCACCTGCCAAACTAAGACAGGATACCCTCCTTTACAGGGTTGTATTATTGCTTCTTTAAATGATTTAGTAAATCCTAGATCTCATTTCTAAATTAGGACAGGGCAACCCTATCCCGCAATAGGCATGAATGCAACTTGTGTGCTTATGTGATATTTTGGAAATGATTTGATTTGATTCCAGGCATCAACAATAAGAAAGACAATGATTTCATTCCCAAAATCTAGGGAGTTTGATATGGCAGTGATTTAATTTTGTGATACTCCGAGTTATTTAGGTCAATGATCCAATTACAAAGATTTGATTGTTCAATTTAGGCAGTGATTCATATTTTGATAATAATTTGTGTAATCAATAGTAAATTAGGGTGGTGGTTTCCCAATTATTAAGAATTTGAGTTTGAATTTGGGTTCTTACCTTAGTGATAAAAAAAAACAAAACAAAGAAATGATTGGCTTTTTAAAATTTAGATCTCCTAGAACACGTGATTAAAGAATAACTTTGAAAAAAAAGAAACTTTCCAATTTAAGTTGAGCTTTGGAGATTATGGAAGGTGTTTGATTGAGTAAGAATCTTTAAGCCATTGACTGTTCGGGGAATTTCAACTTTTATGAAAAATGGTAGATAAGGAAGTGGTGACCAAATCTTTAATTTTGAATAAAATTTGAAATCGCCTAAAAGATATTTGTCTAAGGAGACAATTGTTTGATTAGATAATTAGAATAAAATCGAAAGTTCCGTGGAAAGGTAGAATTTTTAAAGAAAATCCGAGTAGAATTTTAGAAATTGTGAAATGTTTTTGATTGGATATAAATCTTTAGGTTTTTGACTTTAGAGGGAATTTGATTTTATGGAAAAGTGTTGATAAGAAGGTAATGACTGAGTTTTTCACTTTGAAATGAAATTTTGAATTTCCTTAGAAGACGTTTGACTATTAGGTAACGGTTTGATTGATTTCTTGGAATAAGATCTAAAACTCCTTGGAAATTTTTTGAAAATAAAATTTGTATAGAGTTCGGAAATTATGGAAAGTTCTTTTGATCAAGTAAAAATCTTTGGGCAGCTTATTTTGGGGGAACCTTAATTTTGTGGAGAAATGTTAGACAAGGAAGTAATGACCAAGTCTCTCATTTTTAATAAAATTTGGTTCCTCTATAAGATATTTGGCTAAAGAATGATTGTTTGATTGATTCCTTGGAATAAAATCAGAACTCCTCAAAACATTTGAAAAAAAGGAGGGGAGGAAAACATTGAAATTTTAAATAAAAAAGCCACTTTATTTTGTAAAAAAAGAAGTTGAAATTTGATTGCATACTTTTGAAAATAAATTAGGGCATATTTCGGAAAACAATAAACAAGGGAAAGACAATTATTTAGATTGATCACTCTGGTAGGATTCCTTAAAATTCCTCAAAATTGCCTTGGTTAGGCAACTATCACCTAGTGGGTGATGATGATGACATCGAGATCCGATGGTAAGTGTTAAACAAATTTGACAGAGTCCATTAACATATCCTCAAGTTTGTTGCATAATATCCCGGACACTATTCGTGTGTTATGTTATGTCAATGAGGCAAGCATCAGATTATGTTACTAGTATTGTTTGATCATTCTGTTGTGGAACGAGTGGTATATTGATAGTAATAACCGATATACCTTTTTGTGACCAAACTTACCTTTTGCATATGGAGAGCATTCGCACCTTCCAAACTAAGGCCGGATACCCTTCTTTCTAGGATTGTATTTATGCCTCTTTGAATGATTTAGTGAATCCTAGATCTCATTTCTAAATTAGGAAGGGCCAACCTTATCCCCCAATAGGCATGAATGCAACTTATGTGCTTATGTGATATTTTTGGAAATGATTTGATTTGATTCCAGGGATCAACAATCAGAAAGACAATGATTTCATTCCCAAAATCTGGGGAGTCTGATATGGCAGCGATTTGATTTTGTGATAGTCCGAGTTATTTGGGGCAATGATCCAATTACAAAGATTTGGGTGTTGAATTTAAGTAGTGATTCATATTTTGATGATGATTTGAGTAATCAGTTGTAAATTAGGGGGGTGGTTTCCCAATTATAAATAATTTGACTTTGAATTTGGGTTCTTACCTTAGTGATGAAAAAAAAAAGAATGATTGCCTTTTTAAAATTTAAATCTCCAAGAAAACATGTGATTAAAGAATAACTTCTAAAACAAAGAAATTTTCCTATTTAAGTAGAGCCTCGGAGATTATGGAAGGTGTTTGATTGAATTAGAATCTTTAAGTCATTGACTGTGTGGGGAATTTCAACTTTTATGAAAAATGATAGACAAGGAAATGGTGACCAAATCTTCAATTTTGAATAAAATTTGAAATCTCCTAAAAGATAATTGACTAAGGAGACAATTGGTTGATTAGATACTTGGAATAAAATCCAAAGCTCCTTGGGAGGAAATAATTTTGAAAGAAAATCGGAGTGGAATTTTAGAAATTATGAAAAGTTTTTGATTAGACATAAATCTTTAGGTTCTTTACTTTAGAGGGAATTTGATTTTATGGAAAAGTGTTGATAAGGAGGTAATGACCGAGTCCTTCACTTTGAAATGAAATTTTGAATTTCCTTTGAAGACATTTGATTATATGGTAACTGTTTGATTGATTCTTCAAATAAGATTTAAAATTCCTTGGAAATTTTATGAAAACAAAACTTGAATAGAGTTCGGAAATTTTCGAAAGTTCTTTTCATCATGTAAAAATCCTTGGGCCATTGACTTTGTGGGAACCTTAATTTTGTGGAGAAATGTTAGATAAGGAAGTGATGACCATGTCTCTCATCTTGAATAAAATTTTGGTTCCTCTATAAGAAATTTGGCTAAAGGATGTTTGTTTGATTGATTCCTGGGAATAAATCCGAAATGCTCAATACTTTTGAAAAAAAAGAGAAATGGAAAACTTTGAAAATTTAAATAAAAAATATGACTTTATTTTGAAATAGGATTTTGAAAAAAAATTGAAGTTGAAATTTGATCTTGCACTTTTGAAAATAAATTGGGTCACATTTCGGGAAACATTAAATAATGAAAAGACAATTGTTTAGATTGATCACTCTGGTAAGATTCCTTAAAATTCCTGAAAATTCCCTTGGTTGGGTATCTATCACCTAATGGTTGATGATAATGACTTCAAGATCCAATGGTAAGTGTTAAACAAAATTGACTAGGTCCATTCACCTATCCTCAGGTTTGTTGCATAATATCCCGGACACTATTTGCGGGTTATGTTATGCCAATAATGCAGGCATCATGCTATTAGTAGTGTTTGATCATTCCCTTGTGCAATGAGAGGTATATTGATAGTAATAACTGATGTACCCTTTTGTGAGCAAACTTACCTTTTGCATGTATAGAGCATTAGCACCTTCCAAACTAGGGCAGGATACCCTCCTTTCTAGGATTGTAGTATTGCCTCTTTGAATAATTTAGTGAATCCTAGATCTCATTTCTAAATTAGGACCGGGCAACCCTACCTCCCAATAGGCATGAATGCAACTTATGTGCTTATGTGATATTTTGGAAATGATTTGATTTGATTCCAGGGATCAACAATGAGAAAGACAGTGACTTCATTCCCAAACTTTGGGGAGTTTGATATGGCAGTGATTTGATTCTACGGCATTCCAAGTTATTTGGGGCAATGATCCAATTACAAAGATTTGGGGGTTCAATTTCGGTAGTGATTCATATTTTGATAATGATTTGTGTAATCAGTAGTAAACATATTTTGATAATGATTTGTGTAATCAGTAGTAAATTAGGGCGGTGGTTTCCCGATTATAAAGAATTTGATATTGAATTTGGGTTCTTACCTTAGTGATCAAAAAAAAAAAGGGAAGTATTATTGCCTTTTTAAAATTTAAATGTCCAAGAAAACATGTGATTAAAGAATAATTTCTAAAGAAAAGAAACTTTCCAACTTAAGTAGAGCCTCGGAGATAATGGAAGTTGTTTGATTGAATAAGAATCTTTAAGTCATTGACTGTATGGGAATTTCAACTTTTATGAAAAATGGTAGATAAGGAAGTGGTGACCAAATCTTCAATTTTGAATAAATTCGAAATCCCCTAAAAGATACTTGACTGAGGAGACAATTGTTTGATTAGATACTTGGAATAAAATCCAAAGCTCCTTGGGAGGAAAGAAGTTTGAAAGAAAACCCGAGTAGAATTTTAGAAATTATGAAAACTTTTTGATCAGACAGAAATCTTTAGGTTTTTGACTTTAGAGGGAATTTGATTTTATGGAAAAGTATTGATAAGGATTTAATGATGGAGTCTTTCACTTTGAAATGAAATTTTGAATTTCCTTAGAAAAACTTTGACTATAAGGTAATTGTTTGATTGATTTTTTGGAATAATACCTAAAATTCCTTGGAATTTTTTTTAAAATAAAATTTGAATAGAATTCGGAAATTATGGAAAGTTCTTTTCATCTAGTAAAAATATTTGGACGACTGACTTTGAGGGAACCTTAATTTTGTGGAGAAATGTTAGACAAGGAAGTAATGACCAAGTCTCTCATTTTGAATAAAATTTTGGTCCCTCTATAAGATATTTGGCTAAAGAATGATTGTTTGATTGATTCCTTGGAATAAAATCTGAACTCCTCACAACATTTGAAAAAAAAAAAGAGGAAAGGAAAATGTTGAAATTTTAAATAAAAAAAGACACTTTATTTTGAAGAAGAATATTAAAAAAAAATAATGGAAGTTGAAATTTGTTCGCGCACTTTTGAAAATAAATTGGGTTACATTTCGAGAAACAATAAATAATGGAAAGACAATTGTTTAAATTGATCACTCTGGTTGGATTCCTTAAAATTCCCTTGGGCAACTATCACCTAATGGGTGATGATGATGATTTTGTGATCCGATGGTAAGTGTTAAACGAAATTGCCTCGGTCCATTCACCTATCCTCTGGTTTGTTGCATAATATTCCGAACACTATTCGTGGGTTATGTTATGTCAATAAGGCAAGCATCAGATTATGCTTCTAGTACTGTTTGATCGTTCCCTTCGGGAAGGAGTGGTATATTGATAGTAATAACTGATGTATCTTTTTGTGACAACTTATCTTTTGCATGTAGAGAGCATTAGCACCTTCCAAACTAAGACAGGATACCCTCCTTTCTAGGATTGTATTATTGCCTCTTTGAATGATTTAGGCTAAGTTTGGGAAGTCCCAAATAAGCCAAAAAGTCAAAAAGTTACTCAAAAAGCTAAAAAGTTAACACTATTCACCAAAAGTCAACAATTACGGCTGCACAACTCTCAATTCAAATTTTTCTCTACAAATCAATTTTTACAATTTTTTATTACACATTTTTCAATAAAAAGTCAAAAAGTTAACCCAAACATCCATATTTTCAACCTCAATTTTTTAGTCCAAAAAGACAAAAAGTGCACTTTTTTAGTCTTCCCAAACTTGGCCTTAGTGAATCCTAGATCTCATTTCTCTAAATTAGGACAGGGCAACCTTATCCCGCAATAGGCATGAATGCAACTTATGTGCTTATGTGATATTTTGGAAATGATTTGATTTGATTCCAGGGATCAACAATAAGAAAAACAATTATTTCATTCACAAAATCTGGGGAGTCTGATATGGCTGTGATTTGATTTTGTGATAGTCCGAGTTATTTAGGGCAATGATTCAATTACAAAGGTTTGGGGGTTCAATTTAGGCAGTGATTCATATTTTGATCATGATTTGAGTAATCAGTACTAAATTAGGGGGGTTGTTTCTCAATTTTAAATAATTTGAGTTTGAATTTGGGTTCTTACCTTAGTGACCAAGTCTCTCATTTTGAATAAAATTTTGGTTCCTCTATAAGATATTTGGCTAAACGATGATTGTTTGATTGATTCTTTGGAATAAATTCTGAAGTCCTCAAATTTTGGAAAAAAAGAGGAAAGGAAAATTTTGAAAATTTAAATAAAAAAAGATTTTATTTTGAAAAAGGATTTTGAAAAAAAATTGAAGTTGAAATTTGATCATGCACTTTTGAAAATAAAGTGGGGCACATTTTGGGAAACAATAAATAATGAAAAGACAATTGTTTAGATTGATCACGTTGGTAGGATTCCTTAAAATTCCCTTGGTTGGGAAACTATGACCTAATGGGTGATGATAATGACTTCAAGATCAATTGGTATGTGTTAAACAAAATTGATTAGGTCCATTCAACTGTCCTTAGGTTTGTTGCATAATATCCTGGACACTATTTGCAGGCTATGTTATGCCAATAAGGCAAGCATCAAATTATGCTATTAGTAGTGTTTGATCTTTCCCTTGCGGAATAAGAGGTATATTGATAGTAATAACTGATGTACCCTTTTGTGAGCGAACTTAATTTTTTCATATAGAGAGCATTAGTACCTTCCAAACTAGGGCAGGATATCCTCATATCTTGGATTGTATTATTGCCTCTTTGAATGATTTAGTGAATCCTAGATCTCATTTCTAACTTAGGACAGGGAAACCTTACCCGCCAATAGGCATGAATGCAAATTATGTGCTTTTGTGATATTTAGATAATGATTTGATATGATTCTAGAGATCAACAATCAGAAAGACAGTGATTTCATTCCAAAATCTGGGGAGTTTGATATGGCAGTGATTTGATTCTGTGGCAATCCGAGTTATTTGGGACAATGATCCAATTACAAAGATTTGCTGGTTCAATTTAGGTCGTGATTCATATTTTGATCATGATTTGAGTAATCAGTAGTAATTAGGGGGGTCGTTTCCCAATTTTAAAGAATTTGAGTTTGAATTTGGGTTATTACCTTAGTGATTAGAAAAAAAGAAGAAAAAAAATGAATTATTGCCTTTTTAAAATTTAAATCTCCTATAAAACATGTGATTAAAGAATAACTTCTAAAAAAAAAGAAACTTTGCAACTTAAGTAGAGCCTTGGAGGTTAAGGAAGTTGTTTGATTGAATAAGAATCATTAAGTCATTGACTTTAGGGGGAATTTCAACTTTTATGAAAAATGGTAGATTAGGAAGTGGCGACTAAAACTTCAATTTTGAATAAAATTTCAAATCCCCCAAAAGATAATGGACTATGGAGACAATTGTTTTATTAGATATTTGGAATAAAATCCAAAGCTCCTTGGGAGGGAAGAATTTTGAAAAAAAAACCAAGTAGAATTTTAGAAATTATGAAAAGTTTTTGATTAGACAGAAATTTTTAGGTTTTCGACTTGAGAGGGAATTTGATTTTATGGAAAAGTGTTAGATAAGGAGGTAATGTCTGTGTCTCTCACTTTGAAATAAAATTTTGAATTTCCTTAGAAGACTGTTTGATTGATTTCTTCGAGTAAGATTTGAAATTCCTTTGAAATATTTTTAAAATAAAATTTGAGTTGAGTTTGGAAATTATGAAAAGTTCTTTTCATCAAGTAAAAGTCCTTGGCCTATTGACTTTGAGGTAACCTTAATTTTATGGAGAAATGTTAGACAAGGAAGTGATGACCAAGTCTCTCATTTTGAATAAAATTTTGGTTCCTCTATAAGATATTTGGCTAAAGGATGATTGTTTGATTGATTCCTTGGTATAAAATCCGAACTCAAAACTTTTGAAAAAAAAGATGAATGGAAAACTATGAAAATTTAAATAAAAAATGGTGCTTTATTTTGAAAAAAAATATAAGTTGAAATTTGATCATGCACTTTTGAAAATAAATTGGGGTACATTTCGGAAAACAATAAATAATGGAAAAACAATTGTTTAGATTCATCACTCTGGTGGGAATCCTTAAAATTCCTCAAAATTAGCTTTGTTTGGCAACTATGACCACCTTGCTTATGATGACGACTTCGAGATCCAATGGTTATTGTTAAGCAAAATTGACTGGGTCTATTCACCTATCCTTAGGTTTGTTACATAATACCCGTACACTATTCACGGACTATGTTATGTCAATAAGGCAAGCATCGGATTATGCTATTAGTACTATTTGATCATTCCCTTGTGGAATGAGAGGTATATTGATAGTAATAACTGATGCTCTTTTGTGACCAAACTTACCTATTGCATATAGAGAGCATTAGAACTTTCTAAACTAGGGTAGTAGACCCTCCTTTCTAGGATTGTATTATTGCTCTCCTTTCTCGGATTCTAGTATTGCCTCTTTGAATGATTTAGTGAATCCTAGATCTCATTTCTAAATTAGGACAGGGCAACCCTACCCTTCAATAGGCATGAATGTAAATTATGTGCTTATGTGATATTTTGAAAATGATTTGATTTGATTCTAGGGATCAACAATCAAACATGCAGTGATTTCATTCCAAAATATGGGTAGTTTGATATTTCTGTGATTTGATTATGTGGCTATTTGAGTTATTTGGAGCAATGATCCAATTACAAAGATTTGGGCGTTCAATTTAGGCATTGATTCATATTTTGATCATGATATGAGTAATCAGTAGTAGTTAGGGGGGTGGTTTCCCAATTTTAAAGAATTTGAGTTTGAATTTGGGTTCTTACCTTAGTGATCAGAAAAAAAAAAAAAAAAAAGAAGAGATTTATTGCCTTTTTAAATTTAAATCCCCAACAAAACATATGATTAAAGATTAACTTCTAAAAAAAAGAAACTTTGCAACTTAAGTAGAGCCTTGGAGGTTATGGAAGGTGTTTAATCGAATAAGAATCTTTTAACTAATTGACTTTAGGGGTAATTTCAACTTTTATGAAAAATGGTAGATAAGGATGTGGCGACCAAATCTTCAATTTTGAATAAAATTCCAAATCTCCCAAAAGATAATTGACTAAGGAGACAATTATTTGATTAGATACTTGGAATAAAATCCACAGCTCCTTGGGAGGAAGGAATTTTGAGAGAAAACCCAAGTAGAATTTTTTAGATTAAGAAATGTTTTTGATTAGACCAAAATCTTTTGTTTTTTGACTTTTGAGGGAATTTGATTTTATGAAAAAGTGTTAGATAAAGGCTAATGAGGCTAATGACAGAGTCTTACACTTTGAAATTAAATTTTGAATTTCCTTTGAAGACATTTGACTATAAGGTAACTGTTTGATTGATTTCTTCGAATAAGATCTAAAATTCCTTGGAAATTTGTTGAAAATAAAATTTTAGTGGAGTTTGGAAATTATGGAAAGTTCTTTTCATCAAGTAAAAATCATTGGGCCACTGACTTTGGGGGAACCTTAATTTTGTGAAGAAATGTTAGACATGGAAGTGAAGACCAAGTCTCTAACCTGTGTAGTAGCTAAACAAGAAATCGGACTTTCTACGACTGTGTATTTGGTAGATAAAACAACACTATTGTCGACTAAAAATTTGGTCGCTGTAGTTATTTGAAGTTTTGGCGACTAAAAATTTAGTAGCTGAAGATGTGATTTAAATTAAATTAGTATGTTTTGAGTGACTAATAGATTAGTTGCCATTTTGCCTCATCAGTGACTAAATCTATTTTTGTCGCGAATACCTTTCACTTTTCCCTACTAAAGTCGCCATTTTTTTATGCCTTTTGGTGACTAAATGTTTTTTTAGTCGCCAATACCTTCCCTGACAATCTTCCCCCGACAAATCCCGCGACCAAAATATTTAGTAGGGAAAATATTTTGGCGACTAAAAACCTTACTTTTGGTGACTAAAAATTTAGTTTCCAAAGTGCAATTTCTTCTTGTGCATTTTGGCTATGTGATGGCAGTCATCGTGTGGTGTTGGGGTATTGATAGTGGCGATAACGATGATAGTGATAGTTGGAACAATAATGATGGTAATAGTAATAGTAATGATGGCAATAACAGGGGAGATGGAGGTGAACTGCATGAAATTGCTCAAGTCTACATTGTGCTCTTGGAGGAAACTAATGAACTCCATGAAATTCTCTTCTGTTGGGCAATAGTGACCACTGCATGGCCATATAGCCTGAAAAATATAGAGAGAAAAAAAAATCAGCAAATGAAGCATTGGTTGTGATTAGGGCTTTGTTTGAAAAGTTGGGTTGATTTTTTAACTTTTAAATTTTTTGGTTATTCTAAAATTTTGGTTAAAAAATTCGCTTGGGTTGATTTTTTAAATTTTTTTTGACTTTTGTAAAAAAAATGGTAAAATGATTATGGTTTAAATGTGATATTTTTTCTTATTAACTTTTTAACTTATTTTATTTTATTTTTTTGACTAATTTAGTCAAAAAAAAAAAAAAAACCAACTTAACCCACATCCCAATCCACACACCTAAAGGTCTCTTTAACTTTTGGATGTCCAATGCCCCAAATGGAAGGGTTAACTTGTCAACAAGTTAATGGCCTTGGTCAAATCAACCTGGAAACATTTAGGGTGTGTTTGGTTTGTGTTTTGAGATAAATTTGAGTTTAGAAATTTTTTTAATTTGTTTGGTTGTATATTTTGAAAATAGTTTTGGAGTTTGGAAATTTGAGATAATTTGATATTTTTTTGTAGTTGAGTAGATATGTGTGAGAGAAAAAGTGATTGAGGAGTGAGGAGAGAAGAGAGGGAAAAAGTGATTGATTGATGTGTAATAGAGGAAGTAATTTTAAATTTTTTTTGAAAAAATTTGTACGCAAACATGTTTTTAGAAATTTTCTTCCAAAAACATGTTTTAAAACACAAACCACACACCCTTATTAATCACAATTATGGATTTGAACTGGTTTAAACATGTTTTAATTGAGTAAAATTGAACAAGCTTACACTTTCGCATTCTTGTCACATCCAATACAAATGAATGGTATTTACGTCATTGCTTGGTTGCACATTCGTGTGACTTAGGAGTAATTATTTAATGTCGTTGACATAGCAATGTCACAAGCACATCTTCACTTTTAATTTCTATGACTCACATAGGACTTACTTGAAATCAAAGGGTTGAGATAAGTTCATGGCGTGACACTCAATAATTTTTTTTTGACATATATGCCCCTCACATCCAAATACCTGAAGAAGGCCATTATGGGCAACCAATCTCCCAGATTGCAGTTGTGGCACTTCCTGCTAGAATTTGATTAAATTTGATTTCATTCATCAGCAATTGAAAACTCAATCCCAAACAAACCCATCAAATTCATATAGCTAAGACATGTATAGTTATGAAAAAAATTGAGTAAACAGAGTGATAAAGAGAATTTTTTTTTTTAGAAAAAAAATGAAGTTACTAGAAAAGCCCAAAAAATGGTCTAGATTTTGATCGCAGCCCACTCTTGCCTGACCACCATGAACTCTTTGGTCGTAGCTCTAACCACAGTTGGCACGGTAGCACTGAACAGGTCATCAACCCCAAAAGACGAATCAGATGCAACCACGTGGCCTGCTTTGTCGCTCCTCCATAGCCTCCACTTTCGACCCTTACCACTATTGCCCACATTTCCCTACAAAAAATAAAATAAAATAAAATAAAGTTGAAAACACTTTCTACAAACAAAGAAAACAAGAAAATCAAGCTAATGGGTGAGTGATGGTTGAGAGTATGGGATTACTTGGTGGCTTGATTGGGTCTTCTTGAGACCAATCAGTGATTTCAGCCATTTCCCTAATGCACCCATTGTAGGTAGGTTTTTGTTTGAGGGGAAAACGTTTTCGCTGAGTGATTTTAGAAGGTTTTTGTCAGAGGGGAAAATTATTTTTGCTGAGTGATTTCGAAAGTGTTTTATAGTGAAAACTACGATGGATGAGAGAGAGAGAGGGAGAGAGAGAGAGAGAGAGAGAGAGAGAGAGGAGGACCTTCGGTGGATTATATGTTAAGTTCCTAATAGGGGAAGGCTTGAATTTTTTAATTCGAATTAAGAAAAGGAAAAACAGGATTAAAAAAAGTGAAAGTGCACCGGTCATAATTTAATTTTTTTAAAGGTAAATTATAAACACACTCTTGAGGTTTATTCAAATTATAAATTACTTTATCTAATTTTAGAAATTATATTATACCTTTAAGGTTTTTAATTTCATAACAAATATGTCTTTTTATTAGCAAATTATCAAGTTAATTAACAATTTTTAATAATGTGAAAATTTTATTTCATTTAATAATTCAGATAATTTTATTATTGTATAGGTGAATAGTTATAAATTTTACTTTTTCTATTAATTTTGTTAAATAAAAAATTCTAATAGGGAAGTATTTGTAATTTTTCAAATTACAGAGGATAATTTGTATTTTAAGCAAAATTTAGAGATTGTATTTGTAATTTATCTTTTTTTTTAAATATTAAAGTACTATTTCTATTTAAATTTTTATTTTATTATGATCTTAAGCTTTTTAAATTTGTGCCCTTATAAATTATTATTTAATAATCAATTGTAAAGTTATACGGTTCGTTTATTTTCAGAAAGAATGAAAGAAATTGATAGTAAGGAGGTTACGTAAAATTATATTTGTTTTGATAATAGTTGTTAGTGTGGAGATTATTAAATTAGTTTTAAATAAAATAATAAAATAAATAAAAATCATGGTTTTTACTTAAGAAAAAATTAAATATTAAGGTTCAAAATGTACTGTCCAAAATGTAGTAAAAAAATAAAAAATTGCACTTGGCCAAACGATTAGGCGGTCGTCCCATAACACCCTAAGCCGAATGGATTATTTTCTAATATCATCTGATCACCTAAACTATCAATCCGCTCATGTGAAGCCTTCTATAATTTGAATGGATTACAAATCTGGACCGCAAACAAAACAAATTTGATACAAATTTACAGGTATTGGGTTGCTAATGTGCCTCAATTTGAGGCTTATTATGTGTTTATTTTTATAATTTGAATTGCCTATTTTGTAGGGTTCATTGAGTACTTCATGCATATCAAAAATTATATTGATCGGATATTGATAGCTACGTGATCGGATTGCATATTTTTTTAAAACATATTTCTCGAAAGAAAAACTTTGTTTATTTTTTTTTATGATAAATATAATTTGATCGTATGGTTATCGATATTCGATTAAGATAATTTTTGACATGCTTAAAGTACTCGACGAACCCTACAAAATGACTGTTTGAATCATAAAAATAAATGGGTTTGTTTGGAAAGTGTGTTGGCTTTTTGGCTTTTTGAATTTTTTAGTCTGGGGCTAAAGGGCTTTTTGATTTTTGATTTTTATTTTTTTTTTTGTTTTTTTGTGAGGAAAAAATGTAATGATTATGGGTTGGATGTGATATTTTATCTTATTGGGTTATATTTCGTCTTTTTGTGGCTAAAATAGTCCAAACCTAACCCTACCCAACCTAACCCTTCTTCCCAAATGAAGCCAATAAACCTTAAATTAAGATACAACAATTATTGTTATGTCATTGACACAACAGCAACCTCTCATCCAAATTTACTATTCACCACTTGCAATCTGCCCTGGAGAGAGCAAAACAAACGGGCCGTGAAATTAAACCGTCGCCAATATTGATATGTTCCTACTCACTTGCCATGTTGTCATCCACAAACTGCTAGTTGAGGTTTTAAAAATTAAAAATTAATTTGATAAAAATTTTCATGTATTTCTTGTCTTTTCAAGTTTATTTTAAATAAATTAATTTTAATTTTTTTAAAAAGTTAAAAATAAAATTTAAGGCAAATTACATATACCCCCTCGAGTTTTGGCTAAATTACAGATACCTCTCTGAGATTTTGGAAATTACATCCCGCCTCCTGAGGTTTGTTTTTTCATAACAATTTGCTCCCTGAGGTTTATATTTCATAACAAATTATCCCCTAATTTCTTATGCAAATATAGCATTCAGGGGGGAATTCGTAATTTCTCAAACCTCAGGGGGTATCTGTAATTTAGCCAAATCTCGAGGGGGTATATGTAATTTGCCCTAAAATTTAAACATTCAATCAATAGGTTTATTGTTTTTCCATCAATAAGGAATAATCCAACAAAAATATTAGACGCCAAATATTTATGTAAAATTCTACCCGAGGTGGATTCCACTGTGATGGAAAGAATATTTGAAACGTAATCAATCAATAGTTTGGTTCCGTATGGGAAGAATATTAATCAATCAATAGTTTGGTTTTGTGAAAACCCAAACAAACCAATCGGCTGATTGTCCTTCCATCAATAGTTTTAAAAAAAATCCCATATGAAACCAAACAAGCCATTTTAATCTTTCCATCATTGATTATGTTTCAAATATATTTAAAAAGTTTTATATAATTTAATAGTTAAGTGTGCATTGAGATATTAAATAGAAAATTCAAGTACAAAGAATCATTAATTCAAGTACAAAAAATTTCTTAGTGTATTTTTCTCAAGCGTAGTACTCCATTATAACACCCCCAAAAAAAAAAAAAACACTAAAAAACTCTTAATGTACTTTAAATAATTGTAATACTCACAGTTTGAAATTATACATTTGCCTAAAGGTTACTACGGGATTTTTGTACTCTTTTTGAAATGGTTTAAAGAATCCTACATCATTTTTTTAGAATGTTACATTTGAGAAAAGTACACTAAGAAATTTATTTATGTACATTAGAGTGTTACACTAACGTTGTGTTTGGTTGAGGGATTTAGGAAGGGAAATGGAAAAGGTGTGTGAAACTAAAATGAAGGTATATTTTATTCATATTTCACTTAACTTTCCTACTTTGTCTGTAAACAAGCTTCCCACTTGCTACCATGCAACACCAATTAATTAAATACATACCACAATGCTTGACTTATTAGGACTGCGTTTGGTTACTGTTTAAATATTTATCAAATTGTTTGTTTTTTTACTTATTTAGCTAACAATTGAGAAGAAAAAAAATTAACAAGATTAATTTATATTTGACAGTTGTTAAAAAAAGTCATTTTTTGAATTTTTGTTTGTATTTAATGCAATTTTTTAGAATTTGTACTAAAGTTTTTATTTTTCACATTCTTCTATCTGAGAGGGATATTAAAAGTTTTTTTAAAAAAATCAAATTAGCCAAGACACATTAACTCTTTTTAGCAAAAATTTTATTGTAAAAAAATTTAAAAGTTAAAAAAAAAAAAATACTGTACCAAAAAATAATTGCCAATCCCATAAAAGTATCTTTTAAACTCATTTATAAATTTTTGAAGATATAATTTGTTGTCTCTAGTGACAACCCCTATGATTCTTTACGATAGATTTTTATGCAATAATCTTTTAATAGTGGTTTAAGAGTGGTTTAAATCCTTAAATCACTCGATTAATTATGTTTTGGAATTTAACCATCCTTAAACTACCATTGCACTAAACATTTTTGCAAAGAATCCTACTCTGTAAATAGTAATGCTATAGACCCCTAAAACATTACTTCTAAATTGATTCACACTAGCATTTGGGTTTTAATTAATTGATTCTTAAGGAAATCAACAATTGACATATAACTATCAGTATCATTAAGAATGAAATTAATGGTGATATTTTTAAGGTCTTAAGCATTTTTCAATAACGATAAGATTACATATCTCAAACACTTACAGGTTGAAGATATTTGATGCATTGATAATGCAAGACAATTCTCTAATACTTTTCAAGATTTATTTCTTTGCCATCTCCAACATCCAACCTTAATTTTCACAAATGAGAATTTCAGTGGGTAAGAAAAGTGAAAGTAGAGCTTACTTAAAAGGAAATATAGAACATTTATATAAGAATATTTTGATTTACCAGTAAAAAGAAAGGTTGTGAGCTCTGAGTATTAAACCAGACATTATAATATAAGTGTAGGTTGTGCCCATAACGATGGTGTGGATCAATCTATCAAACATGAGAAGCAAAAACGTCAAGTACTCCCTAATGAACTTTACTCATAAATTAGTCGAGTTAAATAAGGCTAAACATGTCTAAACATTGAGTTTGATCTCAAACAACAATTATTCTGTGCCAGTTTGTAACAATACTACAAATATATTCTTATTCTTAATTTTTGCGGGAACATTTGGATCAATGTGGTTCTCACAAAAATTAAGAATCCAAATATATATGTGTCATTACCACATCAATACCATTAGTGATACTGAATAATTGCTCAATCTCAAGTGACTAAAGAAGGGAAAATAACCCAACGGTGGTGTTCAGGAAAAAAAATTTCAAAAAAGTGGTTAACATTATAAATATTTAATAATTAAAATGATAAATTTTTTATTAATTTGTAATAATTTTTGAAAATTAGCACTAAATGGGACTCACCCCTTGTGAGAGGGTTGTATCCCATTCTGTATTAGTTTCTATATTTCTAACATTACTGAAATTTCGTGCTCTAGCCAAATGTTTAATAAAAAAAATGTAAATTTTTTTAATTAAATGTTAATTTTAAAATAATGAAATTAAAATATATGATTCTATAAAATGGGAGAAGTGACCTATACCGACCATATTAGGTCCCAAGCGGTGGGTATACAAAATGCGACTTAGGTTTTGTTTGCCAATTTCTAAATAAATTGTTTTTATTTGGTTTAGGTAAATAAGTTTTTTTTTTTTTTTTTCATATTTGCTTAGTTTTGTTTTTTCAAAAATATTTTTTGAATTTTTGAGTTTGTTTTTGTACTTTTTTAATATTTTAACTAAATTTTTACATGCATCTAACCTAGATACACTTAAAAAATAAATATTTTGTGAAAAATATAAAAAATATATATACAAAAATATATTGAATTTTTATTTTTTTTATTTAGTCATTTTTGAAAAGATTTTTGGACTAATAGTTTACTTTTTAAGTATAGGTACATTAAGTAAATTTTTTAAAAAAAATAATTACTTAAAATATTAAAAAAGTCTACTAAAATTAAAAATAAAAAAATAAAAAATCTCACTTAAAATAAAATCTCAAAACCAAACAGATTTGAGAATCTTGGTTGATTTGTACACTCTCGTGGTTAGCCTTGCAAGTGATGTGTGGATTGAGAGGGCAAGTTTCTGAAATTTTTTAAGGTAGGCCATGTTAGGTCGAGACCTAAATCCACTAACCTAGATGAAACAATGTGAACCAACTCAAAGCTAATTTCGACTTATGATTTAGGCTAGTTTGTTTCGAGAAATATATGAAAAGAATAAATAAATAAAAAAATGTGATTGTAGTAGTGATGGTGGCTACAGTGGTAGAAGTGGTCGTAGTGGTAGCGTCTATAGTGTTAGACACGGGTGATTATTCAATACTCCCAGAGTATGGATACGTGGTGCTCCATAAGATTTTGATTGGTGGAGAGACACAAGGGCCCACGATTTATGATAGAGATGGGGGGACAACATGGGGCTAACTAATTGGTAATTAGTTTAGAGTATGGACACGTGGTACTCCGGAAGTATTGAATAATTTCCCGTTAGACACAGTGATGGTAGTGATAGATTTAGTTGAAAAAAATTTAAAAACAAAAAAATTTTCCTTGCAAATAAATTCATTTTTTTGTTCGCCGTTTGTTTCCCTACTCAATCTTTCCACAGTTGTCTCATCTTTCTCAGTGACCATTGCAGCTGCTTAGGCTTTGTTTGGCGATGGATTTTTTTAACTAAATAGTCACAAAAAGATAAAGTAGATTAAAAATCTAATAAAATAAAATGTTATATCTAAATCATAATTATTTCACTTTTTTTTCTCATAAAAGTCAAAAAAACTAAACTAAATAAACTTTTTAACCGAATCTAAAATAACTAAAAAGTTAAAAAACCAACTAAAAACCTAATTGCCAAACGGCAACTAAGTCATATGACTAAAGGAAAAACTTCCACCAACATGACCGTTAGTCCGCTTACATTATTATAACTGTTAATGTTATAAGGTCATTTTGAAGATAAATTATAATCCTCTTGCCTCATGAAACCTACCTAATAGTTTTATTTTTTATTTTTTTTGATAATCAAGTATTCAGATCAGTATGTTTTTAGGACGCACACTTCGACTAATCTCAGAATCCTTAGCCGATCGACCAGGCAACAAGTAGTGACCCTTGAGAAAACTAACTGGGAGTGAGAATCGAATTCAAAATGTCCATAATTTACGACTTGCCTTTAAAAATTTTCTCTCCCAACCAGTTGGGCTACACTTCCATATTCTAGATTCGTACACATTAAATTTTGGACCCACTTTGTTAATGGTTGGTGTCACCTTGACTTTTGTTATGTGAGCTACGAAGTCAGATCATCACCCATGGGCCATGGTTCACCATTGAGCTGCATAAATGCATGTTGACCCAATTGCTCACTCTAAAAAATCAAGCCTTTACATGAACATAAACTAAAGAACTTATTGTAATAATGTGTTGGGCAAATTATACAAATAATTTCTATAGTTTGGGTCTTGTGTCATTTTATTCCCTGACTTTTCAATTGTGACACATTTGACCCTGAATTTTGAATCTTGTTCCAAATAAAGACAATTGAATATATAATTAGATTTTTCAAGGGTAAAATTGTCAATTTGATAAAATATAAACTAATTTGACAAAAATAAATGTCAAAAAAATATTTTTGAATTTTTAAAAATTATTTCTACCTACTAAAAATAAAATTATGTAAAATTGATAAATCTTTTAGATATTTATTTATTTTTTTTACAAAATTAATTTTTATTATGTGTTTGGATGATGATCATATAAAATTAATTTTAAAAAATTAATCATGTAATTTTTATTAATTTTACATAATTTTATCATTGGTGGATAAAAATAATTTTAAAAAAATTAAAAAAAAAATTTTGACATTTATTTTTATCAAATTAGTTTATATTTTATCAAATTGACGATTTTACCCTTGAAAAATCTAATAATATTTTCAATTGTCCTTATTTGGAACAAGATTCAAAATTCATGGTCAAATGTGTCACAATTGAAAAGTCAGGGACCAAAGTTGTCACGCCCTCAAAATAAACCCATAATAACCATAACATTAACATGCATTTATAAAAGAAACTGAATCATTTGAGTTATTCATCAGAGTATTCTTATTGAAAGGCCTCACATGTAACATCCTGCAACATCAAAATAAATGCCCTAAGGGCTTACATCTTTCCAAGCTAACACTTGGACACAAAAAGGATGAGTACTAACTCATTTACAAGTTAAGCCCTAGGCTTGAATGTTTACATGAAATCTCAAAAATAACAAAATAAAACATATAACTAAAGACAAGTCTTCAAAATCCCAAACATCAAATCCTTCCAGGCTAAGTCCGTGGAGGTAGCTTATCAACTGAACCTGAAAATGATGTTCCCATAAAGGGTGAGCCACAGCCCAGTAGAAAAATACTAAACCAAATATAAGCATTGAATAAAGCTATAGCATTCAATAGATGGTTAACTAAGATAACCAATTTTACCGTTAAACAGTCTCATGACCCTAATGTCTAAGACACATTTCACTTTCCATTATTATCAACATGGCTCAGAACCTGGCCAAACTTACAACAGTGAATTATATATCATATTCACATTACTTCCAATATCAACAAAACAAATGAGACTCATGCTCATATCAAAACACTTCATACTTCCCATTTGATACACATTTTAGTGTTGTATCAATAATCATGTAAAAACACTTCAATATAATAAGCACACATAAAAATGGTGCTAATGGAGTCCATCCCCTATCTCCTCCCAAACAAAAATCCGGTTTAGAGGTCCATCCCCTATCTTCCCCTAAACCGTGGAGTACATCCCCTATCTCCTCCCACACAAAACAATGTATGCAAATGCAATGCTCAAACACTACACGTATTTTCTGTATTAATGCAATAGTCAAAATTAATGACTTAACCAATGTGATTAGTTTCAGTTATTCCTAATCCACATGCAATGTCTACAACAATCACGACTATCCTCCACCGATAGCCCAAAATAGTTATTTCTAGACTGGAAATAAATATATCAACAATTCAATAGGTGAGTGATTTAAATTATCCAACTACACCATTTAATCAATGAATTCCTCAATTTCATGAATTTAACCAATTTCCCCAATTTCCTTAAATTAATTACTCAAATCAATTTAGTAATTCAACTAGGGTTTGTTTCCAAAATTTTCAAAGTGTCCCCAACCTATCAAATACCAAACTTAGAACAAAGCATATAAAATGGAGTAGGAAAATCCCTACCTCGAAGAAAATAACCCGTATGGAGAAGATGGAGATGAAGACCAAAGACCAACGTGCTCCAAATCCCAAGTTTCTCAGATTAAAACGAAGCCCTCAACTCACTCTAACTTTTTAATAAAGGATCTAAGGTAGAAACTCACTCTAAGTAGATCAATCGTAAGAGAGAAGGTGTGTAGAGGGAGAGAGAGAGATAAAAACACTCCAGGGGCGGTTTTTAGAGGGTTATGAAGGAAAAGTAGGTCAAAAAGTGATCCAAAAAGTGAAATCACGGACTGATATAATCGACTCTACGCTCGAGCGTAGAAAGCCCCGCTCGAGCGTAAGACACAGAATCATGCTCGAGCGTGAAGAAAACCGCTCGAGCGTCGATTGCACCCTTCCAGAAGTTTTGCAGGCGCTGGCACCCGCTCGAGCGTCAAACTCCCCGCTCGAGCGGAGGAGCAAAAACAAGGGATCACGCTCGAGCGTAAAAACTATCGCTCGAGCGGAAGATCTGCAGAGCAAAATACTGGGAGATGGAAAATCACGCTCGAGCGTAAAGATTCCCGCTCGAGCGTAGAAGCAACAACGAAGGCACCGCTCGAGCGTTAAAACTTCCGCTCGAGCGTAAAGGCCAAAATCTGGGCATCACCTATTGGTATCTAAAATCAACCAACCTGTAACTGACCCGCCCAACACAACCTATACTTCAAATACAAAGAGATTAAAGGACAACAACAACCAATAAGTAATGACAGGATCCTCGGAACCTAAGTCCGGATACAATAATTTAAAGAGAAAAGACCGGGGTCGCTATAAAAGTGACACAAGTCCCAAACTATAGGGGTTATTAGTGTAATTAACCCTAATGTGTTTCTTACTATTCCAACAGCACAATTGCTTATTCATATTGAAAAAATAATAATAATAAAATTTAAACTTTTATTATTATTATTATTGTCAGCTATGAAGTATGGGTACTTTGAAAAAAATATGATACCCGTACCAGATACTTACCGGTATATGATACCTCTTATAGTACTTCTGCATACGTACTGGATACACGAAACACGTACCCAAATTTTTTCTTCTCAATTTTTAACGTACCTAGATGTACTTAGTATATATCCAAACCGTATCGTAACTCAATTGAAACAATATTTTTTTCTATTACAGAGATAAAACTCATTTAGCTAGATTTCTTTTTTATTTTTTGTTTTATGCGTAGTATGATTTTAAAATAAAATTATGGTTTGTAAGTTATTTAATATATTGACATTTAATTTTGATTAATATATTTACTTTTGGCATTAAATGTTAATTGTAGGTTGGACCTTAACAAATTAAAATATTTAATTAATTTTTACGTTATTCTAAACTAAAAATAAATATTTTTTTACAAGCGTCCCGAGCCGTACCCCTACCTTATTTTTTTTGAATTTTACTGTATTGACATACCTAGTACCAATACTCATTCATACCCATGCTTCATAAATTGTTAGGATATTAAACTATGAGTAGCATACCCTTCCACCTCTTATTGTCATTTTATATGAGAATGAGATCATTCATCTCAACGACCATCTTCAATGGTTACTCAAATCTTCTATTAAATTTGAATTTGATAAAAAATGAGTTCTTTTCCTACTCTAACGATTGCATAAATAGGTATCAAATTGAGAATTTCACTTTTCTTTCATCAAACTGAAGATAATGTGCCTTTTATCAAATTACTGTTCATTACCGTTGCCGGATGTCCCGCCAGATGTTCTCTTACATGACTATAGCAATGTGACATGATAATATATATATATATATATATATTTTTTCATGTGTTTGTTTGGCGATGAAGTACTGGAATATGTATCACCGATTTGAAATTTTGTATTTAAATACAAAAGAGGCTTCTGGATTAACACTTCTTTCAAAACTCTATATTCACTTTTAATCCATAAGCTTTTCAAACATACATAGCTTGATAGATATGCATATAAGTGTGTAACTTGATTCGGCTCAATCTAATTCAATTCGAATTTTTTTAAGATTTTAGTAATATATTTTTGAATTGAGTGCGGATTTGAGGAGAAATTATAATGTTTGAATTAAATTTGAGATAAACAGAGAAACTGAGCAATCTGAACGACTTAAAATCTTCATTAAATGATGTTAAAATTATCTAAATCGTTAGATCATCTCACTAATTAGAATAAAGGTTGAGACCCCCTTTGGGGGTCACCCCCTTGACACCTTTTAGTTTTGATTGGTCAACTTTTCCTTTTTTTTTTTTTTTTCTTTTCACCCAATCCCCAACCTCCATGTGTGTGAGGAGGTTGTGGGGGTGGGTGTTTTAAGGGGTCTAAATCAATGCCCCACTAATTATTATACACCCAAGTAATACAATACAATACAATACAAAATTCTAACATTTTATTTTCTCTCACATAAATGACAAAGATTATCGGAATAATGCATTGGTACCTGAATTCTCATCTCTCTTTCATTATAAAAATAATTTTGTTTTGATTAGTTTTAAGGAATTTATTTATTTATTTATTTTTCTGTAAACACCTATTTTTTGCAAAAAGAATTCTAAACAAGTGTTAATGAGACACAAGGAATAAGAGGCTTATTGAAATCAAAACACTTTTTATTTAGCTGAATTCAAAATATTATTTTTTAAACATTTTTTAACTATTTCCAAGACAATTTGCCACAAAGACATTCATTAGCATTTGCCTTTTCAAAAATAACAATTATTTTCGTGCAAAATAAAAATGATTGTCAAACTTTTCATTGCTTGTATTTCTTAAAACATGAAAAGCAAAAATAAAACAAAACAAAAACAAAACCAAAAACGACTTTTTTTATCTTTTCCTTTTCCCTTCTTTTTTTGGTTGGTAAAGAGCGAAATCATTGCCATCTTGAAAAGACAATAATAATACATTAATAGAACATCATGTTAGTAACATCACCTTAATTGTGATGTGAAACTAGTACTACATGACAGCACTCCCTAAACAGTCTTCATGGTGCTAAGCTCCTCCATTAGAATTTGGTGTCCACTATGATAGGTCTCTAGTTTGCTTCCAAACAAACTGATATCATCTGCAACTGCAAGCTCTATAAGTTTAGGGTTTACTTTTTTTTTGAAGCACTTGTTGAATCACTACACGCGGTAGTTTAAGGTCCATATGCTTATAACTGAAGCACTGGTTGAATCAGGGCTTCCCCCGTAGTTAAGCTCCACGAAGAAACCCGCTCCTTCGCCCCTAGCTAGTCTTCCCGGATTAACACAAATGCACTTCGCTTGCTCTTCTCCGTCATTTTTATCCCCAATTGACAACACCTGTCCGCATAGAAGATGAAGAGTTAAATTTCATTCATACAATCCAATCTGCTCTAAGCTAGATAAGAAAGAAAACTGGTTTGCAAACAGAATTTATGTACAAAAAAGTCCACTAGAATGGCGTGTCAATGGCAGTTTTGAAATAACAAGTCACTTTCATGAGTCTTTTGATTTGAAATGAATGAATATCATTTTGACACATCATTTTGTATAACTATTCTATTTCGTATATCCATCATTACTTTGATATAACTAGAACTATCATTTACCTTCACGAAATGAGCCAAGTCAGAGGATAGGATTAGGATATCTAGATTACAAGGGATCTGAAGAGCCTCTGGAGCGAGAGAAAAATCCACGGGAGTATCTTCCATTGGTGGGTATAGAGGATAGAAGCTGTTTTCAAAAAGTAACCGTCTTTTCAATTGTTTAAACTTCTTTAATATCAAATACAGAAATTTCCATTAAGAGAATAATAAAAACATGCCTGTGCTGGCTAAGTAGATGATTTGCAAGTCTATTCATGCGCTGCTTGGATCCCCCAGATGGATTCCGTGAGATCTCCTCTCTGCTAAGTTGTTTGAGAACATCTACAGTGCAGCAACCTACCTTGATCTGAAAACCCAAAATGTGATTGAAAACTAATTAGAGACTTGTACAGTGTGTTTTAACTCAAAATGCTTCAAACCATTGTTTTAGAATTTAAAATAATAAGATTAAACATATTCCCCTGGGAGAACCTTAACTAGATTCTTTCTAATTCCATGTTGCTCTTCCAAATTGTATTCATCTCAAGTTTAGGGCATTCTGCTAATTAGTGTGTTTTTACTCCAAAAGTACGGTTTCAAGCTTTTTTGTGGTGCATGAGATTGATATAATGCAAAAAAATTTCATCTCATCAATGCATTTTGAAGAATTCGGAGGAGCACACACAAACATGAAATTAATGTCTACAAGTACGAACAATCATAATTTAAGAATAAAGGCAATTAGTGATTACCCCATTTGCACTGAAAATCCCCGGATTTGTAAGACTGATTATTTTGAACAAATCTCAGAGATGCATTTGTAATTTATTTTAAAATAATTGAGTCATGACCAAATAAAAAATATTTTAAATTATAATTAAAATAATACCATAACTAATTGAAGTAGCTCCCCATAACTGAAAATTACAAAAGTTGTAACTAAGGTACATGATACACCCTCCAATAGAATTTTCTTTACGTAATTTCATTTTATTATATCCCTCTCAATTATTTTTTATTAGAGTAAATTACACTTTTCACTTTTAAAATTTAATTTAAATTTTATTTTTAACCTTATTATTTTAGTTTGAATAATGCTTTAAACCTAGTCTCAATTTAATTATTTTGTTCAAATAATTATTAGTTTCTTCTACACGTATATAGGAGAAATTTGAAACTTATTATAAAATTGTTAATTTTAACAATCTAATTAAAATTAGACTTAAAATGTAGTAACTAAATCGTTTAAATTGAAGTAATGGGATATTAAAATAAAATTTGAGCCAAATTAAAATATTAAAATTACAAAAAATACCTACAAAACCTACAACGTTCTTCGAATATTTTTCCTCATTTGTAAAATGAAAAAAAACATCAGAAATAGTTAAAAATGTCACTAATTTTTGATTTTGTGAAGAAACCTAATTTTTTAAAATTTCCTCAAGATAATTTGATTGAATGCAGTAGTTTGATTTTGCAGAAAATCAAAATTTCAACTCTTTTTCCAATTAATTTTAATGGGACTACTTCAATAAGAGACCCTTGAAAACAAAGTTTTTAATCAAATAATTGATATATGACAAAAAATAAAAGAAAAATAAGAACAAATGGGAATATCGATCTGGTTGACCCTTTGAAATTACATCATCGTCAATTTTTTATTTTTTTTACAAATGCAGTTTTATGACTTATGTTTCAAATTTGAAATACCCCAACAATTATCTTTTTATTTCAATTAAAATTGTATTAGTGGCAGTAGTGCCAGAGTCACGCGACAATTTTTGTTAACAAATTTAACACCAAATTAACAAAAAAAAAAAAAACCACATTAAACTAGCTTATAACTTACAGTCAAAGGGGCTAAAATTGAACAAAGAGATTTGAAAAATTATACTTCACTGGCTGGTAAAATATTATATGCTTCAATAATTAAAGAGATTCGAAAAGTGTACTTCCATTGATTATATGCTTCAATAATTAATCAACTAGTTGTGCAAGTAGTCATAACACCTTGTTTTAAGACCATGGGGAGCCGTAAGACAAGACAAACCAACATCATTTTTTTTGATAATTAGGTATCCGATCAATTTGCGCGCAATTCAATTATCCCCAAGACCCTGAAATTAGGCTTCGTTTGAGAACATACTAATTTAATAACTTTTGACTGAAATATGAATTAAAAAAAATTAGTATGTTTAAGATGACTTTTTAACTTTTTATGAAAAGATGTATAAAAAATAAAGAAAAAAAAGAACCTTTGACTTTTTAATATGAATTATTGACTTTTTGACTAATTTAGTAACTTTTTGACTTTTTAACTAAAAAAGAAGATTCCCAAAGGAGGCCTTAATGATCAGATAAGTCAACATCTCATATATATCAATAAGCTCTTGCTTTTACCTCAACTGCCCTTCTCTCAACTTCAGAGAAAAATAAGAAAACCCAGAAAAGAAGTAAAAAAATATCTAGTTTTAGGCTTTTCCTAAGCTGTTTTTGGGTTCAAAAAAGCCTAAAAGTCATAATCCTAAAATGTTAAACTTTAATAGATTTTTTAAAGTTCCAGACTTAACACAAATAAATAATTTTAAAAAAATCACTGAGGCAAATGAATTTCCCAAAATTAATTTCTTGAATAGTTTTTACACAAATGTTACCAAACCAAGCCAACTCTTCTTGTATCCCAGATAATTAAGGTCAGTTATTATTGCAACCTCAACACCTCTGAGTCTATCCATTACACCATTGACCCCTTTGTGTCCCCCTATAAAAACAAAACTGGGAAAGGGAATCTGCAAATTGGAACATTTAGTCCCTGGCATTTTTCTGGATTCTCTTATTTAGTTTGTCTTGCTCACGGTACCTTCCACGCCGTTCTTCTCTCTGCCGCTTCTTTGAAATCTGCTCGTCTTTGGCTTTCTCCACTTCATGCATTTTCCTCCTCCCCATCCTTAAGCTTTCGCTTCTTCATCTGCACACCAGGCAAATGAACACACAAACTTAAAGCTAAACAACATAATAAAGGAATTTTAGCTTCACTTTGCACATGTTTTTTGAGGATATGAACTCCGAATGAAATCAAAGAAAAACAACACAACAATAAAAAAACTAAATACGAACAATCATGAGATTGATATAACGCAAAAAAATTTCATCTCATCAATGCATTTTGAAGAATTCGGAGGAGCACACACAAACATGAAATTAATGTCTACAAGTACGAACAATCATAATTTAAGAATAAAGGCAATTAGTGATTACCTCATTTGCACTGAAAATCCCCGGATTTGTAAGACTGGTTATCTGGTAAGACAATGTAATTTCTTTAAAATTGTGACTTGCGAGACTGCAAACTGAAAAATGATCTGGATCTAGCAACCAGTTCACAGGTGGGCTTCCCCTAGTCTAGTAGAATCATGCATACCTGATGTTTGAGATCGGCTTGCTGAATATCAAAAGCAGGCTGCAGAATCAAAGCCAACAACATTAATCTAGAAATTAACACTTAATTATGATCTCAATTTTTTGTTAACTAACTGGGAAAATAGAGATACTATATAAATTAATTTAGCAATAAAATTACCTGAGAGAAAACAAAGTCATGATTTGCGTCCCGTATAGATGGCACGAGAATCACACGTGCAGCAGAACCATATATTCCACATAATCTTGAAGCTGCAAACCATTGGAGGAAAAAAAAATTTAAAAGAAAGAAAGATAAAATCTTCTCAAACAGAAAGAAAGATAAAAATTTAAAAGAAAGAAAGATAAAAATTTAAAAATTTAATGAGAATCAAAATTGTAAAGCTTACCCTCTTTTGTAACTTCATGTTCATCACTCAAACCCAAAACCCAACCCCCCCCCCGCCCCCCCCGCCCCAACCCCCCGCCCCCCCAACCCCCCCCCCCCCCCCCCTCACGTCACTCCCCTCCCCTCACTCACGTCACTCCTCTCCCCTCACTCCCTCCCTCCCCCCTTCCGGCCCACCCTCCCCTCCCCTCGCTAAGAGTGATGTGGAGAGATGAAAGGCTCAAGGAAGCTGCTTCAACGGGAGATGAAAGGTTCAAGGAAGCTGCTTCAACGGGTGATATGAATGCGAAGACGAATCCGGCAGTGACTTTCTGGGAAATGAGGTGGGTTTCAGAGAAAGAATAGGATTTACCGGTGGAATCAATGATGAGACAGGGTCTGTCTAGGAATTAAGAGAGGTTTTGGAAGCAGTAAATGTGGAGGTAGGTGGCTGGAGATGGGAATGTTAGGAAGCTTTGATTGGAAAACATGGGTTTCGGAAGATGAAGACGATTGGTTGTGCGGCGGAGGAGGAGAATGAGAGTGATGTGGAGAGATGAAAGGTTCAAGGAAGCTGCTTCAACGGGTGTTCAAGGAAGCTGCTTCAACGGGTGATCATCAAAGCACCGAAGACGAATCCGGCAGTGACTTTCTGGGAAATGAGGTGGGTTTCGGAGAAAGAATAGGATTTACCGGTGGAATCGATGATGAGACAGGGTCTGTCTAGGAATTAAGAGAGGTTTTGGAAGCAGTAAATGTGGAGGTAGGTGGTTGGAGATGGGAATGTTAGGAAGCTTTGATTGGAAAACATGGGTTTCGGAAGATGAAGACGATTGGTTGTGCGGCAGAGGAGGAGAATGAGAAAGCTTTGCCCTGTCTCTTTCAAAGAAAAGAAATAGCGAGAAGAGAAGAAAAGCGAGACCGCTCCCTCCCCTCGCCTCCCTCCCTCCCTCCCTCCCTCCCTCCCTCCCCTCCCCTCCCCTCGCCTCCCTCCCTCCCTCCCTCCCTCCCCTCCCCTCCCCTCGGCATAGGTGGTGGTAGTGGTGTTGGCGGGGTATTGGCGGTGGTGGTGGTGGTGGTGGAATAGGGGAAGGTGTTGGTGGTGGTATAGGTGGTGGCGGGGGTATTGGTTGTGGTGGTGGAATAGGGGGAGCTGTTGGTGGTGGTGGTGGTGGTGGTGTTGGAGGAGGTATTGGTGGTGGCGGTGGTGGGGGTATTGGTGGGGGCGTAGGTGGTAGTGGTGGTGTTGGAGGAGGCGTTGGTGGTGGTATAGGTGGTGGTGGTGGTGTTGGAGGAGGTATTGGCGGTGGCAGTGGGGTGGCAGTGGGGGTGTTGGTGGGGCATAGGTGGTAGTGGTGGTGTTGGAGGAGGCCGTTGGTGGTGGTATAGGTACTGGCGGGGGTGTCGGTGGCGGTGTAGGTAGTGGTGGTGCTATTGGAGGAGGTGGTGGTATAGGTGGTGGTGGTATAGGTGGTGTTGGAGGAGGTATTGGTGGTGGCCTTATCAAAGGTTTCAATGGCTGCCCCTCCCCTCCACTCCCCTATATATATACATACATATATCCGGGAAATAAAACTCAGAAAAAAATAAATAAACAAATAAATAAATTTCACTCAATTTAAAATTCCCTCCCTACTTCTCAAAAAAAAAAATTTCCTCCCATGCTCAACTATTCCTTTTTAACATTATTTCTTTCTTTTTTTTGTTGGTGGTGGTGGTGTTGGAGGAGGTATTCCTTTTTTTTGTTTTCATTATTTCCTTTTAATATTATTTCTTTTTTTTTTAGGTCCCGTTTGGAAACATGTTAATTTAGGTTAAGTTTGGTATATTACAAAAAAGTTAAAAAGTCAAAAAATTACTTAAAAAGTTAAAAAGTTAACACTATTCACCAAAACTTAACAATTACGGCTGCACAACTCTCAATCCTAATTTTTCCCTACAAATCAATTTTTATAATTTTTTATTACACATTTTTACATAAAAAGTTCAAAAATTAACCCAAACATCCATATTTTTTTCCTCAATTTTTTAGTCCAAAAAGACAAAAAGTGCATTTTTTTAGGACATCCCAAACAACCTCTTAGTAACTTTTTAGCTATTTGGCTAAAAATGAACTAAAAAAAACTAGTATATTTGGGATGATTTTTTGGCTTTTTACGAAAAATGTGTAAAAAATAGAGAAAAAAATGAATCTTTGACTTTTTAGTATGAGTTGTTGACTTTTTAGCCTTTTGACTTTGACTAAAAAAAACCGAGCAATTTGAACGACTTAAAATCTGAATTACATTATATATATAATTAAATATATATTATGAGTCATTAAATGATGTTAAAATTATCAAAATCGTTAGATTATATCACTAATTATTATACACCCGAGTAATACAATACAAAATTCTAACATTTTATTTTCTTTCTCATAAATGACAAAGATTATTGGAATAGTGCATTGATACCTCGATTCTCATCTCTCTTTCATTATAAAAATAATTTTGTTTTGATCTTATTAATAATTTTAGAGTTTAATTTTAACAAATTATATAACCAATCTAGTTTTTTTTTTATTATTATTTTAAAGATTGAATTTGTGGGTAATTTGGGTTTAGTCTTACTTGAATTTATTATATTCGAATCAAGTTTAAACAAACAAGTTTGGACTGCAAATCTGACTTGAGGAATTCAAAAAAAGTTGAACTAAAAATTTGTGGCAGGACTAGAAATAGGATTGACAACTACAATTGTAAACCACAATTCCAAAAGAAAATGTTATTGTCAATTAAAATATGACTTATTACCGTGAGGTGCTGATTTATTTATAATGGTGCTATATGTATTAATTAATATAATAATTAATATATGAACATATAACGATATATTATTATTTTAAAATTATAACCTCATCTATTATATAAATTAAAAATATTTAAAAATTTTAAAATTATACCACATTATCCATTAATATATTAATTGATATACTAATTTATGGTATTATTCTTATTTATTAGTTGGTTTTCTCCATTTCTATATTTTATATTAGGAAAATGGATTTTTAATTTGCAAGTTTTGTAAGAGCTCTAAGTTTCTAATTTAAGTTTTATAATTTTATAGTTTTTAAAAATTAATTTTTTTTTTTCCATTGATTAGTTTTTATTTAAACAAAAATAAATAAATAAATAAATATTAATATCCCTTTTTTTAATTTGCAAGTTTTGTAAGAGCTCTCTCCTTCCCTCTCTATTCTACTTCTGTTCTGCTCTCTTCTGGAAGTGTTCTCTCTCCTCTTCTCTATCTCTGTTCTGTTTCTCTCTCTCTTGCTCGCCGTGACCCCCCTCGTCTCTGCCCAACACTACGGCGGCGCAATAAATGGCTCCGGCAACACCACAGTCTACGCCTTCAGAGAGTGCTTGAAAGACCTTTCTCGCTCCAATTGCGATCTCTATTTCGCTCAAATCAAAACCCAGATCCTTTGTTGCCTCCCTTTTCCAACGTCTGATTCGCGATGGTTGATTGTTCTACGATGAGTGTTATTTGAGGTACGACGATTACATGTTTTTTTTTTTTTTTTTTGTGTTGTTTAACAATGGTGCATTTGCTGTTGGGTCTGGCTTAGTGGTTTTTTTTTTTTTTTGGTGTTGTTTAATAATGGTGTTCTCCCATCTCTTCTGTGTGGTGTTCTCCCATCTCTTCTTCTCTCACTACAAGAAATTACATTTTTCGCAACGCAACAAAATATGTTGCTAAAAGGGAAAATTCGTTAGCAAAGAGTTTTGCTGACACACAAGGCTACGTTGGCAACCCGTAGGCAAAAGTGAGTCGGCAAAAATTTTTGCCGACGAAATTATTATTGCATTGGTAAAAGTAATGCCTTTAGCGACGAACACAGTCGTCGATAAAAGCCTTCATCCATCGTCGGCAATTTACCTTGCGTCGGTAAAAGTCATTCAAATATGATGATTGTGACACTTTTCGCGACACAAATTTGCATGGGCAAAAAATATACTTTTAGCAACAACATATGCGTCTGCAAAAGTAAACTTTTGGCGACACATTGACGTCGGTAAATGTTGCCATTTGCCAACGATTTGTTTGTCGCTAAAACTTTACTTTTGGCAATGACAAATTAGTTTTGGCAAAAAATACATTTCTACCAGCACAATATGAGTAGGCAAAAATAAACTTTTAGGGCACATTTACGTCGGTAAATGTTGCCATTTGCCAACGATTTGGTTGCCGATAAAGCTATACTTTTTTAGCAAAAAATACACTTTTAGCAACACAATACGAGTGGGCAAAAATAAACTTTTGGCTACACATTTACCGACAAGTTGTTTGTCGAGAAAGCTTTACTTTTTGACAACAATAATTTTTGTAGCGGCAAAAAAAATTGAAAATCATTTATATTTTTTTATAAGATTTACATATTTACAAGAGGCATCCCTCAGGTACTACTATTACAAACTAATAACATTGATATTAAATCATCTAAAGTTGATGTGTAGACAAAAAAAAATACTGTTGAAAAATATGCTTTTGGAAGCGGGTGTATAAAACCTGAAAGGATAAACTCACTAAAATACTCAAATACATCCAAATTGTGAACCCATAGTAAAAACAGCAGATAACAAAATGAAAACATGAAACTAACAACCACCCAAATTTGTAGCAGACCAGCATCTAGTAGCAGCCTGCTTCACAGCAACATTGCAGCAGCAGCAGCCCAGCAAAATTCTACAACAGCACACCGGCGGCAACAGCAGCAGCAGACCGACAGCAGACCAACAAGCAACAACCATCAGCCACTAGTGCTCTGAAAAATGAGAGAAGAAAAACAGTTAATCATTGGGGGGGGAGGGGGGGAATTTGGGGAAATCCTCTCTAATAATAGCGAGGCAGGGTGGGTTTCCATTACGTACGGATTTAATTGCCATCCATAATTCTACCCAAAAGATTCCACCAATGAATCTCCTTCATCAACAAAATCAACAAAAAATAACTATCTACTATGTAGACAATTCAACAACAAAAAAGTAGAGCATGATTTAAAGACGACTGATTAAGTTGCCATTTCTTTGTAGACAACATGTGCATGACTGGGGATTATTTGATATCAAACCAATAACCCATCTTGTGCAAGTCACTATCTCGAGTACAAATGCAATGTATGTTTTTAGTAATTTCTCTAAGAACGTAATGAAAATGAACTCTTATGATTAGATGGATTAAAAAAATGATGCATTATTGTTAGAACTTACATCGTTCCTGCCACACGGGTACTGACATGAGTCATGTTGGCTGGGATAAGTTTTGGTAGACCAAAATCTGAAATTTTGGGTGTCAAGTCTTTGTCGAGGAGAATATTGCTAGTTTTGATATCTCGATGAACGATATGTGGTCGCACTTCCTCATGAAGAATGGCAAGTCCCCGTGCAATCCCAACGCAAATTCTAGTTCGTGTTCGCCAACTAAACTGGATGCTACTGTAACTTCCACCTGAAAGCCAAGGTCATGATAATGATGATGATGCTTTAAAGCTAAAGTTCGTAAATTGAGGTGCCAAATTTGTGTTTTTATGCCAATCCAACAAGCGTAAGAGTACCAAACTAAGAACGGATAGATTAAATTACCAATAAGTGTTTGCGCAAGGCTGTTATTCTCAAGGTAGTTGTAGACCAGAATTCTATGATCTTCATCCACGCAACAGCCATAGAGCTTGACTAAATTTTGTGCTCTATATCTAAAATCACTCTAATCTCTGTCAAGAACTCCTTCACTCCCTGTTTTGATTCAGGTGAAAGAACCTTTATTGCGGTAACATTCCCATTTTAAAGCCATCCCTAACCATCAATAAGCAAATTTTATTTGAAAACAATGTGTTAGTCTACAGAAGCAAGACCATAAATTAGTATTTTATTATATGATGATAAAGTTAGCATTATTGTGGAAATATGTCAACCAAATATACGCCTATTACCTTATGATCCATGCTTTCTAGAGCTAGCAGGGCATCGTCTTGACTAGTGTACTGAATAGAAGCATACCCCTTTGACCTCTTCACCTTTTCATCCATAACAAGCTTAACTGTCAGTGCAACTAGATAGAATTAGCAAACTTGAAGCATGTACTGGAACAAATAGGTAGACATGACACTTTCTTTTTCTTTTTTTCATGAACCAAGGAAAAAAATATATGAAACATACCTTCGGCTATCTGGCCAAAATTTTCCTTCCTTAAACAAGTCTCAGTGGTGGAATATGACATATCTGTCATTCATGATGCAAGGTAAGAACTTATGTCCGGGCAACAATTGATGTCATCTTGAAGAGAAATAGAGAATTTGGGCATTCAACAGATACTGAAATAGTCCATTGTCTTTCACTTAGAAGTTGAGATGAGTGCATTGCATTTGAAAGCATTTGAATATATGTACAACTACTCTTTTGCAAGTGTTAACCAAAACTACACAAATACAATTTCACAATGTCAGCTTTAATTTATAGGATAGAAAGATTACATATGTATCTACAGCATACTAGATTTCTCCTAATTCTACTAGAAAAAAGACTCAGAAATAGAGAATTTTGGCTCTTTGACCATTAAGACTTTTCTATACCCAATAAAATCACAAATAACAATCCAATAATATTCAACCTTTACAGTTTTCAATGTTCATATAATATTCAAATTCATTATAGGCTATGAACATATAATACAAATGACAAAATATAGCATGCATACACAGTCTAGTCCAAAAATAAGAATATACTAGTTGTTACCTTCCCTTCAAGATGCATGCCTGACAGGTGCAACTTCACCCACATTCCGCAACCCATTCTCTTCCAGCAAGTATTGCACTCATATCATCTGCAGTACGAAAATTCATCCCCAACTCCAAAACCTGCATTTAAAGATTTGTAATTAATAGATCATATCCAATTTTATTACAGCCGAAAGGTTTGTTGGTTCTTTAGCATACTTCTGTAACTTACATTCATGAAGCAGAGCCGAACTCTTTCCCTACTCAGTCTGTGTTCCTTAGTTGTAAATTGTATGTATAAAACAGTCCTTAATGCACCTTAGCGAGCCATTTGATGAAGATAAAAGGTTTTTATCTGTAATTTTTTTCCCAGTTTAGTTTGAAATTGCAAATATAACTTGACAATCATGATACTGTAATCTTACTTTATTCACTGAACACGGTCTCTTCAAATTCCATGAATATACATCACACATTTGGAAATTAATCTTACTGTATTGTCCTTGTAGGTTAACAATCATAGAGTACAGTTTTAGACATACTAAATGCTATAATCTGCTGTTTCTGCATTACCAGTCACACAGTTGGAGGTATATTGGACAGAGCCATTGAAGCAGAGGACAAAAAACATGGAGATTTATTGAGGCTGGTGATACTTCCTCTCTTCTAACTCTCTTCTGTGTCTACTATTGGCTGTTCTGCTATACACTATGGTCACTTTAAAAATCCTTTCGTTATTTACATTATGTTACTATAATGTGAGCAGGATCATGTTGAGGGCTACCTTGAAATGTAAGCATTTTCACTTCCATCATCTAATCTAACCTACATACAGATACATCTCTAACATAATCAATGTGGCAGATCAAATAGAAAAGAAATGTAGTGAACTTCCTTACTTGACAGCAACAGAAAATTAAGTACATAAATGTGGAAAATAAAACCAAACCTTGTTCAAAAGGGCACCTGGCTGGATCCCCAAAATACTGAGACAATGAATCTGCACTTCTTCCCTGCAAGATAAATGTGTCGGTATACTTAACTAAGCAAGAACTTGCAGATTTTAACAAAAGAAAATCAAACCAAATTTACTGCTGAATTTTCCACTAAGATTAAAATTTCAGTATTGGCAAATCCCCTTTATTTTATATCTCAGCATCACTGCCAACAAACATACACTAGTTTTGTCATGAAACTAGAATTATGTACATCTATGAAGATCCAACAATTCCTTTACAAAAAGAAGAGTCAGCATTTTTCCTTTCAAGCATATTTCTAAATTTTTCTCTTTTACAGAAAACATTGTATGCCTACTCCTGGGCATAAATCAAGTTCCTGAGGTCGCTAATGCATCAATGTCATTTTATTGTTCCTTGCACGAGCATCAGACAACTTAAGTAGGCTGTCCAATTTGAATCCTATGGCAGATCCTGAAATACAAATGAGGACATCAATGCCAAAAGCTTTCCACCAAACAAAATATTACAGATCATAACATACTTCAATCTCACAGAATAATACCTCAAGCAGTGCCTTGGTTCAATGCATATCCTATAGTGAGAATCGTCTGCATTACTTGATGTAATCTTGCAGATTCTTTTACCTATAATAACGGGTATGATAGTAAGGTTCTGGGAGCTGTGTTTTTGTAAAGTGATAAAACAAAAAGGAGAGATTTAGCCCCTCAATAAAGCTTTGTATAAGGGGTGAAAAACACCACCTGGTCAAGCGAAACCATGAACATGTTAAATGGGTCATCAATCTAACTAGAGGTTCCAACTGTCTTCAAATACTTCAAAAAAAATAAAGTAGGTAGAAAGAGAGAATAAAAAGGGTTTCAATAGTTTTCAGAGTTATGCAACCACCAAACTTGACTAGTTCAAGGACCAGGGCAGTTGGAACCATCTAACAGCCTCAACTGCTGGATCCATCATTACGCACATTGGTCTTGTCTAAGTTTTCACACAACGCACCACATACTACCCCAATTCTCTTTTAACCTCACAAGAATCCACCACAAAATTAATCACAGATATAGATTGAAGAGGGAAGTTGAACAGATGAAATGGAATGCAATCAGGATTAAAAATACCTGGTGAAATTCAACAAGGAGATTATTGCTCGCAAGATATCTCTCAACTGATAAAGCAGCAATGCATCCTAAACCTGCTGCAGTTATGGCTTGCCTCCTTTCATGATCCTATATGAAGACCGGGAAACTGAAATACAAGTCTCAAAAAATTACAAGTTCAATGACTAATACAAATCTGTAAGATCATCATATACATGTTGGGCCCATTCCCTAACAGTTCATAATTTAAAATTAACCAAATTACCCTTAACTACTAAAATTTAATAAAACATAAATAAATCTATCTTGCCCATTTGTTCTCTGTAATACTTCTTTTAATACTAAATTAGAAATAATTACCTTTTAATCAATAACAAAGAGAATGTATTAAAGGAAGTTCAACAGAGAACAAGTGGCCAAGAAGTCCACCAGCAAAAGCTAAAAGCAAGATAAAAAACTGAAAGATTACATATCACACACAGCTTTCCAATATCTAACAATAAAAAATAAGGAAGTCTCCTTGAAAGAGGGGGCCGATGAAGCCCAAAAATATACAAAACAGAAAATTTTATCCCATAAACCCCTTAAATCTTCTATATTTATCCTCAAACACTCCTGAATTTCTTAGCGTGTCTTAGATAAATCTAAACATACCCCGTTAATGTTAGTGCAGATTCAGCAATATGACTCGGCATAAATTGATCCTTCAAAGCACGAATAGTTATCAAAGTTATTTTCTCTAAGACTCTTTTAACATATTGAGTCCTCCATGTATACTTCACTCATTCCATAACTGTTCATCTAAGAAAGGAAATACAGTATCATGGAAATATTTGTGCACTAGGATTGCACTAAAATTGTATACATCTCTTCCACCAGATATATATGCATTTGGTGAAAGTGTCCTGCAGCAGCCAAACCTAATCTGTCCTACACCTTACTGATGGAGTTTCATTTCCCAAATGAGTAATTAATCCATTTTGAAATGCCAAAGCAGCACATTTTGGGGCATGTAATGAACCTGGAGAGTTCCATAAAATAACAAACAGAAGCAGGAAATAATCAAGTAACATTTGACATAGTTACCTGTACATCTCCGGCAGCAAATACACCTTCAATAGAAGTTTTTGCAGTACCCTCCACCAATACATAACCTTAGCTGTCAAGTTCAATTTGGCCTTCCAAAAATTGGCTATTTGGTGAATGACCTATCCCATAGAATAAGCCTTTTGCCTCAAGCACAGACTCGTCCCTAGTGTCAACTTTTCTAACCAAAATGCCAGACATTTGCCCTGTCGTATTGCTAACAATATCCAGAGTCTTTGTATTGAAGTGCACGGTGATATTTGGATTGTTGTAAACTCAGAAACATTCGCCATAATCAACCTGTTAAACAAACATTCAGGGAGTTGAAACTCAACATCTAAATTGTTCATTAGTAATTCTATTCACCAAATGGGGTGAAAAGAGCAACCCATCCCATTAAATACATCAAACTCGTATAACAAGAAAGAATCAAACTAGAACATGCATCCAAAAAGAAGGGGGCCACACACATGTGAGGGAATAGAAAACAACCACCACCATAAAGCAAACTTTGGGTCAAAGTTTCATATCCAGATATCATAATGCCCCCACACGCAATCATGTTAAACAATACAAGTTTAGGGGCAATACTCAATAACGAACTTAGGGGCAATACCACAACCAAAGAATTAGCATAAACATACCAACTAGGAAGCACAAATGCTTTTAAAAAGGTGCCCTGTGCGTATGGTGGTACGTGTTAGACACCAACACTCTTTGGACATGCCCCAACACTGTGAACGTATTGTATATTTAGCATTAGAGCATTAGAATTTCCTTTTAAGAGTTTCCTATTTTGTTCTTTCCTAATGTGTTTAGTGCATCTCTCTACTTAAGAAACATTCGGTCTTGTAATTGATTAAGAGATTAATGCAAAACTAATTTTCTCTCTTTCTCCTCTACCAAGTTCTGAGACCTTGACAATGGGGGTTATGAGAAACAACCACCCACCAATGCTGGACACACATCCTATCATTTTTCAAATCTTTTAAAACCAAACACACTTCAAACATTGGCGGCACACATCTCCCTTAGACGTGACACATGTAATTTATCTAGTCATACCGGAAGACCATTTTGGTGGTGTGCCACCCACTAGCAAGGGGCTTTTTTAATTTTAGGAATTCAAACGCCTAAAACTTCCAATTTGTTTTGGAATAGAGCTTTTTAAAATAAATATAAAAATAATGTAAATTTAAACATATTAATCCCTCTTCCTTTAGCTTTTTAAATTTGAGAATCCAAAAGCTTAAAACTTCCAATTTGTTTTAAAATAGAGGTTTTTAAAATAAATATGAGGAGTGACGTGTCAAGAAGATGATTAGTTGATATTTAAATATTCTCTAATTATCAACCAATCATCTGCTTGACACATTACTGAGTCTAGAAAGTGCATCTAAAAAGTGAACTTGTATATCATTTTCCTTATTATTATTTTGATATCTATTTATTTTTTCCCATGTCCATGTTTTTTTTATTTAAAATTTCCCTGTTAATGCGTACATATTGTATCACAGCCGCATGGTGTATACATGTATTCAGGCTTCTTATTATCCTAGCAAATCATCATATTATCTGGAAAATGTTTCCACTGGAAGCAAAATAGGAGCCATGGGTAATTTACTAATTGATTCAGGACAACACTGACCCGAAACAGTTGCTTAGGGTTGAAGATACTAACTACAGAGCTTAAGACCAGGATGACTAGTAAGCTTGCAAAATGTTGGGGGTAATAGTAGTATCTTTAGCTTGAAAAATTTATTAATCCGGGTTACCATATTATTGTAGCATCCTACTGATAAGCCTCACACATTGCATAATTAAGAGCATCATACAACACCATCTAGGAAGGTAACATAGTTACCAGTGAAATATGTCTCTTTGCTTCATTAAAAGCCCATTATCATATCTAAGTATAAAAAATAAGTAATTATAACCACAGAAAACAGTTTTAAGAGCCCAGTTTTAAGAAAGCAACACTTAGTGCTATGCGCCCAAATAGTAAATTGAAAGTCTAACATGCTTTTAGAAAGCAAAGTCCTCTATTGGTCAAATATAAAACTACTCTTCAATATATCATTTAAAACAACTACAAGAAGATAAAAATAACTCTGTATTCCTATAAATTAATTGAGGTATTAATTAAACAAAAGAAAAGAGATGTACATTCTGCTAGCTGCAATTGCCGCTGATAAACAATGGAACAAAACTAATAATAAAGCGGATCTACTGCAGCACTGACAACTATGATAGAATTTGTGCAAAAAGTTGACCTTAAGTAAATTGAATTTCAAGTTTCATAAGCAGTACCTTATGTGGAAGATTGGAGTAAAGTAAAACAAATGAGAAAATTGGAAGAATGTAGAACAAAACCCTCCTATCAAGAAAAACCCCAATCTGCAACAAATATGTTACATCAAGTTAGAAAAGGGGAAATGTACTTTAACTCAAGTTGGACAATTTCAAAGAGATCCAAATTCTAAGCAACATGTATGCTGTATAGAATTTTAACTAAATGTCACTACATCAAAAGATCTGCAAACTATTATTACACTAAAACATGAATAGTTTAAGAAAAAGAAAAGCCTCGCTAGCTATTTATGCAAACAAAAACCAACTCAGAGAAGCATTTAACATTAAAGATTTTTAAATAAGTTCTTATGCTTATAAAACATGTAATATGATTAGCAGGCGAAATGACCATCAGTACTTTACTGAGCTCAAAAGAAAAAACATTTCTCGGGACCACTTTTCTAGTAAGATATAATACCCACTACACTGCACTCCAGAGTTGTTAACCATGACAATAGAGAAGAATCTGAAAAACGTAGACATCCAATCCAAGCAGCAAGCATATCTCATCACACTGTGACTGAACAACTAGCATATACACGAGAATGAGATGCCTGGCAAGGCAAGAAAGAGCTTTTTATATCAGTTTCTAGACTTACCAAAAAGAGAGGATATGAAGCAAGCAACGAGCGGGGAAGTGCTGAAGTGAAGTACCAATAAAATGGGATGTGTCTAGAGTAAATATTGAGGAACAAATAAAATATGAATTTCACAAGATACTCTAGTTATGTCAAGGGTGTATTTTGACGAGAGTTTTGAGGAATTTATGACATAAAAAGTATAATAGAGTAGCACAAACAGACCACTACCTGAGCATAGCTGAGCAGCCAAGAATTAAAACACCCAAAAAACAGTAGCAAACTTACCAACAACATAGCACACCAGAGACCATCACAGCAGCAACCATGCCCAGACCACCCTCAGCCATTGACACAGATTCCAGTGAACACTGCTTCCATATGAAGAATACATCTAATTAAACAAACTGACATATGCATAGCTCAGCTCCTATTCCTAATGCAATATTGAACCTGCTGCCATGTCATGATCCTTGCTCCATTTAGCAGCAACTAAAAGTGATAACTCAGAGCCCACCCAGCAACGGGGCAGCCTCCTTATAAGCCCAGAGAACTCGAGGCCAATCCACAGCAATAGACAACAATATCACCAACCTCAAGGCCACACTCCAAAACAGCATGTCAATTTAGTATCAGTTAGGTAAAACAGCATGTAAATCCAAATCTTTTAGAAGAAAAATTCCAATAAATATTAGAAAATACAAAGTAATTAGTTTGTAGTTAATAACATTTCTATAAGGGAGAAAAAAGAAAAATTTTAGACTTAAATTCATATACAACAAATTAGATATTAGCATATTCCTATCGATGTGTATTTTTAATAGAAGCCACTGAAGTCAAGGAGCATTTAACCAAAAAATAACATGATATGCAAAACTTCTGCACCTGCTTTCACTTTTTCTCCTTTCTCCCCCCCCTAAGGTTAGGCTCCAAACCTTCAACCCAATGCTTTTTGAAAAGGCAGAAGGATAACAATTTCTCATTTGCAAAATTCAAGAATAGGAACATTGTTACAGTTGAAAGTTAATCATGTCACATAACAAACAGAGGCTTGGTTTCAAAAAATTAAGCCTTAACATGCCTAAGAAAGTTAATCAAAACTAACAAGTAAATGACAACAACATACTGACAGTCTAGCAAGCGCAATGATTTCAGCTTATGGATGACATATAAATGGTAATTTGGCTTCTTTGTGATATTATTATCAAGAAGACTAAGAAACTGCAGCTTAGGGAGTGATGCAAGAGGATCAATCTCAACCAAATTCGTTAGTTGATTGTTAGTGAGAACCAAAGTATGCAACTTGGGCAAGAACTCTGCAAATCCACAAAACAGAACATATCAAGCTTATGTTTGCTGAATAAGCATTATATTTTGTGATTTATTCACATTTTTATTTCACCAAACTTTTCATCTCCTTGGTGATTTCTCATATATAACATGATAAGCTTCAAATATAGCCATTTTCTTTATATATATATATCTATACACAAGATCCAGAGGATTGCACCCGCCCATTGATAGTGAGTATCCTGTGGAGGCCAAATGGCCCATTTCACTAGCATAGAAAATGAAGGTAGAAACATTATCAGTTATGTACAACTATTTAGATTTTTTAATAATGTTTTCATCTTTCCATTTCAAAATTATGAGTCATTCAGATAATGGCATCTAATTTAATAACTATTCATTTTGTTTTTTGCTATTTATGAAATAAAGAAGTCCATGTTACTCAAGGAGAAACAAAACAGAGCTGAAGCCAGCCATACATGAACAATTGATGCTATCACATCTTAAGTCTAAATGGCCCATTAATTCCACTCCCACAGGTCAACTACCCCTAGACCACACACAAAAAGCACTAAAAAAAGGTACAATTCATAGCTCTAAACCCCACCAATTCATAGCCCTCGTATAACTACTATTTTTTCCCTTTTGCATAGAGAAATTGACACTCGACGCAAGGAGAGAAAGGAATTCATAGAAATTAAGTGAGGTGTTCACTTGTAATAATACTATAGAGATATAGATAGATATGTATTAAAATAACACCCACAAGAAAACAATATAAAAGCATAGGAAGAGCCAGCCATTCTTAGTGGCATTTTATCAAGCACCTAGGAGGCATAAATAACATATATATAGTTTTCTTCTCTGCTAGACAGTAGAAATAAAATAGAGATACATAGAGATACCTAAGAAAACATAGATTCACAAACATACCCAGCCAAAAACAACAAAGAGAAACAGAGAAGTAATCATCGTACACATAACACAAATCATCTTGATATGGAGAGTCACGATTTTGGTATATGTTAATATTTAGATACATACAAACATATGCAAACGTCACACAAAGACAAGGAAGAGAATCACCTCATACGAATTTTCTTTCCAGCAAAAACCTAGCACAAATCTTGAATAAAGAGAGAATGGTGAAAGTAAAATAGGAACCATTAGAAGTAAAAATCAAAATTACCTGAAAAATTGGCAATGACAACGAAACCTTAATTTTTCAATCAAAACCCCCCAAATAAAAACCCAAAATTCTCAATTTAAAACTTAACTTCTCAAAATTTTTATTTTTATTTTTCAATTAAAGTCCCCAAATCACTAAACATATACATGAAATAGAACAAATGGTGATAGAAAAATCTGAACAGAGTTTGGCTAGAAACAGAAAAATCTACCTCCAAAGGGCTTCGGGACTACCGTGTTTGCCTCTCAATCTCCACCGATTCAATTGATAGTAGAACTTTGAAGAACAACGGTTTGAAGAACCCTTTCCCCTTCCAACCAATTCACTGCCTTTCTTCTCCCTCTGTCCCACAATCAGTGTCTTGTAGGTCGCCCATGCGGTTTCGTTAAAAATCAATTTTATTGTAGTGTATGACATAAAAGATGAAATTATATAAAAATAATAAAAAGAAAATTAATTTTTTTTTAGTTTTTTAGTAGAAAAAAAATTAAACTAAGTTTATGAAAATAAAATCAAACATATTGAAATTGATAATCTAACCACATTTTTTAGAAAAGTTTAAATTAACTCAAATTAGCCATGTCAACTTAAGAGTATGTTTAGCCTTGATGGGTTCATTTTGTGATCTAATTCAATGATCACTTTAATTTTACAATTCAATAACTAGAATATTTAAAACTCTTTCAAAAGTTATAATAAAAACACAAATCAATAAATCACCTGTTTCACTAGTAAAACTTTTACCGACGAATAGTGTTATCGTCGCTAAATGTTTAACTCTTTGCCCACGCCAACTTGTCGTCACCAAAAGTAAATACACTAATAGCAACGCTCATTGTGTTGGTAAAAAATAAGCCTTGTAGCTAAAACTTTTGAAATTTTGGTGCCAACAAATAATTTTTGTGCTTAAAGAATGTTATGCTTTTTTAGCAACGATAGTAAATTGTGTCGGTAAAGGTATACTTTTACCAACGAAATTCATCACTGTGTCACAAAAAATATACTTTTCGCTACGAAAAATTGACATCGTCGCCAAAAGTAGTTGCCAAAAGTGCAATTTCTTGTAGTGTCTGTGTGTGTGTGTGTGTGTGTGTGTTGTTTTGTTCTGTGTTGTTCACCATCATCCTTCTCTCTTTCTCTCTCTCTCTCTCTCCCTCTTGCCACTATTTCATTGAGAAAAAAGAAAAAAGAAAAAAAAAAGGGTGGTAGGAAGGGGAAGAGGGGGGCCAAAACGAGCCAGTCTATTTTCGAGTAGAGTTGTTTAATTTTTGGAAAAATTATTTATAAGTCCTATTAGGAAGACTTATGCTACATATCGTCCTACTAAAAAACTTATGTTCTCATAAGTCCTGGAGGAAATTTGTTGACACATTTACCCTCAATATTAGTTGTTAATATCATAAATAATAGTAAAACCATATATAGAAAATTGAATGTTACCATAGATTATATCTATATAAACATAACGTAATGTGACACCTACATAAACGTAACGTGACACCTACATAAACGTAACGTGACACCTATGATCTATGGTAACTTACAATTTGAAATTGCAAGTTACCATAGATCATATCTACATAAACGTAACGTAACATGACATCTACATAAACGTAACGTGACACCTACATAAACATAACGTGACACTTAGGAAATTGAATGTTACCATAGATCATATCTACATAAACGTAACGTAACGTAACGTAACGTGACACCTATATAAACGTAACGTGACACCTATGATCTATGACAACATTCAATTTCCTAATGTTATCATTAGGAATGGCAACGGGGCGGGGCGGGGCCGGGGATCACCCTCCCCGTCCCTGATCCCTGATGGCAGAACTTCCCCCCCTCCCCGTCCCCGATGGGGAACCCACCCCCACCCCCCACCTCCACCCCCGCCCCCTAACGGGGATCGGGTTTCCCCGACCCCGAAAATCCCCGCTAAAAAACAACATCAACAAATCTCAACATCTCAGTGAACTCAAAAAGCAACATTAAGAAGATCAAAAAAAAAATATATATGTCATAGATATATATATATATATAACAATCATAAAAAAAATTATATATATATAACAATCATCAAAAATCATAGATATATATATACACACAACAATCAGATCTATTCTTCTTCTTCAGATCTGTTCTTCTTCTTCATGAATCACAATCTGACGGACGGAGGGCTTCACGGACGGGGGGAAAGGGAGAGGGTTCATGATCTGACGGAAAGCTTCACGATCTGATGGATGGAGGGCTTCACCGTGAAGCCTTCACGGACGGAGGGATCTGACGATGGAACGCTTCACGGACGGAGGGAGATGGAGAGGGAGAGGGGGAGGGGGAGAGGGAGAGGGGGAGGGGGAGAGGGAGAGGGAGAGGAGAGGGAGGGAGAGAGATGAGACTGAGTCTGAGATTTGAGGGAGAGAGAGATGAGGGCCACGGTCGGTGAGAGAGAGAGACACAGAGGAAATGAGAGGAAATGAGATCATCTGAGAGAGTTGAGAACAAAAGTACAACTAATATTTATATAATACAAAATATAATCGGGGAAAATATAATACAAAATATAATACAACTAATATTTAATAATACAACTAATCATCGAGGCGAGGATGAATCGGGGAAATTCCGGGGCGGGGCCGGGGCCAGGGCTGACGAGCCTATCCCCGTCCCCGGCTCGAAATTTATTGGGGAGTGATTTTTTAATACCATCCTCGTCCCCGTGGGAATATTTTTCGGGGAAAAACCACTTATTTCGGGGTCGGGGGATCGAGTCCCCGTCGGACTGGGTTTAAATTGCCATCCCTAGTTGTCATAGATCATAGGTGTCACGTTATGTTTATGTAGGTGTCATGTTACTTTACGTTATATAGGAAATTGAATGTTACCATAGATCATATTTATATGAAACGTAACGTGACACCAACATAAACCAACAACATTTTCACATTCAATTTAAAAAAATAAAAACTCATTAAGTTTGCGAAACGTAACGTGACATGTTACGTTACGTTTATGTAGGTGTCACGTTACGATACGTTTATATAGGTGTCACGTTACGTTACATTTATGTAAGTGTCACGTCACGCTACGTTTATGTAGGATCATGTGGAATACATTCCTATCTAAATAGGACTTGAGACTCTATAAGAAATTACATAGGACTTAGCCTACCATAAGTGTCCGAAAAGGGACTTATAAATAATTCTCCCTTAATTTTTTATCATTTTTGGTTTTAAATATTATAAACAAAAAATTATGTCCTTCTAAATTACGAGGACTTAAAAAATAAATTTTTTAATACAAATATATTTTTTTAACAAAATACAAAAATATTTAGAAAATGAATGACTTTTTTAACAATTGCCAAACATAATGGATTCTATTATTATTATTATTATTATTATTATTATTATTATTATTATTATTTTATCTCAATTGTCAATTAAACAAATTAAAATAAAAAAATAAATATATACTATGTGAGTGTTTGGGAAGTGAGTTTTTTTTATAGGTTTTTTTAATTGTAGGATATTATTGGAGAAATTTTTTTTTGTGTTTGGGAAGATAGTTGGGTTTTTTGTGGTTGGATGTGATGTTTGCGAGATAAAAAGTGAAATGATTATGAGGTTTGATGTGATATTTTGTTTAGATTGTTTTTTTTTGGTTTTGTAATCAATTTGTTTTTTAGTGAAAAAAAACAATAAAAAACCAAAAACCAAACTTCCCAAACACCCCCTTATGTATACATTATACAGTTACCTATATTTATTTATGGTAAAAAAAAATTGCAGTTATGATTTAATTAAATGGGATTATGGAAACGATAATGTTCCTAATTTGGCCGCCATTATTTTTTTTATTTATGTATTAATACATGCATTACAGTACCAACTTGGCGAATAAAATGCTAGTTAGATACAGAGAGAGAGAGAGAGAGAGAGTGTGTTTGGATTTGGTTTTTGTTTTATTTTACTGAGTGTCTTCCTGTTAAATCCTTTCAACATTTGTATTGATCCTTGTTGTGGGTATTGTTGATTAGGTAGTTTTCATGCTGTATTGTTTTGGGATTGAGGAGATCAAGGTATGCACTCCAAATACTTGTGATATTGTTGCTCATTTTTTTTTACCTTATTGTAAATTTATAAAATACCACAAAATGTTGATATTTCTTCATCCTCTGTGCTTACAGATTAAGATTGGTTAGGTGATTAAGATCCGATTCACATTTTCCTCCTCTTTTGAACCAGTGTTTCTCTGATTTGGAGGCCATTGAAGTTGGAGCTGATTCACATTTTCCTCCTCTTTTGAACCAGTCCTATTTTTGTTCATTGCTGGAGTCATGGCGACAATGCTGCATTCTAAGTCCAGGCCCTCGTATTCTTGGTGGTGGGACAGTCACAATAGCCCAAAGAATTCAAAATGGCTTCAGGAAAATCTTAAAGGTGTTTGTTTTGTCACTTAATTTTTGTTGGTTTCTGGTTTTAAGGATTGATGTCTTTTGCTTGCAATTGATATTTCTGTGTTTGTCCTTTTCTTTTCTTTATGTTGTTTATTATTTTAAAGAATCATGAAATTATAAGATAGTAGAAAGCAGAGGCAGACCTTCATATTATCAAGTTAGGGAACTTACTCCTAGGTCTTTGGTCCGGTAATTACTGATATATGTGGGACGAGAGGACTACATGTACTTGGGGGATTAGTTGGGGAGAAGCCGCGGACACCCTTGTGAGCCAAAAAAAAAAAGGGATGGGACTTGCCAAAAAAAATATATATATAGAAAAAGAAAGCCCAAGTATGGAATTTCTTGATAGTTATTATTTGGATTTCCATTCTTTCCATTAGATATGGAACCATTTTTGTTGTGTTAAATAATAATTTAGTACATAAATAACGGCTAACACTTTTTGACATTCGCTTTGGGTTGAACTTCATACAGCAATGGAGAGGGAGTTAGTTCAGAAACATATGTTGAAGTTAAGACTTTCGGAGGATTTTAGAAAATGATGAAATTTGATGCTATAGTTTTTCCAATCCAAATGTTGTTTATGATTTTTGGTTAATATAATATTCATAATTTGTACAATTAAAATATATAATTTTAAGTAACTAAAATTGTTTATAAAATTGTTGTTCATATTAAATGAGAAAGGTAAAATTGGGATAAAATTCACCATTATGGAGAATTGAACTTTTGGGCAACATTTTATAAAAAATAGGACTTATTTGTCCAAAATAAAATTTGATAGGACTCAATAGTAATCTTGAGAGCAAAATAGGACTTATTGATAATTTTTCCAAGAAAAAATTTGATTCGTGGGGTTGCATTTATTGAATCAAAATAGCCCTAGCAAGTAAGGATACCATTGTGCCAACTACTCAACTTTGAGTAGAGTTGATTAAACTCTATTAGCATACAAGTAATATACGATGTAGGTTTGCAATTGAATCTCGTGATCTTAAGTGTGAGTGAACTTTGTTAGGGTTCCTTGACCTAGAAGGTAATACCTAAGTTGCATACTTGGAGGTGATATTTCTCTTCTAGAACCACGATTATGTGGTTCAAACCAAGAATCGAGTTTTAGAAACATGTTTATGCGGAGTAACTCATAATGCAGTTTAAACCAAGGCATTGGGATTACTGTTTTGGTTTCAAATTTTAACCTTTTTCCCATGCAAATATGATTCGTGATAGTGCTTCCTTCCTCAATTCTTAGTTTCCATTTATTCCTAGATTGGGATGTATCTCATTTTCAAGCTGAGAAAGAGCTGACAATGCTAGTGTCAAGTTGAAGTCTTATTCGCTGCTTTTTCTATTTTTCAAGTTTTTCGGTATGGCTTCCATGCTATAGGTTCCCACCTAAGGTTTTGCAACCTATATGGAATTCTTGATTTTCTTTTGATAAATTATTCTGGCCTTGGTCCATGACAATTAGTGGTTGTTTGGTTTATGGGTTAGCATTAAAATGTCCTCGAATGTTATCTTTCCTACTTTCTATACTATTATTACTACCTTGTTACAAAGGTGAAATCAGCATGAATGACACTCTTCTTCCAAGAAGTCTAGTAAGTTTCTTCTTGTATTTCATATCATTTCCTACTAGTTTGTATGTTTTTTCATATGACGCTTTGCATTCATTAATGATAGAGTACGTAGATCACCTCAGTGCATTCTAAGAAAATTGATCTAATGGTCATTTGATCCATCTGTCTTCAGTTTTTAACAGTCATAAAAGTTCCAGTCATAATTGGTCCCAATGCTTCCCCTATTTTAATAATAATAAATGCATTTCAGCCTGTTTGAAATCGTATTTGAAGTGTCGCAAATATTTGATGGCCTATTTTAAAGCTTTTTTTTAAGGCCACAATATTAACTCTTCCACATGTGGTTTTCCGAACAGATATGGATGCCAAAGTCAAAGCAATGATCAAGCTCATTGAAGAAGATGCAGATTCCTTTGCAAGAAGGGCATGAAGTACTACAAAAAAAGGCCCAAGCTCATGAAACTAGTTGAGGAGTTCTACCGAGCGTACCGTGCCTTGGCGGAAAGGTATGATCACACAATAGGGGGGCTCCGCCAGGCTGATTGAACCATGGCAGAAGCATTTCCTAACCAAGTCCTGTTTGTACTGTCTGATGATTCACCTTCGGGATCTTCAGCACATGAACGTGAACGTCACACGCCTAAAATGCCACATCGGTGTGAGCATTGCTTGGAGAAAATATCTAAGCTGGAGAGTGAACTCTCTTGTGCTCAAGAGGAAATCAGATGCCTTAACAGTGTGGTTCTGATTGAGACTGCAAAGCTCAAGAGTGCTGAAGAAAAGTGTGTTCTGTTGGAGACATCAAATCAATCCCTGCGGTTAGAGGCGGAAAATCTAGTGAAGAAGATAGCAATGAAAGATCAACAGCTTTCTGAGAAGCACGAGGAGTTGGAAAAGCTTCAAGCTTGTGTACAAGATGAGCAATTGTGTTTCGTGCAAGTTGAAGCCACCCCCTAAACTTTGCAGAATTTGCACTCTCAATCTCAATAGGAGCAGAATGCTTTAGCATCGGAGCTTAAAAATGGGCTTCAAATGTTGAAAGACTTGGAAATATGCAAACATGATTTGGAGGAAGAAATTCGGCAAGTTAAGGAGGAGAATAGAAACGTGAATGAGCTGAATTCATCATTCGCCATTTCAGTGGAGAATCTGCAAAGTGAAATCCTTAAATTGAGGGAGATGAAGGAAAGACTCAACGAGGAGGTTGGACTGCAAATGGGTCAAACTAATTCCCTCCAGGAAGAGATTTCTCATCTGAAAGAGGAAATCAAGGATTAACTAATTCCCCCGCTCGACCGATCAAAGATCGGCTTGTACTAAGCATAATATTTTATTTTTGAAAACACATGTGTTCTTATTCTGGTTATTAACCTAGAATTACTATGTGATGCGCATAGCATATAAGTATAGACTAGATCGCCTAAGTTGGAACAAAACATTGCATGTTCGTTTGTGAAAATGATTTTGAAGTTTGCTACTCGCAAGTAGGCTAAATCGAGGATTTCAATGAATTGTTCCAATTCAAGTAATCCAACCTTCACCCACAGGCATTCAGTCTGTTAAACACTTAAGCAGTTAGCCTTATGGCAAACATGCTTTCATGGCAACATTAATACACATGCAATATGCTAAAGCATAAACACTCACAGTGTACTTCGAGCCAAAACAAAGAACTAGTTAGAAATCATGCATGATCCTAGTTCATGTTAAGATGGCTAATGCAACACATGCAAAAATGCAGCCAAAATAGGCTCGGCTATTCTAAGATGGCATATGAAATGCAACTTGATAACATGCTGTTGAACACGTATTCAAGTAAATATTGAAATACTATGCAGTTTGTATGATGCGGCGAGCCCGGTGCATGCAATACAGATGAATGGATGCACACATGCAAAGCATAAGGTATGCTAATTGAAATATGCCCTAAAACTAACCATCGTAAGTGGTTAAGTAAAAAGGAGAAAGAAATGGGGATTGGAAGACATGCATCACACACACGAACGCTTATTACAACAGTTAGCCCTCTTGACGGATGGTCCGAATAAGAAGCTAACTAGCTAATCTAAGCTAATTAAACTACTTATTACACAACGAAGCTAATTAACTAATCCTAGTTAACTAACTATTACAAAACAGTTTCATTAGCTAACTACACTAGCTAATTAAATACGAACAAATAGCTAAACACATTAACTATTTAGGTACAGAACCAAAGCATAAACTAGCTAAGGAAAGCAGTAAAACAAGGTCCTTAGAAGAAGAAGAGTGCATGCTTGCCCGGTCACCTCGTTTGGAAATCCATCATGATGCCCCAATTTGCCTCTGTTTGTAATTGCTCTCAGAAACTTACACCAAGCTCCAGATAGCTTCTAACTCACCTTGGGGACCTGTGGGAGGGTGGCCGACCGGTTATTGATGTGGGAGACCACCTGCCGACCACTTTTTGTTGTTGCAGGGCAGAAAAAGTGGTCGGCCAGCTAGTTTTTTTGGCTAGCCGACCAGTTGTTGCTGCATTTTTCCACTTTGCTGCAACAGAGAGCAAGAAAGGGGATGGTAATGCATTTGCAAGATATGTGTGCACAACCACCCTCCCTATCATTTCATAAGCTCAAGGGAGTGTAGTTCTCGACCCTTGGACCACCAATTACGCATCTCAATGTATGATGGCCGAGAGGCGAAGTTGCTCAATTCAATATGAAATGAATGCACAAGTAAACACATAAAGCCTAAAACTCTATCATGTATGATCAAGAGCGTCGGCGACTGAGAATTAAGGCACGTTTCATAACTTCAAGTATGAAATGTCCCTTATTTCCCGTGTTTGGACTAACACCTATTCCAAACACAATGCAACACATAACATGGCATGCACAATGCTATGTAACATGGAGTATGCAAAAATGCAATGCAACACAAGCATGCAAATATGCAATATAACTTAAGCATGCAAACATGCAATGCAACATGAACAACCTAACAAGGCTAATGGCATGCATGCACAATACTAAGAACAACATGGCCCACTTAATGCAATGTGACATGATTAACTTAACAAAGCTAATAACATGCAAACTATGCTAATGCATGCACAATACAAACAACAACTAGCATACACAATGCAAATGGACATGGCATACACAAATGCAATGAACCATATGGCATACTCAATGCAATGTGACCTAAGCATGCAAACAACATGGCATACACTATGCGATGAATCAACATGCAAACAACATGGCATACTCAATGCTCTGAACTACATGGCATACATAATGCTCAATGGAATTAAACCAAAATGGATAGACCTCGGTCATGCCCAAATCAGTGGCCATAATGATGAAACCAAGGCACAAAAGACAAGGCATGCATGCACAATGCATTGGCCTTTCAACTAGGCCTAAGAGCACAACCCTCGAGAAGGCTCAAGGAGTGACAAATGCGGAAGTGTAACAACACTAAATGCACTGAAATTAAGTAAGAAATGATGCCAAATCATTCAATCAAACACAAGTATAGCATGCAAAGGTCCTAAAGCATGAAAGCTAATAAAGAGGACTACAAAGGAGGCATGCAATACATGGAAACTATGCATGAACCAACCATGGACAGAGTTGAAATAGGTCAAAACAATGACCAAAACATGCTAAGATGGAGGCTCAAAGACCTAGGCATGCAAGCATACACACTAGGCCACAATAAGACAACAATGCACAATACTCAAAGGCATTTAAAACATGAAAGAAGTGGGAATATAGTTATGCTATAAGCTCTAAAATGAAGTATTAAATGATGCCAAATCATCTAAATAGCCCAAGATAGCATGCACGAGTCATCAAAACACAAAGCTAGCAAGGCCAATTGCACTACAGCTATACAAAGCATGAAGCATATGGCAAAGGCAGCCCAAAACATTCCTAGAACATGTTAAAATGATACTAAAACATGTATGGAAGGAAGCCAAAACAAGCTAACATGAAGGGCATAAGGCATAATGCATACAAGGCAAATATGGTGGATTACACTACACCTATTAAGACCAAGCATGGGATGACTTAACCAATAAAAATCAGAGTTATATCGTGGCAAAATAACCCCAAAAACACATTGAAATGATAGCTAGCAAGCGTAGGCATGGAGGCATACGCAATGATTCATGTTAAGGCATAAAGGGGGAAACCCTCCAACGCATTGAATGAGTGATAAATGCAAGTGCATGACCATGAAACATGGGTTAAAATCACATTATAAGTGATGCCAAATCATTCAAATAGGCCAAGCAATGCATGCTAGTGGACTTGACACACAAAGCTAACAAACTAGAATGCACTATAGCTATACAAAGCATGGCATGCATGACCAAAAAAACACAAATCAGAGCTAGAGCATGCTAAAACATGGACAAAAGCTTCTTAAAGTTAAGCCAAAAGCATGTTAGAATGACATGTTAAAGCATGATGCATGTTAGGCTATTTCATGGAATTGCACTACAAGTGCATGAGGCATGCAAGAGGTGACCAAACCAAACCCTAACAGAGGTATGACATGGCAAAACATCACTAAAAACATGCTGAAATGAAAACAAAACAAGTTAGAATGACATGCTACTTCATGAAGCATATAAGACTAGTTTGTGAGATTTACACTACAAGTGTATTAGGCATGCATGGAGTGACAAAACCAAGTAAAAAAAGTGGCATGCCATGCTAAAATAAGCCCAAATACAAGCCAATATATGGCCAACATAAGCTTAGCAAACATGCTCACACATGAGGCATATGAAGCAAGTATTCAAGACACAAGGAGAGGGGATAACCCTCTCCTTTTTGGGACCTCAAAACACCCTTCCAGTAGGTTGGACACACTGTTTGGCAGCATCTAGTTTTCTTTCTTCGCTAGACTCCATGTTTTGAAGGTTCTTATCGTTGTTGTTATTGCTGTTTACATTCAATATTTTATCACCTTGGATATAGTGAAAACATGTCGATGTTTACATTTTGGTGGCTTTATGATGCAGTTTGGTTTTGCGTTGCTAAATGTGCATGTTTGTTGACCCCTTTACTTTTGAACCAGAACTCTTATTCAAGGGGAATCACAATTCAGTTTAGAAAGGAGGAGGAAAGTAGGGACTTCCATTGTGCATTTGACCAATGGAAGAATGAAGTGGTTGTTCAAGGTGCTCTTTTGATATCCGCCTATAATTTTTGTTGAAAAAATGGATGTATATCTAGTCACCTGTTTGATACAATTTTTTTGTTTTGATTTGTTGCAACCCCTTTTTCCCTATTTTATATTTTGTTTAGTTGTTCTATTGAGTATTGTTTGGTCATTAAGATTCTTTAGTGCTTTGCTTGTAATTTGTACAAAGAACAATCGTATCTTGCATGGAACTTTAAATGAGGTGAAGCTTCTATTTGAAGTCATATGTCCCAACTTATTTTGAATGCTTTTGCATAAGATTGTGCCCTAATAGCTATAGGCACTTTAATTGGGTGTTGTATCTCTGTTGGGCATGCGTTTAGTATTGACACCTCTTGGGCATACTTCGGTGATGTGTCCCTAACTCAGATTAAATTTAATTATTTTGGACACTTTCACACGTTTCAAATACTTCTTAAGATTTCCCAAGTGTTCATTAAAATTTTTTTTTGACATTTTTTGATAAGTAAAATTACATTAGAGAAGGTGCCAAGGGGGCACCACCCTTATACAATGAGAAAAGAAAAAAAAAATCCCTAATTAAGATGGAGAAATTGAGATTTTGAATGAGGAGCAGTTGTAAATCATGGTTTAGAGAAGCCTAATTGTTTCTTGTTTTCCCTTGCAGGATCATGTGAACCAAATGGAACATTATCAGCTTCTAAAAGCAAGTTTGATGATAAGATAGAGTCATCTTCTGCCAAAATGTATTTTCATTACTATGGACAATTGCTACATCAACAAAATATGCTACAGGATTATGTGAGGACAGGTAATATTACTGAGCTTTGATTTGTTGCTTGCTGATCTTGTTGTAGGTGTTTACCTTCTATGTTTGTAATTAAAAATTCTTTGTTAAAGGCATATGTGCCATTGTGCTGCTGGTAAAATGCTTTGTATCTTGTCAAACATTTTTGTTTTCCTTAATTGTAAAGAAATGCATGTCTATATTGAGTAGTTATAGATCACAAGGTGCATGCGTGAGTTGACATGATAAACATGCTTGTTTCAGGAACTTATTATGCTGCAGTCATTGAGAATTGCACTGATTTTGTTGGTCGTGTGGTTGTGGATGTTGGTGCTGGTAGCGGTATTCTGTCCTTATTTGCCGCTCAGGTTGCCTAAGTTTTGTTTGTGTTTGTGCATGAAAATATACTGACTTAATGGATTTATCTTTGTTTGTTGGCTTCTAGAATTCTATCCCAACTCCACCCTCTCTTTTTCTCTGCCTCACTTTTTTTTCTCATATCAGGCTGGCGCTAAACATGTTTATGCAGTGGAAGCATCTGAAATGGTAGAATATGCCAGGAAACTTATTGCTGGGAACCCATTGTTGGCTCAAAGAATTACGGTGCAATTTTTTGTTTTCTTGCATTTCAATTTAAATGTTAACGGAGTTAGAACACTGTTTCTTATCCTTTTTTGGGGGCATGTTTTCACTTAAATTATAGGTAGTCAAGGGTAAAGTTGAAGAAGTTGAATTGCCTGAGAAAGTAGATATTTTGATCTCGGAGCCAATGGGTAAGCTTATCATGGCATGTGCGCTATTGACAAATTCTAGTTAACTATGGCATTTTCTGTGATATTAAACATATAATGCCATGTTTGTTTTTTTTATTATTACTATGCAATTTAGTGACACCATCAATGTTATGTTACAAAGTGTGTGTGCGTGTGTTTTTTTTTACCCTCTTTTCTGGTTAAGTAATGGAGACACTTTTGTAACATTATAGAATTGGCATGAAGTTAGTATATGCTTGGACACAAGTGAAAATTGGGAAATATATCTATTAAAAAAGTGACACATTGTGGTATTTTAGACTGGCACTCCGCCCAGTCTGCATGTTGGACAATCTATTCTATTAATAGTGATGGGGAGATTATCTATTGTTTTTTATGCACAGAATGAAGTCTCAGAATCTTTTTTTCTTCTTTTAGGGACCTTGTTAGTCAATGAAAGAATGCTGGAGACCTATGTAATTGCAAGGGATCGGTTCCTTGTTCCTAATGGAAAGATGTTTCCTACGATTGGAAGGTGATTGTACATGTCTTATTTTCTATGATCTTAATGATTTTTGTACCTACACAATACCATGGAAAAATGTTTAATGGTTCTCATTGTCAAACTCCCTTAATCTCCTGTATTAAATTAGAAGACTTTCAGTTACTAGCTTGACTTCCCTCTGTGAACTTATGTGCTTTGACTTTTCTGCATACGTTATGGTGCAAATATCATGCATGGAACATATTGGAAATTCTATAAGAGATGGAAGAAACTCAATTCAAAAGCAGCCATGCTAGTTGGCAGGATTCTAGCTTTAGGCCTTGCTTAGGATGTTAAGTACGTTAATTATTGATGTTTCTGTGTTTTTCTTTGATATTTATGTCCGGAACAGTTTTTAAATTTTCACTATGGACTATAAGTGGGAGGGTAGGTGTTATTTATTTATTTATTTGTTAGTGGCTTAGGTATATAGTGGGGTTGGGGTTGACTGAACCCAAAGTGTAGCAAGGGTCCCTAGGAGTGCCTACATATATTTGTTTCACTGTGTTTTATCATATTTGTTGCAAAGATTAATATGTGTGCTTTGTTATGTGTCATTTGTTTGGGTTCTGATGTTTAAGTTTGATTGCTCCTGCAGAATACATATGGCACCATTCAGTGATGAATATTTGTATGTTGAGATTGCAAATAAGGTAAGTGAAATGAGTTGAAGCATTTGTAGGGTTAATCACTATCATGTACCCTGTGATTAAGTGAAGGTTAAGAATGATATGTGAAATTTGCATGACCCCAATTGTAGGTGATTTTCCCCTCCTATTTCTTGTCAAAAGAATTCAATTTCAGTTTTTTTTTTTAAATTTATTTATCAAAAATAAAAATAAAAAATTCAGTTTTTAAATGTAAGTTGACCTTTTGGAATCTATCCAATTAAATAGTGATCGAACTAGTCTTACACCTATTTGTATGCAAATTGTAGTGAACGTTGCATTTTACTGGGACAAAGTCTTGGATCAAAAAATCAGGAACTTGTTTGTGCTGTTATTTTACTTGAGAAATTAAACAAGCAAAAAGGGGACTAAAAACAATATTAGGTCATTGAATTATTTGTAATTTTGGGTAAGATACATTAAATTATATCACTGCTTTTACCCTTCATTATTTTTCCTTGCAAATATGCTGGGCTCTTGTGCTCTTCTTTAATGAAGATAATATCTTCACTAGGAAAATTTTGTCTTCTGTTTTAGAATCAGTTTATTTTTGTTTGGTCACTTGTTGCTAAATGCATCCATTTGCTTTATATTGTTTATTTGTTACTACCATAAAAACTTGTTTTTTGTTGTGTTTTGGTTTTTTTGGCAATGAAAGTGGTCTAATATTTTTTACTCTTATCTACGCAGGCCCTCTTTTGGCAGCAACGAAGTTATTATGAGGTTGATCTAACACCTTTATATGGATTTGCTTTCCAAGGGTACTTTTCTCAGGTTCGTCTTACTTGCAAGCATAATTGTCAAATCGGGATTCGTACCATGAATCGAAATGGTTTCGTACCGAATCGCGAATCGTGAATCGTGAATCGTGAATTGTAAATATTCGGTCACTTTTTTAAATTACTTAAAAGCATATATATCCATACATTTAGATATCAAATATATCTTATGAATATAAAATATTTAGACTTAAATCTATGAAAATGTTATTTTGAATGATAATCACGTAGTTTAATAGGTAAAAAGTTAACAAAGTTCGTATGTAAGATCACCATCTTACCTTTTTCTTTTTTAGATAGTTTTTATCAACCATTCTTAATAAAGATAATAACAAATAGATAAAACTATCAATTTTCAAAGTAACAATAATTAACAATGATATTGATATTTGGACAATAAACAAACATACTTTTCTAAGTAATAGTGAGCAAATAATAAGAAATAATTAAAATATTTTAAAAGGTATAACTAACCTCACACATATAATATTCAATTTAATAAACTAACAATAGATAATTCATAGTGTAACTTTAATTTTAAACATCTTTAGAAGATATATTATGATTTTTTAAAGGGAAAAAAAATGAGAAAGTTAAAAATATGTCGAGTCTGACTGAATCTGATTGGATCCTATTAAAAATTCCATGATTCCTAAAATAACAACAAATCATATATATATGTTGGTTATTTTGGTATTAAATGTTATTAGAAGTTGTTTATGTCATTTTCACTAAAAAGATAGAGAAAAAACGTCTAAAATATGTCAGACATAATAATTTCAAAAATTACATAAATCGTAAAAAGTGAATTAAATTGTGAATCGATTGTGAATCGTGCAATTCACTAGAGATTCACTTCGAATACCCATAGATTCGTATCGATTTTGCAAGAATTGCGAATCCTAAGATTTTGATAGCAGAACTTGCAAGTACTACAAATATTATTGAATTTTTAAGATGGTGTCACAGTTTTCTCATTATGCTTGGCTTTAAATGTCTACAAGTGCATTATAATGCATCTTATTTGTTGAACCTATTCCTGCTCTTTTCCTTCAATAATTTAGTTGTTGATACATAGAGTTTGGTTTGTAGAGGTTAGTTCTTTGAAGTTACATCTTTTGTTTGTTATGCAAAATTTTCTTATTATAAAAAATCACCGTGAAGAACAACATCACCATTTAAAAGCTCTAGAAGGGTATTTTGATTAATAAAATTGGGAGTAGAGAAGAAGGATTTATGTAAACGACCCCATTTGATGAGTTTGGAGGCTTGGTTTGGTTAAAGTTGGGATAGCTGTAAGTAGTGATCATTTGAAGAATGTAAATTTTTCTTAGAACTTCATTTTCATGTAGGATTTAGTTATTTCTATATTGCATGGGTACACACCAAGCTTATGAGTTTTGATCCCATTTGTAAGAGTGTCTTCTTTACCAAGCAGTGGAGATTTTGTCCACGCACATCTAATTCAGATTATCTATAACCTTAGATTGTAAGCAATTTTGAAGTATGTGTACCTTCTAGAACGTCAATAAATTTCATTCTCTTGTTAACACTGAAATAACTAATAATTAAATCCACTAGCATGAATCATTCCCTATTTTACTGGTTCACAGTGGGATTTTTTTTTTTTTATGAAAGGTAGCCCGCCCCTTGGATTGCCACCCTCAAAATCTTTTCAAACATATGGAAATGACATTATTTAAGATATCATAACAAAAAGCAGATGGTCTCAAGGCTTGTTTGAGATGATTTTATATAGCGACCCCGGTCTTTTCTCTTTAGATTAGTATATCCGGACTTAGGTTCCGTGGATCCTGTCATTATTTATTGGTTGTTGTTGTCCTTTAATCTCTTTGTATTTGAAGTATAGGGTGTGTCGGGCGGGTCTGTTACAGGTTGGTTGAGTTTAGATGCCAATAGGTGATGCCCAGATTTTGGCCTTTACGCTCGAGCGGAAGTATTAACGCTCGAGCGGGCCCTTTGTTGATGCTTCTCCGCTCGAGCGGGATTTTTGACGCTCGAGCGTGATTTTCCATCTCCCAGTATTTTACCCTGCAGTTCGTCCGCTCGAGCGGTAGTTTTTACGCTCGAGCGTGATCCCTTGTTTTGTTCCTACGCTCGAGCGGAGAGTTTGATGCTCGAGCGGGTGCCAGCGCCTGCAAAACTTCTGGAAGTGTGCAATCGACGCTCGAGCGGATATTTTCACGCTCGAGCGTGAGTCTGTGTCTGACGCTCGAGCGGGGCTTTCTACGCTCGAGCGGGGAGTCGAATACATCAGTCCGTGATTTCACTTTTTGGATCACTTTTTGACCTACTTTTTCTTCTTAACTTTTTTAAAAACCGCCTCTTGAGGGTTTCTTTCTCTTTCTCTCTCTAAACTTGTCTTCTCTCTAAGAATTGATCTACCTAGAGTGAGTATCTAACCTTGGCCCTCTATTAAAAAGGTAGAGTGGATTGAGGGCTTCGTTTTAATCTGAGAAACTTAGGATTTGGAGCACGTTGGTCTTTGGTCTTCATCTCCGTCTTCTCCATTCGGGTTATTTTCTTCGAGGTAGGGATTTCCTACTCCAATTTATAAGTTTTGTTCTAAGTTTTGGGTATTTTGATATGTTGGCAATACTTTGGTAATTTTGGGAAAAAACCCTAGTTGTATTAATAAATTAATTGGTATAATTAATTTAAGGAAATTGGGGAATTGGGTTAAATTCATGAAATTGAGGAGTTTATTAATTAAATGGTGTAGTTGATTTGTTTAGTTACTCACCTATGAAATTGTTGGAATTATATTAGTTGATGTATTTATTTTCAGTTTATAAATAACTGTTTTGGGCTATCGGTGGAGGTTAGCCGTGATTGTTGTAGACACTGCATGTGGATTAGGGATAACTGAAACTAATCATTGATTAAGACATTAATTTTGGCTGCTGAATTAATACAGGCATTATGTGTATTGATTGTGTGTTGTATATGTTATGTGTTTGCATACATTGTTTTGTGTGGGAGGAGATAGGGGATGTACTCCACGGTTTAGGGGAAGATAGGGGATGGACCTCTAAACCGGATTTTGTTTGGGAGGAGATAGGGGATGGACTCCATTAGCCACACTTTTGTGTGTGCTTATTTATATTGAAGTGTTTTATTGATACAGCACTAAAATGTGTATCAAACTGGAAGTATGAAGTGTTTGATTTGAGCCTGAGTCTCATCTGTTTGTTGACACTGGATGAATGTGAATATATTATGTATGGTTCACTGTTGTAAGATTGGCCAGGTTCTGTGCCATATTGATAATATTGGAAAGTAAAACATGTCTTAGACATTAGTGTCATGAAACTGTATAATGATGTAATTAATTATATTGGTTAACCATCTATTGAATTCCTTAGCTTTATTCATTGCTTATAATTGGTTTAGTATATTTCTACTGGGCTGTGGCTCACCCTTTATGGGAACATCATTTTCAGGTTCAGGTGATAAGCTACCTCCAAGGACTTAGCTTGGAATTTTGAAGATTTATCTTTAGTTATTTGTTTTATTTTGTTATTTTGAGATTACATGTAACTATTCAAGCCTGGGGCTTAACTTGTAAATGAGTTAGTACTCATCTTTTTTGTATCCAAGTGCTAGCTTGGAAAGATGTAAGCCTTTAGGGCATTTATTTTGATGTCGCATGTGATGTCTTTCAATAAGAACACTCTGATGTATGGTACAATGGTTGGTTTTCTTGATTAAAGTTATGTATGCAATGGGTTTATTTTGAGGGCGTTACAAATTGGTATCAGAGCGTACCGGGTTCGAATACTTTGGGTACGTGGGAGGTGATTAGTATCACAATGGGTTCGTCTCGCTTGATAGAGACTTAGATGTACTGTTATGTGCTTATATGATAGCATGTTTATGTGATTATGTGGGTATGGAACGTAGTTTCTAGGATGTTAATTGGACCCTTGAGTTTCTAGTAGTCTTGTTGGAAAGGCACTTGATCAATGCTGTTTCCAACCGGAACTATAGTAACGCTTCGGGACTATTATTATCCAGGAATGAAATTCGTAGGTGCTTATGTGATTATGTGCTTACGTGGAATGAATTATTTTTGTCCAATGCATTAGGACGCGAGTGTTTAGTTTCGGCACATTTATTAATGTGCTAACGTCTTTGTTTGTTTCCTTTATCAGGATGTCAGGACGAGGACGAGGACGCGGTAGACGTGGTAGGCCGGGTAGGCAGGAGGTACCGGTGCCAGAGGAGATTCCGGCAGTTCATGAGGGAATTGGCCAGGCCAATGTGGCCGAGCCAGTAGGCCAGCAGGCTATGAACGCTTTAGCCCGAGAGATAGCAGGGGCATTCAGGGAGTCAGTAGGCATTCTTAGGGCTGAGAATCAAGCCCAGGTTGTTGTTGCGGATGCAGGACCTTCCTTTCTGAAGAGGGAGTTCTTCCGGTCTAATCCGGATGAATTTGTGGGTGATCCTAAAGAGCCGCTTAAGGCAGATGAATGGCTCGAACAGACAACGAAGACGTTTGAGATGCTTGGCATCGAAGACGAGGCGTTGAAGGTGACCTTGGCATCATTCCAGTTGAAGGGGGATGCGGGTCAGTGGTGGAAGTTCACTAAGGGGCGTATAGGAGGTACATGGGAGGCTTTTGTGAATGCTTTCCAGGAGAAGTTCTTATCTCCAGCAGTTAGGGAGAAGCTGAGAGACCAGTTCTGCCAGCTTAAGCAGTCGAGTTCTTCAGTGGCCGAGTTTGAGGCTGCATTTACTAGTTTGTCCAGGTTTGCACCTGAATTGGTGGCGTCTGAGGAACGCCGTTGTATTGAGTTTGAGAGGAAGTTGAGGCGTGGCCTCAAGCTGAGAGTTGGGGGAACTATGATTCGAGATTATGGGCGTTTGGTTGATGCTGCAGCCCACATGGAAATCATGATGCAGGAGGAGGAGGAAGGACAGAAGGGCTCCAAGAGGAGTCAGGATGGTCAGAGTGATGGTAGGAGACAGAAGGGTTTTAATCCCCAACAGTCTCAGAGTAGCTTTTCTAGATCGACTTTTCCTGTGCCGAGTGCTAGTTCGGGGAAAGGCAGTCAAGGAGACATTACCTGCTTCAAGTGTGGCCAGCTGGGCCACAAGTCTCCAGTTTGTCCTCAGAGGGGAGGAGTGCAGAGAGCAGCATCATCTTCGGCTCGATCTCAGAGCCAGAGTCAGGGTAGAGGTCAGCCACTCTCGTGTTATCAGTGTGGTCAGCCAGGGCATATGAAAAGGTATTGCCCGCAGTTGGGTGGCACACCTGGTGCATCTGGTTTGAGGCAGATTCAGGGTCAACAGCCAGCTCAGTCGGGTCAGGGCTCGAGGGCCAATCAGGGGGCTTCATCGTCTCAGTCGGTGCAGCAATCTTATGCTCCTAGGGGTGAGCAGGTTGATCAGAGGTCATCCGGGCGCGTGTATGCTGTTACCGCGCAGGATCTTGTACCGGCTCCATCTGTTGTGAGAGGTACTTTCTTGTTTTGCAACTCGGTTGCTAATGTTTTGATTGATACGGGTGCATCTCATTCCTTTGTGTCTGCTGCATTTGCATCTGTTTTGGAGTTGGAGTTAGCACAGTTAGCATCTCCTATTTGTGTAGTGTCGCCTCTTGGGGGTGAACTGATTTTGAAACACGGTGTTAGGGGTTGTGATATAGAGGTTGATTACCATAGAATCCCATTTTCCTTTGTAGTTATGCCTATGAGAGGTTTCGATGTTATTTTGGGTATGGACTGGTTATCGTCATACCGGGCAGTTATTGATTGCTACCGCCAGAGAGTCACTTGTTGTACCGTGAATGGTGAGTGTTTTCATTTTCTGGGGGACCGTGTTGGTAGTGTTTTGCCACCGGGGTATGTTCCGCGAGGACGGAGTGAGCTTAGTGGTCTACTTGCTAACCTTTCGATTAGTGAGGACGGTGAGACTAAGATGGTGTTGCCAAGGGTGGTGTGTGAGTACTCGGACGTTTTTCCCGAGGATCTTGTTGGGTTGCCACCGCATCGAGAGATTGAATTCTCTATTGACTTAGTGCCCGGCACGGCGCCGATTTCTATGGCACCTTATCGTTTTGCCCCAGCTGAGTTAGTTGAGTTGAAGATCCAACTCCAGGAGTTGCTAGATAAAGGCTTTATACGTCCTAGTGTTTCGCCTTGGGGAGCACCGGCCCTCTTTGTTAAAAAGAAAGGTGGTTCTTTGAGACTTTGTATAGATTACCGGAAATTGAATCGGGCTACGGTTAAGAATAAGTACCCTATGCCTCGTATAGATGATTTGTTCGATCAGTTGAAAGGTTCCCGTTGTTTCTCGAAGATAGACTTGAGATCAGGTTATCACCAGTTGAGAGTCAGGGAGGAGGATATTCCAAAGACGGATTCCGTACGCGGTATGGCCATTATGAGTTTTTGGTGATGCCATTTGGGCTCACCAATGCACCGGCAGTATTTATGGATTTGATGAACCGGATATTCCGGGAATTTCTAGATCGTTTTGTAGTCGTCTTCGTGGACGACATCCTTATCTATTCACCTTCAGAGGAAGAGCACGAGGAACACTTGAGGGTGGTGCTTGATTTACTTAGAGCCCATCAGCTTTATGCTAAGTTTGGGAAGTGTGAGTTCTGGCTAGAGGAAGTGAAGTTCTTAGGCCATGTAGTTTCTAGGGAAGGGGTGTCTGTTGATACATCCAAGACAGAGGCAGTGCAAGATTGGGTACAGCCTAAGAGTGTGTTTGAGATCCGCAGTTTTCTGGGATTAGCTGGGTATTATCGCCGGTTTGTAAGAGATTTCTCCAGATTAGCTTCGCCTTTGACTAGATTGACTCGGAAGGGAGTCAAATTTGTTTGGAGTGAGACTTGTGAAAAGTCGTTCCAGGAGTTGAAAGTTAGACTGACCACTGCTCCAGTCTTGATTATTCCGGAGAGAGGGTTGGGTTATGCAGTCTATTGTGACGCCTCACGAGAGGGTCTTGGTTGTGTGTTGATGCAAGAGGGGAAAGTGGTTGCCTATGGCTCACGTCAGTTAAAAGTTCACGAGAAGAATTACCCTACGCATGATTTAGAGTTAGCAGCTGTGATATTTGCCTTGAAGATTTGGAGACATTATCTTTACGGTGAGAGGTTCGAGGTATTCTCGGATCATAAGAGTCTGAAATATCTGTTCACACAGAAAGACTTGAACTTGAGGCAGAGGAGGTGGATGGAATTTATTGAGGATTATGACTTTGAATTGCATTATCATCCGGGAAAGGCCAATGTGGTGGCCGACGCCCTTAGCAGGAAACCTGTTGGTGACATAGCTAATATAGCCATCCGAGAGTGGGAGATGTTAGGTGCACTTGGAGAGTTTGATTTGCTTCTGGGCGAATCTGTTGAGGCTGCGGCCTTGTTTTCTGTTGTTGCGCAACCTACACTTATGACTCGAGTGTTAGAGGCTCAGAGGGGCGACCTTGAGGTAGAATCCCTCCGTGAGAAGATTTCTGGTGGGAAGGTTGAGAAAGGTTTGACGGTGTATCCCGACCTGAGTGTGAGATACCGAGACCGTCTGTTTGTGCCGGAGTCTCGTCGAGAGGAGGTACTCCGAGAGTTTCATCATTCACGCCTTGCGGTGCATCCGGGAGGTACTAAGATGTATCGGGATTTGGGTCGCCAGTTTTGGTGGCGGGGTATGAAGAGAGATGTGGCAGCTTTCGTGTCTAAGTGCCTTACTTGTCAGCAAGTGAAGGCCGAACATCAGAGGCCAGCGGGTTTGTTGCAACCCTTGCCTATTGCCGAGTGGAAGTGGGAGCATGTCACTATGGACTTCGTTGTAGGTCTTCCGAGGACTCAGCGGGGCAGTGATGCTATTTGGGTGGTTGTAGACCGGTTGACTAAGTCGGCGCACTTCATTCCTATGCGTGTGAGAGATTCGGTAGACCATCTTGCTGATTTATATATTCGGGACATAGTAAGGTTGCACGGGGTCCCAGTGACGATCGTCTCAGATAGAGATCCTCGTTTTACTGCCAGGTTGTGGCAAAGTTTGCAGAGTGCCTTAGGCACTAAGTTGACTTTTAGCACGGCATATCATCCTCAGACTGACGGGCAGTCCGAGCGTATTATTCAGATCCTTGAGGATATGCTTCGGGGTTGTGTCCTTGATTTCAGTGGGTCGTGGAAGAGGCACTTGCCATTGGTAGAGTTTGCCTACAACAACAGTTTCCAGTCTAGTATCGGTATGGCACCGTTTGAGGCCTTGTATGGCCGACCTTGTAGATCTCCTGTTTGTTGGGCCGAGGTGGGCGATGCACCTCTGTTGGGTCCGGAGTTGGTGAGGGAAACGACGGAGAAAGTTGAGCTTATCCGTAAGAGGCTTGTTACAGCACAGAGTCGTCAGAAATCTTATGCCGACCGTAGGAGGAGACCTTTGGTGTTCGAGGTGGGTGATCATGTCTTTCTGAAGATATCACCCAGACGGGGTTTGATGAGGTTTGGGAAGAGCGGGAAGTTGTCCCCTCGGTTCATTGGTCCGTTTGAAATCCTTGAAAGGATTGGCGAGGCTGCTTATCGTTTAGCTTTACCGCCGCAGCTGTCCGGAGTACATGGCGTGTTTCATGTGAGTATGCTTCGGAAGTATGAGCCGGATTCATCACATGTGTTAGATTGGACCGATTTACTGGTTGATGAGAATGTCTCGTATGAGGAGAGACCGGTTCGGGTCTTGGATAGGCGAGATCAAGTTTTGCGAGGCAAAACCATCCCTTTGGTCAAAGTCTTGTGGAAACATCACGGAGTGGAGGAAGCCACTTGGGAACGTGAGTTGGAAGTTCGTGAAAAATATCCGGACATGTTTATCGATTAGTAATCTTGTGTGTAGATTTTGTATTATTGTCGAAATTTAGAGTTTTATATATATGTATTAAGCTGTAAAACATTGAGAATGTATTGATTAATGGGAATATTTTGGAACTTGCCTCAAAATTGAAATTGAAAGAAAATTACATAGTGTTAATACAGGTGGAAATACATGTTGTTTTACATATTGTGAGATGCCTCTTGATAAGAGATGAAATGGCCGGTGTTGGGTCAAGTTGTTTATTATTGAGTTATCATATTGTTGGAATTTGAGAAAAACTTGTTTTCGAAACCTTGTGCTTAATTTCGGGGACGAAATTCTTTTAAGGAGGGGAGGTTATAGCGACCCCGGTCTTTTCTCTTTAGATTAGTATATCCGGACTTAGGTTCCGTGGATCCTGTCATTATTTATTGGTTGTTGTTGTCCTTTAATCTCTTTGTATTTGAAGTATAGGGTGTGTCGGGCGGGTCTGTTACAGGTTGGTTGAGTTTAGATGCCAATAGGTGATGCCCAGATTTTGGCCTTTACGCTCGAGCGGAAGTATTAACGCTCGAGCGGGCCCTTTGTTGATGCTTCTCCGCTCGAGCGGGATTTTTGACGCTCGAGCGTGATTTTCCATCTCCCAGTATTTTACCCTGCAGTTCGTCCGCTCGAGCGGTAGTTTTTACGCTCGAGCGTGATCCCTTGTTTTGTTCCTACGCTCGAGCGGAGAGTTTGATGCTCGAGCGGGTGCCAGCGCCTGCAAAACTTCTGGAAGTGTGCAATCGACGCTCGAGCGGATATTTTCACGCTCGAGCGTGAGTCTGTGTCTGACGCTCGAGCGGGGCTTTCTACGCTCGAGCGGGGAGTCGAATACATCAGTCTGTGATTTCACTTTTTGGATCACTTTTTGACCTACTTTTTCTTCTTAACTTTTTAAAAACCGCCTCTTGAGGGTTTCTTTCTCTTTCTCTCTCTAAACTTGTCTTCTCTCTAAGAATTGATCTACCTAGAGTGAGTATCTAACCTTGGCCCTCTATTAAAAAGGTAGAGTGGATTGAGGGCTTCGTTTTAATCTGAGAAACTTAGGATTTGGAGCACGTTGGTCTTTGGTCTTCATCTCCGTCTTCTCCATTCGGGTTATTTTCTTCGAGGTAGGGATTTCCTACTCCAATTTATAAGTTTTGTTCTAAGTTTTGGGTATTTTGATATGTTGGCAATACTTTGGTAATTTTGGGAAAAAACCCTAGTTGTATTAATAAATTAATTGGTATAATTAATTTAAGGAAATTGGGGAATTGGGTTAAATTCATGAAATTGAGGAGTTTATTAATTAAATGGTGTAGTTGATTTGTTTAGTTACTCACCTATGAAATTGTTGGAATTATATTAGTTGATGTATTTATTTTCAGTTTATAAATAACTGTTTTGGGCTATCGGTGGAGGTTAGCCGTGATTGTTGTAGACACTGCATGTGGATTAGGGATAACTGAAACTAATCATTGATTAAGACATTAATTTTGGCTGCTGAATTAATACAGGCATTATGTGTATTGATTGTGTGTTGTATATGTTATGTGTTTGCATACATTGTTTTGTGTGGGAGGAGATAGGGGATGTACTCCACGGTTTAGGGGAAGATAGGGGATGGACCTCTAAACCGGATTTTGTTTGGGAGGAGATAGGGGATGGACTCCATTAGCCACACTTTTGTGTGTGCTTATTTATATTGAAGTGTTTTATTGATACAGCACTAAAATGTGTATCAAACTGGAAGTATGAAGTGTTTGATTTGAGCCTGAGTCTCATCTGTTTGTTGACACTGGATGAATGTGAATATATTATGTATGGTTCACTGTTGTAAGATTGGCCAGGTTCTGTGCCATATTGATAATGTTGGAAAGTAAAACATGTCTTAGACATTAGTGTCATGAAACTGTATAATGATGTAATTAATTATATTGGTTAACCATCTATTGAATTCCTTAGCTTTATTCATTGCTTATAATTGGTTTAGTATATTTCTACTGGGCTGTGGCTCACCCTTTATGGGAACATCATTTTCAGGTTCAGGTGATAAGCTACCTCCAAGGACTTAGCTTGGAATTTTGAAGATTTATCTTTAGTTATTTGTTTTATTTTGTTATTTTGAGATTACATGTAACTATTCAAGCCTGGGGCTTAACTTGTAAATGAGTTAGTACTCATCTTTTTTGTATCCAAGTGCTAGCTTGGAAAGATGTAAGCCTTTAGGGCATTTATTTTGATGTCGCATGTGATGTCTTTCAATAAGAACACTCTGATGTATGGTACAATGGTTGGTTTTCTTGATTAAAGTTATGTATGCAATGGGTTTATTTTGAGGGCGTTACATTTTATTTGTGGCAGGTCAATGTTCATTGAGGTGTGTCCTTTTGGAAGAATCTGTTATTTGTCTTCATTAGAAGAGTTCTCTCTCTTCCATGATGTGGATGATGTGGTCTGTGTAGAAAGAAAAATTAGGAGAAACTTTTAAGGGATTCCAGTTGAAAGTAGAAACTGTGAACACTCACATTGTTAGATTGTGGTAAATCTTGATACAGTCACTGACAGAAAAAAGCTGCCTGCAGTTTCCACATATGAATTGAATTAGGTCAATTTGAACACTCATATTATAAATGTGTTGGCAGGAAAGCATTGTTGAAAGGTTCTTGAAGCATTCAAGTACAATGTGTGTGTGTGTGTGTGTGTGTGTGTGTGTGTGCACGCCATGGTTACCATCAACTTGATGGTAAAGCATTGTTCAAAGGTTCTTGAAACTTTCGAGTACAATGTGTCTGTGCATACACTTCTGTCTGTCATGTTTATTGACAGTAATTATGTTGGCTTTTCTGTTTTTATCATGGTGACCTCTAATGATCTCTCTCTCTCTCTCTCTCTCTCCCCTTTACTTTCTGTACAGCCAGTGGTGGATGCTTTTGATCCTAGTCTATTAGTGGCTCCAGCAATATCTCATACGATTAACTTCACTTCTATAAAGGTATTAGTTAACTGTCTAAATAAGAACTATCACTTGCCAACCACAGTAATATTTATAAAAAAAATACTTGTTTCTTTATTAGCACAGCAATTGTTCTTTCATAGTCCATGACTGGTGGGCATTCATGGATTTGAAGAGGTCAAGTTAAAAAGGTTTTGTGGAATGGAATTACTGTTTCTGTAACTATGGAACTGCTGAAATTATGGATCACAAAGGGGGTCTACTAGGGTACAAAAATGTCGGAGGTTTTGATAGCTGCTCACATTGTCTTTCTTTGCAGGGTATATATGGATTTCTGTTTTGTAAACTTTGTGGGATTGTTTGGGCAATGGAATATGATGCAACCTGATTATGAAACTACCCATAGAGGCTGTAATATATCCATGTTAAATGGGATTGAAGTATGGAATAAAGCTTGATGATTGTCTTATATTTTTCATTCTGCAGGAAGAGGAGTTGTATGAAATTGATGTTCCATTGAAATTCAAAGCCCCTGCGGGTACTAGAATTCATGGGTTGGCATGTTGGTTTGATGTATTGTTCGATGGGAGGTAATCATTTGATGTTTGATTAATAATGTTCCTCTCTCTCTCTCTCTCTCTCTCACAACCATTGTTAATTCCTCATTCTACAGTACTGTACAAAGGTGGCTGAGCACAGCTCCTGGTGCGGCTACAACCCACTGGTATCAGCTGCGTTGTGTCCTCTCTCAGCCACTTTATGTCATGCCAGGACAAGAAATTACAGGTCAACTCCACATGATTGCACACAATGCTCAGAGTTATTCTATTAACTTAACGATGACAAGTTAGTGTTCATGATCTAACTAGTTCAGTTGTATTTGTTTGTTAATAGGATTCTTTAAATGTTCTAATTAGTGGTAAATGAACTTAAATAGCTAAAAGTTGGGCCGCTGGTGCCGGACAAGGAGGAATAGTCCATACATCATCCGGCAAATTTGATCTCAAAGAGCCCTATTACCGAATGTCTCAACCCCAAGCCTATTCAATTGCCCAAGATCAACCAACACATCATCTAAAAAATACACAGGTATTGAATCATCTTTGTCATCATGTTGTGATCCTCATGATTTGGTTTTGAAACAAAGGAATAATGGCACACCATGCCTTGCCATTGTTTTGCTTTTCCTATGCATTTGGTCATTTTTCGAAGTGTTGGGTTTGCTGCTTGGCAGGATATACAAATACAATCACAGGAAGAAGAAGCATTTGAGTTGATGCATCAACCATCTCAAAATGTGGATATTGAGTACATTGAGTGAGTCACTGAAAAAATAAATAAAAAGAAAAAAGAAAGAGAAGCTACTGAATATTGATTGATTCTCTGTAAATTATATCAAAATGAGTAAAAAATTTCATTGTTCAATACCCGGAGAATATCAAGATTTTGACTAGTTGAATAATCAAATGTGGCTTGCTTCAAATTATGTTATCTTGATAACCATTTATACTAGTACAAATTTTCACCGTTATACGAACAAACCTACCAATTAAGTGTTTCTGAAAGAAAATTTCAAATTTCAGAAAATGTTGAAGTGGTGACTGCTAGTTTCTAGGAGCTAGTTCTATTTATACGGTCACTGTTACTTCTTCCGAGATGGAGAAAAACAACAAATATTGAATTATACTACTTTTCCGATTAAATCTCTAGAAATTAAAATTTTCATTCAAATATGCCTTCTAATTTTTCAATTTGATTTTGGGAACAAGTTTATAAGCCAAATTTGTTGACTTATATATGTCAAATTACCTTTTAACTTTTTTAAACGTTTTTTTCGTAATGAAGTAAAAAGGCCAACTTATAAAACACTTCCTAAAACATTCACTTTTGAAAGTTAAAAAGCATAGTTTGTGACCAACTTAAAAAACAAATTGACAAAATTAATTCTAAGGAGTTTTTATACTTTTTTTGAAAAGTTCGAAGAATTGCACATCGTTTTGGAATGTGTAAAAAATTTTATATTTCAAGTCATTTATGTACTCGTTTTGAAATGTTTTTTAAATAAAAAAAAATTCACATATAAAAATTCATTCCAAATTGATTCTCATATATTATATATCTTACCTTTTTAGCACAAAAGAAAAAAAGAAAGAAATATAATAGAAATAAGAGTATAACTAAATCTACTTTTTAAATAATATATTAAATCTATCTTTTCAAAATTAATGGGACTAATTGATCTATAAAAAAATCTTTAAGGTTAAATAAATCACCATTACTCAAGATCAAATTTATAAGTAAGTTTTTCATTTTAATATTTATTTATAACCAAACCAAATCAAATGGAATCAAACTTTGCATATCAATCAATTGGGTTGACCAATTCGAATATTTTTTTAATATCTATTTATATTCTAAAAAAACAAGAAGATAAAATGGAAAATTTAGTCAGAGTTTTTTAACAAAAAATAAATCTAAAAACATTCCATTTTCTTAAATAATATAATTATAAAAAAAAATATATCTCACCATTTCCTAGGATATACTTTTTAAGTTTATTATAATGAGATTCACATATTCCTTCTCTATAATTCTTGTCATCCAAACATAATCAAATAGAAATAATTGGTCCATGAAAGAGATATCAGATCAATTCTTGAACTTATTTTTATCCATTCAATGTTATACAATTCAATTTAAGAAAATTCCTAAAATTCAAGTCTCTTCATCTCTTTAACCACCAAAAAAAAAAACTTAATTTCTACTTCTATCTCTTCATCTCCTCTCCTCTCATTTGTGTCCTACTAAAGAGCAAAAAAATAAAGAAAAAGATAAAAAGAAAATATAAAAAAGAAAAGAGAGCAAAAGTTATATATAATTATGTGAAAGAATTCATCATTCACTTGGAGTCAAAATTGTTAGTCTCAGCTAATTCTAGACTCTGTTTGGGAAAGTCTCATGGACCTTGACTTCAATTCCGCACTGGTGGTTTATCATCGTCTACTGCACACTTTGCACAAAAACAACACCAACCGTTTAATATACTATTTATAAGATTCATACATAATATTTTCATTTTCATTGTATTTACATTATAAATTTAAATACTGATTTAAAAAATTAAAAAAAAAACTTATATTTCATTCATATTATTTAGAGAAAATTAGTCTAACATCCCTCTCCAACTTTTAGCAATGGGAGAGGTCCACAATAAAAAAAATTTGTAGTCTAAGGTCCCTCACCTATACCCATATATAACACCCATTCTTTCATTTTCTCTCCTCTCCCTTCTTGCACCAAATAACTCTCTCTCTCTCTCCTCTTTGTCTGCAACATTGTTCAAAGCTTCATTGGCATTGACTACGACAGAGGAATTCGCACTAACAAGATTTATAAAGCTGATCGTCGATTTATATGAAGATTCTTGATAATGCTTTATACAACAAGATTTATATGAAGCAACGCACTAGTCCTCATTATTGTTCCTCCAATCACTAGTCCTCTGATGAAGATTCCTCCGTCAACAAATATCATTACCCTCGGAGGAAAAATATCAAGAAGCAGAACACTAGTAATCTTTATAAAAGCATTATAGCAGATATGAAAGCAGAAACAAAATGCATCAGTTACATATTCACAAGCACAACTGAAAAATATTTATCATTGCTTCTCTTACTTTTTTCTCGTTTCTTCTTCATTGTCTTTATTGTTGATCTCAATAAACCAAATCTTAAAATCTTCATACAACATTTATTGAAGAAATCCACATAAAAAGGTGTATTCGGGAGCTGAGGACATGGATTCAGCAAAGAAAGTGTTTGATGAAATGTCAAGGAGAGAATGTCTAAAGTCTCTCAAATCAATCTAGAGAAATTTCAATCCAAACCAGAGAATTTCTCTAGACCAACCTAAAAAAAATTTAGTTCAAACCAGAGAATTTCTCTAGTCATCCAATACATGAAGCAGAAGCAGCGATCATTATGCACAAAAGTAAAAGATAATGCTGCCAAGAAAACACAACATCTACCTGGTCAAGATGTGCATCTACAGATGTGAACAAAGCCAAAAAAATTTGTGAACAAAGTTGGGACCATGAATTTGTTTAGTAACTTGCTACTGTGGATATTGAGCGGGGCTTCATCTAAAGGGTTCAACTCATTTCTTTCGATGTTTAGAGACGTGCGAGATCAAGGTGGCCAAGTTTATCCAGATCTAGCCAGGTAAGAAAATCATGCAACATAAAATGCTCCCTAAGGATTAGAATGTTGGTTGGTCCTTGTATTTTTTGAATGTTTAATTCTAATGTTATTGTAAAGGGTTTTGTAGAAATATTAGTTTATACATAAATGGTTGCATAAACTGGATATGGAGTAATGGTCAACAACAACAGTATTGTTAATAAATAGAAGTTGAAATAAGAAAAGGAAAAAGAAAAAAAAATTCTCTAGTTTGAACTTAGAGAAATTTCAATTTTCTCTGGTTTGAAACCAGAGAAATTTGGTGTTGGTGATGTGTAAAATTTCTCTGTAATGTGTCCAGAGAAATTTCATGTGGGTGATGTGTAAAATTTTCTCTATGATGTGTCCAAAAAAATTTGGTGTCGATGAGTAAAATTTTCTGTTTGATATATCCAGAGAAATTTGGAATTGGAATTTTCTCTGTGATATGTCCAGAGAACTTTGGAATTTTCTCTGTGATTTATCCAGAGAAATTCTCTGAATCGAATTTTCTCTAGATCAATGTTAAGGGACCTTAGATATTATGAAAATATCAAGTCCCCTTTATGCTACAAAATTTTAATATCAGGGACCTTAAAAAAAAATCGCCATAATATTTTTCTTCATACATGATCTATAGTGAAGCATGAATTGAATTCAATCTCCACCACATATAGCCATTTGTGGATAAATTTGGGGTGCCAAATTTTGAGACCTAGTTTTTTTGTAAAAAAAATAGTCTATGTGGTTTGTCTCCAAAAACATGTTTGGTTGAAAATTTTTAAATTTTTTTTCAAAATCACTTTTTTTTTCAACTACACATTAATAATCACTTTTTCATTCTCTTCTCTTTTTCTCAATCACTTTTTCTCTTATACCCATTTAATCAACTACAAAAATAATAATAATAACTATTAAATCATCCCAAACTCCAACATTTGAAAATTATTTTCAAAATCTATAATTAGACAAATTTTCAAAATTTTTAAATTCTCTTAAAAATTTTATTTTAAAAATAATATGTCAAAACACAAACCCTATATTTGCTTCATTTTTCTCTCTTCTCTCTCTCCTGCTACACTGAAGACGAACTTGGTTCTCCAGCATTGACTGGATTCCCAAGTAGACCACTTCGGCCACATGGCACAGTCGGAGATCAGTAAGCTCAGCTGCATCTGATAAATCTTTCCAATTTTCTCTATTTGACATTCTCATTGAATTCTTGCTTTTATACAAGTAGGTGATTGATTACATTTCTTGCAAAATCGCATGAGATTCTATATAGATTTCGTGGGTTTTATTTTCCTGTTCGTTTTTATCTAAACCCCGTTTATGATAAAGTTTTAAACCCACCAAATTCATTTAGATTCCCCAATTCAACTTTCCTCATTTATTTCTATTTGATTCCACATTTTTATTTATTATTATTTTATTTTATTTTTTATTTATTTTTCCTGTGAGTTTGCTGAGATAAATGAGGATAACTGGAAGTGTAGTTGTTGAGAAATAGTTTGTTTTTGTAAGAAAATGTAATTTAAAATTGAATTTCCTAGGGGAAAAAACATGCCTTGTTTTGATATAAGCATTTTGCATTAGATGGTTACCATGTTAGGTTGGGACTGTTTTGCTGAGAAATGTAATTTGGAGGTTTTGACAGGCTAGGTGCAGGCAATGGAGATAGTAGGGGCTAGGTGCAGGGTAGGTGTCAGCTGAGAATCGTATGCCTCAATGTTCGATTCAGGTAAACAATTTGATTCAAATTTTAACTATAATTTACGTTGCTTGTCGTGGTTGATGATTTATCTCAATTAGATATATGAATCTCTTGAGTTTCGAATTCTAATTCTAAGCTCTGTATAATCTGAACCTTTAGGTTCTTGGAGAATCATGTTTTGGTTTGATTCATAATGTTTGTTGTTGAATTCAAACTGTTACATGACAATTATTAATCATTATTGTTGCTCCCATTGAAGGTATTTCTCTTGTAATTGACTTTGGATTGTTGAGTTTTGCACTAGTTCTTGGGATATTCATGGTTATATGATATGATGCACGAATATGGATACGGGACACGTAAATTTTTAAAAAATAGAGGACATGACATGTTGGAGACACGTTTAATATATATAATTTTATTTATTTATTATATGTCTAAAATAAAAAGAAAAATCATTAATTTTTATACAATTACAATAATAATAAAATTAATAAACATATTTTTTAAATTTTTTAATAAAAAATGAGTCTTTTTAAATAAAAATAATTTATTTTATGAATTTTAGGTTTAATAAAAATAAGGATAAAAAAAAAGTGAGGGAAGAAACTAAAGGAGGAGAGAGAAATAGAAGAGAGAGAGAGAGAGACGGGTGAATCAGCAACAGGGGGAAAAAAAATAAAAAGGAGAAACAAAGGAAAGGGAGAGAGAGAATAGGAGAAGACGAAGAAAAGGGAGGAGAAGAAGGTGGAGACAGAAGACGAAGACGAGGAGGAGGAGAAGAAGAAGAGAGCAGACGAAGAATACCTCAGCTTCTTCAATTGATCTGAACAGGTTAGGGCTCCTCTCCCCTCCTCCACTCCCTCGATCTCTTTCTCTGTCTTCTCTCCTCCCTCGATCTCTTTCTCTCCAACAGTTAGGGCTTCGATCCACCTCATGCGTGTCATTTGCATTCGATTCGTAGATGTTGGATTTGAGATCAAACTACTTTTATTGGTTTGCTTATTTATTGTTCTGGCCTAAGATTTTAAGCTCAAATATGGACTTGACTGATGTTGTTTTTGATTTGAATGACTTTGATCTGGATTGAACGGATGCAGATCCTGAGCTAGCTAATTCGAAATGCTACAATCTAGAGTTTTTGGTTCTCTTAGATTTAGGGCTTTGATTTGGTATTGACCTAGAGTTCTATGTGCTATCTTTTTCCCTTTTCTTTTCCATCTTTCTTTCTTTCTTTCATTTCATTTAAAAAAAAAAATAAAAAAAATAAGCTAAATATTTAAAAACTGATGTTATAATTCCAAAAATAGAGGATGGTTACATAATTACCATAATGCCGTAGTTTTATACGCAAATATTTTTGTTTTTAGGTTGATTTGTTAGCTTGCTTTTTATGAATCCATATCAAGAAATTAGACAAAGTTATGAGCTTTCTCTCTACATTGAATTGGCTTTTCCTTGAGCTTCTTATGGGCTCATGAATTTTGGCAACAAAGTGATTATGATGGGTCAAACAGATTATTGTCATGATGATAATATTGCTAGTTTAAACAGTTTTATCTCATCTCATGCTTATGTTTCCTGTAGAGCTGATCTTGTATTTATGTTGTTTACTCTATTCTGGGGTGGTATGACCTCACTTTTCTTATAAAAATACAATGACATTCACCATATGTTGTTGGTCCTTATCGAGCATCTCTTTAATATTGGATTCATTGCAGGGTAGAAATGTCGATGCCTTGATTTTGTATTGACAAGCTGTGCCCTCTCTGTCTCATATCCAAATATGATTTTCCTTTGCCCTACAGGTATGTGTATGTATTGTTTCTTTCGATTTTGCTGTCAATGCTACTTTCTGAATGTGTTTTGTTGAAGTGGAAGTGTTTTAGCTTTTCATTGAAGTGAATAGGTGAGGTTGTTCAACCATAATTTGATTCAATTTACACTTCTTCTATGCGTCTGCTACATAATAAGACTTGATTCTTTCACTCTTTCATTTTTGATTCAGATAGAAAACTCGAAGATCTAATGATAAATTTTTGGTGAAAATCCAATAAAATTTTAGCACATTTTGCAATAGAGTTTGAAGGCAGTGATTTATTGTGCTCCCCTGGTACAACTTCAAGAAATTTGACTTATTTTGAATTGTTTTGAGTGTCTCCTCGACTAAAAAACTTATAGAAAACAGTAGGTTAAAATAGAATTCAGCATAGTAATAAAACAAAACACAACCTAGTTTGAGATTTATTTAAAATTCATTTATTGGAATTTTCTTCTATTACACAATATACTAGGCTTATGGAGGGACTGCCTGTTAAAATTTCATGAAATTACGAGGTAGAGAACTATTTTTAAAAATTCATCAAAGTCAGGCCTCTGCACAATTTCAATTCTGCGCAATCATGAAAACTGACCCCCAAAATAGCTATGCTTTTGCTTTACTAAAGCCTCTTTTCATTCCATCTTGTAAACATGATTTAAAATACATCAAAGATCAATAAATTCATGCTTGAAACAATTTAACAAGAAATTAAAAATTGATTTGAAAAATTTACCAACTAAGAAATTTTTGTCAAGCTCTCTAGAAATTGAGTGAAGTTCTGCTTAAGGACTTGTACCTCATTGTGTTTCGAATTATTTTGCAGGGGAAGTGTGGTATTGAGAAACAACCTTCTTATTTATTTATTATTTTTTTTTTTTTTGGGGGGGGGGGGGGAGGATTGCTCTAATTGAGACTAGGTCAGGCACAATTTTTAAGGTCACAATTTTCTAGATAAGGAAAATTGCTTCTACGAATCATCTTCTTCCTTTTATTGGTGCTTTCGCTCTTTCCAAATATTTGGTTAATCGTGAATAGTAGAGTAGAGTCCAATTATATCTTTTGTGCTTGTATAGTATTTTGGTCCTTAACTCTCAAATCTTTGAAGCCCTTTTAACTGTGTCTCTTTGTGATGCTAGCTGTTTAGACATAATTGATAGTTACCTAAATCATTTTGAACTGAAATGACGCAGAAGTGGCTTCGGCAGAGTTAGTACTAGTTGTGGAGAAACATATGTTAGAATCTGCTTCTCTTGATTCTGTTGTTAAAGCCATATTTTTCTTGTTATCAGATATATTCTTGGTGTTGTATGGAAAATTCCATTTTGTGGGGTGTCCAATAATTATCTACTTTATTTTATTTATTTATGTATTTATATGTTTTTTGGGGGACTTTTAACCTCTTTTCCCTTTTAACCTTAACTATGAGATTCTTCTTTTTATTTTCTGAAACAAAATTTTAGTATATAGAGAAAACCAATTGTATTGAAGAAATGCCCTAGCACTGTAAAACGTAGCTAAGGTCTTGCATAAACGATGAAATTCTGATACAGGGAATGAAACAATTACTCATGATAGAAATAAAGGAAGGAACAAAAGAACTTCAAAAATGGAATATCAACACGTAGGTGATTTAGAAAACCGTAAGTGAGGTGTTTAAGTTAAAGTAATATCGTTAAGCTATAATTACTCAGTAAATTCTCTTTCTTAGAGACTAATTAAACTTGAGCCCTGTTTGGTAGAGCTGTGGGAAAGTGCTTATAGCTTATGCCTAAACAGCTTATAGCTTATAACTTTCAGCTTAAGTTGATTTCCAGCTTATTCTTAAAGCATTTCCTGCCCCACTCAAAGAATAAGCTGATTTCTGACTTCCACAAAGTTATAAGTTATAAGCTATAAGCTAAACCAAACACATCAAAATAGCTTAAATTAAGCTGAAAGCTGAAATAAGCTGTAAATAATTTCTGCCAAACAGGCACTTGGTCACTTAAGATAATGAAACAATTAGTGGCTTAAGCTATTATTTCATACAACAAAAGAGAGAAGGATGGATAAAGTTAGAGAGAAAATTTCTTCTTGAGAGGTAGAAGAGAAAAAAAACTTTAAGTGAGTTGCTTAAGTTAAACTAAGATCATTAAGTTATAATAAGTAAGTAAATTCTCTTCCGTAGAGAATAAGCATGATTAGTTTGAGTTAAACTCGGTCATTTAAGAAAATGAAGTTGATTATATATAAATTTTGGTTTAAATTCACTTAAATGAGTAGCAAAAGCAACCCTATCAATGAAAATCTTTCCCCACATACAAACAGACTACCTGATGAAATACATGTTATAGCAAGCTCTGTTATCATGGTTCATTAGATGTTTCACTGTTTATACAAAATGGTAAGGTTTATGCATGATTACAAGTCTGTGGTTCGAGATGACTTACTTTGCCTTGTCTGGAGGAACATCTCTCAACCACTCAAGGTCAATGCTTCCATGTTTTCTAACCATTCGGTTTTAGGAAATCCTGCATAATCATGTAATCATTATTGACTTTATTTATAGGTTTCTGCATTTAGCTTGTTATTACACACGACTAGAGCCATTTGAAGCTGATTTTGACAAATATGATTTGTACTCGTACCTTGATTCACTCTGCTAGCAAGTTGTTCATTCCTAGTTCTCTGATAGAATTAGAAATCTCATTGACATCTGCACATTGTATTGCTTCATAGTCCAGGGAGTCCATAGCATTAACTGATTTACCCTTTTTTGACCAAACTTACCTTTTGCATATAGAGAGCATTAGCACCTTCTTGACTAGGGCAGGATACCTTTTTTCTAGGATTGTATTATTGCCTCTTTGAATGGTTTAGTGAATCTTAGATTTCATTTCTAAATTAGTACAGGGCAACCCTACGCCCCCAATAGGCATGAATGCTACTTATGTGCTTATGTGATATTTTGGAAATGATTTGATTTGATTCCAGGGATCAACTATGAGAAAGATAGGGATTTCATTCCCAAACTTTGGGGAGTCTGATATGGCAGTGATTTGATTCTGTGGCAATCCGAGGTATTTGGGGCAGTAATCCAATTTCAAAGATTTGGGGATTCAATTTAGGCAGTGATTCATATTTTGATCATGATTTGAGTAATCGGTAGTAAATTAGGGCGGTGGTTTCCCGATTATAAAGAATTTGAGTTTGAATTTAGGTTCTTGCCTTAGCAATAAATAAAAAAAAGAAAAGAATGATTGCCTTTTTAAAATTTAAATCTCCAAGAAAACATGTGATTAAAGAATAATTTCTAAAAAAAAGAAACTTTCCAACTTAAGTAGAGCCACAGAGATTATGGAAGGTGTTTGATTGAATAAGAATCTTTAAGTCATTGATTTTAGGGGGAATTTCAACTTTTATGAAAAAGGAAGTGGTGACCAAATCTTCAATTTTGAATAAAATTTGGAATCCCCTAAAAGATATTTGACTAAGGAGACAATTGTTTGATTAGATACTTGGAATAAAATCGAAAGCTCCTTGGGAGGAAAGAATTTTGAAAGAAAACCCGAGTAGAATTTTAGTAATTATGAAATTTTTTTGATCAAACAGAAATCTTTAGATTTTTGACTTTAGATGGAATTTGATTTTATGGAAAAGTGTTGATAAGGAGGTAATGACCGAGTCTCTCACTTTGAAATGAAATTTTGAATTTCCTTAGAAGACATTTGACTATAAGGTAACTGATTGATTTCTTGGAACAAGATCTAAAATTTGTTGGAAATTTTTTGAAAATAAAATTTGAATAGAGTTCGGAAATTATAAAAAGTTCTTTTCATCAAGTAAAAATCTTTGGGCCACTGACTTTAAGGAACCTTAATTTTATGGAGAAATGTTAGACACGGAAGTAATGACCAAGTCTCTCATTTTGAATAAAATTTTGGTTCCTCTATAAGATATTTGGCTAAAGAATGATTGTTTGATTGATTCCTTGGAATAAAATTGGAACTCCTCAAAACATTTGAAAAAAAAGAGGAAAGGAAAACATTGAAATTTTAAATAAAAAAAGGCATTTTATTTTGAAAATGGATTGTGAAAAAAAAAAAAGAATTGAAATTTGATCACGCACTTTTGAAAATAAATTGGGCCACATTTCGAGAAACAATAAATAATGGAAAGACAATTGTTTAGATTGATCATTTGGTAGGATTCCTTAAAATTGCCTTGGTTGGGAATGGGTGATGATGATGACTTCGAGATCCGATGGTAAGTGTTAAACAAAATTGACTGGGTCCATTCACCTATTTTCAAGTTTGTTGCATAATATCCCGGACATTATTCGTGGGTTATGTTATGTCAATAAGGCAAGCATCAAATTATGCTACTAGTACTGTTTGATCATTCCCTTGTGGAAGGAGAGGTATATTGATAGTATTAACTGATGTATCCTTTTGTGACCAAACTTACCTTTTGCGTATAGAGAGCATTAGCACCTTCCAGATTAGGGCAGGATATCCTCTTTTCCAGGATTGTATTATTGCCTCTTTGAATGATTTAGTGAATCCTAGATATCTTTTCTAAATTAAGACAGGGCTACCCTACCCCCCCAATAGGCATGAATGCAAATTATGTGCTTATGTGATATTTTGGAAATGATTTGATTTGATTCCAGGGATCAACAATGAGATAACCCATGAATAAAGAATTTGATATTGAATTTGGGTTCTTACCTTTGTGATAAAAAAAAGAAAGAAAAAAAAAAGAAAGTATTATTGCCTTTTTAAAATTTAAATGTCCAAGAAACACATGTGATTAAAGAATAACTTCTAAAAAAAAGAAACTTTCCAACTTAAGTAGAGCCTCAGAGATTATGGAAGGTGTTTGATTGAATAAGAATCTTTAAGTCATTGACTGTAAGGGCAATTTCAACTTTTATGAAAAATGGTAGATAAGGAAGTGGTGACTAAATCTTCAATTTTGAATAAAATTCGAAATCCCCTAAAAGATACTTGACTAAGGAGACTATTGTTCGATTAGATACTTGGAATAAAATCCAAAACTTCTTGGGAGGTAAGAATTTTAAAAAAAAACCGGAGTAGAATTTTAGTAATTATGACAAGTTTTTGATCAGTTAGAAATCTTTAGGTTTTTGACTTTAGGGGGAATTTGATTTTATGGAAAAGTGTTGATAAGGATGTAATGACCAAGTCTTTCACTTTGAAATGAAATTTTGAATTTCCTTAGAAGAACTTTGACTATAAACAAGATCTAAAATTCCTTGAAAATTTTTTTAAAATAAAATTTGAATAGAGTTCGGAAATTATGGAAAGTTCTTTTCATCAAGTAAAAATCTTTGGGCCACTGACTTTGAGGGAACCTTAATTTTATGGAGAAATGCTTGACAAGGAAGTAATGACCAAGTCTCTCACTTTGAATGAAATTTTGGTTCCTCTATAAGATATTTGGCTAAAGAACGATTGTTTGATTGATTCCTTGGAATAAAATCTGAACTCCTCAAAACATTTGAAAAAAAAGAGGAAAGGAAAACGTTGAAATTTTAAATAAAAAAAGGTACTTTATTTTGAAGAAGAATTTTGAAAAAAAAAATAGAAGTTGAAATTTGTTCGCGCACTTTTGAAAATAAATTGGGGCACATTTCGGGAAATAATAAATAATGGAAAGACAATTGTTTAGATTGATCACTCTGGTAGGATTATTTAAAATTCCTCAAAAGTGCCGTGGTTGGGCAACTATCACCTAATGGGTGATGATGATGACTTCTAGATCTAATGGTAAGTGTTTAACAAAATTGACTGGGTCCATTCACCTATCCTCGGGTTTGTTGCATAATATCCCGGACACTATTCGTGGGTTATGTTATGTTAATAAGGCAAGAATCAGATTATGTTATTTGTACTGTTTGATCATTCCGTTGTGGAAGGAGTGGTATAATGATAGTCATAATTGATGTACCTTTTTGTGACCAAATTAACCTTTTGCATATAGGGAGCATTAGCACCTGCCAAACTAAGACAGGATACCCTCCTTTACAGGGTTGTATTATTGCTTCTTTAAATGATTTAGTAAATCCTAGATCTCATTTCTAAATTAGGACAGGGCAACCCTATCCCGCAATAGGCATGAATGCAACTTGTGTGCTTATGTGATATTTTGGAAATGATTTGATTTGATTCCAGGCATCAACAATAAGAAAGACAATGATTTCATTCCCAAAATCTAGGGAGTTTGATATGGCAGTGATTTAATTTTGTGATACTCCGAGTTATTTAGGTCAATGATCCAATTACAAAGATTTGATTGTTCAATTTAGGCAGTGATTCATATTTTGATAATAATTTGTGTAATCAATAGTAAATTAGGGTGGTGGTTTCCCAATTATTAAGAATTTGAGTTTGAATTTGGGTTCTTACCTTAGTGATAAAAAAAAACAAAACAAAGAAATGATTGGCTTTTTAAAATTTAGATCTCCTAGAACACATGTGATTAAAGAATAACTTTGAAAAAAAAGAAACTTTCCAATTTAAGTTGAGCTTTGGAGATTATGGAAGGTGTTTGATTGAGTAAGAATCTTTAAGCCATTGACTGTTCGGGGAATTTCAACTTTTATGAAAAATGGTAGATAAGGAAGTGGTGACCAAATCTTTAATTTTGAATAAAATTTGAAATCGCCTAAAAGATATTTGTCTAAGGAGACAATTGTTTGATTAGATAATTAGAATAAAATCGAAAGTTCCGTGGAAAGGTAGAATTTTTAAAGAAAATCCGAGTAGAATTTTAGAAATTGTGAAATGTTTTTGATTGGATATAAATCTTTAGGTTTTTGACTTTAGAGGGAATTTGATTTTATGGAAAAGTGTTGATAAGAAGGTAATGACTGAGTTTTTCACTTTGAAATGAAATTTTGAATTTCCTTAGAAGACGTTTGACTATTAGGTAACGGTTTGATTGATTTCTTGGAATAAGATCTAAAACTCCTTGGAAATTTTTTGAAAATAAAATTTGTATAGAGTTCGGAAATTATGGAAAGTTCTTTTGATCAAGTAAAAATCTTTGGGCAGCTTATTTTGGGGGAACCTTAATTTTGTGGAGAAATGTTAGACAAGGAAGTAATGACCAAGTCTCTCATTTTTAATAAAATTTGGTTCCTCTATAAGATATTTGGCTAAAGAATGATTGTTTGATTGATTCCTTGGAATAAAATCAGAACTCCTCAAAACATTTGAAAAAAAGGAGGGGAGGAAAACATTGAAATTTTAAATAAAAAAGCCACTTTATTTTGTAAAAAAAGAAGTTGAAATTTGATTGCATACTTTTGAAAATAAATTAGGGCATATTTCGGAAAACAATAAATAAGGGAAAGACAATTATTTAGATTGATCACTCTGGTAGGATTCCTTAAAATTCCTCAAAATTGCCTTGGTTAGGCAACTATCACCTAGTGGGTGATGATGATGACATCGAGATCCGATGGTAAGTGTTAAACAAATTTGACAGAGTCCATTAACATATCCTCAAGTTTGTTGCATAATATCCCGGACACTATTCGTGTGTTATGTTATGTCAATGAGGCAAGCATCAGATTATGTTACTAGTATTGTTTGATCATTCTGTTGTGGAACGAGTGGTATATTGATAGTAATAACCGATATACCTTTTTGTGACCAAACTTACCTTTTGCATATGGAGAGCATTCGCACCTTCCAAACTAAGGCCGGATACCCTTCTTTCTAGGATTGTATTTATGCCTCTTTGAATGATTTAGTGAATCCTAGATCTCATTTCTAAATTAGGAAGGGCCAACCTTATCCCCCAATAGGCATGAATGCAACTTATGTGCTTATGTGATATTTTTGGAAATGATTTGATTTGATTCCAGGGATCAACAATCAGAAAGACAATGATTTCATTCCCAAAATCTGGGGAGTCTGATATGGCAGCGATTTGATTTTGTGATAGTCCGAGTTATTTGGGGCAATGATCCAATTACAAAGATTTGGGTGTTGAATTTAAGTAGTGATTCATATTTTGATGATGATTTGAGTAATCAGTTGTAAATTAGGGGGGTGGTTTCCCAATTATAAATAATTTGACTTTGAATTTGGGTTCTTACCTTAGTGATGAAAAAAAAAAAGAATGATTGCCTTTTTAAAATTTAAATCTCCAAGAAAACATGTGATTAAAGAATAACTTCTAAAACAAAGAAATTTTCCTATTTAAGTAGAGCCTCGGAGATTATGGAAGGTGTTTGATTGAATTAGAATCTTTAAGTCATTGACTGTGTGGGGAATTTCAACTTTTATGAAAAATGATAGACAAGGAAATGGTGACCAAATCTTCAATTTTGAATAAAATTTGAAATCTCCTAAATGATAATTGACTAAGGAGACAATTGGTTGATTAGATACTTGGAATAAAATCCAAAGCTCCTTGGGAGGAAATAATTTTGAAAGAAAATCGGAGTGGAATTTTAGAAATTATGAAAAGTTTTTGATTAGACATAAATCTTTAGGTTCTTTACTTTAGAGGGAATTTGATTTTATGGAAAAGTGTTGATAAGGAGGTAATGACCGAGTCCTTCACTTTGAAATGAAATTTTGAATTTCCTTTGAAGACATTTGATTATATGGTAACTGTTTGATTGATTCTTCGAATAAGATTTAAAATTCCTTGGAAATTTTATGAAAACAAAACTTGAATAGAGTTCGGAAATTTTCGAAAGTTCTTTTCATCATGTAAAAATCCTTGGGCCATTGACTTTGTGGGAACCTTAATTTTGTGGAGAAATGTTAGATAAGGAAGTGATGACCATGTCTCTCATCTTGAATAAAATTTTGGTTCCTCTATAAGAAATTTGGCTAAAGGATGTTTGTTTGATTGATTCCTGGGAATAAATCCGAAATGCTCAATACTTTTGAAAAAAAAGAGAAATGGAAAACTTTGAAAATTTAAATAAAAAATATGACTTTATTTTGAAATAGGATTTTGAAAAAAAATTGAAGTTGAAATTTGATCTTGCACTTTTGAAAATAAATTGGGTCACATTTCAGGAAACATTAAATAATGAAAAGACAATTGTTTAGATTGATCACTCTGGTAAGATTCCTTAAAATTCCTGAAAATTCCCTTGGTTGGGTATCTATCACCTAATGGTTGATGATAATGACTTCAAGATCCAATGGTAAGTGTTAAACAAAATTGACTAGGTCCATTCACCTATCCTCAGGTTTGTTGCATAATATCCCGGACACTATTTGCGGGTTATGTTATGCCAATAATGCAGGCATCATGCTATTAGTAGTGTTTGATCATTCCCTTGTGCAATGAGAGGTATATTGATAGTAATAACTGATGTACCCTTTTGTGAGCAAACTTACCTTTTGCATGTATAGAGCATTAGCACCTTCCAAACTAGGGCAAGATACCCTCCTTTCTAGGATTGTAGTATTGCCTCTTTGAATAATTTAGTGAATCCTAGATCTCATTTCTAAATTAGGACCGGGCAACCCTACCTCCCAATAGGCATGAATGCAACTTATGTGCTTATGTGATATTTTGGAAATGATTTGATTTGATTCCAGGGATCAACAATGAGAAAGACAGTGACTTCATTCCCAAACTTTGGGGAGTTTGATATGGCAGTGATTTGATTCTACGGCATTCCAAGTTATTTGGGGCAATGATCCAATTACAAAGATTTGGGGGTTCAATTTCGGTAGTGATTCATATTTTGATAATGATTTGTGTAATCAGTAGTAAACATATTTTGATAATGATTTGTGTAATCAGTAGTAAATTAGGGCGGTGGTTTCCCGATTATAAAGAATTTGATATTGAATTTGGGTTCTTACCTTAGTGATCAAAAAAAAAAAGGGAAGTATTATTGCCTTTTTAAAATTTAAATGTCCAAGAAAACATGTGATTAAAGAATAATTTCTAAAAAAAAGAAACTTTCCAACTTAAGTAGAGCCTCGGAGATAATGGAAGTTGTTTGATTGAATAAGAATCTTTAAGTCATTGACTGTATGGGAATTTCAACTTTTATGAAAAATGGTAGATAAGGAAGTGGTGACCAAATCTTCAATTTTGAATAAATTCGAAATCCCCTAAAAGATACTTGACTGAGGAGACAATTGTTTGATTAGATACTTGGAATAAAATCCAAAGCTCCTTGGGAGGAAAGAAGTTTGAAAGAAAACCCGAGTAGAATTTTAGAAATTATGAAAACTTTTTGATCAGACAGAAATCTTTAGGTTTTTGACTTTAGAGGGAATTTGATTTTATGGAAAAGTATTGATAAGGATTTAATGATGGAGTCTTTCACTTTGAAATGAAATTTTGAATTTCCTTAGAAAAACTTTGACTATAAGGTAATTGTTTGATTGATTTTTTGGAATAATACCTAAAATTCCTTGGAATTTTTTTTAAAATAAAATTTGAATAGAATTCGGAAATTATGGAAAGTTCTTTTCATCTAGTAAAAATATTTGGACGACTGACTTTGAGGGAACCTTAATTTTGTGGAGAAATGTTAGACAAGGAAGTAATGACCAAGTCTCTCATTTTGAATAAAATTTTGGTCCCTCTATAAGATATTTGGCTAAAGAATGATTGTTTGATTGATTCCTTGGAATAAAATCTGAACTCCTCACAACATTTGAAAAAAAAAAAGAGGAAAGGAAAATGTTGAAATTTTAAATAAAAAAACACTTTATTTTGAAGAAGAATATTAAAAAAAAATAATGGAAGTTGAAATTTGTTCGCGCACTTTTGAAAATAAATTGGGTTACATTTCGAGAAACAATAAATAATGGAAAGACAATTGTTTAAATTGATCACTCTGGTTGGATTCCTTAAAATTCCCTTGGGCAACTATCACCTAATGGGTGATGATGATGATTTTGTGATCTGATGGTAAGTGTTAAACGAAATTGCCTCGGTCCATTCACCTATCCTCTGGTTTGTTGCATAATATTCCGAACACTATTCGTGGGTTATGTTATGTCAATAAGGCAAGCATCAGATTATGCTTCTAGTACTGTTTGATCGTTCCCTTCGGGAAGGAGTGGTATATTGATAGTAATAACTGATGTATCTTTTTGTGACAACTTATCTTTTGCATGTAGAGAGCATTAGCACCTTCCAAACTAAGACAGGATACCCTCCTTTCTAGGATTGTATTATTGCCTCTTTGAATGATTTAGTGAATCCTAGATCTCATTTCTCTAAATTAGGACAGGGCAACCTTATCCCGCAATAGGCATGAATGCAACTTATGTGCTTATGTGATATTTTGGAAATGATTTGATTTGATTCCAGGGATCAACAATAAGAAAAACAATTATTTCATTCACAAAATCTGGGGAGTCTGATATGGCTGTGATTTGATTTTGTGATAGTCCGAGTTATTTAGGGCAATGATTCAATTACAAAGGTTTGGGGGTTCAATTTAGGCAGTGATTCATATTTTGATCATGATTTGAGTAATCAGTACTAAATTAGGGGGGTTGTTTCTCAATTTTAAATAATTTGAGTTTGAATTTGGGTTCTTACCTTAGTGACCAAGTCTCTCATTTTGAATAAAATTTTGGTTCCTCTATAAGATATTTGGCTAAACGATGATTGTTTGATTGATTCTTTGGAATAAATTCTGAAGTCCTCAAATTTTGGAAAAAAAGAGGAAAGGAAAATTTTGAAAATTTAAATAAAAAAAGATTTTATTTTGAAAAAGGATTTTGAAAAAAAATTGAAGTTGAAATTTGATCATGCACTTTTGAAAATAAAGTGGGGCACATTTTGGGAAACAATAAATAATGAAAAGAAAATTGTTTAGATTGATCACGTTGGTAGGATTCCTTAAAATTCCTTAAAATTCCCTTGGTTGGGAAACTATGACCTAATGGGTGATGATAATGACTTCAAGATCAATTGGTATGTGTTAAACAAAATTGATTAGGTCCATTCAACTATCCTTAGGTTTGTTGCATAATATCCTGGACACTATTTGCAGGCTATGTTATGCCAATAAGGCAAGCATCAAATTATGCTATTAGTAGTGTTTGATCTTTCCCTTGCGGAATAAGAGGTATATTGATAGTAATAACTGATGTACCCTTTTGTGAGCGAACTTAATTTTTTCATATAGAGAGCATTAGTACCTTCCAAACTAGGGTAGGATATCCTCATATCTTGGATTGTATTATTGCCTCTTTGAATGATTTAGTGAATCCTAGATCTCATTTCTAACTTAGGACAGGGAAACCTTACCCGCCAATAGGCATGAATGCAAATTATGTACTTTTGTGATATTTAGATAATGATTTGATATGATTCTAGAGATCAACAATCAGAAAGACAGTGATTTCATTCCAAAATCTGGGGAGTTTGATATGGCAGTGATTTGATTCTGTGGCAATCCGAGTTATTTGGGACAATGATCCAATTACAAAGATTTGCTGGTTCAATTTAGGTCGTGATTCATATTTTGATCATGATTTGAGTAATCAGTAGTAATTAGGGGGGTCGTTTCCCAATTTTAAAGAATTTGAGTTTGAATTTGGGTTATTACCTTAGTGATTAGAAAAAAAGAAGAAAAAAAATGAATTATTGCCTTTTTAAAATTTAAATCTCCTATAAAACATGTGATTAAAGAATAACTTCTAAAAAAAAAGAAACTTTGCAACTTAAGTAGAGCCTTGGAGGTTAAGGAAGTTGTTTGATTGAATAAGAATCATTAAGTCATTGACTTTAGGGGGAATTTCAACTTTTATGAAAAATGGTAGATTAGGAAGTGGCGACTAAAACTTCAATTTTGAATAAAATTTCAAATCCCCCAAAAGATAATGGACTATGGAGACAATTGTTTTATTAGATATTTGGAATAAAATCCAAAGCTCCTTGGGAGGGAAGAATTTTGAAAAAAAAACCAAGTAGAATTTTATAAATTATGAAAAGTTTTTGATTAGACAGAAATTTTTAGGTTTTCGACTTGAGAGGGAATTTGATTTTATGGAAAAGTGTTAGATAAGGAGGTAATGTCTGTGTCTCTCACTTTGAAATAAAATTTTGAATTTCCTTAGAAGACTGTTTGATTGATTTCTTCGAGTAAGATTTGAAATTCCTTTGAAATATTTTTAAAATAAAATTTGAGTTGAGTTTGGAAATTATGAAAAGTTCTTTTCATCAAGTAAAAGTCCTTGGCCTATTGACTTTGAGGTAACCTTAATTTTATGGAGAAATGTTAGACAAGGAAGTGATGACCAAGTCTCTCATTTTGAATAAAATTTTGGTTCCTCTATAAGATATTTGGCTAAAGGATGATTGTTTGATTGATTCCTTGGTATAAAATCCGAACTCAAAACTTTTGAAAAAAAAGATGAATGGAAAACTATGAAAATTTAAATAAAAAATGGTGCTTTATTTTGAAAAAAAATATAAGTTGAAATTTGATCATGCACTTTTGAAAATAAATTGGGGTACATTTCGGGAAACAATAAATAATGGAAAAACAATTGTTTAGATTCATCACTCTGGTGGGAATCCTTAAAATTCCTCAAAATTAGCTTTGTTTGGCAACTATGACCACCTTGTTTATGATGACGACTTCGAGATCCAATGGTTATTGTTAAGCAAAATTGACTGGGTCTATTCACCTATCCTTAGGTTTGTTACATAATACCCGTACACTATTCACGGACTATGTTATGTCAATAAGGCAAGCATCGGATTATGCTATTAGTACTATTTGATCATTCCCTTGTGGAATGAGAGGTATATTGATAGTAATAACTGATGCTCTTTTGTGACCAAACTTACCTATTGCATATAGAGAGCATTAGAACTTTCTAAACTAGGGTAGTAGACCCTCCTTTCTAGGATTGTATTATTGCTCTCCTTTCTCGGATTCTAGTATTGCCTCTTTGAATGATTTAGTGAATCCTAGATCTCATTTCTAAATTAGGACAGGGCAACCCTACCCTTCAATAGGCATGAATGTAAATTATGTGCTTATGTGATATTTTGAAAATGATTTGATTTGATTCTAGGGATCAACAATCAAACATGCAGTGATTTCATTCCAAAATATGGGTAGTTTGATATTTCTGTGATTTGATTATGTGGCTATTTGAGTTATTTGGAGCAATGATCCAATTACAAAGATTTGGGCGTTCAATTTAGGCATTGATTCATATTTTGATCATGATATGAGTAATCAGTAGTAGTTAGGGGGGTGGTTTCCCAATTTTAAAGAATTTGAGTTTGAATTTGGGTTCTTACCTTAGTGATCAGAAAAAAAAAAAAAAAAGAAGAGATTTATTGCCTTTTTAAATTTAAATCCCCAACAAAACATATGATTAAAGATTAACTTCTAAAAAAAAGAAACTTTGCAACTTAAGTAGAGCCTTGGAGGTTATGGAAGGTGTTTAATCGAATAAGAATCTTTTAACTAATTGACTTTAGGGGTAATTTCAACTTTTATGAAAAATGGTAGATAAGGATGTGGCGACCAAATCTTCAATTTTGAATAAAATTCCAAATCTCCCAAAAGATAATTGACTAAGGAGACAATTATTTGATTAGATACTTGGAATAAAATCCACAGCTCCTTGGGAGGAAGGAATTTTGAGAGAAAACCCAAGTAGAATTTTTTAGATTAAGAAATGTTTTTGATTAGACCAAAATCTTTTGTTTTTTGACTTTTGAGGGAATTTGATTTTATGAAAAAGTGTTAGATAAAGGCTAATGAGGCTAATGACAGAGTCTTACACTTTGAAATTAAATTTTGAATTTCCTTTGAAGACATTTGACTATAAGGTAACTGTTTGATTGATTTCTTCGAATAAGATCTAAAATTCCTTGGAAATTTGTTGAAAATAAAATTTTAGTGGAGTTTGGAAATTATGGAAAGTTCTTTTCATCAAGTAAAAATCATTGGGCCACTGACTTTGGGGGAACCTTAATTTTGTGAAGAAATGTTAGACATGGAAGTGAAGACCAAGTCTCTAACTGTGTAGTAGCTAAACAAGAAATCGGACTTTCTACGACTGAGTATTTGGTAGATAAAACAACACTATTGTCGACTAAAAATTTGGTCGCTGTAGTTATTTGAAGTTTTGGCGACTAAAAATTTAGTAGCTGAAGATGTGATTTAAATTAAATTAGTATGTTTTGAGTGACTAATAGATTAGTTGCCATTTTGCCTCATCAGTGACTAAATCTATTTTTGTCGCAAATACCTTTCACTTTTCCCTACTAAAGTCGCCATTTTTTTATGCCTTTTGGTGACTAAATGTTTTTTTAGTCGCCAATACCTTCCCTGACAATCTTCCCCCGACAAATCCCGCGACCAAAATATTTAGTAGGGAAAATATTTTGGCGACTAAAAACCTTACTTTTGGTGACTAAAAATTTAGTTTCCAAAGTGCAATTTCTTCTTGTGCATTTTGGCTATGTGATGGCAGTCATCGTGTGGTGTTGGGGTATTGATAGTGGCGATAACGATGATAGTGATAGTTGGAACAATAATGATGGTAATAGTAATAGTAATGATGGCAATAACAGGGGAGATGGAGGTGAACTGCATGAAATTGCTCAAGTCTACATTGTGCTCTTGGAGGAAACTAATGAACTCCATGAAATTCTCTTCTGTTGGGCAATAGTGACCACTGCATGGCCATATAGCCTGAAAAATATAGAGAGAAAAAAAAATCAGCAAATGAAGCATTGGTTGTGATTAGGGCTTTGTTTGAAAAGTTGGGTTGATTTTTTAACTTTTAAATTTTTTGGTTATTCTAAAATTTTGGTTAAAAAATTCGCTTGGGTTGATTTTTTAAATTTTTTTTGACTTTTGTAAAAAAAATGGTAAAATGATTATGGTTTAAATGTGATATTTTTTCTTATTAACTTTTTAACTTATTTTATTTTATTTTTTTGACTAATTTAGTCAAAAAAAAAAAAAAAACCAACTTAACCCACATCCCAATCCACACACCTAAAGGTCTCTTTAACTTTTGGATGTCCAATGCCCCAAATGGAAGGGTTAACTTGTCAACAAGTTAATGGCCTTGGTCAAATCAACCTGGAAACATTTAGGGTGTGTTTGGTTTGTGTTTTGAGATAAATTTGAGTTTAGAAATTTTTTTAATTTGTTTGGTTGTATATTTTGAAAATAGTTTTGGAGTTTGGAAATTTGAGATAATTTGATATTTTTTTGTAGTTGAGTAGATATGTGTGAGAGAAAAAGTGATTGAGGAGTGAGGAGAGAAGAGAGGGAAAAAGTGATTGATTGATGTGTAATAGAGGAAGTAATTTTAAATTTTTTTTGAAAAAATTTGTACGCAAACATGTTTTTAGAATTTTTCTTCCAAAAACATGTTTTAAAACACAAACCACACACCCTTATTAATCACAATTATGGATTTGAACTGGTTTAAACATGTTTTAATTGAGTAAAATTGAACAAGCTTACACTTTCGCATTCTTGTCACATCCAATACAAATGAATGGTATTTACGTCATTGCTTGGTTGCACATTCGTGTGACTTAGGAGTAATTATTTAATGTCGTTGACATAGCAATGTCACAAGCACATCTTCACTTTTAATTTCTATGACTCACATAGGACTTACTTGAAATCAAAGGGTTGAGATAAGTTCATGGCGTGACACTCAATAATTTTTTTTTGACATATATGCCCCTCACATCCAAATACCTGAAGAAGGCCATTATGGGCAACCAATCTCCCAGATTGCAGTTGTGGCACCTCCTGCTAGAATTTGATTAAATTTGATTTCATTCATCAGCAATTGAAAACTCAATCCCAAACAAACCCATCAAATTCATATAGCTAAGACATGTATAGTTATGAAAAAAATTGAGTAAACAGAGTGATAAAGAGAATTTTTTTTTTTAGAAAAAAAATGAAGTTGCTAGAAAAGCCCAAAAAATGGTCTAGATTTTGATCGCAGCCATTCTTCTCCTGCTACTACTTCATTAAAGGCAAGAACCACTCTTGCCTGACCACCATGAACTCTTTGGTCGTAGCTCTAACCACAGTTGGCACAGTAGCACTGAACAGGTCATCAACCCCAAAAGACGAATCAGATGCAACCACGTGGCCTGCTTTGTCGCTCCTCCATAGCCTCCACTTTCGACCCTTACCACTATTGCCCACATTTCCCTACAAAAAATAAAATAAAATAAAATAAAGTTGAAAACACTTTCTACAAACAAAGAAAACAAGAAAATCAAGCTAATGGGTGAGTGATGGTTGAGAGTATGGGATTACTTGGTGGCTTGATTGGGTCTTCTTGAGACCAATCAGTGATTTCAGCCATTTCCCTAATGCACCCATTGTAGGTAGGTTTTTGTTTGAGGGGAAAACGTTTTCGCTGAGTGATTTTAGAAGGTTTTTGTCAGAGGGGAAAATTATTTTTGCTGAGTGATTTCGAAAGTGTTTTATAGTGAAAACTACGATGGATGAGAGAGAGAGAGAGAGAGAGAGAGAGAGAGAGAGAGAGAGAGAGAGAGAGGACCTTCGGTGGATTATATGTTAAAGTTCCTAATAGGGGAAGGCTTGAATTTTTTAATTCGAATTAAGAAAAGGAAAAACAGGATTAAAAAAAGTGAAAGTGCACCGGTCATAATTTAATTTTTTTAAAGGTAAATTATAAACACACTCTTGAGGTTTATTCAAATTATAAATTACTTTATCTAATTTTAGAAATTATATTATACCTTTAAGGTTTTTAATTTCATAACAAATATGTCTTTTTATTAGCAAATTATCAAGTTAATTAACAATTTTTAATAATGTGAAAATTTTATTTCATTTAATAATTCAGATAATTTTATTATTGTATAGGTGAATAGTTATAAATTTTACTTTTTCTATTAATTTTGTTAAATAAAAAATTCTAATAGGGAAGTATTTGTAATTTTTCAAATTACAGAGGATAATTTGTATTTTAAGCAAAATTTAGAGATTGTATTTGTAATTTATCTTTTTTTTTAAATATTAAAGTACTATTTCTATTTAAATTTTTATTTTATTATGATCTTAAGCTTTTTAAATTTGTGCCCTTATAAATTATTATTTAATAATCAATTGTAAAGTTATACGGTTCGTGTATTTTCAGAAAGAATGAAAGAAATTGATAGTAAGGAGGTTACGTAAAATTATATTTGTTTTGATAATAGTTGTTAGTGTGGAGATTATTAAATTAGTTTTAAATAAAATAATAAAATAAATAAAAATCATGGTTTTTACTTAAGAAAAAATTAAATATTAAGGTTCAAAATGTACTGTCCAAAATGTAGTAAAAAAATAAAAAATTGCACTTGGCCAAACGATTAGGCGGTCGTCCCATAACACCCTAAGCCGAATGGATTATTTTCTAATATCATCTCATCGCCTAAACTATCAATCCGCTCATGTGAAGCCTTCTATAATTTGAATGGATTACAAATCTGGACCGCAAACAAAACAAATTTGATACAAATTTACAGGTATTGGGTTGCTAATGTGCCTCAATTTGAGGCTTAGGCCTCGTTTGGCAAGAGGCTATTTTAGCCAATTAGCCAAAAAGCCAACAACCCATACCAAAAAGTCAAAGATTCTCTTTTCTCTATACTTTTTGCACATCTTTTCATAATTAGCCAAAAAGTCATCCCAAACATACAAGTTTTTTTTATCTACCTTTTTAGCCAAATAGCCAAAAAGTTACTAAATTAGCCTGTTCCCAAACGAGGCCTTATTATGTGTTTATTTTTATAATCTGAATTGCTTATTTTGTAGGGTTCATTGAGTACTTCATGCATATCAAAAATTATATTGATCGGATATTGATAGCTACGTGATCGGATTGCATATTTTTTTAAAAAATATTTCTTGAAAGAAAAACTTTGTTTATTTTTTTTTATGGTAAATATAATTTGATCGTATGGTTATCGATATTCGATTAAGATAATTTTTGACATGCTTAAAGTACTCGACGAACCCTACAAAATGACTGTTTGAATCATAAAAATAAATGGGTTTGTTTGGAAAGTGTGTTGGCTTTTTGGCTTTTTGAATTTTTTAGTCTGGGGCTAAAGGGCTTTTTGATTTTTGATTTTTTATTTTTTTTTTTGTTTTTTTGTGAGGAAAAAATGTAATGATTATGGGTTGGATATGATATTTTATCTTATTGGGTTATATTTCGTCTTTTTGTGGCTAAAATAGTCCAAACCTAACCCTACCCAACCTAACCCTTCTTCCCAAATGAAGCCAATAAACCTTAAATTAAGATACAACAATTATTGTTACGTCATTGACACATCAGCAACCTCTCATCCAAATTTACTATTCACCACTTGCAATCTGCCCTGGAGAGAGCAAAACAAACGGGCCGTGAAATTAAACCGTCGCCAATATTGATATGTTCCTACTCACTTGCCATGTTGTCATCCACAAACTGCTAGTTGAGGTTTTAAAAATTAAAAATTAATTTGATAAAAATTTTCATGTATTTCTTGTCTTTTCAAGTTTATTTTAAATAAATTAATTTTAATTTTTTTAAAAAGTTAAAAATAAAATTTAAGGCAAATTACATATACCCCCTCGAGTTTTGGTTAAATTACAGATACCTCTCTGAGATTTTGGAAATTACATCCCGCCTCCTGAGGTTTGTTTTTTCATAACAATTTGCTCCCTGAGGTTTATATTTCATAACAAATTATCCCCTAATTTCTTATGCAAATATAGCATTCAGGGGGGAATTCGTAATTTCTCAAACCTCAGGGGTATCTGTAATTTAGCCAAACCTCGAGGGGGTATATGTAATTTGCCCTAAAATTTAAACATTCAATCAATAGGTTTATTGTTTTTCCATCAATAAGGAATAATCCAACAAAAATATTAGACGCCAAATATTTATGTAAAATTCTACCCGAGGTGGATTCCACTGTGATGGAAAGAATATTTGAAACGTAATCAATCAATAGTTTGGTTCCGTATGGGAAGAATATTAATCAATCAATAGTTTGGTTTTGTGAAAACCCAAACAAACCAATCGGCTGATTGTCCTTCCATCAATAGTTTTAAAAAAAATCCCATATGAAACCAAACAAGCCATTTTAATCTTTCCATCATTGATTATGTTTCAAATATATTTAAAAAGTTTTATATAATTTAATAGTTAAGTGTGCATTGAGATATTAAATAGAAAATTCAAGTACAAAGAATCATTAATCGAGGAAGCCAATTACTAAAGTAATTTTACCTTGGATAACTTGAAGTTGGTGTAGATTTTAATAGGATGAAGTATCAATAAATCTTGAAATGTAATCTTGTAAATTGTTTAATCTTTCATTTTTTTTTATAAACCCAAATATCTCATTAAAGTGAAAATTACATAAAAGAGTAGTCACTTACATATTAGAGTTTAATTTTTTAGAGATAAAAGTGGGTTTCTCTCAATGTAAAATTACATATTTAGGCAATCCGTACTATAGAGATTTTGAATTTTTCCTAAATTTGGAACAAATCTTACATTACGCACAATAATGTAACACTCTAATATAACACTTCAATAATGTAATAATTCAATGTAACACTAAAAAATTTCGCTGTGTACTTTTCTCAAACATAATAATGTAACACTCCAAAAAAATTTCTTAGTGTATTTTTCTCAAGCGTAGTACTCCATTATAACACCCCCCCAAAAAAAAAAACACTAAAAAACTCTTAATGTACTTTAAATAATTGTAATACTCACAGTTTGAAATTATACATTTGCCTAAAGGTTACTACGGGATTTTTGTACTCTTTTTGAAATGGTTTAAAGAATCCTACATCATTTTTTTAGAATGTTACATTTGAGAAAAGTACACTAAGAAATTTATTTATGTACATTAGAGTGTTACACTAACGTTGTGTTTGGTTGAGGGATTTAGGAAGGGAAATGGAAAAGGTGTGTGAAACTAAAATGAAGGTATATTTTATTCATATTTCACTTAACTTTCATACTTTGTCTGTAAACAAGCTTCCCACTTGCTACCATGCAACACCAATTAATTAAATACATACCACAATGCTTGACTTATTAGGACTGCATTTGGTTACTGTTTAAATATTTATCAAATTGTTTGTTTTTTTACTTATTTAGCTAACAATTGAGAAGAAAAAAAATTAACAAGATTAATTTATATTTGACAGTTGTTAAAAAAAGTCATTTTTTGAATTTTTGTTTGTATTTAATGCAATTTTTTAGAATTTGTACTAAAGTTTTTATTTTTCACATTCTTCTATCTGAGAGGGATATTAAAAGTTTTTTAAAAAAAATCAAATTAGCCAAGACACATTAACTCTTTTTAGCAAAAATTTTATTGTAAAAAAATTTAAAAGTTAAAAAAAAAAAATACTATACCAAAAAATAATTGCCAATCCCATAAAAGTATCTTTTAAACTCATTTATAAATTTTTGAAGATATAATTTGTTGTCTCTAGTGACAACCCCTATGATTCTTTACGATAGATTTTTATGCAATAATCTTTTAATAGTGGTTTAAGAGTGGTTTAAATCCTTAAATCACTCGATTAATTATGTTTTGGAATTTAACCATCCTTAAACTACCATTGCACTAAACATTTTTGCAAAGAATCCTACTCTGTAAATAGTAATGCTATAGACCCCTAAAACATTACTTCTAAATTGATTCACACTAGCATTTGGGTTTTAATTAATTGATTCTTAAGGAAATCAACAATTGACATATAACTATCAGTATCATTAAGAATGAAATTAATGGTGATATTTTTAAGGTCTTAAGCATTTTTCAATAACGATAAGATTACATATCTCAAACACTTACAGGTTGAAGATATTTGATGCATTGATAATGCAAGACAATTCTCTAATACTTTTCAAGATTTATTTCTTTGCCATCTCCAACATCCAACCTTAATTTTCACAAATGAGAATTTCAGTGGGTAAGAAAAGTGAAAGTAGAGCTTACTTAAAAGGAAATATAGAACATTTATATAAGAATATTTTGATTTACCAGTAAAAAGAAAGGTTGTGAGCTCTGAGTATTAAACCAGACATTATAATATAAGTGTAGGTTGTGCCCATAACGATGGTGTGGATCAATCTATCAAACATGAGAAGCAAAAACGTCAAGTACTCCCTAATGAACTTTACTCATAAATTAGTCGAGTTAAATAAGGCTAAACATGTCTAAACATTGAGTTTGATCTCAAACAACAATTATTCTGTGCCAGTTTGTAACAATACTACAAATATATTCTTATTCTTAATTTTTGCGGGAACATTTGGATCAATGTGGTTCTCACAAAAATTAAGAATCCAAATATATGTGTCATTACCACATCAATACCATTAGTGATACTGAATAATTGCTCAATCTCAAGTGACTAAAGAAGGGAAAATAACCCAACGGTGGTGTTCAGGAAAAAAAATTTCAAAAAAGTGGTTAACATTATAAATATTTAATAATTAAAATGATAAATTTTTTATTAATTTGTAATAATTTTTGAAAATTAGCACTAAATGGGACTCACCCCTTGTGAGAGGGTTGTATCCCATTCTGTGTTAGTTTCTATATTTCTAACATTACTGAAATTTCGTGCTCTAGCCAAATGTTTAATAAAAAAAATGTAAATTTTTTTAATTAAATGTTAATTTTAAAATAATGAAATTAAAATATATGATTCTATAAAATGGGAGAAGTGACCTATACCGACCATATTAGGTCCCAAGCGGTGGGTATACAAAATGCGACTTAGGTTTTGTTTGCCAATTTCTAAATAAATTGTTTTTATTTGGTTTAGGTAAATAAGTTTTTTTTTTTTTTTTCATATTTGCTTAGTTTTGTTTTTTCAAAAATATTTTTTGAATTTTTGAGTTTGTTTTTGTACTTTTTTAATATTTTAACTAAATTTTTACATGCATCTAACCTAGATACACTTAAAAAATAAATATTTTGTGAAAAATATAAAAAATATATATACAAAAATATATTGAATTTTTATTTTTTTTATTTAGTCATTTTTGAAAAGATTTTTGGACTAATAGTTTACTTTTTAAGTATAGGTACATTAAGTAAATTCTTTTAAAAAAATAATTACTTAAAATATTAAAAAAGTCTACTAAAATTAAAAATAAAAAAATAAAAAATCTCACTTAAAATAAAATCTCAAAACCAAACAGATTTGAGAATCTTGGTTGATTTGTACACTCTCGTGGTTAGCCTTGCAAGTGATGTGTGGATTGAGAGGGCAAGTTTCTGAAATTTTTTAAGGTAGGCCATGTTAGGTCGAGACCTAAATCCACTAACCTAGATGAAACAATGTGAACCAACTCAAAGCTAATTTCGACTTATGATTTAGGCTAGTTTGTTTCGAGAAATATATGAAAAGAATAAATAAATAAAAAAATGTGATTGTAGTAGTGATGGTGGCTACAGTGGTAGAAGTGGTCGTAGTGGTAGCGTCTATAGTGTTAGACACGGGTGATTATTCAATACTCCCAGAGTATGGATACGTGGTGCTCCATAAGATTTTGATTGGTGGAGAGACACAAGGGCCCACGATTTATGATAGAGATGGGGGACAACATGGGGCTAACTAATTGGTAATTAGTTTAGAGTATGGACACGTGGTACTCCGGAAGTATTGAATAATTTCCCGTTAGACACAGTGATGGTAGTGATAGATTTAGTTGAAAAAAATTTAAAAACAAAAAAATTTTCCTTGCAAATAAATTCATTTTTTTGTTCGCCGTTTGTTTCCCTACTCAATCTTTCCACAGTTGTCTCATCTTTCTCAGTGACCATTGCAGCTGCTTAGGCTTTGTTTGGCGATGGATTTTTTTAACTAAATAGTCACAAAAAGATAAAGTAGATTAAAAATCTAATAAAATAAAATGTTATATCTAAATCATAATTATTTCACTTTTTTTTCTCATAAAAGTCAAAAAAACTAAACTAAATAAACTTTTTAACCGAATCTAAAATAACTAAAAAGTTAAAAAACCAACTAAAAACCTAATTGCCAAACGGCAACTAAGTCATATGACTAAAGGAAAAACTTCCACCAACATGACCGTTAGTCCGCTTACATTATTATAACTGTTAATGTTATAAGGTCATTTTGAAGATAAATTATAATCCTCTTGCCTCATGAAACCTACCTAATAGTTTTATTTTTTATTTTTTTTGATAATCAAGTATTCAGATCAGTATGTTTTTAGGACGCACACTTCGACTAATCTCAGAATCCTTAGCCGATCGACCAGGCAACAAGTAGTGACCCTTGAGAAAACTAACTGGGAGTGAGAATCGAATTCAAAATGTCCATAATTTACGACTTGCCTTTAAAAATTTTCTCTCCCAACCAGTTGGGCTACACTTCCATATTCTAGATTCGTACACATTAAATTTTGGACCCACTTTGTTAATGGTTGGTGTCACCTTGACTTTTGTTATGTGAGCTACGAAGTCAGATCATCACCCATGGGCCATGGTTCACCATTGAGCTGCATAAATGCATGTTGACCCAATTGCTCACTCTAAAAAATCAAGCCTTTACATGAACATAAACTAAAGAACTTATTGTAATAATGTGTTGGGCAAATTATACAAATAGTTTCTATAGTTTGGGTCTTGTGTCATTTTATTCCCTGACTTTTCAATTGTGACACATTTGACCCTGAATTTTGAATCTTGTTCCAAATAAAGACAATTGAATATATAATTAGATTTTTCAAGGGTAAAATTGTCAATTTGATAAAATATAAACTAATTTGACAAAAATAAATGTCAAAAAAATATTTTTGAATTTTTAAAAATTATTTCTACCTACTAAAAATAAAATTATGTAAAATTGATAAATCTTTTAGACATTTATTTATTTTTTTTACAAAATTAATTTTTATTATGTGTTTGGATGATGATCATATAAAATTAATTTTAAAAAATTAATCATGTAATTTTTATTAATTTTACATAATTTTATCATTGGTGGATAAAAATAATTTTAAAAAAATTAAAAAAAAATTTGACATTTATTTTTATCAAATTAGTTTATATTTTATCAAATTGACGATTTTACCCTTGAAAAATCTAATAATATTTTCAATTGTCCTTATTTGGAACAAGATTCAAAATTCATGGTCAAATGTGTCACAATTGAAAAGTCAGGGACCAAAGTGACACAAGTCCCAAACTATAGGGGTTATTAGTGTAATTAACCCTAATGTGTTTCTTACTATTCCAACAGCACAATTGCTTATTCATATTGAAAAAATAATAATAATAAAATTTAAACTTTTATTATTATTATTATTGTCAGCTATGAAGTATGGGTACTTTGAAAAAAATATGATACCCGTACCAGATACTTACCGGTATATGATACCTCTTATAGTACTTCTGCATACGTACTGGATACACGAAACACGTACCCAAATTTTTTCTTCTCAATTTTTAACGTACCTAGATGTACTTAGTATATATCCAAACCGTATCGTAACTCAATTGAAACAATATTTTTTTCTATTACAGAGATAAAACTCATTTAGCTAGATTTCTTTTTTATTTTTTGTTTTATGCGTAGTATGATTTTAAAATAAAATTATGGTTTGTAAGTTATTTAATATATTGACATTTAATTTTGATTAATATATTTACTTTTGGCATTAAATGTTAATTGTAGGTTGGACCTTAACAAATTAAAATATTTAATTAATTTTTACGTTATTCTAAACTAAAAATAAATATTTTTTTACAAGCGTCCCGAGCCGTACCCCTACCTTATTTTTTTTGAATTTTACTGTATTGACATACCTGTATCGTACTAGTACCAATACTCATTCATACCCATGCTTCATAAATTGTTAGGATATTAAACTATGAGTAGCATACCCTTCCACCTCTTATTGTCATTTTATATGAGAATGAGATCATTCATCTCAACGACCATCTTCAATGGTTACTCAAATCTTCTATTAAATTTGAATTTGATAAAAAATGAGTTCTTTTCCTACTCTAACGATTGCATAAATAGGTATCAAATTGAGAATTTCACTTTTCTTTCATCAAACTGAAGATAATGTGCCTTTTATCAAATTACTGTTCATTACCGTTGCCGGATGTCCCGCCAGATGTTCTCTTACATGACTATAGCAATGTGACATGATAATATATATATATATATATATTTTCATGTGTTTGTTTGGCGATGAAGTACTGGAATATGTATCACCGATTTGAAATTTTGTATTTAAATACAAAAGAGGCTTCTGGATTAACACTTCTTTCAAAACTCTATATTCACTTTTAATCCATAAGCTTTTCAAACATACATAGCTTGATAGATATGCATATAAGGGTGTAACTTGATTCGGCTCAATCTAATTCAATTCGAATTTTTTTAAGATTTTAGTAATATATTTTTGAATTGAGTGCGGATTTGAGGAGAAATTATAATGTTTGAATTAAATTTGAGATAAACAGAGAAACTGAGCAATCTGAACGACTTAAAATCTTCATTAAATGATGTTAAAATTATCTAAATCGTTAGATCATCTCACTAATTAGAATAAAGGTTGAGACCCCCTTTGGGGGTCACCCCCTTGACACCTTTTAGTTTTGATTGGTCAACTTTTCCTTCTTTTTTTTTTTTCTTTTCACCCAATCCCCAACCTCCATGTGTGTGAGGAGGTTGTGGGGGTGGGTGTTTTAAGGGGTCTAAATCAATGCCCCACTAATTATTATACACCCAAGTAATACAATACAATACAATTCAAAATTCTAACATTTTATTTTCTCTCACATAAATGACAAAGATTATCGGAATAATGCATTGGTACCTGAATTCTCATCTCTCTTTCATTATAAAAATAATTTTGTTTTGATTAGTTTTAAGGAATTTATTTATTTATTTATTTTTCTGTAAACACCTATTTTTTGCAAAAAGAATTCTAAACAAGTGTTAATGAGACACAAGGAATAAGAGGCTTATTGAAATCAAAACACTTTTTATTTAGCTGAATTCAAAATATTATTTTTTAAACATTTTTTAACTATTTCCAAGACAATTTGCCACAAAGACATTCATTAGCATTTGCCTTTTCAAAAATAACAATTATTTTCGTGCAAAATAAAAATGATTGTCAAACTTTTCATTGCTTGTATTTCTTAAAACATGAAAAGCAAAAATAAAACAAAACAAAAACAAAACCAAAAACGACTTTTTTTATCTTTTCCTTTTCCCTTCTTTTTTTGGTTGGTAAAGAGCGAAATCATTGCCATCTTGAAAAGACAATAATAATACATTAATAGAACATCATGTTAGTAACATCACCTTAATTGTGATGTGAAACTAGTACTACATGACAGCACTCCCTAAACAGTCTTCATGGTGCTAAGCTCCTCCATTAGAATTTGGTGTCCACTATGATAGGTCTCTAGTTTGCTTCCAAACAAACTGATATCATCTGCAACTGCAAGCTCTATAAGTTTAGGGTTTACTTTTTTTTTGAAGCACTTGTTGAATCACTACACGCGGTAGTTTAAGGTCCATATGCTTATAACTGAAGCACTGGTTGAATCAGGGCTTCCCCCGTAGTTAAGCTCCACGAAGAAACCCGCTCCTTCGCCCCTAGCTAGTCTTCCCGGATTAACACAAATGCACTTCGCTTGCTCTTCTCCGTCATTTTTATCCCCAATTGACAACACCTGTCCGCATAGAAGATGAAGAGTTAAATTTCATTCATACAATCCAATCTGCTCTAAGCTAGATAAGAAAGAAAACTGGTTTGCAAACAGAATTTATGTACAAAAAAGTCCACTAGAATGGCGTGTCAATGGCAGTTTTGAAATAACAAGTCACTTTCATGAGTCTTTTGATTTGAAATGAATGAATATCATTTTGACACATCATTTTGTATAACTATTCTATTTCGTATATCCATCATTACTTTGATATAACTAGAACTATCATTTACCTTCACGAAATGAGCCAAGTCAGAGGATAGGATTAGGATATCTAGATTACAAGGGATCTGAAGAGCCTCTGGAGCGAGAGAAAAATCCACGGGAGTATCTTCCATTGGTGGGTATAGAGGATAGAAGCTGTTTTCAAAAAGTAACCGTCTTTTCAATTGTTTAAACTTCTTTAATATCAAATACAGAAATTTCCATTAAGAGAATAATAAAAACATGCCTGTGCTGGCTAAGTAGATGATTTGCAAGTCTATTCATGCGCTGCTTGGATCCCCCAGATGGATTCCGTGAGATCTCCTCTCTGCTAAGTTGTTTGAGAACATCTACAGTGCAGCAACCTACCTTGATCTGAAAACCCAAAATGTGATTGAAAACTAATTAGAGACTTGTACAATGTGTTTTAACTCAAAATGCTTCAAACCATTGTTTTAGAATTTAAAATAATAAGATTAAACATATTCCCCTGGGAGAACCTTAACTAGATTCTTTCTAATTCCATGTTGCTCTTCCAAATTGTATTCATCTCAAGTTTAGGGCATTCTGCTAATTAGTGTGTTTTTACTCCAAAAGTACGGTTTCAAGCTTTTTTGTGGTGCATGAGATTGATATAATGCAAAAAAATTTCATCTCATCAATGCATTTTGAAGAATTCGGAGGAGCACACACAAACATGAAATTAATGTCTACAAGTACGAACAATCATAATTTAAGAATAAAGGCAATTAGTGATTACCCCATTTGCACTGAAAATCCCCGGATTTGTAAGACTGATTATTTTGAACAAATCTCAGAGATGCATTTGTAATTTATTTTAAAATAATTGAGTCATGACCAAATAAAAAATATTTTAAATTATAATTAAAATAATACCATAACTAATTGAAGTAGCTCCCCATAACTGAAAATTACAAAAGTTGTAACTAAGGTACATGATACACCCTCCAATAGAATTTTCTTTACGTAATTTCATTTTATTATATCCCTCTCAATTATTTTTTATTAGAGTAAATTACACTTTTCACTTTTAAAATTTAATTTAAATTTTATTTTTAACCTTATTATTTTAGTTTGAATAATGCTTTAAACCTAGTCTCAATTTAATTATTTTGTTCAAATAATTATTAGTTTCTTCTACACGTATATAGGAGAAATTTGAAACTTATTATAAAATTGTTAATTTTAACAATCTAATTAAAATTAGACTTAAAATGTAGTAACTAAATCGTTTAAATTGAAGTAATGGGATATTAAAATAAAATTTGAGCCAAATTAAAATATTAAAATTACAAAAAATACCTACAAAACCTACAACGTTCTTCGAATATTTTTCCTCATTTGTAAAATGAAAAAAAACATCAGAAATAGTTAAAAATGTCACTAATTTTTGATTTTGTGAAGAAACCTAATTTTTTAAAATTTCCTCAAGATAATTTGATTGAATGCAGTAGTTTGATTTTGCAGAAAATCAAAATTTCAACTCTTTTTCCAATTAATTTTAATGGGACTACTTCAATAAGAGACCCTTGAAAACAAAGTTTTTAATCAAATAATTGATATATGACAAAAAATAAAAGAAAAATAAGAACAAATGGGAATATCGATCTGGTTGACCCTTTGAAATTACATCATCGTCAATTTTTTATTTTTTTTACAAATGCAGTTTTATGACTTATGTTTCAAATTTGAAATACCCCAACAATTATCTTTTTATTTCAATTAAAATTGTATTAGTGGCAGTAGTGCCAGAGTCACGCGACAATTTTTGTTAACAAATTTAACACCAAATTAACAAAAAAAAAAAAAACCACATTAAACTAGCTTATAACTTACAGTCAAAGGGGCTAAAATTGAACAAAGAGATTTGAAAAATTATACTTCACTGGCTGGTAAAATATTATATGCTTCAATAATTAAAGAGATTCGAAAAGTGTACTTCCATTGATTATATGCTTCAATAATTAATCAACTAGTTGTGCAAGTAGTCATAACACCTTGTTTTAAGACCATGGGGAGCCGTAAGACAAGACAAACCAACATCATTTTTTTTGATAATTAGGTATCCGATCAATTTGCGCGCAATTCAATTATCCCCAAGACCCTGAAATTAGGCTTCGTTTGAGAACATACTAATTTAATAACTTTTGACTGAAATATGAATTAAAAAAAATTAGTATGTTTAAGATGACTTTTTAACTTTTTATGAAAAGATGTATAAAAAATAAAGAAAAAAAAGAACCTTTGACTTTTTAATATGAATTATTGACTTTTTGACTAATTTAGTAACTTTTTGACTTTTTAACTAAAAAAGAAGATTCCCAAAGGAGGCCTTAATGATCAGATAAGTCAACATCTCATATATATCAATAAGCTCTTGCTTTTACCTCAACTGCCCTTCTCTCAACTTCAGAGAAAAATAAGAAAACCCAGAAAAGAAGTAAAAAAATATCTAGTTTTAGGCTTTTCCTAAGCTGTTTTTGGGTTCAAAAAAGCCTAAAAGTCATAATCCTAAAATGTTAAACTTTAATAGATTTTTTAAAGTTCCAGACTTAACACAAATAAATAATTTTAAAAAAATCACTGAGGCAAATGAATTTCCCAAAATTAATTTCTTGAATAGTTTTTACACAAATGTTACCAAACCAAGCCAACTCTTCTTGTATCCCAGATAATTAAGGTCAGTTATTATTGCAACCTCAACACCTCTGAGTCTATCCATTACACCATTGACCCCTTTGTGTCCCCCTATAAAAACAAAACTGGGAAAGGGAATCTGCAAATTGGAACATTTAGTCCCTGGCATTTTTCTGGATTCTCTTATTTAGTTTGTCTTGCTCACGGTACCTTCCACGCCGTTCTTCTCTCTGCCGCTTCTTTGAAATCTGCTTGTCTTTGGCTTTCTCCACTTCATGCATTTTCCTCCTCCCCATCCTTAAGCTTTCGCTTCTTCATCTGCACACCAGGCAAATGAACACACAAACTTAAAGCTAAACAACATAATAAAGGAATTTTAGCTTCACTTTGCACATGTTTTTTGAGGATATGAACTCCGAATGAAATCAAAGAAAAACAACACAACAATAAAAAAACTAAATACGAACAATCATGAGATTGATATAACGCAAAAAAATTTCATCTCATCAATGCATTTTGAAGAATTCGGAGGAGCACACACAAACATGAAATTAATGTCTACAAGTACGAACAATCATAATTTAAGAATAAAGGCAATTAGTGATTACCTCATTTGCACTGAAAATCCCCGGATTTGTAAGACTGGTTATCTGGTAAGACAATGTAATTTCTTTAAAATTGTGACTTGCGAGACTGCAAACTGAAAAATGATCTGGATCTAGCAACCAGTTCACAGGTGGGCTTCCCCTAGTCTAGTAGAATCATGCATACCTGATGTTTGAGATCGGCTTGCTGAATATCAAAAGCAGGCTGCAGAATCAAAGCCAACAACATTAATCTAGAAATTAACACTTAATTATGATCTCAATTTTTTGTTAACTAACTGGGAAAATAGAGATACTATATAAATTAATTTAGCAATAAAATTACCTGAGAGAAAACAAAGTCATGATTTGCGTCCCGTATAGATGGCACGAGAATCACACGTGCAGCAGAACCATATATTCCACATAATCTTGAAGCTGCAAACCATTGGAGGAAAAAAAAATTTAAAAGAAAGAAAGATAAAATCTTCTCAAACAGAAAGAAAGATAAAAATTTAAAAGAAAGAAAGATAAAAATTTAAAAATTTAATGAGAATCAAAATTGTAAAGCTTACCCTCTTTTGTAACTTCATGTTCATCACTCAAACCCAAAACCCAACCCCCCCCCCCCGCCCCCCCCGCCCCCCCCCCCCCCCCAACCCCCCGCCCCACCCCGCCCCAGCCCCCCCCGCCCCCCCAACCCCCCCCCCCTCACGTCACTCCCCTCCCCTCACTCACGTCACTCCTCTCCCCTCACTCCCTCCCTCCCCCCTTCCGGCCCACCCTCCCCTCCCCTCGCTAAGAGTGATGTGGAGAGATGAAAGGCTCAAGGAAGCTGCTTCAACGGGAGATGAAAGGTTCAAGGAAGCTGCTTCAACGGGTGATATGAATGCGAAGACGAATCCGTCAGTGACTTTCTGGGAAATGAGGTGGGTTTCAGAGAAAGAATAGGATTTACCGGTGGAATCAATGATGAGACAGGGTCTGTCTAGGAATTAAGAGAGGTTTTGGAAGCAGTAAATGTGGAGGTAGGTGGTTGGAGATGGGAATGTTAGGAAGCTTTGATTGGAAAACATGGGTTTCGGAAGATGAAGACGATTGGTTGTGCGGCGGAGGAGGAGAATGAGAGTGATGTGGAGAGATGAAAGGTTCAAGGAAGCTGCTTCAACGGGTGTTCAAGGAAGCTGCTTCAACGGGTGATCATCAAAGCACCGAAGACGAATCCGGCAGTGACTTTCTGGGAAATGAGGTGGGTTTCGGAGAAAGAATAGGATTTACCGGTGGAATCGATGATGAGACAGGGTCTGTCTAGGAATTAATAGAGGTTTTGGAAGCAGTAAATGTGGAGGTAGGTGGTTGGAGATGGGAATGTTAGGAAGCTTTGATTGGAAAACATGGGTTTCGGAAGATGAAGACGATTGGTTGTGCGGCGGAGGAGGAGAATGAGAGTGATGTGGAGAGATGAAAGGTTCAAGGAAGCTGCTTCAACGGGTGTTCAAGGAAGCTGCTTCAACGGGTGATCATCAAAGCACCGAAGACGAATCCGGCAGTGACTTTCTGGGAAATGAGGTGGGTTTCGGAGAAAGAATAGGATTTACCGGTGGAATCGATGATGAGACAGGGTCTGTCTAGGAATTAAGAGAGGTTTTGGAAGCAGTAAATGTGGAGGTAGGTGGTTGGAGATGGGAATGTTAGGAAGCTTTGATTGGAAAACATGGGTTTCGGAAGATGAAGACGATTGGTTGTGCGGCAGAGGAGGAGAATGAGAAAGCTTTGCCCTGTCTCTTTCAAAGAAAAGAAATAGCGAGAAGAGAAGAAAAGCGAGACCGCTCCCTCCCCTCGCCTCCCTCCCTCCCTCCCTCCCTCCCTCCCCTCCCCTCCCCTCGCCTCCCTCCCTCCCTCCCTCCCTCCCCTCCCCCTCCCCTCCCCTCGGCATAGGTGGTGGTAGTGGTGTTGGCGGGGTATTGGCGGTGGTGGTGGTGGTGGTGGAATAGGGGAAGGTGTTGGTGGTGGTATAGGTGGTGGCGGGGGTATTGGTTGTGGTGGTGGAATAGGGGGAGCTGTTGGTGGTGGTGGTGGTGTTGGAGGAGGTATTGGTGGTGGCGGTGGTGGGGGTATTGGTGGGGGCGTAGGTGGTAGTGGTGGTGTTGGAGGAGGCGTTGGTGGTGGTATAGGTGGTGGTGGTGGTGTTGGAGGAGGTATTGGCGGTGGCAATGGGGGTGTTGGTGGGGCATAGGTGGTAGTGGTGGTGTTGGAGGAGGCCGTTGGTGGTGGTATAGGTACTGGCGGGGGTGTCGGTGGCGGTGTAGGTAGTGGTGGTGCTATTGGAGGAGGTGGTGGTATAGGTGGTGGTGGTATAGGTGGTGTTGGAGGAGGTATTGGTGGTGGCCTTATCAAAGGTTTCAATGGCTGCCCCTCCCCTCCACTCCCCTATATATATACATACATATATGCGGGAAATAAAACTCAGAAAAAAATAAATAAACAAATAAATAAATTTCACTCAATTTAAAATTCCCTCCCTACTTCTCAAAAAAAAAATTTCCTCCCCATGCTCAACTATTCCTTTTTAACATTATTTCTTTCTTTTTTTGTTGGTGATGGTGGTGTTGGAGGAGGTATCCCTTTTTTTTGTTTTCATTATTTCCTTTTAATATTATTTCTTTTTTTTTTAGGTCCGTTTGGAAACATGTTAATTTAGGTTAAGTTTGGTATATTACAAAAAAGTTAAAAAGTCAAAAAATTACTTAAAAAGTTAAAAAGTTAACACTATTCACCAAAACTTAACAATTACGGCTGCACAACTCTCAATCCTAATTTTTCCCTACAAATCAATTTTTATAATTTTTTATTACACATTTTTACATAAAAAGTTAAAAAATTAACCCAAACATCCATATTTTTTTCCTCAATTTTTTAGTCCAAAAAGACAAAAAGTGCATTTTTTTAGGACATCCCAAACAACCTCTTAGTAACTTTTTAGCTATTTGGCTAAAAATGAACTAAAAAAAACTAGTATATTTGGGATGATTTTTTGGCTTTTTACGAAAAATGTGTAAAAAATAGAGAAAAAAATGAATCTTTGACTTTTTAGTATGAGTTGTTGGCTTTTTAGCCTTTTGACTTTGACTAAAAAAAACCGAGCAATTTGAACGACTTAAAATCTGAATTACATTATATATATAATTAAATATATATTATGAGTCATTAAATGATGTTAAAATTATCAAAATCGTTAGATTATATCACTAATTATTATACACCCGAGTAATACAATACAAAATTCTAACATTTTATTTTCTTTCTCATAAATGACAAAGATTATTGGAATAGTGCATTGATACCTCGATTCTCATCTCTCTTTCATTATAAAAATAATTTTGTTTTGATCTTATTAATAATTTTAGAGTTTAATTTTAACAAATTATATAACCAATCTAGTTTTTTTATTATTATTATTTTAAAGATTGAATTTGTGGGTAATTTGGGTTTAGTCTTACTTGAATTTATTATATTCGAATCAAGTTTAAACAAACAAGTTTGGACTGCAAATCTGACTTGAGGAATTCAAAAAAAGTTGAACTAAAAATTTGTGGCAGGACTAGAAATAGGATTGACAACTACAATTGTAAACCACAATTCCAAAAGAAAATGTTATTGTCAATTAAAATATGACTTATTACCGTGAGGTGCTGATTTATTTATAATGGTGCTATATGTATTAATTAATATAATAATTAATATATGAACATATAACGATATATTATTATTTTAAAATTATAACCCCATCTATTATATAAATTAAAAATATTTAAAAATTTTAAAATTATACCACATTATCCATTAATATATTAATTGATATACTAATTTATGGTATTATTCTTATTTATTAGTTGGTTTTCTCCATTTCTATATTTTATATTAGGAAAATGGATTTTTAATTTGCAAGTTTTGTAAGAGCTCTAAGTTTCTAATTTAAGTTTTATAATTTTATAGTTTTTAAAAATTAATTTTTTTTTTCCATTGATTAGTTTTTATTTAAACAAAAATAAATAAATAAATAAATATTAATATCCCTTTTTTTAATTTGCAAGTTTTGTAAGAGCTCTCTCCTTCCCTCTCTATTCTACTTCTGTTTTGCTCTCTTCTGGAAGTGTTCTCTCTCCTCTTCTCTATCTCTGTTCTGTTTCTCTCTCTCTTGCTCGCCGTGACCCCCCTCGTCTCTGCCCAACACTACGGCGGCGCAATAAATGGCTCCGGCAACACCACAGTCTACGCCTTCAGAGAGTGCTTGAAAGACCTTTCTCGCTCCAATTGCGATCTCTATTTCGCTCAAATCAAAACCCAGATCCTTTGTTGCCTCCCTTTTCCAACGTCTGATTCGCGATGGTTGATTGTTCTACGATGAGTGTTATTTGAGGTACGACGATTACATGTTTTTTTTTTTTTTTTTTTTGTGTTGTTTAACAATGGTGCATTTGCTGTTGGGTCTGGCTTAGTGGTTTTTTTTTTTTTTTGGTGTTGTTTAATAATGGTGTTCTCCCATCTCTTCTGTGTGGTGTTCTCCCATCTCTTCTTCTCTCACTACAAGAAATTACATTTTTCGCAACGCAACAAAATATGTTGCTAAAAGGAAAAATTCGTTAGCAAAGAGTTTTGCTGACACACAAGGCTACGTTGGCAACCCGTAGGCAAAAGTGAGTCGGCAAAAGTTTTTGCCGACGAAATTATTATTGCATTGGTAAAAGTAATGCCTTTAGCGACGAACACAGTCGTCGATAAAAGCCTTCATCCATCGTCGGCAATTTACCTTGCGTCGGTAAAAGTCATTCAAATATGATGATTGTGACACTTTTCGCGACACAAATTTGCATGGGCAAAAAATATACTTTTAGCAACAACATATGCGTCTGCAAAAGTAAACTTTTGGCGACACATTGACGTCGGTAAATGTTGCCATTTGCCAACGATTTGTTTGTCGCTAAAACTTTACTTTTGGCAATGACAAATTAGTTTTGGCAAAAAATACATTTCTACCAGCACAATATGAGTAGGCAAAAATAAACTTTTAGGGCACATTTACGTCGGTAAATGTTGCCATTTGCCAACGATTTGGTTGCCGATAAAGCTATACTTTTTTAGCAAAAAATACACTTTTAGCAACACAATATGAGTGGGCAAAAATAAACTTTTGGCTACACATTTACCGACAAGTTGTTTGTCGAGAAAGCTTTACTTTTTGACAACAATAATTTTTGTAGCGGCAAAAAAAATTGAAAATCATTTATATTTTTTTATAAGATTTACATATTTACAAGAGGCATCCCTCAGGTACTACTATTACAAACTAATAACATTGATATTAAATCACCTAAAGTTGATGTGTAGACAAAAAAAATACTGTTGAAAAATATGCTTTTGGAAGCGGGTGTATAAAACCTGAAAGGATAAACTCACTAAAATACTCAAATACATCCAAATTGTGAACCCATAGTAAAAACAGCAGATAACAAAATGAAAACATGAAACTAACAACCACCCAAATTTGTAGCAGACCAGCATCTAGTAGCAGCCTGCTTCACAGCAACATTGCAGCAGCAGCAGCAGCCCAGCAAAATTCTACAACAGCACACCGGCGGCAACAGCAGCAGCAGACCGACAGCAGACCAACAAGCAACAACCATCAGCCACTAGTGCTCTGAAAAATGAGAGAAGAAAAACAGTTAATCATTGGGGGGGGAGGGGGGGAATTTGGGGAAATCCTCTCTAATAATAGCGAGGCAGGGTGGGTTTCCATTACGTACGGATTTAATTGCCATCCATAATTCTACCCAAAAGATTCCACCAATGAATCTCCTTCATCAACAAAATCAACAAAAAATAACTATCTACTATGTAGACAATCCAACAACAAAAAAGTAGCATGATTTAAAGACGACTGATTAAGTTGCCATTTCTTTGTAGACAACATGTGCATGACTGGGGATTATTTGATATCAAACCAATAACCCATCTTGTGCAAGTCACTATCTCGAGTACAAATGCAATGTATGTTTTTAGTAATTTCTCTAAGAACGTAATGAAAATGAACTCTTATGATTAGATGGATTAAAAAAATGATGCATTATTGTTAGAACTTACATCGTTCCTGCCACACGGGTACTGACATGAGTCATGTTGGCTGGGATAAGTTTTGGTAGACCAAAATCTGAAATTTTGGGTGTCAAGTCTTTGTCGAGGAGAATATTGCTAGTTTTGATATCTCGATGAACGATATGTGGTCGCACTTCCTCATGAAGAATGGCAAGTCCCCGTGCAATCCCAACGCAAATTCTAGTTCGTGTTCGCCAACTAAACTGGATGCTACTGTAACTTCCACCTGAAAGCCAAGGTCATGATAATGATGATGATGCTTTAAAGCTAAAGTTCGTAAATTGAGGTGCCAAATTTGTGTTTTTATGCCAATCCAACAAGTGTAAGAGTACCAAACTAAGAACGGATAGATTAAATTACCAATAAGTGTTTGCGCAAGGCTGTTATTCTCAAGGTAGTTGTAGACCAGAATTCTATGATCTTCATCCACGCAACAGCCATAGAGCTTGACTAAATTTTGTGCTCTATATCTAAAATCACTCTAATCTCTGTCAAGAACTCCTTCACTCCCTGTTTTGATTCAGGTGAAAGAACCTTTATTGCGGTAACATTCCCATTTTAAAGCCATCCCTAACCATCAATAAGCAAATTTTATTTGAAAACAATGTGTTAGTCTACAGAAGCAAGACCATAAATTAGTATTTTATTATATGATGATAAAGTTAGCATTATTGTGGAAATATGTCAACCAAATATACGCCTATTACCTTATGATCCATGCTTTCTAGAGCTAGCAGGGCATCGTCTTGACTAGTGTACTGAATAGAAGCATACCCCTTTGACCTCTTCACCTTTTCATCCATAACAAGCTTAACTGTCAGTGCAACTAGATAGAATTAGCAAACTTGAAGCATGTACTGGAACAAATAGGTAGACATGACACTTTCTTTTTCTTTTTTTCATGAACCAAGGAAAAAAATATATGAAACATACCTTCGGCTATCTGGCCAAAATTTTCCTTCCTTAAACAAGTCTCAGTGGTGGAATATGACATATCTGTCATTCATGATGCAAGGTAAGAACTTATGTCCGGGCAACAATTGATGTCATCTTGAAGAGAAATAGAGAATTTGGGCATTCAACAGATACTGAAATAGTCCATTGTCTTTCACTTAGAAGTTGAGATGAGTGCATTGCATTTGAAAGCATTTGAATATATGTACAACTACTCTTTTGCAAGTGTTAACCAAAACTACACAAATACAATTTCACAATGTCAGCTTTAATTTATAGGATAGAAAGATTACATATGTATCTACAGCATACTAGATTTCTCCTAATTCTACTAGAAAAAAGACTCAGAAATAGAGAATTTTGGCTCTTTGACCATTAAGACTTTTCTATACCCAATAAAATCACAAATAACAATCCAATAATATTCAACCTTTACAGTTTTCAACGTTCATATAATATTCAAATTCATTATAGGCTATGAACATATAATACAAATGACAAAATATAGCATGCATACACAGTCTAGTCCAAAAATAAGAATATACTAGTTGTTACCTTCCCTTCAAGATGCATGCCTGACAGGTGCAACTTCACCCACATTCCGCAACCCATTCTCTTCCAGCAAGTATTGCACTCATATCATCTGCAGTACGAAAATTCATCCCCAACTCCAAAACCTGCATTTAAAGATTTGTAATTAATAGATCATATCCAATTTTATTACAGCTGAAAGGTTTGTTGGTTCTTTAGCATACTTCTGTAACTTACATTCATGAAGCAGAGCCGAACTCTTTCCCTACTCAGTCTGTGTTCCTTAGTTGTAAATTGTATGTATAAAACAGTCCTTAATGCACCTTAGCGAGCCATTTGATGAAGATAAAAGGTTTTTATCTGTAATTTTTTTCCCAGTTTAGTTTGAAATTGCAAATATAACTTGACAATCATGATACTGTAATCTTACTTTATTCACTGAACACGGTCTCTTCAAATTCCATGAATATACATCACACATTTGGAAATTAATCTTACTGTATTGTCCTTGTAGATTAACAATCATAGAGTACAGTTTTAGACATACTAAATGCTATAATCTGCTGTTTCTGCATTACCAGTCACACAGTTGGAGGTATATTGGACAGAGCCATTGAAGCAGAGGACAAAAAACATGGAGATTTATTGAGGCTGGTGATACTTCCTCTCTTCTAACTCTCTTCTGTGTCTACTATTGGCTGTTCTGCTATACACTATGGTCACTTTAAAAATCCTTTCGTTATTTACATTATGTTACTATAATGTGAGCAGGATCATGTTGAGGGCTACCTTGAAATGTAAGCATTTTCACTTCCATCATCTAATCTAACCTACATACAGATACATCTCTAACATAATCAATGTGGCAGATCAAATAGAAAAGAAATGTAGTGAACTTCCTTACTTGACAGCAACAGAAAATTAAGTACACAAATGTGGAAAATAAAACCAAACCTTGTTCAAAAGGGCACCTGGCTGGATCCCCAAAATACTGAGACAATGAATCTGCACTTCTTCCCTGCAAGATAAATGTGTCGGTATACTTAACTAAGCAAGAACTTGCAGATTTTAACAAAAGAAAATCAAACCAAATTTACTGCTGAATTTTCCACTAAGATTAAAATTTCAGTATTGGCAAATCCCCTTTATTTTATATCTCAGCATCACTGCCAACAAACATACACTAGTTTTGTCATGAAACTAGAATTATGTACATCTATGAAGATCCAACAATTCCTTTACAAAAAGAAGAGTCAGCATTTTTCCTTTCAAGCATATTTCTAAATTTTTCTCTTTTACAGAAAACATTGTATGCCTACTCCTGGGCATAAATCAAGTTCCTGAGGTCGCTAATGCATCAATGTCATTTTATTGTTCCTTGCACGAGCATCAGACAACTTAAGTAGGCTGTCCAATTTGAATCCTATGGCAGATCCTGAAATACAAATGAGGACATCAATGCCAAAAGCTTTCCACCAAACAAAATATTACAGATCATAACATACTTCAATCTCACAGAATAATACCTCAAGCAGTGCCTTGGTTCAATGCATATCCTATAGTGAGAATCGTCTGCATTACTTGATGTAATCTTGCAGATTCTTTTACCTATAATAACGGGTATGATAGTAAGGTTCTGGGAGCTGTGTTTTTGTAAAGTGATAAAACAAAAAGGAGAGATTTAGCCCCTCAATAAAGCTTTGTATAAGGGGTGAAAAACACCACCTGGTCAAGCGAAACCATGAACATGTTAAATGGGTCATCAATCTAACTAGAGGTTCCAACTGTCTTCAAATACTTCAAAAAAAATAAAGTAGGTAGAAAGAGAGAATAAAAAGGGTTTCAATAGTTTTCAGAGTTATGCAACCACCAAACTTGACTAGTTCAAGGACCAGGGCAGTTGGAACCATCTAACAGCCTCAACTGCTGGATCCATCATTACGCACATTGGTCTTGTCTAAGTTTTCACACAACGCACCACATACTACCCCAATTCTCTTTTAACCTCACAAGAATCCACCACAAAATTAATCACAGATATAGATTGAAGAGGGAAGTTGAACAGATGAAATGGAATGCAATCAGGATTAAAAATACCTGGTGAAATTCAACAAGGAGATTATTGCTCGCAAGATATCTCTCAACTGATAAAGCAGCAATGCATCCTAAACCTGCTGCAGTTATGGCTTGCCTCCTTTCATGATCCTATATGAAGACCGGGAAACTGAAATACAAGTCTCAAAAAATTACAAGTTCAATGACTAATACAAATCTGTAAGATCATCATATACATGTTGGGCCCATTCCCTAACAGTTCATAATTTAAAATTAACCAAATTACCCTTAACTACTAAAATTTAATAAAACATAAATAAATCTATCTTGCCCATTTGTTCTCTGTAATACTTCTTTTAATACTAAATTAGAAATAATTACCTTTTAATCAATAACAAAGAGAATGTATTAAAGGAAGTTCAACAGAGAACAAGTGGCCAAGAAGTCCACCAGCACAAGCTAAAAGCAAGATAAAAAACTGAAAGATTACATATCACACACAGCTTTCCAATATCTAACAATAAAAAATAAGGAAGTCTCCTTGAAAGAGGGGGCCGATGAAGCCCAAAAATATACAAAACAGAAAATTTTATCCCATAAACCCCTTAAATCTTCTATATTTATCCTCAAACACTCCTGAATTTCTTAGCGTGTCTTAGATAAATCTAAACATACCCCGTTAATGTTAGTGCAGATTCAGCAATATGACTCGGCATAAATTGATCCTTCAAAGCACGAATAGTTATCAAAGTTATTTTCTCTAAGACTCTTTTAACATATTGAGTCCTCCATGTATACTTCACTCATTCCATAACTGTTCATCTAAGAAAGGAAATACAGTATCATGGAAATATTTGTGCACTAGGATTGCACTAAAATTGTATACATCTCTTCCACCAGATATATATGCATTTGGTGAAAGTGTCCTGCAGCAGCCAAACCTAATCTGTCCTACACCTTACTGATGGAGTTTCATTTCCCAAATGAGTAATTAATCCATTTTGAAATGCCAAAGCAGCACATTTTGGGGCATGTAATGAACCTGGAGAGTTCCATAAAATAACAAACAGAAGCAGGAAATAATCAAGTAACATTTGACATAGTTACCTGTACATCTCCGGCAGCAAATACACCTTCAATAGAAGTTTTTGCAGTACCCTCCACCAATACATAACCTTAGCTGTCAAGTTCAATTTGGCCTTCCAAAAATTGGCTATTTGGTGAATGACCTATCCCATAGAATAAGCCTTTTGCCTCAAGCACAGACTCGTCCCTAGTGTCAACTTTTCTAACCAAAATGCCAGACATTTGCCCTGTCGTATTGCTAACAATATCCAGAGTCTTTGTATTGAAGTGCACGGTGATATTTGGATTGTTGTAAACTCAGAAACATTCGCCATAATCAACCTGTTAAACAAACATTCAGGGAGTTGAAACTCAACATCTAAATTGTTCATTAGTAATTCTATTCACCAAATGGGGTGAAAAGAGCAACCCATCCCATTAAATACATCAAACTCGTATAACAAGAAAGAATCAAACTAGAACATGCATCCAAAAAGAAGGGGGCCACACACATGTGAGGGAATAGAAAACAACCACCACCATAAAGCAAACTTTGGGTCAAAGTTTCATATCCAGATATCATAATGCCCCCACACGCAATCATGTTAAACAATACAAGTTTAGGGGCAATACTCAATAACGAACTTAGGGGCAATACCACAACCAAAGAATTAGCATAAACATACCAACTAGGAAGCACAAATGCTTTTAAAAAGGTGCCCTGTGCGTATGGTGGTACGTGTTAGACACCAACACTCTTTGGACATGCCCCAACACTGTGAACGTATTGTATATTTAGCATTAGAGCATTAGAATTTCCTTTTAAGAGTTTCCTATTTTGTTCTTTCCTAATGTGTTTAGTGCATCTCTCTACTTAAGAAACATTCGGTCTTGTAATTGATTAAGAGATTAATGCAAAACTAATTTTCTCTCTTTCTCCTCTACCAAGTTCTGAGACCTTGACAATGGGGGTTATGAGAAACAACCACCCACCAATGCTGGACACACATCCTATCATTTTTCAAATCTTTTAAAACCAAACACACTTCAAACATTGGCGGCACACATCTCCCTTAGACGTGACACATGTAATTTATCTAGTCATACCGGAAAATCATTTTGGTGGTGTGCCACCCACTAGCAAGGGGCTTTTTTAATTTTAGGAATTCAAACGCCTAAAACTTCCAATTTGTTTTGGAATAGAGCTTTTTAAAATAAATATAAAAATAATGTAAATTTAAACATATTAATCCCTCTTCCTTTAGCTTTTTAAATTTGAGAATCCAAAAGCTTAAAACTTCCAATTTGTTTTAAAATAGAGGTTTTTAAAATAAATATGAGGAGTGACGTGTCAAGAAGATGATTAGTTGATATTTAAATATTCTCTAATTATCAACCAATCATCTGCTTGACACATTACTGAGTCTAGAAAGTGCATCTAAAAAGTGAACTTGTATATCATTTTCCTTATTATTATTTTGATATCTATTTATTTTTTCCCATGTCCATGTTTTTTTTATTTAAAATTTCCCTGTTAATGCGTACATATTGTATCACAGCCGCATGGTGTATACATGTATTCAGGCTTCTTATTATCCTAGCAAATCATCATATTATCTGGAAAATGTTTCCACTGGAAGCAAAATAGGAGCCATGGGTAATTTACTAATTGATTCAGGACAACACTGACCCGAAACAGTTGCTTAGGGTTGAAGATACTAACTACAGAGCTTAAGACCAGGATGACTAGTAAGCTTGCAAAATGTTGGGGGTAATAGTAGTATCTTTAGCTTGAAAAATTTATTAATCCGGGTTACCATATTATTGTAGCATCCTACTGATAAGCCTCACACATTGCATAATTAAGAGCATCATACAACACCATCTAGGAAGGTAACATAGTTACCAGTGAAATATGTCTCTTTGCTTCATTAAAAGCCCATTATCATATCTAAGTATAAAAAATAAGTAATTATAACCACAGAAAACAGTTTTAAGAGCCCAGTTTTAAGAAAGCAACACTTAGTGCTATGCGCCCAAATAGTAAATTGAAAGTCTAACATGCTTTTAGAAAGCAAAGTCCTCTATTGGTCAAATATAAAACTACTCTTCAATATATCATTTAAAACAACTACAAGAAGATAAAAATAACTCTGTATTCCTATAAATTAATTGAGGTATTAATTAAACAAAAGAAAAGAGATGTACATTCTGCTAGCTGCAATTGCCGCTGATAAACAATGGAACAAAACTAATAATAAAGCGGATCTACTGCAGCACTGACAACTATGATAGAATTTGTGCAAAAAGTTGACCTTAAGTAAATTGAATTTCAAGTTTCATAAGCAGTACCTTATGTGGAAGATTGGAGTAAAGTAAAACAAATGAGAAAATTGGAAGAATGTAGAACAAAACCCTCCTATCAAGAAAAACCCCAATCTGCAACAAATATGTTACATCAAGTTAGAAAGGGGGAAATGTACTTTAACTCAAGTTGGACAATTTCAAAGAGATCCAAATTCTAAGCAACATGTATGCTGTATAGAATTTTAACTAAATGTCACTACATCAAAAGATCTGCAAACTATTATTACACTAAAACATGAATAGTTTAAGAAAAAGAAAAGCCTCGCTAGCTATTTATGCAAACAAAAACCAACTCAGAGAAGCATTTAACATTAAAGATTCTTAAATAAGTTCTTATGCTTATAAAACATGTAATATGATTAGCAGGCGAAATGACCATCAGTACTTTACTGAGCTCAAAAGAAAAAACATTTCTCGGGACCACTTTTCTAGTAAGATATAATACCCACTACACTGCACTCCAGAGTTGTTAACCATGACAATAGAGAAGAATCTGAAAAACGTAGACATCCAATCCAAGCAGCAAGCATATCTCATCACACTGTGACTGAACAACTAGCATATACACAAGAATGAGATGCCTGGCAAGGCAAGAAAGAGCTTTTTATATCAGTTTCTAGACTTACCAAAAAGAGAGGATATGAAGCAAGCAACGAGCGGGGAAGTGCTGAAGTGAAGTACCAATAAAATGGGATGTGTCTAGAGTAAATATTGAGGAACAAATAAAATATGAATTTCACAAGATACTCTAGTTATGTCAAGGGTGTATTTTGACGAGAGTTTTGAGGAATTTATGACATAAAAAGTATAATAGAGTAGCACAAACAGACCACTACCTGAGCATAGCTGAGCAGCCAAGAATTAAAACACCCAAAAAACAGTAGCAAACTTACCAACAACATAGCACACCAGAGACCATCACAGCAGCAACCATGCCCAGACCACCCTCAGCCATTGACACAGATTCCAGTGAACACTGCTTCCATATGAAGAATACATCTAATTAAACAAACTGACATATGCATAGCTCAGCTCCTATTCCTAATGCAATATTGAACCTGCTGCCATGTCATGATCCTTGCTCCATTTAGCAGCAACTAAAAGTGATAACTCAGAGCCCACCCAGCAACGGGGCAGCCTCCTTATAAGCCCAGAGAACTCGAGGCCAATCCACAGCAATAGACAACAATATCACCAACCTCAAGGCCACACTCCAAAACAGCATGTCAATTTAGTATCAGTTAGGTAAAACAGCATGTAAATCCAAATCTTTTAGAAGAAAAATTCCAATAAATATTAGAAAATACAAAGTAATTAGTTTGTAGTTAATAACATTTCTATAAGGGAGAAAAAAGAAAAATTTTAGACTTAAATTCATATACAACAAATTAGATATTAGCATATTCCTATCGATGTGTATTTTTAATAGAAGCCACTGAAGTCAAGGAGCATTTAACCAAAAAATAACATGATATGCAAAACTTCTGCACCTGCTTTCACTTTTTCTCCTTTCTCCCCCCCCTAAGGTTAGGCTCCAAACCTTCAACCCAATGCTTTTTGAAAAGGCAGAAGGATAACAATTTCTCATTTGCAAAATTCAAGAATAGGAACATTGTTACAGTTGAAAGTTAATCATGTCACATAACAAACAGAGGCTTGGTTTCAAAAAATTAAGCCTTAACATGCCTAAGAAAGTTAATCAAAACTAACAAGTAAATGACAACAACATACTGACAGTCTAGCAAGCGCAATGATTTCAGCTTATGGATGACATATAAATGGTAATTTGGCTTCTTTGTGATATTATTATCAAGAAGACTAAGAAACTGCAGCTTAGGGAGTGATGCAAGAGGATCAATCTCAACCAAATTCGTTAGTTGATTGTTAGTGAGAACCAAAGTATACAACTTGGGCAAGAACTCTGCAAATCCACAAAACAGAACATATCAAGCTTATGTTTGCTGAATAAGCATTATATTTTGTGATTTATTCACATTTTTATTTCACCAAACTTTTCATCTCCTTGGTGATTTCTCATATATAACATGATAAGCTTCAAATATAGCCATTTTCTTTATATATATATCTATACACAAGATCCAGAGGATTGCACCCGCCCATTGATAGTGAGTATCCTGTGGAGGCCAAATGGCCCATTTCACTAGCATAGAAAATGAAGGTAGAAACATTATCAGTTATGTACAACTATTTAGATTTTTTAATAATGTTTTCATCTTTCCATTTCAAAATTATGAGTCATTCAGATAATGGCATCTAATTTAATAACTATTCATTTTGTTTTTTGCTATTTATGAAATAAAGAAGTCCATGTTACTCAAGGAGAAACAAAACAGAGCTGAAGCCAGCCATACATGAACAATTGATGCTATCACATCTTAAGTCTAAATGGCCCATTAATTCCACTCCCACAGGTCAACTACCCCTAGACCACACACAAAAAGCACTAAAAAAAGGTACAATTCATAGCTCTAAACCCCACCAATTCATAGACCTCGTATTTTTTCCCTTTTGCATAGAGAAATTGACACTCGACGCAAGGAGAGAAAGGAATTCATAGAAATTAAGTGAGGTGTTCACTTGTAATAATACTATAGAGATATAGATAGATATGTATTAAAATAACACCCACAAGAAAACAATATAAAAGCATAGGAAGAGCCAGCCATTCTTAGTGGCATTTTATCAAGCACCTAGGAGGCATAAATAACATATATATAGTTTTCTTCTCTGCTAGACAGTAGAAATAAAATAGAGATACATAGAGATACCTAAGAAAACATAGATTCACAAACATACCCAGCCAAAAACAACAAAGAGAAACAGAGAAGTAATCATCGTACACATAACACAAATCATCTTGATATGGAGAGTCACGATTTTGGTATATGTTAATATTTAGATACATACAAACATATGCAAACGTCACACAAAGACAAGGAAGAGAATCACCTCATACGAATTTTCTTTCCAGCAAAAACCTAGCACAAATCTTGAATAAAGAGAGAATGGTGAAAGTAAAATAGGAACCATTAGAAGTAAAAATCAAAATTACCTGAAAAATTGGCAATGACAACGAAACCTTAATTTTTCAATCAAAACCCCCCAAATAAAAACCCAAAATTCTCAATTTAAAACTTAACTTCTCAAAATTTTTATTTTTATTTTTCAATTAAAGTCCCCAAATCACTAAACATATACATGAAATAGAACAAATGGTGATAGAAAAATCTGAACAGAGTTTGGCTAGAAACAGAAAAATCTACCTCCAAAGGGCTTCGGGACTACCGTGTTTGCCTCTCAATCTCCACCGATTCAATTGATAGTAGAACTTTGAAGAACAACGGTTTGAAGAACCCTTTCCCCTTCCAACCAATTCACTGCCTTTCTTCTCCCTCTGTCCCACAATCAGTGTCTTGTAGGTCGCCCATGCGGTTTCGTTAAAAATCAATTTTATTGTAGTGTATGACATAAAAGATGAAATTATATAAAAATAATAAAAAGAAAATTAATTTTTTTTTAGTTTTTTAGTAGAAAAAAAATTAAACTAAGTTTATGAAAATAAAATCAAACATATTGAAATTGATAATCTAACCACATTTTTTAGAAAAGTTTAAATTAACTCAAATTAGCCATGTCAACTTAAGAGTATGTTTAGCCTTGATGGGTTCATTTTGTGATCTAATTCAATGATCACTTTAATTTTACAATTCAATAACTAGAATATTTAAAACTCTTTCAAAAGTTATAATAAAAACACAAATCAATAAATCACCTGTTTCACTAGTAAAACTTTTACCGACGAATAGTGTTATCGTCGCTAAATGTTTAACTCTTTGCCCACGCCAACTTGTCGTCACCAAAAGTAAATACACTAATAGCAACGCTCATTGTGTTGGTAAAAAATAAGCCTTGTAGCTAAAACTTTTGAAATTTTGGTGCCAACAAATAATTTTTGTGCTTAAAGAATGTTATGCTTTTTTAGCAACGATAGTAAATTGTGTCGGTAAAGGTATACTTTTACCAACGAAATTCATCACTGTGTCGCAAAAAATATACTTTTCGCTACGAAAAATTGACATCGTCGCCAAAAGTAGTTGCCAAAAGTGCAATTTCTTGTAGTGTCTGTGTGTGTGTGTGTGTGTGTGTGTGTGTTGTTTTGTTCTGTGTTGTTCACCATCATCCTTCTCTCTTTCTCTCTCTCTCTCTCTCCCTCTTGCCACTATTTCATTGAGAAAAAAGAAAAAAGAAAAAAAAAAGGGTGGTAGGAAGGGGAAGAGGGGGGCCAAAACGAGCCAGTCTATTTTCGAGTAGAGTTGTTTAATTTTTGGAAAAATTATTTATAAGTCCTATTAGGAAGACTTATGCTACATATCGTCCTACTAAAAAACTTATGTTCTCATAAGTCCTGGAGGAAATTTGTTGACACATTTACCCTCAATATTAGTTGTTAATATCATAAATAATAGTAAAACCATATATAGAAAATTGAATGTTACCATAGATTATATCTATATAAACATAACGTAATGTGACACCTACATAAACGTAACGTGACACCTACATAAACGTAACGTGACACCTATGATCTATGGTAACTTACAATTTGAAATTGCAAGTTACCATAGATCATATCTACATAAACGTAACGTAACATGACATCTACATAAACGTAACGTGACACCTACATAAACATAACGTGACACTTAGGAAATTGAATGTTACCATAGATCATATCTACATAAACGTAACGTAACGTAACGTAACGTGACACCTATATAAACGTAACGTGACACCTATGATCTATGACAACATTCAATTTCCTAATGTTATCATTAGGAATGGCAACGGGGCGGGGCGGGGCCGGGGATCACCCTCCCCGTCCCTGATCCCTGATGGCAGAACTTCCCCCCCTCCCCGTCCCCGATGGGGAACCCACCCCCACCCCCCACCTCCACCCCCGCCCCCTAACGGGGGTCGGGTTTCCCCGACCCCGGAAATCCCCGCTAAAAAACAACATCAACAAATCTCAACATCTCAGTGAACTCAAAAAGCAACATTAAGAAGATCAAAAAAAAAATATATATGTCATAGATATATATATATATATATATATAACAATCATAAAAAAAATTATATATATATAACAATCATCAAAAATCATAGATATATATATACACACAACAATCAGATCTATTCTTCTTCTTCAGATCTGTTCTTCTTCTTCATGAATCACAATCTGACGGACGGAGGGCTTCACGGACGGGGGGAAAGGGAGAGGGTTCATGATCTGACGGAAAGCTTCACGATCTGATGGATGGAGGGCTTCACCGTGAAGGCTTCACCGTGAAGCCTTCACGAACGGAGGGATCTGACGATGGAACGCTTCACGGACGGAGGGAGATGGAGATGGAGAGGGAGAGGGGGAGGGGGAGAGGGAGAGGGAGAGGAGAGGGAGGGAGAGAGATGAGACTGAGTCTGAGATTTGAGGGAGAGAGAGATGAGGGCCACGGTCGGTGAGAGAGAGAGACACAGAGGAAATGAGAGGAAATGAGATCATCTGAGAGAGTTGAGAACAAAAGTACAACTAATATTTATATAATACAAAATATAATCGGGGAAAATATAATACAAAATATAATACAACTAATATTTAATAATACAACTAATCATCGAGGCGAGGATGAATCGGGGAAATTCCGGGGCGGGGCCGGGGCCAGGGCTGACGAGCCTATCCCCGTCCCCGGCTCGAAATTGATTGGGGAGTGATTTTTTAATACCATCCTCGTCCCCGTGGGAATATTTTTCGGGGAAAAACCACTTATTTCGAGGTCGGGGGATCGGGTCCCCGTCGGACCGGGTTTAAATTGCCATCCCTAGTTGTCATAGATCATAGGTGTCACGTTATGTTTATGTAGGTGTCATGTTACTTTACGTTATATAGGAAATTGAATGTTACCATAGATCATATTTATATGAAACGTAACGTGACACCAACATAAACCAACAACATTTTCACATTCAATTTAAAAAAATAAAAACTCATTAAGTTTGCGAAACGTAACGTGACATGTTACGTTACGTTTATGTAGGTGTCACGTTACGATACGTTTATATAGGTGTCACGTTACGTTACATTTATGTAAGTGTCACGTCACGCTACGTTTATGTAGGATCATGTGGAATACATTCCTATCTAAATAGGACTTGAGACTCTATAAGAAATTACATAGGACTTAGCCTACCATAAGTGTCCGAAAAGGGACTTATAAATAATTCTCCCTTAATTTTTTATCATTTTTGGTTTTAAATATTATAAACAAAAAATTATGTCCTTCTAAATTACGAGGACTTAAAAAATAAATTTTTTAATACAAATATATTTTTTTAACAAAATACAAAAATATTTAGAAAATGAATGACTTTTTTAACAATTGCCAAACATAATGGATTCTATTATTATTATTATTATTATTATTATTATTATTATTATTATTATTTTATCTCAATTGTCAATTAAACAAATTAAAATAAAAAAATAAATATATACTATGTGAGTGTTTGGGAAGTGAGTTTTTTTTATAGGTTTTTTTAATTGTAGGATATTATTGGAAAATTTTTTTTTTGTGTTTGGGAAGATAGTTGGGTTTTTTGTGGTTGGATGTGATGTTTGCGAGATAAAAAGTGAAATGATTATGAGGTTTGATGTGATATTTTGTTTAGATTGTTTTTTTTTGGTTTTGTAATCAATTTGTTTTTTAGTGAAAAAAAAACAATAAAAAACCAAAAACCAAACTTCCCAAACACCCCCTTATGTATACATTATATAGTTACCTATATTTATTTATGGTAAAAAAAAATTGCAGTTATGATTTAATTAAATGGGATTATGGAAACGATAATGTTCCTAATTTGGCCGCCATTATTTTTTTTATTTATGTATTAATACATGCATTACAGTACCAACTTGGCGAATAAAATGCTAGTTAGATACAGAGAGAGAGAGAGAGTGTGTTTGGATTTGGTTTTTGTTTTATTTTACTGGGTGTCTTCCTGTTAAATCCTTTCAACATTTGTATTGATCCTTGTTGTGGGTATTGTTGATTAGGTAGTTTTCATGCTGTATTGTTTTGGGATTGAGGAGATCAAGGTATGCACTCCAAATACTTGTGATATTGTTGCTCATTTTTTTTTACCTTATTGTAAATTTATAAAATACCACAAAATGTTGATATTTCTTCATCCTCTGTGCTTACAGATTAAGATTGGTTAGGTGATTAAGATCCGATTCACATTTTCCTCCTCTTTTGAACCAGTGTTTCTCTGATTTGGAGGCCATTGAAGTTGGAGCTGATTCACATTTTCCTCCTCTTTTGAACCAGTCCTATTTTTGTTCATTGTTGGAGTCATGGCGACAATGCTGCATTCTAAGTCCAGGCCCTCGTATTCTTGGTGGTGGGACAGTCACAATAGCCCAAAGAATTCAAAATGGCTTCAGGAAAATCTTAAAGGTGTTTGTTTTGTCACTTAATTTTTGTTGGTTTCTGGTTTTAAGGATTGATGTCTTTTGCTTGCAATTGATATTTCTGTGTTTGTCCTTTTCTTTTCTTTATGTTGTTTATTATTTTAAAGAATCATGAAATTATAAGATAGTAGAAAGCAGAGGCAGACCTTCATATTATCAAGTTAGGGAACTTACTCCTAGGTCTTTGGTCCGGTAATTACTGATATATGTGGGACGAGAGGACTACATGTACTTGGGGGATTAGTTGGGGAGAAGCCGCGGACACCCTTGTGAGCCAAAAAAAAAAAAGGGATGGGACTTGCCAAAAAAAATATATATATAGAAAAAGAAAGCCCAAGTATGGAATTTCTTGATAGTTATTATTTGGATTTCCATTCTTTCCATTAGATATGGAACCATTTTTGTTGTGTTAAATAATAATTTAGTACATAAATAACGGCTAACACTTTTTGACATTCGCTTTGGGTTGAACTTCATCCAGCAATGGAGAGGGAGTTAGTTCAGAAACATATGTTGAAGTTAAGACTTTCGGAGGATTTTAGAAAATGATGAAATTTGATGCTATAGTTTTTCCAATCCAAATGTTGTTTATGATTTTTGGTTAATATAATATTCATAATTTGTACAATTAAAATATATAATTTTAAGTAACTAAAATTGTTTATAAAATTGTTGTTCATATTAAATGAGAAAGGTAAAATTGGGATAAAATTCACCATTATGGAGAATTGAACTTTTGGGCAACATTTTATAAAAAATAGGACTTATTTGTCCAAAATAAAATTTGATAGGACTCAATAGTAATCTTGAGAGCAAAATAGGACTTATTGATAATTTTTCCAAGAAAAAATTTGATTCGTGGGGTTGCATTTATTGAATCAAAATAGCCCTAGCAAGTAAGGATACCATTGTGCCAACTACTCAACTTTGAGTAGAGTTGATTAAACTCTATTAGCATACAAGTAATATACGATGTAGGTTTGCAATTGAATCTCGTGATCTTAAGTGTGAGTGAACTTTGTTAGGGTTCCTTGACCTAGAAGGTAATACCTAAGTTGCATACTTGGAGGTGATATTTCTCTTCTAGAACCACGATTATGTGGTTCAAACCAAGAATCGAGTTTTAGAAACATGTTTATGCGGAGTAACTCATAATGCAGTTTAAACCAAGGCATTGGGATTACTGTTTTGATTTCAAATTTTAACCTTTTTCCCATGCAAATATGATTCGTGATAGTGCTTCCTTCCTCAATTCTTAGTTTCCATTTATTCCTAGATTGGGATGTATCTCATTTTCAAGCTGAGAAAGAGCTGACAATGCTAGTGTCAAGTTGAAGTCTTATTCGCTGCTTTTTCTATTTTTCAAGTTTTTCGGTATGGCTTCCATGCTATAGGTTCCCACCTAAGGTTTTGCAACCTATATGGAATTCTTGATTTTCTTTTGATAAATTATTCTGGCCTTGGTCCATGACAATTAGTGGTTGTTTGGTTTATGGGTTAGCATTAAAATGTCCTCGAATGTTATCTTTCCTACTTTCTATACTATTATTACTACCTTGTTACAAAGGTGAAATCAGCATGAATGACACTCTTCTTCCAAGAAGTCTAGTAAGTTTCTTCTTGTATTTCATATCATTTCCTACTAGTTTGTATGTTTTTTCATATGACGCTTTGCATTCATTAATGATAGAGTACGTAGATCACCTCAGTGCGTTCTAAGAAAATTGATCTAATGGTCATTTGATCCATCTGTCTTCAGTTTTTAACAGTCATAAAAGTTCCAGACATAATTGGTCCCAATGCTTCCCCTATTTTAATAATAATAAATGCATTTCAGCCTGTTTGAAATCGTATTTGAAGTGTCGCAAATATTTGATGGCCTATTTTAAAGCTTTTTTTTAAGGCCACAATATTAACTCTTCCACATGTGGTTTTCCGAACAGATATGGATGCCAAAGTCAAAGCAATGATCAAGCTCATTGAAGAAGATGCAGATTCCTTTGCAAGAAGGGCATGAAGTACTACAAAAAAAGGCCCAAGCTCATGAAACTAGTTGAGGAGTTCTACCGAGCGTACCGTGCCTTGGCGGAAAGGTATGATCACACAACAGGGGGGCTCCGCCAGGCTGATTGAACCATGGCAGAAGCATTTCCTAACCAAGTCCTGTTTGTACTGTCTGATGATTCACCTTCGGGATCTTCAGCACATGAACGTGAACGTCACACGCCTAAAATGCCACATCGGTGTGAGCATTGCTTGGAGAAAATATCTAAGCTGGAGAGTGAACTCTCTTGTGCTCAAGAGGAAATCAGATGCCTTAACAGTGTGGTTCTGATTGAGACTGCAAAGCTCAAGAGTGCTGAAGAAAAGTGTGTTCTGTTGGAGACATCAAATCAATCCCTGCGGTTAGAGGCGGAAAATCTAGTGAAGAAGATAGCAATGAAAGATCAACAGCTTTCTGAGAAGCACGAGGAGTTGGAAAAGCTTCAAGCTTGTGTACAAGATGAGCAATTGTGTTTCGTGCAAGTTGAAGCCACCCCCTAAACTTTGCAGAATTTGCACTCTCAATCTCAATAGGAGCAGAATGCTTTAGCATCGGAGCTTAAAAATGGGCTTCAAATGTTGAAAGACTTGGAAATATGCAAACATGATTTGGAGGAAGAAATTCGGCAAGTTAAGGAGGAGAATAGAAACGTGAATGAGCTGAATTCATCATTCGCCATTTCAGTGGAGAATCTGCAAAGTGAAATCCTTAAATTGAGGGAGATGAAGGAAAGACTCAACGAGGAGGTTGGACTGCAAATGGGTCAAACTAATTCCCTCCAGGAAGAGATTTCTCATCTGAAAGAGGAAATCAAGGATTAACTAATTCCCCCGCTCGACCGATCAAAGATCGGCTTGTACTAAGCATAATATTTTATTTTTGAAAACACATGTGTTCTTATTCTGGTTATTAACCTAGAATTACTATGTGATGCGCATAGCATATAAGTATAGACTAGATCGCCTAAGTTGGAACAAAACATTGCATGTTCGTTTGTGAAAATGATTTTGAAGTTTGCTACTCGCAAGTAGGCTAAATCGAGGATTTCAATGAATTGTTCCAATTCAAGTAATCCAACCTTCACCCACAGGCATTCAGGCTGTTAAACACTTAAGCAGTTAGCCTTATGGCAAACATGCTTTCATGGCAACATTAATACACATGCAATATGCTAAAGCATAAACACTCACAGTGTACTTCGAGCCAAAACAAAGAACTAGTTAGAAATCATGCATGATCCTAGTTCATGTTAAGATGGCTAATGCAACACATGCAAAAATGCAGCCAAAATAGGCTCGGCTATTCTAAGATGGCATATGAAATGCAACTTGATAACATGCTGTTGAACACGTATTCAAGTAAATATTGAAATACTATGCAGTTTGTATGATGCGGCGAGCCCGGTGCATGCAATACAGATGAATGGATGCACACATGCAAAGCATAAGGTATGCTAATTGAAATATGCCCTAAAACTAACCATCGTAAGTGGTTAAGTAAAAAGGAGAAAGAAATGGGGATTGGAAGACATGCATCACACACACGAACGCTTATTACAACAGTTAGCCCTCTTGACGGATGGTCCGAATAAGAAGCTAACTAGCTAATCTAAGCTAATTAAACTACTTATTACACAACGAAGCTAATTAACTAATCCTAGTTAACTAACTATTACAAAACAGTTTCATTAGCTAACTACACTAGCTAATTAAATACGAACAAATAGCTAAACACATTAACTATTTAGGTACAGAACCAAAGCATAAACTAGCTAAGGAAAGCAGTAAAACAAGGTCCTTAGAAGGAGAAGAGTGCATGCTTGCCCGGTCACCTCGTTTGGAAATCCATCATGATGCCCCAATTTGCCTCTGTTTGTAATTGCTCTCAGAAACTTACACCAAGCTCCAGATAGCTTCTAACTCACCTTGGGGACCTGTGGGAGGGTGGCCGACCGGTTATTGATGTGGGAGACCACCTGCCGACCACTTTTTGTTGTTGCAGGGCAGAAAAAGTGGTCGGCCAGCTAGTTTTTTTGGCTAGCCGACCAGTTGTTGCTGCATTTTTCCACTTTGCTGCAACAGAGAGCAAGAAAGGGGATGGTAATGCATTTGCAAGATATGTGTGCACAACCACCCTCCCTATCATTTCATAAGCTCAAGGGAGTGTAGTTCTCGACCCTTGGACCACCAATCACGCATCTCAATGTATGATGGCCGAGAGGCGAAGTTGCTCAATTCAATATGAAATGAATGCACAAGTAAACACATAAAGCCTAAAACTCTATCATGTATGATCAAGAGCGTCGGCGACTGAGAATTAAGGCACGTTTCATAACTTCAAGTATGAAATGTCCCTTATTTCCCGTGTTTGGACTAACACCTATTCCAAACACAATGCAACACATAACATGGCATGCACAATGCTATGTAACATGGAGTATGCAAAAATGCAATGCAACACAAGCATGCAAATATGCAATATAACTTAAGCATGCAAACATGCAATGCAACATGAACAACCTAACAAGGCTAATGGCATGCATGCACAATACTAAGAACAACATGGCCCACTTAATGCAATGTGACATGATTAACTTAACAAAGCTAATAACATGCAAACTATGCTAATGCATGCACAATACAAACAACAACTAGCATACACAATGCAAATGGACATGGCATACACAAATGCAATGAACCATATGGCATACTCAATGCAATGTGACCTAAGCATGCAAACAACATGGCATACACTATGCGATGAATCAACATGCAAACAACATGGCATACTCAATGCTCTGAACTACATGGCATACATAATGCTCAATGGAATTAAACCAAAATGGATAGACCTCGGTCATGCCCAAATCAGTGGCCATAATGATGAAACCAAGGCACAAAAGACAAGGCATGCATGCACAATGCATTGGCCTTTCAACTAGGCCTAAGAGCACAACCCTCGAGAAGGCTCAAGGAGTGACAAATGCGGAAGTGTAACAACACTAAATGCACTGAAATTAAGTAAGAAATGATGCCAAATCATTCAATCAAACACAAGTATAGCATGCAAAGGTCCTAAAGCATGAAAGCTAATAAAGAGGACTACAAAGGAGGCATGCAATACATGGAAACTATGCATGAACCAACCATGGACAGAGTTGAAATAGGTCAAAACAATGACCAAAACATGCTAAGATGGAGGCTCAAAGACCTAGGCATGCAAGCATACACACTAGGCCACAATAAGACAACAATGCACAATACTCAAAGGCATTTAAAACATGAAAGAAGTGGGAATATAGTTATGCTATAAGCTCTAAAATGAAGTATTAAATGATGCCAAATCATCTAAATAGCCCAAGATAGCATGCACGAGTCATCAAAACACAAAGCTAGCAAGGCCAATTGCACTACAGCTATACAAAGCATGAAGCATATGGCAAAGGCAGCCCAAAACATTCCTAGAACATGTTAAAATGATACTAAAACATGTATGGAAGGAAGCCAAAACAAGCTAACATGAAGGGCATAAGGCATAATGCATACAAGGCAAATATGGTGGATTACACTACACCTATTAAGACCAAGCATGGGATGACTTAACCAATAAAAATCAGAGTTATATCGTGGCAAAATAACCCCAAAAACACATTGAAATGATAGCTAGCAAGCGTAGGCATGGAGGCATACGCAATGATTCATGTTAAGGCATAAAGGGGGAAACCCTCCAACGCATTGAATGAGTGATAAATGCAAGTGCATGACCATGAAACATGGGTTAAAATCACATTATAAGTGATGCCAAATCATTCAAATAGGCCAAGCAATGCATGCTAGTGGACTTGACACACAAAGCTAACAAACTAGAATGCACTATAGCTATACAAAGCATGGCATGCATGACCAAAAAAACACAAATCAGAGCTAGAGCATGCTAAAACATGGACAAAAGCTTCTTAAAGTTAAGCCAAAAGCATGTTAGAATGACATGTTAAAGCATGATGCATGTTAGGCTATTTCATGGAATTGCACTACAAGTGCATGAGGCATGCAAGAGGTGACCAAACCAAACCCTAACAGAGGTATGACATGGCAAAACATCACTAAAAACATGCTGAAATGAAAACAAAACAAGTTAGAATGACATGCTACTTCATGAAGCATATAAGACTAGTTTGTGAGATTTACACTACAAGTGTATTAGGCATGCATGGAGTGACAAAACCAAGTAAAAAAAGTGGCATGCCATGCTAAAATAAGCCCAAATACAAGCCAATATATGGCCAACATAAGCTTAGCAAACATGCTCACACATGAGGCATATGAAGCAAGTATTCAAGACACAAGGAGAGGGGATGACCCTCTCCTTTTTGGGACCTCAAAACACCCTTCCAGTAGGTTGGACACACTGTTTGGCAGCATCTAGTTTTCTTTCTTCGCTAGACTCCATGTTTTGAAGGTTCTTATCGTTGTTGTTATTGCTGTTTACATTCAATATTTTATCACCTTGGATATAGTGAAAACATGTCGATGTTTACATTTTGGTGGCTTTATGATGCAGTTTGGTTTTGCGCTGCTAAATGTGCATGTTTGTTGACCCCTTTACTTTTGAACCAGAACTCTTATTCAAGGGGAATCACAATTCAGTTTAGAAAGGAGGAGGAAAGTAGGGACTTCCATTGTGCATTTGACCAATGGAAGAATGAAGTGGTTGTTCAAGGTGCTCTTTTGATATCCGCCTATAATTTTTGTTGAAAAAATGGATGTATATCTAGTCACCTGTTTGATACAATTTTTTTGTTTTGATTTGTTGCAACCCCTTTTTCCCTATTTTATATTTTGTTTAGTTGTTCTATTGAGTATTGTTTGGTCATTAAGATTCTTTAGTGCTTTGCTTGTAATTTGTACAAAGAACAATCGTATCTTGCATGGAACTTTAAATGAGGTGAAGCTTCTATTTGAAGTCATATGTCCCAACTTATTTTGAATGCTTTTGCATAAGATTGTGCCCTAATAGCTATAGGCACTTTAATTGGGTGTTGTATCTCTGTTGGGCATGCGTTTAGTATTGACACCTCTTGGGCATACTTCGGTGATGTGTCCCTAACTCAGATTAAATTTAATTATTTTGGACACTTTCACACGTTTCAAATACTTCTTAAGATTGCCTAAGTGTTCATTAAAATTTTTTTTTGACATTTTTTGATAAGTAAAATTACATTAGAGAAGGTGCCAAGGGGGCACCACCCTTATACAATGAGAAAAGAAAAAAAAAATCCCTAATTAAGATGGAGAAATTGAGATTTTGAATGAGGAGCAGTTGTAAATCATGGTTTAGAGAAGCCTAATTGTTTCTTGTTTTCCCTTGCAGGATCATGTGAACCAAATGGAACATTATCAGCTTCTAAAAGCAAGTTTGATGATAAGATAGAGTCATCTTCTGCCAAAATGTATTTTCATTACTATGGACAATTGCTACATCAACAAAATATGCTACAGGATTATGTGAGGACAGGTAATATTACTGAGCTTTGGTTTGTTGCTTGCTGATCTTGTTGTAGGTGTTTACCTTCTATGTTTGTAATTAAAAATTCTTTGTTAAAGGCATATGTGCCATTGTGCTGCTGGTAAAATGCTTTGTATCTTGTCAAACATTTTTGTTTTCCTTAATTGTAAAGAAATGCATGTCTATATTGAGTAGTTATAGATCACAAGGTGCATGCGTGAGTTGACATGATAAACATGCTTGTTTCAGGAACTTATTATGCTGCAGTCATTGAGAATTGCACTGATTTTGTTGGTCGTGTGGTTGTGGATGTTGGTGCTGGTAGCGGTATTCTGTCCTTATTTGCCGCTCAGGTTGCCTAAGTTTTGTTTGTGTTTGTGCATGAAAATATACTGACTTAATGGATTTATCTTTGTTTGTTGGCTTCTAGAATTCTATTCCAACTCCACCCTCTCTTTTTCTCTGCCTCACTTTTTTTTCTCATATCAGGCTGGCGCTAAACATGTTTATGCAGTGGAAGCATCTGAAATGGTAGAATATGCCAGGAAACTTATTGCTGGGAACCCATTGTTGGCTCAAAGAATTACGGTGCAATTTTTTGTTTTCTTGCATTTCAATTTAAATGTTAACGGAGTTAGAACACTGTTTCTTATCCTTTTTTGGGGGCATGTTTTCACTTAAATTATAGGTAGTCAAGGGTAAAGTTGAAGAAGTTGAATTGCCTGAGAAAGTAGATATTTTGATCTCGGAGCCAATGGGTAAGCTTATCATGGCATGTGCGCTATTGACAAATTCTAGTTAACTATGGCATTTTCTGTGATATTAAACATATAATGCCATGTTTGTTTTTTTTATTATTACTATGCAATTTAGTGACACCATCAATGTTATGTTACAAAGTGTGTGTGCGTGTGTTTTTTTTTACCCTCTTTTCTGGTTAAGTAATGGAGACACTTTTGTAACATTATAGAATTGGCATGAAGTTAGTATATGCTTGGACACAAGTGAAAATTGGGAAAGATATCTATTAAAAAAGTGACACATTGTGGTATTTTAGACTGGCACTCCGCCCAGTCTGCATGTTGGACAATCTATTCTATTAATAGTGATGGGGAGATTATCTATTGTTTTTTATGCACAGAATGAAGTCTCAGAATCTTTTTTTCTTCTTTTAGGGACCTTGTTAGTCAATGAAAGAATGCTGGAGACCTATGTAATTGCAAGGGATCGGTTCCTTGTTCCTAATGGAAAGATGTTTCCTACGATTGGAAGGTGATTGCTATGATCTTAATGATTTTTGTACCTACACAATACCATGGAAAAATGTTTAATGGTTCTCATTGTCATACTCCCTTAATCTCCTGTATTAAATTAGAAGACTTTCAGTTACTAGCTTGACTTCCCTCTGTGAACTTATGTGCTTTGACTTTTCTGCATACGTTATGGTGCAAATATCATGCATGGAACATATTGGAAATTCTATAAGAGATGGAAGAAACTCAATTCAAAAGCAGCCATGCTAGTTGGCAGGATTCTAGCTTTAGGCCTTGCTTAGGATGTTAAGTACGTTAGTTATTGATGTTTCTGTGTTTTTCTTTGATATTTATGTCCGGAACAGTTTTTAAATTTTCACTATGGACTATAAGTGGGAGGGTAGGTGTTATTTATTTATTTATTTGTTAGTGGCTTAGGTATATAGTGGGGTTGGGGTTGACTGAACCCAAAGTGTAGCAAGGGTCCCTAGGAGTGCCTACATATATTTGTTTCACTGTGTTTTATCATATTTGTTGCAAAGATTAATATGTGTGCTTTGTTATGTGTCATTTGTTTGGGTTCTGATGTTTAAGTTTGATTGCTCCTGCAGAATACATATGGCACCATTCAGTGATGAATATTTGTATGTTGAGATTGCAAATAAGGTAAGTGAAATGAGTTGAAGCATTTGTAGGGTTAATCACTATCATGTACCCTGTGATTAAGTGAAGGTTAAGAATGATATGTGAAATTTGCATGACCCCAATTGTAGGTGATTTTCCCCTCCTATTTCTTGTCAAAAGAATTCAATTTCAGTTTTTTTTTTTAAATTTATTTATCAAAAATAAAAATAAAAAATTCAGTTTTTAAATGTAAGTTGACCTTTTGGAATCTATCCAATTAAATAGTGATCGAACTAGTCTTACACCTATTTGTATGCAAATTGTAGTGAACGTTGCATTTTACTGGGACAAAGTCCTGGATCAAAAAATCAGGAACTTGTTTGTGCTGTTATTTTACTTGAGAAATTAAACAAGCAAAAAGGGGACTAAAAACAATATTAGGTCATTGGATTATTTGTAATTTTGGGTAAGATACATTAAATTATATCACTGCTTTTACCCTTCATTATTTTTCCTTGCAAATATGCTGGGCTCTTGTGCTCTTCTTTAATGAAGATAATATCTTCACTAGGAAAATTTTGTCTTCTGTTTTAGAATCAGTTTATTTTTGTTTGGTCACTTGTTGCTAAATGCATCCATTTGCTTTATATTGTTTATTTGTTACTACCATAAAAACTTGTTTTTTGTTGTGTTTTGGTTTTTTTGGCAATGAAAGTGGTCTAATATTTTTTACTCTTATCTACGCAGGCCCTCTTTTGGCAGCAACGAAGTTATTATGAGGTTGATCTAACACCTTTATATGGATTTGCTTTCCAAGGGTACTTTTCTCAGGTTCGTCTTACTTGCAAGCATAATTGTCAAATCGGGATTCGTACCATGAATCGAAATGGTTTCGTACCGAATCGCGAATCGTGAATCGTGAATCGTGAATTGTAAATATTCGGTCACTTTTTTAAATTACTTAAAAGCATATATATCCATACATTTAGATATCAAATATATCTTATGAATATAAAATATTTAGACTTAAATCTATGAAAATGTTATTTTGAATGATAATCACGTAGTTTAATAGGTAAAAAGTTAACAAAGTTCGTATGTAAGATCACCATCTTACCTTTTTCTTTTTTAGATAGTTTTTATCAACCATTCTTAATAAAGATAATAACAAATAGATAAAACTATCAATTTTCAAAGTAACAATAATTAACAATGATATTGATATTTGGACAATAAACAAACATACTTTTCTAAGTAATAGTGAGCAAATAATAAGAAATAATTAAAATATTTTAAAAGGTATAACTAACCTCACACATATAATATTCAATTTAATAAACTAACAATAGATAATTCATAGTGTAACTTTAATTTTAAACATCTTTAGAAGATATATTATGATTTTTTAAAGGGAAAAAAAATGAGAAAGTTAAAAATATGTCGAGTCTGACTGAATCTGATTGGATCCTATTAAAAATTCCATGATTCCTAAAATAACAACAAATCATGTATATATGTTGGTTATTTTGGTATTAAATGTTATTAGAAGTTGTTTATGTCATTTTCACTAAAAAGATAGAGAAAAAACGTCTAAAATATGTCAGACATAATAATTTCAAAAATTACATAAATCGTAAAAAGTGAATTAAATTGTGAATCGATTGTGAATCGTGCAATTCACTAGAGATTCACTTCGAATACCCATAGATTCGTATCGATTTTGCAAGAATTGCGAATCCTAAGATTTTGATAGCAGAACTTGCAAGTACTACAAATATTATTGAATTTTTAAGATGGTGTCACAGTTTTCTCATTATGCTTGGCTTTAAATGTCTACAAGTGCATTATAATGCATCTTATTTGTTGAACCTATTCCTGCTCTTTTCCTTCAATAATTTAGTTGTTGATACATAGAGTTTGGTTTGTAGAGGTTAGTTCTTTGAAGTTACATCTTTTGTTTGTTATGCAAAATTTTCTTATTATAAAAAATCACCGTGAAGAACAACATCACCATTTAAAAGCTCTAGAAGGGTATTTTGATTAATAAAATTGGGAGTAGAGAAGAAGGATTTATGTAAACGACCCCATTTGATGAGTTTGGAGGCTTGGTTTGGTTAAAGTTGGGATAGCTGTAAGTAGTGATCATTTGAAGAATGTAAATTTTTCTTAGAACTTCATTTTCATGTAGGATTTAGTTATTTCTATATTGCATGGGTACACACCAAGCTTATGAGTTTTGATCCCATTTGTAAGAGTGTCTTCTTTACCAAGCAGTGGAGATTTTGTCCACGCACATCTAATTCAGATTATCTATAACCTTAGATTGTAAGCAATTTTGAAGTATGTGTACCTTCTAGAACGTCAATAAATTTCATTCTCTTGTTAACACTGAAATAACTAATAATTAAATCCACTAGCATGAATCATTCCCTATTTTACTGGTTCACAGTGGGATTTTTTTTTTTTTATGAAAGGTAGCCCGCCCCTTGGATTGCCACCCTCAAAATCTTTTCAAACATATGGAAATGACATTATTTAAGATATCATAACAAAAAGCAGATGGTCTCAAGGCTTGTTTGAGATGATTTTATTTGTGGCAGGTCAATGTTCATTGAGGTGTGTCCTTTTGGAAGAATCTGTTATTTGTCTTCATTAGAAGAGTTCTCTCTCTTCCATGATGTGGATGATGTGGTCTGTGTAGAAAGAAAAATTAGGAGAAACTTTTAAGGGATTCCAGTTGAAAGTAGAAACTGTGAACACTCACATTGTTAGATTGTGGTAAATCTTGATACAGTCACTGACAGAAAAAAGCTGCCTGCAGTTTCCACATATGAATTGAATTAGGTCAATTTGAACACTCATATTATAAATGTGTTGGCAGGAAAGCATTGTTGAAAGGTTCTTGAAGCATTCAAGTACAATGTGTGTGTGTGTGTGTGTGTGTGTGTGTGTGCACGCCATGGTTACCATCAACTTGATGGTAAAGCATTGTTCAAAGGTTCTTGAAACTTTCGAGTACAATGTGTCTGTGCATACACTTCTGTCTGTCATGTTTATTGACAGTAATTATGTTGGCTTTTCTGTTTTTATCATGGTGACCTCTAATGATCTCTCTCTCTCTCTCTCTCTCCCCTTTACTTTCTGTACAGCCAGTGGTGGATGCTTTTGATCCTAGTCTATTAGTGGCTCCAGCAATATCTCATACGATTAACTTCACTTCTATAAAGGTATTAGTTAACTGTCTAAATAAGAACTATCACTTGCCAACCACAGTAATATTTATAAAAAAAATACTTGTTTCTTTATTAGCACAGCAATTGTTCTTTCATAGTCCATGACTGGTGGGCATTCATGGATTTGAAGAGGTCAAGTTAAAAAGGTTTTGTGGAATGGAATTACTGTTTCTGTAACTATGGAACTGCTGAAATTATGGATCACAAAGGGGGTCTACTAGGGTACAAAAATGTCGGAGGTTTTGATAGCTGCTCACATTGTCTTTCTTTGCAGGGTATATATGGATTTCTGTTTTGTAAACTTTGTGGGATTGTTTGGGCAATGGAATATGATGCAACCTGATTATGAAACTACCCATAGAGGCTGTAATATATCCATGTTAAATGGGATTGAAGTATGGAATAAAGCTTGATGATTGTCTTATATTTTTCATTCTGCAGGAAGAGGAGTTGTATGAAATTGATGTTCCATTGAAATTCAAAGCCCCTGCGGGTACTAGAATTCATGGGTTGGCATGTTGGTTTGATGTATTGTTCGATGGGAGGTAATCATTTGATGTTTGATTAATAATGTTCCTCTCTCTCTCTCTCTCTCTCTCACAACCATTGTTAATTCCTCATTCTACAGTACTGTACAAAGGTGGCTGAGCACAGCTCCTGGTGCGGCTACAACCCACTGGTATCAGCTGCGTTGTGTCCTCTCTCAGCCACTTTATGTCATGCCAGGACAAGAAATTACAGGTCAACTCCACATGATTGCACACAATGCTCAGAGTTATTCTATTAACTTAACGATGACAAGTTAGTGTTCATGATCTAACTAGTTCAGTTGTATTTGTTTGTTAATAGGATTCTTTAAATGTTCTAATTAGTGGTAAATGAACTTAAATAGCTAAAAGTTGGGCCGCTGGTGCCGGACAAGGAGGAATAGTCCATACATCATCCGGCAAATTTGATCTCAAAGAGCCCTATTACCGAATGTCTCAACCCCAAGCCTATTCAATTGCCCAAGATCAACCAACACATCATCTAAAAAATACACAGGTATTGAATCATCTTTGTCATCATGTTGTGATCCTCATGATTTGGTTTTGAAACAAAGGAATAATGGCACACCATGCCTTGCCATTGTTTTGCTTTTCCTATGCATTTGGTCATTTTTCGAAGTGTTGGTGACTTGGTTTGCTGCTTGGCAGGATATACAAATACAATCACAGGAAGAAGAAGCATTTGAGTTGATGCATCAACCATCTCAAAATGTGGATATTGAGTACATTGAGTGAGTCACTGAAAAAATAAATAAAAAGAAAAAAGAAAGAGAAGCTACTGAATATTGATTGATTCTCTGTAAATTATATCAAAATGAGTAAAAAATTTCATTGTTCAATACCCGGAGAATATCAAGATTTTGACTAGTTGAATAATCAAATGTGGCTTGCTTCAAATTATGTTATCTTGATAACCATTTATACTAGTACAAATTTTCACCGTTATACGAACAAACCTACCAATTAAGTGTTTCTGAAAGAAAATTTCAAATTTCAGAAAATGTTGAAGTGGTGACTGCTAGTTTCTAGGAGCTAGTTCTATTTATACGGTCACTGTTACTTCTTCCGAGATGGAGAAAAACAACAAATATTGAATTATACTACTTTTCCGATTAAATCTCTAGAAATTAAAATTTTCATTCAAATATGCCTTCTAATTTTTCAATTTGATTTTGGGAACAAGTTTATAAGCCAAATTTGTTGACTTATATATGTCAAATTACCTTTTAACTTTTTTAAACGTTTTTTTCGTAATGAAGTAAAAAGGCCAACTTATAAAACACTTCCTAAAACATTCACTTTTGAAAGTTAAAAAGCATAGTTTGTGACCAACTTAAAAAACAAATTGACAAAATTAATTCTAAGGAGTTTTTATACTTTTTTTGAAAAGTTCGAAGAATTGCACATCGTTTTGGAATGTGTAAAAAATTTTATATTTCAAGTCATTTATGTACTCGTTTTGAAATGTTTTTTAAATAAAAAAAAATTCACATATAAAAATTCATTCCAAATTGATTCTCATATATTATATATCTTACCTTTTTAGCACAAAAGAAAAAAAGAAAGAAATATAATAGAAATAAGAGTATAACTAAATCTACTTTTTAAATAATATATTAAATCTATCTTTTCAAAATTAATGGGACTAATTGATCTATAAAAAAATCTTTAAGGTTAAATAAATCACCATTACTCAAGATCAAATTTATAAGTAAGTTTTTCATTTTAATATTTATTTATAACCAAACCAAATCAAATGGAATCAAACTTTGCATATCAATCAATTGGGTTGACCAATTCGAATATTTTTTTAATATCTATTTATATTCTAAAAAAGCAAGAAGATAAAATGGAAAATTTAGTCAGAGTTTTTTAACAAAAAATAAATCTAAAAACATTCCATTTTCTTAAATAATATAATTATAAAAAAATATATATCTCACCATTTCCTAGGATATACTTTTTAAGTTTATTATAATGAGATTCACATATTCCTTCTCTATAATTCTTGTCATCCAAACATAATCAAATAGAAATAATTGGTCCATGAAAGAGATATCAGATCAATTCTTGAACTTATTTTTATCCATTCAATGTTATACAATTCAATTTAAGAAAATTCCTAAAATTCAAGTCTCTTCATCTCTTTAACCACCAAAAAAAAAAACTTAATTTCTACTTCTATCTCTTCATCTCCTCTCCTCTCATTTGTGTCCTACTAAAGAGCAAAAAAATAAAGAAAAAGATAAAAAGAAAATATAAAAAAGAAAAGAGAGCAAAAGTTATATATAATTATGTGAAAGAATTCATCATTCACTTGGAGTCAAAATTGTTAGTCTCAGCTAATTCTAGACTCTGTTTGGGAAAGTCTCATGGACCTTGACTTCAATTCCGCACTGGTGGTTTATCATCGTCTACTGCACACTTTGCACAAAAACAACACCAACCGTTTAATATACTATTTATAAGATTCATACATAATATTTTCATTTTCATTGTATTTACATTATAAATTTAAATACTGATTTAAAAAATTAAAAAAAAAACTTATATTTCATTCATATTATTTAGAGAAAATTAGTCTAACATCCCTCTCCAACTTTTAGCAATGGGAGAGGTCCACAATAAAAAAAATTTGTAGTCTAAGGTCCCTCACCTATACCCATATATAACACCCATTCTTTCATTTTCTCTCCTCTCCCTTCTTGCACCAAATAACTCTCTCTCTCTCTCTCTCCTCTTTGTCTGCAACATTGTTCAAAGCTTCATTGGCATTGACTACGACAGAGGAATTTGCACTAACAAGATTTATAAAGCTGATCGTCGATTTATATGAAGATTCTTGATAATGCTTTATACAACAAGATTTATATGAAGCAACGCACTAGTCCTCATTATTGTTCCTCCAATCACTAGTCCTCTGATGAAGATTCCTCCGTCAACAAATATCATTACCCTCGGAGGAAAAATATCAAGAAGCAGAACACTAGTAATCTTTATAAAAGCATTATAGCAGATATGAAAGCAGAAACAAAATGCATCAGTTACATATTCACAAGCACAACTGAAAAATATTTATCATTGCTTCTCTTACTTTTTTCTCGTTTCTTCTTCATTGTCTTTATTGTTGATCTCAATAAACCAAATCTTAAAATCTTCATACAACATTTATTGAAGAAATCCACATAAAAAGGTGTATTCGGGAGCTGAGGACATGGATTCAGCAAAGAAAGTGTTTGATGAAATGTCAAGGAGAGAATGTCTAAAGTCTCTCAAATCAATCTAGAGAAATTTCAATCCAAACCAGAGAATTTCTCTAGACCAACCTAAAAAAAATTTAGTTCAAACCAGAGAATTTCTCTAGTCATCCAATACATGAAGCAGAAGCAGCGATCATTATGCACAAAAGTAAAAGATAATGCTGCCAAGAAAACACAACATCTACCTGGTCAAGATGTGCATCTACAGATGTGAACAACGCCAAAAAAATTTGTGAACAAAGTTGGGACCATGAATTTGTTTAGTAACTTGCTACTGTGGATATTGAGCGGGGCTTCATCTAAAGGGTTCAACTCATTTCTTTCGATGTTTAGAGACGTGCGAGATCAAGGCGGCCAAGTTTATCCAGATCTAGCCAGGTAAGAAAATCATGCAACATAAAATGCTCCCTAAGGATTAGAATGTTGGTTGGTCCTTGTATTTTTTGAATGTTTAATTCTAATGTTATTGTAAAGGGTTTTGTAGAAATATTAGTTTATACATAAATGGTTGCATAAACTGGATATGGAGTAATGGTCAACAACAACAGTATTGTTAATAAATAGAAGTTGAAATAAGAAAAGGAAAAAGAAAAAAAAATTCTCTAGTTTGAACTTAGAGAAATTTCAATTTTCTCTGGTTTGAAACCAGAGAAATTTGGTGTTGGTGATGTGTAAAATTTTCTCTGTGATGTGTCCAGAGAAATTTGGTGTTGGAGATGTGTAAAATTTCTCTGTAATGTGTCCAGAGAAATTTCATGTGGGTGATGTGTAAAATTTTCTCTATGATGTGTCCAAAAAAATTTGGTGTCGATGAGTAAAATTTTCTGTTTGATATATCCAGAGAAATTTGGAATTGGAATTTTCTCTGTGATATGTCCAGAGAACTTTGGAATTTTCTCTGTGATTTATCCAGAGAAATTCTCTGAATCGAATTTTCTCTAGATCAATGTTAAGGGACCTTAGATATTATGAAAATATCAAGTCCCCTTTATGCTACAAAATTTTAATATCAGGGACCTTAAAAAAAAATCGCCATAATATTTTTCTTCATACATGATCTATAGTGAAGCATGAATTGAATTCAATCTCCACCACATATAGCCATTTGTGGATAAATTTGGGGTGCCAAATTTTGAGACCTAGTTTTTTTGTAAAAAAAATAGTCTATGTGGTTTGTCTCCAAAAACATGTTTGGTTGAAAATTTTTAAATTTTTTTTCAAAATCACTTTTTTTTTCAACTACACATTAATAATCACTTTTTCATTCTCTTCTCTTTTTCTCAATCACTTTTTCTCTTATACCCATTTAATCAACTACAAAAATAATAATAATAACTATTAAATCATCCCAAACTCCAACATTTGAAAATTATTTTCAAAATCTATAATTAGACAAATTTTCAAAATTTTTAAATTCTCTTAAAAATTTTATTTTAAAAATAATATGTCAAAACACAAACCCTATATTTGCTTCATTTTTCTCTCTTCTCTCTCTCCTGCTACACTGAAGACGAACTTGGTTCTCCAGCATTGACTGGATTCCCAAGTAGACCACTTCGGCCACATGGCACAGTCGGAGATCAGTAAGCTCAGCTGCATCTGATAAATCTTTCCAATTTTCTCTATTTGACATTCTCATTGAATTCTTGCTTTTATACAAGTAGGTGATTGATTACATTTCTTGCAAAATCGCATGAGATTCTATATAGATTTCGTGGGTTTTATTTTCCTGTTCGTTTTTATCTAAACCCCGTTTATGATAAAGTTTTAAACCCACCAAATTCATTTAGATTCCCCAATTCAACTTTCCTCATTTATTTCTATTTGATTCCACATTTTTATTTATTATTATTTTATTTTATTTTTTATTTATTTTTCCTGTGAGTTTGCTGAGATAAATGAGGATAACTGGAAGTGTAGTTGTTGAGAAATAGTTTGTTTTTGTAAGAAAATGTAATTTAAAATTGAATTTCCTAGGGGAAAAAACATGCCTTGTTTTGATATAAGCATTTTGCATTAGATGGTTACCATGTTAGGTTGGGACTGTTTTGCTGAGAAATGTAATTTGGAGGTTTTGACAGGCTAGGTGCAGGCAATGGAGATAGTAGGGGCTAGGTGCAGGGTAGGTGTCAGCTGAGAATCGTATGCCTCAATGTTCGATTCAGGTAAACAATTTGATTCAAATTTTAACTATAATTTACGTTGCTTGTCGTGGTTGATGATTTATCTCAATTAGATATATGAATCTCTTGAGTTTCGAATTCTAATTCTAAGCTCTGTATAATCTGAACCTTTAGGTTCTTGGAGAATCATGTTTTGGTTTGATTCATAATGTTTGTTGTTGAATTCAAACTGTTACATGACAATTATTAATCATTATTGTTGCTCCCATTGAAGGTATTTCTCTTGTAATTGACTTTGGATTGTTGAGTTTTGCACTAGTTCTTGGGATATTCATGGTTATATGATATGATGCACGAATATGGATACGGGACACGTAAATTTTAAAAAAATAGAAGACATGACATGCTGGAGACACGTTTAATATATATAATTTTATTTATTTATTATATGTCTAAAATAAAAAGAAAAATCATTAATTTTTATACAATTACAATAATAATAAAATTAATAAACATATTTTTTTAATTTTTTAATAAAAAATGAGTCTTTTTAAATAAAAATAATTTATTTTATGAATTTTAGGTTTAATAAAAATAAGGATAAAAAAAAAAGTGAGGGAAGAAACTAAAGGAGGAGAGAGAAATAGAAGAGAGAGAGAGAGACGGGTGAATCAGCAACAGGGGGAAAAAAAATAAAAAGGAGAAACAAAGGAAAGGGCGAGAGAGAATAGGAGAAGACGAAGAAAAGGGAGGAGAAGAAGGTGGAGACAGAAGACGAAGACGAGGAGGAGGAGAAGAAGAAGAGAGCAGACGAAGAATACCTCAGCTTCTTCAATTGATCTGAACAGGTTAGGGCTCCTCTCCCCTCCTCCACTCCCTCGATCTCTTTCTCTGTCTTCTCTCCTCCCTCGATCTCTTTCTCTCCAACAGTTAGGGCTTCGATCCACCTCATGCGTGTCATTTGCATTCGATTCGTAGATGTTGGATTTGAGATCAAACTACTTTTATTCGTTTGCTTATTTATTGTTCTGGCCTAAGATTTTAAGCTCAAATATGGACTTGACTGATGTTGTTTTTGATTTGAATGACTTTGATCTGGATTGAACGGATGCAGATCCTGAGCTAGCTAATTCGAAATGCTACAATCTAGAGTTTTTGGTTCTCTTAGATTTAGGGCTTTGATTTGGTATTGACCTAGAGTTCTATGTGCTATCTTTTTCCCTTTTCTTTTCCATCTTTCTTTCTTTCTTTCATTTCATTTAAAAAAAAAAATAAAAAAAATAAGCTAAATATTTAAAAACTGATGTTATAATTCCAAAAATAGAGGATGGTTACATAATTACCATAATGCCGTAGTTTTATACGCAAATATTTTTGTTTTTAGGTTGATTTGTTAGCTTGCTTTTTATGAATCCATATCAAGAAATTAGACAAAGTTATGAGCTTTCTCTCTACATTGAATTGGCTTTTCCTTGAGCTTCTTATGGGCTCATGAATTTTGGCAACAAAGTGATTATGATGGGTCAAACAGATTATTGTCATGATGATAATATTGCTAGTTTAAACAGTTTTATCTCATCTCATGCTTATGTTTCCTGTAGAGCTGATCTTGTATTTATGTTGTTTACTCTATTCTGGGGTGGTATGACCTCACTTTTCTTATAAAAATACAATGACATTCACCATATGTTGTTGGTCCTTATCGAGCATCTCTTTAATATTGGATTCATTGCAGGGTAGAAATGTCGATGCCTTGATTTTGTATTGACAAGCTGTGCCCTCTCTGTCTCATATCCAAATATGATTTTCCTTTGCCCTACAGGTATGTGTATGTATTGTTTCTTTCGATTTTGCTGTCAATGCTACTTTCTGAATGTGTTTTGTTGAAGTGGAAGTGTTTTAGCTTTTCATTGAAGTGAATAGGTGAGGTTGTTCAACCATAATTTGATTCAATTTACACTTCTTCTATGCGTCTGCTACATAATAAGACTTGATTCTTTCACTCTTTCATTTTTGATTCAGATAGAAAACTCGAAGATCTAATGATAAATTTTTGGTGAAAATCCAATAAAATTTTAGCACATTTTGCAATAGAGTTTGAAGGCAGTGATTTATTGTGCTCCCCTGGTACAACTTCAAGAAATTTGACTTATTTTGAATTGTTTTGAGTGTCTCCTCGACTAAAAAACTTATAGAAAACAGTAGGTTAAAATAGAATTCAGCATAGTAATAAAACAAAACACAACCTAGTTTGAGATTTATTTAAAATTCATTTATTGGAATTTTCTTCTATTACACAATATACTAGGCTTATGGAGGGACTGCCTGTTAAAATTTCATGAAATTACGAGGTAGAGAACTATTTTTAAAAATTCATCAAAGTCAGGCCTCTGCACAATTTCAATTCTGCGCAATCATGAAAACTGACCCCCAAAATAGCTATGCTTTTGCTTTACTAAAGCCTCTTTTCATTCCATCTTGTAAACATGATTTAAAATACATCAAAGATCAATAAATTCATGCTTGAAACAATTTAACAAGAAATTAAAAATTGATTTGAAAAATTTACCAACTAAGAAATTTTTGTCAAGCTCTCTAGAAATTGAGTGAAGTTCTGCTTAAGGACTTGTACCTCATTGTGTTTCGAATTATTTTGCAGGGGAAGTGTGGTATTGAGAAACAACCTTCTTATTTATTTATTTATTTATTATTTTTTTTTTTTGGGGGGGGGGGGGAGGATTGCTCTAATTGAGACTAGGTCAGGCACAATTTTTAAGGTCACAATTTTCTAGATAAGGAAAATTGCTTCTACGAATCATCTTCTTCCTTTTATTGGTGCTTTCGCTCTTTCCAAATATTTGGTTAATCGTGAATAGTAGAGTAGAGTCCAATTATATCTTTTGTGCTTGTATAGTATTTTGGTCCTTAACTCTCAAATCTTTGAAGCCCTTTTAACTGTGTCTCTTTGTGATGCTAGCTGTTTAGACATAATTGATAGTTACCTAAATCATTTTGAACTGAAATGACGCAGAAGTGGCTTCGGCAGAGTTAGTACTAGTTGTGGAGAAACATATGTTAGAATCTGCTTCTCTTGATTCTGTTGTTAAAGCCGTATTTTTCTTGTTATCAGATATATTCTTGGTGTTGTATGGAAAATTCCATTTTGTGGGGTGTCCAATAATTATCTACTTTATTTTATTTATTTATGTATTTATATGTTTTTTGGGGGACTTTTAACCTCTTTTCCCTTTTAACCTTAACTATGAGATTCTTCTTTTTATTTTCTGAAACAAAATTTTAGTATATAGAGAAAACCAATTGTATTGAAGAAATGCCCTAGCACTGTAAAACGTAGCTAAGGTCTTGCATAAACGATGAAATTCTGATACAGGGAATGAAACAATTACTCATGATAGAAATAAAGGAAGGAACAAAAGAACTTCAAAAATGGAATATCAACACGTAGGTGATTTAGAAAACCGTAAGTGAGGTGTTTAAGTTAAAGTAATATCGTTAAGCTATAATTACTCAGTAAATTCTCTTTCTTAGAGACTAATTAAACTTGAGCCCTGTTTGGTAGAGCTGTGGGAAAGTGCTTATAGCTTATGCCTAAACAGCTTATAGCTTATAACTTTCAGCTTAAGCTGATTTCCAGCTTATTCTTAAAGCATCTCCTGCTCCACTCAAAGAATAAGCTGATTTCTGACTTCCACAAAGTTATAAGTTATAAGCTATAAGCTAAACCAAACACATCAAAATAGCTTAAATTAAGCTGAAAGCTGAAATAAGCTGTAAATAATTTCTGCCAAACAGGCACTTGGTCACTTAAGATAATGAAACAATTAGTGGCTTAAGCTATTATTTCATACAACAAAAGAGAGAAGGATGGATAAAGTTAGAGAGAAAATTTCTTCTTGAGAGGTAGAAGAGAAAAAAAACTTTAAGTGAGTTGCTTAAGTTAAACTAAGATCATTAAGTTATAATAAGTAAGTAAATTCTCTTCCGTAGAGAATAAGCATGATTAGTTTGAGTTAAACTCGGTCATTTAAGAAAATGAAGTTGATTATATATAAATTTTGGTTTAAATTCACTTAAATGAGTAGCAAAAGCAACCCTATCAATGAAAATCTTTCCCCACATACAAACAGACTACCTGATGAAATACATGTTATAGCAAGCTCTGTTATCATGGTTCATTAGATGTTTCACTGTTTATACAAAATGGTAAGGTTTATGCATGATTACAAGTCTGTGGTTCGAGATGACTTACTTTGCCTTGTCTGGAGGAACATCTCTCAACCACTCAAGGTCAATGCTTCCATGTTTCTAACCATTCGGTTTTAGGAAATCCTGCATAATCATGTAATCATTATTGACTTTATTTATAGGTTTCTGCATTTAGCTTGTTATTACACACGACTAGAGCCATTTGAAGCTGATTTTGACAAATATGATTTGTACTCGTACCTTGATTCACTCTGCTAGCAAGTTGTTCATTCCTAGTTCTCTGATAGAATTAGAAATCTCATTGACATCTGCACATTGTATTGCTTCATAGTCCAGGGAGTCCATAGCATTAACTGATTTACCCTTTTTTGACCAAACTTACCTTTTGCATATAGAGAGCATTAGCACCTTCTTGACTAGGGCAGGATACCTTTTTTCTAGGATTGTATTATTGCCTCTTTGAATGGTTTAGTGAATCTTAGATTTCATTTCTAAATTAGTACAGGGCAACCCTACGCCCCCAATAGGCATGAATGCTACTTATGTGCTTATGTGATATTTTGGAAATGATTTGATTTGATTCCAGGGATCAACTATGAGAAAGATAGGGATTTCATTCCCAAACTTTGGGGAGTCTGATATGGCAGTGATTTGATTCTGTGGCAATCCGAGGTATTTGGGGCAGTAATCCAATTTCAAAGATTTGGGGATTCAATTTAGGCAGTGATTCATATTTTGATCATGATTTGAGTAATCGGTAGTAAATTAGGGCGGTGGTTTCCCGATTATAAAGAATTTGAGTTTGAATTTAGGTTCTTGCCTTAGCAATAAATAAAAAAAAGAAAAGAATGATTGCCTTTTTAAAATTTAAATCTCCAAGAAAACATGTGATTAAAGAATAATTTCTAAAAAAAAGAAACTTTCCAACTTAAGTAGAGCCACAGAGATTATGGAAGGTGTTTGATTGAATAAGAATCTTTAAGTCATTGATTTTAGGGGGAATTTCAACTTTTATGAAAAAGGAAGTGGTGACCAAATCTTCAATTTTGAATAAAATTTGGAATCCCCTAAAAGATATTTGACTAAGGAGACAATTGTTTGATTAGATACTTGGAATAAAATCGAAAGCTCCTTGGGAGGAAAGAATTTTGAAAGAAAACCCGAGTAGAATTTTAGTAATTATGAAATTTTTTTGATCAAACAGAAATCTTTAGATTTTTGACTTTAGATGGAATTTGATTTTATGGAAAAGTGTTGATAAGGAGGTAATGACCGAGTCTCTCACTTTGAAATGAAATTTTGAATTTCCTTAGAAGACATTTGACTATAAGGTAACTGATTGATTTCTTGGAACAAGATCTAAAATTTGTTGGAAATTTTTTGAAAATAAAATTTGAATAGAGTTCGGAAATTATAAAAAGTTCTTTTCATCAAGTAAAAATCTTTGGGCCACTGACTTTAAGGAACCTTAATTTTATGGAGAAATGTTAGACACGGAAGTAATGACCAAGTCTCTCATTTTGAATAAAATTTTGGTTCCTCTATAAGATATTTGGCTAAAGAATGATTGTTTGATTGATTCCTTGGAATAAAATTGGAACTCCTCAAAACATTTGAAAAAAAAGAGGAAAGGAAAACATTGAAATTTTAAATAAAAAAAGGCATTTTATTTTGAAAATGGATTGTGAAAAAAAAAAAAGAATTGAAATTTGATCACGCACTTTTGAAAATAAATTGGGCCACATTTCGAGAAACAATAAATAATGGAAAGACAATTGTTTAGATTGATCATTTGGTAGGATTCCTTAAAATTGCCTTGGTTGGGAATGGGTGATGATGATGACTTCGAGATCCGATGGTAAGTGTTAAACAAAATTGACTGGGTCCATTCACCTATTTTCAAGTTTGTTGCATAATATCCCGGACATTATTCGTGGGTTATGTTATGTCAATAAGGCAAGCATCAAATTATGCTACTAGTACTGTTTGATCATTCCCTTGTGGAAGGAGAGGTATATTGATAGTATTAACTGATGTATCCTTTTGTGACCAAACTTACCTTTTGCGTATAGAGAGCATTAGCACCTTCCAGATTAGGGCAGGATATCCTCTTTTCCAGGATTGTATTATTGCCTCTTTGAATGATTTAGTGAATCCTAGATATCTTTTCTAAATTAAGACAGGGCTACCCTACCCCCCCAATAGGCATGAATGCAAATTATGTGCTTATGTGATATTTTGGAAATGATTTGATTTGATTCCAGGGATCAACAATGAGATAACCCATGAATAAAGAATTTGATATTGAATTTGGGTTCTTACCTTTGTGATAAAAAAAAGAAAGAAAAAAAAAAAGAAAGTATTATTGCCTTTTTAAAATTTAAATGTCCAAGAAACACATGTGATTAAAGAATAACTTCTAAAAAAAAGAAACTTTCCAACTTAAGTAGAGCCTCAGAGATTATGGAAGGTGTTTGATTGAATAAGAATCTTTAAGTCATTGACTGTAAGGGCAATTTCAACTTTTATGAAAAATGGTAGATAAGGAAGTGGTGACCAAATCTTCAATTTTGAATAAAATTCGAAATCCCCTAAAAGATACTTGACTAAGGAGACTATTGTTCGATTAGATACTTGGAATAAAATCCAAAACTTCTTGGGAGGTAAGAATTTTAAAAAAAAACCGGAGTAGAATTTTAGTAATTATGACAAGTTTTTGATCAGTTAGAAATCTTTAGGTTTTTGACTTTAGGGGGAATTTGATTTTATGGAAAAGTGTTGATAAGGATGTAATGACCAAGTCTTTCACTTTGAAATGAAATTTTGAATTTCCTTAGAAGAACTTTGACTATAAATAAGATCTAAAATTCCTTGAAAATTTTTTTAAAATAAAATTTGAATAGAGTTCGGAAATTATGGAAAGTTCTTTTCATCAAGTAAAAATCTTTGGGCCACTGACTTTGAGGGAACCTTAATTTTATGGAGAAATGCTTGACAAGGAAGTAATGACCAAGTCTCTCACTTTGAATGAAATTTTGGTTCCTCTATAAGATATTTGGCTAAAGAACGATTGTTTGATTGATTCCTTGGAATAAAATCTGAACTCCTCAAAACATTTGAAAAAAAAGAGGAAAGGAAAACGTTGAAATTTTAAATAAAAAAAGGTACTTTATTTTGAAGAAGAATTTTGAAAAAAAAAATAGAAGTTGAAATTTGTTCGCGCACTTTTGAAAATAAATTGGGGCACATTTCGGGAAATAATAAATAATGGAAAGACAATTGTTTAGATTGATCACTCTGGTAGGATTATTTAAAATTCCTCAAAAGTGCCGTGGTTGGGCAACTATCACCTAATGGGTGATGATGATGACTTCTAGATCTAATGGTAAGTGTTTAACAAAATTGACTGGGTCCATTCACCTATCCTCGGGTTTGTTGCATAATATCCCGGACACTATTCGTGGGTTATGTTATGTTAATAAGGCAAGAATCAGATTATGTTATTTGTACTGTTTGATCATTCCGTTGTGGAAGGAGTGGTATAATGATAGTCATAATTGATGTACCTTTTTGTGACCAAATTAACCTTTTGCATATAGGGAGCATTAGCACCTGCCAAACTAAGACAGGATACCCTCCTTTACAGGGTTGTATTATTGCTTCTTTAAATGATTTAGTAAATCCTAGATCTCATTTCTAAATTAGGACAGGGCAACCCTATCCCGCAATAGGCATGAATGCAACTTGTGTGCTTATGTGATATTTTGGAAATGATTTGATTTGATTCCAGGCATCAACAATAAGAAAGACAATGATTTCATTCCCAAAATCTAGGGAGTTTGATATGGCAGTGATTTAATTTTGTGATACTCCGAGTTATTTAGGTCAATGATCCAATTACAAAGATTTGATTGTTCAATTTAGGCAGTGATTCATATTTTGATAATAATTTGTGTAATCAATAGTAAATTAGGGTGGTGGTTTCCCAATTATTAAGAATTTGAGTTTGAATTTGGGTTCTTACCTTAGTGATAAAAAAAAACAAAACAAAGAAATGATTGGCTTTTTAAAATTTAGATCTCCTAGAACACATGTGATTAAAGAATAACTTTGAAAAAAAAGAAACTTTCCAATTTAAGTTGAGCTTTGGAGATTATGGAAGGTGTTTGATTGAGTAAGAATCTTTAAGCCATTGACTGTTCGGGGAATTTCAACTTTTATGAAAAATGGTAGATAAGGAAGTGGTGACCAAATCTTTAATTTTGGATAAAATTTGAAATCGCCTAAAAGATATTTGTCTAAGGAGACAATTGTTTGATTAGATAATTAGAATAAAATCGAAAGTTCCGTGGAAAGGTAGAATTTTTAAAGAAAATCCGAGTAGAATTTTAGAAATTGTGAAATGTTTTTGATTGGATATAAATCTTTAGGTTTTTGACTTTAGAGGGAATTTGATTTTATGGAAAAGTGTTGATAAGAAGGTAATGACTGAGTTTTTCACTTTGAAATGAAATTTTGAATTTCCTTAGAAGACGTTTGACTATTAGGTAACGGTTTGATTGATTTCTTGGAATAAGATCTAAAACTCCTTGGAAATTTTTTGAAAATAAAATTTGTATAGAGTTCGGAAATTATGGAAAGTTCTTTTGATCAAGTAAAAATCTTTGGGCAGCTTATTTTGGGGGAACCTTAATTTTGTGGAGAAATGTTAGACAAGGAAGTAATGACCAAGTCTCTCATTTTTAATAAAATTTGGTTCCTCTATAAGATATTTGGCTAAAGAATGATTGTTTGATTGATTCCTTGGAATAAAATCAGAACTCCTCAAAACATTTGAAAAAAAGGAGGGGAGGAAAACATTGAAATTTTAAATAAAAAAGCCACTTTATTTTGTAAAAAAAGAAGTTGAAATTTGATTGCATACTTTTGAAAATAAATTAGGGCATATTTCGGAAAACAATAAATAAGGGAAAGACAATTATTTAGATTGATCACTCTGGTAGGATTCCTTAAAATTCCTCAAAATTGCCTTGGTTAGGCAACTATCACCTAGTGGGTGATGATGATGACATCGAGATCCGATGGTAAGTGTTAAACAAATTTGACAGAGTCCATTAACATATCCTCAAGTTTGTTGCATAATATCCCGGACACTATTCGTGTGTTATGTTATGTCAATGAGGCAAGCATCAGATTATGTTACTAGTATTGTTTGATCATTCTGTTGTGGAACGAGTGGTATATTGATAGTAATAACCGATATACCTTTTTGTGACCAAACTTACCTTTTGCATATGGAGAGCATTCGCACCTTCCAAACTAAGGCCGGATACCCTTCTTTCTAGGATTGTATTTATGCCTCTTTGAATGATTTAGTGAATCCTAGATCTCATTTCTAAATTAGGAAGGGCCAACCTTATCCCCCAATAGGCATGAATGCAACTTATGTGCTTATGTGATATTTTTGGAAATGATTTGATTTGATTCCAGGGATCAACAATCAGAAAGACAATGATTTCATTCCCAAAATCTGGGGAGTCTGATATGGCAGCGATTTGATTTTGTGATAGTCCGAGTTATTTGGGGCAATGATCCAATTACAAAGATTTGGGTGTTGAATTTAAGTAGTGATTCATATTTTGATGATGATTTGAGTAATCAGTTGTAAATTAGGGGGGTGGTTTCCCAATTATAAATAATTTGACTTTGAATTTGGGTTCTTACCTTAGTGATGAAAAAAAAAAGAATGATTGCCTTTTTAAAATTTAAATCTCCAAGAAAACATGTGATTAAAGAATAACTTCTAAAACAAAGAAATTTTCCTATTTAAGTAGAGCCTCGGAGATTATGGAAGGTGTTTGATTGAATTAGAATCTTTAAGTCATTGACTGTGTGGGGAATTTCAACTTTTATGAAAAATGATAGACAAGGAAATGGTGACCAAATCTTCAATTTTGAATAAAATTTGAAATCTCCTAAAAGATAATTGACTAAGGAGACAATTGGTTGATTAGATACTTGGAATAAAATCCAAAGCTCCTTGGGAGGAAATAATTTTGAAAGAAAATCGGAGTGGAATTTTAGAAATTATGAAAAGTTTTTGATTAGACATAAATCTTTAGGTTCTTTACTTTAGAGGGAATTTGATTTTATGGAAAAGTGTTGATAAGGAGGTAATGACCGAGTCCTTCACTTTGAAATGAAAATTTGAATTTCCTTTGAAGACATTTGATTATATGGTAACTGTTTGATTGATTCTTCGAATAAGATTTAAAATTCCTTGGAAATTTTATGAAAACAAAACTTGAATAGAGTTCGGAAATTTTCGAAAGTTCTTTTCATCATGTAAAAATCCTTGGGCCATTGACTTTGTGGGAACCTTAATTTTGTGGAGAAATGTTAGATAAGGAAGTGATGACCATGTCTCTCATCTTGAATAAAATTTTGGTTCCTCTATAAGAAATTTGGCTAAAGGATGTTTGTTTGATTGATTCCTGGGAATAAATCCGAAATGCTCAATACTTTTGAAAAAAAAGAGAAATGGAAAACTTTGAAAATTTAAATAAAAAATATGACTTTATTTTGAAATAGGATTTTGAAAAAAAATTGAAGTTGAAATTTGATCTTGCACTTTTGAAAATAAATTGGGTCACATTTCAGGAAACATTAAATAATGAAAAGACAATTGTTTAGATTGATCACTCTGGTAAGATTCCTTAAAATTCCTGAAAATTCCCTTGGTTGGGTATCTATCACCTAATGGTTGATGATAATGACTTCAAGATCCAATGGTAAGTGTTAAACAAAATTGACTAGGTCCATTCACCTATCCTCAGGTTTGTTGCATAATATCCCGGACACTATTTGCGGGTTATGTTATGCCAATAATGCAGGCATCATGCTATTAGTAGTGTTTGATCATTCCCTTGTGCAATGAGAGGTATATTGATAGTAATAACTGATGTACCCTTTTGTGAGCAAACTTACCTTTTGCATGTATAGAGCATTAGCACCTTCCAAACTAGGGCAGGATACCCTCCTTTCTAGGATTGTAGTATTGCCTCTTTGAATAATTTAGTGAATCCTAGATCTCATTTCTAAATTAGGACCGGGCAACCCTACCTCCCAATAGGCATGAATGCAACTTATGTGCTTATGTGATATTTTGGAAATGATTTGATTTGATTCCAGGGATCAACAATGAGAAAGACAGTGACTTCATTCCCAAACTTTGGGGAGTTTGATATGGCAGTGATTTGATTCTACGGCATTCCAAGTTATTTGGGGCAATGATCCAATTACAAAGATTTGGGGGTTCAATTTCGGTAGTGATTCATATTTTGATAATGATTTGTGTAATCAGTAGTAAACATATTTTGATAATGATTTGTGTAATCAGTAGTAAATTAGGGCGGTGGTTTCCCGATTATAAAGAATTTGATATTGAATTTGGGTTCTTACCTTAGTGATCAAAAAAAAAAAGGGAAGTATTATTGCCTTTTTAAAATTTAAATGTCCAAGAAAACATGTGATTAAAGAATAATTTCTAAAAAAAAGAAACTTTCCAACTTAAGTAGAGCCTCGGAGATAATGGAAGTTGTTTGATTGAATAAGAATCTTTAAGTCATTGACTGTATGGGAATTTCAACTTTTATGAAAAATGGTAGATAAGGAAGTGGTGACCAAATCTTCAATTTTGAATAAATTCGAAATCCCCTAAAAGATACTTGACTGAGGAGACAATTGTTTGATTAGATACTTGGAATAAAATCCAAAGCTCCTTGGGAGGAAAGAAGTTTGAAAGAAAACCCGAGTAGAATTTTAGAAATTATGAAAACTTTTTGATCAGACAGAAATCTTTAGGTTTTTGACTTTAGAGGGAATTTGATTTTATGGAAAAGTATTGATAAGGATTTAATGATGGAGTCTTTCACTTTGAAATGAAATTTTGAATTTCCTTAGAAAAACTTTGACTATAAGGTAATTGTTTGATTGATTTTTTGGAATAATACCTAAAATTCCTTGGAATTTTTTTTAAAATAAAATTTGAATAGAATTCGGAAATTATGGAAAGTTCTTTTCATCTAGTAAAAATATTTGGACGACTGACTTTGAGGGAACCTTAATTTTGTGGAGAAATGTTAGACAAGGAAGTAATGACCAAGTCTCTCATTTTGAATAAAATTTTGGTCCCTCTATAAGATATTTGGCTAAAGAATGATTGTTTGATTGATTCCTTGGAATAAAATCTGAACTCCTCACAACATTTGAAAAAAAAAAAGAGGAAAGGAAAATGTTGAAATTTTAAATAAAAAAAGACACTTTATTTTGAAGAAGAATATTAAAAAAAAATAATGGAAGTTGAAATTTGTTCGCGCACTTTTGAAAATAAATTGGGTTACATTTCGAGAAACAATAAATAATGGAAAGACAATTGTTTAAATTGATCACTCTGGTTGGATTCCTTAAAATTCCCTTGGGCAACTATCACCTAATGGGTGATGATGATGATTTTGTGATCCGATGGTAAGTGTTAAACGAAATTGCCTCGGTCCATTCACCTATCCTCTGGTTTGTTGCATAATATTCTGAACACTATTCGTGGGTTATGTTATGTCAATAAGGCAAGCATCAGATTATGCTTCTAGTACTGTTTGATCGTTCCCTTCGGGAAGGAGTGGTATATTGATAGTAATAACTGATGTATCTTTTTGTGACAACTTATCTTTTGCATGTAGAGAGCATTAGCACCTTCCAAACTAAGACAGGATACCCTCCTTTCTAGGATTGTATTATTGCCTCTTTGAATGATTTAGTGAATCCTAGATCTCATTTCTCTAAATTAGGACAGGGCAACCTTATCCCGCAATAGGCATGAATGCAACTTATGTGCTTATGTGATATTTTGGAAATGATTTGATTTGATTCCAGGGATCAACAATAAGAAAAACAATTATTTCATTCACAAAATCTGGGGAGTCTGATATGGCTGTGATTTGATTTTGTGATAGTCCGAGTTATTTAGGGCAATGATTCAATTACAAAGGTTTGGGGGTTCAATTTAGGCAGTGATTCATATTTTGATCATGATTTGAGTAATCAGTACTAAATTAGGGGGGTTGTTTCTCAATTTTAAATAATTTGAGTTTGAATTTGGGTTCTTACCTTAGTGACCAAGTCTCTCATTTTGAATAAAATTTTGGTTCCTCTATAAGATATTTGGCTAAACGATGATTGTTTGATTGATTCTTTGGAATAAATTCTGAAGTCCTCAAATTTTGGAAAAAAAGAGGAAAGGAAAATTTTGAAAATTTAAATAAAAAAAGATTTTATTTTGAAAAAGGATTTTGAAAAAAAATTGAAATTGAAATTGAAATTTGATCATGCACTTTTGAAAATAAAGTGGGGCACATTTTGGGAAACAATAAATAATGAAAAGACAATTGTTTAGATTGATCACGTTGGTAGGATTCCTTAAAATTCCTTAAAATTCCCTTGGTTGGGAAACTATGACCTAATGGGTGATGATAATGACTTCAAGATCAATTGGTATGTGTTAAACAAAATTGATTAGGTCCATTCAACTATCCTTAGGTTTGTTGCATAATATCCTGGACACTATTTGCAGGCTATGTTATGCCAATAAGGCAAGCATCAAATTATGCTATTAGTAGTGTTTGATCTTTCCCTTGCGGAATAAGAGGTATATTGATAGTAATAACTGATGTACCCTTTTGTGAGCGAACTTAATTTTTTCATATAGAGAGCATTAGTACCTTCCAAACTAGGGCAGGATATCCTCATATCTTGGATTGTATTATTGCCTCTTTGAATGATTTAGTGAATCCTAGATCTCATTTCTAACTTAGGACAGGGAAACCTTACCCGCCAATAGGCATGAATGCAAATTATGTGCTTTTGTGATATTTAGATAATGATTTGATATGATTCTAGAGATCAACAATCAGAAAGACAGTGATTTCATTCCAAAATCTGGGGAGTTTGATATGGCAGTGATTTGATTCTGTGGCAATCCGAGTTATTTGGGACAATGATCCAATTACAAAGATTTGCTGGTTCAATTTAGGTCGTGATTCATATTTTGATCATGATTTGAGTAATCAGTAGTAATTAGGGGGGTCGTTTCCCAATTTTAAAGAATTTGAGTTTGAATTTGGGTTATTACCTTAGTGATTAGAAAAAAAGAAGAAAAAAAATGAATTATTGCCTTTTTAAAATTTAAATCTCCTATAAAACATGTGATTAAAGAATAACTTCTAAAAAAAAAGAAACTTTGCAACTTAAGTAGAGCCTTGGAGGTTAAGGAAGTTGTTTGATTGAATAAGAATCATTAAGTCATTGACTTTAGGGGGAATTTCAACTTTTATGAAAAATGGTAGATTAGGAAGTGGCGACTAAAACTTCAATTTTGAATAAAATTTCAAATCCCCCAAAAGATAATGGACTATGGAGACAATTGTTTTATTAGATATTTGGAATAAAATCCAAAGCTCCTTAGGAGGGAAGAATTTTGAAAAAAAAACCAAGTAGAATTTTAGAAATTATGAAAAGTTTTTGATTAGACAGAAATTTTTAGGTTTTCGACTTGAGAGGGAATTTGATTTTATGGAAAAGTGTTAGATAAGGAGGTAATGTCTGTGTCTCTCACTTTGAAATAAAATTTTGAATTTCCTTAGAAGACTGTTTGATTGATTTCTTCGAGTAAGATTTGAAATTCCTTTGAAATATTTTTAAAATAAAATTTGAGTTGAGTTTGGAAATTATGAAAAGTTCTTTTCATCAAGTAAAAGTCCTTGGCCTATTGACTTTGAGGTAACCTTAATTTTATGGAGAAATGTTAGACAAGGAAGTGATGACCAAGTCTCTCATTTTGAATAAAATTTTGGTTCCTCTATAAGATATTTGGCTAAAGGATGATTGTTTGATTGATTCCTTGGTATAAAATCCGAACTCAAAACTTTTGAAAAAAAAGATGAATGGAAAACTATGAAAATTTAAATAAAAAATGGTGCTTTATTTTGAAAAAAAATATAAGTTGAAATTTGATCATGCACTTTTGAAAATAAATTGGGGTACATTTCGGGAAACAATAAATAATGGAAAAACAATTGTTTAGATTCATCACTCTGGTGGGAATCCTTAAAATTCCTCAAAATTAGCTTTGTTTGGCAACTATGACCACCTTGTTTATGATGACGACTTCGAGATCCAATGGTTATTGTTAAGCAAAATTGACTGGGTCTATTCACCTATCCTTAGGTTTGTTACATAATACCCGTACACTATTCACGGACTATGTTATGTCAATAAGGCAAGCATCGGATTATGCTATTAGTACTATTTGATCATTCCCTTGTGGAATGAGAGGTATATTGATAGTAATAACTGATGCTCTTTTGTGACCAAACTTACCTATTGCATATAGAGAGCATTAGAACTTTCTAAACTAGGGTAGTAGACCCTCCTTTCTAGGATTGTATTATTGCTCTCCTTTCTCGGATTCTAGTATTGCCTCTTTGAATGATTTAGTGAATCCTAGATCTCATTTCTAAATTAGGACAGGGCAACCCTACCCTTCAATAGGCATGAATGTAAATTATGTGCTTATGTGATATTTTGAAAATGATTTGATTTGATTCTAGGGATCAACAATCAAACATGCAGTGATTTCATTCCAAAATATGGGTAGTTTGATATTTCTGTGATTTGATTATGTGGCTATTTGAGTTATTTGGAGCAATGATCCAATTACAAAGATTTGGGCGTTCAATTTAGGCATTGATTCATATTTTGATCATGATATGAGTAATCAGTAGTAGTTAGGGGGGTGGTTTCCCAATTTTAAAGAATTTGAGTTTGAATTTGGGTTCTTACCTTAGTGATCAGAAAAAAAAAAAAAAAAGAAGAGATTTATTGCCTTTTTAAATTTAAATCCCCAACAAAACATATGATTAAAGATTAACTTCTAAAAAAAAGAAACTTTGCAACTTAAGTAGAGCCTTGGAGGTTATGGAAGGTGTTTAATCGAATAAGAATCTTTTAACTAATTGACTTTAGGGGTAATTTCAACTTTTATGAAAAATGGTAGATAAGGATGTGGCGACCAAATCTTCAATTTTGAATAAAATTCCAAATCTCCCAAAAGATAATTGACTAAGGAGACAATTATTTGATTAGATACTTGGAATAAAATCCACAGCTCCTTGGGAGGAAGGAATTTTGAGAGAAAACCCAAGTAGAATTTTTTAGATTAAGAAATGTTTTTGATTAGACCAAAATCTTTTGTTTTTTGACTTTTGAGGGAATTTGATTTTATGAAAAAGTGTTAGATAAAGGCTAATGAGGCTAATGACAGAGTCTTACACTTTGAAATTAAATTTTGAATTTCCTTTGAAGACATTTGACTATAAGGTAACTGTTTGATTGATTTCTTCGAATAAGATCTAAAATTCCTTGGAAATTTGTTGAAAATAAAATTTTAGTGGAGTTTGGAAATTATGGAAAGTTCTTTTCATCAAGTAAAAATCATTGGGCCACTGACTTTGGGGGAACCTTAATTTTGTGAAGAAATGTTAGACATGGAAGTGAAGACCAAGTCTCTAACCTGTGTAGTAGCTAAACAAGAAATCGGACTTTCTACGACTGAGTATTTGGTAGATAAAACAACACTATTGTCGACTAAAAATTTGGTCGCTGTAGTTATTTGAAGTTTTGGCGACTAAAAATTTAGTAGCTGAAGATGTGATTTAAATTAAATTAGTATGTTTTGAGTGACTAATAGATTAGTTGCCATTTTGCCTCATCAGTGACTAAATCTATTTTTGTCGCGAATACCTTTCACTTTTCCCTACTAAAGTCGCCATTTTTTTATGCCTTTTGGTGACTAAATGTTTTTTTAGTCGCCAATACCTTCCCTGACAATCTTCCCCCGACAAATCCCGCGACCAAAATATTTAGTAGGGAAAATATTTTGGCGACTAAAAACCTTACTTTTGGTGACTAAAAATTTAGTTTCCAAAGTGCAATTTCTTCTTGTGCATTTTGGCTATGTGATGGCAGTCATCGTGTGGTGTTGGGGTATTGATAGTGGCGATAACGATGATAGTGATAGTTGGAACAATAATGATGGTAATAGTAATAGTAATGATGGCAATAACAGGGGAGATGGAGGTGAACTGCATGAAATTGCTCAAGTCTACATTGTGCTCTTGGAGGAAACTAATGAACTCCATGAAATTCTCTTCTGTTGGGCAATAGTGACCACTGCATGGCCATATAGCCTGAAAAATATAGAGAGAAAAAAAAATCAGCAAATGAAGCATTGGTTGTGATTAGGGCTTTGTTTGAAAAGTTGGGTTGATTTTTTAACTTTTAAATTTTTTGGTTATTCTAAAATTTTGGTTAAAAAATTCGCTTGGGTTGATTTTTTAAATTTTTTTTGACTTTTGTAAAAAAAATGGTAAAATGATTATGGTTTAAATGTGATATTTTTTCTTATTAACTTTTTAACTTATTTTATTTTATTTTTTTGACTAATTTAGTCAAAAAAAAAAAAAAAAAAACCAACTTAACCCACATCCCAATCCACACACCTAAAGGTCTCTTTAACTTTTGGATGTCCAATGCCCCAAATGGAAGGGTTAACTTGTCAACAAGTTAATGGCCTTGGTCAAATCAACCTGGAAACATTTAGGGTGTGTTTGGTTTGTGTTTTGAGATAAATTTGAGTTTAGAAATTTTTTTAATTTGTTTGGTTGTATATTTTGAAAATAGTTTTGGAGTTTGGAAATTTGAGATAATTTGATATTTTTTTGTAGTTGAGTAGATATGTGTGAGAGAAAAAGTGATTGAGGAGTGAGGAGAGAAGAGAGAGAAAAAGTGATTGATTGATGTGTAATAGAGGAAGTAATTTTAAATTTTTTTTGAAAAAATTTGTACGCAAACATGTTTTTAGAAATTTTCTTCCAAAAACATGTTTTAAAACACAAACCACACACCCTTATTAATCACAATTATGGATTTGAACTGGTTTAAACATGTTTTAATTGAGTAAAATTGAACAAGCTTACACTTTCGCATTCTTGTCACATCCAATACAAATGAATGGTATTTACGTCATTGCTTGGTTGCACATTCGTGTGACTTAGGAGTAATTATTTAATGTCGTTGACATAGCAATGTCACAAGCACATCTTCACTTTTAATTTCTATGACTCACATAGGACTTACTTGAAATCAAAGGGTTGAGATAAGTTCATGGCGTGACACTCAATAATTTTTTTTTGACATATATGCCCCTCACATCCAAATACCTGAAGAAGGCCATTATGGGCAACCAATCTCCCAGATTGCAGTTGTGGCACCTCCTGCTAGAATTTGATTAAATTTGATTTCATTCATCAGCAATTGAAAACTCAATCCCAAACAAACCCATCAAATTCATATAGCTAAGACATGTATAGTTATGAAAAAAATTGAGTAAACAGAGTGATAAAGAGAATTTTTTTTTTTAGAAAAAAAATGAAGTTGCTAGAAAAGCCCAAAAAATGGTCTAGATTTTGATCGCAGCCATTCTTCTCCTGCTACTACTTCATTAAAGGCAAGAACCACTCTTGCCTGACCACCATGAACTCTTTGGTCGTAGCTCTAACCACAGTTGGCACAGTAGCACTGAACAGGTCATCAACCCCAAAAGACGAATCAGATGCAACCACGTGGCCTGCTTTGTCGCTCCTCCATAGCCTCCACTTTCGACCCTTACCACTATTGCCCACATTTCCCTACAAAAAATAAAATAAAATAAAATAAAGTTGAAAACACTTTCTACAAACAAAGAAAACAAGAAAATCAAGCTAATGGGTGAGTGATGGTTGAGAGTATGGGATTACTTGGTGGCTTGATTGGGTCTTCTTGAGACCAATCAGTGATTTCAGCCATTTCCCTAATGCACCCATTGTAGGTAGGTTTTTGTTTGAGGGGAAAACGTTTTCGCTGAGTGATTTTAGAAGGTTTTTGTCAGAGGGGAAAATTATTTTTGCTGAGTGATTTCGAAAGTGTTTTATAGTGAAAACTACGATGGATGAGAGAGAGAGAGAGAGAGAGAGAGAGAGAGAGAGAGAGAGGACCTTCGGTGGATTATATGTTAAAGTTCCTAATAGGGGAAGGCTTGAATTTTTTAATTCGAATTAAGAAAAGGAAAAACAGGATTAAAAAAAGTGAAAGTGCACCGGTCATAATTTAATTTTTTTAAAGGTAAATTATAAACACACTCTTGAGGTTTATTCAAATTATAAATTACTTTATCTAATTTTAGAAATTATATTATACCTTTAAGGTTTTTAATTTCATAACAAATATGTCTTTTTATTAGCAAATTATCAAGTTAATTAACAATTTTTAATAATGTGAAAATTTTATTTCATTTAATAATTCAGATAATTTTATTATTGTATAGGTGAATAGTTATAAATTTTACTTTTTCTATTAATTTTGTTAAATAAAAAATTCTAATAGGGAAGTATTTGTAATTTTTCAAATTACAGAGGATAATTTGTATTTTAAGCAAAATTTAGAGATTGTATTTGTAATTTATCTTTTTTTTTAAATATTAAAGTACTATTTCTATTTAAATTTTTATTTTATTATGATCTTAAGCTTTTTAAATTTGTGCCCTTATAAATTATTATTTAATAATCAATTGTAAAGTTATACGGTTCGTGTATTTTCAGAAAGAATGAAAGAAATTGATAGTAAGGAGGTTACGTAAAATTATATTTGTTTTGATAATAGTTGTTAGTGTGGAGATTATTAAATTAGTTTTAAATAAAATAATAAAATAAATAAAAATCATGGTTTTTACTTAAGAAAAAATTAAATATTAAGGTTCAAAATGTACTGTCCAAAATGTAGTAAAAAAATAAAAAATTGCACTTGGCCAAACGATTAGGCGGTCGTCCCATAACACCCTAAGCCGAATGGATTATTTTCTAATATCATCTCATCGCCTAAACTATCAATCCGCTCATGTGAAGCCTTCTATAATTTGAATGGATTACAAATCTGGACCGCAAACAAAACAAATTTGATACAAATTTACAGGTATTGGGTTGCTAATGTGCCTCAATTTGAGGCTTATTATGTGTTTATTTTTATAATCTGAATTGCTTATTTTGTAGGGTTCATTGAGTACTTCATGCATATCAAAAATTATATTGATCGGATATTGATAGCTACGTGATCGGATTGCATATTTTTTTAAAAAATATTTCTCGAAAGAAAAACTTTGTTTATTTTTTTTTATGGTAAATATAATTTGATCGTATGGTTATCGATATTCGATTAAGATAATTTTTGACATGCTTAAAGTACTCGACGAACCCTACAAAATGACTGTTTGAATCATAAAAATAAATGGGTTTGTTTGGAAAGTGTGTTGGCTTTTTGGCTTTTTGAATTTTTTAGTCTGGGGCTAAAGGGCTTTTTGATTTTTGATTTTTATTTTTTTTTTTGTTTTTTTGTGAGGAAAAAATGTAATGATTATGGGTTGGATGTGATATTTTATCTTATTGGGTTATATTTCGTCTTTTTGTGGCTAAAATAGTCCAAACCTAACCCTACCCAACCTAACCCTTCTTCCCAAATGAAGCCAATAAACCTTAAATTAAGATACAACAATTATTGTTATGTCATTGACACAACAGCAACCTCTCATCCAAATTTACTATTCACCACTTGCAATCTGCCCTGGAGAGAGCAAAACAAACGGGCCGTGAAATTAAACCGTCGCCAATATTGATATGTTCCTACTCACTTGCCATGTTGTCATCCACAAACTGCTAGTTGAGGTTTTAAAAATTAAAAATTAATTTGATAAAAATTTTCATGTATTTCTTGTCTTTTCAAGTTTATTTTAAATAAATTAATTTTAATTTTTTTAAAAAGTTAAAAATAAAATTTAAGGCAAATTACATATACCCCCTCGAGTTTTGGCTAAATTACAGATACCTCTCTGAGATTTTGGAAATTACATCCCGCCTCCTGAGGTTTGTTTTTTCATAACAATTTCATAACAAATTATCCCCTAATTTCTTATGCAAATATAGCATTCAGGGGGGAATTCGTAATTTCTCAAACCTCAGGGGTATCTGTAATTTAGCCAAACCTCGAGGGGGTATATGTAATTTGCCCTAAAATTTAAACATTCAATCAATAGGTTTATTGTTTTTCCATCAATAAGGAATAATCCAACAAAAATATTAGACGCCAAATATTTATGTAAAATTCTACCCGAGGTGGATTCCACTGTGATGGAAAGAATATTTGAAACGTAATCAATCAATAGTTTGGTTCCGTATGGGAAGAATATTAATCAATCAATAGTTTGGTTTTGTGAAAACCCAAACAAACCAATCGGCTGATTGTCCTTCCATCAATAGTTTTAAAAAAAATCCCATATGAAACCAAACAAGCCATTTTAATCTTTCCATCATTGATTATGTTTCAAATATATTTAAAAAGTTTTATATAATTTAATAGTGAAGTGTGCATTGAGATATTAAATAGAAAATTCAAGTACAAAGAATCATTAATCGAGGAAGCCAATTACTAAAGTAATTTTACCTTGGATAACTTGAAGTTGGTGTAGATTTTAATAGGATGAAGTATCAATAAATCTTGAAATGTAATCTTGTAAATTGTTTAATCTTTCATTTTTTTTTATAAACCCAAATATCTCATTAAAGTGAAAATTACATAAAAGAGTAGTCACTTACATATTAGAGTTTAATTTTTTAGAGATAAAAGTGGGTTTCTCTCAATGTAAAATTACATATTTAGGCAATCCGTACTATAGAGATTTTGAATTTTTCCTAAATTTGGAACAAATCTTACATTACGCACAATAATGTAACACTCTAATATAACACTTCAATAATGTAATAATTCAATGTAACACTAAAAAATTTCGCTGTGTACTTTTCTCAAACATAATAATGTAACACTCCAAAAAAATTTCTTAGTGTATTTTTCTCAAGCGTAGGACTCCATTATAACACCCCCCCCCCCAAAAAAAAAACACTAAAAAACTCTTAATGTACTTTAAATAATTGTAATACTCACAGTTTGAAATTATACATTTGCCTAAAGGTTATTACGGGATTTTTGTACTCTTTTTGAAATGGTTTAAAGAATCCTACATTATTTTTTTAGAATGTTACATTTGAGAAAAGTACACTAAGAAATTTATTTATGTACATTAGAGTGTTACACTAACGTTGTGTTTGGTTGAGGGATTTAGGAAGGGAAATGGAAAAGGTGTGTGAAACTAAAATGAAGGTATATTTTATTCATATTTCACTTAACTTTCCTACTTTGTCTGTAAACAAGCTTCCCACTTGCTACCATGCAACACCAATTAATTAAATACATACCACAATGCTTGACTTATTAGGACTGCGTTTGGTTACTGTTTAAATATTTATCAAATTGTTTGTTTTTTTACTTATTTAGCTAACAATTGAGAAGAAAAAAAATTAACAAGATTAATTTATATTTGACAGTTGTTAAAAAAAGTCATTTTTTGAATTTTTGTTTGTATTTAATGCAATTTTTTAGAATTTGTACTAAAGTTTTTATTTTTCACATTCTTCTATCTGAGAGGGATATTAAAAGTTTTTTTAAAAAAATCAAATTAGCCAAGACACATTAACTCTTTTTAGCAAAAATTTTATTGTAAAAAAATTTAAAAGTTAAAAAAAAAAAAAATACTGTACCAAAAAATAATTGCCAATCCCATAAAAGTATCTTTTAAACTCATTTATAAATTTTTGAAGATATAATTTGTTGTCTCTAGTGACAACCCCTATGATTCTTTACGATAGATTTTTATGCAATAATCTTTTAATAGTGGTTTAAGAGTGGTTTAAATCCTTAAATCACTCGATTAATTATGTTTTGGAATTTAACCATCCTTAAACTACCATTGCACTAAACATTTTTGCAAAGAATCCTACTCTGTAAATAGTAATGCTATAGACCCCTAAAACATTACTTCTAAATTGATTCACACTAGCATTTGGGTTTTAATTAATTGATTCTTAAGGAAATCAACAATTGACATATAACTATCAGTATCATTAAGAATGAAATTAATGGTGATATTTTTAAGGTCTTAAGCATTTTTCAATAACGATAAGATTACATATCTCAAACACTTACAGGTCGAAGATATTTGATGCATTGATAATGCAAGACAATTCTCTAATACTTTTCAAGATTTATTTCTTTGCCATCTCCAACATCCAACCTTAATTTTCACAAATGAGAATTTCAGTGGGTAAGAAAAGTGAAAGTAGAGCTTACTTAAAAGGAAATATAGAACATTTATATAAGAATATTTTGATTTACCAGTAAAAAGAAAGGTTGTGAGCTCTGAGTATTAAACCAGACATTATAATATAAGTGTAGGTTGTGCCCATAACGATGGTGTGGATCAATCTATCAAACATGAGAAGCAAAAACGTCAAGTACTCCCTAATGAACTTTACTCATAAATTAGTCGAGTTAAATAAGGCTAAACATGTCTAAACATTGAGTTTGATCTCAAGCAACAATTATTCTGTGCCAGTTTGTAACAATACTACAAATATATTCTTATTCTTAATTTTTGCGGGAACATTTGGATCAATGTGGTTCTCACAAAAATTAAGAATCCAAATATATATGTGTCATTACCACATCAATACCATTAGTGATACTGAATAATTGCTCAATCTCAAGTGACTAAAGAAGGGAAAATAACCCAACGGTGGTGTTCAGGAAAAAAAATTTCAAAAAAGTGGTTAACATTATAAATATTTAATAATTAAAATGATAAATTTTTTATTAATTTGTAATAATTTTTGAAAATTAGCACTAAATGGGACTCACCCCTTGTGAGAGGGTTGTATCCCATTCTGTGTTAGTTTCTATATTTCTAACATTACTGAAATTTCGTGCTCTAGCCAAATGTTTAATAAAAAAAATGTAAATTTTTTTAATTAAATGTTAATTTTAAAATAATGAAATTAAAATATATGATTCTATAAAATGGGAGAAGTGACCTATACCGACCATATTAGGTCCCAAGCGGTGGGTATACAAAATGCGACTTAGGTTTTGTTTGCCAATTTCTAAATAAATTGTTTTTATTTGGTTTAGGTAAATAAGTTTTTTTTTTTTTTTTTCATATTTGCTTAGTTTTGTTTTTTCAAAAATATTTTTTGAATTTTTTAGTTTGTTTTTGTACTTTTTTAATATTTTAACTAAATTTTTACATGCATCTAACCTAGATACACTTAAAAAATAAATATTTTGTGAAAAATATAAAAAATATATATACAAAAATATATTGAATTTTTATTTTTTTTATTTAGTCATTTTTGAAAAGATTTTTGGACTAATAGTTTACTTTTTAAGTATAGGTACATTAAGTAAATTTTTTTAAAAAAATAATTACTTAAAATATTAAAAAAGTCTACTAAAATTAAAAATAAAAAAATAAAAAATCTCACTTAAAATAAAATCTCAAAACCAAACAGATTTGAGAATCTTGGTTGATTTGTACACTCTCGTGGTTAGCCTTGCAAGTGATGTGTGGATTGAGAGGGCAAGTTTCTGAAATTTTTTAAGGTAGGCCATGTTAGGTCGAGACCTAAATCCACTAACCTAGATGAAACAATGTGAACCAACTCAAAGCTAATTTCGACTTATGATTTAGGCTAGTTTGTTTCGAGAAATTTATGAAAAGAATAAATAAATAAAAAAATGTGATTGTAGTAGTGATGGTGGCTACAGTGGTAGAAGTGGTCGTAGTGGTAGCGTCTATAGTGTTAGACACGGGTGATTATTCAATACTCCCAGAGTATGGATACGTGGTGCTCCATAAGATTTTGATTGGTGGAGAGACACAAGGGCCCACGATTTATGATAGAGATGGGGGGACAACATGGGGCTAACTAATTGGTAATTAGTTTAGAGTATGGACACGTGGTACTCCGGAAGTATTGAATAATTTCCCGTTAGACACAGTGATGGTAGTGATAGATTTAGTTGAAAAAAATTTAAAAACAAAAAAATTTTCCTTGCAAATAAATTCATTTTTTTGTTCGCCGTTTGTTTCCCTACTCAATCTTTCCACAGTTGTCTCATCTTTCTCAGTGACCATTGCAGCTGCTTAGGCTTTGTTTGGCGATGGATTTTTTTAACTAAATAGTCACAAAAAGATAAAGTAGATTAAAAATCTAATAAAATAAAATGTTATATCTAAATCATAATTATTTCACTTTTTTTTCTCATAAAAGTCAAAAAAACTAAACTAAATAAACTTTTTAACCGAATCTAAAATAACTAAAAAGTTAAAAAACCAACTAAAAACCTAATTGCCAAACGGCAACTAAGTCATATGACTAAAGGAAAAACTTCCACCAACATGACCGTTAGTCCGCTTACATTATTATAACTGTTAATGTTATAAGGTCATTTTGAAGATAAATTATAATCCTCTTGCCTCATGAAACCTACCTAATAGTTTTATTTTTTATTTTTTTTGATAATCAAGTATTCAGATCAGTATGTTTTTAGGACGCACACTTCGACTAATCTCAGAATCCTTAGCCGATCGACCAGGCAACAAGTAGTGACCCTTGAGAAAACTAACTGGGAGTGAGAATCGAATTCAAAATGTCCATAATTTACGACTTGCCTTTAAAAATTTTCTCTCCCAACCAGTTGGGCTACACTTCCATATTCTAGATTCGTACACATTAAATTTTGGACCCACTTTGTTAATGGTTGGTGTCACCTTGACTTTTGTTATGTGAGCTACGAAGTCAGATCATCACCCATGGGCCATGGTTCACCATTGAGCTGCATAAATGCATGTTGACCCAATTGCTCACTCTAAAAAATCAAGCCTTTACATGAACATAAACTAAAGAACTTATTGTAATAATGTGTTGGGCAAATTATACAAATAGTTTCTATAGTTTGGGTCTTGTGTCATTTTATTCCCTGACTTTTCAATTGTGACACATTTGACCCTGAATTTTGAATCTTGTTCCAAATAAAGACAATTGAATATATAATTAGATTTTTCAAGGGTAAAATTGTCAATTTGATAAAATATAAACTAATTTGACAAAAATAAATGTCAAAAAAATATTTTTGAATTTTTAAAAATTATTTCTACCTACTAAAAATAAAATTATGTAAAATTGATAAATCTTTTAGACATTTATTTATTTTTTTTACAAAATTAATTTTTATTATGTGTTTGGATGATGATCATATAAAATTAATTTTAAAAAATTAATCATGTAATTTTTATTAATTTTACATAATTTTATCATTGGTGGATAAAAATAATTTTAAAAAAATTAAAAAAAAAATTTGACATTTATTTTTATCAAATTAGTTTATATTTTATCAAATTGACGATTTTACCCTTGAAAAATCTAATAATATTTTCAATTGTCCTTATTTGGAACAAGATTCAAAATTCATGGTCAAATGTGTCACAATTGAAAAGTCAGGGACCAAAGTGACACAAGTCCCAAACTATAGGGGTTATTAGTGTAATTAACCCTAATGTGTTTCTTACTATTCCAACAGCACAATTGCTTATTCATATTGAAAAAATAATAATAATAAAATTTAAACTTTTATTATTATTATTATTGTCAGCTATGAAGTATGGGTACTTTGAAAAAAATATGATACCCGTACCAGATACTTACCGGTATATGATACCTCTTATAGTACTTCTGCATACGTACTGGATACACGAAACACGTACCCAAATTTTTTCTTCTCAATTTTTAACGTACCTAGATGTACTTAGTATATATCCAAACCGTATCGTAACTCAATTGAAACAATATTTTTTTCTATTACAGAGATAAAACTCATTTAGCTAGATTTCTTTTTTATTTTTTGTTTTATGCGTAGTATGATTTTAAAATAAAATTATGGTTTGTAAGTTATTTAATATATTGACATTTAATTTTGATTAATATATTTACTTTTGGCATTAAATGTTAATTGTAGGTTGGACCTTAACAAATTAAAATATTTAATTAATTTTTACGTTATTCTAAACTAAAAATAAATATTTTTTTACAAGCGTCCCGAGCCGTACCCCTACCTTATTTTTTTTGAATTTTACTGTATTGACATACCTGTATCGTACTAGTACCAATACTCATTCATACCCATGCTTCATAAATTGTTAGGATATTAAACTATGAGTAGCATACCCTTCCACCTCTTATTGTCATTTTATATGAGAATGAGATCATTCATCTCAACGACCATCTTCAATGGTTACTCAAATCTTCTATTAAATTTGAATTTGATAAAAAATGAGTTCTTTTCCTACTCTAACGATTGCATAAATAGGTATCAAATTGAGAATTTCACTTTTCTTTCATCAAACTGAAGATAATGTGCCTTTTATCAAATTACTGTTCATTACCGTTGCCGGATGTCCCGCCAGATGTTCTCTTACATGACTATAGCAATGTGACATGATAATATATATATATATATATATTTTTTTTTTTCATGTGTTTGTTTGGCGATGAAGTACTGGAATATGTATCACCGATTTGAAATTTTGTATTTAAATACAAAAGAGGCTTCTGGATTAACACTTCTTTCAAAACTCTATATTCACTTTTAATCCATAAGCTTTTCAAACATACATAGCTTGATAGATATGCATATAAGGGTGTAACTTGATTCGGCTCAATCTAATTCAATTCGAATTTTTTTAAGATTTTAGTAATATATTTTTGAATTGAGTGCGGATTTGAGGAGAAATTATAATGTTTGAATTAAATTTGAGATAAACAGAGAAACTGAGCAATCTGAACGACTTAAAATCTTCATTAAATGATGTTAAAATTATCTAAATCGTTAGATCATCTCACTAATTAGAATAAAGGTTGAGACCCCCTTTGGGGGTCACCCCCTTGACACCTTTTAGTTTTGATTGGTCAACTTTTCCTTTTTTTTTTTTTTTCTTTTCACCCAATCCCCAACCTCCATGTGTGTGAGGAGGTTGTGGGGGTGGGTGTTTTAAGGGGTCTAAATCAATGCCCCACTAATTATTATACACCCAAGTAATACAATACAATACAATACAAAATTCTAACATTTTATTTTCTCTCACATAAATGACAAAGATTATCGGAATAATGCATTGGTACCTGAATTCTCATCTCTCTTTCATTATAAAAATAATTTTGTTTTGATTAGTTTTAAGGAATTTATTTATTTATTTATTTTTCTGTAAACACCTATTTTTTGCAAAAAGAATTCTAAACAAGTGTTAATGAGACACAAGGAATAAGAGGCTTATTGAAATCAAAACACTTTTTATTTAGCTGAATTCAAAATATTATTTTTTAAACATTTTTTAACTATTTCCAAGACAATTTGCCACAAAGACATTCATTAGCATTTGCCTTTTCAAAAATAACAATTATTTTCGTGCAAAATAAAAATGATTGTCAAACTTTTCATTGCTTGTATTTCTTAAAACATGAAAAGCAAAAATAAAACAAAACAAAAACAAAACCAAAAACGACTTTTTTTATCTTTTCCTTTTCCCTTCTTTTTTTGGTTGGTAAAGAGCGAAATCATTGCCATCTTGAAAAGACAATAATAATACATTAATAGAACATCATGTTAGTAACATCACCTTAATTGTGATGTGAAACTAGTACTACATGACAACACTCCCTAAACAGTCTTCATGGTGCTAAGCTCCTCCATTAGAATTTGGTGTCCACTATGATAGGTCTCTAGTTTGCTTCCAAACAAACTGATATCATCTGCAACTGCAAGCTCTATAAGTTTAGGGTTTACTTTTTTTTTGAAGCACTTGTTGAATCACTACACGCGGTAGTTTAAGGTCCATATGCTTATAACTGAAGCACTGGTTGAATCAGGGCTTCCCCCGTAGTTAAGCTCCACGAAGAAACCCGCTCCTTCGCCCCTAGCTAGTCTTCCCGGATTAACACAAATGCACTTCGCTTGCTCTTCTCCGTCATTTTTATCCCCAATTGACAACACCTGTCCGCATAGAAGATGAAGAGTTAAATTTCATTCATACAATCCAATCTGCTCTAAGCTAGATAAGAAAGAAAACTGGTTTGCAAACAGAATTTATGTACAAAAAAGTCCACTAGAATGGCGTGTCAATGGCAGTTTTGAAATAACAAGTCACTTTCATGAGTCTTTTGATTTGAAATGAATGAATATCATTTTGACACATCATTTTGTATAACTATTCTATTTCGTATATCCATCATTACTTTGATATAACTAGAACTATCATTTACCTTCACGAAATGAGCCAAGTGAGAGGATAGGATTAGGATATCTAGATTACAAGGGATCTGAAGAGCCTCTGGAGCGAGAGAAAAATCCACGGGAGTATCTTCCATTGGTGGGTATAGAGGATAGAAGCTGTTTTCAAAAAGTAACCGTCTTTTCAATTGTTTAAACTTCTTTAATATCAAATACAGAAATTTCCATTAAGAGAATAATAAAAACATGCCTGTGCTGGCTAAGTAGATGATTTGCAAGTCTATTCATGCGCTGCTTGGATCCCCCAGATGGATTCCGTGAGATCTCCTCTCTGCTAAGTTGTTTGAGAACATCTACAGTGCAACAACCTACCTTGATCTGAAAACCCAAAATGTGATTGAAAACTAATTAGAGACTTGTACAATGTGTTTTAACTCAAAATGCTTCAAACCATTGTTTTAGAATTTAAAATAATAAGATTAAACATATTCCCCTGGGAGAACCTTAACTAGATTCTTTCTAATTCCATGTTGCTCTTCCAAATTGTATTCATCTCAAGTTTAGGGCATTCTGCTAATTAGTGTGTTTTTACTCCAAAAGTACGGTTTCAAGCTTTTTTGTGGTGCATGAGATTGATATAATGCAAAAAAATTTCATCTCATCAATGCATTTTGAAGAATTCGGAGGAGCACACACAAACATGAAATTAATGTCTACAAGTACGAACAATCATAATTTAAGAATAAAGGCAATTAGTGATTACCCCATTTGCACTGAAAATCCCCGGATTTGTAAGACTGATTATTTTGAACAAATCTCAGAGATGCATTTGTAATTTATTTTAAAATAATTGAGTCATGACCAAATAAAAAATATTTTAAATTATAATTAAAATAATACCATAACTAATTGAAGTAGCTCCCCATAACTGAAAATTACAAAAGTTGTAACTAAGGTACATGATACACCCTCCAATAGAATTTTCTTTACGTAATTTCATTTTATTATATCCCTCTCAATTATTTTTTATTAGAGTAAATTACACTTTTCACTTTTAAAATTTAATTTAAATTTTATTTTTAACCTTATTATTTTAGTTTGAATAATGCTTTAAACCTAGTCTCAATTTAATTATTTTGTTCAAATAATTATTAGTTTCTTCTACACGTATATAGGAGAAATTTGAAACTTATTATAAAATTGTTAATTTTAACAATCTAATTAAAATTAGACTTAAAATGTAGTAACTAAATCGTTTAAATTGAAGTAATGGGATATTAAAATAAAATTTGAGCCAAATTAAAATATTAAAATTACAAAAAATACCTACAAAACCTACAACGTTCTTCGAATATTTTTCCTCATTTGTAAAATGAAAAAAAACATCAGAAATAGTTAAAAATGTCACTAATTTTTGATTTTGTGAAGAAACCTAATTTTTTAAAATTTCCTCAAGATAATTTGATTGAATGCAGTAGTTTGATTTTGCAGAAAATCAAAATTTCAACTCTTTTTCCAATTAATTTTAATGGGACTACTTCAATAAGAGACCCTTGAAAACAAAGTTTTTAATCAAATAATTGATATATGACAAAAAATAAAAGAAAAATAAGAACAAATGGGAATATCGATCTGGTTGACCCTTTGAAATTACATCATCGTCAATTTTTTATTTTTTTTACAAATGCAGTTTTATGACTTATGTTTCAAATTTGAAATACCCCAACAATTATCTTTTTATTTCAATTAAAATTGTATTAGTGGCAGTAGTGCCAGAGTCACGCGACAATTTTTGTTAACAAATTTAACACCAAATTAACAAAAAAAAAAAAAACCACATTAAACTAGCTTATAACTTACAGTCAAAGGGGCTAAAATTGAACAAAGAGATTTGAAAAATTATACTTCACTGGCTGGTAAAATATTATATGCTTCAATAATTAAAGAGATTCGAAAAGTGTACTTCCATTGATTATATGCTTCAATAATTAATCAACTAGTTGTGCAAGTAGTCATAACACCTTGTTTTAAGACCATGGGGAGCCGTAAGACAAGACAAACCAACATCATTTTTTTTGATAATTAGGTATCCGATCAATTTGCGCGCAATTCAATTATCCCCAAGACCCTGAAATTAGGCTTCGTTTGAGAACATACTAATTTAATAACTTTTGACTGAAATATGAATTAAAAAAAATTAGTATGTTTAAGATGACTTTTTAACTTTTTATGAAAAGATGTATAAAAAATAAAGAAAAAAAAGAACCTTTGACTTTTTAATATGAATTATTAACTTTTTGACTAATTTAGTAACTTTTTGACTTTTTAACTAAAAAAGAAGATTCCCAAAGGAGGCCTTAATGATCAGATAAGTCAACATCTCATATATATCAATAAGCTTTTGCTTTTACCTCAACTGCCCTTCTCTCAACTTCAGAGAAAAATAAGAAAACCCAGAAAAGAAGTAAAAAAATATCTAGTTTTAGGCATTTCCTAAGCTGTTTTTGGGTTCAAAAAAGCCTAAAAGTCATAATCCTAAAATGTTAAACTTTAATAGATTTTTTAAAGTTCCAGACTTAACACAAATAAATAATTTTAAAAAAATCACTGAGGCAAATGAATTTCCCAAAATTAATTTCTTGAATAGTTTTTACACAAATGTTACCAAACCAAACCAACTCTTCTTGTATCCCAGATAATTAAGGTCAGTTATTATTGCAACCTCAACACCTCTGAGTCTATCCATTACACCATTGACCCCTTTGTGTCCCCCTATAAAAACAAAACTGGGAAAGGGAATCTGCAAATTGGAACATTTAGTCCCTGGCATTTTTCTGGATTCTCTTATTTAGTTTGTCTTGCTCACGGTACCTTCCACGCCGTTCTTCTCTCTGCCGCTTCTTTGAAATCTGCTCGTCTTTGGCTTTCTCCACTTCATGCATTTTCCTCTTCTCCCCAACCTTAAGCTTTCGCTTCTTCATCTGCACACCAGGCAAATGAACACACAAACTTAAAGCTAAACAACATAATAAAGGAATTTTAGCTTCACTTTGCACATGTTTTTTGAGGATATGAACTCCGAATGAAATCAAAGAAAAACAACACAACAATAAAAAAACTAAATACGAACAATCATGAGATTGATATAACGCAAAAAAATTTCATCTCATCAATGCATTTTGAAGAATTCGGAGGAGCACACACAAACATGAAATTAATGTCTACAAGTACGAACAATCATAATTTAAGAATAAAGGCAATTAGTGATTACCTCATTTGCACTGAAAATCCCCGGATTTGTAAGACTGGTTATCTGGTAAGACAATGTAATTTCTTTACAATTGTGACTTGCGAGACTGCAAACTGAAAAATGATCTGGATCTAGCAACCAGTTCACAGGTGGGCTTCCCCTAGTCTAGTAGAATCATGCATACCTGATGTTTGAGATCGGCTTGCTGAATATCAAAAGCAGGCTGCAGAATCAAAGCCAACAACATTAATCTAGAAATTAACACTTAATTATGATCTCAATTTTTTGTTAACTAACTGGGAAAATAGAGATACTATATAAATTAATTTAGCAATAAAATTACCTGAGGGAAAACAAAGTCATGATTTGCGTCCCGTATAGATGGCACGAGAATCACACGTGCAGCAGAACCATATATTCCACATAATCTTGAAGCTGCAAACCATTGGAGGAAAAAAAAATTTAAAAGAAAGAAAGATAAAATCTTCTCAAACAGAAAGAAAGATAAAAATTTAAAAGAAAGAAAGATAAAAATTTAAAAATTTAAAAGAAAGAAAGATAAAAATTTAAAAATTTAATGAGAATCAAAATTGTAAAGCTTACCCTCTTTTGTAACTTCATGTTCATCACTCAAACCCAAAACCCAACCCCCCCCCCCGCCCCCCCGCCCCCCCCCAACCCCCCGCCCCAGCCCCCCCCCGCCCCCCCAACCCCCCCCTCACGTCACTCCCCTCCCCTCACTCACGTCACTCCTCTCCCCTCACTCCCTCCCTCCCCCCTTCCGGCCCACCCTCCCCTCCCCTCGCTAAGAGTGATGTGGAGAGATGAAAGGCTCAAGGAAGCTGCTTCAACGGGAGATGAAAGGTTCAAGGAAGCTGCTTCAACGGGTGATATGAATGCGAAGACGAATCCGGCAGTGACTTTCTGGGAAATGAGGTGGGTTTCAGAGAAAGAATAGGATTTACCGGTGGAATCAATGATGAGACAGGGTCTGTCTAGGAATTAAGAGAGGTTTTGGAAGCAGTAAATGTGGAGGTAGGTGGCTGGAGATGGGAATGTTAGGAAGCTTTGATTGGAAAACATGGGTTTCGGAAGATGAAGACGATTGGTTGTGCGGCGGAGGAGGAGAATGAGAGTGATGTGGAGAGATGAAAGGTTCAAGGAAGCTGCTTCAACGGGTGTTCAAGGAAGCTGCTTCAACGGGTGATCATCAAAGCACCGAAGACGAATCCGGCAGTGACTTTCTGGGAAATGAGGTGGGTTTCGGAGAAAGAATAGGATTTACCGGTGGAATCGATGATGAGACAGGGTCTGTCTAGGAATTAAGAGAGGTTTTGGAAGCAGTAAATGTGGAGGTAGGTGGTTGGAGATGGGAATGTTAGGAAGCTTTGATTGGAAAACATGGGTTTCGGAAGATGAAGACGATTGGTTGTGCGGCAGAGGAGGAGAATGAGAAAGCTTTGCCCTGTCTCTTTCAAAGAAAAGAAATAGCGAGAAGAGAAGAAAAGCGAGACCGCTCCCTCCCCTCGCCTCCCTCCCTCCCTCCCTCCCTCCCTCCCCTCCCCTCCCCTCCCCTCGGCATAGGTGGTGGTAGTGGTGTTGGCGGGGTATTGGCGGTGGTGGTGGTGGTGGTGGAATAGGGGAAGGTGTTGGTGGTGGTATAGGTGGTGGCGGGGGTATTGGTTGTGGTGGTGGAATAGGGGGAGCTGTTGGTGGTGGTGGTGGTGTTGGAGGAGGTATTGGTGGTGGCGGTGGTGGGGGTATTGGTGGGGGCGTAGGTGGTAGTGGTGGTGTTGGAGGAGGCGTTGGTGGTGGTATAGGTGGTGGTGGTGGTGTTGGAGGAGGTATTGGCGGTGGCAGTGGGGGTGTTGGTGGGGCATAGGTGGTAGTGGTGGTGTTGGAGGAGGCCGTTGGTGGTGGTATAGGTACTGGCGGGGGTGTCGGTGGCGGTGTAGGTAGTGGTGGTGCTATTGGAGGAGGTGGTGGTATAGGTGGTGGTGGTATAGGTGGTGTTGGAGGAGGTATTGGTGGTGGCCTTATCAAAGGTTTCAATGGCTGCCCCTCCCCTCCACTCCCCTATATATATACATACATATATGCGGGAAATAAAACTCAGAAAAAAATAAATAAACAAATAAATAAATTTCACTCAATTTAAAATTCCCTCCCTACTTCTCAAAAAAAAATTTTCCTCCCCATGCTCAACTATTCCTTTTTAACATTATTTCTTTCTTTTTTTGTTGGTGATGGTGGTGTTGGAGGAGGTATCCCTTTTTTTTGTTTTCATTATTTCCTTTTAATATTATTTCTTTTTTTTTTAGGTCCCGTTTGGAAACATGTTAATTTAGGTTAAGTTTGGTATATTACAAAAAAGTTAAAAAGTCAAAAAATTACTTAAAAAGTTAAAAAGTTAACACTATTCACCAAAACTTAACAATTACGGCTGCACAACTCTCAATCCTAATTTTTCCCTACAAATCAATTTTTATAATTTTTTATTACACATTTTTACATAAAAAGTTAAAAAATTAACCCAAACATCCATATTTTTTTCCTCAATTTTTTAGTCCAAAAAGACAAAAAGTGCATTTTTTTAGGACATCCCAAACAACCTCTTAGTAACTTTTTAGCTATTTGGCTAAAAATGAACTAAAAAAAACTAGTATATTTGGGATGATTTTTTGGCTTTTTACGAAAAATGTGTAAAAAATAGAGAAAAAAATGAATCTTTGACTTTTTAGTATGAGTTGTTGGCTTTTTAGCCTTTTGACTTTGACTAAAAAAAACCGAGCAATTTGAACGACTTAAAATCTGAATTACATTATATATATAATTAAATATATATTATGAGTCATTAAATGATGTTAAAATTATCAAAATCGTTAGATTATATCACTAATTATTATACACCCGAGTAATACAATACAAAATTCTAACATTTTATTTTCTTTCTCATAAATGACAAAGATTATTGGAATAGTGCATTGATACCTCGATTCTCATCTCTCTTTCATTATAAAAATAATTTTGTTTTGATCTTATTAATAATTTTAGAGTTTAATTTTAACAAATTATATAACCAATCTAGTTTTTTTATTATTATTATTTTAAAGATTGAATTTGTGGGTAATTTGGGTTTAGTCTTACTTGAATTTATTATATTCGAATCAAGTTTAAACAAACAAGTTTGGACTGCAAATCTGACTTGAGGAATTCAAAAAAAAGTTGAACTAAAAATTTGTGGCAGGACTAGAAATAGGATTGACAACTACAATTGTAAACCACAATTCCAAAAGAAAATGTTATTGTCAATTAAAATATGACTTATTACCGTGAGGTGCTGATTTATTTATAATGGTGCTATATGTATTAATTAATATAATAATTAATATATGAACATATAACGATATATTATTATTTTAAAATTATAACCCCATCTATTATATAAATTAAAAATATTTAAAAATTTTAAAATTATACCACATTATCCATTAATATATTAATTGATATACTAATTTATGGTATTATTCTTATTTATTAGTTGGTTTTCTCCATTTCTATATTTTATATTAGGAAAATGGATTTTTAATTTGCAAGTTTTGTAAGAGCTCTAAGTTTCTAATTTAAGTTTTATAATTTTATAGTTTTTAAAAATTATTTTTTTTTTTCCATTGATTAGTTTTTATTTAAACAAAAATAAATAAATAAATAAATATTAATATCCCTTTTTTTAATTTGCAAGTTTTGTAAGAGCTCTCTCCTTCCCTCTCTATTCTACTTCTGTTCTGCTCTCTTCTGGAAGTGTTCTCTCTCCTCTTCTCTATCTCTGTTCTGTTTCTCTCTCTCTTGCTCGCCGTGACCCCCCTCGTCTCTGCCCAACACTACGGCGGCGCAATAAATGGCTCCGGCAACACCACAGTCTACGCCTTCAGAGAGTGCTTGAAAGACCTTTCTCGCTCCAATTGCGATCTCTATTTCGCTCAAATCAAAACCCAGATCCTTTGTTGCCTCCCTTTTCCAATGTCTGATTCGCGATGGTTGATTGTTCTACGATGAGTGTTATTTGAGGTACGACGATTACATGTTTTTTTTTTTTTTTTTTTTGTGTTGTTTAACAATGGTGCATTTGCTGTTGGGTCTGGCTTAGTGGTTTTTTTTTTTTTTTGGTGTTGTTTAATAATGGTGTTCTCCCATCTCTTCTGTGTGGTGTTCTCCCATCTCTTCTTCTCTCACTACAAGAAATTACATTTTTCGCAACGCAATAAAATATGTTGCTAAAAGGAAAAATTCGTTAGCAAAGAGTTTTGCTGACACACAAGGCTACGTTGGCAACCCGTAGGCAAAAGTGAGTCGGCAAAAGTTTTTGCCGACGAAATTATTATTGCATTGGTAAAAGTAATGCCTTTAGCGACGAACACAGTCGTCGATAAAAGCCTTCATCCATCGTCGGCAATTTACCTTGCGTCGGTAAAAGTCATTCAAATATGATGATTGTGACACTTTTCGCGACACAAATTTGCATGGGCAAAAAATATACTTTTAGCAACAACATATGCGTCTGCAAAAGTAAACTTTTGGCGACACATTGACGTCGGTAAATGTTGCCATTTGCCAACGATTTGTTTGTCGCTAAAACTTTACTTTTGGCAATGACAAATTAGTTTTGGCAAAAAATACATTTCTACCAGCACAATATGAGTAGGCAAAAATAAACTTTTAGGGCACATTTACGTCGGTAAATGTTGCCATTTGCCAACGATTTGGTTGCCGATAAAGCTATACTTTTTTAGCAAAAAATACACTTTTAGCAACACAATATGAGTGGACAAAAATAAACTTTTGGCTACACATTTACCGACAAGTTGTTTGTCGAGAAAGCTTTACTTTTTGACAACAATAATTTTTGTAGCGGCAAAAAAAATTGAAAATCATTTATATTTTTTTATAAGATTTACATATTTACAAGAGGCATCCCTCAGGTACTACTATTACAAACTAATAACATTGATATTAAATCACCTAAAGTTGATGTGTAGACAAAAAAAATACTGTTGAAAAATATGCTTTTGGAAGCGGGTGTATAAAACCTGAAAGGATAAACTCACTAAAATACTCAAATACATCCAAATTGTGAACCCATAGTAAAAACAGCAGATAACAAAATGAAAACATGAAACTAACAACCACCCAAATTTGTAGCAGACCAGCATCTAGTAGCAGCCTGCTTCACAGCAACATTGCAGCAGCAGCAGCCCAGCAAAATTCTACAACAGCACACCGGCGGCAACAGCAGCAGCACACCGACAGCAGACCAACAAGCAACAACCATCAGCCACTAGTGCTCTGAAAAATGAGAGAAGAAAAACAGTTAATCATTGGGGGGGGGGAGGGGGGGAATTTGGGGAAATCCTCTCTAATAATAGCGAGGCAGGGTGGGTTTCCATTACGTACGGATTTAATTGCCATCCATAATTCTACCCAAAAGATTCCACCAATGAATCTCCTTCATCAACAAAATCAACAAAAAATAACTATCTACTATGTAGACAATTCAACAACAAAAAAGTAGCATGATTTAAAGACGACTGATTAAGTTGCCATTTCTTTGTAGACAACATGTGCATGACTGGGGATTATTTGATATCAAACCAATAACCCATCTTGTGCAAGTCACTATCTCGAGTACAAATGCAATGTATGTTTTTAGTAATTTCTCTAAGAACGTAATGAAAATGAACTCTTATGATTAGATGGATTAAAAAAATGATGCATTATTGTTAGAACTTACATCGTTCCTGCCACACGGGTACTGACATGAGTCATGTTGGCTGGGATAAGTTTTGGTAGACCAAAATCTGAAATTTTGGGTGTCAAGTCTTTGTCGAGGAGAATATTGCTAGTTTTGATATCTCGATGAACGATATGTGGTCGCACTTCCTCATGAAGAATGGCAAGTCCCCGTGCAATCCCAACGCAAATTCTAGTTCGTGTTCGCCAACTAAACTGGATGCTACTGTAACTTCCACCTGAAAGCCAAGGTCATGATAATGATGATGATGCTTTAAAGCTAAAGTTCGTAAATTGAGGTGCCAAATTTGTGTTTTTATGCCAATCCAACAAGTGTAAGAGTACCAAACTAAGAACGGATAGATTAAATTACCAATAAGTGTTTGCGCAAGGCTGTTATTCTCAAGGTAGTTGTAGACCAGAATTCTATGATCTTCATCCACGCAACAGCCATAGAGCTTGACTAAATTTTGTGCTCTATATCTAAAATCACTCTAATCTCTGTCAAGAACTCCTTCACTCCCTGTTTTGATTCAGGTGAAAGAACCTTTATTGCGGTAACATTCCCATTTTAAAGCCATCCCTAACCATCAATAAGCAAATTTTATTTGAAAACAATGTGTTAGTCTACAGAAGCAAGACCATAAATTAGTATTTTATTATATGATGATAAAGTTAGCATTATTGTGGAAATATGTCAACCAAATATACGCCTATTACCTTATGATCCATGCTTTCTAGAGCTAGCAGGGCATCGTCTTGACTAGTGTACTGAATAGAAGCATACCCCTTTGACCTCTTCACCTTTTCATCCATAACAAGCTTAACTGTCAGTGCAACTAGATAGAATTAGCAAACTTGAAGCATGTACTGGAACAAATAGGTAGACATGACACTTTCTTTTTCTTTTTTTCATGAACCAAGGAAAAAAATATATGAAACATACCTTCGGCTATCTGGCCAAAATTTTCCTTCCTTAAACAAGTCTCAGTGGTGGAATATGACATATCTGTCATTCATGATGCAAGGTAAGAACTTATGTCCGGGCAACAATTGATGTCATCTTGAAGAGAAATAGAGAATTTGGGCATTCAACAGATACTGAAATAGTCCATTGTCTTTCACTTAGAAGTTGAGATGAGTGCATTGCATTTGAAAGCATTTGAATATATGTACAACTACTCTTTTGCAAGTGTTAACCAAAACTACACAAATACAATTTCACAATGTCAGCTTTAATTTATAGGATAGAAAGATTACATATGTATCTACAGCATACTAGATTTCTCCTAATTCTACTAGAAAAAAGACTCAGAAATAGAGAATTTTGGCTCTTTGACCATTAAGACTTTTCTATACCCAATAAAATCACAAATAACAATCCAATAATATTCAACCTTTACAGTTTTCAACGTTCATATAATATTCAAATTCATTATAGGCTATGAACATATAATACAAATGACAAAATATAGCATGCATACACAGTCTAGTCCAAAAATAAGAATATACTAGTTGTTACCTTCCCTTCAAGATGCATGCCTGACAGGTGCAACTTCACCCACATTCCGCAACCCATTCTCTTCCAGCAAGTATTGCACTCATATCATCTGCAGTACGAAAATTCATCCCCAACTCCAAAACCTGCATTTAAAGATTTGTAATTAATAGATCATATCCAATTTTATTACAGCTGAAAGGTTTGTTGGTTCTTTAGCATACTTCTGTAACTTACATTCATGAAGCAGAGCCGAACTCTTTCCCTACTCAGTCTGTGTTCCTTAGTTGTAAATTGTATGTATAAAACAGTCCTTAATGCACCTTAGCGAGCCATTTGATGAAGATAAAAGGTTTTTATCTGTAATTTTTTTCCCAGTTTAGTTTGAAATTGCAAATATAACTTGACAATCATGATACTGTAATCTTACTTTATTCACTGAACACGGTCTCTTCAAATTCCATGAATATACATCACACATTTGGAAATTAATCTTACTGTATTGTCCTTGTAGATTAACAATCATAGAGTACAGTTTTAGACATACTAAATGCTATAATCTGCTGTTTCTGCATTACCAGTCACACAGTTGGAGGTATATTGGACAGAGCCATTGAAGCAGAGGACAAAAAACATGGAGATTTATTGAGGCTGGTGATACTTCCTCTCTTCTAACTCTCTTCTGTGTCTACTATTGGCTGTTCTGCTATACACTATGGTCACTTTAAAAATCCTTTCGTTATTTACATTATGTTACTATAATGTGAGCAGGATCATGTTGAGGGCTACCTTGAAATGTAAGCATTTTCACTTCCATCATCTAATCTAACCTACATACAGATACATCTCTAACATAATCAATGTGGCAGATCAAATAGAAAAGAAATGTAGTGAACTTCCTTACTTGACAGCAACAGAAAATTAAGTACACAAATGTGGAAAATAAAACCAAACCTTGTTCAAAAGGGCACCTGGCTGGATCCCCAAAATACTGAGACAATGAATCTGCACTTCTTCCCTGCAAGATAAATGTGTCGGTATACTTAACTAAGCAAGAACTTGCAGATTTTAACAAAAGAAAATCAAACCAAATTTACTGCTGAATTTTCCACTAAGATTAAAATTTCAGTATTGGCAAATCCCCTTTATTTTATATCTCAGCATCACTGCCAACAAACATACACTAGTTTTGTCATGAAACTAGAATTATGTACATCTATGAAGATCCAACAATTCCTTTACAAAAAGAAGAGTCAGCATTTTTCCTTTCAAGCATATTTCTAAATTTTTCTCTTTTACAGAAAACATTGTATGCCTACTCCTGGGCATAAATCAAGTTCCTGAGGTCGCTAATGCATCAATGTCATTTTATTGTTCCTTGCACGAGCATCAGACAACTTAAGTAGGCTGTCCAATTTGAATCCTATGGCAGATCCTGAAATACAAATGAGGACATCAATGCCAAAAGCTTTCCACCAAACAAAATATTACAGATCATAACATACTTCAATCTCACAGAATAATACCTCAAGCAGTGCCTTGGTTCAATGCATATCCTATAGTGAGAATCGTCTGCATTACTTGATGTAATCTTGCAGATTCTTTTACCTATAATAACGGGTATGATAGTAAGGTTCTGGGAGCTGTGTTTTTGTAAAGTGATAAAACAAAAAGGAGAGATTTAGCCCCTCAATAAAGCTTTGTATAAGGGGTGAAAAACACCACCTGGTCAAGCGAAACCATGAACATGTTAAATGGGTCATCAATCTAACTAGAGGTTCCAACTGTCTTCAAATACTTCAAAAAAAATAAAGTAGGTAGAAAGAGAGAATAAAAAGGGTTTCAATAGTTTTCAGAGTTATGCAACCACCAAACTTGACTAGTTCAAGGACCAGGGCAGTTGGAACCATCTAACAGCCTCAACTGCTGGATCCATCATTACGCACATTGGTCTTGTCTAAGTTTTCACACAACGCACCACATACTACCCCAATTCTCTTTTAACCTCACAAGAATCCACCACAAAATTAATCACAGATATAGATTGAAGAGGGAAGTTGAACAGATGAAATGGAATGCAATCAGGATTAAAAATACCTGGTGAAATTCAACAAGGAGATTATTGCTCGCAAGATATCTCTCAACTGATAAAGCAGCAATGCATCCTAAACCTGCTGCAGTTATGGCTTGCCTCCTTTCATGATCCTATATGAAGACCGGGAAACTGAAATACAAGTCTCAAAAAATTACAAGTTCAATGACTAATACAAATCTGTAAGATCATCATATACATGTTGGGCCCATTCCCTAACAGTTCATAATTTAAAATTAACCAAATTACCCTTAACTACTAAAATTTAATAAAACATAAATAAATCTATCTTGCCCATTTGTTCTCTGTAATACTTCTTTTAATACTAAATTAGAAATAATTACCTTTTAATCAATAACAAAGAGAATGTATTAAAGGAAGTTCAACAGAGAACAAGTGGCCAAGAAGTCCACCAGCACAAGCTAAAAGCAAGATAAAAAACTGAAAGATTACATATCACACACAGCTTTCCAATATCTAACAATAAAAAATAAGGAAGTCTCCTTGAAAGAGGGGGCCGATGAAGCCCAAAAATATACAAAACAGAAAATTTTATCCCATAAACCCCTTAAATCTTCTATATTTATCCTCAAACACTCCTGAATTTCTTAGCGTGTCTTAGATAAATCTAAACATACCCCGTTAATGTTAGTGCAGATTCAGCAATATGACTCGGCATAAATTGATCCTTCAAAGCACGAATAGTTATCAAAGTTATTTTCTCTAAGACTCTTTTAACATATTGAGTCCTCCATGTATACTTCACTCATTCCATAACTGTTCATCTAAGAAAGGAAATACAGTATCATGGAAATATTTGTGCACTAGGATTGCACTAAAATTGTATACATCTCTTCCACCAGATATATATGCATTTGGTGAAAGTGTCCTGCAGCAGCCAAACCTAATCTGTCCTACACCTTACTGATGGAGTTTCATTTCCCAAATGAGTAATTAATCCATTTTGAAATGCCAAAGCAGCACATTTTGGGGCATGTAATGAACCTGGAGAGTTCCATAAAATAACAAACAGAAGCAGGAAATAATCAAGTAACATTTGACATAGTTACCTGTACATCTCCGGCAGCAAATACACCTTCAATAGAAGTTTTTGCAGTACCCTCCACCAATACATAACCTTAGCTGTCAAGTTCAATTTGGCCTTCCAAAAATTGGCTATTTGGTGAATGACCTATCCCATAGAATAAGCCTTTTGCCTCAAGCACAGACTCGTCCCTAGTGTCAACTTTTCTAACCAAAATGCCAGACATTTGCCCTGTCGTATTGCTAACAATATCCAGAGTCTTTGTATTGAAGTGCACGGTGATATTTGGATTGTTGTAAACTCAGAAACATTCGCCATAATAAACCTGTTAAACAAACATTCAGGGAGTTGAAACTCAACATCTAAATTGTTCATTAGTAATTCTATTCACCAAATGGGGTGAAAAGAGCAACCCATCCCATTAAATACATCAAACTCGTATAACAAGAAAGAATCAAACTAGAACATGCATCCAAAAAGAAGGGGGCCACACACATGTGAGGGAATAGAAAACAACCACCACCATAAAGCAAACTTTGGGTCAAAGTTTCATATCCAGATATCATAATGCCCCCACACGCAATCATGTTAAACAATACAAGTTTAGGGGCAATACTCAATAACGAACTTCGGGGCAATACCACAACCAAAGAATTAGCATAAACATACCAACTAGGAAGCACAAATGCTTTTAAAAAGGTGCCCTGTGCGTATGGTGGTACGTGTTAGACACCAACACTCTTTGGACATGCCCCAACACTGTGAACGTATTGTATATTTAGCATTAGAGCATTAGAATTTCCTTTTAAGAGTTTCCTATTTTGTTCTTTCCTAATGTGTTTAGTGCATCTCTCTACTTAAGAAACATTCGGTCTTGTAATTGATTAAGAGATTAATGCAAAACTAATTTTCTCTCTTTCTCCTCTACCAAGTTCTGAGACCTTGACAATGGGGGTTATGAGAAACAACCACCCACCAATGCTGGACACACATCCTATCATTTTTCAAATCTTTTAAAACCAAACACACTTCAAACATTGGCGGCACACATCTCCCTTAGACGTGACACATGTAATTTATCTAGTCATACCGGAAGATCATTTTGGTGGTGTGCCACCCACTAGCAAGGGGCTTTTTTAATTTTAGGAATTCAAACGCCTAAAACTTCCAATTTGTTTTGGAATAGAGCTTTTTAAAATAAATATAAAAATAATGTAAATTTAAACATATTAATCCCTCTTCCTTTAGCTTTTTAAATTTGAGAATCCAAAAGCTTAAAACTTCCAATTTGTTTTAAAATAGAGGTTTTTAAAATAAATATGAGGAGTGACGTGTCAAGAAGATGATTAGTTGATATTTAAATATTCTCTAATTATCAACCAATCATCTGCTTGACACATTACTGAGTCTAGAAAGTGCATCTAAAAAGTGAACTTGTATATCATTTTCCTTATTATTATTTTGATATCTATTTATTTTTTCCCATGTCCATGTTTTTTTTATTTAAAATTTCCCTGTTAATGCGTACATATTGTATCACAGCCGCATGGTGTATACATGTATTCAGGCTTCTTATTATCCTAGCAAATCATCATATTATCTGGAAAATGTTTCCACTGGAAGCAAAATAGGAGCCATGGGTAATTTACTAATTGATTCAGGACAACACTGACCCGAAACAGTTGCTTAGGGTTGAAGATACTAACTACAGAGCTTAAGACCAGGATGACTAGTAAGCTTGCAAAATGTTGGGGGTAATAGTAGTATCTTTAGCTTGAAAAATTTATTAATCCGGGTTACCATATTATTGTAACATCCTACTGATAAGCCTCACACATTGCATAATTAAGAGCATCATACAACACCATCTAGGAAGGTAACATAGTTACCAGTGAAATATGTCTCTTTGCTTCATTAAAAGCCCATTATCATATCTAAGTATAAAAAATAAGTAATTATAACCACAGAAAACAGTTTTAAGAGCCCAGTTTTAAGAAAGCAACACTTAGTGCTATGCGCCCAAATAGTAAATTGAAAGTCTAACATGCTTTTAGAAAGCAAAGTCCTCTATTGGTCAAATATAAAACTACTCTTCAATATATCATTTAAAACAACTACAAGAAGATAAAAATAACTCTGTATTCCTATAAATTAATTGAGGTATTAATTAAACAAAAGAAAAGAGATGTACATTCTGCTAGCTGCAATTGCCGCTGATAAACAATGGAACAAAACTAATAATAAAGCGGATCTACTGCAGCACTGACAACTATGATAGAATTTGTGCAAAAAGTTGACCTTAAGTAAATTGAATTTCAAGTTTCATAAGCAGTACCTTATGTGGAAGATTGGAGTAAAGTAAAACAAATGAGAAAATTGGAAGAATGTAGAACAAAACCCTCCTATCAAGAAAAACCCCAATCTGCAACAAATATGTTACATCAAGTTAGAAAGGGGGAAATGTACTTTAACTCAAGTTGGACAATTTCAAAGAGATCCAAATTCTAAGCAACATGTATGCTGTATAGAATTTTAACTAAATGTCACTACATCAAAAGATCTGCAAACTATTATTACACTAAAACATGAATAGTTTAAGAAAAAGAAAAGCCTCGCTAGCTATTTATGCAAACAAAAACCAACTCAGAGAAGCATTTAACATTAAAGATTTTTAAATAAGTTCTTATGCTTATAAAACATGTAATATGATTAGCAGGCGAAATGACCATCAGTACTTTACTGAGCTCAAAAGAAAAAACATTTCTCGGGACCACTTTTCTAGTAAGATATAATACCCACTACACTGCACTCCAGAGTTGTTAACCATGACAATAGAGAAGAATCTGAAAAACGTAGACATCCAATCCAAGCAGCAAGCATATCTCATCACACTGTGACTGAACAACTAGCATATACACGAGAATGAGATGCCTGGCAAGGCAAGAAAGAGCTTTTTATATCAGTTTCTAGACTTACCAAAAAGAGAGGATATGAAGCAAGCAACGAGCGGGGAAGTGCTGAAGTGAAGTACCAATAAAATGGGATGTGTCTAGAGTAAATATTGAGGAACAAATAAAATATGAATTTCACAAGATACTCTAGTTATGTCAAGGGTGTATTTTGACGAGAGTTTTGAGGAATTTATGACATAAAAAGTATAATAGAGTAGCACAAACAGACCACTACCTGAGCATAGCTGAGCAGCCAAGAATTAAAACACCCAAAAAACAGTAGCAAACTTACCAACAACATAGCACACCAGAGACCATCACAGCAGCAACCATGCCCAGACCACCCTCAGCCATTGACACAGATTCCAGTGAACACTGCTTCCATATGAAGAATACATCTAATTAAACAAACTGACATATGCATAGCTCAGCTCCTATTCCTAATGCAATATTGAACCTGCTGCCATGTCATGATCCTTGCTCCATTTAGCAGCAACTAAAAGTGATAACTCAGAGCCCACCCAGCAACGGGGCAGCCTCCTTATAAGCCCAGAGAACTCGAGGCCAATCCACAGCAATAGACAACAATATCACCAACCTCAAGGCCACACTCCAAAACAGCATGTCAATTTAGTATCAGTTAGGTAAAACAGCATGTAAATCCAAATCTTTTAGAAGAAAAATTCCAATAAATATTAGAAAATACAAAGTAATTAGTTTGTAGTTAATAACATTTCTATAAGGGAGAAAAAAGAAAAATTTTAGACTTAAATTCATATACAACAAATTAGATATTAGCATATTCCTATCGATGTGTATTTTTAATAGAAGCCACTGAAGTCAAGGAGCATTTAACCAAAAAATAACATGATATGCAAAACTTCTGCACCTGCTTTCACTTTTTCTCCTTTCTCCCCCCCCTAAGGTTAGGCTCCAAACCTTCAACCCAATGCTTTTTGAAAAGGCAGAAGGATAACAATTTCTCATTTGCAAAATTCAAGAATAGGAACATTGTTACAGTTGAAAGTTAATCATGTCACATAACAAACAGAGGCTTGGTTTCAAAAAATTAAGCCTTAACATGCCTAAGAAAGTTAATCAAAACTAACAAGTAAATGACAACAACATACTGACAGTCTAGCAAGCGCAATGATTTCAGCTTATGGATGACATATAAATGGTAATTTGGCTTCTTTGTGATATTATTATCAAGAAGACTAAGAAACTGCAGCTTAGGGAGTGATGCAAGAGGATCAATCTCAACCAAATTCGTTAGTTGATTGTTAGTGAGAACCAAAGTATGCAACTTGGGCAAGAACTCTGCAAATCCACAAAACAGAACATATCAAGCTTATGTTTGCTGAATAAGCATTATATTTTGTGATTTATTCACATTTTTATTTCACCAAACTTTTCATCTCCTTGGTGATTTCTCATATATAACATGATAAGCTTCAAATATAGCCATTTTCTTTATATATATATCTATACACAAGATCCAGAGGATTGCACCCGCCCATTGATAGTGAGTATCCTGTGGAGGCCAAATGGCCCATTTCACTAGCATAGAAAATGAAGGTAGAAACATTATCAGTTATGTACAACTATTTAGATTTTTTAATAATGTTTTCATCTTTCCATTTCAAAATTATGAGTCATTCAGATAATGGCATCTAATTTAATAACTATTCATTTTGTTTTTTGCTATTTATGAAATAAAGAAGTCCATGTTACTCAAGGAGAAACAAAACAGAGCTGAAGCCAGCCATACATGAACAATTGATGCTATCACATCTTAAGTCTAAATGGCCCATTAATTCCACTCCCACAGGTCAACTACCCCTAGACCACACACAAAAAGCACTAAAAAAAGGTACAATTCATAGCTCTAAACCCCACCAATTCATAGACCTCGTATTTTTTCCCTTTTGCATAGAGAAATTGACACTCGACGCAAGGAGAGAAAGGAATTCATAGAAATTAAGTGAGGTGTTCACTTGTAATAATACTATAGAGATATAGATAGATATGTATTAAAATAACACCCACAAGAAAACAATATAAAAGCATAGGAAGAGCCAGCCATTCTTAGTGGCATTTTATCAAGCACCTAGGAGGCATAAATAACATATATATAGTTTTCTTCTCTGCTAGACAGTAGAAATAAAATAGAGATACATAGAGATACCTAAGAAAACATAGATTCACAAACATACCCAGCCAAAAACAACAAAGAGAAACAGAGAAGTAATCATCGTACACATAACACAAATCATCTTGATATGGAGAGTCACGATTTTGGTATATGTTAATATTTAGATACATACAAACATATGCAAACGTCACACAAAGACAAGGAAGAGAATCACCTCATACGAATTTTCTTTCCAGCAAAAACCTAGCACAAATCTTGAATAAAGAGAGAATGGTGAAAGTAAAATAGGAACCATTAGAAGTAAAAATCAAAATTACCTGAAAAATTGGCAATGACAACGAAACCTTAATTTTTCAATCAAAACCCCCCAAATAAAAACCCAAAATTCTCAATTTAAAACTTAACTTCTCAAAATTTTTATTTTTATTTTTCAATTAAAGTCCCCAAATCACTAAACATATACATGAAATAGAACAAATGGTGATAGAAAAATCTGAACAGAGTTTGGCTAGAAACAGAAAAATCTACCTCCAAAGGGCTTCGGGACTACCGTGTTTGCCTCTCAATCTCCACCGATTCAATTGATAGTAGAACTTTGAAGAACAACGGTTTGAAGAACCCTTTCCCCTTCCAACCAATTCACTGCCTTTCTTCTCCCTCTGTCCCACAATCAGTGTCTTGTAGGTCGCCCATGCGGTTTCGTTAAAAATCAATTTTATTGTAGTGTATGACATAAAAGATGAAATTATATAAAAATAATAAAAAGAAAATTAATTTTTTTTTAGTTTTTTAGTAGAAAAAAAATTAAACTAAGTTTATGAAAATAAAATCAAACATATTGAAATTGATAATCTAACCACATTTTTTAGAAAAGTTTAAATTAACTCAAATTAGCCATGTCAACTTAAGAGTATGTTTAGCCTTGATGGGTTCATTTTGTGATCTAATTCAATGATCACTTTAATTTTACAATTCAATAACTAGAATATTTAAAACTCTTTCAAAAGTTATAATAAAAACACAAATCAATAAATCACCTGTTTCACTAGTAAAACTTTTACCGACGAATAGTGTTATCGTCGCTAAATGTTTAACTCTTTGCCCACGCCAACTTGTCGTCACCAAAAGTAAATACACTAATAGCAACGCTCATTGTGTTGGTAAAAAATAAGCCTTGTAGCTAAAACTTTTGAAATTTTGGTGCCAACAAATAATTTTTGTGCTTAAAGAATGTTATGCTTTTTTAGCAACGATAGTAAATTGTGTCGGTAAAGGTATACTTTTACCAACGAAATTCATCACTGTGTCGCAAAAAATATACTTTTCGCTACGAAAAATTGACATCGTCGCCAAAAGTAGTTGCCAAAGTGCAATTTCTTGTAGTGTGTGTGTGTGTGTGTGTGTGTGTTGTTTTGTTCTGTGTTGTTCACCATCATCCTTCTCTCTTTCTCTCTCTCTCTCTCTCCCTCTTGCCACTATTTCATTGAGAAAAAAGAAAAAAGAAAAAAAAAAGGGTGGTAGGAAGGGGAAGAGGGGGGCCAAAACGAGCCAGTCTATTTTCGAGTAGAGTTGTTTAATTTTTGGAAAAATTATTTATAAGTCCTATTAGGAAGACTTATGCTACATATCGTCCTACTAAAAAACTTATGTTCTCATAAGTCCTGGAGGAAATTTGTTGACACATTTACCCTCAATATTAGTTGTTAATATCATAAATAATAGTAAAACCATATATAGAAAATTGAATGTTACCATAGATTATATCTATATAAACATAACGTAATGTGACACCTACATAAACGTAACGTGACACCTACATAAACGTAACGTGACACCTATGATCTATGGTAACTTACAATTTGAAATTGCAAGTTACCATAGATCATATCTACATAAACGTAACGTAACATGACATCTACATAAACGTAACGTGACACCTACATAAACATAACGTGACACTTAGGAAATTGAATGTTACCATAGATCATATCTACATAAACGTAACGTAACGTAACGTAACGTAACGTGACACCTATATAAACGTAACGTGACACCTATGATCTATGACAACATTCAATTTCCTAATGTTATCATTAGGAATGGCAACGGGGCGGGGCGGGGCCGGGGATCACCCTCCCCGTCCCTGATCCCTGATGGCAGAACTTCCCCCCCTCCCCGTCCCCGATGGGGAACCCACCCCCACCCCCCACCTCCACCCCCGCCCCCTAACGGGGATCGGGTTTCCCCGACCCCGGAAATCCCCGCTAAAAAACAACATCAACAAATCTCAACATCTCAGTGAACTCAAAAAGCAACATTAAGAAGATCAAAAAAAAAAAATATATGTCATAGATATATATATATATATATAACAATCATAAAAAAAATTATATATATATAACAATCATCAAAAATCATAGATATATATATACACACAACAATCAGATCTATTCTTCTTCTTCAGATCTGTTCTTCTTCTTCATGAATCACAATCTGACGGACGGAGGGCTTCACGGACGGGGGGAAAGGGAGAGGGTTCATGATCTGACGGAAAGCTTCACGATCTGATGGATGGAGGGCTTCACCGTGAAGGCTTCACCGTGAAGCCTTCACGAACGGAGGGATCTGACGATGGAACGCTTCACGGACGGAGGGAGATGGAGATGGAGAGGGAGAGGGAGAGGGAGAGGAGAGGGAGAGGGAGAGGAGAGGGAGGGAGAGAGATGAGACTGAGTCTGAGATTTGAGGGAGAGAGAGATGAGGGCCACGGTCGGTGAGAGAGAGAGACACAGAGGAAATGAGAGGAAATGAGATCATCTGAGAGAGTTGAGAACAAAAGTACAACTAATATTTATATAATACAAAATATAATCGGGGAAAATATAATACAAAATATAATACAACTAATATTTAATAATACAACTAATCATCGAGGCGAGGATGAATCGGGGAAATTCCGGGGCGGGGCCGGGGCCAGGGCTGACGAGCCTATCCCCGTCCCCGGCTCGAAATTGATTGGGGAGTGATTTTTTAATACCATCCTCGTCCCCGTGGGAATATTTTTCGGGGAAAAACCACTTATTTCGGGGTCGGGGGATCGGGTCCCCGTCGGACCGGGTTTAAATTGCCATCCCTAGTTGTCATAGATCATAGGTGTCACGTTATGTTTATGTAGGTGTCATGTTACTTTACGTTATATAGGAAATTGAATGTTACCATAGATCATATTTATATGAAACGTAACGTGACACCAACATAAACCAACAACATTTTCACATTCAATTTAAAAAAATAAAAACTCATTAAGTTTGCGAAACGTAACGTGACATGTTACGTTACGTTTATGTAGGTGTCACGTTACGATACGTTTATATAGGTGTCACGTTACGTTACATTTATGTAAGTGTCACGTCACGCTACGTTTATGTAGGATCATGTGGAATACATTCCTATCTAAATAGGACTTGAGACTCTATAAGAAATTACATAGGACTTAGCCTACCATAAGTGTCCGAAAAGGGACTTATAAATAATTCTCCCTTAATTTTTTATCATTTTTGGTTTTAAATATTATAAACAAAAAATTATGTCCTTCTAAATTACGAGGACTTAAAAAATAAATTTTTTAATACAAATATATTTTTTTAACAAAATACAAAAATATTTAGAAAATGAATGACTTTTTTAACAATTGCCAAACATAATGGATTCTATTATTATTATTATTATTATTATTATTATTATTATTATTATTATTATTATTATTATTATTTTATCTCAATTGTCAATTAAACAAATTAAAATAAAAAAATAAATATATACTATGTGAGTGTTTGGGAAGTGAGTTTTTTTTATAGGTTTTTTTAATTGTAGGATATTATTGGAAATTTTTTTTTTTGTGTTTGGGAAGATAGTTGGGTTTTTTGTGGTTGGATGTGATGTTTGCGAGATAAAAAGTGAAATGATTATGAGGTTTGATGTGATATTTTGTTTAGATTGTTTTTTTTTGGTTTTGTAATCAATTTGTTTTTTAGTGAAAAAAAAACAATAAAAAACCAAAAACCAAACTTCCCAAACACCCCCTTATGTATACATTATATAGTTACCTATATTTATTTATGGTAAAAAAAAATTGCAGTTATGATTTAATTAAATGGGATTATGGAAACGATAATGTTCCTAATTTGGCCGCCATTATTTTTTTTATTTATGTATTAATACATGCATTACAGTACCAACTTGGCGAATAAAATGCTAGTTAGATACAGAGAGAGAGAGAGAGAGTGTGTTTGGATTTGGTTTTTGTTTTATTTTACTGGGTGTCTTCCTGTTAAATCCTTTCAACATTTGTATTGATCCTTGTTGTGGGTATTGTTGATTAGGTAGTTTTCATGCTGTATTGTTTTGGGATTGAGGAGATCAAGGTATGCACTCCAAATACTTGTGATATTGTTGCTCATTTTTTTTTACCTTATTGTAAATTTATAAAATACCACAAAATGTTGATATTTCTTCATCCTCTGTGCTTACAGATTAAGATTGGTTAGGTGATTAAGATCCGATTCACATTTTCCTCCTCTTTTGAACCAGTGTTTCTCTGATTTGGAGGCCATTGAAGTTGGAGCTGATTCACATTTTCCTCCTCTTTTGAACCAGTCCTATTTTTGTTCATTGTTGGAGTCATGGCGACAATGCTGCATTCTAAGTCCAGGCCCTCGTATTCTTGGTGGTGGGACAGTCACAATAGCCCAAAGAATTCAAAATGGCTTCAGGAAAATCTTAAAGGTGTTTGTTTTGTCACTTAATTTTTGTTGGTTTCTGGTTTTAAGGATTGATGTCTTTTGCTTGCAATTGATATTTCTGTGTTTGTCCTTTTCTTTTCTTTATGTTGTTTATTATTTTAAAGAATCATGAAATTATAAGATAGTAGAAAGCAGAGGCAGACCTTCATATTATCAAGTTAGGGAACTTACTCCTAGGTCTTTGGTCCGGTAATTACTGATATATGTGGGACGAGAGGACTACATGTACTTGGGGGATTAGTTGGGGAGAAGCCGCGGACACCCTTGTGAGCCAAAAAAAAAAAAGGGATGGGACTTGCCAAAAAAAATATATATATAGAAAAAGAAAGCCCAAGTATGGAATTTCTTGATAGTTATTATTTGGATTTCCATTCTTTCCATTAGATATGGAACCATTTTTGTTGTGTTAAATAATAATTTAGTACATAAATAACGGCTAACACTTTTTGACATTCGCTTTGGGTTGAACTTCATCCAGCAATGGAGAGGGAGTTAGTTCAGAAACATATGTTGAAGTTAAGACTTTCGGAGGATTTTAGAAAATGATGAAATTTGATGCTATAGTTTTTCCAATCCAAATGTTGTTTATGATTTTTGGTTAATATAATATTCATAATTTGTACAATTAAAATATATAATTTTAAGTAACTAAAATTGTTTATAAAATTGTTGTTCATATTAAATGAGAAAGGTAAAATTGGGATAAAATTCACCATTATGGAGAATTGAACTTTTGGGCAACATTTTATAAAAAATAGGACTTATTTGTCCAAAATAAAATTTGATAGGACTCAATAGTAATCTTGAGAGCAAAATAGGACTTATTGATAATTTTTCCAAGAAAAAATTTGATTCGTGGGGTTGCATTTATTGAATCAAAATAGCCCTAGCAAGTAAGGATACCATTGTGCCAACTACTCAACTTTGAGTAGAGTTGATTAAACTCTATTAGCATACAAGTAATATACGATGTAGGTTTGCAATTGAATCTCGTGATCTTAAGTGTGAGTGAACTTTGTTAGGGTTCCTTGACCTAGAAGGTAATACCTAAGTTGCATACTTGGAGGTGATATTTCTCTTCTAGAACCACGATTATGTGGTTCAAACCAAGAATCGAGTTTTAGAAACATGTTTATGCGGAGTAACTCATAATGCAGTTTAAACCAAGGCATTGGGATTACTGTTTTGATTTCAAATTTTAACCTTTTTCCCATGCAAATATGATTCGTGATAGTGCTTCCTTCCTCAATTCTTAGTTTCCATTTATTCCTAGATTGGGATGTATCTCATTTTCAAGCTGAGAAAGAGCTGACAATGCTAGTGTCAAGTTGAAGTCTTATTCGCTGCTTTTTCTATTTTTCAAGTTTTTCGGTATGGCTTCCATGCTATAGGTTCCCACCTAAGGTTTTGCAACCTATATGGAATTCTTGATTTTCTTTTGATAAATTATTCTGGCCTTGGTCCATGACAATTAGTGGTTGTTTGGTTTATGGGTTAGCATTAAAATGTCCTCGAATGTTATCTTTCCTACTTTCTATACTATTATTACTACCTTGTTACAAAGGTGAAATCAGCATGAATGACACTCTTCTTCCAAGAAGTCTAGTAAGTTTCTTCTTGTATTTCATATCATTTCCTACTAGTTTGTATGTTTTTTCATATGACGCTTTGCATTCATTAATGATAGAGTACGTAGATCACCTCAGTGCGTTCTAAGAAAATTGATCTAATGGTCATTTGATCCATCTGTCTTCAGTTTTTAACAGTCATAAAAGTTCCAGACATAATTGGTCCCAATGCTTCCCCTATTTTAATAATAATAAATGCATTTCAGCCTGTTTGAAATCGTATTTGAAGTGTCGCAAATATTTGATGGCCTATTTTAAAGCTTTTTTTTAAGGCCACAATATTAACTCTTCCACATGTGGTTTTCCGAACAGATATGGATGCCAAAGTCAAAGCAATGATCAAGCTCATTGAAGAAGATGCAGATTCCTTTGCAAGAAGGGCATGAAGTACTACAAAAAAAGGCCCAAGCTCATGAAACTAGTTGAGGAGTTCTACCGAGCGTACCGTGCCTTGGCGGAAAGGTATGATCACACAACAGGGGGGCTCCGCCAGGCTGATTGAACCATGGCAGAAGCATTTCCTAACCAAGTCCTGTTTGTACTGTCTGATGATTCACCTTCGGGATCTTCAGCACATGAACGTGAACGTCACACGCCTAAAATGCCACATCGGTGTGAGCATTGCTTGGAGAAAATATCTAAGCTGGAGAGTGAACTCTCTTGTGCTCAAGAGGAAATCAGATGCCTTAACAGTGTGGTTCTGATTGAGACTGCAAAGCTCAAGAGTGCTGAAGAAAAGTGTGTTCTGTTGGAGACATCAAATCAATCCCTGCGGTTAGAGGCGGAAAATCTAGTGAAGAAGATAGCAATGAAAGATCAACAGCTTTCTGAGAAGCACGAGGAGTTGGAAAAGCTTCAAGCTTGTGTACAAGATGAGCAATTGTGTTTCGTGCAAGTTGAAGCCACCCCCTAAACTTTGCAGAATTTGCACTCTCAATCTCAATAGGAGCAGAATGCTTTAGCATCGGAGCTTAAAAATGGGCTTCAAATGTTGAAAGACTTGGAAATATGCAAACATGATTTGGAGGAAGAAATTCGGCAAGTTAAGGAGGAGAATAGAAACGTGAATGAGCTGAATTCATCATTCGCCATTTCAGTGGAGAATCTGCAAAGTGAAATCCTTAAATTGAGGGAGATGAAGGAAAGACTCAACGAGGAGGTTGGACTGCAAATGGGTCAAACTAATTCCCTCCAGGAAGAGATTTCTCATCTGAAAGAGGAAATCAAGGATTAACTAATTCCCCCGCTCGACCGATCAAAGATCGGCTTGTACTAAGCATAATATTTTATTTTTGAAAACACATGTGTTCTTATTCTGGTTATTAACCTAGAATTACTATGTGATGCGCATAGCATATAAGTATAGACTAGATCGCCTAAGTTGGAACAAAACATTGCATGTTCGTTTGTGAAAATGATTTTGAAGTTTGCTACTCGCAAGTAGGCTAAATCGAGGATTTCAATGAATTGTTCCAATTCAAGTAATCCAACCTTCACCCACAGGCATTCAGGCTGTTAAACACTTAAGCAGTTAGCCTTATGGCAAACATGCTTTCATGGCAACATTAATACACATGCAATATGCTAAAGCATAAACACTCACAGTGTACTTCGAGCCAAAACAAAGAACTAGTTAGAAATCATGCATGATCCTAGTTCATGTTAAGATGGCTAATGCAACACATGCAAAAATGCAGCCAAAATAGGCTCGGCTATTCTAAGATGGCATATGAAATGCAACTTGATAACATGCTGTTGAACACGTATTCAAGTAAATATTGAAATACTATGCAGTTTGTATGATGCGGCGAGCCCGGTGCATGCAATACAGATGAATGGATGCACACATGCAAAGCATAAGGTATGCTAATTGAAATATGCCCTAAAACTAACCATCGTAAGTGGTTAAGTAAAAAGGAGAAAGAAATGGGGATTGGAAGACATGCATCACACACACGAACGCTTATTACAACAGTTAGCCCTCTTGACGGATGGTCCGAATAAGAAGCTAACTAGCTAATCTAAGCTAATTAAACTACTTATTACACAACGAAGCTAATTAACTAATCCTAGTTAACTAACTATTACAAAACAGTTTCATTAGCTAACTACACTAGCTAATTAAATACGAACAAATAGCTAAACACATTAACTATTTAGGTACAGAACCAAAGCATAAACTAGCTAAGGAAAGCAGTAAAACAAGGTCCTTAGAAGGAGAAGAGTGCATGCTTGCCCGGTCACCTCGTTTGGAAATCCATCATGATGCCCCAATTTGCCTCTGTTTGTAATTGCTCTCAGAAACTTACACCAAGCTCCAGATAGCTTCTAACTCACCTTGGGGACCTGTGGGAGGGTGGCCGACCGGTTATTGATGTGGGAGACCACCTGCCGACCACTTTTTGTTGTTGCAGGGCAGAAAAAGTGGTCGGCCAGCTAGTTTTTTTGGCTAGCCGACCAGTTGTTGCTGCATTTTTCCACTTTGCTGCAACAGAGAGCAAGAAAGGGGATGGTAATGCATTTGCAAGATATGTGTGCACAACCACCCTCCCTATCATTTCATAAGCTCAAGGGAGTGTAGTTCTCGACCCTTGGACCACCAATCACGCATCTCAATGTATGATGGCCGAGAGGCGAAGTTGCTCAATTCAATATGAAATGAATGCACAAGTAAACACATAAAGCCTAAAACTCTATCATGTATGATCAAGAGCGTCGGCGACTGAGAATTAAGGCACGTTTCATAACTTCAAGTATGAAATGTCCCTTATTTCCCGTGTTTGGACTAACACCTATTCCAAACACAATGCAACACATAACATGGCATGCACAATGCTATGTAACATGGAGTATGCAAAAATGCAATGCAACACAAGCATGCAAATATGCAATATAACTTAAGCATGCAAACATGCAATGCAACATGAACAACCTAACAAGGCTAATGGCATGCATGCACAATACTAAGAACAACATGGCCCACTTAATGCAATGTGACATGATTAACTTAACAAAGCTAATAACATGCAAACTATGCTAATGCATGCACAATACAAACAACAACTAGCATACACAATGCAAATGGACATGGCATACACAAATGCAATGAACCATATGGCATACTCAATGCAATGTGACCTAAGCATGCAAACAACATGGCATACACTATGCGATGAATCAACATGCAAACAACATGGCATACTCAATGCTCTGAACTACATGGCATACATAATGCTCAATGGAATTAAACCAAAATGGATAGACCTCGGTCATGCCCAAATCAGTGGCCATAATGATGAAACCAAGGCACAAAAGACAAGGCATGCATGCACAATGCATTGGCCTTTCAACTAGGCCTAAGAGCACAACCCTCGAGAAGGCTCAAGGAGTGACAAATGCGGAAGTGTAACAACACTAAATGCACTGAAATTAAGTAAGAAATGATGCCAAATCATTCAATCAAACACAAGTATAGCATGCAAAGGTCCTAAAGCATGAAAGCTAATAAAGAGGACTACAAAGGAGGCATGCAATACATGGAAACTATGCATGAACCAACCATGGACAGAGTTGAAATAGGTCAAAACAATGACCAAAACATGCTAAGATGGAGGCTCAAAGACCTAGGCATGCAAGCATACACACTAGGCCACAATAAGACAACAATGCACAATACTCAAAGGCATTTAAAACATGAAAGAAGTGGGAATATAGTTATGCTATAAGCTCTAAAATGAAGTATTAAATGATGCCAAATCATCTAAATAGCCCAAGATAGCATGCACGAGTCATCAAAACACAAAGCTAGCAAGGCCAATTGCACTACAGCTATACAAAGCATGAAGCATATGGCAAAGGCAGCCCAAAACATTCCTAGAACATGTTAAAATGATACTAAAACATGTATGGAAGGAAGCCAAAACAAGCTAACATGAAGGGCATAAGGCATAATGCATACAAGGCAAATATGGTGGATTACACTACACCTATTAAGACCAAGCATGGGATGACTTAACCAATAAAAATCAGAGTTATATCGTGGCAAAATAACCCCAAAAACACATTGAAATGATAGCTAGCAAGCGTAGGCATGGAGGCATACGCAATGATTCATGTTAAGGCATAAAGGGGGAAACCCTCCAACGCATTGAATGAGTGATAAATGCAAGTGCATGACCATGAAACATGGGTTAAAATCACATTATAAGTGATGCCAAATCATTCAAATAGGCCAAGCAATGCATGCTAGTGGACTTGACACACAAAGCTAACAAACTAGAATGCACTATAGCTATACAAAGCATGGCATGCATGACCAAAAAAACACAAATCAGAGCTAGAGCATGCTAAAACATGGACAAAAGCTTCTTAAAGTTAAGCCAAAAGCATGTTAGAATGACATGTTAAAGCATGATGCATGTTAGGCTATTTCATGGAATTGCACTACAAGTGCATGAGGCATGCAAGAGGTGACCAAACCAAACCCTAACAGAGGTATGACATGGCAAAACATCACTAAAAACATGCTGAAATGAAAACAAAACAAGTTAGAATGACATGCTACTTCATGAAGCATATAAGACTAGTTTGTGAGATTTACACTACAAGTGTATTAGGCATGCATGGAGTGACAAAACCAAGTAAAAAAAGTGGCATGCCATGCTAAAATAAGCCCAAATACAAGCCAATATATGGCCAACATAAGCTTAGCAAACATGCTCACACATGAGGCATATGAAGCAAGTATTCAAGACACAAGGAGAGGGGATGACCCTCTCCTTTTTGGGACCTCAAAACACCCTTCCAGTAGGTTGGACACACTGTTTGGCAGCATCTAGTTTTCTTTCTTCGCTAGACTCCATGTTTTGAAGGTTCTTATCGTTGTTGTTATTGCTGTTTACATTCAATATTTTATCACCTTGGATATAGTGAAAACATGTCGATGTTTACATTTTGGTGGCTTTATGATGCAGTTTGGTTTTGCGCTGCTAAATGTGCATGTTTGTTGACCCCTTTACTTTTGAACCAGAACTCTTATTCAAGGGGAATCACAATTCAGTTTAGAAAGGAGGAGGAAAGTAGGGACTTCCATTGTGCATTTGACCAATGGAAGAATGAAGTGGTTGTTCAAGGTGCTCTTTTGATATCCGCCTATAATTTTTGTTGAAAAAATGGATGTATATCTAGTCACCTGTTTGATACAATTTTTTTGTTTTGATTTGTTGCAACCCCTTTTTCCCTATTTTATATTTTGTTTAGTTGTTCTATTGAGTATTGTTTGGTCATTAAGATTCTTTAGTGCTTTGCTTGTAATTTGTACAAAGAACAATCGTATCTTGCATGGAACTTTAAATGAGGTGAAGCTTCTATTTGAAGTCATATGTCCCAACTTATTTTGAATGCTTTTGCATAAGATTGTGCCCTAATAGCTATAGGCACTTTAATTGGGTGTTGTATCTCTGTTGGGCATGCGTTTAGTATTGACACCTCTTGGGCATACTTCGGTGATGTGTCCCTAACTCAGATTAAATTTAATTATTTTGGACACTTTCACACGTTTCAAATACTTCTTAAGATTGCCTAAGTGTTCATTAAAATTTTTTTTTGACATTTTTTGATAAGTAAAATTACATTAGAGAAGGTGCCAAGGGGGCACCACCCTTATACAATGAGAAAAGAAAAAAAAAATCCCTAATTAAGATGGAGAAATTGAGATTTTGAATGAGGAGCAGTTGTAAATCATGGTTTAGAGAAGCCTAATTGTTTCTTGTTTTCCCTTGCAGGATCATGTGAACCAAATGGAACATTATCAGCTTCTAAAAGCAAGTTTGATGATAAGATAGAGTCATCTTCTGCCAAAATGTATTTTCATTACTATGGACAATTGCTACATCAACAAAATATGCTACAGGATTATGTGAGGACAGGTAATATTACTGAGCTTTGGTTTGTTGCTTGCTGATCTTGTTGTAGGTGTTTACCTTCTATGTTTGTAATTAAAAATTCTTTGTTAAAGGCATATGTGCCATTGTGCTGCTGGTAAAATGCTTTGTATCTTGTCAAACATTTTTGTTTTCCTTAATTGTAAAGAAATGCATGTCTATATTGAGTAGTTATAGATCACAAGGTGCATGCGTGAGTTGACATGATAAACATGCTTGTTTCAGGAACTTATTATGCTGCAGTCATTGAGAATTGCACTGATTTTGTTGGTCGTGTGGTTGTGGATGTTGGTGCTGGTAGCGGTATTCTGTCCTTATTTGCCGCTCAGGTTGCCTAAGTTTTGTTTGTGTTTGTGCATGAAAATATACTGACTTAATGGATTTATCTTTGTTTGTTGGCTTCTAGAATTCTATTCCAACTCCACCCTCTCTTTTTCTCTGCCTCACTTTTTTTTCTCATATCAGGCTGGCGCTAAACATGTTTATGCAGTGGAAGCATCTGAAATGGTAGAATATGCCAGGAAACTTATTGCTGGGAACCCATTGTTGGCTCAAAGAATTACGGTGCAATTTTTTGTTTTCTTGCATTTCAATTTAAATGTTAACGGAGTTAGAACACTGTTTCTTATCCTTTTTTGGGGGCATGTTTTCACTTAAATTATAGGTAGTCAAGGGTAAAGTTGAAGAAGTTGAATTGCCTGAGAAAGTAGATATTTTGATCTCGGAGCCAATGGGTAAGCTTATCATGGCATGTGCGCTATTGACAAATTCTAGTTAACTATGGCATTTTCTGTGATATTAAACATATAATGCCATGTTTGTTTTTTTTATTATTACTATGCAATTTAGTGACACCATCAATGTTATGTTACAAAGTGTGTGTGCGTGTGTTTTTTTTTACCCTCTTTTCTGGTTAAGTAATGGAGACACTTTTGTAACATTATAGAATTGGCATGAAGTTAGTATATGCTTGGACACAAGTGAAAATTGGGAAAGATATCTATTAAAAAAGTGACACATTGTGGTATTTTAGACTGGCACTCCGCCCAGTCTGCATGTTGGACAATCTATTCTATTAATAGTGATGGGGAGATTATCTATTGTTTTTTATGCACAGAATGAAGTCTCAGAATCTTTTTTTCTTCTTTTAGGGACCTTGTTAGTCAATGAAAGAATGCTGGAGACCTATGTAATTGCAAGGGATCGGTTCCTTGTTCCTAATGGAAAGATGTTTCCTACGATTGGAAGGTGATTGCTATGATCTTAATGATTTTTGTACCTACACAATACCATGGAAAAATGTTTAATGGTTCTCATTGTCATACTCCCTTAATCTCCTGTATTAAATTAGAAGACTTTCAGTTACTAGCTTGACTTCCCTCTGTGAACTTATGTGCTTTGACTTTTCTGCATACGTTATGGTGCAAATATCATGCATGGAACATATTGGAAATTCTATAAGAGATGGAAGAAACTCAATTCAAAAGCAGCCATGCTAGTTGGCAGGATTCTAGCTTTAGGCCTTGCTTAGGATGTTAAGTACGTTAGTTATTGATGTTTCTGTGTTTTTCTTTGATATTTATGTCCGGAACAGTTTTTAAATTTTCACTATGGACTATAAGTGGGAGGGTAGGTGTTATTTATTTATTTATTTGTTAGTGGCTTAGGTATATAGTGGGGTTGGGGTTGACTGAACCCAAAGTGTAGCAAGGGTCCCTAGGAGTGCCTACATATATTTGTTTCACTGTGTTTTATCATATTTGTTGCAAAGATTAATATGTGTGCTTTGTTATGTGTCATTTGTTTGGGTTCTGATGTTTAAGTTTGATTGCTCCTGCAGAATACATATGGCACCATTCAGTGATGAATATTTGTATGTTGAGATTGCAAATAAGGTAAGTGAAATGAGTTGAAGCATTTGTAGGGTTAATCACTATCATGTACCCTGTGATTAAGTGAAGGTTAAGAATGATATGTGAAATTTGCATGACCCCAATTGTAGGTGATTTTCCCCTCCTATTTCTTGTCAAAAGAATTCAATTTCAGTTTTTTTTTTTAAATTTATTTATCAAAAATAAAAATAAAAAATTCAGTTTTTAAATGTAAGTTGACCTTTTGGAATCTATCCAATTAAATAGTGATCGAACTAGTCTTACACCTATTTGTATGCAAATTGTAGTGAACGTTGCATTTTACTGGGACAAAGTCCTGGATCAAAAAATCAGGAACTTGTTTGTGCTGTTATTTTACTTGAGAAATTAAACAAGCAAAAAGGGGACTAAAAACAATATTAGGTCATTGGATTATTTGTAATTTTGGGTAAGATACATTAAATTATATCACTGCTTTTACCCTTCATTATTTTTCCTTGCAAATATGCTGGGCTCTTGTGCTCTTCTTTAATGAAGATAATATCTTCACTAGGAAAATTTTGTCTTCTGTTTTAGAATCAGTTTATTTTTGTTTGGTCACTTGTTGCTAAATGCATCCATTTGCTTTATATTGTTTATTTGTTACTACCATAAAAACTTGTTTTTTGTTGTGTTTTGGTTTTTTTGGCAATGAAAGTGGTCTAATATTTTTTACTCTTATCTACGCAGGCCCTCTTTTGGCAGCAACGAAGTTATTATGAGGTTGATCTAACACCTTTATATGGATTTGCTTTCCAAGGGTACTTTTCTCAGGTTCGTCTTACTTGCAAGCATAATTGTCAAATCGGGATTCGTACCATGAATCGAAATGGTTTCGTACCGAATCGCGAATCGTGAATCGTGAATCGTGAATTGTAAATATTCGGTCACTTTTTTAAATTACTTAAAAGCATATATATCCATACATTTAGATATCAAATATATCTTATGAATATAAAATATTTAGACTTAAATCTATGAAAATGTTATTTTGAATGATAATCACGTAGTTTAATAGGTAAAAAGTTAACAAAGTTCGTATGTAAGATCACCATCTTACCTTTTTCTTTTTTAGATAGTTTTTATCAACCATTCTTAATAAAGATAATAACAAATAGATAAAACTATCAATTTTCAAAGTAACAATAATTAACAATGATATTGATATTTGGACAATAAACAAACATACTTTTCTAAGTAATAGTGAGCAAATAATAAGAAATAATTAAAATATTTTAAAAGGTATAACTAACCTCACACATATAATATTCAATTTAATAAACTAACAATAGATAATTCATAGTGTAACTTTAATTTTAAACATCTTTAGAAGATATATTATGATTTTTTAAAGGGAAAAAAAATGAGAAAGTTAAAAATATGTCGAGTCTGACTGAATCTGATTGGATCCTATTAAAAATTCCATGATTCCTAAAATAACAACAAATCATGTATATATGTTGGTTATTTTGGTATTAAATGTTATTAGAAGTTGTTTATGTCATTTTCACTAAAAAGATAGAGAAAAAACGTCTAAAATATGTCAGACATAATAATTTCAAAAATTACATAAATCGTAAAAAGTGAATTAAATTGTGAATCGATTGTGAATCGTGCAATTCACTAGAGATTCACTTCGAATACCCATAGATTCGTATCGATTTTGCAAGAATTGCGAATCCTAAGATTTTGATAGCAGAACTTGCAAGTACTACAAATATTATTGAATTTTTAAGATGGTGTCACAGTTTTCTCATTATGCTTGGCTTTAAATGTCTACAAGTGCATTATAATGCATCTTATTTGTTGAACCTATTCCTGCTCTTTTCCTTCAATAATTTAGTTGTTGATACATAGAGTTTGGTTTGTAGAGGTTAGTTCTTTGAAGTTACATCTTTTGTTTGTTATGCAAAATTTTCTTATTATAAAAAATCACCGTGAAGAACAACATCACCATTTAAAAGCTCTAGAAGGGTATTTTGATTAATAAAATTGGGAGTAGAGAAGAAGGATTTATGTAAACGACCCCATTTGATGAGTTTGGAGGCTTGGTTTGGTTAAAGTTGGGATAGCTGTAAGTAGTGATCATTTGAAGAATGTAAATTTTTCTTAGAACTTCATTTTCATGTAGGATTTAGTTATTTCTATATTGCATGGGTACACACCAAGCTTATGAGTTTTGATCCCATTTGTAAGAGTGTCTTCTTTACCAAGCAGTGGAGATTTTGTCCACGCACATCTAATTCAGATTATCTATAACCTTAGATTGTAAGCAATTTTGAAGTATGTGTACCTTCTAGAACGTCAATAAATTTCATTCTCTTGTTAACACTGAAATAACTAATAATTAAATCCACTAGCATGAATCATTCCCTATTTTACTGGTTCACAGTGGGATTTTTTTTTTTTTATGAAAGGTAGCCCGCCCCTTGGATTGCCACCCTCAAAATCTTTTCAAACATATGGAAATGACATTATTTAAGATATCATAACAAAAAGCAGATGGTCTCAAGGCTTGTTTGAGATGATTTTATTTGTGGCAGGTCAATGTTCATTGAGGTGTGTCCTTTTGGAAGAATCTGTTATTTGTCTTCATTAGAAGAGTTCTCTCTCTTCCATGATGTGGATGATGTGGTCTGTGTAGAAAGAAAAATTAGGAGAAACTTTTAAGGGATTCCAGTTGAAAGTAGAAACTGTGAACACTCACATTGTTAGATTGTGGTAAATCTTGATACAGTCACTGACAGAAAAAAGCTGCCTGCAGTTTCCACATATGAATTGAATTAGGTCAATTTGAACACTCATATTATAAATGTGTTGGCAGGAAAGCATTGTTGAAAGGTTCTTGAAGCATTCAAGTACAATGTGTGTGTGTGTGTGTGTGTGTGTGTGTGCACGCCATGGTTACCATCAACTTGATGGTAAAGCATTGTTCAAAGGTTCTTGAAACTTTCGAGTACAATGTGTCTGTGCATACACTTCTGTCTGTCATGTTTATTGACAGTAATTATGTTGGCTTTTCTGTTTTTATCATGGTGACCTCTAATGATCTCTCTCTCTCTCTCTCTCTCCCCTTTACTTTCTGTACAGCCAGTGGTGGATGCTTTTGATCCTAGTCTATTAGTGGCTCCAGCAATATCTCATACGATTAACTTCACTTCTATAAAGGTATTAGTTAACTGTCTAAATAAGAACTATCACTTGCCAACCACAGTAATATTTATAAAAAAAATACTTGTTTCTTTATTAGCACAGCAATTGTTCTTTCATAGTCCATGACTGGTGGGCATTCATGGATTTGAAGAGGTCAAGTTAAAAAGGTTTTGTGGAATGGAATTACTGTTTCTGTAACTATGGAACTGCTGAAATTATGGATCACAAAGGGGGTCTACTAGGGTACAAAAATGTCGGAGGTTTTGATAGCTGCTCACATTGTCTTTCTTTGCAGGGTATATATGGATTTCTGTTTTGTAAACTTTGTGGGATTGTTTGGGCAATGGAATATGATGCAACCTGATTATGAAACTACCCATAGAGGCTGTAATATATCCATGTTAAATGGGATTGAAGTATGGAATAAAGCTTGATGATTGTCTTATATTTTTCATTCTGCAGGAAGAGGAGTTGTATGAAATTGATGTTCCATTGAAATTCAAAGCCCCTGCGGGTACTAGAATTCATGGGTTGGCATGTTGGTTTGATGTATTGTTCGATGGGAGGTAATCATTTGATGTTTGATTAATAATGTTCCTCTCTCTCTCTCTCTCTCTCTCTCACAACCATTGTTAATTCCTCATTCTACAGTACTGTACAAAGGTGGCTGAGCACAGCTCCTGGTGCGGCTACAACCCACTGGTATCAGCTGCGTTGTGTCCTCTCTCAGCCACTTTATGTCATGCCAGGACAAGAAATTACAGGTCAACTCCACATGATTGCACACAATGCTCAGAGTTATTCTATTAACTTAACGATGACAAGTTAGTGTTCATGATCTAACTAGTTCAGTTGTATTTGTTTGTTAATAGGATTCTTTAAATGTTCTAATTAGTGGTAAATGAACTTAAATAGCTAAAAGTTGGGCCGCTGGTGCCGGACAAGGAGGAATAGTCCATACATCATCCGGCAAATTTGATCTCAAAGAGCCCTATTACCGAATGTCTCAACCCCAAGCCTATTCAATTGCCCAAGATCAACCAACACATCATCTAAAAAATACACAGGTATTGAATCATCTTTGTCATCATGTTGTGATCCTCATGATTTGGTTTTGAAACAAAGGAATAATGGCACACCATGCCTTGCCATTGTTTTGCTTTTCCTATGCATTTGGTCATTTTTCGAAGTGTTGGTGACTTGGTTTGCTGCTTGGCAGGATATACAAATACAATCACAGGAAGAAGAAGCATTTGAGTTGATGCATCAACCATCTCAAAATGTGGATATTGAGTACATTGAGTGAGTCACTGAAAAAATAAATAAAAAGAAAAAAGAAAGAGAAGCTACTGAATATTGATTGATTCTCTGTAAATTATATCAAAATGAGTAAAAAATTTCATTGTTCAATACCCGGAGAATATCAAGATTTTGACTAGTTGAATAATCAAATGTGGCTTGCTTCAAATTATGTTATCTTGATAACCATTTATACTAGTACAAATTTTCACCGTTATACGAACAAACCTACCAATTAAGTGTTTCTGAAAGAAAATTTCAAATTTCAGAAAATGTTGAAGTGGTGACTGCTAGTTTCTAGGAGCTAGTTCTATTTATACGGTCACTGTTACTTCTTCCGAGATGGAGAAAAACAACAAATATTGAATTATACTACTTTTCCGATTAAATCTCTAGAAATTAAAATTTTCATTCAAATATGCCTTCTAATTTTTCAATTTGATTTTGGGAACAAGTTTATAAGCCAAATTTGTTGACTTATATATGTCAAATTACCTTTTAACTTTTTTAAACGTTTTTTTCGTAATGAAGTAAAAAGGCCAACTTATAAAACACTTCCTAAAACATTCACTTTTGAAAGTTAAAAAGCATAGTTTGTGACCAACTTAAAAAACAAATTGACAAAATTAATTCTAAGGAGTTTTTATACTTTTTTTGAAAAGTTCGAAGAATTGCACATCGTTTTGGAATGTGTAAAAAATTTTATATTTCAAGTCATTTATGTACTCGTTTTGAAATGTTTTTTAAATAAAAAAAAATTCACATATAAAAATTCATTCCAAATTGATTCTCATATATTATATATCTTACCTTTTTAGCACAAAAGAAAAAAAGAAAGAAATATAATAGAAATAAGAGTATAACTAAATCTACTTTTTAAATAATATATTAAATCTATCTTTTCAAAATTAATGGGACTAATTGATCTATAAAAAAATCTTTAAGGTTAAATAAATCACCATTACTCAAGATCAAATTTATAAGTAAGTTTTTCATTTTAATATTTATTTATAACCAAACCAAATCAAATGGAATCAAACTTTGCATATCAATCAATTGGGTTGACCAATTCGAATATTTTTTTAATATCTATTTATATTCTAAAAAAGCAAGAAGATAAAATGGAAAATTTAGTCAGAGTTTTTTAACAAAAAATAAATCTAAAAACATTCCATTTTCTTAAATAATATAATTATAAAAAAATATATATCTCACCATTTCCTAGGATATACTTTTTAAGTTTATTATAATGAGATTCACATATTCCTTCTCTATAATTCTTGTCATCCAAACATAATCAAATAGAAATAATTGGTCCATGAAAGAGATATCAGATCAATTCTTGAACTTATTTTTATCCATTCAATGTTATACAATTCAATTTAAGAAAATTCCTAAAATTCAAGTCTCTTCATCTCTTTAACCACCAAAAAAAAAAACTTAATTTCTACTTCTATCTCTTCATCTCCTCTCCTCTCATTTGTGTCCTACTAAAGAGCAAAAAAATAAAGAAAAAGATAAAAAGAAAATATAAAAAAGAAAAGAGAGCAAAAGTTATATATAATTATGTGAAAGAATTCATCATTCACTTGGAGTCAAAATTGTTAGTCTCAGCTAATTCTAGACTCTGTTTGGGAAAGTCTCATGGACCTTGACTTCAATTCCGCACTGGTGGTTTATCATCGTCTACTGCACACTTTGCACAAAAACAACACCAACCGTTTAATATACTATTTATAAGATTCATACATAATATTTTCATTTTCATTGTATTTACATTATAAATTTAAATACTGATTTAAAAAATTAAAAAAAAAACTTATATTTCATTCATATTATTTAGAGAAAATTAGTCTAACATCCCTCTCCAACTTTTAGCAATGGGAGAGGTCCACAATAAAAAAAATTTGTAGTCTAAGGTCCCTCACCTATACCCATATATAACACCCATTCTTTCATTTTCTCTCCTCTCCCTTCTTGCACCAAATAACTCTCTCTCTCTCTCTCTCCTCTTTGTCTGCAACATTGTTCAAAGCTTCATTGGCATTGACTACGACAGAGGAATTTGCACTAACAAGATTTATAAAGCTGATCGTCGATTTATATGAAGATTCTTGATAATGCTTTATACAACAAGATTTATATGAAGCAACGCACTAGTCCTCATTATTGTTCCTCCAATCACTAGTCCTCTGATGAAGATTCCTCCGTCAACAAATATCATTACCCTCGGAGGAAAAATATCAAGAAGCAGAACACTAGTAATCTTTATAAAAGCATTATAGCAGATATGAAAGCAGAAACAAAATGCATCAGTTACATATTCACAAGCACAACTGAAAAATATTTATCATTGCTTCTCTTACTTTTTTCTCGTTTCTTCTTCATTGTCTTTATTGTTGATCTCAATAAACCAAATCTTAAAATCTTCATACAACATTTATTGAAGAAATCCACATAAAAAGGTGTATTCGGGAGCTGAGGACATGGATTCAGCAAAGAAAGTGTTTGATGAAATGTCAAGGAGAGAATGTCTAAAGTCTCTCAAATCAATCTAGAGAAATTTCAATCCAAACCAGAGAATTTCTCTAGACCAACCTAAAAAAAATTTAGTTCAAACCAGAGAATTTCTCTAGTCATCCAATACATGAAGCAGAAGCAGCGATCATTATGCACAAAAGTAAAAGATAATGCTGCCAAGAAAACACAACATCTACCTGGTCAAGATGTGCATCTACAGATGTGAACAACGCCAAAAAAATTTGTGAACAAAGTTGGGACCATGAATTTGTTTAGTAACTTGCTACTGTGGATATTGAGCGGGGCTTCATCTAAAGGGTTCAACTCATTTCTTTCGATGTTTAGAGACGTGCGAGATCAAGGCGGCCAAGTTTATCCAGATCTAGCCAGGTAAGAAAATCATGCAACATAAAATGCTCCCTAAGGATTAGAATGTTGGTTGGTCCTTGTATTTTTTGAATGTTTAATTCTAATGTTATTGTAAAGGGTTTTGTAGAAATATTAGTTTATACATAAATGGTTGCATAAACTGGATATGGAGTAATGGTCAACAACAACAGTATTGTTAATAAATAGAAGTTGAAATAAGAAAAGGAAAAAGAAAAAAAAATTCTCTAGTTTGAACTTAGAGAAATTTCAATTTTCTCTGGTTTGAAACCAGAGAAATTTGGTGTTGGTGATGTGTAAAATTTTCTCTGTGATGTGTCCAGAGAAATTTGGTGTTGGAGATGTGTAAAATTTCTCTGTAATGTGTCCAGAGAAATTTCATGTGGGTGATGTGTAAAATTTTCTCTATGATGTGTCCAAAAAAATTTGGTGTCGATGAGTAAAATTTTCTGTTTGATATATCCAGAGAAATTTGGAATTGGAATTTTCTCTGTGATATGTCCAGAGAACTTTGGAATTTTCTCTGTGATTTATCCAGAGAAATTCTCTGAATCGAATTTTCTCTAGATCAATGTTAAGGGACCTTAGATATTATGAAAATATCAAGTCCCCTTTATGCTACAAAATTTTAATATCAGGGACCTTAAAAAAAAATCGCCATAATATTTTTCTTCATACATGATCTATAGTGAAGCATGAATTGAATTCAATCTCCACCACATATAGCCATTTGTGGATAAATTTGGGGTGCCAAATTTTGAGACCTAGTTTTTTTGTAAAAAAAATAGTCTATGTGGTTTGTCTCCAAAAACATGTTTGGTTGAAAATTTTTAAATTTTTTTTCAAAATCACTTTTTTTTTCAACTACACATTAATAATCACTTTTTCATTCTCTTCTCTTTTTCTCAATCACTTTTTCTCTTATACCCATTTAATCAACTACAAAAATAATAATAATAACTATTAAATCATCCCAAACTCCAACATTTGAAAATTATTTTCAAAATCTATAATTAGACAAATTTTCAAAATTTTTAAATTCTCTTAAAAATTTTATTTTAAAAATAATATGTCAAAACACAAACCCTATATTTGCTTCATTTTTCTCTCTTCTCTCTCTCCTGCTACACTGAAGACGAACTTGGTTCTCCAGCATTGACTGGATTCCCAAGTAGACCACTTCGGCCACATGGCACAGTCGGAGATCAGTAAGCTCAGCTGCATCTGATAAATCTTTCCAATTTTCTCTATTTGACATTCTCATTGAATTCTTGCTTTTATACAAGTAGGTGATTGATTACATTTCTTGCAAAATCGCATGAGATTCTATATAGATTTCGTGGGTTTTATTTTCCTGTTCGTTTTTATCTAAACCCCGTTTATGATAAAGTTTTAAACCCACCAAATTCATTTAGATTCCCCAATTCAACTTTCCTCATTTATTTCTATTTGATTCCACATTTTTATTTATTATTATTTTATTTTATTTTTTATTTATTTTTCCTGTGAGTTTGCTGAGATAAATGAGGATAACTGGAAGTGTAGTTGTTGAGAAATAGTTTGTTTTTGTAAGAAAATGTAATTTAAAATTGAATTTCCTAGGGGAAAAAACATGCCTTGTTTTGATATAAGCATTTTGCATTAGATGGTTACCATGTTAGGTTGGGACTGTTTTGCTGAGAAATGTAATTTGGAGGTTTTGACAGGCTAGGTGCAGGCAATGGAGATAGTAGGGGCTAGGTGCAGGGTAGGTGTCAGCTGAGAATCGTATGCCTCAATGTTCGATTCAGGTAAACAATTTGATTCAAATTTTAACTATAATTTACGTTGCTTGTCGTGGTTGATGATTTATCTCAATTAGATATATGAATCTCTTGAGTTTCGAATTCTAATTCTAAGCTCTGTATAATCTGAACCTTTAGGTTCTTGGAGAATCATGTTTTGGTTTGATTCATAATGTTTGTTGTTGAATTCAAACTGTTACATGACAATTATTAATCATTATTGTTGCTCCCATTGAAGGTATTTCTCTTGTAATTGACTTTGGATTGTTGAGTTTTGCACTAGTTCTTGGGATATTCATGGTTATATGATATGATGCACGAATATGGATACGGGACACGTAAATTTTAAAAAAATAGAAGACATGACATGCTGGAGACACGTTTAATATATATAATTTTATTTATTTATTATATGTCTAAAATAAAAAGAAAAATCATTAATTTTTATACAATTACAATAATAATAAAATTAATAAACATATTTTTTTAATTTTTTAATAAAAAATGAGTCTTTTTAAATAAAAATAATTTATTTTATGAATTTTAGGTTTAATAAAAATAAGGATAAAAAAAAAAGTGAGGGAAGAAACTAAAGGAGGAGAGAGAAATAGAAGAGAGAGAGAGAGACGGGTGAATCAGCAACAGGGGGAAAAAAAATAAAAAGGAGAAACAAAGGAAAGGGCGAGAGAGAATAGGAGAAGACGAAGAAAAGGGAGGAGAAGAAGGTGGAGACAGAAGACGAAGACGAGGAGGAGGAGAAGAAGAAGAGAGCAGACGAAGAATACCTCAGCTTCTTCAATTGATCTGAACAGGTTAGGGCTCCTCTCCCCTCCTCCACTCCCTCGATCTCTTTCTCTGTCTTCTCTCCTCCCTCGATCTCTTTCTCTCCAACAGTTAGGGCTTCGATCCACCTCATGCGTGTCATTTGCATTCGATTCGTAGATGTTGGATTTGAGATCAAACTACTTTTATTCGTTTGCTTATTTATTGTTCTGGCCTAAGATTTTAAGCTCAAATATGGACTTGACTGATGTTGTTTTTGATTTGAATGACTTTGATCTGGATTGAACGGATGCAGATCCTGAGCTAGCTAATTCGAAATGCTACAATCTAGAGTTTTTGGTTCTCTTAGATTTAGGGCTTTGATTTGGTATTGACCTAGAGTTCTATGTGCTATCTTTTTCCCTTTTCTTTTCCATCTTTCTTTCTTTCTTTCATTTCATTTAAAAAAAAAAATAAAAAAAATAAGCTAAATATTTAAAAACTGATGTTATAATTCCAAAAATAGAGGATGGTTACATAATTACCATAATGCCGTAGTTTTATACGCAAATATTTTTGTTTTTAGGTTGATTTGTTAGCTTGCTTTTTATGAATCCATATCAAGAAATTAGACAAAGTTATGAGCTTTCTCTCTACATTGAATTGGCTTTTCCTTGAGCTTCTTATGGGCTCATGAATTTTGGCAACAAAGTGATTATGATGGGTCAAACAGATTATTGTCATGATGATAATATTGCTAGTTTAAACAGTTTTATCTCATCTCATGCTTATGTTTCCTGTAGAGCTGATCTTGTATTTATGTTGTTTACTCTATTCTGGGGTGGTATGACCTCACTTTTCTTATAAAAATACAATGACATTCACCATATGTTGTTGGTCCTTATCGAGCATCTCTTTAATATTGGATTCATTGCAGGGTAGAAATGTCGATGCCTTGATTTTGTATTGACAAGCTGTGCCCTCTCTGTCTCATATCCAAATATGATTTTCCTTTGCCCTACAGGTATGTGTATGTATTGTTTCTTTCGATTTTGCTGTCAATGCTACTTTCTGAATGTGTTTTGTTGAAGTGGAAGTGTTTTAGCTTTTCATTGAAGTGAATAGGTGAGGTTGTTCAACCATAATTTGATTCAATTTACACTTCTTCTATGCGTCTGCTACATAATAAGACTTGATTCTTTCACTCTTTCATTTTTGATTCAGATAGAAAACTCGAAGATCTAATGATAAATTTTTGGTGAAAATCCAATAAAATTTTAGCACATTTTGCAATAGAGTTTGAAGGCAGTGATTTATTGTGCTCCCCTGGTACAACTTCAAGAAATTTGACTTATTTTGAATTGTTTTGAGTGTCTCCTCGACTAAAAAACTTATAGAAAACAGTAGGTTAAAATAGAATTCAGCATAGTAATAAAACAAAACACAACCTAGTTTGAGATTTATTTAAAATTCATTTATTGGAATTTTCTTCTATTACACAATATACTAGGCTTATGGAGGGACTGCCTGTTAAAATTTCATGAAATTACGAGGTAGAGAACTATTTTTAAAAATTCATCAAAGTCAGGCCTCTGCACAATTTCAATTCTGCGCAATCATGAAAACTGACCCCCAAAATAGCTATGCTTTTGCTTTACTAAAGCCTCTTTTCATTCCATCTTGTAAACATGATTTAAAATACATCAAAGATCAATAAATTCATGCTTGAAACAATTTAACAAGAAATTAAAAATTGATTTGAAAAATTTACCAACTAAGAAATTTTTGTCAAGCTCTCTAGAAATTGAGTGAAGTTCTGCTTAAGGACTTGTACCTCATTGTGTTTCGAATTATTTTGCAGGGGAAGTGTGGTATTGAGAAACAACCTTCTTATTTATTTATTTATTTATTATTTTTTTTTTTTGGGGGGGGGGGGGAGGATTGCTCTAATTGAGACTAGGTCAGGCACAATTTTTAAGGTCACAATTTTCTAGATAAGGAAAATTGCTTCTACGAATCATCTTCTTCCTTTTATTGGTGCTTTCGCTCTTTCCAAATATTTGGTTAATCGTGAATAGTAGAGTAGAGTCCAATTATATCTTTTGTGCTTGTATAGTATTTTGGTCCTTAACTCTCAAATCTTTGAAGCCCTTTTAACTGTGTCTCTTTGTGATGCTAGCTGTTTAGACATAATTGATAGTTACCTAAATCATTTTGAACTGAAATGACGCAGAAGTGGCTTCGGCAGAGTTAGTACTAGTTGTGGAGAAACATATGTTAGAATCTGCTTCTCTTGATTCTGTTGTTAAAGCCGTATTTTTCTTGTTATCAGATATATTCTTGGTGTTGTATGGAAAATTCCATTTTGTGGGGTGTCCAATAATTATCTACTTTATTTTATTTATTTATGTATTTATATGTTTTTTGGGGGACTTTTAACCTCTTTTCCCTTTTAACCTTAACTATGAGATTCTTCTTTTTATTTTCTGAAACAAAATTTTAGTATATAGAGAAAACCAATTGTATTGAAGAAATGCCCTAGCACTGTAAAACGTAGCTAAGGTCTTGCATAAACGATGAAATTCTGATACAGGGAATGAAACAATTACTCATGATAGAAATAAAGGAAGGAACAAAAGAACTTCAAAAATGGAATATCAACACGTAGGTGATTTAGAAAACCGTAAGTGAGGTGTTTAAGTTAAAGTAATATCGTTAAGCTATAATTACTCAGTAAATTCTCTTTCTTAGAGACTAATTAAACTTGAGCCCTGTTTGGTAGAGCTGTGGGAAAGTGCTTATAGCTTATGCCTAAACAGCTTATAGCTTATAACTTTCAGCTTAAGCTGATTTCCAGCTTATTCTTAAAGCATCTCCTGCTCCACTCAAAGAATAAGCTGATTTCTGACTTCCACAAAGTTATAAGTTATAAGCTATAAGCTAAACCAAACACATCAAAATAGCTTAAATTAAGCTGAAAGCTGAAATAAGCTGTAAATAATTTCTGCCAAACAGGCACTTGGTCACTTAAGATAATGAAACAATTAGTGGCTTAAGCTATTATTTCATACAACAAAAGAGAGAAGGATGGATAAAGTTAGAGAGAAAATTTCTTCTTGAGAGGTAGAAGAGAAAAAAAACTTTAAGTGAGTTGCTTAAGTTAAACTAAGATCATTAAGTTATAATAAGTAAGTAAATTCTCTTCCGTAGAGAATAAGCATGATTAGTTTGAGTTAAACTCGGTCATTTAAGAAAATGAAGTTGATTATATATAAATTTTGGTTTAAATTCACTTAAATGAGTAGCAAAAGCAACCCTATCAATGAAAATCTTTCCCCACATACAAACAGACTACCTGATGAAATACATGTTATAGCAAGCTCTGTTATCATGGTTCATTAGATGTTTCACTGTTTATACAAAATGGTAAGGTTTATGCATGATTACAAGTCTGTGGTTCGAGATGACTTACTTTGCCTTGTCTGGAGGAACATCTCTCAACCACTCAAGGTCAATGCTTCCATGTTTCTAACCATTCGGTTTTAGGAAATCCTGCATAATCATGTAATCATTATTGACTTTATTTATAGGTTTCTGCATTTAGCTTGTTATTACACACGACTAGAGCCATTTGAAGCTGATTTTGACAAATATGATTTGTACTCGTACCTTGATTCACTCTGCTAGCAAGTTGTTCATTCCTAGTTCTCTGATAGAATTAGAAATCTCATTGACATCTGCACATTGTATTGCTTCATAGTCCAGGGAGTCCATAGCATTAACTGATTTACCCTTTTTTGACCAAACTTACCTTTTGCATATAGAGAGCATTAGCACCTTCTTGACTAGGGCAGGATACCTTTTTTCTAGGATTGTATTATTGCCTCTTTGAATGGTTTAGTGAATCTTAGATTTCATTTCTAAATTAGTACAGGGCAACCCTACGCCCCCAATAGGCATGAATGCTACTTATGTGCTTATGTGATATTTTGGAAATGATTTGATTTGATTCCAGGGATCAACTATGAGAAAGATAGGGATTTCATTCCCAAACTTTGGGGAGTCTGATATGGCAGTGATTTGATTCTGTGGCAATCCGAGGTATTTGGGGCAGTAATCCAATTTCAAAGATTTGGGGATTCAATTTAGGCAGTGATTCATATTTTGATCATGATTTGAGTAATCGGTAGTAAATTAGGGCGGTGGTTTCCCGATTATAAAGAATTTGAGTTTGAATTTAGGTTCTTGCCTTAGCAATAAATAAAAAAAAGAAAAGAATGATTGCCTTTTTAAAATTTAAATCTCCAAGAAAACATGTGATTAAAGAATAATTTCTAAAAAAAAGAAACTTTCCAACTTAAGTAGAGCCACAGAGATTATGGAAGGTGTTTGATTGAATAAGAATCTTTAAGTCATTGATTTTAGGGGGAATTTCAACTTTTATGAAAAAGGAAGTGGTGACCAAATCTTCAATTTTGAATAAAATTTGGAATCCCCTAAAAGATATTTGACTAAGGAGACAATTGTTTGATTAGATACTTGGAATAAAATCGAAAGCTCCTTGGGAGGAAAGAATTTTGAAAGAAAACCCGAGTAGAATTTTAGTAATTATGAAATTTTTTTGATCAAACAGAAATCTTTAGATTTTTGACTTTAGATGGAATTTGATTTTATGGAAAAGTGTTGATAAGGAGGTAATGACCGAGTCTCTCACTTTGAAATGAAATTTTGAATTTCCTTAGAAGACATTTGACTATAAGGTAACTGATTGATTTCTTGGAACAAGATCTAAAATTTGTTGGAAATTTTTTGAAAATAAAATTTGAATAGAGTTCGGAAATTATAAAAAGTTCTTTTCATCAAGTAAAAATCTTTGGGCCACTGACTTTAAGGAACCTTAATTTTATGGAGAAATGTTAGACACGGAAGTAATGACCAAGTCTCTCATTTTGAATAAAATTTTGGTTCCTCTATAAGATATTTGGCTAAAGAATGATTGTTTGATTGATTCCTTGGAATAAAATTGGAACTCCTCAAAACATTTGAAAAAAAAGAGGAAAGGAAAACATTGAAATTTTAAATAAAAAAAGGCATTTTATTTTGAAAATGGATTGTGAAAAAAAAAAAAGAATTGAAATTTGATCACGCACTTTTGAAAATAAATTGGGCCACATTTCGAGAAACAATAAATAATGGAAAGACAATTGTTTAGATTGATCATTTGGTAGGATTCCTTAAAATTGCCTTGGTTGGGAATGGGTGATGATGATGACTTCGAGATCCGATGGTAAGTGTTAAACAAAATTGACTGGGTCCATTCACCTATTTTCAAGTTTGTTGCATAATATCCCGGACATTATTCGTGGGTTATGTTATGTCAATAAGGCAAGCATCAAATTATGCTACTAGTACTGTTTGATCATTCCCTTGTGGAAGGAGAGGTATATTGATAGTATTAACTGATGTATCCTTTTGTGACCAAACTTACCTTTTGCGTATAGAGAGCATTAGCACCTTCCAGATTAGGGCAGGATATCCTCTTTTCCAGGATTGTATTATTGCCTCTTTGAATGATTTAGTGAATCCTAGATATCTTTTCTAAATTAAGACAGGGCTACCCTACCCCCCCAATAGGCATGAATGCAAATTATGTGCTTATGTGATATTTTGGAAATGATTTGATTTGATTCCAGGGATCAACAATGAGATAACCCATGAATAAAGAATTTGATATTGAATTTGGGTTCTTACCTTTGTGATAAAAAAAAGAAAGAAAAAAAAAAAGAAAGTATTATTGCCTTTTTAAAATTTAAATGTCCAAGAAACACATGTGATTAAAGAATAACTTCTAAAAAAAAGAAACTTTCCAACTTAAGTAGAGCCTCAGAGATTATGGAAGGTGTTTGATTGAATAAGAATCTTTAAGTCATTGACTGTAAGGGCAATTTCAACTTTTATGAAAAATGGTAGATAAGGAAGTGGTGACCAAATCTTCAATTTTGAATAAAATTCGAAATCCCCTAAAAGATACTTGACTAAGGAGACTATTGTTCGATTAGATACTTGGAATAAAATCCAAAACTTCTTGGGAGGTAAGAATTTTAAAAAAAAACCGGAGTAGAATTTTAGTAATTATGACAAGTTTTTGATCAGTTAGAAATCTTTAGGTTTTTGACTTTAGGGGGAATTTGATTTTATGGAAAAGTGTTGATAAGGATGTAATGACCAAGTCTTTCACTTTGAAATGAAATTTTGAATTTCCTTAGAAGAACTTTGACTATAAATAAGATCTAAAATTCCTTGAAAATTTTTTTAAAATAAAATTTGAATAGAGTTCGGAAATTATGGAAAGTTCTTTTCATCAAGTAAAAATCTTTGGGCCACTGACTTTGAGGGAACCTTAATTTTATGGAGAAATGCTTGACAAGGAAGTAATGACCAAGTCTCTCACTTTGAATGAAATTTTGGTTCCTCTATAAGATATTTGGCTAAAGAACGATTGTTTGATTGATTCCTTGGAATAAAATCTGAACTCCTCAAAACATTTGAAAAAAAAGAGGAAAGGAAAACGTTGAAATTTTAAATAAAAAAAGGTACTTTATTTTGAAGAAGAATTTTGAAAAAAAAAATAGAAGTTGAAATTTGTTCGCGCACTTTTGAAAATAAATTGGGGCACATTTCGGGAAATAATAAATAATGGAAAGACAATTGTTTAGATTGATCACTCTGGTAGGATTATTTAAAATTCCTCAAAAGTGCCGTGGTTGGGCAACTATCACCTAATGGGTGATGATGATGACTTCTAGATCTAATGGTAAGTGTTTAACAAAATTGACTGGGTCCATTCACCTATCCTCGGGTTTGTTGCATAATATCCCGGACACTATTCGTGGGTTATGTTATGTTAATAAGGCAAGAATCAGATTATGTTATTTGTACTGTTTGATCATTCCGTTGTGGAAGGAGTGGTATAATGATAGTCATAATTGATGTACCTTTTTGTGACCAAATTAACCTTTTGCATATAGGGAGCATTAGCACCTGCCAAACTAAGACAGGATACCCTCCTTTACAGGGTTGTATTATTGCTTCTTTAAATGATTTAGTAAATCCTAGATCTCATTTCTAAATTAGGACAGGGCAACCCTATCCCGCAATAGGCATGAATGCAACTTGTGTGCTTATGTGATATTTTGGAAATGATTTGATTTGATTCCAGGCATCAACAATAAGAAAGACAATGATTTCATTCCCAAAATCTAGGGAGTTTGATATGGCAGTGATTTAATTTTGTGATACTCCGAGTTATTTAGGTCAATGATCCAATTACAAAGATTTGATTGTTCAATTTAGGCAGTGATTCATATTTTGATAATAATTTGTGTAATCAATAGTAAATTAGGGTGGTGGTTTCCCAATTATTAAGAATTTGAGTTTGAATTTGGGTTCTTACCTTAGTGATAAAAAAAAACAAAACAAAGAAATGATTGGCTTTTTAAAATTTAGATCTCCTAGAACACATGTGATTAAAGAATAACTTTGAAAAAAAAGAAACTTTCCAATTTAAGTTGAGCTTTGGAGATTATGGAAGGTGTTTGATTGAGTAAGAATCTTTAAGCCATTGACTGTTCGGGGAATTTCAACTTTTATGAAAAATGGTAGATAAGGAAGTGGTGACCAAATCTTTAATTTTGGATAAAATTTGAAATCGCCTAAAAGATATTTGTCTAAGGAGACAATTGTTTGATTAGATAATTAGAATAAAATCGAAAGTTCCGTGGAAAGGTAGAATTTTTAAAGAAAATCCGAGTAGAATTTTAGAAATTGTGAAATGTTTTTGATTGGATATAAATCTTTAGGTTTTTGACTTTAGAGGGAATTTGATTTTATGGAAAAGTGTTGATAAGAAGGTAATGACTGAGTTTTTCACTTTGAAATGAAATTTTGAATTTCCTTAGAAGACGTTTGACTATTAGGTAACGGTTTGATTGATTTCTTGGAATAAGATCTAAAACTCCTTGGAAATTTTTTGAAAATAAAATTTGTATAGAGTTCGGAAATTATGGAAAGTTCTTTTGATCAAGTAAAAATCTTTGGGCAGCTTATTTTGGGGGAACCTTAATTTTGTGGAGAAATGTTAGACAAGGAAGTAATGACCAAGTCTCTCATTTTTAATAAAATTTGGTTCCTCTATAAGATATTTGGCTAAAGAATGATTGTTTGATTGATTCCTTGGAATAAAATCAGAACTCCTCAAAACATTTGAAAAAAAGGAGGGGAGGAAAACATTGAAATTTTAAATAAAAAAGCCACTTTATTTTGTAAAAAAAGAAGTTGAAATTTGATTGCATACTTTTGAAAATAAATTAGGGCATATTTCGGAAAACAATAAATAAGGGAAAGACAATTATTTAGATTGATCACTCTGGTAGGATTCCTTAAAATTCCTCAAAATTGCCTTGGTTAGGCAACTATCACCTAGTGGGTGATGATGATGACATCGAGATCCGATGGTAAGTGTTAAACAAATTTGACAGAGTCCATTAACATATCCTCAAGTTTGTTGCATAATATCCCGGACACTATTCGTGTGTTATGTTATGTCAATGAGGCAAGCATCAGATTATGTTACTAGTATTGTTTGATCATTCTGTTGTGGAACGAGTGGTATATTGATAGTAATAACCGATATACCTTTTTGTGACCAAACTTACCTTTTGCATATGGAGAGCATTCGCACCTTCCAAACTAAGGCCGGATACCCTTCTTTCTAGGATTGTATTTATGCCTCTTTGAATGATTTAGTGAATCCTAGATCTCATTTCTAAATTAGGAAGGGCCAACCTTATCCCCCAATAGGCATGAATGCAACTTATGTGCTTATGTGATATTTTTGGAAATGATTTGATTTGATTCCAGGGATCAACAATCAGAAAGACAATGATTTCATTCCCAAAATCTGGGGAGTCTGATATGGCAGCGATTTGATTTTGTGATAGTCCGAGTTATTTGGGGCAATGATCCAATTACAAAGATTTGGGTGTTGAATTTAAGTAGTGATTCATATTTTGATGATGATTTGAGTAATCAGTTGTAAATTAGGGGGGTGGTTTCCCAATTATAAATAATTTGACTTTGAATTTGGGTTCTTACCTTAGTGATGAAAAAAAAAAGAATGATTGCCTTTTTAAAATTTAAATCTCCAAGAAAACATGTGATTAAAGAATAACTTCTAAAACAAAGAAATTTTCCTATTTAAGTAGAGCCTCGGAGATTATGGAAGGTGTTTGATTGAATTAGAATCTTTAAGTCATTGACTGTGTGGGGAATTTCAACTTTTATGAAAAATGATAGACAAGGAAATGGTGACCAAATCTTCAATTTTGAATAAAATTTGAAATCTCCTAAAAGATAATTGACTAAGGAGACAATTGGTTGATTAGATACTTGGAATAAAATCCAAAGCTCCTTGGGAGGAAATAATTTTGAAAGAAAATCGGAGTGGAATTTTAGAAATTATGAAAAGTTTTTGATTAGACATAAATCTTTAGGTTCTTTACTTTAGAGGGAATTTGATTTTATGGAAAAGTGTTGATAAGGAGGTAATGACCGAGTCCTTCACTTTGAAATGAAAATTTGAATTTCCTTTGAAGACATTTGATTATATGGTAACTGTTTGATTGATTCTTCGAATAAGATTTAAAATTCCTTGGAAATTTTATGAAAACAAAACTTGAATAGAGTTCGGAAATTTTCGAAAGTTCTTTTCATCATGTAAAAATCCTTGGGCCATTGACTTTGTGGGAACCTTAATTTTGTGGAGAAATGTTAGATAAGGAAGTGATGACCATGTCTCTCATCTTGAATAAAATTTTGGTTCCTCTATAAGAAATTTGGCTAAAGGATGTTTGTTTGATTGATTCCTGGGAATAAATCCGAAATGCTCAATACTTTTGAAAAAAAAGAGAAATGGAAAACTTTGAAAATTTAAATAAAAAATATGACTTTATTTTGAAATAGGATTTTGAAAAAAAATTGAAGTTGAAATTTGATCTTGCACTTTTGAAAATAAATTGGGTCACATTTCAGGAAACATTAAATAATGAAAAGACAATTGTTTAGATTGATCACTCTGGTAAGATTCCTTAAAATTCCTGAAAATTCCCTTGGTTGGGTATCTATCACCTAATGGTTGATGATAATGACTTCAAGATCCAATGGTAAGTGTTAAACAAAATTGACTAGGTCCATTCACCTATCCTCAGGTTTGTTGCATAATATCCCGGACACTATTTGCGGGTTATGTTATGCCAATAATGCAGGCATCATGCTATTAGTAGTGTTTGATCATTCCCTTGTGCAATGAGAGGTATATTGATAGTAATAACTGATGTACCCTTTTGTGAGCAAACTTACCTTTTGCATGTATAGAGCATTAGCACCTTCCAAACTAGGGCAGGATACCCTCCTTTCTAGGATTGTAGTATTGCCTCTTTGAATAATTTAGTGAATCCTAGATCTCATTTCTAAATTAGGACCGGGCAACCCTACCTCCCAATAGGCATGAATGCAACTTATGTGCTTATGTGATATTTTGGAAATGATTTGATTTGATTCCAGGGATCAACAATGAGAAAGACAGTGACTTCATTCCCAAACTTTGGGGAGTTTGATATGGCAGTGATTTGATTCTACGGCATTCCAAGTTATTTGGGGCAATGATCCAATTACAAAGATTTGGGGGTTCAATTTCGGTAGTGATTCATATTTTGATAATGATTTGTGTAATCAGTAGTAAACATATTTTGATAATGATTTGTGTAATCAGTAGTAAATTAGGGCGGTGGTTTCCCGATTATAAAGAATTTGATATTGAATTTGGGTTCTTACCTTAGTGATCAAAAAAAAAAAGGGAAGTATTATTGCCTTTTTAAAATTTAAATGTCCAAGAAAACATGTGATTAAAGAATAATTTCTAAAAAAAAGAAACTTTCCAACTTAAGTAGAGCCTCGGAGATAATGGAAGTTGTTTGATTGAATAAGAATCTTTAAGTCATTGACTGTATGGGAATTTCAACTTTTATGAAAAATGGTAGATAAGGAAGTGGTGACCAAATCTTCAATTTTGAATAAATTCGAAATCCCCTAAAAGATACTTGACTGAGGAGACAATTGTTTGATTAGATACTTGGAATAAAATCCAAAGCTCCTTGGGAGGAAAGAAGTTTGAAAGAAAACCCGAGTAGAATTTTAGAAATTATGAAAACTTTTTGATCAGACAGAAATCTTTAGGTTTTTGACTTTAGAGGGAATTTGATTTTATGGAAAAGTATTGATAAGGATTTAATGATGGAGTCTTTCACTTTGAAATGAAATTTTGAATTTCCTTAGAAAAACTTTGACTATAAGGTAATTGTTTGATTGATTTTTTGGAATAATACCTAAAATTCCTTGGAATTTTTTTTAAAATAAAATTTGAATAGAATTCGGAAATTATGGAAAGTTCTTTTCATCTAGTAAAAATATTTGGACGACTGACTTTGAGGGAACCTTAATTTTGTGGAGAAATGTTAGACAAGGAAGTAATGACCAAGTCTCTCATTTTGAATAAAATTTTGGTCCCTCTATAAGATATTTGGCTAAAGAATGATTGTTTGATTGATTCCTTGGAATAAAATCTGAACTCCTCACAACATTTGAAAAAAAAAAAGAGGAAAGGAAAATGTTGAAATTTTAAATAAAAAAAGACACTTTATTTTGAAGAAGAATATTAAAAAAAAATAATGGAAGTTGAAATTTGTTCGCGCACTTTTGAAAATAAATTGGGTTACATTTCGAGAAACAATAAATAATGGAAAGACAATTGTTTAAATTGATCACTCTGGTTGGATTCCTTAAAATTCCCTTGGGCAACTATCACCTAATGGGTGATGATGATGATTTTGTGATCCGATGGTAAGTGTTAAACGAAATTGCCTCGGTCCATTCACCTATCCTCTGGTTTGTTGCATAATATTCTGAACACTATTCGTGGGTTATGTTATGTCAATAAGGCAAGCATCAGATTATGCTTCTAGTACTGTTTGATCGTTCCCTTCGGGAAGGAGTGGTATATTGATAGTAATAACTGATGTATCTTTTTGTGACAACTTATCTTTTGCATGTAGAGAGCATTAGCACCTTCCAAACTAAGACAGGATACCCTCCTTTCTAGGATTGTATTATTGCCTCTTTGAATGATTTAGTGAATCCTAGATCTCATTTCTCTAAATTAGGACAGGGCAACCTTATCCCGCAATAGGCATGAATGCAACTTATGTGCTTATGTGATATTTTGGAAATGATTTGATTTGATTCCAGGGATCAACAATAAGAAAAACAATTATTTCATTCACAAAATCTGGGGAGTCTGATATGGCTGTGATTTGATTTTGTGATAGTCCGAGTTATTTAGGGCAATGATTCAATTACAAAGGTTTGGGGGTTCAATTTAGGCAGTGATTCATATTTTGATCATGATTTGAGTAATCAGTACTAAATTAGGGGGGTTGTTTCTCAATTTTAAATAATTTGAGTTTGAATTTGGGTTCTTACCTTAGTGACCAAGTCTCTCATTTTGAATAAAATTTTGGTTCCTCTATAAGATATTTGGCTAAACGATGATTGTTTGATTGATTCTTTGGAATAAATTCTGAAGTCCTCAAATTTTGGAAAAAAAGAGGAAAGGAAAATTTTGAAAATTTAAATAAAAAAAGATTTTATTTTGAAAAAGGATTTTGAAAAAAAATTGAAATTGAAATTGAAATTTGATCATGCACTTTTGAAAATAAAGTGGGGCACATTTTGGGAAACAATAAATAATGAAAAGACAATTGTTTAGATTGATCACGTTGGTAGGATTCCTTAAAATTCCTTAAAATTCCCTTGGTTGGGAAACTATGACCTAATGGGTGATGATAATGACTTCAAGATCAATTGGTATGTGTTAAACAAAATTGATTAGGTCCATTCAACTATCCTTAGGTTTGTTGCATAATATCCTGGACACTATTTGCAGGCTATGTTATGCCAATAAGGCAAGCATCAAATTATGCTATTAGTAGTGTTTGATCTTTCCCTTGCGGAATAAGAGGTATATTGATAGTAATAACTGATGTACCCTTTTGTGAGCGAACTTAATTTTTTCATATAGAGAGCATTAGTACCTTCCAAACTAGGGCAGGATATCCTCATATCTTGGATTGTATTATTGCCTCTTTGAATGATTTAGTGAATCCTAGATCTCATTTCTAACTTAGGACAGGGAAACCTTACCCGCCAATAGGCATGAATGCAAATTATGTGCTTTTGTGATATTTAGATAATGATTTGATATGATTCTAGAGATCAACAATCAGAAAGACAGTGATTTCATTCCAAAATCTGGGGAGTTTGATATGGCAGTGATTTGATTCTGTGGCAATCCGAGTTATTTGGGACAATGATCCAATTACAAAGATTTGCTGGTTCAATTTAGGTCGTGATTCATATTTTGATCATGATTTGAGTAATCAGTAGTAATTAGGGGGGTCGTTTCCCAATTTTAAAGAATTTGAGTTTGAATTTGGGTTATTACCTTAGTGATTAGAAAAAAAGAAGAAAAAAAATGAATTATTGCCTTTTTAAAATTTAAATCTCCTATAAAACATGTGATTAAAGAATAACTTCTAAAAAAAAAGAAACTTTGCAACTTAAGTAGAGCCTTGGAGGTTAAGGAAGTTGTTTGATTGAATAAGAATCATTAAGTCATTGACTTTAGGGGGAATTTCAACTTTTATGAAAAATGGTAGATTAGGAAGTGGCGACTAAAACTTCAATTTTGAATAAAATTTCAAATCCCCCAAAAGATAATGGACTATGGAGACAATTGTTTTATTAGATATTTGGAATAAAATCCAAAGCTCCTTAGGAGGGAAGAATTTTGAAAAAAAAACCAAGTAGAATTTTAGAAATTATGAAAAGTTTTTGATTAGACAGAAATTTTTAGGTTTTCGACTTGAGAGGGAATTTGATTTTATGGAAAAGTGTTAGATAAGGAGGTAATGTCTGTGTCTCTCACTTTGAAATAAAATTTTGAATTTCCTTAGAAGACTGTTTGATTGATTTCTTCGAGTAAGATTTGAAATTCCTTTGAAATATTTTTAAAATAAAATTTGAGTTGAGTTTGGAAATTATGAAAAGTTCTTTTCATCAAGTAAAAGTCCTTGGCCTATTGACTTTGAGGTAACCTTAATTTTATGGAGAAATGTTAGACAAGGAAGTGATGACCAAGTCTCTCATTTTGAATAAAATTTTGGTTCCTCTATAAGATATTTGGCTAAAGGATGATTGTTTGATTGATTCCTTGGTATAAAATCCGAACTCAAAACTTTTGAAAAAAAAGATGAATGGAAAACTATGAAAATTTAAATAAAAAATGGTGCTTTATTTTGAAAAAAAATATAAGTTGAAATTTGATCATGCACTTTTGAAAATAAATTGGGGTACATTTCGGGAAACAATAAATAATGGAAAAACAATTGTTTAGATTCATCACTCTGGTGGGAATCCTTAAAATTCCTCAAAATTAGCTTTGTTTGGCAACTATGACCACCTTGTTTATGATGACGACTTCGAGATCCAATGGTTATTGTTAAGCAAAATTGACTGGGTCTATTCACCTATCCTTAGGTTTGTTACATAATACCCGTACACTATTCACGGACTATGTTATGTCAATAAGGCAAGCATCGGATTATGCTATTAGTACTATTTGATCATTCCCTTGTGGAATGAGAGGTATATTGATAGTAATAACTGATGCTCTTTTGTGACCAAACTTACCTATTGCATATAGAGAGCATTAGAACTTTCTAAACTAGGGTAGTAGACCCTCCTTTCTAGGATTGTATTATTGCTCTCCTTTCTCGGATTCTAGTATTGCCTCTTTGAATGATTTAGTGAATCCTAGATCTCATTTCTAAATTAGGACAGGGCAACCCTACCCTTCAATAGGCATGAATGTAAATTATGTGCTTATGTGATATTTTGAAAATGATTTGATTTGATTCTAGGGATCAACAATCAAACATGCAGTGATTTCATTCCAAAATATGGGTAGTTTGATATTTCTGTGATTTGATTATGTGGCTATTTGAGTTATTTGGAGCAATGATCCAATTACAAAGATTTGGGCGTTCAATTTAGGCATTGATTCATATTTTGATCATGATATGAGTAATCAGTAGTAGTTAGGGGGGTGGTTTCCCAATTTTAAAGAATTTGAGTTTGAATTTGGGTTCTTACCTTAGTGATCAGAAAAAAAAAAAAAAAAGAAGAGATTTATTGCCTTTTTAAATTTAAATCCCCAACAAAACATATGATTAAAGATTAACTTCTAAAAAAAAGAAACTTTGCAACTTAAGTAGAGCCTTGGAGGTTATGGAAGGTGTTTAATCGAATAAGAATCTTTTAACTAATTGACTTTAGGGGTAATTTCAACTTTTATGAAAAATGGTAGATAAGGATGTGGCGACCAAATCTTCAATTTTGAATAAAATTCCAAATCTCCCAAAAGATAATTGACTAAGGAGACAATTATTTGATTAGATACTTGGAATAAAATCCACAGCTCCTTGGGAGGAAGGAATTTTGAGAGAAAACCCAAGTAGAATTTTTTAGATTAAGAAATGTTTTTGATTAGACCAAAATCTTTTGTTTTTTGACTTTTGAGGGAATTTGATTTTATGAAAAAGTGTTAGATAAAGGCTAATGAGGCTAATGACAGAGTCTTACACTTTGAAATTAAATTTTGAATTTCCTTTGAAGACATTTGACTATAAGGTAACTGTTTGATTGATTTCTTCGAATAAGATCTAAAATTCCTTGGAAATTTGTTGAAAATAAAATTTTAGTGGAGTTTGGAAATTATGGAAAGTTCTTTTCATCAAGTAAAAATCATTGGGCCACTGACTTTGGGGGAACCTTAATTTTGTGAAGAAATGTTAGACATGGAAGTGAAGACCAAGTCTCTAACCTGTGTAGTAGCTAAACAAGAAATCGGACTTTCTACGACTGAGTATTTGGTAGATAAAACAACACTATTGTCGACTAAAAATTTGGTCGCTGTAGTTATTTGAAGTTTTGGCGACTAAAAATTTAGTAGCTGAAGATGTGATTTAAATTAAATTAGTATGTTTTGAGTGACTAATAGATTAGTTGCCATTTTGCCTCATCAGTGACTAAATCTATTTTTGTCGCGAATACCTTTCACTTTTCCCTACTAAAGTCGCCATTTTTTTATGCCTTTTGGTGACTAAATGTTTTTTTAGTCGCCAATACCTTCCCTGACAATCTTCCCCCGACAAATCCCGCGACCAAAATATTTAGTAGGGAAAATATTTTGGCGACTAAAAACCTTACTTTTGGTGACTAAAAATTTAGTTTCCAAAGTGCAATTTCTTCTTGTGCATTTTGGCTATGTGATGGCAGTCATCGTGTGGTGTTGGGGTATTGATAGTGGCGATAACGATGATAGTGATAGTTGGAACAATAATGATGGTAATAGTAATAGTAATGATGGCAATAACAGGGGAGATGGAGGTGAACTGCATGAAATTGCTCAAGTCTACATTGTGCTCTTGGAGGAAACTAATGAACTCCATGAAATTCTCTTCTGTTGGGCAATAGTGACCACTGCATGGCCATATAGCCTGAAAAATATAGAGAGAAAAAAAAATCAGCAAATGAAGCATTGGTTGTGATTAGGGCTTTGTTTGAAAAGTTGGGTTGATTTTTTAACTTTTAAATTTTTTGGTTATTCTAAAATTTTGGTTAAAAAATTCGCTTGGGTTGATTTTTTAAATTTTTTTTGACTTTTGTAAAAAAAATGGTAAAATGATTATGGTTTAAATGTGATATTTTTTCTTATTAACTTTTTAACTTATTTTATTTTATTTTTTTGACTAATTTAGTCAAAAAAAAAAAAAAAAAAACCAACTTAACCCACATCCCAATCCACACACCTAAAGGTCTCTTTAACTTTTGGATGTCCAATGCCCCAAATGGAAGGGTTAACTTGTCAACAAGTTAATGGCCTTGGTCAAATCAACCTGGAAACATTTAGGGTGTGTTTGGTTTGTGTTTTGAGATAAATTTGAGTTTAGAAATTTTTTTAATTTGTTTGGTTGTATATTTTGAAAATAGTTTTGGAGTTTGGAAATTTGAGATAATTTGATATTTTTTTGTAGTTGAGTAGATATGTGTGAGAGAAAAAGTGATTGAGGAGTGAGGAGAGAAGAGAGAGAAAAAGTGATTGATTGATGTGTAATAGAGGAAGTAATTTTAAATTTTTTTTGAAAAAATTTGTACGCAAACATGTTTTTAGAAATTTTCTTCCAAAAACATGTTTTAAAACACAAACCACACACCCTTATTAATCACAATTATGGATTTGAACTGGTTTAAACATGTTTTAATTGAGTAAAATTGAACAAGCTTACACTTTCGCATTCTTGTCACATCCAATACAAATGAATGGTATTTACGTCATTGCTTGGTTGCACATTCGTGTGACTTAGGAGTAATTATTTAATGTCGTTGACATAGCAATGTCACAAGCACATCTTCACTTTTAATTTCTATGACTCACATAGGACTTACTTGAAATCAAAGGGTTGAGATAAGTTCATGGCGTGACACTCAATAATTTTTTTTTGACATATATGCCCCTCACATCCAAATACCTGAAGAAGGCCATTATGGGCAACCAATCTCCCAGATTGCAGTTGTGGCACCTCCTGCTAGAATTTGATTAAATTTGATTTCATTCATCAGCAATTGAAAACTCAATCCCAAACAAACCCATCAAATTCATATAGCTAAGACATGTATAGTTATGAAAAAAATTGAGTAAACAGAGTGATAAAGAGAATTTTTTTTTTTAGAAAAAAAATGAAGTTGCTAGAAAAGCCCAAAAAATGGTCTAGATTTTGATCGCAGCCATTCTTCTCCTGCTACTACTTCATTAAAGGCAAGAACCACTCTTGCCTGACCACCATGAACTCTTTGGTCGTAGCTCTAACCACAGTTGGCACAGTAGCACTGAACAGGTCATCAACCCCAAAAGACGAATCAGATGCAACCACGTGGCCTGCTTTGTCGCTCCTCCATAGCCTCCACTTTCGACCCTTACCACTATTGCCCACATTTCCCTACAAAAAATAAAATAAAATAAAATAAAGTTGAAAACACTTTCTACAAACAAAGAAAACAAGAAAATCAAGCTAATGGGTGAGTGATGGTTGAGAGTATGGGATTACTTGGTGGCTTGATTGGGTCTTCTTGAGACCAATCAGTGATTTCAGCCATTTCCCTAATGCACCCATTGTAGGTAGGTTTTTGTTTGAGGGGAAAACGTTTTCGCTGAGTGATTTTAGAAGGTTTTTGTCAGAGGGGAAAATTATTTTTGCTGAGTGATTTCGAAAGTGTTTTATAGTGAAAACTACGATGGATGAGAGAGAGAGAGAGAGAGAGAGAGAGAGAGAGAGAGAGAGGACCTTCGGTGGATTATATGTTAAAGTTCCTAATAGGGGAAGGCTTGAATTTTTTAATTCGAATTAAGAAAAGGAAAAACAGGATTAAAAAAAGTGAAAGTGCACCGGTCATAATTTAATTTTTTTAAAGGTAAATTATAAACACACTCTTGAGGTTTATTCAAATTATAAATTACTTTATCTAATTTTAGAAATTATATTATACCTTTAAGGTTTTTAATTTCATAACAAATATGTCTTTTTATTAGCAAATTATCAAGTTAATTAACAATTTTTAATAATGTGAAAATTTTATTTCATTTAATAATTCAGATAATTTTATTATTGTATAGGTGAATAGTTATAAATTTTACTTTTTCTATTAATTTTGTTAAATAAAAAATTCTAATAGGGAAGTATTTGTAATTTTTCAAATTACAGAGGATAATTTGTATTTTAAGCAAAATTTAGAGATTGTATTTGTAATTTATCTTTTTTTTTAAATATTAAAGTACTATTTCTATTTAAATTTTTATTTTATTATGATCTTAAGCTTTTTAAATTTGTGCCCTTATAAATTATTATTTAATAATCAATTGTAAAGTTATACGGTTCGTGTATTTTCAGAAAGAATGAAAGAAATTGATAGTAAGGAGGTTACGTAAAATTATATTTGTTTTGATAATAGTTGTTAGTGTGGAGATTATTAAATTAGTTTTAAATAAAATAATAAAATAAATAAAAATCATGGTTTTTACTTAAGAAAAAATTAAATATTAAGGTTCAAAATGTACTGTCCAAAATGTAGTAAAAAAATAAAAAATTGCACTTGGCCAAACGATTAGGCGGTCGTCCCATAACACCCTAAGCCGAATGGATTATTTTCTAATATCATCTCATCGCCTAAACTATCAATCCGCTCATGTGAAGCCTTCTATAATTTGAATGGATTACAAATCTGGACCGCAAACAAAACAAATTTGATACAAATTTACAGGTATTGGGTTGCTAATGTGCCTCAATTTGAGGCTTATTATGTGTTTATTTTTATAATCTGAATTGCTTATTTTGTAGGGTTCATTGAGTACTTCATGCATATCAAAAATTATATTGATCGGATATTGATAGCTACGTGATCGGATTGCATATTTTTTTAAAAAATATTTCTCGAAAGAAAAACTTTGTTTATTTTTTTTTATGGTAAATATAATTTGATCGTATGGTTATCGATATTCGATTAAGATAATTTTTGACATGCTTAAAGTACTCGACGAACCCTACAAAATGACTGTTTGAATCATAAAAATAAATGGGTTTGTTTGGAAAGTGTGTTGGCTTTTTGGCTTTTTGAATTTTTTAGTCTGGGGCTAAAGGGCTTTTTGATTTTTGATTTTTATTTTTTTTTTTGTTTTTTTGTGAGGAAAAAATGTAATGATTATGGGTTGGATGTGATATTTTATCTTATTGGGTTATATTTCGTCTTTTTGTGGCTAAAATAGTCCAAACCTAACCCTACCCAACCTAACCCTTCTTCCCAAATGAAGCCAATAAACCTTAAATTAAGATACAACAATTATTGTTATGTCATTGACACAACAGCAACCTCTCATCCAAATTTACTATTCACCACTTGCAATCTGCCCTGGAGAGAGCAAAACAAACGGGCCGTGAAATTAAACCGTCGCCAATATTGATATGTTCCTACTCACTTGCCATGTTGTCATCCACAAACTGCTAGTTGAGGTTTTAAAAATTAAAAATTAATTTGATAAAAATTTTCATGTATTTCTTGTCTTTTCAAGTTTATTTTAAATAAATTAATTTTAATTTTTTTAAAAAGTTAAAAATAAAATTTAAGGCAAATTACATATACCCCCTCGAGTTTTGGCTAAATTACAGATACCTCTCTGAGATTTTGGAAATTACATCCCGCCTCCTGAGGTTTGTTTTTTCATAACAATTTCATAACAAATTATCCCCTAATTTCTTATGCAAATATAGCATTCAGGGGGGAATTCGTAATTTCTCAAACCTCAGGGGTATCTGTAATTTAGCCAAACCTCGAGGGGGTATATGTAATTTGCCCTAAAATTTAAACATTCAATCAATAGGTTTATTGTTTTTCCATCAATAAGGAATAATCCAACAAAAATATTAGACGCCAAATATTTATGTAAAATTCTACCCGAGGTGGATTCCACTGTGATGGAAAGAATATTTGAAACGTAATCAATCAATAGTTTGGTTCCGTATGGGAAGAATATTAATCAATCAATAGTTTGGTTTTGTGAAAACCCAAACAAACCAATCGGCTGATTGTCCTTCCATCAATAGTTTTAAAAAAAATCCCATATGAAACCAAACAAGCCATTTTAATCTTTCCATCATTGATTATGTTTCAAATATATTTAAAAAGTTTTATATAATTTAATAGTTAAGTGTGCATTGAGATATTAAATAGAAAATTCAAGTACAAAGAATCATTAATCGAGGAAGCCAATTACTAAAGTAATTTTACCTTGGATAACTTGAAGTTGGTGTAGATTTTAATAGGATGAAGTATCAATAAATCTTGAAATGTAATCTTGTAAATTGTTTAATCTTTCATTTTTTTTTATAAACCCAAATATCTCATTAAAGTGAAAATTACATAAAAGAGTAGTCACTTACATATTAGAGTTTAATTTTTTAGAGATAAAAGTGGGTTTCTCTCAATGTAAAATTACATATTTAGGCAATCCGTACTATAGAGATTTTGAATTTTTCCTAAATTTGGAACAAATCTTACATTACGCACAATAATGTAACACTCTAATATAACACTTCAATAATGTAATAATTCAATGTAACACTAAAAAATTTCGCTGTGTACTTTTCTCAAACATAATAATGTAACACTCCAAAAAAATTTCTTAGTGTATTTTTCTCAAGCGTAGGACTCCATTATAACACCCCCCCCCAAAAAAAAAAACACTAAAAAACTCTTAATGTACTTTAAATAATTGTAATACTCACAGTTTGAAATTATACATTTGCCTAAAGGTTATTACGGGATTTTTGTACTCTTTTTGAAATGGTTTAAAGAATCCTACATTATTTTTTTAGAATGTTACATTTGAGAAAAGTACACTAAGAAATTTATTTATGTACATTAGAGTGTTACACTAACGTTGTGTTTGGTTGAGGGATTTAGGAAGGGAAATGGAAAAGGTGTGTGAAACTAAAATGAAGGTATATTTTATTCATATTTCACTTAACTTTCCTACTTTGTCTGTAAACAAGCTTCCCACTTGCTACCATGCAACACCAATTAATTAAATACATACCACAATGCTTGACTTATTAGGACTGCGTTTGGTTACTGTTTAAATATTTATCAAATTGTTTGTTTTTTTACTTATTTAGCTAACAATTGAGAAGAAAAAAAATTAACAAGATTAATTTATATTTGACAGTTGTTAAAAAAAGTCATTTTTTGAATTTTTGTTTGTATTTAATGCAATTTTTTAGAATTTGTACTAAAGTTTTTATTTTTCACATTCTTCTATCTGAGAGGGATATTAAAAGTTTTTTTAAAAAAATCAAATTAGCCAAGACACATTAACTCTTTTTAGCAAAAATTTTATTGTAAAAAAATTTAAAAGTTAAAAAAAAAAAAAATACTGTACCAAAAAATAATTGCCAATCCCATAAAAGTATCTTTTAAACTCATTTATAAATTTTTGAAGATATAATTTGTTGTCTCTAGTGACAACCCCTATGATTCTTTACGATAGATTTTTATGCAATAATCTTTTAATAGTGGTTTAAGAGTGGTTTAAATCCTTAAATCACTCGATTAATTATGTTTTGGAATTTAACCATCCTTAAACTACCATTGCACTAAACATTTTTGCAAAGAATCCTACTCTGTAAATAGTAATGCTATAGACCCCTAAAACATTACTTCTAAATTGATTCACACTAGCATTTGGGTTTTAATTAATTGATTCTTAAGGAAATCAACAATTGACATATAACTATCAGTATCATTAAGAATGAAATTAATGGTGATATTTTTAAGGTCTTAAGCATTTTTCAATAACGATAAGATTACATATCTCAAACACTTACAGGTCGAAGATATTTGATGCATTGATAATGCAAGACAATTCTCTAATACTTTTCAAGATTTATTTCTTTGCCATCTCCAACATCCAACCTTAATTTTCACAAATGAGAATTTCAGTGGGTAAGAAAAGTGAAAGTAGAGCTTACTTAAAAGGAAATATAGAACATTTATATAAGAATATTTTGATTTACCAGTAAAAAGAAAGGTTGTGAGCTCTGAGTATTAAACCAGACATTATAATATAAGTGTAGGTTGTGCCCATAACGATGGTGTGGATCAATCTATCAAACATGAGAAGCAAAAACGTCAAGTACTCCCTAATGAACTTTACTCATAAATTAGTCGAGTTAAATAAGGCTAAACATGTCTAAACATTGAGTTTGATCTCAAGCAACAATTATTCTGTGCCAGTTTGTAACAATACTACAAATATATTCTTATTCTTAATTTTTGCGGGAACATTTGGATCAATGTGGTTCTCACAAAAATTAAGAATCCAAATATATATGTGTCATTACCACATCAATACCATTAGTGATACTGAATAATTGCTCAATCTCAAGTGACTAAAGAAGGGAAAATAACCCAACGGTGGTGTTCAGGAAAAAAAATTTCAAAAAAGTGGTTAACATTATAAATATTTAATAATTAAAATGATAAATTTTTTATTAATTTGTAATAATTTTTGAAAATTAGCACTAAATGGGACTCACCCCTTGTGAGAGGGTTGTATCCCATTCTGTGTTAGTTTCTATATTTCTAACATTACTGAAATTTCGTGCTCTAGCCAAATGTTTAATAAAAAAAATGTAAATTTTTTTAATTAAATGTTAATTTTAAAATAATGAAATTAAAATATATGATTCTATAAAATGGGAGAAGTGACCTATACCGACCATATTAGGTCCCAAGCGGTGGGTATACAAAATGCGACTTAGGTTTTGTTTGCCAATTTCTAAATAAATTGTTTTTATTTGGTTTAGGTAAATAAGTTTTTTTTTTTTTTTTTCATATTTGCTTAGTTTTGTTTTTTCAAAAATATTTTTTGAATTTTTTAGTTTGTTTTTGTACTTTTTTAATATTTTAACTAAATTTTTACATGCATCTAACCTAGATACACTTAAAAAATAAATATTTTGTGAAAAATATAAAAAATATATATACAAAAATATATTGAATTTTTATTTTTTTTATTTAGTCATTTTTGAAAAGATTTTTGGACTAATAGTTTACTTTTTAAGTATAGGTACATTAAGTAAATTTTTTTAAAAAAATAATTACTTAAAATATTAAAAAAGTCTACTAAAATTAAAAATAAAAAAATAAAAAATCTCACTTAAAATAAAATCTCAAAACCAAACAGATTTGAGAATCTTGGTTGATTTGTACACTCTCGTGGTTAGCCTTGCAAGTGATGTGTGGATTGAGAGGGCAAGTTTCTGAAATTTTTTAAGGTAGGCCATGTTAGGTCGAGACCTAAATCCACTAACCTAGATGAAACAATGTGAACCAACTCAAAGCTAATTTCGACTTATGATTTAGGCTAGTTTGTTTCGAGAAATTTATGAAAAGAATAAATAAATAAAAAAATGTGATTGTAGTAGTGATGGTGGCTACAGTGGTAGAAGTGGTCGTAGTGGTAGCGTCTATAGTGTTAGACACGGGTGATTATTCAATACTCCCAGAGTATGGATACGTGGTGCTCCATAAGATTTTGATTGGTGGAGAGACACAAGGGCCCACGATTTATGATAGAGATGGGGGGACAACATGGGGCTAACTAATTGGTAATTAGTTTAGAGTATGGACACGTGGTACTCCGGAAGTATTGAATAATTTCCCGTTAGACACAGTGATGGTAGTGATAGATTTAGTTGAAAAAAATTTAAAAACAAAAAAATTTTCCTTGCAAATAAATTCATTTTTTTGTTCGCCGTTTGTTTCCCTACTCAATCTTTCCACAGTTGTCTCATCTTTCTCAGTGACCATTGCAGCTGCTTAGGCTTTGTTTGGCGATGGATTTTTTTAACTAAATAGTCACAAAAAGATAAAGTAGATTAAAAATCTAATAAAATAAAATGTTATATCTAAATCATAATTATTTCACTTTTTTTTCTCATAAAAGTCAAAAAAACTAAACTAAATAAACTTTTTAACCGAATCTAAAATAACTAAAAAGTTAAAAAACCAACTAAAAACCTAATTGCCAAACGGCAACTAAGTCATATGACTAAAGGAAAAACTTCCACCAACATGACCGTTAGTCCGCTTACATTATTATAACTGTTAATGTTATAAGGTCATTTTGAAGATAAATTATAATCCTCTTGCCTCATGAAACCTACCTAATAGTTTTATTTTTTATTTTTTTTGATAATCAAGTATTCAGATCAGTATGTTTTTAGGACGCACACTTCGACTAATCTCAGAATCCTTAGCCGATCGACCAGGCAACAAGTAGTGACCCTTGAGAAAACTAACTGGGAGTGAGAATCGAATTCAAAATGTCCATAATTTACGACTTGCCTTTAAAAATTTTCTCTCCCAACCAGTTGGGCTACACTTCCATATTCTAGATTCGTACACATTAAATTTTGGACCCACTTTGTTAATGGTTGGTGTCACCTTGACTTTTGTTATGTGAGCTACGAAGTCAGATCATCACCCATGGGCCATGGTTCACCATTGAGCTGCATAAATGCATGTTGACCCAATTGCTCACTCTAAAAAATCAAGCCTTTACATGAACATAAACTAAAGAACTTATTGTAATAATGTGTTGGGCAAATTATACAAATAGTTTCTATAGTTTGGGTCTTGTGTCATTTTATTCCCTGACTTTTCAATTGTGACACATTTGACCCTGAATTTTGAATCTTGTTCCAAATAAAGACAATTGAATATATAATTAGATTTTTCAAGGGTAAAATTGTCAATTTGATAAAATATAAACTAATTTGACAAAAATAAATGTCAAAAAAATATTTTTGAATTTTTAAAAATTATTTCTACCTACTAAAAATAAAATTATGTAAAATTGATAAATCTTTTAGACATTTATTTATTTTTTTTACAAAATTAATTTTTATTATGTGTTTGGATGATGATCATATAAAATTAATTTTAAAAAATTAATCATGTAATTTTTATTAATTTTACATAATTTTATCATTGGTGGATAAAAATAATTTTAAAAAAATTAAAAAAAAAATTTGACATTTATTTTTATCAAATTAGTTTATATTTTATCAAATTGACGATTTTACCCTTGAAAAATCTAATAATATTTTCAATTGTCCTTATTTGGAACAAGATTCAAAATTCATGGTCAAATGTGTCACAATTGAAAAGTCAGGGACCAAAGTGACACAAGTCCCAAACTATAGGGGTTATTAGTGTAATTAACCCTAATGTGTTTCTTACTATTCCAACAGCACAATTGCTTATTCATATTGAAAAAATAATAATAATAAAATTTAAACTTTTATTATTATTATTATTGTCAGCTATGAAGTATGGGTACTTTGAAAAAAATATGATACCCGTACCAGATACTTACCGGTATATGATACCTCTTATAGTACTTCTGCATACGTACTGGATACACGAAACACGTACCCAAATTTTTTCTTCTCAATTTTTAACGTACCTAGATGTACTTAGTATATATCCAAACCGTATCGTAACTCAATTGAAACAATATTTTTTTCTATTACAGAGATAAAACTCATTTAGCTAGATTTCTTTTTTATTTTTTGTTTTATGCGTAGTATGATTTTAAAATAAAATTATGGTTTGTAAGTTATTTAATATATTGACATTTAATTTTGATTAATATATTTACTTTTGGCATTAAATGTTAATTGTAGGTTGGACCTTAACAAATTAAAATATTTAATTAATTTTTACGTTATTCTAAACTAAAAATAAATATTTTTTTACAAGCGTCCCGAGCCGTACCCCTACCTTATTTTTTTTGAATTTTACTGTATTGACATACCTGTATCGTACTAGTACCAATACTCATTCATACCCATGCTTCATAAATTGTTAGGATATTAAACTATGAGTAGCATACCCTTCCACCTCTTATTGTCATTTTATATGAGAATGAGATCATTCATCTCAACGACCATCTTCAATGGTTACTCAAATCTTCTATTAAATTTGAATTTGATAAAAAATGAGTTCTTTTCCTACTCTAACGATTGCATAAATAGGTATCAAATTGAGAATTTCACTTTTCTTTCATCAAACTGAAGATAATGTGCCTTTTATCAAATTACTGTTCATTACCGTTGCCGGATGTCCCGCCAGATGTTCTCTTACATGACTATAGCAATGTGACATGATAATATATATATATATATATATTTTTTTTTTTCATGTGTTTGTTTGGCGATGAAGTACTGGAATATGTATCACCGATTTGAAATTTTGTATTTAAATACAAAAGAGGCTTCTGGATTAACACTTCTTTCAAAACTCTATATTCACTTTTAATCCATAAGCTTTTCAAACATACATAGCTTGATAGATATGCATATAAGGGTGTAACTTGATTCGGCTCAATCTAATTCAATTCGAATTTTTTTAAGATTTTAGTAATATATTTTTGAATTGAGTGCGGATTTGAGGAGAAATTATAATGTTTGAATTAAATTTGAGATAAACAGAGAAACTGAGCAATCTGAACGACTTAAAATCTTCATTAAATGATGTTAAAATTATCTAAATCGTTAGATCATCTCACTAATTAGAATAAAGGTTGAGACCCCCTTTGGGGGTCACCCCCTTGACACCTTTTAGTTTTGATTGGTCAACTTTTCCTTTTTTTTTTTTTTTCTTTTCACCCAATCCCCAACCTCCATGTGTGTGAGGAGGTTGTGGGGGTGGGTGTTTTAAGGGGTCTAAATCAATGCCCCACTAATTATTATACACCCAAGTAATACAATACAATACAATACAAAATTCTAACATTTTATTTTCTCTCACATAAATGACAAAGATTATCGGAATAATGCATTGGTACCTGAATTCTCATCTCTCTTTCATTATAAAAATAATTTTGTTTTGATTAGTTTTAAGGAATTTATTTATTTATTTATTTTTCTGTAAACACCTATTTTTTGCAAAAAGAATTCTAAACAAGTGTTAATGAGACACAAGGAATAAGAGGCTTATTGAAATCAAAACACTTTTTATTTAGCTGAATTCAAAATATTATTTTTTAAACATTTTTTAACTATTTCCAAGACAATTTGCCACAAAGACATTCATTAGCATTTGCCTTTTCAAAAATAACAATTATTTTCGTGCAAAATAAAAATGATTGTCAAACTTTTCATTGCTTGTATTTCTTAAAACATGAAAAGCAAAAATAAAACAAAACAAAAACAAAACCAAAAACGACTTTTTTTATCTTTTCCTTTTCCCTTCTTTTTTTGGTTGGTAAAGAGCGAAATCATTGCCATCTTGAAAAGACAATAATAATACATTAATAGAACATCATGTTAGTAACATCACCTTAATTGTGATGTGAAACTAGTACTACATGACAACACTCCCTAAACAGTCTTCATGGTGCTAAGCTCCTCCATTAGAATTTGGTGTCCACTATGATAGGTCTCTAGTTTGCTTCCAAACAAACTGATATCATCTGCAACTGCAAGCTCTATAAGTTTAGGGTTTACTTTTTTTTTGAAGCACTTGTTGAATCACTACACGCGGTAGTTTAAGGTCCATATGCTTATAACTGAAGCACTGGTTGAATCAGGGCTTCCCCCGTAGTTAAGCTCCACGAAGAAACCCGCTCCTTCGCCCCTAGCTAGTCTTCCCGGATTAACACAAATGCACTTCGCTTGCTCTTCTCCGTCATTTTTATCCCCAATTGACAACACCTGTCCGCATAGAAGATGAAGAGTTAAATTTCATTCATACAATCCAATCTGCTCTAAGCTAGATAAGAAAGAAAACTGGTTTGCAAACAGAATTTATGTACAAAAAAGTCCACTAGAATGGCGTGTCAATGGCAGTTTTGAAATAACAAGTCACTTTCATGAGTCTTTTGATTTGAAATGAATGAATATCATTTTGACACATCATTTTGTATAACTATTCTATTTCGTATATCCATCATTACTTTGATATAACTAGAACTATCATTTACCTTCACGAAATGAGCCAAGTGAGAGGATAGGATTAGGATATCTAGATTACAAGGGATCTGAAGAGCCTCTGGAGCGAGAGAAAAATCCACGGGAGTATCTTCCATTGGTGGGTATAGAGGATAGAAGCTGTTTTCAAAAAGTAACCGTCTTTTCAATTGTTTAAACTTCTTTAATATCAAATACAGAAATTTCCATTAAGAGAATAATAAAAACATGCCTGTGCTGGCTAAGTAGATGATTTGCAAGTCTATTCATGCGCTGCTTGGATCCCCCAGATGGATTCCGTGAGATCTCCTCTCTGCTAAGTTGTTTGAGAACATCTACAGTGCAACAACCTACCTTGATCTGAAAACCCAAAATGTGATTGAAAACTAATTAGAGACTTGTACAATGTGTTTTAACTCAAAATGCTTCAAACCATTGTTTTAGAATTTAAAATAATAAGATTAAACATATTCCCCTGGGAGAACCTTAACTAGATTCTTTCTAATTCCATGTTGCTCTTCCAAATTGTATTCATCTCAAGTTTAGGGCATTCTGCTAATTAGTGTGTTTTTACTCCAAAAGTACGGTTTCAAGCTTTTTTGTGGTGCATGAGATTGATATAATGCAAAAAAATTTCATCTCATCAATGCATTTTGAAGAATTCGGAGGAGCACACACAAACATGAAATTAATGTCTACAAGTACGAACAATCATAATTTAAGAATAAAGGCAATTAGTGATTACCCCATTTGCACTGAAAATCCCCGGATTTGTAAGACTGATTATTTTGAACAAATCTCAGAGATGCATTTGTAATTTATTTTAAAATAATTGAGTCATGACCAAATAAAAAATATTTTAAATTATAATTAAAATAATACCATAACTAATTGAAGTAGCTCCCCATAACTGAAAATTACAAAAGTTGTAACTAAGGTACATGATACACCCTCCAATAGAATTTTCTTTACGTAATTTCATTTTATTATATCCCTCTCAATTATTTTTTATTAGAGTAAATTACACTTTTCACTTTTAAAATTTAATTTAAATTTTATTTTTAACCTTATTATTTTAGTTTGAATAATGCTTTAAACCTAGTCTCAATTTAATTATTTTGTTCAAATAATTATTAGTTTCTTCTACACGTATATAGGAGAAATTTGAAACTTATTATAAAATTGTTAATTTTAACAATCTAATTAAAATTAGACTTAAAATGTAGTAACTAAATCGTTTAAATTGAAGTAATGGGATATTAAAATAAAATTTGAGCCAAATTAAAATATTAAAATTACAAAAAATACCTACAAAACCTACAACGTTCTTCGAATATTTTTCCTCATTTGTAAAATGAAAAAAAACATCAGAAATAGTTAAAAATGTCACTAATTTTTGATTTTGTGAAGAAACCTAATTTTTTAAAATTTCCTCAAGATAATTTGATTGAATGCAGTAGTTTGATTTTGCAGAAAATCAAAATTTCAACTCTTTTTCCAATTAATTTTAATGGGACTACTTCAATAAGAGACCCTTGAAAACAAAGTTTTTAATCAAATAATTGATATATGACAAAAAATAAAAGAAAAATAAGAACAAATGGGAATATCGATCTGGTTGACCCTTTGAAATTACATCATCGTCAATTTTTTATTTTTTTTACAAATGCAGTTTTATGACTTATGTTTCAAATTTGAAATACCCCAACAATTATCTTTTTATTTCAATTAAAATTGTATTAGTGGCAGTAGTGCCAGAGTCACGCGACAATTTTTGTTAACAAATTTAACACCAAATTAACAAAAAAAAAAAAAACCACATTAAACTAGCTTATAACTTACAGTCAAAGGGGCTAAAATTGAACAAAGAGATTTGAAAAATTATACTTCACTGGCTGGTAAAATATTATATGCTTCAATAATTAAAGAGATTCGAAAAGTGTACTTCCATTGATTATATGCTTCAATAATTAATCAACTAGTTGTGCAAGTAGTCATAACACCTTGTTTTAAGACCATGGGGAGCCGTAAGACAAGACAAACCAACATCATTTTTTTTGATAATTAGGTATCCGATCAATTTGCGCGCAATTCAATTATCCCCAAGACCCTGAAATTAGGCTTCGTTTGAGAACATACTAATTTAATAACTTTTGACTGAAATATGAATTAAAAAAAATTAGTATGTTTAAGATGACTTTTTAACTTTTTATGAAAAGATGTATAAAAAATAAAGAAAAAAAAGAACCTTTGACTTTTTAATATGAATTATTGACTTTTTGACTAATTTAGTAACTTTTTGACTTTTTAACTAAAAAAGAAGATTCCCAAAGGAGGCCTTAATGATCAGATAAGTCAACATCTCATATATATCAATAAGCTCTTGCTTTTACCTCAACTGCCCTTCTCTCAACTTCAGAGAAAAATAAGAAAACCCAGAAAAGAAGTAAAAAAATATCTAGTTTTAGGCTTTTCCTAAGCTGTTTTTGGGTTCAAAAAAGCCTAAAAGTCATAATCCTAAAATGTTAAACTTTAATAGATTTTTTAAAGTTCCAGACTTAACACAAATAAATAATTTTAAAAAAATCACTGAGGCAAATGAATTTCCCAAAATTAATTTCTTGAATAGTTTTTACACAAATGTTACCAAACCAAACCAACTCTTCTTGTATCCCAGATAATTAAGGTCAGTTATTATTGCAACCTCAACACCTCTGAGTCTATCCATTACACCATTGACCCCTTTGTGTCCCCCTATAAAAACAAAACTGGGAAAGGGAATCTGCAAATTGGAACATTTAGTCCCTGGCATTTTTCTGGATTCTCTTATTTAGTTTGTCTTGCTCACGGTACCTTCCACGCCGTTCTTCTCTCTGCCGCTTCTTTGAAATCTGCTCGTCTTTGGCTTTCTCCACTTCATGCATTTTCCTCTTCTCCCCAACCTTAAGCTTTCGCTTCTTCATCTGCACACCAGGCAAATGAACACACAAACTTAAAGCTAAACAACATAATAAAGGAATTTTAGCTTCACTTTGCACATGTTTTTTGAGGATATGAACTCCGAATGAAATCAAAGAAAAACAACACAACAATAAAAAAACTAAATACGAACAATCATGAGATTGATATAACGCAAAAAAATTTCATCTCATCAATGCATTTTGAAGAATTCGGAGGAGCACACACAAACATGAAATTAATGTCTACAAGTACGAACAATCATAATTTAAGAATAAAGGCAATTAGTGATTACCTCATTTGCACTGAAAATCCCCGGATTTGTAAGACTGGTTATCTGGTAAGACAATGTAATTTCTTTACAATTGTGACTTGCGAGACTGCAAACTGAAAAATGATCTGGATCTAGCAACCAGTTCACAGGTGGGCTTCCCCTAGTCTAGTAGAATCATGCATACCTGATGTTTGAGATCGGCTTGCTGAATATCAAAAGCAGGCTGCAGAATCAAAGCCAACAACATTAATCTAGAAATTAACACTTAATTATGATCTCAATTTTTTGTTAACTAACTGGGAAAATAGAGATACTATATAAATTAATTTAGCAATAAAATTACCTGAGGGAAAACAAAGTCATGATTTGCGTCCCGTATAGATGGCACGAGAATCACACGTGCAGCAGAACCATATATTCCACATAATCTTGAAGCTGCAAACCATTGGAGGAAAAAAAAATTTAAAAGAAAGAAAGATAAAATCTTCTCAAACAGAAAGAAAGATAAAAATTTAAAAGAAAGAAAGATAAAAATTTAAAAATTTAAAAGAAAGAAAGAAAGATAAAAATTTAAAAATTTAATGAGAATCAAAATTGTAAAGCTTACCCTCTTTTGTAACTTCATGTTCATCACTCAAACCCAAAACCCAACCCCCCCCCCCCCCGCCCCCCCGCCCCCCCCCCCCCCAACCCCCCGCCCCACCCCGCCCCAGCCCCCCCCGCCCCCCCAACCCCCCCCCCCCCCCTCACGTCACTCCCCTCCCCTCACTCACGTCACTCCTCTCCCCTCACTCCCTCCCTCCCCCCTTCCGGCCCACCCTCCCCTCCCCTCGCTAAGAGTGATGTGGAGAGATGAAAGGCTCAAGGAAGCTGCTTCAACGGGAGATGAAAGGTTCAAGGAAGCTGCTTCAACGGGTGATATGAATGCGAAGACGAATCCGGCAGTGACTTTCTGGGAAATGAGGTGGGTTTCAGAGAAAGAATAGGATTTACCGGTGGAATCAATGATGAGACAGGGTCTGTCTAGGAATTAAGAGAGGTTTTGGAAGCAGTAAATGTGGAGGTAGGTGGCTGGAGATGGGAATGTTAGGAAGCTTTGATTGGAAAACATGGGTTTCGGAAGATGAAGACGATTGGTTGTGCGGCGGAGGAGGAGAATGAGAGTGATGTGGAGAGATGAAAGGTTCAAGGAAGCTGCTTCAACGGGTGTTCAAGGAAGCTGCTTCAACGGGTGATCATCAAAGCACCGAAGACGAATCCGGCAGTGACTTTCTGGGAAATGAGGTGGGTTTCGGAGAAAGAATAGGATTTACCGGTGGAATCGATGATGAGACAGGGTCTGTCTAGGAATTAAGAGAGGTTTTGGAAGCAGTAAATGTGGAGGTAGGTGGTTGGAGATGGGAATGTTAGGAAGCTTTGATTGGAAAACATGGGTTTCGGAAGATGAAGACGATTGGTTGTGCGGCAGAGGAGGAGAATGAGAAAGCTTTGCCCTGTCTCTTTCAAAGAAAAGAAATAGCGAGAAGAGAAGAAAAGCGAGACCGCTCCCTCCCCTCGCCTCCCTCCCTCCCTCCCTCCCTCCCCTCCCCTCCCCTCCCCTCGGCATAGGTGGTGGTAGTGGTGTTGGCGGGGTATTGGCGGTGGTGGTGGTGGTGGTGGAATAGGGGAAGGTGTTGGTGGTGGTATAGGTGGTGGCGGGGGTATTGGTTGTGGTGGTGGAATAGGGGGAGCTGTTGGTGGTGGTGGTGGTGTTGGAGGAGGTATTGGTGGTGGCGGTGGTGGGGGTATTGGTGGGGGCGTAGGTGGTAGTGGTGGTGTTGGAGGAGGCGTTGGTGGTGGTATAGGTGGTGGTGGTGGTGTTGGAGGAGGTATTGGCGGTGGCAGTGGGGGTGTTGGTGGGGCATAGGTGGTAGTGGTGGTGTTGGAGGAGGCCGTTGGTGGTGGTATAGGTACTGGCGGGGGTGTCGGTGGCGGTGTAGGTAGTGGTGGTGCTATTGGAGGAGGTGGTGGTATAGGTGGTGGTGGTATAGGTGGTGTTGGAGGAGGTATTGGTGGTGGCCTTATCAAAGGTTTCAATGGCTGCCCCTCCCCTCCACTCCCCTATATATATACATACATATATGCGGGAAATAAAACTCAGAAAAAAATAAATAAACAAATAAATAAATTTCACTCAATTTAAAATTCCCTCCCTACTTCTCAAAAAAAAAATTTCCTCCCCATGCTCAACTATTCCTTTTTAACATTATTTCTTTCTTTTTTTTGTTGGTGATGGTGGTGTTGGAGGAGGTATCCCTTTTTTTTGTTTTCATTATTTCCTTTTAATATTATTTCTTTTTTTTTTAGGTCCCGTTTGGAAACATGTTAATTTAGGTTAAGTTTGGTATATTACAAAAAAGTTAAAAAGTCAAAAAATTACTTAAAAAGTTAAAAAGTTAACACTATTCACCAAAACTTAACAATTACGGCTGCACAACTCTCAATCCTAATTTTTCCCTACAAATCAATTTTTATAATTTTTTATTACACATTTTTACATAAAAAGTTAAAAAATTAACCCAAACATCCATATTTTTTTCCTCAATTTTTTAGTCCAAAAAGACAAAAAGTGCATTTTTTTAGGACATCCCAAACAACCTCTTAGTAACTTTTTAGCTATTTGGCTAAAAATGAACTAAAAAAAACTAGTATATTTGGGATGATTTTTTGGCTTTTTACGAAAAATGTGTAAAAAATAGAGAAAAAAATGAATCTTTGACTTTTTAGTATGAGTTGTTGGCTTTTTAGCCTTTTGACTTTGACTAAAAAAAACCGAGCAATTTGAACGACTTAAAATCTGAATTACATTATATATATAATTAAATATATATTATGAGTCATTAAATGATGTTAAAATTATCAAAATCGTTAGATTATATCACTAATTATTATACACCCGAGTAATACAATACAAAATTCTAACATTTTATTTTCTTTCTCATAAATGACAAAGATTATTGGAATAGTGCATTGATACCTCGATTCTCATCTCTCTTTCATTATAAAAATAATTTTGTTTTGATCTTATTAATAATTTTAGAGTTTAATTTTAACAAATTATATAACCAATCTAGTTTTTTTATTATTATTATTTTAAAGATTGAATTTGTGGGTAATTTGGGTTTAGTCTTACTTGAATTTATTATATTCGAATCAAGTTTAAACAAACAAGTTTGGACTGCAAATCTGACTTGAGGAATTCAAAAAAAAGTTGAACTAAAAATTTGTGGCAGGACTAGAAATAGGATTGACAACTACAATTGTAAACCACAATTCCAAAAGAAAATGTTATTGTCAATTAAAATATGACTTATTACCGTGAGGTGCTGATTTATTTATAATGGTGCTATATGTATTAATTAATATAATAATTAATATATGAACATATAACGATATATTATTATTTTAAAATTATAACCCCATCTATTATATAAATTAAAAATATTTAAAAATTTTAAAATTATACCACATTATCCATTAATATATTAATTGATATACTAATTTATGGTATTATTCTTATTTATTAGTTGGTTTTCTCCATTTCTATATTTTATATTAGGAAAATGGATTTTTAATTTGCAAGTTTTGTAAGAGCTCTAAGTTTCTAATTTAAGTTTTATAATTTTATAGTTTTTAAAAATTATTTTTTTTTTTCCATTGATTAGTTTTTATTTAAACAAAAATAAATAAATAAATAAATATTAATATCCCTTTTTTTAATTTGCAAGTTTTGTAAGAGCTCTCTCCTTCCCTCTCTATTCTACTTCTGTTCTGCTCTCTTCTGGAAGTGTTCTCTCTCCTCTTCTCTATCTCTGTTCTGTTTCTCTCTCTCTTGCTCGCCGTGACCCCCCTCGTCTCTGCCCAACACTACGGCGGCGCAATAAATGGCTCCGGCAACACCACAGTCTACGCCTTCAGAGAGTGCTTGAAAGACCTTTCTCGCTCCAATTGCGATCTCTATTTCGCTCAAATCAAAACCCAGATCCTTTGTTGCCTCCCTTTTCCAATGTCTGATTCGCGATGGTTGATTGTTCTACGATGAGTGTTATTTGAGGTACGACGATTACATGTTTTTTTTTTTTTTTTTTTTGTGTTGTTTAACAATGGTGCATTTGCTGTTGGGTCTGGCTTAGTGGTTTTTTTTTTTTTTTGGTGTTGTTTAATAATGGTGTTCTCCCATCTCTTCTGTGTGGTGTTCTCCCATCTCTTCTTCTCTCACTACAAGAAATTACATTTTTCGCAACGCAATAAAATATGTTGCTAAAAGGAAAAATTCGTTAGCAAAGAGTTTTGCTGACACACAAGGCTACGTTGGCAACCCGTAGGCAAAAGTGAGTCGGCAAAAGTTTTTGCCGACGAAATTATTATTGCATTGGTAAAAGTAATGCCTTTAGCGACGAACACAGTCGTCGATAAAAGCCTTCATCCATCGTCGGCAATTTACCTTGCGTCGGTAAAAGTCATTCAAATATGATGATTGTGACACTTTTCGCGACACAAATTTGCATGGGCAAAAAATATACTTTTAGCAACAACATATGCGTCTGCAAAAGTAAACTTTTGGCGACACATTGACGTCGGTAAATGTTGCCATTTGCCAACGATTTGTTTGTCGCTAAAACTTTACTTTTGGCAATGACAAATTAGTTTTGGCAAAAAATACATTTCTACCAGCACAATATGAGTAGGCAAAAATAAACTTTTAGGGCACATTTACGTCGGTAAATGTTGCCATTTGCCAACGATTTGGTTGCCGATAAAGCTATACTTTTTTAGCAAAAAATACACTTTTAGCAACACAATATGAGTGGACAAAAATAAACTTTTGGCTACACATTTACCGACAAGTTGTTTGTCGAGAAAGCTTTACTTTTTGACAACAATAATTTTTGTAGCGGCAAAAAAAATTGAAAATCATTTATATTTTTTTATAAGATTTACATATTTACAAGAGGCATCCCTCAGGTACTACTATTACAAACTAATAACATTGATATTAAATCACCTAAAGTTGATGTGTAGACAAAAAAAATACTGTTGAAAAATATGCTTTTGGAAGCGGGTGTATAAAACCTGAAAGGATAAACTCACTAAAATACTCAAATACATCCAAATTGTGAACCCATAGTAAAAACAGCAGATAACAAAATGAAAACATGAAACTAACAACCACCCAAATTTGTAGCAGACCAGCATCTAGTAGCAGCCTGCTTCACAGCAACATTGCAGCAGCAGCAGCCCAGCAAAATTCTACAACAGCACACCGGCGGCAACAGCAGCAGCACACCGACAGCAGACCAACAAGCAACAACCATCAGCCACTAGTGCTCTGAAAAATGAGAGAAGAAAAACAGTTAATCATTGGGGGGGGGGAGGGGGGGAATTTGGGGAAATCCTCTCTAATAATAGCGAGGCAGGGTGGGTTTCCATTACGTACGGATTTAATTGCCATCCATAATTCTACCCAAAAGATTCCACCAATGAATCTCCTTCATCAACAAAATCAACAAAAAATAACTATCTACTATGTAGACAATTCAACAACAAAAAAGTAGCATGATTTAAAGACGACTGATTAAGTTGCCATTTCTTTGTAGACAACATGTGCATGACTGGGGATTATTTGATATCAAACCAATAACCCATCTTGTGCAAGTCACTATCTCGAGTACAAATGCAATGTATGTTTTTAGTAATTTCTCTAAGAACGTAATGAAAATGAACTCTTATGATTAGATGGATTAAAAAAATGATGCATTATTGTTAGAACTTACATCGTTCCTGCCACACGGGTACTGACATGAGTCATGTTGGCTGGGATAAGTTTTGGTAGACCAAAATCTGAAATTTTGGGTGTCAAGTCTTTGTCGAGGAGAATATTGCTAGTTTTGATATCTCGATGAACGATATGTGGTCGCACTTCCTCATGAAGAATGGCAAGTCCCCGTGCAATCCCAACGCAAATTCTAGTTCGTGTTCGCCAACTAAACTGGATGCTACTGTAACTTCCACCTGAAAGCCAAGGTCATGATAATGATGATGATGCTTTAAAGCTAAAGTTCGTAAATTGAGGTGCCAAATTTGTGTTTTTATGCCAATCCAACAAGTGTAAGAGTACCAAACTAAGAACGGATAGATTAAATTACCAATAAGTGTTTGCGCAAGGCTGTTATTCTCAAGGTAGTTGTAGACCAGAATTCTATGATCTTCATCCACGCAACAGCCATAGAGCTTGACTAAATTTTGTGCTCTATATCTAAAATCACTCTAATCTCTGTCAAGAACTCCTTCACTCCCTGTTTTGATTCAGGTGAAAGAACCTTCATTGCGGTAACATTCCCATTTTAAAGCCATCCCTAACCATCAATAAGCAAATTTTATTTGAAAACAATGTGTTAGTCTACAGAAGCAAGACCATAAATTAGTATTTTATTATATGATGATAAAGTTAGCATTATTGTGGAAATATGTCAACCAAATATACGCCTATTACCTTATGATCCATGCTTTCTAGAGCTAGCAGGGCATCGTCTTGACTAGTGTACTGAATAGAAGCATACCCCTTTGACCTCTTCACCTTTTCATCCATAACAAGCTTAACTGTCAGTGCAACTAGATAGAATTAGCAAACTTGAAGCATGTACTGGAACAAATAGGTAGACATGACACTTTCTTTTTCTTTTTTTCATGAACCAAGGAAAAAAATATATGAAACATACCTTCGGCTATCTGGCCAAAATTTTCCTTCCTTAAACAAGTCTCAGTGGTGGAATATGACATATCTGTCATTCATGATGCAAGGTAAGAACTTATGTCCGGGCAACAATTGATGTCATCTTGAAGAGAAATAGAGAATTTGGGCATTCAACAGATACTGAAATAGTCCATTGTCTTTCACTTAGAAGTTGAGATGAGTGCATTGCATTTGAAAGCATTTGAATATATGTACAACTACTCTTTTGCAAGTGTTAACCAAAACTACACAAATACAATTTCACAATGTCAGCTTTAATTTATAGGATAGAAAGATTACATATGTATCTACAGCATACTAGATTTCTCCTAATTCTACTAGAAAAAAGACTCAGAAATAGAGAATTTTGGCTCTTTGACCATTAAGACTTTTCTATACCCAATAAAATCACAAATAACAATCCAATAATATTCAACCTTTACAGTTTTCAACGTTCATATAATATTCAAATTCATTATAGGCTATGAACATATAATACAAATGACAAAATATAGCATGCATACACAGTCTAGTCCAAAAATAAGAATATACTAGTTGTTACCTTCCCTTCAAGATGCATGCCTGACAGGTGCAACTTCACCCACATTCCGCAACCCATTCTCTTCCAGCAAGTATTGCACTCATATCATCTGCAGTACGAAAATTCATCCCCAACTCCAAAACCTGCATTTAAAGATTTGTAATTAATAGATCATATCCAATTTTATTACAGCTGAAAGGTTTGTTGGTTCTTTAGCATACTTCTGTAACTTACATTCATGAAGCAGAGCCGAACTCTTTCCCTACTCAGTCTGTGTTCCTTAGTTGTAAATTGTATGTATAAAACAGTCCTTAATGCACCTTAGCGAGCCATTTGATGAAGATAAAAGGTTTTTATCTGTAATTTTTTTCCCAGTTTAGTTTGAAATTGCAAATATAACTTGACAATCATGATACTGTAATCTTACTTTATTCACTGAACACGGTCTCTTCAAATTCCATGAATATACATCACACATTTGGAAATTAATCTTACTGTATTGTCCTTGTAGATTAACAATCATAGAGTACAGTTTTAGACATACTAAATGCTATAATCTGCTGTTTCTGCATTACCAGTCACACAGTTGGAGGTATATTGGACAGAGCCATTGAAGCAGAGGACAAAAAACATGGAGATTTATTGAGGCTGGTGATACTTCCTCTCTTCTAACTCTCTTCTGTGTCTACTATTGGCTGTTCTGCTATACACTATGGTCACTTTAAAAATCCTTTCGTTATTTACATTATGTTACTATAATGTGAGCAGGATCATGTTGAGGGCTACCTTGAAATGTAAGCATTTTCACTTCCATCATCTAATCTAACCTACATACAGATACATCTCTAACATAATCAATGTGGCAGATCAAATAGAAAAGAAATGTAGTGAACTTCCTTACTTGACAGCAACAGAAAATTAAGTACACAAATGTGGAAAATAAAACCAAACCTTGTTCAAAAGGGCACCTGGCTGGATCCCCAAAATACTGAGACAATGAATCTGCACTTCTTCCCTGCAAGATAAATGTGTCGGTATACTTAACTAAGCAAGAACTTGCAGATTTTAACAAAAGAAAATCAAACCAAATTTACTGCTGAATTTTCCACTAAGATTAAAATTTCAGTATTGGCAAATCCCCTTTATTTTATATCTCAGCATCACTGCCAACAAACATACACTAGTTTTGTCATGAAACTAGAATTATGTACATCTATGAAGATCCAACAATTCCTTTACAAAAAGAAGAGTCAGCATTTTTCCTTTCAAGCATATTTCTAAATTTTTCTCTTTTACAGAAAACATTGTATGCCTACTCCTGGGCATAAATCAAGTTCCTGAGGTCGCTAATGCATCAATGTCATTTTATTGTTCCTTGCACGAGCATCAGACAACTTAAGTAGGCTGTCCAATTTGAATCCTATGGCAGATCCTGAAATACAAATGAGGACATCAATGCCAAAAGCTTTCCACCAAACAAAATATTACAGATCATAACATACTTCAATCTCACAGAATAATACCTCAAGCAGTGCCTTGGTTCAATGCATATCCTATAGTGAGAATCGTCTGCATTACTTGATGTAATCTTGCAGATTCTTTTACCTATAATAACGGGTATGATAGTAAGGTTCTGGGAGCTGTGTTTTTGTAAAGTGATAAAACAAAAAGGAGAGATTTAGCCCCTCAATAAAGCTTTGTATAAGGGGTGAAAAACACCACCTGGTCAAGCGAAACCATGAACATGTTAAATGGGTCATCAATCTAACTAGAGGTTCCAACTGTCTTCAAATACTTCAAAAAAAATAAAGTAGGTAGAAAGAGAGAATAAAAAGGGTTTCAATAGTTTTCAGAGTTATGCAACCACCAAACTTGACTAGTTCAAGGACCAGGGCAGTTGGAACCATCTAACAGCCTCAACTGCTGGATCCATCATTACGCACATTGGTCTTGTCTAAGTTTTCACACAACGCACCACATACTACCCCAATTCTCTTTTAACCTCACAAGAATCCACCACAAAATTAATCACAGATATAGATTGAAGAGGGAAGTTGAACAGATGAAATGGAATGCAATCAGGATTAAAAATACCTGGTGAAATTCAACAAGGAGATTATTGCTCGCAAGATATCTCTCAACTGATAAAGCAGCAATGCATCCTAAACCTGCTGCAGTTATGGCTTGCCTCCTTTCATGATCCTATATGAAGACCGGGAAACTGAAATACAAGTCTCAAAAAATTACAAGTTCAATGACTAATACAAATCTGTAAGATCATCATATACATGTTGGGCCCATTCCCTAACAGTTCATAATTTAAAATTAACCAAATTACCCTTAACTACTAAAATTTAATAAAACATAAATAAATCTATCTTGCCCATTTGTTCTCTGTAATACTTCTTTTAATACTAAATTAGAAATAATTACCTTTTAATCAATAACAAAGAGAATGTATTAAAGGAAGTTCAACAGAGAACAAGTGGCCAAGAAGTCCACCAGCACAAGCTAAAAGCAAGATAAAAAACTGAAAGATTACATATCACACACAGCTTTCCAATATCTAACAATAAAAAATAAGGAAGTCTCCTTGAAAGAGGGGGCCGATGAAGCCCAAAAATATACAAAACAGAAAATTTTATCCCATAAACCCCTTAAATCTTCTATATTTATCCTCAAACACTCCTGAATTTCTTAGCGTGTCTTAGATAAATCTAAACATACCCCGTTAATGTTAGTGCAGATTCAGCAATATGACTCGGCATAAATTGATCCTTCAAAGCACGAATAGTTATCAAAGTTATTTTCTCTAAGACTCTTTTAACATATTGAGTCCTCCATGTATACTTCACTCATTCCATAACTGTTCATCTAAGAAAGGAAATACAGTATCATGGAAATATTTGTGCACTAGGATTGCACTAAAATTGTATACATCTCTTCCACCAGATATATATGCATTTGGTGAAAGTGTCCTGCAGCAGCCAAACCTAATCTGTCCTACACCTTACTGATGGAGTTTCATTTCCCAAATGAGTAATTAATCCATTTTGAAATGCCAAAGCAGCACATTTTGGGGCATGTAATGAACCTGGAGAGTTCCATAAAATAACAAACAGAAGCAGGAAATAATCAAGTAACATTTGACATAGTTACCTGTACATCTCCGGCAGCAAATACACCTTCAATAGAAGTTTTTGCAGTACCCTCCACCAATACATAACCTTAGCTGTCAAGTTCAATTTGGCCTTCCAAAAATTGGCTATTTGGTGAATGACCTATCCCATAGAATAAGCCTTTTGCCTCAAGCACAGACTCGTCCCTAGTGTCAACTTTTCTAACCAAAATGCCAGACATTTGCCCTGTCGTATTGCTAACAATATCCAGAGTCTTTGTATTGAAGTGCACGGTGATATTTGGATTGTTGTAAACTCAGAAACATTCGCCATAATAAACCTGTTAAACAAACATTCAGGGAGTTGAAACTCAACATCTAAATTGTTCATTAGTAATTCTATTCACCAAATGGGGTGAAAAGAGCAACCCATCCCATTAAATACATCAAACTCGTATAACAAGAAAGAATCAAACTAGAACATGCATCCAAAAAGAAGGGGGCCACACACATGTGAGGGAATAGAAAACAACCACCACCATAAAGCAAACTTTGGGTCAAAGTTTCATATCCAGATATCATAATGCCCCCACACGCAATCATGTTAAACAATACAAGTTTAGGGGCAATACTCAATAACGAACTTCGGGGCAATACCACAACCAAAGAATTAGCATAAACATACCAACTAGGAAGCACAAATGCTTTTAAAAAGGTGCCCTGTGCGTATGGTGGTACGTGTTAGACACCAACACTCTTTGGACATGCCCCAACACTGTGAACGTATTGTATATTTAGCATTAGAGCATTAGAATTTCCTTTTAAGAGTTTCCTATTTTGTTCTTTCCTAATGTGTTTAGTGCATCTCTCTACTTAAGAAACATTCGGTCTTGTAATTGATTAAGAGATTAATGCAAAACTAATTTTCTCTCTTTCTCCTCTACCAAGTTCTGAGACCTTGACAATGGGGGTTATGAGAAACAACCACCCACCAATGCTGGACACACATCCTATCATTTTTCAAATCTTTTAAAACCAAACACACTTCAAACATTGGCGGCACACATCTCCCTTAGACGTGACACATGTAATTTATCTAGTCATACCGGAAGATCATTTTGGTGGTGTGCCACCCACTAGCAAGGGGCTTTTTTAATTTTAGGAATTCAAACGCCTAAAACTTCCAATTTGTTTTGGAATAGAGCTTTTTAAAATAAATATAAAAATAATGTAAATTTAAACATATTAATCCCTCTTCCTTTAGCTTTTTAAATTTGAGAATCCAAAAGCTTAAAACTTCCAATTTGTTTTAAAATAGAGGTTTTTAAAATAAATATGAGGAGTGACGTGTCAAGAAGATGATTAGTTGATATTTAAATATTCTCTAATTATCAACCAATCATCTGCTTGACACATTACTGAGTCTAGAAAGTGCATCTAAAAAGTGAACTTGTATATCATTTTCCTTATTATTATTTTGATATCTATTTATTTTTTCCCATGTCCATGTTTTTTTTATTTAAAATTTCCCTGTTAATGCGTACATATTGTATCACAGCCGCATGGTGTATACATGTATTCAGGCTTCTTATTATCCTAGCAAATCATCATATTATCTGGAAAATGTTTCCACTGGAAGCAAAATAGGAGCCATGGGTAATTTACTAATTGATTCAGGACAACACTGACCCGAAACAGTTGCTTAGGGTTGAAGATACTAACTACAGAGCTTAAGACCAGGATGACTAGTAAGCTTGCAAAATGTTGGGGGTAATAGTAGTATCTTTAGCTTGAAAAATTTATTAATCCGGGTTACCATATTATTGTAACATCCTACTGATAAGCCTCACACATTGCATAATTAAGAGCATCATACAACACCATCTAGGAAGGTAACATAGTTACCAGTGAAATATGTCTCTTTGCTTCATTAAAAGCCCATTATCATATCTAAGTATAAAAAATAAGTAATTATAACCACAGAAAACAGTTTTAAGAGCCCAGTTTTAAGAAAGCAACACTTAGTGCTATGCGCCCAAATAGTAAATTGAAAGTCTAACATGCTTTTAGAAAGCAAAGTCCTCTATTGGTCAAATATAAAACTACTCTTCAATATATCATTTAAAACAACTACAAGAAGATAAAAATAACTCTGTATTCCTATAAATTAATTGAGGTATTAATTAAACAAAAGAAAAGAGATGTACATTCTGCTAGCTGCAATTGCCGCTGATAAACAATGGAACAAAACTAATAATAAAGCGGATCTACTGCAGCACTGACAACTATGATAGAATTTGTGCAAAAAGTTGACCTTAAGTAAATTGAATTTCAAGTTTCATAAGCAGTACCTTATGTGGAAGATTGGAGTAAAGTAAAACAAATGAGAAAATTGGAAGAATGTAGAACAAAACCCTCCTATCAAGAAAAACCCCAATCTGCAACAAATATGTTACATCAAGTTAGAAAGGGGGAAATGTACTTTAACTCAAGTTGGACAATTTCAAAGAGATCCAAATTCTAAGCAACATGTATGCTGTATAGAATTTTAACTAAATGTCACTACATCAAAAGATCTGCAAACTATTATTACACTAAAACATGAATAGTTTAAGAAAAAGAAAAGCCTCGCTAGCTATTTATGCAAACAAAAACCAACTCAGAGAAGCATTTAACATTAAAGATTTTTAAATAAGTTCTTATGCTTATAAAACATGTAATATGATTAGCAGGCGAAATGACCATCAGTACTTTACTGAGCTCAAAAGAAAAAACATTTCTCGGGACCACTTTTCTAGTAAGATATAATACCCACTACACTGCACTCCAGAGTTGTTAACCATGACAATAGAGAAGAATCTGAAAAACGTAGACATCCAATCCAAGCAGCAAGCATATCTCATCACACTGTGACTGAACAACTAGCATATACACGAGAATGAGATGCCTGGCAAGGCAAGAAAGAGCTTTTTATATCAGTTTCTAGACTTACCAAAAAGAGAGGATATGAAGCAAGCAACGAGCGGGGAAGTGCTGAAGTGAAGTACCAATAAAATGGGATGTGTCTAGAGTAAATATTGAGGAACAAATAAAATATGAATTTCACAAGATACTCTAGTTATGTCAAGGGTGTATTTTGACGAGAGTTTTGAGGAATTTATGACATAAAAAGTATAATAGAGTAGCACAAACAGACCACTACCTGAGCATAGCTGAGCAGCCAAGAATTAAAACACCCAAAAAACAGTAGCAAACTTACCAACAACATAGCACACCAGAGACCATCACAGCAGCAACCATGCCCAGACCACCCTCAGCCATTGACACAGATTCCAGTGAACACTGCTTCCATATGAAGAATACATCTAATTAAACAAACTGACATATGCATAGCTCAGCTCCTATTCCTAATGCAATATTGAACCTGCTGCCATGTCATGATCCTTGCTCCATTTAGCAGCAACTAAAAGTGATAACTCAGAGCCCACCCAGCAACGGGGCAGCCTCCTTATAAGCCCAGAGAACTCGAGGCCAATCCACAGCAATAGACAACAATATCACCAACCTCAAGGCCACACTCCAAAACAGCATGTCAATTTAGTATCAGTTAGGTAAAACAGCATGTAAATCCAAATCTTTTAGAAGAAAAATTCCAATAAATATTAGAAAATACAAAGTAATTAGTTTGTAGTTAATAACATTTCTATAAGGGAGAAAAAAGAAAAATTTTAGACTTAAATTCATATACAACAAATTAGATATTAGCATATTCCTATCGATGTGTATTTTTAATAGAAGCCACTGAAGTCAAGGAGCATTTAACCAAAAAATAACATGATATGCAAAACTTCTGCACCTGCTTTCACTTTTTCTCCTTTCTCCCCCCCCTAAGGTTAGGCTCCAAACCTTCAACCCAATGCTTTTTGAAAAGGCAGAAGGATAACAATTTCTCATTTGCAAAATTCAAGAATAGGAACATTGTTACAGTTGAAAGTTAATCATGTCACATAACAAACAGAGGCTTGGTTTCAAAAAATTAAGCCTTAACATGCCTAAGAAAGTTAATCAAAACTAACAAGTAAATGACAACAACATACTGACAGTCTAGCAAGCGCAATGATTTCAGCTTATGGATGACATATAAATGGTAATTTGGCTTCTTTGTGATATTATTATCAAGAAGACTAAGAAACTGCAGCTTAGGGAGTGATGCAAGAGGATCAATCTCAACCAAATTCGTTAGTTGATTGTTAGTGAGAACCAAAGTATGCAACTTGGGCAAGAACTCTGCAAATCCACAAAACAGAACATATCAAGCTTATGTTTGCTGAATAAGCATTATATTTTGTGATTTATTCACATTTTTATTTCACCAAACTTTTCATCTCCTTGGTGATTTCTCATATATAACATGATAAGCTTCAAATATAGCCATTTTCTTTATATATATATCTATACACAAGATCCAGAGGATTGCACCCGCCCATTGATAGTGAGTATCCTGTGGAGGCCAAATGGCCCATTTCACTAGCATAGAAAATGAAGGTAGAAACATTATCAGTTATGTACAACTATTTAGATTTTTTAATAATGTTTTCATCTTTCCATTTCAAAATTATGAGTCATTCAGATAATGGCATCTAATTTAATAACTATTCATTTTGTTTTTTGCTATTTATGAAATAAAGAAGTCCATGTTACTCAAGGAGAAACAAAACAGAGCTGAAGCCAGCCATACATGAACAATTGATGCTATCACATCTTAAGTCTAAATGGCCCATTAATTCCACTCCCACAGGTCAACTACCCCTAGACCACACACAAAAAGCACTAAAAAAAGGTACAATTCATAGCTCTAAACCCCACCAATTCATAGACCTCGTATTTTTTCCCTTTTGCATAGAGAAATTGACACTCGACGCAAGGAGAGAAAGGAATTCATAGAAATTAAGTGAGGTGTTCACTTGTAATAATACTATAGAGATATAGATAGATATGTATTAAAATAACACCCACAAGAAAACAATATAAAAGCATAGGAAGAGCCAGCCATTCTTAGTGGCATTTTATCAAGCACCTAGGAGGCATAAATAACATATATATAGTTTTCTTCTCTGCTAGACAGTAGAAATAAAATAGAGATACATAGAGATACCTAAGAAAACATAGATTCACAAACATACCCAGCCAAAAACAACAAAGAGAAACAGAGAAGTAATCATCGTACACATAACACAAATCATCTTGATATGGAGAGTCACGATTTTGGTATATGTTAATATTTAGATACATACAAACATATGCAAACGTCACACAAAGACAAGGAAGAGAATCACCTCATACGAATTTTCTTTCCAGCAAAAACCTAGCACAAATCTTGAATAAAGAGAGAATGGTGAAAGTAAAATAGGAACCATTAGAAGTAAAAATCAAAATTACCTGAAAAATTGGCAATGACAACGAAACCTTAATTTTTCAATCAAAACCCCCCAAATAAAAACCCAAAATTCTCAATTTAAAACTTAACTTCTCAAAATTTTTATTTTTATTTTTCAATTAAAGTCCCCAAATCACTAAACATATACATGAAATAGAACAAATGGTGATAGAAAAATCTGAACAGAGTTTGGCTAGAAACAGAAAAATCTACCTCCAAAGGGCTTCGGGACTACCGTGTTTGCCTCTCAATCTCCACCGATTCAATTGATAGTAGAACTTTGAAGAACAACGGTTTGAAGAACCCTTTCCCCTTCCAACCAATTCACTGCCTTTCTTCTCCCTCTGTCCCACAATCAGTGTCTTGTAGGTCGCCCATGCGGTTTCGTTAAAAATCAATTTTATTGTAGTGTATGACATAAAAGATGAAATTATATAAAAATAATAAAAAGAAAATTAATTTTTTTTTAGTTTTTTAGTAGAAAAAAAATTAAACTAAGTTTATGAAAATAAAATCAAACATATTGAAATTGATAATCTAACCACATTTTTTAGAAAAGTTTAAATTAACTCAAATTAGCCATGTCAACTTAAGAGTATGTTTAGCCTTGATGGGTTCATTTTGTGATCTAATTCAATGATCACTTTAATTTTACAATTCAATAACTAGAATATTTAAAACTCTTTCAAAAGTTATAATAAAAACACAAATCAATAAATCACCTGTTTCACTAGTAAAACTTTTACCGACGAATAGTGTTATCGTCGCTAAATGTTTAACTCTTTGCCCACGCCAACTTGTCGTCACCAAAAGTAAATACACTAATAGCAACGCTCATTGTGTTGGTAAAAAATAAGCCTTGTAGCTAAAACTTTTGAAATTTTGGTGCCAACAAATAATTTTTGTGCTTAAAGAATGTTATGCTTTTTTAGCAACGATAGTAAATTGTGTCGGTAAAGGTATACTTTTACCAACGAAATTCATCACTGTGTCGCAAAAAATATACTTTTCGCTACGAAAAATTGACATCGTCGCCAAAAGTAGTTGCCAAAGTGCAATTTCTTGTAGTGTGTGTGTGTGTGTGTGTGTGTGTTGTTTTGTTCTGTGTTGTTCACCATCATCCTTCTCTCTTTCTCTCTCTCTCTCTCTCTCCCTCTTGCCACTATTTCATTGAGAAAAAAGAAAAAAGAAAAAAAAAAGGGTGGTAGGAAGGGGAAGAGGGGGGCCAAAACGAGCCAGTCTATTTTCGAGTAGAGTTGTTTAATTTTTGGAAAAATTATTTATAAGTCCTATTAGGAAGACTTATGCTACATATCGTCCTACTAAAAAACTTATGTTCTCATAAGTCCTGGAGGAAATTTGTTGACACATTTACCCTCAATATTAGTTGTTAATATCATAAATAATAGTAAAACCATATATAGAAAATTGAATGTTACCATAGATTATATCTATATAAACATAACGTAATGTGACACCTACATAAACGTAACGTGACACCTACATAAACGTAACGTGACACCTATGATCTATGGTAACTTACAATTTGAAATTGCAAGTTACCATAGATCATATCTACATAAACGTAACGTAACATGACATCTACATAAACGTAACGTGACACCTACATAAACATAACGTGACACTTAGGAAATTGAATGTTACCATAGATCATATCTACATAAACGTAACGTAACGTAACGTAACGTAACGTGACACCTATATAAACGTAACGTGACACCTATGATCTATGACAACATTCAATTTCCTAATGTTATCATTAGGAATGGCAACGGGGCGGGGCGGGGCCGGGGATCACCCTCCCCGTCCCTGATCCCTGATGGCAGAACTTCCCCCCCTCCCCGTCCCCGATGGGGAACCCACCCCCACCCCCCACCTCCACCCCCGCCCCCTAACGGGGATCGGGTTTCCCCGACCCCGGAAATCCCCGCTAAAAAACAACATCAACAAATCTCAACATCTCAGTGAACTCAAAAAGCAACATTAAGAAGATCAAAAAAAAAAAATATATGTCATAGATATATATATATATATATAACAATCATAAAAAAAATTATATATATATAACAATCATCAAAAATCATAGATATATATATACACACAACAATCAGATCTATTCTTCTTCTTCAGATCTGTTCTTCTTCTTCATGAATCACAATCTGACGGACGGAGGGCTTCACGGACGGGGGGAAAGGGAGAGGGTTCATGATCTGACGGAAAGCTTCACGATCTGATGGATGGAGGGCTTCACCGTGAAGCCTTCACGAACGGAGGGATCTGACGATGGAACGCTTCACGGACGGAGGGAGATGGAGATGGAGAGGGAGAGGGAGAGGGAGAGGAGAGGGAGAGGGAGAGGAGAGGGAGGGAGAGAGATGAGACTGAGTCTGAGATTTGAGGGAGAGAGAGATGAGGGCCACGGTCGGTGAGAGAGAGAGACACAGAGGAAATGAGAGGAAATGAGATCATCTGAGAGAGTTGAGAACAAAAGTACAACTAATATTTATATAATACAAAATATAATCGGGGAAAATATAATACAAAATATAATACAACTAATATTTAATAATACAACTAATCATCGAGGCGAGGATGAATCGGGGAAATTCCGGGGCGGGGCCGGGGCCAGGGCTGACGAGCCTATCCCCGTCCCCGGCTCGAAATTGATTGGGGAGTGATTTTTTAATACCATCCTCGTCCCCGTGGGAATATTTTTCGGGGAAAAACCACTTATTTCGGGGTCGGGGGATCGGGTCCCCGTCGGACCGGGTTTAAATTGCCATCCCTAGTTGTCATAGATCATAGGTGTCACGTTATGTTTATGTAGGTGTCATGTTACTTTACGTTATATAGGAAATTGAATGTTACCATAGATCATATTTATATGAAACGTAACGTGACACCAACATAAACCAACAACATTTTCACATTCAATTTAAAAAAATAAAAACTCATTAAGTTTGCGAAACGTAACGTGACATGTTACGTTACGTTTATGTAGGTGTCACGTTACGATACGTTTATATAGGTGTCACGTTACGTTACATTTATGTAAGTGTCACGTCACGCTACGTTTATGTAGGATCATGTGGAATACATTCCTATCTAAATAGGACTTGAGACTCTATAAGAAATTACATAGGACTTAGCCTACCATAAGTGTCCGAAAAGGGACTTATAAATAATTCTCCCTTAATTTTTTATCATTTTTGGTTTTAAATATTATAAACAAAAAATTATGTCCTTCTAAATTACGAGGACTTAAAAAATAAATTTTTTAATACAAATATATTTTTTTAACAAAATACAAAAATATTTAGAAAATGAATGACTTTTTTAACAATTGCCAAACATAATGGATTCTATTATTATTATTATTATTATTATTATTATTATTATTATTATTATTATTATTATTATTATTATTTTATCTCAATTGTCAATTAAACAAATTAAAATAAAAAAATAAATATATACTATGTGAGTGTTTGGGAAGTGAGTTTTTTTTATAGGTTTTTTTAATTGTAGGATATTATTGGAAATTTTTTTTTTTGTGTTTGGGAAGATAGTTGGGTTTTTTGTGGTTGGATGTGATGTTTGCGAGATAAAAAGTGAAATGATTATGAGGTTTGATGTGATATTTTGTTTAGATTGTTTTTTTTTGGTTTTGTAATCAATTTGTTTTTTAGTGAAAAAAAAACAATAAAAAACCAAAAACCAAACTTCCCAAACACCCCCTTATGTATACATTATATAGTTACCTATATTTATTTATGGTAAAAAAAAATTGCAGTTATGATTTAATTAAATGGGATTATGGAAACGATAATGTTCCTAATTTGGCCGCCATTATTTTTTTTATTTATGTATTAATACATGCATTACAGTACCAACTTGGCGAATAAAATGCTAGTTAGATACAGAGAGAGAGAGAGAGAGAGTGTGTTTGGATTTGGTTTTTGTTTTATTTTACTGGGTGTCTTCCTGTTAAATCCTTTCAACATTTGTATTGATCCTTGTTGTGGGTATTGTTGATTAGGTAGTTTTCATGCTGTATTGTTTTGGGATTGAGGAGATCAAGGTATGCACTCCAAATACTTGTGATATTGTTGCTCATTTTTTTTTACCTTATTGTAAATTTATAAAATACCACAAAATGTTGATATTTCTTCATCCTCTGTGCTTACAGATTAAGATTGGTTAGGTGATTAAGATCCGATTCACATTTTCCTCCTCTTTTGAACCAGTGTTTCTCTGATTTGGAGGCCATTGAAGTTGGAGCTGATTCACATTTTCCTCCTCTTTTGAACCAGTCCTATTTTTGTTCATTGTTGGAGTCATGGCGACAATGCTGCATTCTAAGTCCAGGCCCTCGTATTCTTGGTGGTGGGACAGTCACAATAGCCCAAAGAATTCAAAATGGCTTCAGGAAAATCTTAAAGGTGTTTGTTTTGTCACTTAATTTTTGTTGGTTTCTGGTTTTAAGGATTGATGTCTTTTGCTTGCAATTGATATTTCTGTGTTTGTCCTTTTCTTTTCTTTATGTTGTTTATTATTTTAAAGAATCATGAAATTATAAGATAGTAGAAAGCAGAGGCAGACCTTCATATTATCAAGTTAGGGAACTTACTCCTAGGTCTTTGGTCCGGTAATTACTGATATATGTGGGACGAGAGGACTACATGTACTTGGGGGATTAGTTGGGGAGAAGCCGCGGACACCCTTGTGAGCCAAAAAAAAAAAAGGGATGGGACTTGCCAAAAAAAATATATATATAGAAAAAGAAAGCCCAAGTATGGAATTTCTTGATAGTTATTATTTGGATTTCCATTCTTTCCATTAGATATGGAACCATTTTTGTTGTGTTAAATAATAATTTAGTACATAAATAACGGCTAACACTTTTTGACATTCGCTTTGGGTTGAACTTCATACAGCAATGGAGAGGGAGTTAGTTCAGAAACATATGTTGAAGTTAAGACTTTCGGAGGATTTTAGAAAATGATGAAATTTGATGCTATAGTTTTTCCAATCCAAATGTTGTTTATGATTTTTGGTTAATATAATATTCATAATTTGTACAATTAAAATATATAATTTTAAGTAACTAAAATTGTTTATAAAATTGTTGTTCATATTAAATGAGAAAGGTAAAATTGGGATAAAATTCACCATTATGGAGAATTGAACTTTTGGGCAACATTTTATAAAAAATAGGACTTATTTGTCCAAAATAAAATTTGATAGGACTCAATAGTAATCTTGAGAGCAAAATAGGACTTATTGATAATTTTTCCAAGAAAAAATTTGATTCGTGGGGTTGCATTTATTGAATCAAAATAGCCCTAGCAAGTAAGGATACCATTGTGCCAACTACTCAACTTTGAGTAGAGTTGATTAAACTCTATTAGCATACAAGTAATATACGATGTAGGTTTGCAATTGAATCTCGTGATCTTAAGTGTGAGTGAACTTTGTTAGGGTTCCTTGACCTAGAAGGTAATACCTAAGTTGCATACTTGGAGGTGATATTTCTCTTCTAGAACCACGATTATGTGGTTCAAACCAAGAATCGAGTTTTAGAAACATGTTTATGCGGAGTAACTCATAATGCAGTTTAAACCAAGGCATTGGGATTACTGTTTTGATTTCAAATTTTAACCTTTTTCCCATGCAAATATGATTCGTGATAGTGCTTCCTTCCTCAATTCTTAGTTTCCATTTATTCCTAGATTGGGATGTATCTCATTTTCAAGCTGAGAAAGAGCTGACAATGCTAGTGTCAAGTTGAAGTCTTATTCGCTGCTTTTTCTATTTTTCAAGTTTTTCGGTATGGCTTCCATGCTATAGGTTCCCACCTAAGGTTTTGCAACCTATATGGAATTCTTGATTTTCTTTTGATAAATTATTCTGGCCTTGGTCCATGACAATTAGTGGTTGTTTGGTTTATGGGTTAGCATTAAAATGTCCTCGAATGTTATCTTTCCTACTTTCTATACTATTATTACTACCTTGTTACAAAGGTGAAATCAGCATGAATGACACTCTTCTTCCAAGAAGTCTAGTAAGTTTCTTCTTGTATTTCATATCATTTCCTACTAGTTTGTATGTTTTTTCATATGACGCTTTGCATTCATTAATGATAGAGTACGTAGATCACCTCAGTGCGTTCTAAGAAAATTGATCTAATGGTCATTTGATCCATCTGTCTTCAGTTTTTAACAGTCATAAAAGTTCCAGACATAATTGGTCCCAATGCTTCCCCTATTTTAATAATAATAAATGCATTTCAGCCTGTTTGAAATCGTATTTGAAGTGTCGCAAATATTTGATGGCCTATTTTAAAGCTTTTTTTTAAGGCCACAATATTAACTCTTCCACATGTGGTTTTCCGAACAGATATGGATGCCAAAGTCAAAGCAATGATCAAGCTCATTGAAGAAGATGCAGATTCCTTTGCAAGAAGGGCATGAAGTACTACAAAAAAAGGCCCAAGCTCATGAAACTAGTTGAGGAGTTCTACCGAGCGTACCGTGCCTTGGCGGAAAGGTATGATCACACAACAGGGGGGCTCCGCCAGGCTGATTGAACCATGGCAGAAGCATTTCCTAACCAAGTCCTGTTTGTACTGTCTGATGATTCACCTTCGGGATCTTCAGCACATGAACGTGAACGTCACACGCCTAAAATGCCACATCGGTGTGAGCATTGCTTGGAGAAAATATCTAAGCTGGAGAGTGAACTCTCTTGTGCTCAAGAGGAAATCAGATGCCTTAACAGTGTGGTTCTGATTGAGACTGCAAAGCTCAAGAGTGCTGAAGAAAAGTGTGTTCTGTTGGAGACATCAAATCAATCCCTGCGGTTAGAGGCGGAAAATCTAGTGAAGAAGATAGCAATGAAAGATCAACAGCTTTCTGAGAAGCACGAGGAGTTGGAAAAGCTTCAAGCTTGTGTACAAGATGAGCAATTGTGTTTCGTGCAAGTTGAAGCCACCCCCTAAACTTTGCAGAATTTGCACTCTCAATCTCAATAGGAGCAGAATGCTTTAGCATCGGAGCTTAAAAATGGGCTTCAAATGTTGAAAGACTTGGAAATATGCAAACATGATTTGGAGGAAGAAATTCGGCAAGTTAAGGAGGAGAATAGAAACGTGAATGAGCTGAATTCATCATTCGCCATTTCAGTGGAGAATCTGCAAAGTGAAATCCTTAAATTGAGGGAGATGAAGGAAAGACTCAACGAGGAGGTTGGACTGCAAATGGGTCAAACTAATTCCCTCCAGGAAGAGATTTCTCATCTGAAAGAGGAAATCAAGGATTAACTAATTCCCCCGCTCGACCGATCAAAGATCGGCTTGTACTAAGCATAATATTTTATTTTTGAAAACACATGTGTTCTTATTCTGGTTATTAACCTAGAATTACTATGTGATGCGCATAGCATATAAGTATAGACTAGATCGCCTAAGTTGGAACAAAACATTGCATGTTCGTTTGTGAAAATGATTTTGAAGTTTGCTACTCGCAAGTAGGCTAAATCGAGGATTTCAATGAATTGTTCCAATTCAAGTAATCCAACCTTCACCCACAGGCATTCAGGCTGTTAAACACTTAAGCAGTTAGCCTTATGGCAAACATGCTTTCATGGCAACATTAATACACATGCAATATGCTAAAGCATAAACACTCACAGTGTACTTCGAGCCAAAACAAAGAACTAGTTAGAAATCATGCATGATCCTAGTTCATGTTAAGATGGCTAATGCAACACATGCAAAAATGCAGCCAAAATAGGCTCGGCTATTCTAAGATGGCATATGAAATGCAACTTGATAACATGCTGTTGAACACGTATTCAAGTAAATATTGAAATACTATGCAGTTTGTATGATGCGGCGAACCCGGTGCATGCAATACAGATGAATGGATGCACACATGCAAAGCATAAGGTATGCTAATTGAAATATGCCCTAAAACTAACCATCGTAAGTGGTTAAGTAAAAAGGAGAAAGAAATGGGGATTGGAAGACATGCATCACACACACGAACGCTTATTACAACAGTTAGCCCTCTTGACGGATGGTCCGAATAAGAAGCTAACTAGCTAATCTAAGCTAATTAAACTACTTATTACACAACGAAGCTAATTAACTAATCCTAGTTAACTAACTATTACAAAACAGTTTCATTAGCTAACTACACTAGCTAATTAAATACGAACAAATAGCTAAACACATTAACTATTTAGGTACAGAACCAAAGCATAAACTAGATAAGGAAAGCAGTAAAACAAGGTCCTTAGAAGGAGAAGAGTGCATGCTTGCCCGGTCACCTCGTTTGGAAATCCATCATGATGCCCCAATTTGCCTCTGTTTGTAATTGCTCTCAGAAACTTACACCAAGCTCCAGATAGCTTCTAACTCACCTTGGGGACCTGTGGGAGGGTGGCCGACCGGTTATTGATGTGGGAGACCACCTGCCGACCACTTTTTGTTGTTGCAGGGCAGAAAAAGTGGTCGGCCAGCTAGTTTTTTTGGCTAGCCGACCAGTTGTTGCTGCATTTTTCCACTTTGCTGCAACAGAGAGCAAGAAAGGGGATGGTAATGCATTTGCAAGATATGTGTGCACAACCACCCTCCCTATCATTTCATAAGCTCAAGGGAGTGTAGTTCTCGACCCTTGGACCACCAATCACGCATCTCAATGTATGATGGCCGAGAGGCGAAGTTGCTCAATTCAATATGAAATGAATGCACAAGTAAACACATAAAGCCTAAAACTCTATCATGTATGATCAAGAGCGTCGGTGACTGAGAATTAAGGCACGTTTCATAACTTCAAGTATGAAATGTCCCTTATTTCCCGTGTTTGGACTAACACCTATTCCAAACACAATGCAACACATAACATGGCATGCACAATGCTATGTAACATGGAGTATGCAAAAATGCAATGCAACACAAGCATGCAAATATGCAATATAACTTAAGCATGCAAACATGCAATGCAACATGAACAACCTAACAAGGCTAATGGCATGCATGCACAATACTAAGAACAACATGGCCCACTTAATGCAATGTGACATGATTAACTTAACAAAGCTAATAACATGCAAACTATGCTAATGCATGCACAATACAAACAACAACTAGCATACACAATGCAAATGGACATGGCATACACAAATGCAATGAACCATATGGCATACTCAATGCAATGTGACCTAAGCATGCAAACAACATGGCATACACTATGCGATGAATCAACATGCAAACAACATGGCATACTCAATGCTCTGAACTACATGGCATACATAATGCTCAATGGAATTAAACCAAAATGGATAGACCTCGGTCATGCCCAAATCAGTGGCCATAATGATGAAACCAAGGCACAAAAGACAAGGCATGCATGCACAATGCATTGGCCTTTCAACTAGGCCTAAGAGCACAACCCTCGAGAAGGCTCAAGGAGTGACAAATGCGGAAGTGTAACAACACTAAATGCACTGAAATTAAGTAAGAAATGATGCCAAATCATTCAATCAAACACAAGTATAGCATGCAAAGGTCCTAAAGCATGAAAGCTAATAAAGAGGACTACAAAGGAGGCATGCAATACATGGAAACTATGCATGAACCAACCATGGACAGAGTTGAAATAGGTCAAAACAATGACCAAAACATGCTAAGATGGAGGCTCAAAGACCTAGGCATGCAAGCATACACACTAGGCCACAATAAGACAACAATGCACAATACTCAAAGGCATTTAAAACATGAAAGAAGTGGGAATATAGTTATGCTATAAGCTCTAAAATGAAGTATTAAATGATGCCAAATCATCTAAATAGCCCAAGATAGCATGCACGAGTCATCAAAACACAAAGCTAGCAAGGCCAATTGCACTACAGCTATACAAAGCATGAAGCATATGGCAAAGGCAGCCCAAAACATTCCTAGAACATGTTAAAATGATACTAAAACATGTATGGAAGGAAGCCAAAACAAGCTAACATGAAGGGCATAAGGCATAATGCATACAAGGCAAATATGGTGGATTACACTACACCTATTAAGACCAAGCATGGGATGACTTAACCAATAAAAATCAGAGTTATATCTTGGCAAAATAACCCCAAAAACACATTGAAATGATAGCTAGCAAGCGTAGGCATGGAGGCATACGCAATGATTCATGTTAAGGCATAAAGGGGGAAACCCTCCAACGCATTGAATGAGTGATAAATGCAAGTGCATGACCATGAAACATGGGTTAAAATCACATTATAAGTGATGCCAAATCATTCAAATAGGCCAAGCAATGCATGCTAGTGGACTTGACACACAAAGCTAACAAACTAGAATGCACTATAGCTATACAAAGCATGGCATGCATGACCAAAAAAACACAAATCAGAGCTAGAGCATGCTAAAACATGGACAAAAGCTTCTTAAAGTTAAGCCAAAAGCATGTTAGAATGACATGTTAAAGCATGATGCATGTTAGGCTATTTCATGGAATTGCACTACAAGTGCATGAGGCATGCAAGAGGTGACCAAACCAAACCCTAACAGAGGTATGACATGGCAAAACATCACTAAAAACATGCTGAAATGAAAACAAAACAAGTTAGAATGACATGCTACTTCATGAAGCATATAAGACTAGTTTGTGAGATTTACACTACAAGTGTATTAGGCATGCATGGAGTGACAAAACCAAGTAAAAAAAGTGGCATGCCATGCTAAAATAAGCCCAAATACAAGCCAATATATGGCCAACATAAGCTTAGCAAACATGCTCACACATGAGGCATATGAAGCAAGTATTCAAGACACAAGGAGAGGGGATGACCCTCTCCTTTTTGGGACCTCAAAACACCCTTCCAGTAGGTTGGACACACTGTTTGGCAGCATCTAGTTTTCTTTCTTCGCTAGACTCCATGTTTTGAAGGTTCTTATCGTTGTTGTTATTGCTGTTTACATTCAATATTTTATCACCTTGGATATAGTGAAAACATGTCGATGTTTACATTTTGGTGGCTTTATGATGCAGTTTGGTTTTGCGCTGCTAAATGTGCATGTTTGTTGACCCCTTTACTTTTGAACCAGAACTCTTATTCAAGGGGAATCACAATTCAGTTTAGAAAGGAGGAGGAAAGTAGGGACTTCCATTGTGCATTTGACCAATGGAAGAATGAAGTGGTTGTTCAAGGTGCTCTTTTGATATCCGCCTATAATTTTTGTTGAAAAAATGGATGTATATCTAGTCACCTGTTTGATACAATTTTTTTGTTTTGATTTGTTGCAACCCCTTTTTCCCTATTTTATATTTTGTTTAGTTGTTCTATTGAGTATTGTTTGGTCATTAAGATTCTTTAGTGCTTTGCTTGTAATTTGTACAAAGAACAATCGTATCTTGCATGGAACTTTAAATGAGGTGAAGCTTCTATTTGAAGTCATATGTCCCAACTTATTTTGAATGCTTTTGCATAAGATTGTGCCCTAATAGCTATAGGCACTTTAATTGGGTGTTGTATCTCTGTTGGGCATGCGTTTAGTATTGACACCTCTTGGGCATACTTCGGTGATGTGTCCCTAACTCAGATTAAATTTAATTATTTTGGACACTTTCACACGTTTCAAATACTTCTTAAGATTGCCCAAGTGTTCATTAAAATTTTTTTTTGACATTTTTTGATAAGTAAAATTACATTAGAGAAGGTGCCAAGGGGGCACCACCCTTATACAATGAGAAAAGAAAAAAAAAATCCCTAATTAAGATGGAGAAATTGAGATTTTGAATGAGGAGCAGTTGTAAATCATGGTTTAGAGAAGCCTAATTGTTTCTTGTTTTCCCTTGCAGGATCATGTGAACCAAATGGAACATTATCAGCTTCTAAAAGCAAGTTTGATGATAAGATAGAGTCATCTTCTGCCAAAATGTATTTTCATTACTATGGACAATTGCTACATCAACAAAATATGCTACAGGATTATGTGAGGACAGGTAATATTACTGAGCTTTGGTTTGTTGCTTGCTGATCTTGTTGTAGGTGTTTACCTTCTATGTTTGTAATTAAAAATTCTTTGTTAAAGGCATATGTGCCATTGTGCTGCTGGTAAAATGCTTTGTATCTTGTCAAACATTTTTGTTTTCCTTAATTGTAAAGAAATGCATGTCTATATTGAGTAGTTATAGATCACAAGGTGCATGCGTGAGTTGACATGATAAACATGCTTGTTTCAGGAACTTATTATGCTGCAGTCATTGAGAATTGCACTGATTTTGTTGGTCGTGTGGTTGTGGATGTTGGTGCTGGTAGCGGTATTCTGTCCTTATTTGCCGCTCAGGTTGCCTAAGTTTTGTTTGTGTTTGTGCATGAAAATATACTGACTTAATGGATTTATCTTTGTTTGTTGGCTTCTAGAATTCTATTCCAACTCCACCCTCTCTTTTTCTCTGCCTCACTTTTTTTTCTCATATCAGGCTGGCGCTAAACATGTTTATGCAGTGGAAGCATCTGAAATGGTAGAATATGCCAGGAAACTTATTGCTGGGAACCCATTGTTGGCTCAAAGAATTACGGTGCAATTTTTTGTTTTCTTGCATTTCAATTTAAATGTTAACGGAGTTAGAACACTGTTTCTTATCCTTTTTTGGGGGCATGTTTTCACTTAAATTATAGGTAGTCAAGGGTAAAGTTGAAGAAGTTGAATTGCCTGAGAAAGTAGATATTTTGATCTCGGAGCCAATGGGTAAGCTTATCATGGCATGTGCGCTATTGACAAATTCTAGTTAACTATGGCATTTTCTGTGATATTAAACATATAATGCCATGTTTGTTTTTTTTATTATTACTATGCAATTTAGTGACACCATCAATGTTATGTTACAAAGTGTGTGTGCGTGTGTTTTTTTTTACCCTCTTTTCTGGTTAAGTAATGGAGACACTTTTGTAACATTATAGAATTGGCATGAAGTTAGTATATGCTTGGACACAAGTGAAAATTGGGAAAGATATCTATTAAAAAAGTGACACATTGTGGTATTTTAGACTGGCACTCCGCCCAGTCTGCATGTTGGACAATCTATTCTATTAATAGTGATGGGGAGATTATCTATTGTTTTTTATGCACAGAATGAAGTCTCAGAATCTTTTTTTCTTCTTTTAGGGACCTTGTTAGTCAATGAAAGAATGCTGGAGACCTATGTAATTGCAAGGGATCGGTTCCTTGTTCCTAATGGAAAGATGTTTCCTACGATTGGAAGGTGATTGTACATGTCTTATTTTCTATGATCTTAATGATTTTTGTACCTACACAATACCATGGAAAAATGTTTAATGGTTCTCATTGTCAAACTCCCTTAATCTCCTGTATTAAATTAGAAGACTTTCAGTTACTAGCTTGACTTCCCTCTGTGAACTTATGTGCTTTGACTTTTCTGCATACGTTATGGTGCAAATATCATGCATGGAACATATTGGAAATTCTATAAGAGATGGAAGAAACTCAATTCAAAAGCAGCCATGCTAGTTGGCAGGATTCTAGCTTTAGGCCTTGCTTAGGATGTTAAGTACGTTAATTATTGATGTTTCTGTGTTTTTCTTTGATATTTATGTCCGGAACAGTTTTTAAATTTTCACTATGGACTATAAGTGGGAGGGTAGGTGTTATTTATTTATTTATTTGTTAGTGGCTTAGGTATATAGTGGGGTTGGGGTTGACTGAACCCAAAGTGTAGCAAGGGTCCCTAGGAGTGCCTACATATATTTGTTTCACTGTGTTTTATCATATTTGTTGCAAAGATTAATATGTGTGCTTTGTTATGTGTCATTTGTTTGGGTTCTGATGTTTAAGTTTGATTGCTCCTGCAGAATACATATGGCACCATTCAGTGATGAATATTTGTATGTTGAGATTGCAAATAAGGTAAGTGAAATGAGTTGAAGCATTTGTAGGGTTAATCACTATCATGTACCCTGTGATTAAGTGAAGGTTAAGAATGATATGTGAAATTTGCATGACCCCAATTGTAGGTGATTTTCCCCTCCTATTTCTTGTCAAAAGAATTCAATTTCAGTTTTTTTTTTAAAATTTATTTATCAAAAATAAAAATAAAAAATTCAGTTTTTAAATGTAAGTTGACCTTTTGGAATCTATCCAATTAAATAGTGATCGAACTAGTCTTACACCTATTTGTATGCAAATTGTAGTGAACGTTGCATTTTACTGGGACAAAGTCCTGGATCAAAAAATCAGGAACTTGTTTGTGCTGTTATTTTACTTGAGAAATTAAACAAGCAAAAAGGGGACTAAAAACAATATTAGGTCATTGGATTATTTGTAATTTTGGGTAAGATACATTAAATTATATCACTGCTTTTACCCTTCATTATTTTTCCTTGCAAATATGCTGGGCTCTTGTGCTCTTCTTTAATGAAGATAATATCTTCACTAGGAAAATTTTGTCTTCTGTTTTAGAATCAGTTTATTTTTGTTTGGTCACTTGTTGCTAAATGCATCCATTTGCTTTATATTGTTTATTTGTTACTACCATAAAAACTTGTTTTTTGTTGTGTTTTGGTTTTTTTGGCAATGAAAGTGGTCTAATATTTTTTACTCTTATCTACGCAGGCCCTCTTTTGGCAGCAACGAAGTTATTATGAGGTTGATCTAACACCTTTATATGGATTTGCTTTCCAAGGGTACTTTTCTCAGGTTCGTCTTACTTGCAAGCATAATTGTCAAATCGGGATTCGTACCATGAATCGAAATGGTTTCGTACCGAATCGCGAATCGTGAATCGTGAATCGTGAATTGTAAATATTCGGTCACTTTTTTAAATTACTTAAAAGCATATATATCCATACATTTAGATATCAAATATATCTTATGAATATAAAATATTTAGACTTAAATCTATGAAAATGTTATTTTGAATGATAATCACGTAGTTTAATAGGTAAAAAGTTAACAAAGTTTGTATGTAAGATCACCATCTTACCTTTTTCTTTTTTAGATAGTTTTTATCAACCATTCTTAATAAAGATAATAACAAATAGATAAAACTATCAATTTTCAAAGTAACAATAATTAACAATGATATTGATATTTGGACAATAAACAAACATACTTTTCTAAGTAATAGTGAGCAAATAATAAGAAATAATTAAAATATTTTAAAAGGTATAACTAACCTCACACATATAATATTCAATTTAATAAACTAACAATAGATAATTCATAGTGTAACTTTAATTTTAAACATCTTTAGAAGATATATTATGATTTTTTAAAGGGAAAAAAAATGAGAAAGTTAAAAATATGTCGAGTCTGACTGAATCTGATTGGATCCTATTAAAAATTCCATGATTCCTAAAATAACAACAAATCATGTATATATGTTGGTTATTTTGGTATTAAATGTTATTAGAAGTTGTTTATGTCATTTTCACTAAAAAGATAGAGAAAAAACGTCTAAAATATGTCAGACATAATAATTTCAAAAATTACATAAATCGTAAAAAGTGAATTAAATTGTGAATCGATTGTGAATCGTGCAATTCACTAGAGATTCACTTCGAATACCCATAGATTCGTATCGATTTTGCAAGAATTGCGAATCCTAAGATTTTGATAGCAGAACTTGCAAGTACTACAAATATTATTGAATTTTTAAGATGGTGTCACAGTTTTCTCATTATGCTTGGCTTTAAATGTCTACAAGTGCATTATAATGCATCTTATTTGTTGAACCTATTCCTGCTCTTTTCCTTCAATAATTTAGTTGTTGATACATAGAGTTTGGTTTGTAGAGGTTAGTTCTTTGAAGTTACATCTTTTGTTTGTTATGCAAAATTTTCTTATTATAAAAAATCACCGTGAAGAACAACATCACCATTTAAAAGCTCTAGAAGGGTATTTTGATTAATAAAATTGGGAGTAGAGAAGAAGGATTTATGTAAACGACCCCATTTGATGAGTTTGGAGGCTTGGTTTGGTTAAAGTTGGGATAACTGTAAGTAGTGATCATTTGAAGAATGTAATTTTTTCTTAGAACTTCATTTTCATGTAGGATTTAGTTATTTCTATATTGCATGGGTACACACCAAGCTTATGAGTTTTGATCCCATTTGTAAGAGTGTCTTCTTTACCAAGCAGTGGAGATTTTGTCCACGCACATCTAATTCAGATTATCTATAACCTTAGATTGTAAGCAATTTTGAAGTATGTGTACCTTCTAGAACGTCAATAAATTTCATTCTCTTGTTAACACTGAAATAACTAATAATTAAATCCACTAGCATGAATCATTCCCTATTTTACTGGTTCACAGTGGGATTTTTTTTTTTTTATGAAAGGTAGCCCGCCCCTTGGATTGCCACCCTCAAAATCTTTTCAAACATATGGAAATGACATTATTTAAGATATCATAACAAAAAGCAGATGGTCTCAAGGCTTGTTTGAGATGATTTTATTTGTGGCAGGTCAATGTTCATTGAGGTGTGTCCTTTTGGAAGAATCTGTTATTTGTCTTCATTAGAAGAGTTCTCTCTCTTCCATGATGTGGATGATGTGGTCTGTGTAGAAAGAAAAATTAGGAGAAACTTTTAAGGGATTCCAGTTGAAAGTAGAAACTGTGAACACTCACATTGTTAGATTGTGGTAAATCTTGATACAGTCACTGACAGAAAAAAGCTGCCTGCAGTTTCCACATATGAATTGAATTAGGTCAATTTGAACACTCATATTATAAATGTGTTGGCAGGAAAGCATTGTTGAAAGGTTCTTGAAGCATTCAAGTACAATGTGTGTGTGTGTGTGTGTGTGTGTGTGTGTGCACGCCATGGTTACCATCAACTTGATGGTAAAGCATTGTTCAAAGGTTCTTGAAACTTTCGAGTACAATGTGTCTGTGCATACACTTCTGTCTGTCATGTTTATTGACAGTAATTATGTTGGCTTTTCTGTTTTTATCATGGTGACCTCTAATGATCTCTCTCTCTCTCTCTCTCTCCCCTTTACTTTCTGTACAGCCAGTGGTGGATGCTTTTGATCCTAGTCTATTAGTGGCTCCAGCAATATCTCATACGATTAACTTCACTTCTATAAAGGTATTAGTTAACTGTCTAAATAAGAACTATCACTTGCCAACCACAGTAATATTTATAAAAAAAATACTTGTTTCTTTATTAGCACAGCAATTGTTCTTTCATAGTCCATGACTGGTGGGCATTCATGGATTTGAAGAGGTCAAGTTAAAAAGGTTTTGTGGAATGGAATTACTGTTTCTGTAACTATGGAACTGCTGAAATTATGGATCACAAAGGGGGTCTACTAGGGTACAAAAATGTCGGAGGTTTTGATAGCTGCTCACATTGTCTTTCTTTGCAGGGTATATATGGATTTCTGTTTTGTAAACTTTGTGGGATTGTTTGGGCAATGGAATATGATGCAACCTGATTATGAAACTACCCATAGAGGCTGTAATATATCCATGTTAAATGGGATTGAAGTATGGAATAAAGCTTGATGATTGTCTTATATTTTTCATTCTGCAGGAAGAGGAGTTGTATGAAATTGATGTTCCATTGAAATTCAAAGCCCCTGCGGGTACTAGAATTCATGGGTTGGCATGTTGGTTTGATGTATTGTTCGATGGGAGGTAATCATTTGATGTTTGATTAATAATGTTCCTCTCTCTCTCTCTCTCTCTCTCTCACAACCATTGTTAATTCCTCATTCTACAGTACTGTACAAAGGTGGCTGAGCACAGCTCCTGGTGCGGCTACAACCCACTGGTATCAGCTGCGTTGTGTCCTCTCTCAGCCACTTTATGTCATGCCAGGACAAGAAATTACAGGTCAACTCCACATGATTGCACACAATGCTCAGAGTTATTCTATTAACTTAACGATGACAAGTTAGTGTTCATGATCTAACTAGTTCAGTTGTATTTGTTTGTTAATAGGATTCTTTAAATGTTCTAATTAGTGGTAAATGAACTTAAATAGCTAAAAGTTGGGCCGCTGGTGCCGGACAAGGAGGAATAGTCCATACATCATCCGGCAAATTTGATCTCAAAGAGCCCTATTACCGAATGTCTCAACCCCAAGCCTATTCAATTGCCCAAGATCAACCAACACATCATCTAAAAAATACACAGGTATTGAATCATCTTTGTCATCATGTTGTGATCCTCATGATTTGGTTTTGAAACAAAGGAATAATGGCACACCATGCCTTGCCATTGTTTTGCTTTTCCTATGCATTTGGTCATTTTTCGAAGTGTTGGTGACTTGGTTTGCTGCTTGGCAGGATATACAAATACAATCACAGGAAGAAGAAGCATTTGAGTTGATGCATCAACCATCTCAAAATGTGGATATTGAGTACATTGAGTGAGTCACTGAAAAAATAAATAAAAAGAAAAAAGAAAGAGAAGCTACTGAATATTGATTGATTCTCTGTAAATTATATCAAAATGAGTAAAAAATTTCATTGTTCAATACCCGGAGAATATCAAGATTTTGACTAGTTGAATAATCAAATGTGGCTTGCTTCAAATTATGTTATCTTGATAACCATTTATACTAGTACAAATTTTCACCGTTATACGAACAAACCTACCAATTAAGTGTTTCTGAAAGAAAATTTCAAATTTCAGAAAATGTTGAAGTGGTGACTGCTAGTTTCTAGGAGCTAGTTCTATTTATACGGTCACTGTTACTTCTTCCGAGATGGAGAAAAACAACAAATATTGAATTATACTACTTTTCCGATTAAATCTCTAGAAATTAAAATTTTCATTCAAATATGCCTTCTAATTTTTCAATTTGATTTTGGGAACAAGTTTATAAGCCAAATTTGTTGACTTATATATGTCAAATTACCTTTTAACTTTTTTAAACGTTTTTTTCGTAATGAAGTAAAAAGGCCAACTTATAAAACACTTCCTAAAACATTCACTTTTGAAAGTTAAAAAGCATAGTTTGTGACCAACTTAAAAAACAAATTGACAAAATTAATTCTAAGGAGTTTTTATACTTTTTTTGAAAAGTTCGAAGAATTGCACATCGTTTTGGAATGTGTAAAAAATTTTATATTTCAAGTCATTTATGTACTCGTTTTGAAATGTTTTTTAAATAAAAAAAAATTCACATATAAAAATTCATTCCAAATTGATTCTCATATATTATATATCTTACCTTTTTAGCACAAAAGAAAAAAAGAAAGAAATATAATAGAAATAAGAGTATAACTAAATCTACTTTTTAAATAATATATTAAATCTATCTTTTCAAAATTAATGGGACTAATTGATCTATAAAAAAATCTTTAAGGTTAAATAAATCACCATTACTCAAGATCAAATTTATAAGTAAGTTTTTCATTTTAATATTTATTTATAACCAAACCAAATCAAATGGAATCAAACTTTGCATATCAATCAATTGGGTTGACCAATTCGAATATTTTTTTAATATCTATTTATATTCTAAAAAAGCAAGAAGATAAAATGGAAAATTTAGTCAGAGTTTTTTAACAAAAAATAAATCTAAAAACATTCCATTTTCTTAAATAATATAATTATAAAAAAATATATATCTCACCATTTCCTAGGATATACTTTTTAAGTTTATTATAATGAGATTCACATATTCCTTCTCTATAATTCTTGTCATCCAAACATAATCAAATAGAAATAATTGGTCCATGAAAGAGATATCAGATCAATTCTTGAACTTATTTTTATCCATTCAATGTTATACAATTCAATTTAAGAAAATTCCTAAAATTCAAGTCTCTTCATCTCTTTAACCACCAAAAAAAAAAACTTAATTTCTACTTCTATCTCTTCATCTCCTCTCCTCTCATTTGTGTCCTACTAAAGAGCAAAAAAATAAAGAAAAAGATAAAAAGAAAATATAAAAAAGAAAAGAGAGCAAAAGTTATATATAATTATGTGAAAGAATTCATCATTCACTTGGAGTCAAAATTGTTAGTCTCAGCTAATTCTAGACTCTGTTTGGGAAAGTCTCATGGACCTTGACTTCAATTCCGCACTGGTGGTTTATCATCGTCTACTGCACACTTTGCACAAAAACAACACCAACCGTTTAATATACTATTTATAAGATTCATACATAATATTTTCATTTTCATTGTATTTACATTATAAATTTAAATACTGATTTAAAAAATTAAAAAAAAAACTTATATTTCATTCATATTATTTAGAGAAAATTAGTCTAACATCCCTCTCCAACTTTTAGCAATGGGAGAGGTCCACAATAAAAAAAATTTGTAGTCTAAGGTCCCTCACCTATACCCATATATAACACCCATTCTTTCATTTTCTCTCCTCTCCCTTCTTGCACCAAATAACTCTCTCTCTCTCTCTCTCCTCTTTGTCTGCAACATTGTTCAAAGCTTCATTGGCATTGACTACGACAGAGGAATTTGCACTAACAAGATTTATAAAGCTGATCGTCGATTTATATGAAGATTCTTGATAATGCTTTATACAACAAGATTTATATGAAGCAACGCACTAGTCCTCATTATTGTTCCTCCAATCACTAGTCCTCTGATGAAGATTCCTCCGTCAACAAATATCATTACCCTCGGAGGAAAAATATCAAGAAGCAGAACACTAGTAATCTTTATAAAAGCATTATAGCAGATATGAAAGCAGAAACAAAATGCATCAGTTACATATTCACAAGCACAACTGAAAAATATTTATCATTGCTTCTCTTACTTTTTTCTCGTTTCTTCTTCATTGTCTTTATTGTTGATCTCAATAAACCAAATCTTAAAATCTTCATACAACATTTATTGAAGAAATCCACATAAAAAGGTGTATTCGGGAGCTGAGGACATGGATTCAGCAAAGAAAGTGTTTGTTGAAATGTCAAGGAGAGAATGTCTAAAGTCTCTCAAATCAATCTAGAGAAATTTCAATCCAAACCAGAGAATTTCTCTAGACCAACCTAAAAAAAATTTAGTTCAAACCAGAGAATTTCTCTAGTCATCCAATACATGAAGCAGAAGCAGCGATCATTATGCACAAAAGTAAAAGATAATGCTGCCAAGAAAACACAACATCTACCTGGTCAAGATGTGCATCTACAGATGTGAACAAAGCCAAAAAAATTTGTGAACAAAGTTGGGACCATGAATTTGTTTAGTAACTTGCTACTGTGGATATTGAGCGGGGCTTCATCTAAAGGGTTCAACTCATTTCTTTCGATGTTTAGAGACGTGCGAGATCAAGGCGGCCAAGTTTATCCAGATCTAGCCAGGTAAGAAAATCATGCAACATAAAATGCTCCCTAAGGATTAGAATGTTGGTTGGTCCTTGTATTTTTTGAATGTTTAATTCTAATGTTATTGTAAAGGGTTTTGTAGAAATGTTAGTTTATACATAAATGGTTGCATAAACTGGATATGGAGTAATGGTCAACAACAACAGTATTGTTAATAAATAGAAGTTGAAATAAGAAAAGGAAAAAGAAAAAAAAATTCTCTAGTTTGAACTTAGAGAAATTTCAATTTTCTCTGGTTTGAAACCAGAGAAATTTGGTGTTGGTGATGTGTAAAATTTTCTCTGTGATGTGTCCAGAGAAATTTGGTGTTGGAGATGTGTAAAATTTCTCTGTAATGTGTCCAGAGAAATTTCATGTGGGTGATGTGTAAAATTTTCTCTATGATGTGTCCAAAAAAATTTGGTGTCGATGAGTAAAATTTTCTGTTTGATATATCCAGAGAAATTTGGAATTGGAATTTTCTCTGTGATATGTCCAGAGAACTTTGGAATTTTCTCTGTGATTTATCCAGAGAAATTCTCTGAATCGAATTTTCTCTAGATCAATGTTAAGGGACCTTAGATATTATGAAAATATCAAGTCCCCTTTATGCTACAAAATTTTAATATCAGGGACCTTAAAAAAAAATCGCCATAATATTTTTCTTCATACATGATCTATAGTGAAGCATGAATTGAATTCAATCTCCACCACATATAGCCATTTGTGGATAAATTTGGGGTGCCAAATTTTGAGACCTAGTTTTTTTGTAAAAAAAATAGTCTATGTGGTTTGTCTCCAAAAACATGTTTGGTTGAAAATTTTTAAATTTTTTTTCAAAATCACTTTTTTTTTCAACTACACATTAATAATCACTTTTTCATTCTCTTCTCTTTTTCTCAATCACTTTTTCTCTTATACCCATTTAATCAACTACAAAAATAATAATAATAACTATTAAATCATCCCAAACTCCAACATTTGAAAATTATTTTCAAAATCTATAATTAGACAAATTTTCAAAATTTTTAAATTCTCTTAAAAATTTTATTTTAAAAATAATATGTCAAAACACAAACCCTATATTTGCTTCATTTTTCTCTCTTCTCTCTCTCCTGCTACACTGAAGACGAACTTGGTTCTCCAGCATTGACTGGATTCCCAAGTAGACCACTTCGGCCACATGGCACAGTCGGAGATCAGTAAGCTCAGCTGCATCTGATAAATCTTTCCAATTTTCTCTATTTGACATTCTCATTGAATTCTTGCTTTTATACAAGTAGGTGATTGATTACATTTCTTGCAAAATCGCATGAGATTCTATATAGATTTCGTGGGTTTTATTTTCCTGTTCGTTTTTATCTAAACCCCGTTTATGATAAAGTTTTAAACCCACCAAATTCATTTAGATTCCCCAATTCAACTTTCCTCATTTATTTCTATTTGATTCCACATTTTTATTTATTATTATTTTATTTTATTTTTTATTTATTTTTCCTGTGAGTTTGCTGAGATAAATGAGGATAACTGGAAGTGTAGTTGTTGAGAAATAGTTTGTTTTTGTAAGAAAATGTAATTTAAAATTGAATTTCCTAGGGGAAAAAACATGCCTTGTTTTGATATAAGCATTTTGCATTAGATGGTTACCATGTTAGGTTGGGACTGTTTTGCTGAGAAATGTAATTTGGAGGTTTTGACAGGCTAGGTGCAGGCAATGGAGATAGTAGGGGCTAGGTGCAGGGTAGGTGTCAGCTGAGAATCGTATGCCTCAATGTTCGATTCAGGTAAACAATTTGATTCAAATTTTAACTATAATTTACGTTGCTTGTCGTGGTTGATGATTTATCTCAATTAGATATATGAATCTCTTGAGTTTCGAATTCTAATTCTAAGCTCTGTATAATCTGAACCTTTAGGTTCTTGGAGAATCATGTTTTGGTTTGATTCATAATGTTTGTTGTTGAATTCAAACTGTTACATGACAATTATTAATCATTATTGTTGCTCCCATTGAAGGTATTTCTCTTGTAATTGACTTTGGATTGTTGAGTTTTGCACTAGTTCTTGGGATATTCATGGTTATATGATATGATGCACGAATATGGATACGGGACACGTAAATTTTTAAAAAATAGAGGACATGACATGCTGGAGACACGTTTAATATATATAATTTTATTTATTTATTATATGTCTAAAATAAAAAGAAAAATCATTAATTTTTATACAATTACAATAATAATAAAATTAATAAACATATTTTTTAAATTTTTTAATAAAAAATGAGTCTTTTTAAATAAAAATAATTTATTTTATGAATTTTAGGTTTAATAAAAATAAGGATAAAAAAAAAGTGAGGGAAGAAACTAAAGGAGGAGAGAGAAATAGAAGAGAGAGAGAGAGAGACGGGTGAATCAGCAACAGGGGGAAAAAAAATAAAAAGGAGAAACAAAGGAAAGGGAGAGAGAGAATAGGAGAAGACGAAGAAAAGGGAGGAGAAGAAGGTGGAGACAGAAGACGAAGACGAGGAGGAGGAGAAGAAGAAGAGAGCAGACGAAGAATACCTCAGCTTCTTCAATTGATCTGAACAGGTTAGGGCTCCTCTCCCCTCCTCCACTCCCTCGATCTCTTTCTCTGTCTTCTCTCCTCCCTCGATCTCTTTCTCTCCAACAGTTAGGGCTTCGATCCACCTCATGCGTGTCATTTGCATTCGATTCGTAGATGTTGGATTTGAGATCAAACTACTTTTATTCGTTTGCTTATTTATTGTTCTGGCCTAAGATTTTAAGCTCAAATATGGACTTGACTGATGTTGTTTTTGATTTGAATGACTTTGATCTGGATTGAACGGATGCAGATCCTGAGCTAGCTAATTCGAAATGCTACAATCTAGAGTTTTTGGTTCTCTTAGATTTAGGGCTTTGATTTGGTATTGACCTAGAGTTCTATGTGCTATCTTTTTCCCTTTTCTTTTCCATCTTTCTTTCTTTCTTTCATTTCATTTAAAAAAAAAAATAAAAAAAATAAGCTAAATATTTAAAAACTGATGTTATAATTCCAAAAATAGAGGATGGTTACATAATTACCATAATGCCGTAGTTTTATACGCAAATATTTTTGTTTTTAGGTTGATTTGTTAGCTTGCTTTTTATGAATCCATATCAAGAAATTAGACAAAGTTATGAGCTTTCTCTCTACATTGAATTGGCTTTTCCTTGAGCTTCTTATGGGCTCGTGAATTTTGGCAACAAAGTGATTATGATGGGTCAAACAGATTATTGTCATGATGATAATATTGCTAGTTTAAACAGTTTTATCTCATCTCATGCTTATGTTTCCTGTAGAGCTGATCTTGTATTTATGTTGTTTACTCTATTCTGGGGTGGTATGACCTCACTTTTCTTATAAAAATACAATGACATTCACCATATGTTGTTGGTCCTTATCGAGCATCTCTTTAATATTGGATTCATTGCAGGGTAGAAATGTCGATGCCTTGATTTTGTATTGACAAGCTGTGCCCTCTCTGTCTCATATCCAAATATGATTTTCCTTTGCCCTACAGGTATGTGTATGTATTGTTTCTTTCGATTTTGCTGTCAATGCTACTTTCTGAATGTGTTTTGTTGAAGTGGAAGTGTTTTAGCTTTTCATTGAAGTGAATAGGTGAGGTTGTTCAACCATAATTTGATTCAATTTACACTTCTTCTATGCGTCTGCTACATAATAAGACTTGATTCTTTCACTCTTTCATTTTTGATTCAGATAGAAAACTCGAAGATCTAATGATAAATTTTTGGTGAAAATCCAATAAAATTTTAGCACATTTTGCAATAGAGTTTGAAGGCAGTGATTTATTGTGCTCCCCTGGTACAACTTCAAGAAATTTGACTTATTTTGAATTGTTTTGAGTGTCTCCTCGACTAAAAAACTTATAGAAAACAGTAGGTTAAAATAGAATTCAGCATAGTAATAAAACAAAACACAACCTAGTTTGAGATTTATTTAAAATTCATTTATTGGAATTTTCTTCTATTACACAATATACTAGGCTTATGGAGGGACTGCCTGTTAAAATTTCATGAAATTACGAGGTAGAGAACTATTTTTAAAAATTCATCAAAGTCAGGCCTCTGCACAATTTCAATTCTGCGCAATCATGAAAACTGACCCCCAAAATAGCTATGCTTTTGCTTTACTAAAGCCTCTTTTCATTCCATCTTGTAAACATGATTTAAAATACATCAAAGATCAATAAATTCATGCTTGAAACAATTTAACAAGAAATTAAAAATTGATTTGAAAAATTTACCAACTAAGAAATTTTTGTCAAGCTCTCTAGAAATTGAGTGAAGTTCTGCTTAAGGACTTGTACCTCATTGTGTTTCGAATTATTTTGCAGGGGAAGTGTGGTATTGAGAAACAACCTTCTTATTTATTTATTTATTTATTATTTTTTTTTTTTGGGGGGGGGGGAGGATTGCTCTAATTGAGACTAGGTCAGGCACAATTTTTAAGGTCACAATTTTCTAGATAAGGAAAATTGCTTCTACGAATCATCTTCTTCCTTTTATTGGTGCTTTCGCTCTTTCCAAATATTTGGTTAATCGTGAATAGTAGAGTAGAGTCCAATTATATCTTTTGTGCTTGTATAGTATTTTGGTCCTTAACTCTCAAATCTTTGAAGCCCTTTTAACTGTGTCTCTTTGTGATGCTAGCTGTTTAGACATAATTGATAGTTACCTAAATCATTTTGAACTGAAATGACGCAGAAGTGGCTTCGGCAGAGTTAGTACTAGTTGTGGAGAAACATATGTTAGAATCTGCTTCTCTTGATTCTGTTGTTAAAGCCGTATTTTTCTTGTTATCAGATATATTCTTGGTGTTGTATGGAAAATTCCATTTTGTGGGGTGTCCAATAATTATCTACTTTATTTTATTTATTTATGTATTTATATGTTTTTTGGGGGACTTTTAACCTCTTTTCCCTTTTAACCTTAACTATGAGATTCTTCTTTTTATTTTCTGAAACAAAATTTTAGTATATAGAGAAAACCAATTGTATTGAAGAAATGCCCTAGCACTGTAAAACGTAGCTAAGGTCTTGCATAAACGATGAAATTCTGATACAGGGAATGAAACAATTACTCATGATAGAAATAAAGGAAGGAACAAAAGAACTTCAAAAATGGAATATCAACACGTAGGTGATTTAGAAAACCGTAAGTGAGGTGTTTAAGTTAAAGTAATATCGTTAAGCTATAATTACTCAGTAAATTCTCTTTCTTAGAGACTAATTAAACTTGAGCCCTGTTTGGTAGAGTTGTGGGAAAGTGCTTATAGCTTATGCCTAAACAGCTTATAGCTTATAACTTTCAGCTTAAGCTGATTTCCAGCTTATTCTTAAAGCATCTCCTGCTCCACTCAAAGAATAAGCTGATTTCTGACTTCCACAAAGTTATAAGTTATAAGCTATAAGCTAAACCAAACACATCAAAATAGCTTAAATTAAGCTGAAAGCTGAAATAAGCTGTAAATAATTTCTGCCAAACAGGCACTTGGTCACTTAAGATAATGAAACAATTAGTGGCTTAAGCTATTATTTCATACAACAAAAGAGAGAAGGATGGATAAAGTTAGAGAGAAAATTTCTTCTTGAGAGGTAGAAGAGAAAAAAAACTTTAAGTGAGTTGCTTAAGTTAAACTAAGATCATTAAGTTATAATAAGTAAGTAAATTCTCTTCCGTAGAGAATAAGCATGATTAGTTTGAGTTAAACTTGGTCATTTAAGAAAATGAAGTTGATTATATATAAATTTTGGTTTAAATTCACTTAAATGAGTAGCAAAAGCAACCCTATCAATGAAAATCTTTCCCCACATACAAACAGACTACCTGATGAAATACATGTTATAGCAAGCTCTGTTATCATGGTTCATTAGATGTTTCACTGTTTATACAAAATGGTAAGGTTTATGCATGATTACAAGTCTGTGGTTCGAGATGACTTACTTTGCCTTGTCTGGAGGAACATCTCTCAACCACTCAAGGTCAATGCTTCCATGTTTTCTAACCATTCGGTTTTAGGAAATCCTGCATAATCATGTAATCATTATTGACTTTATTTATAGGTTTCTGCATTTAGCTTGTTATTACACACGACTAGAGCCATTTGAAGCTGATTTTGACAAATATGATTTGTACTCGTACCTTGATTCACTCTGCTAGCAAGTTGTTCATTCCTAGTTCTCTGATAGAATTAGAAATCTCATTGACATCTGCACATTGTATTGCTTCATAGTCTAGGGAGTCCATAGCATTAACTGATTTACCCTTTTTTGACCAAACTTACCTTTTGCATATAGAGAGCATTAGCACCTTCTTGACTAGGGCAGGATACCTTTTTTCTAGGATTGTATTATTGCCTCTTTGAATGGTTTAGTGAATCTTAGATTTCATTTCTAAATTAGTACAGGGCAACCCTACGCCCCCAATAGGCATGAATGCTACTTATGTGCTTATGTGATATTTTGGAAATGATTTGATTTGATTCCAGGGATCAACTATGAGAAAGATAGGGATTTCATTCCCAAACTTTGGGGAGTCTGATATGGCAGTGATTTGATTCTGTGGCAATCCGAGGTATTTGGGGCAGTAATCCAATTTCAAAGATTTGGGGATTCAATTTAGGCAGTGATTCATATTTTGATCATGATTTGAGTAATCGGTAGTAAATTAGGGCGGTGGTTTCCCGATTATAAAGAATTTGAGTTTGAATTTAGGTTCTTGCCTTAGCAATAAATAAAAAAAAGAAAAGAATGATTGCCTTTTTAAAATTTAAATCTCCAAGAAAACATGTGATTAAAGAATAATTTCTAAAAAAAAGAAACTTTCCAACTTAAGTAGAGCCACAGAGATTATGGAAGGTGTTTGATTGAATAAGAATCTTTAAGTCATTGATTTTAGGGGGAATTTCAACTTTTATGAAAAAGGAAGTGGTGACCAAATCTTCAATTTTGAATAAAATTTGGAATCCCCTAAAAGATATTTGACTAAGGAGACAATTGTTTGATTAGATACTTGGAATAAAATCGAAAGCTCCTTGGGAGGAAAGAATTTTGAAAGAAAACCCGAGTAGAATTTTAGTAATTATGAAATTTTTTTGATCAAACAGAAATCTTTAGATTTTTGACTTTAGATGGAATTTGATTTTATGGAAAAGTGTTGATAAGGAGGTAATGACCGAGTCTCTCACTTTGAAATGAAATTTTGAATTTCCTTAGAAGACATTTGACTATAAGGTAACTGATTGATTTCTTGGAACAAGATCTAAAATTTGTTGGAAATTTTTTGAAAATAAAATTTGAATAGAGTTCGGAAATTATAAAAAGTTCTTTTCATCAAGTAAAAATCTTTGGGCCACTGACTTTAAGGAACCTTAATTTTATGGAGAAATGTTAGACACGGAAGTAATGACCAAGTCTCTCATTTTGAATAAAATTTTGGTTCCTCTATAAGATATTTGGCTAAAGAATGATTGTTTGATTGATTCCTTGGAATAAAATTGGAACTCCTCAAAACATTTGAAAAAAAAGAGGAAAGGAAAACATTGAAATTTTAAATAAAAAAAGGCATTTTATTTTGAAAATGGATTGTGAAAAAAAAAAAAGAATTGAAATTTGATCACGCACTTTTGAAAATAAATTGGGCCACATTTCGAGAAACAATAAATAATGGAAAGACAATTGTTTAGATTGATCATTTGGTAGGATTCCTTAAAATTGCCTTGGTTGGGAATGGGTGATGATGATGACTTCGAGATCCGATGGTAAGTGTTAAACAAAATTGACTGGGTCCATTCACCTATTTTCAAGTTTGTTGCATAATATCCCGGACATTATTCGTGGGTTATGTTATGTCAATAAGGCAAGCATCAAATTATGCTACTAGTACTGTTTGATCATTCCCTTGTGGAAGGAGAGGTATATTGATAGTATTAACTGATGTATCCTTTTGTGACCAAACTTACCTTTTGCGTATAGAGAGCATTAGCACCTTCCAGATTAGGGCAGGATATCCTCTTTTCCAGGATTGTATTATTGCCTCTTTGAATGATTTAGTGAATCCTAGATATCTTTTCTAAATTAAGACAGGGCTACCCTACCCCCCCAATAGGCATGAATGCAAATTATGTGCTTATGTGATATTTTGGAAATGATTTGATTTGATTCCAGGGATCAACAATGAGATAACCCATGAATAAAGAATTTGATATTGAATTTGGGTTCTTACCTTTGTGATAAAAAAAAGAAAGAAAAAAAAAAAGAAAGTATTATTGCCTTTTTAAAATTTAAATGTCCAAGAAACACATGTGATTAAAGAATAACTTCTAAAAAAAAGAAACTTTCCAACTTAAGTAGAGCCTCAGAGATTATGGAAGGTGTTTGATTGAATAAGAATCTTTAAGTCATTGACTGTAAGGGCAATTTCAACTTTTATGAAAAATGGTAGATAAGGAAGTGGTGACCAAATCTTCAATTTTGAATAAAATTCGAAATCCCCTAAAAGATACTTGACTAAGGAGACTATTGTTCGATTAGATACTTGGAATAAAATCCAAAACTTCTTGGGAGGTAAGAATTTTAAAAAAAAACCGGAGTAGAATTTTAGTAATTATGACAAGTTTTTGATCAGTTAGAAATCTTTAGGTTTTTGACTTTAGGGGGAATTTGATTTTATGGAAAAGTGTTGATAAGGATGTAATGACCAAGTCTTTCACTTTGAAATGAAATTTTGAATTTCCTTAGAAGAACTTTGACTATAAATAAGATCTAAAATTCCTTGAAAATTTTTTTAAAATAAAATTTGAATAGAGTTCGGAAATTATGGAAAGTTCTTTTCATCAAGTAAAAATCTTTGGGCCACTGACTTTGAGGGAACCTTAATTTTATGGAGAAATGCTTGACAAGGAAGTAATGACCAAGTCTCTCACTTTGAATGAAATTTTGGTTCCTCTATAAGATATTTGGCTAAAGAACGATTGTTTGATTGATTCCTTGGAATAAAATCTGAACTCCTCAAAACATTTGAAAAAAAAGAGGAAAGGAAAACGTTGAAATTTTAAATAAAAAAAGGTACTTTATTTTGAAGAAGAATTTTGAAAAAAAAAATAGAAGTTGAAATTTGTTCGCGCACTTTTGAAAATAAATTGGGGCACATTTCGGGAAATAATAAATAATGGAAAGACAATTGTTTAGATTGATCACTCTGGTAGGATTATTTAAAATTCCTCAAAAGTGCCGTGGTTGGGCAACTATCACCTAATGGGTGATGATGATGACTTCTAGATCTAATGGTAAGTGTTTAACAAAATTGACTGGGTCCATTCACCTATCCTCGGGTTTGTTGCATAATATCCCGGACACTATTCGTGGGTTATGTTATGTTAATAAGGCAAGAATCAGATTATGTTATTTGTACTGTTTGATCATTCCGTTGTGGAAGGAGTGGTATAATGATAGTCATAATTGATGTACCTTTTTGTGACCAAATTAACCTTTTGCATATAGGGAGCATTAGCACCTGCCAAACTAAGACAGGATACCCTCCTTTACAGGGTTGTATTATTGCTTCTTTAAATGATTTAGTAAATCCTAGATCTCATTTCTAAATTAGGACAGGGCAACCCTATCCCGCAATAGGCATGAATGCAACTTGTGTGCTTATGTGATATTTTGGAAATGATTTGATTTGATTCCAGGCATCAACAATAAGAAAGACAATGATTTCATTCCCAAAATCTAGGGAGTTTGATATGGCAGTGATTTAATTTTGTGATACTCCGAGTTATTTAGGTCAATGATCCAATTACAAAGATTTGATTGTTCAATTTAGGCAGTGATTCATATTTTGATAATAATTTGTGTAATCAATAGTAAATTAGGGTGGTGGTTTCCCAATTATTAAGAATTTGAGTTTGAATTTGGGTTCTTACCTTAGTGATAAAAAAAAACAAAACAAAGAAATGATTGGCTTTTTAAAATTTAGATCTCCTAGAACACATGTGATTAAAGAATAACTTTGAAAAAAAAGAAACTTTCCAATTTAAGTTGAGCTTTGGAGATTATGGAAGGTGTTTGATTGAGTAAGAATCTTTAAGCCATTGACTGTTCGGGGAATTTCAACTTTTATGAAAAATGGTAGATAAGGAAGTGGTGACCAAATCTTTAATTTTGGATAAAATTTGAAATCGCCTAAAAGATATTTGTCTAAGGAGACAATTGTTTGATTAGATAATTAGAATAAAATCGAAAGTTCCGTGGAAAGGTAGAATTTTTAAAGAAAATCCGAGTAGAATTTTAGAAATTGTGAAATGTTTTTGATTGGATATAAATCTTTAGGTTTTTGACTTTAGAGGGAATTTGATTTTATGGAAAAGTGTTGATAAGAAGGTAATGACTGAGTTTTTCACTTTGAAATGAAATTTTGAATTTCCTTAGAAGACGTTTGACTATTAGGTAACGGTTTGATTGATTTCTTGGAATAAGATCTAAAACTCCTTGGAAATTTTTTGAAAATAAAATTTGTATAGAGTTCGGAAATTATGGAAAGTTCTTTTGATCAAGTAAAAATCTTTGGGCAGCTTATTTTGGGGGAACCTTAATTTTGTGGAGAAATGTTAGACAAGGAAGTAATGACCAAGTCTCTCATTTTTAATAAAATTTGGTTCCTCTATAAGATATTTGGCTAAAGAATGATTGTTTGATTGATTCCTTGGAATAAAATCAGAACTCCTCAAAACATTTGAAAAAAAGGAGGGGAGGAAAACATTGAAATTTTAAATAAAAAAGCCACTTTATTTTGTAAAAAAAGAAGTTGAAATTTGATTGCATACTTTTGAAAATAAATTAGGGCATATTTCGGAAAACAATAAATAAGGGAAAGACAATTATTTAGATTGATCACTCTGGTAGGATTCCTTAAAATTCCTCAAAATTGCCTTGGTTAGGCAACTATCACCTAGTGGGTGATGATGATGACATCGAGATCCGATGGTAAGTGTTAAACAAATTTGACAGAGTCCATTAACATATCCTCAAGTTTGTTGCATAATATCCCGGACACTATTCGTGTGTTATGTTATGTCAATGAGGCAAGCATCAGATTATGTTACTAGTATTGTTTGATCATTCTGTTGTGGAATGAGTGGTATATTGATAGTAATAACCGATATACCTTTTTGTGACCAAACTTACCTTTTGCATATGGAGAGCATTCGCACCTTCCAAACTAAGGCCGGATACCCTTCTTTCTAGGATTGTATTTATGCCTCTTTGAATGATTTAGTGAATCCTAGATCTCATTTCTAAATTAGGAAGGGCCAACCTTATCCCCCAATAGGCATGAATGCAACTTATGTGCTTATGTGATATTTTTGGAAATGATTTGATTTGATTCCAGGGATCAACAATCAGAAAGACAATGATTTCATTCCCAAAATCTGGGGAGTCTGATATGGCAGCGATTTGATTTTGTGATAGTCCGAGTTATTTGGGGCAATGATCCAATTACAAAGATTTGGGTGTTGAATTTAAGTAGTGATTCATATTTTGATGATGATTTGAGTAATCAGTTGTAAATTAGGGGGGTGGTTTCCCAATTATAAATAATTTGACTTTGAATTTGGGTTCTTACCTTAGTGATGAAAAAAAAAAGAATGATTGCCTTTTTAAAATTTAAATCTCCAAGAAAACATGTGATTAAAGAATAACTTCTAAAACAAAGAAATTTTCCTATTTAAGTAGAGCCTCGGAGATTATGGAAGGTGTTTGATTGAATTAGAATCTTTAAGTCATTGACTGTGTGGGGAATTTCAACTTTTATGAAAAATGATAGACAAGGAAATGGTGACCAAATCTTCAATTTTGAATAAAATTTGAAATCTCCTAAAAGATAATTGACTAAGGAGACAATTGGTTGATTAGATACTTGGAATAAAATCCAAAGCTCCTTGGGAGGAAATAATTTTGAAAGAAAATCGGAGTGGAATTTTAGAAATTATGAAAAGTTTTTGATTAGACATAAATCTTTAGGTTCTTTACTTTAGAGGGAATTTGATTTTATGGAAAAGTGTTGATAAGGAGGTAATGACCGAGTCCTTCACTTTGAAATGAAAATTTGAATTTCCTTTGAAGACATTTGATTATATGGTAACTGTTTGATTGATTCTTCGAATAAGATTTAAAATTCCTTGGAAATTTTATGAAAACAAAACTTGAATAGAGTTCGGAAATTTTCGAAAGTTCTTTTCATCATGTAAAAATCCTTGGGCCATTGACTTTGTGGGAACCTTAATTTTGTGGAGAAATGTTAGATAAGGAAGTGATGACCATGTCTCTCATCTTGAATAAAATTTTGGTTCCTCTATAAGAAATTTGGCTAAAGGATGTTTGTTTGATTGATTCCTGGGAATAAATCCGAAATGCTCAATACTTTTGAAAAAAAAGAGAAATGGAAAACTTTGAAAATTTAAATAAAAAATATGACTTTATTTTGAAATAGGATTTTGAAAAAAAATTGAAGTTGAAATTTGATCTTGCACTTTTGAAAATAAATTGGGTCACATTTCAGGAAACATTAAATAATGAAAAGACAATTGTTTAGATTGATCACTCTGGTAAGATTCCTTAAAATTCCTGAAAATTCCCTTGGTTGGGTATCTATCACCTAATGGTTGATGATAATGACTTCAAGATCCAATGGTAAGTGTTAAACAAAATTGACTAGGTCCATTCACCTATCCTCAGGTTTGTTGCATAATATCCCGGACACTATTTGCGGGTTATGTTATGCCAATAATGCAGGCATCATGCTATTAGTAGTGTTTGATCATTCCCTTGTGCAATGAGAGGTATATTGATAGTAATAACTGATGTACCCTTTTGTGAGCAAACTTACCTTTTGCATGTATAGAGCATTAGCACCTTCCAAACTAGGGCAGGATACCCTCCTTTCTAGGATTGTAGTATTGCCTCTTTGAATAATTTAGTGAATCCTAGATCTCATTTCTAAATTAGGACCGGGCAACCCTACCTCCCAATAGGCATGAATGCAACTTATGTGCTTATGTGATATTTTGGAAATGATTTGATTTGATTCCAGGGATCAACAATGAGAAAGACAGTGACTTCATTCCCAAACTTTGGGGAGTTTGATATGGCAGTGATTTGATTCTACGGCATTCCAAGTTATTTGGGGCAATGATCCAATTACAAAGATTTGGGGGTTCAATTTCGGTAGTGATTCATATTTTGATAATGATTTGTGTAATCAGTAGTAAACATATTTTGATAATGATTTGTGTAATCAGTAGTAAATTAGGGCGGTGGTTTCCCGATTATAAAGAATTTGATATTGAATTTGGGTTCTTACCTTAGTGATCAAAAAAAAAAAGGGAAGTATTATTGCCTTTTTAAAATTTAAATGTCCAAGAAAACATGTGATTAAAGAATAATTTCTAAAAAAAAGAAACTTTCCAACTTAAGTAGAGCCTCGGAGATAATGGAAGTTGTTTGATTGAATAAGAATCTTTAAGTCATTGACTGTATGGGAATTTCAACTTTTATGAAAAATGGTAGATAAGGAAGTGGTGACCAAATCTTCAATTTTGAATAAATTCGAAATCCCCTAAAAGATACTTGACTGAGGAGACAATTGTTTGATTAGATACTTGGAATAAAATCCAAAGCTCCTTGGGAGGAAAGAAGTTTGAAAGAAAACCCGAGTAGAATTTTAGAAATTATGAAAACTTTTTGATCAGACAGAAATCTTTAGGTTTTTGACTTTAGAGGGAATTTGATTTTATGGAAAAGTATTGATAAGGATTTAATGATGGAGTCTTTCACTTTGAAATGAAATTTTGAATTTCCTTAGAAAAACTTTGACTATAAGGTAATTGTTTGATTGATTTTTTGGAATAATACCTAAAATTCCTTGGAATTTTTTTTAAAATAAAATTTGAATAGAATTCGGAAATTATGGAAAGTTCTTTTCATCTAGTAAAAATATTTGGACGACTGACTTTGAGGGAACCTTAATTTTGTGGAGAAATGTTAGACAAGGAAGTAATGACCAAGTCTCTCATTTTGAATAAAATTTTGGTCCCTCTATAAGATATTTGGCTAAAGAATGATTGTTTGATTGATTCCTTGGAATAAAATCTGAACTCCTCACAACATTTGAAAAAAAAAAAGAGGAAAGGAAAATGTTGAAATTTTAAATAAAAAAAGACACTTTATTTTGAAGAAGAATATTAAAAAAAAATAATGGAAGTTGAAATTTGTTCGCGCACTTTTGAAAATAAATTGGGTTACATTTCGAGAAACAATAAATAATGGAAAGACAATTGTTTAAATTGATCACTCTGGTTGGATTCCTTAAAATTCCCTTGGGCAACTATCACCTAATGGGTGATGATGATGATTTTGTGATCCGATGGTAAGTGTTAAACGAAATTGCCTCGGTCCATTCACCTATCCTCTGGTTTGTTGCATAATATTCTGAACACTATTCGTGGGTTATGTTATGTCAATAAGGCAAGCATCAGATTATGCTTCTAGTACTGTTTGATCGTTCCCTTCGGGAAGGAGTGGTATATTGATAGTAATAACTGATGTATCTTTTTGTGACAACTTATCTTTTGCATGTAGAGAGCATTAGCACCTTCCAAACTAAGACAGGATACCCTCCTTTCTAGGATTGTATTATTGCCTCTTTGAATGATTTAGTGAATCCTAGATCTCATTTCTCTAAATTAGGACAGGGCAACCTTATCCCGCAATAGGCATGAATGCAACTTATGTGCTTATGTGATATTTTGGAAATGATTTGATTTGATTCCAGGGATCAACAATAAGAAAAACAATTATTTCATTCACAAAATCTGGGGAGTCTGATATGGCTGTGATTTGATTTTGTGATAGTCCGAGTTATTTAGGGCAATGATTCAATTACAAAGGTTTGGGGGTTCAATTTAGGCAGTGATTCATATTTTGATCATGATTTGAGTAATCAGTACTAAATTAGGGGGGTTGTTTCTCAATTTTAAATAATTTGAGTTTGAATTTGGGTTCTTACCTTAGTGACCAAGTCTCTCATTTTGAATAAAATTTTGGTTCCTCTATAAGATATTTGGCTAAACGATGATTGTTTGATTGATTCTTTGGAATAAATTCTGAAGTCCTCAAATTTTGGAAAAAAAGAGGAAAGGAAAATTTTGAAAATTTAAATAAAGAAAGATTTTATTTTGAAAAAGGATTTTGAAAAAAAATTGAAATTGAAATTTGATCATGCACTTTTGAAAATAAAGTGGGGCACATTTTGGGAAACAATAAATAATGAAAAGACAATTGTTTAGATTGATCACGTTGGTAGGATTCCTTAAAATTCCTTAAAATTCCCTTGGTTGGGAAACTATGACCTAATGGGTGATGATAATGACTTCAAGATCAATTGGTATGTGTTAAACAAAATTGATTAGGTCCATTCAACTATCCTTAGGTTTGTTGCATAATATCCTGGACACTATTTGCAGGCTATGTTATGCCAATAAGGCAAGCATCAAATTATGCTATTAGTAGTGTTTGATCTTTCCCTTGCGGAATAAGAGGTATATTGATAGTAATAACTGATGTACCCTTTTGTGAGCGAACTTAATTTTTTCATATAGAGAGCATTAGTACCTTCCAAACTAGGGCAGGATATCCTCATATCTTGGATTGTATTATTGCCTCTTTGAATGATTTAGTGAATCCTAGATCTCATTTCTAACTTAGGACAGGGAAACCTTACCCGCCAATAGGCATGAATGCAAATTATGTGCTTTTGTGATATTTAGATAATGATTTGATATGATTCTAGAGATCAACAATCAGAAAGACAGTGATTTCATTCCAAAATCTGGGGAGTTTGATATGGCAGTGATTTGATTCTGTGGCAATCCGAGTTATTTGGGACAATGATCCAATTACAAAGATTTGCTGGTTCAATTTAGGTCGTGATTCATATTTTGATCATGATTTGAGTAATCAGTAGTAATTAGGGGGGTCGTTTCCCAATTTTAAAGAATTTGAGTTTGAATTTGGGTTATTACCTTAGTGATTAGAAAAAAAGAAGAAAAAAAATGAATTATTGCCTTTTTAAAATTTAAATCTCCTATAAAACATGTGATTAAAGAATAACTTCTAAAAAAAAAGAAACTTTGCAACTTAAGTAGAGCCTTGGAGGTTAAGGAAGTTGTTTGATTGAATAAGAATCATTAAGTCATTGACTTTAGGGGGAATTTCAACTTTTATGAAAAATGGTAGATTAGGAAGTGGCGACTAAAACTTCAATTTTGAATAAAATTTCAAATCCCCCAAAAGATAATGGACTATGGAGACAATTGTTTTATTAGATATTTGGAATAAAATCCAAAGCTCCTTAGGAGGGAAGAATTTTGAAAAAAAAACCAAGTAGAATTTTAGAAATTATGAAAAGTTTTTGATTAGACAGAAATTTTTAGGTTTTCGACTTGAGAGGGAATTTGATTTTATGGAAAAGTGTTAGATAAGGAGGTAATGTCTGTGTCTCTCACTTTGAAATAAAATTTTGAATTTCCTTAGAAGACTGTTTGATTGATTTCTTCGAGTAAGATTTGAAATTCCTTTGAAATATTTTTAAAATAAAATTTGAGTTGAGTTTGGAAATTATGAAAAGTTCTTTTCATCAAGTAAAAGTCCTTGGCCTATTGACTTTGAGGTAACCTTAATTTTATGGAGAAATGTTAGACAAGGAAGTGATGACCAAGTCTCTCATTTTGAATAAAATTTTGGTTCCTCTATAAGATATTTGGCTAAAGGATGATTGTTTGATTGATTCCTTGGTATAAAATCCGAACTCAAAACTTTTGAAAAAAAAGATGAATGGAAAACTATGAAAATTTAAATAAAAAATGGTGCTTTATTTTGAAAAAAAATATAAGTTGAAATTTGATCATGCACTTTTGAAAATAAATTGGGGTACATTTCGGGAAACAATAAATAATGGAAAAACAATTGTTTAGATTCATCACTCTGGTGGGAATCCTTAAAATTCCTCAAAATTAGCTTTGTTTGGCAACTATGACCACCTTGTTTATGATGACGACTTCGAGATCCAATGGTTATTGTTAAGCAAAATTGACTGGGTCTATTCACCTATCCTTAGGTTTGTTACATAATACCCGTACACTATTCACGGACTATGTTATGTCAATAAGGCAAGCATCGGATTATGCTATTAGTACTATTTGATCATTCCCTTGTGGAATGAGAGGTATATTGATAGTAATAACTGATGCTCTTTTGTGACCAAACTTACCTATTGCATATAGAGAGCATTAGAACTTTCTAAACTAGGGTAGTAGACCCTCCTTTCTAGGATTGTATTATTGCTCTCCTTTCTCGGATTCTAGTATTGCCTCTTTGAATGATTTAGTGAATCCTAGATCTCATTTCTAAATTAGGACAGGGCAACCCTACCCTTCAATAGGCATGAATGTAAATTATGTGCTTATGTGATATTTTGAAAATGATTTGATTTGATTCTAGGGATCAACAATCAAACATGCAGTGATTTCATTCCAAAATATGGGTAGTTTGATATTTCTGTGATTTGATTATGTGGCTATTTGAGTTATTTGGAGCAATGATCCAATTACAAAGATTTGGGCGTTCAATTTAGGCATTGATTCATATTTTGATCATGATATGAGTAATCAGTAGTAGTTAGGGGGGTGGTTTCCCAATTTTAAAGAATTTGAGTTTGAATTTGGGTTCTTACCTTAGTGATCAGAAAAAAAAAAAAAAAAGAAGAGATTTATTGCCTTTTTAAATTTAAATCCCCAACAAAACATATGATTAAAGATTAACTTCTAAAAAAAAGAAACTTTGCAACTTAAGTAGAGCCTTGGAGGTTATGGAAGGTGTTTAATCGAATAAGAATCTTTTAACTAATTGACTTTAGGGGTAATTTCAACTTTTATGAAAAATGGTAGATAAGGATGTGGCGACCAAATCTTCAATTTTGAATAAAATTCCAAATCTCCCAAAAGATAATTGACTAAGGAGACAATTATTTGATTAGATACTTGGAATAAAATCCACAGCTCCTTGGGAGGAAGGAATTTTGAGAGAAAACCCAAGTAGAATTTTTTAGATTAAGAAATGTTTTTGATTAGACCAAAATCTTTTGTTTTTTGACTTTTGAGGGAATTTGATTTTATGAAAAAGTGTTAGATAAAGGCTAATGAGGCTAATGACAGAGTCTTACACTTTGAAATTAAATTTTGAATTTCCTTTGAAGACATTTGACTATAAGGTAACTGTTTGATTGATTTCTTCGAATAAGATCTAAAATTCCTTGGAAATTTGTTGAAAATAAAATTTTAGTGGAGTTTGGAAATTATGGAAAGTTCTTTTCATCAAGTAAAAATCATTGGGCCACTGACTTTGGGGGAACCTTAATTTTGTGAAGAAATGTTAGACATGGAAGTGAAGACCAAGTCTCTAACCTGTGTAGTAGCTAAACAAGAAATCGGACTTTCTACGACTGAGTATTTGGTAGATAAAACAACACTATTGTCGACTAAAAATTTGGTCGCTGTAGTTATTTGAAGTTTTGGCGACTAAAAATTTAGTAGCTGAAGATGTGATTTAAATTAAATTAGTATGTTTTGAGTGACTAATAGATTAGTTGCCATTTTGCCTCATCAGTGACTAAATCTATTTTTGTCGCGAATACCTTTCACTTTTCCCTACTAAAGTCGCCATTTTTTTATGCCTTTTGGTGACTAAATGTTTTTTTAGTCGCCAATACCTTCCCTGACAATCTTCCCCCGACAAATCCCGCGACCAAAATATTTAGTAGGGAAAATATTTTGGCGACTAAAAACCTTACTTTTGGTGACTAAAAATTTAGTTTCCAAAGTGCAATTTCTTCTTGTGCATTTTGGCTATGTGATGGCAGTCATCGTGTGGTGTTGGGGTATTGATAGTGGCGATAACGATGATAGTGATAGTTGGAACAATAATGATGGTAATAGTAATAGTAATGATGGCAATAACAGGGGAGATGGAGGTGAACTGCATGAAATTGCTCAAGTCTACATTGTGCTCTTGGAGGAAACTAATGAACTCCATGAAATTCTCTTCTGTTGGGCAATAGTGACCACTGCATGGCCATATAGCCTGAAAAATATAGAGAGAAAAAAAAATCAGCAAATGAAGCATTGGTTGTGATTAGGGCTTTGTTTGAAAAGTTGGGTTGATTTTTTAACTTTTAAATTTTTTGGTTATTCTAAAATTTTGGTTAAAAAATTCGCTTGGGTTGATTTTTTAAATTTTTTTTGACTTTTGTAAAAAAAATGGTAAAATGATTATGGTTTAAATGTGATATTTTTTCTTATTAACTTTTTAACTTATTTTATTTTATTTTTTTGACTAATTTAGTCAAAAAAAAAAAAAAAAAACCAACTTAACCCACATCCCAATCCACACACCTAAAGGTCTCTTTAACTTTTGGATGTCCAATGCCCCAAATGGAAGGGTTAACTTGTCAACAAGTTAATGGCCTTGGTCAAATCAACCTGGAAACATTTAGGGTGTGTTTGGTTTGTGTTTTGAGATAAATTTGAGTTTAGAAATTTTTTTAATTTGTTTGGTTGTATATTTTGAAAATAGTTTTGGAGTTTGGAAATTTGAGATAATTTGATATTTTTTTGTAGTTGAGTAGATATGTGTGAGAGAAAAAGTGATTGAGGAGTGAGGAGAGAAGAGAGAGAAAAAGTGATTGATTGATGTGTAATAGAGGAAGTAATTTTAAATTTTTTTTGAAAAAATTTGTACGCAAACATGTTTTTAGAAATTTTCTTCCAAAAACATGTTTTAAAACACAAACCACACACCCTTATTAATCACAATTATGGATTTGAACTGGTTTAAACATGTTTTAATTGAGTAAAATTGAACAAGCTTACACTTTCGCATTCTTGTCACATCCAATACAAATGAATGGTATTTACGTCATTGCTTGGTTGCACATTCGTGTGACTTAGGAGTAATTATTTAATGTCGTTGACATAGCAATGTCACAAGCACATCTTCACTTTTAATTTCTATGACTCACATAGGACTTACTTGAAATCAAAGGGTTGAGATAAGTTCATGGCGTGACACTCAATAATTTTTTTTTGACATATATGCCCCTCACATCCAAATACCTGAAGAAGGCCATTATGGGCAACCAATCTCCCAGATTGCAGTTGTGGCACCTCCTGCTAGAATTTGATTAAATTTGATTTCATTCATCAGCAATTGAAAACTCAATCCCAAACAAACCCATCAAATTCATATAGCTAAGACATGTATAGTTATGAAAAAAATTGAGTAAACAGAGTGATAAAGAGAATTTTTTTTTTTAGAAAAAAAATGAAGTTGCTAGAAAAGCCCAAAAAATGGTCTAGATTTTGATCGCAGCCATTCTTCTCCTGCTACTACTTCATTAAAGGCAAGAACCACTCTTGCCTGACCACCATGAACTCTTTGGTCGTAGCTCTAACCACAGTTGGCACAGTAGCACTGAACAGGTCATCAACCCCAAAAGACGAATCAGATGCAACCACGTGGCCTGCTTTGTCGCTCCTCCATAGCCTCCACTTTCGACCCTTACCACTATTGCCCACATTTCCCTACAAAAAATAAAATAAAATAAAATAAAGTTGAAAACACTTTCTACAAACAAAGAAAACAAGAAAATCAAGCTAATGGGTGAGTGATGGTTGAGAGTATGGGATTACTTGGTGGCTTGATTGGGTCTTCTTGAGACCAATCAGTGATTTCAGCCATTTCCCTAATGCACCCATTGTAGGTAGGTTTTTGTTTGAGGGGAAAACGTTTTCGCTGAGTGATTTTAGAAGGTTTTTGTCAGAGGGGAAAATTATTTTTGCTGAGTGATTTCGAAAGTGTTTTATAGTGAAAACTACGATGGATGAGAGAGAGAGAGAGAGAGAGAGAGAGAGAGAGAGGACCTTCGGTGGATTATATGTTAAAGTTCCTAATAGGGGAAGGCTTGAATTTTTTAATTCGAATTAAGAAAAGGAAAAACAGGATTAAAAAAAGTGAAAGTGCACCGGTCATAATTTAATTTTTTTAAAGGTAAATTATAAACACACTCTTGAGGTTTATTCAAATTATAAATTACTTTATCTAATTTTAGAAATTATATTATACCTTTAAGGTTTTTAATTTCATAACAAATATGTCTTTTTATTAGCAAATTATCAAGTTAATTAACAATTTTTAATAATGTGAAAATTTTATTTCATTTAATAATTCAGATAATTTTATTATTGTATAGGTGAATAGTTATAAATTTTACTTTTTCTATTAATTTTGTTAAATAAAAAATTCTAATAGGGAAGTATTTGTAATTTTTCAAATTACAGAGGATAATTTGTATTTTAAGCAAAATTTAGAGATTGTATTTGTAATTTATCTTTTTTTTTAAATATTAAAGTACTATTTCTATTTAAATTTTTATTTTATTATGATCTTAAGCTTTTTAAATTTGTGCCCTTATAAATTATTATTTAATAATCAATTGTAAAGTTATACGGTTCGTGTATTTTCAGAAAGAATGAAAGAAATTGATAGTAAGGAGGTTACGTAAAATTATATTTGTTTTGATAATAGTTGTTAGTGTGGAGATTATTAAATTAGTTTTAAATAAAATAATAAAATAAATAAAAATCATGGTTTTTACTTAAGAAAAAATTAAATATTAAGGTTCAAAATGTACTGTCCAAAATGTAGTAAAAAAATAAAAAATTGCACTTGGCCAAACGATTAGGCGGTCGTCCCATAACACCCTAAGCCGAATGGATTATTTTCTAATATCATCTCATCGCCTAAACTATCAATCCGCTCATGTGAAGCCTTCTATAATTTGAATGGATTACAAATTTGGACCGCAAACAAAACAAATTTGATACAAATTTACAGGTATTGGGTTGCTAATGTGCCTCAATTTGAGGCTTATTATGTGTTTATTTTTATAATCTGAATTGCTTATTTTGTAGGGTTCATTGAGTACTTCATGCATATCAAAAATTATATTGATCGGATATTGATAGCTACGTGATCGGATTGCATATTTTTTTAAAAAATATTTCTCGAAAGAAAAACTTTGTTTATTTTTTTTTATGGTAAATATAATTTGATCGTATGGTTATCGATATTCGATTAAGATAATTTTTGACATGCTTAAAGTACTCGACGAACCCTACAAAATGACTGTTTGAATCATAAAAATAAATGGGTTTGTTTGGAAAGTGTGTTGGCTTTTTGGCTTTTTGAATTTTTTAGTCTGGGGCTAAAGGGCTTTTTGATTTTTGATTTTTATTTTTTTTTTTGTTTTTTTGTGAGGAAAAAATGTAATGATTATGGGTTGGATGTGATATTTTATCTTATTGGGTTATATTTCGTCTTTTTTTTTGGCTAAAATAGTCCAAACCTAACCCTACCCAACCTAACCCTTCTTCCCAAATGAAGCCAATAAACCTTAAATTAAGATACAACAATTATTGTTATGTCATTGACACAACAGCAACCTCTCATCCAAATTTACTATTCACCACTTGCAATCTGCCCTGGAGAGAGCAAAACAAACGGGCCGTGAAATTAAACCGTCGCCAATATTGATATGTTCCTACTCACTTGCCATGTTGTCATCCACAAACTGCTAGTTGAGGTTTTAAAAATTAAAAATTAATTTGATAAAAATTTTCATGTATTTCTTGTCTTTTCAAGTTTATTTTAAATAAATTAATTTTAATTTTTTTAAAAAGTTAAAAATAAAATTTAAGGCCAATTACATATACCCCCTCGAGTTTTGGCTAAATTACAGATACCTCTCTGAGATTTTGGAAATTACATCCCGCCTCCTGAGGTTTGTTTTTTCATAACAATTTCATAACAAATTATCCCCTAATTTCTTATGCAAATATAGCATTCAGGGGGGAATTCGTAATTTCTCAAACCTCAGGGGGTATCTGTAATTTAGCCAAACCTCGAGGGGGTATATGTAATTTGCCCTAAAATTTAAACATTCAATCAATAGGTTTATTGTTTTTCCATCAATAAGGAATAATCCAACAAAAATATTAGACGCCAAATATTTATGTAAAATTCTACCCGAGGTGGATTCCACTGTGATGGAAAGAATATTTGAAACGTAATCAATCAATAGTTTGGTTCCGTATGGGAAGAATATTAATCAATCAATAGTTTGGTTTTGTGAAAACCCAAACAAACCAATCGGCTGATTGTCCTTCCATCAATAGTTTTAAAAAAAATCCCATATGAAACCAAACAAGCCATTTTAATCTTTCCATCATTGATTATGTTTCAAATATATTTAAAAAGTTTTATATAATTTAATAGTTAAGTGTGCATTGAGATATTAAATAGAAAATTCAAGTACAAAGAATCATTAATCGAGGAAGCCAATTACTAAAGTAATTTTACCTTGGATAACTTGAAGTTGGTGTAGATTTTAATAGGATGAAGTATCAATAAATCTTGAAATGTAATCTTGTAAATTGTTTAATCTTTCATTTTTTTTTATAAACCCAAATATCTCATTAAAGTGAAAATTACATAAAAGAGTAGTCACTTACATATTAGAGTTTAATTTTTTAGAGATAAAAGTGGGTTTCTCTCAATGTAAAATTACATATTTAGGCAATCCGTACTATAGAGATTTTGAATTTTTCCTAAATTTGGAACAAATCTTACATTACGCACAATAATGTAACACTCTAATATAACACTTCAATAATGTAATAATTCAATGTAACACTAAAAAATTTCGCTGTGTACTTTTCTCAAACATAATAATGTAACACTCCAAAAAAATTTCTTAGTGTATTTTTCTCAAGCGTAGTACTCCATTATAACACCCCCCCCCCAAAAAAAAACACTAAAAAACTCTTAATGTACTTTAAATAATTGTAATACTCACAGTTTGAAATTATACATTTGCCTAAAGGTTACTACGGGATTTTTGTACTCTTTTTGAAATGGTTTAAAGAATCCTACATTATTTTTTTAGAATGTTATATTTGAGAAAAGTACACTAAGAAATTTATTTATGTACATTAGAGTGTTACACTAACGTTGTGTTTGGTTGAGGGATTTAGGAAGGGAAATGGAAAAGGTGTGTGAAACTAAAATGAAGGTATATTTTATTCATATTTCACTTAACTTTCCTACTTTGTCTGTAAACAAGCTTCCCACTTGCTACCATGCAACACCAATTAATTAAATACATACCACAATGCTTGACTTATTAGGACTGCGTTTGGTTACTGTTTAAATATTTATCAAATTGTTTGTTTTTTTACTTATTTAGCTAACAATTGAGAAGAAAAAAAATTAACAAGATTAATTTATATTTGACAGTTGTTAAAAAAAGTCATTTTTTGAATTTTTGTTTGTATTTAATGCAATTTTTTAGAATTTGTACTAAAGTTTTTATTTTTCACATTCTTCTATCTGAGAGGGATATTAAAAGTTTTTTTAAAAAAATCAAATTAGCCAAGACACATTAACTCTTTTTAGCAAAAATTTTATTGTAAAAAAATTTAAAAGTTAAAAAAAAAAAAATACTGTACCAAAAAATAATTGCCAATCCCATAAAAGTATCTTTTAAACTCATTTATAAATTTTTGAAGATATAATTTGTTGTCTCTAGTGACAACCCCTATGATTCTTTACGATAGATTTTTATGCAATAATCTTTTAATAGTGGTTTAAGAGTGGTTTAAATCCTTAAATCACTCGATTAATTATGTTTTGGAATTTAACCATCCTTAAACTACCATTGCACTAAACATTTTTGCAAAGAATCCTACTCTGTAAATAGTAATGCTATAGACCCCTAAAACATTACTTCTAAATTGATTCACACTAGCATTTGGGTTTTAATTAATTGATTCTTAAGGAAATCAACAATTGACATATAACTATCAGTATCATTAAGAATGAAATTAATGGTGATATTTTTAAGGTCTTAAGCATTTTTCAATAACGATAAGATTACATATCTCAAACACTTACAGGTCGAAGATATTTGATGCATTGATAATGCAAGACAATTCTCTAATACTTTTCAAGATTTATTTCTTTGCCATCTCCAACATCCAACCTTAATTTTCACAAATGAGAATTTCAGTGGGTAAGAAAAGTGAAAGTAGAGCTTACTTAAAAGGAAATATAGAACATTTATATAAGAATATTTTGATTTACCAGTAAAAAGAAAGGTTGTGAGCTCTGAGTATTAAACCAGACATTATAATATAAGTGTAGGTTGTGCCCATAACGATGGTGTGGATCAATCTATCAAACATGAGAAGCAAAAACGTCAAGTACTCCCTAATGAACTTTACTCATAAATTAGTCGAGTTAAATAAGGCTAAACATGTCTAAACATTGAGTTTGATCTCAAGCAACAATTATTCTGTGCCAGTTTGTAACAATACTACAAATATATTCTTATTCTTAATTTTTGCGGGAACATTTGGATCAATGTGGTTCTCACAAAAATTAAGAATCCAAATATATATGTGTCATTACCACATCAATACCATTAGTGATACTGAATAATTGCTCAATCTCAAGTGACTAAAGAAGGGAAAATAACCCAACGGTGGTGTTCAGGAAAAAAAATTTCAAAAAAGTGGTTAACATTATAAATATTTAATAATTAAAATGATAAATTTTTTATTAATTTGTAATAATTTTTGAAAATTAGCACTAAATGGGACTCACCCCTTGTGAGAGGGTTGTATCCCATTCTGTGTTAGTTTCTATATTTCTAACATTACTGAAATTTCGTGCTCTAGCCAAATGTTTAATAAAAAAAATGTAAATTTTTTTAATTAAATGTTAATTTTAAAATAATGAAATTAAAATATATGATTCTATAAAATGGGAGAAGTGACCTATACCGACCATATTAGGTCCCAAGCGGTGGGTATACAAAATGCGACTTAGGTTTTGTTTGCCAATTTCTAAATAAATTGTTTTTATTTGGTTTAGGTAAATAAGTTTTTTTTTTTTTTTTTCATATTTGCTTAGTTTTGTTTTTTCAAAAATATTTTTTGAATTTTTTAGTTTGTTTTTGTACTTTTTTAATATTTTAACTAAATTTTTACATGCATCTAACCTAGATACACTTAAAAAATAAATATTTTGTGAAAAATATAAAAAATATATATACAAAAATATATTGAATTTTTATTTTTTTTATTTAGTCATTTTTGAAAAGATTTTTGGACTAATAGTTTACTTTTTAAGTATAGGTACATTAAGTAAATTTTTTTAAAAAAATAATTACTTAAAATATTAAAAAAGTCTACTAAAATTAAAAATAAAAAAATAAAAAATCTCACTTAAAATAAAATCTCAAAACCAAACAGATTTGAGAATCTTGGTTGATTTGTACACTCTCGTGGTTAGCCTTGCAAGTGATGTGTGGATTGAGAGGGCAAGTTTCTGAAATTTTTTAAGGTAGGCCATGTTAGGTCGAGACCTAAATCCACTAACCTAGATGAAACAATGTGAACCAACTCAAAGCTAATTTCGACTTATGATTTAGGCTAGTTTGTTTCGAGAAATTTATGAAAAGAATAAATAAATAAAAAAATGTGATTGTAGTAGTGATGGTGGCTACAGTGGTAGAAGTGGTCGTAGTGGTAGCGTCTATAGTGTTAGACACGGGTGATTATTCAATACTCCCAGAGTATGGATACGTGGTGCTCCATAAGATTTTGATTGGTGGAGAGACACAAGGGCCCACGATTTATGATAGAGATGGGGGGACAACATGGGGCTAACTAATTGGTAATTAGTTTAGAGTATGGACACGTGGTACTCCGGAAGTATTGAATAATTTCCCGTTAGACACAGTGATGGTAGTGATAGATTTAGTTGAAAAAAATTTAAAAACAAAAAAATTTTCCTTGCAAATAAATTCATTTTTTTGTTCGCCGTTTGTTTCCCTACTCAATCTTTCCACAGTTGTCTCATCTTTCTCAGTGACCATTGCAGCTGCTTAGGCTTTGTTTGGCGATGCATTTTTTTAACTAAATAGCCACAAAAAGATAAAGTAGATTAAAAATCTAATAAAATAAAATGTTATATCTAAATCATAATTATTTCACTTTTTTTTCTCATAAAAGTCAAAAAAACTAAACTAAATAAACTTTTTAACCGAATCTAAAATAACTAAAAAGTTAAAAAACCAACTAAAAACCTAATTGCCAAACGGCAACTAAGTCATATGACTAAAGGAAAAACTTCCACCAACATGACCGTTAGTCCGCTTACATTATTATAACTGTTAATGTTATAAGGTCATTTTGAAGATAAATTATAATCCTCTTGCCTCATGAAACCTACCTAATAGTTTTATTTTTTATTTTTTTTGATAATCAAGTATTCAGATCAGTATGTTTTTAGGACGCACACTTCGACTAATCTCAGAATCCTTAGCCGATCGACCAGGCAACAAGTAGTGACCCTTGAGAAAACTAACTGGGAGTGAGAATCGAATTCAAAATGTCCATAATTTACGACTTGCCTTTAAAAATTTTCTCTCCCAACCAGTTGGGCTACACTTCCATATTCTACATTCGTACACATTAAATTTTGGACCCACTTTGTTAATGGTTGGTGTCACCTTGACTTTTGTTATGTGAGCTACGAAGTCAGATCATCACCCATGGGCCATGGTTCACCATTGAGCTGCATAAATGCATGTTGACCCAATTGCTCACTCTAAAAAATCAAGCCTTTACATGAACATAAACTAAAGAACTTATTGTAATAATGTGTTGGGCAAATTATACAAATAGTTTCTATAGTTTGGGTCTTGTGTCATTTTATTCCCTGACTTTTCAATTGTGACACATTTGACCCTGAATTTTGAATCTTGTTCCAAATAAAGACAATTGAATATATAATTAGATTTTTCAAGGGTAAAATTGTCAATTTGATAAAATATAAACTAATTTGACAAAAATAAATGTCAAAAAAATATTTTTGAATTTTTAAAAATTATTTCTACCTACTAAAAATAAAATTATGTAAAATTGATAAATCTTTTAGACATTTATTTATTTTTTTTACAAAATTAATTTTTATTATGTGTTTGGATGATGATCATATAAAATTAATTTTAAAAAATTAATCATGTAATTTTTATTAATTTTACATAATTTTATCATTGGTGGATAAAAATAATTTTTAAAAAATTAAAAAAAAAATTTTGACATTTATTTTTATCAAATTAGTTTATATTTTATCAAATTGATGATTTTACCCTTGAAAAATCTAATAATATTTTCAATTGTCCTTATTTGGAACAAGATTCAAAATTCATGGTCAAATGTGTCACAATTGAAAAGTCAGGGACCAAAGTGACACAAGTCCCAAACTATAGGGGTTATTAGTGTAATTAACCCTAATGTGTTTCTTACTATTCCAACAGCACAATTGCTTATTCATATTGAAAAAATAATAATAATAAAATTTAAACTTTTATTATTATTATTATTGTCAGCTATGAAGTATGGGTACTTTGAAAAAAATATGATACCCGTACCAGATACTTACCGGTATATGATACCTCTTATAGTACTTCTGCATACGTACTGGATACACGAAACACGTACCCAAATTTTTTCTTCTCAATTTTTAACGTACCTAGATGTACTTAGTATATATCCAAACCGTATCGTAACTCAATTGAAACAATATTTTTTTCTATTACAGAGATAAAACTCATTTAGCTAGATTTCTTTTTTATTTTTTGTTTTATGCGTAGTATGATTTTAAAATAAAATTATGGTTTGTAAGTTATTTAATATATTGACATTTAATTTTGATTAATATATTTACTTTTGGCATTAAATGTTAATTGTAGGTTGGACCTTAACAAATTAAAATATTTAATTAATTTTTACGTTATTCTAAACTAAAAATAAATATTTTTTTACAAGCGTCCCGAGCCGTACCCCTACCTTATTTTTTTTGAATTTTACTGTATTGACATACCTGTATCGTACTAGTACCAATACTCATTCATACCCATGCTTCATAAATTGTTAGGATATTAAACTATGAGTAGCATACCCTTCCACCTCTTATTGTCATTTTATATGAGAATGAGATCATTCATCTCAACGACCATCTTCAATGGTTACTCAAATCTTCTATTAAATTTGAATTTGATAAAAAATGAGTTCTTTTCCTACTCTAACGATTGCATAAATAGGTATCAAATTGAGAATTTCACTTTTCTTTCATCAAACTGAAGATAATGTGCCTTTTATCAAATTACTGTTCATTACCGTTGCCGGATGTCCCGCCAGATGTTCTCTTACATGACTATAGCAATGTGACATGATAATATATATATATATATATATATATTCATGTGTTTGTTTGGCGATGAAGTACTGGAATATGTATCACCGATTTGAAATTTTGTATTTAAATACAAAAGAGGCTTCTGGATTAACACTTCTTTCAAAACTCTATATTCACTTTTAATCCATAAGCTTTTCAAACATACATAGCTTGATAGATATGCATATAAGGGTGTAACTTGATTCGGCTCAATCTAATTCAATTCGAATTTTTTTAAGATTTTAGTAATATATTTTTGAATTGAGTGCGGATTTGAGGAGAAATTATAATGTTTGAATTAAATTTGAGATAAACAGAGAAACTGAGCAATCTGAACGACTTAAAATCTTCATTAAATGATGTTAAAATTATCTAAATCGTTAGATCATCTCACTAATTAGAATAAAGGTTGAGACCCCCTTTGGGGGTCACCCCCTTGACACCTTTTAGTTTTGATTGGTCAACTTTTCCTTTTTTTTTTTTTTTCTTTTCACCCAATCCCCAACCTCCATGTGTGTGAGGAGGTTGTGGGGGTGGGTGTTTTAAGGGGTCTAAATCAATGCCCCACTAATTATTATACACCCAAGTAATACAATACAATACAATACAAAATTCTAACATTTTATTTTCTCTCACATAAATGACAAAGATTATCGGAATAATGCATTGGTACCTGAATTCTCATCTCTCTTTCATTATAAAAATAATTTTGTTTTGATTAGTTTTAAGGAATTTATTTATTTATTTATTTTTCTGTAAACACCTATTTTTTGCAAAAAGAATTCTAAACAAGTGTTAATGAGACACAAGGAATAAGAGGCTTATTGAAATCAAAACACTTTTTATTTAGCTGAATTCAAAATATTATTTTTTAAACATTTTTTAACTATTTCCAAGACAATTTGCCACAAAGACATTCATTAGCATTTGCCTTTTCAAAAATAACAATTATTTTCGTGCAAAATAAAAATGATTGTCAAACTTTTCATTGCTTGTATTTCTTAAAACATGAAAAGCAAAAATAAAACAAAACAAAAACAAAACCAAAAACGACTTTTTTTATCTTTTCCTTTTCCCTTCTTTTTTTGGTTGGTAAAGAGCGAAATCATTGCCATCTTGAAAAGACAATAATAATACATTAATAGAACATCATGTTAGTAACATCACCTTAATTGTGATGTGAAACTAGTACTACATGACAACACTCCCTAAACAGTCTTCATGGTGCTAAGCTCCTCCATTAGAATTTGGTGTCCACTATGATAGGTCTCTAGTTTGCTTCCAAACAAACTGATATCATCTGCAACTGCAAGCTCTATAAGTTTAGGGTTTACTTTTTTTTTGAAGCACTTGTTGAATCACTACACGCGGTAGTTTAAGGTCCATATGCTTATAACTGAAGCACTGGTTGAATCAGGGCTTCCCCCGTAGTTAAGCTCCACGAAGAAACCCGCTCCTTCGCCCCTAGCTAGTCTTCCCGGATTAACACAAATGCACTTCGCTTGCTCTTCTCCGTCATTTTTATCCCCAATTGACAACACCTGTCCGCATAGAAGATGAAGAGTTAAATTTCATTCATACAATCCAATCTGCTCTAAGCTAGATAAGAAAGAAAACTGGTTTGCAAACAGAATTTATGTACAAAAAAGTCCACTAGAATGGCGTGTCAATGGCAGTTTTGAAATAACAAGTCACTTTCATGAGTCTTTTGATTTGAAATGAATGAATATCATTTTGACACATCATTTTGTATAACTATTCTATTTCGTATATCCATCATTACTTTGATATAACTAGAACTATCATTTACCTTCACGAAATGAGCCAAGTCAGAGGATAGGATTAGGATATCTAGATTACAAGGGATCTGAAGAGCCTCTGGAGCGAGAGAAAAATCCACGGGAGTATCTTCCATTGGTGGGTATAGAGGATAGAAGCTGTTTTCAAAAAGTAACCGTCTTTTCAATTGTTTAAACTTCTTTAATATCAAATACAGAAATTTCCATTAAGAGAATAATAAAAACATGCCTGTGCTGGCTAAGTAGATGATTTGCAAGTCTATTCATGCGCTGCTTGGATCCCCCAGATGGATTCCGTGAGATCTCCTCTCTGCTAAGTTGTTTGAGAACATCTACAGTGCAACAACCTACCTTGATCTGAAAACCCAAAATGTGATTGAAAACTAATTAGAGACTTGTACAATGTGTTTTAACTCAAAATGCTTCAAACCATTGTTTTAGAATTTAAAATAATAAGATTAAACATATTCCCCTGGGAGAACCTTAACTAGATTCTTTCTAATTCCATGTTGCTCTTCCAAATTGTATTCATCTCAAGTTTAGGGCATTCTGCTAATTAGTGTGTTTTTACTCCAAAAGTACGGTTTCAAGCTTTTTTGTGGTGCATGAGATTGATATAATGCAAAAAAATTTCATCTCATCAATGCATTTTGAAGAATTCGGAGGAGCACACACAAACATGAAATTAATGTCTACAAGTACGAACAATCATAATTTAAGAATAAAGGCAATTAGTGATTACCCCATTTGCACTGAAAATCCCCGGATTTGTAAGACTGATTATTTTGAACAAATCTCAGAGATGCATTTGTAATTTATTTTAAAATAATTGAGTCATGACCAAATAAAAAATATTTTAAATTATAATTAAAATAATACCATAACTAATTGAAGTAGCTCCCCATAACTGAAAATTACAAAAGTTGTAACTAAGGTACATGATACACCCTCCAATAGAATTTTCTTTACGTAATTTCATTTTATTATATCCCTCTCAATTATTTTTTATTAGAGTAAATTACACTTTTCACTTTTAAAATTTAATTTAAATTTTATTTTTAACCTTATTATTTTAGTTTGAATAATGCTTTAAACCTAGTCTCAATTTAATTATTTTGTTCAAATAATTATTAGTTTCTTCTACACGTATATAGGAGAAATTTGAAACTTATTATAAAATTGTTAATTTTAACAATCTAATTAAAATTAGACTTAAAATGTAGTAACTAAATCGTTTAAATTGAAGTAATGGGATATTAAAATAAAATTTGAGCCAAATTAAAATATTAAAATTACAAAAAATACCTACAAAACCTACAACGTTCTTCGAATATTTTTCCTCATTTGTAAAATGAAAAAAAACATCAGAAATAGTTAAAAATGTCACTAATTTTTGATTTTGTGAAGAAACCTAATTTTTTAAAATTTCCTCAAGATAATTTGATTGAATGCAGTAGTTTGATTTTGCAGAAAATCAAAATTTCAACTCTTTTTCCAATTAATTTTAATGGGACTACTTCAATAAGAGACCCTTGAAAACAAAGTTTTTAATCAAATAATTGATATATGACAAAAAATAAAAGAAAAATAAGAACAAATGGGAATATCGATCTGGTTGACCCTTTGAAATTACATCATCGTCAATTTTTTATTTTTTTTACAAATGCAGTTTTATGACTTATGTTTCAAATTTGAAATACCCCAACAATTATCTTTTTATTTCAATTAAAATTGTATTAGTGGCAGTAGTGCCAGAGTCACGCGACAATTTTTGTTAACAAATTTAACACCAAATTAACAAAAAAAAAAAAAAACCACATTAAACTAGCTTATAACTTACAGTCAAAGGGGCTAAAATTGAACAAAGAGATTTGAAAAATTATACTTCACTGGCTGGTAAAATATTATATGCTTCAATAATTAAAGAGATTCGAAAAGTGTACTTCCATTGATTATATGCTTCAATAATTAATCAACTAGTTGTGCAAGTAGTCATAACACCTTGTTTTAAGACCATGGGGAGCCGTAAGACAAGACAAACCAACATCATTTTTTTTGATAATTAGGTATCCGATCAATTTGCGCGCAATTCAATTATCCCCAAGACCCTGAAATTAGGCTTCGTTTGAGAACATACTAATTTAATAACTTTTGACTGAAATATGAATTAAAAAAAATTAGTATGTTTAAGATGACTTTTTAACTTTTTATGAAAAGATGTATAAAAAATAAAGAAAAAAAAGAACCTTTGACTTTTTAATATGAATTATTAACTTTTTGACTAATTTAGTAACTTTTTGACTTTTTAACTAAAAAAGAAGATTCCCAAAGGAGGCCTTAATGATCAGATAAGTCAACATCTCATATATATCAATAAGCTTTTGCTTTTACCTCAACTGCCCTTCTCTCAACTTCAGAGAAAAATAAGAAAACCCAGAAAAGAAGTAAAAAAATATCTAGTTTTAGGCATTTCCTAAGCTGTTTTTGGGTTCAAAAAAGCCTAAAAGTCATAATCCTAAAATGTTAAACTTTAATAGATTTTTTAAAGTTCCAGACTTAACACAAATAAATAATTTTAAAAAAATCACTGAGGCAAATGAATTTCCCAAAATTAATTTCTTGAATAGTTTTTACACAAATGTTACCAAACCAAACCAACTCTTCTTGTATCCCAGATAATTAAGGTCAGTTATTATTGCAACCTCAACACCTCTGAGTCTATCCATTACACCATTGACCCCTTTGTGTCCCCCTATAAAAACAAAACTGGGAAAGGGAATCTGCAAATTGGAACATTTAGTCCCTGGCATTTTTCTGGATTCTCTTATTTAGTTTGTCTTGCTCACGGTACCTTCCACGCCGTTCTTCTCTCTGCCGCTTCTTTGAAATCTGCTCGTCTTTGGCTTTCTCCACTTCATGCATTTTCCTCTTCTCCCCAACCTTAAGCTTTCGCTTCTTCATCTGCACACCAGGCAAATGAACACACAAACTTAAAGCTAAACAACATAATAAAGGAATTTTAGCTTCACTTTGCACATGTTTTTTGAGGATATGAACTCCGAATGAAATCAAAGAAAAACAACACAACAATAAAAAAACTAAATACGAACAATCATGAGATTGATATAACGCAAAAAAATTTCATCTCATCAATGCATTTTGAAGAATTCGGAGGAGCACACACAAACATGAAATTAATGTCTACAAGTACGAACAATCATAATTTAAGAATAAAGGCAATTAGTGATTACCTCATTTGCACTGAAAATCCCCGGATTTGTAAGACTGGTTATCTGGTAAGACAATGTAATTTCTTTACAATTGTGACTTGCGAGACTGCAAACTGAAAAATGATCTGGATCTAGCAACCAGTTCACAGGTGGGCTTCCCCTAGTCTAGTAGAATCATGCATACCTGATGTTTGAGATCGGCTTGCTGAATATCAAAAGCAGGCTGCAGAATCAAAGCCAACAACATTAATCTAGAAATTAACACTTAATTATGATCTCAATTTTTTGTTAACTAACTGGGAAAATAGAGATACTATATAAATTAATTTAGCAATAAAATTACCTGAGGGAAAACAAAGTCATGATTTGCGTCCCGTATAGATGGCACGAGAATCACACGTGCAGCAGAACCATATATTCCACATAATCTTGAAGCTGCAAACCATTGGAGGAAAAAAAAATTTAAAAGAAAGAAAGATAAAATCTTCTCAAACAGAAAGAAAGATAAAAATTTAAAAGAAAGAAAGATAAAAATTTAAAAATTTAAAAGAAAGAAAGAAAGATAAAAATTTAAAAATTTAATGAGAATCAAAATTGTAAAGCTTACCCTCTTTTGTAACTTCATGTTCATCACTCAAACCCAAAACCCAACCCCCCCCCCCCCCCCGCCCCCCCGCCCCCCCCCCCCCCAACCCCCCGCCCCACCCCGCCCCAGCCCCCCCCGCCCCCCCAACCCCCCCCCCCCCCTCACGTCACTCCCCTCCCCTCACTCACGTCACTCCTCTCCCCTCACTCCCTCCCTCCCCCCTTCCGGCCCACCCTCCCCTCCCCTCGCTAAGAGTGATGTGGAGAGATGAAAGGCTCAAGGAAGCTGCTTCAACGGGAGATGAAAGGTTCAAGGAAGCTGCTTCAACGGGTGATATGAATGCGAAGACGAATCCGGCAGTGACTTTCTGGGAAATGAGGTGGGTTTCAGAGAAAGAATAGGATTTACCGGTGGAATCAATGATGAGACAGGGTCTGTCTAGGAATTAAGAGAGGTTTTGGAAGCAGTAAATGTGGAGGTAGGTGGCTGGAGATGGGAATGTTAGGAAGCTTTGATTGGAAAACATGGGTTTCGGAAGATGAAGACGATTGGTTGTGCGGCGGAGGAGGAGAATGAGAGTGATGTGGAGAGATGAAAGGTTCAAGGAAGCTGCTTCAACGGGTGTTCAAGGAAGCTGCTTCAACGGGTGATCATCAAAGCACCGAAGACGAATCCGGCAGTGACTTTCTGGGAAATGAGGTGGGTTTCGGAGAAAGAATAGGATTTACCGGTGGAATCGATGATGAGACAGGGTCTGTCTAGGAATTAAGAGAGGTTTTGGAAGCAGTAAATGTGGAGGTAGGTGGTTGGAGATGGGAATGTTAGGAAGCTTTGATTGGAAAACATGGGTTTCGGAAGATGAAGACGATTGGTTGTGCGGCAGAGGAGGAGAATGAGAAAGCTTTGCCCTGTCTCTTTCAAAGAAAAGAAATAGCGAGAAGAGAAGAAAAGCGAGACCGCTCCCTCCCCTCGCCTCCCTCCCTCCCTCCCCTCCCCTCCCCTCCCCTCGCCTCCCTCCCTCCCTCCCTCCCTCCCTCCCCTCCCCCTCCCCTCCCCTCCCCTCCCCTCGGCATAGGTGGTGGTAGTGGTGTTGGCGGGGTATTGGCGGTGGTGGTGGTGGTGGTGGAATAGGGGAAGGTGTTGGTGGTGGTATAGGTGGTGGCGGGGGTATTGGTTGTGGTGGTGGAATAGGGGGAGCTGTTGGTGGTGGTGGTGGTGTTGGAGGAGGTATTGGTGGTGGCGGTGGTGGGGGTATTGGTGGGGGCGTAGGTGGTAGTGGTGGTGTTGGAGGAGGCGTTGGTGGTGGTATAGGTGGTGGTGGTGGTGTTGGAGGAGGTATTGGCGGTGGCAGTGGGGGTGTTGGTGGGGCATAGGTGGTAGTGGTGGTGTTGGAGGAGGCCGTTGGTGGTGGTATAGGTACTGGCGGGGGTGTCGGTGGCGGTGTAGGTAGTGGTGGTGCTATTGGAGGAGGTGGTGGTATAGGTGGTGGTGGTATAGGTGGTGTTGGAGGAGGTATTGGTGGTGGCCTTATCAAAGGTTTCAATGGCTGCCCCTCCCCTCCACTCCCCTATATATATACATACATATATGCGGGAAATAAAACTCAGAAAAAAATAAATAAACAAATAAATAAATTTCACTCAATTTAAAATTCCCTCCCTACTTCTCAAAAAAAAAATTTCCTCCCCATGCTCAACTATTCCTTTTTAACATTATTTCTTTCTTTTTTTGTTGGTGATGGTGGTGTTGGAGGAGGTATCCCTTTTTTTTGTTTTCATTATTTCCTTTTAATATTATTTCTTTTTTTTTTAGGTCCCGTTTGGAAACATGTTAATTTAGGTTAAGTTTGGTATATTACAAAAAAGTTAAAAAGTCAAAAAATTACTTAAAAAGTTAAAAAGTTAACACTATTCACCAAAACTTAACAATTACGGCTGCACAACTCTCAATCCTAATTTTTCCCTACAAATCAATTTTTATAATTTTTTATTACACATTTTTACATAAAAAGTTAAAAAATTAACCCAAACATCCATATTTTTTTCCTCAATTTTTTAGTCCAAAAAGACAAAAAGTGCATTTTTTTAGGACATCCCAAACAACCTCTTAGTAACTTTTTAGCTATTTGGCTAAAAATGAACTAAAAAAAACTAGTATATTTGGGATGATTTTTTGGCTTTTTACGAAAAATGTGTAAAAAATAGAGAAAAAAATGAATCTTTGACTTTTTAGTATGAGTTGTTGGCTTTTTAGCCTTTTGACTTTGACTAAAAAAAACCGAGCAATTTGAACGACTTAAAATCTGAATTACATTATATATATAATTAAATATATATTATGAGTCATTAAATGATGTTAAAATTATCAAAATCGTTAGATTATATCACTAATTATTATACACCCGAGTAATACAATACAAAATTCTAACATTTTATTTTCTTTCTCATAAATGACAAAGATTATTGGAATAGTGCATTGATACCTCGATTCTCATCTCTCTTTCATTATAAAAATAATTTTGTTTTGATCTTATTAATAATTTTAGAGTTTAATTTTAACAAATTATATAACCAATCTAGTTTTTTTATTATTATTATTTTAAAGATTGAATTTGTGGGTAATTTGGGTTTAGTCTTACTTGAATTTATTATATTCGAATCAAGTTTAAACAAACAAGTTTGGACTGCAAATCTGACTTGAGGAATTCAAAAAAAAGTTGAACTAAAAATTTGTGGCAGGACTAGAAATAGGATTGACAACTACAATTGTAAACCACAATTCCAAAAGAAAATGTTATTGTCAATTAAAATATGACTTATTACCGTGAGGTGCTGATTTATTTATAATGGTGCTATATGTATTAATTAATATAATAATTAATATATGAACATATAACGATATATTATTATTTTAAAATTATAACCCCATCTATTATATAAATTAAAAATATTTAAAAATTTTAAAATTATACCACATTATCCATTAATATATTAATTGATATACTAATTTATGGTATTATTCTTATTTATTAGTTGGTTTTCTCCATTTCTATATTTTATATTAGGAAAATGGATTTTTAATTTGCAAGTTTTGTAAGAGCTCTAAGTTTCTAATTTAAGTTTTATAATTTTATAGTTTTTAAAAATTAATTTTTTTTTTCCATTGATTAGTTTTTATTTAAACAAAAATAAATAAATAAATAAATATTAATATCCCTTTTTTTAATTTGCAAGTTTTGTAAGAGCTCTCTCCTTCCCTCTCTATTCTACTTCTGTTCTGCTCTCTTCTGGAAGTGTTCTCTCTCCTCTTCTCTATCTCTGTTCTGTTTCTCTCTCTCTTGCTCGCCGTGACCCCCCTCGTCTCTGCCCAACACTACGGCGGCGCAATAAAATGGCTCCGGCAACACCACAGTCTACGCCTTCAGAGAGTGCTTGAAAGACCTTTCTCGCTCCAATTGCGATCTCTATTTCGCTCAAATCAAAACCCAGATCCTTTGTTGCCTCCCTTTTCCAATGTCTGATTCGCGATGGTTGATTGTTCTACGATGAGTGTTATTTGAGGTACGACGATTACATGTTTTTTTTTTTTTTTTTTTTGTGTTGTTTAACAATGGTGCATTTGCTGTTGGGTCTGGCTTAGTGGTTTTTTTTTTTTTTGGTGTTGTTTAATAATGGTGTTCTCCCATCTCTTCTGTGTGGTGTTCTCCCATCTCTTCTTCTCTCACTACAAGAAATTACATTTTTCGCAACGCAATAAAATATGTTGCTAAAAGGAAAAATTCGTTAGCAAAGAGTTTTGCTGACACACAAGGCTACGTTGGCAACCCGTAGGCAAAAGTGAGTCGGCAAAAGTTTTTGCCGACGAAATTATTATTGCATTGGTAAAAGTAATGCCTTTAGCGACGAACACAGTCGTCGATAAAAGCCTTCATCCATCGTCGGCAATTTACCTTGCGTCGGTAAAAGTCATTCAAATATGATGATTGTGACACTTTTCACGACACAAATTTGCATGGGCAAAAAATATACTTTTAGCAACAACATATGCGTCTGCAAAAGTAAACTTTTGGCGACACATTGACGTCGGTAAATGTTGCCATTTGCCAACGATTTGTTTGTCGCTAAAACTTTACTTTTGGCAATGACAAATTAGTTTTGGCAAAAAATACATTTCTACCAGCACAATATGAGTAGGCAAAAATAAACTTTTAGGGCACATTTATGTCGGTAAATGTTGCCATTTGCCAACGATTTGGTTGCCGATAAAGCTATACTTTTTTAGCAAAAAATACACTTTTAGCAACACAATATGAGTGGACAAAAATAAACTTTTGGCTACACATTTACCGACAAGTTGTTTGTCGAGAAAGCTTTACTTTTTGACAACAATAATTTTTGTAGCGGCAAAAAAAATTGAAAATCATTTATATTTTTTTATAAGATTTACATATTTACAAGAGGCATCCCTCAGGTACTACTATTACAAACTAATAACATTGATATTAAATCACCTAAAGTTGATGTGTAGACAAAAAAAATACTGTTGAAAAATATGCTTTTGGAAGCGGGTGTATAAAACCTGAAAGGATAAACTCACTAAAATACTCAAATACATCCAAATTGTGAACCCATAGTAAAAACAGCAGATAACAAAATGAAAACATGAAACTAACAACCACCCAAATTTGTAGCAGACCAGCATCTAGTAGCAGCCTGCTTCACAGCAACATTGCAGCAGCAGCAGCCCAGCAAAATTCTACAACAGCACACCGGCGGCAACAGCAGCAGCACACCGACAGCAGACCAACAAGCAACAACCATCAGCCACTAGTGCTCTGAAAAATGAGAGAAGAAAAACAGTTAATCATTGGGGGGGGGGAGGGGGGGAATTTGGGGAAATCCTCTCTAATAATAGCGAGGCAGGGTGGGTTTCCATTACGTACGGATTTAATTGCCATCCATAATTCTACCCAAAAGATTCCACCAATGAATCTCCTTCATCAACAAAATCAACAAAAAATAACTATCTACTATGTAGACAATTCAACAACAAAAAAGTAGCATGATTTAAAGACGACTGATTAAGTTGCCATTTCTTTGTAGACAACATGTGCATGACTGGGGATTATTTGATATCAAACCAATAACCCATCTTGTGCAAGTCACTATCTCGAGTACAAATGCAATGTATGTTTTTAGTAATTTCTCTAAGAACGTAATGAAAATGAACTCTTATGATTAGATGGATTAAAAAAATGATGCATTATTGTTAGAACTTACATCGTTCCTGCCACACGGGTACTGACATGAGTCATGTTGGCTGGGATAAGTTTTGGTAGACCAAAATCTGAAATTTTGGGTGTCAAGTCTTTGTCGAGGAGAATATTGCTAGTTTTGATATCTCGATGAACGATATGTGGTCGCACTTCCTCATGAAGAATGGCAAGTCCCCGTGCAATCCCAACGCAAATTCTAGTTCGTGTTCGCCAACTAAACTGGATGCTACTGTAACTTCCACCTGAAAGCCAAGGTCATGATAATGATGATGATGCTTTAAAGCTAAAGTTCGTAAATTGAGGTGCCAAATTTGTGTTTTTATGCCAATCCAACAAGTGTAAGAGTACCAAACTAAGAACGGATAGATTAAATTACCAATAAGTGTTTGCGCAAGGCTGTTATTCTCAAGGTAGTTGTAGACCAGAATTCTATGATCTTCATCCACGCAACAGCCATAGAGCTTGACTAAATTTTGTGCTCTATATCTAAAATCACTCTAATCTCTGTCAAGAACTCCTTCACTCCCTGTTTTGATTCAGGTGAAAGAACCTTTATTGCGGTAACATTCCCATTTTAAAGCCATCCCTAACCATCAATAAGCAAATTTTATTTGAAAACAATGTGTTAGTCTACAGAAGCAAGACCATAAATTAGTATTTTATTATATGATGATAAAGTTAGCATTATTGTGGAAATATGTCAACCAAATATACGCCTATTACCTTATGATCCATGCTTTCTAGAGCTAGCAGGGCATCGTCTTGACTAGTGTACTGAATAGAAGCATACCCCTTTGACCTCTTCACCTTTTCATCCATAACAAGCTTAACTGTCAGTGCAACTAGATAGAATTAGCAAACTTGAAGCATGTACTGGAACAAATAGGTAGACATGACACTTTCTTTTTCTTTTTTTCATGAACCAAGGAAAAAAATATATGAAACATACCTTCGGCTATCTGGCCAAAATTTTCCTTCCTTAAACAAGTCTCAGTGGTGGAATATGACATATCTGTCATTCATGATGCAAGGTAAGAACTTATGTCCGGGCAACAATTGATGTCATCTTGAAGAGAAATAGAGAATTTGGGCATTCAACAGATACTGAAATAGTCCATTGTCTTTCACTTAGAAGTTGAGATGAGTGCATTGCATTTGAAAGCATTTGAATATATGTACAACTACTCTTTTGCAAGTGTTAACCAAAACTACACAAATACAAATTTATAGGATAGAAAGATTACATATGTATCTACAGCATACTAGATTTCTCCTAATTCTACTAGAAAAAAGACTCAGAAATAGAGAATTTTGGCTCTTTGACCATTAAGACTTTTCTATACCCAATAAAATCACAAATAACAATCCAATAATATTCAACCTTTACAGTTTTCAACGTTCATATAATATTCAAATTCATTATAGGCTATGAACATATAATACAAATGACAAAATATAGCATGCATACACAGTCTAGTCCAAAAATAAGAATATACTAGTTGTTACCTTCCCTTCAAGATGCATGCCTGACAGGTGCAACTTCACCCACATTCCGCAACCCATTCTCTTCCAGCAAGTATTGCACTCATATCATCTGCAGTACGAAAATTCATCCCCAACTCCAAAACCTGCATTTAAAGATTTGTAATTAATAGATCATATCCAATTTTATTACAGCTGAAAGGTTTGTTGGTTCTTTAGCATACTTCTGTAACTTACATTCATGAAGCAGAGCCGAACTCTTTCCCTACTCAGTCTGTGTTCCTTAGTTGTAAATTGTATGTATAAAACAGTCCTTAATGCAACTTAGCGAGCCATTTGATGAAGATAAAAGGTTTTTATCTGTAATTTTTTTCCCAGTTTAGTTTGAAATTGCAAATATAACTTGACAATCATGATACTGTAATCTTACTTTATTCACTGAACACGGTCTCTTCAAATTCCATGAATATACATCACACATTTGGAAATTAATCTTACTGTATTGTCCTTGTAGATTAACAATCATAGAGTACAGTTTTAGACATACTAAATGCTATAATCTGCTGTTTCTGCATTACCAGTCACACAGTTGGAGGTATATTGGACAGAGCCATTGAAGCAGAGGACAAAAAACATGGAGATTTATTGAGGCTGGTGATACTTCCTCTCTTCTAACTCTCTTCTGTGTCTACTATTGGCTGTTCTGCTATACACTATGGTCACTTTAAAAATCCTTTCGTTATTTACATTATGTTACTATAATGTGAGCAGGATCATGTTGAGGGCTACCTTGAAATGTAAGCATTTTCACTTCCATCATCTAATCTAACCTACATACAGATACATCTCTAACATAATCAATGTGGCAGATCAAATAGAAAAGAAATGTAGTGAACTTCCTTACTTGACAGCAACAGAAAATTAAGTACACAAATGTGGAAAATAAAACCAAACCTTGTTCAAAAGGGCACCTGGCTGGATCCCCAAAATACTGAGACAATGAATCTGCACTTCTTCCCTGCAAGATAAATGTGTCGGTATACTTAACTAAGCAAGAACTTGCAGATTTTAACAAAAGAAAATCAAACCAAATTTACTGCTGAATTTTCCACTAAGATTAAAATTTCAGTATTGGCAAATCCCCTTTATTTTATATCTCAGCATCACTGCCAACAAACATACACTAGTTTTGTCATGAAACTAGAATTATGTACATCTATGAAGATCCAACAATTCCTTTACAAAAAGAAGAGTCAGCATTTTTCCTTTCAAGCATATTTCTAAATTTTTCTCTTTTACAGAAAACATTGTATGCCTACTCCTGGGCATAAATCAAGTTCCTGAGGTCGCTAATGCATCAATGTCATTTTATTGTTCCTTGCACGAGCATCAGACAACTTAAGTAGGCTGTCCAATTTGAATCCTATGGCAGATCCTGAAATACAAATGAGGACATCAATGCCAAAAGCTTTCCACCAAACAAAATATTACAGATCATAACATACTTCAATCTCACAGAATAATACCTCAAGCAGTGCCTTGGTTCAATGCATATCCTATAGTGAGAATCGTCTGCATTACTTGATGTAATCTTGCAGATTCTTTTACCTATAATAACGGGTATGATAGTAAGGTTCTGGGAGCTGTGTTTTTGTAAAGTGATAAAACAAAAAGGAGAGATTTAGCCCCTCAATAAAGCTTTGTATAAGGGGTGAAAAACACCACCTGGTCAAGCGAAACCATGAACATGTTAAATGGGTCATCAATCTAACTAGAGGTTCCAACTGTCTTCAAATACTTCAAAAAAAATAAAGTAGGTAGAAAGAGAGAATAAAAAGGGTTTCAATAGTTTTCAGAGTTATGCAACCACCAAACTTGACTAGTTCAAGGACCAGGGCAGTTGGAACCATCTAACAGCCTCAACTGCTGGATCCATCATTACGCACATTGGTCTTGTCTAAGTTTTCACACAACGCACCACATACTACCCCAATTCTCTTTTAACCTCACAAGAATCCACCACAAAATTAATCACAGATATAGATTGAAGAGGGAAGTTGAACAGATGAAATGGAATGCAATCAGGATTAAAAATACCTGGTGAAATTCAACAAGGAGATTATTGCTCGCAAGATATCTCTCAACTGATAAAGCAGCAATGCATCCTAAACCTGCTGCAGTTATGGCTTGCCTCCTTTCATGATCCTATATGAAGACCGGGAAACTGAAATACAAGTCTCAAAAAATTACAAGTTCAATGACTAATACAAATCTGTAAGATCATCATATACATGTTGGGCCCATTCCCTAACAGTTCATAATTTAAAATTAACCAAATTACCCTTAACTACTAAAATTTAATAAAACATAAATAAATCTATCTTGCCCATTTGTTCTCTGTAATACTTCTTTTAATACTAAATTAGAAATAATTACCTTTTAATCAATAACAAAGAGAATGTATTAAAGGAAGTTCAACAGAGAACAAGTGGCCAAGAAGTCCACCAGCACAAGCTAAAAGCAAGATAAAAAACTGAAAGATTACATATCACACACAGCTTTCCAATATCTAACAATAAAAAATAAGGAAGTCTCCTTGAAAGAGGGGGCCGATGAAGCCCAAAAATATACAAAACAGAAAATTTTATCCCATAAACCCCTTAAATCTTCTATATTTATCCTCAAACACTCCTGAATTTCTTAGCGTGTCTTAGATAAATCTAAACATACCCCGTTAATGTTAGTGCAGATTCAGCAATATGACTCGGCATAAATTGATCCTTCAAAGCACGAATAGTTATCAAAGTTATTTTCTCTAAGACTCTTTTAACATATTGAGTCCTCCATGTATACTTCACTCATTCCATAACTGTTCATCTAAGAAAGGAAATACAGTATCATGGAAATATTTGTGCACTAGGATTGCACTAAAATTGTATACATCTCTTCCACCAGATATATATGCATTTGGTGAAAGTGTCCTGCAGCAGCCAAACCTAATCTGTCCTACACCTTACTGATGGAGTTTCATTTCCCAAATGAGTAATTAATCCATTTTGAAATGCCAAAGCAGCACATTTTGGGGCATGTAATGAACCTGGAGAGTTCCATAAAATAACAAACAGAAGCAGGAAATAATCAAGTAACATTTGACATAGTTACCTGTACATCTCCGGCAGCAAATACACCTTCAATAGAAGTTTTTGCAGTACCCTCCACCAATACATAACCTTAGCTGTCAAGTTCAATTTGGCCTTCCAAAAATTGGCTATTTGGTGAATGACCTATCCCATAGAATAAGCCTTTTGCCTCAAGCACAGACTCGTCCCTAGTGTCAACTTTTCTAACCAAAATGCCAGACATTTGCCCTGTTGTATTGCTAACAATATCCAGAGTCTTTGTATTGAAGTGCACGGTGATATTTGGATTGTTGTAAACTCAGAAACATTCGCCATAATAAACCTGTTAAACAAACATTCAGGGAGTTGAAACTCAACATCTAAATTGTTCATTAGTAATTCTATTCACCAAATGGGGTGAAAAGAGCAACCCATCCCATTAAATACATCAAACTCGTATAACAAGAAAGAATCAAACTAGAACATGCATCCAAAAAGAAGGGGGCCACACACATGTGAGGGAATAGAAAACAACCACCACCATAAAGCAAACTTTGGGTCAAAGTTTCATATCCAGATATCATAATGCCCCCACACGCAATCATGTTAAACAATACAAGTTTAGGGGCAATACTCAATAACGAACTTAGGGGCAATACCACAACCAAAGAATTAGCATAAACATACCAACTAGGAAGCACAAATGCTTTTAAAAAGGTGCCCTGTGCGTATGGTGGTACGTGTTAGACACCAACACTCTTTGGACATGCCCCAACACTGTGAACGTATTGTATATTTAGCATTAGAGCATTAGAATTTCCTTTTAAGAGTTTCCTATTTTGTTCTTTCCTAATGTGTTTAGTGCATCTCTCTACTTAAGAAACATTCGGTCTTGTAATTGATTAAGAGATTAATGCAAAACTAATTTTCTCTCTTTCTCCTCTACCAAGTTCTGAGACCTTGACAATGGGGGTTATGAGAAACAACCACCCACCAATGCTGGACACACATCCTATCATTTTTCAAATCTTTTAAAACCAAACACACTTCAAACATTGGCGGCACACATCTCCCTTAGACGTGACACATGTAATTTATCTAGTCATACCGGAAGATCATTTTGGTGGTGTGCCACCCACTAGCAAGGGGCTTTTTTAATTTTAGGAATTCAAACGCCTAAAACTTCCAATTTGTTTTGGAATAGAGCTTTTTAAAATAAATATAAAAATAATGTAAATTTAAACATATTAATCCCTCTTCCTTTAGCTTTTTAAATTTGAGAATCCAAAAGCTTAAAACTTCCAATTTGTTTTAAAATAGAGGTTTTTAAAATAAATATGAGGAGTGACGTGTCAAGAAGATGATTAGTTGATATTTAAATATTCTCTAATTATCAACCAATCATCTGCTTGACACATTACTGAGTCTAGAAAGTGCATCTAAAAAGTGAACTTGTATATCATTTTCCTTATTATTATTTTGATATCTATTTATTTTTTCCCATGTCCATGTTTTTTTTATTTAAAATTTCCCTGTTAATGCGTACATATTGTATCACAGCCGCATGGTGTATACATGTATTCAGGCTTCTTATTATCCTAGCAAATCATCATATTATCTGGAAAATGTTTCCACTGGAAGCAAAATAGGAGCCATGGGTAATTTACTAATTGATTCAGGACAACACTGACCCGAAACAGTTGCTTAGGGTTGAAGATACTAACTACAGAGCTTAAGACCAGGATGACTAGTAAGCTTGCAAAATGTTGGGGGTAATAGTAGTATCTTTAGCTTGAAAAATTTATTAATCCGGGTTACCATATTATTGTAGCATCCTACTGATAAGCCTCACACATTGCATAATTAAGAGCATCATACAACACCATCTAGGAAGGTAACATAGTTACCAGTGAAATATGTCTCTTTGCTTCATTAAAAGCCCATTATCATATCTAAGTATAAAAAATAAGTAATTATAACCACAGAAAACAGTTTTAAGAGCCCAGTTTTAAGAAAGCAACACTTAGTGCTATGCGCCCAAATAGTAAATTGAAAGTCTAACATGCTTTTAGAAAGCAAAGTCCTCTATTGGTCAAATATAAAACTACTCTTCAATATATCATTTAAAACAACTACAAGAAGATAAAAATAACTCTGTATTCCTATAAATTAATTGAGGTATTAATTAAACAAAAGAAAAGAGATGTACATTCTGCTAGCTGCAATTGCCGCTGATAAACAATGGAACAAAACTAATAATAAAGCGGATCTACTGCAGCACTGACAACTATGATAGAATTTGTGCAAAAAGTTGACCTTAAGTAAATTGAATTTCAAGTTTCATAAGCAGTACCTTATGTGGAAGATTGGAGTAAAGTAAAACAAATGAGAAAATTGGAAGAATGTAGAACAAAACCCTCCTATCAAGAAAAACCCCAATCTGCAACAAATATGTTACATCAAGTTAGAAAGGGGGAAATGTACTTTAACTCAAGTTGGACAATTTCAAAGAGATCCAAATTCTAAGCAACATGTATGCTGTATAGAATTTTAACTAAATGTCACTACATCAAAAGATCTGCAAACTATTATTACACTAAAACATGAATAGTTTAAGAAAAAGAAAAGCCTCGCTAGCTATTTATGCAAACAAAAACCAACTCAGAGAAGCATTTAACATTAAAGATTTTTAAATAAGTTCTTATGCTTATAAAACATGTAATATGATTAGCAGGCGAAATGACCATCAGTACTTTACTGAGCTCAAAAGAAAAAACATTTCTCGGGACCACTTTTCTAGTAAGATATAATACCCACTACACTGCACTCCAGAGTTGTTAACCATGACAATAGAGAAGAATCTGAAAAACGTAGACATCCAATCCAAGCAGCAAGCATATCTCATCACACTGTGACTGAACAACTAGCATATACACGAGAATGAGATGCCTGGCAAGGCAAGAAAGAGCTTTTTATATCAGTTTCTAGACTTACCAAAAAGAGAGGATATGAAGCAAGCAACGAGCGGGGAAGTGCTGAAGTGAAGTACCAATAAAATGGGATGTGTCTAGAGTAAATATTGAGGAACAAATAAAATATGAATTTCACAAGATACTCTAGTTATGTCAAGGGTGTATTTTGACGAGAGTTTTGAGGAATTTATGACATAAAAAGTATAATAGAGTAGCACAAACAGACCACTACCTGAGCATAGCTGAGCAGCCAAGAATTAAAACACCCAAAAAACAGTAGCAAACTTACCAACAACATAGCACACCAGAGACCATCACAGCAGCAACCATGCCCAGACCACCCTCAGCCATTGACACAGATTCCAGTGAACACTGCTTCCATATGAAGAATACATCTAATTAAACAAACTGACATATGCATAGCTCAGCTCCTATTCCTAATGCAATATTGAACCTGCTGCCATGTCATGATCCTTGCTCCATTTAGCAGCAACTAAAAGTGATAACTCAGAGCCCACCCAGCAACGGGGCAGCCTCCTTATAAGCCCAGAGAACTCGAGGCCAATCCACAGCAATAGACAACAATATCACCAACCTCAAGGCCACACTCCAAAACAGCATGTCAATTTAGTATCAGTTAGGTAAAACAGCATGTAAATCCAAATCTTTTAGAAGAAAAATTCCAATAAATATTAGAAAATACAAAGTAATTAGTTTGTAGTTAATAACATTTCTATAAGGGAGAAAAAAGAAAAATTTTAGACTTAAATTCATATACAACAAATTAGATATTAGCATATTCCTATCGATGTGTATTTTTAATAGAAGCCACTGAAGTCAAGGAGCATTTAACCAAAAAATAACATGATATGCAAAACTTCTGCACCTGCTTTCACTTTTTCTCCTTTCTCCCCCCCCTAAGGTTAGGCTCCAAACCTTCAACCCAATGCTTTTTGAAAAGGCAGAAGGATAACAATTTCTCATTTGCAAAATTCAAGAATAGGAACATTGTTACAGTTGAAAGTTAATCATGTCACATAACAAACAGAGGCTTGGTTTCAAAAAATTAAGCCTTAACATGCCTAAGAAAGTTAATCAAAACTAACAAGTAAATGACAACAACATACTGACAGTCTAGCAAGCGCAATGATTTCAGCTTATGGATGACATATAAATGGTAATTTGGCTTCTTTGTGATATTATTATCAAGAAGACTAAGAAACTGCAGCTTAGGGAGTGATGCAAGAGGATCAATCTCAACCAAATTCGTTAGTTGATTGTTAGTGAGAACCAAAGTATGCAACTTGGGCAAGAACTCTGCAAATCCACAAAACAGAACATATCAAGCTTATGTTTGCTGAATAAGCATTATATTTTGTGATTTATTCACATTTTTATTTCACCAAACTTTTCATCTCCTTGGTGATTTCTCATATATAACATGATAAGCTTCAAATATAGCCATTTTCTTTATATATATATCTATACACAAGATCCAGAGGATTGCACCCGCCCATTGATAGTGAGTATCCTGTGGAGGCCAAATGGCCCATTTCACTAGCATAGAAAATGAAGGTAGAAACATTATCAGTTATGTACAACTATTTAGATTTTTTAATAATGTTTTCATCTTTCCATTTCAAAATTATGAGTCATTCAGATAATGGCATCTAATTTAATAACTATTCATTTTGTTTTTTGCTATTTATGAAATAAAGAAGTCCATGTTACTCAAGGAGAAACAAAACAGAGCTGAAGCCAGCCATACATGAACAATTGATGCTATCACATCTTAAGTCTAAATGGCCCATTAATTCCACTCCCACAGGTCAACTACCCCTAGACCACACACAAAAAGCACTAAAAAAAGGTACAATTCATAGCTCTAAACCCCACCAATTCATAGACCTCGTATTTTTTCCCTTTTGCATAGAGAAATTGACACTCGACGCAAGGAGAGAAAGGAATTCATAGAAATTAAGTGAGGTGTTCACTTGTAATAATACTATAGAGATATAGATAGATATGTATTAAAATAACACCCACAAGAAAACAATATAAAAGCATAGGAAGAGCCAGCCATTCTTAGTGGCATTTTATCAAGCACCTAGGAGGCATAAATAACATATATATAGTTTTCTTCTCTGCTAGACAGTAGAAATAAAATAGAGATACATAGAGATACCTAAGAAAACATAGATTCACAAACATACCCAGCCAAAAACAACAAAGAGAAACAGAGAAGTAATCATCGTACACATAACACAAATCATCTTGATATGGAGAGTCACGATTTTGGTATATGTTAATATTTAGATACATACAAACATATGCAAACGTCACACAAAGACAAGGAAGAGAATCACCTCATACGAATTTTCTTTCCAGCAAAAACCTAGCACAAATCTTGAATAAAGAGAGAATGGTGAAAGTAAAATAGGAACCATTAGAAGTAAAAATCAAAATTACCTGAAAAATTGGCAATGACAACGAAACCTTAATTTTTCAATCAAAACCCCCCAAATAAAAACCCAAAATTCTCAATTTAAAACTTAACTTCTCAAAATTTTTATTTTTATTTTTCAATTAAAGTCCCCAAATCACTAAACATATACATGAAATAGAACAAATGGTGATAGAAAAATCTGAACAGAGTTTGGCTAGAAACAGAAAAATCTACCTCCAAAGGGCTTCGGGACTACCGTGTTTGCCTCTCAATCTCCACCGATTCAATTGATAGTAGAACTTTGAAGAACAACGGTTTGAAGAACCCTTTCCCCTTCCAACCAATTCACTGCCTTTCTTCTCCCTCTGTCCCACAATCAGTGTCTTGTAGGTCGCCCATGCGGTTTCGTTAAAAATCAATTTTATTGTAGTGTATGACATAAAAGATGAAATTATATAAAAATAATAAAAAGAAAATTAATTTTTTTTTAGTTTTTTAGTAGAAAAAAAATTAAACTAAGTTTATGAAAATAAAATCAAACATATTGAAATTGATAATCTAACCACATTTTTTAGAAAAGTTTAAATTAACTCAAATTAGCCATGTCAACTTAAGAGTATGTTTAGCCTTGATGGGTTCATTTTATGATCTAATTCAATGATCACTTTAATTTTACAATTCAATAACTAGAATATTTAAAACTCTTTCAAAAATTATAATAAAAACACAAATCAATAAATCACCTGTTTCACTAGTAAAACTTTTACCGACGAATAGTGTTATCGTCGCTAAATGTTTAACTCTTTGCCCACGCCAACTTGTCGTCACCAAAAGTAAATACACTAATAGCAACGCTCATTGTGTTGGTAAAAAATAAGCCTTGTAGCTAAAACTTTTGAAATTTTGGTGCCAACAAATAATTTTTGTGCTTAAAGAATGTTATGCTTTTTTAGCAACGATAGTAAATTGTGTCGGTAAAGGTATACTTTTACCAACGAAATTCATCACTGTGTCGCAAAAAATATACTTTTCGCTACGAAAAATTGACATCGTCGCCAAAAGTAGTTGCCAAAAGTGCAATTTCTTGTAGTGTCTGTGTGTGTGTGTGTGTGTGTGTGTGTTGTTTTGTTCTGTGTTGTTCACCATCATCCTTCTCTCTTTCTCTCTCTCTCTCTCTCCCTCTTGCCACTATTTCATTGAGAAAAAAGAAAAAAGAAAAAAAAAAGGGTGGTAGGAAGGGGAAGAGGGGGGCCAAAACGAGCCAGTCTATTTTCGAGTAGAGTTGTTTAATTTTTGGAAAAATTATTTATAAGTCCTATTAGGAAGACTTATGCTACATATCGTCCTACTAAAAAACTTATGTTCTCATAAGTCCTGGAGGAAATTTGTTGACACATTTACCCTCAATATTAGTTGTTAATATCATAAATAATAGTAAAACCATATATAGAAAATTGAATGTTACCATAGATTATATCTATATAAACATAACGTAATGTGACACCTACATAAACGTAACGTGACACCTACATAAACGTAACGTGACACCTATGATCTATGGTAACTTACAATTTGAAATTGCAAGTTACCATAGATCATATCTACATAAACGTAACGTAACATGACATCTACATAAACGTAACGTGACACCTACATAAACATAACGTGACACTTAGGAAATTGAATGTTACCATAGATCATATCTACATAAACGTAACGTAACGTAACGTAACGTGACACCTATATAAACGTAACGTGACACCTATGATCTATGACAACATTCAATTTCCTAATGTTATCATTAGGAATGGCAACGGGGCGGGGCGGGGCCGGGGATCACCCTCCCCGTCCCTGATCCCTGATGGCAGAACTTCCCCCCCTCCCCGTCCCCGATGGGGAACCCACCCCCACCCCCCACCTCCACCCCCGCCCCCTAACGGGGATCGGGTTTCCCCGACCCCGAAAATCCCCGCTAAAAAACAACATCAACAAATCTCAACATCTCAGTGAGCTCAAAAAGCAACATTAAGAAGATCAAAAAAAAAAATATATGTCATAGATATATATATATAACAATCATAAAAAAAATTATATATATATAACAATCATCAAAAATCATAGATATATATATACACACAACAATCAGATCTATTCTTCTTCTTCAGATCTATTCTTCTTCTTCATGAATCACAATCTGACGGACGGAGGGCTTCACGGACGGGGGGAAAGGGAGAGGGTTCATGATCTGACGGAAAGCTTCACGATCTGATGGATGGAGGGCTTCACCGTGAAGCCTTCACGGACGGAGGGATCTGACGATGGAACGCTTCACGGACGGAGGGAGATGGAGAGGGAGAGGGAGAGGGGGAGGGGGAGGGGGAGAGGGAGAGGGAGAGGGAGGGAGAGAGATAAGACTGAGTCTGAGATTTGAGGGAGAGAGAGATGAGGGCCACGGTCGGTGAGAGAGAGAGACACAGAGGAAATGAGAGGAAATGAGATCATCTGAGAGAGTTGAGAACAAAAGTACAACTAATATTTATATAATACAAAATATAATCGGGGAAAATATAATACAAAATATAATACAACTAATATTTAATAATACAACTAATCATCGAGGCGAGGATGAATCGGGGAAATTCCGGGGCGGGGCCGGGGCCAGGGCTGACGAGCCTATCCCCGTCCCCGGCCCGAAATTGATTGGGGAGTGATTTTTTAATACCATCCTCGTCCCCGTGGGAATATTTTTCGGGGAAAAACCACTTATTTCGGGGTCGGGGGATCGGGTCCCCGTCGGACCGGGTTTAAATTGCCATCCCTAGTTGTCATAGATCATAGGTGTCACGTTATGTTTATGTAGGTGTCATGTTACTTTACGTTATATAGGAAATTGAATGTTACCATAGATCATATTTATATGAAACGTAACGTGACACCAACATAAACCAGCAACATTTTCACATTCAATTTAAAAAAATAAAAACTCATTAAGTTTGCGAAACGTAACGTGACATGTTACGTTACGTTTATGTAGGTGTCACGTTACGATACGTTTATATAGGTGTCACGTTACGTTACATTTATGTAAGTGTCACGTCACGCTACGTTTATGTAGGATCATGTGGAATACATTCCTATCTAAATAGGACTTGAGACTCTATAAGAAATTACATAGGACTTAGCCTACCATAAGTGTCCGAAAAGGGACTTATAAATAATTCTCCCTTAATTTTTTATCATTTTTGGTTTTAAATATTATAAACAAAAAATTATGTCCTTCTAAATTACGAGGACTTAAAAAATAAATTTTTTAATACAAATATATTTTTTTAACAAAATACAAAAATATTTAGAAAATGAATGACTTTTTTAACAATTGCCAAACATAATGGATTCTATTATTATTATTATTATTATTATTATTATTATTACTATTATTATTATTTTATCTCAATTGTCAATTAAACAAATTAAAATAAAAAAATAAATATATACTATGTGAGTGTTTGGGAAGTGAGTTTTTTTTATAGGTTTTTTTAATTGTAGGATATTATTGGAGAAATTTTTTTTTGTGTTTGGGAAGATAGTTGGGTTTTTTGTGGTTGGATGTGATGTTTGCGAGATAAAAAGTGAAATGATTATGAGGTTTGATGTGATATTTTGTTTAGATTGTTTTTTTTTGGTTTTGTAATCAATATTTTTTTTAGTGAAAAAAAACAATAAAAAACCAAAAACCAAACTTCCCAAACACCCCCTTATGTATACATTATACAGTTACCTATATTTATTTATGGTAAAAAAAAATTGCAGTTATGATTTAATTAAATGGGATTATGGAAACGATAATGTTCCTAATTTGGCCGCCATTATTTTTTTTATTTATGTATTAATACATGCATTACAGTACCAACTTGGCGAATAAAATGCTAGTTAGATACAGAGAGAGAGAGAGAGAGAGTGTGTTTGGATTTGGTTTTTGTTTTATTTTACTGGGTGTCTTCCTGTTAAATCCTTTCAACATTTGTATTGATCCTTGTTGTGGGTATTGTTGATTAGGTAGTTTTCATGCTGTATTGTTTTGGGATTGAGGAGATCAAGGTATGCACTCCAAATACTTGTGATATTGTTGCTCATTTTTTTTTACCTTATTGTAAATTTATAAAATACCACAAAATGTTGATATTTCTTCATCCTCTGTGCTTACAGATTAAGATTGGTTAGGTGATTAAGATCCGATTCACATTTTCCTCCTCTTTTGAACCAGTGTTTCTCTGATTTGGAGGCCATTGAAGTTGGAGCTGATTCACATTTTCCTCCTCTTTTGAACCAGTCCTATTTTTGTTCATTGTTGGAGTCATGGCGACAATGCTGCATTCTAAGTCCAGGCCCTCGTATTCTTGGTGGTGGGACAGTCACAATAGCCCAAAGAATTCAAAATGGCTTCAGGAAAATCTTAAAGGTGTTTGTTTTGTCACTTAATTTTTGTTGGTTTCTGGTTTTAAGGATTGATGTCTTTTGCTTGCAATTGATATTTCTGTGTTTGTCCTTTTCTTTTCTTTATGTTGTTTATTATTTTAAAGAATCATGAAATTATAAGATAGTGAAAAGCAGAGGCAGACCTTCATATTATCAAGTTAGGGAACTTACTCCTAGGTCTTTGGTCCGGTAATTACTGATATATGTGGGACGAGAGGACTACATGTACTTGGGGGATTAGTTGGGGAGAAGCCGCGGACACCCTTGTGAGCCAAAAAAAAAAAGGGATGGGACTTGCCAAAAAAAATATATATATAGAAAAAGAAAGCCCAAGTATGGAATTTCTTGATAGTTATTATTTGGATTTCCATTCTTTCCATTAGATATGGAACCATTTTTGTTGTGTTAAATAATAATTTAGTACATAAATAACGGCTAACACTTTTTGACATTCGCTTTGGGTTGAACTTCATACAGCAATGGAGAGGGAGTTAGTTCAGAAACATATGTTGAAGTTAAGACTTTCGGAGGATTTTAGAAAATGATGAAATTTGATGCTATAGTTTTTCCAATCCAAATGTTGTTTATGATTTTTGGTTAATATAATATTCATAATTTGTACAATTAAAATATATAATTTTAAGTAACTAAAATTGTTTATAAAATTGTTGTTCATATTAAATGAGAAAGGTAAAATTGGGATAAAATTCACCATTATGGAGAATTGAACTTTTGGGCAACATTTTATAAAAAATAGGACTTATTTGTCCAAAATAAAATTTGATAGGACTCAATAGTAATCTTGAGAGCAAAATAGGACTTATTGATAATTTTTCCAAGAAAAAATTTGATTCGTGGGGTTGCATTTATTGAATCAAAATAGCCCTAGCAAGTAAGGATACCATTGTGCCAACTACTCAACTTTGAGTAGAGTTGATTAAACTCTATTAGCATACAAGTAATATACGATGTAGGTTTGCAATTGAATCTCGTGATCTTAAGTGTGAGTGAACTTTGTTAGGGTTCCTTGACCTAGAAGGTAATACCTAAGTTGCATACTTGGAGGTGATATTTCTCTTCTAGAACCACGATTATGTGGTTCAAACCAAGAATCGAGTTTTAGAAACATGTTTATGCGGAGTAACTCATAATGCAGTTTAAACCAAGGCATTGGGATTACTGTTTTGGTTTCAAATTTTAACCTTTTTCCCATGCAAATATGATTCGTGATAGTGCTTCCTTCCTCAATTCTTAGTTTCCATTTATTCCTAGATTGGGATGTATCTCATTTTCAAGCTGAGAAAGAGCTGACAATGCTAGTGTCAAGTTGAAGTCTTATTCGCTGCTTTTTCTATTTTTCAAGTTTTTCGGTATGGCTTCCATGCTATAGGTTCCCACCTAAGGTTTTGCAACCTATATGGAATTCTTGATTTTCTTTTGATAAATTATTCTGGCCTTGGTCCATGACAATTAGTGGTTGTTTGGTTTATGGGTTAGCATTAAAATGTCCTCGAATGTTATCTTTCCTACTTTCTATACTATTATTACTACCTTGTTACAAAGGTGAAATCAGCATGAATGACACTCTTCTTCCAAGAAGTCTAGTAAGTTTCTTCTTGTATTTCATATCATTTCCTACTAGTTTGTATGTTTTTTCATATGACGCTTTGCATTCATTAATGATAGAGTACGTAGATCACCTCAGTGCGTTCTAAGAAAATTGATCTAATGGTCATTTGATCCATCTGTCTTCAGTTTTTAACAGTCATAAAAGTTCCAGTCATAATTGGTCCCAATGCTTCCCCTATTTTAATAATAATAAATGCATTTCAGCCTGTTTGAAATCGTATTTGAAGTGTCGCAAATATTTGATGGCCTATTTTAAAGCTTTTTTTTAAGGCCACAATATTAACTCTTCCACATGTGGTTTTCCGAACAGATATGGATGCCAAAGTCAAAGCAATGATCAAGCTCATTGAAGAAGATGCAGATTCCTTTGCAAGAAGGGCATGAAGTACTACAAAAAAAGGCCCAAGCTCATGAAACTAGTTGAGGAGTTCTACCGAGCGTACCGTGCCTTGGCGGAAAGGTATGATCACACAACAGGGGGGCTCCGCCACATGGCAGAAGCATTTCCTAACCAAGTCCCGTTTGTACTGTCTGATGATTCACCTTCGGGATCTTCAGCACATGAACGTGAACGTCACACGCCTAAAATGCCACATCGGTGTGAGCATTGCTTGGAGAAAATATCTAAGCTGGAGAGTGAACTCTCTTGTGCTCAAGAGGAAATCAGATGCCTTAACAGTGTGGTTCTGATTGAGACTGCAAAGCTCAAGAGTGCTGAAGAAAAGTGTGTTCTGTTGGAGACATCAAATCAATCGCTGCGGTTAGAGGCGAAAAATCTAGTGAAGAAGATAGCAATGAAAGATCAACAGCTTTCTGAGAAGCACGAGGAGTTGGAAAAGCTTCAAGCTTGTGTACAAGATGAGCAATTGTGTTTCGTGCAAGTTGAAGCCACCCCCTAAACTTTGCAGAATTTGCACTCTCAATCTCAATAGGAGCAGAATGCTTTAGCATCGGAGCTTAAAAATGGGCTTCAAATGTTGAAAGACTTGGAAATATGCAAACATGATTTGGAGGAAGAAATTCGGCAAGTTAAGGAGGAGAATAGAAACGTGAATGAGCTGAATTCATCATTCGCCATTTCAGTGGAGAATCTGCAAAGTGAAATCCTTAAATTGAGGGAGATGAAGGAAAGACTCAACGAGGAGGTTGGACTGCAAATGGGTCAAACTAATTCCCTCCAGGAAGAGATTTCTCATCTGAAAGAGGAAATCAAGGATTAACTAATTCCCCCGCTCGACCGATCAAAGATCGGCTTGTACTAAGCATAATATTTTATTTTTGAAAACACATGTGTTCTTATTCTGGTTATTAACCTAGAATTACTATGTGATGCGCATAGCATATAAGTATAGACTAGATCGCCTAAGTTGGAACAAAACATTGCATGTTCGTTTGTGAAAATGATTTTGAAGTTTGCTACTCGCAAGTAGGCTAAATCGAGGATTTCAATGAATTGTTCCAATTCAAGTAATCCAACCTTCACCCACAGGCATTCAGGCTGTTAAACACTTAAGCAGTTAGCCTTATGGCAAACATGCTTTCATGGCAACATTAATACACATGCAATATGCTAAAGCATAAACACTCACAGTGTACTTCGAGCCAAAACAAAGAACTAGTTAGAAATCATGCATGATCCTAGTTCATGTTAAGATGGCTAATGCAACACATGCAAAAATGCAGCCAAAATAGGCTCGGCTATTCTAAGATGGCATATGAAATGCAACTTGATAACATGCTGTTGAACACGTATTCAAGTAAATATTGAAATACTATGCAGTTTGTATGATGCGGCGAGCCCGGTGCATGCAATACAGATGAATGGATGCACACATGCAAAGCATAAGGTATGCTAATTGAAATATGCCCTAAAACTAACCATCGTAAGTGGTTAAGTAAAAAGGAGAAAGAAATGGGGATTGGAAGACATGCATCACACACACGAACGCTTATTACAACAGTTAGCCCTCTTGACGGATGGGCCGAATAAGAAGCTAACTAGCTAATCTAAGCTAATTAAACTACTTATTACACAACGAAGCTAATTAACTAATCCTAGTTAACTAACTATTACAAAACAGTTTCATTAGCTAACTACACTAGCTAATTAAATACGAACAAATAGCTAAACACATTAACTATTTAGGTACAGAACCAAAGCATAAACTAGCTAAGGAAAGCAGTAAAACAAGGTCCTTAGAAGGAGAAGAGTGCATGCTTGCCCGGTCACCTCGTTTGGAAATCCATCATGATGCCCCAATTTGCCTCTGTTTGTAATTGCTCTCAGAAACTTACACCAAGCTCCAGATAGCTTCTAACTCACCTTGGGGACCTGTGGGAGGGTGGCCGACCGGTTGTTGATGTGGGAGACCACCTGCCGACCACTTTTTGTTGTTGCAGGGCAGAAAAAGTGGTCGGCCAGCTAGTTTTTTTGGCTAGCCGACCAGTTGTTGCTGCATTTTTCCACTTTGCTGCAACAGAGAGCAAGAAAGGGGATGGTAATGCATTTGCAAGATATGTGTGCACAACCACCCTCCCTATCATTTCATAAGCTCAAGGGAGTGTAGTTCTCGACCCTTGGACCACCAATCACGCATCTCAATGTATGATGGCCGAGAGGCGAAGTTGCTCAATTCAATATGAAATGAATGCACAAGTAAACACATAAAGCCTAAAACTCTATCATGTATGATCAAGAGTGTCGGCGACTGAGAATTAAGGCACGTTTCATAACTTCAAGTATGAAATGTCCCTTATTTCCCGTGTTTGGACTAACACCTATTCCAAACACAATGCAACACATAACATGGCATGCACAATGCTATGTAACATGGAGTATGCAAAAATGCAATGCAACACAAGCATGCAAATATGCAATATAACTTAAGCATGCAAACATGCAATGCAACATGAACAACCTAACAAGGCTAATGGCATGCATGCACAATACTAAGAACAACATGGCCCACTTAATGCAATGTGACATGATTAACTTAACAAAGCTAATAACATGCAAACTATGCTAATGCATGCACAATACAAACAACAACTAGCATACACAATGCAAATGGACATGGCATACACAAATGCAATGAACCATATGGCATACTCAATGCAATGTGACCTAAGCATGCAAACAACATGGCATACACTATGCGATGAATCAACATGCAAACAACATGGCATACTCAATGCTCTGAACTACATGACATACATAATGCTCAATGGAATTAAACCAAAATGGATAGACCTCGGTCATGCCCAAATCAGTGGCCATAATGATGAAACCAAGGCACAAAAGACAAGGCATGCATGCACAATGCATTGGCCTTTCAACTAGGCCTAAGAGCACAACCCTCGAGAAGGCTCAAGGAGTGACAAATGCGGAAGTGTAACAACACTAAATGCACTGAAATTAAGTAAGAAATGATGCCAAATCATTCAATCAAACACAAGTATAGCATGCAAAGGTCCTAAAGCATGAAAGCTAATAAAGAGGACTACAAAGGAGGCATGCAATACATGGAAACTATGCATGAACCAACCATGGACAGAGTTGAAATAGGTCAAAACAATGACCAAAACATGCTAAGATGGAGGCTCAAAGACCTAGGCATGCAAGCATACACACTAGGCCACAATAAGACAACAATGCACAATACTCAAAGGCATTTAAAACATGAAAGAAGTGGGAATATAGTTATGCTATAAGCTCTAAAATGAAGTATTAAATGATGCCAAATCATCTAAATAGCCCAAGATAGCATGCACGAGTCATCAAAACACAAAGCTAGCAAGGCCAATTGCACTACAGCTATACAAAGCATGAAGCATATGGCAAAGGCAGCCCAAAACAGTCCTAGAACATGTTAAAATGATACTAAAACATGTATGGAAGGAAGCCAAAACAAGCTAACATGAAGGGCATAAGGCATAATGCATACAAGGCAAATATGGTGGATTACACTACACCTATTAAGACCAAGCATGGGATGACTTAACCAATAAAAATCAGAGTTATATCGTGGCAAAATAACCCCAAAAACACATTGAAATGATAGCTAGCAAGCGTAGGCATGGAGGCATACGCAATGATTCATGTTAAGGCATAAAGGGGGAAACCCTCCAACGCATTGAATGAGTGATAAATGCAAGTGCATGACCATGAAACATGGGTTAAAATCACATTATAAGTGATGCCAAATCATTCAAATAGGCCAAGCAATGCATGCTAGTGGACTTGACACACAAAGCTAACAAACTAGAATGCACTATAGCTATACAAAGCATGGCATGCATGACCAAAAAAACACAAATCAGAGCTAGAGCATGCTAAAACATGGACAAAAGCTTCTTAAAGTTAAGCCAAAAGCATGTTAGAATGACATGTTAAAGCATGATGCATGTTAGGCTATTTCATGGAATTGCACTACAAGTGCATGAGGCATGCAAGAGGTGACCAAACCAAACCCTAACAGAGGTATGACATGGCAAAACATCACTAAAAACATGCTGAAATGAAAACAAAACAAGTTAGAATGACATGCTACTTCATGAAGCATATAAGACTAGTTTGTGAGATTTACACTACAAGTGTATTAGGCATGCATGGAGTGACAAAACCAAGTAAAAAAAGTGGCATGCCATGCTAAAATAAGCCCAAATACAAGCCAATATATGGCCAACATAAGCTTAGCAAACATGCTCACACATGAGGCATATGAAGCAAGTATTCAAGACACAAGGAGAGGGGATGACCCTCTCCTTTTTGGGACCTCAAAACACCCTTCCAGTAGGTTGGACACACTGTTTGGTAGCATCTAGTTTTCTTTCTTCGCTAGACTCCATGTTTTGAAGGTTCTTATCGTTGTTGTTATTGCTGTTTACATTCAATATTTTATCACCTTGGATATAGTGAAAACATGTCGATGTTTACATTTTGGTGGCTTTATGATGCAGTTTGGTTTTGCGCTGCTAAATGTGCATGTTTGTTGACCCCTTTACTTTTGAACCAGAACTCTTATTCAAGGGGAATCACAATTCAGTTTAGAAAGGAGGAGGAAAGTAGGGACTTCCATTGTGCATTTGACCAATGGAAGAATGAAGTGGTTGTTCAAGGTGCTCTTTTGATATCCGCCTATAATTTTTGTTGAAAAAATGGATGTATATCTAGTCACCTGTTTGATACAATTTTTTTGTTTTGATTTGTTGCAACCCCTTTTTCCCTATTTTATATTTTGTTTAGTTGTTCTATTGAGTATTGTTTGGTCATTAAGATTCTTTAGTGCTTTGCTTGTAATTTGTACAAAGAACAATCGTATCTTGCATGGAACTTTAAATGAGGTGAAGCTTCTATTTGAAGTCATATGTCCCAACTTATTTTGAATGCTTTTGCATAAGATTGTGCCCTAATAGCTATAGGCACTTTAATTGGGTGTTGTATCTCTGTGGGCATGCGTTTAGTATTGACACCTCTTGGGCATACTTCGGTGATGTGTCCCTAACTCAGATTAAATTTAATTATTTTGGACACTTTCACACGTTTCAAATACTTCTTAAGATTGCCCAAGTGTTCATTAAAATTTTTTTTTGACATTTTTTAATAAGTAAAATTACATTAGAGAAGGTGCCAAGGGGGCACCACCCTTATACAATGAGAAAAGAAAAAAAAAATCCCTAATTAAGATGGAGAAATTGAGATTTTGAATGAGGAGCAGTTGTAAATCATGGTTTAGAGAAGCCTAATTGTTTCTTGTTTTCCCTTGCAGGATCATGTGAACCAAATGGAACATTATCAGCTTCTAAAAGCAAGTTTGATGATAAGATAGAGTCATCTTCTGCCAAAATGTATTTTCATTACTATGGACAATTGCTACATCAACAAAATATGCTACAGGATTATGTGAGGACAGGTAATATTACTGAGCTTTGATTTGTTGCTTGCTGATCTTGTTGTAGGTGTTTACCTTCTATGTTTGTAATTAAAAATTCTTTGTTAAAGGCATATGTGCCATTGTGCTGCTGGTAAAATGCTTTGTATCTTGTCAAACATTTTTGTTTTCCTTAATTGTAAAGAAATGCATGTCTATATTGAGTAGTTATAGATCACAAGGTGCATGCGTGAGTTGACATGATAAACATGCTTGTTTCAGGAACTTATTATGCTGCAGTCATTGAGAATTGCACTGATTTTGTTGGTCGTGTGGTTGTGGATGTTGGTGCTGGTAGCGGTATTCTGTCCTTATTTGCCGCTCAGGTTGCCTAAGTTTTGTTTGTGTTTGTGCATGAAAATATACTGACTTAATGGATTTATCTTTGTTTGTTGGCTTCTAGAATTCTATCCCAACTCCACCCTCTCTTTTTCTCTGCCTCACTTTTTTTTCTCATATCAGGCTGGCGCTAAACATGTTTATGCAGTGGAAGCATCTGAAATGGTAGAATATGCCAGGAAACTTATTGCTGGGAACCCATTGTTGGCTCAAAGAATTACGGTGCAATTTTTTGTTTTCTTGCATTTCAATTTAAATGTTAACGGAGTTAGAACACTGTTTCTTATCCTTTTTTGGGGGCATGTTTTCACTTAAATTATAGGTAGTCAAGGGTAAAGTTGAAGAAGTTGAATTGCCTGAGAAAGTAGATATTTTGATCTCGGAGCCAATGGGTAAGCTTATCATGGCATGTGCGCTATTGACAAATTCTAGTTAACTATGGCATTTTCTGTGATATTAAACATATAATGCCATGTTTGTTTTTTTTATTATTACTATGCAATTTAGTGACACCATCAATGTTATGTTACAAAGTGTGTGTGCGTGTGTTTTTTTTTACCCTCTTTTCTGGTTAAGTAATGGAGACACTTTTGTAACATTATAGAATTGGCATGAAGTTAGTATATGCTTGGACACAAGTGAAAATTGGGAAAGATATCTATTAAAAAAGTGACACATTGTGGTATTTTAGACTGGCACTCCGCCCAGTCTGCATGTTGGACAATCTATTCTATTAATAGTGATGGGGAGATTATCTATTGTTTTTTATGCACAGAATGAAGTCTCAGAATCTTTTTTTCTTCTTTTAGGGACCTTGTTAGTCAATGAAAGAATGCTGGAGACCTATGTAATTGCAAGGGATCGGTTCCTTGTTCCTAATGGAAAGATGTTTCCTACGATTGGAAGGTGATTGTACATGTCTTATTTTCTATGATCTTAATGATTTTTGTACCTACACAATACCATGGAAAAATGTTTAATGGTTCTCATTGTCAAACTCCCTTAATCTCCTGTATTAAATTAGAAGACTTTCAGTTACTAGCTTGACTTCCCTCTGTGAACTTATGTGCTTTGACTTTTCTGCATACGTTATGGTGCAAATATCATGCATGGAACATATTGGAAATTCTATAAGAGATGGAAGAAACTCAATTCAAAAGCAGCCATGCTAGTTGGCAGGATTCTAGCTTTAGGCCTTGCTTAGGATGTTAAGTACGTTAATTATTGATGTTTCTGTGTTTTTCTTTGATATTTATGTCCGGAACAGTTTTTAAATTTTCACTATGGACTATAAGTGGGAGGGTAGGTGTTATTTATTTATTTATTTGTTAGTGGCTTAGGTATATAGTGGGGTTGGGGTTGACTGAACCCAAAGTGTAGCAAGGGTCCCTAGGAGTGCCTACATATATTTGTTTCACTGTGTTTTATCATATTTGTTGCAAAGATTAATATGTGTGCTTTGTTATGTGTCATTTGTTTGGGTTCTGATGTTTAAGTTTGATTGCTCCTGCAGAATACATATGGCACCATTCAGTGATGAATATTTGTATGTTGAGATTGCAAATAAGGTAAGTGAAATGAGTTGAAGCATTTGTAGGGTTAATCACTATCATGTACCCTGTGATTAAGTGAAGGTTAAGAATGATATGTGAAATTTGCATGACCCCAATTGTAGGTGATTTTCCCCTCCTATTTCTTGTCAAAAGAATTCAATTTCAGTTTTTTTTTTTAAAATTTATTTATCAAAAATAAAAATAAAAAATTCAGTTTTTAAATGTAAGTTGACCTTTTGGAATCTATCCAATTAAATAGTGATCGAACTAGTCTTACACCTATTTGTATGCAAATTGTAGTGAACGTTGCATTTTACTGGGACAAAGTCCTGGATCAAAAAATCAGGAACTTGTTTGTGCTGTTATTTTACTTGAGAAATTAAACAAGCAAAAAGGGGACTAAAAACAATATTAGGTCATTGGATTATTTGTAATTTTGGGTAAGATACATTAAATTATATCACTGCTTTTACCCTTCATTATTTTTCCTTGCAAATATGCTGGGCTCTTGTGCTCTTCTTTAATGAAGATAATATCTTCACTAGGAAAATTTTGTCTTCTGTTTTAGAATCAGTTTATTTTTGTTTGGTCACTTGTTGCTAAATGCATCCATTTGCTTTATATTGTTTATTTGTTACTACCATAAAAACTTGTTTTTTGTTGTGTTTTGGTTTTTTTGGCAATGAAAGTGGTCTAATATTTTTTACTCTTATCTACGCAGGCCCTCTTTTGGCAGCAACGAAGTTATTATGAGGTTGATCTAACACCTTTATATGGATTTGCTTTCCAAGGGTACTTTTCTCAGGTTCGTCTTACTTGCAAGCATAATTGTCAAATCGGGATTCGTACCATGAATCGAAATGGTTTCGTACCGAATCGCGAATCGTGAATCGTGAATCGTGAATTGTAAATATTCGGTCACTTTTTTAAATTACTTAAAAGCATATATATCCATACATTTAGATATCAAATATATCTTATGAATATAAAATATTTAGACTTAAATCTATGAAAATGTTATTTTGAATGATAATCACGTAGTTTAATAGGTAAAAAGTTAACAAAGTTCGTATGTAAGATCACCATCTTACCTTTTTCTTTTTTAGATAGTTTTTATCAACCATTCTTAATAAAGATAATAACAAATAGATAAAACTATCAATTTTCAAAGTAACAATAATTAACAATGATATTGATATTTGGACAATAAACAAACATACTTTTCAAAGTAATAGTGAGCAAATAATAAGAAATAATTAAAATATTTTAAAAGGTATAACTAACCTCACACATATAATATTCAATTTAATAAACTAACAATAGATAATTCATAGTGTAACTTTAATTTTAAACATCTTTAGAAGATATATTATGATTTTTTAAAGGGAAAAAAAATGAGAAAGTTAAAAATATGTCGAGTCTGACTGAATCTGATTGGATCCTATTAAAAATTCCATGATTCCTAAAATAACAACAAATCATGTATATATGTTGGTTATTTTGGTATTAAATGTTATTAGAAGTTGTTTATGTCATTTTCACTAAAAAGATAGAGAAAAAACGTCTAAAATATGTCAGACATAATAATTTCAAAAATTACATAAATCGTAAAAAGTGAATTAAATTGTGAATCGATTGTGAATCGTGCAATTCACTAGAGATTCACTTCGAATACCCATAGATTCGTATCGATTTTGCAAGAATTGCGAATCCTAAGATTTTGATAGCAGAACTTGCAAGTACTACAAATATTATTGAATTTTTAAGATGGTGTCACAGTTTTCTCATTATGCTTGGCTTTAAATGTCTACAAGTGCATTATAATGCATCTTATTTGTTGAACCTATTCCTGCTCTTTTCCTTCAATAATTTAGTTGTTGATACATAGAGTTTGGTTTGTAGAGGTTAGTTCTTTGAAGTTACATCTTTTGTTTGTTATGCAAAATTTTCTTATTATAAAAAATCACCGTGAAGAACAACATCACCATTTAAAAGCTCTAGAAGGGTATTTTGATTAATAAAATTGGGAGTAGAGAAGAAGGATTTATGTAAACGACCCCATTTGATGAGTTTGGAGGCTTGGTTTGGTTAAAGTTGGGATAGCTGTAAGTAGTGATCATTTGAAGAATGTAAATTTTTCTTAGAACTTCATTTTCATGTAGGATTTAGTTATTTCTATATTGCATGGGTACACACCAAGCTTATGAGTTTTGATCCCATTTGTAAGAGTGTCTTCTTTACCAAGCAGTGGAGATTTTGTCCACGCACATCTAATTCAGATTATCTATAACCTTAGATTGTAAGCAATTTTGAAGTATGTGTACCTTCTAGAACGTCAATAAATTTCATTCTCTTGTTAACACTGAAATAACTAATAATTAAATCCACTAGCATGAATCATTCCCTATTTTACTGGTTCACAGTGGGATTTTTTTTTTTTTTATGAAAGGTAGCCCGCCCCTTGGATTGCCACCCTCAAAATCTTTTCAAACATATGGAAATGACATTATTTAAGATATCATAACAAAAAGCAGATGGTCTCAAGGCTTGTTTGAGATGATTTTATTTGTGGCAGGTCAATGTTCATTGAGGTGTGTCCTTTTGGAAGAATCTGTTATTTGTCTTCATTAGAAGAGTTCTCTCTCTTCCATGATGTGGATGATGTGGTCTGTGTAGAAAGAAAAATTAGGAGAAACTTTTAAGGGATTCCAGTTGAAAGTAGAAACTGTGAACACTCACATTGTTAGATTGTGGTAAATCTTGATACAGTCACTGACAGAAAAAAGCTGCCTGCAGTTTCCACATATGAATTGAATTAGGTCAATTTGAACACTCATATTATAAATGTGTTGGCAGGAAAGCATTGTTGAAAGGTTCTTGAAGCATTCAAGTACAATGTGTGTGTGTGTGTGTGTGTGTGTGTGTGTGTGTGCACGCCATGGTTACCATCAACTTGATGGTAAAGCATTGTTCAAAGGTTCTTGAAACTTTCGAGTACAATGTGTCTGTGCATACACTTCTGTCTGTCATGTTTATTGACAGTAATTATGTTGGCTTTTCTGTTTTTATCATGGTGACCTCTAATGATCTCTCTCTCTCTCTCTCTCTCCCCTTTACTTTCTGTACAGCCAGTGGTGGATGCTTTTGATCCTAGTCTATTAGTGGCTCCAGCAATATCTCATACGATTAACTTCACTTCTATAAAGGTATTAGTTAACTGTCTAAATAAGAACTATCACTTGCCAACCACAGTAATATTTATAAAAAAAATACTTGTTTCTTTATTAGCACAGCAATTGTTCTTTCATAGTCCATGACTGGTGGGCATTCATGGATTTGAAGAGGTCAAGTTAAAAAGGTTTTGTGGAATGGAATTACTGTTTCTGTAACTATGGAACTGCTGAAATTATGGATCACAAAGGGGGTCTACTAGGGTACAAAAATGTCGGAGGTTTTGATAGCTGCTCACATTGTCTTTCTTTGCAGGGTATATATGGATTTCTGTTTTGTAAACTTTGTGGGATTGTTTGGGCAATGGAATATGATGCAACCTGATTATGAAACTACCCATAGAGGCTGTAATATATCCATGTTAAATGGGATTGAAGTATGGAATAAAGCTTGATGATTGTCTTATATTTTTCATTCTGCAGGAAGAGGAGTTGTATGAAATTGATGTTCCATTGAAATTCAAAGCCCCTGCGGGTACTAGAATTCATGGGTTGGCATGTTGGTTTGATGTATTGTTCGATGGGAGGTAATCATTTGATGTTTGATTAATAATGTTCCTCTCTCTCTCTCTCTCTCTCACAACCATTGTTAATTCCTCATTCTACAGTACTGTACAAAGGTGGCTGAGCACAGCTCCTGGTGCGGCTACAACCCACTGGTATCAGCTGCGTTGTGTCCTCTCTCAGCCACTTTATGTCATGCCAGGACAAGAAATTACAGGTCAACTCCACATGATTGCACACAATGCTCAGAGTTATTCTATTAACTTAACGATGACAAGTTAGTGTTCATGATCTAACTAGTTCAGTTGTATTTGTTTGTTAATAGGATTCTTTAAATGTTCTAATTAGTGGTAAATGAACTTAAATAGCTAAAAGTTGGGCCGCTGGTGCCGGACAAGGAGGAATAGTCCATACATCATCCGGCAAATTTGATCTCAAAGAGCCCTATTACCGAATGTCTCAACCCCAAGCCTATTCAATTGCCCAAGATCAACCAACACATCATCTAAAAAATACACAGGTATTGAATCATCTTTGTCATCATGTTGTGATCCTCATGATTTGGTTTTGAAACAAAGGAATAATGGCACACCATGCCTTGCCATTGTTTTGCTTTTCCTATGCATTTGGTCATTTTTCGAAGTGTTGGTGACTTGGTTTGCTGCTTGGCAGGATATACAAATACAATCACAGGAAGAAGAAGCATTTGAGTTGATGCATCAACCATCTCAAAATGTGGATATTGAGTACATTGAGTGAGTCACTGAAAAAATAAATAAAAAGAAAAAAGAAAGAGAAGCTACTGAATATTGATTGATTCTCTGTAAATTATATCAAAATGAGTAAAAAATTTCATTGTTCAATACTCGGAGAATATCAAGATTTTGACTAGTTGAATAATCAAATGTGGCTTGCTTCAAATTATGTTATCTTGATAACCATTTATACTAGTACAAATTTTCACCGTTATACGAACAAACCTACCAATTAAGTGTTTCTGAAAGAAAATTTCAAATTTCAGAAAATGTTGAAGTGGTGACTGCTAGTTTCTAGGAGCTAGTTCTATTTATACGGTCACTGTTACTTCTTCCGAGATGGAGAAAAACAACAAATATTGAATTATACTACTTTTCCGATTAAATCTCTAGAAATTAAAATTTTCATTCAAATATGCCTTCTAATTTTTCAATTTGATTTTGGGAACAAGTTTATAAGCCAAATTTGTTGACTTATATATGTCAAATTACCTTTTAACTTTTTTAAACGTTTTTTTCGTAATGAAGTAAAAAGGCCAACTTATAAAACACTTCCTAAAACATTCACTTTTGAAAGTTAAAAAGCATAGTTTGTGACCAACTTAAAAAACAAATTGACAAAATTAATTCTAAGGAGTTTTTATACTTTTTTTGAAAAGTTCGAAGAATTGCACATCGTTTTGGAATGTGTAAAAAATTTTATATTTCAAGTCATTTATGTACTCGTTTTGAAATGTTTTTTAAATAAAAAAAAATTCACATATAAAAATTCATTCCAAATTGATTCTCATATATTATATATCTTACCTTTTTAGCACAAAAGAAAAAAAGAAAGAAATATAATAGAAATAAGAGTATAACTAAATCTAGTTTTTAAATAATATATTAAATCTATCTTTTCAAAATTAATGGGACTAATTGATCTATAAAAAAATCTTTAAGGTTAAATAAATCACCATTACTCAAGATCAAATTTATAAGTAAGTTTTTCATTTTAATATTTATTTATAACCAAACCAAATCAAATGGAATCAAACTTTGCATATCAATCAATTGGGTTGACCAATTCGAATATTTTTTTAATATCTATTTATATTCTAAAAAAACAAGAAGATAAAATGGAAAATTTAGTCAGAGTTTTTTAACAAAAAATAAATCTAAAAACATTCCATTTTCTTAAATAATATAATTATAAAAAAAAATATATCTCACCATTTCCTAGGATATACTTTTTAAGTTTATTATAATGAGATTCACATATTCCTTCTCTATAATTCTTGTCATCCAAACATAATCAAATAGAAATAATTGGTCCATGAAAGAGATATCAGATCAATTCTTGAACTTATTTTTATCCATTCAATGTTATACAATTCAATTTAAGAAAATTCCTAAAATTCAAGTCTCTTCATCTCTTTAACCACCAAAAAAAAAAACTTAATTTCTACTTCTATCTCTTCATCTCCTCTCCTCTCATTTGTGTCCTACTAAAGAGCAAAAAAATAAAGAAAAAGATAAAAAGAAAATATAAAAAAGAAAAGAGAGCAAAAGTTATATATAATTATGTGAAAGAATTCATCATTCACTTGGAGTCAAAATTGTTAGTCTCAGCTAATTCTAGACTCTGTTTGGGAAAGTCTCATGGACCTTGACTTCAATTCCGCACTGGTGGTTTATCATCGTCTACTGCACACTTTGCACAAAAACAACACCAACCGTTTAATATACTATTTATAAGATTCATACATAATATTTTCATTTTCATTGTATTTACATTATAAATTTAAATACTGATTTAAAAAATTAAAAAAAAAACTTATATTTCATTCATATTATTTAGAGAAAATTAGTCTAACATCCCTCTCCAACTTTTAGCAATGGGAGAGGTCCACAATAAAAAAAATTTGTAGTCTAAGGTCCCTCACCTATACCCATATATAACACCCATTCTTTCATTTTCTCTCCTCTCCCTTCTTGCACCAAATAACTCTCTCTCTCTCTCCTCTTTGTCTGCAACATTGTTCAAAGCTTCATTGGCATTGACTACGACAGAGGAATTCGCACTAACAAGATTTATAAAGCTGATCGTCGATTTATATGAAGATTCTTGATAATGCTTTATACAACAAGATTTATATGAAGCAACGCACTAGCCCTCATTATTGTTCCTCCAATCACTAGTCCTCTGATGAAGATTCCTCCGTCAACAAATATCATTACCCTCGGAGGAAAAATATCAAGAAGCAGAACACTAGTAATCTTTATAAAAGCATTATAGCAGATATGAAAGCAGAAACAAAATGCATCAGTTACATATTCACAAGCACAACTGAAAAATATTTATCATTGCTTCTCTTACTTTTTCTCGTTTCTTCTTCATTGTCTTTATTGTTGATCTCAATAAACCAAATCTTAAAATCTTCATACAACATTTATTGAAGAAATCCACATAAAAAGGTGTATTCGGGAGCTGAGGACATGGATTCAGCAAAGAAAGTGTTTGATGAAATGTCAAGGAGAGAATGTCTAAAGTCTCTCAAATCAATCTAGAGAAATTTCAATCCAAACCAGAGAATTTCTCTAGACCAACCTAAAAAAAATTTAGTTCAAACCAGAGAATTTCTCTAGTCATCCAATACATGAAGCAGAAGCAGCGATCATTATGCACAAAAGTAAAAGATAATGCTGCCAAGAAAACACAACATCTACCTGGTCAAGATGTGCATCTACAGATGTGAACAAAGCCAAAAAAATTTGTGAACAAAGTTGGGACCATGAATTTGTTTAGTAACTTGCTACTGTGGATATTGAGCGGGGCTTCATCTAAAGGGTTCAACTCATTTCTTTCGATGTTTAGAGACGTGCGAGATCAAGGCGGCCAAGTTTATCCAGATCTAGCCAGGTAAGAAAATCATGCAACATAAAATGCTCCCTAAGGATTAGAATGTTGGTTGGTCCTTGTATTTTTTGAATGTTTAATTCTAATGTTATTGTAAAGGGTTTTGTAGAAATATTAGTTTATACATAAATGGTTGCATAAACTGGATATGGAGTAATGGTCAACAACAACAGTATTGTTAATAAATAGAAGTTGAAATAAGAAAAGGAAAAAGAAAAAAAAATTCTCTAGTTTGAACTTAGAGAAATTTCAATTTTCTCTGGTTTGAAACCAGAGAAATTTGGTGTTGGTGATGTGTAAAATTTTCTCTGTGATGTGTCCAGAGAAATTTGGTGTTGGAGATGTGTAAAATTTCTCTGTAATGTGTCCAGAGAAATTTCATGTGGGTGATGTGTAAAATTTTCTCTATGATGTGTCCAAAAAAATTTGGTGTCGATGAGTAAAATTTTCTGTTTGATATATCCAGAGAAATTTGGAATTGGAATTTTCTCTGTGATATGTCCAGAGAACTTTGGAATTTTCTCTGTGATTTATCCAGAGAAATTCTCTGAATCGAATTTTCTCTAGATCAATGTTAAGGGACCTTAGATATTATGAAAATATCAAGTCCCCTTTATGCTACAAAATTTTAATATCAGAGACCTTAAAAAAAAATCGCCATAATATTTTTCTTCATACATGATCTATAGTGAAGCATGAATTGAATTCAATCTCCACCACATATAGCCATTTGTGGATAAATTTGGGGTGCCAAATTTTGAGACCTAGTTTTTTTGTAAAAAAAATAGTCTATGTGGTTTGTCTCCAAAAACATGTTTGGTTGAAAATTTTTAAATTTTTTTTCAAAATCACTTTTTTTTTCAACTACACATTAATAATCACTTTTTCATTCTCTTCTCTTTTTCTCAATCACTTTTTCTCTTATACCCATTTAATCAACTACAAAAATAATAATAATAACTATTAAATCATCCCAAACTCCAACATTTGAAAATTATTTTCAAAATCTATAATTAGACAAATTTTCAAAATTTTTAAATTCTCTTAAAAAATTTATTTTAAAAATAATATGTCAAAACACAAACCCTATATTTGCTTCATTTTTCTCTCTTCTCTCTCTCCTGCTACACCGAAGACGAACTTGGTTCTCCAGCATTGACTGGATTCCCAAGTAGACCACTTCGGCCACATGGCACAGTCGGAGATCAGTAAGCTCAGCTGCATCTGAGAAATCTTTCCAATTTTCTCTATTTGACATTCTCATTGAATTCTTGCTTTTATACAAGTAGGTGATTGATTACATTTCTTGCAAAATCGCATGAGATTCTATATAGATTTCGTGGGTTTTATTTTCCTGTTCGTTTTTATCTAAACCCCGTTTATGATAAAGTTTTAAACCCACCAAATTCATTTAGATTCCCCAATTCAACTTTCCTCATTTATTTCTATTTGATTCCACATTTTTATTTATTATTATTTTATTTTATTTTTTATTTATTTTTCCTGTGAGTTTGCTGAGATAAATGAGGATAACTGGAAGTGTAGTTGTTGAGAAATAGTTTGTTTTTGTAAGAAAATGTAATTTAAAATTGAATTTCCTAGGGGAAAAAACATGCCTTGTTTTGATATAAGCATTTTGCATTAGATGGTTACCATGTTAGGTTGGGACTGTTTTGCTGAGAAATGTAATTTGGAGGTTTTGACAGGCTAGGTGCAGGCAATGGAGATAGTAGGGGCTAGGTGCAGGGTAGGTGTCAGCTGAGAATCGTATGCCTCAATGTTCGATTCAGGTAAACAATTTGATTCAAATTTTAACTATAATTTACGTTGCTTGTCGTGGTTGATGATTTATCTCAATTAGATATATGAATCTCTTGAGTTTCGAATTCTAATTCTAAGCTCTGTATAATCTGAACCTTTAGGTTCTTGGAGAATCATGTTTTGGTTTGATTCATAATGTTTGTTGTTGAATTCAAACTGTTACATGACAATTATTAATCATTATTGTTGCTCCCATTGAAGGTATTTCTCTTGTAATTGACTTTGGATTGTTGAGTTTTGCACTAGTTCTTGGGATATTCATGGTTATATGATATGATGCACGAATATGGATACGGGACACGTAAATTTTTAAAAAATAGAGGACATGACATGCTGGAGACACGTTTAATATATATAATTTTATTTATTTATTATATGTCTAAAATAAAAAGAAAAATCATTAATTTTTATACAATTACAATAATAATAAAATTAATAAACATATTTTTTAAATTTTTTAATAAAAAATGAGTCTTTTTAAATAAAAATAATTTATTTTATGAATTTTAGGTTTAATAAAAATAAGGATAAAAAAAAAGTGAGGGAAGAAACTAAAGGAGGAGAGAGAAATAGAAGAGAGAGAGAGAGAGACGGGTGAATCAGCAACAGGGGGAAAAAAAATAAAAAGGAGAAACAAAGGAAAGGGAGAGAGAGAATAGGAGAAGACGAAGAAAAGGGAGGAGAAGAAGGTGGAGACAGAAGACGAAGACGAGGAGGAGGAGAAGAAGAAGAGAGCAGACGAAGAATACCTCAGCTTCTTCAATTGATCTGAACAGGTTAGGGCTCCTCTCCCCTCCTCCACTCCCTCGATCTCTTTCTCTGTCTTCTCTCCTCCCTCGATCTCTTTCTCTCCAACAGTTAGGGCTTCGATCCACCTCATGCGTGTCATTTGCATTCGATTCGTAGATGTTGGATTTGAGATCAAACTACTTTTATTCGTTTGCTTATTTATTGTTCTGGCCTAAGATTTTAAGCTCAAATATGGACTTGACTGATGTTGTTTTTGATTTGAATGACTTTGATCTGGATTGAACGGATGCAGATCCTGAGCTAGCTAATTCGAAATGCTACAATCTAGAGTTTTTGGTTCTCTTAGATTTAGGGCTTTGATTTGGTATTGACCTAGAGTTCTATGTGCTATCTTTTTCCCTTTTCTTTTCCATCTTTCTTTCTTTCTTTCATTTCATTTAAAAAAAAAAATAAAAAAAATAAGCTAAATATTTAAAAACTGATGTTATAATTCCAAAAATAGAGGATGGTTACATAATTACCATAATGCCGTAGTTTTATACGCAAATATTTTTGTTTTTAGGTTGATTTGTTAGCTTGCTTTTTATGAATCCATATCAAGAAATTAGACAAAGTTATGAGCTTTCTCTCTACATTGAATTGGCTTTTCCTTGAGCTTCTTATGGGCTCATGAATTTTGGCAACAAAGTGATTATGATGGGTCAAACAGATTATTGTCATGATGATAATATTGCTAGTTTAAACAGTTTTATCTCATCTCATGCTTATGTTTCCTGTAGAGCTGATCTTGTATTTATGTTGTTTACTCTATTCTGGGGTGGTATGACCTCACTTTTCTTATAAAAATACAATGACATTCACCATATGTTGTTGGTCCTTATCGAGCATCTCTTTAATATTGGATTCATTGCAGGGTAGAAATGTCGATGCCTTGATTTTGTATTGACAAGCGGTGCCCTCTCTGTCTCATATCCAAATATGATTTTCCTTTGCCCTACAGGTATGTGTATGTATTGTTTCTTTCGATTTTGCTGTCAATGCTACTTTCTGAATGTGTTTTGTTGAAGTGGAAGTGTTTTAGCTTTTCATTGAAGTGAATAGGTGAGGTTGTTCAACCATAATTTGATTCAATTTACACTTCTTCTATGCGTCTGCTACATAATAAGACTTGATTCTTTCACTCTTTCATTTTTGATTCAGATAGAAAACTCGAAGATCTAATGATAAATTTTTGGTGAAAATCCAATAAAATTTTAGCACATTTTGCAATAGAGTTTGAAGGCAGTGATTTATTGTGCTCCCCTGGTACAACTTCAAGAAATTTGACTTATTTTGAATTGTTTTGAGTGTCTCCTCGACTAAAAAACTTATAGAAAACAGTAGGTTAAAATAGAATTCAGCATAGTAATAAAACAAAACACAACCTAGTTTGAGATTTATTTAAAATTCATTTATTGGAATTTTCTTCTATTACACAATATACTAGGCTTATGGAGGGACTGCCTGTTAAAATTTCATGAAATTACGAGGTAGAGAACTATTTTTAAAAATTCATCAAAGTCAGGCCTCTGCACAATTTCAATTCTGCGCAATCATGAAAACTGACCCCCAAAATAGCTATGCTTTTGCTTTACTAAAGCCTCTTTTCATTCCATCTTGTAAACATGATTTAAAATACATCAAAGATCAATAAATTCATGCTTGAAACAATTTAACAAGAAATTAAAAATTGATTTGAAAAATTTACCAACTAAGAAATTTTTGTCAAGCTCTCTAGAAATTGAGTGAAGTTCTGCTTAAGGACTTGTACCTCATTGTGTTTCGAATTATTTTGCAGGGGAAGTGTGGTATTGAGAAACAACCTTCTTATTTATTTATTATTTTTTTTTTTTTGGGGGGGGGAGGATTGCTCTAATTGAGACTAGGTCAGGCACAATTTTTAAGGTCACAATTTTCTAGATAAGGAAAATTGCTTCTACGAATCATCTTCTTCCTTTTATTGGTGCTTTTGCTCTTTCCAAATATTTGGTTAATCGTGAATAGTAGAGTAGAGTCCAATTATATCTTTTGTGCTTGTATAGTATTTTGGTCCTTAACTCTCAAATCTTTGAAGCCCTTTTAACTGTGTCTCTTTGTGATGCTAGCTGTTTAGACATAATTGATAGTTACCTAAATCATTTTGAACTGAAATGACGCAGAAGTGGCTTCGGCAGAGTTAGTACTAGTTGTGGAGAAACATATGTTAGAATCTGCTTCTCTTGATTCTGTTGTTAAAGCCATATTTTTCTTGTTATCAGATATATTCTTGGTGTTGTATGGAAAATTCCATTTTGTGGGGTGTCCAATAATTATCTACTTTATTTTATTTATTTATGTATTTATATGTTTTTTGGGGGACTTTTAACCTCTTTTCCCTTTTAACCTTAACTATGAGATTCTTCTTTTTACTTTCTGAAACAAAATTTTAGTATATAGAGAAAACCAATTGTATTGAAGAAATGCCCTAGCACTGTAAAACGTAGCTAAGGTCTTGCATAAACGATGAAATTCTGATACAGGGAATGAAACAATTACTCATGATAGAAATAAAGGAAGGAACAAAAGAACTTCAAAAATGGAATATCAACACGTAGGTGATTTAGAAAACCGTAAGTGAGGTGTTTAAGTTAAAGTAATATCGTTAAGCTATAATTACTCAGTAAATTCTCTTTCTTAGAGACTAATTAAACTTGAGCCCTGTTTGGTAGAGCTGTGGGAAAGTGCTTATAGCTTATGCCTAAACAGCTTATAGCTTATAACTTTCAGCTTAAGCTGATTTCCAGCTTATTCTTAAAGCATCTCCTGCCCCACTCAAAGAATAAGCTGATTTCTGACTTCCACAAAGTTATAAGTTATAAGCTATAAGCTAAACCAAACACATCAAAATAGCTTAAATTAAGCTGAAAGCTGAAATAAGCTGTAAATAATTTCTGCCAAACAGGCACTTGGTCACTTAAGATAATGAAACAATTAGTGGCTTAAGCTATTATTTCATACAACAAAAGAGAGAAGGATGGATAAAGTTAGAGAGAAAATTTCTTCTTGAGAGGTAGAAGAGAAAAAAAACTTTAAGTGAGTTGCTTAAGTTAAACTAAGATCATTAAGTTATAATAAGTAAGTAAATTCTCTTCCGTAGAGAACAAGCATGATTAGTTTGAGTTAAACTCGGTCATTTAAGAAAATGAAGTTGATTATATATAAATTTTGGTTTAAATTCACTTAAATGAGTAGCAAAAGCAACCCTATCAATGAAAATCTTTCCCCACATACAAACAGACTACCTGATGAAATACATGTTATAGCAAGCTCTGTTATCATGGTTCATTAGATGTTTCACTGTTTATACAAAATGGTAAGGTTTATGCATGATTACAAGTCTGTGGTTCGAGATGACTTACTTTGCCTTGTCTGGAGGAACATCTCTCAACCACTCAAGGTCAATGCTTCCATGTTTTCTAACCATTCGGTTTTAGGAAATCCTGCATAATCATGTAATCATTATTGACTTTATTTATAGGTTTCTGCATTTAGCTTGTTATTACACACGACTAGAGCCATTTGAAGCTGATTTTGACAAATATGATTTGTACTCGTACCTTGATTCACTCTGCTAGCAAGTTGTTCATTCCTAGTTCTCTGATAGAATTAGAAATCTCATTGACATCTGCACATTGTATTGCTTCATAGTCCAGGGAGTCCATAGCATTAACTGATTTACCCTTTTTTGACCAAACTTACCTTTTGCATATAGAGAGCATTAGCACCTTCTTGACTAGGGCAGGATACCTTTTTTCTAGGATTGTATTATTGCCTCTTTGAATGGTTTAGTGAATCTTAGATTTCATTTCTAAATTAGTACAGGGCAACCCTACGCCCCCAATAGGCATGAATGCTACTTATGTGCTTATGTGATATTTTGGAAATGATTTGATTTGATTCCAGGGATCAACTATGAGAAAGATAGGGATTTCATTCCCAAACTTTGGGGAGTCTGATATGGCAGTGATTTGATTCTGTGGCAATCCGAGATATTTGGGGCAGTAATCCAATTTCAAAGATTTGGGGATTCAATTTAGGCAGTGATTCATATTTTGATCATGATTTGAGTAATCGGTAGTAAATTAGGGCGGTGGTTTCCCGATTATAAAGAATTTGAGTTTGAATTTAGGTTCTTGCCTTAGCAATAAATAAAAAAAAGAAAAGAATGATTGCCTTTTTAAAATTTAAATCTCCAAGAAAACATGTGATTAAAGAATAATTTCTAAAAAAAAGAAACTTTCCAACTTAAGTAGAGCCACAGAGATTATGGAAGGTGTTTGATTGAATAAGAATCTTTAAGTCATTGATTTTAGGGGGAATTTCAACTTTTATGAAAAAGGAAGTGGTGACCAAATCTTCAATTTTGAATAAAATTTGGAATCCCCTAAAAGATATTTGACTAAGGAGACAATTGTTTGATTAGATACTTGGAATAAAATCGAAAGCTCCTTGGGAGGAAAGAATTTTGAAAGAAAACCCGAGTAGAATTTTAGTAATTATGAAATTTTTTTGATCAAACAGAAATCTTTAGATTTTTGACTTTAGATGGAATTTGATTTTATGGAAAAGTGTTGATAAGGAGGTAATGACCGAGTCTCTCACTTTGAAATGAAATTTTGAATTTCCTTAGAAGACATTTGACTATAAGGTAACTGATTGATTTCTTGGAACAAGATCTAAAATTTGTTGGAAATTTTTTGAAAATAAAATTTGAATAGAGTTCGGAAATTATAAAAAGTTCTTTTCATCAAGTAAAAATCTTTGGGCCACTGACTTTAAGGAACCTTAATTTTATGGAGAAATGTTAGACACGGAAGTAATGACCAAGTCTCTCATTTGAATAAAATTTTGGTTCCTCTATAAGATATTTGGCTAAAGAATGATTGTTTGATTGATTCCTTGGAATAAAATTGGAACTCCTCAAAACATTTGAAAAAAAAGAGGAAAGGAAAACATTGAAATTTTAAATAAAAAAAGGCATTTTATTTTGAAAATGGATTGTGAAAAAAAAAAAAAATTGAAATTTGATCACGCACTTTTGAAAATAAATTGGGCCACATTTCGAGAAACAATAAATAATGGAAAGACAATTGTTTAGATTGATCATTTGGTAGGATTCCTTAAAATTGCCTTAGTTGGGAATGGGTGATGATGATGACTTCGAGATCCGATGGTAAGTGTTAAACAAAATTGACTGGGTCCATTCACCTATTTTCAAGTTTGTTGCATAATATCCCGGACATTATTCGTGGGTTATGTTATGTCAATAAGGCAAGCATCAAATTATGCTACTAGTACTGTTTGATCATTCCCTTGTGGAAGGAGAGGTATATTGATAGTATTAACTGATGTATCCTTTTGTGACCAAACTTACCTTTTGCGTATAGAGAGCATTAGCACCTTCCAGATTAGGGCAGGATATCCTCTTTTCCAGGATTGTATTATTGCCTCTTTGAATGATTTAGTGAATCCTAGATATCTTTTCTAAATTAAGACAGGGCTACCCTACCCCCCCAATAGGCATGAATGCAAATTATGTGCTTATGTGATATTTTGGAAATGATTTGATTTGATTCCAGGGATCAACAATGAGATAACCCATGAATAAAGAATTTGATATTGAATTTGGGTTCTTACCTTTGTGATAAAAAAAAGAAAGAAAAAAAAAAAGAAAGTATTATTGCCTTTTTAAAATTTAAATGTCCAAGAAACACATGTGATTAAAGAATAACTTCTAAAAAAAAGAAACTTTCCAACTTAAGTAGAGCCTCAGAGATTATGGAAGGTGTTTGATTGAATAAGAATCTTTAAGTCATTGACTGTAAGGGCAATTTCAACTTTTATGAAAAATGGTAGATAAGGAAGTGGTGACCAAATCTTCAATTTTGAATAAAATTCGAAATCCCCTAAAAGATACTTGACTAAGGAGACTATTGTTCGATTAGATACTTGGAATAAAATCCAAAACTTCTTGGGAGGTAAGAATTTTAAAAAAAAACCGGAGTAGAATTTTAGTAATTATGACAAGTTTTTGATCAGTTAGAAATCTTTAGGTTTTTGACTTTAGGGGGAATTTGATTTTATGGAAAAGTGTTGATAAGGATGTAATGACCAAGTCTTTCACTTTGAAATGAAATTTTGAATTTCCTTAGAAGAACTTTGACTATAAATAAGATCTAAAATTCCTTGAAAATTTTTTTAAAATAAAATTTGAATAGAGTTCGGAAATTATGGAAAGTTCTTTTCATCAAGTAAAAATCTTTGGGCCACTGACTTTGAGGGAACCTTAATTTTATGGAGAAATGCTTGACAAGGAAGTAATGACCAAGTCTCTCACTTTGAATGAAATTTTGGTTCCTCTATAAGATATTTGGCTAAAGAACGATTGTTTGATTGATTCCTTGGAATAAAATCTGAACTCCTCAAAACATTTGAAAAAAAAGAGGAAAGGAAAACGTTGAAATTTTAAATAAAAAAAGGTACTTTATTTTGAAGAAGAATTTTGAAAAAAAAAATAGAAGTTGAAATTTGTTCGCGCACTTTTGAAAATAAATTGGGGCACATTTCGGGAAATAATAAATAATGGAAAGACAATTGTTTAGATTGATCACTCTGGTAGGATTATTTAAAATTCCTCAAAAGTGCCGTGGTTGGGCAACTATCACCTAATGGGTGATGATGATGACTTCTAGATCTAATGGTAAGTGTTTAACAAAATTGACTGGGTCCATTCACCTATCCTCGGGTTTGTTGCATAATATCCCGGACACTATTCGTGGGTTATGTTATGTTAATAAGGCAAGAATCAGATTATGTTATTTGTACTGTTTGATCATTCCGTTGTGGAAGGAGTGGTATAATGATAGTCATAATTGATGTACCTTTTTGTGACCAAATTAACGTTTTGCATATAGGGAGCATTAGCACCTGCCAAACTAAGACAGGATACCCTCCTTTACAGGGTTGTATTATTGCTTCTTTAAATGATTTAGTAAATCCTAGATCTCATTTCTAAATTAGGACAGGGCAACCCTATCCCGCAATAGGCATGAATGCAACTTGTGTGCTTATGTGATATTTTGGAAATGATTTGATTTGATTCCAGGCATCAACAATAAGAAAGACAATGATTTCATTCCCAAAATCTAGGGAGTTTGATATGGCAGTGATTTAATTTTGTGATACTCCGAGTTATTTAGGTCAATGATCCAATTACAAAGATTTGATTGTTCAATTTAGGCAGTGATTCATATTTTGATAATAATTTGTGTAATCAATAGTAAATTAGGGTGGTGGTTTCCCAATTATTAAGAATTTGAGTTTGAATTTGGGTTCTTACCTTAGTGATAAAAAAAACAAAACAAAGAAATGATTGGCTTTTTAAAATTTAGATCTCCTAGAACACATGTGATTAAAGAATAACTTTGAAAAAAAAGAAACTTTCCAATTTAAGTTGAGCTTTGGAGATTATGGAAGGTGTTTGATTGAGTAAGAATCTTTAAGCCATTGACTGTTCGGGGAATTTCAACTTTTATGAAAAATGGTAGATAAGGAAGTGGTGACCAAATCTTTAATTTTGAATAAAATTTGAAATCGCCTAAAAGATATTTGTCTAAGGAGACAATTGTTTGATTAGATAATTAGAATAAAATCGAAAGTTCCGTGGAAAGGTAGAATTTTTAAAAAAACAAAACAAAGAAATGATTGGCTTTTTAAAATTTAGATCTCCTAGAACACATGTGATTAAAGAATAACTTTGAAAAAAAAGAAACTTTCCAATTTAAGTTGAGCTTTGGAGATTATGGAAGGTGTTTGATTGAGTAAGAATCTTTAAGCCATTGACTGTTCGGGGAATTTCAACTTTTATGAAAAATGGTAGATAAGGAAGTGGTGACCAAATCTTTAATTTTGAATAAAATTTGAAATCGCCTAAAAGATATTTGTCTAAGGAGACAATTGTTTGATTAGATAATTAGAATAAAATCGAAAGTTCCGTGGAAAGGTAGAATTTTTAAAGAAAATCCGAGTAGAATTTTAGAAATTGTGAAATGTTTTTGATTGGATATAAATCTTTAGGTTTTTGACTTTAGAGGGAATTTGATTTTATGGAAAAGTGTTGATAAGAAGGTAATGACTGAGTTTTTCACTTTGAAATGAAATTTTGAATTTCCTTAGAAGACGTTTGACTATTAGGTAACGGTTTGATTGATTTCTTGGAATAAGATCTAAAACTCCTTGGAAATTTTTTGAAAATAAAATTTGTATAGAGTTCGGAAATTATGGAAAGTTCTTTTGATCAAGTAAAAATCTTTGGGCAGCTTATTTTGGGGGAACCTTAATTTTGTGGAGAAATGTTAGACAAGGAAGTAATGACCAAGTCTCTCATTTTTAATAAAATTTGGTTCCTCTATAAGATATTTGGCTAAAGAATGATTGTTTGATTGATTCCTTGGAATAAAATCAGAACTCCTCAAAACATTTGAAAAAAAGGAGGGGAGGAAAACATTGAAATTTTAAATAAAAAAGCCACTTTATTTTGTAAAAAAAGAAGTTGAAATTTGATTGCATACTTTTGAAAATAAATTAGGGCATATTTCGGAAAACAATAAATAAGGGAAAGACAATTATTTAGATTGATCACTCTGGTAGGATTCCTTAAAATTCCTCAAAATTGCCTTGGTTAGGCAACTATCACCTAGTGGGTGATGATGATGACATCGAGATCCGATGGTAAGTGTCAAACAAATTTGACAGAGTCCATTAACATATCCTCAAGTTTGTTGCATAATATCCCGGACACTATTCGTGTGTTATGTTATGTCAATGAGGCAAGCATCAGATTATGTTACTAGTATTGTTTGATCATTCTGTTGTGGAACAAGTGGTATATTGATAGTAATAACCGATATACCTTTTTGTGACCAAACTTACCTTTTGCATATGGAGAGCATTCGCACCTTCCAAACTAAGGCCGGATACCCTTCTTTCTAGGATTGTATTTATGCCTCTTTGAATGATTTAGTGAATCCTAGATCTCATTTCTAAATTAGGAAGGGCCAACCTTATCCCCCAATAGGCATGAATGCAACTTATGTGCTTATGTGATATTTTTGGAAATGATTTGATTTGATTCCAGGGATCAACAATCAGAAAGACAATGATTTCATTCCCAAAATCTGGGGAGTCTGATATGGCAGCGATTTGATTTTGTGATAGCCCGAGTTATTTGGGGCAATGATCCAATTACAAAGATTTGGGTGTTGAATTTAAGTAGTGATTCATATTTTGATGATGATTTGAGTAATCAGTTGTAAATTAGGGGGGTGGTTTCCCAATTATAAATAATTTGACTTTGAATTTGGGTTCTTACCTTAGTGATGAAAAAAAAAGAATGATTGCCTTTTTAAAATTTAAATCTCCAAGAAAACATGTGATTAAAGAATAACTTCTAAAACAAAGAAATTTTCCTATTTAAGTAGAGCCTCGGAGATTATGGAAGGTGTTTGATTGAATTAGAATCTTTAAGTCATTGACTGTGTGGGGAATTTCAACTTTTATGAAAAATGATAGACAAGGAAATGGTGACCAAATCTTCAATTTTGAATAAAATTTGAAATCTCCTAAAAGATAATTGACTAAGGAGACAATTGGTTGATTAGATACTTGGAATAAAATCCAAAGCTCCTTGGGAGGAAATAATTTTGAAAGAAAATCGGAGTGGAATTTTAGAAATTATGAAAAGTTTTTGATTAGACATAAATCTTTAGGTTCTTTACTTTAGAGGGAATTTGATTTTATGGAAAAGTGTTGATAAGGAGGTAATGACCGAGTCCTTCACTTTGAAATGAAATTTTGAATTTCCTTTGAAGACATTTGATTATATGGTAACTGTTTGATTGATTCTTCGAATAAGATTTAAAATTCCTTGGAAATTTTATGAAAACAAAACTTGAATAGAGTTCGGAAATTTTCGAAAGTTCTTTTCATCATGTAAAAATCCTTGGGCCATTGACTTTGTGGGAACCTTAATTTTGTGGAGAAATGTTAGATAAGGAAGTGATGACCATGTCTCTCATCTTGAATAAAATTTTGGTTCCTCTATAAGAAATTTGGCTAAAGGATGTTTGTTTGATTGATTCCTGGGAATAAAATCCGAAATGCTCAATACTTTTGAAAAAAAAGAGAAATGGAAAACTTTGAAAATTTAAATAAAAAATATGACTTTATTTTGAAATAGGATTTTGAAAAAAAATTGAAGTTGAAATTTGATCTTGCACTTTTGAAAATAAATTGGGTCACATTTCGGGAAACATTAAATAATGAAAAGACAATTGTTTAGATTGATCACTCTGGTAAGATTCCTTAAAATTCCTGAAAATTCCCTTGGTTGGGTATCTATCACCTAATGGTTGATGATAATGACTTCAAGATCCAATGGTAAGTGTTAAACAAAATTGACTAGGTCCATTCACCTATCCTCAGGTTTGTTGCATAATATCCCGGACACTATTTGCGGGTTATGTTATGCCAATAATGCAGGCATCATGCTATTAGTAGTGTTTGATCATTCCCTTGTGCAATGAGAGGTATATTGATAGTAATAACTGATGTACCCTTTTGTGAGCAAACTTACCTTTTGCATGTATAGAGCATTAGCACCTTCCAAACTAGGGCAGGATACCCTCCTTTCTAGGATTGTAGTATTGCCTCTTTGAATAATTTAGTGAATCCTAGATCTCATTTCTAAATTAGGACCGGGCAACCCTACCTCCCAATAGGCATGAATGCAACTTATGTGCTTATGTGATATTTTGGAAATGATTTGATTTGATTCCAGGGATCAACAATGAGAAAGACAGTGACTTCATTCCCAAACTTTGGGGAGTTTGATATGGCAGTGATTTGATTCTACGGCATTCCAAGTTATTTGGGGCAATGATCCAATTACAAAGATTTGGGGGTTCAATTTCGGTAGTGATTCATATTTTGATAATGATTTGTGTAATCAGTAGTAAACATATTTTGATAATGATTTGTGTAATCAGTAGTAAATTAGGGCGGTGGTTTCCCGATTATAAAGAATTTGATATTGAATTTGGGTTCTTACCTTAGTGATCAAAAAAAAAAAGGGAAGTATTATTGCCTTTTTAAAATTTAAATGTCCAAGAAAACATGTGATTAAAGAATAATTTCTAAAAAAAAGAAACTTTCCAACTTAAGTAGAGCCTCGGAGATAATGGAAGTTGTTTGATTGAATAAGAATCTTTAAGTCATTGACTGTATGGGAATTTCAACTTTTATGAAAAATGGTAGATAAGGAAGTGGTGACCAAATCTTCAATTTTGAATAAATTCGAAATCCCCTAAAAGATACTTGACTGAGGAGACAATTGTTTGATTAGATACTTGGAATAAAATCCAAAGCTCCTTGGGAGGAAAGAAGTTTGAAAGAAAACCCGAGTAGAATTTTAGAAATTATGAAAACTTTTTGATCAGACAGAAATCTTTAGGTTTTTGACTTTAGAGGGAATTTGATTTTATGGAAAAGTATTGATAAGGATTTAATGATGGAGTCTTTCACTTTGAAATGAAATTTTGAATTTCCTTAGAAAAACTTTGACTATAAGGTAATTGTTTGATTGATTTTTTGGTATAATACCTAAAATTCCTTGGAATTTTTTTTAAAATAAAATTTGAATAGAATTCGGAAATTATGGAAAGTTCTTTTCATCTAGTAAAAATATTTGGACGACTGACTTTGAGGGAACCTTAATTTTGTGGAGAAATGTTAGACAAGGAAGTAATGACCAAGTCTCTCATTTTGAATAAAATTTTGGTCCCTCTATAAGATATTTGGCTAAAGAATGATTGTTTGATTGATTCCTTGGAATAAAATCTGAACTCCTCACAACATTTGAAAAAAAAAAAGAGGAAAGGAAAATGTTGAAATTTTAAATAAAAAAAGACACTTTATTTTGAAGAAGAATATTAAAAAAAAATAATGGAAGTTGAAATTTGTTCGCGCACTTTTGAAAATAAATTGGGTTACATTTCGAGAAACAATAAATAATGGAAAGACAATTGTTTAAATTGATCACTCTGGTTGGATTCCTTAAAATTCCCTTGGGCAACTATCACCTAATGGGTGATGATGATGATTTTGTGATCCGATGGTAAGTGTTAAACGAAATTGCCTCGGTCCATTCACCTATCCTCTGGTTTGTTGCATAATATTCCGAACACTATTCGTGGGTTATGTTATGTCAATAAGGCAAGCATCAGATTATGCTTCTAGTACTGTTTGATCGTTCCCTTCGGGAAGGAGTGGTATATTGATAGTAATAACTGATGTATCTTTTTGTGACAACTTATCTTTTGCATGTAGAGAGCATTAGCACCTTCCAAACTAAGACAGGATACCCTCCTTTCTAGGATTGTATTATTGCCTCTTTGAATGATTTAGTGAATCCTAGATCTCATTTCTCTAAATTAGGACAGGGCAACCTTATCCCGCAATAGGCATGAATGCAACTTATGTGCTTATGTGATATTTTGGAAATGATTTGATTTGATTCCAGGGATCAACAATAAGAAAAACAATTATTTCATTCACAAAATCTGGGGAGTCTGATATGGCTGTGATTTGATTTTGTGATAGTCCGAGTTATTTAGGGCAATGATTCAATTACAAAGGTTTGGGGGTTCAATTTAGGCAGTGATTCATATTTTGATCATGATTTGAGTAATCAGTACTAAATTAGGGGGGTTGTTTCTCAATTTTAAATAATTTGAGTTTGAATTTGGGTTCTTACCTTAGTGACCAAGTCTCTCATTTTGAATAAAATTTTGGTTCCTCTATAAGATATTTGGCTAAACGATGATTGTTTGATTGATTCTTTGGAATAAATTCTGAAGTCCTCAAATTTTGGAAAAAAAGAGGAAAGGAAAATTTTGAAAATTTAAATAAAAAAAGATTTTATTTTGAAAAAGGATTTTGAAAAAAATTTGAAGTTGAAATTTGATCATGCACTTTTGAAAATAAAGTGGGGCACATTTTGGGAAACAATAAATAATGAAAAGACAATTGTTTAGATTGATCACGTTGGTAGGATTCCTTAAAATTCCTTAAAATTCCCTTGGTTGGGAAACTATGACCTAATGGGTGATGATAATGACTTCAAGATCAATTGGTATGTGTTAAACAAAATTGATTAGGTCCATTCAACTATCCTTAGGTTTGTTGCATAATATCCTGGACACTATTTGCAGGCTATGTTATGCCAATAAGGCAAGCATCAAATTATGCTATTAGTAGTGTTTGATCTTTCCCTTGCGGAATAAGAGGTATATTGATAGTAATAACTGATGTACCCTTTTGTGAGCGAACTTAATTTTTTCATATAGAGAGCATTAGTACCTTCCAAACTAGGGCAGGATATCCTCATATCTTGGATTGTATTATTGCCTCTTTGAATGATTTAGTGAATCCTAGATCTCATTTCTAACTTAGGACAGGGAAACCTTACCCGCCAATAGGCATGAATGCAAATTATGTGCTTTTGTGATATTTAGATAATGATTTGATATGATTCTAGAGATCAACAATCAGAAAGACAGTGATTTCATTCCAAAATCTGGGGAGTTTGATATGGCAGTGATTTGATTATGTGGCAATCCGAGTTATTTGGGACAATGATCCAATTACAAAGATTTGCTGGTTCAATTTAGGTCGTGATTCATATTTTGATCATGATTTGAGTAATCAGTAGTAATTAGGGGGGTCGTTTCCCAATTTTAAAGAATTTGAGTTTGAATTTGGGTTATTACCTTAGTGATTAGAAAAAAAGAAGAAAAAAAATGAATTATTGCCTTTTTAAAATTTAAATCTCCTATAAAACATGTGATTAAAGAATAACTTCTAAAAAAAAAGAAACTTTGCAACTTAAGTAGAGCCTTGGAGGTTAAGGAAGTTGTTTGATTGAATAAGAATCATTAAGTCATTGACTTTAGGGGGAATTTCAACTTTTATGAAAAATGGTAGATTAGGAAGTGGCGACTAAAACTTCAATTTTGAATAAAATTTCAAATCCCCCAAAAGATAATGGACTATGGAGACAATTGTTTTATTAGATATTTGGAATAAAATCCAAAGCTCCTTGGGAGGGAAGAATTTTGAAAAAAAAACCAAGTAGAATTTTAGAAATTATGAAAAGTTTTTGATTAGACAGAAATTTTTAGGTTTTCGACTTGAGAGGGAATTTGATTTTATGGAAAAGTGTTAGATAAGGAGGTAATGTCTGTGTCTCTCACTTTGAAATAAAATTTTGAATTTCCTTAGAAGACTGTTTGATTGATTTCTTCGAGTAAGATTTGAAATTCCTTTGAAATATTTTTAAAATAAAATTTGAGTTGAGTTTGGAAATTATGAAAAGTTCTTTTCATCAAGTAAAAGTCCTTGGCCTATTGACTTTGAGGTAACCTTAATTTTATGGAGAAATGTTAGACAAGGAAGTGATGACCAAGTCTCTCATTTTGAATAAAATTTTGGTTCCTCTATAAGATATTTGGCTAAAGGATGATTGTTTGATTGATTCCTTGGTATAAAATCCGAACTCAAAACTTTTGAAAAAAAAGATGAATGGAAAACTATGAAAATTTAAATAAAAAATGGTGCTTTATTTTGAAAAAAAATATAAGTTGAAATTTGATCATGCACTTTTGAAAATAAATTGGGGTACATTTCGGGAAACAATAAATAATGGAAAAACAATTGTTTAGATTCATCACTCTGGTGGGAATCCTTAAAATTCCTCAAAATTAGCTTTGTTTGGCAACTATGACCACCTTGTTTATGATGACGACTTCGAGATCCAATGGTTATTGTTAAGCAAAATTGACTGGGTCTATTCACCTATCCTTAGGTTTGTTACATAATACCCGTACACTATTCACGGACTATGTTATGTCAATAAGGCAAGCATCGGATTATGCTATTAGTACTATTTGATCATTCCCTTGTGGAATGAGAGGTATATTGATAGTAATAACTGATGCTCTTTTGTGACCAAACTTACCTATTGCATATAGAGAGCATTAGAACTTTCTAAACTAGGGTAGTAGACCCTCCTTTCTAGGATTGTATTATTGCTCTCCTTTCTCGGATTCTAGTATTGCCTCTTTGAATGATTTAGTGAATCCTAGATCTCATTTCTAAATTAGGACAGGGCAACCCTACCCTTCAATAGGCATGAATGTAAATTATGTGCTTATGTGATATTTTGAAAATGATTTGATTTGATTCTAGGGATCAACAATCAAACATGCAGTGATTTCATTCCAAAATATGGGTAGTTTGATATTTCTGTGATTTGATTATGTGGCTATTTGAGTTATTTGGAGCAATGATCCAATTACAAAGATTTGGGCGTTCAATTTAGGCATTGATTCATATTTTGATCATGATATGAGTAATCAGTAGTAGTTAGGGGGGTGGTTTCCCAATTTTAAAGAATTTGAGTTTGAATTTGGGTTCTTACCTTAGTGATCAGAAAAAAAAAAAAAAAGAAAAGAAGAGATTTATTGCCTTTTTAAATTTAAATCCCCAACAAAACATATGATTAAAGATTAACTTCTAAAAAAAAGAAACTTTGCAACTTAAGTAGAGCCTTGGAGGTTATGGAAGGTGTTTAATCGAATAAGAATCTTTTAACTAATTGACTTTAGGGGTAATTTCAACTTTTATGAAAAATGGTAGATAAGGATGTGGCGACCAAATCTTCAATTTTGAATAAAATTCCAAATCTCCCAAAAGATAATTGACTAAGGAGACAATTATTTGATTAGATACTTGGAATAAAATCCACAGCTCCTTGGGAGGAAGGAATTTTGAGAGAAAACCCAAGTAGAATTTTTTAGATTAAGAAATGTTTTTGATTAGACCAAAATCTTTTGTTTTTTGACTTTTGAGGGAATTTGATTATATGAAAAAGTGTTAGATAAAGGCTAATGAGGCTAATGACAGAGTCTTACACTTTGAAATTAAATTTTGAATTTCCTTTGAAGACATTTGACTATAAGGTAACTGTTTGATTGATTTCTTCGAATAAGATCTAAAATTCCTTGGAAATTTGTTGAAAATAAAATTTTAGTGGAGTTTGGAAATTATGGAAAGTTCTTTTCATCAAGTAAAAATCATTGGGCCACTGACTTTGGGGGAACCTTAATTTTGTGAAGAAATGTTAGACATGGAAGTGAAGACCAAGTCTCTAACCTGTGTAGTAGCTAAACAAGAAATCGGACTTTCTACGACTGAGTATTTGATAGATAAAACAACACTATTGTCGACTAAAAATTTGGTCGCTGTAGTTATTTGAAGTTTTGGCGACTAAAAATTTAGTAGCTGAAGATGTGATTTAAATTAAATTAGTATGTTTTGAGTGACTAATAGATTAGTTGCCATTTTGCCTCATCAGTGACTAAATCTATTTTTGTCGCGAATACCTTTCACTTTTCCCTACTAAAGTCGCCATTTTTTTATGCCTTTTGGTGACTAAATGTTTTTTTAGTCGCCAATACCTTCCCTGACAATCTTCCCCCGACAAATCCCGCGACCAAAATATTTAGTAGGGAAAATATTTGGCGACTAAAAACCTTACTTTTGGTGACTAAAAATTTAGTTTCCAAAGTGCAATTTCTTCTTGTGCATTTTGGCTATGTGATGGCAGTCATCGTGTGGTGTTGGGGTATTGATAGTGGCGATAACGATGATAGTGATAGTTGGAACAATAATGATGGTAATAGTAATAGTAATGATGGCAATAACAGGGGAGATGGAGGTGAACTGCATGAAATTGCTCAAGTCTACATTGTGCTCTTGGAGGAAACTAATGAACTCCATGAAATTCTCTTCTGTTGGGCAATAGTGACCACTGCATGGCCATATAGCCTGAAAAATATAGAGAGAAAAAAAAATCAGCAAATGAAGCATTGGTTGTGATTAGGGCTTTGTTTGAAAAGTTGGGTTGATTTTTTAACTTTTAAATTTTTTGGTTATTCTAAAATTTTGGTTAAAAAATTCGCTTGGGTTGATTTTTTAAATTTTTTTTGACTTTTGTAAAAAAAATGGTAAAATGATTATGGTTATATTTTTTCTTATTAACTTTTTAACTTATTTTATTTTATTTTTTTGACTAATTTAGTCAAAAAAAAAAAAAAAAAACCAACTTAACCCACATCCCAATCCACACACCTAAAGGTCTCTTTAACTTTTGGATGTCCAATGCCCCAAATGGAAGGGTTAACTTGTCAACAAGTTAATGGCCTTGGTCAAATCAACCTGGAAACATTTAGGGTGTGTTTGGTTTGTGTTTTGAGATAAATTTGAGTTTAGAAATTTTTTTAATTTGTTTGGTTGTATATTTTGAAAATAGTTTTGGAGTTTGGAAATTTGAGATAATTTGATATTTTTTTGTAGTTGAGTAGATATGTGTGAGAGAAAAAGTGATTGAGAAGTGAGGAGAGAAGAGAGAGAAAAAGTGATTGATTGATGTGTAATAGAGGAAGTAATTTTAAATTTTTTTTGAAAAAATTTGTACGCAAACATGTTTTTAGAAATTTTCTTCCAAAAACATGTTTTAAAACACAAACCACACACCCTTATTAATCACAATTATGGATTTGAACTGGTTTAAACATGTTTTAATTGAGTAAAATTGAACAAGCTTACACTTTCGCATTCTTGTCACATCCAATACAAATGAATGGTATTTACGTCATTGCTTGGTTGCACATTCGTGTGACTTAGGAGTAATTATTTAATGTCGTTGACATAGCAATGTCACAAGCACATCTTCACTTTTAATTTCTATGACTCACATAGGACTTACTTGAAATCAAAGGGTTGAGATAAGTTCATGGCGTGACACTCAATAATTTTTTTTTGACATATATGCCCCTCACATCCAAATACCTGAAGAAGGCCATTATGGGCAACCAATCTCCCAGATTGCAGTTGTGGCACCTCCTGCTAGAATTTGATTAAATTTGATTTCATTCATCAGCAATTGAAAACTCAATCCCAAACAAACCCATCAAATTCATATAGCTAAGACATGTATAGTTATGAAAAAAATTGAGTAAACAGAGTGATAAAGAGAATTTTTTTTTTTAGAAAAAAAATGAGGTTACTAGAAAAGCCCAAAAAATGGTCTAGATTTTGATCGCAGCCATTCTTCTCCTGCTACTACTTCATTAAAGGCAAGAACCACTCTTGCCTGACCACCATGAACTCTTTGGTCGTAGCTCTAACCACAGTTGGCACAGTAGCACTGAACAGGTCATCAACCCCAAAAGACGAATCAGATGCAACCACGTGGCCTGCTTTGTCGCTCCTCCATAGCCTCCACTTTCGACCCTTACCACTATTGCCCACATTTCCCTACAAAAAATAAAATAAAATAAAATAAAGTTGAAAACACTTTCTACAAACAAAGAAAACAAGAAAATCAAGCTAATGGGTGAGTGATGGTTGAGAGTATGGGATTACTTGGTGGCTTGATTGGGTCTTCTTGAGACCAATCAGTGATTTCAGCCATTTCCCTAATGCACCCATTGTAGGTAGGTTTTTGTTTGAGGGGAAAACGTTTTCGCTGAGTGATTTTAGAAGGTTTTTGTCAGAGGGGAAAATTATTTTTGCTGAGTGATTTCGAAAGTGTTTTATAGTGAAAACTACGATGGATGAGAGAGAGAGAGAGAGAGAGAGAGAGAGAGAGAGAGAGAGAGAGGAGGACCTTCGGTGGATTATATGTTAAGTTCCTAATAGGGGAAGGCTTGAATTTTTTAATTCGAATTAAGAAAAGGAAAAACAGGATTAAAAAAAGTGAAAGTGCACCGGTCATAATTTAATTTTTTTAAAGGTAAATTATAAACACACTCTTGAGGTTTATTCAAATTATAAATTACTTTATCTAATTTTAGAAATTATATTATACCTTTAAGGTTTTTAATTTCATAACAAATATGTCTTTTTATTAGCAAATTATCAAGTTAATTAACAATTTTTAATAATGTGAAAATTTTATTTCATTTAATAATTCAGATAATTTTATCATTGTATAGGTGAATAGTTATAAATTTTACTTTTTCTATTAATTTTGTTAAATAAAAAATTCTAATAGGGAAGTATTTGTAATTTTTCAAATTACAGAGGATAATTTGTATTTTAAGCAAAATTTAGAGATTGTATTTGTAATTTATCTTTTTTTTTAAATATTAAAGTACTATTTCTATTTAAATTTTTATTTTATTATGATCTTAAGCTTTTTAAATTTGTGCCCTTATAAATTATTATTTAATAATCAATTGTAAAGTTATACGGTTCGTTTATTTTCAGAAAGAATGAAAGAAATTGATAGTAAGGAGGTTACGTAAAATTATATTTGTTTTGATAATAGTTGTTAGTGTGGAGATTATTAAATTAGTTTTAAATAAAATAATAAAATAAATAAAAATCATGGTTTTTACTTAAGAAAAAATTAAATATTAAGGTTCAAAATGTACTGTCCAAAATGTAGTAAAAAAATAAAAAATTGCACTTGGCCAAACGATTAGGCGGTTGTCCCATAACACCCTAAGCCGAATGGATTATTTTCTAATATCATCTCATCGCCTAAACTATCAATCCGCTCATGTGAAGCCTTCTATAATTTGAATGGATTACAAATCTGGACCGCAAACAAAACAAATTTGATACAAATTTACAGGTATTGGGTTGCTAATGTGCCTCAATTTGAGGCTTATTATGTGTTTATTTTTATAATCTGAATTGCTTATTTTGTAGGGTTCATTGAGTACTTCATGCATATCAAAAATTATATTGATCGGATATTGATAGCTACGTGATCGGATTGCATATTTTTTTAAAAAATATTTCTCGAAAGAAAAACTTTGTTTATTTTTTTTTATGATAAATATAATTTGATCGTATGGTTATCGATATTCGATTAAGATAATTTTTGACATGCTTAAAGTACTCGACGAACCCTACAAAATGACTGTTTGAATCATAAAAATAAATGGGTTTGTTTGGAAAGTGTGTTGGCTTTTTGGCTTTTTGAATTTTTTAGTCTGGGGCTAAAGGGCTTTTTGATTTTTGATTTTTATTTTTTTTTTTGTTTTTTTGTGAGGAAAAAATGTAATGATTATGGGTTGGATGTGATATTTTATCTTATTGGGTTATATTTCGTCTTTTTGTGGCTAAAATAGTCCAAACCTAACCCTACCCAACCTAACCCTTCTTCCCAAATGAAGCCAATAAACCTTAAATTAAGATACAACAATTATTGTTATGTCATTGACACAACAGCAACCTCTCATCCAAATTTACTATTCACCACTTGCAATCTGCCCTGGAGAGAGCAAAACAAACAGGCCGTGAAATTAAACCGTCGCCAATATTGATATGTTCCTACTCACTTGCCATGTTGTCATCCACAAACTGCTAGTTGAGGTTTTAAAAATTAAAAATTAATTTGATAAAAATTTTCATGTATTTCTTGTCTTTTCAAGTTTATTTTAAATAAATTAATTTTAATTTTTTTAAAAAGTTGAAAATAAAATTTAAGGCAAATTACATATACCCCTCGAGTTTTGGCTAAATTACAGATACCTCTCTGAGATTTTGGAAATTACATCCCGCCTCCTGAGGTTTGTTTTTTCATAACAATTTGCTCCCTGAGGTTTATATTTCATAACAAATTATCCCCTAATTTCTTATGCAAATATAGCATTCAGGGGGGAATTCGTAATTTCTCAAACCTCAGGGGTATCTGTAATTTAGCCAAACCTCGAGGGGGTATATGTAATTTGCCCTAAAATTTAAACATTCAATCAATAGGTTTATTGTTTTTCCATCAATAAGGAATAATCCAACAAAAATATTAGACGCCAAATATTTATGTAAAATTCTACCCGAGGTGGATTCCACTGTGATGGAAAGAATATTTGAAACGTAATCAATCAATAGTTTGGTTCCGTATGGGAAGAATATTAATCAATCAATAGTTTGGTTTTGTGAAAACCCAAACAAACCAATCGGCTGATTGTCCTTCCATCAATAGTTTTAAAAAAAATCCCATATGAAACCAAACAAGCCATTTTAATCTTTCCATCATTGATTATGTTTCAAATATATTTAAAAAGTTTTATATAATTTAATAGTTAAGTGTGCATTGAGATATTAAATAGAAAATTCAAGTACAAAGAATCATTAATCGAGGAAGCCAATTACTAAAGTAATTTTACCTTGGATAACTTGAAGTTGGTGTAGATTTTAATAGGATGAAGTATCAATAAATCTTGAAATGTAATCTTGTAAATTGTTTAATCTTTCATTTTTTTTTATAAACCCAAATATCTCATTAAAGTGAAAATTACATAAAAGAGTAGTCACTTACATATTAGAGTTTAATTTTTTAGAGATAAAAGTGGGTTTCTCTCAATGTAAAATTACATATTTAGGCAATCCGTACTATAGAGATTTTGAATTTTTCCTAAATTTGGAACAAATCTTACATTACGCACAATAATGTAACACTCTAATATAACACTTCAATAATGTAATAATTCAATGTAACAATAAAAAATTTCGCTGTGTACTTTTCTCAAACATAATAATGTAACACTCCAAAAAAATTTCTTAGTGTATTTTTCTCAAGCGTAGTACTCCATTATAACACCTCCCCCAAAAAAAAAACACTAAAAAACTCTTAATGTACTTTAAATAATTGTAATACTCACAGTTTGAAATTATACATTTGCCTAAAGGTTACTACGGGATTTTTGTACTCTTTTTGAAATGGTTTAAAGAATCCTACATCATTTTTTTAGAATGTTACATTTGAGAAAAGTACACTAAGAAATTTATTTATGTACATTAGAGTGTTACACTAACGTTGTGTTTGGTTGAGGGATTTAGGAAGGGAAATGGAAAAGGTGTGTGAAACTAAAATGAAGGTATATTTTATTCATATTTCACTTAACTTTCCTACTTTGTCTGTAAACAAGCTTCCCACTTGCTACCATGCAACACCAATTAATTAAATACATACCACAATGCTTGACTTATTAGGACTGCGTTTGGTTACTGTTTAAATATTTATCAAATTGTTTGTTTTTTTACTTATTTAGCTAACAATTGAGAAGAAAAAAAATTAACAAGATTAATTTATATTTGACAGTTGTTAAAAAAAGTCATTTTTTGAATTTTTGTTTGTATTTAATGCAATTTTTTAGAATTTGTACTAAAGTTTTTATTTTTCACATTCTTCTATCTGAGAGGGATATTAAAAGTTTTTTAAAAAAAATCAAATTAGCCAAGACACATTAACTCTTTTTAGCAAAAATTTTATTGTAAAAAAATTTAAAAGTTAAAAAAAAAAAAATACTGTACCAAAAAATAATTGCCAATCCCATAAAAGTATCTTTTAAACTCATTTATAAATTTTTGAAGATATAATTTGTTGTCTCTAGTGACAACCCCTATGATTCTTTACGATAGATTTTTATGCAATAATCTTTTAATAGTGGTTTAAGAGTGGTTTAAATCCTTAAATCACTCGATTAATTATGTTTTGGAATTTAACTATCCTTAAACTACCATTGCACTAAACATTTTTGCAAAGAATCCTACTCTGTAAATAGTAATGCTATAGACCCCTAAAACATTACTTCTAAATTGATTCACACTAGCATTTGGGTTTTAATTAATTGATTCTTAAGGAAATCAACAATTGACATATAACTATCAGTATCATTAAGAATGAAATTAATGGTGATATTTTTAAGGTCTTAAGCATTTTTCAATAACGATAAGATTACATATCTCAAACACTTACAGGTCGAAGCTATTTGATGCATTGATAATGCAAGACAATTCTCTAATACTTTTCAAGATTTATTTCTTTGCCATCTCCAACATCCAACCTTAATTTTCACAAATGAGAATTTCAGTGGGTAAGAAAAGTGAAAGTAGAGCTTACTTAAAAGGAAATATAGAACATTTATATAAGAATATTTTGATTTACCAGTAAAAAGAAAGGTTGTGAGCTCTGAGTATTAAACCAGACATTATAATATAAGTGTAGGTTGTGCCCATAACGATGGTGTGGATCAATCTATCAAACATGAGAAGCAAAAACGTCAAGTACTCCCTAATGAACTTTACTCATAAATTAGTCGAGTTAAATAAGGCTAAACATGTCTAAACATTGAGTTTGATCTCAAACAACAATTATTCTGTGCCAGTTTGTAACAATACTACAAATATATTCTTATTCTTAATTTTTGCGGGAACATTTGGATCAATGTGGTTCTCACAAAAATTAAGAATCCAAATATATATGTGTCATTACCACATCAATACCATTAGTGATACTGAATAATTGCTCAATCTCAAGTGACTAAAGAAGGGAAAATAACCCAACGGTGGTGTTCAGGAAAAAAAATTTCAAAAAAGTGGTTAACATTATAAATATTTAATAATTAAAATGATAAATTTTTTATTAATTTGTAATAATTTTTGAAAATTAGCACTAAATGGGACTCACCCCTTGTGAGAGGGTTGTATCCCATTCTGTGTTAGTTTCTATATTTCTAACATTACTGAAATTTCGTGCTCTAGCCAAATGTTTAATAAAAAAAATGTAAATTTTTTTAATTAAATGTTAATTTTAAAATAATGAAATTAAAATATATGATTCTATAAAATGGGAGAAGTGACCTATACCGATCATATTAGGTCCCAAGCGGTGGGTATACAAAATGCGACTTAGGTTTTGTTTGCCAATTTCTAAATAAATTGTTTTTATTTGGTTTAGGTAAATAAGTTTTTTTTTTTTTTTTTCATATTTGCTTAGTTTTGTTTTTTCAAAAATATTTTTTGAATTTTTGAGTTTGTTTTTGTACTTTTTTAATATTTTAACTAATTTTTTACATGCATCTAACCTAGATACACTTAAAAAATAAATATTTTGTGAAAAATATAAAAAATATATATACAAAAATATATTGAATTTTTATTTTTTTTATTTAGTCATTTTTGAAAAGATTTTTGGACTAATAGTTTACTTTTTAAGTATAGGTACATTAAGTAAATTTTTTTTAAAAAATAATTACTTAAAATATTAAAAAAGTCTACTAAAATTAAAAATAAAAAAATAAAAAATCTCACTTAAAATAAAATCTCAAAACCAAACAGATTTGAGAATCTTGGTTGATTTGTACACTCTCGTGGTTAGCCTTGCAAGTGATGTGTGGATTGAGAGGGCAAGTTTCTGAAATTTTTTAAGGTAGGCCATGTTAGGTCGAGACCTAAATCCACTAACCTAGATGAAACAATGTGAACCAACTCAAAGCTAATTTCGACTTATGATTTAGGCTAGTTTGTTTCGAGAAATATATGAAAAGAATAAATAAATAAAAAAATGTGATTGTAGTAGTGATGGTGGCTACAGTGGTAGAAGTGGTCGTAGTGGTAGCGTCTGTAGTGTTAGACACGGGTGATTATTCAATACTCCCAGAGTATGGATACGTGGTGCTCCATAAGATTTTGATTGGTGGAGAGACACAAGGGCCCACGATTTATGATAGAGATGGGGGGACAACATGGGGCTAACTAATTGGTAATTAGTTTAGAGTATGGACACGTGGTACTCCGGAAGTATTGAATAATTTCCCGTTAGACACAGTGATGGTAGTGATAGATTTAGTTGAAAAAAATTTTAAAACAAAAAAATTTTCCTTGCAAATAAATTCATTTTTTTGTTCGCCGTTTGTTTCCCTACTCAATCTTTCCACAGTTGTCTCATCTTTCTCAGTGACCATTGCAGCTGCTTAGGCTTTGTTTGGCGATGGATTTTTTTAACTAAATAGTCACAAAAAGATAAAGTAGATTAAAAATCTAATAAAATAAAATGTTATATCTAAATCATAATTATTTCACTTTTTTTTCTCATAAAAGTCAAAAAAACTAAACTAAATAAACTTTTTAACCGAATCTAAAATAACTAAAAAGTTAAAAAACCAACTAAAAACCTAATTGCCAAACGGCAACTAAGTCATATGACTAAAGGAAAAACTTCCACCAACATGACCGTTAGTCCGCTTACATTATTATAACTGTTAATGTTATAAGGTCATTTTGAAGATAAATTATAATCCTCTTGCCTCATGAAACCTACCTAATAGTTTTATTTTTTATTTTTTTTGATAATCAAGTATTCAGATCAGTATGTTTTTAAGACGCACACTTCGACTAATCTCAGAATCCTTAGCCGATCGACCAGGCAACAAGTAGTGACCCTTGAGAAAACTAACTGGGAGTGAGAATCGAATTCAAAATGTCCATAATTTACGACTTGCCTTTAAAAATTTTCTCTCCCAACCAGTTGGGCTACACTTCCATATTCTAGATTCGTACACATTAAATTTTGGACCCACTTTGTTAATGGTTGGTGTCACCTTGACTTTTGTTATGTGAGCTACGAAGTCAGATCATCACCCATGGGCCATGGTTCACCATTGAGCTGCATAAATGCATGTTGACCCAATTGCTCACTCTAAAAAATCAAGCCTTTACATGAACATAAACTAAAGAACTTATTGTAATAATGTGTTGGGCAAATTATACAAATAGTTTCTATAGTTTGGGTCTTGTGTCATTTTATTCCCTGACTTTTCAATTGTGACACATTTGACCCTGAATTTTGAATCTTGTTCCAAATAAAGACAATTGAATATATAATTAGATTTTTCAAGGGTAAAATTGTCAATTTGATAAAATATAAACTAATTTGACAAAAATAAATGTCAAAAAAATATTTTTGAATTTTTAAAAATTATTTCTACCTACTAAAAATAAAATTATGTAAAATTGATAAATCTTTTAGACATTTATTTATTTTTTTTACAAAATTAATTTTTATTATGTGTTTGGATGATGATCATATAAAATTAATTTTAAAAAATTAATCATGTAATTTTTATTAATTTTACATAATTTTATCATTGGTGGATAAAAATAATTTTTAAAAAATTAAAAAAAAAATTTTGACATTTATTTTTATCAAATTAGTTTATATTTTATCAAATTGACGATTTTACCCTTGAAAAATCTAATAATATTTTCAATTGTCCTTATTTGGAACAAGATTCAAAATTCATGGTCAAATGTGTCACAATTGAAAAGTCAGGGACCAAAGTGATACAAGTGCCAAACTATAGGGGTTATTAGTGTAATTAACCCTAATGTGTTTCTTACTATTCCAACAGCACAATTGCTTATTCATATTGAAAAAATAATAATAATAAAATTTAAACTTTTATTATTATTATTATTGTCAGCTATGAAGTATGGGTACTTTGAAAAAAATATGATACCCGTACCAGATACTTACCGGTATATGATACCTCTTATAGTACTTCTGCATACGTACTGGATACACGAAACACGTACCCAAATTTTTTCTTCTCAATTTTTAACGTACCTAGATGTACTTAGTATATATCCAAACCGTATCGTAACTCAATTGAAACAATATTTTTTTCTATTACAGAGATAAAACTCATTTAGCTAGATTTCTTTTTTATTTTTTGTTTTATGCGTAGTATGATTTTAAAATAAAATTATGGTTTGTAAGTTATTTAATATATTGACATTTAATTTTGATTAATATATTTACTTTTGGCATTAAATGTTAATTGTAGGTTGGACCTTAACAAATTAAAATATTTAATTAATTTTTACGTTATTCTAAACTAAAAATAAATATTTTTTTACAAGCGTCCCGAGCCGTACCCCTACCTTATTTTTTTTGAATTTTACTGTATTGACATACCTGTATCGTACTAGTACCAATACTCATTCATACCCATGCTTCATAAATTGTTAGGATATTAAACTATGAGTAGCATACCCTTCCACCTCTTATTGTCATTTTATATGAGAATGAGATCATTCATCTCAACGACCATCTTCAATGGTTACTCAAATCTTCTATTAAATTTGAATTTGATAAAAAATGAGTTCTTTTCCTACTCTAACGATTGCATAAATAGGTATCAAATTGAGAATTTCACTTTTCTTTCATCAAACTGAAGATAATGTGCCTTTTATCAAATTACTGTTCATTACCGTTGCCGGATGTCCCGCCAGATGTTCTCTTACATGACTATAGCAATGTGACATGATAATATATATATATATATATATTTTTTTTTCATGTGTTTGTTTGGCGATGAAGTACTGGAATATGTATCACCGATTTGAAATTTTGTATTTAAATACAAAAGAGGCTTCTGGATTAACACTTCTTTCAAAACTCTATATTCACTTTTAATCCATAAGCTTTTCAAACATACATAGCTTGATAGATATGCATATAAGGGTGTAACTTGATTCGGCTCAATCTAATTCAATTCGAATTTTTTTAAGATTTTAGTAATATATTTTTGAATTGAGTGCGGATTTGAGGAGAAATTATAATGTTTGAATTAAATTTGAGATAAACAGAGAAACTGAGCAATCTGAACGACTTAAAATCTTCATTAAATGATGTTAAAATTATCTAAATCGTTAGATCATCTCACTAATTAGAATAAAGGTTGAGACCCCCTTTGGGGGTCACCCCATTGACACCTTTTAGTTTTGATTGGTCAACTTTTCCTTTTTTTTTTTTTTTTTCTTTTCACCCAATCCCCAACCTCCATGTGTGTGAGGAGGTTGTGGGGGTGGGTGTTTTAAGGGGTCTAAATCAATGCCCCACTAATTATTATACACCCAAGTAATACAATACAATACAATACAAAATTCTAACATTTTATTTTCTCTCACATAAATGACAAAGATTATCGGAATAATGCATTGGTACCTGAATTCTCATCTCTCTTTCATTATAAAAATAATTTTGTTTTGATTAGTTTTAAGGAATTTATTTATTTATTTATTTTTCTGTAAACACCTATTTTTTGCAAAAAGAATTCTAAACAAGTGTTAATGAGACACAAGGAATAAGAGGCTTATTGAAATCAAAACACTTTTTATTTAGCTGAATTCAAAATATTATTTTTTAAACATTTTTTAACTATTTCCAAGACAATTTGCCACAAAGACATTCATTAGCATTTGCCTTTTCAAAAATAACAATTATTTTCGTGCAAAATAAAAATGATTGTCAAACTTTTCATTGCTTGTATTTCTTAAAACATGAAAAGCAAAAATAAAACAAAACAAAAACAAAACCAAAAACGACTTTTTTTATCTTTTCCTTTTCCCTTCTTTTTTTGGTTGGTAAAGAGCGAAATCATTGCCATCTTGAAAAGACAATAATAATACATTAATAGAACATCATGTTAGTAACATCACCTTAATTGTGATGTGAAACTAGTACTACATGACAGCACTCCCTAAACAATCTTCATGGTGCTAAGCTCCTCCATTAGAATTTGGTGTCCACTATGATAGGTCTCTAGTTTGCTTCCAAACAAACTGATATCATCTGCAACTGCAAGCTCTATAAGTTTAGGGTTTACTTTTTTTTTGAAGCACTTGTTGAATCACTACACGCGGTAGTTTAAGGTCCATATGCTTATAACTGAAGCACTGGTTGAATCAGGGCTTCCCCCGTAGTTAAGCTCCACGAAGAAACCCGCTCCTTCGCCCCTAGCTAGTCTTCCCGGATTAACACAAATGCACTTCGCTTGCTCTTCTCCGTCATTTTTATCCCCAATTGACAACACCTGTCCGCATAGAAGATGAAGAGTTAAATTTCATTCATACAATCCAATCTGCTCTAAGCTAGATAAGAAAGAAAACTGGTTTGCAAACAGAATTTATGTACAAAAAAGTCCACTAGAATGGCGTGTCAATGGCAGTTTTGAAATAACAAGTCACTTTCATGAGTCTTTTGATTTGAAATGAATGAATATCATTTTGACACATCATTTTGTATAACTATTCTATTTCGTATATCCATCATTACTTTGATATAACTAGAACTATCATTTACCTTCACGAAATGAGCCAAGTCAGAGGATAGGATTAGGATATCTAGATTACAAGGGATCTGAAGAGCCTCTGGAGCGAGAGAAAAATCCACGGGAGTATCTTCCATTGGTGGGTATAGAGGATAGAAGCTGTTTTCAAAAAGTAACCGTCTTTTCAATTGTTTAAACTTCTTTAATATCAAATACAGAAATTTCCATTAAGAGAATAATAAAAACATGCCTGTGCTGGCTAAGTAGATGATTTGCAAGTCTATTCATGCGCTGCTTGGATCCCCCAGATGGATTCCGTGAGATCTCCTCTCTGCTAAGTTGTTTGAGAACATCTACAGTGCAGCAACCTACCTTGATCTGAAAACCCAAAATGTGATTGAAAACTAATTAGAGACTTGTACAATGTGTTTTAACTCAAAATGCTTCAAACCATTGTTTTAGAATCTAAAATAATAAGATTAAACATATTCCCCTGGGAGAACCTTAACTAGATTCTTTCTAATTCCATGTTGCTCTTCCAAATTGTATTCATCTCAAGTTTAGGGCATTCTGCTAATTAGTGTGTTTTTACTCCAAAAGTACGGTTTCAAGCTTTTTTGTGGTGCATGAGATTGATATAATGCAAAAAAATTTCATCTCATCAATGCATTTTGAAGAATTCGGAGGAGCACACACAAACATGAAATTAATGTCTACAAGTACGAACAATCATAATTTAAGAATAAAGGCAATTAGTGATTACCCCATTTGCACTGAAAATCCCCGGATTTGTAAGACTGATTATTTTGAACAAATCTCAGAGATGCATTTGTAATTTATTTTAAAATAATTGAGTCATGACCAAATAAAAAATATTTTAAATTATAATTAAAATAATACCATAACTAATTGAAGTAGCTCCCCATAACTGAAAATTACAAAAGTTGTAACTAAGGTACATGATACACCCTCCAATAGAATTTTCTTTACGTAATTTCATTTTATTATATCCCTCTCAATTATTTTTTATTAGAGTAAATTACACTTTTCACTTTTAAAATTTAATTTAAATTTTATTTTTAACCTTATTATTTTAGTTTGAATAATGCTTTAAACCTAGTCTCAATTTAATTATTTTGTTCAAATAATTATTAGTTTCTTCTACACGTATATAGGAGAAATTTGAAACTTATTATAAAATTGTTAATTTTAACAATCTAATTAAAATTAGACTTAAAATGTAGTAACTAAATCGTTTAAATTGAAGTAATGGGATATTAAAATAAAATTTGAGCCAAATTAAAATATTAAAATTACAAAAAATACCTACAAAACCTACAACGTTCTTCGAATATTTTTCCTCATTTGTAAAATGAAAAAAAACATCAGAAATAGTTAAAAATGTCACTAATTTTTGATTTTGTGAAGAAACCTAATTTTTTAAAATTTCCTCAAGATAATTTGATTGAATGCAGTAGTTTGATTTTGCAGAAAATCAAAATTTCAACTCTTTTTCCAATTAATTTTAATGGGACTACTTCAATAAGAGACCCTTGAAAACAAAGTTTTTAATCAAATAATTGATATATGACAAAAAATAAAAGAAAAATAAGAACAAATGGGAATATCGATCTGGTTGACCCTTTGAAATTACATCATCGTCAATTTTTTATTTTTTTTACAAATGCAGTTTTATGACTTATGTTTCAAATTTGAAATACCCCAACAATTATCTTTTTATTTCAATTAAAATTGTATTAGTGGCAGTAGTGCCAGAGTCACGCGACAATTTTTGTTAACAAATTTAACACCAAATTAACAAAAAAAAAAAAAACCACATTAAACTAGCTTATAACTTACAGTCAAAGGGGCTAAAATTGAACAAAGAGATTTGAAAAATTATACTTCACTGGCTGGTAAAATATTATATGCTTCAATAATTAAAGAGATTCGAAAAGTGTACTTCCATTGATTATATGCTTCAATAATTAATCAACTAGTTGTGCAAGTAGTCATAACACCTTGTTTTAAGACCATGGGGAGCCGTAAGACAAGACAAACCAACATCATTTTTTTTGATAATTAGGTATCCGATCAATTTGCGCGCAATTCAATTATCCCCAAGACCCTGAAATTAGGCTTCGTTTGAGAACATACTAATTTAATAACTTTTGACTGAAATATGAATTAAAAAAAATTAGTATGTTTAAGATGACTTTTTAACTTTTTATGAAAAGATGTATAAAAAATAAAGAAAAAAAAGAACCTTTGACTTTTTAATATGAATTATTAACTTTTTGACTAATTTAGTAACTTTTTGACTTTTTAACTAAAAAAGAAGATTCCCAAAGGAGGCCTTAATGATCAGATAAGTCAACATCTCATATATATCAATAAGCTTTTGCTTTTACCTCAACTGCCCTTCTCTCAACTTCAGAGAAAAATAAGAAAACCCAGAAAAGAAGTAAAAAAATATCTAGTTTTAGGCATTTCCTAAGCTGTTTTTGGGTTCAAAAAAGCCTAAAAGTCATAATCCTAAAATGTTAAACTTTAATAGATTTTTTAAAGTTCCAGACTTAACACAAATAAATAATTTTAAAAAAATCACTGAGGCAAATGAATTTCCCAAAATTAATTTCTTGAATAGTTTTTACACAAATGTTACCAAACCAAACCAACTCTTCTTGTATCCCAGATAATTAAGGTCAGTTATTATTGCAACCTCAACACCTCTGAGTCTATCCATTACACCATTGACCCCTTTGTGTCCCCCTATAAAAACAAAACTGGGAAAGGGAATCTGCAAATTGGAACATTTAGTCCCTGGCATTTTTCTGGATTCTCTTATTTAGTTTGTCTTGCTCACGGTACCTTCCACGCCGTTCTTCTCTCTGCCGCTTCTTTGAAATCTGCTCGTCTTTGGCTTTCTCCACTTCATGCATTTTCCTCTTCTCCCCAACCTTAAGCTTTCGCTTCTTCATCTGCACACCAGGCAAATGAACACACAAACTTAAAGCTAAACAACATAATAAAGGAATTTTAGCTTCACTTTGCACATGTTTTTTGAGGATATGAACTCCGAATGAAATCAAAGAAAAACAACACAACAATAAAAAAACTAAATACGAACAATCATGAGATTGATATAACGCAAAAAAATTTCATCTCATCAATGCATTTTGAAGAATTCGGAGGAGCACACACAAACATGAAATTAATGTCTACAAGTACGAACAATCATAATTTAAGAATAAAGGCAATTAGTGATTACCTCATTTGCACTGAAAATCCCCGGATTTGTAAGACTGGTTATCTGGTAAGACAATGTAATTTCTTTACAATTGTGACTTGCGAGACTGCAAACTGAAAAATGATCTGGATCTAGCAACCAGTTCACAGGTGGGCTTCCCCTAGTCTAGTAGAATCATGCATACCTGATGTTTGAGATCGGCTTGCTGAATATCAAAAGCAGGCTGCAGAATCAAAGCCAACAACATTAATCTAGAAATTAACACTTAATTATGATCTCAATTTTTTGTTAACTAACTGGGAAAATAGAGATACTATATAAATTAATTTAGCAATAAAATTACCTGAGGGAAAACAAAGTCATGATTTGCGTCCCGTATAGATGGCACGAGAATCACACGTGCAGCAGAACCATATATTCCACATAATCTTGAAGCTGCAAACCATTGGAGGAAAAAAAAATTTAAAAGAAAGAAAGATAAAATCTTCTCAAACAGAAAGAAAGATAAAAATTTAAAAGAAAGAAAGATAAAAATTTAAAAATTTAAAAGAAAGAAAGAAAGATAAAAATTTAAAAATTTAATGAGAATCAAAATTGTAAAGCTTACCCTCTTTTGTAACTTCATGTTCATCACTCAAACCCAAAACCCAACCCCCCCCCCCCCGCCCCCCCGCCCCCCCCCCAACCCCCCGCCCCACCCCGCCCCAGCCCCCCCCGCCCCCCCAACCCCCCCCCCTCACGTCACTCCCCTCCCCTCACTCACGTCACTCCTCTCCCCTCACTCCCTCCCTCCCCCCTTCCGGCCCACCCTCCCCTCCCCTCGCTAAGAGTGATGTGGAGAGATGAAAGGCTCAAGGAAGCTGCTTCAACGGGAGATGAAAGGTTCAAGGAAGCTGCTTCAACGGGTGATATGAATGCGAAGACGAATCCGGCAGTGACTTTCTGGGAAATGAGGTGGGTTTCAGAGAAAGAATAGGATTTACCGGTGGAATCAATGATGAGACAGGGTCTGTCTAGGAATTAAGAGAGGTTTTGGAAGCAGTAAATGTGGAGGTAGGTGGCTGGAGATGGGAATGTTAGGAAGCTTTGATTGGAAAACATGGGTTTCGGAAGATGAAGACGATTGGTTGTGCGGCGGAGGAGGAGAATGAGAGTGATGTGGAGAGATGAAAGGTTCAAGGAAGCTGCTTCAACGGGTGTTCAAGGAAGCTGCTTCAACGGGTGATCATCAAAGCACCGAAGACGAATCCGGCAGTGACTTTCTGGGAAATGAGGTGGGTTTCGGAGAAAGAATAGGATTTACCGGTGGAATCGATGATGAGACAGGGTCTGTCTAGGAATTAAGAGAGGTTTTGGAAGCAGTAAATGTGGAGGTAGGTGGTTGGAGATGGGAATGTTAGGAAGCTTTGATTGGAAAACATGGGTTTCGGAAGATGAAGACGATTGGTTGTGCGGCAGAGGAGGAGAATGAGAAAGCTTTGCCCTGTCTCTTTCAAAGAAAAGAAATAGCGAGAAGAGAAGAAAAGCGAGACCGCTCCCTCCCCTCGCCTCCCTCCCTCCCTCCCTCCCTCCCCTCCCCTCCCCTCCCCTCGGCATAGGTGGTGGTAGTGGTGTTGGCGGGGTATTGGCGGTGGTGGTGGTGGTGGTGGAATAGGGGAAGGTGTTGGTGGTGGTATAGGTGGTGGCGGGGGTATTGGTTGTGGTGGTGGAATAGGGGGAGCTGTTGGTGGTGGTGGTGGTGTTGGAGGAGGTATTGGTGGTGGCGGTGGTGGGGGTATTGGTGGGGGCGTAGGTGGTAGTGGTGGTGTTGGAGGAGGCGTTGGTGGTGGTATAGGTGGTGGTGGTGGTGTTGGAGGAGGTATTGGCGGTGGCAGTGGGGGTGTTGGTGGGGCATAGGTGGTAGTGGTGGTGTTGGAGGAGGCCGTTGGTGGTGGTATAGGTACTGGCGGGGGTGTCGGTGGCGGTGTAGGTAGTGGTGGTGCTATTGGAGGAGGTGGTGGTATAGGTGGTGGTGGTATAGGTGGTGTTGGAGGAGGTATTGGTGGTGGCCTTATCAAAGGTTTCAATGGCTGCCCCTCCCCTCCACTCCCCTATATATATACATACATATATGCGGGAAATAAAACTCAGAAAAAAATAAATAAACAAATAAATAAATTTCACTCAATTTAAAATTCCCTCCCTACTTCTCAAAAAAAAATTTTCCTCCCCATGCTCAACTATTCCTTTTTAACATTATTTCTTTCTTTTTTTGTTGGTGATGGTGGTGTTGGAGGAGGTATCCCTTTTTTTTGTTTTCATTATTTCCTTTTAATATTATTTCTTTTTTTTTTAGGTCCCGTTTGGAAACATGTTAATTTAGGTTAAGTTTGGTATATTACAAAAAAGTTAAAAAGTCAAAAAATTACTTAAAAAGTTAAAAAGTTAACACTATTCACCAAAACTTAACAATTACGGCTGCACAACTCTCAATCCTAATTTTTCCCTACAAATCAATTTTTATAATTTTTTATTACACATTTTTACATAAAAAGTTAAAAAATTAACCCAAACATCCATATTTTTTTCCTCAATTTTTTAGTCCAAAAAGACAAAAAGTGCATTTTTTTAGGACATCCCAAACAACCTCTTAGTAACTTTTTAGCTATTTGGCTAAAAATGAACTAAAAAAAACTAGTATATTTGGGATGATTTTTTGGCTTTTTACGAAAAATGTGTAAAAAATAGAGAAAAAAATGAATCTTTGACTTTTTAGTATGAGTTGTTGGCTTTTTAGCCTTTTGACTTTGACTAAAAAAAACCGAGCAATTTGAACGACTTAAAATCTGAATTACATTATATATATAATTAAATATATATTATGAGTCATTAAATGATGTTAAAATTATCAAAATCGTTAGATTATATCACTAATTATTATACACCCGAGTAATACAATACAAAATTCTAACATTTTATTTTCTTTCTCATAAATGACAAAGATTATTGGAATAGTGCATTGATACCTCGATTCTCATCTCTCTTTCATTATAAAAATAATTTTGTTTTGATCTTATTAATAATTTTAGAGTTTAATTTTAACAAATTATATAACCAATCTAGTTTTTTTATTATTATTATTTTAAAGATTGAATTTGTGGGTAATTTGGGTTTAGTCTTACTTGAATTTATTATATTCGAATCAAGTTTAAACAAACAAGTTTGGACTGCAAATCTGACTTGAGGAATTCAAAAAAAGTTGAACTAAAAATTTGTGGCAGGACTAGAAATAGGATTGACAACTACAATTGTAAACCACAATTCCAAAAGAAAATGTTATTGTCAATTAAAATATGACTTATTACCGTGAGGTGCTGATTTATTTATAATGGTGCTATATGTATTAATTAATATAATAATTAATATATGAACATATAACGATATATTATTATTTTAAAATTATAACCCCATCTATTATATAAATTAAAAATATTTAAAAATTTTAAAATTATACCACATTATCCATTAATATATTAATTGATATACTAATTTATGGTATTATTCTTATTTATTAGTTGGTTTTCTCCATTTCTATATTTTATATTAGGAAAATGGATTTTTAATTTGCAAGTTTTGTAAGAGCTCTAAGTTTCTAATTTAAGTTTTATAATTTTATAGTTTTTAAAAATTAATTTTTTTTTTCCATTGATTAGTTTTTATTTAAACAAAAATAAATAAATAAATAAATATTAATATCCCTTTTTTTAATTTGCAAGTTTTGTAAGAGCTCTCTCCTTCCCTCTCTATTCTACTTCTGTTCTGCTCTCTTCTGGAAGTGTTCTCTCTCCTCTTCTCTATCTCTGTTCTGTTTCTCTCTCTCTTGCTCGCCGTGACCCCCCTCGTCTCTGCCCAACACTACGGCGGCGCAATAAATGGCTCCGGCAACACCACAGTCTACGCCTTCAGAGAGTGCTTGAAAGACCTTTCTCGCTCCAATTGCGATCTCTATTTCGCTCAAATCAAAACCCAGATCCTTTGTTGCCTCCCTTTTCCAACGTCTGATTCGCGATGGTTGATTGTTCTACGATGAGTGTTATTTGAGGTACGACGATTAAATGTTTTTTTTTTTTTTTTTTGTGTTGTTTAACAATGGTGCATTTGCTGTTGGGTCTGGCTTAGTGGTTTTTTTTTTTTTTTTGGTGTTGTTTAATAATGGTGTTCTCCCATCTCTTCTGTGTGGTGTTCTCCCATCTCTTCTTCTCTCACTACAAGAAATTACATTTTTCGCAACGCAACAAAATATGTTGCTAAAAGGGAAAATTCGTTAGCAAAGAGTTTTGCTGACACACAAGGCTACGTTGGCAACCCGTAGGCAAAAGTGAGTCGGCAAAAGTTTTTGCCGACGAAATTATTATTGCATTGGTAAAAGTAATGCCTTTAGCAACGAACACAGTCGTCGATAAAAGCCTTCATCCATCGTCGGCAATTTACCTTGCGTCGGTAAAAGTCATTCAAATATGATGATTGTGACACTTTTCGCGACACAAATTTGCATGGGCAAAAAATATACTTTTAGCAACAACATATGCGTCTGCAAAAGTAAACTTTTGGCGACACATTGACGTCGGTAAATGTTGCCATTTGCCAACGATTTGTTTGTCGCTAAAACTTTACTTTTGGCAATGACAAATTAGTTTTGGCAAAAAATACATTTCTACCAGCACAATATGAGTAGGCAAAAATAAACTTTTAGGGCACATTTACGTCGGTAAATGTTGCCATTTGCCAACGATTTGGTTGCCGATAAAGCTATACTTTTTTAGCAAAAAATACACTTTTAGCAACACAATATGAGTGGGCAAAAATAAACTTTTGGCTACACATTTACCGACAAGTTGTTTGTCGAGAAAGCTTTACTTTTTGACAACAATAATTTTTGTAGCGGCAAAAAAAATTGAAAATCATTTATATTTTTTTATAAGATTTACATATTTACAAGAGGCATCCCTCAGGTACTACTATTACAAACTAATAACATTGATATTAAATCACCTAAAGTTGATGTGTAGACAAAAAAAATACTGTTGAAAAATATGCTTTTGGAAGCGGGTGTATAAAACCTGAAAGGATAAACTCACTAAAATACTCAAATACATCCAAATTGTGAACCCATAGTAAAAACAGCAGATAACAAAATGAAAACATGAAACTAACAACCACCCAAATTTGTAGCAGACCAGCATCTAGTAGCAGCCTGCTTCACAGCAACATTGCAACAGCAGCAGCCCAGCAAAATTCTACAACAGCACACCGGCGGCAACAGCAGCAGCAGACCGACAGCAGACCAACAAGCAACAACCATCAGCCACTAGTGCTCTGAAAAATGAGAGAAGAAAAACAGTTAATCATTGGGGGGGGAGGGGGGGAATTTGGGGAAATCCTCTCTAATAATAGCGAGGCAGGGTGGGTTTCCATTACGTACGGATTTAATTGCCATCCATAATTCTACCCAAAAGATTCCACCAATGAATCTCCTTCATCAACAAAATCAACAAAAAATAACTATCTACTATGTAGACAATTCAACAACAAAAAAGTAGCATGATTTAAAGACGACTGATTAAGTTGCCATTTCTTTGTAGACAACATGTGCATGACTGGGGATTATTTGATATCAAACCAATAACCCATCTTGTGCAAGTCACTATCTCGAGTACAAATGCAATGTATGTTTTTAGTAATTTCTCTAAGAACGTAATGAAAATGAACTCTTATGATTAGATGGATTAAAAAAATGATGCATTATTGTTAGAACTTACATCGTTCCTGCCACACGGGTACTGACATGAGTCATGTTGGCTGGGATAAGTTTTGGTAGACCAAAATCTGAAATTTTGGGTGTCAAGTCTTTGTCGAGGAGAATATTGCTAGTTTTGATATCTCGATGAACGATATGTGGTCGCACTTCCTCATGAAGAATGGCAAGTCCCCGTGCAATCCCAACGCAAATTCTAGTTCGTGTTCGCCAACTAAACTGGATGCTACTGTAACTTCCACCTGAAAGCCAAGGTCATGATAATGATGATGATGCTTTAAAGCTAAAGTTCGTAAATTGAGGTGCCAAATTTGTGTTTTTATGCCAATCCAACAAGTGTAAGAGTACCAAACTAAGAACGGATAGATTAAATTACCAATAAGTGTTTGCGCAAGGCTGTTATTCTCAAGGTAGTTGTAGACCAGAATTCTATGATCTTCATCCACGCAACAGCCATAGAGCTTGACTAAATTTTGTGCTCTATATCTAAAATCACTCTAATCTCTGTCAAGAACTCCTTCACTCCCTGTTTTGATTCAGGTGAAAGAACCTTTATTGCGGTAACATTCCCATTTTAAAGCCATCCCTAACCATCAATAAGCAAATTTTATTTGAAAACAATGTGTTAGTCTACAGAAGCAAGACCATAAATTAGTATTTTATTATATGATGATAAAGTTAGCATTATTGTGGAAATATGTCAACCAAATATACGCCTATTACCTTATGATCCATGCTTTCTAGAGCTAGCAGGGCATCGTCTTGACTAGTGTACTGAATAGAAGCATACCCCTTTGACCTCTTCACCTTTTCATCCATAACAAGCTTAACTGTCAGTGCAACTAGATAGAATTAGCAAACTTGAAGCATGTACTGGAACAAATAGGTAGACATGACACTTTCTTTTTCTTTTTTTCATGAACCAAGGAAAAAAATATATGAAACATACCTTCGGCTATCTGGCCAAAATTTTCCTTCCTTAAACAAGTCTCAGTGGTGGAATATGACATATCTGTCATTCATGATGCAAGGTAAGAACTTATGTCCGGGCAACAATTGATGTCATCTTGAAGAGAAATAGAGAATTTGGGCATTCAACAGATACTGAAATAGTCCATTGTCTTTCACTTAGAAGTTGAGATGAGTGCATTGCATTTGAAAGCATTTGAATATATGTACAACTACTCTTTTGCAAGTGTTAACCAAAACTACACAAATACAATTTCACAATGTCAGCTTTAATTTATAGGATAGAAAGATTACATATGTATCTACAGCATACTAGATTTCTCCTAATTCTACTAGAAAAAAGACTCAGAAATAGAGAATTTTGGCTCTTTGACCATTAAGACTTTTCTATACCCAATAAAATCACAAATAACAATCCAATAATATTCAACCTTTACAGTTTTCAACGTTCATATAATATTCAAATTCATTATAGGCTATGAACATATAATACAAATGACAAAATATAGCATGCATACACAGTCTAGTCCAAAAATAAGAATATACTAGTTGTTACCTTCCCTTCAAGATGCATGCCTGACAGGTGCAACTTCACCCACATTCCGCAACCCATTCTCTTCCAGCAAGTATTGCACTCATATCATCTGCAGTACGAAAATTCATCCCCAACTCCAAAACCTGCATTTAAAGATTTGTAATTAATAGATCATATCCAATTTTATTACAGCTGAAAGGTTTGTTGGTTCTTTAGCATACTTCTGTAACTTACATTCATGAAGCAGAGCCGAACTCTTTCCCTACTCAGTCTGTGTTCCTTAGTTGTAAATTGTATGTATAAAACAGTCCTTAATGCACCTTAGCGAGCCATTTGATGAAGATAAAAGGTTTTTATCTGTAATTTTTTTCCCAGTTTAGTTTGAAATTGCAAATATAACTTGACAATCATGATACTGTAATCTTACTTTATTCACTGAACACGGTCTCTTCAAATTCCATGAATATACATCACACATTTGGAAATTAATCTTACTGTATTGTCCTTGTAGATTAACAATCATAGAGTACAGTTTTAGACATACTAAATGCTATAATCTGCTGTTTCTGCATTACCAGTCACACAGTTGGAGGTATATTGGACAGAGCCATTGAAGCAGAGGACAAAAAACATGGAGATTTATTGAGGCTGGTGATACTTCCTCTCTTCTAACTCTCTTCTGTGTCTACTATTGGCTGTTCTGCTATACACTATGGTCACTTTAAAAATCCTTTCGTTATTTACATTATGTTACTATAATGTGAGCAGGATCATGTTGAGGGCTACCTTGAAATGTAAGCATTTTCACTTCCATCATCTAATCTAACCTACATACAGATACATCTCTAACATAATCAATGTGGCAGATCAAATAGAAAAGAAATGTAGTGAACTTCCTTACTTGACAGCAACAGAAAATTAAGTACATAAATGTGGAAAATAAAACCAAACCTTGTTCAAAAGGGCACCTGGCTGGAACCCCAAAATACTGAGACAATGAATCTGCACTTCTTCCCTGCAAGATAAATGTGTCGGTATACTTAACTAAGCAAGAACTTGCAGATTTTAACAAAAGAAAATCAAACCAAATTTACTGCTGAATTTTCCACTAAGATTAAAATTTCAGTATTGGCAAATCCCCTTTATTTTATATCTCAGCATCACTGCCAACAAACATACACTAGTTTTGTCATGAAACTAGAATTATGTACATCTATGAAGATCCAACAATTCCTTTACAAAAAGAAGAGTCAGCATTTTTCCTTTCAAGCATATTTCTAAATTTTTCTCTTTTACAGAAAACATTGTATGCCTACTCCTGGGCATAAATCAAGTTCCTGAGGTCGCTAATGCATCAATGTCATTTTATTGTTCCTTGCACGAGCATCAGACAACTTAAGTAGGCTGTCCAATTTGAATCCTATGGCAGATCCTGAAATACAAATGAGGACATCAATGCCAAAAGCTTTCCACCAAACAAAATATTACAGATCATAACATACTTCAATCTCACAGAATAATACCTCAAGCAGTGCCTTGGTTCAATGCATATCCTATAGTGAGAATCGTCTGCATTACTTGATGTAATCTTGCAGATTCTTTTACCTATAATAACGGGTATGATAGTAAGGTTCTGGGAGCTGTGTTTTTGTAAAGTGATAAAACAAAAAGGAGAGATTTAGCCCCTCAATAAAGCTTTGTATAAGGGGTGAAAAACACCACCTGGTCAAGCGAAACCATGAACATGTTAAATGGGTCATCAATCTAACTAGAGGTTCCAACTGTCTTCAAATACTTCAAAAAAAATAAAGTAGGTAGAAAGAGAGAATAAAAAGGGTTTCAATAGTTTTCAGAGTTATGCAACCACCAAACTTGACTAGTTCAAGGACCAGGGCAGTTGGAACCATCTAACAGCCTCAACTGCTGGATCCATCATTACGCACATTGGTCTTGTCTAAGTTTTCACACAACGCACCACATACTACCCCAATTCTCTTTTAACCTCACAAGAATCCACCACAAAATTAATCACAGATATAGATTGAAGAGGGAAGTTGAACAGATGAAATGGAATGCAATCAGGATTAAAAATACCTGGTGAAATTCAACAAGGAGATTATTGCTCGCAAGATATCTCTCAACTGATAAAGCAGCAATGCATCCTAAACCTGCTGCCTCCTTTCATGATCCTATATGAAGACCGGGAAACTGAAATACAAGTCTCAAAAAATTACAAGTTCAATGACTAATACAAATCTGTAAGATCATCATATACATGTTGGGCCCATTCCCTAACAGTTCATAATTTAAAATTAACCAAATTACCCTTAACTACTAAAATTTAATAAAACATAAATAAATCTATCTTGCCCATTTGTTCTCTGTAATACTTCTTTTAATACTAAATTAGAAATAATTGCCTTTTAATCAATAACAAAGAGAATGTATTAAAGGAAGTTCAACAGAGAACAAGTGGCCAAGAAGTCCACCAGCACAAGCTAAAAGCAAGATAAAAAACTGAAAGATTACATATCACTGTTGGCACATAAATTTTAAACCAAATTTATGTTTAAATTTCAAATACAGTCAATGACACACATAGAGCCTACAATAAGATTGTTGTAGGCAATCACTTCCCAAAATGATTAATTTGCTCCGTTGAGGTATATAAATAAAACAACGTCGTATCTTAACGACGTTATTCAAGATGCTCAAATGACACGTGGAGCCTACGAAAAAATGACACCTGTAGAGCCTACAGCAAAGACATCACACAGGATGAAACCCCAAAGATCAATTCGGTTAATCAGATATACGATTAATCAGATAGCGCTATTATTCAAAATTTAAATAGCGTTATCATTCAATTTGAAATTCAAATATCATTCAATTTGAAATTCAAAATGAAGATGAAGCGTTCCTATCACCTGATGGCCCTCCATAAATATGAGGACCATCACACAAGACCGGGGGATTGGAAGATCAGAAGTGAAAAAGATCAGAGAGAAAGAGAAAGAAGTTGAGAGCTAAACAAATCGTTACAAGAAAGAAGAAGAGAAGGCTAGAGAATTCAAGAACCTACGCTAATGGCGATGAATAGGTAAAGGGTTCCAAACCCAAACTGTATTTTGTATTCGAGGGTTCAAAACCCATAATAATCGTAATAAAATATTTTCTTTTTTTTTAAAATTGTCTTTTGTTGTTTATTTTGTTCTTCATTAATCAGAGGTTTCATTTTGCATAAAATGTGTAATTAACGATCTGAAATACAGATCGGAAATAAGAACCTGCTATTCAAATAATCAACACTGTTTAGTCCAAAAGACTAAACAGTGGACATTTGTAACATAAAATTTTGAAATGTGTTGAAACACTTCATGTTTTAAAATTTGTGTCTACAAATTCTGGCACGCCCAGTGGGACTTATTTCTCCTCTCATCTTTTGAAGAACAAAATAATAATATATATATATATACAGTTGATACTTACTGACGTATTCTTTTGTTATAGGAATGCTGAAGCAACTGTTAGGAGACAAGCCTACACTCCAGTGGTTCTGAAATCACCAAGGTTGGAGATAGCACCCATCACCCAAGGGGCTCCGGAGCGAATGCTCTTGGCTGTCCCAAAGGTAGAGTCAACGAAATCCTGGAAAGATGCACTTCTTTCCCCTGCCACCCAAGGGGCTCCGGAGCGAAAGCTCTTGGCTGTCCCGAAGGTAACTGGTGTGACGAAAAAAGTCACACTTCTCTAGAAAGCTGAAAGTTTGAGAAAGATTACTGAAGATTATGTGAAAGCGTCAAAGCAGTACGCAATTGTGAGGGCCACAGCCCGAACGAAGAGCTTTTTAATTCAGGCAAAGGAGGCTAATCAGTTTGCAACTACGACTTTTGTTGCAGCTTCAACGGGGGCAACCAAAAATGTTGTGGCCCAACTACTCAAAAGGGTAGAAGACTCCATTAAAATGGTGGAGTTTGCCCAGAAGAAAGCTTCTGTTGAAAACATGGCCATCATTAGGGCCATTGGGAGGAGGGTAATGACCCAAACTTCTGTTGATGAAAAAAAGGCCCCTGTTGTTGAAAAAACAGTTGATGCCTATAAACCGATAGTTCTGTTCAGAGCACAAAATCGGTCAAACCAAATCTCAGTCAACTCTCAGGAGCCAAAAGAACACCCGTTGGCTCAACAGGGTTCAAATAAGGAACACCCGTTGGTCCGACAGAATAAGGAACACCCGTTGGCCCAACAGAATAAGAAACACCCGTTGGCCCAATGGGACTTGAATCAACATCAATTGACCCACTCTAAAAATGTAGGGACTGTTTTGAAAATTCATGAGGAATTTGCAAAGGCACAAACAGTTCCTTCTATGCCCTTAGGGGCTCAACTTGATATGCCATTCGGTCCAGTTTCGAAAAGACAAAGGCGAAGAAGAAATAAAGCTTTAAAAAAACTGGAACTAAGAACAGTGGCAACAAATGTTATAGGAGCTATTGAAAGGGCTCTCTCGAAAGATGAACCCCAAAAACAAATTGAAAGTCCTATCTTTGTTGGAAAATCCAAGGTGGATGAGGGTAAGCAACCCTTGAGAAATATTTCTACTTTGGTTGAACTATCTATGGAGGGAATAAGAAAAGGGCCTGTGACAAGGTCCATAACCCGTCAGGCTCAAAACAAAGCATCGTCAGATGCTTCAAATATGAGTAATGTTGTGGGGGTTGATAATCCTTTATACGAACAAGATGATTCTATCTCGTTTGTTTCAACAAATATTGGAAACAATGAATTGAAAGATATCAACAAAGTCGCGGTTATGATGACTGAGGTTGAGAAAGAGGGTGAAAGTTCGCAGGTCCAACAGGACCAAAGTCTCAAGGAAAAAGTGGTGGCCCTACAAGAACAACTCGAGAGAAAAGAACGGGAAATGGCTGCTATGTTGGAGCAAATGCAACAGCTGCAGGCCCAAATGACAGGACCAGGAAGTGCACCCAAACAAATGACACAACCTGTTGTAGGGACATCTGTAGGCATACAAAGTACACTAGCCCCAGGGGGCAATGGTCCTTGTTACTCTGATCTGACCAGTGGTGGTATGAATCCAATGCTCATGGCCATGATTGATGATATGGTGAGGAGACAAGTAAAGAAAGTCAAAGAAAAAGATGATGAGAATTTTCGAATAATTACAAAACCTTACCCAGCATGGGTAGATGCTGTTCCATTCCCTTCTGGTTTTTCCCAACCAGATTTCAAAATGTTTGATGGAACAGGAGATCCAAGACAACATGTGGCTCATTTCCTTTCAAGATGCGGGCCAATAGCCCAGAATGAGGCCCTGTGCCTGCAGCTATTTGTCCAATCGCTTGAAAGTTCTGCATTTACTTGGTATGCTAATCTTCCTGAGGGATCAATCCTAAATTGGGATTCCATGGTGAAGGAGTTCCTTAAACAGTTCTGCAACACACAAAGACGAGTTGGAGTACCAGAACTGATTGAGACCAAGCAACGTGACAATGAGTCTGTTACAGATTTCATTGCAAGATGGCGAGCTTTGACATTTGCTTGTCCTCAAAAGTTTACACAATTAGAGTTAATTCGGATGTGCCTTAACAACTTCCGACATGAGCTCTCTACGGCTCTTATGGCTCAAACTTTTGAAGGATTCAATGATCTATGCACTAAAGCTCATGATATGGAGCTGCATTTAGCTAAACGAAGGAGGTTTAGGGCCGTTGAAAGGGTTGAGTCCTCGACTGCAGCTACAATCGAAACCAGAAAGAAGGGTCCCGTTGTAGTAGGGGCTAAAAAGCCCAAGGAATTTAAAAAGGTGACTATGAAAGAGAGGTTGGAGAAAAAATATTCTTTCATGGATGATCTGGTCGAAGACCTATTTGAAGATCTGTTGGAGCAAAAGTTGATTGCTCTCCCTGAGGTGAAAAGACCACATGAGGTAAGAAAGACCAATGATCCAAAGTATTGCCCCTACCATCGTTTGATTAGTTATCCGATAAAAGAGTGCTTTGTTCTGAAAGATAAAATTCAAGAACTTTTGGACTCCAAGATCATTGAGCTCCCTCCTCAAGAGAAAGCATCTGCTAACCCAATCACTATCGACAATGATAATGAATGGGTTGTTTATCAGTCAAAAAGCATGAAGAAAAAACAAAATGCCACAGTGAAAGTTAGAAGTGTGGTTGATTCAACAACACAAGGGCCAAAAGTTTCCAAAAAGAAAAAAATCAAAAGTTTCTAGGAAACTAAAAAAAGCCAGAGTAAATAAGAGAAAAGGAAAAAAAGAACCCAAAGAAGGAAAAGGGGGAGAAATTGGTCCCTGATGAGCAGTTAGAGCAAGATCCTCTTGTCCCAGTTACATTGGAGGAATTTCTACCTTCAAAATTTCAATCTGTGGAGTTGCAGACATACTTTGATAAGAGAAGGAAGGAAAAGTTTACTTTGGCCCCTTGCCTAACCATCATTGTTTTGAGTGATAGCGAGGAAGATGAGGGTGAAATTGGTTCAAAAGTTAGGGAAGGGGATTGCATTACATCTCCTATCTGTATACCTGACTCACCAGAGTATACACCAACTTCTCCAGAATACACACCGGCCTCTCCAGAATACACACCAGCCTCTCCAGAATATACACCAGCTTCTCCAGAGTATACACCAGAAGCCTTTTCTCCAGAGTATTCGCCAGTACCACCAATGTACTATCAAAGCACTCCAGAATATGTAAGGGGAACAAAACAAAGAGACACCGGGTGTAGGTCCGACTCTGAGCTTGTAAAAAAGGCGAAAAAACGACTACACTTCAAGGATGATGAGGTGAATGGCAGGTGTATGTCGGATGATGAAGTATGGAAGCATTCAAGTAAACAAGCAAAGTCATCTCAAGTTGAGGATCCTAATGAAGATTGGGAACTTAACTTTTCCCCTGATGATTCACCACACACATCCCCAGCTAGGACATACGATGGAGAAAGTGTATCAAGTGACCACTTTGACTTTCCTTGTAATGTCATCACTGTGGACGTAAATTTTGAAGAGCGAGAAATACATATCATTCGCAATCCAGGTGATGACGAGAAAGCAAAAATTGAAGCTAGAAGGGAAACAGAACATCAGGCAAAAGTAACAGTCTCTTTGAAAGATGAGGGTTTTGAAGCCCATCAAAATTTGAGTATTGAAAGAAATCAAATTTCTGGGCACCCTTTCCCTAATTGGGTCGAATGGGTTCAGTTCCCACGAGGATACGCAGTACCTCGTTTTCCTTTATATAATGGGACAGGTTGTCCAAGGCGCCATTTGGTTCGTTTCCTTGCACAATGTGGAAATACAGTAAAAAGCCAGGCGTTACTTCTACGGCAGTTCGTTCTTTCTTTGGAAGGATGGGCAGCGGATTGGTACTTCAGCCTGCCACCTAATTCAATCCCAGATTGGGACACCATGGCTGATCGATTTTATAGGACATTTTATAAACCATGGCCAATAGAAATTGAGATGTCAGAACATTTGGATGACGAAGGTACATCTTCTCAAACATATGATTTCATAGAAGGGACAATTGAGGAGAAGATTGAAACTGCCCTTGACCTTCGAGAGATGGGCACTTATCGCCCAAGGGATTTGTTCCCTTTATGGGTAGAGCAAACACCATTTCCTGAAGGATACGAACTTCCAAATTTTGTCCTATATGAGGGTTATGGAGATCCTCAAAAACATATTAGGCGTTTTTTGAAACAGTGTGGGGAAACAGCTCAAAATGAAGCACTTTGCCTAAAACAATTCCCCCTTTCCTTAGAGGGGATCGCCTTTGACTGGTATTGCTCCCTCGATGGAGTCGTGGTGCCTAGTTGGGAGGCCATGAAGAATGGTTTTGAAGATTCTCAATGCTTTTATAGGCGTGACTCCCGGTACCTAAGAAATGGGAGAAGAATGCAGCTTCAGGAAGATGGAGAAGTGACTGATGATGATGATCACCCTGCAGCTGGACCAGTTAACATGGTCCAAATAAGTGAGGGAACAAAAGAAGTTGAGGTCAACGGAAAGGCGGTTGCTGAAGTATGCCAGACTTACTTGACCTACCGGAGGAAATTACGAAATCCTCAAGACCCTCAAACGTCAGAAGTTTCACAGGTCTTGCTGGAGGAGGAGCAAGTGAAATATGATGTGCTAGCTCATCTAAAGAAAATTCCAGCATTGTTGAGTGTATATGATGCACTGAAAATGTCTCCAGAGCTTCGAAAGTCTCTAATATATGCCCTGTCCAAGCCAGAGGATTTCCACAAAGAAATCGAGAGTAGAAATCAAGAGAAGGCAACTACATGCATGGCTATGGTAACCTTTGGTGACAAAGACATGTGTGCTGAAATGACAGACCATAATCGGCCTTTGTTTATCACTGGACTTATCCATGATGTGAAAATTTCCCGAATTCTCGTTGATGGAGGATCTGCGGTGAACTTTCTGCCTCGGAGGGCCTTAAATTTGTTAGGGGTTCGAATTTCACAACTTCACCCAAGTCGTTTGGTCATTCAAGGATTTAATCAGAATGAGCAACGCCCAATGGGGAAGATTGAATTGCGAACCAAGTTTGGAGATATTGAAGAAAGTACTGAGTTCTTGGTCATTGATGCAGACACCTCCTACAATGCTTTGCTTGGGAGACCATGGATGCATAATCATCATGCAGTGCCATCAACTTATCACCAATGTATCAAGTACCCGTTGCTTTCACCCAAAAAAGAGGGGATAATTGTGGCTGACAATGATCCATTTGGTGAAGTAGAGGCCTATTATGCTGATGTTCGCTTCTATACAAAGACTTCACAAAGAAAGAAAAAAGATGTGAAAAAGTCTGAAGATACTCCGAATGTCAAAGACGTTCTAGAGTCTACTCCAGTTTCAACAAAAAGAACTTTTCGATATGTGCCAAAGTCCGAAAGGACACTGGGGGCAAAGGCTCTAGCCCCAATAAATCCAATTTTGGATCTCAAGGGTGAGTTCACGTTGCCATTAAGGAGGACAGAATGTACCTATGTGGAGAAATATAATAAGATTGTGGTCCCTTCTAAAGGAAAAGGATCGAAACCCATCATATTTCACTCACTTGGAGATGTTGAACAGAAAGTGAAAGTTGAACAAGTGCCAGAAGAAAACATCTCGAGTTTTGAGAAGCCTAATTTCAGTGCAGAAATTACACAGATGTTGGTGAAAGTTGGTTTAGATCCTGAAAAAATACCCGAAACAATGACACCCTTTGACTTTGCATTAACGCCTTCGCAGAGGCAAGCTATACAGCAAGGCGGTATTATCACCGCTAGGACAGAAGGGTTAGGCTATCGGGGTGATGAGGAAAAATTTCCAGTAAACATGACTATCACTCAAGATGTGTCGGAAGATGTTGACCAAGATGAAGCTCAACCTGCACCAATAGAATTTGAAGCAGGAGGCCAAGCTACCGTGGATGACCTTTGTGAAATAAATCTGGGTGATGAAGGAGAAAACAAACCAACCTTCATTAGTGCAAATTTAAAGGAAGAAGAAGCTCGGCAATATATTTCCTTTTTAAGGGAGTATCGTGATATATTTGCATGGAACTATAGTGAGATGCCTGGTCTTAATCCAGAGATTGCAGTCCATAAGCTTGCAATTCATCCTGAGAAACAGCCAATTAAACAGCCTCAGAGGCGAACTCGACCAGAGCTTACAGCCCAAATTGAAGCCGAAGTCGACAAGCTTATTAATGCAGGATTCATTAGGGAAGTCCAATATCCAACCTGGCTAGCAAACATAGTGCCGGTCAAGAAAAAGAATGGTCAAATAAGGGTCTGCATTGATTTCCGTGATCTCAATGAGGCTTGTCCTAAAGATGACTTTCCCTTGCCCATCACTGAGCTTCTTGTAGATGCAACTACTGGGTATGAAACCTTGTCTTTTATGGATGGATATTCAGGATACAATCAAATCCGAATGGCACCTGAAGATGAAGAAATGACTGCATTCAGGACTCCGAAAGGAGTCTTTTGCTATAAGGTAATGCCTTTTGGCCTGAAAAATGCTGGGGCCACGTATCAAAGGGCGATGACTATAATTTTTGATGATATGCTCCATGACACCATCGAATGCTATGTTGATGATCTCGTCGTCAAGACAAAGGAAAAGGAAAACCATGTGGAAGATTTGAGAAAAATCTTCGAACGTTTGAGGAGGTACAAACTCAAGATGAACCCACTAAAATGTGCATTTGGAGTTTCATCAGGAAAATTTCTTGGGTTTGTGGTTCGAAACAAAGGGATTGAAATTGACCCTACCAAGATTAAAGCTATTGCCGAAATGCCTCCTCCACGAAACTTAAGGGAATTGAAGGGGCTACAAGGGAGATTGGCCTATATCAGAAGATTTATTTCTAACTTGGCTGGTCGATGTTTGCCATTCTCAAGATTGATGAAAAAAGGTGTTCCATTTGAATGGGATCAGCAGTGCCAAAATGCTTTTAATAGTATTAAGGAGTATCTTTTGAAGCCTCTAGTACTCATGAGCCCAATAAAAGGGAAACCACTTTTGTTGTATATAACAGCCTTGGATGGTTCGTTAGGGGCACTGTTGGCACAACATAATGAGCATGGGAAAGAAAATGCCTTGTATTACTTGAGTCGTACTTTGGTTGGGGCAGAAGTCAATTACTCCCCTATCGAAAAGACATGTCTTGCCTTGGTGTTCGCCTTGCAAAAACTAAAGCACTATGTCTTGGAACACGAAGTTAAGTTGATATCAAGAGCAGACCCCTTGAAATATATACTTTCACGGCCCATACTTTCAGGGAAAATTGCAAAGTGGGCTGTAATTCTCCAACAATTCGCAATTGAATATGTTCCCCAAAGAGCTGTAAAGGGGCAGGCTCTAGCAGATTTTTTGGCAGCACATCCTATACCTGATAACTCACCTCTAGTAACTGATTTACCAGATGAAGAGGTTATGCAAGTAGAAATTCAGAAAGGATGGGAGATGTATTTTGATGGAGCTTCAAGGAGTTCAGATGGCAAGAAGCAAGAAAATCCTAAAAACAATAAAGCTGGAATTGGAATTGTGTTTGTGACTCCAGACAATGCTATAATCACCCATTCTTTCGCCTTAAGTGAAGGATGCTCCAATAATGAAGCAGAATATGAAGCTGTAATTGCTGGATTAGAATTGGCATTACAAATTCCTATTGAAGAACTCTCAATTTATGGAGATTCGGAACTGGTGGTAAAGCAACTCCGTGGAGAATACATTGTTAAGAAAACAAGTCTCATCCCATATCATGAAAGGGCTGATCAATTGCTTTCGCAATTCAGGAAAACACACATTTTCCATGTGAAGAGAAGAACAAATGCTCGAGCTGATTCACTTGCAAGTTTGGCTGCATCACTCACCCTACCAGATAGCAAAACAATTACTATCACGGTAGGTGAAAGAAGGGTGTTACAACCTTTAAAGGAGGTTTCTGACTTGGTTCCAATCTTGGTCGTCACCACGAAAGGAGAAAACGAAGAGGATTGGCGAGAACCATTCGTGACTTACCTCCAACATGGTAGGCTACCTGAAGATAAAGTAAAAAGAATTGAAGTGAGACGCAGGGCTACCAAATTTGTCCTGTGGAAAGATGGAACGTTATACAAAAGGTCTTTGGATGGAATGTTCATGCGGTGTATAGCCAAGGAGCGTATTCAAGAGGTAATGGCAGAAATACATGCAGGTGTATGTGGGGCACACCAAAGTGGTCCTAAATTACACATGCAGCTAAAACGGTTGGGATACTATTGGCCGACTATGATTGCAGATTGCATAAATTATGCTCGGAGATGCCAAGTCTGTCAATTCCATGGGAACTTTCTCCACCAACCCCCAGAGCCTTTACATTTAACAACTTGTTCTTGGCCATTTGCAGCATGGGGCATGGACATTATTGGTCCTTTTATACCTCCGTCTTCAGCAGGATATCGATACATCCTAGCTGCAACTGACTATTTCTCAAAATGGGCAGAGGCCGTGGCTTTAAAGGATATAAAAAGCACAGTTGTCTCCGAGTTCATCCGAACCCATATCATTTACAGGTTCGGGATTCCAGAAAGTATCATCATGGATAATGGACAGCCGTTCAGGAGTGATACTTTGAACAAGTTATTTGCTAAGTACAAAATCAAAAACAACCATTCATCAAGATATCATGCACCTGCCAATGGTTTGGCAGAAGCTTTCAACAAGACATTGTGCAAAATTCTCAAGAAGATGGTGGATAAGAACAAAAAAGCTTGGCATGAGAAGTTACAAGAAGCTTTGTGGGCTTATCGGACTTCGCACAGAACTCCTACTCAAGCAACCCCTTATTCGTTGGTCTTTGGAGGAGAAGCAGTGTTACCACTTGAGGTTCAAATACCATCATTGCGAGTGGCAATACAAGAGTCCTTAACGGAAGATGAAAGCGCAAGAGTAAGGTTGGCTGAGCTCGAGACCCTAGATGAAAGAAGGTTGTATGCTCAACAGAATTTGGAGATCTATCAACAAAGGATGGCAAATGCGTTCAATAAAAGGGTGAGGCTTCGCTCCTTTAAAAAGGGAGACTTGGTACTAATGGTTAGAACACCCATAGTAGTCTCACGAAGAACCAAAGGAAAGCTTGAGCCCAAATGGGAAGGACCTTATGTGATTGAGAAGGTTTATTCTAATGGGGCCTATTTGTTGATAACGATGGATGGTGACAGAATCATTCCCCCAACTAATGCAAGGTTCTTGAAAAGATATTACCCTTAAGAAAGCCTGCTAGGTTGAAAACCCGAAAGGGCGGCCTAGGCAAAAGTTAGGGCAAAAAAAAAAAAAAAAAAAAAAAAAAAAAAAAAAAAAAAAACACCAACGGTATTGTATGTGGTTAAACTGCTAAAATACCTCACCGAAATCTAAGGTGATAAAACATTGGATACTCCTGGCCCGCAAGAGTATAAACTGTGTACGGCCAAACAAAAGTAAAAAAAACCACCAACGGTATTGTATGTGGTTAAACTGCTAAAATACCTCACCGAAATCTAAGGTGATAAAATATTGTATTGAGAAATTTCATATAACAAGTAAATCTTTTGTGTAAAAAAAAAAAAAAAAAAAAAAAAAAAAAAAAAAAACCCACCAACGGTATTGTATGTGGTTAAACTGCTAAAATACCTCACCAAAATCTAAGGTGATAAAACATTGGATACTCCTGGCCCGCAAGAGTATAAACTGTGTACGGTCAAACAAAAGTCAAAAAAACACCACCAACGGTATTGTATGTGGTTAAACTGCTAAAATACCTCACCGAAATCTAAGGTGATAAAACATTGGATACTCCTGGCCCGCAAGAGTATAAACTGTGTACGGCCAAACAAAAGTAAAAAAAAACCACCAACGGTATTGTATGTGGTTAAACTGCTAAAATACCTCACCGAAATCTAAGGTGATAAAATATTGTATTGAGAAATTTCATATAACAAGTAAATCTTTTGTGTACGACTAAAATAAGACAAATCAATGTATTGTATTGAGAAATTTCGAATAACAAATAAATCCACCACTGAGCAAAATTTCATAAATACATTATGTTCTGATGAATAAAAAATAATAAAAGTGCATTCATTCATTAAGAGAAGCCTTAGCCCTTTCAAAAGCACGTTCCACAACACTATGTTGTCCATTCTTCTTCTTGTGTTGGCTCAAAACATTCAGAGCAGTTTGCACGTCTTCTTCTGATTTAATCCCACATTTCTTCAAAATAGGGGCAAATGTGGAAAGAACGTCATTCAACCAAAAAATCCATATGGGGGATCGCAAATGGGTAGAAATGCCACGGACATTAAAGGAATTATCCCACTTCAGTTTTTCATGCTTCATTCTCTTGAGAAGAGTATTAAATTCAGAGCAGTCAAGGTCCTCAGAAAATGGACGAAGGATTGAGACAGGGAATGAACCAATTGATTTTGAATGCCCTTTCTCGAGAATCTCACAGCAGTTTCGAATTCCTGTATAAACCAAGTCTTCGAAAGCCGTATGTAAAGGGATGTAGGGGTCCAACTCGGTGGGTGACAATAAAGCAGTGATAGGTTTGTGCCGAATTATTTTCGGACCAGATTTATCCAGTACATCCATCTCGTCACGTCGAAGATATTCAAGGGTCTTGTCCATGCTTCCTAAATAAAAAATATATAAAATAAAAAAAATATAAAAAAATAAAATAAAATAAAAATGGTTAGTGAAGGCAAAATGTCATAATATAAAGAGATTAACAAAAGCCCCTTGGCCAAGGACCCAATCCGTTGGGGTGACGGACACGTTCACTGCCAAGGACCCAATCCGTTGGGGTGACGGGCACGTTCACTGCCAAGGACCCAATCCGTTGGGGTGACGGGCACGTTCACTGCCAAGGACCCAATCCGTTGGGGTGACGGGTACGTTCACTGCCAAGGACCCAATCCGTTGGGGTGACGGGTACGTTCACTGCCAAGGACTCAATCCGTTGGGGTGACGGACACGTTCACTGCCAAGGACTCAATCCGTTGGGGTGACGGACACGTTCACTGCCAAGGACCCAATCCGTTGGGGTGACGGACACGTTCACTGCCAAGGACCCAATCCGTTGGGGTGACGGGCACGTTCACTGCCAAGGACCCAATCCGTTGGGGTGACGGACACGTTCACTGCCAAGGACTCAATCCGTTGGGGTGACGGACACGTTCACTGCCAAGGACTCAATCCGTTGGGGTGACGGACACGTTCACTGCCAAGGACCCAATCCGTTGGGGTGACGGACACGTTCACTGCCAAGGACTCAATCCGTTGGGGTGACGGACACGTTCACTGCCAAGGACCCAATCCGTTGGGGTGACGGACACGTTCACTGCCAAGAACCCAATCCGTTGGGGTGACGGACACAATCACTGCCAAGGACTCAAGCCGTTGGGGTGATGGACACGTTCACTGCCAAGAACTCAAGCCGTTGGGGTGACGGACACAATCACTGCCAAGAACTCAAGCCGTTGGGGTGACGGACACATTCACTGCCAAGGTTTCAAGCCGTTGGGGTGACGGACACATTCACTGCCAAGGACTCAAGTCGTTGGGGTGACGGACAAAATCACTGCCAAGGATTCAAGCCATTGGGGTGAAAGGACACAATCACTGCCAAGGACTCAAGCCGTTGGGGTGACGGATACAATCACTGCCAAGGTTTCAAGCCGTTGGGGTGACGGACACATTCACTGCCAAGGATTCAGGCCATTGGGGTGAAGGGACACAATCACTGCCAAGGATTCCAAGCCATTGGGGTGAAGGACACAATCACTGCCAAGGATTCAAGCCATTGGGGTGAAGGACACAATCACTGCCAAGGATTCAACCCATTGGGGTGAAGGACACAATCACTGCCAAGGATTGAAGCCATTGGGGTGAAAGGACACAATCACTGCCAAGAATTCTAGCCACTCATTGCCATTAGGCTAGAAGGGGCAATGATACCTGCAAAACAAACTCTGACGCCTTGCATGTTGCCTGCAAAAGAGGGAAAAAGACGTGAGCTATTGCCAAAAAAAGTCATCATGATTCGTACAATTAAAATTCACTTGTACGAATCACGAGGGGGCAAGGTTGATTTTCGACTTTTAACAAAAAAAAAAAAAAAAAAAAAAAAAGGTTTGCTAAACAGTTTGAAAAATAAAAATAAAAATAAAATAAATAAAGAAGTTCCTGTCCAATTAAAGTTTTTGGCACAAACCTGATGTTAAATACCATCATGATGAATCTAGATATAAACAGTCATGTCTTTGTTCCTGATTTTCTTTAGATTAACATACACAAATTTTTAATTGGTATAACATCCTGACTATTTCTCGAAATTTATATCATGGGAGGCCCCAGCAGATATGGAAGGGACTTTGTTTACCTCTAGATTATAATCTAAATATTAGCCATCTGCCAATCATTGGTCTATTTAGATTCATGATCTACAAAAAAAAAGGTTGCTCAAAACAGTCTTAAAAAAAAAAAAAAAAAAAAAAATCTGGTTAAAGAGAGAATCAGGCAGATTGCTGCTTTATGTTCTTTCTTGAATAAAAGAAATCTTATGCCTTAAAAAACATCTAGAATTTATGAGTATGACATCCATGAAGTTGGTATGGGTGTTAAAACTTTCTTATGACAGCAGCAAAAAAAAAAAAAAAAAAATAAAATAAAAAATGGCAGCAGTAAAAATCAAGGGGTGAAAAGAAAGCAATAAATATTATGATGAAAGTATACCTGATTAAAAGGAATATGAAGGAATTCTTTTGTTCCTTCTTTAAAGTACAGCTTTTGTTGGAAAGAAAAAAATAATGGCTGCAAAGTTGCTGGAAATTTTCTGAAAAAACTAAAAAAAATCTGCTAAAAAAATCTGCAGGAAAAATCTGCAGGGACAAAAATACATATAAAGGAAAAGTCTATCTTAAGAAAAGAGGTAGTGGTCTCCTAAAATACTTCAAACAAGCAAGAGTTTAGGTAGGATTTGAAATACTAAGAGTTTGTGTTGAATTAGAAATCCTACCAATGCAATCCATCCTATTCCATTTAGACAAACTCCTAAAATATATATAGATATATATATATCTGCTGTAAAAAAAATGGTGGCAAGTTGGAGGCCCACAAAAGAAAAGGCCCAATTAAAAAATGGTGGTCTAGAAAAGAAAAGGTCCATGATGGTTTAGAAAAATCCATGATGGCCTAGAAAACAATTTACTGCAAAAAAAAAATATATATATATATAGTGGCAAGTTGGAGGCCCACAAAAGAAAAGGGCCCATTAAAAAATAGTGGCCTAAAAAAAAAAAAAAAAAAAAAAAAAAAGAAAAGTCCAGGATGGTCTAGAAAAATCCATGATGGCCTAGAAAAAAATCTGCTGTAAAAAAAAAATGGTGACAAGTTGGAGGCCCACAAAAGAAAAGGCCCAATTTAAAAAAAATGGTGGCCTAGAAAAGAAAAGGTCCATGATGGTTTAGAAAAATCCATGATGGCCTAGAAAACAATTTACTGCAAAAAAAAAAAAAAAAAAAAAAAAACTAGTGGCAAATTGGAGGCCCACAAAAGGAAATGCCCAATTAAATCTTGGACCTTACTCATGACCCTTCAAAAAAAAAAAATAAAATAAAATAAAAGGTCAAGTCCATAAGAAGGACCCATGCAACAAAAGTAAAAGGGCCTATAAAAAAAAAAAAAAGTCGTCAACCCAAAAATAAAAATAAAAATAAAAATAAAAAAATAAAAAAAAGGCTAGGGACCAAAACACAGAAATAATCCCATCCAAGACCTAAAGATCATCCACATAAAAGTGCCAAATTGTCGTGACTCGCACAGTTAAAAAAATTCACTTGTGCAAGTCACGAGGGGCATTTGTTGGCACATAAATTTTAAACCAAATTTATGTTTAAATTTCAAATACAGTCAATGACACACATAGAGCCTACAATAAGATTGTTGTAGGCAATCACTTCCCAAAATGATTAATTTGCTCCGTTGAGGTATATAAATAAAACAACGTCGTATCTTAACGACGTTATTCAAGATGCTCAAATGACACGTGGAGCCTACGAAAAAATGACACCTGTAGAGCCTACAGCAAAGACATCACACAGGATGAAACCCCAAAGATCAATTCGGTTAATCAGATATACGATTAATCAGATAGCGCTATTATTCAAAATTTAAATAGCGTTATCATTCAATTTGAAATTCAAATATCATTCAATTTGAAATTCAAAATGAAGATGAAGCGTTCCTATCACCTGATGGCCCTCCATAAATATGAGGACCATCACACAAGACCGGGGGATTGGAAGATCAGAAGTGAAAAAGATCAGAGAGAAAGAGAAAGAAGTTGAGAGCTAAACAAATCGTTACAAGAAAGAAGAAGAGAAGGCTAGAGAATTCAAGAACCTACGCTAATGGCGATGAATAGGTAAAGGGTTCCAAACCCAAACTGTATTTTGTATTCGAGGGTTCAAAACCCATAATAATCGTAATAAAATATTTTCTTTTTTTTTAAAATTGTCTTTTGTTGTTTATTTTGTTCTTCATTAATCAGAGGTTTCATTTTGCATAAAATGTGTAATTAACGATCTGAAATACAGATCGGAAATAAGAACCTGCTATTCAAATAATCAACACTGTTTAGTCCAAAAGACTAAACAGTGGACATTTGTAACATAAAATTTTGAAATGTGTTGAAACACTTCATGTTTTAAAATTTGTGTCTACAATCACACACAGCTTTCCAATATCTAACAATAAAAAATAAGGAAGTCTCCTTGAAAGAGGGGGCGATGAAGCCCAAAAATATACAAAACAGAAAATTTTATCCCATAAACCCCTTAAATCTTCTATATTTATCCTCAAACACTCCTGAATTTCTTAGCGTGTCTTAGATAAATCTAAACATACCCCGTTAATGTTAGTGCAGATTCAGCAATATGACTCGGCATAAATTGATCCTTCAAAGCACGAATAGTTATCAAAGTTATTTTCTCTAAGACTCTTTTAACATATTGAGTCCTCCATGTATACTTCACTCATTCCATAACTGTTCATCTAAGAAAGGAAATACAGTATCATGGAAATATTTGTGCACTAGGATTGCACTAAAATTGTATACATCTCTTCCACCAGATATATATGCATTTGGTGAAAGTGTCCTGCAGCAGCCAAACCTAATCTGTCCTACACCTTACTGATGGAGTTTCATTTCCCAAATGAGTAATTAATCCATTTTGAAATGCCAAAGCAGCACATTTTGGGGCATGTAATGAACCTGGAGAGTTCCATAAAATAACAAACAGAAGCAGGAAATAATCAAGTAACATTTGACATAGTTACCTGTACATCTCCGGCAGCAAATACACCTTCAATAGAAGTTTTTGCAGTACCCTCCACCAATACATAACCTTAGCTGTCAAGTTCAATTTGGCCTTCCAAAAATTGGCTATTTGGTGAATGACCTATCCCATAGAATAAGCCTTTTGCCTCAAGCACAGACTCGTCCCTAGTGTCAACTTTTCTAACCAAAATGCCAGACATTTGCCCTGTCGTATTGCTAACAATATCCAGAGTCTTTGTATTGAAGTGCACGGTGATATTTGGATTGTTGTAAACTCAGAAACATTCGCCATAATAAACCTGTTAAACAAACATTCAGGGAGTTGAAACTCAACATCTAAATTGTTCATTAGTAATTCTATTCACCAAATGGGGTGAAAAGAGCAACCCATCCCATTAAATACATCAAACTCGTATAACAAGAAAGAATCAAACTAGAACATGCATCCAAAAAGAAGGGGGCCACACACATGTGAGGGAATAGAAAACAACCACCACCATAAAGCAAACTTTGGGTCAAAGTTTCATATCCAGATATCATAATGCCCCCACACGCAATCATGTTAAACAATACAAGTTTAGGGGCAATACTCAATAACGAACTTAGGGGCAATACCACAACCAAAGAATTAGCATAAACATACCAACTAGGAAGCACAAATGCTTTTAAAAAGGTGCCCTGTGCGTATGGTGGTACGTGTTAGACACCAACACTCTTTGGACATGCCCCAACACTGTGAACGTATTGTATATTTAGCATTAGAGCATTAGAATTTCCTTTTAAGAGTTTCCTATTTTGTTCTTTCCTAATGTGTTTAGTGCATCTCTCTACTTAAGAAACATTCGGTCTTGTAATTGATTAAGAGATTAATGCAAAACTAATTTTCTCTCTTTCTCCTCTACCAAGTTCTGAGACCTTGACAATGGGGGTTATGAGAAACAACCACCCACCAATGCTGGACACACATCCTATCATTTTTCAAATCTTTTAAAACCAAACACACTTCAAACATTGGCGGCACACATCTCCCTTAGACGTGACACATGTAATTTATCTAGTCATACCGGAAGATCATTTTGGTGGTGTGCCACCCACTAGCAAGGGGCTTTTTTAATTTTAGGAATTCAAACGCCTAAAACTTCCAATTTGTTTTGGAATAGAGCTTTTTAAAATAAATATAAAAATAATGTAAATTTAAACATATTAATCCCTCTTCCTTTAGCTTTTTAAATTTGAGAATCCAAAAGCTTAAAACTTCCAATTTGTTTTAAAATAGAGGTTTTTAAAATAAATATGAGGAGTGACGTGTCAAGAAGATGATTAGTTGATATTTAAATATTCTCTAATTATCAACCAATCATCTGCTTGACACATTACTGAGTCTAGAAAGTGCATCTAAAAAGTGAACTTGTATATCATTTTCCTTATTATTATTTTGATATCTATTTATTTTTTCCCATGTCCATGTTTTTTTTATTTAAAATTTCCCTGTTAATGCGTACATATTGTATCACAGCCGCATGGTGTATACATGTATTCAGGCTTCTTATTATCCTAGCAAATCATCATATTATCTGGAAAATGTTTCCACTGGAAGCAAAATAGGAGCCATGGGTAATTTACTAATTGATTCAGGACAACACTGACCCGAAACAGTTGCTTAGGGTTGAAGATACTAACTACAGAGCTTAAGACCAGGATGACTAGTAAGCTTGCAAAATGTTGGGGGTAATAGTAGTATCTTTAGCTTGAAAAATTTATTAATCCGGGTTACCATATTATTGTAGCATCCTACTGATAAGCCTCACACATTGCATAATTAAGAGCATCATACAACACCATCTAGGAAGGTAACATAGTTACCAGTGAAATATGTCTCTTTGCTTCATTAAAAGCCCATTATCATATCTAAGTATAAAAAATAAGTAATTATAACCACAGAAAACAGTTTTAAGAGCCCAGTTTTAAGAAAGCAACACTTAGTGCTATGCGCCCAAATAGTAAATTGAAAGTCTAACATGCTTTTAGAAAGCAAAGTCCTCTATTGGTCAAATATAAAACTACTCTTCAATATATCATTTAAAACAACTACAAGAAGATAAAAATAACTCTGTATTCCTATAAATTAATTGAGGTATTAATTAAACAAAAGAAAAGAGATGTACATTCTGCTAGCTGCACTTGCCGCTGATAAACAATGGAACAAAACTAATAATAAAGCGGATCTACTGCAGCACTGACAACTATGATAGAATTTGTGCAAAAAGTTGACCTTAAGTAAATTGAATTTCAAGTTTCATAAGCAGTACCTTATGTGGAAGATTGGAGTAAAGTAAAACAAATGAGAAAATTGGAAGAATGTAGAACAAAACCCTCCTATCAAGAAAAACCCCAATCTGCAACAAATATGTTACATCAAGTTAGAAAGGGGGAAATGTACTTTAACTCAAGTTGGACAATTTCAAAGAGATCCAAATTCTAAGCAACATGTATGCTGTATAGAATTTTAACTAAATGTCACTACATCAAAAGATCTGCAAACTATTATTACACTAAAACATGAATAGTTTAAGAAAAAGAAAAGCCTCGCTAGCTATTTATGCAAACAAAAACCAACTCAGAGAAGCATTTAACATTAAAGATTTTTAAATAAGTTCTTATGCTTATAAAACATGTAATATGATTAGCAGGCGAAATGACCATCAGTACTTTACTGAGCTCAAAAGAAAAAACATTTCTCGGGACCACTTTTCTAGTAAGATATAATACCCACTACACTGCACTCCAGAGTTGTTAACCATGACAATAGAGAAGAATCTGAAAAACGTAGACATCCAATCCAAGCAGCAAGCATATCTCATCACACTGTGACTGAACAACTAGCATATACACGAGAATGAGATGCCTGGCAAGGCAAGAAAGAGCTTTTTATATCAGTTTCTAGACTTACCAAAAAGAGAGGATATGAAGCAAGCAACGAGCGGGGAAGTGCTGAAGTGAAGTACCAATAAAATGGGATGTGTCTAGAGTAAATATTGAGGAACAAATAAAATATGAATTTCACAAGATACTCTAGTTATGTCAAGGGTGTATTTTGACGAGAGTTTTGAGGAATTTATGACATAAAAAGTATAATAGAGTAGCACAAACAGACCACTACCTGAGCATAGCTGAGCAGCCAAGAATTAAAACACCCAAAAAACAGTAGCAAACTTACCAACAACATAGCACACCAGAGACCATCACAGCAGCAACCATGCCCAGACCACCCTCAGCCATTGACACAGATTCCAGTGAACACTGCTTCCATATGAAGAATACATCTAATTAAACAAACTGACATATGCATAGCTCAGCTCCTATTCCTAATGCAATATTGAACCTGCTGCCATGTCATGATCCTTGCTCCATTTAGCAGCAACTAAAAGTGATAACTCAGAGCCCACCCAGCAACGGGGCAGCCTCCTTATAAGCCCAGAGAACTCGAGGCCAATCCACAGCAATAGACAACAATATCACCAACCTCAAGGCCACACTCCAAAACAGCATGTCAATTTAGTATCAGTTAGGTAAAACAGCATGTAAATCCAAATCTTTTAGAAGAAAAATTCCAATAAATATTAGAAAATACAAAGTAATTAGTTTGTAGTTAATAACATTTCTATAAGGGAGAAAAAAGAAAAATTTTAGACTTAAATTCATATACAACAAATTAGATATTAGCATATTCCTATCGATGTGTATTTTTAATAGAAGCCACTGAAGTCAAGGAGCATTTAACCAAAAAATAACATGATATGCAAAACTTCTGCACCTGCTTTCACTTTTTCTCCTTTCTCCCCCCCTAAGGTTAGGCTCCAAACCTTCAACCCAATGCTTTTTGAAAAGGCAGAAGGATAACAATTTCTCATTTGCAAAATTCAAGAATAGGAACATTGTTACAGTTGAAAGTTAATCATGTCACATAACAAACAGAGGCTTGGTTTCAAAAAATTAAGCCTTAACATGCCTAAGAAAGTTAATCAAAACTAACAAGTAAATGACAACAACATACTGACAGTCTAGCAAGCGCAATGATTTCAGCTTATGGATGACATATAAATGGTAATTTGGCTTCTTTGTGATATTATTATCAAGAAGACTAAGAAACTGCAGCTTAGGGAGTGATGCAAGAGGATCAATCTCAACCAAATTCGTTAGTTGATTGTTAGTGAGAACCAAAGTATGCAACTTGGGCAAGAACTCTGCAAATCCACAAAACAGAACATATCAAGCTTATGTTTGCTGAATAAGCATTATATTTTGTGATTTATTCACATTTTTATTTCACCAAACTTTTCATCTCCTTGGTGATTTCTCATATATAACATGATAAGCTTCAAATATAGCCATTTTCTTTATATATATATATCTATACACAAGATCCAGAGGATTGCACCCGCCCATTGATAGTGAGTATCCTGTGGAGGCCAAATGGCCCATTTCACTAGCATAGAAAATGAAGGTAGAAACATTATCAGTTATGTACAACTATTTAGATTTTTTAATAATGTTTTCATCTTTCCATTTCAAAATTATGAGTCATTCAGATAATGGCATCTAATTTAATAACTATTCATTTTGTTTTTTGCTATTTATGAAATAAAGAAGTCCATGTTACTCAAGGAGAAACAAAACAGAGCTGAAGCCAGCCATACATGAACAATTGATGCTATCACATCTTAAGTCTAAATGGCCCATTAATTCCACTCCCACAGGTCAACTACCCCTAGACCACACACAAAAAGCACTAAAAAAAGGTACAATTCATAGCTCTAAACCCCACCAATTCATAGACCTCGTATTTTTTCCCTTTTGCATAGAGAAATTGACACTCGACGCAAGGAGAGAAAGGAATTCATAGAAATTAAGTGAGGTGTTCACTTGTAATAATACTATAGAGATATAGATAGATATGTATTAAAATAACACCCACAAGAAAACAATATAAAAGCATAGGAAGAGCCAGCCATTCTTAGTGGCATTTTATCAAGCACCTAGGAGGCATAAATAACATATATATAGTTTTCTTCTCTGCTAGACAGTAGAAATAAAATAGAGATACATAGAGATACCTAAGAAAACATAGATTCACAAACATACCCAGCCAAAAACAACAAAGAGAAACAGAGAAGTAATCATCGTACACATAACACAAATCATCTTGATATGGAGAGTCACGATTTTGGTATATGTTAATATTTAGATACATACAAACATATGCAAACGTCACACAAAGACAAGGAAGAGAATCACCTCATACGAATTTTCTTTCCAGCAAAAACCTAGCACAAATCTTGAATAAAGAGAGAATGGTGAAAGTAAAATAGGAACCATTAGAAGTAAAAATCAAAATTACCTGAAAAATTGGCAATGACAACGAAACCTTAATTTTTCAATCAAAACCCCCCAAATAAAAACCCAAAATTCTCAATTTAAAACTTAACTTCTCAAAATTTTTATTTTTATTTTTCAATTAAAGTCCCCAAATCACTAAACATATACATGAAATAGAACAAATGGTGATAGAAAAATCTGAACAGAGTTTGGCTAGAAACAGAAAAATCTACCTCCAAAGGGCTTCGGGACTACCGTGTTTGCCTCTCAATCTCCACCGATTCAATTGATAGTAGAACTTTGAAGAACAACGGTTTGAAGAACCCTTTCCCCTTCCAACCAATTCACTGCCTTTCTTCTCCCTCTGTCCCACAATCAGTGTCTTGTAGGTCGCCCATGCGGTTTCGTTAAAAATCAATTTTATTGTAGTGTATGACATAAAAGATGAAATTATATAAAAATAATAAAAAGAAAATTAATTTTTTTTTAGTTTTTTAGTAGAAAAAAAATTAAACTAAGTTTATGAAAATAAAATCAAACATATTGAAATTGATAATCTAACCACATTTTTTAGAAAAGTTTAAATTAACTCAAATTAGCCATGTCAACTTAAGAGTATGTTTAGCCTTGATGGGTTCATTTTGTGATCTAATTCAATGATCACTTTAATTTTACAATTCAATAACTAGAATATTTAAAACTCTTTCAAAAGTTATAATAAAAACACAAATCAATAAATCACCTGTTTCACTAGTAAAACTTTTACCGACGAATAGTGTTATCGTCGCTAAATGTTTAACTCTTTGCCCACGCCAACTTGTCGTCACCAAAAGTAAATACACTAATAGCAACGCTCATTGTGTTGGTAAAAAATAAGCCTTGTAGCTAAAACTTTTGAAATTTTGGTGCCAACAAATAATTTTCGTGCTTAAAGAATGTTATGCTTTTTTAGCAACGATAGTAAATTGTGTCGGTAAAGGTATACTTTTACCAACGAAATTCATCACTGTGTCGCAAAAAATATACTTTTCGCTACGAAAAATTGACATCGTCGCCAAAAGTAGTTGCCAAAAGTGCAATTTCTTGTAGTGTCTGTGTGTGTGTGTGTGTGTTGTTTTGTTCTGTGTTGTTCACCATCATCCTTCTCTCTTTCTCTCTCTCTCTCTCTCCCTCTTGCCACTATTTCATTGAGAAAAAAGAAAAAAGAAAAAAAAAAGGGTGGTAGGAAGGGGAAGAGGGGGGCCAAAACGAGCCAGTCTATTTTCGAGTAGAGTTGTTTAATTTTTGGAAAAATTATTTATAAGTCCTATTAGGAAGACTTATGCTACATATCGTCCTACTAAAAAACTTATGTTCTCATAAGTCCTGGAGGAAATTTGTTGACACATTTACCCTCAATATTAGTTGTTAATATCATAAATAATAGTAAAACCATATATAGAAAATTGAATGTTACCATAGATTATATCTATATAAACATAACGTAATGTGACACCTACATAAACGTAACGTGACACCTACATAAACGTAACGTGACACCTATGATCTATGGTAACTTACAATTTGAAATTGCAAGTTACCATAGATCATATCTACATAAACGTAACGTAATATGACATCTACATAAACGTAACGTGACACCTACATAAACATAACGTGACACTTAGGAAATTGAATGTTACCATAGATCATATCTACATAAACGTAACGTAACGTGACACCTATATAAACGTAACGTGACACCTATGATCTATGACAACATTCAATTTCCTAATGTTATCATTAGGAATGGCAACGGGGCGGGGCGGGGCCGAGGATCACCCTCCCCGTCCCTGATCCCTGATGGCAGAACTTCCCCCCCTCCCCGTCCCCGATGGGGAACCCACCCCCACCCCCCACCTCCACCCCCGCCCCCTAACGGGGATCGGGTTTCCCCGACCCCGAAAATCCCCGCTAAAAAACAACATCAACAAATCTCAACATCTCAGTGAGCTCAAAAAGCAACATTAAGAAGATCAAAAAATATATATATGTCATAGATATATATATATATAACAATCATAAAAAAAATTATATATATATAACAATCATCAAAAATCATAGATATATATATACACACAACAATCAGATCTATTCTTCTTCTTCAGATCTGTTCTTCTTCTTCATGAATCACAATCTGACGGACGGAGGGCTTCACGGACGGGGGGAAAGGGAGAGGGTTCATGATCTGACGGAAAGCTTCACGATCTGATGGATGGAGGGCTTCACCGTGAAGCCTTCACGGACGGAGGGATCTGACGATGGAACGCTTCACGGACGGAGGGAGATGGAGAGGGAGAGGGGGAGGGGGAGAGGGAGAGGGAGAGGGAGAGGAGAGGGAGGGAGAGAGATGAGACTGAGTCTGAGATTTGAGGGAGAGAGAGATGAGGGCCACGGTCGGTGAGAGAGAGAGACACAGAGGAAATGAGAGGAAATGAGATCATCTGAGAGAGTTGAGAACAAAAGTACAACTAATATTTATATAATACAAAATATAATCGGGGAAAATATAATACAAAATATAATACAACTAATATTTAATAATACAACTAATCATCGAGGCGAGGATGAATCGGGGAAATTCCGGGGCGGGGCCGGGGCCAGGGCTGACGAGCCTATCCCCGTCCCCGGCCCGAAATTGATTGGGGAGTGATTTTTTAATACCATCCTCGTCCCCGCGGGAATATTTTTCGGGGAAAAACCACTTATTTCGGGGTCGGGGGATCGGGTCCCCGTCGGACCGGGTTTAAATTGCCATCCCTAGTTGTCATAGATCATAGGTGTCACGTTATGTTTATGTAGGTGTCATGTTACTTTACGTTATATAGGAAATTGAATGTTACCATAGATCATATTTATATGAAACGTAACGTGACACCAACATAAACCAGCAACATTTTCACATTCAATTTAAAAAAATAAAAACTCATTAAGTTTGCGAAACGTAACGTGACATGTTACGTTACGTTTATGTAGGTGTCACGTTACGATACGTTTATATAGGTGTCACGTTACGTTACATTTATGTAAGTGTCACGTCACGCTACGTTTATGTAGGATCATGTGGAATACATTCCTATCTAAATAGGACTTGAGACTCTATAAGAAATTACATAGGACTTAGCCTACCATAAGTGTCCGAAAAGGGACTTATAAATAATTCTCCCTTAATTTTTTATCATTTTTGGTTTTAAATATTATAAACAAAAAATTATGTCCTTCTAAATTACGAGGACTTAAAAAATAAATTTTTTAATACAAATATATTTTTTTAACAAAATACAAAAATATTTAGAAAATGAATGACTTTTTTAACAATTGCCAAACATAATGGATTCTATTATTATTATTATTATTATTATTATTATTATTATTTTATCTCAATTGTCAATTAAACAAATTAAAATAAAAAAATAAATATATACTATGTGAGTGTTTGGGAAGTGGGTTTTTTTTATAGGTTTTTTTAATTGTAGGATATTATTGGAGAAATTTTTTTTTATGTTTGGGAAGATAGTTGGGTTTTTTGTGGTTGGATGTGATGTTTGCGAGATAAAAAGTGAAATGATTATGAGGTTTGATGTGATATTTTGTTTAGATTGTTTTTTTTTGGTTTTGTAATCAATTTGTTTTTTAGTGAAAAAAAACAATAAAAAACCAAAAACCAAACTTCCCAAACACCCCCTTATGTATACATTATACAGTTACCTATATTTATTTATGGTAAAAAAAAATTGCAGTTATGATTTAATTAAATGGGATTATGGAAACGATAATGTTCCTAATTTGGCCGCCATTATTTTTTTTATTTATGTATTAATACATGCATTACAGTACCAACTTGGCGAATAAAATGCTAGTTAGATACAGAGAGAGAGAGAGAGTGTGTGTTTGGATTTGGTTTTTGTTTTATTTTACTGGGTGTCTTCCTGTTAAATCCTTTCAACATTTGTATTGATCCTTGTTGTGGGTATTGTTGATTAGGTAGTTTTCATGCTGTATTGTTTTGGGATTGAGGAGATCAAGGTATGCACTCCAAATACTTGTGATATTGTTGCTCATTTTTTTTTACCTTATTGTAAATTTATAAAATACCACAAAATGTTGATATTTCTTCATCCTCTGTGCTTATAGATTAAGATTGGTTAGGTGATTAAGATCCGATTCACATTTTCCTGCTCTTTTGAACCAGTGTTTCTCTGATTTGGAGGCCATTGAAGTTGGAGCTGATTCACATTTTCCTCCTCTTTTGAACCAGTCCTATTTTTGTTCATTGCTGGAGTCATGGCGACAATGCTGCATTCTAAGTCCAGGCCCTCGTATTCTTGGTGGTGGGACAGTCACAATAGCCCAAAGAATTCAAAATGGCTTCAGGAAAATCTTAAAGGTGTTTGTTTTGTCACTTAATTTTTGTTGGTTTCTGGTTTTAAGGATTGATGTCTTTTGCTTGCAATTGATATTTCTGTGTTTGTCCTTTTCTTTTCTTTATGTTGTTTATTATTTTAAAGAATCATGAAATTATAAGATAGTAGAAAGCAGAGGCAGACCTTCATATTATCAAGTTAGGGAACTTACTCCTAGGTCTTTGGTCCGGTAATTACTGATATATGTGGGACGAGAGGACTACATGTACTTGGGGGATTAGTTGGGGAGAAGCCGCGGACACCCTTGTGAGCCAAAAAAAAAAAGGGATGGGACTTGCCAAAAAAAATATATATATAGAAAAAGAAAGCCCAAGTATGGAATTTCTTGATAGTTATTATTTGGATTTCCATTCTTTCCATTAGATATGGAACCATTTTTGTTGTGTTAAATAATAATTTAGTACATAAATAACGGCTAACACTTTTTGACATTCGCTTTGGGTTGAACTTCATACAGCAATGGAGAGGGAGTTAGTTCAGAAACATATGTTGAAGTTAAGACTTTCGGAGGATTTTAGAAAATGATGAAATTTGATGCTATAGTTTTTCCAATCCAAATGTTGTTTATGATTTTTGGTTAATATAATATTCATAATTTGTACAATTAAAATATATAATTTTAAGTAACTAAAATTGTTTATAAAATTGTTGTTCATATTAAATGAGAAAGGTAAAATTGGGATAAAATTCACCATTATGGAGAATTGAACTTTTGGGCAACATTTTATAAAAAATAGGACTTATTTGTCCAAAATAAAATTTGATAGGACTCAATAGTAATCTTGAGAGCAAAATAGGACTTATTGATAATTTTTCCAAGAAAAAATTTGATTCGTGGGGTTGCATTTATTGAATCAAAATAGCCCTAGCAAGTAAGGATACCATTGTGCCAACTACTCAACTTTGAGTAGAGTTGATTAAACTCTATTAGCATACAAGTAATATACGATGTAGGTTTGCAATTGAATCTCGTGATCTTAAGTGTGAGTGAACTTTGTTAGGGTTCCTTGACCTAGAAGGTAATACCTAAGTTGCATACTTGGAGGTGATATTTCTCTTCTAGAACCACGATTATGTGGTTCAAACCAAGAATCGAGTTTTAGAAACATGTTTATGCGGAGTAACTCATAATGCAGTTTAAACCAAGGCATTGGGATTACTGTTTTGGTTTCAAATTTTAACCTTTTTCCCATGCAAATATGATTCGTGATAGTGCTTCCTTCCTCAATTCTTAGTTTCCATTTATTCCTAGATTGGGATGTATCTCATTTTCAAGCTGAGAAAGAGCTGACAATGCTAGTGTCAAGTTGAAGTCTTATTCGCTGCTTTTTCTATTTTTCAAGTTTTTCGGTATGGCTTCCATGCTATAGGTTCCCACCTAAGGTTTTGCAACCTATATGGAATTCTTGATTTTCTTTTGATAAATTATTCTGGCCTTGGTCCATGACAATTAGTGGTTGTTTGGTTTATGGGTTAGCATTAAAATGTCCTCGAATGTTATCTTTCCTACTTTCTATACTATTATTACTACCTTGTTACAAAGGTGAAATCAGCATGAATGACACTCTTCTTCCAAGAAGTCTAGTAAGTTTCTTCTTGTATTTCATATCATTTCCTACTAGTTTGTATGTTTTTTCATATGACGCTTTGCATTCATTAATGATAGAGTACGTAGATCACCTCAGTGCGTTCTAAGAAAATTGATCTAATGGTCATTTGATCCATCTGTCTTCAGTTTTTAACAGTCATAAAAGTTCCAGTCATAATTGGTCCTAATGCTTCCCCTATTTTAATAATAATAAATGCATTTCAGCCTGTTTGAAATCGTATTTGAAGTGTCGCAAATATTTGATGGCCTATTTTAAAGCTTTTTTTTAAGGCCACAATATTAACTCTTCCACATGTGGTTTTCCGAACAGATATGGATGCCAAAGTCAAAGCAATGATCAAGCTCATTGAAGAAGATGCAGATTCCTTTGCAAGAAGGGCAGGAAGTACTACAAAAAAAGGCCCAAGCTCATGAAACTAGTTGAGGAGTTCTACCGAGCGTACCGTGCCTTGGCGGAAAGGTATGATCACACAACAGGGGGGCTCCGCCACATGGCAGAAGCATTTCCTAACCAAGTCCCGTTTGTACTGTCTGATGATTCACCTTCGGGATCTTCAGCACATGAACGTGAACGTCACACGCCTAAAATGCCACATCGGTGTGAGCATTGCTTGGAGAAAATATCTAAGCTGGAGAGTGAACTCTCTTGTGCTCAAGAGGAAATCAGATGCCTTAACAGTGTGGTTCTGATTGAGACTGCAAAGCTCAAGAGTGCTGAAGAAAAGTGTGTTCTGTTGGAGACATCAAATCAATCCCTGCGGTTAGAGGCGGAAAATCTAGTGAAGAAGATAGCAATGAAAGATCAACAGCTTTCTGAGAAGCACGAGGAGTTGGAAAAGCTTCAAGCTTGTGTACAAGATGAGCAATTGTGTTTCGTGCAAGTTGAAGCCACCCCTTAAACTTTGCAGAATTTGCACTCTCAATCTCAATAGGAGCAGAATGCTTTAGCATCGGAGCTTAAAAATGGGCTTCAAATGTTGAAAGACTTGGAAATATGCAAACATGATTTGGAGGAAGAAATTCGGCAAGTTAAGGAGGAGAATAGAAACGTGAATGAGCTGAATTCATCATTCGCCATTTCAGTGGAGAATCTGCAAAGTGAAATCCTTAAATTGAGGGAGATGAAGGAAAGACTCAACGAGGAGGTTGGACTGCAAATGGGTCAAACTAATTCCCTCCAGGAAGAGATTTCTCATCTGAAAGAGGAAATCAAGGATTAACTAATTCCCCCGCTCGACCGATCAAAGATCGGCTTGTACTAAGCATAATATTTTATTTTTGAAAACACATGTGTTCTTATTCTGGTTATTAACCTAGAATTACTATGTGATGCGCATAGCATATAAGTATAGACTAGATCGCCTAAGTTGGAACAAAACATTGCATGTTCGTTTGTGAAAATGATTTTGAAGTTTGCTACTCGCAAGTAGGCTAAATCGAGGATTTCAATGAATTGTTCCAATTCAAGTAATCCAACCTTCACCCACAGGCATTCAGGCTGTTAAACACTTAAGCAGTTAGCCTTATGGCAAACATGCTTTCATGGCAACATTAATACACATGCAATATGCTAAAGCATAAACACTCACAGTGTACTTCGAGCCAAAACAAAGAACTAGTTAGAAATCATGCATGATCCTAGTTCATGTTAAGATGGCTAATGCAACACATGCAAAAATGCAGCCAAAATAGGCTCGGCTATTCTAAGATGGCATATGAAATGCAACTTGATAACATGCTGTTGAACACGTATTCAAGTAAATATTGAAATACTATGCAGTTTGTATGATGCGGCGAGCCCGGTGCATGCAATACAGATGAATGGATGCACACATGCAAAGCATAAGGTATGCTAATTGAAATATGCCCTAAAACTAACCATCGTAAGTGGTTAAGTAAAAAGGAGAAAGAAATGGGGATTGGAAGACATGCATCACACACACGAACGCTTATTACAACAGTTAGCCCTCTTGACGGATGGTCCGAATAAGAAGCTAACTAGCTAATCTAAGCTAATTAAACTACTTATTACACAACGAAGCTAATTAACTAATCCTAGTTAACTAACTATTACAAAACAGTTTCATTAGCTAACTACACTAGCTAATTAAATACGAACAAATAGCTAAACACATTAACTATTTAGGTACAGAACCAAAGCATAAACTAGCTAAGGAAAGCAGTAAAACAAGGTCCTTAGAAGGAGAAGAGTGCATGCTTGCCCGGTCACCTCGTTTGGAAATCCATCATGATGCCCCAATTTGCCTCTGTTTGTAATTGCTCTCAGAAACTTACACCAAGCTCCAGATAGCTTCTAACTCACCTTGGGGACCTGTGGGAGGGTGGCCGACCGGTTGTTGATGTGGGAGACCACCTGCCGACCACTTTTTGTTGTTGCAGGGCAGAAAAAGTGGTCGGCCAGCTAGTTTTTTTGGCTAGCCGACCAGTTGTTGCTGCATTTTTCCACTTTGCTGCAACAGAGAGCAAGAAAGGGGATGGTAATGCATTTGCAAGATATGTGTGCACAACCACCCTCCCTATCATTTCATAAGCTCAAGGGAGTGTAGTTCTCGACCCTTGGACCACCAATCACGCATCTCAATGTATGATGGCCGAGAGGCGAAGTTGCTCAATTCAATATGAAATGAATGCACAAGTAAACACATAAAGCCTAAAACTCTATCATGTATGATCAAGAGCGTCGGCGACTGAGAATTAAGGCACGTTTCATAACTTCAAGTATGAAATGTCCCTTATTTCCCGTGTTTGGACTAACACCTATTCCAAACACAATGCAACACATAACATGGCATGCACAATGCTATGTAACATGGAGTATGCAAAAATGCAATGCAACACAAGCATGCAAATATGCAATATAACTTAAGCATGCAAACATGCAATGCAACATGAACAACCTAACAAGGCTAATGGCATGCATGCACAATACTAAGAACAACATGGCCCACTTAATGCAATGTGACATGATTAACTTAACAAAGCTAATAACATGCAAACTATGCTAATGCATGCACAATACAAACAACAACTAGCATACACAATGCAAATGGACATGGCATACACAAATGCAATGAACCATATGGCATACTCAATGCAATGTGACCTAAGCATGCAAACAACATGGCATACACTATGCGATGAATCAACATGCAAACAACATGGCATACTCAATGCTCTGAACTACATGGCATACATAATGCTCAATGGAATTAAACCAAAATGGATAGACCTCGGTCATGCCCAAATCAGTGGCCATAATGATGAAACCAAGGCACAAAAGACAAGGCATGCATGCACAATGCATTGGCCTTTCAACTAGGCCTAAGAGCACAACCCTCGAGAAGGCTCAAGGAGTGACAAATGCGGAAGTGTAACAACACTAAATGCACTGAAATTAAGTAAGAAATGATGCCAAATCATTCAATCAAACACAAGTATAGCATGCAAAGGTCCTAAAGCATGAAAGCTAATAAAGAGGACTACAAAGGAGGCATGCAATACATGGAAACTATGCATGAACCAACCATGGACAGAGTTGAAATAGGTCAAAACAATGACCAAAACATGCTAAGATGGAGGCTCAAAGACCTAGGCATGCAAGCATACACACTAGGCCACAATAAGACAACAATGCACAATACTCAAAGGCATTTAAAACATGAAAGAAGTGGGAATATAGTTATGCTATAAGCTCTAAAATGAAGTATTAAATGATGCCAAATCATCTAAATAGCCCAAGATAGCATGCACGAGTCATCAAAACACAAAGCTAGCAAGGCCAATTGCACTACAGCTATACAAAGCATGAAGCATATGGCAAAGGCAGCCCAAAACAGTCCTAGAACATGTTAAAATGATACTAAAACATGTATGGAAGGAAGCCAAAACAAGCTAACATGAAGGGCATAAGGCATAATGCATACAAGGCAAATATGGTGGATTACACTACACCTATTAAGACCAAGCATGGGATGACTTAACCAATAAAAATCAGAGTTATATCGTGGCAAAATAACCCCAAAAACACATTGAAATGATAGCTAGCAAGCGTAGGCATGGAGGCATACGCAATGATTCATGTTAAGGCATAAAGGGGGAAACCCTCCAACGCATTGAATGAGTGATAAATGCAAGTGCATGACCATGAAACATGGGTTAAAATCACATTATAAGTGATGCCAAATCATTCAAATAGGCCAAGCAATGCATGCTAGTGGACTTGACACACAAAGCTAACAAACTAGAATGCACTATAGCTATACAAAGCATGGCATGCATGACCAAAAAAACACAAATCAGAGCTAGAGCATGCTAAAACATGGACAAAAGCTTCTTAAAGTTAAGCCAAAAGCATGTTAGAATGACATGTTAAAGCATGATGCATGTTAGGCTATTTCATGGAATTGCACTACAAGTGCATGAGGCATGCAAGAGGTGACCAAACCAAACCCTAACAGAGGTATGACATGGCAAAACATCACTAAAAACATGCTGAAATGAAAACAAAACAAGTTAGAATGACATGCTACTTCATGAAGCATATAAGACTAGTTTGTGAGATTTACACTACAAGTGTATTAGGCATGCATGGAGTGACAAAACCAAGTAAAAAAAGTGGCATGCCATGCTAAAATAAGCCCAAATACAAGCCAATATATGGCCAACATAAGCTTAGCAAACATGCTCACACATGAGGCATATGAAGCAAGTATTCAAGACACAAGGAGAGGGGATGACCCTCTCCTTTTTGGGACCTCAAAACACCCTTCCAGTAGGTTGGACACACTGTTTGGCAGCATCTAGTTTTCTTTCTTCGCTAGACTCCATGTTTTGAAGGTTCTTATCGTTGTTGTTATTGCTGTTTACATTCAATATTTTATCACCTTGGATATAGTGAAAACATGTCGATGTTTACATTTTGGTGGCTTTATGATGCAGTTTGGTTTTGCGCTGCTAAATGTGCATGTTTGTTGACCCCTTTACTTTTGAACCAGAACTCTTATTCAAGGGGAATCACAATTCAGTTTAGAAAGGAGGAGGAAAGTAGGGACTTCCATTGTGCATTTGACCAATGGAAGAATGAAGTGGTTGTTCAAGGTGCTCTTTTGATATCCGCCTATAATTTTTGTTGAAAAAATGGATGTATATCTAGTCACCTGTTTGATACAATTTTTTTGTTTTGATTTGTTGCAACCCCTTTTTCCCTATTTTATATTTTGTTTAGTTGTTCTATTGAGTATTGTTTGGTCATTAAGATTCTTTAGTGCTTTGCTTGTAATTTGTACAAAGAACAATCGTATCTTGCATGGAACTTTAAATGAGGTGAAGCTTCTATTTGAAGTCATATGTCCCAACTTATTTTGAATGCTTTTGCATAAGATTGTGCCCTAATAGCTATAGGCACTTTAATTGGGTGTTGTATCTCTGTTGGGCATGCGTTTAGTATTGACACCTCTTGGGCATACTTCGGTGATGTGTCCCTAACTCAGATTAAATTTAATTATTTTGGACACTTTCACACGTTTCAAATACTTCTTAAGATTGCCCAAGTGTTCATTAAAATTTTTTTTTGACATTTTTTGATAAGTAAAATTACATTAGAGAAGGTGCCAAGGGGGCACCACCCTTATACAATGAGAAAAGAAAAAAAAAATCCCTAATTAAGATGGAGAAATTGAGATTTTGAATGAGGAGCAGTTGTAAATCATGGTTTAGAGAAGCCTAATTGTTTCTTGTTTTCCCTTGCAGGATCATGTGAACCAAATGGAACATTATCAGCTTCTAAAAGCAAGTTTGATGATAAGATAGAGTCATCTTCTGCCAAAATGTATTTTCATTACTATGGACAATTGCTACATCAACAAAATATGCTACAGGATTATGTGAGGACAGGTAATATTACTGAGCTTTGATTTGTTGCTTGCTGATCTTGTTGTAGGTGTTTACCTTCTATGTTTGTAATTAAAAATTCTTTGTTAAAGGCATATGTGCCATTGTGCTGCTGGTAAAATGCTTTGTATCTTGTCAAACATTTTTGTTTTCCTTAATTGTAAAGAAATGCATGTCTATATTGAGTAGTTATAGATCACAAGGTGAATCTTTGTTTGTTGGCTTCTAGAATTCTATCCCAACTCCACCCTCTCTTTTTCTCTGCCTCACTTTTTTTTCTCATATCAGGCTGGCGCTAAACATGTTTATGCAGTGGAAGCATCTGAAATGGTAGAATATGCCAGGAAACTTATTGCTGGGAACCCATTGTTGGCTCAAAGAATTACGGTGCAATTTTTTGTTTTCTTGCATTTCAATTTAAATGTTAACGGAGTTAGAACACTGTTTCTTATCCTTTTTTGGGGGCATGTTTTCACTTAAATTATAGGTAGTCAAGGGTAAAGTTGAAGAAGTTGAATTGCCTGAGAAAGTAGATATTTTGATCTCGGAGCCAATGGGTAAGCTTATCATGGCATGTGCGCTATTGACAAATTCTAGTTAACTATGGCATTTTCTGTGATATTAAACATATAATGCCATGTTTGTTTTTTTTATTATTACTATGCAATTTAGTGACACCATCAATGTTATGTTACAAAGTGTGTGTGCGTGTGTTTTTTTTTACCCTCTTTTCTGGTTAAGTAATGGAGACACTTTTGTAACATTATAGAATTGGCATGAAGTTAGTATATGCTTGGACACAAGTGAAAATTGGGAAAGATATCTATTAAAAAAGTGACACATTGTGGTATTTTAGACTGGCACTCCGCCCAGTCTGCATGTTGGACAATCTATTCTATTAATAGTGATGGGGAGATTATCTATTGTTTTTTATGCACAGAATGAAGTCTCAGAATCTTTTTTTCTTCTTTTAGGGACCTTGTTAGTCAATGAAAGAATGCTGGAGACCTATGTAATTGCAAGGGATCGGTTCCTTGTTCCTAATGGAAAGATGTTTCCTACGATTGGAAGGTGATTGTACATGTCTTATTTTCTATGATCTTAATGATTTTTGTACCTACACAATACCATGGAAAAATGTTTAATGGTTCTCATTGTCAAACTCCCTTAATCTCCTGTATTAAATTAGAAGACTTTCAGTTACTAGCTTGACTTCCCTCTGTGAACTTATGTGCTTTGACTTTTCTGCATACGTTATGGTGCAAATATCATGCATGGAACATATTGGAAATTCTATAAGAGATGGAAGAAACTCAATTCAAAAGCAGCCATGCTAGTTGGCAGGATTCTAGCTTTAGGCCTTGCTTAGGATGTTAAGTACGTTAATTATTGATGTTTCTGTGTTTTTCTTTGATATTTATGTCCGGAACAGTTTTTAAATTTTCACTATGGACTATAAGTGGGAGGGTAGGTGTTATTTATTTATTTATTTGTTAGTGGCTTAGGTATATAGTGGGGTTGGGGTTGACTGAACCCAAAGTGTAGCAAGGGTCCCTAGGAGTGCCTACATATATTTGTTTCACTGTGTTTTATCATATTTGTTGCAAAGATTAATATGTGTGCTTTGTTATGTGTCATTTGTTTGGGTTCTGATGTTTAAGTTTGATTGCTCCTGCAGAATACATATGGCACCATTCAGTGATGAATATTTGTATGTTGAGATTGCAAATAAGGTAAGTGAAATGAGTTGAAGCATTTGTAGGGTTAATCACTATCATGTACCCTGTGATTAAGTGAAGGTTAAGAATGATATGTGAAATTTGCATGACCCCAATTGTAGGTGATTTTCCCCTCCTATTTCTTGTCAAAAGAATTCAATTTCAGTTTTTTTTTTTAAATTTATTTATCAAAAATAAAAATAAAAAATTCAGTTTTTAAATGTAAGTTGACCTTTTGGAATCTATCCAATTAAATAGTGATCGAACTAGTCTTACACCTATTTGTATGCAAATTGTAGTGAACGTTGCATTTTACTGGGACAAAGTCCTGGATCAAAAAATCAGGAACTTGTTTGTGCTGTTATTTTACTTGAGAAATTAAACAAGCAAAAAGGGGACTAAAAACAATATTAGGTCATTGGATTATTTGTAATTTTGGGTAAGATACATTAAATTATATCACTGCTTTTACCCTTCATTATTTTTCCTTGCAAATATGCTGGGCTCTTGTGCTCTTCTTTAATGAAGATAATATCTTCACTAGGAAAATTTTGTCTTCTGTTTTAGAATCAGTTTATTTTTGTTTGGTCACTTGTTGCTAAATGCATCCATTTGCTTTATATTGTTTATTTGTTACTACCATAAAAACTTGTTTTTTGTTGTGTTTTGGTTTTTTTGGCAATGAAAGTGGTCTAATATTTTTTACTCTTATCTACGCAGGCCCTCTTTTGGCAGCAACGAAGTTATTATGAGGTTGATCTAACACCTTTATATGGATTTGCTTTCCAAGGGTACTTTTCTCAGGTTCGTCTTACTTGCAAGCATAATTGTCAAATCGGGATTCGTACCATGAATCGAAATGGTTTCGTACCGAATCGCGAATCGTGAATCGTGAATCGTGAATTGTAAATATTCGGTCACTTTTTTAAATTACTTAAAAGCATATATATCCATACATTTAGATATCAAATATATCTTATGAATATAAAATATTTAGACTTAAATCTATGAAAATGTTATTTTGAATGATAATCACGTAGTTTAATAGGTAAAAAGTTAACAAAGTTCGTATGTAAGATCACCATCTTACCTTTTTCTTTTTTAGATAGTTTTTATCAACCATTCTTAATAAAGATAATAACAAATAGATAAAACTATCAATTTTCAAAGTAACAATAATTAACAATGATATTGATATTTGGACAATAAACAAACATACTTTTCAAAGTAATAGTGAGCAAATAATAAGAAATAATTAAAATATTTTAAAAGGTATAACTAACCTCACACATATAATATTCAATTTAATAAACTAACAATAGATAATTCATAGTGTAACTTTAATTTTAAACATCTTTAGAAGATATATTATGATTTTTTAAAGGGAAAAAAAATGAGAAAGTTAAAAATATGTCGAGTCTGACTGAATCTGATTGGATCCTATTAAAAATTCCATGATTCCTAAAATAACAACAAATCATGTATATATGTTGGTTATTTTGGTATTAAATGTTATTAGAAGTTGTTTATGTCATTTTCACTAAAAAGATAGAGAAAAAACGTCTAAAATATGTCAGACATAATAATTTCAAAAATTACATAAATCGTAAAAAGTGAATTAAATTGTGAATCGATTGTGAATCGTGCAATTCACTAGAGATTCACTTCGAATACCCATAGATTCGTATCGATTTTGCAAGAATTGCGAATCCTAAGATTTTGATAGCAGAACTTGCAAGTACTACAAATATTATTGAATTTTTAAGATGGTGTCACAGTTTTCTCATTATGCTTGGCTTTAAATGTCTACAAGTGCATTATAATGCATCTTATTTGTTGAACCTATTCCTGCTCTTTTCCTTCAATAATTTAGTTGTTGATACATAGAGTTTGGTTTGTAGAGGTTAGTTCTTTGAAGTTACATCTTTTGTTTGTTATGCAAAATTTTCTTATTATAAAAAATCACCGTGAAGAACAACATCACCATTTAAAAGCTCTAGAAGGGTATTTTGATTAATAAAATTGGGAGTAGAGAAGAAGGATTTATGTAAACGACCCCATTTGATGAGTTTGGAGGCTTGGTTTGGTTAAAGTTGGGATAGCTGTAAGTAGTGATCATTTGAAGAATGTAAATTTTTCTTAGAACTTCATTTTCATGTAGGATTTAGTTATTTCTATATTGCATGGGTACACACCAAGCTTATGAGTTTTGATCCCATTTGTAAGAGTGTCTTCTTTACCAAGCAGTGGAGATTTTGTCCACGCACATCTAATTCAGATTATCTATAACCTTAGATTGTAAGCAATTTTGAAGTATGTGTACCTTCTAGAACGTCAATAAATTTCATTCTCTTGTTAACACTGAAATAACTAATAATTAAATCCACTAGCATGAATCATTCCCTATTTTACTGGTTCACAGTGGGATTTTTTTTTTTTTATGAAAGGTAGCCCGCCCCTTGGATTGCCACCCTCAAAATCTTTTCAAACATATGGAAATGACATTATTTAAGATATCATAACAAAAAGCAGATGGTCTCAAGGCTTGTTTGAGATGATTTTATTTGTGGCAGGTCAATGTTCATTGAGGTGTGTCCTTTTGGAAGAATCTGTTATTTGTCTTCATTAGAAGAGTTCTCTCTCTTCCATGATGTGGATGATGTGGTCTGTGTAGAAAGAAAAATTAGGAGAAACTTTTAAGGGATTCCAGTTGAAAGTAGAAACTGTGAACACTCACATTGTTAGATTGTGGTAAATCTTGATACAGTCACTGACAGAAAAAAGCTGCCTGCAGTTTCCACATATGAATTGAATTAGGTCAATTTGAACACTCATATTATAAATGTGTTGGCAGGAAAGCATTGTTGAAAGGTTCTTGAAGCATTCAAGTACAATGTGTGTGTGTGTGTGTGTGTGTGTGTGTGTGTGTGTGTGTGTGTGTGCACGCCATGGTTACCATCAACTTGATGGTAAAGCATTGTTCAAAGGTTCTTGAAACTTTCGAGTACAATGTGTCTGTGCATACACTTCTGTCTGTCATGTTTATTGACAGTAATTATGTTGGCTTTTCTGTTTTTATCATGGTGACCTCTAATGATCTCTCTCTCTCTCTCTCTCCCCTTTACTTTCTGTACAGCCAGTGGTGGATGCTTTTGATCCTAGTCTATTAGTGGCTCCAGCAATATCTCATACGATTAACTTCACTTCTATAAAGGTATTAGTTAACTGTCTAAATAAGAACTATCACTTGCCAACCACAGTAATATTTATAAAAAAAATACTTGTTTCTTTATTAGCACAGCAATTGTTCTTTCATAGTCCATGACTGGTGGGCATTCATGGATTTGAAGAGGTCAAGTTAAAAAGGTTTTGTGGAATGGAATTACTGTTTCTGTAACTATGGAACTGCTGAAATTATGGATCACAAAGGGGGTCTACTAGGGTACAAAAATGTCGGAGGTTTTGATAGCTGCTCACATTGTCTTTCTTTGCAGGGTATATATGGATTTCTGTTTTGTAAACTTTGTGGGATTGTTTGGGCAATGGAATATGATGCAACCTGATTATGAAACTACCCATAGAGGCTGTAATATATCCATGTTAAATGGGATTGAAGTATGGAATAAAGCTTGATGATTGTCTTATATTTTTCATTCTGCAGGAAGAGGAGTTGTATGAAATTGATGTTCCATTGAAATTCAAAGCCCCTGCGGGTACTAGAATTCATGGGTTGGCATGTTGGTTTGATGTATTGTTCGATGGGAGGTAATCATTTGATGTTTGATTAATAATGTTCCTCTCTCTCTCTCTCTCTCTCACAACCATTGTTAATTCCTCATTCTACAGTACTGTACAAAGGTGGCTGAGCACAGCTCCTGGTGCGGCTACAACCCACTGGTATCAGCTGCGTTGTGTCCTCTCTCAGCCACTTTATGTCATGCCAGGACAAGAAATTACAGGTCAACTCCACATGATTGCACACAATGCTCAGAGTTATTCTATTAACTTAACGATGACAAGTTAGTGTTCATGATCTAACTAGTTCAGTTGTATTTGTTTGTTAATAGGATTCTTTAAATGTTCTAATTAGTGGTAAATGAACTTAAATAGCTAAAAGTTGGGCCGCTGGTGCCGGACAAGGAGGAATAGTCCATACATCATCCGGCAAATTTGATCTCAAAGAGCCCTATTACCGAATGTCTCAACCCCAAGCCTATTCAATTGCCCAAGATCAACCAACACATCATCTAAAAAATACACAGGTATTGAATCATCTTTGTCATCATGTTGTGATCCTCATGATTTGGTTTTGAAACAAAGGAATAATGGCACACCATGCCTTGCCATTGTTTTGCTTTTCCTATGCATTTGGTCATTTTTCGAATTGTTGGTGACTTGGTTTGCTGCTTGGCAGGATATACAAATACAATCACAGGAAGAAGAAGCATTTGAGTTGATGCATCAACCATCTCAAAATGTGGATATTGAGTACATTGAGTGAGTCACTGAAAAAATAAATAAAAAGAAAAAAGAAAGAGAAGCTACTGAATATTGATTGATTCTCTGTAAATTATATCAAAATGAGTAAAAAATTTCATTGTTCAATACCCGGAGAATATCAAGATTTTGACTAGTTGAATAATCAAATGTGGCTTGCTTCAAATTATGTTATCTTGATAACCATTTATACTAGTACAAATTTTCACCGTTATACGAACAAACCTACCAATTAAGTGTTTCTGAAAGAAAATTTCAAATTTCAGAAAATGTTGAAGTGGTGACTGCTAGTTTCTAGGAGCTAGTTCTATTTATACGGTCACTGTTACTTCTTCCGAGATGGAGAAAAACAACAAATATTGAATTATACTACTTTTCCGATTAAATCTCTAGAAATTAAAATTTTCATTCAAATATGCCTTCTAATTTTTCAATTTGATTTTGGGAACAAGTTTATAAGCCAAATTTGTTGACTTATATATGTCAAATTACCTTTTAACTTTTTTAAACGTTTTTTTCGTAATGAAGTAAAAAGGCCAACTTATAAAACACTTCCTAAAACATTCACTTTTGAAAGTTAAAAAGCATAGTTTGTGACCAACTTAAAAAACAAATTGACAAAATTAATTCTAAGGAGTTTTTATACTTTTTTTGAAAAGTTCGAAGAATTGCACATCGTTTTGGAATGTGTAAAAAATTTTATATTTCAAGTCATTTATGTACTCGTTTTGAAATGTTTTTTAAATAAAAAAAAATTCACATATAAAAATTCATTCCAAATTGATTCTCATATATTATATATCTTACCTTTTTAGCACAAAAGAAAAAAAGAAAGAAATATAATAGAAATAAGAGTATAACTAAATCTAGTTTTTAAATAATATATTAAATCTATCTTTTCAAAATTAATGGGACTAATTGATCTATAAAAAAATCTTTAAGGTTAAATAAATCACCATTACTCAAGATCAAATTTATAAGTAAGTTTTTCATTTTAATATTTATTTATAACCAAACCAAATCAAATGGAATCAAACTTTGCATATCAATCAATTGGGTTGACCAATTTGAATATTTTTTTAATATCTATTTATATTCTAAAAAAACAAGAAGATAAAATGGAAAATTTAGTCAGAGTTTTTTAACAAAAAATAAATCTAAAAACATTCCATTTTCTTAAATAATATAATTATAAAAAAAAATATATCTCACCATTTCCTAGGATATACTTTTTAAGTTTATTATAATGAGATTCACATATTCCTTCTCTATAATTCTTGTCATCCAAACATAATCAAATAGAAATAATTGGTCCATGAAAGAGATATCAGATCAATTCTTGAACTTATTTTTATCCATTCAATGTTATACAATTCAATTTAAGAAAATTCCTAAAATTCAAGTCTCTTCATCTCTTTAACCACCAAAAAAAAAAACTTAATTTCTACTTCTATCTCTTCATCTCCTCTCCTCTCATTTGTGTCCTACTAAAGAGCAAAAAAATAAAGAAAAAGATAAAAAGAAAATATAAAAAAGAAAAGAGAGCAAAAGTTATATATAATTATGTGAAAGAATTCATCATTCACTTGGAGTCAAAATTGTTAGTCTCAGCTAATTCTAGACTCTGTTTGGGAAAGTCTCATGGACCTTGACTTCAATTCCGCACTGGTGGTTTATCATCGTCTACTGCACACTTTGCACAAAACACAACACCAACCGTTTAATATACTATTTATAAGATTCATACATAATATTTTCATTTTCATTGTATTTACATTATAAATTTAAATACTGATTTAAAAAATTAAAAAAAAAAACTTATATTTCATTCATATTATTTAGAGAAAATTAGTCTAACATCCCTCTCCAACTTTTAGCAATGGGAGAGGTCCACAATAAAAAAAATTTGTAGTCTAAGGTCCCTCACCTATACCCATATATAACACCCATTCTTTCATTTTCTCTCCTCTCCCTTCTTGCACCAAATAACTCTCTCTCTCTCTCCTCTTTGTCTGCAACATTGTTCAAAGCTTCATTGGCATTGACTACGACAGAGGAATTCGCACTAACAAGATTTATAAAGCTGATCGTCGATTTATATGAAGATTCTTGATAATGCTTTATACAACAAGATTTATATGAAGCAACGCACTAGTCCTCATTATTGTTCCTCCAATCACTAGTCCTCTGATGAAGATTCCTCCGTCAACAAATATCATTACCCTCGGAGGAAAAATATCAAGAAGCAGAACACTAGTAATCTTTATAAAAGCATTATAGCAGATATGAAAGCAGAAACAAAATGCATCAGTTACATATTCACAAGCACAACTGAAAAATATTTATCATTGCTTCTCTTACTTTTTTCTCGTTTCTTCTTCATTGTCTTTATTGTTGATCTCAATAAACCAAATCTTAAAATCTTCATACAACATTTATTGAAGAAATCCACATAAAAAGGTGTATTCGGGAGCTGAGGACATGGATTCAGCAAAGAAAGTGTTTGATGAAATGTCAAGGAGAGAATGTCTAAAGTCTCTCAAATCAATCTAGAGAAATTTCAATCCAAACCAGAGAATTTCTCTAGACCAACCTAAAAAAAATTTAGTTCAAACCAGAGAATTTCTCTAGTCATCCAATACATGAAGCAGAAGCAGCGATCATTATGCACAAAAGTAAAAGATAATGCTGCCAAGAAAACACAACATCTACCTGGTCAAGATGTGCATCTACAGATGTGAACAAAGCCAAAAAAATTTGTGAACAAAGTTGGGACCATGAATTTGTTTAGTAACTTGCTACTGTGGATATTGAGCGGGGCTTCATCTAAAGGGTTCAACTCATTTCTTTCGATGTTTAGAGACGTGCGAGATCAAGGCGGCCAAGTTTATCCAGATCTAGCCAGGTAAGAAAATCATGCAACATAAAATGCTCCCTAAGGATTAGAATGTTGGTTGGTCCTTGTATTTTTTGAATGTTTAATTCTAATGTTATTGTAAAGGGTTTTGTAGAAATATTAGTTTATACATAAATGGTTGCATAAACTGGATATGGAGTAATGGTCAACAACAACAGTATTGTTAATAAATAGAAGTTGAAATAAGAAAAGGAAAAAGAAAAAAAAAATCTCTAGTTTGAACTTAGAGAAATTTCAATTTTCTCTGGTTTGAAACCAGAGAAATTTGGTGTTGGTGATGTGTAAAATTTTCTCTGTGATGTGTCCAGAGAAATTTGGTGTTGGAGATGTGTAAAATTTCTCTGTAATGTGTCCAGAGAAATTTCATGTGGGTGATGTGTAAAATTTTCTCTATGATGTGTCCAAAAAAATTTGGTGTCGATGAGTAAAATTTTCTGTTTGATATATCCAGAGAAATTTGGAATTGGAATTTTCTCTGTGATATGTCCAGAGAACTTTGGAATTTTCTCTGTGATTTATCCAGAGAAATTCTCTGAATCGAATTTTCTCTAGATCAATGTTAAGGGACCTTAGATATTATGAAAATATCAAGTCCCCTTTATGCTACAAAATTTTAATATCAGGGACCTTAAAAAAAAATCGCCATAATATTTTTCTTCATACATGATCTATAGTGAAGCATGAATTGAATTCAATCTCCACCACATATAGCCATTTGTGGATAAATTTGGGGTGCCAAATTTTGAGACCTAGTTTTTTTGTAAAAAAAATAGTCTATGTGGTTTGTCTCCAAAAACATGTTTGGTTGAAAATTTTTAAATTTTTTTTCAAAATCACTTTTTTTTTCAACTACACATTAATAATCACTTTTTCATTCTCTTCTCTTTTTCTCAATCACTTTTTCTCTTATACCCATTTAATCAACTACAAAAATAATAATAATAACTATTAAATCATCCCAAACTCCAACATTTGAAAATTATTTTCAAAATCTATAATTAGACAAATTTTCAAAATTTTTAAATTCTCTTAAAAATTTTATTTTAAAAATAATATGTCAAAACACAAACCCTATATTTGCTTCATTTTTCTCTCTTCTCTCTCTCCTGCTACACTGAAGACGAACTTGGTTCTCCAGCATTGACTGGATTCCCAAGTAGACCACTTCGGCCACATGGCACAGTCGGAGATCAGTAAGCTCAGCTGCATCTGATAAATCTTTCCAATTTTCTCTATTTGACATTCTCATTGAATTCTTGCTTTTATACAAGTAGGTGATTGATTACATTTCTTGCAAAATCGCATGAGATTCTATATAGATTTCGTGGGTTTTATTTTCCTGTTCGTTTTTATCTAAACCCCGTTTATGATAAAGTTTTAAACCCACCAAATTCATTTAGATTCCCCAATTCAACTTTCCTCATTTATTTCTATTTGATTCCACATTTTTATTTATTATTATTTTATTTTATTTTTTATTTATTTTTCCTGTGAGTTTGCTGAGATAAATGAGGATAACTGGAAGTGTAGTTGTTGAGAAATAGTTTGTTTTTGTAAGAAAATGTAATTTAAAATTGAATTTCCTAGGGGAAAAAACATGCCTTGTTTTGATATAAGCATTTTGCATTAGATGGTTACCATGTTAGGTTGGGACTGTTTTGCTGAGAAATGTAATTTGGAGGTTTTGACAGGCTAGGTGCAGGCAATGGAGATAGTAGGGGCTAGGTGCAGGGTAGGTGTCAGCTGAGAATCGTATGCCTCAATGTTCGATTCAGGTAAACAATTTGATTCAAATTTTAACTATAATTTACGTTGCTTGTCGTGGTTGATGATTTATCTCAATTAGATATATGAATCTCTTGAGTTTCGAATTCTAATTCTAAGCTCTGTATAATCTGAACCTTTAGGTTCTTGGAGAATCATGTTTTGGTTTGATTCATAATGTTTGTTATTGAATTCAAACTGTTACATGACAATTATTAATCATTATTGTTGCTCCCATTGAAGGTATTTCTCTTGTAATTGACTTTGGATTGTTGAGTTTTGCACTAGTTCTTGGGATATTCATGGTTATATGATATGATGCACGAATATGGATACGGGACACGTAAATTTTTAAAAAATAGAGGACATGACATGCTGGAGACACGTTTAATATATATAATTTTATTTATTTATTATATGTCTAAAATAAAAAGAAAAATCATTAATTTTTATACAATTACAATAGTAATAAAATTAATAAACATATTTTTTAAATTTTTTAATAAAAAATGAGTCTTTTTAAATAAAAATAATTTATTTTATGAATTTTAGGTTTAATAAAAATAAGGATAAAAAAAAAAGTGAGGGAAGAAACTAAAGGAGGAGAGAGAAATAGAAGAGAGAGAGAGAGAGACGGGTGAATCAGCAACAGGGGGAAAAAAAATAAAAAGGAGAAACAAAGGAAAGGGAGAGAGAGAATAGGAGAAGACGAAGAAAAGGGAGGAGAAGAAGGTGGAGACAGAAGACGAAGACGAGGAGGAGGAGAAGAAGAAGAGAGCAGACGAAGAATACCTCAGCTTCTTCAATTGATCTGAACAGGTTAGGGCTCCTCTCCCCTCCTCCACTCCCTCGATCTCTTTCTCTGTCTTCTCTCCTCCCTCGATCTCTTTCTCTCCAACAGTTAGGGCTTCGATCCACCTCATGCGTGTCATTTGCATTCGATTCGTAGATGTTGGATTTGAGATCAAACTACTTTTATTCGTTTGCTTATTTATTGTTCTGGCCTAAGATTTTAAGCTCAAATATGGACTTGACTGATGTTGTTTTTGATTTGAATGACTTTGATCTGGATTGAACGGATGCAGATCCTGAGCTAGCTAATTCGAAATGCTACAATCTAGAGTTTTTGGTTCTCTTAGATTTAGGGCTTTGATTTGGTATTGACCTAGAGTTCTATGTGCTATCTTTTTCCCTTTTCTTTTCCATCTTTCTTTCTTTCTTTCATTTCATTTAAAAAAAAAAAAAAAAAAATAAGCTAAATATTTAAAAACTGATGTTATAATTCCAAAAATAGAGGATGGTTACATAATTACCATAATGCCGTAGTTTTATACGCAAATATTTTTGTTTTTAGGTTGATTTGTTAGCTTGCTTTTTATGAATCCATATCAAGAAATTAGACAAAGTTATGAGCTTTCTCTCTACATTGAATTGGCTTTTCCTTGAGCTTCTTATGGGCTCATGAATTTTGGCAACAAAGTGATTATGATGGGTCAAACAGATTATTGTCATGATGATAATATTGCTAGTTTAAACAGTTTTATCTCATCTCATGCTTATGTTTCCTGTAGAGCTGATCTTGTATTTATGTTGTTTACTCTATTCTGGGGTGGTATGACCTCACTTTTCTTATAAAAATACAATGACATTCACCATATGTTGTTGGTCCTTATCGAGCATCTCTTTAATATTGGATTCATTGCAGGGTAGAAATGTCGATGCCTTGATTTTGTATTGACAAGCTGTGCCCTCTCTGTCTCATATCCAAATATGATTTTCCTTTGCCCTACAGGTATGTGTATGTATTGTTTCTTTCGATTTTGCTGTCAATGCTACTTTCTGAATGTGTTTTGTTGAAGTGGAAGTGTTTTAGCTTTTCATTGAAGTGAATAGGTGAGGTTGTTCAACCATAATTTGATTCAATTTACACTTCTTCTATGCGTCTGCTACATAATAAGACTTGATTCTTTCACTCTTTCATTTTTGATTCAGATAGAAAACTCGAAGATCTAATGATAAATTTTTGGTGAAAATCCAATAAAATTTTAGCACATTTTGCAATAGAGTTTGAAGGCAGTGATTTATTGTGCTCCCCTGGTACAACTTCAAGAAATTTGACTTATTTTGAATTGTTTTGAGTGTCTCCTCGACTAAAAAACTTATAGAAAACAGTAGGTTAAAATAGAATTCAGCATAGTAATAAAACAAAACACAACCTAGTTTGAGATTTATTTAAAATTCATTTATTGGAATTTTCTTCTATTACACAATATACTAGGCTTATGGAGGGACTGCCTGTTAAAATTTCATGAAATTACGAGGTAGAGAACTATTTTTAAAAATTCATCAAAGTCAGGCCTCTGCACAATTTCAATTCTGCGCAATCATGAAAACTGACCCCCAAAATAGCTATGCTTTTGCTTTACTAAAGCCTCTTTTCATTCCATCTTGTAAACATGATTTAAAATACATCAAAGATCAATAAATTCATGCTTGAAACAATTTAACAAGAAATTAAAAATTGATTTGAAAAATTTACCAACTAAGAAATTTTTGTCAAGCTCTCTAGAAATTGAGTGAAGTTCTGCTTAAGGACTTGTACCTCATTGTGTTTCGAATTATTTTGCAGGGGAAGTGTGGTATTGAGAAACAACCTTCTTATTTATTTATTATTTTTTTTTTTTTGGGGGGGGGGAGGATTGCTCTAATTGAGACTAGGTCAGGCACAATTTTTAAGGTCACAATTTTCTAGATAAGGAAAATTGCTTCTACGAATCATCTTCTTCCTTTTATTGGTGCTTTCGCTCTTTCCAAATATTTGGTTAATCGTGAATAGTAGAGTAGAGTCCAATTATATCTTTTGTGCTTGTATAGTATTTTGGTCCTTAACTCTCAAATCTTTGAAGCCCTTTTAACTGTGTCTCTTTGTGATGCTAGCTGTTTAGACATAATTGATAGTTACCTAAATCATTTTGAACTGAAATGACGCAGAAGTGGCTTCGGCAGAGTTAGTACTAGTTGTGGAGAAACATATGTTAGAATCTGCTTCTCTTGATTCTGTTGTTAAAGCCATATTTTTCTTGTTATCAGATATATTCTTGGTGTTGTATGGAAAATTCCATTTTGTGGGGTGTCCAATAATTATCTACTTTATTTTATTTATTTATGTATTTATATGTTTTTTGGGGGACTTTTAACCTCTTTTCCCTTTTAACCTTAACTATGAGATTCTTCTTTTTATTTTCTGAAACAAAATTTTAGTATATAGAGAAAACCAATTGTATTGAAGAAATGCCCTAGCACTGTAAAACGTAGCTAAGGTCTTGCATAAACGATGAAATTCTGATACAGGGAATGAAACAATTACTCATGATAGAAATAAAGGAAGGAACAAAAGAACTTCAAAAATGGAATATCAACACGTAGGTGATTTAGAAAACCGTAAGTGAGGTGTTTAAGTTAAAGTAATATCGTTAAGCTATAATTACTCAGTAAATTCTCTTTCTTAGAGACTAATTAAACTTGAGCCCTGTTTGGTAGAGCTGTGGGAAAGTGCTTATAGCTTATGCCTAAACAGCTTATAGCTTATAACTTTCAGCTTAAGCTGATTTCCAGCTTATTCTTAAAGCATCTCTTGCCCCACTCAAAGAATAAGCTGATTTCTGACTTCCACAAAGTTATAAGTTATAAGCTATAAGCTAAACCAAACACATCAAAATAGCTTAAATTAAGCTGAAAACTGAAATAAGCTGTAAATAATTTCTGCCAAACAGGCACTTGGTCACTTAAGATAATGAAACAATTAGTGGCTTAAGCTATTATTTCATACAACAAAAGAGAGAAGGATGGATAAAGTTAGAGAGAAAATTTCTTCTTGAGAGGTAGAAGAGAAAAAAAACTTTAAGTGAGTTGCTTAAGTTAAACTAAGATCATTAAGTTATAATAAGTAAGTAAATTCTCTTCCGTAGAGAATAAGCATGATTAGTTTGAGTTAAACTCGGTCATTTAAGAAAATGAAGTTGATTATATATAAATTTTGGTTTAAATTCACTTAAATGAGTAGCAAAAGCAACCCTATCAATGAAAATCTTTCCCCACATACAAACAGACTACCTGATGAAATACATGTTATAGCAAGCTCTGTTATCATGGTTCATTAGATGTTTCACTGTTTATACAAAATGGTAAGGTTTATGCATGATTACAAGTCTGTGGTTCGAGATGACTTACTTTGCCTTGTCTGGAGGAACATCTCTCAACCACTCAAGGTCAATGCTTCCATGTTTTCTAACCATTCGGTTTTAGGAAATCCTGCATAATCATGTAATCATTATTGACTTTATTTATAGGTTTCTGCATTTAGCTTGTTATTACACACGACTAGAGCCATTTGAAGCTGATTTTGACAAATATGATTTGTACTCGTACCTTGATTCACTCTGCTAGCAAGTTGTTCATTCCTAGTTCTCTGATAGAATTAGAAATCTCATTGACATCTGCACATTGTATTGCTTCATAGTCCAGGGAGTCCATAGCATTAACTGATTTACCCTTTTTTGACCAAACTTACCTTTTGCATATAGAGAGCATTAGCACCTTCTTGACTAGGGCAGGATACCTTTTTTCTAGGATTGTATTATTGCCTCTTTGAATGGTTTAGTGAATCTTAGATTTCATTTCTAAATTAGTACAGGGCAACCCTACGCCCCCAATAGGCATGAATGCTACTTATGTGCTTATGTGATATTTTGGAAATGATTTGATTTGATTCCAGGGATCAACTATGAGAAAGATAGGGATTTCATTCCCAAACTTTGGGGAGTCTGATATGGCAGTGATTTGATTCTGTGGCAATCCGAGGTATTTGGGGCAGTAATCCAATTTCAAAGATTTGGGGATTCAATTTAGGCAGTGATTCATATTTTGATCATGATTTGAGTAATCGGTAGTAAATTAGGGCGGTGGTTTCCCGATTATAAAGAATTTGAGTTTGAATTTAGGTTCTTGCCTTAGCAATAAATAAAAAAAAGAAAAGAATGATTGCCTTTTTAAAATTTAAATCTCCAAGAAAACATGTGATTAAAGAATAATTTCTAAAAAAAAGAAACTTTCCAACTTAAGTAGAGCCACAGAGATTATGGAAGGTGTTTGATTGAATAAGAATCTTTAAGTCATTGATTTTAGGGGGAATTTCAACTTTTATGAAAAAGGAAGTGGTGACCAAATCTTCAATTTTGAATAAAATTTGGAATCCCCTAAAAGATATTTGACTAAGGAGACAATTGTTTGATTAGATACTTGGAATAAAATCGAAAGCTCCTTGGGAGGAAAGAATTTTGAAAGAAAACCCGAGTAGAATTTTAGTAATTATGAAATTTTTTTGATCAAACAGAAATCTTTAGATTTTTGACTTTAGATGGAATTTGATTTTATGGAAAAGTGTTGATAAGGAGGTAATGACCGAGTCTCTCACTTTGAAATGAAATTTTGAATTTCCTTAGAAGACATTTGACTATAAGGTAACTGATTGATTTCTTGGAACAAGATCTAAAATTTGTTGGAAATTTTTTGAAAATAAAATTTGAATAGAGTTCGGAAATTATAAAAAGTTCTTTTCATCAAGTAAAAATCTTTGGGCCACTGACTTTAAGGAACCTTAATTTTATGGAGAAATGTTAGACACGGAAGTAATGACCAAGTCTCTCATTTTGAATAAAATTTTGGTTCCTCTATAAGATATTTGGCTAAAGAATGATTGTTTGATTGATTCCTTGGAATAAAATGGGAACTCCTCAAAACATTTGAAAAAAAAGAGGAAAGGAAAACATTGAAATTTTAAATAAAAAAGGCATTTTATTTTGAAAATGGATTGTGAAAAAAAAAAAAAGAATTGAAATTTGATCACGCACTTTTGAAAATAAATTGGGCCACATTTCGAGAAACAATAAATAATGGAAAGACAATTGTTTAGATTGATCATTTGGTAGGATTCCTTAAAATTGCCTTGGTTGGGAATGGGTGATGATGATGACTTCGAGATCCGATGGTAAGTGTTAAACAAAATTGACTGGGTCCATTCACCTATTTTCAAGTTTGTTGCATAATATCCCGGACATTATTCGTGGGTTATGTTATGTCAATAAGGCAAGCATCAAATTATGCTACTAGTACTGTTTGATCATTCCCTTGTGGAAGGAGAGGTATATTGATAGTATTAACTGATGTATCCTTTTGTGACCAAACTTACCTTTTGCGTATAGAGAGCATTAGCACCTTCCAGATTAGGGCAGGATATCCTCTTTTCCAGGATTGTATTATTGCCTCTTTGAATGATTTAGTGAATCCTAGATATCTTTTCTAAATTAAGACAGGGCTACCCTACCCCCCCCAATAGGCATGAATGCAAATTATGTGCTTATGTGATATTTTGGAAATGATTTGATTTGATTCCAGGGATCAACAATGAGATAACCCATGAATAAAGAATTTGATATTGAATTTGGGTTCTTACCTTTGTGATAAAAAAAAGAAAGAAAAAAAAAAGAAAGTATTATTGCCTTTTTAAAATTTAAATGTCCAAGAAACACATGTGATTAAAGAATAACTTCTAAAAAAAAGAAACTTTCCAACTTAAGTAGAGCCTCAGAGATTATGGAAGGTGTTTGATTGAATAAGAATCTTTAAGTCATTGACTGTAAGGGCAATTTCAACTTTTATGAAAAATGGTAGATAAGGAAGTGGTGACCAAATCTTCAATTTTGAATAAAATTCAAAATCCCCTAAAAGATACTTGACTAAGGAGACTATTGTTCGATTAGATACTTGGAATAAAATCCAAAACTTCTTAGGAGGTAAGAATTTTAAAAAAAAAACGGAGTAGAATTTTAGTAATTATGACAAGTTTTTGATCAGTTAGAAATCTTTAGGTTTTTGACTTTAGGGGGAATTTGATTTTATGGAAAAGTGTTGATAAGGATGTAATGACCAAGTCTTTCACTTTGAAATGAAATTTTGAATTTCCTTAGAAGAACTTTGACTATAAATAAGATCTAAAATTCCTTGAAAATTTTTTTAAAATAAAATTTGAATAGAGTTCGGAAATTATGGAAAGTTCTTTTCATCAAGTAAAAATCTTTGGGCCACTGACTTTGAGGGAACCTTAATTTTATGGAGAAATGCTTGACAAGGAAGTAATGACCAAGTCTCTCACTTTGAATGAAATTTTGGTTCCTCTATAAGATATTTGGCTAAAGAACGATTGTTTGATTGATTCCTTGGAATAAAATCTGAACTCCTCAAAACATTTGAAAAAAAAGAGGAAAGGAAAACGTTGAAATTTTAAATAAAAAAAGGTACTTTATTTTGAAGAAGAATTTTGAAAAAAAAAATAGAAGTTGAAATTTGTTCGCGCACTTTTGAAAATAAATTGGGGCACATTTCGGGAAATAATAAATAATGGAAAGACAATTGTTTAGATTGATCACTCTGGTAGGATTATTTAAAATTCCTCAAAAGTGCCGTGGTTGGGCAACTATCACCTAATGGGTGATGATGATGACTTCTAGATCTAATGGTAAGGTGCCGTTTGGTAACACTTACGTTTTCAGTTTTCTGTTTATATTTACAAAAATTTTAAATACTCAAATAAAAACTTGTTTGGTAAAATTTTTGATTTATAAATCAATAGTTTCAGTTTATAAATTTGGCCAAAAAATGAAAACACAAAAAATGTGTTTTCATTTTGAGTTTTCAGTTTTTTTTTTTTTTTTTTACCACCTAACACTAGCCACCACCGGCCACTATTTTCTACCACCACCCACCTGCCACCACCACTCACCACCCACCCGCCACCACCACCCACCGCCCACCTGTCACCCACTCGCCACCACCACCACCCACTCCTCGCCACCACCACCACCACCCACCACCCACCTGCCATCCACCCGTCACCACCCACCACCCGCCACTACCATCTACCGCCCGCCACCACCACCTGCCACCTACTTGCCACTACCACTCACCAGCCACCTGCCACCAGCCACCTGCCACCCACCTGCCATCACCACCACCACCACCACCACCACCACCACCATCACCCACCATCCACCTGCCGCCACCACCCACCACCACCACTACCACCCACCACCACCCGTCATCCACCACCCACCAGCCACTACTACCCACCACCACCACCACCACCACCACTGCCCACTCGCTACCACCCACCATCCGCTACCGTTACCGACTCACCCACTATCACCATCCACCACCCACCCGCCACCACCCGCCATCCGCCACCCACCTACTACCACCACTCACCACCCGCCACAACCACCACCACCACCACCACCCACTCGCTACCACCCGTCACCAGCCACCGTCACCCACTCACCTATCATCACCACCCACCACCACTCGCCATCTACCACCACCACCTCCACCACGCACTCGCTACCACCCACCACCCGCCACCGTCACCCACCCACCCACCACCACTACCAGCCACATACCTGCCGCCACCACCATCCACTCACCACCACCCGCCATCCGCTACCCACCTGTCACCACCACCCACCACCCGCCACCACCACCGCTACCATCCACTCGCTACCACCCGCCACCACCCACCACCAGCTACCCACCACCCACTGTCACCACTTTCCAGCACCGTCTTCTGCCGCCACTTGCTATTTTTCACTCTTTTTTATTTTTTAAAATTTTTTTAAACATTTTGTCAATTACCAAACGCGTTTGTAGTTTATGTTTTCTAAAAATAAACAAAAACCAGTTTATAAAATTTTTGTAAATATAAACTGAAAACGTAAACGTTACCAAACACACCCTAAGTGTTTAACAAAATTGACTGGGTCCATTCACCTATCCTCGGGTTTGTTGCATAATATCCCGGACACTATTCGTGGGTTATGTTATGTTAATAAGGCAAGAATCAGATTATGTTATTTGTACTGTTTGATCATTCCGTTGTGGAAGGAGTGGTATAATGATAGTCATAATTGATGTACCTTTTTGTGACCAAATTAACCTTTTGCATATAGGGAGCATTAGCACCTGCCAAACTAAGACAGGATACCCTCCTTTACAGGGTTGTATTATTGCTTCTTTAAATGATTTAGTAAATCCTAGATCTCATTTCTAAATTAGGACAGGGCAACCCTATCCCGCAATAGGCATGAATGCAACTTGTGTGCTTATGTGATATTTTGGAAATGATTTGATTTGATTCCAGGCATCAACAATAAGAAAGACAATGATTTCATTCTCAAAATCTAGGGAGTTTGATATGGCAGTGATTTAATTTTGTGATACTCCGAGTTATTTAGGTCAATGATCCAATTACAAAGATTTGATTGTTCAATTTAGGCAGTGATTCATATTTTGATAATAATTTGTGTAATCAATAGTAAATTAGGGTGGTGGTTTCCCAATTATTAAGAATTTGAGTTTGAATTTGGGTTCTTACCTTAGTGATAAAAAAAAACAAAACAAAACAAAGAAATGATTGGCTTTTTAAAATTTAGATCTCCTAGAACACATGTGATTAAAGAATAACTTTGAAAAAAAAGAAACTTTCCAATTTAAGTTGAGCTTTGGAGATTATGGAAGGTGTTTGATTGAGTAAGAATCTTTAAGCCATTGACTGTTCGGGGAATTTCAACTTTTATGAAAAATGGTAGATAAGGAAGTGGTGACCAAATCTTTAATTTTGAATAAAATTTGAAATCGCCTAAAAGATATTTGTCTAAGGAGACAATTGTTTGATTAGATAATTAGAATAAAATCGAAAGTTCCGTGGAAAGGTAGAATTTTTAAAGAAAATCCGAGTAGAATTTTAGAAATTGTGAAATGTTTTTGATTGGATATAAATCTTTAGGTTTTTGACTTTAGAGGGAATTTGATTTTATGGAAAAGTGTTGATAAGAAGGTAATGACTGAGTTTTTCACTTTGAAATGAAATTTTGAATTTCCTTAGAAGACGTTTGACTATTAGGTAACGGTTTGATTGATTTCTTGGAATAAGATCTAAAACTCCTTGGAAATTTTTTGAAAATAAAATTTGTATAGAGTTCGGAAATTATGGAAAGTTCTTTTGATCAAGTAAAAAAATTTGGGCAGCTTATTTTGGGGGAACCTTAATTTTGTGGAGAAATGTTAGACAAGGAAGTAATGACCAAGTCTCTCATTTTTAATAAAATTTGGTTCCTCTATAAGATATTTGGCTAAAGAATGATTGTTTGATTGATTCTTTGGAATAAAATCAGAACTCCTCAAAACATTTGAAAAAAAGGAGGGGAGGAAAACATTGAAATTTTAAATAAAAAAGCCACTTTATTTTGTAAAAAAAGAAGTTGAAATTTGATTGCATACTTTTGAAAATAAATTAGGGCATATTTCGGAAAACAATAAATAAGGGAAAGACAATTATTTAGATTGATCACTCTGGTAGGATTCCTTAAAATTCCTCAAAATTGCCTTGGTTAGGCAACTATCACCTAGTGGGTGATGATGATGACATCGAGATCCGATGGTAAGTGTTAAACAAATTTGACAGAGTCCATTAACATATCCTCAAGTTTGTTGCATAATATCCCGGACACTATTCGTGTGTTATGTTATGTCAATGAGGCAAGCATCAGATTATGTTACTAGTATTGTTTGATCATTCTGTTGTGGAACGAGTGGTATATTGATAGTAATAACCGATATACCTTTTTGTGACCAAACTTACCTTTTGCATATGGAGAGCATTCGCACCTTCCAAACTAAGGCCGGATACCCTTCTTTCTAGGATTGTATTTATGCCTCTTTGAATGATTTAGTGAATCCTAGATCTCATTTCTAAATTAGGAAGGGCCAACCTTATCCCCCAATAGGCATGAATGCAACTTATGTGCTTATGTGATATTTTTGGAAATGATTTGATTTGATTCCAGGGATCAACAATCAGAAAGACAATGATTTCATTCCCAAAATCTGGGGAGTCTGATATGGCAGCGATTTGATTTTGTGATAGTCCGAGTTATTTGGGGCAATGATCCAATTACAAAGATTTGGGTGTTGAATTTAAGTAGTGATTCATATTTTGATGATGATTTGAGTAATCAGTTGTAAATTAGGGGGGTGGTTTCCCAATTATAAATAATTTGACTTTGAATTTGGGTTCTTACCTTAGTGATGAAAAAAAAAAGAATGATTGCCTTTTTAAAATTTAAATCTCCAAGAAAACATGTGATTAAAGAATAACTTCTAAAACAAAGAAATTTTCCTATTTAAGTAGAGCCTCGGAGATTATGGAAGGTGTTTGATTGAATTAGAATCTTTAAGTCATTGACTGTGTGGGGAATTTCAACTTTTATGAAAAATGATAGACAAGGAAATGGTGACCAAATCTTCAATTTTGAATAAAATTTGAAATCTCCTAAAAGATAATTGACTAAGGAGACAATTGGTTGATTAGATACTTGGAATAAAATCCAAAGCTCCTTGGGAGGAAATAATTTTGAAAGAAAATCGGAGTGGAATTTTAGAAATTATGAAAAGTTTTTGATTAGACATAAATCTTTAGGTTCTTTACTTTAGAGGGAATTTGATTTTATGGAAAAGTGTTGATAAGGAGGTAATGACCGAGTCCTTCACTTTGAAATGAAAATTTGAATTTCCTTTGAAGACATTTGATTATATGGTAACTGTTTGATTGATTCTTCGAATAAGATTTAAAATTCCTTGGAAATTTTATGAAAACAAAACTTGAATAGAGTTCGGAAATTTTCGAAAGTTCTTTTCATCATGTAAAAATCCTTGGGCCATTGACTTTGTGGGAACCTTAATTTTGTGGAGAAATGTTAGATAAGGAAGTGATGACCATGTCTCTCATCTTGAATAAAATTTTGGTTCCTCTATAAGAAATTTGGCTAAAGGATGTTTGTTTGATTGATTCCTGGGAATAAAATCCGAAATGCTCAATACTTTTGAAAAAAAAGAGAAATGGAAAACTTTGAAAATTTAAATAAAAAATATGACTTTATTTTGAAATAGGATTTTGAAAAAAAATTGAAGTTGAAATTTGATCTTGCACTTTTGAAAATAAATTGGGTCACATTTCGGGAAACATTAAATAATGAAAAGACAATTGTTTAGATTGATCACTCTGGTAAGATTCCTTAAAATTCCTGAAAATTCCCTTGGTTGGGTATCTATCACCTAATGGTTGATGATAATGACTTCAAGATCCAATGGTAAGTGTTAAACAAAATTGACTAGGTCCATTCACCTATCCTCAGGTTTGTTGCATAATATCCCGGACACTATTTGCGGGTTATGTTATGCCAATAATGCAGGCATCATGCTATTAGTAGTGTTTGATCATTCCCTTGTGCAATGAGAGGTATATTGATAGTAATAACTGATGTACCCTTTTGTGAGCAAACTTACCTTTTGCATGTATAGAGCATTAGCACCTTCCAAACTAGGGCAGGATACCCTCCTTTCTAGGATTGTAGTATTGCCTCTTTGAATAATTTAGTGAATCCTAGATCTCATTTCTAAATTAGGACCGGGCAACCCTACCTCCCAATAGGCATGAATGCAACTTATGTGCTTATGTGATATTTTGGAAATGATTTGATTTGATTCCAGGGATCAACAATGAGAAAGACAGTGACTTCATTCCCAAACTTTGGGGAGTTTGATATGGCAGTGATTTGATTCTACGGCATTCCAAGTTATTTGGGGCAATGATCCAATTACAAAGATTTGGGGGTTCAATTTCGGTAGTGATTCATATTTTGATAATGATTTGTGTAATCAGTAGTAAACATATTTTGATAATGATTTGTGTAATCAGTAGTAAATTAGGGCGGTGGTTTCCCGATTATAAAGAATTTGATATTGAATTTGGGTTCTTACCTTAGTGATCAAAAAAAAAAAGGGAAGTATTATTGCCTTTTTAAAATTTAAATGTCCAAGAAAACATGTGATTAAAGAATAATTTCTAAAGAAAAGAAACTTTCCAACTTAAGTAGAGCCTCGGAGATAATGGAAGTTGTTTGATTGAATAAGAATCTTTAAGTCATTGACTGTATGGGAATTTCAACTTTTATGAAAAATGGTAGATAAGGAAGTGGTGACCAAATCTTCAATTTTGAATAAATTCGAAATCCCCTAAAAGATACTTGACTGAGGAGACAATTGTTTGATTAGATACTTGGAATAAAATCCAAAGCTCCTTGGGAGGAAAGAAGTTTGAAAGAAAACCCGAGTAGAATTTTAGAAATTATGAAAACTTTTTGATCAGACAGAAATCTTTAGGTTTTTGACTTTAGAGGGAATTTGATTTTATGGAAAAGTATTGATAAGGATTTAATGATGGAGTCTTTCACTTTGAAATGAAATTTTGAATTTCCTTAGAAAAACTTTGACTATAAGGTAATTGTTTGATTGATTTTTTGGAATAATACCTAAAATTCCTTGGAATTTTTTTTAAAATAAAATTTGAATAGAATTCGGAAATTATGGAAAGTTCTTTTCATCTAGTAAAAATATTTGGACGACTGACTTTGAGGGAACCTTAATTTTGTGGAGAAATGTTAGACAAGGAAGTAATGACCAAGTCTCTCATTTTGAATAAAATTTTGGTCCCTCTATAAGATATTTGGCTAAAGAATGATTGTTTGATTGATTCCTTGGAATAAAATCTGAACTCCTCACAACATTTGAAAAAAAAAAAGAGGAAAGGAAAATGTTGAAATTTTAAATAAAAAAAGACACTTTATTTTGAAGAAGAATATTAAAAAAAAATAATGGAAGTTGAAATTTGTTCGCGCACTTTTGAAAATAAATTGGGTTACATTTCGAGAAACAATAAATAATGGAAAGACAATTATTTAAATTGATCACTCTGGTTGGATTCCTTAAAATTCCCTTGGGCAACTATCACCTAATGGGTGATGATGATGATTTTGTGATCCGATGGTAGGTGTTAAACGAAATTGCCTCGGTCCATTCACCTATCCTCTGGTTTGTTGCATAATATTCCGAACACTATTCGTGGGTTATGTTATGTCAATAAGGCAAGCATCAGATTATGCTTCTAGTACTGTTTGATCGTTCCCTTCGGGAAGGAGTGGTATATTGATAGTAATAACTGATGTATCTTTTTGTGACAACTTATCTTTTGCATGTAGAGAGCATTAGCACCTTCCAAACTAAGACAGGATACCCTCCTTTCTAGGATTGTATTATTGCCTCTTTGAATGATTTAGTGAATCCTAGATCTCATTTCTCTAAATTAGGACAGGGCAACCTTATCCCGCAATAGGCATGAATGCAACTTATGTGCTTATGTGATATTTTGGAAATGATTTGATTTGATTCCAGGGATCAACAATAAGAAAAACAATTATTTCATTCACAAAATCTGGGGAGTCTGATATGGCTGTGATTTGATTTTGTGATAGTCCGAGTTATTTAGGGCAATGATTCAATTACAAAGGTTTGGGGGTTCAATTTAGGCAGTGATTCATATTTTGATCATGATTTGAGTAATCAGTACTAAATTAGGGGGGTTGTTTCTCAATTTTAAATAATTTGAGTTTGAATTTGGGTTCTTACCTTAGTGACCAAGTCTCTCATTTTGAATAAAATTTTGGTTCCTCTATAAGATATTTGGCTAAACGATGATTGTTTGATTGATTCTTTGGAATAAATTCTGAAGTCCTCAAATTTTGGAAAAAAAGAGGAAAGGAAAATTTTGAAAATTTAAATAAAAAAAGATTTTATTTTGAAAAAGGATTTTGAAAAAAAATTGAAGTTGAAATTTGATCATGCACTTTTGAAAATAAAGTGGGGCACATTTTGGGAAACAATAAATAATGAAAAGACAATTGTTTAGATTGATCACGTTGGTAGGATTCCTTAAAATTCCTTAAAATTCCCTTGCTTGGGAAACTATGACCTAATGGGTGATGATAATGACTTCAAGATCAATTGGTATGTGTTAAACAAAATTGATTAGGTCCATTCAACTATCCTTAGGTTTGTTGCATAATATCCTGGACACTATTTGCAGGCTATGTTATGCCAATAAGGCAAGCATCAAATTATGCTATTAGTAGTGTTTGATCTTTCCCTTGCGGAATAAGAGGTATATTGATAGTAATAACTGATGTACCCTTTTGTGAGCGAACTTAATTTTTTCATATAGAGAGCATTAGTACCTTCCAAACTAGGGCAGGATATCCTCATATCTTGGATTGTATTATTGCCTCTTTGAATGATTTAGTGAATCCTAGATCTCATTTCTAACTTAGGACAGGGAAACCTTACCCGCCAATAGGCATGAATGCAAATTATGTGCTTTTGTGATATTTAGATAATGATTTGATATGATTCTAGAGATCAACAATCAGAAAGACAGTGATTTCATTCCAAAATCTGGGGAGTTTGATATGGCAGTGATTTGATTCTGTGGCAATTCGAGTTATTTGGGACAATGATCCAATTACAAAGATTTGCTGGTTCAATTTAGGTCGTGATTCATATTTTGATCATGATTTGAGTAATCAGTAGTAATTAGGGGGGTCGTTTCCCAATTTTAAAGAATTTGAGTTTGAATTTGGGTTATTACCTTAGTGATTAGAAAAAAAGAAGAAAAAAAATGAATTATTGCCTTTTTAAAATTTAAATCTCCTATAAAACATGTGATTAAAGAATAACTTCTAAAAAAAAAGAAACTTTGCAACTTAAGTAGAGCCTTGGAGGTTAAGGAAGTTGTTTGATTGAATAAGAATCATTAAGTCATTGACTTTAGGGGGAATTTCAACTTTTATGAAAAATGGTAGATTAGGAAGTGGCGACTAAAACTTCAATTTTGAATAAAATTTCAAATCCCCCAAAAGATAATGGACTATGGAGACAATTGTTTTATTAGATATTTGGAATAAAATCCAAAGCTCCTTGGGAGGGAAGAATTTTGAAAAAAAAACCAAGTAGAATTTTAGAAATTATGAAAAGTTTTTGATTAGACAGAAATTTTTAGGTTTTCGACTTGAGAGGGAATTTGATTTTATGGAAAAGTGTTAGATAAGGAGGTAATGTCTGTGTCTCTCACTTTGAAATAAAATTTTGAATTTCCTTAGAAGACTGTTTGATTGATTTCTTCGAGTAAGATTTGAAATTCCTTTGAAATATTTTTAAAATAAAATTTGAGTTGAGTTTGGAAATTATGAAAAGTTCTTTTCATCAAGTAAAAGTCCTTGGCCTATTGACTTTGAGGTAACCTTAATTTTATGGAGAAATGTTAGACAAGGAAGTGATGACCAAGTCTCTCATTTTGAATAAAATTTTGGTTCCTCTATAAGATATTTGGCTAAAGGATGATTGTTTGATTGATTCCTTGGTATAAAATCCGAACTCAAAACTTTTGAAAAAAAAGATGAATGGAAAACTATGAAAATTTAAATAAAAAATGGTGCTTTATTTTGAAAAAAAATATAAGTTGAAATTTGATCATGCACTTTTGAAAATAAATTGGGGTACATTTCGGGAAACAATAAATAATGGAAAAACAATTGTTTAGATTCATCACTCTGGTGGGAATCCTTAAAATTCCTCAAAATTAGCTTTGTTTGGCAACTATGACCACCTTGTTTATGATGACGACTTCGAGATCCAATGGTTATTGTTAAGCAAAATTGACTGGGTCTATTCACCTATCCTTAGGTTTGTTACATAATACCCGTACACTATTCACGGACTATGTTATGTCAATAAGGCAAGCATTGGATTATGCTATTAGTACTATTTGATCATTCCCTTGTGGAATGAGAGGTATATTGATAGTAATAACTGATGCTCTTTTGTGACCAAACTTACCTATTGCATATAGAGAGCATTAGAACTTTCTAAACTAGGGTAGTAGACCCTCCTTTCTAGGATTGTATTATTGCTCTCCTTTCTCGGATTCTAGTATTGCCTCTTTGAATGATTTAGTGAATCCTAGATCTCATTTCTAAATTAGGACAGGGCAACCCTACCCTTCAATAGGCATGAATGTAAATTATGTGCTTATGTGATATTTTGAAAATGATTTGATTTGATTCTAGGGATCAACAATCAAACATGCAGTGATTTCATTCCAAAATATGGGTAGTTTGATATTTCTGTGATTTGATTATGTGGCTATTTGAGTTATTTGGAGCAATGATCCAATTACAAAGATTTGGGCGTTCAATTTAGGCATTGATTCATATTTTGATCATGATATGAGTAATCAGTAGTAGTTAGGGGGGTGGTTTCCCAATTTTAAAGAATTTGAGTTTGAATTTGGGTTCTTACCTTAGTGATCAGAAAAAAAAAAAAAAAAAGAGATTTATTGCCTTTTTAAATTTAAATCCCCAACAAAACATATGATTAAAGATTAACTTCTAAAAAAAAGAAACTTTGCAACTTAAGTAGAGCCTTGGAGGTTATGGAAGGTGTTTAATCGAATAAGAATCTTTTAACTAATTGACTTTAGGGGTAATTTCAACTTTTATGAAAAATGGTAGATAAGGATGTGGCGACCAAATCTTCAATTTTGAATAAAATTCCAAATCTCCCAAAAGATAATTGACTATGGAGACAATTATTTGATTAGATACTTGGAATAAAATCCACAGCTCCTTGGGAGGAAGGAATTTTGAGAGAAAACCCAAGTAGAATTTTTTAGATTAAGAAATGTTTTTGATTAGACCAAAATCTTTTGTTTTTTGACTTTTGAGGGAATTTGATTTTATGAAAAAGTGTTAGATAAAGGCTAATGAGGCTAATGACAGAGTCTTACACTTTGAAATTAAATTTTGAATTTCCTTTGAAGACATTTGACTATAAGGTAACTGTTTGATTGATTTCTTCGAATAAGATCTAAAATTCCTTGGAAATTTGTTGAAAATAAAATTTTAGTGGAGTTTGGAAATTATGGAAAGTTCTTTTCATCAAGTAAAAATCATTGGGCCACTGACTTTGGGGGAACCTTAATTTTGTGAAGAAATGTTAGACATGGAAGTGAAGACCAAGTCTCTAACCTGTGTAGTAGCTAAACAAGAAATCGGACTTTCTACGACTGAGTATTTGGTAGATAAAACAACACTATTGTCGACTAAAAATTTGGTCGCTGTAGTTATTTGAAGTTTTGGCGACTAAAAATTTAGTAGCTGAAGATGTGATTTAAATTAAATTAGTATGTTTTGAGTGACTAATAGATTAGTTGCCATTTTGCCTCATCAGTGACTAAATCTATTTTTGTCGCGAATACCTTTCACTTTTCCCTACTAAAGTCGCCATTTTTTTATGCCTTTTGGTGACTAAATGTTTTTTTAGTCGCCAATACCTTCCCTGACAATCTTCCCCCGACAAATCCCGCGACCAAAATATTTAGTAGGGAAAATATTTTGGCGACTAAAAACCTTACTTTTGGTGACTAAAAATTTAGTTTCCAAAGTGCAATTTCTTCTTGTGCATTTTGGCTATGTGATGGCAGTCATCGTGTGGTGTTGGGGTATTGATAGTGGCGATAACGATGATAGTGATAGTTGGAACAATAATGATGGTAATAGTAATAGTAATGATGGCAATAACAGGGGAGATGGAGGTGAACTGCATGAAATTGCTCAAGTCTACATTGTGCTCTTGGAGGAAACTAATGAACTCCATGAAATTCTCTTCTGTTGGGCAATAGTGACCACTGCATGGCCATATAGCCTGAAAAATATAGAGAGAAAAAAAAATCAGCAAATGAAGCATTGGTTGTGATTAGGGCTTTGTTTGAAAAGTTGGGTTGATTTTTTAACTTTTAAATTTTTTGGTTATTCTAAAATTTTGGTTAAAAAATTCGCTTGGGTTGATTTTTTAAATTTTTTTTGACTTTTGTAAAAAAAATGGTAAAATGATTATGGTTTAAATGTGATATTTTTTCTTATTAACTTTTTAACTTATTTTATTTTATTTTTTTGACTAATTTAGTCAAAAAAAAAAAAAAAAACCAACTTAACCCACATCCCAATCCACACACCTAAAGGTCTCTTTAACTTTTGGATGTCCAATGCCCCAAATGGAAGGGTTAACGTGTCAACAAGTTAATGGCCTTGGTCAAATCAACCTGGAAACATTTAGGGTGTGTTTGGTTTGTGTTTTGAGATAAATTTGAGTTTAGAAATTTTTTTAATTTGTTTGGTTGTATATTTTGAAAATAGTTTTGGAGTTTGGAAATTTGAGATAATTTGATATTTTTTTGTAGTTGAGTAGATATGTGTGAGAGAAAAAGTGATTGAGGAGTGAGGAGAGAAGAGAGAGAAAAAGTGATTGATTGATGTGTAATAGAGGAAGTAATTTTAAATTTTTTTTGAAAAAATTTGTACGCAAACATGTTTTTAGAAATTTTCTTCCAAAAACATGTTTTAAAACACAAACCACACACCCTTATTAATCACAATTATGGATTTGAACTGGTTTAAACATGTTTTAATTGAGTAAAATTGAACAAGCTTACACTTTCGCATTCTTGTCACATCCAATACAAATGAATGGTATTTACGTCATTGCTTGGTTGCACATTCGTGTGACTTAGGAGTAATTATTTAATGTCGTTGACATAGCAATGTGACAAGCACATCTTCACTTTTAATTTCTATGACTCACATAGGACTTACTTGAAATCAAAGGGTTGAGATAAGTTCATGGCGTGACACTCAATAATTTTTTTTTGACATATATGCCCCTCACATCCAAATACCTGAAGAAGGCCATTATGGGCAACCAATCTCCCAGATTGCAGTTGTGGCACCTCCTGCTAGAATTTGATTAAATTTGATTTCATTCATCAGCAATTGAAAACTCAATCCCAAACAAACCCATCAAATTCATATAGCTAAGACATGTATAGTTATGAAAAAAATTGAGTAAACAGAGTGATAAAGAGAATTTTTTTTTTTTAGAAAAAAAATGAAGTTACTAGAAAAGCCCAAAAAATGGTCTAGATTTTGATCGCAGCCCACTCTTGCCTGACCACCATGAACTCTTTGGTCGTAGCTCTAACCACAGTTGGCACAGTAGCACTGAACAGGTCATCAACCCCAAAAGACGAATCAGATGCAACCACGTGGCCTGCTTTGTCGATCCTCCATAGCCTCCACTTTCGACCCTTACCACTATTGCCCACATTTCCCTACAAAAAATAAAATAAAATAAAATAAAGTTGAAAACACTTTCTACAAACAAAGAAAACAAGAAAATCAAGCTAATGGGTGAGTGATGGTTGAGAGTATGGGATTACTTGGTGGCTTGATTGGGTCTTCTTGAGACCAATCAGTGATTTCAGCCATTTCCCTAATGCACCCATTGTAGGTAGGTTTTTGTTTGAGGGGAAAACGTTTTCGCTGAGTGATTTTAGAAGGTTTTTGTCAGAGGGGAAAATTATTTTTGCTGAGTGATTTCGAAAGTGTTTTATAGTGAAAACTACGATGGATGAGAGAGAGAGAGAGAGAGAGAGAGAGAGGAGGACCTTCGGTGGATTATATGTTAAGTTCCTAATAGGGGAAGGCTTGAATTTTTTAATTCGAATTAAGAAAAGGAAAAACAGGATTAAAAAAAGTGAAAGTGCACCGGTCATAATTTAATTTTTTTAAAGGTAAATTATAAACACACTCTTGAGGTTTATTCAAATTATAAATTACTTTATCTAATTTTAGAAATTATATTATACCTTTAAGGTTTTTAATTTCATAACAAATATGTCTTTTTATTAGCAAATTATCAAGTTAATTAACAATTTTTAATAATGTGAAAATTTTATTTCATTTAATAATTCAGATAATTTTATTATTGTATAGGTGAATAGTTATAAATTTTACTTTTTCTATTAATTTTGTTAAATAAAAAATTCTAATAGGGAAGTATTTGTAATTTTTCAAATTACAGAGGATAATTTGTATTTTAAGCAAAATTTAGAGATTGTATTTGTAATTTATCTTTTTTTTTAAATATTAAAGTACTATTTCTATTTAAATTTTTATTTTATTATGATCTTAAGCTTTTTAAATTTGTGCCCTTATAAATTATTATTTAATAATCAATTGTAAAGTTATACGGTTCGTGTATTTTCAGAAAGAATGAAAGAAATTGATAGTAAGGAGGTTACGTAAAATTATATTTGTTTTGATAATAGTTGTTAGTGTGGAGATTATTAAATTAGTTTTAAATAAAATAATAAAATAAATAAAAATCATGGTTTTTACTTAAGAAAAAATTAAATATTAAGGTTCAAAATGTACTGTCCAAAATGTAGTAAAAAAATAAAAAATTGCACTTGGCCAAACGATTAGGCGGTCGTCCCATAACATCCTAAGCCGAATGGATTATTTTCTAATATCATCTCATCGCCTAAACTATCAATCCGCTCATGTGAAGCCTTCTATAATTTGAATGGATTACAAATCTGGACCGCAAACAAAACAAATTTGATACAAATTTACAGGTATTGGGTTGCTAATGTGCCTCAATTTGAGGCTTATTATGTGTTTATTTTTATAATCTGAATTGCTTATTTTGTAGGGTTCATTGAGTACTTCATGCATATCAAAAATTATATTGATCGGATATTGATAGCTACGTGATCGGATTGCATATTTTTTTAAAAAATATTTCTCGAAAGAAAAACTTTGTTTATTTTTTTTTATGATAAATATAATTTGATCGTATGGTTATCGATATTCGATTAAGATAATTTTTGACATGCTTAAAGTACTCGATGAACCCTACAAAATGACTGTTTGAATCATAAAAATAAATGGGTTTGTTTGGAAAGTGTGTTGGCTTTTTGGCTTTTTGAATTTTTTAGTCTGGGGCTAAAGGGCTTTTTGATTTTTGATTTTTATTTTTTTTTTTGTTTTTTTGTGAGGAAAAAATGTAATGATTATGGGTTGGATGTGATATTTTATCTTATTGGGTTATATTTCGTCTTTTTGTGGCTAAAATAGTCCAAACCTAACCCTACCCAACCTAACCCTTCTTCCCAAATGAAGCCAATAAACCTTAAATTAAGATACAACAATTATTGTTATGTCATTGACACAACAGCAACCTCTCATCCAAATTTACTATTCACCACTAGCAATCTGCCCTGGAGAGAGCAAAACAAACGGGCCGTGAAATTAAACTGTCGCCAATATTGATATGTTCCTACTCACTTGCCATGTTGTCATCCACAAACTGCTAGTTGAGGTTTTAAAAATTAAAAATTAATTTGATAAAAATTTTCATGTATTTCTTGTCTTTTCAAGTTTATTTTAAATAAATTAATTTTAATTTTTTTAAAAAGTTAAAAATAAAATTTAAGGCAAATTACATATACCCCCTCGAGTTTTGGCTAAATTACAGATACCTCTCTGAGATTTTGGAAATTACATCCCGCCTCCTGAGGTTTGTTTTTTCATAACAATTTGCTCCCTGAGGTTTATATTTCATAACAAATTATCCCCTAATTTCTTATGCAAATATAGCATTCAGGGGGGAATTCGTAATTTCTCAAACCTCAGGGGTATCTGTAATTTAGCCAAACCTCGAGGGGGTATATGTAATTTGCCCTAAAATTTAAACATTCAATCAATAGGTTTATTGTTTTTCCATCAATAAGGAATAATCCAACAAAAATATTAGACGCCAAATATTTATGTAAAATTCTACCCGAGGTGGATTCCACTGTGATGGAAAGAATATTTGAAACGTAATCAATCAATAGTTTGGTTCCGTATGGGAAGAATATTAATCAATCAATAGTTTGGTTTTGTGAAAACCCAAACAAACCAATCGGCTGATTGTCCTTCCATCAATAGTTTTAAAAAAAATCCCATATGAAACCAAACAAGCCATTTTAATCTTTCCATCATTGATTATGTTTCAAATATATTTAAAAAGTTTTATATAATTTAATAGTTAAGTGTGCATTGAGATATTAAATAGAAAATTCAAGTACAAAGAATCATTAATCGAGGAAGCCAATTACTAAAGTAATTTTACCTTGGATAACTTGAAGTTGGTGTAGATTTTAATAGGATGAAGTATCAATAAATCTTGAAATGTAATCTTGTAAATTGTTTAATCTTTCATTTTTTTTTATAAACCCAAATATCTCATTAAAGTGAAAATTACATAAAAGAGTAGTCACTTACATATTAGAGTTTAATTTTTTAGAGATAAAAGTGGGTTTCTCTCAATGTAAAATTACATATTTAGGCAATCCGTACTATAGAGATTTTGAATTTTTCCTAAATTTGGAACAAATCTTACATTACGCACAATAATGTAACACTCTAATATAACACTTCAATAATGTAATAATTCAATGTAACACTAAAAAATTTCGCTGTGTACTTTTCTCAAACAAAATAATGTAACACTCCAAAAAAATTTCTTAGTGTATTTTTCTCAAGCGTAGTACTCCATTATAACACCCCAAAAAAAAAAAAAAACACTAAAAAACTCTTAATGTACTTTAAATAATTGTAATACTCACAGTTTGAAATTATACATTTGCCTAAAGGTTACTACGGGATTTTTGTACTCTTTTTGAAATGGTTTAAAGAATCCTACATCATTTTTTTAGAATGTTACATTTGAGAAAAGTACACTAAGAAATTTATTTATGTACATTAGAGTGTTACACTAACGTTGTGTTTGGTTGAGGGATTTAGGAAGGGAAATGGAAAAGGTGTGTGAAACTAAAATGAAGGTATATTTTATTCATATTTCACTTAACTTTCCTACTTTGTCTGTAAACAAGCTTCCCACTTGCTACCATGCAACACCAATTAATTAAATACATACCACAATGCTTGACTTATTAGGACTGCGTTTGGTTACTGTTTAAATATTTATCAAATTGTTTGTTTTTTTACTTATTTAGCTAACAATTGAGAAGAAAAAAAATTAACAAGATTAATTTATATTTGACAGTTGTTAAAAAAAGTCATTTTTTGAATTTTTGTTTGTATTTAATGCAATTTTTTAGAATTTGTACTAAAGTTTTTATTTTTCACATTCTTCTATCTGAGAGGGATATTAAAAGTTTTTTAAAAAAAATCAAATTAGCCAAGACACATTAACTCTTTCTAGCAAAAATTTTATTGTAAAAAAATTTAAAAGTTAAAAAAAAAAAAATACTGTTCCAAAAAATAATTGCCAATCCCATAAAAGTATCTTTTAAACTCATTTATAAATTTTTGAAGATATAATTTGTTGTCTCTAGTGACAACCCCTATGATTCTTTACGATAGATTTTTATGCAATAATCTTTTAATAGTGGTTTAAGAGTGGTTTAAATCCTTAAATCACTCGATTAATTATGTTTTGGAATTTAACCATCCTTAAACTACCATTGCACTAAACATTTTTGCAAAGAATCCTACTCTGTAAATAGTAATGCTATAGACCCCTAAAACATTACTTCTAAATTGATTCACACTAGCATTTGGGTTTTAATTAATTGATTCTTAAGGAAATCAACAATTGACATATAACTATCAGTATCATTAAGAATGAAATTAATGGTGATATTTTTAAGGTCTTAAGCATTTTTCAATAACGATAAGATTACATATCTCAAACACTTACAGGTCGAAGATATTTGATGCATTGATAATGCAAGACAATTCTCTAATACTTTTCAAGATTTATTTCTTTGCCATCTCCAACATCCAACCTTAATTTTCACAAATGAGAATTTCAGTGGGTAAGAAAAGTGAAAGTAGAGCTTACTTAAAAGGAAATATAGAACATTTATATAAGAATATTTTGATTTACCAGTAAAAAGAAAGGTTGTGAGCTCTGAGTATTAAACCAGACATTATAATATAAGTGTAGGTTGTGCCCATAACGATGGTGTGGATCAATCTATCAAACATGAGAAGCAAAAGCGTCAAGTACTCCCTAATGAACTTTACTCATAAATTAGTCGAGTTAAATAAGGCTAAACATGTCTAAACATTGAGTTTGATCTCAAACAACAATTATTCTGTGCCAGTTTGTAACAATACTACAAATATATTCTTATTCTTAATTTTTGCGGGAACATTTGGATCAATGTGGTTCTCACAAAAATTAAGAATCCAAATATATATGTGTCATTACCACATCAATACCATTAGTGATACTGAATAATTGCTCAATCTCAAGTGACTAAAGAAGGGAAAATAACCCAACGGTGGTGTTCAGGAAAAAAAATTTCAAAAAAGTGGTTAACATTATAAATATTTAATAATTAAAATGATAATTTTTTTATTAATTTGTAATAATTTTTGAAAATTAGCACTAAATGGGACTCACCCCTTGTGAGAGGGTTGTATCCCATTCTGTGTTAGTTTCTATATTTCTAACATTACTGAAATTTCGTGCTCTAGCCAAATGTTTAATAAAAAAAATGTAAATTTTTTTAATTAAATGTTAATTTTAAAATAATGAAATTAAAATATATGATTCTATAAAATGGGAGAAGTGACCTATACCGACCATATTAGGTCCCAAGCGGTGGGTATACAAAATGCGACTTAGGTTTTGTTTGCCAATTTCTAAATAAATTGTTTTTATTTGGTTTAGGTAAATAAGTTTTTTTTTTTTTTTTTCATATTTGCTTAGTTTTGTTTTTTCAAAAATATTTTTTGAATTTTTGAGTTTGTTTTTGTACTTTTTTAATATTTTAACTAAATTTTTACATGCATCTAACCTAGATACACTTAAAAAATAAATATTTTGTGAAAAATATAAAAAATATATATACAAAAATATATTGAATTTTTATATTTTTTATTTAGTCATTTTTGAAAAGATTTTTGGACTAATAGTTTACTTTTTAAGTATAGGTACATTAAGTAAATTTTTTTTAAAAAATAATTACTTAAAATATTAAAAAAGTCTACTAAAATTAAAAATAAAAAAATAAAAAATCTCACTTAAAATAAAATCTCAAAACCAAACAGATTTGAGAATCTTGGTTGATTTGTACACTCTCGTGGTTAGCCTTGCAAGTGATGTGTGGATTGAGAGGGCAAGTTTCTGAAATTTTTTAAGGTAGGCCATGTTAGGTCGAGACCTAAATCCACTAACCTAGATGAAACAATGTATAGCGATCCCAGTTTTCCCTTCATTGTTTAATTGTATTTCAGACTTGGTTCCGTGGATGTGATGTTATAGTGGCATAATGGTTCATTTAATATCCTTATTAGTGGTTACAAACTTGTTCATTTAATATCCTTATTAGTAGTTCAGTTACTACCCTTATTAGTGGTCCATTCATATTCAAACTTGTCCATTCATATTTCAATTAATGGGCTTTAATGACAACCTTTCAATACCAACTATACCAAGTTTGCCTATAAATGTAGCTCGCCTCTCAACTTCTTTCTATGGTTCTTCCCACATCTCTCTCCATTTGTTATATAGAGTTTAGATTAAGAATGTTTAAAGTGAGAGTAAGCATTTTCATAAAGGAGGAGAGTTGTAGATTTTGTGAAGCCTTACATACCTTATGGCTTAGAATTTGGAGATTCATGGAGAAAGATTGAGATTCGAGTGTTGGCGACGAAGGAGATTGATTTGAGGTAATTCGGTGGTATACAATATGCTTTCCAAATTCTCTTTGCAAAGAGTTTATTTTTAATTCCCATAAAGTTGTACTACTCTTGATTATTCTGATCGTTTGATAAATTCTGTGGAATTATTCATTGTTGATTCATTTGATTACTTTAGTCATTTGATGAACTCTGTGTAGTTATTCTGTGTTGGAAATGTTGATTTGTCTGGCTAAATGACGTGGAAATGCTCCGTACATGGATCGAGTGGACTTTGCCAATATGCTCTGTACCAATAACCCGGATAAGCAGTTGTGCTTGGGTGAGGGGGTGAGGCCGGTCATTGGTCATGTACCGAGTAGGACCGGGTATTTGGTTCTGGATAAATTATCATATGTCGAGTTGACATGTTTGTCCAATTTGGTAAATTGTTTGATTATCGAATCTAATCGGTTGTGTAATTACTGGATCTCTGTTAATTTATTTTTCTGTCTGAGCCTTGTTATTCTTGTTGTATTGTATACTTCCCGAATTAATTTATTTTCAGGCGTGAAGCAAATTTAGTGGCGGTTGAAGTTGAAGCATCTAAAGAGATTGTTTGAGTTGGAGATTCTTTTAGTCCACAACTATATATTATTTTTGGAGATTTGTATAATTTATGTTTTGGAGACATTTGAGTGAATTAATTGTGGAGATGATTTGTATATTTGGGATTATGAGTTATCTGCAATTATAAATTTGAGGTTGATTTGATTTATTAACGACCCGGAAGTCGGGGCGTTACACAATGTGAACCAACTCAAAGCTAATTTCGACTTATGATTTAGGCTAGTTTGTTTCGAGAAATATATGAAAAGAATAAATAAATAAAAAAATGTGATTGTAGTAGTGATGGTGGCTACAGTGGTAGAAGTGGTCGTAGTGGTAGCGTCTATAGTGTTAGACACGGGTGATTATTCAATACTCCCAGAGTATGGATACGTGGTGCTCCATAAGATTTTGATTGGTGGAGAGACACAAGGGCCCACGATTTATGATAGAGATGGGGGGACAACATGGGGCTAACTAATTGGTAATTAGTTTAGAGTATGGACACGTGGTACTCCGGAAGTATTGAATAATTTCCCGTTAGACACAGTGATGGTAGTGATAGATTTAGTTGAAAAAAATTTAAAAACAAAAAAATTTTCCTTGCAAATAAATTCATTTTTTTGTTCGCCGTTTGTTTCCCTACTCAATCTTTCCACAGTTGTCTCATCTTTCTCAGTGACCATTGCAGCTGCTTAGGCTTTGTTTGGCGATGGATTTTTTTAACTAAATAGTCACAAAAAGATAAAGTAGATTAAAAATCTAATAAAATAAAATGTTATATCTAAATCATAATTATTTCACTTTTTTTTCTCATAAAAGTCAAAAAAACTAAACTAAATAAACTTTTTAACCGAATCTAAAATAACTAAAAAGTTAAAAAACCAACTAAAAACCTAATTGCCAAACGGCAACTAAGTCATATGACTAAAGGAAAAACTTCCACCAACATGACCGTTAGTCCGCTTACATTATTATAACTGTTAATGTTATAAGGTCATTTTGAAGATAAATTATAATCCTCTTGCCTCATGAAACCTACCTAATAGTTTTATTTTTTATTTTTTTTGATAATCAAGTATTCAGATCAGGATGTTTTTAGGATGCACACTTCGACTAATCTCAGAATCCTTAGCCGATCGACCAGGCAACAAGTAGTGACCCTTGAGAAAACTAACTGGGAGTGAGAATCGAATTCAAAATGTCCATAATTTACGACTTGCCTTTAAAAATTTTCTCTCCCAACCAGTTGGGCTACACTTCCATATTCTAGATTCGTACACATTAAATTTTGGACCCACTTTGTTAATGGTTGGTGTCACCTTGACTTTTGTTATGTGAGCTACGAAGTCAGATCATCACCCATGGGCCATGGTTCACCATTGAGCTGCATAAATGCATGTTGACCCAATTGCTCACTCTAAAAAATCAAGCCTTTACATGAACATAAACTAAAGAACTTATTGTAATAATGTGTTGGGCAAATTATACAAATAGTTTCTATAGTTTGGGTCTTGTGTCATTTTATTCCCTGACTTTTCAATTGTGACACATTTGACCCTGAATTTTGAATCTTGTTCCAAATAAAGACAATTGAATATATAATTAGATTTTTCAAGGGTAAAATTGTCAATTTGATAAAATATAAACTAATTTGACAAAAATAAATGTCAAAAAAATATTTTTGAATTTTTAAAAATTATTTCTACCTACTAAAAATAAAATTATGTAAAATTGATAAATCTTTTAGACATTTATTTATTTTTTTTACAAAATTAATTTTTATTATGTGTTTGGATGATGATCATATAAAATTAATTTTAAAAAATTAATCATGTAATTTTTATTAATTTTACATAATTTTATCATTGGTGGATAAAAATAATTTTTAAAAAATTAAAAAAAAAATTTTGACATTTATTTTTATCAAATTAGTTTATATTTTATCAAATTGACGATTTTACCCTTGAAAAATCTAATAATATTTTCAATTGTCCTTATTTGGAACAAGATTCAAAATTCATGGTCAAATGTGTCACAATTGAAAAGTCAGGGACCAAAGTGACACAAGTCCCAAACTATAGGGGTTATTAGTGTAATTAACCCTAATGTGTTTCTTACTATTCCAACAGCACAATTGCTTATTCATATTGAAAAAATAATAATAATAAAATTTAAACTTTTATTATTATTATTATTGTCAGCTATGAAGTATGGGTACTTTGAAAAAAATATGATACCCGTACCAGATACTTACCGGTATATGATACCTCTTATAGTACTTCTGCATACGTACTGGATACACGAAACACGTACCCAAATTTTTTCTTCTCAATTTTTAACGTACCTAGATGTACTTAGTATATATCCAAACCGTATCGTAACTCAATTGAAACAATATTTTTTTCTATTACAGAGATAAAACTCATTTAGCTAGATTTCTTTTTTATTTTTTGTTTTATGCGTAGTATGATTTTAAAATAAAATTATGGTTTGTAAGTTATTTAATATATTGACATTTAATTTTGATTAATATATTTACTTTTGGCATTAAATGTTAATTGTAGGTTGGACCTTAACAAATTAAAATATTTAATTAATTTTTACGTTATTCTAAACTAAAAATAAATATTTTTTTACAAGCGTCCCGAGCCGTACCCCTACCTTATTTTTTTTGAATTTTACTGTATTGACATACCTGTATCGTACTAGTACCAATACTCATTCATACCCATGCTTCATAAATTGTTAGGATATTAAACTATGAGTAGCATACCCTTCCACCTCTTATTGTCATTTTATATGAGAATGAGATCATTCATCTCAACGACCATCTTCAATGGTTACTCAAATCTTCTATTAAATTTGAATTTGATAAAAAATGAGTTCTTTTCCTACTCTAACGATTGCATAAATAGGTATCAAATTGAGAATTTCACTTTTCTTTCATCAAACTGAAGATAATGTGCCTTTTATCAAATTACTGTTCATTACCGTTGCCGGATGTCCCGCCAGATGTTCTCTTACATGACTATAGCAATGTGACATGATAATATATATATATATATATATATATTTTCATGTGTTTGTTTGGCGATGAAGTACTGGAATATGTATCACCGATTTGAAATTTTGTATTTAAATACAAAAGAGGCTTCTGGATTAACACTTCTTTCAAAACTCTATATTCACTTTTAATCCATAAGCTTTTCAAACATACATAGCTTGATAGATATGCATATAAGGGTGTAACTTGATTCGGCTCAATCTAATTCAATTCGAATTTTTTTAAGATTTTAGTAATATATTTTTGAATTGAGTGCGGATTTGAGGAGAAATTATAATGTTTGAATTAAATTTGAGATAAACAGAGAAACTGAGCAATCTGAACGACTTAAAATCTTCATTAAATGATGTTAAAATTATCTAAATCGTTAGATCATCTCACTAATTAGAATAAAGGTTGAGACCCCCTTTGGGGGTCACCCCCTTGACACCTTTTAGTTTTGATTGGTCAACTTTTCCTTTTTTTTTTTTTTTTCTTTTCACCCAATCCCCAACCTCCATGTGTGTGAGGAGGTTGTGGGGGTGGGTGTTTTAAGGGGTCTAAATCAATGCCCCACTAATTATTATACACCCAAGTAATACAATACAATACAATACAAAATTCTAACATTTTATTTTCTCTCACATAAATGACAAAGATTATCGGAATAATGCATTGGTACCTGAATTCTCATCTCTCTTTCATTATAAAAATAATTTTGTTTTGATTAGTTTTAAGGAATTTATTTATTTATTTATTTTTCTGTAAACACCTATTTTTTGCAAAAAGAATTCTAAACAAGTGTTAATGAGACACAAGGAATAAGAGGCTTATTGAAATCAAAACACTTTTTATTTAGCTGAATTCAAAATATTATTTTTTAAACATTTTTTAACTATTTCCAAGACAATTTGCCACAAAGACATTCATTAACATTTGCCTTTTCAAAAATAACAATTATTTTCGTGCAAAATAAAAATGATTGTCAAACTTTTCATTGCTTGTATTTCTTAAAACATGAAAAGCAAAAATAAAACAAAACCAAAAATGACTTTTTTTTATCTTTTCCTTTTCCCTTCTTTTTTTGGTTGGTAAAGAGCGAAATCATTGCCATCTTGAAAAGACAATAATAATACATTAATAGAACATCATGTTAGTAACATCACCTTAATTGTGATGTGAAACTAGTACTACATGACAGCACTCCCTAAACAGTCTTCATGGTGCTAAGCTCCTCCATTAGAATTTGGTGTCCACTATGATAGGTCTCTAGTTTGCTTCCAAACAAACTGATATCATCTGCAACTGCAAGCTCATAAGTTTAGGGTTTACTTTTTTTTTGAAGCACTTGTTGAATCACTACACGCGGTAGTTTAAGGTCCATATGCTTATAACTGAAGCACTGGTTGATCAGGGCTTCCCCCGTAGTTAAGCTCCACGAAGAAACCCGCTCCTTCGCCCCTAGCTAGTCTTCCCGGATTAACACAAATGCACTTCGCTTGCTCTTCTCCGTCATTTTTATCCCCAATTGACAACACCTGTCCGCATAGAAGATGAAGAGTTAAATTTCATTCATACAATCCAATCTGCTCTAAGCTAGATAAGAAAGAAAACTGGTTTGCAAACAGAATTTATGTACAAAAAAGTCCACTAGAATGGCGTGTCAATGGCAGTTTTGAAATAACAAGTCACTTTCATGAGTCTTTTGATTTGAAATGAATGAATATCATTTTGACACATCATTTTGTATAACTATTCTATTTCGTATATCCATCATTACTTTGATATAACTAGAACTATCATTTACCTTCACGAAATGAGCCAAGTCAGAGGATAGGATTAGGATATCTAGATTACAAGGGATCTGAAGAGCCTCTGGAGCGAGAGAAAAATCCACGGGAGTATCTTCCATTGGTGGGTATAGAGGATAGAAGCTGTTTTCAAAAAGTAACCGTCTTTTCAATTGTTTAAACTTCTTTAATATCAAATACAGAAATTTCCATTAAGAGAATAATAAAAACATGCCTGTGCTGGCTAAGTAGATGATTTGCAAGTCTATTCATGCGCTGCTTGGATCCCCCAGATGGATTCCGTGAGATCTCCTCTCTGCTAAGTTGTTTGAGAACATCTACAGTGCAGCAACCTACCTTGATCTGAAAACCCAAAATGTGATTGAAAACTAATTAGAGACTTGTACAATGTGTTTTAACTCAAAATGCTTCAAACCATTGTTTTAGAATCTAAAATAATAAGATTAAACATATTCCCCTGGGAGAACCTTAACTAGATTCTTTCTAATTCCATGTTGCTCTTCCAAATTGTATTCATCTCAAGTTTAGGGCATTCTGCTAATTAGTGTGTTTTTACTCCAAAAGTACGGTTTCAAGCTTTTTTGTGGTGCATGAGATTGATATAATGCAAAAAAATTTCATCTCATCAATGCATTTTGAAGAATTCGGAGGAGCACACACAAACATGAAATTAATGTCTACAAGTACGAACAATCATAATTTAAGAATAAAGGCAATTAGTGATTACCCCATTTGCACTGAAAATCCCCGGATTTGTAAGACTGATTATTTTGAACAAATCTCAGAGATGCATTTGTAATTTATTTTAAAATAATTGAGTCATGACCAAATAAAAAATATTTTAAATTATAATTAAAATAATACCATAACTAATTGAAGTAGCTCCCCATAACTGAAAATTACAAAAGTTGTAACTAAGGTACATGATACACCCTCCAATAGAATTTTCTTTACGTAATTTCATTTTATTATATCCCTCTCAATTATTTTTTATTAGAGTAAATTACACTTTTCACTTTTAAAATTTAATTTAAATTTTATTTTTAACCTTATTATTTTAGTTTGAATAATGCTTTAAACCTAGTCTCAATTTAATTATTTTGTTCAAATAATTATTAGTTTCTTCTACACGTATATAGGAGAAATTTGAAACTTATTATAAAATTGTTAATTTTAACAATCTAATTAAAATTAGACTTAAAATGTAGTAACTAAATCGTTTAAATTGAAGTAATGGGATATTAAAATAAAATTTGAGCCAAATTAAAATATTAAAATTACAAAAAATACCTACAAAACCTACAACGTTCTTCGAATATTTTTCCTCATTTGTAAAATGAAAAAAAACATCAGAAATAGTTAAAAATGTCACTAATTTTTGATTTTGTGAAGAACCCTAATTTTTTAAAATTTCCTCAAGATAATTTGATTGAATGCAGTAGTTTGATTTTGCAGAAAATCAAAATTTCAACTCTTTTTCCAATTAATTTTAATGGGACTACTTCAATAAGAGACCCTTGAAAACAAAGTTTTTAATCAAATAATTGATATATGACAAAAAATAAAAGAAAAATAAGAACAAATGGGAATATCGATCTGGTTGACCCTTTGAAATTACATCATCGTCAATTTTTTATTTTTTTTACAAATGCAGTTTTATGACTTATGTTTCAAATTTGAAATACCCCAACAATTATCTTTTTATTTCAATTAAAATTGTATTAGTGGCAGTAGTGCCAGAGTCACGCGACAATTTTTGTTAACAAATTTAACACCAAATTAACAAAAAAAAAAAAAACCACATTAAACTAGCTTATAACTTACAGTCAAAGGGGCTAAAATTGAACAAAGAGATTTGAAAAATTATACTTCACTGGCTGGTAAAATATTATATGCTTCAATAATTAAAGAGATTCGAAAAGTGTACTTCCATTGATTATATGCTTCAATAATTAATCAACTAGTTGTGCAAGTAGTCATAACACCTTGTTTTAAGACCATGGGGAGCCGTAAGACAAGACAAACCAACATCATTTTTTTTGATAATTAGGTATCCGATCAATTTGCGCGCAATTCAATTATCCCCAAGACCTTGAAATTAGGCTTCGTTTGAGAACATACTAATTTAATAACTTTTGACTGAAATATGAATTAAAAAAAATTAGTATGTTTAAGATGACTTTTTAACTTTTTATGAAAAGATGTATAAAAAATAAAGAAAAAAAAGAACCTTTGACTTTTTAATATGAATTATTGACTTTTTGACTAATTTAGTAACTTTTTGACTTTTTAACTAAAAAAAAAGATTCCCAAAGGAGGCCTTAATGATCAGATAAGTCAACATCTCATATATATCAATAAGCTTTTGCTTTTACCTCAACTGCCCTTCTCTCAACTTCAGAGAAAAATAAGAAAACCCAGAAAAGAAGTAAAAAAATATCTAGTTTTAGGCTTTTCCTAAGCTGTTTTTGGGTTCAAAAAAGCCTAAAAGTCATAATCCTAAAATGTTAAACTTTAATAGATTTTTTAAAGTTCCAGACTTAACACAAATAAATAATTTTAAAAAAATCACTGAGGCAAATGAATTTCCCAAAATTAATTTCTTGAATAGTTTTTACACAAATGTTACCAAACCAAACCAACTCTTCTTGTATCCCAGATAATTAAGGTCAGTTATTATTGCAACCTCAACACCTCTGAGTCTATCCATTACACCATTGACCCCTTCGTGTCCCCCTATAAAAACAAAACTGGGAAAGGGAATCTGCAAATTGGAACATTTAGTCCCTGGCATTTTTCTGGATTCTCTTATTTAGTTTGTCTTGCTCACGGTACCTTCCACGCCGTTCTTCTCTCTGCCGCTTCTTTGAAATCTGCTCGTCTTTGGCTTTCTCCACTTCATGCATTTTCCTCCTCCCCATCCTTAAGCTTTCGCTTCTTCATCTGCACACCAGGCAAATGAACACACAAACTAAAAGCTAAACAACATAATAAAGGAATTTTAGCTTCACTTTGCACATGTTTTTTGAGGATATGAACTCCGAATGAAATCAAAGAAAAACAACACAACAATAAAAAAACTAAATACGAACAATCATGAGATTGATATAACGCAAAAAAATTTCATCTCATCAATGCATTTTGAAGAATTCGGAGGAGCACACACAAACATGAAATTAATGTCTACAAGTACGAACAATCATAATTTAAGAATAAAGGCAATTAGTGATTACCTCATTTGCACTGAAAATCCCCGGATTTGTAAGACTGGTTATCTAGTAAGACAATGTAATTTCTTTAAAATTGTGACTTGCGAGACTGCAAACTGAAAAATGATCTGGATCTAACAACCAGTTCACAAGTGGGCTTCCCCTAGTCTAGTAGAATCATGCATACCTGATGTTTGAGATCGGCTTGCTGAATATCAAAAGCAGGCTGCAGAATCAAAGCCAACAACATTAATCTAGAAATTAACACTTAATTATGATCTCAATTTTTTGTTAACTAACTGGGAAAATAGAGATACTATATAAATTAATTTAGCAATAAAATTACCTGAGGGAAAACAAAGTCATGATTTGCGTCCCGTATAGATGGCACGAGAATCACACGTGCAGCAGAACCATATATTCCACATAATCTTGAAGCTGCAAACCATTGGGGGAAAAAAAAATTTAAAAGAAAGAAAGATAAAATCTTCTCAAACAGAAAGAAAGATAAAAATTTAAAAGAAAGAAAGATAAAAATTTAAAAATTTAATGAGAATCAAAATTGTAAAGCTTACCCTCTTTTGTAACTTCATGTTCATCACTCAAACCCAAAACAAACCCCCCCCCCGCCCCCCCCCCAACCCCCCGCCCCACCCCGCCCCAGCCCCCCCCCGCCCCCCAACCCCCCCTCACGTCACTCCCCTCCCCTCACTCACGTCACTCCTCTCCCCTCACTCCCTCCCTCCCCCCTTCCGGCCCACCCTCCCCTCCCCTCGCTAAGAGTGATGTGGAGAGATGAAAGGCTCAAGGAAGCTGCTTCAACGGGAGATGAAAGGTTCAAGGAAGCTGCTTCAACGGGTGATATGAATGCGAAGACGAATCCGGCAGTGACTTTCTGGGAAATGAGGTGGGTTTCAGAGAAAGAATAGGATTTACCGGTGGAATCAATGATGAGACAGGGTCTGTCTAGGAATTAAGAGAGGTTTTGGAAGCAGTAAATGTGGAGGTAGGTGGTTGGAGATGGGAATGTTAGGAAGCTTTGATTGGAAAACATGGGTTTCGGAAGATGAAGACGATTGGTTGTGCGGCGGAGGAGGAGAATGAGAGTGATGTGGAGAGATGAAAGGTTCAAGGAAGCTGCTTCAACGGGTGTTCAAGGAAGCTGCTTCAACGGGTGATCATCAAAGCACCGAAGACGAATCCGGCAGTGACTTTCTGGGAAATGAGGTGGGTTTCGGAGAAAGAATAGGATTTACCGGTGGAATCGATGATGAGACAGGGTCTGTCTAGGAATTAAGAGAGGTTTTGGAAGCAGTAAATGTGGAGGTAGGTGGTTGGAGATGGGAATGTTAGGAAGCTTTGATTGGAAAACATGGGTTTCGGAAGATGAAGACGATTGGTTGTGCGGCAGAGGAGGAGAATGAGAAAGCTTTGCCCTGTCTCTTTCAAAGAAAAGAAATAGCGAGAAGAGAAGAAAAGCGAGACCGCTCCCTCCCCTCGCCTCCCTCCCTCCCTCCCTCCCTCCCTCCCCTCCCCTCTCCTCCCCTCCCCTCCCCTCCCCTCGGCATAGGTGGTGGTAGTGGTGTTGGCGGGGTATTGGCGGTGGTGGTGGTGGTGGTGGAATAGGGGAAGGTGTTGGTGGTGGTATAGGTGGTGGCGGGGGTATTGGTTGTGGTGGTGGAATAGGGGGAGCTGTTGGTGGTGGTGGTGGTGTTGGAGGAGGTATTGGTGGTGGCGGTGGTGGGGGCGTAGGTGGTAGTGGTGGTGTTGGAGGAGGCGTTGGTGGTGGTATAGGTGGTGGTGGTGGTGTTGGAGGAGGTATTGGCGGTGGCAGTGGGGGTGTTGGTGGGGCATAGGTGGTAGTGGTGGTGTTGGAGGAGGCCGTTGGTGGTGGTATAGGTACTGGCGGGGGTGTCGGTGGCGGTGTAGGTAGTGGTGGTGCTATTGGAGGAGGTGGTGGTATAGGTGGTGGTGGTATAGGTGGTGTTGGAGGAGGTATTGGTGGTGGCCTTATCAAAGGTTTCAATGGCTGCCCCTCCCCTCCACTCCCCTATATATATACATACATATATCCGGGAAATAAAACTCAGAAAAAAATAAATAAACAAATAAATAAATTTCACTCAATTTAAAATTCCCTCCCTACTTCTCAAAAAAAAAATTTCCTCCCCATGCTCAACTATTCCTTTTTAACATTATTTCTTTCTTTTTTTGTTGGTGGTGGTGGTGTTGGAGGAGGTATCCCTTTTTTTTGTTTTCATTATTTCCTTTTAACATTATTTCTTTTTTTTTTAGGTCCCGTTTGGAAACATGTTAATTTAGGTTAAGTTTGGTATATTACAAAAAAGTTAAAAAGTCAAAAAGTTACTTAAAAAGTTAAAAAGTTAACACTATTCACCAAAACTTAACAATTACGACTGCACAACTCTCAATCCTAATTTTTCCCTACAAATCAATTTTTATAATTTTTTATTACACATTTTTACATAAAAAGTTAAAAAATTAACCCAAACATCCATATTTTTTTCCTCAATTTTTTAGTCCAAAAGACAAAAAGTGCATTTTTTTAGGACATCCCAAACAACCTCTTAGTAACTTTTTAGCTATTTGGCTAAAAATGAACTAAAAAAAACTAGTATATTTGGGATGATTTTTTGGCTTTTTATGAAAAGATGTGTAAAAAATAGAGGAAAAAGTGAATATTTAACTTTTTAGTATGGTTGTTGGCTTTTTGGCCTTTTGACTTTGACTAAAAAAAACCGAGCAATTTGAACGACTTAAAATCTGAATTACATTATATATATAATTAAATATATATTATGAGTCATTAAATGATGTTAAAATTATCAAAATCGTTAGATCATATCACTAATTATTATACACCCGAGTAATACAATACAAAATTCTAACATTTTATTTTCTTTCTCATAAATGACAAAGATTATTGGAATAGTGCATTGATACCTCGATTCTCATCTCTCTTTCATTATAAAAATAATTTTGTTTTGATCTTATTAATAATTTTAGAGTTTAATTTTAACAAATTATATAACCAATCTAGTTTTTTTATTCTTATTATTTTAAAGATTGAATTTGTGGGTAATTTGGGTTTAGTCTTACTTGAATTTATTATATTCGAATCAAGTTTAAACAAACAAGTTTGGACTGCAAATCTGACTTGAGGAATTCAAAAAAAGTTGAACTAAAAATTCGTGGCAGGACCAGAAATAGGATTGACAACTACAATTGTAAACCACAATTCCAAAAGAAAATGTTATTGTCAATTAAAATATGACTTATTACCGTCAGGTGTTGATTTATTTATAATGGTGCTATATGTATTAATTAATATAATAATTAATATATGAACATATAACGATATATTATTATTTTAAAATTATAACCCCATCTATTATATAAATTAAAAATATTTAAAAATTTTAAAATTATACCACATTATCCATTAATATATTAATTGATATACTAATTTATGGTATTATTCTTATTTATTAGTTGGTTTTCTCCATTTCTATATTTTATATTAGGAAAATGGATTTTTAATTTGCAAGTTCTGTAAGAGCTCTAAGTTTCTAATTTAAGTTTTATAATTTTATAATTTTTAAAAATTAATTTTTTTTCCATTGATTAGTTTTTATTTAAACAAAAATAAATAAATAAATAAATATTAATATCCCTTTTTTTAATTTGCAAGTTTTGTAAGAGCTCTCTCCTTCCCTCTCTATTCTACTTCTGTTCTGCTCTCTTCTGGAAGTGTTCTCTCTCCTCTTCTCTATCTCTGTTCTGTTTCTCTCTCTCTCGCGCTCGCCGTGACCCCCCTCGTCTCTGCCCAACACTACGGCGGCGCAATAAATGGCTCCGGCAACACCACAGTCTACGCCTTCAGAGAGTGGTTGAAAGACCTTTCTCGCTCCAATTGCGATCTCTATTTCGCTCAAATCAAAACCCAGATCCTTTGTTGCCTCCCTTTTCCAACGTCTGATTCGCGATGGTTGATTGTTCTACGATGAGTGTTATTTGAGGTACGACGATTACATGTTTTTTTTTTTTTTTTTTTTTTTGGTGTTGTTTAATAATGGTGTTCTCCCATCTCTTCTGTGTGGTGTTCTCCCATCTCTTCTTCTGTGTGTGTGTGTGTGTGTGTGTGTGTTGTTTTTGTTCTGTGTTGTTCACCATCATCCTTCTCTTTTTCTCTCTCTCTCTCTTTCCCTCTTGCCACTATTTCATTGAGAAAAAAGAAAAAAGAAAAAAAAAAGGGTGGTAGGAAGGGGAAGGGGGGGGGGGGCCAAAACGAGCCAGTCTATTTTCGAGTAGAGTTGTTTAATTTTTGGGAAGATTATTTATAAGTCCTATTAGGAAGACTTATGCTACATATCGTCCTACTAAAAAACTTATGTTCTCATAAGTCCTGGAGGAAATTTGTTGACACATTTACCGTCAATATTAGTTGTTAATATCATAAATAATAGTAAAACCATATATAGAAAATTGAATGTTACCATAGATTATATCTATATAAACATAACGTAATGTGACACCTATATAAACGTAACGTGACACCTACATAAACGTAACGTGACACCTATGATCTATGGTAACTTGCAATTTGAAATTGCAAGTTACCATAGATCATATCTACATAAACGTAACGTAACATGACACCTACATAAACGTAACGTGACACCTACATAAACATAACGTGACACCTAGGAAATTGAATGTTACCATAGATCATATCTACATAAACGTAACGTAACGTAACGTGACACCTATATAAACGTAACGTGACACCTATGATCTATGACAACATTCAATTTCCTATTGTTGTCATTAGGAATGGCAACGGGGCGGGGCGGGGCCGGGGATCATCCTCCTCGTCCCTGATCCCCGATGGCAGAACTTCCCCCCGTCCCCGTCCCCGACGGGGAACCCACCCCCACCCCCACCCCCGCCCCCGCCCCCGCCCCCTAACGGGGATCGGGTTTCCCCGACCCCGAAAATCCCCGCTAAAAAACAACATCAACAAATCTCAACATCTCAGTGAGCTCAAAAAGCAACATTAAGAAGATCAAAAAAAAAAAAAAAAAAAAAATCTGTCATAGATATATATATATATATAACAATCATAAAAAAAATTATATATATATAACAATCATCAAAAATCATAGATATATATATACACACAACAATCAGATCTATTCTTCTTCTTCAGATCTGTTCTTCTTCTTCATGAATCACAATCTGACGGACGGAGGGCTTCACGGACGGAGGGAAAGGGAGAGGGTTCATGATCTGACGGAAAGCTTCACGATCTGATGGACGGAGGGCTTCACCGTGAAGGCTTCACGGACGGAGGGATCTGACGATGGAACGCTTCACGGACGGAGGGAGATGGAGAGGGAGAGGGGGAGGGGGAGAGGGAGAGGGAGAGGGAGAGGGAGAGGGAGAGGAGAGGAGAGGGAGGGAGAGAGATGAGACTGAGTCTGATATTTGAGGGAGAGAGAGATGAGGGCCACGGTCGGTGAGACAGAGAGACACAGAGGAAATGAGAGGAAATGAGATCATCTGAGAGAGTTGAGAACAAAAGTACAACTAATATTTATATAATACAAAATATAATCGGGGAAAATATAATACAAAATATAATACAACTAATATTTAATAATACAACTAATCATCAGAGGCGGGGATGAATCGGGGAAATTCCGGGGCGGGGCCGGGGCCAGGGCTGACGAGCCCCCGTCCCCGGCCCGAAATTGATTGGGGAGTGATTTTTTAATACCATCCTCGTCCCCGCGGGAATATTTTTCGGGGAAAAATCACTTATTTCGGGGTCGGGGGATCGGGTCCCCGTCGGGCCGGGTTTAAATTGCCATCCCTAGTTGTCATAGATCATAGGTGTCACGTTATGTTTATGTAGGTGTCATGTTACTTTACGTTATATAGGAAATTGAATGTTACCATAGATCATATTTATATGAAACGTAACGTGACACCAACATAAACCAGCAACATTTTCACATTCAATTTAAAAAAATAAAAACTCATTAAGTTTGCGAAACGTAACGTGACATGTTACGTTACGTTTATGTAGGCGTCACGTTACGATACGTTTATATAGGTGTCACGTTACGTTACATTTATGTAAGTGTCACGTCACGTTACGTTTATGTAGGATCATGTGGAATACATTCCTATCTAAATAGGACTTGAGACTCTATAAGAAATTACATAAGACTTAGCCTACCATAAGTGTCTGAAAATGGACTTATAAATAATTCTCCCTTAATTTTTTTATCATTTTTGGTTTTAAATATTATAAACAAAAAATTATGTCCTTCTAAATTACGAGGACTTAAAAAATAAATTTTTTAATACAAATATATTTTTTTAACAAAATACAAAAATATTTAGAAAATGAATGACTTTTTTAACAATTGCCAAACATAATGGATTCTATTATTATTATTATTATTATTATTATTATTATTATTATTATTATTATTATTATTATTATATCTCAATTGTCAATTAAACAAATTAAAATAAAAAAATAAATATATACTATGTGAGTGTTTGGGAAGTGGGTTTTTTTTATAGGTTTTTTTAATTGTAGGATATTATTGGAGAAATTTTTTTTTGTGTTTGGGAAGATAGTTGGGTTTTTTTGTGGTTGGATGTGATGTTTGCGAGATAAAAAGTGAAATGATTATGAGGTTTGATGTGATATTTTGTTTAGATTGTTTTTTTTTGGTTTTGTAATCAATTTGTTTTTTAGTGAAAAAAAAACAATAAAAAACCAAAAACCAAACTTCCCAAACACCCCCTTATGTATACATTATACAGTTACCTATATTTATTTATGGTAAAAAAAAATTGCAGTTATGATTTAATTAAATGGGATTATGGAAACGATAATGTTCCTAATTTGGCCGCCATTATTTTTTTTATTTATGTATTAATACATGCATTACAGTACCAACTTGGCGAATAAAATGCTAGTTAGATACACAGAGAGAGAGAGAGAGAGAGTGTTTGGATTTGGTTTTTGTTTTATTTTACTGGGTGTCTTCCTGTTAAATCCTTTCAACATTTGTATTGATCCTTGTTGTGGGTATTGTTGATTAGGTAGTTTTCATGCTGTATTGTTTTGGGATTGAGGAGATCAAGGTATGCACTCCAAATACTTGCGATATTGTTGCTCATTTTTTTTTACCTTATTGTAAATTTATAAAATACCACAAAATGTTGATATTTCTTCATCCTCTGTGCTTACAGATTAAGATTGGTTAGGTGATTAAGATCCGATTCACATTTTCCTCCTCTTTTGAACCAATGTTTCTCTGATTTGGAGGCCATTGAAGTTGGAGCTGATTCACATTTTCCTCCTCTTTTGAACCAGTCCTATTTTTGTTCATTGCTGGAGTCATGGCGACAATGCTGCATTCTAAGTCCAGGCCCTCGTATTCTTGGTGGTGGGACAGTCACAATAGCCCAAAGAATTCAAAATGGCTTCAGGAAAATCTTAAAGGTGTTTGTTTTGTCACTTAATTTTTGTTGGTTTCTGGTTTTAAGGATTGATGTCTTTTGCTTGCAATTGATATTTCTGTGTTTGTCCTTTTCTTTTCTTTTTGTTGTTTATTATTTTAAAGAATCATGAAATTATAAGATAGTAGAAAGCAGAGGCAGACCTTCATATTATCAAGTTAGGGAACTTACTCCTAGGTCTTTGGTCCGGTAATTACTGATATATGTGGGACGAGAGGACTACATGTACTTGGGGGATTAGTTGGGGAGAAGCCCCGGACACCATTGTGAGCAAAAAAAAAAAAGGGATGGGACTTGCCAAAAAAAAAAAATATATAGAAAAAGAAATCCCAAGTATGGAATTTCTTGATAGTTATTATTTGGATTTCCATTACTTCCATTAGATATGGAACCATTTTTGTTGTGTTAAATAATAATTTAGTACATAAATAACGGCTAACACTTTTTGACATTCGCTTTGGGTTGAACTTCATACAGCAATGGAGAGGGAGTTAGTTCAGAAACATATGTTGAAGTTAAGACTTTCGGAGGATTTTAGAAAATGATGAAATTTGATGCTATAGTTTTTCCAATCCAAATGTTGTTTATGATTTTTGGTTAATATAATATTCATAATTTGTACAATTAAAATATATAATTTTAAGTAACTAAAATTGTTTATAAAATTGTTGTTCATATTAAATGAGAAAGGTAAAATTGGGATAAAATTCACCATTATGGAGAATTGAACTTTTGGGCAACATTTTATAAAATATAGGACTTATTTGTCCAAAATAAAATTTGATAGGACTCAATAGTAATCTTGAGAGCAAAATAGGACTTATTGATAATTTTTCCAAGAAAAAATTTGATTCGTGGGGTTGCATTTATTGAATCAAAATAGCCCTAGCAAGTAAGGATACCATTGTGCCAACTACTCAACTTTGAGTAGAGTTGATTAAACTCTATTAGCATACAAGTAATATACGATGTAGGTTTGCAATTGAATCTCGTGATCTTAAGTGTGAGTGAACTTTGTTAGGGTTCCTTGACCTAGAAGGTAATACCTAAGTTGCATACTTGGAGGTGATATTTCTCTTCTAGAACCACGATTATGTGGTTCAAACCAAGAATCGAGTTTTAGAAACATGTTTATGCGGAGTAACTCATAATGCAGTTTAAACCAAGGCATTGGGATTACTGTTTTGGTTTCAAATTTTAACCTTTTTCCCATGCAAATATGATTCGTGATAGTGCTTCCTTCCTCAATTCTTAGTTTCCATTTATTCCTAGATTGGGATGTATCTCATTTTCAAGCTAAGAAAGAGCTGACAATGCTAGTGTCAAGTTGAAGTCTTATTCGCTGCTTTTTCTATTTTTCAAGTTTTTCGGTATGGCTTCCATGCTATAGGTTCCCACCTAAGGTTTTGCAACCTATATGGAATTCTTGATTTTCTTTTGATAAATTATTTTGGCCTTGGTCCATGACAATTAGTGGTTGTTTGGTTTATGGGTTAGCATTAAAATGTCCTCGAATGTTATCTTTCCTACTTTCTATACTATTATTACTACCTTGTTACAAAGTTGAAATCAGCATGAATGGCACTCTTCTTCCAAGAAGTCTAGTAAGTTTCTTCTTGTATTTCATATCATTTCCTACTAGTTTGTATGTTTTTTCATATGACGCTTTGCATTCATTAATGATAGAGTACGTAGATCACCTCAGTGCGTTCTAAGAAAATTGATCTAATGGTCATTTGATCCATCTGTCTTCAGTTTTTAACAGTCATAAAAGTTCCAGTCATAATTGGTCCCAATGCTTCCCCTATTTTAATAATAATAAATGCATTTCAGCCTGTTTGAAATCGTATTTGAAGTGTTGCAAATATTTGATGGCCTGTTTTAAAGCTTTTTTTTAAGGCCACAATATTAACTCTTCCACATGTGGTTTTCCGAACAGATATGGATGCCAAAGTCAAAGCAATGATCAAGCTCATTGAAGAAGATACAGATTCCTTTGCAAGAAGGGCAGGAAGTACTACAAAAAAAGGTCCAAGCTCATGAAACTAGTTGAGGAGTTCTACCGAGCGTACCGTGCCTTGGCGGAAAGGTATGATCACACAACAGGGGGGCTCCGCCAGGCTGATTGAACCATGGCAGAAGCATTTCCTAACCAAGTCTTGTTTGTACTGTCTGATGATTCACCTTCGGGATCTTCAGCACATGAACGTGAACGTCACACGCCTGAAATGCCACATCAGTGTGAGCATTGCTTTTAGAAAATATCTAAGCTGGAGAGTGAACTCTCTTGTGCTCAAGAGGAAATCAGATGCCTTAACAGTGTGGTTCTGATTGAGACTGCAAAGCTCAAGAGTGCTAAAGAAAAATGTGTTCTGTTGGAGACATCAAATCAATCCCTGCGGTTAGAGGCGAAGAATCTAGTGAAGAAGATAGCAATGAAAGATCAACAGCTTTCTGAAAAGCACGAGGAGTTGGAAAAGCTTCAAGCTTGTGTACAAGATGAGCAATTGTGTTTCGTGCAAGTTGAAGCCACCCCCTAAACTTTGTAGAATTTGCACTCTCAATCTCAACAGGAGCAGAATGCTTTAGCATCGGAGCTTAAAAATGGGCTTCAAATGTTGAAAGACTTGGAAATATGCAAACATGTAACGCCCTCAAAATAATAACATTAAACCCATCAAATAGGACATGCATTTACATATAAACTAACCACATTTCTTTATTTCATTGAGTTTCATTACATAAGTATTACATGTTAACATCAAAACAAAATGCCCTACGGGCTTACAGCTTTCCAAGTTAACACTTGGTTTCAACAAAAGAGTACTAACTCGTTTACACATTAAGCCCTTGGCTTGAAGTTACATGTAATACATCAAAAGTAAAACAACTACACTATGTCCGCCTCTAGCCTCCCAAGCTATGTCCTTGGAGGTGGCATGCTTCCTGCACCTGAAAATGATATTCCCATATAGGGTGAGCCACAGCCCAGTAGAAATACACTAAACCAACCATGGATAATGACTAAAACATTAGCAATTGATAGTTGGTCAACACTGATACAATCACATAAATTACATATTTATGTCAACGACTTACAAGTCCCAATTACTTTTCATTTTCCCTTTTTCAACAGATAAGCTTGCTAGCTCTATCATCATTTCCACAGATATGTATAAAAACTATATCTCACATTCAGATAAGCATAAAAGCTATATCCACATTCTCAACAGATATGTATATCAACAACATCCACAGATAAGCATACAAGCTGTATCCACACTCTACAACAGATATGTATATCAACAATATCCACAGATAAGCATACAAGCTGTATCCACACTTCACAAAGATAAGCATATGAGCTCTATCTTCACTTCTCTAGACAAGCATATGAGCTCTGTCTACGGAGTTCATCCCCTATCTCTTCCCAATACCTATCCGGTTTAGAGGTACATCCCCTATCTTCCCCTAAACCGCGGAGTACATCCCCTATCTCCTCCTCTACACATAACGTATATAAACACATTGGTTCTATATACAATCACACAATACACACAATTAATGTATTCTATCAACCGTCAAGTTCCATGACACATTCCATTGATTAGTTTCCGTTTACCTAATCATCATGCATTGTCTACAACAATCTCGACTATCCTCCACCGATAGCCAAAGCAGTTATTTCTAAAACAGAAAATAAATGCACAAATGGATATTCAATCAACATTTCATTTCCTCATTTCTCACCAATTAATTATCCCAATTAATTAAACAATGTAATTAGGCCATTTTCCATAATTACCATTTCAACCCTTAGGTTCCATTTTCATCAATGATTCAACAATCATTCCATTTTTCTATGCCAAACATGCATCTAGGTTTATTATGAATAAAACCCCAACTTTTGTAAAAATTACACAAAAGCCCCAAACTTTCACAAAATTACTAAACCAAGCCCAACATCTCAAAATACCAAAATTTAAAGACAAAACCCATAGAGAGGAGTAGGTTATCCCTACCTCAAATTCGGAGTCCCAAAGGAGAAGACGACAAAACTCAACGTGCTCCAAAACCCGAGATTTTCAGATTAAAATGAAGCCCTCGACGATCAACAACCTTTTTGTAAAGGCCAAAGGTGAGTAAATCACTCCTACTAGATCAAAACCTAGAGAGAAGGTAGAGTCTAGAGTGAGAGGCTCAACAATGGTGATTTTGGAAAAGTAAGAGAGAGAAGAGAAAGTGAAAAAGTGATTTGAAAAGTCACAATTTCGGGACTTTAACCCAGGTCTCCGCTCGAGCGTAAAACACCCCGCTCGAGCGTCCACTCACAGACTTCCGCTCGAGCGGCCAACCGCCCGCTTGAGCGCAGAATGCACTCGCCCAGCACTTTCGCAGAACCAGGCCTCCGCTCGAGCTCCCAACCCTACGCTCGAGCTCACAACACTGCACAACAAGATACTGGATGGATGTATTCCCCGCTCGAGCGCCAACACCTCCGCTCGAGCGGACAGGCCAAAAATCTGGGCAACTAGTTTTGGTTTCTAAACTCAACCAACCTGAAACAAACCTGCCCAACACATCCCATAACTCAAATACTAAGTAAAAAAAGATGCAAACAAGATGATAGACAACGACCAACATCCACGGACACATGTCCGGATCACGGTATAACAAGGGTAAACCCGGGATCGCTATAACCTCCCCCCCTTAAAGAATTTCGCCCCCGAAATTAAGTACAAGTTTTCCAAAAACAAATTTTTCTTCATTTTAAACAATGTTACACTTTAACATTCAATAATTTGACCCATTACCGGTCATCCCATCCCTTTAACAAGAGACATTCCACAATATGTAAACAACATATGTACTTTCAACATGCATCAACATTATGCACTATCCTTCCAATTTCAACAATATATTCAACAGATATAATGTTACATTCAACTTCCATATGAGGCAAGTTCCAAAACATACTTTCAATAAACCAAACATTTTCAATGTTTCACAACTTAAGACATATATAAAAGCTCTTAAGTTCAACAAAACGTAAAATTTAAATACAAGATCACACATCAACAAACAAGTCCGGATATTTCTCACGGACTTCCAACTCACGTTCCCAAGTGGCTTCCTCCACTCCGTGATGTTTCCATAAGACTTTCACCAAAGGAATGGTCTTACCACGCAGGACCTGATCCCGCCTATCCAAGACCCGAACCGGTCTCTCCTCATACGAGGCATCCTCATCTACCTCTAAATCAGTCCAATCCAACACATGTGATGGATCTGGCTCATACTTCCGAAGCATACTCACATGAAACACGTCATGCACTCCGGACAACTGCGGCGGTAAGGCCAATCGATAAGCAACCTCACCTATCCTCTCAAGGATCTCAAAAGGACCTATAAACCGAGGGGATAACTTCCCACTCTTCCCAAACCTCATCAGGCCTCGCCTAGGTGATATTTTCAGAAAGACATGATCACCTACCTCAAACGCCAAAGGCCTCCTCCTACGGTCGGCATAACTCTTTTGTCGACTCTGGGCTGTAACAAGCCTCCTACGGATAAGCTCAACTTTCTCCGTCGTCTCCCTAACCAACTCCGGACCCAACAAAGGTGCATCACCCACCTCGGCCCAACACACTGGAGACCTGCACGGTCGGCCATACAAGGCCTCAAACGGTGCCATACCAATGCTAGACTGAAAACTGTTGTTGTAGGCAAACTCTACCAATGGCAAGTGCCTCTCCCATGTCCCGCTGAAGTCCAGGACACAACCCCGAAGCATATCCTCGAGGATTTGAATAGTACGCTCGGACTGCCCGTCAGTCTGAGGATGGTAAGCCGTACTAAAGGTCAACTTAGTGCCCAAGGCACTCTGCAAACTCTGCCACAACCTAGCAGTAAAACGAGGATCTCTATCTGAGACGATCGTCACTGGGACCCCGTGCAATCTCACTACATCCCGAATATACAAATCGGCAAGATGATCTACCGAATCTCTCACGCGCATAGGAATAAAGTGCGCCGACTTAGTCAACCGGTCTACAACCACCCAAATAGCATCACTACCCCGCTGAGTCCTCGGAAGACCCACAACGAAGTCCATAGTGACATGCTCCCACTTCCACTCGGCAATAGGCAAGGGTTGCAACAAACCCGCTGGCCTCTGATGCTCGGCCTTCACTTGCTGGCAAGTAAGGCACTTCGATACGAAAACAGCCACATCTCTTTTCATACCCCGCCACCAAAACTGGCGACCCAAATCCTGATACATCTTAGTACCTCCCGGATGCACCGCAAGGCGCGAATGGTGAAACTCTCGGAGTACCTCCTCTCGGCAAGCCTCCGGTACAAACAAACGGTCTCGGTATCTCACACTCAGGTCGGGATACACCGTCAAACCCTTCTCAACTTTCCCACTGGAGATCTTTTCTCGGAGGGATTCTACCTCAAGGTCACCTCTCTGTGCCTCTAACACTCTAATCACAAGTGTAGGCTGCACAACGACAGAAAACAAAGCCGCAGCCTCAACAGATTCGCCCAGTAGTAAATCAAACTCGCCAAGTGCTCCCAACATCACCCATTCCCGGATGGCTATACAAGCTACATCACTAATGGTTTTCCTACTAAGGGCATCGACCACAACATTGGCCTTTCCCGGATGATAATGTAACTCAAAATCATAATCCTCGATGAACTCCATCCATCTCCTCTGCCTCAGATTCAAGTCTCTCTGTGTAAACAGATACTTCAAACTCTTGTGATCCGAGAATACCTCGAACCTCTCACCATAAAGGTAGTGCCTCCAGATTTTCAAGGCAAAAATCACAGCTGCTAACTCTAGGTCGTGTGTGGGGTAATTCTTCTCGTGTATTTTCAACTGACGTGAGCCATAAGCTACCACTTTCCCCTCTTGCATCAACACACAACCCAAACCCTCTCGTGAAGCATCACAATAAACCGCATAACCCAACCCTCTCTCCGGAATAATCAACACCGGAGCGGTGGTCAACCTAACTTTCAGCTCTTGGAACGACTTTTCACAAGTCTCACTCCACACAAACTTGACTCCCTTCTGAGTCAGTCTAGTCAACGGTGACGCTAACCTGGAGAAATCTTTCACAAACCGACGGTAATACCCAGCCAATCCCAGAAAACTGCGGATCTCAAACACACTCTTAGGCTGTGCCCAATCTTGCACTGCCTCAACCTTGGATGTATCAACAGACACCCCTTCCCCGGATACCACGTGGCCTAAGAATTTGACTTCCCTCAGCCAGAACTCACACTTCCCAAACTTGGCATACAGCCTATGGGCTCTAAGTAACTCAAGCACCACTCTCAAGTGTGCCTCGTGCTCCTCCTCAGAAGACGAATAGATAAGGATATCGTCCACGAAAACAACCACAAATCGGTCTAAGAACTCCCGGAAAATCCGGTTCATCAAGTCCATAAAGACTGCCGGTGCATTGGTAAGTCCGAATGGCATCACCAAAAACTCATAATGGCCATACCGCGTACGGAATGCCGTCTTAGGAATATCTTCCTCCCTGACCCTCAACTGATGGTAACCCGATCTCAAGTCTATCTTAGAGAAACAACGGGAACCCTTCAACTGGTCAAACAAATCATCTATACGGGGCATAGGATACTTATTCTTAATCGTAGCCCGATTCAACTTCCGGTAGTCTATACACAATCTCAAGGCACCATCTTTCTTTTTAACAAAGAGTGCCGGTGCTCCCCACGGTGAAACACTAGGGCGAACAAAGCCCTTATCTAGCAATTCCTGGAGCTGAACTTTCAACTCAACCAACTCTGCTGGAGCAAAACGGTAAGGTGCCATAGAAATCGGCGCCGTACCAGGCACTAAATCAATAGAAAACTCTATCTCTCGGTGAGGTGGCAAACTAACAAGATCTTCGGGAAAGACATCCGAATACTCACAAACCACCCTCGGTAACACAACCTGGGTCTCACCACTCTCACCACTCTCAAAACTGGCAAGTAGACTACTAAGCTCACTTCGCCCTCGCGAATCATACCCCGGTGGCAAAACACTACCAACCCGGTCTCCCAAGAAATGGAACCACTCCCCGCTCAAGGTACACAATGTAACCCTCTGGCGGTAGCAATCAATAACAGCCCGGTATGACGATAACCAGTCCATACCCAAAATAACATCAAAATCCTTCATGGGCATGACAACAAACGGAAAAGGAAGCCTATAGTCGGCGACCTCTATATCACATCCTCTAACACCCTGTTTCAGAATCAACTCACCACCCAAAGGCGATACCACACAAATAGGAGATGCTAACTGTGCTAACTCCAATTCCAAAACAGATGCAAATGCAGCAGATACAAAAGAATGAGATGCACCCGTGTCTATCAACACATTAGCAACTGAGTTGCAAAACAGAAAAGTACCTCTCACTACTGATGGAGCCGGTACTAAGTCCTGCGCGGTAACAGCATACACGCGCCCCGTAGGCCCCTGGTCTACCTGCTCACCTCTCGGAGCAAAAGACTGCTGCACAGACTGGGATGACGAAGCTCCCGGATTGGCCCTCGAGGCCTGCACAGACTGAGCTGGCTGAAAACCCTGCGTCTGCCTAGAACCAGACGCTCCCGAAGTGGCACTCAACTGTGGGCAAAACCTCTTCATGTGCCCAGGTTGTCCACACTGATAACAAGTCAGGAGCTGCCCCCTGCCCAAACTCTGACTCGGCGGTCTAGCTGAAGAAGAAGCAGCTTTCTGACCCCCACCCTTCTGCGGGCAAACCGAAACCTTGTGACCCAACTGGCCACACTTGTAACAGGTGAAATCCCCCTGACCACCTCTCCCGGAGCCTGCACTCGGCACTGGGAAGGTCGATCTAGCAACACCACCCTGCGACTGCTGAGGGTTAGAACCCCTCTGCCTCCTGCCATCACTCTGACTATCCTGGCTCCTCTTGGAGCCTCTCTGACCCTCATCCTCCTCCTGCATCATAAGCTCCATATGAGCTGCAGCATCCACTAGGTGTCTATACTCTCGAATATAAGACCCACCAATTCTCAACTTGAGGCCCCGCCTCAACTTCCGCTCAAACTCATAGCAACGGCGTTCCTCAGACGCCACCAGTTCAGGTGCAAACCTAGACAGACTGGTAAAAGTAGCCTCAAACTCGGCCACTGACAAGCCCTGCTGATTAAGCCGGCTAAACTGATCCCTCACCTTCTCCCTAGCTGCTGCTGATAAAAACCTCTCCTGAAAAGCATTCACAAACGCCTCCCAAGTACCACCAACACGAGCTTTCTCGTACTTCCACCATTGACCCGCATCTCCCTTCAGTTGGAAGGATGCCAAGGTCACTTTCAGTGCTCCGTCCTCGATGCCAAGCATCTCAAACGTCTTCGTTGTCTGTTCGAGCCATTCATCTGCCTTAAGCGGCTCTTTAGGATCCCCGATAAACTCGTCCGGATTACACCGAAAGAACTCCCTCTTCAAGAAGGAAGGCCCTGTCTCAGCTGCCTGATTCCAGCTCTAAGAATACCCAAAGCTCCCGCTATCTCTCTGGCCAAGGCACCCATAGCCTGCTGACCTACTGGCTCGGCCACATTGGCCTGCCCAACTCCCTCCTGTACTGCCGGAATCTCACCCTGTAACGGTACTTCCTGCCTCGCAGGTCTACCACGCCTAGCACCTCTTCCTCGTCCTGACATCCTAATAAAGGCAACACAGAACGTTAGCACATTCATAGGTGTGCCGAAACTAAACACTCACGTCCTAATATATGGACAAGTGTAATTCACTCCACATAAGCACATAAACACATAAGCACTTACGAATTTCATTTCCGGATAATAATAGTCCCGAGACGTTACTAGAGTTCCGGTTAGAAACAGCGTTGATCAAGTGCTTTTCCAACAAGACTCCCAGAAACTCAAGGATCCAATCAATATCCCAGAAATTAAATCCCATACCCACATAGTCACATAAGCATGTTAGCATTTAAGCACATAGCATATGATACTACATCTAAGTCTCTATCAAGCGAGACAAACCCATTGTGATACTAATCACTTCCCACGTACCCGAAGTATTCGAACCCGGTACGCTCTGATACCAAGTTGTAACGCCCTCAAAATAATAACATTAAACCCATCAAATAGGACATGCATTTACATATAAACTAACCACATTTCTTTATTTCATTGAGTTTCATTACATAAGTATTACATGTTAACATCAAAACAAAATGCCCTACGGGCTTACAGCTTTCCAAGTTAACACTTGGTTTCAACAAAAGAGTACTAACTCGTTTACACATTAAGCCCTTGGCTTGAAGTTACATGTAATACATCAAAAGTAAAACAACTACACTATGTCCGCCTCTAGCCTCCCAAGCTATGTCCTTGGAGGTGGCATGCTTCCTGCACCTGAAAATGATATTCCCATATAGGGTGAGCCACAGCCCAGTAGAAATACACTAAACCAACCATGGATAATGACTAAAACATTAGCAATTGATAGTTGGTCAACACTGATACAATCACATAAATTACATATTTATGTCAACGACTTACAAGTCCCAATTACTTTTCATTTTCCCTTTTTCAACAGATAAGCTTGCTAGCTCTATCATCATTTCCACAGATATGTATAAAAACTATATCTCACATTCAGATAAGCATAAAAGCTATATCCACATTCTCAACAGATATGTATATCAACAACATCCACAGATAAGCATACAAGCTGTATCCACACTCTACAACAGATATGTATATCAACAATATCCACAGATAAGCATACAAGCTGTATCCACACTTCACAAAGATAAGCATATGAGCTCTATCTTCACTTCTCTAGACAAGCATATGAGCTCTGTCTACGGAGTTCATCCCCAATCTCCTCCCAATACCTATCCGGTTTAGAGGTACATCCCCTATCTTCCCCTAAACCACGGAGTACATCCCCTATCTCCTCCTCTACACATAACGTATATAAACACATTGGTTCTATATACAATCACACAATACACACAATTAATGTATTCTATCAACCGTCAAGTTCCATGACACATTCCATTGATTAGTTTCCGTTTACCTAATCATCATGCATTGTCTACAACAATCTCGACTATCCTCCACCGATAGCCCAAAGCAGTTATTTCTAAAACAGAAAATAAATGCACAAATGGATATTCAATCAACATTTCATTTCCTCATTTCTCACCAATTAATTATCCCAATTAATTAAACAATGTAATTAGGCCATTTTCCATAATTACCATTTCAACCCTTAGGTTCCATTTTCATCAATGATTCAACAATCATTCCATTTTTCTATGCCAAACATGCATCTAGGTTTATTATGAATAAAACCCCAACTTTTGTAAAAATTACACAAAAGCCCCAAACTTTCACAAAATTACTAAACCAAGCCCAACATCTCAAAATACCAAAATTTAAAGACAAAACCCATAGAGAGGAGTAGGTTATCCCTACCTCAAATTCGGAGTCCCAAAGGAGAAGACGACAAAACTCAACGTGCTCCAAAACCCGAGATTTTCAGATTAAAATGAAGCCCTCGACGATCAACAACCTTTTTGTAAAGGCCAAAGGTGAGTAAATCACTCCTACTAGATCAAAACCTAGAGAGAAGGTAGAGTCTAGAGTGAGAGGCTCAACAATGGTGATTTTGGAAAAGTAAGAGAGAGAAGAGAAAGTGAAAAAGTGATTTGAAAAGTCACAATTTCGGGACTTTAACCCAGGTCTCCGCTCGAGCGTAAAACACCCCGCTCGAGCGTCCACTCACAGACTTCCGCTCGAGCGGCCAACCGCCCGCTCGAGCGCAGAATGCACTCGCCCAGCACTTTCGCAGAACCAGGCCTCCGCTCGAGCTCCCAACCCTACGCTCGAGCTCACAACACTGCACAACAAGATACTGGATGGATGTATTCCCCGCTCGAGCGCCAACACCTCCGCTCGAGCGGACAGGCCAAAAATCTGGGCAACTAGTTTTGGTTTCTAAACTCAACCAACCTGAAACAAACCTGCCCAACACATCCCATAACTCAAATACTAAGTAAAAAAAGATGCAAACAAGATGATAGACAACGACCAACATCCACGGACACATGTCCGGATCACGGTATAACAAGGGTAAACCCGGGATCGCTATAAAACATGATTTGGAGGAAGAAATTCGGCAAGTTAAGGAGGAGAATAGGAACGTGAATGAGCTGAATTCATCATTCGCCATTTTAGTGGAGAATCTGCAAAGTGAAATCCTTAAATTGAGGGAGATGAAGGAAAGACTCAACGAGGAGGTTGGACTGCAAATGGGTCAAACTAATTCCCTCCAGGAAGAGATTTCTCATCTGAAAGAGGAAATCAAGGATTAACTAATTCCCCCGCTCGACCGATCAAAGATCGGCTTGTACTAAGCATAATATTTTATTTTTGAAAACACATGTGTTCTTATTCTGGTTATTAACCTAGAATTACTATGTGATGCGCATAGCATATAAGTATAGACTAGATCGCCTAAGTTGGAACAAAACATTGCATGTTCGTTTGTGAAAATGATTTTGAAGTTTGCTACTCGCAAGTAGGCTAAATCGAGGATTTCAATGAATTGTTCCAATTCAAGTAATCCAAGCTTCACCCACAGGCATTCAGGCTGTTAAACACTTAAGCAGTTAGCCTTATGGCAAACATGCTTTCATGGCAACATTAATACACATGCAATATGCTAAAGCATAAACACTCACAGTGTACTTCGAGCCAAAACAAAGAACTAGTTAGAAATCATGCATGATCCTAGTTCATGTTAAGATGGCTAATGCAACACATGCAAAAATGCAGCCAAAATAGGCTCGGCTATTCTAAGATGGCATATGAAATGCAACTTGATAACATGCTGTTGAACACGTATTCAAGTAAATATTGAAATACTATGCAGTTTGTATGATGCGCCGAGCCCGGTGCATGCAATTCAGATGAATGGATGCACACATGCAAAGCATAAGGTATGCTAATTGAAATATGCCCTAAAACTAACCATCGTAAGTGGTTAAGTAAAAAGGAGAAAGAAATGGGGGTTGGAAGACATGCATCACACACACGAACGCTTATTACAACAGTTAGCCCTCTTGACGGAGGGTCCAAATAAGAAGCTAACTAGCTAATCTAAGCTAATTAAACTACTTATTACACAACGAAGCTAATTAACTAATCCTAGTTAACTAACTATTACAAAACAGTTTCATTAGCTAACTACACTAGCTAATTAAACACGAACAAATAGCTAAACACATTAACTATTTAGGTACAGAACCAAAGCATAAACTAGCTAAGGAAAGCAGTAAAACAAGGTCCTTAGAAGGAGAAGAGTGCATGCATGCCCGGTCACCTCGTTTGGAAATCCATCATGATGCCCCAATTTGCCTTTGTTTGTAATTGCTCTCAGAAACTTACACCAAGCTCCAGATAGCTTCTAACTCACCTTGGGGACCTGTGGGAGGGTGGCCGACCGGTTGTTGATGTGGGAGACCACCTGCCGACCACTTTTTGTTGTTGTAGGGCAGAAAAAGTGGTCGGCCAGCTAGTTTTTTTGGCTAGCCGACCAGTTGTTGCTGCATTTTTCCACTTTGCTGCAATAGAGAGCAAGAAAGGGGATGGTAATGCATTTGCAAGATATGTGTGCACAACCACCCTCCCTATCATTTCATAAGCTCAAGGGAGTGTAGTTCTCGACCCTTGGACCACCAATCACGCATCTCAATGTATGATGGCCGAGAGGCGAAGTTGCTCAATTCAATATGAAATGAATGCACAAGTAAACACATAAAGCCTAAAACTCTATCATGTATGATCAAGAGCGTCGGCGACTGAGAATTAAGGCACGTTTCATAACTTCAAGTATGAAACGTCCCTTATTTCCCGTGTTTGGACTAACACCTATTCCAAACACAATGCAACACATAACATGGCATGCACAATGCTATGTAACATGGAGTATGCAAAAATGCAATGCAACACAAGCATGCAAATATGCAATATAACTTAAGCATGCAAACATGCAATGCAACATGAACAACCTAACAAGGCTAATGGCATGCATGCACAATACTAAGAACAACATGGCCCACTTAATGCAATGTGACATGATTAACTTAACAAAGCTAATAACATGCAAACTATGCTAATGCATGCACAATACAAACAACAACTAGCATACACAATGCAAATGGACATGGCATACACAAATGCAATGAACCATATGGCATACTCAATGCAATGTGACCTAAGCATGCAAACAACATGGCATACACTATGCGATGAATCAACATGCAAACAACATGGCATACTCAATGCGATGAACTACATGGCATACATAATGCTCAATGGACTTAAACCAAAATGGATAGACCTCGGTCATGCCCAAATCAGTGGCCATAATGATGAAACCAAGGCACAAAAGACAAGGCATGCATGCACAATGCATTGGCCTTTCAACTAGGCCTAAGAGCACAACCCTTGAGAAGGCTCAAGGAGTGACAAATGCGGAAGTGTAACAACACTAAATGCACTGAAATTAAGTAAGAAATGATGCCAAATCATTCAATCAAACACAAGTATAGCATGCAAAGGTCCTAAAGCATGAAAGCTAATAAAGAGGACTACAAAGGAGGCATGCAATACATGGAAACTATGCATGAACCAACCATGGACAGAGTTGAAATAGGTCAAAACAATGACCAAAACATGCTAAGATGGAGGCTCAAAGACCTAGGCATGCAAGCATACACACTAGGCCACAATAAGACAACATTGCACAATACTCAAAGGCATTTAAAACATGAAAGAAGTGGGAATATAGTTATGCTATAAGCTCTAAAATGAAGTATTAAATGATGCCAAATCATCTAAATAGCCCAAGATAGCATGCACGAGTCATCAAAACACAAAGCTAGCAAGGCCAATTGCACTACAGCTATACAAAGCATGAAGCATATGGCAAAGGCAGCCCAAAACAGTCCTAGAACATGTTAAAATGATACTAAAACATGTATGGAAGGAAGCCAAAACAAGCTAACATGAAGGGCATAAGGCATAATGCATACAAGGCAAATATGGTGGATTACACTACACCTATTAAGACCAAGCATGGGATGACTTAACCAATAAAAATCAGAGTTATATCGTGGCAAAATAACCCCAAAAACACATTGAAATGATAGCTAGCAAGCGTAGGCATGGAGGCATACGCAATGATTCATGTTAAGGCATAAAGGGGGAAACCCTCCAACGCATTGAATGAGTGATAAATGCAAGTGCATGACCACGAAACATGGATTAAAATCACATTATAAGTGATGCCAAATCATTCAAATAGGCCAAGCAATGCATGCTAGTGGACTTGACACACAAAGCTAACAAACTAGAATGCACTATAGCTATACAAAGCATGGCATGCATGACCAAAAAAACACAAATCAGAGCTAGAGCATGCTAAAACATGGACAAAAGCTTCTTAAAGTTAAGCCAAAAGCATGTTAGAATAACATGTTAAAGCATGATGCATGTTAGGCTATTTCATGGAATTGCACTACAAGTGCATGAGGCATGCAAGAGGTGACCAAACCAAACCCTAACAGAGGTATGACATGGAAAAACATCACCAAAAACATGCTGAAATGGAAACAAAACAAGTTAGAATGACATGCTACTTCATGAAGCATACAAGACTAGTTTGTGAGATTTACACTACAAGTGTATTAGGCATGCATGGAGTGACAAAACCAAGTAAAAAAAGTGGCATGCCATGCTAAAATAAGCCCAAATACAAGCCAATATATGGCCAACATAAGCTTAGCAAACATGCTCACACATGAGGCATATGAAGCAAGTATTCAAGACACAAGGAGAGGGGATGACCCTCTCCTTTTTGGGACCTCAAAACACCCTTCCCACCACTAAAATTCCTCTGAGTTTCAGTGGTGAGAAGGCCAAAACAAGGTGGTCCCAAAGGCTTAAAAAGAAGGCACAAAAGCAAGACCAAACAAGGCCTAAGAGGGGGTAAACAGCCCCCAACACAAAAGTGATCTTAAACAAAGATCTTAAGCATACAAAATCAAAATTTTTTGCAGTTTAGAGTTAAGCTTAAAACAATATGCAAGTAAGGCTAAAATCTTAAGCAAGAATGGGGGTTTAAGGAGTTAAAGGCTCACCTTTGAAGACCACCTTCAAAACCACAACTCCAGCAGGTTTTTCTGATCAAAACCAATCCAAAACAACCAAAACAAACCTCAAGAAGATTCAACAACAAAAGGAAGGTATTTGAGTGTGTTTGTGTACAAAAGTGTGATAAAATGACACTTTAAGGCACAAAAATGAAAGAGATGGAGGATTATAGAGACAAGGGTGCATCTATCACTCTCTAACACAAAAAGCTGAACCTAGAGGAGGGAGGGGAGCCTCCCTCTTATAGAGAACAAAAGCTCAAGCTTCTTGAAGAAGCTAAGGGTTCAAGGCTATCCCTCCATACACGTGTATGGAGGATGGTTCTGGTGCCTTCCAACTGTGCCAGCTAGAAGAAAATATCTCCAAAAAGGTGACAAAAAGAAGCCGACCACTTCAAGTGGTCGGCCGAGCACTATAAGTGGTCTCCCAAAAATAAAAGTGGTCGGCCATGGTGGGAGAAGGTCAGCAGCATGAAAACAAGCAAATGGTGTGGTGGCCGACCACTTTTGATGGTCCAAAGACTAGGGAGACCAGTTTCCCGACCAGAAAACTGGCTGGCAAGAAGCAAAGTGGTCTCCAAGGGGAAGAACTGGTCTCCCACCCTTGTACCACCTTCCAAACAAGGAAAACAAGGTTTGTACGAAAAACAAACCAAAAAGGATGCAAGATGAAAGTCCGGGAGGCAAGGTGCGTAGCCGGGAGACCCGAAAACCAGTTTACGAGCACCAAAAGTGGTTTACGACCACAAAAGTGGTCTCCCAAACCACAGTGGCCCTCTAGGCCAAGGAAACAAGGTGTGGTTCAAAAACCACGCCAAACGGAGAACGTTGAGCGGTCCCGAGTCAAGGCGCGCGGCCGAAGGCTCCGAAAACCGGGAACTAGTCTCCAAGCGGGAAAAGTGGTCTACGACCACAAAAGAGTGGTCTACAAGACCTGCTAAAAGATATTTGACTAAGGAGACAATTGTTTGATTAGATACTTGGAATAAAATCGAAAGCTCCTTGGGAGGAAATAATTTTGAAAGAAAACCCGAGTAGAATTTTAGTAATTATGAAATTTTTTTGATCAAACAGAAATCTTTAGATTTTTGACTTTAGATGGAATTTGATTTTATGGAAAAGTGTTGATAAGGAGGTAATGACCGAGTCTCTCACTTTGAAATGAAATTTTGAATTTCCTTAGAAGACATTTGACTATAAGGTAACTGATTGATTTCTTGGAACAAGATCTAAAATTTGTTGGAAATTTTTTGAAAATAAAATTTGAATAGAGTTCGGAAATTATAAAAAGTTCTTTTCATCAAGTAAAAATCTTTGGGCCACTGACTTTAAGGAACCTTAATTTTATGGACAAATGTTAGACAAGGAAGTAATGACCAAGTCTCTCATTTTGAATAAAATTTTGGTTCCTCTATAAGATATTTGGCTAAAGAATGATTGTTTGATTGATTCCTTGGAATAAAATCGGAACTCCTCAAAACATTTGAAAAAAAAGAGGAAAGGAAAACATTGAAATTTTAAATAAAAAAAGGCATTTTATTTTGAAAATGGATTGTGAAAAAAAAAAAGAGTTGAAATTTGATCACGCACTTTTGAAAATAAATTGGGCCACATTTCAAGAAACAATAAATAATAGAAAGACAATTGTTTAGATTGATCACTTGGTAGGATTCCTTAAAATTGCCTTGGCTGGGAATGGGTGATGATGATGACTTCGAGATCCGATGGTAAGTGTTAAGCAAAATTGACTGGGTCCATTCACCTATTCTCAGGTTTGTTGCATAATACCCCGGACATTATTCGTGGGTTATGTTATGCCAATAAGGCAAGCATCAAATTATGCTAGTAGTACTGTTTGATCATTCCCTTGTGGAAGGAGAGGTATATTGATAGTATTAACTGATGTACCCTTTTGTGACCAAACTTACCTTTTGCGTATAGGGAGCATTAGCACCTTCCAGATTAGGGCAGGATACCCTCTTTTCTAGGATTGTATTATTGCCTCTTTGAATGATTTAGTGAATCCTAGATATCTTTTCTAAATTAAGACAGGGCTACCCTACCCCTCCAATAGGCATGAATGCAAATTATGTGCTTATGTGATATTTTGGAAATGATTTGATTCGATTCCAGGGATCAACAATGAGATAACCCACGAATAAAGAATTTGATATTGAATTTGGGTTCTTACCTTAGTGATCAAAAGAAAAGAAAAGAAAAGAAAGTATTATTGCCTTTTTAAAATTTAAATGTCCAAAAAACACATGTGATTAAAGAATAACTTCTAAAAAAAAGAAACTTTCCAACTTAAGTAGAGCCTCAGAGATTATGGAAGGTGTTTGATTGAATAAGAATCTTTAAGTCATTGACTGTAAGGGGAATTTCAACTTTTATGAAAAATGGTAGATAAGGAAGTGGTGACCAAATCTTCAATTTTGAATAAAATTCGAAATCCCCTAAAAGATACTTGACTAAGGAGACTATTGTTTGATTAGATACTTGGAATAAAATCCAAAACTCCTTGGGAGGAAAGAATTTTAAAAAAAAACCGGAGTAGAATTTTAGTAATTATGAAAAGTTTTTGATCAATTAGAAATCTTTAGGTTTTTGACTTTAGGGGGAATTTGATTTTATGGAAAAGTGTTGATAAGGATGTAATGACCGAGTCTTTCACTTTGAAATGAAATTTTGAATTTCCTTAGAAGAACTTTGACTGTAAATAAGATCTAAAATTCCTTGAAATTTTTTTTAAAATAAAATTTGAATAGAGTTCAGAAATTATGGAAAGTTCTTTTCATCAAGTAAAAATCTTTGGGCCACTGACTTTGAGGGAACCTTAATTTTATGGAGAAATGCTTGACAAGGAAGTAATGACCAAGTCTCTCATTTTGAATGAAATTTTGGTTCCTCTATAAGATATTTGGCTAAAGAACGATTGTTTGATTGATTCCTTGGAATAAAATCTGAACTCCTCAAAACATTTGAAAAAAAAGCGGAAAGGAAAACGTTGAAATTTTAAATAAAAAAAGGTACTTTATTTTGAAGAAGAATTTTGAAAAAAAAAATAGAAGTTGAAATTTGTTCGCGCACTTTTGAAAATAAATTGGGGCACATTTCGGGAAATAATAAATAATGGAAAGACAATTGTTTAGATTGATCACTCTGGTAGGATTATTTAAAATTCCTCAAAAGTGTCGTGGTTGGGCAACTATCACCTAATGGGTGATGATGATGACTTCTAGATCCGATGGTAAGTGTTTAACAAAATTGACTGGGTCCATTCACCTATCCTCGGGTTTGTTGCATAATATCCCGGACACTATTCGTGGGTTATGTTATGTTAATAAGGCAAGAATCAAATTATGTTATTTGTACTGTTTGATCATTCCGTTGTGGAAGGAGTGGTATAATGATAGTCATAATTGATGTACCTTTTTGTGACCAAACTAACCTTTTGCATATAGGGAGCATTAGCTCCTTCCAAACTAAGGCAGGATACCCTCCTTTACAGGGTTGTATTATTGCTTCTTTAAATGATTTAGTAAATCCTAGATCTCATTTCTAAATTAGGACAGGGCAACCCTATCCCGCAATAGGCATGAATGCAACTTATGTGCTTATGTGATATTTTAGAAATGATTTGATTTGATTCCAGGCATCAACAATAAGAAAGACAATGATTTCATTCCCAAAATCTAGGGAGTTTGATATGGCAGTGATTTGATTTTGTGATACTCCGAGTTATTTAGGTCAATGATCCAATTACAAAGATTTGGTTGTTCAATTTAGGCAGTGATTCATATTTTGATAATAATTTGTGTAATCAATAGTAAATTAGGGTGGTGGTTTCCCAATTATTAAGAATTTGAGTTTGAATTTGGGTTCTTACCTTAGTGATAAAAAAAAACAAAACAAAGAAATGATTGGCTTTTTAAAATTTAGATCTCCTAGAACACATGTGATTAAAGAATAACTTTGAAAAAAAAGAAACTTTCCAATTTAAGTTGAGCTTTGGAGATTATGGAAGGTGTTTGATTGAGTAAGAATCTTTAAGTCATTGACTGTTCGGGGAATTTCAACTTTTATGAAAAATGATAGATAAGGAAGTGGTGACCAAATCTTCAATTTTGAATAAAATTTGAAATCGCCTAAAAGATATTTGTCTAAGGAGACAATTGTTTGATTAGATAATTAGAATAAAATCGAAAGTTCCGTGGAAAGGTAGAATTTTTAAAGAAAACCCAAGTAGAATTTTAGAAATTGTGAAATGTTTTTGATCGGATATAAATCTTTAGGTTTTTGACTTTAGAGGGAATTTGATTTTATGGAAAAGTGTTGATAAGAAGGTAATGACTGAGTTTTTCACTTTGAAATGAAATTTTGAATTTCCTTAGAAGACGTTTGACTATTAGGTAACTGTTTGATTGATTTCTTGGAATAAGATCTAAAATTTCTTGGAAATTTTTTGAAAATAAAATTTGTATAAAGTTCGGAAATTATGGAAAGTTCTTTTGATCAAGTAAAAATCTTTGGGCAGCTTATTTTGGGGGAACCTTAATTTTGTGGAGAAATGTTAGACAAGGAAGTAATGACCAAGTCTCTCATTTTTAATAAAATTTGGTTCCTCTATAAGATATTTGGCTAAAGAATGATTGTTTGATTGATTCCTTGGAATAAAATCAGAACTCCTCAAAACATTTGAAAAAAAGGAGGGGAGGAAAACATTGAAATTTTAAATAAAAAAGCCACTTTATTTTGTAAAAAAAGAAGTTGAAATTTGATTGCACACTTTTGAAAATAAATTAGGGCATATTTCGGAAAACAATAAATAAGGGAAAGACAATTATTTAGATTGATCACTCTGGTAGGATTCCTTAAAATTCCTCAAAATTGCCTTGGTTAGGCAACTATCACCTAGTGGGTGATGATGATGACATCAAGATCCGATGGTAAGTGTTAAACAAATTTGACAGAGTCCATTAACATATCCTCAGGTTTGTTGCATAATATCCCGGACACTATTTGTGTGTTATGTTATGTCAATGAGGCAAGCATCAGATTATGTTACTAGTATTGTTTGATCATTCTGTTGTGGAACGAGTGGTATATTGATAGTAATAACTGATATATCTTTTTGTGACCAAACTTACCTTTTGCATATGGAGAGCATTCGCACCTTCCAAACTAGGGCCGGATACCCTTCTTTCTAGGATTGTATTAATGCCTCTTTGAATGATTTAGTGAATCCTAGATCTCATTTCTAAATTAGGACGGGCCAACCTTATCCCCCAATAGGCATGAATGCAACTTATGTGCTTATGTGATATTTTTGGAAATGATTTGATTTGATTCCAGGGATCAACAATCAGAAAGACAATGATTTCATTCCCAAAATCTGGGGAGTCTGATATGGCAGCGATTTGATTTTGTGATAGTCTGAGTTATTTGGGGTAATGATCCAATTACAAAGATTTGGGTGTTGAATTTAAGTAGTGATTCATATTTTGATGATGATTTGAGTAATTAGTTGTAAATTAGGGGGTGGTTTCCCAATTATAAATAATTTGACTTTGAATTTGGGTTCTTACCTTAGTGATGAAAAAAAAAAGAATGATTGCCTTTTTAAAATTTAAATCTCCAAGAAAACATGTGATTAAAGAATAACTTCTAAAACAAAGAAATTTTCCTATTTAAGTAGAGCCTCGGAGATTATGGAAGGTGTTTGATTGAATTAGAATCTTTAAGTCATTGACTGTGTGGGGAATTTCAACTTTTATGAAAAATGATAGACAAGGAAATGGTGACCAAATCTTCAATTTTGAATAAAATTTGAAATCCCCTAAAAGATAATTGACTAAGGAGACAATTGGTCGATTAGATACTTGGAATAAAATCCAAAGCTCCTTGGGAGGAAATAATTTTGAAAGAAAATCGGAGTAGAATTTTAGAAATTATGAAAAGTTTTTGATCAAACAGAAATCTTCAGGTTTTTTACTTTAGAGGGAATTTGATTTTATGGAAAAGTGTTGATAAGGAGGTAATGACCGAGTCCTTCACTTTGAAATGAAATTTTGAATTTCCTTTGAAGACATCTGATTATATGGTAACTATTTGATTGATTCTTCGAATAAGATTTAAAATTCCTTGGAAATTTTATGAAAACAAAATTTGAATAGAGTTCGGAAATTTTCGAAAGTTCTTTTCATCATGTAAAAATCCTTGGGCCATTGACTTTGTGGGAACCTTAATTTTGTGGAGAAATGTTAGACAAGGAAGTGATGACCATGTCTCTCATCTTGAATAAAATTTTGGTTCCTCTATAAGATTTGATTGATTCATGGGAATAAAATCCGAAATGCTCAATACTTTTGAAAAAAAAGAGAAATGGAAAACTTTGAAAATTTAAATAAAAAATATGACTTTATTTTGAAATAGGATTTTGAAAAAAAATTGAAGTTGAAATTTGATCTTGCACTTTTTAAAATAAATTGGGTCACATTTCGGGAAACATTAAATAATGGAAAGACAATTGTTTAGATTGATCACTCTGGTAAGATTCCTTAAAATTCCTGAAAATTCCGTTGGTTGGGTATCTATCACCTAATGATTGATGATAATGACTTCAAGATCCAATGGTAAGTGTTAAACAAAATTGACTAGGTCCATTCACCTATCCTCAGGTTTGTTGCATAATATCCTGGACACTATTTGCGGGTTATGTTATGCCAATAATGCAGGCATCATGCTATTAGTAGTGTTTGATCATTCCCTTGTGCAATGAGAGGTATATTGATAGTAATAACTGATGTACCCCTTTGTGAGCAAACTTACCTTTTGCATGTAGAGAGCATTAGCACCTTCCAAACTAGGGCAGGATACCCTCCTTTCTAGGATTGTATTATTGCCTCTTTGAATAATTTAGTGAATCCTAGATCTCATTTCTAAATTAGGACCGGGCAACCCTACCCCCCAATAGGCATGAATGCAACTTATGTGCTTATGTGCTTATTTGATATTTTGGAAATGATTTGATTTGATTCCAGGGATCAACAATGAGAAAGACAGTGATTTCATTCCCAAACTTTGGGGAGTCTGATATGGCAATGATTTGATTCTACGGCATTCCAAGTTATTTGGGGCAATGATCCAATTACAAAGATTTGGGGGTTCAATTTCGGTAGTGATTCATATTTTGATAATGATTTGTGTAATCAGTAGTAAACATATTTTGATAATGATTTGTGTAATCAGTAGTAAATTAGGGCGGTGGTTTCCCGATTATAAAGAATTTGAGATTGAATTTGGGTTCTTACCTTAGTGATCAAAAAAAAAAAGGAAGTATTATTGCCTTTTTAAAATTTAAATGTCCAAGAAAACAAAAAAGAAACTTTCCAACTTAAGTAGAGCCTCGGAGATAATGGAAGTTGTTTGATTGAATAAGAATCTTTAAGTCATTGACTGTATGGGAATTTCAACTTTCATGAAAAATGGTAGATAAGGAAGTGGTGACCAAATCTTCAATTTTGAATAAATTCGAAATCCCCTAAAAGATACTTGACTAAGGAGACAATTTTTTGATTAGATACTTGGAATAAAATCCAAAGCTCCTTGGGAGGAAAGAAGTTTGAAAGAAAACCCGAGTAGAATTTTAGAAATTATGAAAACTTTTTGATCAGACAGAAATCTTTAGGTTTTTGACTTTAGAGGGAATTTGATTTTATGGAAAAGTATTGATAAGGATTTAATGATGGAGTCTTTCACTTTGAAATGAAATTTTGAATTTCCTTAGAAAAACTTTGACTATAAGGTAACTGTTTGATTGATTTTTTGGAATAATATCTAAAATTCCTTGGAAATTTTTTTGAAATAAAATTTGAATAGAATTCGGAAATTATGGAAAGTTCTTTTCATCCAGTAAAAATATTTGGACCACTGACTTTGAGGGAACCTTAATTTTGTGGAGAAATGTTAGACAAGGAAGTAATGACCAAGTCTCTCATTTTGAATAAAATTTTGGTTCCTCTATAAGATATTTGGCTAAAGAATGATTGTTTGATTGATTCCTTGGAATAAAATCTGAACTCCTCACAACATTTGAAAAAAAAAAGAGGAAAGGAAAATGTTGAAATTTTAAATAAAAAAAGATACTTTATTTTGAAGAAGAATATTAAAAAAAAATAATGGAAGTTGAAATTTGTTCGCGCACTTTTGAAAATAAATTGGGTTACATTTCGAGAAACAATAAATAATGGAAAGACAATTGTTTAGATTGATCACTTTGGTTGGATTCCTTAAAATTCCTTAAAATTTCCTTGGGCAACTATCACCTAATGGGTGATGATGATGATTTTGTGATCCGATGGTAAGTGTTAAACGAAATTGCCTCGGTCCATTCACCTATCCTCTAGTTTGTTGCATAATATCCCGAACACTATTCGTGGGTTATGTTATGTCAATAAGGCAAGCATCAGATTATGCTTCTAGTACTGTTTGATCGTTACCTTCGGGAAGGAGTGGTATATTGATAGTAATAACTGATGTATCTTTTTGTGACAACTTATCTTTTGCATATAGAGAGCATTAGCACCTTCCAAACTAGGGCAGGATACCCTCCTTTCTAGGATTGTATTATTGCCTCTTTGAATGATTTAGTGAATCCTAGATCTCATTTCTCTAAATTAGGACAGGGCAACCTTATCCCGCAATAGGCATGAATGCAACTTATGTGCTTATGTGATATTTTGGAAATGATTTGATTTGATTCCAGGGATCAATAATAAGAAAAACAATTATTTCATTTCCAAAATCTGGGGAGTCTGATATGGCTGTGATTTGATTTTGTGATAGTCCGAGTTATTTAGGGCAATGATTCAATTACAAAGGTTTGGGGGTTCAATTTAGGCAGTGATTCATATTTTGATCATGATTTGAGTAATCAGTACTAAATTAGGGGGGTTGTTTCTCAATTTTAAATAATTTGAGTTTGAATTTGGGTTCTTACCTTAGTGACCAAGTCTCTCATTTTGAATAAAATTTTGGTTCCTCTATAAGATATTTGGCTAAACGATGATTGTTTGATTGATTCTTTGGAATAAATTCCGAAGTCCTCAAATTTTGGAAAAAAAGAGGAAAGGAAAATTTTGAAAATTTAAATAAAAAAAGATTTTATTTTGAAAAAGGATTTTGAAAAAAAATTGAAGTTGAAATTTGATCATGCACTTTTGAAAATAAAGTGGGGCACATTTTGGAAAACAATAAATAATGAAAAGACAATTGTTTAGATTGATCACGTTGGTAGGATTCCTTAAAATTCCCTTGGTTGGGCAACTATGACCTAATGGGTGATGATAATGACTTCAAGATCAATTGGTATGTGTTAAACAAAATTGATTAGGTCCATTCAACTATCCTTAGGTCTGTTGCATAATATCCTGGACACTATTTGCAGGCTATGTTATGCCAATAAGGCAAGCATCAAATTATGCTATTAGTAGTGTTTGATCTTTCCCTTGTGGAATAAGAGGTATATTGATAGTAATAACTGATGTACCCTTTTGTGAGCGAACTTAATTTTTTCATATAGAGAGCATTAGTACCTTCCAAACTAGGGCAGGATATCCTCATATCTTGGATTGTATTATTGCCTCTTTGAATGATTTAGTGAATCCTAGATCTCATTTCTAACTTAGGACAGGGAAACCTTACCCGCCAATAGGCATGAATGCAAATTATGTGCTTTTGTGATATTTAGATAATGACTTGATATGATTCTAGAGATCAACAATCAGAAAGACAGTGATTTCATTCCAAAATCTGGGGAGTTTGATATGGCAGTGATTTGATTCTGTGGCAATCCAAGTTATTTGGGACAATGATCCAATTACAAAGATTTGCTGGTTCAATTTAGGTCGTGATTCATATTTTGATCATGATTTGAGTAATTAGTAGTAATTAGGGGGGTCGTTTCCCAATTTTAAAGAATTTGAGTTTGAATTTGGGTTATTACCTTAGTGATCAGAAAAAAGAAGAAAAAAAAATGAATTATTGCCTTTTTAAAATTTAAATCCCCTATAAAACATGTGATTAAAGAATAACTTCTAAAAAAAAAGAAACTTTTTAACTTAAGTAGAGCCTTGGAGGTTATGGAAGTTGTTTGATTGAATAAGAATCTTTAAGTCATTGACTTTAGGGGGAATTTCAACTTTTATGAAAACTGGTAGATTAGGAAGTGGCGACTAAAACTTCAATTTTGAATAAAATTTCAAATCCCCCAAAAGATAATGGACTATGGAGACAATTGTTATAGCGACCCCGGTCTTTTCCCATTTGATTATTGTATCCGGACTTGGGTTCCGTTTATTCTGTCATTGTATATTTGTTGTTGTCGTCCTTTATTTTCTCATTTGGAGTTATAGGATGTGTTGGGCAGGTTTGTTTCAGGTTGGTTGGGTTCGTAAACCAAGTGTTGCTGTCCAGTTTTTGGGTTGGTCGCTCGAGCCAGGATTTGGTCGCTCGAGTGAGGTTTGTTTTTGTGTCTTCTGGCTCGATCCAGATTTGCTTCGCTCGAGCGAGCGACTGCGTCTGGTATAGACCTGAGGGCAGTGCTTATTCGCTCGAGCGAGATTTTCTTCGCTCGAACGAGCGAGGTGTATGTTTTCGAGTTCCTTGCTCGAGCGAGCATTCTGTCGCTCGAGCGTGCTCCAGGGTTGCAAACCTGAAGCATTGCATTCTTGGCTCGAGCGAGCTTTTCTTTGCTCGAGCGAGGTTTTCGTGTGTTTGGTCGCTCGAGCGACCAAGTCTTCGCTCGAGCGAGCCTGTCAGGTTTAAATAGGCAGCAGCGTGTTTCAGATCAGTTTTTCATACACTTTCAGATTCCAAAACCCTAGTTACAAGTTCTCTCTCCCTCTACACACCTTCTCTCTTAGGATTGATCTACTTAGAGTGAGTTTCTACCTTAGATCCTTTATTAAAAAGATAGAGTGAGTCGAAGGCTTCCATTTAATCTGAACATTTAGTGATTTGGAGCACATTGAAATTTGGGTATTCATCTCTGTCTTCTCCATTCGGGTTATTTTCTTCGAGGTAGGGATTTCCTACTCCATCTTATAAGTTTTGTTCTAAGTTTTAGTATTTTGATATGTTGGGGGTACTTTGGTAATTTTGGGAAAAACTCTAGTTGTATTAATAAATTAATTTGTATAATTAATTTAAGGAAATTGGGGAAATATGGTTAAATTCATGGAATTGGAGAATTCATTGATTAAATGACGTAGTTGGATAATTTAAATCACTCACCTATTGAATTGTTGATTTATTTATTTTCAGTTTAGAAATAACTGTTTTGGGCTATCGGTGGAGGATAGCCGTGCTTGTTGTAGACACTGCATGTGGATTAGGGATAACTGAAACTAATCATTGATTAAGTCATCAATTTTGACTGCTGAATTAATACAGACATTATGTGTATTGATTGTGTGTTGTATATGTTATGTGTTTACATACATTGTTTTGTGTGGGAGGAGATAGGGGATGTACTCCACGGTTTAGGGGAAGATAGGGGATGGACCTCTAAACCGGATTTTGTTTGGGAGGAGATAGGGGATGGACTCCATTAGCATCACTTTTATGTGTGCTTATTTATATTGAAGTGTTTTTATTGATACAACACTAAAATGTGTATCAAACTGGAAGTATGAAGTGTTTTGATTTGAGCCTGAGTCTCATCTGTTTGTTGACATTGGAAGAATGTGAATATGATATATATAGTTCACTGTTGTAAGTTTGGCCAGGTTCTGAGCCATATTGATAAAGTTGGAAAGTAAAACGTGTCTTAGACAATAGTGTCATGAGACTGTAAAATGATGTAATTGATTATCTTGGTTAACCATCTATTGAATGCTATTCCTTTAATCAATGCTTATATTTGGTTTAGTATATTTCTACTGGGCTGTGGCTCACCCTTTATGGGAACATCATTTTCAGGTCCAGGTGATAAGCTACCTCCAAGGACTTAGCTTGGAAGGATTTGGATTTTGAAGACTATCTTTAGTTATTTGTTTTTATTTGATAAACATTCAAGCCTAGGGCTTTATTTGTATTCGAGTTAGAACTCATATTTTTGTGTCCAAGTGTTGGCTTGGAAAGATGTAAGCCCATAGGGCATTTAATTTGATATTACATGTAATGTTTTCATTTAGTAATACTCTGATGAATGAGATAATGAATTGGTTTCTTTTAATATTGCATGCCAATGATATATATATAATGGGTTTATTTTGAGGGCGTGACAACTTGGTATCAGAGCGTACCGGGTTTGAATACTTTGGGTACGTGGGAAGTGATTAGTATCACATTGGGTTCGTCTCGTTTGATAGAGACTTAGTGTAATGTTATATGCTTATGTGATAACATGTTTATGTGATTATGTGGGTATGGAATGTAGTTTCTAGGATGTTGATTGGACCCTTGAGTTTCTAGTAGTCTTGTTGGAAAGGCACTTGATCACTGCTGCTTCCAACCGGAACTATAGTAACGTATTGGGACTATCATTATCCAGGAATGAAATTCGTAGGTGCTTATGTGATTATGTGCTTACGTGGAATGAATTATTGTTGTCCCATGCATTAGGACGCGAGTGTTTAGCTTCGGCACATTTATTAATGTGCTAACGTCTTTGTTTCCTTTATTAGGATGTCAGGACAAGGACGAGGACGCGGTAGGCGTGGTAGGCCGGGTAGGCAGGAGGTGCCTGTGCCAGAGGAGATTCCAGCAGTTCAGGAGGGAATTGGCCAGGCCAATGTGGCCGAGCCAGTAGGCCACCAGGCTATGGGCGCTCTAGCCCGAGAGATAGCAGGGGCATTCAGGGAGTCAGTAGGCATTCTTAAAGCTGAGAATCAAGCTCGGGATGTTGCTGCAGATGCAGGACCTTCCTTTCTGAAGAGGGAGTTCTTCTGGTCTAATCCGGATGAATTTGTGGGTGATCCTAAAGAGCCGCTTAAGGCAGATGAATGGCTCGAACAGACAACGAAGACGTTTGAGATGCTTGGCATCGAAGACGAGGGGTTGAAAGTGACCTTGGCATCTTTCCAGTTGAAGGGGGATGCGGGTCAGTGGTGGAAGTTTACTAAGGGTCGTATAGGAGGTACATGGGAGGCTTTTGTGAATGCTTTCCAGGAAAAGTTCTTATCTCCAGCAGTTAGGGAGAAGCTGAGAGACCAGTTCTGCCGGCTTAAGCAGTCGAGTTCTTCAGTGGCCGAGTTTGAGGCTGCATTTGCTAGTTTGTCCAGGTTTGCACCTAAGTTGGTGGCGTCTGAGGAACGCTGTTGTATCGAGTTTGAGAAGAAGTTGAGGCGTGGCCTCAAGCTGAGAGTTGGGGGAACTATGATTCGGGATTATGGGCGTATGGTTGATGCTGCAGCCCACATGGAAATCATGATGCAGAAGGAGGAGGAATGAAAGAAGGGCTCCAAGAGGAGTCAGGATGGTCAGAGTGATGATAGGAGACAGAAGGGTTTTAATCCTCAGCAGTCTCAGGGTAGCTTTTCTAGATCGACTTTTCCTGTGCCGAGTGCTAGTTCGGGGAAAGGCAGTCAGGGAGACATTACCTGTTTCAAGTGTGGCCAGCTAGGCCACAAGTCTCCAGTTTGTCCTCAGAGGGGAGGAGTACAGAGAGCAGCATCATCTTCGGCTCGATCTCAGAGACAGAGCCAGGGTAGAGGCCAACCACTCTCGTGTTATCAGTGTGGTCAGCCGGGGCATATGAAGAGGTATTGCCCGCAGTTGGGTGGCACACCTGGTGCATCTGGTTTGAGGCCGATTCAGGGTCAGCAGCCAGCTCAATCGGGTCAGGCCTCGAGGGCCAATCAGGGGGCTTCATCGTCCCAGTCGGTGCAGCAATCTTATGCTCCTAGGGGTGAGCAGGTTGATCAGAGGTCGTCTGGGCGCGTGTATGCTGTTACCGCGCAAGATCTTGTGCCGACACCATCAGCTGTGAGAGGTACCTTCTTGTTTTGCAACTCGGTTGCTAATGTTTTGATTGATACGGGTGCATCTCATTCCTTTGTGTCTGCTGCATTTGCATCTGTTTTGGAGTTGGAGTTAGCACAGTTAGCATCTCCTATTTGTGTAGTGTCACCTCTTGGGGGTGAATTGATTTTGAAACAAGGTGTTAGGGGTTGTGATATAGAGGTTGATTATCATAGAATCCCATTTTCCTTTGTAGTTATGCCTATGAGGGGTTTCGATGTTATTTTGGGTATGGACTGGTTATCGTCATATCGGGCAGTTATTGATTGCTACCGCCAGAGGGTCACTTGTTGTATCGTGAACGGAGAGTATTTTCATTTTCTGGGGGACCGGGTTGGTAATGTGTTGCCACCGGGGTATGTTCCGCGAGGACGGAGTGAGCTTAGTGGTCTACTTGCTAACCTTTCGATTAGTGAGGATGATGAGACTCAGATTGTGTTGCCAAGGGTGGTTTGTGAGTACTCGGACGTCTTTCCCGAGGATCTTGTTGGTTTGCCACCGCATCGAGAGATTGAATTCTCTATTGACCTAGTGCCCGGCACGGCACCGATTTCTATGGCACCTTATCGTTTTGCCCCAGCCGAGTTAGTTGAGTTGAAGATTCAGCTCCAGGAGTTACTAGACAAGGGCTATATACGTCCTAGTGTTTCGCCGTGGGGAGCACCGGCCCTCTTTGTTAAAAAGAAAGGTGGTGCTTTGAGACTTTTTATAGATTACCGAAAATTGAATCGGGCTACGGTTAAGAATAAGTACCCTATGCCTCGTATAGATGATCTGTTCGATCAGTTGAAAGGTTCCTGTTGTTTCTCGAAGATAGACTTGAGATCGGGTTATCATCAGTTAAGAGTCAGGGAGGAGGATATTTCGAACACGACATTCCGTACACGGTATGGCCACTATGAGTTTCTGGTGATGCCATTTGGGCTCACCAATGCACCGGCAGTTTTTATGGATTTGATGAACCGAATATACCGGGAATTTTTAGATCGTTTTGTAGTCGTCTTCGTGGACGACATCCTTATTTATTCACCTTCTGAAGAGAAGCACAAGGAACACTTGAGAGTGGTGCTTGAGTTACTTAGAGCCCATAAGCTTTATGCTAAGTTTGGGAAGTGTGAGTTCTGGCTAGAAGAGGTTAAGTTCTTAGGCCATGTAGTTTCTGGGGAAGGAGTGTCTGTTGATACATCCAAGACTGAGGCGGTGCAAGATTGGGCACAGCCTAAGAGTATGTTTGAGATCCGCAGTTTTCTGGAGTTAGCTGGGTATTATCGTCGGTTTGTGAAAGATTTCTCCAGATTAGCTTCGCCTTTGACTAGATTGACTCGGAAGGGAGTCAAATTTGTATGGAGTGAGACTTGTGAAAAGTCGTTCCAGGAGTTGAAAGTTAGACTGACCACCACTCCAGTATTGATTATTCCAGAGAGAGGGTTGGGTTATGCAGTCTATTGTGACGCCTCACGAGAGGGTCTGGGTTATGTGTTAATGCAAGAAGGGAAAGTAGTTGCCTATGGCTCACGTCAGTTGAAAATTCGCGAGCAGAATTACCCTACGCATGATCTAGAGTTAGCAGCTGTGATATTTGCCTTGAAGATTTGGAGGCATTATCTTTATGGTGAGAGATTCGAGGTATTCTCGGATCATAAGAGTCTGAAATATTTGTTTACACAGAAAGACTTGAACTTGAGGCAGAGGAGGTGGATGGAGTTCATAGAGGATTATGACTTTGAGTTGCATTATCATCCGGGAAAGGCCAATGTGGTAGCCGATGCCCTTAGCAGGAAACCTGTTGGTGACATAGCTAGTATAGCCATCCGAGAATGGGAGATGTTGGGTGCACTTGGGGAGTTTAATTTACTTCTGGGCGAATCCGTTGAGGCTGCGGCCTTGTTTTCTGTTGTTGTACAGCCTACACTCGTGACTCGAGTGTTAGAGGCTCAGAGGGGTGACCTTGAGGTAGAAATCCTCCGTGAGAAGATTTCCGGTGGGAAGGTTGAGAAGGGTTTGACGGTGTATCCCGACCTGAGTGTGAGATACCGAGACCGTCTGTTTGTGCCGGAGTCTTGTCGAGAGGAGGTACTCAGAGAGTTTCATCATTCACGCCTTGCGGTGCATCCGGGAGGCACTAAGATGTATCGGGATTTGGGTCGCCAGTTCTGGTGGCGGGGTATGAAGAGAGATGTGGCAGCTTTCGTATCTAAGTGCCTTACTTGTCAGCAAGTGAAGGCCAAACATCAGAGGCTAGCGGGTTTGTTGCAACCCTTGCCTATTGCCAAGTGGAAGTGGGAACACGTCACTATGGACTTCGTTGTGGGTCTTCCGAGGACTCAGCGGGGTAGTGATGCTATTTGGGTGGTTGTAGACCGGTTGACTAAGTCGGCGCACTTCCTTAAAATTCCTCAAAATTAGCTTTGTTTGGCAACTATGACCTTCTTGTTTATGATGACGACTTCGAGATCCAATGGTTATTGTTAAGCAAAATTGACTGGCTCTATTCACCTATCCTTAGGTTTGTTACATAATACCCGTACACTATTCACGGACTATGTTTTGTCAATAAGGCAAGCATCATATTATGCTATTAGTACTATTTGATCATTCCCTTGTGGAATGAGAGGTATATTGATAGTAATAACTGATGTACTCTTTTGTGACCAAACTTACCTATTGCATATAGAGAGCATTAGAACTTTCTAAACTAGGATAGTAGACCCTCCTTTCTAGGATTGTATTATTGCCCTCCTTTCTAGGATTGTATTATTGCCCTCCTTTCTAGGATTGTAGTATTGCCTCTTTGAATGATTTAGTGAATCCTAGATCTCATTTCTAAATTAGAACAGGGCAACCCTACCCTTCAATAGGCATGAATGCAAATTATGTGCTTATGTGATATTTTGAAAATGATTTGATTTGATTCTAGGGATCAACAATCAAACATGCAGCGATTTCATTCCAAAATATGGGTAGTTTGATATTTCTGGGATTTGATTATGTGGCTATTTGAGTTATTTGGAGCAATGATCCAATTACAAAGATTTGGGCGTTCAATTTAGGCATTGATTCATATTTTGATCATGATATGAGTAATCAGTAGTAGTTAGGGGGGTGGTTTCCCAATTTTAAAGAATTTGAGTTTGAATTTGGGTTCTTACCTTAGTGATCAGAAGAAAAAAAGAAAAGAAAAGAGATTTATTGCCTTTTTAAATTTAAATCCCCAACAAAACATATGATTAAAGATTAACTTCTAAAAAAAAGAAACTTTGCAACTTAAGTAGAGCCTTAGAGGTTATGGAAGGTGTTTGATCGAATAAGAATCTTTTAACTAATTGACTTTAGGGGTAATTTCAACTTTTATGAAAAATGGTAGATAAGGATGTGGCGACCAAATCTTCAATTTTGAATAAAATTCCAAATCCCCCAAAAGATAATTGACTAAGGAGACAATTATTTGATTAGATACTTGGAATAAAATCCACAGCTCCTTGGGAGGAAGGAATTTTGAAAGAAAACCCGAGTAGAATTTTTTAAATTAAGAAATGTTTTTGATTAGACCAAAATCTTTTGTTTTTTGACTTTTGAGGGAATTTGATTTTATGAAAAAGTGTTAGATAAAGGCTAATGAGGCTAATGACAAAGTCTTACACTTTGAAATTAAATTTTGAATTTCCTTTGAAGACATTTGACTATAAGGTAACTGTTTGATTGATTTCTTCGAATAAGATCTAAAATTCCTTGGAAATTTGTTGAAAATAAAATTTGAGTGGAGTTTGGAAATTATGGAAAGTTCTTTTCATCAAGTAAAAATCATTGGGCCACTGACTTTGGGGGAACCTTAATTTTGTGAAGAAATGTTAGACATGGAAGTGAAGACCAAGTCTCTAACCTGTGTAGTAGCTAAACAAGAAATCGGACTTTCTGCGACTGAATATTTGGTAGATAAAACAATACTATTGTCGACTAAAAATTTGGTCGCTGTAGTTATTTGAAGTTTTGGCGACTAAAAATTTAGTAGCTGAAGATGTGATTTAAATTAAATTAGTATGTTTTGAGTGACTAATAGATTAGTTGCCAATTTGCCTCATCAGCGACTAAATCTATTTTTGTCGTGAATACCTTTCACTTTTCCCTACTAAAGTCGCCATTTGTTTATGCCTTTTGGTGACTAAATGTTTTTTTAGTCGCCAATACCTTCCCTGACAATCTTCCCCCGACAAATCCCGCGACCAAAATATTTAGTAGGGAAAATATTTTGGTGACTAAAAACCTTACTTTTGGCGACTAAAAATTTAGTTTCCAAAGTGCAATTTCTTCTTGTGCATTTTGGCTATGTGATGGCAGTCATCATGTGGTGTTGGGGTATTGATAGTGGCGATAACGATGATAGTGATAGTTGGAACAATAATGATGGTAATAGTAATAGTAATGATGGCAATAACAGGGGAGATGGAGGTGAACTGCATGAAATTGCTCAAGTCTACATTGTGCTCTTCGAGGAAACTAATGAACTCCATGAAATTCTCTTCTGTTGGGCAATAGTGACCACTGTATGGCCATATAGCCTGAAAAATATAGAGAGAGAAAAAAAAATTAGCAAATGAAGCATTGGTTGTGATTAAGGCTTCGTTTGAAAAGTTGGGTTGATTTTTTAACTTTTAAATTTTTTGGTTATTCTAAAATTTTGGTCAAAAAATTCGCTTTGGTTGATTTTTTTTAACTTTTTGAATTTTGTAAAAAAATTGGTAAAATGATTATGGTTTAAATGTGATATTTTTTCTTATTAACTTTTTAACTTATTTTATTTTATTTTTTTGACTAATTTAGTCAAAAAAAAAACCAACTTAACCCACATCCCAAACCACACACCTAAAGGTCTCTTTAACTTTTGGATGTCCAATGCCCCAAATGGAAGGGTTAACTTGTCAACAAGTTAATGGCCTTGGTCAAATCAACCTGGAAACATGTAGGGTGTGTTTGGTTTGTGTTTTGAGATAAATTTTTTTTAAAAAAATTTGAGGAGTGAGTTTAGAAATTTTTTTAGTTTGTTTGGTTGTATATTTTGAAAATAGTTTTGGAGTTTGGAAATTTGAGATAATTTGATATTTTTTTGTAGTTGAGTAGATATGTGTGAGAGAAAAAGTGATTGAGGAGTGAGGAGAGAAGAGAGAGAAAAAGTGATTGATTGATGTGTAATAGAGAATGAAGTAATTTTAAAATTTTTTTGAAAAAATTTGTACGCAAACATGTTTTTAGAAATTTTCTTCCAAAAACATGTTTTAAAACACAAACCACACACACCTTTATTGATCACAATTATGGATTTGAACTGGTTTAAACATGTTTTAATTGAGTAAAATTGAACAAGCTTACACTTTCGCATTCTTGTCACATCCAATACAAATGAATGGTATTTACGTCATTGCTTGGTTGCACATTCGTGTGACTTAGGAGTAATTATTTAATGTCGTTGACATAGCAATGTGACAAGCACATCTTCACTTTTAATTTCTATGACTCACATAGGACTTACTTGAAATCAAAGGGTTGAGATAAGTTCATGGCGTGACACTCAATAATTTTTTTTTGACATATATGCCCCTCACATCCAAATACCTGAAGAAGGCCATTATGAGCAACCAATCTCCCAGATTGCAGTTGTGGCACCTCCCGCTAGAATTTGATTGAATTTGATTTCATTCATCAGCAATTGAAAACTCAATCCCAAACAAACCCATCAAATACATATAGCTAAGACATGTATAGTTATGAAAAAAATTGAGTAAACAGAGTGATAAAGAGAATTTTTTTTTTATAAAAAAAAATGAAGTTACCAGAAAAGCCCAAAAAATGGTCTAGATTTTGATCGCAGCCCACTCTTGCCTGACCACCATGAACTCTTTGGTCGTAGCTCTAACCACAGTAGCACTGAACAGGTCATCAACCCCAAAAGACGAATCAGATGCAGCCACGTGGCCTGCTTTGTCGCTCCTCCATAGCCTCCACTTTCGACCCTTACCACTATTGCCCACATTTCCCTACAAAAAATAAAATAAAATAAAATTGAAAACACTTTCTACAAACAAAGAAAACAAGAAAATCAAGCTAATGGGTCAGTGATGGTTGAGAGTATGGGATTACTTGGTGGCTTGATTGGGTCTTCCTGAGACCAATCAGTGATTTCAGCCATTTCCCTAATGCACCCATTGTAGGTAGGTTTTTGTCCGAGGGGAAAACGTTTTCGTTGTGTGATTTTAGAAGGTTTTTGTCAAAGCGGAAAATTATTTTTGCTGAGTGATTTCAAAAGTGTTTTATAGTGAAAACTACGATGGATGAGAGAGAGAGAGAGAGAGAGAGAGAGAGAGAGAGAGAGATCAAAGGAGGACCCTTCGGTGGATTATATGTTAAGTTCCTAATACGGGAAGGCTTGAATTTTTTAATTCGAATTAAGAAAAGGAAAAAAAGGATTAAAAAAAGTGAAAGTGCACCGGTCATAATTTAATTTTTTTAAAGGTAAATTATAAACACACTCTTGAGGTTTATTCAAATTATAAATTACTTTATTTAATTTTAGAAATTATATTATACCTTTAAGGTTTTTAATTTCATAACAAATGTCTTTTTATTAACAAATTATCAAGTTAATTAACAATTTTTAATAATGTTAAAATTTTATTTCATTTAATAATTCAGATAATTTTATTATTGTATAGGTGAATAGTTATAAATTTTACTTTTTCTATTAATTCTGTTAAATAAAAAATTCTAATAGGAAAGTATTTGTAATTTTTCAAATTACAGAGGATAATTCGTATTTTAAGCAAAATTCAGAGATTGTATTTGTAATTTTCCTTTTTTTTAAATATTAAAATACTATTTATATTTAAAATTTTATTTTATTATGATCTTAAGCTTTTTAAATTTGTGCCCTTATAAATTATTATTTAATAATAAATTGTAAAGTTATACGATTCGTTTATTTTCAGAAAGAATGAAAGAAATTGATAGTAAGGAGGTTACGTAAAATTATATTTGTTTTGATAATAGTTGTTAGTGCGGAGATTATTATGCGGGGATTATTAAATTATTTTTAAATAAAATAATAAAATAAATAAAAATCATGGTTTTTACTTAACAAAAAATTAAATATTAAGGTTCAAAATGTACTGTCCAAAATGTAGGAAAAGAATAAAAAATTGCACTTGGCCAAACGATTAGGCGGTCGTCCCATAACACCCTAAGCCGAACGGATTATTTTCTAATATCATCTCATCGCCTAAACTATCAATCCGCTCATGTGAAGCCTTCTATAATTCTAATGGATTACAAATCTGGACCGCAAACAAAACAAATTTGATACAAATTTACAGGTATTGGGTTGCTAATGTGCCTCAATTTGAGGCTTATTATGTGCTTATTTTTATAATCTGAATTGTTTATTTTGTAGGGTTCATTGAGTACTTCATGCATATCAAAAATTATATTGATCGGATATTGATAGCTACATGATTGGATTGCATATTTTTTTTTTAATATTTCTTGAAAGAAAAACTTTGTTTATTTTTTTTATGATAAATATAATTTGATCGTATGGTTATCGATATTCGATTAAGATAATTTTTGACATGCTTAAAGTACTCGACGAACCCTACAAAATGACTATTTGAATCATAAAAATAAATGGGTTTGTTTGGGAAGTGTGTTGGTTTTTTGGCTTTTTGAATTTTTTAGTCTGGGGCTAAAGGGCTTTTTGATTTTTGATTTTTATTTTTTTTTTAATCTTTTTGTGAGGAAAAAATGTAATAATTATGGATTGGATGTGATGTTTTATCTTATTGGGTTATATTTCGTCTTTTTGTGACTAAAATAGCCAAAACCTAACCCTACCCAACCTAACCCTTCTTCCCAAACGAAGGCAATAAACCTGAAATTAAGACACAACAATTGTTGTTATGTCATTGACACAACAGCAACCCCTCATCCAAATTTACTATTCACCACTAGCAATCTGCCCTGGAGAGAGCAAAACAAACGGGCCGTGAAATTAAACCGTCGCCAATATTGATTTGTTCCTACTCACTTGCCATGTTGTCATCCACAAACTGTTAGTTGAGCTTTTAAAAATTAAAAATTAATTTGATAAAAATTTTCATATATTTCTTGTCTTTTCAAGTTTATTTTAAATAAATTAATTTTAATTTTTTTAAAAAGTTAAAAATAAAATTTAAACATTCAATCAATAGGCCTATTGTTTTTCCATCAATAAGGAATAATCCAACAAAAATATTAGACGCCAAATATTTAGGTAAAATTCTACCCGAGGTGGATTCCACTGTGATGGAAAGAATATTTGAAACGTAATCAATCAATAGTTTGGTTCCGTATGGGAAGAATATTAATCAATCAATAGTTTGGTTTTGTGAAATCCCAAACAAACCAATCGGCTGATTGTCTTTCCATCAATAGTTTTTAAAAAAATCCCATATGAAACCAAACAAGCCATTTTATTCTTTCCATCATTGATTATGTTTCAAATATATTTAAAAAGTTTTATATAATTTAATAGTTAAGTGTGCATTGAGATATTAAATAGAAAAATTCAAGTACAAAGAATCATTAATCGAGGAAGCCAATTACTAAAGTAATTTTACCTTGGATAACTTGAAGTTGGTGTAGATTTTAATAGGATGAAGTATCAATAAATCTTGAAATGTAATCTTGTAAATTGTTTAATCTTTCATTTTTTCTTATAAACCCAAATATCTCATTAAAGTGAAAATTACATAAAACTTACATATTAGAGTTTAATTTTTTAGAGATAAAAGTGGGTTTCTCTAAATGTAAAATTACATATTTAGGCAATCCGTACTATAGAGATTTTAAATTTTTCCTAAATTTGGAACAAATCTTACATTACGCACAATAATGTAACACTCTAATATAACACTTCAATAATGTAATAATTCAATGTAATACTAAAAAATTTCGCTGTGTACTTTTCTCAAACATAATAATGTAACACTCCAAAAAAATTCCTCAGTGTATATTTCTCAAGCGTAGTACTCCATTATAACACCCAAAAAAAAAAAAAAAACACTAAAAAACTCTTAATGTACTTTCAATAATTGTAATACTCACAATTTGAAATTATACATTTGCCCAAAGGTTACTACGGGATTTTTGTACTCTTTTTGGAATGGTTTAAAGAATCCTACATCATTTTTTTGGAATGTTACATTTGAGAAAAGTACACTAAGAAATTTATTTATGTACATTAGAGTGTTACACTAACGTTGTGTTTGGTTGAGAGATTTAGGAAGGGAAATGGAAAAGGTGTGTGAAACTATAATGAAAGTATATTTTATTCATATTTCACTTAACTTTCCTACTTTGTCCGTAAACAAGCTTCCCACTTGCTACCATGCAACACCAATTAATTAAATACATACCACAATGCTTGACTTATTAGGACTGCGTTTGGTTACTGTTTAAATATTTATCAAATTGTTTGTTTTTTTACTTATTTAGCTAACAATTGAGAAGAAAAAAAATTAACAAGATTAATTTATATTCGACAATTGTTAAAAAAAGTCATTTTTTGAATTTTTGTTTGTATTTAATGCAATTTTTTAGAATTTGTACTAAAGTTTTTATTTTTCACATTCTTCTATCTGAGAGGGATATTAAAAGTTTAAAAAAAAAATCAAATTAGCCAAGACACATTAACTCTTTTTAGCAAAAATTTTATTGTAAAAAAATTTAAAAGTTAAAAAAAAAAAATTACTGTACCAAAAAACAATTGCCAATCCCATAAAAGTATCTTTTAAACTCATTTATAAATTTTTGAAGATATAATTTGTTGTCTCTAGTGAAAACCCCTATGATTCTTTACGATAGATTTTTATGCAATAATCTTTTAATAGTGGTTTAAGAGTGGTTTAAATCCTTAAATCACTCGATTAATTATGTTTTGGAATTTAACCATCCTTAAACTACCATTGCACTAAACATTTTTGCAAAGAATCCTACTCTGTAAATAGTAATGCTATAGACCCCTAAAACATTACTTCTAAATTTATTCACACTAGCATTTGGGTTTTAATTAATTGATTCTTAAGGAAATCAACAATTGACATATAACTGTCAGTATCATTAAGAATGAAATTAATGGTGATATTTTAAAGGTCTTAAGCATTTTTCAATAACGATAAGATTACATATCTCAAACACTTACAGGTCGAAGATATTTGATGCATTGATAATGCAAGACAATTCTCTAATACTTTTCAAGATTTATTTCTTTGCCATCTCCAACATCCAACCTTAATTTTCACAAATGAGAATTTCAGTGGGTAAGAAAAGTGAAAGTAGAGCTTAACTTAAAAGGAAATATAGAACATTTATATAAGAATATTTTGATTTACCAGTAAAAAGAAAGGTTGTGAGCTCTGAGTATTAAACCAGACATTATAATATAAGTGTAGGTTGTGCCCATAACGATGGTGTGGATCAATCTATCAAACATGAGAAGCAAAAACGTCAAGTACTCCCTAATGAACTTTACTCATAAATTAGTCGAGTTAAATAAGGCTAAACATGTCTAAACATTGAGTTTGATCTCAAACAACAATTACTCTGTGTCAGTTTGTAACAATACTACAAATATATTCTTATTCTTAATTTTTGCGGGAACATTTGGGTCAATGTGGTTCTCACAAAAATTAAGAATCCAAATATATATGTGTCATTACCACATCAATACCATTAGTGATACTGAATAATTGCTCAATCTCAAGTGACTAAAGAAGGGAAAATAACCCAACGGTGGTGTTCAGGAAAAAAAATTTCAAAAAAGTGGTAAACATTATAAATATTTAATAATTAAAATGATAAATTTTTTATTAATTTGTAATAATTTTTGAAAATTAGCACTAAATGGGACTCACCCCTTGTGAGAGGGTTGTATCCCATTCTATGTTAGTTTCTATATTTCTAACATTACTGAAATTTCGTGCTCTAGCCAAATGTTTAATAAAAAAAATGTAATTTTTTTTAATTAAATATTAATTTTAAAATAATGAAATTAAAATATATAATCCTATAAAATGGGAGAAGTGACCTATACCGACCATATTAGGTCCCAAGCGGTGGGTATACAAAATACGACTTGGGTTTTGTTTGCCAATTTCTAAATAAATTGTTTTTATTTGGTTTAGCTAAATAAGTATATTTTTTTTTTCATATTTGTCTAGTTTTGTTTTTTCAAAAATATTTTTTGAATTTTTGAGTTTGTTTTTGTACTTTTTTAATATTTTAACTAAATTTTTTACATGTATCTAACCTAGATACACTTAAAAAATAAATATTTTGTGAAAAATATAAAAATATATATATACAAAAATATATTGAATTTTTATTTTTTTTAATTTAGTCAATTTTGAAAAGATTTTTGCACTAATAGTTTACTTTTTAAGTATATGTAAATTAAGTAAATTTTTTTTAAAAATTAATTACTTAAAATATAAAAAAAGTCTACTAAAATTAAAAAAAAAAAAAATTAAAAAAGCTCACTTAAAATAAAATCTCAAAACCAAACAGATTTGAGAATCTTGGTTGATTTGTACACTCTCGTGGTTAGCCTTGCAAGTGATGTGTGGATTGAGAGGGCAAGTTTCTGAAATTTTTTAAGATAGGCCATGTTAGGTCGAGACCTAAATCCACCAACCTAGATGAAACAATGTGAACCAACTCAAAGCTAATTTCGACTTATGATTCAGGCTAGTTTGTTTTGAAAAATATAGAAAAAGAATAAATAAATAAAAAAAATGTGATTGTAGTAGTGATGGTGGCTACAGTGGTAGAAGTGGTCGTAATGGTAGCGTCTATAGTGTTAGATACAGTGATGATAGTGGTAGATTTAGTTGAAAAAAATTTAAAAGCAAAAAAATTTTCCTTGCAAATAAATTCATTTTTTTTTATGGCCTTTTGTTTCCCTACTCAATCTTTCCATAGTTGTCTCATCTTTCTCAGTGACCATTGCAGCTGCTTAGGCTTTGTTTGGCAATGGATTTTTTTAACTAAATTAGTCACAAAAAAATAAAGTAGATTAAAAATATAATAAAATAAAATGTTATATCTAAATCATAATTATTTCACTTTTTTCCTCATAAAAGTCAAAAAAACTAAGCTAAATAAACTTTTTAACCGAATCTAAAATAACTAAAAAGTTAAAAAACCAACTAAAAAACTAATTGCCAAACGGCAACTAAGTCATATGACTAAAGGAAAAACTTCCACCAACATGACCGTTAGTCCGCTTCCATTATTATAACTGTTAATGTTATTTGGTCATTTTGAAGATAAATTATAATTCTCTTGCCTCATGAAACCTAGTTAATAGTTTTATTTTTTATTTTTTTTGATAATCGAGTATTCAAGTCAGCATGTTTTTAGGACACACACTTCGACTAATCTCAGAATCCTTAGCCGATCGACCAAGCAAAAACGTAGTGACCCATGAGAAAACTAATTGAAAGTGAGAATCGAATTCAAAATGTCCATAATTTACGACTTGCCCTAAAATTTTTCTCTCCCAACCAATTGGGCTACTCTTAAATATTCTAGATTCGGACACATTAAATTTTGGACCCACTTTGTTTATGGTTGGTGTCACCTTGACTTTCGTTATGTGACCTACGAAGTCAGATCATCACCCATGGGCCATGGTTCACCATTGAGCTGCATAAATGCATGTTGACCCAATTGCTCACTCTAAAAAATCAAGCCTTTACATGAAAATAAACTAAAGAACTTCTTGTAATAATGTGTTTCTTACTATTCCAACAGCACAATTGTTTATTCATATTGAAAAAATAATAATAAAAAAATTTAAACTTTTATTATTATTATTATTGTCAACTATGAACTATGGGTATTTTGAAAAAAATGTAGTACCCGTACCAGATACTTACCGGCATATGGCACCTCTTATAGTACTTCTGCATACGTACCGGATACACGAAACACGTACCCAAATTTTTTCTTCTCAATTTTTAACGTTCCCAGATGTACCTAGTATATATCCAAACCGTACCGTAACTCAGTTGAAACAATATTTTCTTCTATTACAGAGATAAAACTCATTTTGTTAGATTTCTTTTTATTTTTTGTTTTATGCGTAGTATGATTTTAAAATAAAATTATGATTTGTACGTTATTTATTATATTGACATTTAATTTTGATTAATACATTTTACTTTTGGCATTAAATGTTAATTGTAGATTGGACCTTAATAAATTAAACTATTTAATTAATTTTTACATTATTCTAAACTAAAAGTAAATATTTTTTTACAAGCGTACTGAGCCGTACCCCTACCTTATTTTTTTTGAATTTTACTGTATTGACATACCCGTATCGTACTAGTACCAATACTCGTATTCATACCCGTGCTTCATAAATTGTTAGGATAATAAACTATGAGTAACATACCCTTCCACCTCTTATTGTCATTTTATATGAGAATGAGATCATTCATCTCAACGACCATCTTCAATGGTTACTCAAATCTTTTATTAAATTTGAATTTGATGAAAAATGAGTTCTTTTCCTACTCTAACGGTTGCATCAAATAGGTATCAAATTGAGAATTTCACTTTTCTTTCATCAAACTGAAGATAAATGTGCCTTTTATCAAATTACTGTTCATTTCCGTTGCCAGATGTCCCGCCAGATGTTCTCTCAGATGACTATAGCAATGTGACATGATAATATTGTTTTTTTTTTTTTTTTCATGTGTTTGTTTGGCGATGAAGTATTTAGAATATGGATCACCGATTTGAAATTTTGTATTTAAATACAAAAGAGGTTTCTGAATTGACACTTCTTTCAAAACTCTATATTCACTTTAATCCATAAGCTTTTCAAACATACATAGCTTGATAGATATGCATATAAGGATGTAACTTGATTCGGCTCAATCCAATTCAATTCGAATTTTTTTAAGATTTTAGTATTATTTTTTTGAATTGATTGTGGATTTGAGGAGAAATTATAATGTTTGAATTAAATTTGAGATAAATAGAGAAACCGAGCAATCTAAACGACTTAAAATCTTCATTAAACGATGTTAAAATTATCTAAATCGTTAGATCATCTCACTAATTATTATACACCCAAGTAATACAATACAAAATTCTAACATTTTATTTTCTCTCTCATAAATGACAAAGATTATCGAAATAGTGCAGTGGTATCTCGATTCTCATCTCTCTTTCATTATAAAAATAATTTTGTTTTGATCTTATTAATAATTTTAGAGTTTAATTTTATCAAATTATATAACCAATCTAGTTTTTTATTATTATTATTTTAAAGATTGAAGGATTGGGCCATGGGATTGGACTATTAGTCCAATCGGACTAATAGTTCGTTGTTTGGTTCAATATTTTTGCTCTAGACTAATAACCCCTCTGGACTATTAGTCCCCCATATGTGGGATTAAACAATCCTATGGGGAGGGGTAGGATTATTTGCATAGGATTCGTATCCCATGGGACTAATGTGTGAAATGTCCATTTTACCATCATACTATTACTTAGTAAATAATTGGAAAAAGGTAAAATAGTCTTTTGAATATTTATAAATTATTTTTCTAGTCTTGCTAATTTAAAATTATATATTAAATAAAAAATTATAAATGATAAATTTAAGTAAAAATAATAAATTAAAAATTATGGCCTTATAAATTAATTTTTTTAGTGTTGTTAATTTAAAATTATATATTAAATAAAAAATATAAATTATAAATTTAATTTAATTGAAAATAATAAATTAAAAATTATGGCCTTATAAATTTAAATTTTTTAATGTTGTTTAATTATAAATTATAGATTACAAAATTAAAATTATATATTAAATAAAAAAACATAAATTATAAATTACAAGGGTAAAATAGTCTTTTGAACATTTATCCTTATCTAGTCTGTCCAACCAAACATTAGATTCACTAAAAATAGTCCAATCTAGACATCTAATCCCATGACTAAACAAACATAGGATACAAATCCAGTCCAACCAAATAATCCAGTGATAATGTATCCTAGGACTAACAGTCCGATGGATTACAATCTCTCTTTATTCAGTCTGTCCAAACAAACATGCCTTGTATTCACTTTTAATCCATAAGTATTTCAAACATACATAGCTTGATAGATACGCATATAAGGGTGTAACTTGATTCAGCTCAATGCAATTCAATTCAATTTTTTTTAAGATTTTAGTAATATATTTTTGAATTGAGTGTGGATTTGAACAGAAATTATAATGTTTGAATTAAATTTGAGATAAATAGAGAAACCGAGCAATTTGAACGACTCAAAATCTGAATTATATTATATATATAATTAAATATATATATTATGGGTCATTAAATGATGTTAAAATTATCAAAATCGTTAGATCATATCACTAATTATTATACACCCAAGTAATACAATACAAAATTCTAACATTTCATTTTCTCTCTCATAAATGACAAAGATTATCGGAATAGTGCATTGGTACCTCGATTCTTATCTCTCTTTCATTATAAAAATAATTTTGTTTTGATCTTATTAATAATTTTAAAGTTTAATTTTAACAAATTATATAACCAATCTAGTTTTTTTTTTTTTTTATTATCTTAAAGATTGAATTTGTGGGTAATTTGGGTTTAGTCTTACTTGAATTTATTATATTCGAACCAAGTTTAAACAAACAAGTTTGGATTGCAAATCTGACTTGAGGAATTCAAAAAAAGTTGAACTAAAAATTTGTGGCAGGCCTAGAAGTAGGATTGACAGCTACAATTGTAAATCACAATTCCAAAAGAAAATGTTATTGCCAATTAAAATATGACTTATTAGCGTGAGGTGTTGATTTATTTATAATTGTGCTATATGTATTAATTAGTATAACATATAATGAGGTATTATTATTTTAAAATTATGACCCCATCTGTGTGAGTGATTTTCCGATCACACTGTCCTCCTTAGTAATTCAGCTGTAGAACACAGGCAGAATAAATGGCACCTTGCTGTCCTGCATAGAAAGAGAAGGCTCCGGCGGTGGTTCTTCCACCCGGGGGCACTCCGATGATCAAGTCAGTATATCTCTCAAAGATAATCTATAGTGCTAAACTCAATGCTCAGAGCATAAATTGCGTACCTTAGACCCATGGGGGTGCCTATCTTTTATAGTTTACTCAATCCAAATCTCACTAGAAGCCTGACTCCTATGGACTCTAATTCTGTGCTTACTTTGGATTCCTCAAGAGATAAGGATAAACTCCCTAAGAGTGTTATCCTTATCTTGGCCAAGTTTCCTCTTTGTCCTAGGACTCTTCTCCTCCATCCGATTATCTCGGATTCCGATATCTTCAGAGATAACCTCGGCAACTCAGAGATAACCTCGGCATAACTACCACGACACGTGACACCTCGGCTGACACGTCGGCGTCACCATGCCACGTGTTGGTACTCAGAAAATATATCCCCACAACTGCCCCCTTGGTTCTATTACCTCAGCATTCTGAGGTGATGGAACCTATATCGTGCCTTCCTTCCAGTACCTCGGCGTAAGAACTCTTCGGCCGAGATCATTCATGTCAAGTCGATATGTCTTGTTTTCAAGAACAAGAACTCAAATGAACTTTCCCACGTGCATGAGCTGTCATGCATCACTTCTCAACCGTTTCCTGCACACGTTTCATCTTTATTGGCCCGTGCCTGTGACGCGCTTGTAAGCCGTCTTAATCTGTCTGCGCCGTCTGACGCATGCGTTTTTCCAGGCGCAGTAAATGCCTTATTTTGTCGCTATTTCACGTTTTCAACAAAAACACTACCTTTGCCTGCATCTCTTCACTTTGCACTTTGATTCACTTGCTTTTTCTCTCTCTAAGCTCTGTCTCTCGAATCCGCCATTGTTCAAGCTCCAGGCTCTGCAACTTCATTCGTCTCTCTGGTGAGGCTCTCGCCACTCTGTCACTTCTGTAACCGTTGTCTGTCTTCGGCAAACTTCATTCCGGCTTCAATTTCTCTGGTAAGCCACTATTCTTTATGTATTCAGTTCACTGATGTTCTTTTATCTTCTTGCTGCCATTACTGTTCTGTTTAAACTATTAATTCCGTGAATCATATTTATTGTTCACTACTTCTTGCATTTTTGCCACTGTTCTTGGCCTTGTAGTTCTTGTTTTCTTTATGCTTTTGAGAACCCCACTTCTGTTCTTCATTCTGAAACTGCGTTCTGGTTTCTTGTTTCCTGTGTTGTTTTCCAGATCTCTACCTTCAATTTTTGCTTTCAATCTTTGCCTTCATAGATTTAGGTTTGTGATTTGTCTATAGAACCTATTAATTCTTAGGAAAAAACTAAAACAATCCTTACCAGCATATACCTAGGGTTTCGCCGAGGTCCCGATAACCCCTTAAGAGCATCTTCTTTCTAAAACCTAGCCCTTTGATTTTAGGCCGACGTTATGGGTATGTGGAGGCACAGGGTTGACACCCCGACGAAATTAGAGCACTTCAGGCAGGAGTTCGGAATCCCAGCTGACGTCAATCTGAGGTTGGCTGGGGATAACGACTCCATCATGCCTACTGACGATACCATGCCCTTCCCTGTAGTTGCTTTTACGGAGTGTGGTCTTCGGCTCCCACTTAACATTCTCTTTCGCAAAATTCTTCACTTTTACAAGTTGAACCCTATACAACTTTCCATAAACTCTTATCGAGTGATCAATGGCATCATAGTTTTAGCTAGGCAGGAGAACGTTAGGATCACCCTTGCCGACATCCAATACTGTTATGCCATGTGCGCCCTTAACCTGAAGGAAAAAGGTTACGTCTATTACCTCAAGCCGAGGTCCACTGAATTCAAAATCGTGGCCCACCTTCCAGACTCCAACAAGAGGGCTGGAGATGATTATGTTATTGCTTTGGGAAATTGAGAGTTTGGCGCAGACGAGGACGCCCATCTCTACCCTTTTCCCCGATCAGTTAAAGAGGGCAAGGGTAAGAGCCCAGTGTCAATACTTAGTTGTTTATGTTCAAGTCTTCAATATTTTATCTGTTTCTAATGTCTGTTATAGCGATCCCGGTTTCCCCTTTTCTTTAACTGTTGTATCCGAACTTAAGTTCCGTGGAGTTGGTTGTCGTGTATATCTTGTTTACATCCTTTACTCCTTGCATTCGAGTCTTGGGTTGTGTTGGGCAGGTTTGAAACAGGTTGGTTGAACTTTGAAACCAAGAGTAGTTGCCCAGATTTTGGCCTTTACGCTCGAGCGGGGATTTTGACGCTCGAGCGGGCCCTTCGTTGCTGTCTGTCCGCTCGAGCGGGGTTTTCGACGCTCGAGCGTAGTTTTCCATCTTCCAGTATCTCCTTTGCAGTGTTGTGCGCTCGAGCGGAAGTTTTGACACTTGAGCGGGATGTTGTGTGTGACGCTCGAGCGGGAGGGTTGACGCTCGAGCGGAGACCTGGTTCTGAAAAAGTTCTGGAAGTGTGTTTCCGCCACTCGAGTGGGATTGTTGACGCTCGAGCGGGAGTCTATGAGTGACGCTCGAGCGGGGAGTTGGACGCTCGAGCGGGGCGACTGGGTTAAAGCTCCGTGTTTTGACTTTTCAAATCACTTTTTCCATTTCTCTTCTCTCTCTTACTTTTCCAAAAACCCCATTGTTGAGCTTTTCACTCTAGGACTCTACCTTCTCTCTAGGTATTGATCTAGTAGGAGTGATTTTCTCACCTTTGGCCTTTACAAAAAGGTTGTTGATCGTCGAGGGCTACCTTTTGATCCGAGAAATTCTTGATTTGGAGCATTTTCGTTTTTGTCACCTTCTCGGTTGAGAGGCTTCTTTTGAGGTAGGGATAACCTACTCCTTACTATGGGTTTTGTCTTTAAATTTTAGTAGTTTGAGATGTTGGAGTTGGTTTGGTAATTTTGTGAAAGTTTGGGCCTTTTGTGCAAATTTACAAAGTTGGGGTTTTAACTATATAAAAGCCTAGATGCATGTTTGGCATGGAAAAGTGGAATTAATGTTGAAACATTAATGAAAATGGAACCTAAGGGTTGTAATGTTAATTATGGAAAATGCCCTAATTACATTGGTTAATTAATTTGTAAAATTAATTGTGAGAAATGAGGAATTGAGTTGGAAATGTTGAGATTGGGAATGTATGGGATTAAAGGGTGTGATTGGATTTTATATCACTCACCTAGTTGGAAATGTTGATTTTATATCCATTTGTTGCATTTATATTCTGTATAGAAATAACTGCTTTGGGCTATCGGTGGAGGATAGTCTTGATTGTTGTAGACAATGCATGATGATTAGGCAAACTAAAACTAATCACCGGAATGTGTCATTGAGTATGACGGTTGAATGAATACATTGAATGTTATGTATTGATTGATGATGTGTATAATTATGGTTTATATGCATTGTGTTGTGTTGGAGGAGATAGGGGATGTACTCCACGGTTTAGGGGATGGACCTCTAAACCGGATGTTGTTTGGGAGAAGATAGGGGATGGACTCGATAGATAGAGCTCATATGCTTATCTAGTGATGTGTTGACATAGCTCATATGCTTGTCTTTGGAAGTGAGATAGTGCTCTTATGCATATCTATGGAAGAAATGATATAGCTTGTATGCTTATCTGTTGGTGTGTGATATAACTAGTATGCTTATCTATTATGAAATGGGAAAGTGTTTAATATGAGTTACTATCTCATATGAGTTGTTTGGCCAGGTTCTAAGCCAGGGTTATAAATTGAGAATTAAAAGGAATTGAAAAATGGATTGTAACATGGACTTGTACGTCATGAAACTGTAAAGTGTGATGAGAGAAAGTATCAGTGTTGGCCATCTATCAAACTGCTAATCTTTTAGTCATTGTTCATATTTGGTTTAATGTATTTCTACTGGGCTGTGGCTCACCCTATATGGGAATATCATTTTCAGGTACAGGTAGCATGCCACCTCCAAGGACGTAGCTTGGGAGGCTAGAGGCGGGCAGACTTTTGTTGTCTTTTCCCTTTTGAAGTATTACATGTATATTCAAGCCAATGGCTTAATGTGTAAATGAATTAGTACTCTTTTGTTGTAACCAAGTGTTAACTTGGAAAGCTGTAAGCCTTTAGAGCATTTGCTTTTGTTGTTAACATGTAATACTTTTTGTAATGAAACTTTGATGAATAGAAGAATGTGGAACTTTTACATATCAATGTATGTCTATATTGATGGGTTTAATGTTATTATTTTGAGGGCGTTACATGTTTCTTCTTGCAGACGTTCGCAAGCCAGCGAAAAACTTCCGCCAATCTTACGTTCTTAGTAAGGACCTGAAAAAACTCCTGGACTTGCCAATTCACAAAAGAAAAACACCTCTTCTTCTCAACTTTATTCCTACATACAAATCGATTTTGCCCGACGTCCCCAAAAGAAAGAAGAAAAGCCTTTCTCCTCCTACTGCCACAACTCAAACTGCCTCTACATCACGAACAGATCAAGAGTCAACATCTGACCCAACCAATCAACCATCTACTTCGGCCCCATACTTGGTCCCAATATAAGAACGAAAACGTCAGCGAAGACTTGTCAAAACTGCTGAGATGGGTCGCCCAAAGCCCGTTGCTCAAGATCTCCTTGCCTATCTCCCTGTTGACGTCGATGCTCAGCCGACGCAAACCATGCCCCCACCAAAGCCGAAACGAACCAAGAAAGCCCAGCCAAAGGCTAAAGCCACTAAAGTTGAGGCTGAGGATACCCTGACAATTTCACAATTGGCAGGGAGTGAGAAGACGGCTTCCGTTCCCAAAAAAAAGTCTGCTGAGACACAGCCATCAGAGTCTATACAATCAAAGAAGCCAAGGTCATCGTCTGCGATGACCTCGGGGTCCAGAATACCAAAAGTCCCCTGGACGCCTGAAATTACTTTAGAAGATAAGCCTGTTCTTGCCAGCGATAGTGCCGACGACATTAATATCGACGTAGCACTCAGTACCGTCCTACTTCTCCCAGGTGATCTTGAGCGGAATGCCAAGATGAGTGAGTACGAGAACTATGCCTTTATGCTCCAACGTTCTGTCCAAGTAAGTGTCTTTACATGGAAACTTGTCTTCTCTTTTACTTTGTAAAATTTTGTAATAATTTTTGCCCTGTGCTCTTTCAGGCCATTCAACATGCCCACTCTCTCTCTATGCAAGCTTTTGAAAATAGGGCAAAGTTGGCCGACATGAAGAGGGAGGTTTCTGCGCTTAAAAAGGAGAACAAAACTCTTCAATCAAAAATGAAAAAACTGAAAGACCAGGCTGAGGCTGCCACAAAAAGCCCAAACCCTAGCCGAAGAAAAGGCCTAATCTATTGAGGCCATCAAGAAGGTTGCCGAGGCCGAGAAGAAAGAAGCCGAGGACAAAAAGGCCCAAGCCGAAAAGGAACTTCAGGAGGCCCTGGCCACTAAAGACGCTGAAATCAAAGCGGCTGACGAAAAAGCCTATGCCCAAGGAATGGCCGATGTTGCAGAGGAACACAAATTACAAGTTAGGCAGGCATGCAACAGGGGCTTTTCCCTTGGTTGGATGTCCCTGGCCAAAAAGCTTGATATTCCTGAAGATTTACCTATGCGCAAGGCCGAAGCTATTCCTCTCCCATTCCCTCCTCCTCCTCCACCTCCAAGTCAAGCTGAAGAAGAATCGGAATCTGAGTCTGAAGATGAGGAGGAAGGTGGGGATGAGGCTTTAGTAAGGAAATCCAAGGAGGCTGTTGGGCCTAAGCCTCCTTCTCTGAATGAGCAGGTCTTGGACCTGACTCAAGATGATGATGGTGATGCAGTTGCCAAGGAAACTACTCCTGAACAGGCCTCATCTGACGTTCCTCCAATCGAAAAAAGTCTTGATGAAACCCTTGCGCAGATTGACACCGAAATCGAGGCGGAAAAGACTGTCGAAGTAGCTCTTCAAGAATCAGCCAAGGTAGTTCTCCAAGAATCGACCGAGGTCTAGTCTCAAATTGCGCCTGAAGTTGAAGAATCATAACTTTGATGTCCCTCTTTTCTTGTCTTTTGTACTTTTTGTTTCCTGGACAGTAAAAGCTTCTCTGTACGGCCGATGTGCCTTCTGTTTGTGTTGGATATTTTAACATAACTATCTTTCTTTGAATGACTGCATTCTTTTTTGCCTTTTCTTTGACTGCCTCTGTTTGATTCTATACTTAGAATTTTTTGTATGCCTTTCATACTTTGTGTAACAACCCTCATACTGTTTACTGATTGATTACCGTTAATCACCAATTACTGCTAAACGGAACTGATAATGACTGATAACTGACTGATAAATGAACTGACTAAAGTACTGAAACGACTGACTGAAAACTGGAACCGAATTGACCGAGTATATGTTAGTTAAATTGCATTCTATCTGTTTGATTGTATGAATATCTGTTCATGCTTATATGTTTAAACTGCTAATTGAAGGCCTTATCGGCGGCCGAATTAGAAATCGATTGACGTTTAATGATCACTATAATTAATGTGATTTTATGGTATAATTATCTGAAAACTGATTAGGTGTGATTGAATTAGATTAAAATGAGTTAAATTGCATAGTTGGTCTTATTTACCATTTTGCCACTAGAGTGGCCCACTACTTGACTCATCTCATTACACTCATACATACACATTTTGTTAGCTCATTCTTGAGCACAGCACCGACTAGAGAGAGAGAAATAGAGAGTGAGAGGGAATTGAGTTGAGTTCAAGTTTGTTGGTGGAATTGCTTGGTAATCGAAGTGTAGATCACTAGTCTGAGCCTCTAGCCTTGCATTGGAGACCTAAGGTAGAGTAATTACTCTCTTGTTTGTGAATTGAGCTAGTTCTTGCATGATTCATGCTTCATTATAGAACTAAGTCATGTTTTGGTTCATTGTGGTTGAATTGAAGCTTAATTGTTGCATGCATGTTGCCATTCTTGAAGTTTTGAGGTTGTAGTTCATAATACCTCACATGCATGTCCATCTTTTGGTCATACTCCATGAGTTCATCTTATTTTTGAAGGTTTGAGCTCTTTTGAAACAGCATTGAAGCTTTGAAAATGATTCGAATCCATGCATGTTTGCATGTTCATATTGTTCTTGAAAATGAGTTGAAATTGAGCTTTGAATCATGTCATTCTATATGTTTGCAAGAGTTTCCCAGAAAATGAGCCCAAGAGGATCGGTTTTGAGTTGTTAACAGCTTGGTTTTGAGCTTGAAGGTGCAATCTGGAATTTCCAGATTTCGCACTTCCGCTCGAGCGGGTATAGTGACGCTCGAGCGTATAATTCGGGCATCCAGTATCTCTGCACTGTTTTACAGTCCGCTCGAGCGGAGGATTGGGCGCTCGAGCGGAGTCATGTCTCAAGCTCGAGCGGGCGTCGAGCGGAGATTTCACCCATCCAGTACTTTCACAGTACGCTCGAGCAGGAAAGTTTACGCTCGAGCGGGTACCTTTGTTGCATGTCCGCTCGAGCGGGGAAACCTGCGCTCGAGCGGGACTCTGTTTTTCTGAAAATGCTTTTAAATGTACATCTTTGCATCCTCATCCCATTCTAGGCATTCTTAGGCCTAGTTTAAGACATCTTGTTGAGGATATAGATGTAGAACACACCAAGGCAAATTAAGGATTAAGTTATGTTATTTCCCAACTGTGTAGCTTAGTGTGTTCAACCTGTTAACTGTGTAGGGTTGGTGGCTGGGGAGACACGCTCTAGCATACTGTAGCCCGAACTCTGTGAGTAACAATTGTGTAAAGATATGTTCAACTGATTATCTTTTGAATACTGAACTGAACTGTTTACTGAACTGGTATTATTTACTGAATGAATGTATGTCCTTTATTTCTGAACTGTACTGTGGCATCCTTAGTACCTACTGTTTACTGTTACTGTTACGGTTACAGAGATCTCTGTCGGTTCCCTCGTGGAGCCACTACTGTTCACTGACTGATGGCCATCATTACTGTTCGGTCTTTTAAGACCTACTGTTACTGCTATGCTAATGGATGTACCACATATGACTGTTTACTGTACTGAACAACTGAAATACTGATTGAATTGAACTGTTTTCATTACTGTAAGGACATTCATCCTAAACCCCCTTTACGCATTATGTTATTCACTGGGCTTTAGCTCACTGTTTATATATATATGTAGGTGCTCAGCCACCAGATCGGAGCTAGGAGCGTGGGTTAGACTCCAGTTTTGTCAAGCCAGCCTTTGTGCCTCACTGCGAGGTTCCGAGCCTATCTGCTAAGGCTTAGGGGTGTTTTAAGAATTCCCCATTCTGTACTGTTTCACTGTTTTGTATAGACTGACTGTTCACTGTACCGCTATCTAGGGTTGAGTCCCTAGTTTGAATGAATGTAAATATTGTGCATACTGTTCTGTACTGTTTATGTATGAATGCATGAAAAATCTTTTTGGCATACAGACTGTCACAGCTCATTGGACATTGTTTAATTACTGTATTGGCTTCCGCCAGGCCCTGTACTCTGTTTTACTGTATTACTGTTCTGCAGGCCTTCGGTAATCTCGGATTACTGGCCGGTTACGGTGCTAAACCCATAGGGCCGGGTTTGGGTCGTGACACTTTGCCTCCTTTGTGCAATCTTCTCGGGGTTACATACCTCGGGTATAATAGCTACAAAAACTTTTACGTCGGCAAGATACTGACCTGCAAACTTTTCATAAATTCTAACAAGTGTGAAACATATACTACTCAATGTTAACTTTGCAAACTTTTTCTCAAGTTTCAACAAGTGTTTAAACGGTGATCTCGGTCTAGCCTACTTGTAAATTGCTACAAATTTCAACAAGGATTAACATAACAAGTGTTAAACAATAATCTATTTGTAAATTGCTATGAATTTCAACAAGTGTTTAAATAACATACTTAGCTTTTTCCTCAACCTGTAAATTGCTGCAAATTTCAACAGATGATCATATGTCGGCTTAACGTTATCTTGTAAATTGCTATAAATTTCAACAAGTGTTAAGCATCTTCTTTGTTTTAACCGACCTGTAGATTGCTACAAATTTAAATAAGCGAACAGTAATCTTGGCTTAACTTCAACTTGTAAATTTCTACAAATTTCAACAAATGAAGATAATAAATAATCTCAGCTTAACTTCAACTTGTAAATTGCTACAAATTTCAACAAGTGAAGATAAGGAACCATTTCGGCTTAACTTCAACTTGTAAATTGCTACAACTTTCAACAAGTGAAGATAAGGAATAATCTCAGCTTAACTTCAACTTGTAAATTGCTACAAATTTCAACAAGTGAAGATAAGGAACCATTTCGACTTAACTTCAACTTGTAAATTGCTACAAATTTCAACAAGTGAAGATAAGGAACCATCTCGGCTTAACTTCAACTTGTAAATTGCTACAAATTTCAACAAGTGAAGATAAGGAACCATCTCGGCTTAACTTCAACTTGTAAATTGCTACAAATTTCAACAAGTGAATTAAGTGTCTTTGTTTTCTCTCTGCCCCCAATGTGAACCTGAGTTCTACTTGGGTTCTCATTATTCATGTCTCCAAAAACACCAATATGTAACTTTACCAATCATATGTGTTTAAAGAAAAGGGAAAAGATTTTATTGATGACATCGGCCAAAAATAATGCACATCTAATGATAGAAGAATTTCAAATTACAAGTGTTCCAAGGTCTTGGCAGTGCTTTGCCCTCGTTATCTTCAAGCCGATAAGCTCCATTGCCTAATACCGAAGTAATTCTATAAGGTCCTTCCCAGTTTGGGCCAAGCTTGCCCTCTCTAGGATCCTTCTTGTTGCCGATGACTTTTCTCAGGACTAGGTCGCCGACTTAAAAATCTCTTGGATTGACCTTCTTGTTGTAAGCTCTGGCAAGCTGTTGCTGGTATACTACGAGCTAAATTGCAGCTTTCTCTCTTCGTTCTTCCAAAAGATCCAGATCTCGGGTTAAGAGTATGTCATTAGTCCCGTTCTCAACTCCCTGGGTTCGGATCCCTGGGATGCCGACTTCCAGTGGAATGACTGCTTCTGTGCCATAAGCCATGGCAAAGGGGGATTCCCCTATTGATCTTCTCGGCGTAGTCCGATATGCCTAAAGCATGTTAGGCAATTTGTCTACCCACTTTCCTTTTGCTGCCTGCAGCCTCTTCTTTATTCCATCCAAAATTACTTTGTTGGATGCTTCTGCTTGCCCATTACTTTGGGGAAAACTTGGTGTTGAAAAGTAATTCTTGATCTTGAATTTCGCACAAAAGTTCTTGATGAGTTTGTTGTCAAACTGTGTTCTGTTGTCGGCAACTATTGCTCTTGCAATCCCAAATCTGGGGATGATGTTTCTCCATATAAAGTTCTGGACGTCCACATCTCGGATTTTGGCAAGAAGTTCTGCCTCTATCCACTTCGTAAAGTAATCTGTTGCTACCAGCAAGTATTTTCTCTGGCTAGTTGCCTGGGGAAGTTGCCCAACAAGATCCATGCCCCATTGGGCAAACGGCCAAGGGCTAGATACTAGGTTCAGGTCAGTAGCTGGCTGATGTATCAAAGGTGCAAACCTTTGGCATTGTTCACACTTCTTCACGTAGGCTTCAGCATCCTTTTGCATGTAGGGCCACTAATACCCCTGGGTAATGGCCCTGTGGGCTAATGATCTGCCCCCAACGTGGCTTCCACAAATCCCTTCATGAATTTCATATAAGAAATCTTCAACCTGCAAAGGGTGTACGCACCTTAAAAGGGGTCTAGTGAAGGACCTTCTGTAGAGGTGTCCATCTGCTGTCAGACTGAATCTTACCGATTTCAATTTGACTTTGTGTGCCTCCTTACGATCTTCTGGCAGCTTTCCTTCTTTCAGGAATGCAACAACTGCATCCATCCAGCTTGGCCCCATGTCCACACACATTGCTTCCTGCTCTGTGCTCTGTGGTTCTATGCTCGGGGCCCGACATATAGTCGATCATAATTGTTCTTGTTTTTCCAGTCTGCATTGAACTTGCTAGGTTAGCCAACGCGTCGACGTGGGTGTTGTCATCTCGGCTAACTTGGAGTAGTCAGCAGTTCTGAAATAGGGCTGCCAATCTGATGACCTGTTTTGCATATGCTGACATCCTTTCGTCTTTGGCTGCAAATTCTCCTGTTGACTGGTTAACAATAAGTTGTGAATCACAAAAAACTATTACCTCATCTGCTTCTGCTGCTACTGCCAGTTTTAGCCCTGCAATTAATGCTTCGTATTCCGCTTCATTATTTGAGGCCTTGAACTCCAAACGGATGGACTGTTCTATTATTTCTCCATCTGGAGATATCAGCAGTACTCCTGTCCCCGCTCCTTGTCGGTTCGAACTTCCATCGACAAACAGTCTGAATGAGTCGCCGATGTAGATGCTGCAGGGTCTGAGTTTTTCCTTCCTTTGCTCATTTGCCTTAGGCTGGGATTCTCCTTGCTTGTTGGGACAATGCTCATCCTAGCTCAACGGAGCCCGATGTTCGACGGTTTCAGGCGTGAATTCTGCCACGAAGTCGGCCAAAACTTGGCCCTTTATTGCTGTTCTGGGCCTGAACTCCAAGTCATACTGGCCCAAGGTAACTGTCCATCTTGTTATTCTTCCTGTTAAGTCTCCTTGTTGCAACAGGGACTTCAATGGGTGCTCTGTGAGCACCACAATCTTGTGTGCCTGAAAGTAATGGTTTAATTTTTTTGAGGCCATTACTAAGGCCAGCATTAATTTCTCTAGTGGTAGATACCTTGTTTCTGCGTCGGCCAAGGTTTTACTTACATAATAAACAGCCTTTTGTTCTCCTTGTTCTTCTCGGATTAGCAGTGCACTTACTACGTGTTCTGACACAGCTAAGTACAAAAACAGCTCTTCCCCAGGTTCAGGTGTCGAGAGGACCGGAGCCGTGGTCAGATATTTCTTTAGGTTGGCCAAAGCGGCCTCACATTCCTCAGTCCATAGGAAGTCCGTGGTCTTTTTCACCAGGTTGAAGAAGGGTTTACATTTGTCTGAGCTTCAGCTTATGAACCTGTTTAGGGCTGCGGCCCTTCCAGTAAGCATTTGTACCTATTTTGCCGATGTTGGGCTCTGTAGGTCTAGAATGGCCTTGATCTGATCTAGGCTAGCCTCTATGCCCTTCCTTGTTACCAGGTACCCCAGAAATTTACCAAATCCAACTCCAAACACGTACTTTGATGCATTGAGTCAGAGCCGATATGTTTTGAGGATCTTGAATACCTCTTTTAAGTCGGCAAGATGACTCTTAGGCTCCTTGGTTTTCACGACCATGTCATTGATGTAGACTTCTACTGTTTGGCCAATCAGGTGTTTGAACATTTTGGTTACCAGCCTTTGGTAGGTTGCTCCTGCGTTTTTCAACCCAAAAGGCATCACTCTGTAACAGTACAGGCCTTTTGGGGTGATAAATGTTGTCTTCTCTTCGTCTGGGGAGTACATGGCTATCTGGTGGTACCCCCTATAAGCATCCAGGAAGCTCATCCTTCCATGTCCAAATGTGGCATCCACCAACTAGTCAATCTTGGGCAGAGGAAAGCTGTCTTTGGGACAGGCTTTGTTCAGGTTCGTAAAATCTACACAAACCCTCCACTTATCGTTCTTCTTTTTTACTACCACAGTGTTTGATAGCCACGTCGGGTAATTGACTTCTCTGATGGCTCTGGCTTCCAGAAGTCTGTCTACTTCCTCCTCTACAGCTTCGACGTACATCAACGTCGGTCTTCTGGCTCGTTGTATTACAGGTTTGGCCGACCTGTCGACGTTCAGTTTGTGACATGTGACCTCGGGGTCAATACCAGGCATTTCATAAGGTGTCCAGGCGAACACCTCTATGTTTGTTCTCAAAAAATCTTCCAGTTCTCTTTCCTCTTCTTCGGCTAAGCCTGAGCCGAGAAGAAAGAAGCGTTCTTCGTCACCCTCCTGGACGAGGATTTTTTTTAGTGTCTCTTCACTCTTTTCGGCTGGCTCCTTGCCGACATCATCTAGGACCTCCATATCCTCGTCTTCAATCTCTGCCTTCCCTGGTTCCCGAATGTTGCAGGTAGTTTTCATTGCTGCCATGGAGCAATTCTTTGCCTGCAGTTGGTCTCCTCTAACTTCTTCAATCCTATGTTCTGTGGGGAATCGCAATAGTTGATGCAACGTTGAGGGAACTGCCCCCATTGCATGCAACCATGGCCTTCCCAAGATGATGTTGTAAGGTGAAGACATGTCAATCACGACGAATTCTGTTCTAATTTTCTTAGTGCCGGCTTGTACTTCCAAGCTTGTTGTGCCCAGTGGCCACGTCGGCGTTCCATTGAAGCCGACCATCGGGCCATTCGATTGCTCCATGTCGTTTGGATGAAGGCCTAGCTCCTTGTAACATCTAACGTACATGATGTCACAAGAGCTGCCTTGATCTATTAGGATGCGTTTCACTTGGCACTCCCCAACCTGGAGGGATACTACCAAGGCATCATTATGCGGATGCTGGACCATCTCTAGGTCAGCTTCAGTGAAGGCTATCATCGGTCCTCGGCATTCTTCAAGCTGAGGTCTTTTATGTCCGACCTGGTTCACGTGCTGCAGGTGTTTTACTCTTTGGGTTTCTCCCCGAATGTCGCTTTCGTTCACTTTTGAGTGAATTACATTAACCACCCTAGGTCCCCCTCCCTGTGGTTGCTGTGCTGGGGGAGGTGGGGCCGCTGGTGCTTGAGGCAATTTTGCCTGCTCTTCTCTTGTCCTGGCTTCATCGACGAGGTCCCTCAGATGGCCTTGCCTTACTAAGTCCTCTAAGTATGCTTTTAGGGCTCTGCAGCCCTGAGTTGGGTGCCCTTCTTCATTGTGGTAAGCACAACGCCTACCAACGTTCCTTCCCATGTATTCCCCTGGGGCCTTTACTGGTGCTCTGAAATAAGGTTGATTTCGGATTTGATCCAGGACTTTGTGTACTGGGATTCAGAACACAGTCGTCACTGCTTATTTACCCCTCAATTCTATCTCCGATTTGTTAAACCCGTTGTCACCTCGGCTTCGCTTCGGCGAGCCGTTCTCTTTTTCCTACTTTACCTCCTTATTCCCCGAAAGTGTTGGTCAAACCTGCCAACCTTCCCAATTGCCCCCAGTTGGGCAAAGACTTTTGCACGGTCAATCCTACTTGTCAACCATGTTAACTCTAGCCAAAAAGCTTTTTGTCTGGTATCCCTGTTGCGTTGGATTTTGCCTTGGTGCGCGCCTCATTTTCCTCTACCCTGATGTGTTGGTGCACTCTCTCCATTAGGGCTTCCATAGTAAGGGGCAACATCATTGTTATTGAATCCCTCAACTTATTGCCAGCCGACAAACCTCGTTTGTACTGTGCAATAGCTAGGTTTGTAGGGCAATCTCCAATCTGATTAAAAGTCTCCCAATACCAGTTATTGTAAAACCTCAATGTTTCTTTCTCGCCCATGTCTATGGAGAGAAGCTGGTCAATCTCCACTGGTGTCTTGGTGTTCGTTCTGAATCTGGTCACAAATGCCTCCGCTAGTTGCGCCCACGAAGCTATGCTACCTTTTGACAACCTTTCAAACCACGTTAAACCCAAGTCACCAAGGCTAGAAGGAAACATGGTACACATTATAGCCTCGTTTCGCTGATACATAGCCATAACCTAGTAAAAGTGGCTCAAGTGTATGTAGGGGTCCGATATCCCCTCATAAGTAGTGAATTTGGGCTGGTGGAAGCCTGAGAGTAATAGTGCGTTCTCTATTGTCGGAATGAACGATGAGCTCTGTAACCTTGCTAACGCTTTGTCTGTTGGTTCATAGGCAAGGAGTGGCTCTGGAATTCCAACATCGACACTCCCATGTGTTCTAGGAGCCAATCGTTGTAATACGGAGACTCTGCGGGGGTTGCGAGCCTGAGTGTCTTCTCTCCTTCGAGCCCTTTCAATCCTCATTCTCTCAGGCTTGGAGTAGCGTGTCCTGGAAGTCTTTGATTGTGTATCGCCCGACCTGAGGCTTCTACTTTCAATTTGTGATGGTGTGACTTGTCTGTCACGATCTTCTGAGTGGCAAGAGTGTGTGTTGCCTTTGCGCCCCTCTTTTGCTGCCACCCCTTTGCTTTTTATCTGGCTCTTCATAGACTCTATGTCAGCCGCCATTCGTCTTATTACTTCGTCTTGCTCCCTTACACGATCTTTGAGAACCTGAGGATCCATCCTCCGCCTCTATCTATCAGGGCTTTGAGAGCGGTGTGGACTTGAGCCCCGTCTTTCTCTCGCTTCTCTCCGTGGATTCCTTCACTGGGGATCTAATTTCGCCATGGGTGGGATAGAAGGTAAACCTTCGCGCCTCCCACCCCTTTCCGGGGTTTGCCTATCTATAGCAGATTGCGGAAAATCTTCGTTGTGCGCCATTGATTTCAACTAGAAAGGAAAACTCGATCAAAAGGTTTTGTTCTATGTGTAATTCCCATAGACGGTGCCAATTATACGAGCACGAAATAATCTTCTCGTATGATCCTGTTAATCAAGTGTGCGCTCCTCCAAACGTCGTCGCTTTACTCTCTGAAAACACAAACGTGAGCTAGCCGGCGGGTGTGTGTCGGATACCTCTTCGATGCCTAAGTCAGCAAAACAGACAAATAGACAAAAACTCTATGTATTAGAGAATCAAAGTTGTGTTACCTGCACATAGGTTATGTTGTGAACTTTTATAGGTTCCGCATGGCACAATCCTAGTAGGACTCTTATATTATATAAGAATATACAATAATATTTTCAAAATAAAAATACATTCCTTTCTTGTTGACTCATCTTCATTGCCTATATATACATACATATTGCAATAGCTAATCCGTACAAGCAACCACTTTCTCATACAACAAAAAGAGACAAAACAATGGCAAAAGGATTCAAGGTTTTGATCTTCCAAATCATCTCATCCTTCCAATTCTGCCGCTCCAAAAACTCTTCCAACTTTCCAGAAAATCCTGTCCCATCATTCCTCCAACTCTCCCCAAACCCCGTCTTCATTGACTGCCCGCCGGCAACACGCCCCCTTTCAAACCCCACCACTCCTCCTTCAAGCACCACGTGTCCTCCATCTTCTCATATGTTGGCTGTGGGTTCAGCACACAGTACACCTCTGAAGACCACCTCACCGAATCACCGAAATTTAAGTGGGACGAGACGCCGCATCGTGAAAGTTCCTACTTGCTGAAAATTGGATAGGAGAGACCTATACTGACCTCACAAAATAAGAGATCTGCAAGTGCTCCTTTATGGAAGAACTGGACTAACACTATCTCTCCAACACGATTCTCAGAACAAGCAGGCTTTCATGTTTGGGAAATGCTCTAGTATGTAAGGTATATCGTATATAATTTTATCATAAAATTTTATAAATTTGTGTATAACTTACCTAAGTTCATCAAAACTTATGTAATTTTATAATAATTATGCAAATTTGTATTCAATTACATATTTTTGTGAGATCACACTATAACATATAATAATTTTAGAGACTAAGCTTTTTGTCTCTAAAAGTATAAATTTTGTTGTAAAAAATTTTAGGGATTAATTCAGCTGTCATGAGAACAGCCGTTAAAAAGTCGTTTCGAAAAGTCAAAAATTGAATTTTTAGTGGCAAAATTTTAAAAATGTAGCTAATAAATACACTTTAGGAACAAAATAACTTGATCCCAAAAAAGTTTTTTTTTTAGACAAAATTTTTGGTCTCAAAATGTTGATAATTCATCACTAAATATCTAATTTTATCGCTAAAAATAAAATAATAACACTTTTGGCGACAAAATTATTTTTAATTTTGTTTCTAAAAAATAATTTTGTTCTTAAATTTTTATCTCTAAACCTTAATTTCTTATAGTGTCACTTATTTAAATTTATAAAAACTTATATAATTTTTTGATAGGGTTACATAATGCACATCGAAACATTTTCCTTCATGTTTTTACCCTTTTGGTAGATCCACAAAATTAATGACGTGTAGACATAAAAAAAACTAAGGTCTTGTTTGGGAAGCAGTAAAGTGGTTAAACTAGCACTAAAAGATGAAATAAATTAATTTAATCAATAAAATAAAATGTCATATCTAAATTATAATTATTTCACTTTTTTTTCACAACCATCGCATCCAAATCAAAAGAAGTCAAAAGTTCTTCTCAAATAGAGCTAATTTAGCCAGATTAAATTAGTCAAAAAACCAAAAAATAAAACTAAATTAGCTCATAAACGATTTTTTAGTGAAATAAGATATTTATTTCAAAATGTTAGATATGTTAAAAAATGTTGGCTTTTTGGCTTTCGAAGGTTATTATTGTAATTGCAAGCGTGCCAGCAAGGATCAATCAGTCCTTACAGAAATTTAATTGCCAACCAATTATCAGACGATTGTGTTTTAGTTCTCTCAGCCTCAATGAAGAGAACTTTTACTGGTGGCTTGATTTAGGAGAATTAAACAAAATACCAATCAAATAAAAAAAAACTGAAGCATTTCATTAGAATGAAAAACTTACGATGATTCAAACTCAGCCTTGTAGAGGTTTACAGTAACAATCTACTTGAAACTATTCCTATGAATGAAGTGCAGTGCAGAATTTAAAGTACTAGAATGTAAAGAACAGGACATGTATAACTAAATAAAGTAGAATAAGACTGGTTTTTTTGATCTGAGTCTAGGGGGCTTTTCTAGGGCTTTCTCTGCTATTTATACTACTTAAGGATGACCATCGAACTGTATTTCCAACCGTCGAACTGCTCCTCCATGATCGCTGATCATGTTGCCTCAAGATTAGCTCAATTACGCCATCACTTGCAGTTAGGCTTCCCTCTTGAATTTGAATTCAAATGTGAGTAACCGATGATGCCACATCACTTTGTATCTCTCTGCTGATCCACTGCTACTCAGATCTCGTAACAACCAATATTAACTGACACGTGTACGATCAAGATCGAAGATTTGAATAGTCTTCCCGTACTACCCTTACTTTGCCACGCGTCGAATTGTAATTGGCTTGTACAAAATATGTAGCCAACAAAAATATAGTGAGTTAACTTTGTAATAGCTGACTTCCAGAATTTTTAAAAGTAAGTCATTTTTAAAAAATAATACAAAAAAATATTTCCTTCAAAAATGTTTCTTGACTTTTGTTCAACCAAATAATAAAAAATGAGTAAAGTATTTTACATCAAAACAACCAGAGGACTCCATTTTACGTAGTTTCAAATTTCGCCCATTGTGATAGACCAGGGACTATTAGGCCACGTTTGTTTGGAAGATTAGATTGGAGGGGATTGTTAATGAGGGGATGGTTAGTGAAAAGATTATTAATGTGGGGATTATTAGTGAGGGAATTAAGTAAAAGTGTGTTTTGATAATAGTGTGAGAGATGGTTAATGATGGGATTGTTAAATTATTTTTAAATAAAATAAATTAAAAAATTATTTTTATATTAAAAAAATTTAAATAAATATTAAAACAAAAGGTGCACTTGGGATTGTTGGTAAAAAAAAAAAAGGGCGCACTTGGGATTTTTTTGACCAGCCAGCTATGATTGTAAAAAAAAAAAAATTTAAATTGTACTATTGTACTGGACGTCCGAACATACTAAAACCTCTCACTATTTTCTTAATCTCACGTGTTTCTCAACCAAGCTAATCTCCCTACTGAGGGGGGATTACTAAGCCGCACAGACTGTGAAGCTGATCTTTCCAAACAACACCAAACATGCTGTGGATGGGACCCATAGCAATCGAAATGGCCAAACAAACTGGGCCTTAATGTAACTAAATAATTAGGGGATGCTTGGCATGTGCTAAAATAGCACACAATCAGTTTATTTGGATCACAACACTTCAAATCCAACTCATATTTCACTATTTTTTTTTTGTAAAAAGTCAAATAATATACTTATTTAAATAATTCCAAACACCCCCTTAATTATAGGATAAATTACAAATACACCCCCTAAGGTTTAAAAAATTACAAATACTGCTTATCAGTATTTTTTATTTAATAGAATCAACTGAAAAAATAAAATTCCTAATGGCTCTATTATAAAATAATAAAATTATCTGAATTATTAATTGAAATAAATTTCAAATATCATTAAAAATTGTTAATTGACTAAATAATTTATTAATAAAAACATCATTTGTTATAAAATTAAAAACTCTAAAATCACATGGGAAAATCGTGTTTTAAACAAATTTCAAAGAATTTATTTGTAATTTACCCGTTATTTTTTTATATTAACCACCTTATATTAGGAATTGGTGGCCAAGATGTATATATTGTTATCACTCTATTTCAGTGACAATAGTTTTTCTTTGTGGAAAAAAAAAAAAAGAAAAGAAAAAAAAGATCTCTTGAATTTGAAATTTTAAATACATCTTATATTTTTCAGCAAATGTACTTGCAAAAATCAATGTAATTGTTTGGTTTGTTTTTTAGAAAAAAAAAAATTTAACATTTTTTTCGAAAAAATAGAAACTAATTTGATAAAAATAAATATTAAAAAAATATTTTAAAAATTATTTCTGACCTCCCAAAAAATTAAATAATGTGAAAATGATAATTGTTTTTATTTATTTTTTTCTTTCATCAAATTAATTTTTAATTTTTCAAAAAAAAAAATTGAAAATCAAACCAAACATAAATTACCTGACAGCAGAGGGACAAGGCAAATGGACCAGTTGATTTGAGTTGCACGGGCATTAATTATTTAAATTTGGCTTCACACATCTCATTTAATTTTGTGACCAAGCTGTCATTCAAGGTGTGAAGATAGACCTTTGCTTCTAGACTTGAACCAATCAACTTCTTGGTACGAGCAACCGCCAGGGCTTTATTCACCTCAGTTCGCAGCTGGTCAAAGTACTAAAATTTGGAAGAAGAAAAAAATTCATGTTGCACAAATCATACTTAGGCCTCGTTTGGAAACAGACTAATTTAGTAATTTTTTAGTTATTTAGCTAAAAAGGTAAGTAAAAAAAACTTGTATGTTTGAGATGACTTTTTGGCTAATTACGAAAAGATGTGTAAAAAGTAGAGAGAAAAGAAAATCTTTTTTTTTTATATGAGTTGTTGACTTTTTGACTAATTTAATAACTTTTTGACTAATTGACTAAAAAGATAAGTCTCCAAATAGTACTTTTCTTACGCAAATGATTTTTGCTTATAGATAAAGATATGCAACAATATCTGTTGGCTACATATTTTGTAAAAGCCAGTTACAGTTCGACACGTGGCATAGTAAGGGTAATAAAGGAAGGTTATTCAAGCCTTTAATCCTGATCGTACACGTGACAATAAACATTGGTCCTCACATGATCCGAGTAACACTAGATCAAATAAACGGGATGCAAGATGACGTGTCTTCAAACGGTTACTCATATTCAAATCTAAGTACAAGAGGGAAGCTCAACTGCCAGTAATGGCGTAATGGAGCTACTTGTAAGGAAGCATGACCAGCGATCATGGAGGAGCAGTTCGACAGTTCGAAGTGCAGTTCGAAGGTCATCACTGACGAGTATAAATAGCAGGGTAGCCCCCAGAAAGAGGGACGGACTCAGACCATACAAACCAGTCATTTACTTCATATATTTTCTTTCCAGTCATTTACATTTCCAGTCCTTAAATACCTGTTCTTTAAATACCTGCACTTTAAATACTCGCACTGCACTTCGATTCATAGGAGTAGCTTCAAGTAGATTCAAGTAGATTGCTGTTGTAAACCTCTCCGAGGCTGAGTTCGGACCGTTGTAAGTGTTCATTTTTATGAAATACTTCAATTGTTCTTCATATTACTGTTATTTCTCTTAATTTCTCCTAAGTCAAGCCACCAGTAAAAGTCCTCTTCATTGAGGCTGAAAAGAACTAAAACACAATCGTCTGATAATTGGTTGGCAATTATAATTTCTGTAAGGACTGATTGATCCTTGCTGGCACGCTCACATTCACAAAAATACCCTTCGAAAAGCCAAAAAGCCAACATATATTTTTGGCACGCCCAGTGGGACTTAATTAAAAATGGCTAGAAGAAGACGACAAGGAGAAAATGAACGCTTCGAAGAAGGCGTGGAAGGAGAGGTAGAAATACCAAATCCAGAGGATAATGTGGTAACACATCCTGTGGAAACTCCTATATTGTCAGAACCCATGGTCGAGCAGACCAGTACTTCTGGACAAGAACCATATGTTCATATTATTGGACAAAACCAAGGAATTGGACCGTCCACTATGCCAACAAATCCATGGGATGGTTTAGTGAATGCCATGGGACAACAACTAATGAACACAATGGAAAGGTGGGCAACATCCTTTTTGGATCGAATGAATAACCACCAACCAACAAACACAAGACAAACGGAGGAAGTTGTAAATGTCCCCCAACAAAGATTGGCTAGAGAAAAACAGCCTATGCAAGTTAATGGTCAAACTAGTACCCAAAACTTTGAAAGACCATCACCTCAGTCTTGGTATGAACCCATTTCAAGGCCTATAGCAGGCCAAAATACCTCAGCACTTAATAATGAAGCCACACAAGTTGGTGGATCTGGCCAAGTACAAGAAATTGGTGTAAGAATGGTTACAAATCCTATGTTCGAAGCCATACCTGGCACAAGAGGGTACACCAATCCCTTATTCGAATTTACACCCGGGGGGTTGGAGGGTTTTCCTACAAATGGTAGAGACACGACACCTGTCCCAGCACCTGTTGCAGGTCCTTTCGCAGGTCATGCTCAAAGAGGTTACCCATACCCTCAACAGCAACCTGCACCGCAAGGACAACCAGCCCCAAATTTACCACCTTATGGACCAAGAGGACCACAAGCACAAGTTTATCCACCAAATCCTGTGTTTGCTCCTCCAGTAGTGGTTCAGCAGGCACAAAATATGGTCCCTAGAGACCAGATTGTTGATATTGTTAGGGAGATATGTGGACCAATGGCTCGGGGGGTCCAGACTCCTATATACAGAAAACCATACCCAGAATGGGTAGATAGGGTACATGAATACCCAAGGGGATTCAGGATACCAGATTTTACCCTTTTTTATGGGACTGGAAATCAATCAACGATAGAACATATTGCTAGATTTGCTGCTCAATGCGGTGAATTCACTAACCATGATTATATGAAACTGAGATTATTTCCAAATTCCCTAACGGGAGGAGCATTTGTATGGTACATCAACCTTACACCTGGCTCCATTCAAAATTGGCAACAAATGGAAGAGGCATTTCATGCCCAATTCTTCCAATCAGAACCAGAAGTATCTATGGCAGATTTGGCTAGGTTGAGTCAAAGGCCTGAAGAAAAGGCTACTCAGTTTATTGCCAGATTTAAAAGGGCTCGAAATAAATGTAGAGTCATCCTGCCAGAGCCAGAATTCGTCAGATTGGCTCAAAATGGTTTAGAATTCAGGCTTCGAAAGAAGTTTGATTCAACTGAATTCAGAGATTTGGTCGAACTGACCTATAAGGTGTCTCGATATGAAACATTATTAGAAGAGGAACAAGATCGAAATAATGCATCATATAAGACATATTATAGAGATCCTAATTATGAAATAGATGCAGCAGAGATTGTAGGCAAAGAACCTGTAATCTGTGAAGCATTAATTCGTAAGGATACAACTATAGACCAGCAGTTTAAAAAGAAAGACTTTCACAGAAAATATTCTTTCGATTTAACAAAAGCAGATGACATCTTTGATCATTTGCTCGCGGCTAATTTCCTTAAGTTGCCTAAAGGAGTAAAACTACCATCTCCGGATGAACTGAAAGGAAAAGTATACTGTAAATGGCATAATTCTTGGTCTCACTCGACTAAAAACTGCATTGTTTTTCGAGACAGGATCCAAGAACAGATTCGGAAAGGAAGTTTGAAGTTCTCAGCTAAAACAGAAAAAGCCATGGGAATTGACAGTGATCCCTTTCCAGAAGTTGGAGAGGCAGCAGCCAATGTCATTACATCAGATTTCCAGAACTTGTCCTTGACAGAATTGGAGGAAGTCAATGTGCAGATGCATGTTGCTAATCAAACCAACGTCAAGAAGAATACTAGAAGACTACCAGTTATTGAACAAGGTTCCTCACACCAGATGGAATGTTCTGATGAAGAGTCACTGGATGATGATTCTTTAGAAGCAGCAGTGATGCAGAGAATGTGCCCCAGGTGCAGACTCAGTTACAAGTGGTTGAAGGGGCTTCCAACTGATGGGAAGCAATACTACAGGGATGTTCAGAGACGTCCTAAATCAACCAATGCTTACAACAAAAGGCCGTATCCGGCTAGTGATAGGCAGAGACCACCAGTGGTTGAGCCTGTGGTAAACAGAATGCATGACAAAGGCAAGGAACTCTTGCATGAATCCAGACCACATAACTATTATAGAATGCAGAGTAGCCATTCTGAAAGAAAGCTGGAGAGGAGTTCAGTCCATGGAATCAAAGCCAGAGATTGGCTCCTTAGATCAGTTTCACGCAGGACAGAAAATGGTCACCCTTATCGAAGGTCTGAACCAGATTCAAAACATGAGGACAAAACCAAGCACTTACCTTCACGGCCAGTTTCGAAGATGGCTTCGAAGGTGGAAAAAGGCAGGTCAGCTTCTGAATCAGTAAGCTCATGGGTAACTGGGGTCCCGGATTGGTTTGTAATGCAAAACAAACCTAGGGAGGTACGTGCTTATGGAGATACTGTAAACCAAGGCAGGATGATCAAGCCTCCTATGGTGGCTCCGAACAACTGGATACTGCTTAAACACCCAAAGACGAGGGAACCCGACATGATCCCAATCATCTCAAGATCACAGAGGAGAAAAATTCAGCGCAGGTACACCCAGTACCAAAAGGATCTGAAGGAAGGTGGAGAAAATTCTTCATCAGTCAAAACGGAAGGGAGGAAGAACCTAAAATCAGACCATGCTCCAAAGCCAGTTCCACAGAGCACAGTGGTCTGCAGCCGAGAACAGTTGGCCAAGGTTCATTCTGAACTGAAAACCAGAGAAAAGGCCAGTTTGGTAGGGTTGGAGAAAGCTCTGATGGAAACAGATAGTGAGACTGAAGAAGAGATTAGCGTGAGTCAGAAGAAAGAGGTTGTGGAGGAAGAGATGTTTGAAGCCTTCATGGCTGAGCAAACGTTTCTGACTAAAGAGCCAGTTGAGAAAAATCCTTCGAAGGGATCAGTTAGTGATGAAATACCAGAATGCATCATGCAGGATGTTTCTGAGGGAGTCAACCAAAGTAACCAAGAGGGGAAACAAGTACAGCCAGCCATCCAGTTTGGCTCGTTTCCCCCAGTATCAGTAAACATGGTGCACATATTGCCACAAGAATTTCAAGCTGGAGATGAGAATCAAGAGGGGCAGGAAGCTGACCCAGTTCAGATCTCCAGTGAAGATTCACAAGCAAGTATGGTGCAAGATAACTTCGAAATGGTCATCCCGATGGAAGATGGATATGAGAGTGAAGAGGTGGTAAGCATCAATCTATCATATCCATTTGAGTACCCCTCGGATTCGATGACACAGCACGTCAGGCCCTTGTACATCAAAGCTTTCTTTGATGGGGTACAGCTGAACCGAGTCCTAGTAGACAATGGGGCAGCAGTGAACCTACTCCCGAAATCTTCTTTGAAGAAACTAGGGAAAAAGAATCCCAGGTTGATACCAACCAGCACAACCATTGCTGGATTTGCTGGAGATAAACAAATGGCTCAGGGGATTCTACCCATTAATTTAAGTGTGGGAACCAGGGATTGTATGACAGCATTTTTCGTAATCGACAGTAATGCTAAATACAATGCTTTGCTTGGAAGGGACTGGATCCACACTAACAAGTGTGTGCCTTCTTCTTTACATCAGAAAATCATGATGGCCTTGGGCAATGGAGAGACAGAGGAGATCGACGCAGATCCTCAACCCTTCATAGCCTGTGCAGACTTTGCGGAGGCTAAATTGTATATTGAGGGAGTGACACCTCTCAGTATACTGATGAAAGATGACAATTCAGCCGAAGTGACGGCTGATGAAGAGGTGACACACCTGAAGCACTTAGTCCAAAAAAGTGCTGATGAAGAGGTTGTCCTTAGAGATGACAATGATGCCTGGTTATAGGCAAAGAGAGGAATCACCAGAAGCCAAGTCCTTGGCTTTGATCAAGTTTTCAGCATTGGACATAAAAGCAATAGTCCAGAAAGTTCAGGAGCAAGAGAGAGAGGCCATGATAATTGGCTGCAAACAGCAGCAGCAACAGGCTAGAGTCTTGACTCTTGGTAAGTACTGTGCCTTGGACATTGAAACAAAAGTCCAAGAAATACAGGAAGAGGAAGCCTTGTGGACAGATTTTGTCTATGAGGAGGAGGGCAGAGATATTGAACTGAAGAACTTAGGGGCAGAACCAAGCTCGAAGATCACTTCAAAGGCAGCAGAAACTAGAGGGAGTTCTCATGCACAAGATCCTTTAGAAGAAGTAAATCTAGGGGAAGGTTCTGTACAACAGCCCACTTATGTAAGTGCTTGTTTGAATGCTCTGGACAGAAACCAGCTTTTGGTTGTTCTGAAGAAATACAAAGATTGCTTTGCATGGTCTTATAATGAACTACCAGGATTGGACAGGTCATTAGTGGAACATAGGCTCCCTATGAAGCCTAATTTCAGGCCCTATAAGCAGAAACCAAGAAGGATGAGTCCAGAAGTAATTCAGAAAGTCAAGGAAGAGATCCTTAGACTCCTCAAGGCAGGTTTTATTAGAACAGCCAGGTATGTTGAGTGGCTATCTAATATTGTGCCTGTAGTCAAGAAGAATGGCAAAATGAGGGTATGTATCGATTTCAGAAATTTAAATCTAGCAACTCCCAAAGATGAGTACCCTATGCCTATAGTGGACTTGCTGGTAGATAGTTCAGCAGGTCACCAAGTCTTGTCAATGATGGATGGGCATTCCGGCTACAACCAAATATGCATTGCAGAGGAAGATATCCACAAGACAGCGTTCAGATGTCCTGGGAATATTGGCACCTTTGAGTGGGTTAAAATGCCATTTGGTCTAAAGAATGCTGGAGCTACATACCAAAGAGCCATGAACACTATCTTTCATGATCTTATTGGAGGATATCTGGAATGTTATATTGATGATATTGTAGTTAAATCCCAATCCATGAAAGAGCACCTGTTTCACTTAGAAGCAGCTTTTGAAAGGATGAGGAAGTTCAAGTTAAAGCTCAATCCTCTTAAATGTGCTTTTGGGGTATCATCTGGAAATTTCTTGGGCTATGTTGTTCACAAGAAAGGAATACAGATTGATCAGAATAAAGCCAAAGCAATCATCGAAGCCAAACCCCCATCAAGTAAGAAAGAATTACAAAGGTTCCTTGGGCAGGTTAACTTTCTTCGAAGGTTCATTTCTAACACTGCAGGGAAAACTAAAATATTTTCTTCCTTGTTAAGGCTGAAAGATGAAGAGGAATTTGTGTGGACAGCAGAGCATCAGATTGCTTTCGAAGGTATCAAGGCCTACTTGGCTAAACCTCCAGTGCTGATGCCACCAAAGGGGAACAAGCCCTTGAAGTTATACATAGCTGCAGCAGAGGATTCATTGGGAGCTTTCTTAGCCCAATATAATGAAGAAGGCAAAGAGCAAGCTATTTATTACCTTAGTAGGTTTTTAAGTTCGTGTGAATGTAAATACTCAGTTGTTGAAAAGCTGTGTCTTGCTTTGTATTTTGCTGCAATAAAATTAAGATATTATCTTTTGCCTACAACTGTCTTGGTAATTGCAACCACAGATTTGGTTAAATATATGTTATCTAGACCAATGTTGAGGGGAAGAATTGGCAAATGGATACTTGCCTTATCAGAATTTCATCTAGAATATGTCCCTCAAAGGGCAGTAAAAGGGCAGGTTTTAGCCAATTTCTTGGCAGACCATCCATCTCAAACTGAGAACCAGGAGATCATGGAACTTGGTATGACCAGTGTTGAGCCATGGCAAATGTGGTTCGATGGGTCGAAAGCAAATGGGTTAATTGGAATTGGTATTGTAATCAAGTCTCCACAGGGGACAGAAACTACCCATGGTTTTAGAGTGGATGAAGCTACCTGTTCCAATAACCAGGCTGAATATGAAGCCTTAATTGTGGGACTAGAGATTCTTATTGGATTACAAGTACATGCAGTTGACATATTTGGGGATTCTCAATTGGTGATTAACCAAGTGAAAGGAATTTTCAAGTGTCAAAGCATAAGTATCTTGCCATATTATGTTGTTGCATTACATTTGCTTTCTCAGTTTCAAATAGCAAATGTAACCCATGTTCCAAGATTCTTGAACAATAGAGCCAATGATGTGGCTCAAAAGGCTTCGAACTTCAAGAGAAGGGATAATACCCAAAGGGACATAAGCCAAACAACATATCAGAGATTAATTCAACCTTTGAATAAAAGGAATGTGATCTTGGAAGTCAATCATAATGACTTACAAGAACAAGATTGGAGGCATCCAATAATGCAGTACTTGGTTGGTCCATCTTCGAAGGCCAGTAGAAAAGTTAAATTGTAGTCTATGCAATATATGATATATGGTAATGCTCTCTACAAAAGGGGGGGAGATGGCTTATTGTTGGAATGTCTAGGCCCAAAAGAAGCATTAACAGCCATGGCTGAGGTTCATGAAGGCATCTGTGGTGCTCATCAACCTGGTGTAAAAATGAGATGGTTGCTTCGAAGGCATTCCTATTATTGGCCAACCATTCTTAAAGACTGCATAGAATATGCAAAGGGGTGTCAGGCATGTCAAAAGCATGGCACAATAAGGCACGTGCCCATAACTGACCTACATGCAGTAGTAAAGCCTTGGCCATTCAGAGGGTGGGCCATGGATATGATGGGAAAAATACACCCACCTTCTTCGAAACATCATTGTTTCATTCTAGTGGCCACTGACTACTTCACTAAATGGGTCGAAGCTAAGCCATACAAGGCTGTAGACCAAACAGAGGTTATTGGTTTTATTAAAGATTTGATCCATAGATTTGGAATCCCGCAAACCATAACAGTTGATAATGGAACTGTGTTTGATGGGAAGATGGTGAAGGCTTTTGCGGCAGAATTTGGAATTAGCCTTGTTAATTCCACACCCTATTATGCACAAGCTAATGGTCAAGCTGAGTCATCCAATAAGTCCTTGAAAAAAGGAATACAAAAGGTTGTGGATGACAATCCCAGGGATTGGCATAACCTATTGTTGGATGTTCTGTGGGCATATAGAACCTCACCGAGGTCAAGCACAGGGGTCACTCCTTATGCCTTGGTGTATGGACATGACGCAGTCTTACCAGTAGAGATTAATGTCAAATCTTTGAGAGTAAGATGTCAAGATCAATTGAATCCTGAACAATACCATCAAAGTATGTGCTTAGAATTAGAAGGCATAGATGAAGCCAGAATTTTGGCATTAAATAGCATTCTTTTCCAAAAGAAGAAAGCAGCCGAGAATTATAATAAGAAAGTCAAACACATTGGCTTTGATGAAGGTGATTTGGTATGGAAGACAATACTCCCAATTGGGATTAAAAGCCATAAGTTTGGCAAATGGTCACCTAATTGGGAAGGTCCATATCAAATTCATAGGGTTCTGCCTTTCGGAGCATACCATTTAAGAAATTTGAATGGTTATGTACATCCCAAAAAGATTAATGGCAGATATCTAAAACCTTATTTTCCAACCGTTTGGGAGACACAAGGGATAGAGTAAACACCATATGCAAAAACACAAAGCTTGTTCAAATTATATTCAAAATAGTGTGCTTTCATAAAGAATCAAGTACATTATGCCACAAGTTGGCCCAAAAATCATTACAATGCTTTAATTGTTTTTGTACAATAGCTTTCCTATTACTAAGGGAAGGAAATAATTGAATAGCTGCAGCCATGTTTTCTTTTCGATCAGCCAGTCCTTGATTGGTGATGTGCAATTTCTTATCAGTTCGAACCAAGGCTTGGTTTACTGCAGCTAACTCCTCTTCGAGCTGAGCTTTCTTCTCCAGAAGTTGGACTCGAAAGTGGGAGGCAGAAGAGTGTTGTTCTTTCAGAGTTGATACTTCAGTATGCACCTGAGAAACAAAACTCTGGTCCTTAACCAGCTTATCATCCGCAGCTTTAGCAGCATGGCAAATGTTGAGATAGAAATCAATAGTAGCTGCAGCCTGAGATAGATGACTTGAAACACTCATGGCAGACTGCTCAGCAATGTTACAGCATTGAAGGAACCCGTTCCTGATGATAGGCCTTTGTAGAGCCTCGAAGGGGATCCTCGAAAAGGAAGTCAACAGTTGCAAGCATGTGTCCAAATCTACTAAAGGTACAAAAGGCTTGTTGCTGGAGGAAGGAGAACTCTCGAAGATTTCCAAAAGGGAGTTAGCCAAGGCTAATGGCTCAGCTTCAGTAGTAGAAGTAGGAGAGGTAGAAGGAATGTCAAAAAGACTAGCTAGTCTTTCTTCAAAAATGTCTACCTCATCCCTTGACATGAAGGGCATTGTTCGGAACATCCAAACCAGTTATTGGTTTGAGCAAGAAGGAATTACCATAGTTTGCCCTTCGAAGCCAAAAGAGATCAGTTTCAAATTGATTGGCTATATCAACTATGACCATATATTGGTTACAGTTAATATAAAGTCATTGAAATCAAAGTACTAAAATGATATCTGCCAGAATTGTCAATTTTACTCCATGAATTGGAAGAAGACATGATTGGTTCTTTTAGTACTTCATTAAACAGTTGATTCGAAGTATGAAATTGTTCAATTCAAAGTTATGAGTTAGCTTTTAGAGATAAAAGGAAACAGAGTCAAACAGTGTTAAGTACAGAAAGACTTTGTTTATTACATTAAGTAACTCTATCTCGGTACAAATTCAAGCTCATAAAAATAAGGAATAGAATAAATAACAAGGTCATGAAATTTTGTCCAGCAATGGTCAATAAATTTCTGTTCTTTCTTTATTATTTCTTCTATTTCTTCTAAAGTCGATTGCATAAGCTGATGAGCCCTCACTTCATAATAGAGTTCTTCAGCCTTTGCTTCGAAGGCCTCTTCCCTCGATTTTTGTTCCAAGTCATCTATAACCAAACCATCCCAGTACGTAGAATCTTTTATTCCTGAAGTCATCGAGCTCTTCGATGAGATTCTCTGCTTCATATTGGGCATGAATTCGGAGAGATAAAAGTTCATCCAGATTTTGGATGGTGATCTTAGAATTCTGATGCCAGTAGAGGAGCACTGGGAGTTGGTCCAAAAACAAATGGAGCTCTGCTTGAGCAAGAGGGTTGAGGACATGACCCCTAGTGAGGATATCACAAGCCCATTGGAAATTCTTAAGAGGAATATCATCCTCAAGAACATTGAAGGGCAGGTGGGAGAAAGCCGCAAGCAAAAGTTGAGCTTGCTTTCGCTCGGCTGGAGAAGGGGGTGACGGAGGTTGGTAAGGTGGAAAGACTTTGTCCATTGGAAGGGCAAGTCTTAGTTTTTCTGTCCAGGAAAGGATGGGAGGAGAAGGAGAAGATGATTCTGCTTCAGAAGACGAAGGGGAAGGAGCAGGTGTTTCTATCTCAGAGGATGCAGATGCAGAAGAAGGTGTGGATGCTTCTATTATGGGAGATGGCACGGGAACAGAAGGAGCAAAAGCATTAATATAGTCAAGCCAATCAGAAGAACAAATCTTCGCCTTTTTGGCTAAAAATGAAGGGGTATACCCTTGTGCTTCTTCTGAACGTTGGGCAGGATGCATTATCTTCGTAGGCATGGAAGAAGTATACCAAGCCACAAGCAGATTCTCCTCCAAGCTACGTCGAAGGTCAATGGGCGCGTAAGGGTAGACCACTGAGCTTCGAGCGTAGGAGGGAAACTCCAAAGGGTCAGTAAACTCAACAAAATGGTGATTGATTCGCTCCCTTAGATCATAAGTCTCAGGAGTGGACCAGATTGTCCAGCCAGAAGCTCCAGAGGATGAAGAGGTCACAATTTCATCCCATGCAGAGGTCTGTGAAGAAGAGTTTCCTAGATCCATATTTTCAACTTGTCGAAGCAAAGGCTCGAGGGTAGTTCGGTCAGAATACAAAGGGAGCTTAGGGGAAGAATTCTTTGTATCTGTAAGTTTGTAAACCAAGGGATTAAAAGCAATGTGTTCATAGTCCAGAGGTTTATAATCTACAAAAGCCTCCATTACCTGAATATAGAAGGGCGGGTAAAGGTGGCTAATGAATGCGTGGAGGTTCTTTCGAGGGGGAACAACATCACTCAAAGGCTCTTCATATGCTTGATCAATAGAAAGGGAAGTTGATGCAGCCATAACCTGTTCGAATACTAAGGTATTGGGATGTTCGACGAGTTAATGTAGATGATCTCCAAATGGATGACGGTTGTATTTCCAGAATATGGACTTCATACACGTTCTGGAAGCGCGGGAAAATTGCAATCCACTAATATCACCAAGTATTGGGTATATTAGTGCGGGGGGTAATGTTGGCTACATATTTTGTAAAAGCCAGTTACAGTTCGACACGTGGCATAGTAAGGGTAATAAAGGAAGGTTATTCAAGCCTTTAATCCTGATCGTACACGTGACAATAAACATTGGTCCTCACATGATCCGAGTAACACTAGATCAAATAAACGGGATGCAAGATGACGTGTCTTCAAACGGTTACTCATATTCAAATCTAAGTACAAGAGGGAAGCTCAACTGCCAGTAATGGCGTAATGGAGCTACTTGTAAGGAAGCATGACCAGCGATCATGGAGGAGCAGTTCGACAGTTCGAAGTGCAGTTCGAAGGTCATCACTGACGAGTATAAATAGCAGGGTAGCCCCCAGAAAGAGGGACGGACTCAGACCATACAAACCAGTCATTTACTTCATATATTTTCTTTCCAGTCATTTACATTTCCAGTCCTTAAATACCTGTTCTTTAAATACCTGCACTTTAAATACTCGCACTGCACTTCGATTCATAGGAGTAGCTTCAAGTAGATTCAAGTAGATTGCTGTTGTAAACCTCTCCGAGGCTGAGTTCGGACCGTTGTAAGTGTTCATTTTTATGAAATACTTCAATTGTTCTTCATATTACTGTTATTTCTCTTAATTTCTCCTAAGTCAAGCCACCAGTAAAAGTCCTCTTCATTGAGGCTGAAAAGAACTAAAACACAATCGTCTGATAATTGGTTGGCAATTATAATTTCTGTAAGGACTGATTGATCCTTGCTGGCACGCTCACATTCACAAAAATACCCTTCGAAAAGCCAAAAAGCCAACAATATCTTAAGCCAATGTCATCCACTAATGAAAACGAACATATTTTATTTGTAAATAAGAACACACTTCAACTGCACAAATAGTCATCTTAGGTCATTTCGTTTTTCAGTTGAGGAACAGAGAAATTACCTCAAGAATATTTGCCCACAAATCGATTTCTTTGTCAGGGAAAGCAAGCCATCTTTCGCTCAATACCGGCCATCTTGACTCAAAAACAGATTTAGCAATTGAACCATCTTCAGTATTGTACTGAAAAGGAAGATTCTGCCAAACATCCTCAGCCAAACAAGTAAGTATTAGAGCAATTACCCTCACAATGGAAAGCAGATGTGCAGCAAGAACTGTTTGATAACTTCTCCTTGTAAAACTTGTAGAGCCCCCCATAAAAAATTAAATATAGGCATCGGGCCTGTTTGGCGCAACTTTTTTCAAATTGAAAGTTGATAATTAGAAAATAAAAGTTAAAAGCACCTTTTTCCTAACTTTTAGATAATCAATTTTTTTTTCCAACTTATATAAGTTAATTTTTTTTTTTCCAACTTATATAAGTTACTTTTGTCAAACAGTTAATTGAATGGAAATGTCTCAAGCTAAACCAAAAATGAAACATTAAGATGATAATTTTACATTTTTCATACATGATACTCATGTGGTATTACTTTAAATGGCATATACACTTTAAGATGACAATTTCAAATGTACCCAAAAAATAAAAAATAAAACATTTTAAGATGACCACATGGCATATACATGTGACATTTTGAAATGCAAGGGGTCAAAGTGAATTAACCAATAGTTTCAAAAGAATTAACCACCATAAAATGAACAGGCCCCTTGGCGGGTCTAGGGCAGTGCCACGGCGGTGTTGAGGGGTAGCGCCCCTTGGCGGGTCCAAGGCAGCGCCATGGCAGGGTTGACGGGCAACGCCCCCGAAGCAAAATGCAAAAATACATTCAAAGTTGGATGTCCGCTCGAGCGGAGAATGTTGGGTTTCAGAAGTTTGACCCGTCTACAAATATACTGTGAGGCGTGTTTTTACGCTCAAGCGTACATTCTGGTTTGGAACACGCGATATAGAGTCCCCGCTCGAGCGGACCTCGCGATCTCAGCTTCTATAAAACCTCAAGTTGCTCCAAATCTAGGGTTACACTTCCAGATCTTCTTCTTGGATATTAAGGTTTATATCTGGAGCTATTTTGCTAATTTTCTTTGATGTTTGATTGAATATTCAACTCATGGTTTAAGAAGTATACATCAAAGGATTATTTGTTTATTCTTTATAAAAGAGAGAGTTGTTCTTCAGTGGATTCTGGGGAATTCGAGCCTAAAGCTTTGGTGGATTCTGGAGTGGCTCATCGTCGTGATTCGACATCGGCATTGTGGATTCAACGTTGGGTAAGAAAATTCCGAAGTGAAGATCGTGGTGGAAGAGGCATATAAGGGTCGGTTTAATTCGGGCGTGAATTTGCTAGGTAATTGAAAGTACACTTGTGTAATTCCTTTTGTCTTCTAAGTGGATTGTTTAAGGCTTTGGCCATTGGTTTTTTATCACAATTGGAGGTGCTCCAATTGTGGTTTTTCCACGTTAAAATCGTTGTGTCGATTTATCTTGATTGTTTAATTGGGATTGTTATCTACTGCTTAAAATTGATACATAATCACAAATCAATATCTAGGGGATTTCTAGATTTTTCACAACAGTTTCAAAAGAATTAACCACCTTAATAATGAACAGAAATTAGTTAAGTATTGGGTATTAATAGGAGGGGAAAAAATGCACTTCATAACATTATAGGAGCTAGAAGTATGGGGTCAGGAATTCAATGTACACATATGCCATCACTTTTCTTTACACGATGTGACTATAGAACATATAAATCAATTATGTGGTGCAGTAAAATCAACATTTTAGATAAAGTGCAGAGGCCAATAAGGGAAAATGAGAAATAGGGTGCCCCATACTAGGTTGACAATTGAAAATCATAAAACATTGAATGCAGAAAACCTACATGGAAAACAGAATCTAAATTCATTAACCATCAATATTGCAACATCCCTCGTGCCAAAAAATGTAGAATGATAGCTAGGTGGTAAAGGAATCACACGCAAGGAATTATTTAGTTCTTTATGATGTAAAGTAAGAAAAGAAGTACCTAAAGATATACTTCTTTATGATGCGAAGTAACGTACCCAACATAAAGTCGATCTTTGGTAGCATCAAAATAGAAATTTGATAAATCAACAATTGCAAACTGTTGAATGATCTGAAAAGGGGAAAAATAAATGAAAAATGTGCCATACAAAAGAGCAAACTAAAATGTTTTCAAACCTCCAGTTGAATTAAGAGAAGTTCTATAAAACGGCTATTAGACCATCATTGTTGTATGGGATAGAATGTTGGACAACTAAAAAACAACATGTAGATAAGATGAGTGTTGTTGAGATGAGGATGCTTAAGTGGATGTGTAGTAAGACTATAAAATATAGAGTTAGGAATGGGCAAATTCGAGAATGGATAGAAGTAGTACTGATAAAAGATAAGTTGAGGGAAAATAGATTGAGATGGTTTAGTCATATACAATGGAGACCAATAGAGACAATAGTAAAGAGATGCAATATAGTGACGGTAGATGGAAGTGTCACTATAGGAAATTACACTTTTGGCGACCAAATTTTTAGTCGCCAAAAGTTATGGAATTGGCGACCAAAAATTATATTAGTAAAAGTATAAGAGTTAGCTACTAATTTTTTTTAGTTGGGGTATATTGATTATTGGCAACTAAAAAAAATGTAGGCACTAAAAATTCCACAATTGGCAACTAAAAGAAATTTTAGTTGCTAAATATGCCACAATTGATGACAAAAAAAAATTGTCTCTGTATAGTTACTTTTGGCTACTAAAATTATTTAGTCGCTAAATGAAAAACAAAAATTTACTTTTTATTTTTGACGACCAAAAGTTTGGTAGCTAAAAACTTATTTTCAGCAACCAACTAATATTTTAGTCGATGTGTAGTTACTTTTGGCTACTAAAATTATTTAGTCACTGAATGAAAAACAAAATTTTACTTTTTGTCTTTGGCGACCAAACGTTTGGTAGCCAAAAACTTATTTTTAATAACTAACTAATATTTTAGTCGTTGTATAGTTACTTTTGGCTACTAAAATTATTTAGTCGCCGAATGAAAAATAAAAATTTACCTTTTATCTTTGGCGACCAAAAGTTTGGTCGCCAAAAATTTGTTTTCATCAAGATGACGCGTGCCTAGCATGTGTCGATTTACCAAAAAAAAAAATTGTGTGTTTATCCGCCAATGATCAACAAGTACTACAAAATTTCTTCTTGTCGTAGGTGTTTGCTTTTTGTGTTTGTAATTAAAATTCTTTGTTAAAGGCATATGTGCCATTGTGCTGTCGGTAAAATGCTTTGTGTCTTGTCAAACATTTGTGTTGTCCTTAATTGTAAAGAAATGCATGTCTATACTGAGTAGTTATAGATCACAAGGTGCATGTGTGAGTGACATGATAAACATGCTTGTTTCAGGAACTTATTATGCGGCAGTCGTTGAGAATTGCACTGATTTTGTTGGTCGTATGGTTGTGGATGTTGGTGCTGGTAGCAGTATTCTGTCATTATTTGCCGCTCAGATTGCCTAAGTTTTGTCTGTGTTTTTGCATGAAAATATACTGACATAACAGATTTATCTTTGTTTGTTGGTCTTCTGGAATTCTATCCCAACTCCATCCTCTCTTTTTCTTTGCCTCACTTTTTGTCTTATATCAGGCTGGTGCTAAACATGTTTATGTAGTGGAAGCATCTGAAATGGCAGAATATGCCCGCAAACTTACTGCTGGGAACCCATTGTTGGCTCAAAGAATTATGGTGCAATTTTTTGCGTTCTTACATTTCAGTTTAAATGTTAATGGAGTTAGTACACTATTTCTTATTCCTTTTGGGGGCATGTTTTCACTTAAATTATAGGTAGTCAAGGGTAAAGTTGAAGAAGTTGAATTGCCTGAGAAAGCAGATATTTTGATCTCGGGGCCAATGGGTAAGCTTATAATGGCATGTGTGCTATTGATAAATTCTAGTTAACTATGGCATTTTCTGTGATATTAAACATATAATGCCATGGTTGTTTTTATTATTATTATTATTATTATGCAATTTAGTCACACCATCAATGTTATGTTACAAAGTGTGTGTGTGTGTGTGCGCTTTTAACCCTCTTTTCTAGTTAAGTAATGGAGACACTTTTGTAACATTATAGAATTGGGATGAAATTAGCATATGCTTGGACACAAGTGAAAATTGGGAAAGATATCTGTGGGGACATATTTTCTGAGTACCAACACGTGGCCAAGGTGACGCCGAAGTGTCAGCCGAGGTGCCACGTGTCCTGGTCATCACGCCGAGATCGTCTCGGCTAGGCCGAGGTTATCTCCGAAGATATCGGAATCCGAGATAAGCAGATAAGGGATAAGAGTACTAGAATGGGAGAAGACTTCAGTTTGGGTAAAGACAAGACTCTTAGAGAGCTTATCCTAATCCTATTAGGAGTCCAAGATTAGTAGCAATCCTAAGTCTATTAGAGCCAGGCTTCTATTGGGACTAGGTAAGTGTTGGCTATAAAAGAGATACACCCCCATACGTCTAAGGTACGCAATTTATATTCTAAATAGTGAGTTGAGCACTTTTGCTATCTTTGAGAGATAACTGACTCGATCATCGGAGTGCTCCCCGGTGGACAAAGCACCGCCGGAATCTCTTCTTTCTGTTGCAAGTCATTCGGGCTTAATCTATTCTGTCGGTGCTCTCCAACTAAGTACTAATTTGGCAGTGTGGTCGGAAATTGACACACACAATTTGGCGCCGTCTGTAGTAAAGAAAGGAGAATAGATGGCCAACGACGGACAGAAAGAGAAGGTTGGGGACAACACCCCTACTGAGAGTGGGAAACATATTGACCTTGACGTCAAAGAAGACAACTGCAACAAAGAGACTCGTGATAAGAATCACAGAGGAAAGGATGTCGGCCAGGAGAGCGACGTACCGAAGAAATCGGACCAAGACGAGTACTATAACAAGGATAACCTCCAGGTATGGAAAGATAGATGCCTACGGAGGGACGAAGAGATGAAAGGGATGGCGAACAAATTGGCAGACCTGCAATCGGGCGTCAATTTCATGATGCAAAACAACGTCATGCAGCCACCGTTCCCGCTGCAGAACACGCCGATTCTAGCGGCCAATGCCCAAAAGGGAGGGTAGAAAACAATCCTTGTAGCCCCCCAGCACACCAGGAGCGAAAAACACTTTCACCGGCCTTCAAGGGAGGTCGGGCGATGAGAGTCAAGAAGGGAAGAATCTCGAAGGACACATCGCACTAAGGAAGCAGACCCCAAAGAACATCGGCATGTTCAAAGGCAGGAGTTGTGCTTCGACGCAACTAATGGAGAAAGGTCGAAGAGGGCTCACAATGAAGCTGAGAGTAGTGCACCTAAAAGTTTGAAGTCAGGAGATAGCTGAGCTCCTGGTCGGACCAAGGAGGACCTAAGGGATTACCTACAAAGGAGGCAACAAAATGTCGAGGTAACCCCCCTGGTCGAACCGAGAACACCATTCTTGGTAGAATTGGACAAATTCGAAGCCCCGAAGAGGTTTAGTATGCCAAGATTCCAAATTTACGACGGGAAGTCAGACCCCAACTTTCATGTCGGTTTGTACCTAAACTCGATGGCGTTATACACCGGGAACGAGCCGTTGCTTTGCAAGGTGTTCCCCTCATCCTTCGGAGAAATTGCATCAGACTGGTTTCACAAGTTGCCGAAAGGAACTGTGAAAACCTGGGAAGGCCTGGCAGAGATGTTTGTGGCCAGGTTTGTGACGAACAAACTATAGCCGTTAAGGGTAGACGCCCTGATGGCTCCGAAAATTGGCAAGGACGAAAGCCTGAGAGCCTATGCTAAAAGGTATTATGAGGTATTCAAACGAATACCCGAGTGCAACCAAGAGGTGGCGGTCGTGTCTTTCAAGAATGGCCTAAAAGATGATTGTCTACCACGAAAGTCATTGGCAAAGACATTGCCAAAAAGCATGGAAGAGCTCATGGCCAGAATTGAGAAATATGCCAGAGCCGAAGAAGACACACCAGGGACTAAGGAGACAAAGCAAGAGAAAGGAAACAGCTCGCCAAAGTGAGGCCGAGGTAACAATGGATCCAACAAGCAAGAGATAGGATTGAGGGCTGCACAGGCAGTCACAACTGTTTTCCGAATTCCAATTCACAAAGACCTGGATAAAATCTAAACCCAGCCCTATTTCAGAGCACCAGCAAGGGTACCAGGAGAGTTTATGGGAAGAAGTCTTGGTAAGCATTGTGCTTACCACAATGAAAATGGGCATCTGACTCAGGGTTGCATAGCCCTGAAAGCACACCTAGAAGACCTGGTAAGGCAAGGCCATTTAAGGGACCTTGTAGATGAAGCTAGGACAAGGGAAGAGCAGGCAAGATTGTCTCAGGCACCAGTAGCTCCATCTCTTCCAGCACAACAACCGCAGGAAGGAGGACCTCGGGTAATTAATGTAATTCACTCGAAGGTCAACAAAAACGAAATACGGGGGGAGACCCAGAAGGTAAAGCACTTGCAGCATGTGTACTAGGTCCGGAAGAAAAGACCTCGGGCCGAGGAGTTCCAGGGACCAGTAGTGTCATTTACTGAAGCCGACCTTGAGATGGTGCAGCATCCACATAACGATGCCTTGGTAGTATCCCTTCAAGTTGGGGAGTGCCAAGTGAAGCGTATCCTAATTGACCAAGGCAGCTCTTGTGACATCATGTATGCCAGGTGTTACAAGGAGCTTGGCCTTCACCCAGACGATATGGAGCAATCCAACAGCCCAATGGTCGAGTTCAATGGAACGCCGATGTGGCCACTGGGAGCAGCAAGCTTGGAGGTGCAGGCTGGTGCCAAAAGGTAAAGACAGAGTTCACCATAATCGACACACCCTCCCCCTACAATGCTATCTTGGAAAGGCTATGGCTGCACGCAATGGGGGCCGTTCCCTTAACGTTGCATCAGCTATTACAGTTCCCAACAGAGCATGGGATAGAGGAGGTCAGAGGGGATCAGCTGCAAGCAAAGAACTGCTCTATGACAGCAATGAAATCCACCTGCAGCATATGAGAACTAGAGACAGTAGAGATCGAAGACGAGGATATGGAAGTCCTAGATGACGTCGGCAAAGAGCCAGCCGAGAAGAGTGAAGAAGCCCAGAAGAAAATCCTTGTCCAGCAAGGGGATGAGGAACGCTTCTTCTTTCTCAGCTCGGGCTTAGCTGAAGAAGAAGAAGAAAAAGAACTTCAGGCTTTCTTGAGAGCAAATATTTAGGTGTTTGCCTGGACGCCTTACAAAATGCCTGGCATTGACCCTGAGGTCACTTGCCATAAACTGAACGTAGACAGGTCAGCCAAACCAGTAATCCAACGGGCAAGAAGACCGACGTTGATGCATGTTGAGGCAGTGGAAGAGGAAGTAAGCAGACTTTTGGAGGCCGGAGCCATTTGAGAGGTAAATTACCCGACATGGCTATCGAATACAGTGGTGGTGAAGAAAAAGAATGGTAAATGGAGGGCCTGCGTGGACTTTACCAGCCTAAACAAGGCCTGTCCCAAAGACAGTTTTCCTTTACCCAAGATTGACCAACTAGTGGATGCCACTTTAGGGCATGGAAGGATGAGCTTCCTGGATGCTTACAAGGGTACCATCAGATAGCCATGTACGCCCCAGATGAGGAGAAGACTGCGTTTATCACCCCAAAAGGGCTGTATTGCTACAAAATGATGCCTTTTGGGTTGAAAAATGCAAGAGCAACTTACCAGAGATTGGTAACCAAGATGTTCAGACACCTAATTGGCCAAACAGTGGAGGTATACATTAATGACATGGTCGTGAAGACCAGGGAACCTAAGGACCATCTAGAAGACTTAAAGACAATCTTTGACATCCTAAAAACATATCGGCTCCGACTCAATGCATCGAAGTGTGCATTCGAAGTTGGATCTAGTAAGTTCTTGGGATACTTGGTGACCAGAAGGGGCATTGAGGCTAGCCCAGGTCAGATCAAGGCCATCCTAGAGCTAAAGAGCTCAACGTCGACAAAACAGGTGCAAATGCTGACTGGAAGGCTGCAGCCCTGAATAGGCTCATAAGTAGAAGCTCAGACAAGTGCAAACATTTCTTCAGCTTAGTGAAAAAAGCCACAGACTTTTTATGGACCAAAGAATGCGAAGTCACCTTGACCAACTTGAAGAGGTATTTGACCACAACTCCAGTTCTCTCAAATCCAGAACCTGAAGAGGAGTTGTTCCTGTACTTGGCAGTTTCGGAACATGCGGTAAGCGCAGTGGTAATCCAAGAAGAAAAAGGGGAACAAAGGGTTGTTTACTATGTAAGCAAAACCCTGGCTGATGTAGAAACCAGGTATTTACCCTTGGAGAAGTTAATGTTGGCTTTAGTAATGGCCTCAAAGAAACTGAACCATTACTTTCAAGCCCACAAAATTGTGGTGCTAACTGAACAACCTTTGAAGTCCCTATTGCAGCAGGGAGATCTGACAAGAAGAATAGCCAAGTGGGCAGTGGCCTTGGGCTAGTATGACCTAGAATACAGACCCAGAACAGCAATCAAAGACCAAGTTTTGGCTGACTTCGTGGCCGAGTTCACACCAGGATCTATCGTACATCGGGCTCCGTTGAGCCGAGGTGAACGATGTCCAAGCGAGCAAAGAGGGGCCCAGTCGAGGGCAACGGAACAGAGGAAGGGTGAAAAACTCAGACCCTGCAGCATTTACATCGGCGACTCCTTTCGACTGTTTGTTAATGGGAGTTCAAATCGACAAGGAGCGGGGGCAAGAGTAGTACTGGTATCTCCAGATGGACAGATACTAGAACAATCCATTCGTTTGGGGTTCAAAGCCTCAAACAATGAAGCAGAGTATGAAGCATTGATTGCAGGACTGAAAATAGCAGTAGCAGTAGAAGCAGATGAGGTGATAGTCTTCTGTGACTCTCAGCTTATAGTCAACCAGACAACACGCGAGTTCACAGCCCGAGACAAAAGGATGCCAGCCTATGTAAAGGAGGTCGGCAGATTGGTGGCCCTGTTTCAGAATTGTCGACTACAGCAGATTAGCCAAGATGATAACAGTCACGCTGATGCCCTGGCTAACCTGGCTAGTGCAATACAACCTGGAAAGGCAAGGACGATAATGGTTGACTACTTGTCAGGCCTAAGTATCGAACCACTAACCACAGCGCATGAAGCAATGTGTGTGGACATGGGGCCAAGCTGGATGGATGCAATAATAACATTCCTGAAAAAACAAAAACTGCCAGATGATCACAAAGAAGCACACAAGATCAGATTGAAGTCGGCAAGATTCAGTCTAACAGCAGAAGGACATCTCTATAGAAGATCCTTCACTGGGCCCCTTTTAAGGTGTATACATCCTTCACAAGTCGAAGATTTTTTGTACGAAATACATGAAGGAGTATGTGGGAGCCACGCTGAGGGAAGATCACTTGCTCATAGGGCCATTACCCAGGGGTATTGGTGGCTCTACATGCAAAAAGATGCAGAAACCTATGTCAAGAAGTGTGAAAAGTGCCAAAGGTTTGCACCACTGATACACCAACCAGCAGCAAACCTAAACCCCAGTATCCAGTCCTTGGCCGTTTGCCCAATAGGGCATGGATCTTGTTGGAAAATTGCCCCAAGCAACTGAGCAAAGAAAGTACTTGCTGGTAGCAACAGATTACTTCACCAAGTGGATAGAAGCTGAACCCCTTGCCAAGATCCAAGATGTGGATGTGAAAAACTTCATATGGAGGAACATCATCACCAGGTTTGGGATCCCAAGAGCAATAGTTGCAGACAATAGAACACAATTTGACAGTAAGCTAATCAAAAGCTTCTGTACAAAATTCAAAATCAAGAATTACTTTTCGACCCCAAGTTTTCCTCAAAGCAATGGACAAGCAGAAGCGACCAACAAAGTTATCTTGGATGGGATAAAGAAGAGGCTGCAAGCAGCAAAGGGAAAGTGGGTAGATGAATTGCCCAATGTACTCTGGGCATATCGGACTACGCCGAGAAGATCAACGAGGGAATTCCCGTTTGCCATGGCTTATGGCACAGAAGCAGTCATTTCACTGGAGGTCGGCATCCCAGGAATCAGAACCCAGGCAGTGGAGAATGGAATTGATGATGTAGTTTTAGCCCGAGATCTGGATCTTCTAGAAGAGAGAAGGGAGAAAGCAGTAATTCAGCTGGCAGCATACCAACAGCAACTTACCAGGGCTTATAATAAAAAGGTCAACGAAGGGAGTTTCAAGTCGATGACCTCGTCTTGAGAAAAGTCGTCGGCAATCAGAAAGATCCCAGAGAGGGCAAGCTTGGCCCGAATTGGGAGGGACCCTACAGAATCATCTCGGTATTGGGCAATGGAGCATATCGACTTGAAGATAATGAAGGCAAAGAGTTGCCAAAGCTCTGGAATACTTGCAATTTGAAATTTTTCTATTAGACTTTTTTTCTTTGTTATTAGCCGAAGTAATAAATAAAATTTTAGCTTGATTTTTTACATTTGTGACTGATAAGATACTTGACGATGTTTCTGGAATACATGCATAATGAGAAACCATTAGGGGGCAGAGAGCTAGAAAATGGTTCCTGGAAAGGTAGAAATTACAAGCTAAAATATGTTTAACACTTGTTGAAATTTGTGAAAATTTTACAAGTTGAAGTTAAACCGAGGTCATGTTTAAACTTGTTGAAATTTGTGAAAAATTTACAAGTTGAAGTTAAACCGATGTCATGTTTAACACTTGTTGAAATTTGTGAAAAAATTACAAGTTGAAGTTAACCGAGGTCATGTTTAACACTTGTTGAAATTTGTGAGAAATTTACAAGTTGAAGTTAAACTGAAGTCATGTTTAACACATGTTGAAATTTGTGAAAAATATACAAGTTGAAGTTAAACCAAGGTCATGTTTAACACTTGTTGAAATTTATGAAAAATTTACAAGTTGAAATTAAACCGAGGTCATGTTTAACACTTGTTGAAATTTGCGAAAAATTTACAAGTTGAAGTTAAACCGAGGTTATGACTAAAAGAAAAATTGGTCTAAACATTTGTTGAAATTTTTTAGAAAAATTTACAAGTTAAGACCAAGGTTATATTAAAAGAAGTACTTATGTACTTGCCGCGATAAACCATTGATGGGTATAATCGAGGTATTTCACCCCGAGAAGATTGCACAGACTAAGGTGTATGTTGAAGACATGCAAATTATTCTAAGTATAGAGTCATGCAATGAAGACAAACAAACAAGCATTCAAAAAGAGGAAGTTGTATTTACATTCGAAAGAAGGCACATCGGCCAGACAGAAAGCTTACATTGTTTCAAAGAACGAAAAAAGTATAAGTTACAGAGAAAAAAGAGAAAAGGATCAAACTAAGACTCTTTGGCGTCTTTAGGCGGTTGGGTTTGGAGTTCGGAAGATTGTTGAGAAGACATCTCGGCAGCCCTCTCAGCCGCAAGCTCGGCATCGATTTCTTGAAGAGTTTTGTTGAGGCTCTTGTCGGCAATAGGCACATCCGATGTTGCCTTCTCAGGAACAGTGTCTTTGGAGACCTCACCCTCCTCGTCCTAAGTCAAGTCTAGGACTTACTCATTTGGAGTAGGGGACTTGGCCCCAGCAGCTTCCTTTGATTTCCTCACCAAAGCTTCCTCCTCAGACTCAGAATCGTCTTCGGACTGGCTTGGAATAGGGGGGAATGGCAGGGGAAGAACGTCGGCATTCTTGAGGGAGGAGTCCTTAGGGACGTCAAGATTTTTTAGAACAGCCATCCAACCAAGGGTGAAACCCTTGTTGTATGCCTACTTCACCTGCTTTTTGTAGTCCGCCGTGACATCGGCCACCCCCTCATTGTATGTCTTTTCATCTGCGGCCTTGATCTCGGCAGATTTTGTGGCCAAGGCATCTTGAAGTTCTTTTTGGGCCTCGGCCATCTTTGTCTCGGCCTCTTTCTTTTCAGCCATGAGGACCTTGGCAATAGCCTCGGCAGCATCAGCTTTCTCTTCGGCCTCATCTTCAGCCTTGATGGATGCCTCGACCTGATCTGACATGGTCTTCATCTTTCCCTCGGTCTTGTTGAGGGTCTTCTGTAAACCAGAGACCTCCCTGATCTTGTCGGCCAACTCATTCCTCATCTCAAAAGATTGCATTGAGAAGGAGTGGGCGTGCTGGATCGCTTGAAGGAAAATGGACAGAGCAGAAGTTATTAGAAAATTCTCTAAGTATGAAAGAATAGAGAAAGAAAAATACCAAGTGTAAGAGACTTACTTGAACAGAATGCTGGAGCATTAGAGCAAAATTTTCGTATTCGCTCATCTTAGCGTTACGATTAAGAACTTTGGGCAGAAGCAAGGCAGTGGAGAGAGCAACGCCGACCTCAATGTCATCGGCGCTATTACTAGCCTTAACTGGCTTGTTATCAATTGTGATTGGCGGGGCTAAAGGGGAATCATGTTTTAATGGCCCCGAGGTGGTCACAGAGGACGACTTTTGCCTCTTTGATCTGGTAGATTTTGATGGTTAGGCCTCGGCGGGCCTCTTCTCGGCAACAGATGGGGTCTTCTTGCTCTCGGCCAATTTAGAAATTGGCAAGGTGTCCTTAGTGTCAATCTGAGTCACTGTTGCCTTGGGCTGAGCCTTCTTCAGACGTTTTGGCTTTGGCTTTGGTTGAGACTGGGTTTGTGCTAGTTAAGCGTCAACTGAGTCAGGGATGTTGGCTAGAAGATCTTCAGCGACAGCTTTCTTGCAACCCATCTCGGCGACAATTGCAGTTCTACAATGGCGTTGGCGTTGAGATGGTGGGATCAGATATAGAGCCGAGGTTGACAGTTGCTCTGCTGGATCAGAAGTCAATCCTTGATCTGGCCGAGATGATGAGGCTTTTGAAGGAGTTGTGGCGGAAGGAAGAGACTGACTCTTCTTTTTCTTTGGAACGTCGGGAAGCACCGACTTGTAGGTCGGGATGAAGTTCAGAAGCAAGGGAGCTCTCCGCTTGTGAACTGGCAGATCCAGTAGCTTCTTCAAGTCCTTGCTGGGAAAGAAGGACATACGAAAGCCCTTCGGTGGTTGTGGAAGTACTGCAAAAAGAAGAGCACAAACGTTAAAACAAAGTATTGAAAACTTCAAAAAAAAGTGTTAGAAGGTAGCACTTGGCTCTTACCATTACCCTCTACGAATATTGTTCGGCTGAAAGGGTAGAGGTGAAGGTCATCATCTGGAGCAAACTCCCAGTTGCCCGAGACAATGAAGTAATCATCCCCGGCTCCCTTGTTAGAGTCTGGGAGGTCGGCAACAAGTTTGTATTCAGTAGACCTCGGCTTAAGATAGTAGACATAGCCTTTTTCTAATTTGAGGCCACACATGGTGTAGCAGTATTGGATGTTGGCTAAAGTCACCCTAGCATTTTCTCTGCGTGCTAAGGCTATGATACCATTAATGACTCTGTATGAGTTAATGGTTAACTGCATTGGGTTAAGCTTGTAATAATGAAGGACTTCACGGAAAATGATGTCTAGTGAAAGCCTGCGTCCATACTCAACGAAGGCGATGATCGAAAAGGGCATGGAGTTGACTATGGGCATCATGGAGTCATCCTCCCCAGCCAACCTAAGGTGAACGTCGGCTGGAATGGAAAACTCTCGCCTAAAGTATTCCAACTTGGTCGGGGTATCTGCCCTATGCTTCCACATACCCATGACGTCGGCTTGATTAAAGGTGTTGGATTTCAAAGGGAAGTGTTTTGAAAAGGTTTGAGGGACCTCGGCTAAAACCTAAAACTGTACTATGATAAGAGTTTGTACGGGTCTAAGGGGAATTTGTGTCAGTTCTTCCTAAGGTTTGTAAGTTCTATAGGCAAATCCCAATCCTAAGTCTAGGCAAGTGAAGATTGAAGGCAAGAATCTGGAAAAAACACGGCAAACAGAAACAGGAATGTGATTCAGAAACAAGAACAGTGACGGAGTCGTCAAGAACACTGACAAAGATTGTGCAGGTGTGTGAGGCCAAGAACAGTGGCAAAGATCAACAGATATGAAAGCAGTGTGTGAATAATCAAAAGTGGATTGGGCCAAAAATAAAATCACGATGAAAATATGCCCAAATGCATGATTGAGTTCATATACACAGATTTGTAAAAATATGAACGAAGCCACAGTAACAGAGCACGAATGTAACAGAATTCAAAGAAAACCAAGAACCAGGATGAAAACAGTAGCTTACTAGAGACGTGAAGCTGGTGTTGAAGACGCCGGAGTCAGGAGGCGGTTACGATCGGAAGAGGACAGCGAAAGCTTCACCGAAGGAGAGGAATAAAAATGGTTACAAAGCTTAAAGATCTGGAACAATGGCGGATTTGGAGAAGAGAAGTTAGAGAGAGAAAGAGTTGGGAGCTTGAGAACAAGGATGCAAAAAGTGAAGAGACGGAGAGATAGAAGGAATTCTTGATCGAAACGCAGAGAATGGCGGCAAAATACCATCAATGAGCCTAGGATGACGTGCCTGTCAGACGGCGCACGCACGAGTGAAGCGACTTGATGGTGCGTGTCGAGAATGGTCTAGTGGGGGACAGACGCGTGGTAGAAACGGTTGAAATGTTGTGCGTGACAACTCATACTCGTGATAAAACTCTTGGAGTTCTTGGTTTAATAAAGCAAATGACCTCGGCTGGTAGAAATATCTCGACTAAATAACTCGAATAAACTAGGTTATTGGTTCTAAAAGCCTTGATGAGATAGACTACAGGACCTGGTCGTGTGAAGTCGACGTATTATTACATCGGTAATGGATGATAGAGCAAGATAGCCAACATGCTATACGATATAACGATATAAGGTCTATCACCTCAGGATGCCGAGGTAATAGAACCTAGGGGGCAGTTGTGGGGACATATTTTCCGAGTACCAATACGTGGCCAAGGTGACGCCGAAGTGTTAGCCGAGGTGCCACGTGTCCTGGTCATGATGTCGAGATCGTCTTGGCTAGGCCGAGGTTATCTCTGAAGACATCGGAATCCGGGATAAGAAAATAAGGGACAAGAGTCCTAGAATGAGAGAAGACTCCAGTTTGGGTAAAGACAAGACTCTTAGAGAGCTTATCCTAATCCTACTGGGAGTCCAAGATTAACAGTAATCCTAAGTCCATTAGAGCTAGGCTTCTATTGGGACTAGGTAAGTGTTGGCTATAAAAGAGAGGTACCCCATGGGTCTGAGGTACGCAATTTATATTCTGAATAGTGAGTTAAGCAATTTTGCTATCTTTGAGAGATAACTGACTTGATCATCGGAGTGCCCTCGGGTGGACGAACCACCGCTGAAATCTCTTCTTTATATTGCAGGTCGTTCGGGTTTAATCTATTTTGCCTGTACTCTCCAGCTAAGTACTAATTTGGCAGTGTGGTCAAAAATTGATACACACAATATCTATTAAAAAAGTGACTCATTGTGGTATTTTAGAATGGCACCCCACCCAGTCTACATGTTGGGCAATCTATTCTATTAATAGGGATGGGGAGATTATCTATTGTTTTTTATGCACAATATGTTAATTATTGTTGTTTTTGTGTATTTCTTTGATATTTATGTCAGGAACAGTTTTTAAATTTTCACTATGGACTATAAGTGGGAGGGTTGGCGTTATTTATTTATTTATTTCTTAGCGGCTTAGGTATATAGTGGGGTTGGGGTTGACTGAACCCAAGTGTAGGAAGGGTCCCTAGGAGTGCCTACATATATTTGTTTCACTGTGTTTTATCATATTTGTTGCAAAGATTAATATGTGTGTGCTTTGTTATGTGTCATTTGTTTGGGTTTTGATGTTTAAGGTTGATTGCTCCTACAGAATACATATGACTCCGTTCAGTGATGAATATTTGTATGTTGAGATTGCAAATAAGGTAAGTGAAATGAGTTGAAGCACTTGTAGGGTTAATCACTATCATGTCCCCTGTGATTAAGTGAAGGTTAAGAATGATTTGTGAAATTTGCTTGACCTCAATTGTAGGTGATTTTCCCTGCCTATTTCTTGTCCAAAGAATTCAATTTCAGTTTTTTTTTTAAATTTATTTATCAAAAATAAAAATAAAAATAAATCTGTTTTTAAATGTAAGCTGACCTTTTGGAATCTATCCAATTAAATAGTGATCGAATTAGTCTTACACCTATTTGTATGCAAATTGTAGTGCGCGCTGCATTTTACTAGGACAAAGTCCTGGATCAAAAAATCAGTGCTGTTATTTTGAGCAATTAAACAAGGAAAAAAGGGGCTAAAAACAATATTAGGTCATTGAATTATTTGTAAGTTTAGGTAAGATACATTGAATTATATCACTGCTTTTGCCCTTTGTTATTGTGCTCTTATTTAATGAAGATAATATCTTCACTAGGAAAATTTTGTCTTCTGTTTTAGAATCAGTTTATTTTTGTTTGGTCACTTGTTCCTAAATGCATCCATTTGCTTTATATTGTTTATTTCTTAGTTCCATCAAAACTTGTTTTTTGTTTTTTGTTGCGTTTTGGTTTTTTTGGCAATGAAAGTGGTCTAATATTTTTTACTCTTATCTACGCAGGCCCTCTTTTGGCAGCAACGAAATTATTATGAGGTTGATCTAACACCTTTATATGGATCTGCTTTCCAAGGGTACTTTTCTCAGGTCCGGCTTACTTTGCAATACTACAAATATTATTGAATTTTTAAGATGGTGTCACAGTTTTCTTATTATGCTTGGCTTTAAATGTCTACAAGTGCATTGTAGTGCATCTTATTTGTTGAACCTGTTCCTGATCTTTTCCGTCGATAATTTAGTTGTTGATACATAGAGTTTGCTTTGTTGAGGTTAGTTCTTTGAAGTTACATCTTTTGTACATTATGCAAAATTTTCTTATTATACAAAATCACAATGAAGAACATCACCATTTAAAAGCTCTAGAGGGTATTTTGACTAATAAAGTTGGGAGTAGAGAAGAAGGATTCATGTAACCGACCTCATTTGATGGGAGTTAAGGCTTGGTTTGGTTAAAGTTGGGATAACTGTAAGTAGTGATCATTTGAAGAATGTTAATTTTTCTTATAGGTACACACCGAGCTTATGAGTTTTGATCCCATTTGTAAGAGTGTCTTCTTTACCGAGCAGTGGAGATTTTGTCTATGCACATCTAATTCAGATTATCTACAATCTTAGATTGTACGCAATTTTGAAGAATGTGTACCTTCTAGAACGTCAATAAATTTCATTCTCTTGTTAACACTGAAATAACTAATAATTAAATCCACTAGCATAAATCATTCCCTCTGGGATTTTTTTTTTTATGAAAGGTAGCCCGCCCTTTGGATTCACTGCTGGAAAATTCACTTTTAACGGCGTTTAAAAAACGCCGCTAAAAGTATTAAAAACGTCGTTAATTTTTTTGTGGCGTTTAGTACCAAACGTCGACGACGCGGCCATCGCTATAACTTTATGGCGTTTAAAAAACGTCGTTATATTAGTATAGGAGGCGTTTTTAAAAACGCCGCCAAATGTCCTACCCTAACTGTACTATGACGTCACTCTGACATTTAGCGACGTTTTTTAAAACGCCGTCATAGACATTTATTCATTTTAAAAATCGAACCATTGGGATGGGATATAGTGACGTTCTTTAGACGCCGCCATAGCCTTTTTTTAATTTTTAGATTGTGTTAATTTTATATGGTTGAACAAAAAAAAACCTGGCAAACAATTATTAAGAACTAATTATTAATGTTTATTAAAATAATAAATAAACTAAGCTTGAAAACAAAATTAAAAATTAAAAACAATGCATTGCATACCTAAGAATAGAAACAATTCAAACTTTAAATACATCAATTAAAATCAAAATGGTCTATATGCTTGTCTAATAACTTATCCTGGTAAAGTCAAAACCATGCTGTGAAGAAATTACAAGAATTGCTTCCTTTTGAGGCTTATGATTCAACCTCACATGGACATGAAAATAATATTTATGGCTACAACCTTATCCCTACTCCATAGGAAAAGATAGACCATGCAATACAAAAAGGCAGTTAACCGCATTTCAATATCTAAAATCAGGAAAATGGAGGTAATCAATTTTAAATGTTCAACTAGGGCTAAGAACTTTCTATGAATTGCCATTAGACCATTGATAGAAGACATATATGTTCAAAACATGGTTCAATTACCATACACTATGCTTCTTGAAGAAAGAATTCAGTTAACCCTTTTTGCATAAGCAGTTCATTCCCACTGTTTACATACCCATAAGACGCTTGTAAGTTTCATTTTTTCCCAAGAAAATATCAGAGTTGGCTTCTTGCTTCTCATGTTTGGCTATAATAACCTTTTTCTGAAAATCCAATGGTATATCCTTAGGTAGCTGTGCTTGCAATTTGTCTTTGTCTGCATTTATTGATAGTTCCACACATTTTGGATCTTTATTGATGCTTCAGCTCTCGTTCTTGATAGTCTCTGCATCCTTAGCCATAGAACATCTAAGGTCTTCTCTAACATCCTGCACAGATTAAATCATGAGACACCAATCATACCATAGAAAGCAGAACTCAATTAAGTACTTACATTCGGAAAGGCGGTTACTTGCTCCATAAAAGCATCAAGAAAACCTTCCATTGATGCTCGTAAGCTGCAACAGAAGTAAATCGAATTAGCACATGGAGAGCATTCTGACAATTTTGTAAAAACTGAAAACAAATTAATTAAACATATACTTTGGAAAATACCAAAGGAGCTATATTTGACCATCACCAGCAAAACATCTATAATTGGTTCATACCTTACTTTTAATGCCTTTGGTATGCTGTGGAAAGGTGCATGATTTTATAAATATCCATAAAAGTAGATTAGAATTAGTAATCACCAAAAACTAGCAGAACAACTTATGCTTTCTTTATTCCATTTGTTTATAAACGAGTGATATAGGATTTCAGCAGCTAATATGCAACTCAAAACTCCAGAAGAAAGCTCAAATCTCTACCATTTGGGGTTGAATTCTAGTTAATAGTTCATATCTGTCTACAGCCACATCTTCCAATCATTGTCTAGAAGCATGTAGACCCATGGGTGAATGAGAATATGCAAGACACTAAAAAAAAATGTAGGCAGAATGATGACACCCCGAAGAATGTATAACAGATTATAACTGACATGACAGTTTTATAGCTCATACTAGCCTTCTATTAGGTCTACATTTTTGCTCCAAGCATTTTACATTCATGAACCCTAGTCACTACCAAAAATATTAACTTCATGGAGCTAATGAAAACATTTAACTAGTTAATCACATTTGACATTGCTACATGTCATAAAATCAGTTTGAAGTAGACACAGTAAACAAGAAAAGTCAATAACAAATAAACAATCTTCTCAGAACAAATATTAGTAAAAAATAGGAAATAAAGGACCAGACATTCTGATGGTTTTGATATACACCATAACAGAAATAGAAACCATAAGCCTCAAAAGGAAGCAATTCCTCTCAAAAATGCAACACACCAACAAACAAATTAATAAGAAAGAAGAGTGTGTGCACCTTCGCCACATACATATCTCTGCACCATTGGGCGACAGCATCATCTGTTTCAAATAATCTTTGCAATTCCTCATTCAGAAATTTCACCAGGGGTTCAAATACATCCTACACAATACAGTTCCTATCTAGTCCTTATATCCAGTAAAACAAAAGCAAACAAATTTGCCTAAATAATTACAAACTTGAAAGCTTTCATTAGTTTCTAGCACTCAAATAAAAGATTAAAACAGAATACCAAGTATGTTTATTAAAAACTAAATACAAGATATATGAAATTAACAATTACCAAAAGTGTTGCTTATAACAAAAGAAACAAAACAAAACAAAACAAATGTGACAAAACAAATAATTGAAGAGGATGTCATGATCAAAACCTTCTTCAGTGAGTATCTGCAGGCATTGTTGAAATAAACCCCCCAAGTAACCTCCAAAACACACATATTAGTATCTTAGCATTCAGTTGCCTAAAATTAGTCTTAAAGTTGGCCTCAAACAGCTGATCCAGAAATCCTTTACAGTCCCCATCTAGCATTCCTGCATTGGACTATACATTATATAGCAGGGTCAGATAAAATGCAACTCAACAAAAAAGATATATAATCATAAGAAATAGGAAACACAAATAATAAAATATCAAATCTAGTACAAAGATACATGACCAAACAATCAATGGTCTTCACTCATGTACCTCTTTTGCAGATACGTCTCCCACAGACTTTAACACATTCCACTCAGTTTTCATAACTGGATAGCAAGCATCATACAATGCATTAAATTGACCAATGTCTGACAAGGAAAAAAGAAAAGATCAGCATCAGCAACTTTGTAATCTCAATGCAAATGCAATAGAAATAGATAAGCATGATAAAATGAGATTTCATAATACGATATCAGTGGCATGTAACCCCAGAACACATTCTAAGAACTCAGCAAATTTCAAATTACCAACATTGAAAGAACAGACGAAAACTGAAATTACCAAGAGAGTATCTAACGAAAATAGATACAGGAAATCTTTAACTACAGACCTGTTTATTATTGCATCCAAAGACTGTTCTACAAAGTTAATAGAGGAAAATACAGAAGGGTTTTTTTTTTCCTTAATCATACAGTTCCAAAAATGCTAGCTTTCTAGCATTTTTGGCTTAACTAATGGCATTTTTAAGTGAAAAACTCACCTCACAAATAAGTAATAAGCAAAGGAAATGGTAAGTAACTTTTTTGTCCATACATCTATAGGATAAGTTTACTCTTGCATGTTAACAACCTATTCTAAGAAACCAGTGATGGACATAGATTTATTGAGTGGAAAGTGTACAAAAGTATGCAATTTCCTCCATGTGGTCTACAACAACAACAATGTTTTGTTAAAATTTTAATTTTAACTTCTTTTTTTAAATAAAAAATCAGGCCGTGAACTTTTTCAAATTTCTTGCCATACACAAGACCAACAGGCTCATGAGCTAAAGTAGAGTACCCATCGGGCTGAGCTCAAGCATAAATGTTTTTACAGCTCGATAAGCTCAAGCCAAGCTTGAACATGTCCAAATATAACCAAGCAACACCAAGATACTTTGTAGCCCTGTGTCTAACATGACTATAAAAGCACGAACAGTACCTCTTTCACAATAAACTTCAACATGTTTGAGAATTTTCCAACTGTGGGACTCCTTCTAGTTTCTCAAATACCATAAATGTTTGTCCTAGTGAATCATATGGAAGAGATCTTAGAGGCCTTGTTGACACTTCAGTAAATTTCTCGGTGTCAGAAGCATCCACAACAACGGTGACCTGGCAGTAAGCACAAAAAAATTGAGAGATTATCCCAAAATAATTTCAGAATAAAGGAACTACTACTTTTTTTAAGATGGTCATTACATTTTCCAGTAACTGCTCGGGAATTGAGTTTGTGCAGTTGTACTGGAACACCATATGCCTATCAAAAATGTGCTTAACAACATTAACTGCATATTCTGTTTCAGCCTCTGTAAGCTCCACAGGTGCCGAAGACTGGTACAGGAAACAAAAATTTATATGAAAAAAAAGCCTGAATCAGCAGATTATCAACAATAGTCAAAATCAGTATATATAATGGAAGGAGTGTCTGGTAAAAAACCTTGAAAAGCTTCCCAAAGCTCGAGAACTCTGGGATAGAGGAAAGAAGCTTTTCATAAGCATCAACAGTGGACGTGGGAGCAGTTGGAGCAGCACCTAAACCAGTTGGCTTTTTACCAGGGGCCTTCTTCTCGGCAAGTGGAAGAGACTTAACCTCCTTAGGTACAGAATCAATATCAAAGTCTTACACTGCCCAAAGAATTGAAATAACAGAATCAAAAAAAGAGAGGAGCATAAATTGGAGTCACAAAATGGATTGTTCATCTTACTTAAGCTACTAAAATGTTTCTAACCTTTTTGACATAGTTCTCCACAGCATCACATGCTTTCAGAAGCAGCTCAATTATCTCCAACTGAACTAAAAGGCAAAAACAAAACTAAATATCCATGTGCATTGAGATAGATTGTGAAATATTAATGCTTCAAGACACATATAAGATAAATTTACGAGTTTGAACTATCACTCAATATCATTTACCGTCCTCAACTAGAAAGAAAATGTTCTAGAGATAGAAATGAGTTTTAGACATGAAATCCACATTGAAGAACAAAATAAAGTCACAAAGGTAATTTGCAATTGTAAATTGAAAAATACAATTTATAATTGTATTTCTTGGAGATCAGCTGATGATTGGAATTCATTAATCCTATTAGTGTTTACAAATTAGGCATGAGAAACTTGACAGTGCCTAAAGTTCGGGATTGTGGTGAACAAACAAGTTTATTCAAATCCAATGGCATTTATGTCAGTTACTACCTTTTGCTCAAAAGGGATCAGCCGAGCACAGGTGTTGTGAAGGATATCAATGATCTCCGTCTGAGTCTTGTTGTCCTCGAGGTACTCAATTGCCTTGGCAGCAAACTCTTCACACAGCGTGCACACATTTTCATTTCTTCCAACTTCTTCTGAAGCTTTAATTATGCCTTCTGATTCCTGGTGATTTATCTGCAACACTGTAGCCAAAAAAACATTGATTTATTTGGATATATACTTAAGTATCATGTGCTGCGAACATTAAAATCTTAAAATTATATAAATTTGGAAGAGGAAAAAAGAAAAAAGAGAACTACCTGAAACATCAACTATCATCGTTTCTCTACTAGAGAGTTCGGTTGTCGTTAATTCTCTAGCATCACATGCCCAGCTAGTGCCCAAAATGAAAAGAACGAAGAGTCCAACCATTGCAACCATGGTGCCTGAGGCAAAAGAAATTCAATTTAACCCAAAAAGCATTGGAAAAAGAAAAACAATATGAAAGGAAAACACTCAAATCACCAATATGATAAACTTATTGACAGTAATAGATGAAAATCACAAAATATCGTAACCCACCGTTCTTAGATGATGAATTAATGAACAAAAGGCACAAACCAGGACACAGGTTTTCATAATGGTAGGACCAACTCCTAGATGCATACAAATATGAAGAAGTGAATGAAAGCCAAATCATAAGACAATGACTAATATTTACCCAATTTAAAAACTCAATTAATATAATTTGAATGAATCATATATGTACTAGATGAAATCTACTATCCATTAACTTCTTCGTTGGATCATGTTCATGTTCTTAGGTTGGACCAATCAGTTGTAAGGTCAAAAAACCTTAGCAGGTCTTTGATCCACAAAGTTTTCCTTGCTTCCCTAAAAACACTTCTTTTGATGACAATAATTTGAATTGCTAATTCTCTAGCTCAAATAAAAAATAAAAAATTCCCAAATGGTACAAATAGAAAAAAAGATCATAACTAAATTTTGCAAGAGCAGAGTACCTAAGTTTCAATTGTACCAGAATATATGAATATAATATACACTATTGTGCTATGTCTGCAAAAACATGTACTGAAAACTAAACTTATTCACACAAATAGACAAGCTCAGTCACACAAGTTTTCTCCCAAACTAGTGACATTCCACTTGTAAGCTTTAAATGCCATACCAAAATGTAAACTTTCAGTAATGAACCTGTTTTTAGCAACCATAAAATCTCCCTACGATGTATCTTGTGTTGTTCACTTGCAGATCCACACTCCATATACATCCACATAAATAAGTATATACATGGAAGGTTAAATATGGAGTGACTTGCCTCTTTCCCCAATTAAATACACGACTCCCATTCCCAGCCTGTGAATGAGCTCATAGCACCGTTCTATCTCTTTTTTGACCTTTTGTCAATGAGTTCATATTAGTGAACGAGTTTTGACAAATTTCATTAAATTGTAGAGTATGTTCCATGTTCAAAAAAAAAAAAGAAAAAAAAAAGGGTTAATATAGCCAGATGAAGTAGCACCACAATGCCATGTATGAGCAAATTCAAGCAATCATTTTTTAGGGATTCAAGAAGTTACGAAAATATGAAAGTGCTTCTGTACTAAAGAATGATGTAGAAAAACAACTGAACTGCTATATATGCTTGAGATCATAAGTCCTAATATGGCAATAAGAATGTAGATAACATATTACTCTCTTATTCATCCACTCGTCCATCAAGTCTGTCTCATACCACACACACAGCCACGCAGAGAGAGACAGAGTGCACAGAGCTTCACACACTCTTATTTTTGAATTAAGGGTTTCTGTTAATTTTGAAAACTTACAATTTTTCTGTCTCTGTTTTCAATTTTGTATATTAAAATAAGCCTAATCATTTTCAACCTCTTCTCTTTGCATTTTGACTACCAACTATAACTAGATTAGTGGATCATTGAACATTAGCAAATACATGATAAACCAAGTCAACTAGCAGCATCAGGAACATGAAAATATTAATTGTTTACCTTAAAATAAGTTGTTATTTTGCTATTCAAATAGCAAACTACCTCAAATTCGCTATTAAAATAAGTTGAAAATAGTAAAACAAATCCATTGGCATAAACTATTTGAAGGTAAACTCATAACATTCAAGGATAGATTGTCAATAAGTTATTACACTTGTTCCATGAATATGGCATGAATTGATAACACACAAAACATAGCAGCAGACCTCATCAAGGATGTCATTTATATATGCAAAACATTGAGTAATCAAATTCCCTCAAAAATCAACAATCAAAAAGAAGACTATACCCAAAAAAAATCCCAGCGAGTTTTCAGATCTCAAACAAATAAAAACTGTCAGATCTGAAACATGTATTTTAGAATGAAAATCTCATATCTAAAAGGATATTGTTTCGAATGAAAATTTTTAATGAGGAAAGACTATATATTTTCGAATGAGAAATTTCAAATCTCAAACAAATATTTTTGAATGAGAAATTTCAAGTCATAAATATATATTTTTGAATGAAAAATCTCAGATCTGAAACATATATTTTTGAATAAGAAATCTAAAATCTCAAACATATTTTTGAATGAGAAATCTCAGATCTGAAACATATATTTTTGAATGAGAAATCTCAGATTTGAAATCTTAAACATATGTAAACCCTAGGAGAAGAATCGACGGAAGGAAGAGCTTGAGAGAGAGAGAGAGAGAGAATACGAAATTGAGATTGTAGACAGTGGTGCTCACCTTAGTCAACGATGCAGATGGTGGTGGCGGTGGAGGTTCCAAATCGAGAGAGAGAGAAAGAACTTCGAAATCGAAATCACTCTGAGGTTGAATCGTAATATCTGAGAGTGAAGGGTTTAGAGAGAGAGCCAGCGATCAGGTGAGTGAGAGATTTGAGGGATTGGTTTCTCTGAGACTGAAGCTTTCCCAGATTCAAAATGAGGGCTTGAAGAGAGAGAGAGAGAGAGAGAGAAGGGTTCTCTGATTCTCACAGAGCCAAGAGAGAGAGAGCGAGGAATAACATTATTGTAACACATGTGAAGGCGTTGAAAAAACGACTTCGATTCCCTAAACGGTACCTTTTTATTCAAAATAAAATGCGACGTTTATAAAATGTCGTTAAATGTTAAAAACAGTGACGTTTAAAAAAGCGCCGTTAAATGAACGCCATTAAATCCTATATTTCCTGTAGTGATTGCCACCCTCAAAATCTTTTCAAAAATATCGAAATGACATTATTTAAGATATCATAACTCAAGCAGATGGTCTCAAGGCTTGTTTGAGATGATTTTATTTGTGGCAGTTCAATGTTTGTTGAAGTGTGTCATTTTGGAAGAATCTGTTATTTGTCCTTCATTAGAAGAGTTAGACCATGATGTGGATGTAGTCTGTGTAGAAAGAAAAATTAGGAGAAACTTTTAAGGGATTCTAGTTGAAAGTAGAAACTGTGAACAATCACATTGTTAGATTGTGGTAAATCCTGATACAGTCAATGACAGAAAAAAGCTGCCTGCAGCTTCCACATATGAATTGAATTAGGTCAATTTGAACACTCATATTATAAATGTGTTGGCAGGAAAGCATTGTTGAATGGTTCTTGAAGCTTTCAAGTACAATGTGTGTGTGTGTGTGCACTCCATGGTTACCATCAACTTGATAGTAAAGCACTGTTCAAAGGTTCTTGAAACTTTTGAGTACATTGTGTCTGTGCATTCACTTCTGTCCGTCATGTTTATTGACAGTAATTATGTTGGTTTTTCTGTTATTATCATGGTGACCTTGAATGATATCTCTCTCTCTCTCTCTCTCTCTCTCTCCCCTTTACTTTCTGTACAGCCAGTGGTGGATGCTTTGATCCTAGTCTATTGGTGGCTCCAGCAATATCTCATATGATTAACTTCACTTCTATAAAGGTATAGTTAACTGTCTAAATAAGAACTATCACTAGCCAATCACAATACTTGTTATAGTATTTATAAAAAATTACTTGTTTCTTTATTAGCATAGCAATTGTTCTTTCCTAGTCCATGACTGGTGGCCATTCTTGGATTCAAAGAGGTCAAGTTAAAAAGGTTTTGTGGAATGGAATTACTGTTTCTGTAACTATGGAACTGCTGAAATTATGGATCACAACGGGGGTCTACTAGGGTACAAAAATGTTAGAGGATTTGATAGCCGCTCACATTGTCTTTCTTTGCAGGGTATATATGACTTTCTGTTTTGCAAACTTTGTGGGATTGTTTGGGTGATGGAATATGATGCAACCTGATTATGAAACTATCCATAGAGGCTGTAATATATCCATGTTGAATTGTATTTAAGTATGAAATAAAGCTTGATGATTGTCTTATATTTTTCATTCTGCAGGAAGAGGAGTTGTATGAAATTGATGTTCCATTGTATGAAATTAATATATCCAGTGGGTACTAGAATTCATGGGTTGGCGTGTTGGTTTGATGTATTGTTCGATGGGAGGTAATCATTTGATGTTTGATTAATAATGTTCTCTCTCGCTCTCTCTCGACCATTGTTAATCCCTCGTTCTACAGTATTGTACAAAGGTGGCTGAGCACAGCTCCTGATGCGCCTACAACCCACTGGTATCAGCTGCGTTGTGTCCTCTCTCAACCAATTTATGTCATGCCAGGACAAGAAATTACAGGCCGACTCCACATGATTGCACAAAATGCTCAGAGTTATTCTATTAACTTAACGATGACAAGTTAGTGTTCATGATCTAGCTAGTTCAGTTGTATTTGTTTGTTAATAGGATTCTTTAAATGATCTAATTAGTGGTAAATGAACTTAAATAGCTAAAAGTTGGGGCGCTGGTGCCGGACAAGGAGGAATAGTCCGGACATCATCCGGCAAATTTGATCTCAAGGAGCCCTACTACGGAATGTCTCAACCCCAAGCCTACTCAATCGCCCAAGATCAGCCAACACATCATCTAACAAATACACAGGTATTGAATCATCCTTGTCATCTTGTTGTGATCCTTATGATTTGGTTTTGAAAGAAAGGGATAATGGCACACCATGCCTTGCCATTGTTTCACTTTTCCTATGAATTTGGTCGTTTTCCTAAGTGTTGGTGACTTGGTTTACTGCTTGGCAAGACATACAAATACAATCACAGGATGAAGAAGGATTTGAGTTGATGCATCAACCATCCCAAAATGTGGATATTGAGTACATTGAGTGAGTCACTGAAAAAATAAATAAAAAGAAAAGAAAGAGAAGTTACTAAATACTGATTGATTCCCTGTGAATCATATCAAAACGATTAAACTAGTTGAATAATCAAATATGGCTTGCTTCAAATTATGTCATCTTATAACCATTTATACAAATTTTCAGGGTTATACAAACAAACCTACCAATGAAGTGTTTTTGAAAGAAAATTTCAAATTTCAAAAAAATGTTGGAATGGTGACTGCTAGTTTCTAGGTGCTAGTTCTATTTAGGTCACATTAAAGTTAAAAAACCAACTTATAGTTAAAGCATAGTTTGTGACAAACTTAAAAAATAATTTGACAAAATTAATTCCAAAACACCTTTTCTTTTAGTCATTTTTTTTGTTTAATGGAAAAAGATGCATAGTTGAAATTTTAGCATAATTTATTAAACAAAACAAAAGCAAATGGAGGAAAATGAAATGCTAATGACTACTATATTCTTCATTTAGTTTAAAATAATAATAAATAAATAAATAACTATATTCTTTATTTTCTTTTGTCAATCAATTTTTTTATTATTATTATTATTTTTTTTTTGTTGAACAATTTATGAATTTAAAGAATGAAGAATATACTTTACTCAAATAAAAAGAAAGAATGGAGAATATACAGGTGACGAATATATATATATACATATATGTACATTCTTGATAGTTTAGTTTCTCATCGTAATATTTTCTTTTCCTTTCTTTTTTATTGAAAGTATTTTCCTCAAAAGATTAGCTCTTTTTTTCTTTTTCTTTTTTTGGTATGAAAAAAGATCAGCTTCTGCTATATACCCTAGCATCACTTTCTTTTTTGATCCAACAAATCTCCATAAAATCTGAATTGAACCCTTTGAATTCAATGGCACCAAAAGTTGGACCTATGGGATAGAGAGACCTACACAATTCGCACCACTATCAATCAGCTTTTGCCGCTGCATTCTTAACTCACTGTTGTTGAGTCTCAGCTAACTGCTGCCAAAGATGGAAGCAGTTGAATAGCAATGACATTATAACAGTGGCTACAAAGCATGGGGTGCTTAGCAAACGAACAAACTTGAGGAGAGTTGTTCCAGCATCTTTCACATTTGGAGCCCTCTGCGTTCAAACTTTCTTCTTTCCTTCAATGAGGTATTCTCCACTGTACGGTATGTTCTTGATCTATACATTTTCCATAGACGAAAGAATCTGTACCAGTAGATCACCATTTAAATGATAATGGTCATGTTTGTGTTCTTTGTATAATCATTGCAAACCTGAAGAACTAGAGTATGGTAACTGAGAAATCAACGATTTGATGACCCTGACTCGTGCATCTTACTATAAGAAATTTCTAAACCTAGGATGAAGTGGGAAGAACCAGTTTTGTATGAGTGTTTGCTATGCCCAAGGATGATATACTACAACAAATTACACTTTTGGCGACTAAATTTTTAGTCACCAAAAGTCATTTTTCAGTCGCCAAAGATTTTTGCTAACTAAAATTTTTGGTCGCCCATTTGGTCGTTGACTAATTGTCGGCAAAAGAATTGGCTACTAATTTTTTTTTAGTCGCCGAAAGTCATCAATTGGCGACTAAAAATTTAGTCACCCAAAAGAAAATATTTAGTCGCCAAAAAGAAAATATTTTTCATCTTTTAGCTACCAATTTTTTAGTCGCTAAAAACGTAGCACTCCTTTTTGGCTACCAATTTTTTAGTCGCCAAAAACATAGCACTCCTTTTTGGCTTCTAATTTTTTAGTCACCAAAAACTTTCATATTTTTTGGCTACTAATTGTTTAGTCGCCAATAAGTTCCCTTTTTATTTTTTGGCTACTAAATGTTTAATCGCCAAAAGCTTTGTTTATTAACTTTTTTAAAATGAACAAATTGAAAATTTTTCATTAATTTCTAAATTATATGCATTCCATTATCAATGCAACATATAACCTGTACATATACAGAATAATACATCTATCAATTACAATCTAAATCCATTATCAATAATACCTATTTCATTGCTAACTATCCAAAAACTTTAATAACATCATATTCCAAATATCATATAAATTCATACCAATCAAGTGTGATCCATCTAAATTAAATATTACATACAAAAACACTGGATTTCCAAAACAAAAGATTGTATAAAAATAAATGTCTTTCATATACAGAACAAATGTTCTTCGTACACAAAAATAAATATCCACAATAGCCCATGCAAAAGCAAAAAAAAAAAAAAAACCATTAGCACTTATTCAATAACATTGACATTCCAAATTATAACAATTATAAAATTAATAATTCTGTTATATTATATCTGCAAATTATAATAATTATAAAATTAATAATTTCTTGCTGCGAAAGAACGAAAAGGGGTGAGAACAGCACAAAAATTTAAGGCATACAGGTAATTTTTCAACAATAAAGAGCATATAAACTCAGAATAGTGTTGTACAACAAGAATGATGGCCAACATTAAATAGAAATGGAAAAGAATTATGAAGCTTACTTGGAATCAACCCATCAAAATAAAATGATGTAGGAATAGAAAGACATGTAGTAGTAAGAAATGCATCTATGAGAAATAAAAAATGGTGCCAATTGAGAACCAAATAAGAAAATGTTGTCTGAAATGGTTCATTTCAGTTATGCTCATTGGAGATGAACAGGAAGGAAGAGTGATTTCATTCAAATTTAAGGCACCAAGGGCAAGAAAGAAGATTGACGACAAGGTAATGCAAAACATGACGATCAAGAAGTGGAAGATAATATGCCTCAAGTAATTGGGATTTGCTTTCTCAAGTTGACCTCAGAGGAAAAAAAAGTTCAAAAAAATTCTCCATTCTCCAAATCAAATTTGCTTTAAGAGTTACAGCTTCGGCACACAGACCATGCCAACTCTCAAAAGGGCAAAAACAAAAGGCATGCATATATTGTACTATTTCGAAGTACAATTTGGAAAGAAGGGGTATCATATAATATAAGCAACCAACACTAACATATTCTTGATTTTCATCTCAAAACCTAGCTGAAGAAGATTCATTTTGTGCCATTACTTTGCAAATGTGCAAGATCTATGTATCACAATGTTTTATCTCTATGACATCGTAATCAAATTAAACATGTTAACTTTTAACAAATTGTGCCTTTATAAATTATTAAAGGAAGGTAATTCCTACTCCTTCAAAGAAATTCTGGCTTTAAACTATCCAACATATCTTAGTTTAAGGTATTTCTAGCATCTCAATTGATAGATTGGTCAAACAATGGAACTACTCCAAATGACTACTAGCACCAATATATATAGAATATTGATAAAAATGTACCACTTAAAATTATGCTGATTGAATCATGCTTATTAAGTTGTCTAGCATCTATTACCCCATGCATGCATGTGTCCATAAGGGATGGTCCATTAGATGCCTATGGAAGTATGACATCTATAAAGGTTTCCCAGTCAGTTTATATGCTAATACTCTCAAAAAGTAAAAGTTGATGAATTGGACAAAAATAAACAATAATATGGTAGAGCAAATAGGAATCTGAGTAATATTCAAAACCATTAAATCCTGGGGAAAAACTAAAATGAAAAGGAAATGAAAGCAATAACAATAAATTACCCAAAATATCAATAGTTGATGCATGTAATGATTTGAACATACATTTTTCAGTTGCAGCCACACGTATTCATTCTCGTATACCAGATGCAAAACCTGTTTCTGAACACAATCATGCTCTTCCTTCAAGAGCCTGTTTGCTGCAGTTAACTTCTTGTTCACTAACTGAATGTTGGTAGTCTCTTTCTTCTGCTTCTCACGGCACCTTAAAAGAAGGAAAGAAAAGAAAAAATAGTCTTTCTTTCAATTTCACTACTAGTCTTTAAATGCTGACAAGACAAACCATGAATGGAACTCTCAAAATCAAAGTACCAGATTAAAGAAAACAATGGTAAGCAGAACTTGCTCGATATGAGGATTGTGTGCAAGGATGGACTTAATGAACCAATATCCATGCTCAAGTGGCTGGCTCTCAGAAAACCAAAATCCAACAACCTAAATTATAATATTTAAATTGAAAAATCTAGAAATCCCCTAGATGTTGATTTGTGATTATGTATCAATTTTAAGCAGAATATAACAATCCCAATCAAACAATCAAGACAAAGAGACACAACGATTTTACGTGGAAAAAACCACAATTGGACACCTCCAACTGTGATAAAAAAAACCACGGGCAACAGCCACAAGAACAATCCACTAAGAAGATTTAAAGGAATTACACAGGTATACTCTCAATTACCTAGCGAATCCACAACGCCTAATTGAACCAACCTCTATGTGCCTCTTCCAACCCCATCTTCACCACGGAATTGTCTTTCTGATGAGCCACTCTGGATTCCACCAAAGCTTCAGGCTCAAATTCTTCAGAATCCACAACTGAAGAACAACTCTCTCTTTTGTGTATAACAAACAAACCTTTGATGTACTCTCTTTAAATCATGAGTTGAAGACTCAATAAAAACATCAAAGAAAACAAACAAAATATCTCTAGATATAAACCTTAAGATCCAAAAAATAAGATCTGGAGAACTTCAATCAAAATCACTTAGTTTTGGGAGAAAACCAAATATATATAGAGAACAAAAAGTAATCCTAGATTGGGAAGAAAACAAACTCCTTGAGAAATCCGGATTTTGAGGCTCGCTCGAGCGAAGATTTTCTGGCTCGAGCGAGTAGTGTATTTTTCATGATTTCTACTAGTGCCTTGGCTCGAGCGACGAATCCTTGGCTCGAGCGAGGAATACACTCTTTCAGGTTTTTGTATGGGCGCAATCCTTGGCTCGAGCGCGCATTCCTTGGCTCGAGCGAGCAAGCCCTAGCTCGAGCGAGAACTCCTTGGCTCGAGCGAGCAACGACGGACATGCAATTTTGAATGCAATTTTGCATTTTGCTTCGGCCGCGAGCTGACCGGGCAGCTCGACCCCCGTAATAATCAGCGAAGTGGAAATCTTGAAAGCATTAACATCACAAACTTCTCTGAACAGCACAATTCGGGTTGGATTCGCATCTAATAAACTCATAGCCTCACTGAAATAAAAAAAATGCGAATAAAATTACAACTCAAAGGAGTTTTGTCAAACGGGATTGCTAAGAAATAAAACCTAACATAAATAACAATAATAAGCATAGTGTGGGCAGAATTTTTTCAGAGTTGGTACTCTATTGTTGAGTGCCTTGGACAAATTCAGAATCCATGGAAAAGAACCAGCAAATGTTTCTTTGTATGAATGAAACAAGAATGAACATCTTTAAAAACCATTGTTGCAGCAAATCAAGTAGACAAAGATTTATAAATCAACACAGACACAACAATATCAAGCACATATATATATATATAAATTAAAAAAAGAACTGATAAATTGTTTCTTACAAAATTTCTTTGCATGTCAGAGGCTAGTAAACCAACATGTGGGAATCAACTTCAATAACACAAAAACAACAAAAACGGAGCTAATCACCATATCCAACTAAAATACTACAGCTGCGGTTCTGAAACCAGAACATAAACAGAGCTAATCACCATATCCAATTTTCCCTAAATTCTAATTCAAATGTTTTTTACAATCTAAATTCTAATTCACATCCAATTAACTATATGACTAAAAAAATCCGGAAACTAAGACTTAAAATTTACCCAAAATTTCGGTTCTTACTTGCACAGTCGGCGATGAGACGACCTCAGATGATGATGATAATGGGGGAAAGAAACCTGTAACGCCCTCAAAATTAACCCATTAAATATCATTGACATGCATTAATTAAAGAAGACAATTTACTAATTCATTCATCAGAGTATTACTAAATAAAGCATTATATGTAACATCGAATAAAATGCCCTACAGGCTTACATCTTTCCAAGCCAACACTTGGATACAAAAATATGAGTTCTAACTCAATACAAGAAAAGCCCTAGGCTTGAATGTTTACATGTACTAACAACCAAAATCAAACAACTAAAAAAATAGTCTTCAGAATCCAAGTCCTTCAAAGCTAAGTCCTTGGAGGTAGCTTATCACCTGAACCTGAAAATGATGTTCCCATAAAGGGTGAGCCACAGCCCAGCAGAAATATACTAAACCACATATAAGAAATGAATAAAGCAATAGTATTTGACAGATGGTTAACCAAGATAATCAACCACTTCATTTTTACAGTCTCATTACACTATTGTCTAAAATACAATTTACTTCCCAATTTTATCAACATGGCTCAGAACCTGGCCAAACTTACAACAGTGAATTACATATACCATATTCACATCCTTCCAATATCAACAAACAAATGAGACTCAAGCTCAATTCACAACACTTCATACTTCCAGATTGATACACATTTTAGTGCTGTATCAATAAAAACACTTCTATATAATAAGCACACATAAAAGTGATGCTAATGGAGTCCATCCCCTATCTCCTCCCAAACAAAATCCGGTTTAGAGGTCCATCCCCTATCTTCCCCTAAACCGTGGAGTACATCCCCTATCTCCTCCCACACAAAACAATATAAATGCAAATGCACATGCAATGCTCAATCAATACACGTATTTTCTGTATCAGTGCAATATTCAAAATTAACGACTTAACCAATGTGATTAGTTTCAGTTATTCCTAATCCACATGCAATGTCTACAACAATCACGACTATCCTCCACCGATAGCCCAAAACAGTTATTTCTAAACAGGAAATAAATGTATCAACTAACATAATTCCAACATTTTCATAGGTGAGTGATTAAACTAACCAACTACACCATTTACTCAATAATGTCCCCAATACCATGAATTTAGCCATATTTCCCCAAATCCCTTAAATTAATTATACAAATTAATTCAATATTACAACCAGGGTTTTCCCAAAAATTACCAAAGTAAACCCAACATATCAACATACCAAAACTTAGAGCAAAACCTATAAAATGGAGTAGGAAATCCCTACCTCGAAGAGAACAACCCAAATGAAGAAGACAGAGATGATACCCCAAATACCAAAGTGCTCCAAATCACCAACTATTCAGATTAAATGGAAGCCCTCAACTCACTCTATCTTTTTAATGAAGGATCTAGGGTAGAAACACTCCTTAAATGGATCAAATCTAAGAGAGAAGGTGAGTAGAGAGAAAGAAGAGTCGGACCTAGGGTTTGGAATCAAAATAAGATGAAAAAGACTGATCAAATCCCGCTGCTGTGTATATAAACTGGACAGGCTCGCTCGAGCGAAGACTTGGTCGCTCGAGCGACCAGACACAGAGAAACCATGCTCGAGCCAAGGAAACCTTGCTCGAGCCAACAACCCAAAAGCTCGCTCGAGCGAAAGAAAGCTCGATCGAGCGAAGAACTCAAACCCTCAGGTCTGTAACCAGACACACGCTCGAGCGAAGGAACTATTGCTCGAGCGAAGAACAAACTAACTCGCTCGAGCGAATAAAAGCTCGCTCGAGCCAAGAATGCAAAGCTTCAGGTTCAACCCAGACGCAAACTCTCGCTCGAGCTACCAAACCCCGGCTCGAGCGAAGAACCAAAATAACATCTCGCTCGAGCGACAAACTCCTCGCTCGAGCGAACAACCAAAAACCCGGACAGCAAGACTTGGTTTCTAAACCCAACCAACCTGAAACAAACCTGCCCAACACAACCCATAATTCCAAATGAGAGAATAAAGGACAACAACAACAATATACAATGACAAAATCTACGGAACCTAAGTCCGGATACAATAATCAGATGGGAAAAGACCGGGGTCGCTATAACCTCCCCCCCTTCAAAGAATTTCGTCCCCGAAATTAAGCTTAAGTTTTTGAAAACAGATTTTTCTCAACTCCCAATGATATTATAAAACAATAATAGACAGCTTGACCCAATGCTGGTCACTTCATCTCTTTATCAAGAGGCATCTCATAACATATACAAAATAACATTTATTTCAACCTGTATCAATATCATGCATTATTCCTTTCAATGTTAACAATTCTCATATCATATTAAATCGCATGATATATACAACACACTCAGCAATGTAATCAACATATGCAATGCTATACCAAACTTCTATAATGAAGTAAGTTTCAAGATACACCCATTTACCAAAACATACTCAACATTTTACAACTTAAGACTTATGTAAAGCTCTTAAGTTCAACAACATTACAAATCTAAATACAGGATTACAAATGAATAAACATGTCCGGGTATTTTTCACGGACTTCCAATTCACGCTCCCAAGTGGCTTCCTCCACTCCATGATGTTTCCACAAAACTTTTACCAAAGGGATGGTCTTGCCTCGCAAAACTTGATCCCGCCTATCCAATACCCGAACCGGTCTCTCCTCATACGAGACATCCTCATCAACCACTAAATCGGTCCAATCCAACACATGTGATGGATCCGGCTCGTACTTCCGAAGCATACTCACATGAAACACGTCATGTACTCCGGACAACTGCGGCGGCAAAGCTAAACAATAAGCAGCCTCGCCAATCCTCTCAAGGATCTCAAACGGACCAATGAACCGAGGGGACAACTTCCCGCTCTTCCCAAACCTCATCAAACCCCGTCTAGGTGATATCTTTAGAAAAACATGATCGCCCACCTCAAACACCAAAGGTCTCCTCCTACGGTCGGCATAAGATTTCTGACGACTCTGTGCTGTAACAAGCCTCTTACGGATAAGCTCAACTTTCTCCGTCGTTTCCCTCACCAATTCCGGACCCAACAGAGGTGCATCCCCCACCTCGGCCCAACAAACAGGAGACCTACACGGTCGGCCATACAAGGCCTCAAATGGTGCCATACCGATACTAGACTGGAAACTGTTGTTGTAGGCAAACTCTACCAACGGCAAGTGCCTCTCCCACGACCCACTAAAGTCTAGAACACAACCCCGAAGCATATCCTCAAGGATCTGAATAGTACGCTCGGACTGCCCATCAGTCTGAGGATGATAAGCCGTGCTAAAGGTCAACTTAGTGCCTAAGGCACTCTGCAAACTCTGCCACAACCTGGCAGTAAAACGAGGATCTCTATCTGAGACGATCGTCACTGGGACCCCATGCAATCTCACTATGTCCCGAATATACAAGTCAGCAAGATGATCTACCGAATCTCTCACGCGCATAGGAATAAAGTGCGCCGACTTAGTCAACCGGTCTACAACCACCCAAATAGCATCACTACCCCGCTGAGTCCTCGGAAGACCCACAACGAAGTCCATAGTGACGTGCTCCCACTTCCACTCAGCAATAGGCAAAGGTTGCAACAAACCCGCTGGCCTCTGATGTTCAGCCTTCACTTGCTGACAAGTAAGGCACTTAGATACAAAAACTGCCACATCTCTCTTCATACCCCGCCACCAAAACTGACGACCCAAATCCCAGTACATCTTAGTGCCTCCCGGATGCACCGCAAGGCGTGAATGATGAAACTCTCGGAGTACCTCCTCTCGGCAAGACTCCGGCACAAACGGACGGTCTCGGTATCTCACACTCAAGTCGGAATACACCGTCAAACTCTTCTCAACTTTCCCACCGAAAATCTTCTCACGGAGAGATTCTACCTCAAGGTCACCTCTCTGAGCCTCTAACACTCGTGTCACAAGTGTAGGCCGTGCAACAACAGAAAACAAGGCCGCAGCCTCAACGGATTCGCCCAAAAGTAAATCAAACTCCCCAAGTGCCCCCAGCATCTCCCATTCTCGAATAGCTATACTAGCTATGACACCAACAGGTTTCCTGCTAAGGGCATCGGCCACCACATTGGCTTTTCCTGGATGATAATGCAACTCAAAATCATAATCCTCTATAAATTCCATCCACCGCCTCTGCCTCAAGTTCAAGTCTTTCTGTGTAAACAAATATTTCAGACTCTTATGATCCGAGAATACCTCAAATCTCTCACCATAAAGATAATGCCTCCAAATCTTCAAGGCAAATATCACAGCTGCTAACTCTAAATCATGTGTAGGGTAATTTTGCTCGTGAATTTTCAACTGACGTGAACCATAGGCAACTACTTTCCCTTCTTGCATTAATACACAACCCAGACCCTCTCGTGAGGCGTCACAATAGACTGCATAACCCAACCCTCTCTCTGGAATAATCAACACTGGAGCGGTAGTCAGTCTAACTTTCAACTCCTGAAACGACTTTTCACAAGTCTCACTCCATACAAATTTGACTCCTTTCCGAGTCAATCTAGTCAACGGTGATGCTAACCTGGAGAAATCTTTCACAAATCGACGGTAATACCCAGCTAATCCCAGAAAACTGCGAATCTCAAACACACTCTTAGGCTGTGCCCAATCCTGCACTGCCTCTACCTTGGATGTATCAACAGACACTCCTTCCCCGGATACCACATGGCCTAAGAATTTGACTTCTCTCAGCCAGAACTCACACTTCCCAAACTTGGCATACAGCCTATGGGCTCTAAGTAACTCAAGCACCACCCTCAAGTGTGCCTCGTGCTCCTCCTCAGAAGGCGAATAGATAAGGATGTCGTCCACAAAAACGACTACAAAACGATCCAAAAATTCCCGGAATATCCGGTTCATCAAATCCATAAAAACTGCCGGTGCATTAGTGAGCCCAAATGGCATCACCAGAAACTCATAGTGGCCATACCTCGTACGGAATGCCGTTTTCGGAATATCCTCCTCCCTGACCCTTAACTGATGATAACCTGATCTCAAGTCTATCTTTGAGAAACAACGGGAACCCTTCAACTGGTCAAACAGATCATCTATACGAGGCATCGGATACTTATTCTTAACCGTAGCCCGATTCAATTTTCGGTAATCTATACACAGTCTCAAAGCACCACCTTTCTTTTTAACGAAGAGGGCTGGTGCTCCCCACGGTGAAACACTAGGACGTATAAAACCCTTGTCTAGCAACTCCTGGAGCTGAGTCTTCAACTCAACTAACTCGGCTGGGGCGAAACGATAGGGTGACATAGAAATCGGCGCCGTGCCAGGTACTAGGTCAATAGAAAACTCAATCTCCCGATGCGGTGGCAAACCAGCAAGATCCTCGGGAAAGACATCCGAGTACTCACAAACCACCCTTGGTAACACAATCTGAGTCTCATCACCCTCACTAATCGAAAGGTTAGCAAGTAGACCACTAAGTTCACTCCGACCTCGCGGAACATACCCCGGTGGCAACACATCACCAACCCGGTCCCCCAGAAAATGAAAATACTCTCCGCTCACGGTACAACAAGTGACCCTCTGGCGGTAGCAATCAATAACTGCCCGGTATGACGATAACCAGTCCATACCCAAAATAACATCGAAACCCCTCATAGGCATAACTACAAAGGAAAATGGGATTCTATGATAATCAACCTCTATATCACAACCCCTAACACCTTGTTTCAAAATCAATTCACCCCCAAGAGGTGACACTACACATATAGGAGATGCTAACTGTGCTAACTCCAATTCCAAAACAGATGCAAATGCAGCAGACACAAAGGAATGAGATGCACCCGTATCAATCAAAACATTAGCAACCGAGTTGCAAAACAAGAAGGTACCTCTCACAACTGATGGAGTCGGTACAAGGTCCTGCGTGGTAACAGCGTACACGCGCCCAGACGACCTCTGATCAACCTGCTCACCCCTAGGAGCATAAGATTGCTGCACTGTCTGGGACGATGAAGCCCCCTGATTAGCCTTCGAGGCCTGACCCGACTGAGCTGGCTGCTGACCCTGAATCGGCCTCAAACCAGATGCACTAGGTGTGCCACCCAACTGTGGGCAATACCTCTTCATATGCCCTGGCTGACCACACTGATAACACGAGAGTGGTTGACCTCTACTCTGACTCTGGCTCTGTGATCGAGCCGAAGAAGATGCTGCTCTCTGAACTCCTCCCCTCTGAGGACAAACTGGAGACTTGTGGCCCAGCTGGCCACACTTGAAACAGGTAATGTCTCCCTGACTGCCTTTTCCCGAACTAGCACTCGGTACAGGAAAAGTCGATCTAGCAAAGCTACCCTGAGACTGCTGGGGATTAAAACCCTTCTGTCTCCTACCATCATTCTGACTATCCTGACTCCTCATGGAGCCCTTCTGTCCTTCCTCATCTTCCTGCATCATAATCTCCATATGGGCTGCAGCATCAACCATACGCCCATAATCCCGAATCATAGTTCCCCCTACTCTCAGCTTGAGGCCACGCCTCAACTTTTTCTCAAACTCAATACAACGGCGTTCCTCAGACGCCACCAATTCAGGTGCAAACCTGGACAAACTGGTAAATGCAGCCTCAAACTCGGCCACTGAAGAACTCGCCTGCTTAAGCTGACAAAACTGGTCTCGTAGCTTCTCCCTAACTGCTGGAGATAAGTACTTCTCCTGGAAAGCATTCACAAAAGCCTCCCACGTACCTCCTATACGCCCCTTAGTAAACTTCCACCACTGACCCGCATCCCCCTTCAACTGGAAAGATGCCAAGGTCACTTTCAACCCCTCGTCTTCGATGCCAAGCATCTCAAACGTCTTCGTTGTCTGTTCGAGCCATTCATCTGCCTTAAGCGGCTCTTTAGGATCACCCACAAATTCATCCGGATTAGACCGGAAGAACTCCCTCTTCAGAAAGGAAGGTCCTGCATCTGCAACAACAACTTGAGCTTGATTCTCAGCTCTGAGAATACCTACTGACTCCCTGAATGCCCCTGCTATCTCTCGGGCTAGAGCGCCCATAGCCTGCTGGCCTACTGGCTCGGCCACATTGGCCTGGCCAATTCCCTCTTGAACAGCCGGAATTTCTCCTGGCACAGGCACCTCCTGCCTGCCCGTCCTACCACGCCTACCGCGTCCTCGTCCTCGTCCTGACATCCTAATAAAGGAAACAAAGACATTAGCACATTAATAAATGTGCCGAAGCTAAACACTCGCATCCTAATGCAATGGACAACAATAATTCATTCCACGTAAGCACATAATCACATAAGCACCTACGAATTTCATTCCCGGATAATGATAGTCCCAATGCGTTACTATAGTTCCGATTGGAAGCAGCAGTGATCAAGTGCCTTTCCAACAAGACTACTAGAAACTCAAGGGTCCAATCAACATCCTAGAACTACATTCCATACCCACATAATCACATAAACATGTTATCACATAAGCATATAACATTACACTAAGTCTCTATCAAACGAGACGAACCCAATGTGATACTAATCACTTCCCACGTACCCAAAGTATTCAAACCCGGTACGCTCTGATACCAAGTTGTAACGCCCTCAAAATTAACCCATTAAATATCATTGACATGCATTAATTAAAGAAGACAATTTACTAATTCATTCATCAGAGTATTACTAAATAAAGCATTATATGTAACATCGAATAAAATGCCCTACAGGCTTACATCTTTCCAAGCCAACACTTGGATACAAAAATATGAGTTCTAACTCAATACAAGAAAAGCCCTAGGCTTGAATGTTTACATGTACTAACAACCAAAATCAAACAACTAAAAAAATAGTCTTCAGAATCCAAGTCCTTCAAAGCTAAGTCCTTGGAGGTAGCTTATCACCTGAACCTGAAAATGATGTTCCCATAAAGGGTGAGCCACAGCCCAGCAGAAATATACTAAACCACATATAAGAAATGAATAAAGCAATAGTATTTGACAGATGGTTAACCAAGATAATCAACCACTTCATTTTTACAGTCTCATTACACTATTGTCTAAAATACAATTTACTTCCCAATTTTATCAACATGGCTCAGAACCTGGCCAAACTTACAACAGTGAATTACATATACCATATTCACATCCTTCCAATATCAACAAACAAATGAGACTCAAGCTCAATTCACAACACTTCATACTTCCAGATTGATACACATTTTAGTGCTGTATCAATAAAAACACTTCTATATAATAAGCACACATAAAAGTGATGCTAATGGAGTCCATCCCCTATCTCCTCCCAAACAAAATCCGGTTTAGAGGTCCATCCCCTATCTTCCCCTAAACCGTGGAGTACATCCCCTATCTCCTCCCACACAAAACAATATAAATGCAAATGCACATGCAATGCTCAATCAATACACGTATTTTCTGTATCAGTGCAATATTCAAAATTAACGACTTAACCAATGTGATTAGTTTCAGTTATTCCTAATCCACATGCAATGTCTACAACAATCACGACTATCCTCCACCGATAGCCCAAAACAGTTATTTCTAAACAGGAAATAAATGTATCAACTAACATAATTCCAACATTTTCATAGGTGAGTGATTAAACTAACCAACTACACCATTTACTCAATAATGTCCCCAATACCATGAATTTAGCCATATTTCCCCAAATCCCTTAAATTAATTATACAAATTAATTCAATATTACAACCAGGGTTTTCCCAAAAATTACCAAAGTAAACCCAACATATCAACATACCAAAACTTAGAGCAAAACCTATAAAATGGAGTAGGAAATCCCTACCTCGAAGAGAACAACCCAAATGAAGAAGACAGAGATGATACCCCAAATACCAAAGTGCTCCAAATCACCAACTATTCAGATTAAATGGAAGCCCTCAACTCACTCTATCTTTTTAATGAAGGATCTAGGGTAGAAACACTCCTTAAATGGATCAAATCTAAGAGAGAAGGTGAGTAGAGAGAAAGAAGAGTCGGACCTAGGGTTTGGAATCAAAATAAGATGAAAAAGACTGATCAAATCCCGCTGCTGTGTATATAAACTGGACAGGCTCGCTCGAGCGAAGACTTGGTCGCTCGAGCGACCAGACACAGAGAAACCATGCTCGAGCCAAGGAAACCTTGCTCGAGCCAACAACCCAAAAGCTCGCTCGAGCGAAAGAAAGCTCGATCGAGCGAAGAACTCAAACCCTCAGGTCTGTAACCAGACACACGCTCGAGCGAAGGAACTATTGCTCGAGCGAAGAACAAACTAACTCGCTCGAGCGAATAAAAGCTCGCTCGAGCCAAGAATGCAAAGCTTCAGGTTCAACCCAGACGCAAACTCTCGCTCGAGCTACCAAACCCCGGCTCGAGCGAAGAACCAAAATAACATCTCGCTCGAGCGACAAACTCCTCGCTCGAGCGAACAACCAAAAACCCGGACAGCAAGACTTGGTTTCTAAACCCAACCAACCTGAAACAAACCTGCCCAACACAACCCATAATTCCAAATGAGAGAATAAAGGACAACAACAACAATATACAATGACAAAATCTACGGAACCTAAGTCCGGATACAATAATCAGATGGGAAAAGACCGGGGTCGCTATAAAACCAGCGGCCACACCACTCTTTGTAAGGGAGGAGCCACTAATCGAGCTTCCGTGGGTGATGGATCTCAGGCGATCGTGACGAACAAGGAGCTGAATTGGTGCTCCGATTGCCGGCGAATGCGAGGTGGAGCGGCGGAGGAGAGCTATTCCGTGGTTGGTGGAGCGACGATGAGAGAGGGAGGGAAGAGGAGCACCGGAGAGGGAGAGGGAGAGAGGCGTTGGTTTGTTTAGGATTTGGTTTGAAACAAAATACTATATATGAGTGGTAATTTTACACAATTGGCGACTAAACATTTTGGTCGCCAATTAATTTTATAAATCCCTCCAAAATTTGAAATGTCTCCCTCCAAATATTTTAGTTCTTTGGCAACTAAAATATTTTTTAGTCGCTAAGAATAAATTTTTGGCGACCAAACTTTTGGTTGTCAAAGATAAAAAATAATTTTTTATTTTACATTCGGCGACTAAATGGTTTTAGTAGCCAAAATTCAATATACGGCGACTAAAATATTTTTTTGTCGCTGAAAATATGTTTTTGGCAACAAAACTTTTGGTCACCAAAGATAAAAAATAATTTTTTGTTTTACATTCGGCGACTAAATGGCTTTAGTAGCCAAAACTCAATATACGACGACTAAAATATTTTTTTGTCGCTGAAAATATGTTTTTGGCGACCAACTTTTGGTCATCAAAGATAAAAAATAATTTTTTATTTTACATTTGGTGACTAAATGGTTCATGGACCTTGACTTCAGCTAATTCTAGACTCTGTTTGGGAAAGTCTCATGGACCTTGACTTCAATTCCACACTGGTGGTTTATCATCGTCTGCTGCACACTTTGCACAAAAACAACACCAACCGTTTAATATACTATTTATAAGATTCATACATAATATTTTCATTTTCATTGTATTTAGATTATAAATTTAAATACTGATTTAAAAAATTAAAAAAAAAACTTATATTTCATTCATATTATTTAGAGAAAATTAGTCTAACATCCCTCTCCAACTTTTAGCAATGGGAGAGGTCCACAATAAAAAAAATTTGTAGTCTAAGGTCCCTCACCTATACCCATATATAACACCCACTCTTTCATTTTCTCTCCTATCCCTTCTTGCACCAAATAACTCTCTCTCTCTCCTCTTTGTCTGCAACATTGTTCAAAGCTTCATTGGCATTGACTACGACAGAGGAATTCGCACTAACAAGATTTATAAAGCTGATCGTCGATTTATATGAAGATTCTTGATAATGCTTTATACAACAAGATTTATATGAAGCAACGCACTAGTCCTCATTATTGTTCCTCCAATCACTAGTCCTCTGATGAAGATTCCTCCGTCAACAAATATCATTACCCTCGGAGGAAAAATATCAAGAAGCAGAACACTAGTAATCTTTATAAAGCATTATAGCAGATATGAAAGCAGAAACAAAATGCATCAGTTACATATTCACAAGCACAACTGAAAAATATTTATCATTGCTTCTCTTACTTTTTTCTCGTTTCTTCTTCATTGTCTTTATTGTTGATCTCAATAAACCAAATCTTAAAATCTTCATACAACATTTATTGAAGAAATCCACATAAAAAGGTGTATTCGGGAGCTGAGGACATGGATTCAGCAAAGAAAGTGTTTGATGAAATGTCAAGGAGAGAATGTCTAAGGTCTCTCAAATCAATCTAGAGAAATTTCAATCCAAACCAGAGAATTTCTCTAGACCAACCTAAAAAAAATTTAGTTCAAACCAGAGAATTTCTCTAGTCATCCAATACATGAAGCAGAAGCAGCGATCGTTATGCACAAAAGTAAAAGATAATGCTGCCAAGAAAACACAACATCTACCTGGTCAAGATGTGCATCTACAGATGTGAACAAAGTTGGGACCATGAATTTGTTTAGTAACTTGCTACTGTGGATATTGGGCGGGGCTTCATCTAAAGGGTTCAACTCATTTCTTTCGATGTTTAGAGACGTGCGAGATCAAGGCGGCCAAGTTTATCCAGATCTAGCTAGGTAAGAAAATCATGCAACATAAAATGCTCCCTAAGGATTAGAATGTTGGTTGGTCCTTGTATTTTTTGAATGTTTAATTCTAATGTTATTGTAAAGGGTTTTGTAGAAATATTAGTTTATACATAAATGGTTGCATAAACTGGATATGGAGTAATGGTCAACAACAATAGTATTGTTAATAAATAGAAGTTGAAATAAGAAAAGGAAAAAGAAAAAAAAATTCTCTAGTTTGAACTTAGAGAAATTTCAATTTTCTCTGGTTTGAAACCAGAGAAATTTGGTGTTGGTGATGTGTAAAATTTTCTCTGTGATGTGTCCAGAGAAATTTGGTGTTGGAGATGTGTAAAATTTCTTTGTGATGTGTCCAGAGAAATTTCATGTGGGTGATGTGTAAAATTTTCTCTGTGATGTGTCCAAAAAAAATTGGTGTCGATGAGTAAAATTTTCTGTTTGATATATCCAGAGAAATTTGGAATTGGAATTTTCTCTGTGATATGTCCAGAGAACTTTGGAATTTTCTCTGTGATTTATCCAGAGAAATTCTCTGAATCGAATTTTCTCTAGATCAATGTTAAGGGACCTTAGATATTATGAAAATATCAAGTCCCCTTTATGCTACAAAATTTTAATATCAGGGACCTTAAAAAAAAATCGCCATAATATTTTTCTTCATACATGATCTATAGTGAAGCATGAATTGAATTCAATCTCCACCACATATAGCCATTTGTGGATAAATTTGGGGTGCCAAATTTTGAGACCTAGTTTTTTTGTAAAAAAAAATAGTCTATATGGTTTGTCTCCAAAAACATGTTTGGTTGAAAATTTTTAAATTTTTTTTCAAAATCACTTTTTTTTTCAACTACACATTAATAATCACTTTTTCATTCTCCTCTTTTTCTCAATCACTTTTTCTCTTATACCCATTTAATCAACTACAAAAATAATAATAATAAATATTAAATCATCCCAAACTCCAACATTTGAAAATTATTTTCAAAATCTATAATTAAACAAATTTTCAAAATTTTTAAATTCTCTTAAAAATTTTATTTTAAAAATAATATGTCAAAACACAAACCCTATATTTGCTTCATTTTTCTCTCTTCTCTCTCTCCTGCTACACCGAAGACGAACTTGGTTCTCCAGCATTGACTGGATTCCCAAGTAGACCACTTCGGCCACATGGCACAGTCGGAGATCAGTAAGCTCAGCTGCATCTGATAAATCTTTCCAATTTTCTCTATTTGGCATTCTCATTGAATTCTTGCTTTTATATAAGTAGGTGATTGATTACATTTCTTGCAAAATCACATGAGATTCTATATAGATTTCGTGGGTTTTATTTTCCTGTTCATTTTTATCTAAACCCCGTTTATGATAAAGTTTTAAACCCACCAAATTCATTTAGATTCCCCAATTCAACTTTCCTCATTTATTTCTATTTGATTCCACATTTTTATTTATTATTATTTTATTTTATTTTATTTTTTATTTATTTTTCCTGTGAGTTTGCTGAGATAAATGAGGATAACTGGAAGTGTAGTTGTTGAGAAATAGTTTGTTTTTGTAAGAAAATGTAATTTAAAATTGAATTTCCTAGGGGAAAAAACATGCCTTGTTTTGATATAAGCATTTTGCATTAGATGGTTACCATGTTAGGTTGGGACTGTTTTGCTGAGAAATGTAATTTGGAGGTTTTGACAGGCTAGGTGCAGGCAATGGAGATAGTAGGGGCTAGGTGCAGGCTAGGTGTCAGCTGAGAATCGTACGCCTCAATGTTCGATTCAGGTAAACAATTTGATTCAAATTTTAACTATAATTTACGTTGCTTGTCGTGGTTGATGATTTATCTCAATTAGATATATGAATCTCTTGAGTTTCGAATTCTAATTCTAAGCTCTGTATAATCTGAACCTTTAGGTTCTTGGAGAATCATGTTTTGGTTTGATTCATAATGTTTGTTGTTGAATTCAAACTGTTACACGACAATTATTAATCATTATTGTTGCTCCCATTGAAGGTATTTCTCTTGTAATTGACTTTGGATTGTTGAGTTTTGCACTAGTTCTTGGGATATTCATGGTTATATGATATGATGCACGGATATGGATACGGGACACGTAAATTTTTAAAAAAATAGAGGACATGACATGCTGGAGACACGTTTAATATATATAATTTTATTTATTTATTATATGTCTAAAATAAAAAGAAAAATCATTAATTTTTATACAATTACAATAATAATAAAATTAATAAACATATTTTTTAAATTTTTTAATAAAAAATGAGTCTTTTTAAATAAAAATAATTTATTTTATGAATTTTAAGTTTAATAAAAATAAGGATAAAAAAAAAGTGAGGGAAGAAACTAAAGGAGGAGGGAGAAATAGAAGAGAGAGAGAGACGGGTGAATCAGCAACAGGGGGAAAAAAATAAAAAGGAGAAACAAAGGAAAGGGAGAGAGAGAATTGGAGAAGACGAAGAAAAGGGAGGAGAAGAAGGTGGAGACAGAAGACGAAGACGAGGAGGAGGAGAAGAAGAAGAGAGCAGACGAAGAATACCTCAGCTTCTTCAATTGATCTGAACAGGTTAGGGCTCCTCTCCCCTCCTCCACTCCCTCGATCTCTTTCTCTGTCTTCTCTCCTCCCTCGATCTCTTTCTCTCCAACAGTTAGGGCTTCGATCCACCTCATGCGTGTCATTTGCATTCGATTCGTAGATGTTGGATTTGAGATCAAACTACTTTTATTCGTTTGCTTATTTATTGTTCTGGCCTAAGATTTTAAGCTCAAATATGGACTTGACTGATGTTGTTTTTGATTTGAATGACTTTGATCTGGATTGAACGGATGCAGATCCTGAGCTAGCTAATTCGAAATGCTATAATCTAGAGTTTTTGGTTCTCTTAGATTTAGGGCTTTGATTTGGTATTGACCTAGAGTTCTATGTGCTATCTTTTTCCCTTTTCTTTTCCATCTTTCTTTCTTTCTTTCATTTCATTTAAAAAAAATAATAAAAAAAATAAGCTAAATATTTAAAAACTGATGTTATAATTCCAAAAATAGAGGATGGTTACATAATTACCATAATGCCGTAGTTTTATACGCAAATATTTTTGTTTTTAGGTTGATTTGTTAGCTTGCTTTTTATGAATCCATATCAAGAAATTAGACAAAGTTATGAGCTTTCTCTCTACATTGAATTGGCTTTTCCTTGAGCTTCTTATGGGCTCATGAATTTTGGCAACAAAGTGATTATGATGGGTCAAACAGATTATTGTCATGATGATAATATTGCTAGTTTAAACAGTTTTATCTCATCTCATGCTTATGTTTCCTGTAGAGCTGATCTTGTATTTATGTTGTTTACTCTATTCTGGGGTGGTATGACCTCACTTTTCTTATAAAAATACAATGACATTCACCATATGTTGTTGGTCCTTATCGAGCATCTCTTTAATATTGGATTCATTGCAGGGTAGAAATGTCGATGCCTTGATTTTGTATTGACAAGCTGTGCCCTCTCTGTCTCATATCCAAATATGATTTTCCTTTGCCCTACAGGTATGTGTATGTATTGTTTCTTTCGATTTTGCTGTCAATGCTACTTTCTGAATGTGTTTTGTTTAAGTGGAAGTGTTTTAGCTTTTCATTGAAGTGAATAGGTGAGGTTGTTCAACCATAATTTGATTCAATTTACACTTCTTCTATGCGTCTGCTACATAATAAGACTTGATTCTTTCACTCTTTCATTTTTGATTCAGATAGAAAACTTGAAGATCTAATGATAAATTTTTGGTGAAAATCCAATAAAATTTTAGCACATTTTGCAATAGAGTTTGAAGGCAGTGATTTATTGTGCTCCCCTGGTACAACTTCAAGAAATTTGACTTATTTTTATTTTGAATTGTTTTGAGTGTCTCCTCGACTAAAAAACTTATAGAAAACAGTAGGTTAAAATAGAATTCAGCATAGTAATAAAACAAAACACAAACTAGTTTGAGATTTATTTAAAATTCATTTATTGGAATTTTCTTCTATTACACAATATACTAGGCTTATGGAGGGACTGCTTGTTAAAATTTCATGAAATTACGAGGTAGAGAACTATTTTTAAAAATTCATCAAAGTCAGGCCTTTGCACAATTTCAATTCTGCGCAATCATGAAAACTCACCCCCAAAATAGCTATGCTTTTGCTTTACTAAAGCCTCTTTTCATTCCATCTTGTAAACATGATTTAAAATACATCAAAGATCAATAAATTCATGCTTGAAACAATTTAACAAGAAATTAAAAATTGATTTGAAAAAGTTACCAACTAAGAAATTTTTGTCAAGCTCTCTAGAAATTGAGTGAAGTTCTGCTTAAGGACTTGTACCTCATTGTGTTTCGAATTATTTTGCAGGGGAAGTGTGGTATTGAGAAACAACCTTCTTATTTATTTATTTATTTATTATTAATTTTTTTTTTTTTTTTTTGGGGGGGGGGAGGATTGCTCTAATTGAGACTAGGTCAGGCACAATTTTTAAGGTCACAATTTTCTACATAAGGAAAATTGCTTCTACGAATCATCTTCTTCCTTTTATTGGTGCTTTCGCTCTTTCCAAATATTTGGTTAATCGTGAATAGTAGAGTAGAGTCCAATTATATCTTTTGTGCTTGTATAGTATTTTGGTCCTTAACTCTCAAATCTTTGAAGCCCTTTTAACTGTGTCTCTTTGTGATGCTAGCTGTTTAGACATAATTGATAGTTACCTAAATCATTTTGAACTGAAATGACGCAGAAGTGGCTTCGGCAGAGTTAGTACTAGTTGTGGAGAAACATATGTTAGAATATGCTTCTCTTGATTCTGTTGTTAAAGCCATATTTTTCTTGTTATCAGATATATTCTTGGTGTTGTATGGAAAATTCCATTTTGTGGGGTGTCCAATAATTATCTACTTTATTTTATTTATTTATGTATTTATATGTTTTTTGGGGGACTTTTAACCTCTTTTCCCTTTTAACCTTAACTATGAGATTCTTCTTTTTATTTTCTGAAACAAAATTTTAGTATATAGAGAAAACCAATTGTATTGAAGAAATGCCCTAGCACTGTAAAATGTAGCTAAGGTCTTGCATAAACGATGAAATTCTGATACAGGGAATGAAACAATTACTCATGATAGAAATAAAGGAAGGAACAAAAGAACTTCAAAAATGGAATATCAACACGTAGGTGATTTAGAAAACCGTAAGTGAGGTGTTTAAGTTAAAGTAATATCGTTAAGCTATAATTACTCAGTAAATTCTCTTTCTTAGAGACTAATTAAACTTGGTCACTTAAGATAATGAAACAATTAGTGGCTTAAGCTATTATTTCATACAACAAAAGAGAGAAGGATGGATAAAGTTAGAGAGAAAATTTCTTCTTGAGAGGTAGAAGGGAAAAAAAACTTTAAGTGAGGTGCTTAAGTTAAACTAAGATCATTAAGTTATAATTAGTAAGTAAATTCTCTTCCGTAGAGAATAAGCATGATTAGTTTGAGTTAAACTCGGTCATTTAAGAAAATGAAATTGATTATATATAAATTTTGGTTTAAATTCACTTAAATGAGTAGCAAAAGCAACCCTATCAATGAAAATCTTTCCCCACATACAAACAGACTACCTGATGAAATACATGTTATAGCAAGCTCTGTTATCATGGTTCATTAGATGTTTCACTGTTTATACAAAATGGTAAGGTTTATGCATGATTACAAGTCTGTGGTTCGAGATGACTTACTTTGCCTTGTCTGGAGGAACATCTCTCAACCACTCAAGGTCAATGCTTCCATGTTTTCTAACCATTCGGTTTTAGGAAATCCTGCATAATCATGTAATCATTATTGACTTTATTTATAGGTTTCTGCATTTAGCTTGTTATTACACACGACTAGAGCCATTTGAAGCTGATTTTGACAAATATGATTTGTACTCGTACCTTGATTCACTCTGCTAGCAAGTTGTTCATTCCTAGTTCTCTGATAGAATTAGAAATCTCATTGACATCTGCACATTGTATTGCTTCATAGTCCAGGGAGTCCATAGCATTAACTGATTTACCCTTTTTTGACCAAACTTACCTTTTGCATATAGAGAGCATTAGCACCTTCTTGACTAGGGCAGGATACCTTTTTTCTAGGATTGTATTATTGCCTCTTTGAATGGTTTAGTGAATCTTAGATTTCATTTCTAAATTAGTACAGGGCAACCCTACGCCCCCAATAGGCATGAATGCTACTTATGTGGTTATGTGATATTTTGGAAATGATTTGATTTGATTCCAGGGATCAACTATGAGAAAGACAGGGATTTCATTCCCAAACTTTGGGGAGTCTGATATGACAGTGATTTGATTCTGTGGCAATTCGAGGTATTTGGGGCAGTAATCCAATTTCAAAGATTTGGGGATTCAATTTAAGCAGTGATTCATATTTTGATCATGATTTGAGTAATCGGTAGTAAATTTCCCGATTATAAAGAATTTGAGTTTGAATTTAGGTTCTTGCCTTAGCAATAAATAAAAAAAAGAAAAGAATGATTGCCTTTTTAAAATTTAAATCTCCAAGAAAACATGTGATTAAAGAATAATTTCTAAAAAAAAGAAACTTTCCAACTTAAGTAGAGCCACAGAGATTATGGAAGGTGTTTGATTGAATAAGAATCTTTAAGTCATTGATTTTAGGGGGAATTTCAACTTTTATGAAAAAGGAAGTGGTGACCAAATCTTCAATTTTGAATAAAATTCGGAATCCCCTAAAAGATATTTGACTAAAGAGACAATTGTTTGATTAGATACTTGGAATAAAATCGAAAGCTCCTTGGGAGGAAAGAATTTTGAAAGAAAACCCGAGTAGAATTTTAGTAATTATGAAATTTTTTTGATCAAACAGAAATCTTTAGATTTTTGACTTTAGATGGAATTTGATTTTATGGAAAAGTGTTGATAAGGAGGTAATGACCGAGTCTCTCACTTTGAAATGAAATTTTGAATTTCCTTAGAAGACATTTGACTATAAGGTAACTGATTGATTTCTTGGAACAAGATCTAAAATTTGTTGGAATTTTTTTGAAAATAAAATTTGAATAGAGTTCGGAAATTATAAAAAGTTCTTTTCATCAAGTAAAAATCTTTGGTAAGGAACCTTAATTTTATGGAGAAATGTTAGACAAGGAAGTAATGACCAAGTCTCTCATTTTGAATAAAATTTTGGTTCCTCTATAAGATATTTGGCTAAAGAATGATTGTTTGATTGATTCCTTGGAATAAAATCGGAACTCCTCAAAACATTTGAAAAAAAAGAGGAAAGGAAAACATTGAAATTTTAAATAAAAAAAGGCATTTTATTTTGAAAATGGATTGTGAAAAAAAAAAAAAAAGAATTGAAATTTGATCACGCACTTTTGAAAATAAATTGGGCCACATTTCGAGAAACAATAAATAATGGAAAGACAATTGTTTAGATTGATCACTTGGTAGGATTCCTTAAAATTGCCTTGGTTGGGAATGGGTGATGATGATGATTTCGAGATCCGATGGTAAGTGTTAAACAAAATTGACTGGGTCCATTCACCTATTCTCAGGTTTGTTGCATAATATCCCAGACATTATTCGTGGGTTATGTTATGTCAATAAGGCAAGCATCAAATTATGCTACTAGTACTGTTTGATCATTCCCTTGTGGAAGGAGAGGTATATTGATAGTATTAACTGATGTATCCTTTTGTGACCAAACTTACCTTTTGCGTATAGAGAGCATTAGCACCTTCCAGATTAGGGCAGGATACCCTCTTTTCCAGGATTGTATTATTGCCTCTTTGAATGATTTAGTGAATCCTAGATATCTTTTCTAAATTAAGACAGGGCTACCCTACCCCCCCCAATAGGCATGAATGCAAATTATGTGCTTATGTGATATTTTGGAAATGATTTGATTTGATTCCAGGGATCAACAATGAGATAACCCATGAATAAAGAATTTGATATTGAATTTGGGTTCTTACCTTAGTGATAAAAAAAAAAAAGAAAAAAAAAAGAAAGTATTATTGCCTTTTTAAAATTTAAATGTCCAAGAAACACGTGATTAAAGAATAATTTCTAAAAAAAAGAAACTTTCCAACTTAAGTAGAGCCTCAGAGATTATGGAAGGTGTTTGATTGAATAAGAATCTTTAAGTCATTGACTGTAAGGGCAATTTCAACTTTTATGAAAAATGGTAGATAAGGAAGTGGTGACCAAATCTTCAATTTTGAATAAAATTCGAAATCCCCTAAAAGATACTTGACTAAGGAGACTATTGTTCGATTAGATACTTGGAATAAAATCCAAAACTTCTTGGGAGGTAAGAATTTAAAAAAAAAAAACCGGAGTAGAATTTTAGTAATTATGAAAAGTTTTTGATCAGTTAGAAATCTTTAGGTTTTTGACTTTAGGGGGAATTTGATTTTATGGAAAAGTGTTGATAAGGATGTAATGACCAAGTCTTTCACTTTGAAATGAAATTTTGAATTTCCTTAGGAGAACTTTGACTATAAATAAGATCTAAAATTCCTTGAAAATTTTTTTAAAATAAAATTTGAATAGAGTTCGGAAATTATGGAAAGTTCTTTTCATCAAGTAAAAATCTTTGGGCCACTGACTTTGAGGGAACCTTAATTTTATGGAGAAATGCTTGACAAGGAAGTAATGACCAAGTCTCTCATTTTGAATGAAATTTTGGTTCCTCTATTTGGCTAAAGAACGATTGTTTGATTGATTCCTTGGAATAAAATCTGAACTCCTCAAAACATTTGAAAAAAAAGAGGAAAGGAAAACGTTGAAATTTTAAATAAAAAAAGGTAATTTATTTTGAAGAAGAATTTTGAAAAAAAAAATAGAAGTTGAAATTTGTTCGCGCACTTTTGAAAATAAATTGGGGCACATTTCGGGAAATAATAAATAATGGAAAGACAATTGTTTAGATTGATCACTCTGGTAGGATTATTTAAAATTCCTCAAAAGTGCCGTGGTTGGGCAACTATCACCTAATGGGTGATGATGATGACTTCTAGATCTGATGGTAAGTGTTTAACAAAATTGACTGGGTCCATTCACCTATCCTCGGGTTTGTTGCATAATATTCCGGACACTATTCGTGGGTTATGTTATGTTAATAAGGCAAGAATCAGATTATGTTATTTGTACTGTTTGATCATTCTGTTGTGGAAGGAGTGGTATAATGATAGTCATAATTGATGTACCTTTTTGTGACCAAACTAACCTTTTGCATATAGGGAGCATTAGCACCTTCCAAACTAAGGCAGGATACCCTCCTTTACAGGGTTGTATTATTGCTTCTTTAAATGATTTAGTAAATCCTAGATCTCATTTCTAAATTAGGACAGGGCAACCCTATCCCGCAATAGGCATGCATGCAACTTATGTGCTTATGTGATATTTTGGAAATGATTTGATTTGATTCCAGGCATCAACAATAAGAAAGACAATGATTTCATTCCCAAAATCTAGGGAGTTTGATATGGCAGTGATTTGATTTTGTGATACTCTGAGTTATTTAGGTCAATGATCCAATTACAAAGATTTGGTTGTTCAATTTAGGCAGTGATTCATATTTTGATAATAATTTGTGTAATCAATAGTAAATTAGGGTGGTGGTTTCCCAATTATTAAGAATTTGAGTTTGAATTTGGGTTCTTACCTTAGTGATAAAAAAAAACAAAACAAAGAAATGATTGGCTTTTTAAAATTTAGATCTCCTAGAACACATGTGATTAAAGAATAACTTTGAAAAAAAAGAAACTTTCCAATTTAAGTTGAGCTTTGGAGATTATGGAAGGTGTTTGATTGAGTAAGAATCTTTAAGTCATTGACTGTTCGGGGAATTTCAACTTTTATGAAAAATGGTAGATAAGGAAGTGGTGACCAAATCTTCAATTTTGAATAAAATTTGAAATCGCCTAAAAGATATTTGTCTAAGGAGACAATTGTTTGATTAGATAATTAGAATAAAATCGTAAGTTCCGTGGAAAGGTAGAATTTTTAAAGAAAATCCGAGTAGAATTTTAGAAATTGTGAAATGTTTTTGATCGGATATAAATCTTTAGGTTTTTTACTTTAGAGGGAATTTGATTTTATGGAAAAGTGTTGATAAGAAGGTAATGACTGAGTTTTTCACTTTGAAATGAAATTTTGAATTTCCTTAGAAGACGTTTGACTATTAGGTAACGGTTTGATTGATTTCTTGGAATAAGATCTAAAACTCTGGAAATTTTTTGAAAATAAAATTTGTATAGAGTTCGGAAATTATGGAAAGTTCTTTTGACCAAGTAAAAATCTTTGGGCAGCTTATTTTGGGGGAACCTTAATTTTGTGGAGAAATGTTAGACAAGGAAGTAATGACCAAGTCTCTCATTTTTAATAAAATTTGGTTCCTCTATAAGATATTTGGCTAAAGAATGATTGTTTGATTGATTCCTTGGAATAAAATCAGAACTCCTCAAAACATTTGAAAAAAAGGAGGGGAGGAAAACATTGAAATTTTAAATAAAAAAGCCACTTTATTTTGTAAAAGAAGAAGTTGAAATTTGATTGCATACTTTTGAAAATAAATTAGGGCATATTTCGGAAAACAATAAATAAGGGAAAGACAATTATTTAGATTGACCACTCTGGTAGGATTCCTTAAAATTCCTCAAAATTGCCTTGGTTAGGCAACTATCACCTAGTGGGTGATGATGATGACATCGAGATCCGATGGTAAGTGTTAAACAAATTTGCCAGAGTCCATTAACATATCCTCAGGTTTGTTGCATAATATCCCGGACACTATTCGTGTGTTATGTTATGTCAATGAGGCAAGCATCAGATTATGTTACTAGTATTGTTTGATCATTCTGTTGTGGAACGAGTGGTATATTGATAGTAATAACCGATATACCTTTTTGTGACCAAACTTACCTTTTGCATATGGAGAGCATTCGCACCTTCCAAACTAGGGCCGGATACCCTTCTTTCTAGGATTGTATTTATGCCTCTTTGAATGATTTAGTGAATCCTAGATCTCATTTCTAAATTAGGAAGGGCCAACCTTATCCCCCAATAGGCATGAATGCAACTTATGTGCTTAAGTGATATTTTTGGAAATGATTTGATTTGATTCTAGGGATCAACAATCAGAAAGACAATGATTTCATTCCCAAAATCTGGGGAGTCTGATATGGCAGCGATTTGATTTTGTGATAGTCCGAGTTATTTGGGGCAATGATCCAATTACAAAGATTTGGGTGTTGAATTTAAGTAGTGATTCATATTTTGATGATGATTTGAGTAATCAGTTGTAAATTAGGGGGGTGGTTTCCCAATTATAAATAATTTGACTTTGAATTTGGGTTCTTACCTTAGTGATGAAAAAAAAAAAAAAAAAAAGAATGATTGCCTTTTTAAAATTTAAATCTCCAAGAAAACATGTGATTAAAGAATAACTTCTAAAACAAAGAAATTTTCCTATTTAAGTAGAGCCTCGGAGATTATGGAAGGTGTTTGATTGAATTAGAATCTTTAAGTCATTGACTGTGTGGGGAATTTCAACTTTTATGAAAAATGATAGACAAGGAAATGGTGACCAAATCTTCAATTTTGAATAAAATTTGAAATCTCCTAAAAGATAATTGACTAAGGAGACAATTGGTTGATTAGATACTTGGAATAAAATCCAAAGCTCCTTGGGAGGAAATAATTTTGAAAGAAAATCGGAGTGGAATTTTAGAAATTATGAAAAGTTTTTGATCAGACAGAAATCTTTAGGTTCTTTACTTTAGAGGGAATTTGATTTTATGGAAAAGTGTTGATAAGGAGGTAATGACCGAGTCCTTCACTTTGAAATGAAATTTTGAATTTCCTTTGAAGACATTTGATTATATGGTAACTGTTTGATTGATTCTTCGAATAAGATTTAAAATTCCTTGGAAATTTTATGAAAACAAAATTTGAATAGAGTTCGGAAATTTTCGAAAGTTCTTTTCATCATGTAAAAATCCTTGGGCCATTGACTTTGTGGGAACCTTAATTTTGTGGAGAAATGTTAGATAAGGAAGTGATGACCATGTCTCTCATCTTGAATAAAATTTTGGTTCCTCTATAAGAAATTTGGCTAAAGGATGTTTGTTTGATTGATTCCTGGGAATAAAATCCGAAATGCTCAATACTTTTGAAAAAAAATAGAAATGGAAAACTTTGAAAATTTAAATAAAAAATATGACTTTATTTTGAAATAGGATTTTGAAAAAAAATTGAAGTTGAAATTTGATCTTGCACTTTTGAAAATAAATTGGGTCACATTTCGAGAAACATTAAATAATGGAAAGACAATTGTTTAGATTGATCACTCTGGTAAGATTCCTTAAAATTCCTGAAAATTCCCTTGGTTGGGTATCTATCACCTAATGGTTGATGATAATGACTTCAAGATCCAATGGTAAGTGTTAAACAAAATTGACTAGGTCCATTCACCTATCGCAGGTTTGTTGCATAATATCCCGGACACTATTTGCGGGTTATGTTATGCCAATAATGCAGGCATCATGCTATTAGTAGTGTTTGATCATTCCCTTGTGCAATGAGAGGTATATTGATAGTAATAACTGATATACCCTTTTGTGAGCAAACTTACCTTTTGCATGTAGAGAGCATTAGCACCTTCCAAACTAGGGCAGGATACCCTCCTTTCTAGGATTGTATTATTGCCTCTTTGAATAATTTAGTGAATCCTAGATCTCATTTCTAAATTAGGACCGGGCAACCCTACCCCCCAATAGGCATGAATGCAACTTATGTGCTTATGTGATATTTTGGAAATGATTTGATTTGATTCCAGGGATCAACAATGAGAAAGACAGTGACTTCATTCCCAAACTTTGGGGAGTTTGATATGGCAGTGATTTGATTCTACGGCATTCCAAGTTATTTGGGGCAATGATCCAATTACAAAGATTTGGGGGTTCAATTTCGGTAGTGATTCATATTTTGATAATGATTTGTGTAATCAGTCGTAAACATATTTTGATAATGATTTGTGTAATCAGTAGTAAATTAGGGCGGTGGTTTCCCGATTATAAAGAATTTGAGATTGAATTTGGGTTCTTACCTTAGTGATAAAAAAAAAAAGGAAGTATTATTGCCTTTTTAAAATTTAAATGTCCAAGAAAACATGTGATTAAAGAATAATTTCTAAAAAAAGAAACTTTCCAACTTAAGTAGAGCCTCGGAGATAATGGAAGTTGTTTGATTGAATAAGAATCTTTAAGTCATTGACTGTATGGGAATTTCAACTTTTATGAAAAATGGTAGATAAGGAAGTGCTGACCAAATCTTCAATTTTGAATAAATTCGAAATCCCCTAAAAGATACTTGACTGAGGAGACAATTGTTTGATTAGATACTTGGAATAAAATCCAAAGCTCCTTGGGAGGAAAGAAGTTTGAAAGAAAACCCGAGTAGAATTTTAGAAATTATGAAAACTTTTTGATCAGACAGAAATCTTTAGGTTTTTGACTTTAGAGGGAATTTGATTTTATGGAAAAGTATTGATAAGGATTTAATGATGGAGTCTTTCACTTTGAAATGAAATTTTGAATTTCCTTAGAAAAACTTTGACTATAAGGTAACTGTTTGATTGATTTTTTGGAATAATATCTAAAATTCCTTGGAATTTTTTTTAAAATAAAATTTGAATAGAATTTGGAAATTATGGAAAGTTCTTTTCATCTAGTAAAAATATTTGGACCACTGACTTTGAGGGAACCTTAATTTTGTGGAGAAATGTTAGACAAGGAAGTAATGACCAAGTCTCTCATTTTGAATAAAATTTTGGTTCCTCTATAAGATATTTGGCTAAAGAATGATTGTTTGGTTGATTCCTTGGAATAAAATCTGAACTCCTCACAACATTTGAAAAAAAAAAAAGAGGAAAGGAAAATGTTGAAATTTTAAATAAAAAAAGACACTTTATTTTGAAGAAGAATATTAAAAAAAAATAATGGAAGTTGAAATTTGTTCGCGCACTTTTGAAAATAAATTGGGTTACATTTTGAGAAACAATAAATAATGGAAAGACAATTGTTTAGATTGATCACTCTGGTTGGATTCCTTAAAATTCCCTTGGGCAACTATCACCTAATGGGTGATGATGATGATTTTGTGATCCGATGGTAAGTGTTAAACAAAATTGCCTCGGTCCATTCACCTATCCTCTGGTTTGTTGCATAATATTTCGAACACTATTCGTGGGTTATGTTATGTCAATAAGGCAAGCATCAGATTATGCTTCTAGTACTGTTTGATCGTTCCCTTCGGGAAGGAGTGGTATATTGATAGTAATAACTGATGTATCTTTTTGTGACAACTTATCTTTTGCATGTAGAGAGCATTAGCACCTTCCAAACTAAGGCAGGATACCCTCCTTTCTAGGATTGTATTATTGCCTCTTTGAATGATTTAGTGAATCCTAGATCTCATTTCTCTAAATTAGGACAGGGCAACCCTATCCCGCAATAGGCATGAATGCAACTTATGTGCTTATGTGATATTTTGGAAATGATTTGATTTGATTCCAGGGATCAACAATAAGAAAAACAATTATTTCATTCCCAAAATCTGGGGAGTCTGATATGGCTGTGATTTGATTTTGTGATAGTCCGAGTTATTTAGGGCAATGATTCAATTACAAAGGTTTGGGGGTTCAATTTAGGCAGTGATTCATATTTTGATCATGATTTGAGTAATCAGTACTAAATTAGGGGGGTTGTTTCTCAATTTTAAATAATTTGAGTTTGAATTTGGGTTCTTACCTTAGTGACCAAGTCTCTCATTTTGAATAAAATTTTGGTTCCTCTATAAGATATTTGGCTAAACGATGATTGTTTGATTGATTCTTTGGAATAAATTCTGAAGTCCTCAAATTTTGGAAAAAAAGAGGAAAGGAAAATTTTGAAAATTTAAATAAAAAAAGATTTTATTTTGAAAAAGGATTTTGAAAAAAAATTGAAGTTGAAATTTGATCATGCACTTTTGAAAATAAAGTGGGGCACATTTTGGGAAACAATAAATAATGAAAAGACAATTGTTTAGATTGATCACGTTGGTAGGATTCCTTAAAATTCCTTAAAATTCCCTTGGTTGGGCAACTATGACCTAATGGGTGATGATAATGACTTCAAGATCAATTGGTATGTGTTAAACAAAATTGATTAAGTCCATTCAACTATCCTTAGGTTTGTTGCATAATATCCTGGACACTATTTGCAGGCTATGTTATGCCAATAAGGCAAGCATCAAATTATGCTATTAGTAGTGTTTGATCTTTCCCTTGTGGAATAAGAGGTATATTGATAGTAATAACTGATGTACCCTTTTGTGAGCGAACTTAATTTTTTCATATAGAGAGCATTAGTACCTTCCAAACTAGGGCAGGATATCCTCATATCTTGGATTGTATTATTGCCTCTTTGAATGATTTAGTGAATCCTAGATCTCATTTCTAACTTAGGACAGGGAAACCTTACCCGCCAATAGGCATGAATGCAAATTATGTGCTTTTGTGATATTTAGATAATGATTTGATATGATTCTAGAGATCAACAATCAGAAAGACAGTGATTTCATTCCAAAATCTGGGGAGTTTGATATTGGAGTGATTTGATTCTGTGGCAATCCGAGTTATTTGGGACAATGATCCAATTACAAAGATTTGCTGGTTCAATTTAGGTCGTGATTCATATTTTGATCATGATTTGAGTAATCAGTAGTAATTAGGGGGGTCGTTTCCCAATTTTAAAGAATTTGAGTTTGAATTTGGGTTATTATCTTAGTGATCTGAAAAAAAGAAGAAAAAAAAATGAATTATTGCCTTTTTAAAATTTAAATCTCCTATAAAACATGTGATTAAAGAATAACTTCTAAAAAAAAAGAAACTTTGCAACTTAAGTAGAGCCTTGGAGGTTAAGGAAGTTGTTTGATTGAATAAGGATCTTTAAGTCATTGACTTTAGGGGGAATTTCAACTTTTATGAAAAATGATAGATTAGGAAGTGGCGACTAAAACTTCAATTTTGAATAAAATTTCAATTCCCCCAAAAGATAATGGACTATGGAGACAATTGTTTTATTAGATACTTGGAATAAAATCCAAAGCTCCTTGGGAGGGAAGAATTTTGAAAAAAAAAACAAGTAGAATTTTAGAAATTATGAAAAGTTTTTTATTAGACAGAAATTTTTAGGTTTTCGACTTGAGAGGGAATTTGATTTTATGGAAAAGTGTTAGATAAGGAGGTAATGTCTGTGTCTCTCACTTTGAAATAAAATTTTGAATTTCCTTAGAAGACTGTTTGATTGATTTCTTCGAGTAAGATTTGAAATTCCTTTGAAATATTTTTAAAATAAAATTTGAGTTGAGTTTGGAAATTATGAAAAGTTCTTTTCATCAAGTAAAAATCCTTGGCCTATTGACTTTGAGGTAACCTTAATTTTATGGAGAAATGTTAGACAAGGAAGTGATGACCAAGTCTCTCATTTTGAATAAAATTTTGGTTCCTCTATAAGATATATGGCTAAAGGATGATTGTTTGATTGATTCCTTGGTATAAAATCCGAACTCAAAACTTTTGAAAAAAAAGATGAATGGAAAACTATGAAAATTTAAATAAAAAATGGTGCTTTATTTTGAAAAAAAATATAAGTTGAAATTTGATCATGCACTTTTGAAAATAAATTGGGGTACATTTCGGGAAACAATAAATAATGGAAAAACAATTGTTTAGATTCATCACTTTGGTGGGAATCCTTAAAATTCCTCAAAATTAGCTTTGTTTGGCAACTATGACCTCCTTGTTTATGATGACGACTTCGAGATCCAATGGTTATTGTTAAGCAAAATTGATTGGGTCTATTCACCAATCCTTAGGTTTGTTACATAATGCCCGTACACTATTCACGGACTATGTTATGTCAATAAGGCAAGCATCGGATTATGCTATTAGTACTATTTGATCATTCCCTTGTGGAATGAGAGGTATATTGATAGTAATAACTGATGCTCTTTTGTGACCAAACTTACCTATTGCATATAGAGAGCATTAGAACTTTCTAAACTAGGGTAGTAGACCCTCCTTTCTAGGATTGTATTATTGCTCTCCTTTCTAGGATTCTAGTATTGCCTCTTTGAATGATTTAGTGAATCCTAGATCTCATTTCTAAATTAGGACAGGGCAACCCTACCCTTCAAAAGGCATGAATGCAAATTATGTGCTTATGTGATATTTTGAAAATGATTTGATTTGATTCTAGGGATCAACAATCAAACATGCAGTGATTTCATTCCAAAATATGGGTAGTTTGATATTTCTGTGATTTGATTATGTGGCTATTTGAGTTATTTGGAGCAATGATCCAATTACAAAGATTTGGGCGTTCAATTTAGGCATTGATTCATATTTTGATCATGATATGAGTAATCAGTAGTAGTTAGGGGGGTGGTTTCCCAATTTTAAAGAATTTGAGTTTGAATTTGGGTTCTTACCTTAGTGATCAGAAAAAAAAGAAAAGAAAAGAGATTTATTGCCTTTTTAAATTTAAATCCCCAACAAAACATATGATTAAAGATTAACTTCTAAAAAAATGAAACTTTGCAACTTAAGTAGAGCCTTGGAGGTTATGGAAGGTGTTTAATCGAATAAGAATCTTTTAACTAATTGACTTTAGGGGTAATTTCAACTTTTATGAAAAATGGTAGATAAGGATGTGGCGACCAAATCTTCAATTTTGAATAAAATTCCAAATCCCCCAAAAGATAATTGACTAAGGAGACAATTATTTGATTAGATACTTGGAATAAAATCCACAGCTCCTTGGGAGGAAGGAATTTTGAAAGAAAACCCAAGTAGAATTTTTTAGATTAAGAAATGTTTTTGATTAGACCAAAATCTTTTGTTTTTTGACTTTTGAGGGAATTTGATTTTATGAAAAAGTGTTAGATAAAGGCTAATGAGGCTAATGGCAGAGTCTTACACTTTGAAATTAAATTTTGAATTTCCTTTGAAGACATTTGACTATAAGGTAACTGTTTGATTGATTTCTTCGAATAAGATCTAAAATTCCTTGGAAATTTGTTGAAAATAAAATTTGAGTGGAGTTTGGAAATTATGGAAAGTTCTTTTCATCAAGTAAAAATCATTGGGCCACTGACTTTGGGGGAACCTTAATTTTGTGAAGAAATGTTAGACATGGAAGTGAAGACCAAGTCTCTAACCTGTGTAGTAGCTAAACAAGAAATCGGACTTTCTACGACTGAGTATTTGGTAGATAAAACAACACTATTGTCGACTAAAAATTTGGTCGCTGTAGTTATTTGAAGTTTTGGCGACTAAAAATTTAGTAGCTGAAGATGTGATTTAAATTAAATTAGTATGTTTTGAGTGACTAATAGATTAGTTGCCATTTTGCCTCACCAGTGACTAAATCTATTTTTGTCGCGAATACCTTTCACTTTTCCCTACTAAAGTCGCCATTTTGTTATGCCTTTTGGTGACTAAATGTTTTTTTAGTCACCAATACCTTCCCTGACAATCTTCCCCCGACAAATCCCGCGACCAAAATATTTAGTAGGGAAAATATTTTGGCGACTAAAAACCTTACTTTTGGTGACTAAAAATTTAGTTTCCAAAGTGCAATTTCTTCTTGTGCATTTTGGCTATGTGATGGCAGTCATCGTGTGGTGTTGGGGTATTGATAGTGGCGATAACGATGATAGTGATAGTTGGAACAATAATGATGGTAATAGTAATAGTAATGATGGCAATAACAGGGGAGATGGAGGTGAACTGCATGAAATTGCTCAAGTCTACATTGTGCTCTTGGAGGAAACTAATGAACTCCATGAAATTCTCTTCTGTTGGGCAATAGTGACCACTGCATGGCCATATAGCCTGAAAAATATAGAGAGAAAAAAAAATCAGCAAATGAAGCATTGGTTGTGATTAGGGCTTTGTTTGAAAAGTTGGGTTGATTTTTTAACTTTTAAATTTTTTGGTTATTCTAAAATTTTGGTTAAAAAATTCGCTTGGGTTGATTTTTTTTAATTTTTTTGACTTTTGTAAAAAAAATGGTAAAATGATTATGGTTTAAATGTGATATTTTTTCTTATTAACTTTTTAACTTTTGGATGTCCAATGCCCCAAATGGAAGGGTTAACTTGTCAACAAGTTAATGGCCTTGGTCAAATCAACCTGGAAACATTTAGGGTGTGTTTGGTTTGTGTTTTGAGATAAATTTTTTAAAAAAAAATTTGAGTAGTGAGTTTAGAAATTTTTTTAATTTGTTTGGTTGTATATTTTGAAAATAGTTTTGGAGTTTGGAAATTTGAGATAATTTGATATTTTGTTGTAGTTGAGTAGATATGTGTGAGAGAAAAAGTGATTGAGGAGTGAGGAGAGAAGAGAGAGAAAAAGTGATTGATTGATGTGTAATAGAGAATGAAGTAATTTTAAAAATTTTTTGAAAAAATTTGTACGCAAACATGGTTTTAGAAATTTTCTTCCAAAAACATGTTTTAAAACACAAACCACACACACCCTTATTGATCACAATTATGGATTTGAACTGGTTTAAACATGTTTTAATTGAGTAAAATTGAACAAGCTTACACTTTCGCATTCTTGTCACATCCAATACAAATGAATGGTATTTACGTCATTGCTTGGTTGCACATTCGTGTGACTTAGGAGTAATTATTTAATGTTATAGCGATCCCGGGTTTACCCTTGTTATACCGTGATCCGGACATGTGTCCGTGGATGTTGGTAGTTGTTTATTATCTTGTTTACATCCTTTCTTACTTTGTATTTGAGTTATAGGATGTGTTGGGCGGGTTGGTTACAGGTTGGTTGAGTTAGAAACCAAAACTAGTTGCCCAGATTTTTGTCCTGTCCGCTCGAGCGGAGGTGTTGGCGCTCGAGCGGGGAATACATCCATCCAGTATCTTGTTGTGCAGTGTTGTGAGCTCGAGCGTAGGGTTGGGAGCTCGAGCGTAGGCCTGGTTCTGCAAAAGTGCTGGGCGAGTGCATTTTGCGCTCGAGCGGGAGGTTGGCCGCTCGAGCGGAAGTCTGTGAGTGGCCGCTCGAGCGGGGTGTTTTACGCTCGAGCGGAGACCTGGGTTAAAGTCCCGAAGTTGTGACTTTTCAAATCACTTTTTCACTTTCTCTTCTCTCTCTTACTTTTCCAAAATCACCATTGTTGAGCCTCTCACTCTAGACTCTACCTTCTCTCTAGGTTTTGATCTAGTAGGAGTGATTTACTCACCTTTGGCCTTTACAAAAAAGTTGTTGATCGTCGAGGGCTTCATTTTAATCTGAAAATCTCGGGTTTTGGAGCACGTTGGGTTTTGTCGTCTTCTCCTTTGGGACTTCGAATTTGAGGTAGGGATAACCTACTCCTCTCTATGGGTTTTGTCTTTAAATTTTGGTATTTGGAGATGTTGGGCTTGGTTTGGTAATTTTGTAAAAGTTTGGGGCTTTTGTGTAATTTTACAAAAGTTGGGGTTTTATTCATAATAAACCTAGATGCATGTTTGGCATAGAAAAGTGGAATGATTGTTGAATCATTGATAAAAATGGGACCTAAGGGTTGAAATAGTAATTATGGAAAATGGCCTAATTACATTGTTTAATTAATTGGGATAATTAATTGGTGAGAAATGAGGAAATGAATGTTGATTGAATATCCATTTGTGCATTTATTTTCTGTTTTAGAAATAACTGCTTTGGGCTATCGGTGGAGGATAGTCGAGATTGTTGTAGACAATGCATGATGATTAGGTAAACGAAAACTAATCAATGGAATGTGTCATGGAACTTGACGGTTGATAGAATACATTAATTGTGTGTATTGTGTGATTGTATATAGAACCAATGTGTTTATATACGTTATGTGTAGAGGAGGAGATAGGGGATGTACTCCGCGGTTTAGGGGAAGATAGGGGATGTACCTCTAAACCGGATAGGTATTGGGAGGAGATAGGGGATGAACTCCGTAGACAGAGCTCATATGCTTGTCTAGAGAAGTGAAGATAGAGCTCATATGCTTATCTTTGTGAAGTGTGGATACAGCTTGTATGCTTATCTGTGGATATTGTTGATATACATATCTGTTGAGATTGTGGATATAGCTTTTATGCTTATCTGAATGTGAGATATAGTTTTTATACATATCTGTGGAAATGATGATAGAGCGAGCATGCTTATCTGTTAAAAAGGGAAAATGAAAAGTAATTGGGACTTGTAAGTCGTTGACATAAATATGTAATTTATGTGATTGTATCAGTGTTGACCAACTATCAATTGCTAATGTTTTAGTCATTGTCCATGGTTGGTTTAGTGTATTTCTACTGGGCTGTGGCTCACCCTATATGGGAATATCATTTTCAGGTACAGGTAGCATGCCACCTCCAAGGACATAGCTGGGAGGCTAGTGGCGGGCATAGTTTTGTCGTTTTACTTTTGATGTATTACATGTAATTTCAAGCCAAGGGCTTAATGTGTAAACGAGTTAGAACTCTTTGTTGTAACCAAGTGTTAACTTGGAAAGCTGTAAGCCCGTAGGGCATTTTGTTATGAGGTTAACATGTAATACTTATGTCTTGGAATTCTAATGAATGAAAGGAATGCGGTTAGTTTAAATGTAAATGCATGTCTTATCTGATGGGTTTATTGTTATTATTTTGAGGGCGTTACAAATGTCGTTGACATAGCAATGTCACAAGCACATCTTCACTTTTAATTTCTATGACTCACATAGGACTTACTTGAAATCAAAGGGTTGAGATAAGTTCATGGCGTGACACTCAATAATTTTTTTTTGACATATATGCCCCTCACATCCAAATACCTGAAGAAGGCCATTATGGGCAACCAATCTCCCAGATTGCAGTTGTGGCACCTCCCGCTAGAATTTGATTGAATTTGATTTCATTCATCAGCAATTGAAAACTCAATCCCAAACAAACCCATCAAATACATATAGCTAAGACATGTATAGTTATGAAAAAAATTGAGTAAACAGAGTGATAAAGAGAATTTTTTTTTTATAAAAAAAATGAAGTTACTAGAAAAGCCCAAAAAATGGTCTAGATTTTGATCGCAGCCCACTCTTGCCTGACCACCATGAACTCTTTGGTCGTAGCTCTAACCACAGTCGGCACAGTAGCAGTGAACAGGTCATCAACCCCAAAAGATGAATCAGATGCAGCCACGTGGCCTGCTTTGTCGCTCCTCCATAGCCTCCACTTTCGACCCTTACCACTATTGCCCACATTTCCCTACAAAAAATAAAATAAAATAAAATAAAGTTGAAAACACTTTCTACAAACAAAGAAAACAAGAAAATCAAGCTAATGGGTCAGTGATGGTTGAGAGTATGGGATTACTTGGTGGCTTGATTGGGTCTTCTTGAGACCAATCAGTGATTTCAGCCATTTCCCTAATGCACCCATTGTAGGTAGGTTTTTGTTTGAGGGGAAAACGTTTTCGCTGAGTGATTTTAGAAGGTTTTTGTCAAAGGGGAAAATTATTTTTGCTGAGTGATTTTGAAAGTGTTTTATAGTGAAAACTACGATGGATGAGAGAGAGAGAGAGAGAGAGAGAGAGAGAGAGAGGAGGACCTTCGGTGGATTATATGTTAAGTTCCTAATAGGGGAAGGCTTGAATTTTTTAATTCGAATTAAGAAAAGGAAAAACAGGATTAAAAAAAGTGAAAGTGCACCGGTCATAATTTAATTTTTTTAAAGGTAAATTATAAACACACTCTTAAGGTTTATTCAAATTATAAATTACTTTATCTAATTTTAGAAATTATATTATACCTTTAAGGTTTTTAATTTCATAACAAATATGTCTTTTTATTAGCAAATTATCAAGTTAATTAACAATTTTTAATAATGTTAAAATTTTATTTCATTTAATAATTCAGATAATTTTATTATTGTATAGGTGAATAGTTATAAATTTTATTTTTTCTATTAATTTTGTTAAATAAAAAATTCTAATAGGGAAGTATTTGTAATTTTTCAAATTACAGAGGATAATTCGTATTTTAAGCAAAATTCAGAGATTGTATTTGTAATTTATCTTTTTTTTTTAAATATTAAAGTACTGTTTCTATTTAAATTTTTATTTTATTATGATCTTAAGCTTTTTAAATTTGTACCCTTATAAATTATTATTTAATAATCAATTGTAAAGTTATACGGTTCGTTTAATTTCAGAAAGAATGAAAGAAATTGATAGTAAGGAGGTTACGTAAAATTATATTTGTTTTGATAATAGTTGTTAGTGTGGAGATTATTAAATTAGTTTTAAATAAAATAATAAAATAAATAAAAATCATGGTTTTTACTTAAGAAAAAATTAAATATTAAGGTTCAAAATGTACTGTCCAAAATGTAGTAAAAAAATAAAAAATTGCACTTGGCCAAACGATTAGGCGGTCGTCCCATAACACCCTAAGCCGAACAGATTATTTTCTAATATCATCTCATCGCCTAAACTATCAATCCGCTCATGTGAAGCCTTCTATAATTTGAATGGATTACAAATTTGGACCGCAAACAAAACAAATTTGATACAAATTTACAGGTATTGGGTTGCTAATGTGCCTCAATTTGAGGCTTATTATGTGTTTATTTTTATAATCTGAATTGCTTATTTTGTAGGGTTCATTGAGTACTTCATGCATATCAAAAATTATATTGATCGGATATTGATAGCTACCTGATCGGATTGCATATTTTTTTAAAAAATATTTCTCGAAAGAAAAACTTTGTTTATTTTTTTTTATGATAAATATAATTTGATCGTATGGTTATCGATATTTGATTAAGATAATTTTTGACATGCTTAAAGTACTCGACGAACCCTACAAAATGACTGTTTGAATCATAAAAATAAATGGGTTTGTTTGGGAAGTGTGTTGGTTTTTTGGCTTTTTGAATTTTTTAGTCTGGGGCTAAAGGGCTTTTTGATTTTTTTTTTTTTTTTTTTTTTGTTTTTTTGTGAGGAAAAAATGTAATGATTATGGGTTGGATGTGATATTTTATCTTATTGGGTTATATTTCGTCTTTTTGTGGCTAAAATAATCCAAACCTAACCCTACCCAACCTAACCCTTCTTCCCAAATGAAGCCAATAAACCTTAAATTAACAATTATTGTTATGTCATTGACGCAACAGCAACCCCTCATCCAAATTTACTATTCACCACTAGCAATCTGCCCTGGAGAGAGCAAAACAAACGGGCCGTGAAATTAAACCGTCGCCAATATTGATATGTTCCTACTCACTTGCCATGTTGTCATCCACAAACTGCTAGTTGAGGTTTTAAAAATTAAAAATTAATTTGATAAAAATTTTCATATATTTCTTGTCTTTTCAAGTTTATTTTAAATAAATTAATTTTAATTTTTTTAAAAAGTTAAAAATAAAATTTAAACATTCAATCAATAGGTTTATTGTTTTTCCATCAATAAGGAATAATCCAACAAAAATATTAGACGCCAAATATTTATGTAAAATTCTACCCGAGGTGGATTCCACTGTGATGGAAAGAATATTTGAAACGTAATCAATCAATAGTTTGGTTCCGTATGGGAAGAATATTAATCAATCAATAGTTTGGTTTTGTGAAATCCCAAACAAACCAATCGGCTGATTGTCCTTCCATCAATAGTTTTAAAAAAAATCCCATATGAAACCAAACAAGCCATTTTATTCTTTCCATCATTGATTATGTTTCAAATATATTTAAAGAGTTTTATATAATTTAATAGTTAAGTGTGCATTGAGATATTAAATAGAAAAATTCAAGTACAAAGAATCATTAATCGAGGAAGCCAATTACTAAAGTAATTTTACCTTGGATAACTTGAAGTTGGTGTAGATTTTAATAGGATGAAGTATCAATAAATCTTGAAATGTAATCTTATAAATTGTTTAATCTTTCATTTTTTCTTATAAACCCAAATATCTCATTAAAGTTACATAAAAGAGTAGTCACTTACATATTAGAGTTTAATTTTTTAGAGATAAAAGTGGGTTTCTCTAAATGTAAAATTACATATTTAGGCAATCCGTACTATAGAGATTTTGATTTTTTCCTAAATTTGGAACAAATCTTACATTACGCACAATAATATAACACTCTAATATAACACTTCAATAATGTAATAATTCAATGTAACACTAAAAAATTTCGCTGTGTACTTTTTTCAAACATAATAATGTAACACTCCAAAAAATTTTCTTAGTGTATTTTTCTCAAGCGTAGTACTCCATTATAACACCCAAAAAAAAAAAAACACTAAAAAACTCTTAATGTACTTTAAATAATTGTAATACTCACCGTTTGAAATTATATATTTGCCCAAAGGTTACTACGGGATTTTTGTACTCTTTTTGAAATGGTTTAAAGAATCCTACATCATTTTTTTGGAATGTTACATTTGAGAAAAGTACATTAAGAAATTTATTTATGTACATTAGAGTGTTACACTAACGTTGTGTTTGGTTGAGGGATTTAGGAAGGGAAACGAAAAAGGTGTGTGAAACTAAAATGAAGGTATATTTTATTCATATTTCACGTAACTTTCCTACTTTGTCTGTAAACAAGCTTCCCACTTGCTACCATGCAACACCAATTAATTAAATACATACCACAATGCTTGACTTATTAGGACTGCGTTTGGTTACTGTTTAAATATTTATCAAATTGTTTGTTTTTTTACTTATTTAGCTAACAATTGAGAAGGAAAAAAATTAACAAGATTAATTTATATTTGACAATTGTTAAAAAAAGTCATTTTTTGAATTTTTGTTTGTATTTAATGCAATTTTTTAGAATTTGTACTAAAGTTTTTATTTTTCACATTCTTCTATCTGAGAGGGATATTAAAAGTTTTTTAAAAAAATCAAATTAGCCAAGACACATTAACTCTTTTTAGCAAAAATTTTATTGTAAAAAAATTTAAAAGTTAAAAAAAAAAAAATACTGTACCAAAAAATAATTGCCAATCCCATAAAAGTATCTTTTAAACTCATTTATAAATTTTTGAAGATATAATTTGTTGTCTCTAGTGACAACCCCTATGATTCTTTACGATAGATTTTTATGCAATAATCTTTTAATAGTGGTTTAAGAGTGGTTTAAATCCTTAAATTGCTCGATTAATTATGTTTTGGAATTTAACCATCCTTAAACTACCATTGCACTAAACATTTTTGCAAAGAATCCTACTCAGTAAATAGTAATGCTATAGACCCCTAAAACATTACTTCTAAATTTATTCACACTAGCATTTGGGTTTTAATTAATTGATTCTTAAGGAAATCAACAATTGACACATAACTGTCAGTATCATTAAGAATGAAATTAATGGTGATATTTTTAAGGTCTTAAGCATTTTTCAATAACGATAAGATTACATATCTCAAACACTTATAGGTCGAAGACATTTGATGCATTGATAATGCAAGACAATTCTCTAATACTTTTCAAGATTTATTTCTTTGCCATCTCCAACATCCAACCTTAATTTTCACAAATGAGAATTTCAGTGGGTAAGAAAAGTGAAAGTAGAGCTTAACTTAAAAGGAAATATAGAACATTTATATAAGAATATTTTGATTTACCAGTAAAAAGAAAGGTTGTGAGCTCTGAGTATTAAACCAGACATTATAATATAAGTGTAGGTTGTGCCCATAACGATGGTGTGGATCAATCTATCAAACATGAGAAGCAAAAACGTCAAGTACTCCCTAATGAACTTTACTCATAAATTAGTCGAGTTAAATAAGGCTAAACATGTCTAAACATTGAGTTTGATCTCAAACAACAATTACTCTGTGTCAGTTTGTAACAATACTACAAATATATTCTTTTTCTTAATTTTTGCAGGAACATTTGGGTCAATGTGGTTCTCACAAAAATTAAGAATCCAAATATATATGTGTCATTACCACATCAATACCATTAGTGATACTGAATAATTGCTCAATCTCAAGTGACTAAAGAAGGGAAAATAACCCAACGGTGGTGTTCAGGAAAAAAAATTTCAAAAAAGTGGTAAACATTATAAATATTTAATAATTAAAATGATAATTTTTTTATTAATTTGTAATAATTTTTGAAAATTAGCACTAAATGGGACTCACCCCTTGTGAGAGGGTTGTATCCCATTCTGTGTTAGTTTCTATATTTCTAACATTACTGAAATTTCGTGCTCTAGCCAAATGTTTAATAAAAAAAATGTAAATTTTTTTAATTAAATGTTAATTTTAAAATAATGAAATTAAAATATATGATTCTATAAAATGGGAGAAGTGACCTATACCGACCATATTAGGTCCCAAGCGGTGGGTATACAAAATGCGACTTAGGTTTTGTTTGCCAATTTCTAAATAAATTGTTTTTATTTGGTTTAGCTAAATAAGTATTTTTTTTTTCATATTTGCTTAGTTTTGTTTTTTCAAAAATATTTTTTGAATTTTTGAGTTTGTTTTTGTACTTTTTTAATATTTTAACTAAATTTTTTGCATGCATCTAACCTAGATACACTTAAAAAATAAATATTTTGTGAAAAATATAAAAAATATATATACAAAAATATATTGAATTTTTATTTTTTTTATTTAGTCATTTTTGAAAAGATTTTTGGACTAATAGTTTACTTTTTAAGTATAGGTACATTAAGTAAAAAATTTTTAAAAAATAATTACTTAAAATATTAAAAAAGTCTACTAAAATTAAAAATAAAAAAATAAAAAATCTCACTTAAAATAAAATCTCAAAACCAAACAGATTTGAGAATCTTGGTTGATTTGTACGCTCTCGTGGTTAGCCTTGCAAGTGATGTGTGGATTGAGAGGGCAAGTTTCTGAAATTTTTTAAGGTAGGCCATGTTAGGTCGAGACCTAAATCCACCAACCTAGATGAAACAATGTGAACCAACTCAAAGCTAATTTCGGCTTATGATTTAGGCTAGTTTGTTTCGAAAAATATATGAAAAGAATAAATAAATAAAAAAATGTGATTGTAGTAGTGATGGTGGCTACAGTGGTAGAAGTGGTCGTAGTGGTAGCGTCTATAGTGTTAGACACGGGTGATTATTCAATACTCCCAGAGTATGGATACGTGGTGCTCCATAAGATTTTGATTGGTGGAGAGACACAAGGGCTCACGATTTATGATAGAGATGGGGGGACAACATGGGGCTAACTAATTGGTAATTAGTTTGGAGTATGGACACGTAGTACTCCGGAAGTATTGAATAATTTCCCGTTAGACACAGTGATGGTAGTGACAGATTTAGTTGAAAAAAATTTAAAAACAAAAAAATTTTCCTTGCAAATAAATTCATTTTTTTGTTCGCCGTTTGTTTCCCTACTCAATCTTTCCATAGTTGTCTCATCTTTCTCAGTGACCATTGCAGCTGCTTAGGCTTTGTTTGGCGATGGATTTTTTTAACTAAATAGTCACAAAAAGATAAAGTAGATTAAAAATCTAATAAAATAAAATGTTATATCTAAATCATAATTATTTCAGTTTTTTTTCTCATAAAAGTCAAAAAAACTAAGCTAAGTAAACTTTTTAACCGAATCTAAAATAACTAAAAAGTTATAAAACCAACTAAAAACCTAATTGCCAAACGGCAACTAAGTCATATGACTAAAGGAAAAACTTCCACCAACATGACCGTTAGTCCGCTTACATTATTATAACTGTTAATGTTATAAGGTCATTTTGAAGATGCGTTTACATTTAAACCATCAATAAGACATGCGTTTACATTTAAACCAACTGCATTCCTTTCATTCATTAGATTACCAAGACATAAGTATTACATGTTAACCTCATAACAAAATGCCCTACGGGCTTACAACTTTCCAAGTTAACACTTGGTTACAACAAAGAGTTCTAACTCGTTTACACATTAAGCCCTTGGCTTGAAATTACATGTAATACATCAAAAGTAAAACGACAAAACTATGCCCGCCACTAGCCTCCCAGCTATGTCCTTGGAGGTGGCATGCTCCCTGCACCTGAAAATGATATTCCCATATAGGGTGAGCCACAGCCCAGTAGAAATACACTAAACCAACCATGGACAATGACTAAAACGTTAGCAATTGATAGTTGGTCAACACTGATACAATCACATAAATTACATATTTATGTCACGACTTACAAGTCCCAATTACTTTTCATTTTCCCCTTTTCAACAGATAAGCATGCTAGCTCTATCATCATTTCCACAGATATGTATAAAAACTATATCTCACATTCAGATAAGCATAAAAGCTATATCCACATTCTCAACAGATATGTATATCAACAATATCCACAGATAAGCATACAAGCTGTATCCACACTCTACAACAGATATGTATATCAACAATATCCACAGATAAGCATACAAGCTGTATCCACACTTCACTTCACAAAGATAAGCATATGAGCTCTATCTTCACTTCTCTAGACAAGCATATGAGCTCTGTCTACGGAGTTCATCCCCTATCTCCTCCCAATACCTATCCGGTTTAGAGGTACATCCCCTATCTTCCCCTAAACCGCGGAGTACATCCCCTATCTCCTCCTCTACACATAACGTATATAAACACATTGGTTCTATATACAATCACACAATACACACAATTAATGTATTCTATCAACCGTCAAGTTCCATGACACATTCCATTGATTAGTTTCCGTTTACCTAATCATCATGCATTGTCTACAACAATCTCGACTATCCTCCACCGATAGCCCAAAGCAGTTATTTCTAAAACAGAAAATAAATGCACAAATGGATATTCAATCAACATTTCATTTCCTCATTTCTCACCAATTAATTATCCCAATTAATTAAACAATGTAATTAGGCCATTTTCCATAATTACCATTTCAACCCTTAGGTCCCATTTTCATCAATGATTCAACAATCATTCCATTTTTCTATGCCAAACATGCATCTAGGTTTATTATGAATAAAACCCCAACCTTTGTAAAAATTACACAAAAGCCCCAAACCTTTACAAGATTACCAAACCAAGCCCAACATCTCAAAATACCAAAATTTAAAGACAAAACCCATAGAGAGGAGTAGGTTATCCCTACCTCAAATTCGGAGTTCCAAAGGAGAAGACGACAAAACCCAACGTGCTCCAAAACCCGAGATTTTCAGATTAAAATGAAGCCCTCGACGATCAACAACTTTTTTGTAAAGGCCAAAGGTGAGTAAATCACTCCTACTAGATCAAAACCTAGAGAGAAGGTAGAGTCTAGAGTGAGAGGCTCAACAATGGTGATTTTGGAAAAGTAAGAGAGAGAAGAGAAAGTGAAAAAGTGATTTGAAAAGTCACAATTTCGGGACTTTAACCCAGGTCTCCGCTCGAGCGTAAAACACCCCGCTCGAGCGGTCACTCACAGACTTCCGCTCGAGCGGCCAACCTCCCGCTCGAGCTCAGAATGCACTCGCTCAGCACATTTGCAGAACCAGGCCTCCGCTCGAGCTCCCAACCCTACGCTCGAGCTCACAACACTGTACAACAAGATACTGGATGGATGTAATCTACGCTCGAGCGCCAACACCTCCGCTCGAGCGTACAGGCCAAAAATCTGGGCAACTAGTTTTGGTTTCTAAACTCAACCAACCTGTAACAAACCCGCTCAACACATCCTATAACTCAAATACAAAGTAAGAAAGGATGTAAACAAGATAATAAACAACTACCAACATCCACGGACACATGTCCGGATCACTATACAACAAGGGTAAACCTGGGATCGCTATAACCTCCCCCCCTTAAAGAATTTCGTCCCCGAAATTAAACACAAGTTTTCAAAAACAAGTTTTCCTCCATTTTAAACAATGTTACATTTTAACATTCAACAATTCGACCCATTACCGGTCATCCCATCCCTTTAACAAGAGACATATCACAATATGTAAACAACATATGTATTTTCAACATGCATCAACATTATGCACTATCTTTCCAATTTCAACAATATATTCAACAGATATAATGTTACATTCAACTTCCATATGAGGCAAGTTCCAAAACGTACTTTCATTAAACCAAACATTTTCAATGTTTCACAACTTAAGACATATATAAAAGTTCTTAAGTTCAACAAAATGTAAAGTTTTAAATACAAGATTACATATCAACAAACAAGTCCGGATATTTCTCTCGGACTTCCAACTCACGTTCCCAAGTGGCTTCCTCCACTCCGTGATGTTTCCACAAGACTTTCACCAAAGGAATGGTCTTGCCACGCAAGACCTGATCCCGCCTATCCAAGACCCGAACCGGTCTCTCCTCATACGAGGCATCCTCATCTACCTCTAAATCAGTCCAATCCAACACATGTGATGGATCTGGCTCATACTTCCGAAGCATACTCACATGAAACACGTCATGCACTCCGGACAACTGCGGTGGTAAGGCTAATCGATAAGCAACCTCACCAATCCTCTCAAGGATCTCAAAAGGACCAATAAACCGAGGGGATAACTTCCCACTCTTCCCAAACCTCATCAGGCCTCGCCTAGGTGATAATTTCAGAAAGACATGATCACCTACCTCAAACGCCAAAGGCCTCCTCCTACGGTCGGCATAACTCTTTTGTCGACTCTGGGCTGTAACAAGCCTTCTACGGATAAGCTCAACTTTCTCCGTCGTCTCCCTAACCAACTCCGGACCCAACAAAGGTGCATCACCCACCTCGGCCCAACAAACTGGAGACCTACACGGTCGGCCATACAAGGCCTCAAACGGTGCCATACCGATGCTAGACTGAAAACTGTTGTTGTAGGCAAACTCTACCAATGGCAAGTGCCTCTCTCACGTCCCACCGAAGTCCAGGACACAACCCCGAAGCATATCCTCGAGGATCTGAATAGTACGCTCGGACTGCCCGTCAGTCTGAGGATGATAAGCCGTACTAAAGGTCAACTTAGTGCCCAAGGCACTCTGCAAACTCTGCCACAACCTAGCAGTAAAACGAGGATCTCTATCTGAGACAATCGTCACTGGGACCCCGTGCAATCTCACTACGTCCCGAATATACAAGTCGGCAAGATGATCTACCGAATCTCTCACGCGCATAGGAATAAAGTGCGCCGACTTAGTCAACCGGTCTACAACCACCCAAATAGCATCACTACCCCGCTGAGTCCTCGGAAGACCTACAACGAAGTCCATAGTGACATGCTCCCACTTCCACTCGGCAATAGGCAAGGGTTGCAACAAACCCGCTGGCCTCTGATGCTCGGCCTTCACTTGCTGGCAAGTAAGGCATTTCGATACGAAGACAGCCACATCTCTCTTCATACCCTGCCACCAAAACTGGCGACCCAAATCCTGATACATCTTAGTACCTCCCGGATGCACCGCAAGGCGCGAATGGTGAAACTCTCGGAGTACCTCCTCTCGGCAAGACTCCGGTACAAACAAACGGTTTCGGTATCTTACACTCAGGTCGGGATACACCGTCAAACCCTTCTCAACTTTCCCACTGGAGATCTTCTCTCGGAGGGATTCTACCTCAAGGTCACCTCTCTGTGCCTCTAACACTCTAATCTCAAGTGTAGGCTGCACCACGACAGAAAACAAGGCCGCAGCCTCAACAGATTCGCCCAGTAGCAAATCAAACTCGCCAAGTGCTCCCAACATCTCCCATTCCCGGATGGCTATACAAGCTACATCACTAATGGTTTTCCTACTAAGGGCATCGGCCACAACATTGGCCTTTCCCGGATGATAATGCAACTCAAAATCATAATCCTCGATGAACTCCATCCATCTCCTCTGCCTCAGATTCAAGTCTCTCTGTGTAAACAGATACTTCAAACTCTTGTGATCCGAGAATACCTCGAACCTCTCACCATAAAGGTAGTGCCTCCAGATTTTCAAGGCAAAGATCACAGCTGCTAACTCTAGGTCGTGTGTAGGGTAATTTTTCTCGTGTATTTTCAACTGACGTGAGCCATAAGCTACCACTTTTCCCTCTTGCATCAACACACAACCCAAACCCTCTCGTGAGGCATCACAATAAACCGCATAACCCAACCCTCTCTCCGGAATAATCAACACCGGAGCGGTGGTCAATCTAATTTTCAACTCTTGGAATGACCTTTCACAAGTCTCACTCCACACAAACTTGACTCCCTTCCGAGTCAGTCTAGTCAACGGTGACGCTAACCTGGAGAAATCTTTCACAAACCGACGGTAATACCCAGCCAATCCCAGAAAACTGCGGATCTCAAACACACTCTTAGGCTGTGCCCAATCTTGCACTGCCTCAACCTTGGATGTATCAACAGACACCCCTTCCCCGGATACCACGTGGCCTAAGAATTTGACTTCCCCCAGCTAGAACTCACACTTCCCAAACTTGGCATACAACCTATGGGCTCTAAGTAACTCAAGCACCACTCTCAAGTGTGCCTCGTGCTCCTCCTCAGAAGACGAATAGATAAGGATATCGTCCACGAAAACAACCACAAATCGGTCTAAGAACTCCCGAAAAATCCGGTTCATCAAGTCCATAAAGACTGCCGGTGCATTGGTAAGCCCGAATGGCATCACCAAAAACTCATAATGGCCATACCGCGTACGGAATGCCGTTTTCGGAATATCTTCCTCCCTGACCCTCAACTGATGGTAACCCGATCTCAAGTCTATCTTAGAGAAACAACGGGAACCCTTCAACTGGTCAAACAAATCATCTATACGGGGCATAGGGTACTTATTTTTAACCGTAGCCCGATTCAACTTCCGGTAGTCTATACACAATCTCAAGGCACCATCTTTCTTTTTAACAAAGAGGGCCGGTGCTCCCCACGGTGAAACACTAGGGCGAACAAAGCCCTTATCTAGCAATTCCTGGAGCTGAACTTTCAACTCAACCAACTCTGCTGGAGCAAAACGGTAAGGTGCCATAGAAATCGGCGCCGTACCAGGCACTAAATCAATAGAGAACTCTATCTCTCGGTGAGGTGGCAAACTAACAAGATCTTCGGGAAAGACATCCGAATACTCACAAACCACCCTCGGTAATACATGCTGGGTCTCACCACTCTCACCACTCTCAAAGCTAGCAAGTAGACTACTAAGTTCACTTCGCCCTCGCGAATCATACCCCGGTGGCAAAACACTACCAACCCGGTCTCCCAAGAAATGGAACCACTCCCCGCTCAAGGTACACAATGTAACCCTCTGGCGGTAGCAATCAATAACAGCCCGGTATGACGATAACCAGTCCATACCCAAAATAACATCAAAACCCTTCATGGGCATGACAACAAACGGAAAAGGAAGCCTATAGTCGGCGACCTCTATATCACATCCTCTAACACCCTGTTTCAGAATCAACTCACCACCCAAAGGCGATACCACACAAATAGGAGATGCTAACTGTGCTAACTCCAATTCCAAAACAGATGCAAATGCAGCAGATACAAAAGAATGAGATGCACCCGTGTCTATCAACACATTAGCAACTGAGTTGCAAAACAGAAAAGTACCTCTCACTACTGATGGAGCCGGTACTAAATCCTGCGCGGTAACAGCATACACGCGCCCCGTAGGCCCCTGGTCTACCTGCTCACCTCTCGGAGCAAAAGACTGCTGCACAGACTGGGATGACGAAGCTCCCGGATTGGCCCTCGAGGCCTGCACAGACTGAGCTGGCTGAAAACCCTGCGTCTGCCTAGAACCAGACGCTCCCGAAGTGGCACTCAACTGTGGGCAAAACCTCTTCATGTGCCCAGGTTGTCCACACTGATAACAAGTCAAGAGCTGCCCCCTGCCCAAACTCTGACTCTGCGGTCTAGCTGAAGAAGAAGCAGCTTTCTGACCCCCACCCTTCTGCGGGCAAACCGAAACCTTGTGACCCAGCTGGCCACACTTGTAACAAGTGAATTCTCCCTGACTGCCTCTCCCCGAGCCTACACTAGGCACTGGAAAGGTCGATCTAGAGACTGCACCCTGAGACTGCTGAGGGTTATTACCCTTCTGTCTCCTGCCATCACTCTGACTATCCTGGCTCCTCTTGGAGCCTCTCTGACCCTCATCCTCCTCCTGCATCATAAGCTCCATATGAGCTGCAGCGTCCACTAGGTGTCTATATTCTCGAATATAAGACCCACCAATTCTCAACTTAAGGCCCCGCCTCAATTTCCGCTCAAACTCATAGCAACGGCGTTCCTCAGACGCCACCAGTTCAAGTGCAAACCTAGACAGACTGGTAAAAGTAGCCTCAAACTCGGCCACTGACAAGCCCTGCTGATTAAGCCGGCTAAACTGATCCCTCAGCTTCTCCCTAGCTGCTGCGGACAAAAACCTCTCCTGAAAAGCATTCACAAACGCCTCCCAAGTACCACCAACACGAGCTTTCTCGTACTTCCACCATTGACCCGCATCTCCCTTCAGTTGAAAGGATGCCAAGGTCACTTTCAGTGCTCCGTCCTCGATGCCAAGCATCTCAAACGTCTTCGTTGTCTGTTCGAGCCATTCATCTGCCTTAAGCGGCTCTTTAGGATCCCCGATAAACTCGTCCGGATTACACCGGAAGAACTCCCTCTTCAAGAAGGAAGGCCCTGTCTCAGCTGCCTGATTCCCAGCTCTAAGAATACCTAAAGCTCCTGCTATCTCTCTGGCCAAGGCACCCATAGCCTGCTGACCTACTGGCTCGGCCACATTGGCCTGCCCAACTCCCTCCTGCACTGCCGGAATCTCACCCTGTAACGGTACTTCCTGCCTCGCAGGTCTACCACGCCTAGCACCTCTTCCTCGTCCTGACATCCTAATAAAGGCAACACAGAACGTTAGCACATTCATAGGTGTGCCGAAACTAAACTCTCACGTCCTAATGCATGGACAACTGTAATTCACTCCACATAAGCACATAAACACATAAGCATTTACGAATTTCATTTCCGGATAATAATAGTCCCGAGGCGTTACTAGAGTTCCGGTTAGAAACAGCATTGATCAAGTGCTTTTCCAACAAGACTCCCAGAAACTCAAGGATCCAATCAATATCCCAGAAATTAAATCCCATACACACATAGTCACATAAACATGTTATCACTTAAGCACATAACATATGATACCACATTTAAGTCTCTATCAAGCGAGACAAACCCATTGTGATCCTAATCACTTCCCACGTACCCAAAGTATTCGAACCCGGTACGCTCTGATACCAAGTTGTAACGCCCTCAAAATAATAACAATAAACCCATCAATAAGACATGCGTTTACATTTAAACCAACTGCATTCCTTTCATTCATTAGATTACCAAGACATAAGTATTACATGTTAACCTCATAACAAAATGCCCTACGGGCTTACAGCTTTCCAAGTTAACACTTGGTTACAACAAAGAGTTCTAACTCGTTTACACATTAAGCCCTTGGCTTGAAATTACATGTAATACATCAAAAGTAAAACGACAAAACTATGCCCGCCACTAGCCTCCCAGCTATGTCCTTGGAGGTGGCATGCTCCCTGCACCTGAAAATGATATTCCCATATAGGGTGAGCCACAGCCCAGTAGAAATACACTAAACCAACCATGGACAATGACTAAAACGTTAGCAATTGATAGTTGGTCAACACTGATACAATCACATAAATTACATATTTATGTCACGACTTACAAGTCCCAATTACTTTTCATTTTCCCCTTTTCAACAGATAAGCATGCTAGCTCTATCATCATTTCCACAGATATGTATAAAAACTATATCTCACATTCAGATAAGCATAAAAGCTATATCCACATTCTCAACAGATATGTATATCAACAATATCCACAGATAAGCATACAAGCTGTATCCACACTCTACAACAGATATGTATATCAACAATATCCACAGATAAGCATACAAGCTGTATCCACACTTCACTTCACAAAGATAAGCATATGAGCTCTATCTTCACTTCTCTAGACAAGCATATGAGCTCTGTCTACGGAGTTCATCCCCTATCTCCTCCCAATACCTATCCGGTTTAGAGGTACATCCCCTATCTTCCCCTAAACCGCGGAGTACATCCCCTATCTCCTCCTCTACACATAACGTATATAAACACATTGGTTCTATATACAATCACACAATACACACAATTAATGTATTCTATCAACCGTCAAGTTCCATGACACATTCCATTGATTAGTTTCCGTTTACCTAATCATCATGCATTGTCTACAACAATCTCGACTATCCTCCACCGATAGCCCAAAGCAGTTATTTCTAAAACAGAAAATAAATGCACAAATGGATATTCAATCAACATTTCATTTCCTCATTTCTCACTAATTAATTATCCCAATTAATTAAACAATGTAATTAGGCCATTTTCCATAATTACCATTTCAACCCTTAGGTCCCATTTTCATCAATGATTCAACAATCATTCCATTTTTCTATGCCAAACATGCATCTAGGTTTATTATGAATAAAACCCCAACCTTTGTAAAAATTACACAAAAGCCCCAAACCTTTACAAGATTACCAAACCAAGCCCAACATCTCAAAATACCAAAATTTAAAGACAAAACCCATAGAGAGGAGTAGGTTATCCCTACCTCAAATTCGGAGTTCCAAAGGAGAAGACGACAAAACCCAACGTGCTCCAAAACCCGAGATTTTCAGATTAAAATGAAGCCCTCGACGATCAACAACTTTTTTGTAAAGGCCAAAGGTGAGTAAATCACTCCTACTAGATCAAAACCTAGAGAGAAGGTAGAGTCTAGAGTGAGAGGCTCAACAATGGTGATTTTGGAAAAGTAAGAGAGAGAAGAGAAAGTGAAAAAGTGATTTGAAAAGTCACAATTTCGGGACTTTAACCCAGGTCTCCGCTCGAGCGTAAAACACCCCGCTCGAGCGGTCACTCACAGACTTCCGCTCGAGCGGCCAACCTCCCGCTCGAGCTCAGAATGCACTCGCTCAGCACATTTGCAGAACCAGGCCTCCGCTCGAGCTCCCAACCCTACGCTCGAGCTCACAACACTGTACAACAAGATACTGGATGGATGTAATCTACGCTCGAGCGCCAACACCTCCGCTCGAGCGTACAGGCCAAAAATCTGGGCAACTAGTTTTGGTTTCTAAACTCAACCAACCTGTAACAAACCCGCTCAACACATCCTATAACTCAAATACAAAGTAAGAAAGGATGTAAACAAGATAATAAACAACTACCAACATCCACGGACACATGTCCGGATCACTATACAACAAGGGTAAACCTGGGATCGCTATAACTTGCCTTTAAAAATTTTCTCTCCCAACCCGTTGGGCTACACTTCCATATTCTAGATTCGTACACATTAAATTTTGGACCCACTTTGTTAATGGTTGGTGTCACCTTGACTTTTGTTATGTGAGCTACGAAGTCAGATCATCATCCATGGGCCATGGTTCACCATTGAGCTGCATAAATGCATGTTGACCCAATTGCTCACTCTAAAAAATCAAGCCTTTACATGAACATAAACTAAAGAACTTATTGTAATAATGTGTTGGGCAAATTACACAAATAGTTCCTATAGTTTGGGTCTTGTGTCATTTTGGTCCCTGACTTTTCAATTGTGACACATTTGACCCTGAATTTTGAATCTTGTTCCAAATAAAGACAATTGAATATATAATTAGATTTTTCAAGGGTAAAATTGTCAATTTGATAAAATATAAACTAATTTGACAAAAATAAATGTCAAACAAATATTTTTGAATTTTTAAAAATTATTTCTATCTACTAAAAATAAAATTATGTAAAATTGATAAATCTTTTAGACATTTATTTATTTTTTTTTACAAAATTAATTTTTATTATGTGTTTGGATGATGATCATATAAAATTAATTTTAAAAAATTAATCATGTAATTTTTATTAATTTTACATAATTTTATCATTGGTGGATAAAAATAATTTTAAAAAAATTAAAAATATTTTTTTGACATTTATTTTTATCAAATTAGTTTATATTTTATCAAATTGACGATTTTACCCTTGAAAAATCTAATAATATTTTCAATTGTCCTTATTTGGAACAAGATTCAAAATTTAGGGTCAAATGTGTCACAATTGAAAAGTCAGGGACCAAAGTGACACAAGTCCCAAACTATAGGGGTTATTAGTGTAATTAACCCTAATGTGTTTCTTACTATTCCAACAGCACAATTGCTTATTCATATTGAAAAAATAATAATAATAAAATTTAAACTTTTATTATTATTATTATTGTCAGCTATGAAGTATGGGTACTTTGAAAAAAATATGATACCCGTACCAGATACTTACCGGTATATGATACCTCTTATAGTACTTCTGCATACGTACTGGATACACGAAACACGTACCCAAATTTTTTCTTCTCAATTTTTAACGTACCTAGATGTACTTAGTATATATCCAAACCGTATCGTAATTCAATTGAAACAATATTTTCTTCTATTACAGAGATAAAACTCATTTAGCTAGATTTCTTTTTTACTTTTTGTTTTATGCGTAGTATGATTTTAAAATAAAATTATGGTTTGTAAGTTATTTAATATATTGACATTTAATTTTGATTAATATATTTACTTTTGGCATTAAATGTTAATTGTAGGTTGGACCTTAACAAATTAAAATATTTAATTAATTTTTACGTTATTCTAAACTAAAAATAAATATTTTTTTACAAGCATCCCGAGCCGTACCCCTACCTTATTTTTTTTGAATTTTACTGTATTGACATACCTGTATCGTACTAGTACCAATACTCATTCATACCCATGCTTCATAAATTGTTAGGATATTGAACTATGAGTAGCATACCCTTCCACCTCTTATTGTCATTTTATATGAGAATGAGATCATTCATCTCAACGATCATCTTCAATGGTTACTCAAATCTTCTATTAAATTTGAATTTGATAAAAAATGAGTTCTTTTCCTACTCTAACGATTGCATAAATAGGTATCAAATTGAGAATTTCACTTTTCTTTCATCAAACTGAAGATAATGTGCCTTTTATCAAATTACTGTTCATTACCGTTGCCGGATGTCCCGCCAGATGTTCTCTTACATGACTATAGCAATGTGACATGATAATATATATATATATATATATATTTTTCATGTGTTTGTTTGGCGATGAAGTACTGGAATATGTATCACCGATTTGAAATTTTGTATTTAAATACAAAAGAGGCTTCTGGATTAACACTTCTTTCAAAACTCTATATTCACTTTTAATCCATAAGCTTTTCAAACATACATAGCTTGATAGATATGCATATAAGGGTGTAACTTGATTCGGCTCAATCTAATTCAATTCGAATTTTTTTAAGATTTTAGTAATATATTTTTGAATTGAGTGCGGATTTGAGGAGAAATTATAATGTTTGAATTAAATTTGAGATAAACAGAGAAACTGAGCAATCTGAACGACTTAAAATCTTCATTAAATGATGTTAAAATTATCTAAATCGTTAGATCATCTCACTAATTAGAATAAAGGTTGAGACCCCCTTGACACCTTTTAGTTTTGATTGGTCAACTTTTCCTTTTTTTTTTTTTTTTTTTTTCTCTTTTCACCCAATCCCCAACCTCCATGTGTGTGAGGGGGTTGTGGGGGTGGGTGTTTTAAGGGGTCTAAATCAATGCCCCACTAATTATTATACATCCAAGTAATACAATACAATACAATACAAAATTCTAACATTTTATTTTCTCTCACATAAATGACAAAGATTATCGGAATAATGCATTGGTACCTCAATTCTCATCTCTCTTTCATTATAAAAATAATTTTGTTTTGATTAGTTTTAAGGAATTTATTTATTTATTTATTTTTCTGTAAACACCTATTTTTTGCAAATAGAATTCTAAACAAGTGTTAATGAGACACAAGGAATAAGAGGCTTATTGAAATCAAAACACTTTTTATTTAGCTGAATTCAAAATATTATTTTTTAAACATTTTTTAACTATTTCCAAGACAATTTGCCACAAAGACATTCATTAGCATTTGCCTTTTCAAAAATAACAATTATTTTCGTGCAAAATAAAAATGATTGTCAAACTTTTCATTGCTTGTATTTCTTAAAACATGAAAAGCAAAAATAAAAGAAAACAAAAACACAACCAAAAACGACTTTTCTTTTCTTTTCCTTTTCCCTTCTTTTTTTGGTTGGTAAAGAGCGAAATCATTGCCACCTTGAAAAGACAATAATAATACATTAATAGAACATCATGTTAGTAACATCACCTTAATTGTGATGTGAAACTAGTACTACATGACAGCACTCCCTAAACAGTCTTCATGGTGCTAAGCTCCTCCATTAGAATTTGGTGTCCACTATGATAGGTCTCTAGTTTGCTTCCAAACAAACTGATATCATCTGCAACTGCAAGCTCTATAAGTTTAGGGTTTACTTTTTTTTTGAAGCACTTGTTGAATCACTACACGCGGTAGTTTAAGGTCCATATGCTTATAACTGAAGCACTGGTTGAATCAGGGCTTCCCCCGTAGTTAAGCTCCATGAAGAAACCCGCTCCTTCGCCCCTAGCTAGTCTTCCCGGATTAACACAAATGCACTTCACTTGCTCTTCTCCGTCATTTTTATCCCCAATTGACAACACCTGTCCGCATAGGAGATGAAGAGTTAAATTTCATTCATACAATCCAATCTGCTCTAAGCTAGATAAGAAAGAAAACTGGGTTGCAAGCAGAATTTATGTACAAAAAAGTCCACTAGAATGGCGTGTCAATGGCAGTTTTGAAATAGCAAGTCACTTTTATGAGTCTTTTGATTTGAAATGAATGAATATCATTTTGACACATCATTTTGTATAACTATTCTATTTCGTATATCCATCATTACTTTGATATAACTAGAACTATCATTTACCTTCACGAAATGAGCCAAGTCAGAGGATAGGATTAGGATATCTAGATTACAAGGGATCTGAAGAGCCTCTGGAGCGAGAGAAAAATCCACGGGAGTATCTTCCATTGGTGGGTATAGAGGATAGAAGCTGTTTTCAAAAAGTAACCGTCTTTTCAATTGTTTAAACTTCTTAAATATCAAATACAGAAATTTCCATTAAGAGAATAATAAACACATGCCTGTGCTGGCTAACTAGATGATTTGCAAGTCTATTCATGCGCTGCTTGGATCCCCCAGATGGATTCCGTGAGATCTCCTCTCTGCTAAGTTGTTTGAGAACATCTACAGTGCAACAACCTACCTTGATCTGAAAACCCAAAATGTGATTGAAAACTAATTAGAGACTTGTACAATGTGTTTTAACTCAAAATGCTTCAAACCATTGTTTTAGAATTTAAAATAATAAGATTAAACATATTCCCTTGGGAGAACCTTAACTAGATTCTTTCTAATTCCATGTTGCTCTTCCAAATTGTATTCATCTCAAGTTTAGGGCATTCTGCTAATTAGTGTGTTTTTACTCCAAAAGTACGGTTTCAAGCTTTTTTGTGGTGCATGAGATTGATATAATGCAAAAAAATTTCATCTCATCAATGCATTTTGAAGAATTCGGAGGAGCACACACAAACATGAAATTAATGTCTACAAGTACGAACAATCATAATTTAAGAATAAAGGCAATTAGTGATTACCTCATTTGCACTGAAAATCCCCGGATTTGTAAGACTGATTATTTTGAACAAATCTCAGAGATGCATTTGTAATTTATTTTAAAATAATTGAGTCATGACCAAATAAAAAATATTTTAAATTATAATTAAAATAATACCATAACTAATTGAAGTAGCTCCCCATAACTGAAAATTACAAAAGTTGTAACTAAGGTACATGATACACCCTCCAATAGAATTTTCTTTACGTAATTTCTGTAACGCCCTCAAAACAATAACAATAAACCCACCAGATAAGACATGCATTTACATTTAAACTATCCACATTCCTTTCATTCATTAGAATTCCGTTACATAAGTATTACACGTTAATCTCATAACAAAATGCCCTACGGGCTTACAGCTTTCCAAGTTAACACTTGGTTACAACAAAGGGGTTCTAACTCGTTTACACATTAAGCCCTTGGCTTGAAATTACATGTAATAAATCAAAGTAAAACGACAAAACTATGCCCGCCACAAGCCTCCCAGCTATGTCCTTGGAGGTGGCATGCTTCCTGCACCTGAAAATGATATTCCCATATAGGGTGAGCCACAGCCCAGTAGAAATACACTAAACCAACCATGGACAATGACTAAAACATTAGCAATTGATAGTTGGTCAACACTGATACAGTCACATAAATAACATATTTATGTCAACGACTTACAAGTCCCAATTACTTTTCATTTTCCTTTTAACAACAGATAAGCATACTAGCTCTATCATCATTTCCACAGATATGTATAAAAACTATATCTCACATTCAGATAAGCATAAAAGCTATATCCACATTCTCAACAGATATGTATATCAACAATATCCACAGATAAGCATACAAGCTGTATCCACACTCTACAACAGATATGTATATCAACAATATCCACAGATAAGCATACAAGCTGTATCCACACTTCACTTCACAAAGATAAGCATATGAGCTCTATCTTCACTTCTCTAGACAAGCATATGAGCTCTGTCTACGGAGTACATCCCCTATCTCCTCCAAATACCTATCCGGTTTAGAGGTCCATCCCCTATCTTCCCCTAAACCGCGGAGTACATCCCCTATCTCCTCCTCTACACATAACGCATATAAACACATTGGTTCTATATACAATCACACAATACAAACAATTAATGTATTCTAGCAACTGTCAAATTCCATAACACATTCCATTGATTAGTTTCAGTTTGCCTAATCAACATACATTGTCTACAACAATCACGACTATCCTCCACCGATAGCCCCAAGCAGTTATTTCTAAAACAGAAAATAAATGCGCAAATGGATATTCAATCAACATTTCATTTCCTCATTTCTCACCAATTAATTATCCCACCAATTAATTATCCCAATTAATTAATCAATGTAATTAGGCCATTTTCCATAATTACCATTTCAACCCTTAGGTCCCATTTTCTTCAATGATTCAGCAATCATTCCATTTTTTTTCATGCTAAACATGCATCTAGGTTTATTATGAATAAAACCCCAACTTTTGTATAATTGCACAAAAGCCCCAAACTTTCACAAAATTACCAAACCAAGCCCAACATCTCAAAATACCAAAATTTAAAGACAAAACCCATAGAGAGGAGTAGGTTATCCCTACCTCAAATTCGGAGTCCCAAAGGAGAAGACGACAAAACCCAACGTGCTCCAAAACCCGTGATTTTCAGATTAAAATGAAGCCCTCGACGATCAACAACTTTTTTGTAAAGGCCAAAGGTGAGTAAATCACTCCTACTAGATCAAAACCTAGAGAGAAGGTAGTATCTAGAGAGAAAGACTCAACAATGGTGTTTTTGGAAAAGTAAGAGAGAGAAGAGAAAGTGAAAAAGTGATTTGAAAAGTCACAATTTCGGGACTTAGACCCAGTCTTCCGCTCGAGCGTAAAACACCCCGCTCGAGCGGCCACTCACAGACTTCCGCTCGAGCGGCCAACCTCCCGCTCGAGCGCAGAATGCACTCGCCCAGCACTTTTGCAGAACCAGGCCTCCGCTCGAGCTCCCAATCCCTACGCTCGAGCTCACAACACTGCACAACAAGATACTGGATGGATGTAATCTACGCTCGAGCGCCAACACCTCCGCTCGAGCGTACAGGCCAAAAAATCTGGGCAACTAGTTTTGGTTTCTAAACTCAACCAACCTGTAACAAACCCGCTCAACACATCCTATAACTCAAATACAAAGTAAGAAAGGATGTAAACAAGATAATAAACAACTACCAACATCCACGGACACATGTCCGGATCACTATACAACAAGGGTAAACCCGGGATCGCTATAACCTCCCCCCCTTAAAGAATTTCGTCCCCGAAATTAAGCACAAGTTTTCAAAACAAGTTTTTCTCCCTTTTAATCAATGTTACACTTGAACATTCAACAATTCGACCCATTCCCGGTCATCCCATCCCTTTAACAAGAGACATATCACAATATGTAAACCACATATGTATTATCAACATGCATCAACATTATGCACTATCTTTCCAATTTCAACAATATATTCAACACATATAGTATCACATTCAACTTCCGTATGAGGCAAGTTCCAAAACATACTTCCAATAACCAAAACATTTTCAATGTTTCACAACTTAAGACATATAAAAAGCTCTTAAGTTCAACAAAATGTAAAATTTAAATACAAGATTACATATCAACAAACAAGTCCGGATATTTCTCACGGACTTCCAACTCACGTTCCCAAGTGGCTTCCTCCACTCCGTGATGTTTCCACAAGACTTTCACCAAAGGAATGGTCTTGCCACGCAGGACCTGATCCCGCCTATCCAAGACCCGAACCGGTCTCTCCTCATACGAGGCATCCTCATCTACCTCTAAATTAGTCCAATCCAACACATGTGATGGATCTGGTTCATACTTCCGAAGCATACTCACATGAAACACATCATGCACTCCGGACAACTGCGGCGGTAAGGCTAACCGATAAGCAACCTCACCTATCCTCTCAAGGATCTCAAAAGGACCAATAAACCGAGGGGACAACTTCCCACTCTTCCCAAACCTCATCAGACCTCGCCTAGGTGATATCTTCAGAAAGACATGATCACCTACCTCAAACGCCAAAGGCCTCCTCCTACGATCGGCATAACTCTTTTGTCGACTCTGGGCTGTAACAAGCCTCTTACGGATAAGCTCAACTTTCTCCGTCGTCTCCCTAACCAACTCCGGACCCAACAAAGGTGCATCACCCACCTCGGCCCAACACACTGGAGACCTACACGGTCGGCCATACAAGGCCTCAAACGGTGCCATACCGATGCTAGACTGAAAACTGTTGTTGTAGGCAAACTCTACCAATGGCAAGTGCCTCTCCCACGTCCCACTGAAGTCCAGGACACAACCCCGAAGCATATCCTCGAGGATCTGAATAGTACGCTCGGACTGCCCGTCAGTCTGAGGATGATAGGCCGTACTAAAGGTCAACTTAGTGCCCAAGGCACTCTGCAAACTCTGCCACAACCTGGCAGTAAAACGAGGATCTCTATCTGAGACGATCGTCACTGGGACCCCGTGCAATCTCACTACGTCCCGAATATACAAGTCGGCAAGATGATCTACCGAATCTCTCACGCGCATAGGAATAAAGTGCGCCGACTTAGTCAACCGGTCTACAACCACCCAAATAGCATCACTACCCCGCTGAGTCCTCGGAAGACCTACAACGAAGTCCATAGTGACATGCTCCCACTTCCACTCGGCAATAGGCAAGGGTTGCAACAAACCCGCTGGCCTCTGATGCTCGGCCTTCACTTGCTGGCAAGTAAGGCATTTTGATACGAAGACAGCCACATCTCTTTTCATACCCCGCCACCAAAACTGGCGACCCAAATCCTGATACATCTTAGTACCTCCCGGATGCACCGCAAGGCGCGAATGGTGAAACTCTCGGAGTACTTCCTCTCGGCAAGACTCCGGTACAAACAAACAGTCTCGGTATCTCACACTCAGGTCGGGATACACCGTCAAACCTTTCTCAACTTTCCCACTGGAGATCTTCTCTCGGAGGGATTCTACCTCAAGGTCACCTCTCTGTGCCTCTAACACTCTAATCATAAGTGTAGGCTGCGCAACAACAGAAAACAAGGCCGCAGCCTCAACAGATTCGCCCAGTAGCAAATCAAACTCGCCAAGTGCCCCCAACATCTCCCATTCCCGGATGGCTATACAAGCTACATCACTAATGGTTTTCCTACTAAGGGCATCGGCCACAACATTGGCCTTTCCCGGATGATAATGCAACTCAAAATCATAATCCTCGATGAACTCCATCCACCTCCTCTGCCTCAGATTCAAGTCTCTCTGTGTAAACAGATACTTCAAACTCTTATGATCCGAGAATACCTCGAACCTCTCACCATAAAGGTAGTGCCTCCAGATTTTCAAGGCAAAGATCACAGCTGCTAACTCTAGGTCATGTGTGGGGTAATTCTTCTCGTGTATTTTCAACTGACGTGAGCCATAAGCTACCACTTTTCCCTCTTGCATCAACACACAACCCAAACCCTCTCGTGAGGCATCACAATAAACCGCGTAACCCAACCCTCTCTCCGGAATAATCAACACCGGAGCGGTGGTCAATCTAATTTTCAACTCTTGGAACGACTTTTCACAAGTCTCACTCCACACAAACTTGACTCCCTTCCGAGTCAGCCTAGTCAACGGTGATGCTAACCTGGAGAAATCTTTCACAAACCGACGGTAATACCCAGCTAATCCCAGAAAACTGCGGATCTCAAACACACTCTTAGGCTGTGCCCAATCTTGCACTGCCTCAACCTTGGATGTATCAACAGACACCCCTTCCCCGGATACCACGTGGCCTAAGAATTTGACTTCCCTCAGCCAGAACTCACACTTCCCAAACTTGGCATACAACCTATGGGCTCTAAGTAACTCAAGCACCACTCTCAAGTGTTCCTCGTGCTCCTCCTTAGATGACGAATAAATAAGGATATCGTCCACAAAAACAACCACAAAGCGGTCTAAGAACTCCCGGAAAATCCGGTTCATCAAGTCCATAAAGACTGCCGGTGCATTGGTAAGCCCAAATGGCATCACCAGAAACTCATAATGGCCATACCGCGTACGGAATGCCGTCTTCGGAATATCTTCCTCCCTGACCCTCAACTGATGGTAACCCGATCTCAAGTCTATCTTAGAGAAACAACGGGAACCCTTCAACTGGTCAAACAAATCATCTATACGGGGCATAGGGTACTTATTTTTAACCGTAGCCCGATTCAACTTCCGGTAGTCTATACACAATCTCAAGGCACCATCTTTCTTTTTAACAAAGAGTGCCGGTGCTCCCCACGGTGAAACACTAGGGCGAACAAAGCCCTTATCGAGCAATTCCTGGAGCTGAACTTTCAACTCAACCAACTCTGCTGGAGCAAAACGGTAAGGTGCCATAGAAATCGGCGCCGTACCAGGCACTAAATCAATAGAGAACTCTATCTCTCGGTGAGGTGGCAAACTAACAAGATCTTCGGGAAAGACATCCGAATACTCACAAACCACCCTCGGTAACACAACCTGGGTCTCAACACACTCGCTACTCTCAAAGCTAGCAAGTAAACCACTAAGCTCACTTCGCCCTCGCGAATCAAACCCCGGTGGCAAAACACTACCAACCCGGTCTCCCAAGAAATGGAACCACTCCCCGCTCAAGGTACATAACGTGACCCTCTGGCGGTAGCAATCAATAACAGCCCGGTATGACGATAGCCAGTCCATACCCAAAATAACATTAAAACCCTTCATGGGCATGACAACAAACGAAAAAGGGAGCCTATAATCGGCGACCTCAATATCACATCCTCTAACACCCTGTTTCAGAATCAACTCACCACCCAAAGGCGATACCACACAAATAGGAGATGCTAACTGTGCTAACTCCAATTCCAAAACAGATGCAAATGCAGCAGATACAAAAGAATGAGATGCACCCGTGTCTATCAACACATTAGCAACTGAGTTGCAAAACAGAAAAGTACCTCTCACTACTGATGGAGCCGGTACTAAATCCTGCGCGGTAACAGCATACACGCGCCCCGTAGGCCCCTGGTCTACCTGCTCACCTCTCGGAGCAAAAGACTGCTGCACAGACTGGGATGACGAAGCTCCCGGATTGGCCCTCGAGGCCTGCACAGACTGAGCTGGCTGAAAACCCTGCGTCTGCCTAGAACCAGACGCTCCCGAAGTGGCACTCAACTGTGGGCAAAACCTCTTCATGTGCCCAGGTTGTCCACACTGATAACAAATCAAGAGCTGCCCCCTGCCCAAACTCTGACTCGGCGGTCTAGCTGAAGAAGAAGCAGCTTTCTGACCCCCACCCTTCTGCGGGCAAACAGAAACCTTGTGACCCAACTGGCCACACTTGTAACAAGTGAATTCTCCCTGACTGCCTCTCCCCGAGCCTACACTAGGCACTGGAAAGGTCGATCTAGAGACTGCACCCTGAGACTGCTGAGGGTTAGAACCCCTCTGCCTCCTGCCATCACTCTGACTATCCTGGCTCCTCTTGGAGCCTCTCTGACCCTCATCCTCCTCCTGCATCATAAGCTCCATATGAGCTGCAGCATCCACTAGGTGTCTATACTCTCGAATATAAGACCCACCAACTCTCAACTTGAGGCCCCGCCTCAACTTCCGCTCAAACTCATAGCAACGGCGTTCCTCAGACGCCACCAGTTCAGGTGCAAACCTAGACAGACTGGTAAAAGTAGCCTCAAACTCGGCCACTAACAAGCCCTGCTGATTAAGCCGGCTAAACTGATCCCTCAGCTTCTCCCTTGCTACTGCAGACAAAAACCTCTCCTGAAAAGCATTCACAAACGCCTCCCAAGTACCACCAACACGAGCTTTCTCGTACTTCCACCATTGACCCGCATCTCCCTTCAGTTGAAAGGATGCCAAGGTCACTTTCAGTGCTCCGTCCTCGATGCCAAGCATCTCAAACGTCTTCGTTGTCTGTTCGAGCCATTCATCTGCCTTAAGCGGCTCTTTAGGATCCCCGATAAACTCATCCGGATTACACCGGAAGAACTCCCTCTTCAAGAAGGAAGGCCCTGTCTCAGCTGCCTGATTCCCAGCTCTAAGAATACCCAAAGCTCTTGCTATCCCTCTGGCCAAGGCACCCATAGCCTGCTGACCTACTGGCTCGGCCACATTGGCCTGCCCAACTCCCTCCTGCACTGCCGGAATCTCACCCTGTAACGGTACTTCCTGCCTCGCAGGTCTACCACGCCTAGCACCTCTTCCTCGTCCTGACATCCTAATAAAGGCAACACAGAACGTTAGCACATTCATAGGTGTGCCGAAACTAATCACTCACGTCCTAATGCATGGACAACTATAATTCACTCCACATAAGCACATAAACACATAAGCACTTACGAACTTCATTTCCGGATAATGATAGTCCCGAGACGTTACTAGAGTTCCGGTTAGAAACAGCATTGATCAAGTGCTTTTCCAACAAGACTCCCAGAAACTCAAGGATCCAATCAACATCCTAGAAATTAAATCCCATACCCACATAGTCACATAAGCATGTTATCAATTGAGCACATGGCATATGATACTACATCTAAGTCTCTATCAAGCGAGACAAACCCATTGTGATCCTAATCACTTCCCACGTACCCAAAGTATTCGAACCCGGTACGCTCTGATACCAAGTTGTAACGCCCTCAAAACAATAACAATAAACCCACCAGATAAGACATGCATTTACATTTAAACTATCCACATTCCTTTCATTCATTAGAATTCCGTTACATAAGTATTACACATTAATCTCATAACAAAATGCCCTACGGGCTTACAGCTTTCCAAGTTAACACTTGGTTACAACAAAGGGGTTCTAACTCGTTTACACATTAAGCCCTTGGCTTGAAATTACATGTAATAAATCAAAGTAAAACGACAAAACTATGCCCGCCACAAGCCTCCCAGCTATGTCCTTGGAGGTGGCATGCTTCCTGCACCTGAAAATGATATTCCCATATAGGGTGAGCCACAGCCCAGTAGAAATACACTAAACCAACCATGGACAATGACTAAAACATTAGCAATTGATAGTTGGTCAACACTGATACAGTCACATAAATAACATATTTATGTCAACGACTTACAAGTCCCAATTACTTTTCATTTTCCTTTTAACAACAGATAAGCATACTAGCTCTATCATCATTTCCACAGATATGTATAAAAACTATATCTCACATTCAGATAAGCATAAAAGCTATATCCACATTCTCAACAGATATGTATATCAACAATATCCACAGATAAGCATACAAGCTGTATCCACACTCTACAACAGATATGTATATCAACAATATCCACAGATAAGCATACAAGCTGTATCCACACTTCACTTCACAAAGATAAGCATATGAGCTCTATCTTCACTTCTCTAGACAAGCATATGAGCTCTGTCTACGGAGTACATCCCCTATCTCCTCCAAATACCTATCCGGTTTAGAGGTCCATCCCCTATCTTCCCCTAAACCGCGGAGTACATCCCCTATCTCCTCCTCTACACATAACGCATATAAACACATTGGTTCTATATACAATCACACAATACAAACAATTAATGTATTCTAGCAACTGTCAAATTCCATAACACATTCCATTGATTAGTTTCAGTTTGCCTAATCAACATACATTGTCTACAACAATCACGACTATCCTCCACCGATAGCCCCAAGCAGTTATTTCTAAAACAGAAAATAAATGCGCAAATGGATATTCAATCAACATTTCATTTCCTCATTTCTCACCAATTAATTATCCCAATTAATTAATCAATGTAATTAGGCCATTTTCCATAATTACCATTTCAACCCTTAGGTCCCATTTTCTTCAATGATTCAGCAATCATTCCATTTTTTTTCATGCTAAACATGCATCTAGGTTTATTATGAATAAAACCCCAACTTTTGTATAATTGCACAAAAGCCCCAAACTTTCACAAAATTACCAAACCAAGCCCAACATCTCAAAATACCAAAATTTAAAGACAAAACCCATAGAGAGGAGTAGGTTATCCCTACCTCAAATTCGGAGTCCCAAAGGAGAAGACGACAAAACCCAACGTGCTCCAAAACCCGTGATTTTCAGATTAAAATGAAGCCCTCGACGATCAACAACTTTTTTGTAAAGGCCAAAGGTGAGTAAATCACTCCTACTAGATCAAAACCTAGAGAGAAGGTAGTATCTAGAGAGAAAGACTCAACAATGGTGTTTTTGGAAAAGTAAGAGAGAGAAGAGAAAGTGAAAAAGTGATTTGAAAAGTCACAATTTCGGGACTTAGACCCAGTCTTCCGCTCGAGCGTAAAACACCCCGCTCGAGCGGCCACTCACAGACTTCCGCTCGAGCGGCCAACCTCCCGCTCGAGCGCAGAATGCACTCGCCTAGCACTTTTGCAGAACCAGGCCTCCGCTCGAGCTCCCAATCCCTACGCTCGAGCTCACAACACTGCACAACAAGATACTGGATGGATGTAATCTACGCTCGAGCGCCAACACCTCCGCTCGAGCGTACAGGCCAAAAAATCTGGGCAACTAGTTTTGGTTTCTAAACTCAACCAACCTGTAACAAACCCGCTCAACACATCCTATAACTCAAATACAAAGTAAGAAAGGATGTAAACAAGATAATAAACAACTACCAACATCCACGGACACATGTCCGGATCACTATACAACAAGGGTAAACCCGGGATCGCTATAATTTCATTTTATTATATCCCTCTCAATTATTTTTTATTAGAGTAAATTACACTTTTCACTTTTAAAATTTAATTTAAATTTTATTTTTAACCTTATTATTTTAGTTTGAATAATGCTTTAAACCTAGTCTCAATTTAATTATTTTGTTCAAATAATTATTAGTTTCTTCTACACGTATATAGGAGAAATTTGAAACTTATTATAAAATTGTTAATTTTAACAATCTAATTAAAATTAGACTTAAAATGTAGTAACTAAATCGTTTAAATTGAAGTAATGGGATATTAAAATAAAATTTGAGCCAAATTAAAATATTAAAATTACAAAAAATACCTACAAAACCTACAACGTTCTTCGAATATTTTTCCTCATTTGTAAAATGAAAAAAAACATCAGAAATAGTTAAAAATGTCACTAATTTTTGATTTTGTGAAGAAACCTAATTTTTTAAAATTTCCTCAAGATAATTTGATTGAATGCAGTAGTTTGATTTTGCAGAAAATCAAAATTTCAACTCTTTTTCCAATTAATTTTAATGGGACTACTTCAATAAGAGACCCTTGAAAACAAAGTTTTTAATCAAATAATTGATATATGACAAAAAATAAAAGAAAAATAAGAACAAATGGGAATATCGATCTGGTTGACCCTTTGAAATTACATCATCGTCAATTTTTTATTTTTTTTACAAATGCAGTTTTATGACTTATGTTTCAAATTTGAAATACCCCAACAATTATCTTTTTATTTCAATTAAAATTGTATTAGTGGCAGTAGTGCCAGAGTCACGCGACAATTTTTGTTAACAAATTTAACACCAAATTAACAAAAAAAAAAAAAACCACATTAAACTAGCTTATAACTTACAGTCAAAGGGGCTAAAATTGAACAAAGAGATTTGAAAAATTATACTTCACTGGCTGGTAAAATATTATATGCTTCAATAATTAAAGAGATTCGAAAAGTGTACTTCCATTGATTATATGCTTCAATAATTAATCAACTAGTTGTGCAAGTAGTCATAACACCTTGTTTTAAGACCATGGGGAGCCGTAAGACAAGACAAACCAACATCATTTTTTTTGATAATTAGGTATCCGATCAATTTGCGCGCAATTCAATTATCCCCAAGACCCTGAAATTAGGCTTCGTTTGAGAACATACTAATTTAATAACTTTTGACTGAAATATGAATTAAAAAAAATTAGTATGTTTAAGATGACTTTTTAACTTTTTATGAAAAGATGTATAAAAAATAAAGAAAAAAAAGAACCTTTGACTTTTTAATATGAATTATTGACTTTTTGACTAATTTAGTAACTTTTTGACTTTTTAACTAAAAAAGAAGATTCCCAAAGGAGGCCTTAATGATCAGATAAGTCAACATCTCATATATATCAATAAGCTTTTGCTTTTACCTCAACTGCCCTTCTCTCAACTTCAGAGAAAAATAAGAAAACCCAGAAAAGAAGTAAAAAAATATCTAGTTTTAGGCTTTTCCTAAGCTGTTTTTGGGTTCAAAAAAGCCTAAAAGTCATAATCCTAAAATGTTAAACTTTAATAGATTTTTTAAAGTTCCAGACTTAACACAAATAAATAATTTTAAAAAAATCACTGAGGCAAATGAATTTCCCAAAATTAATTTCTTGAATAGTTTTTACACAAATGTTACCAAACCAAACCAACTCTTCTTGTATCCCAGATAATTAAGGTCAGTTATTATTGCAACCTCAACACCTCTGAGTCTATCCATTACACCATTGACCCCTTTGTGTCCCCCTATAAAAACAAAACTGGGAAAGGGAATCTGCAAATTGGAACATTTAGTCCCTGGCATTTTTCTGGATTCTCTTATTTAGTTTGTCTTGCTCACGGTACCTTCCACGCTGTTCTTCTCTCTGCCGCTTCTTTGAAAGCTTCACGATCTGATGGACGGAGGGCTTCACCGTGAAGGCTTCACGGACGGAGGGATTTGACGATGGAACGCTTCACGGACGGAGGGAGATGGAGGGGGAGGGGGAGAGGGAGAGGGAGAGGGAGAGGAGAGGGAGGGAGAGAGAGAGATGAGACTGAGTCTGATATTTGAGGGAGAGAGAGATGAGGGCCACGGTCGGTGAGAGAGAGAGACACAGAGGAAATGAGAGGAAATGAGATCATCTGAGAGAGTTGAGAACAAAAGTACAACTAATATTTATATAATACAAAATATAATCGGGGAAAATATAATACAAAATATAATACAACTAATATTTAATAATACAACTAATCATCAGAGGCGGGGATGAATCGGGGAAATTCCGGGGCGGGGCCGGGGCCAGGGCTGACGAGCCCCCGTCCCCGGCTCGAAATTGATTGGGGAGTGATTTTTTAATACCATCCTCGTCCCCGCGGGAATATTTTTCGGGGAAAAATCACTTATTTCGGGGTCGGGGGATCGGGTCCCCGTCGGGCCGGGTTTAAATTGCCATCCCTAGTTGTCATAGATCATAGGTGTCACGTTATGTTTATGTAGGTGTCATGTTACTTTACGTTATATAGGAAATTGAATGTTACCATAGATCATATTTATATGAAACGTAACGTGACACCAACATAAACCAGCAACATTTTCACATTCAATTTTAAAAAATAAAAACTCATTAAGTTTGCGAAACGTAACGTGACATGTTACGTTACGTTTATGTAGGCGTCACGTTACGATACGTTTATATAGGTGTCACGTTACGTTACATTTATGTAAGTGTCACGTCACGTTACGTTTATGTAGGATCATGTGGAATACATTCCTATCTAAATAGGACTTGAGACTCTATAAGAAATTACATAGGACTTAGCCTACCATAAGTGTCTGAAAAGGGACTTATAAATAATTCTCCCTTAATTTTTTATCATTTTTGGTTTTAAATATTATAAACAAAAAATTATGTCCTTCTAAATTACGAGGACTTAAAAAATAAATTTTTTAATACAAATATATTTTTTTAACAAAATACAAAAATATTTAGAAAATGAATGACTTTTTTAACAATTGCCAAACATAATGGATTCTATTATTATTATTATTATTATTATTATTATTATTATTATTATTATTATTATTATTATTATTATTATTATATCTCAATTGTCAATTAAACAAATTAAAATAAAAAAATAAATATATACTATGTGAGTGTTTGGGAAGTGGGTTTTTTTTATAGGTTTTTTTAATTGTAGGATATTATTGGAGAAATTTTTTTTTGTGTTTGGGAAGATAGTTGGGTTTTTTTGTGGTTGGATGTGATGTTTGCGAGATAAAAAGTGAAATGATTATGAGGTTTGATGTGATATTTTGTTTAGATTGTTTTTTTTTGGTTTTGTAATCAATTTGTTTTTTAGTGAAAAAAAAACAATAAAAAACCAAAAACCAAACTTCCCAAACACCCCCTTATGTATACATTATACAGTTACCTATATTTATTTATGGTAAAAAAAAATTGCAGTTATGATTTAATTAAATGGGATTATGGAAACGATAATGTTCCTAATTTGGCCGCCATTATTTTTTTTATTTATGTATTAATACATGCATTACAGTACCAACTTGGCGAATAAAATGCTAGTTAGATACAGAGAGAGAGAGAGAGAGAGAGAGAGTGTTTGGATTTGGTTTTTGTTTTATTTTACTGGGTGTCTTCCTGTTAAATCCTTTCAACATTTGTATTGATCCTTGTTGTGGGTATTGTTGATTAGGTAGTTTTCATGCTGTATTGTTTTGGGATTGAGGAGATCAAGGTATGCACTCCAAATACTTGTGATATTGTTGCTCATTTTTTTTTACCTTATTGTAAATTTATAAAATACCACAAAATGTTGATATTTCTTCATCCTCTGTGCTTACAGATTAAGATTGGTTAGGTGATTAAGATCCGATTCACATTTTCCTCCTCTTTTGAACCAGTGTTTCTCTGATTTGGAGGCCATTGAAGTTGGAGCTGATTCACATTTTCCTCCTCTTTTGAACCAGTCCTATTTTTGTTCATTGCTGGAGTCATGGCGACAATGCTGCATTCTAAGTCCAGGCCCTCGTATTCTTGGTGGTGGGACAGTCACAATAGCCCAAAGAATTCAAAATGGCTTCAGGAAAATCTTAAAGGTGTTTGTTTTGTCACTTAATTTTTGTTGGTTTCTAGTTTTAAGGATTGATGTCTTTTGCTTGCAATTGATATTTCTGTGTTTGTCCTTTTCTTTTCTTTATGTTGTTTATTATTTTAAAGAATCATGAAATTATAAGATAGTAGAAAGCAGAGGCAGACCTTCATATTATCAAGTTAGGGAACTTACTCCTAGGTCTTTGGTCCGGTAATTACTGATATATGTGGGACGAGAGGACTACATGTACTTGGGGGATTAGTTGGGGAGAAGCCCCGGACACCCTTGTGAGCAAAAAAAAAAAAGGGATGGGACTTGCCAAAAAAATATATATATAGAAAAAGAAAGCCCAAGTATGGAATTTCTTGATAGTTATTATTTGGATTTCCATTCCTTCCATTAGATATGGAACCATTTTTGTTGTGTTAAATAATAATTTAGTACATAAATAACGGCTAACACTTTTTGACATTGGCTTTGGGTTGAACTTCATACAGCAATGGAGAGGGAGTTAGTTCAGAAACATATGTTGAAGTTAAGACTTTCGGAGGATTTTAGAAAATGATGAAATTTGATGCTATAGTTTTTCCAATCCAAATGTTGTTTATGATTTTTGGTTAATATAATATTCATAATTTGTACAATTAAAATATATAATTTTAAGTAACTAAAATTGTTTATAAAATTGTTGTTCATATTAAATGAGAAAGGTAAAATTGGGATAAAATTCACCATTATGGAGAATTGAACTTTTGGGCAACATTTTATAAAAAATAGGACTTATTTGTCCAAAATAAAATTTGATAGGACTCAATAGTAATCTTGAGAGCAAAATAGGACTTATTGATAATTTTTCCAAGAAAAAATTTGATTCGTGGGGTTGCATTTATTGAATCAAAATAGCCCTAGCAAGTAGGGATACCATTGTGCCAACTACTCAACTTTGAGTAGAGTTGATTAAACTCTATTAGCATACAAGTAATATACGATGTAGGTTTGCAATTGAATCTCGTGATCTTAAGTGTGAGTGAACTTTGTTAGGGTTCCTTGACCTAGAAGGTAATACCTAAGTTGCATACTTGGAGGTGATATTTCTCTTCTAGAACCACGATTATGTGGTTCAAACCAAGAATCGAGTTTTAGAAACATGTTTATGCGGAGTAACTCATAATGCAGTTTAAACTAAGGCATTGGGATTACTGTTTTGGTTTCAAATTTTAACCTTTTTCCCATGCAAATATGATTCGTGATAGTGCTTCCTTCCTCAATTCTTAGTTTCCATTTATTCCTAGATTGGGATGTATCTCATTTTCAAGCTGAGAAAGAGCTGACAATGCTAGTGTCAAGTTGAAGTCTTATTCGCTGTTTTTTCTATTTTTCAAGTTTTTTGGTATGGCTTCCATGCTATAGGTTCCCACCTAAGGTTTTGCAACCTATATGGAATTCTTGATTTTCTTTTGATAAATTATTCTGGCCTTGGTCCATGACAATTAGTGGTTGTTTGGTTTATGGGTTAGCATTAAAATGTCCTCGAATGTTATCTTTCCTACTTTTTATACTATTATTACTACCTTGTTACAAAGTTGAAATCAGCATGAATGACACTCTTCTTCCAAGAAGTCTAGTAAGTTTCTTCTTGTATTTCATATCATTTCCTACTAGTTTGTATGTTTTTTCATATGACGCTTTGCATTCATTAATGATAGAGTACGTAGATCACCTCAGTGCGTTCTAAGAAAATTGATCTAATGGTCATTTGATCCATCTGTCTTCAGTTTTTAACAGTCATAAAAGTTCCAGTCATAATTGGTCCCAATGCTTCCCCTATTTTAATAATAATAAATACATTTAAGCCTGTTTGAAATCATATTTGAAGTGTCTCAAATATTTGATGGCCTATTTTAAAGCTTTTTTTTAAGGCCACAATATTAACTCTTCCACATGTGGTTTTCCGAACAGATATGGATGCCAAAGTCAAAGCAATGATCAAGCTCATTGAAGAAGATGCAGATTCCTTTGCAAGAAGGGCAGGAAGTACTACAAAAAAAGGCCCAAGCTCATGAAACTGGTTGAGGAGTTCTACCGAGCGTACCGTGCCTTGGCGGAAAGGTATGATCACACAACAGGGGGGCTCCGCCAGGCTGATTGAACCATGGCAGAAGCATTTCCTAACCAAGTCCCGTTTGTGCTGTCTGATGATTCACCTTCGGGATCTTCAGCACATGAACGTGAACGTCACACGCCTGAAATGCCACATCGGTGTGAGCATTGCTTGGAGAAAATATCTAAGCTGGAGAGTGAACTCTCTTGTGCTCAAGAGGAAATCAGATGCCTTAACAGTGTGGTTCTGATTGAGACTGCAAAGCTCAAGAGTGCTGAAGAAAAGTGAGTTCTGTTGGAGACATCAAATCAATCCCTGCGGTTAGAGATGGAAAATCTAGTGAAGATATAGCGATCCCGGGTTTACCCTTGTTATACCGTGATCCGGACATGTGTCCGTGGATGTTGGTCGTTGTCTATCATCTTGTTTGCATCTTTTTTTACTTAGTATTTGAGTTATGGGATGTGTTGGGCAGGTTTGTTTCAGGTTGGTTGAGTTTAGAAACCAAAACTAGTTGCCCAGATTTTTGGCCTGTCCGCTCGAGCGGAGGTGTTGGCGCTCGAGCGGGGAATACATCCATCCAGTATCTTGTTGTGCAGTGTTGTGAGCTCGAGCGTAGGGTTGGGAGCTCGAGCGGAGGCCTGGTTCTGCGAAAGTGCTGGGCGAGTGCATTCTGCGCTCGAGCGGGCGGTTGGCCGCTCGAGCGGAAGTCTGTGAGTGGACGCTCGAGCGGGGTGTTTTACGCTCGAGCGGAGACCTGGGTTAAAGTCCCGAAATTGTGACTTTTCAAATCACTTTTTCACTTTCTCTTCTCTCTCTTACTTTTCCAAAATCACCATTGTTGAGCCTCTCACTCTAGACTCTACCTTCTCTCTAGGTTTTGATCTAGTAGGAGTGATTTACTCACCTTTGGCCTTTACAAAAAGGTTGTTGATCGTCGAGGGCTTCATTTTAATCTGAAAATCTCGGGTTTTGGAGCACGTTGAGTTTTGTCGTCTTCTCCTTTGGGACTCCGAATTTGAGGTAGGGATAACCTACTCCTCTCTATGGGTTTTGTCTTTAAATTTTGGTATTTTGAGATGTTGGGCTTGGTTTAGTAATTTTGTGAAAGTTTGGGGCTTTTGTGTAATTTTTACAAAAGTTGGGGTTTTATTCATAATAAACCTAGATGCATGTTTGGCATAGAAAAATGGAATGATTGTTGAATCATTGATGAAAATGGAACCTAAGGGTTGAAATGGTAATTATGGAAAATGGCCTAATTACATTGTTTAATTAATTGGGATAATTAATTGGTGAGAAATGAGGAAATGAAATGTTGATTGAATATCCATTTGTGCATTTATTTTCTGTTTTAGAAATAACTGCTTTGGGCTATCGGTGGAGGATAGTCGAGATTGTTGTAGACAATGCATGATGATTAGGTAAACGGAAACTAATCAATGGAATGTGTCATGGAACTTGACGGTTGATAGAATACATTAATTGTGTGTATTGTGTGATTGTATATAGAACCAATGTGTTTATATACGTTATGTGTAGAGGAGGAGATAGGGGATGTACTCCGCGGTTTAGGGGAAGATAGGGGATGTACCTCTAAACCGGATAGGTATTGGGAGGAGATAGGGGATGAACTCCGTAGACAGAGCTCATATGCTTGTCTAGAGAAGTGAAGATAGAGCTCATATGCTTATCTTTGTGAAGTGTGGATACAGCTTGTATGCTTATCTGTGGATATTGTTGATATACATATCTGTTGTAGAGTGTGGATACAGCTTGTATGCTTATCTGTGGATGTTGTTGATATACATATCTGTTGAGAATGTGGATATAGCTTTTATGCTTATCTGAATGTGAGATATAGTTTTTATACATATCTGTGGAAATGATGATAGAGCTAGCAAGCTTATCTGTTGAAAAAGGGAAAATGAAAAGTAATTGGGACTTGTAAGTCGTTGACATAAATATGTAATTTATGTGATTGTATCAGTGTTGACCAACTATCAATTGCTAATGTTTTAGTCATTATCCATGGTTGGTTTAGTGTATTTCTACTGGGCTGTGGCTCACCCTATATGGGAATATCATTTTCAGGTGCAGGAAGCATGCCACCTCCAAGGACATAGCTTGGGAGGCTAGAGGCGGACATAGTGTAGTTGTTTTACTTTTGATGTATTACATGTAACTTCAAGCCAAGGGCTTAATGTGTAAACGAGTTAGTACTCTTTTGTTGAAACCAAGTGTTAACTTGGAAAGCTGTAAGCCCGTAGGGCATTTTGTTTTGATGTTAACATGTAATACTTATGTAATGAAACTCAATGAAATAAAGAAATGTGGTTAGTTTATATGTAAATGCATGTCCTATTTGATGGGTTTAATGTTATTATTTTGAGGGCGTTACAACTTGGTATCAGAGCGTACCGGGTTCGAATACTTCGGGTACGTGGGAAGTGATTAGTATCACAATGGGTTTGTCTCGCTTGATAGAGACTTAGATGTAGTACCATATGCTATGTGCTTAAATGCTAACATGCTTATGTGACTATGTGGGTATGGGATTTAATTTCTGGGATATTGATTGGATCCTTGAGTTTCTGGGAGTCTTGTTGGAAAAGCACTTGATCAACGCTGTTTCTAACCGGAACTCTAGTAACGTCTCGGGACTATTATTATCCGGAAATGAAATTCGTAAGTGCTTATGTGTTTATGTGCTTATGTGGAGTGAATTACACTTGTCCATATATTAGGACGTGAGTGTTTAGTTTCGGCACACCTATGAATGTGCTAACGTTCTGTGTTGCCTTTATTAGGATGTCAGGACGAGGAAGAGGTGCTAGGCGTGGTAGACCTGCGAGGCAGGAAGTACCGTTATAGGGTGAGATTCCGACAATACAGGAGGGAGTTGGGCAGGCCAATGTGGCCGAGCCAGTAGGTCAGCAGGCTATGGGTGCCTTGGCCAGAGAGATAGCGGGAGCTTTGGGTATTCTTAGAGCTGGGAATCAGGCAGCTGAGACAGGGCCTTCCTTCTTGAAGAGGGAGTTCTTTCGGTGTAATCCGGACGAGTTTATCGGGGATCCTAAAGAGCCGCTTAAGGCAGATGAATGGCTCGAACAGACAACGAAGACGTTTGAGATGCTTGGCATCGAGGACGGAGCACTGAAAGTGACCTTGGCATCCTTCCAACTGAAGGGAGATGCGGGTCAATGGTGGAAGTACGAGAAAGCTCGTGTTGGTGGTACTTGGGAGGCGTTTGTGAATGCTTTTCAGGAGAGGTTTTTATCAGCAGCAGCTAGGGAGAAGCTGAGGGATCAGTTTAGCCGGCTTAATCAGCAGGGCTTGTCAGTGGCCGAGTTTGAGGCTACTTTTACCAGTCTGTCTAGGTTTGCACCTGAACTGGTGGCGTCTGAGGAACGCCGTTGCTATGAGTTTGAGCGGAAGTTGAGGCGGGGCCTCAAGTTGAGAATTGGTGGGTCTTATATTCGAGAGTATAGACACCTAGTGGATGCTGCAGCTCATATGGAGCTTATGATGCAGGAGGAGGATGAGGGTCAGAGAGGCTCCAAGAGGAGCCAGGATAGTCAGAGTGATGGCAGGAGGCAGAGGGGTTCTAACCCTCAGCAGTCGCAGGGTGGTGTTGCTAGATCGACCTTCCCAGTGCCGAGTGCAGGCTCCGGGAGAGGTGGTCAGGGGGATTTCACCTGTTACAAGTGTGGCCAGTTGGGTCACAAGGTTTCGGTTTGCCCGCAGAAGGGTGGGGGTCAGAAAGCTGCTTCTTCTTCAGCTAGACCGCCGAGTCAGAGTTTGGGCAGGGGGCAGCTCCTGACTTGTTATCAGTGTGGACAACCTGGGCACATGAAGAGGTTTTGCCCACAGTTGAGTGCCACTTCGGGAGCGTCTGGTTCTAGGCAGACGCAGGGTTTTCAGCCAGCTCAGTCTGTGCAGGCCTCGAGGGCCAATCCGGGAGCTTCGTCATCCCAGTCTGTGCAGTAGTCTTTTGCTCCGAGAGGTGAGCAGGTAGACCAGGGGCCTACGGGGCGCGTGTATGCTGTTACCGCGCAGGACTTAGTACCGGCTCCATCAGTAGTGAGAGGTACTTTTCTGTTTTGCAACTCAGTTGCTAATGTGTTGATAGACACGGGTGCATCTCATTCTTTTGTATCTGCTGCATTTGCATCTGTTTTGGAATTGGAGTTAGCACAGTTAGCATCTCCTATTTGTGTGGTATCGCCTTTGGGTGGTGAGTTGATTCTGAAACAGGGTGTTAGAGGATGTGATATAGAGGTCGCCGACTATAGGCTTCCTTTTCCGTTTGTTGTCATGCCCATGAAGGGTTTTGATGTTATTTTGGGTATGGACTGGTTATCGTCATACCGGGCTGTTATTGATTGCTACCGCCAGAGGGTTACATTGTGTACCTTGAGCGGGGAGTGGTTCCATTTCATAGGAGACCGGGTTGGTAGTGTTTTGCCACCGGGGTATGATTCGCGAGGGCGAAGTGAGCTTAGTAGTCTACTTGCCAGTTTTGAGAGTGGTGAGAGTGGTGAGACCCAGGTTGTGTTACCGAGGGTGGTTTGTGAGTATTCGGATGTCTTTCCCGAAGATCTTGTTAGTTTGCCACCTCACCGAGAGATAGAGTTTTCTATTGATTTAGTGCCTGGTACGGCGCCGATTTCTATGGCACCTTACCGTTTTGCTCCAGCAGAGTTGGTTGAGTTGAAAGTTCAGCTCCAGGAATTGCTAGATAAGGGCTTTGTTCGCCCTAGTGTTTCACCGTGGGGAGCACCGGCACTCTTTGTTAAAAAGAAAGATGGTGCCTTGAGATTGTGTATAGACTACCGGAAGTTGAATCGGGCTACGATTAAGAATAAGTATCCTATGCCCCGTATAGATGATTTGTTTGACCAGTTGAAGGGTTCCCGTTGTTTCTCTAAGATAGACTTGAGATCGGGTTACCATCAGTTGAGGGTCAGGGAGGAAGATATTCCTAAGACGGCATTCCGTACGCGGTATGGCCATTATGAGTTTTTGGTGATGCCATTCGGACTTACCAATGCACCGGCAGTCTTTATGGACTTGATGAACCGGATTTTCCGGGAGTTCTTAGACCGATTTGTGGTTGTTTTCGTGGACGATATCCTTATCTATTCGTCTTCTGAGGAGGAGCACGAGGCACACTTGAGAGTGGTGCTTGAGTTACTTAGAGCCCATAGGCTGTATGCCAAGTTTGGGAAGTGTGAGTTCTGGCTGAGGGAAGTCAAATTCTTAGGCCACGTGGTATCCGGGGAAGGGGTGTCTGTTGATACATCCAAGGTTGAGGCAGTGCAAGATTGGGCACAGCCTAAGAGTGTGTTTGAGATCCGCAGTTTTCTGGGATTGGCTGGGTATTACCGTCGGTTTGTGAAAGATTTCTCCAGGTTAGCGTCACCGTTGACTAGACTGACTCAGAAGGGAGTCAAGTTTGTGTGGAGTGAGACTTGTGAAAAGTCGTTCCAAGAGCTGAAAGTTAGGTTGACCACCGCTCCGGTGTTGATTATTCCGGAGAGAGGGTTGGGTTATGCGGTTTATTGTGATGCTTCACGAGAGGGTTTGGGTTGTGTGTTGATGCAAGAGGGGAAAGTGGTAGCTTATGGCTCACGTCAGTTGAAAATACACGAGAAGAATTACCCCACACACGACCTAGAGTTAGCAGCTGTGATTTTTGCCTTGAAAATCTGGAGGCACTACCTTTATGGTGAGAGGTTCGAGGTATTCTCGGATCACAAGAGTTTGAAGTATCTGTTTACACAGAGAGACTTGAATCTGAGGCAGAGGAGATGGATGGAGTTCATCGAGGATTATGATTTTGAGTTGCATTATCATCCGGGAAAGGCCAATGTTGTGGCCGATGCCCTTAGTAGGAAAACCATTAGTGATGTAGCTTGTATAGCCATCCGGGAATGGGTGATGTTGGGAGCACTTGGCGAGTTTGATTTACTACTGGGCGAATCTGTTGAGGCTGCGGCTTTGTTTTCTGTCGTTGTGCAGCCTACACTTGTGATTAGAGTGTTAGAGGCACAGAGAGGTGACCTTGAGGTAGAATCCCTCCGAGAAAAGATCTCCAGTGGGAAAGTTGAGAAGGGTTTGACGGTGTATCCCGACCTGAGTGTGTGATACCGAGACCGTTTGTTTGTACCGGAGGCTTGCCGAGAGGAGGTACTCCGAGAGTTTCACCATTCGCGCCTTGCGGTGCATCCGGGAGGTACTAAGATGTATCAGGATTTGGGTCGCCAGTTTTGGTGGCGGGGTATGAAAAGAGATGTGGCTGTTTTCGTATCGAAGTGCCTTACTTGCCAGCAAGTGAAGGCCGAGCATCAGAGGCCAGCGGGTTTGTTGCAACCCTTGCCTATTGCCGAGTGGAAGTGGGAGCATGTCACTATGGACTTCGTTGTGGGTCTTCCGAGGACTCAGCGGGGTAGTGATGCTATTTGGGTGGTTGTAGACCGGTTGACTAAGTCGGCGCACTTTATTCCTATGCGCGTGAGAGATTCGGTAGATCATCTTGCCGATTTGTATATTCGGGATGTAGTGAGATTGCACGGGGTCCCAGTGACGATCGTCTCAGATAGAGATCCTCGTTTTACTGCTAGGTTGTGGCAGAGTTTGCAGAGTGCCTTGGGCACTAAGTTGACCTTTAGTACGGCTTACCATCCTCAGACTGACGGGCAGTCCGAGCGTACTATTCAGATCCTCGAGGATATGCTTCGGGGTTGTGTCCTGGACTTCAGCGGGACGTGGGAGAGGCACTTGCCATTGGTAGAGTTTGCCTACAACAACAGTTTTCAGTCTAGCATTGGTATGGCACCGTTTGAGGCCTTGTATGGCCGACCGTGCAGGTCTCCAGTGTGTTGGGCCAAGGTGGGTGGTGCACCTTTGTTGGGTCCGGAGTTGGTTAGGGAGACGACGGAGAAAGTTGAGCTTATCCGTAGGAGGCTTGTTACAGCCCAGAGTCGACAAAAGAGTTATGCCGACCGTAGGAGGAGGCCTTTGGCGTTTGAGGTAGGTGATCATGTCTTTCTGAAAATATCACCTAGGCGAGGCCTGATGAGGTTTGGGAAGAGTGGGAAGTTATCCCCTCGGTTTATAGGTCCTTTTGAGATCCTTGAGAGGATAGGTGAGGTTGCTTATCGATTGGCCTTACCGCCGCAGTTGTCCGGAGTGCATGACGTGTTTCATGTGAGTATGCTTCGGAAGTATGAGCCAGATCCATCACATGTGTTGGATTGGACTGATTTAGAGGTAGATGAGGATGCCTCGTATGAGGAGAGACCGGTTCGGGTCTTGGATAGGCGGGATCAGGTCCTGCGTGGTAAGACCATTCCTTTGGTGAAAGTCTTATGGGAACATCACGGAGTGGAGGAAGCCACTTGGGAACGTGAGTTGGAAGTCCGTGAGAAATATCCGGACTTGTTTGTTGATGTGTGATCTTGTATTTAAATTTTACGTTTTGTTGAACTTAAGAGCTTTTATATATGTCTTAAGTTGTGAAACATTGAAAATGTTTGGTTTATTGAAAGTATGTTTTGGAACTTGCCTCATATGGAAGTTGAATGTAACATTATATCTGTTGAATATATTGTTGAAATTGGAAGGATAGTGCATAATGTTGATGCATGTTGAAAGTACATATGTTGTTTACATATTGTGGAATGTCTCTTGTTAAAGGGATGGGATGACCGGTAATGGGTCAAATTGTTGAATGTTAAAGTGTAACATTGTTTAAAATGAAGAAAAATTTGTTTTTGGAAAACTTGTACTTAATTTCGGGGGCGAAATTCTTTAAGGGGGGGAGGTTATAGCGATCCCGGGTTTACCCTTGTTATACCGTGATCCGGACATGTGTCCGTGGATGTTGGTCGTTGTCTATCATCTTGTTTGCATCTTTTTTTACTTAGTATTTGAGTTATGGGATGTGTTGGGCAGGTTTGTTTCAGGTTGGTTGAGTTTAGAAACCAAAACTAGTTGCCCAGATTTTTGGCCTGTCCGCTCGAGCGGAGGTGTTGGCGCTCGAGCGGGGAATACATCCATCCAGTATCTTGTTGTGCAGTGTTGTGAGCTCGAGCGTAGGGTTGGGAGCTCGAGCGGAGGCCTGGTTCTGCGAAAGTGCTGGGCGAGTGCATTCTGCGCTCGAGCGGGCGGTTGGCCGCTCGAGCGGAAGTCTGTGAGTGGACGCTCGAGCGGGGTGTTTTACGCTCGAGCGGAGACCTGGGTTAAAGTCCCGAAATTGTGACTTTTCAAATCACTTTTTCACTTTCTCTTCTCTCTCTTACTTTTCCAAAATCACCATTGTTGAGCCTCTCACTCTAGACTCTACCTTCTCTCTAGGTTTTGATCTAGTAGGAGTGATTTACTCACCTTTGGCCTTTACAAAAAGGTTGTTGATCGTCGAGGGCTTCATTTTAATCTGAAAATCTCGGGTTTTGGAGCACGTTGAGTTTTGTCGTCTTCTCCTTTGGGACTCCGAATTTGAGGTAGGGATAACCTACTCCTCTCTATGGGTTTTGTCTTTAAATTTTGGTATTTTGAGATGTTGGGCTTGGTTTAGTAATTTTGTGAAAGTTTGGGGCTTTTGTGTAATTTTTACAAAAGTTGGGGTTTTATTCATAATAAACCTAGATGCATGTTTGGCATAGAAAAATGGAATGATTGTTGAATCATTGATGAAAATGGAACCTAAGGGTTGAAATGGTAATTATGGAAAATGGCCTAATTACATTGTTTAATTAATTGGGATAATTAATTGGTGAGAAATGAGGAAATGAAATGTTGATTGAATATCCATTTGTGCATTTATTTTCTGTTTTAGAAATAACTGCTTTGGGCTATCGGTGGAGGATAGTCGAGATTGTTGTAGACAATGCATGATGATTAGGTAAACGGAAACTAATCAATGGAATGTGTCATGGAACTTGACGGTTGATAGAATACATTAATTGTGTGTATTGTGTGATTGTATATAGAACCAATGTGTTTATATACGTTATGTGTAGAGGAGGAGATAGGGGATGTACTCCGCGGTTTAGGGGAAGATAGGGGATGTACCTCTAAACCGGATAGGTATTGGGAGGAGATAGGGGATGAACTCCGTAGACAGAGCTCATATGCTTGTCTAGAGAAGTGAAGATAGAGCTCATATGCTTATCTTTGTGAAGTGTGGATACAGCTTGTATGCTTATCTGTGGATATTGTTGATATACATATCTGTTGTAGAGTGTGGATACAGCTTGTATGCTTATCTGTGGATGTTGTTGATATACATATCTGTTGAGAATGTGGATATAGCTTTTATGCTTATCTGAATGTGAGATATAGTTTTTATACATATCTGTGGAAATGATGATAGAGCTAGCAAGCTTATCTGTTGAAAAAGGGAAAATGAAAAGTAATTGGGACTTGTAAGTCGTTGACATAAATATGTAATTTATGTGATTGTATCAGTGTTGACCAACTATCAATTGCTAATGTTTTAGTCATTATCCATGGTTGGTTTAGTGTATTTCTACTGGGCTGTGGCTCACCCTATATGGGAATATCATTTTCAGGTGCAGGAAGCATGCCACCTCCAAGGACATAGCTTGGGAGGCTAGAGGCGGACATAGTGTAGTTGTTTTACTTTTGATGTATTACATGTAACTTCAAGCCAAGGGCTTAATGTGTAAACGAGTTAGTACTCTTTTGTTGAAACCAAGTGTTAACTTGGAAAGCTGTAAGCCCGTAGGGCATTTTGTTTTGATGTTAACATGTAATACTTATGTAATGAAACTCAATGAAATAAAGAAATGTGGTTAGTTTATATGTAAATGCATGTCCTATTTGATGGGTTTAATGTTATTATTTTGAGGGCGTTACAGAAGAAGATAGCAATGAAAGATCAACAGCTTTCTGAGAAGCACGAGGAGTTGGAAAAGCTTCAAGCTTGTGTACAAGATGAGCAATTGTGTTTCGTGCAAGTTGAAGCCACCCCCTAAACTTTGCAGAATTTGCACTCTCAATCTCAACAGGAGCAGAATGCTTTAGCATCGGAGCTTAAAATTGGGCTTCAAATGTTGAAAGACTTGGAAATATGCAAACATGATTTGGAGGAAGAAATTCGGCAAGTTAAGGAGGAGAATAGGAACGTGAATGAGCTGAATTCATCATTCGCCATTTCAGTGGAGAATCTGCAAAGTGAAATCCTTAAATTGAGGGAGATGAAGGAAAGACTCAACGAGGAGGTTGGACTGCAAATGGGTCAAACTAATTCCCTCCAGGAAGAGATTTCTCATCTGAAAGAGGAAATCAAGGATTAACTAATTCCCCCGCTCGACCGATCAAAGATCGGCTTGTACTAAGCATAATATTTTATTTTTGAAAACACATGTGTTCTTATTCTGGTTATTAACCTAGAATTACTATGTGATGCGCATAGCATATAAGTATAGACTAGATCGCCTAAGTTGGAACAAAACATTGCATGTTCGTTTGTGAAAATGATTTTGAAGTTTGCTACTCGCAAGTAGGCTAAATCGAGGATTTCAATGAATTGTTCCAATTTAAGTAATCCAACCTTCACCCACAGGCATTCAGGCTGTTAAACACTTAAGCAGTTAGCCTTATGGCAAACATGCTTTCATGGCAACATTAATACACATGCAATATGCTAAAGCATAAACACTCACAGTGTACTTCGAGCCAAAACAAAGAACTAGTTAGAAATCATGCATGATCCTAGTTCATGTTAAGATGGCTAATGCAACACATGCAAAAATGCAGCCAAAATAGGCTCGGCTATTCTAAGATGGCATATGAAATGCAACTTGATAACATGCTGTTGAACACGTATTCAAGTAAATATTGAAATACTATGCAGTTTGTATGATGCGCCGAGCCCGGTGCATGCAATACAGATGAATGGATGCACACATGCAAAGCATAAGGTATGCTAATTGAAATATGCCCTAAAACTAACCATCGTAAGTGGTTAAGTAAAAATGAGAAAGAAATGGGGGTTGGAAGACATGCATCACACACACGAACGCTTATTACAACAGTTAGCCCTCTTGACGGAGGGTCCGAATAAGAAGCTAACTAGCTAATCTAAGCTAATTAAACTACTTATTACACAACGAAGCTAATTAACTAATCCTAGTTAACTAACTATTACAAAACAGTTTCATTAGCTAACTACACTAGCTAATTAAACACGAACAAATAGCTAAACACATTAACTATTTAGGTACAGAACCAAAGCATAAACTAGCTAAGGAAAGCAGTAAAACAAGGTCCTTAGAAGGAGAAGAGTGCATGCATGCTCGGTCACCTCGTTTGGAAATCCATCATGATGCCCCAATTTGCCTCTGTTTGTAATTGCTCTCAGAAACTTACACCAAGCTCCAAATAGCTTCTAACTCACCTTGGGGACCTGTGGGAGGGTGGCCGACCGGTTGTTGATGTGGGAGACCACCTGCCGACCACTTTTTGTTGTTGCAGGGCAGAAAAAGTGGTCGGCCATCTAGTTTTTTTGGCTAGCCGACCAGTTGTTGCTGCATTTTTCCACTTTGCTGCAACAGAGAGCAAGAAAGGGGATGGTAATGCATTTGCAAGATATGTGTGCACAACCACCCTCCCTATCATTTCATAAGCTCAAGGGAGTGTAGTTCTCGACCCTTGGACCACCAATCACGCATCTCAATGTATGATGGCCGAGAGGCGAAGTTGCTCAATTCAATATGAAATGAATGCACAAGTAAACACATAAAGCCTAAAACTCTATCATGTATGATCAAGAGCGTCGGCGACTGAGAATTAAGGCACGTTTCATAACTTCAAGTATGAAACGTCCCTTATTTCCCGTGTTTGGACTAATATCTATTCCAAACACAATGCAACACATAACATGGCATGCACAATGCTATGTAACATGGAGTATGCAAAAATGCAATGCAACACAAGCATGCAAATATGCAATATAACTTAAGCATGCAAACATGCAATGCAACATGAACAACCTAACAAGGCTAATGGCATGCATGCACAATACTAAGAACAACATGGCCCACTTAATGCAATGTGACATGATTAACTTAACAAAGCTAATAACATGCAAACTATGCTAATGCATGCACAATACAAACAACAACTAGCATACACAATGCAAATGGACATGGCATACACAAATGCAATGAACCATATGGCATACTCAATGCAATGTGACCTAAGCATGCAAACAACATGGCATACACTATGCGATGAATCAACATGCAAACAACATGGCATACTCAATGCGATGAACTACATGGCATACATAATGCTCAATGGACTTAAACCAAAATGGATAGACCTCGGTCATGCCCAAATCAGTGGCCATAATGATGAAACCAAGGCACAAAAGACAAGGCATGCATGCACAATGCATTGGCCTTTCAACTAGGCCTAAGAGCACAACCCTCGAGAAGGCTCAAGGAGTGACAAATGCGGAAGTGTAACAACACTAAATGCACTGAAATTAAGTAAGAAATGATGCCAAATCATTCAATCAAACACAAGTATAGCATGCAAAGGTCCTAAAGCATGAAAGCTAATAAAGAGGACTACAAAGGAGGCATGCAATACATGGAAACTATGCATGAACCAACCATGGACAGAGTTGAAATAGGTCAAAACAATGACCAAAACATGCTAAGATGGAGGCTCAAAGACCTAGGCATGCAAGCATACACACTAGGCCACAATAAGACAACAATGCACAATACTCAAAGGCATTTAAAACATGAAAGAAGTGGGAATATAGTTATGCTATAAGCTCTAAAATGAAGTATTAAATGATGTCAAATCATCTAAATAGCCCAAGATAGCATGCACGAGTCATCAAAACACAAAGCTAGCAAGGCCAATTGCACTACAGCTATACAAAGCATGAAGCATATGGCAAAGGCAGCCCAAAACAGTCCTAGAACATGTTAAAATGATACTAAAACATGTATGGAAGGAAGCCAAAACAAGCTAACATGAAGGGCATAAGGTATAATGCATACAAGGCAAATATGGTGGATTACACTACACCTATTAAGACCAAGCATGGGATGACTTAACCAATAAAAATTAGAGTTATATCGTGGCAAAATAACCCCAAAAACACATTGAAATGATAGCTAGCAAGCGTAGGCATGGAGGCATATGCAATGATTCATGTTAAGGCATAAAGGGGGAAACCCTCCAACGCATTGAATGAGTGATAAATGCAAGTGCATGACCATGAAACATGGATTAAAATCACATTATAAGTGATGCCAAATCATTCAAATAGGCCAAGCAATGCATGCTAGTGGACTTGACACACAAAGCTAACAAACTAGAATGCACTATAGCTATACAAAGCATGGCATGCATGACCAAAAAAACACAAATCAGAGCTAGAGCATGCTAAAACATGGACAAAAGCTTCTTAAAGTTAAGCCAAAAGCATGTTAGAATGACATGTTAAAGCATGATGCATGTTAGGCTATTTCATGGAATTGCACTACAAGTGAATGAGGCATGCAAGAGGTGACCAAACCAAACCCTAACAGAGGTATGACATGGCAAAACATCACCAAAAACATGCTGAAATGGAAACAAAATAAGTTAGAATGACATGTTACTTCATGAAGCATACAAGACTAGTTTGTGAGATTTACACTACAAGTGTATTAGGCATGCATGGAGTGACAAAACCAAGTAAAAAAAGTGGCATGCCATGCTAAAATAAGCCCAAATACAAGCCAGTATATGGCCAACATAAGCTTAGCAAACATGCTCACACATGAGGCATATGAAGCAAGTATTCAAGACACAAGGAGAGGGGATGACCCTCTCCTTTTTGGGACCTCAAAACACCCTTCCCACCACTAAAATTCCTCTGAGTTTCAGTGGTGAGAAGGCCAAAACAAGGTGGTCCCAAAGGCTTAAAAAGAAGGCACAAAAGCAAGGCCAAACAAGGCCTAAGAGGGGGTAAACAGCCCCCAACACAAAAGTAACCTTAAACAAAGATCTTAAGCATACAAAATCAAAAATTTTTGTAGTTTAGAGTTAAGCTTAAAACAATATGCAAGTAAGGCTAAAATCTTAAGCAAGAATGGGGGTTTAAGGAGTTAAAGGCTCACCCTTGAAGACCACCTTCAAAACCACAACTCCAGCAGGTTTTTCTGATCAAAACCAATCCAAAACAACCAAAACAAACCTCAAGAAGATTCAGCAACAAAAGGAAGGTATTTGAGTGTGTTTGTGTACAAAAGTGTGATAAAATGACACTTTAAGGCACAAAAATGAAAGAGATGAAGGATTATAGAGACAAGGGTGCATCTATCACTCTCTAACACAAAAAGCTGAACCTAGAGGAGGGAAGGGAGCCTCCCTCTTATAGAGAACAAAAGCTCAAGCTTCTTGAAGAAGCTAAGGGTTCAAGGCTATCCCTCCATACACGTGTATGGAGGATGGTTCTGGTGCCTTCCAACTGTGCCAGCTAGAAGAAAATATCTCCAAAAAGGTGACAAAAAGAAGTCGACCACTTCAAGTGGTCGGCCGAGCACTATAAGTGGTCTCCCAAAAATAAAAGTGGTCAGCCATGGTGGGAGAAGGTCAGCAGCATGAAAACAAGCAAATGGTGTGGTGGCCGACCACTTTTGATGGTCCAAAGACTAGGGAGACCAGTTTCCCGACCAGAAAACTGGCTGGCAAGAAGCAAAGTGGTCTCCAAGGGGAAGAACTGGTCTCCCACCCTTGTACCACCTTCCAAACAAGGAAAACAAGGTTTGTACGAAAAACAAACCAAAAAGGATGCAAGACGAAAGTCCGGGAGGCAAGGTGCGTAGCCGGGAGACCCGAAAACCAGTTTACGAGCACCAAAACTGGTTTACGACCACAAAAGTGGTCTCCCAAACCACAGTGGCCCTCTAGGCCAAGGAAACAAGGTGTGGTTCAAAAACCACGCCAAACGGAGAACGTTGAGCGGTCCCGAGTCAAGGCGCGCGGCCGAAGGCTCCGAAAACCGGGAACTAGTCTCCAAGCGGGAAAAGTGGTCTACGACCACAAAAGAGTGGTCTACAAGACCTCCTAAAAGATATTTGACTAAGGAGACAACTGTTTGATTAGATACTTGGAATAAAATCGAAAGCTCCTTGGGAGGAAATAATTTTGAAAAAAAACCCGAGTAGAATTTTAGTAATTATGAAATTTTTTTGATCAAACAGAAATCTTTAGATTTTTGACTTTAGATGGAATTTGATTTTATGGAAAAGTGTTGATAAGGAGGTAATGACCGAGTCTCTCACTTTGAAATGAAATTTTGAATTTCCTTAGAAGACATTTGACTATAAGGTAACTGATTGATTTCTTGGAACAAGATCTAAAATTTGTTGGAAATTTTTTGAAAATAAAATTTGAATAGAGTTCGGAAATTATAAAAAGTTCTTTTCATCAAGTAAAAATCTTTGGGCCACTGACTTTAAGGAACCTTAATTTTATGGAGAAATGTTAGACAAGGAAGTAATGACCAAGTCTCTCATTTTGAATAAAATTTTGGTTCCTCTATAAGATATTTGGCTAAAGAATGATTGTTTGATTGATTCCTTGGAATAAAATCGGAACTCCTCAAAACATTTGAAGAAAAAGAGGAAAGGAAAACATTGAAATTTTAAATAAAAAAAGGCATTTTATTTTGAAAATGGATTGTGAAAAAAAAAAAGAGTTGAAATTTGATCACGCACTTTTGAAAATAAATTGGGCCACATTTCGAGAAACAATAAATAATAGAAAGACAATTGTTTAGATTGATCACTTGGTAGGATTCCTTAAAATTGCCTTGGCTGGGAATGGGTGATGATGATGACTTCGAGATCCGATGGTAAGTGTTAAGCAAAATTGACTGGGTCCATTCACCTATTCTCAGGTTTGTTGCATAATACCCCGGACATTATTCGTGGGTTATGTTATGTCAATAAGGCAAGCATCAAATTATGCTAGTAGTACTGTTTGATCATTCCCTTGTGGAAGGAGAGGTATATTGATAGTATTAACTGATGTACCGTTTTGTGACCAAACTTACCTTTTGTGTATAGGGAGCATTAGCACCTTCCAGATTAGGGCAGGATACCCTCTTTTCTAGGATTGTATTATTGCCTCTTTGAATGATTTAGTGAATCCTAGATATCTTTTCTAAATTAAGACAGGGCTACCCTACCCCCCCCAATAGGCATGAATGCAAATTATGTGCTTATGTGATATTTTGGAAATGATTTGATTCGATTCCAGGGATCAACAATGAGATAACCCACGAATAAAGAATTTGATATTGAATTTGGGTTCTTACCTTAGTGATCAAAAAAAAAAAAAAAAAAAAGAAAAGAAAGTATTATTGCCTTTTTAAAATTTAAATGTCCAAGAAACACATGTGATTAAAGAATAACTTCTAAAAAAAAGAAACTTTCCAACTTAAGTAGAGCCTCATAGATTATGGAAGGTGTTTGATTGAATAAGAATCTTTAAGTCATTGACTGTAAGGGGAATTTCAACTTTTATGAAAAATGGTAGATAAGGAAGTGGTGACCAAATCTTCAATTTTGAATAAAATTCGAAATCCCCTAAAAGATACTTGACTACGGAGACTATTGTTTGATTAGATACTTGGAATAAAATCCAAAACTCCTTGGGAGGAAAGAATTTTAAAAAAAAACCGGAGTAGAATTTTAGTAATTATGAAAAGTTTTTGATCAATTAGAAATCTTTAGGTTTTTGACTTTAGGGGGAATTTGATTTTATGGAAAAGTGTTGATAAGGATGTAATGACCGAGTCTTTTACTTTGAAATGAAATTTTGAATTTCCTTAGAAGAACTTTGACTATAAATAAGATCTAAAATTCCTTGAAAATTTTTTTAAAATAAAATTTGAATAGAGTTCGGAAATTATGGAAAGTTCTTTTCATCAAGTAAAAATCTTTGGGCCACTGACTTTGAGGGAACCTTAATTTTATGGAGAAATGCTTGACAAGGAAGTAATGACCAAGTCTCTCATTTTGAATGAAATTTTGGTTCCTCTATAAGATATTTGGCTAAAGAACGATTGTTTGATTGATTCCTTGGAATAAAATCTGAACTCCTCAAAACATTTGAAAAAAAAGAGGAAAGGAAAACGTTGAAATTTTAAATAAAAAAAGGTACTTTATTTTGAAGAAGAATTTTGAAAAAAAAAAATAGAAGTTGAAATTTGTTCGCGCACTTTTGAAAATAAATTGGGGCACATTTCGGGAAATAATAAATAATGGAAAGACAATTGTTTAGATTGATCACTCTGGTAGGATTATTTAAAATTCCTCAAAAGTGCCGTGGTTGGGCAACTATCACCTAATGGGTGATGATGATGACTTCTAGATCCGATGGTAAGTGTTTAACAAAATTGACTGGGTCCATTCACCTATCCTCGGGTTTGTTGCATATATCCCGGACACTATTCGTGGGTTATGTTATGTTAATAAGGCAAGAATCAGATTATGTTATTTGTACTGTTTGATCATTCCGTTGTGGAAGGAGTGGTATAATGATAGTCATAATTGATGTACCTTTTTGTGACCAAACTAACCTTTTGCATATAGGGAGCATTAGCTCCTTCCAAACTAAGGCAGGATACCCTCCTTTACAGGGTTGTATTATTGCTTCTTTAAATTATTTAGTAAATCCTAGATCTCATTTCTAAATTAGGACAGGGCAACCCTATCCCGCAATAGGCATGAATGCAACTTATGTGATTATGTGATATTTTAGAAATGATTTGATTTGATTCCAGGCATCAACAATAAGAAAGACAATGATTTCATTCCCAAAATCTATGGAGTTTGATATGGCATTGATTTGATTTTGTGATACTCCGAGTTATTTAGGTGAATGATCCAATTACAAAGATTTGGTTGTTCAATTTAGGCAGTGATTCATATTTTGATAATAATTTGTGTAATCAATAGTAAATTAGGGTGGTGGTTTCCCAATTATAAAGAATTTGAGTTTGAATTTGGGTTCTTACCTTAGTGATAAAAAAAAAAAAACAAAACAAAGAAATGATTGGCTTTTTAAAATTTAGATCTCCTAGAACACATGTGATTAAAGAATAACTTTGAAAAAAAAGAAACTTTCCAATTTAAGTTGAGCTTTGGAGATTATGGAAGGTGTTTGATTGAGTAAGAATCTTTAAGTCATTGACTGTTCGGGGAATTTCAACTTTTATGAAAAATGATAGATAAGGAAGTGGTGACCAAATCTTCAATTTTGAATAAAATTTGAAATCGCCTAAAAGATATTTGTCTAAGGAGACAATTGTTTGATTAGATAATTAGAATAAAATCGAAAGTTCCGTGGAAAGGTAGAATTTTTAAAGAAAACCCAAGTAGAATTTTAGAAATTGTGAAATGTTTTTGATCGGATATAAATCTTTAGGTTTTTGACTTTAGAGGGAATTTGATTTTATGGAAAAGTGTTGATAAGAAGGTAATGACTGAGTTTTTCACTTTGAAATGAAATTTTGAATTTCCTTAGAAGACGTTTGACTATTAGGTAACTGTTTGATTGATTTCTTGGAATAAGATCTAAAACTCCTTGGAAATTTTTTGAAAATAAAATTTGTATAGAGTTCGGAAATTATGGAAAGTTCTTTTGATCAAGTAAAAATCTTTGGGCAGCTTATTTTGGGGGAACCTTAATTTTGTGGAGAAATGTTAGACAAGGAAGTAATGACCAAGTCTCTCATTTTTAATAAAATTTGGTTCCTCTATAAGATATCTGGCTAAAGAATGATTGTTTGATTGATTCCTTGGAATAAAATCAGAACTCCTCAAAACATTTGAAAAAAAGGAGGGGAGGAAAACATTGAAATTTTAAATAAAAAAGCCACTTTATTTTGTAAAAAAAGAAGTTGAAATTTGATTGCACACTTTTGAAAATAAATTAGGGCATATTTCGGAAAACAATAAATAAGGGAAAGACAATTATTTAGATTGATCACTCTGGTAGGATTCCTTAAAATTCCTCAAAATTGCCTTGGTTAGGCAACTATCACCTAGTTGGTGATGATGATGACATCGAGATCCGATGGTAAGTGTTAAACAAATTTGACAGAGTCCATTAACATATCCTCAGGTTTGTTGCATAATATCCCGGACACTATTCGTGTGTTATGTTATGTCAATGAGGCAAGCATCAGATTATGTTACTAGTATTGTTTGATCATTCTGTTGTGGAACGAGTGGTATATTGATAGTAATAACTGATATACCTTTTTGTGACCAAACTTACCTTTTGCAAATGGAGAGCATTCGCACCTTCCAAACTAGGGCCGGATACCCTTCTTTCTAGGATTGTATTAATGCCTCTTTGAATGATTTAGTGAATCCTAGATCTCATTTCTAAATTAGGACGGGCCAACCTTATCCCCCAATAGGCATGAATGCAACTTGTGTGCTTATGTAACGCCCTCAAATACGACATGCATTTACATATAAACCAACCACATTCCTTTATTTCATTGAGTTTCATTACATAAGTATTACATGTTAACATCAAAACAAAATGCCCTACGGGCTTACAGCTTTCCAAGTTAACACTTGGTTACAACAAAAGAGTACTAACTCGTTTACACATTAAGCCCTTGGCTTGAAGTTACATGTAATACATCAAAATTAAAACAACTACACTATGCCCGCCTCTAGCCTCCCAAGCTATGTCCTTGGAGGTGGCATGCATCCTGTACCTGAAAATGATATTCCCATATAGGGTGAGCCACAGCCCAGTAGAAATGCACTAAACCAACCATGGACAATGACTAAAACATTAGCAATTGATAGTTGATCAACACTGATACAATCACATAAATAACATATTTATGTCAACGACTTACAAGTCCCAATTACTTTTCATTTTCCCTTTAACAACAGATAAGCATACTAGCTCTATCATCATTTCCACAGATATGTATAAAAACTATATCTCACATTCAGATAAGCATAAAAACTATATCCACATTCTCAACAGATATGTATAACAACAATATCCACAGATAAGCATACAAGCTGTATCCACACTTCACAAAGATAAGCATATGAGCTCTATCTTCACTTCTCTAGACAAGCATATGAGCTGTGTCTACGGAGTTCATCCCCTATCTCCTCCCAATACCTATCCGGTTTAGAGGTACATCCTCTATCTTCCCCTAAACCGCGGAGTACATCCCCTATCTCCTCCTCTACACATAACGTATACAAACACAATGGTTCTATATACAATCACCCAATACATACAAATAATGTATTCTATCAACCGTCAAGTTCCATGACACATTTCATTGATTAGTTTCAGTTTACCTAATCATCATGCATTGTCTACAACAATCACGACTATCCTCCACCGATAGCCCAAAGCAGTTATTTCTAAAACAGAAAATAAATGCACAAATGGATATTCAATCAACATTTCATTTCTTCATTACTCACAATTAATTATCCCAATTAATTAAACAATGTAATTAGGCCATTTTCCATAATTACCATTTCAACCTTTAGGTCTCATTTTCATCAATGATTCAACATCAATTCCATTTCTCCATGCCAAACATGCATCTAGGTTTATTATGAATAAAACCCCAACTTTTGTAAAATTACACAAAAGCCCCAAACTTTCAGAAAATTACCAAACCAAGCCCAACATCTCAAAATACCAAAATTTAAAGACAAAACCCATAGAGAGGAGTAGGATATCCCTACCTCAAATTCGGAGTCCCAAAGGAGAAGACGACAAAACCCAACGTGCTCCAAAACCCGAGATTTTCAGATTAAAATGAAGCCCTCGACGATCAACAACTTTTTTGTAAAGGCCAAAGGTGAGTAAATCACTCCTACTAGATCAAAACCTAGAGAGAAGGTAGAGTCTAGAGTGAGAGGCTCAACAATGGTGATTTTGGAAAAGTAAGAGAGAGAAGAGAAAGTGAAAAAGTGATTTGAAAAGTCACAATTTCGGGACTTTAACCCAGGTCTCCGCTCGAGCGTAAAACACCCCGCTCGAGCGTCCACTCACAGACTTCCGCTCGAGCGGCCAACCGCCCGCTCGAGCGCAGAATGCACTCGCCCAGCACTTTTGCAGAACCAGGACTCCGCTCGAGCTCCCAACCATACGCTCGAGCGGCCACTCACACAGATCCGCTCGAGCGGCCAACTCCACGCTCGAGCGTACAACACTGAACAACAAATACTGGATGGGTGTATTACCCGCTCGAGCGCCAACACCTCCGCTCGAGCGTACAGGCCAAAAATCTGGGCAACTAGTTTTGGTTTCTAAACTCAACCAACCTGAAACAAATCCGCCCAACACATCCTATAACTCAAATACGAAGTAAAAGGATGTAAACAAAATAATAAACAACTACCAACATCCACGGACACATGTCCGGATCACGGTATAACAAGGGTAAACCCGGGATCGCTATAGCTTATGTGATATTTTTGGAAATGATTTGATTTGATTCCAGGGATCAACAATCAGAAAGACAATGATTTCATTCCCAAAATCTGGGGAGTCTGATATGGCAGCGATTTGATTTTGTGATAGTCCGAGTTATTTGGGGCAATGATCCAATTACAAAGATTTGGGTGTTGAATTTAAGTAGTGATTCATATTTTGATGATGATTTGAGTAATTAGTTGTAAATTAGGGGGTGGTTTCCCAATTATAAATAATTTGACTTTGAATTTGGGTTCTTACCTTAGTGATGAAAAAAAAAAGAATGATTGCCTTTTTAAAATTTAAATCTCCAAGAAAACATGTGATTAAAGAATAACTTCTAAAACAAAGAAATTTTCCTATATAAGTAGAGCCTCGGAGATTATGGAAGGTGTTTGATTGAATTAAAATCTTTAAGTCATTGACTGTGTGGGGAATTTCAACTTTTATGAAAAATGATAGACAAGGAAATGGTGACCAAATCTTCAATTTTGAAAAAAATTTGAAATCCCCTAACAGATAATTGACTAAGGAGACAATTGGTCGATTAGATACTTGGAATAAAATCCAAAACTGTAACGCCCTCAAAATAATAACAATAAACCCATCAGATAAGACATGCATTTACATTTAAACTAACCGCATTCCTTTCATTCATTAGAATTTCAGGAAATAAGTATTACATGTTAACCTCATAACAAAATGCCCTACGGGCTTACAGCTTTCCAAGTTAACACTTGGTTACAACAAAGAGTTCTAACTCGTTTACACATTAAGCCCTTGGCTTGAAATTACATGTAGTACATCAAAAGTAAAACGACAAAACTATGCCCGCCACTAGCCTCCCAGCTATGTCCTTGGAGGTGGCATGCTTCCTGTACCTGAAAATGATATTCCCATATAGGGTGAGCCACAGCCCAGTAGAAATACACTAAACCAACCATGGACAATGACTAAAACATTAGCAATTGATAGTTGGTCAACACTGATACAGTCACATAAATAACATATTTATGTCAACGACTTACAAGTCCCAATTACTTTTCATTTTCCTTTTAACAACAGATAAGCATACTAGCTCTATCATCATTTCCACAGATATGTATAAAAACTATATCTCACATTCAGATAAGCATAAAAGCTATATCCACATTCTCAACAGATATGTATATCAACAATATCCACAGATAAGCATACAAGCTGTATCCACACTCTACAACAGATATGTATATCAACAATATCCACAGATAAGCATACAAGCTGTATCCACACTTCACTTCACAAAGATAAGCATATGAGCTCTATCTTCACTTCTCTAGACAAGCATATGAGCTCTGTCTACGGAGTACATCCCCTATCTCCTCCAAATACCTAGCCGGTTTAGAGGTCCATCCCCTATCTTCCCCTAAACCGCGGAGTACATCCCCTATCTCCTCCTCTACACATAACATATATAAACACATTGGTTCTATATACAATCACACAATACAAACAATTAATGTATTCTAGCAACTGTCAAGTTCCATAACACATTCCATTGATTAGTTTCAGTTTGCCTAATCAACATACATTGTCTACAACAATCACGACTATCCTCCACCGATAGCCCCAAGCAGTTATTTCTAAAACAGAAAATAAATGCGCAAATGGATATTCAATCAACATTTCATTTCCTCATTCCTCACCAATTAATTATCCCAATTAATTAATCAATGTAATTAGGCCATTTTCCATAATTACCATTTCAACCCTTAGGTCCCATTTTCTTCAATGATTCAGCAATCATTCCATTTTTTTTCATGCTAAACATGCATCTAGGTTTATTATGAATAAAACCCCAACTTTTGTATAATTGCACAAAAGCCCCAAACTTTCACAAAATTACCAAACCAAGCCCAACATCTCAAAATACCAAAATTTAAAGACAAAACCCATAGAGAGGAGTAGGTTATCCCTACCTCAAATTCGGAGTCCCAAAGGAGAAGACGACAAAACCCAACGTGCTCCAAAACCCGTGATTTTCAGATTAAAATGAAGCCCTCGACGATCAACAACTTTTTTGTAAAGGCCAAAGGTGAGTAAATCACTCCTACTAGATCAAAACCTAGAGAGAAGGTAGTATCTAGAGAGAAAGACTCAACAATGGTGTTTTTGGAAAAGTAAGAGAGAGAAGAGAAAGTGAAAAAGTGATTTGAAAAGTCACAATTTCGGGACTTTAACCCAGGTCTCCGCTCGAGCGTAAAACACCCCGCTCGAGCGGCCACTCACAGACTCCCGCTCGAGCGGCCAACCTCCCGCTCGAGCGCAGAATGCACTCGCTCAGCACTTTTGCAGAACTAGGCCTCCGCTCGAGCTCCCAATCCCTACGCTCGAGCTCACAACACTGCACAACAAGATACTGGATGGATGTAATCTACGCTCGAGCGCCAACACCTCCGCTCGAGCGTACAGGCCAAAAATCTGGGCAACTAGTTTTGGTTTCTAAACTCAACCAACCTGTAACAAACCCGCTCAACACATCCTATAACTCAAATACAAAGTAAGAAAGGATGTAAACAAGATAATAAACAACTACCAACATCCACGGACACATGTCCGGATCACTATACAACAAGGGTAAACCTGGGATCGCTATAACCTCCCCCCCTTAAAGAATTTCGTCCCCGAAATTAAGCACAAGTTGCAAAACAAGCTTTCCCCCATTTTAAACAGTGTTACACTTGAACAGTCAACAATTCGACCCATTACCGGTCATCCCATCCCTTTAACAAGAGACATATCACAATATGTAAACAACATATGTATTTTCAACATGCATCAACATTATGCACTATCCTTCCAATTTCAACAATATATTTAACGCATATAATGTCACTTTCAACTTCCATAAGAGGCAAGTTCCAAACATACTTTCAATAACCAAAACATTTTCAATGTTTCACAACTTAAGACATATATCCAAGCTCTTAAGTTCAACAAAATGTAAAATTTAAATACAAGATTACATATCAACAAACAAGTCCGGATATTTCTCACGGACTCCCGACTCACGTTCCCAAGTGGCTTCCTCCACTCCGTGATGTTTCCACAAGACTTTCACCAAAGGAACGGTCTTGCCACGCAGGACCTGATCCCGCCTATCCAAGACCCGTACCGGTCTCTCCTCATACGAGGCATCCTCATCTACCTCTAAATCAGTCCAATCCAACACATGTGATGGATCTGGCTCATACTTCCGAAGCATACTCACATGAAACACGTCATGCACTCCGGACAACTGCGGCGGTAAGGCTAACCGATAAGCAACCTCACCTATCTTCTCAAGGATCTCAAAAGGACCAATAAACCGAGGGGATAATTTCCCACTCTTCCCAAACCTCATCAGGCCTCGCCTAGGTGATATTTTCAGAAAGACATGATCACCTACCTCAAACGCCAAAGGCCTCCTCCTACGGTCGGCATAACTCTTTTGTCGACTCTGGGCTGTAACAAGCCTCCTACGAATAAGCTCAACTTTCTCCGTCGTCTCCCTAACCAACTCCGGACCCAACAAAGGTGCATCACCCACCTCGGCCCAACAAACTGGAGACCTACACGGTCGGCCATACAAGGCCTCAAACGGTGCCATACCGATGCTAGACTGAAAACTGTTGTTGTAGGCAAACTCTACCAATGGCAAGTGCCTCTCCCACGTCCCACTGAAGTCCAGGACACAACCCCGAAGCATATCCTCGAGGATCTGAATAGTACGCTCGGACTGCCCGTCAGTCTGAGGATGATAAGCCGTACTAAAGGTCAACTTAGTGCCCAAGGCACTCTGCAAACTCTGCCACAACCTAGCAGTAAAACGAGGATCTCTATCTGAGACGATCGTCACTGGGACCCCGTGCAATCTCACTACATCCCGAATGTACAAATCGGCAAGATGATCTACCGAATCTCTCACGCGCATAGGAATAAAGTGCGCCGACTTAGTCAACCGGTCTACAACCACCCAAATAGCATCACTACCCCGCTGAGTCCTTGGAAGACCTACAACGAAGTCCATAGTGACATGCTCCCACTTCCACTCGGCAATAGGCAAGGGTTGCAACAAACCCGCTGGCCTCTGATGCTCGGCCTTCACTTGCTGGCAAGTAAGGCATTTCGATACGAAAACAGCCACATCTCTTTTCATACCCCGCCACCAAAACTGGCGACCCAAATCCTGATACATCTTAGTACCTCCCGGATGCACCGCAAGGCGCGAATGGTGAAACTCTCGGAGTACTTCCTCTCGGCAAGACTCCGGTACAAACAAACGGTCTCGGTATCTCACACTCAGGTCGGGATACACCGTCAAACCCTTCTCAACTTTCCCGCTGGAGATCTTCTCTCGGAGGGATTCTACCTCAAGGTCACCTCTCTGTGCCTCTAACACTCTAGTCACAAGTGTAGGCTGCACCACGACAGAAAACAAGGCCGCAGCCTCAACAGATTCGCCCAGTAGCAAATCAAACTCGCCAAGTGCTCCCAACATCTCCCATTCCCGGATGGCTATACAAGCGACATCACTAATGGCTTTCCTACTAAGGGCATCGGCCACAACATTGGCCTTTCCCGGATGATAATGTAACTCAAAATCATAATCCTCGATGAACTCCATCCATCTCCTCTGCCTCAAATTCAAGTCTCTCTGTGTAAACAGATACTTCAAACTCTTATGATCCGAGAATACCTCGAACCTCTCACCATAAAGGTAGTGCCTCCAGATTTTCAAGGCAAAGATCACAGCTGCTAACTCTAGGTCGTGTGTGGGGTAATTCTTCTCGTGTATTTTCAACTGACGTGAGCCATAAGCTACCACTTTCCCCTCTTGCATCAACACACAGCCCAAACCCTCTCGTGAGGCATCACAATAAACCGCATAACCCAACCCTCTCTCCGGAATAATCAACACCGGAGCGGTGGTCAATCTAACTTTCAACTCTTGGAACGACTTTTCACAAGTCTCACTCCACACAAACTTGACTCCCTTCCGAGTCAGTCTAGTCAACGGTGACGCTAACCTGGAGAAATCTTTCACAAACCGACGGTAATACCCAGCTAATCCCAGAAAACTGCGGATCTCAAACACACTCTTAGGCTGTGCCCAATCTTGCACTGCCTCAACCTTGGATGTATCAACAGACACCCCTTCCCCGGATACCACGTGGCCTAAGAATTTGACTTCCCCCAGCCAGAACTCACACTTCCCAAACTTGGCATACAGCCTATGGGCTCTAAGTAACTCAAGCACCACTCTCAAGTGTGCCTCGTGCTCCTCCTCAGAAGACGAATAGATAAGAATGTCGTCCACGAAGACGACCACAAATCGGTCTAAGAACTCCCGGAAAATCCGGTTCATCAAGTCCATAAAGACTGCCGGTGCATTGGTAAGCCCAAATGGCATCACCAGAAACTCATAATGGCCATACCGCGTACGGAATGCCATTTTCGGAATATCCTCTTCCCTGACCCTCAACTGGTGGTAACCCGATCTCAAGTCTATCTTAGAGAAACAACGGGAACCCTTCAACTGGTCAAACAAATCATCTATACGGGGCATAGGATACTTATTCTTAACCGTAGCCCGATTCAACTTCCGGTAGTCTATACACAATCTCAAGGCACCATCTTTCTTTTTAACAAAGAGGGCCGGTGCTCCCCACGGTGAAACACTAGGGCGAACAAAGCCCTTATCTAGCAATTCCTGGAGCTGAACTTTCAACTCAACCAACTCTGCTGGAGCAAAACGGTAAGGTGCCATAGAAATCGGCGCCGTGCCAGGCACTAAATCAATAGAGAACTCTATCTCTCGGTGAGGTGGCAAACTAACAAGATCTTCGGGAAAGACATCCGAATACTCACAAACCACCCTCGGTAACACAACCCGAGTCTCAACACACTCGCTACTCTCAAAGCTAGCAAGTAAACCACTAAGCTCACTTCGCCCTCGCGAATCATACCCCGGTGGCAAAACACTACCAACCCGGTCTCCCAAGAAATGGAACCACTCCCCGCTCAAGGTACATAATGTCACCCTCTGGCGGTAGCAATCAATAACAGCCCGGTATGACGATAGCCAGTCCATACCCAAAATAACATCAAAACCCTTCATGGGCATGACAACAAACGGAAAAGGAAGCCTATAGTCGGCGACCTCAATATCACATCCTCTAACACCCTGTTTCAGGATCAACTCACCGCCCAAAGGCGATACCACACAAATAGGAGATGCTAACTGTGCTAACTCCAATTCCAAAACAGATGCAAATGCAGCAGATACAAAAGAATGAGATGCACCCGTGTCTATCAACACATTAGCAACCGAGTTGCAAAACAGAAAAGTACCTCTCACTACTGATGGAGCTGGTACTAAATCCTGCGCGGTAACAGCATACACGCGCCCCGTAGGCCCCTGGTCTACCTGCTCACCTCTCGGAGCAAAAGACTGCTGCACAGACTGGGATGACGAAGCTCCCGGATTGGCCCTCGAGACCTGCACAGACTGAGCTGGCTGAAAACCCTGCGTCTGCCTAGAACCAGACGCTCCCGAAGTGGCACTCAACTGTGGGCAAAACCTCTTCATGTGCCCAGGTTGTCCACACTGATAACAAATCAAGAGCTGCCCCCTGCCCAAACTCTGACTCGGCGGTCTAGCTGAAAAGGAAGCAGCTTTCTGACCCCCACCCTTCTGCGGGCAAACAGAAACCTTGTGACCCAGCTGGCCACACTTGTAACAAGTGAATTCTCCCTGACTGCCTCTCCCCGAGCCTACACTAGGCACTGGAAAGGTCGATCTAGAGACTGCACCCTGAGACTGCTGAGGGTTAGAACCCCTCTGCCTCCTGCCATCACTCTGACTATCCTGGCTCCTCTTGGAGCCTCTCTGACCCTCATCCTCCTCCTGCATCATAAGCTCCATATGAGCTGCAGCATCCACTAGGTGTCTATACTCTCGAATATAAGACCCACCAACTCTCAACTTGAGGCCCCGCCTCAACTTCCGCTCAAACTCATAGCAACGGCGTTCCTCAGACGCCACCAGTTCAGGTGCAAACCTAGACAGACTGGTAAAAGTAGCCTCAAACTCGGCCACTGACAAGCCCTGCTGATTAAACCGGCTAAACTGATCCCTCAGCTTCTCCCTAGCTGCTGCTGATAAAAACCTCTCCTGAAAAGCATTCACAAACGCCTCCCAAGTACCACCAACACGAGCTTTCTCGTACTTCCACCATTGACCCGCATCTCCCTTCAGTTGAAAGGATGCCAAGGTCACTTTCAGTGCTCCGTCCTCGATGCCAAGCATCTCAAACGTCTTCGTTGTCTGTTCGAGCCATTCATCTGCCTTAAGCGGCTCTTTAGGATCCCCGATAAACTCGTCCGGATTACACCGAAAGAACTCCCTCTTCAAGAAGGAAGGCCCTGTCTCAGCTGCCTGATTCCCAGCTCTAAGAATACCCAAAGCTCCTGCTATCTCTCTGGCCAAGGCACCCATAGCCTGCTGACCTACTGGCTCAGCCACATTGGCCTGCCCAACTCCCTCCTGCACTGCCGGAATCTCACCCTGTAACGGTACTTCCTGCCTCGCAGGTCTACCACGCTTAGCACCTCTTCCTCGTCCTGACATCCTAATAAAGGCAACACAGAACGTTAGCACATTCATAAATGTGCCGAAACTAAACACTCACGTCCTAGTGCATGGACAACTGTAATTCACTCCACACAAGCACATAAACACATAAGCACTTACGAATTTCATTTCCGGATAATAATAGTCCCGAGGCGTTACTAGAGTTCCGGTTAGAAACAGCATTGATCAAGTGCTTTTCCAACAAGACTCCCAGAAACTCAAGGATCCAATCAATATCCCAGAAATTAGATCCCATACCCACATAGTCACATAAGCATGTTATCACTTAAACACATAGCATATGGTACTGCATCTACGTCTCTATCAAGCGAGACAAACCCATTGTGATCCTAATCACTTCCCACGTACCCAAAGTATTCGAACCCGGTACGCTCTGATACCAAGTTGTAACGCCCTCAAAATAATAACAATAAACCCATCAGATAAGACATGCATTTACATTTAAACTAACCGCATTCCTTTCATTCATTAGAATTTCAGGAAATAAGTATTACATGTTAACCTCATAACAAAATGCCCTACGGGCTTACAGCTTTCCAAGTTAACACTTGGTTACAACAAAGAGTTCTAACTCGTTTACACATTAAGCCCTTGGCTTGAAATTACATGTAGTACATCAAAAGTAAAACGACAAAACTATGCCCGCCACTAGCCTCCCAGCTATGTCCTTGGAGGTGGCATGCTTCCTGTACCTGAAAATGATATTCCCATATAGGGTGAGCCACAGCCCAGTAGAAATACACTAAACCAACCATGGACAATGACTAAAACATTAGCAATTGATAGTTGGTCAACACTGATACAGTCACATAAATAACATATTTATGTCAACGACTTACAAGTCCCAATTACTTTTCATTTTCCTTTTAACAACAGATAAGCATACTAGCTCTATCATCATTTCCACAGATATGTATAAAAACTATATCTCACATTCAGATAAGCATAAAAGCTATATCCACATTCTCAACAGATATGTATATCAACAATATCCACAGATAAGCATACAAGCTGTATCCACACTCTACAACAGATATGTATATCAACAATATCCACAGATAAGCATACAAGCTGTATCCACACTTCACTTCACAAAGATAAGCATATGAGCTCTATCTTCACTTCTCTAGACAAGCATATGAGCTCTGTCTACGGAGTACATCCCCTATCTCCTCCAAATACCTAGCCGGTTTAGAGGTCCATCCCCTATCTTCCCCTAAACCGCGGAGTACATCCCCTATCTCCTCCTCTACACATAACATATATAAACACATTGGTTCTATATACAATCACACAATACAAACAATTAATGTATTCTAGCAACTGTCAAGTTCCATAACACATTCCATTGATTAGTTTCAGTTTGCCTAATCAACATACATTGTCTACAACAATCACGACTATCCTCCACCGATAGCCCCAAGCAGTTATTTCTAAAACAGAAAATAAATGCGCAAATGGATATTCAATCAACATTTCATTTCCTCATTCCTCACCAATTAATTATCCCAATTAATTAATCAATGTAATTAGGCCATTTTCCATAATTACCATTTCAACCCTTAGGTCCCATTTTCTTCAATGATTCAGCAATCATTCCATTTTTTTTCATGCTAAACATGCATCTAGGTTTATTATGAATAAAACCCCAACTTTTGTATAATTGCACAAAAGCCCCAAACTTTCACAAAATTACCAAACCAAGCCCAACATCTCAAAATACCAAAATTTAAAGACAAAACCCATAGAGAGGAGTAGGTTATCCCTACCTCAAATTCGGAGTCCCAAAGGAGAAGACGACAAAACCCAACGTGCTCCAAAACCCGTGATTTTCAGATTAAAATGAAGCCCTCGACGATCAACAACTTTTTTGTAAAGGCCAAAGGTGAGTAAATCACTCCTACTAGATCAAAACCTAGAGAGAAGGTAGTATCTAGAGAGAAAGACTCAACAATGGTGTTTTTGGAAAAGTAAGAGAGAGAAGAGAAAGTGAAAAAGTGATTTGAAAAGTCACAATTTCGGGACTTTAACCCAGGTCTCCGCTCGAGCGTAAAACACCCCGCTCGAGCGGCCACTCACAGACTCCCGCTCGAGCGGCCAACCTCCCGCTCGAGCGCAGAATGCACTCGCTCAGCACTTTTGCAGAACTAGGCCTCCGCTCGAGCTCCCAATCCCTACGCTCGAGCTCACAACACTGCACAACAAGATACTGGATGGATGTAATCTACGCTCGAGCGCCAACACCTCCGCTCGAGCGTACAGGCCAAAAATCTGGGCAACTAGTTTTGGTTTCTAAACTCAACCAACCTGTAACAAACCCGCTCAACACATCCTATAACTCAAATACAAAGTAAGAAAGGATGTAAACAAGATAATAAACAACTACCAACATCCACGGACACATGTCCGGATCACTATACAACAAGGGTAAACCTGGGATCGCTATAAAAACTCCTTGGGAGGAAATAATTTTGAAAGAAAATCGGAGTAGAATTTTAGAAATTATGAAAAGTTTTTGATCAAACAGAAATCTTCAGGTTCTTTACTTTAGAGGGAATTTGATTTTATGGAAAAGTGTTGATAAGGAGGTAATGACTGAGTCCTTCACTTTGAAATGAAATTTTGAATTTCCTTTGAAGACATCTGATTATATGGTAACTGTTTGATTGATTCTTCGAATAAGATTTAAAATTCCTTGGAAATTTTATGAAAACAAAATTTGAATAGAGTTCGGAAATTTTCGAAAGTTCTTTTCATCATGTAAAAATCCTTGGGCCATTGACTTTGTGGGAACCTTAATTTTGTGGAGAAATGTTAGACAAGGAAGTGATGACCATGTCTCTCATCTTGAATAAAATTTTGGTTCCTCTATAAGATTTGATTGATTCATGGGAATAAAATCCGAAATGCTCAATACTTTTGAAAAAAAAGAGAAATGGAAAACTTGGAAAATTTAAATAAAAAATATGACTTTATTTTGAAATAGGATTTTGAAAAAAAATTGAAGTTGAAATTTGATCTTGCACTTTTTAAAATAAATTGGGTCACATTTCGGGAAACATTAAATAATGGAAAGACAATTGTTTAGATTGATCACTCTGATAAGATTCCTTAAAATTCCTGAAAATTCCCTTGGTTGGGTATTTATCACCTAATGATTGATGATAATGACTTCAAGATCCAATGGTAAGTGTTAAACAAAATTGACTAGGTCCATTCACCTCTCCTCAGGTTTGTTGCATAATATCCTGGACACTATTTGCGGGTTATGTTATGCCAATAATGCAGGCATCATGCTATTAGTAGTGTTTGATCATTCCCTTGTGCAATGAGAGGTATATTGATAGTAATAACTGATGTACCCTTTTGTGAGCAAACTTACCTTTTGCATGTAGAGAGCATTAGCACCTTCCAAACTAGGGCAGGATACCCTCCTTTCTAGGATTGCATTATTGCCTCTTTGAATAATTTAGTGGATCCTAGATCTCATTTCTAAATTAGGACCGGGCAACCCTACCCCCCAATAGGCATGAATGCAACTTATGTGCTTATGTGCTTATGTGATATTTTGGAAATGATTTGATTTGATTCCAGGGATCAACAATGATAAAGACAGTGATTTCATTCCCAAACTTTGGGGAGTCTGATATGGCAATGATTTTGTAACGCCCTCAAAAAAATAACATTAAACCCATCAGATAAGACATGCATTTACATATAAACTAACCGCATTCCTTTCATTCATTAGAATTCCAAGACATAAGTATTACATGTTAACCTCATAACAAAATGCCCTACGGGCTTACAGCTTTCCAAGTTAACACTTGGTTACAACAAAGAGTTCTAACTCGTTTACACATTAAGCCCTTGGCTTGAAATTACATGTAATACATCAAAAGTAAAACGACAAAACTATGCCCGCCACTAGCCTCCCAGCTATGTCCTTGGAGGTGGCATGCTTCCTATACCTGAAAATGATATTCCCATATAGGGTGAGCCACAGCCCAGTAGAAATACACTAAACCAACCATGGACAATGACTAAAACATTAGCAATTGATAGTTGGTCAACACTGATACAATCACATAAATTACATATTTATGTCAATGACTTACAAGTCCCAATTACTTTTCATTTTCCCTTTTTCAACAGATAAGCATGCTAGCTCTATCATCATTTCCACAGATATGTATAAAAACTATATCTCACATTCAGATAAGCATAAAAGCTATATCCACATTCTCAACAGATATGTATATCAACAATATCCACAGATAAGCATACAAGCTGTATCCACACTCTACAACAGATATGTATATCAACAATATCCACAGATAAGCATACAAGCTGTATCCACACTTCACTTCACAAAGATAAGCATATGAGCTCTATCTTCACTTCTCTAGACAAGCATATGAGCTCTGTCTACGGAGTTCATCCCCTATCTCCTCCCAATACCTATCCGGTTTAGAGGTACATCCCCTATCTTCCCCTAAACCACGGAGTACATCCCCTATCTCCTCCTCTACACATAACGTATATAAACACATTGGTTCTATATACAATCACACAATACACACAATTAATGTATTCTATCAACCGTCAAGTTCCATGACACATTCCATTGATTAGTTTCCGTTTACCTAATCATCATGCATTGTCTACAACAATCTCGACTATCCTCCACCGATAGCCCAAAGCAGTTATTTCTAAAACAGAAAATAAATGCACAAATGGATATTCAATCAACATTTCATTTCCTCATTTCTCACCAATTAATTATCCCAATTAATTAAACAATGTAATTAGGCCATTTTCCATAATTACCATTTCAACCCTTAGGTCCCATTTTCATCAATGATTCAACAATCATTCTATTTTTCTATGCCAAACATGCATCTAGGTTTATTATGAATAAAACCCCAACTTTTGTAAAATTACACAAAAGCCCCAAACTTTCACAAAATTACCAAACCAAGCCCAACATCTCAAAATACCAAAATTTAAAGACAAAACCCATAGAGAGGAGTAGGATATCCCTACCTCGAAGTTTTAGCCCAAAAGGAGATGAAGACTCCAAGATCAACTTGCTCCAAATCCAAACTTTTTCAGATTAAGTCGAAGCTCTCAACTCCCTCTATCTTTTTAACAAAGGCCCTAGGCTAGATTCACACCCTAGGGAGATCAAATCTTAGAGAGAGTGCAAGTTTAGAGAGAGAGAGTGTCGGATTTAGGGTTTAATCAAAGAAAAGGACTGAAAAAGTGATGTTTTAGACGCTGCTGTCCGCTGATATAAAACACGCTCGCTCGAGCGAAGGATTGGTCGCTCGAGCGACCAGACACAGAAAACTCTCGCTCGAGCCAAGAAGTTCTCGATCGAGCGAAGAAAAACCCAGACCGCTCGAGCCACGAAAATCTCGCTCGAGCCAGAAACTACAACTCTCAGGTCCAGAACCGGGGCAACACTACTCTCGCTCGAGCGACAGACTCCTCGCTCGAGCGAAGGACCAAAAATCTGGGCAGCAACACTAGGCTCCCAAACACAACCAACCTGTAACAAACCTGCCCAACACATCCCATACTCAATATACAAAGTAAAAAGGATGCAAACAAGATAATAAACAACATCCAACATCCACGGACACATGTCCGGATCACTGTACAACAAGGGTAAACCCGGGATCGCTATAGATTTGATTCTACAGCATTCCAAGTTATTTGGGGCAATGATCCAATTACAAAGATTTGGGGGTTCAATTTCGGTAGTGATTCATATTTTGATAATGATTTGTGTAATCAGTAGTAAACATATTTTGATAATGATTTGTGTAATCAGTAGTAAATTAGGGCGGTGGTTTCTCGATTATAAAGAATTTGAGATTGAATTTGGGTTCTTACCTTAGTGATAAAAAAAAAAAGGAAGTATTATTGCCTTTTTAAAATTTAAATGTCCAAGAAAACAAAAAAGAAACTTTCCAACTTAAGTAGAGCCTCGGAGATAATGGAAGTTGTTTGATTGAATAAGAATCTTTAAGTCATTGACTGTATGGGAATTTCAACTTTTATGAAAAATGGTAGATAAGGAAGTGGTGACCAAATCTTCAATTTTGAATAAATTCGAAATCCCCTAAAAGATACTTGACTAAGGAGACAATTGTTTGATTAGATACTTGGAATAAAATCCAAAGCTCCTTGGGAGGAAAGAAGTTTGAAAGAAAACTCGAGTAGAATTTTAGAAATTATGAAAACTTTTTGATCAGACAGAAATCTTTAGGTTTTTGACTTTAGAGGGAATTTGGTTTTATGGAAAAGTATTGATAAGGATTTAATGATGGAGTCTTTGACTTTGAAATGAAAATTTGAATTTCCTTAGAAAAACTTTGACTATAAGGTAACTGTTTGATTGATTTTTTGGAATAATATCTAAAATTCCTTGGAAATTTTTTTGAAATAAAATTTGAATAGAATTCGGAAATTATGGAAAGTTCTTTTCATCCAGTAAAAATATTTGGACCACTGACTTTGAGGGAACCTTAATTTTGTGGAGAAATGTTAGACAAGGAAGTAATGACCAAGTCTCTGATTTTGAATAAAATTTTGGTTCCTCTATAAGATATTTGGCTAAAGAATGATTGTTTGATTGATTCCTTGGAATAAAATCTGAACTCCTCACAACATTTGAAAAAAAAAAAGAGGAAAGGAAAATGTTGAAATTTTAAATAAAAAAAGATACTTTATTTTGAAGAAGAATATTAAAAAAAAATAATGGAAGTTGAAATTTGTTCGCGCACTTTTGAAAATAAATTGGGTTACATTTCGAGAAACAATAAATAATGGAAAGACAATTGTTTAGATTGCTCACTCTGGTTGGATTCCTTAAAATTCCTTAAAATTTCCTTGGGCAGCTATCACCTAATGGGTGATGATGATGATTTTGTGATCCGATGGTAAGTGTTAAACGAAATTGCCTCGGTCCATTCACCTATCCTCTGGTTTGTTGCATAATATCCCGAACACTATTCGTGGGTTATGTTATGTCAATAAGGCAAGCATCAGATTATGCTTCTAGTACTGTTTGATCGTTCCCTTCGGGAAGGAGTGGTATATTGATAGTAATAACTGATGTATCTTTTTGTGACAACTTATCTTTTGCATGTAGAGAGCATTAGCACCTTCCAAACTAGGGCAAGATACCCTCCTTTCTAGGATTGTATTATTGCCTCTTTGAATGATTTAGTGAATCCTAGATCTCATTTCTCTAAATTAGGACAGGGCAACCCTATCCCGCAATAGGCATGAATGCAACTTATGTGCTTATGTGATATTTTGGAAATGATTTGATTTGATTCCAGGGATCAACAATAAGAAAAACAATTATTTCATTTCCAAAATCTGGGGAGTCTGATATGGCTGTGATTTGATTTTGTGATAGTCCGAGTTATTTAGGGCAATCATTCAATTACAAAGGTTTGGGGGTTCAATTTAGGCAGTGATTCATATTTTGATCATGATTTGAGTAATCAGTACTAAATTAGGGGGGTTGTTTCTCAATTTTAAATAATTTGAGTTTGAATTTGGGTTCTTACCTTAGTGACCAAGTCTCTCATTTTGAATAAAATTTTGGTTCCTCTATAAGATATTTGGCTAAACGATGATTGTTTGATTGATTCTTTGGAATAAATTCCGAAGTCCTCAAATTTTGGAAAAAAAGAGGAAAGGAAAATTTTGAAAATTTAAATAAAAAAAGATTTTATTTTGAAAAAGGATTTTGAAAAAAAATTGAAGTTGAAATTTGATCATGCACTTTTGAAAATAAAGTGGGGCACATTTTGGAAAACAATAAATAATGAAAAGACAATTGTTTAGATTGATCACGTTGGTAGGATTCCTTAAAATTCCTTAAAATTCCCTTGGTTGGGCAACTATGACCTAATGGGTGATGATAATGACTTCAAGATCAATTGGTATGTGTTAAACAAAATTGATTAGGTCCATTCAACTATCCTTAGGTCTGTTGCATAATATCCTGGACACTATTTGCAGGCTATGTTATGCCAATAAGGCAAGCATCAAATTATGCTATTAGTAGTGTTTGATCTTTCCCTTGTGGAATAAGAGGTATATTGATAGTAATAACTGATGTACCCTTTTGTGAGCGAACTTAATTTTTTCATATAGAGAGCATTAGTACCTTCCAAACTAGGGCAGGATATCCTCATATCTTGGATTGTATTATTGCCTCTTTGAATGATTTAGTGAATCCTAGATCTCATTTCTAACTTAGGACAGGGAAACCTTACCCGCCAATAGGCATGAATGCAAATTATGTGCTTTTGTGATATTTAGATAATGACTTGATATGATTCTAGAGATCAACAATCAGAAAGACAGTGATTTCATTCCAAAATCTGGGGAGTTTGATATGGCAGTGATTTGATTCTGTGGCAATCCGAGTTATTTGGGACAATGATCCAATTACAAAGATTTGCTGGTTCAATTTAGGTCGTGATTCATATTTTGATCGTGATTTGAGTAATTAGTAGTAATTAGGGGGGTCGTTTCCCAATTTTAAAGAATTTGAGTTTGAATTTGGGTTATTACCTTAGTGATCAGAAAAAAAGAAGAAAAAAAATGAATTATTGCCTTTTTAAAATTTAAATCCCCTATAAAACATGTGATTAAAGAATAACTTCTAAAAATAAAGAAACTTTGCAACTTAAGTAGAGCCTTGGAGGTTATGGAAGTTGTTTGATTGAATAAGAATCTTTAAGTCATTGACTTTAGGGGGAATTTCAACTTTTATGAAAAATGGTAGATTAGGAAGTGGCGACTAAAACTTCAATTTTGAATAAAATTTCAAATCCCCCAAAAGATAATGGACTATGGAGACAATTGTTTTATTAGATAAAATCCAAAGCTCCTTGGGAGGAAAGAATTTTGAAAGAAAAACCAAGTAGAATTTTAGAAATTATGAAAAGTTTTTGATTAGACAGAAATTTTTAGGTTTTCGACTTGAGAGGGAATTTGATTTTATGGAAAAGTGTTAGATAAGGAGGTAATGTCTGAGTCTCTCACTTTGAAATAAAATTTTGAATTTCCTTAGAAGACTGTTTGATTGATTTCTTCGAATAAGATTTGAAATTCCTTTGAAATATTTTTAAAATAAAATTTGAGTTGAGTTTGGAAATTATGAAAAGTTCTTTTCATCAAGTAAAAATCCTTGGCCTATTGACTTTTGAGGTAACCTTAATTTTATGGAGAAATGTTAGACAAGGAAGTGATGACCAAGTCTCTCATTTTGAATAAATTTTGGTTCCTCTATAAGATACTTGGCTAAAGGATGATTATTTGATTGATTCCTTGGTATAAAATCCGAACTCAAAACTTTTGAAAAAAAAATGAATGGAAAACTATGAAAATTTAAATAAAAAATGGGGCTTTATTTTGAAAAAAAATATAAGTTGAAATTTGATCATGCACTTTTGAAAATAAATTGGGGTACATTTCGGAAAACAATAAATAATGGAAAAACAATTGTTTAGATTCATCACTCTGGTGGGAATCCTTAAAATTCCTCAAAATTAGCTTTGTTTGGCAACTATGACCTTCTTGTTTATGATGACGACTTCGAGATCCAATGGTTATTGTTAAGCAAAATTGACTGGGTCTATTCACCTATCCTTAGGTTTGTTACATAATACCCGTACACTATTCACGGACAATGTTATGTCAATAAGGCAAGCATCAGATTATGCTATTAGTACTATTTGATCATTCCCTTGTGGAATGAGAGGTATATTGATAGTAATAACTGATGTACTCTTTTGTGACCAAACTTACCTATTGCATATAGAGAGCATTAGAACTTTCTAAACTAGGGTAGTAGACCCTCCTTTCTAGGATTGTATTATTGCCCTCCTTTCTAGGATTGTAGTATTGCCTCTTTGAATGATTTAGTGAATCCTAGATCTCATTTCTAAATTAGAACAGGGCAACCCTACCCTTCAATAGGCATGAATGCAAATTATGTGCTTATGTGATATTTTGAAAATGATTTGATTTGATTTTAGGGATCAACAATCAAACATGCAGTGATTTCATTCCAAAATATGGGTAGTTTGATATTTCTGGGATTTGATTATGTGGCTATTTGAGTTATTTGGAGCAATGATCCAATTACAAAGATTTGGGCGTTCAATTTAGGCATTGATTCATATTTTGATCATGATATGAGTAATTAGTAGTCGTTAGGGGGGTGGTTTCCCAATTTTAAAGAATTTGAGTTTGAATTTGGGTTCTTACCTTAGTGATCAGAAGAAAAAAAAAAAAAGAAAAGAGATTTATTGCCTTTTTAAATTTAAATCCCCAACAAAACATATAATTAAAGATTAACTTCTAAAAAAAAGAAACTTTGCAACTTAAGTAGAGCCTTAGAGGTTATGGAAGGTGTTTGATCGAATAAGAATCTTTTAACTAATTGACTTTAAGGGTAATTTCAACTTTTATGAAAAATGGTAGATAAGGATGTGGCGACCAAATCTTCAATTTTGAATAAAATTCCAAATCTCCCAAAAGATAATTGACTAAGGAGACAATTATTTGATTAGATACTTGGAATAAAATCCACAGCTCCTTGGGAGGAAGGAATTTTGAAAGAAAACCCGAGTAGAATTTTTTAAATTAAGAAATGTTTTCAATTAGACCAAAATCTTTTGTTTTTTGACTTTTGAGGGAATTTGATTTTATGAAAAGGTGTTAGATAAAGGCTAATGAGGCTAATGACAGAGTCTTACACTTTGAAATTAAATTTTGAATTTCCTTTGAAGACATTTGACTATAAGGTAACTGTTTGATTGATTTCTTCGAATAAGATCTAAAATTCCTTGAAAATTTGTTGAAAATAAAATTTGAGTGGAGTTTGGAAATTATGGAAAGTTCTTTTCATCAAGTAAAAATCATTGGGCCACTGACTTTGGGGGAACCTTAATTTTGTGAAGAAATGTTAGACATGGAAGTGAAGACCAAGTCTCTAACCTGTGTAGTAGCTAAACAAGAAATCGGACTTTCTGCGACTGAATATTTGGTAGATAAAACAACACTATTGTCGACTAAAAATTTGGTCGCTGTAGTTATTTGAAGTTTTGGCGACTAAAAATTTAGTAGCTGAAGATGTGATTTAAATTAAATTAGTATGTTTTGAGTGACTAATAGATTAGTTGCCAATTTGCCTCATCAGCGACTAAATCTATTTTTGTCGTGAATACCTTTCACTTTTCCCTACTAAAGTCGCCATTTTTTTATGCCTTTTGTTGACTAAATGTTTTTTTAGTCGCCAATACCTTCCCTGACAATCTTCCCCCGACAAATCCCGCGACCAAAATATTTAGTAGGGAAAATATTTTGGCGACTAAAAACCTTACTTTTGGCGACTAAAAATTTAGTTTCCAAAGTGCAATTTCTTCTTGTGCATTTTGGCTATGTGATGGCAGTCATCGTGTGGTGTTGGGGTATTGATAGTGGCGATAACGATGATAGTGATAGTTGGAACAATAATGATGGTAATAGTAATAGTAATGATGGCAATAGCAGGGGAGATAGAGGTGAACTGCATGAAATTGCTCAAGTCTACATTGTGCTCTTTGAGGAAACTAATGAACTCCATGAAATTCTCTTATGTTGGGCAATAGTGACCACTGTATGGCCATATAGCCTGAAAAATATAGAGAGAAAAAAAAAATCAGCAAATGAAGCATTGGTGTTGATTAAGGCTTCGTTTGAAAAGTTGGGTTGATTTTTTAACTTTAAAATTTTTTGGTTATTCTAAAATTTTGGTTAAAAAATTCGCTTTGGTTGATTTTTTTTAACTTTTTTGAATTTTGTAAAAAAAATGGTAAAATGATTATGGTTTAAATGTGATATTTTTTCTTATTAACTTTTTAACTTATTTTATTTTATTTTTTTGACTAATTTAGTCAAAAAAAAAAACCAACTTAACCCACATCCCAAACCACACACCTAAAGGTCTCTTTAACTTTTGGATGTCCAATGCCCCAAATGGAAGGGTTAACTTGTCAACAAGTTAATGGCCTTGGTCAAATCAACCTAGAAACATTTAGGGTGTGTTTGGTTTGTGTTTTGAGATAAATTTTTTAAAAAAATATGTGAGTGAGTTTAGAAATTTTTTTAGTTTGTTTGGTTGTATATTTTGAAAATAGTTTTGGAGTTTGGAAATTTGAGATAATTTGATATTTTGTTGTAGTTGAGTAGATATGTGTGAGAGAAAAAGTGATTGAGGAGTGAGGAGAGAAGAGAGAGAAAAAGTGATTGATTAATGTGTAATAGAGAATGAAGTAATTTTAATTTTTTTTTGAAAAAATTTGTACGCAAACATGGTTTTAGAAATTTTCTTCCAAAAACATGTTTTAAAACACAAACCATACACAGCCTTATTGATCACAATTATGGATTTGAACTGGTTTAAACATGTTTTAATTGAGTAAAATTGAACAAGCTTACACTTTCGCATTCTTGTCACATCCAATACAAATGAATGATATTTACGTCATTGCTTGGTTGCACATTCGTGTGACTTAGGAGTAATTATTTAATGTCGTTGACATAGCAATGTCACAAGCACATCTTCACTTTTAATTTCTATGACTCACATAGGACTTACTTGAAATCAAAGGGTTGAGATAAGTTCATGGCGTGACACTCAATAATTTTTTTTTGACATATATGCCCCTCACATCCAAATACCTGAAGAAGGCCATTATGGGCAACCAATCTCCCATATTGCAGTTGTGGCACCTCCCGCTAGAATTTGATTGAATTTGATTTCATTCATCAGCAATTGAAAACTCAATCCCAAACAAGCCCATCAAATACATATAGCTAAGACATGTATAGTTATGAAAAAATTGAGTAAATAGAGTGATAAAGAGATTTTTTTTTTATTTTTTATAAAAAAAATAGAGTTACCAGAAAAGCCCAAAAAATGGTCTGGATTCTGATTGCAGCCCACTCTTGCCTGACCACCATGAACTCTTTGGTCGTAGCTCTAACCACAGTCGGCACAGCAGCACTGAACAGGTCATCAACCCCAAAAGACGAATCAGATGAAGCCATGTGGCCTGCTTTGTCGCTCCTCCATAGCCTCCACTTTCGACCCATACCACTATTGCCCACATTTCCCTACAAAAAATAAAATAAAATAAAATTGAAAACACTTTCTACAAACAAAGAAAACAAGAAAATCAAGCTAATGGGTCAGTGATGGTTGAGAGTATGGGATTACTTGGTGGCTTGATTGGGTCTTCTTGAGACCAATCACTGATTTCAGCCATTTCCCTAATGCACCCATTGTAGGTAGGTTTTTGTTTGAGGGGAAAACGTTTTCGCTGAGTGATTTTAGAAGGTTTTTGTCAAAGGGGAAAATTATTTTTGCTGAGTGATTTCAGAAGTGTTTTATAGTGAAAACTGCGATGGATGTGACGGAGAGAGAGAGAGAGAGAGAGAGAGAGAGATATTAAAGGAGGACCCTTCGGTGGATTATATGTCAAGTTCCTAATACGGGAAGGCTTGAATTTTTTAATTCGAATTAAGAAAAGGAAAAAAAGGATTAAAAAAATTGAAAGCGCGCTGGTCATAATTTAATTTTTTTAAAGGTAAATTATAAACACTCTTGAGGTTTATTTAAATTATAAATTATTTTATCTAATTTTAGAAATTATATTATACCTTTAAGGTTTTTAATTTCATAATAAATATGTCTTTTTATTAACAAATTATCAAGTTAATTAACAATTTTTAATAATGTTAAAATTTTATTTCATTTAATAATTCAGATAATTTTATTATTGTATAGGTGAATAGTTATAAATTTTACTTTTTTTATTAATTCTGTTAAATAAAAAATTCTAATAGGGAAGTATTTGTAATTTTTTAAATTACAGAGGATAATTCGTATTTTAAGCAAAATCTAGAGTTTGTATTTGTAATTTATCCTTTTTTTTAAATATTAAAATACTATTTATATTTAAATTTTTATTTTAATATGATCTTACACTTTTTAAATTTGTGCCCTTATAAATTATTATTTAATAATCAATTCTAAAGTCATACGGTCCGTTTATTTTCAGAAAAAATGAAAGAAATTGATCGTAAGGAGGTTACATAAAATTATATTTGTTTTGATAATAGTTAGTGCGGAGATTATTAAATTATTTTTAAATGAAATAATAAAATAAATAAAAATTATGGTTTTTACTTAACAAAAAATTAAATATTAATGTTCAAAATGTACTGTCCAAAATGTAGTAAAAAAATAAAAAATTGCACTTGGCCAAACGATTAGCCGATCGTCCCGTAACACCCTAAGTTGAACGGATTATTTTCTAATATCATCTCATCGCCTAAACTATCAATCCGCTCATGTGAAGCCTTCTATAATTCGAATGGATTACAAATCTGGACCACAAACAAAACAAATTTGATACAAATTTACAGGTATTGGGTTGCTAATGTGCCTCAATTTGAGGCTTATTATGTGCTTATTTTTATAATTTGAATTGTTCATTTTGTAGGGTTCATTGAGTACTTCATGCATATCAAAAATTATATTGATCGGATATTAATAGCTACATGATCAGATTGCATTTTTTTTTTTAATATTTCTCAAAAGAAAAACTTTGTTTTTTTTTTTTTGATAAATATAATTTGATTGTATGGTTATCGATATTCGATTAAAATAATTTTTGACATGCTTAAAGTACTCGACGAACTCTACAAAATGACTGTTTGAATCATAAAAATAAATGGATTTGTTTGGGAAGTGTGTTGGCTTTTTGGCTTTTTTAGTCTGGGGCTAAAAGGCTTTTTGATTTTTGATTTTTATTTTTTTTTGTCTTTTTGTGAGGAAAAAATGTAATGATTATGGGTTTGATGTGATGTTTTATCTTATTGGGTTATATTTCGTCTTTTTATAACTAAAATAGCCCAAACCTAACCCTACCCAACCTAACCCTTCTTCCCAAACGAAGCCAATAAACCTTAAATTAAGACACAACAATTGTTATGTCATTGACACAACAGCAATCCCTCATCCAAATTTACTATTCACCACTAGCAATCTGCCCTGGAGGGAGCAAAACAAACGGGCCGTGAAATTAAACCGTCGCCAATATTGATTTGTTCCTACTCACTTGCCATGTTGTCATCCACAAACTGTTAGTTGAGCTTTTAAAAATTAAAAATTAATTTGATAAAAATTTTCATATATTTCTTGTCTTTTCAAGTTTATTTTAAATAAATTAATTTTAATTTTTTTAAAAAGTTAAAAATAAAATTTAAACATTCAATCAATAGGCTTATTGTTTTTCCATCAATAAGGAATAATCCAACAAAAATATTAGACGCCAAATATTTAGGTAAAATTCTACCGAGGTGGATGCCACTGTGATGGAAAGAATATTTGAAACGTAATCAATCAATAGTTTGGTTTCGTATGGGAAGAATATTAATCAATCAATAGTTTGGTTCTGTGAAATCCCAAACAAACCAATCGGTTGATTTTCTTTCCATCAATAGTTTTTAAAAAAATCCCATATGAAACCAAACAAGCCATTTTATTTTTTCCATCATTGATTATGTTTCAAATATATTTAAAAAGTTTTATATAATTTAATAGTTAAGTGTGCATTGAGATATTAAATAGAAAAATTCAAGTACAAAGAATCATTAATCGAGGAAGCCAATTACTAAAGTAATTTTACCTTGGATAACTTGAAGATTTTTGGTGTAGATTTTAATAGGATGAAGTATCAATAAATCTTGAAATGTAATCTTGTAAATTGTTTAATCTTTCATTTTTTCTTATAAACCCAAATATCTCATTAAAGTGAAAATTACATAAAAGAGTAGTCACTTACATAGAAAAGTTTAATTTTTTAGGGATAAAAGTGAGTTTCTTTAAATGTAAAATTACATATTTAGGCAATCCGTACTATAGAGATTTTGAATTTTCCCTCAGTTTGGAACAAATCTTACATTACGCACAATAATGTAACACTCTAATATAACACTTCAATAATGTAATAATTCAATGTAACACATTAAAAAATTTCTCTGTGTACTTTTCTCAAACATAATAATGTAACACTCCAAAAAAATCCCTTAGGCCTCGTTGGCAAGAGGCTATTTTAGCCAATTAGCCAAAAAGTTACTAAATTAGCCAAAAAGCCAACAACCCATACTAAAAAGTCAAAGATTCTCTTTTCTCTCTACTTTTTGCACATCTTTTCGTAATTAGCGAAAAAGTCATCCCAAACATATAAGTTTTTTTTACCTACCTTTTTAGCCAAATAGCCAAAAAGTTACTAAATTAGCCTGTTCCCAAACGAGGCCTTAGTGTATTTTTCTCAAGCGTAGTACTCCATTATAACACACACAAAAAAAAAAAAAAAAAACTCTTAATGTACTTTAAATAATTGTAATACTCATAATTTGAAATTATACATTTGCCCAGAGATTACTACGGGATTTTTGTACTCTTTTTGAAATGGTTTAAAGAATCCTACATCATTTTTTTGGAATGTTACATTTGAGAAAAGTACACTAAGAAATTTATTTATGTACATTAGAGCGTTACACTAATGTTGTGTTTGGTTGAGAGATTTAGAAAGGAAAATAAAAAAGGTGTGTGAAACTATAATGAAGGTATATTTTATTTATATTTCACTTAACTTTCTCACTTTGTCTGTAAACAAGCTTCCCACTTGGTACCATGCAACACCAATTAATTAAATACATAGCACAATGCTTGACTTATTAGGACTACGTTTGGTTACTGTTTAAATATTTATCAAATTGTTTGTTTTTTTACTTATTTAGCTAACAATTGAGAAGAAAAAAAATTAACAAGATTAATTTATATTTGACAATTGTTAAAAAAAGTCATTTTTTGAATTTTTGTTTGTATTTAATGCAATTTTTAAAAATTTGTACTAAAGTTTTTATTTTTCACATTCTTCTATCTGAGAGGGATATTAAAAGTTTTTTAAAAAAATCAAATCAGCCAAGACACATTAACTCTTTTTAGCAAAATTTTTATTGTAAAAAAATTTAAAAGTAAAAAAAAAAAAAAAATTACTGTACCAAAAAACAATTGCCAATCCCATAAAAGTATCTTTTAAACTCATTTATAAATTTTTGAAGATATAATTTGTTGTCTCTAGTGACAATCCCTATGGGTCCATTTGTTTCCAGAGATAGAATGGAGGGGATTGATAGTGAAGAGATTAATAGTTAGGGGATTGTTAATGAGGGTCGTTTGTTTTCAGAGATAGAATGGAGGGGATTGATAGTGAGGGGATTAATAGTGAGGGGATTGTTAGTGAGGGGATTAATAGTAAGGGGATTAATAGTGAGAGAATTAATAGTGAGGAATTATTAAATTATTTTTATATAAAATAATAAAACAAATAAAAAAATATAAAAATTAAACATTAATATTTTTTAAAAAAATTCCCAATATATAAAAAATAAAAAAAATACTGTAAAAAAATTTCTAATCCCCTCACTATTTTTCTAATACCATCTCTACCTCCTCACTATGAATCCCCTCCACAAGGGTATTAGGAATACCAAGGTATTAGTAGTACCCTCCCCATCTCTCAAAACAAACAAGGTATTAGTAATCCCAAGGTATTAGTTAGTCCCAAGGTATTAGTAGTTCCAAGGCTATCTCTCAAAACAAACACCCCATATACTAGTCCCAAGGTATTAGTAATCCTAATCCCTTTGCTATAACCCCAAACAAACGGGGCCTATGATTCTTTACCATAGATTTTTGAGAAATGCTTCGTACCACTAATTGTTGACCACTGAACAGATCACTGGGGACGTGGCGCCCACGTGGAAATACATTGCTAACTCGCCTCCTTTTCTCTCTCTTTCTCACTTATTTCAAATTTCAAATTAATTTTCATTTCAGACATTATTTTCATACTCTCTCTCTCGCTTATTCTCTGTCTCTCTCTTCGTTGAGCTCCCCGACGATCGCAGCTGTCCAACCCCGGTGACGATCGAGTCTGTCGCCGATGGAGCATCCCTCAGTCTCTATCTCGCTCCTTCCTTGAAGTTCTCTCTCTCTCTCTCTCGCTCCTGCGTTCGAGTTCTCTGTCTCTCTCTTTGCTAAGCTCCCCAACGATCCCTCAGTCACGACGATCGGCGGACTGAGTAACTGACGACTATGTTGATTTTGGTATTCATGAGTGGAACTTCTTCCCCTCTCACAACTCTTTCTTGGACTTCCATACCCATAGACTCCGGAACTTCCGGATCAGAGTTAAAAGGATCACCAGCAACTACCTTGATTTCAGGACTGATTTCAGTGGCAACATTAGTAATAGAAACACGGAACTGAGACCTCTCCTTCTTCACTGGAATTACAATCCCTCCATAGAATTTCCTCCCATAACTCTGCCCTAAAATCACAAATTTTCTTTAGAAATTCCAAATTCTGATTTAAAAAAAAAAAAAAAAACCCCACGCCTTATCTTCATGACAAACCTCAAAAAGATAAAGCAACCATGAAATTTAAAGCTAACAATGAACTAGGTCTCTGTCATTTAATCTTTACCCAAATCCAAGAATGTAAAGAAATGAAATGTTGCTTTACATATCAATACGGATATACATATAGATATACCTGGAGTTGGAGAGAGAGAATGAATGGGGCACTTGGAGGAGCGAGAAGAAGAAGGACGAGAGGCGAAGAGTGCTACAGAAGAAGTTCCCAGAACACTGGCCATTGTCCAAGTCTGTGTTTGTAGAGAGAGAGAGAGAGAGAGTTGAGTGAGTTTTTTTTTTTTTTTTTTTTTTTTTTTTTTTTTTTTACGGTGTGTGAAACACACGCACTCAATATGCAAATGGTCTTCAATTTCACGCCTCACATGCCACTTGTTTAGAGCTCGTTTTCTAGTGGTCCGTAGCGGAACTGTAGATTTTTATGCAATAATCTTTTAATAGTGGTTTAAATCCTTAAATCGCTCGATTAATTATGTTTTGGAATTTAACCATTTTTGCAAAGAATCCTACTCCGTAAATATTAATGCTATAGACCCCTAAAACATTACTTCTAAATTTATTCACACTAGCATTTGGGTTTTAATTAATTGATTCTTAAAGAAATCAACAATTGACATATAACTGTCAGTATCATTAAGAATGAAATTAATGGTGATATTTTAAAGGTCTTAAGCATTTTTCAATGACGATAAGATTACATGTCTCAAACACTTACAGGTTGAAGATATTTGATGCATTGATAATGCAAGACAATTCTCTAATACTTTTCAAGATTTATTTCTTTGCCATCTCCAACATCCAACCTTAATTTTCACAAATGAGAATTTCAGTGGGTAAGAAAAGTGAAAGTAGAGCTTAACTTAAAAGGAAATATAGAACATTTATATAAGAATATTTTGATTTACCAGTAAAAAGAAAGGTTGTGAGCTCTGAGTATTAAACAAGACATTATAATATAAGTGTAGGTTGTGCCCATAACGATGGTGTGGATCAATCTATCAAACATGAGAAGCAAAAACGTCAAGTACTCCCCAATGAACTTTACTCATAAATTAGTCAAGTTAAATAAGGCTAAACATGTCTAAACATTGAGTTTGATCTCAAACAACAATTACTCTGTGTCAGTTTGTAACAATACTACAAATATATTCTTATTCTTAATTTTTGCGGGAACATTTGGGTCAATGTGGTTCTCACAAAAATTAAGAATCCAAATATATATGTATCATTACCACATCAACACCATTAGTGATACTGAATAATTGCTCAATCTCAAGTGACTAAGGAAGGGAAAATAATCCAACAGTGGTGTTCAGGAAAAAAAAATTCAAAAAAGTGGTAAACATTATAAATATTTACGGTTCCGATTGGTAGCTCGAATAACACGGCTCGAAATCTGGCTCGATACCAAAACGACGTCGTTTTGGTGTCGAGTTTTTTTTTTTTTTCTTTCTTTCTTTCTTCCTTGGTTTTGTTGCAGAACGAAGAAGAAGAAGAAGAAGAAGAAGAAGAAGGGAGAAGAAAAGAAGGGAGAGGGAGGAGGAGGAGGAGGAGGAGGAGAGGGGGCCATAAAAATCGGTTGGAGGAGGAGGGGAGGCTGGGCAGACGATCGGGGCTGGGCGAGGCGACGGTCTGCTGTGACGATCGGCGGTGGCGGTGGCGAGGCTCTGCTTCTCCTCTGCTTCTTCCCTTCCTCCTCTCTTCTCTCCCTCTTTCTCCTCTGTTTCCTCTCTTCTCTCCCTCTTTCTCCATTTCGAGCCGTTTCGAGCCTCTAAAAGTCAAGCTACGAGGCATTTTCCAAATATTTATTAATTAAAATGATAATTTTTTTATTAATTTGTAATAATTTTTGAAAATTAGCACTAAATGGGACTCACCCTTTGTGAGAGGGTTGTATCCCATTCTGTGTTAGTTTCTATATTTCTAACATTATTGAAATTTCATGCTCTAGCCAATTGTTCATTAAAAAAAATGTAAATTTTTTTAATTAAATGTTAATTTTAAAATAATGAAATTAAAATATATAATTCTATAAAATGGGAGAAGTGACCTATACCGACCATATTAGGTCCCAAGCGGTGGGTATACAAAATGCGACTTAGGTTTTGTTTGCCAATTTCTAAATAAATTGTTTTTATTTGGTTTAGCTAAATAAGTATTTTTTTTTTCACATTTGCTTAGTTTTGTTTTTTCAAAAATATTTTTTGAATTTTTGAGTTTGTTTTTGTACTTTTTTAATATTTTAACTAAAATTTTTACATGCATCTAACCTAGATACACTTAAAAAATAAATATTTTGTGAAAAATATAAAAAATATATTGAATTTTTATTTTTTTTATTTAGTCATTTTTGAAAAGATTTTTGCACTAATAGTTTACTTTTTAAGTATAGGTACATTAAGTAAATTTTTTTTAAAAAATAATTACTTAAAATATTAAAAAAGTCTACTAAAATTAAAAACAAAAAATAAAAATAACTCACGTAAAATAAAATCTCAAAACCAAACAGATTTGAGAATCTTGGTTGATTTGTACACTCTCGTGGTTAGCCTTGCAAGTGATGTGTGGAATGAGAGGGCAAGTTTCTGAAATTTTTTAAGGTAGGCCATGTTAGGTCGAGACCTAAATCCACCAACCTAGATGAAACAATGTGAACCAACTCAAAGCTAATTTCGACTTATGATTTAGGCTAGTTTGTTTCGAAAAATATGTGAAAAAAATAAATAAAATAAAAAATGTGATTGTAGTAGTGATGGTGGCTACAGTGGTAGAAGTGGTCGTAGTGGTAGCTCTATGGTGTTAGACACGGGTGATTATTCAGTACTCCCGGAGTATAGACACGTAGTGCTCCATAAGGTTTTGATTGGTGGAAAGACACAAGAGCCCACGATTTATGATAGAGATGGGGGGACAACATGGGGTAACTAATTGGTGATTAGTTTGGAGTATGGACACGTGGTGCTCCGGGAGTATTGAATAATTTCCCGTTAGATACAGTGATGGTAGTGGTAGATTTAGTTGAAAAATATTTAAAAACAAAAAAATTTTCCTTGCAAATAAATTCATTTTTTTGTTCGCCGTTTGTTTCCCTACTCTTTCCATAGTTGTCTCATCTTTCTCAGTGACCATTGCAGCTGCTTAGGCTTTGTTTGGTGATGGATTTTTTTAACTAAATTAGTCACAAAAAGATAAAGTAGATTAAAAATCTAATAAAATAAAATGTTATATCTAAATTATAATTATTTCACTTTTTTTTCCATAAAAGTCAAAAAAACTAAGCTAAATAAACTTTTTAACCGAATCTAAAATAACTAAAAAACTAATTGTCAAACGGCAACTAAGTCATATGACTAAAGGAAAAACTTCCACCAACATGACCGTTAGTCCGTTTACATTATTATAACTGTTAATGTTATAAGGTCATTTTGAAGATAAATTATAATCCTCTTGCCTCATGAAACCCACCTAATAGTTTTATTTTTTATTTTTTTAGATAATCGAGTATTCAGGTCAACATGTTTTTACGACGCACACTTCAACTAATCTCAGAATCCTTAGCGGATCGACCAAGCAAAAAGGTAATGACCCGTGAGAAAACTAACTGAGAGTGAGAATCGAATTCAAAATGTCCATAATTTACGACTTGCCTTAAAATTTTTCTCTCCCAACCAGTTGGGCTACACTTCCATATTCTAGATTCGGACACATTAAATTTTGGACCCACTTTGTTAATGGTTGGTGTCACCTTGACTTTTGTTATGTGAGCTACGAAGTCAGATCATCACCCATGGGCCATGGTTCACCATTGAGCTGCATAAATGCATGTTGACCCAATTGCTCACTCTAAAAAATCAAGCCTTTACATGAAAATAAACTAAAGAACTTGTAATAATGTGTTGGGTAAATTACACAAATAGTCCCTATAGTTTGGGTCTTGTGTCACTTTAGTTCTTGACTTTTCAATTGTGACACATTTGACCCTGAATTTTGAATCTTGTTCCAAATAAGGACAATTGAATATATAATTAGATTTTTCAAGGGTAAAATTGTCAATTTGATAAAATATAAACTAATTTGATAAAAATAAATGTCAAACAAATATTTTTGAATTTTTAAAAATTATTTCTACCTACTAAAAATAAAATTATGTAAAATTGATAAATCTTTTAGACATTTATTTTTTTTTTTACAAAATTAATTTTTATTATGTGTTTGGATGATGATTATATAAAATTAATTTTAAAAAATTAATCATGTAATTTTTATTAATTTTACATAATTTTATCATTAGTGGATAAAAATAATTTTAAAAAAATTAAAAATATTTTTTTGACATTTATTTTTGTCAAATTAGTTTATATTTTATTAAATTGATGATTTTACCCTTGAAAAATCTAATAATATTTGCAATTGTCCTTATTTGAAACAAGATTCAAAATTCAGGGTCAAATGTGTTACAATTGAAAAGTCAGGGACCAAAGTGACGCAAGTCCCAAACTATAAGGATTATTAGTATAATTAACCCTATTGTGTTTCTTACTATTCCAACAGCACAATTGCTTATTCATATTGAAAAAAAAATAATAATAAAATTTAAACTTTTATTATTATTATTATTGTCAGCTATGAAGTATGGGTACTTTGAAAAAAATATGATACCCGTACCAGATACTTAGCGGCATATGATACCTCTTATAGTACTTCTGCATACGTACTGGATACACAAAACACGTACCCAAATTTTTTCTTCTCAATTTTTAACGTACCTAGATGTACCTAGTATATATCCAAACCGTATCGTAACTCAGTTGAAACAATATTTTCTTCTATTACAGAGATAAAACTCATTTAGCTAGATTTTTTTTTTATTTTTTGTTTTATGTGTAGTATGATTTTAAAATAAAATTATGGTTTGTAAGTTATTTAATATATTGACATTTAATTTTGATTAATATATTTACTTTAAATGTTAATTGTAGGTTGGACCTTAACAAATTAAACTATTTAATTAATTTTTACGTTATTCTAAGCTAAAAATAAAAAAAAATTTACAAGCGTCCCGAGCCGTACCCCTACCTTATTTTTTTTGAATTTTACTGTATTGACGTACCTGTATCGTATTAGTACCAATACTCATATCCATACCCGTGCTTCATAAATTGTTAGGATATTAAACTATGAGTAGCATATCCTTCCACCTCTTATTGTCATTTTATATGAGAATGAGATCATTCATCTCAACGACCATCTTCAATGGTTACTCAAATCTTCTATTAAATTTGAATTTGATAAAAAATGAGTTCTTTTCCTACTCTAACGATTGCATTAAATAGGTATCAAATTGAGAATTTCACTTTTCTTTCATCAAACTGAAGATAAATGTGCCTTTTACCAAATTACTGTTCATTACTGTTGCCGGATGTCCCCCCAGATGTTCTCTTAGATGACTATAGCAATGTGACATGATAATATCACCGATTTGAAATTTTGTATTTAAATACAAAAGAGGCTTGTGGATTGACACTTATTTCAAAACTCTATATTCACTTTTAATCCATAAGCTTTTCAAACATACATAGCTTGATAGATATGCATATAAGGGTGTAACTTGATTCGGCTCAATCCAATTCAATTCGAATTTTTTTAAGATTTTAGTAATATATTTTTGAATTGAGTGCGGATTTGAGGAGAAATTATAATGTTTGAATTAAATTTGAGATAAATAGAGAAACCGAGCAATCTGAACAACTTAAAATCTTCATTAAATGATGTTAAAATTATCTAAATCGTTAGATCATCTCACTAATTATTATACACCCAAGTAATACAATACTGTACGGGGAGGAAATAATTCTCCTTGTATAATCCTGTTGACCAAATCCACGCTCCTCCGTACGACGTCGCTTTGTCACCTGAAAACACAAACGTGAGCTAGCCGGCGGGTGTGTGCCGGAAACCTCTCCGATGCCTAAGTCAGAAAACTTGACAAATAGACAAAGTTTTATGCTCTCAGAAAGAATTATGTTCAATTACCTCCTCCAAGGTGATGTTTGTGGGTTTTTATAAGTTTCCCGTGGCACAATCCTGGTAGGACTTTTATTTCTCCATGCAGAGTCCTCCTAGGATTCATACTCCAAAGGATAATGCTTATCCTTTTACACCCTCCCCCACTGCTTAAACCAAGTGGGATGGTTTTCTCCATGGCCGAACTTCCATGTGACCGAAGTAAAATTGGCTATACCGAGCCACAGAGGGCCGAACTGTCCTTAGCTCGGTCTTCTCCTCTAACTCCTTACCTCGGCTGCCCCTGTTCAACCTTGGTGTGTTTAGATCAAACTTCCAAGTAGCAAGTTCTGACCGACCTAACCATAGTATGTCACGACCGGACTAATTCCGAAACCGGCCTACCCAGAACATACTGCCACCGGGCTAACTCTGCGACCGGCCTAACTCCAAGTTGCCTCCGGACCGGAGTAGCTTTACTCTTCCTTGGGCCGAAGCAACTATCTCTTCTTGAGCCGGAGTAATTTCACCTCCTTGGGCCGGAGTATCCATTACGGCCTTTTTTACTTAGTCCTTCGCGTTTTGGGCCTCAAAGCCCAACTCGCAGCTCGGCCCAATTTTCCCAGAAATTACCCTCTCAAATACAATACAAAATTCTAACATTTTATTTTCTCTCACATAAATGACAAAGATTATCTGAATAATGCATTGGTACCTCGATTCTCATCTCTCTTTCATTATAAAAATAATTTTGTTTTGATCTTATTAATAATTTTAGAGTTTAATTTTAACAAATAATAAAACCAATCTTGTTTTTTATTATTATTATTTTAAAGATTGAAGGATTGGGCCATGGGATTGGACTATTGGTCCAGCCAGATTAATAGTTCGTTGTTTGGTTCAATATTTTTGCTTCGGACTAATAATCCCTCTGGACTATTAGTCCCCATATGTGGGACAAAACAATCCTAGGGGGAGGGGTAGGATTATTTGCATGGGATTCGTATCCCATGGGACTAATGTGTGAAATGTCCATTTTACCCTCATGCTATTACTTAGTAAACAATTAGAAAATAGTAAAATAGTCTTTTAAACATTTATAAATTATTTTCTTAGTCTTGCTAATTTAAAATTATGTATTAAATAAAAAATTATAAATTATAAATTTAATTAAAAATAATAAATTAAAAATTATGGGCTTATAAATTAATTTTTTTTAGTGTTGTTAATTTAAAATTATATATTAAATAAAAAATATATATTATAAATTTAATTTAATTGAAAATAATAAATTAAAAAATATGGCCTTATAAATTAAAAATTTTTAGTGTTGTTAAATTATAAATTTAAAATTATATATTAAATAAAAAAATATAAATTATAAATTATAAGGGCAAAATAGTCTTTTGAACATTTATCATTATTCAGTCCGTCCAACCAAACATTAGATTCACTAAAAATAGTCCAATCCAGACATTTAATCCCATGACTAAACAAACATAGGATACAAATCCAGTCCAATTAAATAGTTCGGTGATAATGTATTCCAGGATTAACAGTCCGATGAATTACAATCCCTCCTTATTCAGTCCGTCCAAACAAACATGCCCTATATTCACTTTTAATCCATAAGTATTTCAAACATATATAGCTTGATAGATATGCATATAAGGGTGTAACTTGATTCGGCTCAATCCAATTCAATTCAAGTTTTTTTAAGATTTTAGTAATATATTTTTGAATTGAGTGCGGATTTGAAGAGAAATTATAATGTTTGAATTAAATTTGAGATAAATAGAGAAACCGAGCAATCTGACCGACTTAAAATCCAAATTACATTATATATATAATTAAATATATATTATGAGTCATTAAATGATGTTAAAATTATCAAAATCGTTAAATCATATCACTAATTATTATACACCCAAGTAATACAATACAAAATTCTAACATTTTATTTTCTTTCTCATAAATGACAAAGATTATCAGAATAGTGCATTGGTACCTCGATTCTCATCTCTCTTTCATTATAAAAATAATTTTGTTTTAATCTTATTAATAATTTTAGAGTTTAATTTTAACAAATTATATAACCAATCTAGTTTTTTTTATTGTTATTATTTTAAAGATTGAATTTGTGGGTAATTTGGGTTTAGTCTTACTTGAATTTATTATATTCGAATCAAGTTTAAACAAACAAGTTTGGATTGCAAATCTGACTTGAGGAATTCAAAAAAAGTTGAACTAAAAATTTGTGGCAGGACTAGAAATAGGATTGACAACTACAGTTGTAAACCACAATTCCAAAAAAAAATGTTATTGTCAATTAAAATATGACTTATTACCGTGAGGTGCTGATTTATTTATAATGGTGCTATATATATTAATTAGTATAATAATTAATATATGAACATATAATGAGATATTATTATTATAAAATTGTAATCCCATCTATTATATAAATTAAAAATATTTAAAAAATTTAAAATTATACCACATTATCCATTAATATATTAATTGATATACTAATTTATGGTATTATTCTTATTTATTAGTTGGTTTTCTCCATTTCTATATTTTATATTAGGAAAATGGATTTTTAATTTGCAAGTTTTGTAAGAGCTCTAAGTTTCTAATTTAAGTTTTATAATTTTATAATTTTTAAAAATTAAAAAAAATCTTCTATTGATTGGTTTTTATTTAAACAAAAATAAATAAATAAATAAAAATTAATATCCCTTTTTTTAATTTGTAAGTTTTGTAAGAGCTCTCTCCTTCCCTCTCTATTCTACTTCTGTTCTGCTCTCTTCTGGAAGTGTTCTCTCTCATCTCTTCTCTATCTCTGTTCTGTTTCTCTCTCTCTCGCTCGCCGTGACCCCCCTCGTCTCTGCCCAACACTACGGCGGCGCAATAAACGGCTCCGGCAACACCACAGTCTACGCCTTCAGAGAGTGCTTGAAAGACCTTTCTCGCTCTGATTGCGATCTCTATTTCGCTCAAATCAAAACCCAGATCCTTTGTTGCCTCCCTTTCCAACGTCTGATTCGCGATGGTCGATTGTTCTACGATGGGTGTTATTTGAGGTACGACGATTACATGTTTTTTTTTTTGTGTTGCTTAACAATGGTGCATTCGCTGTTGGGTTTGGCTCAGTGTTGTATTTTTTTTTGGTGTTGTTTAATATGGTGTTCTCCCATCTCTTCTGTGTGGTGTTCTCCCATCTCTTCTTCTCTCTCTCTCTCTCTCTCTCTCTCTCTGTCTGTGTTGTTTTTGTTCTGTGTTGTTCACCATCATCCTTCTCTCTCTCTCTCTCTCTCTCTCTCTCTCTCTCTCCCTCTTGCCTCTGTTTCACTGAGAAAAAAGAAAAAAGAAAAAAAAAGGGTGGTAGGAGGGGGAAGGGGGGTGGGAAAACGAGCCAGTCTATTTTAGAACAGAGTTGTTTAATTTTTGGAAAAATTATTTATAAGTCCAATTAGGAAGACTTATGCTACATATGGTCCTATTAAAAAATTTACCCTCAATATTAGTTGTTAATATCATAAATAATAGGAAAATCATATATAGAAAATTGAATGTTACCATAGATTATATCTATAATAACGTAACGTGACACCTACATAAATGTAACGTGATACCTACACAAACGTAACGTGACACCTATACGTAACGTGATACCTATATAAACGTAACGTGACACTTATACGTAACGTGATACCTACATAAACGTAACGTGTAACGTGACACCTACATAAACGTAACGTGACACCCATGTTACCATAGATCATATCTACATAAACGTAACGTGACACCTATGATCTATGACAACATTCAATTTCCTAATGTTGTCATAAATCATAGGTGTCACGTTACGTTTATGTTGGTGTCACGTTACGTTACGTTATATAGGAAATTGAATGTTGCCATATATCATATTTATATGAAACGTAACGTGACACCAACATAAACCAGCAACATTTTCACATTCAATTTTAAAAAATAAAAACTTATTAAGTTTACGAAACGTAACGTGACACGTTACGCTCCGTTTATTTAGGTGTCACGTTACGATACGTTTATATAGGTGTCACGTTACGTTACGTTTATGTAAGTGTCACGTCACGTTACGTTTATGTAGAATCTTGTGGAATACATTCCTATCTAAATAGGACTTGAGATTCTATAAGAAATTACACAGAACTTTGCTTACTATATGTGTCTGAAAAAGGACTTATAAATAAGTCTCCCTTAATTTTTTTATCATTTTTGGTTTTAAATTTTATAAACAAAAAATTATGTCCTTCTAAATTACCAGGACTTAAAAAATAAATTTTTTAATACAAATATATTTTTTTAACAAAATACAAAAATATTTAGAAAATGAATGACTTTTTTAACAATTGCCAAACATAATGGATTCTATTATTATTATTATTATTCTTATTATTATTATTATTATTTTATCTCAATTGTCAATTAAACAAATTAAAATAAAAAAATAAATATATACTATGTGAGTGTTTGGGAAGTGGGTTTTTTTTATAGGTTTTTTTAATTGTAGGATATTATTGGAGAAATTTTTTTTTATGTTTGGGAAGATAGTTGGGTTTTTTGTGGTTGGATATGATGTTTGTGAGATAAAAAGTAAAATGATTATGAAGTTTGATGTGATATTTTGTTTGGATTGATTTTTTTTGGTTTTGTAATCAATTTGTCTTTTAGTGAAAAAAAAAAAACAATAAAAAACCAAAAACCAAACTTCCCAAACACCCCTTTATGTATACATTATACAGTTACCTATATTTATTTATGGTAAAAAAAAATTGCAGTTATGATTTAATTAAATGGGATTATGGAAACGATGATGTTCCTAATTTGGCCGCCATTATTTTATTTATTTATTTATTTATTAATGCATGCATTACAGTACCAACTTGGCGAATAAAATGCTAGGAAGCCATTTTAGACACACACAGAGAGAGAGAGAGTGTTTGGATTTGGTTTTTGTTTTATTTTACTGGGTGTCTTCCTGTTGAATCCTTTCAACATTTGTATTGATCCTTGTTGTGGGTATTGTTGATTAGGTAGTTTTCATGTTGTATTGTTCTGGGATTGAGGAGATCAAGGTATGCACTCCAAATACTTGTGATATTGTTGCTCATTTTTTTTTACCTTATTGTAAATTTATAAAATACCACAAAATGTTGATATTTATTCATCCTCTGTGCTTACAGATTAAGATTGGTTAGGTGATTAAGATCCGATTCACATTTTCCTCCTCTTTTGAATCAGTGTTTCTCTGATTTGGAGGCCATTGAAGTTGGAGCTGATTCACATTTTCCTCCTCTTTTGAACCAGTCCTATTTTTGTTCATTGCTGGAGTCATGGCGACAATGCTGCATTCTGAGTCCAGGCCCTCGTATTCTTGGTGGTGGGACAGTCACAATAGCCCAAAGAATTCAAAATGGCTTCAGGAAAGGTGTTTGTTTTGTCACTTAATTTTTGTTGGTTTCTGGTTTTAAGTATTGACGTCTTTTGCTTGCAATTGATATTTCTGTGTTTGTCCTTTTCTTTTCTTTATGTTGTTTATTATTTTAAAGAATCATGAAATTATAAGATAGTAGAAAGCAGAGGCAGACCTTCATATTATCAAGTTAGGGAACTTACTCCTAGGTCTTTGGTCCGGTAATTACTGATATATGTGGGACAAGAGGACTACATGTACTTGGGGGATTAGTTGGGGAGAAGCCCCGGACACCCTTGTGAGCAAAAAAAAAAAGGATGGGACTTGCCAAAAAAAAAATATATATATATATAGAAAAAGAAAGCCCTAGTATGGAATTTCTTGATAGTTATTATCTGGATTTCCATTCCTTCCATTAGATATGGAACCATTTTTGTTGTGTTAAATAATAATATAATACATAAATAACGGCTAACACTTTTTGACATTGGCTTTGGGTTGAACTTCATACAGCAATAGAGAGAGAGTTAGTTCAGAAACATATGTTGAAGTTAAGACTTTCGGAGGATTTTAGAAAATGATGAAATTTGATGCTATAGTTTTTCCAATCCAAATGTTGTTCATGATTTTTGGTTAATATAATATTCATAATTTGTACAATTAAAATATATAATTTTAAGTAAACTAAAATTGTTTATAAAATTGTTGTTCATATTAAATGAGAAAGGTAAAATTGGGATAAAATTCACCATTCTGGAGAATTGAACTTTTGGGCAACATTTTATAAAAAATAGGACTTATTTGTCCAAAATAAAATTTGATAGGACTCAATAGTAATCTTGAGAGCAAAATAGGACTTATTGATAATTTTTCCAAGAAAAAATTTGATTCGTGGGGTTGCATTTATTGAATCAAAATAGCCTTAGCAAGTAAGGATACCATTGTGCCAACTACTCAACTTTGAGTAGAGTTGATTAAACTCTATTAGCATACAAGTAATATACGATGTAGGTTTGCAATTGAATCTCGTGATCTTAAGTGTGAGTGAACTTTGTTAGGGTTCCTTGACCTAGAAGGTAATACCTAAGTTGCATACTTGGAGGTGATATTTCTCTTCTAGAACCACGATTATGTGGTTCAAACCAAGAATCGAGTTTTAGAAACATGTTTATGCGGAGTAACTCATAATACAGTTTAAACCAAGGCATTGGGATTACTGTTTTGGTTTCAAATTTTAACCTTTTTCCCATGCAAATATGATTCGTGATAGTGCTTCCTTCCTCAATTCTTAGTTTCCATTTATTCCTAGATAGGGATGTATCTCATTTTCAAGCTGAGAAAGAGCTGACAATGCTAGTGTCAAGTTGAAGTCGTATTCGCTACTTTTTCTATTTTTCAAGTTTTTCGGTATGGCTTCCATGCTATAGGTTCCCACCTAAGGTTTTGCAACCTATATGGAATTCTTGATTTTCTTTTGATAAATTATTCTGGCCTTGGTCCATGACAATTAGCGGTTGTTTGGTTTATGGGTTAGCATTAAAATGTCCTCGAATGTTATCTTTTCCTACTTTCTATACTATTATTACTACCTTGTTACAAAGTTGAAATCAGCATGAATGACACTCTTCTTCCAAGAAGTCTAGTAAGTTGCTTCTTGTATTTCATATCATTGCCTACTAGTTTGTATGTTTTTTCATATGACGCTTTGCATTCATTAATGATAAGAGTACGTAGATCACCTCAGTGCGTTCTAAGAAAATTGATCTAATGGTCATTTGATCCATCTGTCTTCAGTTTTTAACAGTCATAAAAGTTCCAGTCATAATTGGTCCCAATGCTTCCCCGGTTTTAATAATAATAAATGCATTTCAGCCTGTTTGAAATCGTATTTGAAGTGTCCCAAATATTTGAGGGCCTGTTTTAAAGCTTTTTTTTTAGGCCACAATATTAACTCTTCCAAATGTGGTTTTCCGAACAGATATGGATGCCAAAGTCAAAGCAATGATCAAGCTCATTGAAGAAGATGCAGATTCCTTTGCAAGAAGGGCAGAAAGTACTACAAAAAAAGGCCTGAGCTCATGAAACTGGTTAAGGAGTTCTACCGAGCGTACCGTGCCTTGGCGGAAAGGTATGATCACACAACGGGGGGGCTCCGCCAGGCTGATTGAACCATGGCAAAAGCATTTCCTAACCAAGTCCCGTTTGTACTGTCTGATGATTCACCTTCGGGATCTTCAGCACATGAACGTGAATGTCACACGCCTGAAATGCCACATCAGTATGAGCATTTCTTGGAGAAAATATCTAAGTTGGAGAGTGAACTCTCTTGTGCTCAAGAGGAAATCAGATGCCTTAACAGTGTGGTTCTGATTGAGATTGCAAAGCTCAAGAGTGCTGAAGAAAAGTGTGTTCTGTTGGAGACATCAAATCAATCCCTGCGGTTAGAGGCAGAAAATCTAGTGAAGAAGATAGCAATGAAAGATCAACAGCTTTCTGAGAAGCACGAGGAGTTGGAAAAGCTTCAGGCTTGTGTACAAGATGAGCAATTGCGTTTCGTGCAAGTTGAAGCCACTCCCCAAACTTTGCAGAATTTGCACTCTCAATCTCAACAGGAGCAGAATGCTTTAGCATTGGAGCTTAAAAATGGGCTTCAAATGTTGAAAGACTTGGAAATATGCAAACATGATTGGGAGGAAGAAATTCGGCAAGTTAAGGAGGAGAATAGGAACATGAATGAGCTGAATTCATCATTCGCCATTTCAGTGGAGAATCAGCAAAGTGAAATCCTTAAATTGAGGGAGATGAAGGAAAGACTCAAGGAGGAGGTTGGACTGCAAATGGGTCAAACTAATTCCCTCCTGGAAGAGATTTCTCATCTGAAAGAGGAAATCAAGGACTTGAATAAGAGATATCAGGCTTTAATGGAGCAAGTGGAGTCAGTTGGTTTGAACCCAGAATGTATTGCGTCATCCGTGAGATATTTGCAGGATGAGAACCCAAAGCTGAGACAGATTTGCAAGGAGGACAGAGATGATAAAGAAGCTCTTTTCAAGAAATTGGAGAACATGGAACAACTTTTAGAAAAGAATGTTGTTTTGGAGAGTTCGCTGTCAGATTTGAGCAGTGAGTTGAAAGGGTCACAAGCAAATGTCAAGGCATTGCAAGAGTCTTGCCAATCTCTCCATGGTGAAAAATCTGCTCTTGTTTCTGATAAAGCAGCCCTTCTGTCTCAGTTACAAATTATTACTGAGAATATGCAGAAGATCCTGGGGAAAAACACCGTTCTTGAGAATTCCCTCTTTGGTGCAAATGTTGGACTTGAAGGTCTGAGGGAAAAATCAAAGAGCTTAGAAGAACTCTGCAAGTCGCTGAATAATGACCAGTCTAATCTTATTGCTGAAAGAGGTACTTTGGTTGTTCAATTGGACAACGTTGAGTGGAGACTAGAAAACCTGGAAATGAGATTTGCAGTATTGGAACAAAAATACGCTAGCATGGAGAAGGAGAAAGAATCCACGCTATCTCAAGTGGAAGAACTAAAGGTGTCTCTAGGTGTAGAAAAACAAGAGCGGGCAAGTTTTGCATTGTCAAGTGGGGCACGATTGGCTTGTTTGGAAAACCATATCCAACTCTTTCAAGAAGAAACTAGGTGGAGGAAGAAAGAATTCGAAGAAGAACTTGACAAAGCTATGAATGTCCAGTTTGAGATCTTTGTCTTACAGAAGTTTATACAAGACATGGAACAAAAGAATTACACTCTATTGGTGGAGTGTCAGAAACATGTTGAGGCATCCAAATTGACGGAGAAACTGGTTTCGGAGTTGGAGAGTGAAAATCTTGAGCAGCAGGTGGAAGCAGGACTCTTGTTAGATCAAATTGAAAAGCTAAGGATGGGTATATATCAAGTGTTCAAGGCTCTTGAAATTGGTCAAGATAATGAACTGGATGATGAAATTGGAGGCCTTAAGGCTCGGTTATTTGCATATGCTCCTGCCATAGATTCTCTGAGTGATAACATAGCATCACTTGAGCACAATATCCTCTCTTTGCCAGAGCTTAACGTTGCTGACAATCAAGAACAAAAGGTATGTTCTTTAGTATAACTTTGACCACAAAAAGTATTTTTTTTTTAATCCTGAATCAACTTGGCAAGATTCTCTAAATGTCATCCACACATTTGATGTTTTTTGAATGCAACTAACATTACATATACAAATTTTACTTTTAGGAATTGGACTTACTTTACCATGTCGATAATAAAGTTAAGTTGCATTAGATGGCAATTGGAACCCATGTGAAATTAGATCTTTTATTTTGTTTTTTTTTTTATCATTATAGACTAGCGTATGTGTTCATAGCATTTGCAATATTTACTTTGAATAGTTGGTATCCTTCAAAGGGTTTCACTCAACGATCACAAATTTTTTTTAATTTTTTGATTTTTTTTTTTTTCGTTTGGTATCACAAAGTAATGGTGTAAACAAAATTTTGTTCAAAACTCTCATTGCTCATGATTTCAAAAGTGACTTTTTATGGTCCTTCATTTCAAATCCAAACACGCATCATTGTGCCTCATGATTTTGAAAATACCACTGCCATATGATTCTGTTTTATTTTTTTTTGTATAAAAATTCTGTGTGTACCATTTTCCCTTTTCTAATACATTTTCGTGATTGATACCATTTAATTGTTGACTTTTGTACTGTTAAATACATGGGAGACTAAGATCACATCACTGCATTTTACTTTGCCTCTTAAGACCCTTCCAACATTTAATATTTATTGAAGAGAGATTTGAGAATTCTTGTTGTTCTTGAACTTTCTTTTTAACTCGAAATTTATTAGAACTCGAGCAAGCTGTGCACGTCTCGCAAATTTTTACACCAAGTTGTGTCCATCTGTGCTAGTTGAATGCTCTATTTAATACAGAAAATCTTTAGCTAAACCTTGATCCTTCTCTTTCTTGCACATATTCCAGGATGTGGAATTTGGTTCATTATCATGAGAAAAGCTGTCAAGAACCGATGGAAGATCATAACTCTGCGATACCGAACAGAATTCCAGAATTGCAGAATTTACAGACTAGGATGAAAGCAGTTGAACAGGTTGCACCAGAAGAGAAGAAAAAGCTGGTGATGCAGAAAAGCTTAGACACCAACATCAAGCTAGACGCTGCTTTGAAAGAGTTTGAAGAGTTGAAATCCAACTACAGTGTCAGTCTAAAAAAAGACAAACAAATGGCAGAGATGGAGCTTCGAGATGAGCTCGTTGACAGACTCAAGTTGCAGAAAACAAAACCAGAAATTTCTGAAGTGAGGAATGGGATTCTGATGAAAGATATTCCGTTTGATCACGTTTCAGACAGTTCGTTGAATGGAATAAGCAGGAGCAGGAATCGTGGGGCTGATGATCAGATGCTTGAGTTATGGGAAGCTGCTGAGGACGGCTGTGGTCTTGATCGAACACTCAAAGAGTCACAAAAGCAAGCAAATAAACCAACAGAGGATGATACTCTGTGCCAGGAGTTTGAGCATGTGGAGCACAAGAATGAAAATCACTCTTCAGAGTTACAAGTTGAGAAGGAGTTGGGTGTTGATAGATTAGAGGCACCCACGTGTGTTCCTGAGCCACATCAGGATCAGAACAAGAAAAAGATCTTGGAGAGACTCGATTCAGATACTCAGATGCTGAAGAACCCTATGATAACAGTAGAAGACCTAAGAAGGAAATTGGAGATGAACAAGAAGAGAAAAAAGGCGAAGCGCATTGATTTTGAGACAGTGAAGGAACAGTTACAAGAAGTTGAGGAAACTATCGTGCAGCTCGTGGAGGTCAACGGTCAACTGTCACAAAATATCGAAGAGAGCCCATTGCATTTGGATGGAAATGCTTCACCAGAGTTGGAAGAGGCCGGGGATGTCCAAAGAAAGAGAGTCTTGGAACAGGCACGAAAAGGGTCTGAAAAGATCGGACGGTTGCAATTGGAGGTTCAAAAAATCCATTACGTCTTGCTGAAACTATTGGATGAAAAGAAAAACAACGAGAAAAGCCGATTTTCCAGGAGCAAAACAACCTGAGAGACTTCATTCACAGTGGGAGAAGTAGCCCACGACGGAAAAAGGCTGGTCTTTTCGGGTGTTTCAGACTTCCAACCAATGGAGACGGTAACAACATTAGCTCGTTTAATTAAGTAAGCTCTGAATAATCAGTAATCAGTCCTTGAAACGTTCCTTTTACTATTATAGAAGTGATCATTTCTTGAATTTCTTTGTAGATCTTGTTCCATCTTTAGTTCAGAGGATCTGTATGAATTAGATCTAATCTAATTTAAATAATCTGCTCCTTATGAGCCTCTTTTTTCAACATTTGTGGTGCACTACTTTAAATTATTATAAGAGTTTGATGCCGTACAAATAAATTTATCTTTGTCCACCGTGTCCAAAGATAGATATACTGCAATCACTGTCACCAATTAGGGTTTTGTGTGCTCTGACAACTCGATAGGCAGCTAGTTTCCGAGGGGATGAAGCTCCATAGGAGGCGGTGTCTTTTTCCTTTTTTTTTTTTTTTGTTCTTTTCTCCCTACTAGATTGTGGCAGATGGTATGCAGGCTGGCAATGTCTAAACATGTATATCTAAACATGTATATCCACCGTCAAGTTTTTATCTTTGCATAACTATAGATATTATTTTATGTGAAATCATGGTTATAATCTCTGGTTCCTGTTGCTGAGGCTCTTATGAATCCATCTCTCTCATGCCAGTGCTGAAGCTAAAGCTTGTTTGGTAGCAATCTTAGATTGCATCTTTAGAACATCTTCAATGTCATTTTATTCATTCTTTCAGTGTCTAATTTCATTTTATTTTATTTTTTTTGCATTACTGCCATTGTCTTGCTCTGTATGTTTCCATGCAAAATCATTTTGATAGAAAAAAGTTTCACAATTTTTTTCCAAAGACCTTTTCTTGCTTCTGATTGCATCTTTAATACTGATAGTTGTATTCGTATTAGTGGTAGGGAGGCAAGCAGTGGTCGAACGTGGCAGTTATGGGATGGTAGTAGTGGAATAGAAGTAGAGGTAGTGATAGCGATGGTGGTTGGGAGGTAGTGATGGTGGATGGATAGAAGTGTGATGATATCGATAAGATTTTAGGTTGGAAAACTTTGTAAAAGAAAAACATTTTTTGTCAAATAAGTATTTTTTTGGTTGATCATAAAAAATATTTTTTATTAATTTTTGTTTTAATTATACCAAAAGTAAAAAATGCAACACGTAGAAAAATGGAAAAAAAGAAAAAAAAAAAAGAAAAACATTATTCTTGGTGAAACAAAAATCAATAAATCATTTCACCATAATCAGCAGAAACAACTATGCTGATGTGGCATGTTTGGTTTTGTCAAACTTTGTACTAAATGTGGCACAATATGCAACACAACTATAATTTAGCCATGAATTTACCATTGAAGTTGATTTTGGGAAATCAAGCTAAAAAAAAGAACTTTGACAATATAATTTTGACTTGAGTGAGCTAAAAGCTACCTTTGCCAGAACAAGTAAAAAATACCTACTTCTCCAATGTCTAAATAGTTAAGCTTATTTGTCTAATATGGCTTGTTTTGGAAAGATGAAAAAAAATTATTTTTTAATTTATTTTTTTACCTTTTAATTTATTCACAAAATTATTTGTGAAGTGTTAAATGAGCAATTTTTTAAAAAATATTATTTTATAAAGTCACATCACTTATAAATTATAAATTTATCATATTACCTCAAGCATTATTAATGCATTTTTCTCGACAGCCAAGGATATTTTGATAATTTAACTTGTTGGCTTATTTCTCATTTCTCAAATGAATTTTTGATGAAATAAACTGTTTTTTAACTTTTTAAAAATAACCCTATTTTTTTTTTCTTTTTCTCAAATTAAGGCCTTACTTGGGAACAAAGAAAAAAGCAAAACTTTTGACTTATTTCCAAAAAGTCAAAAAAATAATTTATTTCATCAAAAATTCATTTGAAAAGTGAGAAATAAGTCAACAAGTGAAATTATCAAAATATTCTCGGCTATATGGCTTCTGACAAAAATACAAAAATACATTAATAATGCATGAGGATAATATGACAAATTTATAATTTTACATATGATGTAACACCATATAATAATAAATTTCAAAAAAGGAAAAAAATATTTAAGCTCACTTTGGGGAGTGATAAGCCAACTTATTAACTTATTGACTTATTTAGATCACATAACATTTCTACTTTTTACAAATTTTTTTTGTAATAAGCAAAAAGCTAATGCTTCCCAAATAATCTTGTGAATAAACCAAAAAGCAAGAAAATAAACCAAAAAAACTGTTTATTTCCACCTTCCCAAAACAAGCCTAGAAGCTATAAAAATAAATTGAACCAAACAATATAGTACATAATTTCATAATAAAAAGTTATAAATAACTTTGATAAGTTGCACTAACAAGCATGTGTACAGGACTTGCATTTGATTTCTTAAACTATATTCCATTCCTTATATCAAAGTACAAGAAAAAATTGAAACCAAAATATTTAACCCCAAGGGTGGTTCGCAACTTGGCAAAGGCCAAGGGGATTAAGCCCCTAGGTCCCAGGTTCAAAACCCCCTTGGGCCAATCTCCTGGGCGGTAGCACAATTGGTTAGAAGGTTAGCCTCAAGCAATTTCATTGCACTTAGTGTGGGTTCAATACTATTTCGCTGTGTGAGTCCTGACTTAAGGTCGAAGCTAGTTCCCAAGCTTCATCGCACTTGGTATGGGTTCAATACTCTCCTGCTGTGCGAGTCCTGACTTAAGCGGAGCTTGTCTTGGGAGGTCGGGGCAAGTTTCCAGGTTATAATCTCTTAACTCAGAATGGACAACAAAACACCTTGGTGATCTCTGCAAAGGGCGTTGCCTTGGACTTGCGGGTGAGTAGAAGGATTTTCCTGTAACAAAAGAAATAAATAAATGGAATAATCTATATCATGAAATGAATAAATTTTGAGATGTTGATATGAAGGTTTTATTTCTTGTCATTATAGTGGTTGTCTAAATCTAGCTAGGACAATATTCAAATTGGAAAATGACATTAACTGATTTGGGTTTTTGATTCCAAGATCTTCTTTTGTTAAGCCAACTGATCTCAATGTATTTTCCACAAGGTGGTTGATTGTAGATCATGTGGCCACCAGTCCACATACCTCAAGAAAAATATTCTTTTATTCATTCAGACTCTATAATATTATAGAGTACAATTCAATCAGTGTTTAAAACAATTGTAGAATAATGCACTGATAAATATTAGAGAATAATATAGAAGATGATTACAATATGTTTGTTCAAGTGCTATCCACAAGAATATTTATTAAAAAAAAAAATGTATACATCACTATCACAATTATCAGCATATATCATTTTTACAGTCACAATTAAATTTTTTTCCAAAATAAATAAATTTTTGCAAGCTTTAAATAGAATCTTTTTCTTTGTTTGAACAAATTTAAGTATATGTAAAGGCTAGTTTTCATATTTTAGGTGCTGGAAGCAAAACTTGTTTCCTTTGACTTATCATCATCAACACACTCAAATTCTTGAAACATGAAGGAATTATATTTTGTTTTCAATTCTTTTGGATAGTAACATTTTCTGGAAAGCACAACATAGACAAATGATAGGGGGAGACATGAGTATGATGCAATGAGATATTGATCAATTTAGGAAGATTTTTTAAATGGTTTTGAAGCCAATCAAATTCATCTCACATGAATGAACAGTTCTTGTGAAAGCCCTGCACAATGGCCCTGCACAATACAGACCAAATGCCTATCACTTTCTTAAAAAGTTTTATCAAATTAATGTTGTAGAAATTGTGTAATTAAATAAACAAATAGATTCATATTTAGGAATCACAATTGCAGAAGCAAAGTACATATGCTGGAAATTACGAACATAACAGAAATACATAACAAAATAAAATGGGAAAAGAAAGCAAACCGAAGCTTGCACTAGACAGTGTCCTTAAAATAAATTCGCTGCCTCACCGATTGGGTGTTGGAGGTTGTTCGACGTCTGTCTCCCAAGATACGACGGTTGGACCAGCTACAACAATGCACTGATTGTGTAGTTTCGACGAACAGAACTTTGCAGCACTCTCTCACAGGGAGAAAATAATATAAAACTGAAAAACTTATGAAGAAAGGAAGAGCAGCAATTTCTTGTGTTGAAGTATGAAGGAGAGGGTCTCCTTTAATACACATGGAAGGAGAGAGGAAATACTCCTGCCATTAAGGCCCATCACAAATGTAGAAATGAATTATGTATTAAACTTGCAAAACTCCCAATTGATGGCTTTAATCCGTCATCATTATAGAGGAGTTACACCCATTTTATACACATGTAATGTATATAATTCTGCAGCCACCTTTTCCAACACTTCTTTATGAGGCAGATTTAATGAGTCAATTTCTTATTCAAATCTTAATGATTTTTTATCATTCTTTTTGTAGTGTAAAGATTTCATTACAGAGAATCTAAACCTACTCTAATCCACCTCAATTGAGGATCGACACCCACTTTAATATTGCATTAAAGTTACCAAAAAATCATTATTTTTCCAACAATTAATGCATTAGCTATCCTGATCAAACATCTTTATTGGTACATTAAATTGTTGAATTCTAGAGGCATCACATTTTTTTCCCTTCATTCAGGTCATGGAATAGTTATTTGATAATCTTGAAATATTATTTTATGCCATTCACATACTCATAATCTTCTCTCAATTATAAATTAAAAAAAAAAAATTTAGATAACATGTTACAAATATAAAAATCCAATAAATTTTTTACTATATAAGTTAAATCACAACAATCATGGTACTCATTCACCACCAACCAAAGTTGAATAACACGCATTTTGGCTTTTGTATATCCTTTTACTAGACTAGTGAAAATTGCTTCAAATCTCTAACTAAGTCACGCACCGACACACCTTTTTCAATCTTTTTATTCAAGTTGCATATTGGTATTTATTAAGGTAAGTCACATTTTTTATGTTTCAAACATTTTTTGGTTCTTTATTTGTGTTTCAATGTCTTTTTAGTGGTCATGGTCAAACACGGACTCAAGAGGGGCAAATACACTTCGGTTGAAGTTTCAAATCATAATTCCACCCTTATATTTGAATGTCATGTTTGATTTAAGTTTTCAAATATTGATTCCAAGGTCACATTTGAATATACATTCCAATGTATGTTTGGCAGAGTAGAGTTTTTGAATTTTGAATTTGCAGATTGGGTCTACTCAGTCGTCTGCTCAGACATCCCTAGACGTCCGGCTGGTCAACCGAAACAGTTTTTTTTTTTTTTTTTTTGCAATTGCAACCTGTTATTTGAAAACAAAAAATTTAAGGTTCGTTTGTTTGGTTTAGTTTTAGAATTATAATTTGAGTATGGAGTTGTGTTTTGAGTTTTTGAATCATGATTTGAAAAGAAAAAATTTGTTTGGTTATGAGTTTTCAAAATAGTTTTGGAATGATTTGTAATTTTTTTTTTTTTATTGATTGATATATAGAATGTGAGAGAATGTGAGAGGAAAGAGGAGAGATGAGAGAAAAAAAAAATGATTGCTTGATTGATTAATAATAATAATAAAAAGATAAGATAGGACTTTTGAAAAGAATTTTAAGTTGTATTTTAAAAATATATTTGGTTAACATATTCCAACTAAATCATAATTTAAAAACAGAACTGAGTTTTGAAAAATAAACCAAACGTTACGTTATATTTGTTTTTGATATTTTTAAATATGAAAATTATTTTTTTAGACTGTTTTTAAACAAAACAATTAAAAAAAATTCCCAACCACATATACAATCAAAAATAATTTTAAAGCATTTACTTAAAATCTTACTAACAATCTTATTAAAAATATATATGTCCAAACATAATTGGATGTTTAAACATCATTATTTTTTTTTTGACGATTAATCACATTTGACTTTTTGTATTTTTAATAAAATATAGTATGAGTAAAATTATTCTTGAAGAATTCCACTGTGTTAGTTATGTTAATAAAGGTATCATAACAATATACAGTCCGTTTGTTTTCAGAGGTAGAATTGAGGGGATTGATAGTGAGTGAATTGTTAGTGAGGGGATTAATAGTGAAGGGATTAGTAAAATTGTATTTGTTTTGATGATAGTTGTTAGTGCAGGAATTTTTAAATTAAATAAATATAAAATAATAAAACAAATTAAATTATAATTTTTACTTAACAAAAGAAATGAAAACAGTAAACATTAATGTTTAAAAAAAAAATGCCTAACATGTAAAAAAAATTGCAGTTGACCTATTGACCAGCTGGAAGTTCAGGCAGACGACCGGTAACAACCTAAGTCGAACGGACTATATTTTCTAATACTATGTCCCAGCCAAGACTGCTAAGACCCTCGCCCAAGGCCTTCCATAGTCAAAAGGGACAACCAATTCGGAGTACCATAAACCAAACAAACATGATTTATATCCACCGTTCATCATTAAGAGTTCGGAGTGGACTCCTACAACGGAAAATATTGATATAGTCTTGAAATGACTAAATTGTTGACAATGCTCAAAATGTGGGAAATGTAATATCCCTTGGATGAATTGGAATAAAAGTATATATATTCATCTTGTGAAATTGAATTGAAAAGAGGATTGGGAATTTTGATCGCAATGGTAATATTGTGTTGAAGGATGGAAAATGGAAGGAATGTTGCATTGCATTATAAATTAACGCATTGATATATCGATTCATTTGATTATGTTAAACTTTGAATTTAAATTTGAAAACTTTTGCACTGAGAAATGAATATTGTGAAACAAGTTTTCATGGAATGGATTTTGGGGTAAATACGTTGGTAAGTCTGGATAGGAGGTGTAGATGATATTGATTAAGTTGGCCTGAGCATTCGGGGTGAAAGACCGAAAACACGCGCAGAGGAGGTATCACTTCCCTTCCGGTTAGCAACCGGTAAAGTGGGGTTTTGGTTGGTGCTAGTTATGCCTATTTACAGACACCAACTTAGGGATTACTTGAGTCATATTTACTGTCCCTTTGACTTAAATTGTAAATTTTGAATTGTTGAGATTCCAAGTTATCATTGAACATGATGGTTTTCAACAGATGAGCAAATGTGATTTTCTTTCAAAGGAGTATAACATGGCATATGCATTTCATTCCTTGAGACTTGTATAAAATGTATATATTTCGTTAAGAATTCTCTACTAGGCTTTATGCTCACCCTATGGGATTTTGGTGCAAGAAAGGACGTGGTGATCCTGCCAAGTTAGGGCGTGGACGCATGTGTTGGGAGCATAGGGCTCTTATTTTTTGTTGTGGTATATTTTTGTTAGCTAAGGGCTATAACTGTTTGGGTCTGAGAGACCATTTTTGTGTAACCGGGCTTAAGCCTTGGAATGTGTAAGCCCTTGAGGGCATTTTATTTATCTTTGGATTTGACATTCTACATGCTATAAATTCATGTATTTGATATCATTGAATGTATAATTCACATGTGGGAATGTTTTGTAGAAACTTTAATGATCTATGATGTAAAGGTTAAAGAATCACACATTTTCTTATAATGAATGTTGGCTGATGCACTTATATAATGTTATAAATTTTCGGGGCTTTACAATAGGCTAGGTGGTAAAGGAATCACACACAAGGAATTATGTAGTTCTTTATGATGTAAAGTAAGAAAAGAAGTGCCTATAGATATAGTTCTTTATGATGCGAAGTAATGTAGCCAACATAAAGTCGATCTTTGGTAGCATCAAAATAGAAATTTGATAAATCAACAATTGCAAACCGTTGAATGATCTGAAAAGGGGAAAAATAAATGAAATAAAACTCTAATAATAGAAGAATTGAGAGTAAAATATTTCGTTTATTTTTTTAATAATTAGATTTGAAATATTTTAAATTAAAGTTTATCATATCTTTTTGAGTATATATGTATATCCATATCCTTTTTATTTCAAATTTTACCCTTTTTCATAAAAGAGATAAATTTTTATTAGAAATTAGAAAAAATGGACAGGAAGAATTATAAGACTGCCAAGTAAGAAAAATAATAATAGAAGAATTGAGAGTAAAATATTTCGTTTATTTTTTAATAATTAGATTTGAATTTTAAATTCGAATTTATCATATCTTTTTGAGTTCTATATGTATATCCATATCTTTTTTATTTCAAAATTTACTTTTTTTCATAAAAAATATTTTTTTAAAAAAATTAGGAAAAATGGAAAGGAAGATTCTAAGATTGTCAAATAGGAAAATAATAATAGAAGAATTGAGAGTAAAATATTTCATTTATTTTTTTAATAATTAGATTTGAAATATTTGAAATTAGTGTTTATCATATCTTTTTGAGTTCTATATGTATATCCATATCTTTTTTCTTTCAAATTTTACTTTTCTTTTCATAAAAAAAATAATTTTCATTAGAAATTAGGAAAAATGGAAAGGAATATTTATAAGGCTGCCAAGTTATATTTTTATAGTATGATATAATTAAAATTATTATTTTACATTATAAACGTTGCAATATACTTTTAAAATAATTTAAGGATAAATTACAAATACGCTTCATGAGTTTTGTCAAAAATATATATTTTCTTTCATGTTTTGAAAATTACAAATACAGAAAGGACTATTTGTTATATGATTGAAAACCTCAAGGCGGGACTGTAATTTCTTAAATGTGAAAAAAATTTATATTTTTAATAAATCTTAGTTGTATTTATAATTTATCCATACTTTTATATGTATGTATGCATACGTATATATTGAATATAGAAATAAACATAAATAATTTAATTAATATTCACACATTTATTTAAGTTGAGGACGTGCCTATGATTTTTTCACAAAATGTTAAAGAGTGTTTGTGTATTCTTACTAAGGGATGGGAGTGTTTATGATTTAACTAAATGCTAAAGGTTGTTCGTGATATAATTTCCAAATGTCAAACTATATTTAATATGTTAGAAGATGTCAGGGTATTTTCATCGAATGTTAAAATGTGATTTGTGTGCCTTTTTTATTTTGGTTTAGTAGATTGACTACAAAATAATAAATAAAAAATTGCATTATTTCAATTGGAAATCAAAAATATTATATTGAGTTTGAAATTTTATTTTACATATTTTTTATTCAATTGAATGAGATTACATTAAAAAAAAAAAAAATTAAACTGATCATAACATTCATGAATTAAAATAACCTTAAAAAAAGAATTTTTTTTTTTCTAAATGCAAAATCAAAGATATTTTTTGGATAGGGGTGTCACGCGCAAATGTGAAAGATGCTAGAACAACTCTCCTCAAGTTGGTTCGTTTGCTAAGCACCTCATGCTTTGTAGCCACTGTATAGCGATCTTGGTTTTTCCTCTCTTTATTTGTTGTATTCCGAACTCGGTTCCGTGGATGTATTGTTGTCTCATTCTCATTTCCATCATTTACTCTTTGTATTTGAGTCGTGGGTTGTGTTGGGCAGGTTTGAGACAGGTTGGTTGTGCTTTGATGCCCAGAATTTGGCCTTCACACTCGAGCGGGGCTTTTGACGCTTGAGCGGGCCCTTTGTTGTTGCTTCTCCTCTCGAGCGGGCGTTTTGACGCTCGAGCGTGAATTTTCATCTCCTAGTATTTTTCTCTGCAGGTCTTCGTATGCTCGAGCGGTAGTTTTGATGCTTGAGCGTGACCCTTTGATTTTGTTCCTCCGCTCGATCGGGGAGTTTGACGCTCGAGCAGGGACCATCGTCTGCAAAACTTCTGTGAGTGTGCATCCGACGCTCGAGCGGGCGTTTTGACGCTTGAGCGTGAGTCTGTGTTTGACGTTCGAGCGGGGAAGGGTTTCATCTCTTGAGGTAGGGATAACTATTCATTTCCATGGTCTTTGACATAAACTATTGGTCATTTTGATGTAATGTTGAGTTGGGTGATTTTGGATGTTAGGGTTTCAAAATGTAGAAATAGGGGTTTTGTTCTTTGATTCAAACATATGTGTTTTGGGTCTAAAAAGGGAGATTATTGATGTTGTTGCTAATATTTGGATCTTTGGGTCAATGTTGAGAAAAGGGAAAAAATGCCATATTTTAGTATATTTGGGTCATTAGTGTAATTACTGACATTTATTATGGAATTATGAAATTGAGTTGGGAATAATGAAATTAGCTCATTATGTAGTAGAATGATGGAGTTGGATTCATTAATCACTCACTGTTGAAATTGTTAATATATTTGTTGGTGCATTTATTATCTATTTAGAAATAACTGCTTTGGGCTATCGGTGGAGGATAGTCTTGATTGTTGTAGACATTGCATGATGATTAGGTGAATTAAAACTAATCAAGTTGAGGGTTTGAATATATGGGTGCCGAATCCCGCGGATGAAATTTTCGTAAAATGGCCATTCGAAAATAATTACACATGGGTGTCGAATCCCGCGGACGCAATTTCCGTAAAATGGCAATCCAAAAATATCTATACATGGGTGCTGGATCCCGCGGATGAAATTTTCGTAAAATAGCAATCCGAAAACATCTATACATGGGTGCCGAGTCCCGCGGATGAAATTTCCGTAAAATGGTCATAAGAAAATAATTTCACATGGGTGCCGAATCCCGCGGACGCAATTTCCGTGAAATGGTAGTTTGAAATATTGTTGGCTTGAGATGTAATCTCGCTTAAGTTGTTTGGCCAGGTTCTGAGCCATGTTTACAAGTTCAGTTTTGTTAAGTGAAGGATTATGAAACTGGATTGTATTGAATGTTGGTTTATATGAGTTAAACATTTATCAAGTGTTAATGTTTTAGTTATTTCTCATATTATGTTTAGCATATCTCTACTGAGCGTTGGCTCACCCTATATGGGACATCATTTTAAGGTATAGGTAGCATGCCACCTCCAAGGACGTTGTTTGAGAGGCTTAGTGGCTGGGACATCTTTTGTGATTGCATTTTTGTATTACATGTGTATCAAGCCAAGGGCTTATTATCTGTTTGAGTTAGTACTCACTCTTTTTGTAACCAAGTGTTGACTTGGAAAGTTGTAAGCCCATAGGGCATTTACTTTTGTTGTCAACATGTAATACATTTTGTAATGAATACTCTGATGAAATGTAATTATGCTTTATTCTCTTATGCAAGAATATATGATTAATGGGTTTATTTTGAGGGTGTTACAACTTGGTATCAGAGCGTACCGGGTTCGAATAATTTGGGTACGCGGGAAGTGGTTAGTACCACAATGGGTTCGTCTCGCTTGATAGAGACTTAGATGTAGTGTTATATGCTTATGTGATAACATGTTTATGTGACTATTTGGGTATGGGATTTAGTTTCTAGGATGTTGATTGGATCCTTGGGTTTCTGTGAGTCTTGTTGGAAAACCACTTGATCAATGCTGTTTCTAACCGAAACTCTAGTAACGCTTTGGGACTATCATTATCCAGAAATGAAATTCGTAGGTGCTTATGTGATTATGTGCTTACGTGGAATGAATTACAGTTGTCCATTGTATTAGGACGTGAGTGTTGTAGCTTCGGCACATTTGTGAATGTGCTAATGTTCTTCATTACCTTTATTAGCATGTCAGGATGAGAACGTGGTGGTAGGCGAGGTAGGCCTAGGAGGCAGGAAATGCCTATACCGGATGATATTCTAGCGCAGCAGGAGGGTGTTGGTCAGGCCAATGTGGCCGAGCCATTGGGTCAGCAGGCCATGGGTGCCTTAGCCCGCGAGATAGCAGGAGCCATGAGGGAATCCATAGGCATTCTCAGAGCTGAGAATCCAGTGCAGGCCCAGATTGTTGATGCAGGGCTTTCCTTTCAGAAGAGAGAGTTCTTCCGGTCTAATCCGAATGAGTTTGTTGGGGATCCGAAGGAGCCACTTAAGGCTGATGAGTGGCTGGAGCAGATGACGAAGACGTTTGAGATGATTGGCATCGAAGACGGGGCATTGAAGGTGACCTTGGCATCTTTCCAGCTTAAAGGGGATGCGGGTCAGTGGTGGAAGTTCATGAGAGGCCGTGTTGGTGGTACATGGGAGGCTTTTGTAAATGCTTTCCAGGAAAAGGTCTTAGCCCCAGCTATTAGGGAGAAGCTGAGGAACTAGTTTTGTCAGCTCAAGCAGCTGAGTTTATCAGTGGCTGAGTTTGAGGCCGTATTTACTAGCTTATCCAGGTTCGCACCTGAGCTTGTGGCGTCTGAGGAGCCCCGTTGCATCGAGTTTGAGAGGAAGTTAAGGCATGGCCTCAAGATGAGAGTTGGAGGATCCATGATTCGGGAGTATGGGCGTCTTATGGATGCCGCGACCTATATGGAGACTATGATGGAGGAGAAGGAGAGGATGATGGGCTGTAAGAGGAGTTAGGATGGCCAAGGAAATGGTAGGAGGCAGAGGAGTTCTAACCCTCAGCAGCCCCAGAGTGCCTTGGTGAGATCTACCTTTCCAGTACCGAGTTCGGGTTCTGAGAGAGGCAGCCAAGGATACTTTACCTGTTTCAATTGTGGTCAGCTGGGCCACAAGTCTCCAGCTTGCCCGCAATGGGAAGGAGGTCAGGGAGCAGCTTCATCTTCAGCTCGACCTCAGAGCCAGAGTCAGGGCAGAGGCCGGTCGTCCTCCTGTTACCAGTATGGTCAGACAGGGCACCTAAAGAGGTTCTGCCCACAGTTGGGTGGTACACCCGGTGCGTCTGGTTTGAGACAGACGCAGAGTTCGTAGCCAGCACAGTTTGTTCAAGCCTCGAGGGCCAATCAGGGGGCTTCATCATTTCAGTCTGTACACCAGCCTTTTGCTCCAAGAGGTGAGCAGGTAGATCAGGGGCCTACAGGGCATGTGTATGTTGTTACCGCGTAGGATCTAGTACCGGCTCCATCTGTTGTGAGAGGTACCTTTTTGTTTTGTAACTCGGTTGCCAATGTGTTGATTGATATAGGTGCATCTCATTCTTTTATATCTGTTACATTTGCATCTGTTTTAGGGCTGGAGTTGGCACAGTTAGCATCTCCTATTTGTGTAGTATCACCTGTAGGGGGTGAATTGATTTTGAAACAAAGGTGTAGATGGTGCGACATAGAGGTCGCTGACCGCCGACTTCCATTTTCATTTGTAGTTATGGCTATGTCGGGTTTTGATGTTATTTTGGGTATGGACTGGTTATCGTCATACTGGGCAGTTATTGATTGTTACCGCCAGAGGGTCACTGTTTGTACCTTGAGCGAGGATTGTTTCCATTTCTTGGGGGATCGCGTTGGCAATGTGTTACCACCAGTATATGATCCACGAGGACGGAGTGAGCTCAGTGGTCTCCTCCCTAGCTTTATAAGTAGTGAGTGTGATGAGACCCAGACTGTATTGCCGAGAGTGGTTTGCGAGTATTCAGATGTTTTTCCCGAGGACCTTGTTAGTTTGCCACCTCATCGAGAGATCGAGTTCTCTATTGACTTAGCGCCTAGCACGGCACCGATTTCCATGGCACCTTACCGTTTTGCCCCAGCCGAGTTGAGTGAGTTGAAGATTCAACTCTAGGAGTTGCTAGTTAAGGGCTTTATTCGCCCTAGTGTTTCGCCGTGGGGAGCACCGGCCCTCTTTGCTAAAAAGAAAGGTGATGCTTTAAGACTTTGTATCGATTATCGGAAATTGAATCGAACTACGGTTAAGAATAAATACCCTATGCCCCGTAAAGATGATTTGTTTGACCAGTTGAAGAGGTCCCGTTGTTTCTCTAAGATAGACTTGAGATCGGGTTACCATCAGTTGAGGGTCAAGGAGGAGGATATTCCAAAAACGGCATTCCGTACGCGGTATGGCCACTATGAGTTTCTGGTGATGCCTTTTGGGCTCACCAATGCACTGGCAGTGTTTATGGACTTGATGAACCGGATATTCCGAGAATTCTTAGATCGTTTTGTAATCGTCTTCGTGGACGACATCCTGATTTATTCGCCTTCGAATGAGGAGCACGAGGAACACTTGAGAGTGGTGCTCGAGTTGCTTAGAGCCCATAGGCTGTATGCCAAGTTTGGGAAATGTGAATTCTGGCTAGGAGAGGTCAAGTTCTTAGGCCATGTGGTTTCCGAGGAAGGGGTGTTTGTTGATACATCCAAGATAGAGGCAGTGCAGGATTGGGCACAGCCTAAGAGTGTTTTTGAGATCCACAGTTTTCTGGGATTAGCTGGGTATTACCGCCGGTTTGTGGAAGATTTCTCCAGGCTAGCTTCGCCATTGACTAGATTGACGTGGAAAGGGGTCAAGTTATATGGAGTGAGACTTGTGAAAAGTCGTTCCAAGAGTTGAAAGTTAGATTGACCACCACTCCTGTGTTGATTATTCCAGAGAGAGGTTTGGGTTATGCGGTTTATTGTGATGCCTCACGAGAGGGTTTGGGTTGTGTGTTGATGCAAGAGGGGAAAGTGGTAGCCTATGGCTCACGTCAGTTGAAGATTCACGAGAGGAATTACCCTACTCACGACCTAGAACTAGCAGCAGTAATTTTTACCTTGAAGATTTGGAGGCACTACCGTTATGGTGAGAGATTCGAGGTATCCTCGGATCATAAGAGTTTGTAGTACCTGTTTACACAGAGAGACTTGAATTTGAGGCAAAGGAGGTGGATGGAGTTCATTGAGGACTATGACTTCGAGTTGCACTATCACCCGGGAAAGGCCAATGTTGTGGCCGATGCCCTTAGTAGGAAATCCATTAGTGATGTAGCTTGTATAGCCATCCGGAAGTGGGAGATGTTGGGTGCACTTGGCGAGTTTGATTTGCTTCTGGGCGAATCCGTTGAGGCTGCGACCTTGTTTTCTATTGTTGCGCAGCCTACACTTGTGACTCGAGTGTTAGAGGCACAGGGAGGTGACCTTGAGGTAGAATCCCTCCGAGAGAAGATCTCCAACGGGAAGGCTGAGAAGGGTTTGACTGTGTATCCCGACCTGAGTGTGAGATACCTGTAGATACCCCATTTTGACCGACCTTGAGACTCACACGTCACCAGTTGAGTGCTTGGTGATATTGCATAGTGTGCTCGTTTAGAAGTCTCAGAGTCACGGCCGTGAGCCCTGCCTCCGGATTTCCAAACCCTCTTCTGTGCCTTGCCTCGGTTTGAGAACCAGGCTCGAGGGAGAGGTCCCGTAGACCATCTCTCAGTGGCCGTGGGCTACATTTTGTGGTTATAGGCCATTTTGCCCATTTCGGAGCCCGGTTCTCGGTTTTTAGAGCCGTCAGGCCGTGTGCCTCGGTTCGGGACCACTTAACCATCTCCTATTGCTCCGGTTTTTGGCGTACTTCCTATTTACTCCCTTTTGAGGGACACTGAGGTCTGAGAGACCCACTTCGTGGTCGAGTGCCACTTTCGGTGCTTAACAGGCAGTTTTCGGGGCCCCGAACTGCGCGTTTTGGCCCCCGAACATTCGTTTTGCATCGGTTTTCGTTCATTTTTGGCAGGTACCTCTGTTTCATCACTAGGAAGGCCGTAGAAAGGTGGGAGGCCAGCAATTGTTTCAGCAACCAGTTATATATCCTCCGGCGCCCTCCGACGCCCGTTTTTCTTGCTTCCAAGCCAATGTTGACCACCCTTGGACCATTTTCTTGAACTTTTAACCACATATTTATGATGTACACACATGGGAGGACCCTAAAAGTTGGTGGCCGGCCACTAATGTTGCTTGACCCTTTTGAACCCCTCCTAAAAATGGCCTATTCTCTCTCCTGTTTTACAGTTTGCAATTTTGAACCACAGGGTTGTGATGAGGGAACCTGGGAGGACAGCATTATGTGGTGGCCGGCCATTAATTCAACTTGGCCCTTTTGACCCTTGGCCGGCCGGCCATGAGAGGTGGCCGGCCGGCCACCTGCAGCCCCAATAAGTGGCCGGCCATAATCCTTAGGTCATGTACATTACAGCTATGCACTTTTTTCCCCCAAAAAATCTGTATCCGGGGGACAACCTTTTGGGGGGGAAACTTGATCCATTTTCCCCCCACTTTTTCCCTCCATTTCTCCCCCTCTTCGGTGGATATACTTGGCTGGCCAGCTCTGAAAAAAGGGTTAGAAAAAAATTCCCTCAAGCCCTTTGCATTGGATCTCTCTCCCTCTCTATCTCCAAGCTTCCATACTTCCAACCCTACACCATTTTACACTACACCACCAAGCCCCACCCTTCCCTTCTTCATTCCAGCAGCTGGAGGCTGTTCTTCAAAGCCTAAGGAGCCACAAACTCAAGCCAAGAAGCTATCAAAGTTTGGTCTTCAAGGGTGAGTACCAATTCCCTCTTTTTGAGCTTAATTTTGCAACATTTGTTTAGCTATTTTTCTTGCTGTTTTGAGCTCCAACCAAAACTGAAAGTACCCTTTATTTGAGCTCTATTTCATGTTTCATTAAGTGAATTTTGGCATTTGAGGTCCCTATCTTACACTTGCTTCATTATCCTTCTTATATACCGTAATCTTGCATAGTATTTTTGGCCTGTGTGTGATCTGTTTTGGAGCATGGTGTAAACTGTAGATAGACTTATTTTGAGCCCCTCTTCAACATTGAAGAAGGGTTCATTACTGTTTGGGACCTCCATGAGCCACTTGTCATTATATCCCTCTTTGGTCCCCATTTTTGCATGATCTATTAGCCTATTATGCTTCTGTTTTTGGTCATTTTACAGAACTGAAAATAGTCTTATTTTGACCCCATATTCATGTTTCATTAAGGGTCTTTGGTTGTTTGATGAATGTTTTGTATACTTTGTGTTTTGACCTCTTTTGGGCCCTATCTTACATGGCATTTTGAGCATACTTGTGTACTGATTTAGGCTTGTCCATCAACTGTAAAATATCATATTTTTGGCCCCTCTTTAATATTGTAGAAGGCCCCTAACCTGTTTGGGGTCAGCAGCTGTGAGTTGTTTCATTATCTCACATTTAGGGCCATTTTTGCATGCTATTTTTGCCCTATTTGTGTTTGTTGTTTGGCCATGCTTTGAACTGTAAAAATGCTTATCTAGGGGCTGCCTTGTTTCTGTATTTTCATCTCATGTTCAAATTATACATGCATTGCATAGCTATAGGCCATTTCATGCGCTAAAATCCATGTTTCGGGGCTCGTTCCATGCATCGGGTTTCATTTTACCGGGTTTCGGGGCTGTTTTGCATCTCATTTTACCTCTGGTTTTTGCATTTTCATATGCCATATTCCATGTCTTTTCCATGTCTCATTAGAGTGGCATTTCGGTGCCTGAGGGTCGGTCCTCGGTTTGCGTGCACGTGTGCACACATTTCGAGTTGTCTTGTTTTCATCTGATGGCCTCCTATGTGAGTGTGGCTGAGGCCCACTCATGTTGGTGTAAGCCCATTATTGCATTACGTATGCCATTTCATCCATAGCATTGTGTATGCTCGGTTGTGTATTACCTCGTACAGCGTGTATGCCATTCCATGACATTGTGTATGTTAGGATTGTATCTTAGTTGCATTTCATGCATGTCATGCATATTGCATCGTGTTCGGGACAGGAGTTAGCCCGGGCATGGGAAACGAGGTACGTTCCGTACTCTGAGTGACGGAACGTGTCTCAATTCCAAGTCACCGACACTCCGGATCATCCATGATGGAGTTAGGTTCTTGTTGTGTTTACATGTGCATTCATTCTACATTGAGTTGCACAATTCGACCCCTCGGCCATCATGCATCGAGATGCGTGATTGGTGGCACGAGGATCGAGTCACGCATACATGTGTGAAAATACATTGCCATGCCCTTTTCCTGCTCTCTATTGCAGCAACTCAAGAATCAGCGGTCTTCCGAGGCTTGGCACACATTTTAAGAACAGGTGCAAACAGAGGCTAATTGGGGCATCGTCATGGATTTCTGCGCAAAGGCAACCCGGGCATGCATCATTCATCATCCGGAATGGAATCAAGGCAGTCCCTGGCTTGCATGCCAGTTTATTTATTTTCTTAGTTAATTTGTTAATTAATTAGGAATTTGTACATATTTGGACTGTAATATTTATTTGGACTGTACTATTCTTTTATTCGGGACTGTATATTTATTCAGACCCTCTACGCGAGGGCACAACTGTAATAAGTGTGCGTGTGTGTGTTGTATGTCTTCCAACCTCACGTCTTTCTCCCTTTTATTTATCCGCTTATGATGGTTAGATTAGGGCATATTTCAATTAGCATATAGTATGACAGCATGTTTGCATCATTCATCTATTTTGCATGCACCGGGCTCGGCGCACCATACTAACTGCATTCGTATTTCAATTCCAAGTTGAGTACTTGTTAGCTGTTGCATCTCATATGCCATGTTTAGAATAGCCGAGCCTGCTATAGTTGCATTTTTACATGTGTTGCATTAGGCATTTCTGTATAATTAGGATCATGCATGGATTTCTAATGAGTTTCTTTTTTGGCTTGGAATACTCGGTAAGTTTTATGTTTTAGCATCCTTGCATGCGTGTGAGTGCTGCCATGAATAACATGCTTACCATGAGGCTATTTGCTTATGTGATATAACTGCCCGAATGCTTGTGGGTGAAGGTTGGGTTACTTGGATTGGAATAAATCATCAACTGTTTGTTTTAAGCCCACTAGGTAGTGGCAAAACCATCTTTTCTAAGCCCACCCGAGGGTGGCAAAATCTGCATTTTAAGCCTACTTGCGAGTAGCAAACCATCTTTCAAAAAACAAACATGAAATGTTTTCTTCCAATTCGGGCGATCCAGTCTATACTTGTATGCTGTGCGCATCACATAGTAAATCTAGGCTAATAACCGGAATAAGAACACACAATGTTTTCAAAAACAGATATCATGGTTAGTAGAGGCCGATCTTTGATCGGGCGAGCGGGGGTGCTCACGAAGTGACCTTCCCCAATCGTACCCAAGTTCCCGAGCCGAGGCAACTTTGGTGATGACGGACACGTGGCCTTAGGCAAACGAGTCAGGGTTTCCTAAATTTCCCCAAAATAAAATATTTAGGTGGCAACTCTGTATCTGGCAAAGCAGTCCATGTTTGGCACTTCTTTCAAAAACATCTGTTTTTCTCAAAACGATTTGCCGGATTTGGACTCTTTGGTTCAGACTTAGAACCGTGACAAATTTGAGAGTCCTGAGCTGTAGTGACCCCAAATGAACAGAACGGGTGGACTCGTTCCTCCCGGGGCGTTCGGGGACGTCTACAGTTTCTGGCGACTCTGCTGGGGAGTTAGAGAACTTGACTCGAACTCATGATATCTGTTTTTTACTACAGTTGCGTATTTCTTTGCATTGCATTTGCATTGGTGTGCCTAGAACACCGTGTTTGCCATCTGCTATTCCTGAACGGTTTGCCGGAGGCTTGTTTTGTCAAGGCATGACCATAAGGCAGACCGGTTGTGGGCTCTGCCAGTATGGGAACACAAACCGTGGTTTTACCGGGGCACCCTCTTTGACCATTCGACCTAGTGCATATTCGGATCCATAGTGACCATTCCAAACTAGGACAGGTTGCTTACCCGTTTATAGGTTGTTTGAAACCGCTGTGTGCGTAGTGAAACCCTAGCTCCTGACAAAATAGGACAGGGAAACCCTACCCCAACATAAGGGTGTTTTGGCTCTCACTTACTTGTTATGTGCTTTTTGGGGTGCGTCTCCATACGAATGCATGTATCAGTTTACAGAGTTTGGGCATCAGGCCCGCGGGCACCAGTTCAGTATTTTGGGATTCAGTTTACCCGAGGGTAATGGTTTACAGGCCGAATTTTGCGGCAGAATTCAGTAGAGAGCACACTCATTCAAATAGGCTCATATCTGTTCAGGTGAAATCAGGCTGAGATGCTGCATATTTCCCCTTTTGCTAGGTAGTCTTGGAACTATAGCTTCAGAAGGCTCCGATATCCCCCGGGTACATTGGATCCGTGTGATAGACTTTGTCAGGTCAGAGATTCAGTTCAAGGGCAATCAGTGTTCCTTTGCCAGAGGCAGGGTAAAAGGGCTAGTCGGGCACAAATCACCAATTCAGCAGTTACCAGATCAGTGGCCCTTATCCACCCCACCAGTGAACAGTCAGGCTGAGGTCTCAGTTTTTACTGCAGGGATAGATACCAGTCAGTCAGATGGATCAGCAGAACACGTCAGGGATGGAGGCAATGATGCGCCAGATGCAAGAAAGTATGAAACTCATGCAGCAAGATGCTGTCCGTCAAGCGGAATTCTCCAAGCAGCAAGCTGCAATCATGGCTCAGCAGGCCGAGCTCATCACCAAGCTACAACAGCAAAGCGGCGCGTCCGCTTCACAACAAGTTCCTCCCCCAGCAGGAGCTCCAGCACCTGGGGAGACGCCAAATGTCCAAGAAGGTACAGACATTCCGGTAGGGCCGGCTCCGCCCCCAATTTTACCCCAACTATCCAAAACACCTACCAATCTACAGGACTCTCCCTTCGAGTTCGAGGTCGACCCCACAGCATTGAAGTTGAGCAAGCTTGAAAAGTTGTTCAAGAGATCCCAGGGGGTAAAGTCCATCCCGGGCATTGAGGATGGGTACACCGACGCAGCTGTAACTCTGCCGGACAGGTTCAAGATGCCTCACATCGACCGTTTTGATGGGTCAGGAGATCCCATGGTCCACCTGAGCTTGTTTTCAGATGTTTTGCGCCCGATGGGCTTGACAAGATTACAGAAGCTCTCCCTTTTTGGCAGGACCCTGTCGGGTATTGCGGTCACCTGGTATGCCAAATTGGAGGATTCAGTGAAACGAAGCTGGGAGGAGGTAGCCGAGGCCTTCGTCGCACAATATTCATATAATACCCAAATCGAGATTACGACCCGTGATCTTGAGACGATGAGGCAGGAGCCGAAGGAGAGCTTCTCAGAATTCGTAGCCCGTTGGAGGGCCAAGGCTTCAATGATGACCCTTAGGCCCACTGACAAAGATCAAATTCGGATGATTGTGCGCAATCTCCAGCCCAAGCTAATGCAGAAAATGATCGTGATCCCCTTCCCTACCTTTCCAGACTTGCATGAGATGGGAGTGCAGATCGATGATGCTATGAAGCAGGGCCTCTTTGACCAGGAGAAGGAACAGCCCAGGAGGGCATTTAGCCGCAATTCGAATGCGACCACCAACGGTGACGCAGCTGCAAGATCTTCCGAAGTGGGCATGGTCGCCACCACCACACCAAGAGCAGCCACCCCCTTTGTTGGTGCATCTACTTCAAACCCCCGAACTTCAGACTATCTACCCCAAGGCAAGAGGGTTTTCACCCCACTCTATATGTCTTTGTCTAAAGCCCTGGGGGTCCTACTCAGGAACGGACATCTGAAACCGTTAGAGCAACGACCTCTACCTGATCCTCTCCCTGCAAAGCAAGACCCGACTAAGTACTGTGCTTTCCATCAACAAACCGGTCATGACACCGACTATTGCGTCCGTCTCCGCCACGAGATACAAAATTTGATTGACAACGGGGTCATCCCCACACCAGGTCCTGCAAAGTCTATCGGCACTTGATAAGTGAACTTGTGGGGGGGGGGATAAGGCGATCTGATCAGAGATTGAACCAGCTGCGGGTGGCACTCGATTTACTCCAGATGTGGGAATGGCACGCACTGTTCTGAGCAATGTGCAAATACCAGTTTTTTTTTTGTGCTTTCTAACTTGGGTATTGGGTCAGTTTTGTTGTTTTGTTTTGAGTCTGTCTTTTTGTTTTGAGTCAGTCTCTTTTGTTTCGGGTCTGTCTTATCGTATCGAGTCAGTCCTGTTGTATAGGAGTCGGGTGATTCCGGGGGGTGTTACCTCGGGCGTCACCATTTTGTTTTATGCTTGTCTTTTCGTTTTGTTTTGAGTCTGTTTCTGCCAGGGAGCCAGTTGTGCCGACAGATTTGAATGAAACAGCAGTGGTTTTTCACGCTCTTGTGTTTGCCTCGGCCATGTGCCAATTGTGCCAGAAAGTTTGAATGAAACGGCAGTACTTTTCGCCTACTCTTCTGCACCCCAAAATCATTGCATTGACCTAAGTTTTTCAAAACTTTTTGAACACTGCGGTGAAAACGAAGAGGAAGGAATTCCTCGGGATTTGCAAAATTTTGATCATTTGAGAGAAAGAGGGGCATGCCAACCCCTTAATGAATGAAATCATGCTCGTTGGCGTGAGTACTGAGAAGGACCCTGGCTTAATCCAGACTGGTTTCACACTATCTTCAGCGCGAGCAATTTGTCGCTTTCTTAAAAACTTTCAAAAACAAAATGTTTTGCGCGGTCCTGCGAAGACCTGTGTGGAATCGCTCCTGAGATTGTGCAGCCTAGGATCGCTCTCAGCCTCGAGACTCAACCCCTTTGCTTCCAAACCTTGAACTTGAATTCAGAAGGTTCAACGGTCAACTACGATGTGAGGCCTGTGTGGCCGGATTTGAAGCAGCCCTCGAACAAGAGGCCAGGAAAGTTAGGTGAAGAAGATCAGATCTCATCAGAGGAAGCTTGCAAAGCTCAATCAAAAGCACCCCTTGAACTAGGGGCAAAGGAATTTCAAATGTGCTCGAAGAGTCAAAGATGAAGAACGGCAAGAATGCCAAATCCCAGAAGGAAGGAAGAAGACACTGCTGAAGAACAACTGAGTTCCTATCCACAACACTAGGAGCAAATTCAGCCCCCATTGGATGGACTCCAACATCACCAGCGAACAGCAGCCATTCTCCTGGATTCAGATGACTTCAGGATCCCAAAACCATTTGACATGGACGAAGCTATACTTTTACCCTTGAGAGGCTCGCTGGGCCGAAAACCCAAAAGGGCGGCCCAGGCAAAAGTTAGAGCAAGAAAAGAAGAAAAAGAACAAAAAAGAGAAAAGAACAAAAAAAGAAAGATGCAAAGAAAAGAACAAAAAAAAAATGAAAAGAAAAGAAAAGAACACAAAAATTGAAAGAAGAAAAACAAAGCTCGCAAGGTCGAAAACCCGCAACGGGCGATTTGGCAAAAGTTAGAGCCTAAAAAGGAGAGGTTAATACCCGAGTGTACCTTAACCCCGAACTACGTAAGGCTTGATTCCCATCTTCGAGATACGTAGGCAACTTCATTCTGAAGTCCAGCCGTAAAACACTTTAAATTCGATTGTGTCCACGCGGTGGTTTTGGTCATCTTTGTCTTCTCTGTATCTGAGAGTCTGGTTACGTTCGTCGCTCTGAGGACTGCCCACAAAGCGCTGCGGTGCCATCCAAACAAGGGGCAACTTTCCGTTGCCACTCGATGCGCTGCAAGGCCATTCAGACAAGGGGCAGCTTCCCGTCGCCATTCAATGCGCCGTGGCGCCGTTCAAACAAGGGGCAACTTTCCGTTGCCAGTCAATGCGCCGCGGTGCTGTTCAAACAAGGGGCAACTTTCCGTTGACATGCAGTTCCCCTCAAGCAAGGGGCAATTTTCCTTCAAATCTGAGGTTGTGCATCTCGAGAGTAGGTTCCGTACTCGTTGAGCAGTGGTCATTTGCAAAAATAGTTTTTGAGAATTTTTACTAAGGTTTACTAATCTTCTCGAAAAGTACTCCATTTTTCAAAACTGGACCATTTCTTGGACCCAAAAAAGGAAAACTCTCAGTGCTCATAGCCTAACTTGCATGATTTTAAATCAGAAAATCGAACAAGCATGTTAATCTAACTCTCATTTTGGTCAAAATTTTTTAGGAGAAAACTAAAACAAAAAATGGTCAACATGATGAACTAGGGGCACAGTTGAGTCAGGTGTTCTGTCTTTTCCCCTTTGCCAAAATACTTGCCGGAAAGGGCACTCTACTTGTCGGAAAGGGCACCGTATTCGCTAGAAAAGGGCACAACAAAGGGCTGAAAGCTCTCACCTCCTCCAAGCAATGAGGTATCAAGCAAAGTGCAAAGCACAAACTAGAATGGGGCAAGGTATTCCACTCCATCATCTGGACAGATCTTATCACGTCCAAACTCCCCAGCAAAGCATCATCAACTGATGTTAGCTACAGATTTGCTACATACCCAGTTGTAGCGCAACCTCTCCGCGGGAGGAATTCACTAGCTGTGAGCGCAAGAAAGAGAATCCAGCAGAACACTAGGGGAGCGAGCCCACAATTTTCCGTTCATCCATCAACCACCCAGGGGAGGGATGAAAAATGAGAGATTGAAGAATAGAGAGATGTGCGATGAGAGAAAAAGTGAGAAAAGGGCTTTTTCAGAAAAATAGAGCTTGAGGGCCGAGTGATGTGAGGATCACAAATGAGAGAGGGTGGGGAACAATACCCGGTGAAACAGGCTCCCTGTGCACGTCTGTGTGTCGTGTCTTTTGTTTTGTTTGTCTCGATTCTTGCTTTGAGTCGTTCCGAGCGTGTCTCGATGTGTTTAGGTTGTTTTACTTTGTTTTTCCTTTGTTGAGTGGTGTTTAGGTTGTGGGCCTTCTATTTCCGTGTTGAGTTGTCTTGCTGTGTTCAGTCGTAGGCTCGATACCCGGTCAAGAGCTCATTTACCAATTCCAAAATAAAATCATTTTGCGCTCCGAGTGCCATGCCGTTCTCCACATCTGTGCAAAACAAGATTCGTTCTTTCATAAAATCGCAGGGTTCAACCCAGGTCATGTCAAAACAGCAAAACTAGGACCTATCTGAAGCTATATGGGTTCCAGACTACAAAGCAAAAGCAAAAGAGGAAATGTCGGGTATCTGAGTTTGTTTCAACTTCAGTAAGTTCCAAGACTACATTCCGTGTGTACCCCTTCAAGTCTTGCCAAAGCTCCGAAGTATGAATGCGCCTCTACCTCAAGCTCAAACTCAAGCCTACTTCAGTGCCAGAATGGTAATCAAAGTGCTCCCTCAGAAAACTAGCCCCCTGCCAGATGCATCTTGGCTGTGTTTGCCATGAGTTCCTAGGAGACCAACTGCGACGGTGGAAACTAGAGTTCGGACGGCTATTGCCTAGAACGCAAAGGTTCGGAATTTCCGAGACTAAAGTCTGGTTTAAATACCCAGGGGTCTATCCTCGACTTGAAATCTGTATGGCAGCCCCATAGATTGAGATAGCATGTGAATGCGCCTCGATTCTGGATACTGAATCAACCTAGTCTGTCACCCCGTTGGAGAATAGGGAAAGTTGTGAACATGGCCAGGAAGGAAAGGTAGTAACCGCGGTTTAGGAGTACAGTCAAGAAAGTGCAAGAAGAACCCACTCTTTTCAGCTCAAAAGGTTTCTGCGGAATTTTCAACTCATGTCTTCGATGTGTAGCTCATCGTCGGTCGGCATGCACGAGGTGTATCCTTTTGGAATGTATCGTGACCCCTCCGAGAGGTAAATCGGAGGTTACGTTTGGAAATTGGTCTACTTAAGGCTTGTATTCCCTTATTCGGCTTTTTGTTTCAAATATGCGTTGTCACGCACATTCCACTTGCATTGTTATGCATCCTTCCACCCGCATTGTTATGCACTTCTCATGCTTACATTGTGACGCACATTCCACTTGCATTGTTATGCATCCTTCCACCCGCATTGTTATGCACTTCTCATGCTTGCATTGTGATGCACGTTCCAATTGCATTGTTATGCACCCACTTCACTAGCATTGTTATACCCATTCATTGCATTGATTATGCACATCTATCTCGCATTGTTATGCTCATTACTTGCATTTTTATGCACCAATTCACTTGTAATTATCATTCTTTCTCCTCGCGCGTGCGACATGTTAGACCCTCTTCGGTTAAAAGCGTTCGGAATACGTTCCAATGCTTACACCATTCTGAAACGCCGGGATACGTCCCTATGTTTCTCCCGCTTCGGTTAAAAGCGTTCGGAATACGTTCCAATGCTTACACCATTCTGAAACGCCGGGATACGTCCCTATGTTTCTCCCGCTTCGGTTAAAAGCGTTCGGAATACGTTCCAATGCTTACACCATTTTGAAACGCCGGGATATGTCCCTATTTTTCACCCTCTTCGGTTAAAAGCATTCGGAATACGTTCCAATGCTCACACCATTCTGAAACGCCGGGGATACGTCCCTATGTTTCACCCTCTTCGGTTAAAAGCATTTAGAATACGTTCCAATGCTCACACCATTCTGAAACACTGGGATACGTCCCTATGTTTCTCCCTCCTCGGTTAAAAGCGTTCGGAATACGTTTCAATGCTCACACCATTCTGAAACACCAGGATACGTCCCCATGTTTCTCCCTCCTCGGTTAAAAGTGTTCGGAATACGTTCCAACGCTCAGACCATTCTGAAACACCGGGATACGTCCCTATGTTTCTCCCTCTTCGGTTAAAAGTGTTCGGAATACGTTCCAATGCTCACACCATTCTGAAACACCGGGATACGTCCCTATGTTTCTCCCTCCTCGGTTAAAAGTGTTCGGAATACGTTCCAATGCTCACACCATTCTGAAACACCGGGATACGTCCCTATGTTTCTCCCTCTTCGGTTAAAAGTGTTCGGAATACGTTCCAATGCTCACACCATTCTGAAACACCGGGATGCGTCCCTATGTTTCTCCCTCTTCGGTTAAAAGTGTTCGGAATACGTTCCAATGCTTACACCATTCTGAAACGCCGGGATACGTCTCTATGTTTCACATTCCTTGCGGAACACCGGGATACATCCCTATGTTTCACATTCCTTGCGGAATACCGGGATACGTCCCTATGTTTCACACTCCTTGCGGAACACCGGGATACGTCCCTATGTTTCTCCTTCTTTTCTCAATCTTGGGATACGTCCCTAAACAACGGGATACGTCCCTAAACACCGAGATACGTCTCCATGTTTCTTTGCATGATCATGAGTTATGTTCGGCTTCTTGCATTATCATTTGCATTTTTCCCCTGCCTGCGGGCATACCTGCGGGCACATCTCTGTTTATCTTGTATGTTAGTCTAAGTCTTCGGCCTTGTCAAAAATGGGTCGTCTCTAGGCTTTGACATTCACTCCCGTCACTTTTGACTTTCGAGTTCTGTCAAAGAGGGGCAACTGTAGACACCCCATTTTTGACCGACCTTGAGACTCAGACGTCACCAGTTGAGCGCTTGGTGATATTGCATAGTGTGCTCGTTTAGAAGTCTCAGAGTCATGGCCGTGAGCCCTGCCTCCAGATTCCCGAACCCTCTTCTGTGCCTTGCCTCGGTTTGCGAACCAGGCTCGGTTTCCCTGTTTCTTTTCCTGAGGGGAGGGAGAGGTCCCGTAGACCATCTCTCAGTGGCCGTGGGCTACATTTTGTGGTTATGGGCCATTTTGCCCATTTCGGAGCCCGGTTCTCGGTTTTTAGAGCCGTCAGGCCGTGTGCCTCGGTTCGGGACCACTTAACCATCTCCTATTGCTCCGATTTTTGGCATACTTCCTATTTACTCCCTTTTGAGGGACACTGAGGTCTGAGAGACCCACTTCGTGGTCGAGTGCCACTTTCGGTGCTTAACAGGCAGTTTTCGGGGCCCCGAACTGCGCGTTTTGGCCCCCGAACATTCGTTTTGCATCGGTTTTCGTTCATTTTTGGCAGGTACCTCTGTTTCATCACTACGAAGGCCGTAGAAGGGTGGGAGGCCAGCAATTGTTTCAGCAACCATTTATATATCCTCCGGCGCCCTCCGCGCCCGTTTTTCTTGCTTCCAAGCCAATGTTGACCACCCTTGGACCATTTTCTTGAACTTTTAACCACATATTTGTGATGTACACACATGGGAGGACCCTAAAAGTTGGTGGCCGGCCACTAATGTTGCTTGACCCTTTTGAACCCCTCCTAAAAATGGCCTATTCTCTCTCCTGTTTTACAGTTTGCAATTTTGACCCACAGGGTTGTGATGAGGGAACCTGGGAGGACAGCATTATGTGGTGGCCGGCCATTAATTCAACTTGGCCCTTTTGACCCTCGGCCGGCCGACCATGGGAGGTGGCCGGCCGGCCACCTGCAGCCCCAATAAGTGGCCGGCCATAATCCTTAGGTCATGTACATTACAGCTATGCACTTTTTTCCCCCAAAAAATCTGTATCCGGGGGACAACCTTTTGGAGGGGAAACTTGATCCATTTCCCCCCCACTTTTTCCCTCCATTTCTCCCCCTCTTTGGTGGATATACTTGGCTGGCCAGCTCTGAAAAAAGGGTTAGAAAAAAATTCCCTCAAGCCCTTTGCATTGGATCTCTCTCCCTCTCTATCTCCAAGCTTCCATACTTCCAACCCTACACCATTTTACACTACACCACCAAGCCGCACCCTTCCCTCCTTCATTCCAGCAGCTGGAGGCTGTTCTTCAAAGCCTAAGGAGCCACAAACTCAAGCCAAGAAGCTATCAAAGTTTGGTCTTCAAGGGTGAGTACCAATTCCCTCTTTTTGAGCTTAATTTTGCAACATTTGTTTAGCTATTTTTCTTGCTGTTTTGAGCTCCAACCAAAACTGAAAGTACCCTTTATTTGAGCTCTATTTCATGTTTCATTAAGGGAATTTTGGCATTTGAGGTCCCTATCTTACACTTGCTTCATTATCCTTCTTATATACCGTAATCTTGCATAGTATTTTTGGCCTGTGTGTGATCTGTTTTGGAGCATGGTGTAAACTGTAGATAGGCTTATTTTGAGCCGCTCTTCAACATTAAAGGAGGGCTCATTACTGTTTGGGACCTCCATGATCCACTTGTCATTATATCCCTCTTTGGTCCCCATTTTTGCGTGATCTATTAGCCTATTATGCTTCTGTTTTTGGTCATTTTACAGAACTGAAAACAGTCTTATTTTGACCCCATATTCATGTTTCATTAAGGGTCTTTGGCTGTTTGATGAATTTTTTGTATACTTTGTGTTTTGACCTCTTTTGGGCCCTATCTTGCATGGCATTTTGAGCATACTTGTGTACTGATTTAGGCTTGGCCATCAACTGTAAAATATCATATTTTCGGCCCCTCTTTAATATTGTAGAAGGCCCCTAACCTGTTTGGGGTCAGCAGCTGTGAGTTGTTTCATTATCTCACATTTTGGGCCATTTTTGCATGCTATTTTTGCCCTATTTGTGTTTGCTGTTTGGCCATGCTTTGAACTGTAAAAATGCTTATCTAGGGGCTGCCTTGCTTCTGTCTTTTCGTCTCATGTTCAAATTATGCATGCATTGCATAGCTATAGGCCATTTCATGCGCTAAAATCCATGTTTCGGGGCTCGTTCCATGCATCGGGTTTCATTTTACCGGGTTTCGGGGCTGTTTTGCATCTCATTTTACCTCTGGTTTTTGCATTTTCATATCCCATATTCCATGTCTTTTCCATGTCTCATTAGAGTGGCATTTCGGTGCCTGAGGGTCGGTCCTCGGTTTGCGTACACGCGTGCACACATTTCGAGTTGTCTTGTTTTCATCTGATGGCCTCCTATGTGAGTGTGGCTGAGGCTCTCTCATGTTGGTGTAAGCCCATTATTGCATTACGTATGCCATTTCATCCATAGCATTGTGTATGCTCGGTTGTGTATTACCTCGTACAGCGTGTATGCCATTCCATGACATTGTGTATGTTAGGATTGTATCTTAGTTGCATTTCATGCATGTCATGCATATTGCATCGTGTTCGGGATAGGAGTTAGCCCGGGCACGGGAAACGAGGTACGTTCCGTACTCCGAGTGACGGAACGTGTCTCAATTCCAAGTCACCGACACTCCGGATCATCCATGATGGAGTTAGGTTCTTGTTGTGTTTACATATGCATTCATTCTACATTCAGTTGCACAATTCGACCCCTCGGCCATCATGCATCGAGATGCATGATTGGTGGCACGAGGATCGAGTCACGCATACATATGTGAAAATACATTGCCATGCCCTCTTCCTGCTCTCTGTTGCAGCAACTCAAGAATCAGCGGTCTTCCGAGGCTTGGCACGCATTTCAAGAACAGGTGCAAACAGAGGCTAATTGGGGCATCGTCATGGATTTCTGCGCAAAGGCAACCCGAGCATGCATCATTCATCATCCGGAATGGAATCAAGGCAGTCCCTGGCTTGCATGCCAGTTTATTTATTTTCTTAGTTAATTTGTTAATTAATTAGGAATTTGTACATATTTGGACTGTAATATTTATTTGGATTGTACTATTCTTTTATTCGGGACTGTATATTTATTCGGACCCTCTGCGCGAGGGCACAACTGTAATAAGTGTGCGTGTGTGTGTTGTATGTCTTCCAACCCCACGTCTTTCTCCCTTTTATTTATCCGCTTATGATGGTTAGATTAGGGCATATTTCAATTAGCATATAGTATGACAACATGTTTGCATCATTCATCTGTTTTGCATGCACCGGGCTCGGCGCACCATACTAACTGCATTCGTATTTCAATTCCAAGTTGAGTACTTGTTAGCTGTTGCATCTCATATGCCATGTTTAGAATAGCCGAGCCTGCTATAGTTGTATTTTTACATGTGTTGCATTAGGCATTTCTGTATAATTAGGATCATGCATGGATTTCTAATGAGTTTCTTTTTTGGCTTGGAATACTCGGTAAGTTTTATGTTTTAGCATCCTTGCATGCGTGTGAGTGCTGCCATGAATAACATGCTTACCATGAGGCTATTTGCTTATGTGATATAACTGCCCGAATGCCTGTGGGTGAAGGTTGGGTTACTTGGATTGGAATAAATCATCAACTGTTTGTTTTAAGCCCACTAGGTACTGGCAAAACCATCTTTTCTAAGCCCACCCGAGGGTGGCAAAATCTGCATTTTAAGCCTACTTGCGAGTAGCAAACCATCTTTCAAAAAACAAACATGAAATGTTTTCTTCCAATTCTGGCGATCCAGTCTATACTTGTATGCTGTGCGCATCACATAGTAAATCTAGGCTAATAACCGGAATAAGAACACACAATGTTTTCAAAAACAGATATCATGGTTAGTAGAGGCCGATCTTTGATCGGGCGAGCGGGGGTGCTCACGAAGTGACCTTCCCCAATCGTACCCAAGTTCTCGAGCCGAGGCAACTTTGGTGATGACGGACACGTGGCCTTAGGCAAACGAGTCAGGGTTTCCTAAATTTCCCCAAAATAAAATATTTAGGTGGCAACTCTGTATCTGGCAAAGCAGTCCATGTTTGGCACTTCCTTCAAAAACATCTGTTTTTCTCAAAACGATTTGCCGGATTTGGACTCTTTGGTTCAGACTTAGAACCGTGACAAATTTGAGAGTCCTGAGCTGTAGTGACCCCAAATGAACAGAACGGGTGGACTCATTCCTCCCGGGGCGTTCGGGGACGTCTACAGTTTCTGGCGACTCTGCTGGGGAGTTAGAGAACTTGACTCGAACTCATGATATCTGTTTTTGACTACAGTTGCGTGTTTCTTTGCATTGCATTTGCATTGGTGCGCCTAGAACACCGTGTTTGCCATCTGCTATTCCTGAACGGTTTGCCAGAGGCTTGTCTTGTCAAGGCATGACCATAAGGCTGACCGGTTGTGGACTCTGCCAGTATGGGAACACAAACCCTGGTTTTACCGGGGCACCCTCTTTGACCATTCGACCTAGTGCATATTCGGATCCATAGTGACCATTCCAAACTAGGACAGGTTGCTTACCCGTTTATAAGTTGTTTGAAACCGCTGTGTGCGTAGTGAAACCCTAGCTCCTAACAAAATAGGACAGGGAAACCCTACCCCAACATAGGGGTGTTTTGGCTCTCACTTACTTGTTATGTGCTTTTTGGGGTGCGTCTCCATACGAATGCATGTATCAGTTTACAGAGTTTGGGCATCAGGCCAGCGGGCACCAGTTCAGTATTTTGGGATTTAGTTTACCCGAGGGTAACGGTTTACAGGCCGAATTTTGGGGCAGAATTCAGTAGAGAGCACACTCATTCAAATAGGCTCATATCTGTTCAGGTGAAATCAGGCTGAGATGCTGTATGTTTCCCCTTTTGCTAGGTAGTCTTGGAACTATAGCTTCAGAAGGCTCCGATATCCCCCGGGTACATTGGATCTGTGTCGATAGACTTTGTCAGGTCAGAGATTCAGTTCAAGGGTAATCAGTGTTCCTTTGCCAGAGGCAGGGTAAAAGGGCTAGTCGGGCACAAATCACCAGTTCAGCAGTTACCAGATCAGTGGCCCTTATCCACCCCACCAGTGAACAGTCAGGCTGAGGTCTCAGTTTTTACTGCAGGGATAGATACCAGTCAGTCAGATGGATCAGCAGAACACGTCAGGGATGGAGGCAATGATGCGCCAGATGCAAGAAAGTATGAAACTCATGCAACAAGATGCTGTCCGTCAAGCGGAATTCTCCAAGCAGCAAGCTGCAATCATGGCTCAGCAGGCCGAGCTCATCACCAAGCTGCAACAGCAAAGCGGTGCGTTCGCTTCACAACAAGTTCCTCCCCCAGCAGGAGCTCCAGCACCTGGGGAGACGCCAATTGTCCAAGAAGGTACAGACATTCCGGTAGGGCCGGCTCCGCCCCCAATTTTACCCCAACTATCCAAAACACCTACCAATCTACAGGACTCTCCCTTCGAGTTCGAGGTTGACCCCACAGCGTTGAAGTTGAGCAAGCTTGAAAAGTTGTTCAAGAGATCCCAGGGGGTAAAGTCCATCCCGAGCATTGAGGATGGGTACACCGACGCAGCTGTAACTCTGCCGAACAGGTTCAAGATGCCTCACATCGACCGTTTTGATGGGTCAGGAGATCCCATGGTCCACCTGAGCTTGTTTTCAGATGTTTTGCGCCCGATGGGCTTGACAAGATTACAGAAGCTCTCCCTTTTTGGCAGGACCCTGTCGGGTATTGCGGTCACCTGGTATGCCAAATTGGAGGATTCAGTGAAACGAAGCTGGGAGGAGATAGCCGAGGCCTTCGTCGCACAATATTCATATAATACCCAAATCGAGATTACGACCCGTGATCTTGAGACGATGAGGCAGGAGCCGAATGAGAGCTTCTCAGAATTCGTAGCCCGCTGGAGGGCCAAGGCTTCAATGATGACCCTTAGGCCCACTGACAAAGATCAAATTCGGATGATTGTGCGCAATCTCCAGCCCAAGCTAATGCAGAAAATGATCGTGATCCCCTTCCCTACCTTTCCAGACTTGCATGAGATGGGAGTGCAGATCGAGAATGCTATGAAGCAGGGCCTCTTTGACCAGGAGAAGGAACAGCCCAGGAGGGCGTTTAGCCGCAGTTCGAATGCGACCACCAACGGTGACGCAGCTGCAAGATCTTCCGAAGTGGGCATGGTCGCCACCACCACACCAAGAGCAGACACCCCCTTTGTTGGTGCATCTACTTCAAACCCCCGAACTTCAGACTATCTACCCCAAGGCAAGGGGGTTTTCACCCCACTCTATATGTCTTTGTCTAAAGCCCTGGGGGTCCTACTCAGGAACGGGCAACTGAAACCGTTAGAGCAACGACCTCTACCTGATCCTCTCCCTGCAAAGCATGACCCGACTAAGTACTGTGCTTTCCATCAACAAACCGGTCATGACACCGACTATTGCGTCCGTCTCTGCCACGAGATACAAAATTTGATTGACAACGGGGTCATCCCCGCACCAGGTCCTGCAAAGTCTATCGGCACTTGATAAGTGAACTTGTGGGGGGGGGGGGATAATGCGATCTGATCAGAGATTGAACCAGCTGCGAGTGGCATTCGATTTACTCCAGATGTGGGAATGGCACGCACTGTTCTGAGCAATGTGCAAATACCAGTTTTTTTTTTGTGCTTTCTAACTTGGGTATTGGGTCAGTTTTGTTGTTTTGTTTTGAGTCTGTCTTTTTGTTTTGAGTCAGTCTCTTTTGTTTCGAGTCTGTCTTATCGTATCGAGTCAGTCCTGTTGTATTGGAGTCAGGTGATTCCGGGGGGTGTTACCTCGGGCGTCACCATTTTGTTTTATGCTTGTCTTTTCATTTTGTTTGGAGTCTGTTTCTGCCAGGGAGCCAGTTGTGCCGACAGATTTGAATGAAACAGCAGTGGTTTTTCACGCTCTTGTGTTTGCCTCGGCCATGTGCCAATTGTGCCAGAAAGTTTGAATGAAACGGCAGTACTTTTCGCCTACTCTTCTGCACCCCAAAATCATTGCATTGACCTAAGTTTTTCAAAACTTTTTGAACACTGCGGTGAAAACGAAGAGGAAGGAATTCCTCGGGATTTGCAAAATTTTGATCATTTGAGAGAAAGAGGGGCATGCCAACCCCTTAATGAATGAAATCATGCTCGTTGGCGTGAGTACTGAGAAGGACCCTGGCTTAATCCAGACTGGTTTCACACTATCTTCAGCGCGAGCAATTTGTCGCTTTCTTAAAAACTTTCAAAAACAAAATGTTTTGCGCGGTCCTGCGAAGACCTGTGTGGAATCGCTCCTGAGATTGTGCAGCCTAGGATCGCTCTTAGCCTCGAGGCTCAACCCCTTTGCTTCCAAACCTTGAACTTGAATTCAGAAGGTTCAACGGTCAACTACGATGTGAGGCCTGTGTGGCCGGATTTGAAGCAGCCCTCGAACAAGAGGCCAGGAAAGTTAGGTCAAGAAGATCAGATCTCATCAGAGGAAGCTTGCAAAGCTCAATCAAAAGCACCCCTCGAACTAGGGGCAAAGGAATTTCAAATGTGCTCGAAGAGTCAAAGATGAAGAACGGCAAGAATGCCAAATCCCAGAAGGAAGGAAGAAGACACTGCTGAAGAACAACTGAGTTCCTATCCACAACACTAGGAGCAAATTCAGCCCCCATTGGATGGACTCCAACATCACCAGCGAACAGCAGCCATTCTCCTGGATTCAGATGACTTCAGGATCCCAAAACCATTTGACATGGACGAAGCTATACTTTTACCCTTGAGAGGCTCGCTGGGCCGAAAACCCGAAAGGGCGGCCCAGGCAAAAGTTAGAGCAAGAAAAGAAGAAAAAGAACAAAAAAGAGAAAAGAACAAAAAAAAAAGAAATGAAAAGAAAAGAAAAGAACACAAAAATTGAAAAGAAGAAAAACAAAGCTCGCAAGGTCGAAAACCCGCAACGGGCGATTTGGCAAAAGTTAGAGCCTAAAAAGGAGAGGTTAATACCCGAGTGTACCTTAACCCCGAACTACGTAAGGCTTGATTCCCATCTTCGGGATACGTAGGCAACTTCATTCTGAAGTCCAGCCGCAAAACACTTTAAATTCGATTGTGTCCACGCGATGGTTTTGGTCATCTTTGTCTTCTCTGTATCTGAGAGTCTGGTTGCGTTCGTCGCTCTGAGGACTGCCCACAAAGCGCTGCGGTGCCATCCAAACAAGGGGCAACTTTCCGTTGCCACTCGATGCGCTGCAAGGCCATTCAGACAAGGGGCAGCTTCCCGTCGCCATTCAATGCGCCGTGGCGCCGTTCAAACAAGGGGCAACTTTCCGTTGCCAGTCAATGCGCCGCGGTGCTGTTCAAACAAGGGGCAACTTTCCGTTGCCATGCAGTTCCCCTCAAGCAAGGGGCAATTTTCCTTCGAATCCGAGGTTGTGCATCTCGAGAGTAGGTTCCGTACTCGTTGAGCAGTGGTCATTTGCAAAAATAGTTTTTGAGAATTTTTACTAAGGTTGACTAATCTTCTCGAAAAGTACTCCATTTTTCAAAACTGGACCATTTCTTGGACCCAAAAAAGGAAAACTCTCAGTGCTCATAGCCTAACTTGCATGATTTTAAATCAGAAAATCGAACAAGCATGTTAATCTAACTCTCATTTTGGTCAAAATTTTTTAGGAGAAAACTAAAACAAAAAATGGTCAAAATGATGAACTAGGGGCACAGTTGAGTCAGGTGTTCTGTCTTTTCCCCTTTGCCAAAATACTTGCCGGAAAGGGCACTCTACTTGTCGGAAAGGGCACCGTATTCGCCAGAAAAGGGCACAACAAAGGGCTGAAAGCTCTCACCTCCTCCAAGCAATGAGGTATCAAGCAAAGTGCGAAGCACGAACTAGAATGGGGCAAGGTATTCCACTCCATCATCTGGACAGATCTTATCACGTCCAAACTCCCCAGCAAAGCATCATCAACTGATGTTAGCTACAGATTTGCTATACACCCAGTTGTAGCGCAACCTTCCCGCGAGAGGAATTCACTAGCTGTGAGCGCAAGAAAGAGAATCTAGCAGAACACTAGGGGAGCGAGCCCACAATTTGTTGTTCATCCATCAACCACCCAGGGGAGGGATGAAAAATGAGAGATTGAAGAATAGAGAGATGTGCGATGAGAGAAAAAGTGAGAAAAGGGCTTTTTCAGAAAAATAGAGCTTGAGGGCCGAGTGATGTGAGGATCACAAATGAGAGAGGGTGGGGAACAATACCCGGTGAAACAGGCTCCCTGTGCACGTCTGTGTGTCGTGTCTTTTGTTTTGTTTGTCTCGATTCTTGCTTTGAGTCGTTCCGAGCGTGTCTCGATGTGTTTAGGTTGTTTTACTTTGTTTTTCCTTTGTTGAGTGGTGTTTAGGTTGTGGGCCTTCTATTTCCGTGTTGAGTTGTCTTGCTGTGTTCAGTCGTAGGCTCGATACCCGGTCAAGAGCTCATTTACCAATTCCAAAATCAAATCATTTTGCGCTCCGAGTGCCGTGCCGTTCTCCACATCTGTGCAAAACAAGATTCGTTCTTTCATAAAATCGCAGGGTTCAACCCAGGTCATGTCAAAACAGCAAAACTAGGACCTATCTGAAGCTATATGGGTTCCAGACTACAAAGCAAAAGCAAAAGAGGAAATGTCGGGTATCTGAGTTTGTTTCAACTTCAGTAAGTTCCAAGACTACATTCCGTGTGTACCCCTTCAAGTCTTGCCAAAGCTCCGAAGTATGAATGCGCCTCTACCTCAAGCTCAAACTCAAGCCTACTTCAGTGCCAGAATGGTAATCAAAGTGCTCCCTCAGAAAACTAGCCCCCTGCCAGATGCATCTTGGCTGTGTTTGCCATGAGTTCCTAGGAGACCAACTGCGACGGTGGAAACTAGAGTTCGGACGGCTATTGCCTAGAACGCAAAGGTTCGGAATTTCCGAGACTAAAGTCTGGTTTAAATACCCAGGGGTCTATCCTCGACTTGAAATCTGTATGGCAGCCCCATAGATTGAGATAGCATGTGAATGCGCCTCGATTCTGGATACTGAATCAACCTAGTCTGTCACCCCGTTGGAGAATAGGGAAAGTTGTGAACATGGCCAGGAAGGAAAGGTAGTAACCGCGGTTTAGGAGTACAGTCAAGAAAGTGCAAGAAGAACCCACTTTTTTCAGCTCAAAAGGTTTCTGCAGAATTTTCAACTCATGTCTTCGATGTGTAGCTCATCGTCGGTCGGCATGCACGAGGTGTATCCTTTTGGAATGTATCGTGACCCCTCCGAGAGGTAAATCGGAGGTTACGTTTGGAAATTGGTCTACTTAAGGCTTGTATTCCCTTATTCGGCTTTTTGTTTCAAATATGCGTTGTCACGCACATTCCACTTGCATTGTTATGCATCCTTCCACCCGCATTGTTATGCACTTCTCATGCTTACATTGTGACGCACATTCCACTTGCATTGTTATGCATCCTTCCACCCGCATTGTTATGCACTTCTCATGCTTGCATTGTGATGCACGTTCCAATTGCATTGTTATGCACCCACTTCACTAGCATTGTTATACCCATTCATTGCATTGATTATGCACATCTATCTCGCATTGTTATGCTCATTACTTGCATTTTTATGCACCAATTCACTTGTAATTATCATTCTTTCTCCTCGCGCGTGCGACAGGTTAGACCCTCTTCGGTTAAAAGCGTTCGGAATACGTTCCAATGCTTACACCATTCTGAAACGCCGGGATACGTCCCTATGTTTCTCCCGCTTCGGTTAAAAGCGTTCGGAATACGTTCCAAAGCTTACACCATTCTGAAACGCCGGGATACGTCCCTATGTTTCTCCCGCTTCGGTTAAAAGCGTTCGGAATATGTTCCAATGCTTACACCATTTTGAAACGCCGGGATATGTCCCTATTTTTCACCCTCTTCGGTTAAAAGCATTCGGAATACGTTCCAATGCTCACACCATTCTGAAACGCCGGGGATACGTCCCTATGTTTCACCCTCTTCGGTTAAAAGCATTTAGAATACGTTCCAATGCTCACACCATTCTGAAACACTGGGATACGTCCCTATGTTTCTCCCTCCTCGGTTAAAAGCGTTCGGAATACGTTTCAATGCTCACACCATTCTGAAACACCAGGATACGTCCCTATGTTTCTCCCTACTCGGTTAAAAGTGTTCGGAATACGTTCCAACGCTCACACCATTCTGAAACACCGGGATACGTCCCTATGTTTCTCCCTCTTCGGTTAAAAGTGTTCGGAATACGTTCCAATGCTCACACCATTCTGAAACACCGGGATACGTCCCTATGTTTCTCCCTCCTCGGTTAAAAGTGTTCGGAATACGTTCCAATGCTCACACCATTCTGAAACACCGGGATACGTCCCTATGTTTCTCCCTCTTCGGTTAAAAGTGTTCGGAATACGTTCCAATGCTCACACCATTCTGAAACACCGGGATGCGTCCCTATGTTTCTCCCTCTTCGGTTAAAAGTGTTCGGAATACGTTCCAATGCTTACACCATTCTGAAACGCCGGGATACGTCTCTATGTTTCACATTCCTTGCGGAACACCGGGATACATCCCTATGTTTCACATTCCTTGCGGAATACCGGGATACGTCCCTATGTTTCACACTCCTTGCGGAACACCGGGATACGTCCCTATGTTTCTCCTTCTTTTCTCAATCTTGGGATACGTCCCTAAACAACGGGATACGTCCCTAAACACCGAGATACGTCTCCATGTTTCTTTGCATGATCATGAGTTATGTTCGGCTTCTTGCATTATCATTTGCATTTTGCCCCTGCCTGCGGGCATACCTGCGGGCACATCTCTGTTTATCTTGTATGTTAGTCTAAGTCTTCGGCCTTGTCAAAAATGGGTCGTCTCTAGGCTTTGACATTCACTCCCGTCACTTTTGACTTTCGAGTTCTGTCAAAGAGGGGCAACTGTAGACACCCCATTTTTGACCGACCTTGAGACTCAGACGTCACCAGTTGAGCGCTTGGTGATATTGCATAGTGTGCTCGTTTAGAAGTCTCAGAGTCATGGCCGTGAGCCCTGCCTCCAGATTCCCGAACCCTCTTCTGTGCCTTGCCTCGGTTTGCGAACCAGGCTCGGTTTCCCTGTTTCTTTTCCTGAGGGGAGGGAGAGGTCCCGTAGACCATCTCTCAGTGGCCGTGGGCTACATTTTGTGGTTATGGGCCATTTTGCCCATTTCGGAGCCCGGTTCTCGGTTTTTAGAGCCGTCAGGCCGTGTGCCTCGGTTCGGGACCACTTAACCATCTCCTATTGCTCCGATTTTTGGCATACTTCCTATTTACTCCCTTTTGAGGGACACTGAGGTCTGAGAGACCCACTTCGTGGTCGAGTGCCACTTTCGGTGCTTAACAGGCAGTTTTCGGGGCCCCGAACTGCGCGTTTTGGCCCCCGAACATTCGTTTTGCATCGGTTTTCGTTCATTTTTGGCAGGTACCTCTGTTTCATCACTACGAAGGCCGTAGAAGGGTGGGAGGCCAGCAATTGTTTCAGCAACCAGTTATATATCCTCCGGCGCCCTCCGCGCCCGTTTTTCTTGCTTCCAAGCCAATGTTGACCACCCTTGGACCATTTTCTTGAACTTTTAACCACATATTTGTGATGTACACACATGGGAGGACCCTAAAAGTTGGTGGCCGGCCACTAATGTTGCTTGACCCTTTTGAACCCCTCCTAAAAATGGCCTATTCTCTCTCCTGTTTTACAGTTTGCAATTTTGACCCACAGGGTTGTGATGAGGGAACCTGGGAGGACAGCATTATGTGGTGGCCGGCCATTAATTCAACTTGGCCCTTTTGACCCTCGGCCGGCCGACCATGGGAGGTGGCCGGCCGGCCACCTGCAGCCCCAATAAGTGGCCGGCCATAATCCTTAGGTCATGTACATTACAGCTATGCACTTTTTTCCCCCAAAAAATCTGTATCCGGGGGACAACCTTTTGGAGGGGAAACTTGATCCATTTCCCCCCCACTTTTTCCCTCCATTTCTCCCCCTCTTTGGTGGATATACTTGGCTGGCCAGCTCTGAAAAAAGGGTTAGAAAAAAATTCCCTCAAGCCCTTTGCATTGGATCTCTCTCCCTCTCTATCTCCAAGCTTCCATACTTCCAACCCTACACCATTTTACACTACACCACCAAGCCGCACCCTTCCCTCCTTCATTCCAGCAGCTGGAGGCTGTTCTTCAAAGCCTAAGGAGCCACAAACTCAAGCCAAGAAGCTATCAAAGTTTGGTCTTCAAGGGTGAGTACCAATTCCCTCTTTTTGAGCTTAATTTTGCAACATTTGTTTAGCTATTTTTCTTGCTGTTTTGAGCTCCAACCAAAACTGAAAGTACCCTTTATTTGAGCTCTATTTCATGTTTCATTAAGGGAATTTTGGCATTTGAGGTCCCTATCTTACACTTGCTTCATTATCCTTCTTATATACCGTAATCTTGCATAGTATTTTTGGCCTGTGTGTGATCTGTTTTGGAGCATGGTGTAAACTGTAGATAGGCTTATTTTGAGCCCCTCTTCAACATTAAAGGAGGGCTCATTACTGTTTGGGACCTCCATGATCCACTTGTCATTATATCCCTCTTTGGTCCCCATTTTTGCGTGATCTATTAGCCTATTATGCTTCTGTTTTTGGTCATTTTACAGAACTGAAAACAGTCTTATTTTGACCCCATATTCATGTTTCATTAAGGGTCTTTGGCTGTTTGATGAATTTTTTGTATACTTTGTGTTTTGACCTCTTTTGGGCCCTATCTTGCATGGCATTTTGAGCATACTTGTGTACTGATTTAGGCTTGGCCATCAACTGTAAAATATCATATTTTTGGCCCCTCTTTAATATTGTAGAAGGCCCCTAACCTGTTTGGGGTCAGCAGCTGTGAGTTGTTTCATTATCTCACATTTTGGGCCATTTTTGCATGCTATTTTTGCCCTATTTGTGTTTGCTGTTTGGCCATGCTTTGAACTGTAAAAATGCTTATCTAGGGGCTGCCTTGCTTCTGTCTTTTCGTCTCATGTTCAAATTATGCATGCATTGCATAGCTATAGGCCATTTCATGCGCTAAAATCCATGTTTCGGGGCTCGTTCCATGCATCGGGTTTCATTTTACCGGGTTTCGGGGCTGTTTTGCATCTCATTTTACCTCTGGTTTTTGCATTTTCATATCCCATATTCCATGTCTTTTCCATGTCTCATTAGAGTGGCATTTCGGTGCCTGAGGGTCGGTCCTCGGTTTGCGTACACGCGTGCACACATTTCGAGTTGTCTTGTTTTCATCTGATGGCCTCCTATGTGAGTGTGGCTGAGGCTCTCTCATGTTGGTGTAAGCCCATTATTGCATTACGTATGCCATTTCATCCATAGCATTGTGTATGCTCGGTTGTGTATTACCTCGTACAGCGTGTATGCCATTCCATGACATTGTGTATGTTAGGATTGTATCTTAGTTGCATTTCATGCATGTCATGCATATTGCATCGTGTTCGGGATAGGAGTTAGCCCGGGCACGGGAAACGAGGTACGTTCCGTACTCCGAGTGACGGAACGTGTCTCAATTCCAAGTCACCGACACTCCGGATCATCCATGATGGAGTTAGGTTCTTGTTGTGTTTACATATGCATTCATTCTACATTGAGTTGCACAATTCGACCCCTCGGCCATCATGCATCGAGATGCGTGATTGGTGGCACGAGGATCGAGTCACGCATACATATGTGAAAATACATTGCCATGCCCTCTTCCTGCTCTCTGTTGCAGCAACTCAAGAATCAGCGGTCTTCCGAGGCTTGGCACGCATTTCAAGAACAGGTGCAAACAGAGGCTAATTGGGGCATCGTCATGGATTTCTGCGCAAAGGCAACCCGAGCATGCATCATTCATCATCCGGAATGGAATCAAGGCAGTCCCTGGCTTGCATGCCAGTTTATTTATTTTCTTAGTTAATTTGTTAATTAATTAGGAATTTGTACATATTTGGACTGTAATATTTATTTGGATTGTACTATTCTTTTATTCGGGACTGTATATTTATTCGGACCCTCTGCGCGAGGGCACAACTGTAATAAGTGTGCGTGTGTGTGTTGTATGTCTTCCAACCCCACGTCTTTCTCCCTTTTATTTATCCGCTTATGATGGTTAGATTAGGGCATATTTCAATTAGCATATAGTATGACAACATGTTTGCATCATTCATCTGTTTTGCATGCACCGGGCTCGGCGCACCATACTAACTGCATTCGTATTTCAATTCCAAGTTGAGTACTTGTTAGCTGTTGCATCTCATATGCCATGTTTAGAATAGCCGAGCCTGCTATAGTTGCATTTTTACATGTGTTGCATTAGGCATTTCTGTATAATTAGGATCATGCATGGATTTCTAATGAGTTTCTTTTTTGGCTTGGAATACTCGGTAAGTTTTATGTTTTAGCATCCTTGCATGCGTGTGAGTGCTGCCATGAATAACATGCTTACCATGAGGCTATTTGCTTATGTGATATAACTGCCCGAATGCCTGTGGGTGAAGGTTGGGTTACTTGGATTGGAATAAATCATCAACTGTTTGTTTTAAGCCCACTAGGTACTGGCAAAACCATCTTTTCTAAGCCCACCCGAGGGTGGCAAAATCTGCATTTTAAGCCTACTTGCGAGTAGCAAACCATCTTTCAAAAAACAAACATGAAATGTTTTCTTCCAATTCTGGCGATCCAGTCTATACTTGTATGCTGTGTGCATCACATAGTAAATCTAGGCTAATAACCGGAATAAGAACACACAATGTTTTCAAAAACAGATATCATGGTTAGTAGAGGCCGATCTTTGATCGGGCGAGCGGGGGTGCTCACGAAGTGACCTTCCCCAATCGTACCCAAGTTCTCGAGCCGAGGCAACTTTGGTGATGACGGACACGTGGCCTTAGGCAAACGAGTCAGGGTTTCCTAAATTTCCCCAAAATAAAATATTTAGGTGGCAACTCTGTATCTGGCAAAGCAGTCCATGTTTGGCACTTCCTTCAAAAACATCTGTTTTTCTCAAAACGATTTGCCGGATTTGGACTCTTTGGTTCAGACTTAGAACCGTGACAAATTTGAGAGTCCTGAGCTGTAGTGACCCCAAATGAACAGAACGGGTGGACTCATTCCTCCCGGGGCATTCGGGGACGTCTACAGTTTCTGGCGACTCTGCTGGGGAGTTAGAGAACTTGACTCGAACTCATGATATCTGTTTTTGACTACAGTTGCGTGTTTCTTTGCATTGCATTTGCATTGGTGCGCCTAGAACACCGTGTTTGCCATCTGCTATTCCTGAACGGTTTGCCGGAGGCTTGTCTTGTCAAGGCATGACCATAAGGCTGACCGGTTGTGGACTCTGCCAGTATGGGAACACAAACCCTGGTTTTACCGGGGCACCCTCTTTGACCATTCGACCTAGTGCATATTCGGATCCATAGTGACCATTCCAAACTAGGACAGGTTGCTTACCCGTTTATAAGTTGTTTGAAACCGCTGTGTGCGTAGTGAAACCCTAGCTCCTGACAAAATAGGACAGGGAAACCCTACCCCAACATAGGGGTGTTTTGGCTCTCACTTACTTGTTATGTGCTTTTTGGGGTGCGTCTCCATACGAATGCATGTATCAGTTTACAGAGTTTGGGCATCAGGCCAGCGGGCACCAGTTCAGTATTTTGGGATTTAGTTTACCCGAGGGTAACGGTTTACAGGCCGAATTTTGGGGCAGAATTCAGTAGAGAGCACACTCATTCAAATAGGCTCATATCTGTTCAGGTGAAATCAGGCTGAGATGCTGTATGTTTCCCCTTTTTCTAGGTAGTCTTGGAACTATAGCTTCAGAAGGCTCCGATATCCCCCGGGTACATTGGATCTGTGTCGATAGACTTTGTCATGTCAGAGATTCAGTTCAAGGGTAATCAGTGTTCCTTTGCCAGAGGCAGGGTAAAAGGGCTAGTCGGGCACAAATCACCAGTTCAGCAGTTACCAGATCAGTGGCCCTTATCCACCCCACCAGTGAACAGTCAGGCTGAGGTCTCAGTTTTTACTGCAGGGATAGATACCAGTCAGTCAGATGGATCAGCAGAACACGTCAGGGATGGAGGCAATGATGCGCCAGATGCAAGAAAGTATGAAACTCATGCAGCAAGATGCTGTCCGTCAAGCGGAATTCTCCAAGCAGCAAGCTGCAATCATGGCTCAGCAGGCCGAGCTCATCACCAAGCTGCAACAGCAAAGCGGCGCGTTCACTTCACAACAAGTTCCTCCCCCAGCAGGAGCTCCAGCACCTGGGGAGACGCCAATTGTCCAAGAAGGTACAGACATTCCGGTAGGGCCGGCTCCGCCCCCAATTTTACCCCAACTATCCAAAACACCTACCAATCTACAGGACTCTCCCTTCGAGTTCGAGGTTGACCCCACAGCGTTGAAGTTGAGCAAGCTTGAAAAGTTGTTCAAGAGATCCCAGGGGGTAAAGTCCATCCCGAGCATTGAGGATGGGTACACCGACGCAGCTGTAACTCTGCCGAACAGGTTCAAGATGCCTCACATCGACCGTTTTGATGGGTCAGGAGATCCCATGGTCCACCTGAGCTTGTTTTCAGATGTTTTGCGCCCGATGGGCTTGACAAGATTACAGAAGCTCTCCCTTTTTGGCAGGACCCTGTCGGGTATTGCGGTCACCTGGTATGCCAAATTGGAGGATTCAGTGAAACGAAGCTGGGAGGAGATAGCCGAGGCCTTCGTCGCACAATATTCATATAATACCCAAATCGAGATTACGACCCGTGATCTTGAGACGATGAGGCAGGAGCCGAAGGAGAGCTTCTCAGAATTCGTAGCCCGCTGGAGGGCCAAGGCTTCAATGATGACCCTTAGGCCCACTGACAAAGATCAAATTCGGATGATTGTGCGCAATCTCCAGCCCAAGCTAATGCAGAAAATGATCGTGATCCCCTTCCCTACCTTTCCAGACTTGCATGAGATGGGAGTGCAGATCGAGAATGCTATGAAGCAGGGCCTCTTTGACCAGGAGAAGGAACAGCCCAGGAGGGCGTTTAGCCGCAGTTCGAATGCGACCACCAACGGTGACGCAGCTGCAAGATCTTCCGAAGTGGGCATGGTCGCCACCACCACACCAAGAGCAGACACCCCCTTTGTTGGTGCATCTACTTCAAACCCCCGAACTTCAGACTATCTACCCCAAGGCAAGAGGGTTTTCACCCCACTCTATATGTCTTTGTCTAAAGCCCTGGGGGTCCTACTCAGGAACGGGCATCTGAAACCGTTAGAGCAACGACCTCTACCTGATCCTCTCCCTGCAAAGCATGACCCGACTAAGTACTGTGCTTTCCATCAACAAACCGGTCATGACACCGACTATTGCGTCCGTCTCTGCCACGAGATACAAAATTTGATTGACAACGGGGTCATCCCCGCACCAGGTCCTGCAAAGTCTATCGGCACTTGATAAGTGAACTTGTGGGGGGGGGGATAATGCGATCTGATCAGAGATTGAACCAGCTGCGAGTGGCATTCGATTTACTCCAGATGTGGGAATGGCACGCACTGTTCTGAGCAATGTGCAAATACCAGTTTTTTTTTTGTGCTTTCTAACTTGGGTATTGGGTCAGTTTTGTTGTTTTGTTTTGAGTCTGTCTTTTTGTTTTGAGTCAGTCTCTTTTGTTTCGAGTCTGTCTTATCGTATCGAGTCAGTCCTGTTGTATAGGAGTCAGGTGATTCCGGGGGGTGTTACCTCGGGCGTCACCATTTTGTTTTATGCTTGTCTTTTCATTTTGTTTGGAGTCTGTTTCTGCCAGGGAGCCAGTTGTGCCGACAGATTTGAATGAAACAGCAGTGGTTTTTCACGCTCTTGTGTTTGCCTCGGCCATGTGCCAATTGTGCCAGAAAGTTTGAATGAAACGGCAGTACTTTTCGCCTACTCTTCTGCACCCCAAAATCATTGCATTGACCTAAGTTTTTCAAAACTTTTTGAACACTGCGGTGAAAACGAAGAGGAAGGAATTCCTCGGGATTTGCAAAATTTTGATCATTTGAGAGAAAGAGGGGCATGCCAACCCCTTAATGAATGAAATCATGCTCGTTGGCGTGAGTACTGAGAAGGACCCTGGCTTAATCCAGACTGGTTTCACACTATCTTCAGCGCGAGCAATTTGTCGCTTTCTTAAAAACTTTCAAAAACAAAATGTTTTGCGCGGTCCTGCGAAGACCTGTGTGGAATCGCTCCTGAGATTGTGCAGCCTAGGATCGCTCTTAGCCTCGAGGCTCAACCCCTTTGCTTCCAAACCTTGAACTTGAATTCAGAAGGTTCAACGGTCAACTACGATGTGAGGCCTGTGTGGCCGGATTTGAAGCAGCCCTCGAACAAGAGGCCAGGAAAGTTAGGTCAAGAAGATCAGATCTCATCAGAGGAAGCTTGCAAAGCTCAATCAAAAGCACCCCTCGAACTAGGGGCAAAGGAATTTCAAATGTGCTCGAAGAGTCAAAGATGAAGAACGGCAAGAATGCCAAATCCCAGAAGGAAGGAAGAAGACACTGCTGAAGAACAACTGAGTTCCTATCCACAACACTAGGAGCAAATTCAGCCCCCATTGGATGGACTCCAACATCACCAGCGAACAGCAGCCATTCTCCTGGATTCAGATGACTTCAGGATCCCAAAACCATTTGACATGGACGAAGCTATACTTTTACCCTTGAGAGGCTCGCTGGGCCGAAAACCCGAAAGGGCGGCCCAGGCAAAAGTTAGAGCAAGAAAAGAAGAAAAAGAACAAAAAAGAGAAAAGAACAAAAAAAAAAGAAATGAAAAGAAAAGAAAAGAACACAAAAATTGAAAAGAAGAAAAACAAAGCTCGCAAGGTCGAAAACCCGCAACGGGCGATTTGGCAAAAGTTAGAGCCTAAAAAGGAGAGGTTAATACCCGAGTGTACCTTAACCCCGAACTACGTAAGGCTTGATTCCCATCTTCGGGATACGTAGGCAACTTCATTCTGAAGTCCAGCCGCAAAACACTTTAAATTCGATTGTGTCCACGCGATGGTTTTGGTCATCTTTGTCTTCTCTGTATCTGAGAGTCTGGTTGCGTTCGTCGCTCTGAGGACTGCCCACAAAGCGCTGCGGTGCCATCCAAACAAGGGGCAACTTTCCGTTGCCACTCGATGCGCTGCAAGGCCATTCAGACAAGGGGCAGCTTCCCGTCGCCATTCAATGCGCCGTGGCGCCGTTCAAACAAGGGGCAACTTTCCGTTGCCAGTCAATGCGCCGCGGTGCTGTTCAAACAAGGGGCAACTTTCCGTTGCCATGCAGTTCCCCTCAAGCAAGGGGCAATTTTCCTTCGAATCCGAGGTTGTGCATCTCGAGAGTAGGTTCCGTACTCGTTGAGCAGTGGTCATTTGCAAAAATAGTTTTTGAGAATTTTTACTAAGGTTGACTAATCTTCTCGAAAAGTACTCCATTTTTCAAAACTGGACCATTTCTTGGACCCAAAAAAGGAAAACTCTCAGTGCTCATAGCCTAACTTGCATGATTTTAAATCAGAAAATCGAACAAGCATGTTAATCTAACTCTCATTTTGGTCAAAATTTTTTAGGAGAAAACTAAAACAAAAAATGGTCAAAATGATGAACTAGGGGCACAGTTGAGTCAGGTGTTCTGTCTTTTCCCCTTTGCCAAAATACTTGCCGGAAAGGGCACTCTACTTGTCGGAAAGGGCACCGTATTCGCCAGAAAAGGGCACAACAAAGGGCTGAAAGCTCTCACCTCCTCCAAGCAATGAGGTATCAAGCAAAGTGCGAAGCACGAACTAGAATGGGGCAAGGTATTCCACTCCATCATCTGGACAGATCTTATCACGTCCAAACTCCCCAGCAAAGCATCATCAACTGATGTTAGCTACAGATTTGCTATACACCCAGTTGTAGCGCAACCTTCCCGCGAGAGGAATTCACTAGCTGTGAGCGCAAGAAAGAGAATCTAGCAGAACACTAGGGGAGCGAGCCCACAATTTGTCATTCATCCATCAACCACCCAGGGGAGGGATGAAAAATGAGAGATTGAAGAATAGAGAGATGTGCGATGAGAGAAAAAGTGAGAAAAGGGCTTTTTCAGAAAAATAGAGCTTGAGGGCCGAGTGATGTGAGGATCACAAATGAGAGAGGGTGGGGAACAATACCCAGTGAAACAGGCTCCCTATGCACGTCTGTGTGTCGTGTCTTTTGTTTTGTTTGTCTCGATTCTTCCTTTGAGTCGTTCCGAGCGTGTCTCGATGTGTTTAGGTTGTTTTACTTTGTTTTTCCTTTGTTGAGTGGTGTTTAGGTTGTGGGCCTTTTATTTCTGTGTTGAGTTGTCTTGCTGTGTTCAGTCGTAGGCTCGATACCCGGTCAAGAGCTCATTTACCAATTCCAAAATAAAATCATTTTGCGCTCCGAGTGCCGTGCCGTTCTCCACATCTGTGCAAAACAAGATTCGTTCTTTCATAAAATCGCAGGGTTCAACCCAGGTCATGTCAAAACAGCAAAACTAGGACCTATCTGAAGCTATATGGGTTCCAGACTACAAAGCAAAAGCAAAAGAGGAAATGTCGGGTATCTGAGTTTGTTTCAACTTCAGTAAGTTCCAAGACTACATTCCGTGTGTACCCCTTCAAGTCTTGCCAAAGCTCCGAAGTATGAGTGCGCCTCTACCTCAAGCTCAAACTCAAGCCTACTTCAGTGCCAGAATGGTAATCAAAGTGCTCCCTCAGAAAACTAGCCCCCTGCCAGATGCATCTTGCCTGTGTTTGCCATGAGTTCCTAGGAGACCAACTGCGACGGTGGAAACTAGAGTTCGGACAGCTATTGCCTAGAACGCAAAGGTTCGGAATTTCCGAGACTAAAGTCTGGTTTAAATATCCAGGGGTCTATCCTCGGCTTGAAATCTGTATGGCAGCCCCATAGATTGAGATAGCATGTGAATGCGCCTCGATTCTGGATACTGAATCAACCTAGTCTGTCACCCCGTTGGAGAATAGGGAAAGTTGTGAACATGGCCAGGAAGGAAAGGTAGTAATCGCGGTTTACGAGTACAGTCAAGAAAGTGCAAGAAGAACCCACTCTTTTCAGCTCAAAAGGTTTCTGCGGAATTTTCAACTCATGTCTTCGATGTGTAGCTCATCGTCGGTCGGCATGCACGAGGTGTATCCTTTTGGAATGTATCGTGACCCCTCCAAGAGGTAAATCGGAGGTTACATTTGGAAATTGGTCTACTTAAGGCTTGTATTCCCTTATTCGGCATTTTGTTTCAAATATGCGTTGTCACGCACATTCCACTTGCATTGTTATGCATCCTTCCACCTGCATTGTTATGCACTTCTCATGCTTACATTGTGACGCACATTCCACTTGCATTGTTATGCATCCTTCCACCTGCATTGTTATGCACTTCTCATGCTTGCATTGTGATGCACGTTCCAATTGCATTGTTATGCACCCATTTCACTAGCATTGTTATACCCATTCATTGCATTGATTATGCACATCTATCTCGCATTGTTATGCTCATTACTTGCATTTTTATGCACCAATTCACTTGTAATTATCATTCTTTCTCCTCGCGCGTGCGACGGGATAGACCCTCTTCGGTTAAAAGCGTTCGGAATACGTTCCAATGCTTACACCATTCTGAAACGCCGGCATACGTCCCTATGTTTCTCCCGCTTCGGTTAAAAGCATTCGGAATACGTTCTAATGCTTACACCATTCTGAAACGCCGGGATACGTCCCTATGTTTCTCCCGCTTCGGTTAAAACCGTTCGGAATACGTTCCAATGCTTACACCATTTTGAAACGCCGGGATACGTCCCTATGTTTCACCCTCTTCGGTTAAAAGCATTCGGAATACGTTCCAATGCTCACACCATTCTGAAACGCCGGGGATACGTCCCTATGTTTCACCCTCTTCGGTTAAAAGCATTTAGAATACTTTCCAATGCTCACACCATTCTAAAACACTGGGATACGTCCCTATGTTTCTCCCCCTTCGGTTAAAAGCGTTCAGAATACGTTCCAATGCTTACACTATTCTGAAACACCGGGATACGTCCCTATGTTTCTCCCTCTTCGGTTAAAAGTGTTCGGAATACGTTCCAATGCTCACACCATTCTGAAACACCGGGATACGTCCCTATGTTTCTCCCTCCTCGGTTAAAAGTGTTCGGAATACGTTCCAATGCTCACACCATTCTGAAACACCGGGATACGTCCCTATGTTTCTCCCTCTTCGGTTAAAATTGTTCGGAATACGTTCCAATGCTCACACCATTCTGAAACACCGGGATACGTCCCTATGTTTCTCCCTCCTCGGTTAAAAGTGTTCGGAATACGTTCTAATGCTTACACCATTCTGAAACGCCGGGATACGTCCCTATGTTTCACATTCCTTGCGGAACACCGGGATACGTCCCTATGTTTCACATTCCTTGCGGAATACCGGGATACGTCCCTATGTTTCACACTCCTTGCGGAACACCGGGATACATCCCTATGTTTCTCCTTCTTTTCTAAATCTTGGGATACGTCCCTAAACACCGGGATACGTCCCTAAACACCGAGATACGTCTCCATGTTTCTTTGCATGATCATGAGTTATGTTCGGCTTCTTGCATTATCATTTGCATTTTGCCCCTGCCTGCGGGCATACCTGCGGGCACATCTCTGTTTATCTTGTATGTTAGTCTAAGTCTTCGGCCTTGTCAAAAATGGGTCGTCTCTAGGCTTTGACATTCACTCCCGTCACTTTTGACTTTCGAGTTTTGTCAAAGAGGGGCAACTGTAGACACCCCATTTTTGACCGACCTTGAGACTCAGACGTCACCAGTTGAGCGCTTGGTGATATTGCATAGTGTGCTCGTTTAGAAGTCTCAGAGTCACAGCCATGAGCCCTGCCTCCGGATTTCCGAACCATCTTCTGTGCCTTGCCTCGGTTTGCGAACCAGGCTCGATTTTCTTTGTTTCTTTTCCTGAGGGGAGAGAGAGGTCCCGTAGACCATCTCTCAGTGGTCGTGGGTTACATTTTGTGGTTATAGGCCATTTTGCCCATTTCGGAGCCCGATTCTCGATTTTCGGAGCCGTCAGGCCGTGTGCCTCGGTTCGGGACCACTTAACCATCTCCTATTGCTCCGATTTTTGGCGTACTTCCTATTTACTCCCTTTTGAGGGACACTGAGGTCTGAGAGACCCACTTCGTGGTCAAGTGCCACTTTCGGTGCTTAACAGGCAGTTTTCGGGGCCCCGAACTGCGCGTTTTGGCCCCCGAACATTCGTTTTGCATCGGTTTTCGTTCATTTTTGGCAGGTACCTCTGTTTCATCACTAGGAAGGCCGTAGAAGGGTGGGAGGCCAGCAATTGTTTCAGCAACCAGTTATATATCCTCCGGCGCCCTCCGACGCCCGTTTTTCTTGCTTCCAAGCCAATGTTGACCACCCTTGGACCATTTTCTTGAACTTTTGACCACATATTTGTGATGTACACACATGGGAGGACCCTAAAAGTTGGTGGCCGGCCACTAATGTTGCTTGACCCTTTTGAACCCCTCCTAAAAATGGCCTATTCTCTCTCCTGTTTTACAGTTTGCAATTTTGAACCACAGGTTGTGATGAGGGAACCTGGGAGAACAGCATTATGTGGTGGCCGGCCATTAATTCAACTTGGCCCTTTTGACCCTTGGCCGGCCGGCCATGGGAGGTGGCCGGCCGGCCACCTGCAACCCCAATAAGTGGCCGGCCATAATCCTTAGGTCATGTACATTACAGCTATGCACTTTTTTCCCCCAAAAAATCTGTATCTGGGGGACAACCTTTTGGGGGGGAAACTTGATCCATTTTCCCCCCACTTTTTCCCTCCATTTCTCCCCCTCTTTGGTGGATATACTTGGCTGGCCAGCTCTGAAAAAAGGGTTAGAAAAAAATTCCCTCAAGCCCTTTGCATTGGATCTCCTCCCTCTCCATCTCCAAGCTTCCATACTTCCAACCCTACACCATTTTACACTACACCACCAAGCCCCACCCTTCCCTTCTTCATTCCAGCAGCTGGAGGCTATTCTTCAAAGCCTAAGGAACCACAAACTCAAGCCAAAAAGCTATCAAAGTTTGGTCTTCAAGGGTGAGTACCAATTCCCTCTTTTTGAGCTTAATTTTGCAACATTTGTTTAGCTATTTTGCTTGTTGTTTTGAGCTCCGACCAAAACTGAAAGTACCCTTTATTTGAGCTCTATTTCATGTTTCATTAAGGGAATTTTGGCATTTGAGGTCCCTATCTTACACTTGCTTCATTATCCTTCTTATATACCGTAATCTTGCATAGTATTTTTGGCCTGTGTGTGATCTGTTTTGGAGCATGGTGTAAACTGTAGATAGGCTTATTTTGAGCCCCTCTTCAACATTGAAGAAGCGCTCATTACTGTTTGGGACCTCCATGAGCCACTTGTCATTATATCCCTCTTTGGTCCCCATTTTTGCATGATCTATTAGCATATTATGCTTCTGTTTTTGGTCATTTTGCAGAACTGAAAACAGTCTTATTTTGACCCCATATTCATGTTTCATTAAGGGTCTTTGGCTGTTTGATGAATGTTTTGTATACTTTGTGTTTTGACCTCTTTTGGGCCCTATCTTGCATGGCATTTTGAGCATACTTGTGTACTGATTTAGGCTTGGCCATCAACTGTAAAATATCATATTTTTGGCCCCTATTTAATATTTTAGAAGGCCCCTAACCTGTTTGGGGTCAGCAGCTGTGAGTTGTTTCATTATCTCACATTTAGGGCCATTTTTGCATGCTATTTTTGCCCTATTTTTGTTTGCTGTTTGGCCATGCTTTGAACTGTAAAAATGCTTATCTAGGGGCTGCCTTGCTTCTGTCTTTTCATCTCATGTTCAAATTATGCATGCATTGCATAGCTATAGGCCATTTCATGCGCTAAAATCCATGTTTCGGGGCTCGTTCCATGCATCGGGTTTCATTTTACCGGGTTTCGGGGCTGTTTTGCATCTCATTTTACCTCTGGTTTTTGCATTTTCATATGCCATATTCCATGTCTTTTCCATGTCTCATTAGAGTGGCATTTCGGTGCCTGAGGGTCGGTCCTCGGTTTGCGTGCACGCGTGCACACATTTCGAGTTGTCTTGTTTTCATCTGATGGCCTCCTATGTGAGTGTGGTTGAGGCTCTCTCATGTTGGTGTAAGCCCATTATTGCATTACGTATGCCATTTCATCCATAGCATTGTGTATGCTCGGTTGTGTATTACCTCTACAGCGTGTATGCCATTCCATGACATTGTGTATGTTAGGATTGTATCTTAGTTGCATTTCATGCATGTCATGCATATTGCATCGTGTTCGGGATAGGAGTTAGCCCGGGCACGGGAAACGAGGTACGTTCCGTACTCCGAGTGACGGAACGTGTCTCAATTCCAAGTCACCGACACTCCGGATCATCCATGATGGAGTTAGGTTCTTGTTGTGTTTACATGTGCATTCATTCTACATTGAGTTGCACAATTCGACCCCTCGGCCATCATGCATCGAGATGCGTGATTGGTGGCACGAGGATCGAGTCACGCATACATGTGTGAAAATACATTGCCATGTCCTTTTCCTGCTCTCTGTTGCAGCAACTCAAGAATCAGCGGTCTTCCGAGGCTTGGCACGCATTTCAAGAACAAGTGCAAACAGAGGCTAATTGGGGCATCGTCATGGATTTCTGCGCAAAGGCAACCCGGGCATGCATCATTCATCATCCGAAATGGAATCAAGGCAGTCCCTGGCTTGCATGCCAGTTTATTTATTTTCTTAGTTAATTTGTTAATTAATTAGGAATTTGTACATATTTGGACTGTACTATTCTTTTATTCGGGACTGTATATTTATTCGGACCCTCTGCGCGAGGGCACAACTGTAATAAGTGTGCGTGTGTGTGTTGTATGTCTTCCAACCCCACGTCTTTATCCATTTTATTTATCCGCTTATGATGGTTAGATTAGGGCATATTTCAATTAGCATATAGTATGACAGCATGTTTGCATCATTCATCTGTTTTGCATGCACCGGGCTCGGCGCACCATACTAACTGCATTCGTATTTCAATTCCAAGTTGAGTACTTGTTAGCTGTTGCATCTCATATGCCATGTTTAGAATAGCCGAGCCTGCTATAGTTGCATTTTTACATGTGTTGCATTAGGCATTTCTGTATAATTAGGATCATGCATGGATTTCTAATGAGTTTCTTTTTTGGCTTGGAATACTCGGTAAGTTTTATGTTTTAGCATCCTTGCATGCGTGTGAGTGCTGCCATGAATAACATGCTTACCATGAGGCTATTTGCTTATGTGATATAACTGCCTGAATGCCTGTGGGTGAAGGTTGGGTTACTTGGATTGGAATAAATCATCAACTGTTTGTTTTAAACCCACTAGGTAATGGCAAAACCATCTTTTCTAAGCCCACCCGAGGGTGGCAAAATCTGCATTTTAAGCCTACTTGCGAGTAGCAAACCATCTTTCAAAAAACAAACATGAAATGTTTTCTTCCAATTCGGGCGATCCAGTCTATACTTGTATGCTGTGCGCATCACATAGTAAATCTAGGCTAGTTACCGGAATAAGAACACACAATGTTTTCAAAAACAGATATCATGGTTAGTAGAGGTCGATCTTTGATCGGGCGAGCGGGGGTGCTCACGAAGTGACCTTCCCCAATCGTACCCAAGTTCCCGAGCCGAGGCAACTTTGGTGATGATGGACACGTGGCCTTAGGCAAACGAGTCAGGGTTTCCTAAATTTCCCCAAAATAAAATATTTAGATGGCGACTCTGTATCTGGCAAAGCAGTCCATGTTTGGCACTTCTTTCAAAAAAATCTGTTTTTCTCAAAACGATTTGCCGGATTTGGACTCTTTGGTTCAGACTTAGAACCGTGACAAATTTGAGAGTCCTGAGCTGTAGTGACCCCAAATGAATAGAACAGGTGGACTCGTTCCTCCCGGGGCGTTCGGGGACGTCTACAATACCGAGACCATTTGTTTGTGCCGGAGTCTTGCCGAGAGGAGGTACTCTGAGAGTTTCACCATTCACGTCTTGCGGTGCATCCAGGAGGCACCAAGATGTATCGTGATTTGGGTCGCCAGTTTTGGTGGCAGGGTATAAAGAAGGATGTGGCTATGTTTGTGTCTAAGTGCCTTACTTGTCAGCAAGTGAAGGCCGAACATCAGAGGCCAACAGGTTTGGTGCAACCTTTGCCTATTGCCGAGTGGAAGTGGGAGCATGTCACTATGGACTTTGTTGTAGGTCTTTCGAGGACTCAGCGGGGTAGTGATGCTATTTGGGTGGTTGTAGACCGGTTGACTAAGTCAGCGCACTTCATCTCTATTCGCGTTAGAGATTCGGTAGATCATCTTGCCGACTTGTATATTCGGGACGTTGTGTGGTTGCACGGAGTCCCAGTGTCGATCGTCTCAGATAGAGATCCACGTTTTACCGCTAGGTTGTGGCAGAGTTTGCAGAGTGCCTTGGGCACTAGGTTGGCCTTTAGCACGGCTTATCATCCTCAGATTGACAGGCAGTCCGAGCGTACTATTCAAATCCTTGAGAGTATGCTTCGAGGTTGTATTCTTGACTTTAGTGGGTCATGGGAGAGGCACTTGCCCCTACTGGAGTATCGGTATAGCACCGTTTGAGGCTTTGTATGGCCGACAGTGTAGGTCTCCAGTTTGTTGGGCCGAGGTGGGTGATGCACCTTTGTTAGGCCCGGAGTTGGTGAGGGAAATGACAGAGAAGGTTGAGCTTATCCGTAGGAGGCTTATCACAGCCCAGAGTCGCCAAAAGAGTTATGTCGACCGTAGAAGGAGGCCTTTGGCATTTGAGGCGAGTGATCATGTTTTTCTAAAAATATCACCTAGGCAGGGATTGATGAGATTTGGAAAGAGTGGGAAGTTGTCCCCTCGGTTTATAGGCCCTTTCGAGATCCTTGAGAGGATTGGTGAGGTTGCCTACCATTTGGGTTTGCCGCCGCAGTTGTCCGGGGTGCATGATGTGTTTCATGTCAGTATGCTTCGAAAGTACGAGCCGGATCCGTCCCATGTGTTAGATTGGACTGATTTGGAGGTTGACGAGGATATATCGTATGAAGAGAGGCCGGTTCGGGTCTTGGATAGGCGGGATCAAGTCTTGCGAAGTAAGACCATTTCCTTAGTAAAAGTCTTATGGAAACATCACGGAGTGGAGGAAGTCACTTGGGAACGTGAGGTGGATGTCCGTGAGAAACATCCGGACTTGTTTGTAAATGTTTAACCATGTATTGGGATTTTGTAATATTGATGAACTTTAAGAGCATTAAATATGTCTTAAGTTGTAAAACATTGTGCATGTTTTGATTTATGGAAGTATTTTGGAACTTGCCTAGAAATGGAAGTTTATTTTAACATTGCATATGTTAATTCTGTTTTAGAAATGCAATTATAATATTGGCATTGAGTATGTTTTGTAATACACGTTGATAATGCGTGTTGGAGATTATATTGTGATTTACCTCTTGAAAAGAGGTGGGATGACCGGTAATGGGTCAGGTTGTGAAATGTTGGTTGGTAATGTTATTGAGAATTGAGGAAAAATTGGTTTTTTTTAAAACTTGTACTTAATTTCGGGGATGAAATTCTTTAAGGGGGGGAGGTTATAGCGATCTTGGTTTTTCCTCTCTTTATTTATTGTATTCCGGACTCGGTTCCGTGGATGTGTTGTTGTCTCATTCTCATTTCCATCCTTTACTCTTTGTATTTGAGTCTTGGGTTGTGTTGGGTAGGTTTGAAACAGGTTGGTTGTGCTTTGAAACCAAAAGTTGATGCCCATAATTTGGCCTTCATGCTCGAGCGGGACTTTTGACCCTCGAGCGGGCCCTTTGTTGTTGCTTCTCCCCTCGAGCGGGCGTTTTGACGCTCGAGCGTGAATTTTCATCTCCCAGTATTTTTCTCTGCAGGTCTTCGTACACTCGAGCGGGAGTTTTGACGCTCGAGCGTGACCCTTTGATTCTGTTCCTCTACTCGAGCGGGAAGTTTGATGCTTGAGCGGGGACCATTGTCTGCAAAACTTCTGTGAGTGCGTATCCGACGCTCGAGCGGGCATTTTGACGCTCGAGCGTGAGTCTGTGTCTGACGCTCGAGCGGGGAGACTTTTATAACAGTCCGAGTTTCACCTTTTTGGATCACTTTTTGATTTCCTTTCTCTCTCTTACTTTTCGAAAACCACCATTGGAGAGCACCTCACTCTAGAACTCTACCTTCTCTTTAGGATTTGATCTAGTTACAGTGATCTCCTACCCTTGAGCCTTTAGAAAAAGTGTAGAGCTTGGAGTGGGCTTCCTATCAATCTGAAAATTTCTTGATTTGGAGCACTTCGAGATTTCTTCATCATCTCCTTTGGGTTTCATCTCTTGAGGTAGGGATAACTACTCATTTTTATGAGTTTTAACATAGATGTTGAGCTTTTTGTATAAATGGTTTGATTCGGAAAGTTAGGGATTGTAATGTGTTATATTGGAAAGAGGGGTTTTGTTCTTTGATTCAAACATATGTATTTTGGGTCTAAAAATGGAGATTATTGATATTGTTGTTAATATTTGGACCTTTGGGTCAATGTTGAGAAAATGAGAAAAATGCCATGTTTGGGTATATTTGGGTCATTAGTGTAATTAATGACATTTATTATGGAATTATGAAATTGAGTTGGGCATAATGAAATTGGCTCATTAAGTAGTAAAATGGTGGAGTTGGATTCATTAATCACTCACCGTTGAAATTGTTGATAATTTATCTGTTGGTGCATTTATTATCTGTTTAGAAATAACTGCTTTGGGCTATCGGTGGAGGATAGTCTTGATTGTTATAGACACTATATGATGATTAAGTGAATTAAAACTAACCAAGTTGAGTGTTTGAATATATGGGTGACAAATCCCGCGGATGAAATTTCCGTAAAATGGCCATTCGAAAATAATTACACATGGGTGTCGAATCCCGCGGACGCAATTTCCGTAAAATGGAAATCCAAAAATATCTATACATGGGTGCCGAATCCCGCGGATGAAATTTTTGTAAAATGGCAATCCAAAAATATCTATACATGGGTGCCGAGTCCCGCGGATGAAATTTTCGTAAAATGGCAATCCGAAAACATCTATACATGGGTGCCGAGTCCCGCGGATGAAATTTCCGTAAAATGGTCATAAGAAAATAATTACACATGGGTGCCGAATCCCGCGGATGCAATTTCCATGAAATGGTAGTTTGAAGTATTGTTGGCTTGAGATGTAATCTCGCTTAAGTTGTTTGGCCAGGTTCTGAGCCGTGTTTACAAGTTGAGTTTTGTTAAGTGAAGGATTATGAAACTGGAATGTACTGAATGTTGGTTTATATAAGTTAAACATTTATCAAGTGCTAATGTTTTAGTTATTGCTCATATTATGTTTAGCATATCTCTACTAGGCGTTAGCTCACCCTATATGGGACATCATTTTCAGGTACAGGTAGCATGCCACCTCCAAGGACGTAACTTGAGAGGCTTAGTGGCTGGGACATCTTTTGTGATTACATTTTTGTATTACATGTGTATCAAGCCAATGGCTTATTATCTGTTTTGAGTTAGTATTCACTCTTTTTGTAACCAAGTGTTGACTTGGAAAGTTGTAAGCCCGTAGAGCATTTACTTTTGTTGTCAACATGTAATACATTTTGTAATGAATACTCTGATGAAATGTAATTATGCTTTATTCTCTTATGTCAAGAATATATGATTGATGGTTTTTTTTTAGGGCGTTACATATTAGATATAATTTATATTTGTTATAGTAAAAGAAGAACAAGAAAAGAAGGATATCGGACTCAAGCACTCACCAAAATTATAATATAATTAAATACATATAATTTTCAGTTCAGTATTTAAAAAAAAATTGTTTTGATGTTTTTAAAAGTAGGTTCAAATTATAAAGATACTAATTTTGAAACTATTTTCTTTCAATGAAAAGTTCATCTCAAAATTTTCAATTCTTGCTTATAATTCTGTCATTATGTTCTCATTTTTATTTATTTTTATCGTAAACAAAACGAGTGAAAAGTTTTAAAATAGCTCCTTATTTCTTATTTTAGCCCAAAATAATTTTTGACAACTAGACAGTGAGTTATTTTTGGTAAACAAATTTTTTGAGGTAGTATTTTTATCAGATTAATCATCTAATATATATTTATCAGAGTGCGCAGCGGATAGCTTACATATGACAAATTTCGAGGACGAAATTTTAAAAGGAGGGAAGATTGTAACAACCCAGATTTTTTATTATTCTGTAGAATTTATACTAATATTATTTAAGCCTCGTTTGGGAGCAGGCTAATTTAGTAACTTTTTGGCTATTTGGCTAAAATATGAGCTAAAAAAAATTAGTATGTTTGGGATGACTTTTTTGCTTTTTACGAAAAGATGTGCAAAAAGTAGAGAGAAAAGAGAATCTTTGACTTTTTGGTATTAGTTGTTGGCTTTTTGGCTAATTTAGTAACTTTTTGACTTTTTGGTTAAAAATGAGGATTCCCAAACGAGGCCTTAATCACAGTTAGGAAAATATATAATTTATTATATATTATTATTCGTAATTTTGTAAAATAATATAATTATTAAAAGTTTAGGGGTCAAAATAATAATAATAATAATAATAATGGGTGTGGTATTAAAATAAATAATTAATTTTCCATTAGTACATGATAAAGTGTAATTTAATTAAGAATTAATTAATTAATTTATATAATTATATTAAAATATTAGGTCAAAGGGTAATTATCTTAAATATCTATTAAGGATAAGAACGAATCTATGAAATTATTATTGAATCTGCCACGTATGCGCCTTATTCCCTATAAATAGGGAGGCGCTGATCTGGGCTGAAGGAAAGAAGAAAGGAAAAGAAGAAGAAAGAAAGAAAAAGAAAAAAGAAAGACAGAAGGAAAGGAAGGAAAGAAAGAAAATGAGGAATGAAGAAAAAATAGTGGAAGGTGAAAGGGTCTTTGATAATGAAAAAAAAGAGTAAGGTATTAAAGTTAAGGTGAGTTATATTATACCTTGAGTCACCTAAAAGTATTTTACGTATGTTTTGACTTACCAGAATCTATGTTACACAAGTTATGTTTTATTAGTATATTAATAAAAGCTATGTTCTATAAAGGTTTCAGTTACGTGGTTTTATTTCTAAACCCTATTTGTTAAAAAGAAACCAATGGATATGTTTGTTTTATATTTTAAAAAGATTTAACTATGATCTTATATACAATTATGTTTTGTAAGTGCCACCACGGGAGTCGCACACCTTGGGGGACTTAAATAACCATTGGCCTCTGTTTGACCACTTTGTGGTCCTCTGTTTGTCATGGATCCATTGACCTCTGTTCTGTGCGGAGCAAAGTGTTGTCCAGAGCTAAGTGCTACACTGTTGTGGGAGCCACCTCTAGAATCCGTACGAGTCACCTCTTGAATCCATACCTCTGTTCTGTGCGGACCAAAGTGTTGTGCGGAGCTAAGTGCTACACTATTGTGGGAGCCACCTCTAGAATCCGTACCTCTGTTTTGACTGTCACTTCTGTGACCTCTGTTCTGTTTTGTTCTGTACCGTGATTATGGTTATATATTTACATAATATCTATATTTTAGTTTATGCTACTTGAATGATTTGACTACTTAAATGATTTATTTACCAAACTGAGTTATGTAAATGTTTTGGCCTAACTAACTATCCATGGTTATTTCATGTCCCTTATACTCTTGGTATAATATTTCTTACTCTGCCATGTGTTTATAGTTGTTTACAAGTTTTCAGGAAACAATGCAATTCAGAAATAACTTTTAGAAAGTCTTAGTTGCGGGGCTGCAGAATAGACACACACAACACTTTTATTCTATTTTTATATGTAAATATCGGCCTTTTCGGTCAACATAATTTTGTAATAAAAATAGAAGCTCCAATGATTATTTTGGTACCCTTATTTAAATATTTTTCCGCTTGCGTTTATTAATTTGTTTAAGAATTGGCTGGAGGTAACCTCGGTTACTGGCCATCACGATACTTAACCCTTGAGTACGGGGAGTGGGTCGTGACAATGCGTTTATTTATTTGTTCAAGTATTGGCCGTAGGTAACTTCAGTTACTGGCCATCACGATACTTAACCCTTGGGTACGGGGAGTGGGTCGTGACAAGTGGTATTAGAACACTTGTGATGGCCAGTAATATAATTTGAATGAGGGTACCAAAATAATCAAAGCTTCTATTTTTATTACAAAATTATTGACCAAAAAGGTCAATATTTACATAGAAAAATATCATAAAAGTGTTGTGTGTCTATTCCGCAGCCCTGCATCTAAGACTTTCCAAAGGCTATTTCTGAATTGCATTGGTTCCTGAAATTGGTAACCAACTATAAGCGCATGGCAGAGTGAGAAATATTGTACCAAGAGTATAAGGGACACGAAATAACCATCGATAGCTAATTAAGCCAAAACAATGTATAACTCAGTTTGGTACATAAATCATTAGTAACCAAATCATTTACATAGCAGAAACTGGAATACATATATTATGAAAATATATAACCATAACCGCGGTACAGAACAAAAGTACAGATTCAAGAGGTGGCTCGTACGGATTCTAGAGGTGGCTTCTATAATAGTGTAGCACTTAGCTCCGCACAGCACTTTGCTCTGCACAGAACAGAGGTCAATGGATCCATGACAAACAGAGGACCACAAAGTGACCAAACAGAGGCCAATGGTTATTTAAGTCCCACAAGGCGTGAGACTCCCGCGGTGGTACTTACAAAACATAATTGTATATAAGGTCATAATCAAATATTCTTTAAAAGTAAAACAAACATATCCATGGGTTTCCTTTTAAGCAAATAGGGTTCAAAAATAAAACCACGTAACTGAAACCTTTATAAAACATAACTTTTATTAATATACTAATAAAACATAACTTGTGTAAAACAGATTTTGGTAAGTCAAAACATAAGTAAAATACATTTTGGTGACTCAAGGTATAATATAACTCACCTTAACTTTAATACCTTACTCTTTTTTTCCACTATCACAGACCTTTTCAACTTCCACTATTTTTTCCTTTGTTTCATTTCTTTCTTTCCTTTCCTTTCCTTTCCTTTCTTCTTTCTTTCCTTTTCTTTCTTCCTTCTTTCTTTTCTTTCCTTTCTTTTCCTTTCTTCAGGTGAAACGCCTTCTCCCTTTTATTGGGAGGAGAGACGCGTACGTGGCCTCCATGTGACTGGACGTGGCTTTCGCTCCGATTTAATTCAAAATTATATAGATTTATTCTTATCCTTAATGAATATTTAAGATAATTACCCTTTGACCCAATATTTTAATATAATTATATAAATAATTTAATTTCTAATTAAATTACACTTTATCGTATACCAATAAAAAATTAATTATTTATTTTACTACCACACCCATTATTATTATTATTATTATTATTATTATTATTATTATTATTATTATTATTATTATTTTGACCCCTAAACTTTTAAATATTATATTATTTTACAAAATTACACATAATAATACAAAATAAATTATATATTTTCCTAACTGTGATTAAATAATATTAGTATAAATTCTACAGAATAATTAAAAATCTGGGTTGTTAGAATCTTCCTTCCTTTTAAAATTTCGTCCTCGAAATTGGTCATATGTAAGCTATCCGCTGCGCACTCTGATAAATATATATATTAGATAATTAATCTGATAGAAAATAGTACCTTAAAAAAAAACGTTACCAAAAATAACTCACCGTCTAGTTGTCAAAAATTGTTTTGGGCCAAAATAAGAAATAAGGAGCGACTTTAAAAACTTTTTACGCTTTTTGTTCACGATAAAAATAAATAAAAATGAGAACACAATGACAGAATTATATTCAAGAATTGAAAATTTTGAGATGAACTTTTCATTGATGGGAAATAGTTTCAAAATTAGTATTTTTATAATTTGAACCCACTTTTAAAAAAAACATCAAAATAATTTTTTTTTTAATACTGAACTAAAAAATATATGTATTTAATTATATTGGTGTCGTTTGGTAACACTTACATTTTCAGTTTTTTGATTATATTTACAAAAATTTTAAAAACTCAAATAAAAACTTGTTTGGTAAATTTTTGATTTATAAATCAGTGGTCTCAGTTTATAAATGTGTGCAGTATACAGTCAGTGTAAAGCAGATTGCATGTTTGCAGTATGTGCGATGTATAGTTAGTTGGCATCAGATTGTGCAGTATGTGAAGTATTGTGTAGTATACAGTTAGTGTAAAGCAGATTATATGTGTGCCGTGTGTGCAGTATACAGTCAGCGTGAGGCAGACCGCAGTGTGTGCAGTGTACAAAGTACAGATAATGTAAAGCAGAAATGTAAAACAAAGAAAGAGGATGTACCTCCCAAGCCCGCTAGTAGCCTCCGAGCAACTGTCCGTTGAGGCGAGAGGATGAACTCATGTAGCCGTACAGTGTGGCCAAGCCTGCGCCACCCTAGTTATAGCGGCGAATCCGCGTGACGTCCACTAAAGCACTCAGCAGACAGAGGGGCACAGTGTTCGCCTGGTCGGTAAAAAGGGTCGTCCCCAGCAAGAACATAAGGAAGCCGCGTGCATACTGCTCCGCCTCCTCCTAAGCCATCGACGCCTCCTCAGTTAAGGCTGGCTGAATCCTGAAGTGGTCCTCGAACCACGAATATCTGACAAATCCTGGATGGACAAGAGGCGGTAGGTCACCAAGAAAGTACATCTGAGCGGCCTCCCACCCGTCCATGTCTGTATCGAAAGGGATCGGATCACCCCCTACCCCGATGCCGGTGAGCATCAAGAAGTCGAAGGGAGTCATCATCATGTCTCCCGTGACGGAAAAATGGAAGAAATCAGTAGTGTCCCACCACTTCTCCACCAGAGCGGCAAGAAGAGGCATGCTCGCAGTAAGGCGTGATAGTCCCCTGCAGAAAGTGCCGAAGCCGGCCTGATCAACAATATGGCGAACCACGTCCGGTAGCTCCATATACCATCCTCTGGCGGCAACATTCCCATACCCCCGGAAGGCATGGGAATCCCCCTGTATTCAAAAGCAAACAGTTGTGAAGTAATATTAAATGTACAGTTTTGAAGAACAGTCAAAATTGATGCAAATACAGCGTGTGTGCACATTTTCAGATTCAAACAGATATCGAGTGCCGGTGTGCTTGAAGTGAACTACAGCATATGATGTGTCAGTGTGTCTGATTGGTTCAGTGAAAACACAGCGTGCGTGCACGTTTTCAGGTTCAAACAGATATCGGGTATCAGTGTGCTCACAGATGAATTGCAGTGTGTAATATATCGGTGTAGCCGGGCTAAGCAGTTAAAGAACAGAATCAACTATTGCAGTTATGTTCTACATTGCGAAAAATAAAACAGAGGGAAGACTGCACCTCAGAAGCGCCGTAAGACAGATGTGACTCTGACTCGCGCAGAAGAAGCTCTCGTGGCACGCCCCTATCAAAAGTCTTGAACTGGCGAAGACCATCAGGAGGTAGCACGTGAATCGCCGGCCTATAGGCCACCGGATCGAACGGTCGGATGTGAAGAGGCAAGATGTAGACACCCCATTTTTGACCGTCCTCAAGACTTGGACGTCACCATTTGAACACTCGGTGATTATCCTGGTTTGTGTTCGTTTGGAGTTCCCGGAGGTCTCGGCTCGCGCGCCTTGCCTCAGGATCCCCGAACTCGACCGTTTAGTGTCTGGTTTTGCACCAAACACTTGCATCTTGCCTTTGAGAGGCAGGGTGGGGCTTGTAGACCATCCCCACCCATCACCGGCAGTGGCTAGATGCCACCAGCTGGCTTTTGCTGTCACCGGCAATATAGTTTGCCGGCCGGCACTCTTTGTTGCCGGTCAGCACTTTTTTGTGCCGGTCGGCACTATTTTTGGCCAAGATGGCATTTTTGGCCGGCCGATTGCTGTTCATCTGCTTTTGCAGATATTTTTAGACAGCTGTATTGCTTTTGCTCCCCTCCATACACGTGTATGGAGGGATCTCCCTCTTGCAAAGCTTGTCTTGTAAGCTTCACAAGAGGCATATAGAGAGGAGCTCTCTCTAAGGCAATGAAGGAGAGCTTTTAGACATTTTTGAGGGAGAAAAACACAGACCAAGCTCTGGTTTTTCTAGGGTTAGGGTTAGATATACACTCTCTATCTCTCTTTCCCTCTTATTTGTACACTAAGTGTTTTGTGTCTCACTATTGCACACAAACACCTAGTGTTTCACCTTCCTCTTGGAGCTGAGGTTCTAAAGAGTTTGTTTTGAGATTTTGGTGTTGGATTCAAGCTCAAGGAGGCCATTGGAGCACCATTTGTAAAGGGGTCTTCAAGGGTGAGATTCTAGTCCTTTTTTTTCCCCTTTTTTGCATTGATTTTATACCAATCTTAGAGCTGTTTTTGTGATTATTGTATAACATAAAAAAGTTCTGTTTTTAGGCCCTCTTTATTGTTTATTAAGAGTGTTTTATTGTTTGAGGGTTGTTGACCACCCTTAGGCCTCAAAAGGCCTCATTTTGAGCCATTTTGTGTTAGCTCCGGGATTTTGGTGTTGAGGTCTCTTCACCACTGAAATCTTGAGGGATTTCAGTGGTGAAGATGATGCTTTGAAGTCCCAAGAAGGAGAGGGCCACCCCCTCTCCTTGTTGTCCTTGAAAAGGGCATGTTTTGGCCTCTTAAGGAAGCCTATGCTTGAGTGTGTGTTGAGCATGTTTGGTTTGTTTTTCATGCTTATATATTCATAATATAACATGATTTCAAGTTGGTTTTGGAACTCCATGCATGCTTAGCATAGTTGCCATGTAATGCCTTATTTGTGCCTTAACATGTTCTAGGTTGTTAGCCTTTGTTGGAGCATGTTTTAGGCTTAGTCTTGTGAAGATTTCGTGCATATCTTGCCATGTTTTAGCTCTGTCCATAAGTGTTTGGGTTGATTTTGGCATGCTTGATATAGCTCCTTTGTATTTGGGCTTGTTGGCCTTGAGTATGTGCATGTGTAGCATGCCATCTTTGCATTGTTTTGATGATTTGGAATCATCCTACATGCTATTTCAGTCCCATTTCCATGCTTGTTGGATTGCCCTACATGTCTCTTTAATGCTTTGAAAGCATGTGTTGCAATGCTCCATGTTTTGGCCATGGTGTATGCCTTTGTATTTGGGCCATTTAGATGCCATCTAAAGAGTCCTTTAGCCTTGTTTTAACGTGCTATAAACCTGTTTTTGGTCGCTTAATGCATGCCATGTTTGGTCATGTTAAGTGTAGTTCAATGCCTCATTGATTTGCTTTGAACACTTAGGCCATTTGTTGCATGCTTGACTTGAGTTATAACTTGGTTTGGCACCATGTATTAGCATGATTTCAAGGCTTATAATGCATGCTAATTGTTCATGTTTGTCCCTTTCAAGTGTGCTTGAACGTTGCTTGATTTGTACTTAAGTGTTGGCCCTTATGTGCATGTGTGTGTGCATGCCATTTAGCCCTCACTTTTTAGCACAATGGCCACTGTTTTAGGCCTTATTAGAGTTGCCTAATTCATGTGTAAGACCATCTTGCCATCCATTTGCATTGTCTCATGCATGTTTGCATGATTGCATAAGTTCATTACCATGCCATGTTGCATTCCTAGCTTGTATGCCTAGGTTGCATTGCATTTTGCATGCATGCCTTGTTCCTTGAATTGGTGATAGGAATAGGGCCTTGTTTGTTTGATTGGTTTGCATCGCATTTGAAATCAAAGTTGCATACTTGGTTCTTTGGGCCATCATGCATGGAAATGCGTGATTGGTGGTCCGAGAACCGAGACACATGTCCCTTTGAGTCATCACAATGATAAGAGACATGGTTGGTGCATACATGCCTTGAAATATGCTGCCATGCCTTGTTTTGCCCTCTGTTGCTGTGAGTTGCAGGTTCTGCAGGAATACTCTGCCGACCGGCAGTGTAATGTGCCGACCGGCACCATTTTCTCTGCCGACAGATTCAATTTTGTGCCGATGGCCATACCACACTGCCGGTGGCAATTTCAATCAGCCGGTGGTGATCTTCTCTGTCCAAGGGATCAGTCCTGAGGTTTTGACAGCCTCCAGAAGAGTGAAAGAAGGAAAACAGAGGCAGCTTGCGCATGGCGGCACGCTTCCCGAGGCGTTCTCCCGTTTTAATTAATTTATTTAATTTGTTATTTAAATTAGTTAATTTGTAATATTAATTAGCTTGCGTAGTTAATTAATTTGTAATATTTATTTGGTCCCTCCGAGTGAGGGCAAATCTGTAATAAGTGTGCGTGGGTGGTGTGTATGTCTTCCAACCTCACTTCTTTCTTCCCTTTTATTTACCTGCTTACGATGGTAGATTAGGGCACGTTTAATTTAGCATACCTTATGCTACGCATGTGTGCATCCATGCATTTGTATTGCATGCATTAGGCTCGGTACATCACGCTAATTGCATCAATACTTCAACTCCCAAACTGAATACGTGATAATTGTGCATTTTCACATAACATGTTTAGGATAGCCGAGCCTATTCTAGTAACATTTTGTATGCGATGCATTAGGCACTTCACATGGACTTGGATCATGCATGTTTGCTAACAAGTTCTTTGTTTTGGCACGGAGTACTATGTAAGTATTTCCGCTTTAGCATATCACATGAGTGTGAATGTTACCATGACAGCATGCTTAACATGTGGCTAGATGCTTATGTGTTATAACTGCTTGAATGCCTGTGGGTGAAGGTTGGATTGTTTGAGTTGGAAAAACTCGTTGAAATCCGTATTTTAGCCTACTTGCGAGTAGCAAATTCCAAAGCATTTTCAAACCGAACGGATATGCAATGTTTATTTCCAAATTAGGCAATCTAGTCTATACTTGTTTGCTGCGCGCATAACATAGTAATTCTAGGCTAACAATTGGTTTAAGAACACATAAAGTTTTCAAAAACGGATATCACGGTTAGTAGAGGCCGGTCTTCGGACCGGGCGAAAGGGGGTGCTCATAGCTGACCTTCCCCGATCGTACCCAAGCTCCCGAGCCGAGACAACTCCGGTGATGACGGACATGTGGCCTTCGGCACCGAGTCAGGGTTTCCTAAATTCTCCCATTTTAAAATATTTAGGTGGCGACTCTGTATCTGGCAAAGCAGTCCATGTTTGGCACTACTTTTTCAAAAATCTGTTTCTCAAAACGATTTGCCAGATTTGGACTCTTTGGTTCAGATTAAGAACCGTGACACAAATCGAGAGTCCGAACTGTAGCGAGGTTCCCCCCCCCCCCCCCCCGCGGGCTTGTTACAGTTTCTGGCGACTCTGCTGGGGAGATTTAGAGAGTTTGACTCAAACTCGTGATATCCTGTTTTGATCTCATTTATGTGTTTCTTTGCATTGCATGTGCATTGGTGCGCCTAGGAACACAGTGTTTGCCATCTGCCATTCCTGAATGGTTTGCCGGAGGCTTGTCTTGTCAAGGCATGTCCATAAGGCTGACCGGCTATGGGCTCTGACAGTATGGGAACACAAACCCCGGTTTTACCAGGGCACCCTTTTTGACCATTCGACCTAGTGCATGTTCGGATCCATAGTGACCATTCCAAGCTAGGACAGGTTGCTTACCCGATGCTAAGTTGTTTGAGAACCGCTGTGTGCGTAGTGAAACCCTAGCTCCTGACAAAATAGGACAGGGAAACCCTACCCCAACATAGGGGTGTTTTGTTCTTTTTACTTGCTATGTGCTTTTAGAGTGTTGCTCTACAGGAACGCACATGTCAGTTTGCAAGTTTGAGTATCAAACCTGGGGACACCAGTATCAGTATCAGTTGTGGGAATCAGTTATCCGCGGGTATCGATTCAGTTTTTCGGGAACAGTGACTTCTGGGAACAGTGATCGGCAGTAGGGTACAGTTGTTTGGCTACACCCGTGTTTGATCAGTTTGGGCTGAAATGCTGTCTGTTTTTCTTTCAGTTCAGAGAGTTGCAGAGTTGAAACAGAATAGCCAGTGTCCCCCCTTGCTGAGGCAGGATTTATGGCGGCACAAAGTTCAGAAGAAATTGTGGTTATGGCGGCTGCATTGGAGCAGGGGACCGCTCCGCAGAGTGAGGCCAACATCAGTATGTCACACCCGCCCAGGATGCCCGTTGTGCACCCAGTCTGGGCTCCCCAGTTGTATCAGGCTCGTGAGCCCACCACCTTCGAATTGATGGGGATGATAGGCGATCTCCAAAGGTCTGTGGCAGACCTCGCATATGGAATGTCGGCTTCACCGCCAGCGGCGCCGTATGCCAGGAATTTTGTACCACAGGAGCCCCCGCTACTGGGGCGGATTGTGATAGAGCTCAGCCAGCCAGAGGTGGCTTCCGGCTATAGCCACGACATGCCAGCACCAACCCAGACCCTTGATCAGGCTAAAGCCAGAAGAAAAGACAAGGCAAAGGTAGATGCCGACCCCATTGAACAACTGATGTGGGCAGTCGAGGCTCTGAAGGCCAGAGGGATGAACAAGCAACAAACATCTGCAATTGTGACCAAAGCTGTAGATGATGCTTTCCCCACTCCAACCAAAGGCAGTTCAGGCCAGACAGAAAACCGGGATGGGCCCCGTCATGCCCAGACAATTCCAGTAGTTCCCACCCCTGCACCGGGAAAGGTTCAAAAGGCCAAGGCAGCGCCAGCTGATCCTTTCGCCAGCGCATCTGGCAAGAATCCTCAAACTGCAAAGTACCTGCCCCGAGGGCGCAGAGTCTTTCACGACCTCCACATGCCTTTGTCTAGGGCATTGTTAATATTGGCAAAGAATGGGCATCTTAAGCCTTTGGAGCCCCGGCCACTCCCGAAGAATCTCCCCACCACTCATGATGCCACCATGTACTGCGCGTACCATCAACAGTCCGGTCACAGTACCGATGGGTGTTCCCGCCTTCGTCATGAAGTGCAGGATTTGATTGATAACAAGGTTATCCTACCACCTACCTCAGGCAAGCCCGTCACCACTCAGTTGCTGGATTTCGAGGGCTCAGATACTGCGAGTATGTAAAGTGAACCGCCTGCGGGCAACATTTGGTACATTTTGGATGAAGCGTCTGGCACGCATTTTTGAGCATCGGTGAAACCGAGTTTTTGTAAATCCTGGCTTGGATATCGAGTCAGTCTTTTGTTTTGAGTCTGTCTCTTTGTCTTGAGTCAGTCTTTTTTTGCTTAAGGGTCTGTCTGGTTGTATCGAGTCAGTCCCCGTTGTATATAATACCAGGTGATTCTGGGGTTGTCCCCCCGAACACCATTTTGTTTTGTAATTATTATCTGTTTTTGTTTTGAGTCTGTTTCTGCCAAGGGGCCAGTTGCACCAACGGAGCCGATTGAAACAGCTGTTGCTATCTCAAACTTCATGCTTGCTTTCAGCATAAGCGCCAGAGAATTTGATTGGGCTGACAGTACATCTCGCCTGCTCTCCTGTGTGCCAAACTCATTGCATTAACCTAAGTTTTTCAAAAAAAAAAAAAACTTTTTGAACACTGCGGTGATAAAAACGAAGAGGAAGGAATTCCTCGGGTTTTGCAAAATTTTGATCATTTTGAGAGAAAGAGAGGCGTGCTAAGCCTTTTTATGAATAAAGCCATGCTTGTCGGCGTGAGTACTGAGAAGGACCCTGGCCTGATCCAGATTGGTTCCACACTATCTTCGGCGTGAGCGATTTGTCGCTTTCTTAAAAACTTTCAAAAGCGAATGTTTTACGCGGCCCTGCGAAGACCTGTGTGGAATCGCTCTTGAGATTGCGCAGCCTAGGATCGCTCTCAGCCTCAAGATTCAACCTATTCGTTTTCCGACTTTGAACCCGTTCAGAAAGTTCGACGGACAAACGTCGTGAAAGGCCCGTGTGGCCAGTTTTGAGGTAGCCTTCGATCAAGAAGCATCAAGGCCGAATCAGAAGGAGTAGATCTCGCCGGAAGAAGCTCGTAGAGTAACCCTGATGGATTCTCCGCAAATCAGTGCAACAGCCGTTCTCCTAGACACAGAGAGGCTTCAATTTCAAAAAAAAAAACCATTTGGCATGGACTTGCTACACTTTTACCCTTTGAGAGGCTCGCTGGGCCGAAAACCCGGAAGGGCGGCCCAGGCAAAAGTTAGAGCAAGAGAAAAATACAAAAAAGAAAGAATGAAAGAAAAAAAAAGAAAAAAAAAAGAAGAAAAAAAAAATGTAAAAGAAAAAAAAGGAAGAAAGAAAGAAGAAAAAGAAATAGAAAATGAAAAGAAGCTCGCAAGGTCGAAAACCCGCATTGGGCGCCTTGGCAAAAGTGAGAGCCAAACAAAGTGAAGGTTAAAATACCCGAGTGGACCTTAACCGGAACTACGTAAGGCTTGATTCCCATGTTTGGGATACGTAGGCAACTTCATCATGAAGTCCAGCCCCCAACGTTTTCATAGCGTTTCAGTCCATGCAATGGTTTCGATTTCATTTCGAAGTCCAGTGGCCAACACCCTTCAAGGTGATTGTGTCCATATATGTGTTGTGACCATCTTCGTCATCGCTGTGTCCAAGAGCTCGACCACCGCCAATGAAGACTGTCTGCAGACTGCTGCGGCACCATCCAAACAAGGGGCAACTTTCCGTTGCCACGAGCCGCCGTGAGCCACCATTCAAACTAGGGGCAACTTTCCGTTGCCTCCCCCCCCCTTTAAACCAGGGGCAATTTTCCATTGCCTCCGATCCGAGGCTGCGCATCTCAAAGGGTAAGCTCCATGCTTGTCGAGCATCAGCTGTTTGAAAAATAGTTTTTGAAAATTTTTACTGAGGTTGACTATTTTCTCGAAAACTATTTCATTTTCCAAAACCGGACCATTGTCTTGGATCCAAAAAGGAAAATTTTCAGTGCTTGCGGCCTGACTCGCACGGTTTTCAAAATCAAAAATTGAACAAGTACGTTAATCCGACTCTCATTTTGATCAAAACCGTTTTAGTAGAAGGCAAAAACAAAAAATGGTTAAAATGATGAACTAGGGGCACAGTCGAGCCAGGCGTTCTATCTTTCCCCCGTCACCAACGTACTTGCCAGAAAAGCACTCTGCCCGCCAGAAGAAATAGCCGTGAGCTAACGGTATTGAGCATGAACCCACACCGTTTTGTTTATCCATCAATCACCCCGGGGAGGGATGAAAAATGAGAGAATGAAGAATAGAGAGGTGTAAGTTGAGAGAAAAGTGAGGAAAAGGGTTTTGAGAGAAAAATCCGAGCTTGAGAGTCGAGTGATGTGAGGATCACAAATCAGAAAGGGTGGGAAACAATACCCAGATTGAACTGGCTCCTCGTGGTCCGAGGTCCCCCATCTTCGTTTACGCATCTGTGTGTCGTATCTCTTTCATTTGACGGTCTCGTCTTTTGTTTTGAGTCTCTTCCGAGCATGTCTCGTTGTGTTTAGGTCGTGTACCTCTTTGTTTGAGTCCTCCCCGCTGTGTTCAGTGGTAGGCTCGATATCCCGGTTTGAAAAACCCTCATTCGATTTCAAAAATCATTTATACTCAGAATGCTGTGCCATTCTCTACATTTGAACGTGTTTCGACTCCAACCGGTTCCATCTTTTAGGTCCGTCCTGTCAGATTGGGCTGTTTGTTTGAGAATTGCCGTGTGCAGAATGAATCGAATGCTGTGTTATGGGCTGTACACAGATTAATCCCCAACAGAGTAAGGGCTGTGTGTCCAGAATCAGGCAGTGGATTGCTTGGGTGTATTTTGTTGTTGGCTGTTTATGTTATCTGATTATTACAGTGCAAGTGTTCAATTTTCAGACAGCTAATTAGTTCCATTTACATTGAGGTGTAACATGATGAGATGCGATGCAATGCATGAAATGTGTAAATGCAAACACTTTTTCAGATAAAAAGTCCGTTTCATTTCACTATCTTTTCAAATGTACAAGTTTTGGAAACAAAAATCTGTCTGCGGCAGTACAAGGTAATCTATCTACCAACAAAAAGAAAAGTACAAGGAAAGAAAGAAAAGATAGCAAAAATCCGCATCTCTGCCGAGTACTCCAAGGGCTGTCAGTCCGTCCTGGTCCTCTTCCTGGACGAGGGTCCAGGAGCATCATCAGCGTCGTCATCAGAGCCCGAGCTAGAACCGTCTCCGGTCTCCTCCTCAGATGACTCTGCCTCCGCCTCTGACTCCTCGTCGTCGTCGTCATCCGGGACTGGAGCTCGCGAGCTACTCCCGACATGAGTACGCCCTCCCCTAGTACGGGAAAATATCCTGTCCTCCTCATCTCTCCCCCGGGCAGGGACAGAAGGTCTGGCCGGAGCACCTCCTGCCATGGGAATCTGGAAAGGAGGCTGAAAAAGTACACAAAAAGGGGAAATGCATCAGTACACTGTGAACAATTTAAAGGTGCAGAATGCAGCGTATGAATACAGTAAGAGCGCCGTGAGTAGTTTAGCAATGTAGAATGCAGTGTGTGAATACAGTGTATGAATGCCGTGAGCAGTTTATCAGTTTAGGGTACGGTGCAGAATGCAGTGTATGCAGTGTATCAGATGCTGTGAGATCAGTGTATCAGGTGTTGTGCCATGCATCAGATTATGTGAATCAGTGTATGAATGGTTTGAGGCCAGTGTCAGAAGAACATACCGGTATGCTGTAGACAGCTAGGAGGTCAAACGTCCGCTGGAGCATCCCCATCATCGAGGCATTCATCGCCAACGACTGACGGGTGTACCCAGAAGAAGCCTGCAAAAGCATCAGATGCATCAATATTCTGTGGAATATCAAGTAAACTGAAATGAATAACTGTACAAAATGCAGTAGAACATACCGGAGGTAAGTCGGGGACGTCAATGAACTCGTGACCAGCCGGTGGAGGGGCGAAGGGGATCTGATAGGCCGACCCACCCTGCCCCTGGAAAGTCAGTACAGCAGGCAGGGCAGGCCAGCCAGCTCCTCGTCCTCCCCGCACTCCGCCCCTACCACGGACCCGGGCCCTCCTCGAAGATCCAGCCCCTGCTCCCGCTCCGGCCCCAGCCGCCGATGCTACGGGCCTGGCCCCCTCTGCTCGACGGCCGCTCAAGGGGCACATCAGGTATGTCCGCACGTACTCCTGATAAACGCCGGTGCCTCGGAAGCCGGCCTCCTCCCAGCCGATGGAGTAATCATCCAGCTGCTCAGTGGTCAACCCCTCGGTCTCCCTCATCTCTGCAGGAGGGTGAACCGGGACTATCTGCTCAGGTAACCCGCGGGTCTGGCGTAGAAAACGCTCCCCCAGGTACCAAGCCCGACAGACCGGGCCCTCTAGCAAGATCCGGAAATGCGAGGTCTCCTCAGCACCAGGGAACCGACCCCGCATCGCCGACGGCAGGGAAGCCCATGGTCGCCATGTGATCTGAAAATGACAGACAGTTTGTTATCTACTGTTATTGAAATATACAGTGGGAAAGCGAAGCTAAATGAACTGAAAGTAAAGCATACCTCGGCCGGGGTGATGGTGTCGAAATATCGGCGAAAGAAGCCGAATGTCTCCCGTGGTCGCCGGGTGCATCTCCCGTCGAAGCGACTCGAAAAAGGGACAGCCGGAGGAGGCTCCGCGACTGGTACGGGTGCAAGCCTAGAGAAGTAGGCGTAAACCCACAACTGCAAAACAGATGTCAGTATGACTATCAGAAAAAGTAGAATATACAGAATAAAGCAGAAATGGCAGAGCCGTGTGTTGTGCAGTGTATTGTGTACAGTGTATAGTGTGAGCAATGTACAGTCAGTGTAAAGCAGAATGTATGTGTGTGCCGTGTGTACAGTATACAGTAAGTGTAAAGCAGACTACAGTGTGTGCAGTGTACAGAGTACAGAAAATATCGGACAGAAATGAAAAAGCGGAGAAGAAATGTACCTCCCAAGCCCGCCAGTAACCTCCGAGTAGCTGGCCGCTGCCACGAGAAGCCGAGCTCATATATCCGTACAGGGTGACCAGAGCAGCGCCGCCCCAGTCGTAGTGCAAGATATCCCGGACGTCCACCAGTGCGCTGAGAAGGCAGAGAGGCACGGTGTTCGCCCGGTCGGCGAAGATGGTAGTCCCGAACAGGAACATGAGGAAGCCGCGAGCATACCTCTCCTCGTCCTCTGGGGTCATCTGCACCTCCTCCAAAACGGGCTGGACCCTGAACTGTGTCTCGAACCAGGAGTACCGCACGAAGCCTGGACGAGCTAGTGGTGGGGCCTCCCCCAGTAGATGGACCTGAGCGACGGTCCACTCATCTATGTCTGTGTCGAAAGGGATCGGATCCCCTCCTACCCCGATGCCTGTGAGCATCGAGAAGTCATAAGGGGTCATCGTCATGTCCCCTGCAGCAGAAAAATGGAAAGAATCGGTGGTGTCCCACCACCTCTCCGCCAAAGCGGCAAGAAGAGGTCTACATGTGGACAACCTAGAGAGCCCTCGGCAGAAGGTGCCGAAGCCCGCTCGGTCCACGATGCGCTGGACCGCATCAGGGAGCTCATCATACCACTCCCGTGCACCAGTATTCCCATACCCGCGAATGGTATGGGAACCCTCCTGCAGACAGAAAACAACAATTGCAAGACAACATTCAACATGCAGTTTTGAAAGGACAGATATGGCATGTATGCAAGTTTGTCAGATTCAGGCAAATACCGGGTGCCGGTGTGCTTACAGTGAAATACGTGTGCTGTGTCAGCGTGTTTGAGTGTTTCAGAACAGATGTAGCATATGTGCAAGTTTGAAAGATTCAGACAAATACTGGGTACCAGTGTGTGTGCAGTAAAATACAGTGTGTGCCGTGTGTTTGAGTGATTCAGGGCTAGTGCAGTGTGTGTGCATGTGTCAGTCTCAAGCAGATATCAGTTGTATGTATGTTTACAGTCAACTACGGTCTACGGCATATCAGATTTCAGCAGTTAAAGAATACAACTAACTATGGCAGTTTTGTATCCTACATTGCAGAAAGTAAAGCAGAAGATGAAAAGTTACCTCGGAGGTGCTGAAAGACAGATGGGAGGTAGGCTCGCGTAGTAGTAGCTCAGGCGCCGCGTACCTCTCAAAGCTCCGGAACTGACGCAGGCCGTCTGGGGGCAGAACGTGGATCGCCGGCCGGTAGGTCGCCGGGTCGAACGGGCGCTCGCTCAGTGGTAAGAGCTCGACCCCGGGATCCATCTCGTGGTCCAAGGGAGTCCCGCCGCGTGGAATGTCGTCCGCCATGTGGAGAATGGTGTGAAAATGGCCGGAAAAGGACAACCGAGTCGGAATGTGAAGAGTTAACTGAAAAGTCAACTCCTGAGAGGGTCGGAAATGGCCGGGAAGGCCGGAATGTGAAGAGGCACGGAAATGAAGAGGAAAGTGAGGGGAACAAACCCCGAAAAGGCGAGAACGCCAAACGAGGCACCGAAACGAAAATGTGATCGGTGGAAAATGTCCGAAACGCGAAGAGGATCGCGAATTCGACGACGAAACGAGCGTAGAACGCGAAGAAATGGACGAAAAATGAGAGGGAAAAGCTCTAGAGAGAGAGAGCAAAGGATTTCGGCGTGAGAGAAATGAGAAAATAGGGCTTGAAGCCCTATTTTAACACCCAAGGTGAAAGGACAAAACTGCCCCGCACCAGCAACTGTTTGCCGGTCGGCAATATTTTGTGCCGGCCGGCACTTTTTTGTGCCGATAGAATTGTTTTTGTGCCGATGGCCAGCCGGTGGCCTCCCCTTTCGGCCGGTGGGGTTCCCACAGCCTTGTTTAGGCCATATGAGAAGTTTGTGGTCTTCATAGCTCAAGAAAGTGCAAGAAAGTGCATCTCCGACGTCCAACCGGCCTCCGTCCTGACCGCGGGCCGTGTCTCCAGTGCGTGGCACTCGAATTCGTGCAAGGTGTATCCTTTTTGTATCCTTTTGAATTCAAAAGTTACCCCATGTGTGTTGCACAAGTTCATCACACTACTTCGATGCATTACATCGCGCTGTCGTGCGTCACACATTTGCATTGTTATGCACGAGTTACATGCGTTGCAACACGTACCCCTTTGCATTGTCGTGCACATTTCTCATGCATCATCATTGCATTTCCATTCCATGCATTGTCATGCATTCCGGAATACGTGCGTTGTTGCGCATTTAAGCCCATTTACATTCCGTGTGGCATGCATGTCGCACTTAGCATCGCACTGTTTTGTGCATTTCAAAATTGTTCGCGCTGTTCTGCGCATCGCACGGTCTTGTGCATTCCAAACCTGCGCACTGTTTTGTGCATTTCAAACCATCGCGCTGTTTTGCACATCTCATTGCATTTTGCATTGTCATGCATGCTAATTACATTAAGTGCGTAGACCGCATGTTTGTAATCATTCATTACCTGCGTAGACCGCATGTTAAATTTCATTACCTGCGTAGACCGCATGTTTTGATTGCGTAGACCGCATGTTTAATTTCATTACCTGCGTAGACCGCATATTTTGATTGCGTAGACCGCATGTTTAATTTCATTACCTGCGTAGACCGCATGTTTTGATTGCGTAGATCGCATGTTAATTCTAATACCTGCGTAGACCGCATGTTTTAGATTGCGTAGACCGCATGTTTAATTTCATTACCTGCGTAGACCGCATGTTTTGATTGCGTAGATCGCATGTTTAATTTCATTACCTGCGTAGACCGCATGTTTTGATTGCGTAGACCGCATGTTAAATTTCATTACTTGCGTAGACCGCATGTCTTGATTGCGTAGACCGCATGTTTTGATTGCGTAGATCGCATGTTTAATTTCATTACCTGCGTAGACCGCATGTTTTGATTGCGTAGATCGCATGTTTAATTTCATTACCTGCGTAGACCGCATGTTTTGATTGCGTAGACCGCATGTTAAATTTCATTACTTGCGTAGACCGCATGTCTTGATTGCGTAGACCGCATGTTTAACTTCATTACCTGCGTAGACCGCATGTTTTGATTGCGTAGACCGCATGTTTAGTTTCATCACCTGCGTAGACCGCATGTTTTGATTGCGTAGACCGCATGTTTAAATTCAATATCTGCGTAGACCGCATGTTTCGATTGCGTAGACCGCATGTTTAGTTTCGTTACCTGCGTAGACCGCATGTTTTAATTGCATAGACCGCTTATTAAGTTTCGTTACCTGCGTAGACCGCATGCTTTACTTGCGTAGACCGCATGCTTATGATCAATTCGTTACCGGCGTAGACCGCATGCTCCACTTACATGTTTGTATTTCCACAGCATTGTTATGCTCCCCACTTGCTTTGCGCTGTCACGCATTTCGAGTACACCACTATTCCTGCATTGTCATGCATGTTGCTAACAGTATTGTACCTGTTAAGTTTGTTTGCTTTTCAGGCACGATATTGTATGTACGGTTCATTTGAAGCTGGTGCAACCAGACGAGCCGCACAGGTATTGTATCTCCCGAGTGAGACGTATTGAGAATTCCATAATTCTCTTACATCCTTTCTGCATTGTAGTGTAGTTTGGTATGCTAGCTTAAAATTGTCGCATGTTTGCTTCATTACAGCTTTCTTTGCATGATCATAAGTTATGCTCGGCTCTGTGCATTGTCTTGCATTTTGCCCCTGGCTCCGGGCGCATACCTTATTTGTCTTGTATGCTTGTCTAAGTCTTCGGCCTTGTCAAAAATGGGTCGTCTCTGGGCTTTGACATTCACTCCCGTCATTGTTATGACTTTCGAGTTCTGTCAAAGAGGGGCAACTGTAGACACCCCATTTTTGACCGTCCTCAAGACTTGGACGTCACCATTTGAACACTCGGTGATTATCCTTGTTTGTGTTCGTTTGGAGTTCCCGGAGGTCTCGGCTCGCGCGCCTTGCCTCAGGATCCCCGAACTCGACCGTTTAGTGTCTGGTTTTGCACCAAACACTTGCATCTTGCCTTTGAGAGGCAGGGTGGGGCTTGTAGACCATCCCCACCCATCACCGGCAGTGGCTAGATGCCACCGGCTGGTTTTTGCTGCCACCGGCAATATAGTTTGCCGGCCGGCACTCTTTGTTGCCGGTCAGCACTTTTTTGTGCCGGTCGGCACTATTTTTGGCCAAGATGGCATTTTTGGCCGGCCGATTGCTGTTCATCTGCTTTTGCAGATATTTTTAGACAGCTGTATTGCTTTTGCTCCCCTCCATACACGTGTATGGAGGGATCTCCCTCTTGCAAAGCTTGTCTTGTAAGCTTTACAAGAGGCATATAGAGAGGAGCTCTCTCTAAGGCAAGGAATGAGAGCTTTTAGACATTTTTGAGGGAGAAAAACACAGACCAAGCTCTGGTTTTTCTAGGGTTAGGGTTAGATATACACTCTCTATCTCTCTTTCCCTCTTATTTGTACACTAGGTGTTTTGTGTCTCACTATTGCACACAAACACCTAGTGTTTCACCTTCCTCTTGGAGCTGAGGTTCTAAAGAGTTTGTTTTGAGATTTTGGTGTTGGATTCAAGCTCAAGGAGGCCATTGGAGCACCATTTGTAAAGGGGTCTTCAAGGGTGAGATTCTAGTCCTTTTTTTTCCCCTTTTTTGCATTGATTTTATACCAATCTTAGAGCTGTTTTTGTGATTATTGTATAACATAAAAAAGTTCTGTTTTTAGGCCCTCTTTATTGTTTATTAAGAGTGTTTTATTGTTTGAGGGTTGTTGACCACCCTTAGGCCTCAAAAGGCCTCATTTTGAGCCATTTTGTGTTAGCTCCGGGATTTTGGTGTTGAGGTCTCTTCACCACTGAAATCTTGAGGGATTTCAGTGGTGAAGATGATGCTTTGAAGTCCCAAGAAGGAGAGGGCCACCCCCTCTCCTTGTTGTCCTTGAAAAGGGCATGTTTTGGCCTCTTAAGGAAGCCTATGCTTGAGTGTGTGTTGAGCATGTTTGGTTTGTTTTTCATGCTTATATATTCATAATATAACATGATTTCAAGTTGGTTTTGGAACTCCATGCATGCTTAGCATAGTTGCCATGTAATGCCTTATTTGTGCCTTAACATGTTCTAGGTTGTTAGCCTTTGTTGGAGCATGTTTTAGGCTTAGTCTTGTGAAGATTTCGTGCATATCTTGCCATGTTTTAGCTCTGTCCATAAGTGTTTGGGTTGATTTTGGCATGCTTGATATAGCTCCTTTGTATTTGGGCTTGTTGGCCTTGAGTATGTGCATGTGTAGCATGCCATCTTTGCATTGTTTTGATGATTTGGAATCATCCTACATGCTATTTCAGTCCCATTTCCATGCTTGTTGGATTGCCCTACATGTCTCTTTAATGCTTTGAAAGCATGTGTTGCAATGCTCCATGTTTTGGCCATGGTGTATGCCTTTGTATTTGGGCCATTTAGATGCCATCTAAAGAGTCCTTTAGCCTTGTTTTAACGTGCTATAAACCTGTTTTTGGTCGCTTAATGCATGCCATGTTTGGTCATGTTAAGTGTAGTTCAATGCCTCATTGATTTGCTTTGAACACTTAGGCCATTTGTTGCATGCTTGACTTGAGTTATAACTTGGTTTGGCACCATGTATTAGCATGATTTCAAGGCTTATAATGCATGCTAATTGTTCATGTTTGTCCCTTTCAAGTGTGCTTGAACGTTGCTTGATTTGTACTTAAGTGTTGGCCCTTATGTGCATGTGTGTGTGCATGCCATTTAGCCCTCACTTTTTAGCACAATGGCCACTGTTTTAGGCCTTATTAGAGTTGCCTAATTCATGTGTAAGACCATCTTGCCATCCATTTGCATTGTCTCATGCATGTTTGCATGATTGCATAAGTTCATTACCATGCCATGTTGCATTCCTAGCTTGTATGCCTAGGTTGCATTGCATTTTGCATGCATGCCTTGTTCCTTGAATTGGTGATAGGAATAGGGCCTTGTTTGTTTGATTGGTTTGCATCGCATTTGAAATCAAAGTTGCATACTTGGTTCTTTGGGCCATCATGCATGGAAATGCGTGATTGGTGGTCCGAGAACCGAGACACATGTCCCTTTGAGTCATCACAATGATAAGAGACATGGTTGGTGCATACATGCCTTGAAATATGCTGCCATGCCTTGTTTTGCCCTCTGTTGCTGTGAGTTGCAGGTTCTGCAGGAATACTCTGCCGACCGGCAGTGTAATGTGCCGACCGGCACCATTTTCTCTGCCGACAGATTCAATTTTGTGCCGATGGCCATACCACACTGCCGGTGGCAATTTCAATCAGCCGGTGGTGATCTTCTCTGTCCAAGGGATCAGTCCTGAGGTTTTGACAGCCTCCAGAAGAGTGAAAGAAGGAAAACAGAGGCAGCTTGCGCATGGCGGCACGCTTCCCGAGGCGTTCTCCCGTTTTAATTAATTTATTTAATTTGTTATTTAAATTAGTTAATTTGTAATATTAATTAGCTTGCGTAGTTAATTAATTTGTAATATTTATTTGGTCCCTCCGAGTGAGGGCAAATCTGTAATAAGTGTGCGTGGGTGGTGTGTATGTCTTCCAACCTCACTTCTTTCTTCCCTTTTATTTACCTGCTTACGATGGTAGATTAGGGCACGTTTAATTTAGCATACCTTATGCTACGCATGTGTGCATCCATGCATTTGTATTGCATGCATTAGGCTCGGTACATCACGCTAATTGCATCAATACTTCAACTCCCAAACTGAATACGTGATAATTGTGCATTTTCACATAACATGTTTAGGATAGCCGAGCCTATTCTAGTAACATTTTGTATGCGATGCATTAGGCACTTCACATGGACTTGGATCATGCATGTTTGCTAACAAGTTCTTTGTTTTGGCACGGAGTACTATGTAAGTATTTCCGCTTTAGCATATCACATGAGTGTGAATGTTACCATGACAGCATGCTTAACATGTGGCTAGATGCTTATGTGTTATAACTGCTTGAATGCCTGTGGGTGAAGGTTGGATTGTTTGAGTTGGAAAAACTCGTTGAAATCCGTATTTTAGCCTACTTGCGAGTAGCAAATTCCAAAGCATTTTCAAACCGAACGGATATGCAATGTTTATTTCCAAATTAGGCAATCTAGTCTATACTTGTTTGCTGCGCGCATAACATAGTAATTCTAGGCTAACAATTGGTTTAAGAACACATAAAGTTTTCAAAAACGGATATCACGGTTAGTAGAGGCCGGTCTTCGGACCGGGCGAAAGGGGGTGCTCATAGCTGACCTTCCCCGATCGTACCCAAGCTCCCGAGCCGAGACAACTCCGGTGATGACGGACATGTGGCCTTCGGCACCGAGTCAGGGTTTCCTAAATTCTCCCATTTTAAAATATTTAGGTGGCGACTCTGTATCTGGCAAAGCAGTCCATGTTTGGCACTACTTTTTCAAAAATCTGTTTCTCAAAACGATTTGCCAGATTTGGACTCTTTGGTTCAGATTAAGAACCGTGACACAAATCGAGAGTCCGAACTGTAGCGAGGTTCCCCCCCCCCCGCGGGCTTGTTACACAAGAGCTCGGCCTCTAGGTCCACAACCATCTCCGATGGAGCCCCACCGCCTCGAATATCGTCTGTCATCTTAAGGGTAGCGTGAAAATGGCAAGAAAAGTGAAAACTGGACAAAAATACGAAAAGTCAACTGAAAAGTCAACCCCGGGAGGGTGAAAAATGCCCGGAAAGGTCGGGGTGCAGAAAAGGCATAGAGATCAAGGAAAACTAGAGGGAAACAAACCCCGAGTGGTGGAAATCGAGAAAAAGACACCGAAACAAAGATTTGTTCGGTTCAAAACGTTCGAAACGATGAGGGTTTTGCGAATCGAACGTCGAAACAGGCCCGGAAACTGAGGAAAATAGGGAAATGAAGGTTGGGAAATAACCTAGAGAGAGAGGGAAGGATTTTTCGAGCAAGAGGAAGTGAGAAATATAGGGCTAGAAGCCCTATATTTAAAGACCCGTGCCGAATTGACCAAACTGCCCCGATTCAGGCATATTTGGCCGGTCGGCCACATTGTTGGCCGGTCGGCCAAATATTTGGCCAATAGCCTTGTTTTGTGGCCAGTGTATGGCCGGTGACCTCCCCCGATGGCCGGTGAACCTCCTACACCTTTGTTTCGGTCTTTGATGTGGTTTGGGGCCTCCATTGCTCAACACAATGCAAGAAAATACATTTTCGAAGCTTAACTGGTCTCTGCGCCATGTCTTCTGTGCGTAGCACTCGAATACGTGCGAGGTGTATCCTTTTCGTATCCTTTGATATCTTACGAGATTCAGTAACTGCTTTGAATGCATCGCATTACAATGTTTTACCTTGTTAACAGTTAGCATACATAGGTTGCATCGTTATGCATGCATACACGCGTTGTAACACGCACGACTTGCATTGTTATGCACCTCCCTTCAATCTAGGAGACCTTAAATCCTGTCGGTCTAGGAGACCTTAAATCCTTTGAAGGTGCAAGTCCTTTGGTGTTTGTCGTGCCCGAATGACTTTTGATAGGTTTCATCTTAGGCCACATCGTCATGCGCACCTTACATGCATTGTCATGCATGGTCCTTGTCACGCATCATCATGCGTACCTCACATGCATTTGTCATGCATTTCAAAGAGAACATGCGTTGTCGCGCATTTGAGTCCCCTTGCATCGTCATGCACATTCCAGTTGTAGTGTCATGCATTTTCTCTATCATGCATTATCATGCTTATCTTACTTGAATTGTTATGCATTTTAATATCGGTCTAGGAGACCTTAAATCTTCTGAAGGTGCAAGTCCTTTGGTGTTTGTCGTGCCCGAACGACTCTTGGCGGGTTTTATCTTAGGTTGCATTGTCATGCACGCCGCACTCGCATTGTTATGCACACACCTTGTGCATTGTAGTGCACGCCATACTTGCATTGTTATGCATTTTAATATCGGTCTAGGAGACCTTAAATCCTCTGAAGGTGCAAGTCCTTTGGTGTTTGTCGTGCCCAAATGACTCTTGGCGGGTTTTATCCTAGGTTGCATTGTCATGCATCCCTCACTCGCATTGTTATGCACTACTCATGTGCATTGTCATGCATTTCAAAAGACATGCGTTGTCGCGCGTTCAATTTCATCTGCATTATCATGCATTTTAAAAAAAAAACCAAAAAAACAAACATGCATTGTCATGCATTACACTGTATATAGTGCATATGTCGTGCATCTCATTGTAAATATTACATTCCATTGCATATTGTATACATTGCATTGTAGCTTGCATGCATTTATTACATTACCTCCATTTACGGCTTGCGCCTTTCCATGTTGAGCCTGGTCTGGTATGTGCCCGTACTCTTCGCGTTGACGCACAGTTATGATATTATGTGTACGCACCTAGTTTTATCGGTGACGGCACCATTTTCGTGTTAAACGTGGTCTGTATGTGTCCATGCCTTTCCTAGGCAAGATACGGTTTGGCCGCGTGCCTTATCCATTGTAAATACTACATTCCATTGCATATTGTATATATTGCATTGTAACTTGCATGCATTTATTGCATCACCTCCATTTACGGCTTGCGCCTTCCATGTTGAGCTTGGTTTGGTATGTGCCCGTACTCTTCGCGTTGAAGCACGGTTATGATATTATGTGTACGCACCTAGTGTTGTGGGTGATGGCACCGTTTCCGTGTTAAACGTGGTCTGTATGTGTCCATGCCTTTCCTAGACAAGATACGGTTTGGCCGCAGGCCTTATTCACTACATCCATTGTATTTTAGCTAGTAAATATTGCATTGTACATAGCTTGCATTGTCATGCATCTTTTCTTACATGCATTGTAGTGCATTCTTCCTTACTTTGCATTGTCATGCATTTCCCTACTGCATCATTTAGTATATAGGTTTCATTGTAAATAGTGCATTGTCATGCATTCATTGTATTGCATTGTAGTTGCATACATTCACTGCATCACCTCCATCTACGGCTTGCACCTTTCCATGTTGAGCTTGGTCTGGTATGTGCCCATACTTTTCGCGTTGAAGCACAGTTATGATATTATGTTACGCACCTAGTGTTGAGGGTGACGGCACCATTTCTGTGTTTAACGTGGTTTGTTTGTGTCCATGCCTTTCCTAGGCAAGATATGTTTTGGTCGCGCGCCATATCCATTTCATTCATTACATTGTAGTGTAGTGTTTTGCATCCAGCATTTAGGATCATAGTCTTTCCTCAGCGAGTCATTCCCAACTTATATCATCCCACCCAATTACTTGTATCTTATGTTCCGTCTACACACTCATAGTTCTGCATGTGTACGCGCCTATTCCACTACTGGTATTGTGGTTTAAGGGTGTCGGCACCTTTTCTATGGTAGACGGACACTGCATCTCTATCATCTTTATGATATTTGTGTGGTTTTGAACTGCTTATGGTTTGATCATGTTTCAATTGCATTGCATATCATTTGCATTGTTTATACATAGTTTTGTATATATTGCATTTTCATTTTGCATCCATTCCGCATTGTTATGTGTTGTCACACGAGTTGCATTATCATGCACTCCTTCGCTTGCTTTGTCACGCAGTTTTAGATTGCATTGTTATGCATGTTGCTAACGATATCATGCCTGTTAAGTTTTCTTTCTCTTTCAGGCACGATATTGTATGTACGGTTCATTTGAAGATAGTGCAACCAGACGAGCCGCACAGGTATTGTATTCTCCGTGTGAGACGTATCGAGAATTGAATAATTCTCTTACATCCTTTCTGCATTGTAATGTAGTTTGGTTCTTGCTTAAAACTGTTGCATGTTATGCTTCGTTACAGCTTTCTTTGCATGATCATGAGTTATGTTCGGCTTCTTGCATTGTCAGTTGCATTTTGCCCCCGCCTTCGGGCACATATCTTTATTGTCTTGCATGTTTGTCTAAGTCTTCGGCCTTGTCAAAAATGAGTCGTCTCTGGGCTTTGACACTCACTCCCGTCATTGTTATGACTTTCGAGTTCTGTCAAAGAGGGGCAACTGTAGACACCCCATTTTTGACCGTCCTCAAGACTTGGACGTCACCATTTGAACACTCGGTGATCAACCATATTCGTGTTCGTCTTGAATTCTCGGAGGTCTCGGCCACGCGCCTTACCTCAAGACCTCTCGACTTGTTTGTTTTGTGTTTGGTTTTGCACCAAACACTTGTTGTTTTGCTTCTGAGGGTGGGAAATAGCTTGTTGGCCATCCCCACACCTCACCGGCTATGGCCTGAGGTCACCGGCCCTGTTTTCTTGCTACCGTTGCTACCGACCAAAAGGGTTGGCCGGCCGGCCATTGTTTTGATCAATCGGCCAATTTTCCTGGCCAAGACCTTTTCTCGAGAGAGCTTGACCCTTTTGAACCTTTGTTTTAGCTTCTTGAGGAAGCCTGAACCTTTTGAACCCTTGTTTTAGCTTCTTGAAAAAGCTTGAACCTTTTTTAGCTTCTCCAAGAAGCTTGACCCTTTTGCTTCAAGCTTCCAAGAGAAGCTTGAACCTTTCTTAGCTTCTTGAGGAAGCTTGACCCCTTTGCTCTAGTTTCCTCAAGAAGCTTGACCTTTTTTGCTTTAGCTTCTAAGAGAAGCTTGGCCTCTTTGCTCCAAGCTTCTAAGAGAAACTTGGACCTTTGTTCCTCTGTAAAAGAGGGCCTCTCCTTCCATTTCAAGGGTTAAAAAATCTGATATATAAAATATATATATCACTCTCTCTCTATATCTCCTTTTCTCTCTACATTTGTGTGGGTTAGAGTGTTCCAAAGTGAGTTTTTGTTCTTGTTCTTGCACTAGAACACCTAGGAGTACACTACTCTTTGGTTACTAAGGTGCTAAGGAGTTGTTTGAGGGGTTTTTGAGCTGGTTTTGATCCAAAGAGGCTGTTGGTTTGGTGTTCTTGGAAGTGATCTTCAAGGGTAACTCATTTTCCCTCTTTTATTCCCTGTTTTTGTACACACTTTTAGCCTATCTTGCATGCTGATTTAAGCTTAGATATAAACTGAAAAAAGTTTTGTATTTTCATGCTTTTGAAGTTTGTTTAAGATCACTTTTGTGTTTGGGGTTGTTTACCCCCTCTTAGGCCTTGTTTGGCCTCATTTTTGTGCCTTTTTTGTGAGCTTCGGGACCACCTTATATTGACCTTCTCACCACTGAAATCCAAAGGGATTTCAGTGGTGGGGATGGTGTTTTGAGGTCCGAAGAAGGAGAGGGCCATCCCCTCTCCTTGTTGTCTTGTTTGTTGGTATTTTTGGCCTTACAAAGGAGCCCTTATTTGCACACTTCTTGAGCTCAGTTCAGGCCTTTTTTAGTGAGTTTTAGGGCCTACATAACCCATTTACATAGTTGGTTTTGCCATGTTAGATGTCCTTCTTGCATGTGTAGAGCAACCCCTTGCATGGCCTTTCAAAGGAGCATCTCATTTTTGCATGCATAGACCATGTTTCAGTGGGTTTTTGGGCTTTACATGGCATGTCATACCTCTTTCTTATGCTGGTTTTGCGGCCTCTTGAATGCCTCATAGGCTTGTAGTGTAAATCCCCTTCACTAGCTTACATTGCATGTTGTTTTGGCCCTCCATTCTAGCATATTTTGGCCATGTTTCAAACATGTTTTGTTCATATTTTGGGCTACCTTAGCTATGTTTTTAGGCCTCTTGGTCGATTGGTCCTTGCCATGCATGGTTGTGGTGTAATAGCCTTGCTTACCTTTGAGTTTTGAAGCCCCTTGCGTGCGTTGCTTGAGGTGTTTGCATGTTTTGGTATCATAGAAAATGCTATTTCAGAGCTGGAGTATATGCCATTGTACCTCATGTTTCATCCTTGCATTGCTCTGGGAGAGTTGCATTTTGTGCCTTAGGCTTGGAGCCCTTGCATTGTGCATGTTTACATGAATCTTGGGCCTTGTTCTCATCTCATATGGCCACTGATTTTGGGCATGGCTGAGGCTTGTCCATATTAGTTTAAGTCCATCTTTACATGTTATTCAAGTGTTGTTACATTGCTTCATGCTTACATGTTTAGGTTGCATTGTTGCTTGCATGCTCATGTTGTATTAGTTTGCTTGCATGCTTAGGTTGCATAGCATTGTGCATGCATCCCTTGCCTCTTGATCAATCATGATAGAGGTTGGGGGCCCCTTTATGTGTTTGTTTACATTTCATTTGATATTAAATGCACACTTGACTACTTTGGCCATCATGCATGGAAATACGTGATTGATGGTCCAAGGGTCAAGAACCATACTCCCTTGAGTTCATAACATGATAGGAAGGGTGGTGGTGCAAACATTGTCTTGTAAATGTATTGTCATGCTCTGTTTGTCCTTTGTTGCGGCACAGGAGCTTTCTGTAGGAAGAAATGGTCGATCGGCTACTTTTAGTGCCGGTTGGCTAGCAACATCTGGCCGAGAGCCTCATTTATGGTCGATGACCAGTTTCCAGTGGCCGGTGGCATTACCTCTTGGCCGGTGACCTCCCACAATACCCAAGGAGTGGTACAAAAGTGTTCCGGAGATTTATGAAGTCTTCAGAGGTGCTAAAGCAGTGTAAACAGAGGCAGCGTGAGCATGGCGATAGATTTCTGAGCGGAGCCGAACATACATGCATTTGACCCTCTTCCCAAGGCCTCTTTACTGCTTTAGTAGCTTAGTTGATTCATTTAATTAGTTAAGTGGTTTTGTAATTAATTAGCTTGTAAGTTAGTTAATTAGGTGATTTGTATTATTCTTTCAGACCCTCCGCGAGAGGGCAATGTTGTAATAAGTGTGCGTGTGTGTGATGCATGTCTTCCAACCCCACGTCTTTCTCCCTTTTATTTACCAGCTTATGATGGTTAGTTTTAGGGCACGTTTCAATTAGCATACTTATGATAGCATGTTTGCATACATTCATTCGTATTGCACACACCGGGCTCAGCGCATCATACTAACTGTATCGTATTTCAATTCCAATTTGAATACATGTATTGAATTGTCGCATCTCACATGCCATTTTAGATTAGCCAAGCCTATTCTAAATTGAATCTTACCTGTGTTGCATTAGCCATTGCTAACATGAACTAGGATCATGCATGATTACTAACTAGTTTCTTGTTTTAGCTCGGAGTACACTGTGAGTGTTTATGCTTTAGCATCTTGCATGCGTGTAAATGTTGCCATGACAACATGCTTGCCATGAGGCTAACTGCTTATGTGATATAACTGCCTGAATGCCTGTGGGTGAAGGTTGGGTTGCTTGAGTTGGAATAATTCGTCGAAACCCGTGTTTTAGCCTACTTGCGAGTAGCAAATTTCAATCCATTTTCAAAACAAATGGATATGCGATGCTTTGTTCCAACTTAGGCAATCCAGTCTATACTTGTATGCTGTATGCATCACATTGTAATTCTAGGCTAATAACCGGAATAAGAGCACACAATGTTTTCAAAACTCGATATCATGGTTAGTAGGGGCCGATCTTTGATCGGGCGAGCAGGGGTGCTCATAACTGACCTTCCCCAATCGTACCCAAGTTCCCGAGCTGAGGCAACTTTGGTGATGACGGACACGTGGCCTTAGGCAACGAGTCAGGGTTTCCTAAATTCTCCCAAAATAAATATTTAGGTGGCGACTCTGTATCTGGCAAAGCAGTCCATGTTTGGCACTTCTTTTTAAAAAAATCTATTTTCCAAAAAATGATTTGCCGGATTTGGACTCTTTGGTGATTTATCAGTCTTGCACTACACTTTGCAAGATCAGATTAAGAACCGTGACAATTTCAGTCCGAACTATAGTGAGCCCTAATGAACAAAACGGGGGATTTCCTCTCGGGACGTTTCGGGGACGTCTATATACCCAAAGAGAAGAAAGAGGCCAACAAAACAAGAGCAAAGTCATAACGATTTTGGTTCTCCCCATCTATGGCCTTGTACAAAAAATCCTTCTCAGGACCTTACCTGAAGTGTGTTCATTCCAGCAAGGTCGAAGCATTCTTGTTTGAGATACACGAAGGCATATGCGGAAGTCACCAAGGGGGAAGATCTTTGGCCTACAGAGCAATTTCACAAGGATATTAGTGGCCTTACATGTAAGCAGATTTAGAGAAGTATGTCAAGAAGTGCGAGAAGTGTCAGAAGTTCGCACACCAAATACATCAACCAGCCAGAGAGCTTCTACCTTTAACTAGCCCATGGCCCTTCGCAATGTGGGGCTTGGACATAGTAGGACCACTTCCAACAGCACCCGGCAACAGAAAGTTCTTTCTTGCAGCAACAGACTACTTTACAAAATGGGTAGAAGCAGAAGTAGATGCACTCACTTCAATAAAAGAGAAAGATGTGAAAAAGTTCGTATAGCAGAATATCGTCACTTGGTTTGGCATACCCAAGGCTCTAATATCTGACAACGACACTCAGTTCGATGGTAAAATTTTTAGAGGCTTTTGTGAAGAGTACAAGATAGAATTTTATAATTCTACACCAGCATACCCCCAAGCAAATGGCCAGGCAGAAGCATCAAACAAAGTCGCCTTAGATGGATTGAAGAAAAGGCTGGAAAAAGAAAAAGGCAAGTGGGCGGAGGAGCTTCCTCATGTTTTATGGGCTTATCGTACCACACCTCGGCGATCACCTAGAGAAACACCTTTTTCCTTGGCCTATGGCATAGAAGCAATAATCCCACTGGAAGTTGGCCTTCCCACTATTAGAAGTGAAAATTTTGACCTAGAGTTAAATGGAGAAACCATAGCCTTAGAACTCGACCTTGCGGAAGAAAGAAGAGAAAGAGCACTGGTTCATATCGCCTCGTACCAGCAAGAGTTGTCCAGAAAATATAACAAGACAGTACATCCGAGGCAATTCAAGATTGGAGATTGGGTGCTGCGCAAAGTATTGGAAAACACCCTGGTACCCGGAGATAGCAAGTTAGGGCCTAATTGGGAAGGACCTTACAAGGTGATTGGATTAGCAGGAAAAGGGGCATACCACTTGGAAGATAGAGATAGCAAGGCCATTCCCAAGCCATAGAACACTGCCAATCTCAAACTATTTTATTTTTAACTTTTCTTTAAAGTACTTGTAATTTTTCTTTTCTCAATAAAGCAAGTAGTTTCCTTTTCAGCATAGTTGTTTTCTTCTGTAAAAGTTGTTTTAGTAAGCTAGGGGCATTGACAGCAGAGTTGGCCGGAATAACCAACTTTGAGCTCTCTTCAGCCGAGATCAGGATCTAGGCTGAAGAGGTTGGCTGGAAAAACCAACACTTACTTTTCCTAAGCTGAGATAAGGATCTAGGCTGCAGGACGTTTGGCAGAAATAACCAAACACTTCACTCTAGGTTGGCAGGAATAATCAACTCTGAGCTCTCTTCAGCCAAGATCAGGATCTAGGCGGAAGAGGTTGGCTGGAAACACCAACACTTACTTCTCCTAAGCCGAGATAAGGATCTAGGCTACAAGAAGTTTGGCCAGAATAACCAAACACTTCGTTCTAGGTTGGCAGGAATAACCAACTTTGAGTTCTCTTCAGCCAAGATCAGGATCTAGGCTGAAGAGGTTGGCTGGAAAAACCAACGCTTGTCTCTCTTCAGCCAAGATCAGGATCTAGGCTGAAGAGGTTGGCTAGAAAAACCAGCACTCTCTTCTCTTCAACCGAGATAAGGATCTAGGCTGAAGAGTGGTTGGCTGAAATAACCAACTTTATGTACTCTTCAGCCGAGATAAGGATCAAGGCTGAAGAGTGGTTGGCCGAAAAAACCAACACTTACTCCTCCTAAGTCGAGATAAGGGTCTAGGCTGCAGGAAGTTGGCAGGTATGACAACATTTATCTCTCTTCAACCGAGATAAGGATCTAGGTTGAAGAGTGGTTGGTCGGAATACCAACTTTAAGTACTCTTCAGCTGAGATAAGGATCTAGGCTGAAGAGTGGTTGATTGGAATAACCAACACTGAGTGCTCTTCAGCCGAGATAAGGGTCTAGGCTGAAGAGTGGTTGGCTGGAATAACCAACTCTGAGTACTCTTCAGCCGAAATAAGGATCTAGGGTGAAGAGTGGTTGGCTGGAATAACCAACTCTGAGTACTCTTCAGCTAAGATAAAGATCTAGGCTGAAAAGAATTGGTAGAAATAACCGAACAAAATACAAGGCTCCAAGACCAAGATAAGTACCTCGGCCAGAGAAAGGTAAACTTCATACAAATTATAAGTGCAGGTATGGAATAAACCGAGCAAAAAGATACAGAAATTGAAGATTTCATTCCAAAAAGCATTATAAAAGGTGGGGTCGTAGCCCGGTTACAAACTTCATTGATGTTAAAAGAAGAAAAGTACAAAATCAGGCAAAAAGGTCTTCCAGATCGGTGTCCAACTCAACCCGGACTTCACCCAAAGGCAGCTCGGTTGTGGCAAGCACACCTTGGTTAAGCTCGGTCGAGGGCACCACGTTAGTTGCAGCAGGCAAAGATGAGATAAAGACCACAGGAGTGGGAGAGATAGATTGGCGACCGAGTTGGGAGTTGTTTTGAGGAGCAGGGTTCTCGTCCTCCTCCCCTTCCTAAAGGAATTTTTGTTGCACTACATTCGCGTACTCCACCATGTAGCTCGGTATAAAATGTGGAGGAGGGTTAAGGAAGACCTCGATCTCTTGGCTATGACCGAGCTGCGCCACATAGGAATGGCAACGGGGCGGGGCGGGGCCAGGGATCACACTCCCCGTCCCCGATCCCCGAAGGTACGAATTTCCCCGTCCCCGGCCCCGATCCCTGACGGGGAGTCTCTCATCGCCCCCACCCCCGTCCCCTAACGGGGATCGGGTTTCCCCGACCCTGAAAATTCACCGATCAAAAAAAAAAAAAAAAAAAAAACACATTCAATAACATATCTCTTCATCATACATCAACATATATATCAACAACAACAAGAATCAGGGAGAGATCTGAGCTATATTCAACATATATATCAACATATATATCGCTATATTCAACCGATCTAAGCCCAAATACATATTCAATACTAGATTTAACATATATACAATAGATCGAAACAAATCTGAGCTCAAAAAAAAAATTAACACATTCAGAGAGAGAGAGACGACTGTAATCGGCGACGATGGAGAGATGGCGGTGATGGAGAGGAGGGACAACGGCTATGGGGGAAGGACAGCGACGATCGACGGTGATGAGAGGAGCTCGCTCGTCGCCGATGCCGTGAGACCACCTGCGTAGAGAGAGAGGGAGAGAGGCTGAGGTTGAGCCTCGTGAGACCACCTGTGTAGAGAGAGAGAAAGGGGCTGAGGTTGAGACCCAGAGATGAAGTGAAATGGATTGAGTGAGTGAGAAAGGCATCTGACTATAACATAAAATAACATATATCTGATATTATAAATATAATATAATATTATATATCCTAAACAATAACCCAAACAAACATATAATAATATTATATAGATAGATATAATATAATATAGACATATGCACATACAGGGAAGTTTCGGGGAAGTTGCGGGGCGGGGCTGGGCCGGGGCCGGGGAAGGGAAATTTATCACCGTCCCCGGCCCGAAATTGATCGGGGATTTAATTTTAAATACCATCCCCGTCCCCACGGGGGTATTTTTCGAGGAAAAACCATTCTAATCGGGGTCGGGGGGTCGGGTCCCCGTCGGGCCGGGTTCAAATTGCCATCCCTAGCGCTACAGCCGCCTTCCATCCACATTTGAAGAATATATCTTTTGCAGCTTTGCATTGTTGGATATAAGTGGCCTCCCCCTCCTTATAACCCCGGTCTTCGGCATCTTCCACTCTCTTCTCCAGCCTGGTGATCTCTGCATCTTTCTTTTTCTCGAGCTTGGCCAGCTCACGCAGATATTTATCTTTCAGCACGGCCACAGCCTTCTACTTATCTGCTTCGGCCGAGTTGACTAGTCCGGTGAGTCGGGCTATTTTGGTCTGTAGCTCGACCATCTTCTGCTTGGACTCTTCTAGCTCGGCCAATTTAGCATTGGCCTCTGCCACGGCCTGCCTTGTGGTCTTTTGAAGTTCCAGCACGCGCTTCTGAGCGACGTGGTTCTTCTACATGGCCTGCAATTGAAGAGATAAACAATTTTTAGTAAAATCGAGCAAACAGACGCACAAAATTGAAAAGCAAAAAGAGAAGTACTCACCAACACCATCGATTTGGTGGCCGAGCGAATGGCCTTCAGCTCGGTGAGGTGGTTGTGGTGATCCATGTCGGCTGGCAGACATACGTTCTTGGCGAGGTTAAAAGCTAGCGAATGATATTTCTCTGCGACCACCGAATCAGTACTAGTAATAGCACGGTTCTTGAAGGTGATCTTTGGTACCCACTCAAAGGAGCTAGCTCGGTCTGAGCGCTCAGGTTGTGGGCTCGGTGGTGAGCTTTGGGGAAGCACGGTTTCATCCTTGTCAACAAGGCATGGCTCGGTTGTGGAAGTCCGAGCACGCTTGCTTGGTCGAGATGATGAAGGCTGAGCGATTGGAAAGGCTACCACGGCCTCTTGTGTTTGGTCGGCTTGTGGTACCTCGGCCTGATTTGTTTCGGTGATTAGGGCCCTTACTGCTTTCTTTTTGGCCATTTATTGTTCTGCAGTTAATGGAATAAGGTTGATTTGTGGAAGGGTTGGATCAGGTTCTGGTGATGGCTTTAAAAGGAAATCCGTGACCCTAGTCTTCCTCCTGCTGCTGTATTTATATGTCGGCCCAAAGTTGAGTAGCTCGGCCCAACTTCGATTGGGATATCTTAGTGCAGCGCGGAGTGCATCTAGGTTAGGATAACAATACTGCGACTTTAGATGGTCCAAATCTGCATGAAAAGAAAGCAACGGTTAGCGCATTTCCAAACTTATAAACAGAGTAAAGAAAAAACAAAACTAAGTCGAGGTAATTATACCGGCTACTCCTTTATTCTAGTTAATCCGGTCTCTTGGTATTTGGGCTTCCTGATCTTCGAAGTTACAGTGACCCAGAAAAGTCGTCATCATTTACATCTTTGTCCGGGGTATTTTTTTATTATCTTCTCGCGGCGTCTTCTTATTCTTAAATAGTACACCCAGCCATCTTCGTTCTAGCCAAGTGAATACTAGTGAAATAGCTCGGCTAAACCGAGATTAAGGCCAAGCCGACGGTTTAACTCGGCGATGCCATTTATTATTTGGTATGAATTGGTGGAAAGTTGGGTACGGCAAAGTCTTGTTTGTCTGAGGAATTCACAAAGAAGAGGTTGTACAGGGAATCGGAGCCCGATTTCTACAATAGAAAGAATGGTGAAGGGAACGAAGCCCAGTTTACCCCAGGGAGGGGTGTTTAGCTCGGCTAAACTAAGGTGAACATCATCAGGGATGTTGTAGTCCCTTCGGAACTCGGCCATAGCCCCTGGAGAGTTTACTAAGAATCTATACTTCCCTATGTGGACTTAAATTATGTATAATTTAGCTTGGTGTCGAGATGACCTTCAGTATCTCGGTTGAGCGTGCAAAGGTGTGCCTAGCCAACCTAGTCAGTCTGCAAAGTGAAAAGGAGAAGTGTTAAGCACAGATCGATGGGCCGTACTAAAAGTAACAAAGGTAAAATAAATGTTGTCCTAGCTCGGTTACGTAGGACACTATCCATTCTTAGCTCGGTTTGAGCGAGGGACTTTAGCCCGGTTAAGTAAATAAGAAGTTCGTAGCCCGGTTAAAGCTTATGGTGCAGCATTCTTAGTTCGGTTCTGACTAAGTCAGAGAGCTGGTTTGGCCCCAAGGTATAGCTCGGTCGTTGGTTGAGGTTTTCTAATGCGGTATTGCGCAAACCTAATACAGTTCGCTAGCTCGGCTAAGTGAAACAGAAAGTACTTAGACCTATTAAAACTACAGGTATGGCGTGAAGTTTTAGTCCGGTTGTTAGAAGAGTTATCCAGTCTGGCTAGGCTTGCACCTAATACAAACAAGATCCTAGTTCGGTTGGAGTATTATTTTGGATCAAAAGCATTGTTTCTCAGATTGTTCATGAATCTAGTGGTTCTATTACACGATTTTTTCCCTGAAAAATGGAAGCTAAAAAAGTATGTTTTGAGAAACATATGAATAATATGCTATGTATTACAAAACAGTACGAAATAAACGGAAAGGAAACAGATTTGAGCCACATACCAGTCAAGAATGAAAGAACTGAAGATAGAAACAATATCAGTAAAAGCATGAGATTTGCAGGCACTATGTTTACAAGAATGAAGGCTCAGAGGCAAGGAGAGAGAGAAGATGAATAATAGAAATGGATTGATTCAAAAAGCTGGGATTATTTTGTGCTCATACAATTCCAGAAAGAACAAAACCTCTTGATCAAGTTTTCCTTGCTAGTTAGAAGCAATGGCGCACAATGAAGACTTGCCGCAATCAGCTATCGACGGGCAAACCTCGGGGGGGGGGGTGGAAGGCGCGAAGGCTTGCCTTCTATTCCTTCCATGGAGAATTTAGAACCCCAGTGACAGAACCCTCGGAGGGATGCAAGGGGGAGGCGGGCTAACAGCCCCGTCGCTCTCAAAGTCCTGAAAGACAGAGGCGGAGGATGGACCCTCAAGTTCTGGAAGATCGCGTGAAGGAGCATGACGAGTTGATACGAAGGATGGCCGCGGACATGGAGTTAATAAAGCGCCAGATAAAAGGAAAAGGGGTTGCGACAGGAGAGGGGCACAAAAGCAACACGCCCCCTCGCCACTCGGAAGATCGTGGTAGGCATTCCACGCCGTCGCAAGCAGAGAGTAGGAGCCTGAGAACAGGCGACACTCAATCAAGGACTTCCAAGAATCGTTACTCCAGGTCTGAGAGAACGAGAACAGAGAGGTCATATACTGAGGGAAGCACCTATCGGCCCTCGCACACGCACCAGACGTCATCTAGGCACACAGAGTTGCCCAGATCACCTGACTTGCTAACTGTGCTTGAAGAAAGGGCACGATGGAAAGAGGATACCAGGGCACGTGACCCGCGCAGAGTTTCATCCCTTCAGCGATTGGCCCCTCGGACTCATGGGAGCATCGAGGTAGGAATGCCAATACCGTGCCTTGCTTGCGAACCAATGGACAAAGCATTAGCATGGTTACAAAGCTTGCCGTTCGTCTCAACAATTGAGAACGCACCATTACCTTCAGGCTTCCACCAGCCTAAGTTCATAACTTACGAGGGAAAGACAGACCCCTACATGCACCTGAGCCACTTTCGCCAGGTTATGGCAGTATACCGGCGGAACGAGGCCTTGATGTGTATCCTGTTCCCATCCAGCCTTGGTGACCTAGGTTTAACCTGGTTCGAAAGACTACTAGAAGGCAGCATCGCCTCCTGGGCACAATTGGCAGAGGCGTTCATGACAAGGTTCAGAACGAACACCAAGACAACAGTGGAGATCGATCAGCTACTCTCCATTGACATGGGCGACAAGGAGACGTTGAGATCCTACAACAGTCGTTACTGGGAGACTTTCAACCAGATAGGAGACTGCCCCACAAATCTCGCCATCGCGCAATACAAAAGGGGTCTACCAGTCGGAAACAAGTTGAGGGACTCAATTACTATGACGCCACCCCTCACGATGGAGGCCTTAATGGAGAGAGTGCACCAGCATATTCGGGTGGAGAAGGATGGCACTCGTGCTAAAGCAAATCTGGTACAACAGCAATGCCAGATAAAAATACTACGGCAAAAATCAACGCAGTAGAGCAATCAAACAAGAATGGGCGAGGCAGGCGGGCCAACAGAGAGGACTCGGACCAAAGAAGGTTAAGAGTCCGCACCACCATCACCACAGTATTCAAAAAACCAATCTACCGAATTCTCAGTGAGATACGCGATGAACCTTTCGTCCGATGGCCAGCTAAGTTGGAAGAAGCGCAAAAAGACTATGACGAAAGATCCCGGTGCACCTTCCATAATGAAAATGGGCACCGCACTAAAAATTGCACGCCGTTGAGACAGCATTTGGAGGAGTTAGTGGCAGTTGGGCACCTAGACCAGTACATAGAAGGACGGACACAGCCAGCCCCCCAGAACCACAATAACCCAAACAGAATGTCGATCGACGCCCCACCTCAAGGAGTAATTAACGTAATACATGGGGTATTTGAACCGGAGTGGGTATGCGAGCTTAGGGGAGTGATCAAAAAGGCTTAGCACTTTAGGGAGGTATTAAGTGCACAACCTGCCATCAAAAAGGGGAGAATAGAGGCCACAAATATCATATCTTTTTCGGATAAAGATTTAGCAAGGATATACTACCCTCACAATGACGCACTGGTTGTCACTTTACGCGTCAAGAATTACGACATCAAGCGGATTTTGATTGACCAAGGGAGCTCATGTGAGATAATATATTACGAAACCTTCAAACAACTGAAACTGGAGGACAAAGACTTGGCACGTACAACATCTCTCCTGATCGGATTCAACTCAATGCCAGAGTGGCTAGTGGGCAAGATAATCCTCCCAGTCAGAGCAGAAAGCATGACGAAACAGGTGGAATTTTGGGTATTAAAAGTCCCCTCCACTTACAACATAATCTTGGGAAGGACATGGTTGCACGCCATGCGATCGGTAGCGTCAACCTACCATCAAGTGTTACGATTCCCCAACGAAGCCGGAGTAATTGAAGAGGTCTTTGAAGACCAAATTATGTCCAAACAGTGCTTCGTCACAGTAAATGGCAGCCAAGCTACCAAAGGGTATGTACAGATGGTGGAAGAACCTGAGAGCAATGAATTGTTTGCGGATGTTAGCAAAGCCGCTAAACAGAAGGCAGTGGAAGACTTGGTACAAGTAAGGATAGATGAAAAGAACCCAGAAAAGTTCTTTTTGCTCGGCTCATCTATGTCCAGCACTGAGAGAATAGAGGTCATGGAATTCTTAACCTCTAACATCGAAGTATTCGCCTGGACGCCGTGTGACATGCTTAGCATTGACCCAAACTTCATGTGTCACCAATTAAATGTCCACCCAACTGCCAGACCAATTGTACAGCGCACTCGCAGATCAGCACTCCCCCACGCCGAGATAGTGGCGGAAGAGGTGGGAAACCTTCTAGAGACAGGAGCTATCAGAGAAGTGCACTATCCCAAGTGGATATCCAATACAGTAGTGGTGCCAAAGAAGAATGGAAAATGGTGTGTTTGCGTGGACTACAAGACAATTAACAAGGCATGCCCAAAAGATAGCTTTCCCTTACCCAGGATAGACCAACTGGTAGACTTGACGGCAGGCCATAATCAACTTAGCTTCCTTCATGCATATAGAGGTTACCATCAGATCGCTATGTATGAGCCTGACCAGGAGGTCACATTTTTTACAACACCCAGAGGGTTGTATTGTTATAAGGTCATGCCCTTTGGCCTGAAGAACGCAGTGGCAACATTCCAACGAATGGTCACCAAGATGTTTGAACCATTGTTAGGCAGAACAATGGAAGCTTACATAGATGACATAGTGGTCAAGAGCAAGGATGAGAAGGACCATCTCAGGGACCTAAGTGAAATGTTCCAGATCCTGAAGAAAAACAAGTTGCGCCTTAATGCATCCAAGTGTGCGTTCAGCGTAGGATCAGGCAAATTCCTAGGCTTCCTGGTGACCAACCGAGGTATAGAGGCAGACCTCTCTCAGATCAAAACAATGTAAGATCTAGAGAGGCCCAACTCAGTAAAAGAAGTGCAACATCTCACTGGCATGGTAGCTGCGCTCAATCGGTTCATAAGTCGGTCGTCAGACAGATGTCGACCATTTTTCCAAGCATTAAAGGCCAAGTTTGAGTGGGATGAAGAGTGCGATCACGCCTTATAAAGCCTGAAAGAGTACATGTCTTCTCCACCGTTGCTAGTAACCCTAATACCTGGAGAAGAGCTCTTTTTGTACCTGGCAGTTTCACAGCACGCAGTTAGCGCAGTGTTGGTCCGAGCGGAAAGAATCCAACACCTGCCCATCTTTTATATCAGCAAGACCATGCTGGGCGCAGAAACTAGGTACTTACCATTGGAAAAACTAGCCTTAGCCTTAATGATGGCCTCTAGGAAGCTATCACATTATTTCCACGCCCACACCATAATCGTCCTAACAACTTTTCCATTCAAAGCTTTGTTTGAGAGGGCGAACTTTCTGGGCGATTCTTGAAGTGGGCGGTAGAATTAGGACAGTATGATATCAAGTTTCAACCCAGAACTGCAATAAAAGCCCAAGCTTTGGCAGACTTTGTGGCATAATTCACACTAGGAAGTCATCATGTTTGCCCAGTTGACTTGACTGGTACTACCGAAATGAGGACAAAAAGTGTCGCAGTAAATGCACAACCCCTAATACAAGATACCCAGCCATATTGTGAACCACACAGGCTTGAAGATAAGCAGGAAGAGGCAAACCATGCTACACCAGGCAAAGACTCCTCAACAAGTAAAAACTGGGCACCACCAGACAGTGAGGGGCAAACAGTAGGTGTGGACTTTGAAAGAGATATCTGCAACACGCATGACCTCAAGACATTATCCGACCCCTCCACTTGCTGGAAACTATTCGTTAGAGAGATGTGGAAGCTCTTTATAGATGGAGCATCCAACAGGCACGGTGCAGGACTTGGCATAGTTCTCATCTCACCAGATGGCCTAGTGCTAGAACAAGCAGTCAACCTTGGCTTTCCAGCATCAAACAATGAGGCGGAGTATGAAGCACTCTTAGCAGGCCTAAAATCAGCACTCTTCATGCAGGCCACCGAGCCAATGGTTTACAGTGACTCCCAACTGGTAGTAAACCAGATTTCAGGCGACTATGAGGCAAAAGATGGGAGAATGGCTAAGTACCAAGAGTTAGTCAAGAAGGAGATCATGAATTTTGAAGTAGTGAGGATAAAGCAGATCGGCTGAGAAGAAAACAGTAGAGCAACTCGTTAGCTCGGTCCAGCTTCACCTGGGTCCAACTCGTTAGTTCTAAGACCAAGCTACGTCAACCCTTACCCTGGCCCATTTGTGCGGCCCAACCTCCAAAGAAGACCCTTCCTTAGCTTGGCCCAATCTGTTCACAAATTATCCTCTCAATTGCCCTTTAATTCCATCCGCGTAGCATAATTGGGATTACTTTTCTCTAGCCGAGCTAAAAACGCTCAACTCTACCGAACTAGAGAAGTTGTTCGGCCTCACAACACGTTCAGTCCCAACAAGTCTTGTCAGTTGCTCAGCACGTCATTCCCAAGATACGTGGCGTGTCCCTATTATCCTCGTTCTCCTGTTACAACTGTTATGTGCCTCCAAAAATTTGAACAGCCCCGCTTTTTTGCCTTCAACATTTATATCCTTCAAGTTTGTAATCGCATGAGAAGACGTTCTTTCTGTGTAACCGGGCTATATGTCCCACCTTTTGTAATAAAAAATTTCGATATCTTTGCTCAGTTACTGTGTTTCTTTTTCAATGACCGAGATATCCATCTCGGTTGAAGAGCCCTGCAATTTGTTAACCTTGCGTTGGTCATACCTGCCAACTTTCTTCAGCCTAGATCCTTATCTCGGCTGAAGAAAGCTAAATGTTGGGTATTCCTGCCAACCCTCTTCAGCCTAGATCCTGATCTCGGCTGAAGAGAACAAAGTGTTGGTTTTTCCAGCCAACTCTTTCCAGCCTAGATCCTGATCTTAGCTGAAGAGAACGAAATGTTGGTTTTTCCTGCCAACCCTCTTCAGCCTAGATCTTGATCTCGGCTGAAGAGAACAAAATGTTGGTTTTTCCAGCCAACCCTCTCCAGCCTAGATCCTGATCTCGGCTGAAGAGAACGAAGTGTTGGTTATTCCAGCCAACCCTCTCTAGCCTAGATCCTGATCTCGGCTGAAGAATGGAAAGTGTTGGTCAAACCTGCCAACCTTCCTAATTGCCCCCCAATCAAGCAAAGACTTTTGCGCAGTCAATCCTACTTGTCAATCATGTTAACTCTAGCCAAAAAGCTTTTTGTCTGGTATCCCTATTGCGCTGGATTCTGCCTTGGTGCGCGCCCCATCTTCCTCTACCCTAATGTGTTGGTGCACTCTCTCCATTAGGACTTCCATAGTAAGGGGCGACATCATTGTCATCGAATCCCTCAACTTATTGCCAGCCGGCAAACCTCGTTTATACTGTGCGATAGCTAGGTTTATAGAGCAATCTCCAATCTGATTAAAAGTCTCCCAATACCGGTTATTGTAAGACCTCAATGTTTCTTTCTCGCCCATGTCTATGGAGAGAAGCTGGTCAATCTCCACTGGTGTCTTGGTGTTCGTTCTGAATCTGGTCACAAATGCCTCTGCTGGTTGCGCCCACGAAGCTATGCTACCTTTTGGCAATCTTTCAAACCACGTTAAACCCAGGTCACCAAGGCTAGAAGGAAACATGATACACATTATAGCCTTGTTTCGCTAATACACGGCCATAACCTGGTAAAAGTGGCTCAAGTGTATGTAGGGGTCCGATATCCCCTCATAAGTAGTGAATTTGGGCTAGTGGAAGCCTGAGGGTAATAGTGCGTTCTCTATTGTCGGAATGAACGGTGAGCTCTGCAACCTTGCTAACGCTTTGTCTGCTGGTTCATAGGCAAGGCGTGGCTCTAGAATTCCAACCTCGACACTCCCATGTGTTCTAGGAGCCAATCGTTGTAGTGCGGAGACTCTACGGGGGTCGTGAGCCTGAGTGTCTTCTCTCCTTCGAGCCCTTTCAGTCCTCATTCTCTCAGGCCTGGAGTAGCATGTCCTGGAAGTCTTTGATTGTGTATCGCCCGACCTGAGGCTTCTACTTTCAGTTTGTGATGGTGTGACTTGTCTATCACGATCTTCTGAGTGGCAAGAGTATGTGTTGCCTTTGCGCCCCTCTTTTGCTGCCACCCCTTTGCTTTTTATCTGGCTCTTCATAGACTCTATGTCAGCCACCATTCTTCTTATTACTTCGTCTTGCTCCCTTACGCGATCTTCGAGAACCTGAGGATCCATCTTCCGCCTCTATCTATCAGGGCTTTGAGAGCAGTCTTGACTTGAGCCCCGTCTTTCTCTCGCTTCTCTCCGCGGATTCCTTCGCTGGGGATCTAATTCTGCCATGGGTGGGATAGAAGGTAAACCTTCACGCCTCCCACCCCTTTCTGGGTTTTGCCAATCTATAGCAGATTGCGGAAAATCTTCGTTGTGCGCCATTGATTTCAATGAGAGAGAAAAACTCGATCAAAAGGTTTTGTTCTATGTGTAATTCCTACAGACGACACCAATTGTACGAGCACGAAATAATCTTCTCATATGATCCTGTTGATCAAGTCTGCGCTCCTCCAAACGTCATCGCTTTACTCCCTGAAAACACAAACGTGAGCTAGCCGACGGGTGTGTGTCGGATACCTCTCCGATGCCTAAATCAACAAAACAGACAAATAGACAAAAGCTCTGTGTATTAAAGAATCAAAGTTGTGTTACCTGTACATAGGTTATGTTGTGAGCTTTTATAGGTTCCGCATGGCACAATCCTAGTAGGACTCTTATTTTATATAAGAATATACAATAATATTTTCAAAATAAAAATACATTCCTTTCTTGTTGACTCATCTTCATTGCCTATATATACATACATATTGCAATAGCTAATCCGTACAAGCAACCACTTTCTCATACAACAAAGAGAGACAAAACAATGGCAAAAGGATTCAAGGTTTTGATCTCCCAAATCATCTCATCCTTCCAATTCTACCGCTCCAAAAACCCTTCCAACTTTCTAGAAAATCCTGTCCCTTCATTCCTCCAACTCTCCCCAAACCCCGTCTTCATTGACTGCCCGCCGGCAACACGCCCCCTTTCAAACCCCACCGCTCCTCTTTCAAGCACCACGTGTCCTCCATCTTCTCATCTGTTGCCTGTGGGTTCGGCACACAGTACACCTCTGAAGACCACCTCACCGAATCACCGAAATTCAAGTGGGACGAGATGCCACATCGCGAAAGTTCCTACTTGCTAAAACTTGGATAGGAGAGGCCTATACTGACCTCACAAAATAGGAGATCTGCAAGTGCTCCTTTGTGGAAGAACTGGACTGACACTATCTCCCCAACATGATTCTCAGAACAAGCGGGCTTTCATGTTTGGGAAATGCTCTAGTATGTAAGGTATATCGTATATAATTTTATCATAAAATTTTATAAATTTGTGTATAACTTACCTAAGTTCATCAAAATTTATGTAATTTTATAATAATTACGCGAATTTGTATTCAATTACATATTTTTGTGAGATCACACTATAACATATAATAATTTTAGAGACTAAGCTTTTTGTCTCTAAAAGTGTAAATTTTATTGTAAAAAATTTTAGGGATTATAATTTTAGAGACTAAGCTTTTTGTCTCTAAAAGTGTAAATTTTATTGTAAAAAATTTTAGGGATTAATTCAATCGTCATGAGAACAGTCGTTAAAAAGTCGTTTCGAAAAGTCAAAAATTAAATTTTTAGTGGCAAAATTTAAAAAATGTAGCTAATAAATACGCTTTTAGGAACAAAATAACTTGATCCCAAAAAAAAAAATTTTTTAGACAAAATTTTTGGTCTCAAAATGTTGATAATTCATCACTAAATATCCAATTTTATTGCTAAAAATAAAATAATAACACTTTTGGAGACAAAATTATTTTGTTTCTAAAAAATAATTTTGTTCTTAAATTTTTATCTCTAAACCTTAATTTCTTATAGTGTCACTTATTTAAATTTATAAAAACTTATATAATTTTATGATAGGGTTACATAATGCACATCGAAAAATTTTCCTTCATGTTTTTACCCTTTTGGTAGATCCAGAAAATTAATGACGTGTAGACATAAAAAATACTAAGTTCTTGTTTGGGAAGCGGTAAAGTGGTTTAACTAGCACTAAAAGACAAAATAAATTAATTTAATCAATAAAATAAAATGTTATATTTAAATTATAATTATTTCACTTTTGTTTCACAACCATCGCATCCAAATCAAAAGAAGTCAAAAGTTCTTCTCAAATAGAGCTAATTTAGCCAGATTAAATTAGTCAAAAAATCAAAAAATAAAACTAAATTAGCTCATTAACGATTTTTTAGTGAAATAAGATATTTATTTCAAAATGTTAGATGTGTTGAAAATATAGTGAGTTAACTTTGTAATAGCTGACTTGCAGAATTTTTAAAAGTAAATCATTTTTAAAAAATAATACAAAAAAATATTTCCTTCAAAAATGTTTCTTGACTTTTGTTCAACCAAATAATAAAAAATGGGTAAAGTATTTTACATCAAAACAACCAGAGGACTTCATTTCACGTAGTTTCAAATTTCGCCCATTGTGATAGACCAGAGACTATCAGGCCACGTTTGTTTGGAAGATTAGATTTGAGGAAATTATTAATGAGGGGATGGTTAGTGAGAAAATTATTAATGTTGGGATTGTTAATGAAGAAATTAAGTAAAAGTGTGTTTTGATAATAGTGTGAGAGATGATTAATGATGGGATTGTTAAATTATTTTTAAATAAAATAAATTAAAAAATTATTTTTATATTAAAAAAATTTAAATAAATATTAAAATAAAAGGTGTACTTGGGATTGTTGGTATAAAAAAAAAAAAGGGCGCACTTAGGATTTTTTTGACCAACTAGTTATGATTGTAAAAAAAATTGTACTACTATACTAGACGTCCGAACAGACTAAAACCTCTCACTATTTTCTTAATCTCACGCGTTTCTCAGCCAAGTTAATCTCCCCACTGAAGGGGGATTACTAAGTCGCACAGATTGTGAAGCCGATCGTTCCAAACAACACCAAACATGCTGTGGATGGGACCCATAGCAATCGAAGCGGCCAAACAAACTGGGCCTTAATGTAACTAAATAATTAGGGGATGCTTGGCATGTGCTAAAATAGCACACAATCATTTTATTTGAATCACAACACTTCAAATCCAACTCATATTTCACTATTTTTTTTTTGTGTAAAAAGTCAAATAATATAGTTATTTAAATAATTCCAAATACCCCCTTAATTATAGGATAAATTACAAATACTCCTTATCAATATTTTTTATTTAATAGAATCAACTGAAAAAATAAAATTCCTAATGGCTCTATTATAAAATAATAAAATTATCTGAATTATTAATTGAAATAAATTTCAAATATCATTAAAAATTGTTAATTGTCTAAATAATTTATTAATAAAAAGGTCATTTGTTCTAAAATTAAAAACTCTAAAATCACATGGGAAAATCGTGTTTTATACAAATTTCAAAGAATTTATTTGTAATTTACCCATTATTTTTTTATATTAACCACCTTATATTAGGAATTGGTGGCCAAGATGTATATATTGTTATCACTCTATTTCAGTGACAATAGTTTTTCTTTGTGGAAAAAAAAAAAAAAAAAAGGATCTCTTAAATTTGAAATTTTAAATACATCTTATATTTTTCAGCAAATGTACTTGCAAAAATGAATGTAATTGTTTGGTTTCTTTTTTAGAAAAAAAAAAAAAAAAAAAAATTCAACATGTTTTTCAAAAAAATAGAAACTAATTTGGTAAAAATAAATATTAAAAAAATATTTTAAAAATTATTTCTGACCTCCCAAAAAATTAAATAATGTGAAAATGATAATTGTTTTTATTTATTTTTTTCTTTCATCAAATTAATTTTTAATTTTTCAAAAAAAAAATTGAAAATCAGAGGGACAAGGCAAATGGACTAGTAGATTTGAGTTGCACGGGCATTAATTATTTAAATTTGGCCTCACACATCTCATTTAATTTTGTGACCAAGCTGTCATTCAAGGTGTGAAGATAGACCTTTGCTTCTAGACTTGAACCAATCAACTTCTTGGTACGAGCAACCGCCAGGACTTTATTCACCTCAGTTCGCAGCTGGTCAAAGTACTAAAATTTGGAAGAAGAAAAAAATTCATGTTGCACAAACCATACTTATAGCACTTTTCTTGTGCAAATGATATTTGCTTATAGATAAAGATATGCAACAATATCTTAAGCCAATGTCATCCACTAATGAAAACGAACATATTTTATTTGTAAATAAGAACACACTTCAACTGCACAAATAGTCATCTTAGGTCATTTCGTTTTTCAGTTGAGGAACAGAGAAATTACCTCAAGAATATTTGCCCACAAATCGATTTCTTTGTCAGGGAAAGCAAGCCATCTTTCGCTCAATACCGGCCATCTTGACTCAAAAACAGATTTAGCAATTGAACCATCTTCAGTATTGTACTGAAAAGGAAGATTCTGCCAAACATCCTCAGCCAAACGAGGTAAGTATTAGAGCAACTACCCTCACAATGGAAAGCAGATGTGCAGCAAGAACTGTTTGATAACTTCTCCTTGTAAAACTTGTAGAGGCCCCCATAAAAAATTAAATATAGGCATCGGGCCTGTTTGGCGCAACTTTTTTTAAATTGGAAGTTGATAATTAGAAAACAAAAGTTAAAAGCACATTTTTCCTAACTTTTAGATAATCAATTTTTTTTTTCCAACTTATATAAGTTACTTTTGTCAAACAGTTAATTGAATGGAAATGTCTCAAGCTCAACCAAAAATGAAACATTAAGATGATAATTTTACATTTTTCATACATGATACTCATGTGGTATTACTTTAAATGGCATATACACTTTAAGATGACAATTTCCAATGTACCCAAAAAATAAAAAATAAAACACTTTAAGATGACCACATGGCATATACATGTGACATTTTGAAATGCAAGGGGTCAAAGTGAATTAACCAATAGTTTCAAAAGAATTAACCATCGTAAAATGAACAGGCCCCTTGGCAGGTCTAGGGCAGTGCCACGGCGGCGTTGAGGGGTAGCGCTCCTTGGTGGGTCCAGGGCAGCGCCATGGCAGGGCTGACGGGCAACGCCCCCGAAACAAAATGCAAAAATGCATTCAAAGTTGCCTGTCCGCTCGAGCTGTCGTTTTTATGCTTGAGCGGAGAATGTTGGGTTCCAGAAGTTTGATCTGTCTACAAATATACTGTGAGGCGTGTTTTTACGCTCGAGCGTACATCCTGGCTTGGAACACGCGATATAGAGTACCCGCTCGAGCATCCATTCCTATGCTCGAGCGGACCTCGTGATCTCAGCTTCTATAAAACCTCAAGTTGCTCCAAATCTAGGGTTATGTTTCCAAATCTTCTTCTTGGATATTAGGGTTTATATCTAGAGCTATTTTGCTAGTTTTCTTTGATGTTTGATTGAGTATTCAACTCATGGTTTAAGAAGTATACATCAAAGGATTATTTGTTTATTCTTTATAAAAGAGAGAGTTGTTCTTCAGTGGATTCTAGGGAATTCGAGCCTAAAGCTTTGGTGGATTCTGGAGTGGCTCATCGTCATGATTCGACATCGGCATTGTGGATTCAACGTTGGGCAAGAAAATTCCGAAGTGAAGACCGTAGTGGAAGAGGCATATAAGGGTCGGTTCAATTCGAGCATGAATTTGCTAGGTAATTGAGAGTACACTTGTGTAATTCTTTTTGTCTTCTTAGTGGATTGTTTTATGGCTTTGGCCACTGATTTTTTATCACAATTGGAGGTGCTCCAATTGTGGTTTTTCCACGTTAAAATCGTTGTGTCGATTTATCTTGATTGTTTGATTAGGATTGTTATCTACTGCTTAAAATTGATACATAATCACAAATCAATATCTAGGGGATTTCTAGATTTTTCACAACAGTTTCAAAAGAATTAACCACCTTAATAATGAACAGAAATTAGTTAAGTATTGGGTATTAATAGGAGGGGAAAAAATGCACTTCACAACATTATGGGAGCTAGAAGTATTGGGTCAAGAATTCAATGTACACATACGCCATCACTTTTCTTTACAAGATATGACTATAGAACATATAAATCAATTATGTGGTGCAGCAGAATCAACATTTTAGCTAAAAGTGCAGAGGCCAATAAGGGAAAATGAGAAATAGGGTGCCCCATACTAGGTTGACAATTGAAAATCGTAAAACATTGAATGCAGAAAACCTACATGGAAAACAGAATCTAAATTCATTAACCATCAATATTGCAACATCCCTCGTGCCAAAAAATGTAGAATGATAGCTAGGTGGTAAAGGAATCACACGAAAGGAATTATTTAGTTCTTTATGATGTAAAGTAAGAAAAGAAGTACCTAAAGATATACTTCTTTATGATGCGAAGTAGCGTACCCAACATAAAGTCGATCTTTGGCAGCATCAAAATAGAAATTTGATAAATCAACAATTGCAAACTGTTGAATGATCTGAAAAGGGGAAAAATAAATGAAAAATGTGCCATACAAAAGAGCAAACTAAAATGTTTTCAAACCTCCAGTTGAATTAAGAGAAGTTCTATAAAACGGCTATTAAACCATCATTGTTGTATGGGATAGAATGTTGGACAACTAAGAAATAACATGTAGATAAGATGAGTGTTGTTGAGATGAGGATGCTTAGGTGGATGTGTAGTAAGACTAGAAAATATAGAGTTAGGAATGAGTATATTCGAGAATGGATAGAAGTAATACTGATAAAAGATAAGTTGAGGGAGAATAGATTAAGATGGTTTAGTCATATACAATGGAGACCAACAGAGACAATAGTAAAGAGATGCAATATAGTGACGGTAAATGGAAGTGTCACTATAGGAAATTACACTTTTGGCGACCAAATTTTTAGTCGCCAAAAGTTATAGAATTGGCGACCAGAAATTATATTAGTAAAAGTATAAGAGTTAGCTACTAATTTTTTTTTAGTTGGGGTATATTGATTATTGGCAACTAAAAAAATGTAGGCACTAAAAATTCCACAATTGGCAACTAAAAGAAATTTTAGTTGCTAAATATGCCACAATTGGTGACAAAAAAAAAATAGTCTCTGTATAGTTACTTTTGGCTACTAAAATTATTTAGTCGCCGAATGAAAAACAAAAATTTACTTTTTATCTTTGACGACCAAAAGTTTGGTAGCTAAAAACTTATTTTCAGCAACCAACTAATATTGTAGTTGATGTGTAGTTACTTTTGGCTACTAAAATTATTTAGTCACCGAATGAAAAACAAAATTTTGCTTTTTATCTTTGGCGACCAAAAGTTTGATAGCCAAAAACTTATTTTCAATAACTAACTAATATTTTAGTCGCTATATAGTTACTTTTGGCTACTAAAATTATTTAGTCGCCGAATGAAAAACAAAAATTTACTTTTTATCTTTGGCGACCAAAAGTTTGGTCGCCAAAAATTTGTTTTCATCAAGATGACGCGTGCCTAGCATGTGTCGATTTACCAAAAAAAATTGTGTGTTTATCCGCCAATGATCAACAAGTACTACAAAATTGCTTCTTGTCGTAGGTGTTTGCTTTCTGTGTTTGTAATTAAAATTCTTTGTTAAAGGCATATGTGCCATTGTGCTGCCGGTAAAATGCTTTGTGTCTTGTCAAACATTTGTGTTTTCCTTAATTGTAAAGAAATGCATGTCTATACTGAGTAGTTATAGATCGCAAGGTGCATGTGTGAGTGACATGATAAACATGCTTGTTTCAGGAACTTATTATGCCGCAGTCGTTGAGAATTGCATTGATTTTGTTGGTCGTGTGGTTGTGGATGTTGGTGCTGGTAGCAGTATTCTGTCATTATTTGCCGCTCAGATTGCCTAAGTTTTGTCTGTGTTTGTGCATGAAAATATACTGACATAACAGATTTATCTTTGTTTGTTGGTCTTCTAGAATTCTATCCCAACTCCATCCTCTCTTTTTCTCTGCCTCACTTTTTGTCTCATATCAGGCTGGTGCTAAACATGTTTATGTAGTGGAAGCATCTGAAATGGCAGAATATGCCCGCAAACTTACTACTGGGAACCCATTGTTGGCTCAAATAATTATGGTGCAATTTTTTGTGTTCTTACATTTCAGTTTAAATGTTAATGGAGTTAGTACACTGTTTCTTATTCCTTTTGGGGGCATGTTTTCACTTAAATTATAGGTAGTCAAGGGTAAAGTTGAAGAAGTTGAATTGCCTGAGAAAGTAGATATTTTGATCTCGGGGCAAATGGGTAAGCTTATAATGGCATGTGTGCTATTGATAAATTCTAGTTAACTATGGCATTTTCTGTGATATTAAACATATAATGCCATGGTTGTTTTTTTATTTTTTATTATTACTATGCAATTTAGTCACACCATCAATGTTATGTTACAAAGTGTGTGTGTGTGTGTGTGTGTGTGTGTGTGTGTGTGTGTGTTTTTAACCCCCTTTTCTAGTTAAGTAATGGAGACACTTTTGTAACATTATAGAATTGGCATGAAATTAGCATATGCTTGGACACAAGTGAAAATTGGGAAAGATATCTGTGGGGACATATTTTCCGAGTACCAACACGTGGCCAAGATGACCCCGAAGTGTCAGCCGAGGTGCCACGGGTCCTGGTCATGACGCCGAGATCGTCTCGGCTAGGCCGAGGTTATCTCCGAAGATATCGGAATCCGAGATAAGCAGATAAGGGACAAGAGTCCTAGAATGGGAGAAGACTTCAGTTTGGGTAAAGACAAGACTCTTAGAGAGCTTATCCTAATCCTACTGGGAGTCCAAGATTAGAAATAATCCTAAGTCCATTAGAGCTAGGCTTCTATTAGGACTAGGTAAGTGTTGGCTATAAAAGAGAGACACCTCCATGGGTCTAAGGTATGCAATTTATATTCTAAATAGTGAGTTGAGAACTTTTGCTATCTTTGAGAGATAACTGACTTGATTATCGGAGCGCCCCCGAGTGCACCGCCGGAATCTCTTCTTTATGTTACAGGTCGTTCGGGCTTAATCTATTCTGCCGGTGCTCTCCAGCTAAGTACTAATTTGGCAGTGTGGTTGGAAATTGACACACACAATTTGGCGCCGTCTGTGGAAAAGAAAGGAGAATAGATGGCCAACGACGGACAGAAAGAGAAGGTTGGGGACAACACCCCTACTGAGAGTGGGAAACATATTGACCTTGACGTCGAAGAAGACAACTGCAACGAAGAGACTCATGATAAGAATCACAGAGGAAAGGACGTCGACCAGGAGAGCGACGGACCAAAGAAATCGGACCAAAATGATTACTATAACAAGGATAACCTCCAGGTATGGAAAGATAGATGCCTACGGAGGGACGAAGAGAAGAAGGGAATGGCGAACAAATTGGCAGACCTGCAATCGGTCGTCAATTTCATGATGCAAAACAACGTCATGCAACCACCGTTCCCGCTGCAGGACATGCCGATTCCAGTGGCCAATGCCCAGAAGGGAGGGTAGAAAACAATCCTTGTAGCCCCCCAGCACACCAGGAGCGAAAAACACTTTCACCGGCCTTCAAGGGAGGTCGGGCGATAAGAGTCAAGAAGGGAAGAATCTCGAAGGACACATCGCACCAAGGAAGCAGACCCCAAAGAACATCGGCATGTTCAAAGGCAAGAGTTGTGCTTCGACGCAACTAATGGAGAAAGGTCGAAGAGGGCTCACAACGAAGCTCAGAGTAGTGCACCTAAAAGTTTGAAGTCAGGAGATAGCCGAGCTCCTGGTCGGACCAAGGAGGACCTAAGGGATTACCTACAAAGGAGGCAACAAAATGCCGAGGTAACCTCCCCGTTCAAACCGAGAACACCATTCTCGGTAGAATTGGACAAATTCGAAGCCCCGAAGAGGTTTAGCATGCCAAGATTCCAAATTTATGACGGGAAATCAGACCCTAACTTTCACGTCGGTTTGTACCTAAACTCGATGGCGTTATACACCGGGAACGAGCCGTTACTTTTCAAGGTGTTCGCCTCATCCTTTGGAGAAATTACATCAGACTGGTTTCACAAGTTGTCGAAAAGAACTGTGAAAACCTGGGAAGGCCTGGCCGAGATGTTTGTGGCCAAGTTTGTGACGAACAAACTACAACCGTTAAGGGTAGACGCCCTGATGGCTCTGAAAATTGGCAAGGACGAAAGCCTGAGAGCCTATGCCAAAAGGTATTATAAGGTATTCAACCTAATACCCGAGTGCAACCAAGAGGTGGCGGTCGTGTCTTTCAAGAACGGCCTAAAAGATGATTGTCTACCACGAAAGTCATTGGCAAAGACATTGCCAAAAAGCATGGAAGAGCTCATGGTCAGAATTGAGAAATATGCCAGGGCTGAGGAAGACACACCAGGGACTAAGGAGACAAAGCAAGAGAAAGGAAACAGCTCGCCGAAGCGAGGCCGAGATAACAATGGATCCAACAAGCAAGAGATAGGATTGAGGGCTACACAGACAGTCACAACTGTATTCCGAATTCCAATTCACAAAGTTCTAGATAAAATCCGAACCTAGCCCTATTTCAGAGCACCATCAAGGGTACCAGCAGAGTTTATGGGAAGAAGTCTTGGTAAGCATTGTGCTTATCACAATGAAGATGGGCATCTGACTCAGGGTTACAGAGCCCTGAAAGCACACCTGGAAGACCTGGTAAGGCAAGGCCATTTAAGGGACCTTGTAGATGAAGCCAGGATAAGGGAAGAGCAGGCAAGATTGCCTTAGGAACCAGCAGCTCCACCTCTCCCAGCACAGCAACCGCAGGAAGGAGGACCTCGGGTAATTAATGTAATTCACTTGAAGGTCAACGAAAACGAAATACGGGGGGAGACCTAGAAGGTAAAGCACTTGCAGCATGTGTACCAGGTCCGGGAGAAAAGACCTCGGGCCAAGGAGTTCCAGGGACCAGTAGTGTCATTTACTGAAGTCGACCTTAAGATAGTGCAGCATCCACATAACGATGTCTTGGTAGTATCCCTCCAAGTTGGGGAGTGCCAAGTGACGCGTATCCTAATTGACCAAGGCAGCTCTTGTGACATCATGTATGTCAGGTGTTACAAGGAGCTTGGCCTTCACCCAGACGATATGGAGCAGTCCAACAGTCCAATGGTCGGGTTCAATGGAACACCGACGTGGCCACTGAGAGCAGCAAGCTTGGACGTGCAGGCTGGTACCAAAAAGGTAAAGACAGAGTTCACCATAATTGACACACCCTCCCCCTACAATGCTATCTTGGGAAGGCCATGGCTGCATGCAATGGAGGCCGTTCTCTCAACGTTGCATCAGCTATTGCAGTTCCCAACAGAGCATAGGATAGAGGAGGTCAGAGGGGATCAGCTGCAAGCAAAGAACTGCTCCATGGCAGCAATGAAATCCACTTGCAGCATACGAGAACCAGAGACAGTAGAGATCGAAGACGAGGACGTGGAAGTCCTAGATGACGTTGGCAAAGAGCCAACCGAGAAGAGTGAAGAAGCCTTAAAGAAAATCTTTGTCCAGCAAGGGGATGAGGAACGCTTCTTCTTTCTCAGCTCGGGCTTAGCCGAAGAAGAAGAAGAAAAAGAACTGGAGGCTTTCTTGAGAGAAAATATTGAGGTGTTTGCCTAGACGCCTTACGAAATGCCTGGCATTGACCCCGAGGTCACTTGCCATAAACTGAACGTAGACAGGTCAACCAAACCTGTAATCCAACGGGCAAGAAGACCGACGTTGATACATATTGAGGCAATGGAAAAGGAAGTAGACAGACTTTTGGAAACCGGAGCCATTTGAGAGGTAAATTACCCGACATGGCTATCGAATACAGTGGTGGTGAAGAAAAAGAATGGTAAATGGAGGGTCTGCGTGGACTTTACCAGCCTAAACAAGGCCTGTCCCAAAGACAGTTTTCCTTTACCCAAGATTGACCAACTAGTGGATGCCACTTTAGGGCATGGAAGGATGAGCTTTCTGGATGCTTACAGGGGTACCATCAGATAGCCATGTATGCCCCAGATGAGGAGAAGACTGCGTTTATCAACCCAAAAGGGCTGTATTGCTACAGAGTGATGCCTTTTGGGTTGAAAAATGCAAGAGCAATTTACCAGAGATTGGTAACCAAGATGTTCAGACACCTAATTGGCCAAACAGTGGAGGTATACATCGATGACATGGTCGGGAAGACCAGGGAACCTAAGGACCATCTGGAAGACTTAAAAGCAGTCTTTGACATCCTAAAAACATATCGGCTCCAACTCAATGCATCGAAGTGTGCATTTGGAGTTGGATCTGGTAAGTTCTTGGGATACTTGGTGACCAGAAGGGGCATTGAGGCCAGCCCAGATCAGATTAAGGCCATCCTAGAGCTAAAGAGCCCGACGTCGGCAAAACAGGTGCAAATACTGACTGGAAAGGCTGCAGCCCTGAATAGGCTCATAAGTAGAAGCTCAGACAAGTGCAAACCTTTCTTCAGCTTAGTGAAAAAAGTCACATACTTTTTATGGACTGAAGAATGCGAAGCCGCCTTGACCAACTTGAAGAGGTATTTGACCACAGCTCCAGTTCTCTTAAATCCAGAACCTAGAGAGGAGTTGTTCCTGTACTTGGCAGTTTCGGAACATGCGGTAAGTGCAGTGGTAATCCGAGAAGAAAAAGGGGAACAAAAGGTTGTTTACTATATAAGCAAAACCCTGGCTGATGCAGAAACCAGGTATTTACCCTTGGAAAAGTAAATGCTGGCTTTAGTAATGGCCTCAAAGAAACTGAACCATTACTTTCAAGCCCACAAAATTGTGGTGCTAACTGAACAACCTTTGAAGTCCAGGGAGATCTGACAAGAAGAATAGCTAGGTGGGCAGTGGCCTTGGGCCAGTATGACCTGGAATACAGACCTAGAACAGCAATCAAAGGCCAAGTTTTGGCCGACTTCGTGGCCGAGTTCACGCCAGGATCCATCGTACATCGAGCTCCGTTGAGCCGAGGTGAACGATGTCCAAGCGAGCAAAGAGGAGCCCAGCCGAGGGCAACGGAACAGAGGAAGGGTGAAAAACTCAGACCCTGCAGCATTTATATCGGCGACACCTTTCGACTGTTTGTTGATGGGAGTTCAAACCAACAAGGAGCGGGAGTAGGAGTAGTACTGGTATCTCCAGATGGACAAATACTAGAACAATCTATTTGTTTGGAGTTCAAGGCCTCAAACAATGAAGTAGAGTATGAAGCACTGATTGTAGGACTGAAACTGGCAGTAGCAGTAGAAGCAGATGAGGTGATAGTCTTCTGTGACTCTCAGCTTATAGTCAACCAGACAGCAGGCGAGTTCACAGCCCGAGACGAAAGGATGCCGGCCTATGTAAAGGAGGTCGGCAGATTGGTGGCCCTGTTTCAGAATTGCCGACTACAGCAGATTAGCCGAGATGATAACAGTCACGCTGATGCCTTGGCCAACCTGGCTAGTGCAATACAACCTAGAAAGGCAAGGATGATAATGGTTGACTACTTGTTAGGCCCGAGTATCGAACCACTAACCACAGAGCATGAAGCAATGTGTGTGGACATAGGACCAAGCTGGATGGATGTAATAATAACATTCCTGAAAGAAGGAAAACTGCCAGATGATCACAAAGAGGCACACAAGATCAGATTGAAGTCGGCAAGATTCAGTCTGACAGCAGAGGGACATCTCTATAGAAGATCCTTCACTGGGCCCCTTTTGAGGTGTGTACATCCTTCACAAGTCGAAGATTTTTTGTACGAAATACATGAAGGAGTATGTAGGAGCCACGCTGGGGGAAGATCACTTGCTCATAGGGCCATTACCCAGGAGTATTGGTGGCTCTACATGCAGAAAGATGCAGAAACCTATGTCAAGAAGTGTGAAAAGTGCCAAAGGTTTGCACCACTGATACACCAACCAGCAGCAGACCTAAACCTAGTATCCAGTCCTTGGCCGTTTGCCCAATGGGGCATGGATCTTGTTGGAAAACTGCCCCAAGCAACTGGGCAAAGGAAGTACCTGCTGGTAGTAACATATTACTTCACCAAGTGGATAGAAGCTGAACCCCTTGCCAAGATCTGAGACGTGGATGTGAAAAACTTCATATGGAGGAACATCATCACCAGGTTTGGGATCCCAAGAGCAATAGTTGCAGACAATGGAACATAATTTGACAGTAAGCTAATCAAAAGCTTCCGTACAAAATTCAAAATCAAGAATTACTTTTCAACCCCAAGTTTTCCTCAAAGCAATGGACAAGCAGAAGCGTCCAACAAAGTTATCTTGGATGGGATAAAGAAGAGGCTGCAAGCAGTAAAGGGAAAGTGGGTAGATGAATTGCCCAGTGTACTCTGGGCATATCGGACTACGCTAAAAAGATCAACAAGGGAATCCCCGTTTGCCATGGCTTATGGCACAGAAGCAGTCATTCCACTGGAGGTCGGCATCCCAGGAATCAGAACCCAGGCAGTGGAAAGGGAAAGTGGGTAGATGAATTGCCCAGTGTACTCTGGGCATATCGGACTACGCTAAAAAGATCAACAAGGGAATCCCCGTTTGCCATGGCTTATGGCACAGAAGCAGTCATTCCACTGGAGGTCGGCATCCCAGGAATCAGAACCCAGGCAGTGGAGAATGGAACTGATGATGTATTTTTAGCCCAAGATCTAGATCTTCTAGAAGAGAGGAAGGATAAAGCAGCAATTTAGCTGGCGGCATACCAGCAGCAGTTTGCTAGGGCTTATAATAAAAAGGTTAACCGAAGGGAGTTTCAAGTCGGTGACCTCGTCTTGAGAAAAGTCGTCGGCAACAAGAAAGATCCCAGAGAGGGCAAGCTTGGCCCGAATTGGGAGGGACCCTATAGAATCATCTCGGTATTGGACAATTAGGCATATCGACCTGAAGATAATGAAGGCAAAGAGTTGCTAAGGCCTTGGAATACTTGCAATTTGAAATTTTTCTATCATTAGACTTTTTTCCTTTGTTATTAGCCGAAGTAATAAATAAAATTTTAGCTTGATTTTTTACATTTGTGATTGATAAGATATTTGACGATGTTTCTGGAATACATGCATAATGAGAACCCATTGGGGGGTAGAGAGTTGGAAAATGGTTCCTGGAAAGGTAGAAATTACAAGCTAAAATATGTTTAACACTTGTTGAAATTTGTGAAAAATTTACAAGTTGAAGTTAAACCGATGTCATGTTTAACACTTGTTGAAATTTGTGAGAAATTTACAAGTTGAAGTTAAACCGAGGTCATGTTTAACACATGTTGAAATTTGTGAAAAATATACAAGTTGAAGTTAAACAGAGGTCATGTTTAACACTTATTAAAATTTGTGAAAAATTTACAAGTTGAAGTTAAACTGAGGTCAAGTTTAACACTTGTTGAAATTTGAGAAAAATTTACAAGTTGAAGTTAAACCGAGGTTATGACTAAAAGAAAAATTGGTCTAAACACTTGTTGAAATTTTTTAGAAAAATTTACAAGTTAAGACCAACGTTATATTAAAAGAAGTACTTATGTACTTGCCGAGATAAACCATTGATGGGTATAACCGAGGTATTTCACCCCGAGAAGATTACATAGACTAAGGTGTTAGTATGTTGAAGACATACAAATTATTCTAAGTATAGAATCATGCAATGAAGACAAACAAACAAGCATCCAAAAAGAGGAAGTTGTATTTACATTCGAAAGAAGGCACATCGGCCAGACAGAAAACTTACATTGTTTCAAAGAACAAAAAAAGTACAAGGTACAGAGAAAAAAGAGAAAAGCATCAAACTAAGACTCTTCAGCGTCTTTAGGCGGTTGGGTCTGGAGTTCGGAAGATTGTTAAGAAGACATCTCGGCGGCCCTCTCAGCCGCGAGCTCGGCATCGATTTCTTGAAGAGTTTAGTCGAGGCTCTTGTCGGTAATAGGCACGTCCGATGTTGCCTTCTCAAGAACAGTGTCTTTGGAGACCTCACCCTTCTCATCCTGAGTCAAGTCTAGGACTTGCTCATTTGGAGTAGGGGACTTGGCCCCAGCAGTTTCTTTTGATTTCCTTACCAAAGCTTCCTCCTCAGACTCAGAATCGTCTTCGGACTGGCTTGGAGTAGGGGGGAATGGCAGGGGAAGAACGTCGACATTCTTGAGGGGGAGTCCTCGGGGACGTCAAGCTTTTTTAGAACAGCCATCCAACCAAGGGTGAAACCCTTATTGCATGCCTGCTTCACCTGTTTTTTGTAGTCCGTCGTGACATCGGTCACCCCTACATTGTATGTCTTTTCATCTCGCGGCCTTGATCTTGGCAGATTTTGTGGCCAAGGCATCTTGAAGTTCTTTTTGGGCCTCGGCCATTTTTGTCTCAACCTCTTTCTTTTCAGCCGTGAGGACCTTGGCAATAGCCTCGGCAGCATCAGTTTTCTCTTCGGCCTCATCTTTAGCCTTGATGGATGCCTCAACCTGATCTGACAAGGTCTTCATCTTTCCCTCGGTCTTTTTGAGGGTCTTCTGTAAACCAAAGACCTCCCTGATCTTGTCGGCCAACTCCTTCCTCATCTCAAAAGATTGCATTAAGAAGGAATGGACGTGCTGGATCGCTTGAAGCAAAATGGATAGAGTAGAAGTTATTAGAAAATTCTCTAAGTATGAAAGAATAGAGAAAGAAAAATACCAAGTGTAAGAGACTTACTTGAATAGAATGCTGGAGCATCAGAGAAAAATTTTCGTATTCGCTCATCTTAGCGTTACGATTAAGAACTTCGGGTAGAAGCAAGGCGATAGAGAGGGCAACGCCGACCTCAATGTCGTCGGCGCTATCACCAGCCTTAACTGGCTTGTTATCAGTTGTGATTGGCAGGGCCTAAGGGGAATCATGTTTTAATGGCCCCGAGGTGGTCGTAGAGGACGACTTTTACCTCTTTGATCTGGTAGATTCTGATGGTTAGGCCTCGGCGGGCCTCTTCTCGGCAACAGAAGGGGTCTTCTTGCTCTCGGTCAATTTAAAAATTGGCAAGGTGTCCTTCGTGTCAATCTGAGTCACTGTTGCCTTGGGCTGAGCCTTCTTTAGACATTTTGGCTTTGGCTTTGGTTTAGGCTGGGTTTGTGCTGGTTGAGCGTCAACTGAGTCAGGGATGTCGGCTAGAAGATTTTCAACGACAGCTTTCTTGCGACCCATCTCTACGGCGGCGTTGGCGTTGAGATGGTGGGACCAGATATGGAGCCGAGGTTGACGGTTGCTCTGCTGGATCAGAAGTCGATCCTTGATCTGGCCGAGATGATGAGGCTGTTGGAAGAGTTATGGCGGAAAGAAGAGACTGGCTCTTCTTCTTCTTCGGAACGTCAGAAAGCACCGACTTGTAGGTCGGGATGAAGTTCAAAAGCAAGGGAGCTCTCTGCTTATGAATTGGCAGATCCAGTAGCTTCTTCAAGTCCTTGCTGGGAAAGAAGGACTTACGAAAGCCCTTCGGTGGTTGTGGAAGTACTGCAAAAAGAAAAGCACAGACGTTAAAACAAAGTATTGAAAACTTGGAAAAAAAGTGTTAGAAGGTAGCACTTGGCTCTTACCATTACCCTCTACGAATATTGTTCGGCTGAGAGGGTAGAGGTGAAGGTCGTTATCTGGAGCAAACTCCCAGTTGCCCGAGACAATGAAGTAATCATCCCCGGCTCCCTTATTGGAGTTTAGGAGGTCGGCAACAAGTTTGTATTCAGTAGACCTCGGCTTAAGATAGTAGACATAACCTTTTTCTAATTTGAGGCCACACATGGTGTAGCAGTATTGGATGTCGGCTAAGGTCACCCTAGCATTTTCTCTGCGTGCTAAGGCTATGATACCATTAATGACTCTGTATGAGTTAATGGTTAACTACATTGGGTTAAGCTTGTAATAATGAAGGACTTCACGGAAAATGATGTGTAGTGGAAGCATGAGTCCATACTCAACGAAGGCGACGAACGGAAAGGGCATAGAGTTGACTGTGGGCATCATGGAGTCGTCATCCCCAGCCAACCTAAGGTGAACGTCGGCTGGAATGGAAAACTCTCGCCTAAAGTATTCCAACTTGGTCGGGGTATCTGCCATATGCTTCCACATACCCATGACGTCGGCTTGATTAAAGGTGTTAGATTTCAAAGGGAAGTGTTTTGAAAGGGTATGAGGGACCTCGGCAAAAACCTAAAACTATACTATGGTAAGAGTTTGTACGGATCTAAGGGGAATTTGTGTCAGTTCTTCCTAAGGTTTGTAAGTTCTATAGGCAAATCCCAATCTTAAGTCTAGGCAAGTGAAGATTGAAGGCAAGAATTTGGAAAAAAAACACGACAAACAGAAACAAGAACAGTGACGGAGTCGTCAAGAACATTGACAAAGATTATGCAGGTGTGTGAGGTCAAGAACAGTGGCAAAGATCAATAGATATGAAAGCAGTGTGTGAATAATCAAAAGTGGATTGGCCCAAAAATAAAATCACGATGAAAATATGCCCAAATGCATGATTGAGTTCACATACACAAATTTGTAAAAAATATGAACGAAGCCACAATAACAAAGCATGAATGTAACAGAATTCAAAGAAAACCAAGAACCAGGATGAAAACAGTAGCTTACTAGAGGGGTGAAGCCGGTGTTGAAGACGCCGGAGTGAGGAGGCGGTTCTAATCGGAAGAGGACAGCGAAAGCTTCACCGAAGGAGAGGAATAAAAATGGTTACAGAGCTTAAAGATCTGGAACAATGGCAGATTTGGAGAAGAGAAGTTAGAGAGAGAAAGAGTTGGGAGCTTGAGAACAAGGATGCAAAAAGTGAAGAGACAGAGGGAAAGAAGGGATTTTTGATCGAAACGCGGAGAATGGCAGCAAAATACCATCAATGAGCCTAGGACGATGTGCCTGTCAGACGGCGCACGCACGAGTGATGCGACTTGATGGTGCGTGCCGGGAACGGTCCAGTGGGGGACAGACGTGTGGTAGAAACGGTTGAAATGTTGTGCGTGACAGCTCATACTCGTGATAAAACTCTTGGAGTTCTTGGTTTAATAAAACAAATGACCTCGGCTGGTAGAAATATCTCGGCTAAATAACTCGAATAAACTAGGTTATTGGTTCTAAAAGCCTTGATGAGATAGACTACAGGACCTGGTCGTGTGAAGCTGACGTATTATTACATCGGTAATGGATGATAGAGCAAGATAGCCGACATGCTATACGATATAACGATATAAGTTCCATCACCTCAGGATGTCGAGGTAATAGAACCTAGGGGGCAGTTGTGGGGACATATTTTCCGAGTACCAACACGTGGCCAAGGTGACGCCGAAGTGTCAGCCGAGGTGCCATATGTCCTGGTCATGATGCCGAGATCGTCTTGGCTAGGCCGAGGTTATCTCCGAAGAGAATCCGGGATAAGCGAATAAGGGACAAGAGTCCTAGAATGAGAGAAGACTTCAGTTTGGGTAAAGACAAGACTCTTAGAGAGCTTATCCTAATCCTACTAAGAATCCAAGATTAACAGTAATCATAAGTCCATTAGAGCTAGGCTTCTATTGGGACTAGGTAAGTGTTGGCTATAAAAGAGAGGCACCCCCGTGGGTCTGAGATACGCAATTTATATTCTGAATAGTGAGTTAAGCAATTTTGCTATCTTTGAGAGATAACTGACTTGATCATCAGAGTGCCCTCGAGTGGACGAACCACCGCCGAAATCTCTTCTTTATGTTGCAGGTTGTTCGGCCTTAATCTATTCTGCCGGTACTCTCCAACTAAGTACTAATTTGGCAGTATGATCGGAAATTGACACACACAATATCTATTAAAAAAGTGACTCATTGTGGTATTTTAGAATGGCACCCCGCTCAGTCTACATGTTGGGCAATCTATTCTATTAATAGGGATGGGGAGATTATCTATTGTTTTTTATGCACAATATGTTAATTATTGTTGTTTTTGTGTTTTTCTTTGATATTTATGTCAGGAGCAGTTTTTAAATTTTCACTATGGACTATAAGTGGGAGGGCTGGCGTTATTTATTTATTTATTTGTTAGCAGCTTAGGTATATAGTGGGGTTGGGGTTGACTGAACCCAAAGTGTAGCAAGGGTCCCTAGGAGTGCCTACATATATTTGTTTCACTGTGTTTTACCATATTTGCTGCAAAGATTAATATGTGTGTGCTTTGTTATGTGACATTTGTTTGGGTTTTGACGTTTAAAGTTGATTGCTCCTACAGAATACATATGACTCCGTTCAGTGATGAATATTTGTATGTTGAGATTGCAAATAAGGTAAGTGAAATGAGTTGAAGCACTTGTAGGGTTAATCACTATCATGTCCCCTGTGATTAAGTGAAGGTTAAGAATGATTTGTGAAATTTGCTCGACCTCAATTGTAGGTGATTTTCCCCTCCTATTTCTTGTCAAAAGAATTCAATTTCAGTTTTTTTTTTAAAATTTATTTATCAAAAATAAAAATAAAAATAAATCTGTCTTTAAATGTAAGCTGACCTTTTGGAATCTATCCAATTAAATAGTGATCGAATTAGTCTTACACCTATTTGTATGCAAATTGTAGTGCGCGCTGCATTTTACTAGGACAAAGTCCTGGATCAAAAAATCAGGAACTTTTTTGTGCTGTTATTTTGAGCAATTAAACAAGGAAAAAAGGGACTAAAAACAATATTAGGTCATTGAATTATTTGTAATTTTAGGTAAGATACATTGAATTATATCACTGCTTTTGCCCTTTGTTATTGTGCTCTTATTTAATGAAGATAATATCTTCACTAGGAAAATTTTGTCTTCTGTTTTAGAATCAGTTTATTTTTGTTTGGTCACTTGTTCCTAAATGCATCCATTTGCTTTATATTGTTTATTTCTTACTTCCATCAAAACTTGTTTTTTGTTTTTTTGTTGTGTTTTGGTTTTTTGGCAATGAAAGTGGTCTAATATTTTTTACTCTTATATACGCAGGCCGTCTTTTGGCAGCAACAAAATTATTATGAGGTTGATCTAACACCTTTATATGGATCTGCTTTCCAAGGGTACTTTTCTCAGTTCCGGCTTACTTTGCAATACTACAAATATTATTGAATTTTTAAGATGGTGTCACAGTTTTCTTATTATGCTTGGCTTTAAATGTCTACAAGTGCATTATCGTGCATCTTATTTGTTGAACCTGTTCCTGATCTTTTCCTTCGATAATTTAGTTGTTGATACATAGAGTTTGCTTTGTTGAGGTTAGTTCTTTGAAGTTACATCTTTTGTACGCTATGCAAAATTTTCTTATTTTACAAAATCACAATGAAGAACATCACCATTTAAAAGCTCTAGAAGGGTATTTTGACTAATAAAGTTGGGAGTAGAGAAGAAGGATTCATGTAGCCGACCTCATTTGATGGGAGTTAAGGCTTGGTTTGGTTAAAGTTGGGATAACTGTAAGTAGTGATCATTTGAAGAATGTTAATTTTTCTTATGGGTACACACCGAGCTTATGAGTTTTGATCCCATTTGTAAGAGTGTCTTCTTTACCAAGCAGTGGAGATTTTGTCCATACACATCTAATTCAGATTATCTATAATCTTAGATTGTAAGCAATTTTGAAGAATGTGTACCTTCTAGAACGTCAATAAATTTCATTCTCTTGTTAACACTGAAATAACTAATAATTTCATTCTCAAATAATTAAATTTCATTCTCTTGTTAACACTGAAATCCCTCTGAGATTTTTTTTTTATGAAAGGTAGCCCGCCCTTTGGATTGCCACCCTCAAAATCTTTTCAAAAATATCGAAATGACATTATTTAAGATTTCATAACTCAAGCAGATGGTCTCAAGGCTTGTTTGAGATGATTTTATTTGTGGCAGTTCAATGTTCATTGAAGTGTGTCATTTTGGAAGAATCTGTTATTTGTCCTTCATTAGAAGAGTTAGACCATGATGTGGATGTAGTCTGTGTAGAAAGAAAAATTAGGAGAAACTTTTAAGGGATTCTAGTTGAAAGTAGAAACTGTGAACAATCACATTGTTAGATTGTGGTAAATCCTGATACAGTCAATGACAGAAAAAAGCTGCCTGCAGCTTCCACATATGAATTGAATTAGGTCAATTTGAACACTCATATTATAAATGTGTTGGCAGGAAAGCATTGTTGAATGGTTCTTGAAGCTTTCAAGTACAATGTGTGTGTGTGTGTGCACTCCATGGTTACCATCAACTTGATAGTAAAGCACTGTTCAAAGGTTCTTGAAACTTTTGAGTACATTGTGTCTGTGCATTCACTTCTGTCCGTCATGTTTATTGACAGTAATTATGTTGGTTTTTCTGTTATTATCATGGTGACCTCGAATGATATCTCTCTCTCTCTCTCTCTCTCTCTCTCTCTCTCCCCTTTACTTTCTGTACAGCCAGTGGTGGATGCTTTGATCCTAGTCTATTGGTGGCTCCAGCAATATCTCATATGATTAACTTCACTTCTATAAAGGTATAGTTAACTGTCTAAATAAGAACTATCACTAGCCAATCACAATACTTGTTATAGTATTTATAAAAAATTACTTGTTTCTTTATTAGCATAGCAATTGTTCTTTCCTAGTCCATGACTGGTGGCCATTCTTGGATTCAAAGAGGTCAAGTTAAAAAGGTTTTGTGGAATGGAATTACTGTTTCTGTAACTATGGAACTGCTGAAATTATGGATCACAACGGGGGTCTACTAGGGTACAAAAATGTTAGAGGATTTGATAGCCGCTCACATTGTCTTTCTTTGCAGGGTATATATGACTTTCTGTTTTGCAAACTTTGTGGGATTGTTTGGGTGATGGAATATGATGCAACCTGATTATGAAACTATCCATAGAGGCTGTAATATATCCATGTTGAATTGTATTTAAGTATGAAATAAAGCTTGATGATTGTCTTATATTTTTCATTCTGCAGGAAGAGGAGTTGTATGAAATTGATGTTCCATTGTATGAAATTAATATATCCAGTGGGTACTAGAATTCATGGGTTGGCGTGTTGGTTTGATGTATTGTTCGATGGGAGGTAATCATTTGATGTTTGATTAATAATGTTCTCTCTCGCTCTCTCTCGACCATTGTTAATCCCTCGTTCTACAGTATTGTACAAAGGTGGCTGAGCACAGCTCCTGATGCGCCTACAACCCACTGGTATCAGCTGCGTTGTGTCCTCTCTCAACCAATTTATGTCATGCCAGGACAAGAAATTACAGGCCGACTCCACATGATTGCACAAAATGCTCAGAGTTATTCTATTAACTTAACGATGACAAGTTAGTGTTCATGATCTAGCTAGTTCAGTTGTATTTGTTTGTTAATAGGATTCTTTAAATGATCTAATTAGTGGTAAATGAACTTAAATAGCTAAAAGTTGGGGCGCTGGTGCCGGACAAGGAGGAATAGTCCGGACATCATCCGGCAAATTTGATCTCAAGGAGCCCTACTACGGAATGTCTCAACCCCAAGCCTACTCAATCGCCCAAGATCAGCCAACACATCATCTAACAAATACACAGGTATTGAATCATCCTTGTCATCTTGTTGTGATCCTTATGATTTGGTTTTGAAAGAAAGGGATAATGGCACACCATACCTTGCCATTGTTTCACTTTTCCTATGAATTTGGTCGTTTTCCTAAGTGTTGGTGACTTGGTTTACTGCTTGGCAGGACATACAAATACAATCACAGGATGAAGAAGGATTTGAGTTGATGCATCAACCATCCCAAAATGTGGATATTGAGTACATTGAGTGAGTCACTGAAAAAATAAATAAAAAGAAAAGAAAGAGAAGTTACTAAATACTGATTGATTCCCTGTAAATCATATCAAAATGATTAAACTAGTTGAATAATCAAATATGGCCTGCTTCAAATTATGTCATCTTATAACCATTTATACAAATTTTCAGGGTTATACAAACAAACCTACCAATGAAGTGTTTTTGAAAGAAAATTTCAAATTTCAAAAAAATGTTGGAATGGTGACTGCTAGTTTCTAGGTGCTAGTTCTATTTAGGTCACATTAAAGTTAAAAAACCAACTTATAGTTAAAGCATAGTTTGGACAAACTTAAAAAATATTGACGAAATTAATTCCAAAACACCTTTTCTTTTAGTCATTTTTTTTGTTTAATGGAAAAAGTTGCATAGTTGAAATTTTAGCATAATTTATTAAACAAAACAAAAGCAAATGGAGGAAAATGAAATGCTAATGACTACTATATTCTTCATTTAGTTTAAAATAATAATAAATAAATAAATAACTATATTCTTTATTTTCTTTTGTCAATCAATTTTTTTTTTTTTTTTATTTTTTTTTTTTTGAACAATTTATAAACTTAAAGAATGAAGAATATACTTTACTCAAATAAAAAGAAAGAATGGAGAATATACAGGTGAAGAATATATATATATACATATATGTACATTCTTGATAGTTTAGTTTCTCATCGTAATATTTTCTTTTCCTTTCTTTTTTATTGAAAGTATTTTCCTCAAAAGATTAGCTCTTTTTTTCTTTTTCTTTTTTTGGTATTCTTTTTTTGGTATGAAAAAAGATCAGCTTCTGCTATATACCCTAGCATCACTTACTTTTTTGATCCAACAAATCTCCATAAAATCTGAATTGAACCCTTTGAATTCAATGGCACCAAAAGTTGGACCTATGGTATAGAGAGACCTACACAATTCGCACCACTATCAATCAGCTTTTGCCGCTGCATTCTTAACTCACTGTTGTTGAGTCTCAGCTAACTGCTGCCAAAGATGGAAGCGGTTGAATTGCAATGACATTATAACAGTGGCTACAAAGCATGGGGTGCTTAGCAAACGAACAAACTTGAGGAGAGTTGTTCCAGCATCTTTCACATTTGGAGCCCTCTGCGTCCAAACTCTCTTATTTCCTTCAATGAGGTATTCTCCACTGTACGGTATGTTCTTGATCTATACATTTTCCATAGACGAAAGAATCTGTACCAGTAGATCACCATTTAAATGATAATGGTCATGTTTGTGTTCTTTGTATAATCATTGCAAACCTGAAGAACTAGAGTATGGTAATTGAGAAATCAACGATTTGATGACCCTGACTCGTGCATCTTACTATAAGAAATTTCTAAACCTAGGATGAAGTGGGAAGAACCAGTTTTGTACCAGTGTTTGCTATGCCCAAGGATGATATACTACAACAAATTACACTTTTGGCGACTAAATTTTTAGTCACCAAAAGTCATTTTTCAGTCGCCAAAGATTTTTGCTAACTAAAATTTTTGGTCGCCCATTTGGTAGTTGACTAATTGTCGGCAAAAGAATTGGCTACTAATTTTTTTTAGTCGCCAAAAGTCGTCAATTGGCGACTAAAAATTAGTCACCCAAAAGAAAATATTTAGTCGCCAAAAAGAAAATATTTTTCATCTTTTAGCTACCAACTTTTTAGTCGCTAAAAACGTAGCACTCCTTTTTGGCTACTAATTTTTTAGTCGCCAAAAACATAGCACTCCTTTTTGGCTACTAATTTTTTAGTCGCCAAAAACTTTCATTTTTTTTGGCTACTAATTGTTTAGTCGCCAATAAGTTCCCTTTTTATTTTTTGGCTACTAAATGTTTAGTCACCAAAAGCTCTATTTATTAATTTTTTTAAAATGAACAAATTGAAAATTTTTTCATTAATTTCTAAATTATATGCATTCCATTATCAATGCAACATATAACCTGTACATGTACAGAATAATACATCTATCAATTATAATCTAAATCCATTATCAATAATACCTATTTCATTGCAAACTATCCAAAAACTTTAATAACATCATATTCCAAATATCATATAAATTCATACCAATCAAGTGTAATCCATCTAAATTAAATATTACATACAAAAACACTGGATTTCCAAAACAAAGGATTGTATAAAAATAAATGTCTTTCATATACAGAACAAATGTTCTTCGTACACAAAAATAAATATCCACAATAGCTCACGCAAAAGCAATCTGTAAAAAAAATAAAATAAAATAAAATAAAAACATTGGCACTTATTCAATAATATTGACATTCCAAATTACAGCAACTATAAAATTAATAATTCTGATATATTATATCTGCAAATTATAATAATTATAAAATCAATAATTTCTTGCTGTGAAAGAACGGAAAGTGGTGAGAACAATACAAAAATTTAAGGCATACAGGTAATTTTTCAACAATAAAGAGCATATAAACTCAGAATAGTGTTGTACAACAAGAATGATGGCCAACATTAAATAGAAATGGAAAAGAATTATGAAGCATACTTGGAATCAACCCATCAAAATAAAATGTAGAAATAGAAAGACATGTAGTAGTAAGAAATGCATCTATGAGAAATAAAAACTGGTGCCAATTGAGAACCAAATAAGAAAATGTTGTCTGAAATGGTTCATTTCAGTTATGCTCATTGGAGATGAAGAAGAAGGAAGAGTGATTTCATTCAAATTTAAGGCACCAAGGGCAAGAAAGAAGATTGACGACAAGGTAATGCAAAACATGACGATCAAGAAGTGGAAGATAATATGCCTCAAGTAATTGGGATTTGCTTTCTCAAGTTGACATCAAAGGAAAAAAAAGTTCAAAAAAATTCTCCATTCTCCAAATCAAATTTGCTTTAAGAGCTACAGCTTCAGCACACAGACCATGCCAACTCTCAAAAGGGCAAAAACAAAAGGCATGCATATATTGTACTATTTCGAAGTACAATTTGGAAAGAAGGGGTATCATATAATATAAGCAACCAACACTAGCATATTCTTGATTTTCATCTCAAAACCTAGCTGAAGAAGATTCATTTTGTGCCATTACTTTGCAAATGTGCAAGATCTGTGTATCACAATGTTTTGTCTGTATGACATCGTAATCAAATTAAACATGTTAACTTTTAACAAATTGTGTCTTTATAAATTATTAAAGGAAGTTAATTCCTACTCCTTCAAAGAAATTCTGGCTTTAAACTATCCAACATATCTTAGTTTAAGGTATTTCTAGCATCTCAGTTGATAGATTAGTCAAACAATGGAACTACTCCAAATGACTACTAGCACCAATATATATAGAATATTGATAAAAATGTACCACTTAAAATTATGCTGATTGAATCATGCTTACTAAGTTGTCTAGCATCTATACCCCATGCATGCATGTGTCCATAAGGGATGGTCCATTAGATGCCTATGGAAGTATGACATCTATAAAGGTTTCCCAGTCAGTTTATATGCTACTACTCTCAAAAAGTAAAAGTTGATGAATTGGACAAAAATAAACAATAAATATGGTAGAGCAAATAGGAATCTGAGTAATATTCAAAACCATTAAATCCTGGGGAAAAACTAAAATGAAAAGGAAATGAAAGCAATAACAATAAATTACCCAAAATATCAATAGTTGATGCATGTAATGATTTGAACATTCATTTTTCAGTTGCAGCCACACGTATTCATTCTCGTATACCCGATGCGAAACCTGTTTCTGAACACAATCATGCTCTTCCTTCAAGAGCCTGTTTGCTGCAGTCAACTTCTTGTTCACTAACTGAATGTTGGTAATCTCTTTCTTCTGCTTCTCACTGCACCTTAAAAGAAGGAAAGAAAAGAAAAAATAGTCTTTCTTTCAATTTCACTACTAGTCTTTAAATGCTGACAAGACAAACCATGAATGGAACTCTCAAAATCAAAGTACCAGATTAGAGAAAACAATGGTAAGCAGAACTTGCTCGGTATGAGGATTGTGTGCAAGGATGGACTTAATGAACCAATATCCATGCTCAAGTGGCTGGCTCTCAGATAACCAAAATCAAACAACCTAAATTATAATATTTAAATAACAATAATAAGCATAGTGTGGGCAGAATTTTTTCAGAGTTGGTACTCTATTGTTGAGTGCCTTGGACAAATTCAGAATCCATGGAAAAGAACCAGCAAATGTTCCTTTGTATGAATGAAACAAGAATGAACATCTTTAAAAACCATTGTTGAATTCTACAAACCAGGTTTTCAATTGACATTAATTGCGCATAAAAACCATGAATCCATTACTTCTCTTTCCTGAAAGTATGAAAGAATTTAAAGTTGCAGCAAATCAAGTAGACAAAGATTTATAAATCAACACAGACACAACAATATCAAGCATATATATATATAAATTAAAAAAAGAACTGATAAATTGTTTCTCACAAAATTTCTTTGCATGTCAGAGGCTAGTAAACCAACATGTGGGAATCAACTTCAATAACACAAAAAACAACAAAAACGGAGCTAATCACCATATCCAACTAAAATACTACAGCTGCGGTTCTGAAACCAGAACATAAACAGAGCTAATCACCATATCCAATTTTCCCTAAATTCTAATTCAAATGTAAATTACAATCTAAATTCTAATTCACATCCAATTAACTATATGACTAAAAAAATCCGGAAACTAAGACTCAAAATTTACCCAAAATTTCGGTTCTTACTTGCACAGTCGGCGATGAGACGACCTCAGATGATGATGATAATGGGGGAAAGAAACCAGCGGCCACACCACTCTTTGTGAGGGAGGAGCCACTAATCGAGCTTCCGTGGGTGATGGATCTCAGGCGACCGTGATGAACAAGGAGGTGAATTGGTGCTCCGATTGCCGGCGAATGCGAGGTGGAGCGGCGGAGGAGGGTTGTTCCGTGGTTGGTGGAGCAACGATGAGAGAGGGAGGGAAAAGGAGCACCAGAGAGGGAGAGGGAGAGAGGCGTTGGTTTGTTTAGGATTTGGTTTGAAACAAAATACTATATATGAGTGGTAATTTTACACAATTGGCGACTAAACATTTTGGTCGCCAATTAATTTTATAAATCCCTCCAAAATTTGAAATGTCTCCCTCCAAATATTTTAGTTCTTTGGCAACTAAAATATTTTTTAGTCGCTGAAAATAAATTTTTGACGACCAAACTTTTGGTCGCTAAAGATAAAAATTAATTTTTTATTTTACATTCGGCGACTAAATGGTTTTAGTAGCCAAAATTCAATATACGGCGACTAAAATATTTTTTTGTCGCTGAAAATATGTTTTTGGCAACCAAACTTTTGGTCACCAAAGATACAAAATAATTTTTTGTTTTACATTTGGCGACTAAATGGTTTTAGTAGCCAAAACTCAATATACAACGACTAAAATATTTTTTGGCAACCAACTTTTGGCCATCAAAGATAAAAAATAATTTTTTATTTTACATTTGGTGACTAAATGGTTTTAGTAGCCAAAACTCAATATACGGCAACTAAAATATTTTTTTGTCGTTGAAAATATGTTTTTGGTGACCAAACTTTTGGTCACCAAAGATAAAAATAATTTTTTATTTTACATTCGGCGACTAAATAGTTTTAGCGGCCAAAACTCAATATACGGCGACTAAAATATTTTTTTTGTCTCGAATTCTAGTATTTTTAGCGACTAAATTTTGTTTTAGTCGCCAATAATCAATATACCCCAACTAAAAAACTTAATAGCTAAATATTGTACTTTTGCTGACTAAAAGTTTTAGTTGCCAATTCCACAACTTTTGGGGACTAAATTTTTTTTAGTCACCAAATGTGCATTTTGTTGTATCGATAGTGCTTGAGTTGATGCACTGCTAGTATTATGCCAATTAATTGGCATGCATAACTACGTTAAGGAAACTGGAACGATACGGATATGCTTCTAAAATATTTTGGGTAGCTTCAGATGCAGTCACCCACCAAAAAATATCTTTGATTTTGCATTTAGAAAAATATATATAAATATATATTTTTTTTTATGGTTATTTTGGTGGGTGACTGCATCTGAAATTAGAAACTCAAAAATCACATGGGCAAATCGTAATTTAAACAAGCTTCAAAGAATTTATTTGTAATTTACCTATTATTTCTTGAAATATTTACCAATAAGTCTCATCTCACAAACAAATACTCCAATCAGTCTCAAGTTTTTTTTCTATTGATCTGTTAAATCCTATTAGTGGGGAGTTTCTTTCCGTATAGTCCTATTTTCGATTTTGGTAGTATTTTGGTGGACAACTATACCCTTTTACTAATATGGCAGGTATGATATGACACTCTAACGTGCCGGGTATAATGTGACACTCCAAAAAAATTAAAAATTCCCTAATGTACTTTTCTCAAATGTGACAACGTGACGGGTGTGATGTGACACTCTAAATCTTTTACTCAAAAAAAATTAAAAACTCCTCAGTGTACTTTTCTTAAATATGACGTGGTGGGTATAATGTGACACTCCAAAAAAATTAAAAAACTCCTTAGTATACTTTTCTAAAATGTGACAACGTGGCGGGTATAATGTCACACTCCAAAAAAAAAAAAAAATCCTTGGTGTACTTTTTTCAAATGTGATAACGTGACGAGTATGATATGACACTCCAAAAGAAAATTAAAAATTTATTTGTGTAACTTTTCTAAATATGACAACGTGACGAGTATGTTGTGGCACTCTAAAAAAACTAAGAACTCATTAGTATACTTCTTTCCAAATGTGACCACGTGACGAATATGATGTGACACTCCAAAAAAATTGAAAACTCATTAGTGTATTGTTTTACAATTTTCATACATGATATTCATGTGGTATTACTTTAAATGGCATATACAGTTTAAGATGACAATTTCCAATGTACCCAAAAAATAAAAAATAGAACACTTTTAAAATGACCACATGGGCATATACATGTGACATTTTGAAATGCAAAGGGTCAAAGTGAATTAACACTACAAAAAATTCAGGTTTTTGCGACGGCAAAATGCTGTCGCTAATACTCCTAATGCTGTCTCAAAAAACTTTTAGCGACGGCAAAGAGGGGGTCACAACAGAGGACGTTGCAAAAACGTTTTTGCGATTTGCGATGACAATTGTTGCTTTTTGCAACGGCATTTTACTGTCGCCAATAATATGTAAAAAAGTGAAAACTTTTGCGACGACACTGTTTTACCGTCACTAAAAGTCTTATTTGAGACTGCAACTTATGTTGTCGCGAATTGTGTTTTTTTTTTTGCGACGGTGTGGTGCCATCGCAAAAATATATATATATATATATATAATTAGTAAAAATATTAAAATTACCTTCTTCTTTTTTTTTTGGTGATGGTGTGGTGCCGTTGCAAAAAAAAAATGCAATATAATTATTGAAAATATTAAAATTACCTATATTAAATGAAAAACAATTGAAAAAGAAACTAATAATTGCAAAATAATATAAAAATTCTTATATAGAAATAACAATTTCTCCATAATAAAAACATTGTTGCATCCATAACTACACATCAACAAAATTATCCCACTACATAATGTTCCATAATACATATATAATGTTTAAACACATAAAGTTGTTCATAATTCAAAATAACATAAATCAAAATTAAAAGTTTTCCTCATCATTCTCCGTGGGTAACAAAAACAAAAGTTAGTCGCCTTTTTCACAGGCATGCATTCCACAAGAAGCAAACTCCCACTCGGGAAATATCTGAAAACAAAAAATAAAAAATTAGTGACAATATAATTATGTGTTAATATATTAATTACAAAAAAAATATAAAAATTTAATTACTATACAATTATAAAGATAATTAAGTAAATAATTTTGCCTAGACCGAAATCCGACTCTAACTCCCAAACCGAGAACGCGATTTGAGTCTCGTCCTCTCCCACAAGTCTCTCGTGCCTAGGCGGTCGTGCATGCCAAGTTTCGTGCTAATCCGATGCCGTTTGGTGATTTTGGGGCGTCAACACCTCAAATTCTAAGTTTCTTAGAGAACTAGTTTGCCTAGCGTGAAATCCGATTCTAACTCCTAAACCGGAAACCCGATTTGAGTCTCGTCTTCTTCCACAAGTCTCTTGTGCCTAGGCAGTCATATGTGCCAAGTTTCGTGCTACTCTAATGCCATTTGGTGATTTTGAGGCGTCAACACCTCGAATTCTAAGTTTTTTAAAAAACTAATTTGTGTAGACTGAAATCTAACTCTAACTCCCAAATGGGGAAACCGATTCGAGTACCGTCTTCTCCCACAAGTCTCTCGTGCCTAGGCGGTGGTGTGTGCTAAGTTTCGTGCTACTCCGACGCCGTTTGGTAATTTTGGGGCATCAACACCTCAAATTCTAAGTTTCAACTAGTTTGTCTAGAGCGAAATCCAGCTCTAACTCTCAAACCGAGAGCGCGATTTGAGTCTCGTCTTTTCCTACACGTCTCTCGTGCCTAGGTAGTCGTGTGTGCCAAGTTTCGTGCTAATCCGACACCGTTTGGTGACTTTGAGGCGTCAACACCTCAAATTCTAAGTTTCTTAAGAAACTAGTTTGCCTAAACCGAAATCCGGCTCTAACTCCCAAACTGGGAACCCGATTCAAGGGAGCTAACAACCTCGAATTCATGTGCAACATCAAGGGAGCTAACAACCTCGAATTCATCACCAGCAATTGGAACATTATTCAATCCAATGACCTATAAATTACACAACAGATAAGTATAAGTAATGCTTCAAAGCTCAAACCAAGAATAATATAACATGAAAAACCAAAAAAGAAAATAAAAGATTTCTTCTTTTGACAACTTTGTGGTAATTGAGAAAGCAACTTCAACAAAGAATGAGTTCAAATGGCCACTACGCTGGTTTTTGAAGATACTCTTGGAGCATATGTCTCTACTGCTATGACTTCTTGTTTATTTAACCAATTACCAATCACAGCTTGCCATCTTGTTACAGAACTATCAACATCATTTTGATAAAATATCAGAGTTATTTTGTCAAAGTACATGAGTGTGTAGTATGGCTTACAATTCTAATAATACAACTTAATCAAACTAAGTACAGTGCATTTAGACAAGTAACAGAACAATTTAATCAAACTAAATAAATAACACACACAAAAAAAAAAAAAAAAAAAAGAGTATTATGTTGTATTAACATGCACCTATCTAAATTCTAGAGTACCATTCTCAGATGATTGGTACGCAAGACTTAGTTTGGTTTGGTTTATTTGGTTTATCTTGAGTACCATTCCTCTTGAATATAAATATTTAGAACAGTTCACTTTTCTTTTTTTTTTTGAATGGTCAGAACAGTTCACTTTGATACATAAACATAAATGCATAAATGCATCCAACCATCAGTGACATCAGGCCGTAGCTTATAATTTTATATGAGATGATACATAAATGCACACTAAAGCAGGAAACTCATTCGACACACACAACCCGCTTCAGGTTGGGATGGGGATTATGAGATGAACATAAATGCGTCCAACCATCAATGACATCAGGGCATAGCTTTTAACTTTTTATTAGATGATACATAAATGCACCCAATCATCTGGTAGACTATGCAAAACTCAGCCTTTCTAACACCAAATATATGATAGAAGTTTTCAGCTTGATCAAATTGCAATTAAATTCATAACCATGTTTGCTCAGTTCCCCAATCTTCTTACCCATATATTACTTTAGATTATAGCATGTCAAGATTATCCCTCAAGATACTTCGGTCATAGTTGTGATGTGTAATAGGCTAACAGGAATAAAAGGGGAAAATTGCACAAATGTGGTTCTGAAAGGGTTCAAAGGCATTAGCCTTCAAATCCATAAGGATTAGCCTTCAAATCTTGCAACTTCAATTACAAACAGCACAGAAAGTTAGATACATGGAAAGCAGATGCTAAGAAGCAAGAAAAACAAACTGATTATCATTAAAATTCCAAGAATTACTACACAATTTTTTCATGAATCAACCTAAGAAATTGTTGATAAAACATCTATGATACTGAAACAAATCAAGAAAGAATTGACAAGACAGAAAATCAAAATATTGCTCACACTATTTTGCAACAGAAAGTCACTTTTTATAACATTTGTCATGAATAACAGGTAATTACAAGAATATTATTTATTACTTTATTAGTAATACGAATTCCCAGAAATTTTGTGACTTATCCTCCTTAGCACAAGCATATGTATCATACAGATAACCACAAACCAAGGTTCTTCACTAATATAAGATAAGATCAAATTTGGGAGCATTTCTGGCAAAGAAACCCAAAGTAAGATAACAGATATTATCTGTAAGAAAGACAAGGTGAGCAAACTGTTGTTCACAGATAAGGAAAAAAACCCAAAAGGTAATCAGATCCTCAAAAAGGGATTAAGAAACCCAAAGATCATCCAATATAATGGAGACACATGGAAAGAGCTACACATTTCTGGCAAAGAAACCCAAAGTTAGAACGACAAAATGTCCAAAGAGTTTACCTCATGTCCAGGAGTATCAAGAAAAACACATTGTTGTGACTTTCCATCAATAGGTACCGACACCCTATATGCCCCAATTCCTTGTGTAAGCCCACCACCTTCAGAAGCAGTTACCTGTACTATCTAGCAGTCAGGCTCATATTTTGTATGGTAATTTCCAGATGAACAGTGTGTGCCTTGATATCAATCTAACTCAGAATTAGTAATGTAGGTACCAGAAAGTCAGAAACCTTAAGGCCAAGTTTGGCATGACCTAAATAATACAAAAAGTCAAAAGTCACTATCCTATATAAGTCACATCGTCTTATTTAAATCACATCACTTCTCTAACACATCACATCAAACCCAACCCATATAAGCTAATAAGTCAAAAAGTGCACTTTTTTAGAACATCCCAAACCAACCCTAAATCAAACATTTTAAAATAACAGTCTTAAAACCTTAGTCATTAATTAAACCTCCTTAGGGATGAACTGTTTTGCAAATATGAAACGAGAAAAGCAAAAAAAGAGATGCTAAAATCATTTTACAAAGAAAATTATCCCTTAGTCATTAGAATTAAAAATTTCTTAATGAGTTTATGAATTTGAAAAGACAAAAAAATTAGAATTAAAATTGTCCCTTATAAATTTCCCTTTATGTTTATGAATTTGAAAAGACAAAAAAATGAGAATTAAAAATTTCTTAATGACTTTTCTTCAATCACAGGAGAGAATGATGCAGTTCAGTGAATCAATGCAAAAACAAAGCAACAAAACACAACAATTTCAGACAAATCTAAGGGTTTCGATTTCCTCCAAACCAATGTTCGATCAAATATGAAATTGCTATCTCATTTTTCTCTCTAGAAGTACGAATTAGTTACCTGGTGAATGAGAGAGAAGAGATCTGGATTTGTGTAATTTAAACTACAGATCAGTTAAGAAAATAATCAGAAATTAGAAAACGATTTATGGAGAAAATAATCAAACAAATCAAAAATTATATACGATTGATTTATACATGTAGAGAAAGAGAGTGTAGAGAGAGAGAGACGATGAATCGAACTCACAAAGAAATCGGATTCTAACGACCTTGCCTATACATGTACAAGAAGCAGATATGACTAACGAACCATATTAATGATGAATATAAGTCTCTCGCTGCTCGCCGTCGCTCGACGCCGTCGTCTGCGGCTGCTCGATGTCGTCTCACGTTGTCATTGCCGTCGCTCGACGCCATCGCCTGCCGCTGCTCGCCATCGCTCGACGCCATCGTCTGCCCTGCTCACAATCACGAGAGAGAGAGAGAGAGAGAGAGAGAGAGAGAGAGAGAGAGGGACGGGGATTTTTGGTTCAAAAATTAGGGATTTGAGATTTGGAGATTTTTGGTTGAGGAGGGGAAAACGAGCGGGAATCATATTTTTGGTTTTATTTTATTTTATCTTATTTTTTGAGACGTCAAGTATAACTATCTCAAATGAAAATTTAAGGTAGCGTTTGGTAAGGCTTACGTTTTTTGTTTATGTTTACAAAATTTTTATAAATTGGTTTTTGTTTATTTTTAGAAAAATATAAATTACAAACGCGCTTGGTTTAAACAAAATGTTTAAAAAAATTTCAAAACATAAACTAAAAAACATGTTTGTCCAGGCCTAAAATATTTATATTTATTTTTTTATTATTTATGACAGTGAGATCATACACATTATAATTGAAAAAAAAATTAATTGAAAAAATTTTATTTGAAAAAAAATTAATTGACAAATATATATATTTTAAAAAAAAATATTTGAAAAAAAAATTAATTAAAAAAAATTTGTTAGTCAAATTTTTTAATTTCTGTTTAAAAACCAACGTAAACTCATTTTTTGAGTTTACAATTTTTTCACAAATTTATAAATTGAGACAACCATTTATAAATCAAAAAAATTATTAAACAAGTTTTTATGACAATTTTGTAAATTTTGGTAAATATAAATTGAAAAAGAGATGAGCGAGAGACACACACACACAGAGAGAGAGAGAGAGAGACCATTTCATTTTTTGACTTTTTTCTCTTACAACAACAATGGGCTCAGAGAAAGAGATGAGTGTGAATGAGAGAAATGAACGATTGAGAGAGAAGAGAGAAGAGAGATGAGTGAGAGAGAGACACACACACACAGAGACAGAGAGAGAAAAAAAAAAGAGAAATAAGATGAGCGAGAGATAGACAGAAAGAGAGCAAAAAGAGATGAACAAGAGATATAGAGAGAGAGGGAGAGAGAAGAAAGATGAACATGAGAGATAGAGAGCGAAGAGAGATGAGAGAGCCAGAGAGAAGAGTGATGAGTGAGAGAGAGACAGAGAGAGAGAGAGAGAGAGAGAGAGAGAGACAGCAAAAAGAGATAAAAAGAGATATAAAGAGAGACATAGAGAGAGAGAGAGAGAAGAAGGATGAGCAAGAGAGATAGAGAGCGGAGAGAGATAAGAGAGCCAGAGAGAAGAGTGATGAGTGTGTGTGTGAGAGAGAGAGAGAGAGAGAAAGAGAGAGAAAAAAGAGAGATGAGCGAGAGACAAAGACAGAGAGAGGCCCATTTCATTTTTTGACTTTTTTCTCTTTCAACAAGTGATTAAGAGAAATGAGAGACAAGCGATTGAAAGAAGAGAGAGAAAGAAAAAAAAAAGAGATCGATAAATCGAGAAGGAGATCGATAAATCAAGAAGAGTGGATGGAGAGAGTGAGCAACGCGAACACAGTATGGGAGAGAGAGAGAGAGAGGGAGAGAGAGAAAGACACAGACAGAAAGACGAAGAGTGATGAGTGAAAGAGAGAGAGAAAGAGAAGAGAGATGAGCAAAAGAGAGAGAGAGACAGAGAGATAGGAAAATGAAAAAATGGGTGAAACACTACAAAAATTTTAATTTTTTGCGACGGCAAAATACCATCACTAATACTTCTAATGCCGTCTCATCAAAACAGTCTCTTTTTTTTTTTTTTTTTTTTAGCAACGGCACCTATTACCGTCGCAAAAACTCTCTTATTTGCGATTGCAGTTCATGCCGTCGCAAAAAACAGCTTTATTTGTGACAACATAGGTTACCGTCGCAAAAAAGTTGCTTTTTGTGACAGGAAGGGGTGCCGTCGCTAAAAACCCCTTTATTGGCGATGGCAAAAATCACTTTTTGCAACGATAAGTGATGCCGTCGCAAATGCTTCCGTGTTATAAAGCCCCTTTTCTTGTAGTGTAACCAACAGTTTCAAAAGAATTAACCACCTTAATAATGAACAGAAATTAGTTAAGTATTAGGTATTAATAGGAGGAAAAAAAAATGCACTTCACAACATTATGGGAGCTAGAAATATTGGGTCAGGAATTCAATGTACACATAAGCCATCACTTTTCTTTACAAGATGTGAATATAGAACATATAAATCAATTATGTGGTGCAGCAGAATCAACATTTTAGCTAAAAGTGCAGAGGCCAATAAGGAAAATGAGAAATAGGGAGTCCCATACTAGATTGACAATTGTAAATCATAAGACATTGAGTGCAGAAAACCTATATGGAAAACAGAATCTAAATTCATTAACCATCAATATTGCAACATCCCTAGTGCCAAAAAATGTAGAATGATAGCTAGGTGGTAAAGGAATCACACGAAAGGAATTATTTAGTTCTTTATGATGTAAAGTAAGAAAAAAAGTACCTAAGGATATAGTTCTTTATGATGCGAAGTAACATACCCAACATAAAGTCAATCTTTGGCAGCGTCAAAATAGAAATCTGATAAATCAACAATTGCAAACCGTGGAATGATCTGAAGGGGGGGAAAATAAATGAAAAATATGCCATACAAAAGAGCAAACTAAAATGTTTTCAAATCTCCAGTTGAATTAGGTCTTAATAGAAATGAAATAAGAGAATGAATTTAGAAATAACCATGGAAAAAGGACAGAGAGATCTATTAACAGCCCTAGAAGTTCAAAATTATAGGGAAGTTCCTAAAATAGAAGAATGGAAGCAGAGGAGAAATGAAGATTAAGGACCAAGCACTATCTAAGAGTGAATATTTTCATTATTTAGGATCGATTATCACAATGGCTGAGAAGATTGAAGCGGATGTGATTCATAGAATTAAGATGGGGTGGCTAAAGTGGAGGAGTGCGTCTAGGATACTGTACGATAAACAAGTATCCACTAGACTAAAAGGAAAGTTCTATAAAACGGCTATTAGGCCAGCGATGTTGTATGTGACAGAATGTTAGGCAACTAAGAAACAACATGTAGATGAGTGTTGCTGAGATGAGGATGCTTAGGTAGATGTGTGGCAAGACTAGAAGACAGAATGTTGGGCAACTGAGAAACATGTAAATAAGATGAGTGTTGCTGAGATGAAGATGCTTAGATGGATGTGTGGCAAGATTAAAAAAGATAGAGTTAGGAATGAGTATATTCGAGAATAGGTAGAAGTAGTACTGATAGAAGATAAGTTGAAGGAGAATAGATTGAGATGGTTTGGTCATATACAACGGAGATTAATAGAGACAGTGGTGGAGAGATGCGATACAGTGAAGGTAGATGAAAGTATTAGGGGAAGGGATAGACCTAGATTAACGCAAACTAGTGTAGTAAATAGAGATATGAATCTCCTTAATTTGACTAATGATATGGCCTTGGATAGAGTCGAATGGAGAAGAAGGAATTATGTAGTCGACCCATTTAATGGGACTTATGACTTGGCTTGGTTTGGTTTGGCACAAGATCCTATATCAGATTCTGGTTGTTCTTATGGTACTGGTTGATCCTACGTGATGCAAAATTGATATAACATGTCAAAAAATGTGTGGTTTAGGGGTGAAGAAGGGTTGGGGATCACAAGTTCACAACCATACAACCTAGTTTGCGTAATAGAATTGGGGTCTAGGGGCACCGCAAGTCAATTTGAGGTCATGAACTCTTGGAGGTAAACCATGCCTTCTAATGCCAAGCCGTCAAATGAAACATTGAAAGATGACCTTCCAGCATAGGAGCCATGTTATAAGGGAAAATAAAGTGAGTCTGTTCTTTGAGACATAGATTCCACATAAAATTCACTGTTGAGTGAATGTATCACAGAGGTTATAAGCATCAAAGAACAGGCATAGATACCACATTAAAGAAAAAGATTGGTGATCCAGGACTTCTTTTAGCTTTCCATGGATCCATGGATAGGTCAATTCCGAAAGTGCATATTGGTTTAGAGCAGTAGTGCAAAGTTTAAGCAGAAGTTTGACACTAACATAAATAGTTTTTAGTTGCAATAAGTGAGCTTGTACTTTTTCTGTCCTGTTCATGCTCAGATCTTGTTTTCATGGTTCCCTTCAAAGATTCTCTTTCACTCTCTCCTCCTTTGATATGATATATAACTCACTGTCAACCAGATCAAGAAATACGTACCTGGAAAATTTTGAAGAATTGATCATTTTTAAAACTATCTTTGATGTTCTTTACAACATTTTCAAGCTGAAACAGAGCATGCTGATCAATCATGGAAGATCACTATATGGAACAACATTATCACCCTGTAAATAAAAGAATATAAAATGAGAAAAAGTTACAAAAAGAGATCAAAACAATATTCTCATTTATATCAGTTCTGACAACCAAGAAGCAATAAAAATTTTAAATGAAGAGCCAGAAAATGGGGAACTATAATGCAATATGAGCATGTGTGTGTATGTGTGTATGAGAGAGAGAGAGAGAGATCAACAAATATATATCTATCAATGGAGATACGGTTATTTGAAGGTGACTACTGACCGGCAATAAACAATAAGTGGCTTCAGGGAAAGAAAAAAAAAATTAAATAGGACAAAAATGAGACTCTTTTCATCCAAGAGATAGCCTGAACCCAATGGCTATGGTTCTCAGAAAACATGAGCATACCTCCCAATCATGAAGATTTGCTAAAAGAAATCATAATGTTCCTCACATCTTCCTATATATGTCAGACATTTGGCGGAGGACTTGAGGCCCAATCAGCACATCGCTAGTATAATCTACACTTGAAACCCAGAGTCTCAGGACATCAGCTCCATAGGAAGGTGCTTCCTGCAAAGGCAAAATAGAAACTCCATTGATCATTCAACAAATGAAAAGATGTGTTTGAAATATTTTAACCAGTGACTAACCCCTGGGTTTTTGCCTCCTCCAATCACGGTAATTGGATCTACAACATTACCCAAAGATTTTCTCATCTTCAACCTCTCTCATCCAGCCCAAATCCATGCATTATCACACAGAAATATGGTGCCTTCCCTGCAAAATGGTAATAGAATGTCAAAAACCCATGTGTCATCTTAGAACCTTAATATTGCAAAGACCTATAAGTAATTACGAAAATATTTGCACCGAAAAACAACCTTTGGAACCATTGCAAGCTATAGAAATTGTTATTTTTATTTCTAAAAATTGATGAGTAAAACTTTTGGAGAAAAAGGAGGCCAGCACAAGCACCAAATCAACTGAACAAATCTAGACTCCATTATTTTTCTCTTCCCTTCCAAACCTAGTTAACCATCAACGTCGATTCCTTCTCCCCACCAAAGAAGCATTTCTTCTCAAAGAGCCAAGGCCTCTAAATAATTCATGCTGCACTCTTACTTCTTCAAGCTACCTTTTATTTATTTTTCCTTATTTCAAAAGCTTTCTCCAAAGCCACTTACTCATGAGTACTTGATTCATTTGGCACAGTGACCCACATAACATTAGCTTTTTCATTTTTTTTAATAAAAATAAAGAAGCATTACAGTTTGGTCCCCACCAACATGGGTTATGCAAAGAATAAAAAAGCATCATATCTGCCGGTACAACCAATGCGGAGCCTTCTAAAACAGCACAAGATTACTGAACATGGAGGACATGAGCGCAGAGGGGATCTTAAATGGAGAGAGAAAGAGTGGCAGTAAAGTCTTCTAAGCATGTCGGACGAGAAAGGTTACTTTTGGATTGCTTGCATGGAGGTGGATACCCCTTCTCATAGAAGGGATGGGCTTGGAGACCAGCTCACCTGGACACAACATCGCAAGCTCAGGGAGAAATGTCTTGTGCACCTTGGCCTGACAAAGTGAATGTTGCAACTATCAACAGAGCTGTAATTCTCAGTGTTCAGCAGTAGCAACAGGTAGGTGGCTGTGCTCAAAGTACGGAGGAACATAGGGCACATCACGTGTCTTGCCCAAAAACTGGTGTCTTCTTGTGAAAGCCTTTCTATAATATTGGTAAAGGTGTAGGTCTCTTTGAGAGAGGAGGGAACAAGGCATCTTGACAAAGCGAAGCCTCAACTCCAGGCTCCAAGCCACATGTACTTTGATGATCTCAAGGTGGGGGTCATAGGTGGTTCGAGTTTCCCCAAGACTGAGGCACCAACCGGAAGGGGTTCCTAGGCCTTGCTCTTGACCTAGGCTGGTGTAGAAAGTACAAATATTAGGATGCCCTTTTGTGAAGTATAGAGGATGTGTGCTCAGTTGAGGAGTCGTCAACCGAGTGAGGAAAGATCAAGCACTAGACAAGCCATTGAGAGGGGCACATTTGACAGGAGAGTGAGTGTGCCTAACATTTGGAGATACTTGGAGGGATTATAGATAGCTCAGTCAGAGGTTTGTTTGGCCCAACCAATCAGTGCCCTGAGCATGATCATCAAGCTGTATCAAGAGATGCCTTAGGCATGATCCCTTTAGAAATCGACATATTGCGGAAATTATTTCCCCTTCAAGATGAGTTACATATAATTTAGGTAAAGATGGGAACTTTGATTTACAGATATCACCCATCAGGAATACACAAAATTTTGCACCGGTAAATTTATCAACCAACACTCAATTCGTTAAGAATGCTAAAAACAACATAATGATATAACGTTGAACTACAAATAATTCCATGTAGGGCAATAAAGAGCACATTCAGATGATCATTACCTTTTGTAGTGATACTTGTTAATAAAGAACTCTGGAACCAACCACGATGCTGATCTGTACCTTCAAGATATAAATCTGCAGGAAAACTAAGCCCACTTCTTTTCTCCAACACAGCAGCCCAAGAAGAGCCTAAAGTAGGTCATGAGCAATTAACCAATGATGAGACCCTTGTAGCACATTTTACAAGATGAAATAACGGACTGCAGGTCAAATCTAGAAATATCAAAGCTAAATGCAATTGCGACCATACTTCAATGACTAAGGCATATATAAAGTAATGGTAAATGTCACTGACAGGATTTTCAGATACAAGAAATTTTTGGGAAAAGCATGCACTTAATAAAGCACATGATAACAGAAGTCCAATTACTCAAAATTTTAAGCTGCAGTCTGATGATGAGAGGGCTTGATGTAAAGAATTCTTCACTATTCTACAGCATTTTAATATGCTTAATTAGTGTCATTCAGATCCACAAATATTTATCAGACAAAAAAGGTCCAGGTTAAAGAAATTCTCCCAGAAATCCCTTCAATCAAAATAACAATTGTTCAAATAAGAAAGAAGGCAGCAATTCCTTTTGAAGCTTCTGCCCCCTCCTCTTCTATTTGTTCATTCTCCAACAAGAAAATTTCTGAAATGTCCATAGTTTGAGAAATGAAAAAAAAAAAAAAAAAAAATTGATTTGCCACCTTTTGTCATTATGGTTTCATTTGTTTCGACGTAAAATATTTTACACAATTTTTTTATTTTTTTTTTTCAACGTTTGGTTGACACTTGAAACAAAAATATTTTATTGCTTAAAAGGGAAATTTTGATACAATAAAGTGTCATTTATGACTTTTTAGTGAGCTAAGATACTTGTTTGAAAAGGCTAAATGTGTTAAAAAGGTAATGAGTGAGAGTCAACTTTGTAAATATTGACGTACGGAATTTTTAAAGGTAAGTCATTTTTGAGAAAATGCTGTAAAAATATTTTCCTTAAAAAATGTTTTTCCTTACTTTTTTTTCAACAAAACAACAGGAAATGAGTAAAATATTTTTGAGAAAAACATTTTACGTCAAAACAAATGAACGGCTCCTATATGTTTTCAATGAGAAATTACCCATTCAAATTTCCAAAAAATAAGCATTCTAGAAAAAATAATAATAATAATAATAACAATTTCCATAAAGTGATTTTTAAAAAGTATTTCTCACAATTTATCAGCATTTTCTTTGTTCTGAGAGAACTGGAACCAAAATGCCCAACAATTTGAAAATTTGATTCTGAAATCTTATGTTAGTTGCATTTCTGATGGCCTCAGTTTTCTAAATTTTTGAAGCACATTCAAAAGAAAACAATACAAAAAGATAAATGCAATAAGGGCTTGTCAGAAACTGAGGCGAAACTCAGAGGAGAAGCATTTGCTCCTCAGCTGTCTTTTCCACCATCCAATTAGGTTTAACCACTAAATCAGTTGCCATCAATATCAAAGGTTGAATTTATCATCATCCAATGATCAACCTATTTACAATTATCCTTTCTGATACCGAGTATCTGATCCAATTGCAAAGTTGTGATAAAATAAGATGTCACCAAAATGCTGATAAAAATAGTTTGTCACTTGTTACTGGAATCATTTAACCAAGTGAAAAAAATAAAGAACCATTTGATGACACTTTTTTCTCAGGAACACCAAAACCACAAATCAAAAAAATGCCAAAAAATCCCAAAAAATCTTGTGATACTATATGGTAAAAAAGGACATCAGTGATCAAAATTCAATAGTACTAAAAATCTGTGTGTTTTTTTCACTAGTAAACAAAATTAAGTGCAACATTAAATTATGATACCTGAGTCAAACCAAGCATCCATTGTATCAGTTCCCTTCTCATATTCTGATGCTTTATCACGATACACATCAGGAAGTAATTCATTCACTGTCATGTACCACCAGGCATCACTACCCTTTTGGCAAATTATAGCTGCCAAGATAAAAACAGTCAAAGTATCAGAAACAAAAATTTATATGTAAATGTTTAGTAGCTTCATAGAAACTTTGCAATTACAATAATCAGAAAAGGCAGGCAAATAATGCATTGAGAGAGCATATCAAAGATGCTGACAGGCAAAAAAGAGGGGAAATAAAGAAAAAGGAAAGAAAATAAAGTAGAGTAGAGACTGGGTATCTACATGAAATGCAAAAATAACACTTTATGGTTTCTAAATGTAGAGTCAAACTGCATAGATATGAACCTACCATATAAAAGAAAATAAAAGCAGACTTGTTTTACGAGGTCCTTAGTCCTTACACTGGATATGATCAATGGTATCTTCATTCAGGAGAGGTTCCTTTGATTCCACATGATAAAAGACTGGAATGGGGACACCCCATGTCCTTTGCCGTGATATACACCGGTCAGAGTGGCTAGAAGTCATTGCAGGAATTTTTCGCCTGAAAATGGATGTGCATTTTGGAAACAGAGTCAAAAGTATAATTATAGCATTTGTCAGACAAGGACTGCACAAGTAAAGCATATGCACAAAAAAAGTAAAATGAATTGAAATATCAATGCATAGAAAAATTAAATTGAAATTTCATATTTAAAGGGAAATAAGCAATTAGCATAAGCAAATGGCCCAAATACATCATGTAAAAAGTCAAAGTTGAACAGCTTAATACTTCTTTTCAAAGTTAAAACCCCAAGACTTACCAAATTAGGAGCTCAAATATAACTAAACTCAGAAGCAAGTATAACTGATGGACATATAGCCAATTACACAACAATGCAAACAGTATGAGCTCTATATTTGTACAATAAATAAAGAGGTGGAGGGAAGTTCCGGAATTGGTATCTCTATTGTCAAGACTCGAAAATGTTTCTTTGTCTCCAAATTTGGAGGATAGGTGGGTTTGGAATATTCATTCGTCGGGTTCTTTTACTTGTAAATCTTTTCTTGACAAAATCATTGATAATTCTCATGTACCTCGGTTTCTGTTTCATTAGAAGATTTGGAAGCCATGTGCTCCTCTTAAGGTGAAAGTGTTCATGTGGATCTTGGTTCATGGGGGCATTTTGACAAATGATCCATTGCAAAAGAGGAGACCTTCACGGTATCTTAATCCTCAATGGTGCATTTATGTGTTGTAAAAGTGGAGAATCTCTGGATCATCTATTTTTGCATTGCTCGGTGGCTGGGCGTTTGTGGCATAGGGTGTTTGGATTGGGCGATGTGATGTGGGTGGCCCCAAAAGGAAGTGCTCAAATGCTATTATTTGATTTTCAAGTTTTTGGAGGTCAAAGAGGGCTAAAGTGCTTTGGAGTTGTGTTGTCTTTGCAATTTTCTGGGTCATTTGGTTGGAAAGAAATGCGCGTGTCTTCGAAGGAGTTGCCCGGGATATAGATTATTTATGGGATAGGGTGAGATACTTGGCGTCTTGTTGGGCCTCAGCGAGTCCAATGTTCCGAGGGATTCCACTTTTTATGTTTGCTACAGATTGGGTGTCAGTTTGTATTGTGTAGAAGTAACTGTTTGTCTTTTTGTATTTTGATTTGTTTCTTTTTGGTTTTTTCTTCGTTGTGTCATCTTTCTTGTAGAGGATGCCTTATACTCACTTCTTTTTGGTGTTGCGGATCAAAAAATAAATAAATAAAGAGGTGGAAAAGCATCAACTTTCATTCTTGCTCAAGCATAGTTGAATAAGGATTCATACACCACTATTCAGCTAGGCATAATTTAACATATCAACATGCTCCCTAAAAATCAGTGCTCAAATGTTCATGCCTAACAGATATAAAACTAAGGAAATGGAAAGCATGAAAAGAGTCAAACTGGGGTTTTGCATTATCACATACAAACGTAGGATTTTCTGCAATAGAGATGTTACTTGGCTGATTGCATCCATGGCAGCCTCCCTGAATCCTTTCACAGACGCAAACCATTGCTCAGTTGCCCTAAAAATTGTAGGCTTCTTTGTGCACCGCCAATCATATGGATACTTGTGTTCTGCAAGATAGGAAATATATGATGTCTTGTAAAGTAACATGTTATCTCATCCTACTTTATAACATCAAGAGAGAACCATAGAAAATTTCCAAAATTTGCAGTAAATGAGAGAAGACAACTTATTGTATGGTTCTACCATGATAATCGACATGTGCTCATCCAAGTATTCAATGACAGCAGCATTACCACCCCAAGTACATCAAGCCCACTGAACTTTCCATCATCATCCACAGTGGAGTGTATGGGCAGACCATACTTCAAGCCAGTCACACAATCTTCCTAACCATGACCAGGAGCTATATGGACCAGCCCAGTTCCAGACTCTATTGTAATGTAACCTTCCCCAATGATAACTGGGCATTCTCTGCTATCTATTGGATGAATATACCTGAAGCCACATTTAAAATCCAAATGTTAGATAGCATCATGCCAACAATTCACTACACTGGAACTCTAAAGATCTGTAGTTTCTGAGGTAAATTTGGACATGAAAAAATCACAAAAACAAAGGACAATGATGGAATCATATTTGCATGGCATAACTCTTAAAGGACATACTATAGTTCAAAATTTCTATTTCCAAACATAACTGCAGTGTTCGAGATCTGAACCCATTAGTATTTTCTTCACAACAAGTTTTGAGCCCCATTTTGCTTCTAATGTTGACAAAAGGTCCGATGCTATGATGAGGAAGGGCTTGTTCTGCTCCTTCAGAACATTGCCAAGCCTCTTCTTTCTATCTCCAGGAGATGTAGAAGCATCTCCCAAGAGTGCATGCACCTCAACAACAGCATATTGAAGCTTCGAATTCACCGCAACAGCTGAGCATGAAAAAGGAATATGATATTACATATTTATCTAAATGTATACAAGGAAAAGAGTGTCATAGAGATGTGTATGCATGTCACACTGCAAGCAAAATGTACAACATTGCTATCTGAAGTAAATAGACACAGTTTAGAGGACTAACAGTCGGTGCAGTTTCTGCCATAAGCCATATTTCTCCTACAGTAGTAGTGCATACTATAAAGAAAGAAACTGAACAACAAAGATAAAGTCCATAATGGTGTTATGGCCCTAGGCAAGTGATCATCGGCGAGTATACACTCTACACCATACCTTACGACATCGTTATTTCCCACTAAGGCAGGACTCAATTTTCTCAAAACCATGGCTTAATGACAATAGTTATATGGATGAAATACACGCATAAGAGGCCATGGAAAATTTGGTTAGTTTTCTTGAGTTTCAACAACATTGATGTGAATACATAGTCCTCATATATAGGATGAAAAATAGTACAGTTGACTTGTTTAATCAAAACTAGTCAGAGGAGCTCAACCACTTTTCCATCACAAATACTCTTCAAATGGTAAATGCTACTACTAAAGTGGATAGCTATAAAAGATAATATCAACTGGTGCAATTCAACAAATTTTAAGGAAGATTGCATCAATGAATAAATGAGCATATTGAGGCTGTTCCTAGCCCAAAAGAAGATGTAAATGCTCATGCTTTAAACAATGTCCATATACCATATACACAAGCGCTAAATATCAACAATATATAACCTCTTATTGTCATTTCATTACATAGTATCATTAACTAAAAAAAAAGTGAGGAATACCAAGAGAAGATTTTCGAAGATGGGGTGGGATTTATAATATAAAAAAAAAAAATCAAAAACAAAAATGAAAGAAAGAAAAAAGAGAAAAAAAAATAAATAAATAACACCATGGGTAATCCTCAAAGTTCAAGAAGAATTATGGGACCCTACTCAGCTATAGTGAATAAACAAATTGGCAATAAATGCAAATCACAACGGTATGATCAAATAGATATAATGAGTCTTTTCAACAGTAAAACAACAAGATTTTAAGTTGCATATTTTTTTAGGCCTTCCATGGGAAAAAAATTATAAACTAAAACTACAAGACCCTCAGTATTACTTCGTCATGAGACATTTAATTTTTTTTTCCCCCTCAGCCCATCAAATCAGGCAGATTCTCTTTTTTTTTTTCCATGATAATCTGGAAGATAATATTTTCCAAATCACTCATTGTTCTGGGTTCTTCACCCTCTGCAAGTAACATTAATTCCACCAAGAACAGCTATTTTTTTAGGAGATCAAAATGCATGCTCAAAACCATGATGATGAATGACCGCCGAAAGCAAGTTTCAAGAAACAAAAGCAATTGTCTTGCCCAATCCTGAACTAGATTCTTTTTCTTTTTTTTGTTGAAATCTAGCACATTCAAACCAACTTTGAACAAAAGCTCAATTACGCAAAAATTGCAATATGTAACTAGGAAATAGGCGACATGAAGCCTGGATTTTAAACAGTTGCCTTAGTTTTAAACTTTAAACATTGAATGATATCAAACTTTGATACAGATCTAGTTATAAAAGCAACCAACAATGATGAATCGCAAACAATGAATACAAGCACTGAAATTATTGAGTAAATAAATTAATAATCCTTATTATAAAAATTAAAGTAAAATAAAACACTTACCAGCATTGGCTGGAATAGTCCAATGAGAAATAGTCCAAATGGCCAAGGACAAATTGGGCAAAAATTCCCCCAATAAACTACCTGAAGTTGGAGATGCGCTGACTAATCTGAAAGTGGCATTAGCATATATGCTCTTTGAAACATGCCCCTTGGGATACTGAAATTTTACAATTAAAAGCATAGCATGTCAAATAAGTGAAGGTATAAGGGATATTCTTGTAGAATGAAATTTTTATAAACACATAAGGGAGAAACACGTTAAAAATAACAAATCCTTCTCACTTTTTTACTTCTTTAATTCCTCGGTCTGTTTGTTCGAATTATTTTTTTAAAAAAGGATGTAGAAGCTGTTGGTGTAACATTCAGAGCTCACCGTAAATACACAGCTCCAAAGAAGAAGAAATGCCCAGCTTGAGATACATGCCCAGCTTGAGATACTAGAGTTTGCTTCAAAAGTGGAGAAACGAGGACCATGTCGAATTATTATTTACAATAAAGACCTGGATCCCTTTCCCCCACCCCCTTTACCCCTCTCAACATGATTGGTCAGCTTTTTTTTTTTTTTTTTTTTTTTTTTTTTTTTTTTTTTTTTTTTTTTTTTCATTCTCTTCCAATCACCATCCATCGCGTATTTGTGAAAAGTAATAGGGTGATGATTGGAAGAGGTCTCAATCATGACCTTATTATTTATTTATTCCCAACTACTACTCTTGAGATTACCATTCAGTGTTACCTCATGATGGAGAGACATGTTTAATGTAATTGCCACCTTTATTCACTTAGATAATACTGCCAGTCAAGCCACTCAAATCCAATTTATTAGTGCCCCCAACCCCTCATCTAAAAGCTATAAAGTATATGACATGTACATTATTATTCTTTTTCCATGACAATTTGCTTCACATTGTACAGTTAGTCTTGTCTATGGTTACTAGTAGTAGTAATTGTTAGAATAGATAACAAGTTAGAATAAGAAATATGTTATTGTATTTTTTTTCTTATTTGTTTCCTTGATTGGTGTAATGGGCTGGCCCATATATTATAACTTATAACTCCTGTAATTATTCAGTTTGCCTCATTTTCTGATTCCTTCTCTTCTCTAAACCTACATGTATCATAGCCAAAACCCTAGCCCCATCTCTCTATTGCCTTTCCTCTCTCGTCAAAACAGTCCAGACTGTCCACTGTAGCCCACACCCAGCCTACCTACAGTCAAATCCCAGTCCCAACACCCTTGCCCAGCTTTCTCGACAGCCTCTTAGGCTTCGTCAACCGTCCTTCCCACCTTCTAGGGGACTGTCGGCACTACCTCTGGCTTCCTAAGGGGTTGTCGGCAGTCCTTCTGGCTTCTTAGGCCTCTGTCGGAACTCTTTCTAGCCATCTGGGCCCTCGTCGACCAACCTTCTATCTGTGTCTACCTCTGTTGCCCTCTTTGACTTCAACTCTCGTCTCTGTCAGTCTCGTCTCTCGTCTCCAGCCTCTATTTGTTTAGTCCAACTCTGTTAACCATTTTTTAAACTAATCACTACATATAAAAAATAAAAATATAAAAAAAAAGGTTACTTTCTGGTGATGTAGAAGGAAAAAACAAAAACAAAAAAAAAATCTGGATTGTGTGGTAACGTTTACATTTTCAGTTTATATTTATAAAAATTTTATAAATTGGTTTTTGTTTTTTTTTTATTTTTAGAAAAACATAAACTACAAACGCGTTTGGTAATTGACAAAATGTTTAAAAAAATTTAAAAATATAAAAAAAAAAGTGAGAAATGGCAAGTGGTGACAAATAGCGGTGGAAGGCAGTGGTGGAAAGTGGTGACGGTGGGTGGTGGGTAGCTGGTGGGTGGGGGTGGTGGTGGTGGGTGGGTGACGGTGGTGGGTGGTAGCGAGTGGTGGCGGATGGGTGGTAGTGGCGGGTGATGGTGGTGGGTGGCTGGGTGATGGCGGCGAGTGGTGGGTGGTGGTGGTGGTGGTGGTGGTGGTGTTGGTGGTGGCGGCGGCGGGTGGTGGGTGGTGGCGGGTGGGTGGTGATGGTGGGTGGGTGTGTGGGTGGGTGACGGTGGCGAGTGGTGGGTGGTGGTGGCAGGTGGGTAGCGGATGGCGGGTGGTGATGGGTGGTGGCGGGCGGGTGGGTGGCGGGTGATGGTGGTGGTGGTGGGTGGGTGGGTGACGGTGGCGGGTGGTAGGTGGTAGCGAGTGGGTGGTGGTAGTAGTGTGTGGTGGCGGGTGGGTGGCAAGTGGCTGGTGGTGGTGGGTGGCGGTTGGTGGATAGTTGTGGCAAGTGGGTGGTGAGTGGTGGTGGCAAGTAGGTGGCGAGTGGTGGTGGCGGGCGGTAAATAGTAGTGGTGGGTGGTAGGTGGTAGCGGGTGGGTGGTGGTGGCAAGGGGTGGGTGGTGGTGGTGGTGGCGGGTGGCAGGTGGCAGGTGGTGGTGGGCGGTGGTGGCAGAAGACGGTGGTGGAAAATGGTAATAGGTGGTGGCTAGTGTTGGGTGGTAAAAAAAAAAAAAAAACTGAAAACTCAAAATGGAAACACATTTTTTGTGTTTTCATTTTTTGGCCAAATTTATAAACTGAGACCACTGATTTATAAATCAAAAATTTTACCAAACAAGTTTTTATTTGAGTTTTTTAAATTTTTGTAAATATAAATAGAAAATTAAAAACGTAAGTGTTACCGAACGGCACCTTAATATTCTTAGTGATTATTATGCTTGTTACTCCACTCTCATCCTTTCGGATTTGTGATTGACATCGTGTTTGAGGGATTGTATTTGAGGAATAATTAGTAAAGTCTCTATGGCAGATTTGACCTGTGAATCTACTACCTCTCAGCCATCCCAGGGTGAGAGTTTTGTTATCCCTTCCACTATGACTGATGACCTCCACACTACCTTAGAATCACTACCTCTCTATTCAATGGTTAGAATTACCTAGCGTAGTCGCAGAGTCTGACTATTTTCTTGAAGAGCAAGGAAAATATGGGATATGTTGATAGGCGGGTTCAAGCACCCAGTATCACCGACCCTCATTATTACCAGTAGGAGATCACCAATTCTCTGATTATGGGCTGGTTAATCCATTCTATGGTTCCAAAAGATTGGAGAGGGCTACTTGTCTAAGGACACTGCCTAAGATATTTAGGAGGCTGTCGCCACTACTTATTCTAGAAATGAGAACTTCTTACAAGCTTTCGAGTTTCCATTGAAACGTCGGTACAAGATGAGTAAACTATCCTTTAGTATTTTACCTTCCTTAGAAATTGATGGAAGCGGCTTGATCACCTTCAGAATTACAAGCATGTCTGTCCCACTGATTCTGCTAGTTATAAAAAGTTTGTAGCGCAAGAGCGGGTCTTCAAGTTCTTGGAATGCCTAAATGTGGAGTACAATCCGGTTCGGAACAAAGTACTTGGCATGGATGTGCTTCCTTCTCTCCAGGAAGTTTTTGTTTTTATGCAAAATGAGGAAAGTTGCCGTTCTGCGATGCTTCATTCTGCTACTACTGATCGCTCAGCCTTGATTTCTGCACCCTCTCACGATGGCCACCATATGACTCGTGATTCTCGTCCTTCCTTTGAGAAGGATAATCTTTACTGTGACTACTGTCATTGACCTCGCCACACACGCAAGACTTGTTGAAAGCTACATGAAACTCCCTCTGGTGGGCGAAGCAACCATCCTGGTACTCGAGGGGATCGGTCTAGTACTAGAGGCCACGAGGCCAATGCACGAGCCCATCTTTCAGACACTATTGAGCCATCATCTTCATCTTCAGTTGTCTCCTCCACTGCTGATGTCTTGGGGTTATCTGCCTCAGATTTTGATATTGCTCTTCACCACTTGCTAGATCGTCGAGCCTCCACTTCTACTACAGGTAGGGGTGTACAAGGAGCCGAATTACTCGACACACCCGACCTAACCAGTCTGATCCGAACATAGTGCGGGCGGTTTCGACAATTTCACGGTCGGCCACGGTTTGTTTTATGCAAATATTTTGAGATTTCGGTCGGATTTCGGATTTAATAATTAAAAACTCATTTAAACCGAACCGACCGAATTATATATATATAATATAATATAAACTTGTATCAGAACTTTTTACTTCCCAAGACAGCCTCGTCTATTTCTTAGGTGATCTTGACCAAATATATTAGTTATATATTGTATAAATTTGATTCTTTTATCTCCCCAAGACAACCTCCTCTGTTCGTATTTTCATCTGTCTCATACTTTTAATTTGTCATCATTAGCTCTCATTCTAGTGAGAGAAAATAATTAAAAAAATCTGTCATCCTTTCGGCTTCCACTTTCAAATCTGTGAGACTTTTTTCATCATTAACTCTCTCTCTCTCTCTCCCTCTCTCTCCAGTGAAAGAAAAATAATAAAACAAATCTCTCTCTTATCCTTTCATCTTCTCACTCTCACATATCTCTCTCCTCTTTCAACCTCTCGTCTCCACCTCCTTCCCTCTCTTTAAACCTCCTCAGTTTGAAAATTAACCTAAGCATCTCTCTATCTTTGATATACTCATCAAATCCAAAATTCCTAATCTCAGCAAAGTGATGATGATGACGATTCGCAAAGTTCAGAACCCAAGCTTCAACTCTTTTTCTCTCAATTTCAGAAGCCCTAGCTTAATCTCTTAGATCAGATGTGAGAGAGTTGTGGTTGAATCACCGTGTGAGTTGTTTCTATATTTGATTTTGAGATTATATATACATATTAGGGTTCGAAAATTAATGTAATGTTTGTGCTATTGCTACAAAATGGTTCTTTTTCATTTTTTCCCCTTCTCTCCACTTTCTCATATATATATGTGTATAGATATATATGTATATATAATATATAGATTAGGGTTCAAAGAAAGCGAAAAGGTTACCAGTTGTTCCCGACCGAAACTCGACCGAATAAATCAGTTTTGAATAGCACGGTTTCGAACTACCATACGGTCAAAATCAGTTGAAAAAATGCCCAACCCGCTGTAGTCGGTTCGAGTGACGAATCGATGAAAAATCCGATCCGATCCGACCTGTGAACAGCCCTAACTACAGGTGTACCTTCTTCTTCCTTTTCCAATTCAGGTAACTTGGCTTTCTCCATATGTTCATTGCTATCTCATATGACTGTGTTCCATGGATTATTGATTCTGGTGCTTCCGACCATATGTCTGGCTTCTCTAATTTATGTTTAGAGTATAACCCCTCATCAGGTCAGGAAAAAGTACATATTGCTGACGGTACCATTTCGTCTGTGTCAAGGCGAGGTTTAATTCATGCCACCTCTTCCCTTCCTTTGTCTTTCATCCTCCTTGTTCCCAATTTCAGTGTTAATCTTTTATCTTTAAGTCGTATTACCTATGACTTAAATTGTAGCGTGACGTTTTTTCTTGATCATTATCTTTTTCAAGACTTTATCACGAGGAAGAGGATTGGCAGTGGTAGAGCAGAACATGGGCTCTACATTATGGATCTGTGACAACCCTCACTCATGTTTACTGATAACACTACTGATTAGTGCTAATCTATGATTAAGCATGTTGATTGACTGACTGACTAAATTACTAAACTGATTGATTGATTGTGCTAGTTTGAATGCAATTTTATCGTTGACTGTTAAATTATATGTTCATGCTTTATGCTTTAAACTGCAAATTGAATGCCTTATCGGCGGCCGAATCTGAAATTGATTGATGTTTTGTGCTAATTAAGATTTATATGATTTTATGGCATATTTAATTGAAATGTGATTTGGTATGATTAAATTAGATCTAATAAAGCTAAATTACAAGAGTTGGACTTAATTGCCATTTTTCCATTAGTGGGCTTTGCTAGACAATTGTTTAATCTTGACTTATCTATGCTATACATCATCCTTGTTCATTTGTGAGAGAGCAAAACCGAGAGAAAGAGTGAGAGAGGAGAAACTTAGCTTCATTTGAGAATTGGCTTGGAAACTAGAAGAATTGAAGGCTAATTGTGCAATTTGAGCTTGTATATCTTGCATTCTACACCTAAGGTAGGACATTTACCTTCTTGTTTGTGAATTCAAGTTAATTGTTGTATGGTTCATGGTAAATAGGAGCTTAAGATCATAAATTGGTTATAGATTGTTGCATTGGAGCTTAATCCATGCATCCATGTGCATGGTCTTGCATTTTGAGGTTGTTCTTCATGAAATTCCATATGCATGTTCATATTTTGAGCTTGGTCCATGAATTCATCTTGTTTTTGAGGCAATTGAGCTCATTTGAGCAAATAATTGAGTTTTGAATTTGATTGAACACATGCATGTTATATTTAAAGTATGTTCTTGAAGTTTGGTTTGAAATTGGGTTTAATTGAACTACCTTTGGGTTTTGATTTCTCAAATTGATCTTTGAAATATGTCATATTATGAGTTTTGAAGTGTTTTCCAGAAAATTAGCCCAAAGGATCGAATTTGATGCATTGAAACTTGATTTTGAGCTTGAGGTTCAAATCTGGAAATTTCAGATTTTGGACTCCCGTTCGAGCGGGGTAAGTGGCGCTCGAGCGGGAAATTCGTGTATTGTAACAACCCTCATACTGTTTACTGATTAAGGACTGATTGATTACCGATAATCACCGATTACTGCTAAACGGAACTGATAACTGACTGATAATTGAACTGATTAAAAGTACTGAACTGACTGACTGAAATTGGAAACCGAACTGATCCAGTATATGTTAGTTAATTGCATTTTATCTGTTTGACCGTATGATTATCTGTTCATGTTTATATGTTTAAACTGCTATTTGAAGGCCTTATCGGCGGCCGAATCTGAAACCGATTAGTGTTCTGTGACCCTCGTAATTTACGTGGTTTTATTGTACAATTATCTGAAAATTGATTAGGTATGATTAAATTAGATTAAATAAGCTAATTAAAGAGTTGGATTTAATTACAACCTTGCCACTAAGTGGGCCACCCACACACACACACACATGAGCCTTATAAACACTCCACGTATTGATTAAACCCACACTTCTTCTCACATTTTGAGCCTCAACCGACCCTAGAGAGAGAGAGGCTTGAGGAGTTGGTTTTCATCTTGAATTGCTTGGAATTGCTTGAGAAATTGTTGAAGTGATTGCATATTTGAGCTCCCTTCTTGAAATACAAGACTTAAGGTAGCTCCATTGTCTTCTTATTCATGTTTTAAGTTGAATCTTGCATGATTTATGTCATATTGAAGGAGTGTAGAACCAAGCATGGTTTAGATGGCGAATTGTAGCTTAATTGTTGCATGCATGTACATATATTGAAGTTTTGAGGTTGTAGTTCATAATACCTCACATGCATGTCCATCTTTTGGTCATACTCCATGAGTTCATCTTGTTTTTGAAGGTTTGAGCTCTTTTGAAACAGCATTGAAGCTTTAAAAATGATTTAAGGTCATGCATGTCATGTTTGAGGATTGTTCTTGGAAAATGGTTGGAAATTGGGTTTGAATTAAACACCCTTGGGCTTTGATTTCCTAAATTGAGTTTTGAAATATGTTATTCTATGTGTTTAAAAGAGTTTTCCAGAAAATTGGCCCAAGAGGATCGAATTTTATGCATCTAAGCTTGGTTTTGAACCTGGAGCTCGAATCTGGGATTTCCAGATTTCAGTCGTCCGCTCGAGCGGGGGTAGTGCCGCTCGAGCGGTAAAATCGAGCTTCCAGCATCTTGCACTGTAGAACAGTCCGCTCGAGCGGAGTATTGGGCGCTCGAGCGGAGGACTGGATGACACGCTCGAGCGGGGACCTTTGTTTGCCTGTACGCTCGAGCGGGGAAACCTGCGCTCGAGCGGGACCCTGTTTCACTGAAATTTCTGAAAATGTTTTCTAAGTATATTTTTTTGCACCCTCATCCCATCCTAGGCATTCTTAGGCCTAGTTTAAGACATCTTGATGAGGATATCGATGTAGAACACACCAAGGCAAATTAGGGATTAAGTTATGAGTTTTCCCAACTATGTAGCTTAGTGTGTTCAATCTGTTAACTGTGTAGGGTTGGCGACTGGAGAGACACGCTCTAGCATACTGTAGCCAGAACTCTGTGAGTAACAATTGTGTAAAGATATGTTCAACTGATTATCTTCTGAATACTGAACTGAACTGTTTACTGAACTGGTATTATTTACTGAATGAATGTATGTCCTTTATTTCTGAACTGTACTGTGGCATCCTTAGTACCTACGGTTTACTGTTACTGTTACTGCGACAGAATTCTCTGTCGGTTTCCTTGTGGAACCACTACTGTTTACTGACTGATGGCCATCATTACTGTTCGGTCTTTTAAGACCTACTGTTACTGTTATGCTAATGGATGTACCACATATGACTGTTTACTGTACTGAGCAACTGAATTACTAATCGAAATGAACTGTTTTCATTACTGTAAGGACATTCATTCTAAACCCCTTTACGCTTTATGTTATTCACTGGGCTTTAGCTCACTGCTCATATATATATGTAGGTGTACAGGCACCAGAACGGAGCTAGGAGCGTCAGGGTAACTCCAGTTTTGTCAAGCCAGCCTTTGTGCCTCACTGCGAGGTTCCGAGCCTACTGTTAAGGCTTAGGGGTGTTTTAGAATTTCCCCCTTCTGTACTGTTTTACTGTTTTGTATAGACCGTACTGTTTTGTACAGACGGAATGTTTTCTGTACTGTTCTGTAGGGTTGAGTCCCTAGTTGAATGGATGTGAATATTGTGTATACTGTTCTGTACTGTTTATGTATAAATGTGTGAAAAGCCTTTTTGCATACAGACTGTCACAGCTCAATGGACACTATTTATTTACTGTATTGGCTTCCGCCAGGCCCTGTACTCTGTTTTACTGTATTACTGTTCTGCAGGCCTTCGGTAATCTCGGATTACTGGCCGGTTACGGTACTAAACCCATAGGGCCGGGTTTGGGTCGTGACAGAGTGGTATCAGAGCGATACTTAACCACGAGTTATACCGCACACACGTGTCCAAATGAGCTATAGGGTGTCCTAGAAAGTGATTAGGGCATCTCATGAGCATGTTAAGTGTGTGATTACGTTATGACTGAATATCTGCTAATGTGTTAAACTGGTAAGCAAATGACTGCTTATGTTTAAAACTGTTATAACTGCGTATAGTGAAATGGACAATGCAAATGAACCTGAGTCCTCATCTACCGAGGCAAGAATGGAAAGAATGGAAAGAATGATAGAACTGATAACTGCTAGACTTGAACAACAACAGAACCAACAACCTCCTCCTCCTCCGGTACAGCCGGAACTTAATGCGAATGCGAATGATGGGGACATAATTGCTTTGACCCAGAAGTTCAGCAAAATGAAACCGCCATCCTTTCAGGGAGGCCTTGAACCGCTAAAAGCTGAAGCTTGGGTTCTGGAAACAGAGAAATTATTTGAAGTGTTTCCGTGCTCGGAAGCAAACAAAGTATTATTAGCTACCTTCACCCTACAAGAAGAGGCTAGAAGGTGGTGGATGTTAATCCGTGAAACAAACACTGTTATGACTTGGGCTCAGTTCAAGGAGTCCTTCTTTGAAAAGTACTTCCCTCAGTGTGTTAGGGATAGAAAAGTGACTGAATTTGAACAGCTGAAGCAGGGCACAATGACTGTTGCGGAATATGAAACCAAATTTACTGAGCTTGCTAGATATGCACCGCATATGGTGGATACTGAGTATAAGAAGGCCAGAAAATTTGAAGGTGGCCTTAATGTGGCAATACTTGACCGGATAAATGTTTTGAAACTACCAACTTTTGTGGGTGTTCTCGACCGGGCATTGATGGCCGAGTCGAACATTGCAGCAGTGAAACAATCTGAAACACCAATAACCGAATGGCATGGTAAAAGGCAGGGTTTCAAATTCAAGAAAGGCAAGCACAACCCAGCCAACAAGAAACAGAATACGGGGTCGACAACTAGCCCCAGCCAAGGGAGTGGTTTCATACCACCCTGTCCTGAGTGTGGCAAGAAGCACAAGGGAGTCTGTTACAGAATATCTGGAGCCTGTTACAGGTGTGGCAAGGTGGGCCACATGGTTAAAGACTGCCCCTCTGCTCCACAAGCCAGTGGTAAAGCTGCACCAAGCGCAGCAGCATCAAATGCTCCACCAAAGCCTAACCCCAGAGTTACGGGGAAAGAGCCTATGAGGCAAGGCCGAGTGTTCGCACTAGTACCGGGAGATGTGCAGAATACCGAGACCGTTGTGTCAGGTATTCTCTCTATCTGTACTCAAAATGCATATGTATTGATTGATTCGGGGTCTACGCATTCTTATGTATCGCATGCTTTTTCACGGAAATTGAATAGACCCTTAGAACCTATGAACTATCTGCTAGCCGTATCATCACCCGTAGGGGGATCCATGACATGTGCTTATATGTACCCCGCATGTGAAATCATTGTTGGGGATATGCATCTGTTTATTGATTTACTGCCATTGAACATTGATCATTTTGACGTAATATTGGGGATGGATTGGTTACAAAAATATCATGCCACTATTGACTGTGTGACCAAGCAAGTTGTTTTCCGTCCACCTGGTTTGCCTGAATTTGTGTTTAATGGGAGTGGAGTAGTACCTCCTCCGTATTTGATTTCGTCAGTGAAAGCTGTTAAATTAATTAGAAAGGGGTGTAAAGGATATCTGTGTTCTGTACTGACTGTGTCTACTGATGATAGTGTTAAAACTGATGTGAATTGTATTCCTATAGTCAGGGAATTTCCAGATGTTTTTCCAGATAATCTTCCAGGAGATTTGACTGATAGGGAGATTGAATTTACCGTTGATGTGATTCCCGGAACACAACCAGTTTCTAAAGCTCCTTACAGAATGGCTCCAACTGAACTGAAGGAACTGAAAGTGCAATTGCAAGAACTGTTAGATAAAAAGTTCATCAGACCTAGCACTTCGCCATGGGGTGCTCCTGTTTTGTTTGTCAAGAAGAAAGATGGCTCACTGAGACTGTGCATTGACTACCGTGAACTGAATAAGGTAACTGTAAAGAACAAATACCCTTTGCCACGCATTGATGATTTATTTGATCAGTTACAGGGTGCACAAGTGTTTTCTAAGATTGATCTCAGGTCGGGGTATCATCAACTGAAGGTTAAACCGGAAGACATTGATAAAACTGCTTTTAGAACAAGGTATGGACATTATGAATTTCTAGTTATGCCTTTTGGAGTCACGAACGCACCAGCTGCTTTTATGGACCTCATGAACAGAATTTTTAAACCGTACCTTGATGACTTTATTGTTGTATTTATCGATGACATATTGATTTACTCCAAAAGCATAGAACAGCATGAACATCATCTGAGACTTGCCCTACAAACCTTAAGAGAACAGAAACTGTATGCTAAACTGTCTAAATGTGAATTTTGGCTTGACCATGTTATGTTTTTGGGGCATGTTGTTAGCAAAGATGGAATTTCTGTTGATCCGCAGAAAATTGAAGCTGTGGTGAACTGGCCTAGACCAACAAATGTGACTGAAGTCCGAAGCTTTTTGGGATTGGCTGGATATTACAGAAGATTTGTCAAAGATTTCTCCAAAATTGCCCTACCATTGACTCAGTTAACTCAAAAGGGGACATCATTTGACTGGACCGACCAAAGAGAATCTGCTTTCCAGGAGTTGAAAACTCGACTTGTGACTGCACCAGTTTTGACTTTACCCTCAGGTACGGATGGTTATACTGTATTTAGTGATGCTTCTCATAAGGGTTTGGGATGTGTTTTAATGCAGAATGGGAAGGTTATAGCTTATGCTTCCCGACAACTGAGACCACATGAAAAGAATTACCCGACCCATGATCTGGAACTTGCTGCAGTAGTATTTGCACTGAAAATTTGGCGTCACTACCTGTACGGGGTAACATGTGAAGTATATACCGACCACAAGAGCTTGAAGTATTTCTTCACACAGAAAGAACTGAATATGAGACAGCGGAGATGGCTAGAACTGATAAAGGATTACGACCTACAGATCTTGTACCACCCGGGAAAAGCCAATACCGTTGCCGATGCATTGAGCCGGAAATCGATTAGAAACTTAGCCTGTTTGCTTACCGGACAGAAAGAGTTGCTTTGTGACCTTGAAAAATCTGAAATTGAAATTGTTTTGAGAGAACAAGGTGGAACCTTGGCTGCTATTTCTGCTCAACCAGCACTGATTGAAGAGATTAAAGAAAAACAGCAACTGGATGACTTCTTGAAGAAGATCATCGAAGAAAGAGAATCTAAACCGAGACCGGGATTCAAATTCGAGAACAATGTACTGAAATTTCATGAAAGACTGTGTGTACCAAATGATACTGGACTGAAAAGAAGAGTTCTGCAAGAGGGCCACAACTCAAGATTGTCTATCCATCCGGGGAATACGAAAATGTACCAAGATCTGAAACAGAATTTCTGGTGGCCGGGAATGAAGAAAGAGATTGCCGACTTTGTGTCCAAATGTCTTCATTGCCAACAGGTCAAAGCTGAACATCAGCGACCTGCCGGATTATTGCAACCCCTACCCATACCAGAGTGGAAATGGGAGCATATCACGATGGATTTTATCGTTGGATTACCTCGCTCCAGAAAAGGTATGGATTCAATTTGGGTTATTGTTGATAGACTAACCAAATCTGCTCACTTCTTACCTGTCAAGACAATCTATAATGCGGACAAATTGGCTGTTATCTATATTGATGAAATTGTAAGACTGCATGGAGTGCCTGTGTCTATTGTTTCTGACAGGGATTCGAAGTTTACATCGAGGTTTTGGCAAAGTCTACAGACTGCATTGGGTACTGAACTGAGACTGAGTAGTGCCTATCATCCTCAGACAGATGGCCAATCAGAAAGGACCATCCAAACTCTGGAGGATTTACTGAGAATGTGTGTCCTTGATTTTCAGGGAGACTGGGAAAGTCATCTGCCATTAGCTGAATTCGCCTACAACAACAGCTACCATTCGAGTATAGGTATGGCGCCTTTCGAGGCATTGTATGGCAGGAAATGTAGGTCTCCAATTTGCTGGGCAGAAGTTGGAGATGGGCCTTTGCTTGGGCCCGAGATGGTATATGAAACAACTGAAAAAGTGAAACTGATACAGCAAAGATTGAAAACTGCACAGAGTAGACAGAAAAGTTATGCAGATGTCAGAAGACGGGACAGAGAGTACGAAGTGGGTGATCACGTTTTTGTGAAAGTGACACCAATGAAAGGCCAGACTCGTTTTGGAGTCAAAGGCAAGTTAGCACCGAGATACGTCGGACCATATGAGATCATTGAGAAAATCAATCCGGTGGCGTATCAAGTTGCGCTCCCTCCTGAAATGGAGCATATGCATAACGTCTTCCACATTTCTATGTTAAGAGACTACCTTCGGGATCCCTTCCATGTAATAGAGCCTACCCACGTAGTGTTGAGTGATGACTACACTTACGAGGAACGGCCTATACAGATTGTAAACCGACGGATCAAGAAACTGAGGAACAAAGAGATCCCGTTAGTGAAAGTTGACTGGCAGAACCATGGTGGCGTGTATGCCACTTGGGAAAGGGAAGATGACATGACTAAACGATATCCTGAACTGTTTCCACTGAATCCTGTTTTCTTCCAGAATGAAGGTAACTCGAGTTTAGAGGACTAAACTCTTTATAAGGAGGGGAGACTGTAACAACCCTCATACTGTTTACTGATTAAGGACTGATTGATTACCGATAATCACCGATTACTGCTAAACGGAACTGATAACTGACTGATAATTGAACTGATTAAAAGTACTGAACTGACTGACTGAAATTGGAAACCGAACTGATCCAGTATATGTTAGTTAATTGCATTTTATCTGTTTGACCGTATGATTATCTGTTCATGTTTATATGTTTAAACTGCTATTTGAAGGCCTTATCGGCGGCCGAATCTGAAACCGATTAGTGTTCTGTGACCCTCGTAATTTATGTGGTTTTATTGTACAATTATCTGAAAATTGATTAGGTATGATTAAATTAGATTAAATAAGCTAATTAAAGAGTTGGATTTAATTACAACCTTGCCACTAAGTGGGCCACCCACACACACACACACATGAGCCTTATAAACACTCCACGTATTGATTAAACCCACACTTCTTCTCACATTTTGAGCCTCAACCGACCCTAGAGAGAGAGAGGCTTGAGGAGTTGGTTTTCATCTTGAATTGCTTGGAATTGCTTGAGAAATTGTTGAAGTGATTGCATATTTGAGCTCCCTTCTTGAAATACAAGACTTAAGGTAGCTCCATTGTCTTCTTATTCATGTTTTAAGTTGAATCTTGCATGATTTATGTCATATTGAAGGAGTGTAGAACCAAGCATGGTTTAGATGGCGAATTGTAGCTTAATTGTTGCATGCATGTACATATATTGAAGTTTTGAGGTTGTAGTTCATAATACCTCACATGCATGTCCATCTTTTGGTCATACTCCATGAGTTCATCTTGTTTTTGAAGGTTTGAGCTCTTTTGAAACAGCATTGAAGCTTTAAAAATGATTTAAGGTCATGCATGTCATGTTTGAGGATTGTTCTTGGAAAATGGTTGGAAATTGGGTTTGAATTAAACACCCTTGGGCTTTGATTTCCTAAATTGAGTTTTGAAATATGTTATTCTATGTGTTTAAAAGAGTTTTCCAGAAAATTGGCCCAAGAGGATCGAATTTTATGCATCTAAGCTTGGTTTTGAACCTGGAGCTCGAATCTGGGATTTCCAGATTTCAGTCGTCCGCTCGAGCGGGGGTAGTGCCGCTCGAGCGGTAAAATCGAGCTTCCAGCATCTTGCACTGTAGAACAGTCCGCTCGAGCGGAGTATTGGGCGCTCGAGCGGAGGACTGGATGACACGCTCGAGCGGGGACCTTTGTTTGCCTGTACGCTCGAGCGGGGAAACCTGCGCTCGAGCGGGACCCTGTTTCACTGAAATTTCTGAAAATGTTTTCTAAGTATATTTTTTTGCACCCTCATCCCATCCTAGGCATTCTTAGGCCTAGTTTAAGACATCTTGATGAGGATATCGATGTAGAACACACCAAGGCAAATTAGGGATTAAGTTATGAGTTTTCCCAACTATGTAGCTTAGTGTGTTCAATCTGTTAACTGTGTAGGGTTGGCGACTGGAGAGACACGCTCTAGCATACTGTAGCCAGAACTCTGTGAGTAACAATTGTGTAAAGATATGTTCAACTGATTATCTTCTGAATACTGAACTGAACTGTTTACTGAACTGGTATTATTTACTGAATGAATGTATGTCCTTTATTTCTGAACTGTACTGTGGCATCCTTAGTACCTACGGTTTACTGTTACTGTTACTGCGACAGAATTCTCTGTCGGTTTCCTTGTGGAACCACTACTGTTTACTGACTGATGGCCATCATTACTGTTCGGTCTTTTAAGACCTACTGTTACTGTTATGCTAATGGATGTACCACATATGACTGTTTACTGTACTGAGCAACTGAATTACTAATCGAAATGAACTGTTTTCATTACTGTAAGGACATTCATTCTAAACCCCTTTACGCTTTATGTTATTCACTGGGCTTTAGCTCACTGCTCATATATATATGTAGGTGTACAGGCACCAGAACGGAGCTAGGAGCGTCAGGGTAACTCCAGTTTTGTCAAGCCAGCCTTTGTGCCTCACTGCGAGGTTCCGAGCCTACTGTTAAGGCTTAGGGGTGTTTTAGAATTTCCCCCTTCTGTACTGTTTTACTGTTTTGTATAGACCGTACTGTTTTGTACAGACGGAATGTTTTCTGTACTGTTCTGTAGGGTTGAGTCCCTAGTTGAATGGATGTGAATATTGTGTATACTGTTCTGTACTGTTTATGTATAAATGTGTGAAAAGCCTTTTTGCATACAGACTGTCACAGCTCAATGGACACTATTTATTTACTGTATTGGCTTCCGCCAGGCCCTGTACTCTGTTTTACTGTATTACTGTTCTGCAGGCCTTCGGTAATCTCGGATTACTGGCCGGTTACGGTACTAAACCCATAGGGCCGGGTTTGGGTCGTGACATGTATCCAGCACTTTTGTTGTGTTTACAGTCCGCTCGAGCGGGGTTTTGCACGCTCGAGTGAGGACTTGTGTCACACGCTCGAGCGGGTGTCAAGCGCCCATCGAGCGTGATTTTCACACATCCAGTACTTTTGCAGTCCGCTCGAGCAGGAAAGTTTACGCTTGAGCGAAGCCTTTTGTTTGCATGTACGCTCAAGCGGGGAAACCCACGCTCGAGCGGGACCTCTGTTTTCTGAAAATTCTGAAAATGTTTTTAAAGTGCGTCTTTGCATCCTCTTTCCATCCTAGGCATTCCTAGGCCTAGTTTAGGGCATCTTAATGAGGATATTGATGTAGAACCACACCGAGTCAAGATAGGGATTAAGTTATTATTTCCTAACTGTGTAGCTTAGTGTGTGTTCACTCTGTAACTGTGTAGGGTTGGCATCCGAGGACGCATACTAGCTTATCTGTAGCCCAGAACTCTGTGAGTAACAATGTTGTAAAGATATGTTCAATAATGATTATCTTCTGAACAATTGAACTGTACTGTTTTCTAAAATGATACTGTTACTGAATGAATGATGTCCTATTTGTGAACTGTATTCGTGGCATCCATAGCAACCTACTATTACTGTACTGTACTGCTACTGTCACAGAGATCTCTGTCGATTCCCATGTTGGAACCACTACTGTTTACTGATATGATGGCCATCAATTGACTGTTCGGTCTGATAAGACCTACTGTACTGTTTTGCTATTGGATGTACCACATATGACTATTATAGTTTCTGAATGACTGCTATGGCCTGAAATATGAGCCACAAACTGAATGACTGATATACTGTTTAATTGACTATTTTCAATACTGAAAGGACATTCATTCTTAACCTCTTTACGCATATGTTATTCACTGGGTTTTAGCTCACTGCTCATATATATATATAGGTGTACAGGCACCGAACCGTTGCTAGAAGTGTCAGCGTAAACTCCAGTTTTGTCAAGCCAACCTATGTGCCTCACTTTGAGGTTCCAGAACTGTCCAAGCTGAGGCTTTTAGGGTGTTTTAGTTTCCCCCTTTTTGTATCTGTTTTGTAATTACTGTATAAACTGAATGATATCGTACTGTACTGTTATGGTAAGGATCCAGTCCCTAACCTGAATATCTGTATATGATGTATGTATGTACTCTTTTATTCTGAATGTGTATATGTTACGAAAAGTCTTTTTGCATACAGACTGTCACAGCTCATTGAACATCTTTTATTACTGTTTTGGCTTTCGCCAGCCCCTGTACTCTGTATTACTGTATTACTGTTAAGCAGGCCTTCGGTAATCTTGGATTACTGGCCGGTTACGGTGCTAAACCCATAGGGGCGGGTTTGGGTCGTGACAGGATCAGACAGACAAGCTGGCTCATTCATCTATTCAGTTACCATCCACCAAGGAAGACATTTAGCTGTGGCACTATCGCTTAGGACATCCCTCTTTTTTATTACTTAAGCATTTATTTCCTTCTATTTTTTAGAAAAATAATGTGTCATATTTTCAATGTGCGTCTTGTCAACTTGGAAAACAACGCAGAGCCTCTTTTACTCTTTCTATTAATAAAAGTTTGGTTCCATTTTCTTTGATTCATTCCGATGTATGGGGTCCATCCTGTTTTGTATCTTTAACCGGTCAAAAATGGTTTGTTACCTTCATAAATGATTGTTCCAGGGCCACTTGGGTCTATTTGATAAAAGATAAAAGTGAGGTATTTTCTATGTTTCAAAACTTTCATAAAATGGTTTGTACTCAGTTTAGGGCAGTTATCAAAATTCTACGTTCTAATAAGGGGGGAATATATTGACTCTAGTCTTGCCATTTACTTCGTCACTCATGGCATTATTCACCACACTTCATACAATAATACCTCTCAACAAAATGGTGTTGCATAAAGTAAAAATCGCCATTTTCTTGAAGTCGCCCGTTGTCTATTCTTTGAGATGTGGGTTCCTTGATCTTATTGGGAGGAAGTGATTCTCACTGCCACTTACTTGATTAATCGTCTTTTTACCCAAGTCCTGCAAAAACAAACACCTCTACAAGTTTGGTTCGGGTCTACCCCTTCTGGGTTCTCCAGTCCTTCTAAGACTTTTGGCTGTGTTTGCTTTATCCATAATCATTCACCCACTTGTGGTAAATTAGATCCTAGGTCTCTTAAGTGTGTTTTTCTAGGTTATTCTACCACCAAAAAGGGTTATAAGTGTTATCATCCTCTCACTCGCAAATGGTTTGTCTCTATGGATATCGTTTTCTTTAAGTCCCAGCCTTACTTTCCGACCCCCCCCCCCAGTCTCACAATTATTCCTTTAGGGGGAGTCTTAGTGTGAAGAGATTCATGTTCCACTTCCGTAAGTGGTTGAAAAGATAGAGGATAATGAGCCAGCAGTTGTTAAGGAAAAGGAAGCAAACAAAGTTTATATTAGGAACAAGGATAGACAACAAGTCACCTAGACGCAAGAGACTACTTTCCTTCCTCTACTGCCAACTTCTTCTCTGGATGAGTGTCCAGAATCACCCCCCTCTCCTGAGAGTCCAGGTAATTCTGATTCTAGTGCTTCTATTCCTATTTTTTTTCAAATTTAGATGTTCTCATTGCTAATAGGAAGAGAGTTAGGTCATGTACTTAGCATCCTATTAGTAATCATGTCTCTAATTCTCATTTGTCTTCCTCATATAAAGCTTTTTTGTCTAAAGTGTCTTATGTGAGTGTACCTACCAATTTTTAGGATTCTCTCTTTATTCCTGAATGAATATATGCCATGATGGAAGATATGAGAGCTCTCAGTAAGAGTGGCACTTAGGAGTTAGTGGAGTTACCTAGAGGCAAAAATCCAGTTGAGTGTAAGTGGGTGTACACGGTAAAACACAAAGCAGATGGTTCCATAGAATGGTACAAAGTAAGATTGGTTGCTAAGGGTTTCACTCAGACTTATGGGGTGGATTACCAGAAGACATTTGCACCGGTTGCTAAGATGAATTTCGTGAGAATTTTACTCTCTCTTGCTACAAATTTGGATTAGCCACTTTATCAGTTTAATGTGAGAATGCCTTTTTCCATGGAGACCTAGCAGAAGAAGTCTATATGGATATTCCTCATGGTTTTGCAGATGCTAAGTCCAATGATAAAATATGCAGGCTCAGAAAGTCACTTTATGGGCTAAAGTAGTCTCTTAGGGCTTGGTTTGAAAGGTTTGCTCAAGCTATGCTGAAATATGGGTTCAAGCAAAGTCAAGCTGATCACACCTTATTTGTGAAACACTCCTCACATGGTAAGACCACAGCTCTTATTGTCTATATTGATGATATTGTTCTGACAGGAGATGATGTTGAGGAGACTCCTCGTTTGAAAGAACACTAAGCCAAAGAGTTTGAAATCAAAGACTTAGACTATTTGAAGTATTTCTTAAGCATTGAAATAGCTCGGTCCAAGGATGGCATCTTCATATTCCAGAGGAAGTATATACTTGACTTGCTAAAGAAAATTGGAATGCTTGGAGGTAAACCATGTGATACACCTCTAAAATCGGGCCATAAACTGAGTGAGGATCAAGAGGGGGATCCAATGGACAGGGGGAGATACCAGATACTACTAGGCAAGCTCATATACTTATCTCACTCACGTCCAAACATTGCTATTGCCGTGAGCATAGTGAACCAGTTTATGCATGCTCCTAGAACTTCCCACTTGGAGGCAGTTATGAGATACCTGAGATACCTGAAGCCTTCTCCTAGAAAATGTCTCTATTTCTCAAAACATGGTCATCTCAGTGTGGAGGTATTTACTGATGCATATTAGGCTGAATCAGTCACTGACAGACAATCAACTTCCAAATACTGCACATTTGTGGATGGCAACCTAGTTACATGGCGAAGTAAGAAATAGAATGTGGTGGCTAGATCTAGTGGTAAGACAGAATTCAGAGCTATGGCTCAGGGTGTATGTGAGTTACTATAAATTAAACTGTTGTTGGAAGACTTGGGAATCCATCAAATTGACTCCATACGACTATACTGTGACAACAAGGCCGCAATCAACATAGCTCATAATCCAATTCAACATGATAGAACTAAGCATGTAGAGATTAATAGGCACTTCATTAAGGAAAAACTCATTGGTGGCATCATATGTATTCCATTTGTGAAGACTGGAGACCAACTAGCCGATGTTCTAACCAAGGGGGCTAGGGAGCAAACCCTTTCGTGGCATTCTCAACAAGCTGGGCATGAGAGATATCTTTGCACTAGCTTGAGGGAGAGTGTTAGAATACGAAACAAGTTAGAATAAGAAATATGTGATTGTATTTTCTTCTTATTTATTCCCTTGATTGGTGTAATGGGTTGGCCCATATATTATGCCTTATGGCACTCCTGTAATTACTCAGTATTATTAATATAAAAGGGAATGAAGTCTAACTCATTCCCTGATTCATTCTCTTCTCTAAACCTACAGTAGAAGTGCATCAAGTTTTCACTCATCTTTTGTTATGCTCTCAAATTTCCAATTAAAGTGATGACAAATCAACTATCACTCTTTTTTTTAAACTCAAAAACCTTCTCTGCCTCTTATTGTCACAATAGATGAGAACATGAATGACAGGACACTGGAGAAGTTTGCTCCTCAACTGGATCTAATTAACTGAATCATCCACCTCATACTAACTACCAAGTATTGAAAATATGAAAAACCCCTTTCCTATTTATTTCTACACTCAGATTAGCACTCTTTTAAGTCTTAACAATAATCAACAGCAACTAGAAAAAGTGTAGTTTAAATTTACTGTCACTTCCACTCTTTTCAGTAACTGTTAGCCACGTAACACACTCAAATTGTATCAATTGTCATAATAATAGAGGTTATAATTGTAAGATATTTTACAAGAAGTTTAATGTAAGAGAAATAAGAACTTAAAAAGTTCATATTACCTCTAACTCAGCCTCTGCAAAAGCAGTTTGTGATAAGGGACTCCAGTGGACTGGTTTTCTGCCTCTATAGATATACCCTTAAAGAGCCATCTCACCAAACACCTCAATTCTAGTAAAAGAAAAGGTGCAGAAGAAACAATAGCTAAGCAACTCGACAAATTATAACATTAGCATAAAAAAGATAGAAACACCCTTTCATCTGCAACTATATAGTGGTGTCTCTTCAAGTGTGGAATGACTACTATCCTAAAGAGTTGTAACAATCAGAAACATTAATAGAATCCCAAAATTAATGGCACCTCAGAGAGTTATAGTTCATCATACAGATTTATAAGACTACATTGTCACCGAAACTTCACGACTTAAATTTAATGTCAAGAATCCCCAAAAAAGGAACTGTTGAAACAGCTACACTAGGTACCTTAGTAGCCTCAAAATCTAGATCAAGAGTCAAATAAGGATGGTCCTAGTCTCCCCATACACCAAATCGCTGTAAAAATTAAACATATATACTTAATATTCAAGCATCCCTAAAGTAACCATTAGCACTGATTTGCAAGCAAAAAGGATTTTTTTTTTTGGTGAAAATGAGTATACACTAAGAACAATTATTAACTTTACAAAGACTACAGAGGGCATCTATTAAAGATTACTTTGATGTTTTATTATGGATACCAGAAATTCAAGCAACCAATCTTAAATGAAGCCATTTGTGTTTTAACGGTGGCTTTCGTAAACTTGGCTGCCTTTGCTCTCAATGTCAATGGTGTGAGCTCCTTTCTAGCATCGTGATCCCATGACTGCAACACTGAAATAACTCAAAATAGCAGTCAAATCTTAAATAGAATGAAGAAGAAAAAAAGAGAGGGAGATAAATTCTGCAGACAAAACAAGAAAACAGAGAGGTATAGAGAAAACAGAGAGCAAGAAAAAGAGAGGTATGGAAAAAACTTATTTCTTAATTATGCCAAAAGTTCTGATAATTCATTACACTAAACCGGTGAGCCTTATATTTAGGCTTCTCCCAAAAAGGAAATAAATAAATGAACACATTACAATTTTTAAGAAAAATCTTAAACAAATTTGAACTTCTAAATAAATAGACACTTGTGTGAGGCTCTTGTCCTCCTTGATCTCCATCAACCTTTGAACTTCCAACACTCACAAATTAGCAATCCAACCATCGCAAATCGAATATGGTTCAGGTGACAATTGCGAAAGTGAATTTTTATCTTACTAAACATTAAAAAGAAATTCAAAAAAAAATGCAGATATATCATGATAGTTAATGAATCTTACTACAAGTGATAACATTTGCTTACAGTAAAATGACAAAAAGCCTTCAACTTTCAAGATAGCCCACCAGAGGCAATATGTCAATAAACTTCATTGTTTGCAGTTAATTGGAAGGATCATTATCAACAGATCATAATACCAGGTGAGTTTAAATTAGATGGCAACACTACCAAAAACCATCATATAACAAACACATGCCTTTCAACGCAATTGGAAGGCCATGACAATCCCAACCAGGCACAGACTGAACCTTATAGTTTCGAAGAAGCTGCAACAGAAAAAGAGAGTAAATACGAAGCAGCAAAATCAATATTAATATATTTGTGTTTCTGTACGTATAGAGTTGACAATGTGCAAATAAATTATGCAACCTTCAGACCATAACAATTACCCAAAAGAATTGTTCGACGCATCAGGATATGTTGTAACACTTACTCAATATTGGACACCACCAATCTAAATATTGCATGCACCAAGGGTGCAAAACACACATTCTTGATGCCTCTTAACATACATTAAACTCGCCAAAAGAATATTGCATTCATAATTTTAACAGCTTCCAAAGCCAAGCCACCTCAAAGATTGATCAACTTTAGTAAAATTATGAATCGGTAGTAAAAAAGGATAAGAATTTGTTTAATTAAACTAAGCAAGGTTGAAGGATCGTGTAGACATATAAATGTATGATATGTCCATGTGCCATTAATCTTGAAAGGATGAACATTAGTTTGAAAGAAAGGGAAAGAAGTTTATGTTGACAGTAGGCAAAAAATCACACCTTATAGTGATTAATAATATCCTTCAAAATCTTATTTAGAGCATGGCCCATATGTAAATCACCATTGGCATACGGTGCTGTTTGAGGGAGCAAAATATTTGAAGGAATATAATATTTTTATTTATTAATCTATTAAAATAAACACAAAATAATGTTTATATATATATGGGTGTGCATATAAATAAATAAATAAATTTAAATTAAAACTCATTACTTTATGATAATACTTTCGTTATTGGATACTTCAAATGGAACGGGTCAGAATGATCCACGTTTCCCAAGCCGTCTTCCGAGGGATGAACCCATAGGGAAAACCTACAAAAGAGTTCAACGGGGAACGAGGAGTCCCCCAGCGAACCCTCTGACGAGCAAGTTAGAGAAGTGAGGGTGATAAAGATGTAGGAAAAAGATGGAGATAGATAACTTAACATTTTCTTTGTCTTAGAAACTTGCTTATATCCTTTGCTCATCATTTCCCTGTCTACCCCGACATGTCATGTTGGCCGAAAGTCTATGTTTTAGCTCGCCTTGTTCATGGTGAAGTTGTTCTGCCCAACGTGAAGGAGTTATCGCATTAAATGCTGAAGTGAAACTCATTAATAGCTAATGTGTGGTGTAATAACTTTGTAGGATCTTTGTCTGCTTATGTGGCTGGTTCTTCTCTTAACAGGTGTTCTGATACCATTGGTCCTAGGTGTAATGTTAGGCCCCAGCAATGTTGGGCTTTAGTATTTGAATTATGCATTGAGTCCTAAGTGGTGGGTCAACAGTCCTTGTAGGCCCACCTACGTCAATAGTCTCCCATTCCGGAGTGCAACTTCAGCCTAACGAAGGGAATAAGAAAGAAAACGGTGTTGTAAAAGGTCGACCGGAGGGGGGGTCCGACTAAAAGGAGGGATGACCGCGAAGGGTGACCGAGTGGAGAGGGCGCCCGTGAGGAGGGCCGACCGCTGAGGGTAGCTGTGTGGACGGACCAACCATGGAGAGAGTCGACCGCAAAGGGTGGCCGAGTGGACAGACCGACCGTGAGGAGGGACGACCGTAAAGGGTGGCTGAGTGGGCGGACCGACCGTGGGAAGGGCCGGCCGCGAAGGGTGGCTGAGTGGACGGACTGACCCTGGGGAGGGCCGACCGCAAAGGGTGGCTGAGTGGGAAGGGGAAGTGGCGGTGCGCGGGGCTCGAGGAGCGACGGGTCACATGGTGAAGTGAAGTGGAATAGACAGGAAGAGGAACAGAGTAGTAGATTGTGGTCGTACAAGTGGCGAACTCCTTTAATGAGGGAAGTGATGCGTTAATAAGAACTGAAGTGACAAGATGATATAAGGTAGTGAAAAGGCAGGAGCGGGAGTTTTTCGAAAAATATTTCAAACTGGCGAACTTCAACCTTGACCCTTGGAATATAGGCAAACTGTGGGTGTTCGGGGTTGTCCGCTTTACCTTTCTTTTTGCGAAAAATCAACACGTCCCAGAAGTAAACTCATTTGTTTCCAGTGATACACCTCTGCAACATTTCGTGAGATTCCTTATGCCCGCGTCCGAATCAATACACAGACACGTAAGAGAAATGGCGCAAGAGGGTGTACCAGCGCAAGGCTTGATTCGTTAGGTGATGACGACACAGTGGACTTGGCGAAACGATATCGGGTAGAGCGGAGGGAGGAAAGAGAGGCTGGTCAGGTCGTGCGGGCCCCTCCGACGACGACGACGACCATGATCATGGCCGCTAGGCCCATAAGCCAAGTAGAGCTGGACCACTGGCATACCAAACCAAACAGAGCCACATTCACAGTAAAGGAGTTAGAAGAGGTACGAAGGAAGTACCAAATTCCGGTAGAGATAGAGCTGAGGATGCCCACTTCTAAAGAGAGGGCGTCAGATGTTCAGCCGGCGGAGTTCACATTGCATGAAGAAGCGCTGCGGGCAGGGCTGAGGTTGCCTATCCCCAAGTTAGTGGCAGAGATACTCAATCGACTGGAGGCAGCGACGGGGCAGTTGATGCCCAATACATGGAAAATTGTAATGGCCTACGCGATCGCATGGCCGCGGGCGACCGACGGATCGGCGATGACAGTCGATGAGTTCTTTTCGTGCTACAAAGCACCCGGTCAGCAAGAGACTTGGGTGACTTTGCAGGCGGTGGCGGGCAGAGGGTTAGTAGCTGGGCTGCCATCGTCTATAAGAGGGTGGAGGCCAAGGTGATTCTTCGTATCGGCGAATGGGGCGGAAGAGGTGCAGACGATATGGAAAGTCCCCACAAAATTGGTGGAACCGAAGTTAGGGGTGAAGGAAGAAGAGAAGCTCAAACAGGTGAAGGAGTAGAGGGAGAAAGAGGGTGTCAGATGGGACGACCTAATCCACCATTCATTCTTATATGCCTTGGGGCTAGGACCGCAGCCGACCGAATGAGACCCTGTAGTGGAGGAGGTGGAGGTGAGATGAAACACGGAGGAGGCAGAGGAGCAGAAGACTTTCGCCAGGGCCGAAAGGTACAAGGAGGCACAGTTGGGGCCTGCCCCTAAACTGGTGATGAGGGAGCGGGTCCGACTGCGTCCCAAACCATTGGGCGACAAAGACTTAGCTGGTTTCGCCCCACGGCCACCACCAGTAGACCAGTTGAAGGAGAGGGGGCTGCTGTCGAGGGCGGGAAAAGCGCCCTTACCGTGAAGAAGATGAAGGTTGAGGGTGAGGACATCCCTATAGAGGAGAAAGTGGATGGGGGAATGGTGGGGGAGAAGGATAAGGGTCCCACCACCCAAGTGTTTAAAGAAAATGTGGAGACTGCCCAAGTGGCGAAAGAAGACGAGGGGCCAAGCGCCCAAGTATTGAGAGAACACATGGGCCCAAGTGCCCAAACGATGGTGGCAGTGCCTGTACTGGAAGTAACCTCCAACCCCAAGGAAGGGAAGACCGAGGCCAGTACGGCAGGGACAGGTACCGCGCTGACGACCGCGTTGTACCACGCGCGCGCGTTGGCAGGGCGTTTCGTGGAGGAAGGGGGGAAGGCCAAGGCGGCGGCCAACCGCCTTGTTGGTGTGTTGGAGGACACCGCCGTTTGGTCAATGGCACGGTTGGGGAGGCCGACCACCTAAGAGGGTTGTGCTCAGCCCAAATGGAAGTAGCAACCTTGGTGGCTGCGTTGCTGAATAAATCAGCACGTGTGAAGTTGGAGATAGAGCCGCTAAGGGTTCAACTGGAGAGGGCGAAGGGGCAGCTGCAAAAGCTGATGAAGGAGACGGCAGGCTTGAAGGAAAGCGCCTGGAAGGCATGTTTGAAGGGTGTAGAGCATGCGCGAAGAGCGAAGATCATGGAGGTATTAGGGGTGGTGCAAAAGAACGCGGCGAAGAAGGCCAGTGCCGAGCTCGTTGCAACCAGATTAGAGCTTAAAGTGGAACAGCACAATGTGATATCGCTGGAGTTCCAGCTGGCTGGGGAGCAAAAAAAACTGGAGGAGGCCCAGAAAGCCTGTACCACCGCCAACGAAAGGTGAGATGAGGCTATGGTCTGCAATGAAGATCTGAGAGCCCAATCGATCAAGGAGAAGGAAGAAGCAGATCAATAGATCGCTCAGTTGGAGAAAGCGCTGGCGGAGGAGCAGGCTAGACTGGCGTCTGAGAGGGCAGGGTACCCCGACCTGTGCAAGGCGGTGGTGGAACAATTCAAGGAGTTTGCTGAGTTCCAAATAGCTATCGATGCCGCAGTCGCCAGGAGCATGGTGAGGGAGGGGGATGTGGGGATTGGGCCGTTGGCAGCGACCGCTGGAAATAGGAGTGAAGAGGAAGTGATCCAGAGCTTCCAGCGGTCGGACTTCTACAAACATGAAATGGTTGAGTTCTGGGACAACGGCTGGAAGACCTTCAAACTCATTAATGGCTAATGTGTGGTATAATAACTTTGCAAGATCTTTATCTGCTTATATGGTTGGTTCTTCTCTTGACAGGTGTTCTGATACCATTGGTCCTGGGTGTAATATTAGGCCCCAGCAATGTTAGGCTTTAGTATTTGAATAATGCATTGGGTCCTAAGTGGTGGGTCAACGGTCCTTGTAGGCCCACCTACGTCACTTTAAGTTATATTTTTATAGTATGATATAATTAAATTATCATTTTACATTATAAACATTACAATATACTTTTAAAATAATTTAAAGATAAATTATAAATACACTTCATGAGTTTTGTCAAAAATATATATTTCCCTTCATGTTTTGAAAATTACAAATATAGAAGGGACTATTTATTATATGATTGAAAACCTCAAGGAGGGAATGTAATTTCTTAAATGTGAAAAAAAAAATTATATTTTTAATAAATCGTAGTTGTATTTATAATTTATCCATACTTTTATATGTATGTATGCATATGTATATATTGAATATAGAAATACACATAAATAATTTAATTACTATTAACACATTTACTTAAGTTGAGGATGTGCCTATGATTTTTTCACAAAATGTTAAAGAGTGTTCGTGTATTCTTGCTCAAACTATATTTAATATGTTAGAAGATGTCCGTGTATTTTCTTCGAATGTTAAAATGTGATTGTATGCCTGTTTTATATTGGTTTAGTAGATTGACTACAAAATAATAAATAAAAAATTACATTATTTCAATTGGAAATAAAAAATATCATATTGAATTTAAAATTTTATTTTACATATTTTTTATTCAATTGAATGAGATTACATTTTAATAAAATAAAAAAAAAATTAAACCGATCATAACATTCAAGAATTAAAATAACCTTAAAAAATATTTTTTTTTATTTAAACGAAAAATCAGAGATATTTTTTTATGAGTGACAGCATCTAAAGCTACCCAAAATATTTTAGAAACATATCCGTATTGTTCCACCTCCCTCAACGTAGTTTCCCAATTATGCATGCCAATTAATTGGCATAATACTAGCTGTGCATCAACTCAAGCACTATGGCCCGTTTGTTTGGAGAGTTAAAGGGGCGATTGAGATTGGTAATGAGGTAGAACCCATTAATATTATGTTTGTTTTAAGAGATGGGGAGTGGATTGATAATGAGCTCCGGATTAGGATGGGCCTCTCCAAGGGGATTCGGGTGGACCTCTAGGACATAGTATTAGAAAAATAGTCCGGCGGACTAGAAATTTTTTTTATTTATTTATTTTTTACATGTCAGGCATTTTTTTTTGAACATTAATGTTTTATTTTATTTTATTTTATTTTTGTTAAGTAAAAATTATTATTTTATTTGTTTTATTTTTTTCTGGAAATTTTTTGTTTTATTTTTTTTTTAAATTTTTTTACATGTTGGGCATTTTTTTTAAAACATTAATGTTTAATTTTTTTGTATTTTTTTTATTATTTTATATTTATTTTATATAAAAATAATTTAACAATCCCTACACTAACAACTCTTATCAAAATAAATACAATTTTACTTAATTCTCTCACTAACAATCCCCTCACTATTAATCTCCTCACTAGCAATCCCCTCACTATTAATCTCCTCACTATCAATCCCCTCTATTCTACCTCTAAAAACAAATGGAGTATGGTCCTTGGGCATAGCAAACCCTGGTACAAAACTGCTTCTTCCCACTTTCATCCTAGGTTTAGAAATTTGGGGTACTTACGTGTAGGTCCTAATAAGTGGACTTATTGTCTAATAGGCCCTATAAAAAAAATTTGTAATACAAAAAGTCACTAATTGTAAGTTTTAGAGACAATTTATAAAAATCATAACAAAAAAAAGTCACTAATTGTCAATTTTTAGCGATATATATAAAAAATTATCACAAAAAAATATTTTTAGCGACAATTTTACTAAGACTTATATTCAATAGGACTTGATGGGAATTAAGTCCAACTATTAGGACCTACTGATAGTTCACCCTAGAAATTTCTTATAGTAAGATGCACGAGTCAAGGTCATCAAATTGTCGATTTCTATTATATATTATGTATTTTTATTTTGAAAATATTATTGTATATTATAACGAATGTAGTTTCTATAGAATGAAAGAAAGTCTATACTATATATATTTTTATATAATATAAGGAATATAGTTTCAATAGAATGAAAGAAAATTTATATTTATACCATATATATATAAATGTAGTATAGTTTTCAATGTTTCTAAACTCTCAAACTTGGTCTCTCATTCAAAATTGAGATTATCTTTCTTACTTGGTAGGCTTATAAATATTCCTTTTCATTTTTCCTAATTTCTAATGAAAATTATTTTTTTATGAAAAAAAGTAAAATTGGAAAGAAAAAAGATATGAATATACATATAGAACTCAAAAAGATATGATAAACACTAATTTAAAATATTTCAAATCTAATTATTAAAAGATAAATGAAATATTTTACTCTCAATTCTTCTATTATTATTTTCTTATTTGACAGTCCTAAAAATCATCCTTTCCATTTTTCTTAACTTCTAAAAAAAATTATTTTTTATGAAAAAAAGTAAAATTTGAAATAAAAAAAATGTGGATATAGATAGAGGCCTATATTAGAGGGTCATTAAGGGGTAGTAAATAGTCGTTCAATTCCTAAAAATAAAAAAACAGAAGATATCTTTGTTAAGGAGAGATACACAAGCCCAAATTGAAGTTAAGTGCCTTATCTTATCCCATATAGCTTCTTCTTCTTATTTAGGGGTTGTTTGAAGTGTCCTAAATAAGTGTACTTTTTATCTTTTTAGATTAATTAGATTAAAAAGTTGAGGAAAAAATATGAATGTTTGGTTTAATTTTTTGACTTTTTATGAAAAAAATATTTATTAAAAAATTATATAAAGAAGTGTGTAGGAGTAGATAGTTTAGTATGCCGTACGGATTGCAAGGCAGTCGGCTTGGTGAATACATGAAAAAATATTGCCTCCTTTTCAGGCTTTGATTGGACGGTATTGTTCGGCCTATGGGGGCCCACCACGGGTCCCATTTTTCTAATCGGAACCGTTCAATGTGTAGAATTCGTCAAGTACTATGTGCTATTAAAAATCACGTTGATTGGATATCGATAGCTATCTGATTGTATTAGTTTTTTTTGTCAACTATTAACTCTAACACCATCAATTTTTATACAAAACTGATTTGATCATGTAGTTAGCGATATCCGATAAACGTGATTTTTTACAGCCATATAGTACTAGACGAGTTTTACATCTTCAGCGGTTTGAATTATCAAAACGAAACCCATGGTAGGGTCCCACGGGCCCAACTCTACCATCCAACTTAGTGAATGTACACATACAAATTTTTTTTTTTTTTTTCTTTTCACTAAAGCTGGCCTGACGTTAATATATTGATGGCTAAAAAGTTGATTTGTACTTAATATTTGTATATTAATTTTTTTATATTTTTTTTAGTGAATAGTGATAAGTTTTTAACTTTTTTGATAACTTTTTAACTTTTTAATTTCTTTTTACGCTTGCCAAAACAGCCCTTATTATTATTAAAATCCAACCAAATGATCTGAAAAATAGAAAAGACAATACAAGACTACAATATTTTGGTCTTCCTATGGCTTCCAAACCCGCTATAAAAAACTTACAACATATGTGCGCTCACACGCAGAGCAACCCATTGACCATCACAAAGACCAAAGAGACGTTGCCACAAGACAAGCCACCGGACAATGAAAAAATAAGTGATACGTGTATTCAGCATCCCTCTTATACATTATACTCCATTAAGAACAGAGAAAATGATTGGGTCTTCTCCTTTAGAGGAGATCATTGGTCAGGCTACTTTTATGAGCGAAGCACCACATAAGAAACTTTATTTTATGAGAAACAATTATTTTTTAATCTTTTTTACAAAATGAAAATAAAAGAAAGGAAGGTACCTCAATAATCCTATTAAATATAGATGTACATGAGAAAACTCCCAAAAAAAAAAATGATGCTTCATACCCCCTTGTCCCTGGTGAGAGGAGCCAAACAAACCCTATCAAACAATAACAGAAAATAAGTCAATTCAAAAGACTCTTCATCGCTTAAATTCCTAAAAAAATTGAAGCACCATGAGATTGGTGCCATGGGTAGAATATGCCACCCACCCAATAGAAACATTAGTAGTAATTTTCAAACACATTCAAGGCAATTCATATCCTGTTTTTAATTTTCATAGTACAAACTGGGTGTGTTTGATTGGACAGACTGGATAAAGGGAAATTAGAATCCATCAGCCTTGTGAATCCCCCAGATTATTTGGTTAGATTCGATATGTATCCTGTATTTGTTTTTTCATGGAATTAGATGTCTGGAAAGAATTATTTTTTAGTGAATCCAACGTTTGGTTAGACGGATTGAATAGGATAAATGAACAAAAAAATATTTTACTATTTTTTAATTATTTACTAAGTAATAGCAATATTAAACATATCTTTAATATTTTAATTATTTTTAGCTAGATTAAATAAAAATTTATTTTATTTTATTTTTTACACAATTAAATAAATTTATTTTTTTTAATTAAATAAATAAAATATTAATAAAATTATATGTTGTTTTTTTAATTAAAATTTTAAATAAATTTGTTTTTAAAAATAATAATAATTAAACAATGAAACTAAATAAAACATCTATTAACATTTAAATAATGAAATTAAATAAAATATAAACAAAAATTTTAAAATAAAATATCAATAAAATATCTATAAAAAAAATATTTGAAAAAATTAAATAAATAAAACATCAATAAAAAGTTAAATAAAATTATTTTATTTTTAAATTGAGACATTTAAATTTTATTGAATTTTATTAAATATAATACATAATTAAATAGTAAAGGGTAAAAATGGTCATTTTACTACTTAATCTCAACAGTAAATTGTCTCCTCAAAATTATCCCACATCCCCCGGGATAGTATAATCTCCCATATGGGCGATAAAGAGTCCGGCCGGACTCCATGTCTGGCGAACTAAAAAAAAAAACAACCGATAGACTACTCACTCCTTCAATTAAGCAATCTAAATAATAAATAGTCTTCTCCTAATCCTCCAATCAAACACACTAAGGGAGGTTATATGTTCCCATTTCATCTATTCTCCTATTTCATACACTCTACCCACCACATGATGTATCAGTCCGTACCTGTAATGCTGATCTCCATCTGGCATGCCCCCTTAGCGCATTAAAATTTTATTTGAGATTTACTTGTTATATACAAAAATCAAAAGTAAATATATTTTAAAATTTATTAATTTTGTTTCATTTTCAACTCAATTCAATAAATTTATATTTATTATAAAAATCAAACTTAAAAATATTTTTAAACTAGTAAAATTTTAGGATAAATTATAAATACACCTCCTGAGATTTATTTAAAATACGAATTGTCTTCTGTGGTTTGGAAAATTATAAATACCTCTCTGTCGAAATTTTTTATTTAACAGAATTAATTTAAAAAGTAAAATTTCTAATTGTTTACCTATACAATAATAAAATTATCTAAATTATTAATTGAAATTAAATTTTAACATTATTAAAAATTGTTAATTAACTTGATGATTTATTAATAAAAGGACCTATTTGTTATGAAATTAAAAATCTTATGGGGCATAATGTAATTTTTAGAACCACAGGGATAATTTGTAATTTAAGTAAATCTCAGGAAATGTGTTTATAATTTATCCTAAATTACTACTGTGCTTTGAAAAATTATAAATACCCTATTGTCATAATTTTTTATTTAATATAATTAATTGAAAAAATAAAATTTCTAATTACTCTTCTATACAATAATAAAATTACTTAAATTATTAATTAAAATAAATTTGTAACATCATAAAATTACTTGAATTATTAATTAACTTGATAACTTATTAACAAAATAGACATTGGTTATAAAATTAAAAATTTCAAAGACTGAGATATAATTTTCAAAACCATAAGAGACAATTTGTATTTCAAACGAATCTATTCTAAATTTTAAATTAGGACAGCTTTTTACTAAACTCATTTACAACTTTACGTTTTTTACATGGTGGATTAAAAAGAAGATTCTCCAAGGACCAAATGCTATTGCTGCTGCCATTGACTGAGTTTTTGGAAATTGGATTAGATCAAATAGATCCCCTGCCTAAAATGGTCAGAAACATTTGTTTCATCATTTTTCATGTTAGTGTGAAAATAGTTTTTGAAAATTCAGAAAACAATTTTGAAATCAGTGTTTGTTTTTTCTATTCTCAAACAGTTTTCCACAAAATTAAAGACGGAATACAAAAAACACAATCAAACTAGCTAAATTTTCAGAAAGTGCAGTTTCATAGCACCAATAAAAGAATTTCATTCCACAAAGCAGTCCATAACTCTTAAATTCTAAAGATTCGTCTGAACATTGCATTCCATGGCAATACAGATCAAGAGGAAAACTACTCAACAAATTGCTCGTCAAAATAGATAACTAAACCACTATAATGAACCAAAATCCCATGAAATCTGAATGACTCAGTTTTTCTCAACAATGCTACAATTTGTTAGATCAACTCAAAATACATCAAAGATGTAACATTGGAACAAAAAAAAGATAGGCATAAACAGAGATGTTTCTGAAGATGGAACCAAGAAAAACAGCACCTATTGAGTTAGGTACTTCTCACTGAGCTGAGGAGATGTATCTGAAGATAGCCTTGGCGATTGGAAGAATACCCAAGACTGCAATTTGAAGTTGCTCCGAGCTGCTTGTCCTAATAGAGATCTGTCCGCTTAACTTACTATTCAGTCCAGCTCGAACAACCATTTTAGAACTCCGTCCTACGGAGAACTGAGACTGCAAATTGCCACTGCACACAAGGTCACCTCTCCACCACATTAGAGACAGACCGAGCGTGGTTTGGTCCTGCCCAACAGGAAAATCCTTTTCCCTGACACGCACTTCGAAATTGGCCCCATAGGCAGTGTCACTTTGAGACCTCATGGCTCCAGTACTTCCCACCAAAACCAGCCGTTTTCCAATTGCAATCTGATCCTCAATTTTCAGTCCAGTGGCAACATTTTCACCCAAGAAAGTAATTGATACACCAGCGGTTGTTTTGTTTGTTTTGAAATTTCTTATCTTGGTTTCACCCTTGAGAATGTAGGCAAGTTGCTTTCCAACAGCTTGGATGTCAAGTCCCGCCATGGTTGATCTGTTCTCCCCTTGCTTTGCTGCAACGGACGAATCCAAGTGGATATTGAAGTCTTTTTTGTCTTTCGTGATCTGAACCGCAATTACTGCTGGAAAACAACCTGCAATGGCAAGACTGCTCTCTAGGCTGACACCATTATATCCACAATCATGGTCCCAACCTTGCACATCCAAAACTGGCCTCGTAAGAAGCTGGGACGTGGGCTCCAGAAATCGATACCTGTGAGCAGGATTGTCTCCATCAAATGAAGGAGGGAGTGCCATGTCGGGTAAAGGAACCGATACAGCTGCTGGACTTCCATTTCCATCATCCCCATCTTCCTCCACGTAACCATACTTCTCTGGACCATCTTTGCCTCTCTTCTTCATCTCCCTTGACCTTTTTACCTCATCTCTCCACTGTTTCTTCTGAAGAAGCCTCACCCGGTAATCATACTCCTCAAAATAAGCTTTACTTTGCTCTTTGCCGAGTTTCACAATCTGGGATCTCTTCAGGGGCTTGAATGGTGGAAGTTGTTCATACTCATTTTCATCTTCTTGGTCAGAATCAGACATATCACCCAACTCAGTATCCGAGTCAATATTGTCACCGCCTTGCTCAGATGAAAGTTTTGGATGAGCATTGGACTGCAACAGAGAAGACAATAAATAGTGTAGAGGCGGAGTACGTGCCCTGAAGCCAAAGAGCTTTCTATGATCAAAAAGATCTTGAGTTTTCACCGCAGAATTTGCCTCTGATAAGATCTTCATTGAGTAGCACAAAAGCAATAATCGGGGCCTCCAGCATTCTCCACTGGGAAGCACTACTTGCCCATCTGCCCTCTTTTGACATAATGGGTGGTTTTCAACAAGAGACACCGGACTCATTTGACTTGGATTCATCATACGCAGATCACCAACTGCTTGGCAAATCAACTGTAGAACAACGCGTGATCTTTGCGCAACAAACAAATCATAGCTTAAGGGTGAACCAGACGGTCCATCAGGGGGGCTAGATGCCGCATGGGTCAGGGTAACAATGGCATTGTGCCATATTGAAGAACCAAGCAAACTAGTTATTGACCTTAACAAAGGCAAATCATTAAGATCTCTTGTTTGTGTGTCTAACCGATCAACATAGAGGACAATATCAGGGGGGCATTTTTTTGTTAATTTCTTCACAGACAACAAAATTTTCCTGTTAAAAGCTTGTTCCATTACGGAAGATCTAAGACCGGGAGTATCAAAAATCCTAACCTTAATTCCATCTATCATTCCAACAATATCTTTCACGGCAGTTGTGGCAGGCTCAAATGCATCAATTATAGCTTTCTTTTCACCAAAAATAGAATTTACCGTTGCACTCTTTCCAACTCCGGTTTTCCCAAGTACCAAGATGTTCAATGAGAAATCTAAATCATTTTTACCCTCTTCTTCGAGCTGCAAAGCTGTCCTCTTGGCCGATTCAAGGTTTAATGATTGACTTGAGGGCCTCCCTGCAGCAAGGACCAACCGATATAGAACCTGCGAAGCCATCGAATCTTCAGGAGACAAGCCCACTCTCTGAAGAAGCCTAAAAAATTTCACTCTTATCATCTGTAGCTTCTCCAGCTTCTTCTTTTCCTCTTCACTTACGATTTCCTCAGACTCAACCCTAGCCCTAGTCCTAGCCGTGAGCTCTGAACCAGTAAAAAGACTAGGACCGTTTGGTTGGAGAGCAGGGCTCAAAGAGTTGACCAAGGTGCTTGAATGTGCAGGGTGCTCAAGGGAGAAGGCTCTAGAACCATTAGCAGAGGCGACCGTGAAATTGGCGCCACCTGACCCAGCATTTGTAGCTGCTTTCAAAAGAGCAGCCAACACAGAGGAATCAAATAATTCTTTTCCTTCACCGTCCCCATCTGCCTCCACTTCCTCGTCTGAGTCCCCGATTACTGGTATTTCAGAACTCTCTCCAAGGGAACTGGGGGTTGAACTTTGCTCTAAATCATCCATAATTAGCTTGGTTGTGTCCAATACTCCAAAGTCCAAACCTTTAGAATCATCTTCTGATAATGAACCATCTTCTGAATTGCCTGGATCAAGGGCTGTTTTATCTTCCATTTCTATTGTTACTTCAGGGTCATAAATGGAATCTATAGACAAAGGATTGGATTCACTGTGCAATCCATCTGCCTCAAACAACTTTGATTCAATAGTTTCATCACTTGCACAATTTGTAAGATCAGACCCCAATTCAAAAGTCCCTTCTCCCTCCAAGACTTCCACCCCTTCAACTGTAAAACCCTTTTCACCACCCAAATCCCCATCAGCATTTGCTTCAAACTCCATCAAAATTGTGCCTTTTTCATCAGTAAGAGGTCCTGTTTTATCAATTTCACTGCTTTCCAACACTTTCTCGTCCCCTGCACATTCAATCACCACACCCATTAGTGTTTTAGCATCCGCATGATCACCCAAACCAACTCCATTAAGCACCCCTATACTCCTCTCATTCGATTCACTTTCTCGCTGCATCAAATTTTCAAGTCCTTGATTTTCCCCAACCAAATGTGGATTTTCCTGAGGAAAATCATCTTCATTTACCACAAAAGACTCAACTGTTGCTCCTTCAACATCATCAAAACCCCTATCTTCAATCATTTCAACTGAAACGTAGTCATTAGCAGAGTCCTTCAAAGCAATGCACCCTTCTGATGAACCCATAACGGGTTCAAATTGTGACTCATCTTCTCCTCCTTCAACCTCAGTCTTCTCCAAAATGCGGATACCAGGAACCCTAACAGAACCCAAAACTCCATCATCTTCCTCCTCCTCAGAGCCCACAGAATCATCGTCGCTGTCTCTCGACAACATGGCAATCGGGACACCCTGTTTTCTGAGTGGTTCATCAACATATTCCTCCTCCTCCTCCTCCTCCTCCTCCTCCTCCTCCTCCTCCTCCTCTTCCATGGATATTTCCAAGGTTTCTTCATCTGGGTCAGTCACAAAAGGCCTAGAAACAACACAATCCTCAACAACCCTACTCTCTCCTAGGGTTTCATCATCTGGGTCTGTAACAAATAGCTTCTCTGAAGCCGTATCAAACCCGTCTTCACCACTCACAAACCCATCAGACTCGAACGCACTGTCACTTTCATAGCTACTGCTATAATTTTCTTGACGGTTGGTTGATAGAGAGAATTCAAAATCAGAATCAACAGTAGGAGGAGCTCTGATTGGGAGAGAAGAAAAAGAAGAAGAACCTGGTGATGAGGTGGAAAGAGAGAGCTTTGGCTTTGGGTACAGCTCAGCTGCTGATGGGGTCGCTTGTGTTGCAGAAAGAGGGACACCACAGAGCTTTGAGTCCATGGAGGTTTCTTTTCTTTTTCTTTTTCTTTTTCTTTTTCTTCTTCTTTTCTTTTCTCTAGAAGCAAACAGGCAGAGATGCCAAAGCAAAAGTGGGAGGAACAAAAAGATGACTTTGGAAATGATGGGGTTGGTGGGCTAGGGTTTGTTGTGTCGTGTTCTGTTTGTTTTATAAGCTTGGAGATGTCAATGGTGATGATTGGGTTTGGAGTGCTGGGTCGGCGTTGGTGTGGAGAGCAAGACAACACAGGAGAGAGACAAACGAGAGAGAGCGCGAGAGAGAGGAGCTTGATAAGGTTTGGGGATGTTTTGGCACTTTTTAGTGGTGTAAAATATAAGAGCATCTCTAACAAATTTTTATTAAAAAAACATTTTAAAAATAGAAACTTATTTTTTTATTTATTTGAGAAGTCCAATCACTCTATTGATTTTAAGTTTTTAAATATAATTTTAAAAAAAAAAAATTTGATGTTTTTATTATTTTCAGTAATTTTTTTATATTTTAAATGTATTTTAAAAGTAATTTATTTTTTATATTTATTTTTTAAAAAAAAATTATTACAAATATTTTATTTTTTAAGTACATCAAATTTAAATACATCTAAAAATAAAATAAATTTAATAATTAAAAAAGTTCACCAAATATATAAAAATACATAAATAAAAATTTAAAAACTAAAACACAAGAGTGAATAATAATCTCTCCTATCATTTGTAAGATGGAGAAATGGTTTGCCAATACTTTTTTTAGTCTATTTTTTTCCCTTTCTTAAATCTTAAAAAAAAATTCATGTACTTGATAATTGCTTTAAAAAAAAAATCTAGACGGAGATTTTAAAAAACAGTGTTTTGTTCTCAGAGTTGTACAAAGCAGAACTGAAATTCATTTGGTTTATATTGCTCTTGAAAACTATCTTTACAAAATTAACAAAATCACCTTTTTATATACCGAGTACTTTTACGTAAATTCATATATTTAATCTCAATTAAGAATATATCGCTACACAAATAAAGATAATTTTCATTTTCAACGTAATACCATCACATTATTAATCCTCTCACTTATGCCCACTATACTAATAAACAAACGGGGCAAAGAAGTAAAATTTGGATTCTTCAAGGACTTGGGATGAAAAAGAAAATGATCAATCAAGTAATTCAAGGGACATCTCCCAAATACATTAATGTGAATATGTGTTCTACTTGTACTCCTGCAGCTAGTGTTGTTATTACTGCATTCCTCATTACCACAAACGCTACTGGAAAAAAACAACTTCGACAATGGACTCTGCATCAATAGCTGGTAAAATTGGACTGGAAAAAGGTTGGCCATGACTGCTGTTTCTGTTCTTCATTCTCTGTGAATGCCGCATATATCAAAGTGGAAAACCCATAATCATAGCACTCACAATGGCAGAAAGCGTGTCCACAAAACTTTTCCTTGATTCATGCCAAAATTGGGTGTTTTACCACCAGAAGTGCAATATAAATGTAACTAATTGGCAGTAGCATGAGCTGATAATTATGTGCAAAGCTCTGATTTCATAGGTCGTATGCTCCTAAAAGTTTTCACTGAACAGATTAGGAAGTACCTCTGGAGGGTGCAAGATTCAACTATTTTATAAGGTTTGATGAGATAAAGAATTCATATAAACTGCTGCGCTCTGTGCCATAAATTGCTTCTTCAGCAAGATGACACGTGCCTAGCAGGTGTCAATTTACCAAAAAAATTTGTGTTTATCCGCCAATGATCAACAAGTACTACAAAACTGAGATGTCATAACGACCTTGAAGCATGATGCGACTCTGCCGTTTCCCTCAACACAGCATCCACAATCGCTGCCTGCTCAAGACATTCAGCCTTGTGCAAAGCATCCAAAAGAACGACGCAAGTTTTGGTATAAATATTGCAACATTTCAACCGAGTTTCCTCAAAAAGCAAGTATGCTTCCATTGCCCTATTTGCAAAGCTTAAACCCTCTATCATTGTATTATAACAAGCAGCATCAGGTAAACCACCATTTGCCTTGAACTTTTCAAAGAGTCCATTAGCCTCCAATATATTTCCTGCTTTTGCAAGACCCGAGATCATGGTTGTGCAGGTGATCATATCGGGTTTTAACCCTTGCTTTTGCATCTCCTGCCAAAATGCAAAGGCCTTGTTGAACTTTCGTACCCTACAAAGACCATTTATGAGAATGCTATAAGTTACGGTGTTGGGGGGACATTTCAAGTCTTTCATGGAAATAAAGCAAACAAGGGCTTCATTAATTTCCTCAGCCTTTACTAATGCATCAAGCAAACAATTCCAAGTGTATATGTTCGGTGTCAATCCTTGTTGCATCAACTCTTCCATGATCAGATATGCTTCATCGATTCTGCCCACCTTCCCAAAGCCATCAATGAGACTACTATACACAACTACATTTAGTTCCACACCCCTTGATTTTGCTTCTTCAAAAAGTATGTAAGCTTCATCAAGTCTGTCAATTTTAGCAAGCCCATCAATTACCGAACCATAGGTGACCACGGTCGGTTGATGACCCTGCACCTTCATTTCCTCCAGCAACTGGTAAGCTTTATTCACTTTAGCGGACTTGCAAAATCCATCAATAACGGTGTTGTAAGCAAGGGTATCCAATACACATCCTTGTTCTTTCATAGCATAGAACAACTCATAAGTCTCACTAGCCAAACCTGCTTTTGTAAGGCCATGAATTAATATAGAGTAGCTCCACACATCTGGGGTGAACCCTTGAGACTTAATTTCCTCAAACAAGGCCCTCCCTTTCTCAGTTTCACCAGCTTTGAAAACGCAATCCATGTAAGTATTGAGGAGAGTAAGGTCGGGAGAAACACCCCTACAAACCATTTCTTTGTAGACTTTGTGCCCATCACCCTTCCTTCCAGACTTCAAAAAGTTTCGGATGAGGGATGTATAAACTATGGCATCTGGAACCCAACCAGAATCTAACATCTGTTCATAAAGTGTATAGGCATCATCTACTCTACCGTGTCTGCCCAAACCATCTATCAGACAACAAAACGTAACAGCGTTTGGGGAGCAAACATTGTGATCCATTCCTTCGAATATAGAGCAAGCTTCATCAAGTTTTTGAGCCTTACACAACCTATCAATCATTATATTTATTGTCATAACATTTGGAAATAAGCCAGCTTCTTTCATGGCATCCCGAATCTCCAAAGCAACCTCTAAATTCCCCGTCTTGCAAAGCATGTCTATAAGAATATTATAGGTCGAAAGATTGGGGGCAGCATCTTTCTTCATTGCCTCGAATATCCTTAAAGCCTCATCTACTTTGCTTTTCTTCCCAAGGCATGTGAGAATACAATTATATGTGATCACACTAGGAATGCTTCCTTTTAACTTTTGTCTCTCGAGTAAGTTGTAAGCTTCATCGAACTTTCCAGCTGAGCCATAACCCATGATCATGGTGCTATAAGCATATGCACATGGAACTTTCCTGTTAAGTTCCATCTTCTCAAATAGCTCCACGGCTTCATCGAGTCTATTAGCTTTGCAAAGAACCCCTATCATACTTGTATATGTCACATCATCGGGCACGGGGCCATGCACTTTCATCTCGTGAAAGAACTTCCAAGCCATATCCACCTTGCCCGCTTTTCCAAAGCAGTCTATGCAGACATTATAGAGAACGGTATCTGCATCAAAATTGTTGCTGTTCAACTCATCTAACAAAGAAAGAGCAGCATCAACCTGGCCTGCCTTGGCAAATACACGAATAAGAGTCGTAAATAAATGCACACTTACTTCATAGCCTAGCTCCTGCATTTGACGAAAGAGAGTGAGCATGAGATCAGGTTGGTGGACTAAAGACAGAGCACCAATTAGAGTTGTATAAGCTGAAAATGCGGGACGGAATTTGAACTTCCTCATGGACTGTATGAAATCAAATGCTTCTTGCATCTTCTGAGACTTGACGCAGCTGACAACTATCTCAATACATGTATTATTAGAAGGGCCAAATCCAGCAAGGCTCATTTCTTCCAAAATCTGTTCCAGATTATCAAATTTTTTACTTCTACCCATTACCATGAGTAGTGAATTATATGCTTCTGGACAATGTGCCTGGTTGGTTTTTGTCTCAGCCCATCGAAAATAGTTCACAGCTAGATTAACATCTTTAAGCCTCTTTAAGACTCCAATGACTAACTCTGTTTGAGGGTTTTCATCAAACGCAGTAAGAGCATTTTCCAGGGAAGGTCCCCAAGGACTGGTCACCAAGATCTGACACACACTGTTAATTCCTTGCCTTAATCCTTCCAATTTTCGTAAACATTCCTGATTACCCCCGTCCACAAAAGAGATGACTTTCCTTTCCTGATCAGAGGGCCCATTGCAAGAGGATGAAAACCTCACACCAAATGTGAAAATGGGACAGAATTTTGAATAGTAAAGTATTATCCCTGTGGCACCAAATGAATTACAATTAGCTAGTGAATAACACTCCTACAAAAATAGTATAGACGTGACAAATATTAGTAGCTCTTGGAAAAATTGGTGTCTACAGTCAGCACCATGGATTATCTACAATCTGTTAGATGAATGTTACCACCCAATTGGTAAAGTAACCTGTGAAAAGTGCATGATAACTGTACTGCATGGATGATTGAAATTCTGTGACCACATTAGTTTTTGTTTTAACTGTTACCACCCAATCCACCCCAACTGCTTAAGTAACAAACCAGTGAAATGTGTACAATAAATGTACTATTAATCTTTGTTTTTTACTTTTAAGTAAGTCTCCTGAACAAACTAAAAATAAAGTTTGTGCACATGGATCTACAGACAGCAATGAAAGCATAGACAATTAAAGCTACAGATGATATAAAATACAAATTGAGGTAGGAAATATCCCTAATAGTATGAACTTTACTCAAATTATTATGTTAAAAAATAATAATGAATAAATAATTAAAGATTAAAACAACAAAAAAACTGTGTGCGCCCAATTTACCTCGGTTTCTTAAGAGTGTCTTCATCCTTGCATCTCTAAGCTGCTTCTATTCCCTTAATTCTCCAGACCTCTTGTTAGTAACATTGAGTGGTCCATGAAAACTAAGAATATTGCAGATAACCTTGGACAAAAATAATACATTTCAACTAAGGTGCTTCTGCTTCAACATAAAATGATTCAATCACATCACTTATACATTTATATAACATTTTTTTATATATAAATATTTATCTATATATCTGTGTGTGTACATATAATATAACACATACACTCATGTTTCTGGGAGCTGCAATGAAATTGAAGAAATATTGTGAATAGCCACAAAACTATTCCATAGGTCAGTTATGATTGCCTAAAACTGTATCTATTTTACAGGAACTATTAGGAGGAAAAAACAAGAGAGTTAAAAATAAGGAGCATACAAACTCCCCAACGGATGCAAATCAAGTTACAAAGAAAGCATAAACCAAAGTTCTTCCTAAAAGGACTTCCAAAATATGAATATACATAGTTTTTTCCCACTTCAAATTGTTTACTAGAGAACATTTTCCCCAATAATCTTCTTCTTCCTTCTACTTCTTCTTCTTATTCTTATTCTTTTTCTTTTTTTTCTTTTTTTGTTTTGATTCCCTATAAATTTACAGCTTTGAATGTAAAAATTCCATTATTCAGGTTGCCAAAATCAAAACCGTTATTCAACAATTTAGCCTGGCAGTGGTAAGATGAGAATTTCATCTTTTGATAACCAAATCAATAACAAAACAATAAATGTTGTAACTTTTGAATTCTTACCAGTCCCCTTATTTTCTGGGCACCAAACAAAGAACCAAGATGTAACTCAAAACAAAGCCATAAATATGTAGCTTTAAATGTACAAAAACTCCACTATTCAGATTATGAAAATCAATAATTTAACTTAGCTATAGTGAGAATTTCATCTTTTGATAACCAAAGCAACAATAAAACAAGAAAAGCTCTAATTTCTTTAGTTCTTACCAGTCCCCTTATTTTCTTTCCAGACAAACAGAATGTAAGTCAGAACCGGAATAGATCAACCTCGCCTCAGATAGCTGAGACTGCATTATCAGTATATGAATTCGAGTTCAAGCATCAATAAACGAATGAAGATACAAGTAGATGTGGCGAGATTGATAAATTTCACAAACTAGGGCACTAAGTCGAGTCGAGTCGAGGTAAGAGATTGATGCACAGAGCGAGACCAGAGAAGAAGGGTTTATCTGACAGTGAGCGTGAAAACAGAGAGACAGTGGTCGTATAAAACTTCTGTCACCCGCAGGTGACTTTTGCAGATTGCTCTGCTAATTGCCGTTTTTTGTGAATTTTCAGTTTTTTAAAGTAAAATGACTACCCTAAATAAATAAATAAAAATATGAAAAAATTACAAATAAAATTTTAGAATTTGACCCTATTAATAAAATAAACCCTCAATTTTAATTTTATTAATTTAAATCTTAATATTTTGATTTATTTTTAATGTAAATTATTTATTTATTTTTATTAAATAAAATTAATAAAAAATTTAAGTCATTAAATTAAATGTAGATATAAATAAAATATCTAAAATATTTTTTTTTTGACTTTAATGATTAAAATATTTTTTATTTATTATTTTAATTATTAAACTCAATGTAAATATACATAAAATATTTAAAATATAATTTTTTTATTGAATTTAATGATTAAAATATAATTTTTGTTGTCAACTTTACTTAAATTAAAATAGTAAGATTTAAATTGATTAAATTAAAAATTCATAATATATTTTTTTATAATAGTCAAATCTTAATTTATTTTTTAATTTCTCCTGAAATTATTCATAAAAAAAATATTTAAACATTTCAAACCTAATTTATTTATTTATTTATATAGTGAAATTTTGAAGCCACGAATATTTTGTATAGCAACATTATTTACATGATAATGACAAAATCACATGATTTAAAGAAAAATAATATAACAAATTTCTTGTACTATAATTATTATTTTATTTTATTTTTGTATTAATTTATAGGTATGTCCTATCTTCTCAATAAATATCCAACAACATATTATTGATATTTATTTAAACTAGCATATTCTCCGTCCTATGTATGAAATTTTATGATTTAAAATGAATCATTGTTGAAAATTTGTAAGTGATCATTTTTATCAAATGATTATATATACAACTATCTTAGATATTGATTTAGAGACTTGTCAACTATCTCTTTTTAAGAGGAGCGTGATACTAAGGGTTGGTTTGGGATATTTTAAAAAAATGTACTTTTTGACTTATTGGCTTATATGAGTTGGGTTTGGGTTGGGTTTGATGTGATATGTTAGAGAGGTGATGTGATTTAAATAAGATGATGTGACTTAAATAGGATAGTGACTTTTTAACTTTTTGACCTTTTTAGGTTATGCCAAACCAACCCTAATTCTCTCAATAACCGTTATGAAGTCTCCACCCTTCACCAACCATCATCTCTCCAAGTTTCATCTACGCTCTATTGACCACGTCGATTCTTATTTAAAGCACATCTGTTATATAACCACCACTACTTCTAACTTCCCTTCCTTACCTTTCCCCGTGTCGACTTTTACTTCCACCTGCAACCTCTCTTCTGTATTCTAATGTTGTCTCTATCATTCATCACATTGTTTGGCCATTAAAATTATGATTAACCATTAATTGATAATAGATTGGTTGAGTTGGTATAGATTCTCAAATAAATTCGAACTCGACTCGTATAAAATAATGAATAACTTTGTATGCATTGTATATATAAATACTAATAAATTATGATTAACCATTAATTAATTGAAATTATGATTAACATGAATTGACAATAGATTGGTTGAGTTGGTATAAATTCGAACTTGACTCGTATAAAATAATGAATAATTTTGTATGCATTGTGTATATAAATACTAATAAATAAAAAATTAACAAAAAATGCCTCTTAGTTAAAATAAATAAATAAAATTGTAGTGCTTTTTATGATTACTGTTCTTTTGTTTTTTATCTATAAAATCATAATAATGAAATTAGTTATTGATTTTATTTATTTTAGAATTAATTAAATTTTAACTATTTTCACGACTTATGTAATTTTTTTTATTGTTATTTCATTAAATTTGTTTAAGTTCTTAATAAGAAATACATGTATGGTTTAATTGGTATTAAACAAAAATAAGCTAAATTTAAAAACTATATTTACAATTAAATATAAATATATTTTATCTTATGGGTTTTATAATTTTAGTTTATCCTATCTTAAAGTTGATATAATAAATCACATTTGTCAGTGTATTAATTACCCTTTGTTTATTTTGTAAAACTTGAAATTTGTTTCCTAAAGCCTTACCTTAGGTTGTAATTCTTAAATAGAAACATATAAGAATTGGTTTGTTGTATTAAAATTGGGCTTGGCATTAAAAGTGGAATAGATCTTTACACCCGCCCGACCCTGACTTAGCCTCCGTTTGGAAAGTGAGTTAGTTTTTTGGCTTTTTTATTTTTTTGACTATTTTAGCCTGGGCTAAAAAGTTTGGTTTGAGAAGGGTTTTTTGACTTTTTGACCTTTTTTTTTTTGTGAGAGAATAATGTAATGATTATGGGTTGGATGTGATATTTTGTATTTTGTGGCTAAAATAACCTATTTTGTCTTTTGTGGCTAAAATAGTCAAAAAAACCTCATTTAGCTCTTGCCAAACGGAGGCTTAATCATTAAAAAATTGTTATTAATCTATACTTAACCCATGGACCAGTTGACCCATTTATTAAATTAGTAAATACATAACTCTTTTTTTTTCTAATAAAATAAGAAATATGTATATGTTTATACCTATTGATTAAAATTTATATATTTATGGTTAAAACTATTACAGGAATAGTTTGATATATTTGTGGATAAAAATAGCTATCGAATAAGACCGTGTCAGTTTAAACTATGGGCCATGTTCTAATGAAAGCCTTATGTCTCATCTAAGAAATTGAGCGGTTAATTAGTTGAAATATTGGGTAATAATAGATTTAAAATATATATATAAATTATATCATAATTTTTCAAGTTGTGATGGACATAAGATAGAGATAAAGTGCAAACATTGGGTAAAACACTACAAGTGACATTAAAATCGAATTTGAGTGAACTTTTATGCCAATAATCCTTAGCTCAAGTTCAATTCTTAGTCTGAGTTTGTTTAGGATGAAAGTGTTGAAAAGTAATGGAAAGACAAAAATATATATAATATTTTATAAGTTTGTTTAGTATGAAAGTGGTAAATATAGTTAAAAAATAGTATTAAAATCAAATCTAATTTTAAGCATGATACATGTATATTTAGATGTTACATAAAATATGCATAACACAATAAATTTTCTCTTACACGTATATGTAAAATTTCTTTTTTAAATAATAAACTGACTGTAAATATTTAGTCACCTAAATTTTTTTAAAAAAGATCACATGATACAATTAATTTTTTGTTTTAAAAAATAAGAAACAAAATTTTTTATTTATATTTTGAAATTATATAAGACTAAAGTTACATTTAAACAATTCCCTTCAAATTTTTAAATTTTAAATTAAATATGAATTATATATTACTAATTTTTTTAATAACTTTTTGTATGAAGATTCTTAAGTTTCAAAATTATAGATATGGTTAGGAGTGCTAATATTTTTATGTTAGGTATATTTCTTAACTTTAAAAATAAAAATAAAAAGTTTAGATTAATACTTTAAAGTTTATTGAGCTTATGCTATTATAATATATAGATACAGATACAGATATAGATATAAATTACATACCAAATTTTGAGGAAGATTTATTAATTGAGCTCAGTTTTAACATAGTCATCAAGACTTTGCCAGGTTTAATCATTGTTATTGATATATAATATGTAAATTATACTATGTAGTGTGTATCCTAACAAGAATATCAAATAAATTCTTAAAATTGACATAAATAATATATTAGGTTAGATAACATAGATGGCAGAAAAGATATAATGTGAATATTTATAATTTAAAAGCCATAAATCATGCATTTTAAAATCCATAAATCAAGCGATAATTACTTTTTAAATAATTAATTAAATATATTGACCAATGAACTTTTTTGTAATCTATTTAGTAAACTAAAAATTCAACAATTTTAGAATAAAACTTTGAAACTTTCATGGGCGTCCTTATTATAAACTTCATTTTGCTTATATAATATAGCATAAATTACGTTGGCATTTCATGAGGTTTCAATTTAGGCTAAGTTTGAGAAGACTAAATAAGTGTACTTTTTGTCTTTTTAGACAAAAAAATTGAGGTTGAAAATATGAATGTTTTGGTTAACTTTTTGACTTTTTATGGAAAAATGTGTAATAAAAAATTGTAAAAATTGATTTGTAGGAGAAAATTAGAATTGAGAGTTGTGCAGCCGTAATTGTTGACTTTTGGTGAATAGTGATAACTTTTTAACTTTTTGAATAACTTTTTGACTTTTTAACTTTTTGGGGTGTTCCCAAACTTGGCCTTAATATGGATCCCTTTTGATGTTTTAGAAATTACATTTCATGATGTTTTATAAAATTACCATCATCTCTTTCCCTTTCATTTTTCTCTTCTACTCTCAATGCTACTAGCATAGCTATTCTCTCACCGCTACACTATGGGTTTATAGCGGTGACCTACCTTTGTAATCCCATAAATAAATAAATAAATAAAATGACAAATTTAATATCAGTGGTCTAGATTTATTTAAAGTATGGGTTCACAACACTTAGGTGGTGTTTGATAAAGCTGAAAACTAAATATTGAAAACTGAATGCTTAATTTGTTAAACTAAAAATTGTTTGATAAAAATTTAAAAGCTGAATTAAAAATAAATTGTTTGATACGTATTAAATCAAATTTGTTGTTGTTGTTGTTTGTTTTTTGTTTTTTTTCCCAATTTGTACATTTTAATTTTTATATTGTGATGGTAGTGATGGTAGTGGTAAGGGTGACGGTGGCATAGTGGCAGTTGAGGTAGTGATGGTAGTGATAGTAAAGTGAACATGGTATTTATAACAATAATGACAATGGTGATGAAAGTGATGATAGCAGTGGTGGTGGTGGCGGCGGTAATGACAGCGATGGTAGTAGTAGTAGGGGTGGCATGGCGGTGATAGTGGTCGTAGTATGGCGGTGATGGTGGTCGTACCATGGTAGTGATGGTAGTAATAGCAGTGGCGGTGGCGATTGCATGATTTATTTATTTTTATTTTTTCCCTAATTCCATTTATGAGATTGTAGAATTTTTTATTTTTGAATGCATGTCGAGTCAATGTTAGGTGGGGTGCAATATTTAGATTTTTCTTTTTTTTTTTAGGGACAGTTCAATAGTTGGTATTGTTAAAGCAGGGTAATTAAAGTATGTAAGGTTGTGGCTGGTTTATGTAATACAAAGAAGTGGGTTGGCTTTTTGACTTTTTTGGCTATTTTAGCCTGGGCTTAAAAGTTTAGTTTGGGAAGGGCTTTTTGGTTTTTTGATTTTTTTGAGTTTTTTTGTGAGAGAATAATGTAATGATTATGGGTTGGATGTGATGTTTTGTTTGTTATGACTAAAATAGCTTATTTTGTTTTTTGTGGCTAAATAGCCAAAAAAGCCTGCAAACCCACTTGCCAAACACAGGCAAAGTGGTCTGGAATGAATGAAAAAGAAAATGATGGATAAAAGACCAAAGGTAAATATGGTATTTTAAAAAGAATTATTGTTGACAAAAGTAAATATTGGCCTCGTTTGGGAAGTGGCTATTTTAGAGGTTTTTTGACTTTTTGGCTATTTTAGTCTTTATGTTTGGGAAGACGAGATGGATTTTATTTGAGTTGTTGTATTGAAAAATGTGTTGAAATGATGTTTGAAGTTAAAATGACAAATTTGTCCCTAAAAATATATTTTTTTAAATTGATGTAAAGGGGTAAAATCGTAATTTACTCATTGATGGAACAATTTGTGTAGCTAACAGTGTAGGCAACAGTGCAGTCTATTTTATTTATTTATTTTTTTTTGAAAAAGCTTTGAACAGTGGGCTTTTTGGCTAAATTTTCATTTGAGGCTATAATATCCTCAATCTACTCTTCCCAAACAGCGCCATTGTGTGTTGACTTAAGCCTATTTTGGGAAGTGGGTTAAAAGTCACTTCCCAGCTTTTAACCCACTTTCATCTCTCACAAAAAGCAAAAAAAAAGTTAAAAAACATTTTTAACCATCTTCCCAAAACACTCTTTAATAATTGTTTGATAAAATATTTTGGGGCTAAAAAATACAAAAAGACAAAATAGACTATATAAGTCAATAAGATAAAATGTCACATCCAAATTATAATCATTACACTTTTTCTTTTATAAAAATTTAAAAAATCCCAAAACAAAAACCAAACCAAACTAAAAAATTGACTACCGTAGTCAATGCCAAATAAAGCTTTAACAGTTAACTAACATAAGGTACAATTAATAATGCAACTTTAAACCTTGAAGCGGGAGTTGTAATTTTTAAAATGTGCAACTTTAAACCTTCAAGAGGAAGTTGTAATTTTCAAAATGTAAGGGGAAAGTTGTATTAATTACAAAGTGTCAATCTAATTTACCCTTATGATATATAGATTTTCCATTGAGAGAGAGAGAGAGAGAGCTTTTCGAAAATGGCGTCGATCTACACTCTCATCTCCCATTAGCCAACCTGGAGAAAGAAAAAATGGAAGCAGCACCACCACAATACGCGAAGCAGCGATCGTACGGAGGTCCACCAATAGAGATGATGACAAGACAGCAGGCGGCATCGTCGCAGCAACACTCCAATGACAATGACAACGATCGCAGCAGCGGAGAGCTTCGCGCCCTCGACTGTAACCTCACCTCCCTCTGCGACCACGTCCAGCTCGAAGGCTTCAACAATGGCTCTTTCTCTGACATCCTCGTCCACGCTATGTCCTCCACCTACCGTCTTCACCGCCTCATCCTCTCTCGCAGCTCCTACTTCAGGTCTCCAATCTCCCCTCTTTTCTTTTCTTTTTTAATTTTTTTTATAATTATTATTAACTGTTGTTGGTTCGTCGTGTAATTGGAACATTGGTTATTTATTTGCTCGAAATTGTTGTTGTTGAATTCCAATGGTTACTGGGTTGGGTTTCTTTGTCTAATTGGAATTTTTTTTGTTTGGTTGAATTGCCCTCTGCCCATTATTATTTGTAGGCCTTTGCCTCAGAGAGGAATGTTCTAATTACTCGTCAACATGTTTATAGAAAACTGTTGTTTAGGTTACACTAAGTGGTATAGTTTCATATGATTGAGGATAATTATTCCGTCTATCAAAAGAAAAAAATAAATAAATAAATAAAGAAAAGAAAAGAAAAGGCCAATGGATAGTTATTCCATCTGTGCAAGATTTTTCAAGTTTTGTGTGGTAGTTTTTATCTATTGAGGAGGGCCAAATTGAGCAAGGTCGGATTGGGCAAATCGCCCATATGCCCTTGGGCCGGGTGACCAGACTTTCTTGGGCTGAGCTGGTCGATGATCCTCGATGTACTGGTGGGCAGGCCTTGGCTTGGGGGCTGGACACAGGCCCAGGAAATAAGCCGGCTTGGATTGGGCTGATCCCTTTGCTGAGAGTAGGACTAGTAGTGAGCCAGGCAGTCCCAGATGGATACCAGCCAAGACGAAGGGGGTAGGCTGGATAAGGCTGTCTGTCTGGAATTACACGTCATAAGTCCCAGAGATTTCTCGAGATCATAATGAGAAGGCTCTGTTACATGGGATAACAGATTGCCTTACATAACGGAATGGTTGTTCTCCTCTATCTAGGGATAATCATAACCCATCTAGGGGGACACGTGAGGTAGTTATCCTTCTTGGAGAGCTAGGGAGAGAGAACTTTATAAAAGGTCAATCTCATCCTATTTGAGGGGACACATTCTTGACTCTAATTTTGTTCATTTCTCTACATGTTGTGTGGTTTGAAAATTTAATAAAGTCTACAATTAGGTGAGGCTAAGGATTATAATTTCTTTATCAATTGAAGAATAAGTTCATCTATAGAAAATATGTCAATGTGTGTCTCCCATGTACACTAGAGGTTCACAAAAATAAAACTCAATGCTATAATCCCTTCCCAAGCCTAAGCTATCCTAAAATTTGACAAAAACAAAAGGACTGCAAAATGTATCTTTGAGCAAAAAATGAATGTGAAGAAGCCAAGATAACTTAGCTGATAAAAGAGAAGCAATTAATCTTCTATATTGTTCCCTCTCTATCTGCCTGTGTAATATGCATATTATTTGCCTACATATACATCTAACACATTGACATCATCTTCTAAGCCTTTTACACCCTCTTCAAGTGACATTCATATAATCACATGGCCAACACTCAAAGCATTGATGCCAGCATAACTAAAACCCTCCTGCTACATTCATCTGGCCTCCATGAATCTTGGGCACTGGGGGCATTGGATTGGGTGCAAACCTATTCTCCAGCCTTATTTAAATAAAGCTGTTAGCTCTTATAATTGAAGCAATGTTTTCACATGCATAACCTGATATTTTACAACTGTGTAAAGTGATGGCCCCTGCTCACATGCTCGTATGCACACACAGGCACACACAAATGGCTTCCCAACAGAAAACATATGCATATAAATAGAGGGCGAAAAGAAAGATGGGGTGAATTTAGACTATTGTTAAGAGCTTGTGATAAAATTGTAGCACGTGTGCTTCATGTGCACTAATCACACCAATTTACAATTTCATGGCAGTTTACTTATGACATCTGAGGTTGAGTAATAGTTGTTCTCTTTCGTCTTGACATTGGATTGGAACACTTTCTTTTAAATTTCCATCGCCCAGTGTTATTAAAGGCGCGCCTAGGCCCAAGTTCCATTCAGGCCCAAGGTTTGCGCCTTGTAGTGTTCCAGGTCAGGCATCTTCGATAAGGTGCGCCTAGGCCCAAGTCCTATCTAGGTCCAAGATTTGCGCCTTGTAGTGTTCCAAGCCAGGCGAAGGTGCCTGACTAGCCCAAGGCTTGCATCTTGAGGGTTTTTTTTTTATTGCTGCTTTAATTGATTTTGTTTAAAATCTTATGTAAGAAAAACTAATGTATTATTGATTGATATAATGTTCTATATATTACAATGATTCATGATTCCTATAAATAGAAGAGGGTGAGTGTGTAGTAGGTAAGGAGTAGGTGAAGTGGAGGTGGTAGTGGTGTAGTGGGTTAGGTTTAGTGGAGTAGGTGAGGTGGTAGTGGTGTAGTGGGTTAGGTTTAGTGGGTTAGGTTTAGTGGAGTAGGTTTAAGTGGGTGAAGTAGGTGATAGGTTTTAACAGCCCCCCGCAAACTTAAGGGGGATAGGAACTAGCCAACTTGAGTTTGGAGAAAGTAACAAAACAAGAAAATAGACGAATACATAAAAGAAAAGAGGATAGGAGACACTGTATAGTCGTGTCAGACCGTTGTAGAAGACTGTATGGTTATGGCAGGCAGACCGATGTAGAAGACACTGGCTCGTGTTGGACCGATGTAGAAGACAGTTTATGGGGTCATGTCAGACCGTTGTAGCAGACAATGTTGTGACAGTTGTTGTGACAGTTTACGGAGTCTTGCTGGACCCTTGTAGAAACTAACCGGAATCAATGTCGGGACAGTTTACAGAGTCTTGTCGGACCCATGAAGGAGCTAACCGGAATCAATATCGGGACAGTTTACAGAGTCTTGTCGGACCCATGAAGGAGCTAACCGGAATCAATGTTGGGACAGTTTACAGAGTCTTGTCGGACCCTTGTAGAAACTAACCGGAATCAATGTCGGGACAGTTTACAGAGTCTTGTCGGACCCATAAAAAATACACTGTATGATGGTGTATATAGGCTGCCCAAATATATATATATATGGATATATATAGTGAGCCCTCAAAAGTCGCGCCCTCAAAAGGCGCGCCCACTCCATCAAAAGGCGTGTCCGACAGAAAGCGTCGAGCCATCAAAAGGTGAGCCGGAGACGCGGCGAGGCACGTGAGCGACAGAGTGGCGTGTCGGCCGCGTCGTCAGTGTCGATATAAACCAATGCGGAGGCTGTGCTTGAGGCAGAAGCGAAGACAAAAAAAACCTGGGAAAAACTTCTGAAAAACTCTTCATTTTCTGAGAGATTGCCTCTAAGAGCTGCAAATCTTGAAACACTCCCCTTCCGAACATTATCAGTCTGAAATTGCTATTTCGCTGAAACACTCAGCAACCCAAAAAACATGGCCTCTTCTTCCCGTTCAGCTACCTAGAATATGGCATCCTCTTCCCGTGGTCTGCTCACGCTCTTTCCAGACCTGAACGAGTCCACAAGAGAAATAACTGGTGCGGTGGCACTGGAAACTCAACCAAGCGCCCCGGAGTTTGCTCCGTTGAACTTTCCTATGCAGTCTGTGGAGCAAAGAATGGCAGTGCAGTCGGATGTGGAGGCCAATCAGTATACATTGAAATCATGTGTGGAAACCATGACTGCGGTTACAAATTTGTCGAACCGGCTGCAGAGTAGGACAAATGAGGTGCAGCAGTTAAACGCCCAACTGGCTCTGCTCCAACGCATGTATAAGGATGCGCGAGCAGAGATAAGTGTGCTAAAGGCGGAAAACAAGGAGCTGAAACGGAAGGCAACCGTGATGTTCCGATTTGGAGGGCCGCCATATGCTGCAGTGGAGGAGCAGGGAGTAGTGATCATGCCCAGTGGAGTGGGAAACACGGAGGCAACACCGGCAAGGGCCGCCCAGGACGGAGGCAAGAAGAAAAGACCGGCGGTAGAGTAGAGAAGAAAAAATCCCACCTGTGAATGTGGTTGTTTGTTTGTTTGTTTGTTTGTTTGTTTGTTTTTTTGTTTTTTTTTTGTTTTTTTTTTTTTATGTTGGTGTAAAATGGTGATCGGGGTTGATCCCCTGATATGAATAAAACAAATGAGTTGTGCAAACCCGAATGATAGGAAGAACATGCAGAAAAAAAGGGGTGAGATTTTTTTTTTTTTTTTTTGGTTAATAATAATAACAATAATATATGAAGGAGGAAAGCATGTGGTGGGGAACATGAGTGTGTGGAAAGAAGGAAAAGAAAAAGTATGGGTTGTATGCAAAAGTTGACAGAGTGGGAGTAGGATATTAAAAGAAACATATATATATATATATATATATTAAAATAAAAGAGAGTGGAAGAGAGGGGGAACACGAGATAGTTCTACTTTTGTCTGTGTAGAGAGAGGTTAAGTAAAGGGAATCATGGATATGATTAAAGTGGGTCTAGTGGAGAGAAAGGGACGAGAGAGAGAGAGAGAGCTCGTGTGTGTCTCCATGGTGTGTTTGGTAGCAAATTGAATCAAGGGGTTGATCTCTCTGCATTCCGAAATATCCTCGAAATCGACAAAGAGAGAATAATCTGCCCCAGGTTTGAGAATAAGATGTGGAACACAACAACCTGAAAGAAAGAGAGAAGGGTAAAAGGGTTTGGTGGTGAGATCTCTCAGGCGACGCCAACTAACCCCTTTTACAGCCATATGCAAGGCAGTCTGCCCTTTCTTGTTGCAGCAGTGGGAAGGACGTGATTTCATGGAGAAGGTCTCGGCGGCGGCGGCGGAGTCGGAGGAGTTGACTGTGGAGGAGCGCAACCTCTCCTGACCGTGCTTGCAATCTTGCCAAACAGGCTTTTGATGAAGCAATTGCTGAATTGGATACCTTGGGAGAGGAGTCTTACAAGGATAGCACATTGATTATGTAACTTCTTAGGGATAACCGCACGCTGTGAACCTCAGATATGCAGGATGATGGAGCAGATGAGATTAAAGAAGCTCCCAAGCAAGATGAAGAACAAAAGTGAAACACCAATGGCGGAGTAGAGTTGGCGTCGGAAACAGTCGGAGCTGCGACAGTGGGCAGCGTGCGAATGGCGGTGCTCCTCGATGATTGCAAAGCTCTGATATACTGGCGGTGAAGAAGAGTGAAGGTATGTGTAGAAAATTCTAGTGGGCTAGGTTGAGGTCCGACGGGCGGCCAAGGCGAGATTGCCGCCCGCCGGTGAAGCGAAAATATTAGGTTCTAAACCTGCTCTGATACCATGTAAGAAAAACTAATGTATTATTGATTGATATAATGTTCTATATATTACAATGATTCATGATTCCTATATATAGAAGAGGGTGAGTGTGTAGTAGGTAAGGAGTAGGTGAAGTGGAGGTGGTAGTGGTGTAGTCGGTTAGGTTTAGTGGAGTAGGTGAGGTGGTAGTGGTGTAGTGGGTTAGGTTTAGTGGAGTAGGTTTAAGTGGGTGAAGTAGGTGATAGGTTTTAACATCTTACTATTGATTTAATATGGTGCAGCTACAGAAGATCCCTACTCTTAGTACATATGCCAATACATTAGGCATTCAACCCCAAATCAATAATTCCTAATCTCCAAAAAATATTAAATGGTTAACATTTTATTTTGTTTATGTTGAATCCTAAATTATTTACTTATATTAAGTTATATATTTTTTTCCGTACAAGGTGCGCCTCACTTCGGTGAAGCCTGCGCCTCATCTTGCGCCTTGAGCCTGGGCCCCAAGAGACCTTGGCGCCTTGGTGCACTTATCGCCTTTAATAACACTGCCATCGTCAATCTACTCCTTCTGTATTGTCCAAAGTATGGAGTTTTGTATTCATTAATCTTATTCCAACTTCTTTCATTTTATTTCACTCAGCAGTGCACTTCCATTCTTCAGGAGCTTACTCAAATATGAAGTACTAAATTACATGTTTATATTTGGAGTCCCATGTTTTGTGTTCTTTCTCTTGCAGAATTTGTTCTGTATTCAAGTTTTATGGGTTCACCCAAGGGTGAAGATGGTTTTTGTGTGCATAGCTCTGAATTATATGTGATTAATCACTCATTTTGTTTTTGAGTAGCACTTAAAACTGATGGTTGCATGTAGCTAATATTTGTATCTGTGCATATGCATGTGTTGGTGTACATCTATGATATATTTTTGTATGTATAGAAGAAAGTGTTTACAACTCGCTATGTGCAATTTCTTTACTACCTGTCATTTAATTTTGACTGGCAGGAACATGCTTCATGGTCCTTGGAAGGAAGCTAATGCTCCAACTGTGACCTTGCATATTGACGATAAGAATGTTAATGGGGAGGCAATTGCAATGGCTTTGGCATATCTTTATGGGCATCACCCCAAGCTTAATGATAACAATGCATTTCGTGTGCTTGCTGCTGCTTCTTTTCTTGACCTTCAGGTATTCCATACTCATTAGTTAGTGCGGGTTTCTTGTGTTTCTTTTATAGTTACTCCAGACATAGGATAATGATGTTAATAGATCTTTCTGTCATATCCATCTTCAATGATGTAATAATCACTTCCTTTGTGTGTGGTTTTGCATGCAGGATTTATGTGCAATTTGCACGGATTTTATTATATCCGAACTGTGGACTTCAAATTTCTTAGAATATCAGGTTCAATATGCTTGTGTGGGCTTACTATACATTAATTTTGTGCTTCCTAGTTTATTGTATTAACTGCTTTATTTATGATTTAGATTTTTGCAGAGAGCCAAGATTATGGTATACATGGAGAACGTGTTAGAACTGCGTGCTGGGGATACCTTTGTCAAAGTGGTGCCATGGAGTTGAAAGAGGTAACGGGTAGAGATATTACATTCTGGTGTGCTGGTTCCGTGTCAAAGATTTATTTTCTATCATCATATGGGATTGCTGTGGAAAGAACGACCCTAGTGGTTGATCACTGGGGAGTAATAGGATGGGGTGATTTAAACATGGTCTTTTGACAGACTTTTAAGTGAGGTTATACTGTAATTCTTTAAGACCTTCTATGGGGTGGAGCATTTGGGAGGTGGGGAAGATAGGATCTAATGGACTGACTCTAGTTTGGAAGGCTTGAGGTCAAATCATACTATAAAAAGTTGATTTGCAATTCAGGTGAAACTTTCCCTTGGGATGGCATTTGGAAGAATAAAGTTCCTACCCTTCAGTTGGTTGGTTGCAGCACTAGGGAAGATGCTTACAAGCAATTGATAGTTTGTTAAAAGACCCAAATTTCTTCCTACTTGGTGTTTGCTTGTTCAAGGAAGGGGAGTAGGTAAACCACCTCCTTATTAACTGTAAGGTGGCTGCCTGAAGGAAGGCATAGGCGGTGCCTCCCCTTGTGTTTGATGCAGTGCCAATTGGATGTGTGTGTGTGTTGTTTGCGCGCGCGCGCGCACACAGGGGGGGGGGGGGGGAGGTGTTTAGAGATAATTCCCAATTTTTTTGAAGGAATTGAGGCTAGTTTATTAAATGAAGGGTAGACTTTTTTTATATTGTTGGGTTACAAAAAGGGTTAACCTTCTTCAAATTCAATTTTGAATTTTGTTCAGTATGGAGTTTTCATGATGTGTAGGGGTATAGTAATATTTCTAATTTTATTTATTGAATTTTTTTTAGTAATAGTGCTATATAAATATTTTTTTAATATTGGTGGTACCCCTCGTTTTCTTTTATTAATAAAAAAATTATGTTATATGTTTAAAAATTCAAATGCTTGGATTGTTTGAGTTCGTGGAAAAAATTCTATAAACATGCATTTGAAAATGGAAATTTATCATCTGAAACATAAATACATGAACATATGAATGGAGTTAGAAATAATTTTTCTTGTTCTGGCTCTTTTGGGTGAAAAATGTAACTTCTTGTGGAATGTGTTTTTGTTTTTTGAAAGATGGCAGCGATACTTGTTAGCATATGAAGCATTGTATGTCGCTCTTCTGAATTAAAGTCACCAAAAAAGCAGGAAATCTTGTTTTTTATGTTGCCTTTGGGACTAGCACTTTTATTTTGCATCACTGTTTTACGTTGTTTCTCTGATGCTTTAATCATAAATGAATTTGCTTTTCTGTCCAATATCTCAAAATATAGGTTTTGAATCTTTGATGTATGAAGTGCAAGTATTCCCAACATGATATTTATTTGTTGGTGTATTTTCATTTTGCAGGGTGCTAACACACACACACACTATTATACTTATGAAATGTTTATTAGTTATAATATGCATTATTAATTCTCCTTTTGATTATAGGTGCTTCCGAAACTATCTTCTCAAACTTTGCATGCATTGTTGACATCAGATGAACTGTGGGTACCTAGCGAAGAGAAACGGTAAGGAGAATCTGAACTGCTTCCTACCTGATTTATATAATTTTGAAGTTAAATTCTGTTCAAACTGGATAACACATCTTTTTCTTCTAATTGAAAGGTTTGAATTGGCATTATACACATTCCTTGCAAAATGTTCTTTTTGCAAAGGAGAACATCCAGAGCAAGGAAGTTCATCTTCTGAGATGGGAACAAGTACTCACTCTAGTTCTCCTAAAGTAAAGGGAAAGAATTTGATTGATAGTGGCACTAATAAACAACTGGAATCTGAACTGGGGTGCATGAGTTTGAATGATGACCTTGAAGGTCATAATGCTGCTCATAATATTTTGGTTGAACTTGCGGACTGTGTGGTTGATTCTCAAACTGGGGTTCATAGTTCAAGACAACAGGTGCAACAAGGTTCATGCACCAAATCACATATGGAGCCAAGATATCATTGCAACATTGAACGGCATTCATCAAGTAACTCATTTTCATATACCGATGATGTTAGATCCTCGTGTTCTTATCTTGAAATGCCAATTGGTATTGGAGCAAGTGGATTAGCAGGTGATGGTGGTGTTATGGAAGGGCCATCTGAAGAAGGATCTTGCTACCAATTTAATAACAATAGTTGGCTTTCCAGGGACCAGAGGCACTGCAATTCGTTGAATTCTTCATACAATGGGTTCATGCCCAATGAATGGGGAAGATGTGGCATGCCTCCTCTATCATGGGGTGGCAGGATTGTGGGTCGAAGACAGGTAAAAGGTTATGCCAAAGGGAACTGTGGGGTAAGTGGGGAAGAATATGATTCGTTTGTCAATATTTTTGAAGGGGGTTCTCTTTTATATTGTAATATGTCTTTTGAAGCACTTTTAAATGTGAGAAAGCATCTTGAAGAATTGGGGTTCCCTTGCAAAGCCATCAATGATGGTCTTTGGCTGCAGGTCTGAAACTCATATCATATTCATTTCCATGCTTTGTTAGTTGCCATGTTTGGGCTAACATCAATTAGACTCTGATAGCACTATTGTTTTTAAAATGCATATCTTGTAGATGCTTTTGAGCCAGCGGGTGCAAGAAATCAGTGCCGACACTTGCAAAAATTGTTGCCTTGTCAGTATGTCATGTGCATGCAGGCAACAATTTGGGTTTTCACATGGAGTTTCTGCTCCTGGTTATTGTGTGCAAGAGCATGATCATAATAATCAATCAGGCAACATGGGAAATGTTTATGTCACTGATTCCACCCAAGGTGAAGGAAACGGCCTCTTTAGGCCCGTGAGAGTTCATGTTAGGGGGGCTATTGATGGACTAGCCGGTATTGGACGTGGAACCACATTTGTGCCCGCAACTGCTTGGCCTCCAACACGTTTTGTCTTTTCTCGTGTACCATATGGTATGGGCAACCGAAACTGCCAGCAGTCTCTTGCCAATGATGATTCAGAGGCTCGAGCTGACCACAATGGGGACCTGACTGGGGATGGGTTGACAGCTTTGGTTGGGCTCAGCCAAGGTGTGAACATGGCCAATGCTCCTGGAGATCAAACAGATAGAGGGTACGAGACGGATCTACAAAGCAGATTGGCTGGACCTTCTGTTGCTGGGCCTAGTACAAGTGGCATTACTGTGCAGATGCTAGAGTCACCGGAGCACACCATTGGAATTGAGTGGGAGAATGCAAACAGTTCTATATCCTTGGATATGAAAACACCTTTGAATCACTTCCCTCCCTTCCGCTTTGCGTAAGTTATTTCTTGGCGTGCTCATTAACTTTTACACTTTTCAATGTGGGAGGATGTGAAATAAGGCTGCTTCCCTGACCCTTAAACTGTTCCGGACAAAAGCAAGGCCAAATCTTCCTTTTAGTTTTTGGGTACTGTTGTGCTTTATGTTTGTTCTTGTATCTCTAGCATCCGTAGGGTAAAATTTATTTGATGGGATTCTACTGAAGTTTTAACTGCGTATTGAATCTTATTTTCTGGTTTCAATGAGCTTTCTGAATGATCAAATGACTTGTTTTATTTATTTATTTTTGAGGTTATTTTCTTAAACAAAAAGCCTTCAATATATGTGGTTGATAATCCGATACTGTTTCCACAGGGTGGAATTCCAGGATGTGCACAGGCTCAGTGATGGCCAAGTGAAGCACTCTCCAGAAGTATTTTATGCTGGTTCTTTGTGGAAGGTATTTCATATCCTCTAGTTGATGCTGTTGTGATAAATTTGTAGATCTATCTCTTGAATGTTATAACACCAAGTTGATTTTATGACCTCCCAAAATAGAGGAATTATTATTTTGATTAATTGGATCTGTTGAATCATGTAGGTTAGTGTTCATGCTTTTAATGATGAAGACCCTCAAGGACGCAGGACTCTTGGTAATATTCCACCTAACTGAAGCATTTTGCCTTGAAATTGTATTTTTGATGCTGGGCAAAAATTATTATGTTGTCTTGCTTGGTTTCTTTCTTCTAATTCTACGCAATATTTCAGGATTATTTCTTCATCGACGGAAGGCAGAGATAACAGATCCCCTTAGAAAGGTCAGCCGTGTTCTTGTTTCTCAAAGCATGAGGCAATCTATTATATTACATGACATCTGTGAACATGTGTTTTCTTATGAGTTTTTCTTTTTCAGTGACCAATCACCTTTTCTCCCCCATTCTGTAATGTCCAGTTGCAAATTAACCAACTCCCTGTCACATATACATCAAACTTTCATTTGCTAGTGTACTTTTGATAGCTATTCAAATCTGTTAATTTTCTCTTATACTTTCCAGAACTAATGTTGGTGCTAATTTTCTCTTAAAATCTGCTAGTGTTGTTTTACTTTTCAGAACTGGGGTATTTCGTTCGTATGGCCACAAGGGGTGGGCAGGTTCGAGCACCCCTTGGGGACATGGGGTTTGGGTGGGTGGGAGGGTAGGGTTCGAGCCTATGGGCCACCCTTAAAAGGGTCTAAACCCTGATCCTTTTCGCTCAACTACCAAAAATAGAAAGTATTTAGTTATTGATTAGTATGCTTTTAAAGTTCATGTGTTTTTGTGTTCCTTCTGTTTTCAGGTTCATATGTACGTGGATTCTCGTGAAAAGGTCACCGCGCGTTATCAGGTGAGTTTAAGTTAGCATCAACCATACTTTTTACCGATGGTGTTACTCGTGCAACTTGTCTGATAGTATGGAGTTCTTACTTGTGCTTTCATCTTACAGTTGATTTGTCCATCAAAAAGAGAGGTCATGGTGTTTGGAAGCTTGAAACAGACGGGAACTCTTTTGCCTAAAGCACCCAAGGGATGGGGTTGGCGCTCAGCTTTGTTATTTGACGAGCTTGGCGATTTTCTCCAAAACGGGGCCTTGCGAGTAGCTGCTGTTGTGCAGCTGGTTTGACATTGTAAGGAAGTTCAGTTGCATTTTACGAAACGCATGTTTTATTAATGTAATGTTTCTCATGTCACATGGAATGTGTAAAAAATATATATTTTTTGTTTGGCAATGAAAAACAATTTATTAAAAAGTGAGCAAGTAGAAGAAGAGGGGGACAAGAAGTCCACCGAAATCAAGGCATGATCCTCACAATCCACAAATGGCACTCGAATCTCTAGAAATTAAAAATGATTAAAAACAGGTGCCGAAACCCAGAAGCCAAATAACAATCTTTTCTCAAATTGTTAAGATGGTCAAAGATATCCCAACATTTATGGGATAAGTTTGTATTGTGATTACTATAATATATTGTTGTAGTTAGCTGTAGTATTCAGATTCCTATTACATTTAGATTACCTATAATAGATTAGCATGATTGGAGGAATTTTATTGTATAAAGTATACCTTCTAATTCAATGAATTTAATTCAAAAGAAAAACATTCGATTCCTTTCTTTACATGGTATCAGAGCAGGGAAAAACAAGCACTCTGTTCTTTGCTTTCTTTCACTATTTCCCATCATCATGGCAAACGAGCAATCTTCGAATGGAGGCAAGCTCGATGCCACCAATCCATATTTCCTTCACCATTCCGATCATCCCGGCATGATGCTTGTTTCCAAGCCGCTCAATGGGGATAATTATTCAACATGGTGTAGAGCCATGACCATCTCTTTGAATGCCAAATCCAAATTGGGTTTCATAGATGGAACTATCACAGCGCCAGATGCCAAGACCGAACCAAATGACTATGCATCATAGAAAAAATGCAACGATATGATCCTATCTTGGATTCTCAATTCACTCACACCAGATCTTGCCGATAGCGTTATTTTTTCAAACACTGCCCAGGAGGTATGGGAAGACCTTTAGGATCGCTTGTCTCAAGGCAATGCCCCACGTATTTTTCAGATTGAAAGGGACATCACTTGTCTCACTCAAGATCGAATGACCGTTGCAGCTTACTACACCAGGCTTAAAAAATTGTGGGATGAACTGGGATCCTATAATGATACTGTTTGCTCTTGTGGGGCAGACCATAAGCGACGTCGATTGATGCAATTTCTCATGGGACTCAATGAGTCTTATAGTGCAATCCGAGGGCAGATCCTCTTGATGAATCCGCTTCCTGATGTTGCCAAGGCTTACTCTTCTATTGTCCAAGAAGAGAAGCAACGAAGCCTAGGCGCTGCACGTGAAATCACGGAGACCTCAGCCATGGTTGTTCGAAGGGATGAACCGGTAGCTCTGGCTCTTCGACATGGCCAAAGTTTTTCCTCTCGCTCCAACTCATCTAATCGAAAACCTTTGCATTGCTCTTACTGTGATCGAGACCATCATGTGCGAGACACATGTTGGAAATTGAATGGGTATCCCCCAGGACACCCAAAACATGCATCAAACAGGTCCAATCAAGGAGGCACTCATTCTAAACACAACAACAATCATCAATCTTCGGTCAACAATGTCAAGGAGGGTCACAAGATGCTGGAAATACAGTCGGTGACCAATGGCTTATCTGATTTGCAAATCAAGCAAATATTATCTATTGTGCACGGTCAAAACACATCTCAATCCGCCACTCCTAAGGCTAATGCTGCCAGTGCTTCTTCAGGTTTGTCACAAGTGTTGTTGCACCTCCAACGATTAATTATCGATAGTGGTGCCACAGACCATATTACTTCTACTCCAGCTCTACTTGTCAACAGTAAAGAGAACACTCTTTTGCCACCCGTTGTCATGCCAAGTGGAGAACATGCCCCAATCACATCTACTGGAACTTTACCCTTGAATTCATTTATTTCTTTGAAAAATGTGCTTGGGGTTCCATCTTTTAAGGTGGATTTAATTTCTGTGAGTAAAATTGCAAGAGACCTCAACTGTTCCGTAACTTTTTCCCCTCATTGGTGTGTTTTGCAGGACTTGATGACGAGGAAGACGATTGGTTTGGGTGAACAACGAGATGGACTTTATTACTTGGTTGCGTTAGCATCAGAGCAGCCACACCATAACAATCAATCCACAACCGCCATTACTAGCCATTCATCCTGCTCTCAAGGCAATGTCTCCACTGATTTGTGGCATCGCCGATTGGGGCATTTATCTTCCTCTAGATTAGATTTTATGGCAAAAAATTTGTTACATTTTCCTTTCAAGTCTAATAATGCTTGTGATATTTGTGCACTTGCCAAACAGAGTCGGCTTCCTTTTTCTCCTAGTTCAATTTCCTCTGTGAGACCTTTTGAATTAATTCATTGTGACATTTGGGGCCCTTACAAAATTGCTTCTCTTTCTGGTGCTAAATATTTTTTAACTATTGTGGATGACTATTCTAGATTCACATGGGTTTTTTTTATGCAGCACAAAAATGAAACCCAGCCTTTACTTACCAATTTTTTTACTTGGGTCCACACCCAATTCGATGCCTCTATCGCTACCATTCGGGTTGATAATGGTGGGGAATTCTTTTCTATGCGCGAATTTTATAAACAACAAAGCACCATTTATCAAACTTCTTGTACATCTACACCTTAACAAAACGGGGTGGTCGAGCATAAACATCGCCATATCCTTGCGTCTGCTCGTGCCCTTCGTTTTTGTTAAATTCACCCCATGTGAAAGGAGTGATCATCCAAGTCAAGTTTGGTTGGCAACAATGGGAAGGCAACCAACCAAAGTCCACCTTGGCGGCCACCAACCATCTTGAAGAGTCAAGGATGGAGGCTACCCAAAGGCTCTCCCACCTACTCCCTCACCTATAAATGGAGGTTGAGAGGAGAGGCCAAAGTGTGAGTAAGTGAGTGAGGAAGAAAAACCGTGAACCAAAGAGTGCGAGAGATGTGAGGCAGAGAGACCGTCTCCCTCGGTGTGAGCGAGGGAGACGGGTGAGTGGCTGAGTGAGGAGAGTGTGAGCTCCTCCTCTATTGTAATCTTTCTGTAATCTCCTCATTGGTATAGTGATAACCGGTTACTCTCCCGTGGACGTAGGCATTGGGCCGAACCACGTAAAATATTGTGTCTCCTTGTGTGTGGGTGTATTTTTCTGCTTGCAATGATTTCTATAAGGTCTTGGGCGGGATCCCAGATCCCAACAAGTGGTATCAGAGCCTCGTCGGTGGCGTTTCGGAACAAAAACAGCGTCGTGTTCGAAACTGCCCAGAAATTAAGTTGCTCGAAATCAGGTTTTGAGCATACCAGGAGCAAGGGCTCGAGAAGAGGAGTCCAACCATATAAAGAAGACACCCAGAGGAGTTCCCACGCGCCCTCACGCGCTACCTGAAGAAGGAGAGTGAGGCCCAGTCGCTGCACGCGCCTCCACGCGCCGTTCAGGCAACCGGCGCGTGGTCCCAGTCTCAAGCACGCGCTCCACGCGCGGCTGAAGGAAGAAGGCAAGTGGGGAAGGCGCGTGTAAGGCACGCGCAGGCCACGGGGCGCCACGTCAGCAGCCACGTCAGCTGCCACGTCATCCGCAGGAGGAAGAATCCTGTGTTTCGCGGCGAAGGTACAGCCGCAGATCTGAGGCGTACAAAATGTTTTGGCTAGATCGAAGCCATTTGGAGTCCGTTTTTGATGATCCAATAGTGGTTTCCGACTATTTGGAGTATTCCGGACACATCCGTACGGTTAGATTTTGGAGATGGAGTTTCTGTAAAAAGAAGGCAGATTAAAGTGACAGACGGCGTTAGGGACAGTGGGCAGAATATTTCGTTGGTACACGGAATATTCCTTGAACTTCTGAAAATTGCAATTTGGCCCAACATTTTCAGAAAATTGTGGTGTGGCCCAGCTTTCGGGGATAGTTTTTCAGTGAGGTCCCTGGAAGTGCAGCGAAGGTTGGTCCTAGCTAAACGGACCGCTCCGGACGCAACCGCGAGGTCAGAATAGTGAAATTCTGAACGTTTTTGAAAGATTGTCAAAACATGGGAGTTTGTCATCTTCAATAGTCGAAGGAAGGTTGCCGGATATTGTGGAACGCTGCGGATTCACTGAAGAGGTTAGAATGGGCAGATTCTGACCAGATTGGACAACCAGATACAGATTGAGATAGATCATTGAAGACCAGAGGAGATCAGGCTTGATCAAATGGCAGATCGAGGGAGATCAGGATTGGTCAGGGGCGATCAGAGGATTGCAGACATGATTATCTCAAAGGTCTAGGAAAGTTCTGTCAAAAAGACACTGTCTAAGGAGACTGGTTCTTAAGTGGGACCGGTTGTGACCCCACCAGTCTTTCCTGGGAACTTTCCTGGTTGTTGAGGTGATCGGAGGATCTGGTTCAATCAAAAGAGAAGACCATTCATCGACGGATAGATGATTTGGCAACCAGTACAGGCTCAGGGAAATACTGTGGCTGTTGGAGCTACTGTATACGAGAAGGTACTAATGGTATGTGGACATGTAGAACAATAGTTGCAGAGGAGCATACTAAGCGCAGAAGTACAATTGCAGACGTGCAACAGTGCAAGGGTACGCTAGAGTGTCGTACAGAGGCGCGAGAAGAGTGTGCAGCAGCGGGTTGTTGACAGTTCACAGGAACTTCCAGACAGAGAAATTGAGACAGGTAAAACGCAAGAGTGCGTGCCAAGGAGTGGCAAGTCTTATTTCTCTATGGTGGTTTCTTTAGTTCCATGGCAGCAGATGATAGAGTTGATGCAGATCTCTCAAGCAAGCTTGACGCAGGGAGACCAGAAGCCATGGGTGCGAGCACTATGCACGGAGTTGCATAGTGGTAACTTGTACAGACCGGTGGAAGTTGTCTTGACAGAAGGGCTAACTGTCAAACATCAGTACGGACAAGTGAGACAGAACCGAACATCAGGGATTGCAGCACAGACAACAAGCGTATGTGGAAACGCCAGGAGGTTGTTCAGAAGTGCAGAAGGGCAAAGGCTGGTTGTTTAGAAATAAGCTCCGAGCAAGGAAACTTAAGGATGTTGATGTGTCAAACTCTGAAGTTTTCTAGTTGCTCCAGTGTTCATCATGCAAGGAGTTGCATGATAGTCAAGGGCATCCAAGCAGGGGGTGCAGGACATCCAATCAGGGGGTGTCGGATATCTTGGTTGCGCAAGTTCAAGCATAGCAGGTATAGACATCCGAGACAGGAAGCATGGAAGAGATCTGTGGGAGATAGGAGCAGTGGCTCTCTCCAAATCAGAGAGTGGTGTGAGTTGAGTTGAGGATGTCGGATTCCCTCCTCCTCTTGTATCTCTGGTGTTTTATCTCTAGCTTCAGGGGATGCAGCGTCTCAGTGAAGAGATGCAGACTTTGTTGAATTTGGGCGTGACAAGATTAGCAGCAGTATGTGCAGTGGATCACCTCACATGGGTTGAGGGGGTGATTTGTTGAATTCACCCCATGTGAAAGGAGTGATCATCCAAGTCAAGTTTGGTTGGCAACAATGGGAAGGCAACCAACCAAAGTCCACCTTGGCGGCCACCAACCATCTTGAAGAGTCAAGGATGGAGGCTACCCAAAGGCTCTCCCACCTACTCCCTCACCTATAAATGGAGGTTGAGAGGAGAGGCCAAAGTGTGAGTAAGTGAGTGAGGAAGAAAAACCGTGAACCAAAGAGTGCGAGAGATGTGAGGCAGAGAGACCGTCTCCCTCGGTGTGAGCGAGGGAGACGGGTGAGTGGCTGAGTGAGGAGAGTGTGAGCTCCTCCTCTATTGTAATCTTTCTGTAATCTCCTCATTGGTATAGTGATAACCGGTTACTCTCCCGTGGACGTAGGCATTGGGCCGAACCACGTAAAATATTGTGTCTCCTTGTGTGTGGGTGTATTTTTCTGCTTGCAATGATTTCTATAAGGTCTTGGGCGGGATCCCAGATCCCAACAGTTTTCAAGCCCATCTCCATTTACCTTTTTGGGCTAACTGTGTTTCCACTGCTGTCCATATAATTAATCGTTTGCCCACACCACTCCTTTCTCGCCAAACTCCTTTTGAACGGCTTTATGGCAAGATTCCTTCTTATTCTCATATTCGGGTTTTTGGATGTCTTGCATATGCTACTGAAGTGCATGTTTCTCATAAATTCGCTCCCCGTGTCAAATGTTGTATTTTTCTTGGTTATCCGGTTGGTCAAAAAGCTTACAAACTCTATGACCTTGCCACCCATCAGGTGTTCACTAGTCGCGATGTTGTTTTTCATGAAACTATATTTCCCTATGAGTCCCCTCCATCATTTTCCACAAATTCTGCCCCTGTCCTTCCTCTCTCGATGCCTGATGCTACTCTTTCCCCACCGGACCCTATTCCTACCCCTGTCCCACCCATCCCAGTCCTCGACCCAGTCTCTCTCATTTCCCCTCCTAGCCCTGTTCTACCACCTTCCGCCAGTCCTCCTCCCGCACCAGCTTTATGTCGTTCTCAACGACATCTTGTTCCTTCCACGGCTTTACGCGATTATGTTTGCAACCAAGTGACGTCTCCCCACCAATTGTCGCCTTCGTCATCTCGTTCTACACCAGGTACACGCTATCCTCTTTGGAATTATATTTCTTATCATCGTTTTTCACCACCCCATTGCTCATTTCTTGCTACTATCAGTCAAGATTTTGAGCCTACATCCTATGCCGAAGCCGCTCCTCATTCCCACTAGCAAGCTGCCATGCAATCTGAATTGGCTGCTTTAGAGGCCAATCACACTTGGTCTCTCACTTCTCTCCCTCCTGGAAAGCAACCCATTGGTTGTAGTTGGGTTTATAAAATCAAACGTCACTCGGATAGTACTATTGAGCGTTACAAAGCTTGTTTGGTTGCGAAAGGCTACACCCAGATGGAAGGTATCGATTACCATGACACTTTTTCTCCCACTGCCAAAATGATTACTGTTCGTTGTTTATTAGCTTTGGCCGCTGCCCAGAATTGGTCTCTTTACCAACTTGATGTCCAAAATGCATTTCTTCATGGTGATCTCCATGAAGAAATTTATATGTCTTTGCCTCCTGGTCTTCCGCGACAGGGGGAGAACTTAGTGTGTCGCCTCACCAAGTCGTTATATGGCTTAAAACAAGCTTCTCGTCAATGGTTTGCCAAGTTCTCTCAAGCTATTCAGGCTGCCAGTTTTGTTCAATCTAAAGCAGATTATTCATTGTTCACGTGTTGGAAAGGCACATCCTTTACAGCTTTATTGATATATGTTGATGACATTCTTATTACGGGTAATGATCTCACAGCCATTTCTGCTCTTAAACAATTTTTGCATAGTCGTTTTCGAATTAAAGATTTGGGTGAATTAAAGTATTTTTTGGGCATTGAAGTCTCGCGGTCAAAGAAAGGTATTTCCATCTCACAACGAAAATACACTTTAGAAATTCTAAAGGATGGTGGTTTTTTGGGCGCTAAACCTGTGAACTTTCCCATAGAGCAAAGCATTAAGCTCTCGGATGAAGGTGAATTACTTCGAGATCCATCGCAATATAGGCGACTTGTTGGACGCCTAATTTATTTGACCATTACCCGGCCGGATATCACCTATTCGGTACATGTCTTAAGCAGATTCATGCATGCACCACGCAAGCCACATATGGAAGCTGCCTTGCGCGTTTTGCGTTATTTGAAAAGTAATCCAGGACAGGGTTTGTTCTTTCCTTCTCGGAACAATTTATCTTTGCGAGCCTTTTCTGACTCAGATTGGGCTGGTTGTCCAACTTCTCGTAGATCCACCACGGGTTATTGCGTTTTCTTGGGATCTTCTCTTATTTCATGGTGGACAAAAAGGCAGAAAACTGTGTCTCTCTCCTCAGCAGAAGCTGAATATAGAGCCATGACGGGTACCTGCTGTGAATTATCTTGGCTGCGATCATTATTGAAAGATTTGAGAATATTACATCCGAAACCAGCATTGTTATATTGCGACAACAAAGCAACTTTACACATAGCAGCCAATCCTGTTTTTCATGAAAGAACTAGACATATAGAGATGGATTGTCACTTTATTCGCGATAAAATACAAGGCGGTTCGGTTGAGACCAAATATGTTGCTTCGGCAAATCAGCTTGCAGATGTGTTCACCAAGCCATTGGGAAAGGAAGCTTTCTCAACTATGATACGCAAGTTGGGAGTTCTAGACATACACTCTCCAACTCGAGGGGGAGTGTTAAGATGATCAAAGATATCCCAACATTTATGGGATAAGTTTGTATTGTGATTACTATAATATATTGTTGTAGTTAGCTGTAGTATTCAGATTCCTATTACATTTAGATTACCTAGAATAGATTAGCATGATTGGAGGAATTTTATTGTATAAAAGTATACCTTCTAATTCAATGAATTTAATTCATAAGAAAAACATTCTATTCCTTTCTTTACACAAATGTTCTCCATATTCACTGCTCTCCTAAACTATTCTAGGATTTCTCTCTCTCTATATGAATATTTTATTTAAAAATAGAAAAATACAATATAATAATACTGTGTGCAATGCGTAATTTGGGTCTAAAAAATTACTTACCCAAAAAAGGGTCTAAAAAATTAACCAAATAATTCTGATTAGTGTTATGCTTGTTCTTGGGTTGTGTTCCTCTGTAGATGGCACTGTTTAGTTCAGGACTGATGCTGCGTTAGTTGGTTCAGATGGGAACCTGAGCTGAACTGTGATGTTTTTGCCCCTAGTGAGTTGCTTCACCAATGTGACTATAAATGGAAATTTATACCTTATCATTCATTTACGATATTCAAATCTTAGTTACCTTAGTAATTTGTTATAATTTCTATGCTCTGTTTGGTTCAATAGAATAAAATGGTATGGAATTATTGTTTCATTATAATGTTCATTTTTACATTTGCTTCACTAAAAAAATGATGAAAAATGTATTACAAATAAGATTATCATTCATTACGATAGAAAAATAGTTAATTCCCCTTTATTTCATTTTGTAGAACCAAACACTACTTTAGTATCTCACATTCCAGTAGTTTTGGTGATTTATATTTATTACCATATGTTGTGGCCATACATGTTGTAAAGAAAAGCACATATTTTATCTACACAATAGCCAGGATTATAATGTTATAATTAGTGTCTAGAGATTTTTTTTCCTGGATTTTTTTTTACATACATCAATATTAAAGATATATATGTGACCACTCAACATACTTGGATTGATTGACAAGGAACAAAGAAGATGAAAGAAAGCGCAAAATTATTCAACAAAATTGAAAATGAATTTGCTAAACCTAATAGAGTTGGTCTGACTTTACTTTTAAGCAGGATGAAATCAGGATTTTATTATTGGATGGGCCAAAATTTGAATTAAAACTTTTCACCCTATACACTATGTATATATAATATGATATGTAAGTTATATATGCACAAAAATAAATAAATAAATAAATAATTCAAACACTGTGAAAGTAATTTGGTATTGGATGAAGAAGTTTTTTTTAACAAAATAAAAAGAGACTATAAGGTTGGAGAATGATGAGATATATAATTTTTGTTGAAGCAAACAGTATCATTTAAAAAAAGATAGGGTCATGGTTTCCATAGTCTTCACTTAGTTTTACCCTTACTTCAGAGACTCTGTGGTTGATACTGACTGCTTTATGACTGTATTTAGTTACATGTCTTTTTCTTCTTCTTTTTTTTAAATTCCTTTTCAAATTCTCCAATTAAACACATTAGAGGATTTGATGAAGAAAAAAAAAAAAGGAAATAGAAGGAAAAAAAAATTAAGATTTGAATTTCAAATTATATTTGGTGGAGTTGAAAAATAAATTGACTCAAAAGATAAAAAGTGAGAATGTATTTCCTTTATTAATTCTCATACAATCTATACATGCATGCCTCTATAATTGATCCAGTTAGAGAGGTATATTATCCTCTGCTGCTGCTTTTTAATATGATTGTTGCTAATGTGTGGCTGCTGATGCATACTGCCTCTTGCTTACCCATACTCTCATCATATATATATATACATATATATTATTCATCTTATTATTGAAAGAAACATATTTCTCTCAAATGTTTTTCCCCCCAATGATAAACATCAATAGGAGTTAGTAGGGATTACATGTTAGTTGGAAAGTAAGAATTAAAATTGAATTCATAATCTCAAGTAGCAAGTTGACTTTCTTTAAAAAAATGTGTAAAAATATAAATATGTGATATGATTTGAAAAAATCAAAAAATTAAAAAGTTGACTCTTATCTGTGTTGTCAAAATAGACCAGTACCATTTGGGAAGTGGTTTTGTGGGTTTTTTTTGGCTACTTTAGCCACAAAAGGACTATTTTAGTAACAATAAACAAAATATCACATCTAACCCATAATCATTACACTCTTCTCTCACAAAAAAAGTCAAAAAATCAAAAAATCATTCCCAAATAAAATTTTTTAACCCAAACTAAAATAACTAAAAAAACTAAAAAATTAAAAAATTAACCAACTTCCCAAACCAATCCCAAGTATGTAGGGTTGGTGAATTACTTGGGCAACTGCCCAAAAGTAGAGAGATAAGATACAAAAGGAAACTAACATACTATTTTGTCATGATATGAAAATTGCCTATTTATATATTAGAAACAAAAAATATATATATTTAACCCTTTTAAAAAGTTATTTTAGTAATAAAATAGGAAATATATATATATTTTTTTATTTAATGTAACTTAGCCTCCGTTTAGGAAGTGGGTTAGTTTTTTGGTTTTTTAATTTTTTTGACTATTTTAGTCTGGGCTAAAAAGTTTAGTTTGGGAAGGACTTTTTGGTTTTTTGACTTTTTTGACTTTTTTTGTGAGAGAATAATGTAATAATTATGGGTTAGATGTGATATTTTGTTTTTTGTAGTTAAAATAGCTTATCTTGTCTTTTGTGGCTAAAATAACAAAAAAAAAAATCTCGTTTAACTCTTGCCATAGGGAGGATCAAATAAGATAAGTGATAACTTATTATGTTTACTTTTCTTTAATCTTCTCTCTTCTCCTATTTATTTATCTAAACAAAAGAGAGAACATTTTTTTTCTTCTTTTCATAATCATTTTATTTTAGGGTAAATTATAAATACACTTCCTGAGGTCTGATTAAAATACAAATCGCCTTCTGTGGTTCTAGAAATTACATTCTACTTTCCGAGATTTCTAATTTCATAACAAATCGTTCATTTTATTAATAAATCATCAAGTCAATTAATAGTTTTTAATGATATTACAAATATGTTTCAATTAATAATTTAGGTAATTTTGTTATTGTAGAGCAATTATGAATTTCTATTTTTTAGTTAATTCTGTTAAGTAAATTTTTTTAATGAGAGAGTTTTTGTAATTTTTCAAATTATAAGGAACAATTTATACTTTAAGCAAACCTCAAGGGATGTATTTATAATTTACCCTTTATTTTATTTTACTCTTGTGAATTCTTAAACAGTTATGTGTGTTTGGGTTTGTTTATTTGATTTTTTTTATACTTATTTTCGTATTCAGTGAATTTTTTTTAAAAATCTAAAATTTTTAAACTTCTAAATTCAGTTCGAGGAGAAATTTTTTTAAAAAAATTAAATCCATAAAAGACAAAAATGGCTTTTTCAATTTTTTATAAACTTTTTTATATTCATCTACACAAGATAATTAAAAAAAAAAATGATGGGTGTATTTGGTTTGGTTTTGAAAGATAAAGAGTTTAGAAATTTTTTTAGTTTGTTTGGTTGTATATTTTGAAAATAATTTTGGAGTATAGGGGTTTGTGATGATTTGATAATTTGTTGTAGTTGAGTAGATGCGTGTGTGTGAGAAAAAGTGATTGAAACGGAGAAATGAGAGAGAAAAAGTGATTGTTTAATGTGTAGGAAAAAGAAAGTGATTTAAAAAAAAAAATCAAAAATTTCTAACCAAACAAAATTTTGAATTTTTGTTTTAAAATTATGTTTTAAAAGTTAAATCAGACAAGATCGATATATTTTTCTAAAAAATCATTAAAAAAGTGATTTTATTAATTATAAATAAACTTCTCAGACAGTACGAGTTCAACCAACTAACCCCACTTTAATAATAGGATCACTTTTTTAATAGCAGGAGTATTTGGCTAAAAAGTCTCTCTTATCTTTATGGGGCATCGATGTATTGTACCCAGAGAAGTTCCACCAAGCCTTCAATCATTATCTGCACTCACACTGTCAATCGCAATCGCAAAGTACATAAGCATAAAAGATGTTGAATTAAAAGTTGTGGCTGCAATATAGGTAAGGACAAAAGATGAAGAATTGAAAGTTGTGGCTGCAATGAAAGTGATAGATGTATTATAGATTTGGAAAAAAAATTCAAAAATAAATTGTGGATAAAATATAATTATATCTTGTTTATTTATTTTTTAAATTTATGAATTAAATATAATCTTATAATATTTTTTTTTATCAATGAGAAGAGTAAAATTTATAATTTTGTTTGTGTCATGAATTTTGATATGGGTTTGAAAGATAAAGTGAAAAAATAAGTGTAATGTATTTGAAAAGAGGAGGAAAAAAAAGTAGGTAAAAATATAAATAAAATATAAGGTGAAACACAGATAAATTTTAAAATGTAATATTGTGAACTGCTTAGTTCTTCATTTTCTTCTATGAACCCAAATGAAAAGGAAGTCATTTACACATTTAGATTTAATTTTTGAAGGATAAAAGTGAATTTCTTCAAATGTGAAATTACACATTTGGATAATACGCACTATAGAGGTTTTGGATTTTTTCTCATTCTGGAATAAATCCCAAATTAGGAATAAAAACATAACACTCTAATGCAACATTTCAATATAACATACTAAAAAACTACTTAGTGTATTTTTTTTTCAAATAAGACAACGTAACAAACAAACAAAAATTCTTAGTATACTTTTTCCAAGCATAACACTCTAATCATTGTAATCCCAAACGTGATACTTCAATGTAATACATACAAAAACATTGAAAAATTCCTTATAATACTCTTCCCAAACGTAACACTCACATTTGAAATTATACATTTGTCCAAAATTTATTAAGGAATTTTTGTATTGCTTTTTGAATGGTTTGAAGACTCCCACATCTTTTTTTTACAGTGTTACATTAGAGTGTTATGTTTATAAAAAGTAAACTAAAGGGTTTTTTGTGTGTTATATTGGAATATCACACTAAGAATTTTTGTTGGAGTATTATATTGCAGTGTTACGTTTGGGAAAAATATACTAATAAGTTTTTTTGGAGTGTGACATTTGAGTGTTACGTTGGAGTGTTACAGTTTGAAATTATACATTGGACAAATTACACTAATGATCCCCATAGTTTGGGTTTTGTGTTACTTTGGTCCCTGACTTTTCAATTATGACACATTTGACTCTGAATTTTAAATCTTATTCCAAATAAGGACAATTGAAGATATCATTACTCAATTTGAAGGGTAAAGTTCTTAATTTGATAAAATATAAACTAATTTGACAAAAATAAATGACAAAAAAATATTTTTGAATTTTTAAAAATTATTTATACCCACTAAAGATAAAATTATATAAAATTAATAAATCTTTTGGACATTTATTTTTTTTTACCAAATTAATTTTTGTTATGTATTTGAATGATGATCATATAATAGGTGGTTATTTTTATATTCATTAAATTAGTTTCTATTTTTCTAAAAGTCAAATATAACGAAAACTTTGATATCATTATTAAACTAATCTATTAAATCAAAAAATCCAAAACTATAAACATTTCATATATTAAATATATCAATTACACATTAAAAACCTAACAACCACCCACTACATAATCATCATCCAAACACAGAATAAAAGTTAATTTGGCACAAAAAAAAAAAAACTAAATGTCTAAAAGATTTATCAATTTTTATCTTTAATGGGTAGAAAATATTTTTAAAAATTTAAAAATATTTTTTTGACATTTATTTTTGTCAAATTAGTTTATAGTTTTATCGAATTAACGATTTTACCCTTCAAATTGAGCAACGGTATCTTCAATTATCCTTATTTGGAACAAAATTTAAAATTCAGGATCAAATGTGTCACAATTGAAAAGTCAAGGACCAAAGTGACATGAGCCCCAAACTATAGGTACTGTTAGTGTAATTTGCCCTTATACATTTGTCCAAAACTTACTAAGGAGTTTTTGTATTCTCTTTGAAATGTTTGAAGAATCTCATACCCTCTTAAAGTGTTTGAAAAATCTCATATTTTAAGTAATTTTTGTACTCGTTTTATAATGTTTTCTAAATAAAAAAGATTCTCATATAAAAATTCATTCTAAATTTAATTCTCATGGATTGTGCATCTTACATTTCTAGCAAAAAAGAAAAAAATAAGAAAAATAAATATTGTGGGGACATAATTTTTGAATGACAACACGTGGCCGAGGTGTCATCGAAGTGCTAGCCGAGGTGCCACGTGTTCTGGTCATGGCGCCGAGATGATCTTGGCTAGGCCGAGATTTTCTGCGAAGATACCGAAATTCGGAATAAGTGGATAAGGGACAAGAGTCCTAAAATGAGAGAAGACTTCAGTTTGGGTAAAGATAAGACTCTTAGAGAGTTTATCCTAATCCTACTGGGAGTCCAAGATTAGTAGTAATCCTAAGTCCATTGAAGCTAGGCTTCTATTGGGACTAGGATTATGTTGGCTATAAAAGAGAGGCACCCTCATGGGTCTAAGGTATGTCTTTTATGCTTTGTCCAGTGAGTTTAGCACTATTGATTATCTTTGAGAGATATACTAACTTGATCGTCGGAGTGCCCCCGGGTGGACGAACCACTGTCGGAATATTTTCTTTCTGTTGCAGGTCAGACATGTGCCATCTATTCTGTTAGTGCTCTCCAGCAGAATACTAAGTTTGGCAGTGTGGTCGGAAATTGACACCCATAATTTGGCATCGTTTGCGGAAAAGAAAGGAGAATAGATGGCCAACGACGGACAGAAAGAAAAGGTTGGGGACGACACCCCTACCGAGAGTGAGAAACATATTGACCTTGACGTCGAAGAAGACAACTGCAACAAAGAGACTCATGATAAGAATCACGGAGGAAAGGACGTCGGCCAGGAGAGCGGCGTACCGAAGAAATCGGACCGGAGCGGGTATTATAAGGAGGACGACCTCTAAGTATGGAAAGATAGATGCTTGCGGAGGGACGACGAGATAAAGGGAATGGCGAACAAATTGGCAGACTTGTAAACGGTCGTCAATTTCATGATGCAGAACAACGTCATGCAGCCACCATTCCCGCTACAAGATGCGCTAATTCCAGCGACAAAGAAAGGTGCCTAGAAAGGGGGGCAAAAAACGGTTCCTACAGTCCCTCAGCATGGCGGGACCAAGGGACATTCTCACCGGCCTTCACGGGAGATCGGGCATGGAGAATCCCAAAAGGCACGTCGAACAAAAGAAACCTGCACCAAAGAACATCGGGATGTTTAGGGGAAAGAACTCTGTTTCGACACGACCAGTGGAGGGAGGTCCAAAAGGACTCACGATGACACTAGAAGTAGTGCGCCAAAGAGGCTGAAATCCGGAGATAGTCGAGCCCTTGGACGAACCAAAGAGGATCTGGGAGATCACCTACAGAGGAAGCAACAAGATGCCGAGGTAATCTCCCCGGTCAAACCGAGAACGCCGTTCTCAGAAGAATTAGACAAAGTTGAGGTCCCGAAGAGATTCAGTATGCCAAGGTTCCAGATATACAATGGGAACTTTCACGTCGGATTATACTTGAACGCGATGGCGTTATACACTGGGAATGAGCCGTTGCTCTGCAAAGTATTCCCCTCATCATTCGAGGAAATTGCATCGGACTGGTTTCATAAGTTGCCGAAAGGAATTGTGAAAACCTGGGAAGGCCTGGCCGAGATGTGTGTAGCCAGGTTCGTGACAAACAAACTACAGCCATTGAGGGTAAACGCCCTAATGGCCTTGAAGATAGGCGAGGATGAAAATCGTAGGGCCTATGCCAAAAGGTATTATGAGGTATTCAACCGAATACCAGGATGCAACCAAGAGGTGGCGGTCATGTCGTTTAAAAACGGCTTGAAGGATGACTGCCTGCTTCGAAAATCACTGGCAAAGACATTGCCGAAAAGTATAGAGGAGCTGATGGCCAGAATAGAAAAGTATGCCAGAGCCGAGGAAGACACGCCGGGGACAAAGGTGTCCAAACAAGAGAAGAGAAATGGTTCGCCGAAGCAAAGCCGAGATAATACTGGACACGAGAAGACAAGAGCTTTGCCCAAGTGAGCAGATCCTAGATTCCAGATCTGGAATCCCAGATCCCAGAAGACAAGATCTCGGCTTAGATAATTAAGTCTGAGAAGAGAAGAGCTTGGCCTAAGTTAAAGAATTTTTTCCACAAAGGAGTATGTGGAAGCCATCTAGGGGGCAGATCCCCTACCCATAGAGCAGTATCAAGGTCAAAGTCACATGTATAATGAGAATCCAAGTGGAACTTAGGTTCACATTAAGGGGTAGAGAGAAGAAAAATTATGTTTAACACTTGTTGAAACTTGAGAAAAGTTTACAAGTTGAAGTTAAACCGAAATGATGTTTAATACTTGTTGAAACTTGAGAAAAGTTTACAAGTTAAAGTTAAACCGAAATGATGTTTAACACTTGTTGAAACTTAAGAAAAGTTTACAAGTTGAAGTTAAACCGAGATGATGTTTAACACTTGTTGAAACTTAAAAAAAGTTTACAAGTTGAAGTTAAATCGAAATGATGTTTAACACTTGTTGAAACTTATGAAAAGTTTACAAGTTAAAGTTAAACCGAAATGATGTTTAACACTTGTTGAAACTTGAGAAAAGTTTACAAGTTGAAGTTAAACTGAAATGATGTTTAACACTTGTTGAAACTTGTGAAAAGTTTACAAGTTGAAGTTAAACCGAGATGATGTTTAATACTTGTTGAAACTTAAAAAGTTTACAAGTTGAAGTTAAACCAAGATAACGTTTAACACTTGTTGAAACTTGAGAAAAGTTTACAGATTGAAGTTAGACTAAGGTAAAACACTTATTGAAATTTTATGAAAAATTTACAAGCTGAAACCAAGGTTATGCTAAGAAAGGTACTTGGGTACTTGCCGAGGTAAATCATCAGTTTGTATTACCGAGGTGTTTCACCCCGAGAAGGTTGCACAAGACTAAGGAGCATTTTGAAGACACAAAATTATTCGAAGTATGAAAGTCATACAAGAGCAATAAAGGAAAGACAAACATATAAGCATTCAAGAAATAAGGAAGTTGTATTCATAAGAAAGCATATCGGCCATATGAAGAGTTTACATTGTCCCAAAAACAAAGAAATACAAAAGGCGAAAAACAAAGGAAAAAGACACCAAAATTAGTAAGATTCTTCAGGCTCCTTGGCAAGCTGGGTCTGGACCTTGGAAGACTGCTGAAAGGACATCTCGGCCGCCTTCTTGGCCGCAAGCTCAGCATCAATTTCTTGAAGAGTTTGATCAAGGCTCTTGTCGGTAAGAGGCACGTCCAATGATACCTGCTCAGGGGTAGCTTCCTTGGGCACCTCATCACCCTCCTCATCTTGAGTCAAGTCTAGGACCTGCTCATTCAAAGAAGGGGACTTGATCCCAGCAGTCTCCTTTGGTTTCCTCACCAAAGTCTCCTCCTCGGACTCAGATTCGTCGGCGGATTGACTTGGGGTTGGAGGGAACGGAAGAGGAATAGCGTCAGTATTCCTAAGGGGATAGTTCTCTGGGACTTCAAGCCTTTTTAGAAGAGACATCCAACCAAGGGTGAAACCCTTGTTGCATGCTTGCTTCACTTGCTTTTCATATTCTACCGTGACATCGGCCACCCCTTTGTTATAGCCCTTCTCGTCGGCGGCCTTGACTTCGGCCTCTTTTGTGGCCAGGGCATCTTGAAGTTCCTTCTGGGCCTGGGTCATCTTTTCTTCAGCCTCTCTCTTTTCAGACTCAAGAACCTTTTTAATGGCCTCGGCGGATTCTGCTTTTTCTTCGGTAACATTTTGAGCTTTGATGACAGCCTCGGCCTGGTCTTCCAACTTCTTCATTTTTTATTGCAAGCCTTTGTTGGCCTTTTGTAGATTGGCAACTTCTCTCTTCTTGTCGGCCAGTTCTTTCCGGTTCTCAAAGGATTATATTGAGAAGGAATGAGCATGCTGGATGACCTGAAAGTGAACAAGACAAAAGTTATTAGAAAATTTTCTAAGTACAAGAAAGAAAGCAAAATGACCAAATAAAGACACTTACTTGGACAGAGTGCTGGAGCATTAGGGCATAGTTTTCATATTCGCTCAGCTCGGCGTTTCGGTCAAGATCGCCAGGAATGAGGAGAACGGTACTAAGGGCAACGCCGACGTTTATGTCATCGGCACTATCGTTAACCTTGACTGACATATCTTCCAGGGGGCATCATGCTTTGAAGACCCCGAGGTGGTTGTATTAGATGACCTCGGCTTCTTTGATTTTGGGGAATCAGATGGTTGGGCCTCGGCACGCCTTTTCTCGGCAGCAGATTAGAACTTATCGCTCTCAGCCAATTTCGAAATTGGCAAAGTATCTTCAGTGTCAACCTAAGTTACCTTTGCTTTTGGTTGAACCTTCTTTATTCTTTTCGGCTTCGCAGGGGGCTGAGATTGCGCTGGTGGAGCGTCAATGGTTGATAGGATGCTGGCCAAAAGATCTTTGACAATTACTTTCTGGCGACCCATCCCGGCAGAAAAAACAGTTCGTCGCCGACGTTGGCGCTGAGATATTGGGATCAGATAAGGAGCTGAGGTTGACGGTTTCTTGGCTGGATCAGAGGTTGATCCTTGATCTTGCCAAGATGTGAAGGTAGTCTGAGGAGTTGTGGCAGAAGGAGGAGACAAACTATTCTTCTTCTTCTTCTTGGAGACGTCGGGAAGAGCTGACTTGTACGTAGGAATGAAATTGAGTATAATAGGGGCCTTCCGTTTGAGAACTGGCAGGTCCAAAAGTTTCCTCAAGTCTTTGCTGGAAAAGAAAGACTGACGGAAACCCTTTAGTGGCTGAGGAAGAGCTGTAAGAAAAACAGACGTTAGAAGCAAATAAAGTACTGAAGACTTTGAAAACAAGTAAATATGAACGGAGGGCTCTTACCATTGCCCTCTACAAAGACTGTTCGAGGAAGAGGATAGAGATGGAGGTCATCGTCTGGAGCAAACTCCCAGTTCCCTGAGGTAATGAAATAGTCATCCCCAGCTCCCTTGTTGGAGTCTGGGAGGTCGGTTACGATTTTGTACTCCATGGACCTCGGCTTAAGGTAGTAAATATAGTCTGTGTCTTTTTTGAGGCCACACATGGTGTAGCAGTACTGGATATTGTCTAAGGTAATCCTAGCGTTTTCTTGTTTGGCTAAGGTTATTATGCCATTAATGACTCGGTAGAAGTTGATGGAAGTTGCATTGGGTTCAACTTATAGTAGTGGATTATCTTGCAGAAAAGGATATTGAGTGGGAGCCGAAGTCCGCATTCGATGAAAGCTACAACAGGAAGGGGCATGGAATCAGCTGTGGGCATGATAGAGTCTTCCTCTCTAGCCAACCTCAAATGGACGTCGGCAGGGATGTCAAACTCACGCCTAAAGTGATCTAACTTGGTCGAGGTATCTACCATATGTTTCCACATACACATGATATCGGCCTAACTAAGAGGAACTGGGTTTCAGAATGAAGGTGTTTTAGAAAGGTTATTGGGATCTCGACGAAAACCTAAAAATTTGCTGGGTAAGAATTTGTGGGAATCATTTTAGTTTTTCCTAAAAATTCGTGGGTTCTACAGACAAATCCCAAACCTAGATTTATGGAAGCAAGGATCGAAGACGAGAATCTGGAAAAACACGGCAAACAGAAACAAGAATACGATTCAGATTCAAGAGCAAAGATGGACTATCAAGAACATCGCAAGTACAAAGGGTATGAAGTCAAGAACAGTGGTAAAAGTGCAAAAAAGTTGTGAACAGTGCGTGTATTTAAGGCATGGGTAAAGAGCAAGGTTGTGAAATAAATATACTCAGAAACAAGATTCATAAATCGAATACTTGAGTAAAACAGTAATGGCGACCAAATAATGAAGCAAAACTTATTGGAGAACAATAAGAAATAAAACAAGAAGGAACAACGGCTTACCAGGAAAATAGAAGCCGGAATGGGGATTGCCAAAGTCTGACAACGGTTGTGAAGACGGAGGATCGGTGAAAATCTCGCCGGAAGTGGTGAACGGAGCAAGTTGTAGAGCTAAGAAAGCTTGAACAATGGAGGGTTTGAGAAAGCTAAGAGCTAGAGAGAGAAAAAACTAGAGGATTGAACAAGAAGTGAAGCGACGAAAAGAGGGAGAAAAGTTTTGTAAAAACTTGAAACGGCTGCAAAACAGAATTAATGTGCCTAAAATAACGTGTGCGTCAGACGGCGCACGCATACACGAGACAATTTAGAAGCACGTACCACGTACAATCCAGTAAGAGAAGGACACGTGGCTGAAACGATTGAATTGTGATGCATGACAGCTCATACGCGTGAAGGAGATCTTAGAAGCTTTTAACGTTAAAGAGATATGTTGGCCTATAATGATGATCTCGGCTTAAGCCGATGTATTGGTAGGAAGTATCGATATAGGTTCCATCACCTCAGAATACCGAAGTAATAGAACCTAGGGAGCAGTTGTGGGGATATATTTTCTGAGTCCCAACACGTGGCCAAGGTGACGCCGACGTGTTAGCCAAGGCACCACGTATCCAGGTTATGACGCCGAGGTGATCTCGGCAAGGCCGAGGTTATCTCCGAAGATATCGAAATCCGAGATAAGCGGATAAGGGACAAGAGTCCTTGAGTGAGGAAGGACTTCAGCCTGGATAAGGATAAAGCTCTTAGGGAGTTTATCTTTATCTATTGGAGAGTCCAGGATGAGCACTGAGCAAGAGTCCATTAAAGTTAGGCTTCTAGTGAGACTAGGATTGAGTTAACTATAAAAGAGAGACACCCCCGATGGGTCTAAGGTACGTAATTTATATTCTAAACAGTGAGTTTAGCACTATTGATTATCTTTGAGAAATATACTGACTTGATCGTCGAAGTGCCTCCAGGTGGACGAACCACTGCCGGAATCTTCTCTTTCTGTTGCAGGTCAGCCAAGTGTCATCTATTCTGCCAGTACTCTCCAGCTGAATAACTAAGTTGGCAGTGTGATCGAAAAATCACTCACACAAATATAATAGAAATAAATGTATAATCGTAAATCTAATTTTTAAATAATATATTTAATCTACATTTCTCAAAATCAATGGACTAATTAGCCTATAAGAAAATCATTGGGACTAATCATTATTTTTCAAGATGTGATTTATAAGTAAATTTTTTTAAAATATAATTACATTTTACCTATATTTTATCTTCCATTTCTATTTTCAAATTTATACTTAAATTATGATGCAAACCAGTATAACGAGGTGAGAAACAACAATGATAGAGACCACTAATTTTGGAGCTCTAAAAGACCACTAATGACATGACACTCAATAAAAAAAGAAAAAAAATACAACACCAAGGCCAAAACATCAAATCATTCCTAGTGGGACCCACTGCCACATTATTAGTGATAGCACTAATTAGTGCTCTCACTCATTTTCCAGGTGAGAAAATGGTGCGCGGTGGATAGCAATTATTGATTTAGTGATTTTTTTTTTTATATTTATTCTTGTAGTAATATAGAAAGGATATAATTATTGTTGTGAATTTTTTCACAATCAAAATTGTGTGACAAATTTATTCATACCAAGTGAGTTATACTTTATATAATAATGTAAATATTTATGTAATATAAAAACGGTTTTTTTTTCTTTATAGAAATTAAAAGATGGGTGTTTAAAAAAATACAAATATTTCAAGGGAACTAAAAGGGTTTAGTTTTAAAAACGGAGAGTCTATAAAATATTTAGGAGGGGCAATTTGAATATTTTTATTAAAATTACAAGTGAATTAAATTGTACCAATTTAGTCTAATTAATAACATATATTTAAAAAATATACTAAAATCAATGTGTGATTTTGGAGTTAAACCATTTTGTCTTTAATTTTTGCTTAATTTTTTAACGGATATTATTAATTAAATTAAATTAATAAAATGTAAAAAAATAAAATTAATAACACAAAAAACTATACGCAATTTGTCTACAAAAATATGATTTTTTAACTTTCGAAGAGGGGCAAACTCGATAAATCCGTCAGCACACAAACTTACATAAATTAATGAGTCATGAAGTTGTTGGACATTGGCTAATAACTTACAATAATTATGACCCTATTGAAAAAGTCATCACATAAAATAATATAAAGTATAATTGACAGGTTTAATTTTAAAAAATGACTGAGAAAACCAAAGCATATGGTACCTTCATTATTTTTATTTGTATCTATCACATAGTATGTGCCTTTTTTTTTTAAACTTTATTAAAAAGAATATCAGTATATTTTTGTTAAAATTATAATTTTCTGTAATAATTATGTCAAAAGATTAAGATTTTTTGTAATATTTTTTTTTAATGTAAGAAAACTACAGCTTGTTTGATTATAGTTTTCAGAAAACAGTTTTTAAAAAATTTTATTTTTTTATTTTCCGTATTTTAATGTTTTCAATGATTTTTAAAAATATTTTAAGCAATTTTTTAATTTTTAGACACACCTAACATAAATATACTTAAAAAATATAATATTTCTGAAAAAAATCTTTAAAAAATACACTAATTAACAAAAAATATGAAAATTCAGTACATTTTTCGTATTTTTGTGTATTTATTATATTTTTAAAATAGTTTTTTACAAATATTTTACTATTTAGATATATCTAAGTAAGGTGCATCTAAAAAAGTAAAAAAAATTACTTAAATTTTTTAAAAAATTCACTAAAAACAAAAAATCATGAAAAATAAAAAAATTCAGTTTTCAAAAAATTGTATTCAGAAAAATGAAACCAAACACACTGATTAAGAGTTTTAAAAAAATGGTACAATTGATAGGCTTTTTTTTTTTTTTTAAAAAAAAAATGAATGAAAAAAACCAAAGCATAGCTTTATTATTTTTATTTATAGAAAATTATTATTCAGTGAGAGGTGATAAGAAAAATTACCAAAATGTGAGAAACTTTTGAGGGTGCAACTCTTACCCATGGTTTTGTAAACATTTTTGATCAAATATATTGACTTATAATTTTTATTTATTTATATCTGTCACAGTGTCGGTGCTTCTTTAAAAAATAATAATAATTAAAAATTAAAAATAGAAAGAATGGGCAGCTTTTCCATGCCATACCAAACTTTTCTTGGTTTTCCTTTCTGGTCTTGAGGAAAATGTACCTTTTATTTATTATAAGGGCTAGTTTGGCATATATTAAATAAGTCAAAAAGTCAAAAAGTCACTATCTTATTTAAGTCACATCATCTTATTTAAATCACATCACCTCTCTAACACATCACATCAAACCCAACCCAAACCCAACCCAAACCCACCAATAAGTCAAAAAGTACACGTTTTTAGGACATCCCAAACCAACCCTTAATCAGTCCTGCTGGGGACCACAGCGGGGTGATATATTGTGCTCATTTTATTTAAAAATAAAATACCAATTATTGTAATCATAATTTATGAATATATTATTACCGTATAATTTGATAATAATTTTATATTAGTAGCATTTGGTAACGTTTACGTTTTTTGTTCATATTTATAAAAATTTTATAAACTAGTTTTTGTTTATTTTAAAAAAAAACATAAATTATAAACGCGTTTGATTTGAACAAAATATTTAAAGAATTTTAAAAATATAAACTAAAAAATATGTTTGTTCAGGCCTAAAATATTTATATAATGGGATCACACACATTATAATTGAAAAAAAAATTAATTGGGAAAAAAAATTAATTGAAAAAAAAGATTAATTGAAAAAAAAATTATTCAAAAAAAAAAATTGAAAATTGAAAATGTAAACTCATTTTTTGAGTTAACGTTTTTTTCTCAAATTTATAAATTGAAACAACTATTTATAAATTAAAAAAATTATCAAATAAATTTTTATGATAATTTTAAAAAAATTTATAAATATAAACTAAAAATTAAAAACAGAATAATTATCAAAGATTCATTGTAATTTATAATTAAAAAAAAAATTGGAATGCATGTGAGTTTTCTAGAAAACCCACGTGGTAAGGTAATAGTGTGTAAAAAGCAGGTGGCATGAGTGGTGAAATCCGCAGCAAAAAGTGTCCTTTTTTTTCACTAACAAATCGAATTCATATTCATTCATTTGCCAAATGACAAGTCACGTGTCCACATTTATTGACGCCACAACCACCTAGTACGCACTACCTTTTCTTTTCCTTACTGTTTACTTTTGAAATTTTTTTAAGAATAAATTATTTAATTATAAAATTAAATATAATTTTTTTATATAAAGTGAATCTTATAATTAATTTTTATATAAATAGAATAATTTTTTCCGCTGCTCTTTCTTCTTATTTTGGCCTCGTTTGGCAAGAGGCTATTTTAGTCAATTAGCCAAAAAGTTACTAAATTAGCCAAAAAGCCAACAACCCATACCAAAAAGTCAAATATTCTCTTTTCTCTTTACTTTTTGCACATTTTTTCGTAATTAGCCAAAAAATCATCCCAAACATACAAGTTTTTTTTACATACCTTTTTAGCCAAATAGCCAAAAAGTTACTAAATTAGCTTGTTCCCAAACGAGTTGTAAAACTAACAAAATCTTAATTTTTTTGGGATAATTCTTTCACACACTAATTGAAATGAAACTCACTAAAATAAAGTAATTTTTATCTTTAGTCAAAATTAGAGAGATGTAATATGCATTGTGAGATTAACTATTTTTATAAAGCTTTGCAGGTAAATAATTTAAAAAAAATAAACTTAATTATGAGATACGATAGAGTTAAATTAATGACCAGTAGTGTACTTGTGGCTTTGGCTAAAAAATATTAAATACTTAATTATTTTAAGTGCTTTTATATTGATTCAGATAAACCCAATAAATTTATTAATTTTATGACTAAAATTGTAAAATGGTAACACTTTATTGGATGTTAGATATATATTCCTTTTGTTTCACCAATGGTATATCTTTGGTAGATATTAACTTTTTAACATAATTAATCATATTCTCATATAAAAAATAATAATTTATTTATTAGAGTGGATAAGGGACCTGTCACACCTGATGAGATTTTTAAAAATAGGTGCCCTTATATTTGCTTGAAATTTTATGAGTTAATAGTATAATATATATCATTTTTAATCATAAAGACAATAGTAAAATCATTCTTTTGTCAAAAATAGAAGTAATTTACTTTTACTTTTACTTTTACTTTTCTTTTTTTAGTAATACCAACTTCTTATTTAAAGTAATGTGGAGCACCATTTATCTTAAGGGCAAATTACGCATATTCCTCTCGAGATTTAACAAAATTACAGATATCTCTCTGAGATTTGAGAAATTACAGATACTCTCTAAAAGTACTATTTACATAACAAATTAGGGGGTAAATTGTTATGAAAATATAAACCTCAGGAGGCAATTTGTTATGAAAATAAAAATCTCAAGGGGTATCTGTAATTTTCGAAACCTCAGGGAGATATTTGTAATTTAGCTAAATTTCAAGGGAGGTATATGTAATTTGCCCTTATCTTTAAAGTAGATCTGGTTTATACGAACTCACCACGGATTATTCAAAGGGAGCTTTTTTGATAAATCCATTTTCTAAGAGCTTTATTCCATCCAACCCATATTCTTTTTGACTATTCCATTAGGTCCAATTTGAGATAAGAAGACCAAAATACCCTTTTCATCTACTTATGTTCCATTTAGTTCACATTATTTTCTTATGTTTCAATAAGTCCTATGGGTGACATAATTACCAAAATACCCTTAATGTGAATGTTCACACCGTCAAAAAAATATTTATATCGTCAATGTGTAGGGGCCCGGCTCATGTCAATCCTCGTGGGTGCCCCGAAATATTCGAGTCGGGCTGGGCCGGCCCACAAACCAAAAAAATAGGCCCGACCCGTCCCGTTGATAATATGAATATTCACATTGACAAGTTAACATTCACATTGATAGGAGTGTAAAATTGGCCTGCGGCCCGTGGGCGGCCCGAGACCAGCCCGTCACCCGAGGCGGGCCCGGACCGGCCCGTTCACAATATGAATATTCACATTGACATATTAACATTAACATTAACATTGACAAGAGTGTAAAATTGGCCCATGACCCGTGGACAGCCCGAAGCCCGGGTCCGGGCCCGGGTCCGGGCAGGCTCGGCCCGGCCCGTTGACAATGTGAATATTCACATTGACATGTTAACATTCACATTGATAGGAGTGTAAAATTAGCCCGCGGCCTGTGGCCGGCCCGAAACCCGCCTGCGGCTCGTGGGCTGCGCTGGGCGTGCCCGGCTCGACCCGTTGATAATGCAAATATTCACATTGACATGTTAACATTCACATTGATAAGAGTATAAAATTAGCCCGCGCCCCGTGGCCGCCCGAAACTAGCCCACGGCCCGTGGGCAGCCCGGGGCGGGCCCAACCCGGCCTGTTGACAATGTGAATATTCACATTGACATATTAACATTCACATTGATAAGAGTGTAAAATTGACTCGCGTCCCATAGGCGGCCCGAGGCGAGCCCGATCCGGCCCGCTGACAATGTGAATATTCACATTGACATATTAACATTCATATTGATAAGAGTGTAAACTTGGCCCGTGGCCCGTGGGCGGCCCGAAGCCCGCCCGTTGCCCAGGGCGGGCCCGGTCCGGCTCGTTGACAATGTGAATATTCACATTGACATATTAACATTAACAATTGATAAGAGTGTAAAATTAGCCTGTGACCCGTAGGCAGCCCGAAGCTCGGCCCTGGGTCGACGCGGGTCCGGCCCGTTGACAACGTGAATATTCACATTGACATGTTAACATTCACATTGATAAGAGTGTAACATTAGCCCGTGCCCCGTGGTTGCCCGAAACACGCCCACGGCCCGAGGCGGGCCCGGCCCGGCCTGTTGACAATGTGAATATTCACATTGACATGTTAACATTCACATTGATAAGAGTGTAAAATTGACTCGCATCCCATGGGTGGCCCGAAGCCTGTGGGCGGCCCGGGGTGGCCCGGGTTTGGGTCCGGGCCTACCCTGGGCCGCGGGCGAGCTTTGGGCAGCAGACAAGTTTTACACTCCTATCAATGTTAATGTTAACATGTCAATGTGAATATTCACATTGTCACGGGTCGGGCCAAGCCCGCCTCGGGCTGCGATCGGGCTTCGGGCCGCCCACTGGTTGCGGGCCAATTTTACACTCCTATCAATGTGAATGTTAACATGTCAATATGAATATTCACATTGCCAACGGGCCGGGCCCGCCCTGGCCCGAGATCGGGCTTCGGGCTGCCCACGGGTCACGGGCCAATTGTACACTCTTATCAATGTGAATGTTAACATGTCAATGTGAATATTCACATTGTCGACAGGCCGGGCCGGGCCCGCCCACGGGCCGTGGACGGGTTTCGGGCAGCCACGGGGCACGGGCTAATTTTACACTCCTATCAATGTGCATGTTAACATGTCAATGTGAATATTCACATTGTCACGGGTCGGGCCAAGCCCGCCTCGGGTTGCGGTCGGGCTTCGGGCCGCCCACGGGTTGCAGGCCAATTTTACACTCTTATCAATGTGAATGTTAACATGTCAATGTGAATATTCACATTGTCAACGTGCCGGGCCGGGCCTGCCCCGGGCCGCGGGCGGGCTTTTGGCCGTCCATGGGCTGCGGGCCAATTTTATACTCTTACCAATGTGAATGTTAACATGTCAATGTGAATATTCACATTGTCAACGGGCTGGACCGAGCCCACCCCGGGTCGCCCATGGGCCGCGGGCGGGTTTCGCGCCGCCACGGGACGGGGGCCAATTTTACACTCCTATTAATGTGAATGTTAACATGTCAATGCGAATATTCACATTGTCAATGGGCCGAGTCGGGCCCGCCCTGGGCTGCTGTCTAGTTTTATACTCTTATCATTGTGAATGTTAACATGTCAATGTGAATGTTCACATTGTCAACAGGCCGGGCCGGGCTCGTCCATGGGCCGTGGGCGGGTATTGGGCAGCTACGAGGCACGGGCTAATTTTACACTCCTATCAATGTGAATGTTAACATGTCAATGTGAATATTCACATTGTCAACGGGCCGGGCCGGGCCCGCCCCAGGCTGCGGGCGGGCTTTTGGCCGTCCATGGGCTGCGGCCCAATTTTATACTCTTATCAATGTGAATGTTAACATGTCAATGTGAATATTCACATTGTCAACGGGCCGGACCGGGCCCGCCCCGGGCCGCCCATGGGCCCCGGGCAGGTTTCGCGTCGCCACGGGACGGGGGCCAATTTTACACTCCTATTAATGTGAATTTTAACATGTCAATGTGAATATTCACATTGTCAACGGGTCGGGCCCACCCTGGCTCGCAGGCGGGTTTCGGGCTGCCCACGGGCCAATTTACATTCCTACAAATGTGAATTTTAAAATATGAATGTTCACATCATTAAATTGCTAATCGTTGAAAAAATATTTATAAGGGTATCAAAATTAAATATAAGGGTATAAGTGTCCAAGAAAATAGTGTAAATCAAGAAAATGGACTTTATGGAATAAAACTATACATACATGGGACTAAATGGGTTAAAAAATTCCTTCATGGATTTCTTAGGTTAAAACACTTCTAAATTGAACTTATCAATAAAAATCCCTTCAAAGGAATTATTTATTTTATAAATTTTTATGTATAAATAATTGATACGATTATTATACTCACATTGAAGAGAGGAGAGAAGCATATTCTATTTGTTAATTGGTGCTTCATTGACTAGGCCAACAGTGTGAGGAATTTTTTTTTGGGTATTAATTTCTATAAAAATAAGAAAAAAAAAATGGAAACTTTAAATTAAGAGTTTTAATAATTTTAATTGGTGTTTGAATCTCATGTGATACGATGTTTTGGCTTTAATTTTTTTTTTTTTCATATCATTAGTGCTCTTTTAAAATTTCTTAGTTAGAGGGATGTATCATTTTGATATTATTGTCGCATTACATATCTTCATTTATTTAATAGAATGGACACTTTGATGCCTGTGATTCCAATGCCAATTCATTACAGATACTTGTGACCTTCAACATTTGAACCTCACCTCCACACTTTAATTTCAAAAATGCCTCTCAGATTTGGAATCTTTTTCCCACTTATGTCCAACTTATCTTTTCTTGATTTTTTTTTGAAAGATTTGTCTTTTGTTTTCAGACCATGCCATTGAACAAAGGTCAAAACCTCCTCTGAGCACCACTGTGTTGCAAACTTCCTCTGTTTCACAAGTTTGGTTGGTGTTGTGTAAGTTACTTTCTTGAATCCATCTTTTCTCCAACTTGTATTTTCATCTGTGTTTTTAATTTCATTTATTGATTTGATTCAGTTCAGGTAAAATATTTATGATCAACTGTCCAAACATCTCTCTCTGTTTCAATTGATCATCCCTGTTTTCTCACGTGGATAATTTCCAAAACAATAAAACAAAACCAATCTCAAATGGGTTTTGGAATTTGTGATCTCTATTTCATTTATTGATTCATGTCTTCTAACAATAAAACAAAACCAATCTCAAATGGGTTTTGGAGCTTGTGATCTCCATTTTATTTCTTGATTTGGTTCAGACCATGCAAAAAATTGATCATCTTGATGATGAACTTTGTTATTTTGACCTTTACAGTAATTTCAGTTCTCTGATGTTATGCATATCTAATGCTTTTGCTTGTTATATATGCAGGAGCCTAGTCGGTGAATGAGAAGCAAGTTTCAATCCTAGTTTTTGTAACCATGCCATCATCTCCTTCTTGGCTCACATCTCCTCAATGTTCAACGTCTGTCATTCAATCCTCAGACACTCTTTCAACTGCAATCCAATGGCTGAGATTCATCTTCCTATCTCCATGCCCTCAAAGACTTCTCTTCTCAACCATTGATGCTCTATTCTTACTAACCCTTGTTGTGTTTTCGCTCCGAAAGCTGTGTTCTAGATTCACCTCCAGAACCAATCCCAATTCCTCCATAAGCAAGCCCTTAATTGAAACCAACAAGCCCAATTTCAGAGTCACAACATGGCTGTACATTTCTCTAGCTCTAACAGCCCTGTTATCAATATGTTTCTCTGTTCTATGCATTTTAGCCTTTGTTCAAGGCACCCAATCTCCATGGAAGCTCGCAGAAGCTTTGTTTTGGTTATTCCAAGCAATAACCCATGTCGCAATTTCGATCCTAATTGCCCATGAGAGAAAATTTCAAGCTGTTACTCATCCGATGCCCCTTCGGATCTATTGGGTGGCAAACTTTATTGTTGTATCGTTGTTTGCTGCCTCGGGTATAGCCCGATTCATCACCGTTGGTGGGGATTTTGACCCTGCCATGAAATTGGATGATGTAGTTTTCTTGGTAGTCCTTCCAATATCTGTATTTCTTTTGATTGTTAGTGTTAGAGGATCATCTGGGGTGATTGTTGTTGGAGAATCAGAATTAGGCACAAACTCAACAATTTCACAAGTGAATGATCCTAATTTGCTTGATTCTAGTGTGAGTGCCTATGCCAGGGCTTCTTTTTTCTCCAAATTGACTTGGCATTGGATGAATCCATTGTTGAGTAAGGGCTACAAATCCCCTCTAAAAATGGATGAAGTTCCCTCACTTTCGCCCGCTCACCGGGCTAAAATAATGGCTGAGGTTTTCGAAATGAACTGGCCTAAACCCGAGGAGAATTCAAAAAACCCTGTTCGAACCACTTTGATCCGGTGCTTCTGGAAAGACATTGCTTTCACCGGTTTTCTTGCTGTCGTGAAACTGCTTGTCATGTATGTCGGCCCCATGCTAATCAACAGTTTTGTCGATTTCACATCAGGGAAGGGAAGCAACCCCTATGAGGGGTACTATCTAGTATTGATCCTTTTAGTCGCGAAAATCATTGAAGTACTTAGTTCACACCACTTCAATTTCCATTCTCAGAAGATTGGGATGCTAATCCGGTGCACAGTCATCACCGCTTTATATAAGAAGGGGCTTAGGTTGTCGTGCTCATCACGCCAAGCTCATGGGGTTGGGCAGATTGTGAATTACATGGCTGTCGATGCTCAACAGCTCTCAGATCTCATGATGCAGCTTCATTCGATATGGCTAATGCCATTCCAGCTCGGGGTTGCATTACTGCTTCTTTATGTCTACATGGGCCTCTCAGCGCTTGCAGCGTTGGCAGCGGTTACTGCAGTTCTGATCTTTAGTTTAATGCGCACGCGCAAGAACAACACTTTCCAGTATTTTGTGATGAAAAACCGCGATTCAAGGCTCAAGGCTACTAATGAAATGCTGAGCAATATGCGCGTGATTAAATTCCAGGCATGGGAAGAACATTTCAATCAGAGAATTGAATCTTGTCGCGAAAAGGAATATGGTTGGCTTAGCAAGTTCACGTACTCGATCTCTTTGACCTTTGCTGTCCTCTGGAGCATGCCGATTTTGATGTCAGCGCTTGTGTTTGGTGTCGCGATTTTGTTGGGAATTAGTCTTGAACCCGGGACAGTGTTCACAGCGACAACTGTTTTGAGACTTATACAAGAACCCGTTAGGACCTTCCCTCAATCATTGATTTCGGTTACACAAGCGTTGATTTCGCTAGGGAGGTTGGACGGTTTTCTGACAAGCAAGGAATTGAACGATGAATCAGTGGAGAGAGAGGAAGGGTGTGGTGGTGAGATCGCGGTGGAGGTGAAAGATGGGACTTTTTCGTGGGACGATGAAGGCGACAATGTGAATTTGAAAGGGGTGAATTTGGAGATCAAGAAAGGGGAACTTGCTGCGATTGTTGGAACTGTTGGATCAGGCAAGTCTTCTTTGTTGGCTTCTATTCTTGGTGAGCTACACAAAAAGTCTGGAAAGGTATGAACCCTTATTTTTCTTCTATTAATTTATAACAAACCAAGTTTTGAATATTTTTGTTTTGTGTTTCTCATACATTAATACATTACATTAGTTACATAGTTTCATATAGAAATCTTAACTGCCATTACTCGCACATAAAAATTCTCGGCAAATTCCTTATAAACATGAATCTATGGGATTAAAGTTTAGTTTAATTTAGTTTATTAAGACAAAAACAAACTATGGTAATTTGATGTATCAAATTTCATTTGGGTAATAAAAGAAGGAAAAAAATAATAGTGCTGGACTTCATCTGCAAGACATATTTTATAGCAGAAGAAAGTGAAATTTCTGTTATTATGTTGTTGGAACTTGATGTTTGTCATTTTTTTGGACCTATTCAAATTATAAGTTGCAAGGTCGGTGAATTCACTATTGTCTATGATGAAGTAGTGTTTTTAAAAAATGGACAGTGACTTTACCTATTACGACTGCTTAGAGTAATACATAATAGTTGTGACAGAGAGGTTTCATGTGATTTTAAATTAAATATGCAACACTAATACTAAGATTAATTATTAAAAAATATTGATATATATAAATATATTTAATATTTTTTCACAGATTATTTTTTGCGAAAAGAAGCAGATTTATTATTTTTCAAACTTTATTATGAATCATATTTTTTTTAACTTATAAAAGAAATCCAATTTACTAGCTTTTAAACCTAATTTCAAATTTAATGGCATATTAAGATATAAAATATATAAATATATATAATGCAATGGAGGAGGAGGAGGAGTAGTAGTGGGACTCATAATCTAATTTTTATATTTGCCAGCTTTTAAACCTAATTTCAAATTTAATGGCATATTAAGGCATAAAATATATGTAAATAAACAATTTAATGAAGGTGGAGGAAGAGGAGGAGTGGTGCGCTAACAGTGATGCTAAAGACAAACATTTAAACACATAAAAATATAAAAATAAAAAAAAAGTTGTGTGATTCATATTCTAATTTTTATATTACAAACTTTATATTTAATGTGTGGGTGATTTTCTGACCACATTGCCCGCCTAGTAATCAGCTGGAGAGCACTGGCAGAATAGATGGCTTCAGTGAACCTGCAACAGAAAGAAAAGGCTCCGGCGGTGGCTCTTCCACCCGGGGGCACTCCGACGATCAAGTCAGTATATCTCTCAAAGATAATCAAGTGCTAAACTCACAAGCTTAAGTGTGAAACTGCGTACCTTAGACCCACGGGGTGCCTCTCTTTTATAGTTTACTCAATCCAAGTCCCACTAGAAGCTTGACTTCTATGGACTCCAATTCAATGTCAACTTTGGACTCTTCAAGAGATAAAGATAAACTCCCTAAGAGGTTTATCATTATCCTAGCAAAGTCTTCTCTTTTGCCTAGGACTCTTGCCCCTTATCCATTTATCCGCCTATCTCGGATTCCGATATCTTCGGAGATCACCTCGGCCTCGCCAAAGATAACCTCGGCATAACTACCACGACACGTGGCACGTCGGCTGACACGTCGGCGTCACCATGCCACATGTTGGTATTCAGAAAATACATCCCCACAACTGCCCCATAGGTTCTATTACCTCGGCATTCTGAGGTGGTGGAACCTATATCTGTATTTTCTTCTAGTTCCTCGGCGTAAGAACTTTTTTGGCCGAGATCATTCATTTTAGGCCGACATGCCTTTACCAAAGAACAAGAACTCAAACGAACTTCTCCACGCGCATGAACAGTCATGCACCTTTTTTCAACCGTTCCCCTCACGTGCTTTATCCTCATTGGCCCGTGTCTGTGACGCGCCTGAAAGCTGTATCTGCGCCGTCTGACATGTGCGTTGCTCCAGGCGTAATAAATGCCCTGCTTTTGCCGCCGTTTCAAGTTTTTTTTTACAAAACTTTTCCCCCTTTCTTTTCGTCTCTTTACTTTTGTTTTCGATTTTCTGGCTTTCTCTCTTTCTTAAACCTTCTCAAATCCGCCATTGTTCTAGCTCCAAGTTCTGCAACCGTCTTCATTTTCCCTTTGAAGCTTTCGCCGTTCCGTCGTGTCTGCAACCGTTGCCTTATCTAGGCGACCTTTTATTCTGGCTTCATTTGTTCTGGTAAGCCTCTGTTCCTCTTATTCCAAATTTCTTCTATGTGCTTTCGTTTACTTGCTGCTATTATTGCTTTGTTTCAAACCTTTGATTTTGCTGAACTGTTCGTTTGGACGTGTTTATTCCATGATTTCACTCATGTCTTGAACACTCATACTGTTTCAATACTTTTTTGCCTTTGTTTTTGAGTCTATATTTCTGTTTTTTACGCTTTTGAAAACCATACCCCTGTTCTTGATTCTGAAACGTCATTCTTTGTTTCTTGTTTCCTGTGTTGTTTTCCAGATCTCTGCCTTTAATTCTTGCTTTCAATCTTTGCCTTCATAGATTTAGGTTTGGGTTTTGTCTGTAGAACCTTCAATTTTTAGAGAAAACTGAAACAATCCTTACTAGCATATACCTAGGGTTTCGCTGAGGTCCCGATAACCCCTTAAGACCACCTTCTTTCTAAAACCTAGCTTTCTGTCTTTAGGCCGACGTTATGGGTATGTGGAGACATAGGGTTGATACCCCGTCCAAACTTGAGTACTTTAGGCAGGAGTTCTCCGTCCCTGCCGATGTTCACCTGAAACTGGCTGGGGATGATGACTCCATCATGCCTACCGAAAACACCATGCCTCTCCCTATTGTAGCTTTTACTGAATGTGGACTTCGGCTTCCACTTAACATTCTTTTTCGCGAGATTCTGCATTATTATAAGCTAAACCCTATGCAACCTGCTATAAACTCCTATCGAGTGATTTTTGGTATCATCGCCTTAGCCAGACAAGAAAACGTTAGAATCACCCTAGCCGACATACAATATTGTTACACCATGTGCCCCCTTAGCCTGAAGGAAAAAGGTTACGTCTACTACCTCAAGCCGAGGTCTACTGAATTCAAAATCGTAGCCGACCTCCCAGACTCCAACAAGGGGGCTGGAGATGACTACTTCATTGTCTCTGGAAATTGGGAATTTGCCCCAGACGAAGATGTCCATCTATACCCTCTTCCTCGAACGGTTAAAGAGGGCAAGGGTAAAAGCCCAGTGTTTTTTTACTTAGTTGTTTCTTTTCAAGTCTTCAATATTTAATCTGTTTCTAATGTTTGTTTCTTCTTGCAAACGTTTGTAAGTTACTGAAAGACTTTCGCCAATCCTACGTTCTTAGCAAGGATCTGAAAAGGCTCCTGGACTTGCCTGTCCACAAAAGAAAAGCACCTCTCCTTCTGAACTTTATTCCGACATACAAATCCACACTGCCCGACGTCCCAAAAAGAAAGAAGAAGAGCCTATCTCCTCCCTCTGCTACCACTCTTCAAATAGCATCAACATCTCGGGCTGACCAAAGGTCAACCTCGGATCCAGCCGACCAACCATCAACTTCAGCCCCATACTTAATCCCAATACCAGAAAGAAAGCGTCGGCGACGACTCGTCAAAACTGCTGAGATGGGTCGCCCGAAGCCTGTTGCCCAAGATCTCCTAGCCGACCTTCCCACGGATGTTGACGCTCAACCGATGCAAACCATGCCCCCACCAAAGCCAAAAAGAATCAAAAAAGCTCAGCCTAAGGCCAAAGCTACTGAGGTTGAGGCTGAGGATGCTCTGTCCATCTCTAAACTGGCTGAGAGTAAGAAGACTTCTTCTGCTTCTGCAAAAAGGTCTGCTGAAAACCCACCCTCTGAGTCCACACAGACAAAAAAACCAAGATTGGCCTCAGCTACTACCTCGGGGTCCAAGAAACCGGATGTCCCTTGGGCTCCCAAAATTACTTTGGAAGACAGGCCAATTATGTCCAGTGAAAGTGCCGACGACATAAATGTCGGCATTGCCCTCAGCACGGCGTTGCTTCTTCCGGGTGACCTCGAGCGAAATGCTGAGTACAGTGAGTACGAGAATTACGCTCTAATGCTCCAGCACTCCGTTCAAGTAAGTGTTCCTGCTTGGAATTTTCTACTTTCTTTCTGTTTCATACTTAAGATATTTTCTAACACTTCTGTTTTCTTTCAGGTCATTCAGCATGCCCATTCGTTTTCCATGCAAGCTTTTGAAAACAGGACAAAGTTGGTTGATCTGAGGAGAGAGGTTTCTGCCCTTAAAAAGGAAAACAAATCTCTTCAATTAAAGATGAAAAAACTGGAAGACCAGGCTGAGGCTGCCACCAAAGCCCAAACCCTTGCCGAGGAAAAGGCTGAATCTGCCGAGGCTATTAGAAAGGTTGCTGAGGCCGAGAAGAAAGAGGCCGAGGACAAAAAGGCCCAGGCGGAAAAGGAACTTCAAGATGCTTTATCTACTAAAAATGCCGAAATCAAGGCGGTCGACGAAAAGGCTTACGCCCAGGGTATGGCCGACGTTACTGAGGAGTATAAACTTCAAGTCAGGTAGGCCTGCAACAAGGGCTTCTCCCTTGGTTGGATGTCCCTGATAAAGAAACTTGATCTTCCTGCTGACTCACCCTTCCGCAATGCCGATGCTATTCCTCTGCCGTTCCCCCCTCCTCCTCCATCAAGTCAACCCGGAGGAGAATCTAAATTTGAGTCTGAGGATGCCGATGAGGAAGAGGATGAAGCTTTGGTCAGAAAACCAAAGGATGCTGATGGGGCTAAGTCCCCTCCTCAGAATGAGCAAGTCCTTGACTTGACTCAAGATGAAGAAGGTGATGAGGTTATCCCTGAAGCTGTTCCTGACACTGTTCCAGCCGTCATCCCTTCCGAGGTTAAGACTGTCGAACAAACTCTTCAGGAAATTGACGCCGAAATAGCGGCAGAGAAGGAGGCCGAGGTTGTATCTGATCTCCAAATCCAACAATCTGGAGGAGAAGACCCTTAGCTTTATGTTCTTCTTTTGCTTACTTGTATTTTTTTTTTCCCTTTATCTTTTTCTGAACAATGTAAGCTTTTGCGTGGCCGACGTGCCTCTCAATTTTGTAAATGTTAACTCAGCTTTCCTTTTCTTAACACTTGAATCTTTGTCTTTTCTTTGATTGCTTCTGCGTGGTTTATATACTTAGAATATTTTGCATGATTTACATACTTCTTTTCTTACTTGTGCAATCTTCCCGGGGTTACATATCTCAGGTGTAATAACTACAAGCTTTACTTCGGCAAGATACTGACCTGCAATCTTTTCATAAGTTTCAACAAGTGTAAAACATATACTATTCAATGTCAACTTTGCAAACTTTTTCTTAAGTTTCAACAAGTATTTTCAACAAGTACTTTGCAAACAGTGATCTCGGTTTATCCTACTTGTAAATTGCTACAAATTTCAACAAGGATTAACATAACAAGTGTTAAACAATAATCTATTTGTAAATTGCTACGAATTTCAACAAGTGTTTAAACAACATACTTAGCTTTTTCCTCAACCTGTAAATTGCTGCAAATTTCAACAGATGATCATATGTCGGTTTAACGTTATCTTGTAAATTGCTACAAATTTCAACAAGTGTTAAGCATCTTCTTTGGTTGGACCAACCTGTAGATTGCTATAAGTGTGCAAACTATAACCTCGGTTTCACTTCGACTTGTAAATTACTACAAATTTCAACAAGTGAAGAGAAACAGTAATCTCGGCTTAACTTCGACTTGTAAATTGCTACAAATTTCAACAAGTGAAGATAAGGAATCAGCTTAATTCCAACTTGTAAATTGCTACAAATTTTAACAAGTGAATTAAGGAATAATCTCGGCTTAACCTCGACTTGTAAATTGCTACAAATTTCAACAAGTGAAAATAAGGAATCAGCTTAATTCCAACTTGTAAATTGCTACAAATTTCAACAAGTGAATTAAGGAATAATCTCGGCTTAACTTCGACTTGTAAATTGCTACAAATTTCAACAAGTGAAGATAAGGAATCGGCTTAATTCCAACTTGTAAATTACTACAAATTTCAACGAGTGAATTAAGGAATAATCTCGGCTTAACTTCAACTTGTAAATTGCTACAAATTTCAACAAGTGAAGATAAGGAATCGGCTTAATTCCAACTTGTAAATTGCTACAAATTTCAACAAGTGAATTAAGGAATAATCTCTGTCTTCTCGCTGCCCCCAATGTGAACCTGAGTTCTACTTGGGTTCTCATTATTCATGTCTCAAAAAACACCAATATGTAATTTTATCAATCATATGTGTTTTAAAGAAAAAGGAAAAAGATTTTATTGATAACATCGGTCAAAAATTCTGCACATCTAATGATAGAAGAATTTCAAATTACAAGTATTCCAAGGTCTTGGCAGTGCTTTGCCCTCGTTATTTTCAAGCCGATAAGTTCCATTGCCTAATACCGATGTAATTCTGTAGGGTCCTTCCCAGTTTGGGCCAAGCTTGCCCTCTCCGGGATCTTTCTTGTTGCCGACGACTTTTCTTAGGACTAGGTCGCCGATTTGAAAATCTCTTGGATTGACTTTCTTGTTGTAAGCTCTAACAAGCTGTTGCTGGTATACTGCGAGCTGAATTGCAGCTTTCTCTCTTCGTTCTTCCAAAAGATCTAAATTTCGGGCTAAGATTATATCATTGGTGCCATTCTCTACTCTCTGAGTTCTGATCCCTGGGATGCCGATCTCCAATGGGATGATTGTTTCTGTGCCATAAGCCATAGCAAAGGGGGATTCCCCTGTTGATCTCCTCGGCGTAGTTCGATATGCCCAAAGTACGTTGGGCAATTCGTCTACCCACTTTCTTTTTGCTGCCTTCAGCCTCTTCTTTATTCCATCCAAAATTACTTTGTTGGATGCTTCTGCTTGCCCATTACTTTGGGGAAAACTTGGTGTTGAAAAGTAATTCTTGATCTTGAATTTCGCACAAAAGTTCTTGATGAGTTTGCTGTCAAACTGTGTTCCGTTGTCGGCAACTATTGCTCTTGGAATCCCAAATCTGGTGATGATGTTTCTCCATATAAAGTTCTTGACGTCCACATCTCGGATTTTGGCAAGAGGTTCTGCCTCTATTCATTTTGTAAAGTAATCTGTTGCCACCAGTAAGTATTTTCTCTGCCCAGTTGCCTGGGGAAGTTTCCCAACCAAATCCATGCCCCATTGGGCAAACGGCCAGGGCTGGACATTGGGTTTAGGTCAGCAGCTGGCTGATGTATCAAATGTGCAAACTTTTGACATTGTTCACACTTTTTTACGTAGGCTTCAGCATCCTTCTGCATGTAGGGCTACCAATACCCCTAGGTAATGGCCCTGTGGGCTAATGATCTGCCCCCAGTATGGCTTCCACAAATTCCTTTATGAATTTCATACAGGAAATCTTCAACCTGTAAAGGGTGTACGCACCTTAAAAGTGGTCCAGTGAAGGACCTTCTGTAGAGGTGTCCATCTTCTGTCAGACAGAATCTTGCCGATTTCAGTCTGACTTTATGTGCCTCCTTACGATCTTCTGGTAGCTTTCCTTCTTTCAGGAATGCAACAATTGTATCCATCCAGCTTGGCCCCATGTCCACACACATTGCTTGCTGCTCTGTGTTCTCTGGTTCTATGCTCGGGCCCGACATATAGTCGATCATAATTGTCCTTGTTTTTCCAGTCTGCATTGAACTTGCTAGGTTAGCCAACACGTCGGGTGTTGTCATCTCGGCTAACTTGGAGTAGTCGGCAGTTCTGAAATAGGGCTGCCAATCTGATGACCTCTTTTGCATATGCTGACATCCTTTCGTCCCTAGCTGCAAATTCACCTGTGGACTGGTTAACAATAAGTTGTGAATCACAAAAAACTATTACCTCATCTACTTCTGCTGCTGCTGCCAGTTTTAGCCCTGTAATTAATGCTTCGTATTCCGCTTCGTTGTTTGAGGCCTTGAACCCCAAACGGATGGACTGTTCTATTATTTCTCCATCTGGAGATATCAGCAGTACTCCTGCCCCTGCTCCTTGTCGGTTTGAACTTCCATCGACGAACAGTCTGAATGAATCGCCGATATAGATGCTGCAGGGTCTGAGTTTTTCCTTCCTTTGTTATTTTGCCCTAGACTGGGATTCTTTTTGCTTGCTGGGACAATGCTCATCCTGGCTCAACGGAGCCCGATGTTCGATGGTTTCGGGTGTGAATTCTGCCACGAAGTCGGCCAAAACTTAGCCTTTAATTGTTGTTCGTGGCCTGAACTCCAGGTCATACTGGCCCAGGGCTACTGCCCATCTTGCTATCCTTCCTGTTAAGTCTCCTTGTTGCAACAAGGACTTCAGTGGGTGCTCTGTTAGGACCATAATCTTGTGCGCCTGAAAGTAATGGTTCAACTTCTTTGAAGCCATTACTAAGGCTAGCATTAATTTCTCCAGTGGTAGATACCTTGTTTCTGCATCGGCCAAGGTTTTACTAACATAATAAACAGCCTTTTGCTCCCCTTTTTCTTCTCGGATTAGTACTGCACTTACTGCGTGTTCTGAAACTGCCAAGTACAAAAACAGTTCTTCCTCTGGTTCTGGGTTGGAGAGAACCGGAGTTGTGGTCAAGTATTTCTTTAGGTCGGTTAAAGCGGCTTTGCATTCTTCTGTTCACAGAAAGTCTGTGGCTTTTTTCACCAGGTTGAAGAAGGGTCTGCATTTATCTGAGCTTCTGCTGATGAATCTGTTTAAGGCTGCGGCCCTTCCAGTAAGCATCTGAACCTGTTTTGTCGACGTCGGGCTCTGCAGCTCTAGGATGGCCTTGATTTGGTCTGGGCTGGCCTCAATGCCCTTTCTCGTTACCAGGTACCCTAAAAACTTACCTGATCCAACTCCAAATGCGCACTTAGATGCGTTGAGTCGGAGCCGGTATGTTTTGAGTATATCAAAGACCTCTTTTAGGTCGGCAAGATGACCCTTAGATTCCTTGGTCTTCACGACCATGTTATCGATGTAGACTTCTACCGTTTTACCAATCAGGTGTTTGAACATTTTTGTTACTAACCTTTGGTAAGTTACTCCTGCGTTTTTCAACCCAAAAGGCATTACCTTGTAACAGTATGGGCCTTTAGGGGTGATGAACGCGGTTTTCTCCTCGTCTGGAGGGTACATGGCAATCTGGTGGTACCCCCTGTATGCATCCAGAAAACGCATCCTTTCATGCCCTGAAGTAGCGTTTACGAGCTGGTCAATCTTGGGCAGAGGAAAGCTGTCTTTGGGGCAGGTTTTGTTGAGGCTGGTAAAGTCTACACAAACCCTCCATTTTCCATTCTTCTTCTTCACCACTACTGTGTTGGATAGCCAAGTTGGGTAGTGAACTTTTCGGATGGCCCTGGCCTCCAGAAGTCTATCTACTTCTTCTTCTACTGCTTCGACGTGCATCAACGTCGGTCTTCTGGCTCGTTGAATCACAGGTTTTGCCGACCTGTTGACACTCAGTCTGTGGCAAGTGACCTCGGGGTCAATTCCAGGCATCTCGCAAGGTGTCCAGGCGAACACCTCAATGTTGGCTCTTAAAAAATCTTCCAGTTCTCTTTCCTCTTCTTCGGCTAAGCCTGAGCCGAGAAGAAATAAGCGTTCTTCGTCGCCCTCCTAGACAAGGATTTTCTTTAGTGTCTCTTCACTCTTTTCGGTTGGCTCCTTGCCGACATCTTCTAGGACCTCCATGTCCTCGTCTTCAATCTCTGCCTCTTTTGTCTTTCGAATGCTGCAAGTGGTCTTCATTGCTGCCATGGAGCAAGTTTTTGCCTGCAGTTGATCTCCTTTGACTTCTTCAATTCCATGCTCTGTTGGAAACCGTAGTAGTTGATGCAGTGTTGAGGGAACTGCCCCCATTGCATGCAACCATGGTCTTCCCAAGATGATATTATATGGTGAGGGTGTGTCAATCACCATAAATTTTGTCTTGATCTTTTTAGTACCAGCTTGTACTTCCACGCTTGCTGCGCCCAGTGGCCATGTCGGCGTTCCATTGAAGCCGACCATAGGGTTGCTGGGTTGTTCCAGGTCGTCAGGGTGAAGGCCCAGCTCCTTGTAACATCTGACGTACATGATGTCACAAGAGCTGCCTTGATCTATCAGGATGCGTTTCACTTGGCATTCCCCAACCTGGAGGGATACTACCAAGGCATCATTATGCGGATGTTGGACCAACTCCAGGTCGGCTTCAGTGAAAGTTATCATCAGTCCTTGGCATTCTTCAGGCCGAGATCTTTTGTATCCGACCTGGTTCACATGCTGCAGGTGTTTTACTCTTTGGGTTTCTCCCCGAATGTCGGTTTCGTTCACCTTTGAGTGGATTACATTAACCACCCGTGGTCCTTCTGCCTGTGGTTGCTGTGCTGGGGGAGGCGGTGCTGCTAGTGCTTGAGGCAATCTTGTCTGTTCTTCTCTTGTCCTGGCCTCATCAACAAGGTCCCTCAGATGGCCTTGCTTTACTAGGTCTTCTAAGTGTGCTTTTAAGGCTCTGCAACCCTGAGTTGGGTGTCCTTCTTCATTATGGTAAGCACAGCGCCTACCAACGTTTCTTCCCATAAATTCCCCTGGTGCTCTTGCCGGTGCCCTGAAATAGGGTTGATTTCGTATTTGGTCCAGGACTTTATGGATAGGGATTCGGAACACCGTCATCACTGCCTGTTTACCCTTCAATTATGTTTCTTGTTTGGTCGGCCCGTTGGTACCTCGGCCTCGCTTCGGCGAGCCGTTTCCCTTCTCCTGCTTCATCTATTTGTTTCCCGACGTATCTTCCTCGGCTCTGGCGTACTTCTCGATTCTCGCCATGAGTTCCTCCATGCTTTTTGGCAATGTTTTTGCCAAAGACTTCCGTAGTGGGCAGTCATCTTTCAGGCCGTTCTTGAAAGACACGACCGCCACTTCTTGGTTGCATTCGGGTATTCGATTGAACACCTCGTAGTACCTCTTCGCGTAGGCCCTAAGGCCTTCTTCCTTGGTGATTCTTAAAGCCATCAGGGCGTCGACCCTAAAGGGCTGTAATTTGTTCGTTACAAACCTGGCCACAAACATCTCGGCCAGGCCTTCCCATGTCTTTACGCTTCCCTTCGGTAGTTTATGGAACCAATCAGATGCAATTTCCCCAAAGGATGAGGGAAATACTTTGCAGAGCAACGGCTCGTTCTCACTGTATAATGCCATTGAGTTCAGGTATAGTCCAACATGAAAGTTGGGATCTGACTTACCATCATAATTTTGGAACCTTGGCATACTGAATCTCTTTGGTGCTTCAAATTTGTCCAGTTCCACCGAGAACGGTGTTCTCGGCTTAACTGGGGATGTCACATCAGCTTCAACATTCTGCTGCCTCCTTTTGAGGTAATCCCTCAAGTCTTCCTTACTTCTACCTGGAGCTCGGCTATCTTTGGACTTCAATCTTTTTGGCACACTATTTTCGGCCTCGTGGTGGGCCCGTTTCGATCTTTCTCCATGGGTTGCGTCAAAGCAGAGTGCCTGCCCTTGAACATGCCGATGTTCTTTATGCCCTGGATCCTTCATTCGATGTGTCCTTCGGGACTCTTCTTGCCCCTGCTCCTCTCGTCCAATTTCCTTGGAAGGTCGGTGTGAATGCCTTCCACTCCTGGTATGCTGAGGGGCTTTGGGGATTGCTTTTCTTCCTCCCTTCTGGGTGTTAATTGCCGGCATCGGGGTATCTTGCAGCGGGTATGGTGGCTGCATAACATTGTTTTGCATCATGAAGTTGACCACTGACTGTAGGTCTGCCAACTTGTTTGCCAAGTCTTTTACTTCCTCATCTCTCCGTAGGCACCTATCCCTCCATACCTGAAGGTTATCTTCGTTATAATACTTGCTTTGGTCTGTTCGCTTCGAAGTACCGCCCTCCTGGTCGACGTCTTTCTCTCCGTGACCCTGGTCATGATTTTCTGTACTGTGGTTGTCTCCTTCAACGTCAAGATCAATTGGTCTGTCACTCCTAGCAGGAGTGTCGCCCCCAATGTTTTCCCTCTGCCCGTCACTGGCCATCTATTCTTCTAAGATTCCCACAGACGGCGCCAAATTGTGTGGGTGATTTTCTGACCACACTGCCCGCCTAGTAATCAGCTGGAGAGCACCGGCAGAATAGATGGCTTCAGTGAACCTACAACAGAAAGAAAAGGCTCCGGCGGTGGCTCTTCCACCCGGGGGCACTCCGACGATCAAGTCAGTATATCTCTCAAAGATAATCAAGTGCTAAAATCACAAGCTTGAGTATAAAACTGCGTACCTTAGACCCACGGGGGTGCCTCTCTTTTATAGTTTACTCAATCCAAGTCCCACTAGAAGCTTGACTTCTATGGACTTCAATTCAATGTCAACTTTGGACTCTTCAAGAGATAAAGATAAATTCCCTAAGAGCTTTATCATTATCCTATCAAAGTCTTCTCTTTTACCTAGGACTCTTGCCCCTTATCCATTTATCTACCTATCTCGGATTCCGATATCTTCGGAGATCACCTCGGCCTCGCCAAAGATAACCTCGGCATAACTACCACGACACGTGGCACCTCGGCTGACATGTCGACGTCACCATGCCACGTGTTGGTATTCAGAAAATACATCCCTACATTTAAAATAAATCTATATTATATAATTTTTTTAAAAATATTTTTAGAGGGAATTATATGCAAGTGGCAAAAGGAAAAAAATTATCAGCATATGAAAGTATAAGTGTATCCGTGATAGAGTGCAAATGAAATATTAAAAGGGTGCAAGTTTCACTTGAACCTCCAATGTGTTAGTTTTATTTTTTTCCTCCTCCTATTTACATGTAATTTTTCATATTTTTGTATATGACAAAGTTGGGTTAATTGAGCAGGTGGGGTGGCTGAGGTGAAAAAAAATATGTAAAAAAAGGGTTAGAGTCAGGTAATTGTTTAAATACATATTTTTATTACCGTCAATAAATTTTATTACTAGTAAACAATCAGTACCTTTAGACTGTGTTGAGTTAAGGATTTTAGGAAAAAATTTACACACATTTTTTTTTTTTCTTTCAAATCCTTTAAACAAAAAAAAAATATTAAATGTTATTAATACTTTTTTAATAGGATAAATTACATTGACACTTATTGAAGTCTGGTCCAATTACTACCCACCTCTTGACGTTTTGGAAATTATATTCTTACCCCTGTGGTTAATAGTTTCATTTCACAAACTCCCTACTTATATAAAAGGTAACAACTCCTAATAGAAAAATAGAAGAAATTACATTAAAAAAAAAGGTCAAGGAAACGGGAAAAAATGAGAAAGGAAAACAAAGCAAAAAAGAGAGAGTGCACGAGTTTAATGTTTTCATTCCGTCTAAATAATTACAATGATAAGGAGGTTAGTGTAATTTTCCAAACGTCAAGGGGTGAATTATATTAAACCTAAACTTCAGGGGTGTAAGTGTAATTTACCCTTTTTAATAAGTACCAAACCTTTATTAAGACTTGTTTGAATAGGGGTGATTATTCAGTACTTCCAGAGTATGGACACGTAGTGCTCCATAAGATTTTAATTGGTGAAGAGACAGCAGGGTTTGGTGAAGAGACAGCAGGGTCCACGATTTATGTTAGGAATATGAAACAACATGACGCTAATTAATTGGTGGGAAATTATTTAATACTCCCGGAGCACCACGTGTCCATACTCTAAACCAATCACCAATTAGTTAGCCCCATGTTGTTCCCCCACCCCCAACATAAATCGTGGGTCCTTGTGTCTTTTCACCAATCAAAACACTATAGAGCACCACGTGTCCATATTCCGGGAGTACTGAATAGTCACCCTTAATTGATAATTAGTTTAGAATATAAACACTGGATGCCCCGGAACTATTGAATAATTTCCCATTTGAATAGATAGAAGAAAGTGAATTTATTGAATTATTTAAGTCACGCTGCATTTCTATTTGTTTACACCAATAAATTGAAAAAATACTTATCATAAGGATGCTCTGCTCTGTTTCGAATCTGGAAAAGGAACCATTCAGTTGATGTCTAGTAAAATCTTTAGATTTAATTAAGGGTGTAATTTGGGCGGGCTCAATCCGAGTAACTTGAGATTAGCCTGAATTTTTTTAGAACTTGGACAAAATATTTTTAAATTCGGTACGAGTTTGGGTAAAAATTTAAAAGTCCGAATTAAATTGGAACAGACTTGGATAAAGACGTCAAACAACCCGAACAATCCGAAGACCGAATTATATATATATATATAGATATATAAAAATAATAAATATACATATAAATTATTAGCCATTTCATGATATTAAAGTAATTTATATTATTATATCATATTGAATATATATATTATATATATAAATAACATAAAATTTTATTTTATTTTTCTTTTTATTTTCACTCATAAATTGTAAGGATTACTATTAAGGTTTTAAAAAGTGGCCGCAACCGTTACGTAACGCCGTTACTATAATGGTTTTGGCGGTTACGACCGCTTTTGCAGTGTGATTGAAATTCACAGGTATGTCAGCTGTAGCGGCTGCCGTAGTGGTCGTAACGGTGCCGTAACAGCCGTAACAGCCTGTTACGCACCATTGCGTAACGGTTCCAAATTGTTTCTTTCGAAAAAACATATAAAAAAAAAAAACTGAAAATGGGGGAAGAGGGATAGAGAGAATAGGGAAGATAAAGAGAGAAAATGGAGGAGCAAGAGATAGAGAGAGAGAAGAGAGAAGATGAAGAACATGTTATTGATTTGTTGAAGTTGTATGCCCTATGCTATTCTATTCAGCTGCTATCACTAAACTATTTTGTTTGTGTGTGTCTATCTATATATTATTTGAAAATAATAATAATAATAATAATAATAATAATAATAATAATAATAAGTGTGGTCATTATCTATTTGGCTTGGTTAAAATATGCGTATATATATATATATATTTAGGCTCTTATTTATTCTCATACTTTTGTCATTGTTTATCTTATATAATAGTTAGTGATTGATTTTTTGTATAATATAAAGTCATTAATTATTAAAATAAAATGTAAAAAACTTAATTTATAGTGATTTAAAAATATGAAATATATTGGATCATACTTAAAAATTTACAAAAATTGATCAATATTTATTTTTAATCCAATAAATATGATCATGGAAAAAAAAATATGCGTATCGGTAATTTTTTTTCAAATTGTGCGAAAAATAAAAAAATTCATAATTCTGGTTACAGCAACCGTTACACTACGACATTTACACCCCGCAACCGCAACCGCGTCACCGCTACCGTTACGGCGACCGCAACCACTTTTCAGAACCTTAACTACTATAGTGACATCTCTCTTACATTATATAGATTATTTATTTTGATGGTATTAATGATTTTTTATAAATAAAAAAAATTATAAATAGAGTCAAATTTTAATAATTGAATAATGTAGCTGTAAAAAAAAAAAAACTAAAATTAATTTACAACTCAACAATTCGGGCAACTCGGACAATTCAGATTTAACTCGGGTTAGACAGACAACTTTAAGTTACAATTTGGGCTTAGACGAACTTGAGTAGGGTTCAACACAACTTGAGCTGGACTTGAACAACCTCCAAACCCGACCGAACCCGCCCAAGTTGCACCTAGGGGTGTGCGCGGTGCGGGTCGGTGCGGTTTGAGAGAAAAATAGAAACCGTATGGCGGGTGGCGGATTGATAAAAGTGTCACTAGAATTTGCCATTTTTCTTATCAAAAACCAGCGGTTCGGTTGGCAAATAATGGTGGATTTGCCTTGGCGGTTCGGGCGGATAGGCGGTTTATAAAAAATATAATTCAAATTACAAAACTTAAATCAAAGAGTAAAAAAAAGACGAGAGATATCGTGATGTTAAGCATCTTGCGAAGCTTTCTTCTGATGCAGCAAGTGTAGCAACAACATGATAATATCAACGACTATGCCATCAGTTCATTACAAGCATCTGTGGAAGCTACAATGATCAAATACAATACATAAAATTCCCCTCGAGCAGTAATGTAATACTATATTCTAAGGTATAGAACAATAAGCAAACTTAAATAATAAAGAATTTTTAGAATCCTATAAAACATGATTTAATAGCGGTGCGGGTCGGTGCGGTTTGGAAGAAAAATAGAAACCGACGGATTGATAAAAGTGTCACTAGAATTTGCCATTTTTCTTACCAAAAACCGGCGGTTCGATTGACAAATAATAACGAATTTGCCTTGGCGGTGCGGTTCGATGCGGTTTTGGCGGTTTCGGCGGTTTCGGCGGTATTATGCACACCCCTAGTTGCACCTAATATTTAATTAGCTCTGATGAGTCCAAGTCCAAGTCCCAGATTAACAACAGCTCCAACAATGACGATGGCGCTTGCTTTACTCATTAGGTTTTCGATGGTGTTGTTGATCTTACCTTCCATTTTTAGGTCATGCTTCTTCACAAACAGCTTCTTGTTTTTACCCTCATCGCTCGTTCTTCTCGTCTGTCTTTATGTCCCCAATTTTTATTACTATCCATTTTTTACATATCAATTGATATATTTGCAGCAATTATTTAATTACCTATTTCACCAAATACTAATATGATTGCAGATATGGAACATTGTGTATGTATATATATCATATATGTGTGTGTTTTGTATATATTTGCATTGGAAAGACCGCCTCACGTTTTATATAATTTGGTGTTAGGGTTATCAATTGGGATAGAGGAGGAAGATGAAGTGAAGGACAACACTCTCTTTTTTAATAAAAATTTGACTTTTTTTTGGGCGACACTCTAAACCCTAAGGTCATGTTTGTTTGGGTGGACATGAGCTTGGGATTGGACTAATAGTCCAATAAAATTATTAATCCGATGTTTGGTTAAACAATTGAAGTAGGGACTAATTATTTTAAACTTGACTATTAGTTAAGATAGGATACATAATCCAACGGATTCGTAGTCCTAGGACTATTAGTCATGGGAATACTAATCCAGTCCGCCCAAACAAACATGGCCTAAGGGTGTGTTTGATTGGACGGACTGGAAAAGGGGGGATTAGAATCCATCGGACTTGAGTCCTGGGACTGTGAATCCCCCGGACTATTTGGTCGGATTGGATATGTATCCTGTGTTTGTTTTTTCATGGGATTAGATGTCTGGATAGGACTATTTTCAGTGAATCCAACGTTTGGTTGGACGGACTGGATAGGATAAATGAACAAAAGACTATTTTACCCTTTTCAATTGTTTACTAAGTAATAGTAATATTAAACATATCTTTAATATTTTAATTATTTTTAATTAAATAAATTCGTTTTTTTAAAATTAAATAAATAAATAAATAAAATATCAATAAAATTTGTTTTAAATCATTACTGTATAACAAATCATTATTTTTTTTACATGCAAAACTTTACTGTGTTTGTTTATTTACACAATTAAACATTAAACATACTAATGGTTAAATTTTGTTTAAAGATATTTAAACATACTAATATTGATAAAAAAATTTGACTGGTACAAATTATTTTTATTTTTAAATTAAACATACTAATGGTTAAATGTTTAAATTTTTATTTAAACAATTAACATTGAAATTATTTTGATGTACAGATTATGTTTAAACAATTAACAATTAACAATTAAATAAATGTTGATGTACAGATTATGTTTAAACAATTAACAAATGTTGATGTAATTAACAATCAACAAATGTAGATGTAATCAAATGTTGACGTATTAAAACATAATTTAATAGATGTTAAATAAATATACATGTTGATGTACAGATGTTGAAATAATTTAATAAACATGTTGATGTACAAATGTTTAAATGTTTAAATAAAACATAATTTAAATAAATGAAATTATTTATTGTTGAAATTAAACATTTAATTGTTTAAATAAAACATCTATTAAAACATCTATTAAATTTAAATAATGAAATTAAATAAAACATAAACAAAATTTTAAAATAAAACATCAATAAAATATCTATAAAAAAATTATTTTAAAAAATTAAATAAATAAAACATTAATAAAAAGTTAAATAAAATTATTTTATTTTTAAATTGAGACATTTAAATTTTATTAAATTTTATTAAATATAATACATAATTAAATAGTAGAGGGTCAAAATTGTCATTTTCGCATCTAATCCAAACAGTGATTAGTCCCCCCAAAACAATCCCACCCCCCCCCCCAGGATAGGATAGTCCCCCATATGGGGGACATGGAGTCCGGCCGGACATGGAGTCCGTCGGACTAAAAAAAAATCAAACGACGGATAAGGAACACTATTTGGATTACAATCCAAATAGTGGATAGTCCACCCCCCTTATCCCGCGAATCAAACACGCCCTAAGTGTGGCACAACTTACAATAATTTGGATGAAAAATGTAATGATTGCATTTTAATCCAAAATTACATCGATAAGTCTCTGCCTATATTTGAGCTATAAGGGCAAGGGTTGTAAATTTGGTGGGCCAGTCCCTGTTGGGCCTTGTGGGTCCCTGTCACAATTTGGCCAGGCCCGCCCGGCCTACGAGCCAAAAAAATGAGGCCAAGCCGCCTAGGGGATATTTGGGCCTGGGCTGGGCTTGGGTGGGATTAAACATTTTTTTGTTTTTCCATTAAAAAAGATAATGGGCCTCGGGCCGGGCCTTGAAATTACCTTAAGCTGGTCCACGAGCCAGGCCGGGTTTCAAAATGATGGCTCAGATCCAGCTCTCGGTCTGGGCCCGGGCTCACGGGCTGCGGTCATTTTTACGCTCCTAAGTTCTGACCTTAAACTACAGGGGTAAAAAGAGTTTTATTTATTTACTCAACATAAAAGACTGAACATAATTTTTATTAGCATGTAAGTGTAACTTATATGTTGTGTTACTTGTATAACTTGAAGATATGAATCACTTTATTTAACAAAAAATGATCAATGATATTGTAACCATTTTGACTTTGTACTGATTGAGAGACAATTGCTATATTATGTTCCTTGCTTTGAAAATGTATTCTTGACATCTTCTTTTCTTTTTTCTCCCCCTACAGGTCAGAGTTTGTGGGACCACTGCTTACGTGGCACAAACATCATGGATACAGAATGCTACCATCCAAGAAAACATCTTGTTTGGTTCACCAATGGATAGGGACAGATACAAGGAAGTTATTAGAGTTTGTTGTTTGGAGAAGGATTTGGAAATAATGGAGCATGGTGACCAGACCGAGATTGGAGAGCGTGGAATCAATCTTAGTGGTGGCCAGAAGCAGAGGATACAACTTGCTCGAGCTTTGTATCAGGACTGTGATATCTATCTTCTTGACGATATATTTAGCTCTGTTGATGCACACACTGGATCAGAGATATTCAAGGTTATAGCCTACTGCATAATGCCATAGTTGAGAATTATTTGGTAGGGTAAATTATACTTGGTATTTTACATTAAATTTCACTTTGGTTTCTCATTTTTAAATTGTAGCAGTCAACTCGTTGCACTTGCCATTCCTTTAGTGTGGTGTTAAACTGGTTAATGGAAATTTTTATATGACCATCTCATGATGCATTTTTTAAGTTAAAATATAATTTTTTTTCCCTTATTTTTCTTCTCTATTTCTCTCTCTACTGTATTTTCTAAATTATAGTAGAAAGACAAAATATTGTGGAAAAATTAGTAGTAGAAAGAATAACATTTTTTCCCTCAAAGATGTCTCGTAAGAGTTGCATAACAATTTGTGGTAGGCAATTTAACAATAAACTAATGGAAGGGCCACATACTATTTGACTGAAAGTGCAAGGAGTTGACTGGTACATGTGAAAAAAGGAAGGACCAAAGTGAGATTTTATGTAATAAATCCTACGGGTGCAAAGTGTAATTTATCCTATTTTTAAATATGTTTCTCTTCCTCTAAGTGATATTGGTGATTTGAGATGTACATCTCACATGTTTTCATGTGCTACAACTTCTATAGCAGTAATAGAAAAGCTTGAAATGAAAATTGAAACAACCTAAAAGTTAAAGGGGCTGTTTGGCACCTACAAAAACTTAGTTTTTATCATTAGAGGTCCTACTTGGTATCCTGATGGACTTAAAGTTGCATGGGACACAATCTGATGTTTTTGCGAGGCATTTGCTGTCAAAATAAATAAAACCGGACAACTTGGTAATGCAATCTGCCCAAACATAATTTTGGCACTACATTGAGGCAAAACAAACACGGCCAACGCTTCGTTTTATTTTTAGAGATTGGAAAGCGGTTTGTGATGTATAGTTTATTTTTGGATGTAATGGCTGGTTTTCTTGAAGTGGACACCTTCATCAATAAAATTTCTTTTGTTGCTGATAAAAAACAAAGAAGCTTGCTTTTGTATATTTCTTAAATTAAAAGGATTCTAACATCAATAAATTGTTGCAGGAATGTGTGAGAGGAGCTCTCAAAGATAAGACCATTTTACTTGTGACACACCAAGTTGACTTCCTACATAATGCTAACCGCATATTGGTAAGTATAATTCTTTTTTTCTTTTCTAATTTTTTTAATGGTGTGCAAGGAATTCATGGAAAACTTGGTCTCTATTCTATGGCTTATCACATGTTTCATGATCAATTAAATTTCTCTCTTAGCCAAACATGTTGATTGCTAGAAACATCATCTCCTTTATTCTTATGTGAATTTGCACTAAGTCACATGATAACAGGAAGAGTCCATTTTTTTTATTATTATTAAGGATGAACCACAAAACAGTTTTTTTACAGACTGCACTCATTGCATTGCTTATTAATCAGTCAATTGGTCAAGGCACAATTTGAAAAAACATAAATTAAGAGCAAGTTTAAAGTCAGAAGTTCCTTTCAATTTCAATCAAAACTTCGAAAACACAAGTGTTTTTTTTTATAATTTTTTTATGAAGGTTACTTTTAATCCTTTCCTTTTCATCAGCTTCTTCACATAATTTCTTATTACCAAATTACCAGGTCATGCGAGATGGGATGATTGTACAATCCGGGAGGTACCAAGAGCTTCTTGAATCTGGCATGGATTTTGGTGCACTTGTAGCTGCGTATGAATCCTCCATGGATCTTGTGGAAATGAGCACTCCTGTATCTGATGACAATCCGCAGACTCCAAAATCACCCCATACCCCTTTAACCCGAGGGGAATCCAATGGTGAAAGCAGGACTCTGGACCGATCCAAGTCTGAAAAGGGTACTTCAAAGCTCATTGAAGACGAGGAGAGAGAAACCGGTAGCGTCAGCTCGGATGTGTACAGGCAGTATTGCACCGAGGCATTTGGATGGTCGGGAGTTGGAGCCGTAATACTGATTTCTATATTCTGGCTGTCTTCTCTTATGGGCAATGATTACTGGCTAGCATATGAGACTTCTGAAAATACCATTTTTAACCCATCTCTGTTTATGATGGTCTACTTGATCATAGCAGGAGTGGCATGTGTGTTGGTGTTTATAAGAGCATTCCTTGTTGCAATTTTGGGTCTTAAAACAGCTCAGAAGTTTTTTGCTCAGATTCTCCACAGCATCCTGCATGCTCCAATGTCATTCTTTGATACTACTCCATCAGGAAGAATTCTAAGTCGAGTAAGTGTGTTTTACCACTTTTCCTAATATTTGGATAAACTACACTTTGCACTTCTGCACTTTACATCATTGAATCTTAATTCAATCTCTCATTTTTTTAATTGTAATGATGAACTCCTTGCACTTTCAGTCAAGTTGCAATTTGACTCTTCCATTATTCAAGTGCAAAATTGATTAAGAAAAATTATCATGTGGCCCTGACATGCGACGTTTTTTTGGGTAAAAATATAATTTCCTTTTTATTTCTCCTTCTTCTCTATTTATCTATTGTTTTCTTTCTCTACTGTGCTTTATAAACCAATCTCAACCCACCTCCCCTTTCTCCCCACTGTAGTGGAGAGAATATACAATGGAGAAATGGAGAAAAAAGAACAAAGTGAAAGACAATTACTTTTTTCCCTAGAAATGTCTCATGTGAGAGGTACCTAATAATTTTCATTAGACAATTTAACACCAAACTAACGGAAGTTTTGCATTGCAACTTGACCAATAGTGTAAGGGACTGACTGTTACAATTAAAAAATGACAGACGGAAGTCAAATTTGATGTAAAGTATAAAGGAAAAAAGTGTAATTTACCCCTAATAATTGTAGTGACTTTCTTTTGGTATGTTGATTGTTAAATTTGAACCTTTTAATCATTCATGGTTGAACTATTTTATCAACCACGTGAATGAGAAAGAACCAAATCCCTTCAGGCTAAGAATTTTTTGTCTCCAAATCTTAATGTCCTCTTGTCTTAAAACACTACCAATTATTGAATTTTTGAAAACCATGAAATGTAGTAATTTTCAAGACATAATTCAATGGATGCAAATGTTTTGAAACAAAAGAACAAGCAAATTTGTGGACATAAGATAACATGCTCTCACTTCATGCTTGCACTAACTAGAAAATTTACTTTTCAGGCATCAACTGATCAAGCTGCTGTTGACTTTATGATCCCCATTTTTCTGAGTATGACACTAGTAATGTACTTTAATTTGGTCAGCATTGTGGTTGTTACATGCGTGAATGCTTGGCCAACAGTATTCCTTGTAGTTCCACTGGTTTGGCTGAATATTTGGTGCCGGGTATGACAACTCTTTTTTGTTGTTGTTGTTGCTATTACTTTTGTTTTTTTATGGTAAAAGAGGTCACCAAAAATTTTGTAGATCTTCATTGAGTCGTTATTAGATTTTTATCTGATTCATTTGAATTATCTGGACTTTAGTTCTTAGAAAATATAATCTGTTGACTTGTGCTTTGGCATGGGAATTTTCAATATGACATGAACTGTACACGAAATTAGCAAGTTAAATGATAAATAAAAATATCTTGTTAGTGTCGAGTTTACATAACACAAATAAATTTTTTTATTTAAGAATCTAATATTTTTATTCACTATTTTAGATTCAATCTAGTAAACAAATAAATAAATAAGTTTAGTTTTATAAAATTGGTGAAATAGTATTCAGTTGGAATTAAACATTTCTATGAATAATTTCATCTAGTGGAAATCACTTTCATGAAATTCAGCTTATGATTTTTTTTAAACATTTTAATTAAAGGTGATTTTTTTTGGACATAACACAAATCTAAAATGACACAGCATGATTACACGAAAAAACAAACAATTTAGGTTTGTGTTGAGAAAATTCTAACATGAAACTGATTTTTCTTGTATTTCTGATGTGTAGGGATACTACTTGGCAACATCTCGTGAGTTGACCCGTCTTGATTCAATTACTAAAGCCCCGGTTATACATCACTTCTCGGAAACTGTGTCTGGTGTTATGACAATCCGGTCCTTCAGGAAGCAGGGAAGGTTTTTCGAGGGAAATGTTCAGAGGGTTAATGCAAATCTACGGATGGATTTCCACAACAATGCATCGAACGAGTGGTTGGGATTCCGATTGGAACTTACGGGGGCTTTTTTCCTCTGTACAGCTACATTGTTCATGGTCACGTTGCCAAGTTCTTTTATCCAGCCAGGTAGTATTCCCCTGAACCAAGTCCTACTTTGATCGCCTATTTTTTAATTATAATATTTCATTCCTTTTTCAATCAAGTTACAATGTGCTTAATTTGTTTTATTTTTGACATTAAATTGTCATGTGATTTTCACATGATGCATTTTTAGGGTAGAAGCAGTGGTCAGTGGTGTAGGATTTAGAAAATACTGTAGAGAGAAAAACTAGTCGGTGGTGGTGAGCTTAGAAGTTACAGTAAAGTGAGAAAATATAGTGAAAAAAATAAAGAATAAACAAAAGAGAATAAAATTATGTTTTATGTTAAAAAATGCCTAATGTGAGAGTTACATGACAATTTCCATTACGAAATCTAACACCTAGTTGACAAGAAGGCCACATTACAACTTGATCAAAAGTGCAATGGTTTGACTGTTAAAATTGAAAAATGAGAGACCATAGGTTTTTGGTGTAAAGTGTGTAGGATGCAAAGTGTAATTTACTCCTTCATTTAATATAATTTATTTTCAAGCCCATCTTGAGGGAACACTGCGGATCATACGCAATTGCTAGCCTGTCCGTCTCCCTGTGTAGTAGGGGCTTCTATAGTCACATGCCTAGGGAAGGTTGCCACCTAGAAAGCATGGATACGAGGTACGGATACGGCGATACAGCAAAACCTAAAAAAGTAAGATACGGGTACGGTTAGGATATGTTTGTAAAAAATAAAAAATAAATAAATTATTAGCAGTGAGTTACACATAAGCTCAAGAATGTTGAGAAACTACAGTAACTTTATGATGCAAAATACTAATCTTTAAGAATTAGGTATTAATTTAAGACAGTAGCTAGTTTAGTTTTTAAATTTTCAATAGGTCTTGCAAATATTTCATTTCAATATCAAGTCTAATATGTTGATATTATAATATCAAAATAGTCCACAACTTGACCCTGTGCTTTTTCCTTTTGCACTAGTCAAAAATATTCTATGCAAGTTTATCTGCTTATTTATTTATTGATATTTAATTTTTTTATTATTATATTATCTTATTAATCTTTACTTCTATGTAGTTATAGGGGACTTGCATGATACAATGAAGATATGTCAATTTGATGAATTCTATTACTTTAGCTTACTATGTTATTTTTATAAAAAAAACTAAGCAAAGTATTGTAAAAATATTCTATTTATCCTCGCAATTATATTATATTATATTATGATATTATGCAAGAAATGATACAATTCTAATTTCATAAAAGGAGTAATATGTGACTTGGAGCATCCGATACTTCACAATTAAGTATCCGATACTTCAAAATTAATGAAAAATTAATTAAGAAGTATCCAATACTTTTACTAAGTATCTGATACGTATCCGTAAGTATCCAAGGAGTATATGTGTTAGAATATAATATGTAAAATGTTGCTTTAATAATTAGGTTAGTATAATAATTAGTATGCTTTAATAATGTACCTTTAATAATGTTGTTTGGTTTGTGCTTCTACTTTCGGTTTGTAATTGTTCTCCCTCTCCTCTATAAAGGAGAGAGCTCAACACACCACAACAATCAATCAATCAATAATACAATCATTTATCTTTATACATTAAATTTCTACATGGTATCAGAGCAGGTTTAGAGCCTAATATTTTCGCTTCCCCGGCGGGCGGCAACCTCACCTTAGCCGCCAGCCGGACCTCAACCTATTCCGTTTATTTTCTACACATACCTTCCCATCATTGCCCAAATACTTTCAGACTATGTCTCCATTGTGAGTCTTGAGAGCCTTGACAGCTTTACCCCTTGATACACCTGCCTGTGTCATCACCAAATCAATGTCACGTGGCTCCACCCCAGTCTCGTCAATCTCTTCCTCTTCCTCATCCACTTGTGCTCCAGTAGCAGCAGCAGAAATGAGAGACCGAGAGAGAGCTTGAAATGATGCTATGTTTGCAAGAAGTTAATGTGTACAATGATGATCGGGGGGAACCCCGACATGAATAAAATGAGTTTGGTGTGCAGGTCGTCTTCGTCTTCTGCTTCTGCTTCTCTTGTTTTTTTTTTTTTTTTTTTTTTTGTTTTTTTTTTTTTTTTTTTTTTTTTTGTTTTTAATAGGTAGGTGATAAAATAAAAGAAATGAAAAAAGCAATGGGGAACAGGTTGGTAGAAGAAAAGTTTAAAAGAAATAAGGGGAAATATGAAAATAGAGGTGGGATAAATGATGAGTGTAATGTGATGATGATAAAAAAATCATGAAGAGACATGCCAGGTGAGGTGAAGAATAAAAAATAAAAAATAAAAAAAGAAAAGGCTGAAATATTAAAAAAAAAAAAAAAAAAAATTTGTGGGATTTAAAGTGGAGGTCCTTGTGAACAGAGCACTGAACCTACTATTGATGAAAAACGCATGAAAAGAATGGTTTCGAATAGGGAATCTGCTAGACGCTATTAAAAAAAAGAGTGTGGGAACGTTGTGTTGTTGGAAGAATAATAAAAAGAAATAAAATAAAAGAAAATGTGTCTCTTTATGCATGTGCGTGTCGGCCGTGTGTGGTGATGTGGATCTGTGGCCTTCTTTTTTTTTTTTTTTGTTTTGTTTTTTTTTTTTTTTTTTTTTGATAAGGTCCAGATACTAAAATAGTACTTCTAGGCAGTGGAAATAACAAAATCTTATGATATGAAAAAAGTTCTCCAGTGCAGCTCCATTTGTGCTTGACTTCAACCACTTAGCGATACTTGATGAAACCGATTTCCTTGGCGTTGCTGCGGAAGCACTGCCTGCAACACATGAGACCGTACTTCCTGATCAACCCATGAGGGTTCCCACAGACGCGGCAAGTACGCGATCCAGGGCCATAGGGCTTGGGATGCGAGTTCCAGATGTTCGAGTGACCCATCTTCTCTCAGAGCTGTGTAGTGTTGTTCTTCAAAACACTAGCTAGATTCGGAGACGATGACCAAAATTGAGGCGGTTTCGGATAAAGCTCGACGAGTAGAAGGAGGTGTGAAAGAGATGGCTGCGAAAGCTAAGGGTGGTGCTGGTTGGAGTCTCTGCAAAGCGAGGGACTTGGGGCGAGTTCGAACACCAAGAGAGGACTGAGAGAGAGCCGTGGGCCTTGGTGATCGATGGCGCAAGTGGCGAAGCCGGACTTGGCGAAGAGGACGGAGGTGAGCTGAATGAGCCAGCTCGACTCGCCGGTGAAGCCGTGGACGACGGCAACTATTCCGATGATTCAGTTATGGGATTTGTGGCAGCGGATGGAAGGTATGTGTAGAGGTCCGGCGGGCGGCCAAGGCGAGGCTGCCGCCCGCCGGTGAAGCAGAATTACTAGCTTCTTAACCTTGCTCTGATACCATGTAAGAATTTATGTATTATTGATTGATATACAAGATTGATGTGTTACATTGATGTGTAAATTACAGATGGTGAGGTACTAATTATATAGGAGAGGATTGGGGAGTAGGTGAGTGTGTGTGGTAGGTGAGGTGAGTGTGTGTGGTAGGTGAGTTGAGTGGAGGTGGTAGGTGATGATATATTTTAACATTATCAAACAAAAAAAAAAACAACAAAAAAAACATCCATTCTTTAGAAATCTCTCTCAGATTCTTCTCTCTACAACCCAATTCATTTTCTTATTATTATTAGAGACTGAACCCTCCTCGGGCCACCCAATTCACTTTTCTTATTATTATTATATACACTTTTTCATTCTAACATATTTTCCACCGCCCAACTTTTCCTTGAACCTCAACTTTTTATCTTTTCTTTAAAAAAAAAAAAAAAAAAAACCTTCTATTCATTCCATCTAATTTTTCTGCTCAGTCTTGTACCTTCCAGCCATTCGGATTTGCACAATACACTCATTTTATTTCTATCGGGACTTCGCCCTGATCATAATTTTACACCAAAATAAATAAATAAATAAATAAATAAATAAACAACAAACCACAAAACAAACAAAACAACCACACCCACAGTGGGATTTTTCTTCTCTACTCTGCTGCCGGTCTCTTCTTTTTGCCTCCGTCCTGGACGGCCCTTGACGGTGGTGCCTCCGTGCTTCCTAGCCCACCAAGCAAGTTGCCTCCTCCCTGCTCCTCCACTACAGCATACGGTGGACCTCCAAATCGGAACATCACGGTGGCCTTCCGCTTCAGCTCCTTATTTTCCGCCTTTAGCACACTTATCTCTGCTCGCGCATCCTTATACATGCGTTGGAGCAGAGCCAGTTGGGCGTTTAACTGTTGCACCTCATTTGTCCTACTCTGCAGCCGGTGCGACAGGTTTGTGACCGCCGTCATGGTCTCCACACATGACTTCAAAGTATACTAATTGGCCTCAATATCAGTTTGCACCGCCATTTTTTGCTCCACCGACCGCATCGGAAAGTTCAACGGAGCAAAACCAGAGGCGCTTGGTTGAGGTTCACTGGCCACTGCACCAGTTATCTCTCTTGTTGACTCGTTGAGGTCGGGAAAGAGAGTGAGCAGACCACGGGACGAAGAGGCCATATTCTGGGTAGCTGAACGGGAAGACGATGCCATTTTCTGGGCAACAGAGTGTTCTAGAATCTCTTTCTCAAAAACGGAAGAGGTTTTTCAAAGGATTTTCGCAGGTTTTTTGTCTCAGCCTCTGCCTTCGCCTCAGCCTCCGTCTTGGTTAAATAGCCAAGGCAGACACGCACATCGCGCGCCACTTGACGCCAGACGACAAAACGGGCGCGCAAGCCAATGTGGTGACGCGCCTCGCCATCATGTCTGGCACGTCTTTTTATGGATTGGGCACGCCTTTTGAAAGATTGGGCACACCTTTTGAGGGTGCGACTTTTTAGGGGTCCGACAAGACTCTATAAACTGTCCCGACATTGATTCCGGTTAGCTCCTTCATGGGTCCGACAAGACTCTGTAAACTGTCCCGACATTAATTCCGATTAGCTCCTTCATGGGTCCGACAAGACTCTGTAAACTGTCCCGACATTGATTCCGGTTAGCTCCTTTATGGGTCCGACAAGACTCTGTAAACTGTCCCGACATTGATTCCGGTTAGTTTCTACAAGGGTCCAGCAAGACTCCGTAAACTGTCACAACAACTGTCACAACATTGTCTGCTACAATGGTCCGACATGATCCCATAAACTGTCTTCTACATCGGTCTGCCATAACCATACAGTCTTCTACAACGGTCTGACACGACCATACAGTGTCTCCTATCCATTTTTATTTTATTTTATTTTATTTTTCTGTTTTGTTACTCTCTCCAAACTCAAGTTGGTTGGTTCCTATCCTCCTTGAGTTTGAGGGGGGCTGTTAGAATATAATATGTAAAATGTTGCTTTAATAATTAGGTTAGTATAATAATTAGTATGCTTTAATAATGTACCTTTAATAATGTTGTTTGGTTTGTACTTCTACTTTCGGTTTGTAATTGTTCTCCCTCTCCTCTATAAAGGAGAGAGCTCAACACACCACAACAATCAATCAATCAATAATACAATCATTTATCTTTATACATTAAATTTCTACAATATGTCTTCCTATTTGAAGTATCCGTGCTTTATAGGTTGCCACACATTGGTCGTTCCCTGTATTTTTTTTTTTATTTTTTTTTTATAATAAAAAAAAGGAATTAAAAATAGAGTAGGAAAGAGTAAGTTTTATGCTCATGTCCATGTATTTCTTTTTGGTGACCATGTTCACAGACTTCTCATGACACATTGGTTTGCTTTAAGTTACATATATTATTGTCTACATGTATATCTATAGAAAATGCATAAGGGCAAAGGATTATCCGTATGGACTAATTATTAAAATATTAGAGTTGACAACTTGACTCATATAACCTCAGCTATAGCTCAACTGGTCATGAGGGCAATTAAGTGCGGGTGAAGTCTCAGTCTCAGTCTCAGGTTAGAGTCAGTGGATTGGAATCGGCCTGCTGTAGCAATCTAACTCTACTACATATTAACATCCTATTGTGTGGCCAAAAAAAAAAAATCTAACTAATAGATGCTTTTGTACGGCAGAGTATGTTGGGTTGACTCTTTCCTATGGCCTTTCCCTGAATGCTGTGATGTTTTGGACGGTATTTATGAGTTGCATGGTGGAAAACCGAATGGTTGCTGTTGAGAGAATCAAGCAGTTTATAAGAATCCCATCAGAGGCTCCTTGGAGGATAGCTGATTGTCTTCCTTCTCCAAATTGGCCTACCCATGGTGACATTGAGATTATTGACTTGAAGGTAATTGGTAATTGCACATACCCTTTATTATATTTCTTTTGCTTTTTTTTGTCCTTTTTTTGGTTTGTTCATAAATGATGAAACTATAATAATTCTGTATTTTGTTTGTTTGACTTTGTTGTTTGGCTTTGTTGGCATTGTTAATTTTTTTCCTATTATGAGACCTCTTTGTTGAACAACAATGAAAGCTTTAGTAATTTTTAACTCTTGTCACCGGAGTTGCTCACTTGGATAACCATTTGATTCGAGCTAGGAAATTTTGGATTTTGAGTTACTGTTAAATGATTTGAAAGCATTCTTCACACATAATGCACTGATTTTGAGCAGGTTAGATATCGATCAAACACTCCGCTGGTTATCAAAGGTGTGTCTGTCAACATCTATGGAGGAGAGAAGATTGGTATTGTGGGGCGAACAGGCAGCGGAAAGTCAACTCTGATCCAAGTTTTCTTCAGGCTGGTGGAGCCTTCTGGTGGAAAAATTATAATTGATGGGGTTGACATTTGCAAGCTTGGTCTTCATGATCTCCGGTCCCGGTTTGGGATCATCCCTCAGGACCCAGTACTTTTTGAGGGGACAGTAAGAAGCAATATCGACCCAATTGGGCTGTATTCTGATGAAGAAATATGGAAGGTAAATATTCCTCATTTGTACATTGTGTCTACGCAATATAGGATCAGAGCATTGATTTTGTTTCTGTTTTTGTTTTTTGAATTAGCTGACAACAGTTTTCTGCTTCTGTAGAGTCTTGAACGCTGCCAGCTGAAAGATGTGGTTGCTGCAAAGCCTGAAAAACTTGATGCTTCTGGTTGGTCTCTTCTCTTTGTTAGTTTTTGAAGTTCTCCTCAAATTCAATTATGCTCTATTTATTTCGGCAGAAAATACTTTTTGAAAAAATGTTTTTCACATTTTTCTGGCATTTTGTATGATTGGAAGCGAAAGTGAATAAAAAATGTTTTCTATGATCAATAGAAAAAAAAAAAAAAAAAAAAACTTATTTAGGTGGAAAACATTTTTTGGACTATAGGCTCACCAATGGCACCACATTGCCACCACCACTACCCCCATCTCCACCATCCTACCAACACAACCTCTACCACTCCCCCACCACCTCCACTTCCACCATCCTACCACCTCCACCACCATACAACTACTAGCACATTACTTTTAAACTCGTTATCAAACATTGGAAAATGTTTTCTCCACACAAAAAAATATATATAATTAATTGTTTTATTTTATATTTTTTCTGCTTAAATAAAGCTTTAGTGTTCACATCAGTAATCTTTCAAGTTAAATTCCCTAACAATTAACCTTTTTTTTTCCTCTCTCTCTCCCCTCTGTACTAGTGGTTGATAGTGGAGACAATTGGAGTGTGGGACAGAGACAGCTTCTGTGCTTGGGGAGGGTCATGCTGAAGTGCAGCAAGATTCTATTTATGGATGAAGCAACAGCTTCTGTTGACTCTCAAACTGATGCAGTGATTCAAAAAATCATCCGTGAGGACTTCTCGGCATGCACAATAATCAGCATAGCTCACAGAATTCCCACTGTCATGGACTGCGATAGAGTGTTGGTTATGGATGCTGGTATGTATCTCACTCTTTTGTCTTTGCAGTTAAGCTATACATGTAAGCTCAGCAAAGAAGTATAGGAACTTTTGTCAAGATTGCTATGCAAAACACATTATATACGCGAGCCTCCACATTTTTAAGAATTTTGTCACAACTACTTAGGATCGGTGAGACATGGAAAACAGAGAAGACAAACAAATACTCCCTCTGTCCCATTTTGTTAGTCCTTTTTCTCATTTTAGGATGTCCCAAAGTGTTAGTCCTATTTGAATAGTCAAATTAAATAATATTTAGTTTTTCAAAACTACCCTTTTTAAATGGCTAGAAATATTAAAAATTGAAAAAGAGAAGGGCATTATTGGAATTAAGTGCTCTAAAATTTGAATTGAAATGCAACGATTACATATCCCCTAAAAAAATTGAATTTCCAAAAGGGACTATCAAAATGGGACGAATGGAGTAAGAATTGTAAATCAAATACACACATGGACATTGGATTTAAGTGGTTCACTCCAAAATTAATATTACATCTATGGTCGTCGTATTTTTATCATGATTAGAAAGAGTTATAAGCAAGATATGGAGAACTTTCTCTCAACGACATATACATATAACTAGGCTTACAGGTCGAGTGCCGAATTACCAAACTACCCTTACTTCAAATTTGGGGACTAGTTCCCGTGAACCCCCCTCCTTTGGGCAGGGTGCTCTATCCCCTACAACCCTCGCCAACTCATTGCACAGTTGGGTTTGCGGTCGAGTAGTTAGCATCCTATACTTGTTAAGATTCACATTCACCTAAACAGGAGTAATATTATACGAACTTATTTTTTTTATAACACATGGGTAATATTATACAAACTTATTTTTTTATAAATTTCATATAGAATGATGTGACGTTTATGGCCCTTTCATTTTATGTCAAAACACCCATTATTATGCCTTGTAATTGCAACTTTGCAAGAATGGCGCTGCCCTAGATGAATTTTGTTTATAATTTTTTTTGACTAATTCAAATGGAGTCTAGAATGGTTCTGGTGTGTTGAGCTTTTATTTATGGCCATGATTAATATGACTGTGAACTTAGATTCCTTAATGTTATTAGCTATTTCTAGTTTCATTTTCTATGTTGAGGGTGGGAAAACTTGACTTATTTCTTTTAACTGCGAGGACTGTGTTCAGGGTGCAAATACTCACACAGTTCTGGTCATGCTATTGCTAATTTTCTGCATTGTGGCTTTGATTGCTTTGTACAGGACGGGCAAAGGAATTTGATGCCCCCTCTCACTTGCTTGAGCGGCCTTCGTTGTTTGGAGCGTTGGTGCAGGAGTATGCCAGCCGATCAGAAATATGAACACACCCCTTTTGGTGTCGAAAAATTCCAAGTGCACATAATTCAATCATAGAACCAGACACAACCCTCTCACATATGGTGAGACTCATCAATTTTGTGGGCCCTAACTCTGTGAAAAAGTTATGTTTGGTTTTGTGATGGATTCCGTGCACATAGAAGAGTAGCTTGGTGGCTTATGCTACCTCATATTTGCCCCCATTGCTAGAGGTGCACGCAAAGGCAGAGATTCTAAGCTAACTCAAATTAAATTTTGTAGTCTCGTTTATTTTTGGCTTTAATTGATAGTCGTTTTTCTTTTTGTTTGGCTTTATTTATTGCCTAATGGAATTTGCAGTTGAATAATAGGCTTGATGTACTAGATGTAGTCTTGGTTTTTTTCCCCCCACAGAATATCAGAATATTTTTTTGGTCTCCAGATGTTGCATTCCTTCTCTAGTTCTTCATTTCTATCATTCTTATATTTACATCTTCTTCTTGAATGAAATTTTTTTATTTTTATTTTTTTTGTAACTGTTTGTTTCCTTCTTTCTTCTCGCAGCGCTGTGACATCACCCACTCTTGTGATTTTCTTCTGCACTGCCAATGTTGGAAGCCAACAACTGTAGGCCAAACTCTGCATAATTTGTTTTTGTGAGTTGAAGATTTTTCAAGCAATGTTGAAAGATCTACATACATATATGTGATACACAAATGGTCTGACGATCAGTCAGGTAGAGTGTGTATATGTATATATATATAATCAAGCTTTGCAAGCTCAATATCATTTTTAAGTTCTACGGAATTAGGATAAATGTTTCATTTTGATAAAATGACAAAGGCATCTCTCGGATGAAATGAAAATTGGATTCATATAACAAGTTTGTTTTTTTGACAATAACTCCTTAAAAAAGCACAATGCAAAATGGTAAATGGGACAAAATATAACAAAAATGATTGAGAATCTTTTTAAATTACACTAGACATGGAAGCAAAATTAATTGAAAAATCATAGAGATTATAATTTTTTGTTCCCATATTTGCATTGTCTCCTCTATTCACTTCTCTCCCTTTCTCCTTCCTCCCCTTCTCCTCCCTCCCCTATTTGCAAAACCTTACCCTTTCTCAATCTTTGCAAAAACCCACTCCAAACCAATCCCTTCCTTTTTCAATCTATGCAAAAACCCACTCCAAATCAGTCGTGAACTACATTTGCAAAGTGTCAAAGCCTACTTTGATCTTCATTTCTTCTCTCTTTTATTTTTTTTTATTTTTATTTTGTTGTGTTGTTGATGATGATGAAAGGGACCAATAGTGGATAGACGAGGTTGAGGAAAAATAAGGTTGAGAGCAGCGAAAGGGGATTGAGATGGGATGGAGGAGGTTGGAGATAGTAGATGAAGACCGAGAATGCAGTGAATGAGACTGGGAGTGGATAGGGAAGGGCTAGGGTGGGTTAAGGACAGGATGATAATGATTGGGAAAAGTGTAAGAATAATAGGGGGGAAGTGACTGAAAAGTTGCTATTAGAGTATCTCTAACGCTAAATTTGAGTAAAGATTTGATTAAAAGTTTTATTTGATAACAAATATTTTAATGTTAAATTTTTAATTTTCATCAAACAACCAGTCAATCGGGGAAGACAATTGGAAGGATATCCCAGTGGTAGTTTGGCCTAATGTAAATTTTCTTCAAAAAATTTTCAATTCGGTCGTCCACCCGATTGCCCAACTGTTCAAGTTCGGTCAGTTGTCCACTCAGTTGATCGGCCAGTTATCCATCCGATCGTCCACCAACGATCACTATTGAGATTTGATAAAAAGTTAAACGCTCCCTTAATTTAATGAAAAAAGTAGGGTTCCCTGATACCAATTTGGTGAAACGGTTGAAATATTGTTTTCATTGAATTTTTATCAAATTTAAATTTGATAAAAAATTTGAGTCTGAATTGAAAATTGTCTTAGGAAAGAAGTGATTGACAATAGGATTAAAAAGATCAACAACAGGAGTAAAATAGAAATAAAAAATTAAAATTCATACAATTTTGCAATTAATTTCCCACTTTTCATGTCTAATGTAATTAAAAAATATTTTCCAAATCTCTAATATGTTGCTCACCTACCATTTTTAAATAATTTTTCAAAAAACCGAAGTTTTAAAATTTTCATTAATTTCTGAAATTATTCCAGGAAAGGAAACTACCAACATACACAGTATGATTTTAGTGGGACCCAACAAAGAAGGAAATTTGTGCGAAACAGCCGATTCTTTCTCCATCAAACCGCGAAATCAAAAACCCCCCTCCCAAATCGATCGATATCGATCGATTTCAAACTACGAATCGAACTCGCAATTCGCAACCAATCTTTCTTTCTTTCTTTCTTGCTTTGCATTCATGTTCTTCATTCGATTTCTAGCTTAATTTTAACAATTCTAAGCAATCAATAACTCTTTTTCTCTCTCACTCACTCACACTCATCACACAAAACCCTACTTTCCTCTCCTCAAATACAGGGCTTTAACAAGTTCGACTTTCTTTTTGTGGGGTTCGATTCAATTTCTTTGAATTTCACTAGCCAATGTTTGCTGAAGATGGTAGTTGTTAGATGGGTCAGCGTAGTTGTTGTTTACTTCTAGGAATTAGAAATTCTGGGTCGAATCAATGGGTGCCATAACGAGCAATCGAAGGCGCGGTGACAAATACCACAACTCGAATTTCAAATTCCCATCTTTGTATTCGCCCAATTTGGATAATCGAATCGATACCCACATTTCGAAAAAACCCAAAACTTCATTATTTATGCGTCTGAGTCCCGAACGATCGTTTTCATCAAGAAGTTCAGTTTCTAGAATCTATCAGTACCCCGAACCGGTGCATCGGATTCAAAGGGAAGTTCATGCCCCTTGTAGAAAACCCAAATTCGGGTTTTCGGCGAGTTCGAATACAGAATCGAGGCCGAGTAAGGAGGGTTTAAGTGATTCAATGGGGAATGTTTTCAGTTTGAAATATGATCAGGCGAAGAATTGCGCTTGTAAGGCTTTGAGGTATTTGAAGAAGGGTAAGGAAGTGATTGAGGTCGATGAAGAGACTGATAAAGATGGTGTTTCTGAGGATTCAAGCATTGAGGAGGTTGGAGTTGTTGACGATGAATGGCGTGAAGGGAGCTCAGTGGTTTTGGACCGGAGGTCACGGGAAGTTGTTCCCAATTCTTTGGAATTGGAAGGGAAGGTTGTGGAGGGAAATTTTCGACCATCTTCGTCATCAGTGGTTTCTGATTTGACAAATGTGAATTTGAAAGTGGACAATGCGGGGAAGTTGTTGGACTCGCTTTCATTGGATCGGGAATTTGATGTTTTGGGCTATTCAATACACAAAAAGTTGTATGAGACTGCAGAGAGGCGGAATCCTAAGTTGAGCAGTTTGAGTTTTCAAATTGAATTAAATGAGAAGCATCGTGCTTCATTTCAATCGCTACAACGTTTCAAGAAACCAGAGGAGGTGAAATGTCATCACTGCTTTTATTTTTGAAAGTGCTACCTACATTCTTGTATTTAGGGCTTTTTTTTGTGCCTAAGTTAATTGTTTCCAGGATGTATTTCAAGATGTGCTTCGTGAACCTTTTGTGCCTCTTACAAAGGAAGAAGAGGCTGAGGTTTCTTGGGCATTCTCTAATTCCAATCGGTATGATTTTGATGAGTACACCATTTTTGTTTTGAAAAGGGGTCACTATTGACATTCTAATCTCTTTGGCTTACTTTTGCAGGAGGAAGGTCTTGGTTACACATGAGAACTCTAATATTCAGATCAGCGGAGAACTTTTGCAATGTTTGAGACCGGGCGCATGGTTGAATGATGAGGTGATTTTTTATGTGTGTTTGTGTTTTTTGGTTTTGGAATTAACCCTCCATGATCATGACAAATGCATGGGCCGGCCCTGGGCTAAGGCTGGTAAGGCCTGTGCCTAGGGCCCAAAAAAGGGCCCCCAAATTTAGTCTTGTAGTATATTAAAATTTGAAGATGGCCCAATTCTGTTTAATTAATTTAGGCCATTTTAAAGGAGGCCTCAACAAATCTATTTGGCCCAATTGATAAAAGGCCTAATTGAAAAATATTTATAAGTTTTAGTTGTTAGTCCAATTAAAAAAATAAAATATAAAATATATGTATATGTATTAGTCGTTAGCCTAATTTTATGTGACCTATTTTTTTTTCTCTTTATGGCCCAATTATGTGTTTTTTAGTATTTTTTTAAAAAATATTTTATACAATTTTTGTTTATTTATTTTGTAGATATATCTAATTTAGATACGCTTAAAAACTATAATATTTATATTTTTTTGAAAAAATGTTACCAAATACAAAAATATAAAAAAAAAAAATACAAATTGTAAACTTAGACAATTATTTTTGAAAACTCTAAACCAAACAAAGTGATTTTTATTTTTATTTTTAATAAATATCTAAAAAGGCCCCGAAAAATTAGTTTGCCTTAGGCCCCCGGAAACTCAGGGCCGGCCCTGGACAAATGTACGAGGTCTTGATTTAATTCTTTGTGTAATGGTTGAATCAGACCATCCAAATAAATATGTAAGCTTGTAATGCGGTTCTTTGACATGAATGGCTGACTCTCTTCTCTTGTAGGTTATAAATGTGTATCTTGAATTACTAAAAGAGAGGGAAAAGAGGGAGCCCAAAAAGTTTTTGAAGTGTCATTTCTTCAACACATTCTTTTATAAGAAGGTTGGTATTATAATTACTCTGCCGCCTACCTTTTTAGGCTAAGTTGGCATAATATTTCTTTTAGGATTTGTGTTAAGTTCCTAACTTTTGCACGTTCTTTCAATAACCCGCTTACCTTATGAGATCATTTCCCCTATAATCTTTATTGTTTCATACCCTACACATTTGATATATGTAGGGTATGAAATTTCACTTTAGTGAATGATGTGGTAGTCCCATATTTCCATTCCACTCTGTGGCCATTACTGCTATTAACCCACATACTACCATGTCTTTTCTTACCATCTCTACACATTAATTTTGCTATTAATCTTTCCCTGGAATCCCCCTCTATCATTCTATTCTATATATGTAATATCAGATTTACTGTGAAAATTAGAACTCACAAACTAAGATGACTTTTCATACATTTGAAATATTACCTACTCAATTATATGATTGGTCTTGATCTTTCATGTTCAGTCCTACAACTTGTTGCATGCCAAACAAGCCTTTTGCTATTAATATTACCTCACAAATGGGCGAAGAGTGGGGCATTTCGTTGCTTTTATTTGCTCATTGAAATGCATTTTCGCTATGAATGTAATGTCCAGTTAATCGGTGGGAGGAATGGCTATGATTTTAAAGCAGTTAGAAGGTGGACTACCCAAAGGAAATTGGGATACTGTCTTCTTGAGTGTGATAAGGTGAGTTGTATGCCATTTCTTATTTTCATTCACTACCAATTTGTTTTGTTTTGTTATATTGTGTGTTATCTGTATATTAATTTAGCTAATGTGCTCAGATATTTGTTCCAATCCACAAAGAAATTCACTGGTGCTTAGCAGTTATAAACAAGAAGGACAAGAAGTTCCAGTATCTTGATTCGCTCAGAGGAATTGATGCTCAAGTGCTGAAAGTACTGGTATGCTTTGTACTTATTGTCTTGTCATTCATGTATTGGGATGCATGAAATGAATCTAGAAGTTTATTGTACGTTTCTTTGTTTTTATCCCTTTTTTTTTTCTTTTTCTCTCAGACCTGTTAGTTCTTCATTTTTATGGCCTGCCTTTTGTGTGAGAGAAATGAAGAGCAACTACCAAGAACCCAGGCCAAAAACATATATGTAAATAAGCTGCCTGGTATGTTCTATATCGTACTACGTAAATATATTAAGGGGAAAAAAGGAACACACAATGTGTCTGCACATTGGGTATATGTGTGAGAAATTATAGAGCATCAGAGGCTGCAAATTCAAAACTATAATCAGCGGTATTTATAGGTGGTTGTTGCATGTTATGTATGACAAAGTGTGGATGTCACATGTGCATTATCACCTCACTCAGGTCGTGCATGTTTCTAAGTTAATGCATTGTCTAGATTTGAGCTTTTTGTGTTTCAAAGCCTCTGGATTGGGTAATTTTGAAATAGTATTGAGGGCAGGCAGATATAGTCTTCCTGCTAAGATGTTACAGTCATTAGCTTTTTGTGTTCTGATAAATATGAAGTTTTGAGTTGTTTTTTTCTGTCTTGTCCTCCTAAAGTACTTCAAATTATGTGTGTTTTCTGTGTGCTTGTGATTCATGTTTTTATAAATGTTGTTTTAATGCCAGGCTAGGTACTTTATGGATGAGGTGAAGGACAAGAGTGGAGAAGACATTGATTTTAGCTCGTGGAAGCAAGAATATGTTGAGGATCTTCCTAAACAGGAAAATGGGTGTGTATGCTTTTCGACTTTCTTTTTCTTTCACAATTAATCACTTGAAGATTCTAGATTAGCAAATGGACTTACGAAAAAGAAAATTTGTTGTTAAGTGGAATGAATTTGTATGGCCAAAAGCATATATTTCACTAAGAACAGAAGAAGAAAAATAGTAAAAGAAAGGAGAAGATATGTTTAGGCTGATGTAGAAGTCTTGGAGTTTGTTTTCTCCATTTGTATATTGAAATTAGCTTTGCAGCTATTTGGTTATTGGGTGGTCAATGACAGCCACGTTATCATGATGGTAAACTACTGAATTTTTAATTGCATCAACTTAACAACAACTAGGAAGTTGCTGAAGTGAATTTTTTTTCCCCAAGTGAGAAGGAAAAATTGACATCTGAGCTTATTAATGTTTCTAAATTACAGATAAATGACTGATCTTTTTATTTTTTGGGGGGACAGGTGGGATTGTGGCCTGTTCATGATCAAGTATGCTGACTTTTATAGCAGGGGTCTGGGACTCTGTTTCAACCAGGTAAACCACAAGAATTGTACAGACCACTTTTGTGAATGCGTGTGCCTGTATCATTCGCTTTCATGTTGCAAATTCCCTTCTTGATTTGGCTTCATTTCATCAGAGTCTAACATGTGTTACCTAAGCTATCTATTATGAAGCACATTATTATATATTTGCCAATTTGAAAATATGAACGAGGATGAAATGGAGAGAGATGAATAGTTAGAAGGAAATTTGCTGCAGCTTTTACATTTACCTTCGTCTGAAATATTAATCTATTATTCACCTAAAAAAATAAAGAAATATTCATCTAGGAATATGCTATGCATACCACAGTAGCTTCCTTTTGGTGGGAGGGTTACAATATGTAGGCACTTTCCTGCCCTTGTTAAAATGGAAAGATTCAAATTGAAGGTGTGTCGTTTGTGACCAAGTTTTCATCATCTCTAAGAAAATTTTCAGCAGAGTGAGAAATGACAAGAAGAGAGATTTTTAGTCATTATGAATTCTTGAAATGATCTACTGCTAGTGCAGCAAACAAATTGAAATCAGATTTAATCAAATTGTTTCCATAATCAGTCCAGTCTTAAAACTGATCTCAGATTACGAGCTGCTTTGGCTACCATTTTCTTCCATTGCTGCGGTCTTGATGACTGATTTGTACCTTCAAATGTTGTGGTGACTACTGCAAATGTTGTGCTGACTATGGTGATTTGCCAATGCTGTGTAAATAGTAATGCAATGGAGTTTCATCTTGTTGCACCCACGTTCTTGCTAATATCCATTGTAGTGCATAGATAGGACTGTCATGTTGCTTCTGCTAAAAAATTCCATTGGATAATAAACACTGTGCAATGTATTTCTAACATTTTTTTCACCCCTTGTAGGAACATTTGCCATATTTTCGGCTGCGGACTGCCAAGGAGATTTTAAGATTGAAAGCTGAGTGATGTTGATATGAACTTATTTCTCTGATGCATATTGTATTTCCCTCATGCCATTCATTGGACATAGAAGATTGACTGACTGAAGTTTGTGTGTGCTGTGTTTATGGAGGATACTTTTACTTCAATCAAGGCTTCTGAGGTGATGACCATTTGGCAGTTATCGTGGGCTGGGAATCAAAGATTATCAAGGACAGGGCAATTTGTTTATACCACATTAAGTTGTGCGAAACTTACCTTCTTGTAGGTCTGATTTTGACACTAAGGTTTCCATTCATTTAAATTTTTTTTTTCTTTTTCCAGTTTTGGCCCTGTATGTGTTATGACTGATGTGGCCTCCTGTTCTAACTGTATTGAAGTAGTTAGCAATTGCAATGAGAAGCATTCGGTTTTGGTTCTCTTGAGAAGATTTTAGCATTGTATGCAGAATTTCTTCTGATCAAATGCAGGAAGGTTAGACATCTAGTTCGGTGAGGGCAGACGTTGATCATCTGGTAATTCAATTCCTACGGCCACTAAGACTTTCACCGCCTCATGGTTATATAGTATGATGTTCATTTGTTTTTATGGAAGTAGAATAGTGATCAAGATATACAGAACTTTCTAGGGAAAAAAAAAAATCCACAAAAGACTACAAGTTAAGTGTATTTTATTTTATTTTTTAATTTTGAGACAATTTAGCATATTTTCATCTTTAATTTTTTTTTTTTTTAAATAATTGTGTAGCGTCAATGGATTTAAAAATTTATTAAATTAACTAATTAAATAAAAATAAAAATCACCAAAAACAAAACAAAACAAGTCAAAAAAGTAAATGGAGTTCAAAACTATGCCGGGGGAATGAGTTTAGAATCACAAGACCAAGCACAGCCTAGAACACTGGGATTTTTTTTTTTATTTTTTCATTTATATCTTTTTATTTTTGATCGTCTAATACAAAATTACCACATTGTTTTTAATCATTAAGTAATCAAAAAACTGAGCCGTTAAACAAAAAGAGTTCTGCTAAACAAATCAAGGGTTCCACAAAACAAATAAAGTTCTTCAAATACATATGGATTACAAGAAATCACATAAGTAAAAGTATCTATTTCACAACTTTCAATTTTTTATTTTTTTATTTTTACTTTCTCTGAAAAGAAATGTCTTTTGTAGGTTGAAAAAAGACATTTCTTTTGTGGACAACAGCTGGTTGCTGTTTCACAGGGAGTGCACTGCCTCAACGGGGTACTCTCTTCCGACACAGTATTTCTTGTTCTTTAAGCCGGTGCTGGAACCTGGCAAGGCGGGCTTGAAGGCTGACCAGACCTGCTGCTTTCCGCGAGAGCACAAAACTCAACCGAGTTACATAATTGTCAATGAGACTGCCTGGTTGATCCACTTCCGCCAACAGTTTCATTTCCTGACATCCATAAGCCAACCAAACAGGTTACATAACTGCTAGATTCTTGGAGAGTTGTTTTTTCCCCTTTCCATTGATTAATTTTGCCATAGGTAAAATTACAGATGTTCAGCTAGAAGCACATGAGTTCAAAATCTTGAAGGAAGAAAAAACTATACCGTTCAAGAAACAAAAAAATGCAGACTCATAGTTCAAATCTAATCATGCATAATAAAGGAAAAGGGGCATTGTAAAACCTACCCTAATTAGGTAGTGGACTCACAAAACTATTGACATTCTACTGGATAACCCATAGATTAAATTTGTGCACTACTACCAGGGTGACAATTGGCATGACTAGATACACAATGAGAGCAATAATTCCTTCTTCATTGCTCTCTCTCTCTCTATACACGTGTGTTATTCTCTCTGTATACAACACTTGGAAACCATATATACCTGTTTCATAATAGAGCAACAACGTAATATAATAAAATAAAAAATGACACCAAGTTATGTCATGAATAATAAAATTTTTATGGCATATTGATAAACAATTCTACAGCAATGACTTCAACAAGAAAGATTGGAAATACGTAGGAGCGCAAAAATTAAGAGAGAAAAAGGAGACCCTTGAGCTAATCTGAAAAGGGGAAAAAAAAAATCTTTCATTTCCGCTGGATATTGATATCCCTTATAATATAATTCAACTTAGTTAATAAGTGTGGCCCAAATGCAACTTAAGTAAATGAACATCGTAACACCTATGGAGGAGAGAAAGAAATTTCACTTACTTCTCGAACAATCTCCATTGTATCTTCAATTTCTTTTCTATGTGCAGCAATTAGGGCCTCTTCTTCCTAAATGTGAAAGCAGGATAAACCAAATTTAAGCCACATCGAAAATTTTGTAATGTGGCAAAACAACAGAACAGCGGTGTGCAATTATATAACCAACCTCAAGTATTTCATTGATATTCCCGTCAGGAGGAGGCAGCTCAGGTTCATATTGTCTGGATCCTGCATTGTTACTAGTAAAATTGCTATTGTTTTGCTGCTTGTAACTCGTAAAATGATCAGATCCACTGCTATCTTTTTTCAGCCAATTCCCTGGCTTTTCAGGTTTTTCATCCCTTTGAGATTTTCTTCGAGGGGGTGACACCTTCTGCACTCTTTCTTCTGTATCGCCTGTGCTTTGCGAATATGATGACGAATACATTTTTTGACTTGTTGAACCACCAGAATTTAGTTTATCAACCCTTTCCCGTTCTACAGCACCAGAAGTCACTCCACTACTATCCTCATGCCCATTGAAAGGATAATTTGATGGAAAATTTGAGGGATGTTTATTGGACTCAACAGGATTGTAAGACAGATTCTCTTTCTCTACAACCCTTCTACCTGTATCAACTTTTACTTCTTGATTCTGCTCATAAACATCCTCCACATCAGCAGAAACAGGAAAAGTTGATGGTGATATAGATTCCTTGTTAATGGGTGCTAAGCTTGCAACTTGATCTTTCTTTGCATTTCCACTTTTCGAAAGACTTTTAACCCTGTTGATTTTATGATCATCCTTTTCAGCTAAAAAGATAATAGATTGAAGCACACAAAACTGTTAGGTGATGTATTTGTTGAAACTTCTAATAAAAATGTGATACCTATCAGCATATCTCAATGTATTGAGCGTGTGTTCACATGAGCCTGCATTTGGAGAAATGCAAGAGATCATCACGGTCCTTGAGTTGCCAACAAAGGAGTCACGAAGTACTTCAGTGAGTTTGCTCCCACGAAATGGGATATGAATCTGGTCGTTGTCAAGAGCTCGAATACATTCCTTAAGAGCCAAAAGGCTCTTGTTAATTTCAGCTCCCTCAATCCTGCAATAAACCAAAAGAATAGTAACTATAATTGCAATATTGCAAAAAAAGTGGAATATATATATCTGTCGAGATATTGCTTCAAGCACTTTGTAAAATCAAAATTGTCGTACACTGCTGGAAAAACTAATTCAAAATATATACAAAAAACTGATTACTAGGCAAAGGACTTGGGATGTCACAGTGGAAGACATTAAAACCAACAGAACCCAAGTAGATAACGACCAATATCTTAAAACCTATAATTTGTTAGAAAAGGAAGTCAAGTGAAGGCTTTTTGACATTGCAGAAGACTTGTGACTTTAAACAAAGCATTAATTTTCGATTCAGCCAAGACATCTTACAAATCCATTAAAAACCTAATTCCTTTCCTTTCCTTCTTTCTCTAATCTTAGCAAGGTTTTTCCAGGAAAATGACCAGATACTTGCAAATTGAATGACTCTGTCCAAACAACTCACGCAATCCAAGCTCACTTCGAGAACCCCTGCAGCTCAAATTAAGCTTCCCACAATGGAGACTGAGATGGGTTAGATTGTGGGCAACTTGTTCAGTTTCCAGGGTTCTCCTGTTGGCCCTCAACCCAGTCCAATTGTAGCACCATCTTTCTACATAAACTTGGCCAGTTACACCACGTCCAGATCAGACATCATGAAATTGAAGATAATACATACGAACTTATCAGTCTACTATTCCAACCAGACACTTGTCTTTAATAATAATAGTCCTTTTTTCATAATATTTCACTTACCTAAACATTTACAAGCAAAATCATAACAAGGCCCTGAATGTCGAGTTCTATCATAATAACATTACACAACAGAAATCACCCACACAAAAACCTCAGGTTTAGTAGCCTCCTTACTGAAACATCAGCCCAGTCCCCAGGATACAATTCATCAAACAAAAATTGAAAGGCCAAAAAACACTTGAAATTTGAGCAACGCAGGAACAAAACAATGTAATATGTGCAATGATGAGCCAAACAATTCCAATGAAAAAGTGGAAATATATGTTTACATCTGTATGTGTGCTTATTTGCAGAAATATGTACCGTGTTTGTCGGTCATTGTCAGTTGTATCAGCTCCTCTTTCACTACCAGCAAGATCAATGAAAGAAATCTTCCCCACAACCCTCCCACTCTTGGCCTCATTTCCATCATTGTTCCGCTTGGAGTCTTTTATTTCAATGTGCTTCTTAACAGCCAGTTGTAATATAGCATGGGACCTCGAAGATTCCTCATTAGCACCAGTAGAGCCGGTACTTCTAGCTGCATTTCCCCTCTCAATATATTCTTTAACAATCTGTACATCTGAAACTTCAAATTCTTGCAGTCCAACAATGCAAACTTGTTGTCGCCCATCTTCTCTCATACAAAGTTTCCTATATGAGAACAATCAAAGAAGTTCCTATTACTGATACACACCCATCAAGCATTTAGGCATGTGAGCTAAGCATACATTAAATATTTGATGGTTAAACATATATATTCACTTATAAATATTTGATGGTTAAACATATATATATTTGACGCAATCTTGTTGCCTTTCCTTTTAGCTTTATTTGGTCATTTTAAATTCTTGGTATTTTTTGATCACTTATACATATTTCTTCTGACACATGGGGGCAGTTAAGACTTTGGAGCAAACCTCACCTGCAGATAATTGGGAGCCTAACCCATCAATCATCCTCCAGTCAAAGCACTGCCATGTCTCATACTAAAAATTCAATAATGTACATTCATCCATGCAAACTTTTGACTCCATATTAATTACAAAGAGATCTCTACTTAGACACAAAACAAATATGTGAATAAGCGACCAAACCAACATAAGCAATATTGAGCTCCCTCAACTTTTCACAAAAATAAACTCATGTTTCACCGGTTTTCTTTTCTTTTTTTGTTTTTTGTCTTTTTTTTTCTTGGTAGGAAAAGAAGAAAGATTGCAGAACAGTTGAACGACGAAACAAAACTGCATACAAAATTTTTCTTTTCAAATGTGATGCAGTGCACCATACTTCGTAAAACTTCCTACAAATGCTCTTTTCAGTCAAATACAAGATCAAAACAGAAAGAAGGAAAAGAAGCATAAAGCAAAGACAAGAGACAAAATCAATGGCAATACTAACTTTCTATCACTAAGAAGATCAAAGAGTTTTCCTCCATATATCTCAAAAAAGCTAAGCCACAACTTGAATCTCTGATTGCGATAAGTTGGATGATGCAATAATCTGACAAGATCTTCTACTGCTCTGAGAGGTAATGGTTGCATTGTGAACGTCTTACCACTTCCTGAAATTATAAAGTAGTACCATATCAATTATCCACCTATGGCACTAAAGTAACTTCCAAATTGGAACAGATCACACTCATTACACCAAATATTGAGATACACTAAATGAATATATGGCATTGAAGAACATATATATATGGGCATAATGAAACTAAGTAGCACACAACTTACTTTCAGGAAGTCCATGCATCAACAAAGACAATATAAACACTAATGAACTAGCAGAAATGCATCCTAACATCTGACAGAACAAATATATGTTTTTCTTTAAGGCAAGCATATACTATCAGACCAGATAACATGGGAAGAGTGAACAGGATCACACCTGTTTGACCATATGCAAAACATGTTGCTTTTGTTCGCTGGAAGATAGTGGGGATAATTGGCTCTACAGTTGCACGATATACCTGTTCAAGCAAGAAGCAATCAAACCATTAATATTACAAACCAAAGATGAGAAAAGTTTAGGGCGCATTTGGTATCATTTTCATTTCCTGCTTTTTGTTCTTGAAAACAGGAAAAATGGAAACTTATATGGAAGAACAATGTTGCGTAGCTCGAATTTCATCTTGCCCGAATAGCTTAAATTTTGGCTTGCCGGTCAACCGGCCAGTCATCAGGCAAGAAAGCTGACAGACAAGGTGACAACCGCGGTAGACAAGTGTTTCATCTGTCGTCCAGGTGGTCGTCCGGCCGGTCGGCAAGCACAAATTCAAGCCATTCGGGGAAGCTCAATTCGAGCTACCAATGTTTATTGTACATGGAAAACTGTTTTCTAAAATTTCAGGAATTTTTTTTAGACCCCCTTTCTAGGAAACACTTTAAAATTACTTTCTGAGTTTCCAAAAACTGCTTTTGCACAAATATGAAAATGATGGGTAACTTTTCATTATTTTTGTTTCAAAAAATCACGAAAAACGAAATCAGAAAACAAAAATTAAAAAAAAAAATTGAAAACAAATACTTCCTAATCATTAACCAAAAGAATCTGGCCAAAAAAAAAATAGGGTGAAGAACCAAGGAATTCTTAATTTATGGAAGCTTAAGTCACAACCAAACATTTAGTTTCACGAGTTCTTTGTGTGTGTATAGAACAGTCTTGAGCAACTTCAATGTCTAGTTAATAATGGTATTATTACCTCATCGTTGGATACATGCTCATCTAGAACAGCATCAAAACAAAATTCATGCTTCTCCACATAAGCAGTCAAGTCCACCTTTGCACCAAAACCAAAAGTCAGTTCCTTCAATGGAACATTAAAAAAAAAGAAAAAAAAAAGTAATATAATACCAAGCTAGCAACAATCCTTCCACATCAAATTCAGAATAAATATTAATTCATGTGCTTCTGTGGCAGCTGAAATATATCCAAACCTTTAGCTTAGGTTCATGAACTGTTAAATAAGCATTGTCACACACAGACACAATGTCCTCCTCCTTCCGAGAAATCTCCTTCTTGTTTAATGGTCTTTTACGGACCTGAGACAAACATCAATGAAATTACTCGAAGAATTATAAAATAGTGCAATAAAATAAATTTCAATCATTGACTGACGAATCATGGGAGGAAAAGGCTAAGGAATGATTTTCTGGAGGGACTCTATGGAGCCGTGAACAGTAACAATAGCTGGCTTGTGATCTTAGGGAATGCTCTTGTCAAATAGAATTGCTTTAAGGGTGGTACAAAAAAGTAACCAAATTCTGGATTTAGGCCAGAAAGGTACTTTTGAGGGGCATTTAAATGTCCATTTTCAAAATTACAGTGGCAACAAAAAGTACCTTCTATTCAATCTCCCTATGGGGTAAAAGGGGTTTTAATAAAGGTCAGAAAATAAAAGAAATAACAAGTGAAAAAAATACTAGCCACATTGTTTAATGTTGCACAGCTATATAGACTTTTTGACACTCCACCAGGTCAATTTCATAACAAATACAAATAAATAGAAAAAGAGCACGTGTAGCTGACAACAGAACAACATACCACAACTTTTATCTTAGCCACATTGTTTTCCCGTGTACTGCTCTCCTTTTCAGTAGGTAATCCAACTAAGGCATCGGTATCTGTTTGCGCTCTTCCCTGCCTGCTGGTCATCACATTGAAGTCATTGTCAAATGCTTGTGTGACAGCAGGCATGAACGGTGAGGGTTCAAACGGTTCTGAGATAACATGCTGAAAAATAAATCAAAACAATTATCAGTTAACTAAGGGAAAAATAAAATAAAATATGCATAACATCCTCTGTACCTGATAAAAAAAAACAAAACAAAAAACGTATTTTCATTGTAAAAGTGACTGACTGCAGCAAAAGTAAGATTTACCTAGCCAGATACATGTGCATCCATACCTCAGATAGAAGCTCTGTATCATCCATAGCATGAAGATCCAAAAGCCCTGCTCCAAAATCTCCCCTGAAGTCGGGAGAATAAAAACCTTCTGATGCACCCATCCCACCCAAACTTTGGGCAGGCGGAGTGTATAGCTCAGAACCAGATTCTCCATTTAAATTGAGGTTTCTCATTAACTTGAAAAGCCTTTGCTTTTCATCAGCCGATTGTGGTCCATAACCCTTCAAACAGTTTCCCACTATCTCACATTAGAATCCCACTAAAGTACATAGACAAGACACCCTGGACGACATTTACAAATCAAATGAAAGGAAACTGACAGTTATATTTTCTATTTTAATCGACCATAATGAATCTGAGGAAAACTTTAACAGATATACGTAGTACGATCAAAATTTAAATTAAAAAAATAATAATAAATAAATAAAGATTAGTCTTGCATTGTGTTTCAATATGCATTATGATGCATAAATATAGTGAAACATGCATTACTTTATCAACATAAATGGGACTACGGAGCATCAATCATAGAGTACTGAACTAAAAGCAGTCATATAATTCATATTTCAACAAAAGTTACTGTTGCATTCCCATAAGAAAGACAAAATGAAGTAAACAAACAGGCATAGAAATGAATTTGAAATGTAGAGATACCTGCATGAGAAGGTTAGGTAGGAGGCGATGATCAATTCCGGTAGATGCCAAGGGTGAGGCCAGATGCTGCAACCCGGCGGACTGGAGCCAGCGTGCCATGACTGCATCTCCAGCATCGCTCCCGGGACCCGCATTGTGCAGGGACCCTCCGCCAGGGTGATCATACAGAGCAGTTGCCGCAGCAGCATTGCTCTGTTGCATCTGGCCACCCATGTGGCGCTGTGATCGGCGTTGGGGAGCCAATTTTTCAAGATCTATTAAACAATGCTACAAACACAGGACACACGAACAATTCAGTCAATTCAAAAACATACATCAACAAATCTACTGATCCAAGTAAAATACACTCACCCGAAATTGATAGGTTAAATTCAAAGCAACCACACATGAACGTGATTTCCCTTCAAATGTAATTCAAATCCACATCAAACAGAATTCAATTGACTTCGATCGTAGCCTTCCAATGCAGATAATTCAATTCAACCTTAGCCCTAAAAAAGTTAACCGAACATTACAGAGACAATAAATTTAGGAGATAATGCAATCGAAGACAAAGACAAACATACATCCATATAAAGGAACAATTTTTTGAGATAAAGTACCAGATTCAGGGGAAAATGAACAATTTTTGAAGCGGATCGTGATTTCGATCCGTTGAATCGAGTGGTTCGGGATACGAATTGTTGTTAGATCTGAAGAAAATTGACAAAGCAAAACCCTAATTGTGGATTCAATGCGGAAAGAGAACGCTCCGTCGATATTTTTCTCCTTCTCTCTCTGAAATTTGTTGGGAAAGATAACAATAGCAGGGCCTCGACGAAAGAGTAGGGTTTTATATAATAAGACTTTTTTTGTGACACGGATTATGCATTAATCTATCTATATTATTGCCTCATAATATATTTTTTCAAATTAGCCAAAAGACTATCTACCCTCATGTTTATTGTTAAAAATAAATAATTTTTGTTAAATATATATATATATATATATAAAACTTTATGACAAAAACATTTTTACAATTAATTCTGTTTGATTTAAAGAAATAAATTATAAAAGTAAAAATGATAAAAAATAAAATGAAATAAAATATGTCCTTTTGTACGAATTTAATTAGGTTAAGTTTGGTGAAAAATGAGGAAAATATATTAAAAAAAAAATTATGAGTTTATTTAGTATGAAAGTGATAGAATTTACAAGAAAGTTATTTTTTTTTTACAACTTATGATAGCATGATAATTAAGTTTTTAATTTCTTACACATAAAAATAAAAGAAAATTTAAATTTGCTATAAAGGTGATAACTAGAGTTTCTATTTTCTTGTAAAATTCTTAGCTTAATTAAATTCATACATAAAAAATAATATTTTCTTTCCTTTTTTTTTTCTTTCATTTTATTTTTTACCATTTTAACACAAGTCATTTGAATAGGAGAGGGAGGGCAAAATATGGTAAAAAATTGGAAGAAGTGAGCAACACATTTTAAACTTGGGTGGCTAGTCGTAATTCAAATGATGATATAAGTTGGCAATTTGTTTAGGTTTTCCCACTAAACAAACAGAGCTAATTATTCAAATAAATAAATAAAAAAATAAACCTAACTGCCTAGGCGGCACTTCCACATTGAATAAAAAATAAATAAAAATTAAATCTCTAAAGAATAGGAATAGCAGACCAAAACAAAACTGAGAGGTGTGCAGAGAGACTCAGAGACATTTGTCTTCTTTCTGTCAAATTATTCAACTATCCTCCAAAAAAAAATATTGTGACATGTGTAAATAATGGTCTCAATTACTTACATTGCATAAAAAAATAAAAAATAAAAAATAAAATTAAATGGATTCATCCAAGTCATCAAGTTAGGTTAGATAAGATTCATTTTCGATCCATCCATTTCATAATTATTATTTTTATTGATCTGAAAACATTATATCAAATGTTGGTATCAAAAATTTCTGACACTTTAGTCTCTTTTGAAAAGATGAAAAAAATCTAACTTGTTAATTTATTGACGTATTTAGATCATATTATATTTTTATTTTTATTTACATTTTTTCATAATAAATTAAAAAAAAAATCGGTTCCAAAAATAAGCTAAAGTCAGCATCAAATTAGACCATACCATCATCTCATATTGCACATTGAGATCATCAAAACCAAGGTACATTTCATGAACTTCTTTCAGGGAGTTAGGTTAAGAATGTGATAGATTTCAATCATTTTTATTACATTAATTAACATGGCGTATATGCTTTGATTTTGGAGAAAAATTACAAATCAATGAAAAGTAAATAAAATATATTTTTGTTAATTATGAGATATATGTTATAAAGCATGTATAATTATTTTAAATTTTGTTAACTACAAATACCCTCATAAACAAAATATATAGAAGTGCAAGTGTGTCTACATTTTGCTGCGAGTAAAATTGTAATCCTATCATATTATATATTCTTATTAAAAGTAACTTTTTTTTCTTTTTTTAGATGGCATATTTTAAAAGCTTGTTTTTTTTTCTAAAAAAGTCACATTAATATGCCTTTTTCATTTACATATAAAGTTCTACACAACTCAATTTATATTTTATATGAACTTTATTTAAAAATACTTACCTTCTATAGATTTTTCATTGTGTATTTAGTTTTGTCGTTGTCAGATTTATTTTATATAGTGAATATTTTAATTTGATTATTATGATATTTGAAAAAAAAAATTATCTCGATATACAAATAAATAAATAAGACAAAATGTGCTTAATTACGTATATTGCATAGATCAAATTAAATTTCTTTTATATTTTTTGTCTATCTTATTAATGTCTTAATATTAATTTATATTTAATTTTTTATTTAAAATGAAATTATTCATTACAAAATATTTATATTTATTTTAAATTGTGTATAACTATATACAATATGTATGAATAATTCAAAGAAAATATTAAACAAAAATAATCAATACTCTACATATTTAATTTATATATTTTCTTCCTAATCCAATCACAACATATTTATATTTAATTTTTAAATAAATTTTGTATAGTTCTATTTCTACATATTTTTATTTTTATAAAAATAAAAATAAAATTAAATAATTAGAATCATTTTTAGTTTTATATTACTAATTCCTTTTTTTAATTTAACTATTATTTTTAATATCAAAATGAGTGTTTATCTTATTATCTTATAATTTAATATATCTATATATATCATATAAAATTAAGTTTTTATTGCCAATGGGTAGAGTGGCAAAAATAATATTGCGAATGGGTAGAGTGGTAGAAATAATATTTTGGCTTGACAAAGTTTTGTCCAATTTCACAGGCTTATTACTCACTCAGTTGTGTAGTTATGAATTATAATTAAAAAAATCACATATCTTTACGGTTAATTTTACATTTAATCAATTAACTGGTTTAAGGATTCCCAGTGGCAGAAAATATATTAGGAAACTACGTACGTATCAATTTGCTTACTAATTGATAGTTGTAAAGAGCATGCATTTATCTATTCTCTCTCTCAAATTGGTCCCTCTATAAAACATGTATTGATACCATTTTGTCAACAAAAATAATTTTGCTTACGTATGTAAGGTTGTGTTTGAATCATAATAACTTTATATTTCCCTCATTTTTTCTTTTTTCTTTTTAAATTTGCTTTCTGGTTCAACTAGGAAGACTTCTATACAAGAGTTATCATTTTATTGATAGGTTTTACTATGTAAAACCTGTGTAAACTTCTCTCTTACATTCATGTTTAGAATCTTCGCTCAATGCTATTTTTCATGTGTGTTTCAACCAATGATGGGGTCTGAAGTATGCTTACCACTGATATATTCAGAGCTATTAGAGAAGTACATGAATTTTGTGCTGAAAGAAGGGGATTAATTACAATACAAATTGAAAGAAGATTATTTGTTGTTATAACAATGTTCAAACCAAACCAAACCAAATTAAACCAAGTCTTTAGTCCCATTGCTATGACAATGTCATTGCAAAAAATTGTGAAACATGCAATTATAACTCTTAAACATGGGTTTGTTGAGTTTTTTTGGTATTGTTCAAATTGAAACCGTAAAATCATCTGATTCAATAATATTATATTAAGCTATTCATGCATTTGTTATTGTTCTTCAAATTATTTTTATTACTGTAATGAGTTCATTTTTTTGTCAAATTAGAGTTGCTTTTAAAGAATCATTTTGTTGATTTCTCATATGTATTTTGATATGATTTCTCATAGCTATTGGTTTTTTAAAGTGAATTTAAGTGAGTGATTTTGTTGTAGGTGGCTGATCCATATTGGAAACGTTGGGTGATCCAGCTGGGGGCACTCCGACGATCAAGTCAGTATCTCTCTCAAAGATAATCAAGTGCAAAACTTAATACTCAAAACATAAATTGCATACCTTAGACCCACGGGGGTGCCTCTCTTTTATAATATACTCAATCCAAGTCCTACTAGAAGCATGATTTCTATGAACACCAATTTAGTGCTTACTTTGGACTCTTTAAGAGATAAAGATAAACTCCCTATGAGCTTTATTCTTATCTTGGTTAAGTCCCCTCTTCATCTTAGGACTCTTGTCCATTATTCGTTTATCTCGGATTCCGATATCTTCGGAGTTAACCTCGGCCTCGTCGAGATCATCTCGGCGTCACGACCAGGACACGTGGCACCTCGGCTGACACGTCGGCGTCACCATGCCACGTGTTGGTATTCAGAAAATATATCCCCACAACTAAATTGTGTGGGTGAAAATCTGACCACACTGCCTGCTTTAGTAACCAGCTGGAGAGCACAGGCAGAATAGATGGCTTCAGTAACCTGTAACAGAAAGAAAAGGCTCCGCGCGGTGGTTCTTCCACCCGGGGGCACTCCGACGGTCAAGTCAGTATCTCTCTCAAAGATAATCAAGTGCAAAACTTAATACTCAAAACATAAATTGCATACCTTAGACCCACGGGGGTGCCTCTCTTTTATAATATACTCAATCCAAGTCCTACTAGAAGCATGATTTCTATGAACTCCAATTTAGTGCTTACTTTGGACTCTTTAAGAGATAAAGATAAACTCCCTATGAGCTTTATCCTTATCTTGGTTAAGTCCCATCTTCGTCTTAGGACTCTTGTCCATTATTCGTTTATCTCGGATTCCGATATCTTCGGAGTTAACCTCGGCCTCGCCGAGATCATCTCGGCGTCATGACCAGGACACGTGGCACCTCGGCTGACACGTCGGCGTCACCATGCCACGTGTTGGTATTCAGAAAATATATCCCCACAACTGCCCCCTAGGTTCTATTACCTCGGCATTCTGAGGTGATGGAACCTATACCGATATTTCGATATTCCTTTTCTGAGTAATGGCTAAAAAAAACCGTTTAGCCGAGATAATCTACTTCGAGCCGATGTATTCTCTTCGGAGAATAAGGTTTCGAACGTACTCTCCCACGTGCATGAGTTGTCATGCATATCTATCCGTTCTTTTCACGTGTATTGTCTTCATTGGGGCGTGTCTGTGACGCGCCTGAAAGCCGTCTGTCATTTGTCTGCGCCGTCTGACGCGTGCGTTGCTCTAGGCGTAATAAATGCCCTATTTTTGCCGCCGTTTCACGTTTTTGACAAAACTTTTCCTTGCCTCTTTCTTTCTTTACTTTCTTCATTCTGATTTCTTGCTCTCTCGCTCTTCGAAAGCTCTTTTTTTCTTCAAATCTACCATTGCTTTAATCTTCTGAAACTGTCTTTAATCTTCCATTCTTGCGGAGCTTTCTTTGCTGTCACAACCGATTTTTGATCTCGACGAATATTGCCCCGGCTTCATTTGTTCTGGTAAGATTCTGCTCCTTTCACTCTTAGCTCTCTTTATGTGCTTTCGTTTGTCTGTTGCTATTATCGCTTTTGTCCAAAGCCTTGGATTTATTTGTATCTTGAATCGTGGCTACGTCTTGAACACTTGCACTATTTCACCACTTTTCTTGCCATTGTTCTTGATTTTTTTTTTTCTTGTACTTCTTTTGTTTCTGAGAACTATACCTTTGTTCTTGAATCTGAAACTATGTCTCTGTTTTCTGTTTTTCGTATCTGTCCCAGATCTATGCCTTCGATCTTGATCTTTATAGTTCTTAGGCTTGGGATTTGTGTGTAGAACCTTTAGGTTTTAGGGAAAACTGAAACAAGCCTTAGCAGTCCTTTCCTAGGCCTTTGGCGAGGTTTTTGCAATCCTTCTAAAACGCCCATCTTCTGAAACACATTCCTTTTTGTTTAGGCCGACGCAATGGGTATGTGGAGGCATAGGGTAAATACCCCAACAAAACTCGAATACTTTAGGCATGAATTCTCTATCCCAGCCGATGTTTATCTTAAGCTAGCTGGGGATAATGATACCATTATGCCCACAGACCATACGATGCCCTTTCCTGTAGTAGCTTTCACCGAATGTGGACTTCGGCTTCCACTTGATCCCTTGTTTCACGAAGTTCTTCATTTCTACAGGCTGAACCCCATGCAACTTACTATCAACTCCTACAGGGTGATTAACTGTATTATAGCTTTAGCTAGGCAGGAGAATCTTAGGATCACCCTGGCCGACCTTCAGTACTGTTATACAATGTGCCCCCTTAACCTGAAAGATAGGGGCTTTGTTTATTACCTTAAGCCGAGGTCTACTGAGTTTAAAATTGTAGCCGACCTCCCAGACTCCAACAAGGGGGCTGGGGATGACTTTCTTATTACTTCGGAAAATTGGGAATTTGGCCCAGATGAAGATCTAATGTCTGTTTGCTTGTCCTGCAGATCTTCACCAACCACCAAAGAACTTCCGTCAATCCTTCTTCCCTGGTCAATATTTAAAGAAGCTTCTTGGTCTTCCAATCCATAAGCGTAAGGCTCCCCTGTTGTTGAACTTCATTCCGACATATAAATCCACTTTACCCGACGTCCCGAAAAGGAAAAAAAAGAGTCTTTCTCCTCCTACTGCCACAACTGTAACTGCGTCTTTATCCCGAACAGATCAAGGATCCACCTCTGACCCATCCGATCTTCCATCTACTTCGGCCCCCTACTTAATACCAATTCCAGAACGTAAACGTCGACGAAGACTTGTAAAGACTGCCGAGATGGTTCGTCCAAGGCCTGTCGTTCAAGATCTTCTTGCCGACCTTCCAACCGACGCTGATGCTGAAGCATCGCATGCAATGCCCCCACCAAAGCCAAAGAGAGTAAAAAAGGCTCAGCCCAAGCCCAAGGCTACTGACGCCGAGGTTGAGGATGCTTTGCCTATCTCCTAGCTGGCTGAAAGCAAAAAATCAACCTCTGCTTCCACCAAGAGGTCTGCTGGAACCCAACCCTCGGGGTCCACACAATCAAAGAGGCCAAGGTCATCGTCTGCGACGACCTCGGCGTCCAAGAAGCCCGACGTTCCATGGGCCCCAGATCTAACCCTAGAGGATAGGGCTATTATGGCTAGTGAAAGTGCCGACGATATTAACGTTGGTGTCACCCTCAGCATTGCTCTTCTTCTTCCGAATGATTTGGAGCGAAATGCTAAGCTCAGTGAGTATGAGAATTACGCTCTCATGCTCTAACACTCCGTTCAGTTAAGTGTTCCTGTTTGCACTCGTGATTCTTCCTTCTTGTTTCCTACTGAGAATATTTTCTAATACTTCTGTTTTTTCTTCAGGCCATTCAACATGCCCATTCATTTTCAATGCAATCTTTTGAAAATCGTCAAAGATTGGTTGATATGAAGAGGGAGGCGTCCTCTCTGAAGAAGGAGATAAGGTCTCTTGAATTAAAAATGAAAAAACTGGAGGATCAGGCCGAGGCTGCAACTAAAACCCAAACTTTAGCTCTTGAGAAGGCCGAATCCGCTGAGGCCGTCAAAAAAGTTGCTGAGGCCGAGAAAAGAGAGGCTGAGGCTAAGAAGGCCCAAGCGGAAAAAGAACTTCAGCAAGCTCTGGCCACCAAAGAGGCCGAAGTCAAAGAGGCCGACGAAAAGGCCTATGCCCAGGGTATGGCCGACGTCGCAGAGGATTATAAACTTCAAGTCAGGCAGGCATGCAATAGGGGATTTTCTCTTGGTTGGATGTCCCTGATAAAGAAGCTTGATCTTCCTGCTGACTCGCCATTGCGCCAGGCCGACGCTATTCCTTTACCATTTCCTCCTCCTCCACCTGAAGGCGAATCAGAGTTTGAGGCTGATGCCGAGGATGAAGATAAGCAGATCAATGAAGAAGCCTTGGTGAGAAAACCCAAGGATGCCGTCGAAGCCAAGTCCCTTCCTCCACCTGAGCAAGTTACGGACTTAACTTTGGATGAGGAGGGTGATGAGGTTGAGGAGGCAGCCAAGGAAATTGTTGTTGAGCAGCTATCATCCAATCTTCTCTTGGTAGAAAGAAGTGTTGAGAAAACATTAGCAGAGATTGATGCCGAGATACAAGCGGAAAAAGTGGCCGAGGACGTTCTTCCAGAATCGTCCGAGGTCCCAATCCCTGCAGCTGCTAGTACTGAAGAGTCTTGATAACGTCTTTTGTACTTTTTTCTTCTTTTTCTGCACTTTGTACTTTGTACTTTCTTTTAATTTCTAGACAATGTAAAACTCCTTCTTATGGCCGACGTAGCCTTTTCAATATGTAACTGCAACTGTTCTTTTTACAGATGTTTTTAATCTTGTGATGTTCTGTTGATTGCTTCTGTCATGGTTCTATACTTAGAAATTTTCCTTTGTGCAATCTTCTCGGGGTTACATACCTCGGGTATAACTGCAAAACTTTTACTTCGGCAAGATACTGACCTGCAAACCTTGCATAAATTTTAACAAGTATAAAACATATACTACTCAATGTAAACTTTGCAGGCTTCTTCTCAAGTTTCAACAAGTATTAAACAGGGACTTCGGTCTGACTTACTTGTAAATTGCTACAAATTTCAACAAGTGTTAACATATACTGTAAACTTTTCTAAGTCTTAAATAAATTTCAACAAGTGTTTAAACAATATACTTAGCCTTTACTTCAACTTGTAAGTTTCTGTATACCTCGGCTGGTGACCATATGTCGGCATAACATAAACTTGTAAATTGCTACAAATTTCAACAAGTGTTAAGCATCTTCCTTAGGGTTTAAACAACCCACATATTGCTATGAGAACTTAAGCAATGACCTCGGCTTAACTTCAACTTGTAAATTGCTACAAATTTCAACAAGTGAAGATAAAGAATCAGCTTAATTTCAACTTGTAAATTGCTACAAATTTCAACAAGTGAATTAAGGAATAATCTTGGCTTAACTTCAACTTGTAAATTGCTACAAATTTCAACAAGTGAAGATAAGGAATCAGCTTAATTTCGACTTGTAAATTGCTACAAATTTCAACAAGTGAATTAAGGAATAATCTCGGCTTACCTTCAACTTGTAAATTGCTACAAATTTCAACAAGTGAAGATAAGGAATCAGCTTAATTTCAACTTGTAAATTGCTACAAATTTCAACAAGTGAATTAAGGAATAATCTCGGCTTAACTTCAACTTGTAAATTGCTACAAATTTCAACAAGTGAATTAAGGAATAATCTCGGCTTAACTTCAACTTGTAAATTGCTACCAATTTCAACAAGTGAAGATAAGGAATCAGCTTAATTTCGACTTGTAAATTGCTATAAATTTCAACCAGTGAATTAAGGAATAATCTCGGCTTACCTTCAACTTGTAAATTGCTACAAATTTCAACAAGTGAAGATAAGGAATCAGCCTAATTCCAACTTGTAAATTGCTACAAATTTCAACAAGTGAATTAAGGAATAATCTGTGGCTTTTCTTTGCCCCTAATGTGAACCTGAGTTTGACTTGGGTTCACATTGATTATGTCTTCAATAAACATTAATGCATAACTTTATCAATCATATGTGTTGAAAGAATTCTGAAAAGACTTTATTGATGATATCGGCCAAAAAAATGATGCACATTTAATGATAGAAAAATTTCAAATTACAAGTATTCTAAGGTCTGGGCAATGCTTTGCCCTCATTGTCCTCAAGCCGATAAGCTCCATTGCCTAATACTGAAGTAATTCTGTAGGGTCCTTCCCAGTTTGGGCCAAGCTTGCCTTCCCTGAGATCCTTCTTATTCCCAACGACTTTTCTCAGGACTAGGTCGCCGACTTGAAAATCTCTTGGATTGACCTTTTTGTTGTAAGCTCTGGCAAGCTGTTGCTGGTATACTGCAAGCTGAATTGCAGCTTTCTCTCTTCGTTCTTCCAACAAATCCAGATTTCGGGCTAAAAGTATGTCATTGGTGTCATTCTCTACTCCCTGGGTTCTGATCACTGGTATGCGATCTCCAATGGGATGACCGCTTCTGTGCCATAAGCCATGGCAAAGGGGGATTCTCCTGTTGATCTTCTCGGCGTAGTCCAATATGCCCAAAGTACGTTGGGTAACTCGTCTACCCACTTTCTTTTTGCTGCCTGCAGTCTCTTTTTTATTCCATCTAGAATTACTTTGTTGGATGCCTCTGCTTGTCCATTGCTTTGAGGAAAACTTGGTGTTGAGAAATAATTCTTGATTTTGAATTTTGCACAAAAGTTCTTGATGAGTTTGCTGTCAAACTGTGTTCCGTTGTCGGCGACTATTGCTCTTGGAATCCCAAATCTGGTGATAATGTTTCTCCATATAAAATTCTTGACGTCCACATCTCGGATTTTGGCAAGAGGTTCTGCCTCTATCCATTTTGTAAAGTAGTCTGTTGCTACCAGCAAGTATTTTCTCTGCCCAGTTGCCTGGGGAAGTTGTCCAACCAGATCTATGCCCCATTGGGCAAACGGCCAAGGGCTGGATACTGGGTTCAGGTCAGCAGCTGGCTGATGTATCAAAGGTGCAAACCTTTGGCATTGTTCACACTTCTTCACATAGGCTTCGGCATCCTTTTGCATGTAGGACCACCAATACCCCTGGGTAATGGCCCTGTGGGCTAGTGATCTGTCCCCAGTATGGCTTCCACAAATTCCTTCATGAATTTCGTAAAGAAAATCTTCAACCTGCAAAGGGTGTACGCACCTTAAAAGTGGCCCAGTGAAGGACCTCCTGTAGAGATGGCCTTCTGCTGTTAGACTGAATCTGGCCGACTTCAGTCTGATTTTATGTGCTTCCTTGTGGTCTTCTGGCAGCTTCCCCTCTTTTAGGAACGCAATGATTGCATCCATCCAGCTTGGTCCCAAGTTCACGCACATTGCTTCTTGTTCGGTGCTCTGTTTATCTATGCTTGGGGCCGACATGTAGTCGATCATAATTGTCCTTGTTTTTTCGGTTTGAACTGAACTGGCCAAGTTAGCCAACGCGTCGGCGTGGGTGTTGTCATCTCGACTAACTTGGAGTAATCTACAGTTCTGAAATAGGGCTGCCAATCTGATGACCTCCTTTGCATATGCCGACATTCTTTCGTCCCTGGCTGCAAATTCTCCTGTTGACTGGTTAACAATGAGTTGTGAATCACAAAAAACAATTACCTCATCTGCTTCTGCTGCTGCTGCCAGCTTTAGCCCTGCAATTAATGCTTCATATTCTGCTTCATTATTTGAGGCTTTGAACCCCAAACGGATGGACTGTTCTACTATTTCTCCATCTGGAGATATCAGTAGTACTCCTGCCCCAGCTCCCTGGCGGTTTGAACTTTCATCGACGAATAGTCTGAATGAATCGCCGATGTAGATGCTGCAGGGTCTGAGCTTCTCCTTTTCTTGCTCTTTTGTCTTTGGCTGGGATTCTTTTTGCTTGTTGGGACAATGCTCATCTTGGCTCGACGGAGCCTGATGTGCGATGGTTTCAAGTGTGAGTTCTGCAACGAAGTCGGCCAAAACTTGGCCCTTTATTGCTGTTCTTGGCCTGAACTCCAGGTCAAATTAGCCCAGGGTTACTGCCTACCTTGCTATTCTTCCTGTTAAGTCTCCTTGTTGCAATAAGGATTTCAGTGGGTGCTCTGTTAGGACCACAATCTTGTGTGCCTGAAAGTAATGGTTCAACTTTTTTGAAGCCATTACTAAGGCCAGCATTAATTTTTCCAGTGGTAAGTATCTTGTTTCTGCGTTGGCCAAAGTTTTACTTACATAATAAACAGCCTTTTGCTCCCCCTTTTTTCTTCTCGGATTAGCACTGCACTGACTGCGTGTTCTGAGACTGCTAAGTACAAAAACAGTTCCTCCCCTGGTACTGGGTTGGAAAGAACCGGAGTTATGGTCAAGTACTTTTTTAGGTCGGTTAAGGCGGCTTCACATTCTTCTGTCCATAGGAAGTCCGTGGTTTTTTCACCAGGTTGAAGAAGGGTCTGCACTTATCTGAGCTTCTGCTGATGAATCTGTTTAGGGCTGCGGCCCTTCCAGTAAGCACTTGAACTTACTTTGCCGATGTCGGGCTCTGTAAGTCCAGGATGGCCTTGATTTGGTCTGGGCTGGCCTCAATGCCTTTTCTTGTTACCAGATATCCTAAAAATTTACCTGATCCAACTCCAAAGGCGCACTTTGAGGCGTTGAGTCGGAGCTGATATCTTTTGAGTATGTCAAAGACCTCTTTTAAGTCGGCAAGATGACCCTTTGATTCCTTGGTCTTCACGACCATGTCGTCGATGTAGACTTCTACTGTTTTGCCAATCAGGTGCTTAAACATCTTTGTTACTAACCTCTGATAGGTTGCTCCTGCGTTTTTCAACCCAAAAGGCATTACCTTGTAACAGTACAGGCCTTTAGGGGTGATGAACGCGATCTTCTTCTCGTCTGGAGGGTACATGGGAATCTGGTGGTACCCTTTGTATGCATCCAAAAAACTCATCCTTTCATGTCCTGAAGTGGCGTCTACCAATTGGTCGATTTTGGGCAGAGAAAAGCTGTCTTTGGGGCAAGCTTTGTTGAGGCTGGTAAAGTCTACACAAACCCTTCATTTGCCATTCTTCTTTTTTACTACTACTGTGTTGGACAGCCATGTTGGGTACTGAACTTCTCGGATGGCCCTGGCCTCCAGGAGTCTATCTACCTCTTCTTCTACTGCTTCGACGTGCATCAACGTCGGTCTTCTGGCTCGTTGAATCACAGGTTTTGCCGATCTGTCGACATTCAGTTTGTGGCAAGTGACCTCGGGGTCAATGCTTGGCATTTCATAAGGTGTCCAGGCGAACACCTCTATGTTTGCCCTTAAAAAATCTTCCAGTTCTTTCTCTTCTTCTCTAGCTAAGCCTGAGCCGAGAAGAAAGAAACGCTCTTCGTCGTCCTCTTGGACGAAAACTTTTTTTAGCGCCTCTTCGCTCTTTTCGGCTGGTTCCTTCCCGACGTCTTCTAGGACCTCCATGTCCTCATTTTCAACTTCTGCTTTCCTTGGCTCCCGTATACTACAGGTGGATTTCATTGCTGTCATGGAGCAATTTTTTGCTTGCAGTTGATCCCCTCTGACTTCTTCAATCCCATGCTCTGTTGGGAACCGCAGTAGTTGATGCAACGTTGAGGGAACTACCCTCATTGCATGCAACCACGGCCTTCCCAAGATGATGTTGTATGGTGAGGGCGTGTCAATTACCAGAAATTCCGTCTGGATCTTCTTAGTGCCGGCTTGTACCTCCAAGCTTGTTGCGCCCAGTGGCCATGTCGGCGTTCCATTAAAGCCGACCATCGGGCCGCTGGATTGTTCTAAGTCATCAGGGTGAAGGCCCAGCTCCTTGTAACATCTGACATACATGATGTCACAGGAGCTGCCTTGATCTATTAGGATGCGTTTCACTTGGCACTCCCCAACCTGGAGGGATACTACCAAGGCATCATTATGCGGATGTTGGACCAATTCCAGGTCGGCTTCAGTAAAGGCTATCATCGGCCCTTGGCATTCTTCTGGCCGATGTCTCTTCTCCCCGACTTGGTAGATATGCTGTAAATGTCTTACCCTCTGGGTCTCTCCTCTGACTTCGTTTTCGTTGACCCTTGAGTGGATCACATTAACTACCCTTGGTCCTCCTGCTTGTGGTAGTTGTGCTGGGGGAGGCGGTGCTGCTGGTGCTTGAGGCAACCTTGTCTGTTCTTTCCTTGTCCTGGCCTCATCGACCAGGTCCCTCAGAAGGCCTTGTCTTACCAGGTCCTCCAAGTGTGCTTTCAAGGCTCTGCAACCTTGAGTTGGGTGCCCTTCTTCATTGTGGTAGGCACAACGTCTACCAACGTTCCTTCCCATGAATTCCCCTGGTGCTCTTGCCGAAGCCCTGAAATAAGGTTGATTTCGAATCTGATCTAAGACTTTATGGATTGGGATCCGGAATACCGTTGTTACCGCCTGTTTATTTCTCAACTCTGTTTCTTGTTTGGTCGGCCCATTGTTGCCTCGGCTTCGCTTTGGCGAGCTGTTTCCCTTTTCTTGCTTTATCTCTTTGTTTCCCGATGTATCTTCTTCGGCTCTGGCATACTTCTCAATTCTTGCCATGAGTTCTTCCATGCTTTTTGGCAATGTTTTTGCCAAAGACTTCCGTAGCGGGCAGTCATCTTTCAGGCCGTTCTTGAAAGACATGACCGCTACCTCTTGGTTGCATTCGGGTATTCGGTTGAACACCTCGTAGTACCTCTTCGCATAGGCCCTAAGGCCTTCTTCCTTGGTGATTCTTAGAGCCATCAAAGCATCAACCCTCAGGGGTTGCAGCTTGTTGGTCATGAACCTGGCCACAAACATCTCGGCCAGGCCTTCCTATGTCTTTATGCTTCCCTTTGGTAATTTATGGAACCAATCAGATGCAATTTCCCCAGAGGATGAGGGGAATACTTTGCAGAGCAACGGCTCGTTCCCGCTATATAACGCCATTGAATTCAGGTATAATCCAACATGAAAGTTTGGGTTTGACTTACCATCATAAATTTGAAACCTCGGCATACTGAATCTCTTTGGTGGTTCGAATTTGTCCAGTTCCACCGAGAAGGCTGTCTTCGGTTTTACTGGGGAGTTTACCTCGGCTTCAACATTCTGCTGCCTCCTTTTTAGGTAGTCCCTCAGGTCTTCTTTACTCCTCCCTGGAGCTCGGCTGTCTATGGATTTTAGTCTTTTTGGTACGCTGCTTTCGGCCTCATGGTGGGCCCGTTTGGATCTTTCTCCATGGGTTGTGTCAAAGCAGAGTGCTTGCCTTTGAACATGCCGATGTTCTTTGGGCTCTGGATTCTTCATGTGGTGCGTCCTTCAGGACTCCTCTTGCCTCGGCTCTTCTCGTCCGACTTCCCTGGAAGGCCGGTGAGAATGCCTTCCGCTCCTGGTATGCTGAGGGACGTCGGGGATTGTTTTTCTTCCGCCTTTCTAGGCGTTGGTTGCTGGCATCGGCATATCTTGCAGCCGGTATGGTGGCTGCATAACATTATTCTGCATCATGAAGTTGACGACTGACTGAAGGTCTGCCAACTTGTTCGCCAATTCTTTTACTTCCTCATCCCTCCGTAGGCATCTGTCCCTCCATACCTGGAGGTTATCTTCATTGTAATACTTTCCTTGGTCTGTCCTTTTTGATGTGTCGCCTTCCTGGATGACGTCTTTCTCTCTGTGACCCTGGTCACGGGCTTTTGTATTGTGGTTGTCTCCTTCAATGTCAAGGTCAATTGGTCCGCCACTCCCAGCGGGAGCATCATCCCCAATATTTTCCTGCTGTCCGTTACTGGCCATCTATTCTTCCTTCGTTCCCACAGACGGCGCCAAATTGTGTGGGTGAAAATCTGACCACACTGCCTGCTTTAGTAACCATCTGGAGAGCACAGGCAGAATAGATGGCTTCAGTAACCTGTAACAGAAAGAAAAGGCTCCGACGGTGGTTCTTCCACCCGGGGGCACTCCGACGATCAAGTCAGTATCTCTCTCAAAGATAATCAAGTGCAAAACTTAATACTCAAAACATAAATTGCATACCTTAGACCCACGGGGGTGCCTCTCTTTTATAATATACTCAATCCAAGTCCTACTAGAAGCATGATTTCTATGAACTCCAATTTAGTGCTTACTTTGGACTCTTTAAGAGATAAAGATAAACTCCCTATGAGCTTTATCCTTATCTTGGTTAAGTCTCATCTTCGTCTTAGGACTCTTGTCCATTATTCGTTTATCTCGGATTCCGATATCTTCGGAGTTAACCTCGGCCTCGTTGAGATCATCTCGGCGTCACGACCAGGACACGTGGCACCTCGGCTGACACGTTGGCGTCACCATGCCACGTGTTGGTATTCAGAAAATATATCCCCACATGATTCAATAATATTATATTAAGCTATTCATGCATTTGTTATTGTTCTTCAAATTATTTTTATTACTGTAATGAGTTCATTTTTTTGTCAAATTAGAGTTGCTTTTAAAGAATCATTTTGTTGATTTCTCATATGTATTTTGATATGATTTCTCATAGCTATTGGTTTTTTAAAGTGAATTTAAGTGAGTGATTTTGTTGTAGGCGGCTGATCCATATTGGAAACGTTGGGTTATGTTGCTTCTCCTTATGTGTGTAGTTGGTTGGCTCTCATTCTAAACCGGATGGTTAATTATTATTATTATTTTTAGTTAGATAGGATGATTACTCTTTTATACCAAAATATTCATTCACCTTTTCTTGAAGGTATTGAAATTTGATAAACTGAAAAGGTTACCAGTTATGATACTAATTCAGTAACATCCTTTTATTGAAGATTTGCTATACATGTGTCATTTTAACATGGATTGAATTCTAAAATTTGTTGTTTGGACTTGAATTTTAGCAAATATTTTTAGATTCTATTATTTGCTTAAGCTACACTGTAATATAAAATTTATTATTTGGACTGTAATTTTGAAGTTTGTTATTTGAAATTTATGAATGTTTTTGCCAATTTACTATGTAGAAACAATTTCAACTTCTTATTTGTGAAGTATTAAACTGGAATGATATATCATTTTAAATTGATTTATTACAATTGAATTCCGTAGCCTGTGTGGTACCAAAAAAATTATTGACCATGCCTTTAGGCACAGGTTATCCCTAGTATATATATATCGTATAAAATCATTATATGATAATTACACATTTATAATACAATAGAACTAAAATTATCAAAATAAACAAATAATTTAACCAAATTTATTATATATAAGCATTCAAGTAACACTTTTATAGAACAATAATGCTAAGGTTATTAAAATAAATAATTTTAATTTTAATTTTAATTTTATTTTAAATTAAAATTAATATTATTCTTTTGTAACATATATCATAGTATAAAATATTATTACATTAATTAAAGTTAACTCCATTGTGATTTTATATGAGACAAGATATTTCTAGAAGTGATTTACATACATGTGTAGCATTCAATTTAATATTGATTGATTAAAATAATAGAACTTAATACTTTTTTTATTAAGTTTTTAAAAGATAATTGACAAATGCCAAATGATAAATAGTGTAATATTATTTTGAAGAATAATAATTCATCAAAAATGATTGTATATATTTAAGGCACCTATTGATGTTTCTTAAATAATTTTTAATTAAAAATTTTGAATATATAATATTACTAACAATGCATCTTTATGAGTTCTTCCATAAGAGATATGCAAAAATAATTTGGCTGTAATAAAAAATTTGCAGTTATTATGTTGTGTTACATAATTAATCAGAACCCTTTTGAGAATTGAGATTATCAAGGTTATAGAGATTTTGTGCCTCATTCTCTTTTTAGGACACTATTTATGATTTGAATTTATAATTTTTTATACATCAATGTAAATAACTCTTACGATCTTACTGATATAAGTATAAATCCTACTTTTGAGTCAACCCACTTTAAGCATTTTTTCGTGTAATAAAATACTTAAATATTATCACATAAAAGTATTATAACAAATCATAATCAAACACTACTTAAAACATAATTAAAGACTCGATACACCACATTAAACATAACAAAAAAAAAAAGAAATTTGTAAAGATCTTTTTGATTAATAACTAAAATAATATACCATAAGTTATAACCAAGTCATAATTTGTATATTATAGAATTTTTCATAATTTTATTACTTTTTCAGCAAAAATTATTTTGAAACAAGTAGAATTCATGATTTTTGATAAATTTGATTAAGACAAATGAAGATTTGATTTCAGGTTGAAAATATATTTTTTTTTAATGGGAAAACTACTAACACCCTCCTCGAGATTTGACTAAAATACGAATTCCCCTTGAGGTTTGAGAAATTACATCCCGCCGCCTAAGGTTTATATTTATATAATAATTTGTCCCCTGAGGTTTATATTTGCATAACAAATATAAAGCTCATGAGGCAATTTGTAATTTCCCAAACCTTAGAGAGGAATTCGTATTTTAGTCAAACCTCGAGGAGGTGTTGGTAATTTACCCCTTTTTAATTTAAAAAAATATATTTTTTTGAGTCTTTTACGTAAGATCACACAAACAATGAGAAAATTTTTCATCAGACATTAACAAATCTATTTCTATTTGATTTTCAATTGTTAAAATTATTTACACATAAAGTTTTAAGATTCAAAATTAATTCTTCATTTTAAAAAATAAATTCCTGCCCATAACATGGATTATTTTTCATTGCCTATTCAGTTTTATCGTTGTTACATTTATATTTTATTTAAATTTTATAAATCTATATACAATACGTTTGAATAATTCAAAAAGAATAAACTAAACCAAATCAAGTTTTAAATCCCATCAAATAGGGTCAGCTAATAATTCAAAAAGAATATTAAAGAAAAAATCAATACTCTACATAATTAATTTATGTATTTTCCTCTTAATCCAATCACAACATTTTTATATTTACTCTTTTAAATAAATTTTATATAGATCTATTTTTATATGTTTTTATTTTCTAAATAAATATAAAAATAAAATAATTAGAATCACTTTTAGTTTTATATTAGAGTTAATTATCAAAAAGTCATGTTTACATATTTGGTGATAGCTTAGGTCCTGTCAAAAAAATTTTGAACCAATAAGTCCAATTTATAGGTAAAAAGACATTTTACCCTTTAATTCCAAAACTGAGAATGTTCTTAATTTTCAAAATAAAGAATGATTTCAGTATATAATTATCAAAATTAAGAAATTTCTCAATTTTTTTTTGATGCTTTTGGTGTGGTGCTTCCAGTATTAATTGAGAATATTATCAATTTTGAGAATATTATCAGTTTTGAAAAATTTCTCAATTTCTTTCCTGATTAAAATTGAGAATATTATCAATCTACTCTCTTTCTTACATTTACGTTCTCCTCCTCCTTCTACACTTTCCAGATCTGGAAATCTGAGCTTCACACAGCTTCGTCTATCACTAATGGCCATTGCTCAATACTTGGGCTTTCTTCTATTATTGATTTTGATTTTGATTTTGATATATGGTGCTGTGTGTTGTGTTCACAGATCATCGACATGCACGGATTGTGAGTCCAATATCCAGGTTTGAATTTTGGCAATTTTGTTGTGTTATGGAAATCGCAGAAAGTTCTGATCTATGCAGTGAACTCAATGGAGCTGATGGATCCGAGTCGCTCAACACTAAATGAAGAAAACGTGTTTTCATGCGCGCATATGACTGTGGAAGATAACGCACTGGACAGAAGGGAAGTGATCGGAGGTGAGAGGAGAGGGACTGAGGCAGATGAGGCGATGGTTGGAAGACGACCATTTGATTCCCAAATTCAGGTTTGGAAGGGTAAATTGGTCTATTAAAAATTAATGGGACTTGAAGAAGCAAATAATTTTATCTAAGATCTAATGGATTATAAGTTTACAAAATAGGACTTGTATGTAAATGCCCCTTTCTATTATTAATTCTCTTTCTAATTTAACTATTATTTTTAATATCAAAATGAGTATTTAATTTTACTATCTTATAATTTAATATGTGTAGCATATAAAATTATTAAATGATAATTACACTTTTATAGCACAATAGAACTAAAATTATCAAAATAAATAAATAATTTAACTAAATTTATTATATATAAGTATTCAAGTAACACTTTTATAGAACGATAATGATAAGATTATTAAAATAAATAATTTAAATTTAAATTTTATTTTAAATTAAAATTAATATTATACTTTTGTAACATATATCATAATATAATACATCTTGAGTTATAACTTAGTCATAATTTGTATATTATAGAATTTTTTTGTTGTTTTTATTTTTTTAGAAAAAAATATTTTGATACAAGTAAAATTCATAATTTTTGATAAATTTGATTAACACAAATGAGAATTTGATTTCAACTTAAGAATACACTTTTTTTTTATAACTTTGAAAAAAAATATTTGTATGAGCCTTTTACATAGAATCACACACAGTGACAAAAAAATTTATCCGCCATTAACAAATCTATTTGTATTTAATTTTTAATTATTAAAACATTTTATACATAAAATATTAAGACTCAAAATTAAAATTTTATTTTAAAAATAAATTTTCGTGCATCACACACAGGTCACATACTAATTTTCGTGCATCAGACTCTACTATGCTTTATATTAGCCTCGTTTGGTAGAGCTGTGGGAAAGTAATTATAGATTATAACTTATAACTGTGAATATAAGCTGTTAACTTATTTGGTACAGCTGTGGAATTATAAATTTAAGCAGAGTAGTTTTGTGTTGATAAACTGTAAAATAGCTTTTTTTTCCATTATAAATTGATTAGTATCAATTAATTGCTTAATTAATATCAATTAATACTAAAATTATTAATTAATATCAATTAATGGCTTAATTAGTCTCAATTAATACTAAAATTATTAATTAGTATCAATTAATATTAATAATCAACAATTGTTATTAATTAGTATCAATTAATAATTAATTCATTACAAAAATATACAATATTAATTTATTAATAATTAATACCAATTAATATTGATTTATGAATTAATATATTTTTTTTCCTTTTTCTTCAAAAACATACAATTTTTTCTTTTTTAATTAATATTAATATTGATTTTTTTTTTTTCTTCAATTTTTTTTCTAGGGTTTTAATGTTGCCAGCGAACAACCACCGGTGGCTAGGGCTTCAACACAGATCAACGCAAATAGCGATGGCGATGGCGACAAACAACGCAGATCGAGAGAGAGAGATGGAGGGATGGCGGTAATTAGGGTTTCAGATCGCAATGGCGATCACAAAAAGAGAGAGAGAGAGAGCAGGTCGATCGTGATGGCAGTGTTAACTGCAGCCAGTGTTTCAAATTGCAACGCCGAAGAACTACGCAGCCGGAGAGAGAGAGAGAGAGATGACAGTGGTTAGGTTTCAGATCGCGATCGCAATGGTAGTAGTGACGGGAGATTATGACGAAACAAATCGTGAGAGAGAGCGAGTGAGAGAGAGAAAAGAGAGAGAGAGAGAGAGATAAAGAAAGAAGAGATAGCGGTTCGCCAGAAATCGCCTCTCTCTCTCTCTCTCTCCAATGAGCAAATGAACAGTGTTTTGAGAAAAGAGAGTTATACTTGGGTTTTTCGTAATAGTTGAAATTGACGAGGGGCATTTAAGTAATTTTGCCCCTCGATTTTTAGCTTCCTGTTTAAGCTAAATGGAAAAGCAGCTTCTTCCTCACTCAAAGAAAAAGCCAAAAATTAGCTTATAAAAAGCTATAATCTACACCATTAAATTATACCAAACACATAAAAATAATTTATTTTAAACTATAAGTCAACTTAAGTTGAAAATAGGCTGTGCCAAACAGGCACATTGTGCAATTACTTTCTTCTTCTTTTTTTTTTTTTTTTTTTTTTTTTTTTTTTTGCTTCTTTCTACTTTCTAATTAAGTTATAATTTTCTTCATTTTAAATCTTCAAATCATGGTGAGTAAATTGATGGACCACTTTTTGTGAGTTAGGTCAAGCAATCATGTGATGGATTTCGATCATTTTTATTACAATAAATTATTACATCTTTTGCCAGTGCCAGCTAAATAAATAGTCATAAATAGCAGTAATAAGCTTGTGCTAATTAAAGCTTTAGAAACTCCAAGTTGTGGATGTTTATGCATTTCATGCACGTGAAGTGGTCAGTCCAAATGATCACACAAACAACTATAAGCCCTATCAACATCTTACTCCCTTTCCAAGATCACCTCTCTTTTTCTCTCTCGAAAGTAATTTGCAAACATAAATTTTATTCAAAAATACATTTACAATGATATGTCAATAGCATTTGTGAAATAATAAAAGTAACATTGAGTATTTTAATAAGAAATGAAATGACCACAAGAAGTTACCTCATTCTTTATAAAAATATTATATAAAAATTTTACTTATATATCGTTACTCATATATATATATATATACTTTCTTTTTATTAAAGAGATGGTAAATGCACATGAAAAATTTAACAAACATAATTTTTTAGGACTGAGAAATATGATTTATCCTTAAATTTATGTCTCACCTTTTTTTTTTGGTCTCAATACACATGCTAGTGGTAGAATTATGTGAGAATTTTAAAAATAAAAAATAACATGGTCTCAATACACATGCTAGTGGTAGAATTATGTGAGAATTTTAAAAATAAAAAATAACAAAATCTTGTAAGGAATTGTAAAATTTGAAGTATGACGTGATAGTTATCAGTAGTTGTTATGAAATCAGTTTGAGATTATCTCACATCTAGCAAGAGGGAATAAGAGATGGGCTTTGTTTCATTAAAAAATCAATTCCTCTTTATAAGCGACACTAATTTTAAGTTATCATCTTAAATTCAAGACAAAATTCTAAATGCCGGTCTCAATAGATAGGCAACTAGAGTATTAATCCTTCTTCTATGGTGAAATACTTGCAAGCATAAAATTTCGTGCTAGAAACATTGTTATATAAGAGCATGCTTTTAAAAATTACAAAATGTTTGGACCATAACCTATTTCAAATCTCAAGATCCATGGGATACAAAATGTTTCATTATAATAACACTAGAAAAGTGAACTAATCAACCAAAAAACTCGTTCAAGACATTTTTAATCATGTTGATTCTTGATAAACAAGGGACTGGTGTGTTTAATTTGCAAGTCCTTAAAGTTCTTTTTTCCTCAAAAGATGCTTAAAATTGCAATTTGAATAAAGCCTTGGTGTTAGGCCCTTTTTCTTTGGTTAATGAATAAAGCTACTCTTCTTTCTTTAGCAAAAAAATAAAATAAAGCCTTGCTAGAGCTTCGGAGCATGTAATTAAACTATATGTTATAATGTAATTGGGAAGGATTAAAGTTTTGTTAATTTACCCAAAATCAAATTAAATCTTAAATTTGTTATGCTTCTGTCGAAAATCTCAAATTTACGATGTTCTTGTTAATCTCTATTACATGCTGCTTTTGGCATATATGTAATTTGCATTAGACCTATTATTATAACGATGAATAAAGGATTTGAGCAATGATGATGGCAACAATTTCATCAAAACATATAGAAGCATGTATTTTTTTTAAAGAAAAAGTATATTCTTACAAAAAAAATATATATATAATATTTTACCAGAATTATGTGAGACTAACATTTTTGAACATTTAAGTCACTTTGATAACTCTTTTATTTTAGGATTATGGTAATAACAACCCTGTGAGTTGTCTCTAAGGTAAAGATAATACAAAAACAATTAAAATTTCAGTACACTTTTTACATACTTTTACACATTTCTATGCACTTTTCATATATTTATAAACTTTTTATACATATATAATGTTAATAATCACCAGGGACGGATCTAGGATTATAATTTTGGAGGGGTCAAAGTACGTTTAACCTCTAACTAATAAAATTTGAAGTTCAATACCAATTTCTACTAATATGAAAAAAATCAAAAATGATATGATAAAATATTGAGCTACATATTTTTTGTCAACATAGTTGAGTACCAAAAAATGATCATGCAATTGAGAATATTTTTTTGCCTATATTCACTTACAAAAAGTAGTAACTATTTCTACATGCATTTATTTACTAAAATTAGGCACCTTCAATTGAACTCGATACTCTTTCATAATATCAAAAGCATGAATGATAGAGTCTATATCAAACTCTCGAGTAATATATTTTTCAATGTACGTAATCAAGTATCTAGCCAGAAAACCATCTTCCATCCTATTGCACAATTTAGACTTAACGAGTTTCATAGTTGAAATGCACGTTCCGATGTAGCAGTTGAAATAAGTAAAGTCAACACAAGACGGATCAATCTATCAATAAGAGGATAACTTGTCGACTTTTTTGTTTTTGCCAACATTTGACACAACTCAGAAATGGTTGACAGCTTCTGAAACTCGGGAAGTATGGAAATATCAAGCTTATAGTTTTCCAACTGATACTTCAAATGCAATTTTTCTTGCTCGAAGAAATCCATGGGATAAAATTTATTTGCAAGTTTACAAATATCTTAAATTTTGAATGATCTATAATCATCCCTAGGATCCAAAGCTGAGCTAAGAACAAGTAATTCCATTACATCTTCTTTAAACCTATTATTTAATTCTTGAAACTGAGAATCAAGTGTAACCATAAAAATATCAATTCGAAAATGATATTCCACGGTGAGCTGATCTCTTTCAGAACAAGACCAACCTCGGCCTCCTTTATAAGGACAACTCATATCAGGAATCTGTATACCATGAGCATTAGAAAATAATTTAATTTTCTCCAACAATGAAACCCATCCATCTTCTCTAAATTTTTGAATAAGTATCTTCGTTGTAGACACCAAATCATAGTATTAAAAAAAAAAAAATCACAATATTTAGTTAATAATTGTACCAATAACAATTATCAGATTTTCATCGCACCAATAAAAAATTAAAAGCAAAATAATCACATTATTCAGTCCAAAATCACAATCAATCATAGATTAATAATATTCAATCTAAAAGCAGAATAATCACATCACATTGAAGCTGAAGGGATATCATACATCAGATAACTTACCAGATTCATAACTCTTCGTTTGTGAATATCAGATAACTTATGCCCCCACAGATTATTTTATCTAATATCCTTTCAGATTCATAACTTATTTTTTTAGCAAACAACAGTGTAATTCCTTACTCTTCGTTTTTGAATATTAGATAATTTCGTCTGAAGGGATATCCACTGTTCCACCATCTATGTCGACAGCTTTGACGAAGCCTCCATTGGACCACCGACAACAAAGCTTCTTTGTATCCCTCGTCGCTTTGCTCTTCTCTCTTTCGCAGAATCACAGCAAGTCTCTCAGATCAGATCAAATCAGTTGTTTTCTTTTCTTTTTTTTAATCTTAGTGCTTTGTTTAAAGCTTCTCCAGCAAGCCTTATAGCTTACATATATGTAAAAGTTTCATATTTTACACTTTGACCCACTGAAGTTTCTAAAATTTTGCTTTCATCTTGACCTAATTTAAAAAATATATATACATGAAATTTAAAAAAGATTATTATATATGTTAACTAATTCAAAAAAAAAAATTCCAAATAGTTTAAAAAATTGGGGGGCTACTCTATATAATTTTGAAATTATCTAAAAAAAATTTGGGGGTGCAAACTCCTATAATTTTAAATTATTTTGAAATTTCTAGTATAGCATATGATATTTTCAAATTTTTGAGGGTGCGCCCCCCCTCCCCCATATCCATCCTTGATAACCACCCATTGCTATGTTTCTAAAATCAAAACTTCTTATGGCATTATATGTATTTTGTAATTTTTTTTTGTTTATATAACACTCAATATTTTGTAGGTGACCTTTATGTATTATATAAATTCAATATAAAATACAAATAACTAAGAAAAATAAAGGACTTTACTTCTAATTTTTATGTATTTAGTAGTTATCTACCCATTGCTTACATGAAGGTTAATTAATTGGGTGTATTGTTTTGGTCATTGTGGGGCATATGATGAAAGAGGAAGAAGAAGGCGTGGGTGGATTCCAAAAGTGGACAATTGAACCTCACCTTTTTGATTTGGCCTAACTCATCATGCCTTGTAGTGCACTTCTTTTTGAAAAAAAAGTCTTGCTTTTACTTAAAGCATGTGAGTTTGAGATCTAACAATTAGAGTATAAAATTTTGAATTAAAGCTCCATTTTCATTGACTAAACATTAGCTGTTGCTTCCTTTTGAGTTATACATCCACACTTTATTATCAAAAATGGCTCCAAATAGACTGTTTTATCGGTGGATTATCTCACTAACTGGTTTGGAAACAAATTTTATTTTTCTGTCTTTATTTGCAGTTAGATGTTATTTAAAAATTGCAAGAAAAGGACAAAAAAAAAAGATTAAGGCCTGGCTTGGGAATAGCTATTTCAGTAACTCTTTAATTTTTTGGGTAAAATATGAGATAAAAAAATTTAATATGTTTGGAATGACTTTTATTTTTTGCAAAAAATAAAGAAAAAATAAAATCTTTGACTTTTTGGTATAAATTGTTGACTTTTTAGTTTTTTTATTGAGTTTTTTACTTTTAAACTAAAATATTGAGTTGCCAAACGAGGCCTAAATTCATGTAAAAATATATTGGATCGATCATTCATTTTTTTGAAGACACAACAAAATAAAATAAAAAAGACAGCAAATTTTTTTATTTTTTTTTTGAAAATAGATCATTCATTTTTTTAAGATAAACATGATAAAATGAAAAAATTATGATTATTAGATTGATCTAATATTTTTTTATGAATAATATATATGGAGGGTCGTACAAAATGAACGATTGAGTTCCACGGGCTCCTCAATTTCATATTTCAACTTGAGATAAGCCCAACCCTATATTTGTTTTGAGGTATTTTCCATAATTTGAAATCAAGTAGTTAATTTCTGCAATTGACTTCCATTTATTTTGCAATTTTTAGGCTTGAATTTAAAATTTATCTACTTTAAAAACAATTTTATACACTGAAAGTTCACTGTCTTTCACTATAGGTTAGTAAAATTTCACTACTATTAATGAAATTTCAATAACTTTTGAAATTTTAGTCACTAACTTTTTGCCAGGGAGAGAGAAATTTTACTGATATGAATGAAATTTCTGTAAAATCTCATTGACATTTGAAATTTTACTGATTACTTTTAGTATGAGTGAATTCATTGACTTTGAGAGTCGTTTTGGGAAGTTAGTAAAAAGTTAGTTTTTGACTTTTTATCAAGTTTTTTAGCTTTTTTGAAAGTGATTTGGGAAGTTGATAAAAAGCTGACTTTTTACTTTTTAGTTTAATATTTATTTATAGTGTCAAATCAAATTAAAATGACCAAAATACCCTTATCCAACATAAGAGATTTATTTTTTTATTTATTTTTTCATAAGCCCTAATTTGTAATTTTAAGACTGCGTTTTTGGCACTTCCCAAATGGATTTTGTTGCGTTTTTGGCAGCCACATTTTTGGACATTCCAAAAACGTGACTTTTTACTATGTTCCCAAAATGGCACTCAGTAAGAGATTAAAATTTTACACTGACATGAATAGTAGAATTATTTCCCTTGACATCAATGGAATTTCACTTTTTTTAAAAAAAATAAAAATAAAAATAAAAATTTACTCAATAAAATTTCGTTGTTTGTGGATAACAAACTCAGAGAAAAATTCATCAAATTTTTTTTGTTGTTGAGAATTTCATATTCATTATAATCTTATTTGACAAATCTCGATAAAAGAATTATAAAAATATAAATTTTACGAAAAATAGATATCTCAATTAAAAGTTATTAAATTTTTAGATTTTAAAATTTATTCCTAATGTGAAACATGTGTAGTATATATGTTCCTGACGTCATGTCGTAAACATTAATAAAACCATTTTATGTCTAAAAAATTGTATCATACTACCAAGGACTTGACTAAGCGGTATCTTTGTGTTCTTATACTAGTAAGATTTACAATGAGGTACTAAAAAACAAAAACAAAAACAAAAAAACCCTTTTTCTTTCTCTCTCATATTTTTTTTTTAAATATTAAAGCGAACATACATATAAAAATTAATAAGTAAAAAGGGAACTTACGTATAAAAATTAAAAAGTAGATTTATTACTCAATAAATTTTGTAAAAATTAATAACATTTTTTTATCAAATACTATTAAAAAGCATTATTAAATTTTATCACAAAAAATATCATTACTTATAAATTTTAACAATAATTTCAAAAAACCATCATAAAAAATTACTAATTTTTAACTTCTAACTACAATTTAAAAACTTCGTTACAAAAAAAAAAAAATCACTACTTGTAAATTTTAATAATAATTTATAAAAATTGTGACAAAAAAAGTAATCAATTTTTAAGAACATGTTAAAAAAACACAATAAAATTATTTTTAACGACAATTTTATTAAAACTTATTTTCAATAAACTTAATGAAAATTATATCAAATTATTTTCAATAAAACTTGATCGAATAATTAAAACTTACTGATAATTTCCCTTTTAAACTCTATTTATATATAAAATTTACGCAACAAAAATTCACCAAAATAATATTATAAATAAAAAACATCTTCGTCGGTATTTTATTTTAAAATTAAAACTCTATGTTAAATTATATCATTTTATACAAAAATTATGTATAAATTTTTTTTATATCATTATTAAAATTTATGATGTCAATAAAACTACACTCCCCATATTTTTCAATAATATCCATACAAGTCCCATTCACATTTATATTTATATTCAACCATTAATAGTCATACGTGCTAAACAAAAAATAGTATAAAATATAATAAACATAGAATTAATTATCTTTTTATACAAAAAAATTTTTGTTGACAAATCTATTTTTTTGGGAACAATTTTAATGCTGTCAATTTATGAAAACCTCCCAAAAAATTTATATAATAATAGTACATAATTCTTAAAATAAATATAAAAAAAAAAATCAAAGTTTCAGGCACAGAGCCCATGAATGCAGAGACAATCCAGAGTTCAGAGAGTAGCAAACAGTAAAAGATGAAATTTTAAGTTCCATGATACAAATATCAAAGAGAAATTATAATAATAACTAAAACTAAAGCACGTCTCCCCCCTTAAACCCAGTGATTACCATTTCACTTTTTAACACTTGACTTCCTTCAACCCATGGCCAAAGTACAAGAATGTTGGATCAGTCGCACCATCCTTGTAGTATGCAAACACCAGAGTACTGTCATCATGCATGCCCTCCCCAACAAAACTACAAAACAGATTGTCAACTTCATTAAGTTTGAATCTTAAACAAGGAAGAGTTTTGTCATTTCACAAAAATTTGCCGAAACAATAATCACATCTTTATTTCGGTAATGTAGTCAGGTAAAACAATCCAGTTACAAACAAATACTTCAGATGAGAAAAAAGTTACTTACAATTGGAGATCACTGAGTTTCGAGAGCAAGAACTTAGTTGCCCCCTCAATGTTCTTCTTGAATTCTTCTTGCTTCTCTCCCTCCAGCTTGGGTGTCAACAATTTGATGTACTTTTTGATGAATGCAACAAACTGCTTCTTATCAAAAGGAGGTTGCTCCTACAAATACAACATTCATTTATTTTTTTGGTGTCAAATTTAACTTTAAAACATTTCTAATCTTTTGAAGTGATTGAAAGTTTGCAAAACTAACCTGGAGCCTGAATGTGTCGACAATGTCAACTACCTTGACAGCTTGATCATTGACACCCTCGTCTTCATCACCACCTTCTGCGGAAGGATTTGCACCAATGTCAACATCAACTGCTCCTTGCACAACCCACTACGAAATGACAAAAAAAACACAATGTAAATTAAACACTCAATGCATAATGCAATACTATCCAGTAAAGTATCCAACTAATAAACCAACATAAATAAACAACAAAGTACAGTTAGATTAAAAAAACACTGACCTTCCCATCGACCTCCCACAACACTCCGTTATGGATTTCCCTGTATGGAAACGAGTCCGAGAGAAGCTCATCACCTTTAATTGATGTTGATGAAAAGTGTTAATATAAATAGTAGCACAATAAATTCATACATATGCTTTCGATAAGACATAACTTAGCCGTAAGATAAAAAATAAAAATCAACCAAAGAAACACTTGTGCAAGCATGTGCAGTCTTTCTCCCGACTAACTTGGGGCATTTAACAACTCTAACATGCTAAATAGAATTATGGGGTGGGGTTTAGTTGATATGGAAGATTAGGAGTGCATGAGTCCCTTAACCAAACGAGAGGAGTCAATCTTTACGGCATTAATGATATCAAAAATTGTCAATAATGTTCATACAAACCTAAATTGAAGTAAAATAAAATAATTTAAAGTAAAAACTGGCATCAATAAGTTTCCATTTAATTAATAAAAGGTGCATGGAAAGCAAACAATAAGCTCAACTACATGCTTGATTTAAGGAATACTAAAGAGAATGCACTGTGTGTACATCAATGTAAGATTGAAATTATATGATGTTGGTTAAAACAATTTAGGAAGTTTCTCCAAAAAATATTGTGGGAGAGTTATTTATGGAATCCAAGTTCTTTCCTTCATCCCTTTTAATTGTCTTTGCTCACCCATTAGTTAATCAATTTTCCACTTCCCGATATTTGCAAAACAAAGGAGTTTTAATTCAAATTTTTAGGCTTTTAGCTGATTAGAAAATCCCTAGACTTCCTACATAATTAAGGATGAGGATCTATAATAATTTACTTAGGACAAGGGGTGTTCATTAACCAGCAATCAGAAAGCAGTCAAAGTCAGGTCAGGCCGAGCTGGTTCGGTCTACCAAACAGTAAATGTTGGCAGTCATTCAATAGAAGTGATCACCAAGCTGGTTTCTCCCTTTATAATAGTAAAATAGCACAGATAAAACAATAATTTGTCAAAATTGACCACAGCACCATGTTCACGGAGTTCAATTAGCAATCATTTCAAATCAATAGAGGAGCCATTTCATGCTCAAAAGTACATGCTTATTTTACCCATTAACAGTGTCACTTCAGATGCAAAAGAAAAAACAAAAATAAATAGAGCTATTTTTGGAGGTACGAATATCAAAAGGAAAAATCATGATTCACAAATCAAAATCAGCAATCTTAATTGGCAAGCCTCTTTAAGATAATTAGTGGACCAGTGCTTTTGCGGATTAGTGGCAACTTATTGAAAGATAGATAAGAGGAATCATGCAAAACAAAGATGGAAGACTTTCTAAGACAATATTTAACACTAACCAAGAGTTCAAAAAAAACACACAACACACATATGAGGTAAACATCCAAATCACAAACAACACAATTACCAAGACAATATTTGAATTTCAAGAAAAGGTAGCACTTCCAGGGGTATTGATAGATTACAACTCCAAGCTTAAACAGTAAACAATTTCCTCATACTTCAGGCTTATACTGTCTACAAAACCTACAAATCAAAAACCCTTAACCAAAAAAAAAAATTGACAGAACAAAGGATGAGACAATTATTTTTAAGAAAACATGTCACTTTCATGTATCACAACAAAAAGGATTATTCAACATCATATAGAAAGTCACATCGATCTATCACACCAAAAACTAAAACAAAAAAACAAAACCAATCTCTAACATGACTTATCAATATTGACTGTTAAAACCTTCACAGATCACCATGATAGCATGAAATTAAACACTAATCTAAAAACATCTAGCTCACATGGGACATGAATATACCATTAAATACTCTATATAAACCCTAGACAACCATGAACAAAGCGAAAACTAACAAAGGTTAAAAAAAAATAATCACATATTAAAAAGCCCTAAGTTTAACCAATAAGCCCTTTAAAACTTTCACAGATCGCCATCAAATCATGAAATTGAACACTGATCTAAAAACAACCAGTTCACAGAACACATGAAATACAATTAAAAGCTCTATACAAACCCTAGACAACTAAGTTTAGCCAAAAAGCCCTTACAACCTTCACAGATCGCCATGAAAGCATGAAATTGAACAGTGATCTAAAAAATATAATCACGCGTATTAAAACCCTAGGTTTAACCGAAAAGCCCTTCTAAACATTCACAGATCACCATGAAAGCAAGAAATTGAACACTGATCTAAAACCAACTAGCTCAGATAACACATAAACATTCAATCGAATACAATACAATCTAACAAAAGTTACATAAATGCATGTGAAGAGAGAGATTACCGGTAAGTAAGTCCTGATAGACCAACATGATTAGCAAGCTCTCGGATCGTCCAAACAAACGGAGAAGAGATCGGAGAGAGAAACACTGCGAGACAGAGCGAGCAACAGAGGGTTTATAGTAGCTTAGGCAGCGACTATTTATACGCGAGGGTTTGAGGAAGATGAAGGGCTTAAATTACGAAAAAAGGATCGTCTTTTGATTAATTGACAATTGTGTCCCAATTATTTAAAGTAATGGGCTCGAGTCGGTTAAGTAAGCTTCAGCCCAACCAGACCACTTGTTGACTTGGTTAGAAACCCATCACGTATTCTTGGATTAATTTCTAAACTTAAATAAATTATGCAAATTAAATTATCAAAATTAGGAAGCTGTGTGTCTGTGTGTGTTTGCAATTTTCTATTTAAATTCTTTAATAGTTTGATGATTGAATCAATTTATATGGGAAAATTTCAGTTCAGTGGGTGTTTTGAAAAATAATTGCAAATAAATGGTAAACTTTATAAATATTACTAATTAAAATTATAAATTCTTTCATGAATATGTATTAATTTTGTAGAATTATCACTGAATAGTAATTTTCCTAATTTATATAGCTTATTTCGACAATTTGATGCCAAAAAATAAATAATATTATTATTGAATATGACAGTTATTTGATAACAATGAGTGACAGTTTCTAGATAAAAAAGCATGGGCTTTTTTTTGATAAATCCTATTTGTAAGTGTTTTATTCCATAAAATCCAAACTATTTCTGAATATTCCATTAGGTCCATTAATTGTAAAATGATGAAATAACCCTCCTTTGCCTCTCCCGCATGTAACCGATTCTGCAAAATCCATTCCCATTCCAACTATTCAATCCACAAAATTTCCAAAACAAAAACTGAATCCACCAAATGAGATTCACATCGCCTCCAGTAACCCTAGATTCACATCGCCTCACCAACGTTGTCATCGGCCACCATTGACCGTCGACCCCAGATTCCTCTTCATCTCACCGCTGTAAAGGTTCACATCGGAAGGAAGGTGCTTCGTCGTTCGGAAATTCTTGTCGTCGCATTGAGTTTATTTCATCCACTGAGTGTCATCCATATCCACCAACCATGAGGAACAAAAGTAAGCAATATCATTCCACCTTTTGCTTTTCAAACATAATGTCATCGCCGATGTATACATCCACCTTCTGGTTTTCGGATTTGAATTTGTAAACATAGATCTTTTCGGAATTGATTTTGTAAACATAGATAATGTGAACATTTGCATCAGTGTATAGTGATGTGAATGTTCACATTAGTGTCACTGTTAATATTGTTGATTGTTGATGTCCACAGAACCCCCAAACTTCACTCAACAATGTGATGGAATATGATGTAAATATTCACATTGTGACATCAATGTCAGACTTGTTTGTGTTGTTGGGTGTTGTCTGGTGCTGTTGGTCCCACCCTTTGATTTTTAGCAAATTATAGCATAATGTGATCACCCATGTAAACATTTACATTGCCCTGTAAATGGTGTTGTTTTCGAAATTTATTTTGTAAACATAGATGATGTGAACATTCACATTAGTGTTAATTACTGGGTAAAACTTATAGTAGTAGACACTATTACTGTCAATGTTGATATTGTTGATTGGTAATGTCCACAAAACCCCCAAACTTCACTCAACAATGTGATGAAATATGATGTAAATATTCATATTCTGACATCAATGTCCGACTTGTTTGTGTTCTTGGGTGTTGTTTGGTGCTGTTGGTTCCACCCTTTGATTTTTAGCAAATTATAACATAATGTGATCACCCATGAAATCATTTACATTGCCCTATAATTGGTGTTGTTTTCGGAATTGATTTTGCAAACATAGATGATGTGAACATTCACATTAGTATACTGGGTAAACTAACAGTAGTATGCACAGATGTAAACATTTACATCAGTGTACAAGGATGTGAATGTTCACATTACTGTTAATGCTGATTGTTGAATGTTGTTTGGTGCTTTTGGTTCCATCTTCTGTTTTTCAGCTAATTATATGTTCTTATTTGAACACCCAGGTCCTCCCCATAGATTTGATGGTAAGTGAAAACGAGGGGAATCTCGTGCCAAAGCCAAACCTGATCAAACAGCTGTTCCTGAAGAAGTGAACATGAAAAAAGTTAACTACCGGTCAAATATAACTGGATTGGTCAAACTGTTAAAGGATACAAAATTTACAAGTGGCCAATTGAAGTGCCTTAGAAAAACACCGTTTTGGCCATTGTTTGATTGCTTGATTAGTAATGAAGTCGACCTCAACCACTACATGAAATATGATGATGTCATTGTACGTATAGTACAGACATTCAAGCCATCTAGTGGGAGGTTTTACATTGGGGATAAGAACATCCAGATTTTTAGAAGCGACATATCACTGATTTTTGGGGTGGACTGCGGCACCAAGTCGATGGACCTCTCTTACGGTGCAAAACCAACAACCGGCATCATACACCGAATGTGCAAGGATGTTAGCCGGTTAAGTGCTGCCAAAATAAGAGAAATTCTGAGCGAAGCATTGAAGGGCACAAAGAAACAAGACAATGAAGAGGTCGCAAGATTAGTTTGCATGTATGCATGCGTCAAGCTATTCTTTTCTACATCGGGAGAAATAATTGGATGGGCTTTCTACTCATACATGGACCCATTAGACAAGATGATCGAGTATGATTGGGCTGAGAGCATCCGGGCAAACCTGATGGGTTCATTGGGCCAAAACTGTGGAAAACTAGGACGAGGCACCGGATGTGTGATATTGTTAATGGTAAATCTCATAAAACTTATGCTATGTTTAAATATGAACATTTACGGGGTCTGCCCACTCTGATGTGAATGTTCACATTACTGGGCAATGGTGTGGAAGTTGACATCAGTGATGTAAACATTCACATTACCGTTCAGTAATGTACAAACACACATTAGTAGACGCTAGTGTAAACATTCACATTAGTGTAGATTGATGTGATGCTAGCACTAAAACAAATGTGGAACATTCATATTACTGATGTGAATTGTCACGACCCAAACCCACCCCTATAGGCTTAGCACCGTAACCGGCCAGTAATCCGTGATTACCGAAGGCCTGCTTAACGGTCAAACAATAATACAGAGTACAGGGGCATGGTGGAAGCCAAAACAATAAATAAACAATGTCCAATGAGCTGTGACAGTCTGTATGCAAAAAGACTTTTGATACATATATACCATTAGTGCAAAACAGTATATACGACATTTACAATCATTTAGGACAGGGACTTAACCCCTATTGAAACAGTACAGTACAGTGCTATCAGTCTATACAACATTACAAAACAGATACAGAGATAGACGGGGGAAATTAAAACACCCCTAAGCCATAGCTTGGTAGGCTCGAAACCTCGCAGTGAGGCACAGTGGTTGGCTTGACAAAAAGGGGAGTCTAACCCACGCTCCTAGCTCCGATCTGGTGCCTAAACACCTACATATATGTATAGAAACAGTGAGCTAAAGCCCAGTAAATAACATAACGCATAAAGAGATTAAAAATGAATGTCCTTACAGTATTGAAAATAATTATTTCAATCAGTATATCAGTTATTTAGTCATTACAGTCATATGTGGTGCATCTAGTAGCAAAACAGTACAGTAGGTCTTATCAGACCGAACAGTCAGTTGATGGCCATCGTATCAGTAAACAGTAGTGGTTCTAACATAGGAACCGACAGAGATCTCTGTGACAGTGGCAGTACAACACAGTAACAGTAGGTTGCTAAGGATGCCACAATACAGTTCACAATTAGGACATCATTCATTTAGTAACAGTATCATTTCAGAAAACAGTACAATTCAATTGTTCAGAAGATAATCATATTTGAACATATCTTTACACAGTTGTTACTCACAGAGTTCTGGGCTATAGATAAGTTAGAGTGCGTCTCCGGATGCCAACCTTACACAGGTACAGAGTGAACACACACTAAGCTATACGGTTGGGAAAATATAACTTAATCCCTATCTTGACTCGGTGTGGTTCTACACCAATATCCTCATTAAGATGCCTTAAACTAGGCCTAAGAATGCCTAGGATGGGATGAGGATGCAAAAATGCACTTTAAAAACATTTTTAGGATTTTCAGAAAACAGGGGTCCCACTCGAGCGTCGATTACTCCGCTCGAGCGGACATGCAGACAAAGGTTTCCGCTCGAGCACAGACATACCCGCTCGAGCGTACTGCAAAACAGTCAAAAATGCTGGATGGGTGAAATTCACGCTCGATTGGGCGCTCGACACCCGCTTGAGCGTAATACACAAGGTCCCGCTCGAGCGGACCTCAAAACAGTGCAAAGTACTGGGAGCACGAATTTCACGCTCGAGCCCCAGTCACCCCGCTCGAGTATGAGTTCAAAATCTGGAATTCTCAGATTTGAACCTCAAACTCAAAATCAAGTTTTAAAACATGAATTTTGATCCTCTTGGGCTAATTTGCTGGAAAACATTTGTAAACTCATAGAACAACATGTTTCAAAGGTCAATTGTAAAACCAAAGCCCCAAAGGAAGATCAATTCAACTCAATTTCAAACCAAATTTCAAGAACATAACTTCAATTGAACATGCAAGTAACAATTTTCCATGAAATCGACTCAAATTTCAACAATGGAAGCATGCATGCATGATCTATGCTGCAATTCAACATATTAAGCCAATTCTAGACTCAATCCCCTAATTTTGACATGAATCATGCAAGAACAAGCTCAATTCATAAACAAGAGGGTGATTATACTACCTTAGGTCTCCAATGCAAGATAAGGGAGCTTAATTTGCAATCTATACTTCAATTCTTCAAGTTCTCTAGCCAATTCTCCAAGTTCAACTCAATTCCTTTCACTCCCTCACTCTAGTCGGCTAGAACAAGGAAATGGCTGAAGAAAATGTTTTGGTCAAGTGTGTATGAGGCTCAAAGTGTTTAGTTAGTGGGTCACTAGGCATGGCAAAGTCGTGATTAAGTCCAAGTTTGTAATTTATCAATAATTAATCTAATTTAAACATACCAAATCACATTTTAATTAGATATGCCATAAAATCACAAAAATTCTAATGATCATAAATCATCAATCAATTTCAGATTCGGCCGCCGATAAGGCCTTCACTTTGCAGTTTAAAGCATAAAACATAAACAGATAATTTAACAATCAACAGATAGATATGCATTTAAACTAGCACACTCAATCGATCAGTTCAGTATTTCAGTCGATTCAATTACTTATCATAATCAGTCTCAGTTTAGCAGTAATCAGTGGTTAATTGGTAAACAGTGGTGAGGGTTGTTACATGAATGTTCACATTACTGGGCAATGGTGTGGAAGTTGACATCAATGATGTGAACATTCACATTACTGTTCAGTAATGTACAAACACACAGTATTAGCCACTGGTGTAAACATTCACATCAGTCTAGATTGATGTGATGGTAGCACTAAAACAAATTTGGAACATTCACATTACTGATGTGAATGTTCACATTACTGGGCAATGGTATCAAAGTTGACATCAATAATGTGAACATTCACATTACTGTTCAGTAATGTATAAACACACAGTATTAGCCACTGGTGTAAACATTCACATCAATGTTAATTAATGTAAACATTCACATCAGTGTTAATTGATGTAAATATTCACATTACTGTAAACATTCACATTAGTGTTAATTGATGTAAACATTCACATTACTACCTAGTGGTGTAAACATTCACATCAGTGTTAATTGATGTGAACATTCACATTACTGCCCATGCGGTGTAAACATTCACATCGGTGTTAATTGATATGAATATACACATTACTGATATTTGTTATTTGTTTCAGTACTGGTTGTGTGAACATACAACAATCTTACAACCCTACAACCCCAATGCCATTCCACGATGCGTAAAGTGGGACCTCACAGCCTTACATAGCAACATGAAGTCCATATCTTTGGCTAAGCTTGGTTTAAATGAGGTAGAAGTACAACCAAAAATATTGTGCCCATTCACATAGTAAGACAAGGAACTATCTAACTAATATACTGTCTCCAACTGCAGGTATATGGCAGCGAGCTAATGGCATCCACAACTGAAATGAAGATGTGTCATCATACAAAATTGAATGTGGAGCCAAAACCTGAGGTTTTGTCAAGTGCACCAGCAAAGAAAGATGAAAGCAATGACGATGAAAGGAAAGACAGTCAATGCAGTGACGACAGGGATGGATTTTCTGTCGATGTAACGGACTTGAATGATGTTGGACATGATGTCAACCCCAGCTGTAGCACCCCCAATGCCGAGAGAGGTATCATCATAGCACAACCAACTGAACCGAACATTGTGGAAGTACTTATAAAAGAAAACCAAAAAGCTTGGGGTCTTGTACAACAATGGGAAGCGAAATACAAACAGTTGGAATAATCATGGGAGTTGAGGGCAAGGGTGATTGCTGCCCTTGAAGCCAAACTATTTGACCAATCAGGCCCATCCAATATGGACATGGACATGAAGACTTGCATGGAGTGAAAAGATACAGAAATTCAGCGGCTAACAAAGTTGGTCGTCAACTTAGAATGTGAAAAACAATTTTTAAGACCTTTTTGACGATCAGTTCGTCAACATTATCAGTCAAGTTGAAGCACAAAAGGCTGAAGACAGCCTTAAGAAGCATCCTACTGCAGCATTGGAACACATTATCAGCCTATCATCGAGGGTAAAGCGCATAAAGCAGAAGGTAAGGAAAGAACAATGGATGGATGAGTTTGAATACCCCAACTTGGCTGGTCAAAAGAAAGGCAAAGAGGGAGCCGAAGAGCAATCCCATGCAGTCCAAATTGCACAAGATTTAGACAAGCAACCACAAAAAAAGCAGCCAACAAAGTACAAGAAGTTAACCTTGAACAACAAACTGAAGGTTTGGGCCAATATGAACAAACTCAACAAGCAGAAGGTCCAAAATTTGCACAAGAACGGCGGTGATGAGTAAGTGATCTTACATATTCCCAACTGATTTTTTTTTTTTGCTCATGTTCAGTTCACATACATACTTAATAAATTTGATCATTTCATAAATGTGCGATGTTGACATTAACGTTTTCTGTAATAACAATGCACAGGTTGCTAGTGTGGCGAGGGGACTCAAAGACTAAAGATGTGTATTTTGATGACATTATACACATCATCAAGGAAGAATCAATAACCAACAACGTATGGCAACTGTAAATGTGTACATAACACACACACACACTTTAAAGACACTGCAAATAATGTACTGCCACCCCTCTGTTTCTGCAGGTGATAGATGCATATGGTGAAATTCTACTTGAACTACAAGGGCTAGTCAACCCAAGTTTGGAGGATTCATCATTCATCTTTACAAGCACATGTTTGCTAACCACTAGACTTTTGCTTTGTTTATGTTTATATCATTTTATATGCTTATATTGTTAACTTAAATGATAGGCAGATGTGAATGTTAACAACAACATAAAATGACAGATGAGAAGATTCACGTTGACAGATGTGAACATTAACATCATTTTATGTTGTTAACTTAAATGATACACAGATGCGAATGTTAACAACAACACAATATAACAGGTGTGAACATTCACATCTGCAATACATTGCATGACTGTTTCACAAATTAATAGATGTGAACATGCATATCATTCACATCACTAATCATTAACAGATGTGAACATTCACATCAGTAATATCACTCACATTAACAGATGTGAACATTCACATCAGTAACATCACTCACCATTAGCAGATGTGAACATTCACATCATTCACATCACTTACCATTAGCTGATATGAACATTCACATCACTCACCATTAGCAGATGTGAACATTCACATCATTCATATCAAACATTGATATAAATACTTGGTACATCATTGTATGCCCTTTGTGTGCAGAAAATCATGCAAGAGTATCCCCCTTACACGAGGAATAAATTGATTGATGTACACATTAAGGAGTATCAAGGCCAGAGATTCTTAATCTTCCCATTACACGACAATTTCCACTGGACAATTGTTGTGTACGACGTGAAAGAGAATGTATGGAGTCATTATAACTCGCTGCGCCCAAGAGAAGGCATATATGACCCACATATTGACAAAGCACAAATAGTGGTAAGTGGCTGACACATATAATACTTGTCATGATGTGTAATATTTGACCTTGGACGTATGCACTATGTTGGTTGGTGCTTAATATGAAATTTCATTGTTGGCAGAGGGACTACATCGCGGCTTTGGTGCACAACATTAGACCATCATCACCATTATGGACCAACTTATCAAGCCAAAATACTTCGCAAACAATCATATCAGTAGACATCTGTCCTTAGCAAGCATCAAATTCGTAAGCCTAAAATCGATTTGTACAAATGTTCCACAACCATTACCAACATAAATTTCAAAATCTAACAAGAAGTTTGCATTTTCAGGGTGGATTGCGGGCCTGCAGTTTGTTACATCATGAGGGCGCATGTATACTGCGAAGACATTGATGCCAGCCTAGATCGCTTTGAATGGTGTCAAATAAGAGACTCATTAGTACACCTTTTTCTGAATCACAGAAAGACAGTGCAATGTGAAAACCTATAGGTGGGGGGTGTCCACCTATCACTGTTACCCAAATCTGTTATCCACATTTAAGACAATTTAGTATCAATAGATTTTACATATTGGAGCAGACTAGCTTAATTGTAAATTAAGTCTATATCACTGCTTGTATAGATATTTTTCAGTCAATATATGTATATGCATTTTCAGGCCTATTTTGCGTTGGTCATACACATTAAGATTGTATTTTTTTTTTTTGACACATGACATGATGTGAATGTTCACATCACAGAATGATCGTACACTTGCTTATGTTTTAAACCATACTACATCGATGTGAATATTGCTTGAAGTGTTCATGTAACACAATATGACAGGTGTGAGTATGATATTTTTTAACACAAGTCAATATTCACATCTAATAATTTGATGATGTGAATATTCACATCATAACTTCTGAATATTTGAATGGCAACAATGATGTCATGAATATTCACATCTTATGAGTTGATGATGTGAATGGTTACATTGATGTAAACGTTCATATCATCTACTTTGATGCTGTTAACAGTAACAACAATGTGAACATTCACACCACAGAAATGTTTGAAAGTTCAACAATGTGAACATTCACATAATGTGATTATATTACACAAGTGTGAATGTTAACATCATGCATTTATCCAAAACACAACAACATAAATTTTAGATTGGTACTTTAAAAAATTAAAATTAAAACACAAATCAAATACTAATGCATTATTATGCTTGCCAACGCAACGTAATCTTATTGCAACACAATGTTTGCCAACATAACACAATCTTATTTCAAAAATGAATATAAGAATCCAATGTAAAATACAATGTTGAAATGAAAAATGTACATCCTATATCGGCTCCGTGCATAATTTCCGATTATGGCTCCCTAACTTATCACATCTCCCGCACCTTATTTGCTTCAGTTTCTCACCCCTTGATGGGATCCTATTCTTTTTTGGCCTTCCGGGTGGTCTTTTCACGGTTGGCGGGTATATAGTGAAGTCCGTAGGATCAAAAGACGGCTTCTCCACCGATGGTATAGGGCACGATATGTCTCTACATAAAAGTAATGTTCCACGCAATCATTGAGATTGTAGCGGCTCTTCTGAATGGCAATAACAACATGGTTACATGGGAATCCGTTGATTTGCCATTTGAAGCAAGAACATGTACGCCTTGCAACATCAACTGTAACAGATAGTATCGAATGAACTTCAAACACATCCTCATTGGCTTTGCTAACTTGCCAAGACCTACTGTCATTGAACGAATCCATAAGCCTTGTTTCGAATGTAGGACAAATAAGCTCATTCCATTTGTTTGCTTGGTCACGCCGTGCAGACATTTGCCGCATCAACTGAGTACGAATTATGTCCACCATTTGAGTGATAGGAAGATTCCGTGCTTCTTTAATCTAGTTATTAAATGACTCCGCTGCATTGGATGTCATCTCCCCATAACGCATGCCCATGCACAATATCACAAACATTGTACAATATGGAATTTAACAGGCCTGAACATTCACGTTGATAGATGTGAACATTAACATCATTCGCATTGAACATTATATGCTTATTATGTTGTCAACTTAAATGATAGACAGATGTGAATGTTAGCAACAACAAAATATGACAGGTGTCAACATTCACATCTCTAATACATTGCATGACTGTTTGACAAATTAACACATGCGAACATTCACATTATTCACATCAGTCATCATTAGCAGATGTGAACATTCACATCATTTACATTGAACATGAAACACAATTCGAAGATTGTTACCATTCTAAACTGAAAATTCACATCGCTACCATTCTAAACTTGACAAATGGAACACCTTAGGAAACTATTATTACCTGAAGTATGAATTCGCCTAGTGCTCAGGTGCCAAATCCTTGAAAAAATTATGAGCTCGTTGTTTACTCTCCTGTAGACGCGCCCTCGGGCCCCACTACAATTCGGATTCAATTTGTGTCGGTTCTTAATCTGATCTCACAATGTGCAATGTGAGATTGACAAATCACCAAAGAGTTCAAATCCGACAAATCGTTTTGGAAAATAGATTTTTTTAGAAAGAAGTGCCAAACATGGACTGCTTTGCCAAATACAAAGTCGCCACCTAAATATTTATTTTGGGGAAATTTAGGAAATCCTGACTCGTTGCCTAAGGCCACGTGTCCGTCATCACCAAAGTTGCCTCGGCTCGGGAACTTGGGTACAATTGGGGAAGGTCACTTCGTGAGCACCCCCACTCGCCCGATCAAAGATCGGCCTCTACTAACCATGATATCTACTTTTGAAAACATTATGCGTTCTTATTCCGGTTATTAGCCTAGATTTACTATGTGATGCGCACAACATATAAGTATAGACTAGATCGCCTGAATTGGAAGAAAACATTTTATGTTTGTTTTTGAAAGCGGTTTGCTACTCGTAAGTAGGCTTAAAATGGAGATTTTGCCACCCTTGGATGGGCTTAGAAAACATGATGATTTCACTCTCAAGTGGGCTTAAAATTTACAATCAATGAATTGTCCCAATTCAGGCAATCTAACCTCCACCCACAGGCATTCAGGCAGATATATCACATAAGCAATTAGTCTCATGGTAAGCATGCTATCATGGCAGTCACTTACACACATGCAAGGATGCTAAAGTATAAATACTTACCGAGTACTCCGAGCCAAAACAGAAGTTATGTTAGAAATCCATGCATGATTCTAACTATACAGAAATGCCTAATGCAACACATGCAGGAATACAACTACAATAGGCTCGGCTATTCTAAGATGGCATATGATGATACTACAGCTAACACGTATTTAACTCGGAATTGAAATACAAATGCAGTTAGTATGATGCGCCGAGCCCGGTGCATGCAAGACAGATGAATGAATGCAAACATGCTATCATACTGTATGCTAATTGAAACATGCCCTGATCTAACCATCATCAGCTGGTAAATAAAAGGGAGAAATACATGGGGTTGGAAGACAGACATCACACGCACGCACACTTATTACAATTGTGCCCTCGCTCGGAGGGTCCGAATAAATAATACAATCCGAAATGAATAACGAATTACAGTTAATTATTACACAACCACTAACTAATTAACAAATTAGCTAAGTAAGCAATAAACTGGCATGCAAATGGACTGCCCCGGCTCCATTTTGGATGATAATGGATGCATGCATGCTCGATGCGCTTTGTCGGTAAATTCCATCGTGATGCCTTGTCTCACCATTGTTTGCAACCGATTTCAGAAACTTACACAAAGCTCCAAGAGGCTGAAACTCCACCTTAGGAAAGCCACCAACCAGGTATTGGCTTGGAAACCCCCTGCCGACTACCCCTCATGGTGAAAACAAAAAAAGGTGGTCGGCCTACCAGAAAACCTGGTCGGCCGACCATTTTCTGCCCCTGGATCCTGTTTTTCTACAACGACAAGCAAGAGAGAGGCATGGCAAGGTATTTTCAACATGGGTGTGTGCGACCACTCTCCCCGTCCTTGCATAAGCTTTAGGGAGTGTGGCCCTCAGTTCTCGAGCCACCAATCACGCATTTCGATGCATGATGGCCGAGAGACCGAATTGCACGTTTTAATATGACATGAATGCATATATGAACATATGAGGCCAACAATTCTATCATAGATAATCAAAAACGTCGGGGATCGGGAATCGAGGCACGTTTCGCCACTTAGAGTACGAAACGCCCCTCGTTTCCCGTGCTTGGACTAAACCCTATTCCAAGCACCATGCAAATGGAATGGCATGCACAATGCGACTAACATGCAACCTAGCATACGCAATGCTATGTACTAAAATGGCATACACAATGCGCGTGATGTAACATGGCATACACAATGCTCTAAAATGCAACCTAGCATACGCAGTGCTATGGATTGAAATGGCATATACAATGCACAATGGACTTATACCAACATGAGTGGACCTCAGCCACACTCACATCAGTGGCCATTTGATGGAAATGAAACAATCGAAATGCATGCACACATGCACGGATGCCAAGGACCAAACCTAAGGCATGAAATGTCACTCTACCAAAGCATGGCAAGGGATGAAAGATGGCATACAAACATGCAATTTATAGCTCTAAAATATGATGTTCAATGGTCCCGAATCATGCAAACATGGCACACAATGCAAGCTAGGGGGCCTGGGTACCGAAACTAGTGAGGTGCGTTACACTAGAGGTACCCAAAGTAATGCACCAAAGGCAAAACCAACCCCAAACAGACCCTAGGCAGGTCTGAAACAGTGGAAAATTGGCCTAAAATGATGGCTCAACAAGCATGAAAATGAAACTCATTCAATGGTCGGTAAACAAGGCATTCGAGCCCGACTCTCAAGCACACTTAAAGAGATGAAAACATGGCAATATGGCATTCATATAGGCTCTGAAATGTGATGTAAAATGGCCTCAAAACATGAACACACCTCAGCACATGCATGCAATGGACCTCAAATTTCAAAGTTAAGCATGGGTATTGAACTACAAGCATGCAAAACAAACATCATTCAATCATGAGACCTGAAAACAGAGCTAGGGCAGTCCAAAATAAGTACAATATCAGTTTATGACATGGCCAAAAAGTGCTAAAATCAAGGGCTCACAAAGCACGCAAAGAAAGCTAGTGAACCATGAGTTGTTCTACAACTATATGAAGCATATGAAAGCTCATTAAAACAGCCAAAAATAGATGTATGCCATGCCAAAATATGCCTAAATAACCACTGAAACTCAGTCAATGCATGCAAAAATGATGAGCTCCTTTGGAAGGCTATGCAAGGGGGTATTCTACACATACAACAAGAACACTTAGCATAGCAAAACCAGCTCTGGAAATGACTCAAGAGGGTCCTAAAACCCACTGAAAAATGCTGGAAATGAAGCTTGGAAGCTTGCAAATAGGAGCCCCTTTGGAAGGCCAAAAAGGGCAACAAACTAGACAAGGAGAGAGGGGGTCACCCCTCTCTGATTTTGGCTCTCAAAAATACATCTAAGCCTAAGAGCCCAAACCAAGGCCAATGCAAATGCTCTAGTGCATAGCCCTAATCATGAGGAAATGAAGCATGCAAAGGGGAAGATGACCCCAAACAGAAACATGCCCTTAATCAAACTTCAAGAGGGGCTTAAAAAAAGACTTTTTTTAGTTTATGACAAATCTCGAAACTGTTTGAAAGTAAGGCTAAGCTAGGATGCAAAAATAGCCCTAAAAGAGAGATGGAAGATACAAGGGGGTAGATGACCTCAAACAGAAAAGTGTCCTTAATCAAACTTCAAGAGAAGCTCAAAATAAGACACTTTACAGTTTATGTCGAAACCCATAAATGCTTGAAAATAAGGCTAAAGAATGAAGCAAGATAATCCCTAAAAGAGAGATGAAGCATACAATGGGATAGATGACCCCCAACAGAAAAATGCTCTTAAACAAACATGAAGAGGGGCTCAAAATAAGACTATTTTCAGTTTAGACCAAGGCTAAAAAATGCTTTCAAGTATAGCTAATAGATGAAGCAAGATAATGATCAAAGAGAGGGAAATAGAGTGTTACCCTTGTAGAGAAGACCTCCAGCAGTTTTTGGTCCCAAAAAACAATCCCTTAGGACCTCTCAAGACCTTCCAAGAGGCTTAGGTTGGTATTGGAGGTGTTAGGCTAAGAGGTGTAGTGTAAATATGCAAGAAAAATGGACTTTTGAGCACAAAAGAGAGAGATAGAGAGGGATGTATGTATATCTCTTAACCAAAAATGTTGAACCCCTGCAATGGAAGAAGAGGCCTCCATTTATAGAAGAGAGGGGCTAAAGCTTCTCAAAGAAGCTTTAAAACTAGGTTAAACATCCCCCATACACGTGTATGGAGGATGTAGCAAATGGCAAACAACTGGCACAGCTGGAATACACTTACTGAGACAAAGCTGGCCGACCAGTTCAAAAGGTCCAAGGTGGTCGGCTGACCACTTGGCCTGGTCGGCCGACCAGGGGTCAAAAGTTTCAAGCCCCAAAGCTGGTCGTCCATGAAGCCCTTGAAGTTAGCTTTCCAATGCCGGAAACCTTGCATTAAAATTCCTCATGTGCAAAAAGTTATGCCAGTTTTGGTGAAGCCGCGCAGAATTAGTCCAACCGGATTTCAACCAACCATATCTCACACACTTGGACTTGGCTTTAGGAGATTCTTCATTAAAAAATGAAGCCTTGGAAGTAAGCTTTCCAACGGTACCAACCTCGCATCAAAATTCCTCCTGTGCAAAGAGTTATGCTCGTTTCGGTGAAGCCGCGCAGATTTTTTCTCTCCTTCCCAGATTCATACTGAACCACTTTTGACCACAAAAGCTGGTCGGCCATCTGATTTTCTGGTCTGCCATGTGGCCACATTGAAGCCCCAAAAGTTATCTTTCCAATGGCACCAACCTCGCATCAAAATTCCTCCTGTGCAAAAAGTTATGCCCGTTTCGGTGAAGCCGTACAGATTCGGTCCAACTGGATTCATGCCGAACTTTTCCCAAACTAGTTTTCTTCTCTCTTCTCCTCTTTTCTTCAACTCCAAACCCCCGAACAAGGTGTTTTGAAAGATTTTTCAAAGATTTCAGCTCTCTTTCATTCATTTTCACTTTGTCCTTGCTCGATTTACCGAAAAGCGCGACATTTGACAAAATGCGAGCATCGGAACATCGTAAAAACTTTATTTCAAAAACGTTTTGAAAGAGAGGGTTTTAAGTGTAAAATCTTTTGATCAAGATCGTTTTGGTCCAAAAAATGGGGTATGAAGTTGAGATTTGACTCTCTCCTTGCCGAAGAAATTGAACCTTTGCACTGCACAACTTCTAAAACCATCAGTCGCGTCCAAGTCTTAAAGGCGGTCAAAAATGGGGTGTCTACAGTTGCCCCTCTTTGACAAAACTCGGAAGTCAAGAAGTGACGGAGTGAGTGTCAAAGCCCAGAGACGACCTATTTTTGACAAGGCCGAAGACGTGGACAAACAAACAAAATACAGGCAAATAAATGGTTGCGCCCGCAGGCTGCCTACGTATCCCTTTGCAAGGAATCAAACCAGCATAGTTCAGGGGCAGGATGCAAAATGATATGCAGAAAGATTTTGATAATTGGACTTATACACTACGTGAAGCCGATTTGAAAATTGGACTTATATGCTACGCGAAGCCAGTTTAAAAATTGGACTTATACGCTACGCGAAGCCGGTTCGAAAATTGAGGATTCATGCAATGCACTGTAATGTAGTGGCTAAAATGCAATGTAATAGCTAAGAGGTAAAGGTACCTTACAGGGGCAATTGGCAATGACTTACCTTATGCTGCTGGGGATCTTTCGCTTCTTCTTGGTTGAACTACAGGTACTACTTTTCTCCCTGACTATGGTTGCAGCTTTCCATATTCTCTAACAGGGTGACAGACTAGGTTGGTTTAGTATCCAGAATTAAGGCGCATACACATGCTATCTCAATGTATGGGGCAGCCATACAGATTTCAAGCCAAGGATATATCCCTGGGTATTTAAACCAGACTTTAGTCTCAGAAATCTCAAACCTTTGTGTTCTGGGCATGAGCCATTCGAACTCTAGTTTCCACCGTCTTAGTTGGTCTCTTAGGAACTCACCGCAGACATAGGCAGGTGGCTATACCAGACCACCGGAAGTCGTTCGGGCACGATAAACACCAAAGGAATTGCGCCTTTAGAGGATTTAAGGTTTCCTAGACCAGGCGATAAAACAGATATGATGCAATAGATAATAGACGCGATGTAACAGATAGTAGAGTAGATGCAAAAGGTGAACACACTCCAACCATGCTGAAATCGTGAGAGGAGGAAAAACAAATCCCAAACACGCTGAAATTGTGTGAGGAAATGAACACTCAAACCACGTTGAAATCGTGAGAAGAGGTCCGAAACCGCTTGGGCTCGCGCTTCACACGTCTCGAGATAAAACACGCCTAGGGCTGCGGTTCTGTAACAAGCCCGCGGGGGACCTCGCTACAGCTCGGACTCGACTTTGTAGCCACGGTTCTAAGTCTGAACCAAAGAGTCCAAATCCGGCAAATCGTTTTTGAGAAAACAGATTTTTTGAAAGAAGTGCCAAACATGGACTGCTTTGTCAGATACAGAGTCGCCACCTAAATATTTTATTTTGGGAAATTTAGGAAACCCTGACTCGGTGCCAAAAGGCCACGTGTCCGTCATCACCAAAGTTGCCTCGGCTCGGGAACTTGGATACGATTGGGGAAGGTCATTTCGTGAGCACCCCCGCTCGCCCGGTCATAGACCAGCCTCTACTAACCATGATATCAATTTTTGAAAACTTTGTGTGTCCTTAATCCGGTTATTAGCCTAGGTTACTATGTGATGCGCACAGCATACAAGTATAGACCGGGTCGCCTGAATTGGAACGAAACATTTCATGTTTGTTTTTGAAAGAGGGTTTGCTACCCGCAGGTAGGCTTGAAACATTTGATGATTTATTCCAATCCAAATAACCCAACCTTCACCCACAAGCATTCAGGCAGTTATATCACATAAGCAAATAGCCTCATGGTAAGCATGCTATTCATGGCAGTCACTCACACGCATGCAAGGATGCTAAAGCATAAAACTTACCGGGTACTCCAAGCCAAAACAGAAACTCATTAGAAATCATGCATGAAACCTAAGTATACAGAAATGCCTAGTGCAACACATGCAAAAATGCAACTATAGCAGGCTCGGCTATTCTAAATATGGCATATGAGATGCTACAACTAACATATATTCAATTTGGAATTGAAAATACAATGCAGTTAGTATAATGCGCCGAGCCCGATGCATGCAAAAATAGATGAATGAATGCAAACATGCTGTCATATTGTATGCTAATTGAAATATGTCCTAATCTAACCATCATAAGCGGATAAATAAAAGGGAGAAAGACGTGGGGTTGGAAGACATACATCACACTCACGCACACTTATTACAGTTACGCCCTCGCTCGGAGGGTCCGAATAAATAATACAGTCCCAAATGAAAGAATATTACAGTCCAAATATAACAGTCCAAATAATGTACAAATTCCTAATTAATTAACAATTTAACTAAGAAAATAAATAAAACTGGCGTGCAAGCCAGGGACTGCCTCGCTTCTGATAGATGATGCATGTCCGGGTTGCCTTGCGCGGAAATCCACCGGGATGCCCCAATTAGCCTCTGTTTAGCAGTTATTCTTGAAATGCGCGCCAAACTCCAAAAAGTTACTGATTCTTCATTTTGCTGCAACAGAGAGCAGGAAAGGGGCATGGCAATGTATTTCACAAATATATGCATGCCTCGATCTTCGTGCCACCAATCACGCATACCGAGGCATGATGGCCGAGGAGTCGAAATGCACAATTCAATATAGGATGAATGCACATAAAAACACAATAAAACCTAGCTCCATCATGGATAATCCGGAGTGTCGGTGACTGGGGAATTGAGATACATTCCGTCACTCGGAGTACGAAATGCACCTCGTTTCCCGTGCCCGGGCTAACTCCTATCCCGAACACGATGCAAAATGCATGACATGCAACTAAGATACAATCCTAACATACACCATGCTGTGAAAATGAGATGCCTCGAAATGCGTTCACACGGGCACGCAAACCGAGAAAATGACAGAATGCGGTCTAAGATACAACCTAGTATGCACTATGCTATGAAAATGAGATGCCTCGAAATGCGTGCACACGGGCACGCAAACCGAGAAAATGACAGAATGCGATCTAAGATACAACCTAGTATGCACTATGCTATGAAAATGAGATGCCTCGAAATGCGTGCACACGGGCACGCAAACCGAGAAAATGACATACGCAATGTAAATGACATGGAAATGTGATATGGGTTTACACTAACATGGGAGAGCCTCAGGCACACTCACATAAGAGGCCGGTGGATGAAAATGAGGCGCCTCGAAATGCGTGCACACGGGCACGCAAACCGAGGCAATGGCATACGCAATGCAAATGGCATGAAAATATGATATGGGCTTACACCAACATGAGAGAGCCTCAGCCACACTCACATAGGATGCCGGTGGATGAAAATGAAGTACCTCGAAATGCGTGCACACGGGCACGCAAACCGAGGCAATGGTAGAATGCGATGCAATGACATGAAAACATGATATGGGCTTGTACCAACATGAGTGAGCCTCAGCCACACACATATAGGATGCCGATGGATGAAAACGAAGTGCCTCGAAATGCGTGCACACGGGCACGCAAACCGAGGCAATGGTAGAATGCGATGCAATGACATGAAAACATGATATGGGCTTATACCAACATGAGTGAGCCTCAACCACACTCATATAGGATGCCGATGGATGAAAACGAAGTGCCTCGAAATGCGTGCACACGGGCAAGCAAACCGAGGCAATGGTAGAATGCGATGCAATGACATGAAAACATGATATGGATTTATACCAACATGAGTGAGCCTCAGCCACACTCATATAGGATGCCGATGGATGAAAACGAAGTGCCTCGAAATGCGTGCACACGGGCACGCAAACCGAGGCAATAGTAGAATGCGATGCAATGACATGAAAACATGATATGGGCTTATACCAACATGAGTGAGTCTCAGCCACACTCATATAGGATGCCGATGGATGAAAACGAAGTGCCTCGAAATGCGTGCACACGGGCACGCAAACCGAGGCAATGGTAGAATTTGATGCAATGACATGAAAACATGATATGGGCTTATACCAACATGAGTGAGCCTCAGCCACACTTATATAGGATGCCGATGGATGAAAACGAAGTGCCTCGAAATGCGTGCACACGGGCACGCAAACCGAGGCAATGGTAGAATGCGATGCAAATGTGGCAAAAATGGTATGCAAGCATGCTAATGGATTTTCAGCAATGAAATATGGGGTATAACAGTCCCGAAATGAGGCGAAATAACACCAAATGCATGGAATAGTCCCGAAATGCGAATTTAGGCGCCCGAAATGGCCTATAGCTATGCCAAACATGCACGATATGGACATGTAATGCAAAGAGAGAAGCTAGGAAGTCCCAAAAAAGGCACTTTCACAGTTATAAACATGGCCAAACAGCAAGCATAGGTAGGGCAAAAATGGCATGCAAGAATAGGGGCCAAGAGAGGGGTAATGAAGCAAGTGATATAAGCAAAATTCAAACTGAAAAATTTCCTTCTACAACATTAAATAGGGACCAAAAATATGAATGTTTACAGTATATGGAAAACCTCAAATCAATATACAAACATGCTAAAAAAAAGGCACAAGATTGAGGCTCAAAAGGTGCTATAGCATGAAGTATACAAAATAATCACCAAATAGAAAAAAAAATGTTAATGAAACATGAAGTATAGACCAAAATAAGACTATTTCCAGAACTGTAAAATGGCCAAAAACAAAAGCATGATAGGCTAACTAAACATGCAAGAATGGGGAATAAAAGAGAGATATAACATGAAGTGGCATATGGAGGTCCCAAACCATGAAAGACCCTAAATGAAACATGAAGAATGGACCAAAATAAGACTATTTCCAGAACTGTAAAATGGCCAAAAACAAAAGCATGGTAGGCTGCCATAGCATGCAAAAATGGGACCAAAAAAGGAGTATAAAGGGAAGTATAACATGGAAGTCTCAAACAGTGTTGAGCCCTTCTTCAATGTTGAAGAGGGGCTCAAAATAAGCCTATTATCAGTTTACAACATGCTCCAAAATAAATCACACACAAGCTAAAAATATCATGCAAGAAAATGACCTTTTAGAGGGATAATGAAGCAAGTGCAAGATGGAGGGCTCAAACAGGGTTGAGCCCTTAATGAGACATGAAAATGAGCTCAAAAAAAAGATACTTTCAGTTTTGGTCGGAGCTCAAATGTATAAGAAGGAGAGGCTAAGAAATATTGCAAATAAAAGCTCAAAAAAGAGAAAATGGTAACTCACCCTTGGAGACAAGTCTTTTGTTGCTTCTTGGACCAATTTGCAGCTCCTTTAGCCTTTGAGAAGCCCTCCTTGTTGCTGGAAATGAAGTGGTGATGGTAGAGCTTGGTGGTGATGAAGAAAACAAGGTGTAGGACTTAAGGTATTTTAGGAAAATGAGAAGGATGGAGGGAGATATGGATCTTGAGGCTTGAAGAACAAATTTTCTAACCCCTATATGTGATGCCACCAGCTGGTTATAAGGATCAAAAAGGGGGTGTAAAGGTGGGGGAAAAGGAGGCCAACTTTCCCCCACAAAATATCCCCCGGATATTGATATTTTCTGGGGGATAAAGCTATACAGCTGTAAAGTGAACAGTGTGGGGATTACGGCCGGCCAGTTACTTTGGTTGCAGGTGGCCGGCCGGCCACACCCCCTAGCCGGCCGGCTAGGGGTCAAAAGGGTCAAGCTGATTTAGTGGCCGGCCACCACATGATGGTGTCCTCCCATGTGTGTACATCACAAGTATGTGGTTGAAAGTTCAAGAATGTGACCCCAAGGTGTTCAACATTAGCCCGGAAGGAGGGGTTCAAAAGGGTCAGGTGGAATTACTGGCCGGCCACCAACTTTTAGGATCCTCCCAAGTGTGTACATCACAAATATGTGGTTTGGAGTTCAAGAAAGTGGGTCCAAGGTGTTCAACATTAGCCCGGAAGGAGGGGTTCAAAAGGGTCAAATGGAATTACTGGCCGGCCACCAACTTTTAGGGTCCTCCCAAGTGTGTACATCACAAATATGTGGTTGAAAGTTCAAGAATGTGGCCCCAAGGTGTTCAACATTAGCCCGGAAGTGTGAAAAACGGGCGCCGGAGGGCGTCAGAGGATGTATAACTGGTTGCTGCAACAATTACTGGCCTCCCACCCTTCAGTGACCTCCCCAGTGATAAAACAGAGGTACCTGCCAAAAATGAACGAAAACCGTTGCAAAACGAATGTTCGGGGGCCAAAACACGCAGTTCGGGGCCCCGGAAACTGCCCGTTAAACACCGAAAATGGTATTCGACCTCGAAGTGGGTTTCTCGGACCCCAGTGTCCCTCAAAAGGGGGTATAAAGGAAGTATGCCAAAAATCAGAACAAATGGAGATGGTTAGGTGGTCCCGAACCGAGGCACACGGCCAACGATTCCGAAAAACCGAAAGCCGGACTCCGAAATGGGCAAAATGGCCTACGACCACGAAATGTAGCCTACGGTCATTGAGAGATGGTCTACGGGACCTCTCCCTTCCCTCAGGAAAAGAAACCGAGAAAACCGAGCCTGGTTCGCAAACCGAGGCAAAGCACAAAAGAGGGTTCGGAAGTCCGGAGGCAGGGCTCACGGCCGCGACTCTGAAACTTCTGAACGAGCACAATATACAACATCACCAAGCGCTCAATCAGTGACGTCTGAGTCTTAAGGTCGGTCAAAAATGGGGTGTCTACAGCTTCACGCGTCCTGAGATAAATTCCAAACACACTGGAATCGCGTAAGGAACGGGACGCTCAAACTACGCTGAAATCGTGAGAAAAGGTCCAACTATCCGCCCAGCGCGTCTACAACGCAACCTAGGATAAATTCCAAACACGCTGAAATCGCGTAAGGAACGGGACACTCAAACCATGCTAAAATCGTGAGAGGAGGCCTGAAAACAACCGCCCAGGTGCGTACACAATGCAACCTGAGATAAATTCCAAACACGCTGAAATCGTGTACGGAAAGGAACACTCTAACCACGTTGAAATCGTGAGAAGAGGTCCGAAAACAACCGCCCAGGTGCTCGCAAAACACAACCTGAGATAAATTCCAAACACGCTGAAATCGTTTAAGGAACGGGACACTCAAACCACGCTGAAATCGTGAGAAGAGGTCCGAAAACAACCACTTAGGTGCGCGCACAACGCAACCTGAGGTAAATTCCAAACACGCTGAAATCGCGAAAGGAACGGGACACTCAAACCACGCTGAAATCGTGAGAGGAGGTCCAACAACCCGCCCAGCGCGTCTACAACGCAACCTGGGATAAATTCCAAACACGCTGAAATCGTGTAAGGAAAGGAACACTCAAACCACGCTGAAATCGTGAGAAGAGGTCCGAAAACAACCGCCCAGGTGCGCGCACAACGCAACCTGAGATAAATTCTAAACACGCTAAAATCGCGTAAGGAACGGGATACTCAAACCACGCTGAAATCGTGAGAAGAGGTCCAAAAACAACTGTTCAGGTGTGCGCACAACGCAACCTGAGATGAATTCCAAACACGTTGAAATTGCGTAAGGAACGGGACACTCAAACCACGCTGAAATCGTGAGAAGAAGTCCGAAAACAACCGCTCAAGCATGCGCACAACGCAACCTGAGATAAATTCCAAACACGCTGAAATCGCGTAAGGAACGGGACACTCAAACCACGCGGAAATCGTGAGAAGAGGTCCAAAAACAACCGCTCAGGTGCGTGCACAACGCAACCTAAGATAAATTTCCAAACACGCTGAAATCGCGTAAGGAACGAGACACTCAAACCACGCTGAAATCGTGAGAGAAGGTCCAACAACACGCCCAGCGGTCTACAACGCAACCTGGGATAAATTCCAAACACGCTGAAATCGTGTAAGGAAAGGAACACTCTAACCACGCTGAAATCGTGAGAAGAGGTCTGAAAACAACCGCTCAAGTGCGCGCACAACGCAACTTGAGATAAAATCCAAACACGCTGAAATCGTGTGAGGAACGGGACACTCAAACCACACTGAAATCGTGAGAGGAGGTACAAAAACAGCCCGCCCAGCGTGTCTACAACGCAACTTGGGATAAATTCTAAACACGCTGAAATTGTGTGAGGAACGGGACACTCAAACCACGATGAAATCGTGAGAGGAGGTCCGAAAACAACCACTCAAGTGCGCGCACAACGTAACCTGAGAAAGTCCCGGAGGACAACGATCACAAACGCTACTCAGCGTAAAAGGATAAATGGTAGAAGATAACACAGGATGCAAATAAATGCAAGTAAGGTGTGCATGACAATACAACGAGTGTGCATGACAACACAAGTAAAGGCGTGCATGACAGTACCAGTGGAAGAATGCATAACAATGCGGGTGGAAGGGTGCATAACTTTGAAGCAGGCTTGATCTTGCGCTTGAGGTAAAGGCATACTCATACTTCGGAGCATTGACAAGGCTTGAAAAGGTATATCCGGAATACAATCACGGAATTTTCTGAAGTTGAAGCACACTCAGATGCTTCGATTTTCCCTTTTTTTCTTTTGCTTTGTAGTCTGGAACCCACATAGCTTCAGATAGGTCCTTGTTTTACTGTTCACACTTATCGGGGATGGACCCTGCAGTTTTATGAAAGAACAAATACTATTTTGCACAAATGTGGAGAATAGCACAGCACTCTGAGCACAAGATGATTTTTTTTTGAAATTGAGAAATGAGTTCTCGACCAGGTATTGAGCCTACAACTGAATACAGCGAAAAAGACTCAATAATGGAAAATAAAAAGGTAAACAATCTAAACACATCGAGACACACTCGGAACGACTCAAAGCAAGAATCGAGACAAACAAACCAAAAGACATGACACACAGACGTGTTACAAAGACGAGAGACCTCTTAGTACACGAGGAGCCAGTTTCTCCGGGTATTATTTCCCACCCTTTCTCATTTGTGGTTTTCACATCACTCGGCCCTCAGGCTCTGTTTTTCTTAAAAAGCCTTTTTCTCACTTTTTCTCTCAACGCACATCTCTCTATTCTTTAATCTCTCATTTTTTTATCCCTCCCCTGGGTGGTTGATGGATGAACAAGAAATTGCAGGCTCTTGCCCCTTGCATGCTGCTAGATCCTTCTTCTTCTACGCGCAGCTAATGAGTTCCTCCCACAGAGGGGTTGTGCTACAACTGGGTGTGTAGCGAATCTGCAGCTGACATCGGTTGACAATGCTCTGCCGGGGAGTTTGGACGCGATCAGATATGTCCAGATGAAGAAATGATACATCTTGATCCATTCCAGTTTGGTGCTTCACACTTGGCTTGATACCTCGTTGCTCATAGGATGTGAGAGTTTTTCGGCCCTTTTGTTGTCACCTTCAGTTGTGCCTTTTTCTGGCAGGTAGAGTGCCCTTCTTGGCAAGTATGGTGCCCTTTCTAGCAAGTATGTTGACAATGGAGAAAAGACAGAACACCTGACTCAACTGTGCCCCTAGTTTATCATTTCGACCATTTTTTGTTTTTGGCTTTCTACTAAAACAATTTTGACCAAAATGAGAGTTAGATTAATATGCTTGTTCAATTTTCTAATTTAAAATCATGCAAGTCAGGCTATGAGCACTGAAATTTTTTCTTTTTTGGGTCCAAGAAATGGTCCAGTTTTGAAAAATGAAATACTTTTCGAGAAGATTAGTCAACCTCAGTAAAAATTCTCAAAAACTATTTCGCAAACGGCCACTGCTGAATGAGCACGGAACCTACTCTTGAGATGCACAACTTCAGATCCGAAGGAAAATTGTCCCTTTCTTGAAGGACACTGCATGGCAACGGAAAGTTGCTCCTTGTTTGAATGGCACCGCAGCGCATTGTAGTCAGTCCTCAGAGTAACGAATACAACCAAATCCTCAGATACAGAGAAGACAAAGATGACCAGAACCATCGCATGGACACAGTCGAATTTGAAGTGTTTTATAGCTGGACTTCAGAACGAAGTTGCCTACGTATCCCAAAGATGGGAATCAAGCCTTACGTAGTTCGGGGTTAAGGTACACTCGGGTATTAACCTCTTTTTTTGCGCTATAACTTTTGCCAAGGCCGCCCTGCCGGGTTTTTAACCTTGCGAGCTTTGTTATTCTTTTCTTTTGAATTCTTTTCGTTTCTTTTCTTCTTTTTTCTTCATTTTTTCATTTCATTTTTTTTTTCTTTTTTTTTTTATTCCTTGCATTTTTTTTTTGTTCTTTTCCTTCTTTTTCTTGCTCTAATTTTTGCCTGGGTCGCCCTTCCGGGTTTTCGACCCAGCGAGCCTCTCAAGGGTAAAAGTGTAGCTTTTGTCCATGTGGAATGGTTTGAGATCTCGAAGCTATCTGAATCCAGGAGAATGGCTGTTGTTCGCTAATGATGTAGGAGTCCATCCAATGGGAGGCTGAATTTGCCCTTAGTGTTGTGGATAGGAACTTGGTTGTCCTTCACCAATACTTTCTTCTTTTCTCCCTCCTAGGATTTGACATTCTCGCTGATCTTCATCTTTGACTCTTCGAGTACATTTGAAATTCTTTTGCCCCTAGTTCAAGGGGTGCTCTTGATCTAGCTTCGCAAGCTTCTTGATCTGACTTTGTCGCTGCTAATTCACGGGCTGCTTTTGATCCGGCCACACAAGCCTTACATTGTAGTTGACTGTTAAACATTCTGAATCCAAGTTCAAGTTTTGAAATCAAAAGGGGTGGAGTCTCGAGGCTGAGAGCGATCCTAGGCTACACAATCTCAAGAGTGATTCCATACAGGTCTTCGCAGGACCGCGCAAAATATTTTTTTGAAATCTTTTAAGAAAGCGACCAATCGCTCGCGTTGAAGACAGTGTAGAACCAATCTAGATCAAGCCAGGATCCTTCCCAATACTCATACTAACAAGCATGATTTCATTCATTAAGGGCTTAGCATGCCTCTCTTTCTCTCAATTGATCAAATTTTTACAAAACTTGAGGAATTCCTTCCTCTTCGCTTTCACTGCAGTGTTCAAAAAAGTTTTGAAAAACTTAGATCAATGCAATAATTTCAAGGCACAAGAGAGCAGGTGGAATGCACTACCGCTTCATTCAAATCCCGGCACAACTAGCACACGGCAGAAGCAAACACAAGAGTGCGATAATTACTGCTGTTTCATTTCAGATCTGTTGGCATTACTGGCTCCAAGGCAGAAACAGACTCAAAATAAAACGAAAAGACAAACACAAAACAAGCAAGTGATGTCCGAGGTAACACCCCCGAAATCACCCGACTCTAACAAAATAGGACTAACTCGGTACAATAAGACAGACCCAACTAACTCAGTAAGAAAAGACTGACTCTGTACAAAATAACAAGACTGACCCAATATCCAAGTCAGAAAGTACAGATTAACAACATTCGCAAATGTGCTCAAAACAGTGCATGCCATCCACCATATCTGAAGTAAACTGAGCGCCGCCCGCAGGTGGTTCATCCCCCGATCACATCACATTATCCCCAAAGTTCATTGATCTAGTACCGATAGACTTTGCAGAGCTCGGCGCGGCAATGACCCCACTGTCAATCAAATCTTGCACTTCGTGGCGAAGACGAAAGTAATTGTCAGTGCCATGACCGGTTTGTTAATGGAACGTGCAGTACTTGACCGGATCATGGGATGGAGGAAGTTTATCTGGCAGTGGCCGCGGCTCCAGGGATTTCAGATACCTCTTTCTAATCAGGACCCTCAAGACCGCTGATAGAGACATGTACAATGGGGTGAACACCCTTTGCCCCCGAGGTGGGTATTTGGCAGGTTGTGAGCTGGTTGTGTTGGATGTACCAGCGAAAGGGTCAGTAGGTGCTGACTTTTGATGATATCTTTCGAGTGTAGGATTGGAGCTGAAAGGGGTGTTTCTGGTACGACATCCCTTGTCTCGGCTTACCCCTTGATTCAGACTGCCCCCAACTTGAGTGGCGAAAGTGTCATCCACAGTCTTTGCAACAACTGCAAGCACTTGTTGTTTGTTCAGCCCTTCGGCTTTCAAGGCCTCAACAGCCCGCAAAAGGTGTTCATGGGGACTAATGCTTGCCCCTGCCTTATTCTTATCACTAGCCTCCACTTTGCTAAGAGATTTTCCTTCTTCCAACGTAGCCCGTCCCAAGGTTGGGGAGCCTTTTGACATGAACTCCCTGGTATGCGATGTGGTTGATGACGGAGCCAAGACTCCAAAGGTCAAATCTGCCACAGTTCTCTGAAGATCTTCGATCATCCTCATCAGCTCAGAAGTAGTGGGTTCATGGGTTTGGGATGATTGGGGTTCAGATGCACCCATCATGCATAAGTCCATGCTTTTCGGGATAAACACCTCAGGCTTGGGTAGATGGGCCAGGGTGATGTATACGCTGGGGTCGTAAGTGGACGGCAATATATGGATGAGGTTGAGATGTAGAGGTGACGGGTCAGTACTAGCCTGAGGTCCTTTTGGTGGAGCTAGGGTCTCTTCGTCAATAAGATCCTGAATCTTATGACGGAGGCGGATGCAACGGTTCGTATCATGAGCGTGCTGTTGATGATAGGCACAGTATTTAGCTGGGTCATATCTTGATGGAAGAGGGTTTGGAAAGGGTTGGGGTTCTAGAAGTTCTAAGTGCCCTTCTTCTCGCAGCTTTTCCAAAGCTTGAGAGAGACTCATGTAAAGAGGATGGAATTTTCGGGCTTAGGGCTGAGTTGAAGGGGTTGGTTTTTGGCCATTGAGGGAAGTGGCGATGATGTCTACTTCTGAGCATTTCGCAGCTGTGCTACCATCAGTAGTAGCATTAGAACTGCGAGCAACATTCCTCTTCAAAGGCTCATTATCTTCTGCAAAGATCCCTTGCCTGATGGCATCCTCGATTTGAACCCCCATTTCATGAAGGGCTGGAAAGGTAAACAGAGGTAGAACGACCATCTTTTGCAGCAACTTGCCATGCAGATTTTGAACAATCATCCTGATCTGATCTTTGTCGGAAAGCCTTGTAGTCATCATTGAGGCCTTTGCTCTCCATCTCATCACGAACTCTGAGAAACCCTTCTTTGGCTCTTGGCGGGTGACTTCAAGATCATGAGTTGTGACCTCAATCTGTGTGTTGTAGGAGTGTTGAGCAATAAAGGCCTCAGCCAGCTCTTTCCAGTTCTGTTTCACAGAGTTCTCCAATTTTGCATACCAGATTGCGGCTATCCTAGACAGGGTTCGGTCGAATAGTGACAATTTTTGGGCTATGGTCAAACCCATTGGCCTCAAGATATCAGAAAATAGTTGGAGGTGCACCATTGGGTCTTCAGAGCCATCGAACTGATAGATATGCGGCATTTTAAACCGCTCCGGCAAGGTTACCACTGAGTCGGTATAACCATCCTCTATATTAGGAATAGAGTGGGTCCCCTAAGACTTTTTGAACAATTTCTCAAGCTTGCTCACTTTCAATGCTGTGGGGTCCGTCTCGAACTCAAAGGGGGAGTCTGGTAGGTTGGTGAGTGTTTTAGATAGCTGGGGTAGAACCGGGGGCGGAAGCTGGCCCGCCTGGAATGTCTGTATCATCCTGAACGTGGGTTGCCTCCCCGAGTATGGGAACTCTTGGTGGGGGAGGAGCCTGATGTGAAGTAGATACACCAGTTTGCTGCTCTAACCTGGCAATTGTCTCTGCCTGTTGGGCTATGACCACGGCCTGTTGCTTGGCGAATTCCGTTTGACGGGCAGCGTCTTGTTGCATGGCTTTTATACTATCCTGGAGCTGGCGCACCATCTCTTCTAAGCCTGACATACTGTCCTGATCTGATTGAACCACCAGTATATCTATCTCTGCAGTAGACTCGAAATCTCAACCTGGCTGTTCAAAGACCACTGAGCTAGTAGCTGCTGTACTAGTGGTCTGTAGGAATGGCAACGGGCCGGGTCGGGGCCGGGGATCGCCCTCCCCGTCCCCGATCCCCGAAGATCAAAATATCCCCGCCCCCGCCCCCGATCCCCGGCGGGGAAACCATCGCCTCCCCCCACCCCCCTCCCCAACGGGGATCGGGTTTCCCCGACCCCGCAAAATCCCCGACAATCATCAACCACAACTCTGAAAAATCCCCCAAAAAGCTCAATCATCAACAATTTAACAAAAAAAAATTTAGATAACTCAAAATCATCAACAACCCAACAATTTAGTATGTTCGTTACACACAACTAGATCCCAACAAAAAAAAAATTAGAATGTTCATTACACACACAGAGATCTAAGAAAACCCAAAAAAAATAAAAAATAAATAAAAATTAGAATGTTCATTACAACACAGATCTAAGAAAACCCAAAAAAAAAAAAAAAAAAAAAAAATTTAAAACACACATACATCTTGCCTTTGATTGCTCACACACAAATCTCTTTCTCTCTCACTCACTCTCTTGCCTTTGATTGCACACACACACAGATCTCAGTCTCAGATTTGCGGAGACGGTGTCGGTGACGGTGGAAGACACCGGAGACGATCTTTAGATCTAGATCTAGAGACGAAGTCGTTGAAGCCATCACGAGGTCTGAAGAACCAGATCTGAAGAACAAAAGCTAATCTGCTTCATTATTTTCCAGATCTGAAGAACCAGATCTGTAGAACAAAAGCAAAAATCAAAGAGAGAGAGAGAGAGTCACGATTGAAGAGGAGATACCGTGAGAGAGAGGAGAGGAGATTCCGTGAGAGTGAGAGGAATTTCCGCCGCGATGTCGGTGAGAGAGGATGAGCCGTCGCCGTCGTATGTGTGAGAGAGAGTGGGAGGATCGGCGGTGAGGGAGCACAGCAGCGGTGAGGGAGGAGCATCATCGGCGAGAGAGGGGAGAGAGCAACAGAGCCTCGTCGGTGAGAAAGAGGAGAGAGCAGAGCGTCCTTGGTTAGAGAGAGGAGAGAGCAGCAGCATATGAGTGAGTCTGAATGAGTGAGGGTAATGTTTTAGGTCTGGGTTTTATATATATATAGGGGTGAAATTGTAATTTTGATTCGGGGAACAAACCGGGGCGGGGCCGGGCCGGGTACGGGGCTTGGACAGTTATCCCCGTCCCCGGCCCGAAATTGATCGGGGAGTGATTTTTTAATACCATCCCCGTCCCCGTGGGGATATTTTTCGGGGAAAAACCACTTATTTCGGGGTCGGGGGATCGGGTCCCCGTCGGGCCGGGTTTAAATTGCCATCCCTAGTGGTCTGTGCCTGACCGACCTTTTCACCCTGCCTCTAGTAAAGGAACACTGATTGCCCTTGAACTGAATTTCTGACCCAACAAAGTCTATTAACACAAGTTCGGTGTACCCGAGGGATATTGGAGCCTTCTGAAGCTATGGTTCCAAGACTACCTAGCAAAAGAGAAAACAGACAGCATCTCGGCCTGATTTCACCTGAACAGATATGAGCATAGTTGAACGAGTGTGCTCTTTACTGAATTCTGTCCAAAATTCTGCCGGTGAACTGATACCCTCAGGTAAAACTGATTCTTCCAAATACTGATGCTCGCAGGCCTGATACCCAGACTTGCAAATTGACACATGCAACCTGTAGAGACACACTCTGACAGCACGTATCAAGCAAGTAAGAGCCAAAACACCCCTATGGAGGGGTAGGGTTTCCCTGTCCTATCTTGTCAGGAGCTAGAGTTTCACTACGCACGCAGTGGTTTCAAAAAACCTAAAATCGGGTAAGCAACCTGTCCTAGTTTGGAATAGTCACTACAGATTTCGATATGCACTAGGCCGAATGGTCAAAGAGGGTGCCCCGGTAAAACCGGGGTTTGTGTTCCCGTCGCGGCAGAGCCCGCAACCGGTCAACCTTATGGCACACTTCTCGAAGCGAGCCTCCAGCAAACCATTCAGGAACAGCATACGGCAAACACGGTGTCCTAGGCGCACCAATGCAAATGCACTGCAAAGAAACACATAAGTGTAGTCAAAACAAGACATCATGAGTTCGAGTCAAGTTCTCTAAATCCCCAGCGGAGTCGCCAGAAACTGTAGACGCGCCCTCGGGCCCCACTACAGTTTCGGACTCAATTTGTGTCGGTTCTTAATCTGATCTCACAATGTGCAATGTGAGATTGATAAATCACCAAAGAGTCCAAATCTGGCAAATCGTTTTGGAAAATAGATTTTTTTAGAAAGAAGTGCCAAATATGGACTGTTTTGCCAAATACAGAGTCGCCACCTAAATATTTATTTTGGGGGAATTTAGAAAACCCTGACTCGTTGCCTAAGGCCACATGTCCGTCATCACCAAAGTTGTCTCGGCTTGGGAACTTGGGTACGATTGGGAAAGGTCACTTCGTGAGCACCCCCGCTCGCCCGATCAAAGATCGGCCTCTACTAACCATGATATCTAGTTTTGAAAACATTATGCGTTCTTATTCCGATTATTAGCCTAGATTTACTATGTGATGCGCACAACATACAAGTATAGATTGGATCGTCTGAATTAGAACAATACATTTCATGTTTGTTTTTGAAAGCGGTTTGCTATTCGCAAGTAGGCTTAAAATGGAGATTTTGCCACCCTCGGGTGGGCTTAGAAAACATGATGATTTGCCACTCTCAAGTGGGCTTAAAACTTGCAATCAATGAATTGTCCAAATTCAGGCAATCTAACCTTCACCCATAGGCATTCAGGCAGATATATTACATAAGCAATTAGTCTCATGGTAAGCGTGCTATCATGGCAGTCACTTACACACATGCAAGGATGCTAAAGCATAAATACTTATCGAGTACTCCGAGCCAAAACAGAAGTTATGTTAGAAATCCATGCATGATCCTAACTATACAGAAATGCCTAATGCAACACATGCAAGAATGCAATTATAATAGGCTCGGCTATTCTAAGATGGCATATGATAATACTACAGCTAACACGTATTCAACTCGAAATTGAAATACAAATGCAGTTAGTATAATGCGCCAAGCTCGGTGCATGCAAGACAGATGAATGAATGCAAACATGCTATCATACTGTATGCTAATTGAAGCATGCCCTAATCTAACCATCATAAACTGGTAAATAAAAGGGAGAAAGACGTGGGGTTAGAAGACAGACATCACACGCACGCACACTTATTACAATTGTGCCCTCGCTCGGAGGGTCCGAATAAATAATACAATCTGAAATGAATAACGAATTACAATTAATTATTACACAACCACTAACTAATTAACAAATTAGCTAAGTAAGTAATAAACTGGCATGCAAATGGACTGCCCCGGCTCTGTTTTGGATGATAATGGATGCATGCATGCTCGATGTGCTTTGTCGGTAAATTCCATCGCGATGCCTTGTCTCGCCATTGTTTGCAGCTGATTTTAGAAACTTACACAAAGCTCCAGGAGGCTGAAACTCCACCTTGGGAAAGCCACCGACCAGGTATTGGCTTGGAAACCCCCTGCCGACCACCCCTCATGGTGAAAACCAAAAAAGGTGGTCGGCCTACCAGAAAACCTGGTCGGCCGACCACTTTCTGCCCCCTGGATCCTGTTTTTCTGCAACGACAAGCAAGAGAGAGGCATGGCAAGGTATTTTCAACATGTGTGTGTGCGACCACTCTCCTCGTCCTTGCATAAGCTTTAGGGAGTGTGGCCCTCAGTTCTGGAGCCACCAATCACGCATCTCGATGCATGATGGCCGAGAGACCAAATTGCACGTTTTAATATGACATGAATGCAAGTATGAACATATGAGGCCAATAATTCTATCATAGACACTACAGGAAAATCGAGATTTAGAGGCGTTTTTAAAACGCCGTAAAAAGTGTGAAAAACGCCGCAAAAAAATAAGATGACATTTTAAAAATTCGTCGCTGATACGGCCGCCGTCATATCTTTGTGGGGTTTTGAAAATGCCACTATAGACTTTAGACGACGTTTTTTAATAGTGTCACCAATTCTTTACCTCCGTTTACTATTTCCGTCAGAGGAGTTAACATGACGAAATTATGACGTCATTTTGCGACGTTTTTTTAAAAATGCCACCTTTACTTTTTTTTCCAAAAAAAAAATCAAATGTATGATATTTCAACTTTTGTTCAAAGCAAACCTTTTTCCTCAAAAAAAAATAAAATAAAATAAAAATAATAATAAATAACAACCAACCTATAATCCATCACCATTTTCAAAACATATACCATAATATGAGTCAATATTCCAATTTTCCATAACCAAAAACAAAAACCTTAAATCACATTATGTTAATACAAAAAAATAAAAATAAAAATTGCTAATACTCTCATTTTAATAAAAAAAATAATAATAATATGGAGTGTGCTTTGCTATTTAGCTTCAAAGGTGCTCTCTCCTCGAAAAACTTTGCCTCCAACTCATCACGTTGGCTCTGCAATGATACAACAAAGCATTACACTTCAATACACCCAATAAATATATAATTGAAATTTTTTTTATTTATATCATAAATCAACCTCACAGGCCACAACCTCACTCTTGAACCATACACGCCTATAAGTTTTTCATATATTTATATCAGAAATGAACATAATTTACCCTAAAAGTGATAGTATGTAAACAAGCAGGTAAAAAGAACCAATGCTTCATTTTCCCCTCATTATAACACCCAGATTCGTAAAATTCACATTCCATTAATTGTCTGATCCCTATTTACCCTACAAACATTGCATGTGATCCAAAATCTAATTTAGGAAGTGTGATACCCAATAATACCTGTGGAAAAAGTCTATTATAACACAAAAAATGAAATACAATTCGTGTTTATTGTGAAATGGTGTCAAATGAAACCTGTCAAGCTCACAAGACTAACCATCCTGTTTTTATGTGGCAAATGACTCAATCAAGTGGCTTATAGAGCATAAATATAATTCAACATAATCAGCTTATCATATAAATATGAGACAAATTGCAACATTCATTTAACCTCAAGTAACTAAAATTGACTAAAGAAATTCAAATTTGTGAGGTAAAGACAAAATTTCCTAAGAACCAAGTTTCATCTTGAATCTGATTTAAAGGGGGAAAATATCTAAATCACAAACCTGTGCCATAAAGCAAGGAAGCATAATCCTCAATATTTGTTCTAGTACTTGAGTGTCGTTTGATTCAATGGCTTGCACGGGAATTGGTCGAAATGCAAAAGGAATCTCAATGCTGACCTAGAATTCACATGACAACAAAAGAAATTTTGCAAAAAATAAAAACAACTTCCAAAATGAAATGTCGCAGCTAGAAGAGAAGCCAATTAGCAATTACCTCAATAGCTGTATCTGAAGTGAGTTCATCCACCGAGGAGTCGCTCTGTTTCCTATTGCATGATACTCTATTCACCATAGAAGCTGCATGCCCACACCAAATCAGTGTCAAAGCACTCCTGAAAAAAAGCATTTCATAATTCAACTCAGAACCAAAAAATTTAAGCTAAAAATAAAGTGCAACATTCCACTAAAATATGATTCTCGATGTCAAACAAACTTCCCCTGAACAGAGTACATAATTTTGGGTAGTCTGGATTATTTGGAAATGTTATAAGTAAAAAGGTTACATGGCATTAATAAAACAGTACTATTTTATGATTCTGGATGTCAAATAAACTTCCCTTGAACATACTTTTTGCACCTATTCATTTTCATCACTAGGAAGCAGTTACGCTGGCAAGCAAGCCTTTAAATGTTGCACAGCATTCTTAAAATTTTGAGGAAATTATGAATCAGTTGGAAGACCAAAAAAAAATTACAAAGTGTTGGAAAAGTTTATAATTTCAATTATTAAAGTTAGTAAACTACATCATTGGTTTGAAATTTATTTTGGAAATATGGGAATCATGGTGTTGAATCGGAAATTGAGTGAATCGCAAGATCCAATTTACGCTTCATTGCGATTCAATATAATTCACACGAATATCGGTTTTAAACTTTGCATAAATCTTATTCAATAATTTATGATAAATAATAACTACACAAAACGAGAAAACTGGTGTGACAAAACTCAAAATATGACCAGCATTGGTTGCAGGAGTACATGTTATCCTTGCTGCAATAAATTCATCAAATTGTAAACTAGCTTGTAAGAAGTGAGGTCATGCATTGTCCAAATATTTAAAGCATAATTTACTATTTCATATCAATAAGAACCTTTTTGCCCCATTTATGAAGAGGATATTTCAAACAAAACTATGTAATCAACATACTTGAACATTAAAAAAAAAAAATATGATTCTAGCAATTATGGTGTTGTTCCCAACAGATCAGACTGAAGCAGATTAAACCCCACTACAAACAAAAATCCTATCAAAGTAGATCAAACATTACTGTCTAATCCAGTCATTGCTTATACAATCTAATTGTACCATTTTGCAGCAAACAAAGAGAATTTGAATGAACTTCTTACCATCAATCTTCTCATTCTATGCAACAACAATTGGTGAACCTTCAAGCTGCCATAAACAAAATGCAAGGGAAAAAAACACAAACACAAAAAAACAAAGTAATCATTAGGAGAAAAGGACACATAACATTGAAGTTTGAACACAAAAAACAGAGCAAAATCATTAACCTTGCAGGATAAAAGCTTGATACAAAAACCATTTGGTTCCTCTTCAACTCTAACCAACAAAACAGGGCACACTTCAAAAGCAAAGAACTTGAAATTGTATACGTAACACCTGAAGGTGCTATTGTCAACTCTCTCAATACTCCCTGCATCCAACACAGAGTACTGACTCGCAGGCAAACTCATATACTACACCGCAAAAAAAAAAAAAAAAAAAAACCGTTAAGATATTTTAATAAAAATAATATTATATTTCATATATTCAATTTGTCCCACATCTTAAAATACTTGGCACTAGTACTTGAGTGAGGAAAAAATACTAGAAAGCGTAAAATAGAAGAAGTGTTACTTCAACTTACTCTCCACTCGCTAAATCTTATTCACTTAAACATAAAGAAATATTGCATGCATTTATAAATCTGACGATCACTATATATTTCTTAGATTATACCCTGAAAGCACTTTAAATTGTAACTTTGATTAGTTGCAGTTACGTTAGCACAAAAATGTGCTCCATAGGATAAGTTTCCATTATAAAAATATTATTTTCCTCAACACATACCGCCAATTTTGTCTTTGATAATTGTCTAGCCAAAGCATGTATGCAATAAGCTACATCCACTCGAGGCCTCGTAGCTGAAATAGCAGCAAAAATAGCTGCAAAGGAAAACAAAAATTGTCCATCACAACCCATTTTAAGGCATATTAAAAATTGATAAGCACAAAACGGAACAAATATGAACAAAGGAGCAAGCCCATCAAAAAAAAAAAAAAAAACCATCTCCATCTCGATAGAAATTACCAACCTCTTATGTGTTTTTCTTTCGCTGGGCGCTCAACATGATTTGTACCCATGCTTCATAGTCTACTTGGTTGGTACAAGTATGGCATGTTTATCGAAATGCCCATGCTTCATAGTCTAAAGTATTGTAGTTTTCTTTTTATTTTTCTAGATGGATAAAGTATGTAGCACTACTTGGTTGTCTTTTAGGCGATATCTTGTAATCAATTTCATATACGGAAAAACAGAAGAAAAAAAATTAGTAGCTATTGTGAGTCTTAGAATTATGACAATGAAGTGGCTATTACAAAATGGGTCATGAAATAGTATGGAGTTGTTGATATTATTATTATTTTATTTGGAAATTTTGTTGTTTTGATTTTTAATTAAATGGAAAGGAGGAAAAAAAAAAAAACCTCAACTGAAATGAAATTTTTCTTAAGATTTTTGTTGTTGGATATCTTAAGTTTTTGTGAGATATTAGTATTTGGAATGTCGGATTTTATAGGATGTTTTATGCTTTTGATGGATATTTATTATTTGAAATGTTAAATGCATCATACTTTTGGGAATTATTGAGTTTTTGTCTATGTTATTTATTTATTTTTTACAATTTCCTTAGTGTCCAGCTCGCTTCGATGAAGCCATCACTTTGCACTTCCTTAGGAGGTCTTCTTGTCTCAGTTCGCTTTTTCACCTTAAATAACAGTAAGGAAGAAATCTGTTACTATGTTCCCACAAATAATGACCATTGAATAAGGAATTAGTCATCTACAAGCTTAATTATGAATAATGTTTTATCAACTTCTCTAATTTAACCCCAAAAAAAAAGTAATTTTATTATAAAATTAAGAACAATACCTGTCTAGCATTAGACAATCCAATTGACAAGAGCTCATCCATAAGTGTTTCCCAAATAAGCTGACCCCTGAAGAATAGTTCTGTTCCATTCTATAGAGAAAAGATGAAGAGATGACATAACTAGTCAAATCTCTCTCTCTCTCTCTCTCTCTCTCACACACACACACACACACACACACACACATGCACACACACTACATGTAAAAAATAGAATTTGCATAATTCCTGACCAAGCTGAAAAACATCCACTGGACTTGCCTTAAACTCACTTTCAGGGTGCCCAGCAAAAGATGCACCATCACAATAGCGTATCTTGACTTTGTTCCAGTTAAAGAAATCTGAAGATACCCAAAATGATCCAATAAAAGTCCTTTGTTGATTAAATAAGAATAAGAGTGTAGATGCCTATCCAAATCCTAAAGCAAGCATTGATCATATCTAGCTAACATGAAAAACAAGAATTCAAAGGCTTAAAAAAGAAATACTGACAATTAAATACTTAACTCTGAGAGGGGTGAACAACACCTTGTATCTATATGGTTATGGGGCCTAAGGATTAAAGGATATATGAAGTAGAAAGCCAGAAATTCTTCTATTATGTGGGCCCCAGCAAATGCTGTCATTTTGTGAGTTCTTAATGCAACAGTGGCAAAATGAAAGTCCAACCAGAATATGACATGTTCCAACAATAAACAAGATACTTGCCTTCATAAGAACCAGCTACAATGGTTAGGTTATTGCAGTTCAGGAAGAAACTATTGTTGGCCAATATCTGTCCATATGAAAGCAAAATTGATGATAAATTGCTGCAAACATCAGTAGGGGTATTCTTTGTTTTTTACTCTTCGCAAAATACTAAAATGAGGCAGCAAAATACCAAGACTCATGCTAGTTTTTTATTCCACCTTCTTACAAATCTAGTGTGCTTAAGAAGGATAAGTTTTCAAATTTTCAGCTGCGCGGTATTCATAACATTTTCAGTGGTACATAAAATGAATAGGCCTTGCATGCATATGTACATAGATACAAATATGAATATGTAGATATATCCTCACAAGCATAGATGCTGCATATATAGATGTATGATCGCCAGCATTCATACATAGATGAGAAAAGCACACTTAACCATGATATACTGTTGTCACACCAGAACAATTGAAAACTATATGTGAATAAGTTCAGCACTTGTAAACATCAATGTGTAAGGATTCAAAATTTTCACAATTTTGTTCGAGAGAGAGAGAGAGAGAGGACTACAAGAATATGAAAATTTATTAACAAGGAAAAGAACACAAGGCATGCCAATTACAAAATTTTCAATAACAAGTCATGGGAATCTACTTAGCATGATTACCAAGATTTTGTGACAATTCTTGGGTCAAAATTCCAGAAATCGAACTTGACCATCCATATATCTTGAAGAACCTAATTCAGTTCTCTTACGAGAAGAACACGATTTTCTGTGTACCTCCTCCCAACATTCTCTCTCTCAATTATATAATTCTACAAAATTGTTAACTTCATAAATACTACTAGCATTATGAGATGGATCTAAATTTCCCTCAAACAAAAACAAGCATCCTTCATAATTACTGCAAAGAAGTATTGCACATCCCAATTTGATTTAAACTATTAACAAATCTGATATTTAAGCTTGCAATTGGAGTCAATTTTATGTAAATATTAGAGACCAAATGAAAATTATGAAAATAGATTCTTAGCTGATTTTGAATCTAAATACATCAACATGAAAAAAAAATTACAGGAAATTCTCAACTATAACCAAAATTTGACACTTAAATCCCGATCAACCATCAATGTCTTCGTGTGCCTAATTGAACTTGGGTTTGAGTATACATCAATACAGTAAAGTCATAAATATTAGTAAATCATTGATACCAGAGATGTTCTTCAGATGATAATAGTTGGAAGTTATAAAAGCAAAAAGATCAAAGTGAATGTGATTTTATTGAAAAGACAGCAGACCAAAAATAGTAAGTGAAAAGATTAAAAAAAAAATTCCACTGCAGAGAGGCCAAATCGAAGATCTGATTGAGCAATAGAGAGAGAGAGAGAGAGAGAGAGAGAGAGAGAGAGAGAGAGAGAAGACCTGAGGGATGGTAGTGACGGGAGGGCCAGACTTGAGGAAGAGCTTCAACAGGTAGAGCGCATCCAACGTCATCGCGCTCAAGCTTTCTTGGAACAGCCTATCATTTCATCAGCTGGTTTCCTCTTGCTCCGACTCGATCGGTCTCAGTCCCTGTCTCGATCCGGATGATCTTGATCATTCTTCACTCCTCGGTCTCATAACCCTGCAGATATGTGCAACTAAACCGAACCATCTTCCTCTGCAAAATCATTAGAATCAGAATCAAGGAAAACAAAAAAAAAACCATCAAGAAATTTCAATCAAATTGATGCAAGAATCGATGGATTTAGAATTAGATCTGAACAAGTGATCGGAATCAACCCTGGTGAACCTCTCAAGGGGCATGAGGAGACAGAGAAAACCCTAGATGTAGGACGGAGAGAGAAAACGATACAGAGAAATGGAGAGAGAAAACAATATGACGGAAAGAGAAATGGGGACAAAGGAGACGGAGCACCGTTATAAGGTGCAACACGCGTGTCTTAATTTCACTTTAGGTCTTTCACAGCGTTTTTCAGAAAAACGTTGCCTAAAAAACGTGGTAATAGGCAAATTTTGTTGTAGTGAGATAATCAAGAACGTCGGGGACCGGGAATCGAGGCACGTTTCGTCACTTAGAGTACGAAACGCCTCTCGTTTCCCATGCTTGGACTAAACCCTATTCCAAGCACCATGCAAATGGAATGGCATGCACAATGCGACTAATATGCAACCTAGCATACGCAATGCTATGTACTAAAATGGCATACACAATGCGCGTGATGTAACATGGCATACACAATGCTCTAAAATGCAACCTAGCATACGCAGTGCTATTGATTGAAATGGCATATACAATGCACAATGGACTTATACCAACATGAGTGGACCTCAGCCACACTCACATCAGTGGCCATTTGATGGAAATGAAACAATCGAAATGCATGCACACATACACGGATGCCAAGGACCGAACCTAAGGCATGAAATGCCACTCTACCAAAGCATGGCAAGGGGTGAAAGATGGCATACAAACATGCAATTTACAGCTCTGAAATATGATACTCAATGGTCCCGAATCATGCAAACATGGCACGCAATGCAAGCCAGGGGGCCCGGGTACCGAAACTAGTGAAGTGCGTTACACTAGAGGTACCCAAAGTAATGCACCAAAGGCAAAACCAACCCCAAACAGACCCTAGGCAGGTCTGAAACAGTGGAAAATTGGCCTAAAATGATGGCTCAACAAGCATGAAAATGAAGCTCATTCAATGGTCGGTAAACAAGGCATTCGAGCCCGACTCTCAAGCACACTTAAAGAGATGAAAACATGGCAATATGGCATTCATATAGGCTCTGAAATGTGATGTAAAATGACCTCAAAACATGAACACACCTCAGCACATACATGCAATGGACCTCAAATCTTAAAGTTAAGTATGGGTGTTGAACTACAAGCATGCAAAACAAACATCATTCAATCATGAGACCCAAAAATAGAGATAGGACAATCCAAAATAAGCACAATATCAGTTTATGACATGGCCAAAAAGTGCTAAAATCAAGGGCTCACAAAACACGCAAAGAAAACTAGTGAACCATGAGTTGTTCTACAACTATATGAAGCATATGAAAGCTCATCAAACCAGCCAAAAACAGATGTATGCTATGCCAAAACATGCCCAAATAACCACTGAAACTCAGTTAATGCATGCAAAAATGATGAGCTCCTTTGGAAGGCCATGCAAGGGGGTATTCTACACATACAACAAGAACACTTAGCATAGCAAAACCAGCACTGGAAATGACTCAAGAGGGTCCTAAAACCCACTGAAAAATGCTAGAAATGAAGCTTGGAAGTTTGCAAATAGGAGCCCCTTTGGAAGGTCAAAAAGGGCAACAAACTAGACAAGGAGAGAGGGGGTCACCCCTCTCTGATTTTGGCTCTCAAAAATACATCTAAGCCACTGAAAATTCACTGGATTTCAGTGGCTAAGAGGCCAAACCAAGGCCAATGCAAATGCTCTAGTGCATAGCCCTCATCATGAGGAAATGAAGCATGCAAAGGGGAAGATGACCCCAAACAGAAACATGCCCTTAATCAAACTTCAAGAGGGACTTAAAAAAAGACTTTTTTTAGTTTATGAAAAATCTCAAAACTGTTTTCAAGTAAGGCTAAGCTAGGATGCAAAAATAGCCCTAAAAGAGAGATGGAGGATACAAGGGGGTAGATGACCTCAAACAGAAAAGTATCCTTAATCAAACTTCAATAGAAGCTCAAAATAAGACACTTTATAGTTTATGTCAAAACCCATAAATGCTTGAAAATAAGGCTAAAGAATGAAGCAAGATAAGCCCTAAAAGAGAGATAAAGCATACAAGGGGGTAGATGACCCCCAACATAAAAATGCTCTTAAACAAACATGAAGAGGGGCTCAAAATAAGACCATTTTCAGTTTACACCAAGGCTCAAAAATGCGTGCAAGTATAGCTAATAGATGAAGCAAGATAATGATCAAAAAGAGGGAAATAGAGTGTTACCCTTGTAGAGAAGACTTCCAGCAGTTTTTGGTCCCAAAAGACAGTCCCTTAGAACCTCTCAAGACCTTCCAAGAGGCTTAGGTTGGTATTGGAGGTGTTAGGCTAAGAGGTGTAGTGTAAATATGCAAGAAAAATGGACTTTTGAGCACAAAAGAGAAAGATAGAGAGGGATGTATGTATATCTCTTAACCAAAAATGTTGAACCCTTGCAATGGAAGAAGAGGCCTCCATTTATAGAAGAGAGGGACTAAAGGTTCTCAAAGAAGCTTTAAAACTAGGTTAAACATCCTCCATACACGTGTATGGAGGATGCAGCAAATGGCAAACAGCTGGCACAGCTGGAATACACTTACTGAGACAAAGCTGGCCGACCAGTTCAAAAGGTCCAAGGTGGTCGGCCGACCACTTGGCCAGGTCGGCCGACCAAGGGTCAAAAGGTTCAAGCCCCAAAGCTCGTCGTCCATGAAGCCCTTAAAGTTAGCTTTCCAATGCCGCAAACCTTGCATTAAAATTCCTCCTGTGTAAAAAGTTATGCCAGTTTTTGGTGAAGCCGCACAGATTCGGTCCAAACGGATTTCAACCAACCATATCTCCCACACTCGGACTTGGCTTTAGGAGATTCTTGATTGCAAAATGAAGCCCCGGAAGAAATCTTTCCAACGGTACCAACCTCGCATCAAAATTCCTCCTGTGCAAAGAGTTATGCCCGTTTCGGTGACGCAGCGTAGATTTTTTCTCTCCTTCCCGGATTCATGCTGAACCACTTTTGACCACAAAAGCTGATCGTCCATCTGATTTTCTGGTCTGCCATGTGGCCACATTGAAGCCCCAAAAGTTATCTTTCCAATGGCACTAACCACACATCAAAATTCCTCCTGTGCAAAGAGTTATGCCCGTTTCGGTGAAGCCGCGCAGATTCGATCCAACCGGATTCATGCCGAACTTTTCCCAAACTAGTTTTCTTCTCTCTTCTCCTCTTTTCTTCAACTCCAAACCCCTGAACAAGGTGTTTTGAAAGATTTTTCAAAGATTTCATCTCTCTTTCATTCATTTTCACTTTGTCCTTGCTCAGTTTACCGAAAAGCGCGACATTTGACAAAATGCGAGCCTCGGAACATCGTAAAAACTTTATTTCAAAAAAGTTTTGAAAGAGAGGGTTTTAACTGTAAAATCTTTTGATTAAGATCGTTTTGGTCCAAAAAAAGGGGTATGAAGTTGAGATTTGACTCTCTCCTTGCCGAAGAAATTGAACCTTTGCACTGCACAACTTCCAAAACCATCAGTCGCGTTCAAGTCTTAAAGGCGGTCAAAAATGGGGTGTCTACACCTCCTCTTTTAATTTTGCAAGCTTTTCATGGAACCCTACCACAGTTGGCTCATAAGCACAGTCACCCAAACTACTTACTAGGTGATCCCTATCAATTCCTTTCATTCGGTCTCTTAAATTGCTCTTCAAGTGTTGTAAGCAATAACCGTGATGAGCCGATGGGAACACCTTTGGCATAGCTTCTAACAGACCAAGATTACGATCCGAAATAAAAGTAATCTGGTGCTTACCATCAACAACCTTCCCAAGTTCATGCAAGAACCACGACTAATTGGCCGTGGTCTCTGAATCAACAATCGCAAATACAACAGGAAACAAACCTACAGCACAACACCAATACACAACTGTTCACAATATTTCAAAGTGAATAGAAAACAGTATAAACGAAATAGGTCATGTGAATGTTCATATCTACATTGCCCTATTATTATTGTCATTATTGGATTTGGGTTCGTAAACATCAACGATGTGAACATTCACATTAACGACCATTAATAATTCATTGTTGATTGTTGAGTCATTGATAATGTAAACATTCACAGTACTGTTCATTAATGGATCAACTGACATTAGTATACACTGATGTGAACATTCACATCAGTGTTTAATGATGTGAATGTTCACATTACTGTCATTAGCATACACAGATGTGAACATTCACATCAGTGCATACTAATGTCAATGTTCACATTACTTATAATTTATCAATCACTCATTTGTCCAGACTATGCTGCTCAGAGTAAATATTGACATGAATAGACAGCTAAAAAAAATACTAACCATTGTTTCCGTCTTTTGTCGTTGCCGCAAGTAGCTGACCTTTGTACTTTCTTTTGAGGAATGTTCCATCCAGGAATAATAAAGGCCGACAAGAATTGAACCCAGAAATATACGCAGCGAAGACACAAAGAAACGACAAAACTATTGACTACTCATATCATAGTCAATATTGACATAACTCCCCGGATTGTATCGCATCACAGCATCCGAATACCACCACAACTGATCAAACGATAATGAGTGATCTCTATGAATACCAGCCTTTGATTTCTTCACACCCAACCATACGACATGGTAACTCACATCTAGCCCATACTCCCTCTTCAAAATAGTCACCACCTCACACGGCCGAGTCAACGGCTTGTCTCTCACAATTTCAGATATGGTACTCGACACCAAATCTGAACTAACTCGCAGATTCTTCGATGTTCGGACATCCATACCACAACTATGCACATCACTAAACCTCTTGATGTAGAAAAAACTATTTGCTCGTTGTGCTCTACAATGTATAGCCCACAAGCAGCCTCTCTCCTCACGCATCGCACACAAAGCAGTAACTCTTGTTGTCTTGTTCTTGACATATGTAAACTGAAACCCACATTGGATGGCATACTTACAGAAAACCTCACGAAATTCTTGTGCACTTCCAACAAACCGTTGTCCCACACGCGTAATACCATTTGCCCAAGGGGCTGACAACAACACCTTCTCTTTATGGTGGCAAAATCTCCGTAGTGCATCAATATCTTCCTCAACCTCCACACGCAGCGATCCCGAGCTACTTGACTGACCAATATCACTTTTCAACTCAACCACAACTTCTACATGTTGTACCCCCATTGATTTAGCAAGCAATAACATGCTCTAAAATTCTTCCTCATTCTCCAAATCACACCTATTAATACCAGGTAACCGACAGAACAATGAAATAGAACCAGCAGACAAACTCCCCCCATTTTTCACACAAACAGTCCACCAAACGCGAATAACACAATGCGCGAGCAACATTAATTACAGTGGTGCTGCAACCATATGTACACACCAACATCATAAAGGAATCCATCTCTTGTAAAAACACAACAATACAACAATCAACAATAATCCAAACCGATATGAAATTCACATTGTGCAAAAATTAGATAAATACGTGTACAGTTCAAGTGTTAAATCCATAATTCACATTCACAAGATGTGAATATTCACATTGATACATGTACTCTGAATTATATCACCCACACAAAGCCTCATTAAGCAAACATCAAAGTAAAGTGAGAACATTCACATTCTTTACATAATATTAACACGATGTAAACATTTACATTGACACATATACTCTGAATTATATCACCACATAGAGCCTCATTAAGCAAACATTAAAGTAAAATGCAAACATCCACATTCTTCACGTAATACTAACATGATGTAAACATTCACATTGTTCCACATACGCTGAATTATAGAAGATCCACATTCATCACTAATCTAATGACCTCCCCTCCACAGGACCACGATGTAAACATTCACATTGATCCATATACTCTGAAGTATATCACTCACACAGAGCCTCATTAAGCAAACATCAAAGTAAAATGCAAACATCCACATTCTTCACGTAATACTAATATGATGTAAACATTCACATTGTTCCACATATTCTGAATTATATCACTCACACAGAGCCTCATTATGGATACATCAAAGTAAAAGGAATATTATAATATTTTTCACATAATCTGAATGACCTCCCCTCTATAGGACCACGTATGATGAATGTAATTGAAAAAACAGAGCATCCGATCCATATCAATCAAAAAGCAGAGCATCTGATCCATCATACGAATGAAACCATAAACTGAACATGTATTCATACCCAATTGATACTAACCTTAATCATACAATCCTACAATCGTCTAGAAACTCGAAAACAACTGATTTCAACTAGTTATAGTCCATAAAATGTGACAACCGAACACCTTCCTCTTCGTCGTCTTCACTCGAAAATGGCAGAACCAGACTACAATAGCAAGAATGAAACCCTAGCACATCCAAGGCTTGGAACGAGCATGGAAAATAGAAACGTATCCCTCCGAATTAGAATGATGATGAAAATCGTAAAATAGAAACTGCCAAACTGAATCTACGAAGAAACAGGCACGTAATATGTATTAACACTGTACATATATATATATATATATATATATGAGGGCAAAATAGTCCAAGTAAACATATTAAATTAGAAAAATGGACCTTATGGAATATTCAGAAAAGTTTATGGGACTAATCAGGTTATAATATTCCTTTGTGGACTTAATAGGTTATAACAACTCTAAGATGGATTTATCAATAAAAATCCCAAAAAGCATTTTTTTAAAAATAAAAATAATAATTCCGTCCATACCAATTTAGATGTACACTTTATATAGAATAATAAATTTTCAAATTGATGTGATAAGTAATAATAAATTTTTGAAATATAAAACATGACTCAATTTACTATAATAGACTGCACATCAATTAACAAATTTGTAACTTTTATTTATTTGTATAAGGAGTATTTGTTGACCATTTTTTGCAATGTTGTAAACAAGTTGAGTCAAATTAAATAGTAAGTTGATTGAGTTTAACTTATACATTTTATCAAGTTCTAAAAATGTATTCAAACATAACTTATTTACATTTCATTTTGATTCAAACGAACTTTAATCAAATTAGTCACAAGCAAAACTTAAATAGTTTAATTTTTTTTTTACTACATATAATCAAATTTAAGTTTAGCTTGAATTTTTTTTTTTTTTGTTAATTTGTTTATTTAAAACAATTTTTTTATATGCCAAATATGAATCAAACTATTAAGGCTCCGTTTGGCAAGAGCTAAACGGGGCTTTTTTGGCTATTTTAGCCATAAAAGACAAAATAAGCTATTTTAGCCACAAAAAATAAAATATCACATCCAACCCATAATCATTACATTATTCTCTCATAAAAAAAGTCAAAAAAGTCAAAAAATTCTTTCCAAACCAAACTTTTTAGCTCAAGTTAAAATAGTCAAAAAGTCAAAAAGCCAACCCATTACCCAAACGGAGGCTAAATTTGTTTTACGATAATAGTCTTATAGCACTCATTTGGTAACTTATGTTCCATAGAAAGTTACTTTTGCATAAAATAAAAATAGTATTATCCCCCTTAAATTTACATATATTGATGCGTTTAGGGATACGGTATTATCATTATTATTGTGTATTAATTGATTAATTATTAAATAAATTAAAATATTTATAAAAAAATGGTTTATCCACATAATTTATCCCCCTCAAACCTCCCCAAATGGCATAACAAACAAAATTTAAAAAGTTGACACACATTTAAATATTTTTTCAAAAATCTCTCATTACACGCATTTTGTCTTACTACGTCATTAGGGGATTGTGGAAATAAAAAACTGTATTGATTAAAATAAATTATTTAAAGAGAATTCTATTATGCACACCTTATATCACATGTTCCTTAAGTTATGTTGGGTATGTTTGGTTTGTGTTTGAGAGATGTGTTTTAGAGATAAAAAGTACGAAAACATGTTTGGTTTGTTTTTTTTTAAAAGATGTTTTGGAAAATTATTTTGAGATAGAGTTTTGGAAAAAGTGATTGATTTGATGTGTGTGAGAGAGAGATTTGTTTAGAAAACTTGTTTGGTTTACAAGTTTTGGGAAATTTTTTTGGGAAAATTTGTTTGGTTTGGTTATTTTTGAAAACTTATTTGTAGAGAAAATTTCCCAAATTTTTTTCAGAAAATCAAACCAAACGAGCCCGTTATTTTTTTTTAATTACGACTAATTTTCTTTTTTAGCACAAAAAAAATTGGATAGAAAATTTGTACAAACAAAAAAAAATTGAACAGCCAGAAAATCTACACAGAAAAATTTGAATAGATAACAAATTTACACAGATAAAAATTGAATAGATAGACATAAATTTGAACAAATACTCAACAAAAAATCAAATAAATAAAAAAATGTTAAAATATAAAATTAAAATAAAATATTCAAAATTTCTCATTAAACTATTTCACAAAATAAAAATCTCTTACCAATAAAAGAAACACATAACTCACTAGATCTATACTATAGACAATTGCTATAGTAAATTTTTTACTAATTTTTTCTTATTTAAACCTTTTTATTATATATTTTGTTTTAAAAAATACAAAAAAACATTCCAAATTTTCACATCGTGGCGCGCTGTGGTTGATTGCTTTGGCATAATAAACATCGGTACTCCCTATGATCCAAGAGGCGACTGATCTGATTCGGGACGCCCCACCTCTCTCTCTCTCTCTCTCTCTCTCGCTCTCGCTCTCTCTCCGGTTTTGATTCCCGATTCAGGTAACAAAGCTCTCCTCTTTTCAGAGATATATGCTTATCTAAAGCCCTAAATTTTGTGCAATTGTGTAAGTTTTTGCTTTACAATCTTTCTGCTAATACACTAACCCGAACATCTCGATAAAAAAACTTAAAATTTGCATTGCTTTTTATGATTTAGGTGAATCTAATTATCATCTGGAACCCTAGATGTCTATTTCTGTCCCCTGATTTTGTTTTATGAAAGCCTACTGCTTTCATAGTAGTCTCTGAAGCTCAGAATTGAGTTTTAGGGCTCAATTTGGGTGAATCCACTTTGTATCGAAGTGGGTTTTCAATTATGGAAGGTAACAAGGACGAAGCTTTAAGATGTGTGGGTATTGCCAAGGAGGCGATCGCATCGGGTAACAAGCAGCGTGCACTAAAATTCATTGGAATTGCACGACGGCTTAACCATAATTTGTCTGTTGATGATCTTTTGGCTGCTTGCGAAAATTTAGATTCGGGGTCTCCTGGTCCTTCTAACGATGAAAAACCTGTTGATAGTAGTAAGAATGAGGCGGCTTCGGGTAAATTTGCTGAGGTTTCGAACGGGGAGCATAATTATACTGAAGAGCATGTGCAGTTGATTAGGGAAGTCAGGAGAAGTAAGGATTACTATGAAATTCTTGGTTTGCAAAAAGGTTGCCCGGTGGAGGAGATTAGGAAGGCGTATAGGAAATTGTCATTGAAAGTTCATCCTGACAAGAACAAGGCTCCGGGTGCTGAGGAGGCATTTAAGAAAGTTAGCAAGGCATTCAAGTGCTTGAGCAATGATGATTCGAGAAGGCAGTATGATCAGACGGGATTGGTTGAAGAATTTGAGTACAACCAGCAGTACAATGGCAGGCAGCGGAGAAGGAGAACTGGGCATGAGTTTTTTGATGATGATGTCGATCCTGACCAGATATTCAGGGCATTCTTTGGCCAGACCGAGATGTTTCGGGCATCTCATGTTTACAGGACTAGGGAAACAGCCAATCAACCGAGGGAAGAGTTTGGTGGCGCAGGGCCTAATGTGATGCTTCTTCTTCAAATATTACCATTTTTGATAATATTTTTGCTTGCTTATCTGCCCTTCTCGGAGCCTGAATATTCTTTGCAGAAGAACTATTCCTATCAGTTTCCCAAGGTTACTGAGAAACATGGAGTGGAGTTTTATGTTAAATCACCAGAATTTGATAAGAAATTTCCACTTGAAACTCCTGCTCGAGCTAATATTGAGAATAATGTGATAAAGGATTACAAAAATATGCTTGGTCGTTACTGTCACATAGAACTGCAGAGGCGTCAATGGAGCAGGAACTTACCAACTCCCCATTGTGACAAGCTACAAAACTTTGGTATCGCATGAAGGTCAGTTGAAGAGTCCCTTCACTATTATTTAGAGAATTATTGTTTGGTTTTAGTTAGCCCTATGCAGTGGAATTTATTTATAAATATGTGGTGCTGAAACATTATGTGAGCAGTCTATGTACATTGTATGTTATATTTATCAAATGACTGCTTTTCTTTCATTGTTGTGTTTAGTTTGATTTTTCTTGGTAGACTATGATTATAAGTACTTCTCTAACTCCTATCCATCTTGTTTTATTATGTTGGGGCCCCATCCAAGGTAACTTTTTTTGTGTGGAGTGAACTCATGAGAAGATCCCCTAATGACTTGTAACCTTTTTAAAGAGAAGACATATCATTTTTAACTGGTGTTTCTTCTGTAAATGTGATGGAGAGTCAGTTTCTCATTTGCTTATTGATTGTAAGGTGGCTAGGGATTTGTGAGGGTGGTTCTGGCTTCATTTGGGATGGTTTGGGTTTTCCATAGAGTTGTTTCAGGAGTTGGGTTCAGATTTTGGGGAGGCTAGGGCAGCAAAGCAAATATGGAAGCCTAGTTGTTGACTCATTTGTGTTTGATGTGGTTATTATGGAGGGATCGAAACAAGAGGATCTTTCAAGGAGTAAAGGAGCCTTTATAGAAGCTCCAAAGTTTGTTTTTTTATGCCATTCTGTATTGTTGGTTTTCAGGGAGTGTTATGTCTAGCCTAGATCATATTGTAGATTGTAGATTCTCTTCATTTGTATAGGCCTCTTTTATTTTGAGTGCTATAGGTTATCATGGTTTAACCTTTTGTACATGGGCAACATTTCCTTTTGCTGTTATTTTTTAAATAAAAGTTGCTTGAATTATCAAAAATATATATATATATAAATCCTTTTTTTATTCTGCCACAGTTTACATATCCATGGGATAATGCCATTAGTTTTTGTATAAATATGTCAACTTAGACATATAGATAGTTTAAGCTTAACATAGCAGTTTAACTGCATTGATAATTTAGTTAGATTAGTAGTTTATTCTTGTAATATGAGTCCATGAACAAGTTGAAATGAGACTTTGCCCTGTTTGATTGTTGGATTGGATATAAGGGGTTGAGGAGGATATGTAATACTTAGGGATATAGGATGGGTTATAATATGTTTAAGATATGAGAGGGATTATATGTCCTATCGGATCACTTGTTCTATGTTTGGTTAGGGTAGGATGTAGCTTGGTCTCCCCCCATTATATACCCCAATCAAACACACACTGGTGAATTTCCATTTGATTTTTCATCAAGTTTACAGTAACCTGCATGTCATGGTTTCAGGTGGTGGAATGTCTTATTGTTGGATGTAGATTGGTATGATTTTCCATCTCTTGTTTTGCTTTTGAGGAAAAAACCTAATTTTCTGTAGAAATTTAATGTATAAAGAGAAATGATTGTATTATTGATTGATATATTCATATGATATTCTGTCTATTACAAATGGTTCCTTATATAGATGTAGGTGTAGTGGATGGTGTGTAGTGGATGTTGATAGTGGGTTTAGTGGAGTAGGTGAGGTGGTAGTGGTGTAGTGGGTTAGGTTTAGTGGGTTAGGTTTAGTGGGTGAAGTAGGTGATAGGTTTTAACAGCCCCCCGCAAACTCAAGGGGGATAGGAACTAACCAACTTGAGTTTGGAGAAAGTAACAAAACAAGAAAATACATAAAAAATAAAAGAGGATAGGAGATACTGTATGGTCGTGTCAGACCGTTGTAGAAGACCGATGTAGAAGACACTGGCTCGTGTCGGACCGATGTAGAAGACAGTTTATGGGGTCATGTCGGACCGTTGTAGAAGACAGTTTACGGGGTCATGTCGGACCGTTGTAACAGACACTGTTGTGACAGTTGTTGTGACAGTTTACGGAGTCTTGCTGGACCCTTGTAGAAACTAACCGGAATCAATGTCGGGACAGTTTACAGAGTCTTATCGGACCCATAAAGGAGCTAACCGGAATCAATGTCGGGACAGTTTACAGAGTCTTGTCGGACCCTTAAAAAGTCGCACCCTCAAAAGGTGTGCCCAATTTTTCAAAAGGCGTACCATCAAAAGGCGTGCCCAATCCATAAAAAGGTGTGCCGGACATGATGATGGCGAGGCACGTGAGTGCCTTGGTTGGCGCGCCTGTTTGTCGTCTGTCGGCAAGTGGCGCGCGATGCGCGGATCGGCCCTGGCTATTTAAACCAAGGTTGAGGCAGAGGCTGAGGCAGACAAAAAACTTCTGAAAATCCTCTGAAAAAACGCTTCCTTTGCTGAGAGAGAAACTCTGTAATACTCTGTAACGAGAGATATTCTGTAACACTCTGTTGCCCAGAAAATGGCCTCGTCTTCCCGGAGTCTGCTCACCCTCTTTCCCGACCTCAACGAGTCAACAAGAGAGAGAACTGGAGCAGTGGCACTGGAACCTCAACCGAGTGCCCCGGAGTTTACTCCGCTGAACTTTCCGATGCGGTCTGTGGAGCAAAGAATGGCAGTGCAGTCGGATGTGGAAGCCAATCAGTATACATTAAAGTCATGTGTGGAAACCATGACTGCGGTTACAAACTTGTCGAACCGGCTGCAGAGTAGGGCAAATGAGGTGCAGCAGTTAAACTCCCAGCTGGCTCTGCTCCAACGCATGTATAAGGATGCGCGAGCAGAGATAAGTGTGCTAAAGGCGGAAAATAAGGAGCTGAAGCGGAAGGCCACCGTGATGTTCCGGTTTGGAGGTCCGCCATATGCTGCAGTGGAGGAGCAGGGAGTAGTGATCATGCCCAGAGGAGTGGGAAACACGGACGCAACACCGGCAAGGGCCGCCCAGGACGGAGGCAAGAAGAAGAGACCGGCGGCAGAGTAGAGAAGAAAAATCCCAACTGTGAATGTGGTTGTTTGTTTGTTTGTTTGTTTGTTTGTTTTTTTTTTTTTTTTTTTTTTTTTTTTTTTTTTTTGTAAAATTGTGATCGGGGTTGATCCCTGAGATGAATAAAATATGGTTTGGTATGCAAAGCTAGATGGTATGAATGGAATTGGAAAAAGAGTAAAAATAATGTGAAAGAAAAATAAAGAAAGAAATAATAAAAATATATTTGAAATAAAAAAAGGAAAGATGGGGGAAAGAAGGAAAGTGGTGTGGAGAAAATAAATAAAAATAAGGGAGTTTGAAATCAAACGGAGGAGAGAGGATGATGTTTTTTTTTTTTTTTTTTTTTTTAATATATAATAAAAAGAGATATATAGATATATATATATATATAAAATAAAGAAAATGGGGAACAAGGAGTGCACCAATTAAGCTTTAGAATAAAAAAAAAAAAAAGTTTGGGTGGTGGATGCAATGTGCTGATGGTGTTGGGTGGAAAATAGTTTAAAATGGAAAAGTATATATAGAATTAGAAGAAGAATAGTGAAGTGGGTGGACCCAGGAGGTTCAATGCATGTGCTGAAGTATTTATTTATTTTATTTGGCTTCGGTAGAGTGGATCACATGGGTGAGGAATGATAATAAAAACAAAGGGGTTATTACCGAGGGAGGGCCATGTATAGTGCAAAATCCACCACTGGAGTAACAAATCAAGCTTCCTCTCCATTGGAAGAGATATATATGTAGTGAAATCATATCCTGAAAGGTTGGTTTCCAAAGCTGAACTGGTCTGTCTTCACTTTCTTCAACTTTGTCTTCTTCGTTGCAATTTCTTGGAATGGATTTGGTCCACCAAATTCTATCTGGGAGCACCTCACCTTCTTCCTTTTTCCCTTGTCGTATTCTTCATCCCATTCATCGCCTATGTACCCAATGCTAGCAGCATCTACACCACTTGATCCTGTAATCCGAGATGAGGGCAGTTCAATCCCATTCATAAGAAAGCTCTCACAGCTTGTACAAATTTTCAACTACAGAGGTTTAGAGGAGACAATTATTGCACGTTGGGTTGCTGAGAAGCCTCAGGAGGATGCAACAGATGTCAACAAGGAGAACACTGCAAATGAGGCTGGAGGAAAAGAACCTGAGGATAAGGAGATGACACTTGAAGAGTATGAGAAGGTGCTGGAAGAGAAGAGGAAAGCGAAGGTATGTGTAGAGAATTTTAGTGGATTAGGTTGAGGTCCGGCGGACGGCTAAGGTGAGGTTGCCGCCCGCCGGTGAAGCAAAAAATATTAGGTTCTAAACCCGCTCTGATACCATGTAGAAATTTAATGTATAAAGAGAAATGATTGTATTATTGATTGATATATTCATATGATATTCTGTCTATTACAAATGGTTCCTTATATAGATGTAGGTGTAGTGGATGGTGTGTAGTGGATGGTGATAGTGGGTTTAGTGGAGTAGGTGAGGTGGTAGTGGTGTAGTGGGTTAGGTTTAGTGGAGTAGGTGAGGTGGTAGTGGTGTAGTGGGTTAGGTTTAGTGGGTGAAGTAGGTGATAGGTTTTAACATTTTCCATTCTTCATGATTTGTTCTTCTTTATTTAAGTTCATTTTCTCTCTTATTAAAAAATATTAAGATAAAATGACCTGTAAGAATAATAGCCAATGGGTGGGGCATTTATCTGTTGAAGGTCAATTCATTGAACTTGAGTAATTTATTACCTGAAGAGCAACGAAGTTAATAGACTGAAGACGATAAAATGAAACTTACCTGTAATGTTGTTTATCAAAAAAACACAAACTTACTTGGGAATTTTAGCTGAAGTTGAGACATAATGACAAATAATAGAATACTACTCTTTTCTGCATCATTACTAAAACAGTGGTCTCATTATTGCCTTTTCTAGCAAAACCACGTATGAGAGACATAGCAAACCACCTTAACCCTGGAGGATGATGAATCCAAATCAGAATCAGCATTTCCAGAGTTTGTGCAAATTGAAAATTAGTGAATTTAAAAGTAATGTTCCATGACTCTTTCAGCTCATGACTCTTTTAGCTCTAATACTCAATATTTTATTTTAAAATATTTTTTTGTCCTTATCATATATTGAAATTGATTTAATCTTGGGAAGCACCCAACTAAAATCCTGCCAATACAATGCTAAGTAGAAATATACTATATACATATGTATACATTTACAATGTTTGAGGATGCCCCCATAGATCAACACATTCTTTCTCCCAAAAACATCTTAGACATTGTTTTAGATAGGTAATGATTTGAACTCCTGGATGCCAGACTAAGGCCTCATATTGCGCATTATTTAAGGGGTTTTGTGTATCAGTTTCAATTGGAAACTCAAATCAAGAGACTAAAAATTATTGTTTTGCTACTGATACTGCAGTAGTGGATGCCTGCAATGTGAAATATTGCAACTGTATCCAATGTCAAGCCAGTTCTGATTTCCCCCAACAACAAACTTCTGTTTTCTTGCTTATTGAGCAATTGAATGTATTCACCTTTGTCTCCAACAAGATAAAGCTTGTAGGCAGGGACCTCTTTAACTGAAAAACTCATCTCTTGTTATTTTACATTGAAAAAGAAAAAATGCTAAATAGCCTTCTCAAACTTGATTATTTGTTAGTTTACAGTTTGCACGAGAGTCGATGTAGTCATTGTTGTCTTAGCACGTTCAGATAACTCTTGTACTTCCACTGATGTGATTATGCATATTTGCCTGTTAGGTATGGTCTTGCAAATTTGCTAGTTTTGATGATACTTGTATTTATTATCATTATTATTATTTCATTTTTTTTTATAGATTGGTCGTGGTTCAAGCTTTGTGGACTCAATGGCTAAAGAAGAACATGATGATGATGTACCTGGACTTGAAACAACCCACATAGACAGGGCAGATAGTAGGGTTCAATTGCGCAGATGTGACCCTAGCCTTCTGATTCTGGAGCAACCATCTATCTACCCAGGTGATCCAGGATTGTGTTAAGGACGGTTTTTTGGGCACCCAAATCCCACTACATCTTTTGGTTTATGACGATACTGTATCATGCAAATTGTCTTCAGAGTATCTGATGGCTAGTAAGTTGACAATAGAGCGAAACCTGATTGAAAGTGAAGCTATTAAATTTACAGTAACATGCATCTACATTTTTTTATGTTTTGTTGTTCATCAAGCTTTGATATTGTCTTGATTATGTGCTTGCTTAGTCTGTTGGTTAGTAATTGTCTCATCATTTGGTTGCCTCGCAGCGTATATGCTGTCACACTGTTGTTCAGGCCTATATTGTCACTGTTGGTCATGCCTATATCAGTAAAATGATGTGAATTGTGGTTTCTAATGAATTTTGTTTCTATCTCATGATTATCTATCCGAGTTTAGAGGTCACACGTGGGTTTATTTTTCATGGATATTTGTGATTCAATGTTCAGCCGTCTAAATGATTCGATTTTAAGCTCTCGTTTGGCATGAGATTTTTGGAGATTAAAAGGTTAAAATAGTTACACAAAAAAAAAAAAAACAAAATAGGTTAAAAAGTCAATAAGACAAAATGTTACATTCAAATCATAAATTTTTTAATCTCAAGCTAATATAGCAAAAAATCAGAAAGTCGAAAAGTTAATTTACATTCCAAACGAAGCCTAATACACAATCAAATGAGTTATCATGAACAAAGGAGTCGATGCTACCATTGTCTATTTTTTTTTTGGCGATTATGCAATGTAAAATCATTTCTCATCTCTAAATGAAAGTTGGGGCAATATTATCGTATCTGTAAAAAAAAATTATGTCAAAGGTAAAAAAAGGAAAATGCGTGGTAGCTCGAGAGTACAGCGGCTCGAACGGCTCGACAGCCCAAAACGACGTCGGCTGTTTTTTTTTTTTTTCTTCTTCTTCTTCTTCTTCGTCTAGCTGGTCTGAAACCAGAGGGAGAGGGAGAGGGAGAGGGAGAGGGAGAGGGAGAGAGAGAAAGAGAGAGAGAGAGAGAGAGGAGGCAGGTTGTCCGTCGCAGCCCTCCGCCGTCGCCTCTGCCCGATCGTCGCAGCCCCGCATCGGCCGATCGTTGTCGCAGCCTCTGCGCCTCCGCCCCTCCTCCGCCTTCCCCCCTCGCCTCCGCCTCCACCCCGATATGTTGGCCCCCTCCAGTCCCTCCTCCTTCTCCTCCTTCGCCCTCCTCCAGCCTCTCCCTCTCCCTCTCCCTCCTCCTTCTCTGTCACTTTTTCGAGCCAATTTCGAGCCTCTCGAGCTACAAATCACTGCCGGTAAAAAAATAGCCTGTGAACAATGGAAAATGATATTCTGAAATTATTTAATCATTAGACATGTGAAACAATCACAAATTTTTTTCTTTAAAAAAAAGAAGAAAAATAATACTAGACACACTTAAAAATATTGGAAAGGTTTTTTTCCGGACTGTATGGATTGGAGAGAGCTATTAGGCCTTTGTGGGCTTAACACGAAGTTTGTGTTGATAATCTGAACTGTTCAATGTGTAATGCTCGTCAAGTACATCAGTCTTGTAAAAAATCACGTTGATCAAATATTGATAGCTATTTAATCATATCACATTTATGTCAACAATTGCATTTTTATTGTTGATACAAATGTGATATGGTCAAGTGGATATCGATATTCAATCAACATATTTTTTATAGAAATGATGGGACTTGTTTGGTTTGTATCTCAAGATACAATTTTTGTAAATTTTTTTTAAAATTTTGTTTGGTTCAAATTTTTTGAAAAAAAATTCCAAATCACTGTCTCTCCTACACATTAATCAATCACTTTTTCTATCTCTTTCTCAATCATTTTTTCTTTTACACACATCTACTCAATTACAACAAAATATTAAATCATCCCAAATTCTAAAATTATTTTCAAAATATACAACCAAACAAATTTAAAAAATTTAAACTCTCCCCAAATTTTTTTTTTGAAACTTTATCTCAAAACACAAACCAAATAAACCCGATGCATTTGACAAGCTCTACACATTAAACAATTCAAATTATTAATATGACCTCTATAATGGATTCATAGAAACCCAACAACACCCCCCTAATTGGAAAACCCAACTAAAGAGAACCTCAAGTTTGAAATATACCTCCAAAAGAGAAAAGTTTATATATAAATTTTAACCTTGGCATGTATTTCACCTAATATTATGTCAAATTAATATATTTGTTTTGTTCACACCTTTATTAGTGTCATTAATATTAATAAATTAAAAAAAAATCACTTAAATTACATTATTTATGCATGTGTATGACTTTTTCCATTAAAAATATAGGCATTTGATCTAAATCAAAATTTTATAACTAAGCCAAAAGGAGAGTTCACACTCCTCGCATGCCTGCTGATGAACTTTTTTGTTTGGTCCAAACCTGCTGATGAACTTTTTTGTGTGATCCAAACCTGCTAATGAACTCGATCTGTAGCATTTCGAATCTTTCTGCCAGCTCTATGCTTTCGAAAATAATATATATATATATATATATATCCAGTGGTAGAGTCAAAAAATTAAATCAGATGGGGCACTTATTAATTAAAATATTATAAATTTTTACAAAAATATTTCACATAAATTTTTACTACTGACTTTAGGAAAGATAAAAAATAAAAATAAATAATCAATGTGTTTGGTTTGAATTTTTTGAATTAAATTTTTTGAAAATTGAGTTTTTTTATTTTTCGTATTTTTTTGTTTTTAGTGAATAAGTTTAAAATTTTAAACATTTTTTTTTTTACTTTTTTATGTGCATCTTACTTAGATGTGTCTAAAAAAAATATTTGTGAAAAGATATTTTAAAAAATTAATAAATACATAAAAATATGAAAATGTACTGATTTTTCATATATATATTTTTTTTTGTATTTTTTGTATTTAGTGAATTTTAAAAAAAATCTCAAATTATATACTTTTTAAGTGTTTTTACGTTAGGTGTGTTTAAAAATTAAAAAAATTGCTTAAAATATTAAAAAAATTCTGTGAAAACAAAAAAGTAGAATGATAAAGTTTAGATGTCAATAATGTTTGTATTTTGTAATTAGTGTACCATGGATAATATTACAAAAAGTCATGGATATAAAGTTTTAAAATAAATTATATAACGATAAAGTAATTTTTTATACAAAATATGCGTAAAAATTCAATATAATAGTTATACCACCTCATCATTTACATGTGATATCACCAGTCAATAGTAAATAAACATATAGAGGATGAAATCTACATGTCAAATATAATTAACAATTCAATTGATTCTATATTTTTATTGAGATTAATTATGTTTACATGTCAATAATGATAGATATCACCATTATATTAGAATTTTTATAAATAATAATATTCAATGTGTTTGGTTTGAGTTTTCTGGATTAAGTTTTTTGAAAATTGAGTTTTTTTATTTTCGTATTCTTTTATTTTTAGTGAATATTTTTTAAATTTTAAATATTTTTTTTTACTTTTTTAGATGCATCTTAGTTAGATATATCTAAAAAGTAAAAAATTTGTGAAAAATATTTTAAAAAATTAATAAATGCATAAAAATACAAAAAAAAAAATATTGAATTCTTGTATTTTTTTAATTTATATTTTTGGTACTTAATAAATTTTTAAAAGATTTTTTTTACAATTTTTTTACTTTTTAGATATATTTATGTTAGGTGTATCTAAAAAGTAAAAAAATTACTGAAAATATTTAAAAAATTCAGTAAAAACAAAAAAATACGAAAAATAAAAATATAAAATTTTCTAAAAAATATTTTTTAAAAAATGAAAATAAGCAAGCTGATTATAATTTTTTTATTTTCAATAAAACGATCATTACATCTCATTATAAATAATATTTTTATTTAAAATATCTTCTTTATATTTAAAAATAATAATAATAAAATCCAAAACCCCGGAGGAGGGGGGACCCCCTGCCTGGACCCTCCTTCCCTCCGCCCATATATCTAACGTTCCACATGTCAGCTGTAGACTCGCCCCATTTCTTTGACTGCAAGTCTGCAACTCTCCTTACGATTCCAAACAACTTTCCCACATCATTTTGGATTTGGCTTTTTTTCAATTAAATTTTTAACTGGATCAAATCAAATCATACGGTTGAGATTCTTTATCGATAAGGATTATTGAGTAGAGATTTCGTATTTTTTTTTATGGATAAGAGTCTTTGAAAATATGATTTAATTAAATTTTTTTAAAGATTTTTATCAGTAAAAATGTTTCGTTTAATAATTCTTACTAATAAGAAAATCTCTATTTAATGACTCTTACTAATAAGAAACCTTTATTTAATGATTTTTATTGATAAAAAATCTCAACTATCAAGTTTTCAGTTGAAAGTTTAATTGGAGAGAAACCATTCTCATTGTTTATTTAAAATTTATTTTGAAAGTATAATATGTTATGGTGTATGTTTAAAAGTAGTAAGAAATTTATTTTTCTGAATATTTTTATGAATAATTTTGTTTTTATGAAAAAACATGTAGTATTGTTTTTGCTACATATTTTTATTAAAATACTAAATTACAATAGGTGTAACTCAATTTTTACACTGTCGGTGACGCTGCATGTGAGAGAATATGTAAAAGGTTGGATAAGAAATTAAGCCCTCGTTTGGTAAGTGATATTTTTAGTTAAAAGTTAAAAGTTATCAAAAAAAGTTAAAAAGTTAATAATTTATATTAAAAAGTCAAAAATTTCATTTTCTTTCTCTTTTTTGCATATCTTTATGTAAAAAGTCAAAAAATCATCCAAATATACTGATTTTTTTTACATCATATTTTAGTCAAAAAATTAAAAAATTACTAAAAAAATATGTTCCCAAACGAGAGCTAAGTAAATGATTTTTTTAACCAACTACACATATAGGTACGAGTGACACATCTATATTCATAATTGAAAAATGATATTTATACAAAATTTAGGGGTTGTTTGAGATATTCTAAATAAATGTATTTTTTAATTTTTTATGAAATATGAGTTGAATTTGAAGTGATGTAATAGAGAGGTGATGTGACTTAAATAAGATAGTGACTTTTTGACTCTTTTAGAGGATGACAAACAAGGCCTTAATACAATAATGATACTCTAGCAATTATAAATATAGTAACTTGGCCACTCGGTGGATAAATCTAAATTAGAATTTTCTTTGTCTAGAGATTCAGACTCTGAAATATTATGGCCCCGTTTGGTAGATCTGTGGAAAAATAATTATAGATTATAATTTAATAGATTATGACTTATAGCTGTGAACATAAGCTGTTAACATGTTTGGTGCAACTGTGGAATTATGGATTTAAGCAGTAGAGTAGTGTTTGGTTAATAAGCTGTAAAATAACTTTTTACTATATAATTGTCCTTTCTACTCTTATATGATATAAAAATGATTATTTTGTCATTTTTTTTCAGTTTTAATTTTCATTAATAAAAGTTAATATAATTAGTATTAACTAGTATCAATTAATATAAAAATTGATACATTTCTTAAAAATGAATGGAAGTATTATTGTCACAATTATTTTCTATTATATATTAATTAGTATTAATTAATGGCTTAATTAGTATCAATTAATATTAAAATTATTAATTAGTATAAATTAATATTAATATTTAATTTTTATTAGTATCAATTAATATTAATAATCAACCATTGTTATTAATTAGTATCAATTAATAATTAATTCATTACAAAAGTATACAATATTAATTTATTAATAATTAATACCAATTAATATTAATTTTTTTAATTAATATTGATTTTTTTCTTTTTCTTCAAAAATATATAATTTTTTATTTTTTAATTAATATAAAAATATACAATATGAATTTATTAATAATTAATACCAATTAATATTGATTTTTTTCTTTTTCTTCATAAATATACAATTTTTTATTTTTTAATTAATATTAATATTAATATTTGAGTATTGACGAGGGCATTTAAGTAATTTTAACCCCCCATACCAGCAGCACGCTTAAGTCAAAAATTTAAACATCCCTTGACCAACTTTTGAAATAAGCTGAGAAAAAGCTTGATTTAAGCTATAAGTTGGTTAACTTAAACTACACCAAACACAATATTTTAGTTTAAATTAAGTTAAAAGCTGAAATAAGCAGCTTCTAATCTGTACCAAATAGGCTATATGTTTATAAGGATAAACTCTAACAAAATTATCAAAATATCCTTTTACTTTATTTTGCCATGGTTTGATTTTTTTTCTAGGCTAAAAAATCATAAAAGGACACACACAAAAAAGTCAAAAATCACAAAAGGACAAAAAAAAGTTTGCCATTCTAAAGCCAAAAAGCCAAACAAGAAAACCAAACAAACAAAAAAAGTCTCTAGCTAAAAAAAATTAAAAGTCAAAAAATCAACTAAAAAAGCCATTATCAAACGACCCCTTTGTCTTTATGATTCTCTCTCTCTTAGGCCATGTTTGTTTGGCTCCTTAAGACGGGAGATTTGACTAATAATATGTGAGATCCACCTAAAGAGTGTTTGGTTAGAGATATGAATGAGGGAATTAATTATCTTTTTGGACTAGTAGTCCCTCCATGTGGTAAGACTAACAAAGTCATGAGATGGTTGGTATTATAAATTGAGTGAGGAGATTAGTGAAATTTTAAATGATTTTTAAGCAAAAAATTATATTTTTTAGAATAAAAAAAATAATTATAATATTAAAAAATACTAAAACTTAAAAAATATTAATTTTATATATTAATATTGTCTATAGTATTACTAATTCAGTGGTGTATAAACAAGCATTCTTTATCATATATCTCCAACCTAATATCACCACACTAATAATCTCTTTACTCAATTCCACCATGCTCTTAATCCTCTGTATGAGCCAAACAAACGTGGCCTTAGATCTCTCTCTCTTCTCCAGACCAAACCATTCTCTCACTCTTTCTCTTTACTCCGACTTTATCTCTCTCCCTTACAGCAACCGATCCTACGGCCACAAGGTGGCATCGCTGCCACGCAGCATGTGGCTTCGACTCCGTTGCCATTGCTCTCCTTCTGTTGCTTCTCTACCACCCTCCTCTCCTCTCTTCCCTAACCTTCACTTTATCAATCATCGCTCCCTCTTCTTCTGTTCCATCACCACTACAAAAAAAGTCATTTTTAGCTACTAAAATATTGGTCGGCAATTGTCTGTTTTTGGTCGCCAAAGCCGCGACAAAAAATTTTGGTCGCCACATTTGTCGCCAAAAACCTGTCAGGGAAGGTTTTGCCGACTAAAAAGCCTTTGGTCGGCAAAAAGCTACTCTTTAGTGACCAAAATTTTGGTCACCAATAGTCAATTATATTTCTTTAAAATCATACATTCACCGACCAATGTTTTAGTTGTCAATAGTCAAGGAATCGCCGACCAAAATCTTTAGTCGCCAAAAGCTACCAAACGGCGACCAACATTTTTAGTCGCCAAAAGCTTCATCCGTGAAACAAAATAATTCATTGTTAAGCTTTGCATCCGCTCTTATAAAGACTCAAACCACTGACCTCCCACAACATAAGCCTTATGCACCACACATTTCCCAGTACGCCAGCGTAACACCACATGATTATATATGTAATATATATTATTTATATATATATTTAATATACATAATTATTTTTATTGACATAATTTATGTGAAATAAATTATTTAGTAGCAAAATAAAAATAAAAATTTAACTTTTAGCGACCAACATAATGTTGGTCGGCGAAGAGACTTTCGCGCTAAAAAAGACCACTTTTCGCTACTAAATTTGTTTTTAGTCGCCAATTGTACACTTTTTGGCTACTGAATTTTTTTTAGTACCAAAAAAACTTACTTTTGGCTACTAAAAAATGTTTTAGTCTGTAAAACCCACATAATTGGCGACCAAACTTAGAATTAGTCGCCAATTATAGACTTTTTGGCTACTAAATTTTTTTTAGTCGGCAAAAACTGTACTTTTGGCTACTAAAAATGTTTTAGTCAGTAAAATCCACATAATTGGTGACCAAAATTATAATTAGTCAGCAATTGTTGACTTTTTGGCTACTAAATTTTTTTTAGTCGGCGAAAACTATACTTTTGGCTACTAAAAATGTTTTAGTCAGTAAAACTCATATAATTGGCAACCAAACTTATTTTTAGTCGCCAATTGTGGACTTTTGGCTACTAAATTTGTTTACTCGCCAAAAAGCTTCACAATTGGCTACTAATTCTTTTTTAGTCGCTGAAAGCTATACTTTCAGCGACCAAATTCTTTTCAGTCGGGAAATTTGGTCGCCGAATGTGTTTTTTCTTATAGTGCACCACTCTCTTTCTCTCTCTCTCTCTGTTGCCCTACCATCGCCGATACCTCTATCACCGATCGCATTTTTATGGACTTCCGCATCTGCCCTACCTACTTCCAAAACCGAACCCTAGGCGACAAACTCTTCCAATGCTTTGACTCCAAACCCTTAGACCGACTTGTTCTCAGCCTTTACGACAATCCCGTCCTCATCTTTGCCGCCGTCTTTGAAGATGAATAATGTTCAACTCGAAGGCTTCCTATTTCAGATCTGCGTTGTCCTCAACCAGAATTTGAACTAGATTCTTTGATCTTGAAGGCTTCTTTCTCTTCTTCCAAATCAAGGTACAGATCTAATCTCGTAACTATAGTGTGGATCTCGCTTTGTGTTCTATACATCTTGCATATTGTGAAGAAATTACTTCATATTACTTGTATTTTGAGCTGTCTTACTGTGAATCAACCTTGTTCTGGTTGTGTGACAACCCTCACCTCTGATTAGTGTTAAACTGTGATTGAGCATGATAAGTGATTGATTAGACTGAAATCCTTAATTAATTGTGTGAGTGTGTTGTTTAGAATGCAATTCTATCTGTTTGTCATCGAATGATCTATTCATGTTTTGACTTTGAATTGCGAATTGAAAGCCTTGTCGGCGACCGATTCAGAAATTTATGAGTGTTTTATGCTAATTAGGATTTATGTGATTTTATGGTAACTTTAATTAAAATTTGATTTAGAATTATTAAATTAGATTAAATAAAGTTAAATTACATTAGTTTGCATTTACTATCAAATTGACATCGAGTGGATTAGTGCTAGGCCATTTATCTTAGTCTTGATTCACATGTGTTTGGCATCATCCTTCATCATTTTTCCTAGACCAAACGTGAGAGCGAGAGAATTGGGAGAAAATTGAGTTCAACAAGGAGTCTTGCTTGAGACAAAGAAGAATTGAAGGGAATTTGCATATTTGGGTTTCCATACTTAGAATTCAAGACCTAAGGTAGGAATTCATCTCTTTAATTATGAATTTGAGTTGTTTCTTGCATGGTTCATGGAAAATTGGAGTTTAGAGTCAAGAATTAGCTCAATGTGTTAAATTAAGAGTCCATTCATGCATGGATGCCCTTATGTTGGAGTTTTGAGGTTGTTTTCATAAAAATTCTTACATGCATGTCCATGTTTTGGTTGTAGTCCATGAATTCACCATGACTTTGAGCTCAAGCTTACATTTGATTATGTTTTAGAGCATTCGAGTTCATAGGAACTCATGCATATTATGTTCTTGCATTATTCTTTAAGTTTCATCCAAATTGTGTTCAATTACCACACCTTTGGGCTTGATTTTATAAAATGATCTTTGAAACATGTTGTATTATGGGTTTCTATGTGTTTTCTAGAAAATTAGCCCAGAAAAATTGAGTTTGAAACTTTAACGCTTGAGTTTTGTGCTTGGGGATCAATCTGGAAATTCTAGATTTTTGATCCACGCTCAAGTGGGAAACTCCACGCTCGAGCGTACCCTCTGAGTACATGCACTTCCGCTCGAGCGTCAATAGTCACGCACGAGCGTGAAATGCATATGCCCAGAAGTTCTTGTGTTTTGCAGTCAGCTCGAGCGAGGGACTTCACGTTCGAACGAGGGTCTGAGTCTTACACTTGAGCATGGGTCAAACGTCCATCGAGCGTAAAAAACGTTCAACAAGTACTTTTTCTTGTGTTTGCAGTCCGCTCGAGCGAAGCTCCTTTGTCTGCATGTCCGCTCGAGCGTAGAAAGCCACGCTTGAGTAGGATCCCTATTTTCAACAAATTTTGAAAAGTGTTTTAAAGTGTAATTTTTGCATCCTCATCCCATCCTAGGCATTCCTAGGGCAAGTTTAAGGTATCTAATGAGGATAATGTTATAGAACCACACCGAGTCAAGTTTAAGGGCTAAGCTATTAATCCCAAGTGTGTAACTTAGTGTGTGTGCTCGTTCTGCAACTGTGTAGGGTTGGCACCCGAGGACGCTGACTAGCCTGTCTATAGCCCAGTACTTTGTGAGTAACAATATTGTAAAGATACGTTCAATTATAATTATTTCTGAACGATTGACTGTACTGCTTTCTGAAATGACATTACTTACTAAATGAATGTTTATCTTATTTGTAAACTGTATTCGTGGCATCCATGGAAACTTACTGTTACTGTACTGTTACTGCTACTGCTACAGAGATCTCTGTCAGTTCTAATATTTGGAACTACTACTGTTTACTGTTATGATGGCCATCAACTGACTGTTCGGTCTATTAAGACCTACTGTACTGTTTTGCTATTGGATGTACCACATATGATTACTATGTTTTCTAGATGACTGATATGGCATGAAATATGAGCCACTGATTGAATGACTGATTTACTGATGCAAATGACTATTTTAATAAATGAAAGAACATTCATTCTTAACCCCTTTACGCATATGTTATTCACTGGACTTTAGCTCACTGTTTATATTTATATGTAAGTATCTAGGCACCGGACCAGAGCTAGAAGCGTCGAGTTAAGCTCTTGTTTTGTCAAGCCAACCTTTGTGCCTTACTTCGAGGTTCCAAATCCGTTCAAGCCACAGTTGTTTTGGGGTGTTTCAAATTCACCCCTTTTGTTTCTGTTTTGTAATAGATGAATAAGACTCAACTGTACAGTTATGTTTTAGGGATTTGGTCCCTAAACTAGATGTCATGTATATATGACGTATGTATATATGTTTTGGTTATGAATGTGGCTTTGTTCATAAAAGTCTTTTTGCATTCAGGTTTCATAGCTCATTGGACATCTTTTATTTACTGTTTGGTTTCCGCCAGCCCTTTTACTCTGTATTATTGTTATTCATGTTAAGCAGGCCTTTGGTAATCACGGATTACTGGTCAGTTACGAGGCTAAACCTATAGGGGCGGGTTTGGGTCGTGACAGGTTGTTGCATCTCCAAGTAAGAAGTTACATGGAAGTGCAAAAGATGATTCCGATGAACTGGTAAATCTGACGAAAGTTGAGGCGAAGATCGGTGCTTCAATTTTATTTTATTTTACCGGTTCTTCAAGACTCCCTGTGAAGGGATTAGATTCCTTTTTTTTTTTTTTTTTGGCTTGTAGATCTGTTTGTTGTTTTTTTTTCCTTTGCTCAGATCTCCTTCTAGTTGTCAATGATGATAAAAAAAATAGATTGCAACAAAAATATTTTTTTTAAAAAAAATGATAGATAGGACAGATTTTAAAAATAAAAAAATTGTTCGTGCTTCAATTGTTGTTGTTGTTTTGATATTGTTCTTGCTGTAAATTATTTGAACTGATAAAGAGCTTGTTTAGGAAGAAAATTTTTTAGGCTTTTTGGTTAAAATAGTCTCAAAAAATAAAATAGGTTTTTTAATCAATAAGACAAAACAATACATCTAACCTATAATCATTATATTTTTTCTCTCATAAAAGTCAAAAAAATATCCCAAATAAGACTTTTTAATCTCAAGTTAAAATATCTAAAAAGTCAAAAAGCTAACCTATATCCCAAACGAACCCAAAAACATTTTAACAGATTAGTCTCTATTCCCTCTCTATGTATATCACAATTTAAACTGATAAAAAAAAAATTAAGTAGATAGAAAAAGGGTAAATTACAAATACATCTCTAAGGTTTGATTAAAATACAAATTGCCCTTGTGGTTTTGGAAATTACATTTCACCCCCCGAAGTTTCTAATTTCATAACAAATCATTCATTTTATTAATAAATCATCAAGTTAATTAAAAGTTTTTAACGATGTTAGAAATATATTTCAATTAATAATTTAGGTAATTTTATTATTATATAGGAAAACAATTATGAATTTCATTGTTTTAGTTAATTCTGTTAAATAAAAAATACTAACAATGTGGTATTTGTAATTTTTCAAACTATGGAGGGCAATATGTACGATAAACAAATCTTAGGGGGTGTATTTGTAATTTACCCTTGAAAAAAAATAGGTTTGTGAAATTCAATAGATAAGGAAAATAGGCTTTGTGAAATTCAATAATAGCAAGAATTTCAACAGATAAGGGGAAAAAATTAAACAGATAATAAAAAAATTGAACAGATAGAATTTTTTTTGAATAGATAAGTAAGAATTTTGAACATATAAGAAAAATTTTAGACAGATAGTAAAAAAATTTGAACAGATAGTCAACGAAAGTCAACAGATAAAAAAAAAGCTAACAAATAAATTAAGGGGTAAAATTGAAAACAAAACATCCTTCAAAACAAGATAAAAAACTTCTCACTAAACTATTTTACAAAAGCTGAACTTCTCAAATATCCATTGGACCTAATGACTTTCGACCTCCTTAGATTGGATTTATCACTATTTTACTCTTTTGACTTTTCATTCAATAAATGAAAATAAGCAAGATATATCATTTCATTTTGTATAAAAAAATTTATAAGGCAATTCTTAAGTGTGCAAGTGCATATCATTTGTATTTGCATAAATTCTCACAAATAAACGTAATTTATCTCACAAAATCGCGTAAGTTATTACAAACATACATAAATTAATCCATAAAAATTTGAAAAATCACAATTTACGTATATTTGTGAGTAACTTACGCAATTTTATAAGGTAACTTATGTATATTCGTAAAAATGTAAACAAATATATATGGGTTATTATGGGAAATTAGTTAAAAGCTGACTTTTTAATTTTTTTTTTTGATTTTTTTTGAAAAAATGTGTGAAAAAATAGAGAGATAATGTGATCTAAAATAAGTTAAAAGCCAATTTATAGGGGATTTTGTTTTTTAAGGTCCCTAGTATTAAGATTTTATAATATAAAAGACATTCAATATTTTTATAATGTCAAAGGTCCCTCGATATTGATCCAAAGAAAATTCGATCTAGAGAATTTCTCTGGACTTCCCAGAGGATTTCTCTCCAGAGAAGAAATTATCTGGGAAGAATCTCTCTAGAGAAATTCTGGAAAGACCAGAAAATTTCACTAGATTCCAGTCTACAGATTTTCTCTGGATTTCCAGAGAATTTCTCTGATTTTCACAAAAATTTCTCTTGGTTCAAACTTGAAAAGTTTTCTGTCGTTCCAATCACGATATGTAATACACAAAATCGATCACCTAAATAATCAACAATAACAACCAATATATATATATATATATATAAAGAGAGACTGATTGACTAAAACGATAATTTCTCTAGGTTCAAACCAGAGAAATTCATAGAAATTGAAATTTCTCTAGTTTTGTTCATAATTTTCTTTGACTTTGTTCACAAAGAATTGAAATTTTTCTGGCTTTGTTAACAGAGAATTTCTCTGGCTTTCTCTAGGTTTAAATCAGAAAAAATTGAAATTTCTCTGAGTTCAAGTTAGAGAAATCCAGAGAAAATTGAAACCGTTAAAGATATATACAATATGTATCAATAAGGATTTTGAAAGAGAGAGATCTAACCAAGGACATATATGAGGCAACCCCTCAAGTCCGCACTATAAAGTCTTCATCAGCTCACATAATGCACGACATTTTTGGCATAACTTGTTCAATCTGTTGGCTTATTTGCAACTATAAGAGTAGTGCATTCATGATGGTTTTAAGCTTCACATCTTCCATATCTCTAGCATAGATCTTTGGATTTTTAACCATTTTAAACTCGTGTGTGACATCTTTGGATTTTTAACCATCTTAAACTCGTGCGTGACATTCATTTCTGATCAGTGATTACCCAACTATCAGCACTGCATATTGGGGATAATTGCACCCTCATTGTGAAATATCAAACATCAAGACTTGTTTATGCCTATTAATTTTGATTCCATAATCTGTCTTAGTAAAATCTTGTAGCTATCTTTTGTATGTTCCTTTTTAGGTACAATTTGCAATTCAAAGTAGAGTACAAACACATCAAAAGGATCTAAATGTTTAAGGATCTCTAAGCTCAAATTCAATGGTGGACTAACAAAATTGAAGCTCTCTGTTTCTTCAGCTGTCGCTGAAGAAACACCCACACCTACTAAGGCACTCTATCTCTCACTCTCTCTCTTTCACTCCAACAATGGCGACACCAAAACGGTGAAATCTGGTCGATTCTTACTTGTAGAGGCCTCAGATCTCTAATCGAAGGAGATTTGAGGAGAGAGATCTACGAAGAGAGAAAGACTTGTAGATCTAGTGTGACAGTGCTGAGCAACTTTCAGAACTAAAGAGAGAGAGAGAGAGAGAGAGAGAGAGAGAGAGAGACGGGACGTCGAATGTAGCAGCAGAAATGTGGTAACGACAAGAGAAGTAGCAGCAGAGATGACAGAGAAAGAGAATAAGAATATGTGAGATATATGGGGTCGGTAAAGACCTTAGACATCAGAAAATAATATTGTAGACTTCTCTCATTACTAAAAATAGGAGAGAGACCATAGACTAATTTTCTCTTTAACTTTTAACCATATTTTCAAAAGAGCCCATATTATGGATCCTAGACATTCAAATACTTTATTTTTTTATATGTATCATTACTCATAGGGCTGCAAATGAGCCAAGTGTATGTTTGGGCTTGTTTATTAAGATTTTAACAAACTCGAACTCGAGCTCAAGCTCCAGCTCAATAAAAATTTAACGAACTAAGCTCGAGCCGAGTTAGCTTAAGCTTGACTCGAGCTCGAGTCTGTCCATAAGCTTTAACAAACCAAACAATTTATAAATTTTACTTGCGTGTAAGACTAAAGTTACAATTAAAATTTTGATTATATAATTATATATACAAAATATATAAACATTGTAAAAAAATAGTCAATATTTTATCAAAGTAATAATATCTACTACCACTATTATATAAATATTCGATCTATAGTTAACTATTATTTACATTTATATTTTTTGAATATATAAATAACATATTTATCTTATTTTTTATACATATTTTTACATTATTTAATATATAAATAATGAATGTTAAACAAGCTAACTAATGAACAGAGTTTTAAAATGTTTAGATTTGTTTAGTAAAAAATTAACGAGTTTAAGTTCGAACACAAAAGAAAATTTAACAAATCAAATTTGAACGAGCTCTTACCAAGCTCAACCCGACCCTATTCGCAAACGACGCTACTAATTTGTAACCCTAATTACTCATAATAATTCAATAGAGAAAAACAACTAAAACTTTGTAATATATTTTAATCATCCTTCAAAAGCACCCCCTATTATGCATCCTAGACATTCAAATACTTTCCTTTTTTATATGTATCACTACTCATAATAATTCAGTAGAGAAAAACAGCTAAAACTTTATAACTTATTTCATATTACATGATCCCAGATCCATGAAAAGAGATCAAGACCAAGAGGAGTTGCCACGTGCAGGTCTGAAGAGATCTTATAAAAAAAAATCCAACAAACGACAAAAAGAAGAGAGAGAAGAGTCAGCCGCCGGCACCGACAGTGCTTTCCGGCGGACAACCACCAGGTTATGAAGCTCAAATTAGCCACATTGGAATCACAAAAAGACTATAATACCCTCGAATACTATAATATGGACCAATAATAAAGGATAGAAGTAAGGGCAATTCAGTAATTAGAGAGCAAAATTCAACTTCCACTATGTTGAATGACCGAAATAACCTCAAAATTGCCAACAAAAGTCAAGGGTATTTCTGTAATTACAACCACCCACCATGCCCACCTTCTTACACATCTCCTATACGTAAATGTACTGAACAAAAACAAAAATACAAAAACAGAATCAAATAAAATCACAATAAAAAAACAAAATCAAAGCAGATCGATTACTACTACTACTCGCCGGAGTCATCCTCGCCGCCGAAGATGGAGAAGCGGTTGTAGAGGAGGAAGAGGACGATGAAGAGAACGAGGGCGACGCCGACGGGCGAGCCGCCGGCCCGGTGGATGGAGTCGGGTTCGCCGGTGGAGAAGATGGAGGAGATGACGGAGCCGCCGGAGTCGGAGGAGAGGAAGTGGATGACAAGGAGGAGGACGATGGGGAGGAGGAGGAGGCCGACGGGACTGAGGAGCTCGGCGATGAAGCCGGTTATAGCTTCACCTTGGTCGCCGAGCATGGTCGGAACCACCATCAGCAACACCACCACCACCGCTAAGAGGACAGCGTACGGTGGCCCTTGGCGTTCTTCGATCATGATTTTGGGTGAATGTGTGTTTGTGTTTTTGCTTTTGGTCGGTTTTTTTTCACCTACGCTTCTCTCTCTTTATTGCGTGTTTGTGTTTTCTGCTTTTGGTTTTTGGTTTTGTGAGGAGTAAAATAATAAGAGGAGGAGATGGTACTGTGTTGATATAAGGGGCGGTTGGGACGCGCTTGTTTGAAAATCATCATTTCCACACACCCTCGTCAAAAAGGAGAAGAAACATGTTTTGTAATTTTATATTTGAATAAATTACAAATACATCTTACGTGGATGTTTGGAAAATTGTTAAGTATGTTGTTTTAATTTTTAGTTATTTTAATAGGTTAAAATATTTATATTTAAAAATATGATTAGATTTTTTTATACTTAGATATAATGTTTGTGAGAAAAAAAGTAAAATGATTATGGATTTAATGTAATATTTTGCTTTATTAACTATTTTAATCTATTTTGTCTTTTTTGTGAATTTTAGGTTAAAAAGCAAAAAAATTGCCTTTACCAAACAAGGCCTATATTCTGCTTCTTAAAGTTTCATAACACTTAGCCCTTTTTAATTATAAATTATTAAGTCAATTAACATTTTTTTAATTATGTTAGAAATATATTTCAATGTAATTTTATTACTATATAAGATAACAGTTAGAAATTCTATTTTCTCCATTAATTCTGTTACATAAAAATTATGACAAGAGAATATTTGTAATTTTTCAAAAAATGTATTTAAAATTGTATTTTTCAAGAGAATATCTGTTAAATCTCAAGAAGTGTATTTATAATTTACTCTCTATATTTAAAAATTTGATGATTGAGAAAAATTTATTTGCATTTTTTAACGATTTAATGAAAGAAAAAAAAATTATTTTAACGATTTATTAGATGTAAGAATTATTAGGTGAGAAAATATTACACTTGTTAGATGTGAATGATAAATGTAAAAACATGACAGCGTTATGTTAAATATTTATACAATAGAATGGATATATTTGTTAGATAATGTCTCAATGGGACCACATAATTAAATGTGGTGTTATCATTTATAAGAAACCTACAATTTAAGTGATTCAATTTAGTTAATAGGTTTAAGGGTATATGTGTTATGGACCTAATGTGTAGATACTAGTTGTATAATTTCTATTTCTATGAGGGGCAGAAATAGAAATTAAAATATATTGGTTAAAGTTGGTTTTCATTCCTTTTGAACTTCCACAACCTTTCAGTTTTGAAAACCAATAAATAGAAATTAAAACCAACAATGGTTAAAGTTGGTTTTCATTCCTTTTGAACTTCCACAACCTTTCAGTTTTGAAAATCAATTACAACATTTAAAAGGTTATGGTCATTATTCCTTTCCAAGTGGAAAAATAAGAACACTGCCATTTTTCTTTCTAAATCCTCTCAAGGAGAAACATAAGGCACCAAAGGGGAAATGATTAGAAGGCAATAACATAATCAATAACAAAGAGTTCATTGATAATCACGCTTCTGTTTAACCGTTCATCAATGGATTCAGGTATGTCATTTTGTCTTGATTTCTTGATAATACACATGGTAAATGATCCAAAGTGTAAGGTTTATGTCTTGAAATTTATGTTGACAATTGGTATCAGAACATGCATATCATGTGTCTTATCAGAATTGATATGCTTTATTCATTCTATTTAGTTTCCTGGAATCAGATTCTGAATTTTCTTATGGATGTAAATTCTGTTTTTTCCTGTTTTGTTCTGTGAAAATGACAATCTGTTTTCTGGAATTGTAAAATGATTCGGTGGGCAGTTTTTTTTTTTTTTTTCTCTCAAATGGATGAACATCATGTATTTATATATATATATATAGATATATCTTGCGATTTGATCGGTTTAATTTTGAACATCATAAAAAAAAAAACTATTTATTTTTTGGACCCGTCAATTCTATTTATATATATATATATAATTGGGATTGCTGCAGATTATATAACCTATACGGGGTCACAAATTTAGAAATCTTTAAATTTAATGTAATTTCATACAACGTCTACAGAAATTTAATTTTCTAACACTCTCAATATAAGTCAATTCAAACAAGATGTCACAAAAGTGATCTCTCTTGTCTAGATTGTTTTATATGGAATGTTTTGAAGTTCATGTCTGTGTATCTCATGCGGGTATTTATCGGTCCAAAGACATGATTAAGACTTGGCAGAATTACACACACATTTTGTGGTGATAAACATGTGCCAATTGTCAAGAAAACCTAATGTGAATAATAAATCCATCAAAAGATAGATTTGTTATTTGACATAACTTATTGTCAATGTTTGATCATTACAACAAGAATACCACTTACAGTTAATATCACTACCCAAAGGCTTGGTATTAATGTTGTGCTAGGTATCTTGAGATGTTGTCATTAAATTAATTTATTTAGAGATTATCTGTTTGGTAACTTAATGTGAGCATAATTGTTTATTCCTTTTATTTTCTTTTCTATTTAGCTTTAATATCGACTACTTCAATCTCTGCCAACATGAACAATGTTCCAATGTTAAATGGAACAAACTTTAAGGACTGGAAAGAGAACATATTGATTGTTCTCGGCTGCATGGACATAGACTTGGCATTAAGGATGCCAAAACCGAATGCTCTCACTGCACAAAGTACTCCTGAGGAAACTGTGTACTTTGAAAAGTGGGATCGTTCTAACAGGCTAAGTCTTATGATCATGAAGCGTGGGATTCCAGAAGTTTTTCGGGGTGCAATAACAGAGGATGTTACCGTTGCCGGTGAATTTCTTTCAGAAATTCCAAGCGTTTTGCTAAAAACGATAAGGCTGAAACAAGAACGCTTTTAGCAAGCTTGATTTCAATAAAGTATAAAGGCAAGGGTAATGTTCGCGAGTACATCATGGAAATGTCTCATCTTGCTTCAAAAACTTAAGGCACTAAAGCTCGACCTATCTGATGATTTGTTCGTGCATTTAGTTCTCATCTCTCTTCCTGCACAATTTAACCAATTTAAGGTTAGTTATAACTGCCAGAAGGAGAAATGGACTCTCAATGAGCTCATTTCATTTTGTGTGCAAGAGGAAAAGAGATTGAAGCAAGAAAGGACTGAAAGTGCTCATCTGGCAAGCACCTCCAAGCATACGGGCAAAAGAAAGCATAAGGGAAAGGAAGTTGCTATTCCTCAGGGTCCGGAACCAAAGAAACAGAAAGTGCAGGATGGTTGTTTCTTTTGTGGCAAGCCCGGACACAGAAAGAAGGATTGTGCCAAATACGTCACCTGACGTGTAAAGAAAGGTACATTTCATGTTTTGGTCTGTTCTGAAATAAATTTAGTTTCAGTACCAAGAAACACTTGGTGGGTAGATTCTAATGCTACTACTCACATATGTGTTTCTATGCAGGGTTGCCTGAACTACCGAAAGCCAACTGATGCTGAAAGATACATCTTTGTGGGTGATGGCAAGTCAATAGAAGTGCAGGCAATAGCGCACTTTAGATTATTACTGAAAATCGGTTATTATTTGGATTTATTAGACACTTTTGTTGTACCGTCCTTTAGACGGAATTTAATTTCTGTTTCTGTATTGGACAAATTGGGATATTATTGTTCTTTTGGAAATATGAAGTTTAGTATGTCTATTAATTCAAATGTTGCTGGTACTGGTTTACTTAATGTGTTTGATAATCTATATTTGCTCGAAATTGTTGCATCTTATAATACAACCTTGCATGTGGAATCACGAGGTACAAAGCGTAAATTAACTAAGGAAAATTCAGCCTCATTATGGCACAAACGCCTAGGTCACATCTCTAAATCTAGAGTTGAGCGCCTTGTGTCTGATGGAATTTTGGACTCTCTTGTTTTTTCAGATTTTGATGTCTGTGTTGAGTGTATCAAGGGAAAACAGACCAAAATAAAGAAATATGGTGCCCATAGGACTACAGATGTCTTAGAATTAATTCATACGGACATTTGTGGCCCATTCCCTATGGCGTCTTGGAATGGTCAACAACATTTTATCATATTCATAGACGACTATTCCAGATATGGGTATCTATTTCTTATCCATGAGAAATCACAGTCTTTGGACGTATTCAAAAAATTTAAGGCCGAAGTTGAGTTACAACTCAACAAGCAGATTAAAAGTGTCAGGTCTGACCGTGGTGGTGAATACTATGGCAGATATGATGGATCAGGTGAACAACGTCCAGGACCGTTTGCAAAATACCTGGAGGAATGTGGAATCGTCCCACAATACACCATGCCAGGATCACCTAGCATGAATGGTGTATCTGAGAGACGAAACCGGACTCTTAAGGATATGGTAAGAAGTATGATCAGTCATTCTACTTTACCAGAGTCCCTCTGGGGTGAGGCTCTAAAGACAGTAACTTATATCTTAAATCGAGTGCCAACTAAAGCAGTTGTAAAAACACCTTATGAGCTTTGGGTTGGGCGAAAGCCTAGTCTAAAACATTTGCATGTGTGGGGGTGTCCTGCTGAGGCGAGGCCGTATAAACCTCATGAACGGAAATTGGACTCTAAAACCATTAGCAGCTACTTTATTGGCTATGCCGAACGATCACGGGGTTACAAGTTTTATGATCCCACAAATAGGTCAATATTTGAGACGGGAATTGCAACATTTTTTGAGGATGTTGAGTTTGGGGGGAGAAATCCAGTTAGAGACATTGTCTTTGAGGAGGAAGCAGGAGTAATCCCACTTCCTACTACTACTTTTGACCAATCACAGGTTCCTATACCTGTCATTGCTCGAGAAGTAATTTCGGATCCTCAACCAGACAATGTTGTTCAAGATAATATAGTTCAAACCCCCATTCAAGATGAGGTAATTGTTCCTGAGGAACAAACTCTACAACCTCAACCTCAAGAATCTGTGCCATTAAGGCGATCCACCAGAGAAAGGAGATTTGCATTTTCAGATGATTATATTGTATATCTCCAGGAATATGAGGTAGAAAATGGAATGTCGAAAGATGATCCAATCAACTTTCGTCAAGCCATGGAAAGTTTCAACTCTCATAAGTGGATAGAAGCCATGAATGAAGAATATAAGTCTATGCAAGACAATAAAGTTTGGGAACTTGTCTCATTACCAGTTGGTGCGAAGCCTGTAGGTTGTAAATGGATATTTAAAACCAAAAGGGATTCAAATGGTAATGTGGAGAGGTATAAGGCACGTCTTGTAGCCAAAGGCTTTACTCAAAAAGAAGGAATTGACTTTAAAGAAACTTTCTCTCCAGTTTCTTCGAAAGATTCTTTTAGGACAATTATGGCGCTTGTTGCATATTTTGATCTTGAGTTGCATCAAATGGATGTCAAAACAGCTTTTCTTAATGGTGACATTAAAGAAACAATTTATATGGTGCAGCCAGAAAACTTTGTGTCAGGAGACCCAAAGAATATGGTTTGTAAATTGACTAAATCCATCTATGGACTCAAACAAGCTTCTCGTCAGTGGTACTTCAAATTTCATCAAATTCTCACTTCGTATGGTTTTGAAACTAATGTTGTTGATGAATGTGTGTATCACAAGTTCAGTGGGAGTAAACACATATTTTTGGTTTTATATGTTGACGACATATTGCTTGCCACAAACGATATAAACTTATTGCATGACACCAAGAGATTTCTATCTAAGAATTTTGAAATGAAAGATCTTGGTAATGCTTCCTTTGTATTAGGAATCGAAATACTCCGAGATCGTTCTCGGGGTATTCTGGGATTATCACAAAGGAGCTATATCGAAAAAGTACTCAATAGATTTAGCATGCAAAATTGTAAATCAGGTGAAACCCCGGTTGCTAAGGGAGATAAGTTTAGTCTCAGCCAATGCCCGAAGAACAGTCTTGAAATTCAAGAAATGCAGAAGATTCCTCATGCCTCGGCTGTAGGGAGTCTAATGTATGCTCAAGTATGTACGCGTCCGGATATTGCGTTTACAGTTGGCATGTTAGGCAGATATTTAAGTAATCCTGACATGGATCATTGGAAAGCAGTCAAGCGTGTTATGCGATATTTACAGAGAACAAAGGAATATATGCTCACATATAGGAGATCGGATAAGTTAGAGGTCATTGGATATTCCGACTCCGATTTTGCTGGATACCAAGACAGTAGGGAATCCACATCAGGCTATATTTATCTGTTAGCTGGCGGAGCAATTTCTTGGAGGTCTGCAAAGCAGACGCTCATAGCTTCATCCACCATGGCCGCAAAATTTGTAACATGTTATGAGGCATCAAACCAAGGGATATGGTTGCGGAATTTTGTCACTGGGTTGCGTATTTTGGAAGGCACTGCAAGACCACTTAAGTTATATTATGACAATAAGTCTGCAGTTTTATATTCCAATAACAACAGGAGCTTGACAAAATCAAAGCATATTGATATCAAGTTCCTAGTTGTAAAAGAAAGAGTGCAGAGTGGACAGATTTTCATAGAGCACATTGGGACAAACTCCATGATAGCGGATCCACTTACGAAGGGACTACCACCCAAGGTCTTTCATGAGCACACTGCTCAGAAGGGTGTTGTTCTATTTGAGAACATTCTGGTTTAGTGGGAGTTTGTATTTATATTACTGCTTTATGTCAGCCTTGAGTTTTATCTATGTAATTAGATTAATTTCTGCAGAAATGAAATATTCAGTTTATTACGCTCTGTTACGTATTGTGAAGTATTGATCTCAATAAAGTTAAGTAGGACCAGTTGGAAATAGGCATGTATGGATCACATCACATGTAATTTCCATGCTACGCATCCATGATTGATTTATGTCATTTAGCTGTATTAGTATACGTGACCATTGGTGGGTCGAGTTACGATTGATGTAACGAAGATCGCTTTGATCCTATATTAATATAGTTAATGGACAAGATTGTTTGGATACCCTCAAGTTATGATAACAAATTTCTGAGCTCACTAAAGTTAAGCACATTTTTCAGGATACATATGTGGTCCAGTGGGAGATTGTTAGATAATGTCTCAATGGGACCACATAATTAAATGTGGTGTTATCATTTATAAGAAGCCTACAATTTAAGTGATTCAATTTAGTTAATAGGCTTAAGGGTATATGTGTTATGGACCTAATGTGTAGATACTAGTTGTATAATTTCTATTTCTATGAGGGGCAGAAATAGAAATTAAAACATATTGGTTAAAGTTGGTTTTCATTCCTTTTGAACTTCCACAACCTTTCAGTTTTGAAAACCAACAAATAGAAATTAAAACCAATAATGGTTAAAGTTGGTTTTCATTCCTTTTGAACTTCCACAACCTTTTAGTTTTGAAAACCAATTACAACCTTTAAAAGGTTATGGTCCCTATTCCTTCCCAAGTGGAAAAATAAGAACACTGCCATTTTTTTCTTTCTAAATCCTCTCAAGGAGAAACATAAGGCACCAAAGGGGAAAAGATTAGAAGGCAATAACATAATCAATAACAAATAGTTCATTGATAATCACGCTTCCGTTTAACCGTTCATCAATGGATTCAGGTATGTCATTTTGTCTTGATTTCTTGATAATACGCATGGTAAATGATCCAAAGTGTAAGGTTTATGTTCTGAAATTTATGTTGACAATATTATGTGTGTATGTTGTTTGTAGGCCGAGTAATTCCTATGCATATTTAAATTATAATATATATATATATATATATAAGCTCATTTTAATTAAAAATAATAAGAATATCTATAAATAAAAATATATTTATGTAAGGCGTGGGATTCAGGATCTTATATCTTGAAATTTTCAAAATATTTATTGTCATTCAACCATATTTTGAAATTCTTAGAACTCAAAATTATTATATAATTTAACAATTATATTTTGAAATGGAGAGGTGACAAAATTTAAAAATAAAAATACTTTGACCTTTTAGTGATTTCATTAGACTAATGTGCACTTTATTAATAGTTTTGTATGCCTAATTCAGTGTGCGTACACAAACTTTTGAAAATTTTATTTGCTTGGTCTTGTTTGGGAACAGGCTAATTTAGTAACTTTTTAGTTATTTAGTTAAAATATAAACTAAAAAAAATTAGTATGTTTGGGATGATTTTTTAACTTTTTTTGAAAAGATGTGCAAAAAGTAGAGAGAAAAGAGAATCTTTAATTTTTTGATATGAATTGTTAACTTTTTAACTTTTTTAATAATTTTTTAATTTTTTAACTAAATCGGCTAGTGCCCAAACTAGGCCTGTGTAATTTAATTGGTAATGCCTTGCCTTGGTTCTTTGGTTATTCCCCTTGTCACTCTTAACAATGCTACATATATTATTAAACAAAATGAATAAGGGTCATTTGGATCTAGTCACTTTGGAATAGGTCGCATATCAAGGTAGTTGATAATTTTAAGGGAAAAAAGTTTTGTTTATATGATATCAATGTTAATAAAAACATTACTTAAGTAGCATAAAGCCTAGCCTTGAACAATGTGGTAAACTTATTAAAAAAAAAAAAAAAACACTAAGGATTTGTTTAGTTGTATTTTTATTTTTCATGTTTTCATAAATAAAAATAATAAAAAGTTTAGAAACACCCATTCTTTTCGTTTTGAAAAAATAATATACAAATTAATAAATTTTACAAATTTATTTACTTGCTGGTATGCCATAGAATAATAAATTTTAAAAATTTTAACAATACCCACTTCAATGGTATATTTGGTGTTAGATCAGAAGAAAAGTAAATTTTTTTAATTGGTATAATATCACTCTTTCGTTTTGAGCCAAAATAATTTTTAAATTTTTGAAGCAACTTTGTAACTTTTCATGAAAGGTGAATTATTTTCAGCAAATCAAATTAAATTTTTGCCAAACAAATTTTATGCATTTTGAAAATATATATACGTATATATAAATCAAAACACAACAACAAAAAAAGGACGTGACACTCCACATATATTGTAATTGGTGGAAACAGTAGAGCTCACGATTTTATGTTGAGGGATTAAAGAATATGATAAAATATAATAATTTATAATTGGTAAAAAATACCGTCACATGACGCCTAAGATTATCCAATAATTTTTCACTAAAAACACGTTTGTGATTAAAAAAAATTTAAATTCCTTAGATTGCAAGGCTTAGCGGGACTTTTTTCACGCGAAGGAGACGAGAGATTTTTTTGAGGCGCGTTTGGGAAGCGTCTTAACTCTGTCCCACTCAACTCAAGTATGCACAATTTCCTCTGCGAGGCCCATTATTCTTACCCAGTGTTTGGTTTTTATTGATTGGAAGTGGGGAAAAAAATGGGTGGAAAATTATTTTTTCCTAGTTAGTAGAGAAAGAAAAAGAAAAAAAATTTTTTAAAAAAAATTTCTGCCTATATGTATGTTTTTAGTAAAATTATTAATAAGAATTTAAGTAAATTAGTATTACTCTTTCAAAATACTTGACATAACGTTTGTAGAAACACTTACCAAATAATCAAATTTTCTATCAAGTCAAATTATTTTTTCTTTTATTTATTCATATCATGTCAAAATACGTGAAGGGTTTGAAAAAAAAAAATTGATCATTTACTCAGTGTCTATATTTTTCTAATAATTGAAGAATTTGGAGAGAAAGTTAGCAATTGCCAACAAATTTGCTTAACAAAGGGTTCCCCCCTCCTTCCCTTTTCCCATTTGCAATTATTTTCTTTCCTTCTTTCTATAACCAAATAAAAGAAAGCATTTTTCTCCAAACCTTTTTTATTTCTTTTTTTGCACATAACCAAAAAAAAAGAAAAATAAAAAACACACACTCTCTATCTATATATTTTTCTCCAATAGATATTTCTTGCTAGACAAAATGCATCAAAATTCTTTGTAATTGTTGGACTTATTTCCTATGAGCTTAAACTTTTGAAACAATTAGTGGCTTAACATGAATTTGGGAATGCCTTGGAGCAGCATCTGTTCTGTTGCAAAATGGGTTCATTTCGGGATTCATTTTGATAATGTAAACCGTTCACATTTTAGAATACATCAAGTAAAATATGTCTGCAAAAAAGCAAGTTAATCGGATATTGTTTGCCCATTCATTCACTAACATTTGTATTCATTTTAATACTTTAAATCACAATTATTATTTATTTTTGTAGATACAAATGTGAGTGGATGAATAGGCAAATAATATCTGATTAATTTGATTTTTTACAAGTATATTCTACTTGATGTATTCTAAAATGTGAACGATTTATATTATCAAAATGGGTCTCGAAATTGCTCCATTTTGCTACACAACAGATGCTGATATGCGGACTGCTTAACGTGCATCTTCAATTCCGGCTTAACATTCTTAGTATTGGAGTTCTAGTTTTAAGAAATCTTTTGAGTTTAGGATATTATTTGACTTCTTTCTTAATAACTTAAACTTTTGAGGTATTTGGCTCCTTAAGATTTCGGGATATATTGGGTTTAAGATCTTTTGCACCCATTATCTCTGACACTGTACACATAGTTTTGTCTATTTTTATATATTTTGTTTCTCAGACTGTTTGCTTGATGAGATCGCATATAAGTAGAGGTTGAATTAAGATTTCATCATTAGAGGAGTCAAAAGATAAATAAAAATTTTCACCATATACATAAATACATATATATGTACAATATAATGTATAAATTATATCTATACACATAAAAAAAATTCGAATACCATAAAAGTAATTTCTAATATGATGAAAAAAAAATTTTGGTACAAAATTGTACGGGGAACAAATATTCAGGCAAACCCATATTCCTTTCTTCCAAGCTCCGTTTCTGTCCGATCACCTGCGTGCACAACAGCAGTGAGCTACCCAGCGGTTTGTGGCTGGAAAACCGCTCCGACGACCAAGTTAGCACACACCTGAGGATAAAGAGAGTTGAGTGTAAGTGTTTCTCTTACCAAATGTTTATCTCCTTTGGCATGGGGGGCGCAGACCCGCTTATATACCTTTTGCGCCCCAAATCTAGTTCCATTCGTCTCTCGACACGTGGTGCTGCCATCCCATCTGTCAGCACAAATCTTGCTGTACATTACCTAACCCAACTGCCAGCCCACTCTACTGAGAGCTCGGCAACCGGGGTACAGCTTCACGGTCACCGACATTCAGGCTGCACTTCATGCCCACGTGTAGCAATAGTCGAGCTCCATCCCTATCGTGCCCGATTGCATTCCGGCGAAGTTGAGCTCCGGAAAGGCCACATCGATCAACCAAAGGCTTTCCTGCCGAGCTTCCGGCATAAGCTTCATTGTCGAACCAAAGGTGTATGCCTTCTGGCCGAGCAACGCAAGTTGCACGGTCACCACTGGTGCGAGTAGTTTGGCCACGAGCCGAGCGGCCCCAACCCTGGGCAAGTACTAAGCTATCTCGGCCCAACATGCCTTTGGGCCTTCAAGATGCTCGGCTTTTATCTCGGCCCACTTCCGGCTCATAAATCTCCCTCTCAATTGCCCCTTAATTCCGTCCGCGCAAGCGTGACTGGGATTATTTATCCTGACCGGGGTAACACTTCCTCGGTCTTCGGTTTTGCAAGAAGTCAACCGAGCTGGTTTTCTTGCTCAGCTCCTTGATTCACTCGGTCGACGCCTCGTTTGGCCTTCTTGTCTCTTCAACTCTGACGCTGCCATTAATAGGGGCACGTGTCAATCTCTTATTGGTCCTCGAGCAGCCAACCTAACCGTCCCCTCAAATTTGAATTTGGGCGGCTTCTCCCCCTCTATAAACATACCCCTTCTCGCTTCCTTTCATTCCTACTGCCTCTCTTCAAGCCTTCGACGTTTCAAAGCTCAAGCTCCCCCAGCAAAACTTCGCCCCTGCCATTCCTTGCATTTGTGCTCGAAGAAGTAGGCCATGCCCTCAACTGGTAAGTTCCTTGAACCTTGTTTTTGCTATTTCAGTCGGCATTTCACATATTAGGGCACTAAATCCGTAGGTATTAGGACATAGGCACCCAAAACCATCCCTAACCCTTCATTTTCCTTGTTGTTCTTCATTTTCTCTGATGAACACTGAGGATCTGGGGCTGACCGGGCTCCAGGTCTTCCTTTGATCCAAAAAATCATTCGGACCGAACAAATACGCAGTTTGTCCCAACCTTAGTAGAAACTGGGCTAACCAAATGACTTGGCCGTTCAATCGGGCTAACATCTGGTCCGCTTGGGCGACCGAGCTCCTTGATTAGCCTTTACGACCGAGGTGATTTGGCACTCTTCATGACCGAGCTAAAGCCAAGCTCGCTTTGCGCGATCGCGCTCCCTCTTACATTTGCCATCCTTTTCCTACAGAGTCCAAGGGGACCATTGACCATTACCGAGGCTCTCAAAGACCGACCAGCCATCAATCACCAGACAGTGCCAAACCTCCTCAGCCCAGCCAAATTAGCTGGTTTCACATGGGGAAATTTCGCTTCCTCGTCGATACTCAGGTTGCGCTGGCCACGTTTAGGGAGGAGTACGGTATCCCGGTCGACGCCCACCTTGAGCTCGCAAAAATTGAAACAACGCCTTGGGACAGATTAGAACAGTGCCCCTTCATCGTGCTGTCTATCATCGAAGGAGGCCTTCGCTTCCCGGTCAACCCATTGATGATTGAATTTCTGCGTCGGACTAGGCTTGCACCCACACAAGTATCAACAAACACTTACCGAATTATCAACGGCGTCCACGAGCTAAGCAATCGGCTAGGCACCAACTTAGGTTTACCCGAGATACTGAGGCAATACACACTTGGGCACATCGGCGATGGCCTCGCTTATTATTTAAAAATCCGACCGGGCAACTAGTGATCGGCACCCCAGATAAAGACTTACATGACGATGACTTTTTCTGGGTGTCTGGCAACTATGAAACAGCCGACGTACCAGGCTGGTCAATTAGCAAGAACTTCGGTTCCACAAGTAAGCCGCGCTAATTTGCTCGGTCAGTTGCCTTTCTCCAATATTCTGCACTTAACCATTTTTCCTGTTTCCTTTGCAGCGATTCAAACCTTGCAAGCCAACTACCAATATCCCAACATAGAAGCCATCCGGACTGTGCTTCGCTACAGCCACCGGGATTGTAACGAGCTGCTCGGTTACACTCCAACTTACAGATATTCAACTCCACGCCGGAGCAAAGTGACAGACTTTCTCCGTGCTCCATCACCTCCTCCAGACCCAACTCTACCGGACGTTCCGCTAATCCGGTTGACCGAAGAACAAGAGATGGCCAAACGAAGCCGCATCAAGAACCTCCTCATAGCCACTTTAACTGAGATACCGAGCATCATTACCCACCCGCCAGCTGCCGGTCAATCCAGTGGCCCCGTGGTTGCCTTGGCATCTCTAGCCGCCGGGCAGGCCAGACAAGAGACTCGCCGGGCTGGCAAAAGACCTTGCGCAAACTTATCTGCCGAGCCGGTTGTCGAGCTAACCGCCGAGCAACCCGCTGTCACCGCCGACCCCACACCATCATGGCGACCGCAGCTAAAGCACCGGGGTAAAGACATCCCGGCTAACGCTTCCGTCAAGGGCGATAAGGAGTATTTGCTCGCCTTCGACCATTCAAAAGCCCTTCTGCTGCCGAGCGACGTGGTTGGCAGCGACCACGTCCCTGACACCCGGTTGGTGAAATCTGCCGTGAAGTCCATGACCAGGGTAAAAATCTCAATCTTTTACTGAAATTTTTACAAGTGTTTGCACGGTTTCTTCTTTGATCAAATTTTCTTCTTGCAAGCTATCCAAAAGCAACACTTGGTCATGAAGTGCATCCATCGACTGCAGCAAAAGGCGAATGACACCGCCAGCCAAGTCCAAAGCCTTCAAACTGAGCTTGGCCGAGCAAAGTCCTCACTTCAGATCGCCAATGCTGACAATAACAGGTTGCTCGACCAGCTTGACGAAGCCGAGAAGAAGAGAGATGAACTCCAGGCCGAGCTGGGTGCACTCAAGAAGTCAAAGGAAAAGGAGTGCGAAGATGCCAACAACGCCGGCTTCAAGGAAGCCGAGGACAGCTACAAGAAGCAGGCCTTCGCATCTCAAGACATTTACTTCAAAGCGGGCTGGAAGTCTGCTTGCAAACATCTCGGTCAAGGTCCTGATACCGACGTGTTTGCCACTCCGCCGCCTGCCTTCCTACCGACCTATCTCGTTCCATATGCCAACGACGTCTTCAGCGCGTTGCAGGCTGAGGCCGAGGAAGGTGTTGAAGAAGAGGCCGGGGCAGATTGTCATGACCCAAACCCGCCCCTATGGGTTTAGTACCGTAACCGGCCAGTAATCCGAGATTACCGAAGGCCTGCTTAACAGTAATACAGTAAAATAGAGTACAGAGGCATGGCAGAAGCCAAAATAGTAGATAAACAATGTCCAATGAGCTGTGACAGTTTGTATGCCAAAAAGACTTTTCATACACATATACATGAACAGTACAGAACAGTATGTACGTTGTACGGGGAGCAAATATTCAGGCAAGCCCGCACTCCTTTCTTCCAAGCTCCAGTCCGTCTGATCGACCTACGAGCACAACAGTGGTGAGCTACCCGGCGGTGTGTGGCCGGAAAACCCCTTCGACGACCAAGTTAGACACACACACAGGGATAGAGAGAGAAAGAGAGGACTGAGCTGTGTTTAGTGTAAATCTCACCAAATGTTCATCTTTTTCGTATGGGGGGCGCAGACGTGCTTATATACCTTCTGCGCCCCAAATCTACTCCCAGTGACCTCTCAACACGTGGCACTACTATCCCATCTGTCAGCATAAACCTTGCTGAGCACCACCTAACCCAACTGCCTGCCCATTCTCCTGGGAGCTCGGCAGCCGGGCAGTACCATCTCGGCCATCGTCTGCCATGCTGCGCTTCATACCCAAGTACTCCAACAGCTAAGCTCAGATAAGGACCGGACTCGGCGGCATTTCAGCAAAGCCGAGCTCGGGACAACTCACGCTTGTCTGCGGTCGACCTACCTGCCGAGCAAACATGTACCTCGGTCTAACCTTGCATTTCCTGGCACTGGACTTTTCACCTGACCGGCTTCGTAACCACGGATCCTTGCAGCTCGGTCAATCCACGCGCTGTCTTAACCGAGCAGCTTCCTCCAAGGCCGGGCCACACAACTTGGCCCAATACCTGTTCGGCCCAAATCTGTATAGCACAACTCTGTCCGGCCCAAATCTGTCCGGCCCAATTCCATATCATTAATCTCCCTCTCAATTGCCCCTTAATTCCGTCCGCTGAAGCGTGACTGGGATTACCTATCCTGACCAGGGTAATACTTCCTCAGTCCACAGTATGCAAAATGGCGACCGAGCTAGTTGACATTCCTGTCTTCACAACTTGCCTGGTTCAACTCCTTGGTTGACATTCCTCTCCAAAAGTTGCCCGGTTGACCCCTCGACTCTTCATCCTGTCTCTTCAGTTCTGATGCTGCCATAAATGGGGACACGTGTCAATCCTCAATTGGTCCGCGAGCAGCCAACCCAGCCGTCCCCTCAATTTTGAATTTGAGCGGCCTCACCACCCCTATAAACATGCATCTTCCTTCTTCCTTTGATTCTTATTGACTCTCTGGCATTCCAAGCACTTTGAAGCTGCTGTGCCCTCGCCAAGCTTCCATTCTCGCTCTTGCTCTGTGTTTGCGTTGGAAGGAACTGCATTTGCACCAAATCTTGGTAAGTCTCTTCGAGCTTTTGCTATTACATTTGTTATTCTACACTTTAGGGCACCTATTCCTTAGGTTTTAGGATTTAGGTATACAGAATCGTCCCAAACCCCTTACGGTTCATGGTGTTCTTCATTTTCCTTGATGAACTTTGAAGATCTGGGGACGACCGGGCTCCAGGTCCTCCTTAGATCCAAAAAACCGCTTAGACCGAGCAAAGAACCTGTTCGCCCCAACCTTAGTAAAAACCGGGATAGCCAAAGGACTTGGTCGCTCGACCGGGCTAACATCTGGTCCGCTTGGGCGACTGAGCTCCTTGGTTAACCTTTACGACCGAGGTGGTTTGGCACTCTTCATGACCAAACTAAAGTCAAGCTCGCTTTGCGCAACCGCGCTTCCTCTTACACTTGCCATCCTTTTCCTGCAGAGTCCAAGTGGACCACTGACCATTACCGAGGTTAACAAAGACCGGTCAGCCTCTAATCACCACTGTGCCAAACCTCCTAAGCCGAGCTAACTTAGGTCGGCTGTACATGGGGAAATTTCGGTTCCTGGTAGATACTCCGGCTGCTCTGGCCGCGTTCAGGGAGGAGTAAGGTATCCCGGCCAACGTCCACCTTAAGCTTGCAGAAATTGAGACAACGCCTTGGGGCAGAGAGCAGTGCCCCTTTACCGTGCTGTCAATCATTGAAGGAGGCCTTCGTTTCCCCCTTAACCCATTGATTACAGAGTTCCTGCGCCGCACCGGGCTAGCACCCACTTAAGTGTCCACCAACACCTACCGAATAATAAACGGCGTGCACGAGCTTAACAACCAGCTAGGCACTAACTTAGGTTTAGCCGAGATAATGCGGCAGTACACCCTAGGGCACACCGGCGACGGCCTCGCCTATTACCTTAAGATTAGGCCGGCAAAGAAAAAATCGTGACTGGAACACCAGACAAGGACTTGCACGATGACGATTTCTTCTAGGTAACCGGCAATTATGAAACAGACGAGGTACCGGGCTGGTTCATAAGCAAGAACTTCAGTTCCACATGTAAGCCGTGCTGTCTTGTTCGGTCAATTCACTTTATTATTCTGCACTTAACCATTCTTCCTGTTCCTCTTGCAGCAATTCAAGCCTTGCAAGCAAACTACCAATACCCCAACGTAGAAGCAATCCGGTCCGTGCTCCGCTACAACCACCGAGATTGCAACAAATTGCTCGGCTACGTTCCAACTTATAGATACTCAGCACCACGCCAGAGTAAAGTTACAGACTTTCTCCGTGCTCCAACTCCTCCTCGAGACCCAACTCTGCCAGACGTCCCGTTTATCCGGTTAACTGAAGCCGAAGAGATGGCAAAAAGAAGCCGCATCAAAAACCTTCTAACTGTAACTTCTGCCGAGATACCGAGCATCGTCATCTGCTCTCCAGCCGCCGGTCAATCAAGCGGTGCCGTGGTGGTGCTGGCTTCTCCAGCCGCCGGTCAAGCTCGGCAAGAAACCCGCCGAGCTGGGAAAAGGCCTCGCGCAGATCCTTCTGCCGAGCTGGTTGAAGAGCTAACTACCGAGCAACAAACCGTCACCGTAGACCCAACGCCGGCATGGCGACCGCAGCTCAAGCACCGGGGCAAGGAGATCCCGGCAACGGCCTCCGTAAAGGGAGACAAAGAACATCTTCTTGCCTTTGACCTCTCCAAAGCCCTTCTCCTGCCGAGCGACGTGGTCGGAAGCGACCATGTTCTAGACACCCGGCTGGTGAAGTCGGCCGTGAAGTCCATGACCAGGGTATGAGTCTCAAACTTCCACTCAAATTTTCACAAGTGTTTGCACGGTTTCTTCTCTGATCAAGTTTCCTTTTTGCAGGCCATCCAAAAACAACACTTAGTCATGGAGCGCATCCACCGACTTTGGCAAAAGGCAGCCGACACTGCCAGCCAAGTCCAAAGCCTCCAAACCGAGCTTGGCCGAGCAAAGTCCTCGCTTGAATCGCCAACACCGACAACAACCGGTTGCTCGGCCAACTCGACGAAGCCTAGAAAAAGAGGGACGAGCTCCAGGCCGAGCTGGACGTGCTCAACAAGTCCAGGGAGAAGAATTGTGAAGACGCCAATAATGCCGGCTTCAAAGAGGTAGAAGACAACTATAAAAAACAAGTCTTCGCCACCCAGGACATATATTTCAAAGCTGGATGGAAGGCTTCCTGTCAACAGCTCGGTCAAGGTCTTGACACTAACATGTTTTCCTCTCCACCGGCTGTCTTCTTACCGACCTACCTCATTCCATACGCCAATGACGTCTTCAGCGCGCTGCAGGCTGAGGCCGAGGAAGGACTCGAAGAAGCCGAGGCAAACGCTGAGGGAGATGACCAAACCGAGTAGGTGTAGCCCGGCCAGACTGGAACCGGTGTCCAGGACCAGACAGTAACGGTCAACCTGGAAGCTGATGAGGAATTCCCAGACCTCTCCCCCTTGGCTTATTTTTCTTTTTTCTTTGTCTACAAATGTAACCGGGCTAAGTTCCCCACCTTTTGTATTAACTTTTTATCAATGAAAAGCTTTAATTTCATCAAGTGTTTGCACGGTTTTCTCCAACTCTATCTTCAGCAAAACATCTCGGTTTGAACCACCTGGCCTGACCGGAATTCACATCACGGTATAAGTAGCAGAATTGAACTTCTTCAACCGGAATAACCATCTCGGTTGGATCAACAAAGTTGAACAAATCACCAAGTCTCTCAACCGGAATAAACCATCTCGGTTGAGAATACCTAAGCTGAACAAAACATCAACTTCTTCAACCGGAATAACCATCTCGGTTGGAACTACAAAGTTAAACAAATCACCAACTCTTTCAACCGGAGTGAACCATCTCGGTTGGGAATCCTAAGTTGAGCAAGTCATCAACTCTTCCAACCGGAGTAAATCATCTCGGTTGGGAATCCTAAGTTGAGTAAGTCATCAACTCTTCCAACCGGAGTAAATCATCTCGGTTGGGAATCCTAAGTTGAGCAAGTCATCAACTCTTCCAATCGGAGTAAATCATCTCGGTTAGGAGTCTTAAGTTGAGCAAGTCATCAACTCTTCCAGCCGGAGTGAATCATCTCGGTTGGGAATCCTAAGTTGAGCAAGTCATCAACTCTTCCAATCGGAGTAAATCATCTCGGTTGGGAATCCAAAGTTGAGCAAGTCATCAACTCTTCCAACAGGAGTAAATCATCTCGGTTGGGAATCCTAAGTTGAGCAAGTCATCAACTCTTTCAACTGGAGTAAATCATCTCGGTTGGGAATCCTAAGTTGAACAAGTCATCAACTCTTCCAACCGGAGTAAATCATCTCGGTTGGGAAACTCAAAACAGAGCAATAATCAAAATGCCAAAGCAAAGAGGACACTTCTATATATTGACAAAAAGAATTACATTCTGAAGTGTAAGCCAAAAAATTCCTTTGCACAAAAAGAAAGCTAAAGCTAGAAATAATACAGTTTGAGGTTGGCCACATTCCATGGCCGGGATATTCCTCTACCATCCAGATCCTCCAAGTGGTATGCCCCCTTGCCCGCCAGACCGGTTATCTTGTAGGGTCCTTCCCAATTTGCCCCCAGTTTGCCTTCACCTGGCACCAGGGTGTTGCCCATAACTTTCCTCAAAACCCAATCATCTACTTTGAATGGTCTGGGGTGCACCGTTTTGTTGTACTTCCTTGAGAGCTCTTGTTGGTAGGCGGCCACGTGGATGAGGGCCTTCTCCCGACGCTCTTCCACTAGGTCTAGTTCTAGGGCGATGGCCTCGGCGTTCAGTTCGGGCTGAAAACTTTCACTTCTTAGGGTGGGCATGCCAATTTCCAAAGGTATGACCGCCTCCATGCCATAAGCCAAAGCAAATGAAGTTTCCCTGGTAGATCGTCGCGGGGTCGTTCGGTATGCCCAAAGGACGATGGGTAGCTCCTCAGCCCATTTTCCCTTTGCCTTCTCCAGTCGTTTCTTCAACCCATCTAGGATGGTCTTTTTTGATGCCTCGGCCTGACCATTGGACTGCGGGTAAGCCGGAGTAGAGTTGTAGAATTCAATCTTTAGATCTTCACAAAATCCTCTGAATAGGCGACTGTCAAACTGGGTGCCGTTATCAGAGATCAAAATCTTGGGGACGCCAAACCGCGTGACCACATTCTTCTAGACAAACCGCTTCATGTCTTTCTCCTTGATTGTTGCCAAGGGCTCAGCTTCAACCCATTTGGTGAAGTAATCTGTGGCCACGATGAAGAACTTCCGGTTGCCTAGTGCTGTTGGTAGCGACCCGATTATATCTAGCCCCCACATTGCAAAGGGCCAAGGACTGGTGAGGGGAAGAAGTTCCCTAGTCGACTGGTGGATCTAATGGGCGAATTTCTGGCACTTTTTACACTTGCGGACAAATTTTTGTGCGTCGGCCTGTATGCACAGCCACCAGTAGCCCTGCGAAATAGCCCGATAGGCTAGGGACCTGCCCCCTACATGACTGCCACAGATGCCTTTGTGAATTTCGTACAGGAAGGCCTCCACGCTACTCGGGTGCACGCACTTCAAATAAGGACCGGTGAAGGACTTTTTATACAACGCACCAGATGGAGAGAGTCAAAACCACCCTGATTTCACCCGAACTTTGTGCGTTTCTTTCTTGTCGGCTGGTAGAGTCCGATCTCTGAGAAATAGGGTTATAGGGTCCATCCAGGAAGAACCTAGCGCGGCGCAGAATACATCCGTCTGCTCGGCTTCCTCTATGCTTGGCCATGGAAGGAATTCAATTAACAGGGGGTTAGGAGATGTACAATCAACCATTGAAGCAAGGCCGGCCAACTCATCAGCTCGGCTGTTTTCTTCTCGGCCAATTTGTTGAACTCTGATTGCCTGAAATTGCTTGATGTGTTCCCTGACCAGAGCTTGGTACTTTGCCATTCTGTCATCCTTTGCTTCATAAATCCCAGCGACTTGGTTAACCACAAGCTGGGAGTCACTGTACACCATTAGCTCAGAAGCCTTCATCTGAAGGGCGCTCTTGAGTCCGGCCAAAAGTGCCTCGTACTCAGCCTCGTTGTTGAATGCTGGGAAGCCAAGGGTGATAGAATGTTCAATAGTTAGGCCATCCAGCGAGATAAGAACGATACCTAGCCCGGCACCGTGACGGTTCGACGCTCCATCAACGAAAAGTTTCCACATCTCCCCCACAAAGAGCTTCCAACATTCTGAAGGGTCCTGAGAGTTTCGAAGGTCGATGAGATTACGGTTGTTCGGCTGTTCGGCTGCACGTTCTGTGCCGACTGGTTCCACTTCAGCCCCCCTTGGTGATTCGGCACTGGACTCGGCAAGTTGATCTACAATGCCCAAGTCCGTAGGCGAATCTCCAGGTTGCGGTATTATGCTGGCCGCAGGCTCTGTGCTGAGTGCTTCCACTTCTTCCCCCCTTTGTGATGCAGTACCGGACAGAGCAGGTTGGACGGTGATTCCCAATTCCATTATCGCATGACCGTGCGGTGGATTTGTACAAACTAAGGGTGTGCCGGAGGGGCGCGCAAAGTCCGCGTCGCCAACTCTACCAAGTTGTTGTGTCTCGGTCATGCTTGCGTTCACCTCATCATCTGCCACGACAATGTCAACCGGGCACATCGGATGAGTTCCAGGTGAGAATTTCGCAACGAAATCGGCCAAGGTATGGGCTTTTATAACAGTGCGCGGCTGGAACTTAACATCAAATTGACCCAATTCGATTGCCCACTTGAGAATTCGGCCAGAGAAGTCTGCCCGTTCAAACAAGGCCTTAAGGGGGAATTCGGTCAGAACGATGATGGCATGAGCGTGAAAATAGTGCGCCAACTTCCTTGAAGCCATCATCAATGCTAACGCAAGCTTTTCCAACGGCAAGTATCTCGACTCTGCCAGTAGCAAGGTCTTACTGACGTAGAAGATTGGGAGGTGCTTAATTCCTTCAGCTCGGACAAGCACCGCACTGACGGCATGTTGTGAGACGGCAAGGTAAAGATAGAGTTCCTCGCCTGGCTTTGGTGTAACCAACAGTGACGGAGAGGACAGATACTCCTTGAGCTCAGCCAAAGCCCGGTCCCAATCTTCGTCCTACGAGAACTTTGATTTCAATGCTTGAAAGAAAGAACGGCAGCGATCTGATGACCGGCTTATAAATCGATTAAGCGCGGCGGCCATCCCGGCCAGATGCTGCACGTCCTTAGTCAAGCTGGGCTGCTTCAAATCTTGCACGACACTGATCTGAGTAGGGTCTGCTTCGATGCCTCGGTTCGTGACTAGGAATCCCAAAAAAATTTCGGATCCCACGCCAAAGGCACACTTAGACGCATTCAGGCGCAGCTTGTGTTTTTTGAGAATGGCGAACATTTCGGCCAAGTCGGATAAGTGGTCTCCTGCATGCCAGCTTTTAACCACCATATCATCAATGTAGGCCTCCATTGTCCGCCCAAGCAAAGGAGCAAACATCTTGGTCACCATCCTCTGAAAAGTTGCCCCGACGTTCTTCAAACCAAAAGGCATGACTCGGTAGCAAAAGAGTCCCCTTGGAGTCGTGAAGGAAGTAATCTCTCGGTCGGGCCCATGCATGGCAATCTGGTGGTAACCGCGATAGGTATACAAGAAGCTGAGCCGATTACGTCCAGCCGTCAAGTCCACAAGCTGGTCAATACGGGGCAAAGGGAAGCTATCCTTCGGACAAGCTCGGTTGACTGTCTTGTAATCGACACAAACTCGCCACTTCCCATTCTTCTTGGGCACCACTACTGTGTTGGAAATCCACCGAGAGTAGTGCATTTCCTGAATTGCTCGTGGCTCGAGCAAGTTTTTCACTTCTTCTGTAATTACCTCGGCGTGATGCAGCGCCGATCTCCTTATTCGCTGAATGACTGGCTTTGCTCCGGGGAAGACATTGAGGTGATGGCAGATAAAACTTGGATCGAGGCCGGGCATATCGTAAGGCGACCATGCGAAGACTTCGATGTTGGTCATCAAAAACTCAACCATCTCGGTCCTTTCTTGGGCCGTGAGGCTGAAACCGAGTAGGAAGAACTTATCCGGCCGCTCCATATCAACTCGCACCTCCACCAATTCCTCAACAGCTTTGTCCTCTGCCTTGGTGCCCACATCGTCAAGAACTCCCTGGTATTCCGGTCCTTCTATCATTTGAACGAAGCCTTTGGCAGCCCGGCTCCCGTTCACTGCCACGAAGCACTGTTTGGACATGACTTGATCACCCCAAATCTCCTCGATTGCCCCCATAGCCGAGGGGAATCTCATCACCTGATGGTAGGTCGACGCTACGGCTTGCATGGCGTGAAGCCATCCCCTTCCAAGGATTAGATTGTAAGTAGAAGGAACTTGTAACATCCAGAACTCCACTTGCTTAACCACGGATCCCGCTTTGACTGGCAGGATAATCTTTCCCAAAGGCCACTCCGGTTGTGAGTTGAAACCAACCAGTGGCGAAGTTGCCGGAGCCAAGTCTGTCTCCCGGAGCTTGAGCTGCTTGAATGCGTCGTAATACATGATCTCGACCGAGCTTCCCTGATCGATCAAGATCAGTTTGACATTGAATTCCTTGAAGCGGAGTGTTACTACTAAGGCATCGTTGTGCGGCGTCTGAATACGCTCCAGATCCCTTGAGGTGAAAATAATCACATCTTTCTCTACGATCTTCCCCTTCTTGATGGCAGGCTGTACTGACAAAACCTCCCTCATATGTTCTGCCTTTTTGATCATACCACGGAGTTCGCAAACACGCTCCGGTTCCAAGATGCCGTGGATGACATTAATAACTCCTTGTGGTGGCGCATCTCGGTCATCCTGTCCCCTAGGCTCAACCGGAGCCTGGTTCGCCTTTACGCCCCTATCAATGTAAAGGTCTAGGTGTCCGGCCGCGACTAGCTCTTCCAGGTGTTGTCTCAAAGGCAAACAATCCTCAGTCCGATGGCCTCGCTCCCGATGAAATGTGCAACGATACCGCGGATTATAGCCTTTTTGTCCATCGCCCAACTTAGTAGGAAACCGGACATACTCCTCGTCTCGGATTTCACTAAGTATGCGATAGATGGGAATCTTGAAGACCGTGGTTATGCCAGTCCTTGCCTTCAACCTTCTGTTTGCCTCCGCTACGTCATCTCGGGGGTAGTCATCCCGGTCATTCTGACGTCCTCTACCCCGGTTTTTGCGATTCAAGCCACGGTCCGATTCCTCTGCTCGGTCACTTTCTTGCCCAACTGTGTGAACTTTGCATGCTGTCTTCTTGTCTGTTGCTACCGGAGTTGCCTTCACGGTAGATGCTGACGCATCATCCTCGACTCGGATGTGTTCATTGATGCGCTGCATGAGCTGGCCCATGGACGTCGGTTGGTGCATGGTAAACGAGTCCCGCAGTCTATGCCTAACCGGGAGACCACGCTTGTATTGAGTGAATGCAAGGTTGACCGGGCAATCCAAGATCTCGTTGAAGGTCTCCCAATATCTGGAGTTATACACCTTCAATGTGTCGCTCGGTTCCATCTTGACACTCAGTAGGTGATCAACTTCTTTTGGTGTTTTGGTGTTGGTTTTGAAGCGTGTGACAAAGGCTTCGGCCAGCTGATGCCACCTCTCAATACTCCCCTCCGGCAGCCTTTCAAACCACTTCAAGCCCAGTTCGCCCAAACTTGAGGGAAAGATGAGGCACATAAGAGCATCATTCCGCCGATGTCCGGCCATGACCTGTCGGAAATGACTTACATGCATATAGGGATCGGTCTTCCCGTCGTACAATGTGAACTTCGGCTGGTGGAAGCCCGACGGGAGAGGTGTTGTTTCTATTTCCAAGGAGAAAGGGGTGGCACTCAACCTTGCCAAATCTGAATCCACTAGAAGTGGCGCTGCTTGGCGGGGTAGAGGCATTCCGACCTCCTCGCTGGCGTGAACCCCGTAGGATAACCGTTGGAACGCCGGTATCCTCTGAGCTTCCCGCCGACGAGCCCGCTCCTTTAAGACCGCCCGCAAATCCTCTGAATGAGCGGAGTAAGAGTACCTCAACGTCGTCACTGGACGTGAGAGCTGGTAAGTGCTATACATGTGCAAAGCCAACACACACATGAGCTGCCATGTTAGCCAACCTTTGGCCATGTGAAGCCAACACACAAGAGAGTTGGCACAAGCTGGCCATGTGCTGGCCAGCCCCTCTTCATCTCCTATTCTATTAGTGTATAAATGGAGGCTGAGGGGAGAGTTTAATTGAGAGAGAGTGAGAGCAGAGCAAGCCACAGAGAGTGAGATATGTGAGGCGGAGAGACCGTCTCCCTCGGTGTGAGCGAGGGAGACGGGTGAGTGGGTGAGTGAGGAGAGTGTGAGCTCCTCCTCTATTATAATCTTTCTGTAATATCTCCATTGTTATAGTGATAACCGGCTACTCTCCCGTGGACGTAGGCATTGAGGCCGAACCACGTTAAATATTGTGTCTCCTTGAGTGTGGGTGTGTTTTTCTGTATGGAATAATTTCTATAAGGTCTTGGGCGGGATCCCAGATCCCAACAATGAGAAAGGGGTGGAACAAATAGGGACTCAACATCCGAGGCATTAACAGTCAGAGGCAGAACAAATAACAGAAGAAATACAGGGCGAGGAAAGTCTCGCTCAAAATCCAGGGGGAAACCTTCAGACAAAAGACGTCTTGCAAAAGACGAGTGTGCAGCTTGTCGCGAGAAGGGACATTGGGCAAAAGATTGTCCAAATAAAGACAAGACAGAAGAGAAGGTGAATATTGCACGAGATGGAGATAATGATGAAGGAGGAGCCTTCACAGTTTCATCATATGGCCAGTCGGATGAATGGATAATAGATTCCGGATGTTCATTCCATATGTGTCCTAACAAGCAGTGGTTCTCGAGCTTACGAGAGTTCGATGGAGGAGTTGTGCTGATGGGCAACGACCAAGCTTGCCAGACAAAGGGCATTGGAACAATTAAACTGAAGATCCATGATGGAACAATCAGAATTCTTGAAGATGTACGGTATGTACCAGATCTAACCAAGAATCTCATCTCAGTGGGAGTTTTAGACTCCAAAGGTTACAGAGTAACCATGGAAGGTGGAGTCCTTAAAGTTGTTCGAGGAGCATTGGTTGCAATGAAGGGTACTCGACAGGGAAATTTATATTTCCTAGATGGCTCTACAGTCACAGGGAGAGTGGCTGTCTCCACCAGCTCAGAAGATGATGCATCAGACACTTCCAAACTTTGGCACATGCGCCTAGGGCATGTCGGTGAGAAGGCTTTACAAGGGTTGGTAAAGCAAGGCCTGTTGAAAGGCGCCAAGACGGGGAAGCTTGAGTTCTGTGAGCATTGTGTATTGGGCAAGCAAACAAGAATCAAGTTTGGTACTGTAATTCACCGTACCAAAGGGATTCTAGCCTACGTCCACACCGACGTATGGGGTCCTTCCAAGATTGCTTCGTTGTGAGGTAAACACTACTTTGTGTCGTTCATTGATGATTTCTCTAGAAGAGTTTGGATTTATACAATGAAACACAAAGATGAAGTCTTAGACATCTTTCTTACGTGGAAGAAGATGATTGAGACCCAGATAGGCAGACTGATCAAGAAGCTCAGATCTGACAATGGTGGAGAATATACATCAGATCCCTTCTTTGAGGTTTGCCAGAATGCAGGGATAGTGAGACATTTCACAGTTCCTGGAACACCGCAGCAGAATGGAGTTGCAGAACGCATGAACCGCACTTTGGTGGAGAAAGTCCGGTGTATGCTGTCACAGTCTGGATTGAGCAAGGCATTTTGGGGCGAGGCATTGAACTATGCTCGTCATCTTGTCAACAGACTACCTACTGCAGCATTAGATGGGAAGACTCCCATGGAGGTATGGTCAGGAGTCCCAGTTACTGATTATGATTAGTTACGTATCTTTGGATGTCCAGCATATTTTCATGTTACAGAATCTAAGTTGGATCCAAGAGCCAAGAAAGCCATCTTCTTGGGCTTCGGTGACGGTGTCAAGGGATACAGACTGTGGTGCCCTGAATCAAAAAAAGTTCTCATCAGAAGAGACGTTACCTTTGATGAGTCTGCAATGCTGAAGCAACCAGATCCTCAACAGAATGAGGAAGCATTGAAGAAGTCAGTGCAGGTGGAGTTTGAGACTCCAGCAAAGACTAGTCAGCCAATCAACCATCCTGAAGAAGTCTCAGAGGATAGCTCTGAAGAGAGTTCAGATGAAAATGAAGATCCAGAGGCTCCGCAACAATCAGAACCCATTGCAATCAGGAAAGGAAAAAGGGTTACTAAGCAACCCAGTTGGATGACCGATATGGTAGCCTATGCACTTCCAATCATTGAAGACAATGTTCCGCGCACTTTCAAAGAAGCCGTGCATAATGCAGAAAGTGTCAAATGGAAGGAGGCTATGGATGAAGAGATCGGGTCACTTCACAAGAACCAGACTTGGGAGTTGGTGCAGCTTCCAAAAGGCAAGAAAGCAATTGGGTGTAAGTGGGTTTACACCAAGAAGGAAGGCATTCCAGGCAGAGACAACATCAGATTCAAAGCTAGATTGGTAGCTAAAGGCTATGCTCAACAGGAAGGAATAGACTACAATGAGGTATTCTCACCTGTTGTGAAGCACACGTCTATTCGCATCTTGTTAGCTTTGGTTGCACAGTTTGATCTCGAGCTCACCCAACTCGATGTCAAAACTGCCTTCTTACATGGAGATCTTGAAGAGGAGATATACATGTCCCAGCCAGATGGTTTCAAAATTGCTGGAAAAGAGAATTAGGCCTGTAAGCTGAACAAATCGTTGTACGGATTGAAGCAATCCCCGAGACAATGGTACAAGCGATTTGATCGGTTCATGATGGAGACAGAATACACAAGAAGTCAATTTGATCATTGTGTATATTTCCGTAAGCTTCCCGACAGTTCCTTCATCTATTTGCTCTTATATGTAGATGATATGCTGATTGCATCTACGAGCAAGGTGGAGATTGACAAACTCAAGGCACAGTTAGCAAAGGAGTTTGAAATGAAAGATTTGGGAGAAACAAAGAAAGTTCTTGGCATGGAGATCAAGAGAGACAGAAAGAAGGGCACGGTTTGTCTGACACAAACCCAGTATCTGAAAAAGGTGTTAGACAGATTTGGCATCAATGGGAAAACCAAAGCTGTAAGTACACCATTGGCCCCTCATTTCAAGCTTAGTGCTTCGTTGTCTCCACGCACAGAAGAAGAACGGAAGCATATGGCACAGGTTCCATATGAAAATGCAGTTGGTGCATTAATGTATGCTATGGTTTGTACACGGCCTGACATCTCGCATGCTGTGAGTATGGTAAGCAGGTATATGCATGATCCAGGAAAAGATCACTGGCAGGCAGTGAAATGGATCCTAAGGTACATACATGGCACGGCCAATCTGGGATTGAAGTTCGAGAGAGATAACCGACTCGGGCAGAATTTGGAAGGATATGTGGACTCAGATTATGCTGGTGACTTAGACAAATGCCGGTCAACAACAGGGTATTTATTTACGCTTGCTAAAGGGCCGGTAAGTTGGAGGTCAACGCTTCAGTCAACGGTGGCTTTGTCTACTACAGAGGCAGAGTACATGGCAGTGACGGAAGCCTTTAAAGAAGCTATTTGGCTACATGGGTTGATTGAAGACTTGGGAATTGTTCAGAAGCACGTTGAGGTGTTTTGTGACAGTCAGAGTGCCATTTGTTTGGCAAAGAACCAGGTTCATCATGCCCGCACCAAGCACATTGATATCCGTTTCCATTTCATCCGAGAAATTGTGAATGAAGGGGATATTCTGCTTCAAAAGATTGGTACTGCAGATAATCCAGCCGATATGCTCATAAAGGTAGTTTATGGGATCAAGTTCCAACATTGTTTGGACTTGGTCAACATCTCTCGGAACTGAGCACCTTCGGGTGCATGGCAGTGTTGATCGATCACTATGTTGGATATGAGAATCCTCGCCAAGGTGGAGATTGTTGAATATTGGCTACAGATTCTAGCCATGTGGTGGAAAGTGGCAGCCAGCTACATGGTGGGGAAGCCATGAGGCCATGTGAGTTGGCCATGAGGCCATGAGAAGCCATGTGAAGCTTCAATCTGTAAAGCCACCGAAAGCACAACAATGGGCTGGCAGCCAGCTCATTTCAAAGGGTTCCTCTTGCATTTGTAATCTCTATATATAGAGAAGCTAAGGAGAGTTGAGATACAGCTGAGATAACAGAGAGGTGTGAGCTTAGAGAGCAAACAGAGAGAGAGAATTACAGAGAGTGTTGTAATTCTTACCATTTTGTTCAATATAGTGAATCCGCTGCCCGTGGACGTAGGCGACTTGCCGAACCACGTTAAATCTTGTGTGTTATTGCTTGTTTGAGTTCCTTCTTACATGGCGATCTTGAAGAGGAGATATACATGTCCCAGCCAGATGGTTTCAAAATTGCTAGAAAAGAGAATTGGGCCTGTAAGCTGAACAAATCGTTGTACGGATTGAAGCAATCCCCGAGACAGTGGTACAAGCGATTTGATCGGTTGAACGGCGGGGTTGGGTGCGCTCACTGTGGTCTCCCACTCCAGCTACACCCTTTCCTTTAACATGCCGCTTCAGCTCCTCCATCTCCGCCGCCATTCACCGGATGACGGCGTCCTGGTCTCTTAGCTTGTGTTCCAGACGTTTGGCGTGCGATTCTCTCCGTCGCCGATGACCGTCGGGACTCCGTGAATGACCATGACTCCTACCGTGCTTATCTCGCGAATCTCCCGACCCTCCTCCTGGGAATGTCTCCAGGTTCGCCATCGGAAGGATGTCGGGATGCCCCTCTCTCCGTCTGCCTGACTCCGGAGTAACTCCGTCGATGGCGGACAACGGAAACTCATCGTTGTTCGCCATGGACGGCGATCAGATGAGCGTGGAAGAAAAGGTTTTATCTGCAAAGTTCCCACAGACGGCGCCAATTGTACGGGGAGCAAATATTCAGGCAAGCCCGCACTCCTTTCTTCCAAGCTCCAGTCCGTCTGATCGACCTGCGAGCACAACAGCGGTGAGCTACCCGGCGGTGTGTGGCCGAAAAACCCCTCCGACGATCAACTTAGACACACATACAGAGATAGAGAGAGAAAGAGAAGACTGAGCTGTGTTTAGTGTAAATCTCACCAAATGTTCATCTTTTTCGTATGGGGGGCGCAGACGTGCTTATATATCTTCTGCGCCCCAAATCTACTCCTAGTGACCTCTTAATACGTGGCACTGCTATCCCATCTGTTAGCATAAACCTTGCTGAGCACCACCTAACCCAACTGCCTGCCTATTCTCCTGGGAGCTCGACAGCCGGGCAGTACCATCTCGGCCATCGTCTGCCATGCTACGCTTCATGCCCAAGTACTCCAACAACTAAGCTCAGATGAGGACCGGACTCGGCGGCATCTCGGCAAAGCCGAGCTCGGGACAACTCACGCTTGTCTGCGGTCGACCTACCTGCCGAGCAAACAGGTACGTCGGTCCAACCTTGCCTTTTCTGGCGCTGGACTTTTCACCTGACCGGCTTCGTAACCACGGATCCTTGCAGCTCGGTCAATCCACGCACTGCCTTAACCGAGTAGCTTCCTTCAAGGCTGGGCCACACAACTTGGCCCAACACCTGTTCGGCCCAAATCTATCTGGCACAACTCTGTCCGGCCCAAATCTGTCCGGCCCAATTCCATATCATTAATCTCCCTCTCATACGTATATACAATAATTCAGTTCAGGGACCTAATCCCTATTAAACAGTCCAGTAACAGTCTATACAGTATACAACAAATACAGAGACAGACGGGGAAATTAAAACACCCGTAAGCCATAACTTGACAGGCTCGGAACCTCGCAGTAAGGCACAATGGTTGGCTTGACAAAACTGGAGCTTACCCCGACACTTCTAACCACGGTCTGGTGCCTGTACACCTACATATATATATGAGCAGTGAGCTAAAGCCCAGTGAATAACATAATGCGTAAAGGGGTCAAGAATGAATGTCCTTACAGTAATGAAAACAGTTCGTTAATTCAGTATATCAGTCGTTCAGTCATATGTGGTACACCCATTAGCATAACAGTACAGTAAACAGTAGGTTTTAAAAGACCGAACAGTAAACGATGACCATCAATCAGTAAACAGTAGTGGTTCCAACAAGGGAACCGACAGAGATCTCTGTAACAGTAACGGTAAACAGTAGTTGCTAAGGATGCCACAATACAGTTCAGAATATAGGACACACATTCATTCAATTAACAGTATCAGTTCAGAAAGCAGTACAGTTCATTTGTTCAGAAGATAATCATTTTGAACATATCTTTACACAGTTGTTACTTACAGAGTTCTGGGCTACAGTAAAGCTAGAGCGCATCCCCAGTCGCCAACCCTACACAGTTACAGATTGAACACACACTAAGCTACACAGTTGGGAAAGATAATAACTTAATCTCTAATTTGCCTCAGTGTGTTCTACATCTATATCCTCATTAAGATGTCTTAAACTAGGCCTAATAATGCCTAAGATGAGATGAGGATGTAAAGATGCACTTTAAAAGTATTTTCGGAATTTTCAGAAAACAGGGGTCACGCTCGAGCGTAGGTTACTCCGCTCGAGCGGAAATGCAGACAAAGGTTTCCGCTCGAGCGCATACTCAACCGCTCGAGCGTACCTCAAAATAGTCAAAAGTGCTGGATAGGTGAAATTCACGCTCGATTGGGCGCTCGACACCCGCTCGAGCGTACGACACAAGGTCCCGCTCGAGCGTAGATTACCCTGCTCGAGCTGGCTTAAAAACAAAACAAAATGCTGGGAGCACAATTTCCACGCTCGAGCGCCAGTCACCCCGCTCGAGCGTGAGTTCAAAATCTGGAATTCCCAGATTTGAACCTCAAGCTCAAATTCAACTTTTAAAACATAAATTTCGATCCTCTTGGGCCAATTTTCCAGAAAACATCCCAAAACTCATAGTTTAACATGATTCCAAAGCTCAATTGTAAAATCAAAGCCCAAGGGTGTTTTAAACAACCCAATTTCAAACCAATTTTCAAGAATATGAAAAACATGCAAACATGCATGAATCTAACCAATTCAAAGCTTCAATATAAGCTCAAATGAGCTAACTCTTACAAAAATAAGGTGAAAACATGGTTTATGATCAAAACACGGACATGTATGTGGCAAATTCATGAAGAACAAGCTTTAAAATGCAAGAGTATGCCATTCATGCAATAATTAAGCTTCAATTCAACACCATTGAACCAATTCTTGACTTAACTCTTTAAATTACCATGATCCATGCTAGAAGGAACTTAAATATACAATAAGGAGGATGAAATTCATACCTAGGTTCCTCAATTACAAGTCTAGAGGCTCAATATTGCAAGTTTTCTACAATATCCTCAAGATTCCAAGCAAATCCTAGATGAAATCACCTAATCTCCCTATTCTCACTCTCTAGTCGGCAATATCAATGAATAAGGCTGAGGAAATGGTTTGCTCAATGTATTACAAGTCTCAATATGTACAAGGTAGTGGCCACAAGTGGCACTAATGTAATTAAGTCAAACTATGCAATTTAACACCATTTAGCCTAATTTAATCATACCGAATCGATTTTCAGATAATTACACCATTAAATCACACAAATTCTACTGATCATGAAACACTAATCAATTTCTAGTTCGGCCGCCGATAAGGCCTTCAATTTGTAGTTAAACACAAAGGCATGAACAGATAATCAAACAATCAACAGATAGACATACAATTAAACAGATATACTTAATCAATTCAGTTCCAGATTTTAGCCAGTCAGTTCAGTACTTCAATCAATTCAGTTACCAATCATAATCAGTCTCAGTTTAGCAGTAATCAGTGGTTAATCGGTAAACAGTGACGAGGGTTGTTACACAGATGCTGAGGGAAAGGACCACCAAGAGCAGGAGCAGCCCGGCCGAAGTGAGCCCGGTGCCCAAGACCAATCTCCAACGGTCAACTTGGAGGCAACCGAGGATGAATTCACCAACCTTTCCCCCTTAGCTTAGCTTTCTTTCTTTTTTGTTTTTTGCTTTGCACATGTAACCGGGCTCTCTGCCCCTCCTTTTGTACTTCATTTTTCATTAATGAAAAAGATCTAGTTTCACTAAGTGTTTGCACGGTCCTAGAGCTGAGTAACTTCAACTGGACAAAATATCTCGGCAAGACAAATTTCATTAATTAACTCATATAACCGGAATAAATCATCTCGGCAGTACACCTAGAGTTGAGCAAAACATCAAGTCTTTCAACCGGAATAAACATCTCGATTGAGAATACCTAAGTTGAGCAAACCATCAACTTTTCAACCGGAATAAACATCTCGGTTAAAAATACCTAAGCTGAACAAAACATCAACTCTTTCAACCGAAGTAAACATCTCGGTTGAGAGTACCTAAGTTAAACAAAACATCAACTCCTTCAACTGGAGTAAACATCTCGGTTGAGAGTACCTTAGTTGAACAAAACATTAACTCTTTTAACCGGAGTAAACATCTCGGTTGAGAGTACCTTAGTTGAACAAAACATCAACTCTTTCAACCGGAGTAAACATCTCAGTTGAGAATACCTTAGTTGAACAAAACATCAACTCTTTCAACCAGAGTAAACATCTCGGTTGAGAATACCTAAGTTGAACAAAACATCAACTCCTTCAACCGGAGTAAATCATCTCAGTTGAGAATACGCAAAATACAAAGCAACAAAAAATTCTAAGGCAAAGATGAGTCACTTCTATATATTGACAAAAATGAATATTACATGAAGTGTAAGGCAAAAAATTCCTTTGCACAAAAAAAGAGCAAAAGCTAGAAATAATACAACTTGAGGTTGGCTGTATTCCATGGCCGGGGTATTCCTCTACCATCCAAGTCCTCCAAGTGATATGCCCCCTTGCCCGCCAGACCAGTTATCTTGTAGGGTCCTTCCCAATTTGCCCCTAGTTTGCCTTCGTCTGGCACCAGGGTATTGCCCATGACCTTCCGCAATACCCAATCACCCACTTTGAACGGTCTAGGATGCACGGTTTTGTTGTATTTCCTTGAAAGCTCTTGTTGGTAGACGGCCACATAGATAAGAGCCTTTTCCCGGCTTTCTTCCACTAGGTCCAATTCCAAGGCAATGGCTTCGGCGTTCAGCTCGGGCTCAAAACCTTCACTTCTGAGGGTGGGCATACCAACTTCCAAAGGGATGACCGCCTCCATGCCATATGCCAAAGCAAAAGGAGTTTCCCCGGTAGATCGCCGCGGGGTTGTTCGATATGCCCAAAGGACACTGGGGAGTTCCTCAGCCCACTTTCCTTTGGCTTTCTCAAGCCTCTTCTTCAGTCCATCAAGAATGGTCTTGTTTAAAGCCTCAGCTTGCCCGTTGGACTGTGGGTAAGCCGGAGTAGAGTTGTGGAATTCGATCTTCAAATCTTCACAGAACCCCCTAAATAGGCGGCCGTCAAATTGGGTGCCGTTATCAGAGATCAGAATTTTGGGGACGCCAAACCGCGTGACCACATTCTGCCAGACAAACCGCTTCACGTCTTTCTCCTTGATTGTTGCCAAAGGCTCCGCTTCAACCCATTTGGCGAAGTAGTCTGTGGCCGCGATGAAGAACTTATGGTTGCCTGGTGCTGTTGGGAGCGGCCCCACTATATCTAACCCCCACATCGCAAAGGGCCAAGGGCTAGTGAGGGGAAGAAGTTTCCTGGCCGGCTGGTGGATCTGGTGGGCAAACTTCTGGCATTTCTCACACTTGCGAACATTTTTCTGGGCGTCGGCTTGCATGCATGGCCACTAGTAGCCTTGCGAAATAGCTCGGTAGGCCAAGGACCTGCTCCCTATATGATTGCCACAGATGCCTTCGTGAATTTCGCAAAGGAAGGCTTCCACGCTGTTAGGGTGCACACACTTCAGGTAGGGGCCGGTGAAAGACTTCTTGTATAAAGCGCCTGATGGAGAGAGCCAAAACCGCTCAGACTTCACCCGCACTTTATGCGCTTCCTTTTTGTCAACTAGAAGGGTCCGTTCTCTGATAAAGAGGATTATAGGGTCTATCCAAGAAAGACCTAGCTTGGCGTAGAGTACTTCTATCTGCCCGGTTTCCTCAATGCTAGGCCGCGAAAGGAATTCAATCAAAAGAGGGTTGGGAGATGTGCTGTCGACTATAGAAGCAAGGTCGGCCAACTCATCTGCTCGGCAGCTTTCTTCTCGGCCAATCTGCTGGACCCTGATCGCCTAAAATCGCTTGATGTGGTCTCTGACCAGAGCTTGGTACTTCATCATTCTGTCATCCTTTGCCTTGTAAACCCCAGAAACTTTGTTAACCACAAGCTGGGAATCACTGTAAACCATTAGCTCGGATGCTTGCATCCGAAGCGCGCTCTTGAGACCGACCAATAGCGCCTCGTACTCAGCCTCATTGTTGGATGCTGGGAAGCCAAGGGTGATAGAATGTTCAATAGTCAGTCCGTTTGGCGAAATCAGAACTATACCCAGCCCAGCACCGTGACGGTTCGAGGCTCCATCAACAAAAAGCTTCCACATTTCGCCGACAAAAAGCTTCCAACACTCTGAGGGGTCCTGAGAAGCTTGAAGGTTTATGGGATCACGGTTGCTCGGCTGTTTGGCTTCCGGTCCCGTGCTGAGCGGTTCCACTTCAGCCCCCTTTGGTGATTCGGCGCCGGACTCAGCAAGTTGATCCATAATGCCTAAGTCAGTAGGCGAATCGCCAGGTTGCGATATTATGCCAGCCGCAGGCTCTGTGCTGAGCAGTTCCATTTCTTCCCTCCTCAGTGATATGGTGTCGGACAAAGCGGGTTAGTCAGTGATAGCCAACTCCGTCATCGCATCACCGGGCTGTAGTACCGTATTAACTAAAGGGCTTCGGCGGGGCGCGCAAGTTCCGCGTCGCCAATGCCGCCAAACTGTGGTATTTCGATCGAGCTTGCATTCACCTCTTCATCGGCCACGGTAATATCGACCGGGCATACCAGATGAGTTCCAGGTGAGAATTCAGCAACGAAGTCGGCTAGAGTCTGGGCTTTTATGGCTATGCGCGGCTGGAACTTCACATCAAACTGTTCCAATTCGACCGCCCACTTAAGAATCCGACCGGAGAAGTTTGCCCGTTCGAACAAAGCTTTGAGAGGGAACTCGGTCAAGACGATGATGGTATGGGCATGGAAATAGTGTGCCAATTTCCTTGAAGCCATCATCAAAGCTAACGCAAGTTTTTCCAACGGTAAGTACCTCGACTCTGCCGGTAGCAAGATTTTGCTGACGTAGAAGATGGGTAGATGTTTGATTCCTTCCGACCGGACAAGCACTGCACTAACTGCATGCTGCGATACGGCCAGATAAAGGTAAAGTTCTTCTCCGGGCTCTGGTGTGACCAACAACGGCGCTGAAGACAAATACTCCTTGAGCTCGGCCAAAGCCCGGTCACACTCTTCATCCCATGAGAACTTTAATTTCAAGGCTTGAAAAAAAGGGTGGCAACGATCTGATCACCGGCTTATAAATCGGTTAACTCTTGCACAGCTCGGATTTGTGTAGGGTCTGCTTCGGTACCTCGGTTCGTGACTAGAAAACCCAAAAAATTTTCGGATCCCACGCCGGCACACTTAGACGCATTCAGGCGTAGCTTGTGCTTTTTGAGAATGGCGAACATTTCAGCCAAATTGGACAAATGGCCTGCTTGATGCCGGCACTTAACCACCATATCATCAATATAAGCTTCCATTGTCCGGCCTAGCAGAGGAGCGAACATCTTGGTCACCATCCTTTGAAAAGTTGCCCCGGCGTTCTTCAAACCAAAAGGCATGACTCGGTAGCAGAAGAGTCCCCTTGGTGTAGTAAACGAGGTGATCTCTCGGTCGGGCCCATGCATAGCAATCTAATGGTAGCCGCGATAGGTGTCCAAGAAACTGAGCCTGTTATGTTCAGCCGTTAAGTCCACAAGCTGGTCTATTCTAGGCAGAGGGAAGCTGTCTTTCAGACAAGCTCGGTTGACGGTCTTATAGTCAATGCAAACTCGCCACTTCCCATTCTTCTTGGGCACCACGACCGTGTTTGAAATCCACCGAGGGTAGTGCACTTCCTAAATTGCTCACGCCTCAAGCAAGTTTTTCACTTCCTCTGCAATTACCTTGGCGTGATGCAGCGCCGATCTCCTTGTGCGCTGAATGACCGGCTTTGCTCCGAGGAAGACATTGAGATGATGGCATATAAAACTCGGATCGAGACCGGGCATGTCGTAAGGTGACCATGCAAAGACTTCAATGTTGGTCTTCAAAAATTCAACCATGTCGGTCCTTTCTTGGGCTGTAAGGCTTGAGCCGAGCAAGAAGAACTTGTCCGGATGCTTTGTATCAATGCGCACTTCCACCAATTACTCGACAGCTTTGTCCTCGGCCTTGGTGCCCACATCGTCAAGGACTCCCCGGTCTTCCGGTCCCTCAATCATTTGAACGAAGCCTTTGGCAGCTCGGCTCCCGTTGACGGCCACGAAGCATTGCTTCGACATGACTTGATCGCCCCAAATCTCCTCGATTGCGTCCATAACCGAGGAAAATCTCATCACCTGATGATAGGTCGACGCTACGGCTTGCAAAGCATGAAGCCATCCCCTTCCATGGATCAAATTATAAGTGGATAGCACCTGCAACACCCAGAACTCCACTTGTTTGACCACGGATCCCGCTTTGACTGGCAGGATAATCTTTCCCAAAGGCCACTCCGGTTGTGAGTTGAAACCAACCAGTGGCGAAGTTGCCGGGGCCAAATCTGTATCCCGGAACTTGAGCTGTTTGAAAGCGTCGTAGTACATGATCTCGACCGAGCTTCCCTGATCGATCAAGATCCGTTTGACATCAAATTCTTTGACGCGGAGTGTAACCACTAGGGCATCGTTGTGTGGTGTCTGAATGCGCTCCAGATCTCTTGAGGAGAATTTGATCACATCTTTCTCTTCGGTCTTCCCCTTCTTGATCGCAGGCTGAACCGACAAAACTTCCCTCATGTGTTCTGCCTTCTTGATCATACCTCGGATCTCGCATACACGCGCCGGTTCCACTATGCCGTGGATGACATTAACAACCCCTTGCGGAGGCGCATCTCGATCATCCGGTCCCCGCGGGTCAACCGGAGGTTGATTGGCCTTCACGCCTCCATCAATGTAAAGGTCCAGGTGTCCGGCTGCGACTAGCTCTTCCAAGTGTTGTCTCAAAGGCAAACAGTCCTCTGTTCGGTGGCCTCGCTCTCGATGAAACGTGCAACGATACCTCAGATTGAAACCCTCCTGTCCGTCGCCTAACTTAGCAGGAAACCGGACATACTCCTCGTCATGGATTTCACTAAGTATGCGATAGATTGGAATCTTAAAGACCGTGGTGATGCATGTCCTTGCTTTCAACCTTCTGTTTGCATCGGCTACGTCATCCTGGGGGTATTCATCCCGGTCATTCCGACGTCCCCTACCCCGATTTTTGCGATTAGTGCCACGGTCCGATTCCTCAGTGCGGTCGCTGGATCGGCCGGACTCCTGCCCGACTGCGTGCACTTTGCCAGCTGACCTCTTGTCCGCTACTACCGAAGTTGTTTTTGCGCTAGATGCCGACGCATCATCCTCCACACGGATGTGCTCATTGATGCGTTGCATTAGCTGGCCCATGGATGTCGGCTGGTGCATGGTAAGCGAGTCCCGCAGTCTATGTCCGACCGGGAGACCTCGCTTGTATTGTGTGATTGCAAGGTTGACCGGGCAATCCAAAATATCGTTGAAGGTCTCCCAATATCGGGAGTTATATGCCTTCAATGTGTCACTCAGTTCCATTTTGACACTCAGTAGGTGGTCAACTTCCTTTGGTGTTTTCGTGCTGGTTTTGAAGCGCGCCATAAAGGCCTCGGCCAACTGATGCCACTTTTTTATGCTCCCCTCCGGTAACCTCTCGAACCATTTCAAGCCCAATTCACCTAAACTTGACTGGAAGATGAGGCACATAAGTGTGTCATTCCGCCTATGCCCGGCCATGACCTGTCGGAAGTGACTCATATGCATGTAGGGATCGGTTTTCCCGTCGTAGAGTGTGAATTTAGGCTGGTGGAAGCCTGCCGGAAGCGGTGTCATTTCTATCTCCAAGGAGAAAGGGGTGGCGCTCAGCCTTGCCAAGTTTGTATCTAGAAGGAGTGGCGCTGCTTGGCGGGGTGGAGGCATTCCGACCTCCTCACTGGCGTGAACCCCATAGGATAGCCGCTGGAACGCCGGCACCCTCTGAGCCTCCCACCGGTGAGCTCGTTCCTTTATGACTGCCCGCAAATCCTCTGAACGAGCGGAATAAGAATACCTCGACGTCGTTGCCGGACGTGAGGGTCGATAGGTGCTGTCTTGCGCGCTGGACTTCTCTTCGTGCAGGTCGGAATCTCCAACCTTGTAACTTCTGGTGATGGAAATGGACGCAGTGTGTCGCTGACTCTGACTGCCTAAACGGCGGGGTTGGATGCGCTCACTGTGGTCTCCCACTCCAGCTACACCCTTTCCTTTAACATGCCGCTTCAGCTCCTCCATCTCTGCTGCCATTCGCCGGATGACGGCATCCTGGTCCCTTAACTTGTGTTCCAGACATCTGGCATGTGATTCTCTCCGCCGCCGATGACCGTCTGGACTCCGTGAATGACCATAACTTCTTCCGCGCTTATCCCGCGCATCTCTTGAATGTCCTCCTGGAGAAGTCTCTAGGTCCGCCATCGGAGGAACGATGGTGGGATGCCCTTCTCTCCGCCTGCCTGACTCCGGGGTAATTCCGTCGATGGCAAACAATGGAATCTCGTCGTTGTTCGCCATGGACGGCGATTAGATGAGCCTGGAAGACAAGGTTTTGTCTGTCAAGTTCCCACAGACGGCGCTAATTATACGGGGAGCAAATATTCAGGCAAGCCCGTATTCCTTTCTTCCAAGCTCCGTTTCTGTCCGATCACCTGCGTGCACAACAGCAGTGAGCTACCCGGCGGTGTGTGGCTGGAAAACCCCTCCGACGACCAAGTTAGCACACACCTGAAGATAAAGAGAGTGAGGAGAGAATTGAGTATAATTGTTTCTCTTACCAAATGTTCATCTCCTTTGACATGGGGGGCGCAGACCCGCTTATATACCTTCTGCGCCCCAAATCTACTTCCATTCGTCTCTCGACACATGATGCTGCTATCCCATCCGTCAGCACAAATCTTGCTGTACATTACCTAACCCAACTGTCAGCCCACTCTGCTGAGAGCTCGGCAACCGGGGTACAGCTTCACGGCCACCGACATTCAGGCTGCACTTCATGCCCACGTGTAGTAATAGCCGAGCTCCGTCCCTATCGTTCCCGACTGCATTCCGGCGAAGTCGAGCTCCGGAAAGGCCACGCCGATCAACCAAAGGCTTTCCTGCCGAGCTTCTGGCACGAGCTTCATTGCCGAGCCAAAGGTGTATGCCTTCTGGCCGAGCAACGCAAGTTGCACGGTCACCACTGGTGCGAGTAGTTCGGCCACGGGCCAAGCGGCCCCAACCCCGGGCAAGTACTAAGCTATCTCGGCCCAACATGCCCTTGGGCCTTCAACATGCTCGGCTTTTATCTCAGCCCACTTCTGGCTCATAAATCTCCCTCTCAAAAATAAAAAGAGAATGTAAGATGAGATAAGAATGAGATATGTATTTTTTATACTATGAGACTATTTTATGTATAAAATGAAATATATTTTTAAAATACCAAGATAAATCGTATTTTTCACAGAAACAAAGGAGTCATGACCCTTCAGAATTTTCTCTTAATTTCGTCTGCATATAAGGAAACAGTGTTATCTTGTTCGACCCATTTCCAACTATTCAAATTTTTTAGACTATTAGTGCTTAACAATTCTTAGTTTTTTAAAAAAATTATGTACATATATATTGTATCATCTTCTGGATTATGGGACATAACAGGGGTCCAGCATAGAAGATGTGGCATTGTAGATGCTAGATAGAAAAGTTAGAGAGCTTTAGTCAACAAAGACAGTTGAGGGTATTTTTGACTTTGAACTTTTAAAGGCATGTGGAAGCCTACATGCAAGAAGGCAATGTTGGGAGATCTCAATGCAAATGGGGACCGATATCCCTTTATCTGGCAATCCTTGTTTCACCTTTAGTTGCTCACAAGCTTCATTTATGTCCCCTTTCTTTAATTAATTGTATTAATCCTAAGAAAATGAATAATGGCTTCAATATCTCTAGGTCTCTCTCTCTTTGCTTTCTTTTAATTTATTTGTTGTTTGTTTATTTTTAGATCTCACTAGCATGAGGCAAAACTATGCCCACCCTTTTGAGATTCCTCATTTGAAGAGTCTAGTAGTAAACAAAAAAAATAGTATATATATATATATATATATAAAGTCTGGAAAAAGAAATTAATAAACTAAAAAATCTTGGAAGTGTTAATGTAAATTTAAAAAAATAGGAGGATGCAAATGACTTTTTCTAAACATTGGGTAATAATGGGTTGTAGGGCCATATTGGATCCCACACCACATGCACTTGAACAATGCATATTGTTTTTATTCAAAAAAAAAAACTATATACGAGTTTGGGATATATTATATGATGACTAATAACATACCAATAGAATTTTTAAATAAAATTTTGTATACATAATAATATAATTTTTTGTGATTTTTTTATTTTCAATCAAATCATTTATTATTATGCTCATAATTTTAAAAATATCATGAACTTATAATTTTAGATGTGTTTTCTGTAGGTATACAAATTATTTTTTAGTACCCACCTATATGAACTGAATTACTATTTCATTCAGACCCCTCATTTGTCACTGACAGTTTTGGACGTAAAATAAGGAAGATAGTCTTAACGCGTTAAGATCCTCTAGAGTCTTATTCCTAAAGTGATCTCCTAGAGTGATTCATCCGAGGGTTGAGATTCAGCCTCGTGAGCAATTTTGAAAAAAAAAAAAAAAAAAAATCAGGTTTCAAAACATCATCAAAGATACATTCTTCTTTCTTTATTTTGATTGCAAATCTGAACCGATCAATTTCTTGAATCTGAACAGCAATGCTCTGAGAAAAACTCATTGATTGCTGATGATTATAGCTTTTAGAAGATAACCCATGATTTGAAGGCATCAATTTGTATTCTGCAACTGTCTTTGCTGTTGAAGAATGAAATAAGCATTTCCATTGATTAGAAATAGAGAAACAGAGATCAGAAGAAGTAGAAGAAAATTCAAATCTGAAATCTGAATTTTTTTTTTTTTCCTTTTTCAAAAGTTTTCTGAGATACCCATCTCAGATTTCATTGAAAATTTAAGATTTGAGGTAGAGATTAGAGAAGAAGCAAAGAGAGAGAGGAGTCGTGAAGATGTTGAGTGACTTTATTTTGTATTTATTTTTCTCACTCACTGCTAGTAGCAGTTGGGTAGTTGAAGTTTGAAGAATCAAAGTGTACCATAGAAACAAAACAAAGCATGGTCCTTCAAATCTGTGAGGAAGAAGGGAAAAAAAAAAACGCTGGGTCAGGAAGAGAAAAAAAAACAGAGCCTGGTCTTTGTTGTTGTTGTTTTTGGTTTTGGATTTGGATTTTTTTTTTTTAAAAAAAAATATCAAACGACGTCGTTTTCTATCTCTTAATATCAACCATTGGATCTCACTGTAGAGAGATCACTCTAGAGAAGAAACTCTAGAGGATCCTCACGCAGCCAATACACTAATCCCATTTGAAAAGTTGGCTATTTTCATAAATTATTTTAATTTTTGACTATTTTAATATGTTAAAATAATTGTATTTAGAAAGATGATTGAATTTTTTTTTTGTAGTTAGATGTGAGTTTGTGAGAGAAAAAATGAAATAGTTATAGGTTTGATGTAATATTTTATCTTATTCGCTATTTTATCTATTTTAGCCCAAAAAGTCAAAAAAAATACTTCTTTCCAAACACCCCAAGCTGTAGCATTTTTTAATAACCTAGTATCCGAATTAGTTTACGCACTTCTCGATTAATTCTGAAATTTTGAAATTAACGATCGGGCAAATAATAAAATACTCTTCAATCCAATAATGGAGAAACTAAAACTATAGGACTTGTGATCTTGATAGGGTTCAATTATTCGCTAGAATAACTAGGCAAGTTCATTGAAAAATAAATGTGAAAAGTATTTCCAATATTTGCAAATCATGTACACCAAATATGAGCTACTTCATATAATTGTTGCTATGGTTTCATCAATCTGGGTTAGTGGGAACTTGGTAAAGCTAGAAACCAAAGCAGATGATGATGATATATATAATGTGGTTGCATGGTCATTGTCATGTTGGTTTTTTTAATTGCTTTAGTTAGCATATTTCTCTGCTATTGAAAATCACAGCAAAACTACCAGATGAGATGCTACATCACAATGTACCATCTGTCCTGAGAGCTGATCTCACTTCTCATCAATAATGCATTTGGTGATATATCTCTTTTGCTAGCTAGGCTGAAAAAGAAAATAGAAATATATGTAAAGAAGAAACAGAAGAAATTGGAGTCCTTGGAACCAATTTTCATGCCATTAGTCTGTCTTACATGAATTTCTTTATTTCTCCTGAAGTACTTGTGTTTATTTTACATGACAAGTATAAGAGTCTGGTGGAACATGTGTTTACTGACATCAATAGGTTAGTAAGTTAGTCGGTCAGTGGGGGAAGGGATGGGGTTGTCGGGGATTGAACCCATGACCAAGGTGAAGAGACCCTTGAGCTACTAGTCATCTTCAAATCATGAACATTGCGTTTGATATGGAGATTTGGAAAAGAAAAGAAAAAATATAAGAAAAATATGAATAAAATAGGATAAATTACCAATAAGTTTTAATAGTTGGATTTAATTTTTATAAAGTTTTCTTGAAAATAAGTTTTCGTAAAATCATCGGTAAAAATAATTTTTTGTGATATTTTTTGTATATATTGATAAAAATTGATAATTAGTGACTTTTTTTTGTCACGATTACAATCAGTGACGGTTTTCTGTGACGAATTTTTAAATTGTCGTTTAAAATTAAAAATTAGTTACTTTTTTTTTATTTTTTTAAACTATCACTAAAACTTTTAATTTAAAATTCAAAATTAGTTACTTTTTTAATGATTTTTTTAAACTATCAGTAAAACTTATAATTAGTGACATTTTTCGTGATAACATTTTCAAAATGTCGCTAAAAATTAACAATTAGTAACGTTTTTTTAATAATATTTGATGAAAAATGCCATTAATTTTCTTTCTCTTTTCAAATCCCTTCTCAAATTCTCTAGCCAAACACAACATAATCAATTCTATTCAACTTGCTTACAAGCAAATCTAGTAGGAGATTCAGAGATTTGTTTTACAAATCCACCCTTGTCAACTCATAATTTATCTAGAAAAAAAAAAAATCAATAACTCAAATTCATTTCATATGTAAATCCCACAATTTATCAATTCAAATTCCACCACAAAAATACATCCGGGTCTGTAAGGGTGGTTCCCGGCATTTTTCTTGTTTTATATAGCCTATAAGCCAATATATGAAACAATGCCAAAGATCTTCACAAGCAAGACTGCTCAAGGTCAGAGTGCTCTCTATAGGACAATTATATAATTGTACCCAAAGAGACAACAATTGATCAAATCCACTGTTTCCTAGCATGGCATGGCCTGTTGTGTTCTGAGCTTGATATTCTTATATATTTCTCATGTCAAACAATTCATCAATCTGATGAATTGGCAGTGAATAATTGCTTTTAACGGGAGTTACAAAACAATCTACAGTAGAAAATGGCAGAAATTTGGCAAGAGAAATTTCTCAGAACCACGTCTTAATCCCTTCCAGCCTCGAGGCCATCCATTTGTGTGGCAATTATTCACTGCCGTGGCAATGCCACAAATTGATTTGGGTCATCAATTTGTGCAAGTTTGTGATGGCCCAGATTAGTTTATAGCATCGACATGTCATTGCCTTGCTCTTTTTTAGGAGTTACGAAACCCTCTACAATGGAAAAGGATAGAAATTTGGCACGGAAATTTTTTCAAATATTATCATAATTCCTTCTGGCCTTAGCCTGTGTTTGAATTTTGAATTTGTCAAAGGATTTGTGAAGAGAGGGAGAGAGAGATTTTTTCATTTCTCTTTTTTCTTCTCATTTTCTTTTACCTAGACAAATCTTTTGCAAATTCAAGATTCAAGCACAACTTACTAAAAGACAATTTATAGTCAACCAAAAGATTTAGCGCAAGAAATCAGACCAACGAAAAATGCCAAAATGACCAAAATAACACACAATCTATTGACCAAATGGTTAAGAATTCAAGCAAAATCAATCATCCACCATAATCACACATTGCATAGGAGCACCTATTTTCACCAGGACACTCCTCAAAACAAGCACCACAGTGCATAGAATCACTTTGAACATCAACACACTTTCCATCGCAACAAACAAGCCCAAAACCACAAGCATGCCCACATCCCCCACAGTGGTTTGAATCGCTTGTGATATCCTTGCAAAACTTTTGAAAACAACAAGTGTCACCACCCCATGGATTCCTCTCCCGGTCCGAGCACATGGCCGGATCGTCACCACACCGGAGAATCCTTTGCCTTCCGCGTCGGAAAAAGTTCGTGTGTGTTGGAGAGTGAGAATCTGACATACCGTTTTGGGCAAGAGTAAGCCCGACTAGGAGGAAGACGATAAATGGCCAAAATAGATTTGGATTGGCTCTGGGGAAGGAGAATGGACCGGCATTTCTGGAATGGCAGAGTGCACAGGGCATGGAAATTTGGGGAATTGCAGAGCAGGCTTGACATGGGTGATCGGTGAACCCTATTAGATAGGAAAACCTGCAAGTAGAGTCATGTTTTGTAAAATCATATTATTTGTATCAGACTGGTAAGCTTTGTCAAATATGTAAAACATTAATTTAGAACAGTTGATTACGTAGAGGCCTACCTAACATGTTTTGAAATTATTCATGAGCATGCATGAAGTGGATATGAATGTGACTTGATCATATAAAACATTCAATGCATTTCCTCAAATTTCGTCTCAGCAAGTCAACGAGAATCTTCTAACTGCTCATTTTATTATGTAACTAGTAACCTACTGAGAATATTATAAGCATAACAAAGAACCATTGCCTCAGCCGGTTGGATATGGAATATCAAGACCTAAACTAATGTGTGGGAAAATATATTTGACAATCAAGTTATTGAGTAATCATTTTTAGGCATTACACAACGTTTCTTAGTCAAGTTCCTCAATGACTAGTCAGTATGAGTTGCTTAAAGATAGACATCACAGAGGGCATGAGATCCTCCTCCTCCTTGTTCCAATGAACTTTCATCATGCCTTAGACATTTACATGCCTCAAGATTCCACTATAGTCAATAAGGATCAACGTCTTAACGTAACTTTCTATTCTGTAACATTCTATAAAATCCCTCGTAAAAGACTCTTTACAGAGTTTTGAGTATACAGTAAATACAAGATATCTCACAATAATATGGATATGTATACATTTTTACAATCGGTATGAGGGAGATAGGGGAAGAAAAATATGCATCACGCCTAGCAAAAGAGAGTCTCATCCATCACTCCAACCTGAATTATCAAACTCACCCCTGCATGCATGTTTCTCACAAATGTCCTACTCAAATCAAATAGATTAGACTATGGATGCAACTTTAAATGTTTGTAAATCTTTTAGCACCCTACCATTACCTTCTTGTCTCCTTCAAATATTTTTAATAGGTAGTGACAAAACATGTGACCACAACTATACAAGCACAAAGAGACAAGAACTCAAAAGCCTGATGAAATTAAAAGGGAAAGAATTGGACATTAGTGCTAATGATATACACAAGAAGTCGAGATACTGCCTTAGTGCTAATGACAAAGCAGCATCAGTTTGCCCTTTTATGATTTTTTTCTTTAATTCTTCTTTTTCATTGAAAGGCCAATTGGATCATATGGTTTGACCTAAGAAAGGAACACCAAAGAATCTCTAAGCATAAGATGCAATACATAAATTACCTTTTGGGTTATGCCTTTGAGGCTAGCCCAGCAGTTAAAGGGAGCAAACTTTGAAACAAGTCCTAAATTCAAACATTTTGGATTCGACTTTGTTAGTCTCTTTCAAACGTAATCAATACTTGTGATTTGCACGTGATTGTGAGAATCTAAGAAAAAAAAACCCATCATAAAAATCTACCCATTTTTTTTTTTTACATTAAATTATTGTCCTATAAGTGCTTTCACATTAAATTATTGAACCAAAGGACCGTCCCATCCAAATAATTTCAAGTTGCATCACTTTTGAAAAATCTACTTGATTCTTACAGCATTAACCTCTCTCCTGCTTTGCCAATCATTACACATTTTTCTCTTTTAGTAAAGAAATTCCATAAAATTAACAACCATGGTTATCTCTACATCATTCAATTCACATCATCAGAGCAAGATAGGTCCCATTTAATCAACAAAAAAATGTATATATTACTTTGAACAATTTATATATAGAGAGAGAGAGAGAGACTGTGCTTTTCACCCTGACGCTAGCATGGAGGTGGGTTGGGATGGGCCTCGCTCGCTCTTAAGCCCGATTCAGAGCTTGGGTTGAATTGGGCCTATATCGGGCCCAGACCAGAAGGTCTAAGCCCAGATAATATGGACCACGTCTCCTAGTGTGAACCTCTGGGAATAAATGTCCACCAAAATAATCTCAGGCTTGCTTTGATCAAAATAGAGCCAAGTCAATTTGTTGGTTTGGTTTCTCATTTGCCTCTTTTCTTCACATTGAAAAATAAATAAATAAAACTTGATTGTTGAATATCAGTAGTTGACCTGGTGGGTGAAGTGATTTCTTACCTAGTGTAATTTTTAAGTGTTACAAGTTCAATTTCCTTTTTTCTATTTCCCTCCAAACCAATTGTACCCAAAAAATTTAAAAATTCAACAACATTGACAGTTGCATGATGGGTTATGGCAAATTCATAGTTCATGTAGGGTAATCATCATCATTCATGAATTTGAAGTTTTATAAAGCCTAAGAATTGGTTAGTTGAGGGAGCTAAATTTCATGTGATTTGGAGGCAGGAGAAGATCATAAAGTCGAGTTTCATAAAAAGTTAAAGATTAGTATTAGAGGTAGAGAGCTATATATATTTGTCAATCTTAACATTAAGAACTCAAAAATATATATATATATATATATTTGTCAAACCCAAAACATTAAAAACTCAATATTGTGTACCTCATCAAAAAGTAAGGCAAAAAATAATTTAACATTAACATAAACACTGTTTTTGGTGATTTTGATGCCTTCTAAGAATAGGATATTTATTTTTCACTTTTTAAACATTATAAAAGTGCAATGATTTAAAAAAGAAAAACACTGAAATCTAGAAACCTTGGGAAATTTCAAACAAGATTCAGAGACAAAACATATGCATACAAATCCGTGCCTCTTTGATTTGGCCTTTTTTAACTACTTCCCCCCATGACAAACTGTTGTACCAATTGGTTAGAGATTTGGAATGTTGTGTTCATTGCTATGGGGTTCAACTCCAAGCTCCTTTCTTCACCCTTTCCCTATGTTTAAGTATAAAAAGTAAATGAATTGGAAGGTTTTCCAGTCAGATAAACCTATGATATGACTCATCTTAATTTTAAAATTTGTATATATAAATTGACGTGTATAATCTCATAAGGGTCATGAATCGCTATGAACAACCCAAGTCCATCACTTGGAGCTCAATACATAACTCAGCTAGTGAGGTCCAGGACAGCTGGAATCCAACATGGCATAAAGAGCCAATGACATTCAAACACATGGCAGGTGAAGGACGAGCCACATCAGTAGACAAAGATCTGCAAAGTTATTGCTACTGCACATAACCATTAATGTAGCCCATCACAGCATTTATTACGACAACACCTCTCCGTCGGAATAAGACCCCTTTACCCTGAACAAGGTAAGCTACAGCATAAACTTTCGGCGAGGAGGTCAGGTCGGAAGGGACAACGAAATGATTACCAAAGGATATAAGCAAACGTTGAAGGCAAGAAGAAAGTTAAACTTTTCTATCTCTCATCTCTCCCTCTACGCTCTACTTCTCTTCCTGACTTACTCGTCGGAGGGTTCACTAAGGGACTACCCCGTTCCCCGTTGAACTTGTTTGCAGGTTATCCGATGGGCTTGATCATTTGGACCTGGGCTTGAGGAGCTTGAACCAGTCCGATCCATTCACTAGGACAAACTGTATCATCAGTTGGCACCGTCTGTGGGAAGTGGTTCTTATCCGGATGCCAGTTGTGCTCATTGTCGCCGGAGACCCTGTCCTAACAACCTTTTCCTCATACCCATCCAAGTGTATGGTCTCGACTAGATCCATGGCTTCTCACCATAATGCTGCCGACCATCAAACCGACCCTCTTAATCCAAACAACCCACCACAGTATATCATTGAGCTTACCAACAGCATTAACCGCATGGCCGAACAAAACCAGGCCTTGATAAATGCTTTACTCCAAATAAACCTTCCGATGCCTCCTCCACTACCTCCAGATATTCCACCAAACCAAGAAAGAGCCCCGGGCTATACTGTTCCGCAACCCTATCCACCCAACTTAGAAGGTTTGTAACCTCCTCTCCCGCATATAAATTTACCACCTCCACCCCCACACTCTTCGGTGGTGGCACCAGCCCCTGAAGGGGAAGCCAGCAGCGTCCAGCCCCCATTGACTGACCATGGTGACCACATTCCCCTCTGGGACGCTGAACTCCGAGCAATGAAGCTCTAACTCCAAGGGGTCATACAGAACATTCAGCATAAACCCTCTACCACGGCAAGCTCACCATTTGTTGCCTCTATCCGGGACAAACCTCTGTCCGCCAAGTTCAAGATGCCCACCATTGACTCTTTTGACGATACGACGGACCTAGTCGACCATCTGGAGACCTACCGTACCCTCATGATCCTCCATGCCTTCCCTGACGAGATCATGTGTCGGGCTTTCCCCGTGACACTAAAGGGGTCAGCTCGACTGTGGTTCAGCCAGTTACCAGCAGACTCTGTCTCCACTTTCTAGCATCTCAGCGACTCCTTCCTTAGCCATTTCATTGGAGCCCAGCTCCAACGCCGCCCTGCAACCCAACTCCTCAACATCCGTCAGACCGAGGGGGAGTCGCTGCACAGTTTCGTTACCAACTTTAACACCGAAGCCCTGCAAGTAGCGGAAAACAATGACAAGGTCATCCTCACGGCTTTCATGGCCGGGCTACGATCGTCCGATTTCCTCTTCTCCCTCTCTAAAAACCCCCCGACCTCTATGGCAGCCCTCCTCTCCAAAGCCCAGAAATACATGAATGTTGAAGATTCACTAGCCGCTCGGCAGGATCCAATACCTAAAAACCCAACCCCCAGAGAAAAGAGAAAAGACTCAGAACCCAAAAACACCCAGTATAACAGCCAAACACCCCACTATATCGACCGACCTCCTCGCGGTGACCGGTCGGCACCAGCCCGACCGCCCAGTCGGTTCGAGCGGTACACGCACCTTAATTCTCCCATGGAACAAGTCCTCCACCAGATCCAACAGGACTACCCCCTCAAATGGCCCCTACCCTCACGGACCCCTTCCAATCGAAAAGGCCAGTCCAAATATTATCGTTTCCACCAAGACCATGGCCATAACACTGATGACTGCATCAACCTCAAGGATCAGGTCGAGACCCTAATTCGTCAAGGGCGTCTCAGCCGGTTCACAGACACCCGCCCACAGCAGAGGCAAAGAACCGAGCTCCTCAGAAACAACCGCCAGCGTACCCCACCCCGGTAGCCAGCCCAACCTAACCAAGGCCATGATCGCCCCCCACAACAGCCTCGGTCGCCAGGTAATCCCCCTCCGCTAGTTGGTGAAATCCGAGTCATTTCAGGTGGCCTTGCTTGTGGCGGACCATCCCGCTCCGCTCAGAGGGTAGAACTCAGGAAGATAAGGCAAGGCTCGGATAGAGCAGTTGCCACGGTAGACCGACCCTCCAAACAGCCCAAGCAGTGAACAGAGCCCATCACCTTCACAGACGCCGACTGTACAGGCATCCGTTATCCTCATGATGACCCTCTCGTCATTTCTGCCCTCCTCTCTAACTATAAGGTCAGACGGGTTTTCATCGACAACGACAGTTCTTCAAACATCATATTCCTCAACTGCTTCCGCGAGCTCAAGATTGGGGAGTGGTCGACTGTCCTTCTGTCTACAACATCATCCTTGGCCGCACTGCCCTCAACGCTTTCCAAGCTATCACTTCAACCTACCACCTCGCCATAAAGTTCCCTACCGACCTGGGAGTCGGGACAATAAGGGGAGAGCAGACCGTAGCCAGGGAATGTTATGTCGCCTCACTCAAGGAAGTCAAACTGAAGGAGGCCATGATCATTGAAGGACTTGACGTCCAAGATGAGAACGAGCTGGTTAGAGGAGAACCGGTGGAGGAGCTCGTTGAGATTCCCATCGATCCCACCAACCCTATGAAAATTGCCAAGATCGGCAATCAACTATCCCCTCAAGCTAAGGCCGACCTTACCGCCCTTCTGATCGAACACAATGATGTATTTGCCTGGACCCATTCAGATATGCCGGGCATTGACCCCTCTTTCATAACTCACCGCCTCAGCATTGAACCCCATTTCTGACCTTACCGCCAGAAGCAGCGCATCTTCCATCCAGAGCACAATACACTTATAGTCGCAGAGGTCGACAAGCTCCTTGAGGCCCAATTCATCAAAAACGTGGATTACCCTAAATGGTTGTCAAACGTGGCCCTAGTCCGCAAGAACAATGGCAAATGGCGACTCTGTGTTGATTACTCTGACCTAAACTGAGCTTGCCCCAAAGACAACTATCCTCTTCCCCGTATAGATCTGTTGGTCGACGCCACGGCTGGTCATCAAATGCCCAGCTTCATGGATGCTTTCTCTGGGTACAACCAAATCTTGATACACCCGTCCGATCGGGAACATACATCCTTCATTACCGACTGAGGTACCTACCACTACCGCGTGATGCCATTCAGATTGAAGAATGCTGAGGCCACCTACCAACGGTTGGTCAATGCCGTTTTCCATCATCAGATAGGTCGGAATATGGAAGTATATGTCGACGACATGCTAGTCAAGAGCAAACTCTCTATTGATCATCTGTCCGACCTGCGAGAGACCTTTGCCACCCTACGCAAGTACCAAATGAAGCTCAACCTAGAGAAGTGCGCCTTCGGCGTAGGATCTGGGAAGTTTATGGATTTTATGGTCAGTCAACGGGGCATTGAAGCTAACCCTGAAAAGATCAAGGCCTTGATTAAGATGCAGTCACCCAGAACGGTTAAGGAGGTTCAAAGGCTCACTGGCCGAGTTGCGGCCCTCAACTGCTTCATTTCCCGCGCAACAGATAAGTGCCTACCATTCTTCAAAGTTCTTCGGCAAACTTTTGAATAGACAACTGAATCTGAAGAAGCTTTTCAGCAGTTGAAGCAGTTCATGGCAAATCCCCCCTCCTTTCATAAGCAATTACGGGCGAGCCCCTCTTCCTCTATTTAGCCGTCTCAAGCACCGCAGTTAGTGCAGCTCTTATCAGGGAATACGACTCTGTCCAACGGCCGGTCCACTACATCAGTCGGGCTCTCAGAGGAGCAGAGCAGAATTACCCGCTGTTAGAAAAATTATCCTTAGCCTTGGTCACCGCCTCCAGACGGCTCCGTCCTCACTTCAAGGCCCATTCCATAGTGGTTCTCACCGACCAACCCTTGAAGAAGGTCATGCAACAACCAGAACTTTTCGGTAGACTCATGCAGTGGTCAGTGGAACTCAGTCAGTTTGACATCTCCTACCGGCCTCGAACAGCAATTAAGGGACAGGCTGTCGCAGATTTCATCCTGGAATTCACTAATCTTACCCCAACTGCTGCGCCTCCACCCCCACCAATCCCTATCGAGCCAGAAGACCCGCATTCATGGACTCTCAATGTCGAAGGATCATCCCGCAGGGAAGGTAGTAGGGCTGGCCTCATCCTCACCGCCCCTGAGGGTGGCTATTTCAAATGTGCTCTCCGTTTCTTGTTTAATGTCAGTAACAATGAGGCCGAATATGAGGCATTGATAGCAGGACTCCGCCTCGCCAAGGACATTGGAGTCAGCCACATCCGGGTGTTCAGCTACTCCCAGCTCATCGTCGGCCAGATTACGGGGGAATTCGATACCAAAGAGGACACAATGCGGGCTTACAGGGATATGGCCCTCCCCCTTGTTCGCCTCTTCAATACCTTCCACATCAAGTACATACTTCGGGCAGAAAACTCCAAGGCAGATGAGATGGCTCAGTTAGCCTCTGCAGACCAGTCCGACCTCAGCCACGGTGTCCACCTCGAATACTTAGCCTACCCAGCCATCTCACCCGACCTACAAGAAGTGCAGTTCCTCCAAAACGAACCTATCCCTTGGGCATCCGATATCTTCCTATTTTGACAACGGGGGAACCCCCAGATGACCAACAGCAGGCCGCCAAAGTCAGGGCCCGGTCGTCCAATTACATCTCGGTCAGTGGCGTCTTGTACAAACGTGGTTTTTCACGCCCATACCTGCGATGCCTCAATTCAGCTCAAGCAACCTATGTAATGCGGGAAATCCATGAGGGAATTTGTGGCAATCATTCGGGCGGCAGGTCTCTGGCCCACAAAATACTCCGTACTGGTTATTTTTGGCCAACTCTCAACCAAGATACGACTGATTTCGTGTTCAAATGTGATAAGTGTCAACGTTTTGCCAACATCCCTCATGCTCCTCCTACAGAGTTGATCACACTTTGCAGCCCTTATCCATTCGCTAAATGGGGGATTGACTTGGTCAGTCCACTTCCCACCGGCCGAGGTCAGACCAAGTTTGCGTTCGTCGCCATTGATTACTTCACCAAGTGGGTAGAGGCAGAACCCCTTGCCACCATTACCGAGCGAAACACAACCAAATTCATCTGGCAGTCGATCGTTTGCAGATTTGGTATCCTTCAGGCCATCATCTCCGACAACGGCAAACAATTTGACTACGCCGAGTACAGGAAGTTCTGTGCCGACCTCCAGATTCAACCATGTTTCTCTTCCCCCGGTCATCCCCAGGCCAATGGCCAAGTCGAGGTCACCAGCTGTTCTCTCCTGAAGATCATCAAAACTAAGCTCGAAGCTGCTAAGGGACTTTGGGCTGAGGAACTACCGAATGTACTCTAGGCTTACCGAACTACAGCTCGGACTCCCACTGGGGAAACCCTTTTCCGCTTAACATACGGCGCTGAGGCGGTTATTCCAGTAGAAGTCGGTCTGCCTACTCCCAGGGTTTTACATTCGGATCCAGCACTAACCGAAGAGCTCTGTCGGGCAGACCTGGACCTAATTAAAGAACTCAGAGAGACCACCGCTATCAGACTGGCCTCATACCAACAGAAAATGAGAACACACTACAACCGCAAAGTCCGACCAAGGGAGTTCGCTGTAGGGGACCTTGTCTTGAGAGAAGCAACTCTTGCCACCAAAAATCCGACTGAGGGTAAACTGGCAGCCAAATGGGAGGGACCTTACGTTGTGAAAGCCCGACCACGTCCGGGAACCTACCGACTTCAGGACATGGAAGGTCGAGACCTCCCCCACCCATGGAACGCCGAACACCTGAAACGTTACTTTCACTAAGCTCCTACTTTTGTATTGCTCAGTTATTATATTTTCTTTTCGACAAATTTACACATTCTTGATATCCCCTTACGCAATGTAACTTTTTGATTAACTGGGTTACACTTTCCTTGCCAACAATTATATATCTCAGCTATCTGCATGGTGTCTCAATGACGTTTTGATTGCAGCACTCATGAAAAGCCTCAGCCAGACTAAGCATCATAAAGCATCAGCCAGCCTGAGCATCAAAAAGCTTCATCCAGACCAAGCATCAAAAAGCCTCAGCCAGACTGAGCATCATAAAGTCTCAGCCAGACTGAGCATCAAAAAGCCTCAGCCAAACCGAGCACTAAAAAGCATCAGCCAAACTGAGCATCAAAAAGCCTCAGCTAGCCTGAGCATCATAAAGCCTCAGCTAGACTGAGCACTAAAAGCTTCAGCCAGACTGAGCACTAAAAAGCCTCATCCAGACTGAGCATGAAGCACTCGGCCAGACCAAGCCTCAGCCAGCCTAAGCATAACAAGTCTCAGCTAGACCGAGCGCCACAATTTCAGGTTCAGACTGAGTTCCTTACAACGTCAGTGAATCATAGCTTAGCCCTAACTGTGCACGCGTGCAAGGCTCGGTCAAAGCCATCTATGCAAACTTCATGCTTGTGGAATTAGTAGACACACTTAGTCACAATTCCAAGTCCAAGTCTTTACACCACTCTTTGCTTAGTCAAATTCCAAAGACATTCTTACACGTTTTCTTTACAAGTCAGGTTATTTTCTTCTCAATCAAACTCTTACAAGTCAGCTTGTTTCCTTACAAGCCAAGCCTCACTCCGATAAACCACTAATCTACTTCAACAGTGTGGCAAACACAAACTTATAATTTTACTACATTTTAAATTTCACTCTGCATTGAGGAGTTCCTAACTTTACCCTGCATTGAGTTTTTATTATAACTTCAATTTCACTCTACACTGAGAAGTTCTTAAATTTAGTTCTTATTACAAGTTTAACTCTACTTTGCACTTCAAAATGAGTTATACACGCCTCACTCATTCCTCATTCATTCCAGTTGCACAAGCACAGACAATCAAATGAAAACATAATTGCAATTTTATTTATTCAGAAATTTGTACATGAGTTTATTACAGCCATTCAAAGCAGAAAACAAAACAAAACAACAAACAAACACAAACACACAAGGTCTGTGCAAGGCCTTCTTCTTCTTCTTCAAACTACTCCTCTTTACTGGACACAAGGTCTTCTTCTTCAATACCCTCATCAAGAGGGGTCTGGGCCACATCGTCGTCATCGATTTTCACACTACTCAGGTCCAAGTCTGGGAACAGCTCCTCAGCTTTACGCTTGAACATTTTCCAACCACTGTCCCAGAACTCATCCATTTTGTGCTTATAAAAGTCTGACCGCTGGAAGCTCTCAATCACTTCTGCCTCAGTCCTTCCTCCAACAGTCGTCCTCGGCGAACCCGTCCTCCCAGACTCCTCCCTCACCAAGCTACTGGCGACCGCGGCATCCACTGTCATCTGAAATTCAGCAGACCCCTTGAACTGGTCCACTGCTGCCACATAAAGATCGGGGTAAGCCGCCCTTTCAGAGGCTGCCTTAGCCCTCTCCTCTGCCAACTCCTTATCCAGGGTCATCCTTTCAGCAGTTGCCTTGGCTTTCTCTACCTCCAACTCCTTCTGAAGGCTCTCCTTTTCAGCAGTTGCCTTGGCTTTCTCTGCCTCCAACTCCTTCTGAAGGCTCTCCTTTTCAGCAGCCGCCTTGGCTCTCTCTGCTTCCAACTCCTTCTGAAGGCTCTCCTTCTCCTCCACTGCCTTAGCACGCTCGCTCTCCAGCTCCTTTTGCAGACCGTCAATCTTCACGTCTGCCTCATCCTTCTGCCTGACCAACTCTTCATTACTGCTCATCGCCTCTTTATGTCGTTCGACCGCGACCGCGTAGGCTTTTTGGGCCTCATCCAACCTCTTCTGCTCGCCAGCCAGTTGGAACTCAAGCGACACAACCTCGCGGCGTGTGTTCTCAAGCTCCACCTTGACCGTTTGTAACTCAGCGTGGGCACTCTCCCAGTTTGCGCTCTCCTTCTTCAACCTTGCAAGTTGAATCTTGGCCTCATCTGCCTTGAGCTTTGCAGCCCCAGCCTTCCTCAGCAGAGCCCCTGCTAAGGTGGTTACCTCCATTTGAGCGGAGCATAGCCTCCTCAGCAGTTCAGCCTCATTGAATCTGGCTGTTGAGCGCAAGGCTGCCTCTTCTACAATCCCCACAAGGCAGTCTGCCCCTGCCCTAGCTGGGCCTTCTTCTCCCTCCAGCCGCCTAGCCACCGCACGAGCGTGGTAGATCACAATAGTCAGACTGACTTCCCCTCCTTGGGGTGCAGGACCCCCCTAGGGCTGTTCTCCCTTCCTTGGCTCAGGGCTAGTCGCCCCACCTTCTACTTGCACTTTAGGGGCGACCCTCGCGACCCCCGCGGCGATCGCCGCCACTACTGGAACGACTTCCATGCCCTCTGAGGCAATGTCCACCACTTCTGGGGCAATTACCCTTCCTGGGGTCTCCTTCACTTCCCCCCCCCCTGCCTCATTCGCCATATTGGTCTCTTCTGCCCTCATTTCCCTCTTTCTCTTCTGGGCAGGCTCTTCTTCACTTCTCCTCACTCTCCTCTTCTTCTTCACTACGCCCAACACCTCCATCTCCTTCAACGACCTCTCCTTCAAAGGATCTATTGGGGGCGGTCGTGGCACAAATTCACCTAAGTTTTTTTTCCCCCAAGGGTTTGGGGCGCGGTTGGATCCTCTCCCTTGCGACCGACTTTGGCAGTCGGTCTGCCTAAGACTCTTTGAATTTTTGGGCTTTGGCAAGGATGGTCTGATCCTCCGCCTCTTGAGCCTTCCTCCTTGCCTCCAACTCCGTTCGGACGAGGTCCCTACCACTCAGCAGTGGACCCAACCCTGCCTTAAACAAAGCCGACGGCTGAACGAGCTCGTCCCACCTAGCCCCTTCCTTCTCTCTCCATTGCTTTACCCTCTTCACCCTCTCCTCTGCTGCTGCTGCTCCCAGCTTTGGCTCCACAGACTTGGTAAGCACTTTCCAAATGGTGTGCACTCCAACCCCTCTACTGGCAGATGCATAGAACCACCGTAGTCTCCACCCCTTGATCGACGATGACAGCCTCGCTACCAGCCCTTTCCCTGTCGCTGCCTGCAGAGTGACCCAAGTCTCTTGCTGCCCTGAGGCCTTGTAACATACGAAGAATTCGTCTACTGTCATGGCCGCCCCTTCGTTCGCCTTCGGCCATGCACTTGCACAGGCCAGTAAGATCTTCCACGCATTGGGCATTAGTTGGCCCGGCGCTACCTCCAAACGATTCAGGACATCTACCACCACTTACGGCAGGGGCAGCCTCAGTCCTCCCTTCAATGCTTCCTCATAAAGGGCAAACTCCCCTGGCCTGGCGTCGGATGGCCTCTCCGTCGACATCGGCAACGACAATTCTATTTCAGCAGGCATCTGGTATTTTTCGCGAATGGCCTCCAAATCCGCTGCAGTAACCGTTGATCTATCTGCCTTTGTATGCCAGTGATCTGGTTCTGCCTGGCTGATTGGCTTTGGAGCTGCTATCATAGTGGAACCATGGGATCGTACCACCAACTCCCCCACCCTCTCAATCCTATATTGCTGTGCTAACACCACTGCATCATCATCACCAAGTGGATCCACTCTGACATTCGCAGTTTCTTCTTGGGCCATTTCTATGGTATGCCTGCGAATCGCTTCGGATGTAGGTGCAAGGAAGTTAAAAAAGTGTTGCAGAGGTGTATCGCGAGCAACAAAGAAATTCACACTTGGAATATTTTGATTTTTCGTAAACAAGTAGGTGAATCGAATAATGCCAAAAGCCCACGGTTTGCCCGTATTCCATGGATCCCAATTAATTTTCGCCAGCTTGAAAACTTTTCAAATCATCCGCCAAAACTGTCTTTTCAACACCCATAATGACCTATCGTTTCACTTCTGATCTAACGCCTAATCTCCCCCCCCACGGGATGTTGCCACGTGTACGACCACAATCCATTGTCTTCTTCCCTTACCCTGTCTTTTCCACTTCAAATCACCACGTGACACATCGCCTCTCGAGCCCCACGCCCCTCCACCTCACCATTCGCGGTCGACCCTCCTCGTGGTCGACCCTTCCACTCGGTCACCCTTCGCGGTCGGCCCTCCTCGTGATCAACCCTCCCACTCGGCCAACCTCCACGGTCGGCCCTCCTTCGCGGTCGGCCCTTCTCGTGGTTGACCCTCCCATTAGGCCAACCTTTGCGGTCGGCCCTCCTCGTGGTCAGCCCTTCCACTCGGTCACCCTACACGGTCGGACCACCTCCCGGTCGGTTCACCCTCTCGGTCACCCCTGCCGGTCGACCTCCATCCCGCCAATCCCTAACACCCTCATCTTCTTCATTTGTATTCCCTTCGTTGGACTAAAGCTGCACTCGAGAATGGGGGACTACTGACGTGTATAAGCCCATAAAGGCCATGAATCACTATGAACAACCCAAGCCCATCACTTGGAGCCCAATACATAACCCAGCTGGTGAGGTCCAGGACAGCTGGAATCCAACATGGCATAAAGAGCCAATGACATTCAGACACATGGCAGGTGAAGGACGAGCCACATCAGCAGACGAAGATCTGCAAAGTTATTGTCACTGCACATCACCATTAATGCAGCCCATCACAGCATTTATTACGACAACACCTCTCCGTCGGAACAGGACCCCCTTACCCTGAACAAGGTAAGTTACAGCATAGACTTTCGGCGAGGAGGTCAGGTCGGAAGGGACAGCGAAATGATTACCAAAAAATATAAGCAAACGTTGAAGACAAGAAGAAGGTTAAGTTTTTCTATCTCTAATCTCTCCCTCTACACTCTATTTCTCTTCCTGACTTGCTCGTCGGAGGGTTCACTGGGGGACTACCTCGTTCCCCGTTGAACTTGTTTGCAGGTTATCCGGTGGGCTTGATCATTTGGACCTGGGCTTGAGGAGCTTGGACCAGTCCGATCCATTCACTGGGACAAACTGTATCATCATAAATCATTAATAAAAAATAAAAAATTATTTATTTGATAACTCTAGTAACACAATTGTCATATTTTTTCAAAAACAAATAAATGATGATAAATATAATTTTGATAATAAAATACAAAATATGATTAATTTGATTTTTTTAGTAAGTAATCCCCACACACAAATCTAAAGAGATGAACAATAGTGATTATCAAATAAGTCACGTGAATTATTAGACTGGATATAATTCAGACTCAAAAGTACACAACTATCAAAATAAAACAAAAAAAAATACTTCCCACAACACTATTTGCTCGTGAACAAAATCTAATAATGTATTAGTTTTGATAGCTATTAGGGCTTTGTAGGAGAAGATTTTTGAAGAAATTGTCTTTTTATTCAACCACATGACAAGGCTTTAATCATGTGAATGAATGTGAATTCTCTGTATGGTCCCTGAACTGAAAGGGTCAATAGGACCCAAAATTTTGTGCCCGTGACAGACTAGTGTTGGGTCCATCCCATGTGTACCATAGATAAGCACATATATTATTAATAATCTTGACCTTTTATTTCTTTCCTCTTTCATTCCAAATAACATTCATGCACAATGATCAAAGAATGGAAAGGGTTAGGGTAGATGAGTTCTTTACCAAACTCGAGTTTTTTTTTATATATGTAAAAAAATAAATGCAAGCTTTTTGAATTTATTTAATTCAACTGAATTTTTACTTTCACTAGAAAGTTATTTTTTTAAATATCTTTTGAAAAAAAAAAATGTATTTTCAAAGCACGACTTTAATTAACTTAATACAAAACTTAGAACATGGCTTTTGTACTTGAAATCATGTGTTTTAAAAAAACACAGCTTTAATAAACAACCAGAATTGGATAAATAAGTTGAAAACTATCTAAACTTGGAAAATAAAATCTCAAACAACTCAAGTTTGTTTTAGATAAAATAATAAATTACACTTTTCACCAATCAATTTTTTTCGTAATTTTACTTTGATTCCTCACATTTCTAATTGCAACAATTAAATTCTCGAGTTCAGTATGTGTTTCAACATGAACCTTATATAACCACCAACTTTTAAAATTCAAGTGAAAGTTAAAATGTGAAATTTAAAAGGTGATGACAAGTATAAGGTCTCGTTTGGTAACTTTTAATTTTAGTCAAAAAGTCACTACAAATTGTCACATTTTTTCTGTACATTTTTTCGTAAAAAATTAAAAAAAATATTAATAATCTGTTTCCAAACGAGGCCTAAGTTACCTTATAATTTTGTTTATATGTTTTCCTCCCAAACATGCTCATGCGGCTCTCACATGAACAATTTCCTTGTAAATTTTTAATGTTAAGAATGTAGGAAGGACTTGATATATGTATTCAAATCCAAATAACTTTTGCAATTAAAAAGTAACTATAAAATAGACTATAGTGAAATTATGACAAAAGTTGAAAGGTAAAAAATGTGATTCACCAATAAAATTAGTGTTGATATTTTCATAGAGAACATTGAATGCTTTTCTATTGTGTTTGTCAAAGTATCTCCAATAACTTTTCAAAAGCTTTTTTTTTTTTTTAGTAGTTATTTTAAAGAGCTCACTACAAAAATATTATGAATAAAAAAATGTGAAAATTTGAGTTAGAAATAAATAGAAAAATATATTAAAAAATAGAAAAAGCTAGGAAGCATAGTTAGAGTAGTTTCAAAAGGCCAAATAAGGGTGTCTTTTGGGTCTAGACCTTAATGGAGTCAAAACTTCAAAAGTCGCTCTTAGTCTTAAATAAATGTTATACAATAGAGTCATTTAATCGAACTCGGGGTGCTGTTGTGACTAAGTCACAGCAGTGATCTACTGTGAGTTTGTGGACACTTTTTTGAGTTTTTTTCAATGATCTGAACCGTTATATTGTAGAGTTTGTCAAGTATATCATTCATGTAAAAAATCAAATTAATCAAAAATTTATAACCCTATGATTAGATTCAAATTGTTTACAAAAATTATCAAGATAATGTCAACCGTTTATTTTTTCAAAAACAAATGTATTATAGATTTCTAATCAATTTGATTTTTTGTATGAATGATCTATTCAACAAACCTTACAATATGAACGGTTCAATTCATCAAAAAAGACTCGGAAAAAACCTTATGATCACAGCAGATTGCTGGCACCCCCGGATTCCATTTAATCATGTAATAATAAATTGATATTCACTTTCTAGCTAAAATTTACCGTAGCTTTCTAGTTAGAGTAGGTTCATTAGAAGGTGAGGTAACTTCCCAAATAAGAAGCTCACTTTCTAGCTAAAATTTAGAGAAGGAATATGGAACCTTGTTGGATTGGAGTAGCTCTCAAGCAGCTCATTGGCAAGAGAGCCCAAGAGAGAGAGACTAATCAGCAAAATATAGTTGAGTTAGGTCCTTTTCTTGACAGCCTCACAAAGGCTGTGGCACAACAATTTGGCTTTTCCAACAAACCAAAAACAAAAGACAACAATCCAATCAAAAATGTCCATCCAGAGCTGCAAGGTCATTTACAGGGCCCACCACACAAGTTTCGTGGAGCCCATAAACGAATCCTAGCTGTAGCTTGGAAATTTCACTCTCTCCTCCCTGGTAATGTTTGTGTTGTCGTGTTCTATGAATTGAATTGAGTACGACGGGGAATGACACTAGACAAACAGAGAAATTTACCAAACAAAACATACCCAAAAGTCCACTGATTAGGGAGGGTGTGATTCGAACGGTTTAAGAATAAAATTATAAATTAAATGATGAATTGATAGATTAACAGATTGATAAATTACGATTTGAACAGTTTTTGACGGATTGACAAATTAAAGAATATTCTAATTAATTATTATATATTTTCATAATATATAACACTAATTTATATATATATATATAATATAAAATAATTTTATAGAATATGTTTCATATTATATAACTATTAATTTATAATAAATTTCATATCTTAAATTTCTGTCACACTCATTTTTACTTTGATATTTTATTAGAGGTTAAAAAATATATATGTATTAACTATAGTGGAGCAGAGTGGTTTGGAAGGCGAATTATGAATTTTAAAATTTAAACCGCGATTAGCGATTAAAGCGGTGTGAATTAATACGAATCGATACGATTTTAACAAATTGAGTAATATTTTATACAACCGTAAATGAGAAGGTCTAGAGCTCATATGATGGTCATCGTCATTAGTCCTGACAAGTCAACATACGAACTGCAGTGCATGTTCATGAACTTGAGCACAAGGTGTCAGGATATGATCGAATCATTCAAAGAAAAAATTTGAAAAAATTACTCTGGTTATCTTGGTTGTCCAAGCAAAAGACACTGATAAGAGGGCGGGATAGGACTACCTTATTTCGGAATAAGATTATCTTGTATTTGACCTGTTCATTTGTTTTGTCACAAAATAACTAAAATACTCTCTTCCAAATAACTTATCCCGGCATTTAGTATTTACAAACCAAACACATGCAAGAGTGTGAAACCAAATTCATCAATAAGATGTTGACCTTCAAAAGAAGGAAAAAAAAAAAAAGGATTTTCTAGAAAGACAAACATGTTAATTGGTTAGATCTATTGTCATTTGAAGCCAAAATCTTTCCAATTAACCATAGTTATTCTTGCCTAAAAAAATTGTAAAGTAGCCACAAAATATTGGAATTGGAGATGCTATTGCGCGGGTTGTGCAACAACAACTGTTATGCACCGAAATAGGTCTATTTTGGGATCAATTTCAAAAATCCAAACCGTTCATATTTTGGAATACATTAAGTAGAACATTCCTAAAAAAAAAATCAAGTTAATCGGATATCATTTATCTATTCATCCACTGACATTTGTATTTATTTTAATACTTTAAATTACAATTATTTTTTATTTTTGTAGATACAAATGTGAGTGGATAAATGGGTAAACGATATCTGATTAACTTGATTTTTTGCAGACATGTTCTACTTAATGTATTCTAAAATATGAACAATTTGGATTATCGAAATAGGCCCATTTCGCTGTACAACAGTTGCTGCTGCGCAACCCGCGTCCCCTCTTCCCAAAATATTATATGATATTATTTACATAGTGCTACCAACAATTAAGAAACCGCAAAGCACAATAGATGAGTCATCTCTTGTCATTACATTAACTTAACAATCAATGATCAACATTGTCATATCCATAAAAAAAAATTACTACATTAATTGGAAACGCTAAGTAAAAATATCATTGTACTTTAAATCTATTGAATAATTACAATCTTTGCCACACAAAAAAAAAAAAAAAAAAAAAAAACAAAACTAGTGACCACAATAAACTGCAAGTGATTAACTATCTAAGCCCTAGACCAAAAAAAAAAAAAAAAAGTCCTAGGCAAGCTTTATTTATGGGTTTTAATTTGTTGATGAGTTTTAATCCCTGTCCCTATCAATATGTTGATGGGTTTTAATTTTCATTATTTTTGTTTCCAAAAACACAGTATTGCTCCATTCAAGGCATATAATCAGGATCACAACAGACAAACGTATAAAATAAACTATAGTCAACTTGCAGCTCAAAAGAAAATCTTATGATGTGCTCAGTATAAAATTGCCTATTCTGTAGACAATATAATAGTTCATCTTGAGTTTTTCATTATTATTATTATTATTATTATTATTATTATCAAACCCATGCTCTACTTTAAAACAAATTTTGTAAATCCAATCAATTTTGCACTTATTTTCCAAACGCATGTTTTGTGAACTCAAATTTACAGAACAAAACTTCAATTAACTTATAGAAAAAAATTTAAAAGTCTTGTTTATGAAGTTGTGTTTGAGAAAATTTCTTCAAAAACATCGGTCTGACAAAGCAACTCACTACGGGGAATTAAATTTTGTAATAAATCATGTCGGTAAAAAACTCAATTAAGTTTATGAACACACAAACTAAAATATAAAATCAGATATAGAAAATACATATATAAAAAGATAAGATTTTATAAATTTATTGGTACGGTCCACTTTTTGGAAAATTATTCTATCCATTATTATGTTTTTGTATCCGAAATTTTGTGTATAGTATCTGTGTTCTTAAATTATCGAACTCTAAAAAGTGGAAGCCTTCTTACCCATTTTGATGGAAGCTACTTTCAAATTCTTGTCAGTAGCATCAACAGAGCAATGGAGGGGCCAAACAAATTTGGAAGTTGGCTAAAACCATCACGAGCAGATGTTTGAAGCCTCCATATTCCTGCAAGTCTCTCATGTCTTCCTCCACTTTATTATCTCTTACAAAGAACTCTTCAATGGCTTCATCCTCGTGAGATAAACAACATATCACACAATTCAATGGCTTCCACCTCTTCTTCTTCTTCTTCTTCTCATGACCATGAAAGACCGAACACTGAATCCATACAAGCAGTTGTTGCCTCAATCAACCAACACATAAATGAATTCCTCGCAGACGCCAAAACCCGGAAATCAGTAAAATCCAAATGTGGTTCAAAGCTCAAGATCCAAAAGAGAGAGTTCTTTGAATTCTCAGAGCACTCGGTACTTTCAAATCTGTACTGGGGCATAGAGAATATTGAGGCTGCAATTCAGTCAAAGCGGCCACAAGAGAAATCCCACAGGTTGAGGAATTCAGAGCAAATGCTTCAAGTTCCCGCGTTGATCAACGAGCACGGAGTCACAGCCGGAATTTCAAACCACTACTTGATTTGCTGCTCTTACTTTTATCTTTCCGTGGTTCGGAAACTCCAAGGGGATGAGTGGCAAGTCGCCTTGCATTTTTTGCAAGCTGTTTTGGTATCCCCAAGACTCGTTCAGAGACAATTTTTACCAAACCTATGCAATAGTCTGTTTCTAATGTCCGTGACATCTGAAAGGGAAATGGGAGGCTTGAAATTGGCGTCTCTGATGGATTCTGATGAGGATGAGGCCGGAGAGGCAATGAGGAACATGGCAAGGAGGTATAAGGCCTGCTTGACATATTATCAGGTTATGTCATACGGCGAGACGACCCGGTGGAATTCCGGATGCAGAGATATTGCTTTCGCCAATGATGAATCACAATCTTTCACGTAAGCCCTCAGTGCCTGCCATGAATTCTTCAGTTAATATTTCATTTTTCCAAAAATCACGACTTAAAATTTAGGAGTTTGAAAGTATTTGAGATTATATAGAGTCACTGGTCTTTTAAAGTATGCCAATTGCTAAGACTAATCAGAATTGATCTTCGCAAACTCATGTCATAACAAACTACGCAGAATACCAATACAAACCAAATTAAAAACTTGACTACTCTTTCAAAAATTTGTAAAAACCTACTTCCCAGATTAATTTTGCTTTGAAGTCAGAAAAAATAAATGTTTGGTTAGCCAGCAAACTTCGACCATGGTCTACAGCTTCTTTGTCTAAAAGGAAAGTAAAATCGAAAAAGTGCATAAAAGCTTATGAGCTGTGTATTGAATTTTTAGAATTGTAATCTATTCTTTGTATTTGACCAATTAACATGTCCCAAAACTGAATTACATCACAAGAGCAGATATAGCCTTAGGTAGAGAGAAAATGGCAGCGGAGAAGCTCTGAATCACCAGGGGGAGGCTTCTTTTTTATGCATGGAGAAGGTCTTCTTTTATAGGGTGGTCAAACCTTATGGGACAGCTCAACCATGCACAGAGTCCCATGTCCAAGGGCAGGTGACTCATTCCCCTTAGGAGGTTTTTCAACTACCAACTGCACCAATGATCAGACCTTGAGGGTTGCATCATGGGACCACAGTGGTAGGTATGTCAAACCTGGGAGGCTCAGAGATTGTTTCAGAGAAGCTCCAGTGGTTAAGTGCCCTTCTCAAGATACATGTCTAGGTCAAAATCTAGCCCCGACTTCTTATAGGATCTCTCTTCCGAAGACTGGTCAAGGCGCATGTCCCCTCCCACCTGAGGGAGAGGGTTGTGAGACACCTCAACGAACCCTCAACTCTAGCCTCCATGACACACCTCTCATCTAGTGATCCTTCATGGAGCCATGGGTCACTTGGTCATCTCATGGCCGAGGCAACAGCCCCAATGGGGTTTCCTAGTTCCTGCTCCCAACCTAGGCCGATATGGCAACATCATGGTGTACCCTTTTGAAGACCAAGTATATATCAAAGGCCAAGGTTACCACTCAGTGGTGGCTATCAAATGCCATGGATGGTTACACTTGGCCGAAGAGTTAAGTGTGTTTGAATCTTGGAGAAGGGCAAGAGGGGACCATGCTGGGGGGGTAGTGAGCGTGTCAACCACGAGGAGAAAACATGCTCAAGCAGAGTATCATTGACTGACCGGAAGGATGTTAATGATGCCTTAGGCTCAAAGCTAGGGCACCAAGTGCTAGCATAGCTCAACTCCAAAGGAGAGTACGTAGGGATGCAAAGTTGGCCAACATGTCATCTCACGGGGCTGATGTGTGGCACCATATGATGTGGAGATGCCATGGCAATGCCACGCAGCAGGACTGGATACCCATACCCACAATAGGACTCAATAGGACTCAACAAAGCATGAATTCTAAAGCACAGTCAAACTATCAAGAGGATATCATTTTGTTTCTTTTATCTCCTGAACTCATGGCTTATAAAACTCAGCTGAAACTTATTTGTTCAAGCAAAAATTTGAGACATTATGACAATTTCACAAGTTCTCATCATTGTTCATTGCTTCTGAACAGGAATGGGGAGTCCAGTGGCACTGAATCTTCAAATTTACAAGAATGTGGAAACAGCTTGCTAACTGATTGCCATGTAAGCCTTGACTCACTTTCCTCTTATACACTACAGCATATCTAGCATTAAAATGTCATAATCATATCTTATGTAATCATCAAGCTTCAGGATGAAGAAAGATAAAAACTACAACATAATAATATAATTCACTTAAAGAAGCACTAGCATAGAACAACACACTCGGACACACCATGCGCAAAAACTTCCAAATAACTGACATAATTGTGGTTCAATGTTTTTAATTGAGAGTTGCCTTTTTCATAGGTCAATTTTCTCCTGTATAGTAAATTTGTTTAACTTGTGCATAACAAAAAAAAATTAATATGACATATCAATGCAGCCTGAGAAGTTGCATCCAATTGATCCTGAAGAATATATAACTCGTAACATTGCAAAAGAGTCAAAGGTATCTGATATAATGGAGTGTCAAGAACATATAGAAGCCCTAAAATTTTTTGATCAAGTTCATAGTGAGGAAGGAAGGGGAAGCTCAAATATCAAATGTCTTCAAGAACTGCTGACAGAATCCCAGTCAGACACACCGATTTCTGAGGATTCATACAATAGTGGTTCTGATGATGAGGATGAAATTGAGGTAATTTTCATTTAAAAAGACCACGGCCTTGTTTGGTTTGTCTCTTGAGAGAGAATTTTTGAGAAAAAATTTCAAAAATCTGTTTGGTTGAAAATTTTTGAAAAAAAAAATCCAAAATCACTTTTCTCTCTATTGCACATCAATCAATCACTTTTTCTTTCTCCTCTCTCCTTCTCTCACATTCTACAGATCAACCAATCACTTTTTCTTTCACACTCATCTATTCAATTACAAAAAAAAATTAAATTAAATTATCCCAAACTCCAAAACTATTTTCAAAACGTACAACCAAAACAAATTTTCAAATTTTGTAAACTCTTTCTAGAAAATTATTTTTCAAAATTGTTTCACAAATACAAACCAAACATGGCCCACATTTCTCAGGCATTTCTTTAATTTATTATTCTTTTTTGGAGCTAATCTTACTATGATGCTCACTAATCTCCTGAATCAGGTGTATGCAGATACCAGTGAACCTTCGAAGAGAACTGTAGTAAATGCAGATGATCCACAACCAGAAATTTCTGATCAGTTTGTTCCTCATTCATAACAATATTTTGGTTTCATTTTCAGAATCTATTTTACAAAAAAACACTAAAAACTAAATTGGTGAAAAAATAACAAAGAATACAATAACACTCATCATTTTCGTATTGTTTTCTCTTTTTGTGTAAAAATAGTTTTCCAAAATTCAAAAACATTTTTTTGGTGTTTATTTTCATCAAACTATTTTTCAGAAAACAGATTCTGAAAATATTTTTGCATTCAAAGGAAATATGTTCTAAATGTGATTACATTGACACATGCAGGAAGCTGGTTTTACCTTGCTCCACGTCGGGTCAAGAGTATGCAATATCTTTACCTCAAGCTCCTAGAAATCAAGCACATGCAAAAGTGAATGAAGGATACATTACCAACTTCCTTTCAGGAAGAAGTTACAGATCATTCAGTGCTTTGGAGTTATCCATCTTTGAACTCAGAGGCATGGATTCGTGTACTCTATGGAATTGCCACATGGAAGAAGGGACAACTCGAAGGAGATTACACCAGCAAGATCTCCAAATCTTCAATCATCTAACATCAACAGCTCTGAAGAATTATCAGTTAGCCCAAATGCATCACCAAAGAAGTATTAAGAGTAGACAGAATCCATATTCCCAAAAGAACCCAAATGAAGTTTGTTTATGTACTGAGAAGGGTTCTGAAAATGAACTAATTGGAGTTCTTGAGAAAGCAATTTCAAAACTATGCTTCTCAGAAGGGTTAGGAACATGCTATGAAGATTACACTCAAGAAGTTGTAAAAATGTATGAAATGCTGAGCAACAAAAGAGGAGTTAAATACACTCTGTTAAAGGACATAATTTTGGATCAACTGCTAACAGCTATATCAACTTCCAAAGAAGTGGGAGTTATCAGGGCATCGGTTTCCATACTTTCAAGTCTCGTTTCAGGGAACAAAGCGGTTATACAAGACATGAACAAGAACGGTTTACAATTATGCGATTTAGCAAGTGCTCTAAAAAGAAACGTGCACGAGGCAGCGATTCTGATTCATTTAATAAATCCACCTCCCACAGAAATTAAGACTTTAGAACTCTTACCCACACTGGCAGAGGTTGTGTGCACTTCAAACAGTTACAAGGGTGGGCTAGCATCGCTTCTTCCAACACCTCCTGTAGCATCATTGATGATTATCGAAGTATTAGTAACTGCATTTGACTACGCTACAAATAACATGCACTTAGCTGCGATTAACTCACCACAAGTCCTCTCTGGGCTTTTGGAAGTTCCAAGAAATAATAATTTGGAAGACTTCACTTCTTTGGCCACTATTCTCGTGAGATGCATGAAATTTGATGGACAATGCAGAAAATATATAGCAAGATCTACTCCCGTGGCGCCTTTTATCTCTCTCCTAAGAAGTAATCAGGAGCGAGGCAAGTTCATCGCCCTAGAAATTTTCCATGAAATCCTCCGCATGCCACGGTATGAGAAATGCTTAAATCCTCTACTTTTCATGTTATTTGATATATAACTATAGTTACATGAGAAATGAATATAACTCATAATACTCAATAAACTTGTTATATGCATTACAAGATCTGTTCATTGTTTTTTAGGTCATCAGCTACCAATTTGTTGCAGCAGATACGAAAAGAAGGAAGCATCAACAATATGAATATATTACTGCTCCTCATCCAACAATCACAACCTCAGTACAAACTTCTGGCTGCAAATTTGTTGCTTCAATTAGACACACTGGTATATTATCTAGTTTGTAAGTCATGGTTTTATTTTTATTTTTTTCCACAGATAATTGTTGCACCTTCCATACTAACATATTGTGTGATTCTTATCAAATATGCAGCCACCATGAAAGCAACTTGAGAAAAATGTTTTTATCCAAGAAAAATCTTAAAAATTATATATTTCAAATCTATTTATCAATCTCACTAGCTTTCCCTACTTAATAGAAACTCCAACCCGAGTTTATAATACATTTTTGGAAAACTCGAAATAAATCAACCAGTCCAAGTTTCTCTTCAATTGACATAGGTGTTTACAGGCATAAAGCATCAGAAACACAAGATGAATCTGTAAAGTTGATAGAAATCACAAGCTTACTTGAAATTCAAATCCATAACCGACTCTTTAAATAGGTAGGTTACAGCATACATAAACAAGTATAAGACGCACTTGTGATTCTGCTAGATGTGTGATAAAGCCAATCATGTAGAATTCTATTCAGCCTTCCACGCTACAACAATTTAGTCATGTAACTTGATGAGAAACATTTTTCAGGAAGACTCACCCGGTAAAAGTACATATAGAGAAGAGGCAGTGGAGACCCTCCTCAGGTCATTGACCTGTGAAGAGGACTCTGCTATGCAGCAATTGTCAGCATTCCTTCTATCAAACCTTGGAGGAACATATTCCTGGACAGGGGAACCATATACAGTAGCATGGTTACTGAAAAAGACAGGTTTGACCTCACCGCATTACAGAAACATGATAAGAAACTTCAACTGGTTGGATAAAAGCCTACAGGTGAGTGGTAGTAAAAAAATCAATTTGGTATAGCTTAAAACTGGGGGGAATATCAGATAAATGGGAAACGGGAAAACATTGCAAATAAATGGAGTGCAAGTGAGATATGTGCCCGGTGCAAGAAAAAACTACACAAAATGACACACTTCTGACTTGCAACCACTTGCACTCCATTGATTTGCAATTATTTTCTGGTGCAAGTGAGAATTGTGCAAAAATGGCACAATTCTCACTTACACCCACTTGCATTCCATTGATTTGCAATTATTTTACCCATTTCCCATTTGTCTGATATTCCCCCTTAAAATATCTACAGCTAAGGTTGTTTATGTACACATTATCGTTTAACTGCATGAACTTGCAGGACTCGGGTATAGACGCATGGTGCAGCAAGATTACAAGAAGTGTTACTAAAATTGGGGAGCCTGTTTTTCATGCTTTGGAGAAGGGATTGAAGAGCAGGATAAAAAAGGTTTCTCGACACTGTCTGACAGCGACTGCATGGATCGGGTGTGAAATTGCAAGAATTCCAGATGACTTGAGATGTACTGCAAGTGAAATCTTGTTAAGTGAAGTTGAGCAATTTTTGCATCCTGGCTTTGAGCTGGAAGATAGACTTTTAGCATGTCTATGCATCTATAACTATGCTTCCGGTAAAGGTAATGCCACACTGAAAGATTTCAGAATAATATATGCCACGGAGGAATACAAAGTTGATGACTAAAAAACACAAAAACAAATGTGCAAAATCATTCATGAGGATCTAGCTGGACAAGTCAAAATTAGCAGAATTCTTTTGTATATTTTTGAAATTTTGAAATTTTATACCAGGATCAAATTTTAGTATCAACATAAGACCAACTATTTACACCAACCGAGATTTTGCTAAGAGGTCTAATCTAGTTCAACAAAGATTTTGCACCAAATGATGAAATGCACACCTTAATGCCTAATAAACAAACAACGGAATGAAATCGAATGTTTTCTATCTCCTGGTGGTCCAAAGTGTCCTCTAAATTAGAAAAATGTCAAGAATTGTCATTGGAAATGAAGAAAACGTAACTCACGAGAACTTCTAGGAACTCCACATCAATTAGCAGCTCTGAAATATGCTTTTGACTTTTTATGGCAGATTTTATATAGATTTCTTCTGTGCAGGAATGCAGAAACTACTTCACTTCTCAGAAGGAGTAAGAGAGTCACTTAGAAGACTTTCGAAGGTAACCTGGATGGCAGAGGAATTACTTAGGGTTGCTGATTATTTCTTGCCTAACAAATGGGTGAGTCTTCTGATTATTAGATACGTGCTTCGAGTTTGAGCAACAACTCTTATCGCATAAAAAATACACCAGGTGTGATCCAGCCATGTACGAATCCTTTCAGAATTATGCCATTTCTATGGCCTCAAAGTGGCATGACAAATTATCTGCTCCGAACTGGCTCTAATTAGCAACACTTATACAGAAGTGTGGCCCTTTCTCTTATGACCAACAAGTACACACCCAGAAAATTTAGAGTCCAGACAGATGAAACAATTATAAATAAAGTACTAGTGCATTCTAAGTAATGGCAACAACATCAACCCCTGTCCTTCATTCCACACCATCTCAAATACTAAAAAGTGAATTTTCTCTTTCAGATTCTGGCCTAAGAATAACTTTCTTCCAGAAATTTGAATACCATGAGAATGATTTATAAATAACTTGCTTCAAACTAGCATTGTAATTTTATTATCTACTAAATCATATATCTAACTAAGAACCAGACAAATGAAATACCAATATAGCATAAATGTAGAAAAGAACTATAGATTAGACAGGATAACTCAAAACACACCAATCAGACGCCCGCTCGAATATGATTATGGTGAATAACAATGCTTTCCTCATAAAGGTAGTAGCATAAATGCTGCCCAAAAGTTAACAATGGCAGCAATTATATCAAAATTATTTTTACTCTTTTTGGTTTTGTTTACAAGAAATATTGATAGTGCTAACAAATTCCATTTACGGTCTTGATCGTTTCATTATAATGGTAAGAGCAGCGAATTTCTTGTGTTCACACGCAAATTCTGGAGGCAACTCAAAACTACAGCGGAGCTGTAACCGCTCTCATCTACTACAGGGGACAGCTTTGCAGTGGATATGCAGATGGTTCAATTAAGGTAGCAATGCCACCTTCTGCATTATACTTAAAAGTCACTTTTATGGTTGATTGTACACCAAGAACTTAGCATTGTAACATGGTTGTGGAGGCCCCAACTGATCACATTCAGAATGGAAAAAAACAAAAAAACAAAACTGTTTTTAAGTGTGGTTGTCTGCTCTCATTAAATAGGTTTGGGACATCAAGGGCCAGACAGCCACACTTGTGTTGGACGTGAAGGAGCACAAAAGCGCCGTGACATGTTTTTCACTTTTTGAACCAGGGGAATGCTGCTTGTTGAGTGGATCAGCAGATAAAACAATTAGGGTAATTTGATAATTTCATATAGTTGATGACATTTTCCATACTTTAATTGGATGGATGAAGAAAACAGTACTATATCTGAAACTTCTCTACTTGTCCTTGGTGCAGATTTGGCAAATGATCCAAAGGAAACTGGAGTGCTTGGAAGTAATAAGAGTGAAGGTACCAATTCAAAGTTTAGATACTCACGGCCAACAGATTTTTGCAGTTACACAAAGCCACGAGATGAAGGTAAAGTTTCTGTCTTCCAGAACTTGCATTAAATATGTAGAAGGATGAAAAAAAATCCTTCAAACTAGTTTCAATATAATTTTCAGGTGTTTGAGGCATCAAGAACAACCAGAGACATTTGCAAAGATAAACACGTGCAGTGTGTACGGGTAACTAGTGGGAAGGCTTATGTAGGTTGCATGGATTCAAGCATACAGGTTGGTTTGAGGGACTTGTCTAATACCAAAGTCATGCACAAATTAAAATCATAAGTAATGTATAACTCAATTTAGGAGCTAGCTATAGCAACCAATCGGAAGCGAGAGATCAAAGCGCCATCAAAGAGTTGGAGGATGAAAAGCGGGCCCATCAATTCGATTTCCGTGTATAAAGATTGGCTATATAGTGCAAGTGCAGTAGTTGTTGAGGGGTCAAATATCAAGGTAAGGAATATAAATTGTTTACCTATGTTAAGATTTCAATGAATGATTGGAAGAAATAATGCAGGGATGGGGAAAACAGACCAAACCACAAATGTCCATGGTGCCAGACAGAGGAACAAGTGTGCTGGCGATGGAAGTAGTTGAGGACTTCATATACTTAAACTGCAGTCCATCGACAAGCATCCTTCAGGTACTTAATGTATATATATCATGTATAAAGCATTTATTGAGATTGTGAAAGTTAAAGGTACTTGCTATTTAGCATAATAAAAACACTTAGTATAGTCCAATGAATGCACTCATCAATATAGGACTTTATGGCAAGAGTTAGGCATCAAGGCTGCACCAGCAGTGGTGGAGACAGGAATTTGGCTGAGGGCGGGCAATACTAAGGAAAATTATTGAGTTGGATTGATTTGGGACACAATGTTTAGTTTGGTTTGATTTGATAAATAAATCAATTATTAATATTTCAAAACTATTCCAATTTTATACATATCACAACAATAAAATCATAAAAAATGAAAAATACCAGTAAAATACACATAATGAATGGAAATGTTTCCTTAGATTTATTTGTGAAGAAAATAAGGAGTCAATCTATTCCTCATTCTAATCAATGGCATGTCGTGTTTATTGGAGGAAGAATGGAAAAATTAAGAGGACATATATATAATGTTTTGAGTGATATGATTTGAAAACATTTTCAAAATATTAGGCAAAAATGTATTTTTTTGAAAAGTTGAGGAGGGGCACCAGTGTCCTTGAAATGGATCATCATTAGGGATGAATAGATGATACCATTAGTTTAACCTAAATTTCTTCTATCAAGCTACATAACTTAATTGATTGATAGCCTCATCTGACTTGTAATATATTTTTTCAAGCAGATATGGTTGAGGGGGACACAGCAGAAAGTCGGGCGATTATCAGCTGGTAGCAAGATAACAAGCCTACTCACCGGAAATGACATTATTCTATGTGGTACCGAGGCGGGACTAATCAAGGTTTGTTCATTCAACTCATTTGCCTCGAGCTAGTTTATAGTAGTTTGTTTAACTGAGTAAATGGTCTGACCTCAATTCCCGGATCCTCTTTTGACAGGGCTGGATCCCCCTCTAGCAGCAGATCCCCAGTAGCCAAAGTTGTCACTGTGTCTATTTGAAGTATTATACAAAGTTTTCATTTCATTTGGTCAATCATCACATTAACTACAAATGTATATATATATATGGAAGACCGAGCAGTAACATATGATTGATAGCAATAGTCACTTTACCTTGACAGAATATCTCCATGTCTTTTGATGTAGATCATGCTTCAACGTAAAATCGTCTCTACCTTCACTATGAGATTCTAATCGAATGAATTTCATGTGAAATTTTACATTAATGAAATGGGGAACAAGAATAGCACACAAGTTTTTATAAAACTAGAAAAATGTGAAAAACTTTAACTGCAAAAGTAATCAGGTCAACAAACCCTAAATCTACAGCATACATTTCATTTCAGATACTTTTTCGTGTTAGATAGCCTTTTCCTTCTTGGAAAGTCCTCACATTGTATCTATGTTCTGAATTCAGAATACTAACTGACAAACAAGAACTATAAAACAGTGCAGTTAAACACGCTACATGTTGAAACAAGAACAGTTATCAATCACCATAGTTGAGTTTATCAGAAATAAGACGATCATTAAATGATTGGGGTATTGAACATAACTGACCTAAAAAAATTACATCCGTCTACATATAATGATAATTCAATCATCGAGGGCTTTGCTGAACCTGCAATGCCTACAGTAAACAGTAACATGAGCGATTTGAGAAGTACAATGAAAAATGACTGAGAAGTATCAAGGGAAAATGATTTGAGAAGTAGTACAATGGTTGCATATATATACATGTCTACTAGCATATTACCTCTGTTTATAGCACTCCCGGACTAAATTTATATAATCATGCATTCTTTCCACAAAAAAACAAATGCATTGCATAATCCAATCCAAAATATTGCAACCACAACATAACCCAAACCAACATCATATGCTAAGAAGCATGGATACATGACAAGACAGACAACCAGGCACGCAATTTTCAAAAAGAGCAAAAGCAAGACTAGCCGGGACACGTGCAAAACATATAATTTTATATATTTATTATATCATATTTTTTAATATTATATAAATGTAAAGGATCAATAGTAAAACCATTTAAGCAAATTGCCCTCCCGGTGTGGACTTGTATAAAGCATGTGGTGCCACAAAATGAATGGCATGATCTCTATGTTGGTGTTTTCCGTGTGGTGCCACAAAATGCATGTGATTTGTGTATATAGTGGGGTTTGTCATTTTATTTTGATGTTTGAGGAGACAAGATGAGGGTGGAATTTGTGATTGATGTGTGCGGCATTGCCACATGGTGCCCACAGGGACTAAATAATTTTTCCACTAGAACGCCACCCTTATTTAAAGGATAGAGACTTACATGTCCCTTTTTAGAAGTTTAGCACTACTGTGTTGCTATTTTTGTTACCGAGATTCCATAAAGTTAATAAATGATTTTTAAAAGTAACATAGATTCTATTTACGCTAATGATGAGAGAAAAAGATGAAATCCTTCAAAAGAGAAAGCCTGATATCAAAAGCGAGAAAAGAAAAAAAAAGACAAAAATGTACCTCATGGTATTACCTTCTCCTTTTTACAGTTTGCAGTTTTCCGCAATAGCAGCTACTAAATTTCATGCTAAAAGTAACAAATCAAGGAACACCATCTTAAAAAGTCCAAATTGAAGACAGAGAAAGCAAAACAAAACAACAAAACTCTCATAAAAATTTACCTTCTCTTATCAGTAAAACAAAACTCAACTCAATTACAGTAAACGATGGTACTACGTTCTGTTCAGCTCAAAAAAAGATCAACTCCTATTCTTTTACTCTACTTTCTCTGCCTCCAAAGTTTAAATGCAAGAATAATTTGTTCTAACAGCATTAACAAACTATATGCACAAGAAGTAATTACATCTAACAAACTATTCTAAGCATATTAATTAATCAAGTGAAAAAATGTAATAAAGTTCTCACCATTTGAAACAATTTTACCAATCAATGAAACTTGCCTATGTTCTAACAGCATCAACAAACTGTGTTCTATTTTGACAGCATTAACAAAAAATAAATTAATGCCAACCATACAAAGGGAAACTCATTCACAGATTCAATATCAACAGAAAATGGGTGAACGCCTATGAAACACGGGTACTTCAAAAATGTTGCCGTACTCGTATTGGGTATTGATACTCTTACCAATAGAGCTGCATAGGTACTGGGTACTCGAAATACGTACCAGGTACTTTTTATACATTCTTTGCTCCATGGGTACGGGATTGGTACATCGAGAATACATCAAGCTATGAGACATTAGTGGAGATACGTTTAATTTATTAGAAAGGTATGATTTACTTGAAATTGCAAATCCCTTATTTGATGTGCTAGAGATAAAAAGATGTATTATTCAATGATGAAATTGATTGAAGTAAAAACTGAAATTTTTAATTTTCAAATTTCACTTAGCTTGCTTTTGGAATGAAACTTTATTTTGTAATTTCTCCTATATAATGGCATTAAAATAGCTTGTAGACTTTGCTTTGGCATTAGTACTGTTGAATTATGATTTCTCTTTTGGTTTTGTAATTTCTCCTTTTAATTTTGGTATTGAACTTTAATTTGTAGATTGAATCTCAAACTATAAATTACAAAAAATAAAAAAATTATTGACATACCTCAGTCGTACCCGTATCTTTTTTTTTTTAAGTTTTACCGTATTGACATACCCGTGTCGTACCCGTATCATAGGTGAACACAGAGATTTCAATGCCCGTGAGCATAATCATATGCATGCAAAACCATCACATACACAACCAAAGGCAGAGTAATAGGAAAAAATTCAACACCATAAATAAGATGATTTCAATTCACCGAAGTGAATACACCTACGTATACCTCCCCTTACGTCCCAATTAGATAAATGAACCCCAAGTCACACCACATCAGTACAGCATTGAAATTTGCTAGACCATGTGAAGAAACAAACTTTGAAATAATTAATACTACTAAATTATATGTAAAATTGTCTTGAAATGGAAAAAATAATCTTACTATTTTGTGCCAAAAACAAAGATGGGAATTGAAGAAACCCTCACTCTCTTTCCCTTACTGTAGTACATCCAAATCCCTTTTTTTTTCGCTTAAACCCAACTGCACACAACACAACCACCACTCTCCTTACTCTATTGTACAACTACTACCCCCTCTCTTTCGCTTCCCCTAACCGAACAACCAAGTAACCAAATTAGAAAATTCATATGACATATAATTAAAGAAAATGAGAAATTGGGAGACAGGTACCTATATATAAATTTCAATACTATTAATTTAAATGAAAAAAATTGAGAAAATGAAAAAAAAAATAAAGAAAAATTAATTAAAAACTAAATCTATAATTTTCATTGCAAGAAAATCTGTGAGAGATTATGGGTTGGTTTGGGATGTCCTAAAAAAGTGCACTTTTTGACTTATTGGTGGGTTTGGGTTGGGTTTGGGTTGGGTTTGATGTGATGTGTTAGAGAGGTGATGTGATTTAAATAAGATGATGTGACTTAAATAAGATAGTGACTTTTTGACTTTTTAGCTTATTTTAAGTACATGCCAAACTATGGAGGCTGCGAGAAAGAGATGTCCGTTTCTTCAACCTCAAGCATTGAGATCCAAAAGTTATGAACTCTTTTCTCAGGATTTCTTGACAAACATACAAACCAAGAGACAAAGAAAAATCAAATAATAAATAATATACTTATTAAAAGATAACTAAACAAATTGGGAAAATTTATCAAATAATAAAGAAAATATTAAACAAATAATAGTAAGGCAATATTAAGAACTATGTAAGTTTAATACTAGTAATTTAAATGGAAAAACAAAACAAAATATAGAAAAGCTAATTACAAAAAAAAAAAAAATTATAATTTTGATTTCAAAGAAGTTTAAGGGAGAAAACTTAGTTTCAATGGAGGTTGTGAGAAAGAGATATCCCTTTTTTTTAGCCTCAAGCATTGAGATCCAAAAGTTATGAGCTATTTCCTCAGGATTTCTTGGTAAACAAATAAACCAAAAGACAAAGAAAAAACAAGCAATAAATTATATATTTATCATAAGATAATCAAACAAATTGAAAAAGTTTATCAAAGAATAAATAAAATGTTAACAAAGAATTGTAAAAGAATAATAAGAACTACGAATCAAGCATTATAAAGAGGTAACCAAATTATAAAACCATCACTAATAAATTTGCAACAATTTATATGTCATATAATTAAGGAAAAGGAAAAATTGGAAGAAAGACACCTATATAAATTTCAATACTATCAATTTAAATGGAATATATATATATATATATATATTTGGGGAAATGAAACAAAATATGAAAAAATTAATTAGAAGTAGACTATAATTTTGCTTGCAAAGAAATCTAAGAGAGAAACTCAGTCTCAATGGAGACTTCGAGAGAGAGATGTGCGTTGCTTTTAACATCACGCATTGAGATCCACAAATTATGAATTATCTTCTCAGGATTTCTTGGCAAACAAACAAACCAAAAAATAAAGGAAAACCAAGTAATAAATAATACATTTATTGAAAGATAACCAAACAAATTGAGAAAATTTATCAAAGAATAAATAAAATATTAAACCAAAATTTGTAAGACAATAATAAGAAGTATGAAATCAAGCAATATAAAAAGAACGACCACGTAACCAAATCATACAACCATCACTAATAAAATTGCAATAGTTCATATGTCATATGTGATAAAGCGCCTATTATTTGATAAATTTTCTCACATGGCACACAATTAAAGAATAAATAAATTATTAAACAAATTATATGTGACATATGTCATAGATAACCAAACAAATTGACAAAGGTAGCACCTATTCTTTGATAAATTTTCTCATATGTCATATAATTTGACATTGCACTCTCCTCCCCTCTCTCTCTATCTCTCTCTTTCTCTCTCTGTGGCTGGCTAGAAGCATCACTGCAGTTAGCAGCTTTGCTAGCATCTGACCCCCTTAAAACTTCAACTAACGGCTCCATTGGAGCTAGAGACAATGAACTCACTAGCTAGACTAGGTAGTGGCTGACGCTAACATTGGCTGAGGCACATAGGGTCCGGGGGGGCACGTGCCCCGATTTTAGAATAATTTTTTTTATTTTAAATATAAAAAAATATTTTAAATAAAAAAATTATAAAACATTATTTAGAGTGATATATCAATGACATTTTTAAAATTATGAGAATAATAATGATTGTTTTTTTATTGAAAATAAAAATATTACGATAAGTCATATTATTATTTATAAAAATTTCAATATAATAGTAATATCTATCATTATTGACATATAAATATCCTTAGGTCTCGTTTGGTAAGTGGCTATTTTAGCAAAAAAATCAAAAAGTCACTAAAAAAATCAAAAAGCCAACAACTCATATAAAAAAGTCAAAAATTCTCTTTTCTCTCTACTTTTTGCACATCTTTTCGTAAAAAGTCAAAAAGTCATCCTAAGCATACTAGTTTTTTTTACATCACATTTTAGCCAAAAAGTCAAAAAGTTACTAAAAAAGTTTATTCCCAAACGAGGCCTTTATCTCAATAAAGATATGGAATTTATTGAATTGTTAGTTATATTTGACATGTGAGGTTCATCCTCTATGTGTTTCTCTATAATATTTGTTGGTGATATCATATGTCGATAATGACGTGGTATTACTATTATATTGAATTTTTACTAAAATTTTGTATAAAAAATTATTTTATCATTATATAATTTATTTTAAAATTTACATCCACAATTTTTTTTTTTATATTGTCCATGATATATTAGTTATTGTGTGAGTGATTTTCTGATCACACTGCCCGTTTAGTAATCAGCTAGAGAGTATCGGCAGAATAAATGGCTTCAGCTAACCTGTAACAGAAAGAAAAGGCTCCGGCGGTGGCTCTTCCACCCAAGGGCACTCCAACGATCAAGTAAGTATATCTCTCAAAGATAAACAAGTGCTACATTCACTACTCAAAACATAAAACTGCGTACCTTAGACCCACGAGGGTGCCTCTCTTTTATAGTTACCTTAATCCTAGTCCCACTAGAAGCCTGACTTCTATGGACTCCAACTCAGTACTTACTTTGGACTCCTCAAGAGATAAAGATAAACTTCCTGAGAGCTTTATCCTTATCTTGACTAAGTCTCCTCTTCATCCTAGGACTCTGGTCCCCTATCCGTTTATCTCGGATTCCGATATCTTCGGAGATAACCTCGGCCTTGCCGAGATCACCTCGGCGTCGCGACCAGGACACGTGGCACCTCGGCTGACACGTCAGCGTCACCTTGCCACGTGTTCGTACTCTGAAAATATATCCCCACAACTGCCCCATAGGTTCTATTACATCGACATTCTGAGGTGATGGAACCTATATCATTCCGTTTATCTAGTACATCGGTTTTCAGTATCTCAGCCGAGATCATTCATTTCAGGCCGACATGTTCCCTTCAGAGAACAAGAATTCCAGTGAACTCTTTCATGTGTATGAGCTGTCATACACCATAATTCAACCGTTTTAATCACGCGTTTCTTTCTTACTGGCTCGTGCCTGTTACGCGCCCATAAGTCATCTCTTTCTCACATGCATCATCTGACGTATGCGCTCTTCTAGGCGTATTAATTACTTTTTTGCCGCCGTTTTCATTTTTAACAAAATCTTTCCCCCTTTCTTCACCTTTCCACTTCTGCATCTGATTTCTCTTTTTTTTTCTCTCTCTAAACTCTTTCTTTCGAATCCGCCATTGCACAAGCTCCAAGCTCTGCAATTGTCTTCCGTTCTTCCTTTCTGTGAAGCTTTTGCTACTCCGTTACTCCTGCAACCTTCCTCTGACTTCGGCAATCTTCATGCCGGCTTCACTCTTTTCTGGTAAGCTACTGTTCCTTTTGTTTTCAATTCTGTTAATATTCTTCATTACTTGTGGCCTTTACTGCATCTGTTGAAACTTTTAATTTTTGTGATTCATACACCTGAATGTGTCGATTTCGCTTTATGCTTATGCTCTAAATACATGTACTGTTCATAGTTCTTCTTGCACGCCTTGCCACTGTTCTTGGCCTTCAACCCTTTGTATTCTTCATGTTCTTGATAGTCCATCTCTGTTCTTGATTCTGAAACTTTGTATTTGTTTTCTATTTTTTGTGTCTTTGCTAGATCTGTGCCTTTGATCTTCATCTTGATAGCTTTAGGTTTGGGATTTGTTTGTAGAACCCACATTTTTAGGGCAAAACTGAAACATTCCTTACAATTTTTTGTACCAGCCCAAACCTAGGTTTTTGCCGAGGTCCCATCAATAAGAAACATCTTCTTTCTGAATTTCAACCTTTCTAATTCAGGCCGATATAATGGGTATGTGGAGACATAGGGTAGATACCCCGACCAAACTTGAGTACTTTAGGCAAGAGTTCTCCATTCCTGCCGATGTCCATCTGAGACTGGCTGGGGATGATGACTCCATCATGCCTACAGAAAACGCCATACCCTTTCCCATTGTAGCTTTTACTGAGTGCGGACTCCGGCTCCCACTCAACATCCTTTTTCGCGAGATTCTTCATTATTATAAGTTGAACCCCATGCAACTGGTAATCAACTCTTATCGAGTGATTTTTGGTATTATCGCCTTAGCTAAACAGGAAAACGTTAGGATCACCCTAGCCGATATACAGTATTGTTACACCATGTGTGCCCTTAACTTGAAAGAAAAAGGCTTCATTTATTATCTTAAGCCGAGGTCTACAGAATTCAAATCATAGCCGACCTCCCAAACTCCAACAAGGGGGCTGGAGATGACTATCTCATTACCTCGGGAAATTGGGAGTTTGCTCCAGACGAGGACATCCATCTCTACCCTCTTCCCCGATCAGTTTTAGAGGGCAAGGATAAGAGCCCAATATTTAGCTTTGCTTGTTTTCTTTCAAAGTCTTAAATACTTTGTCTGTTTCTGACGTCTGTTCTTTTTGCAGCTGTTCGTCAGCCACCAAAAGATTTTCGCCAATCCTTTGTCCCCAGCAAAGACTTGAAGAGACTTCTGGATTTGCCAATCCAGAAGCGAAAGGCACCCCTGCTTCTCAACTTCATCCCAACATACAAATCAGCTCTCCCCGACGTCCCCAAGAAAAAAAAGAAGAAGAGTTTATCTCCTCCCTCTGCTATAACTCTTCCAGCTGCATCAACATCGCGAACAGACCAAGGATCAACCTCTGATCCAGCAGAACAGCCTTCGATCTCGGCTCCATACCGCATTCCACCATCCCAAAGAAAGCGTCGCCGACGTCTTGTTCTTACAGCCGAGATGGGTCGTGCAAAGCCAGTTGCTAAAGACCTCCTACCCAACATTCCATCATCTATTGACGAACAACCAACACAAACCCTTCCTCCACCGAAGCCAAAAAGAATAAAAAAGGCTCAACCAAAGGCCAAGGTAGCTCAGGTTGAGTCTGAAGACACTCTCCCTATTTCAAAGTTAGCTGAGAGTGATAAATCCCAGCCTTCTGCTGGGAAGAGGCGTTCTGAGTCTCAACCACCAGAATCCCAACAATCCAAAAAGCCGAGGTCTTCTTCCGCAACAACTTCGGGATCAAAAAAAACCCGATGCCTCCTGGGCCCCCACAATTACTTTGGAAGACAAGCCTGTCATGGCAAACGATAGTGCCGACGATATAAATGTCGGCGTTGCACTTAGTACCGCTCTGCTTCTTCTAGGCGATCTGGAGTGAAATGCCCAGTATAGTGAGTATGAGAACTATGCCCTTATGCTTCAACACTCCGTTCAAGTAAATGTTTTCTATTTGGTATCTTTCTCTTTCTCTTTATTTCACACTTTGAATATTCTTTAATACCTCTATTTTCTTTCAAGCAATCCAGCATGCCCACTCTTTCTCAATGCAGTTTTTTTAGAACAGAGAGAGGCTTGCCGAGATGAAGAGAGAGCTCTCCAGCCTCCAAAAGACCAACAAAGGCCTCTAGTAAAAAATGAAGAAGCTGGAAGACCAAGCTGAGGAAGCCATCAAGGCTCAGACCGAAGCCGACGAAAAGGCTGAGGCTGCTGAGGCCATTAGGAAGGTGGTTGAATCACAAAGGAGAGAGGCCGAGGAAAAAATGGCCCAAGATGAAAAAGAGCTTCAGGAGGCCCTGGCCACCAAAGAAGCTGAAATCAAAGATGCTGATGAAAAGGCGTACTCACAGGGTATGGCCGACGTTACTGAGGCCTACGAAAAACAAGTGAAGGAGTCATGCAACAAGGGTTTCACCCTTGGTTGGATGTCCCTTCTTAAAAAGCTTAATGTTCCTGATGACTCTCCATTGCGGAAGACCGACGCCATTCCCTTGCCATTTCCTCCAGCCCCAACTCCAAGTGAAGATGTCGGTGAATCTGATGCTGAGGATGAGGCCGAGGAGGAAGATGACGAGGCTTTGATTAGAAAATCAAAAGATGCTGATGGGGCCAAATCCCCTCTTCAGAATAAGCAAGTCCTAGACTTGACTTAAGATGAAGAAGGCGATGAGGTTGTCCAAGAAGCTGTTCCCGACATCGCACCAGCCGACATCCCTTCTGAGGTCAAGATTGTTGAAGAAACTCTCCAAGAAATTGACGCCGAGATAGCGGCAGAGAAGGAGGCCGAGGTGGTATCTGATCTTCAAATTCAACAATCTGGAGGAAATGAGGCTTAGTTTTTTGTTCCTCTTTTGCTTACTTGTATTTTGTTGCTTCTTTTAATGTATGCTTTTTGTATGGCCGATGTGCCCTTTTCTTGGTGAATGAATATAACCTTTCTTTTCTAAGTGCTTGCATTCCTGTCTTTTCTTATTTTTGTCTTTGCATGATTTTATACTTAGAATATCTTGCATATGTATACTCTTCCTCCTTTGTGTAACCTTCTCGGGGTGACACACCTCGGTTATGCCAACCGATGATATACCTTGGCAAGTTTTTGTCTCTGGTTTTAACTTCAACTTGTAAATTGCTACAAATTTCAACAAGTGAAGATAAACAATTATCTCGGCTTAACTTCAACTTGTAAATTGCTACAAATTTCAACAAGCGTTAAGAATTACTTCAGTTTAACTTCAACTTGTAAATTGCTACAAATTTCAACAAGTAAAGATAAATAATTATCTCGGCTTAACTTCAACTTGTAAATTGCTACAAATTTCAACAAGCGTTAAGCATTACTTTAGTTTAACTTCAACTTGTAAATTGCTACAAATTTCAACAAGTGAAGATAAACAATTATCTCGGCTTAACTTCAACTTGTAAATTGCTACAAATTTCAACAAGCGTTAAGCATTTCTTTAGTTTAACTTTAACTTGTAAATTGCTACAAATTTCAACAAGCGCTAAGCATTACTGTCTTCTCTTTGCCTCCAATGTGAACCAGAGTTCCACTTGGGTTCTCATTATTCAGAAACAATCATTATGTATCTTTTATCAATTCATACATCTTTGGAGAACTCTGCTAAAATTTTATTGATGATGTCGGTAAAAAAATAACAAGGAACATCTAATGATAGAAAAAATTCAAATTACAAGTGTTCTAGGGTCTTGGCAATGCTTTGCCCTCATTGTCTTCAAGTCAGTATGCTCCATTTCCCAATACCGTAGTGATTCTGTAGGGTCCTTCCTAGTTTGGTCCAAGCTTGCCTTTTCTGGGGTCCTTCTTGTTGCCAACAACTTTTCTCAGGACTAGGTCGCCGACTTGAAATTCCCTTGGATTGACCTTCTTATTGTAAGCTCTAGCAAGCTGCTGCTGGTATGCTGCGAGCTGAATTGCAGCTTTCTCTCTTCTTTCTTCTAAGAGATCTAGATCTCAGGCTAGAAGTATGTCATTAGTCCCATTCTCTACTCCTTGGGTATTGATCCCTGGGATGTCGATCTCTAGTGGGATAACTGCTTCTGTGCCGTAAGCCATGGCAAAGGGGCTTTCCCTTGTTGATCTTCTCGGCGTAGTCCGATATTCCTAGAGTACATTGGGCAACTCGTCCACCCACTTTCCTTTTGCTGCCTGCAGCCTTTTCTTTATCCCATCCAAAATTACTTTATTGGATGCTTCTGCTTACCTATTGCTTTGGGAAAAACTTGGTGTTGAAAAGTAATTCTTTATCTTGAATTTTGCACAGAAGTTCTTGATGAGTTTGCTGTCAAACTGCGTTCCGTTGTCGACAACCATTGCTCTTGGAATGCCAAATCTGGTGATGATGTTTCTCCATATGAAGTTCTTGACGTCCACATCTCGAATTTTGGCAAGAGCTTCTGCTTCTATCCACTTCGTGAAGTAATCTGTTGCTACCAGCAAGTACTTCCTTTGCCCAGTTGCTTGGGGCAACTGCCCAACGAGATCCATGCCCCATTGGGCAAATGGCCATGGACTGGATACAGGGTTCAGGTCAGCAGCTGGCTGATGTATCAAAGGTGCGAACCTTTGGCATTGTTCACACTTCTTCATGTAGGCTTCTGTATCTTTTTGCATGTAGGGCCACCAATACCCCTAGGTAATGACCCTGTGAGCTAGTGATCTGCCCCCAGCGTGGCTTCCACAGATCCCTTCATGAATTTCATACAGAAAATCTTCAACCTGCAAAGGGTGTACGCACCTTAAAAAGGGTCCAGTGAAGGACCTTCTGTAGATATGTCCGTCTGTTGTCAGATTGAATCTTACTGACTTCAATCTGACCTTGTGGGCTTCCTTATGGTCTTCTGGCAGCTTTCCTTCTTTCAGGAATGCAACAATTGCATCCATCCAGCTTGGTCCCAAGTCCACACACATTGCTTCTTGTTCTGCAATCGGTTGTTCTATGCTCGGGCTTGACAAATAGTCAATCATTATTGTCCTTGTTTTTCCATTTTGCATTGAGCTTGCCAAGTTGGCCAACGCGTCGGCGTGGTTGTTATCATCTCGACTGGCTTGAAGAAGTCGGCAGTTGCGAAACAAGGCTGCCAGCCTGATGACTTCATTTGCGTATGCCGACATCCTCTCATCTCAGGTTTCAAACTCTCCTGTTGTTTGATTTACAATAAGTTGATAATCACAAAAAATTATTACCTCATCTGCTTCCACTGCCACTGCCAGCTTTAGTCCTGCAATCAATGCTTCGTATTCTGCCTCATTGTTTGAGGCCTTGAACCCTAATCGAATAGATTATTCCAATATCTCCCCATCAGGGGATATCAACATCACTCCTGCCCCCGCTCCTTGCCGATTTGAGCTCCCATCAACAAACAGGCGAAAGGAGTCGCCGATGTAAATGCTGCAGGGTCTAAGTTTTTCCTTTCCTTGTTCTTTTGCCTTTGGCTGGGCTTCTCCTTATTTGCTTGGACATTGTTCATCTTGGCTCGACGGAGCCCGATGTTCGATGGATTCTGGCGTGAATTCCGCTACAAAGTCGGCCAAAACTTGGCCCTTAATTGCTGTTCTCGGTCTGAACTCCAGGTCATACTAGCCCAAGGCCACTGCCCATCTTGCTATTCTTCCAGTTAAGTCTCCTTGTTGTAACAAAGACTTCAACGGGTGCTCTGTTAGCACTATAATCTTGTGCGCATGAAAGTAATGGTTCAACTTCTTTGAAGCCATTATTAAGGCCAGCATTAATTTCTCTAGTGGTAAGTACCTTGTTTCTGCATCGGCTAGGGTTTTGCTTACATAATAAACAGTCTTTTGCTCCCATTTTTCCTCTCGGATTAGCACTGCACTTATTGCGTGTTCTAAAACTGCCAAATACAAAAACAGTTCTTCTCCAGGTTCAGGTGTTGAGAGGACTGGAGCCGTGGTCAGATACTTTTTTAGGTCAGCCAAAGCGGCCTCACATTCCTCAGTCCATAGGATGTCTGTGGCCTTCTTCACCAGGTTGAAGAAGGGTTTACATTTGTCTAAGCTTATGCTGATGAACCTGTTTAGGGATGTGGCCCTTCCAGTTAGCATCTGCACCTGTTTTGCCGATGTCGGACTTTTCAACTCTAGGATGGCCTTGATTTGATCTGAGCTGGCCTCAATGCCCTTTCTTGTTACCAGGTACCCTAGAAACTTACCAGATCCAACCCCAAATGCACACTTCGATGCGTTAAGTCGGAGCTGGTTTGTTTTGAGTATATCAAAGACCTCTTTTAGGTCGGTAAGATGACCCTTAGGTTCCTTAGTCTTCACGACCATGTCATCGATGTAGACTTCTACTGTTCGGCCAATCAGGTGCTTGAATATTTTGGTTACCAACCTTTGGTAAGTTGATCATGTATTTTTCAACCCAAAAGGCATTACCCTGTAACAGTACAGGCCTTTTGGGGTGATAAATGTGGTTTTTTCTTCGTCTGGGGGGTACATGACGATCTGGTGGTACCCCCTGTAAGCATCCAGGAAGCTCATCCTTCCATGTCCAGATGTGGCATCTACTAACTGGTCAATCTTGGGTAGAGGAAAGCTGTCTTTGGGACAAGTTTTGTTCAGGCTTGTAAAATTTACGCAAACCCTCCATTTACCGTTCTTCTTCTTTACCACCACTGTATTGGATAGCCATGTTGGGTAGTGTACTTCTCTAATGGCCCTGGCCTCCAGAAGTCTGTCTACTTCTTCTTCTACTGCTTCGACGTGTATCAGCGTTGGTCTTCTAGCTTGCTGAATTACAGGTTTGGCCGACCTGTCAACATTTAGTTCGTGGCAAATGATCTTGGGGTCAATGCCAGACATTTCGTAAGGTGTCCAAGCGAACACCTCCATATTTGCTCTTAAAAATGTTTCCAACTTTTTTTCCTCTTCTTTGGCTAAGCCCGAGCCGAGATGAAAGAAGCGTTCTTCATCTCCATCCTGGACGAGGATCTTCTTTAGCGCCTCTTCGCTCTTCTCGGCTGGTTCTTTGCCGACGTCTTCTAGGACCTCCACGTCCTCATCTTCAATTTCTGTCTTCTCTGGCTCTCGAATGTTGCAGGTGGATTTCATTGCTACCATGGAGCAATTCTTTGCCTGCAGTTGATCGCCTCTAACTTCTTTTATCCCATGCTCTGTTGGGAATCGCAGTAGTTGATGCAATGTTGAGGGAACTGCCCCCATTGCATGCAACCATGGCCTTCCCAAGATAATGTTGTATGGCGAAGGCGTGTCAATTACCACGAGTTCTGTCTTGATCCTTTTAGTGCCAGCTTGTACTTCCAAGCTTGTTGCGCCCAGTGGCCACGTCGGCGTTCCATTGAAGCTGACCATCGGGCCGTTGGATTGCTCCAAGTCATCAGGATGAAGGCCCAGTTCCTTGTAACATCTAACATACATGATGTCGCAAGAGCTGCCTTGATCAATCAAGATACGTTTCACTTGGCACTCCCCAACCTGGAGGGATACTACCAAGGCATCATTATGTGGATGCTGGACCATCTCTAGGTTGGCTTCAGTAAAATCTATCGTCGGTCCCTGGCATTCTTCAGGCCGAGGTCTTTTGTGTCCAACCTGGTTTATGTGCTGTAGGTGTTTTACCCTCTGAGTCTCCCCTCGTATGTCGTTTTCGTTCACTTTTGAGTGAATTACATTAACCACCCGTGGTCCTCCTGCCTGTGGTTGCTGTGCTAGGGGTGGCAGAGCTGTTGGTGCTTGAGGCAATCTTGCCTGTTCTTCCCTTGTCCTGGCCTCATCGACAAGGTCCCTCAGATGGCCTTGCCTCACCAAGTCTTCTAGGTGTGCTTTTAGGGCTCTGCAACCCTGAGTTGGGTACCCTTCTTCATTGTGGTAAGCACAACGCCTACCCACGTTTCTTCCCATAAATTTCCCTGGTGTTCTTGTCGGTCCTCTGAAATAGGGTTGGTTTCGTATTTGATCCAGGACTTTGTGGATCGAGGCTCGGAATATAGTCGTTACTGCCTGTTTAGCCCTCAATTCCGTTTCTTGTTTGATCGGTCCATTATTACCTTGGCTTCGCTTCGGCGAGCCGTTTCCTTTCTCCTGCTTTGTCTCTTTGTTTCCCGACACATCCTCCTCGGCTCTGGCGTACTTTTCGATTCTCGCCATGAGTTCTTCCATGCTTTTTGGCAATGTCTTTGCCAAAGACTTCCGTAGTGGGCAGTCATCTTTCAGGCCGTTCTTGAACGACACGACTGCTACCTCTTGGTTGCATTCGGGTATTCGATTGAACACCTCGTAGTACCTTTTTGCGTAGGCCCTAAGGCCTTCATCCTTGGTGATTTTTAAAGCCATCAGTGCGTCAACCCTCAAGGGTTGTAGTTTGTTCGTCACAAACCTGGCCACAAACATCTCAGCCAGGCCTTTCCAAGTCTTTACGCTTCCCTTCGGTAGTTTATGGAACCAATCTGATGCAATTTCCCCGAAGGATGAGGGAAATACTTTGCAGAGCAACGGCTCGTTCCCACTGTATAATTCCATTGAATTTAGGTATAGTCCAACGTGAAAGTTGGGATCTGACTTTCCATCATATATTTTGAACCTCGGCATACTGAATCTCTTTGGTGCTTCAAATTTGTCCAATTCCACCAAGAATGGTGTCCTCGGCTTAACCAGGGAAGTTACTTCGACTTCAGCATTCTGTTGCTTCCTCTTGAGGTAATCTCTCAAGTCTTCTTTACTTCTCCCTGGAGCTCGGCTATCTTTGGACTTCAATCTTTTCGGCACACTACTTTCAGCCTCGTAGTGAGTCTGTTTTGATCTTTCTCCATGGGTTGTGTCAAAACAGAGCGCCTGCTTTTGAACATGCCGATGTTCTTTGGGCTTTGGGTCCGTCATGTGATACGTCCTTTGGGACTCCTCTCATCTCGGCTCCTCTCGTCCGACTTCCCTGGAAGTTCGGTGAGAGTGCCTTCCGCTCCTGGTGTGCTGAGGGGCTTCGGGGATTGTTCTTCATCCTCCCTTCTGGGTATTAGCTGCTGGCATCGGCGTATCCTGCAGCGGGTATGGTAGCTGCATGACATTGTTTTGCATCATAAAGTTGACGACCGACTGTAGGTCTGCCAACTTGTTTGCTAATTCTTTTACTTCCTCATCCCTCTGTAGGCACCTATCCCTCCATACCTGAAGGTTATCTTCGTTATAGTACTTGCTTTGGTCTATCCTCTTCAAAGTGTCGCCCTCCTGGCCGACGTCTTTTTCTCCGTGGCCCTAGTCATGAGTTTCTGCATTGTGGTTGTCTCCTTCAATGTCAAGGTCAATTGGTCTGCCACTCCCAGCAGGAGTGTCACCCTGAATGTTTTCCTTCTGTCCATTACTGGCCATCTATTCTTCTAAGTTCCCACAGACGGCACCAAATTGTGTGAGTGATTTTCTGATCACACTGCCCATTTAGTAATCAGCTAGAGAGCACTGGCAGAATAGATAGCTTTAGCTAACCTGTAACAGAAAGAAAAGGCTCCGGCGGTGGCTCTTCCACCCGAGGGCACTCCGACGATCAAGTCAGTATATCTCTCAAAGATAAACAAGTGCTAAATTCACTACTCAAAGCATAAAACTGCGTACCTTAGACCCACGGGGGTGCCTCTCTTTTATAGTTACCTTAATCCTAGTCCCACTAGAAGCCTGACTTCTATGGACTCCAACTCAGTACTTACTTTAGACTCCTCAAGAGATAAAGATAAACTCCCTAAGAGTTTTATCCTTATCTTGACTAAGTCTCCTCTTTATCTTAGGACTCTGGTCCCCTATCCGTTTATCTCGGATTTCGATATCTTCGGAGATAACCTCGGCCTTGCCGAGATCACCTCGGCGTCGCGACCAGGACACGTGGCACCTCGGCTAACACGTCGGCGTCACCTTGCCACGTGTTGGTACTTTGAAAATATATCTCCACAGTTATAAATAATATATATATATATATATATATCTTTTTTGAAATCAATCGTAAAAATTTCTGTGAAATATTTTTATAAAAATTTCCAATATTACAATTAATAAATGTCCTCTTGGATTTAATTTCTTATCTTCACCAAGCATTCATCGCTGATGCTATGAGATGATTGATATGTCTGTTAACTACAAAAAGGGGTAAATAAGTAATATTGATTGAAAACACACATTAGAGAAACTTCCGACAGTTTCAACTACCTACCTCACCCATATCCCAATATAAACTGACATAAATTCACATTATAAAGTTTTGAAAAAAAATAATAAGCATGTGATGCATTAGGATGAGACTCCCCAGATTTGAGTGCAGAGAGGTCGAGGGATTTCTGAATTCTTGGATGGCTATCTGATGGGTTTTGTCTGTTTCAGATTTGAAACATTGTTTTATCTTCTTTTCATTACTACCAACAGAAATCAATTCAAAAGGTATGAATTTCTTTGATTTTGATGAGGTACGTACTTTGATATGGGCAGTCACTATATGATAACTGAAGTAGTATAAACTTCAATTTTAGTAACTCTTTTGTGTACTTTGTGTGAGTGATTTTCCGACCACACTGCTAACTCAGTATTCAGCTGGAGAGTACTGGCAGAATAGATGACGCCTGGCTAACCTGCAACAGAAAGAGAAGATTCTGGCGGTGATTCGTCCACCCGGGGGCACTCCGACGATCAAGTCAGCATATCTCTCAAAGATAATCAATAGTGCTAAACTCACTGTTTTGAGTAATAATTTGCGTACCTTAGATCCATGGGGGTGCCTCTCTTTTATAATTCACTCAATTCTTGTCCCACTAGAAGCCTAGCTTCAATGGACTTTTGCTCAGTGCTTATCCTGGACTCTCCAAGAGATAAAGATAAACTCCCTAAGAGTTTTATCATTATCCATGCCATAGTCCTTCCTTATTCTAAGACTCTTGTCCCTTATCCGCTTATCTCGAATTCCGATATCTTCGGAGATAACCTCGACCTTGCCGAGATAATCTCGGCGTCATGACCTGGACACGTGGCACCTCGGCTGACACGTCGGCATCACCTTGACCACGTGTTGGTACTCAAACAATATATCCCCACAACTACCCTCTAGGTTCTATTACCTCGGCATTCTGAGGTGATGGAACCTATATCGGTACTTCTTGCCAGTACATCGGCTTAAGCCAAGTTCATCACTGTAGGCCGACATGTCTTCTTAAAGATCAAGATTTCCAAGAACTTCTTCACGCGCATGAGCTGTCATGCATAACAACTCAACCGTTTTTAGCCACACGTCTTTTTCGTACTGGATCGTACCTGATACGCGTCTGTAAATCAAATCATTCTCACGTGCGCCGTCTGGCGCATACGTTCTTCTAGGCACATTTATGACCCTTTTGCCGCCGTTTCTGTTTTATCAAAAAAAAATTTCTTTCCTCCGTTTTTTCACTTTTCATTGTTTCTGAAGTTCTCTCTCTCTCTAGCTTTCCATCTCCTCCATTGTTCCCAAGCTTTCAAGCTCTGCTACTACCATTGTTCTCCTCTTCCGGCGAGACGCTTGCTATTCTTCTCCGCTGCTACCATTCGTCTGACTTCGGCGAACTCAACACCGGCCTTCCTCTTTCTGGTAAGCCATTGTTTCTCCTGGTTTCAATTTCTTGCTACCTTACTGAACTTTACTGTTTTACCTGCTGTCTTTGCAATCTCGTTCATACTTCTGATATTTCATCTTGCATTTTGTATTCCACCATATATTTGAACTCATTTGCTTCATGATTCTATTTTTACCCAAATCATCTTCTTGAATATACACTATTCACACATCAGTTGATTTCTGCCACTGTTTTTGGCTTGATACCCTTTTGTTCTTTCAATGTTCTTGACAATCCATCTTTGTTCTTGATTCTGAAGCGCATCCCTGTTTTTCTATTTTCCAGATCCGTGTATCCAATCTTCGTTTCCATAGATCTAGGTTTGGGATTTGCTTGTAGAACCCTTGATTATTATGAAAAATTGAAACTATTTCCACAAATTCTTACCCAGTACATACTTTTGGTTTTTGCCGAGGTCCCAATAACCCTTTTAAAACACCTTTATTCTGAAATCCAGTTCCTCCTAGCTAGGCCGATATCATGGGTATGTGGAAGCGTAGGGTAGACACCCCGACAAAATTAGAATACTTTAGGCGAGAGTTTTCCATCCCTGCCGACGTCTATCTAAGGTTGGCTGGGGATAATGACTCCATAATGCCCAACACTGATTCTATGCCATTCCCTGTCGTAGCCTTTGTTGAGTGCAGACTCCGGCTTCCACTTAACACCCTTTTTCGTGAAATACTTCATTACTACAAGTTGAACCCTATGCAACTTGCCATCAACTCATACCGAGTTATTAATGGTATCATAGCCTTAGCCAAACAAGAAAACGCTAGGATCACCTTAGCCGACATCCAGTACTGCTACACCATGTGTGGCCTCAAAAAAGGTACGGGCTATATTTACTACCTTAAGCCGAGGTCCACTGAATACAAAATCGTAGCCAACCTCCCAGACTCCAACAAGGGAGCTGGAGACGATTACTTCATTACCTCGGGGAACTGGGAATTCGCTCCAGACGAGGACCTTCATCTCTATCCTCTTCCTTGATCAGTTTTTGTAGAGGGCAATGGTAAGAGCCCTGCATCCATACTTGTTTGTTTTTTCAAAAAAAATTTCAAAGTCTTTAATATTTTATCTCCTTCTAACGTCCATTTTGTTTGCAGCTCTTCCTCAGCCTCCAAAGGGTTTCCGTCAGTCTTTCTTTCCCAATAAAGACTTGAAGAAACTTCTGAATTTGCCAGTTCACAAGCGAAAGGCCCCTCTGCTTCTTAATTTCATCTCCACGTATAAGTCGGCTCTTCCCGACGTCCCAAAGAAGAAGAAGAAAAGCCTTTCTCCACCTTTTGCCATAACTCCACAAGTCGCGCCCACATCTCGGATAGACCAAGGATCAACCTCTGATCCAACTGAGCAGCCGTCAACCTCGGCTCCATACCTGATCCCGATATCCCAACTACAACGCCGGCGACGAACTATTTTTTCTGCTGAGATGGGCTGTCAAAAAGCTGTTGCAAAAGATCTCCTGGCCAGCATCCCATCAACCGTTGACACTCCACCAACGCAAACCCAGCCTCCACCAAAACAAAAAAGAATTAAAAAGGCTCAACCAAAGGCCAAGGTGACTCAAGTTGACACTAAGGACACTTTGCCGATCTCTAAACTGGCTGAAAGTGACAAGTCCCAGCCCACCGCAGAGAAGAGGCGTGCCAAGGCCCAACCATCCGATTCTCCAAAATCAAAGAGGCCGAGGTCATCCTCTGCAACCACCTCGGGGTCCAAAAAACATGATGCCCCTTGGGCCCCCAAAATCACTCTGGAAGACAAGCTAGTTATGGCCAACGATAGTGCCGATGACATTAACGTCGGCGTAGCCCTCAGTACCGCTCTGCTTCTCCCCGGCGATGTCGACCGAAACGCCGAGTTAAGCGAGTACGAAAACTACGCTCTGATGCTTCAACGCTCTGTTCAAGTAAGGGTCTTTGTCTGGCAACTTTTTATTTCTTTCTGTTCATTCCATACTTGTAATTTTTTCTAACAACTTCTGTTCTGCTTATTTTCAGGCCATCCAGCATGCCCATTCATTCTCAGTACAATCTTTTGAGAACCGGGAGAGGCTGGCCGAGATGAAGAGGGAGGTCTCCAGTCTTCAAAAGGCCAACAAAAGTTTGCGGTCCAAAATGAAAAAGTTAGAAGACCAGGCCGAGGCTGCCATCAAAGCCTAAAACGATGCTGAAGAAAAGGCAGAATCTATTGAGGCCATCAAGAAGGTGCTTGAGGCCGAAAAGAAGGATGTCGAGGAAAAGATGGCCCAGGCCCAAAAGGAACTGCAAAATGCTTTGGCCACCAAGATGCTGAACTAAAGGAGGCCGACCAGAAGGGTTGCAACGAAGGGGTGGCTGATGTCACGGCGGACTATGAGAAGCAAGTGAAGCAGACATGCAACAAGGGTTTCACCCTTGGTTAGATGTCTCTTCTAAAAAAGCTTGAAGTCCCTACCGACTCGCCCCTTTGGAATGCCGACGCCATTCCTCTTCCATTCCCTCCAACTCCAGCTCAATCCGATGACGACTCTAAATCTGAGGAGGAGGTTTTGGTGAGGAAGTCGAAAGATGCTACTGAGACCAAGTCACCTACTCAAAATGAGCAAGTCCTGGACTTGACTCAGGATGAGGAGGTTGAGGAGGTTCCCAAGGATACTGCGCCTCAAAAGGCGATATCGGACGTGCCCCTCGCCGACAAGAGCCTCGATCAGACCCTTCAAGAGATTGACACTGAGCTTGCGGCCGAGAAAGTAGCCGAAATGTCCTCCCAACAGTCTTCTGAAATCCAGACCCAGCCAGCTAATGATGCTAAGGAATCATAGTTTAGATGTCTTTTTCCTTTGTTTTTTGCCTCTTGTATTTCTCTGTTTTTGGGATAATGTAAACTCTTTGTATGGCCGAGGTGATTTTTATGAATACCACTTCCTTCTTTCTTGAATGGTTGTATGTTTGTCTTCCCTTTATAGCTCTTGTATGACTTTCATACTTAGAATAATTTTGTGCCTTAAAATGCTCTTTAGTCTCGTGCAACCTTCTCAGGGTGAAACACATCGGTAATACAAACTGATGATTTATCTCGGTAAGTACCCAAGTACCTTTCTAAATATAACCTTGGTTTCATAAAATTTCAACAAGTGTTTTACCTTTCAACTTGTAAACTTTTCATAAGTTTCAACAAGTGTTTAAACATTATCTCGGTTTAACTGCTACTTGTAAACTTTTTAAGTTTCAACAAGTGTTAAACATCATTTCGGTTTAATTTCAACTTGTAAACTTTTCTCAAGTTTCAACAAGTGTTAAACATCATTTTGGTTTAACTTCAACTTGTAAACTTTTCTCAAGTTTTAACAAGTGTTAAACCTCATTTCTTCTCCCTGCCCCCTAATGTAAACCTAAGTTCCACTTGGGGTCTCATTATGCACGTATTCCGAAACAACATTATGTGTCTTCATCAGTCACAAATATAGAAGAATTCTGCTAAAATTTTATTCATGACGTCAGCAAATAACAAGGAAAATCTAATGGTAGAAAAACTTCAGATTACAAGTATTCTAGGGTCTTGGCAACTCTTTGCCCTCACTATCTTCAAGCCGATATGCTCCGTTGCCCAATATCGAAATGATTCTGTAAGGTCCTTCATAGTTTGGGCCAAGTTTGCCCTCCCTGGGATTCTTCTTGTTGCCGACGACTTTTCTCAAGACTAGGTCGCCGACTTGGAACTCCCTTGGGTTAACTCTTTTATTATAAGCTCTGGCAAGCTACTGCTGGTAGGCTGCGAGCTGAATTTTAGCTTTCTCTTTTCTTTCTTCTAGTAGATCCAGATCTCAGGCTAAGAGTACATCATTGGTCCCATTTTTACTCCATGGGTTCTGATCCCAGGGATGCCGACTTCAAGCGGAATGACAGCTTCTGTGCCATAAGTCATGGTAAAGGGGGATTCCTCTGTTGATCTTCTCGGTGTAGTCCGATATGCCCAGAGCACACTTCGTAGTTCATCCACCCACTTTCCTTTTGCTTCCTGCAGTCTCTTCTTTATCCCATCTAGGATAACTTTGTTGGATGCTTCTGCTTGACCATTGCTTTGAGGAAAGCTTGGGATTGAAAAGTAGTTCTTGATCTTGAACTTCGCACAGAAGTTCTTGATTAGCTTGCTGTCAAATTATGTTCCATTGTCAGCAACTATCGCTCTCGGAATCCCAAATCTGGTGATGATGTTTTTCCATAAGAAGTTCTTCACGTCTACATCTCGGATCTTTGCTAAGGGTTCAGCTTCTATTGACTTGGTGCAGTAATCTGTTGCTACCAGCAGGTACTTTCTTTGTCCAGTCGCTTGGGGCAATTGCCCAACGAGATCCATGCCCCATTGGGCAAACGGCCAAGGACTGGATACTGGGTTAAGGTCTGCTGCTGGCTGGTGTATCAGTGGTGCAAACCTTTGGTATTTTTCACACTTCTTGACATAGGCTTCTGCGTCCTTTTGCATGTAGGGCCACCAATGTCCCTGGGTAATGGCCCTATGGGTTAGTGATCTACCCCCAGTGTGGCTTCCACAGATTCCTTCATGTATTTCATATAAAAATCTTCAACTTGTGATGGGTGTACAGGGGTGGGCAGCGGATATACCAATCCGCCAAAACCAACCGAACCGAACCGATCCGCCGCATTTTGGACAGATGCATGATGACGAGCGGACAGTTGCGGATTGATTTTCTCCAATCCGCCAATTTGGCCGACGGATGGTGGATTTGAGGTTCCTTTGGCCGCAACCGAACCGCCAAACTGCGAGTACCCTTAGTAATTTATAAGATTTTGTGTTTTCAATTTGTTTAAATATTTTGTTTGTGTTTTCAATTGAAAAAGAGTTCAAATATTCTGTTGAAAAAAAGTTTTCAACTTAAATATATTTTTTGAATTGAAAAAAGTAAACATATTATTTATCTATATTTTTTGGTTTTTAAATCTAACTCTAAAAGTAATAAATAGAAAATATGAAATATGTTGGTTGGTTTTAATTTTCAAAACATATATAAATGTAACAATACAGAGACATAGAATCTCAACTATTGCTCTGTTCATGATTTTTGTGGTTTGAATTGTTTTTATATTTGAAGAACCACAGATTGTAATACTTTATGTGGATGAGGCATGCTGTGATTGTAATATGTGGATGAGGCATGCAGTGATTGTGATATTCTAAAGTTTCAAACTTTCTTTCTTTGGATGAGGCATACAATAATTGTAATATTTTTTTAAGTCATTGACTATAATACTTTCTCATTTTTTTTTTTTTTGAGGAAGTGCACAAGTTGAACTATGTTGAAAATTTATAAAATTTCAAACCACTAAACCGATTCGCATCCATCTGCCAAACCGCCAATCTGCTCAATCCGCATCCCCCGGATTGGCGGACGGATGCGGATTGATTTTCTCCAATCTGCCAATCTGGCAGACGGATGGCAGATTGGAGGTTCCGTGGCCGCAACCGACCCGCGCCCACCACTAGTGTACACACCTTAAAAAGGGTCCAGTGAAAGATCTTCTGTAGAGATGTCCTTCTGCTGTTAGACTGAATCTTGCCGATTTCAATCTAATCTTGTGTGCCTCCTTGTGGTCATCTAGCAGCTTTCCTTCTTTCAAGAATGCATCAATTACATCCATCCATCTTGGTCCCATGTCCACACACATTACTTCATGCTCTGTGGTCAGTGGTTCGATGCTCGAGCCCGACAAGTATTCGACCATTATCGTCCTTGCTTTTTCAGGTTGTATTGCACTGGCCAGATTGGCTAGTGCATCGGCGTGACTGTTATCATCTCGACTAACCTGATGTAGTCGGCAATTCTGAAACAAAGCTACCAACCTGTTGACTTCCTTTGTGTAGGCTGACATCCTTTCATCTCGGGCTGCAAATTCGCCCGTTGTCTGGTTAACTATGAGCTGGGAGTCACAGAAGACTATCACTTCATCTGCTTCTGCTGCTACCGCCAGCTTTAGTCCTGCAATCAATGCTTTATATTCTGTTTCATTGTTTGAGGTCTTGAACCCCAATTGAATGGACTGGTCCAATACTTCTCCATCTGGAGATACTAATACTACTCCTGCCCCTGCTCCTTGCCGGTTTGAGCTCCTATCGACAAACAGTCGAAAGGAGTCGCCGATATAAATGCTGTAGGGTCTGAGTTTTTCCTTTCTCCTTTGTTCTATTGCATTTGGCTAGGCTTCTCCTTGCTTGTTTGGACATTGTTCACCTTGGCTCAACGGAGCCCGATGTGCAATAGATTCTGGTGTGAACTTGACCACAAAGTCAACCAAAACTTGGCATTTGATTGCTATTCTGGGTTTGTACTCCAAGTCATACTGTCCCAAGGCCACTGCCCATTTGGCTATTCTTCCTGTCAGGTCTCTTTGTTGTAGCAAAGACTTCAAGGGGTGTTCTGTTAGCACCACAATTTTATGGGTCTGGAAGTAATGGTTCAGTTTCTTTGAAGCCATTACTAAAGTCAGTGCCAATTTTTCTAAGAGTAGATACCTTGTTTCTGCATCGGCCAGGGTTTTGCTTACATAGTAAATAGCCCTTTGCTCTCCTTTTTCTTCTCGAATTACCACTGCGCTTACTGCGTGTTCTGAGACTGCTAAGTACAAAAATAACTCCTTCCCAGGTTTTGGATTTGAAAGAACTGGAGCTGTGGTCAGATACTTCTTTAGGTCGATCAGGGCGGCCTCGCATTCTTCTGTCCATAAAAAATCTGTGGCTTTCTTCACTAGGTTGAAGAAAGGTTTGCACTTGTTTGAGCTTCTGCTTATAAACCTATTCAGGGCTGCGGCCCTTCCAGTCAACATTTGTACCTGTTTTGCCGTCGTCGGGCTCTTCAATTCTAGGATGACCTTAATCTGATCTAAGCTGGCCTCAATGCCCCTTCTAGTCACTAGGTATCCTAAAAACTTACTAGATCCTACTCTAAATGCACACTTCGCTGCATTGAGTCAGAGCCGATATGTTTTAAGGATGTCAAAGACTGCTTTCAGGTTGGCCAGATGACCTTTAGGTTCCTTGGTCTTCACGACCATGTCATCGATGTAAACTTCTACCATTCTGCCAATCAGGTGTTTGAACATCTTGGTTACCAGTCTTTGGTAAGTTGCTCCTGTATTTTTCAACCCAAAAGGCATCACTCTGTAGCAGTACAGACCTTTTGGGGTGATAAATGCAGTCTTCTCCTCGTCTGGGGGATACATGGCTATCTGATGGTATCCCCTGTAGGCATCTAGGAAGCTCATCATTTCATGCCCCGAAGTGGCGTCTACCAGCTGGTCATTCTTGGGTAGAGGAAAACTGTCTTTGGAACAGGCTTTGTTTAAGCTGGTAAAGTCCACGCAGACCCTCTATTTACCATTCTTCTTCTTCACTACTACTGTGTTTGATAGCCATGTCGGGTAATCTACCTCTCGAATGGCCCTGGCCTCGAGAAGTCTGTCTACTTCCTCCTCCACTGCTTCGACGTGTATCAACGTCGGTCTTCTTGCTCATTGTATTGCCGGTTTTGTCGACCTATCAACATTCAGTTTATGGCAAGTGACCTCGGGGTCAATGCCAGGCATCTCGTAAGGCGTCCAAGCAAACACCTCAATATTTGCTCTCAAGAAAGCTTTCATCTTTCTTTCTTCTTCTTCGGTTAGGCCCGAGCCGAGAAGAAAGAAGCGTTCTTCATCTCCCTCTTGGATGAGGATTTTCTTCAGTGTTTCTTCACTCTTTTTGGCCGGCTCCTTGCCGATATCCTCTAGAACCTCCGCGTCATCATCTTCAATCTCTGCATTCTCTGGTTTTTGAATGTTACAGGTGGATTTCATTGCTGCCATAAAGCAATTCTTTGTCTGCAGCTGATCTCCTCTGACCTCCTCAATCCCATACTCTGTTGGGAACCGCAATAGTTGATTCAAAGTTGAGGGAACAACCCTCATTGCACGCAACCATGGCCTTCCCAAAATGATATTGTAAGGGGAGGGTGTGTCAATTACGGTGAACTCTGTTGTTATCTTCCTGGTGCCTGCCAGCACCTCCAAGCTGGTTGTTCCTAGTGGCTATGTCGGCGTTCCATTGAACCCGACCATTGGGCTATTGGACTACTCCACATCGTCTGGGTGAAGGCCAAGCTCCTTGTAACACCGGACGTACATGATGTCACAAGAGCTGCCTTGGTCAATAAGGATGCGCTTTACTTGGCATTCCCCAACCTAGAGGGATACTACCAAGCTATCATTATGCGGATGTTGTACCATCTCAAGGTCGGCTTCAGAAAAGGACACTACTGGTCCTTGGTACTCCTCTGCCTGATGTCTCTTTTCCCTGACTTGGTAGACATGCTGCAGGTGTTTTACCTTCTGGGTCTCCCCTCGAATCTCGTTTTCATTGACCTTCGAGTGAATTACATTAATTACCCGAGGTCCTTCTGCTTGTGGTTGCTGTGCTGGGGGAAGTGAGGCTGCTGTCGCCTGAGGCAATCTTGTCTGTTCTTCCCTTATTCTGGCCTCATCGACAAGGTCTCTCAGATGGCCTTGCCTCACCAGGTCTTCCAAGTGTGTTTTCAGGGCTCTGCAGCCCTGAGTCATATGTCCGTTTTCATTGTGGTAAGCACAATGCCTGCCAAGGTTTCTTCCCATGAATTCTCCTGGTGCTCTTGCTGGTGTTCTGAAATAGGGTTGGTTCCGAATTTGATCCAGGACTTTGTGAATTGGGATTCAGAACACAGTTGTCACTGCCTGTGTAGCCCTTAATTCTGTCTCTTGCTTACTGGATCCGTTGTTACCTCGGCCTCGCTTCGGCTAGCCGTTTCCTTTCTCCTGCTTTGTTTCCCTGGTCCCCGACATGTCTTCCTCCGTTCTGGCATACTTCTCGATTCTCGTCATGAGCTCTTCCATGCTTTTTGGCAATGTCTTTGCCAAAGATTTCCGTAGTGAACAGTTGTCTTTTAGGCCGTTCTTGAACGACACGACCGCCACTTTTTGATTACACTCTAGTATTCGGTTGAATACCTCATAGTATCTTTTTGCGTAGACCCTAAGGCCTTCATCTTTACTGATCTTCAAAGCCATCAATGCGTCCACCCGCAATGACTGCAGCTTGTTTGTTACGAACCTGGCCACAAACATCTCGGCCAGGCCTTTCCAAGTCTTCACGCTTCCCTTTGGTAATTTGTGGAACCAATCTGATGCAATCTCCCCGAAGGATGAGGAGAACACTTTGTAGAGCAACGGCTCGTTCCCACTATACAGCGCCATTGAGTTCAAGTATAATCCAACGTGGAAGTTGGGGTCTGACTTACCATCGTATATTTGGAACCTCCGCATACTGAATCTCTTCGGCTCCTCAAACCTGTCCAACTCCACCGAGAATGGTGTCCTCGGATTATCTGGGGAGGTTACCTCGACGTCGGCATTCTGTTGCTTCCTCTTGAGGTAATCTCTTAAGTCCTCCTTTGTCCGCCCAGGAGCACGGCTACCTCTTGCTTTCAGTCTTTTTGGTGCACTACTTTCAGCTTCGTGGTGAGTCCTCTTCAATCCTTCTTCATGAGTTGTGTTGAAGCACAGCACCTGCCCCTGAACATTCCGATGTCCTTTGGGGTCTGCCTTCTTTGTGCGATGCGTCCTTCGTGATTCTTCTCTTCTTGACTCTCTTCGTCCGACCTTCTTGGAAGGTCGGTAAGAGTATCTTTTGCTCCCGTTGTGTTGAGGGGCTACAGGGATTGTTTTCTGCCCTCCCTTCTGGGCATTGGCCGCTGGAATCGGCGTGTCTTGCAGCGGGAACGGTGGTTGCATGACGTTATTTTGCATCATAAAATTGACGACCGACTGCAGGTCTGCCAATTTGTTTGCCATCTCTTTTACCTCTTCGTCCTTCCGTAGGCACCTATCATTCCGTACCTAGAGGTCGTCCTCATTGTAGTACCCACTTCGATCTGGTTTCTTTGGTACATCGCCAGTCTGGCCGACGTCTTTCACTCCGTGATTCTGGTCACGAGTTTCTGTGTTGCACTCGTCCCCTTCGATATCAAGGTCAATAGGTCTCCCACTCTCAGCAGGAGTGTTGTCCCCAATCTTTTCCTTCTGTCCGTTACTGGCCATCTATTATTCTTTCTTTCCCACAGACGGCACCAAATTGTGTGAGTGATTTTCTGACCACATTGCCAACTCAGTATTCAGCTGGAGAGTACTGGCAGAATAAATGACACCTGGCTAACCTGCAACAGAAAGAGAAGATTCCGGCGGTGGTTCGTCCACCCGGGGCCACTCCGACGATCAAATCAGTATATCTCTCAAAGATAATCAATAGTGCTAAACTCACTGTTCTGAGTAATAATTTGCGAACCTTAGACCCATGGGGGTGCCTCTCTTTTATAATTAACTCAATCCTTGTCCCACTAGAAGCCTAGCTTCAATGGACTTTTGCTCAGTGCTTATCCTGGACTCTTCAAGAGATAAAGATAAACTCCCTAAGAGCTTTATCCTTATCCATGCCATAGTCCTTCCTTATTCTAGGACTCTTGTCCCTTATCCGCTTATCTCGGATTCCGATATCTTTGGAGATAACCTCAGCCTTGCCGAGATAACCTCGGCGTCATAACCTGGACACATGGCACCTCGGCTGACACGTCGGCATCACCTTGACCACATGTTGGTACTCAGAAAATATATCCCCACACATAACGGTATAACATATCTACGGTTTGGAAGATAAAAAAACACATTCATTTTGTTTCTCTATTTAAATCTGTATATACATAGATTTTTCTGGTCTATGAAATTCTAATTTTATGCTATATTTTTTATTCCTTTTTTCCTTCCTAATGTTGTTTTGACACCTATTCACAATAACTGCTAATTATTTTTCAAATTCAACCCATATGTTGTACATAACTGTATAACATATCTACGGTTTTGTTTCTCTATTTAAATCTATAAATACATACATTCTTTTTCTGTTCTATGAACTTCCAATTTTAGGCAACCCTCCATAAACCCATAATTAAATCAAATAACTGCTAATTAGTTTTCAAATTCAACCCATATTTCACATTCAGCAAACCGTCCATAATATATACAATTGCATGCTCACACAGTAAAAGATTATACAAAAATTGTAAGACTACAAAAATCGAACAGAACAAATCAAACCAAACCAAACCAAGCGTTAAGTCCCAGGGTCGGCTATATGAATCGTTGACTCTATAATGGAAAATATAAATTTGAAAATAATAAAGAGAAAAATAGCATACAGAGATGTATTAATCGTTAATATTGATTTAGCGTAACTCAAACACAGATTCAGCTTCTCTCTCTTGAAATCGAATTGTCATTTAAACCGTTGAAGAGTTAATCAATTCTGGTTTCGAATTCGACTTCGTCGAAGAGTGTATTGAATTCAATTGGGCTTCCCAGAGAGGTTATTAATAGAAAAAAAGTCGAACGATCTTGAAGACGCCGATGCGAATTGAAACTCGAATCACAGATTGAGAACTTGAAGAGCAAGAAAACAAACATGTCGATGAAGGAAGGTACCTTGAACAGTAATATATATCGATGAAATTCTTTTTGTAAATATTTCAAAATTTGAGAGTTGATGTTTACTTATAAATCTAGATACAATCTTTCTTTTTAATTTGATTAACGGTCACTTTCTATTTTCTGTTTTATAAACAAAAAATAATAATTAAAACAAAATCTATTGTTTGGTGCATAATAATACACTAGTGTTATGCATATATTTAAATAAATAAAAATAAGGGAGTTTTTTTAATAAATCCTTTTTCTAAGAGCTTTATTCCATCCAACCCATATTCTTTTTGACTATTCCATTAGGTTCTATTTGAGGTAAGAAGACCAAAATACCCTTTTCATCTACTTATGTTCTATTTAGGCCTCGTTTGGGAACCTTCACTTTTAGCCAAAAAGTTATTAAATTAGCCAAAAAGTCAACAACCCATACCAAAAGTCAAAGATTCTCTTTCTCTCTACTTTTTGCACATCTTTTCGTAAAAAATTAAAAAGTTATCCCAAACATACTAGTTTTTTTTAGTTCATATTTTAGTCAAATAGTCAAAAAGTTACTAAATTAGCCTATTCCCAAACGAGGCCTTAGTCAACATTATTTTCTTATATTTCAATAAGTCCTATGGGTGACATAATTACCAAAATACCCTTAACGTGAATGTTCACATCGTCAATGTGAATGTTCACACCGTCAATGTGAATGTTCCTATTTGAGGTAAGAAGACTAAAATACCCTTTTCATCTACTTATGTTCCATTTAGTCCACATTATTTTCTTATGTTTCAATAAGTCCTATGGGTGACATAATTACCAAAATATCCCTAATGTGAATGTTCACATCCTATGGGTGACATAATTACCAAAATACCCCTAATGTGAATGTTCACATTGTCAATGTGAATGTTCACACCGTCAATGTGAATGTTCCTATTTGAGGTAAGAAGACCAAAATCTCTTTTTCATCTACTTATGTTCCATTTAGTCCACATTATTTTCTTATGTTTCAATAAGTCCTATGGGTGACATAATTACCAAAATACCCCTAATGTGAATGTTCACATTCTATGGGTGACATAATTACCAAAATACCCCTAATGTGAATGTTCACATCGTCAATGTGAATATTCCTATTTGAGGTAAGAAGACCAAAATACCCTTTTCATCTACTTATGTTCCATTTAGTCCACACTATTTTCTTATGTTTCAATAAGTCCTATGGGTGACATAATTACCAAAATACCCCTAATGTGAATGTTCACATCCTATGGGTGACATAATTACCAAAATACCCCTAATGTGAATGTTCACATCGTCAATGTGAATATTCACACTGTCAATGTAAATGTTCACACCGTCAATGTGAATGTTCCTATTTGAGGTAAGAAGACCAAAATATCATTTTCATCTACTTATGTTTCATTTAGTCCACATTATTTTCTTATGTTTCAATAAGTCCTATGGGTGACATAATTACCAAAATACCCCTAATGTGAATGTTCATATCCTATGGGTGACATAATTACCAAAATACCTCTAATGTGAATGTTCACATCGTCAATGTGAATGTTCACACTATTAATGTAAATGTTCACACTGTTAATGTGAATGTTCATATCATCAATGTGTAGGGGCTCGGCTCAGCCTGGGCCAGGGCCAACTCATGTAAAGCCTCGTGGGTGCTTGCCAAAATTCGGGTCGAGCCAGACTGGCCCACGGGCAAAAAAATTAGGCCTAGGCCCTAGCCTTGGCACAAAGGTATTCAGGCTTTGGGTGCCTCGGTGGGTCGAGCCAAGGGGCTTGGGCCTAGACTTGGGCTTATGTCGAGCTTAGATGAACCTCGCCATTTTTTTAAATTTTTTTTAATTTTTTCTCCCAAAATTTTATTATTTTCCAATAAAAAGACACCGGGCCTCTGGCAGGCCGGGCCTTAAATGGGCCTTATACGGGCCGAGCTTCAAATTGATGGCCCAGGTCCTAGCCCAAGTTCTCGGGCTGGGCTCGGGCCCGGGTCCAAACGAGCTTGTCTCGGGCCGCGGGAGGGCTTCGGGTGGCCCACGGGCCGCGGGCCAATTTTACACTCCTATCAATGTGAATATTCACATTGTCAACAGGTCGAACCAGCTCCGGGCCACGGGCCAATTTTACACTCCTATCAATGTTAATATTAACATGTCAATGTGAATATTCACATTGTAAACGGGCCGGGCCCGCGGGCGGGTTTCGGGCCGCCTACGGGCTACGGATCAATTTTACACTCCTATCAACGTGAATGTTAATATGTTAATTTGAATATTCACATTGTCAACGGGTTAGGCCGGGCTCGCCCCGGGCAGCGCACGGGCCGCGGGCCAATTTTACACTTCTATCGATGTGAATGTTAACATGTCAATGTGAATATTCACATTGTCAACGGACCGAGCCCGCCCGGCCCCGGGGGGAGCTTCGAACCACCCACGGGCCACGGACCAATTTTACATTCTTACCAATGTGAATGTTAAAATATGAATATTTACAGCCCGCTCCACTCCGGGCAACGGGCGGGCTTCGGGCCGTCTACGGGCCACGAACCAATTTTACACTCCTATCAATGTGAATGTTAACATGTTAATGTGAATATTCACATTGTAAACGGGCCGGGCCGGGCCCGCAGACGGGTTTCGGGTCGCCCACGGGTCGCGGGCCAATTTTACACTCCTATCAATGTGAATATTAGCATGTCAATGTAAATATTCATATTGTAAACGGGTCGGGCCAGGCCCGCAGACGGGTTTCCGGCTGCCTACGGGCCGCGAGTCAATTTTACACTCCTATCAATATGAATGTTAATATGTTAATGTGAATATTCACATTGTCAACGGACCGGGCTGGGCCGGGCCTACTCCGGGTAGCCCACGGGCCGCGGACGGGTTTCGGGCCGCCCACAGGCCGCGGGCCAATTTTACACTTCGATCAATGTGAATGTTAACATGTCAATGTGAATATTCACATTGTCAACGGACCGGGCCCGCCCCGACTCGGGGGCGAGTTTCGAACCGCCTATTGGCCACGGGCCAATTTTACATTCTTACCAATGTGAATGTTAAAATAAGAATATTTACAGCCCGCCCGGCCCCAGCAACAAGTGGGCTTCGGGCCGCCCACAGGCCGCGGGCCAATTTTACACTCCTATCAATGTGAATGTTAACATGTCAATGTGAATATTCACATTATAAACGGGCCGGGCCCGCGGACGGGTTTCGGGCCTCCCACGGGCGCGGGCCAATTTTACACTCCTATCAATGTGAATGTTAACATGTCAATGTGAATATTCACATTATAAATGGGCCGGACCCGCGGACGGATTTCGGGCCTTCCACGGGCCCGAGGCAATTTTACACTCCTATCAATGTGAATATTAATATGTCAATGTAAATATTCATATTGTAAACAGGCCGGGCCTGCGGGCGTGTTTTCTGCCGTCTACGGGCCGCGGGTCAATTTTACACTACTATTAACGTGAATGTTAATATGTTAATGTGAATATTCACATTGTCAACGGGCCGGGCTGCCCACGGGCGGATTCGGGCCGCGGGCCAATTTTACACTTCTATTAATGTGAATGTTAACATGTCAATGTGAATATTCACATTATCAACAGATCCGGCCCGCCCCGGCTCGGGGGCGAGCTTCGGACCGCCCACGGGCCACGGGCTAATTTTACATTCTTACCAATGTGAATGTTAAAATATGAATATTTACAGCCCGTCTCGCCCCGGGCAACGGGCAGGCTTCAGGTCGCCCATGGGCCGCGAGCCAATTTTACATTCCTATCAATGTGAACGTTAACATGTCAATGTGAATATTCACATTATAAACAGGCCGGGCTGGGCCCGCGGGCGAATTTCGGGCCGCTTACGTGCCGCGGGTCAATTTTACCCTCCTATCAATGTGAATGTTAATATGTTAATGTGAATATTCACATTGTCAACGGGCCGGGCCGGGATTGCCCCGGGCAGCCCACGGGCCACGGGCGGGTTTCGGGCCGCCTACAGGCCGCGGGCCAATTTTACACTTCTATCAATGTGAATGTTAACATGTCAATGTGAATATTCACATCGTCAACGGACCGGGCCCGCCCCTCCCCGAGGGCGATCTTCGGACCGCCCACGGGCCATGGGCCAATTTTACATTCTTACCAATGTGAATGTTAAAATATGAATATTTGCATCATAAAATTGCTAACCGTTCAAAAAATATTTGTAAGGGTATCAAAATTAAATATAAAGGCATAAGAGTTTAAAAAAATAGTGTAAATCAAGAAAAATGACTTTATGGAATAAAACTATACATACATAGGACTAAATAGGTTAATAAATTTCTTCATGAATTTTTTGGGTTAAAACACTTCTAAATGAGATTTATCAATAAAAATTCCATTTCTTATTGTTTAAAATTTAATAAAATTTTCTTTTTGCCAATATTATAGAATATTAATTTGTTTGTAAATTTATATTACAACTAAGGAGTTGCCTGGTATTCCTCTCTCCAAATCTTAAGATGTGGTTACAAGATCACCCATGAGTCAAACACAATGCCTTAATAGTAATTTAGTTCTTACACTTCAAGTATATTTTCAAAATAATAATTCCGTACAAGATTTGATACTTCATTATCTTAAGGTGTGTAAATAAGAGAATTCATGAAAATTTGAAAGACCAAATTAAAAATAGACTCAACACATAGAGACTAAATTTTAAAATTAAAACAATAAAAATGAAAGTCAAATTTTGATTAAACTATAAGAGTGAAACATGTAATTTATTTTTGTTTATTTAATAAACGTGCCAAGTTAAAAAAAGGCAAATTAAAGTTGTTTATGAAATTAAATTCGTCTCTAGTAGTAAGCACTCGGTGGAGGTATCAAGCCGGGCTACAAACATGGAGTCCAAGCTCACTCACAGGCTAAGGCTAGAGATTTTTATTTTTTATTTTTTTTTCAAGCAAAAACTTTAAGCCCAAATATTGTGGGTGTTTGAGAAATAGTTATTTTTTAGGCTTTTTGATTATTTGACTATTTTAATAGGTTATTTTAGTTTTTGTATTTGAAAATATGGGATAAATTTTTATTTGAGTTGTTGTATTGAAAAATGTGTTTGAAATGATGGTGTAATGTAAAATGACCAAACTGTCTATACAAAAAATAATAAAATAAAAAAGCAGCCTATGACGTGGCAGTTTGATCTCTTTGCTTATCTCTTTTTACAACTCCATCTCTCTAAAAACTGATTGAAAAAGACTCATGTCAACTCCAAACGGTGCTCTATCTGTGAAAAAGCAGCCCGCGAAAGACTAACACAGCAAAGTCAACAGCCGAGGGCAGCACATTCGCATGCTGATCATCTGCGCCGCCAAGGTCTTCTAGCTCACTAGCTAGCTGGGCCACAAGTTCGACGACCAGATCATCAAGTGGCTCCTCTGCCAAGCCAAGCCATTTATCATTGTCATCACCGACACAACTCTGGCGAGCTTCTCCATCATCTCAGTCTCCGTCAAAAACTCCTCAAATTCCTCAATCTCCACCTTGCTTTATCAAAAGCCATCTCAACCGTTGATCACTTCGACGCCGTTTATCCTCAAGAAGCGACTCCGTTTCGACGACGATTCCGTCAGAGTGAGATCTGCCGAAGAGAGTACAATGGTGTTCTTCAAACCCTTCGTTCAGATTAAAATGACAGATGATAGAGATGAGAGAGATGAAAACCTCTTCCTTAGTTATCACTCTGTTTTTTTTATAATGTTGCGACCCAAATCCGGTACCTAAAAGTTCGGTGTCGCAACAAGATAAAAAAATAAAATAATTCCAAAATTTCTATATAAGTAGCACAATGGATAAATTGAGTAAATTAAAATAAAATAAAATAAATGGATACCAACAGTTTATTAAAAAGAGACAAAAATAGTCATTCGGATTTTTATTTTATTACAAGAGTCCAATCAGAAATACAAATAGTACAAATAAGAAAACACTGTGATTTATCCCCCATCTTGATCATGCTAAATCTCATCACCTGAAAGGGGTAACAAATATAAGCACATAACAGAGTGAGAAATATTATACTGTGAGTATAGGGGTACAAAATAGCCATGAATAGTTATTTAAGCTAAAACATTAACATAATTTAAGTTGAATAAACAAATAATTAAGTGGCAGAAACTAAAATACAGAAATTACGTAAATAACTATAACCACGATATAGAACAGAACAGGGTTCACTGAAGTGATAATCAGAACAGGGGTCAATGGATCCATGACAAACAAAGGACCACAAAGTGGCCAAACAGGAGCCAATGATTATTTAAGTCCTTCAAGGCATAAGACTCCCGTGGTGATACTTACAAAACATAATTGTTTATGAAATCATTGTCAACTAATTATTAAAATTCAAACAAACATATCCATGGGTTTCAATTTAAACAAATATAGTTTAGAAAATAATCCGCGTAATTGAAATATTAATATAACCATAAAACATAAATTATATAAAATAATTTGTGGCAATTCAAAATATTCATAAAATATGATAACTCAAAGTAGAATATAATTCATCTTAATATCAATCTGTAGCCTTTACTTTCCTATGATTGTCTCGTTATTCTCAAGCTGGTTCTTAGATTTGTATCTTTCCTCTATAGTTGCTCCCTATTTATAGACTTGATTGCATGGTTTCAAACAAGTGGGTTGCTTTAAATTTGGCCACCTGCCTAACAGGTGGCATTTCTCCCTTCCTTCATGTGACTATTACATGGTCTAAGTTGGTGAATTACTTAGTCACCATCATATATATTAGGATGGTGATAAACCACCATTTTTATTTTTATTTTATATTTTTTTATTTTTAACCTTTGATTTAATTCGCATTAGACCTAAGGTTTTAATAATCTAATTACATTACATTTTATCACCTATAACCGTAACATTAATTATTTTATTTTATCGGTTATGGTATTATTTTCATATTTAGGGTGTATTATTATTTATATATATATACATATATTATATTCATGAGTAATTGATCTAATCACGGTATTGAATTAAATTAAAAATTCGAATTTCGCATATATGAGCTACACAAAGGGTAAAAATGTCTTTTTAACAACATAGTGATGGTGTTTGGGAAGTGAGTTTTTATGTAGATTTTATTAGATGTAGGTTTTTATGAGATAAAAAATTTTTGGTGTTTGGGAAGATAGTTGGGTTTTTATGTGGTTGGATGTGATGTTTGTGAGAGAAAAAGTGAAATGATTATGGGGTTGGATGTGATATTTTGTTTGGATGTGTTTTTTTTGATTTTGCAAAACTTTTGTCTTTTAATGAAAAAAATGAGAAAAAAATTTGGGAACTTGCTTCCCAAACACCACCAGTGACATTCAACTGGACAGGAGCCTTTGTACCTCAGCTACAGTCAGACTACATGACTTTTTTCGTAAAAAATGCTAAAATAGCTTGACCCACGGGTTGCAAAGCACTGCCATTGTCCAACAAAAATGGGTTCATAGGTCGCATCTCACAGGGCGACGGGGAGGGGCTTGTGGGCTTAATCTAACAGGCCAACATTTAAATTTTGTTTTATTTATTTATTTATTTATTTGTGTTTTTTTGACAGATTTTTTGACTTGCAACCCAAGTCAAGCCTCAAACCACAAGGCCTAATCTTATGCATACCTGCTTGGCCTGTTGAAACTTGAAGTAAAATAAAAATTCAATTGATGGGCTTGAGTCAAACTTTCGGGCCTACGGGCCAACAATGGGGCTTAGCAATCACCATCCTATGTTACAGTTCTAACGAAAGAGAGCCGAAGTTTGTAATGTTCATTGTATTTGGCTCAACTTGGAAGGAGATTCTATTTACACTTAAAAAAATCAATAAATACTCTTAATTTTTAAGTATATCTTATTTAATTATTTAAAATTTTACTTTATTCTCATTATAACTTATTATTTTTTTCAAATTACTCAACCTGAATAATAAATAATAAACAAGTTAAAAAAAATTAAATTATTTCAAAAACTTTTCAATACAAAAAAAAACCAAAATTGTAAATATATAAACATTATAAATATAGGAAAAATAAAACTTTTACATAAGTATTATAAAACTTTTCAATACAGAAAAAAAAAATTTACATTATAAATTATTCACAAAAATACTTGTGGAAAAATAAAAACCAAACTTACAAGCACATAAGCATCAACCACTAACAAGAAAGAGTACTTCTCAAACAATGTACTATTTAAATTACAAAATAAGAACAACTCCAATAATATGTTATTGTTAATACAATTACTCAGCAGTTTAATTTTTGTCAAAAAACGATATAGAAAATAATTGACGGTGCTCTACAAAAATTGTGAAATCCCTTTATATCAATACTTACCTCCTTTTTGATGGGTTGTTTCAATAAATTATTTTGATTATTACTCTTATTCATTATTTGATTTTGTTTAAATTTTTTTTTTTTTCCTAAGGCTTAGAGTTTCAAAATAATAAAAAATAACGATGTTGATAATGATGGTAAGTTTTGATAGAGAAGAATAAATAACTTTAATCTCTTTAAGAAGAAGATACAGAAATAAAAATAAAAATAACTAATTAGAGTGTATTATAAGGAAAAAAATTAAGATTTAATATATATTATATTTATTAATAAATTTTTATATTAAAATATAATAAAAAATTTAAATTTAACGTACTCATACATTTTTTTTTTTTTTTGTTACAGGGAAATCCTCTCACCTTTCCGCAGGTCCAAGGCAGCGCCCCATGAGGAGATCACCAGGGTGTCCTGTTATCCGTTCCGAGTAAAAGTCTATAACCTGGAAGCTTGTCCCGACCTCCCAAGGCAAGCTTCGATTAAGTCAAGACTCGCACAGCGGGGGAGCATTAAGCATTAAACCCACACCAAGTAGCTGATTAGGCATGCTTAAGGTCCAACCTGCATTAAGCATTAAACCTACACCAAGTAGCTGATTAGGCATGCTTAAGGTACAACCTCCTAATCAACAGTGTTTTACCCAAGAGATTGGCCTAAGAAAAAAATTAAACCTGTGACCTTGGGGCTTAAACCCCAAGGCCTTACAACAATGCCCCAACCCATTGGGTTTCGTCATACATTTTAGATTCAGCCTCCGTTTGGGAAGTGGGTTGGTTTTTTGGCTATTTTAACCTGGGCTATTTTAGCTTGGTTTGGGAAGGACTTTTTGATTTTTTGACTTTTTTGTGAGAGAGAATAATAATAATTATGAGTTGGATTTGATGTTTTATTTTTTGTGATTAAAATAACCTATTTTATTTTTTATGACTATTTTAACTAAAAAAAACCTGACTTTTTTCTTCCGAAACTTAGAGCCCCAAAATCATAACGAAAGGCCACAAATTGTAGAGCACAAAAACTAACCAATGACTTGACGAAAGAGTAGTACTAGTAATCAAACACGTGCAAGTCGGCTATAGCCAGTCAGGCAACGATGTGGACCGTCCAATCTCTCAAAGGCCAATTCATCGACTCTCTCTCACTTCCACCTACAAATACCATCGCAAAACCCAAACTCAAACCCAAATCAAAATCAAAATCAAAATCAAAATCACATTCACAGAGAAAAGGGATAAAAGAATCAAAATCAAAATCACATTCACAGAGAAAAGGGATTTAAGATGGCTGATGCGAAGAACACCCTTGATTCCATCAGGGAATGGATCGTCGACCACAAGCTTCGCGCCGTCGGTAATCTCTCTCTCTCTCTCTCTCTCTCTCTTCATGTACAATATATATATATGTATATGAATATATATAATGTGTGTGTGGGTGTGTGTTTTTTGGGTTTGATTTTGATGGTTTTGAAAATTTTGAAGGATGTCTGTGGTTGAGTGGAATAACGGGTTCGATCGCATACAATTGGTCCCAACCCAACATGAAGACCAGCGTTAGGCTCATTCACGCTAGGTACGACATGCATCTGATCTATCCACATATCGAAAATCTGTTTGGTTCCCGAGAAAATTGAGGGGCCAAGGAAAATAAATGATTAAGATTTTTCATCAGAAGCAGAACTCAATTGATCAATTTTAGTTTTTGTTATAATTGTTTTGAAGTGCATGCTCTTGTTTTTGAGATACAGAGTGCAGCATCTATGATCTCATTTCGTTATTATTTTATTGTTGTTTGATGAATTTCATATTTGGGTTGTTGCATCTTCTATATCATTATATAGCACTGTCTCATTACCAAACCAAACTAAACAAGTCTTAAGTCCCATCAAATGGGTCTTCAATCGACTCTATCCAATGCCATTTCGTCAGTCAAATTAAGAAGATAGCACTGTCTCATTAATTATTTTTTAATTATTTTTTTTTGTTAAAGAATAACTATAACCTGCATCAAACCAGGTGGTTTCATCTTTGAAACACGATTAAAAATTTGAGTAATAGCCATTGAATCATGATTTTCGAGACTGAATCTTTGTACCCTCTGTCCTTGTTCTTGTATAATAGAATTTTGTGCTATAATTTGATGAAAATTAGGTAGTGCAGTCGCATGTGTTTTTTCCCATCCTGATATGGCGTTTTGGTTGTTGATGGGTCGAAATTGATATTCATTATAGGTTTTATTGAAAGGGATTCATTGTAGGCTTAAGAATTGCCCTTGTGGTCATTGTTGTTTCAACTAATTGGATTTGGAAGAGCTACCCTTTGGGTGTTTTTATTAATTACGTTATTAAATAACCTTAAATTGATATGTTACTTTTTAGGGCCAAGCTCTCTAGGCTTTAAGTTGTATTTATCAAATTTTGAAGGGAGCTGATCTATTCATACATCGGTGTTGGCGATTTTAGCTCTTCTTTAGCCCCTTTTCTTGGGCAGCTGCAGCCAAGAGACACTAAAAGCCTCTAAACCAAATCAAATCAAATTAAGCTTTTTGTCTCAATCAAGTTGTGTTAGCTACATGAATCAATTTTCGCTATTCCACTCTATCAAGGGCTTATATGCTACAAGGCTCCAAATTTTTTAAAGAATTAATGAGATTTGAAAAAGAAAGTCCGTCTAAGTCCCCCCCCCCCAAAAAAAAAAACATAAAAGTAGTTTTTTTTTTTTGGGTCCATTCTTTCAATTGTGTCCATTCTTTCAATTGTGATGTGTTCCATAAGCAATTTTGAGATGGGCTGTTTGGATATATATCTAGTTAGTTAAAGGTTACAACTTCCTTTTCATGATGGAAATCTGGGATTTGGTGGCATCCTTGAGTTTTCAGTTAGCTTGCGTTAAAGGTGGCTTTTTTAGCCATTGGAGGACTTTCAATGAAAGGAGTAATTGTTGGGTGTACCCGAGAGGGTATTTCTACATCGAACCCTCTTCTTTTGATTGGTTTTTCTGGTAGGCATTGTCTGGTGTTTTGCCTAACATGATGGTAGGTATGGCATTTGGCACCATCATATTTATGTTGTTTTGCCCGACAACATTGGTGGCGTTGTCAGGCAAAACACCGTCATAACACGGGCCTCCATGGTAACCAATCAAAATTGAGGAAGATACCACGTAGGAATACCCTTTAAAAAAAATATGAAACAATCATCTTTTGCAATCAGCATGAAGCTATTGTTGTAGTTTCTATTTGGATTTTTGTTTGTTTCCTACGAGTTTACTTAAGCAATTCTATCATGGATGTAACAGATATTTTTGTTTGGTTAAAAAAACAGGTTGCATGCACAAGCACTGACCCTTGCTGCATTAGCTGGAGCTGCAGTCATTGAGTACTATGACCACAGGACGGGAGCAAAGCAAGAGCGTGTTGCTAAGTTTCTTGATCTGGATCGACTTCCACGTAAAGATTGAGGAGGCCGGGACTTCATTAGACAATGCTTGAATAGAAAACAAATATTATTCTTGTTGATGACCTTGATTAATATAACGATATTGATAGATGCAATAGTCACTGGGTAGTCTGATCACCGGTAATTTTGTTGTCATTATAACATTCTTATACTTTTACAGTGGATGGATTTTTTTCTTCATTTTTTTGTCATATAAGGAATGATGGTAGGTTCAAGGTTGTGTACTTCTGTTAAGAAGAGATCAATGGCTGAATGGGGCAGCTTGATTTATGTACCAGTTTCATTGTAAAACTATTTCACAATCTTCTTTTTGTTTATGAAGTTTTATGGTTTGTTTTGAGAATCCAATAGCTAATGGTAGCTTGGCTGAAATGTATGTTCATGCTAATGGTAGGGTTATTTTGAAGCAATGACCAAATTGGAGTGGATGATTTTAACCATTGAACATAGGGCATTTTGGCACCATGTGGATTAAAATAATTTTATTGTAGTCTAAATCCTATTTGGCAATTGCCAGTGCTGTTTTTTCTGTTGTTCATGCAATAATGATCTTGGATTTGATGAACATCTTTTCTAAGTTTTTATTTGTTTAGTTGTGCTTTTATTTTTTAAAATAAAATTAATAAATAATTGAAAATAGCTATTGTGATCATGTGTTTGTTTCTATTTTTTTAATATAACTTTGAAAGATTAAAAAAAGGATTTTTGTGTCTTCCTAAAAAGTTAGTTTTTAATTTAAAAAAAAAAACTAAAAATATAAATTATTCCATCAAATAGATTGTGTGTTTTTTTGGAAAAATGAAAACATAGCACTAAAAGAAGTACGACCAAACAAAAAATGATTCTTCATTCCATTCCAATTTTCTTTTTAAATTATAATAATTTGAAATCCAATTTAGATTCTGTTTGGATTAATGTAAGAGAATAAAACAAATGATTGTCGTTTATCAATGATAAAATAAATAATTACCCCATTTTTTCACTATAATCTTCGGAGTAGTAAAAAGCAAAAAAAATGATATAGGGATATCCATAGTTTTTTTTTTTTTTTTTCCTTTATTTGTATTTGAGTCAACAATATCGATATTATAAAAAAAATTAGAAGGGCAATTTACACTAACAGTCCCTATAGTTTGGAACTCGTGTCACTTTGATCTCTGACTTTTTAATTGTGACATACTTGACCATGAATTTTGAATATTGTTCCAAATAAGGATAACTGAAGATACCATTGTTTAATTTTAAGGGCAAAATCGTCAATTGAATAAAATATAAACTAATTTGATAAAAATAAATGTCAAAACAATATTTTTAATTTTTTAAAAATTATTTTTATCCACCAATGCTAAAATTATGTAAAATTGATAAAAATTAATAGAAATTACATGATTAATTTTCAAAAATTAATTGTACATGATCATTATCCAAGCACATAATAAAAATTAATTTGGTAAAAAAAAATATTTAAAAGATTTATTAATTTTACATAATTTTATCTTTAGTGGATTGAAATTTTTTTTTTAAATTCAAAAATATTTGTTTGACATTTATTTTTGTCAAATTAGTTTATATTTTATCAAATTGACGATTTTACCATTAAAAAATTTAATGATGTCTTCAATTGTCCTTATCTGAAACAAGATTCAAAATTCAGGATCAAATGTGACACAATTAAAAAGTTATGGACCAAAGTGACACAAATCTCAAACAATAGGGATTATTAATGTAATTCACCCAAATTACAATCAATCAGTTTGTTGCTCACAAAATGTTGTCATTTTTTATGAAAAACAAAATCTATAATATAAGCAACTTATCTTTCTTATAATTTCTTATCATTTTTTTATCTAACTATAAATCAAACATGAGAAAATAATTTGATGGAACAACGGGTTCCAGATGGAACGGGTCGGACTGATCCACGCTCCTCAAGCCTATGTCCAAATGACCAAGCCCACCAGAGGATCTACACAAGAGTTCAACGAGGAACGGGGAGTCCCCCAGCGAACCCTCTAACGAGTAAGTTAGAGAGAAAAGTGGAACGTGTAGATAGATTAGAGATAGAAAAGTTTAACCTTCTTTCTGTCTTCGACGTCTGCTTATATCCTCTGGTAATCATTTCGTTGTCCCTTTCGACCTATCACCTTGGCCGAAAGTCTATGCTCTAGCTTACCTTATTCATGGTGAAGGCGTTCTGTCCCGACGGAGAGGGGTTATCGCAATAAATGCTGTAAGGGGCTTCATTAATGGCGATGTGCCGTGGCAATAACTTTGCAGATCTTTGTCTACTTATGTGGCTTGCCCTTCTCTTGACATGTGTCTTGATGTCATTGGTTCTTATTGCTACGTGGGGCTTCGGCAGTGCTGGGCCTTAGTATTTGAGTTGTGTATTGGGCCCTAAATGGTGGGCTATAATCTTTATAGGCTTACCCGTGTCAGTAGTCCCTCATTCCCAAATGCAGCTTTAGTCCAACGAAGGGAATAATTAAGAAAATGAGGGTTGTGAGAGACCGGCAGGGTGAAGGTTGACCGAGAGGAGTGACCAACCACAAGGAGGGCCGACCGCGAAGGGTGGCCGAGTAGAAGGATCGATCATGAGGAGGGCCAACCGCGAAGGGTGGCCGAGTGGAGGGACTGATCATGAGGAGGGCCGACCGCAAAGGGTGGCCGAGTGGAGGGACCGATCATGAGGAGGGCCGACTGCAAAGGGTGGCCGATCATGAAGAGGGCCGACCGCGAAGGGTGGCCGAGTGGAGGGAACGATCACGAGGAGAGCCGACCGCAAAAGGTGGGTGATGTGTGGCGGGGCTCGAGAGGCGGCGTGATACGTGTTTGAAGTGAAGTGGAATAGATAGGGAAGGGGAAAGGGGCAGTGGATCGTGGTCGTACACGTGACCGAATCTCGTAGTAGGGAAGGTTAGGCGTTGGGCAAGAAGTGAAACGATAGGTCATTATAGGGTGTTGAAAAAACAATTTTGGCATATTTTTGAAAATTTTCAAACTGGCAAAAATTAATTGTGACCCTTGGAATACAGGCAAGCCGTGGGCCTTTGGTATTATTCGTTTTACCTACCTTTTTGCAAAAAATCAAAACATTCAAAGTGTAAACTCCTTAGTTGCTAACGATACACCCCTGCAGCACTTTGTGAATTTTCTTGCGCCGCATCCGAAGCTATTTGCAGACACACAAGAGAGATGGCCCAAGAGGAAGCAACAAACGCAAGGGTTGATCCACTAGGCGACGACGATGCGGTGGGTTTGGCAGAACAATACCATACGAAGTGTAAGGGGGAGGGAGCGAGTTAAGCGATGCGTGCTCGCCCCAGGATAATAATCTCGGCCGGGAGGCCTATCAGTCAGGTGGAGCCAGACCATTGGCACACCAAACCGGATAGATCCGTACTGACAGCAGAGGAGTTTGAGGGAATAAGGAAGAAATACCAAATATCCTCGGAGATAGGGCTAAGATTGCCCACAACCACGGAAAGGGCATCAGATGTGCAGCCGGGCGAATTTAGCCTCTACGAAGAAGCATTGCGAGGAGGGTTGAGGCTACTCCTCCCTCAGGTTGTGGTAGATGTGCTAAGCAAGCTAGAGGTGGCGTCAGGATAACTAATGCCGAATGCCTGGAAGATAGTAATGGCGTGCGCGAGTGCTTGGCCGCAGGCGACCGGAGGGACGACGCTGACAATAGAGGAGTTCTTCTCCTGCGACAAGGCCTCCGGTTAACAAGAGACCTGGGTGACGTTGCAAGTGGTGGTGGAGAGAGGTCTGGTGGCAGGTCTTCCATTGTTGGTGAAAGGGTGGAGACCGAGATGGTTCTTTGTGACGAAAAATGGTGGGGCTGGGGCGCGCACCACGTGGAAGGTCCCCACCAAATCAGTCGAACCTAAGTTGGGCGGGGAGGCTGAAGACCGAGTGAAGAAGGCGAGGGAATGGAGGGAAGAGAAAGGGCTGAGGTGGAATGAGCTGGTCCTGCCTTCGACATTGTTCGCCCTGAAATTGGGACCGCAACCGTTGGGGGAGGACCCAGCAAGGGAGGAGCTAGAGGTGTAGAGGAAGGTAGAGGAGGAGGAGGATAAGAGATTGTTCGCCCGAGCGGACAAGTTAAGGAGGTACAACTTGGGCCTGCTCCGAAACCGATCGCCAATGAGAGAATCTGACCGCACCCGAAGCCACTGGGGGAGAAGGATCTGGGGGGCTTTGAGCCACGACTGCCCCCAGTGGATCCTCTAAAGGAGATGAACAAAAAAGAGATGGAGACTTTGAAGAAGAAAAAGAGGGTGAGGGAGAGCGTGGGGGAGCCCGCCGTGAAAAGGATGAATGAGGTGACGGCGAAGAAGACCCCCGAAGTGGGGTTAGGGGAAGCAAGGGAGATAGAGAGTGGGGCGACTGGTTAAGGAGCCCAAGGAGGAGAAGAACCCATGAGTGCCATGGGCCCCAAATGCAAGTAGAGAGTGGGTTAACTGGCTCTGAGGAGGGGGTGGAGCAGCAGCCCAAGGGGGTTCCTGCGCCCCAAGGAGAGGAGGTCAGGCTGAAAACTGCCATCTACCATGCACCAGCAGCGTCTGGGCAACTAGAAGGAGAAGGAGGCCCAGCCAAGATAGCTGCAGATCGCCTTTTAGGGGTAGTGGAAGAAGCGGCCGTAAGCTTGGTGGCCAGTTTTACTGAGGCTGAGCTGCTAAGGGGTCTGTGTTCCGCCCAAATGGAGGCCACTGCCTTAACAGGAACCCTATTGAGAAAGGCGGCGGCTGCCAAAGGCAAAATGGGGCCACTGAAGGCAAAGTTGGAGGAGACGAAGGCCCAACTTGAAAGTTTGAGGAGAGAAACTGCTGGATAGAGGAAGACCGCGCGAAGTGTGTGCGCTAGGGGGTTGGAAGAGGCCCAGAAGGCCAAGAAGATGCAAGTGTTGGCGATGGTGCAGGGGTGCTCAGCCGATCGAGCCAATGCTGAACTGCTCGCGACCAAGTTGGAGCTGGAGGCGGAACGCCGCAAGGTGGTGTCGCTCGAGTTCCAATTGGGGAACGAGCATAAGAAGCTAGAAGAGGCCCAGGCAGCCTGCACTGTCGCTAACGAACGGTGGGAGAAGGCCATGTCCAGCAACGAAGATCTTCACGCTCAGTCAATCAAAGAGAAAGAAGAGTTGAATCTGAAGATTGCTGAGCTGGAAAGGACGTTGGCGGACGAGCGGGCCAAGTCGATGAAAAAGAAGGCGGGGTTGGAGAAGGAGTTGAAGGAAGAGAAGACCAAGTCAGCCTCTGAGAGGGCAGCACACCCCGACTTGTGCGTCGCAGTAGTAGAGCAGTTTAAGGGGTCTGCTGACTTCCAGATGGCGATCGATGCTGCGATCGTGTCACGACCCAAACCCGGCCCTATGGGTTTAGCACCGTAACCGGCCAGTAATCCGAGATTACCGAAGGCCTACTTAACAGTAATACAGTAAAACAGAGTACAGGGCCTGGCGAAAGCCAATACAGTAATTAAACAATGCCCAATGAGCTGTGACAGTCTGTATGCCAAAAAGATTTTTCATGCATTCATACATATACAAACAGTACGGAACAGTATGTACAATATTGACATCCATTCAAACTAGGGACTCAACCCTACATAACCGTACAGAAAACATTCCGTCTGTACAAACAGTACGGTCTATACAAAACAGTGAAACAGTACAGAAGGGGGAATTGTAAAAGACCCCTAAGCCTTAACAGGTAGGCTCGGAACCTCGCAGTGAGGCACATAGGCTGGCTTGACAAAACTGGAGTCTAACCCGCGCTCCTAGCTCCGGTCTGGTGCCTGTACACCTACATATATATATGAGCAGTGAGCTAAAGCCCAGTGAATAACATAAAGCGTAAAGGGGTTTAGAATGAATGTCCTTACAGTAATGAAAACAGTTCAATTCAATCAGTATTTCAGTTGTTCAGTACAGTAAACAGTCATATGTGGTACATCCATTAGTATAACAGTAACAGTAGGTCTTAAAAGACCGAACAGTAATGATGGCCATCAGTCAGTAAACAGTAGTGGCTCCACGAGGGAACCGACAGAGATCTCTGTAACAGTAACAGTAACAGTAAACAGTAGGTACTAAGGATGCCACAGTACAGTTCAGAAATAAAGGACATACATTCATTCAGTAATACCAGTTTAGTAAACAGTTCAGTTCAGTATTCAAAAGATATCAGTTGAACATATCTTTACACAATTGTTACTCACAAAGTTCTGGGCTACAGTATGCTAGAGCGTGTCTCCCCAGTTGCCAACCCTACACAGTTCACAGGTTGAACACACTAAGCTACACAGTTGGGAAATCTCATAACTTAATCCCTAATTTGCCTTGGTGTGTTCTACAATGATATCCTCATCAAGATGCCTTAAACTAGGCCTAAGAATGCCTAGGATGGGATGAGGATGCAAAAATACACTTAGAAAACATTTTGCAAAGTTGCTGAAAATAGGAGCCTCGCTCGAGCGAGACTTTATTCGCTCGAGCGGAAGTCCAAAATCAAAGGCTTCGCTCGAGCGAGGAATCCTTCGCTCGAGCGGTCTGCAAAACAGTAAAAGTACTGGATGCTGAAATTTTACGCGCGATCGTCGCTCGATGGTCGCTCGAGCGGAGCCCTGGACAAAGGTGCTCGCTCGAGCGGGGAATCCTTCGCTCGAGCGAGGAAGCCAAATCTGGAATTTCCAGATTTGCCTCCCAAGCTCAAACCAAGCATTCAACCACTCCAAACTCGACCTCTTGGGCCCAAATTCTGGAAAACATAACTAAATTCAATGTATAACAAGTTTCAAAGCTCAATTTATGAATTCAAGCCCCAAAGGTGAGTCAATTAAAACCACATTCAAACCCATTTTCAAGAATAACATTCAAACATGTCATGTATGAGTTTTAAACCAAATTAAAGCTCCAAAGCTTGATCAAATGAGCTCATTTCTTTTCAAACCAGTTGGAAACATGGTCTATAACAACAATATGAGCATGCATGTACTAATGTCCATGTAATCAACCTCAAAATGCAACAATACTAACATGCATGCAAGAGATGAGCTTCAATCCACCATTAATGAACCAAATCATGACTTAGCTCTACAAATTAACATGAATCATGCAAGAATGGATTCTAAGACAACAACAAGAAGATGATGATGTCCTACCTTAGTCTTGTGTTCAAGGTCTAGGAGCTCAAAGTAGCAATCAACACTTCAATTCCAAGCAAGATCAAGCAAATCTCTCAAGAACAACTCAACTCTCTCTCACTCTCTAGCTTGGGTCGGTTGAGGCAAGAAGAGGAGAAGAAAATGTTTTGTTGAGTGTATTAGGAGATCAAAAAGGCTCAAGTAGTGGGCCACTCAGGTGGCAATTTGGTAAATAAATCAAACTATGCAATTGATCAATATTAATCTAATTTAATCATACCTAATCAATTTTCAGATAATTATACCATAAAATCACATTAATTACGAGGGTCACAGAACACTAATCGGTTTCAGATTCGGCCGCCGATAAGGTCTTCAATTAGCAGTTTAAACATATGAACATGAACAGATAATCATACAGTCAAACAGATATAATGCAATTTAACTAACATATACACAATCAATTCGGTTTCCAGTTTCAGTCAGTCAGTTCAGTACTTTTAACCAGTTCAATTATCAGTCAGTATCCGTTTCGTTTAACAGTAATCGGTGATTATCGGTAATCAATCAGTCATTAATCAGTAAACAGTATGAGGGTTGTTACAGATCTCCAGTAACTTAGCAAGGGAGGGGTCTGGAGGGACTGGCTCGTCGGGAGCGACCGCTGGGAGCAGGAGTGAAAAAGAAGTAATCCAGAGCTTCCAGCGGTCAGACTTCTACAAACACAAGATGGCTGAGTTCTGGGATAGCGGCTGGAAGATGTTTAAGCGTAAAGCAGAAGAGCTATTCCCAGACTTGGACTTCAGCAGTGTGAAGATTGATGAAGACGACGTGGCCCAGACCCCCTTAGACGAGGGTGTTGAAGAAGAAGACCTCGCCTCAAGTGAAAAGGAATGGTTGGTGTGAACAAAATTTGTACTTAGAGTTTTGGTTGTTTGTTTTTTTTCTGTTTTGATTTGTTTTTGGAGTTGTTGTAATAAACTCATGTATAAGTTGTGAATGAATAAAATTATGAGCTGTGTTTGTATTATTATGCTATTGTCTTTATTATTTGAGGATCTGCAAAGAATGAAAGTGGTGGTCTACATAGAGCTTGTGTATAAGTCACTACGAAGTTTAAAATGTAAGAAAACCTTAATGCAGAGTGAAGTTTAAAATGTAAGAAAACCTCAATGCAAAGTGAAGTTTAAAATGTAAGAAAACCTCAATGCAGAGTGAAGTTTAAAATGTAAGAAAACCTCAATGCAGAGTGAAGTTGTGAATCATGACCCAGCAATGAGCCAGTCTGACTTAGAAAACGTTGAACCGAAATTTGACTAAGTATGGAAACTATGCCACGATCATAAAGTTGTAATAGTGGCCTTGACCGATCTCTTCATTCGTGCTCAGTTCGGGTTGAGCCATGATGAAATCAGTCGGGCTGCCTCTTCAAGTAACTCAGTCTGGTTAAGCTCTTCATGCTCAATCTGGCTTAGGCTTGTCATGCTCAGTCTGGCTGAGACTTTTCATGCTCAGTTTGGCTGAGGCTTGTCATGCTCGGTCTAGCTGAGGCTTGTAGCTGTGTGCTACAATCAGGACGTTATTGAGGTACCACACAAATAATTGAGATATAAAATTGTTGTCATGTAAAGTGTAACCCATTGGATCAGAAATTTACATCATGTGAGAGAAGAAAAAAAATATTCAAGTGTGTAGATTGCCAAAAAGAAAATACAATAACTGATCAATAATAAACATAGAAATTTATTGAAAATAACACTTCAAGTGTTCGGCGTTCCACAGATGGGGGAGGTCTCGACCTTCCATATCCTGAAGTCGGTAAGTACCCGGACGAGGTCTGGCTTTCACAACGTAAGGTCCTTTTCACTTGGCTGCCAGTTTACCCTCAGTCAGATTTTTAGGGGCAAGAGTTGCTTATCGCAAAACAAGGTCCCCCACTGCGAATTCCCTCGGTCGGACTTTGTGGTTGTAGTGTGTTCTCATTTTCTGTTGGTATGAGGCTCGTCTGACTGCAGTGGTTTCTCGGAGCTCTTCGATTAGGTCTAGGTCTGCCCGACGCAGCTCTTCAGTTAGTTCTGGATTCGGATGTAGAACCCTTGGGGTAGGAAGACCGATTTCCACTGGGATGACCGCCTCAACGCCGTATGTTAAGCGAAATGGGGTCTCCCTATGAGCGGTAGTGCGGTAGGCCCAGAGTACATTCGGTAATTCCTCAGCCCAGAGTCCCTTAGCAGCTTCCAACTTGGTTTTAATGATCTTCAGAAGAGAACGGTTGGTGACCTCAACTAGGCCATTGGCTTGGGGATGACCTGGGAAAGAGAAGCATGGCTGGATTTGAAGCTCTGCACAGAATTTCCTAAACTTGACATTGTCAAATTGTTTGCCGTTGTCGGAGACGATGGCTTGAGGGATGCCAAATCTGCATACGATCGACTGCCAAATGAATCTGGTTGTATTCCGCTCGGTAATTGTGGCAAGGGGCTCTGTCTCCACCCATTTAGTGAAGTAATCAATGGCGACAATGGCGAATTTGGTTTGGCCTCGGTCAGTGGGCGATGGGCCAACTAGATCGATCCCCCATTTATTGAATGGGTAGGGATTGCAAAGTGTGATCAATTCTGTAGGTGGAGCATATGGGATGTTGGCAAAATGCTGGCACTTATCATATTTGAGCACGAAGTCTGTCGCATCTTGATTGAGAGTAGGCCAGAAATAACCAGTGTGAAGTATTTTGTGGGCTAGGGACCTGTCACCCAAATGATTGCCATATACACCCTCATGGACTTCTCTCATCACGTAGGTCGCTTGAGCAGGGTTGAGGCATCTCATGTATGGGCGTAAAAAGCCACGTTTGTACAAGAGACCACTAACAAGAATGTAATTGGACGACCGGGCCCTAACTTTGGCAGCCTGTTGTTTGTCATCTGACAGTTCCCCCGTTGTAAAAAATAGAAAGATGTTGGACGTCCATGGGATAAGTTCATTTTGGAGGAAGTGGACTTCCTGTTGGTTGGGGGAAATGGCAGGGTGGGTCAGGTACTCGAGGCGGACACCGCGGCTGAGGTCTGACTGGTCTGCAGAAGCTAATTGAGCTATCTCATCTGCCTTGGAGTTTTCCGCCTGGGGAATGTGCTTGATATGGAAAGTATTGAAGAGATGAGCAAGGGGGAGTGCAATATCCCTGTAAGCCCGCATTGTGTCTTCCTTGGCATTGAATTCCCTCATAATTTGTCTGACAATAAACTGGGAATCGCTGAACACCCGGATATGGCTGACACCACTGTCTCTGGCTAGGTGGAGACGTGCTATCAATGCCTCATATTCGGCCTCATTATTACTTGCATAGAACAAGAACCGGAGAGCACACTTGAAATAATCGCCCTCGATGGCGGTGAGGATGAGATCAGCCCCACTGCCTTCTTTGCGGGATGATTTGTCAACGTTGAGGGTCCAAGAATGGGGGTCTTCTGCCTCAGTCTGAGGTTGAGGAGGTGGTGGAGCCGTGGTCGGAATGAGATTAGTGAATTCCAGGATAAAATTGGCGATAGCCTGCCCTTTGATCGCCGTTCGAGGTCTGTAGGAGATATCAAACTGGCTGAGCTCGACGGACCATTACATAAGTCGGCCGGACAACTCTGGTTGTTGCATGATTTTCTTCAACGGTTGGTCAGTGAGGACGATAATGGAATGGACCTAAAAGTAAGGTCTGAGTCGTCTTGAGGCTATGACCAAGGCTAAGGCCATTTTTTCAAGCAATGGGTAGTTCTGTTCTGCTTCCCTGAGAGCCCAACTAATGTAGTAGACCGGTCGTTGGATAGGGCTGTCTTCCCTGATGAGTGCTGCACTAACTACGGTGTTTAACACGGCCAAATAGAGAAAGAGGGGTTCGCCCGTGATTGTTTGAGAAAGTAAGGGGGGGTTGGCCATACACTGGTTCAACTGCTGAAAGGTCTCTTCGGATTCTGCCGTCCACTTAAGAGTTTGCCGAAGAATTTTGAAGAAGGGGAGGCACTTATCCGTTGCGCGGGAAATGAAGTGGTTGAGGCCGGCAACTCGACCAGTAAGCCACTGAACTTCCTTAACCGTTCTGGGTGACTACATTTCAATTAAGGCCTTGATCTTTTTGGGGTTAGCTTCAATGCCCCGCTGACTGACCATGAAACCCAAGAACTTCCCAGATCCTACGCCGAAGGCGCATTTTTTCGGATTGAGCTTCATTTGGTACTTCCGTAGGGTGTCGAAGGTCTCTCGTAGGTCGGCTAGATGATCAGTGAAGAGCTTGCTCTTGATTAGCATGTCGTCAACATATACCTCCATGTTCCAGCCCATCTAATGATGGAAAACGGCATTGACCAACCGTTGGTAAGTGGCTCCGGCATTGTTCAACTCAAACGGCATCACTCGGTATTGGTAGGTGCCTCGGTCGGTGATGAATGAGGTGTGTTCCTGGTCGGACAGGTACATCAGAATTTGGTTGTACCCAGAGAAGGCATCCATGAAGCTGAGCATTTGATGGCCGGCCGTGGCGTCAACCAGCAAATCTATGCGAGGAAGAGGATAGCTGTCTTTGGGGCAAGCTCGGTTGAGGTCGGAGTAGTCAACACAGAGTCGCCATTTACCATTGTTTTTACGAACCAGAACCATATTCGACAGCCATCTAGGGTAGTCCACATTTGTGATAAACTGTGCCTCAAGGAGCTTATCTACTTCAGAAATAATAAGGTTATTGCGCTCCGGGTGAAAAATACGTTTTTTTCTGGCGGATGGGTCGGAAATGGGGCTCGATGCTGAGACGGTGGGTGATGAAGGAGGGGACAATACTTGGCATGTCGGAGTGGGTCCAGGCAAATACGTCGTTGTGCTCAATTAGGAGGGCGGTGAGGTCGGCCTTGGCTTGGGAGGATAGTTGGCTGCCAATCTTGGCAGTTTTTGCCGAGTTGGTGGGATCGATGAGGACCTCGACGAGCTCTTCCACTGGTTCTCCTCTGACCAGCTCGTCCTTGTCTCCGACGTTGAGTCCTTCAATGATCATAGCCTACTTAAGCCTGACTTCTTTAAGTGAGGCGACATAACACTCTCTGGCCACGGTTTACTCTCCCCTCACTGTGCCGACTCCAAGATCGGTGGGGAACTTGATGGCAAGATGGAAAGTGGATGTGATAGCTTGGAAGGCATTTAGGGCGGTGCGGCCAAGGATGATATTGTAGGCAGAGGGGCAGTCGACAATAAGGAAGGTGAGTAACTTTGTGGTCTGCCGCGGGTATTCGCCGATTGTGATGGGAAAATCGATGGAGCCGATGGAGGTCACCCGATCACCAGTAAAATCGACCAATGGGGTTTGGAGAGGGGAAAGACTTTCTTTCCCAATCTTGAGCTGGCGGAAGCAATTTAAGAAAATGATGTCGGAAGAACTGCCGTTGTCGACGAGAACCAGTCTGACCTTGTAGTTGAAGAGGAGGGTAGAATTGACGAGAGGGTCGTCATGAGGGTATCGGATGCCTGTGCAGTCGGCGTCCGTAAAGGTGATAGGCTCCGTCCACTGCTTGGGCTGTTTGGAGGGTCAGTCCAATGTGGCAACTTCTTTGTCTGAACTTTGCCTTATTTTCCTAAGTTCTGCCCGCTGGGCCGAGCGGGATGGTCCTTCACAAGCAAGCCCGCCAGCAATGACTCTGATTTCTCCAACGGGTTGGGTGGGGTTACCTTGTGCCCGGGGTTGCTGTGGGGGGTGATCATGACCTTGGTTGGGTTGTGCTGGTTGCCGTGGAAGGGTGCGCCGACGATTGTTCCTGATGGGTTCAGTCCTTTGCCTTTGTTGGAGGCGAGCTTCCGTGAACCGACTGAGACGCCCCTGACAGATCAGGCCCTCGACTTGGTCTTTGAGGTTAATACACTCTTCGGTGTTATGGCCGTGGTCTTGGTAGAAGCGGCAGTATTTTAACTAGTCTCCCCGGTTAGAAGGAGAACGCGACGGTTAGGGCCATTTGAGGGGATAATCTCGCTAAATCTAGTTCAAGACTTGTTCCATAGGGGAGTTGAGGGGTGTGCATCTTTCGAACCGGCCGGGCGGTCGAGCTGACACCGACCGGTTGGCTCGGGGTGGTCGGTCATTGTATTGAGGTGTTTGGTGAGTGTATTGGGTATTTCTGGTTTCTGAGTCCTTTCTCTTCTCTCTGGGGATTGAGTTTTTGGCTATTGGGTCTTGTCGGGCGGCTAAGGAATCTTCGACATTCATGTATTTTTGGGCTTTAGAGAATAGGGTTGCCATGGAGGTCGGGGGCTTTTTCGAGAGGGAGAAAAAGAAATCAGATGACCGTAGACCGATCATGAAAGCCGTAAGGATGACCTTGTCATCGTTTTCTGCTACCTGCAAGTAGGGCTGTGCAGCGGATCCACCGACCTGCCATACCTGACCCGACCCGACCCCAATGGATGGATGCGTGCCACGTGGCAGACGGATGCGGGCCTAATTTATGGCATTTTTCGGGTTCAGGTCGGGTGGCAGGTAATCCGCCATTTTAGTCACCAGACCCGACCCGACCACCATTGGCTATTTTTTTATTTATTTTTGGCTGATATATGCCTCATTTTCCCCTATTTTCCTTTCTGATATGCATCCTCTTCTTGTCATTTTGCCCTAATTTTTGATAGAGACAGACATTCTCATTCTCTCTTTCTCTCTACCCTACCCATCGTCGGACGATCTACACGGTGTCGGCGATCGATCTATACGGCGTCGGCGATCGATACACTACTGGCTGATGTATCTCTCTCTCTCTCTGCTTTCCTCTTCTTCTCTTTTCTTCTCTTCTTCTGATCTGAGTCTAATCTGTTTTTTTTTTTTTGGGTTCCAGTTCTAAAACGAAATAGATGGTTAGATTGATCGATTTACAGTCTACTACACTGTAACAACCCTCATACTGTTTACTGATTAATGACTGCTTGATTACCGATAATCACCGATTACTGCTAAACGGAACTGATGATGACTGATAACTGACTGATAATTGAACTGATTAAAGTACTGAACTGACTGACTGAAATTGGAAACTGAATTGACCGAGTATATGTTAGTTAATTGCATTCTATCTGTTTGATTGTCTGATTATCTGTTCATGTTTATATGTTTAAACTGCTAATTGAAGGCCTTATCGGCGGCCGAATTAGAAACCGATTGATGCTCCGTGACCCTCATAATTAATGTGATTTTATGGTATATTTATCTGAAAACTGATTAGGTATGATTAAATTAGATTAAATTAAGCTAATTAAAGAGTTGGACTTAATTACCATTTTGCCACTTAAGTGGCCCACTACTTGGATCATCTTTGATTCTCATTATGCTCACACATACACATTTCATCAGCTCATTTTGAGCACACCACCGACTAGAGAGAGGGAGGTAGGGAGTTAGAGTGAATTCACCTTGAATTCCTTGGAAACTTGAAGAATTGCTTGGTAATTGAAGTGTATTTGCATATTTGAGCTCCCTCACTCCTAATTCCACAAGACTAAGGTAGGACATCCATCTTCTTGTTGCTGTTCTTGAGTTCATCCTTGCATGATTCATGTTAATTTGTAGAGCTAAGTCATGATTTGGTTCATTAATGATGGATTGAAGATCATTTCTTGCATGCATGTTGGTATTGTTGCATTTTGAGGTTGATTACATGGACATTAGTGCATGCATGCTCATATTGTTGTTATAGACCATGTTTCCAACTGGTTTGAAAAGAAATGAGCTCATTTGATCACGCTTTGGAGTTTTAATTTGGTTTAAAACTCATGCATGACATGTTTGAATGTTGTTCTTGAAAATGGGTTTGAATATGGTTTTAATTGACTCACCTTTGGGGCTTGAATTCATAAATTGAGCTTTGAAACTTGTTATACATTGAATTTAATGATGTTTTCCAGAATTTGGGCCCAAGAGGTCGAGTTTGGAGTGGTTGAATGCTTGGTTTGAGCTTGGGAGGCAAATCTGGAAATTCCAGATTTGGCTTCCTCGCTCGAGCGAAGGATTCCCCGCTCGAGCGAGCACCTTTGTCCAGGGCTCCGCTCGAGCGACCATCGAGCGTCGATCGCGCGTAAAATTTCAGCATCCAGTACTTTTACTGTTTTGCAGACCGCTCGAGCGAAGGATTCCTCGCTCGAGCGAAGCCTTTGATTTTGGACTTACGCTCGAGCGTAGAAAGTCTCGCTCGAGCGAGGCTCCTATTTTCAGCAAACTTTGCGAAATGTTTTCTAAGTGTATTTTTGCATCCTCATCCCATCCTAGGCATTCTTAGGCCTAGTTTAAGACATTTAGATGAGGATATCATTGTAGAACACACCAAGGCAAATTAGGGATTAAGTTATGAGATTTCCCAACTGTGTAGCTTAGTGTGTTCAACCTGTGAACTGTGTAGGGTTGGCAACTGGGGAGACACGCTCTAGCATACTGTAGCCCAGAACTCTGTGAGTAACAATTGTGTAAAGATATGTTCAACTGATATCTTTTGAATACTGAACTGAACTGTTTACTGAACTGGTATTATTTACTGAATGAATGTATGTCCTTTATTTCTGAACTGTACTGTGGCATCCTTAGTACTTACTGTTTACTGTTACTGTTACTGCGACAGAATTCTCTGTCGGTTCCCTCGTGGAGCCACTACTGTTTACTGACTGATGGCCATCATTACTGTTCGGTCTTTTAAGACCTACTGTTACTGTTATGCTAATGGATGTACCACATATGACTGTTTACTGTACTGAACAACTGAAATACTGATTGAATTGAACTGTTTCCATTACTGTAAGGACATTCATTCTAAACCCCTTTACGCTTTATGTTATTCACTGGGTTTTAGCTCACTGCTCATATATATATGTAGGTGTACAGGCACCAGACCGCAGCTAGAGGCGTCAGGGTTACTCCAGTTTTGTCAAGCCAGCCTTTGTGCCTCACTGCGAGGTTCCGAGTTGCCATGCTATGGCTTGGGGGTGTTTTGTTTGTTTTCCCCCGCCTGTCTTCTGTACTGTCTAACTGTTCTGTATAGACTGACTGTTTACCGTACTGTTTTCAAGGGATTAGGTCCCTGTACTGTGTGACTGTAAATTTTGTATAGACTGTACTGTTTTGTACAGACGGAATGTTTTCTGTACTGTTACGTAGGGTTGAGTCCCTAGTGTGAATGGATGTCAATATTGTACATACTGTTCTGTACTGCTTGTGTATAAATGTATGAAAAGCCTTTTTGCATACAGACTGTCACAGCTCAATGGACACTATTTATTTACTGTATTGGCTTCCGCCAGGCCCTGTACTCTGTTTTACTGTATTTCTGTTAAACAGGCCTTCGGTAATCTCGGATTACTGGCCGGTTACGGTGCTAAACCCATAGGGCCGGGTTTGGGTCGTGACATACACTGACTGTAACTGAGGTACCTCTCTCTCTCTCTCTCTCTCTCTCCTTCTTCTTCTGAATCTTAACTCTTTTTTTTTTTGTTTTTTTTTGTTCTAGTTCTAAACTTCTAATCTTTTAGAGTCTAATCTATTATTATTATTTTGTTTTGTTCCAGTTCTAAAACTAGAGACGTGGTTAGATTGATTGACACAGTGTTAACTATTAAGGGTTCTACACACAAAGAAAGGAATATAGAGAGAAAACCAAAGAGAGGTTTGGTTTATATTTTTTGTTATTTGCTTCTGCAGTGGATTTTGTGAGGGACTTCATAGAATCTGTTTTGATTCAGAATCTGTTTTAATCTGTTCACAATTTGGAATTAATCTGTTCTGTTTTGAACAATCTGTTTTGTTATTATCATCCTTTTATTTTATTCTTACTTCTATTATCTTTTAAAATACTAACATAAATATAACAAATTTTATTATAGATCATCAATAATTATCAAGTTGAGATATAATATGGATTTGACTTAGGACTGGTAAATAATTTCTTGATCTTGACAATATTAAAAGGGAGGAATAGGTTTAAAGTGAAGTTTTTATGTCAGAAAAATATCTCTAATACTTGAGTTAACTTTAATTGAGATTGTGGAAGTATGGGCTATACTAGGATTGATTGTTGTTGATGTTTGTGAAATTTGTTTTTCGACAACATTTATAGGCTAAAGTTTTTTGGAAAATGATAATGTAGAATTTGATTTCTTCTCTTTCTTGCCATAATAAACTATATTTTATGTTTGGATTAATTGTATGGTTGTAAACCTCAAAAAGATAGAAGATATAAGAGGACCAAGTTTCTCCCCAAGATGGAATAAGATTATCAAATGATGAATCTTTAACGCACTTGTAAGTTTATTCTTTGATGAATTTTCAAATAATAAACTTTTAAAGTTTTTTCCCTATGTGTGACATTTATTAGTCAAAAAAGTATGTAATTCCCTTTTTTAATTTTGTGCAACATTTTCCTTTTCAAAATTAGTGTAGCAAGTTGTTCTATAAATAAGAGATTATGGGTAAAGAAACCTAATAAGGAAGAAGCATGATGAACCCAAAAAAATAAATAAAATAAGGAAAAAAGCATGCTTCTCCAGTTTTGCAACTGACCATATTTCTTGAGCCACACCAACATTATAGAATTTTGACTCTAGTTAAACCCAATCTAGAACTAGTATGATTTTGGAAATTAGATTTAGAGTTTCAAGACAGTAATGCTACACGAATAAAAAAGTGCGCCCAAAAAAAAAAAAATGCACATTTAGAATGAACTTTGACAGCACCTTAATTTGTTTATGTAATTTTTTTTTTCTTTTCATGTCTCATTATTGCTTCGAGATTTATGTATATAGAATTACCTGTCTTTTTTTTAATTTTATTTATTTATTTATTTATTTTTTGTGTGTGTGTGTTTGTGTAAATATTAAGAGCACCTTAATGTACCTTAATGTACTATTTTAAGAATTTATATAGTAACATCTCCTCTCTAGTTAAGCCTAAACTAGGTCTCATTAGTCAGTTTAAACCTATTCCTCCCTTTTAATATTTTAATTGAACATTAGTCAGTTTAAACTTTCTGATTCATCTTACTTAGTTTAAACTAATCTCATTAGTCAGTGAACATTAAACTCTGTCCATTTAATATCCTTTTTAGTTTAAACTAATCTCTTAGTTTTTCAAAAAGAGCATGGATTTGAAAAGCATATTTTGAATGATTTTTTATTGGTTATTGGCAGTTTATTTGATAATCTTTTGGCCATGGATCCGCCAAGTGAAGAAACTTTTTTTGTGAGTCCTAATGTTGAGCCCGAATCATCTTCTATTGACCCCTTTACCCAATCTAATGCTCCCCTTCGTAGACCACCCTTGGCCAAAACTAGTAGTAGTGGGAGAACAACATCAAAGGCTTGGGATCATTTTGAAAAGATTAAGGGCATTGATGGGAAAGATAGGGCTATGTACAAGTATTGTAAGAAATAATATATGGCAGGCTCCAAGAGTCATGGAACAAGTAATTTGTTAAGTCATTTGAAAAATTGTACAAAGTGTCCATATAGGGATACTCATGGGCAACAATCATTGGGATTTAAACCTAGAGAAGTTGGTGGGGAGGATGTTGTTGATGTTGTGGCTACATCATTTTTCTGTAGAAGTTGCTAGAAGGCATCTTGCGGAGATGATAGTAATAGATGAATTGCCCTTTAGATTTGTGGATGGGGTTGGTTTTAAGAGGTTTTGTAATGTCATACAACCCAAGTTCAAGATTCCATCTCGATATACCGTTGCTAGGGACATTCTAGACATATACACCAATGAAAGGGAGAGGTTGAAGAAAATTGTGAAGGGGCGTAGAATTTGTTTTACCACGGATACATGGACTTCCATACAAAATTTGTGTTATATGTGTCTAACTGTACATTTCATTGATGATGATTGGAAGTTACAAAAGAGGATTATAAATTTTTGTCAAGTTGAAGACCACAAAGGAGAAACTCGTGGTAAAAAAATTGAGGCACTTTTAAAGGAGTGGGACATTGATGGCCTTTTTACCTTAACTGTGGATAATGCGAGTTCCAATAATCTAACCATTAGATTCTTGAAACGAACAACAAAATTGTGGAAGGGAACTATCTTGGGCCATGAATTTTTACACATGTATTGTTGTGCGCATATTCTAAATCTTATTGTTAGTGATGGATTGAAGGATCTTGAGTCTTGTATAGCGAATGTGAGGCATGCAGTGAGGTATGTGAGGTCTTTTCCAAACCGCCTTGACACTTTTAAAAAGTATGTGGAAATTTTGAAAATTGAGAGTAAGAGTCTCTTGTGCCTAGATGTGCCAACACGGTGGAATTCAACATATCTTATGTTTGAGGCAACAGAAAAATTTGAGAGTGCTTTTCAAAGAATGGGTGAAGAGGACTACAATTACAAACACTACTTTTTGGATAATGAGGGGGGTGAGAAGAGACAGATGCCTACAGCCGAGGATTGGAATAATTGTAGGGTGTTTTTGAAATTTCTTAGAATGTTCTACAATGCCACAAAGAGATTTTCTGGGTCTTTATTTGTTACTTCAAACACATTCTACACTGAAATTTTTGTCATTGAAAATATGATTGGACAATTAATCAAAGACAATGATCCTATTTTGTCTTCAATAGCAAAGAAAATGAAAGAGAAGTTTGACAAGTATTGGAGAAATAGGGATAAAATCAATCTACTTTTGTATGTTGCGGTTGTGTTTGATCCTAGAAGAAAAATGACATACTTGCAATTTTGTTTTGCAACAATTTTTGGTGGAAATATCGTGAAAGTGAAAGAAATGTTAAACAAAGTCAAAAATTGTTTGGGCAAATTTTATGATCATTATGCCACACTTGAGCCAACAAATGTGCATGCCTCCAATGTAAATGAAAGAGTAGATATGGTGATAGATGAAAATGACCAACACTCTATTGTGAACTCCCAATTTAACTCATTTTTGGAGGGGCAATTTTCTAGTAGTGGGAGTATGTCGGAATTGGACAAGTACTTGGGTGATATTGAGAAAGGTGGGAATAATTCTCAATTTGATATCTTGGAGTGGTGGAAGGTTAATGCAACAAAGTATAGAGTATTTTCACTTATAGCACGAGATATGTTGGCGATGCCTATTTCCACTATTGCTTCTGAGTCGGCTTTTAGTACAGGAGGTCGAATACTTGATCCATTTCGTAGTTCACTTGCTCCAAAGATGGTGGAGGTTCTTGTTTGTGCACAAAATTGGCTTTGAAGTAACATTCCAATGTGCCTTAGACAAGCAATGGAGGATGTTGAGCAATTTGAACAACAATATGATTCGAGTAATATATACAATGATTTATTTAATTTTTTATCCATTTCATTCATTTTGTATTATTCAAAATTCATTATCTTTACTTTACATATTTTGTTGTGTTATGTTTTTTGTGTAGTTGTTTCGGAGTCAAGCTAATGTTCAAGCCCAAGTTCGGAGACTAATTTTATTGAAGTTTAATATTATTGGTAAAATATTTCTCCTTGGTTAAATGTTGTTAACATATGTTTACTTGTTTTAAGTTTAAAATTTTTTAGTGTTTTCTTTATAAATAATTTCATTTTTTTGTTGTGCAGGTTTACATGGCTCATGATTTGGTGAAAAGAACTGAATGGTTTTTTTGCTACTTTTTGGATGACTGTAACTTATTTTTTTTGGATGCACAATATTTGTTGGATGACTGCAACTTATTTTTTTTTGATGCATAATGTTTGTTGGACGACTGTAACTTTTTTATTTTTGGAACTCTTGGATGACTGTTACTTGGATGGATGCACAATGTTTTCCTTATATTTTATGTGTAAGATGATTTATACATATTGGATGCACAATGTTTTGGGTGATATTGAATTATGGCCATTGGAACCAATATTGAATTATGCCCATTACAATCCAAGTTGCACTAGCAGCGGGTTTATAGATGTTTTCCAAGTTTCATAGATGTTTTCCATGTTTTCCAGGTTGCACTAGCAGCAACAAGTTTCATAGATGTTGAATTATGCACAATGTTTTCCATGTTTCATAGATGTGAATGAATAAATGATTTTGAATTATGACGTGAATGTTTTCCATGAATAAATGATTTTGAATTTTGAATTATGCCCAGGTTGCATTGCCCATTGTAATGAATAAATAGATGTTGAATTGTGCGCAATGTTTTCCATGTTTCATAGATGTGAATGAATAAATGATTTTGAACAAATGATGTGAATGTTTTCCATGAATAAATGATTTTGAATTTTGAATTATGTCCAGGTTGCATTGCCCATTGTAATGAATAAATAGATGTTGAATTATGCACAAATTTTTTTTTTTTGTATGTTGAAAATTTGTAAAATTTCAAATCGCCAAACCGATTCGCATCCATCCGCCAATCCGCCAAATCCGCATCCGCTGGATTGACGGACGGATGCTGATTGATTTTCTCCAATCCGCCAATTTGGCGGAGGGATGGCGGATTAGAGGTTTCGTGGCCGCAACCGATCCGCGCCTACTCCTACCTGTAAGGCTTTGGTGTTAAAGCAGGTAACGAAACTACGCAGCGACTTCCCCTTTGTCTGACAGATATTGAGGAATTGGGTTGCTGGACGTCGCTGGCGCTGGGCTCTAATGAAATGGTTGATGAAGGAGTCACTGAGGTGCTGGAAAGTGGAGACAGAGTCTGCTGGCAGTTGACTAAACCAAAGTCGAGCCGACCCCTTGAGTGTTACGGGGAAAGCCCGACACATGATTTCGTCGGGGAATGCATGGAGGATCATGAGGGTTCTGTAGGTCTCCAAGTGATCGACTGGGTTCGTTGTACCGTCGAAAGAGTCGATGGTGGGCATTTTGAACTTGGGGGGTAGAGGTTTGTCCCGGATGGAGGCAACGAACGACGAGTTAGCCGTGGTGGATGGTTTATGCTGTATGTTCTGGCGCTTCATGGCTCGGAGTTCTGCATCCCAGAGAGAAATGTTGTCACCACCAGAGGGGAGTGGGGGCTGGACACTACTGGCCTCTCCCTCGGGGGTTGGGACCGGGACCGATGGATGTGGGGCCTGGGGTGGCATGTTTATATCCAGGAGGGGAGCTCACAAGCCTTCCAAGTTGGGTGGGTTAGGCTGCAGGATAGTATGGCTCGGGGCTCGTTCTTGGTTCGGTGGAATATCTGGAGGTGGTAGATGAGGCATAGGAATGTTTCTTTGGAGTAGAGCATTAATCAGGGCTTGGTTTTGCTCAGCCAAGCGGTTAATGCTGTTGGTGAGCTCGGTGAAATACTATGGTGGGTTATTTGGATTGAGAGGGTCGACTTGATGATCGGGAACATTGGGGTGAGAAGCCACGGATCTAGTTATGGCCATCCACCTTCACAGGTGGTAGGAGGGGGTTATCGGGAGAGGGTCTCCAGCGACAATGAGCAACTGGCGCGCGGAACAAAAATCTTTCCCACAGACGGCGCCAACTGATGGAACAACGGGTTCCAGATGGAACGGGTCGGACTGATCCACGCTTCTCAAGCCTATGTCCAAATGACCAAGCCCACCAGAGGATCTGCACAAGAGTTCAACGGGGAACGAGGAGTCCCCTAGCGAACCCTCCGACGAGCAAGTTAGAGAGAGAAGTGGAACGTGTAGATAGATTAGAGATAGAAAAGCTTAACCTTCTTCTTGTCTTCGACGTCTGCTTATATCCTCTGGTAATCATTTCGTTGTCCCTTCCGACCTGTCACCTTGGCCGAAAGTCTATGCTCTAGCTTACCTTGTTCATGGAGAAGGCGTTCTGTCTCGACGGAGAGGGGTTATCGCAATAAATGTTGTAAGGGGTTTCATTAATGGCGATGTGCCGTGGCAATAACTTTGCAGATCTTTATCTGCTTATGTGGCTTACCCTTCTCTTGACGTGTGTCTTGATGTCATTGATTCTTATTGCTACGCGGGGCTTTGGCAGTGCTGGGCCTTAGTATTTGAGTTGTGTATTGGGCCTTAAATGGTGGGCTATAATCTTTATGGGCTTACTTATGCCATAATTAATTAATTTTCTTTTAAACCCTAAATCGATGGAACCGAGTTGATTGATCGAAACAACTAAAATTTTAATTTTCGGTCAATTTTTCATAACATATGATCTATTTCGTTCTAAAAAATTTCATACCAATTCAAACCAAACTGGTCGAATATTATATTTAAATACTTTTATGTTATAATTTCTTAAACATTATATGACCAATCATATGATAAGTAATTAATATAATACACTTTTGTGATAAAAAATTAGGAAGAAAATTATTCATAAAGCAATTTCCACACACTTTTTTCATTTATTTTCAATATAAAATTCTATAATCTATTATAAAATTTTTTAAAACCCATGCGAAATTTTATTTTATATCAAATCAATAAAATTGAGCCGTATCGGATGATTTGTATCGATTTTTCAACTATAGAAATCAAAAGAATGATTCAATACTAAAGCTTGTTTTGAGAAGTTGGCTTTTAGTTACTTTTTTTTGGTTTATAGCAAAAGTTAAAAGTTGATTTTTTTGATTTTTTTTTTATTTGGAAAGTTGGTTTTTAGCCAAGGGTGAAATTATAATTTTACCCCTCATGAGTCAAAATGTGCTATATGGATGAAGTTGTAAACATTTTAAACTAAATAGGAGTAGTTTAGTTATTTTATTATGATTTGATATCATAAATAAATATTAATAAAAAAAGTTAAAAGCAACTTTTTACCCACTTTTTAAATTATTTGTCTAAAAAAATCAAAAGCTTAGACCCAAAAAATTACTTTTACCGTCTTCTCAAAATAGGTCTAAATATGCCTTCAACGATGACCGAACCGAACCTTTTGTCGTTTGCCTGACCCGGCAGACTTGTGGTCTGGGTTTAGTCCGCCAACCTATTAGAAAGGCCATGGGCTTAATCCGCCGACCTGTTAAAACAGTGATAAATAAATCCATTCTCTCTAGGGGTCTCCTCTCTCTCTCACCGAAAAAGAGAAGATGCCAGGACCAACAATGGAGATGGAGCCAGTGGAGCCACAGTCACTGAAGAAGCTCAGTTTCAAATCCCTAAAGCGCGCTCTCGATCTCTTCTCTCCTCTCCATTCTCACTTTCCTCCTCCTGACCCCGAGAGGTGATCTCTCTCTCTCTCTCTCTCGTCTTTTGTAAACCCTAATTTTCAATTCCAACACTTTTAATACTCTCAATTTTATCTACTAACTGATTTTTTTTTTTCCTTTGTGTGTGTGTTTATTTTTTGGTTTTTGTTTGATGCAGTAAGAAGATAAGGACGAGCCATAAGGTTAGTGATTATAATTTAATCTATGAATATAATATTTTGGTTTTTGGGATATGTGTTGGCTTAGTTTGATGAGTTCTTATGCTTTTGGTGGAGTAAATTGTTATGTTTTTTTTGTAAATTAAACTAGCACACTATTTGGGAATGAAGCCATTTGATGTTCATTCTTCAACTTATCAAATTTATGGTGTTCCTATTCCTATTTGATTTGGTCTTTTTTTTTATATGAGAGAATGGACTTATGGGTTCTAATGTTAAGTGCATTTCAATGGTGTAGTTTAATGCTGAGTATGGAGGGCTAAAGAGCCCAAGTAGTCAGCCTCCCAGTCATGGCAAGTCAGATGAATCCCAACAAGCTTCCGGTCCTTCAAATGCTCTAGCCCTTCCAGGTATTTGAGCTTTTCTGGATTCTTTGAGTTTGACACTCAGGTCCTTTGATTTACGAGAGAAAATGTACTGCATGGTTGGTCAGATTTTTTTATGCTTTTTACCCATTTGTCTCCTTTTTACACCTTCTTTTGTCTAGCAAAGAGCCGACTATAGCATAGAAGGCAAAAAGTAATAATGGGATTTGTAAATGAGTTGGTTCAGATGACATAGGGTTTTTGATACGTTGTCATTTTGTTTCTTATTGCTGAAAAAAAAGTACCATGTCTAAGGGAATGTGGTAGAGCAAAGATGGTTGACTTTACGTGTATTTAATTAAAGACGTGTATTTAATTAATCGACACTTTTAGTTCATTGTTTTCTGTAAATTGACCTTGAGAATCTTCAGTCTTGTAATCCATACCAGAGAAGCTGGGTGGAACTAGATTAATTTTGCAGTTGATTATGGTTTAATGTTTGCTTCACTGTCGAAAATCAATTATGAAAGTGCAAACTTCTAGATCTAAATGACTGACACTTTGTGTCGGAGTCACACTGGATTTCATTATCCTATACCAAGATGTTCTTGGTTTTTGGGTTGGTCACAATGCATGCTAGATTCTGGTAAGATCAAGGAGCCAAATTGATCTATAGATTGGTGGTTTATTTATGGGTTAGTTGTTCAGACAGAGTTTCTATGTAATGATGTCAATTGGAAGTATCTATTTTGGTTAGCTGATTATGTTTATTAAGGAACAACAAATCATGGATTGCAAATTGTCAGATCAACTAGTCATTGAGGTGTGATGAGTGTCTTTTTTAAAACACATTTCCCTGTTGTAGTTTAAAAAACATGTAAGGTGGAACTGATAGGAATCTTAACTATTTTTAAGTAATGAACCACTTGGCCAGGTACCTCTGCTGGAGTAGTTCAGATAAACAGTTAAACAAATCCACCAATCAAATTTCTTAGTCCTTTATAGATGCTGGATGTTGGGGAAAGAAGGGTTATTACCATTTCATTGTTCATTGGTTATTCTTTAATGCATGCTTTCTTCTCTACCTAATGACTTGAACTAGATTATGAAAAACTCGTGACAGATTGTCTTAATTGGATGACATCAATATCAATATTACATATTCACACTGTATCCTGCCAAAAAAGTTGTGCTCTTAAGTTTCTTATTTTTTGACTTGGATTTGGCTTTTGTCTGCAGGTCTCGAAAATTCCAAGGATGCACGTAATGGAGGGGCTCAAACTGATTTAATTGTTGGAACAACTGCACAACCAAAGTGCGTAAGCTTTTTATTTTGTGTTGGCTCTAGGTAGTGTCTGCAGGGATAACTGTGGTTGTATCATTTCATATATCCCCTATCAAAATTTTCTGATATAACTCATGTCTTTGTTATCAAATATATTAGCCACCATTTCGGTTACTCTTAGAGGTCAATTCTTTAATTAACCTTTTATATAAACTAGCATTGATATTAAATTACATAACCTAGTGGAAATTTGTGAAATAATCTGCATGACACTAGTTAAATATTGGAACCCAAAGGCAAGGCATATGGAGCCCTTGCCCTTTTTTCAAGTTTTGTATGCCTGGTAGTTAACAGTCGAGCCATAATTGTGTCCGCACTGAACTTTTCTATGGAACTGATTTGGTGCTTATGCATTTTTCAACAGACTTGATGTTGGTTTTTCCGGGAAAAGCACTGCTGTTGTTTCTGCTGGTGGTTCATCTGAAAGGTTCTTGTCTTCCTTCTTTCTGTGCTGTTTCTTCTGCTTTTTAGAGTATTTGAGATGTGGTGATTTTCATGTGTTTAGCTTACTCTTGAGAAAACTACCAGATTGAACATTCATTAACTCTTTTTAATTTGGTCCAGGTGTAGTGGCCATCTAGAAAATTAAAACCGAAGAAAAAAGAGTTTGATTAAACTAAACTTTTAAATCCTATTTTCTTAAATATCCATATTCCTGTTGTTTTGGTTTGTTGAATTTAATCTGCCCTTGGGTCGGTCTCATAATATGAGATGGGTGATGACCTTTTTGACGGGTTGATTTCATATTATTTTTTTGGAAATTTGACATATATGTAACCATTTATGTAGAAAGATTTGAGTTTGGCATTTGTATGCATTATTCAAAGATGCACTTCTCACATGCTAGAGCATAATGGCTGTTGGAAGTGCACTTAACTTGCATTTGTGATAATGACATTCTTTCTAGAGTCTTGTCAATGCGACACCATTAGGAAATTGAAGTTCATCGGAAGTTTTTAAGGCTCTGTGGTTGCACTTAATATGCAGCTTAGATCACCATCAATAGTTATTATGCGGTTGCATTTGAATCTGAATTCCAGGAAATGTGACACACTTGGCAACAACCTTTTTTGTACCGTCTTCCAGGAACCTCTCAACTTCAGCCATTATGGAAAGAATTCCAAGCAGATGGCCACGTCCTGTATGGCATGCACCATGGAAGAACTACAGGGTAACAACATTCTTGTTCTTGGAGTCTTTTCTATTATTGTTCTTGGAAAGGGTGTAAGGGCGTGGCGTGGGGTGGGTTGGGTTGGGTTGGGGTGGGGGGAGCTGGGGAGGAGTTTTGAGTCCCTGTTTTTATTCATCACCTAGTATATGAATTAGTTTATCTTTTTTAATGTCAGAATTGTATTGTACTTGTTGAGAATCAAGGTTACTTTTGACTGATGATCATTTTGAACTCCAGCAGCTAGCAACCACGGAAATTCTGTCATATTTCATTACAAAAAATATGCCAATGTGGTTTAGCTGTGTCATAAACTTCATTTTGAAATTTGCACTCCCGCTATATTGCTATAGGACCATGTGGTTCAGCTGCATCACAAACTTAATCTTCGATGCTGCTGCTAGTAACCAATGTTAGATTTTACCTGCTTGATGCTAATATGTATAGATTAAGTAATACTCTATTTTTCCCCTTATGTTCTGCTGAAGTTTTTGGGTTCAGTATTATTTAGTTAGTACTGAATGTATTTTGTGACACAGTTGAAGTGCATCTTTTCCTCTAGTTTTGCATACAAGACTGGGTTGAGAACTTCCCATTTCATATTTATTTGGATGGTTGTTGTTGCTCTAGTTAATAAGATCATGAATACAACATATGTGCTTCTATCACCTAAATGAATGATATTTCATTGCCATCATTGCAACTATATCATTTTCATGTCCTATCAGTATGTCGATTGAGATGTAGAAAATGGTAATGCATATACATACATAAATACCCAAAAAAAGTTTCTATGAACTTTATTTGCTAGTCATAATTCATATGGTTTCTTATCTTTTGTTTGCTCTTGTCTTAGTTTCTGTATGTAATCTTGCTAATCTATACCATTTGTTCTATGACATTCTAAAATATTAACTTATGTAGGTGATTAGTGGCCATTTGGGTTGGGTGAGATCTATTGCATTTGATCCAAGTAATACATGGTTCTGTACTGGCTCTGCAGATCGCACTATCAAGGTACCTTCTCTTTTGAATTTCCTTTCTGCAGGTGACTACTAGGTTTTTCTCCTTGTGAGTTGAATATATTGAATATATTATCTGTAATGTATGATGTTTAATTTTGTCTGTAACATACAAAGCTGCTATTTTGATAAATAACCACCATGTATATAAGTTATAGCCAAAACACCAAATACAATGTGTACATGCTTTGACTAGAGTTATTTACACCAATATTTATTGGTGCCTTGACTAGCCTAATCTCAAGTTGCTGTATGAGGGAATGAAAATGGAAATCAGATATGGAAATGTACATATTATATGCTGGCTAATGATAGTGAAAAAGTGAGGGAAGCTAATAGTTAGGAAAACAAAATTTAAATGTTTAAAATGTGTTGCCCATGTCATATGAGCTCCACAAGTGTATTTACCCTACCATGAAAAGTAACATCCTTAATGACTTTATTAATACACATTGTGGAATGATAAATATCCTTCAACATTTTTTTATTTAGGAGACTGTCATTACTGTGGCAAAATGGCTGGTCTACAACCCTCTTTCACATATATGGGATTCAACCTATGTTTGAAAAGGAGATGTAAATTACAGGCATTTTGGTTGGGGAAATATTCCCTCCCATTTAAATACTGATGTTGGTAGACGAAAAATCATTTTGAAATTTCTTTATTTAGTGTATATCGACCTCAATCAGTTAATAATAGATTAATGTACATATTGATATTTTCTTTCATTGACCGAATACTTCTCTTAAAACCATTTATCTTTCTCTTCGATGGACTGATATTACCATAGATCAGCTTCTAAGGATTTTTTATTCGCTCACCTTTGTTGTGATGACAAGATATGGGATGTAGGAAGTGGAAGGCTTAAGCTCACACTTACCGGGCACATTGAACAAGTACGAGGTTTGTTCCTTATCTGTGGTGGCATGTACCATTCCGACTGGCTAACTATGCTTTGGATAATAACTATGTAAATCAGGTATTTTGAATGGTATAATTATATCTTTTTCTTTGCAGGGCTTGCCGTCAGCAATAAACACACATATATGTTCTCTGCTGGTGATGACAAACAAGTTAAATGCTGGGACCTTGAGCAGAACAAGGTTGGCAGTGCTGGATTAGAACTTTATATAATGTATACACATATTTATATGTATGTTTGTAATAACAATGCTTAAACTTAAAATTGTTTTTTCAGGTTATCCGTTCTTATCATGGTCATCTAAGTGGAGTTTATTGCTTGGCTGTTCATCCGACTATTGACATTCTGCTCACTGGGGGTCGTGACTCTGTCTGCCGTGTATGATTCATTACCACATATAAGTCACAGCACACAATGTTACTTCTGTAGTATTTCAAGCTCTCCTTGAAGTGCATATAAAATTTGAATTTAATCTAGAAAGATTATTCTCTTACTTGGATGATACATCATGCTTTCAGGTCTGGGATATCCGTAGCAAGATGCAAATTCATGCACTGTCTGGGCATGAGAACACCGTTTGCTCAGTTTTTACTCGACCTACGGTAGGCAAAACCTTTTCTGTGGTGGGAGAGAAATGATGGTTTAAATTAACATAGGCACATTTTCAATTTTTTTTTTTGCTTTGTTTTTTTCCTTGTTTCTTTTGATATTATTTTTGCAGTGTGCAGAGTTATTTTGATTAAATTTAGACCATATAATAGTTTTTAACAGTTTTTACTGGTCTTCTTATCGAAGCTTTCATAAGATATATGTAGGACACTTTCATGGCAATGATTAGTTTGTCAAACACATCAATACCTGTCCGATGTTTACAAAAGGTTTCAGTACTGTTTTCTCGATTGTGATTGTTTACTTTAGGTTTTTTCCAGATGAAAACTTAAAGTTAAACAAAGTTAAATGCATATGGTTGTCATTGCAAATTCATACGTAAGCACACGTTTATTGCTGTCAGCCTGCTACCATTTTGAGACAATATGGACTTGACAAGTATGGTGCCTTGTATCTGTGACATTTTTCTGTCCATGACCACAAATCATATCTTGAAAGTGGGATTCTAGTGATTTGGGCTGAGGATTGTGTATATAGTTATTCTTTATTACGATGATTACAGGGGAAGCATTAATAGTTTGGTAAAATGAAGCTTGCCGCTTATGGTAAATAAACTTTCGGAATGATGGTGGTTGTGAAAAGAGAGTTAACTTGAAGATAATTGCATATGAGCTAAGAAGGTGAAATCATAAAAAATTTAGAAGTATTCTTAGATGCTGTGCCTTGTTGGAATTATGAGGACTCCATTCTATAGGTTGACAACTGTTAGCACGTATGTTGAGCTATTCTAAACATATTAGTTCCTTCTGAAATAAAATTGCATGTGCTGCTTAAAAAGTATTTTGTACCTCTAGACTAAATAAAATTGACAGAACCTTATGGGAGAGAAACTGTATAAAATTTCTGAGTGGCTTCAACATTAGAATATATTTCTTTATCTATTAGATATATTATACTTTTTAGTCATGTCAGAGATGCCAGAAGCGTAGGGTGATTTGATAATTTATGTGAAAGGACACAACACAAAAATATGCATCTTTTGGTGATCAACATGAAAGTGGAGAGAGACTCGGCCCTTTCCTCTAAATCTTGAAAGCATAGAGAGAGAGGCTTGTTCTCCGACAAGGATTTGAGCTCTCTGGTATGACAAAGTAGAAAAAGGTTATGCTGTGTAGTTTGTGCATTATAACATCTATTTATGGCAAGGAAGTCCTTTTCTTGTGAGCAAACCTCATTGTGAAATGTTTGTTCCAGGATCCACAAGTTGTAACTGGTTCTCATGATACAACGATAAAGTTCTGGGATCTTAGATTTGGTAATCAATATTTTGGTTTTTGATTTTGTGCTTTTGTTTGTGTTTCTTTTCTCGTTTAAGTTTCTAATGATAGCAATTGATTTTTGTTTGGCAGGTAAAACGATGACAACCCTTACACACCATAAGAAATCTGTGCGAGCAATGGCTTTACACCCCAAAGAGTATGTATCTATAAATATAATTTGTTCCTTTGTGAGGCCCTCCAGCTATGGTTGATGTAAAATGCTTCAATAATTATGTTTTCTGCTTTGACCTTAAACTTAATTTCTTGCTTTTATGCTCCAGGAATTGTTTTGCATCTGCATCAGCTGACAACATAAAAAAATTCAACCTTCCAAAAGGAGAATTTATGCACAACATGCTGTGAGTATCTTTTATTTTTTTAAAAATATTTATACATATACATCATTTGAATGCTACTGCAAGATGTACAGTTTGTTCTTCCCCATGAATATTTTGGCATTATTATCTTCTTCTTTTTTCCCCCTTCTTTCTTTCTGTCATTTTTATTCTCTTCATTATTATATTTTGGCAATGTTTTGGAAATGGGGAAATTGCTCCAACTCTATGAAGAGATTCAAAAATCTATTCTTCCAGCTAATAAAGCTCCTTGCATTGAATGATCTTTTTGCCACCTATATCAATCATCCCATACACCTCAATTTCAATAGGAGGTTTAAACATTGAGTATTGGTGCTTCTCTCTCTCTCTGAACTTTAATTTATCATATCCATTAATTTCAATACTCAAATATCTGACATTGGTGTTGGTGGCCTTTGTTCATGCAGTTCTCAGCAGAAAACCATCATCAATGCAATGGCAGTCAATGAAGACGGTGTAATGGCTACAGGAGGTGAGAGTCTAATATGTTTCACATAATTTTGATTCAATTCAAGTTAATGATGAGGGGTGCATATATTCTTTACAAAACGTATTATCGAAATCTCTCTTTCTTTCATGGGGGACTTGAAAAAAAAAATGGTTGGCAAAATACTTGTGATTTTAAATGAATATTTTTGTTTAAGTCCTGTGTAACTTAGCAAGTAACACTTGCACCAAAACATAGTAAAGACTCGACTCAAAAAGATTTTCATGAAATTGCAGTTACTTTCTCATTCTTACAGTGATTTGCAAATTGCCCTTCTTTCTGATTAAATTTGTGCTTCTTTTTAAAGGTGACAACGGAAGTTTATGGTTCTGGGACTGGAAGAGTGGTCATAATTTCCAGCAATCCCAAACAATTGTACAGCCTGGTATGTATCTTATGCACCTTAGATTCCATGATGTCCCAGTCATATTTCTTTATCGGAAGGGAAAGGGTGAACATTAATGTGCTTTGTTTCAGGGTCGTTGGATAGCGAAGCTGGTATCTATGCTCTCTCATATGATGTTACTGGTTCAAGGTTAGTCACTTGTGAAGCGGACAAGACCATAAAGATGTGGAAAGAGGATGAAAATGCCACCCCTGAAACTCATCCTCTCCACTTCAAGCCGCCTAAAGATATCCGGAGGTTTTAATAGTCAGTCTCTCCAAACATTCTTTCACTGTATTGTCTTTTTCCTTTTTCAAATAGGCTCCATAAAAAAAAGCTTTAATAACATGTCATAGCAATTGTGTGAGGATTAATTAAAGGTTTGAAAAAGTAGAAATTAAGAACGGATCGGCAAAGATGTAACAGGGAGTGTCTACTAGTAGGCCATATAAGGTGGCATGTGAAATTTAACGTTAAATAGTTTGCTGAAAGTTGTGGTAGCTTTTAGTGCTTTCCTTAGAAACTTAAAACAGAAGTAACTTGTAGTTTTGGATCGAATGTGGGTTGTATTAATGAGGTTATCTATGACCAAACTTCCTCGAATAGGAGTATTTTTTGTGTAGCAAGCGACATGTTTGCCTGCTTATTGGCAGGGTCTTTCATTCCATGGAATTGAAACTTTGGTTAGGGCCGATGGTACATGTGTCAATCGTTTGGACGCACAACACCTTTGCTTCTAAGACAATACATTTTGAGCACTTCCTGTAGTCATTGACCTAATTGCTGTTCTTTTTAGGGAGACATTATTAAAACCAGCCTTGAAGTTTGGTGTGATGTCTGGTTTTTTATGTAAACAAATGGATCATGATGCCAAGTTCTAGTCGAAATCTGAATTAATTATATACTTTGTAATTCTTTTCATGGCAGGTTATGGTGGTTGATATATTCTTCTACTAACTACTATTTTCCCCCCTTTTTGAAGATTCGATTATTATATATTCTTCATCAATGAAAGTTTAGATTTTGAAATGAGGTATATTTTCCGAATATGCTCTTATTTTTCGCCTATAGAGCCTAAGTACTATATGATGAATGGCTGCAATAGTATGTGGAAATTATTATTATTATTTTTTTGGTTCGATTAAAATAGTCTTGTTCAAATTCCCCCCTCACCTGCATACGGCATAGCGAAATTATTGTATGTACTTGGGGCAATGCTTTCACATGACCACATGGGATCCGCCTTAAACGTTCGGTTTCACAATGATCGTTTGCTCCTGAGAATTGTTGAGGCATTGCCTTGGAAGCACGGAAAATCTTCTTATGGAAAAGAGGTTGATAGAAGGTTATAGAAAAATTTGTGAGAATTGTATGCTTGTTTAGCATTATCTTTAATTAGGTTTGTTATAATTTGTGAGGTGAGGAAATATTACAAACTATTTGTGGAAATTAGTTGGTTGTATAGTATTACTATTTTATTAAATATTTTACCTAAATGTACGAACTTGGACCCCAACCCTAGAGTAGAATCTAAAACTATATAATTTTGGAATATTAAATGCATTTGTAGAGCTTTATATGTTAGGTATTTGGGCTACAATTTTGGTTGGGTAGTGCTATTCATATTAATTTGGCTAATCAATGATATATGTTTTCATTGCTAAAATTTAACACACAAATTCCTAGGGTGGGTTCTCAAAAAAAAAAATTCCTAGGGTGAGGCTGCTAATGCCACGAAATTTTTTACCGATTTTTTTATCCTCTTTTACCTTAGGGCATCCACAATGGGATGGCTAAAAAAGTGTATTAAGGTGTGTGTTAGAACATCTCCAACGATTTATCAAAATTTTCATCAAATCTAAGTAAAAAATTAATCAAGTCTTGGTGCTAGGCCCAATGCAATACTCACTCCAAGATGGAGCTAGGTCGGACCTCAGACCTATGGCCAACACTTGCGCCGAAGCAAGACAATCACAGGAGTTCGGCCCAATGTACGAGCATCACTCAAAAGTGGGCCGAGCAACATGGTGGACCTTCTGGATGGACAGAACCACTCCGAAGTGGGTTGAGCAACATGTTGGACCTCCTGGTTGGACAACCGTTCTAGAGTAGACCAACTTAGAGAAGGCCAATTCACTGAAGATCTTTCTTGGGTCCACTAGAGACAAACAACCCTGCTCCTCCCCCTCTGTATGAACAGAACGTGGAGACATGGAGGCGCAGAGGGACAAGGTGCATATATGACAGACCTGCATCTGAATGGCAGGCGGAGTGGTCGTCCTCCTCCAATGAGAGATGTCCGCTAATGAGACAAACAAAACAGACCTGCACCCGAGTGTCAGGCGGAGTGGTCGTCCTCCTCCAATAGGAGACGACCACGAATAAGACACATTGGACAGATGGCGGAGAGAGAAGGACTTGAACGACAAACAACCTTCTCCTATAAAAGGTGAACACTATTCACTCTCAAGGGATCCGAAAAATACACACACTTAACACATATACACCCATTCTCTCTTTTTCCTCTCCCTGAGTCCCTGACTTTACCATCGGAGGGGTTTCCGACCAAACCCCGGTCGGGCAGCCTCACCGTTTGTTACTCTGTGCAGATCTTCAATTCCCAAAGCCTGCTATTCATCCACGAAGTTCAACCCTTCTTCATAGTGCGGAAATCACCCCCGCACAATTGGCGCCGTCTGTGGGAATACCACTGTTTGCTTCGTGACGACCTCCGGCGATGGGAATCGAAGATACACCCCACTCTGGGCTAGCAGAGAGGACTCCAATGACGGAGAGAACCAAAGATAAGGGTCTGGCATTCCCTCCAGCGCACGATGACCTTATGGACCACGATGGTCAGACACCCAATGCGGCGGAGCGACGCCGTGTCATTGCCGCTGAGACGTCTCAACGCCTTTTTGTTGAAAAAGATCACCGTGACCGCATCATTGACTCAATGGGTTTGGAGATCACTGAGCTTCGTACCCAATTGTTGAAGTTCATGGCGACCCCAGCGGAGCCAAGAAAATCCGTTGGTGGACCATCGCAAAGGAGACATACTCCTCCGTCGCTTCACAAGGAGCACTCCAGTCGTGGCCCTGCTCATAGAGGGCGAAGCCGACCGATTTCGGTGCATAGTGAAGGGGCCAGCAGTAGGACGAACAACCTTAAAAATAACCAACGAGGGAATTCTCATAAAAGGCAAAGGACTGTCAGCCGCCTATCTGGAACCTTTCATTGTCGCCATGACGAGCGGCCGCAAGATTTGAGAAGTTGGCTGAACGATAACAGAGGAGAGGCACGACGGCTATGCAGGGAAGGAGAACGTCGAGGAGATAGGGAGGAGGACCGCCGGCTCAGCAGGGAAAGGGACCAGTTAGATCGGTCCATACACCAACAAGAGCGTCGTGCTCTAGACCGGTTGGTGTCCACCCCCTTCTCCCCAGAGGTAGAAGCTGTAGAACCTCCACGGAAGTATAGCCCGCCGAAATTCATTCTCTATGATGGAAAGACGGACCCTCTGACCCACATCAGCCATTACCGTCAGATGATGTCCCTCTGGAACCGTAACGACGCACTCATGTGCAAAGTCTTCCCCTCTAGCCTTGGAGAACTTGGCCTCCGATGGTTTGACAAACTCCCCAATGGCTCGATTTATGACTGGACGCAGCTCTCGGAGGCGTTCTTAGCCCGATTCGTCTCCAACAGCAGAGTCCCAAAGCAGTTAGATACCTTGTTCAATATCCGAAAGGACAGGAAAGAGACCCTACGCCAGTACGCGCGACGGTATTGGGAGGAGTATGGTGACCTGGAGGAAAATGTTTGCAGTGAACAATTGGCCGTGCTATACTTCAAGCAAGGCCTACCTCCTTCGCACAAGCTAAGACAGTCGTTGACAAAACGACCTGCCTCCACCATGAAGGATTTGAGGGCTCGAATAGAGCAACAAGCTCGCGTGGAAGACGACGCTACTTCAGTACATGTTGCGGTTGCTGAAGAAGAAGTCAGACCGCCTCGACCGCCTAAGACTGAGCAGCCAAGGAGGGATGAGCAGCGCAAGAACTATGGCCAAAGGAACCGCTCCACAGTAGAAAATGAGGAGGAAAGGGCCAAGTCTTATGAAGGCATCACCACCGTCTTCAAAGAGCCAATATACAGGCTCGTCGAGAAACTTAAAGGGGAAGCCTTCTTTGTCTGGCCAGCTAAGATGCCTGGAGACCCTGCTCGGCGCAATCAGACACTGCGTTGCACCTATCATCGAGAGAAGGGACACAAGACGCAGAATTGTAGAGCTCTCAAACAACACTTGGAGGACTTAGTTACGGCGGGACACCTCCAACAATGGATAGACGTTGATAAGACGAGGGAAAAGCAGGGACTCGACCAAGCCCCTCCTGAAGAAAACCATGCCCCGAGGTTGGTCATCAACGTTATCCATGGAATGACTGACCCTGAAAGAGAAAACATAATTCGAGGAGAAATCCAACGTGCCACCCACATTCGACAGGTAATGTCGGTAGGACCTCCTCCTAAAAAGTCCAAGACAGAAGCCAGACCTTCCCAGTTTAACGTCGTGTTCACTGAAAAGGACCTAGAGAGAATACAGTACCCCCATACCGATGCCCTCATCGTTACAGTTGGTGTGGCCAACAAGTTCGATGTGAAGCGAGTCTTGATTGACCAAGGAAGTGCCGCAGACATCATGTATTATGAACTTTTCAAGAAGCTCGGCCTCAGTGAGCAACACCTGACACCTGCCACCTCCCCTTTAGTTGGCTTCAACTCGCAAACAGAATGGCCGCTCGGCCGAATAACTCTGCCTGTCATAGCTAAGTCCAAGGTGGTCTCTGTTGACTTCTTGGTGGTAAACACCCCATCTCCCTACAATGCCATCCTCGGCCGACCTTGGATTCACCAGATGGAGGCAGTTCCTTCCACCTATCACCAACTCGTTCGCTTTCCAACCAAGTATGGAGTAGAGGAGATTCGTGGAGACCAAGTGACAGCCAAACACTGCTTCATTGCCGCCATGAAAACCAAACAAGTCTGCGACCAAGTACAGATGGTAGAAGTACCTGACCAGCCGGTTTTGGAAGACGTCGGCGGAGTGCCGACTGAGAAGATGGTGGAGGACCTAGAGACGGTCTTGGTAGAAGAAGGAAACCCAGATAAGTTCTTCCTGCTCGGCACTTCCCTCACTGTTGGAGAGAAAGAGCAATTACTGGCTCTACTCCGTAAAAACATCGAAGTGTTCGCCTGGTCGGCCTATGACACTCCTGGGTTGGACCCCAACTATGCCTGTCATCGACTCAACGTCCAATTAGGAGCGCGGCCAGTTATTCAGAAGAGTAGACGATCATCCGCGCAACACACCGATGCAGTGATCGAAGAGGTGGACAAACTTTTGGCTGCTGGAGTCATTCGAGAAGTGCAATACCCAAAGTGGCTGTCCAACACCGTCGTGGTGAAAAAGAAGAATGGCAAATGGAGAGTCTGCGTTGATTTCACTAGCCTTAACAAAGCTTGCCCCAAAGATAGCTTCCCCCTTCCACGAATAGATCAACTTGTTGACGCAACGGCTGGACATGAGCGCATGAGCTTTCTAGACGCCTATAGTGGCTACCACCAGATCCCTATGTTCGGTCCTGACCAAGAGAAAACGGCTTTCATCAGCCCTAGAGGCATTTACTGTTACAAAGTGATGCCCTTCGGCTTGAAAAACGCTGGTGCGACCTACCAGCGAATGGTCACCAAAATGTTCAAGGACCAGCTTGGTAAAACAATGGAAGCATACATTGATGACATGGTCGTCAAAAGCAAGTTGGCCGCGCACCATCTAAGGGACCTTGAGCAAGTGTTTGGAATTCTGAAGACTCACAAGCTTCGATTGAACGCCTCAAAATGTGCCTTTGGAGTAGGATCAGGGAAGTTTTTGGGGTATATGGTGACTAGGCGGGGCATTGAAGCCAACCCCGACCAAATCAAAGCCCTCCAAGACCTCGAAGCACCTACAAAGGCTAAAGAACTCCAGAAACTCGCTGGTATGGCTGCAGCACTTAACCGTTTCATCAGTCGGTTATCTGATCGGATGAAGCCCTTCTTCCAACTTCTAAGGAAGAAAACCAGTTTTGAGTGGGGAAGTCAGTGCTCCGAAGCGCTAGAAGATTTGAAGAAGTATTTGTCCTCTCCTCCCCTTCTATCAACACCTGTCGCCAACGAAGAGCTTTTCCTTTACTTGGCTGTTTCTGATCATGCTGTCAGTGCAGTGCTAGTCAGAGAGGATGGGAAGGAGCAAAAACCAGTGTATTATGTTAGCAAGACACTCCTTGATGCCGAAACTAGATACTTGCCATTGGAGAAATTGGCATATGCACTATTAATTGCCTCTAGGAAGCTTGTTCATTACTTTCAAGGACATACCATCAACGTCCTCACTGAATTTCCCCTCAAGTCTGTGTTCAGTCGAGCAGATTTCTCAGGCCGAACAGCAAAGTGGGCGGTGGAGCTTGGAGAGTTTGATATCAAGTTCCAACCTCGAACAGCAATCAAAGCTCAAGTCCTGGCAGACTTTGTTGCAGAATTCACCCCGGGACCAGTTGTTCCCTCCGAAGGGAGCTCGGCTTTGGTCACTATGACTGCCCAGCATAAAGGGCAATCCCCAACCGAAGCATGGAAACTTTTTGTTGGAGACGTATGGAAGCTGTTCGTGGACGGTTCTTCTAACCAAAAAGGGTCAGGGGCAGGAGTTGTCCTTATTTCTCCTGAAGGATTCATGTGGGAACAAGCCATTCGATTGGGCTGGAAAGCCTCTAACAATGAAGCAGAGTATGAAGCTCTACTAGCCGGCCTACGAAGTGCCGAACACTTCAATGCGGAGGAGCTACTCGTCTTTAGTGACTCTCAATTAGTGGTCAACCAACTCTCTGGAGTTTACGAGGCTCGCGATGAGCGGATGGCCACTTATGCAGCACAGGCCAAAAATTTGATCAGAAAGTTCCAAGCCATCAAAGTCGAGAAGATTGGCCGAGAGGGAAATGGTCATGCTGACGCTTTAGCTTGCCTGGGTTCCTCGGTCGACTCCAGAGACGGCCGCAAAATATGGGTGGAATATGTACCCCAACCAAGTATTCAACTAGTCGAAATGGTCCTTTGCACTGACTTGGGCCCGAGCTGGATGGACCCACTCTTGGCCTTTTTGAAAAATGGCACCCTTCCTGAGGACAAAAAAGAAGCGCACAAGACAAGGCATAGAGCTTCTCGGTTTTGGCTCTCCCCATCTGGCAAGCTTTACAAGAAGTCCTACATGGGCCCTTATCTACTCTGTGTTCATCCAAGTCTGGTGGAAGATGTGCTTTATGAGATCCATGATGGAATATGTGGGAGTCACACTGGTGGTCGGTCCTTGGCACACCGAGCGCTAACACACGGGTATTGGTGGCCGCGCATGCAAAAGGAGGCCCAACAGTACGTCCGCAAGTGCGACAAGTGCCAAAAGTTTGCTCCTCTCATCCACCAGCCAGCCAAAGCTCTAACCCCTCTCACCAGTCCTTGGCCATTCGCTCAGTGGGGCTTAGACATTGTTGGACCATTAGCTAGGGGAACTGGGAATAAAAGGTTCTTCATTGCTGCAACTGACTACTTCACCAAATGGGTGGAGGTGGAGGCCTTGTGCAAGATCAAAGAAGCAGACACTAAGAGGTTTGTTTGGCGCAATGTTGTGACTCGATTTGGCATTCCCAGAGTCCTTCTCTCTGACAACGGTACACAATTTGATGGCAAGATCTTCAGGAGATTTTGCGCTGACTTGAGGATAGAGTTCCGAAACTCCACTCCGGCCTACCCACAGGGCAATGGCCAAGCTGAAGCGTCCAACAAGACGATTATTGACGGGATAAAAAAGCGTCTTGAAAAAGCCAAGGGCAAATGGGTGGAAGAGATACCGAATGTCCTCTGGGCTTACCGAACTACTCCTCGTCGGTCAACCGGTGAGACACCTTACTCTCTCACCTATGGGATGGAAGCAATCATCCCTTTGGAGGTTGGCCTTCCTACCATCCGTTCTGAGATCTTTGAGCCAACAGACAATGATGAAGCTATTGCCCAAGCTCTGGACATGGCCGAAGAACGTAGGGAAGCTGCCCTCATTCGATTGGCGGCTTACCAGCAGCAACTCACTAAGAGCTTCAACAAGAATGTGCGTCCAAGGCAATTCCTACCAGGTGACCTGGTACTCAGGAAGGTAATGGATCACAAGAAAGTTCCTGGGGAAGGGAAACTCGGTGCAAACTGGGAGGGGCCCTACAAGGTTACCTCAGCACTTGGCAATGGCGCATACTATCTGGCTGACTTATCGGGGAAGGCAATCCCCAGACCATGGAACGTCGCCAACCTAAAGAAGTACTTCCAGTGATATGATTCTTAGGATGAAATACTTACAGTAATGTATTTCTCAGAACATGCCTTGATGTAATCAAAAGTTACGAGTATCAATGAATGAAAATTTGTTTTATAGTTTGTCCTTATTTACTTGCGTTGTACATTTATGCTCGGTGGAGCAAATTGGCCACGGGTCTTAACTCAAGCCAATCCCGGATGCTCAACCCTTTGGTTGGAGCGGGGTGCCAAGTGGTATAACTTGGTGGAATTTGTGCCAAGTATCGTTACTTAAAGCACGGTCCAAATTCACAATTCGCGCTCGAAGACGGGCAGAATTACACTCTACGAAGGGTTAAATCCCGCCAAAACTTGCCCAAGTCAGGTGGCGGCCGACCAACATGATAAAAAACTTTCACAATTTTTTCTCTACGAAGGCATAAAGCATGGTCTGACCGAACAGACAATCTTCCGAGCCACAAAGCTCATGCTCGGCTGGGGGCATCGACAAACTTACTCAATTTTTTCTAAGGCACGAAGCCTGATCAGACCGAACAGACAGCCTGCTAGGCCACAGAGCCTCTGCTCGGCCGGGGGCAAACATGACATATAAGCAAAAATTGAAGATAAGCAGTTCAACACTTGTGAAAATAAAGGAAAATAAAAGAACGAGTGCATTGAAGTGAAACTTCAATTACAAAAAAGAGTTCGGCCTTACAAAAGAAGAGGTCCACCCGACCGAACTCCAAGATAAATAAAAAAGTACAAGTTGCAAATTCAACACTTGGCAAATGTAGAAGGTACTTCATTACAAAAGGGAGCTCGGTTTGTATCATAGCTTATCCAACCGAACGCTAAAGCAAAACTTGAAGATACTTCATTAACTTCCAAGTTTCATTACAAAAGAACTACTAAAGCAGAAGTACAAGCAAAACTCGAGGCAACCTAACAACTTACTCCTCGCGTTGCTCCTCCTCGTAGTGTCCATCCTCGCGGTGCTCCTCTTCTGTAGGATTGACAGTCTGTCTAACCAAGGAAGAGCTCGGCAGAAAAGGAGAAAGGCCAGAAGGATCAACATCCGTAGCTCCACCTTGGCGAGGCCTCCTCATCCTAACCCTTGCAGCAGTCTTCGAAGGGACTGGGATATCGTCAATATCATAAAGAAGAGAATCCTCTTCCACCTTAGCAGCGCGCAGAGCCCCAGTCCAACCCTTAGTAAAGATCTTGTCCCTCAGCTTCAAAATCTCCTCCGAATAGGTCTTTTCGGCCTCGTCATAGCCCCTCTGTTCGGCCTCGTCCACCATCCTTTGATAATTAGCCTTTAAAGACTTCAAAGCAACATCGGCATCTACAGCCCTCTGCTCGGCCATGAACATTAGTGCTTCGGCCTTCTTCTTTGCATCTTCCATCTTCTTTATATCCTCTCCGGCCGCCTTCAAGGACATATCAGCATCAGCCAACATGTTGATCGTCTTAACCTTCTCTTGCTCCTCACGATGCCGCCTTTCATCCATGATGTGCATCCTCTGAATGCACTGCACCAAACCAAAATGTCATATTCTCAACAACCAAATTTAAGTGAATGACAAAGACATAAAAGAAGACTTACTGCGGTTAGCATCTGCACCGAACCCTTGATCAACACGTCGCTTGAAATGTTTTGCTCCGCCATATCCAAAGGTAGCAGCAATGTCTTTGATAAGTCAAAGGCCAAGTCGCTTGAGTAGATTGTGCTGTCCGATGTAGTGATTGCTCGGCCGTTATGCTCCAAGGGAGGCACCCATTCTTCAACTGAGCCCTGCTCATGAGAACCCCCAGCAACTTCTTTACCTTTGGACCTCTTCCTCTTTGAGGCCCTATCAGCGGGAAGAGCAAGAGTAGCAACGGGAGGAGGAGGAACAACAACATCCTTTTTTCCACCCTTAGACCTCTCCATCGGTGGAGAGGAAACTCGTGTGTCGACCGTCGAAACAGCTAGGAGGTCCTCATCATCAGATCCAAAGACTAAGGCATCAAGATTGAGCTTTTGGCGACGAGCCATTTCGCTTGCTAAGTCTGGCGACGGAGAGTAGCCTCTACTGAGTGATCCACTTGATGAACAAACGACAGCGGAAGAGGAAGCTCCAGCAGTTTGGCCAACTTGTTCTTCGGTTTCAATCTCAAGTGAGTCCCTCGAGAAGTTGTTTACTTTGGGTTTCCGTTGGAGGACATGTCTGTAAGTTCGCACATAGTTAAGCAAATGCGAGGCCGACCGATCTTCGTACCTTAGTGCAACTTTGATATCCCTCGGATGCTCTTTCTCTGGCCTCCTTTTTAGCTTCTTTGAACCTGCAAAGTACGAACAATAACACTTTAAAAAAAAAAAAAAAAAAATCACAGGCGATAAGCAAATAGATAAAAGGAAGCTACAATAAAGAATGACCTGGGTGGCCGTTCTCTCGTGGAACCCGCTTCGATCGGCCCACCTCCTCGGCCGCAAACTCCCAATTACCTCCGACTTGAAGGAAGTCAGAGCAATGCTTGTCATTATCAGGAAGTTCAGTAACGAGTTGGAGGTCCAACGACCGAACTTTGACATAATAGTTTTTACCGCCTTTATTACGACACAAGGAGTAGCAATGAAGGATATCCCAAATACCCAAGTCCAAGTCTAAGAGGTCGTTTAAGACCGAGACACCGTTTATCACTCTAAGTGTGTTCATTGATATTTGCATTGGTGTAAGTTCAAAATAAGAAAAGAATCGACGCAACAAAGGGTTCAACGGAAACCTAACACCTCCCTCTACGATGGAGGCAATTGAGAAGGGCATTGTGGTGCTTGTACACGACCGATCCGCGTCAACCGCCGCCAATGTCAATGTGACATCATTGGGAATGTTGTATCTTCGGCGGAACTCATCCATTCCTGCCGGAGTGTCCACTAGGTTCCGAAACTTACCCATTGGAGGTGCGACGTTCCACCAAACAACTACACTAAGGATGAATTGCAAGGTTGGAGGTACAATGGCTGACCAAGCAACCATGTGCTAAACGACTCTCAGCGTTACACTTAACCAAAAAAGTAATGGTGAAGGTGGAAAGGAAATACATGGGTTCTACGACTTACAGTGTCAAAATCAAGGGGAACTTGATGGCGAGCCTCTCCGATGAAGCAGTCCCACTGTGGCAACCAAGAGAAAAATTATGAGTTGCAAAAAAAAAAAAAAAAAAAAAAAAAAAAAAAAAAAAAAAAAAAAAAAAAAAGAAGAAAGATTAAACAAAATATATATATATATATATATATTTATACATGTATTTTTTTTTTTTTTTAAATAAATAAATAATAATAATAATAAAAAACAAAGAGTCAAATGTGGAACCTCATGCAGACAGAAATTATTTCGAATCAGTTTCATACGATAGTGAAGGAGATGGGGAGAGCACTTGATATATTACCTCTGAGCTTGCTTGATCTAACTGCAGACACTAAAGAGCAGATTGAGCTCCTTCATAAGCAAGCGAAAAGAGTCCAATTGTTTGTTGATACAAGGGAGATTCAGAGAAAAGAGGAACTTCTCCAAGTTATGGCTGCAAACCACGAGAGGAACAGCAAAAACAAGGGTCATTGATGCAAGCTCTCAATTTTCTAAGGAGGAGTTTGGAATTTATAGAAAAAGAGCTGGGGGTCAAGTTATCAGATTATTAAATTTCAAAATTGCTTTACAGTTCCAAGAAAAAGAAAGATGTAAGAGCAAAACCAAGGTCAGACTCTTTTTCCGAAAATGGGACCTGTTATTCCTGGAGGCAAAAAGTGAGGCAGCAAGGAAATGGGAAGAATGGGTCTGGAAATCCAAATTTCTAGAGTGAGAAAGTATTAAACAAAGTGGGTTTGCTTGTTTTCATTAACAAATTCTGAAATGGGCTTGCCTTTATGTCATGTTGACAGCCCCCAAACTAGTCAAATGTGGACACGTGATGGCTCGACAGTCGGAGTAAGGACGTTAGTCGGGGCCGAGCTTGAGGTTCGGTGGCAAGGCCAAGATCATGGACGACCGAGCTGCGATGCTCACGGACGGGTCGGCCGAAGTATTTTAGACCGAGCTATAGGGCACTTGAAATAACGATAAGTGCGAAGTTAACCCAGCTCCGAACTTTCCAGGTGAGCCGTGCAAGGAAGTTGAGTGTCCGAAACCTCACTAGGCAACTCTGTCAAACCAGCGAGCAAACAAGTTCAGGAAGTAGTTCCCTAGTACGAAGAAGATAAGCAAACTAAGTCGTAGATGCGCCGACCGATCTGATGACAACGAAGGCAACAGAACAAGAATGAATCGAGCATAAATTGGAGATCACCGAGCAGCGTGAAAGCTGGTGCGAACCAAGCTACGGAGTAACGACAACCGACCGAACTCATTCGTCGATGACAACGAATCAAGCTAGCGACCGAGCTGCGAATTTGGTGGGTTGTTCTTCTAAGGCCGACCAACGGCAAACCCATAGTCGAGCAACAATCCAGCCGGGCTGAAGTGTACGGGACTCATAAATTGGCCCAACGTTTTGATATGAACAATGGGCCAAGCTCGTACCGCGCACGACCTCGGCTGACCGAACAGGCCATGGCAACTTCGAACTACAAACGGAAGTTACACTCTGTGATGATTAAATAACAAAGGCCACGGAAGAAATAATCTGCTGGATATGACAAGGGATGACCACCGAACAAAAAGATAGGATGGAGCATGACCGACCAAGCATTGAGCATCATTTTTTCATTCCTTAAATGGGACCGAGCAGACAAAGAAAACTTCACTTTTTCATTGGAGCATGTTAGACAATTAGTGCAAGAGAGTGATCAGTACGTGGCCTACCAAACATTCCCATAAGCAAACTTGCAAAATTTGATTTGGAGTATCAAGTTTGTAGGGCCCACATCTATCTCACCAAGTGCAAAACAATACCAAGTACCCAGCAAATAATTTTTGCATGTTATTACCATGCATGGCAATGGTATTGTTCGGCCCAGTTGTCCACCTTTAGGAATATATGTATATATATATCCTCAAAAAAAAAAATATATATATAATATATATATATTTATACATGTTTTTTTTTAAAAAAAAAAAAATAATAAAATAAAATAATAATAATAGTAAAAAATAAGAAATAAAAAAAAAAAAATAAATAAATTTCGTGTATACATATATATTTAATAAAAAATAAAAAATAAAAAAAAAATTTGTGGATATATATATGTATATATATTTTTTTTCAAGTCAAGCAGTGACGCTCAGCCGACTGAAGGAGCACCAAGCCAGACAATTACAAGGCTAGTGATGACACATTTGGTTTAGGGGCACAACCGAGCTACAAAACATTGGGCAGACGCATGCGTTAGACCGAACAATAATTTTTAATCCAGCTCATGGAGCTCAAATTAAGTTGTGTTCACCCAAACTTCGAAGTTGGTGACAGAATTGGCTTCCGCTTCGCCAAACGTAAGCGCAAGCCAGGGGGCAAATGAAGTGGGTGAAAATTAATCAAGTCTTGGTGCTAGGCCCAATGCAATACTCACTCCAAGATGGAGCTAGGTCGGACCTCAGACCTATGGCCAACACTTGCGCCGAAGCAAGACAATCACAGGAGTTCGGCCCAATGTACGAGCATCACTCAAAAGTGGGCCGAGCAACATGGTGGACCTTCTGGATGGACAGAACCACTCCGAAGTGGGTTGAGCAACATGTTGGACCTCCTGGTTGGACAACCGTTCTAGAGTAGACCAACTTAGAGAAGGCCAATTCACTGAAGATCTTTCTTGGGTCCACTAGAGACAAACAACCCTGCTCCTCCCCCTCTGTATGAACAGAACGTGGAGACATGGAGGCGCAGAGGGACAAGGTGCATATATGACAGACCTGCATCTGAATGACAGGCGGAGTGGTCGTCCTCCTCCAATGAGAGATGTCCGCTAATGAGACAAACAAAACAGACCTGCACCCGAGTGTCAGGCGGAGTGGTCGTCCTCCTCCAATAGGAGACGACCACGAATAAGACACATTGGACAGATGGCGGAGAGAGAAGGACTTGAACGACAAACAACCTTCTCCTATAAAAGGTGAACACTATTCACTCTCAAGGGATCCGAAAAATACACACACTTAACACATATACACCCATTCTCTCTTTTTCCTCTCCCTGAGTCCCTGACTTTACCATCGGAGGGGTTTCCGACCAAACCCCGGTCGGGCAGCCTCACCGTTTGTTACTCTGTGCAGATCTTCAACTCCCGGAGCACGGTGTTCGTCCACGAAGTTCAACCCTTCTTCATAGTGCGGAAATCACCCCCGCACACTATTCATATTAATTTGGCTAATCAATGATATATGTTTTCATTGCTAAAATTTAACACACAAATTCCTAGGGTGGGTTCTCAAAAAAAAAAATTCCTAGGGTGAGGCTGCTAATGCCACGAAATTTTTTACCGATTTTTTTATCCTCTTTTACCTTAGGGCATCCACAATGGGATGGCTAAAAAAGTGTATTAAGGTGTGTGTTAGAACATCTCCAACGATTTATCAAAATTTTCATCAAATCTAAGTAAAAAAGTAACTTTTTTCTCATTCTGATACGGAGGGCTCCAATGGTTCATCAAATTAAATTTTCATCAAATCTGCGTCGGGACAACCGGTTGGTTGACCGGCCGGTCGATCGGTGAAGGCAATTTTTTTTTTTTGAATTGTTTGAACCTTTTCAGTGAACTGTTTGAATTTTTTTTCGGGACGACCGGTAAGGCAAATTTTTTTTTTTAAATTGTTTGAATTTTTTTTTTTGGAACTGTTTGAACCTTTTAGTGGTCGATCGGCTGGTCGACCGGTTGGTCAATGCCAACGGTCAAGAACAATGATTTGGTGAAATGCTGCACCTGTTTTCATTTTGGTGAAAGGTTTGGTGAATTCTTGATTTGATATCGATTTGGTGAAACCGTTGGAGCTAAAAAAAGTGACTTTTTCACCAAATTTTAAATTTGATGCTAGGTTTGGTGAAGCGTTGAAGATGGTTTACTATGACAAAAAGTAATAAAAGTAGGGCTCAAAAATGTTTGTTAAGATGTGTTAAGAGTTTGTTAATTTTAGAGAATGAGTGGTGGTGCAATGGATGTGTTAAGGGGTGTGTTAAGGTGTGTTTTAAATATATATATATATATATATGTATATAATAAATAAAATAAATAAATAATTTAGTTTAATCAAAAATTTCAAGCCCAAAAGTAAATTTCAAGTCTAAAAAAAAAAATCCCAACGAGTTAAAAAAAAAAAAAAAAAAATTTGCCGTTGACCGGTCAACTGGTAACACAAAAAAAGGCTCCCTTTCCCTAGATAAAACGCTTGCTGCAGATAACAAATAACTTAACAACTGACATTAATACACAGTATTAACACACACGTTAACAGATCTACTGCAGCACCAAACAACAAATGTTGGTAGCTAAAATTTAATAACTGACACTAACATTATCCTTAGCAGCTCCACTGTGGATGCTCTTATCTCCCTCACCTAATCAAAATATTGCAATAACTCAATTTTTTTTTTAAAAAATATTTAATCTAAGGGCAAATTACATATACCCCCTTGAGGTTTGGCTAACTTACAAATACTCTCATGAGGTTTGAGAAATTACAAATTCCTCCCTGAATGCTATATTTGCATAACAAATTAGGGGGTAATTTGTTATGAAATTTAAACCTCAGGGGGTAAATTGTTATAAAAATGCAAACCTTAGGGGGGCGGGATGTAATTTCCGAAACGTCAGGGGGATATCTGTAATTTAGCCAAACCTCAAGGGAGGTATATGTAATTTGCCCTTAATCTAAACATGAAATTAGAAATAAATGGATTAGGAAATATCTAATTAGATGCGTTGTAAACATTATGTCGTTTTACCCAATTTTTCTGAAGGAAAATTCTAGTTATATATATATATATATATATGTATATTCTCATTTTTTATTAAATTTTCTTACTATTTTAGGTATGAGTGAGTCCCACATGCATTTATTAATGTGGGTTTTATTAACTTATGTCTAAGATTGAAAAATTAGAGTAGGAAATGTGATTATTTATAGCGTAAATTTAAGTGGACAGATTTTTGTAGAATGAGAAATGTAAAGAATGGGACGGAAATGTAAGACGGTGTAGGGATTTGCCATTAGTTTCATATCTGCATTCTATTCTATGAAAATTATCTGCGTTCATAACCCAGTTGTTATGTATAGCATTTTCACGTATGGGAGTGGCTATTAGGCTTCGTTTGGGAACCCTTCTTTTTAGTTAAAAAGTCAAAAAATTATAATTAGTTAAAAAGTCAATAATCCATACCAAAAAGTGAAAGATTCTCTTTTTTCTCTATTTTTTGCATATTTTTTCGTAAAAAGTTAAAAAGTCATTCCAAACATACTAATTTTTTTTAGCTCATATTTTAGTCAAATAGTTAAAAAATTATTAAATTAACCTGTTTCCAAACGATAGTTTTACATTTGTATTTTATTTTGTGAAATTTTTTTATGTTAATAACACAACTGTTAATATATATAACATTGCTCTTTGCTAAAACATATTGTTGTTGGGTTACAGGACACACAACATAGCTTAAGGAGGATTTTGGTCCCAAATGAGTTGGCTTCATCTCTGATTCTTATATCTTTATTTTAAATGACGTGTCAACTTCTTAATTAATAGAGCCAAATGCTTATTCCAATCATTGAGTAAAGATGGATGCAGCCAAAGGTTTTATCCAACTATTTGGTCTATCACAGTAAAATAAAAAATGAAAAATCTCCACTCATAATTAATTGTACAAACAGAAAAAAGAAAAAGAAAATGAAAATGATTGTACTAAAATTATTAACTTTGTTTGGTTTTTGTTTTCAGAATTCACTTCTCAAAAAATTTTACTTTTTTGTTTTCACTGAATTTTTAAAAATATTTTAAGTATTTTTTTTTAATTTTTAGACACACCTAATATAAATACACTTAAAAAGTATAATATTTGTGATTTTTTTTTTAAAAAAATTCACTAAATACAAAAAAAAAAATGAAAATTCAATATATTTTTTATATTATACTATTTAGATACATTTAAGTAAAATGCATCTAAAAAAGTAAAAAATTAATTAAAATTTTAAAAATATTTACTAAAATCAAAAAAATATGAAAAAAATAAAAAAATCTAATTTTCAAAATACTAAATTTAGAAAATTGAAATCAAATATACTGATTATTTTTAAGAAATTTCGATTACCCAATGTACTCTACCTTTTCAAATAAGATATTATCTCTTTCTTGTTATAAGGTAAAAACAATGTTCAGATACATGGTAAGAAGAAAGCTATTTTCGTACCTTTGCTCTCTCTCTCTACTATTTGGTCTGATCATTTGACTTGGGAATAGTAATAAAAAATAAACCAGTTTGGAATCTTATTACAAGTAAAGATATGTGCACATATTTTATACTTGAATATACTTACAAAAAACATGTCTTGAATGATTTTGTGTTATTAAGACCTCGTTTGGCAAGAGGCTATTTTAGTCAATTAGCCAAAAAGTTACTAAATTAGTCAAAAAATCAACAACTCATACCAAAAAGTCAAAGATTCTCTTTTCTCTCTACTTTTTGCACATCTTTTTGTAATTAGTCAAAAAATCATCCCAAAGATACAAGTTTTTTTTACCTACCTTTTTAGCCAAATAACCAAAAAGTTACTAAATTAGCCTGTTCCCAAACGAGGCCTAAGATTCAACTCTTAGAAAGCTCACTTCTTGAATAAATCTTTCATATTAAAGTTTCTTGTTTTTTTTTTTAATATTACAAGAAATGCTTGAAATTCATAATTTAAATTTCATAAGTCATTCGGTTGGACTTAATTTCTGAAAATTAAATTTTTGTTTTTTGGAACAAGTGACAAACTAAAAGTTGATGTACAACTTGTTAAATTATTGTAAATAAAATTTTGAAACAAAAATTGTAAGTCTTAATATTTTTCCATAACATTACTAAGAAAAAAATAATTATTCTACAAGCATGAAATTCGAACAATTAAACATAAAAATTTTCACATGATGCGGATTTACACATTTTTTTTATTTAAATTTTTATATTAAAGAATAGGAGACTTAAAATGTTGTACATCTAACACTAAGGTTTCGTTTGGGAAATGGGTTGGCTTTTTGATTTTTTTTTGACTATTTTAGCTTAAGGTTAAAAAGTTTGATTTGGGAAGTGGGTTGACTTTTTTGATTTTTTTTGTGAGAGAAAGAATATAATGATTATAGGTTAGATGTGATGTTTTATCTTATTAAATTAAAAATTTTATTTTATTTTTTGTGACTATGTTAGTCCCAAACCCACCCCAACTATCTTCCCAAACAAAACCTAAGTTGGGATTAAATGTTCACATCATGTGGGGAAATTTGTGTCTTGTGATACGATTATGGGATAAAAGCTATTTTTTTAACTTTTAATTTTTCTATTTTTTTTATACATTTTACTTTCTTCCCATAAACAAAAAGTTCACATTTTGATTTTTTCTTAAATTCTTTTTTAAAACAATATGTAAAAATTGTGAGAAATGATAAAATTTAAAATGAGTTAAAAGTTAAAAAGTGACTATTGATTCATCTCAAAAATCCTATGTCCTATGTGTATTAAAATTATTAAGAAGAAAATGACATGTTTTCGTAATTAAAACCAAACTTTGCTGGTATTCAAGAGAGAGCGAAATGGCTTTAAAACGATGAGGACAACGACGATGATAATAGCATAATAAACAAATCACCAGTCACGCGCCGGAGAGCGATATCGCGGCGAAAATTCATGCAAAAGCCTCTTACTCTGCACCTCCCAACTCTTCCCTTTGAGTCTCTCTCACACCTCTCTCTCTCTCTCTCTCTATTATCTCTCTCTCTCTCTCTATATATATATATATATATATGTGCGTGTATATGTGTGTGTATATATGAATTCTCGAATCGACGAAGGAATGAAAATGGAGACTGAGTTGATCCGTGAAGGCGACGAAGCAAAACGTCGAAATTCGGTCTCCGAAACCAACCGCATTGGCTATATTTTCCGAGACCAGCGGCTCGTCTTCGCTTTGATCGGATTCGCCGCTGCCGCCATCTTCTTCAGCGCCACCGCTTGGCCTGCTTCGCCACCGCATGTGGTGCAGATCGCTGACTCGTTTCGCCAGGACGAGTCCACTCACCTGCCTCGCCGGGTCGCGTACGAAATACACAGCGAGTTGGGACGTGTCAACGCAGGTGACTAAAATTGTGTTTGGTTTGAGTTTTTTATATTAAATTTTTTAAAAATTCAGTTTTTTAATTTTCGTATTTTTTATTTTTAGTGAATATTTTTAAAATTTTAAATATTTTTTTTACTTTTTTAGATGCACCTTATTTAGATGTATCTAAAAAATAAAAAATTTGTGAAAAAATATTTTTAAAAATTAATAAATGCATAAAAATACTAAATTCTCGTTTTTTTTTTTTGTATTTTTGATATTTAGTGAATTTTTAAAAGGTTTCTTTCGCAAATTTTTTACTTTTTAGGTATACTTATGTTACATATGTCTAAAAAGTAAAAAAAATTGATTAAAACATTAAAAAATTCAGTAAAAACAAAAGAACAAAAAAAAAATAAGAAAGTAAAATTTTCTGAAAAGAATTTTTGAAAAACTCTAACCAAACATGTTATTGTCAAATTAATCCCTTAATTTTTTTAAAAATTATTTTAAGTAGAAATTGAAAAGTTAGATTAGTTATATTTTCGTTTGTTAAACAATCGTCATTCATATTGTAAATCCACATTTTGTATATCATACAGAATTTCGATCTAAATTAACCTAAAAGTCGGATTTTGGAAGATATAAAATAATAGATTAGAAATCAGGTCCATCATTTTTTTTACCATAAATGTATACTTTCATTTGAGCTATATTACTTTATTCTTGAAAAATTATACTTCTCCCGTCTCAAAATATTAATCTCTTTCTATTTTTTATTATTCTAAAATATTAGTCACTTTTTTATAATCAATGACTAAAATAACATGAATTTCCTATTTTATCGTTCTTTTAAATTCATTAGCGCTGTATTTAGTTAGAAAATTTGGGAAGAAAAATAAAAAAAAAAGGTAAAATGTGATACTTACATTTCATCTAGGTTCATACACGTTGTTTCTTTTATTTTTTAAATCTCCCAACTAAACACAAGCTAATATTAATATTTTTAAAGTGTGATAATTATACCACAGAAGAGTACTTTTGAAAGGTTAATATTTTTGAAGAGTAATAATAATACTATATAAAAAATTAAATTCTCTAAAAATAACTAATATTTTGAAACAGATAGAGTAATTACTATTTTTTTTGGCAAAACAATTTTTGAAAATTTATTGACATGTATTCCATTGTTACTGATAACTCTATGATAGTAATATGCCTGTCGGTTTGTGTAGAAATTAATTTGTGTTAATAAAATAATTTACGTGATGTATCAATTTAACCGTTATTGAGTTCCATCAATTATGTATTATTATTTTAAAAACAATATAAAAACTATCAATTAATAAATATTATGAATTTTATTTAAATAATTTTTTTTTGGTTCTTGATTATTGTGGGGCATCTTGGAAAAGCAACCATGAACTATTTTGGATATGGAATAATGAATTTTCAGGTGGAAAGATACCATTGGGGTTGAAGAAGAAGAGTTTGAGGATAGTGGTGACGGGTGGGGCCGGGTTTGTGGGAAGCCACCTCGTGGACCGTCTGATGGAGAGGGGGGATAGCGTGATCGTAGTTGATAATTTTTTTACGGGTCGGAAAGAGAACGTGATGCACCACCTAGGGAACCCAAGGTTCGAGCTCATAAGGCACGATGTGGTCGAACCCATCCTGTTGGAGGTGGACCAGATCTACCACCTGGCTTGCCCTGCCTCGCCTGTTCACTACAAGTTCAACCCTGTTAAGACCATTATATCCTTTTTCCTTTCTTCCCTCTCATTTCACTTCTTTCTATTTTTGTTCAACGATATTTGGATTTTAAATAGCTGTTCTTGGGTAGATCAAAATATTTTTTAAAAACATGTTTTTTTGGAATGATGGAAAGATAAGGCCTCTTTTGGAAAAGATATTTTAGTTAACGGTCACTAAAAAAAAATCAATTATTCACTTTATCTTTTTATACCTATTTTCGTAAAAAAATCAATTTTCAAAATAAGTCACTAATAAATTTTTATTTTGGTTCATTCACTTTTTTTAGTTCTAATAATCAACTTTTTACACTTTAAATCACATTGTAATGTCACTCTTTTGTCCATCTAGTGTTAATAAGTTGTAATTGATCATTTCATACATTTTCTCTTCTGATTAGCATGTTTACACATTTATTAAAAGTTATTTTTACCAAAATCTTACTTTGGCCTCTCTTTTAATTTTTGTCAACTTTATTAATGGTTGATTTACAATTTGAGTTCAAAGAACTATTTGAAAGTAAAAGAATAAAATGAGATTTTAAGGTCTCGTTTGTCAACTATACATTTTAGTTAAAGAGTCACTATAAGTTATCGCATCACTCTTTCTACTTTTCTGCACATCTTTTCGTAAAAGTAAAAAAATTACTAAAATAACTTGTTCTCAAACGAGGCCTAAATATAATTAATTCAAAATAAAATGATACTAGTTAATGTTTTTGGACTTTTTATTTTTAATATTAGATGATGCTATTGTTTTGATATTTTATTTGATAATTTTTTGATGAATAAGGGGGAAAAAAAGAAAAAATTAATGAAACATATCTTTCAAACTTTGTGTAATAAGAAAGGTCAAAGATATTTTTTTTATTAGTGGAAGTCTCTTAATGAAATTTTTCTATATTCATATCAGAGAAATTTTAAAATTTCTCTGTGTCGGGACTAAAATTTCTTTGAAACTAAATTTTTTTGAGTTGAATTTTTTCTATGAATATGTTGAGAGATTCTAACTATTATAAAAATATTATATATCTTTTATTTTATAAAATTTTAATATAAAAAATTTAAATAAAAATTCTTTTAAAAAAAAAGAAGAGAAAGTAGTGTCAAGTAATTTCTATTTGTAAGGTTCAAAAACATCTGTCCTTCCACATGGGAATGTCCTGCAAATTAAAAAGTCAATAGGCCCGCCCCCGTACAAATTTAGCAGTGCCTACCCCAGTGAATAATAAAGGTGGTTTTGAGAACGGCCCTGCTGGAGACGCCCAGCAGGAGAGACCCCAGCACCCCTCACCTTCACGTGGGGGGCTGGTAATGGCCGAAAATCAAAAAAAAAAAAAAAAAAAAAAAAAAACAGTTTTTTGGGTCAATAGGAGAAGACCCTCAGCACCCCAGCTGGGGTCTAAGGCATTTTTCTTTTGAGAAATTGGTCAAAGTTAATATTTTAATTTAAAAAAAAATATATATAAAAAAATAGAGAGAGGATGTGAACAAAAATATATTGAAAGTTAAAAAGTTGAATTTTAACCATATTCTCAAAATAGCTCAAAATTTGACATGACCTCTCTTATAATAAGCTTATAAAAGTGTTGAATTTTGGTTAGTGATTAGGCGTTTTTGAGAATTTGTTAAAAAGTTAATTTATTAATTAAAAATAAATTAATAAAAAGTTAATGTTAAATTTTTTTAATTAGTTTATCATATTCATAATTTTTTAGATTTGTTAGAGTATTTCAAACGACTTAATTTTTTTTAACCAAATGAACTTTTTTTAACTATGGTAAATTTACTTATTAATATGCCAAATGAAACCTTAGAATTGTGAAAGTATGAAAATTGAGCTTGGGTATGCATTTTGATTTTTGAAATTCTGTTTCTTGTGTTTCTGCAGAAGTTAAAGTTTAATATTATTACACCAATATTTCCCTATATTCTATGCATACATGTATATAATTGCAAAATTCTAAACTTATTTAATGTAATTTCATGCAAACTAAGAACAAATATAATTAAAAACAAGAAATTTAAAAAAAAAAAAATTTAAATGCAAATAACCATATGATGTTGAGTTGAGACTTTGAGGGTCCTTGATTTTATGAAGTTGGTATTGATGGGGTTTACAAGACAAATGTGGTGGGGACAATGAACATGCTAGGACTAGCAAAGAGGATTGGTGCGCGGTTCTTGCTGACCAGCACCAGCGAGGTGTACGGTGATCCTCTCCAACACCCCCAGGTCGAGACCTACTGGGGCAATGTCAACCCAATCGGTGAGTCAACTCACTCTCCACAACTCGGCGACTGAACTTGTCTGACATCAGGAGGGTATTTTTGGTATTTCAATAATGCGCAGAAAGTAGAATCTGACCCATGTTGTTTTTGTCGGGTTTGGGGTTGGGCTCGGGCCAGGTGTTCGGAGCTGTTATGATGAGGGAAAGCGTACTGCTGAGACTTTGACCATGGACTACCACAGAGGACTTGGCATTGAGGTTTTTGAGTATTGATTTACCTTTTTATTCCTTTCTATAGTTACAAATATGTCCCAAAATGTACCAATTGTAAGATTCTGGCCACATTCTACCATTGAAGTACATTATTAAAAATAAAAAAGACAAGAATTTTATAAAATTCTTGACCAAGGATAAAGTAGCATTGTTATAATTTATATGATTCATTCTAAAGTGATGTAGATCAATATTTAAATTAGGGTCGTTGACAATTGAAAAACGTGATTGCAAATGAGACAAGGGCCACTTCCTTAAAAAAAAGGTGAACTACAATTAGCTTTGGGAGAATGGTTTTAGGGTGGGATCTAAATATTATATTTGTATGTACATTTTACATTAACTACATTATAAAATATTTGCCTTAATTTTATTAGATGAAGAAGGACCCCAAACATGATGTTGTTAGTCCTTTGTAAAACACCAATTCAAATAAATACCCAAATATGATTTTTAGATATAATAATAATAAACAAATATTGAGTACAACAATGATGGGATAGTCTCACTGACTAATAAAACAGTAAATGCAATTCAATAGATATTTTTATCTCCCACTAACCTCATCATGTAGCCTTCTCATTAATTAATAACACCACCACATGTTATATTCAACATTTACTCAATAATAAATTATGCATTGCTTTGACCAAAAGTGTTATCATTACTTTCAATTGATGAAGTTTAGGTATGTTTTGATGGGCTTTGCAGGTGAGGATTGCTAGAATTTTTAACACTTATGGACCACGTATGTGCATCGACGATGGCCGTGTCGTTAGCAATTTCGTCGCCCAGGTGTATTTTTTATATGCCCCTCTTTTACATTTTCCTGATTATTGAACAATACAATGTTTTTAAGATAGTTTCATGTTGTTGTAGTATTTGTGTTCATTGATTTTTAATTGTAATGGACATACAGGCATTAAGAAAGGAGCCATTGACTGTTTATGGGGATGGCAAGCAAACTAGGAGTTTCCAATACGTCTCTGACTTGGTAATTAGTCTTTTTAGGAAATGCTTATGATGTTCTTTTCCCTACCATGTTCTAGTTATTCATGGTCAATATGTTTTGAAAAATGACACTCGCTTTAGTATTTTCTATTTTTTAAAATACTTTCTTAAAAGAGTAGCTATGATGTTTTAAGAAAGGAAAAAACTGTGATTGTTTTGTTGAAATGCTTAATATCATTTCTCCTTTTTGTGGTTGTGGGGTAGGGGGAGGAGGGGAGTGTAAGATGTAGGGGAAGGATGGTGGTTACTTTTTTGTTTTGTTATTGGTAACGAGGGTATCTGAGACTTTGTCGTGATTAATCACTTAGATATATGTAGTTTTTCCGTCTCACACATACTAGTAATTATTGAACACAAGCCTTAGAGTTGAGCATTTCATGAGATTTGAACTTGTGTCCTATATCTTTTGAGGCTTTTATCATGGCTTAATTTCCCAATCGATTAATTCCCAAGGATTGGGTGGTGGTTGGGTTGTGGGGTAACCTTCTAAATATCTTGTCCTCTCATATTATTTTGTCACTAAAATTAATTAGAGGTGTTGGGGTTGTGGGGTAAACTTCTGAATATCCTGTACTAGTATACTCTTCGTTTTATTACTAAAATTAATTAGAGATGTTGTGTCGTGTCTGTACCTGATGAACAGGTGGAGGGCTTGATGCGATTGATGGAAGGGGAACATGTTGGTCCTTTCAATCTTGGCAACCCTGGTGAATTCACCATGCTTGAACTTGCCCAGGTAAATTGGTTCTTGAATTATATATTCACATTCTCATCAATTTCACAAATTTATTCATATATTGTTGGAAGAACAGATATGAAATTTAAATCAGCAGAAAATAATGCAATCTGAACCATGTTGTGGTCACCATGCATTTTTAGGAACTTAATGAAGCATCATTACATTATCATCAAATATTCATAATGAATTGATGTTGTTGAAGCAATCATCACCACCATTCTATTATGGAAAAATCGATTTTTCCAGATTTTTTTACAGATAAAGAATTCATGACCAGAGTGATGGAACAACGAGTGACATTTTCTTAAAATTCAAGCTATTTTGATGACCCTTTTCTGCTGAAGTGATAAAATCAACATTTACCTTTTTTTGTATTGATTTTCTTTACATTTTCTTGGGGGGTATAGCATTACTATTATATTATATATTTGATGAAATTCGATTGGTATTTTCTACATGGATGTTGCCCATATTTTTTGTATTGCATTGAATCAATTTGTAGTACAATGCATGTATGAAGCCTATATCCATTTCCCCATCTATTATTTGATGAACAAATAAAAAAAAGAGGCACAGTGTTTATGAATCATGTTGGACTGGTTGGTGCAGGTGGTACAAGAGACCATTGATTCAAATGCAAAGATAGAGTTCAGGCCGAACACAGAGGATGACCCCCACAAGAGAAAGCCAGACATTTCAAAGGCCAAAGAACTTCTCGGGTGGGAGCCGGTTGTCTCCCTCCGGGACGGCCTTCCTCGCATGGTTTCTGACTTCCGACAACGCATATTTGGTGACGAAAAGGGCAGTGGCGCCACGGGTATGTCCTCAGCATAGATTGACAAAAACCAAAGGGCGCAGTGAGGAAGAAAGTAGAAAGAGGCAAGGGTAGAATATAATAAATGTTTTAAAACAACTATATTTATTGTCTCTCTGTCACTTCCTTTTCACAAATAAATGTCCCAAAACAAAGAGGGAAAAAGAAGAGATGTTTTTGTGGAGTACTATATATATGTTTCTTTCTATAGAGTTGGAGATATTCATTTTTTACATTTGTAGATTGTCTTTCTATTATGTAATTTGTTTTTATCTTTCATTTTCAATATTATAAGATCTGTTATTACTTAACAACGGTGTATTTAATATTATAAGAACTGTTGTTACACAACAACGGTATATTTTAGGATAACAACCGTTGACTGTAAATCATAATTTCATGTTATCTCAAACATTAACATATTTTGATACCACTTTCCATGATTTTTATTGGGGATATATATAGTAGTCTTCCTAGATATGCATCATCTGACTTTTTTTGGATTATTTAGTCTAAAATGACTTGAAGAGACTTCACGCAAGGATTATAGGTTGTTTGGTGCAGTTTATAAATTCTCGTTGTAATTTTTTAAAATGATTTTATTTTATTTTAAGAACTTATGCTAGAATGTTTTATGCAACTTTTACTTGTAATGTATATGATAAAAAATTAGTTAAAAAGAGCTAATTATTTAGAAACTGATGAAAGGGTGAAAATTTTAATTTTTTTCTGATTATATTAATATTAAACATGAGAAAGTTGCATTAAACATACCCAATATACTTTTCCAGTGCTCGCCCTCAATATTTGAATGAATAAAATCAAGTTCAATGGGTAACAAATTTAAATATTAAATTTGGATACTCAAATTTAATCAACAATGTGGCAAAAATAAACACATATCTCCAAATTTCAAAATTTATAATGTCAATGTCATCTTTAAAATTTAATAGTCAAATTTAATCAACAGTATTCCAACACTAAAAACAACCCATCTCCAAATCCAAAAATTATAGAGGGCCGAGCCCATTTCATTTTAACAATCCACAAACTAATGACCCACGGCTACGGCCCACGTAATCACTCTCGACTCGCACGACGTCAGCAGCACTTTATGCATGCGAACCCTAACCCTAAACCTAACCAGGCGGTTGGGTCATTTCAGCGGCGTGTTCTCTCTCTCTCTCTCTCTCTCTCTCTCTCTCTATATATATATATATATTTGGAGTTTCAGTCTGTCACTATCGGCTTGTGGTTGTAGACAAAGCGACCATGAGTCGAGGCGGCGGAGCCGCTGCCGGTGGTGTTGGTGGTGCGAAGGGGAAGAAGAAGAGAGTGATGTTCACTATTGACTGCGCGAAGCCGATGGAAGATAAGATCATGGACGTCGCTTCACTGGAAAAGTTGCTCCAGGAACGCATCAAGGTCGGCGGCAAGGCCTGAGCTCTTCGCGACTCCGTCACCGTCTCTCGTGAAAAGAGCAAGATCACCGTCACCTCCCCCTTCTCTAAGCGGTAAAATTTTCCATTTTTATTATTCTGATTGTCTGCTAAGAAAATGGGGGAAATATTATTGAAAATGTAGGGTTTGGGTTTGGGATCGTTAATGGGGCTGAAGTTTGGCTCTTTGGCTGTTGATATTGTGCCTCTGAGATGAATGCAGCACCCTATATCAATATGGAGAAGGAAAGATAAGAATGGTTGTTCTTGCAAACTAGTTACTTGTTCTTTTTCCTATATTGTCTTAGAAAGTTTCCATCATCACCATAATTATCAGAGAGAGAGAGAGAGAGAGAGGCGAGGTCGAGAGGTGCAGATCTCTAATATTTCACCAGCAGCATCCACCTTTGTGGTCACTTCCACTGCCACTGCAGATTTAAACTCATATCAATCAAGTTAAGGACTAGGTTTCTGATAGCATAAACACAATATAGATGAAACCCCTAACCTGGTATTACAAGGAGGTTGCAGAGGCATCGTTGGATGCATCGCACTGGATGTATTCGATGGGGACGAGGGCTGCGAGCGACGCTGTGGACTTTCCAGGGGCCACTAGAGTGTTGGAGAGAGGGAGGATTGCCGACGATGCCGGTGACGCGCTGATGATCAGGGCTATGCTCTGGTACTTTGAAGGTGCACTGTCGTCCTCAAATTTCAGTGAAGAATGGTTTGGTTTTGGTTTTCTCTGTGATTGAAGTTAGCGTTTCAAGTGTGGGTGAGAGAGAGAGCGGCTGGAGAGAGCGGCCGAAGAGAGAAGATGAGCGAAGAGAGAAAGAGAGAGAGGAAGCGCGACTTGTTTTTTTGTTTTAGGGTTTCAGGATTGTGTAATGATATATATAAAGAAGGGCATGTTAGTCATTTTGTTTGAGCTTGTCTTTTTGGACAAAATATTCTAGCGCTTGAACTTTTGGATAAACAAAAGTACAATTTAGACTTTTGGCCCGAGCACCCATTTTTAATTCTTAAATGTTTATTATTTAATATAAAATTGAATATTTGTTATTTGCCAAGAATTTAAAATTCATGGATTAATGGGTTAGTTGTTGTTAATATGAGATTCTAGGTCTAAAAATGGTTAACCCTACTAGGTTGGTTTGGTTCTCGATTTAGTTTGAGACTAACCCAAACCAACTATATGTATTTTATATATATATATCATATATGATTTCATTCAATAATTATATCCTTAAAGAGTTACAATGGAATTGACCATGACAAATTGGTAATTTCAAAAGATTTTTTCATAACTCTTTTTTTCTTTGAAATTTTGTTTTATAATAAGAATTTATAAAATAAAATAAAAAATAGGTGGAACTACACTTCTAACCTGAGTTTATTTGGGTTAGTTTTCAAACAATGTTTGGTTTGGTTTTGGATCTAAAAATTTGGAATCAATCATTATCACATTGGTTCATTTCTAGGTTTGGCTCTAATCTAAACCAGCTTGACTCACGTCCATCTTTACAATAAACCTTGTCAAATGGGATTTTTTGTGGATCGTGGCCTATTATTACTGATATTTTTTAAGTTGCATTGTTGACATACGTTTACTTTTTGACCAAATTTTTATAACAATAACATGAGATTTCGGAATTATGAGGTAGGAAAACATAATTATTGTTATGTTGTTTATGTCTATTTTGAAATAACATGTTTGGAAGAAATGGATATGAGCTTCTATATTAAAGCAAGAAACATGTTTTCCCCATTCATAATTCCAGAATCCCATATTGTTGTGACCGAGATTTGGCTAATGTAGTCAACAATGTAATCTTACAAAATACTAGTTGTATAATCACGATATATTAATCATAAAAAATAGCTTATTTGTCATTGTTTATTGTCACTAAAACACTAGTTACCAATGATCCATATACTTACACAAATAAAATAAACAATAACTAAAATTATCAATGACAAATAATTGATGAATTTTACATTAGTGGAATAGAAATAATGCAAAATGAAGTTGGTCATTGTATGACCAACTTGATAGAAGTTAAAATTTGTTAATGAGAACGAATAATAATTATAAATTCAAACAAAATGTATAAACAAGGCATTTTAAAAAGTTAAAATGTAGGTACTCAAAAAATATTAAAGAATAAATGCATATATTGATTGTTGTATTTGATTTGGAGAATGATTCTATATATTGAGAGTAAGAATTTCAATGAAAATTTGGAAGAACTAACACTCTACAAGGTATCATAATTTCCTTGTATTCTTTCTTGCCCACTCTCTAATTAAAATTTGGGCACTCAATTCACAAATTCAAATCTCAATTTTGTTTGGCCAAAAGTTTAGGCGCTGAAATACTTTGTCCAAAAGGACAAGTTTAAGTAAAATGACCAAAAAAACCCTTATATATATATATATCATATAACACTGTTTAACTTCAAGTCACACGCTCTCTCTTTCCCTTTTCAAACTCTCTCTCTCTCACTCTCTCTATATATATATCTATCTGTTTGTGTTTTCTCCGTCGTGCTCCTCCGCCCTCCTCTGTTAATGATCTCTTTCCACTCCGACAATTATGAATTTGGCACCACACCTCCCACCTCTATTCCCTCTTTGCCGTCGTTGTGGCACATTGAGTCGGACTGCGAGGGCTTCGTTCTTAAGGTCCTTTCGCTCCAGCTCTGCTCTCCAATCAAGCTTTTGTGATGCACTGATAATCATAGGGCACTCATCGAAGTTGTCTTTGACATTGCTCTCTTACAAAATCCGCCTCTTTTTCTCCTTCTCCCTTCGTCGATCTCATCCACACCGCTGTCATCGTCTTATCATCAACTCAAATCTGCAGCTACGGTAGTGATTTGAGAGAGAGAGAGAGAGGCAAGGTCAAGAGGTGCAGATTTGTAATATTTCACCAGCAACATCCACCTTTGTGGTCACTTCCACTGCCACTGCAGATTTAAACACGTATCAATCAAGTTAAGGACTAGGTTTCTGATAGCGTAAACACAATAGAGATGAAACCCCTAACCTGCTCTTGTTAGCTGAAGTGGGTAAAAATTAATCAAGTCTTGGTGCTAGGCCCAATGCGATCCTCACTTCGAGGTTGAGCTAGGTTGGATCTTGGCCTTATGGCCAACACTTGCTCTGAAGCAAGACAATCATTGGAGCTCGGCCTAATGTACGAATGTCACTCTAAAGTGGGCCGAGCAACATGGTGGACCTCCTGGACGAGCAGCCAACCACTCCGAAGTAGGTTGAGTAACACGTTGAACCTCCTGGATAGACAGACAACCACTCCGAAGTGGGGTGAGCAACATGTTGGACTTCCTGCTTGGACAACCATTCTAGAGTAGGCCAACTCAAAGAAGGCCAATTCACTGAAGATCTTTCTTGGGCCCACAAGAGACAAACAACTCTGCTCCTCTCCTTCTGTATGAACAGAACGTGGAGACATGGAGGTGTAGAGGGACAAGGTGCATAGGTGACAGACCTGCATCTGAATGACAGACGGAGTGGTTGTCCTTTTCCAATGAGAGATGTCCGCTAATGAGACAAACAAAACAGACCTGCACCCGAGTATCAGGCAGAGTGGTCGTCCTCCTCCAATGGGAGACGACCACGAATAAGACACATTGGACATATGGTGGAAAGAGAAGGACTTGAACGACAAACAACCTTCTCCTATAAAAGGTGAACACTATTCACTCTCAAGGGATCCGAAAATCCACACACTTAACATATATACACTCTTTGTATTCTCTCTTTTTGATCTCCCTAAGTCCCTGACTTTACAATCAGAGGGGTTTCCGACCAAATCCTGGTCGGGCAGTCTCACCGTTTGTTACTCTGTGCAGATCTTCAATTCCCAGAGCACGTTGTTCATCCATGAAGTTCAACCCTTTTTCATAGTGCGAAAATCACCCCCGCACAATTGGCGCTGTTTGTGGGAAAACCATTGATTGTTTCGTGACGAACTCCAGCGATGAGAATCGAAGATACACCCCATTCTGGACTAGGAGAGAGGACTCCAATGACGGAGAGAACCAAAGATAACGGTCCAGCATTCTCTAGAAGGCATGAAGACTTTGCAGACCTTAACGAATAGACCACCGATGTAGTAGAGCAACGTCATGTCATCGTCGGCGAGTCACCCCAACATAGCTCCCTTGATAGAGACAACAGCGACCAAAGGGAGAGAGTACCACACTGTTCTATGACAAGCTCTGGTGAGGGGAAAGAAAGAGATACCTTTGTTGCCACTGTGGAGAAGGACTCTGTTGACAGAGAAGACAAAGGATAACAAATTAATACTTTGAAGAGTGCCGGAAAACCAGATATGCACTAATGGATATAGAGAGACCAGATCTGCACTGACAAATGAAGTCCAGACATGGCGTACACCACTATACTATTGTTTAGTCGTTCTAATGCCTCATTTTAGAGGACTCCGATGAAAGAGACGATGATCGATAAAGGACTATATTTTATGAAAGTGTTGGAAGACCAGATCTGCATCGAAGAACAAAGTCCAAATACGATGGAACACCACCGCATCATTGCTACTGACTCGTCTCATCATCTAGATGGAAGGACTCCAATATTGGAGAAGACGAATGATTAAGAACCAATAATCCTAACATTGTCAGAATACTAGATTTGTATCGATGAATGAAGTCTAGATGTGGCAAAGCACCACAGAATCCCTACTATTCAATTGTCCCACCGACTAGACGGAAGAACTCCAATGATGGAGAAGACGAATGACAAAGGATAGATGCTCCTGAGTCTTCTGAAAGATGAGATTTGTATTGCCGAACAAAGTTTAGATGTAGTGAAGCTCCACCATATCCTCGCAATTGAGTTGTTCCACCTATTGGAAGGAAAGACTCCATTGATGGAGAAAACGACAAACAAGGGTATGGTACAACCAAGACATAAGTTTGGGTTAATCCCAACTGACTACATTAGGTCGATCCCAGCTAACCATCTTAGTGTGGGCCTAACAAAGGTCTGGGCTGATCCCAGTCAACCACCTTGACGTGGGCCTAACAAAGGTCTGGATTGATCCCAGTCGACCACCTTAGTGTGGGCCTAACAAAGGTCTGGGCTGATCCCAGTCGACCACCTTGACGTGGGCCTAATAAAGGTTTGGACCGATCCCAGCCGACCACCTTGACGTGGGCCTAACAAAGGTCTAGGTTGATCCTAGTTGACCACTTCGATGTGGGCCGAACAAAGGCCAGTCCGATATAGGCCGAATAGAAGTTAGGTTGAACTTAACTGTCCACCCCGAAGTGCGATGAACAAAGGCCACTCTGAAGTGTGCCAAACAGAAGTTAGATCGAAGCTAGTCCTTCACTACGAGGTGGGTTGAATAGAGGCCACCCAACGTAGGCCAAAAAGAAGATAGGTTCAACCTAGCTGTCTACTTTAAAGTGTGCCGAACAAGAGCTAGGTTAAACCGAGCCCTCTACAATGAAGTCTGAACAGAAGCTAGGTCAAAGCTTGCTCTCCACTCCAAAGTGGGATAAACAGAAGCGTAACCGAGTCAAGTAACGGTCGAACAATGATGATCGATTGGGGGCAAGACAACTAATTCAATTAAGGCCAAACGGGAAATCTTGCAAGGTTTCCCTATTATTGCTCGACTGGAAGAGCAACTCAATTTTTTGAAGGCATAAGGCGAAGTCTAGCCGAACAACGAACAATGTAGGGCTACATCTTTGTTGCTCGGCTGGGGGCAACAACATAAACATTAAGAAATTGAAAGTTCGAGTTACAAGTCCAACACTTGGCAAATTTCGAAGATATTTTATTAACTTAAAGTTTCATTACAAAAGGACCTCAGCCTAATGAAGGTGATACGAAGTGGAAGAGCTACAAAGAGGGATGAACAACAAAGGTTGGTTGGATGCTCAACGTCCACTTCGAAGTGGGCCGAGCAACAAAAGTTAGTCGGACGTCCAATGCTTGGACAGAACAACAGAGGTTGGTTGGATGCCCAATGCCCACTTTGAAGCGTGCCAAGAAATGCAGGTTGGTTGGACTCTGAACGTCCACTTCGAAGTAGGCCAAGCAGCAAATGTTGGTCAAATGCCCAACGTTTGGGCCGAGCAATAGAAGTTGATTGGACGCCCAACACCCATTCCGAAGTGGGCCGAGCAACAGAAGTTGGTTGGACGCCTAATGCTCACTCTGAAGCAGATTGAACAACAAGAGTTGGCTGGACGCCCAATGCTTAGGCTGAGCAACAAATGTTGGTTGGATACCCAACGCCTACTCTGAAGCACGCCCCGAGCAACAGAGGTTGGTTGGACGCTTAACGCCCACTTCGAAGTGGGCCGAGCAATAAAAGTTAGTTGGACATCCAATGCTTGGACAGAACAACAGAGGTTGGTTGGATGTCCAACGCCCACTTTGAAGCGCGCCAAGCAATGGAGGTTGGTTGGACTCTGAACGTCCATTTCGAAGTAGGCTGAGCAGCAAAAGTTGGTCAAACGCCCAACGCTTGGGCCGAGCAATAGAAGTTAGTTAGACGCTTAAAGCTTGGGCCGAGCAACAGAAGTTAATTGGATGCCTAACACTCATTTTGAAATGGGTCGAGCAACGGAAGTTGGTCGGACGCCTAATGCTCATTAAGAAGTAGACCGAGCAACAAAAGTTGGCCGGACGCCCAATGTCTGGGTTGAGCAGTAGAAGTTGGAATGACGTAGACCGAGCAACAAAAGTTGGTCGGACGCCCAATGCCTGGGCCGAGCAATAGAAGTTGGTCAGACGCCCAATGCTTCGACCGAGCAATAGCGGTTGGTTGGATGCCCAATGCCTACTCTTAAGCGCGCCGAGCAATGGATGTTAATTGGACTACCAACACCCATTCCGAAGTGGGTCGAGCAACGAAAGTTGACCGGATACTTAATTCTCACTTTGAAGTGGACCGAGCAACAAAAGTTGGTTGGACGCCCAACGCTTGGGTCGAGCAACAAAAGTTGGTCGGACACCCAACGATTGGGCTGAGCAGCAGAAGTTGGTCAGACAACCAATGCCTAGGCCGAGCAACAAAGGTTGGTTGGACGCCCAACACCCACTCTAAAGCACACTGAGCAATGAAGGTTGATTGGATACCCAATACCCATTCTGATGTAGGCTGAGCAATGAAAGTTGGTCGGACGCTCAATGCTCACTCCGAAGTGGACTAAGCAACAGTGGCTGATTGGACGCCTAACATCCACTCCAAAGTGGACTGAGCAAAGGAAACGGGTCAAAACTAGCTAAGCAAACCAAGTTTCATAGCTCGAGTAAACAACCAAAAGATTGACAACAAACAAAGTTGGAAGTGCAACATTCTACCAAATAAATACACTACAAACAACAAGCAAAGGTTGAAGGAGTGCAGTGCCTGACGAGAGTCAATATTATTGAAGTCGATACCAAGACTATAACGGCTATGTTCTAGACAACTTTCAAGATAAGAGGTACTAAGGTTGATGTAGCTCGGTGGTAGAGAAACCGAATTAAAAATGCAAACTTGCAACGCCAAAGCTGCTAGGGCCAACCAAGCAACTCGTTGTTGAAAAACAAAAACAATGCAAACAAGTTGCTACGGCCGACTAACTAAGTGACGGACAATTCTTAAGTTGAAGGTAAAATGACCGACCAATATATGAAGAAACGAGCTGAACAAATAGACGTGCTAATCATGTCCAAACAAGAAAATGGTGCATGATCCGCATGACCAAGCAATGTTAGCAAGCTATGCTTCGAGATCGGACAGACTGAAGGGGCAGGACTTGGCCAACCAAGCATTGAGACCAACACCAATTTATCTCCTACAAGTAGGACTGAGCAAAAAGATAGCGCATATGTCTTTCAAATTAGAACAAAGCTGTGATAAAGCACACTTGGCCTGCTTTGAAGCGTCGCTGTGTTGCTCGGCCTAGTCGACGAACACTGCAAAAATATATATATATATACTATTTTGCATATATATTTTCAAGTCAAGCAACGACGCTTAGCCGACTGAAAGAGCACCAAGCTAGACAATTACGAGGCTAGTGAAGATACACATTTAGTTTGGGGGCATAACCGAGCTACGAAATATTGGGCAGACGCAAACGTTGGGCCGAACAATAATTTTGAATCCAACTCATGAAGCTCAAATTAAGTTGTGATCAACCAAACTTCGAAGTTTGTGACAGAATTGGCTTTCGCTTCGCCAAACGTAAGTGCAAGCCAGGGGACAAATGAAGTGGGTAAAAATCAATCAAGTCTTGGTGCTAGGCCCAATGCGATGCTCACTCCGAGGTTGAGCTAGGTTGGACCTCGGCCCTATGGCCAAAACTTGCTCCGAAGGAAGACAATCATAGGAGCTTGGCCCAATGTACGAATGTCACTCTAAAGTGGGCCGCGCAACATGGTGGACCTCCTCGACGGGCAACCAATCACTCCGAAGTAGGTTGAGTAACATGTTGAACCTCCTGGATGGACAGACAACCACTCCGAAGTGGGGTGAGCAACATGTTAGACCTCCTGGTTGGACAACCATTCTGGAGTAGGCCAACTCAAAGAAGGCCAATTCACTGAAGATCTTTCTTGGGTCCACAAGAGACAAACAACTCTGCTCCTCTCCTTCTGTATGAACAGAACGTGGAGACATGGAGATGCAGAGGGACAAGGTGCATATGTGACAGATCTGCATCTGAATGACAGGCGGAGTGGTTGTCCTCCTCCAATGAAAGATGTTTGCTAATAATGAGAGAAACAAAACAGACCTGCACCCGAGTGTCAGGCGGAGTGGTCGTCCTCCTCTAATGGAAGACGACCACGAATAAGACACATTGGATAGATGGCGGAGAGAGAAGAACTTGAACGACAAACAACCTTCTCCTATAAAAGGTGAACACTATTCACTCTCAAGGGATCCGAAAATCTACACACTTAACATATATACACTCTTTGTATTCTCTCTTCTTGATCTCCTTGAGTCCCTGACTTTACCATCGGAGGGGTTTCTGACCAAATCCCGGTCGGGCAGCCTCACTGTTTGTTACTCTGTGCAGATCTTCAATTCCTAGAGCACGTTGTTCATCCATGAAGTTCAACCCTTCTTCATAGTGCGGAAATCACCCCCGTACACTAGCCATGTACAAGGAGGTTGCAGAGGCATCGTCAGAGCCCTGGGACTCCCTGTATCACTCAGAATCATGGTGATTCTGAGCCCTCCAAAGGAGGCTTCGGTGGTGCGTCATTGGAGATATCGCACTGGATGTATTCAATGGGGTGGTCGGCGTTACATGGCGGACGAGGGCGGCGAGTGACGTTGTGAACTTTCCAGGGGTCGTTGGGGGTGTCAGAGAGGGGGAGGATGTCGACGAGGTAGTTGCCGACGATGCCGGTGACACCGATGATCAGGGCTATGCTCTGGTACTTTGGAGGTGCATCGTCGTCCCTGAATTGCGGAGAAGAATGGTTTGGTTTTGGTTTTATTTGTGATTGAAGTTAGGGTTTCGAGAGAGAGAGAGAGAGAGAGAGAGAGAGAAAGAGTAGAGGGAAGAGAGAGAGGAAGCGTGACTTGTTTTAGGACCGTGTAATGATATATATAAAGAAGGGTATGGTAGTCATTTTTTTGAGCTTATCTTTTTGGACAAAATATTTCAGCGCCTGGATCTTTGGCCAAATAAAATTACTATTTATACTTTTGGTCGGAGCACCCATTTTTAATTCCTACATGTTTTTATTTAATATAAAATTGCATATTTTTTATTTGCCAAGTATTTAACATACATGGATTAACAGGTTAGTTGTTGTTAACATGAGATTCCAAGTCTAAAAATGGTTTACCATACTAGGTTGGTTTGGTTCTCGAATTAGTTTAAGACTAACCCAAACTAGCCATATATATTATATATATATATATATATCATATACAATTTCATTCAATAATTATATCCTTAGAGAGTTACAGTGGAATTGACCCAGACAAATTGGTAATTTCAAAAGTTTTTTTAATTACTTTTTTTCCTTTAAAATTTTGTTTTATAATAAGTATTTATAAAATAAAATAAAAATAGGTGGAACTACACTTCTAACCTAAGTTTATTTGGGTTAGTTTTCAAACAATGTTTGGTTTGGTTATGGATCTAAAAATTTTGAATCAATCATGATCGCATTGGTTCATTTCTAGGTTAGGCTCTAATCTGAACCAACCTGACTCACGGCCATCTTTACAATAAACCTTCTCAAATGGGTTTATTTTTTTGTGGATCGTGACCCATTATTAGTAATATTTTTAAAGTTGCATTGTTGACATATGTTTACTTTTGACCAAATTTTCATAACAATAACATGAGATTTTGGAATTATGAGCTGGAAAAACATAATTATTGTTATGTAGTTTGTCTATTTTGAAATAATACGAGCTTCTATATTAAAGCAAGAAACATATTTTCCCCATCCATAATTCCAGAATCCCATATTGTTGTGACGGAGATTTGGCTAAATGTAGTCCACAATGTAATCTACAAAATACTAGTTGTATAATCACGATATATTAATCATAAAAAATAGCTTATTTGTCATTGTTTATTGTCACTAAAACACTAGTTACCAATGATACATATACTTAAACAAAATAAACAATAACTAAAATTATCAATGACAAATAATCGATGAATTTTACATTATTGGAATAGAAATAATGCAAAACGAAGTTGGTCATTGTAGGACCAACTTAAACGAAGTTAAAATTTGTTAATGAGAAATAATAATAATTATAAATTCAAACAAAATGTATAAACAAGGCATTTTAAAAGTGAAAATGTAGGAACTCAAAAAATCTTGAAGAATAAATACATGTATTGATTGTTGTATTTGATTTGGAGAATGATTCTATATATTGAGAGTAAGAATTTCAATGAAAATTTGGAAGAACTAACACTGTACAGGGTATCATAATTTCCTTGTATTCGTTCTTGCCTACTCTCCAATTAAAATTTGGGCACTCAATCCATAAAATTGAAATCTCAATTTTGTTTGGCCAAAAGTCTAGGTACTGAAATATTTTGTCCAAAAGGACAAGTTTAAGCAAAATGACCAAAAAAACCCTTATATATATAACACAGTTTAACTTCAAGTCACACACTCTCTCTCTCTCTCTTCAAACTCTCACTCTGTGCGTGCGCGCTTCCTCTATTGCACTCTTCCGCCCTCTTCATTGATGACCTCTTCTCACTCTGACAGATCTAAGTTTGGTGCCGCATCTCCCACTTTTGTTCCCTCTCTATTGCCACTGTGGCACACCGAGTCGGATTGCGAGGGCTTCGTTCTCAAGGTCCTTCCGCTCTAGCTCTGGTCTCCAATCAAGCTCTTGTGATGCACTGATAATCTCAAGGCACTCATCGAAGTTGTCTTTGACATTGTTCTCTCCCACAAACTTCGCCACCTGTACTTAGATCTCTCTCTCTCTCTCTCCCCCTCTCCCTTTGTTGATCTCATCTACACTGTCGCCGCCGTCTCATTATCACCTTAGATCGGCAGCTACAGTGGTGATCCGAGAGATAGATTCCATATATATGTCACCGTCTCTCTTTGTCTCATTTTCACTCTGTTTCATGCTATATTACATTTATATTCGTATATATATATATGTGTGTGTGTGTATATGTGTGTATATCTGTTTGTGAATGGCTTTGAATATGAAACCCTAACCCTATATATATTACATTTTTTTTTTTTTTGTTTTCAATCTGGTTTGGGCCTTTTTTATAGTTTTTAATGGTGTGATTATAGCAGGAGATAGTTAAGATTTGAGTCAAGATTTGTTGTACTTGCAATCTAATGTTGTTTTCATCATTTTAATTTTGGATGGAAGGATAAATCTATGGATTTATTCTTCTGTTGAGCATGTTCATCATGTTCATTGTTGTGTTGAGGGGGGGAGGGGAGGGTGGTTAGTGTTATTGTTATTGTTGTTGATGATGATGATTATGATGATCAAAATCAAACAAATAATTTGAATAGATAAGGCTGAGAGAGATAAAGGGAAAAGAAAGATTTGAATAGATAATAAAATATGTTTAAAATTTAAACAGATAAAAAATTAAATAGATAAAAAAAAATTAAACAGATAAAAAAATTGAACAAATAGTTTTAAACAGATAAGTGAAAAAATTGAATAAATAATCAAATTTGGACAGATATTTGAATAGGTAGGGGAAAATTTTTGAATAGGAAAGGGAAAATTTGAACAGATAGTGAAATTTTTTGAACAGATAGGGAAAATTTTTAAACAAATAGTCAACAAAAGTCAACAGATAAATTAAGAGATAAAATTAGAAATAAAATGTCCTCTAAAATTAATAAAAGGATTTCTTACCAAATTATTTAACAAATGGTATAACTTTTATCAAAAAAAAAATTCATTAGATCTAATGCTTTATACCCTCCATAACTTGGATTTTTTAACAATTATCTCTTAAAATTTCTATCAGTAGTTAGTTCATGCTTGGGGTGGGCGTTATATATACGCAGTTGTTTGTTAAAATTACCAGTCCATCTTTCTCACATTTTTTGACCTCCCATTGAATATTTTTTTTTGGTTCAAAAAATATTAATTTTAGTTGTAATGGTATGCCATGGTTCATATCGAAGTAACCTCTTAGATTGATTTTGCTTTAAATATTTGAAACTGATAGTAAAATAAAAAAGAAGGTTAAGCATGATGAGGTCATACATAGTTGTGGGCTAGTAATCAGAGCCTAAATGTTATATATTTAGCTCTGTTTGTATCTAAAATATTGTAAATAATATATTAATAATATTATTTCGAAACTTGGTGGTGGTTTGCAGCCACCACGCACCGTTTTGTTTGTCCTCCACCGTTTTGTTTTTTTCTTTTTCTTATGGTGCATAGTGAACACCACCGAGCTTTGAGATAATATTATTAATATGTAAGCATATCTATAATATTATAATATACATATATATATATATATATATAAAGGAAATGGGGTATATTTATATATAGAAAGGAAATGGGGTGGGTGGGTTTGTCCCCATTAAGTTTCGAGATAATATTACTAATATATTATTTAGAATATTTTAGATACAAACACTCAAAATATACAAAATTTGGTGGTGAACTTTAGAGCAATATGCAGGAGCCAAACAATCGACCACCGCAATTTTTTTCTTTTTTGATCAGCAACATTTAAATTTGCTTCAGCCTGAGTAATTCTGTGCTTGAGGAGCTTTGTGATGGTTATATTGAGCTGTTACTTTTTAAAAGGTTGCATGAATTCCCTTTAGCTCGCTGACATTATGAAAATATATTTGTTTTAGTGTTAGTGTTGAGCAAAAACAGTTCAATGATGCAAACAAACAGTTTCCTCAACATCATCAACTAGCTCATTGTTCAGACAAACACACGGGATTTTTTTTTTTTGTTTTTCTAAACCTTGGAATTGTAACTTTTTTCTTCATTGACCTGTGCAATAAAATTGGCAATTAAGACATAGGATCTTTTTGTTTTTTTTAATCTTAGAATTGTAACGTATTTCTTCATTTCCCTGTGCTATAAAATTGGCCATTAAGCCTTTCAGCGGATAATACATTGCAGTAGGAATTTTTTCATGGTCAACTTCACCTCTAACAGGCATCGATTTATTGTGTACAGAGCCCACCTGAAAAGACTCAACAAATTTAAGCTTTTGCATTCTGCTTGAGCTCACTCTATGAAATGTGTATTTTTGTTTCTGGATGTTGTTGACTTGATCATATAGAATAAGTTTTATTTTTAATGTTTATGGGAAGTTATTACACTGCTGTTGGCATTTATCCGATGTGGGCATGTACATGTGTGTAATAGTACCTCATTGGATGACCTTCATAGTTCTGTTAAATGAGATCTCATTTGGTAAAGGTTCTATGCCGTAGTTCACTTTAGGCTTGTTGAATTTTGTTTTGCATCCCTGTTGCTTATCTTAAATAGTGGGTTGTATTCAAATATCTGAAGTATCTGACAAAGAAATATCTGAAGAAACACAATGTCTGGGATTGGCTTCGAGTAATTGCATTGAGCAAGGACCGTAACATTTATGAGTTGTGATACTTCAACATTGCTGACAATGAGGGAGAGGATGAAGACTAAATTTCCTGGCAAAGGATTTCCTTTCCATCCCCACATTCCCTTTCTACACTATCTTAGAATTACTTTGTTTAGAGTACTTTTATACTTCAGAACTTGGCATCTTGAGTTTTGTTTTACAGATTACAATAGTTCTGCAATTTGTTAATGCTAGAGTTTGATTTTTTGAATTGCTCTCTTCATTTTGAGCTTCCTATTCTGGTGAACTAGGGTAAGTTTTGGCTAATTTTTTTTTTTTTTTTTGGTTTATATTCTATGTTTTAGTTATTTCACAAGAAATATATGTGACAATATTTATGGAAATGTCACAGGAAATTTAACATTTTACTGTTTTTTTATTTTTATTTTTATTTTTGATAAATATTATATTAATAAAATAACAATAGTATATAAACAAGATCCCAAACAGTCAACCCAACCAAATAACAAAACAAAAAAATAAACAACAAAAAAATAAATCTGCCAAAAAATATTTTATTGATTTTAAAGAGAATTCTATATATATATCTATTAGATACGTTCCTTGCATTTTTTGTCATTTGGTTTTATTCAATCCTAAAAAAATATCAGTTATATCCTCTGGAAAATTATATAAAAATTATAAAATTACTGAAGTTTCTGCATGAATCAATACAAATAGGATTTACTAAAAAATCTATTTATGCGAGATTTGGAAATAGAAAAGGAAAATATATGTGGAATGTGAATAAAATATATCTATATTTTATATAATTTTATATATATATATATATATGTATATGTGTACATATACAGTGTTAACAGACAATCTACCATAAGATTGTGGGGGGCTCACATGTGAGTTCGACTCTCTCTTTTTATGTGATTCCTACTGTGTCTTTTTTTGTGTGATGTGAATGATTTTTATGCAATTTGTGCAATTCAAATGATATAATTAAGGGTTGGTTTGGCATACACTATATAATTCATTTTTTTATCTTTTTATCTTTTTTCCATCACATCACCTCTCTACTTTTCTGCACATCTTTTCGTAAAAAGACAAAAAGTACATTTTTTTAGGACACCCCAAACCAATCTTAAAACTACTTCTGCAAATAATTTTTTGTTTTGTAAAATTTATTAATTTATATAATATTACTCAGACTTTGATGAAGCTAATTTAGGGTTGGTTTGGGATGTTCTAAAAAAGTGCACTTTTTGACTTATTAGCTTATATGGGTCGAGTTTGGGTTGAGTTTGATGTGATGTGTTAGAGAGGTGATATGATTTAAATAAGATGATGTGACTTAAATAGGATAGTGACTTTTTGACTTTTTGTATTATTTAGGTTTTGCCAAACTTGGCCTTAATACCAAATTTTAAGTAGTAGTGTTTTATTCCTTTCTTTAGTTACAAATATGTCCCAAAATTTACCTATTGCAAAGATTCTGGCCACATTCTATCATTGAAGTACATTATTAAAAATAAAAAAGACAACCAAGGATAAAGTAACATTGTTATAATTTATATGGTTCCTTTTAAAGTGATGTAGATCAATGTTTAATTAGGGTCGTTAACAATTAAAAAATGTGTTGGCAAATGAGATGAGGGTGGGATCTAAATATTATATTTGTATTTACATTTTACATAACCTCAACTACATTATAAAATATTTGCCTTAATTTTATTAGATAAAGAAGGACCCCTAACATCATGTTGTTAGTCTTTTGTAAAACACCCATTCAAATAAATACCCAAATATGATTTTTAGATATAATAATAATAAACAAATATTGAGTACAATAATGACGGGATAATCTCACTGGTAAATGCAATTCAATAGATATTTTTATCTCCCACTAACCTCGTCATGTGGCCTTCTCATTAATTAATAACACCACCACATGTTATATTCAACATTTACTCAATAATAAATTATGCATTGCTTTGACCAAAAGTGTTTATCATTACTTTCAAATTCGATGAAGTTTAGGTACGTTTTGATGGGCATTGAAGGTGAGGATTGCTACAATTTTTAACACTTATGGACCACGTATGTGCATCGACGATGGCCTTGTCGTTAGCAATTTCGTCGCCCAGGTGTATTTTTTATATGCCCCTCTTTTACATTTTCCTGATTATTGAACAATACAATGTTTTTAAGATAGTTTCATGTTGTTGTAGTATTTGTGTTCATTGATTTTTAATTGTAATGGACATACAGGCATTAAGAAAGGAGCCATTGACTGTTTATGGGGATGGCAACCAAACTAGGAGTTTCCAATACGTCTCTGACTTGGTAATTAGTCTTTTTAGGAAATGCTTATGATGTTCTTTTCCCTACCATGTTCTAGTTATTCATGGTCAATATGTTTTGAAAATTGACACTTGCTTTAGTATTTTCTATTTTTTAAAATACTTTCTTAAAAGAGCAGCTATGATGTTTTAAAAAAGGAAAAAACTGTGATCGCTAATGACACTTTGAGGAGTTTTGTTGAAATGTTTAATATTAGGGCTGAGCAAGAAATCCGTAAAATCCGTAATCCGATCCAGTCCAGTCCAATCCGATAGGTTTGGATTGGTTTTTCGAATCCGTGGTTCGGTTCCGGATTGAAGAATTAAAAATCCGTAATCTACGGATTGGTTCCGGATTGAACCTCACGGTTCCGGATTGGAACCGATCCGGACCGTATACAAATAGTCTATATTTTTATTATACATCCTCCCCCATAGTATCTTCTCTTATTCTATATAAAATCTAAACTCAAATCTAAATCTCGTATAATATCTTCTTTTATTACTTTTGTTTTTTAGTTTTTAGTTTTAATTTGTAATGGTCTAAATACTTATGATGAAACTAGTTTTTTTATGATTGTTTAAATTCTAGAACATTATGTCGCTATTATAAAAAAACATGTTGCTATTGTAGAACTAATATAGCGCTATGTTTATATTTTTATAAAATTAAAGTATTATATATATATATATATATATATATTTTTGTTATTTAATTATGTGAATCCGTGGTCCTAAACCGATCCAATCCGTGTTGAAATGGATTGGTTCGGATTGGTTCCAAGATTTAAACGGATCAGATTGGTTCCGATTTTTCAGGAACCGTAGATAACGGATTGGTCCTGGTTTTATCCAAATCCGGTCCAATCCGGACCATGCTCACCCCTATTTAATATCATATCTCCTTTTTGTGGCTGTGGGGTAGGAGGAGGAGGGGAGTGCAAGATGTAGGGGAAGGATAGTGGTCGCTTTTTTGTTTTGTTATTGGTAACGAGGGTATCTGAGACTTTGTCCTGATTAATCACTTAGATATATATAGTTTTTCCGTCTCACACATACCAGTAATTATTGAACACAAGCCTTAGAGTTGAGCATTTCATGAGATTTGAACTTGTGTCCTATACCTTTTGAGGCTTTTATCATGGCTTAATTTCCCAATCGACTAATTCCTAAGGACTGGGTGGTGGTTGGGTTGTGGGGTAACCTTCTAAATATCTTGTCCTCTCATATTATTTTGTCACTAAAATTAATTAGAGGTGTTGGGATTGTGGGGTAAACTTTTGAATATCCTGTACTAGTATACTCTTCGTTTTATTACTAAAATTAATTAGAGATGTTGTGTCGTGTCGTGTCTGTACCTGATGAATAGGTGAAGGGCTTGATGCGATTGATGGAAGGGAAACATGTTGGTCCTTTCAATCTTGGCAACCCTGGTGAATTCACCATGCTTGAACTTGCTCAGGTAAATTGGTTCTTGAATTATATATTCACATTCTCATCAATTTCACAAATTTATTCATATATTGTTGGAAGAACAGATATGAAATTTAAATCAGCAGAAAATAATGCAATCTGAACCATGTTGTGCTCACCATGCATTTTTAGGAACTTACTGAAGCATCATTACATTATCATCAAATATTCATAATGAATTGATGTTGTTGAAGCTGTTAATATAATATTGTTAATTTGTTAATTGTATAGCTGTCTAGCTTTCTTGCTAATTGTATAGCTGGCTTCTTTCTGCTTTCGGTGGTAATGGATTGGCATCCAATGTACATTGCTTCTCTCTATAAAGAGAGAGTTCATTTCTCTTGTAATATACAACACATAATACAGAAACACTCTTTGCTCTCTAGCCTCTCTTTCAAATTAATCTTTCATGGTATCAGAGCGCATAAACCTGTTCGAAATTTTCTCCTGAGTCCAACGGCACCAAGCCCGTTCTCAGAAAAGCCAACACGCGCCCACACGCGCCGCCCTTAGCCTCTGCGCGTCAACACGACCGCCACCACTCTCACACGCGCTCGCACGCGCCAACTCCTGTCGCTCACTTCCGCCACGCGCCCACACGCGCCCACACGTCCGCGGCTCCCATACGCCGCGCCTGCTACCGTACGCGTACCGTGCGCCACTTTGCTATTGTGCACCCGCGTGCGCCAAACCAGCTCCCGTGCGCCGCGCCTGCGCTGTCTGCTAACGTGCGCCGTTGCCTTCCTGCTAACGTGCTCCCTCCCTGCACTCTGCTAACGTGCGCCGCTGACATCATTGCTGACATCATCTCTGTCCAGCATACCTTTCCTTGCTATTTTCGACCTTCCGGACTCACTGGTACACTCTGTTTTACCAAATTTTGCTCCTACGGATCTATTTCTATTACTTTAACCCTACTCAACTAGTATTATGGATCGTCATGATGCCTCCCATCCCATTTCCGTCATTTTAAATGGTTCAAACTATGTTCTGTGGGCCCAAGCTATGTCCTCTTTCCTCAAAGGCAAGAAGCTCTGGCGAATTGTCACCGGGGATGTGGCTAAACCAGTAAAAGACAGTGCCACTACTGAAACTCCTGTTCATACTGCTACTTATGAAGACCGACTTGAGGAATGGGACAGTAAGAATTACCAAATCATTACCTGGTTTCGTAATACCTCTATTACCTCTATCAGTCTTCAATTTGGCCGCTTTCAGCTTGACTCTGTAACTACTCCTGCGAAAGACATCTGGGATTTTTTGAAAGAACGATACCAGACTACTGGTCTTGCCCATCAATATCAACTTCAGAACCAACTTCACCGCATGCGCCAAGAATCCACTCAGTCCATTAATGACTTCCTTTCTCAAATATACTCTGTTTGGGATCAGCTTGCTCTTTCCGAACCAGCATGGCATGACCCCGAAGATGCCATTTTATTTACTATCCATCGCAACCAGCAAAGGTTGGTGCAATTTCTCATGGCTCTTACCTCATCTTTTGAGCCCGTACGTGCCTCTCTGCTTCATCGCCATCCATTGCCCACTCTTGAACAAGCAATTTCTGAGTTGCTCTCCGAGGAGACTCGTCTCGGTACTCTTCAAACTCATCATGTGGACTCTGTTCTTGCCACTCCTCCGTCCCGGCCATCCTTTCCCCAGCGGACTACTGCTTGCCTCTACTGTCAGAATCGAGGCCTTCCTTCAACCCATCTCCTGGTCCATTGCCCCGTCAGATCCTGCCGCTACTGCAACAAACTTGGTCCTGGCCATCTGCAACAGGATTGTTTTCGCAATCCCTCTCGCTCATCCTCCAATAGCCACTCCTCTCGCGGTGGCTCTTCCCGGGGAAACTTTCACCGTTCCGGCAATCAGTCTCATCACACTGCTGCTGCTGCTTCCGGGAATCAGTCTCATCAGACTGACACTGCCACCTCTGCCGAGTTCTCTGAGTCACCTACTCCATCTACCCCTCGCTTTTCTCCAACAGATGTAGAGGCCATGCTCAAACAGCTTCTCTCCCCATCTGGTACACCTCCTCCTACTGCTTTGTCTGTCATTCCAGGTAACTCTTCTTGGTATTTTGACTCTGCCTGTTGTAATCATATGACCTCCAGTTCTACTATTTTTTCTTCCTTATCTTCCTCTCCTCATATTCCCTCAATACATACTGCTGATGGTTCTCTCATGTCTGTTCGTCATGTTGGTACTGTTTCCACCTCTTCTTTATCCATACCTCACGTTTATCATATCCCTGCTCTTACCTTAAACCTTATTTCCATTGGTCAATTATGTGAACTTGGTCTAACTGTCACATTTTCTGCTACTGATTGTTTGGTACAGGACCCTCAGACAGGGCAGACTATTGGGATCGGCCGTAAGCATGGACGTCTCTATGAACTCATTCACCTTCATGTTCCTGCCTCTCCTCAAATTGCTGCTCCTACATCTACTTCCTCATTATCTCCCTTTCATCTTTGGCATTGTCGCTTAGGGCATATTTCTGTTAATCGCTTAAGGTCTTTGGTTTCTAGTGGACAGTTGGGTCATGTAATTCCCGATAATTTCGATTGTATACCCTGTCAACTGGCCAAACAACCTGCTTTATCATTTAATAAAAGTACTTCTGTTTCTCTTGCACCTTTTGATCTTATACATTCGGACATTTGGGGACCCTCACCTACTACTACTATGGGGGGATCCCGCTATTTTGTTGTTTTTATTGATGATTTTTCCCGGTTTACTTGGCTTTTTCTCATGAAACATAGGTCTGAATTGAAACACATTTATTATCGTTTTGCACAAATGGTCCACACCCAATTCTCCAAAACCATCAAAATTTTTCGCTCTGACAATGCTATGGAATATCGGGATTCAGATTTCCTTTCCTTTCTTCAGCATCATGGTACATTGCCTCATCGTTCCTGTGCTGGCACATCCCAGCAAAATGGCCGCGCTGAACGGAAACATAGGCATATTCTTGACACTACTCGCGCTCTCCTTCTCTCTTCTTCCTGCCCTGAAAACTTTTGGGGCGAAGCTGCCCTCACTGCTGTTTACACTATCAACTGTTCTCCTACACCTGTCATCCATAATCAAACTCCCTTTGAACGTCTGCATGGCACTCCCCCTCCATACGCCAATCTCCGGGTTTTTGGTTCTACCTGCTTTGTTCTACTTCAATCCCATGAACACACCAAACTTGAACCTCGCTCTCGTCTTTGTTGCTTTCTTGGGTATGGCATTGAACATAAAGGCTTCCGCTGTTGGGATCCTCTCTCTAAACGTCTTCGTATCTCCCGCCATGTCGTTTTCTGGGAACACCAAATGTTTTCCTCGTTATCCTCTTTTCACTTACCCGGACTTTCCACTACTGCACTATTTACTGATCCTTCCATCGATCTTTTCTCTGCTGATTTTGATACAGGTTCTTTCTCCATCGAGACGCCCTTGCTCACCTCTGATCCTGTCCAGCCTGCTCTCCCTGAAGGTCTACCTCTTGCAACCGCACCTCCTTCTCCACCGGCTCTTCCTCCCACCGATCCTCCTCCGGGTCGACCACGCCGGGTAACTCAACCTCCTATCCATCTTCGTGATTATATTGTTGGATCTGCTGCCTTCTCTACTTATGAACCTACCTCCTATCGTGAGGCTTGTACTAATCCTCTTTGGCAGCAAGCTATGACTGATGAACTTCATGCCTTGGATAAAGCTCATACTTGGGATCTTGTTGATCTTCCTCCTGGCAAGACTGCAATTGGCTGCAAATGGGTTTACAAAATCAAAACACATTCTGATGGCTCTATTGAACGCTACAAAGCTCGTCTTGTTGCCAAGGGCTTCAACCAAGAATATGGCATTGATTATGAGGAGACATTCTCTCCTGTTGCTCGGCTTACATCTGTTCGCAGTTTACTTGCTGTTGCTACTGCTCGCCACTGGGGGCTCTTTCAGATGGATGTCAAAAATGCTTTCCTCAATGGTCATCTCCTTGAGGAGGTCTACATGCAACCTCCACCTGGGTCCACTTTTCAACCTCATCAGGTTTGCAAACTACAGCGTGCTCTCTATGGTCTCAAGCAAGCACCTCGTGCTTGGTTTGCTACGTTCAGTTCTACCATTCTTGACTTCGGATTCACCTCTAGTTCCTATGACTCTGCTCTCTTTATACGGACTACTGCTCATGGTACTACTCTTCTTCTTCTGTATGTGGATGATATGATTATCACTGGTAATGATACAGCTGGTATTCTCCACCTCAAACAATTTCTCCACCAACAATTTGAGATGAAGGACCTTGGTACTCTTAACTACTTCTTAGGCCTTGAAGTCTCTCATGATTCTACTGGTTCCTATTTGTCCCAGGCCAAATATGCATCCGATCTTCTGGCTCGTGCTGGTCTTACTGATTGCAAAACTGCCTCTACTCCGATTGATCCTCAGATTCGTCTCACTCCTCTCGATGGCACTCTTCTCTCTGATGCTACTCTTTATCGCCAGCTCGTCGGCAGTCTTGTCTATCTCACAGTCACTCGTCCTGACATTGCCTATGCTGTTCACATTGTCAGTCAGTACATGTCGGCTCCTCGCACTCCCCACTATACTGCTCTACTCCGCATCCTTCGCTACCTCAAAGGCACTCTGTTCCATGGACTTCACTTCTCGGCTTCTTCCTCTCTTGACCTACGTGCCTTTTCCGATGCAGATTGGGCTGGGGATCCTACGGATCGACGCTCCACCACGGGATTCTGCTTCTTCTTAGGGGATTCTCTTCTTGCTTGGCGTAGCAAAAAACAATCTCTCACTGCCCGCTCTAGCACCGAAGCTGAATACCGTGCTCTTGCTGATACTACTCAGGAACTTCTCTGGCTTCGCTGGCTCCTTGCTGATATGGGAGTTTCTTCATCTACTCCTACTCCTCTCTACTGTGACAATCGGAGTGCTATTCAGATTGCTCACAATGATGTTTTTCATGATCGCACCAAACATATTGAGATTGATTGTCATTTCATTCGCCAGCATGTTACTTGTGGAACTGTTCATCTTCTTCCTATTGCTTCAATCGATCAACCCGCTGATATCTTCACTAAGGCTCATCCTCCTGGCCGCTTTACTGATCTTGTTTCCAAACTCAACTTGGTCGATGCTTTCCCTCCTTGAGTTTGCGGGGGGCTGTTAATATAATATTGTTAATTTGTTAATTGTATAGCTGTCTAGCTTTCTTGCTAATTGTATAGCTGGCTTCTTTCTGCTTTCGGTGGTAATGGATTGGCATCCAATGTACATTGCTTCTCTCTATAAAGAGAGAGTTCATTTCTCTTGTAATATACAACACATAATACAGAAACACTCTTTGCTCTCTAGCCTCTCTTTCAAATTAATCTTTGAGAAGCAATCATCACCAACATTCTATTATGGAAAAATCAATTTTTCCAGGTTTTTTTACAAATAAAGAATTCATGACCAGAGTGATGGAACAGTGAGTGACATTTTCTTAAAATTCAAGCCATTTTGATGACTCTTTTCTGCTGAAGTGATAAAATCAACATTTGCCCTGTTTTTGTATTGATTTTCTTTACATTTTTTTTGGGGGTATAGCATTACTATTATATTATATATTTGATGAAATTCGATTGGTATTTTCTACATGGATGTTGCCTGTGTGGGTAAAAATCTGACCACACTGCCCGTTTAGTGATCAGCAGCTAAGCACCGGCAGAATAGATGGCTCCAGCAACCTGTAACAGAAAAGAAAAGCTCCGGCGGTGGTTCTTCCACCCGGGGGCACTCCGACGATCAAGTCAGTATATCTCTCAAAGATAATCAAGTACTAAATTGAATACTCAAAGTATAAATTGCATACCTTAGACCCACGGGGGTGCCTCTCTTTTATAATATACTCAATCCAAGTCCAACTAGAAGTACGACTTCTATGAACTCCAATCTTAGTGCTTACTCTGGACTCTTTAAGAGATAGAGATAAACTCCCTAAGAGCTTTTATCCTTATCTTAACTAAGTCCCCTCTTTGCCTTAGGACTCTTGTCCCTTATCTTCGGACTCCGACATCTTCGGAGATGACCTCGGCTTCTCCAGGATTACCTCGGCTTCTCCGAGATTACCTCGGCTTAACTACCAGGGCACGTGGCACCTCGGCTGACACGTCGGCGTCACCATGCCACGTGTTGGTATTCAAAAAATATGTCCCCACAACTGCCCCCTAGGTTCTATTACCTCGGCATTCTGAGGTGATGGAACCTATTCCGAATTTTTTTTTTTTTTTTTTTTTTTTTTTTTTTTTTACTTCCTTTCTGAATAATGGCTCAAGAAGACTGCTTTGCCAAGATTATCTCTTTTCAGCCGACGTGTTCTCCTCGGAGAACGTGGCTTCGGTCGTACTCCCCTATGCACATGAGCTGTCATTCATGTCTAACTGTTCCTTCCACGTGTTTCGTCTTTATTGGAGCGTGTTAGTGACGCGCCTGGAAGCTGTCTGTTCGTTTCGTCTGCGCCGTCTGACGCGTGCGTTACCCTAGGCGCAATAATTGCCCTATTTTTGCCGCCGTTTCAAATTTTTGACAAAACTTCTTTTGCCTCTATCTTTTCTTCACTTTTTCTTTTCATCTTCTTTACTCTTTCTCTTCCGAAAGCTCGTTCTTCCTCTTCAAATCTGCCATTGCTTCAATTTCTTCTCTGGAACTGTTCTTAGTCCCGTATTTCTTGCAAAGCCTTTCTTGCTGTCGCAACTGGTTTCTGGTTTCAACGAGTATTGCCTTGGCTTCACTTCTCCTGGTAAGACCCCTTCCTTTAATTTCTTTTATTTTCTTTATGCGCTATTGTCAGTCTGTTGCCATTGCTGATCTTACTCGAGGTCTGGGATCTATTTGTATCTTGAATTTTGTGGCTATATTTTGAACCTCTATGCTTTTCCATCATTCTTTTCGCCGCTGTTCTTGATTTTTTCCTGTACCTCTATTGTTTCTGAAAATTATACCTCTGTTCTTGAATCTGAAACCTCGTTTTTGTTTTCTCTTTTTTGCATCTGCCCCAGATCTGTGCCCTCGATCTTTATCTTAATAGTTCGTAGATTTGGGATTTGTCTGTAGAACCCTTAATCTTTAGGGAAACCTGAAAAACGCCCGTCTTCTGAAACATATTCCTCTTAATTTAGGTCGACACAATGGGTATGTGGAGGCACAGGGTAAATACCCCAACAAGTCTTGAATACTTTAGGCAAGAATTCTCTATCCCAGCCGACGTTCATCTTAAGCTGGCTGGGGATAATGACACTATCGTGCCTACAGACCATACAATGCCTTTTCCAGTAGTTGCTTTTATCGAATGTGGACTTCGGCTTCCACTCGATCCCCTTTTTCGTCAAGTTCTCTATTTCTATAAGCTAAACCCCATGCAACTTACTATCAATTCCTATAGGATAATTAATGGTATTATAGCCTTAGCTAGGCAAGAAAACCTCAGAATCACCCTCGCCGACCTTCAATATTGTTATACCATGTGCCCTCTTGATCTGAAGGATAGGGGTTTTGTATATTACCTTAAGCCGAGATCCACTCAGTACAAGATTATAGCCGACCTTCCAGACTCCAACAAGGGGGCTGGAGATGACTATCTTATTGCCTCTGGAAATTGGGAATTTGGCCCAGATGAAGATGTCCACCTTTACCCTCTTCCTCGAACACTTACAGAGGGCAAGAGTAAGAGCCCTGAGTCAACACTTAGTTGTTTTCATTCAACACTTAAATACTTTTGTTGTTTCTGACGTCTGATTCTTTGCAGATCTTCATCAACCACCGAAAAATTTTCGTCAATCCTTCTTCCCAGGACCAGATCTGAGAACACTTCTTGGTCTTCCAATCCTTAAACGAAAAGCCCCAGTATTATTAAACTTTGTCCCCACACACAAATCCATTTTACCCGACGTCCCTCGAAAAAGGAAGAAGAGTCTCTCTCCACCAACAGCCACAACCTTAACTGCTTCTACATCTCGGACAGATCAAGAGTCCACATCTGACCCAGCCGATCTTCCATCAACTTCGGCTCCCTTCTTAATACCAATTCCTGAACGTAAACGCCGACGAAGGCTAGTAAAGACTGCCGAGATGGTTCGTCCGAGGCCTGTCGTCCAAGACCTTCTCGCCGATATTCCAACTGATGCCGAAGCCGCGCCGGCGCAATCAACGCTCCCTCCCAAACAAAAGAGAGTAAAAAAGGCTCAGCCTAAGGCCAAGGCTACAGACGCCGAGGCTGAGGATGCTCTGCCGATTTTGAAGCTAGCTGAAAGCAAAAAATCAACCTCTACTTCAACCAAAAGGTCTGCTGAGGGCCAACCCTCAGGATCTACACAAACAAAGAGGCCAAGGTCATCGTCTGCGACGACCTCGGCTTCAAAGAAGCCCGACGTCCCATGGGCCCCTGATCTTTCTCTGGAGGACAGGCCTATCATGGCTAGTGAAAGTGCTGATGATATCAACGTTGCTGTCGCCCTTAGCACCGCTCTTCTTCTACCGAATGACTTGGAGCGAAATGCCAAGTTCAGTGAGTATGAAAATTACGCTCTGATGCTCCAACACTCTGCTCAAGTAAGTATTTCTATTTGTATTTATGTTTCTTCCTTCTTTTTCTTTCTGAGAAAATTTTCTGATACTTCTGTTTGCATTCAGGCTATCCAACATGCCCACTCATTTTCAATGCAATCCTTTGAGAATCGTCAAAGATTGGTTGATATGAAGAGGGAAGCGACCTCAATGAAGAGAGAATTAAGGGCTCTTGAAGTAAAAATGAAGAAACTAGAGGATCAAGCCGAGGCTGCGACGAAGAACCAAACCTTAGCTCTTGAGAAGGCCGAAGCTGCTGAGGCCGTTAAAAAAGTAGCTGAAGCCGAGAAAAGGGAGGCCGAGGCTCAGAAGGTCCAAGCGCAAAAAGAACTTCAACAAGCTCTGGCCACCAAGGAGGCCGAAGTCAAGGAGGCCGATGAAAAGGCCTATGCTCAAGGCATGGCCGACGTTGCAGAAGAATACAAACTTCAAGTCAGGCAGGCATGCAACAGGGGATTTTCCCTTGGTTGGATGTCTCTGATAAAGAAGCTTGATCTCCCTGCTGACTCGCCATTGCGCCAGGTTGATGCTAATCTTCTACCATTTCTTCCTCCAAGTCAAGCTGAGGATGAATCAGAGACCGAGGTAGAAGCTGAGGGTGAAGACGAAGAGAAAGATGAAGGTGAAGCCTTGGTGAGAAAACCCAAGGGCGCTACTGAGGCCAAGTCCTTTCCAGCTGAGCAAATTTTAGACTTAACTCAAGATGAAGTGGGTGATGAGGCTGAGGAAGTGCCCAGGGAACCTGTTCAGGGGTGTCCATCATCTGACCTTCTTCTGACTGACAGAAGTCTTGACACAACTTTAGCAGAGATAGATGCCGAAATACGAGCGGAGAAGGTGGCCGAGGATATTCCAGCTGAATCATCCGAGGTTCCAGTTTCTGCTGCTGCTGATGTTCAAGAGTCTTGATTTTCCCTTCTTTCTTTTCTGGATTTTGGACTTTGTTCTTTCTTTTAATTCCTGAACAATGTACATTCCTTCTTATGGCCGATGTGCCTTTTTCAGTATGTAATTGCAACTGTTCTTGCAATGGATATTTTTGATCTTGTGATGTTCTGTTGCTTGCTTCTGCATAGTTCTATACTTAGAAATTTTTGCATGCTTTCTTTGTGCAATCTTCTCGGGGCTACATACCCTGGGTATAACTGCAAGGCTTTTACTTCGGCAAGATACTGACCCTTTGCATCGACCCGTTAATTTTCTGTATACCTCAGCGGGTGATCATACGTCGGCTTAACATAACCTTGTAAATGGCTACAACTTTCAACAAGTGTTAAGCATCTTCTCTAGGGTTCAGACAACCCACATATTGCTATGAGAACTTACGCAATAACCTCGGCCTATCTTCGACTTGTAAATTGCTACAAATTTCAACAAGTGAAGGTAGGGAATCAGCTTGATTCCAACTTGTAAATTGCTACAAATTTCAACAAGTGGATCAAGGAATAACATCGGCTTAACTTCAACTTGTAAATTGCTACAAATTTCAACAAGTGAAGATAAGGAATCAGCTTGATTCCAACTTGTAAATTGCTACAAATTTCAACAAGTGGATCAAGGAATTATATCGGCTTAACTTCAACTTGTAAATTGCTACAAATTTCAACAAGTGAAGATAAGGAATCAGCTTGATTCCAACTTGTAAATTGCTACAAATTTCAACAAGTGGATCAAGGAATAATATCGGCTTAACTTCAACTTGTAAATTGCTACAAATTTCAACAAGTGAAGATAAGGAATAATATCGGCTTAACTTCAACTTGTAAATTGCTACAAATTTCAACAAGTGAAGATAAGGAATCAGCTTGATTCCAACTTGTAAATTGCTACAAATTTCAACAAGTGGATCAAGGAATAATATCGGCTTAACTTCAACTTGTAAATTGCTACAAATTTCAACAAGTGAAGATAAGGAATCAGCTTGATTCCAACTTGTAAATTGCTACAAATTTCAACAAGTGGATCAAGGAATAATATCGGCTTAACTTCAACTTGTAAATTGCTACAAATTTCAACAAGTGAAGATAAGGAATCAGCTTGATTCCAACTTGTAAATTGCTACAAATTTCAACAAGTGGATCAAGGAATAATATCGGCTTAACTTCAACTTGTAAATTGCTACAAATTTCAACAAGTGAAGATAAGGAATCAGCTTGATTCCAACTTGTAAATTGCTACAAATTTCAACAAGTGGATCAAGGAATAACATCGGCTTAGTTTGCCTGAGTTTGATATGTCTTCAATAACCATTAATCATACGTGTTGGGAGAATTCTGAAAAGACTTTATTGATAATATCGGCCAAACAATGATGTTTATCTAATGATAGAAGAATTTCAAGTTACAAGTATTCCAAGGTCTGGGTAGTGCTTTGCCCTCATTGTCTTCAAGCCGATATGCTCCATTGCCCAATACTGAAGTAACTCTGTAGGGTCCTTCCCAGTTCGGGCCAAGCTTGCCTTCCCTGGGATCCTTCTTGCTTCCGACGACTTTTCTTAGGACTAAGTCGCCAACTTGAAAATCCCTTGGATTAACCTTCTTGTTGTAAGCTCTGGCAAGCTGTTGCTGGTATACTGCAAGCTGAATTGCAGCCTTCTCTCTTCGTTCTTCCAGTAGATCCAGGTCTCGGGCTAAGAGTATGTCATTGGTGCCATTCTCTACTCCCTGGGTTCTGATCCCTGGGATGCCGATCTCCAATGGGATGACTGCTTCTGTGCCATAGGCCATGGCAAAAGGGGATTCTCCCGTTGATCTTCTCGGCGTGGTCCGATATGCCCAAAGTACGTTGGGCAGCTCGTCCACCCACTTTCCCTTTGCTGCTTGGAGCCTCTTCTTTATCCCATCCAGGATTACTTTGTTGGACGCCTCTGCTTGCCCATTACTTTGAGGAAAACTTGGAGTTGAGAAATAGTTTTTGATCTTGAATTTCGCACAGAAGTTTTTGATAAGTTTGCTGTCGAACTGTGTTCCGTTGTCGGCAACTATTGCTCTTGGGATCCCAAATCTGGTGATTATGTTTCGCCAAATAAAATTCTTGACATCCACATCTCGGATTTTGGCAAGAGGTTCTGCCTCTATCCATTTTGTGAAGTAGTCCGTTGCTACCAGTAAATATTTTCTTTGCCCAGTTGCCTGGGGAAGTTGTCCCACCAGATCCATGCCCCATTGGGCAAACGGCCAGGGGCTGGATACTGGGTTTAGGTCGGCAGCTGGCTGATGTATCAAAGGTGCAAACCTTTGACATTGCTCACATCTCTTTACATAGGCTTCGGCATCCTTTTGCATGTAGGGCCACCAATACCCCTGGGTAATGGCCCTATGGGCTAACGATCTGCCCCCGGCATGGCTTCCACAAATTCCTTCATGGATCTCATAAAGAAAATCTTCAACCTGCAAAGGGTGTACGCACCTTAAAAGTGGTCCAGTGAAGGACCTCCTGTAAAGATGGCCTTCCGCTGTTAGGCTGAATCTGGCGGATTTCAGCCTAATTTTATGTGCTTCTTTGTGGTCTTCTGGCAGCTTCCCCTCTTTTAGGAACGCAATGACTGCATCCATCCAGCTTGGTCCAAGGCCCACGCACATTGTTTCTTGTTCGGTGCTCTGTTTATCTATACTCGGGGCCGACATGTAGTCGATCATAATTGTCCTTGTTTTTCCAGTTTGAATTGAACTGGCCAGGTTGGCTAATGCGTCGGCGTGGGTGTTGTCATCTCGGCTGACTTGGAGTAATCTGCAGTTCTGAAATAGGGCCGCCAGTCGGATGACTTCCTTTGCATATGCCGACATTCTTTCGTCTCTGGCTGCAAATTCTCCTGTTGACTGGTTAACAATTAATTGCGAATCACAAAAAACAATTACCTCGTCTGCCTCTGCTGCTGCTGCTAGCTTTAGTCCTGCAATTAATGCCTCATATTCTGCTTCGTTATTGGAGGCTTTGAACCCCAGTCGGATGGATTGTTCTACAATCTCTCCATCTGGAGATATCAGCAGTACTCCTGCTCCTGCTCCCTGGCGGTTTGAACTTCCATCATATAGTCTGAACGAATCGCCGATGTAGATGCTGCATGGTCTGAGCCTTTCTTTCTCTTGCTGTTTTGTCTTTGACTGGGTTTCTTTTTGTTTGTCGGGGTGATGCTCATCTCGGCTCGACGGAGCCTGAGGTGCGATGGCTTCAGGTGTGAGTTCTGCGACGAAGTCGGCCAAAACTTGGCCCTTTATTGCTGTTCTTGGCCTGAATTCTAGGTCAAACTGTCCCAGTGTTACTGCCCATTTTGCTATCCTTCCTGTTAAGTCTCCTTGATGTAATAAGGACTTCAATGGGTGCTCTGTTAGAACCACAATCTTGTGTGCCTGGAAGTAATGGCTTAGTTTCTTTGAGGCCATTACCAAGGCTAGCATTAATTTTTCCAGTGGTAGGTACCTTGTTTCTGCGTTAGCCAAAGTCTTGCTTACATAATAGACAGCTTTCTGCTCCCCTTTTTCCTCGCGGATTAGCACTGCACTGACTGCGTGTTCAGAGACTGCTAAGTACAAAAATAATTCTTCTCCTGGAACAGGGTTAGAAAGGACCGGGGTTGTGGTCAGGTACTTTTTCAGATCGGCTAAGGCTGCTTCACATTCTTCGGTCCACAGGAAGTCTGTGGCTTTTTTTACCAGGTTAAAGAAGGGTCTGCACTTGTCCGAGCTTCTGCTGATGAATCGGTTCAGGGCTGCGGCCCTTCCAGTGAGCATTTGGACTTGCTTTGCCGATGTTGGGCTCTGTAGCTCCAGGATGGCTTTGATTTGGTCTGGGCTGGCCTCTATGCCCTTTCTTGTTACCAGATAGCCTAGGAATTTACCTGACCCAACTCCGAAGGCACACTTTGCGGCGTTGAGTCGGAGCCGATATCTTTTGAGTATGTCAAAGACCTCTTTTAGGTCGGCAAGATGACCTTTTGACTCCTTGGTCTTTACGACCATGTCATCAATGTAAACTTCTACTGTTTTGCCGATCAGATGTTTAAACATCTTTGTTACTAACCTCTGATAGGTTGCTCCTGCGTTTTTCAGCCCAAAAGGCATTACCTTATAACAGTACAGGCCTTTCGGGGTGATGAACGCGGTCTTCTCCTCATCTGGAGGGTACATAGCAATCTGGTGGTACCCTCTGTATGCGTCTAAAAAACTCATCCTTTCGTGTCCCGAAGTGGCGTCAACCAGTTGGTCGATTTTGGGCAGAGGGAAACTGTCCTTGGGGCAAGCTTTGTTGAGGCTGGTAAAATCCACACAAACCCTCCACTTGCCATTTTTCTTTTTTACTACTACTGTGTTGGACAGCCACGTTGGGTACTGGACTTCTCGGATTGCCCTGGCTTCAAGGAGTTTGTCTACCTCTTCCTCCACTGCTTCGACGTGTAATAACGTCGGCCTTCTGGCTCGTTGAATCACTGGTTTTGCCGATCTGTCGACATTCAAACTGTGGCAAGTGACCTCGGGGTCAATGCCAGGCATTTCATAGGGTGTCCAGGCAAATGCCTCTATGTTTGCCCTTAAAAAATCTTCTAGTTCTTTTTCTTCTTCTTTGGCTAGGCCGGAGCCGAGAAGAAAAAATCGTTCTTCGTCGCCCTCCTGGACGAAGATTTTCTTTAGTGCTTCTTCGCTTTTCTCGGTCGGTTCTTTCCCGACGTCTTCCAGGACTTCCATGTCTCCATCTTCAACTTCTGCTTTCTTTGGCTCCTGTATACTACAGGTGGACTTTATTGCTGCCATGGAGCAATTTTTGGCTTGTAGTTGATCCCCTCTGACTTCTTCAATCCCATGCTCCGTTGGGAACCGGAGTAGTTGATGCAACGTCGAGGGAACTGCCCCCATTGCATGCAACCACGGTCTTCCAAGGATGATGTTGTATGGTGAGGGTGTGTCAATGACCAGGAATTCTGTCCTGATCTTCTTAGTGCCGGCTTGTACCTCTAAGCTTGTTGCACCCAGTGGCCATGTTGGCGTTCCATTAAAGCCGACCATCGGGCCGCTGGATTGCTCTAGGTCATCGGGGTGAAGGCCTAGCTCTCTGTAACATCTGACGTACATGATGTCACAGGAGCTGCCTTGGTCTATTAGGATGCGTTTTACTTGGCATTCCCCAACCTGGAGGGATACTACCAAGGCATCATTATGCGGATGTTGGACCAGTTCTAGGTCGGCTTCGGTAAAGGCTATCATTGGCCCTTGGCATTCTTCTGGCCGATGTCTCTTGTCCCCAACTTGGTGGATATGCTGTAAATGTGTTACCCTCTGGGTTTCTCCTCTGACCTCGTTTTCGTTGACCCTTGAGTGGATCACATTGACCACCCTTGGTTCTCCTGCCTGTGGTCGCTGTGCTGGGGGAGGGGGTGCTGCTGGTGCTTGAGGCAACCTTGCCTGTTCTTCCCTTGTTCTGGCCTCATCGACCAGGTCCCTCAGAAGGCCTTGCCTTACTAGGTCCTCCAAGTGTGCTTTTAAGGCCCTGCAACCTTGAGTTGGATGCCCTCCTTCATTGTGGTAGGCACAACGTCTGCCGACGTTTTTTCCCATGAATTCCCCTGGTGCTCTTTCTGGAGCCCTGAAATATGGTTGATTCCGAATCCGATCCAAGATTTTATGGATGGGGATCCGGAATACCGTGGTTACCGCCTATTTATTTCTTAATTCTATTTCTTGTCTGGTGGGTCCATTGTTGACTCGGCCTCGCTTTGGCGAGCCGTTTCCCTTTTCTTGCTTCACCTCTTTGTTTCCCGACGTATCTTCCTCGGCCCTGGCGTATTTCTCAATTCGTGCCATGAGTTCTTCCATGCTCTTTGGCAGTGTTTTTGCCAAAGACTTCCGTAGTGGGCAGTCATCTTTCAGGCCGTTCTTGAAAGATACGACTGCTACTTCCTGGTTGCATTCAGGTATTCGGTTGAACACCTCGTAGTATCTCTTCGCATAGGCCCTAAGGCCTTCTTCCTTGGTTATTCTTAGAGCCATCAAAGCATCAACCCTCAGGGGTTGCAGCTTGTTGGTCACGAACCTGGCCACAAACATCTCGGCCAGGCCTTCCCATGTCTTTATACTTCCTTTCGGTAACTTGTGGAACCAATCAGATGCAATTTCCCCAAAGGATGAGGGGAATACCTTGCAGAGCAATGGTTCGTTCCCGCTATATAGTGCCATTGAATTTAGGTATAGCCCAACATGAAAGTTTGGATCTGACTTACCATCATAGATTTGGAACCTCGGCATACTGAACCTCTTGGGTGGTTCGAATTTGTCCAGTTCTACCGAGAAGGCTGTCTTCGGTTTTACTGGGGAGTTTACCTCGGCCTCTGCATTTTGCTGCCTCCTCTTGAGGTAGTCCCTTAAGTCTTCTTTGCTCCTCCCTGGAGCTCGGCTGTCTTTTGATTTTAGTCTTTTTGGTATACTGCTCTCGGCCTCGAGGTGGGTCCGTTTGGTTCTCTCTTCATGGGTTGTGTCAAAGTGGAGTACTTGCCCCTGAACATGTCGATGTTCTTTGGGGTCTGGATTCTTCATGTGTTGCGTCCTTCGGGACTCTTCTTGCCTCGGCCTTTCTCGTCCGACTTCCCTGGAAGGCCGGTGAGAATGCCTTCCGCTCCTGGTATGTTGAGGGACCTCGGGGATTGTTTTTCCTCCACCCTTCTGGGTGTTGGTTGCTGGCATTGGCGTATCTTGCAGCGGGTATGGTGGTTGCATAACATTGTTCTGCATCATGAAGTTGACGACCGACTGGAGGTCCGCCAACTTGTTTGCTAATTCCTTTACTTCCTCGTCTCTGCGTAGGCACCTGTCCCTCCATACCTGGAGGTTGTCTTCATTGTAGTATTTTCCTTGGTTTGATCTTTTTGTTGTGTCACCTTCCTGGATATCGTCGTTCTCCCTGTGACCCTGGTCACGGGCTTCTGTATTGCGATTGTCTCCTTCGGTGTCAAGGTTAATCGGTCTGCTGCTTCCAGAGGGAGCATCGTCCCCCGCGTTTCCTTGTTGTCCGTTACTGGCCATCTATTCTTCCTTCGTTCCCACAGACGGCGCCAAATTGTGTGGGTAAAAATCTGACCACACTGCCCGTTTAGTGATCAGCAGCTAAGCACCGGCAGAATAGATGGCTCCAGCAACCTGTAACAGAAAAGAAAAGCTCCGGCGGTGGTTCTTCCACCCGGGGGCACTCCGACGATCAAGTCAGTATATCTCTCAAAGATAATCAAGTACTAAATTGAATACTCAAAGTATAAATTGCATACCTTAGACCCACGGGGGTGCCTCTCTTTTATAATATACTCAATCCAAGTCCAACTAGAAGTACGACTTCTATGAACTCCAATCTTAGTGCTTACTCTGGACTCTTTAAGAGATAGAGATAAACTCCCTAAGAGCTTTTATCCTTATCTTAACTAAGTCCCCTCTTTGCCTTAGGACTCTTGTCCCTTATCTTCGGACTCCGACATCTTCGGAGATGACCTCGGCTTCTCCAGGATTACCTCGGCTTCTCCGAGATTACCTCGGCTTAACTACCAGGGCACGTGGCACCTCGGCTGACACGTCGGCGTCACCATGCCACGTGTTGGTATTCAAAAAATATGTCCCCACATTGCCCATATTTTTTGTATTGCATTGAATCAATTTGTAGTACAATGCATGTATGAATCCTATATCCATTTCCCCATCTATTATTTGATGAACAAATAAAAAAAAGAGGCAGTGTTTATGAATCATGTTGGACTTGTTGGTGCAGGTGGTACAAGAGACCATTGATTCAAATGCAAAGATAGAGTTCAGGCCAAACACAGAGGATGACCCCCACAGGAGAAAGCCAGACATTTCAAAGGCCAAAGAACTTCTCGGGTGGGAGCCGGTTGTCTCCCTCCGGGACGCCTTCCTTGCACGGTTTTTGACTTCCGACAACGCATATTTGACGACTAAAAGGGCAGTGGCGCCACGGGTATGTCCTCAGCATAGATTGACATAAACCAAAGGGCGCAGTGAGGAAGAAAGTAGAAAGAGGCAAGAGTAGAACATGATAAATGTTTTAAAACAACTATATTTATTGTCTCTCTGTCACTTCCTTTTCACACATTTCCCAAAACAAAGAGGGAAAAAGAAGAGATGTTTTGTGGAGTACATATATATGTATCTTTCTTTAGAGTTGGAGATATCCATTTTTTGCATTTGTAGATTGTCTTCTTCTTCCTTCTATTATGTAATTTGTTTTTGTCTTTCATTTTCAATATTATAAGATCTGTTGTTACTCAACAACGATGTATTTAATATTATAAGATCTGTTATTACTTAATAACGGTATATTTTCAATTTGTTCGGTGCAGTTTATAAATTCTCTTTGTAATTATTTAAAATGATTTATTTATTTATTTTTATTTTAAGAACTTATGCTAGAATGTGTTATGCAACTTTTACTTGTAATTTATAAGATGAAAAATTAGTTTAAAATAGCTAATTATTTAGAAACTGATGAAAGGGTGAAGATTTTAATTTTTTTTCCGATTATGTTAATATTAAACATGAGAAAGCTGCATTAAATATGCCCAATATACTTTTCAAGTGCTAGTTGATTGGTTGGGGAGGGGGGCTCAACATCCCTCGATATTTGAATGAATAAAATCAAGTGCAATGGGTAACAAATTTAAGTACTAAATTTGGGTAGTCAAATTTAATCAACAATGTTGCAAAAATAAACACATATCTCCAAATTCCAAAATTCATAATGTTAATATCATCTTCAAAATTTAATAATCAAATTTAATCAACAATATTCCCACACTAAAAACAACACATCTCCAAATCCAAAAATTGTAGAGGGCCGAGCCCATTACATTTTAACAATCCACAAACTAATGACCCACGGGCTACGGCCCACAAAATCACTCTCGACTCGCATGACGTCAGCAGCACCTTACGCATGTGAAACCTAACCCTAACCGTAATCAGGCGGTTGGGTCATTTCAGGGGCGTGTTCTCTCTCTATATATTTCGAGTTTCAGTCTATCACTATCGGCTTGTGGTTGTAGACGAAGCGACGATGAGTTGAGACGGCGGAGCCGCTGCCGGTGGTGGTGGTGGTGCGAAGGGGAAGAAGAAGGGAGTGATGCAGCTGATGGAAGATAAGATCATGGACGTCGCTTCACTGGAAAAGTTCCTCCAGGAACCGCTCAAGGTCGGCGGCAAGGCCGGAGCTCTTCGCGACTCCGTCACCGTCTCTCGTGAAAAGAGCAAGATCACCGTCACCTCCCCCTTCTCTAAGCGGTAAAATTTTCCATTTTTATTATTCTGATTGTTTGCTAAGAAAATGGGGGAAATATTATTGAAAATGTAGGGTTTGGGTTTGGGATCGTTAATGGGGCTGAAGTTTGGCTCTTTGGCTGTTGATATTGTGCCTCTGAGATGAATGCAGCACCCTATATCAATATGGAGAAGGAAAGATAAGATTGGTTGTTCTTTCAAACTAGTTACTTGTTCTTTTTCCTATATTGTCTTAGAAAGTTTCCATCATCATCATAATCATCACACAGAGAGAGACAGAGAGAGAGAGAGAGAGAGGCGAGGTCGAGAGGTGCAGATCTGTAATATTTCGCCAGCAGCATCCACCTTTGTGGTCACTTCCACTGCCACTGCAGATTTAGGCTTGGTTTGGGGTACACTATTTAAGTCACATATCTTATTTAAGTTATATCATCTCTCTACCACATCACTTCAAACTTAACCCATATTCAGCCCATATTTCATAAAAAGTTAAAAAATGCATTTATTTAGATCATTCCAAATCACCCCTTAAACTCATATCAATCAAGCTAAGGACTAGGTTTCTGATAGCATAAACACAATATAGATGAAACCCCTAACCTGTTATTGCCGACCGTCTTCAAGGAGGTTGTAGAGGCATCGTTGAAGCCCTAGGACTCCCTTCCTCACTCAGAATCATGGTGATTCTGAACCCTCCGAAGGAGGCTTCGGTGGTGCGTCATTGGATATATCGCACTGGATGTATTCGATGGGGACGAGGGCTGCGAGCGACGTGGTAGACTTTCCAGGGGCCGTCGGGGTGTCGGAGAGAGAGGATCTCGACGAGGCTGTTGCCACTGATGCCGGTGACGCGCCGATGATCAGGGCTACGCTCTGGTACTTTTGAGGTGCACTGTCGTCCTCAAATTTCGGAGAAGAATGGTTTGGTTTTGGTTTTCTCTGTGATTGAAGTTAGGGTTTCAAGTGTGGGTGAGAGAGAGACAGAGAGAGCAGCTGAAGAGAGAAGAGGAGTGGAGAGAGAGTGAGAGAGAGTAGAGGGAAAAGAGAGAGGAAGCGTGACTTGTTTTTTGTTTTAGGGTTTTAGGATCGTGTAATGATATATATAAAGAAGGGTATGTTAGTCATTTTGTTTGAGCTTATTTTTTTGGACAAAATATTTTAGCGTCTGGACTTTTAGACAAATAAAAATACATTTTATATTTTTTTGGCCCGAGCATCCATTTTTAATTCTTACATGTTTATTATTTAATATAAAATTGAATATTTGTTATTTGCCAAGAATTTAAAAATTCATGGATTAATGGGTTAGTTGTTGTTAATATGAGATTCTAGGTCTAAAAATGATTAACCCTATTAGGTTGGTTTGGCTCTTGAATTAGCTTGAGACTAACCCAAACAAACTATATGTATTTTATATATATATATATATCATATATGATTTCATTCAATAATTATATCCTTAAAGAGTGGCAGTGGAATTGACCAAGACAAATTGGTAATTTCAGAAGATTTTTTAATAACTATTTTTTTCTTTGAAATTTTGTTTTATAATAAGCATTTATAAAATAAAATAAAAAATAGGTGGAACTACACTTCTAACCTGAGTTTATTTGGGTTAGTTTTCAAACAATGTTTGGTTTGGTTTTGGATCTAAAAATTTGGAATCAATCATGATCACATTGGTTCATTTCTAGGTTTGGCTCTAATCTGAACCAACCTTACTCACGTCCATCTTTACAATAAACCTTGTCAGATGGGATTTTTTGTGGATTGTGACCCATTATTACTAATATTTTTTAAGTTGCATTGTTGACATATGTTTACTTTTTGACCAAATTTTCCAAACAATAACATGAAATTTTGAAATTATAAGTTGGGAAAACATAATTATTGTTATGTAGTTTGTATATTTTGAAACAATGTGTGTGGAAGAAATGGATATGAGCTTCTATATTAAAGCAAGAAACATGCTTTCTCCATTCATAATTCCAGAATCTCATATTGTTGTGACAGAGATTTGGCTAATGTAGTCAACAATGTAATCTGCAAAATACTAGTTGTATAATCACGTATATTAATCATAAAAAATAGCTTATTTGTCACTATTTATTGTCACTAAAACACTAGTTAACAATGATACATATACTTATACAAACAAAATAAAAAAAACTAAAATTATCAGTGACAAATAATTGATGAATTTTACATTATTGGAATAGAAATAATGCAAAACGAATATGACCAACTTGAAAGAAGTTAAAATTTATAAATAAGAAATAATAATAATTATAAATTCAAACAAAATGTAAAACAAGCCATTTTAAAAAGTTAAAATGTAGGGACTCAAAAAATATTGAAGAATAAATACATATATTGATTATTGTATTTGACGTGGAGAATGATTCTATATATTGAGAGTAAGGCCAGTTTTGGCAAGTCTAAAATAATTTAGAAGTCAAAAAGTTATACAAAAAGCAAAAAAGTCATTACTATTCACAAATAAAAAATATTAAAAAAATATTTTATATATTTTTATAATATAAAAGTTTGATGCATGCTGTAAGCCGTGCTTGTGAAGAAGGAATGCCATTACACACTTTTTGGAGAAAAAAAAAAATACATATGTAAAGTCACAAAGTTTGATGGTAATATATGCCTGTAAAAAATCACGTTGATCGGATATTGTTAACTATACGATCAAATCAGTTTTGTATAAACAAAACGGATGATGTGATAGTTAACTGTTGAAAAAAACTAATCCGATCATATAGCTATCGATATCCGATCAACGTGATTTTTTACAGGTATATAATACACGACGAGTTGTACATATTGAACGATTCAGATTATTAAAATGGGACCCATGGTGGCCCCCACGGATCGACCATCATTTTCCAAACACTTTGTCTCGAAGAAGGCAATTTTTTTCTGTGTAAGACATGCTAGGACAGCAGGGTAGCCATACAACCACTCAACTTTCTTCTACTTTACACTTTATTTATATAATTTTTTATTACATATTTTTTCGTAAAAAGACAAAACGTTAACCCAAACATCTATATTTTTTTTTTTCAATTTTTTAGTTCAAAAAAACAAAAAGTGTATTTATGTAATTTTTTTTTGCCCCAAAAAGTGTATAATGGCCTTTCTGCTTTATAAATACGGCTGACAGCATTCATCAAATTTTTGTATTATAAAAATATATAAAATATTTTTTTAATATTTTTTATTTGTGAATAATAATGATTTTTTTGCTTTTTGTGTAACTTTTTGGATTATTTTTGATTTGCCAAACCTGGCCTAAGAATTTCAATGAAAATTTGGAAGAGCTAACACTCTACAAGGTATCATAATTTCCTTGTATTCTTTCTTGGCCACTCCCCAATTAAAATTTGGGCACTCAATTCACAAATTCAAATCTCAATTTTGTTTGTCCAAAAGTCTAGGCGCTGAAATAATTTATCTAAAAGGACAAGTTTAAGCAAAATGACCAAAAAAACCCTTATATATATAAATCATATAACTCGGTTCAACTTCAAGTAGCACGCTCTCTCTTTCTTTTTTCAAGCTCTCTCTATCTCTTTGTCTGTGTTTTCTCCGTCGTACTCCTCAAAAAGAGAGAGAGAGGGAGAGAGAAGTGAGGTCGAGAGGTGCAGATCTGTAATATTTCACCAGCAGCATCCACCTTTGTGGTCACTTCCACTGCCACTGCAGATTTAAACTCATATCAATAAAGCTGAGGACTAGGTTTCTGATAGCATAAACACAATATAGTTGAAACCCTTAACTTGGTCTTGCTGGCCGTCTACAAGGAGTTCGTCAGAGCCCTGATACTCCCTTCCTTACTCAAAATCATGGTGATTCTGAACCCTTCGAAGTAGGCTTCGGTGGTGCATCGTTGGAGATATTGCACTGGATGTATTCGATGGGGTGGTCGACGTTACATGGCAGACGAGGATGGTGAGTGACATTGTGAACTTTCCAGGGGGCGGCTGGGGTGTTGGGGAGAGGGAGGATGTCGGCGAGGTAGTTGCTGACGATGTCGGTGACGCCGATGATCAGGGCTATGCTCTGGTACTTTGGAGGTGCATCATCGTCCTCGAATTTCAGAGAAGAATGGTTCGGTTTTGGTTTTTCCTGTGATTGAAGTTAGGGTTTCGAGAGGAGATGAGAGAAGAGAGAGAGAGAGAGAGAGAGAGAGAGAGAGAGAGAGAGAGAAAGCGTGACTTGTTTTAGGGTTTTAGGATCGTGTAATGACATATATAAATGAGGGTATGTTAGTCATTTTGCTTGTGCTTGTCCTTTTGGACAAAATATTTTAGCGCTTGGACCTTTGACCAAATAAAATTACAATTTATACCTTTGGCTCGAGCACCCATTTTTAATTCCTACATGTTTTTATTTAATATAAAATTGCATATTTGTTATTTGCCAAGAATTTAAAATTCATAGATTAATGGGTTAGTTGTCGTTAACATGAGATTCTAGGTCTAAAAATGGTTTACCCTACTAGGTTGGTTTGGTTTTCGAATTAGTTTGAGATTAACCCAAACCAACTATATATATATATATCATATACGATTTCATTCAATAATTATATCCTTAGAGAGTTATAGTGGAATTGACCAAGACATTGGTAATTTCATAAGTTTTTTTAATAACTCTTTTTTTTCTCTAAAATTTTGTTTTTTAATAAGCATTTATAAAATAAAATAAAAAATAGGTGGAACTGCACCTCTAACTTAAGTTTATTTGGGTTAGTTTTCAAACAATGTTTGGTTTGGTTTTGGATCTAAAAATTTCGAATCAATCATGATCACATTGGTTCATTTCTAGGTTTTGCTCTAATCTGAACCAACCTGACTCACGGCCATATTTACAATAAACCTTCTCAAATGGATTTTTTTGTGGATTGTGACCCATTATTACTAATATTTTTTAAGTTGCATTATTGACATATGTTTACTTTTGACCAAATTTTCATTACAATAACATGAGATTTTAGAATTATGAGCTGAGAAAACATAATTTTTATTATGTAGTTTGTCTATTTTGAAATAATATGAGCTTCTATATATTAAAGCAAGAAACATGTTTTTCCCATTCATAATTTCAGAATTTTATTTGGCTAATGTAGTCAACAACGCAATCTACAAAATACTAGTTATATAATCATGATTTATTAATCATAAAAAATAGCTTATTTGCCATTGTTTATTGTCACTAAAACACTAGTTACCAATGATACATAAACAATAACTAAAATTATCAGTGACAAATAATCGATGAATTTTACATTATTGGAATAGAAATAATGAAAAACAAAGTTGGTCATTGAAGGACCAACTTAAACGAAGTTAAAATTTGTTAATGAGAAATGATAATAATTACAAATTCAAACAAAATGTATAAACAAGGCATTTTAAAAAGTGAAAATGTAGGAACTCAAAAAATATTGAAAAATAAATACATATTTTGATTGTTGTATTTGATTTGGAGAATGATTCTATATATTGAGAGTAAGAATTTCAACGAAAATTTGGAAAACTAACACTCTACAAGGTATCATAATTTCCTTGTATTTGTTCTTGCTTACTCTCCAATTAAAATTTGGGCACTCAATCTATAAATTGAAATCTCAATTTTGTTTGGCCAAAAGTCTAGGTGCTGGAATATTTTGTCTAAAAGGACAAGTTTAAGCAAAATGACCAAAAAAATCCTTATATATATATATATATATCATATAGCACAATTCAACTTCAAGTCACACTCTCTCTCTCTCTTCAAACTCTCTCTCTCTCTTTCTCTGTGTGTGTTTGTGTGCGCGCGCTTCCTCTGCCCTCTTCCGTTGATGACCTCTTCCCTCTCTGACAGATCTAAGTTTGGTGCAACACTTCACACCTCTAGTCCCTCTCTACTGTCACCGTGGCACACCGAGTCGGACTGTGAAGGCTTCGTTCTCAAGGTCCTTCCGCTCTAGCTCCGCTCTCCAATCAAGCTCTTGTGATGCACTGATAATCACAGGGAACTCATCGAAGTTGTCTTCGACATTGCTCTCTCCCACAAACTCCGCCACCCATACTCAGATCTCTTGTAGCGACCCCGATTTGTAAATAACTACTAATTCGTAATTAAGAATGCTAACAAGTGTTTAGAATAGAATTATGTGTTATTATTAATTGTAATATGTGCTTTGTAGTAATTTGTGCATATCTATCTGATTTGAAAATTATTTGTCATGATTTCTACTTTGAATCTGAAATTGTTAGCCAAAATGCTTTCAAAAACCGAATTTGAGTTCAGGGATTGACTAACTAGAATATTTGGAACCATATGAGAAGTTTTGTTAAAAAATTGATTCAGTTTAGTAAAATCGCATGTGATTAAATTGAGCCTTAATTGGAACTATTGTGGATTAATTGAGTTATGTGCTAACCTTGATTAATTAAGGTTACTTATGTTTAATTAAGACGATACATGATTTATGCCTAATCTGCTTCTATTCATGATTTAAGATGTGATTAAGCGTATTATGTGCTGAGGCATTTTGTAATGTTGGGCGTAGAGGATTAAAATCCTTTAGTGGGTGTGTGCTGAGAAATTTGTGTGAGTGTATTAAAAAATTTGAGTTGGGCATTTTGTGTTGACTGTAGGGGATTAAAACCCTTGTGTGTGTCTGTGTGTGTTAGAGTTTTGCATGTGTGTGCACGTGTATTATGCTCAAGAAGTGAGTGTGTGTTGTGTATATTTAGCTGAGTGAGGGAGTGTTTGTATCATTCCTTTGCTTATTTGGTTCTTTGTGTTGAGAGAGTTCGAGCTTAAGAGAAAGAGAGAGAGAGTTTGGCTTTAGTGAAAGAGGTCAAAAGTTTGAAGAAGAAGAAGAAAACTAGGAAAATTCATCTCACATTTCTGAAATTAAAGCCTTGGGTAAGGATTTTATGTCAAATTTCTGTAGCTATTCCTCCATGCGTCATGATTTCATCAAGTTTTAAGCTATTTTCATGAGAGTGCAAGAAATGGGTCTTTGAACATGTAGATTACTTTCATGTGTATTCATGGTAGATCATCTTTGATTTTATCATTTTAAGTTTGAGTTTTAAAGTCCTTGTATGCATGTGAATTTAAATCATGTCCATTGTTTCATAAATTTATGGGTTTGTTGATCACCATTTACATGTTATGAAAAACCATGAAAAGAATTGAAAAATCTTGCATGAAGGAGTTTTGATTCAAATCTTTCAAGAATTGATGAGTTTTTGAATAAAAGATGTTTTAAGGGTCTTGTATTGAAGTTTTCTAAAGCTATTTTATGTGTTTGATCAAATCATGCAAGACCCTAAGTTTTGAAAGTTGTTTGGAAGCCATTTTTGTTAAGCTTGGTGCCCAGAAATTCACAATTGGTTCGAGCGAAGAAGTGGTGGCTTGAGCCAACATTACGAGCTCCCAGTATTTTGAACTTTGCAAAAGCTGGCTCAAGCGAAGGAGTGGTGGCTCGAGCGAGCTCAATTTTTGCCTTCAGCTGGCTCTAGCCACCAATTTATTTTTAGTATGTTTTCAAAAGATGTTTTAAGTACATATCTTCACTCCCATCTCTTTTCGGGCATTCTTAGGCATGATTTATGAGCCATTAAGGATTAATGAGCTAAGAAACAACATACGTAAATGAATTAGAAATTATGTGTCGAATCTGAGTATGTGGTTCTATATGAACAAGCTATGTGACATGGAATGAATATGAAGTTAAAGAAAGAAAGCTAAACCATGTATGACCACATGAATGAGTAATAATGAGACATGTTTTGTGCTATGTACATTTATGTTTGTAGGTCAAGACTCGAAGACTGACCAACCGTTTTTGAAAGCTCACGTTGAGTAACATTTCTGTAAAGATATGTTCATATGAATTATGTTCCAAATGTGATTTGATAAGTTATGATTTCTAAAGTGATGATTATTTACGTGAACGAATGTCCTATGTTTGAAATCTATTATGGCATCCGTAGATAGTCCTAAGTCATGGGGGACGGCATGTAAATGCGGGTCCATGGCATACATGTGATTACGAGATCTCGTTAGCCACTTCATTGCGGTGATATGTGTTTAATCGGTATCCGTAATCGATTACTCTAGTTGGAAGACGATATGTGATGTGTTCTATGGAATGTACCATTATTATGTTTAGATACGAGAATGATTATGCAATGATCTGTTTTATGCTTATGACATGTTCGGATTTCGTTCACTAACCTCTTTACCTTAATGTTATTCACTGGGTTTTAGCTCACTGTGTGTATATATATGTATAAGTGGGCATTCTGGAGATCGAGCCTGAAGGCTTTTGTCAATCTGTGTTTTGTTGTCAGCCAACCATTGTGCCTCACGTGGAGGTTCTTGAAATGTTGTGTGTTATAAGTTCTGGTTGTTTCTATATATAGGACTGTTTTGTTTTTTGTTGGCTGTACTTAAGATGTTATAGTTAAGTGTGTGGGCATAACGTGAAAATGATTTTTGGTTATGTATTTAAAGTTTTAAATATTCTGTTTCATGTAAGTCTACACAGCTCATTGGACAACTATATTTATGTATTTGCTTCCGCTAGTCCCTTAATTTTGTTAATCTGTTCAGAGGCTTTCGTTAATCTAAGGATTACTGGCCGGTTACGATACTAAACCTATAGGGGGGTTTGGGTTGTGACATCTCTCTCTCTCCCTCTCCCTTCGCTGATCTTATGCATATTTACTATCGCTTTCGTCTTATCATCACCTCAGATCGGTAGCTACAATGGTGATCCGAGAGATAGATTCAAGGTTTTAAAAAGCGATTGCAACCGTTACGTAATGTCGTTGCGTAATAGTTGTGGTGGTTACTGCCACCCGTTACGGTTGCTTTTGCGGTGTGATTGAGATTCACAAGTGTATCGGCTGTAACGGCCTGTTACGCACCATTACGTAACGGTTTTGAATTGCTTCTTTGGGAAAAAAAAAAAAAAATGGGGGAAGAAGGATAGAGAGAGAAGAGGGAAAATGGAGAAGTAACAGATAGAGAGAGAAGAGGGAAGATGAAAAACATGTTATTGATTTGTTGAAGCTGTTGGACCTATGTTATTCTATTCAGCTACTATTACTCAACTATTTTGTTTGTGTGTGTCCATCTATATATTGTTTGAAAATAATAATAATAATAATAAGTGTAGTCATTATCTATTTGGCTTGATTAAAAATATATATATATATATATATATATTTAGGCTCTTATGTATTCTTTTACTTTTGTCATTATTTATCTTATATATAATAGTTTGTGATTGATTTTTTTTTTTTTGTAAAATGTCTAGAAAACATATCACCTATAATTATATATTAATACATATTTTATACAAGTTAATTTTTTTTTGATTAGTTAATTTTATTTTTATTTACAGGTTATCCAAAAAAAGAATGAATATTCAAGTGATCCAAACAAAAAAAAAGCAAAATTCTTTATAATTTATTTTTTAAAACTATTCAAGTTAAAATTTGCATATACTTCCACAAGTAAAATAATTAAAAAATAATTTTATACATCTAAGTCTAATAAATATTTTTTTTGCCACAAGCGTAATATGGATTATGACATATAAAGTCATTAATTATTAAATAAAATGTAAAAAACTTAGTTTATAGTGATTTAAAAATATGAAATATATTGGATCATACTTAAAAATTTATAAAAATTGATCAATATTTATTCTAAAACCCAATAAATATGATTATGAAAAAAAAAATTGCGTATTGGTAAGTTTTATATTTTTTTTTCAAATTGTGCGAAAAATAAAAAAATTTACGGTTCTGATTTTCGTAACCGTTACGCTACGGTCTTTACACCCTGCAACTGCGCCACAGCCACCGTTAACGCCACCGCAACTGTTTTTTAGAACCTTGGATAGATTCCAAAAATCTGTTGCTCTCTCTCTCTCTCTCTCTCTCATCTTCACTCTGTTTCATGCTATATTACATTTATATATATATATATGTGTGTGTGTGTGTGTGTGTGTATGTGTGTATATCTGTTTGTGAATGGCTTTGAATATGAAACCCTAACCCTATATATATTACATTTTTTTTTGTTGTTTTTAATCTGGTTTGGGCCTTTTTTTGTAGTTTTTAATGGTGATTATAGCATGAGATAGTTAAGATTTGAGTCAAGATTTGTTGTACTGGCAATCTAATGTTGTTTTCATCATTTTAATTTTGGATGGAAGGATAAATCTATGGATTTATTGTTCTGTTGAACATGTTCATCATCATGTTCATTGTTGTGGTTGTGGGGGTGTTATTGTTATTGTTATTGTTGTTGATGATGATGATTATGATGATCAAAATCAATCATACAATTTTTTGATTTTATTTTTGTGTTGAATAGATAGGGATGAGAGAGATAAATGGAGAAGAAAGATTTGAATAGATAATAAAATATGTTTAAAATTTAAATAGATAAAAAAAAAACTTAAATAGATTAAAAAAAAAATTGAACAAATAGTTTTAAACAGATAAGTGAAAAAATTGAATAGATAATCAAATTTGGATAGATATTTGAATAGATAAGGGAAAATTTTGAACAGATAGTGAAAAATTTTGAACAGAGAGGGAAAATTTTTGAATAGATAGTCAACAAAAGTCAACAGATAAATTAAACGATAAAATTAGAAATAAAATGTCCTCTAAAATTAATAAAAGGATTTCTTACCAAATTATTTAACAAATGGTATAACTTTTACCCCAAAAAATACAACAATGTTAGGTGTGTTAGATAATGTCTCAATGGGACCACATATTTAAATGTGGTGTTATCATTTATAAGAAGCCTGCAATTTAAGTGATTCAATTTAGTTAATAGGCTTAAGAGCATATGTGTCATGGACCTAATGTGTAGATACTAGTTGAGTAATTTCTATTTCTATGAGGGGCAGAAATAGAAATTAAAACATATTGATTAAGTTGGTTTTCATAAAAAATTGCCACATGGTTGTGTTGTTGAAAAACCTATTTCAACCTTATATTATTATCGTCCCTAATCCTGCCAATGGTGAGGAACTGCCATTCTTCTTCTATTTCCTCTCAAGGAGAATTGATAAGGCACTGGTAAAGGAAAGGATTAGAAGACAATAACAAAATCAATAACAAAGGGTTTATTGATAATCACGCTTTCGTTTAACCGTTCATCGATGGATTCGGGTAAGTTTTTGTCTTGATTTCTTGATGATTCACATGGTAGATGTTCCAAAGCATAAATTTTCATGTTCTGAAAATAATGTTTACAAGTGATATCAGAGCGGTTATATCATGTGTATTATTAGAAATTGATATGCTTTATTCATCCAATTTGGTTTCTTGTTTTTCGGATTCTGTTTTTTTTTTTTTTTTTTTTTTCCTGTTGCAAATTCTGTTTGGTTTCTGGAAATGTAAAATTCTGTTTGGTTTTCGGTTCTTTGTTTGATTTGGGTAATTCTGTTTGCTTTAGTTCATCAATAATTGAGGGTTTATTTATATCATGTATATATATATTTATTCTCATGCGGTTTGATTTGTTTGATTGTGAACATTGGTTTAAAAAAAAAAAAAAAAACACACCCACTTCCGTCTGCCTACTTTAAGCGTTTGAAAACAGAGCAGTTTTATTATCATTAGTGACTGTTTCAAACGATTTGTTCATTTTTCTTTTGGGCAGTGTTCTTAATCTCTTAATGCATGTGTTGTGGCTTGGTCTTTGGTTTTTTATTAATCTATCCATGCATGTGTAGTTTTCTATAAGAGGTTTGGCTTTGGAATTTAATAATCAATTCTTGCATGTATCTTAATCTATTCATGTATGTGTTGGTTGGCCTTTTGTCATCAATTCTTGTATACGGTTTAGTTTTTTTTTTTTTTTTGGAACCATCAATTATATATATATATATATGTATATAATTGGGATTGCTGCAAAGTATATTATATATACGGGGTAACAAATTAAGAAATCTTTAACTTTAATGTAATTTCATACAACGTCTACAGAAATTTAATTTTCTAACGTTCTAAATATAAGTCAATTCAAACAAGATGTCACAAAAGTGATCTCTCTTGTCTAGATTGTTTTATATGGAATGTTTTGATGTTCATGTATGTGTATTTCATGCGGGTATTTATCGGTCCAAAGACATGATTAATACTTGGCAGAATTACACACACATTTTGTGGTGATAAACATGTGCCAATTGTCAAGGAAACCTAATGTGAATAATAAATCCATCAAAAGATAGATTTGTTATTTGGCATAACTTATTGTCAATGTTTGATCATTACAATAAGAATACCACTTACAATTAATATCACTACCCAAAGGCTTGGTATTAATGTGGTGCTAGGTATCTTGAGATGTTGTCATTAAATTAATTTATTTAGAGATTATCTGTTTAGTTACTTAATGTGAGCATAATTGTTTATTCCTTTTATTTTATTTTCTATTCAGCTTTAATGTCAACTACTTCAATCTCTGCCAACATGAACAATGTTCCAATGTTAAATGAAACAAACTTTAAGGACTGGAAAGAGAACATATTGATTGTTCTCGACTGCATGGACATAGACTTGGCATTAAGAATGCCAAAACCGAATGATCTCACTGAACAAAGTACTCCTGACGAAATTGTGTACTTTGAAAAGTGGGATCGTTCTAACAGGCTAAGTCTTATGATCATGAAGCGTGGGATTCCAGAAGTTTTTCGGGGTGCCATAACAGAGGATGTTACCGTTGCCGGTGAATTTCTCTCAGAAATTCAAAAGCGTTTTGCTAAAAATCATAAGGCTGAAACAAGCACGCTTTTAGCAAGCTTGATTTCAATAAAGTATAAAAGCAAGGGTAATGTTCGCGAGTACATCACGGAAATGTCTCATCTTGCTTCAAAACTTAAGGCACTAAAGCTCGACCTATCTGATGATTTGCTCTTGCATTTAGTTCTCATCTCTCTTCCTGCACAATTTAACTAATTTAAGGTCAGTTATAACTGCCAGAAGGAGAAATGGACTCTCAATGAGCTCATTTCCTTTTGTGTGCAAGAGGAAGAGAGATTGAAGCAAGAAAGGACTGAAAGTGCTCATCTGGCAAGCACCTCCAAGCATACGGGCAAAAGAAAGCATAAGGGAAAGGAAGTTGCTGCTCCTAAGGGTCCGGAACCAAAGAAACAGAAAGTGCAGGATGGTTGTTTCTTTTGTGGCAAACCCGGACACCGAAAGAAGGATTGTGCCAAATACGTCGCCTGGCGTGTAAAGAAAGGTACATTTTATGTTTTGGTCTGTTCTGAAATAAATTTAGCTTCAGTACCAAGAAACACTTGGTGGGTAGATTCTGGTGCTACTACTCACATATGTGTTTCTATGCAGGGTTGCCTGAACTACCGAAAGCCAACTGATGCTGAAAGATACATCTTTGTGGGTGATGGCAAGTCCATAGAAGTGCAGGCAATAGGGCACTTTAGATTATTGCTGAAAACTGGTTATTATTTGGATTTATTAGACACTTTTGTTGTAACGTCCTTTAGACGGAATTTAATTTCTGTTTCTGTATTGGACAAATTGGGATATTGTTGTTCTTTTGGAAATATGAAGTTTAGTATGTCTATTAATTCAAATGTTGTTGGTACTGGTTTACTTAATGCGTTTGATAATCTATATTTGCTCGAAACTGTTGCATCTTATAATGAAACCTTGCACGTGGAATCACGAGGTACAAAGCGTAAATTAACTAAGGAAAATTCAGCCTCATTATGGCACAAACGCCTAGGTCACATCTCTAAATCTAGAGTTGAGCGCCTTGTGTCTGATGGCATTTTGGACTCTCTTGATTTTTCAGATTTTGATGTCTGTGTTGAGTGTATCAAGGGAAAACAGACCAAAATGAAGAATATGGTGCCCATAGGACTACAGATGTCTTACAATTAATTCATACGGACATTTGTGGACCATTCCCTATGGCGTCTTGGAATGGTCAACAATATTTTATCACATTCATAGACGACTATTCCAGATATGGGTATCTATTTCTTATCCATGAGAAATCACAGTCTTTGGACGTATTCAAAAAATTTAAGGCCGAAGTTGAGTTACAACTCAACAAACGGATAAAAAGTGTCAGGTCTGACTGTGGTGGTGAATACTATGGCAGATATGATGGATCAAGTGAACAACGTCCAGGACCTTTTGCAAAATACCTAGAGGAATGTGGAATCGTCCCACAATACACCATGCCAGGATCACCTAACATGAATGGTGTATCTAAGAGACGAAACCGGACTCTTAAGGATATGGTAAGAAGTATGATCAGTCATTCTACTTTACCAGAGTCCCTCTGGGGTGAGGCTCTAAAGAGAGCAACTTATATCTTAAATCGGGTGCCAACTAAAGCAGCTGCAAAAACATCTTACGAGCTTTGGGTTGGGCGAAAGCCTAGTCTAAAACACTTGCATGTGTGGAGGTGTCCTACTGAGGCGAGGCCTTATAAATCTCATGAAAGAAAATTGGACTCCAAAACCATCAGCAGCTACTTTATTGGCTATGCCGAACGATCACGGGGTTACAAGTTTTATGATCCCACAAATAGGTCAATATTTGAGACGGGAATTGCAACATTTTTTGAGGATGTTGAGTTTGGGGGGAGAAATCCAGTTAGAGACATTGTCTTTGAGGAGGAAGCAGGAGTAATCCCACTTCCTACTACTACTTTTGACCAATTACCTACTACTACTGTTGACCAATTACAGGTTCCTATACCTGTCATTGCTTGAGAAGTAACTTCGGATCCTCAACCAGACAATGTTGTTCAAGATAATATAGTTCAATCCCTCATTCAAGATGAGGTAATTGTTCCTGAGGAATAAACTCTACAACCTCAACCTCAAGAACCTGTGCCATTAAGGTGATCCACAAGAGAAATGAGATTTGCAATTTTGGATGATTATATTGTATATCTCCAAGAACATGAGGTAGAAAATGGAATGTCGAAAAATGATCCAATCAACTTTCGTCGAGCCATGGAAAGTTCCAACTCTCATAAATGGATAGAAGCCATGAATGAAGAATATAAGTCTATGCAAGACAATGAAGTTTGGGAACTTGTCTCATTACCAGTTGATGCGAAGCCCGTAGGTTGTAAATGGATATTTAAAACCAAAAGGGATTCAAATGGTAATGTGGAGAGGTATAAGGCACGTCTTGTAGCCAAAGGCTTTACTCAAAAGGAAGGAATTGACTTTAAAGAAACTTTCTCTCCAGTTTCTTCGAAAGATTATTTTAGGACAATTATGGCGCTTGTTGCATATTTTGATCTTGAGTTGCATCAGATGGATGTCAAAACAGCTTTTCTTAATGGTGACATTAAAGAAACAATTTATATGGTGCAGCCAGAAAACTGTGTCAGGAGACCCAAAAAATATGGTTTGCAAATTGACTAAATCCATCTATGGACTCAAACAAGCTTCTCGTCAGTGGTACTTCAAATTTCATCAAGTTCTCACTTCATATGGTTTTGAAACTAATGTTGTTGATTAATGTGTGTATCACAAGTTCAGTGGGAGTAAACACATATTTTTGGTTTTATATGTTGATGATATATTGTTTGCCACAAACGATATAAACTTATTTCATGACACCAAGAGATTTCTATCTAAGAATTTTGAAATGAAAGATCTCGGTGATGCTTCCTTTGTATTAGGAATCGAAATACACTGAGATCGTTCTCGGGGTATTCTGGGATTATCACAAAGGAGCTATATCGAAAAAGTACTCAATAGATTTGGCATGCAAAATTGTAAATCAGGTGAAAACCCGGTTGCTAAGGGAGACAAGTTTAGTCTCAGCCAATGCCCGAAGAACAGTCTTGAAATTCAAAAAATGCAAAAGATTCCTTATGCCTTGGCTGTAGGGAGTCTAATGTATGCTCAAGTATGTACGCGTCCGGATATTGCGTTCATAGTTGGCATGTTAGGCAGATATTTAAGTAATTCTGGCATGGATCATTGGAAAGCAGTCAAGCGTGTTATGCGATATTTACAGAGAACAAAGGAATATATGCTCACATATAGGAGATCGGATAAGTTAGAGGTCATTGGATATTCTGACTTCGATTTTGCTGGATGCCAAGACAGTAGGAAATCAACATCAGGCTATATTTATCTGTTAGCTGGCGGAGCAATTTCTTGGAGGTCTGCAAAACAGACGCTCATAGCTTCATCCACCATGGCCGCAGAGTTTGTAGCATGTTATGAGGCATCAAACCAAGGGATATGGCTGCGGAATTTTGTCACTGGGTTGCGTATTTTGGAAGGCATTGAAAGGCCACTTAAGTTATATTGTGACAATAAGTCTGCAGTTTTATATTCCAATAACAACAGGAGCTCGACAAAATCAAAGCATATTGATATCAAGTTCCTAGTTGTAAAAGAAAGAGTGCAAAGTTGACAGATTTCCATAGAGCACATTGGGACAAACTCCATGATAGCGGATCCACTTACGAAGGGACTTCCACCCAAGGTCTTTCATGAGCACACTGCTCATATGGGTGTTGCTCTATTTGAGAATATTTTGGTTTAGTGGGAGTTTGTATTTATATTACTGCTTTATGTCAGCCTTGAGTTTTATCTATGTAATTAGATTAATTTCTGCAGAAATGAAGTACTCAGTTTATTACACTCTGTTACGTATTGTGAAGTATTGATCTCAATAAAGTTAAGTAGGACCAGTTGGAAATAGGCATGTATGGATCATATTACATGTAATTTCCATGCTACGCATTCATGATTGATCTATATTATTTAGCTGTATTGGTATACGTGACCATTGGTGGGTCGAGTTACGATTAATGTAACGAAGACTGCTTTGATCCTATATCAATATAGTTAATGGACAAGATTGTTTGGATACCCTCAGGTCATGATAACAAATTTCAGAGCTCACTAAAGTTAAGCACATTTTTCAAGTTACATATGTGGTCCAGTGGGAGATTGTTAGATAATGTCTCAATGGGACTATATATTTAAATGTGGTGTTATCATTTATAAGAAGCCTGCAATTTAACTGATTCAATTTAGTTAATAGGCTTAAGAGCATATGTGTCATGGACCTAATGTGTAGATACTAGTTGAGTAATTTCTATTTCTATGAGGGGCAGAAATAGAAATTAAAACATATTGGTTAAGTTGGTTTTCATAAAAAACTGCCACACGGTTGTGTTGTTGAAAAACCTATTTCAACCTTATATTGTTATGGTCCCTAATCCTGCCAATGGTGAGGAACTGCCATTCTTCTTCTATTTCCTCTCAAGGAGAATTGATAAGGCACTAGTAAAGGAAAGGATTAGAAGACAATAACAAAATCAATAACAAAGGGTTTATTGATAATCACGCTTCCGTTTAACCGTTCATCGATGGATTCGGGTAAGTTTTTGTCTTGATTTCTTGATGATTCACATGGTAGATGATCCAAAGCATAAATTTTCATGTTCTGAAAATAATGTTTACAAGTGGTATTAGAGCGGTTATATCATGTGTATTATTAGAAATTGATATGCTTTATTCATCCAATTTGGTTTCCTATTTTTCAGATTCTATTTTTTTTTTTTTTCCTGCTGCAAATTCTGTTTGGTTTCTGGAAATGTAAAATTCTGTTTGGTTTTTGGTTCTTTGTTTGATTTGGGTAATTCTGTTTGCTTTAGTTCATCAATAATTGAGGGTTTATTTATATCATGTATATATATATATATATATATATATTTATTCTCATGCGGTTTGATTGGTTTTATTGTGAACATTGGTTTAAAAAAAAAAAAAAAAAACACACCCACTTCCGTCTGCCTACTTTAAGCGTTTGAAAACAGAGCAGTTTTATTATCATTAGTGACTGTTTCAAACGGTTTGTTCATTTTTCTTTTGGGCAGTGTTCTTAATCTCTTAATGCATGTGTTGTGGCTTGGTCTTTGGTTTTTTATTAATCTATCCATGCATGTGTAGTTTTCTATAAGAGGTTTGGCTTTAGAATTTAATAATCAATTCTTGCATGTATCTTAATCTATTCATGTATGTGTTGGTTGGCCTTTTGTCATCAATTCTTGTATACGGTTTAGTTTTTTTTTTTTTTTTGGAACCATCAATTATATATATATATATATATGTATATAATTGGGATTGCTGCAAAGTATATTATATATACGGGGTAACAAATTAAGAAATCTTTAACTTTAATGTAATTTCATACAACGTCTACAGAAATTTAATTTTCTAACGTTCTAAATATAAGTCAATTCAAACAAGATGTCACAAAAGTGATCTCTCTTGTCTAGATTGTTTTATATGGAATGTTTTGATGTTCATGTATATGTATTTCATGCGGGTATTTATCGGTCCAAAGACATGATTAATACTTGGCAGAATTACACACACATTTTGTGGTGATAAACATGTGTCAATTGTCAAGGAAACCTAATGTGAATAATAAATCCATCAAAAGATAGATTTGTTATTTGACATAACTTATTGTCAATGTTTGATCATTACAACAAGAATACCACTTACAGTTAATATCACTACCCAAAGGCTTGGTATTAATGTGGTGCTAGGTATCTTGAGATGTTGTCATTAAATTAATTTATTTAGAGATTATCTGTTTGGTTACTTAATGTGAGCATAATTGTTTATTCCTTTTATTTTATTTTCTATTTAGCTTTAATGTCAATTACTTCAATCTCTGCCAACATGAACAATGTTCCAATGTTAAATGGAACAAACTTTAAGGACTGGAAAGAGAACATATTGATTGTTCTCGGCTGCATGGACATAGACTTGGCATTAAGAATGCCAAAACCGAAAAATCATTGCTCGAATTGTTCAAAACGATGTCGTTTTGAGTGTAAAACGATATAGTTTTGATTGTAAAACGATATTGTTTTGACACATTCGAGCCACAAAAATTCGGACCACCAAACATTTTTTTAAAAAATATTCATTAAATCTAATGTTTTATATTCTCTTTAATTTGAATTTTTCAACAATTATCTCTTAAAATTTCCGTCAGTAGTTAGTTCATGCTTGGGGTGGGCGTTATATATACTCAGTTGTTTGTTAAAATTACCAGCCCATCCTTCTCACAGTTTTTGATCTCCCATTGAATATTTTTTTTGGTTAGAGTTTTTCAAAAACAGTTTTCAAAAAATTTTACTTTCTTATTTTGCGTGTTTTTTTGTTTTTACTGAATTTTTTTTAATATGTTAAGTAATTTTTTTTAATATTTAGACATACCTAACATAAATATACCTAAAAAGTAAAAAAATCGTAAAAAAGACCTTTTAAAAATTCACTAAATATCAAAAATAAAAATAAAAAATATGAGAATTTAGTGTATTTTTTGTATTTTTATGTATTTATTAATTTTTTAAAATATTTTTTTATAAATTTTTTACTTTTTAAATACATCTAAGTAAGGTGCATCTAAAAAAAAATATATTTAAAATTTTAAAAATATTTATTAAAAATAAAAAAACATGAAAATTAAAAAATTTAATTTTTAAAAAACTTAATTAAAAAGACTCAAACCAAACACACGGTGATTAATTTTAGTTGTAATGGTATGTTATGGTTTATATCGAAGTAACTGCTTAGATTGATTTTGCTTCAAATATTTGAAACTGATATTTTCCGAACTTATTAGCCCATTTGTGAAACAATAAATATTCGAACTTCGGAACAGTGTGATAAAAAGTAAAATTAAAAGGAAGGTTAAGCATGATGAGGTCATACATAGTTGTGGGCTAGTAATCGGAGCTTAAATGTTATATATTTAGCACCGTTTGTATCTAAAATACTGTAAATAATATATTAATAATAATATGTCGAAACTTGGTGGTGGTTGTTGCACCCACCACGCAACGTTTTGTTTGTCCTCTACTGTTTTGTTTTTGTTTTTTTCTTTTTCTTATGGTGCATGGTGAACACCACCGAATTTTGAGATAGTATTATTAATATGTAAGCATATCTATAATATCTTTATATATATATATAGAGAGAGAGAGGGGGAGAGAAAAGAGATGGGGTATATATATAGAAAGGAAATGGTGTGGGTGGGGTTTGTCTCCACTAAAGCCTCATTTAAAAACAGACTAATTTAGTAATTTTTTAACTATTTAGTTAAAATATAAACTAAAAAAAACTACTATGTTTGGGATGACTTTTTGATTTTTTACGAAAAGATGTGTAAAAAGTAGAGAGAAAATAAAATCTTTGATTTTTTTGTATGAGGTGTTGACTTTTTAAACTTTTTTAATAATTTTTTAACTAAATATGCTGGTTCTCAAATGAGGCCTAAGTTTCGAGATTATTTAGAATATTTTAGATACAAACACTCAAAATATACAAATTTTGGTGGTGAACTTTAGAGCAATATGCAGGAGCCAAACAATCGACCACCGCAATCCTTTTTTTCCTTTTTGATCAGCAACATTTAAATTTGCTTCAGCCTAGGTAATTTGTCTGTGCTTGAGGAGCTTTGTGATGGTTATATTGAGCTGTTACTTTTTAAAAGGTTGCATGAATTCCCTTTAGCTCGCTGACATTATGAAAATATTTTGGTTTCAGTGTTAGTGTTGAGCAAAAACATGCAAACAAACAGTTTCCTCAACATCATCAACTAGCTCATTGTTCAGACAAACACACAGGATTTTTTTTTTTTTTTTTTTTTTAATAAATCTTGGAATAACTTATTTCTACATTGACCTGTGCAATAAAATTGGCAATTAAGACGCAGGATCTTTTCTTTTTTCTTTTTTTTTTTTTAAATCTCAGAATTGTAACGTATTTCTTCATTTCCCTGTGCTATAAAATTGGCCATTAAGCCTGTCAGCAGATAATACATTGCAGTAGGAATTTTTTCATGGTCAACTTCACCTCTAACAGGCATCGATTTATTGCGTACAGAACCCACCCGAAAAAGACACAACAAATTTGTGCTTTTGCATTCTACTCGAGCGCACTCTATGAAATGTGTATTTTTGTTTCTGGATGTTGTTGACTTGATCATATAGAATAAGTTTTATTTTCAATGTTTATGGGAAGTTATTACACTGCTGTTGGTATTTATCCGATGCGGGCATATACATGTGTGTAATAGTACCCTGTTGGATGACCTTCATAGTTCTGTTAAATGAGATCTCATTTGGTTAAGGTTCTATGCCCTAGTTCACTTTAGGCTTGTTGAATTTTGTTTTGCATGCCTGTTGCTTATCTTAAATAGTTGGTGGTATTCAAATATCTGAAGTATCTGACAAAGAAATATCTGAAGAAACACAATGTCCGGGATTGGCTTCGAGTACTTGCATCGAACAAGGACAGTATCATTTATGAGTTGCGATGCTTCAACATTGCTGAGAATGAGGGCGAGGATGATGACTAAATTCCTGGCAAAGGATTTCCTTTCCATCCCCACATTCCCTTCTACACTATCTTAGAATTACTTTGTTTAGAGTACTTTTTTATACTTCAGAATTTGGAATCCTGAGTTTTGTTTTACAGATTACTATAGTTCTGCAATTTGTTAACGCTAGAGTTTGATTTTTTGAATTGCTCTCTTCATTTTGAGCTTCCTATTGTGGTGAACTTGGGAATGTTTTGGCTAATTTTTTTTTTTTTTTTGGTTCATGCTCTGTGGTTTAGTTATTTCACAAGAAATATATGTGACAATATTTATGCAAACGTTTTAACATTTTACTATCTTTTTTTTTGTGAGAACATGAGAAATATTATATTAATAAAATAATAACAGTACATAAGAGCATCTCCAACCCACTAGGCATATGATGTTTGTTAGTCAAAATGCCTAATGTGACTCACTTTTTTTAACTCCAATGCACTAGGCATATGATTAGGCATTTTGGCTCATCTCAAATTCACTAGCTACATGTAGCTAGCCTTCAAGACTAGGCAAAATGTATTTAATCATTAAGATTATTTCCCTCCATCTTTGTTGTTGACGTGGCATTCTATGAAATTAATAATATTTGGATGAATAGCTAAAATAAAGAGCATGGTTGGAGTAGAACAATGAAAAAATTAACAACCAAAATAAAATGTATACTTTATAGTAATATTTAGATAGGTAAAATGCCTACTACCGTTGGAGATGCTCTTAAACAAGACTCTAATGAGCCATTCTAACCAAACAACAACAACAAAAACAAAAAAATAAAAAAATAATAAAAAAAAACACAAACAACAAAAAACAAATTCGTTAAAAAACATTTTACTGGTTTGAAAGAGAATTTCTGTATATATCTATTGGATATGTGCCCTGCAATTTTTTTCATTTGGTTTTATTCAGTCTTAAAAAAATATCAGTCATATCCTCTGTGGAAAATTATATAAAAACTATAAAATTACTAAAATTTCTCATATATGTAGCATGAATCAATACAAACAGGATTTACTAAAATAGTATCTGTAAATCTATTTATGTTGTGTTTCATTGGGGGATCGGGACATAGAAAAGGATTTATATTGTGCTTTATTGGGGGATTTGGAAATAGAAAATGAAAAGGGAGGTGAAATGTAAATAAAATATATTTTACATTTCACATAGTTTTACATATATTTTCCTTTTACTTTTTTAAATTATTTTTTAAATCTTCTAACTAAACATAGCATTAACAGGCAATCTACCACAAGATTGTGGGGCTCACATGGGAGTTCTATCCTCTCTTTTATGTGAGTCCTACTATGTCTTTTTTGTGTGATGTGAACGATTTCTATGCAATTTGTGCAATTCAAATGATATAACTAAAACAACTTCTGCAAATAATTTTTTGTTTTGTAAAACTTATTAATTTATATAATATTACTCAGAGCAAGGTAACAGATTTTCTCCGAGCTCCTTTCCCTCCACCTAACCCAACTCTGCCAAGCGTCCTACTAATACAATTGACCGAGGAAGAAGTGATGGCAAAGAGGAGTCGGATCAATAATCTAATCACCGCCACTTCAATCGAGCTACCGAGCGTTCCTCTAGTTCCATCCATCGGTCAGAGTTCGGGGATCGTGATTTGCCCTAGTCTCCATGGCTGTCCCCCCAGCTTGAGTTTCGCTGCGCCGGCAAGCACGCCCGTTCAGCCGATCCCTCGGTCGAGCTTGTGGCCGAGCTAAGCACTGAGCAGACAGTGCAGGAAGTCGAGCCCACTCCACCATGGAAGTCGGAGTTCAAACATCGGGGCAAAGAGATCCCGGCCACCGTGTCCGTCAAGAGAGACAGAGATCCCACTCCACCGTGTCCGAGTTATCGAAGGCGTTGCTGCTGCCGAGCGATGTGACCGGGAGTGATCATGTTCTTGACACCCAGCTCGTGAAATCAGCGGTCAAGTCCATGACTAAGGTACGATTCAGAATTTCATTAAGTCCCTGCTCGGTTAATCTTTTTGCTTGGGCTAACCTCCTTCCTACTTCTTGCAGACCATCCAAAAACAACATCTGGTCATGGACCGTATTGTCAATCTGCGCCACAAAGTCACCGAGCTGAACAACGTCGGTAAATACATCTCGGCTGAGCTTGGCCGAGCTAAGGCCTCTCTCGAGATCGCCAATGCTGACAATGCCAGACTTCTTGGGCAGCTCGGTAGGGCCAAGCAAGAGAAGAACGCTCTGAAGGCCGAGCTAGAAGCTAAAAAGCAGACAAGGCAGAATGTCGTGGATGAGGCCAACAGCCTCGGTTTTAAGGAGGCCGAAGACAACTATATCAAACAAGTTGAAGCTGCCAAGGACATCTACTTCAAGTCCGATTGGAAGGTTGCTTGTGAAAAATTTGGCAATGGATCTGAGACCGAGGTGTTTACCTTTCCTCGCCCCGTCTTCCTATCGGTCTATTTGATACCCTATGCCAATGAAGTCTTCAACTCTTTGCAAGAGGAGGCCGAAGAAGAGGCTGATGATGAGGCCCACTAGAAGGAGCCCAGCGACAAAGAAAAAGCAGCCGTGGTTGACCTGGAAGCCGCGACGGAGGAGGTCGGAGATGAGTTTGCCGACCTCTCCCCCGTAGCGTAGCCATTAATGCTCCATCTTTTTGCTCTGAATTTTTGTAACTGGGCTACAAGTCCCACCTCATGTACTTAAATGTTCAATTAATGAAAGTTTTTAGCAACTTATCCTGAGTATTTTTGTAATGTATTTTACGTGTCTCCCTACAACCGTGCAATACGTATCGGACAAAGTACCCACTGATCGAACCGCGAAAATCATCTCGGTAAAAAATGGAACATAACCAGTGCCCAGTGAAAATGACTTTTTGACTTGTGACCGAGTAGAAGCATTTCGGCTAAAACCATTTGAACGGAGTTGAACAATTCATCAACTTAATTGACCGAACTAAATGATCTCGGTTACAAGAGCGGAATTGAACACTTTATCAACTCCGATGGTCGAGCAAAAATCATCTCAGCTAAAATTATAGATTTGAACAATTCATCAACACGATTGGCCGAGCAAAATCATTTCGGCTAAAACCTTAGAGTTGAACAATTCATTAACTCGATTGACCGAGCAAAATCATCTCTGTTATAAGAACAGAGTTGAACACTTCATCAATTCTATTGGTCGAGTTAAATCATTTTGTCTAAAATATTAAAGGTGATCAATTCATCAACTCAATTGACCGAGCAAAATCATCTCGATTATAAGCATAGAGTTGAACACTTCATCAACTTTATGGGCCGAGCTAAATCATTTCGGCTAACATCTTGGAGTTGAACAATTCACCAACTCAATTGACCGAGCAAAATCATCTCGGCTACAAGAATAGAGTTAAACACTTCATCAACTCTATTGGCCGAGCTAAATCATTTCGGCTAAAATCTTGGAGTTGAACAATTCACCTACTTAATTGACCGAGCAAAATCATCTTGGCTAGGGCAATTGCCCCTAGTTCATTGCACAATCCATTAATCACAACAAATTGGCTATGTACGATAACTCTTTGCTATTGCGTTCATGAATTTATAAGGCGACGAAAAGAATTATATTTGTAAATCGAGGGGAATGCTTACCCTTTACAAAAAATTACATTGAAAGATGGAAACTAAAAATAAAACAACTTTAGATTGGCTGCGTTCCATGGCCGTGGTATAGTTTTGCCATCCAAGTCTTCCAGATGGTATGTCCCTTTGCCCGCTAGACCGGTGATCTTTTAAGGCCTTTCCTAGTTTGCCTCTAGTTTTCCTTCACCCGGCACTAGGGTGTTGCCCATCACCTTCCTTAGGACCCAATTCCTAACTTTGAACGGTCTGGGGTGAACCATTTTGTTATACTTCCGGGATAGTTCTTGTTGATATGTTGTGACATGGATCAAGGCCTTTTCTCGACGCTTTTCTACTAGGTCAAATTCTAAGGTAATGGCTTCGGCATTCAAGTCGGGCTCAAAATTTTCGTTGCGGATGGTGGGCATACCGATCTCCAATGGAATGACTGCCTCCATACCATATGCCAAGGCGAATGATGTCTCCTCAGTTGAACGTCTTGGTGTTGTTTAGTAAGCCCAGAGAACATTTGGGAGTTTCTCGGCCCACTTTTCTTTGGCTTTCTCTAATATTTTCTTCAATCCATCTAGAATGGTCTTGTTTGATGCTTCGGCTTGGCCGTTGGATTGAGGGTAGGCCGGAGTAGAATTATAAAATTCTATTTTTAGTTCGTCACAAAATCCTCTGAATAGCCATCCATCAAATTGAGTGTCATTGTAGAAGATTAAAGCCTTGGGGATTCCAAACCGTGTTATCACATTCTGCCAAACAAATTTCTTCACATCATTTTCTTTAATTGTCACCAAGGGCTCGGCTTCAACCCACTTGGTGAAGTAGTCCGTCGCCGCTATAAAGAACTTGCAATTGCCCCGCGCGGTTGGGAGTGGTTCCACTATGTCAAGTCCCTGCATTGTGAAAGGCCAAGGACTTGTGAGAGGAAGGAGCTCTCTAGCCGGCTAATGAATTTGGTGGGTGAACTTCTAGCACTTCTCACATTTTCTCACATATTTCTGTGCATTTGCCTACATGTACAGCCACCAGTAGCCTTGCGAAATAGCGCGGTAAGCTAAAGATCTCCCGCCGATGTGGCTCCTACATATTCCTTTGTGGATCTAATAAAGAAAAGTATCGACTCTGTTTTGGTGAACGCATTTGAGGTATGGACCGGTGAATGACTTCTTATACAAAGCACCGAATGGAGAGAGCCAAAACCGCTCAGACTTCACCAGGATTTTATGTGCCTTTTTTTTGTCGGTCGGCAGGATCATTTCCTTTAGGAAAATGATGACAAGGTCCATCCAAGAAGGACCTAGCTTGGCACATAGAACTTCCGTCTGCTGTGAGTCTTCAATGCTCGGTCTTGGAAGGAACTCAATCAAGAGAGAGCCAGGGGTTGATTTGTCAGACATGGAAGCTAAACCGGCTAACTCATCTGCCCGACCGTTATTTTCTCGGCCAATTTGTTAAACTCTTATGGCTTGAAACTTTTTGATCTGCTTTCTCACCAGAGTTTGATATTTGGTCATTCTTTCATCTTTGGCTTCATATTCTCCAGATACTTGGTTTACAACGAGTTGGGAGTCGCTGTAGACCATTAGCTCGGATGCTCGCAATTGGAGCGCGGTTTTTAGTCCAGCTAATAGTGTTTCATACTCGGCCTTGTTATTTGATGCTGGAAACCTGAGCGTGATAAAATGTTCGATGGTTAGTCCGTCTGGCGAGATCAGAACTACGCCTAGCCCAGCTCCATGCCGGTTTTTTGCACCATCCACAAAAAGTTTTCATATTTCGCCAATGAAAAGTTTCCAACATTTTGAAGGATCCTGGGATGTTTGAAGGTTTAGGCGATCATGGTTGCTCGGCTACTTGGCTATTTCTACTACAAGCGTGCCGTTGATGATTGCAACAAACGGGCCTTCATCTTTCCTTGGTGATGCGGCGTTGGATCCAACAGGTTGACCTGTTATTCCCAAATCCAACGTCGCATTGCCAAGCTAAACTAGACCTTCAAGTGATGGGTTTGTAGACAGGCGCGCAACTTTCGCGTCACCATTAATTTTTGTTGTGCTTATCCGCTTCAGCCCAGTTGCCTCGGTAAGATCCACCGGACAAACTGGGTGAATTCCGAGCGAGAATTCCGCAACAAAGTCGGCCAATGCTTGGGCTTTGATGGCGGTTCGGGATTAAAACTTGACGTTGAATTGCCCAACTTGAATGCCCATTTCAGAATTCAGCTGGAGAAGTCTGCCCGCTCAAATAAGGCTTTCAAAGGGAACTTAGTTAGCACTATGATCGTGTGAGCGTGGAAGTAGTGCGCCAATTTCTGAGAGGCCATCATTAATGCCAAAGCAAGTTTTTCCAGCGGCAAGTATCTCGACTCCATCGGGAGCAAGTTTTTGCTTACATAGAAGATTGGTAGATGTTGGGTGCCTTCTGCCCGGACGAGAACCGCACTAACAGCATATTGAGAAACAACTAGGTAAAGGTAGAGTTCTTCGCAGTGCTTCGGCGTGACCAAGAGTGGGGCGGAAGATAAATATGTCTTTAGCTCGGCCAAGGCTCTGTCACATTCTTCGTCCCATGAAAACTTGGACTTCAATGCTCAGAAAAAAGAATGGCAATGATCTGATGACCGGCTTATAAATTAGTTAAGCGCGGTTTCCATATCGGTAAGATGTTGCACGTTCTTTACCGAGTTGGGTTGCTTCAATTCCTGCATGGTTTTGATTTGGGAGGGGTCTACCTTGATGCCTCAGTTGGTGACCAGAAAGCCCAGGAATTTCCTTGACCCCACGCCGAAGGCACACTTAGACGCATTCAAACGCAGCTTGTGTTGTTTAAGAATGGCGAACATCTCTGCCAGGTCGGCCAAGTGGTCGGCCTCACGTTTGCTTTTGACCACCTTGTCATCGATGTAAGACTCCATCGTGTGGCCGAGCAGTGGGGCGAACATCTTGGTCACCATTCTCTGAAAGGTCGCCCTGGCATTTTTCAAGCCAAAAGGCATGACTCTGTAGCAAAACAATCCCCTCGGTGTTGTGAAAGAGGTAATCTCCCAGTCAGGCTCATGCATGGCGATTTGGTGATAATCGCGGTATGCGTCCAAGAAACTGAGTCGATTGTGTCCGGCTATAAGGTCCACTAGCTAGTCGATCCTGGGCAAAGGAAAACTGTCTTTGGAGCAAGTTCGGTTGACTGCCTTGTAGTCGACGCAGACTCGCCATTTCCCATTTTTCTTTGGTACCACGACTGTGTTAGAAACCTACCAAGGGTAGTACACTTCCTGGATTGCCCTTATTTCGAGCAAGTTTTTGACCTCCTTCACTACTACCTCGGCATGATGAAGGGCCGATCTCTGCGTTCTTTGAATGACTGGCCGGTCATCCGAAAAGACATCGAGTTAGTGTTAAATAAAGTTTGGATCGACACCAGGCATGTCGTAAGGCATCCATGTAAACACTTCGATATTCGCCACCAAGAACTTCACCATCTCCAGCCGTTCTTGGGCGGTCAGGCTGGATCCCAACAAAAAGAACTTGTTAGGATTATCTTCGCTGATCCGCACCTCCACCAAATCTTCAATAGCCTTTTCTTCGGCCCTAGTGCCCACATCATCTAGGACACTTTGATCTTCCGAACCTTCGATCATTTGCATGAAGCCTTTGGCTGCTCGACTCTCATTCACGGCCACAAAACACTATTTGGCCATGACCTGATCATCCAAAATCGCTTTAATCACCCCTGTAGCGGAGGGGAACCTCATAACTTTGTGGTAGGTCGACGCCACCGCCTGCATGACGTGAAGCCATCCCCTGCATAGGATCAGATTGTATGTGGAGAGCATCTTCGACACTCAAAACTCCACTTGCTTTGACCAATAGGATTATCTTTCCTATGGGCCACTCCGGTTGCGAGTTGAAACCAACCAGTGGCGGAGTTGCCGGAGCCAAATCTGTATATCTTAGTTTGAGCTGCTTGAAGGCATCGTAGTACATGATTTCGACCGAGCTACCTTGGTCAATCAATATGCGCTTAACGTCAAAGTCCATGACACGAAGGGTGACCCCAGCGCGTCATTATGTAGTGTTTGAATTCACTCAAGATCCCAGTTTGAGAAGCTGAGCACATTTTTCTCCTCGGTTCTACCCCTTTTGACTGCGGGCTAGATAGACAGGACTTCTCTCATATGTTTTGCTTTTTTGATCATCCCTCGGAGCTCGCATACCCGCGCTGGCTCAATGATACCATATATCACATTGACCACGCCTTGGGGGGTGCTTCTAGGGCGGTCAAACCATTCGGCTCAATCGGAGCATAATGCGTGACCTTGATGTCCCCGTCGATGTAACGGTCCAAGTGACCAGCGACGACCAACTCCTCCAAGTGTTGTTTCAAAGGCAAACAGTCCTCCGTACGGTTTCCTCACTTACCATGAAAGGTGTAGCGATATCGCGAATTTAAGCCCTTTTGCGCATCGCCCAACTTAGCCGGAAACCAGATGTACACCTTGTCGCAGATTTCGTTAAGGATGCGGTAAATTGGGATCTTGAAAATCGTGGTGATACTTATTCGGGCATTCAACTTTCTATTCGCATCTGCCACGGTGTCGCGGGGGTAATCAGCTCGGTCATTGCGGTGACTTTAACCTCATTGTTGTAATCTACATCACGGTCTGACTCTCTTGCACGGTCACTCGGACGGTTTGCCTCCTGTCCGATCGCATGAAGTTTTCCAGCCACCATTTTGTCCAGTGTCACCGGATTTGCCTTCACGGTGGCCGCGGTTGCATCATCCTCTACGCGGATGTGCTGCATCAATAGCTCCATGGTAGTCGGTTGGTTTATGGTAAGCGAGTCCTTCAGTCTATACCCGACCAGGAGACCGCACTTGTATTGGGTGATTGCTAGGTTGGTTGGGCAATCAAGGATCTCGTTGAAGTTTTCCTAATATTTGGTGTTATATGCTTTGAGAGAGTTGCTCGGTTTTATTTTGACGCTTAGAAGGTGGTCAACCTCCTTTGGCGTTTTGGTGTTAATTTTGAATCGGGTCACGAATGCTTTCGTTAACTACTACCACCTTTCGATACATTCCTCTGGTAGCCTCTCAAACCACTTCAGGCCCAACTCGCCCAAACTTGACGGGAAAATAAGGCACATGAAAGCGTCATTATGCCTGTATTCAGCCATAACCTGCCGGAAGTGGCTTATGTGCATGTACGGATCGATTTTATTGTCATAAAGCGTAAACTTGGGCTGGTGGAAGCTCGCAGGGATCAGTGTGGTCTCTATCTCAAAGGAAAAGTGTAATATCCTTGTTCTGTAGTATGCTAATTGGTCCTTAACATGAATATGATTATGTGTTTGATATGATTTTGTGTGCCATTATGTGAAATATGTGGTTTTGAATTTCTATCTGTTCACCGTAGGAATAGTAGGAATATCTGTTTGATTGTCTGCTTTGGAATTAAATTGAAGGCCTTATCGGCTACAGAAATCGAAATTGACTACGTCATTGCGATTGGAATAATTTTTAGAGCCTACAGTGAAATTTAATTGGAAATTGATTCAGATCAGAACTAATTGATTTAATTGATGAATTAGTGCCCAATTATTTATTATTATTAAATTAGAATTAGTGGGGTTTGTTGTAATAAGGCACTACACCCTCAATTCTCTCTTTATAGCTTCATTTGGCTGATTCGAACTCAAATAAGAGAGAGGGCCGGCTATAGAGAGAGAGAGGGAGAGAATTATGTAATCTTGGCTCAAGGTTAGGGAAATTTGAAGATTAAACTCAAGAATTGCTATAGTTTGGAAGATTGAGCTCCTAGGTAAGGGAATTCATGAGCTTAATGTTGTAAATTGTGGATTCAAGTTTGATTAATGGTCAAGAACATGAATTAGTTTGATTATAAGGAAATTGAGTTGTATTTGTTGAATTTAAAGTCAATAGATGCATGCATGTAGGAAATTACTATGAATTTCCATGTTTGAGCATAAAGTATGTAATCCATGTTGAATTTTGATTAATGACCATGTATTTGATCATCTCTTCACCAATTAAGTTGAGGATATTGTGTATATTTCACATGCAAGTGCAAATCATGGGAGTTTGAGTCTTGCATGTTTGAATCTAGTGTGTTAGCGATGAGTTTGAGTTAATTTGAGACATGTATGGGATTAAATTGTGAAATTGAGCTTCATTGTGTTGTAATTTGGTGTTTATACCATGTTAGAATATGTATATGTGAAGTTTGAGCCAAAATCATGCATTTGGAACCTTTGAACATCAAATTGAAGCTCAAGAACATGTTCTGGATTTTTCAGAATTTTGATGTCCGCTCGAGCGAGGAAACCGTCGCTCAAGCATGAAATTCGTGTTCCTAGTATTTTCAGCAGACATGGTGTCCTCTTGAGCGGGGAAGTTCACGCTCGAGCGGGGAGCCATGTAGAGAGGCCTTCCGCTCGAGTGCCAGAGTTCACGATCGAGCGTAAATTTGACATATCCAGTACTTTTGCAGGCCTCGTGGGTCCGCTCGAGCGGGGAAGTCCACGCTCGAGTGGGGACCCTGTTTTCTGAAATTTTGAAAATGTATTTTGTGTTCCGTTTTCCATTCTCTTTCGCTTGTAAGCACTCTTAGGCATACATTGAGCATTATAAATGAGTTAAAGAGATAAGAATGAAGCCTAAAGAGGAATATGTGGATTTAAGAAGGGATTGAATTGTTTGTGACCCTTTTGTGTTCATAGAATGTGTAGGGTCGAGCTCAAGGGCAAACCAACCAACCGATCACTGTGAGTGATATCGATATTTTGAAACTTGTTATTTGTCCAATTGCTTATTTCTTTATAAGCCTTATAAGTGCCAGTTTGACATAAATGAATGGGCCAGAGGCCATTTCGACATGAATGAATGGGCCAGAGACCAGTTTGACATGAATGGATGGGCCAGAGGCCATTTTGACATGAATGAATGGGCCAGAGGCTAGTTTGACATAAATGAATGAGCTAGAGGCCATTTCGACATGAATGAATGGGCCAGAGGCCAGTTTGACATGAATGGATGGGCCAGAGGCCATTTTGACATGAATGAATGGGCCATAGGCCATTTTAACATGAATGAATGGGCCAGAGGCCAGTTTGACACGAAAGTTTGAATGGGCTACAGGCCAGTCTGACAAATGAAAGATAAATGGACCAAAGACCAGTATGTTTGGAACCACAATCACTTGACCTAAATTATGTTTATATATGTTAAATAGAAATATGAATTGGGCCCAAGGCCGTTTGAAGCATGTTGTTCTACATATCGTTTGTATAACTTCTGTATTTGATATTATTCACTGGGCTATCGCTCACGCTCATTCATGTGTTTGTAGGTGAGCCCAGAGAAGTCCAAACCCAACCCAGTGAAGTCTGTGTGGAACAACAAAGGTTTTGAAGAGTCGGCCCTCGCGTCTCACGCACGAGACTCGCCTTCGCCGTTTTGCCCTTTTGTTTTGTTTTGTCATATTGGCGAAGAACTTGTATCTATTGCACATAGTTTTGATGGGTTGACTTAGACTATCATGATCTTGTATGTACAGAACCTTATGTGGTACATATTTTGTTGTGATTTATCAATGTGCATATGTATGGTTGTTACGATGTGCCATGTAAGCACAGCTCTATAGACAAAGTTTTAAATTGCTTCCGTTTGGCCCCCATTAACTCTGTTAAAATACGTTTGGTTTCGTTTAAGGCCGTAGGTAATCTCATGATTACTGGCCGGTTATGTCCTTAACCCACGGGGGGGGTTCGGATCATGACAAAAAGGGGGTGCGCTCAACCTCGCCAAGTCCCTGTCCAAAGGGCAAATACAGCTAGTTGTGGTGGCAGCATTGCAACTTCCTCACTGGCACGACCTCCATAGGATAATCGCTGCAGCGCCGACACCTTTTGTGCCTCCTGTCGGTGTGCTCGTTCTTCTAGGATGTTCCTCAAGTCCTCCGAACAGGCGGAGTAGGAATACTTCGACGTCGTCGACGGACATGAAGGACGGTAACTGCTATCCTGCGCGCTAGACTTCTCTATTGGTGGATCGGAGTCTCCAACCCAATAGCTTCTGGTAATGGAGAGTGAGGGCATCCACCGCTGGTTTTGGCTGCTTGACCAACGGGGTTGGGTGAGCTCATTGTGGTCACCCATTTTAGCAACACCCTTCCCTTTAACCTGTTGATTTAGTGCCTCCATCTCCGTGGCCATCCTTCGAACGATGGCGTCTTGATCTCTCAGCTTATGCTCTAGGCGCTAAGCGTGCGATTCTCTTTGCCGCCGGTGCCCGTCGAGGCTTTGCGAGTGATTAGTACTCCTTGCGCGCTTGTCTCACACATCTCGGGGGAGTCTTCTAGGAGAGGTCTCCAAACCAGCCATGACAAGGATGACAGGAAGATTATCTCTTCTTCGGATGGACTTAAGGGTGATACCGTCGATGGCGGACAACAGTACGTTGTCGTTGTTTGCCATGAAAGATGATCGGAAGAGCCTGGAGGACAAGGTTTTGTTTGCCAAAAAGATTTCCCATAGACGATGCCAATTGTATGGGAGGTAAATATCCGACATTACCCGTACTTCTTATGTCCAAGTTGCGCTCCGCTTTGATCGGCCTGAGAATACAATAGGGGTGAGCTACCCAGCGGTGTATTGCCAAAAAACCCCTCCAATGATCACGTTAGTACACTTAGAAAGAGAGTGAGAGAGAGAGAGAGAGAGAGAGAGAGAGTTCTAGACCTGAGCTTGGGGGCACAACTTCGTTTATATAACTTCTGCATGTGCTTCTGCGTCCATTCACCTTTGGACGTGTGGACTTGCTTTCTTCTCCCATTTCCCCACGTGTCAGCGCAAATACTGCTAAACACTACCTAACAAAACCGCCAATTGGCTTCAACACGCACGAACAATGCAATTCTCTTCCTTCATTCTCGTGGCGTCGTGTAACACTCTCGACTGAGATACGTTCAATACTATGCCATGCCATCATGCAACAACTGAGCTATTCGTCTGGTTTCTTTGATAACTCCGTACCATGGCTCAACCAAGCTCCTTGGTTACAATCAAGCAGAAGCTCGGTTCGCCACACCGGAAAGGCTAATCCAGTCCAACTCTAAATAATGTATAACTCCCCAGACCGGTCATCCACCGTTATTCTTGCCCAATCAGAATAAGACCTCGGTTTAACACACACTTAAGACAGGCCGAGCAGAAACTCCTGATTCCGGCCCAACCAACTCGGCCCAACGTTTCGGTGACAAACCTCCCTCTCAGATATGTTCCCTGTATTTTTTTTATTGGTTTTATTCAGTCTTAAAAAAAATATCAGTTATATCCTCAGTGGAAAATTACATAAAAACTATAAAATTACCAAAACTTCCTATATATGTAGCTGGAATCAATACAAGCAGGATTTACTAAAATAATATCTGTAAATTTATTTGTGTTGCATTTGGTTAGGGAATATGTCGAGTTTGGTTAGGGAATTTAAAAAGAAATTTGGAAATAGAAAATGAAAAGGTAGGTGAAATATGAATAAAATATATTTACATTTTCACATAGTTTCACATATTTTTTTCCTTTTTTTTTTTAAAATTCCTTCCCAAATCTTTCAACCAAATACAACATTAATAGACAACCTGCCACAAGTTTGTGGGGCTCACATGTGAGTTCTACTCTCTCTTTTTATGTGAGTTCTTTTTTTGTGTGATTTGAACGATTTCTATGCAATTTGTGCAATTCTGATGATATAATTAAAACAACTTCTGCAAATAATTTTTTTGTTTTTGTTTTTTTTTGTAAACTTTATTAATTTATATAATATTACTCAGACTTTGATAAAGCTAATTTAATAACAAATTTTAAGTAGTAGTGTTTTTAAACCTATCTTAGAGGCCTCCACAACATCCTCCCATTTTAATGTCAGAAAGCTTTCTCCTCCTCCATGTGAAGACGTCATGATGATATACATGGTGGAAGTAAGCCATGATTTCTTAAACACATGAACCCCTTCTTTTTATGTATGGGTCTCCTTTCCTTCTCAATAGAGGACAACTGTGGAGTATAGTAGAAGCAAAGATACAATACTTTCAGAAACCTTTTATCATTATGGGGGATCTTAACCAGGTACGAGGTTGGGCGGAAAAATTAAGTTCACATAGACGAACTATTCCTGGAGCCTCAGCTTTTAATAAGTTAATCTTTTGCAACCGGTTGGTTGATCTTCCATCTCAAGGGGTGTGGTATACTTGGTGTACTAATCGAAAAGATTCAGATGTGGTTTATGAGCGGCTAAACAAGGTGTTAGCCTCATCCAGTTGGGTTGCAACCTTTAGTCAATTTTCTTTAGCCACTTTGCCTATTCAGAGGTTGGACCATAACCCTTTACTCCTCGACACTAGTTGAGTGAACCTCCAAGGTAAGATATGGGGTAGATTTGAAACGGTTTGGTTGATTGATCCATCAACACAGGATATTATTCACAAAGTTTGGAAATTGACTCTTCAAGGCTCCGCATCATTTTTGCTGGTTCAACGCCAAGCCATAATCCTCAAACATTTGAAGAACTGGAATGCTTTGTCATACAAGAGCATGCAAGGTCAAATTGATGACATTAATAACTGATTACAACAGGCTCAGGGTTCGCTTCAGGCTATAGGACCACATTTCTATAAGCAGGATTTAAGATTTCAGCTTGATATTTTGTTACAAAAACAAGAGTTATATTGGGCCTAGAGATCTAAACAACATTGGATGCATTTGGGGGATCGGAATACAAAATATTTTCACCGAATGGCGTCCTGGAGACGAAGTCGAAATCGCATCTCTTTCATTTAGGATAAGGATGGGAATGTTATCACTCACCCGCAAGAAATTCAGAGGGCTTTGTGGAGCACTTTCAACATCTTTTCTCACCTTCTGTGGAGTCTTACAACAAGCCTCCGAAAACAGGTTCCTTTCCTTCTCATTTTAATTTGCTTAGTGTAATTGATTGTCAGTTGACCTCAAATCATTACAATCTATTGGAACAACCATTTTCCACTAAGGAAATACAAAAAGCTATGTTTCAAATGGGGAAGTTTAAGGCACCGGGACCGGATGGGTTTATAGCCGGTTTTTACCAAAAATATTGGTCAATAGTAGGACAATCGATTTCTGAGGCTGTTTTGGGATTTCTTAATTCCGAGCATGTACTTAAACAGATCAACAATACCTTTATATGTCTGATTCCAAAGATGAAAAGTCCCTTTACAGTGAATGATTATCGGCCCATTAGTTTGTGTAATTTGCTTTATAAAATAGGTGCTAAGGTACTAGCTAATCGACTTAGTCTAGTATTGCCAGATTTAGTAGCCGATAACCAATGCACTTTTTTGAAGGGTAATAACATTTTGTTGGCCCATGAGATTATAGAATATATAAAGAAAAAGAAACAGGGGTGTTTATCCTGTTTTGGCTTGAAATTGGATATAAACAAAGCTTATGATAGAGTCAGTTGGGTTTTTCTTGAAGCGATAATGGCTAAAATGGGGTTTTTCTCTAAATGAATTCAATTGATCTCTCAATGTGTTTCTACTGTACAATTTGTTATCCTGATTAATGGAATCTCATCTGAATATTTTGTACCACATGCGGGACTTAGGCAAGGGGACCTTCTTTCGCCTTATTTATTTTTGTTGGTCATGCAAGCATTGTCGGAGGGATTTACTTATTTGGCGTCCCTTAACGTATGTCGAGGCATAGCTATTAGTCGACACTCTCCCTCTATTTCACACTTGATTTTTGCCGATGATTGTTTTATTTTCCTAAACTATAAGCCGGATGAAATTTGGTGTCTCCACTGGTTCTTAAATTCATTCTGCTATTACACAGGGTTGCACATCAAGTTGCATAAATCTGAGCTTGTTCTAAGCCCTAACTTTCTACATTCAGCTAGTGTAACAACCGTCGTCACTGTTTACCGAATAACCACTGATTACCGTTAAACTGAAACTGATTATGACTGATAAGTGAACTGAATAAACTACTGAACTGACTGACTGAAATTGAAACTGAATTGACTGAGTATACCTGTTTAATTGTAATTCTATCTGTTTGGTTATTTGATTATCTGTTCGTGTTTTTACGTTTAAATTGCGAATTGAAGGCCTTATCGGCGGCCGAATCCGAAATTAATTGATGATTTGTGATCCTTAGAATTAATGTGATTTTATGGAATATTTATCTGAAAACTGATTTGGTATAATTAAATTAGGTTAATTATTGAGAAATTACATAGTTTGACTTAACTACAACTTTGCCATTTGAGTGGGCCACTACACCAAACCCTGTTTAAGGCTTAGTCTTGCATTACAAACATTTGCTCAGCCATTATTCCTGAGTGTTTAGCCGACTAGAGAGGGAGAATAGGGAGTTAGAGTGAATTCATCTTGAATTGCTTGGAATCTTGAAGAAATTCTGAGAGATTTGCCTTCTTGAGCCTCCATACCTCTAATTCAAGACTTAGGTAAGGAATTTCAACCTCTTCTTGTTGTATTTAAGCTTGTTCATGCGTGGTTCTTGAGCCTCTAGTGATTTAAGTCAAGTTTTGGTCTCATGATGTTGAATTGGAGCCTAGTTCATGCATGCATGCCTTTACTTTGAAGTTTTGAAGTTGTCCTTCATGAAATTGTACATGCATGCTCATATTTTTACAATAGACCATGTTTTCACCTTGTCTTTGAAAGAATTGGCTCCTTAGAGCATCAAATTGAAGCTTTGAAATGGTTTTAATTCATGCATGTTTGCACGTTCTTCATATTCATGGAAATTGGTTTGAATTGGATTTATTTGAAACACCCTTGGGCTTTGATTTTACAAATTGAGCTTTGAATCATGTTAAAGTATGAGTTTTGATGTGTTTTATGGAAAATTGGCCCAAGAGGATCGAAATTTATGGTTTAAAACTTGGTTTTGAGCTTGAGGTTCAAATCTGGAATTTCCAGAATTTGGACTCACGCTCGAGCGGGGTGACTGGCGCTCGAGCGTGGAAATCGTGCTCCCAGCATTTTGTTCTGTTTTGAAGTCCGCTCGAGCGAAATAATTGACGCTCGAGCAGGACATTGTGTCTCATGCTCGAGCGGGTGTCGAGCACCCAATCGAGCGTGATTTTCACCATCCAGCACTTTTGACTGTTTTGCAGAACGCTCGAGCGGGTAAGTCTACGCTCGAGCGGAAACCTTGTCTGCATGTCCGCTCGAGCGGAGCGACCTATGCTCGAGCGTGACCCCTGTTTTCTGAAAAGTCTGAAAATACTTTTAAAGTGCATCTTTGCATCCTCATCCCATCCTAGGCATTCTTAGGCCTAGTTTAAGACATCTTATTGAGGATATAGATGTAGAACAACACCGAGGCAAATTAGGGATTAAGTTACTATCTTTCCCAACTGTGTAGCTTAGTGTGTGTTCAATCTGTAAACTGTGTAGGGTTGGCTTTCCGAGGAGACGCTCTAGCTTACTGTAGCCCAGAACTCTGTGAGTAACAACTGTGTAAAGATATGTTCAAAATGATTATCTTCTGAACAATTGAACCGTACTGCTTTCTGAACTGATACTGTTAATTGAATAAATGTATGTCCTATATTCTAAACTGTATTGTGGCATCCTTAGCACCTACTGTTTATTGATACTGTTACAGAGATCTCTGTCGATTCCCTTGTTGGAACCACTACTGTTTATTGATTGATGACCATCATTTATTGCTCGGTCTTTTAAGACCTACTGTTTACTGTACTGTTATGCTAATGGATGTACCACATATGACTGTACTGACTGAACGACTGAAATACTGATTTAATGAACTGTTTTCATTACTGTAAGGACATTCATTCTTAATCCCTTTACGCATTGTGTTATTCACTGGGCTTTAGCTCACTGTTCATATATATATATATATATATATATGTAGGTGTACAAGCACCAGACCGCAGCTAGAAGCGTCGGGGTAACTCCAGTTTTGTCAAACCAACCTATGTGCCTCAATGCGAGGTTCTAAGCCTGACAAGTTATGGCTTAGGGGTGTTTTAGTTCCCCCCCTTCTGTCTCTGTAACTGTTTTGTTACTATACTGTACTGTTTAATAGGGATTAGGTCCCTGACTGAATGATTGTATATATGTGCATACTGTGTTGTCTGACTGTATATATATTTGAATGAAAAGTCTTTTTGCATACAGATTATCACAGCTCATTGGACATTGTTTATTTACTGTATTGGCTTCCGCCAGCCCCTGTACTCTGTATTACTGTATTACTGTTAAGCAGGCCTTCGGTAATCTCGGATTACTGGCCGGTTACGGTGTTAAACCCATAGGGGCGGGTTTGGGTCGTGACAGAGTGGTATCAAAGCGATACTTACCACGAGTTATACCGCACACACGTGTCCAAATGAGCTATAGGGTGTCCTAGAAAAGTAAATAGGACATCACATGAGCATGATAAGTGTGTGGCTATGACATGACTGAATATATGCTAATGTGCTAATCTGTTTAAATCAATGACTGCCTATGTTATATAAATGACTGCCTATGTTGATAACTGTTATAACTGCCTATAGTGAAATGGATAATGCGAGAACTGCAAATGAATCTGAAACCTCATCCTCTGAGGCAAGAATGGCAAGACTGAAAAGAATGATAGAATTAATAACTGAAAGACTGGACCAACAGCGGAATCAACAGCCCCCACCTCCTCCTTCGGTACAGCCGGAACAGAATATGAATGTTAATGATGGGGATATAATTGCTCTCACCCAAAAGTTTAGCAAAATGAAACCAACCGCCATCCTTTCAAGGAGGCCTTGAACCGCTAAAAGCTGAAGCATGGGTTCTCGAGACAGAAAAATTGTTTGAGGTTTTTCCGTGCTCCGAAACACATAAAGTACTGTTGGTAACCTTTACTCTGTAAGAAGAAGCTAGAAGGTGGTGGATGTTAGTCCATGATGACAATACTGTTATGACTTGGGCTCAATTCAAAGGAGCCTTCTTTGAAAAGTATTTCCCTCAGTGTGTCAGGGATAGAAAAGTAACTGAATTTGAACAGCTGAGACAGGGCATAATGTCTATTGCTGAATATAAGACAAAATTTACTGAACTTGCCCGTTATGCACCACACATGGTGGACACTGACTATAAGAAGGCCAGAAAGTTCGAAGGCGGCCTTAATGTTGCAATACTCGACAGAATTAATGTTTTGAAGCTACTAAACTATGTAAATGTTCTTGACCGAGCCTTGATGGTTGAATCGAACATCGAAGCACTGAAAACTGAAACACCAGCGTCTGAATGACGTGGTAAAAGGCAGGGCTTTAAATTCAAGAAAGGTAAGTATAACCCATTGAACAAGAAACAGAATACGGGGTCAACAACTAGCCCCAGTCAAGGAAGTGGTTTCATACCACCCTGTTCTGAGTGTGGCAAGAAGCACAAAGGGGTCTGTTATAAAATATCTGGAGCCTGCTACAGGTGTGGCAAGGTGGGCCACATGGTTAAAGACTGCCCCTCTGCTCCACAAACCAGTAGTAAAGCTGCACCAAGCGTAGCAGCATCAACTGTTGCACCAAGACCGACCCCAAAGCTACTGGGAAAGAGCCTATGAGGCAGGACCGAGTGTTCGCCCTAGTATCGGGAGACGTGCAGAATACCGAGACCGTTGTGTCAGGTATTCTCTCTATTTGTACTCAAAATGCTTATGTACTGATTGATTCGGGGTCTACGCATTCGTATGTGTCGCATGCTTTTTCACGAAAATTGAATAGACCATTAGAACCCATGAATTATCTGTTAGCTGTATCATCACCCATTGGGGAATCTATGACCTGTGCATATATGTACCCTGCTTGTGAAATTATTGTTGGAGATGCACATTTGTTTATTGACTTACTACCCCTGAACATTGATCATTTTGATGTAATATTGGGAATGGACTGGTTAACAAAATACCATGCTACCATAGACTGTGTAACGAAACAAGTAGTTTTCCGTCCACCGGGTTTACTCGAATTTGTGTTTGATGGGGTTGGAGTAGTACCTCCTCCGTATTTGATTTCATCTGTTAAAGCCGTTAAATTGATTAGAAAGGGGTGTAAGGGATATCTGTGTTCTGTATTGACTGTATCTACTGATGATAGTGCTAATGTGAACAATATTCCTCTAGTTAGAGAATTCCCAGATGTATTTCCAGATAATCTGCTAGGGGATTTGACTGACAGAGAGATTGAATTTACCGTTGATGTGATTTCGGGAACGCAGCCAGTATCTAAAGCTCCTTACCGAATGGCTCCAACTAAACTGAAAGAATTAAATGTGCAACTGCAAGAACTGCTGGATAAGAAGTTCATCAGGCCTAGCACTTCGCCATGGGGCGCTCCTGTTTTATTTGTAAAGAAGAAAGACGGCTCACTGAGACTGTGTATTGACTACCGTGAACTGAACAAGGTAACTGTGAAAAATAAATACCCATTGCCACATATTGATGACTTATTTGATCAGTTACAGGGTGCTCAAGTGTTCTCTAAAATCGACCTCAGATCAGGATACCATAAGTTGAAAGTTAAATCAGAGGACATTGACAAAACTGCTTTTCGAACGAGGTATGGACATTACGAATTTTTAGTTATGCCTTTCGGAGTTACCAATGCACCTGCTGCATTTATGGACCTCATGAACAGAATCTTTAAACCATACCTTGATGACTTTATTGTAGTATTCATTGATGACATACTGATTTACTCCAAAAGCATAGAAGAACATGAACATCATCTGAGACTTGCCCTACAGACCTTAAGAGAACAGAAACTTTATGCTAAACTGTCTAAATGCGAATTTTGGCTTGATCATGTTATGTTTTGGGGGCATGTTGTTAGCAAAGATGGAATTTTCGTTGATCCACAGAAAATTGAAGCTGTAGTAGACTGGCCTAGACCAACAAATGTGACAGAAGTTCGAATCTTTTTGGGACTAGTCGGGTATTACAGAAGATTTGTCAAAGATTTCTCCAAAATTGCCTTACCATTAACTCAATTGACACAGAAGGGGATGTCATTTGACTGGACTGACCAAAGGGAATCAGCTTTCCAAGAGTTGAAGACTCGACTTGTAACTGCACCGGTTCTTACCCTACCTTCAGGCACGAACGGTTATACTGTATTTAGTGATGCTTCTCATAAGGGTTTGGGATGTGTTTTAATGCAGAATAGAAGAGTAATTGCTTATGCTTCCCGACAATTGAGACCGCATGAAAAGAACTATCCGACCCATGATCTGGAACTTGCTGCAGTAGTATTTGCACTGAAAATCAAGAGTTTAAAATATTTCTTCACACAGAAAGAACTGAACATGAGATAGCGGGGATGGCTAGAACTGATTAAGGACTATGACCTACAGATTTTGTACCATCTGGGAAAAGCCAACCCCGTTGCCGACGCATTGAGTCGGAAATCAATTGGGAATTTAGCTTGTTTGCTCACCGGACAGAAAGAGTTGCTTTGTGACCTTGAAAAGTCTAAAATTGAAGTTGTTTTGCGAGAACAAGGTGGAACAATAGCTGCTATTTCTGCTCAACTGGCATTGATTGAGGAAATTAAAGAGAAACAGCAACAGGATGACTTCTTGAAAAAGATCATCGAAGAAAGGGAATCTCAACCAAGACTGGGTTTCAAATTTGAAAGTAATGTACTGAAATTTCAAGAAAGACTGTGTGTACCAAATGATACTGAACTGAAAAGAAGAGTTCTGCAAGAGGGCCACAATTCAAAATTGTCTATCCATCCAGGGAATACGAAAATGTATCAAGATTTGAAACTGAATTTCTGGTGGCCGGGAATGAAGAAAGAAATTGCTGACTTTGTATCGAAATGTCTTCATTGCTAACAAGTTAAAGCCGAACATCAACGACCCGCAGGCTTATTGCAGCCCTTACTCATACCGGAGTGGAAATGAGAACATATCACCATGGATTTTATTGTAGGATTGCCTCGCTCCAGTAAAGGTATGGACTTAATTTGGGTTATCATTGATAGACTGACTAAATCTGCTCACTTCTTACCTGTTAAGACAATTCATAATGCTGACAAATTGGCTATACTCTATATCAACGAAATTGTTAGACTGCATGGAGTGCTTGTGTCCATTGTTTCTGACAGGGATTCGAAGTTTACATCGAGATTTTGGCAAAGCTTACAGACTGCATTGGGTACTGAATTGAGACTGAGTAGTGCTTATCATCCTCAGACCGATGGCCAGTCAGAAAGGACCATCCAGACTCTAGAGGATTTACTAAGAATGTGTGTCCTTGATTTTCAGGGAAACTGGGAAAGTCATTTGCCATTAGCTGAATTCGCCTACAATAACAGCTATCATTCAAGTATTGGTATGGCGCCTTTCGAGGCATTGTATGGCAGAAAATGTAGATCTCCGATTTGCTGGGCAGAAGTTGGAGATGGGCCTTTGCTTGGGCCCGAGATTGTATATGAAACAACTGAGAAAGTGAAACTGATACAACAGAGACTGAAAACCGCACAGAGCAGACAGAAAAGTTATGCTGATGTCAGAAGACGAGATAGAGAATATGAAGTGGGTGATCACGTGTTTGTGAAAGTGACACCGATGAAAGGCCAGACTCGTTTTGGAGTCAAAGGCAGGTTAGTGCCAAGATACGTCGGACCATATGAGATTATTGAGAAAATCAATCTGGTGACGTATCAAGTTGCACTTCCTCCTGAAATGGAGCATATGCACAACGTCTTCCACATTTCAATGTTGAGGGACTACCTCCGGGATCCTTTCCATGTAATAGAGCCTACTCATGTAGTGCTGAGTGATAACTACACTTACGAGGAACGGCCTATACAGATTGTAAACACACGGATCAAGAAGTAGATCCCGTTAGTGAAAGTTGACTGGCAAAACCATGGTGGCGTGTATGCCACTTGGAAGAGGGAAAATGACATGGCTAGAAGATATCCTGAACTGTTTCCACTGAGCCCTATTTTCTTCCAGAATGAAGGTAATTCGAGTTTAGAGGACTAAACTCTTTTTAAGCAGGGGAGACTGTAACAACCCTCGTCACTGTTTACCGAATAACCACTGATTACCGTTAAACTGAAACTGATTATGACTGATAAGTAAACTGAATAAACTACTGAACTGACTGACTGAAATTGAAACTGAATTGACTGAGTATACCTGTTTAATTGTAATTCTATCTGTTTGGTTATTTGATTATCTGTTCGTGTTTTTACGTTTAAATTGCGAATTGAAGGCCTTATCGGCGACCGAATCTGAAATTAATTGATGATTTGTGATCCTTAGAATTGATGTGATTTTATGGAATATTTATCTGAAAACTGATTTGGTATGATTAAATTAGGTTAATTATTGAGAAATTACATAGTTTGACTTAACTACAACTTTGCCATTTGAGTGGGCCACTATACCAAACCTTGTCTAAGGCTTAGTCTTGCATTACAAACATTTTCTCAGCCATTATTCTTGAGTGTTTAGCCGACTAGAGAGGGAGAATAGGGAGTTAGAGTGAATCCATCTTGAATTGCTTGGAATCTTGAAGAAATTGTGAGAGATTTGCCTTCTTGAGCCTCCATACCTCTGATTCAAGACTTAGGTAAGGAATTTCAACCTCTCCTTGTTGTATTTAAGCTTGTTCATGCGTGGTTCTTGAGCCTCTAGTGATTTAAGTCAAGTTTTGGTCTCATGATGTTGAATTGGAGCCTAGTTCATGCATGCATGCCTTTACTTTGAAGTTTTGAAGTTGTCCTTCATGAAATTGTACATGCATGCTCATATTTTTACAATAAACCATGTTTTCACCTTGTCTTTGAAAGAATTGGCTCCTTAGAGCATCAAATTGAAGCTTTGAAATGGTTTTAATTCATGCATGTTTGCACGTTCTTCATATTCATGGAAATTGGTTTGAATTGGATTTATTTGAAACACCCTTGGGCTTTGATTTTACAAATTGAGCTTTGAATCATGTTAAAGTATGAGTTTTGATGTGTTTTATGGAAAATTGGCCCAAGAGGATCGAAATTTATGGTTTAAAACTTGGTTTTGAGCTTGAGGTTCAAATTTGGAATTTCCAGAATTTGGACTCACGCTCGAGCGGGGTGGTGACTGGCGCTCGAGCGTAGAAATCGTGCTCCCTGTATTTTGTTCTGTTTTGAAGTTCGCTCGAGTGGAATAATTGACGCTCGAGTAGGACATTGTGTCTCATGCTCGAGCGGGTGTCGAGCGCCCAATCGAGCGTGATTTTCACCCATTCAGCACTTTTGACTATTTTGCAGAACGCTCGAGCGGGTAAGTCTACGCTCGAGCGGAAACCTTGTCTGCATGTCCGCTTGAGCGGAGCGACCTACGCTCGAGCGTGACCCCTGTTTTCTGAAAAGTCTGAAAATGCTTTTAAAGTGCATCTTTGCATCCTCATCCCATCCTAGGCATTCTTAGGCCTAGTTTAAGACATCTTATTGAGGATATAGATGTAGAACCACACCGAGGCAAATTAGGGATTAAGTTACTATCTTTCCCAACTGTGTAGCTTAGTGTGTGTTCAATCTGTAAACTGTATAGGGTTAGCTTTCCGAGGAGACGCTCTAGCTTACTGTAGCCCAGAACTCTGTGAGTAACAACTGTGTAAAGATATGTTCAAAATGATTATCTTCTGAACAATTGAATCGTACTGCTTTCTGAACTGATACTGTTAATTGAATGAATGTATGTCCTTTATTCTGAACTGTATTGTGGCATTATTAGCACCTACTGTTTACTGATACTATTACAGAGATCTCTGTCGGTTCCCTTGTTGGAACCATTACTGTTTACTGATTGATGACCATCATTTACTGCTCGGTCTTTTAAGACCTGCTGTTTACTGTACTGTTATGCTAATGGATGTACCACATATGACTGTACTGACTGAACGACTGAAATACTGATTTAATGAACTGTTTTCATTACTGTAAGGACATTCATTCTTAACCCCTTTACGCATTGTGTTATTCACTGGGCTTTAGCTCACTGTTCATATATATATGTAGGTGTACAGGCACCAGACCGCAGCTAGAAGCATCGAGGTAACTCCAGTTTTGTCGAGCCAACCTATGTGCCTCAATGCGAGGTTCCGAGCCTGACAAGTTATGGCTTAGGGGTGTTTTAGTTCCCTCCCTTCTGTCTCTGTAACTGTTTTGTTACTATACTGTACTGTTTAATAGGGATTAGGTCCCTGACTGAATGATTGTATATATGTGCATACTGTGTTGTCTGACTGTATATATATTTGAATGAAAAGTCTTTTTGCATACAGATTATCAGAGCTCATTGGACATTGTTTATTTACTGTATTGGCTTCCGCCAGCCCCTGTACTCTGTATTATGTACTATAGTAGAGGTTTTGACTATGTTGTTTTAGAAAAGGTAGGAAGAGAGGTAGTTCAACCTGCTCACTACCTTGCAATTGATGTAAGGAAACATTTTGTAGATTAATTGATATCAAATGCAGATTCATTCTCAAAAAAGAAAAAAAGAAAAAGAAAAATCATTGTCATCATGTGGTGGAAACTTAGCAAGTTCATTAGATATGTGTAACCATAAACAATATAGACACATTCCCGTAACAATTAAAACAAGGTGTCCCAACACTGAACACTCACCCACCCACTAAACCAAGGGCTTGTTTGGGAAGATGGATTGGGGCTAATACAGCCATATAAGACAAAATAGGTTATTTTAGCCTAATAAGATAAAATATCACATCCAACTCATAATTATAATATTATTTTTCTCACAAAAAAGTCAAAAAAACCCAAAAAAACTCTTCCCAAACGAGACTTTTTAGCTCCAAGATAAAAAAGTCAAAAAATCAACTCATTTCTCAAACGAACCCCAATTAACCCAACTAAAAAACACACAAAAACACGAAAGGATTGGCTCAACGATAAAATTGTTCGTTAACATTTTGTTGGCGTGAATTTCAATAATGAAAGTAAATTATTCAAAAATGAGGATATAATTATATACACCTTGCTCTCTTTTGAACGTCTCATTTTAACTTAATTTTTGTGAATTGTCGCTTATTTTTTACATAAATAGTACCAGAGAGAGAACAGGATTTACAAGCATTAAATGATTACAAGAAACTACGCATTTTCTTAATGATATTAAACCCTAGTTTTATTTTCAAGAACATTATCCAAAGGGCCATCGGAATAAAAGCAAAGTACATAATTGTATTAATTTTAATTAGCTTTAAAAATCTATCCCTTCAAGTAAAGCCCGTCTAGCTCAGTTGGTAGAGCGCAAGGCTCTTAACCTTGTGGTCGTGGGTTCGAGCCCCACGGTGGGCGTTGTTACCTTTTTGAACAAATCAAGTTTTTCAAGCTTTAAAATCCCCATTTTACTCCTAGACCCTTCACAAAACCCTATTAAAAGAGGCGGTGCAGTTGCGTGTTTTGCATTCCTCAAGGTCCTCTCATCAGAGACACTTTTCCAAACACGCTCTGCTCACCCACAACAGAAACCCTAGATACAGAGAGAGAGAGAGTCACGATCAGAAGAAGCGAAAACAATGGGGGTTGTAAACGCGCCGCCCAATTTGGAGTGCAGAATGTACGAAGCCAAGTACCCGGAGGTAGACACGGCGGTGATGGTGCAGGTGAAGAGCATCGGTGACCTCTGCGCCTACGTCTATCTTCTGGAATACAACAACATCGAAGGGATGATCCTCCTCTCAGAGCTCTCTCGCCGCCGTATACGGAGCATCAACAGCCTCATCAAGGTCGGCCGCACCGAGCCCGTCATGGTCCTCAGCGTCGACCCTGACAAAGACTACGTCAATCTCAGCAAGCGCAGAGTCGCCGAGGAGGACATTCTCGCCTGTGAGGATCGCTATAATAAGAGCAAGCTCGTTCACTCCCTCATGCGCCACGTTGCCGAAACTATGGCCGTCGATTTAGAGGTAGTTTCGTGGTTTGTTTTTCTTCTTCCCTTTTGACGCTGTTTGTTTTCATGGAAAATAGTTTCTCGGTAAAATTGATGGGTATATATATATATATATATACATCAAATCCAAAATTAAACAATTAGTGTGCAGACAAATTTATATGCCATTCTACCTAAAGCATGGTTAGGAATCATGTTTTTGTTAAAAAACTAATAAATTTATTTGTGTACTGAATCCAAGTTACAAAACAATCCTTGTTGCAAGTGACATGGTGTGGTAATGTGTCATGTTGATGCTCGTGCAATTGGTGGTGGTACTAGTGTTTGGTTGGTGACATTGACAATTTGTAGAGGTGTTATGTTGAAATGCTTTGGGGTACCCTTTTTTTTTTCTTTTTTTAAAATTTTTTATCAGCAACAAACAAAGATATATTAAGGCTCAAGGGCAAGAAGAAAGAGGATAAGACATCCTCTTAGAAGAGAAATGAAAAAAAAAATCAAAAAGAGAGAAGAAAATACAAAAATTTCAAACTCAAAACTACTCCACAGAACAAACTGACACCCAATCGGTAGCCTATGTTACACGGACTTAGATATGGGTATCGGGTACGGGTGCGTATTTAAGAGTCGGACACTTCAAAATTAAAAATTAAGGATATATGGATATGTATCCAAATTTGGATACGGTTTAGTCGTCTAGTCTATTCAACTGTTCGATCAACTGATGGAGCTTCAATTTTCGACTGGATCGACCGGATAGAGCTTCGACTGGATCAACTAGATAGAGCTTCGACCAAGTTCTCTCTTGCTCTCTCCTCTTTCATTTCTTTTGCTGTCTGTAAAGAGCTGTGTCCGAGAGAGAACAAGCGAATTTGACACAAATCCCACACTCGCACCCGTGTCGTGTCGTGTCGTGTCGTGTCGACACGAGTACTTCACCCTAAAGTGCCGAGTCCATGTAACACAGTCGGTAGCAAGCAAAAAAAGCAGAATCCTTCTAAATACTGAGCTCGCCAAGGCCCAAAAAGACGCCAAGTATCTCACCCTATCCCATAATTAGTCTATATCCAGGCAACTCCTTCGAAAACATGAGCATTTCTTTCCAACCAAACAATCCATAAAATTGCAAAGACAACACCACTCCAAAGCACTTTAGCCCTCTTAGACCTTCTAAAAACTTGATAATCAAATAATAGCATTTGAGCACATCCTTTTGGGGCCACCCACATCACATTACCCAATCCAAACACCCTATGCCATAAACACCTAGCCACCGAGCAATGCAAAAAGAGATGATCAAGAGATTCTCCACTTTTACAACACATGATGTACCATTGAGGATTAAGATACCGCGAAGGTCTCCTTTTTTGCAATGAATCATTTGTCAGAGTGCCCCCATGAACCAAGATCCACATGAACATTTTCATCTTAAGAGGAGCACACGCCTTCCAAATCTTGTTATGAAACAGAAACTGAGGTACATGAGAAGTATCAATGATTTTATCAAGAAAGGATTTACAAGTAAAAGAATCTGATGAATGAATATTCCAAACCAACCTATCCTTAAAAATTGGAGACAGAGAAACATTTTCGAGTTTAATTTAATTGGTTCTTTCATCAATTTGATTTTCTGTAAATATTGAAAGGTGGATTCAAGTGGTGTCATTGGTCATTTAGGTGGTTGTGGTGGTAGTTTCCATTTGACTTCATCTAGGGGCGTGTGACCACTTGTGATTATGTGTCAATTGTTCATAAAGAACTAAGTATTACTTTGCAAAGAGCAGTATTATTAAAATGAGTCATACGTAAAGCTGGGGGAACAGTGCTAAAGCTCGATCTTTAAGAATCCAGTTTTCCTATTCAATTGGGTTTCCACTTGTACATTTTGAGTGGGGACCAACATGATGCATTGAATCACCCATATGGTAAGGCCGTGAACCTGATATATTCATTTTGTGGTAAAGAGTGCTTTATATGTAGCACGGATGCATGTCTGTCCTATGATTTCAGCCTGGTATTTTGACCTTGATGATAGTGGCTCAAGTTCCCTTTTTTCGTTACCACTATCTGCCTCCCCACTACCCGCCCCTACACACACACAGAGTCGGTGTATATACAATGAATTACAGTGATTGCAGCAATAATTAATGGATTTATATTTTATATTTTTAAATGTTGTGTTTGTTTGAGTGCATCTGATGGAACACTCTGGTATAATAGTGGCGTGGAGGTTATTTATCAAAAAAAAAATAAAAAATAGTGGCATGGAGGTAGCCCTTAGATGCTTGAAAGGTAGAGGTTGGTGGTTCAACTGCCTCAGGAGCTAATCCAACAACTAATAATTGACTTTCGCCAGTCAAAAAACAAAATAAAAAAGAGCAAAAAAAATTAAAAAATTAAAAAAAAAAAAAAGAACCTACAAGAAATGCGCTACTCTTAATTCATAACACGTACATGTTGCATATGCCTAGCATCTGCCAACAAGCATGTTACTCTATGGTTTGACATGGGTTCTTCAAACATTATGAACAACAACAGTATATAGAAATGTCTCCTCTTTTCTGAAATACATTATATTTGTACGTATGGGTTTCATGTAATGTATACTTCACATGTGCTAGGCCTTGCTCTATACACTTGGATTTGGCTGGTTTTGGTGTTGATTTTGTAATTTGAATAAATATAGCAGATTAGCAATTGGCTGAGCCTACATGGTTATAAGATTTGGATGATACTTTTCTTCTGATTTGTCTGTCTGATATAAAATGTTTTTGACCCAGTCTTTTGATTTATTTATTTTTTTCCGTTCTCTTTTTTCCTGCTTGCCTTTCTAGCATTGAGTTGAAATTCCATGGCGTTTGAGAAAGTCAGGTGGTTTGGAAAGTTCCTAAAGCTCTTAATCCATTTTTTAGCTCAATGAGCTACAATTTGTAATTCCAATGGTTATAACTTATAACTTATCTCTCCCTCCATGCCACCCCACTGTACTTTTTATGCTCATAAGGAGGTCCTCATCTATCTCCTTTCTTCTTCAATGAATTTATTTAGCATTGTAGCCACTAAATAAGTCCATCTTTCTTATGTCTTGTGAACTTTCTTGTGCTGTGTTTTTGTTTTAAAGAACATATTGCTTGTAATGTTGTGTGCTTATGTCAAATTAATTTTAAAGTGTCCGATTTGTCAACATGTTTTCCACATGGCTACTTCTGAATGCAAGTTATCAATTGCAGGATCTGTATATCCATGTTGGCTGGCCTTTATACCGAAAATATGGCCATGCTATTGAGGTGAGATTATGTAGAGCTTCTTAAAACTATTACTTTTTCCACAACTAGCAATTGCTGATTAGAGTACTTTTTTCTTTTCTGCTTTCTTTACCTTTTTTGGGCTGCAGGCATTCAAGTTGATTGTTAATGATCCTGATTCTGTTCTTAATTCTCTCAACCGTGAAGTCAAAGAAATTGGTCCAGATGGACAGGAGGTAATCCTTGTTCAAGTAAGGCCTTTGGGCACCTTCTTCCTACTGGTTATGATGCCTACTGTTGATCTTTCCATCTGATAGGTCACTAAGGTGGTTCCTGCTATGTCAGAGGAAGTCAAAGATGCTTTTGTGAAAAACATCAGGAGAAGAATGACTGCACAGCCATTGAAGATTCGGGCTGACCTTGAGTTGATATGTTTCCAGTTTGATGGTGTTCTTCACATTAAGGTCTTAATGTTGCCCACACTTTTCATCTCTCTATATATATATTTTTTGGTGATAGTTTATCTCTAAACATTAGTGAGATTGTGGTGGGTATTGCTAATGCTTACCTGATTTGTACTTTGTTTCACATCTGACATTGCAGGAAGCCATGCGCAAAGGTGAAGCTGCTGGCAATGAGGATTGCCCTGTGAAAATTACAGTTGTTGCTCCTCCATTGTATGTTCTTAACACTCAGACTCTTGACAAGGTAATCGCAGATCATCAGATGAAATGTTATTTGATAAACTGAGACTGTGTTGCTTGTATTAGAATGGTGGCCCCCACCGACATACATAAGCATGAATGTGTTTGTGTCCTTGTGCATGTGTGCTCAAGCTTGTTATTTGTTGATTTAATGTTAACCTTGAATTTAATGTCTTGAAGATTGAATGAGCTAATCAGCCTAAGCTTGTTGTAGAGTAACCCAAGAAATTATATCATTTCATTTTAAGATTTATTTATTAACAAAGATTGTTTTTCTAGTGCTGTGTGATTTTTTTTTTGTCAGCTCTATTAATCTTCTCAGTCATTGATCTCGTAAGTTTGTAAAAACCTAAGTTTGCAATTTTCTCATGAAATTTTATCCTTTGATTTGATTGGGGCAGGAACGGGGGATATCAATTCTTAATAAAGCAATTGCAGCTTGCACTGAAGAAATAGACCGCCACAATGGGAAACTTACTGTGAAAGTAGCACCTAGAACGGTGAGTGTTGAATTTATGTCCCTTAATTCTGTCATTGTTCTCTTGTGGATGTCGAGCACAATAGGCCTACTAATAATTTATAATCTCAGGAGGAAAAAAAAAAAAATTGTAAATACTAAGTTTCTGTATTCTATCAATATGAAAAAGTTTCTTCACAGTTTTATGATTCAGTATAAAAATAGAACTTGCATGCATTATTTGTTAAGGCAACACATTTCTCCTACAAAACAATATATGTATCATATTAAATCTTTTGTCTATGAAGGCTCTTAATCCCCTTGTTTATTACTTATGGTTAGTTTTATTTTGTACTCTAATAATAAAAGAACATTTTAAAATTAATTACTAAGTAATAAATTATTGATTATACATATAGAACGAAGTTGATTTCTTAAAAATTTATGAAGTTGATCAAAATTATTGAGTTCTACGATATCAATTATAAGAGGGCCGACTGGTATGTCTTTCTTTGCTTTTGCTTGAACACTCGGGAGATTCACTCTCTCTGTATGTGTCTATATTCAATATGTTGCATTAATTTAGGTGAGTGAACGGGAGGATAAATTGGCTGCTGAACACATGGCTCAGCTTGGTGAGAATGAAGCTAGTGGAGATGAAGACAGTGAAGAAGAGGAAGATACAGGAATGGGAGACATTGATTTCGAGAACTTGAGTTCTCAGATAACACAGTGAAATATGTAGGTTGTCAATAACTTTGAAATTACAGGTCTCTCTCTCTCTCTCTCTCATTTTTTTTTTCCACAACTTGGAAATGGCTTGTTGCTAAGCTAACTTAGCAAATATTGAACAGCTTTCAATTAAATGTGAAACATTTTTGCAGCTTTTAACGTCATCATTGACACTAACCGATAATGAAATTACACATGGGATAGTTAACCTCGTTATTGAGATGTAATTTTATGTTCTAAGTTAATTTTGTAATTGCCACATATATATAGTGGAGTTTATTATGTTCGCATGATAATTTGTTATTAGATAGTGATACTATGTGTTGGTGATAATGTGGTATCACCATAGTATTGTTTTTTTTTTTTTTTTTTAAATAGAGTAAAATTTCTCACAAACTTAAGATTCAAACACAACGCTAACACTTTAGTTGAGATTTTAATCACAAGACAACAAAACAGATTAAAAATCTCTCCTGTCCTCTGATCTAGATTCTCACTTTGCACAACAAAGCACCTTACATTTTTCATGCCTAAGATCATAATGTGGTTCTCTGATAATGAGAAAGAAACAAAGTTGATTGAGGTCCTCGCATGGAGGAAGTTACATAACAAGAAAAAACACAGTATAAAGCTTGACTGTAATTTGATATAGCATAGGATTATTATATATTCACATCCAGACAAAGGCTAAACCTCCACCACTGCCACTCATTCCTTAACGCTGTGTTTGGTTGGGAGATTTGAGAAGGGATTTGGAAAGGGAAAGGGAAAAGTAAGGTGAAATGTGAATAAAATATACCTACATTTCACATAGTTTCACACACCTTTTTCATTTCTCTTTCCAAATCCTTCCCAAATCTCCTAACCAAACACAGCATAACTGATCCAATTTTCAAATTGAAGTGGGCCAAATTTTTATTACACAGCTTTATAGCCTCTTGCTACTTGTCCTCCACCAATGGCTGATTCACAGGGGTATGAATGAATACATAGAAAAAGGATAATGAATCGACTGCACAATGGCTTGAGGACCCATCCACTAATCAAATAATGCTATTGAGGCATTGAATCTGGGCATCTGCTTTGAGTATGTAGGGTTGAATCTAATATTTCATCTTTCTCTCTCTCTATATATATAATGTTAGGTGTCTTTCATGATGTTTTGAGATATTAGAAAAGTGATTTAACATGGAATCAATGTTTTGATTCGAGATTTTAAGTTTGAGTTTTGTCGTTCTATTATCTCTATATCATTGTGCACTTTATTTAATTTGTATAATTGTACTTTGCCTAAGTTAGTATATGTTTGTCTCTCCACATGCATGGTTGTAAATCATGGAAGAGTTAGCTTGATAAGTAATATTGTTATTTCTGCACGTGTGAGATGCGAGATAGAATTGCGCATTGTGGGAGAAGAGTTTGCATGCGAGAGTGTTAGTTTATTAATTTTTTTAATTTTTGATTTTTGATTAATATATATTGTTAGGTCATTTCCTAATATCTCTATATCATTGTGCACTTTGCTTTGCTTGTTTTCATGCTCTATGTCCGAGTCAATGTGTTTGTTTCTCCACATTTAAGACATGATTATTGTACATAAGGTGAGTGTTAGCTTGATAAACACTGTTGTCTTTTCATGTGTGAGATACAATACTAGGTTGTAGATGGAAGAAAGTATTAGCTTAATGGTTGTTTAGTGGAAATTATACGAGTTATTTATAACCGTTTTTTTAATATTTATTGTGAGAGTTCATGTCATATTATTTGGTACAATTTCTCTTTACAGCTTATTAGACAAAATAACAAAGTAACTTGAATAAGGGTTTAAAAAAAGAAGTGATTATGTAGATAATCTGTTAAAATTTGGGCCAAATTTGATACAAAGATATCAATGTCCAAATTTGACAACTCCGTTTCAGCACCCAGCTGATATTATAGTTGTTATGACAAATGAAATAACAATTCCATTGGAGCAACTATTACATAATTATCAAATTGCCCTCACATTGCTTGTATTATTCTTCCAAACCATGAAGACAACTTAGAAGTATAGTACATGGGCCCTCAAGCCCACCACTTCTCTGACGCTAAAGGCCGAAGTAGATACCAATGTGAGAGATTAATGGTGACAGTGAAAGGCCATAACCAAACTTTACTTTCTGTACAACTTAATTTACTCCTATTATGAGAGAACCTCATCGAAGAGCTGCTTTTTTTTCGTTTTTTCTTTTTCACCGTATCTGAAAAAGTTTCTCCACCTCCACAAGGCCCTTTCTCCTCCCAGTCCTTTTTATATAGTTCGAGGCCATCATGTCAATTTTGATCTTAGCTTGATGTTCATCTTTTGGCCTCATGTTTTTTTAATTTGATCAGTCATTATTAATCAATATCAAAATTGACATGATGATTCTGAATCAGACTAATTTCCCCTCCCCCTCCCCCTCCCTCAAATGATGTAATAAAAGTGTAGACTGTAGTGGTTGTCCATACATTTGCCTCGTGGGGTTCTAAAGTACAAGACCTTTGAGCCCCATTCATCATGTTCTGAGCCACTAACAGTCTTTCAAAACAGCCTTTTTTTTGTCCATGTCTTTTTGCTACTCTGCCCCTCATGTCATCATGTGTATATATGTACCAGCATTGATTATTTATTTTCCTTAATGCTGTGTTTGGTTGAGAGATTTGGAAAGGGATTTGAAATGCTATGTTTGGTTGGGAGATTTAGGAAGGAAATTGGAAAGGGAAAGGGAAAACGTCTGTGAAATTATGTGAAATATAAGCATGTTTTATTCACATTTTACTTATCTTTTTTATTTTTCTTTCCAAATTTTCCAACCAAACACAGCATAAATTTCCTAATGAATTTTGGACTTTCATTTTCAAAATTTTTATATCCTCACCTAAAACAAGACGAGAAATCCGAAAGAGAAAATAAGGCATCTTCTACTTCAGTTTTAAAGTGTCCAACAAATGAACTGTGAATTTTATATCATCACATTAGTAGAAATGAAATTAAATGAATTTTAGATCATGTATATTTTAATTCCATGTCTTTTCAGAATGCTTGAAAAATCTAATTATTCACTCTCAGGGCTAAACTGGCCAGGTGCTATGAACTTGATCTTTCAATCTTACTACTAGAAAGTTTCACTTAATTGGTATTGTTGTCATTTTCATTTTCTTTGTTTTTAGAAACAAAAGCAATATAAAGTTGAAAACATTCATCATTTTTATTTCTATGCAAAAATAGTTTTATAAAGAAGTTGGTTTGTCTCCAGTCATATGGAGAACGAAACAGTCCCAAAATTTCTTTTTGATCCGATCAAATAGAAAGTAAAGGAAAAAGTTAAAAATTTGTGTTGCTGAACTAGATAGTTTTGGGTTCATGGGCCCATCAGGAGCTTAATTGTGATTATTCAAAATATTTATTTTCTAGGTCTATAGACTATCGTTGAAAAAAAATCATTCCTCTAAAAAAAAATAAATGTTCACGTCACTAAATTACTAATCGTTCAAAAAATATTTATAAAGATAAAAATGTCTATAAAATATTTCAAATATAAGAATTATGATTTGTTAGATCAAATGTTCAAATAATAAAACTTATTAGAATATCTTATAAACTAATTGGGATGCAAACTATTGAAAAAAAAATTGCTAATAAATTTTCTTTTATATAATGTAAGAAAGATGTCGCTATAAAAGTCTTTACAATTTATGATTGAAAATAAAAGTAAAAATAAAAATTTTTATGTTATTTGTATATATAATATATATTTAATATGATTTAATAATTTAAATTACTTTAATATCATGTAATGACTAATAATTTATATGTATATTTAATATTTTTATACATTTAATCCAAATTTCAGGTAGTTCAAATTATTTGACATCTTTATCTAAACCTGTCCAAATTTAATTTAAATTTCTAAAATTTTGTCCAATCTTATTCAAATCGTAAAAAAAATTCAACTGAATTCGGATTCCTCAATTTGAACCCATTCAAATTGCACCCTAGATACCCTTCCCGCACCCCCCCCCCCCAAAAAAAAAAGGAAAAAATCAGAAAAATCGAACTCTTCTCCAATCAAGAGGAGTTGCGTACCCACAACACTTTTGGGCCCACAACTTTCCTCGCAAATGAAATTCAATTGACTAATGTGCTTTTCAAAACTTGAAAACACAAAAACAAAAAACAAAAATGACACACAGAAATTGTTCGAGAAGCAGGTAGAGAAGTATTTAACTTCTGACTCTGATTATTTGCTTTTAATTTATTAAAAATATTATATATATATATATATATAATTGCACCTTACGGCCAAAAGGAGAGACATCTTGTTCTTCACCCAGCCTGGCTTTAAGTACTGTTTGGGAGGGTACCCCCCCATGAATTAGATCTGTGAGTTTTGACATGGTCCCACCAAACATGTGCACCTTCCTTTGACTGAAACTTGAGAGTGATTCTTCAATCTCTCATCCTCAAAATTTCTGTTCTTTTTCTTTAAGACAATGATTAGTTGTTACCAATGAGTCATGCACATGCTAGTGACTTGGGATGCTTGGCAAAGTCATTGTTATTTTTTATAATTTTAGGCCAGCTAGAAAAAGTAGAGCATCATACATGCATACAAAGAGACACTAGAAAGACTCCTGGATTGAGACATTGAGGGAGGGAGGATCTACGTAAGCCCACAATTCACCACTTTGTGGCACAAAAAGTCACTACCAAGTTCACAATCTTGTTGTGCATAAAAGTTAGACCATTATATCATGAATCAAAAGATAGGGACCATACATAGATACATGCCTACATACAAATCTTCAATCATGAACCCCTTTATGTACACGCAAGTTCACAAATATAATCTCTTATTATATATAAAGGTTTTTTTTTTAATTTTTTATTAAGAGACTTAAATATTACACATTCTTTGTTATACTTAGGCCAAGTTTGGCATTCTTAAAAAAATTTAAAAAGTCAAAAAATCACTATCCTATTTGAGTCATATCATTTTATTTAAGTCACATCACCTCTCTATCACATTACTTCAAACCCAACCCATATCCAACCCATATTTCATAAAAAGTCAAAAAGTGCACTTATTTAGGACACCCCAAACAACCCTTTACTTTCAAGCAAGATATATAATCTTTTTCCGCATTTTAACATGTGTTTTAAAAATATATATTAATAAAAATCTTATATAAAATACACAATTCACTTGCTATGAACAAATTGGTCACAATTTTATTCTCAAAAACCCACAATACTATTTTTTTTCTCTAAATACTTACATTGCCTAGCAATTACTACAAGGACTAAAAAGTAAAATTATTAAGCCAATATCCCAAACAATTCTCTTTTCTCTATACCACAATTTCCTACACATATTAGGTTCGTACCCTTCTAGTATGTAATAGATCTCCTTTTGCCTACGGATAGTTCAATAGTTATTATAAATACGGACACCTTAGGTTCGGCTCAATCCCTAGTGAGACAGTACGAGTCTAATTGATGCACATAATTTGTGAGTGATTAGATGTACTGCAAGTAGGGGAGGGGAGACGGACACCAACCATTACAAAAGAAAAAGAACGAAAAAGTTGCAACTAAAAGATTGAGACATTAAAAGATCTACAAGGCCACAATTTACAACTACGTACATAAAAGTCACTACAAAGTTCACAATATTTTGTGTATAAAAGTTAGGCCATCATATCATTAATCAAGAGATAGGGACCATGTATATATATGGAGTCAAATACAAAGCATCAAGCAAGAATCACTGTGTGTAACATGCAAAGTTGTAACTTGTTCACAACATATAATATATTAACAGAATCTCTTTTTGCATTAACATGAAAGTTACAACTAACAAAAGAAACAGTGCAAAAATTACAAATTCATTGCATCACACAATTCCTATAAGCTGATCACAAAGACTAATTAATTACTTAAAAGACTAATATGATCAAGATTTGTTTCCAATCAAGCAAGGACAAACAAAAGGTTTAGACACACTTGGACCAACCCACAAGATTTTATGCAACAAAGATCAAAGACAATTGGTGGCACAATTTAGATCAATTCATCCAGTATGGAGGATCATCTGTCATTCTATTCTGTTTCAATTTTTCTCTCAATCACAGGAGACTGAAGGCCAAGAATATGTTCCCAAATCTTTTTGTCTCCATGTCCCGAAAGACTTCTAACCTGAATCATTGAAAATCTTGAAGTGCAATAATCTCAAAACAATATTTTGAACAAGAGAGACCAAAAGACTTAAGGGCAGTGATCCATGCTGAGACTCAATTGTGTAATAAACAGGGAATTTGAAAACCCATTTGCACCCAATTGTTTAATTGCATCAACCTCATAAACCCATCTTAGAATTGGAATCCAGGATTGAGCCAAACCAAAAAGACACCAAATTGATAAAAGAACAACTTAGAAAGTGTACCAAACACAGGCTAAGGAGACAGACACAAAACACAGACAAATACAAAAGAGAGATATAGAGAGAAATACACAGGTAAAACAAGGTTGTAATGTTTACTTTAAAGGTTTAAGCTAATGAGCAAACTCAAAAAGCATATCTTTAGCCTCCCACAGCCAACAGAGAAGGAATGGCATTGAGGTTGGGGGTGGTGTTGGTGGTGTTCTTATTAGAACCCTCTCTCTTCCCAGTTGAAGAAGGCTTACTCAAAGCTCTAATTGGACTCGCAAATGCCCATCCCCAACTCTTACTCCTCCCATGAGAAAGATGCCTCGCTGGTGCAGCCGCCTTGCCACTCATATGATTGTTATCTTCAGCTGAAGATGAAACCCAGTAAGAAGATGAAGAAGATGAGGAGGAAGAAGAAGTGATCATGAACCCACTAAAAATCCCACCGCACTTGACTCTCTCTTTCATACAATCCTGTCCTCCGCCGCGGTGGAGAGGGGTGACCTTAGGCTTGCCTTCCCTCTGAGACTCGACTCGCCGGAGAGTACAGTCCCCAAACCCAGTTGAGATTCGCTCGAAAAAGTCCCCGGAAAAGCTCCTACTTCCACACCCAACCGATCTAGATCTGGAAACTTTCCGATCAAACGCTGCTTGATCAGGGCTCTCATTCTCCTCCACCACCACAACCTCCTCTCTCTTCTTCGCCGATCTCTGCGAGAAAGACCCATTTGAAGAAGCCCCCATTGTTGAAGACGATGCGTAGCAAATCTCTTTACAATGATTATCGATTCTACGATTACGAGAGTGCTTCGATTGATACAGAAACGACCAGAACCCTCTTCTCCGAGGGCTGTCCTCGTCCGCTTCCATGAAACGAACCCCTCGCCGTGGAGTGGTGGTGGACTTGCTTCGCTTGAAAACAATGCTAGATTGGTCTGTAGACGAATCACCACCAGCGAGAGTGAGGTCTTTCTTCTTCTTAGTCTTCTTGTGGGTGAGAAGAAAGGGTATTCGAGATCGCCTCGAGTAATACTGATGGTAGTGACAGTCATTGTTGTTGATGGTGTTGTTGGTTGATGAGGAAGATGACGATGATGGGTGGTTGGGTCGAACAGAGAGGGTCGATGTGGATCCACCACCGAAGTCAGATCTGAAGGAAGGAGATGAAGATGAGGAAGAAGAAGGGAAGACGGCTATGGGGAAAGAGGAGGAGACTAGTTTTCCAAGCTTTTCTTGTAGGCAAAAAGCACAGATCCCACCTGGTGAGTTGTTTTTGTAAGGGTGGTTTCTACATTGCATGTTTCCATCACCCATATCTTCTTGGAGACCTTCCATCACCATTGTTGCACCCCTCAAAAGCTCTCTACAATCAATCACCAAAGTGGGTTTCTTGTTCTTCTTGTTGCTCTTGACGGTGTTTGTGGTTTCATACCGTTGAACACGACCTCCAAGTGTTTGTTGAAATGGCTCAAAAACAGAAACAGAAAAGGATTAGAACACAGAGAGAGAGAGAGAGAGAGAGAGAGCAAAGCGTCAAACGATTGCGAATGAATATCTAGATAGATTAGGCATTGAATTGTGATGGTAGTGATGGTGGGGGCTATGGGGAGAGTCCCCGTGCGTGCACGTGGATAGATTAATAATAATACTGATTTTTTTTTAAGAAAATAAAATTATATAAATTAATAAATTTTATAAGAAAAATTTGTAAATAAATTATATTTATGAAAGAAATTATAATTATAATTATTAAAATTAATAAATTATTCCACCTATTTGTATTTTTTTTTTTAAAACTTACACAAAAAGTTAATTTCTCCATTCTATAAATGTAGGTTACGGAATTGGTGTCCAAGCTTTAATAATGCCCTGAGTTTTGCAGGTGTTTTTTTACGATGCAGGCTAAACTCGATCAAGACTTTGGCAAGTTATTTTGCGGGTAAAATAGTCATTAAAAAAATAAAATAAATTATTTTAATCACAATAAATAAAATATTACATTTAATTTATAATTATTATATTTTTCTTTTAAAAAAAACCTAAAACAGTAAAAAAATTAAAAAATTCTTTCTAAACCAAACTTTTTAGTCCAAGCTAAAATAATTAAAAATTTAAAAAAACTAAAAAGCCAATCCACTTTTCAAACGGATGCTAAAGATCTTAGGACAAAACCTTACCTAACAAGATGGGCTTAAACGGGCTTAATCCACGAACTAAATCAGACAAACCAAGGGATTGTTTGGGGTGTCTGTGCACTTTTTATATTTTTTAATTAAAAAGTTGAGGAAAAAAATATAAATATTTGGATTAATATTTTGTTTTTTTACAAAAAAATATGTAATAAAAAATTGTATAAATAAAATGTATAGGAGAAGAAAATTGAGTAGGTTATACGATTGTCCTGCTGAGTAGCATGTGTTACATAGCAAATTATTGTCTCATTCGGGACAAAGTGTTTGGATAGTGATCGTTGGTCAGTGGGAGCCACCACGGGTCTTATTTTAATAATCTAAACTGTTCAATATGTACAACTCATCGAGTATTATATGCTTGTAAAAAATCACGTTGATCGGATATCGATGGCTATATGATCGGATTAGTTTTTGTTCAACAGTTAACTATTACACCATCCGTTTTGTTTATACAAAACTGATTTGATCATACAGTTAACGATATCCGATCAACATGATTTTTCACAGGCATATAGTACTTAACGAGTTCTACATACGGTTCGGATTATCAAAACGGAACCCTTAGTGGATTTCCAAGGACCCAACATTACCATCAAACTTTGTAACTTTACATATGTAATTTTTTTTTTTTTTTTGCCCAAAATGTGTTTGACCTGCCTTCCTGCTGGGGCAGTGCGACTGACAGTGTAATTCAAACTTTTGTATTACAAAAATGTATTAAAAAAAAATTAATATATTTTTTGTATGAATAGTCATGACTTTTTTTACTTTTTGTGTAATTTTTTGGCTTTTTAAATTTTGTGAGACTTGCCAAACCTGGCGACTGATTTGGCAACCTTAGAAAAAGCTAAAAAGTCAAAAAGTTATCACTATTCACCAAAAAAAATATTAAAAAATCAATATACAATTATTAATACAAATCATTTTTTTTGGCCCAATCTAGGTATTGACACGATGAACTAGTTAGTGAAAGGGGAAAAAAAAAATCATGTGTATATTTACTAAATTTGATGGTAAAGTTGGGCCCGTGAGGGCTCACCATGGGTCCCGTTTTGATAATCTGAATCGTTTAATATGTAGAACTTGTTTAGTATTATATGCTTGTAAAAAATCGCATCTATCGAATATCGCTAACTACGTGATCAAATCAGTTTGTATAAAAATTGATGGTGTTATAGTTAACAATTAACAAAAAAACTAGCACGATTAGATAACTATTGATATCCAATCAACGTGATTTTTTAAAAGCATATAGTACTCGACGAGTTCTACAAATTGAATGGTTCCGATTACAAAAAAAGGGACCCATGGAGGGCTGCCACGGGCCAAACAACACCATTCAATCAAAGCCCGAGAAGGAGACAATATTTTCTCATCTATTCAACCAGTCGACTCCACTGCGAATCTGTACTGCCTCCTACCATATCTTCTCCTACACACTTATTTATACAATTTTTTAATACACATTTTTTCATAAAAAGTTAAAAAGTTAACCCAAATATCTATATTTTTTTCTCAACTTTTTAATTTAAAAAGACAAAAAATCACTTATTTAGGACATCCCAACAACCCTTAAGAGGTATTTTAACGACTTTAAATACTGTGTGGTCCACAGTGTCTGTGATGATGCCACGTACATAGAGTTGCACATGCAAATATATAATCAGTATTAGAGAATAATAGTTTTATCCATCCCATATGTTTGCATGTTCGTGCATTAATTTCAAATAATTTCAAATAGTTTCAAATATAAATATTATTATATTGATAAAAGTAAATGGGTATCATGCATGCCTCCTAACTTCACCCACAGTAGCATAAAACTTTTAACAAATAATTATGATTGCAACAATGGTCCCGTTTGGTACAGTTGTGAGGAAGCGATTATAAATTATAATTTATAGGTCTGGTAACCTGTTTGGTACAGCTGTGAGATTATAGATTTAAGCAGCAGAGTAGTGTTTGATAAATAAATTATAAAATAATTTATTCCTGTATAATTGTCATTTTTACCCTTATAGGATATAAAATTTGTGATTTCATTTATAATACATTTTTTTCTTTTTCTTTTTCATTTTATTTCTTTTATTTTCTTTTTTACCTTATTTTCTTTCTTTTTTAATTTCTTTCTTCTTCTCTTAATTCTTTGTTAATTTTTTTTAATATATTAATTCATTAAAATTAATATTCATGTTCTAATTTATATTAATGTTGTGATTTCATTACATATTATTTTCATATATTCATCAAATTTTCATCAATTTATCAATTTATATTAATGTATCAATTTTTCCAATTTATTATTATTATTATTATTATTATTATTATTATTATTATTATTATTATTCATTTTAATTATTTTTAGTAATATTTCATTTTTTCTTTATATTAATGTACCATTATTAATTTATATTAATGTATCATTATTATTCTTTATATTAATGTATCAATTTATATTAATTTATCAATTTACATATAGTCATCAATTTATATTAATGTATCATTTTAATTATTTTTAGTAATATTTCAATTTACATATATTCATCAATTTATATTAATGTATCAATTTTTCCAATATTATTATTATTATTATTATTCATTTTAATTATTTTTAGTAATATTTTATTTTTTCTTTATATTAATGTATCATTATTAACGTATCATTATTATTGTTTATATTAATGTATTATTATTAATTTATATTAATGTATCATTATTATTCTTTATATATATTTATCAATTTATATTAATGTATCATTTTAATTATTTTTAGTAATATTTCAATTTACATATATTCATCAATTTATATTAATGTATCAATTTTTCCATCAATTAATATAAATTACATATATTCATCAATATTATTTTTTTTCATCAATTATTACATAAATTACATATATTAATATTATCAATTATTATTAATTTTTCCATCAATTACGTATAAATTTTTTTCATTTTTTCATTTTAAATTAATTAGTCTCAATTAATTAGCATCAATCATTATTTTTTATTCATTAATTATTTTACTTTTTTTATTAAAAAAACACTGAAAAACCTCAAAAAATAATAATAATAATAATGAAAACCCTAGCTCCACGCAGGAGGAACTGGCGCTAGGGTTTGCTTCAGATCCACAGAAAGAGCGAGAGATAGCTAGGGTTCAAATCGCGATGGTTCATCCCACCGGCAACCCCTACTTCTTCTCCTCCTCCTCCTCCTCCTCCTCATCTCACTGCAGGCATCGATCGTGATGGTTCATATCAGGATGGTCCAAATTGCGATGGTTCAGATCTCCTCATTCTCATCTCATCGTCGGCGTCGATCGCGAAGAGGGAGACAGACAGGTTCACGCTGTCGATCAAGATGGTTCAAATCGTGATGGTTGAAAATCGCGATGGAGAGCGATCAGAGAACAATGGGGAGAGCGAGAGAGAGAGAGAGAGAGAGAAGAGATAGAGCTTGATCGCCGAAATGCTCGCCGGAAATCGCCTTAGCTCGCCAGAAATCGCCCCCTCTCGTTTGTGTGAGAGAGGAAGAATGAGTGAGAAATGGTTTATATATATGACACACTTGAAATTAGCATCAATTAGGAAGGGCATTTAAGTCATTTTACATCTCCCATTTCAGCTTACCGTATAAGCTGAATCAAGAAGCACCCCCTGAGGTGTTTATAAATTTAAGCTGAAAATAGCTTAATAAAAGTTATAATCTATCCCTTTAAGTTTTACCAAACACATCAAAATGACTTAATTTAAGCAAGCAGTTTTAAGCTGCTTTTAAGTGCTACCAAACAACCCCAATATTTGGCAATGACTTTTTTTTTTTTTCAAAAAAATTGCAAATCAAGTGTTTCCATAAAGAATTTATAAAATTAAATTATTACAGCTGATAAAATTTATTATTAATTTGATTTTTTTTTAAAACATACACTAAATTGCAAAAAAAAAAAAAAAAAAATTTAAGTTTTCGTTTGGAAAGAGCTAAAATAGCCAATTTTTTGACTTTTTGGCTATTTTAGCTTGGCTTTTTTAGTCTCGTTCGGTTCTTATTTTTGACTTTTTTGAGAGAAAAAGTGTAATGATTATGGTTTGGAGATGTGACATTTTGTCTTATTGACTTATATAACCAATTTTATCTTTTGTATTTTGTTTAGCCAAAAAGTCAAAACCAAACACAACTTAAATATATATATATATATATATATTTTGTTACTTCTATTTTTTAGGAGAAAGTTAATGTTAGTAACAAATTTAATGCATTTGACAACCACTAAAAAAAAAAACTTCAGTCATTAAAAATAATTAAGGCTCTGTTTGGTTGTGAACTGAAATGGTGATTCTACACCTTAATTCCACAATGGTGTTTGGTTAATGGTCTAAAACGTTAATTACAAAACTCTGCACAGAACATCTGTTATGACAGAAGCGTTGTTTCTTTCCACATTTACAAAATTTGGCTTTGCGGGACATCCGGCCGGTTGACCGGAATTTATTTTATTTTATTTTTTTGCAATTGATTTATATAATCGGAAAAAATATTTTCTGGAATTTTTTAAATTTTTTATGTGCTTTAAAATAATTTTGAATTGTATGTTTAGTTATGAGTTGTAAATTTTTGTATCGTATATCAAATGTCACATCAACAATTCCCCACTCAAATCAAACCTCTTTTCTAAAACTATTTTCAAAACTCTTTACCAAACAAATTTTCTACACTCAAATCATAATTTTACAACACACAAACTCAAAATATAACTCATACTCTCAAATTACATTTACAAAACACAACCAAACGCATGCTAATATTTTTATCACTTTTATATTAAAATTTATATTTTATTTTTGTATTTTTATAATATTTACATTAGTTTAAACCAGTTTATTCTTATTTATTATATATATTTTTATCATACAAATAAACATTAGTAAATTAATAATTAAATTATTATAGTAAAAAGATATAACTCTATTACAAATAAACATTAGTAAACATTAGTAAATTAATAATTAAATTATTATAGTAAAAAGATATAACTATATTCACTTACCTCGCTATCATTTAAAATGTGTTATTGTTACATTCCTGTATCGTATACAGGAGTAAAAAGCATGACATGGTCGTACGCGGCGCAAGTTAGACTGAACGAAGGGAAATTCAGGCCAAGTTTGACGGATGACAATGACCCTATTTGAAAGGGTAAATTACTCTTTGCCTCCCTAAAATTTCATCTATTTTTCACTTTAACCTCTTAAATTTAATTTTTCTTACTTGACGTTTTATGTTTGTAATCTATCCTATTTTAGGCTTTTAAGTTTGATTTTTTTTCACTTTAACCCTTTATCTTTACAATATTTTCTACTTTGACCCTTCATATTTGTAATCATTCCCACTTTATTTTTAAAGCAACTTCCAACAAAAAAGCTAATACTAACACATCAACTCGATGTGTGATATAACAAATTTATTAAAAATGCAAAAAATTAAAAATTAAAAACAAAAAAAATTACATATACATTTTTTTGCATTTTTAATAAATTTTTTACATCATACGTAGAGCTGTTATGTAGATATTGTTGTAGATTCTATTAGTTATTTGGATAGAAGTTAGTCTAGGAATAAGGTAAGAATGATTGCAAATATGAATGGCCAAAGTAAAAAAGATCAAACTTAAAGGACCAAAGTAGGAAAAATCAAACTTAAAGGGCAAAAGTGCAAAGGATTGCAAACATACAGGGCTAAAGTGAGAAAAATCAAACTTCAAAGGCCAAAGTGAAAAAGATTGCAAACATGAAGTGCCAAAGTAAAAAAAATCAAACTTAAAGGACCAAAGTGGAAACTGGGTGAAATTCAAATGATAAAGTGTAAGTTACCCTATCTGATAACCGAAACAATATCAAAGGTATTCTTAAAAAATAATTATTGTAAATTAGTGAAGAGGGAACTACATGTCAGTGAAAAAAGAAAAAAAAAATGGGAAATGTTTCGTAGCTCGAAACATTTTGCCCCGAATGGCTCGAGGGAGAAGACGCAGAGAGAAGTAGAAGGAGAGAAAGAGAAAAGCAGAGGGGAAGAGAGAGAGAAGACGATCGTCGCCCTGGCTAGCCGCCGTTCGTCACCCTGGCCAGCCGCCGATCGTCGCCCCTCCCAGCCGCCAATTCGCCGATCGTCGCCCAGCCCAACCCCGCCGCAGCCTCCGACCACCGTCGCCCCGCCTCCGCCTCCCCCGAATATTATGCCCCTTCCAGTCCTCCTCCTCTTCCTGCTCCTCATTCTCCTCCTCCTCCCTTCCTCCTCTTCCTGCTCCTCCTCCTCCTCATTTCTTCCTTCTTCTTCCTGGTCTTCGTTCTTCTTCTACAAAAAAAAAAAAAAAAAAATCGAGCCATTCGGGCTCCCTGCTTTCGAGCTATGTAGCATGATCGAAAAAAAATTACAAATACATAAAGGTGCAAGTGTGTCTGTGATGAGATGTAAATAAAAGACTGTGGGGGTGTAAATGTCGCTTACATCCCTCTATGTATTGCTATAATTTTTTTCCATTCTCCTACCTACATATAATTCTTCCTAAATTTAATAAATATTGATAATTGAGAGGGAGATTTATGGTCTGGAATTAGGCCGAGGTAACGGCCGGGCATGTTGAGAGCCCAATGATACATGGGGCCGAGATGACCGGCGATCCGCCCGTTGACGGGCTGCCAAGAGTTGAGCCGGGCAGAAATTGGGCCAAGCATGTGCCGACCAGACCGTAAAGAAGCTGCTCGGCAGACAGTGCTCGGTTAAACCGAGCTCTTTGATCAGGTAAAGGCGGAGCCAGTCAAGCTGAATGACCGGCGCCCGGAAAGGCGTGGTTAGCCGAGATAATCATTTGATCGGCAGTAAGGCCGACTATAGGAGGTGCCTCGGGCTAGGCTTTGCCGAGATGCAGCCTAGCCCGGTCCTCCTTGGGCTTAGCCAGTGAAGTGCTTGGGTATGAAGCACGGCACAGCAGTGGATAGAGCAGCTCGGCTGCCGAGCTCCAGCTGTGAAGGCAGACAGTTGAGATTAGGTGATGGTCAGCAAGGTTTATGCTGACAGATGGGATAGCGGAGCCACGTGTCAGGAGATGACTGGGAGTAGATATGGGGCGCAGAGGGTATATATGCATGTGAACGCCCCCCGTACGCGTGGACACGACATTTTTGGTAAAGAAATTCTTACACTCAAACACTCCTCTCTCTCTCTATCCTAAGGTGTGTGCTAACTTGACCGTCGGAGGGTTTTTCCGGCCACACATCGCCGGGTAGCTCACCCTTATTGGCTCGCAGGTGATCGGACAGAGACAGAGCTCGGAAGAAAGGAGTACGGGCTTGCCGGAATATTTGCTCCCCGTACAACTGGCGCCGTCTGTGGGAACTTTGACAGACAAAACCTTGTCTTCCAGGTTCATCTGATCGCCGTCCATGGCGAACAACGACGAGTTTCCGTTGTCTGCCATAGATGGAGCCACCCCGGAGTTCACCCGAAGAAGAGAAGGTCCTCCCGCCATCCATCCAATGGCGGACTTGGGGACGCCCACTGGAGGACAATCAGTAGACGCGCGGGATAAGCGCGGAAGAAGTCATGGTCATTCGCGGAGTCCAGACGGTCGCCGGCGGAGGAGAGACTCACACGCCAGGCGATTGGAAAGTAAGTTGAGGGACCAAGATGCTGTCATTCGACGAATGGAGGCGGAGATGGAGGATCTAAAGCGGCATGTCAAAGGCAAATGTGTAGCTGGAGTGGGAGACCACAGTGAGCGCACCCTATCCCGCCGTTCAGGCGGACAGAGTCAGCGACGTACTCAGTCCATATCTATTACCAGAAGTTACCAGGTTGGTGATTCCGACGCGGGGGCAGAGAAGTCTAGCGCGCAAGACAGCACCTACAAACCCTCACGTCCGGAAACGACGTCGAGGTACTCTTACTCCGCTCATTCAGAGGATCTGCGGGCAGTCTTGAAGGAGCGGGCCCGCTAGCGCGAAGCTCAGAGAATACCGGCGTTCCAGCGGTTATCCTATGGGGTTCATGCCAGCGAGAAGGTCGGAATGCCTCCATCCCGCCAAGCAGTGCCACTCTTTGAAGATACGGACTTGGCCAGGCTGAGCGCCACCCCTTTCTCCCTGGAAATAGAAACAACACCGCTTCCGGCAGGCTTCCACCAGCCTAAGTTCACACTCTACGACGGAAAAACCGATTCTTACATGCATGTGAGCCACTTCCGATATGTTATGGCCGGACATAGGCGAGATGACGGACTTATGTGCCTAATCTTCCCGTCAAGTTTAGGCGAGCTGGGCCTAAAGTGGTTTGAGAGGTTGCCGGAAGGGAGCATACAAAGGTGGCATCAGTTGGGCGAGGCGTTTGTTACCCGCTTCAAAACCAACACAAAAACACCAAAGGAAGTCAATCACTTGCTAAGTGTCAAGATGGAACTGTGCGACACACTGAAGGCGTACAACTCAAGGTACTGGGAAACCTTCAATGAGATCTTGGATTGCCCGGTCAACCTCGCAATCACGCAATATAAGCGTGGTCTCCCGGTCGGCCACAGATTGCGGGACTCACTGACCATGCACCAACCGACCTCTATGGGCCAGCTCATGCAGCGCATCAATGAGCACATTAGAGTAGAGGATGACGCGTCAGCTTCTACCGTGAAGGCAATACCGGTAGCGACAGACAAGAAGACAGCAGGCAAGGTGCACGCAGTTGGGCAAGAGTCCAGTCGCGCAAATGAACGAGCAGAGGAATCAGACCGTGGCTCGAATCGCAAAAACCGGGGTAGAGGACGTCGAAACGATCGGGATGACTATGCCCGAGATGATGTGGCGGATGCTGACAGAAGATTGAAGGCAAGGACTGGCATCACCACGGTCTTCAAGATTCCAATTTATCGCATACTTAGTGAAATCCGAGACGAGGAGTATGTCCGGTTTCCCGCTAAGTTGGGTGATGGACAGAAGGGCTATAATCCGCGGTATCGTTGCACATTCCACCGTGAGAGGGGCCACCGAACAGAGGATTGTTTTCCTTTGCGACAACACTTAGAAGAGTTGGTCGCAGTCGGGCATCTAGATCTTTGCATTGAGGGCGGCGTAAAGCCGAATCAGGCTTCGGTCGATCCCAGGGGACAGGATGACCGAGACGCACCACCGCAGGGCGTCATTAATGTCATCCACGGCATCGTAGAACCGGAGCATGTTTGCGAACTCCGGGGCATGATAAAAAAGGTAGAACATATGCGGGAAGTTTTGTCGGTACAACCTGCCATCAAAAGGGGAAAGACATAAGAAAAAGACGTGATTAGTTTCACCTCAAGGGATCTAGAGCGTATCCAGACGCCGTACAACGATGCCCTGGTAGTAACACTACGCGTCAAAGAATTCGATGTTAGACGGATCTTGATCGATCAGGGAAGCTCGGTCGAAATCATGTATTATGATGTGTTCAAGCAGCTCAAACTCCGTGAGACAGACTTGGCTCCGGCGACTTCACCTTTGGTTGGATTTAACTCGCAATCGGAGTGGCCCTTGGGAAAGATTATCCTGCGGGTCAAAGCGGGATCCGTGGTCAAGCAAGTGGAGTTTTGGGTGCTACAAGTGCCTTTGACGTACAACCTTATCCTTGGAAGGGGATGGCTTCACGCTATGCAAGCCGTAGCGTCGACCTACCACCAGGTGATGAGATTCCCCTCGGCTATGGGGGCAATCGAGCAGATTTGGGGCGATCAGGTCATGTCCAAGCAGTGCCTCGTGGCGGTCAACGGGAGCCGGGCTGCCAAAGGATTCGTTCAAATGATTGAGGGACCGGAGGACCGGGGTGTCCTGGATGACGTGGGCACCAAGGCCGAGGACAAGGCTGTTGAGGAATTGGTTGAAGTGCGAATTGATACAGAACAGCCGGACAAGTTCTTCTTGCTCGGCTCAAGTCTCACAGCCATAGAAAGGACCGAGATGGTTGAGTTTTTGATGGCCAACATTGAAGTCTTCGCGTGGTCGCCTTACGACATGCCTGGCCTCGATCCAAGTTTTATCTACCATCACCTCAATGTCTTCCCTGGAGCGAAGCCAGTCATCCAGCGAACGAGGAGATCGACACTGCATCACGCCGAGGTAGTTGCAGAGGAGGTGAAGAACCTGCTTGAGGCACGAGCAATACAGGAAGTGCACTACCCTCGGTGGATTTCCAACACTGTCGTGGTACCCAAGAAGAATGGAAAGTGGTGAGTTTGTGTCGACTATAAGACAGTCAACCGAGCTTGTCCCAAAGATAGCTTCCCCTTGCCGCGAGTTGACCAGCTTGTGGACTTCACGGCTGGACACAATAGGCTCAGTGTCTTGGATGCCTACCGCGGCTACCATCAGATCGCCATGCATGGGCCTGACCGAGAGATCACTTCTTTCACGACACCAAGGGGACTCTTCTGCTACCGAGTCATGCCTTTTGGTTTGAAGAACGCCGGGGCAACCTTTCAGAGGATGGTGACCAAAATGTTTGCTCCTTTGCTCGGCCGTACAATGGAGGCTTACATCGATGATATGGTGGTAAAGAGCCGACATGAGGCAAACCATTTGTCCGACTTAGCCGAGATGTTTGCCATTTTAAAGAAGCACCAGCTGCGCTTGAATGCATCAAAATGTGCCTTTGGCGTGGGATCCGAAAAATTTTTGGGGTTCTTAGTCACGAACCGAGGCATCGAAGCAGACCCTACTCAGATCAGAGCCGTGCAAGAGTTGAAGCAGCCCAGCTCGGCTAAGGACGTGTAGCATCTGGCCGGGATGGCCACCGCGCTTAATCGGTTCATAAGCCGGTCATCAGATCGCTGCCGTCCTTTCTTTCAAGCATTGAAGTCAAAGTTCTCGTGGGACGAAGAGTGTGACCGTGCTTTGGCTGATCTCAAGGAATATCTGTCTACTCTGCCACTGTTGGTTACACCAAAGTCGGGTGAGGAACTTTACCTTTACCTTGCCGTCTCCCAACATGCGGTCAGTGCGGTGCTAGTCCGCGCCGAAGGAATCAAGCACTTCCCAATTTTTTATGTCAGCAAGACCTTGTTGCCAGCTGAGACGAGATATTTGCCGTTGGAAAAGCTTGCATTGGCATTGATGATGGCTTCGAGGAAGTTGGCGCATTATTTTCACGCCCATACCATCATCATACTGACCGAGTTTTCCCTAAAGGCCTTGTTCGAATGGGCGGACTTTTCAGGCCGAATTCTTAAGTGGGCGGTCGAGTTGGGACAGTTTGATGTGAAGTTCCAACCGCGCACCGCTATCAAAGCCCAGACCTTGGCAGATTTCGTCTCCGAGTTCTCACCTGGCACTCATCCGGTGTGCCCAGTCGATATTACCGTGGCAGATGATGAGATGCACGCAAAACTATTCGAGATATAACTAGTTGGTGGAAGTAGCGACGCGGAGTTTGCGCGCACCAGTGAAGCACCCTCAGTTTGCACGGTTATACCACCCGGTGATGCGATGACGGAGTTGAGTATCACCGACCCATCCGCTCTGTCCGGTCCCGCATCACCAAGGGGGGAAGAAATTGCACCACACAGCTCAGAACCTGCGGCCGACACAACACCACAACCTGATGATTCGCCTACGGACTTGAGCGTTACAGCTCAACTTGCTGAGTCCGGTGCCGAATCATCAAGGGAGGACTGAATGGACCCACACAGCTCAGAACCTGCGGCCGGCTTAACACCGCAACCAGATGATTCGCCCACGGACTTAAGCATTACAGAACAACTGGCTGATTCCGGTGCCGAATCACCAAGGGGGACTGAATTGGAACCGGCCAACACGGAAACCACATAGCCGAGCAGTTGTGATCCCATTGCCCTTCGCAACTCTCAGGACCCATCCGACTGCTGGAAGCTTTTTGTGGGGGAAATGTGGAAGCTTTTTGTTGATGGCGCGTCCAATCGTCATGGTGCCGGCCTAGGTATCGTTCTTATCTCCCCAGATGGCCTAACCATTGAACATTCTATCACACTTGGCTTCCCAGCATCTAACAACGAGGCTGAGTACGAGGCCCTTCTCGCCGGTCTCAAGAGCGCAATTCAAATGAAGGCTGCCGAGCTCCTGGTGTACAGTGATTCCCAGCTTGTGGTTAACCAAGTCTTTGGGATTTACGAAGCAAAGAACGACAGGATGACGAAGTACCAAGCTCTGGTCAGGGAACATATCAAGCAGTTTGAAGCAATCAGAGTCCAATAGATTGGCCGTGAAGCAAACAGCCGAGCTGATGAGCTGGCCGGCCTCGCTTCCATGGTAGATAGTACGTCTCCAAACCCCCTGTTAATTGACTTTCTTCCGCGACCAAGCATTGAAGACGCCGGGCAGACGGATGTACTTTGCGCCGCGCTAGGTCCTTCCTAGATGGACCCCTTGATCTTATTCCTCAGAGACCGAACTCTACCAACTGACAAGAAAGAAGCCCACAAAATCCGGGTGAAGTCAGAGCGGTTTTGGCTCTCTCCATCTGGTGCGCTGTATAAAAAGTCCTTCACTGGCCCTTATCTAAAGTGCGTGCACCTGAATAGTGTAAAATCCTTCTTGTACGAAATTCACGAAGGCATTTGTGGCAGCCACATAAGGGGCAGATCCTTGGCCTACCGAGCTATTTCGCAGGGATACTGGTGGCCGTGCATGGAGGCCGACGCACAAAAATACGTCCGCAAGTGCGAAAAGTGCCAGAAATTCGCCCATCAGATTCATCAGCCTGTTAGGGAACTTCTTCCCCTCACCAGTCCTTGGCCCTTCGCCATGTGGGGGCTAGATATAGTGGGGCCACTGCCAACAGCACTGGGCAATCGGAAATTCTTCATTGCGGCCACAGATTACTTCACGAAATGGGTTGAAGCTGAGCCCTTGGCAACCATAAAAGAAAAAGACGTGAAGCGGTTTGTCTGGCAGAACGTGGTCACGCGGTTTGGCGTCCCCAAGATTTTGATCTCTGACAACGGCACCCAGTTTGACGGTCGCCTATTCAGAGGATTTTGTGAAGATTTGAAGATAGAATTCTACAACTCCATCCCGGCTTACCCGCAGTCTAATGGTCAAGCCGAGGCATCGAACAAGACTATACTGGCTGGGTTGAAGAAACGGCTGGAGAAGGCAAAAGGAAAATGGGCTGAGGAATTATCCAGCGTCCTTTGGGCATACCGAACAACCCCGCGGCGATCTACTGGGGAAACTTCATTTGCTCTGGCTTATGGCATGGAGGCGGTCATACCTTTGGAAGTTGGAATGCCCACCCTTCGGAGCGAGAGTTTTGAGCCCGAGCTGAACGCCGAGGCTATTGCCTTGGAGCTGGACCTAGTGGAAGAGCGTCGGGAGAAGGCCCTCGTCCATGTGGCCGCCTACCAACAAGAGCTCTCAAAGAAGTATAACAAGACGGTGCACCCCAGACTGTTCAAAGTTGGTAATTGGGTTTTGAGGAAAATTATAGGCAACACCCTGGTGCCAGGAGAAGGCAAACTAGGGGCAAATTGGAAAGGACCCTACAAGATCACCGGTTTGGCGGGCAAGGGAGCTTACCACTTGGAGGACCTAGAGGGAAGAGCAATACCCCGACCATGGAATGCGGCCAACTTGAAACTGTATTATTTTTAAGCTTTTGCTTTCTTTTCTTATGCAAAGGGATTTTTGGGCATTGCACTACAAAATGTAATTCTTTTTGTCAATATATTGAAGTAATTTTGCTTTAGCATTTGGACTGTTGTTTTAATGTAAAAACCGAGATGGTTTACTCTGGTTGGAAGAGTTGGTGTTTTGTCCAACTTCGGATCCCCAACCGAGATGGTTTACTCAGGTTAGAAGAGTTGGTGTTTCCTCCAACTTTGGATTCCCAACCGAGATGGTTTATTCCGGTTAGAAGAATTGGTGTTTTGTCCAACTTCGGATCCCCAACCGAGATGGTTTACTCCAGTTGGAAGAGTTGGTGTTACCTCCAACTTTGGATTCCCAACTGAGATGGTTTATTCCGGTTGAAAGAATTGGTGTTTTGTCCAACTTCGGATTCCCAACCGAGATGGTTTACTCCGGTTGGAGGAGTTGGTGTTTCGTCCAATTTCGGATTCCTAACCGAGATGGTTCATTCCGATTGGAAGAATTGGTGTTTAGTCCAACTCAGGATTCCCAACCGAGATGATTTACTCCGGTTAGAAGAGTTGGTGATTTGTGCAACTTTGTTATTACCAACCGAGATGGTTGTTTCGGTTTAAGAACTCGTTTTGTTCAAGTATTTCAGCCGAGTTATGTATTCCGGTTGACGATGTGTCTTTCAATCTATGATTTAATACCAAGATGATGTGCCGAAGATGGAATTGATAACAACCGTGCAAACACTTAGCAAAATTTGAGTTTTTCATTGATAAGAAAGTCCATACAAAAGGTGGGGACAGAGCCCGGTTACATCAGAAACGTTGAAAGCAAAAATACAAAAGAGAAAGGAAAACTAAACTAAGGGGGAGAAATTGGTAAACTCGTCCTTGGCGGCATCAAGGTTGATGATTGGACTTATGTCTTGGGCACCGGGCTCGCCATTGCCGGGCTGCTCTTGCACCTCGGCATCCTCTGCCTCAGATTCTGTCTCGGCCTCTCCCTCTTCAAGCCCTTCCTCGACCTCAGCTTGCAAAGCGCTGAAGACGTCATTTGCATACGGCACGAGGTAGACCGGCAGCGAAGCAGGAGGAGGGTTGGCAAATACGTCGGTGTCAGAGCCCTGGCCGAGGTGCTCGCAGGCGGACTTCCAGCCAGCTTTGAAGTAAATGTCATGTTTTGCAAAGACTTGTTTTTTATAGCTCTGCTCGGCCTCGTTGAAGCCGGCGTTGTTAGCAGCCCGGCAATCTTTCTTCTGCGACTTTTTGAGTTTGCTTAGCTCGGTCTGGAGCTCATCTTGTTTTTTCTCAGCCGCATTCAGCTGATCGAGCAATCTGTTGTTATCGGCGTTAGCCATCTCAAGTGAAGACTTTGCCCGGCCGAGCTCGGCTTGGAGGCTCTCGACTTGGCTGGCTATGTCATTGGCCTTTTGCCGAAGTCTATGGATGCCCTCCAAAACCAGATGTTGTTTTTGAATGGCCTGCAAAAAAGCAAAGTTGATTAGAAAAGAAACCGGGCAAACACTTGTGCAAATTTTGTCAATTTTCAGAGGAACATTGACTTACCCTAGCCATAGACTTTACTGACGATTTGACCAACCGAGTGTCAGGGACGTGGTCGCTGCCAACCACGTCGCTCGGTAGTAGAAGAGCTTTGGTAAGATCAAAGGCGAGCAAATGCTCTTTGTCGCCCTTGATTGAAGCCATGGCCGGGATGTCTTGACCCCGGTGCTTCAACTGTGGACGCCAGGCTGGCACTGGGGCGTCAGATGGATGCTCGGTAGTCAGCTCGGCAACTAGCTCGGCGGATGGGTCTGCCCGAGCTCTTTTACCGGCACGTCGTGGAGTAGGTTCTCGGCTGGACTGCCCAGTCGCTTGTGAGGCAAGAGCGACCACAGTGCCACTGGATTGACCGGCGGCTGGCGAGCGAGTGACAACGCTCGGCATCTCGGCGGATGTGGCAGTGAGCAGGTTCTTGATTCTGCTTCGTTTGGCCATTTCTTGTTCCTCTGTCAGGCGAATGAGGGGAACGTTTGGCAAAGTTGGATCTGGTGGAGGTGTTGGAGCGCGTAGGAAGTCTGTAATCTTACTTCGGCGAGGAACGGAGTATCTGTATGTGGGACTATAGCCGAGCAATTGGTTGCAATCTCGGTCGCGACAGCGGAGCGCGGTCCTGATTGCCTCTATCTTGAGGAAATGATAGTTGGCTTGCAAGGCTTGGATTGCTGCAAAAGAAACAAGAATGAAAATAATTAAGTACAAAAACACGAAGAAAGTTTATTAACCGAAATAGTTTGCGCGGCTTACATGTGCTTCCAAAGTTTTTGCTTATCATCCAGCCTGGTACCTCGGCTGTCTCGTAATTGCCAGACACCCAGAAGAAGTCATCGTCGTGAAGATCCTTGTTTGGTGTGCCGGTTACGATTTTCTCTCTGCTCGGTCTAATCTTGAGATAATAGGCGAGACCGTCGCCGGTGTGGCCTAGGGTATATTGGCGCAGGATCTCGGCTAAACCTAGGCTTATGCCTAACCGGTTGTTTAGCTCGTGCACGCCGTTTATTATCCGGTAAGTATTGGTGGACACTTGGGTGGGTGCTAGCCCGGTTCGGCGTAGGAACTCGGTGATGAGTGGGTTCAGAGGGAAGCGGAGGCCTCCTTCGACGATTGATAGCACGGTGAAGGGGCATTGTTCGGTTCTACCCCAAGGCGTGGTCTCTTCTTGTGCGAGCTCTAGGTGGACATCGGCCGGGACGCCATACTCCTCCCTGAACGCAGCCAGCGCGGCCGGAGTATCCACTAGGAAGCGAAATTTTCTCATTTGTGGCCGGCCTAGTATAGCTCGGCTGAGGGGTTTGGCACTGAGGTAATTGGTTGCTGCTCGGTCCTGAGAGCCTCAGGAATGGACAGTGGTCCCCTTGGACTCTGCAGGAAAAGGATGGCAAGTGTAAGTGTGAGCGCGGTCGCGTGAAAGGAGCTGGACCTTAGCTCGGTCATTAAGAGTGCCAAACCACCTCGGTTGTCTAATCTAGCTAAGGAGCTTGGTCGCCCAAGCAGACCAGATGTTAGCCCAGTTGAGCGGCCAAGTCCTTTTGTTATCTCGGTTTTTGCTGGGATATAGGCAAACAGGTTATTTGCTCGGTTAGATTGGTTTTTTGGATCAAATGAAGACTAGGAGCCCTGTCCGCCCCAGTTCTTCAGTGTTCTTCAGGAAAATAAAGAACACCAAGAACAGTGGGAGGTTTGGGACAGTTTCTATTGCCTATGCCCTAAGAGCTACGTTTTAGTGCCCTAATGTGTGTAATATTAGAGAAGATAACAACAAACTAGGGGTAGAAGGACTTACCAGTGAAGGGCAGGAACAGTTCCCTCGAGCACGAAGAATGGCAGACGAGGAAGAGAGAGAGTTGCTTGAGCTCTGACGCGTAGGGTTGAAGAGAAGCAGTAGGAGCGAGTTGAGTATGAAGAGGTCTTGTATGTATAGACGAGAGAGAGACTGCCCAAATTCAAAATTCTGGCAAAAACGGCGGGTTGGCTGCTCGATAACCAATGGCAGCCCGCCACGTGTCCCCATTTATGGCGACGTCAGGACTGAAGAGACGGGTTGAAGAGTCGAAGAGCCAACCGGGCTACTCTCGAAGAAAAGGACGTCAGCCAAGAAGCATAACCGGGCAAGTTTGCAGACGGTTATGTTGACTAGCCCGGTCGCCCTTTGGCATCTTGAAGACCGAAGAAATGTTACCACGGTCGAAGTATAGGTAATCCCAGTCACGCTCGCGCAGATGGAATTAAGGGGCAATTGAGAGGGAGATTTATGGTCTGGAATTGGGCCGAGGTAACGGCCGGTCATTTTGAGAGCCCAATGATGCATGGGGCCGAGATGACCGGCGATCCGCCTGTTGACGGGCTGCCAGGAGTTGGGCCGGACAGAAATTGGGCCAAGCATGTACCGACTAGACCGTAGAAGCTGCTCGGCAGACAGTGCTCGGTTGAACCGAGCTCTTTGATCAGGCAAAGGCGGAGCCAGTCAAGCTGAATGACCGGCGCCCGGAAAGGTGTGGTTAGCCGAGATAATCATTTGATCGGCAGTAAGGCTGACCACAGGAGGTGCCTCGGGCTGGGCTTTGCCGAGATGCAGCCTAGCCTGGTCCTCCTTGGGCTTAGCCAGTGAAGCGCTTGGGTATGAAGCACGGCACGGCAGTGGATAGAGCAGCTCGGCTGCCGAGCTCCAGCTGTGAAGGCAGGCAGTTGAGATTAGGTGATGGTCAGCAAGGTTTATGCTGACAGATGGGATAGCGGAGCTACGTGTCAGGAGATGACTGGGAGTAGATATGGAGCGCAGAGGGTATATATGCATGTGAACGCCCCCCGTACGCGTGGACACGAACATTTTTGGTAAAGAAATTCTTACACTCAAACACTCCTCTCTCTCTCTATCCTAAGGTGTGTGCTAACTTGACCGTCGGAGGGTTTTTCCGGCTACACACCGCCGAGTAGCTCACCCTTATTGGCTCGCAGGTGATCGGACAGAGACGGAGCTCGGAAAAAAGGAGTACGGGCTTGCCGGAATATTTGCTCCCCGTACAATAATTAAAATATTATTTTTTCATAAATTTATAATTAACTTCTAAAAATTGTATTGAATTATAATTTCTTTTATATGATCCATAATTTTTTGAATTAATTGCATCAACAATCCCTTATCAATCATCATTTCCCTCGGCTATAATATAAATTTGAGTAATTTGATCATTTTTAAAATTTTGCATGAGGATATGAAATTCAAGCACTATTATAATTAAGCTAAAATATACGTATTAATAGATGTGGGGTTAAGATAATATTTATAAATAGTTGGGAGATTTTAGTGTTGTTTATTTAATTTAATTTTTTTAAAAAATAATCTTAAAAGTGAGATGTATGATGCAGTTCTAAAGTTAATGAGATGTCAGTGTCATACTCAATAATAAATGTGATATTTATGGTGTCTTTTTTGAAGGGCTTATTTGGATTCTTTTGGCTCTTTGAGTCACAAAAGACATAATAAGTTATTTGAATTACAATAGACAAAATATCACATCCAATCCATAATCATTAAACTATTTTCTCAAAAAAAAAATCAAAAAAGCCAAAAAGCAATAAAACCCTTCCAAAACCAATCTTTTGAGTTTAGGCTCAAATAGCTAAAAAAGTCAAAAAATAAAAAAGCTAACCCACTTCCCAAACGGAGGCATATTTTGTTTCAAAATTCGATCCATACTTTAATGTATTTTTTATTATATGATTATGAATTAAGTTTTTTGATCACAATGTATAATTAACTGTACATTATTGATAAATAAAAAAATAATAATAATAACACAAAAAATTTATAAAAATTGACGATCCTAGATCGTGACTAAGGCCAAGTTTGGGTATTTCCAAAAAAGCCAAAAAATTAAAAAGTTACTCAAAAAGTTAAAAAGTTAACACTATTCATCAAAAGTCAACAATTACGGCTGCACAACTCCCAATTCAAATTTTTCCATACAAATCAATTTTTACAATTTTTTATTACACATTTTTCAATAAAAAGTCAAAAAGTTAACCCAAACATCCATATTTTCAACCTCAATTTTTTAGTCCAAAAAGACAAAAAGTGCACTTTTTTAGTCTTCCCAAACTTGGCCTAAAGATTTGGCAAACCATTGGATGAAATATTTTTTATGAATATAATTAAAATTAGATTTGGCTCAACAATTTAGCACACCATTGAAATTTAACAAAAACAATTAATAAAGAGTTAATCACTTAGAGGTTTTATTTATAAATGTTATGGTAGTTCATGTCTTACTTAAATTTTTTTAAATTAATAAATTCTATTTAGTAAAATTGAAAATATTATTAAATTTTCTTAATTTTTAAAAGTGAAAACATTATTAATTTTGCATAGTAGATGATTATTTCACTAATTGATAAAAAAAAGAACATTGGATTAAATATTTTTGTCTTTCTATTTATTGGTTTGATTAAACAATCTAATAAAACTGAGAACATTAACGTTTTTTCAGTTTTAAAATTGAGAATATTATCAATTTTTTTTTTAGTTTTGCACATCAACATTCCATCATCATTGTCCTTTATAGACACAAAGTTTTTAGTTTCGCATAAAAAAAAATTCAATTGTTTCAAAGAAAATTTAGTTTTTTTTTTGTGCAATTTTTTTTAAAAAACTTTTTTCAATTTAAAAGTTGATGTTTTAAAGTTTTGAAAATCAAAATAAATGTTAAATCATCACGTTCCTTTATAGATAATCATAAATGATTAATAATATTGTTTGAAGGGAAATTCTGACTATTAAAAATTTAATGAGATTTAAAAGTCTAAAAAATCTTAACTAGAACTTAATAAAATATAAGTTCATAAATTATAACTTGCATCTAAATGTCTTATTAATAAATTGCAACCATTTTTATTAAGAGATGAGAAAAAAAAGTAGAAATTTTAGAATTTAAAATGTGAGTTACTTTAACAATATGATAGTAATAACAAAGGTTTATCATTCGGCCTAAATACCCGTAACTTAGAGTATCCTTACTAGCTTATTTCTATTTTATCTTAAAATATTATTAAAAATTTATTTCTTATTTTAAAAATCACTTTTTTTATCTACTTCTCCAAATAAATCCTCTATTTTTTTTTTCTATTCTAATAAAATATTATTTTTAATTATTTTATATTTTATATTTTTGGACATGGAGATGCTCAAGAACTAATGATGGTTGAATAAAAAATAATTTTATATTTTGGGGGAGGGGTGAACAGTTGCTTCCTATATTTGGGAAGCAGCTGTGGCATTTCTTATAGAACAATGATTCATCTCCCCTTTTTCTCCCACCCCCTTTGACCTCCTCTCTCTCTCATTGGTTACTTTTTCTTTTTCTTTTTTTTCCTGTTCCTCCAATCACCACCCGCCACGTGGCAAAGGGGTGAGGGGGTGACCCCCAAAAGGGGGTCCCAAGCATTATTCTTTCTCATATTAGGTAATTGCTTTATGTTTAGTTTGGGCAGTGGGTTGGCTTTTTGATTTTTTTAGTTATTTTAGTTTGGGCTAAAAAGTTTGGTTTGGGTAGGACTTTTTGACTTTTTTTGTGAGAGAAGACTGTAATGATTATAAATTGAATGTGATATTTTGTTTTTTATGACTAAAATAGTCTATTTTATCTTTTGTGATTAAAATAATAAAAAAAAAAAAAAAAAAACCCAAAAACAGAGGCTTAGGAGAGTTGATAGGGTTGATTTTATGAAAAAAGACGCTCTAAAGTAGGTAAAGAATGGATTTGAGGAATCTACTGAAGATGCTCTTAGCAGATCTTCCTGTCCTCCAAACTTTTCCTCAATCCAAACGAATATTCCATATGAATTGGGCTAGGTCAAATAAAGAGTGTTTTGAGAATATGGTTAAAAATTATTTTTTTGACATTTTTATGAGAGAAGAAAGTAAGTTAAAAATTGAGAAGTTAACTTAATTTTCAAAATAGACCTAAGCCTTGGGTTGAGTGCAGGCCTAGGTGTTGAAACTCAATTTGCCTCGTAGAAGCTGTGTTTGGCATAAAAAGTCTAAGTTAAAATAGTTACAAAAAGATAAAATAGATTAAAAAATTAATAAAATAAAATATTGCATCTAAATTATAATTATTTTATTTTATTTTTTATAAAAATAAAAAAACTTAAAGAATTCATCTCAAACGAAATATTTTAAACTTAAATTAAAATAATTAAAAAATCAATCCACGCTCCACGCAAAGACTAACCAATTATCCCACGAAAATGGGCCTAGTGGCCCAACTTGCGAGTGCTACAAAAATAAGAAGACAAAAAAAAAAAAAAGAAAAAAAAAAGTCTAAACTTGAATCTTAAAAATAAATAAACAAACAAACTTTGTAGTAGAGACATCCTGGGTAAAAATAAATAAATAACTAAGGCCAAGTTTGGGAAGACTAAATAAGTGTATTTTTTGTCTTTTTGGACTAAAAAATTGAGGTTGAAAATATGGATGTTTGGGTTAACTTTTTGACTTTTTATTGAAAAATGTGTAATAAAAAATTGTAAAAAATGATTTGTAGAGAAAAATTTGAATTTAGAGTTGTGCAGCCGTAATTGTTGACTTTTTGTGAATAGTGTTAACTTTTTAACTTTTTGAGTAACTTTTTGACTTTTTGACTTTTTGGGAATATCCCAAACTTGGCCTAAACAAACAAACTTGGAAGTAGAGACATCATGGGTAAAACATAGGCCTATGACATTAATAACAATAGGCCACTTTCCAAGGAATACGACAAATTTGATATTCGGCTCGTCTATAGATCTTTAGCAGGATTGATTGAGAGGTGTTTAGGGAAGTTGGTTGAAATTTTTTTTTTTTTTTTGGTTAAAAAACGTTTTCTTTTTGTGATTTTTTTTTGGACTAAAAGTGTTAAAAAGTTCGTTTTTTTTTTTTTAATGAAATTTTTAAAATACTCCTATATATATATATATATATATAAATAAGAGTTCTTTAAAAAGCTGGTTAAAAACAGCTTTTGACTTTTGACTTACAAAAGGCTTTCACCATTTGATTTTCTAAATTTTTATGTATAAATAATTTATAATTTTTTTTTAATTTAAAGAATTAAACTATCAAAGTAAAACATGTGATTAGGCTATATAAATATTATGATACAAAATTGGAAATGCAACAATTTTTACATCTGCATTTAATGGTGACTGTAGAAATTTGTGTTAGTGATGACATTTATTAAAATAAAATAAAATAACTGTATCATTTTATTTGCCATATATTTGTTTTGGTGTTTTCATAAACAAAGTAATGAAAACCATAATTTTTAGGCCAAAAAAGATTAAAAAACAGGAGTATCTATTTGGTTTGATTGTTTTTAATTATTTTTTAAATGAGTTTTCATTTATTTTTAGTATTTTTTTATATTTTAATCACTTCTTTGTACTTTTTAGATATAACTAATCAAGATACATTTAAAAAATAAAATAAATTAGCTAAAATATTTTTAAAAAATACTAAAAATAGACAAAAATTAGAATAAAAACTGTGTGCATTTTTGTTTGGGTTTTTGTTAGTTTTTAGTATTTTTTTTTCTCTATATTTTGGTTAAAATTTTTACTTTTTACATACATCTAATATTGATATATCAAAAAAAAAAAAAAGACTAAAATTTTAAAAAATAAAAAAAAACAAAAAATCATTTTTGAAAATGATAACTAAACACAAATCTCCAATATTCCAAGTTCCATCACGTTGGTGGTATGTTGTTTCCCATGTGAGTGTGATTGCCCATGAATGGGTCACATGAAAAATGCATGGCATACATGCCCTAGTCTCTACTTGGTGATCTGGTGTCCACAAATTCAAAGCTAACCCAATACTACATTTCAAAAATTATAGTCATTTAAAATCATAAGCTTCAACATGGTGATTTTCATGGGCCCTATGTATAGTGATTTGCCAAGCAACTTGACAATGATGCAGCCAGGTCATTGTCAATATAAATTAGAAGAAAAATGCTTCAGAGCTCGAATTTATTGTGGCTCGAGTGGTCCGAATTCAAAACGACGTTGTTTTGAAATTCTTTTTTTTTTTGTTCCTCTTTTATATCTAAAACAGAAATAGAGGGAGGAAGGAAGAGAGAGAGAAGAGAGAAGGAAAAGAGAAGAGAGAAGGAAGGGGGAAGAGGGAGTGGTTGTGACCACCACTGTCGCCGCTACATCACTCTATAGCCATCATTGCTATTACCACCACTGTGTGTGTGTGTTTCATGGATTTGACTTCCAAATTTGTATATGTGTGGGTGGGTTTGATTTGTGTTTTTGTGTGTGTGTGTGGATTTGATTTTCCAGATGTGTGTGTGTGAGGGGGTTTGATTTGTGTGTTTCTTCTTCTTTCTTTTTCTTCTTCTGTATGATGTGTTAGTTGTTGATGATGATGATGATGATGATGTCGTGTTGATGATCTCCTCTTATCTTCTTTCTTTCTTGTTGTTCTGCATTCTTCTTTCATCTTCTTCTGAGTTATGAAAAAGGATAAAGAAAAGGGGTAAAAAAAAAAAAATTAACAATAATAATTTCCAAAATGACGTCATTTTGGGATTTCGGACTACTCAAGCCACAGAAAATTCAAGCTATGTTGCGGGATTGAAATTAGAAATAGTATGAGGGCAAGTTTGAACGGTTAAAATGGGTTGTAATAAAATAATTTAATAAAAATCATTTATTTGGAAAATAGATTTAAGCTTATTGATTTAAATTAGATACTATCAAGACAAGCTCAGGATAAGTTTCCTTAATTTGCATAATAAATTGATTACAGCCAAACTTTTAAAAAATCGATTACAAGTTGAACTTTAATAACGTGATTCGTTTTATAAATCTATATAAATATCGGTTGACTGGCAGGTTTGTAATTGAATTTGTTTCCACATTTTGGGCCACTTTGGGAAACGCAGAAGTGCTTGTTGGGCTAGAAGCAAGTGGGATTGCAAAATATCAAAATGTGAAATGAAACCCAGAAAAAGCCCACATAAAAAACTAGCCCCAATTATAAGATGTTCGGTTCAATTGAAAATTTTCATTTACATCACATACTTGGAGCTTGAAACCAATTCAATTTATGAAACCTGTCCTCTCATGAAAACAATGCATTGATCTTCCATACATAAAGCCGTGTTTGTTTGGGCGGACTGGATTAACATTCCTATGACTAATAGTCCTAGGACTACGAATCCGTTGGATTACGTATCCTATCTTAACTAATAGTCAAGTTTAAAATAATTAGTTTCTACTTCAATTGTTTAACCAAACATCGGATTAATAATTTTATTGGACTATTAGTCCAATCCCAAACTCATGTCCACCCAAACAAACATGACCAAAGAATTCTTACAACATATCAATATATATAATGCAAAATATATATATATATATATATATCGAAGCAAAGCAAACAAACTAAAAGAATAAAAGAAAACATGATGGCACAAATATAGTTGTATGTCCTTTGCAGCATTTGTTTCGTGTATTCACGTGTATACGATGATATAAAATAATAACAAAAAATTAAAAATATATAGTGCTTTTCGCATTTAAATATGTTTTTATCATGAAATAAATTGATAACAAGATCGAGCCTTTACTCATCGTCCATCGTACGATATGAATTGATGAGAAGAAGGGATAAGGGGTTCATGTTGGCTGCAGCCCTCTTCCAATACATCAAAAGTAGTATTCCTTGTTGGCTTGGCATTTCTATATATAGCATATAGCACTAGCAGTGCAATTCCAAGTATAAAACCAGTCCCATTTGGTACCTATACAAATAACCCCCAAATTTGCATGATCTTTAGTAAGTAGAAAAAAGGTGTCTGCTTTTGTTTCATACAACTACGAAAGATACATATATGTACATGTCAGTGTATGAAAAAACATCATTTCTGTGTTTGGTTGAGGGATTTAGAGAGGGATTTGGAAAGAGAAAGGGAAAAGATGTGTGAAACTAGGTGAAATGTAGGTATATTTTATTCACATTTCACCTAACTTTTCCCTTTCTCTTTCCAAATCCCTCCTCAAATCCCTGAACCAAACACATCGTAAAAATAGAGTAAGGTTGCGTACATTTTGTTTTTTTTTTTGGGTATGCTTTAACTGAAACTGAGTTGTCCATTTTTTTAATAAGGACATAAAAGAATATTTCTTACAAATGAATGAATATAATTGCATTTCAGGGTCAATGACTTTCATTAAGTTATGAGTTCCAACCTCAAGCGGTGGGTCAATGGTTAAAGTTTTATTCTTCACTTCTTTTGAATCACTCCTAAGGCTTAAATTTGATAATTACCTTAGAGATTAGTCAAAGCGAAGTCCCAAATATGCTCATAAAAGGCAAATTATACTTGTGATTCATGTAATTTGCCTCTTCTATCAATCTAGTTATGTAATTTTAATTGTATCAGATTTTCCCTTTAATTTTTTATGTTGTGTCAATTTAGCCCATTAATAGCATCTGTTTGAAAAATTGGACAAAAATCAAGCATAAAATGACTAATTCAAAAGGAAATAGACAATTTCGAATGGGACACCAACCCTCGATCATTTTTAGGAAAGTATTTTGCCCCTCAATTTTAGTTTGAAAAATTAAAAAGCAAAATTAATATAATTAAAATTATAAAAAATGAATTGACACCAAAAACAAATTATAAGAATTACACAGGTAATTTGTCCAAAGAAAAAAAGGAAAAAGAAAAAAAGGAAAGAGAAAATGGGTGGTGTGGGGTGGGGGTATGGTATGGGTTTGGAAGAAGCTAGTGAATGATTGAGACTGCCAGTCCCGACCCATTGACAACTCTGTGACTGGGAGTGAATTGACTGCATAGGTTGGTTGGTCTTGCCAAACGTGACCTTATTGTAACTGAGATTTTATTCAAAACATCCAACAATGGTTATTATCTTCTAAAACTAATTTTCACACACACTACCCTCGTTGGCTATTCCTCTACTTTGTCCTCCATGTTGGAATTTGAGGCAGTTTAGCCCCAAATCAATCACAACTCACCGTTTTAAGTTACCAACTTCGGTTTTTTTTTTTTTGTTTTTTTGTCAGCATCCTAAATTTGTTAGTAAAGTTAAAATACAAAAGTGTATTATTTAAAGGGGTCACCACTAGGCCATCAGTTCGAACTTTTAATATTTTCTCATTACACCCTAAGGTGCAGTTACATGTCAACTTGTTATAAGTTAGTGTTTATTTTAAACAAAAAGCTGATAATTTAGGAGTTGTTTATGGTGTCCTAAATAAGTGCATTTTTTGTCTTTTTGGACTAAAAAATTGAAGAAGAAAATATTTAACTTTTTGACTTTTTATGAAAAAATGTGTAATAAAAAATTATAAAAATTGATTTGTAAGGAAAAATTAGAATTGAGAGTTGTGCAGCCGTAATTGTTGACTTTTGATGAATAATATTAATTTTTTAACTTTTTGAGTAACTTTTTAGCGTTTTTACAATATGCCAAACTTAACCTTATTAGTAGAATTTAAAAGTATTCGTCTCTCATTTTTAAAATAATTTAAATTTTGTTAGATACAAGGTACATGGAACACAATTAAAGGATAAATTTCTTTTAATTAAAACTACAATTATTAAATTAACAAAAGAAGTAAAATATAAAGATTATTAGTCATGAAATGGCGGTAATTAAAAATTAGAAATTACCCCGAGAAATAAATCATGGACTAGCACAGCATAAAAAGCCCAAATGCCTCCATTCAAGAAAAGGGTAAATGAGAGGAAGAATGGCATGTATTCTACGCTCTTGGTTGTCACCACTGTTTTCTGAAGAAGAAAAAAAAAGAGAAGAAGAAATTTTTAGAAATATATATATATATTAATATTTTTTTTTACTTAATGAAAATAGATAGATAATTTAGATTGGAAATAAATCAAATTAGGATTTCAATTGATAAAATTAAAAATTTGAAATTTATTTTATTATAAAAATCAAACTTTGAATTATTATTATTATTTTTTTAAAATTTTTCCAAAAATAAATTATGCAAGACATTTGGCCATGCATATTAATTGGACTGTGGGACAACATCAAAAAAAGATATCATATATTGCATGTGTGGCAGGAAATTTGACACACAGCCACACAATAAACCGTATATAGGTGCAATTTGGGAAGAAGTTAAAAAATTAGTTTTTTTGGTTTTTTAGCTAAAGAAGTCAGTTTTTTTGTCAAAAAAAAGTCATCAAAAAAGTCAAAAAATCAGTTTTACCAACTTCCCAAAACACCACATAGTAACAATAATTATATATACATATAAAAAAATGAATTAAATATTCAGAAATTTTATCATAGAATCGGACACAATCTTTTCATAGCATATGCCTATATCTGATTCTTTGATTAAATTTTATACACATAAAAAAATTGTAATAATTATAATATGCACATCCTCCTTGGAAGTAGGAGTGTATAAAAAAATTGTAATAATTATAATATGCACATCCTCCTTGGAAGTAGGAGGAGGAGGAGGAGGAGGTTGTTACCATGGCTGCGAGGGGAGAGGCATACATGATGATGTTGAGGGCAGCACCCATAAACCCTATTGCATCGATGCGAACATCTCGATTCATTGCCAGTTGAGTGACTGCTATTGCTACTGCCAATAATCCCACATCTAGAATCCCCACTAGAATGGCTGTCTTAGCCTACACCCACAAAACAAACATGATTGTCCCAACATTAAATAATCATAATAAAAGTATGACAGTGTTGAAGACAAAGATGATGGTGGTGATGATCAAGTTACCCTCATTCCTTTGGGTGCATATATGAGAAACAAAGTGACATAGACAGCCTCAACAACAATGCCAAAGCCATTAACAGTGGCAACAAGTATTTCACCAGGTTTTGTAATTCCATAGTAAGTCCACAGAGATGAGTTTAGTAATGTGCAAATATAAGGAAGGCTTTCAAACTCTTCAGTTGATCTGTGCTTTATCACTCTCCAAAAAGTACCTCTGCATATTAATTCACAAACATTTTGATCGTCAATACCAACATATCACAATACTATAATCTTCCAAAAACAAAGCAAAGAAAAGAATTTTTTAAAAAAAGTATTAATGGCTTGAAAGAGCTCACATGGGGGAGAGAAAGACCAGCACTGAGACTATGTTGCCTGCATGCAAGAAGAGAAATCAAGAAAATGAGTTTTTCTAATAATATCTCTTCCATCCCCAAACGCCCCCCACCCCCCAAACACACACACACACACACACACACTTATATATATATATATATATATAATACTGTGTATATATGGAAGAGGATTGTTATTCACCTATGACTCCAACAAAGAAACTCAAGCCTTCCATGTTTGGATAATAACCCGAGAATAGCAGAGAAGTGAATGTATAGTAATGCTGCTTTGGAACATTTTGGGGGTTAGGTGGCTTTTGGAGACAAAATGACACCTAACCTGAGACACCAAGGATTCTCTAGAGTGAAATTTTTCTAAAGTTTCCTAGAGTGCTATATTGTGTGGTTGAGATTTACTGGCAAGTCACATCAGAAAAATTGATGTGACTTGCCAGTAAATCTCAACCATACACTGTAGCACTTTAGGAAACTTTAGGAAAAAATCACTCTAGAGGATCCTTGCTCAACCTGAGAATAGCAGGGGTTGTTTGGTTTTTGAGTTGGGTTAAATAATCACAAAAGGGTTAAAAAAAAAAAAAAAGAAGTCAAAAATCACAAAAGGACAAAAAAAATCCATCATTCTAAAGTTAAAAAGTCAAAAAAATCAATAAAAAATACCTGATAAATAAAAAAAGTCTCATACTAAAAAAGTCAAAAAACCAACTAAAAAAGTCATTGCTAAATAGGACAAGTATGCGTGAAGTTCTAATTTGATTTTTGTTACTAACCTCTCTTTAAATGTCTTCAAAATTCTTATCACATAATATATGAATAACATATATTTCTAATTGTATAATACGATAAAAATCTCAAAATAGAAAAATCTCGAAATAAGATTGAACAATTGGCCCATAAGTCTTCTATTCTCAAATACTCATTTCATATTCCTCATACTTTTAACATTATGATGTCATAAGAATCTCAAAATATAAGAATCTTGAGATACAATTATTTAATTATATATATATATATATATGAATTTTGTGATAAAAGATTCATGCCCAATAACTATGATTATAAATAATGGAAAAAATTTGTTAAAGTTATATTCGTATTATTGAATTATTCAACAACTCAGTTGTGTGCTCTCTTGTTTTGGACATTTTGATATACCTTTCTCTTGTTGTTAGAGTATTATATTGTGGAGACATATTTTTTAGATAGCAAACACGTGGCCAAGGTAGCACCGAAGTGCCAGCTGAGGTGCCACGTGTCCTTGACTTGACACCGAGGTAATCTTGGCTAGGTTGAGGTTATCTACAGAGATACCGGAATTTGACAGGAGCGGATAAGTTATAAGAAGTCCTAGAATGAGGGGGGACTTCAACCAGGATAGGGATAATGCTTTTAGGGAGTTTATCTTTATCTATTTGAGAGTCCTGGATGGACATTGAGCCAGAGTTCATTGAAGTTAGGCTTCTACAGGGATCGGGTCAATGTTGATTATAAAAGTAAGGCACCCTCGTGGGTTTAAGGTACGTTTTTTGTATTCTGAATAGTGAGTTAAACACTTTTGCTATCTTTGAGAGATAACTGACTTGATCGTCGGAGCACCCCCGGGTGGAAGAACCACCGTCGGTATCTTATCTTTCTATGATAGGTTGTTCGGGCTTAATCTATTCTGCCAGTGCTCTCCAGCTGAGTACCTGTTTGGCAGTGTGGTCGGAAATTGACACACACAATTTGGCGCCATCTGTGGGAATGAAAGAAGAATAGATGGCCAACGACGGACGGAAAGAAAAGGTTGGGGACGACATCCCTACTTGGAGTGCACTACTACAAAAATAGTTAAAGATCACACTTTGACAAAAAAAAAGATCTCACTTTTATTGGAAGTGTGATAAAAAAAATTAGATTGATATTTTAATCACACTTAATTTGATTGAGTGTGATAATATTTATTTTTTATGTCACTTTTCAATTAAGTGTGATTATATATATATATATTTTTAATCACACCTTCTAATTAAAGTGTGATTATATATACACTACTACTTTTTAATCACACTTTTTAAACAAGTGTGATTATATATATATTTTTTAATCACACATTCTAATTAAAGTGTGATTATTTATATATTTTTTAATCACACTTTCTAATTAAAGTGTGATTATATATATACTACTACTTTTTAATCACACTTTTTAAATAGGTGTGATTATATAGATATTTTTTAACCACACATTTTAATTAAAGTGTGATTATTTATATATTTTTTAATCACACCTTCTAATTAAAGTGTGATTATATATACACTACTACTTTTCAATCACACTTTTTAAATAGGTGTGATTATATAAATATTTTTTAACCACACATTCTAATTAAAGTGTGATTATTTATATATTTTTTAATCACACCTTCTAATTAAAGTGTGATTATATATACACTACTACTTTTTAATCACACTTTTTAAATATGTGTGATTATATAGATATTTTTTAACCACACATTCTAATTAAAGTGTGATTATTTATATATTTTTTAATCACACCTTCTAATTAAAGTGTGATTATATATACACTATTACTTTTTAATCACACTTTTTAAATAAGTGTGATTATATATATATTTTTTAATCACACATTTTAATTAAAGTGTGATTATATATACATTACTACTTTTTAATCACACTCCCTAAATAGGTGTGATTATATAAAATATTTCAATTTGATTTTTATATAAAATATACATTTCCCAAATCCGCGCCTCTATTCTACCCATGAATGATAGAGATGACTCACTACTAGAAAATGAGGCTTTAGACACAGAACTTTTTCACCAATTTTTTCATCTTTCTATCTCTCTGTCTCTGTCTCTCTCCTCTCTCTCTCTCTCTCACTCATCACTCTTCTCTGTCTGTCTGTCTGTTTGTCTCTCTCTCTCTCTCTCTTTCTCTCTGTCTATCTCTCTCATCTCTCTTCGTCTCTCTTCTCTATCTCTCTTCTCTTTATCTCTCTCGCTCATCTCTCTCTGTCTCTCTCTCGTTTATCTCTTTGCGCTTTTTTTTTCTCTCCCTCTCTCTTTGTCTCTATCTTTTCACCCATTTTTTCATCTTCCTCTCTCTCTTCTCTTTCTCTTTCTCTCTCTTACTCATCACTCATTTCTTTCTGTCTATCTGTCTCTCTCTCTCTCTCTCTCTTGTGTGTCTTTCACTCATCTATCTCTTCTCTCATCTCTTTTCTCTCTCTGTCTCTTTCGCTCATCTCTCTTCTCTCTATCTCTCTCATCTTTCTCTGTCTCTCTCGCTCATCTCTCTCCCTCGTTCATCTCTCTTCTCTCTATGTCTCTCTCGCTCATCTCTCTTCTCTCTATCTCTCTCTCTCGTTCATCTCTCTTCTCTCTCTATCTTTTTTCTGTCTCTCACTCTCTATCTTTTTGTCCCTCTCTCTCTCTCTTCTCTTTTTCTCTCTCTTTCTCTCCCACTATGTTTGCGTTGCTCACTCTCTCCCTTCTGTCTTCTCTATTTACTGAGCTCCCTCTCGATTTATCTATCCACTACAAGAAAATGCACTTTTAGAGACCACTTTGTCTCTCTCTCGCTCATCACTCTGTCTTTGTCTCTCTCTTTCTCTCTTCTCTATCTATCTCTCACTCATTTTTCTCTCTCTCACCACTCATCTCCTTTACCACCTTCACCACTACTGCAAACGCCATTCCACTACCACCATTACTACCACTGTCGCCACTTCACCTCTACAACTACCATTGCTACTACCATTGCCACCACTACCACTACTACCACTATTGCCACTATTATTACCATTACCTCCCATTCACCCTTGCCACTTCATCTACTCTACCACTACCACAACTTCACCGCTAATCTCCTTCACCGCCGCCACCACCACCACCACCACCACCACCACCACTACCATCATCTCTTATCCACCACCTTCACCACTACTGCCATTACTACTACCATTACCTCTCATTCACCCTTGCCACTTCATCTACTCTACCACTACCACAACTTCACCATTAATCTCCTTCGCCGCTACCACCACCTTCACCACTACTGCCACTCTCTATCCTCTACAAAAAAAAAAAAAAAAATCATTAATTACAAAAAAATATATATTTTAACAAAAAATATATTTTTTTTGACGACGGCAACTCCCGTCGCAAAAAAAAAAAAAAAGGAAAGTTAAACGACATTATTTTGTTATTTAAATTTCATTTCTAACAAAAAAAAAATATATTTTTTATTCCCGCCTGTTTTTGTTTTCCATTCCCGCTCTATTCTCTCTCTCTATCTCTTCTATCCGTCTCTCACTCATCTCTCTCTCTCTCTCACCACCCATCTCCTCTACCACCTTCACCACTACTGCAAACGTCATTCCACCACCACCACTACTTCCACTGTCGCCACTTCACCTCTACGACTACCATTACTACTACCATCGCCACCACTCCACTACCACCACTACCACTACTGCCACTACTACTACCATTACCTCTCTTTCGCCCCTGTCACTCCATCTACACTACCACTACCACAACTTCACCATTAATATTTTTCGCCATCACCACCACCACCACCATCATCTCTTATCCACCACCTCCACCGCTAATGTCGCTCCCTTTCCTCTACCACAAAAAAATAGTTCATGATTTTTACTAACCAAAAAAAATAGGCCGTAGAAAAATATTTTTCATTGACCACAGAAAATAAACTTTTATTTTAGTGGAAAATATTTTTCATTAAAATATTACCCCTACTTCTACCAAATAAAAAATAATAATAATATTTTTTTTAATTAAAATAAAAATGAAACAAATAAATTTTCAATCTTAGTAACTAAAAAAAAATGAAATTTTTTTCATTAACTACAAAAAAAATTTATTTTAACAAAAAATAAATTTTTTTAACGACAGCAACCCGCGTCACAAAAAAAAAAAAAGAAGAGTTAAACGGTATTATTTTATTATTTAAATTTTATTTGTGACCCCCAAAAAAAAAAGATTCACTACAACAAAAGTAACTTATGGTGACGAAAAGTAGTGAAGAAAATAAATTTTGTCACTAAATAAGAATAATTCGTGATGAATTATAAAATTTTGTCACGTATAATAAAAAAATAAAAATAATAGGTGATGAAATTTATTTTCGTCAACAAATACTTCTTTTTAGGTGAGGAAAAAGTAAGTTTTGTCACCGAAGGTTTTCCCGCTAGTTTTTTTTGGGTGGCACCAAAATTTGAGATTTTTGGTGAAAAAAATTTGTCATTAATTATAAAATTATTAGCGAAAAATATATTTTCGTCACCAATTATTTTTAATATTTTATAATTATTAGCGAAGAATATATTTTTGTCACCAATTATTTTTAATATTTTAATATCATTGAGTGAGAAAAATATTTTTGTGGGCAATAACTTTTTAGTCTTTTGAGATCTTTTGGGGAAATAATTTATCTATTTTGGAGGGATAATTGAGCGGCAATGAAAAAAAATGGGCTATTAATTTCTTCCTCCTTTTGTGTTAGCAGTTTTCCTCTCTCTCCAAATTCCTTTACTCTTAGAGAGAGAGAGAGAGAGCTCGATCGATCCGTAGCTTTTGAATTAGCCATGGCATGTATGAGCTTGGTGAATCAGTGGATCGGTTAGCAATCCTTCAATCAAGGGCCTGGATCTTCCTGTCGATTCGTCTCTCCTCGTGTCTCTGTCGTCCATGCCAAATCGTACTTCGACGAACTCGTCAAAACCGCCGTGAGTTCAAAATATGCATCATTGAGCTGAGTTCGTTTTTATTTATTTATTTATTTATTTTGGGTTTTAATTATTGAAAGTTGTGAAAGTCAAATTGATTGATGATATTTCTACTTGAATTTCATTGTTTACTATGCTAATTTTTTTGGTGTAGTTTGGATGTGATTAGTTTAGAAGGTGAACTTTTGTTGATTGGTATGAAATCAAGATTTGAAGATGTAATCTTATTTTTAATCATGGTTTATTAAATAAAATATTTCAGTCATGTTATAATTGATGGTTTGGTGTGGGCGTGGGGTGGGTAGGTTCTTGTTTCTTTAATTTAAGCTTATATTGCTTCAATTTCGTTGAGTTGTTTTAGAATTTTTATGGATTTTAATCTTCACAATTTTTTTAGCTTCTAATCTGGCTTTATTGTTGATATGGTAAATAAATTTTGATTGTCTTCTTTATTGAGCGATTTAAAATCTTTGATTTATCATCTGAATTTTCAAGTTTTACGTATTTTTTGGGTTTTTTTTTTTTCCCCTATAGTTAATGTATGTAGTTAGCCATGAGATTTATAAACTAAGGTTTCGATTCGGGTGATTTGTGCATTGTTTCCTCAGATCGAACAGAGATTTGGCTTTTTATTTAAAACCGTGAAAAGTCCAAACACGATTCCATATTGCAAGAATGAAAACAAAGGCACAATTCAAACATCTATTTTGTACCCCTTTCAATTTTTCCAGTTTATAGCTATGTAAGAATTTAGGTAGTTTATGAGATTGGGTAATTTTAGTTTTCCTTTGTATTAGTTGATCAGCAGAAATTCAGTGATTAACATCAAGAGAATGGCCATGTATACTATGTAAAATGTATGGCAAAAAACTAGACACGATGATGATGGTTTTGTTTTTTTTTGTTTTTGTTTTTGTTTTTTTTTTTGTTTTTTTGTTTTTTTGTCATTGAACTATGCTAGCAATGTTATATGTTATTAATTTTACTATTTATATGAATCATCATATGATATAATATCATATCATGTACCATATAAAAAAACAAATATATAAAGGGTTGGGAATGCTCTGTTTTTTGTGGTTCAAAAGAAAGGGAATTATCTTATTATTGTGTAGCTATTTGCTTTGTTCTTTTTTGCATTTATTAATGAAATTTGAACATTGAGAGCATTAAACTATTAGATATTGCTCTGGCATAGCCATAAGTTAGAACTGCTCTCCAATAGCTCTATTCATTTTATTTATCATTTTATTTGTTTAAATATAAGATAATAACCATTACATTTATGGCATATTTGTTTAGATGGACGAGTCAAAGAGAACTACAATATAATAAACTGTTAGTTCTAGAATGAATTGTTCTTAAATTATTTAGCTGAAAATGATATATATTTACCTATCAATCCAATTTTCATGAGACAACGGATTAATAAATTTGTTGGACATAGATTCCAATCACATACCTCATGCATCAATGATGAAATCAGATTCATTGATACAACATTCTCGTTTGAAAACTTAGTTATTTTAGTTGGGTTTTTTGACTTTTTGGCTACTTTATGAGATGAAAAAAAGTTGTGTTTGTGATGATTTGTGATTTTTATTTTTATTTTTTGTAGTTGAATAGGTACTTTGATCAATTAAGTTATAAGACAAACAAGATACATTAAAAACAAGATACAACAATCTGAAAATTTAACAATGTCAATGTGAGTATAATTTCTCTAGTAAAGAACAAATAACCCAAAAATATGTATGATAAATGAGTCATTCTATTAGTTTAAAATTTCAGTTTCAAGTGTTGACAAGGGATAAAATATTTGGTGAAGTCGATTTCCCTTTGATCATGCTCAAATTCAATGGAATGAAGTGATTGAAATAATTTTTTGCTAGTGTAAAATGATTTTCTGTCTAATATTTGACGCAATTAGAAGATTGAATATTTAGGACTTTGCTTAACTTGATAATATTGTTTTCTGTTTTGCATAGCAACTGGAGTGAATTTCTTTGTTTTCTTAGATCAGTACTAGAAAATGGAATCATAGGAGACACTGATTCGACTTTGAAATCATGTTATTGTCACTTCATTGATGATATATTAATTAGTTATGATAATATACTATCTCACAAAATCAAAATCATGTACTTAATTAAGCAAATATTGAGTACAATTTGATCAAATCTATAGATGTTTATGAAGGCACCTTCCATCACTATTTTGCCAAATGTCTCACAGTTCAACGGAATAATTGAGAGTATTGATAATGTAGGCTGTAGATTTGTAAGGGTGATTAGAACTTGGTTGGATATAACTTATGGGATAGTATTTCTGCTTTTCTGGTCTAGTTATAAATTGACAAAATAAAAAATATAATATATTTTTTTTTGTTAGTGGCTCAAACTTAGAGATTTTTTTTTTTTTTTTTTTTGTTTGTGTAATTGTCCAAAAAAAAAAAAAAAGAAAAAATTGATGAGTTAACGAGTATTCATGGTTTTATGATATGTAGTTTTTGTTTTGTGTTTTCCATATGGACATATGTTTTTTATGCATTACCTTCTTATGTTATATTTTGCATTGTCTTTTCAAGTAAATATTATGCGTTATATTTTATGTCTTATATATCAATTTATGCTGTTTAGTTGCCATAATGGCCCAACACTCACAGCCTCTTGATGTCAATGTAGAGGCACAGAAGGAGGCAGCCTCCCATTCTAGTGTCGGTAAGACATTAAAGTTATTTATATTAATGAGCTTTTTGTTGAGGATTGAGTGAACTTAGCTCTAAATTCTCTAGAGTGTTTTCCTTTTATCTTCTTGTGGGTTGATGGGTTTTTCCTTATTTATTGCTTTGGTTTTTGTTGAGGGTTGAGTGACAATAGACCTATATTTTTGCTTCGGTTTTATCTTATCTGGAAACAAAGAGGGAAAAAAAGCACACCCCCATATACATTGATAAAATATCATCCCTAGGTATATATATATTCTGTCACTGTAGTTGTTTTTGTGCGGGTTCAAAAGCACTTTTACATTATTGGAGGGTCAACCCCATTTTGTCCCTTGTGACGAGTAAGTGAAAAATTAATAATGGACTTGTTGGGAATGTCTTTTCTTGTGATACTTTTTGGCGGGCAAATATGATATGAGTGGTACATTTGAGGCATTTCTTTTGGCCCCATCTATTGTTGGATTAGAATTTTTGTCGAAAAAATGTGAATAAAAAGTTTTAAATAAAGGTTAAGTTTATGTAAATATTGTACAAAATATAATGTATTTGGACCTTTGTAATATATAGGAATAGCCGCCCTATGCTGTATATGTGGTGCTTTAACAGGTTGGAGGCTTCTCCTTTGTTTGCTAGTTTCTATGCTGCTTCTATTATGTTGTTTGCTGCTCCTGTGTTGGTGCTGCTTAGGTTTTCTGCATGCCATCTTTAAGGGCTGCTCTGGGTATTGGTGTTAGCCTTTGCTGGATCATGAGCTGATGCTGAGTGGCTGATGTTGTGTGGTTACTGCTAGTGCGGTTTGTGAAAGGGCTTTTCTTGAGTTTCTTCTCTAGTTTTGCTTGCTTTTTCTCTGTTAAGGGTTGTGCAAGTGTATTTTGTGATGTTTTTGGCTAGTCTATTGGATGTTGATAGCCCTTGTTTGTGCAAATGAACATTCCTTTGTGTGGTTTATTTTAGGATGATTCTCTTTGTAATTTATTTAGTTTAGTTTGTCTATTTATTTAGTTTAGTTTGTAATTTATAGATCTATTTTACAGTTCTTACTGTTTTTACACTGGGAGCCGAATGTTGGTGAACAAGTGGAAACTCATCTTGATCCTTAATTATAAATGAGAAGCAGACTGGCCATGGGGGTGAAGAAAAGTAATGTTATGTTGGCTTTACTGCCATGGCCACAAGGTGTTTGATGTTTTGCCTGAGTCGCTTCTCGATTGTCAAAATAGCGCACACACTTCGTTTAAAATACATGGTCAAATTTACATTCCAGAGATTAACTACTTTAATAATGATACTACTATGTTTGGCTGTTAAAGTCTTCTGGGTTTAATTGGGTTAAAAATGATAAAAAAAAATTAAGGGAAAATGTTAAAGTAACTGTTCAAAAAGCCAATAAACTGAGGCTTAGGTGGTGGCTAGTCAAAAAAAGATGAAGTGATCATGGCATTTTTATCACATTCTTATATTTCATATTGCTGCTTTTAATTGCAATTCTTTCAATTGCTTGAGTTAATTTTCAACACAACTTGATAATCTCTCTTCAGTTAGCTTCCGAAACATGACCTCAAAGTAGCCTTGTGTGTGTGTGTGTGTGTGTGTGTGTTTGTTGCAACAGATTGGTGCTTTAATTATATTTCAGCGTTTTGATTTCTTTTAAATCATGAGAGAAGGTTTTATGTAATATATAAAATTTGTAACTAAATCTAGGGAATTTGATTGAGAAATTTAGATCTGGCGTTTTTAGTTGATGTGAGTGTTATTTACAGCAAACAATTGTAAATTCATAAATAAATGCAGGGAATGTTTGTCTATGGCTGTATAACCATCTTCAACATCTAAATGGAATATGTAAGTGAATACAGCCTCAGAAAAGCTTTGAGAATTATAGACAGCATTAGACAAGAAAATGAAGTTTGCTTGATTCTCACATAATTGTAATTAGTTTTAATTATTACAAATTGGTTTGAGAAAATCTTGCCTGTAGCCTTCAAGTAGATAAACTTTTGACGAACACTTGGTATCATCATTCAGATATTACACTATTCATACTGCATTCCTTTTAATTTTATGTGCATATATTGATTGTTGATGATGAAAAGTTTCTTATAATTTATTCTCTCCTGGTGGATTGCTAAACAGGTTGTTGAGGTTGTAAGTCACTTCTCTTCTTTGCAGGTTCCTCATGTTACTCGTACTGATTATCAACTGATTGATATTTCTGAAAATGGTTTTATGTTGTAATGGATATTTTTTTTATTATTTTTAATTTCAATTTTTGGATAACCTATCCCTTGCGGGTTGTGCTTGGGATTAATTATTCTCTTTGCTACTTGTTGAATTTTCTTGTGTGTTTGGGCTGTTGGACAGATGTTTTGTTTGTGCTATTTTGTTGCTACAGGATGTTTTGTGTTTGAGTTGTGTATGGGCTGCTGAATTTTGTTGCTACAGGATGCTATTTATTTTGGCTTCTACAAGGGTATTAATATCTTTTGTAGCTTTATACTATTTTTGCATAAGAGTATCCTTATTGTATGATTTTTAACCCTCAGGATAAAAGATGGAAATGCTGAAACACTCTATCCTAGATCATCCTTTGCCATCAATTGTACTGGTAAAGGTTTATTTACGTACATTTCTTTTGAGTGCACTATTTTTGTTCACTTCAAGGTGGTTTTGAAAATTTAAAGCTTCTTTGATTCTCTTTTCAGGTGATGTCTGCAAAGGAGATGTTGTTTTGTTTACACAGAAAGTATACAAGAAGTAACACACTGGTTTCAGCTCTTGTTTTCCTTCTGTATATGAATCGCTTGATTTCCATCGTAGTTTGTAAATCATATTTGCTCGGTAAATGAAGGAGCTAATTCCGAACAGGTTTATATCCAAACAGGTTTGGAAAGAGAACTATTGCTGGGAGAGTTGTTAAGGAAAGCTATGGTGCTGCCAAACAACAACATACATTTAAAGTAAGTTTGGGACATGTGTAGTGATGACTCGCTCAATTACTCAAGCCTCTCTTTTGCTAATGAAATCAATAATCTAGTGTTTTTTTCCTTTTCAATTTCCTTGAGTTAAACATTGTCATAGTTCATCCCTTATAAGTTTTTTTGCACAAAAATTCAGGATCTCCCTCTGTTTTGTCTTTATTAGAAGTTATTGTTCTGCCCCTGTTTCTGTGGGTCACCTATTATTTCCTAACTAGTGACAAATGGTAGATGTCTCCAATTGAGGTTAGAGGATTAACACAAGTTGTGTAAGAAGGCAACTATTGATCATAAATCTAGAGACACTTTCTAAGTAGAGCAACCATGGGTTCGTTTGGTTTGTATTTTTGAAAAATTTTTGGGAAATTTTCTCTACAAATAAGTTTTTAAAAGTAATAAAACCAAACAAATTTTTCCAAAAAAATTTCTCAAAACTTGTAAACCAAACAAGTTTTCCAAACAAATCTCTCTCTCACACACATCAAATCAATCACTTTTTCCAAAGCTTTCTCTCAAAATAATTTTCCAAAACATCTTTTGAAAAAAACCAAACCAAACAACTTTTCGTACTTTTTATCTCTAAAACACATCTCTCAAACACAAACCATATTTTTATGTGGATTCAATGTACCCCCAGTACTATCACTACAAATCTACTACTGTTCTAGATGCTAGATTTTTACCATCTACCTTATCTTTTCTACTTTCACATAGGGATTAACCTGATGAAATGATGTCCTGACCGAACATATTCTATGTAACAGCATGAGGTGACATTGGATGAAATTTCAACATTATGCTGTTTGAAAGATGGATACCCTTGTTATGGTTATAATATTGTTATCTTCACTCTATTTATCCTTGTTTCTATGATCGGTAAAATACATCCTTTTCAGACTTTGATTATGATATATGTATTACTATTGTTCAGTGAACTGACTGAAATGTTAAAACTATTTGCAGACATACTTGGGGATCCAAATATTCAGGTTTTATTTCAAATGCACTAAGTACTCTGCTGACGAAAAGGTAAGGTCATTTATGCTAGTTCATTATTTCAACCTTTTGGGTGTAAATGCATTTTGTGTAGGCCTTGAACACTGAAGCCCAATTGCCATTTTGGTCACTTTTGTGATGTACTAGATTTATGTAAATGGCAGTAGCAGTGTCTATTGTGGGATTGAATTTATGTTTAGCTGGCAATACTATTTTATACCTGCAGAACTGCCTGAAGTAAGCATGTAGTTTGACCTTTTTTTTTGGGTGGGCTGCATTCAAGTAATCTTCTACTCACTTTTGAACATAATAGGTTTTGATTCAGGTTGCCTCCTTAACTCATTGAACTGAAAATTAACACAAATAATAAGTTCTAGATATATATATATATATATATATATTAAAGTCTTTGAATGTCTATTTTTCTTCTTTTGAGATAAGTTATTTAAATGGATGGTTTGGCATGCCTACCTAAAATCTGTTCAGTGTTAAGGCTAGGCACTGGCTGTATTGATCTGACGAGAATTTGATAGGGCTCAAATTCAAAAGCAAACTATAATTTTGCTGGAATTTGAGCTTCAGTATTTCTATACTTTAAACTGTTGGACCAATTGATGTCATAACAAATCATCCAGAGGTATAGCTATTTGACCACATCATAGCTGCAGTGTGAATTTGTCAAGGCAGCATAGGAGCTCAAAACATGTGAATTTGGATACTATTTTAACCATCCTGCCCCCACTGAAGGGCAAGGTTGCATGGTCTAAGACTATTAAAACATAGCAAGATAATTGTTAATTCTTGACATTGGTATACTTCCAAAGTTGGTTTCACAAATGGGCCTAAGTTGTATTTGAGGTGCATGGTGCAGAATCTAAGATATGATATCGTTGATGAGATCCGTATGAGCTACTTTTTCTACCTAAAAAAATATGATTTCAGCAAATAATGTTATGGTCCAACAGAAAATTGGGTTCATATAAGAGTTAAGATATACTAATTGAATGAATTGATAATTACAAGTCTCCTACTTCAATTTTTGCGAATTGCTTTTATATGTTGTATGTGATGGATTTCATTGACATGCACAGAGAGAAGTGCTGGATAGTGAGGACCTGTTATTGTTTGTCACTTACATGGACAGACTTTAATTGTGGAGAATTTGCTATTTCAATAGAGTATTTTGTCATGGTTGAAAATCATATAATTCTCGTATTTTTGACAGTTACAATCTTTAAAGTATCTATTTGTGGCTGATCCTATTCCTATAAAGATGTGCTTCATCTCAAGTTATTAAATTTGGGAGCTGAAGGTTTAGATAAGGGGGTTGTATGCAAGTTGTTTCTTTTTAATTTAGTGTGCTGGGCTCTTATTATTTCCTCTACTTGGATTGCTCCCATACCAATTTGTAATTATTTAGGCTATGTGGTTTCTGCTTTTAAGACCAATAAGCTTTATTGATCCTTATTTGTTTTATAGTTTTTAGTGAGTTATATGTTGATATCATATGATTTGATTGTCCATATAATACTCCATTTTATCATTTATGTGATCCTTTCTGCATTGTTGCATATTGTCTTCTTTTGTGGTGCTGTTTTACTGATATTTGTGTGGAGAATCAAAATAATTATGTCATTTTTGGTGGCTGTGGGGAAAGGATTGGGGGCAGTTTAACAACTAGATAAATTATATTATTTTTGGTGTGATCTAAATGGAAGTTTATAAATTAATTAGTAAGTTTATTCATATGCTTCTGGCGGTTTTTAAATTAATTTGTTTTTTTGTTTTTCAGGTCAGCAATTTCTTGGAGAGATGCAAAATATGGTCAAAGAATTCAAGAACTTACTTTTTTCAAGTTTTTTATTTTTTATTTTTTAATGTATGTAATCACAGTTAATTTTTTTTTTATTAATTTCTTTGTATATACTTTTAAACATTTAACTTTCATTTATGAAATATATGATATTATTTCATCCAATATATGGCTGTGATTCAAAATATAGTATATAGTGTGTAGTGTATTATTCAAATGTGCGTACAAAAATAATATTGATTATTCTTTAAATATGTCAAATTTTTTTTTTTATCACAGGTTTTATTAGTTATTAATCACACTTAAAAGGTGTGATCTAAATGTTTTTAATCACACTTAAAAGGTGTGATCTAAAGTTTTTAATCACACTTAAAAGGTGTGAACTAAAGTTTTTAATCACACTTAAAAGGTGTGATTTAAATGTTTTTAACCACACTTAAAAGGTGTGATTTAAATGTTTTTAATCACACTTAAAAGGTGTGATCTAAATGTTTTTAACCACACTTAAAAGGTGTGATCTAAATGTTTTTAACCACACTTAAAAGGTGTGATCTAAAGTTTTTAATCACACTTAAAAGGTGTGAACTAAAGTTTTTAATCACACTTAAAAGGTGTGATCTAAATATTTTTAACCACACTTAAAAGGTGTGATCTAAATGTTTTTAACCACACTTAAAAGGTGTGATCTAAATGTTTTTAATCACACTTAAAAGATGTGATGAAAACATTTTTTAATGACACTTAAAAAGTGTGATTAAAAATGACCATTTTTAATCACACTCCTAAAGACCACACTTTAATAAAACTTAAAAGGTGTGATTAAAAAGCATACATCACACCAAAAAAGTGTGATCTTTATCTATATTTGTAGTAGTGGTGGTAAGCACTTTGATCCCAACATAGAGGAGGATAATTGCAATGAAGAAAGTCGGGATCCGAATCCTGGAGAGAAAGACGTTGGCCAGGAGGGCGACGTACCAAAGAAGGCAGACCGAAATGGGTATTACAACGAGGACGATCTCTAGGTATGGAAAGATAGATGCCTGAGGAAGGACGACGAGATGAAAGGAATGACAAACAAGTTGGCGGACCTGCAAATGGTCGTCAATTTTATGATGCAGAACAACGTCATGCAACCACCATTCCCATTATACGATACGCCGATTCTAGTGGCCAAGAACAATGCCTAGAAGGAAGGGCAAAAAATAGTCCTTGTAGCCCCCCCGCATGACAGGATTAAGGGATATTCTTACCAGCCTTTGCGGGAGGTCGGGCATGAAGAATCAACGAGGAGAGAATCCTAGAAGACACGTCGAACCAAAGAAGCCTGCACCAAAGAATATCAGGATGTTCAAGCAAAGGAACTTTGTTTCGACGCAACTAATGGAGAGAGGTCCAAAAGGACTCATAATGACACTAGAAGTAGCGCATCAAAGAGGCTGAAATCCGGTGATAGCCGAGCTCCTGGACGGACCAAGGAGAATCTGAGGGATTACCTTCAGAGGAAGCGACAGGATGCCGAGGTAACTTCCCCGGTTAAGCCGATAATGCCGTTCTCGGTAGAGTTGGACAAATTTGAGGCCCCAAAAAGGTTCAGTATGCCGAGATTCTATATATACGACAGTAAGTCAGACCCCAACTTTCACGTCGGCTTGTACCTGAACTCAATGGCACTATACACCGGGAACGAACTGTTGCTTTGCAAGGTGTTCTCTTCGTCCTTCGGGGAAATTGCATCGGACTGGTTTCACAAGTTGCCGAAAGGAACTGTGAAAACCTAGGAAGGCCTAGCCGAGATGTTCGTGGCCTGGTTTGTGACAAACAAGCTACAACCATTAAGGGTGGACTCCCTGATGGCTCTGAGAATCAGTGAGGATGAAAGCCTTAGGGCTTATACCAAGAAGTACTATGAGGTATTCAACCGGATACCAGGATACAACCAAGAGGTGGTGGTCGTGTCTTTTAAGAATGGCTTGAAAGATGATTGTTTGCTTCGAAAATCATTGGCAAAGACACTGCCAAAAAGTATGGAGGAACTGATGGCTAGAATTGAGAAGTATGCGAGGGCCGAGGAAGACAGGCCGGGAACAAAGACGTCGAAACAAGAGAAGGGAAACAGCTCACCGAATTGAGGTCGAGGTAATGGCAAATACAATAAGCCAAAAACAAGATTAAGGGCTGCGCAGACAGTCACAATCGTATTCCGAATCCCGGTTTACAAAGTCTTGGAAAAAATTTGAAATTAGCCCTATTACAGAGCACTAATAAGGGTTCTGGGAGAATTTATAGAAAGAAGCCTTGGCAAGCACTGTGCTTACCACAATAAAGATGGGCATCTGACTCAGGGGTGCAGAGCCCTGAAGACACATCTGGAAGACCTGGTAAGACAAGGCCATTTAAGGGACCTTGTAAACGAGGCCAGAACAAGGGAAGAACAAGCAAGACTGCCTCAGGCACCGGCAGCACTGCCTCCTCTAGCACCACAACCGCAGGCAGGCGGACCTCGAGTGATCAATGTGATTCACTTGAAGGTCAATGAGAACGAAATACGTGGGGAGACTCAGAAGGTAAAACACTTGCAACATGTGTACCAGGTCAGGTAAAAAAGACCTAGGGTAGACGAGTGCCAACGACCAGTGGTGTCCTTTACTGAAGACGACCTAGAGATGGTGCAGCATTCACACAACGATGCCTTAGTAATATCCCTCCAGATTAGAAAATGCCAAGTGAAGTGCATCTTAATTGACCAGGGCAGCTCTTGTGACATCATGTGTATCAGGTGTTACAAGGAGCTTAGCCTTCACCAAGATGATCTGGAATAATCCAATGGTCTAATGGTCGGGTTCAATGGAACGCTGACGTGGCCCCTAGGGGCAATAATTTTGGAGGTGCAGGCTGGTACCAAAAAGGTAAAAACTGAGTTCACAGTAATTGACACTCCCTCCCCTTACAATGCTATCCTGGGAAGGCCATGGCTGCATGCAATGGGGGCTGTTCCCTTAACGTTGCACCAGCTGTTGCGGTTCCCAACAGAGCACGAAATTGAGGAGGTCAGAGGGGATCAAGTACAGGCAAAGAATTGCTCCGTGGCAGCAATAAAATCCACCTGCAACATATGAGAAACAGAAGTCGCAGAGATTGAAGATGAGGACATGGAAGTTCTAGATGACGTTGGCAAAGAGCCAACAGAGAAGAGTGAGGAAGTCCTGAAAAAAATCCTTGTCCAACAAAGGAATGAGGAGCGCTTCTTCTTTCTCGGCTCTGGCTTGGCCGAGGAAGAGGAAAAAGAGCTAGAGGCGTTCTTAAGAGCAAACTTGAGATGTTTTCCTGGACGTCGTACAAGATGCCTAGCATTAATCCCATGGTCACTTGCCATAGACTGAATGTGGATAGGTCGGCCAAACCTCTCATCCAGTGAGCAAGAAGGCCGACGTTGATGCATGTTGAGGCAGTAGAGGAGGGAGTGGATAAATTTTTGGAGGCCAGGGCCATTTGAGAGGTAAACTACCCGACATGGTTATCAAACACGGTGGTTGTGAAGAAAAAGAATAAGAAGTAGAGGGTCTGTGTGGACTTCACCAGCCTGAACAAAGGTTGGCCCAAAGATAGTTTCCCACTACCCAAGATTGACCAATTGGTGGATGCCACTTTAGGGCATGGAAGGATGAGCTTCCTGGATGCATATAGGGGGCACCATCAGATAGCTATGTACCCCCCAGATGAGGAGAAGACTGCATTTATCACCCCAAAAGGGCTGTATTGCTACAGAGTGATGCCGTTCGGGTTAAAAAATGCAGGAGCAATTTACCAGAGATTGGTGACCAAGATGTTCAGGCATCTAATAGGCAGAACAGTGGAGGTATACATAGATGACATGGTCGTGAAGACCAAGGAACTTGAGGATCATCTGGAAGACTTAAAGGCAATTTTTGACATCCTTAGAACATATCGACTTCGACTCAATGCATCGAAGTGCGCATTTGGAGTTGGGTCTGGTACGTTCTTAGGATACTTGGTTACCAGAAGGGGCATTGAGGCTAGCTCAATCAAATCATGGCCATTTTGGAGTTAGAGAGCCCAACATCGGCAAAACAAGTGTAGATATTGACTGAAAGGGCTGCAACCCTGAATAGATTCATAAGCAGAAGCTCTGACAAAAGTAAACCTTTATTTAGCTTAGAGAAGAAAGCCGCAGACTTCTTAGGACAGAAGAGTGCGAAGTCTCCTTGGCCGACTTGAAGAAGTATTTGACTACAGCTCCAGTTCTCCCAAATCCAGTACCTGGAGAGGAGCTGTTCTTATACTTGGTAGTTTCAGAGCATACAGTGAGTGCAGTAGTAATTAGAGAAGAAAAGGAAGAGCAAAGGGCAGTCTACTACATGAGCAAAACCCTAGCTGGTGCTAAGACCAGATACCTACCCTTAGAGAAGCTAACACTGGCCTTAGTAATGGCTTCCAAGAAGCTGAATAATTACTTTCAAGCCCATAAAATTGTGGTGTTAACTGAGCATCCCTTGAAGTCCTTATTACAGCAGGGAGATCTAACAGATAGAATAGCCAGATGGGTAGTGGTGTTGGGCCAATATGACCTAGAATTTAGACCTAGAACAACAATCAAAGGCCAAGTTTTGGTCGACTTCGTGGCCGAGTTCATACCAGGCGCCATCATACATTGGGTTCCGTTGAGCCGAGGTATACAATGTCCAAGTGAACAAGGAGATACCCAGCTAGGGAGAGCAGAACAAAGAAAGGAAGAGAAACTCAGGCTATGCAGTATTTACATCGGCGACTCCTTCCGGCTGTTTGTTAATGGGAGTTCAAACCGACAAGGAGCGGGGGCAAGAGTAGTGCTAGTATCTCCAGATGGGCAGATACTAGAACAATCCATTCGTTTGGGATTTAAAGCTTCAAACAATGAAGCAGAGTACGAAGCACTGATCGCAGGATTAAAGCTGGCAGCAGCAATAGAAGCTGATGAGGTAATAGTCTTTTGTGACTCTTAGCTTATCGTCAACTAGGCAACAGGCGAATATGCAACCCGAGATGAAATGATGACGATCTATGTAAAGGAGGTGGGTAGACTGGTAGCCTTATTCTAGAATTGCCGACTACAGCAGGTTAGCCGAGATGACAACAACCATGCTGATGCTCTGGCCAACTTGGCTAGTGCAATAAAACCTGGAGAGGCAAAGACGATAATGGTGGACTACTTGTCAAGTCCAAGCATAGAACCACTGAACATAGAGTATGAAGCAATGTGTGTGGAAATGAGACTAAGCTGGATGGATGCAATAATAGTATTCCTTAAAGAGAAAAAACTGCCAGATGATCATAAAGAAGCACACAAGATCAGACTGAAGTCGGCCAGATTCAACTTAATAGCAGAAGGACATCTCTACAGAAGATCTTTTACTGGACCCCTTTTGAGGTGTGTACATCTTTCACAAGTAGAAGACTTCTTATATGAGATACACGAAAGAGTATGTGGAAGCCACGCAAGGAGCAGGTCACTCGCTCATAGGGCCATTACTCAAGGGTACTGGTGGCCCTACATGTAGAAAGATGCTGAAGCTTATGTCAAGAAGTGTGAGAAGTGCTAGAGGTTTGCACCTTTGATATATCAACCAGCAGCGGACTTGAACCTAGTGTCCAGTCCCTGGCCATTTGCCCAATGGGGCATGGATCTTGTTGGACAACTGCCTCAGGTAACTGGACAAAGGAAGTACTTGCTAGTGGCAACAGATTACTTCACCAAGTGGGTGGAAGATGAACCCCTCGCAAAGATTCGAGATGTTGATGTGAAGAGCTTCATTTGGAAGAACATCATCACCAGGTTTGGGATCCCAAGGACAATAATAGCAGACAATGGTACACAGTTTGATAGTAAGCTAATCAAAAGCTTCTGTGCAAAGTACAAGATCAAGAATTATTACTCTACTCCAAGCTTCCCTCAAAGCAATGGTCAAGCAGAAGTATCCAATAAGGCCATCTTGGATGGGATCAAGAAGAGGCTGAAAGCAACTAAGGGAAGGTGGGTGGATGAGTTGCCCAGTGTACTCTGGGCATATCGGACTACGCCAAGAAGATCAACTAGGGAATCCCCATTTGCCATGGCTTTTGGCACAAAGACAGTAATCGCATTAGAGGTCGGCATCCCAGGGATCAGAACCCAGGGAGTGGAGAATGGGACTAATGATGCATTCTTAGCCCGAGATCTGGATCTACTGGAAGAAAGAAGGGAGAAGGCACCAATTCTAGCTAGGGTTATACCAGCAGCAGCTTGCCAGGGCTTATAATAAGAAGGTTAACCCATCGGCAACAAGAAGGATCCTAGAGAGGGCAAGCTTGGCCCAATTGGGAGGGACCTTATAGAATCATCTCGGTCCTGGGCAATGGTGCATATCGGCTTAAAGACAGTGAAGGCAAAGAGTTGCCAAGACCTTGGAATACTTGCAATCTAAAATTTTTCTATCATTAGATTTTTTGTTTTTTAAGTTTCTTGTTATTAGCCGAAGTAATAATAAAGTCTTAGCTTGATTTTTTAACTTGTGTAGTATGACTGACCAGTCACTTGGCGATGTTTCTAATTGAAACATGACGAATAACTTAGACTTATTATATGGAAGAGTTGAATTATACTTGCATATAATAGAGTTGAACTAAGTTGGAGATATTTCTGATTGAAACATGACGAATAACTTAAACTTATTATATGACAGAGTTGAATTATACTTGCATATAATAGAGTTGAACTAAGTTGAGTTAACCCGGACTTTCCATATCAGCAGAGTCAAACACAGATTGAAACTAAGGGCATTTTGATAAGATTAACAGAAGAACCAAGGTTGGTAAACCTCGGCCAGTCTTTGTTTGAATATTAGCTCGGTGACGAGGTCAAAGCCACATGCTTAATGAGAACCCAAGTGGAACTTAAGTTCACATTAGGGGGCAAAGGGCTGGAGAATGATGCTTGGGAGTTGGAATTTACAAGCTAAGATTGGTTTCACACTTGTTGAAATTTTAGGAAAAATTTACAAGTTGAAATTAAGCCGATGTTATGATTAAAGGAAGATTGGTTTAACACTTGTTGAAATTTTAGGAAAAATTTATAAGTTGAAATTAACCCAAGGTTATGATTAAACGAAGATTGGTTTAACACTTGTTGAAATTTTTGAGAAAAGTTTACAAGTTAAGCCAAGGTTGTATTGAAAGAAGTACTTATGTACTTGTCGAGATTACCATGTTGCCAAGATTTGGAAGATATTTGAAGATAGAAGTCCTGTTAAGTAAAAGTGAAGTGACAAGTTGTAAATAACACTTGTGAAAATATTATACAAAATATTTTCAAGAGTTAGGCCAAGGCCGGGATAAACTGTTAGCGTGTATAACCGAAGTATTCCACATTGAGAAGATTACACAGTCAAGGTGTGCATTGAAAACATGCAAAATATTCTGAGTATGGAAGCATACAAAATAGACAAGCATTCAAACACTTAGTAAAAGCAAGAGGAAGCTATACTTGCATTAAAAGAAGAAAAAAGGCACTTCGGCCTGACAAAGAGATTACTTATTTGGGTTACAAAGGTGGCACGTCGGCCAAATTAAAGCTTACATCGTTTCACAAGTAAGAAAAAAAGTACAAGGTACAAAGAAAAACATCAAAATAGACTACTCGGTGTCAGCGACGGACTGTGTCTCGGCCCCAGAAGACAATTGGGACGACTTCTCGGCAGCCTTCTCAGCCTCGAGTTCAACATCGATCTCCTGTAGAGTTTGATCGAGGCTCTTCTCGGTGATTGGAACCTCAGAGTTTGTCTTTTGGGAGGAGGCATCCTTTGAGACCTCACTCTCCTCATCCTGAGTCAAGCCCAAGACTTGCTCATTCAGAGTTGGGGACTTGGCCCCAACATCCACAGCCTTCCCAGACTTATTGGCCTCAGCTTCCTCCTCGGACTTAGCCTCGTCCTCGGATTGGCTTGGAGTCGGGGGGAACGACATGACGATTTGGCTATTTTCTCGAAGAAGATAATCCTCGGGGATAGCCAACTCTTTTAAAGCAGCCATCCAACCAAGGGTGAAACCCTTGTTGCATGCCTGTTTCACTTGTTTCTTGTAGTCTTCTTTGACGTCGGCCGCCCCCTCGGCATACATCTTTTCACCTGCCGCTTTGATCTCGGCCTCTTTTATGGCCAGGGCATCTTGAAGTTCTTTTTGGGCCTAGACCATCTTTGCTTCGACCTCTTTCTTCTCGGCTTCAAAGAACTTAGCAATGGCCTCAGCAGCGCCTGCCCTCTCCTCGGCCTTGTCTTGGGCTTTTTTGGCTTCTTTGGCTTAATCCATCAAAGCCTTCATTTTGCCATCGGCTTTGTTGAGGGACTTGAGCAAATTAGCAGCCTCTTTGGTCTTTTGGACCAACTCCTTCTTGATGGCAAAGGCCTACATCCCGAAGGAGTGGGCATGCTGGATTGCCTAGAAGAAATGGAGAAAACTAAAGTTAGTAAAATTCTTTAAGCATGGAAAAACAGAGAATGAAAAGTATAAGTGTTAAGGGGCTTACTTGTACGGAGTTTTGTAACATCAGAGCGAAGTTTTCATATTCGCTGAATTCGGCGTTGCGATCGAGATCTTTGGAGAGAAGCAAGGTAGTAGAGAGGGTAACGCCGACTTCAGTATCATCGGCGCTGTCACCAGCTCTGACTGGCTTGTCCTCGATTGTGATTGAGGGGGCCCTGGGGACATCAGATTTAAGAGACCCTGAGGTGGCCACAGAGGTTGACCTCGACCTCTTTGACTTGGTTGATTCTGATGGTTCGGCCTCGGTAGGTCTCTTCTCGGCGACAGAGGAGGTCTTCTCACCTTCGGCCAATTTTGAAATTGGCAAGGTGTCCTCAATGTCAATTTGAGTCACCGTTGCCTTGGGTTGGGCTTTCTTCAGCCTCTTTGGCTTTGGCTGGAACTGGGATGGTGAAGATTGTATGGTAACAATATTGGAGATGTCGGCCAAAAGATCATCAACAACGGCCTTCTTACGACCCATCTCGTCGGCTGAGTCGGCAACTGTGACCCTTGTGCCAAAATGGATTGCTGGAAGAGCTGTTAGTGGATTTGCTAGGTCAAAAGATGACACCTCAGCACTTCGATGTCTTCGACTTCGAGTCCTGCCTGCTGGAGCTTGCAGTGGAGCTCGACGTCGGCGTTGACGTTGACAAGGTAGAATCAGTTGCGGAGCTGAAGTTGATGGCTATTCCACAGGACTAGATGTTGATCCTTGGTCAAGCCTTGATGATTCGACTTGAGGAGTTATTGCTGATGGAGGAGACTTGCTTTTCCTTTTTCTTGGGACGTCGGGAAGAACAGATCTGTACGTTGGGATAAAGTTGAGCAACAAAGGAGACTTACGCTAATTAACAGGCAAGTCCAGCAACTTCTTAAAATCTTTACTGGGAAAGAATTTTTTGCAGAAGTCCTTTGGGGGCTGAGGAAGAATTGCAAAACAAAACCAAACAGACGTTAGAACATATAAAAATATCCAAGTGAAAAAGACTTGAAAGCAAGTAAAAATAACACTTGGCTCTTACCATCTCCCTCTCTGAACAGTGTACGGCTTAAAGGGTAGAGGTGGAGATCGTTATTTAGAAAGAACTCCCAGTTGCCCAAGACGATGAAATAATTGTCCTTAGCGCCGTTGTTAGAATCAGGGAGGTCGGCGATGAGTTTGTAATCCGTAGACCTCGGCTTAAGGTAATAAATGTAGCATTTTTCTGACTTAAGGCCACACATGGTATAGTAGTACTGGATGTTGGCAAGGGTGACCCTAACATTCTCTCTTTTGGCTGAAATAATTATACCATTGATAACTCGGTAGGAGTTAATGGCAAGCTGCATTGGGTTCAGTTTGTAGTAGTGTAGGACTTCTCGGGAAAGAATATTGAGAGGAAGCCTAAGTCCATATTCTACGAAGGGTACTGGAAAGGGCATGGAGTTGTCCTTAGGTATGATGGAGTCCTCCTCCACAATAAGCCTGAGGTGGACATCGGCAGGGATGACAAACTCCTGCCTGAAATATTCTAGCTTAATTGGGGTGTCTACCTTCTACCTCCACATACCCATGACGTCGACTTAAGGGGAAGAGTATTGGGTTGCAAGATGAAGTGGTTTTTTAAGGTTTTAAGGACCTCGACAAAACCTAAACGAATGCTGGGGCAAGGGTTTTTTAGGATCTAAATAGAATTTGTTTCAATCTTTCCTAGAGTTTGGAGTTCTAAGGCAAATCCCAATCCTAGAGTTACTAAAACAGGAGGATTAAAGGTAGGAATTTGGAAAAAACAGCAAGAAAACAGAAACAAAAATATGATTCAAAGTCAAGGACGGTGATGAACTATCAAGAACATGGTGACAAAGTGTGTACACAAGTGCGAGGCCAAGATTAGTGGAAAAATAAATGAGTATGTGAATAGTGTGTGTATATTCAACAACAGATGGTACAAAACCAGAATCATGAAACTGATGATGAATGGGGGAAATCAACACACAAGTAACAAATTCAGAGCATGAATAAAAACACCATGGCAGTGTACAAGCATAGCAGTTTAAAGTGAAAACAAGAAATTGAAATAAGAGGAACAATGGCTTACCGAGGAAGATAAGGCCGATGTGAGGTATGCCGGTGTCAGACGGTGGCAATGAGCAAAGAAGTGCAGCGAAAGCCTCTCCAGAGGGGAAGAATGAAGAAGTTGCAGAAAGCTTCAAGAACGAAAATGGAGGATTTGGGAGATGAATATTAGAGAGAGAATGTTTGAACAAAAACGAAGATGCAAAAGTAAAGTGGCGAAGAGAGAAGGTGGAGTTTTGTCAAAAAAACACGAAAGGGCAGCAAATCACAATGAATCTGCCTTGGACGATGTGCTTGTCAGACGGCGTAGGTAAATATGACGCGACTTAATGGCGCGTGTTAGGTATGGTTCAATGGGGAAGAGACGTGTGGTAAAAACGGTTGAAATACTGTGCGTGACAGCTCATACGCATGATGAAACTCTTGGAGTCCTTGATTCAATGAAGCAAAGACATCGGCTAAGGGGCGATCTCGGCTAAATCACTTGAACAAACTTGGTTAACTGATTCTAAAGTATTGATGAAAACATATTATAGGTCTTGGTCATATGGAGCCGACAAATGATGACCTTGGTAACAAATGACAGAGCAAGATTAGCCAACGTGTTATGGGTTCAAATGATATAAGTTCCATCACTTCCGGATGCCGAGGTAATAGAATTTAGGGGGCAGTTGTGGGGACATATTTTTTAGATAGCAAACACGTGGCCAAGGTTGCACCGAAGTGCCAGCCGAGATGCCACGTGTCCTTAACTTGACGCCGAGGTAATTTTGGCTAGGCCGAGGTTATCTGCGAAGATACCGGAATTCGAGATAAGCGGATAAGTTATAAGAAGTCCTAGAATGAGGGGGGACTTCAACCAGGATAGGGATAAAGCTTTTAGGGAGTTTATCTTTATCTATTTGAGAGTCCTAGATGGATATTGAGCTAGAGTCTATTGAAGTTAGGCTTCTACAGGGATTAGGTCAATGTTGATTATAAAAGTAAGGTACCCTCGTAGGTCTAAGGTATGCTTTTTGTATTCTAAATAGTGAGTTAAACACTTTTGCTATCTTTGAGAGATAATTAACTTGATCGTCGGAGTACTCCTGGGTGGACGAACCACTGCCGGAATCTTATCTTTCTGTGACAGGTTGTTCAGATTTAATCTATTCTGCCGGCACTCTCCAGTTGAGTACCTGGTTGGCAGTGTAATCGAAAATTGACACACACATATATAATATTATTTACTTAATATAATTAATTAATAATTTTAACTACTTAATAAAGGTAATTCAACTTATTCCACTCATAAATTTCTTTTACTAAAGTAATTGATTTGAAACACTAGATAAGTAAGGCCACATAGTCCTATAGAACTATTCAATAATTACTTTGGATAGACAACGCAATGTAAAATAATTACCCAAAAACAATTATTAATGAGTAGAATTTTGGGAGAGAGTTTCCAAGTATTAGATAGGGGTGAGCATGGTCCGGATTGGACTGGATTGGGGTAAAACCATGACCAATCCGTTATCTACGGTTCTTGAAAAATTGGAACCAATCCAATCCGTTTAAATCATGGAACCAATCCGAACCAATCCATTTAAATACGGATTGGATCGGTTTAGGACCACGGATTCACATAATTAAATAACAAATATATATATATATATATAACACTTTAATTTCATAAAAATATAAACATAGCGCTATATCATTTCCATAATAGCAACATGTTTTTCTATAATAGTGACATACTGTTCTTGAATTTAAACAACCATAAGAAAATACAAACAAAAGTAATAAAATAAGATATTATACGGTTTTAGGTTTGAGTTTAGATTTTATATAGAATAAGAGAAGATACTATGGGGGAGGATGTATAATAAAAATATAGACTATTTGTATACGGTTCGGATCGGTTCCAATCCGGAACCGTGGGGTTCAATCCGGAACCAATCCGTGGACTACGGATTTTTAATTTTTCAATCCGGAACCGAACCGCGGATTCAAAAAACCAATCCAAACCTATCGGATTGGACTGGACTGGATCGGATTACGAATTTCACGGATTCCTTCCTCAACCCTAGTATTAGAAGTCCGTACAAATCTAACAATTCAATGGCCAATAGTTGTTTGACTAGGGCTAACTAATCGCGGTTAAGCTATTAAGGAGGACCCATCATTTTCGTGGGACCTAATTAACAATATGCATCACATGTCTTATATTCTTTTTTTTCTTTTTTTTTTTTTTTTTAAAATTTACAGCTCTATGGTATGGTCCATGGAATTGTCGGTTGCCATGCACATCGTCCGTTTTCCTACCATTATTGCAAACAAATACTGTCAAAGGCCTAGCTCATGTCCAAATTATCACTTATCAAAATTATTCACTTTGTTTGGTTTTCATTTTTTAAAAACAGTTTTTAAAAAATTATATATTCTTATTTTTCGTATTTTTTTATTTTTTACTGAATTTTTTGAATATTTTATACAATTTTTTTACTTTTAGACACACCTAACATAAATACACTTAAAAAAAATCTTTTAAAAATTCACTAAATACAAAAAATACAAGAATTTAGTATATTTTTTGTATTTTTATATATTTCTTAATTTTTTAAAATATTTTTTCACAATTTTTTTACTTTTTACACAGATCTAAGTAAGGTGCATTTAAAAAATAAAAAAAGTGTTTAAAATTTTAAAAATATTCACTAAAAATAAAAAAATATAAAAATAAAAAAATTCAATTTTTAAAAAATTTAATCCAAAAAACTCAAACTAAACCCGATGATTAGATTTATAAATGAAAGGGTCAGCTTTCGTATCGGTTGGTGGAAAGCAATAATACAGTACAGTTTGCTTTATGGGCCCACCACTAGTACCATCTCAATTATTTCAAATATTTAGGCTTCATTAGGAAGGAGGGTTGAGTTGGATTTGGTGCTATCATTATAATAAAAGTAATTTATGATGACAAAAAGTAGTGAAGAAAATAAATTTCGTCATTAAATATGAATAATTCGTGATGAATTATAAAATTTTGTTACACATAATAAAAAAATAAAAATAATAGGTGACGAAATTTATTTTTATCAACAAATACTTCTTTTTAGGTAAGGAAAAATTTAGTTTCGTCACCGAAGATTTTCTTGCTAATTTTTTTGGCAGTGTCAAAATTTTGAAACTTTTGGTGAGAAAAAAATTTGTCACCAATTATAAAATTATTAGTGAGGAATATATTTTCGTTACTAATAATTTTATATATATATATATATTTTTTTGAGAAACTTGATTTTAAATACTTAAGACCATTTGGTGAGAAATATATTTTTGTCACTAATAATTTTTAATATTTTGAGACTTTTTAGTGAGGAAATTATTTTGTCACTAATTTGGAGGAAAAATTTTGACATATTGGGCGGTAATGAAAAAAAATAGACTACTAACTTCCCCCCTTTCCCCTCTTTTTTTTGTTTATCAATTTTCATCTTTCCTCTCTCTTTCTCTCTCTCTCTCTCTCAAAACAAAACACAAGTTGATTAGCTCTTTAAGTAACCTATGGTGACGAAAAGTAGTGAAGAAAATAAATTTCGTCACTAAATAAGAATAATCCATGACGAATTATAAAATTTTGTCACATATAATAAAAAAGTAAAAATAATAGATGACGAAATTTATTTTTGTCAATAAATACTTCTTTTTAGGTGAGAAAAAAATTAAATTTCGTCACCAAAGATTTTTCCTTCTAATTTTTTTGGGTGGCACCAAAATTTTGAGACTTTTGGTGAGAAAAATATTTGTCACCAATTATAAAATTATTAGTGAGGAATTTCATCACCAATAATTTTAAATATTTTGAAACTATTTGATGAAGAATATATTTTCGTCGTGAATAATTTTAACATTTTAAAATTTTTGGTGAGAAAATTATTTATCACTAATTTTGGAGGAAGATTTTTGTGACATTGGCAGTAATAAAAAAATAAAAAAACTACTAGTTTCGCCCCTCCCTTTTTTTTTGGTCCTTCAGTTTTCCTCTCATTCCTTTCTTGCAAAACACAAGTTCTCGGCCTTCTGCCCCCCTTCTCCTCCTTCAGCTTGTTCTCCTCCTTCAGTGGCGACACCGACGTCATCTGTTCTCTTCCTTCAGTGCCGCCACCAACGTCGCCCACATTCTCCTCCGAGCAACCGTTAAAGTTGCTGACATCACTTATTTGAAAAATAAAATTTAAAAAGAAATTAAATATTTATCTTATACCTGACTAAACAAAAATTTAAAATTTAAAATTTAAAATTATATATATATATATATATATATATAAAATTCACTCCACCATTAAAAAATAAAAATTATTTGAGATTACTGTTTAAAAAAAATAATTCCTTAAAAATTATTATTATTATTTTTTGGATCATCAGACCATCTCTTTCCATCATTTTCATCTCTCATATCTCTCTCATTTGCGCTCTCCCAATCCAGAACCTTCTCATCACCAGCCCCTCTCACTCTACCTCACTGTTGGCTTTTTGGCTTTTCGAAGGGTATTTTTGTGAATGTGAGCGTGCCAGCAAGGATCAATCAGTCCTTACAGAAATTGTGATTGCCAACCAATTATCAGACGATTGTGTTTTAGTTCTTTTCAGCCTCAATGAAGAGGACTTTTACTGGTGGCTTGACTTAGGAGAAATTAAGAGAAATAACAGTGATATGAAGAACAATTGAAGTATTTCATAAAAATGAACACTTACAATGGTCCGAACTCAGCCTCGGAGAGGTTTACAACAGCAATCTACTTGAATCTACTTGAAGCTACTCTTATGAATCGAAGTGCAGTGCGGGTATTTAAAGTACAGGTATTTAAAAAACAGGTATTTAAAGACTGGAAATGTAAAAGACTAGAAAAAAAAATATATGAAGTAAATGACTGATTTGTATGATCTGAGTCCGTCCTCTTTTTCTGGGGTTGCCCTGCTATTTATACTCGTTAGTGATGACCTTCGAACTGCACTTCGAACCGTCGAACTGCTCCTCCATGATCGCTGATCATGCTTCCTTACAAGTAGCTCCATTACGCCATTACTGGCAGTTGAGCTTCTCTCTTGTACTTGAATTTGAATATGAGTAACCGTTGAAGACACGTCATCTTGTATCCCGTTATTGATCTAGTGTTACTCAGATCATGTGAGGACCAATATTTATTGCCACGTGTACGATCAGGATTAAAGGCTCGAATAACCTTCCTTTATTACTCTTACTCTGCCACGTGTCGAACTGTAACTGGCTTTTACAAAATATGTAGCCAACATTACCCCCCGCACTAATATACCCAATACTTGGCGATATTAGTGGATTGCAGTTTTCCCGCGCTTCTAGAACGTGTATGGAGTCCATATTTTGGAAACACAACCGTCATCCCTTTGGAGATCATCTGCATTAACTCGTCGAACATCCCAATACCTTAGTATTCGAACAGGCTATGGCTGCATCAACTTCCCTTTCTATTGATCAAGCATATGAAGAGCCTTTGAGTGATGTTGTTCCCCCTCGAAAGAACCTCCACGCATTCATTAGCCACCTTTACCCGCCCTTCTATATTCAGGTAATGGAGGCTTTTGCAGATTATAAACCTTTGGACTATGAACACATTGCCTTTAATCCCTTGGTTTACAAACTTACAGATACAAAGAGTTCTTCCCCTAAGCTCCCTTTGTATTCTGATCGAACTACCCTCGAGCCTTTGCTTCGACAAGTTGCAAATATGGATCTAGGAAACTCTTCCTCACAGACCTCTGCATGGGATGAAACTGTGACCTCTTCATCCTCTGGGGCTTCTGGCTGGACAAGCTGGTCAACTCCTGAGACTTATGATTTAAGGGAACGAATCAATCACCATTTTGTTGAGTTTACTGACCCCTTGGAGTTTCCCTCCTACGCTCGAAGCTCAGTGGTCTACCCTTACGTGCCCATTGACCTTCGACGTAGCTTGGAGGAGAATCTGCTTGTGGCTTGGTATACTTCTTCCATGCCTACGAAGATAATGCACCCTGCCCAACGTCCAGAAGAAGCACAAGGGTACACCCCTTCATTTTTAGCCAAAAAGGCGAAGATTTGTTCTTCTGATTGGCTTGACTACATTAATGCCTTTGTTCCCTCTGCTCCCGTGCCATCTCCCATAATAGAAGCATCCACACCTTCTTCTGCATCTGCATCTTCTGAGATAGAAGCACCTGCTCCTTCTCCTTTGTCTTTTGAAGCAGAACCATTTTCTCCTTCTCCTTCTCCCATCCTTTCCTGGACAGAGAAACTAAGACTTGCCCTTCCAATGGACAAAGTTTTTCCACCTTACCAACCTCCGTCACCCCCTTCTCCAGCCGAGCGAAAGCAAGCTCAACTTTTGCTCGCGGATTTCTCCCATCTGCCCTTCAATGTTCTTGAGGATGACTTTCCTCTTGAGAACTTTCAATGGGCTTGTGGTATCTTGACTAGAGGTCATGTTCTCAACCCTATTGCCCAGGCAGAGCTTCATTTGTTTTTGGACCAACTCCCAGTGCTCCTCTACTGGCATCGAAATTCTAAGATCAATATCCAAAATCTGGATCAACTTTTATCTCTCCGAATTCATGCCCAATATGAAGCAGAGAATTTTATCGAAGAGTTCGATGACTTCAGGAATAAAGATTCTGCGTACTGGGATGATTTGGTTATAGATGAATTGGAACAAAAATCGAGGGAAGAGGCTTTCGAAGCAAAGGCTGAAGAACTCTATTATGAAGTGAGAGCTCATCAGCTTATGCAATCAACTTTAGAAGAGATAGAAGAAATAATAAAGAAAGAACAGAAATTTATTGACCATTGCTGGACAAAATTTCATGACCTTGTTATTTATTCTATTCCTTATTTTTATGAGCTTGAATTTGTACCCAGATAGAGTTACTTAATGTAATCATCTTGTCTTTAATATAAACAAAGTCTTTCTGTACTTAACACTGTTTGACTCTGTTTCCTTTCATCTCTAAAAGCTAACTCATAACTTCGAATTGAACCATCTCATCCTTCGAATCAACTGTTTTATGAAGTACTAAAAGAACCAATCATGTCTTTTTCCAATTCATGGAGTAAAATTGACAATTCTGGCAGATATTATTTTAGTACTTCGATTTCAATGGCTTTACTTTTTCAACACTAACCGTAACCAATATATGGTCATGGTTGATATAGCCAATCAATTTTAAATTGAACTCTTTTGGCTTCGAAGGGCAACCTATGGCAATTCCCTCTTGCTCATACAGAAACCAATGATTGGTCTTGGATGTTTCGAACAGTGCCCCTCTTCCTTAAAGAGTCTTAGGGTTTGCTTCGAATGTTGTCATTTTGACTGATAACCTTCAAACGGGTCTTTGGATTTTTGAAGTAGACCAATACTTTGAGCATTCAAGCATTTTTAAGCATGTAGTATGCTCTGAACAGCGTTTCTCATACTCAGAGAATACTAGGGTTTGCTCCGAAGGTCGTTACTTTGATTTATAACCCCTAAACAGACCCATAATCAAGTAATTTAGCACCTTTAAGCATATACTAGGCTTCGAAGCTGACTTATGTATTTCGAAGCCGTTGTTATTTGATTTTTTGACGCCAAGATCTTGTTTTCGAAGCCAAATATTTCATTTCGAAGCTGGCCCCAATCCCCGGAATAAGCTCTTCCCTCCAAAACTATCAATTTGGAAGAAATTCCTTGCATTCGTACTTTTAGTACTTAACGACTTACGGGGTATAATTTCGGACACAAAGGTTTTAAAACCCTCTCGTTTTGTGTTCCGAAATTTCTTGCCTTTTACAAACCCTTCTCTCTACTGGTTCTTCTGATCTTCTTTGCTCTTCTTTTGCTTACTACCAATGGATCCCTCTTCTCTAAAAGTACTTGCTGGCGACCATATCAGCCCTACCATGGCTTTGAAATATTGTATCGATGAAGAAATCAGCAAGCTGACATCTGGTGAGTCAAGTAACATCGATGGTCGTCTTTTCGTTCCTCGCCACAGCAACAAACAGGAGTACGTCCTAGGTCCTATCTTCCGGGAGGCTCCTGCTCAACTCCCAGCTCTGTACCCTCGTTTGGAGGACCATTTCCTTCTCTACGAAGGAAGGCTTGATTGGGGAAGTTGGAGGGTAAATCGTCCTCATTGTTGCTGGCCGACATTGAGGACTGAATGGGAGGAATGGTATGACAGAGTGGTGCCTGCGAGAGAAGATGACCTGCAAGAGCTTTATATCCTCGATGCCCTTCGACTTTCCAGGTTCATTATTCCTGAAGACCCCTTTTTGATTCCTGCTGCCTTATGTTTTTGGAATATGGCTTTCAATTTCTTCCAGTTTCGGTGCGGTATGATGGCCCCCACCGTTCTTGATATTTGCCATCTCCTAGGGCTTTCACCCCATGGTTCTCTTTTTACTCCCAACTATCCAGACCTTCCTGTCAAATTTTCTCTTCCAGCCCTAAGCTCTTCTTATAGTGACTTCGTAAAGGCTGAAAATAAGAGAGAAGGTCCTGTGCGGGACAGAGAATTCTTCTCCTTCATATTATACTGGTTGTGCAAATTCCTCTTTTGCACCTCATCTCAGAGGATTATGCCTTAGTTTGCTCCACTTGCGAAGGCACTCATCTTGAAGAAACATATCGCTCTTGCTCCTTATCTTCTAGGTCATGTCTACAGAGCCTGCTCCCAATTTTGCGAAAAACCCCTCGATGCTAACCAAGGAGGTCCCCTCTGGGTGCTCCAACTCTGGCTCTTTGCTTATTTCACTGACCTACATCCCAAGTGTTTAGGATTCCTTGTTCAGGATCCTAGTACTTACGGGGAAAAATATGCCAGGATTGCTCTTTACCCTGCTTCCTTTGCTTATTACTTCACCTTCTTTTATCAACTTCCTATCTCTCCATCTGCTTCCTTCTTTTGTCCTTTTGAAGCCAATAGAGGGCCAACCTGGCTACAATCTTTTCTGGCTGATAAGGAATGTTCCACTTCTCCCCATAAAGATATGTGGGCCTCTATATTATTACCAAGGGAGCTGTTCATTGGCACTCTGAACCCTCGAGCCTATAAATGCATATCTGAGGTATACTGCCCTTCTTAATTTGCAAGGCAATTTGGGCTCTCTCAAGGGATACCTGTTCCTCTTTGCAGTCTTTCAAATGTCCATCTCACTGCCAGAGATTTGAGAATACCCAAATCCAAACCAGAGGCAGCAGTACTCAGACTGCTGAAGGAATTGAGTGAATTCCAATTTATCCCCTTTCGCCCTTTTGGCTCAGTCTTAAAAAGGTTTAAGAACTGGTGGACAGCCAATAGGGAAGTGCGCCTCTCTGCACATCCTCATGACTTATTGGTGGGGTTGGGATTGCCTTCGAAGGATAAGTCAACAACAGCCCAGAGCACTTCTCCCCCTCCTGAAGTTGTCACCACTACTCCTGCCACTTTACCCCTTCCAGCCAGGGTTACTAGAGCTGCTTCGAAGAAGGGTGAGTATCTTCAAGTTCTTCTCCTCCTCTTTTATTTCTGAATCTTTTGTTGGTTTTCTTATACTCATGCTTTTGGTGTAGGGTCTCCATAAGAAGAGTCTCCCAAGAGAGCCGAGACTTTAGCTATTCTCAAGAAGAAACAACAACAAAAAACAAAAAGGAGACTAGTCCTTCCTCCTGAAGTACCTGAATATCTTGAAGAAGAAAGAGAGGTTGAGTCAGAGAAGGAAGTGCCCTTACAAAGAACAAAGAGACAAAAGGTAGCTGTGTCTTCATCTGATGCCATTGAAAATCCTGTTAGCGAGGCAATCGTCATAATAGCGGAGAAAGAACTTATCTCTGGAGAGTCTGAACCCCGATCTGAAGAAGGGGAGGTTGGAAAAGAATTGGTTGTATCTCTGCCGAGGGAGAAGAGAAAGAGAATGACTGTTCCTGTCATTGACCATGTTGAGGATTCTACTCATAAGGCAGTCTAACAAGAACATTCCAAGGCAATCGTTGTATTTGAGAGGGCCAAGAAAAGATGGCAAGAACAAAGAGAGGAAGCTGCTGCTGCCGATGTAGCACAAGGGGAAATGGTAAGAAGGCAGCAGACTGCTGGACATTACTCTCGCCGCAGTTCTCCCATCAGTACTAGCGCCTCTGGAACAAGTAATTTCTTTCATACCTCTGCTGTTTTTTACTTTGTCAGCTTGTGGTATTGAAGTTTAACATTGTTCTGCATTTCTTCCTTTTGCAGCGACAACTACTGCACTCACCTTTCCAATGAGACCTTCCTCAATTTCGGTTGAGGTTGACCAAATGCAGAATGTCAGGGTTGTTCGAGTCGTGCTTCCACTTCAAAAGCCTATATTTGTCATATCTTCTTTAGACTCCAGTATTCCTGCATCTCCTTTTCTTGGATTAAGGCCATACCTCCCTTTTTTGGCTCGTAACCTACCTCAATCTATTTTTCCTTCGAGCCTTGCTCTTTCTCCATCCTTTGTAGAAAATCCAACTGCTACTCCATTCCCAATGGCAGTTGATTCTTCCACAGAAGACACTGGTAGCCCTTCAATTCATGGTTCATCACCAATGCCCACTTCCAGTCCCTCTTCTCTTGATTTGCTGGTGGCCAAGACCATAGAGGCTGCCAAAGATGCTCCATCCGTTTCTCCCATCCCTATGCAGCCCTTTGCGTTTTCCACTACAACACTCTCTATGCCCTTAATGTCAGGGGATGAGGTAGACATTTTTGAAGGAAGACTAGCTAGTCTCTTTGACACACCTTCTACCTCTCCCACCTCTACTGCTGAAGCTGAGCCATTAGCCTTGGCTAACTCCTTATTGGAAATCTTCGAGAGTTCTCCTTCCTCCAGTAACAAGCCTTTTGTACCTTCAGTAGATTTGGACACATGCTTGCAACTGCTGACTTCCTTTTCAAGGATCCCCTTCGAGGCTCTACAAAGGCCTATCATCAGGAATGGGTTCCTTCAATGCTGTAACATTGCTGAGCAGTCTGCCATGAATGTCTCAAGTCATCTATCTCAGGCTGTAGCTACTATTGATTTTTATCTCAACATTTGCCATGCTGCTAAGGCTGCGGATGATAAGCTGGCTAAGGACCAGAACTTTGTTTCTCAAGTGCATACCGAAGTATCATCTCTGAAAGAACAACACTCTTCTGCCTCCCACTTTCGAGTCCAACTTCTGGAGAAGAAAGCTCAGCTCGAAGAGGAGTTAGCCGCAGTAAACCAAGCCTTGGTTCGAACTGATAAGAAACTGCACATCACCAATCAAGGGCTGGCTAATCGAAAAGAAGACATGGCTGCGGCTATCCAATTATTTCCTTCCCTTAGCAATAGGAAAGCTATTGTACAAAAACAACTAAAGCATTGTAATGATTTTTGGGCCAATTTGTGGCACAATGTACTTAATTCTTTATGAAAGCACAATATTTTGAATATTACTTGAACAAGCTTGTGTTTTTGCATATGGTGTTCACTCTATCCCTTGTGTTTCCCAAATGGTTGGAAAATAAGGTTTTAAATATCTGCCATTAATCTTTTTGGGATGTACATAACCATTCAAATTTCTTAAATGGTATGCTCCAAAAGGCAGAACCCTATGAATTTGATATGGTCCTTCCCAGTTAGGTGACCATTTGCCAAACTTGTGGCTTTTAATCCCAATTGGGAGTATTGTCTTCCATACCAAATCTCCTTCATCAAAGCCAATGTGTTTGACTTTCTTATTATAATTCTTGGCTGCTTTCTTCTTTTGGAAAAGAATGCTATTTAATGCCAAAATTCTGGCTTCATCTATGCCTTCTAATTCTAAGCACATACTTTGATGGTATTGTTCAGGATTCAACTGATCTTGACATCTTACTCTCAAAGTTTTAACATTAATCTCTACTGGTAAGACTGCATCGTGTCCATACACCAGGGCATAGGGAGTGACTCCTGTGCTTGACCTTGGTGAGGTTCTATATGCCCACAGAACATCCAATAACAGGTTATGCCAATCCCTAGGATTGTCATCCACAACCTTTTGTATTCCTTTTTTCAAGGATTTATTGGATGACTCAGCTTGACCATTAGCTTGTGCATAATAGGGTGTGGAATTAACAAGACTAATTCCAAATTTTGCCACAAAAGACTTCACCATCTTCCCATCAAACACAGTTCCATTATCAACTGTTATGGTTTGCGGGATGCCAAATCTATGGATCAAATCTTTAATAAAACCAATAACCTCTGTTTGGTCTATAGCCTTGTATGGCTTAGCTTCGACCCATTTAGTGAAGTAGTCAGTGGCCACTAAAATGAAACAATGATGCTTCGAAGAAGGTGGGTGTATTTTTCCCATCATATCCATGGCCCACCCTCTGAATGGCCAAGGCTTCACTACTGCATGTAGGTCAGTTATGGGCACGTGCCTTATTGTGCCATGCTTTTGACATGCCTGACATCCCTTTGCATATTCTATGCAGTCTTTAAGGATGGTTGGCCAATAATAGGAATGCCTTCGAAGCAACCATCTCATTTTTACACCAGGTTGATGAGCACCACAGATGCCTTCATGAACCTCAGCCATGGCTGTTAATGCTTCTTTCGGGCCTAGACATTCTAACAATAAGCCATCTCCCCCCTTTTTGTAGAGAGCATTACCATATATCATATATTGCATAGACTGCAACTTAACTTTTCTACTGGCCTTCGAAGATGGACCATCCAAGTACTGCATTATTGGATGCCTCCAATCTTGTTCTTGTAAGTCATTATGATTGACTTCCAAGATCACATTCCTTTTATTCAAAGGTTATATTAATCTCTGATATGTTGTTTGGCTTATGTCCCTTTGGGTATTATCCCTTCTCTTGAAGTTCGAAGCCTTTTGAGCCACATCATTGGCTCTATTGTTCAAGAATCTTAGAACATGGGTTACATTTGCTATTTGAAACTGAGAAAGCAAATGTAATGCAACAACATAATATGGTAGGATACTTATGCTTTGACACTTGAAAATTCCTTTCACTTGGTTAACCACCAATTGAGAATCTCCAAATATGTCAACTGCATGTACTTGTAATCCAATAAGAATCTCTAGTCCCACAATTAAGGCTTCATATTCAGCCTGGTTATTGGAACAGGTAGCTTCATCCACTCTAAAACCATGGGTAGTTTCTGTCCCCTGTGGAGACTTGATTACAATACCAATTCCAATTAACCCATTTGCTTCCGACCCATCGAACCACATTTGCCATGGCTCAACACTGGTCATACCAAGTTCCATTATCTCCTGGCTCTCTGTTTGAGATGGATGATCTGCCAAAAAATTGGCTAAAACCTGCCCTTTTACTGCCTTTTGAGGGACATATTCTAGATGAAATTCTGATAAGGCAAGTATCCATTTGCCAATTCTTCCCCTCAACATTGGTGTAGATAACATATATTTAACCAAATCTGTGGTTGCAATTACCAAGACAGTTGTAGGCAAAAGATAATATCTTAATTTTATTGCAGCAAAATACAAAGCAAGACACAGCTTTTCAACAGCTGAATATTTACATTCACAAGAATTTAAAAACCTACTAAGGTAATAAATAGCTTGCTCCTTGCCTTCTTCATTGTCTTGAGCTAAGAAAGCTCCCAATGAATCCTCTGCTGCAGCTATGTACAACTTCAAGGGCTTGTTCCCCTTTGGTGGCATCAGCACTGGAGGATTAGCCAAGTAGGCCTTGATACCTTCGAAAGCAATTTGATGCACTGCTGTCCACACAAATTCCTCTTCATCTTTCAGCCTTAACAAGGAAGAAAATACTTTAGTTTTCCCTGCAGTGTTAGAAATGAACCTTCGAAGAAAGTTAACCTGCCCAAGGAACCTTTGTAATTCTTTCTTACTTGATGGGGGTTTGGCTTCAATGATTGCTTTGGCTTTATTCTGATCAATCTGTATTCCTTTCTTGTGAACAACATAGCCCAAGAAATTTCTAGATGATACACCAAAAGCACATTTAAGAGGATTAAGCTTTAATTTGAACTTCCTCATCCTTTCAAAAGCTGCTTCTAAGTGAAACAGGTGCTCTTCCATGGATTGGGATTTAACCACAATGTCATCAATATAACATTCCAGATATCCTCCAATAAGATCATGAAAGATAGTGTTCATGGCTCTTTGATATGTAGCTCCAGCATTCTTTAGACCAAATGGCATTTTAACCCATTCAAAGGTGCCAATATTCCCAGGACATCTGAATGCTGTCTTGTGGATATCTTCCTCTGTAATGCAGATTTGGTTATAGCCGGAATGCCCATCCATCATTGACAAGACTTGGTGACCCGCTGAACTGTCCACCAGCAAATCCACTATAGGCATAGGGTACTCATCTTTGGGAGTTGCCAGATTTAAATTTCTGAAATCGACACATACCCTCATTTTGCCATTCTTCTTGACTACAGGAACAATATTAGATAGCCACTCGACATACCTGGCTGTTCTAATAAAACCTGCCTTGAGGAGTCTAAGGATCTCTTCCTTGACCTTCTGAATTACTTCTGGACTCATCCTTCTTGGTTTCTGCTTATATGGCCTGAAATTAGGCTTCATAGGGAGCCTATGTTCCACTAATGACCTGTCCAATCCTGGTAGTTCATTATAAGACCATGCAAAGCAATCTTTGTATTTCTTCAGAACAACCAAAAGCTGGTTTCTGTCCAGAGCATTCAAAGAAGCACTTACATAAGTGGGCTGTTGTACAGAACCTTCCCCTAGATTTACTTCTTCTAAAGGGTCTTGTGCATGAGAACTCCCTCTGGTTTCTGCTACCTTTGCAGTGATCTTCAAGCTTGGTTCTGCCCCCAGGTTCTTCAATTCAATATCTCTGTCCTCCTCCTCATAGACAAAATCTGTCCATAAGGCTTCCTCTTCCTGTATCTCCTGGACTTTTGCTTCAATGTCCAAGGCACAGTACTTACCAAGAGTCAAGACTCTAGCCTGTTGCTGCTGCTGTTTGCAGCCAATTATCATGGCCTCTCTCTCTTGCTCCTGAACTTTCTGGACTATTGCTTTTATATCCAATGCTGAAAATTTAATCAAAGCCAAGGATCTGGCTTCCTGTGGTTCCTCTCTTTGCCTATAACCAGGCATCATTGTCATCTCTAAGGACAACCTCTTCATCAGCACTTTTTTGGACTAAGTGCTTCAAGTGTGCCACTTCCTCATCAGCCGTCACTTCGGCTGAATCGTCATCTTTCATCAGTATACTGAGCGGCGACACTCCCTCAATATACAATTTAGCCTCCGCAAAGTCTGCACAGGCTATGAAGGGTTGAGGATCTGCATCGATTTCCTCTGTCTCTCCATTGCCTAAAGCCATCATGATTTTCTGATGTAAAGAAGAAGGCACACATTTGTTAGTGTGGATCCAGTCCCTTCCAAGCAAAGCATTATATTTAGCATTACTGTCGATTACGAAGAATGCTGTCATACAATCCCTGGTTCCCACACTTAAATTAATGGGTAAAATCTCCTGAGCCATTTGCTTATCTCCAGCAAAACCAGCAATGGTTGTGCTGGTTGGTATCAACCTGGGATTCTTTTTCCCTAGTTTCTTCAAAGAAGATTTCGGGAGTAGGTTTACTGCTGCCCCATTATCTATCAGGACTCGGTTCAGCTGTATTCCATCAAAGAAAGCCTTGATGTACAAAGGCCTGACGTGCTGCGTCATCGAATCTGAGGGGTACTCGAATGGATACGATAGATTGATGCTTACCACTTCCTCACTTTCATATTCATCTTCCATCGGTGTAACCATTTCGAAGTTATCTTGCACCATGCTTGCTTGCGAGTCTTCACTAGAGATCTGAACTGGATCAGCTTCCTGCCCCTCTTGGTTTTCATCTCCAGCTTGGAATTCCTGTGGTAGTATGTGTACCATGTTCACTGAGACTGGGGGAAACGAGCCAAACTGGATGGCTGGCTGTACTTGTTCCCCCTCTTGGTTACTTTGGTCGACTCCCTCAGAAACATCCTGCATGATGCATTCTGGTATTTCATTGCTAACTGATCCCTTCGAAGGATCTTTCTCAACCGGCTCTTCAGTCAGAAACGTTTGCTCAACCATGAAGGCTTCGAACATCTCTTCCTCCACGACCTCTTTCTTCTGGCTTACGCTACTCTCTTCTTCGGTCTCGCTATCTGTCTCCATCAGAGTCTTCTCCAATCCAATTAAACTAGACTTTTCTTTGGCTGTTAGTTCGGCATGAACCTTAGCCAATTGTTCTCGGCTGCAGACCACTTTGCTCTGTGGAACCGGCTTTGGAGCATGGTCTGACTTTGGGTTCTTCCTTCCTTCCGTTTTGACTGGTGAAGAATTTTCTTCACTTTCCTTCAGATCTTTCTGGTACTGGGTGTACCTGCGCTGAATTTTTCTCCTCTGTGATCTTGAGATGACTGGGACCATGTCTGGCTCCCTTGTCTTTGGGTGTTTAAGCAGCACCCAGTTATTCGGAGCCACCATAGGAGGCCTGATCATCCTGCCTTGGTTTACAACATCTCTTCGAACAGGCAATTCTCTAGGTTTGTTTTACATTACAAACCAGTCTGGGACTCCAGGTACCCATGAACTTGCTGATTCAGACGCTGAACTGCCCTTTTCCACCTTCGAAGCCATCTTCAAAACTGGCCGTGAAGGTAAGTGCTTGTCTTCATGTTTTGAATCTGATTCAGACCTTCGATAAGGGTGACCATTTTCTGTCCTGCGTGAAACTGGTCTAGGGGGCCAATCTCTGGCTTTGATTCCATGAACTGAACCCCTCTCCAGTTTTCTTTCAGAATGGCTACTCTCCATTCTATAATAGTTATGTGGCCTGGATTCATGCAAGAGCTTCTTGCCTTTGTCATGCATTCTGTTCACCACAGGCTCAACCACTGGTGATCTCTGCCTATCACTAGCCGGATACGGCCTTTTGTTGTAAGCATTGGTTGACTTAGGACGTCTCTGAACATCCCTATAGTATTGCTTCCCATCAGTTGGAAGCCCCTTCAACCACTTGTAACTGAGTCTGCACCTGGGGCACATTCTCTGCATCATCGCTGCTTCCAAGGAGTTGTCATCTAGTGTTTCTTCGTCAGATTGCTCCTCCTGATGTGAGAAACCTTGTCCAATAGCTGGTGGGTTTCTAGCCTCCTTCTTAGCAGTTATCTGGTTGGCAGTATGCATTTGCACGTTGACCTCTTCCAACTCTTGCAGAGATAGATTCTGGAAGTTTGGTACAACCACATTAGCTGTGCCTTCTCCAACTTCTGGAAACGGATCACTGTCAATTCCCATGGCTTTTTCTGTTTTAGCTGGGAACTTCAAACTTCCTTTCCGAATCTGTTCTTGGATCCTGTCTCGAAAAACAATGCAGTTTTTAGTCGAGTGCGACCAAGAATTATGCCATTTACAGTATACTTTTCCTTTCAGTTCATCTGGAGATGGTAGTTTTACTCCTTTTGGTAACTTAAGGAAATTAGCCGCGAGCAAATAATCAAAGATGTCATCTGCTTTTGTTAAATCGAAAGAGTATTTTCTGTGAAAGTCTTTCTTTTTAAACTGCTGGTCTATAGTTGTATCCTTATGAATTAATGCTTCACAAATTACAGGTTCTTTGCCTACAATCTCTGCTGCATCTATTTCATAATTAGGATCTCTATAATATGTCTTATATGATGCATTATTTCGATCTTGTTCCTCTTCTAATAATGCTTCATATCGAGACACCTTATAGGTCAATTCGACCAAATCTCTGAATTTAGTTGAATCAAACTTCTTTCGAAGCCTGAATTCTAAACCATTTTGAGCCAATCTGACGAATTCTGGCTCTGGCAGGATGACTCTACATTTATTTCGAGCCCTTTTAAATCTGGCAATAAACTGAGTAGCCTTTTCTTCAGGCCTTTGACTCAATCTAGCCAAGTCTGCCATAGATACTTCTGGCTCTGATTGGAAGAATTGGGCATGAAACGCCTCTTCCATCTGTTGCCAATTTTGAATGGAGCCAGGTGTAAGGTTGATGTACCATACAAAAGCTCCCCCTGTTAGGGAATTTGGAAATAATCTCAGTTTCATATAGTCATGGTTAGTAAATTCACCGCATTGAGCAGCAAACCTAGCAATATGTTCTATCGTTGATTGATTTCCAGTCCCATAAAAAAGGGTAAAATCTGGTATCCTGAATCCCCTTGGGTATTCATGTACCCTATCTACCCATTCTGGGTATGGTTTTCTGTATATAGGAGTCTGGACCCCCCGAGCCATTGGTCCACATATCTCCCTAACAATATCAGCAATCTGGTCTCTAGGGACCATATTTTGTGCCTGCTGAACCACTACTGGAGGGGCAAACACAGGATTTGGTAGACAAACTTGTGCTTGTGGTCCTCTTGGTCCATAAGGTGGTAAATTTGGGGCTGGTTGTCCTTGCGGTGCAAGTTGCTGTTGAGGGTATGGATAACCCCTTTGAGCATTACCTGCGAAAGGACCTGCAAAAGGTGCTGGAACAGGTGTTGTGTCTCTGCCATTTGTAGGAAAACCCTCCAACCCCCCGGGTGTAAATTCGAATAAGGGATTAGTGTATCCCCTTGTGCCAGGTATGGCTTCGAACATGGGATTTGTAACCATTCTTATGCCAGTTTCTTGTATTTGGCTAGATCCACTAACTTGTGTGGCTTCATTATTAAGTACTGAGGCATTTTGGCCTGCTATAGGCCTTGAAATAGGTTCATACCAAGACTGAGGTGATGGTCTTTCATGGTTCTGATTACTAGTTTGACCATTATACTGTCCATTGACTTGCATAGGCTGTTTTTCTCTAGCCAATCTTTGTTGGGGGACATTTACGACTTCCTCCGTGTGTCTTGTGTTTGTTGGTTGGTGGTTATTCATTCGATCCAAAAAGGATGTTGCCCACCTTTCCATTGTGTTCATTAATTGTTGTCCCATGGCATTTACTAAACCATCCCATGGATTTGTTAGTTGAATAAATGGCACAGTGGACGGTCCAATTCCTTGGTTTTGTCCAATAATATGAACGTATGGTTCTTGTCCAGAAGTACTGGTCTGTTCGACCATAGGTTCTGACAGTATAGGAGTTTCCACAGGATGTGTTACCACATTATCCTCTGGATTTGGTATTTCTACCTCTCCTTCCACGCCTTCTTCCAAGCGTTCATTTTCTCCTTGTCGTCTTCTTCTAGCCATTTTTAATTAAGTCCCACTGGGCGTGCCAAAAATATATGTTGGCTTTTTGGCTTTTCGAAGGGTATTTTTGTGAATGTGAGCGTGCCAGCAAGGATCAATCAGTCCTTACAGAAATTGTGATTGCCAACCAATTATCAGACGATTGTGTTTTAGTTCTTTTCAGCCTCAATGAAGAAGACTTTTACTGGTGGCTTGACTTAGGAGAAATTAAGAGAAATAACAGTGATATGAAGAACAATTGAAGTATTTCATAAAAATGAACACTTACAATGGTCCGAACTCAGCCTCGGAGAGGTTTACAACAACAATCTACTTGAATCTACTTGAAGCTACTCCTATGAATCGAAGTGCAGTGCGGGTATTTAAAATACAGGTATTTAAAGAACAGGTATTTAAAGACTGGAAATGTAAAAGACTGGAAAAGAAAATATATGAAGTAAATGACTGATTTGTATGATCTGAGTCCGTCCTCTTTTTCTGGGGTTGCCCTGCTATTTATACTCGTTAGTGATGACCTTCGAACTGCACTTCGAACCGTCGAACTGCTCCTCCATGATCGCTGATCATGCTTCCTTACAAGTAGCTCCATTACGCCATTACTGGCAGTTGAGCTTCTCTCTTGTACTTGAATTTGAATATGAGTAACCGTTGAAGACACGTCATCTTGTATCCCGTTATTGATCTAGTGTTACTCAGATCATGTGAGGACCAATATTTATTGCCACGTGTACGATCAGGATTAAAGGCTCGAATAACCTTCCTTTATTACTCTTACTCTGCCACGTGTCGAACTGTAACTGGCTTTTACAAAATATGTAGCCAACACTCACCAACGACTATGAGAATCTCTCTCTCTCTCTCTCCATTGTTCTCTTCGGTAAACAAGGGACTATCAGCAAATCCCCTTCACTTTCTCTCTTCTTGTTGTCGTTCGGTCTCTTACAGTCGACATCCTACCCCCTCTTTCTCTCCATCTCTTTTATCTTTCTTCGGTGAACATCAGTTGACGAGAATCTAACATCACAAACCTCTCTTCAGTGAACATCAGTCGACGAGATCAAAGATCACAAGCCCTTATTGCAGATCACAGCCCTATTCGTAGATCACATATTACAAGCCCAAACTCGTAAGCATATTGAAACATAGGTATTTCTTGTTTAAAATTTACGTTAGATTTTGGAATCTTTGCTTGAGATTTGTTGAAATTTGTTTGAGATTACCAATAATTTTTTTGAAATTGATTGTTGCTATTGTTTTCGGTGAATTTTTTTTTTTTTTTTTTTTTTTTTTAAAGTTTGTATGAATATGTTTAAAACAGATCCAAAAATAAAATAAAATTGTTTAAAGAATTTTGTTGTTAATTTGATGAAATTTGTTTTTAAAAAAATTAACTCTGTTTCTAGATAAATGTATTTTATGTATGTCCATTAGGCGTTGCCAATATGTTTATTGGGTTATCTGAAGGCATGGCTGAGTATAGGTTTCTCGCTCTTTCCAGTGCTATTGTGGCATTTATAGTGAATTCTTATCTAATTTCTTCAATCCCTTTATTGTTGTTTAATTAAGACTTTTGCTTAAATCTATGTTGTGGGGTGAAACCAAATAAATTAATTCCATAGGTGATTAATGTATATATGTATTTAAGCAGAATTTAGGGGATAGTAAGATGTTAGATAGATTCATAAATAGAGTATACACTAAGTTTTCAATTGGTTTGTCAAACATGTGGATTGGCCATCTCATTTGCAAGCAAGTACACCCAATGCTTGTGATTCTGAGGTTAATGATTATGACCCTGATGGTTCAGAAGTGGATGAGAAAGTTGAGGGAGATGAATCTAGTTCTGATGAATCTGATTTCTATTCTGCTTCTGAAGATAATGGAGATTCACCAAAAAACAAGCAGAAGTTGGAACTACCTTTTTCTGATGATTCAGAGGATGATGATTATGATCCTGATGCTCCAGATCTTAGTGATCAGGGTAAGCAGGAAAGTCCAAGTTCTGATTTTACATCCGACTCTAAGGATTTTAGTGTTGCATTCAATGATAACATATCTCCATGCAAAGACGAACCTGTGCCTGATGAACTGATTTCTGCGTCATTAGACCAGAACAAGCCCTGTGGTGTCTCCAATGGAGAGAGATCTAAAGTTGGTCAGAGGAAAAAACAATCTTTAAATGATGAGTTGTCTTATCTATTAGAGTCAGGTCCTGGCCAAGGAGAGTCTGCACTTTATCAGGAAAGAGACATGTAGAAATGTTGGATTACAAAAGGCTGCATGATGTGAGTTCCCTTTCACAACATATATCTCATATCATTAGCATGTTGTCCATAGTCAATGTTTCTGATGATTGACTTTCAAACATTTTTCCTGTCAGTCACTTGTGATATGTACTAATTGTTTGCACTTCAGTAGTTAACATCACAGTACGACACCATCTTTGTGTTAGCTGACTTTGATGGTCATGGATGTTTACTATGATTTCATTTATTACCTGATGTAGTAGACACCACTTCTGTAGTTGTCCTCAAGTAGGTGTGCACAAAGTAACTAAGGAACCTGCAAACCGAACCAACATGGTTTTCATATGTTGGGCATGGTTTAGTTTTGGGTTCAAAGATCCCATAAGTGATCTGGTCAGTTCAGTTCTTGGTTAGGAATCCGAGTAACTCAAACCGACTTGAGAATCGACCCCATGTATATATTATATACAACATTTGATACTGTATAAATACACTTTATGTTTGATTGTCTCTCTTAATGTCATTGGACTGGGTATCTTCTGAATAGAGCCACCACACTATCATTCCATACTTCGATTGATTTAGAAAACTCTGGGCTTATGAACACACGTTAGTTACCAACAAAATAAATCTTCACATGATGATGTTTTAAGATATTAAAAATGGGAAAAACAAATGTTATCTGGTGTATTTAATTACTTTTTTAGTTATCAACATTTTGGTTTTTATTTATGTTTGTTGGTGTTTACTAACTCAACATTTATGTGGTCTATTTTGGCTAAGCAATTTACAAGATCTTGTTACTGTTAACTTTCTTTTGTTCAATTGTTTTGATCCTGACCAATCAAGACTGATGTTAATTGTTAATAACAGTGAGATAGTGAATTAATTCAATATCTGTGATTTATAATTTATGGACCCTTTAATAGTCATTGTACTTGATTCTATCATTTTAAGGATTTAAGCTATAGGGTTATTTGCTATTGCTATTTGATAAATAGGCTTGGGAGAGTGCGATGAGATATGCTACAAGGATCCAGTTTTAAAAGACCGATAGTGGAGTGCTTAAATTGACTGTTCTCCTAGTGTTGCCAGCAACTTAGAGGTTTCTTCTTTTTTTTAATCCTTCAACAGTGCTTTTCTCATACTCTTTGGATTTCACAGGACTGTAATATGTTTGTTAGGAGATATGATTTAACCCCTTGTTCTTTGTCACAAGAGGCTAAAAGTGTTAGACTGGCATTTTATATGAAAATGTTGTAGGAGGTGCTTTAAAATTTGTTTAAAACTACTGAGTGGTTAAGAATGCGAAATGTTAATGAGGTCAATTTATTTGAAAGCATCAGAGGAATACCAAGATTGTAGATTCTTGGAATGTTATAAACTTGAAAGAAACAACAGTTCTGCTTCTCTAAATTGTATCGGTTAAATGTGGTTCATATAAACGAGCATTTTGATAAAGGCACTTCTAAATCATTAACACATATTTCTACCCAGCACTGGAAGCTCACTGTAGAACTTGCTTGATTGTCAGAGCTTCCTCTTTATAGAAACAAGGCACAACTGTTACATTTGACAGATACATAAACCATACTGGTTCACTCAAGACTTTGAAGATTGACATTCCTTTGTATATGAAAATTTCATCATCAGAAACGCATTATAACATGTTAATTCAGCAAAAGCTGGTGAGCAAAAAGGACTTCATAAATATGCTTCGGCTAATATTTTACTTCCAACCGATTAATGATTTGCTTGTGAAAAATAATAAAGAAAAAGAAAAATTTCTTCCCTAGGATAAGGTTATCACTATTTATTCAAATATAAAACATATATTCAAGTTAAAAATATTTATTTTACTAATTTGGTCTCTATTGCTCTTTTTTTTGCATGCAGGAATGCTTCTATGCTTGTGTAGTTGGCTATGGTTACAAGGTGAGCTTGATTTCAAGGAGTTTAACGTATTGGTTTTGTTTGTCTCATAGTTATGTCAATGTTGAACTTCCATTCAACATGCTTCATAGAATTTCTATTTCAATTTTTCGCTCTACGGGAGATTAGGCTTGTTGGTTCCATAAAAACCCTTATGAGAAGCAACAGAAAGTGCAAATGCCTTTTTATTTTTATTTTTAATCTTGTTATGTATGTATGCATAATGCGTGTGTTTGGATTGATGCTTCATAATATTAAAGAATGCAATATACATTAAGAGAGTAAGTAGGCTTACAGATATAACCCCAAGGCAAGTGGCAGAGCGGTAAAGCTTGGAGGATAAAATCCACAGGTCTCGAGTTCGAGTCACACCTTGGGGCCACTGGAGGTTTGCCCGGTCGTTAACTTCAGGGCCCTGAGATTAGTCGAGGTGCGCGAAAGCTGGCCCGGACACTCAGTTATCAAAAAAAAGTAGGCTTACAGATATGTCATATAAATTGGCATATCAATACATCAACAACCAAAATTACAATAGATGTTCCACTTTATGCAGGGCGTATGTGGTGTCATTGTAGGATGGTGTACCTACCAATGTCATATTTATATGGGAAGAGGTTCGTGGGGCCAATTAATGCTACCATTTTGTCATTGAGAAGAGAGTTGTATACACATCCCTACCATCAGATTGATTGGAACCAAGCTAGATACCTATGCGCTAAGGTATAGTTTGATACATGTTTATCCTTGCTCAGTTGCAAAACTCTAGCTGACATCGAACAACATTTAAGAAATCTATTCAACTATTCAATTGATCCCAAAATCAAAATCTATGGAGAATTGATCGAAAAGAGAAAATAAAAAAATATCAAAAAGACTAAGAAAAAAGGAGGAAAAAAGAGCCACAAATTTTGATGATCTAGTCAAGTAAGTCCTAACTAAAAACCAAAAAATAAAATAAATACCAAAATATAAAATATTATCAAAACTAGTTATTAAATCTTATTTCTTTAATCAATTCAGCTATCGTTCCCTGCCACTATCTCCGCCATATTGCTTTAATGAACATACTGATATCAACAACTAAACTTAGTACCCAAATTTTAGTGATAGGCTACCTAATTACATCCCTAGGTCAAAGAACTAAGTTAATATAACAACTTGGTATTTAGGGTTGAGCCAAAATTAACTCGACCAAACAAATTTGAACCATCCCATTATCAACTCTAGCATATTAATCTCAATTAAAATATAATTTGTTCTTTCCCTGTCGTTGATGTTGGATGCATTTCAATCAGAGATCAATCATGAAATGCAATTTTACTTATAATTATGCCATTGTTTAAGGTGAATATGTAATAATCATGATAATGTTTATAATATCCAATCTAGTGTTGCAGGAAGATTTGTACTACCCACATCCCATGATACAAGACATCCTTTGGGATTCTTTACATAAGATTGGGGAGCCTCTTCTCATGCAATGGCCTTTCTATAGGCTAAGAAAAAAGGCGTTAAGCATGGTAATGGAACATATTCACTATGAGGATGAGAATACACAATATATCTGTCTTGGACCAGTAAATAAGGTACGTACTTTTATCTCTAATACATGCATGTTATCTCTTTTTTCAAACATTGGCGTATCCAAGCATTTTGGCAAAAATCCTAAGCATGAATATCTTAGGAAGGGAATGCATAGGTTGTTAAATTGTGATAAAATTTGGTATACATAGACAATCTGATATTTTCAGTCACTTATGAGTAGCCTATCTACTTGTCACTCTATAACAAACTACTTTCATTTTTGGGAGTGTAAGAATTGTACTGAATACTCATAAGTTATTCTTTCTAACCATAGGTACTAAACATGATATGTTGTTGGGTGGATGATCCAAATTCAATGGCAAATCAGCTACACCTCTCAAGGATCAAAGATTATCTCTGGGTGGCTGAAGATGGAATGAAAATGCAGGTTTTCTATCAAGTATTTTTTCCCAATTAAAATTGTTGCACACTCGTTGGCTATTAATTAGAACTTACGAGTATGAAACAAAGTAATGTGAAAAAAGGAAGCTGATACCTCTGTCTCCAGATTTTCTTTGAACTACTAAAAAACAAAAGGCAATATTTCAATGTCAGGGTTACAATGGATCCCAATTATGGGATGTTGCTTTTGCTGTCCAAGCAATCCTCTCTACCAATCTTGTTGATGAATATGGTTCAATGCTTAAAAAATCCCATGAGTTCATTAAGATCTCACAGGCAAGTTAGAACTTTGGTGAACAATGTTCATCATGTATAAAAAAATTATTCTAATTATGTGAAACATATGAGTTGTACTAATTTGAATTTGATTTTGGCTTAAAGGTTAGGGATGACAGCTCAGGCAATCTTAGCTTCTGGTACTGTCACATTTCAAAGGGTGGGTGGCCTTTCTCTACCCCAGATACCTGTATCAGATTGCACTGCAGAAGGTTTAAAGGTAGATTGTTTCCATTAACTTCAGTAAGTTTAAGATGGTCCTTAGAAGGTGCATTAAAATTTCATAAGTAAAAGATATACTAATGTTGTTTTAAAACATATTCTGTAGAAAACGTTTATGCTGTGTTCGGTTGGGGGATTTGAGGAGGGATTTGGAAAGGAAAATGGAAAAGGTAAGTGAAATGTGAATAAAACATATCTATATTCACTTAGTTTTACACACCTTTTCCCTTTCTCTTTCCAAATCCCTCCCCAAATCCATCAACCAAACACAGCATTAGAGGAAACATAGAATATAAAAATCTATTGCCCTTTCCTTTTCTATCTTTTTTTTTTCTTTCAAAATCATGAGCCAATATGTCTTTTTGAAGCATGGATATAAGATACAGGTATGATACGATATGAATTTAACAATGTGAAATACTTTGAAGAATAGAATATGGGTACAACCAGATTATGCTCATAAAAAATATTTTAATAATTTTTGTATTGTGTTATACATGGCGAGTCAATGACCAACAACGTTCCTTTTTTTTTTTTTTTTTTGTAGGTCTTATGAAATTTGCATTTCAATATCACGTCTAAATTATTTTTTCTCCTTTTTTCTGTTCTCTTTCATAGTTAAATGTGTTATACACAAAGTGTTTGTGTTGAAATCTAATTTTAGGATCATCATATTTCCATAGTTGTCCTTACTTTCTAAAAACCATATACGGATATGAATATGAAACACATATATGACACGTTTATAAGGGTATGTCAATTGGATAAGTTTTAAAAAATATTTTCTTCTTTGTAAAGTACAAGAAGTTATTCTCGTATGAATCCTATCAATTATACACTTTATTACTATTTCACTTTCATAATAATTCAGATACGTGATCTAAAGTAGCTGATATTCTTTAAAAAAAAAAAAATCAATTATTTGATACGTTTAGGAACTATCATATACGTATCCATGAGTATTGGTAAGTATTGGTTTGTGATACAAATACAACTCCAATCTAGAAGTATCCATGCTTACCAAGTCTTTTGGCATGAAAATGTACCTTAGATAGGACATTTAGAATTTTAGTAATGGAGTTCTCTAAGTTTAAAAGATGGCTTAAAAAAATGTTTTCATTTATGGTATAATATAATTTTATGCAGGCAACACTCATGCTATCCCAGATGCCATCTACCCGTGTTGGAGAAACAATAGCAGTAGATCAGTTATATAATGCAGTCAATTTTATTCTCTCTCATCAGGTACTACTCTTGAGGTATTAAATAGTGAGCCAGGACATATGCAAAACATTTTCATACTAAAACTTTAGCATAAAATCTTGATGTATGCCTTTAAATTGTGTGCTTTAGAATGAAAAACACACCCAGAGTTATTTCTTAGTTACAGTGGTGAAGGCTGCAAATTAATTGGAGATCTCATTACTTGACCACTGCAACTGAGGAAGATGTTTGAGGGGCATTTCCCTAAATAAGCTAAAATAGTAAATCAATTTCCAAACTAAGCCTAGTTTTCAAAGAATTCCCAAAATAAGCTAACTCGCGGTTCATAATCGCGATTTCAACATATTTCTGCCTGTCCCACGTGAAAGTTGGGAAATTTTAAATTCGTGGTTACAAAAAGCGCTTTCGATTAATAAATCGTGGTTACAAAACGCGATTTTAATTAACTTTTCTTTCCTTTGAACTCGCTGTTATAAACCACGAGTTCATTGAAAAAAAATTATGTTATGAATTCGCTGTTCGCAACCCCGCTTTTGTGAAAAAAAAAATTTGTTCTGAACTCGCTATTTGTAACCACAATTTTATCAATAACCGTTTTCTTTTGAACTCGCTTTTCCAAACCACGATTTTAGCAAATTTTTTTTTGTTCTGAACTCGTTTTTTCTAACCACGAGTTTTGGCCAAATTTTTTTCCATTAAGTGAACTCGTGGTTCACAACCACGATTTTAAAACTTGTATATAATCTCCCCAGCCCCGTGTTTTACATTCACGCTTACTCCTCTCTCTGTCGAACTCCCTCTACCGTCTCTCTCTCGCTCTTACTCCTCTCTTTGTCACTGTGCTCCCTGCTTTCTCTCTGTCGAGCTCCCTCTGCTTCAATACCGTCTCTTTCTCGTTGGTATGGCTTCTATCATCTACTTTACATATTTGTGAATATATTTTGTTTATGAAAATGTGAATAAATTGGGGTTAGGGTTCAGGAATGTGGGGTTAGGGTTAGGGTTAGGGTTAGGGTTTATATTTGTGAATAAATTCGGGTTAGGGTTCATGAATGTGGGGTTAGGGTTAGGGTTTATGTTTGTGAATAAAATGTTGTGAAATCAGAAATAATAAATTAGGGCTAGGGTTTATATTTGTGAAATTTTAACTATAGATAATTTGTTGAATGTGAATGTTGAATGTGTTGAATTTTAATTATAGAGAATTTGTTGAATGTGTTTAATTATAGATAATTTGTTGAATTTTAATTATAGATAATCTGTTGAATGTGAAATCTTTTGCTATAGATAATTTGTTGAATTTGTTGAATGTGTTTAATTATAGATAATTTGTTAAATTTTAATGCTGTTAATTAATTACATAAGAAAGAGAAACGTTAATTTGGCTGTAAAAATTATTATTAATTAGGTGACGTGGAGTAGTAATAACTTAAAATTAATAGAGTAACAAAAATATTTTTTGTTCTAAATTTCAATTTTTTAAGTAAGAACAAGAAATTGAAAAGTAAGGAACAAATTTGTGATAAGAAATTGCTATGGAAGTTTTCTCGTCATTTTGGCCAGGAACAAATATATATATATATATATATATATTTTGGAGATAGGGATATGGCAAAATAGAAAAGTCAGATAATTGAATTTTATGTCGGTGTAGGCCTTCTTTCGTTTTCTTGTTAAATTTTTTTAAAGAGTGATTGTGATTGTTAATATTTTGTATGGGTGACCCTTTAAGTAGTACACTAAATTTTTTTTTAAAGAAAGAAAATTTTAAAATATGCCATTGATGCCACATGCCCCTACGATAAGAAAAATTGGTTTGACTAAATTTATGCACTAAATTCAAATCTAATCGTGGTTAAATATAAAAAGTATAGTTTACTTGAATTTCATGCCCCATTTAGGGTTGAATTTCATTTTCGAGTTTTTCCTCCTTAAATTTCATGACATTCCCTTTTATAAATTTGATATAAATAAATGACTTTTTAGAAGTGATCCACAAAAAAATTGATATAAACATTAGAGGTCGAATAATTTGATCCACAAAAAATTAGAAGTCAAAAAATTACTTTTTACCTCTTTGCCAAAAGAGGCCTTTCAAGTCGTCATAGAAAATGCTATTATGAAAACATTTGATATAAAAAAAAAAAAAAAATTGTTTAGGAATTATGTTTGAAAAAATTAAAATATTTGATTTATAAAATGAGTCATTCTTGATAATTTTTACCTATTTGAATTATCCAATTGACTTATTCTCTATGCGCCTGTATTATGTTTATTCAATTAAGTTTTAACTTTTTATTATAGTCGGATGTCTGAATTAGTTTACGTATTTATCGACTAATCTTACAATCCGCACCAAACATCCCTTCCACGTAGATCCGATAAATCTCAATTAATACCTATAAACATGACACATACTGAGAGTTCAACTTGAGATCTGAAAGGAGCATACCTAATTTTTAACATATAATGAGAGCTCTTTAATATTAATGAAACTCAAGTTTGACTTGATTCAGGTCGATAATTTTTTTGTTATGTTTTTTATATTGCTTAAAATTATGAGAGCTCATTAATTTTTTATTTATGTTATTTCGTACGTTATTTCCCTAAGTTATTTCCTACGTTGTTTCGGATGAGGTTATTTCCCTAAGTTAGGGAATAATGTCATAGGAAATAACCTACCAAATAACTTTGTCATTAGGGTCCCTATTGGCAGAAGCTTGAGCAAATAAAATTAACATCTCTTTAATTGTCCATAAATCTCACTAATTGGACCACCAATTATAAAAAATGATGCGAACAATGTTTGAAATAAAAATTAAGAACAAGTCATACAAAATCAGTCGAGTTATTTGAACTCAATGAAAAAAATAATAATTTCACAGAAAAAAGTTACACTATGATTTAAGATTTTTGTATGACTTGTTACAAAATTATATGAACAGAAAAAATAAATACAATACTTGATACAAATTATACTATAAAATTATATGAACAGAAAAATAAAAGAAGAATCTTCGTAATGCCTTCATATTCAAAATTATTGATATATCTGTCTAGGTTACAAATCACGTTTTTAAGGAAATTTTATTTATACATAAATTTTGAAGTAATTATTTTTTTAAAGTAAATCTGATTAAAGAAATTTGATTTATACATAACTATACTTTTGTTAAGTAATTCTTTCTATCTTCAGAGAACGTGGTTGCAAACCACGGTTTTACTGTTGACCCGTGGATAATAATCACTTCTAATCAAAATGTAAAAATTCAACAAAGAATTCAAAACTAGCACTCATTCTTGTTTGTCACAGACACTCACAAGCACTCTCTCTATTAGGAATGGCAACGGGGCGGGGCGGGGCCGGGGATCGCACTCCCCGTCCCCGATCCCCGATGCCCGAATTTTCCCCGGCCCCGGCCCCGATCCCCGACGGGGACTCATAGCCCGGTCCCATCCCCGCCCCCGATCGGGGATCGGGGATCCCCGACCCCGAAAAATCCCCGATTTTTTTTTTTTTTTTTTTAATCTATAAAAATCTATAAACATAGATTAAAATATATTTGAGACAATGAAGACAATTATTATGGATTAAAATATATTTGTAAACCTGTAGCGTTGCCATACAAAATAACCTGTAGCAATTTCAAAATATATTTGTCCAGCAGCACATATACAATCTGTACACCTGTAGCATTGCAATATATACAATCTGTCCAGCAGCATCTGTACATGTTTAAAAAATCCTATCACACACAACTTTCATCCTATCACAAAGAACTTCAAAAATTCAACATAATCTGCCAATATATACAATCTGTCCAGCAACCCACACACAAGAAAATTCAACAAGTAAAAAAGAAAATAATTAATCCCAAGCACAACCCGCAAGGGATAGGTTACCCAAAAATTGAAATTACAAAAAAAATATATATATGTCCATTACAACATAAAAAATCAAATCCATTGTTGGCACAATATCCACAGAGAGAGAGAGAGAGAAAAAAAAGATTTTAAATAACTTCTTTGCACAAATGACAATTCACAAGCTATGATTAGAAGAAAGAGGAGTGAAGTCTGCTAAAACATGTCACACCCCTGCAGCAGCTTATGGTTGTCACCAACAATAAGAAGCCGTTGATTTACACCTAAGAAGAATACAGACGACAATTTGCAATACAAATTCGTTTTGCTGCTACAATGACATGAACCCGGTCACAATGTTCAACTCTTACAGCCTGTAGAGAGGGAAAAAAACATATAGAGAATAGAGGATAATTGCATGGCCAAAAAGTTGCCTCACAGAACCAAGTAAGCTAATGTCAAAACAGAGTGATATTAAGAATGCATAATGAAATGTAAAACGTAAAATAATTCAGCATACCCGTTCTCATTCGACAGACATGGTCATGGCCAAAACTGAAAGTACATCTGCTAGTAAATACTGTGTTAAAAGGAAAATGTGTACTCATGTTATCAATGGATTTTTTTTATACTAAGAAAAAGGTTTTAGAATTAAATTTATCAATTTATCTTTTAAATTAGTCCTATTTGATCAACACAGAATGTCACATAAGGGTAAAACTGAATCAATTTCAGAAGTTAGAGAATTATTTGAATTTAAAAGAAGTGAATGATGTAAATCATACATAAATGATCAAACCTTCACAAGCCCTAAAAATGCTATGAGGTGTTGGGAAATAGTCATACAAATTTTTATATACTTTTCTCAAATAAATCTAGCCCTCATGTTGCATTTTTTAAAATACTTTCTAGACACTTTTTCTATAAATATAAAGCTATTGGTTTTTGTTTTTATATTCTCACAACTAGAGAAAGAAGCGGACAAGAAGCCTACAATAAGTTAATAGTTAGCATTAGGACAAGCTGGTATGGACAGCCAGTTTAAAAAAAAAAAATTAAAAATTAACTTCAACAAAATCATATATTAAAATAATAATAGATGAGTGATCTCATTCTGTCCTCAGCAATTCTAATATAGATCAATCCAACCATCTATTCCTATTTTTTAATTCATTTCATTAATACAATTGTTTAATTTTTTTGCTATGATACCATAGAGATGCCACTCAATTGAATGATGTGGGATAGAGAGAACTGGGGCACAAAGTGTTGGGGTGGACCTCTTGTTCATCATACCACAACTTCTTTTTTCACTCCAACGTGCCTATATAAATATATATATATATATATGAATAATCGTGCACCAAAACTTTCATCATATACAACACAAAAAGGTTCGTTGAAGAGAAAAAGAGAAGTGAGTGAGTGAGACTAGTCACTTGACCCAAAACATGGATTCAATAATGAACAATGAACAATAATTAGGGGAGATCTATATACTCATATTCAGAGATCTATATATTCATCTTCAATAATGAACTAATGAACAATGAACATCATCATCTACACAGAATAAATAAATTTAGAAAAAAAAACAGATCTATATACTCATATTCAGATATATATATATATATATAATCAGATCTATATATATATATATAATATACATAGATGTAAACTAATATATATATATAATCAGATCTATATATATATATAATCAGATCTATATATATATATAATATACATAATCAGATCTATATACTCAATTCAATTTCCAACTTTTGTTTCTTTTCAATAACTTCTAAAATTCAATTTCCAACTTTTGTTTCTTTTCATTGTTTTCCCTACAATTACTCAGCAGCCAAACAGCACATTACTAAAATATGATAGTTTTAATTAAAAAGAAAGAGACAATTGGGAAGCCATTCAAATCAGCCACAACAAGAGTTTCAATTCACAGACAAAATCAAATCCAATACACAGATCTGGCAATTCAAATAACCAAATCAAATATACAAAATAACTTCCCTGAAAGAAATGAATATAAAAATAAAAATAATGAAAATAAATGAAAATATTTACAGATCTGTAGACGGAGCTATATTTACAGATCTAAATATTTACAGATCTGTAGAGGCTGTTGGCACAAAATATTTACAGATCTAAACTCAAATATACAAAATATTTACAGATCTAAATACTAAACACTCATATATATATATATATATATATGTAAACCCTAGAAAGAGAGAGAGAGAGAGAGAGAGAGAGAGAGAGAGAGAGAGAGAGAGATACCGAAACAGAGAGAGCCGGAGGAGCGGCGGTAAGGGACGATCGGAGGATCGCCGGTGAGGAGGGAGGCTCGGCGGTGACAGATGAAAGAGAGAGGGAGAGACCAGTGGCGAGCGAGAGGGAGAGACCAGTGGTGAGCGAGAGAGAGAGAGAGAGGAGCGCCGTGGGTGAGTGAGAGGCTCGGTGGTGATGGAGGATCGCCGGTGAGGAGGATCGCCGGTGAGGAGGGAGAGACCAGTGGCGAGCTGCGAGAGAGGGAGAGGAGCGCCGTGTGTGACAGTGTGAGAGGGAGTTTGGTGTGGTGTCTGAATGAAAGGAACCCTAATCAAATACAAACATATATGATATATATATATATGCAAGGACAAAATGGTAATTTCGTCTCGGGGAATTAGCGGGGCGGGGCCGGGGCCGGGCCGGGTCCGGGTATGAAACATCTATCCCCGTCCCCGGCCCGGATATCATCGGGGATGAAATTTTAAATACCGTCCCCGGCCCGTAGGGGATATTTTTCGGTGAATAACCATTAAATTCGGGGACGGGGGTCGGGTCACCGTCGGGCTGGTTTCAGATTGCCATCTCTACTCTCTATCCCTCTCTCTAACACACACACCCACAACACTTACACTCACATCAAACATATATAATTTTTAATATATATAAATTTTATTTTGTAAAATTCAGACCAATATTAAATATATATAATAATAATTAATAATAGCAAATAAGAATCAACTATATAAAATGATTATTTTTTTACTTTAATTCTTAAAATGTAATTTTTTGTTTTTGGTAAATTACGTTGACACACCTGAGGTTTATATTTATGACAGTTATTCCCCTACCTTTGAAAAAAAAATTCATTGGAAAAAAAATAAAAATAATTGGAAAAATAATCTATTTCAAAAGAAAAATTAAATTAAAAAAAAATTAATTGTTTTGAATTTTATAAAATAAAATTTATATATATTAAAAATTATATATGTTTTATGTGAGTGTAAGTGTTGTGGGTGTGTGTGTCAGAGAGAGAGATAGAGAGAGTGAGTGTCAGTGTTTGTGACAAAGAAGAGTGAGTGCTGGTTTTGAATTTTTGTTCCAAATGTGTTTTGAAAACACGTTTTTACATATTTTACTTACAAGCGTGGTCACTAATATGTATAAATAAGTTTTCTTTATGTATAAATCAAGTTTACCAACACTTTATAATTTATATAAAGTCACAACCTACACTCATAATTTATGTCATGATGTGAAATTTAGGTAAATTAGAAATATTGTTACTTTGATGTAAAGTTAGGTTTACCTACACTCATAAGTTTACCTACATCATAAAATTGTTGAATTTTTCTACATTCATAAGTTTACCTACACTCAAAGTAACAAGATTAACAACTTACACTTATAAGTTTATGTAAATTACTTAGATTTATAATTTATCAATTACCTAAATCAACTTACATCAATTATATTTATTTAATGATTACAAATGTTGTTACTTTATAATTTATAATCATTTTTTTTATAATTTATACAAAATTAATCCAAAGTTAATAAAAGATTTTTAGACCTAAAACTTAGCTGAATTACATTTATTGTGCATAAGAGCATGATCTTAATCATAATAAGTAATGTAAAAAACATAACAGAAGAGCATGATGTTAATTTTGTATGTGTTGTAAGATGTTTTTCTTAAAAAGCTAAAAAATCTAAAGCATTATCATTATTTTAACTCATATCTTAATTAAAAAATCAATAATGATTGTTGAATTATAATTGATGATTACTTAAATACAGTTTTTGCGTCACAAGTAATTGTACTTGAATGAGTTAAAATTCATATAATTCTTTTACGAGTACAAGGAGATATAAGTATATTGTTGCTATTTTAATGTTTTTTGTCTTAATTGAAGCAAGTATATGGACACTGTTCCAATTATTTTCTACTGGGGGGAAACATAATTCGAGATCCCGATGAAGGCTTATCATATGATGCTGAGTCGAAAGGGATATATGCGGTGCAAATTGGCACCACGCTTAGCAATTTGGAGGAGATGTTTACGTCAAAGGTGGCAAGTTACGGGAAAAGTGTCTGATTGACCTTCAAATGTAGATATCCTTATCGCTAGTGGCAAGCACACAGCAAATACAAGATATTACCAATCAATGACGATGAGGCGTTGAACACCGTATTAAGTATCGGTGCAACTTTTCAAGCACCAAATTGTTTGGAAGTCTACATTGATAAAGAGATTGTACACAATATCCCGAACATGACACAAATGGATTCTCGTCCGTTCACTACATTGCTGACGCATGGGATTGACACAACAACGTTTCAGTCTCCTATGTATGAATCAGATCAATGTTATCCACTGGGCTACACACAACAGTCATTTCAGGGCCATGGTATAGAATCAAGTTCAGGTGGTGGATATGGGTATGAATTTGACAGTAACACACAAGATGTGCCCACATGTATCCATCATACCACTCCGGTTGAAGTTGCTGGTAATATGGCTGAAACAGTGAATGAGGTGCAGTTTGCTGACAGTGACATGGTCCTGATGTCGCCCTAAACGATGATGACAATGACATGTGTGATGAAGAAAATTTATTAGGCGGATCAGATGATGATGATGATGAAGAATATGATGCCCAGGCTCCCGTTGACCCTGAAAATGCCCCCATTCCACCTAGAGTTGAAATCCCTTTCTATGACAACATTCACATTGGTGGTGATTTTGACATTAGTACCCGTGATGTCGTTCTCCGTAACCGGATCTGGAGTGCTGAAAATCCCGAGTTGGACAGAGGAATGGTTTTTGTTGATAAGAAGCAACTTCTACATGCTGTGAAATTGTACCGTGCAACAAATAATCGAGAGTATATGGTCGTAACCTCCAAGCGAGACCTTTGGGTGTCTGCTTGCAAGCACGACTGCAGTTGGTGGTTGCGTGCATCTCTTAGTGGGAAACATGGTCTTTTTGAAATAAAGCAGTACAGGGGTCCTCACCATTGTTTATACCCACGAATGAACAGGGACCACATTAATATTAGCTCTAGTTACATTGCTTCTCATATTTTGGGACAAGTTGCGGTTAGTATAAAAAATAAATATTTACATATATATACATATTTGTTTGTTTATAGTGTTCACATCCAGATAATCCAACTCATATTTGATTGTCGTATGCAGAATGAACCTGATATGCCGATTAAGAATGTCATCGAAGATATAAAAAAGACCATGAACTATAGTATATCATACAAGAAGGCGTGGCATACAAGGGCAAAGGCAATTAAAATGGTATTCGGTGATTGGGATGAATCATATAGGCAGTTGCCTAAATTCATGCATGCATTACAGACATCGAATCCTGGCACCATCGTGACATGGAAGCACAGATATACCGAGCATACAACCATTATGCCTGTCTTCCACTTTATTTTCTGGTCTTTCAAACCCGTCATCGATGGCTTTAGATATTGTAGGCCTGTTATAACTATAGATGGTACATTCTTATACGGTAAATACACTGGTGTGTTGCTTGTAGCAACGATTGTCACTGCCAATGGCAAAATATTACCGCTTGCATTCACTGTTGTCGACATGGAGAGTTTGGAGTCTTGGTTGTTCTTCATTCAAAATATCAAGGAACATATTGTCATGGACCGACAGGGAGTGACTTTGATAGCTGATCGAGCTGAGAGTATTTTAGCTGCTGTGAGGCGGCATTGGCTGAATCCGTCGCTCCAATTTGTTGGATATCATCGGCACTGCCTTCGACATGTTTGCAGTAACTTTAACACATATTTCAGAAATAAGGAGCTCAAATAACTTCTGTGGAAAGCAGGGAGTGTTGATCAATGACGAAAGTGTAATGGTTACTTAGATCAGATACAGGCTATTAACTAAGAAGCCATCAATTGGGTCCACAAGATGAATCCTGAGGACTGGGCCCTTGCATATGACGGTGGATATCACTGGGGGTTATTGACCAGTAATGATGCAGAGTGCTTCAACAGCGTCTTGAAAGGTGCAAGGAACTTACCTATTTCAGCTATGGTTGAATTTACATTTCGACGACTCGTCAAATATTTTGACGAGATGGGAACCCAAGCTGAAACAGATGTACGCAATGAGTTCCAATACCCTAGAGAGATGAAAAGAACTATGGAGGAGGGTATCGCAAGGGGAAATACTTTCAAGTTGATATCGTATGACAGGTTAGTTTGTAATGTGAAAAAATTGTTATTATTATGTTGTTAAGTTAATTACACCTAAAAACATGAACTTGATTAGTTTGTATCAATATTGTCTTATAGGCCCCGCCGTGTATTTGAGGTGCAAACATCTTTTCGCCGTGGACGAGGTCGTAATAGACAGATTGTGCGAATAAATCAACCCACGTGCAGTTGTGGGAAATATGAGATAAGACACTATCCATGTTCCCATATGCTCGCTGTAATGTCTGAATGCGGTGACAATCCATTCCAGTACGTTGATCCAATGTATAGGCTTCCTGTATACATGAGGGTTTGGGAAACTAAATTCAATCCAATACCGCATCAAGATTATTGGGATGATCCGTAGTGGACCTTATTGCCTAATGAAGTTCGTCTGCGAGAAGTAAAACGGGGTCGTACATCTATGGCTCGTATTCCGAATGAGATGGATATATCAGACAGGCGTTTGACAGCTCGTTGCAGTGAGTGCCACCAGACAGGTCATGACAGGCGAATATGTCCGGCACGACTTGGTCGATGAAGACTATGTAATACTTACATGTTGTAATATATCATTTTGAAATTCTTCATTTGTAATAGATCATTTAATTATGTATTTTTAAATTTTGTATTTGTAAACGGGGTCATACATTTAAAATGTGTATTACAAAATGTGTACTTGATTCAAAAATGTGTAATGCAAAATTGAAAATATGTATAACTTATTCAAACTTGTATAATTTATTGAAAATGTGTACTAGTTTTTCACCGTGTGCTTGATTGAAAATGTGTATTACATGATTCTATACTTAATCACGTAGTTCTTCTACCATTTCAAAATTTCATATTTTTGAATAAATTAAATATCGAATGCTTCAATCATTGTTCACATTTTATAATTTAAAAAATTTACAAATTTTAAAAAAATTAACCTTTTATAAATTAAAATTTTAAAAATTGGAATGCTGCAGCCATTGTTCACAATTACAAAATTGTATATGTATTTTGAAAAATTTATAATTTATTCAAACTTTTAGCATTACAAAATCAATATTTAAGTTTTGTCAAATATGCCATAAATGTAATCATTAATTTCGAATTGCTTCCGTGTAAGTGGCACATAAATTTGTCTTTTCTCGAACCCATAACATTTACTTCATTGTATTTTACATCGTTAAGTACAAAATCAATAATTACTGTTTTCTCTATTATTATGTTATGATTAAATGAGATTTTGATATGGATGATCTAATATTTCAGTTGTACAGGCTTCATGGCACATGTACCTGAGGAGGTTCCACTATTCAGACAGGTACATCGGGCTGACAGTATGTGGGACCGTCCGGTATGCAATAACGTTTGTTGGACTTTACGCCTACAATTAAAATACATTGCATTCTATTGTATATTTCGTGATAATGTTATTATTTAAATTGGTCATTCTGTTGTGCAGGATGAGGCACCCACCGTGTTGACATGCCGTCGGGCAGATTCTGGATTGTGGAAGCATCCGTTGGACCATAGAGTCTTGCAGTATCTATTACGCGCGGGATTCTATGGTGTGTATCGTATCGGGCATATTCGACTGGACCACGCATTCATCACTGCTCTCGTCGAGAGGTGGCGCACAGAGACTCATACATTTCATTTCCCGATCGGGGAGGCCACCGTCACGTTGCAGGACGTATCCGTCCTATATGGTCTTCAGATTGATGGCCGAGCAGTTACTGGAGTTGACCCATCTGTCGCAACGAAGCAGTGGGTAGCCCTATGTGCTAAGCTATTGGGAGTAGCACCTACACCAGCAGATTTACAGGCAGGTAGAGTGAGGGTAAGGTGGCTGGCCGAGCACTTTGCTCATCTTCCAGATCATGCTCCAGATGAGTTGGTACAGTAGCATACCCGAGCATATATTCTGTGGCTTATTGGGGGGGTACTTCTCCCTGATAAGTCACAGAACCTGGTCAAGCTGATGTACTTGCCATTGCTGAGAGACATTGAGGAGATTGGGCAGTACAACTGGGGTAGCGCGGCTCTGGCATGGTTGTATAGGATGCTATGTCGAGCAGCTCAGGTGGGTACGAGGGAGATTGGAGGACTACTTGTGTTGCTACAGGTTAGTAACAATTTTATTACATGCCAATTCATATTGTATGCCATATATCAGTATTGTAATTGTGTTCAAACTATTGCAGATTTGGGCATGGGAGAGATTGATTCGCATTGCCCCGTCTAGGCAGCAACTGGTTGGTCCTGGTGAGCTGCCTATGGGTGAGGGGGACATGCAGTTGCCCACCAGACCGCGAGGTAGCCGGTGGAGGGTTGACATGGGCCACGAGGTCGTCTCGACCCACGTAGTGGTTGTTTATAAAGACCAGCTGGACCAGATGATCGAGGGCGAGGTATGAAATTTTTTAATTGCGTTTTAGTTGTCTTCTTCATTGTATATGTTTTGAGTTCACGAGCAAAATTTAATTTATTTGTCGTCATTGTAGTTTATCTGGCAACCTTACGCTGGGGTCCTCGGTACGCTCCCCGACTACTGCTGACTGGGTCAGGAGATATGGATGGCGAGAGTGCCACTTATTTATTTTGAAGTGGTTGAGTGGCATCTCCCCCATCGTGTCCTCCAACAGTTTGGTCGGGTGCAGTCCGTACCGGATCGATTCGACACTGAGTGGCAGTTGCACGTCACTGATAGGCGTAGCCGAGCTGGCACTGACTGGCATCTGTTTTATATGCGATATATACAGTTATGGGAGGCCCGCCGGGATAGTATTGTACAGGCTGACTACAGTGATGAGGTGATCCCCTCTTCCGACCCTTACATGTTGTGGTATCGGCGACATACACACCTACTAGTCGGGAATCCGAGTCACGTGTCTGAGTCTGGATATCAGGGAGTTGGCCCTTATCTTGAGGCATTGGTGAGTATCATATTATGTGTCAGATAATTATTAAAATCATACTTTATTTACTTTCAGTCAACTGTAGCCTAATAATACGTCTGAATGTTTGTTCAGATGGCTGGAGTTGGGAGGTCGTTTCACTTGGCTGAGGACGCCCATTTAAGACGTGATGGGCAGCATGCCTTGCAGGCCGTTGCAGAGATCCGGGAGTTATTGTACCAGGCATTCCAGCTTACCCATCAGGGAGATCGTTTGCATTACGGCCACTACGGTGTACACACTTCAGCAGCTGCTCCAGATACATCAGCGTGTTCCACGTTAGCGCCTTCCACTTTAGCGCCTGCCACATCAGCTCCTTCGACATCAGTCACCCCACCACATACTACCCCATATATATCTGCAGATTCCCTCGACGTACTTCCTACGCAGCATACCGGCATACCTTATGTGCCTGACCCTGATTGGACACCGCCCCGATACATGCATGACGTTGTTACCCCATCCACCCAGTTACCACCACCAGACAGTTCGACGGCGACCATGAGTACACATGATGCAGTTCTCACTGACATCTCCCACGTTGACGCTGAGGCCCATATTAAGCCCCCACCCAGAGCGCGCGGGAAAGGGCGAGGTTTTGGTCGCGGCGGACGTCGCGGCCGAGGTCGGGGTGCGGGCAAAGGCAGAGGTCGAGCTCCAGCTGCAGATCGTGATACAGTTGCACCAGATGATGGAGTTTCACAGCTCAGCAGTATTCGATCTTTCGCCACAGACAGGATCAGGGGCAGCATATGCAGTAGAGGGGGGGTCACACTCACAGGCTCCACAGGATACGCATTTATGATTGGGGGAGCCAGATATTCAGGGAGTCTACCGCAGGAGACCGAGGAGGGAGGTCCACGGTCGGGATTGTGGGACTGGGGGCAGGTTAGGGCATTAGCGGGTGTGATGTGGAGTGTATAGTTTATTTTATTTATAGTTTTTGTTATAGTTTTTGTAAATCAAACTTGTACAGATGATGTAAATGTGTCATACTTATTTATTCAAAAAATATAATTTTACAATTTTTTATTCTTACTTGTTTTGATGATTTCCATAAAAATGAAAAGGAAAACAGGAAAAAAATGATAAGAATTGATAAGATTTTATTATTGAGCGAGATTGGAGGACCACTTGTGTTGCTACAGGTTACTAAAAATTTTATACAAAAAAAAATATGGGAAAAAAAATGTAAACATTGCATAATGGATAGTTGTGGGGAAAAATATGAGTAAACAGGAAACAAAACAAATATCTAAATAAACACATAATTTTGTTTTCCCTTTTCTTTCACTTTTCTGAAAGACTGCATTCACTGTCTTCTTTTCATGTACAAACCAATGATAACCAAACAAAATGTACACATATATATTTGTTGTTCATATAGCTTAAACATGTATTTCAACTATTTGTTATATGAACATGTACTTCATTAAGTATCATTATTATATTCCACATCAATAATGCATGAAATCATGAAAGTTTAGTTGAAGTAGCGTTTTTCAAAATAACAATAACGGAGAGAAAGTAAAGGTAGAATTACAAGAACTATTCGAAAGCAATTGAAATATCTCCCTTCATTGATAAGTCGTGGATAAGCATTAAAAATTGCATGCATTACAGAAATGGTTTGGGCGTTCATCCAAACAATTTCATTCATTATCATCATCATCTTACATCTCAATATCAGATTCATACATAACATCCATGCTCTAGGCGTAGTACTGGTGTGCATCATCCATTAACCCATCTTCGGCACGCTCATTTGCGGTCTTCATTAGTCCGGACCTTTGCAAACGTTGGGTCATGCGATTAACCTCGTCGCGGATACGATGCAATGCCCTTTGCAACAACTGTGGAGTGTCAGTTGGCATACGTATGGCTAACCGATGAAGAAATTTAAGATTAACTTCACGACATAGCTCAACGAGAACATTTGCTCGAGTTTTACGAAATTCTCACTCAGCTCTCATGGTATTGACGGTGGCACGTGAGTAACGCAAATTTGGATTTATTGGGTATTCAAATTCATCTCCATCTGCAACCCAATACCGACCGATTGTTGAATACAGATCAACCACCGTATATCTCATGATGATATCGCTCGAAATAGCTGTAAAACTTTTATTGTGGTATGATGCGATATTTATACCATATATACACATGGTAGCTGTATGTATGAAATTATTGTAAACAACTATGCATCAGAGTTGTCACGTCAACTTTTATGACCTGAACAACTATGCATCAACTTGATAGGAGTTGTCACTTCGACTTTTATGAATTGCAAAATTTACTGTTATTCCAAAACAAAAAGTAAAAACATAAAAAAATAATAATAAAATAAAAACCAAGCTGATCAACCGACTAAACGTCTGAATTAGTCAAATTTCTTTGCTTGATTTTTTTTTTTTTAAAAATAAATGTGACCTCACAATTTAAAAATCTTTAAAATATTTTTAAATTTTTGGAAATATTTATTCACAAATTTGTTTTATTTTTTAGGTGTATTGACATATTTATTAATTTAATGTTATTTTGTTATGACATCCCCTCAAAATTTTAATGGATTGCATAATTCACAAGGGCACAGTAGGTACGGTACGATAATAAATTGTAGCTCGGCGCAGTGATACGTCCAACATTTGTCAGTGATGCTCGCCAATGACTTGAACAGATGTAATAATTTGAATGCTTTGGTTTTTCCTCAGATGCTATGTGACTTTGTGTAGCGATGCAGTGCTGCATCTGACTTTGTGCAGCGATGCAGTGATGCATGTGACTTTGTGCAATAATGCAGTGATGCATGTCACTTTGTGCAGTGATGCAGTAATGCATGTGACTTTCTGACTTTGCGACCACATGGCACATCAATACGACCACATGGCAATAGTGTTGATAAACAATTATGTGATGGACTGAAGGAGTAAAGTGTAATTTACCGAATATAAAAAGAAGCAAAAAATGCAAAGATGAGAAAATGGGATGACTGTGAAGTTCACTAAGTGAAAATAAGATAAAATATAGGCTGTTTACGAATAATATTACTTTAAAACAAAGAAAATTTAAGCATTTAATTTCATTTATAATTTGTTGAAAACACCAATTTGTACTGAAATCGTCAATTCCAAGTGACTACTTATGTATTAAAAAAGTAAGCAAGAAAAAATAGTTTCATGTGGCGATGTAACAACTCACTGTATGTTGTTTTATTTGACAACTCACTGCTTTGTTTTATTTGACAACTCATTGCTCCAATATGAAGAGATTGCATTGTCATCCTCTGGCCTACAATTATGATTTTATTTGACAACCACGTCCGTGACTACATCACAGGTACACAAAGTCACGGGTACCTAGGATTGCATGAAATGAAAAGCTAAAAAATAATATCACGGGTATCACTTATTCCGTAGTACCCCAGCATGCATTATCGTCACTAGATCATCTCTAGTTAACCATCAGTATGATGTTTATAAATAGCGACACCCCCAGTATGATGTTTGTTCAAGGCATAACAATAGTCATAATATACAATTACTATTATTATTTGTTTGTTTATTTTACGAACAATGTCTTCAAGAGGTGCAGGAAGTTCACGCCAACAAAGAAATCCGAAAGTGTGGCTGCTACCTCCATTTACTTATGACTACAAGAGCGAAAAGTACTCGAGTCCAAAGGATTATTATGCTGGTATCCGAGTAGAATGGGCGTTCAGGGTAACGGAGCAAGAAGGATTGTTTAATGATCTACGTAACTTTGGGGCACCGGTACCTCATCGTCGTTCATTGACCATGGCTAGACGAAATGTGAGTGACTATGAAAAAGTTGTTAGCAGAATTAAGAAGGAGAACAATAGAATGTTGATGCGGAGATGTCGACATTTCATGCTTCAGCTAGCCACCGAAATGGCAGAAGCAAGAAACAGAGATTTGACAGTGATTGAGTGAAATAATGTCTTAAACAATGAAAAATATCTCTTTGACTACTACATGTCAGATGAGGAATGAGAAATCAAACACCTTTATCTGTCATATATGTTTGTATGTTGTCTCATATCTTCGCTACTGGAGTGTAAGACAATGTTGTTGTTCATCTAACGTACGGATGTATTTTGTACGGGAAAGAAATAAACTTTCTCGTATAATCCTATTGATCAAGTCTGCGCTCCTCTGTACGTCATCGCTTTATCACCTGAAAACGCAAACGTGAGCTAGCCAGCGGGTGTGTACCGGAAACCTCTCCGATGCCTAAGTCAGTAAGCTTGACAAATAGACAAAAGCTCCGTGTATTTAGAAAGCAAAGTTGTGTATTACCTCTCCCAAGGTGATGTTTGTGAGCTTTTATAGGTTTTGTGTGGCATAATCCTAGTAGGACTTCTACTCCTCCATGCAAAGTCCTCCTAGGATTCATACTCCTGAAAGATAATACTTATCCTTCAACACCTTCCTCACTGCTTAAACCAAGTGAGATGGTTTTTATCATGGCCGAACTCCAACATGACCGAAGTAATCACGGCTATGCTGAGTCGCAGAGTAGGCCGAACTATCCTTAGTCCGGTTATTCCTTTCGCTACACCTTATCTCGGTTTTCTCATGTACGAACCATGGTGTGTTTAGACTGAGCTACCAAGTAGCAAGGTTCTGACCGTTCTAACCACAATATGCCATGACTGGACTAACTCTGGGACCGGCCTAACTCCAAGCCGCTTCCGAACCGGAGTAACATTACATTTATCTCGGGCCGGAGTAATTTTGTACCTCTCTTGGGCAGGAGTAACTTTACGGCCTTTTTACTCAGCCCTTTGTATTGTGGGCCATAATGACCATCTCCCAGCTCGGTCCAATTTTTACAAAAATTACCCTCTCAATTGCCCGTTAATTCCATCTGTGCAGCATGATAGGGATTACCTGTCTATCAACCGAGCTGAATTTTTGAGTCCTTCCAGCCAAGCTAAAAACCCTTAAGCCTTCCAGCCGAGCTAATTTCACACCGGGCTCTGCTTGTCCGGTCAAAACGTCTCTTCAATCACAGCGACTGAATCGTTTCTCCTTCCCAGGACACGTGGCACGCTTTGATTGACTGAGGACGGCTGTCACGCCGTCTTCGTACTTCATGAAATTTGAACAGTCCCGCTATTTTTCCTTTACCTAAAACGAGCCTCTTCATTTTGCCATATTTTGTAACTTTTCCTTATCTGAGCCTCCATTGCTTCTGCATTTTGACACTCTTTGCAATTTTTCCCTCTCTGTGCCTCTACTCCTTCTTCAATCTTTTGAGCTCGTGTTCTTCATAACTGTTAGTCTCCCTCTAACTCTTGCCTCTTCATCAGGTAAGCACTGTACCTTTACTTTGTTTTCGTATTCTGCTTTCTGTGTTTTGTTTTCTATGTTTTTGCAAGATGTATTTTTCCATTTTGCTTCGCTCTGTACTTTTATGGAAAAAACGTCACCATAGAACACATGAGTATATGAAATATCCTGTAGAAAACTGGTTTTTGATCCAAAATCATGATGCAACCGAACTAGGATACTGTTTAAGCCAGGTAAAAGTCTAGTCAGCTTACAACCGGACTAATACTTCATGTTTACACCAGTAGCTTTGAATAAGTCAAACCACTTCTTGATAGACCTTAGCCGAGGTAACCAACCGAACTAGGTTTGCGCTTAGCATACTGAGATACCTGAACTCCAACCGATCTAGGCCTTTGGGGCTAAACCAGCTTTCTTAGTTTTTTAGATGGAACCCAAAAAGCTGCCCCTAGACGATCAACCGGTCAAACAGAACCGTTTCCACAACCGAGATATCTAGACGCTTGCTAAGCTCGAACTAACAAAGCCCTGCTCAAACCGAGCTACCAATCACCTTGCAGAAACCGAGTCAGAACCTGTAGCATCCACATAGCCGAAGTAGGGCTCCTATTTTTTTTTACTTTTATTTTGTAGCACGGTCCAATGATCTGTGCTTAACCCCTTTGTTTTCTACTTTGCAGACTTAGGTTGCCCAGGCACTCCTCTGCGCGCACAACCGAGCTACTGAGACAATTTTTTTGGACCGAACTTTAATTTATTCATAAATTACACAATAAATGGGGAAGTATAGGTTTCTAGTTGAGACGCCAGGTGGTCTAGCCGAATTCCGAAGGGATTATGGCATACCTGACGATGTACACCTTATCTTGGCAGAAAAAGATGTCATACCCTGGGGGAATGAAGGCTTTGTCCCCTTCACCCTTTTGTCCATAATTGAAACCGGACTACGATTTCCAGTCCAACCCTTGATTTGTGAGTTTCTTAGGCAAACCAGACTATGTTCCACCCAACTATCCACCAATTCATACCGTATAATAATGGGAATAGCCGAACTAAACCGCCAAGCCGGTCTCAACCTCGGTCTGGCTGAAATCTTTCACCAATATTCCATTGGTTTGAAGGAAGACGGCTGGGTGTACTACCTTAGAATACACCGTCGTCATGAGAAAATAATAAAAAACACACCGGATAAAGACCTGAATGACGACGATTTTTTCTGGGTGTCTGGGAACTTTGAGGATCACCAAGCCCAGATTCCTGGCCGAAGCATCAATTGGAAAAAAGGAGAACCCGGTATAATTACTTCGATTTTGTTGCGTGCTATTTTATATTTCGGTTTTTTAGTCTTTCAACTGAACTAACAGTTGTCTTCTTTCGCAGATTCTGCCCACCTCCATTCTCTATACAGCTACCTAGACCTAGCGACCTTGCGCGCCGCACTACGGTATCCAGAACGTAGTTGGGATAAGTTGCTAAAGTTCGAGCCGACCTATAGATACAGCGGCCGTCGAAAAGCGAGGGTGACCGACTTTCTACTAGAGGAGGCCCTAGAACCGGACCCAACCTTGCCAGAAATCAGATTAATCCCACTGACCGCTGAAGAAGAAATGGCTAAAAGGAACAGAGTAAGGGCGCTTCTAACCGAAACTAACAAACCCGAGGCACCACAAACCGATCAGACGACTGAGACCGTGGTAGCCCTTCCATCCCAACAGCCATCCTCATCTCGGGCGAACAAGCGTGCCTGGACAAGCCAAACCAAGCAACGCCTAGTCAACGAAGACGAGTCCATTCTTCCACCAAGCCCTCAACCCAGCCTTCAACCGAAGCAATCTGACCGAGCTGACTCCTCCAAATGGGCTCCAATTCTCACCTTTCAAAACCGAAATATCCAGGAAACTGACTCGGTTGTTGCTGAGAAGGATCACTTGATGGCTTTCAATCCAGCCAAGAGTGTTTGCCTTCCAAAAGATATGGAGCACCACAACAAGCAACTAAACACCGAGCTGAAGGCCATCCGGTCATCAACGAAATCAATGATCCTGGTAGGTGGCTCTCTGTTTTCTTTGTCTAACTTTTTCCCAACTGTTAGTCCGGCTAAAGAGAGTTATTATTTTGCAGGCCATTCAGAAGAACAATTTTGCACATAGGAAAGTGCTGGAGCTCCAAAAAACAACGAGACAGGCAATGGCGGAAGCCGAAGCCAAGACTGCCGAACTAACACGCTCTCAACAAAGGATGGTTGAGCTGGAGGCCGAGGTAACACGTCTAACCGGACTAGTTGCCTCGGCTGACAGTGATAAACGGCGAGCTGTTACCGAAGTGAAAGACAAATATTTGTGGGAGATGGCACAGCTTGAGGGCGCTAAAGACGCCGAAATAACAGTTCTGAAGAAGAAGGCTGAGGACGCCGTGGTAAAGGGTTTCAAGGATGGCGAGGCTGCGTACATCCAACAGTGTGAGGCTGCGAAGGACTTGTTCTTCAAATGCGGCTGGAGGGGTGTTGTGGAGCAGCTCGGTTGTGGGCCTGACACCGATGTCTACAATGCTCCGCAGTATTTCATTCCAGCCTCACTGGCGGAGTATGCTGCCGACCTCCAGAAACAATTTCTTGTTGTGTCTGACGATGAAGAAGAAGATGAAACTGAGACTTCGGTTGTCAACGCGGTTGTCAACGATCAATTAGCTCGGTTGGAGCCAGTAGTCGAAGACTTGACGACCGAAAATGTGCTTCCAACAGAGACCATGCTTCCAACTGAGACTGTTCGTCCCTCTGAAACCGGAGTCGGTGTTGAAATTGAAGCCGATCTCGATGATCTTTTTGACTAATTTTGTATTTTTCTTTTTCTTGGACTTGTAACCGGGCTAAGGACCCCCCTTTGTATTTGCTCTTTGATGAATGAAAAATTCATTTTTCTTATTTCGGTTGATCTATATGTTTGTACTTGTAATGACTTTTCCATCATCTTTTTTACTTCCAACTGTTATCTCGGTTTTAGCTGGTCAATCTAACTACGCTTACTAGCCAACCACTCTTTAGCCGACATAATTACTTCGGCTGAGGAGTACAAAGAGTTAAAAGCCAGCCAACCACTCTTCAGCCATACCCTTACTCCGGCTGAAGAGTACAAAGAGTTGGTTTAATCCAGCCAACCACTCTTCAGCCATACCCTTATTTTGGCCGAAGAGTACAAAGAGTTGGTTTAATCCAGCCAACCACTCTTCAGCCATACCCTTACTTCGGCCGAAGAGTACAAAGCGTTGGTTTAATCCAGCCAACCACTCTTCAGCCATACCCGTACTTCGGCTGAAGGGTATAAAGAGTTGGTTTAATCCAGCCAACCACTCTTCAGCCATACCCCTACTTCGGCTGAAGAGTACGAAGAGTTGGTTTAATCCAGCCAACCACTCTTCAGCCATACCCTTACTTCAGCTGAAGAGTTTAAAGAGTTGGTTTAATCCAGCCAACCACTCTTCAGCCATACCCTTACTTCGGCTGAAGAGTATAAAGAGTTGGTTTAATCCAGCCAACCACTCTTCAGCCATACCCTTATTTCGGCTGAAGAGTATAAAGAGTTGGTTTAATCCAGCCAACCACTCTTCAGCCATATCCTTATTTCGGCTGATGAGTATAAAGAGTTGGTTTAATCCAGCCAATCTCTAAGTTAGTTTTTCCGGCCAACTTAGAATAATGTTTGGTTATTCCGACCAAACGTCCTGCAGCCTAGATCCTTATCCTGGACTTAGGAAGGGTGTTGGTTTAATCCAGCCAACCGCTAAGTTAGTTTTTTCAGCCAACTTAGAATAATGTTTGGTTATTCTGACCAAACGTCCTGCAGCCTGGATCCTTATCCTGGGCTTAGGAAGGGTGTTAGTTTAATCCAGCCAACCTTTAAGTTAGTTTTTCCAGGCAACTTAGAATAATGTTTGCAATATATCTAACTTTACTAAAGCTAACTTTTACAGAGAACAACTTATGCTGAAAAGAATCGATTTGTTTTATTGAGGAAAGAAAAAATTACACGTATTTGAAAGAGGAAAGCTAAAAATAAAATAACTTGAGATTGGCGGTGTACCATGGTCTAGGGATTGCTTTGCCGTCCTTGTCTTCTAGGTGGTATGCCCCTTTGCCTACTAACCCAACCACTTTGTAAGGACCTTCCCAATTAGGCCCTAGCTTGCCATCTCCTGGTATCAAGGTGTTTCCCATCACTTTACGTAGTACCCAATCTCCGATCTTGAATTGTCTTGGATGCACCGTTTTGTTGTATTTCCTGGATAACTTTTGTTGGTATGAGGCAATGTGAATCAGTGCTCTTTCTCTTCTTTCTTCCGCAAGGTCGAGCTCTAATGTTATGGCTTCTCCATTCAAGTCGGGATCAAAATTTTCGCTTCAAATTGTGGGGAGGCCAACTTCCCGTGGGGTTACTGCTTCCATTCCGTAGGCTAAGGAGAATGGTGTTTCTCCTATTGATCGTCAAGGTGTGGTGCGGTAAGCCCATAAAACATGAGGAAGTTCTTCCGCCCATTTGCCTTTGGCTTTCTCCAACCTTTTCTTTAACCCATCCAAGACTACCTTATTTGATGCTTCTGCTTGGCCATTTGCTTGAGGATATGCTGGTGTTGAATTGTAGAACTCTATCTTGTACTCTTCACAAAAGCCTCTGAAGATTCTGTCGTCGAACTGAGTGTCATTGTCTGAGATTAGGGCTTTTGGTATTCCAAACCGAGTGATGATATTTTGCCAGACGAACTTCTTCACATCTCTTTCCTTGATTTATGCCAATGCTTCTGTTTCCACCCACTTTGTGAAGTAGTCTGTTGCTGCGAGAAAGAACTTTCTGTTGCCGGGTGTTGTTGGAAGTGGTCCTACTATGTCCAAGCCCCACATTGCGAAAGGCCATGGGCTAGTTAATGGTAGGAGTTCTCTTGCTGGTTGATGTATTTGGTGTGCGAATTTTTGGCATTTCTCACACTTCTTCACATATTTCTCTGAGTCTACCTGCATGTATGGCCACCAGTATCCTTGTGAAATGGCCCTGTAAGCTAGCGATCTTCCTCCTTGATGGCTTCCGCACACCCCTTCGTGTATCTCGTACAAGAATGCTTCCACTTTGCTGGGGTGGACACACTTTAGATAAGGTCCTAAGAACGACTTTTTGTATAATGCCAAAGATGGGGAGAGCCAAAATCGCTGTGACTTTGCTCTAATTTTGTTGGCTTCTTTCTTTTCTTCCGGTAGGACACCATCTTTCAAGAATAGTATGATGGGATCTATCCATGAGGGGCCTAGTTCTGTGCAACATACCTCTTCTGCTTCGGGGTCCTCAATGCTTGGTCTAGGTAGGTAGTCGATTAGTAGTGGATGAGGGATTGAGGTGTCTGCCATTGAGGCGAAGCCTGCTAGTTCGTCTGCTCTGTTGTTCTCCTCCCGGCCTATCTGTTCTATCCTAACTACTTCGAATTTCTTGATCTCTATTCTGACCAATTCTTGGTACTTGGTCATCCTATCATCCTTTGCTTCATAGTCACTAGACATTTGGTTTACCACCAACTGTGAGTCGCTGTAGACCATTAATTCGGTGGCCTTCATGTGGTATGCTGATTTGAGTTCTGCTAGAAGTGCTTCATATTCCGCTTCGTTGTTTGATGCTAGGAAGCCAAGGTTGATTGCTTGCTCTACAACCAGGCCGTCTGGTGAGATAAGGACTATGCTAAGTCCTGCACCATGCTGGTTGGATACTCCATCCACAAAGAGCTTCCACATCTCACCAACGAACAACTTCCAGCAAGTGGAGGGGTCGGATGATGTCGTGGGGTCAAGAATGTTGCTGGTGTTTTCTTTAAGGTTTATGCTTGCTATCTGCCCTCGCTATCTGATTGAACCAAGTCTTTATTTGTTGGTGAGTCTTGATTTGTTGAAGCTTGGTTTGTTTCTTCCTTGTTGTCTTTAGTCTGGTCTGCCTTGGAGTCTGACTGAGTATCTTCTGCTAGGGATTGCGCTATTCCGGCATCATCTTCCATCCCTAGTTCGGTTGTGTCAGTTAGGTCGACTGGGCAGATATGATGACTTCTAGGAGTAAACTCTACGACGAAGTCTGCCAAAGATTGGGCTTTTACTGCGGTTCTAGGTTGGAACTTGACGTCAATTGTTCCAACTCTACTGCCCACTTCAAAATTCGCCCAGAAAAGTTTGCCCTCTCAAACAAAGCTTTTAGTGGAAAAGCTGTGAGGACAACTATGGTGTGGGCGTGAAAGTAGTGTGCCAATTTCCTGGAGGCCATCATTAAGGCCAATGCAAGTTTTTCCAATGGCAAGTACCTTGTTTCGGCTCCCAGCAATGTCTTGCTGACATAATAGATGGGCAGATGTTGAACCCCTTCCGCACGGACCAACACTGCGCTAATTGCGTGCTGAGAGACTGCAAGGTATAGGAAGAGTTCTTCTCCTGGTATTGGGGTGACCAGCAATGGTGGAGAGGACATGTATTGTTTCAAGCTTTCCAGTGTTTGGTCGCATTCTTCGTCCCATTCGAACTTGGCTTTTAAAGCTTGAAAGAATGGTCATAGTCTGTCTGACGATCGGCTTATGAATCGATTGAGCGCGGCCGCCATGCCGGTGAGATACTGTACTTCTTTTACTGAGTTTGGTCTTTCCAAATCCTGAATTGCTTTGATCTGGGAGGGGTCTGCTTCTATACCCCGGTTGGTCACAAGGAAGCCTAGGAATTTGCCAGATCCTACTCCGAATGCACACTTGGATGCATTGAGGCGCAACTTGTGCTTTTTTAGGATTTCAAACATCTCTCCTAGGTCCTTGAGATGGTCATTTTTGTCCTTGCTTTTGACCACCATGTCGTCGATGTAAGCCTCCATCGTCCTTCCTAACAATGGTTCAAACATCTTGGTGACCATTCGTTGGAATGTTGCCCCTGCGTTCTTCAGGCCAAAGGGCATGACCTTGTAACAGTATAGTCCTCTCGGAGTTGTAAATGATGTGACCTCCTGGTCTGGTTCATGCATGGCGATTTGGTGGTAGCCTCTGTATGCATCCAGAAAGCTAAGTCGGTTGTGCCCCACCGTTAGGTCTACCAGTTGATCTATCCGTGGTAGAGGAAAGCTGTCTTTTGGGCACGCCTTGTTGACTATTTTGTAGTCGACGCAGACACGCCATTTGCCATTCTTCTTTGGCACTACGACCGTGTTGGAGATCCATTTTGGGTAGTGCACCTCTCTAATTGCTCCTGCTTCCAGCAGGTTACTTACTTCTTCCGCCACTATTTCGGCATGGTGAAGTGCCGATCTGCGAGTGTGCTGAATGACTGGTCTGGCGGATGGGTGGACATTCAGTTGGTGACAGATGAAGTTTGGATCAATGCCTGGCATGTCGTAGGGTGTCCAGGCGAACACTTCGATGTTAGAGGTTAAGAATTCCAAGACCCCTAATCTCTCAATGTTGGACAACGACGAACTGAGCAAAAAGAACTTATCCGGGTTCTTTTCATCTATTTTTACCTCTACCAAGTCCTCCACCGCTTTCTGATTAGCCGCTTTGCCTACATCTGCGAACAGTTCATTATTCTCAGGTTCTTCCACCGAATGAACATATCCTTTGGCAGCGTGGCTGCCGTTTACCGTGACAAAGCATTGCTTGGACATAATCTGATCTCCGTAGACCTCTTCAATTACACCGGTGTCGTTGGGGAACCGCATTACTTGGTAGTAGGATGACGCCACCGATCGCATGGCATGCAGCCATGTTCTGCCCAAGATGATGTTGCAAGTGGAGGGGACCTTCAATACCCAGAACTCCACTTGTTTCGTCACGCTTCCTGCTCTAACTGGAAGAATTATTTTGCCGACGGGCCATTCTGGCATAGAATTGAATCCAATTAGGGGTGATACAGCAGGCGCCAAGTCTTTGTCTTGTAGCTTTAGTTGTTTAAATGTTTCGTAGTACATGATTTCACATGAACTACCCTAGTCAATTAGAATCCGCTTGACGTCAAAATCCTTGACTCGGAGAGTGACGACCAGGGCATCATTGTGAGGGCAATATATCCGTTCTAAGTCTTTATCCGAAAAAGACATGACATTTGTTGCCTCTGTCTTCCCCTTCTTGGTAGCAGGTTGGGCACTTAGTACCTCTCTTAAGTGTTCAGCCTTTTTGATTGATCCTCTGAGCTCGCATACACGCTCAGGTTCAAAGACTCTATGTATCACATTGATAACGCCTTGAGGTGGGGCGTCGACTGGCATCCCGTTGGGGTTATTGTGATCCTGGGGGGTTGGTTGCGTCATTCTTTCAATGTACTTATCCAAGTGTCCTGCTGCCACCAACTCCTCCAGGTGTTGTCTTAATGGCGTGCAATTCTCAGTGCGGTGTCCCTTTTCTTTATGGAAGGTGCACCGTGATCTTTCGTCATAGTCCTTCTGCGCTTCCCCTAGTTTGGCTGGCCATCTGATGAAAGGCTCATCTCTTATTTCACTTAGAATTCGGTAGATCAGTTTCTTGAATACCGTGGTTATGGCTGTGCGGACCCTCAACCATCTTTTATCTGGGTCCTCTCCGTTGTCTCGCCTGCCACGTCCGTTTCTGTTCTGTTGGTCTACTGTATTGACCTTCGCTGAGGTCTTCTTTTCTGGTACTGTGGTCGCCCCAGATTTTGCTTTGGCATGTGCACCATCCTCTTCTACCCTGATGTGCTGATGCACTCTTTCCATCAAGGCTTCCATGGTGAGGGGCAGCGTCATGGTGATTGAATCCCGTAGTCTGTTCCCGACTGGAAGGCCTCTTTTATACTGTGCAATGGCGAGATTGGTGTGGCAGTCCCCAATCTGATTGAATGTCTCCCAGTAGCGACTATTATAGGATCTTAGGGTTTCTTTATCGCCCATGTCGATGGAGAGCAATTGGTCAATCTCCACCGGGGTTTTAGTGTTCATTCGGAACCTTGTTACGAAGGCCTCTGCCAATTGCGCCCAAGAGGCTATGCTGCCCTCTGGAAGTTTCTCGAACCAAGTCAAGCCTAGGTCGCCAAGGCTAGATGGGAAGAGTATGTACATTAAGGCCTCGTTTCGCCTGTATACAGCCATGACCTGGCGAAAGTGGCTCAAGTGTGAGTAGGGGTCTGTCTTCCCTTCATATATAGTGAATTTGGGCTGAAGGAAGCCTGATGGTAAGGGCGCGTTTTCAATCGCCGGAACAAACGGCGAAGTCTGCAGCCTTGCTAATGCTTTGTCTGTTGGTTCGTAGGCAGGGCGCGGTATTGGCATTCCAACCTCGACGCTTCCATGCGTTCGAAGAGCCAACCGCTGTAAGGCAGAAACTCTGTGTGGATTCCGTGCCCTGGCATCCTCCTTGCATCGTGCTTTTTCCTTGAGCACGGTTCATAAGTCGAATGATCTGGGTAACTCCGTCTGTCTAGATTTGGTTTGGTGCGTATGTGAGGGCCAATACGTGCTTCCTTCAGTGTATGATCTTTCAGATCTCGTCCTCTCAGACCTGGAGTGATGAGTTCTGGAAGACCTGGATTGAGTATCGCCTGTCCTAAGGTTTCTACTCTCTCCTTGCGAGGGTGTGGTATTTTTACTACGATTTTTTGAGTGGCGAGGGGGTGTCTTATTTTTGCGCCCCTCTTCTGTCGTCACTTCTTTGTTCTTTATCTGGCGCTTTAAGGCCTCCATGTCCGCCGCCATCTTCCTTATCAATTCGTCTTGCTCCTTCACGCGGTCCTCCAGAACTTGAGGATCAATCCTCCGTCTTTGCCTGTCTGGACTTTGTGAACGAGAGTGACGGGGGCTGTGTGTCCGTCTTCCCCTAGTATCCCTCCTGGGGTTATGTCGTTGGGACTCCAAGTCCGTCATGGGAGGGATAGAAGGTAATCCTTCACGCCTGGCCCCCCCATCTGGTGTTTGCCCGTCGATGGCGGACTGTGGTAATTCTTCATTGTGCGCCATTGTTCCTCAAGAGGCAAAGCTTGATCAAGAGGTTTTGTCCTGTCTGTTATTCCCACAGACGGCGCCAATTGTACGGGAAAGAAATAAACTTTCTCGTGTAATCTTGTTAATCAAGTCTGCGCTCCTCTGTACGTCGTCGCTTTATCACCTGAAAACGCAAACGTGAGCTAGCCGGCGGGTGTGTGTCGGAAACCTCTCCGATGCCTAAGTCAGTAAGCTTAACAAATAGACAAAAGCTCCGTGTATTCAGAAAGCAAGGTTGTGTATTACCTCTCCCAAGGTGATGTTTGTGAACTTTTATAGGTTTTGTGTGGCATAATCCTAGTAGGACTTCTACTCCTCCATGCAAAGTCCTCCTAGGATTCATACTCCTGAAAGATAATGCTTATCCTTCAACACCCCCCTCACTGCTTAAACCAAGTGAGATGGTTTTTACCATGGCCGAATTCCAACATAACCGAAGTAATCACGGCTATGCTGAGTCGCAGAGTAGGCCGAACTATCCTTAGTCCGGTTCTTCCTTTTGCTACACCTTATCTCGGTTTTCTCATGTACAAACCATGGTGTGTTTAGACCGAGCTACCAAGTAGCAAAGTTCTGACCGTTCTAACCACAATATGCCATGACCGGACTAACTCTGGGACCGGCCTAACTCCAAGCCGCTTCCGGACCGGAGTAACATTACATTTATCTCGGGCCAGAGTAATTTTGTACCTCTCTTGGGCCGGAGTAACTTTACGGCCATTTTACTCAGCCCTTCGTATTGTGGGCCATAATGACCATCTCCCAGCTCGGCCCAATTTTTACAAAAATTACCCTCTCATATTTCAAGTATTTTTTTTATGAACTTGAAGTTTATGAAATAACTACATTTATAACTGCACATTTATTAGTTCATGACTTTCTTTATTGAATTGCAATGAGTTAATGAATGTTCTGGATTAATGAATGGATTAATGTATGTTAAATGATGTAAATACTTAAAACACATAAAACAGAACAGGTAGCTCAGTGAAAAACTTCCCTTAACTAGGGCTCGTGAAATAGGAATTCTGTACGTAAAGAATTTCAATCTCCATCGGGAAAGAAGAAAGAGTCGCCTTCCAATTCCTGGAAGTCCAGTCAAAATGATGACTGTGGTAAGGAATGGGGGGTTGACAGATAACTAAACTTGAGGGGCTGGACAAACAAGCTCAAAGCCAAGTGGTTGGTCCAGTTGGGGAACTAAATAAAGTTCATACAAACGAACTACCGCCTTGAACAACACATAAAACAGAACAGGTAGCTCAGTGAAAAACTTCCCTTAACTGGGGCTCGTGAAATAGGAATTCTGTACGTAAAGAATTTCAATCTCCATCGGGAAAGAAGAAAGAGTCGCCTTCCAATTCCTGGAAGTCCAGTCAAAATGATGACTGTGGTAAGGAATGGGGGGTTGACAGATAACTAAACTTGAGGGGCTGGACAAACAAGCTCAAAGCCAAGTGGTTGGTCCAGTTGGGGAACTAAATAAAGTTCATACAAACGAACTACCGCCTTGAACAACACATAAAACAGAACAGGTAGCTCAGTGAAAAACTTCCCTTAACTGGGGCTCGTGAAATAGGGATCCTGTACATAAAGAATTTCAATCTCCATCGGGAAAGAAGAAAGAGTCGCCTTCCAATTCCTGGAAGTCCAGTCAAAATGATGACTGTGGTAAGGAATGGGGGGTTGACAGATAACTAAACTTGGAGGGCTGGACAAAGAAGCTCAAAGCCAAGTGGTTGGTCCAGTTGGGGAACTAAATAAAGTTCATACAAACGAACTACCGCCTTGAACAACACATAAAATAGAACAGGTAGCTCGGTGAAAAGCTTCCCTTAACTGGGGCTCGTGAAATAGGGATCCTGTACGTAACGAATTTCAATCTCCATCGAGAAAGAAGAAAGAGTCGCCTTCCAATTCCTGGAAGTCCAGTCAAAATGATGACTGTGGCAAGGAATGGGGGGTTGACAGATAACTAAACTTGGGGGGCTGGACAAGCAAGCTCAAAGCCAAATGGTTGGTCCAATTGGGGAACTAAATAAAGTTCATACAAACGAACTACCGCCTTGAACAACACATAAAACAGAACAGGTAGCTCGGTGAAAAGCTTCCCTTAATTGGGCCTCGTGAAATAGGGATCCTGTACGTAAAGAATTTCAATCTCCAACGGGAAAGAAGAAAGAGTTGCCTTCCAATTCCTGGAAGTCCAATCAAAATGATGACACTAAAACAAATTTGGGATTTAAAGACGAAACAAATTTGTCCCAAAATGTATATATTTCATCACTTAAACTAATTACGACGAAAATTTTTCGTCACCCATTTTGTCGCCAAAGCATCGTCGCTAAAGGGTCTTAGAGACGAAAAAACAAATTTGTCATTGAAAATGATAAATTTGTGACAAATTTTTTTGTCTCCAATGCACTCTGTTGGGAACATACTTGTAAGTAATTGGCGACAAAATATTTTGTCATTAAAGGAAAAAATTAGAGACAAAAGTATTTTGTCATAAATATAAGAAATAGAGACGAAATAATTTTGTCACATTTAATATAAACGAAGACGAAAATTTTTTGTCAAAGAAGCTACCAATAGAAACAAAAACAAATTCATCATTAAAAATGATAAATTTATGACAAATTTTTTTGTCTCCAATACACTCTGTTGGGAACATACTTGTAAATAATTAGCGACAAAATATTTTGTCATTAATGAAAAAAATTAGAGACAAAAGTATTTTGTCATAAATATAAAAAATAGAGACGAAATAATTTTATCATGTTTAATATAAACGAAGACGAAATTTTTTTTTCAAAGAAGCTACCAATAGAGACGAAAACAAATTCATCATTAAAAATGATGAAATAATGCCAAAAAAAAATCGTCACACATTGAGGGTAGTAGTGACAAAATATGACAATACTTTTCGTCATGACAAATTCATTTAGCGACGAAATAAAAAATTCATGACAAAATTAATCTTTCACCTAAACCAAGTAAGAGATGAAAAAACCTTCTTTAGGGATGAAAAATTTTATCACTAATTCCATAATATTTTTTTCCACATTATATACCTATTTTATCAAAATCTGAATTTTAGTTCAACAAATAAAACACTGTTCATGTTGAAACCTGTTAAATATAACAATTCCATCACAACTTAACCTAACCTGTCATCAACACATTTGTAAATTAACAAAATGAAAATATCCATTCATCATTACAAATAATACAATAAAATAGTACAATATCCACAAAATATCTAAAAGTTGTAACTTGTACAATTCTACCAAACATCCAACAATAACTAGTGCAACTCCACAAAATATATGTACCCTTATCAAACAGAAATGAACATTCAAGCAAAGCAAATTACATCATTGTCGCACGTCAAAAATGCCACCCCAATCCAATCTGCAAAAAAATAAATTAAAAGCTTTAGTAATTAATTAATTATACAAAAGATTAAAAACATTAGTAACTCATCAATTTACAATTAGATCAATTATATAATTTATCCATCTAACATACTTTTTTTTCGAGATTATGAGAACAAAAAATTAATTTTAAGGCTAATTCACAAATGGTACATCCCATTAATGTGTCGTAAGTTCATACAACTTATATTGATCCCTCCTAAAGTGTTTCTGTTGGTTCCTGTACAAATCTGTGGTTGTGTGATAATTTAGCCTTTCGATGGCCTTTTTTGAAGCTTTAAGTATAGAGAAAAAGAAATATTTTTTAGACTAATTCACAATTTATACATCCCGAATCCTAAATGGCATATAAATAAATTGTTCAACACCGAATCCTAAATGGCTTATAAATAAATTGTTCAACATGGAGAAGGAGAAGTCAATTTTACACGAATACTTATCAAGTTATATCCAGTGAGAGGTGAGAGAGAAGTTACAACAAATGAGAGCACAATATAGAGTGAAAGCCATTTACATGAATATTAAAATTCTAATTATCAAGTTATGTATGTCCAACATACCATACTCTCCCTATACTGATAATGAAAGACTTGCCAATACAAACGAACATGTAAAGTAGAAGAGCCTCACAAATACACCAAATGGATAATGCTTGGATTATGTCTTGGGCTAGAACACCATCAGATATCAAACCACCTTCCATTGAACGGAGTAGGAAGGCCTCAAGCTTCTCTCTGGAGGCATGAAAATGAATTTTAGAATCCAAAAAACATCAACACATCAGCCATAGTAAAGTGATACGATAAGGCAATTCATTCTGTAAAATAACAGGAAACACAAGCTAGACGAAGTGCTATGGGCAAAGTTGAACTTGGACATCACAAAATAATGATATGCTATTTCAGCTGATAAAATTGCTAATCAAAGACCATAACAAAGCTTCAGTCAGACATAAGGATAACCAAGGTTGAAAATTTTTCCTTAATTTATTGGTCATCCGATGCCTTTACAATCCCTATCACTTGGTCTTTTCTATTTCTTTATTTTATGACTTGAATCTTATAAAGAAAGGGGCATGCAAGAAACTTTTCTTTAATTGATGACCAAGGAACTAATGTTGACTAGACCAAAATTCTTCAAAAAAATTAAGATGACAAAATAGAGTTTTCTAAAAAAGAAAACGAAAAATAGAAAGGGAACTAATTTGAGCAGATAAACAATGCATTATCAGCAAATAGCTTACTTGTCATAAGATTCATGAGGATTGACAATGCTAGGCACACTATTTATGTATTGTACTCAGTCATGCTCAAAACTTGAGACTAGCACTAGTTGAAGGGCATACTCTAAAATGTATCAAAGCATCATTAGGGTATAATCAATAAAATGTATGAACTAGTTGAAGATATACTCTGATTCTGTAGGCAAGAACTTGAGACTAGATATCAAGAATTCCAACCTTTGACCTCTAAACAATCTCCAACATTTCTAACTTTATTTTCTTTACCAAAATCATGTTTTTGACCGATATTGGTCCTACTAATCTTAAACCTTCTGATTTTGAAGAATCTCTCTAATGCAGTTAAATAATGTAATGCAAATAAAAGAAAGATTTTTTAGTTCAAATATCTGTATCTAGATCCAGTAGAGAAAATTTACCAGACCCATTGAGTTGCTATCCAAAAATTCAAATGCAGATAAAATTTCACCAAGCTTTCTTTTGGCATCCAATAGTAGATTTTGACGAATAAGACAAAGAAAACAACATGAACTCAAAATTGCAAATCAAGTTCATATTTGAAGTTCACATTAACTTCGATTATTCAAAATGAAATGATATATAGAAGAGGATGCAAGTTTGTTACGAAATTCATAATGGCATAATATCAGGAATTTTGCATAATCATTATTTCTTCAAGACAACTCATGATCAGATTTCAAGTAACCTTTTTATGCTTTCACTTAAGTGATATGCTTGCCTAAATAGAAATTAGAAGGGAAAATTTATTTGAGTGTGACAGAAGTGATCTTAGCTTCTTATGAGAGGGAACTTCTGAGAAGAATTTCATAAGATAAAACAAACATGACAATGCTCAAATAAAGGAAAATGATAGTCATTCATTTCTTAAAATTAAGAATGAAAAACATTTCAATTTCATTATATACTTTGCTTTGGGTAATCTAAAAAATGGACCAGATCAGCACCACTTGCATTAATTTATTAGAAATTTTGAAAAACCAGCCAACTTGGTTGGATTTTAACCAGGTTTTGGGAATTTTTATCAAGTAAAGGTTGGCATATGTACTTCTGAAATGCTTTACCAAACACTGAAAGGGTTTCAAACCAGTGAAGTTGTGGCCCCTAGAATTGGTTTTTTGCTTTTCTTAAATAGGCTCAATTTTCTGTGCCTGCCTACAAAGTAATTTTGAACAAAAATGCTGTAAAAAAGTATTAAGAAAACCAAACAGACATCCAATTCAATGCCATTAAAAAAATCATTATTACTCAAAAGCAATAACAAAACCCACTTGATATGGACACCAAGCTTGCTTTGGTTTGATTTGACAGTGAAACAAAAAAAAATTCAACCAAATTGAGACACAAATTAATATCTAAATAACAGAAATTAAACCCATCATTTCCCATACAAACACATACAGCTCCTACAACAATTCAACCAAATCGAGACACAAATTTGACATCATACAACACAGGATCAAATTAAAAGAAAATCAAACCTGCTGGTAGAGAGTGTAGAAAAGCAATGCACAACAATACAGAGCTTAAAATCAGAATTAAACAGAGCAATATAGAAATCAACTACGACTAATGAAGTAGATAACAAACAACAATACAAAAACAAACACAATGCATCAGAAATTCAAATCAGACTATTAATCACGAAGCCTTTTTAACAGAAAATATAGCAAATTATAATGTTTGAATCAATTTAGAAAACAAAGTTACATGAGTCACATTGAACTTCATGCTGACTCATAAATCACGAATTTTTACTTAATAAGAAACCACTACTTGATAATGAAATTTATAAACTCAAGTTAATTAAAAGTCCTTACTAACTTTAGTGGATAATCGAAGTTAGAAACCCAAACACCCTCATTTTCTCTTTATTCCCCCTTTTCATGCCTTTTCATCTATTAGAAACCCCTAACACTTTTCAGTTGATAGCTTTCTTCTAATCAGTGAGTAAATTAATCAAACACTTGCAGATTCAAACATCTCCCAACAACAACTAATCACTATTATACAAAACCCAGTAAAAATCATTCAATAAAATTGAATTTAGGGCATTACAAAAGAACATAAAACACATTAATAATTAGATAGTATGATAAAACAAACCTTGAAGACGATGAAGATGCCGATGAGTCTTGTGTGGTTGAAATGACATTGTTGTCTTGGTTAATGGACGAGGAAGATGAAGAAGAAAAGGAAGGAGGCTGAGAAAGACCCGACTTATTCTTTGAAATCTTTAAACAATGTAACCCATTTCATCGTATTTCCGAGATGATAACTTTCTCATCCAACAAATGTCCCATCGGAGGCCGATCAAAACTCCGGCAGATCCAAATCCTTCTAGATTGAAGGATCTTCGACCTCAATATATGTCTACGAGAGAGTGAGAGGGTTGGGAGATCTGCAAACGCCGGTCTACGAGAGAGAGATTGTGAGCTTCTGCGAGAGCGATAGAAGAGAATGAGAGGACATGAGAGGAGGAGGGTTACCTAGGCGCCGAAGGGCGGCCTGCACACGTCGGTGTTGTCGCCACTACGAGAGAGAGAGTGTGAGAGAGAGAGAGAGAGAGACACTAGGGCAGGTTTGGGTGTGAGAATGAATTAGGGACTTTGTTTGGTTTGTGTTTCTCAAAAAATTTTGAGAAAAATTATTTACAAATAAGTTTTTAAAAGTAATCAAACTAAATAAATTTTTCTAAAATTTTTTTCCAAAATTTGTTTGGTTTATAAATTTTTCAAACAAATCTCTCTCTCATACACATCAAATTAATCACTTTTTCCAAAACTCTCTTTCAAAATAATTTTTCAAAACATCTTTTGAAAAAAAACCAAACTAAACAAATTTTCGTACTTTTTATCTCAAAACATGTTTCTCAAATACAAACCAAACAAGGCCGCTTTTGATTTTTTATTTATTTATTTTTTTTTTGGTGTTTGGCTTCTGAAATTTTTATTTTGGCGCTATTTTTTTTTCGGTCATACCTTTTCTGACAGCAATTGAGTATTTTGAAAAGTGAAATATTTTAAACGGTTGGTTTTTTGTGCATCGTGAAAAATGTAATTTTTAACGGCTGGCTTTTTGTGTATCATGAAATGTTTAATATTTTTTAAAATTATTTATGACCTTCAAAAAGAAAAAATTATTTTTGGTGAGCTAGAGAAAATTATTTTTGTGCTTTTTAAAAATTATTTTTGTGAATCAAACTCCAGCGATGTGTGACGGACGTGAGTAACGGTGGTGAGGGACTTCGGTGAGCTAGAGAGAGTGGGCACCGATTAAGAGAGAGAACACAGAGAGAGGGAGAGGGTAGACCAACATAGAGAGACACAGAGAGCGAGCTAGAGACAGTGGAGAGATTAGGGCTTTTTTTTAAATTTTTTTTTTTTGTTTTCCTAGTACAAAACAACGTCGTTTAACAATCGGCGACCAAATTTTTTTGTCGCAAAAAAATTTCAATTATCGCTTCCACGTTTCAAATTTCCCTCCCAAGACTTGTGGCTAGAAACCCCATTTTACTTATATAATATATATATATATATATTTAATAAGAATTTATATTTGTTTTAGATATTTTTTTAATACACAAATTATTTTTTATAATTTTTTTATAAAAATAATTTAAAAATCCCATCAATAACCATAGTGTATGGGGGAAGTTGAAAAATGTGTAAGAGTAGGTATGAGATAATGTAATAAATGCCGAGTTTTTTTTGTTTTTTTTTTTGATCAAAAATTTAGGAAATTAAGATTGGTTTATAACAATAATTTAACAATCCCATTAATAATCATAGTGTATGGGAGAAGTTAAAAATTGTGTAATTTTGCTTGAATGAAAGCTATAGAGGATTTTTTTAATTATTTAAAATCAAAAAATTAGAAATTTTAGTTTGAGATATTGAAGCTCCCACAAGACTTGTGGTTAGAAATCCCATTTTACTTATATACTATACTAGCATATCACCCGTGCTATGCACGGATTGTGTTTACAATTATCTATAAATGTGAATTGCGATTTTTAATTTTTAATTTTTTTTAAATGCCTTCTTTTTTTTCCCCCTTTTTTATATTATATTAAGCCGTTTTGGGAAGAGCACAAAAACGCTTGCGTTTTTGTTGCTATGGAAAAAAGCTGAGCCAACTATGTTAACAAATTATGTAGAATTCCAAAGTTTGGCAAGGTTATTTTGGTCATTTTATTTTGATTTGATACCATAAACAAATATTAACTAAAAAAAGTTAAAAGTTAGTTTTTTTACCAACTTCTCAAATCATTTTCTAAAAAAGCCAAAAAGCTTAGTAAAAAGTCAAAAGTCAGCAAAAAGTCAAAAGTCAGCTTTTTACCAACTTCTCAAAACACCCTGAAATTTTAATATTTTGATAATAATTATATGTGTTAGAGTTTTCAAGGAATTAAATGTTTTTTTTTAATTATATTATATTAAAGCTTAATATTTTGATAATAATCATATGTGTTGGACTTTTCAAGAATTTTTTTTTATGCTTGTTCTTAATACATTAAAGTGTTGTTATGGTGGATAATAATCATATGTGTTGGGACTTTTCAAGGAATTCATATGTGTTGGATTTCAAAGATTTTTTTTTATGTTTGTTTTTAATGCATTAAAGTGTTATTATGGGGGGTAAGACTTAGGGGTTGGGAGAAGTTAATAAATGCTAAGGTTTTTTTTTTTTTAAATCAAAGAATTAGAAAATTTAGATTGGGAGATTGGAGCTCCCACAAGGCTTGGGGTTAAAAACTCCCTTTTACTTAATATATAGTATAGATTAGTTGCTTTTCTTTTTTGTTTTTGGATGACTTCAATCTTTTAATATTATGTATAAATCCACTCGTGCTATGCACGGAATAATTATAGATATTTATATTTGTTTTAGATTTTTTAATATATAAATTATGTTTTTTAAGATTTTTTATAAAAATAATTTAACAATCTTATCACTAACCATAGTGTATGAGAGAAGTTGAAATAGGTACTGCAATAACTATACATGGATTGTATCTATAATTATTTGTATGAAGAGATTTTAAATGCTGATTAAAGGATTTTGACTAAATCAATAAATGTAAGCATATGGAAAGACATGTGGATTGGAAAAAGTTAATAAATGCTGATTAGGAGATTTTGACCAAATCAATAAATGCTAAGGTTTTTTTTTTAATCAAAAAAACAGGAAATTAGGATTGGCATATTGAAGCTCTCACAAGACTTGGGGTTAAAAACCCTCTTTTGCTTAATATATAGTATAGACTTGTTCTTAATACATTAAAGTGTTGTTATGAGGGATAATAATTATCTGTGTTAGGATTTTTCAAGGAATTCATATGTGTTGGATTTCAATTTTTTTTTTTTATGTTTGTTTTTAATGCATTAAAGTGTTACTATGGGGGTAAGACTTATGGGTTGGGAGAAGTTAATAAATGCTAAGGGTTTTTTTTTTTAAATCAAAAAATTAGAAAATTTAGATTGGGAGATTGGAAGTCCCACAAGGCTTGGGTTAAAAACTCCCTTTTACTTAATATATAGTATAGATTAGTTGCTTTTCTTTTTTGTTTTTGGATGACTTCAATCTTTTAATATTCTGTATAAATCCACTCGTGCTATTCACGGAATAATTATAGATATTTATATTTGTTTTAGATTTTTTAATATATAAATTATGTTTTTTAAGATTTTTTATAAAAATAATTTAACAATCTTATTACTAACCATAGTGTATGAGAGAAGTTGAAATAGGTACTGCAATAACTATACATGGATTGTATCTATAATTATTTGTATGAGAAGATTTTAAATGCTGATTAAATGATTTTGACTAAATCAATAAATGTAGGCATGTGGAAAGACATATGGATTGGAAAAAGTTAATAAATGCTGATCAGGAGATTTTGACCAAATCAATAAATGCTAAGGTTTTTTTTTTTAATCAAAAAATCAGGAAATTAGGATTGGCATATTGAAACTCTTACAAGACTTGGGGTTAAAAACCCCATTTTGCTTAATATATAGTATAGATATATAGTATAGATTTTGATAATAATCATATGTGTTAGACTTTACAAGAAATTAATTGTCTTTTTTTTATTATTATATTATATTAAAGTTTAATATTTTGATAATAATCATATGTGTTGGACTTTTCAAGAAATTTTTTTTTATGTTTGTTCTTAATACATTAAAGTGTTATTATGATGGTAAGACGGGGGGGGGGGGGGGGTTGGGAGAAGTTGATAAATGTTAAGTTTTTTTTTTTTTTTAAATCAAAAAATCAAGAAATTTAGATTGAGAGATTAGAGCTCCCACAAGGCTTGGGGTTAAAACCCACTTTTGTTTAATATATAGTATAGATATACATATATATATATATAGATTTAATAAGAATTTATATTTGTTTTAGATATTTTTTTAATATACAAATTATTTTTTAAAATTTTTTTATAAAAATAATTTAACAATCCCATCAATAACTATAATGTATCGGAGAAGTTGAAAATGGTGTAAGAATTGGTATGAGAGGAGTCAAAAAGACTTGTGGGTTAGGAGAAGTCAATAAATGCTGAGATTTTTTTTTTAAAATCAAAAATTTAGAAAATTAAGATTGAGATATTGGAACTCCCACAAGACATGTGAGTTGGAGACCCTTTTTTCTTTATATAATACTAGCATATCACCTGTGCTATGCACGGATTGTATTTATAATTATTTATATATGTGAATTGTGATTTTTAAATATTTTTTTTCTTTTTTTAAATGTCTTCTTTTTTTTCTTTTTTATATTATATTAAAGTTTAATATTTTGATAATAATCATATGTGTTGGACTTTTCAAGGAATTAAATGTCTTTTTTTTTCATTATTATATTATATTAAAGTTAAATATTTTGATAATAATCATATGTGTTGGACTTTTCAAAATTTTTTTTTATGCTTGTTCTTAATGCATTAAAATGTTATTATGAGGGATAATAATCATATGTGTTGGGACTTTTCAAGGAATTCATATGTGTTGGATTTCAAAGAATTTTTTTTTATGCTTGTTCTTAATGCATTAAAGTGTTATTATGATGGTAAAACTTGGGAGTTGGGAGAAGTTAATAAATGCTAAGATTTTTTTTTTTAAATCAAGAAATTTAGATTGGGAGATTGGAGCTCCCACAAGGCTTGGGGTTAAAAATTTCATTTTGCTTAATATATAGTATAGATAGATAGATAGATAGATAGATAGATAGATTGAATAAGAATTTATGTTTGTTTTAGATATTTTTTTAATATACATATTATTTTTTTTAAAAGATTTTTTTATAAAAATAATTTAACAATCTCATTACTAGTCATAGGGTTGGTTTGGGAAGTGGGTTGGCTTTTTGGCTTTTTGGTTGTTTTGGCTATTTTAGCCTGGGCTAAAAAGCTTGGTTTGGGAAGGGCTTTTTGGCTTTTTGACTTTTTTGGCTTTTTTTGTGAGAGAATAGTGTAATAATTATGGATTAGATGTGATGTTTTATTTTTTGTAGCTAAAATAGCATATTTTGTCTTTTGTGGCAAAAATAGCCAAAAAAGTCCATAACCCAACTTGCCAAACGGAGGCATAGTGCATGGGAGAAGTTGAAATGGGTGTAGGAGTAGATATGAGAGAAGTCAAAAAGTGGGTTAAGAGAAGTCAATAAATGCTGAGTTTTTTTTTTAAATAAAAAATTTAGAAAATTAAGATTGGAATATTGGAGCTCCTCAGAAGGCTTGTAAGTTAAAAGCTCCATTTTCCTTATATAATATACTAGCATATCACCCGTGCATAGCACGGGTTGTATTTACAATTATTTATATATGTGAATTATGATTTTTAAATGTCTTTTTTTTTTTAAATGTCTTAATTTTTTTCATTTTTATATTATATTAAAGTTTAATATTTTGATAATAATCATATGTGTTGGACTTTCCAAGGAATTAAATGTCTTCTTTTTTATATTATATTAAAGTTTAATATTTTGATAATAATCATATGTGTTGGACTTTCCAATGAATTAAATATCTTCTTTTTTTATATTATATTAAAGTTTAATATTTTGATAATAATCATATGTGTTGAACTTTTTAAAGAATTTTTTGTATGCTTGTTCTTAATGCATTAAAGTGTTATTATGAGGGATAATAATCATATGTGTTGAGACTTTTCAAAGAATTCATGTGTTGAACTTTTCAAAGAATTTTTTTATGCTTGTTCTTAATGCATTAATGTGTTATTATGAGGGTAAGGCTTGGGGGTTGGAAGAAATTAATAAATACTAAGGTTTTTTTTTTTAAAAAAAAAAAACCTCAAAAAATCAGAAAAATTTAGATAGGGATATTGGAGCTCCCACAAAACTTGTGGGTTAGAGATAAATATAAATAAATAGATAGATATAGATATAGATATTTATATTTGTTTTAATTTTTTTTAATATACAAATTATTTGTTTTGGAAAAGGTACTGCAATAATTATGAGATAAGTCAAAAAGTCTTGTGGGTTATAGATAGACATAGATAAAGATATTTATATTTGTTTTAAATTTTTTTTAATATACAAATTATTTGTTTTTGAAAAGGTACTGCAGTAATTATGAGAGAAGTCAAAAAGTCTTGTAGGTTGAGAGAAGTTAATAAATGCTGAGATTAATTTTTTTTTTTTTAAAAAAAATTAGAAAATTTGGATTGGCATATTGAAACTCCCACAGGCCTTGGGGGTTAATACCCCATTTTGCTTAATATATAGTATAGATTGTAAATACAATCTGTGCATAGCACGGGTGATATGCTAGTATGAATTATTTGAAAAGTCCCAACACATAAGATTATTATCCCTCATAATAATACTTTAATGTATTAAGAACAAGCATAAATTTTTTTTTTGGAAAAGTCTAACACATATGATTATTATCAAAATATTAAACTTTAATATAATATAATAAAAAAAAGACATTTAATTCTTTGAAAAGTCCAACACATATGATTATTATCAAAATATTAAACTTTAATATAATATAATAAAAAAAAGACATTTAATTCCTTGAAAAGTCTAACACATGATTATTATCAAAATATTAAACTTTAATATAATATAAAAAAAGGAAAAAAAGAAGACATTTAAAAATCACAATTTACATAAATAGATAACTGTAAACACAATCCGTGCATAGCACGGGTGATATGCTAGTTATCTATATATGTGAATTCTGATTTTTAAATATTTTTTTTTGTTTTTAAATGTCTTCTTCTTTTTTTTCCCTTTTTTATATTATATTAAAGTTTAATATTTTGATAATAATCATATGTGTTGGACTTTTCAAGAATTTTTTTTTATGCTTATTCTTAATGTATTAAAGTATTATTATGAGAGATAATAATTATATATGTTGGAACTTTTCAAGGAATTTATATGTGTTGGATTTCAAAGAATTTTTTTTGTGCTTGTTCTTAATGCATTAAAGTGTTATTATGAGGGTAAGACTTGAGAGTTGGGAGAAATTAATAAATGCTAAGATTTTTTATAAAAAAAAAAAATCAAAAAATCAGGAAATTTAGATTGGAAGATTGGACCTCCCACAAGGCTTGGAGTTAAAAACCCCATTTTACTTAATATATAGTATAGATAGATAGATAGACAGATATAGATAGATAGATATAGATATAGATATAGATATAGATATGGCACATACCATTTATATGATAGAAGGACCAAAGTACCGGGACAACTGCTGTAATTTCACCTTATCTAAATTAAAGGGATTTAAAAAGTAAAAAAAAAAAGAAAAAAAATTATAATATTAAAAAATGTTTACTAAAAAAATATAGATTAAAAATTACAAATTAATTATTGAAAACTCAATACTAAACAAGGTAATGTTTTCTATTAATTTTGAAAATTAAAAAATTATTATTAATTTTTCCTCTGTTTTTTTTTTCTCACAAAAAATAGCTACATTAATTATCTTTTTTTTTTCTTTTTTTTTTTTTTTTTTGTGGAGAGGGGTTTTGACTTGCGATATTTCTAAAATGGGTGTTCTAGACAGAAAGGGTAGAGTTGGTTCAGATAATAAAAAAAAGTGCTTATGCAAGAGGTGCCTTCACTATGAGAAAGAATAGTCGATTTTGCATTGGGTGCCTTCTTGGATAATAGTTTCAATACTGGCATGCATGAAGGGCTTAAGTGTGAGACATATGAGAGGGGCTTTAGTGCGAAAATTGAAGAAATGGTTTACACAGTGTCTTCTTGCTTCACGACTTCAATACTTGTGAGAGAAGAGTAGGCTCAAGTGCGAAAGAGAAATGAGGGTTTGTAGGAAGTGTCTTCTTGGGTCACGACTTGTATAGCAATCCTGGGTTTACCCTTGTTGTACAGTGATCCGGACATGTGTCCGTGGATGTTGGTAGTTGTTTATTATCCTGTTTGCATCCTTTCTACTTTGTATATTGAGTTATAGGATGTGTTGGGCAGGTTTGTTACAAATTGGTTGTGTTTGGGAGCCTAGTGCTGCTGCCCAGATTTTTGGATCTTCGCTCGAGCGAGGAGTTGGTCGCTCGAGCGAGAGTTGAGTTCGTGTCTGGTGGATCGAGCCAGAGTGGTTTCGCTCGAGCGAGCGATTGCGTCTGGTTCTGGACCTGAGAGTTGTATTTCTTGGCTCGAGCGAGCTTTCTTCGCTCGAGCGGTCTGGTTTGTTCTTCGCTCGAGCGAGAAGTCCGTCGCTCGAGCGTGCTAGTTGCAGACCTGAGGGTTTGAGTTGTTGGCTCGAGCGAGCATTCTTTCGCTCGAGCGCACTTCTGAGTTTTTGGATCGAGCGAGAACTTCTTGGCTCGAGCGAGCGTTTTCTGTGTCTGGTCGCTCGAGCGACAAAGGCTTCGCTCGAGCGAGCGTGTTTTATATCAGCGGACAGTAGCGTTTTTGAACATCAGATTTTCACTCTCTTTTTCTTTCAAACCCTAGATCCGAGACCCTCTCTCTCTAAACTTACACTCTCTCTAAGAATTGATCTCCCTAGAGTGTAAATCTAGCCTAGGGCCTTTGTTAAAAAGATAGAGGGCGTTGAGAGCTTCGACTTAATCTGAAAAAGTTTGGATTTGGAGCACGTTGATCTGTGAGCCTTCATCTCCTTTTTGGCTCAAACTTCGAGGTAGGGATATCCTACTCATCTCTATGAGTTTTGTCTTTAAATTTTAGTATTTTGAGATGTTGGGGTTGGTTTGGTAATTTTGTGAAAGTTTGGGGCTTTTGTGTTATTTTACAAAAGTTGGGATTTTATTCATAATAAACCTAGATGCATGTTTGGTATAGAGAAATGGAATAAATGTTGAATCATTGATGAAAATGGGACCTAAGGGTTGAAATGGTAATTATGGAAAATGACCTAATTACATTGTTTGATTAATTGGGATAATTAATTGTGAGAAATGAGGTAATGAAATGAAATTGTTGAGAATGGGAATGCAAAGGGGTAAAGGGTGTAGTTGAATTATTTATCACTCACCGGAATGAAATGTTGATTAAATATCCATTGTGCATTTATTTTCTGTTTAGAAATAACTGCTTTGGGCTATCGGTGGAGGATAGTCGTGATTGTTGTAGACAATGCATGATGATTAGGCAAACGGAAACTAATCAATGGAATGTGTCATGGAATTTGACGGTTGATAGAATACATTAACTGTAGGTATTGAGTGATCGTATATAGAACCAATGTGTTTGTATACGTTATGTGTAGAGAAGGAGATGGGGGATGTACTCCGCGGTTTAGGGGAAGATAGGGGATGTACCTCTAAACCGGATAGTGTTGGGAGAAGACAGGGGATGAACTCCGTAGATACAGCTCTTATGCTTGTCTAGAGAAGTGAAGATAGAGCTTATATGCTTATCTTTGTGAAGTGTGGATATAGCTTATATGCTTATCTGTGAATGTGGGATATTGTTGTTATACATATCTGTTGAGAATGTGGATATAGCTTATATGCTTATCTGTTGAAAAAGGGAAAATGAGAAGTAACTTGGACTCATAAGTCGTATGACATAAATATGTAATTTATGTGAATGTATCAGTGTTGGCCATCTATCAATTGCTAATCTTTTAGTCATTGCTCATGGTTGGTTTAGTGTATTTCTACTGGGCTGTGGCTCACCCTATATCGGAATATCATTTTCAGGTACAGGTAGCATGCCACCTCCAAGGACATAGCTTGGGAGGCTAGAGGCGGACATACTTTTGTCGTTTCCTTTTTGATGTATTACATGTAATTTCAAGCCAAGGGCTTAATGTGTAATGAGTTAGTACTCTTTTATTGTAACCAAGTGTTAACTTGGAAAGCTGTAAGCCCATAGGGCATTTGCTTTTGTTGTTAACATGTAATACTTTTGTAATGAAACTCTGATGTATAAAAGAATGTGGTTATCTCATATGTCAATGAATGTCTTATTTGATGGGTTTAATGTTATTATTTTGAGGGCGTTACAACTTGAGTGTCCGTGCACATGAAAATGAGTGATAAGGATAAGAGTGTGTCTCTTGGAGTCACAGTTTCAGTGCTCTGAAACACAAAACCATAGCATATTAATAAAGAGAAATAATTAGTGATAAAATATTTTTGTCTCCTTAAATACAAGAACAGAAAATTTATTATTGATGACGAAATATTTTTGTCTTCCACAACATAACCTTATGAGACGAAAAATATATTCGTCACGCAATCAATCAGAATTTATTAGTGATGAAATATTTTCATCTCCCACAACTTATTCTTTCAAGACAAAAATATATTTGTCGCCCATTTAATAGAAAGATGAAATGCCATCGTTTGCATGATGGAGTGTTTATTGGTGACGAAATATTTTCGTCTTCCATAACTTATCATTCCTAGACAAAAATATATTTGTCGCCTAATAAATGGAAATATACAACGACATCGTTTAATAGGTAGGGAATTTATTGGTGACCAAATTACATTCATTGCAAAATATATATATTTTGTGACAAAAATGTCCATCTCCAATGAGCTAAAATAATTCGCGCCAATGCAAATGAAATTGGCGCCTAAATTTTGTAGGCAAAATTTTTTTTCGTCCCCTACACGTTTGAGAAAAATTAAAACAAATGACAAAATTAATATTTTGTCATCTTTGGGTTAAATTTTAAGAGAAAAATTTCGTCACCAAATTTTGTCACAATAGCCTTGATTTCTTGTATTTTGTTTCCTTATTTAATTATTATTATTATTTTTTTCTTTTTGTGGAGAGGGGTTTACTGTGAGAAAGAATAGTAGCTTTGCACAAAATGTCTTCTTAAATAATAATGTTTGCATGTGCAAACGGCTTAAATGTGAGAGAGAATAGAGGAGCTTCAGTGCGAAATAGAAGAGATGGTTTATAGAGATTGTTTTCTCGAGTCACAGCTTCAATACTTGTGAAAGAGGAGACTCAAGTGCGAGAGAGAAACGAGGGTTTGTAGAGGGTGTCTTTTCGGGTCACGACTTTAGTATTTGTGTGTGTGTGAAAGTAAGTGATTAAGGTGAGAATGTCTCTTAGTTTCTGACGATGTTGTAGTAAAGAGAAATAATTAGTGATAAAATATTTTCATCTCAAACTCATATGTTCGTTGGCTAATCAACAAAAATACAAAAACAACGTTGTGTGGGGATGGAGAATTTATTGGTGATGAAATATTTTCGTCTCCTTCAACTTAACCTTATGAGACGAAAATATATTCGTCGCGTAATCAATCAAAATGTAATACGACACATGGAGAATTTATTAGTGACGAAATATTTTCGTCTCCCAAAACATATCCTTCCGACACAAAAATATATTTGTCGCCTAATTAACAAAAAGATAAAATGAGCATAAAGAGTTTATTAGTGACAAAATATTTTTGTCTCCCATAACTTATCCTTCCTAGACAAAAAATATATTTGTTACCAAATAAATAAGAAAATGAAATGACATCGTCTAATAAGTTTGGAATTTATTGGTGACGAATTCCTTTTGTCACAAAAAACTTTAAATTTTGTAACAAAAATGTTCGTCTCCAATGAGCTAAAATAATTGGCGCCAACAACAAAAAAATTGGCACCTCTTTTTTTTCCGACGAATTTATTTTTTCATCTCCTATAGTTTTGAGAATAATTAAAAGAAATGACAAAAGTAATATTTGGTCATGTTTGGGTTACATTCTAAAACGAAAATAAATTTTACCACCAAATTTTAAAAATTAATTATTGAAAACTCCATACTAAACAAGGTAAAGTTTTCTATTAATTTTGAAAATTACAAATTTTTATTATTTGTTTCTCTGTATTTTTTCTCACAAAAAAATAGCTACATTAATTATCTTTTTTTTTTTTCTTTGTGGAGAGAGGTTTTGGCCTTCGATTTTTCTAAATGGGTGTTCTAGACGGAAAGGGTAGAGTTGGTTCAGACAATGAGAAAAATTACTTGCGTGCAAGAGGGGCCTTCACTGTGAGAAAGAATAGTGGGTTTGCATAGGGTGCCTTCTTGGATAATAGCTTCAATGCTGGCATGCACGAAGGGCTTAAGTGTGAGATAGAATAGAGGGGCTTTAGCGCGAAATAGAAGAAATGGTTTACAGAGTGTCTTCTTGAGTCACGACTTCAATACTTGTGAGAGAGGAGTAGACTCAAGTGCGAGAGAGAAATGAGGGTTTGTAGAAAGTGTCTTCTTGGGTCACGACTTCAAGGTCCGTGTACATGAAAATGAGTGATAAGCATCAGAGTGTATCTCTTGGGGTCACAGTGTCAATGCTTCGAAACACAAAACCACAGCATTTTAATAAAGAGAAATGATTAGTGATAAAATATTTTTGTATCCTTAAATACCAGAACAAAGAATTTATTATTGGTGATGAAATATTTTTGTCTTCCACAACATAACCTTATGAGACGAAAAATATATTCGTCACCCAATCAATAGAATTTATTAGTGACGAAATATTTTCGTCTCCCACAACTTATTCTTCCGAGACAAAAATATATTTGTCGCCTATTTAATAGAAAGGTGAAATGACATTATCTTCATGATGGATTGTTTATTGGTGACGAAATATTTTCGTCTTCCATAACTTATCCTTCCCAGACAAAAATATACTTGTCGCCTAATAAATGGAAATATGCAACGACATCGTTTAATAGGTATGGAATTTATTGGCGACGACTTACGTTCGTCACAAAAAAAAAAAAAAATTTGTGACAAAAATGTTCGTCTACAATGAGCTAAAATAATTCGCGCCAATGCAAATGAAATTGGCGCCTCATTTTTGCAGACAAAATTTTGTTTTCGTCTCCTACACTTTTGAGAAAAATTAAAACAAACGACAAAATTAATATTTCGTCATCTTTGGGTTAAATTTTAAGACAAAAAAAAAATGTCGTCACCAAATTTTGTCACAATAGGCTAAATTTCTTGTAGTGACTGTGGTAAGGAATGGGGGTTGACAGATAACTAAACTTGGGGTGCTGGACAAACAAGCTCAAAGCCAAGTGGTTGGTCCAGTTGGGGAAATAAATAAAGTTCATACAAACGAACTACCGCCTTGAACAACACATAAAACAGAACAGGTAGCTCAGTGAAAAGCTTCCCTTAACTGGGGCTCGTGAAATATGGATCCTGTACGTAACGAATTTCAATCTCCATCGGGAAAGAAGAAAGAGTCGCCTTCCAATTCCTGGAAGTCCAGTCAAAATGATGACTGTGGTAAGGAATTGGGGGTTGACAGATAACTAAACTTGGGGGGCTAGACAAACAAGCTCAAAGCCAAGTGGTTGGTCCAGTTGGGGAACTAAATTTAAAACCCAATTAGTTTTACTTGATTTGCTTGTCAAAATCACTATTTACAATTAATTATACACAAACAGATTTACCTCAACACCAATTTGATATATGTGGGATTCTCAATTCAGAAAGTCACATGGCAACAGCGAATTCACTGATTTACCTTACAGTGAGCATGCCTTTATTTTGTCGGTATATGCAGATGGATTGTCAAGTCATGTGACTTGGTGGATAGGCTTTGGTTTTCTCGATTTTTTGCTTGATTTTTTTATTACAGTGACAACTCATTTGTAATTAATATATGTGGGATTCTCAATGCAGAAAGTCACATGGCAACAGTGAATTCACTGATTTACCTTACAATGAGCATGCCCTTATTTTGTCCGTATATGCAAATAGATTGTCAAGTCATGTGACTTGGTGCACATGCTTTGGTTTTCTCAATTTTTTGCTCGATTTTTTTATTACAGTGACAACTCATTTGTAATTAATATGTGTGGGATTCTCAATGCAGAAAGTCACATGGTAACAGTGAATTCACTGATTTACCTTACAGTGAGCATGCCCTTAGTTTGTCCATATATGCAGATGGATTGTCAAGTCATGTGACTTAGTGCACATCCTTTGGTTTTCTCAATTTTTTGCTTGATTTTTTTATTACAGTGACAACTTATTTGTAATTAATATATGTGGGATTCTCAATGCAGAAAGTCACATGGCAACAGTGAATTCATTGATTTACCTTACAGTGAGCTTGCCCTTATTTTGTCCGTATATGCAGATGGATTGTCAAGTCATGTGACTTGGTCACATGCTTTGGTTTTCTCAATTTTTTGCTCGATTTTTTTATTACAGTGACAACTCATCTCTTATTGATATATGTGGGATTCTCAATTCAGAAAGTCACATGCCAACACTGAATTCACTGATTTACCTTACAGTGAGCATGCCCTTACTTTGTCGGTATATGCAGATGAATTGTCAAGTCACGTGACTTGGTACACAGTATTTGCTTTACTCTGTTTTTTCATTCTAGTGACAACTCATACCTTATTCGTATATGTGGGATTGTCATGCAGAGGCATCTTTCTAAAGCCATTCATAACCAACTATATAAACAACTAAAGGTGAAGACACAACCTTACAACTCATTTCGCCCTACGAAATTATCATTCATTTGTTTTAAAAAATTAGCATGGCTACATGGTTCATGGGAGGGAGTGGGAATCACAGAGGTGGTAGGAACTTGCAAAGGGGTGACAGTTCACGACGAGGAGGGGGAAGACGAAGTGGCGATGCTGAAGATGAAACACCATTTCCTTTGTTAGATGCCTCTTGTGCTTATCATGATAGGTTTGGGAAGCGACATTTTGTCATGCCCAAGTACTATCGAGATCCATGTGGTTTGGTGGAGGATCCATCAAATAATCAAACAGGATATGGTTTAGCAAACGCTAGACTTCTGAAGTGGCCCGCACTATTTATAGAGCGAGTTCAAATGGAAAGATTATGTCGGGAAAATCGACTGAAGGTGCCAAAAGCACGTTCTATTGAGATCCAAAAGGAAGATCCTGATAATGTTGATCGACTATGTGAAAGACTACAACGTGAGATTTCTCAAATGGGCCGTAGGTTAGCCCGCGATATGCAGCTACACATAGTTAAGAAGGATTCCCAGAAGAACAGAACAGAACCAAATGTTGCGGCTATCAAGTGTATCATGGAGGATCCTGAACTTGTCTCTGACGCTGAGCTTTCGGATTATTCAGACTCTGAGCCACCTGCCGATTTAAGCGCGAATTAGGTGTTAATGTCTACACTTCGGGAATATTAGGTCATGCATTAATATGTAATGTCTGTGTTAGAGTAAGCGTTTCCGTAATGAGTTTGTCAGATTGTCTGGCTAATATTTGTCTGTCTAATTGTTATGTTTATCTATGTATTGTGTGTTAAGTTCATGGTGTCCACAATGTATTGTTGTCCGAGACTTATGTCTGTACTCCCTATGTATTTTTGTGGGAGACTTATGTGTTTTTTCCTCAAGGTTTTATGAATTACATTATCACCTTCTAACCCAAAACAAAGACAACAGAAAAAAAAATTATTTAAATGAAAACGGCTTTAGTAAAGCCAAAACAAATTTCTGAATAACACATTCTAACCCAAAACAAAGACAAGAGAAAAAAATAAAAAACAAAAAACTTTACATGAAAACGGCTTTAGTAAAGCGAAAAGAAATTTATGGATTACATTATCACCTTCTAACCCAAAACAAAGACAACAGGAAAAAAAATATTTATTTACATGAAAACGGCTTTAGTAAAGCCAAAACAAATTTCTGAATAACACATTCTAACCCAAAACAAAGACAAGAGAAAAAAATAAAAAATAAAAAACTTCACATGAAATGGGCTTTAGTAAAGCGAAAAGAAATTTATGAATTACCTTATCACCTTCTAACCCAAAACAAAGACAAAAGAAAAAATATATATATTTAAATAAAAACGGCTTTATTAAAGCGCAAACAAATTACTGAATAACACCTTCTAACCCAAAACAAAGAAAAATAAATAAAAAAAAAATTACATCAAAACGGCTTTACTAAAGCTCAAAAAATTTATGAATTACATTATTACTTTCTAACCCAAAACAAACACAAGAAAAAACAAAATAAATTTACTTTAGTCAAGCAAAAAAAAAAAATGCTGAATTACACATTCTAACCCAAAATAAAGATAAAAGAAAAGAAAAAAAAAATTAACATGAGAACGGTTTTAGTAAAACAATTGTAACCCAAAAAATTATTCTGAAATACATTATCACCAAAACAATGACAATAGAAAAAAAAAAAAAAAACCAAAAAAAAAAATTTACGCTAAAAGCGTGGTTCATAATCACGATTTCAGAAGAAAAAAATTTTGGCCAAAAAAGCGTGGTTCGAAAGAGCGAGTTCAAAAGAAAAATGTTTTTTGATAAAATCGTGGTGAGGAAAAGCGTGTTCAGAAGAAATTTTTTTTGATAAAATCGTGGTTAGGAAAAACGAGTTCAAAAGAAAAATGTTTTTTGATAAAATCGTGGTTAGAAACAGCGAATTCAAAACAAAATTTTTTTTGGAAAAATCATGGTTTGTAACAGCGAGTTCAAAGGGAAAAAAAAATTAATTAAAAGAGCGTTTTGTAACCGCGATTTATTAATCAAAAGCGTGTTTTGTAACCACAATTTTAAGATTTCCCCACTTCCACGCGAGAGAGGCCTATATGTGTTGAAATCGTGGTTCACAACCGCGATTTAGCCTATTTTGGGAATTCTTTCAAAACTAGGCTTAGTTTGGGAATTGACTTACTATTTGGCTTATTTAGGGAAATGCCCCGATGTTTGATGAGCACTCAATCTAAAGAAAATGTTGGTAATAGATATGGACATACATAACCTCAATTATATATTTATTATGCATTATTAGTTATACGATTAAAATTTTATCAATTTTGTTAGATTGATTCTTTATTGTAATTTAATCTAAATAATAAAAATTGCAACCAAAACTAAAATCTGAATTTCATAGATTGGTTTTTAAAAATATGGTTTCATTTGGGATGTGCTGGCCTGAAATGCAATATTAAAGTGAAAGACTTAGTAATTATATGTTTGTCATGTTGTAGAAAATTGAAGATCATGATTCAAACTTAGTCTTAGGAAATTAGGCTTTTAAGCCATCGTTTGGGAAGATGGTTGGGGTGGGTTTGGGGCTAAAATAGTCACAAAAAACAAAATAGGCTTTTTAGTCTAATAAGACAAAGCATCACATCCAACCCATAATCATTACATTCCTTCTCTCACAAAAAAGTCAAAAAAGCCAACCCACTTCCCAAACCAAGCTTTTTAGCCTTAGGCTAAAATAGCCAAAAAAATTAAAAAGCCAACCCACTTCCCAAACGAAGTCTAAGTATATCAGTTTAGTTAGGAACTTGAATGGATTTGAGCTTATAGAGCATATGTTATTAAATTTTTAGAACTAGCCAAGACATATTATTTTGCTACCACTGAGGTGTATATTTGTTACTGCCAATAAATGGAGTGTATATTGGTTTTGATGCTGATATAGAGTGTGTTTAGTTGTTGTTGCTGATGAATGGAACGTATGCTAGTTCAAGGGATGGCAACTTAGGAGGTGTACATTGGTTTTGTTCCTTCCTATGTTTATTTGTAGTAGTTTTATTATGTTTTTGGTTAGTTGTTCACCAACTGTGTATGATTCTTGCATAATAGTGAACCACCTTTGATTCCAATTTCCAAGTTTCATTGAACCATTTTATATGACAATAAAAGTCATTAAAATTGTTTTTAACATCGGCAGGTTCATATGTGTTTATTTCACAAGATTCACTTGCCCCCAGTTAGATCAGCTGTTTTTTGTGATTTAGGACAGATGAAAATATAATATTAAAAAAATGTATTTTTGCTAAATTGGTTTATAAAATAAAATTATTTATATATTAGTTTAGATGTAATTGATAATATATTAATGTTTTCCTTTTTATTTTGTTTGCAGATTGGTTTTTGATGACATTTGTAAGCATACTTGCAAATTAAGATCAAGTGTTGATATATTTTGTGGACTGATACTTAGTTTTACTTGTAAACCAAGATCAAGTGTTATTTTTTTTGTTAACTAATACTTAGTTCATTTTGAGATTAGCTGTGATGGTATTTTTGTTATACTTTATGAATTATTATTCAATTTGTTTGATGGATATATTTTGATTTATAATATAAATTGGTTACTGAATTGTTTTGTGGAGTGGTGTATAATAGTTAATGGATTTGTTAGTATATTTGAAGGCTATTGAGATATGAGCAGAGATATTTGTGAAACAATAATTTAAATTGAATTATAAAATATGAAATAATAAGTTTTGTGACGAAATTTATTGCAGCTTATATATGAAAAGTTTTGTTGATTTTGTTGTTTTGTGACTAAAATTTTTGTCACGTATACATCTTTTTGTCAGGAAATATATTTCGTCACCCATGTCTAACTTTTGGAGACGAAAAATTTCGTCAACTTTACATTTTACTGTGACGAAATTATTTCCTCACAAATGATCAACATTTGTGACAAAATTTATTCATCAACGAAAGTTTTATATACGGTACTAATAATTATTTGGTGACGAAAATGTGAATTTTTTGCGATAAAATGTTGTCTTATTGGTGACAAAAAATTTCGTCACTAAAGTAATGTTATTGGTGACGAAATTATTTTTCGTCACAATCATTTTTAGTGACAAACATTCAATGACGAAATTAGTGACGAAAATATTTCCTCACAAATACATATAGTGACGAAATTAGGTCTTTGGAGACAAAAAAAATTAGTCATTCAAGACCCAATTTGTTATAGTGTATCATAAAAAGATAAAATAGATTTTTTAATTTAATAAGATAAAATATCACATTCAACGTATAATCATTACAATATTTCTCTCACAAAAAGTTAAAAAAGTCAAAAAGTCTTTCCCAAACGAGGCTTTTTCGTCCCAGATTAAAATAATCAAAAAGCTAAAAAGCCAATTCACTTTCCAAACCAACCCTTATTCAACCATGATCGAGAGTTATAAATTTTGAATATACTATATTTGGTTGACGGATTTGGGGAGAGATTTGGAAAAAGAAATGAAAAAAGTGTGTGAAACTAGATAAAATATAGGTATATTTTATTCATATTTCACTTGCATTTTTTATTTCCCTTTTCCAAATCCCTCCTTAAATCTCCTAACCAAACACAACATAAAGAGAGCTCTAATAATGTGACAGTGATAAAAAAATAAATAAATAAATAAATAAATAAAGTCAAAACCATCACATCAATGGAGTGGGATCACCTTTTGAGCTCCTTTAGAGCATCTCTAACACAATCCTCCCACCAAGAGGATGAAAATAAATTTTTTTATTCAAAAAGTAAATATAGAGGACGTTACTATTTATTCAAACTCCAATCACAAACCTTTATTTTTTTTCTGGATGGGTGTTATCTACTGCAATTTTTTATTTTTTTTAACTTGTTGGGCATTTTTTTTTTAACATTAATCATCATTTTATTCTCTAAAGATTTCTCTCGAAAAAAATTTCATGAAAAAGTAAAAAAATTTTGTTCATTAACAAATATTTAATTTTGAAATTTTTGTAAAATATATTTAGTATTATACTCATTTTAAAGGTATGCTTTTATACTTTTTAATGATATCAATTTTATAAAAATTAAATTTACATATTAAAAGTTATTTACAATATAATAAAAAATATAGAATGAATCGTATTTTGGAAGGGATCCTCTATTTTTTATCCTCCCCCCAAATATGGAGAATCAACTCATCCTCCTCCCAAATAGAGATGGATTTAGAGGATGGGTTTGAGGAACAACAGGACCGGTCCTGAGATTTAGGAGGCCCAAGGCTACACTTCGAAAATGAGTCCCTCTTACATTGAAAAAAAAATATATGTGAATAAAACAATAAGTTATAACTTTTTTATTTGTTTATAGCTACAAAAAAATTTATTTGCACATATAATCATTAAAATTATAAATAAAAATTTACTTTCATATATTAATATAAGAAGCAATCATTACAAATACTTAAAAATAAATAAAAATCTAGTCTTATTGCTTTTTTTTGGGTCTCGTGTTCAATTGGGCCTATAGTATTTGAGTTTTTTTATTTTTACTTTATTTTATTTTGTTTTTATTTTTTAATATCTAAAGCACAAAATTATATTTGGAGGCCCCTATTTCGGGGACCCAAGGCGCAAGCCTCTCTTGCCTGCCCTCAGGGCTGGCCCTGAGGAACAAATCCTCCATATTTGAAGTTATGGAGGATGCATTGGAGATGCTCTTAGGGCTCATATTTTAGAATTCCAAAATATTTTTTTATATTTATTTTGTTAAACTTTTCAAACAGATTATTCTTATCAAAAGGTTAATAAGCTATCAATAGTAATTTGATCAAATTTATTTGAAAAAAAATAAACAGATTACATTTAAATTGTGCTAAGATAAATGCGATTTGATCAAGTGACTTATAATGTTCAATATGATTTTTAGTATGAATAATTTATTCAATAGACCTTACAAAATAAATTATTCGAATTATCATCATGAGTTAAAAATGAACCCATAATGAGCCAAACTAGACCATCAAGATCCAGTCCCTAAAAGAATTTTTTTTTAAAAAAAATTCAATTTACAAATATACTATCCAAATACAATCTAAAACTCTGTACAAACTATCAATTTTGTTTTTCTTCCTCTTTGATTCTCTCTTTTTGGTTAGCATTAGAACATCTCCAATGGTTGTTGCTATAATACCATTATTATTACTATAATTTGGCAATGAATAGTGCTATTTTCCAAATTATAGCAATGGTGCTCCAATAGTCACTTACTATTTTGGCAATTCTCAACCAACTTTCCCTCCTAGTTTGTAGGTGTTGTTTAGATATAAGTTTTTTTATGATTTTATTTTTGTTTATTTTTTGTCTTTTATGTCTTTTTTTAACTATTTGTAAAAAAAATTATATATTTATATTATTCTCGACTAGACAAATATAAAAAATGAAAAAAATTAGAAAAATTAGAAAAAAAATTAAATATAATTCAATTAGAAAAATTAAATTTGAAAAATTACTTGATTTTCTACTGTTTCAATTGTGTTTTTTAACTGAATTTGAAGCCACAAATATGTTCATATTTACTGATGTGGCATGTTTGGCAGTTGCTATTTTACTTGTCAAATTTGAGAACATGTATGATATATGTCATTTTTGGCAAGTAAAATAGCAAGCTATTGAAGACCCACTTTTTATCACTATTGCTAAATTATAACTTTGACAAGTGTTTTGAGAGCTCCATTGGAGCTGCTCTTAGTTGCAAATGTTTACAGCTATTTATTCTTTTATTATTATTATTATATTTAAAACAAGAAATCCACATAATTTCATCTTATCTCTCCTCGTTTTCCATATCATTTTTCATTTTAATCAATAACTTGACAATATATTACAGAAACTATAATTTTTTATTTATTTATTTTTTTTTTTCAATGGTATAGGAAGTAACGACATCAAGAATATTTTTCAGGAGGTTCACAATGAGTACTCAAAAAAAAAAAAAAAAAAGGCTAGACATTCAAATTTTTTTTTTTTTTAGACTTTTCAAATCACGCACAAATAAATAAATAAAATAAAATTCTAATACATTGATATCTTTGTTTCAAAAAATAAAATGTAAATATAAAAATTTACATAAATATATTTTATTTTTATCACTAGCATGATAAAAAAAAATAAAGAAAATTCTTTTAATTTAAATTGAGATTAACTATAAAATTGTTGATCAATTGCAAAATCATACAATTTTCATACAACGAGGTGGTGCAGAAGGTCTGAAAATCCAAGACCTTGTATTTATTAAAAACACTCTTACCACTTAAAAAACACACCTATTATATACTAATTTCTTTATTATTTGTTTTCATTATTCCTTATTTGAATTGCATATGTTTTATGTGTACAACCAACTAGTATATAGGCTTCCGTTTGGGAAGTAGGTTGCTTTTTTGGCTTTTTGACTTTTTTAACTATTTTAGCCTGGGCTAAAAAACTTGATTTGTGAAGGACTTTTTGACTTTTTGGCTTTTTTAACTTTTTTTGTGAGAGAATAGTGTAATGATTATGGGTTGGATATGATGTTTTATTTTTTGTAACTAAAATAGCCAAAAAAGCCCAGAAAAGTGAATTAGGTGAGTGTTCAACTAGACTAAATGTTCAATGAATTAAGGTACAGCATAAAATTTTAAGCTAAATTATATATATATATATATATATATATATATTAGCTTTGAAAGGTCCATGCATTACATGCTATTATTGCAGTATATTGTAGTTTGTATTTTGATAATTTTTTTAAAATTAAAATATTACTCTAGAACAAATCATTAGATATATGATAGAATTATGTGGTATAATATGTATCATTTTTTGTTTTGTTATACACCCGATAATGTAGACTCCAATTTTATTACTATATCATTTTGGGTGAATTTATGAGTCTTTAACATTTCTTCCAAATAGATAAAAAAGAAAAATTATGGCACGTAACTTTTCTTAACAGATAAATATAAAATAAATACTAAAATAATTCTCCCATGTTAAAAAAACTATTAAGATAATTAACTAAACTGTAGAAGAAAATATATATATATATATATACAAATAATTTATTTTATTTATACATGAATAATACTCGTATAATAAATGATCGATTTTATTAATAAATAAATCATTAATTAAATTAACAATTTTTAATGGTATAAAAATATTTTTCAGTTAACCATTTTGTTAATAAATAAATCATTAAGTCACTGAATAGTTTTTAATAATATGAGAAATATTTTTCAATAAATAATTTTGATAATTTATTATTACATAGGAGAATTGGTTTTCCCCCCCTAAGTATTGTGTTAAATGAAAATTTATAACAAATGATAATTGTAATTTCTAACATTATAAGACCAATTCATATTTAAAACAAACTTTATGGGTGTATTTGTAATTTGTTAAAAAATAAAATATTCATGTTTCACAATTGATCAAGAATGTTTGCGTAATTACGAAAAAACCTGTTTCATGATTGACCAAGAATGTTCACGTAATTATGAAAAAATCAATTACATAATTGACCAAAAATGTTTGCGTAATTACGAAAAAAACATTCACTCAATATATAGGCCACCATTAGTGTAACGCCCTCAAAATAATAACATTAAACCCATCAAACAAGACATATGAAATAACCATATTCTTCTATTCATCAGAGTTTCATTACAAAAGTATTACATGTTAACAACAAAAGCAAAATGCCCTATGGGCTTACAGCTTTCCAAGTTAACACTTGGTTACAACAAAAGAGTGCTAACTCATCTACACATTTAGCCCTTGGCTTGAATTTACATGTAATACATCAAAATAAAACGACAAAAGTATGTCCGCCTCTAGCCTCCCAAGCTATGTCCTTGGAGGTGGCATGCTACCTGTACCTGAAAATGATATTCCCATATAGGGTGAGTCACAGCCCAGTAGAAATACACTAAACCAACCATGAACAATGACTAAAAGATTAGCAATTGATAGATGGCCAACACTGATACATTCACATAAATCACATATTTATGTCATACGACTTATGAGTCCAAATTACTTTTCATTTTCCCTTTTTCAACAGATAAGCATATTAGCTCTATCATCCTCTCAACAGATATGTATAAAAACTATATCCCACATTCACAGATAAGCATATAAGCTATATCCACATTCTCAACAGATATGTATAACAACAATATCCCACATTCACAGATATGCATATAAGCTATATCCACATTCACAAAGATAAGCATATAAGCTCTATCTTCACTTCTCTAGACAAGCATAAGAGCTGTATCTACGGAGTTCATCCCCTATCTTCTCCCAACACTATCCGGTTTAGAGGTACATCCCCCATCTTCCCCTAAACCGCGGAGTACATCCCTCATCTCCTCCTCTACACATAACGTATACAAACACATTGGTTCTATATACAATCACTCAATACATATAATTAATGTATTCTATCAACCGTCAAATTCCATGACACATTCCATTGATTAGTTTCCGTTTGCCTAATCATCATGCATTGTCTACAAAAATCACGACTATCCTCCACCGATAGCCCAAAACAATTATTTCTAAACAGAAAATAAATGCACAAATGGATATTCAATCAACATTTCAATTCGGTGAGTGATAAATAATTCAACTACACCCTTTTTCCCCATACATTCCCAATCTCAACAATTCCATTTCATTTCCTCATTTCTCACAATTAATTATCCCAATTAATCAAACAATGTAATTAGGTCATTATCCATAATTAACATTTCAACCCTTAGGTCCCATTTTCATCAATGATTCAACATTTATTCCATTTCTCTATGCCAAACATGCATTTAGGTTTATTACGAATAAAACCCCAACTTTTGTAAAATTACACAAAAGCCCCAAACTTTCACAAAATTACCAAACCAACCCCAACATCTCAAAATACTAAAATTTAAAGACAAAATCCATAGAGAGGAGTAGGATATCCCTACCTCAAATCCGGAGCCCCAAAGAAGAAGATGACAAAACCCAACGTGCTCCAAAACCCGAAATTTTCAGATTAAAATGTAGCCCTCGATGATCAACAACTTTTTTGTAAAGGCCAAAGATGAACAAATCACTCATACTAGATCAAAACCTAGAGAGAAGGTAGAGTTCTAGAGTGAGAGGCTCAACAATGGTGTTTTTGGAAAAGTAGGAGAGAGAAGAGAAAGTGAAAAAGTGATTTGAAAAGTCACAACTCGGGACTTAAACCCAGTCGCCCCGCTCGAGCGTCAAACACTCCGCTCGAGCGTCACTCACAGACCCCCGCTCGAGCGTCAAAACTCCCGCTCGAGCGCTGGATGCACTCTCCCAGCACTTTTACAGAGCCAAGTCTCCGCTCGAGCTTCCAACTCCCCGCTCGAGCGGAACTCACACAACCCCGCTCGAGCGGCCAACTCCACGCTCGAGCGTCCAACACTGCACAGAAAATACTGGATGGGTGCAATTCCCGCTCGAGCACCAAAACCCCCGCTCGAGCGGACAGGCAAAAATCTGGGCAACTAGTTTTGGTTTCTAAACTCAACCAACTTGTAACAAACCTGCCCAACACATCCTATAACTCAAATATGAAGAAAAAGGGATGCAAACAAGATAATAATCAACTACCAACATCCACGGACACATGTCCGGATCACTGTACAACAAGGGTAAATCCGGGATCGCTATAATTAGTAAATTATTCAAAATAAAAGGGCAAAATCAGAAAGAAAAAGCGAATCACAGGCTATTATTACAGTTAACCATTTTTAATAATTTTTAATGATATGAAAAAAAATTCTAGTTAACCATTTTGTTAATAAATAAATTATTAAATCAATTAACAGTTTTGAATGATATGAGAAATATTTTTCAATAAATAATTTTAATAACTTATTATTGCATAGGAAAATTGATTTTTTTTCCTCCTTAGTATTGTGTTAAATGAAAATTTATAACAAATTATAGTTGTAATTTCTAGTATTATAGGACTAATTCATATTTTAAACAAACCTTATGGGTGTATTTGTAATTTGTTAAAAAATAAAAAAAATTTGTTTCATAATTGACCAAAAATATTTATGTAATTACGAAAAAAACATGTTTCATAATTAACTAAGAATATTTGTGTAATTATAAAAAAATCATATTATATAATTGACCAAAAATATTTACGTAATTATAAAAAAAAACTTTCATTCAATATATAGATTATTATTAATAAATTATTTAAAATATAAAAAAAAATCAAAAAGAAACAACGAATTTCAACTAACTTAAGTGATTCTTATATATACCAATTTTGGTGTCATGAAGCCCAACTTTTGTCTCCAAAAGCTTTTGCCACCTGTAATTAGATAATAAAAATAAATAAATAAATAAATACATCCACATCCTCCCCACCCCATCCCACCCCACCCCACCCCACCCCACCCACGTTCCCTCACATATCTCAACCAAACCAATTCTGAACTTCCACAAACACCTTTTTTTTTGTTACACGATCTACAAACACCTTTTCAAACGCATATTCATCTCTAACATATTTAAGACTATTGTTTTTCACAAATAACCAAACCAATTCTGAACTTCCACAAACACCTTTTTTTTTGTTACACGATCTACAAACACCTTTTCAAACGCATATTCATCTCTAACATATTTAAGACTATTGTTTTTCACAAATAAAAAAAAAAAAAGAAGATAGGGCAAGACTATTGTTTCTTTTTTATGGTAAGTAATATAAGAATCATTAATTTTTATATTTTCATTGATTGAAATTTTTGTTTTTTCGTTTTCCATATATGTTTTGTTTATATATTCTGTAAATTGTTTAAGAATTTTAAATTTTTTATTTTCCAAATCAAATCAAAATCAATTCGAATGGTTTCTGGTGTTGCGTGGTGGCGTGTGTGAGAGAGAGAGAGAGAGAGAGAGAGCAGGCGGGGAGGTTGCTGTACAGCGAAGAATGGTTGTTGGATTGTTGTGTGTGCCGGTTTGATTTTCTAACAATATTTTTAGAATTTATTTTTTAAAAACTAATATAAAAAGACTATTTTCAAACTATTTTTGTTCTCTCAAGAATGATGGCAGAGAAAGTGTAAACAAGACTATTGTTTCTCTTTGATGGTAAATGATTTAAATATTTTCAATTTTAATATTTTTATTGATTTTATTTACTTATTTTCATATATATTTTTTAAATTGTTGAAGAGTCTTGAATTTTTTATATTCTCAGTCATAGAATTTTTTGTTCTATTTTGTTGATCATGTTGACTGAAAAAATAACAAATAAAACAAAATTAAAAAAAATGTAGACGTTATAATTTGAATTTTAAACTTATATTTTTATGAATTTTTTTTCATAGAAACCGCCATATAAAAATCTACATGTTTATAATGTGATTTTTTTTTTTTTGAAAGTTTTATTGATGGAAACATGTAGACATTATGATGTGAAATTTTTCAATTTTTCTTTTTATTTTTTTTTTGATGGATGAACCAATTCTCTCTCTTAAAGTCTTTATTTGTTATTTGGGTTCTAGAGTTGTGTTTATATATCAATTGTGATTAATTAATTCTTCACTTTTTTTTTCAGTTCTTTCTCTCAATTTTTTGGACTGAAACTTTTTCTTTCTCAATTTCTTTTTATTTTATTTATTGTATTTTTTATTATAAAATATCAATTGTGATGAATCAATTCTCCACTATTTTTTACATTTCTTTCTCTCAATTTTTTTTGACTGAATTTTTTTTTTTCTCTTTCTCAATTTCTTTTTAATTTATTATATTTTTTATTATGATATATCAATTTTGATTGACCAATTCTCCTTCTCTCAAACTCTTATTTGTGTTTGATATGTATTACTAGCTAAAACTTTTTCTCCAATTTTCTCTCAATAAGAAGTTATATTATAAGATAAGGAAATTTTAAAATATTTTAAAATTAACAACAGAAAACATATAGGATAGCTATAAGATTATGCACGAGTAACAAATAATTTTCAATTTACTTGTTATATAAGATAAGGTTCAATTTATTTGTTTATTTTTTATACTTATTGATTAACAAATTATTTGTAGATAATAAGAAGGTTTCAACAAATATTAAAATTGAAAAAATAATAATTTAAGATACCTTGAAAAATTATGTATGAGTGTAGTTTTAAATTTGATTCAGCAAATAAAAAATAAATTTATAGATAACAAGGAGGACACCAAAAGTTATTAAAATTAAAATTTCAATTTATTTGTTATATCAGATAAGGTTCAATTTATTTGTTTATTTTTTATACTTATTGATTAACAAATTATTTGTAGATAATAAGAAGGTTTCAACAAATATTAAAATTGAAAAAATAATAATTTAAGATACCTTGAAAAATTATGTATGAGTGTAGTTTTAAATTTGATTCAGCAAATAAAAAATAAATTTATAGATAACAAGGAGGACTCCAAAAGTTATTAAAATTAAAATTTCAATTTATTTGTTCAACTTTGCTTCATACCCCCAGTGGGGGTCGCGCCCCCAGTGACGTGGCGCGCCCCCACTGGTCAGAAATCTAAAAAAAAAAAAAAAAAAAAAAAAAAAAACAGTTTTTCCGGCCAACCCCCAGCTGACACCTCACTGGGTGTCACCCCCAGCTGGGGGTAGCAAGCATTTTTCTTATTTGTTATATCAGATAAGGTTCAATTTATTTGTTTATTTTTTATACTTATTGATTAACAAATTATTTGTAGATAATAAGAAGGTTTCAACAAATATTAAAATTGAAAAAATAATAATTTAAGATACCTTGAAAAATTATGTATGAGTATAGTTTTAAATTTGATCCAGCAAATAAAAAATAAATTTATAGATAACAAGGAGGACACTAAAAGTTATTAAAATTAAAAATAGATATTTAATTTTTTTTTTTTTTGTGATCTTTCTTTCCAGTTCTCTCTCAATTTCTTTTTATTTCTTTCATTTTTCTTTTTTCATGATATATAATAAAGTTATTAAAATTAAAAATAGATATTTAATTTTTTTCATGATGTTTCTCATAATTTTATGAATTTATAATGTATATATATATATATATATTTGGTGGTGAAAATTAGGAAATATTGTATATTTTTAAAAGATTTGTGTATATTATATTGTTCATATTTTTTGTTTGAAATATATACCAAGTAAATGTTATATTACACATAGTTAGAAATATTTAATTTGTATTACATTACACTTATAATTCATATGTATATTATTATTAAAAAATATAATAAAAGAATAATATAATTTTTTACTAAATTTACACATACATCGCATGTGCCTTAGCTACTAGTATATAAATATATATAGATATAATGCAGGGTGTTCAATACCGCTAGAGTCGCCTAAGTATAGGGGTGGGGAAAAGAGTTCTCAAGATTAGATTCCAAGTTAGTCAATGTGACATCGCTCAAAACTCGATCCCACAAATTGTCAAGACTCGGTGTCAAATTATTACTGCATTCATCCCGTTCGAAAATAAATTATTTTAATAATTTTTTAATTAAAATATAAAATAAAAAAAAATTAATATATTTAACAAATTAAGTTTGAGCGAATTGCTATCAAATTGAGTTTAAATTTATTCATGAATGACTTTATTCATTTACAATTTTATCTACAATGTTGCTCATAAATTATTTAAAGTTACTACTTTTAGACAAATGGGCTTGGCCATGACTAAGGTTGCAAACGAGACAAGCCAAGCCGATACGAGCTTTAGTATGTTTAAACTTTTTTATTAAGATTTTAATGAATTTGAGTTCGAACTCAATAAAAATTTAACGAACTGAGCTCGAACTGAGTTGGCTTAGGCTTGACTCGAGCTCAAGCTTATTTACGAGACTTTTAATGAGCAAAAAAAATTATAAACTCATATTTACGTATGAGACTAAAGTTATAATTAAAATTTTAATTATACATTTATAAATACAATATATATAAACATGCTAAAAAAATTAATATTTTATCAAAATAATAATATTTACTATCACTATGATATAAATATACTATCTATAGTTAATTATTATTTATATTTATATTTTTTAAATATATAAATAATATATTTATCTTATTTTTCATACATATTTAAACGAGTCAGCTAACGAGTAAAGGTTTAGAATATTTAGACTTATTTATTAAAATTTTAACGAACTTGTTGGCTTTTTTTAGCTTTCGAAGGTTACTTTCGTACTTATGAGCGTGCCAGCAAGGATCAATCAGTTCTTACAGAATTGTAATTGCCAAACAATTATTCAGATGATTGGGTTATGGTTCTTTCGGCCTCAATAAAGAGGACTTTTACTGGTGGCTTACTGGTAATTTGACTTCAGAAAACTTGAGCATAAGAACAGTTAAATAAACCGAAGTATTTCATTAGTATGAAAAAACTTACAATGATCTTAGTTCCGTAGAGAATTACAGCGGCAATATACTCGAAAACTACTCCTACAAATGAAGTGCAGCGTAGGAACTTAAAGTACAGAAATATAAAGGACAGGAAATAACACTGGAATATGTAAAGTAATTCTTTAGATCTTTTTCTCTCCCTTTTCTCTGAAGTCCTTCCTGCTATTTATACTTTCCGAAGATAACCATCGAATTGTACTTCAAACCGTCGAACTGCTCCTCCGTAATCGCTGATCATGCTACCTTATAAGTAGCTCCACTACGCCTTCACTTGTAGTTAGGCTTCCCCCTTATATTCGAATTTGAATGTGAGCAACTGTTGAAGCCACGTCACTGTACGTCTCTTTGTTGATCCGCTACTACTCAGATCTTATAATAACCAATATTAATTGCCACGTGTATGATCAGGATCGAAGACCTACCTGGTCTCCCTATATTACCCTCACTTTGCCACGCGTCGAATTGTCACTGGCTTAGTACAAAATGTGTAGCCAACATTACCCCCCGCACTAATATACCAAAGACTTGGTGATATTAGTGGATCAGAGTCCCTTTTCCCACGTCTTAGAACGTGCATGGGTTTTGCATCTTCCCAGAAATGCAACTGTCTCACACCATCTGTATTAATACTCTCGTCTTGATCCTTTAAGTACTTTCACTGTCTTATTATTCGAACAGACTGATACATTTCATGGCCAAATTAATTCTTTCCTCCAATGATGAAGCATACGAAGAGTCATATGTCAATGCTATTCCTCGTCGAAAGCATGCATTTATTAGCCACCTTTACCCACCTTTCTATATTCTGGTCATGGACGCCTTTGCAAACTATCGACCTTTGGATTACGAAAACATTGCTCTTAATCCTTCGATTCAGAAGGCTACAAACAAAGACATAAGAATTTTCCCCTTTGACCTACCTTTACAGTTCAAACAATTTGCTCTCAAACCTCTGATTCGTAAAATTGCAAACATGGATTTGAGCAACTCTTCTTCGCAAATTTCTGTATGGGATAAAGCTGCAACTTCTTCCTCTTCTGGAGGTTCTGACTGGACAAACTGGTCAGTACCTGAGACTTATGATTTAAAGGAGCGAATCAACCACCATTTTGTTGAGTTCACTGACCCTTTAGAGTTTCCTTCCTATGCTCGAAGTTCAGTTGTTTATCCTTATGTGCCCATTGACCATCGGCGTAGTCTCTTGTAGCATGGTATACATCTTCCATGCCTACAAAGATAGTGCACTCTGCTCCTCGCCCAGAAGAAGCCCAAGGGTATAACCCATCATTCTTAGCCCAGAAGGTGAAGATCTGTTCTTCTGACTGGCTTGATTATATTAATGCCTTTGTTCCTTCTGCTCCCGTATCATCCTCGAAAACAGAAGCGTCCACACCTTCTTCTTCGTCTCCCGAAATTGATTTTCCCCTACCAATTCTTTCATGGACAGAAAAATTGAAGATTGCCCTATCCACGGAAAATGTCTTTCCACCTTATAAATCTCTGCCTTCTCCTACCCCAGCTGAGCGGAAACAGGCTCAACTTCTGCTTGCAGCCTTCTCTCACTTGCCCTTTAATGTTCTCGAGGACGAAGTCCCTTTTAAGAACCTTCGATGGGCTTGTGACATCATGACTAGGGGCCATGTCCTTAATCCCCTTGCTCAGGCAGAACTTCATATGTTTCTGGACCAACTTCCATTGCTTCTTCACTGGCATCGCAATTCTGTGGCTACTACACAATCTTTAGACCAACTTTCGTCCCTTCGAATTCATGCTCAGTACGAAGCAGAGAACTTTATTGAAGAATTCAATGATTTCAAGAATAAAGACTCTGCGTATTGGGATGACTTAGACATTGATGAATTGGAACAAGGGTTAAGAGAGGTGGCCTTCGAAATAAAGGCTGAAGAACTCTACTATGAAGTGAGAGCACATCAACTTATGTAGCCAATGCTAGAAAATTTAGAAGATAGAATAAGAAAAGAACAAAAGTTCATTGATCATTGTTGGACTAAATTTCATGATCTTGTTATTTATTCCATTCCTTATTTTTATGAGCTCGAGTTTATACCGAGATAGGGTCAACTGATGTAATCGCTCTGATCTTAATATAAACAAAATTTGTCTTTGTTTGACCCTGTCTTCACTTGTATTTTTACTTGTGTTTTAAAAGTCAACTCAGAGCTTCGAACTTCGAACAATTTCATCCTTTGAATCTGGACTTAATTGTTTTAAATAAAACACTAAATGAGCCAATTGTAAACCTTTCCAATTTGTGAAATAGAGTTTTGGCTGATTTGCAATTGGAAACAGTGCTTCAAATCTAGCAATCTTACATTTAAAACCTGTTTTGACCATAGTCAACATCTAGTCATTGTTATCATTGCTTTTGATGTTTCGAACACCAAATCTCATCCTTAAAGAAACTCAAGTTTTGCTTCGAAGGACATTACCTTTGTTAAAGAAACTCAAGTTTTGCTTCGAAGGACATTACCTTTGTTAAAAACTCTAAAAATAGGTCTTTAAGCTCTTTGAAAATAAATACTCGAGTATTTTTATATTTTGGGTAGGGCAACATACTTCGAAGCTGGCTTCTCTGTTTTCGAAGCCGTTTGACTCGGCTTCGAAGCAAAATATCTTACTTCGAAACTAGCCTTAACAACTGGGGTTTGTTTTTCCCTCCAAAAGCATCAATGTTGAAAGAAGCTTTTGTACTCGTACTTTTAATACTTAACAGCTCATGTAATATATTTACAAATACGAGGGCTTTAAAAACCCTTTTGTTTTGTGTTCTAAAATCACCTGCTCTTCTAATCGCACAAACCCCTCTTATTACCGATCGTCGGCTTCTCTGTACTTCCTTTCCCGAAGAAAAACATACCGTCAATGGCTTTTCCTTCAGTATCAGTCGTAGAGCATATGAGCCCATCTGTGGCCCTGAAGAGGATTATTGATGCGGAATGCGAAAAGTACAAAGCTGGGGAGAAGAACGCTATTGATGGACGCATCTTTGTCCCTCGTCGCCATGTGCAGTCAGACTATGTGCTCGGGCCCATATTCAAAGAGGTCCTCACTGAACTCCCATCCCTGTATCCCCGACTGGAAAACCAATGTCTTCTCTATGAAGGTGGTCTTGACTGGAGGAACTGGAGGGTAAATCGCCCCCACCGATGCTGGCCCACGGTGAGACCAGAGTGGCAGGAGTGGTATGATCGGGTTATTCCTGCTAGGACCCTGGACCTTCAAGAACTCTGCCTTCTCGATGCTCTCAGACTATCTAGGGTAACTATTTCAGAAGACCCTTTCCTTGTTCCCGTTGCCCTATGTTTTTGGAATCCTGTCTTTAACTTTTTCCAATTTAGATGTGGGATGATGGCCCCTACTGTTCTTGATATTTGCCATTTACTGGGACTATCTCCTATTGGCACTCCTTTTGGACCAGATTATCCTGATTTAGCAGTCCCTTTCTTTCTCCCCTCCCTTAACTCATCTTATAGTGATTTCGCTAGGGCTGAGAATAAAAGACAGGGCCCTGTGACTGATAGGGAATTTTTTTCTTTCTTATTGTATTGGCTTTGTAAATTTCTTTTTTGCACTTCCTCTCAGAGAATTATGCCTGAATTTGCCCCTCTTGCCAAAGCCTTTGTTTTACAGAAAAAGGTGGCCTTAGCCCCACATGTTCTAGGGCACGTGTATAGAGTCTGCTCCTTTTTTTGTGAGAAACCCTTAGATACTAATCATGGGGGGCCATTCTGGATCCTTCAGTTTTGACTTTTCGCCTATTTTACTGAATTACAATCCAAATGCCTTAAATTTTCCGAGCCAAACCCTCTTACTCATGGCATAAGGATAGCCAATGCTTCACTTTACCCTTCTACCTTTGCTTTTTACTTCTCTTTCTTTCACCAGCTTCCAGCCTCCCTTCCTACTTACTGCTTTCGTCCCTTCGAACCTTCCATTGGTCCATCTTGGTTGAGGAATTTTCTAAGTGACCAGTCCTGTACTTCACTTATTCACAAGGATATATGGGCTTCCATTCTGATTCCCAGAGAGTTATTCATCGGGACTTTGAACCCGAAGGTTTACAAATGCATTGCTGAACCTTACTGTCCAACTCAGTTTGCTAGACAATTTGGCCTCACATAAGGAGTCCCAATACCTCTCTGTAGCAATACAAATCTCAGCCTTACCAGAAGGGATTTGAAAGTTAGGAAATCCAGGCTAGAAGAGGCAACTTTGAAATTTGTAGATGACTTAGCCACCTTTGAATACACCCCTTTCATTCCTCAAGGTACCGTGTTGAAGAGGTACCAAAACTGGTGGGTGACTAACATGGAGATTTATTTGGTCATTCCACCTTTAAGCCTACTAACAGTGTTAGATGTGATCAAGCCCAAAGAAACTGGAGAGGTCACTTCTTACACTGTTTCAGAATTAGCACATGCTGCTCCTGCTACTTCAATTCCTCCCAGAGTCACCCGGGCTGCCTCGAAGAAAGGTATACCCTTGTCTCTTCTCCTTTTGTCTTTCATAATGCATTTTGCCTTATCTTTAATTCTTCTTTTGTGGGGGTGGTCAATCACAAAAGAAGAGGAGCCTCTTTGAACTCGAAAAGGGAACATCCAATATTCAAAGGAAAGAAAAGGAAGAATCAGATGAAGAGGAAGAGTTATTTTTGAAAAGAAAGAAGAAGGCGATCGTCTCTTCATCCGACTCGGTAACTGCCAGAGAGTCAGAAGATGAATTCATCTCTTTGGAATATGGATCGCAGCTTGAAGAACTTGAGGGAAAAGTTGAGAAAGAAATTGAGAAAAAACAGACCCTGCCAATATAGAGGAAAAGGAAAAGAAAGGTGACTGTCTCTCCTTCTGATATGGTCGAAGACTCTGATTCTGAGACAATCGCCACAGCCATAGAGAAGAGAAAAAAGATGTCTGCTTCCGCTCCTATCTCAGTCGAAGATACCATCCATGAAGCAGCCGTCAAGACAATAGAGCAAGAACATCCTAAAGCCATGATTGTCTTTGAGAGAGCTGAGAAGAAACAGCAGCAACAGTTTCTGAGAGATGAACCTGCTGCTGTTGACATACTACAAAGGGAAACTGTAAGAAGGCAATAGACTGCCAGAGATTACACCCTTCGCAGTTCCCCCATTATCGCCGATACTTCTGGAGCAGGTAATTTTATGCTTCTGCGATTTTTTTTTTCTGTTAGCCTTTGGTATCGAGGTTTAACATTGCCTTACATTTCTTCCTCTTGCAGCGGCAACTCCTGAGTTCATCTTTCCGATGAGACCTCTCTCAGTCTCATTCGAAGTGGATCAGATGCAGGATGTAGGGACTACTCAGACCATACTTCCATTTTTAGGGTCTACATTTTCTACATTTTTCCTGAAGCCAAGTATTCCTGCACCTTTTCCTCTTGGTTTGGCCCCCTATCTTTCTTACTTGACTCTTGACTTTCCCCAATTTACTTCCTTACCGAGTCTTGCTCCTCTCTCTCCTTCCAAGAAGACTCCAAGTGCTACCTTGTCTTTGATGAGTGTTGACAGTTCTCCAATTCGTGACTTACTACCTTTATCTAGCTCCAGCCCTCCCTCTCTTGATTCATTGGTGACTAGGACCATGGAGACCATCAAAGATGCTCCACCCATTTCTCCTATTGCTATGCAATCTTCTGTGTCTCCCATGGCAACTCTCTCTGCTCCCCTCATGTCTACTGATGAGATTGATATTTTTGAAGCAAGATTAGCTAGTATTTTTGACATCACTTCTACTTCTCCGACATTCGATGAGGAGACTGAGCCATTAGTTTTAGCTGATTCTTTGCTGAAAATTTTTGAGAGCTCTCTTTCCTCCGGCAGCCAACCTTCTGTGCCTTCGATAGACTTGGACACCTATCTAGACCTGCTAATTTCTTTTTCGAGGATTCCCTTCGAGGCTCTACAAAGGCCTATAATAAAAAACGAGTTTCTTCAATGCTGGAAACTTGCTGAGCAGTCTGGTATGGATGTCTCTAACCACCTATCCCAGGCAGTAGCTACCATCGATTTTTACATCAGCATCTGTCATGCTGCCAAGGCCGCAGATGAGAAATTGGTCAGAGATCAAAGTTTTATTTCTCAAGTGCATACTGAAGTATTGACGCTTAAGGAACAACACTCCTCTGCCTCTCACTTCCGAACTCAACTGCTGGAGAGGAAAGCTCAACTCGAAGAGGAGCTTTCTGCAGTGAATCAAGCCTTACTCCGAACTGACCTCAAACTGCAAATCACCAATCAAGGACTGGCTGATCAAAAGAAAGATATGACTGCAGCTATTCAACTGTTTTCGTCGTTTACCAATAGGAAATCTGTTGTACAAAAACAGCTAAAACATTGTAATGATTTTTGGGCTAACTTGTGGCACAATGTACTTGACTCTTTATAAAACATTTCCTTGTTTACTATTTTATGTTCTTGTACTCACTGTTTATTTTATTCCTTGTGTTTCCCAAATAGTTGGAAAATAAGGTTTTAAATATCTGCCATTAATCTTTTGGGATGCACATAACCACTCAGATCTTTCAAATGGTATGCCCCAAAAGGCAAAACTCTATGAATTTGATATGGTCCTTCCCAGTTAGGTGACCATTTGCCAAATCTATGGCTTCTAATCCCTATTGGGAGTATTGTCTTCCACACCAAATCATCTTCATCGAAGCCAATGTGTTTGACTTTCTTGTTATAATTTTTGGCTGCTTTCTTCTTCTGAAAGAGAATGCTATTTAATGCCAAAATTCTAGCTTCATCTATATCTTCTAATTCCAAGCACATACTTTGATAGTACTGCTCAGGATCCAACTGGTCTTGGCATCTTACCCTTAAAGATTTAACATTGATCTCCACTGGTAACACTGCATCATGCCCATAAACTAAGGCATAAGGAGTGACTCCTGTGCTTGACCTTGGGGAAGTTCTATAAGCCCACAATACATCTAACAATAAGTTATGTCAATCTCTCGGATTATCTTCCACAACCTTTTGTATTCCCTTTTTTAAGGACTTGTTAGATGACTCAGCTTGACCATTGGCTTGTGCGTAATATGGAGTGGAATTCACAAGGCTAATCTCGAACTCAGCCACAAAAGACTTTACCATTTTCCCATCAAAAATAGTCCCATTATCGACCGTTATCGTTTGTGGGATGCCAAATCTATGGATCAAATCTTTAATGAACCCAATAACCTCCGTCTGATCTACAGCTTTATATGGTTTGGCTTCGACCCATTTGGTGAAATAATCAGTAGCCACCAAAATAAAACAATGATGCTTCGAAGAAGGAGGGTGTATTTTTCCCATCATATCCATGGCCCATCCTCTAAATGGCCAAGGCTTTACTACTGCATGTAGATCAGTTATGGGCACATGCCTTATTGTACCATGCTTTTGACATGCCTGGAAACCCTTTGCATATTCTATGCAATCTTTAAGGATAGTCGGCCAATAATAGGAATGTCTTCGAAGTAGCCATCTCATATTTACACCAGGCTAATGTGCACCACAGATACCTTCGTGAACTTCAGCCATAGCTATTAATGCTTCTTTTGGCCCTAAACATTCTAACAATAGACCATCTCCCCCTCTTTTGTAGAGATCATTGTTGTATATGATATATTGCACAGATTGCAATTTAACTCTTCTACTGGCTTTCGAGGATGGGCCAACCAAGTATTGTATTATTGGATGTCTCCAATCCTGTTCCTGCAGATCATTATAGTTGATTTCCAGGACCATGTTCCTCTTACTTAAAGGAGGTATAGGTTTTTGGTATGTCGTTTGGCTTACATCCCAATGGGTACCATCTTTACTCTTGAAATTCGAAACTTTCTACGCCACATCGTTAGCTCTATTATTCAAGAATCTCGGGACATAAGTTACATTTACTATTTCAAATTGAGAGAGCAAATGTAATGCGACGACATAATATGGCAGCATACTTATACTTTGACACTTGAAAATCCCTTTTACTTGGTTAACGACCAATTGGGAATCTCCAAATATGTCAACTGCATGTACTTGTAATCCAATAAGAATTTCCAATCCTACTATCAAAGCTTCATATTCAGCTTGATTATTAGAACAAGCAGTTTCATCTATTCTGAAACCATGTGTGGTTTCAATTCCTTGTGGTGACTTGATTACTATACCAATTCCAATTAGGCCATTGGCTTTCGATCCATCGAACCACATTTGCCATGGCTCGACACTAGCCATACTGAGTTCCATTATTTCTTGACTCTTTGTTTGAGATGGATGGTCTGCCAAAAAATTGGCTAAAACTTGTCCTTTCACTGCCCTTTGGGGCACATATTCTAAGTGAAATTCTGACAGGGCTAATACCCATTTGCCAATTCTTCTCCTCAACATAGGTCTAGATAACATGTATTTAACCAAATCTGTGGTTGCAATTACCAAGACAGTTGTAGGCAAAAGGTAATATCTTAATTTCATTACAGCAAAATACAATGCAAGCCAAAGCTTTTCTACAGCTGAATATTTACATTCGCAAGAATTTAAAAACCTACTAAGGTAATAAACAGCTTGCTCCTTGCCTTCCTCATTGTCTTGGGCCAAGAAAGCTCCCAATGAATCTTCTGCTGCGGCTATGTACAACTTCAAAGGCTTAACGCCATTTGGTGGCATCAGTACTGGAGGGTTGGCCAAGTAGGCTTTGATTCCATCGAAAACACTTTGATGCTCCGTTGTCCACACAAATTCTTCTTCATCCTTCAGCCTTAATAAAGAAGAAAAAATTTTAGTTTTCCCTGCAGTGTTAGAAATGAATCTTCGAAGAAAATTAACCTGACCAAGGAACTTTTGTAATTCTTTCTTACTCGATGGAGGTCTGGCTTCAATGATGGCTTTGGCTTTATTCTGGTCGATCTGTATTCCTTTCTTGTGTACTACATAGCCCAAGAAGTTTCCAGATGATACGCCAAAAGCACACTTAAGAGGATTAAGCTTCAATTTGAACCTTCTCATTCTTTCAAAGGCTGCCTCTAGGTGAAACAAATGTTCCTCCATGGATTGGGATTTAACCACAATGTCGTCAATATAACATTCTAAGTACCCACCAATAAGGTCATGAAAGATAGTGTTCATAGCCCTCTGATATGTGGCCCCAACATTCTTCAGGCCAAACGGCATTTTAACCCATTCGAAGGTCCCAATATTCCCAGGGCATCTAAATGCTGTCTTGTGAACATCTTCCTCCGTAATGCAGATTTGGTTATAGCCTGAGTGTCCATCCATCATTGATAAAATGTGATGTCCTGCTGAGCTATCCACCAACAGATCTAATATAGGCATAGGATATTCATCTTTTGGAGTTGCCAGATTTAGGTTTCTAAAATCAATGCATACTCTCATTTTGCCATTTTTCTTAACTACAGGTACAATACTAGATAGCCACTCAACATACCTGGCTGTTCTGATAAAGCCTGCCTTGAGTAATCTAAGAATTTCTTCCTTGACTTTCTGGATCACCTCTGAACCCATTCTTCTTGGTTTTTGTTTGTATGGTTTGAAGTTAGGCTTCATGGGAAGCCTATGTTCCACTAATGACCTATCCAATCCTGGTAGTTCATTGTATGACCACGCAAAACAATCTTTATATCTTCTCAGAATAACCAATAACTGGTCTCTATCAAGAGAACTCAACCAAGCACTTATATAAATGGGTTGTTGTACAGAATCTTTCCCTAAATTTATTTCTTCTAAGGGGTCTTGTATCTGAGTACCTACTGGAACCCCTTCTTTGATCTTCTCTGACTTCGTAGGAATCTCCTTGCTGTGTTCTGCTTCCAGGCTCTTTGATTCCTCCTCTTTATTCTCCTCCTCATGGACAAAATCTGTCCAAAAGGTTTCTTCTTCCTGTATTTCTTGGACTTTTGTTTCTATGTCCAATGCACAGTATTTATCAAGAGTCAAAACTCTGGCTTATTGCTGCTCACGCTTGCAGCCAATCATCATGACTTCTTTCTCCTGCTCTCGAACTTTCTGGACTATTGACTTTATATCCAATATTGAAAATTTGATTAAAGCCAAAGACATGGCTTCTGGTGCTTCATCTTGCTGCCTATAACCAGGCATCATTGTCATCTTTAACCTCTAGCTCTTCACCAGCACTCTCCTGGACTAAATGCTTCAGGTGTGCTACTTCCTTATCAGCCGTTTCTTCGGCTGAACCATCGAATTCCATCAGTATACTGAGCGGTGCCACGCCATCAATATACAACTTGGCTTCTGCGAAATTAGCACAGGCTATGAAAGGTTGAGGATCTGCATTAATTTCCTTCGTCTTCCCATTGCCTAGAGCTATTATCATTTTTTGATGCAAAGAGGAAGGCACACATTTATTAGTGTGGATCCAATCTCTACCAAGTAAAGCATTGTACTTCGCATTGCTATCGATGACAAAAAACGCTGTCATGCAATCCTTGGTTCCCACACTCAGGTTGATGGGTAGAATTCCCTGGGCCATCTGCTTGTCTCCAGCAAAACCAGCGATGGTTGTACTGGTTGGGATCAACCTGGGATTCCTTTTTCCTAATTTCTTCAAAGAGGATTTCGGTAATAAGTTCACCGCCGCTCCATTATCCACCAAGACTCGGTTTAACTGAACCCCATCGAAGAAGGCCTTAATGTACAAAGGCTTAACATGCTGCGTCATGGAATTCGAGGGATATTCGAATGGATAGGAGAGGTTAATGCTTACCACTTCCTCGCTCTCATATTCAGCTTCCATTGGGGTAACCATTTCGAAATTATCTTGCACCATACTCGCTTGTGAATCTTCACTAGAGATCGGAATTAGATCAGCTTCCTGCCCCTCTTGATTCTCATCTCCAGCTTGGAATTCCTGTGGTAGTATGTGTACCATGTTCACTGATACCGAGGGAAACGAGCCAAACTGGATGGCTGGCTGTACCTGTTTCCCCTCTTGGTCACCTTGGTCAATTTCCTCAGAAACATCCTGCATGATGCATTCTGGTATTTCATTGCTAACGAGTCCCTTCGAATGATTTTCCTCAGCTGGCTTTCCAACCAGAAATGTTTGCTCAGCCATGAAGGCTTCGAACATTTCTTCTTCCACCATTTATTTCTTCTGGCTTACGCCAATATCTTCTTCCGTTTCGCTACCACTCTCCATCAGAGCTTTCTCCATCCTTGCTAGACTTTCCTTCTCCTGGCTTTTAGTTCAGAATGAACCTTGGCCAACTGTTCTCTGCTGCGATCCACCTTGTTTTGTGTAACTGGTTTTGAATTACGGTCTGACTTTTGATTCTTCTCTTCTCCAGTCTGGATCATCGAAGAACTCTCTCCACTTTCTTTCAGGTCTCTCTGGTATTGGGTGTACCTACGCTGAATTTTTCTCCTTTGTGATCTGGAAATAACGGGGACTATATCTGGTTCCCTCGTTCTTGGGTGTTTCAGCAATACCCAGTTGTTGGGGGCCACCAAAGGAGGCTTAACCATCCTACTTTGATTTCCAAAATTCCTTTGGGAAGGCATTTCCCTAGGTTTGTTTTGCATCACAAACCAATCTGGGACTCCAGGTACCCACGAACTCACTGACCCAGACATTGAACCGCCCCTTTCTTCTTTCGAGGTCACCTTCGAGGCTGGCTGTGAAGACAATCGTTTGGCCCTGTCTCCAAGCTTTGAGCCTGATTCAGGTTCTCGATGATGGTGATCATTTTCTGTCCTTCGTGAAGCTGACCCCAGGGGCCAATTCCTGGCTTTGATCCCAAAACCTGAACTCTTCTCCAGCCTTCTTTCAGAATGACTACTTTCCAACCTGTAATAGTTAGGTGATCTGGACTCATATAAGGGCCTCTTGCCTTTAGCATGCATTCTATCAACTGCAGGTTCAACCACTAATGGCTGCCGCCTAACATTAGCCGGATACGGCCTTTTATTATAAGCATTGGTTGGTTTGGGACGCCTCTGCACATCCGTGTAATACTGCTTCCCATCGACTGGAAGGCCTTTCAACCACTTATAACTCAGTCTGCACCTGGGACACATTCGTTGCATTACGGCTGCCTCTAGGGAGTCATCATCTAGTGCCTCTTCATCAGAGTCTTCCCTCTGATGTGGGAAATCTCGTCCCATGGCTGGTGGACTTCTAAGGTCTTTTTTGGTTGCTGTCTAGTTGGCCACATGCATCTGTACATTGACTTCCTCCAATTCTTTCAGAGACAGGTTCTGAAAATCTGACATAATGACATTGGCTGCCACCTCTCCAATTTCTGGAAATGGATTGCTATCGATCCCCATGGCTTTTTCAGCTTTGGCTGGGAACTTCAAACTCCCTTTCCGAATTTGTTCTTGGATCCTGTCTCAAAAAACAACACAGTTTTTAGTCGAGTGAGACCAAGAATTATGCCATTTGCAATATATTTTTCCTTTAAGTTCATCAAGAGATGGAATTTTAACACCTTTTGGTAACTTAAGGAAGTTGGCCGCAAGCAAATGATCAAAAATGTCATCTGCCTTAGTTAAATCGAAAGAATATTTCCTGTGAAGATCTTTCTTTTTAAACTACTGGTCAATTGTTATATCTTTATGAATTAATGCTTCACAGATCATAGGCTCTTTTCCCACAATTTCTGCTGCATCAATCTCATAATTAGGATCTTTGTAGTATGTCCTATATGATGCATTATTTCGATCCTGTTCCTCTTCTAGTAATGCTTCATATCTAGATACTTTATAAGTCAGTTCCACTAAATCTCTAAACTCTGTTGAATCAAACTTCTTTCAAAGCCTGAACTCTAGGCCATTTTGGGCCAATCTTACAAATTCAGTTTCTGGCAAAATTACTCTACATTTATTTCGAGCCCTCTTAAATCTGGAAATAAACTGAGTAGCCTTCTCTTCAGGCCTTTGACTCAATCTGGCCAAGTCTGCCATGGAAACTTCTGGCTCTGATTGGAAGAATTGGGCATGAAATGCCTCTTCCATTTGTTGCCAAGTCTGGATGGAGCCAGGTGAAAGGTTAATATACCATACAAATGCTCCTCCAGTTAGAGAATTTGGGAATAGTCTCAACTTTATATAGTCATGATTGGTAAATTCACCACATTGAGCGGCAAACCTAGCAATATGTTCTACTGTTGATTGGTTTCCGTTCCCATGAAAGAGGACAAAATCTGGTATCCTGAAACCTCTTGGATATTCATGTACCCTATCGACCCATTCTGGGTATGGTTTTCTATACACAGGGGTCTGGACCCCCCGAGCCATTGGTCCACATAACTCCCTAACTATCTTAGTGATCTGGTCCCTAGGGACCATATTTTGCGCCTGCTGAACCACCATTGGGGGAACAAACACAGGATTTGGTGGACAACCTTGTGCTTGTGGTCCTCTTGGTCCATAAGGTGGTACATTTGGGACTGGCTGTCCCTGTGGTAGAGGGTGCTGTTGGGGGTGTAGGTAACCTCTTTGAGCCTGTCCTGCGAAAGGACCCACGAAAGGTGCTGGAACAGCTATTGTATCCCTTCCACTTGTAGGAAAACCTTCCAACCCCCCGGGTATAAATTCGAATAAGGGATTATTGTACCCCCTGGTGCCAGGTATGGCTTCGAATGTGGGATTTGGAATCATTCTTATGCCATTTTCTTGTACCGGGCCAGATCCACCAATTTGCATGGCTTCACTGTTGAACATTGAGGCATTCTGGCCTGCTACAGGCCTTGAAATGGGTTCGTACCAAGACTGAGGTGGTAATCTTTCATGAATCTGATTACTGGTTTGACCATTAGAATGTCCATTAGCTTGCATAGGTTGTTTGTCTCTAGCCAATCTTTGCTGAGGGACATTCACCTCCTCTATGTGTCTTACATTCGTTGGTTGGTGGTTATTCATTCGATCCAAAAAGGATACTGCCCACCTTTCTATTGTGTTTATTAATTGTTGTCCCATGGCATCTACCAAGCCGCCCCACGGATTGACTGGCTGAGTAGATGGGACACTGGATGGTCCAATTCCTTGGTCTCGTCCACTATTACGAACAAATGGTATTTGCTCTGAAGTATTGGTCTGTTCGACCATGGGTTCCGATAGGATAGGAGTTTCCACAGGATGTGTTATCACATTATCCTCTGGATTGGATGTCTCCACCTCTCCTTCCACGCCTTCTTCCAAACGTTCATTTTCTCATTGTCTCCTACGTCTAGCCATTTTTTAAAGTGTCCCACTGGGCGTGCCAAAAATATATGTTGGCTTTTTCAGCTTTCGAAGGTTACTTTCGTACTTATGAGCGTGCCAGCAAGGATCAATCAGTCCTTACAGAATTGTAATTGCCAAACAATTATTCAGACGATTGGGTTATAGTTCTTTCGGCCTCAATAAAGAGGACTTTTACTGGTGGCTTACTGGTAATTTGACTTCAGAAAACTTGAGCATAAGAACAATTAAATAAACCGAAGTATTTCATTAGTATGAAAAAACTTACAATGATCTTAGTTCCGTAGAGAATTACAGCGGCAATATACTCGAAAACTACTCCTACAAATGAAGTGCAGCGCAGGAACTTAAAGTACAGAAATATAAAGGACAGGAAATAACACTGGAATATGTAAAGTAATTCTTTAGATCTTTTTCTCTCCCTTTTCTCTGAAGTCCTTCCTGCTATTTATACTTTCCGAAGATAACCATCGAATTGTACTTCAAACCGTCGAACTGCTCCTCCGTAATCGCTGATCATACTACCTTATAAGTAGCTCCACTACGCCTTCACTTGCAGTTAGGCTTCCCCCTTATATTCGAATTTGAATGTGAGCAACCGTTGAAGCCACGTCACTGTACGTCTCTTTGTTGATCCGCTACTACTCAGATCTTATAACAACCAATATTAATTGCCACGTGTATGATCAGGATCAAAGACCTACCTGGTCTCCCCATATTACCCTCACTTTGCCACGCGTCGAATTGTCACTGGCTTAGTACAAAATGTGTACCTAACAGAACTCAAGTTCAAATTTAAACGCAAAAAAAAAATATAACGGACCGAACTTAAATAAACTTTTACTAAATCAAACTCAAATCTATTCACAAATTACTTTGTTCATTGATCACCCTAACCATGACTTGGACTAATCATTTTAATGGATGGCTTCAAGGGCCCTACTGTCTCACCCAGTGGCCAAGCATGAATTATATTTCTTTCACTCTTTGCGAAAATCAAAAAACTTTTTTTTCTGTCTTTTTTTCACGCCACTTGCTAAAAAAAAATTTACTAAATTTATTTTATTAAAAACAACTTTACTAAATTTATTTTTTTGGGACAAATAATTCTGTTCGTTCTTTAATTTCCCATGCAAATTTTTGAGGCATTTGACTAGGACCCAAAATCAATTTCTATATATGTGTTTATAATTTAAAATTTTGCATGAAAATCTTATTCATACTTTTCAAATCTTAAATGCAATATTAGAGAAATGTCCACTTTCATTTTCAATTGAGTAATGCCAAAGATCCTTAAAATATTATTCTAAAATTTATCCACACTCAAGTTGTTAGAATTATGATTTTTATGGACTTATTTTGGGCTAACTTTAAGCTCAAATTTGCGTGAGGTCCACACGTCTTTTGGGATAGATCCAAAGAGGTGATGTGTTCCTTACCTCATGGCAAATCACACGATAAAAACAGTTCGTCAAAATCATTTATGAGTGAATGAGAAATTGACGTCGCTTTTGGATTCATGAAATGGACACTTAAAGAAGTAATATGTGGGTTCCTTTGGAATGGTTGTCTCACATTGAAACTTTAAGAGAACTTATGTGTGTATATAAGTTATAGGTGAGAATATTTGGGTTGGGCCTCAAGGGACACCCCAAATTTGTAGAAGGGATGAGTTATTGACAAAATGAGTCTTGGCTCAAACCACCACACTTGCACTCTACCGTTCGTCTAAACAAAATTAATTTAATTTTTCTGTCCAAACAGTGTCCTTTTTCAGTCCATTTTCCAACAGTTTAAACAGATTAATTTAATTTTTCAGTCCATTTTCCAATAGTTTGAAAACTGCCTAGTAGTTTTAGACAGATTTAAAACTGCCTAGCAGTTTCCAATTTAAAACTGCCCAGCAGTTTCCAACAGATCTAAAACTGTTTTGCGCCTGTTTTGTTTGAATTCATATATGTTCAGTTTGAAAATCATACCTGTTCAGCCCTATAAATACCAAGGCATTTCTAACAGGTTGAAGATTCGACATTTTCTTGTTTCTTTCCATTTTGCTCTCTTGTTTACATATATTCTTTATATTAGTTTTAAAGAAAATTCTGAGAGTATAAAACACAGGTTCTAGTTGTCCATACAGATTGTTTGGAGTGCTACTACAATCTATGTAAATTATTGTATCTTGAGAGATAGATGCCATTTATCCGTAAGCACCAAAGTGGGGCGAATCGGTCTTAAGGATAGAGTGTCACACATTCGACTTAATCTATTTTTGTACTTATTCATTTCATTAAATAAATTCTGTAAATAATTTATTTTTATTTGTTTGATTTGTTTCAAGTTATTTATTTTACATAGAAAATTGTTTCAACACAAATAATAAAGATTTGAGACTTGATGGATTATTAAACAAATTAACAATTGACATGCAACAGTCCAAATTATTATAGATAAATTGAGTGATGTTTTAAATGTGTGAAAACATATTTTATATAATAATTTCACCACTCAAGAATATACATTTATTATTTTATTGATATGTATATATTCATTGGATACCACCCAAAAATAAAAAATAAAAATTGAGAGGGAGGTTTTATGAACATCAAGGCCGAGCTAAGCCCAGGCGTAGTAATAGGCCGTTCTATGGGCTGTGGTGAAAAGGGCTTAGCAAGTGGACCTTAGTGTTAGCTTGGTTCAAGTATGATTACAATCACCACGGTCGAAGTGGTGATAATTAGCTCGATCATGGTATTCGGAGCCGAGGTATTATGGCTTCTGGTGATGGACCTTACTCTGGTTAGCGCGGTCAAAGCTTGCTGTAGTTACCTCGGTCTCAACAGACAAAACCGAGGTACAAGTGAACAAGAGCCGAGCTATGAGTTACATGTGAAGGCGTTGGATTAAGTACGACAAAGTGCTAGTGTTAGCTCGGTCATACTTTCATCCAACCGAAGCAAAACCATCTCACTTGGTTTAAACAGTGAGGGGGGTGTTGAATGATAAACATTATCATTCAGGAGTGTGATTCCTAGGAGGACTCTACGGGGAGGAATAAGAGTCCTACTCAGATTGTGCCAGGCAAAAACTATAAAAGCTCACAACATAACATGTGTAGAGGTAACACAACTTTGATTCCAGAATACATAAAGCTTTTGTTTATTTGTCTATTTTGGTTGACTTAGGCATCGAAGAGGTATCCGGCACACACCCACCGGCTAGCTCACGTTTGTGTTTTCAGGGAGTAAAGTGACGACGTTTGGAGGAGCGCAGACTTGATCAACAGGATTATACGAGAACATTATTTCGTGCTCGTACAATTGGCACCATCTGTGGGAATTCCACAAAGAGCAAAACCTCTTGATCAAGCTTTCCTCTCTAGTTAGAAGTAATGGTGCACAATGAAGACTTGCCGCAATCAGCCATTGATGGGCAAACCCCGGAAGGGGGTGAGAGGCGCAAAGATTTGCCTTCTATCCCTCACATGACGGATTTAGAACCCCAGTGACAGAACCCCTGGAGGGATGCAAGGGGGAGGCTGGCTAACAGCCCCCGTCGCTCTCAAAGTCTTGAAAGACAGAGGCGGAGGATGGACCTTTAAGTTTTGGAGGATCGCGTGAAGGAGCATGACGAGTTAATAAGGAGGATAGCAGCAGACATTGAGTCAATGAAGTGCCAGATAAAAGAAAAAAGGGTGGCGACAGGAGAGGGGCGCAGAGGCAACATGCCCCCTCGCCACTCGAAGGATCGTGATAGGCGTACCACACCATCGCAAACAGAAAGTAGGAGCCTTAGAGCAAGCGATACTCAATCAAGAACTTCCAAGACTCGTTACTCCAGGTCTAAGAGAACAAGAACTGAGAGGTCATATACTGAGGGAAGCACCTATCGACCCTCGCACACGCACCAGACGTCATCTAGGCACACGGAGTTGCCTAGATCATCTGACTTACAAACTGTGCTTGAAGAAAGGGCACGATAGAAGGAGGATACTAGGGCACGCGACCCGCGTAGAGTTTCAGCAGTTCAGCGGTATCACCTCGGACGCATGGGAGCGTCGAAGTAGGAATGCCAATGCCGCACCTTGCTTACAAACCAACCGACAAAGCATTAGCAAGGTTATAGAGCACGCCGTTCGTTCTGGCAATTGAGAACGCGCTACTACCTTCAGGCTTCCACCAGCCCAAATTCACCACTTATGAGGGGAAGACAGACCCCTACATGCACTTAAGCCACTTTCGCCAGGTTATGGCAGTATACCGGCGAAACGAGGCTTTAATGTGCATCCTATTTCCATCCATCCTTAGCGACCTAGGATTAACCTGGTTCGAAAGGCTACTAGAAGGCAGCATTGCCTCATGGGCACAGTTGGCAGAAGCATTCGTGACTAGATTCAAGACGAACACCAAGACACCAGTGGAGATTGACCAGCTACTCTCCATTGACATGGGCGAAAAAGAGACGTTGAGGTCCTACAACAGTCGCTATTGGGAGACCTTCAACCAAATTGGAGATTGCCCTACGAACCTCGCCATTGCACAATACAAACGGGGCCTGCCAGTCGGTAACAAATTGAGGGACTCAATTACTATGACGCCACCTCTCACGATGGAGGCCTTAATGGAGAGAGTGCACCAACATATTCGCGTGGAGGAAGATAGCGCCCAGGCTAAAGCAAAATCTGGCACAACAGCAATGCCAGATAAAAAGACTACAGCAAAAGTCAACACGGTAGAGCAACCTAACAGGAATGGGCGAGGCAGACGGGCCAACAGAGAGGACCTAGACAAAAGGAGGTTAAGAGTTCGCACTGTCATTACCACTGTGTTCAAAAAACCAATCTACCGAATTCTCAATGAGATACGCAATGAACCTTTCGTTCGATGGCCAGCTAAGTTGGGAGAAGTACAAAAAGACTATGACGAGAGGTCCCGGTGCACCTTCCATGATGAAAAGAGGCACCGCACTGAAAATTGCGCGCCGTTGAGGCAGCATTTGAAGGAGTTAGTGGCAACTGGGCACCTGGACCAGTACATAGAATGAGGAACACAACCAGTCCCCCAGAACCACAACAACCCAAACGGGATGCCGGTCGATGCTCCACCTCAAGGCGTAATTAACATAATACATGGGATATTCGAACCTGAGCGGATATGTGAGCTTAGGGGGATGATCAAAAAGGCTGAGCACTTAAGGAAAGTATTAAGTGCACAACCTACCATCAAAAAGAGGAGAACAGAGGCCACAAATGTCATATCTTTTTCGGACAAAGATTTAGCAAGGATATATTGTCCTCACAATGATACACTGGTTGTCACTCTACGCGTCAAGAATTTCGACATCAAGCGAATTTTGATTGACCAAGGAAGCTCATGTGAGATAATGTATTACGAAACCTTCCAACAACTGAAACTGGAGGACAAAGACCTAGCACCTGCAACATCCCCCCTAATTGGATTCAACTCAATACCAGAGTAGCTAGTAGGCAAGATAATCCTCCTAGTCAAGGCAGGAACCATGACAAAACAGGTAGAATTCTGGATATTGAAAGTCCCTTCCACCTACAACATAATCTTGGGGAGGACATGGTTGCACGCTATGCGATTGGTAGCATCGACCTACCATCAAGTATTACGGTTCCCCAACGCAGCCGGAGTAATTGAAGAGGTCTTTGGAGACCAAATTATGTCCAAACAATGCTTCGTCACAGTAAATGGTAGCTGCGCTGCCAAAGGGTATGTACAGGTAATAGAAGAACTTGAGACCAATGAACTATTTGCGGATATTGGCAAGGCAGCTGAACAGAAGGCAGTAGAAGACTTGGTACCGGTAAGGATAAATGAAAAAGAACTCGAGAAGTTCTTTTTGCTCGGCTTGTCTTTGTCCACACTGAGAGAATAAAGGTCATGGAATTCTTAACCTCTAACATCGAAGTGTTTGCCTGGACGCCGTATGACATGCCTGGCATTGACCCAAACTTCATCTGTCACCAACTGAACGTCCACCTAACTGCCAGACCAATTATACAACGCACTCGCAGATTAGCACTTCACCATGCCGAAATAGTGGCGGAAGAAGTGGGAAACTTGTTGGAGGCAGGAGCTATCAAAGAAATACACTATCCCAAATGGATCTCCAATACCGTAGTAGTACCAAAGAAGAACGAAAAATGGCGTGTCTGCGTGGACTACAAAATAGTCAACAAGGCATGTCCAAAGGACAGTTTTCCCCTACCACGGATAGACCAATTGGTAGACCTGACGGTAGGACACAATCGACTTAGCTTCCTTGATACGTACAAAGGTTACCATCAGATCGCTATGTATGAACCAGATCAGGAGGTCACATCCTTTACAACGCCTAGAGGATTGTATTGTTACAAGGTCATGCCCTTTGGCCTAAAGAACGCAGGGCAACATTCCAACGAATGGTCACCAAGATGTTTAAACCATTGTTAGGCAGAACAATGGAGGCTTACATAGATGACATGGTGGTCAAAAGCAAGAATGAGAAGGACCATCTCAAGGACTTAGATGAGATGTTCCAAATTTTGAAGAAGAATAAGTTACGCCTAAATGCATCCAAATATGCATTTGGCGTAGGATCAAGCAAATTCCTAGGCTTCTTGGTGACCAACCGAGGTATAGAAGCAGACCCTTCTCAGATCAAAGCAATCCAGGATCTAGAAAGACCTAACACAGTAAAAGAGGTGCAGCATCTCACTGGCCTAGCTGCCGTTCTCAACCGGTTCATAAGTCGGTCGTCAGACAGATGTCGACTATTCTTCTAAGCGTTAAAGGCCAAGTTTGAGTGGGATGAAGAATGCGACCACGCCCTAGAAAGCTTGAAAGAGTACATGTCTTCTCCACCGTTGCTAGTAACCCCAATACCTAGAGAAGAGCTCTTTTTGTACTTAGCAGTTTCATAGCACGCAATCAACGCGGTGTTGGTCAGAGCGGAAGGAATTCAACACCTACCCATCTTTTATGTTAGCAAAACCTTGTTGGGCGTAGAAACCAGGTACCTACCATTGGAAAAACTGGCCTTAGCCTTGATGATAGCCTCAAAGAAGCTGTCGCATTACTTCCACGCCCACACCATAATCGTCTTAACAGCTTTTCCATTAAAAGTTTTGTTTGAGAGGGCGAACTTTTTTGGGCAAATCTTGAAGTGGGCGGTGGAATTGGGACAATTTGATATCAAGTTTCAACCCAGAACCGCAATAAAAGCCCAAGTTTTGGCAAACTTTGTGGCAGAGTTCACACCAGAAAGTCATCACATCTGCCCTGTTGACTTGACTGGTACAACAGAAAAGGGGATGGAAAGTGCCGTAGGAACTGCATAATCCCCAAAACAAGATGCCCAGCCACATCCCAAGGCATACCATATTGAAGAAAATGTGGAAGCGACAAGCCGTGCTATACCCAGCAAAGACTCATCAACAAGTAAAACCTTGGTACAGTCAGATAGTGAAGAGCAAACCCTAACAGTAGGCATAAACTTGGAAGAAAACATCAGCAACACTCGTGACCCCAAGACATCATCCAACCCCTCCACTTGCTGGAAGCTATTCGTTGGAGAGATATGAAACTCTTTGTGGATGGAGCATCCAAGAGGCACGGTGCAGGACTTGACATAGTTCTCATCTCACCAGATGGCCTAGTAGTGGAACAAGCAGTCAACCTTGGCTTCCCAGCATCAAACAATGAAGCGGAGTATGAAGCACTTTTAGCAGGCCTAAATCAGCACTCTACATGAAGGCCACCGAGCTAATGGTTTACAGTGACTCTCAGCTAGTAGTAAACCAAATTTCAGGCGACTACGAGGCAAAAGATGAGAAGATGGCTAAGTACCAAGAGCTAGTCAGAAAGGAAATCGTGAAATTCGAGGTAGTACGGATAGAACAAATCGGCCGAGAAGAAAACAGTAGAGCAGACGAACTAGCAGGCATCGCTTCGATGGCAGATACATCCATCCCACATCCATTACTGATCGACTACCTACCAAGACCAAGCATTGAAGAAACCGAAGTAGCTGAGGTATGCTGTGCCGAACTAGGCCTCTCATGGATGGATCCCATTATAGTATTCTTGAAAGACGGCATCTTACCCGAAGAGAAGAAAGAGGCCAACAAAATAAGAGCAAAGTCACAGCGATTTTGGCTCTCCCCATCAATGGCCTTGTATAAAAAATCCTTCACAGGGCCTTACCTGAAATGTGTTCATCCCAGCAAGGTCGAAGCATTCTTGTTCGAGATACACAACGGCGTATGCGGAAGCCACCAAAGGAGAAGATCTTTGGCCTACAGAGCAATTTCACAAGGATGTTGGTGGCCTTACATGCAAGCAGATTCAGAGAAATATGTCAAGAAGTGCGAGAAATGTCAAAAGTTCGCACACCAAATACATCAACCAGCCAGAGAACTTCTACTTTTAACTAGCCCATGGCCCTTCGCAATGTGTGGCTTGGACATAGTAGGACCACTTCCAACGGCACCCGGTAACAGAAAATTCTTTTTTGTAACGACGGACTACTTCACAAAGTGGGTAGAGGCAGAAGCACTCACATCAATAAAAGAGAAAGATGTGAAGAAGTTCGTCTGGCAGAATATCATCACTCGATTCGGCATACCTAAGGCTCTAATATCTGACAACGACACTCAATTTGATGGCAAAATTTTTAGAGGCTTTTGTGAGGAGTACAAGATAGAATTCTACAACTCTACACCGGCATACTCCCAAGCAAATGGCCAGGCGGAAGCATCAAACAAAGCCGTCTTGGATGGATTGAAGAAAAGGTTAGAGAAAACAAAAGGCAAGTGGGCTGAGGAGCTTTCTCATGTTTTATGGGCTTACCGTACCACACCTCGGCGATCAACTAGAGAAACACCATTCTCTTTAGCCTACGGCATGGAGACAGTAATCCCACTGGAAGTCGGCCTCCCCACAATTAGAAGTGAAAATTTTGACTCAGACTTGAATAGAGAAGCCATAACCTTGGAACTTGACTTAGCAGAAGAAAGAAGAGAAAGAGCACTAGTCCACATCGCTTTATATCAGCAAGAGTTATCCAAAAAATATAACAAGGCAGTACATCCGAGGCAATTCAAGAGACTGGGTACTACGTAAAGTAATGGGCAACACTTTCGTACCAGGAGATGGCAAGTTGGGACCCAACTGGGAAGAACCATACAAAGTGGTTAGATTAGCAGGAAAATGAGCATACCACTTGGAAGATGGAGACAGCAAGGCCATTTCCAGGCCATGGAACACTGTCAATCTTAAACTATTTTATTTTTAGTTTTTCTTTAAAGTACTTGTAATTTTTCTTTTTTCAATAATACAAGTAGTTTTCTTTTCAGCATAATTGTTTTCTTCTGTAAAAAATGTTTTAGTAAGCTAGGGGCAATAAAAGAAAAGTTGGCAGGAATAACCAAACACTTGGCTCTAGGTTGGCAGGAATAACCAACATTGAGCTCTCTTCAGCCGAGATCAGGATCTAGGCTGAAGAGGTTGGTTGGAAAAACCAACACTTATTTCTCTTCAGCCGAGATCAGGATTTAGGCTGAAGAGGTTGGTTGGAAAAACCAACACTTATCTCTCTTCAGTCGAGATCAGGATCTAGGCTGAAGAGGTTGGCTGAAAAAACCAACACTTGGCTCTAGGTTGGCAGGAACAAACCAACATTGAGCTCTCTTCAGCCGAGATCAGGATCTAGGCTGAAGAAGTTTGACGAAAATAACCAAACACTTGGCTCTAGGTTGGCAGGAATCACCAACATTGAGTTTTCTTCAACCGAGATCGGGATCTAGGTTGAAGAGGTTGGCAGGAATAACCAACATTTATTTCTCTTTAGCCGAGATAAGGATCTAGGCTGAAGAATGGTTGACCAGAAAAATCAACTTTGAGTACTCTTCAGCCGAGATAAGGATTTAGGCTAAAGAGTGGTTAGCCGGAGAAAATAGGCAGGTATAACCAACACATCAAACAGTTGTCAAGGTTCTTAATGCAAAGATGGTTATCTTGGCGACAAAAAGAAGGCAAATTACAAGACAAAGCATAACCGAACAAAAAGATGAAGAAATTGAAGACTTTATTCCAAAATGCATTACAAAAGGAGGGGCTATAGCCCGGTTACAAACTCCATTGATATCAAGAGAAGAAAAGTACAAAATCAAGCAAAAAGATCATCAAGGTCTGCGTCAAGATCAACTCGAGTTTCATCACTCTGTAGCCCGGTCTCAACAGGAAGGTCGGTCATATCTCCAACTATACTGGGCACTGGGAGCTCCACCCGAGCTGATTGAACAACTTGAACACCGAGATCATTGACAACAGCCGGGGTGTTGTTGGGTTTTGGGGGTTCCTCTTCTTCTTCCTCAACTTGAAGAAATTTTTGCTGAATGACATTGGCATACTCTGCGATGTAGCTCGGTATAAAATGTGAAGGAGGGTTCTGAAAGACCTCGGTCTCTTGGTCATGACTGAGCTTTGCCACAGTCGCCTTCCATCCGCATTTGAAGAATATATCTTTGGTGGCTTCACATTGTTGGATGTAAGTGGCCTCCCCTTCCTTATAACCCCGGTCTTCAGCATCTTCCACACTCTTCTCCAGCCGGGCAATCTCAGCATTCTTCTTTTTCTCGAGCTTGGCCAGCTCGCGCAAATATTTATCTTTTAACTCGGCCGAAGCCTTTTGCTTATCTACTTCAACCGAGTTGACTAGTCCGGTGAGTCAGGCTACTTCGGTGTGTAGCTCGGCCATTTTTTGCTTGGACTCTTCTAGCTCGGCCGACTTAGCATTGGCCTCTACCACGGCATGCTGTGTGGTTTTACGTAGTTCCAACACACGCTTGTAGGCGACATGATTCTTCTGCATGGCCTGCAAAGGGAGAGATAGCAATTATAGTTGAAACTGCACAAACAGATGTACAAAAAGACAAGCAAATGGAGAACTTACCAAAACCATCGATTTTGTTGCCGAGCGAATAGCCTTCAGCTCGGTGAGATGGTCATGGTGCTCCATATCAGCTGGTAGGCATACACTCTTGGCGAGGTTGAAAGCCAGCGAATGGTCTTTCTCTGCGACCACAGAGTCGGTGTTGGTAATAGCTCGGTTCTTGTATGTGATTTTTGGTACCCATTCTGAAGGGCTAGCCTGGTCAGAACGCACTGGTTCTGGGCTCGGCCGGGTGGATTGAGGAAGCGTGATGTCATCTTTATCAACAAGTTGTGGCTCGGTTGCAGATGTTCGAACACGCTTGCTCTGCCGGAATGATGAGGCACGAGCCGTTGGAAGGGCCACCACTGCTTCATTTGTTTGGTCGGCTTGTGGTACCTCGGCCTGAGTAGCTATTTTAGTGATCAAGGCTCGGACAGCGCGACACTTTGCCATTTCTTGTTCTTCAGTTAAAGGAACAAGGTTGATTTGGGGAAGAGATGGATCAGGTTCTGGGGAAGGTTCCAGGAGGAAGTCTGTTACCCTGGTCTTTCTCCTACTACTATATCTGTATGTAGGTTCAAAATTGAGTAGCTCCCCCCAACCTCTATCACGGTACCGGAGCGCGGCACGTAGTGCGTCAAGATTGGGGTATTGGTACTGTGACTTTAGGTGGTTCATGTCTGCATAAAGGAAAAAGGCAACGGTTAGTATGGTTCAAAACTTATAAACGGAGTAAAGAACGCACGAAACTGAGCCGAGGTATTCATACCGGCTACTCCCTTATTCCAGTTAATTCGGTCGCCCGGTATCTGGGCTTCCTGGTCTTCGAAGTTGCCCGAGACCTAGAAAAAGTCATCGTCATTTACATCTTTGTCCGGTGTATTTTTGATTATTGTCTCTCGGCGTCTTCTTATTCTTAAATAGTATACCCAGCCATCTTCATTCTGGCCAAGTGAATATTGGTGAAAAAGCTCGGCTAAACCGAGGTTGAGACCAAGCCGGCGATTTAGCTCGGTAATGCCATTTATTATTCTCTATGAATTGGTGCTAAGTTGGGTAGGGCATATTCTAGTCTGCCTAAGGAATTCACAAAGGAGTGGCTGAATAGGGAATCAGAGTCCGGCTTCTACAATAGAAAAGACGGTGAAAGGAACGAAGCCCTGTTTTTCCCCATGGAGTTGTATCTAGCTCGGCTAGTGAAAAATGGATGTTATCAGGGATGTTATAATCCCTTCGGAACTCAGCTATGGCCCCTGGTGAGTTTACTAAGAATCGATATTTTCCCATGTGGACTTAAGTTAGAAATTAGCTCGATGGTGAGATGATATTGAGTATCTGGGTTGATTGTGCAAATGAGTGCTTGGCCAACCTAGTCAGTTTACAAAGTGGAGATGAAAAATGTTAAGCCCAGATCGTTGGACCGTGCTAAGTATAAAGGCAAAAATAAAATGTAAGCCTAGCTCGGTTACCAAGGAAAACTATTCGTTCTTAGGTCGGTTGGAGTGAAGGACTTTAGCCCGGCTAAAGGAAACAAAAGGTTCTTAGACCGGCTGAAACTTCAGGTGTGGCGTGAAGTTTTAGTTCGGTTATTGAGGGAACTATCTGTTTGGCTAAGTGCACACCTAACTACAAACAAGTTCCTAGTTCGGTCGTAACACTTGAGGAGGCTCTTGGTTTTTTTTGCTCGGTCATTGGTTAAGCTTTTTAGTTCGGACGTAGTGCAAAGGGTGGTTCCATGTTTAAGCTCGGTCGATGGGTAACGCTTCTAATTCGGTCTAAAACGCGCCTATGGCAAACCAGTTCCTATCACGGTCGTGGTATGATTTTGGATAAAAAACGTCCCATTTCAGTTTGTTGGCAAATCTAGTTCAAAAGGTTCTTGCTCATTATTGTGACAACCATTTGAGAGTGCTGTGAAAAAACATATATAAACAATGTTACATATTGCTAGACTATACAAATAGAAAGAAAAAGATGATTAAGCTACTTACAGTTTGAAGACGAGAGGATGTAGTTCAAAAACCACGAAGATGGTGATGAGAACGCAAGCTCTGCAAGTGCTATGGTTACAAAAATTGAGGCTCAAACGGACAAGAGAGAGGAGATGAATAGTAAAAGTGGTTGGTTCAAAATGTAGGGTTTTCGTATAAGGCAAAGCAAAGGCGGGACTGTTCAAAAATTTCAGAGTACAAGGGCGGCGTTGACAGCTGTACTCAACCAGTAGGGGCCAGCCACGTATCTATGGAATAGCAAGCGATTCAGATGTACAGCGTGACTAAAGAGACGTTTTTTTGACCGGACAAATTGGTAGCCCAGTGACAATTTAGCTCGGTTGAAGATCTGAAGTTTTAGCTCGACTGGTAACAAATAATCTTAATCATGCTACGCAGATAGAATTAAGGGGCAATTGAGAGGGAGTTTTTATGAGCATTAGGGACGAGCTAAGCCCAGGCGTAGTAATAGGCCGTTCTATGGGCCATGGTGAAAAGGGCTTAGCAAATGGACCTTAGTGTTAGCTCGGTCGAAGTATGATTGCAGTCACCACGGTCAGAGTGGTGATAATTAGCTCGGTCATGGTATTCGGAGCCGAGGTATTATGGCTTCTTGCGGTGGACCTTACTCTGGTTAGCGCAATCAAAGCTTGCTATAGTTAGCTCGGTCTCAACAGACAAAACCGAGGTACAAGTGAACAAGAGCCGAGCTATGACTTGCATGTGAAGGCGCTGGATTAAGTATGACAAAGTGCTAGTGTTATCTCGGTCATACTTTCATCCAACCGAAACAAAACCATCTCATTTGGTTTAAGCAGTGAGGGAGGTGTTGAATGATAAATATTATCTTTCAAGAGTGTGATTCCTAGGAAGACTCTACGTGGAGGAATAAGAGTCTTACTCGGATTGTGTCAAGCAAAAACTATAAAAGCTCACAACATAACCTATGTAGAGGTAACACAACTTTGATTCCCAAATACATAGAGTTTTTGTCTATTTGTCTATTTTGGTTGACTTAGGCATTGGAGAGGTATCCGGCACACACCCGCCAGCTAGCCCACGTTTGTGTTTTCAGGGAGTAAAGCGACAATATTTGGAGGAGTGCAGACTTGATCAACAAGATTATACGAGAACATTATTTCGTGCTCGTACAAAAACTATTGATGTGATCATGTGATCAGGTGATCTGCAAGGAAGCTGCAAATTTATAGAAAAGGACATGATTGTTATGCTCGAAAAATTATGAGGTGATTGGGATATTAATAAATTGAATTCAAAACTTTCTAGGGAGGCTGTTGAATTTGCTCTCAAAGTAACCTTTACCTAGATATGTTACTTACCTTATATCTTTCATTGGCATGGTTCTTGTTGTTTTGGTTTTTTCACGGTTTCAGTGTATGAAATTGTTGCCAATCAAGAGAAAGAAACTGATAAGTAGCTTTGGTTGTGGAAGTTTGAAATTTCCTCAAAAAATTAAGGACTTTCTGTGATTTGCGTTGCATGGCAAGCTACTATCAAACAACCTAAGAGTTAATAGAGGTCTTACTAACTCAGCTGAGTGTAGCAGATGTGATAATCAATTGAAGGATATTGACCATATTTTTAGGAGCTGTCCTAAAGTAGTTGTTATCTGGAGGAACCTGGGTTGTTTGAAGTGACTGTCTAGGGATCGTCACATTCCCTTGTCAAATTGGTTGGAATCAATCTGGAGAACAAACATTCTTCTAAATTAGGTCCTACTCTTTTTGCTTCTACTCTTTGGCAAATTTGAAAAGATTGCAACAAAAAAGTTTTTGAAAATGTTGAACTTCCGTGGTATCAAAGCATTTTGTTTTTGCGTAAATATGCTTCTAATATCAAAGAAGCATTTAGACCGTTTGTTATTCATCATACTAATTATGATATGGTTATTAATTGATTACTGACGGTAGCACAAAAGGGGACCCAAGGGAAGGTGGCTTTGGTGGTCTCATCCACGATGAGAAAGGTATTTGGCTCGTTGGTTACTAAGAGAAGCTTGATGTATGTACAATCTTGGAGGCAAAGCTAAGAGCAATTTACCGAGGCTTAACTATAGCATTTGAGAAGGGGTTCAAAGGCCTCACTATCGAAACTGATTCATCCTCTGCCATTGAGTTGCTAAAAGAAGGATATGTGGTATCTTCTTCATTAAGAAGCCTAGTGGAGGATTCTAAGATCCTCATGCAAAGATGTAGTTGCACCATTCAGCATGTTTTGCGCCAAGGCAACAAAAGTACTGATGGTCTTGCAAAGATGGGAGCTAATCAAGCTGAACCTCTAGTGGTTATGGAGGAGGCACCTGAAGAAATTAGAGGTCAAGTGGTAGCGGACATGGTTGGGCAAGTTACCTCAAGCAATGAGTTGAGATCTACAATTGCCCTTGTTTCTTTGTTTTATCTCATTTCTTTCTTTCTTTCTTTCTTTGTCTTTTCCTTTTCCCAAAAAAAAAATAAATAAATAAAAAATAAAAAAAATAAAAAATTATGGCTGTCACAAAATGTCATGTATGCATTACCCATGAGGTTTGATTTCATTATTTCTCAAAATCCTAACAAATATGGGTCAGTACTATCTTGCTCATAATTTTTTTTGCAACTTTAATAATTGAGAACACTTTGTAAGTAATGATATTTTTTATACTCATCTAATATTAATGTTATATGTATATATATTGAAATGGTCAATTAATATTTTCAAAAATATCACATAAATAGAAAAAATTTAAAAATATTTATAAATTAATGGAATGTAAGTAAAATATATATTCCAATAGAAATTGTGTCCTGGTGACACTAATTTACATTTGAGCAATGGTAGAGGGCCCAAATTCTGTGGCTCAAATGTGGCTCAAATGACCAAAACGACGTCGTTTTGAGTACAAAACAACATCAAAATGACCAAAACGACGTCGTTTTGGCCATTTGAGCCACATTTGAGCCACAGAATTAGGGCCCCAAACATTTTTCTTTACATTTACTTCCTCATTCATAACTAGCATGTTGTGTGTGTAACACACGCAAACGGTGGTTGGTTGATGTGCAGCCACAATTAATCATGATTATGCTAATTTTGACTATTTAAATTTAGGGTTAAAAAGTCTCGTTTAGAATATTTTTTTGACTTTTATGAGAAAAAAATAAAATAATTATGAGTTAAATGTGATATTTTATTTTATTAAACTAAGAAATTTATTTTATCTTTTTATGAATATTTTAATCAAAAAAAACTTTGACTTTTTTATGTCAAATGAGCTCTTAATAATTTGTTCTATTAAAGAAGATAACCCCACAATGATTTAAGTTTGTTGAAATTCTATTTATTCAATAACTTCTTGGGCCCTTTTCACATTACCCTAAGAACTAGGACCCAAACAAATCCACTTAAGTTGACTAATAAGTTCATTAAATTTAATTTAAAAAAATTATAAAATTTTAAATGTATTTAAATTTATTTTATTTATTTTTAAAATTGATCTTATACTAACTACTTTAACAAAGCCAATCACTAGTTAAGATGGGTGCAGTTTGGTTGCGATCATGAAACTTTTAATTCGCTATCCGTTCGTTAAATTGTCGGATTGAAGAAAATCAATCCGCACTCGTCTGCCAATCCAATGGATTTGGATGGAGAGGATTGGCGGATGGATGCGAATCGGTTTGGCGATTTAAAATTTTATAAATTTTCAATATAATTCAATTTATGCACTTTTTCAACAAAAAAAAAATATTACAGTCAATGACTTAAAAAATATTACAATCAATGCATGCATCATCAAAGAAAGAAAGTTTAAAACTTTAAAATATTATTTCGTACTTTATTTACATATTATAATCACAGTATACCTCATCCATATAAAGTATTATAATTTGTGGTTCTTAAAATATATAAATAATTCAAACCATCAAAACCATGAACAGAATAGCAATAAGCAATAGAGATTGTATGACTATGTATTGTTACATTTATATCTGTTTTTGAAAACAAAAATCCACTAACATATATCATCTTTTTTATTTATTGTTTTTAAAATTAGATTTAAAAACCAAAAAATATAGATAAATAATACATTTATTTTTTTAATTCAAAAAATATATTCAAGTTAAAAACTCTTTTTTAATAGAATATATTCAATAGAATATTTAAACTATTTTTTAATTAAAAACACAAACAAAATATTTAAACAAATTAAAAACCTATCTTACAAATTACTAGAGATGCTTACAATTTGACGGTTCAATTACGACCAAAGAAACCTTAAATCCACTATTCGTCTAAAACTAGGCGGATTAAAAAAATCAATCCGTAACTATCCACTCGTCATCACGTATTTGTCCAAAATATAATGAATCGGATCAATTAAGTCAGATCAATATATCCGCTCCACACCCTTAGTTAAGATTTATTATTAGTTTAGTATAATAGAGTTGTACGCAAACCAAGTCCAACTGAGTAATCTAAAAAACCTCACCCTGTATAGTTATTACGTTTTTAAAAACTATTTTTTGTTTTCTTGTTTTTTCTTTTTCTTAAATAAAAAATCAGTTCAATAAAACACACGAAGCCATTTGACTTCTAAGAATACCGATACAGATTAGATTGATTCACGATCAAGAAAAATACACCTTGCTCGGTTTCCAATTTTCCAAAACATTTTTCAAAAAATTTTATTTTCTTATTTTTCATATTTTTACTGAATTTTTTTAATACTTTAAGCAATTTTTTTACTTTTGTAGACACATCTAACATAAATACACCTAAAAAATAAAGAAATTATAAAAAAAATCTTTTAAAAATTCACTAAATACCAAAAATACAAAAAAATTACAAGAATTTAGTACATTTTTTATATTTTTATGTATTTATTAAATTTTTAAAATATTTTTTCACAAATTTTTTACTTTTTAGATACATCTAAATAAGATGCATCTAAAAAAATAAAAAAAAATATTTAAAATTTAAAAAATATTCACTAAAAATAAAAAAACACAAAAACTAAAAAAATCAATTTTTAAAAAATTTAATCCAGAAAACTTAAGCCAAGCACATTATTTGCTTTCAAGTTCTCAAGTGTCAATCATGTTCCCGTTCCAAATACATCTCATACATTATTTCTCCAGCATCAATAAAGGGAAAGAAAAGCAAGCAAGAGAGAGACAAGAACAACTAAATTTGGCGACGACGCAACCAGAAAATTGTTTTATAGGCGAGATTTTGCTTGCTTCACAGGAGAACTCTGCAACAAACAGGTCTAAATTTTGTTAGTGAAAGAATGTCAGCCAAAAAAAAGCAATCAGTAAACTAATGTTCTATTTAGTTCACTAGAATGAGATGGGATGGAATAATCATTTTTTTGGCTCTTCTATGCAATGATCATTTTCTTGCAATGATCATTTTCTTACAATGATAAACGATAATTCTATTTACAATATATTTTTCATCATCTTTTTAATCAAACCAAACATACAAATGAGATTTTTGATGGAATGATCATTCCATTCCACTTCATTTTAGTGAACCAAACCTTAGTCCAGAAGCATGGACATAGGCATGCAATACGACATGGAGACGCTTACAAGTCAAAAAATACAGGACACAATGTTTCCAACACATTAAGTTGTCATTTCTTGTAATTCCAATGTTTCTTGTAATTTCTTGTAATACTGGTGTAAACATTGGAATTTCAGTATTTCACTTATTTTTCATTTTGGTTTCCTAGGAAATGGACATATTTCAGTTGTTTCAATAGAAATGAAATGAAATTTAGTTCCTTACTCATGAGGATAACTATAGCAGCAGTTCCTAGTGGAACACCGAATAAATAGTGGATCCAACCATGGTCATGAATGATCTTGGTAACAGATACTAAAGATGCATCACCTATTGACAATTGGTTCATTGGTCTAATTATTAGATACACAATAACTTCAAAAATCTTACCAGAGGAGCCCCCTTGGCAGCTCTTTCAGTCAAGAACGCACAAGGCTTGAAGAATCCTCCATACATGTTTGACCATTCTTCCAATCTCGAACAAACGTATTTTGATCCAAGAGAGTCTGCCCAGAACATGATCCCTCCCCTGATCAAACAAAACCGCTAACAACAGTTATTTGAGGTTTGTAGGAAATGCACTTCAATCAGATGAAACCACAAACCTGTAAGGTGGGAACCCCATGCCCATGACAGCAGCAATGTCAATGTCTGCTGCTTTGACTGCAATACCTTCAGCAAAGACTCGGCAGGCCTCATTCACCACGGGGAAGAATATCATCTCCACAATGTCTTTGTCAGATAACTTCATCAGCTGTATCAAAGTTCAAGCCCACCAAAATCAGAGAAAGATCTCACAAAATATAGAGACATATAATCTCGTAAGGAAAAACTCTTAAAATCAGAGAGTAAATTTAACACTTCTTGTTGTTCAATAATCAACATATTAATGTGTTGTAAATTTGTATTGTCCACCATCTACAGTATAAGATCCCACTGCACAGCCCCAAGCCCACCCCTAGGCAATGCAGGTGAAACACCAATCCCAACCCAAAGTATTCAACTAGTAATAAACCAGAGAGAGAGAGAGAGACACACCTTAGGGTCTACATTCACACCAGAAATCTCCCTTGCCTTCTGAATAAATTTCTTTATTTCAGGATCTGGGCGTGCCTTGCGTTTGTCATTGTAAATATAGAACCCTTTGCGAGAACTTTCACCTGAAGCAAGTGACGTAGGAGTTTAAGATATTGTTTCATGATTTAAAAAGCAACCTGAAAAACCAAGTACAGGACATATTACCTGCTCTCTTCTCTTCCTGCAGGAGCATGATTAGCATTGATTTGTAGGTTCTCTCTGGAAAATTTTCAACAAACTGCATACCAGTTGCGATTGCAACACCAAAGCCAACCAGATCACACAATCTGCATATAAAAGCAAAATAACAAAGCCAGTTCAATGCAACATATTAGACTATATTAAGAAGTAACTATGAGATCAAGGTACCATAAAACAATATCAATAATGCTATGGTGACCAAATATGCATACCAAATTTTAGATATCATTTGATGTGTGGTATAAGACATTAAAGGTGGGGTCCATTAAACCAATGCATTGGTGGTGACATATCAAATGGTCTCCAAAATTTAGCATCCAAATTTGGTCACCGTAACATTATCGAAACAATATATTAACATTCATGTACCTGAATGGACCCATCGGCATTCCAAATTTGGTGACTGCCCTATCAATCTGATAGAGATCTACACCACGTTCGACAAGCAAAATGGCAGCTTGTGTGTAAGGGAAGAACATCCTGTTAACGGCAAATCCAGTGCAGTTTCCAACTACAACCGGGGTTTTCTTTATCTTTTTCCCAACATCCAGTAAATCAACAATTGCTTGTGGAGATGTCTTCTCTGTACGCACAATTTCCAAAAGTGGCATGACATGAGCTGGACTGCACCACAAGCAAAAACCAACGGTTTAATTAAGGACAATACAAGAAAAAACTATCATGATGTCACACCAGATATTACCTGAAGAAATGGGCCCCAATAATCCGATCATGGGACTTTGTCTTCTCCCCAATCAAGTTCAAGTCAATTGTGGAAGTGTTACTTGCAAGTATGCAGTGCGGAGGGCAATACTTTTCAAGATCAGCAAAAATTTGTTGCTTTAACGAGATATTTTCAATAACAGCCTGATTGAAACATCAAGAAAAAGAAACTCTCAAGATTTTCATCAATGTAGAAACCAAAAAATGACAAATTGGATTAACATAATTCTGCACTACCTCTATGACCATGTCTACATCTCTAAAGCTTTCATAGTCAAGGACACCCTTGAGAAGAGAGAGGGTTTTTTCAAACTTCTCTTCAGTCATTTTCCCTTTCTTGACGCGGCTTTGCAAATTGGCTGAATAAAAGAAAAATTAATTAGAATTTGGGAAAGCATATAAATAAATGAATCTGAGTTAGAAGAACCAATGCAAAATATGTAATCTAAATCTAAAACACAAAAACTCTGGCCTCACCTCTGACTCGACCTATACCAGCCTGTAGGAACTTATCATTCACTTCTTTCAGGATCACCGGATAATTACTAAGAATCAAAGCTGTTGCTATTCCAGAGCCCATCAATCCTCCACCGAGAATAGCAACCTTATTTATTCGTCTTGGTACCAGACCCCGATCAGTTATCCCAGGAACCTGTTCATAATTCCAAGTAAAAGGTGTAGTAAATTCTAAGAGAAAATCTTTGCACTGCCACCTCAGGTAATCCTCAATAAAGACTATAGCTTAATGGCTCTTCCTATCTGTGGGAGATATCAGGGTAGTAAATTGACGATCCAAATTCCATATTAGCTTTTTACTAAAATGCAAGGCCAAACCAACAAGCAATAATTACTTTTGTCAATAGCGCAAATTATTGGGAACAATATTATGAGCTTTGTGCTTATGTACACTTCTTAAAAGCTTCCAAAAAAATGTATTCCATGATCACCAATCTGTTCAGCAAACTCATAATCAAGTTGGAAGTCATGATTTGAGTTTGAATGACCAAATTACAAAATTGTTTCAATACTATTGATTGCCAACTATAACTCCATTAATGGTTCATTGAGCAGCAGCACCTGTTTTCCTACTTGCGCCTGATACACCCAACTCAAGCAGCACCAGCATGAACATGAAAATAATAGTTGTTTGCATCATATTAAAATATTATAAATTCAAATAACCACAATTTTCTACTTTCCCAAACTTAGCAATCCACATAAAACTAAGTTGATGTTTTGGTATCGAAATAGCAAACTTCTTCAAATTTCACCATGCATCTACAAATTGATTTTGGTGACAGAAGGGTAATAGAAACTAAATTTTCAAGCGTCACTTCAACGTGAGGACTAGGAAGTTAGTATACATATTGCACAAGCTAACTTCAGCAATGAACGAAATGGCAACAATTATAAGAGTCTTGACTTCATCATACCTTTGTGGTTCCACGTTGAGCAAAGAAGACGTGGACCAAGCTCTTGCAAGTATCTGACTGCAGAAGTCCCTGGAAAGCTTCAGCTTCCTGCCAATATCACACATAAGAGTCATATTATTACATGCGAGCAGTAATTTGAAGGAGGCGAAAGGGAGTTGGGGACAGTTCAGAACCTTCCAAAGCCCAGCACGAGGACCAGAAACTATACCCTCTTCAACAACATCAATGCAAACTATTGGATGCTCGAGGTTGGGAGCTTGTTTTCGGGCCTGAGCTCTAGCAAACTTGAGTATTTCTCTTGCCTCACCAAGAGGCTCTATCTTATCGGTCCTGTTCAGGCTGGCAACCCATGGTCTCTTGCGCTCCAAAATATCTAGGGCCCACTGACGAGCAGTGTTTACTAACTCATCAGGTGAGACAATGGCATCCACTAGACCCAAACTGAGGGCTTCCTCCCCTTTAACTGGCTTTGACATCTATTAGAGATCAGAAAATACTATATGAAGATTACAGTTACTGCAGAATAATTCTTTTATAAAAGTAAGAAAGTGCAAAGCAAGTCACAGCATACCAACATCATTTCAAGGGCCTTAGATAGGCCAACAAGGCGTGGAAGCCGCTGTGTACCTAAGACAATTTAGGAGCATGAATGAACATCCAGATGAAGAAAAAGCAGGTTTCAGTCACACTTGATGTTATAAACAGCACAGCAACAATGCTGACATATAACAAGGTGATGCAACAAAATGCATCACCACAAGGCAATTACAGTAACTTAAAAAGTTCTATTTAAATTCATGTTACATGTCCCATTTCCATGTTATGCAGAAACAAAAAATTTCGCACAACTATGAACCTTAAAATTTTCTACATGTTGAAGTGGTAGTTCTGAATTCATAAAACTGAATCCGAATTTAATACGGTTCCACTGAACTAGCATCCATTCCAACGACTTATTCTTTTCAAAAAGAAGCATATTATTGGAAGCTATCATGATTGCATTTAAACAAAAAACTATACCTCCAAATCCTGGAATTATCCCAAGCTGAAGTTCAGGCAAGCCTAGTTGAGCACTCGAAGTAGATATTCGTGCATGGCAAGCCTGACAGAGAAAACATACAAATATCATTTTTACATGAATTTAAGAGAACAGGTCTTATCCAAAACATGAAGCAGTACATACCATTGCAACCTCTAATCCTCCACCCAAGGCGAGGCCATCAATAGCAGCAACCGAAGGTTTTCTTGCAGCTGAGAGAGAGAGAAACCGTGAAAATAAGTAACACAAACTTTTATGACCATAAAAAAACCTTGAGGGAGAGAGAGAAAGAGAGGAGGATGAAACAACCCAACAATATACCTTCGACAGTGTCAGTAAGAATCTCTACTGATATAAAACCGGGTTTTGGTGCTGGAACTGTGGACAAATACAACTTGAATTTTAGCAAAGAAGTGATGGCACAAGAATATCAAACACATAAATGATTAAACAATACACACTCTTTCCCCCTTGGAATCCACCAAAAGCAGTTATATCAAAACCACCAGAAAATTTGCCCTTTGCACCTGCTCCAATAACATAAATTATTAGCTTCGTAGCCATCTCCAATTCTTAACAAAATAATAAGCCATGATCTCTACACATTTACCAGTAACAACAATTGCCTTCACATCATCTCTTCGTAAGGCTTGATCAAAACTATCTTTCAGGCTCTGTAATACTGAAAAAATGAAAAGGGAAGAGTAGAGAGAGTGGAGTTATACCACTAGTTCAGAATAAATAGAAATCAACCATATCCAACATCTATTTATTGAAAAAATCATACATCTCCAAAAACCTAGAGAAATCAATCACTTCTCACACTAGATTGCTAGTAATTTGCAGCATTCCTAGGATTCCTTGAGTTCCCAGATACATTTTTTCTAATTTAAACCATTTATTTAGCATATCAAAAGTAATTCTTTTGCATTTGAGACTAATCGCTTCTTGATTTTGGCTGCTGAAAGCATATAGATTACTTCCAAGGTGCCAAACAATCAAGTAAATCTTTAGTTAACCTACTCTACTCTTCCTTTCAAATTCAAATTATTACCTTTTATGAATTAAATAGTCACTTCTGCAAACAATGCAATGAATCCATAGCACAGTAATAGGTCCCAACAATTTTTTCAGATACAAGTCAAATTACAGCAATTTTACAAATAAAATAGACTTAGGGTATGTTTGGCAATCGGTTAAAATAGCCAAAAATCCAATACAAAAAATCAACTCATTCTCTCGATTTTGTTTGCACCCCTTTTCTTAAAAAGCCAAAAACCTACCAAAAAAAGTCAAGCTTTAGGGCAAAACTGACTTCAGTGTGCAAAACAAATTTATCTTAAGGCCATCTTCAGCCCCTACCCAAAAACTTTATTTTGATTTGAAGCTCTAATGAACAAAATCATTTTTAAAACTAGAGATGTAAGAAAAATCAAAAAATCTGATCAAACCGACTGAACCGGACCGAACTAGTTATATAGTCTTTTTTTAGCAAGAATCAATCTGTGCAATTTTTTAATTGATTTTTTTCAATTTTTTGTTCGGTATCGGTTCAAGCAAGTTGTGCACCAAACTAAACCAAAACCGACCACTTCAACATGTATTGTATTTATAATATATATATATAATCTAATAATATAATGATATTAATAAATATAACAAATTATTAACCTTAATCAATTAACTTTATCATCTCTATAACCTAAATTTATAAACTCTTATTATATATAATCATTTAACTCTAACTCATTATTCATAAAGCCTTAATATTTTATAACTTTTTTTATTTATATTTTTGTTAATTTAGGAATTGAAAAGTATTTATTAAAATAGATTGTATTGTATATGTTTGAAGGGATGGAAAAATAATTAATTCAATGTTTTACATACATTAGTGCCTATACTAAAAAGTGTGGCTCAAGTTTAAAAGTTCCAAGACCAATTAACCTGCACCGAATTAAACCGTTTCAATGGGTTCGGTGCGATTTGATGATAGAACGGTCGGTGTTCAAAATAATAAAACCAATATTACCGATTACACCTGGCGGAGTTGTAAATTTGAAAGCTACAAAATGGACTGGGAATTTTTGAGTAAACATTTTATTCTCAAAACATTTGAGTCTTCCTTGATTTGAGTAAAAATTTAGGCACAACTCAATTTGATACAAGTTTGAGTGGAGAGGTATTTGAGTGATTTTTACCCAAATCTAAAATTGATATAGATTTGAGTACGCATCGAGCAAAAATTCAGGTACCCCATGAAGCAAACTTGAAGGGAGTGAAAAGTGGGATGATCGGATCTAGTAAGTGAGTGACATATATATATATATAGAGAGAGAGAGAGAGAGTACCATCAAGGGAGAGGGAATTGACGGGAGGGTTGATGATGGTGATGACGGCGACTCCATCAGCTCCGACCTCCATCACCGTTCTTCCCTTAGGGTTACTCCCCATTCTTCTTCACTCCTTTCTCTCTCTAGAAATCAAAAATCTTTTTCTCTCTCTAGAAATATCACTGATCTGTGTGCTTGCTTGCTCGCTGGGTATGAAATTGTAATGGATGGAGAGAGAGAGAGAGGTGTAGGTTGGCTGGGTTTGTTTGGTATTTATTGAAGGCGGTGGCGTGAAGGACTCTGTGTACGCAGTGACGGTGGTGACGTTTTGCAAAGGTTACTTGAAGTTAGAGATAACGGTGTTTGCGTGTTAATTATATAGGAGTGTGTTCACTCTACGCGCAGTTAAAGAGCGTATGGATATTTATGTGGGATTTGGAAATTTTTTTTATTAATTGCTTATTTATATATTTATTTTAAATTTAAAATAATTAATGCATTTAATAATTACTAAAAAAATTTAGCTAGCATTTGATTTAATTTTAAAATTATGATTTCAATCAAAAAAAAATTCAAAACTCCTAACTAAACACTCTTTTTAAAATTCTATTTTGAAAACAAAATAAAAAATTCAAGCTTTTTTTATTTTGTTCTTTAAAATTATTTTTTTATTTTTTCAAAAAAAATATTTTATTATTTTTTAAATATTAACTGAATAATTTGTTATGATTTAAATATATATATATATATATATAGATGATCCAAAAAATTTAAAATTTTAAAAAAATTAAAAAAATTTATTATTTAAAAAAAATATTAAAATATTTAAAAAATATTAAAATTAAAATTTACATGTTTAAATAAAAATAATTTTTTTAAATATTTAAAAAATGGAGACTTATTTATAAGTCATTTTTCACACACTTATGGTAAGCTAAATTCTGTATAATTTCATATAGAGTCTTAAGTCCTATTTAGATAGGAATATATTCCACAAGTTCCTACATAAACGTAACGTGACATGACACTTATATAAACGTAACGTAACGTGTCACGTTACGTTTCGCAAACTTAATGAGTTTTTATTTTTTAAAATTGAATGTGAAAATGTTGCTGGTTTATGTTGGTATTACGTTACGTTTCATATAAATACGATCTATGGTAACATTCAATTTCCTAGGTGTCACGTTACGTTTATGTAAGAGTCACGTTACGTTACGTTTATATAGATATGATCTATGATAACATGCATGTTACCATAGATCATAGGTGTCACTTAAGTTTATGTAGGTGTCACGTTACGTTTATATAGGTGTCACGTTACGCTACATTTATATAGATATGATCTATGATAACATTCAATTTCCTATATATGGTTTTACTATTATTTATGATATTAACAATTAATATTGAGGGTAAATGTGTCAACAAACTTCCCACAAGGCTTATGGGAACATAAGTTTTTAAGTAGGATCATATGTAGTATAAGTCTCCCCAATAGAACTTATAAATAATTTTCCCTTAAACAAATGCAACGTATGAATGTAATAAATACAGCGCATATTAAAATAAATAAATAAATATTTACAATAAAAAATATTTATCTTAAAAAAATAAAATTAAGAAATTTTTTAAATATTTAAAAAAAAATAAATCCAAAACAATTCAAAATACAACTCAAATTTTTTTTTTAAACTCATAATTAAATAAGTTTTCACTTTTCAAAACTCATTTTAAAAACTCTATTTTCAAAACTCAACTTTTCACTTAAATCGTGATTCTAAAAATAAACCAAACAGAACTTTTATACCAATAAAATTTTTGAAGTTATTTTAAACTTTTTTTAGCTAAAAACATTTTAAAAAATTATTAACAACATTTATACGTCTAAAAGCAACTTATATAAATTTTATCAAAGAGTGAAAAATAAAATAAAATTTATTCATCTTTTTAGAGAAATTTTATTCCTATTTTAGTATCTTATAAACACATTCCATTTTGTTAATAGATATTGTTGAGTTATAGTAAATTACCTAATCTAAAATTTTAAGTTTAAAAGTAAAATAAAATAATATTAAAATCATACATTAAAAAATGATATAGTTTTATTTTTATTTTAATATAAACTCATGGAAAAATTACTCATAAATCCCATGTGGAGAAATGTTGCTCTATATAGTCCTCAGTGTTTTTTTGAAAACCATTTAGTCTTTTTTTATTTTTGGTATGATTTTTTTTTTAAAGTATTGTATATGTATTTGACTGTTTTGTCCATATTCTTTTGATTTTTTTGTTGCAATTGGTTTGGTAAGGTATGGGATAACATTTCTTTTTTGAAGAAGGGGGGTGCGTGGACTGCGGGATGAGATGGGGGGGATGTTGTGGTGTTTTTCCAGTGGTGTTTGTGTTGTGTTTGAATACGCTTTTGTGGTGTGGATGGTTTTTGGGTGTTTCTGTTCAAATCTTCTGCTTTGAAACGATGGGTCTGCTTTTGTTGTTTTTTAATTCACTCTTTGTTGATTTGATTTTTCTATTAGTGGGTGTAATATGTGTTCTGATTTTGTTATGTTTTGTGCCATTGTAACTTGGGGAGGTGATGTGGGTTTGGGATGGGTAAGTTGGGTTGTTGTTTTTTTGTTAATGTTTGATTTTGTCAATGGTGGCTGGGTTTTTGTAATATGTCGTGGGTGGGTTGGCAATAGGGGACTGTTTTTTTGTAATGTTCGAATATGTGTTTGTGGGGGTTTGTCAATGGTAGATTGGGGGGGTGTTTTACTGTTTGGGGAGTTTGTGAATGGTGGCTGCGTTTTCATTGGCCAATTGTTCTGATGTTCGTGCGCTGAATTAAACATTCAAAGTGTAGATTTAAACCACAAACAGGAACATTTTGCTACTGTGGACAGTAGTTTTCTACTGGTCTTTTCTGTTGTGTGTTTTATTTTCCCAATTTAGAGTAAACATTGTCCACGATAGAACATTGGTTATAGTTTTGTAATATATCTCTTATTCTACTGACGTCGTCTACATGTGAATGTGTAATTGAATGACAGATTGCTTTCCTTCGAACATTAGGCATGGTAGAATGTTCTACCAAATGTTTCCCCTGACTTACTATCAGTTCTTAATGTTTGGGGGTGTTTTAAATATCAGAATCACTTAAAAATATTTTCCACTTGTGAAGCGATTTTTAATCCCAATAATGGTAGATTCAACACCCATATGTGTTTGTGGGTGCTTCAAAATATTCAGTGGATACGTTCTCCAATCTACAAACCCGTAAATATGGGTATTTTTTTTCCCCAGCTTTTAATGTGGTTTTCTCTGTCAGGCATGGACTTTGCAGTGTTGTTGGTGGGTACGTTCGGTAAGACAAATGCAGTGTTGCGTATCTGCCAAACATTCACATATGCTCGGTTGGTTGATAGTTTTTGTAACAAATTTGATATTTCCGATCGGGGTTTGGTTTATTTTATGTTCACCATTCCTGGGTACAACAAGTTTAAGGTTGAAGGCGACGATGATGTGCAAAACATGTTGTCACTTGCCAAGTCATTTAGTCTTTGATCATATTGACGTGCTAATTCAAATGCAGAATAATGTGCCAAGCAGTAAACTTGGTTCAGCAGGGTCCCCCCATGATGGTCCGAGCAACACTACGGATTGGCAGACGGCTAATATGGAGGACCGTACTGATTTGTTATCGAACTATTCTACCCATAAGAAGAAGACGTTCTTGTTTGCTGGATGGGCGTTTGGTATCACAAATGTTGGCCAATCTTTTTTTGGGGGTGTGCATGAATTTCGGACGGTACTTTGCAAGTACACCGTTGAATATGGTTTTCAATTTAAGTACGTGAAGAACGACTCAGTCCGTGTAACTGCCGTATGCAAGTTCGCAATGTCAACGAGGTGTGAATGGCTGATTCACTCAAGGGTGTTTGCTTCAAATGGGATTTTCTGTTTGAAAAGGTTCAACCCTGTGCATTCTTGTAGCGCTGCTGTACGTACATACAGAAACCCATGGACGGGGTCAGATTTGGTTTCTGACGTTATCGCATGTCGCATGCGTGAACAACCGCTAACGTCCAACCGACGTGGTTTTCGACATGAAAGATGGCTATGGGTTAGACATTAGTTATCGGGGTTGCTTGGTTAGGGGTGGAAAAAGCGTGTAATGAAGTATTTGGTGATCATGATATGTCGTTCGACCAACTCAAGTGGTACAGCGACGCCGTTATGCAAAATAACCCACATAGTCATATCGAATTGGACTTCGAGCAACAAACTGGACGCTTCGTGAGGTATTTCATAGCTTTTCGTGTATGCATTGATGGGTTCAACAATTGTAGTCCACTTTTATTTTTGGATGGTACATTTGTGAAAGGAAGATTCAAGGGTACGTTGCTCGCGGTGACCGCTAAAGATGGGAACCAAGGTATGTTATTTTTTATTTTTTAAATGGTTTGTTGTACAGTTTCATGGTTGTGTTATACTAATTTCAAACACCACAACATTATCTTCAAGCTCCTGCTTATTTTTTTTCCCTAAATTTTACATTCCATTACGAACTCATTATTGACTTATACATTACATAAACACATCTTCTACAGGCTTATTCCCTGTCGCTTTTGCTATTGCCGACTCTGAAAACACATGTAACTGGGAGTGGTTTTTGCACCATTTGTCCAAAGTTATAGACTGTTCCAGGAATTTAACTTTTGTGTCTGACCGTAATGCGGGGTTGGTACAATCGATGCGTACCGTCTTCCCAACTGCACACCATGCATTTTGCCTGCTACATCTGCAGATGAATCTTCGAGACCGCATGAAATACGTTAATGCTGATCAAAAAAATGGACTCATGCGGAAGTTGTGTGAATGTGCTTACATCCCTACAGTTAATTCCTTCAACCAAAAAATAGATATTTTGTTACAATGTAGCCCAGTGGTAATTGGCAATTTTCTGAAAGATTTGGAGCCTCAACATTGGTCCAATGCATACTTTAGGTATCATGCTACTAACATATTCATTACTCAATATATTTTCAACCACTAAATCTTTAGGGATCTAATTTTATTTTATTTTACTTTAATTGTTACGCAGGGGACGTAGGTATGGCGAGATATGGTCTAATGCTGCCGAGTCTTTCAGCAGTTGGATTCGAGAAGCTCGTTACCTTTCCATTACTCAGCTGGTCAACGCGGTTAGGGGTAAGATCCTGGAACAAAGGTCAAAGCGTAAAGTGAAATCCATGGGGTGGGTGGATGAGATCTGTCCGAAAATGGAAAAGATTTTAGTTACTGCGTACGAAGATAGTAGGTCATGGCTAGTTAGTTAGTCGGATGACAATTTGTTTGAGGTTCGTTCCCATCCATCAGTTTTAGTCGACATTGGCAACCGTTCATGTTCCTGTTTCCAGTGGCAACTAAATTGGTTTCTGTGTTCGCACGCTGTTGTTACTTTCAGAAATAGTGGCAAGAACATTTACGATGCCATAGAATTGTTTTACCACATTGATGAGTACAAGGTAGCGTATGGGGGTTCCATCCACCTAATTCCAACTGTAGGGAAACCAAATTTCAGTGTAGCAGACTATCTCATTACGCCACATATGTACAAGCGTCTCCCCAGTAGATCGAAGTGGAAAAGAATTCCATCGAAGGGCGGGTTGCGCAACGCATTCGATGTGGACGTTGTGGCAAAATGAGCCATCACAACAGGAAAACATGCAAGGAACCTATGTAGTGTGCAAGATGATATTATTTGGCCAATTTTTTTTCCACAAACCTATTGTTGAAATAATGGCCAATTATTTTCGTTATTTTTGTGACCACGACATGGCGCAGCAACATTTAACTTCATGTTTTTACATTAGTTGACGTTTTTAGCAACATTTTACATGGTTGTTTTTCACAACAGTTTGCTTTGATGCTTATAGATTTCTCGATGTTTTTACATTACTTCATACTCTTCTACATTACTTGATGTTTTACAAACACCACATATTTTTCCCCCTAATTTACTGGAACAGATTGATGAGTAGATGGGATAGGTGGGTTTTTCCCTTCAAAATTTGTTCACATCTTCGTGTACATTGCTGCAATGTTTTTTAAATTTTAGGGAACATAGTGGGTGGGTATGTTTGATGCCTTTATTATTTTTGTATGTTTGGTGGATCATACCAATCGATGTTCATTTTACACAATACACATTGGGTTCGTTGCCCTTGTTAATCATTGCACACTACCCCCCCACGTCATGCTCGCAATCCGTATGATGAATTTCAAAAATCGTTGTTCAATGATTCGAAATTTTGCAAAACAACGATTATTATGATTCCGGTACGCAACCTTCAGTCAGTCAAACTACATGCTGAAAATCAATCACAAATTTAAACATGGATCTCCATTATTTAAATGCACATCAAACCAAACAACCATTTAAATTGATGTCCAATAAAATAATCCACTGACTTAAACATCAGTCGGAAGTACGAATTCCACAAAACCACATTCGCAAAACTGTGAAGATTAATTAATCCTCCAAAAAAAAAAACCTACACCAACTGAAACCATCATCAAACACAGTTCCGGCCCCAAATAAAAAAAAAACAAACAAACAAACACAATTAACACATCGGAAACCATTAACAAATCTATTTCGAATGCCTAGCAAACCACTGTGATTACAAACAAAAATACTGAAAATGAACGCTGTGGTAGCAGATGAAAACTTCAAACTTGTCCCAACGCACGGACTCCTCTGACTAGGTCATTCAAAAACATCTTCACCATTGACACACGTAGTTCGTCAGGTGTTTGCCCATCCATTGTTTTCCCAATGTCGCCACCCTCCATTTCACTGTCGGATGATGTAACACACAAACATTGCGCAATCTGTCCTGGTAGAGGCAAAAAAATCAACGATTTTAGACAGCATAATGTTTGGGGGACAAAATTCAGTTGTTATGAACACAAAAAATAGTAACCCAACAACCTCAACACATAATTTACACTGTTACGTAACATTTGACACACACCCACGAACATATGCTAATTAAATAGAACACATGCACACTCCACACTTATTTCCAACAACACATTACAGGCAAAACAAATTAGTGCATTAGACACAAATTTACGTGTTCCGTGCAAACATCGAAACATATACATAGCCAAAAAAAATTATATACCACCACCCAAACACAATCACATATTGCGCACAAAAAACATAGTATGATAAGAGTAACAACTTACGTGTCCGGCTTCTGCTATGGATAGTCAAGGACTGGGACAAGTGAGCCATCGAAATCCGGCGTTTTACCGCTGCCCGGGGCCAATCGCGGCTTAATGACTCTGTTGTAATGGTCTTCTACCTACTATTTCTGCAAAATAAATGTCAGCCATGGTATTACACGACAATGCAAACACACTTTAATCACTGAACATTTTTGCTGCCAACATTGACGTAACAACAGCTGTATAAAAATAGTTTAAAACACTACGGCTTACCACTTTCAACGCTTCATTGTAATTCTCATCCCGTGTCCCTCGTCTAGGTTTCAACGAATTGTAATGCTTCCACGTTCCGGCCCCCCAATCGTTGACCATCAAAGTCCAATGTTTCGCGTAATATACTAGATAATGTGTGTATCTATGCCCTCGTGAAGCTTTTGTTTGCACGTTCAGAAACTTAGTCCGGGACACTGCACTTGGATTTCACGTCATGTCCTTTTCAAAAAACAAATAAAAAAACCCGTAAACAAATTAAATCATTCACCTCGTGCGACATTTTATTTAACGCTAACTGACTGTATGTGTTATTTGTTTCAACGTTCGATGCATGTACAACGTACCGCACAAACACTGCTAAACACATACGACAGGTCTACACCTTCATTTGAACGTACACCATTTTTTTGCAATTCCATGAGCATGGCTGCGTATGTGTCAATGACCTATAAAACTACCAAAGACATCAAACACACGTTGTACATAACCATCGTCATCATGTGTAAAACAACAAAACAAACACGTTACACGCATTGGAACAAGTGACATATCTCGACTTACGTTCCCTTGAATCGACCCCCGTTGTACTAGGTCACGCACATCTGAAAACCGAACTTGTATACCGTTATCTCCTCCATCCCATAACACAAACCTGTAACCAATTTTAGGTCATAAGCATTTTCTTTTTTTTGGGTACGTTCTATCATTTCTACATCCTACGCATACGTAGTGTACAACTAAATTAACTCAACCATTAACAAATTGCATGCCTATCCTTCAATGTTTATGAAAGGAATTTTTAAAAAAACTAGTATGCTTTTTTCAAATTTCATACATGAAACATCGGCACTGTCATATGTTAAACCACACATATAGTTGTTACTACCAAAAAAATTAGAAACTAAGCATTTCATTTAAATAATATTTTTATACAACACGACATCTAATATGTATGCATTGCACTACACCAACGACCACATAAGTTGAATAAAAAAATACGCAGTCAAATATTCAACAGTAAAATGCTTACCCATCGCCATTTAAGCTATACACTGTGTCCAGCAACTCTGTTTCGTCAGCTGCGAGCATGTTCCACACATGATGTTTCTGAGACATTTCTGCCTTGCAAAATCTGACTGTTGACTTCTACCATTGCCGTTACGTCCTGCACTTTGACTTTTTCCACTACCTGAAACAGGAAAAACATAACCACATTACAAAAAATTTACCCCCAATACAAACCCGAACATAACTGCAATATCAACTTGCCACAATTACAAATAAGAATTTGCCCCCCGTATGCAGTATCAATCAAAAACCCATATTCCGTTTACGTTCATGTGCCCAACCAAAAAAAAAAAAACAACATGAACGACCAAGATTTAGTAAAATCAAACCCATCCCCAACACAAGGAACACAACACATATAACTCGTAATACGGTCTGTACACAAAAAAAAAAAAAAAAAAAAAAACAACCATCGACAAATTTTTGAATGCCCCAAAATAGAGGTCACCCCACCCACATTACCAACCCACCAACCAACAAGCCAACCACAAATACACAACAGACACAAATACAAATACTCAACAAACTCTAAACAACAAACACCCATGTTTGGATTAGACAAAAAAATACTTAGACCTACATTACCAGAAGGCAACAACACAAATAAAATTCAACTGTCAACGCAAATAAAACATATATAAACCCCATACCCCAACTGCCATAAACAAACACTGACATTCATCACCACAATGTATTGCACAAAATACAAACACACCAATAATAGAAGTATCAATTCCTCAACACGTATTTACATCTACGTCAGACAGTATAAAAACCCCTTTATGCAGAGCAGAAACCCTAACAGTCCATACCTGGTGGGGAGCCTTCGGCCGTTGCGATATGTGTACGGCTTTCCAAATGTTGCAAAGTTCTTATCAACCTAACGGATTTGCAACGAGAGTTCTTTTCGACTGGGATTTTTCTGCAACTAGGGTTTACACAATGTACTCGAATGGTATTTTCGGAATGAATATCAACATTACAAAATACAATCTCAACATCTCCAGAAATACGCGGCAAGAATCACTGAAACATCAACATTCCAAAATCCAATCTCTTCCCTCTACAACGTTTACAATTCGACCACAAACAACACTATAGTTTATATGCTTGGGCAATTCAGTAAATTACACATGAACACCAACCCAAAATAACCCCTCAATTACTGACCTAGACGCGCCTTAAAAAAGTGGATATTAATGTCTTGACACATAAAATAAGACCTATTAGTCCAATATAAAAACGTCGGGACTAAATGAGTTAACATTCCCAAATTAGGGATTTGATGGTGCTTTCCCCTAGACTCATTGGATTATCACAATAATACCATAATAACCAAGAAAATTTATTGAAAAACATCCCAATGCTAAGAAGCTATACTATGTAAAAAGAGAAACTCCTATAATGCATACCCAAAAATGGACATAAGTAATTTATTGGCATTTTACTACGTCGTAAATATTGAATGAGTCTTGCTAACAAATACAATAGGACACAAGAAAAATATATAAAATTTAGTAAAATTTTTGAGATCTCTAACAAAATTATCAATAAATCTATCCAATCACTCACATAGGTGTAGAACCCACACCTTAATGAGTGTTTGGTAGATTTTTTCGTAAAAAATTGGGTGTCTCTAACATGGGGGTGCTGCTATGTACTTTTGTGGAATGTCGTCCTAAGTGTTTTTCGATGATGTGAACTATTCATATTATAAGGTTCGCCAATAATATTATCCTGTAAAAAATCAAATTAATCAAATATTCATAACCATGTGATTAGGTCTTAGTTGTTTTTAAAAATATATAAAAATCATGTTAACCATTAATTTTTTATAAAAACAAATGTGTTTTTATTATAGAACAATAGATATTGAATCAGTGGTGGAGCCAAGAAATTAAAGCAGAGGGGGCACTTATTAATTACAATATTAAATGTTTTTATAAAAATATTTAACATAAATTTTTACCATTAACTTCAAGAAAGATTAAAAAAAAATTAATCAATGTGATTGGTTTTATTTTTCTGAAAACTAAGTTTTTTATTTTTCGTATTTTTTTTATTTTAGTGAATATTTTTAAATTTTAAACAATTTTTTTACTTTTTTAGATGCACATTACTTAGATACATATCCAAATAGTAAAATATTTGTGAAAAAATATTTAAAAAAATTAATAAATACACAAAAATACGAAAAATGTATTGAATTTTCATATTTTTTTTGGTATTTAGTGTATTTTTTTTAAAAAAATTCCCAAATATTATACTTTTTAGGTATATTTATGTTAGGTGTGTCTAAAAATTAAAAAAAAAAATTGCTTAAAATATTAAAAAAACTATTGAAAACATTAAAATATGGAAAATAAAAATATATAATTTTTTGAAAACTGTTTTTTGAAAACTATAACCAAATAAGCTAAATATTATTTGTAATTACTATATCATGGACAATATTAAAAAAAGTCATGGATATAAAGTTTTTAAATAAATTATATAATGATAGAGTAATTTTTTTATACAAAATATGCGTAAAAATTCAATATAATAGTTATACCACGTCATCATTAACATGTGATATCACCTACCAATAGTAAAGAAACAAATAGAGAATGAACGTTACATGTCAAATATAACTAATAATTCAATAAATTCTATATTTTCATTGAGATTAATTATGTTTGAATGTCAATAGTGATAGATATCACCATTACATTGAAATTTTCATATATAATAATATCGTAATCACTTTATTTTCAATCAAATTAACCATTATTATCCTTATTATTTTCAAAATGTCATTGACATTTAAAATAGTATTTTTATAAAATTTTTATTGAAAGTATTTTCTTTATGTTTGCTTTTATAAAAAAAAATTCACCAAACCGGGGGACCCTGTATTGAATCAACTTAATTTTTTATATGGGTTTGGTTATGGTGTGCAACTTACACCTTACACCTTATACCTTACACTTACACCTTACACTTACACCTTTTGTAAAAAATTAAACCTTACACTTACACCTTTTTTGAGGTTGCACACCATGTGCAACCCACTTGCACCTTACACCTTACACTTACACCTTACACTTACACCTTATACTTATACTTACACCTTACACTTATACTTTTTGTGTAAGTGGCACATGGTGTGCACTTGCACACTTAAGAAAACTCCTTTTTATATAGATAATTTGTTTGGCGAATCTTACAATATTTACTATTTAAATTATAAAAAAAAAAAAAAAAAAAAAAAAAAAGAAGGCTCACAACGATACTTCATAAAAGAGCACAGCGATCTCCTATGCTCAATGGCACACCAGATTCCCAAATTCCTAACATTGTTCCCACGTGAAAGTACGGTCCACTTTTGTGCACAAATTTTCCAAGTATGTAGTGTCAGAAAAGACAAAAGAATTAAATGATACAATGCACTTTTTAACTAAAATTTCATGCATTATTTTATTATTTTCAATATTAAATAATACCGCATGAGCACCCTTAAGTCCTGTTTGGTTCCAGGATATAAAGAGTGAGATTATATATTATATTTTGTGGGATTTACATATCTTATTTTTTCAATTTTTTTCAAGAGAATATAATATCTCAGGAGATTGTATATCTCAAAAAATGGAGGATATACAATACCACTACCTCCCATTATATCATATCCCCTTAGTTGGGACATGATTTAAAAAGTCTAATTTACCTTTTTGTCTATCTAACATAATATAATTTAATATATTTTTTGAATATAATATAATATAATTATTGAATTGAATTTAATATTATTGAATTTAATTTCATATAATAAAATATTATTTAATTTAATATAATATAATTTAATACAAATTTTGAATTTAATATACTATAACATTATTGAATTTAATTTAATATAATATAATTTAATATAAATTTTGAATTTAATATAATATAATTATTGAATTGAATTTAATATAAATATTATGTAATATAATATAATATAATTTAATATAATATAATATAATTTAATACAAATTTTGAATTTAATATAATATATTATTATTTAATTTAATTTAATTAATATAATATAATACAAATTTTGAATTTAATATAATATAATATTATTGAATTTAATTTAATATAATATTATTTAATTTAATATAATATTATGAGGGCAATCTTGGAAATTATTTGTTTATATCCCACAATATATTTTGTAAAACAAACATGGATAATATATATCCAATCTTATATATCAAGTCAACAAACATGACTTGGGGGATATATTATCCAATACCTATATACTATTCATTATATATACTGACTAAATCTCACATTATATTATATCTTCTATTTTACATCTAGTGAATCAAACAGGGCCTTAATGTTTAAATTATGATAGTATAATCTTGATCACATCAGTGATGTTCGGTTTAGTTTTGAAATCATAATATTAAATAAAAAAATTAAAATTTATAATTAAATATATAACTTAAAATTGAATTTAATAACTCTTTTTTAAACTCTATTTAAAAAAAAAGAATTTAATTATTTTTTATAATCATGATTTGAGTTTTGAGTATTGAGTTGAGTTTTGAAAAGAAAAAAAATTTTGGTTATGAGTTTTAAAAATAATTTTAAGTTGTATTTTGAATTTTGAGTTATATTTTGAAATTCGTATATTTATTTATTTTTAAATATTTAAAATTTTTCTTAATTTTATTTTTGTAGAATAAATATTTTATATTGTAAATATTTATTTATTTATTTAAATGTGCATTGTATCTCATACATTTGTGTGCTGTATTTTTTTTAATATTTTAAATATTTTTATAAGTATTAAAAAAATTTAAAAATATTTTTTATTTTAAATATATAATTTTTATTTTAAAATTTTTATTTTACGAATATTTTCAAATATTTAAATTTTAAAAAAAAATGAATTGTCATATATATATATATATCTAAATCATAACAAATTATTTGGCTAATACTTTAAAAAAAAATTAACAAAAAATATTTTTCAAAAAATAAAAAAAATAAAAAAAATCTTCAAAAATGAAAATAAACAAAATATTTTTTCAAAAGAAATATAAAATTAAAAATAATTTTAGAAAACAAAATAATAAATATTTTTTTGAATTTTTCTAATAGAATTTTGAAAATAATTTGATTATGATTTTTGAAATAGTTTTTGATTTGAGTGTGGAGTTGTGTTTTGAGTTTAAAATATTTTTTAAAATATTTAAACTATAAAATGAAATATTTAAAATTAAAAGTTCAAAAATGTTTAAATAAAAGTTATAAATTTAAAATAAAAAAATAAAATTTTCTTAAACATTTTTAAATATTAAAAAAAATAAATCCAACAAATTTCAAAATTTAAAAACTCAAACTCAAAATACAACTTAATTTTTTTTTTCAAAATTCAAGAACTTAAAACTCTTTTCAAAACTTAACTCACAATTTCATATTTAAATCATAATTTTACACTCAAATTATAATTTTAAAACTAAATTAAACGGAGCCATTGTTTTTATAATTGGAATTGATGGCTATTGTGTGGCTAATGAAATTCATTCTGAGTCACACTTTGATAATTTAATCGTCTATTTTTTAAAATATATCAAATAAAATATGTCAACAAAAAATAAATTAATCAAATATTCAGTCATTTCATCGAGCTACATTTTATATTTAATTTTATGTTTTATATTTATTTTAATATAAATGTGAGCCATTTCCTTTGAGAAAATCTTTTTCATCAACAGACACCTTAGAGGAGCGTGTTTGACACGCGCTGGTGTCGCAAGTTGTTCCTGAATAATTATTTCTAGCCATTTTTGGAGATTTTCAATCCAAATAATTATCGTGTTTCTATCCTATAACGGTAGGGCCTCGTAGGATTGGCATGAAAACAAAAGACAAGCAACTTCACGCCTACTGCGAGAACATATATCGTCACAGGCTCACAGCCCAATAGGAGGGACGAGCAGAATCGATTATTTTAAGACTAAATAAGTTATATTTTTTATTTTTTTATTTTTTTTGAATCACATTAATTAATATTTATTTTTTATTTTTTATATAATTTTTTATAAAAAATTAAAAAATATATTTATTTAAGACATTTCAAACATTACTTAATTAAAAAAAAATTTGAGAGGTCTAATTCTTAAACTTTAGAGAGCTCTGATAATATGTGAGTCTCGCAATAATATAATGTTTGTGTCTTGTATTTTTGTTTTTTGGATTGTCAAGTCATTATAACTCTATTTAGGATTTTAAAATTAAAAAATATATCATTTTTAATTTAATATTTTTTAAATTTTTATTAAAAAAATAATATAATAATTTTTTAACTTTTAAAATTTTCGATTATGTTTGGATAAATTTTTAAACAATAATTCCATCCTCACATTTTAATGTCATGTTTGGATAAATTTTTTAAATTATATTTTCATAATAAAAAGAAAACTCTGTGTAGGTAAGATTTTTTTTTTAAATAAAATTCACTTAACCGGTCGTTCGGCTAATTGATTGGCCGATCAACCGAAACATGACAATTTTTTTTTTGCAATCAGTACTTGTTTTTTTATACATTTTTAATAAAATAATATTTTCAATTTTTTTTATTATTTTTCATGAACTTTTAATAGATTTTTAAGTCATGTGTTTGGTTATAAATTATAATTTTTTGTATTAGATATCATATGTCACATAAAAATTTTCTAATTAATTCAAAATTCTTTTTAAAATTTATTTATCAAATAAATTTTTTATACTTCAATAATAATTTTAAAATTTACGAACTCAAAATATAATTTTTTTTTTCAAATTATATTTATAAAACTTATCAAACTCTACATTTCATATTTGTCAGGCCGTGGGGCGTGGAGTAATATTCGTTGGAAGAGAAATAGAAGATGCTAGGACAGCGCGGAGGAGTTGACAATTCCAATGTTCACGCTTTACGATGTTATCTCTTCCAATTATTTGTCATCTTATTTTAATACTAATATGAGCTCTGTTACAGAGCCCGAAAGGATTTCGAACTAAATTTGACTCGAATTTGAGAAGAAGAAGAGAAGGAGGGGGAGGAGAGGGGAGGAGAGGGGAGGAAGGACTGGAGGGGGCCTAAAAAATGGAGGAAGAGGGGCTGAGGCGAGGCAGACGCGATCGGCGGAGGCGACGCGATCGGTAGAGGCGACGCGATCGGCGGCGGGAGGCGCAGGCGACGCGACCTCTCTCTCTCTTTCTCTCCCTCTCCCTCTCTTTCTCTCCCTCTTCCTCTGCATTGCAGAGGTCGAAAAAAAAAAAAAAAAAAAAAAAAAAACGGAATGCCCAAAACGACGTCGTTTTGGGCATTCAGGGCATTCGAGCCAGGCATTTCGGGCCCTCAAACATTTTCCATATGCATGTACTTAAAGATACAATAAAAATATTACTGAATTAAAATGTAATTTACTATAAAATTTTGGAGTTAAAATCACTTTATCTGGTTGTTGTTTTTCAAACTCAGTGTTTTGAAAATTTTAGAGTACTTGTTTGGTTATTCAGAAAATTAAACACACTTTTCAAAATTACATTATTGCAAATTGAAGTTTCGCTCCAATTTAAAGAAAGACAATTTAAAAAAAAATTATCACATCAAAAAATACTCTTATCTTAGTTATTTATATATATATATATATATGTATGTAAACATAATTGGGTATGTAGTTATTTATGGATACATATCTTAGCATTAGATGTGTGACTTTATCATTAAATTTGTACTCATTTCAACTACAAAAAAATGTAATTTTTTTACAAATTGGCATTAAAAAAAATCGTAACTAACTTAGGCATCGTTTGGAAAGGCAATCCCAGGCTAAAGTAGCCAAGTCGCGACAAAAAAGGCTAATTCAGCCAAGTCACGACAAAATCGATTTTCACGGGTGTTGGGCGAGGCTGTGTGGTGTGAATTTACCGAATTGCCCCGAGAGGTTAAAATCTCTCCATCTGCAAAAAGCGGCTCACATTAGAGCTCATACACACCCATTGCAAAGCAGAGGAGAAGAAGAACGGAGCTATTGGAGGCCGTCGGACCGACCTTGGTAGAGGAAACCGCAACCGGAGATCGAAACCGCGGCAGCGAACAACAACCAACTCTCTTACACTCAAACCGATCTGCAGGTGATGATCTATGGCCTATCTGATTTGTTTTCTTTTCTTCCCATCTGCGTAGTTTATGTTCATAACAGCATCGGTTCATGGCCGATCTGTTGGCTCACGGTCGTTATTGGGTTGATTACACTTACATTACACACAGACCGGCCACCGATCTGTCTCATCCATAAATCTCATCTTTTAGATCTGTTGTTATGTTCGAAATCTGTTCGCATCCAACAAATTTGGGGCAGATTTGTATATATACATATATATATATATATATATATATAAAATATCTGATTTGATTCAAATAGTTGGTCTAATTTATGAAAATCAGCTCTATTGATCTTATATATCTGTTCAGAATCACAAATTTGGGCCAGATGTATGAAGGCACCGTTGTTTAAACAATCAAGGAAATGCAAATCTGTTCTACAATTGTTGTATCTGTTCGGTTATAGTTTCAAATACAGATCCTTAATTTTTTATTTTTTATTTATAAATAAGAAATGTTGTTCCCATTTGTGAAATGCTTAATTCCCATTTGTGCTTAACAGAAATGCTCAATTCCCATTTGTGAAATGCTCAATTTCCCTGATTGTTGCCTAATAGAAATGCTCAATTCCCATTTGTGAAATTTTTTTTAATTACATAAAAAATATAATTCCAACTCAATTTGGGTTACAAGTTAGAGATATTAACAACAAATTGTCAAAATATATATAACTTATAGTCCAAAAAGAAAAAATTAAAAATTGTAATCAATTAAGCAATATATTAAAAATATATTACGAAGATATTAAAAAAATATATGTGAAATGTATATTAGAAATTTTGATTTACAAGGTAAAGACTGTAAAAATTTTATTACACATATATGTCAAAATTTAATTATGAAAAACTTTATCATCAATATATGAATAAATGTTTTCAAAAAAGCCAAAAAATATATTGAAAATATATTACAAATTAGATGTATTAATTTGCGTATATTTTTTACTCAAGACGAAATGCTCAATTCTCAATTCAAAAAAATAAATTAATTACATAAAAAATATTTTCCAACTAAATTTGGGAAGGAAGGTAGATATATTATTTACATATATGAACAAAAAATTACAAAATATATTATATTTATATTAGAAATATATTAAACAAACAGTTTATTAAAAATACATTACAAACTTATTCGAAAGATATTAATAATGTATTAATATTATTTATTACAAATTTAGAGTTAAAAATATATGCGTGTAAAACTTTTATTACACAGATATGACAAAATTTAATTATGAAAAACTATATCATAAATATATTCAGAAATATTTTCAAAATATGAAAAAAAATATATATATTGAAAATATATTACAAATTAGATGTCTTAATTTGCGTATATTTTTTACTCAGGACGAAATGCTCATTTCTCATTTCTAAAAAATAAATTAATTAGCACCATAAATATTTTCGAACTACATTTGGGAAGGAAGGTAGATATATGTATATATATTAACAACAAATTACAAAATATATGAAATTTATATTAGAAATACATAAAAATAACAGTTTACTAAAAATATATTACAAAAATGTTTGGCAAATATTAATAATGTATTAATATTATATATTACAAATTTAGAGGTAAACAATAAAGAGTGTAAAAGTTTTATTAAACAGATATGACTACATTTAATTATGAAAAACAATATCATAAATATATTCCAAAATGTTTTCTAAATAAAAAAATATATATATTGAAAATATATTACAGATTAGATGTATTAATTTGCGTTTATTTTTAACTCAACACGAAATGGTCAATTCTCATTTCTAAAAAATAAATTAATTAGCACCATAACTATTTTCGAACTACATTTGGGAAGGAAGCTACATATATTATGTACATATATTACCAACAAATTACAAAATATATCAAATTTATATTACAAATATATTAAAAAAATAGTTTATTTTCAATATATATTAAAAAAATGTTAGATAGATATTAATAATGTATTAATATTATATATTACAAATTTAGAGGTAAACAATAAAGAGTGTAAAAGTTTTATTAAACAGATATGACTACATGTAAGTATGAAAAAACTTTATCATAAATATATTCAAAAATGTAAATATATTCTCACCAATCCATTTTGCTACCTATCATAAAAAATGTAGTACAAATATATTCTCACCAATCCATTTTGCTGCCTATCATAAAAAATGTAGTACAAATATATTCTCACCAATCCATTTTGCTGCCTATCATAAAAAATATTATCAAAATATATTACAACATAGATTTATTAATTTGAGTACTCAATCGTGTTCATGTTGATTCATGTAAATTTACTTTATATTAAAGCATAGCATGGCGTCGTTCACCTCTACTGCAACTTCCAGTACATGGCCAGGACGAATGTGTGCCTATGGATATGGCCCGTGTATTGTTAGGATTTCCAGGTCCACCAAAAATCCAGGGCGTTCCTACTTTGTCTGTCCCCGCCCTGTGGTGAGTGACCCAATCTTTACCGGTCATAACTTAATGAACATTAACAACCCATGAAACTAATAGTTCCATAATTTTCACTCATCAGCCTTGTGTCAGTTGGATTGGTTGGTGTGAAGAACGAAGCCATGAGAACCAAGGCTATGTGTCACCTGGAGATGAAATTGCCATGCAATTGCGGGCTGATGTCATAGACATTCAACAATCCTAGCGTGTGCTTAAGACCATTGTGTATGTGCTCTGCATTGTCGTTGTCATTTTGTTGTGACGTATGTAAGCACCGTTACCATGTTCTTAGTTTATACAAAGACATTAGTATGTTTTCAATATGTTGTTAGTATGTTTGTAGTACGATGGTATTATGTTGTCGCATATGGGAGCCGTAATACTAACTATCATATTTTTGTCCACTACTAACTTCCATGGAACCTGTGTACGTACGTAAAAAATGTTTTCAATGGGTATATGCAAATTTATCTTCAGCATCATATATCTCTGTTTGTTGTTTTTAATGTGTCATCTGTTGTGCGTGTGTATATAAAAACCAAATTTGTGATGGTAATCTTTTGTAACCGTACATTAGTAATGACTTCCACACGTACTTCGCCTCGTAACCACTCGAAAAGCAAAGGCGTTGTCAGTAACAAGTCAACCAGTCTTGAAGAGACACAAACTCAGTTAAGCCACAAGGCCTCATGGGACAGTAACTCAGTCCGAGTTTTCCTCCAGTTGATTGCAAATGAGATTAGTAAAGGAAATCGGCCATTCTTAGTCCTCAGCCAGGCAGGGTACAAGTCGTTGTCAAGGAAATTTCAGAGAAAAACAGGAAAAAAACATGGACTGAAACAGTTGAAGAATAAGTACATGAGCTTGAAAAAAGAGTGGTAAGGGTGGACGAAGTTGATGGATTCAAGCAAGGGAGTGTCCGGGATAGGCTTTGACTATGACACCGGTTTGTTTCAGGCACCTGACGAGTGGTGGGACAAGATGGAATCAGTAAGTACATGTACAAACAAGTTTCATATTTGTCATTTACCAGTACATTTTTTACTTCTTCATTCAACTTCAATAAAATTTATTTATATGAAATATAACGTCTACCTCTTTTACACATGTACATGTCTGCAGATCAACAAGGCGTGTGCGAAGTTCAGGAAGAAAACGTTGGAACACCGTGACTTGATGGAGACGGTTTTCATGGGGGCAGCAACTACTGGGAAGCACCATTGGACCCCGGGAGAGAACCTTCCTGAAGCTGCTACGGACTTATCTGATTCAGTGCGTAGTTTGGGAGCCCAGCCATTTGCTGATCTGATACCCACAGGAGTACAGGACGTGGATTCTGATTCTTCACTGGAGCATGTGCCGATTGAAAAGGCAAAAATGAGAAAGACGCCATTAACAAGTGTCTCAAAGTCAAAGAAGGCAACAAGTGATGCGTCTGTTATTGCGGAAAGCATGAACAGAATGACAGATGTGGTGCGTTCGAAGAATCAGCAGGTCACGGTCAGGCACCTCACAGGCAATGAATCGCTGTACACTATTTCCGAGTGCATGCATAAACTGAGCAGTATTCCATCCCTGATTGGTACGCCGTTATTTCACTTCACCTTCACACTTATGGATAATGCCGATTACCGGGAGGTCATGATGTGCCAGCCTGATGACGACCACATCATTGGATGGCTTACACAGAAGCAGCTCCAGTGTACTGCGTCGGGGCCATTTGCAAACCTGTTTGGGGGTCGCCGGATGTGATGTATCGGTCTTACGAGTGTTGAAGATGCATGTCCTTTTCTTCCTTTTTAAAACTTAGACTTATGGTACTGTTGGCTATGTACTAAAACATGATGGTGGTGTGTGTATGTTTTGCATTCTGTCTTCTTTTTTTTTTTCTTCTTGCTAGCTACGGGCAGCAACAAGTTTTAGGTAAGTGCATGGGTTGACAGACCGGAAGCATGGTTGTGCTTCGTTTTTGGGAAATGAATGGGATGTTTACGTTTTAATATTTTGTGTCGCTACGTTTAAGACAGGGAATTACGTTTTAGATGCACGCTTCTGAATGCCTATATGTCGCAAGTTCTTTTGTTAGTTTTGTGGTTGTTACCACCATGGCCCCCCTGTAAAGCATAAGTTGAACAACTTCTTTTTTTTTGTGCAATTCATATGATCATGCGTTCCAAAGGACATTGGTCACAGCATTGCTTTCATTAAAAACAATGTCGGCATTGTATAATTGCAAAATTCAATATAATTTAAGTCAATGAATCACGTGCCAACTGATTGAAAGGCTGCCACTTTTGTAGGTTTCGCATCAACGAAGACGCGATGAATCCCTGGGATGGAAGCAACCATGATGAAATAATGGAAATGCTTAATCAAATGGCGGTCCAAGTGCAACAAGAACAGAACTGCACATTTCTACAAGCATGCCAGTTGGCGACATAATGGTACCAAAAACACATGAATAAAACGCCATGTCGCACTTCTATACTAACTGGGAATACATGGATATGCGAACTATATGCGGGGCATATGGGTCGCTTTGAGGAAAATATTTGCATGCCGAAGGAAGTTTTTGCCGCATTGTGTGAGACATTAGTAAATGATTTTGGGTTACAAGTCCCGCAACATCCACATGGCTTAGCTGTTGAAGAAAGCGTTGCGATGTTTATCCATGTCTTGAAAGGGAAGCAAAATCGGGAAATCCAGGAACGGTTCCAACATTCTGGGGAGACTGTGTCGAGGCACGTGCATAACGTATTAAATTCTGTGAAAGAGTTCACTGTTGTCCATTGCCGGCCCACATACAGTCAGCATCGTATACATCCATACGTGCGGTCTAGACGGAAATACCTACCGTTCAAGGTACTTCAGCAAAACATGATTGACATATAAATCAAGACAATATATATGGTTTTTGTTATTAACTGCACGTGACAAATTTGAAACACTTGTTACAAAGTTACGAAACAAAACATATGATCCATGTTTACAGGACTGCATTGGCGCAATAGACGGAACACATGTCAGTGCATGGGTTACGGGGCCAGATGCGGCAACATATTTCGGTAGGAAATACTGTCACACACAAAATATAATGGCCGCTGTTGATTTTGACATGTGTTTCATATTCATTTCTTGCGGATGGGAAGGAAGTATGCATGATAATCGCATATTCAACGAGATACTAACAAATGAGAATGTCCCCTTCCCACATCCTGACGAAGGTAACACATGGTCCTGTTCATAGATTTAATAATGTATTAATTTTTTCCTCAGAAAGCGTTATATGAAAATGACGCAGAATGTTCGTTTTTTGTGTCATACATTGTTGTCATATCTGCAGGCAAATATTATCTTGTCGATTCTGGCTATCCAAACCGGATTGGTTACTTAGCACCATTCAAAGGTGACCGTTACCACCAACAAGAATTCCGACGTATTGCACGGAACAGGATGGCAAACACGCCAAGGGAATTATTTAACAAAGTGCACTCGTCCTTACGCAGTGTGGTAGAACACACTTTCGGTGCCTGGAAACAGCGATGGGGGTTTATTCGAGACATGCCTCGGTATGACTTTGCAAATGTGCCAGTTCAGTTAGTAGGTGCGTCAATGGCATTACATAATTATATACGGCGAAACACAGGTAACCCAACAACTGTTCAGCCAATCTATGACGAGGAAGAGGCTATGGCAATAGTAAATGCCATACCAGAAGTTGAACATGACGAGGATGGTTTAATGGTTGGAGATGAGGACCCCCATATGGCATTGGTCCACCTTCACATACGCGACAAATTATGTTACATGTGTAAGAACAGAATGTTAGAAAATATATAGTAGTCAAAATAATTTTCGTATGGTTGTCACATAATGACACACGTGAAACAGACTGTATTCAAATATATTATCATGTACAATATGTATGAGTTTCCACGGGAATGTAACCCCTTCCAGTTGCTGACATGCCTAACTTTGAAAAACAACAATCCATACGAATTTTGCTTTTGGAAAAACAAAAAAAAGGTAAAACAGATAAAAACAAATGGAAAAGAAAAAGAATAGACAAATTGTCATGTGCGACGTAAATTACAAATAAATGAAACACATAAATGTATTAAAAAAAAATTTATTGTATACCAATTAAAAAAAAACAAGACATACTTAAAAATAAAAATCCAAGACAAAAAAAAATAACATAGTTATAGTAAAAAAAATAAACAATAAAAAGACAAAAACATAAATTCGCAAATAAAAATCGAAAAATTTAAGCACAATACGCCAAATCCAAACCCAAAATTAAAAAAAGGAACAGGAAAAAAAATTAAACAAAATACGAAAAATCCAAGCACAAAATAAAAAAATTCAAAGAAAAAAAAATTAGCGCAAAATCTGAAAAATATATTCAAAAAAAAATAAAAAATAAAAAATTTGGATTTGCAAAATTTGGGAGATCGAAACCCAACATGAAAAAATTGTCAACAAAAAAAATAAAGCAAAAAATGCCAAAGCGAAACCCCAAAAAAAAAAAAACAAAAAAAACGCAAAATCGAAACCCTACATAAAAAATTAAAATAAAAAAGAAGAACCAAAATATGGCAATTCCAAACCCAAAATAAAAAAAAAATGAAAAATAAAAAAATTAAGCAAAAGTCGGCAGATCGACACCCAATATACAAAAAAAAAAAAAAAAAAAAACCGAAATCCAAACCCAAAAAAAAAAAACAAAAATTAGGAAAATAGGCGAAATCGAAACCTAACAGAAAAAATTAAAATTAAAAATAACAAAAATATGCCAAATCCAAATATATATATATATATATATATATTTTAAGCAAAAACCCAAAATTGTAAAAAAAAAATACTGAAAAAAAAAACATACCAAAAAATTTTGTTTTTCACCAAAAAGCCAAAATTGAAAAAAAAAAAAAAGGAAAAAAAAAGAAAAAAAACGGAAATAATACCAAATTCCAACCCAAATTAAAAAATAAAAAAAAATGGAAAAGGGCAATTTGGTCTTTTAACAAGATGACACCTCACCAAAAAGCCAAAAAGCCAAAAAAGCCAAAAAGCCCTTTCCAAACCAGGCTTTTTAGCCCCAGGCTAAAATAGCCAAAAAAGCCAAAAAGTCAACCCACTTCCCAAACGGGGGCTTACAAACTTTTGCAACATGAAGTAAAAAAAATTTAAACATTTTGTTATGCCAATTTCAGACGATGTTACACACATTTGTGTTAATGTTACGATATTGTGTGATAAATTAAATTTTCTTCATAAAATTTATGAAAATTTAATTCTACGTAAGAAAATTTTTAATGCCAATTTGGAAAAAAAAAATTACGTTTTCTGTGGTTGAAATGAGTGAAAATTTTATGATAAAGTCACACAGTTAATGGTATGATATGTACTCATAAATGACTACATACCAAATTATATTTTCATATATATATATATACTAGTGTATGCCCAAGCCTAAAGGCACGGTGAAAATAATGTTAGATTAATCTTCTTCTGTCCAATCTTTTATGTAGTACGTGAAAAATTTATTCACAAAATAATTTCAGAGAAAAATTGTTCCTTTCTTATACCATCACTGTTTTACTTACCTAAGCTATTAATCTTTCTTGTTCTAATTGAGGAGAGTTGGTCTCATTTGAACTTCGGCTAAAATTTAAAAAGAATATAATTTCAATGATTGCAATATTTACAAAACATCTCTCATGTCAACTATTGATAGGTAATGCTTAAAAAGAAAAGGCAAGGAAAGGAAAATCGTGCATTGCTACTCATCCCCATTGTGCAAAATTAAAGTGTATCAAAGCCCAAAATGTAGCAAGAAAAATGTATCAATTAGTTAAATAAAATATATGATTAGCAAACTCATGAACATATTACACTCAAGTCTCAGTAGTATTAGTTAGTTACAATACTCATTTCACTTTACTAAGCTTAAGTCTCAGACTCTTCATATTACACTTCTCTCTTGCTAATTACTAAGGAAGAAAAAAGTAAAAAGTTAAAATCAACAAAAAAAAAAAAAAAAGAAGAAACTAAACCTTAATTAACAAAACCACCTCTCTTCGGGCAATCAGCTAACCCTCCAATCAAGTATATATGTCTATGGATTACACCAATCTGAAAACATCAAGCACTATCTATAATAGTTGCAAAAGCAAAAATCATCAAGCACTAATTGAAAGTTCCAAACACATTACTAGATTTTAGCTCTTAAACACATTATCAAGCACTAATATTTATAAATGCCTCCCTCCATTATCAAGCACTAATGATTCAGCAAATATATTTAATTTCTAAAATTGAGAATGCCAATCTTTCAGAGACATGGAATTCAGCACATAGGTAGATAACTTTTCAAGATGCAATTTGTCTCACACCATTTTATTCATTTATCTGCACTTTTTGCCTCCCTCTATCTCTACCCTCCCTCATCCCACACCCACACACCCTCTCTATTTTTTAATCTATATAGCAAATATTTTATGCACCCAAACACATGTGGGGTTCACACGAGAAACTACTATATATCAAAAACATGTTTCAGAGACATCCATATAGAGGGAAAAAGAGAGAGATTTACTGACCAAGAAAAATGTTCTTTCTTTGATAACCTTCATGGATATCTTTGGCACCGCAATGCAAGGAGCATCATTTCAAAAATCTTCAAACCACAATCTCAAAAGAAAGATTTCATAAACTCACAACTGAGATCCAATTGAGAGCATTCAACCTATTTAGAAGTAGTACAAACAAAAAATAAAAAAAAATTGCTAATTTTTTTTGTCTTTCCCACAAACAATAAATAATAATAAAAATAATTAGCAAAGAGAACATTATCCAAAAAATAGATAAATTCATAAACTCAACCCAGTCAAGCAAAGGAAAACTTTTTCCTCACCCCAGTTCAAAAGTTTTAGCAAGGGAAACTTTTTCCTCAACCAAAAGTTTGATCATTCGATTAATCTCTTCCTCACCTTCCACTCCCTGTGAATTAATAAACACATCAAACACATCAAATAGAGAAACAATTTATCAAGCATTTGGTGAACATTGTAGTAGCAGAAATTATATAGTGGTAAAACTAATTATTTTGAACTTCAATTATTGCAAACTATACTGAAAGAATAACAATAAATTTAATTAAAATAACTGGAAATAGGTTGTAATTTATTCCAAGTGACATGAGGAAGTTGGTCTTTGAACTATGGAAATCGAGTAAAAGATTAAATCATCAACTTACAACATCATGAATGTACAAAAAATAAAAAATAGAAGCAAAAAAAGGGATGGAATCTTGATTACCTTTATTGATGGAGCCTTTAAAACTATTCTTCTCACCAGATTCTGATGCCTCAGTCACATGTACAAAGCATTAAGAATAAAAACACCGGCTTTACATGAATTGATAATTTCTCTACAACACTCCAACTCAACAAAAAATTGTTCATTGATGTTAGGAGAAAAGATCTTTCATACTAAAACTAATTCCCTGATAAAATAAAAAAAAATATAAAAATAAAAAAAGACAGAAAACTACAATAATAAAAGGTGGGTGTACCCAACACAGATGAAGGAGCTGAAGGGTTTGCAAAATTCGAAAGGAAGATTCATCTTAATTTTATATATATTTCATCAACAACAACAATAGCAAAAATAAATAAATCTATAAATAAAACTAACAAAGCTCCACTGACTTATGGATATAATGTTAAGGGGATAAAGAGATATGAAAAACTAACAAAAGAGGGAGGGAGAAAGTCAAAAGATGGCATATAGTAATCTTAAAGACCTTAAAAGGGTTGTGTGAACCCTTTTCCAACAATAAAAAACTAAAAAGGAAAGTCAAACATCGATTTTAGCGAATCGAATTGATTCACTTCACGATTTACCGATTTGGTTCACTGATTCACCTACGATTCATGGCTATTTGCGATTCATACAACCTGTTCGTATTGATTACTCACTGAATCAAATCGCAAATTGTATGGTTCTAATAACAGAGATTTCAACACATGTCATATTCATATAAATGAAATCAAAACTATAAAGAAACACAAACAATTATGCTCAACTTCTCTGCACTCCTCTTTCAGTTATCCATAAAGAAATTGAAGAAAAAAAAATTCAATCAACACTACATAAACAAACCTGCTAAATGGTAGCTAAAATGACACATGACAAATAATAGGGAACTAATAATTAGACCAAGCAACCATATGACAAAACAAATGTTCTGCAATAAGAAATGAGTATATATGTTTTTATCATAAATCATTTTCAAAAACTTAGAAATGACAATATTAAATTTAAAAAAATTCGCAAACTAAAAACAGATGGAACAATTTTATTCCCAATGGAAGCCAAGCATCCTATTAAATTGTGATACCTTTAATGGGTCAACATGGTGTATTGGAATGCTATGGACAGCAGCTGCAAAAAACAAAAAACAAAAACAAAAAATTATTCAAATAGCTCCAACTATTCAAATCCTCCCATAAGCAAAATATGAACCAACCCTTTTGGATCCATTTGGTTTGCTCATGGGAAGCAGCCAACGCACTGTCACAACAAAAAACAAAATTTGGATTAAAAAAAAAGAGGAAAAATTAGGCCACAATATTGATATTGATATTGATATTGTGAACTGTTTGAACACCGAAATTGCTTAAGAGGTTGACACAACACGGCTATGTAGTGAAGAAACAACTCATTTTGAGGAAAAAAGAGAACCACTCATCAATTGATGAAGGCATTGCTAAAATATTGATGAAATTGTTTACCAAATCAATTGACAGAACCCAAGACATGAAAGAAAGCATAGCATACCCACAAAAACACAAAAGCATGAGAGAGAGAGTATCCAAATGGAACTTAATTTAACAGTACTAAGAATGGGAATAAAGGAAAGACTTAATGGAAGAGAGTAGTTGGAATAAAGAAAACTTGCAGCTCCCAACCTTGGTCCTTGATGGACTTTGGGGGCCCACAACTTGAAAAATAAAATTAAAAGCATCAGAGAGAGAAAGAGGCCATGGAAGTTTTAAATTTTTAATATCAGGCAAATGAAAGCTTCAAATGATCTTAATAAGTAAATATAAGATTAGAAAGTTTCAATCTCAGCCCTATGTCGTTCCAAAGATTAGAAAATATAAGTAAGCAAGCTCCAATTCAAAATTTGCCTACTGTTTATTATCAAAAATAGCATCTAACTCCCACTGTTTGTGTCACCAATTTGATATACCTCTATTTTTGCTAAACCTTACCATCATACACTACGGCCATGTTTGTTTGGGCGGACTGGATTAGCATTCCCATGACTAATAGTCCTAGGATTACGAATCCGTTGGATTATGTATCCTATCTTAACTAATAGTCAAGTTTAAAATAATTAGTCCGTACTTCAATTGTTTAACCAAACATCGAATTAATAATTTTGTTGGACTATTAGTCCAATCCCAAGCTCATGTCCACCCAAACAAACATGACCTACATTTACTTGCCCTGATTTGGTAGGGTGGTGGGAATATTTACTATAAAATCAACTAACATATTCATCTCCTTGACCTCAGTAAAGATGTACATCTTGATTGGATCAATGGACAGTAAAAATACTTGTACCTTAAATATATTGCTATACGGATTATCCTATCACTTTTAGGTTGCGTTTGGAACTTAGATTTGGTTAGGAATTTAGAAAGGGAAACGGAAAAGTTGAGGGAAATATGAATGAAATATAATTATTCTTTTTCTCCATTTCCCTTTTCCTTCCCAAATCCATGATCCAAACACGTAGTTAAGATTTTTGTATCAGATTACATCCACACACATGCATACATATTGCATAACAATTATTCAATCAAAGATATGGGCTAAGCTCTTGAACTAATTACCCAAAAGCATCTTAAGCAAGGATAAGCCCATGAGCAACAATTTCTACAACCAACTTTTCTTGATGAGTTGCAATATTAACACAGAACTTTGCAGCAACGTCAAAAATAAACTGCAAGATTAAAAAACAGAAAAGACAAAGAAGATTCAGAATCAATTTTTACATGAATATGGATTTGCCAAAAAAAAAAAAAAAACAGTAACTAAGTAATCACACGATAGACTAAATATTAAACCACATAGGCATGCAATCAGATAATAGGTTTAATGGAATGTGGAAACCATATCTTGTCTAAGGTTCTCCACATGTTATAAACAGATTGTAAGACAAAGGTTTAGAATGTTTGAAAGGAACCGTGTTGTTGCTGCACACTATTTTGAATGAAATACTCTGTTTTGATGGATTTTCATAAGATTATATGTTCTCAAGTAGAATTATATAAGCAGTTAGCATGGTGTATAAACTATTTTAATAAACTATTTTAATATAAGCAGCTAGCATGGTGTTCATAAGTTTAGAATTATATAAACTATTTTAATTAAGTCATTTTACCGAACATGGTGTATGCATGAAAACACACACAAAATATAGAGGGGTGAAGAGACATATTTTAATTGAGGCAATATAAATGAGAAACACAATCAAACCCGAATGAGAAACAAATCACATAAAAAATTAGACACTTAACGAAAACCCAAATAAAAATTTTGAGGCATTTTGGAGACCCATTTTAGAAAAATATTTTAGAGACCTATGTGAGGCATTTTACAGAACATAGTGAATGCATACAAAGAGACACATAAAACAAAAAAAGCCGAAAAAGAAAAATAAAAAAAAATGTTTTGATGGATTTTCATAAAATAAAAAAAAATGTTTTGATGGATTTTCATAAGATTATATGTTCTCAAGTACAATTATATAAGCAGCTAGCATGGTGTATAAACTATTTTAATAAACTATATAAACTATTTTAATATAAGCAGCTAGCATGGTGTTTATAAGTTTAGAATTATATAAACTGTTTTAATTGAGCCATTTTACCTAACATGGTGTATGCATGAAGACACACACAAAATATAGAGGGGTGAAGAGACATGTTTTAATTGAGGCAATATAAATGAGAAACAAATTGTATTGAAATCTACAGGCATAAGAAACATAAGTATTGAAAATTTTAAAATGAAAATAACAAATTGTAATTGAGAGAGATAGTTGAGATGAGATGAAATGAACATAGCGATGAGACTCAAACAGATGCTATAGTTTCAAATTGTGAAACTGAAATCAAAACATAAAAGGAAAAAAATGATGAGGTATGGACAAAAACAATATATTATGTCCACAAAATCACATATTTTTTCACTCCACAAAATCTACAGGCATAAGAAACATAAGTATTGAAAATTTTAAAATCAAAATAACAAATTGTAATTGAGAGAGATAGTTGAGATGAGATGAAATGAACATAGAGATGAGACTCAAACAGATGCTGTAGTTTCAAATTGTGAAACTGAAATCAAAATACAGAAGGAAAAAAATGATGAGGTATGGACAGAAACAATATATTCTGTCCACAAAATCACATATTTTTTCACTCCACAAAAACAATATACCTTCTTTAATTTACTTAGGATTTTGAACCCATTTGGTATCATTTGCCATGTTTATTAATTAATTGTGAAAAAAAAAAAGCAAAGCCCATTTGATTTCTAAATCAACTCATGACCATTCACATGACGGAAATCAAATCAGCCGAGAAATAACAAACATTGAATGGGAATAATTCACTAAACCCAACGGTATAAAATTTGGAACAACAAAATAATTCACTCCACAATCAAATTTTTTTCAACATTCCTTATTTAATTTACTTGATAATCTGAACCCATTTTGTAAATCAGAAATCACATAATAGGTTCACATAATATAGGTTCACATAAAATTTTACCACAAATCACATAATAGGTTCACATAATATAAATCACATAATATAAATCACACAATCAAACCCAAATGAGAAACAAATCACATAAAAAATTAGACACCCAACGAAAACCCAAATAAAAATTTTGAGGCATTTTGAAGACCCATTTTAGAGACTTATGTGAGGCATTTTACAGAACATAAAACAAAGAAACCTTAGATACCGATCTCTAAAGGCACAAAGAGACACACATAAAACAAAGAGAGAAACCTTAGATATGCGTAGAAAATGGAGGAAAAATTTGAAGAGGATACCGATCTCTTTCTTGTTGGTTACGTCGACTGATCTACCAATCTACAGTGCACTTGAATCTCAACCAAGTTGCCATAAGTAAAACCAAGAAGGAAGAGTGGGTAGAAGAGAGAGAGAGAGAGAGAGACTAAAACAGAACCAGAGAAAGAGATTAAAATTTGAAATGAGAATAAAAGAGAGAGAGGAGGACGTCTATGAGAGAGATATAGGGAGGTGTGTTTGGTTCTCATCAGGGAGGCAGAGAGAGATATAGGGAGATATAGGGAGGCAAATAATGTTATATATTTGGCCCTTAGATTTTTATTAGGATTGATCTGAGCCGTCGGTTATAAATATATCTTTATGACAATTTCCTGCCACGTAGGACAAAAATTTCAAAAACTATCTTCCCATATTATATAGATATATATATAACTAAAATGAGAGTATTTTTTGATGTGACAATTTTTTTTTCCAAATTGTCTCTCGCCTTAAATTGGAGGAAAACTTGAAATTGCTATGACGCATTTTTTTGAAAACCAAACAAAGATCCTTTTTCAAAATAGAGTTTTCAAATCACTTTTTGGAAAAATTATTCAAAAAAATGGAACCAAACATAGTGGGTGTTTGGGAAGTGGGTTTTTATGTAGCTTTTTTAGTTGTAGGATATTATTGCAAAATTTTTTTTTGGTGTTTGGGAAGATAGTTGGGTTTTTTTGTGGTTGGATGTGATGTTTATGAGATACAAAGTGAAATGATTATGGGGTTTGATGTGATATTTTGTTTGGATTTATTTTTTTTGATTTTGCAAAAAATTTGTCTTTTAGTGAAAAAAATCCAAAAAAAATAGTGAATGTAATTTAAAATGTAATTGACTATAAATAGATGGTCTGTTTGGTTTTGGATTTTCAAATAAATTTTATAATTATATTTTGAAAAGAGTTTATCAAACTTGAAATTTTGTTTGGTTGTATATTTTAAAAATAATTTTTACAAATTCATAATTCAAAATTTATTTGGTTTTGGAGTTTTCAAAAACAGTTTTTAAATTTTCAAATTGTATTTTATTATTTTTAGTGAACTTTTTAAATATTTTAATCAATATTTTGCAAAATTATGAAATTTAGAGAGATGTTGTTTAATCAAAAAAATCAGACCCTCCCTATTTGTATTGCAAACTTAACAATAAACATATAAAAATTGTCCCATTGAATTTAACAATAAATTTTGCTAGAAAATTTTATTTTTAACAATAAGCAAGTTTTAATAATATCATTGTGATTGCATTTTTGTTTGTCAAACAGAAATTCAAGTGGCAAAAAATGGTGGTGTCCATGATTAGTAATAGCGGAGGTAATGTGATGGAAATTGCTGGAATTTATCAAGAAAACATGAAAATAGTGATGATACATTTAATTTTTTATACTCGTACAAATGCAAACAAAGACCATATCATCAAATATTTACTATTGTAGTATTTTTTTTAACCTACCTGCAATTTGCAACAGAAAATAAGCACTTTATTACCCTGACCAATAGTAGTACCTAATTAAATTTCTATATTTTACTTTGGTGTTTGAGGAAGGAGGCTTCAAATCAGAGCCGGTGGGGTGGGGAGTGATATTTTGGCTAAATGTCATATAAGACTCTGTACTTTCCTACCTCTTCATTTTGGTTTTCCCCTTTTGCTTGACACACTTTCAACTTGGATCACAAAACTCGTCACTTTTGCAATATGTATTCATCGGAGTGGACGAAACAGTTGCATATAGTTCTCTAGTTGTGTGTAAACTTGGTGCTTTCCCCATTTCTCAAATAATCATATTTTTTTTAGAGAGTGAGTTTTGGTTGAAATAAAAAAGAAAGATATCATGACTATAGTTTTGCATTAATTTTAATCTAACAGATGAAATCTACCAATTTCTATGGTTTGGTGGTTAGTTTACTGTGTAGAAAATTAAATAAACAATAAATAAATAAATTGTATGCTATCAGTAAATAAATAAATTAAACATAGATTTTCAAAATTTGTAAGTAAACGAAATAGTGAAAAGTAAACACATAAATGCAGAAAAATTCAAGCACAACAAAAGTATAAGATTTTAAACAAACACCAAAGTGTAAGTCCCACAACACAGAAACATTAAAAAAAAAAATCAGACAAACACTACTAAAAATCGGAGTTTTTGTGACGATCTTAAACATCGCAAAAGGTTCACAGATCGTGGCAAAAGACTTTTTGCGACGAAGTAGCGACGGGAAATGGGGGGCGGCAGAAGGGGGTGTGACAAAAGGTATTTGCGACGGTTACAAACCGTCGCTTTCTTGTAGTGACGGTTAATCAATGGTTTTTGCAACGGTTTAACTTGACACAAAAAATGAGAAAACACTTTACTTTTAGTGACAATATTGATTACCGTTGCAAAAACGTTTTTTAGCGACAGTATTTAAAGTTGCAAAAAGTATTATTAGCAACAGACTAAAACATCGCCAAAAAAGTAGAATTAAATTAATACCATATTTGCGGCAGTTTAAACCGTCGCAAAAGAATTGAACTAATATGTATATGCGATAGGTTAAACCGTCACTAATAAAATGTAAGGAATTGATGATTACTTTAGCGACGGTTTATTATTGTCGCAATAAAATTATTTTCATAAAATCAATATATATTTTATTAATTCATTCATTGTACAAATTATAAATATTTTCTAAATAAAATACATCCACATTCACATTCACATCTACAAAATTGTATACCAAGAATGATATATATGTACCCTTTAACAATTATCAACCAAATATTCTTTACAAAAATATATAAAACATCCTCCCACAATACTAATAATTTTTGATATTCAAGAACTCAGTTTTTTGTATCTAAAACAAAACAAAAGTATTGACAATACAAATAAAAAAACATATATACTATACCTTGTTTTGATATTAATAGTAAGCTCCAATATCGGCATGTGAAGATATCATCATGTACTCAAAAGGATTGCATCTGCAAAAGGAAGGGAAAAAAAAAGAAAAAAAAAAAAAACCATTTACAACATATCACATTTCAATCTCATTTTGGTTACTTTCTTCAGTTAGCAATGGTGTAGATGGGTTTTCATTCAGCCCTAATGTTGAAGGAATGCTTGGGGATGCCGCAACACCATTAATCTCCTCAAATTGACTGAAACAAATTACATTTAGAAAAAGAGAAGGGAAAAAAAAAGGAAACAAAAAGAAAATAGATGTACATATATATACAACACTTACAAAAACAGCCTACAAGAGATGGACTCTCGTCTTTATTTCCGTTAAAAACAAAGAAAGATGGAAACATAGGTAATTTACACAAACTATGTTTTGTACCCAGGAGAAGCAGAAGCACCTGACATAAGGTAAATATCTACCGGACCCATGGTGCTCCTGAGCATTACTCTATATCTCCTCTGAAGATAGTCAACAGCCTGGTAAATAAGAAAATTTTTAGGAATATATATGTGCCAGTTATTACTAAATCTCTTATAAGATCTCAACCTTACCTCATCAGGATATGGGACTTCTAGCGTGGTGTCATGTGGAGCTTTAATTGCTATCAGGGTTTCGTTCTGATATAAGCAATGAATAATTGTCAACTGAAGAAATCTAGGACATTAAAACAAAAAGAGCCAAAACACCAAAAAACTAATAAATCAACAATTATAAGTGATAATTTGGTAGAGAGAGAGAGTGAGAGAGAGAGAGAGAGACTGAATGGAATGGTGTCTATATTGATATATTCGGTATATGATACAAGGAGAAGATTACTCTCTTTTATAGAGAGAAGAATATGTTCAGTGTTTCTAAAAGAACCGAAAGCAAAGACATCATAATTACACAAGGACACTTTATAGCTAATAACACTAACAACAGCTAATTTGGTATAATGCACTAACAGCGCCCCGCAAACTCAAGGAGGGTAGGCATCATCTAGCTTGAGTAAGGAAACAAGATTACTGAAGTGACCAGGAGGATGAGCTTTGGTGAAAATATCAGCAAGTTGATCGACAGAAGCAATAGGAAGAACAAGAATAGTGCCACGGGTAACATGCTGGCGAATGAAATGACAATCAATCTCAATATGCTTGGTGCGATCATGGAAAACGTCATTGTGAGCAATCTGAATGGCACTCTGATTGTCACAATAGAGAGAGGTAACACTAGAAGAAGAAACACCCAAATCAGCAAGGAGCCATCGAAGCCAGAGAAGTTCCTGAGTAGTATTAGCAAGAGCTCGGTATTCAGCTTCGGTACTAGAGCGGGTAGTGAGGGATTGTTTCTTGCTGTGCCAAGAAATAAGAGAATCCCTTAAAAAGAAACAGAAACCCATGGTGGAGCGTTGATCCGTAGGGTCACCAGCCCAACAGCATTAGAAAAGGCACACAGTTCAAGAAAGGAGGAAGCAGAGTAGTGAAAGCCATGGAACAGAGTGCTTTTGAGGTAGCGAAGTATGCGGAGTAGAGTAGTATAATGTGGAGTGCGGGGAGCCGACATGTACTAACTAACAAGATGAACAGCATAGGCAATGTCAGGACGAGTCACAGTGAGATAGACAAGACTACCGACGAGCTGGTGATAAAAAGTAGCGTCAGAGAGAAGATCCCCATCGAGAGGAGTGAGACGAATTTGAGGATCAACTGGAGTAGAGGTAGTCTGGCAATCTGTAAGACCAGTACGTGCCAGAAGATCGGATACATATTTGGCCTAGGACAAATAGGAACCAGTGGAATCATGGGAGATTTCAACGCCTAAGAAGTAGTTAAGAGTACCAAGGTCCTTCATCTCAAACTGACGATGGAGATTAAAACAAAGTTTAAAAAGGGTAAGCTTATACCTTTGAAGCACAGCAGCAAAACATGCACTTTTTTGAGCCAAAACCAGCTTTAGGAGCTCCAAACAAGCCTTAAGGAACATCAGCTCCAAGATAGGGATAATTGATCAAGGGTCTCTTTGGAAATGTATAGAGAAAACTCACTTTCAAGCACAAAATATATAGAGAGAGAGAATTCTAGAGAAAGACAGATTTTTTGCTCACAAAATTTTTGACCTTCCAATATGAGAGATATGGCCTCCATATATAGCAAAAAGAGAGCCTTGGGTTGAAATATCTGATTTAGAGACAGCTGGAGCATTTGGAAGATAGCTGGAGTAAAATATCTGCAAATTCTGAGCTTTCTGGACATTTGTGGCCGACCGTACACATCCGTGGCCGACCGTACACATTTATGGCCAACCAGCCATTAATGGTGGCCGACTAGGGTCGCTTCTGGCCGACCTATGGCCGGAAAGCTCCATTTGTGGCCAGCACACTCCACTAGTGGCCGATAGAAAAAACTGGTTCTGGCCCCGACTTCAAACAGCATATCTCCTTCATCTGGACTCTTTTTCAAGTCATCCTTGAGCCTAAACTGAAGCCCCGGAAGTCTTCTTTCCAATGGTGGAAGCCTCACATCAAAATTCTAAGTGTGCTAAGAGATATTCCTCTTTTAGTGAAAACTGCTCAGTTTCGGTCCAACTGGATTGATGCCTAACTTCAACCAACCATATCTCCCTCATCTGACCTCGGCTTTAGGAGATTCTTGAGTGAAAAATGAAGCCCCGGAAGTCCACTTTCCAATGGTGGTGGCATCATATTTAAAATCCAAGTGTACAAAAGGATAGGCCTAATTGAGCGAGGGCTGCTCGACTCTCTCTTAACGATTCATGCCCAACTTCTTTCCCAACTTGGTTTCTTCCCTCTCCTCTAATTTTCTTCAATCCCAAACCCCTAAATAAGGTGTTTTAAAGATTTTTTTTAAAGAGTTCACCTCTCTTTCATTAATTTTCACTTTGTCCTTGCTCGGTTTACCGAAAAGCGCAACATTTAATAAAATGCGAGCCTCGAAGCATTGTAGAATCATTTTCAAAAATATTTTGAAAGAGAGTGTTTTAAGGTCTAAAATCTTTGGTCAAAATAGTTTTAGTCCAAAATGGGGTGTAAGGTTGGGATTTGACACTCCTCTTGCTGAAGAAATCGAACCTTTGCACTGCACAACTTTTATCACCAAGTAAGCAATTAGTAGCATCCAAGTCTTAAGGACGGTCAAAAATGGGGTATCTACAGGCCTCAATATTATTTTGAGAAAAAATAGGGGCAGACAGAGCAGGAGACTCAGAGAAATCTTCAGAAGCAGCAGCAGTAGTACAATTAAACTGATAATGAGATCTCCCCCTAGAAGAGGCACCACGAGAGGAGTGGCTAGTTGAAAACGACTGGGATGGATTGCGAAAACAATCCTGCTGCAGATGACCAGGACCAAGTTTGTTACAATATCGGCGGGGTTGAACAGGGCAATGAACCAGAAGATGGGTAGAAGAAAGGCCCCGATTCTGACAATAGATGCAAGCAGTGGACCGTTGGGTCTGTGAGGGCCGTGACTGAGGAGTGGCAAGAACAGAATCCACATGATGAGTCTGGAGAGTACCAAGACGAGTCTCCTCAGATAACAACTTAGAAATAGCCTGTTCAAGAGTGGGCAATGGAAGGCGATGAAGAAGAGAGGCACGCACGGGCTCAAAAGAGGGAGTGAGAGCCATGAGAAAGTGAACCAACCACTGCTGAATATGATAGGTAGTGAATAAAGCAGCATATTCAAGGTGAGGCCATGCCGGTTCAGAGAGAGCAAGCTGGTCCCAAACAGAATACATTTGAGAAATAAAGTCATTAATAGACTAACTGGTTTCTTGGCGCATGCGGTGAAGTTGACTCTGAAGTTGATACTGATGAGCAAGATCGATAGTCTGGTATCGATCTCTCAAAAAATTCCAAATGGCTTTAGTAGGATTGGGAATAGAGTCAAGTTGAAAACGGCCAAACTGAAGACTAATAGAGGGAACAGAGGTATTCCGAAGCCAAGTAATGATCTGGTAGTTCTTACTGTCCCAATCTTCGAGTCGATCTTCATAGGTGGCAGTAAGTTCAGCGTTCTCTTTCACTGGTTTGGTCACATTCCCAATGATAATACGCCAAAGTTTCCGCCCTTTAAGGAAGAAGACATGGCTTGGGCCCATAGTACATAATTGGAACCATTAAATAGAACATAAATTGGATGTGAGGCATCATGATGATCCATAATAAAAGTGGAGTAGGACTAACTAAATAGGCACAGGCCCGTAGGAGCAAAATCTGGTAAAACAGAGCTTACCAGTGAGTCCGGAAGGTCGAAAATAGCTGGGAAAGGGTCTGCTGTACAGAGATGACGTCAGCAGAGGGCCAGATGATGTTAGCGGCACACAATAGCTGTCAGAGGAGCGGCGCACAATAGCAGGGACGGCGGGCGGCGCACAATAGTAGAATGGCGTATGCGCGGTGCAAGGGAGCAGAATGGTGCACGCGGGTGCACAATAGCAAAACGGTGCACACGCGGCGCATAAGAGTAAAACGGCCACGCGAGTGCAGAATAGCAGATTGACACACTCTAGGCGTACAGTAACAGGCGCGGCATACACAAGCGCAGGGCTGACATCAGATGATGACGTGAGCAAGCAACGGAGGGGCGCGTGAGGGCACGTGTGCGAGTAGTGGCAGAAGCTGAGATGAGCCGAACACAAAGATGGCGCATGAAGGCGAGTGACAGCGATTCTGGTGATGGGAGTGGTGCCATTGAAATCGTGAGGTGATTCCGAAGAGGTTGGTGTAGTGCCACTGTGTACGGGACTAAGCACCAAAAACAGAAAATCCTAGAAGTGTAGAACTTCGCTCTAATACCATGATAATTTGGTAGAGAGAGAGAGAGAGACTGAATGGAATGGTGTCTATATTGATATATTCAGTATATGATACTGTAACAATCCCGATCCGTAATTAGCTACTAATCCGTAATTAATGATGCTAATGAGAGAATTAAAATAAATTATGTGTTTATTTTGTGTTTTGCATGATTTTAGCTTTCTATCTATTACTTGTAGAAATATCTGTCTGGAATTCCGCTTTAATATGAAAATTGAAGCCTTATCGACATCCGAAATCGAAATTGATTACGTCAATATGTTATTTGGAATATTTAGAACCTTATGGCAAGTTTTATTAAAAAAAAAAAATTTGATTCAGAACGATTCATTAAGTTACGTTTGGCAAGCCTTATGTTTTAATTAATGTATTATAGCATCATAACTATTTATATGAGCCCTTAAGCTCATTTGAGCTCATTTCTCTCATTCTTGAGCGCAAAATTTTGGAGATTCATTTTAGAGAGAGAGAGAGAGAGTGCAATTCTAGAGAGAGAAAGGAAGAGGTTGAAGAAGAATTGAAGGTTTTGTGTTGAATTCATCAAGATTGTGTAAGGACAAGAGAATTTGAATACTCCAGGTAAGATTGCAACCTCTAGATTGTGCATCTAAGTCATTTAACATGAGATTTCTTCAAGGTTATGTGTTTAATTGTGTACATTGAGCTTAGAATAAAGATTTGAGTTACAATTCATACATGCATGCTCATGTAGGTGTTAAATTACCAAGTTAGCTATGAGTTACATCAATTGTGTTGAATTCGGAGGTTGTAATGTACATGCATGTTAGGATTACCATGTTTAATCACATGAAATCATGTTTTGGGAAGAATTTCTTACATGCATGGAGCTTATGAGCTCAATTTGCTAACTTCATGAGTTTTGGAGAAAAGAGTTGTATGTTCTACATGCATGAAAGTTTTGGTTCTAATTTTGGTAAATTCAAGGGTTTTGACTAAAAAGAATTGGTGAAAATCATATATTCATGTTTATGAATAAGTTTTCCAAGTTTATGAACAAGCCATGCACGAATTTGCCATTGAATTTGCATTTGGAAGCTCAAAACTCTGTTCTGGAAAACCCAGATTTTTGAAGGTTGCTCGAGTAGGGGATTTGCCGCTCGAGCGGACATTTCGTGCATCTAGTAGTTTTGCAAGCTATTACAGCCCGCTCGAGCGACCACTTGGACGCTCGAGTGAACCCTTTGTATATTATTGATCCGCTCGAGCGTGGGAGTTGTAGCTCGAGCGTAGATTGAGACCAACCAGTACTTTTTCCAAGTTTGTAGGCCGCTCGAGCAAAGGAAGTCATGCTCGAGCGACCCCTCTCATTTTGCATGTCCGCTCGAGCGAGGAAAGCTACACTTGAGCGAAGACCTTATTTTCAAAAAATTTACCAAGTGTTTCAATTCATGTTTCGGCATCCTCATTGCATCTTAGGCATTCCTAAGACTTAATTAAGGCATGGTAATGAGGTTATGGATTAGAAACACATTAAGAAAAAGAATGTACTAAGTTAAGAGTTTGCAAGTGTGTGTGTATTAAGCAATGTGATAAGAAGAAACAAGAATCAATGTAATGAAAGCTAAGCCGTGATGGCCACCTGAATGTGTAATGATAGCATATGCTTGTGTTATGTATTTTGTGATTGTAGGTCAAGACTTGAGGGTTGATTGACCGTTTGCAGGAAACCACTGTGAGTAACGTTATTGTAAAGATACGTTCATATGATTTATGTTCCAAATGAAATATGATGAGTTACAATTTCTGAAATGATATCTGTTTTCGTGAACGAATGTCCCATGTTTGAAATCTATTATGGCATCCATAGATAGTCCTAAGTCATTGGGGACGTCATGTTAATACGGGTCCATGACATACATGTGATTACGAGTTCTCGTTAGCCGCTTCATTGTGGTGATATGTGTTTAATTGGTATCCGGAACCGATTACTCTAGTCGGAAGACGTTATGTGATGTGTTCTATGGGATGTACCATTATTATGTTCACATACGAGAATGATTATGCTATGATCTGTTTTACGCTTATGATATGTTCAGATTTCGTTCACTAACTCCTTTACCTTAATGTTATTCACTGGGCTTTAGCTCATTGTGTGTATATATATGTATGGGTGGACATTCTGGAGATCGAGCCTGAAGGCTTTTGTCTGGATCTGTGTTCTGTTGTCAGCCAACCATTGTGCCTCACGTGGAGGTTCCTGAAGTGTCCTGTGTTTAAGTTCTGTTGTTTCTGTATATATAAGACTTGATTTGATCTTGTTGGCTGTACTCAAGATACTTTAATGTGTGTGGGTATAATGTATAACTGACTATTGCATACTTATATAAAGTTTTAAATATTTTATTTCATATAAGTCAACACAGCTAATTGGACAACTATATTTATGTATTTGCTTCCGTTAGCCCCTCAATTTTGCTAATCAGTTCTGAGGCCTTCGGTAATCCAATGATTACTAGCCGGTTACGATGCTAAACCTATAGGGGCAGATTTGGGTCGTGACAGATACAAGGAGAAGATTACTCTCTTTTATAGAGAGAAGAATATGTTCAGTGTTGCTTAAAGAACCAAAAGCAAAGACATCATAATTACACAAGGACACTTTACAACTAATAGCACTAACAACAGCTAATTTGGTATAATACATTAACAATAAGAATTAAATCGAACAGGAAACAAATTGACCAGAAAGCATAGTAAGCCTTTGATGTCATCTTCAGTGACAAATAACCACTTAGAAAAGAACAAATAATACGAGAGACTTGTGTTAAATAAACTGAGAAACCATAGTTCAGGGAAGTCTTCCTATCATACTAAGTATATACAACTTAATAACTTTCAATTAAGGTGGAGGCAGAAGAAGTTATTACTTTTGATTATTCTCATTTTCACTCAGCTCCCTCAATTTTTCCTGCATTTCTCTACAAGAAATCAAAGTATAGAAGCATCAGCATAATCCAAGGTTGCAGAAAAAAAAGATGGATATGATTGTTGTAACGACCCCAAAATGCGTATAAGGAATTATCTTTCTTTACCTATGGGTTAATGTGCTCTAATTTAATTATATTTATTCGAATTGAAGAATTATCTGTTGAGTTACGACTTTAAAACTGGAATTGACGACCTTTATGGGTTTAGAATTTGGAATTGAGTACATAGATATGTTAATGGGAATTTTTAGAGCTATTTGGAAAAATTAATTGGAAATTCAATTCGTCAGATTCGTTAAGGTGTGTTTGGATGGTTAACTTTGCACTGCAAATTAAAGGCCTTAGAGGCTTCAGAAACCAAAACATAGTACATATTTATGATTAGCATAATTTTTAGAGTCATCTGGGAAGTTTAATTGAAATTGAATTTTGTACGATTCATAAGGGTGCGTTTTGCTCCCCCAATTTGTGATAAGCTTAGATATAATTAAATGTATAGATGTATATGTGATATAGGAGTTGAACTCATCTCTTGGAGCCCAAAATATCTAAAGGAGAGGGAAAGACACGTGAGAGAGAGAGAGAGGGGGAGAGAGTTCTAGAGAGAACTCAAAGAGAAGAAGGGAGAAAGAGTAGGAATGAAATAGGAGATCAAGGATTTGGCTTGAATTCATCATGGTTATGCAAAAACAAGTGATGGTAAAGGCTTAAGGTAAGATTCTCCTTCTCAATACTTGAAGATCATAAGCTAAAGGGCGAGTTCTTGGCTTATCTATGATTGTATGTATGGGTTTTGTTTCTTCAAGTAAGAAGATGTTGAATCCTTGTATATAGCATGAATTTATGTTACAATTTAATTTCTTGTAGGAATTTTATGGTTCTTAAGGAGGCTAAAGAGGATTCCACCATGTAAGTGAGCTTTGGACCCCAAACCATGTCCACTCTATGCTTTTGTGTTTTGATTCTTAATCTTGTTCTTGTAATTGGGAAATTGAGTAGTTATTTGGAGTTATGGTTTTGGATGGAAGTTAAGAATGTGAAATTTAACATGTGTTAAAGAGTTTTGGGCTTTGATTTACATGAAATTGAAGTTTAATTTTGAAAATGAGAGATTCCAAGTCAAGAAGCCATTTTCGGACTGGTTTTTGAAGAGAGTCGCACGTGCAGCGGGTCTTCCCGCACGTGCGGCAATCCATTTCCGGCACCAAATCTAATTTTGCTAAAAAAGCACGTGGTCCCGCACGTGCGGCCCTGTTTCCTGCGTGTGCGGGACAGCCCTGTTTCAGCCAACTTCAAATAAGCATATCTCTTGCATCCGGACTCCGTTTTAAGTGATTCTTGAGCCTAAATTCAAGCCCTGGAAGTCTAGTTTCTAATGGTGGTGGTCTCGCTCCCAAATTCTAAATATGCAAATAGATATGCCCAAAATAATGACGATTGTTCACTTTCTGTCTACCGATTTTATACCATTTCTTCTTCTAAACCATTTTCCTTTCGATTCCTCCTATTTTCCAAGACACGGAGTATGACCTATTAAGGAGTAATGAGTTTAGAACCATCATGACTAATTGATTAAAGAACAAGAAAGAGATTGGTTATATTCTCATATTGTACTATATGCATTGTGTTTGTAGGTCAAACGAGGACATCGTCCCATTGTTACCAGAAGCCCAGCACTGTGAGTAATATAACCAAAATGCATAAGTTTCCAAGAATTGTGAAATAAGTTATGAACTAGAAATGTGAGTTGTTTATAATATGATATGGTGGGCCCAAGGCCGTTCTGTTTATCTGTTCCGCTTATGCTATGGCATGATATGAATTGTTCGGTCTTTAAGACCTAATCGTTTTGGTATGGAACAAAGTGTTGTACGGAACTAAGTGCTACAGTGTGAGTCACCTCTAGGGTCCGTACGAGTCACCTCTTGGATCCATACAAACATGAATTAGGCCTAAGGAGAGGTGGGGACATGTCGATGTTCCATCTACTCCATGATACGATATGATACGTTTGGACCTAAGGTCATTTTGATATATGATTAGGCCTGAGGCCGTTTTGTTATGCAGAGACCCGAGGTCGTTCAGAACATATGATATGAAAGCAAATTTTTTGCATCGCTATATGGCTCATGTTACATTGTGTTATTTTATATGCATGAATGGATGTCCTCTTTAGAAATGTGATTCTAGTATCACGTACCACATACTACATAAAATGTTTTGTAACAATTTCAAATATGTATTCCATTTGAAAAGACATGATTTATGCAATGATAAATGTTTCTTTTGAAATGATTTAAGATACATCTCAAAATTGTGAATTATATTTTCCTAATGTTAAGGACATCATTCATTAACCTCTTTACTTTAATATTACTCACTGGGCGTTAGCTCACTCCTGTATTTTATATATATGTAGGTGAGCCATCGTGGACCACACTAGAGTTGTATCGAGGTCCATCCCTCTGTTAAGCCACCCGGGTTACACCTCTGTGTCGAGGCTTGAACTTTGTATTGGAGAATTATGTATCTTATTAAATCTTATGTTTTTGTGTATAAGATCTATGTAAGTTTTGTGATTCTATGTATATATGGGAAGTGTATTTAAATGCTTAAATTAATCTAAGTTTTCATGTATGCACAAACTCAATGGGCATTTTATCTATGTTGGTATTTCCTTCCACTTAAGGCCCGTATTTAAATACATATTATTATGAAATTTTGTTTTGAGGCCGATGTACAGGCCGGTCATGCACCAAGCTTTTAAGGGCAGGTTTGGGTCGTGACAATTGTCTTGCCACAGGTATCATTATGTGACTTTATTTGTTCATCTAATCTACGCTCCTCAAGGGAAAGGTTTTCAACTTCAGCCTGCAGAGGAAAAACACCCATGAGGACAAACCAAAACCACCTCCAAAGAAAATGAACATGATATATTTTTCACCTTTTGACTTGGGCTATGTTACCTGGAACGTGGATCGCTCCAATACGTGGAATAGGAATTAGAATGTGGCACGTCACATGGTACAACATGGATAAACTTATATAGATTCCACTATTTACGTAACATCACATTTCCATGAGCATTTTCTGTCAACATTGGACCTGGATAACATGAATTGTGATGATGAGCCATTTGCTTAACAGAATATGATGCTCCATACAACTCAAATGGAAGTAACCCAAATAGAGGTATTTTAGGGTCTGTTACCAAAATCTTTACCTTAATTCATTTTCTAGACTATGTTCATATATATATATATATAATAAGAATTATCATTTTCTGGACTATATTCATATATGTTTAACTAAATTATATAAGCTGGCTGGCATGTTATGCAAACCTGCTTCACCTGATTAGACACTAGTGGTGACCACACTAACACATCCAAAAAAAGTAGAATACCGACATGGGTAGACAATAATATACATGTGTCTCATTAATGCATAAACATGTAAAATAAGCATATACAAATTCCATAAGATACACATTTCTTTTGGATTTTATATATCTGTGTCTCTAGAATCTGCACTCAGGTAATGGAAGATGAGTCTCAACAAAATACAACTATTACTAATCCCTTATAATTTTTACTTAAGAATAATATTTTTTTCAGTATATTAAGAAGTGCCCTGCTACATGTTTGATTGGTGTTTGCTATGCACCTATGCATATGATCTTACCTTAAATTAAAAAGCCCTGGTACACATTAAGGACATGTCCAGGACGTTTTCATGGGTGATAAATGATTGTTTTATCTGACATGGGAGAGAGAGAGAGAGAGTAAAACACATGTACGCACATTTTGAAAAGTTGCTCATCTATCCCTAAGCCACTAAAAGTTCTGCATGCCAACAAGCTTATATAGCCTCCGTTTGGAAAGTGGGTTGACTTTTTGACTTTTTTGACTATTTTAACTTGGACTTAAAAGCTTAATTTGGGAAGAACTTTTTGACTTTTTAACTTTTTTGAATTTTTTTGTGAGAGAAGAATGTAATAATTATGAGTTGGATGTGATGTTTTGTTTGTTATGTTTAAAATAGCTTATTTTGTTTTTTGTGGCTAAAATAGCAAAAAAAGCCTGCAAACCGACTTGCCAAACACAGACATATTTACAGCTTCCATTCAATTAGAGACCAAAATAAGGTAACACCAGCATCAATTATAAAAATAAATACAATTAATGTTTGAATAAAGATTGAGACTCCCTTTTGACTCCCTTTCTTTTTTGATTGGTTACTCTTTTTTTTTCTTTTTCTTTTTTTTCTCCTCCTCCAATCACCACCCGCCACGTGCGTGGAGAGATTGTGGGAGTTGAAGTTTGAAGGGGTCTAAATCACTATTGTTAATGTTTGTATATTTTTTATTTTACATGCTAATGTAATGAAATAAAAATTTTTAAAAAATTATAAAGAAAATAAAGTCATATAAAATTTTTTCCTTTTGACTTGGATCACAAATTTAACCATAAAAATTATTATTTATTTCAAATCCCAACACAAGACCAGTAATTAATCAAATGCATAAATTTATTCAAATCAATTTTCACAGATCAATCTACAAAACAATCTAAATTAGAAGAAAAAAAAAAGGCGATGAAAATAAGAGACGAGTGTCACTGATTAATGGTATCAGGATTATAAGGAGATCATTTGTGTGTGAGTAAGTGCAAGGTAATTTGGGAGGCAAATTACGTTGGTTTGCATATTGACAAATTTTAAACCAAGCTAATTTTACCTGTCAATCTTAATCATCTAACCCGCTCACTTTCTTAAACCATAAGGGGCCATTTGTTTCATGGAATTGAGGTGCGAGATTGGATTTCATATCCAATAAATTTACTAATCTATTAGTTGGTTAAAAAAGTAAAGGTTGGACTAATAGTCAAATACATATCATTTCAAGATAAATAATCTAGTTACTATTTATTGAGGACTAACCGTCCATTCTATTACAATCCGCTCTTATCCAGTCCGTCCAAACAAGCAACCCTAAGAGTTTGGGTTGGTTTGAGTTAAAGTTGGCGAGTTTTTCACACACCTTATTGCAAGCACAAGCTAAAATTCTTACACTCAAGAATACAGTTTTGTCATCATAGCTAGATCCGGTAGAAGCAAAATTGGATCCGATAAGAAGGTTTTTCCCTAAGGCCTGTGGGCTAAGATATGTTAGCGGGTATGCGGTAAAGCCCATTGCATCAGCTGCATGCACAGAGAGAGAGAGAGATTAGAATGACAATTAGTAGTATTAGATTAGAGATACACAGATTGAACTTACAGAGACAGGTTAAAATGTCAATTAAGTAATAATATTAGATTTGATACACACAGATTGAACTTGACAAAGCCAATATTCTCAAGCTGCTGAACAACTTACCGGTGATATCAGTTGCTAGTTTGCCATTGCAGAACCTTCCAGTTGGTTTATGATGGATGAAGTCTCTGCCATAAGGTGGGAAATTAGCTTTGAAAATGGTGTGAATATAGTCATTGTTCCCAACATGAGTCACCAAATTCTAAGATTGCAAGAACAAGAGTTGTTGAATTTTGAGCATCCCCACCACTAATTGCAAAGGCCAATGCAATAATCAAAAACAATGTGTAGCTTGACTTTTCGTGCCCCTTTTCGGAGATCGAATAAGCCCTACAGTTCGGACTCTTATAGTTCTGAATTTGATCTCACAAGTGTAATGTGAATTTAATAAATACCAAAGAGTTCAAATCCGACAAATCTTTTGAAAAATCGATTTTGAATAAAAAAATGCCAAAAATGGACTACTTTGTCAGATACAAAGTCGTCACCTAAATATTTTATTTTGAAGAAATTTAGGAAACCCATGACTTGTGTCAAAGGCCACGTATCCGTCATCACCAAGATTGTCTCGGCTTGGGAACTTAGGTACGAAAGGGGAAGGTCATGAATAAATTTAAGCACCCCCGCTCACCCGATCAAAGATCGACCTCTACTAATCATGATATGAATCTTATTTACATTGTATGCTTTTGTTCCGGTTTATTAGGCTAACATTACTGTGTAATGCGCACACACACAAGTATAGATTAAATCGCAAGAATTGGAATACTCGATTCATGTTTGTTTTGAAAATTGTTTCGAAATATGTACCACTTGGAAAAATGATCGCATGAAAACACTACTCAAATTATTCCAATTCAAGCAACAAGCCTTTATCCACAGACATTCAAGTAGTTATAGCACTTAAACACTTAGCCTCATAGTAAGCATGCTAGACATGGCAACATCAACACTCATGCAATTATGCTAAAACGACTAAAGGCTCACCTAGTACTCCAAGCCAAAAGAAATGAGTTAGAAAAATGCGTGATCCTAACTTTATGCGATATGACTAATGCAACGCATGCGTTATGCAACTAAATAGGCTCGGCTACTTAATCATGGCACGCGAATTAATTAATAGTATGCGATCTAAGCACGTATTCAAAGAATGTATTAAACTAACAATGCAAGTAGAATGATGAACCGAGTCTCGGTGCATGCAATACAAATGGATGCAAACATGAAGTATGCTAAACAAAACATGATATCCCTAAACTAACCATCATAAGCTAGTAAATAAAAGAAGAAAGACATGGGGTTGGAAGACATACACATTATTACATTGTGCTCTCACTAAAGAGAGTCCGAATAAATTAAGCAAATTAACTAACTAATTAAAGCTAAGCTAATTATTACAACAAATGAATCGACTAATTATTCTAGTTAACTAACTAATTACAAAACGAAATTGAATAACTAATTAACTAACTAATTAGTTACAACACGTTACAAAATTAACTTGCTACAACTAATTAATTACAACAATTTAAACTTAAAACATGCTTGGCACGCGAGGAATGCTCATGCACATGCTCGGTTTCCATCCGAAAAGCCACTGTTTTGCTTCCGGAGAGCCTCTGTTGTATAATAGAACACACACACTGTTGCCCACTTCCAGAATAACTCTACTCTGTCTAAGAAACATACTGCTGAATTTTGTATCAGTGGCTGGCAGACTAGTGATGAGGGTTACCGACCACCAGTGATGGCCGGCCGGCCATCAAAGGTGGTCTGCCGGCCATGGAAAGTGGCCTACCGGCCACTGCTGCCCAGTTCTCCTTGCTGCAACAAAGGACAAACAGAGCATATCCAGGGTATTCTCAAGGGTTTGTTTGCACAACTTACCCCTCATTTTCATGAACAAATCAAAGGAGTAGCAAGTTTGGTTCACAAACCATCAATGGATGCAATTTTATTGCATGATGGCTTATGAAACCAAGTGTGCAAGTTTAATAAATGCAATGAAATGAGACTCTCAAAAACCACCTCCCTATCATGAAAAATCAAGGGAAGTGATGACCTTGGAGACTTGAATCATTTCATCACTAGCAAGTATGAAATGACCCGAGTTCCATGTGTTCAATTAACGTCCGATTGAACACAAAATCAAATTCTTATCTTGCATCATTTTAGTCCCATTTTATTATTTCATTTTAGATTACCAACCATCCTTTGATTCATTAAGTCCAATAGTGAGTTTAAATCCTCAAATGGAGTGAAGTACCAAACCCAAAGTTAACTTAAGACATGAAAGAGATGTCATGCCGTTGATAATGAACCCTAAAAGGGATTAAACCATTAAGCATGACAATCTCAATCTCATGCTTAAAAGAACAAGAGGCTTGAAACAACTCTCAAAGCAAAACAAAAGCCAAGAAAGAAGGGAGGTTGCAGAGATTATTATTGCTAAAAAAAGTGAGAAAAGCATAAATAAATGCTATCAACTCGAATAAGATGGTGTCTAAGGCCTAAAACACCAAACTCATGAGTACAATTACACTACAAACATGCAAAATAGCCCAAAACTATGCTAGAACAGCCTAAAAATAGTCTTAAAACATGCTAGAATTAAGCTAACAAAAGCTAGATTAATATGCTAAAACATGACACAAGCTAGGCTAGTAAACAAGACACAAGGAGAGGAGGCTAACCCCTCCAAATTTGGACTTCAAAACATGATTTTGGCTACTGAAAAAGCTCTAAAAAACAGTGTCTAAAAGCTCAGAAAAAGATAGTGCAAAGAAGGGAAACACAAGGGTAAAGGCCTTAGAAGCTAGGTAGAAGGAATGGTGAGCCACCCCTCCACCATTATTGACCTTAAACCACAAGTTTTAGCCCAAAATTTCAGAGTTTAGACAGTTCAAAAACAACCCAAAAATAGTACAAAAATGTGCTGGAATGAAGACAAAAGTAGCTAAAATAATAAGCTAAAACATGGAGCAATTTAAGCTAGTAGACAAGCCAAAGGAGGGGTGGCTAACCCCTCCATTTTTGGGACTTCAAAACCACTTTTTTAACCTCTGAAAACTCCAAAAATCAATGGTAAAAAGCTTTTAAAAAGTTGAGTAAAGAATGGGAAACACAAGGGCAAAAGCTTAGAGAATAAGGTTCAAGGAAGGATGGTAACCCCTCCACCTTTGGTAGCTTTAAACCACAAGTTTGAACCCATAAAAATAGGTTTTAAATAGCTCAAAAATCAGTAGAAAAGATGGAAAACAAGTGGTGTAAAGATGGTACAAAAGCAAGAGAATGTATACCTCTTGAAAAGGAATGAACCCTTAAGTCATAAACCAACAATTTCACACTCTCAAGTATTTTAAGAGCTCAAATTCAAGCTCAAATCACCTCAGCAATAAGCTCTCTAGGTTTGGTTTAGAGTGTTTGGGCAAAGGCTATGCAATTTGCAAGAGAGAGAGAGAGAGAGAGAGAGAGAGAGAGAATTGTAGAGAGAGGATATTTTTCAAAATTATTTCCTCACTCCTAAATGTTTTTAACCTTAAAACAAGAAAGGGAGGTCTCCTATATATAGAAAATATGAATTCCCTACAAGAGCACCCAGCCCCACACATGGGGGTAGATGCATGCATCTGTGCAACCAGTTGGCACAGTTGTCACAAAATATCTACAAAAGAAACTGGTGACTAGCCAACCATCACTGGTGGCCGGCACTCCAAAAGTGATGGCTGGCAGCCCCAAAAGATGGCCGGCAGGCCACCAAAAGCTGCAGGCTTGAAGAACCAAGGCTTGGTCCAAGAATGAGACAACAGGGGTATAGGGTTTGAAAGGCTCAATGCTATGGCATTCCGCTGAAGAATTCGAGCACTTGACGGGCATATAGACTTATCAATAAGTGTGCATGCAATGGTGTCCAAGTCATAAGGGTCGTAAAAAATGGGGTGTTTACACAATGCCCCTCTTAATCTCAAGGAGTTGTTGTTGATACCCATATTTCATAGGAATAGTGTGTTTTAAGGCTGTTTTGAGCGAGGGTTATGTTATGTTATGATCTTTTATAACCAGCAGAAAAGCTACCAACCAAAAAAACCAAGAAATTATCATGAGTCAAGAAGAACACACGATTGTGTGCCTATCTAATAGTATACTCGTATTTTTCTATTTCTTCTTCTTTGTAGGGTCATGTAATTCTTTAAATCTCTTCTATTGGTTGGGCACATTACCAATGTAAAATTCCCATACACACACGATATAATTGTTCAAAAAAAAAAAAGTCTAGGAAATTTACTCAAAATAATAGTGGATGGTGTAGATTGAAATTTGTATAACATGATCCATTTTTGAAATGCATCTTAACCATTAAATAATCCTTTTCGTTATTTTTTTGGGTAAATATTATAGGTTTCTAGTATTGCTCATAATCAGTAGAAAAATTATCAACCCATAAAAGCAATCCAGAAAATTTATCCAAAATAATAATTGATGGTGTAGATTGAATTTTGGACAATGGATTCCTTTGTAATACATCTTAACCATTGAATATTCTTTCTCAGTATTTTTCTAGGTAAATATTGTGAGTTCCTAACATTGTTACTTATATAATAAAATCTGAGTATGAGAATGGGAATAATATCTCATACTCAAGATATGTATCTAATAATAGTTAATGGAGTCTTGGAAGTAGACATATAGCATTAAAACAAGTGATGTTTTGAGACTACCAAATAATTTTGATTTAAACTGATATCTGTCAAATTTTTTAGTAGTATTAAATGGAAATCACAATTATGAATTTTTGTTCTTCTAATTAATAAAAGAAGAAAAAGTGGTTGCGGGATTATTAAATGATGCATTGGGAGTTGTAACTACAAGAATAGTTGCCTAAACATCACAACTTTCAAATTATCTAATGCATGCTGGAACATCTGTAATCTGTCCAATACCTAGGGCTTACAGTCAAACAGGGAACAAACTCATAATAAGAAAAAAAAAGATGCATACAGTTAAGCATGGTGCAAACTAATTTCACACCTCGCAAAATAACAAAATTGGCAAGAACAAAACTAGATCAAACATCGAAAAGTGAAACAAATTAATCACGTTTAACAATACATAATACAACAAACCAAGGGATGATAAGGTACCTCTATTGAGAAGGAAGGGACAAAATGAATTCTGAACAGAAAACATAATTGGAAATTCTATATATTCCAGTTTGTGAAGGTAACCTCCTCAACCTGCTTGCTTTGATACTGTAGTGACATTCGCAAATAGATGTCATAAAAATTCTGTGGGTATTAAAACAACAATCAGAAAAAAAAAAAAAAAAAAAAAAGAGAGAGAGAGAGGAGAAGGGAAGAAAGCAAGGCAAGGCAGGACGGCAGGGCTAATAGCTAATATTTCCTTCTTCCCAGCATATTAAAGAGGTTAGCACACTTTGCTCATCGGCTCAATGGATAACACATGAAGCTAAAAAAGAACTACAATAAGGAAATATACATAGAATATGTATAAATACTCAATTAGCCATAATCTTGCTAGAAACACTGACCTCTGCATAAATGGTGAGCTTTATAATAATTGTAACAATCAGGAGAAAACCATAGCTACCAAAACCCACAAATACTCACTCAAGGACTTCCATGTCATGGGATTGCAAGCTTAATTTTAGAACCATAAAAGCCTCAAACAAGATAAAGGTAGATGAACCACCACCTTCCTATACAATAAACATGCACTGATTGATTCACATGATGTATATTACTACCATTTCAGAGTTTGTTCATGCATGTTCGATGAAGTGTTTTTTTTTCGTAATCCCCAGCACATATTCATTTTATGCAAATTAATTAACCACCTTTTTGGAAAAGTTTTCGTAATCCCTACCACATATCCTTATACAGAAATGTATCTGAAAGAGGCATTTCATCGAGCACCTGGTGGGTGGACAACGATTCCCCCGAAATAGAATCAACGACGGAGACCCCAAGGCAGCAGCTTTGAAGGTTACAACTCTCATTCTCTTTGCAATTATTATTATTATTGCAAAAAGAAAGGTTTATTGAATTGGGTTATGGGAACAAATGTTGGTTTACTAGTTTTGGAGAAGGCATGTTGTAAGTATGTAGTCTGTATCATTTGTGTAGATACAAATATCGAATGCAAAATTCTTACATTAAAACTGAGAGTGAGAGAGAGAGAGAGAGAGAGAGAGAGAGAGAGAGAGAGAGTCATTGCTTTCAAACTCTAGGGTTTTCAAAGGAAGTAAAAGAGATGAAAACAGATAAGTGCAAGATGCAAATAAATATACAAAGTTTGGATCTACAATACCTTGAGAGGTACCAATTGAACGTTGAAGACTCCTAAAGCTCTGAGAGAGGTGATATCCATGTACTGACCGAGATCGAGAGAGAGTGGGCGGCGATGTCGGCTTGGTGAAGGTGGATCAACAAATTGATGCCGACGGGAGTGAACTCGTAGATAAAAAATGGAGAGAGAGAGAGAGAGGGAGAGAGAGAGAGAGACAACTTGAAGATGGAAGATGGAAAGCGTGCCAGAGAGAGAGAGGGGGAAAAATAAAAATATCAGAGGCATCAAGCGTTTAAGAATTTGGGGATTTTGGGTGTTTTTGTGGCTATTAGTGACGGCATAACGATGCCCATCGCAAAAAAACAAAAAAAAAAGATTAAAAATATATATTTCCGTAGGGAGGTAAAATTCGTCGCAAAAAATGATCCTTTCGCGATGGCTATAGGTTTACTGTTGCAAAAACCATCGAACATATGCTTCTTTCTTTTTGAGACAAAAATTACCATCGCAATAAGTGACCATGGGCGACGGAATATTAACCGTCGCAAAAAGTAATTTTTTGCTACGTCAATGTATGCCGTCGCAAAAAGCTCCGTGTCATATACCCCTTTTTTTATCTAGTAGTGAAAATACACCAGCCAGTTCTCTGCAACAGAAAAAAATAAACAACACTGGCCAATACAAAAAAAATGCCAAATAATAAATTAAGCACACCAGCCAATGCTTTGCAATACAAAGAAAATGATAAATAAATAAATAAAGCACATCAACCAATATGTACAATCAAAAAATAACAAATAACAAATTAAGCACATCAATCAGTGTTCCACAATATAGAAAAAAAAAAAAAAAAAGACAAATAAATAAAGCACACTAGTCATGCTTTGCAATAAAAAAAAAATTACAAAAATTGTGTTAATGAACAATTATTTAAATATACAATAGACACTAAATTTACACATTATTCAATGTCAAGCATATGTGACTTCCCCTGAAATATGCAAAAAAACTAAATTAAATCGTTGCACTTAAATTTAGTGAATTTTCAAAGACATTTTATGATCTACACTGAATAACCACTCATAGGTCCAATCTTTTACATTGATAGAGACTTTACAAAACTATTAGAAATCCACTAAGCTACATATTAGTAGGAGGCTTTACAAAAGTAATTAACATCAAGGATATACTTTACAAAATATTTGCCATATAATGTCTTCAAACTTGCTGCTTTACAAAAAGTACTTGGGCGCCTCTAAAGTGATTGGACGCCTTCAAACTTGTTCTCCATCACATTCGAAATGTCCATGTATCAACTTTTGTGTACTTTTTCCAGTGAAGAGCATGCACAACAATCTAATATTTAAAAAACAATAACATTAGTATATTGAAACAATACGAAAAATAGATATTAAAACAATATGGATTAAGGATATCTTATTACAATTCCATCGGAGCAATGTAGTCTTATTTATTCTCTTGAGCTCCACACTTTTTCAACCCAATCCTACAAAAGTTCGATTTGATCATAATTTAAAACACAATTTTAATTCAAATACACTTTCAATTTATTTTCTTCATTCATCATTTGTGTTCTTTTTTAAACTCTAGTTACTTCCCTCTTCTATTTGGAAAATTTTATATCTTTGTAAAAGATCCTTTATAATGTTTTCAAGTTTATTGTTTATTAAGGATGCATAATTTATTGAAAATTAGTAACATTAAGGATTAAAAGCATCGCACTTATCTTCACAAATTGTACAGTAAAAAAAAAAAAATACATATAGATTATGCATGCTTCAAAATATCAAATTTCCCCATGCTCCAAAACAAACTTGAAAAGAACCATACTACTTGTGTATTTTTTATTTCCTTTCTTGAGTAGTTTTCCTTTCCTTTTCCTTTAAGCTTTTTATTTGCCTTTGCTTTTTAAAAAATAAGCAAAAATGTTTAAGAAAAAACATGAGAAGCAAATAAATTTGATTAGTGGGCTTACCCCACAAACACAGAGGATGTTGAAGTCTTGTTCATTATAGATCACAACACTAACAATTCTATTTTGAAGAAAATGAACCTGTGTATATATAGAAAAATGATATTAAGAAATGTAGATTAAATAAAAAATTAGTATAGAGATATAATATTATTGTTTCCACCAACATATCATCCACCTGTAAAAAATAATACAAAAGCATTTGATTATGAGAAAAATCTCAAATAATAAGTAAGAAATTAATTCTCGATTCATAAAATATAAACCAAACATACATAGCCAAAAATATGAATGTTGTCCATGATTTGAATTAAAATGAACTCCAAGGTTGTTGAAGAGGTTGAAATACCACAAAGTTGTAGTGAAGAAATAACTCATTTAATAGTTCTATAAGTAGATTGGGTTTAAATACCAATGGGCTGTACAATGACTATTTGATTACTTAATTGCGCCATAATTTAAGTAACACCCCAATTTTTATACCCAAATGATAATACGATAACCATGGTTCTTTAAAGTAAAACTGAAAATAAATCCTCACACTTGTATTACATGATACAAATAGTCTTCAAGCGATAATACATTCACTTCAAATCAAAATAACATAAACAAATAGATACCCCCAAGGGTTTACAAGTTTCCAAGGCTTAGGCCTGGTTACACAAAATGGTTATTCAAACCCACACAAATGCAGCCCTTGGCTTACAAACAGAGTTACAGCAAAATGAGAGCCTTGTACTCTCAACACATATTTCCTCGCCTTTAGTTAGGCGGAATCACCACATCTTTTCCTACACAAAAATCCCATAGGATGAGCATAAAGCCTAGTAGGAAATCCTTAACAAAGTATATACATTTTATACAAGTCTCAAGAGATGAATGCACATGCCATACTATGTCTTTTTGCAAATAAATCATATTTTCATCTTTTGAAAACCATCATGCTCAATGATGCCATGAAATATCTATTGTTCAAAACTTAACAATTTAATTCAAGGGGCGGTAAATACAACTCTGGTAATCTCTAGGTCGGCGTCTGCAAGTAGACTATACAAGTACTACCAAATTGTCATTTTTACTGGTATTAACCAGAAGGCTCGACACTTATCCGCGCGGGTTTTCGGTCTTTCACCCCGGACTCTCAAGCTAACTTATTCAATATCATCTACACTACCTATCCAGACTTACCAACGTATTTACCCCAAAACCATTCCATGAAAACTTATTTCTTAACATTCTTTTCTCAATGCAAGTTTTCAAATCAACTTTCAAAGTTTAATGTAATCAAATGAATTGATATGCCAATTTCACAAGATGAATATATGTGTGGGTGATTTTCCGACGACACTGCCCGCTTAGTAACCAGCTGGAGAGCACTGGCAGAACAGATGGCACCTGACTGACCTGTAACAGAAATATAAGAATCCCGCGGTGGTTTCGACCACCCGGGGGCACTCCGACGATCAAGTCAGTATATCTCTCAAAGATAATCAAGTGCTAAACTCACAAGCTTGAGTATAAAACTGTGTACCTTAGACCCACGGGGGTGCCTTTCTTTTATAGTTTACTCAATCCAAGTCCTACTAGAAGCCTGACTTCTATGGACTCCAATTTAGTACTTACTTTGGATTCCTCAAGAGATAAAGATAAACTCCCTAAGAGCTTTATCATTATCTTAGCAGAAGTCTTCTCTTTTCTCTAGGACTCTTGTCCATATCCAAGTTGAGTTCCCTCTTCATTCTAGGACTCTTGTCCCTTATCCGCTTATCTCGGATTCCGATATCTTCGGAGGCAACCTCGGCTTAGCCGAGATGACCTCGGCACAACGACCAAGACACGTGGCACCTCGGCTGACACGTCAGCGTCACCTTGCCACGTGTTGGTACTCAGAAAATATATCCCCACAACTGCCCCCTAGGTTCTATTACCTCGGCATTCTGAGGTGATGGAACCTATATCGATTTTTCTTTCTGCATATTGGCTCAAAAACTGTTTAGCCGAGATCATTTATTTCTGGCCGACGTGCTCTCTTCGGAGAACAAGAACTTAAACAAATTCCCTCACACGCATGAGCTGTCATGCATTTCTTCTCAACCGTTCCCCTTACGTGTTCTATCTTCATTGGCCCGTGTCTGTGGCGCGCTTGTAAGCCGCCTTTTCACCTATCTGCGCCGTCTGACGCATACGTTCCTCCAGGCGCAATAAATGCCCTGTTTTGCCACCGTTTCAAGTTTTTGATAAAACTTTTCTTTCCATCTTCATTTCTTTACTTTTGCATTCGATTTTCTGGCTCTCTCTCTCTCTAAACTTTCTCAAACCCGCCATTGCTCTAGCTCCAAGCTCTGCAACTGTCTTCATTCTTCCATTCCAGCGAAGCTTTCATCGTTCCGTTTTGTCTGCAACCGTTGCCTTACCTCGGCAACTTTCATTCCGGCTTCATTTGTTCTGGTAAGCCTCTGTTCCTCTTATTCCCAATTTCTTTTATGTGCTTTCGTTTACTTACTGCCATTTATTGCGCTGTTCAAACCTTTGATTTGCTGAACTACTCATCTGGATGCGTCTATTCCATGATTTTACTCATATCTTGAACACTTGCACTGTTTTTAATACTTTTCTTGCCACTGTTCTTAACCTTTTACTTCTGTATTTCTTTCGCTTTTGAGAACCATACCTCTGTTCTTTGTTTCTGAAATGTCGTTCTTTGTTTCTTGTTTTCCAGATTTCTGCCTTTAATTTTTGCTTTCAATCTTTGCCTCCATAGTTTTAGTTTTGGGTATTGTCTATAGAACCTTCAATTTTTAGGGAAAACTGAAACAACCCTTACCAGTATATTCCTAGGGTTTTGCCGAGGTCCCGATAACCCCTTAAGACCACCTTCTTTCTGAAACCTAGCTTTCTGTCTTTAGGCTGACGTTATGGGTATGTGGAGACATAGGGTTGATACCCCGTCCAAACTTGAGTACTTTAGGCAGGAGTTCTCCGTCCTTGGCGATGTTCACCTGAAACTAGCTGGGGATGATGACTCCATCATGCCTACCGAAAAAACCATGCCTCTCCCTATTGTAGCCTTTACTGAATGTGGACTTCGGCTTCCACTTAACATTCTTTTTCGTGAGATTCTGCATTATTATAAGCTAAACCCTATGCAACTTGCTATAAACTCCTATCGAGTGATTTTTGGTATCATCGCCTTAGCCAGACAAGAAAACGTTAGAATCACCCTAGCCGACATACAATATTGTTACACCATGTGCCCCCTTAGCCTGAAGAAAAAAGGTTACGTCTACTACCTCAAGCCGAGGTCCACTGAATTCAAAATCGTAGCCGGCCTCCCAGACTCCAACAAGGGGGCTGGAGATGACTACTTCATTGTCTCTGGAAATTGGGAATTTGCCCCAGACGAAGATGTCCATCTATACCCTCTTCCTCGTACGGTTAAAGAGGGCAAGGGTAAGAGCCCAGTTCCTTTTTTACTTAGTTGTTTCTTTTCAAGTCTTCAATATTTAATCTGTTTCTAATGTTTGTTTCTTCTTGCAGACGTTCGTAAGTTACCGAAAGACTTTCGCCAATCCTACGTTCTTAGTAAGGATCTGAAAAGGCTCCTGGACTTGCCTGTCTACAAAAGAAAAGCACCTCTCCTTCTGAACTTTATTCCGACATATAAATCCACACTGCCCGACGTCCCAAAAAGAAAGAAGAAGAGCCTATCTCCTTCTTCTGCCACCACTCTACAAACAACATCAACATCTCGGGGTGACCAAGGATCAACCTCTGATCTAGCCGACCAACCATCAACTTCAGCCCCATACTTAATCCCAATACTAGAAAGAAAGAGTCGGCGACGACTCGTCAAAACTGCTGAGATGGGTCGCCCGAAGCCTGTTGCCCAAGATCTCCTAGCCGACCTTCCCACGGATGTTGACGCTCAACTGACGCAAACCATGCCCCCACCAAAGCCAAAAAGAATAAAAAAAGCTCAGCCCAAGGCCAAAGCTACTGAGGTTGAGGCTGAGGATGCTCTACCCATCTCTAAACTGGCTGAGAGTAAGAAGACTTCTTCTACTTCTGCAAAAAGGTCTGCTGAAAACCCACCATCTGAGTCCACACAGACAAAAAAACCAAGATCGACCTCAGCTACTACCTCGGGGTCCAAGAAACCGGATGTCCCTTGGGCTCCCAAAATTACTTTGGAAGACAGGCCAATTATGTCCAGTGAAAGTGCCGACGACATAAATGTCGGCGTTGCCCTCAGCACGGCGTTGCTTCTTCCGGGTGACCTCGAGCGAAATGCTGAGTACAGTGAGTACGAGAATTACGCTCTAATGCTTCAGCACTCCGTTCAAGTAAGTGTTCCTGCTTGGAATTTTCTACTTACTTTCTATTTCATACTTAAAATATTTTCTAACACTTCTGTTTTCTTTCAGGCCATTCAGCATGCCCATTCGTTTTCAATGCAAGCTTTTGAAAACGGGACAAAGCTGGTTGATCTGAGGAGAGAGGTTTCTGCCCTTAAAAAGGAAAGCAAATCTCTTCAATTACAGATGAAAAAACTGGAAAACTAGGCTGAGGCTGCCACCAAAGCCCAAACCCTTGCCGAGGAAAAGGCTGAATCTGCCGAGGCTATTAGAAAGGTTGTTGAGACCGAGAAGAGAGAAGCCGAGGACAAAAAGGCCCAGGCGGAAAAGGAACTTCAAGATGCTTTATCTAATAAAGATGCCGAAATCAAGGCGGCCGACGAAAAGGCCTACGCCCAGGGTATGGCTGACGTTACTGAGGAGTATAAACTTCAAGTCAGGCAGGCATGCAACAGGGGCTTCTCCCTTGGTTGGATGTCCCTGATAAAGAAACTTGATCTTCTTGCTGACTCACCCTTCCGCAATGCCGATGCTATTCCTCTGCCGTTCCCCCCTCCTTCTTCATCAAGTCAACCTGGAGGAGAATCTAAATCTGAGTCTGAGGATGCCGATGAGGAAGAGGATGAAGCTTTGGTCAGAAAACCAAAGGATGCTGATGGGGCTAAGTCCCCTCCTCAGAATGAGCAAGTCCTTGACTTGACTCAAGATGAAGAAGGTGATGAGGTTATCCCTGAAGCTGTTCCTGACACTGTTCCAGCCGACATCCCTTCCGAGGTTAAGACTGTCGAACAAACTCTTCAGGAAATTGACGCCGAAATAGCGGCAGAGAAGGAGGCCGAGGTTGTACCTGATCTCCAAATCCAACAATCTGGAGGAGAAGACCCTTAACTTTATGTTCTTCTTTGCTTACTTGTATTTTGTTTTTTCCTTTATCTTTTTCTGAACAATGTAAGCTTTTGCGTGGCCGACGTGCCTCTCAATTTTGTAAATGTTAACTCAGCTTTTCTTTTCTTAACGCTTGAATCTTTGTCTTTTCTTTGATTGCTTCTACGTGGTTTCTATACTTAGAATATTTTGCATGATTTACATACTTCTTTTCTTGCTTGTGCAATCTTCTCGGGGTTACATATCTCGGGTGTAATAACTACAAGCTTTACTTCGGCAAGATACTGACCTGCAATCTTTTCATAAGTTTCAACAAGTGTAAAACATATACTATTCAATGTCAACTTTGCAAACTTTTTCTTAAGTTTCAACAAGTATTTTCAACAAGTACTTTGCAAATAGTGATCTCGGTCTATCCTACTTGTAAATTGCTACAAATTTCGACAAGTGTTTAAACAATATACTTAGCTTTTACCTCAACCTGTAAATTGCTGCAAATTTCAACAGATGATCACATGCCGGCTTAACGTTATCTTGTAAATTGCTACAAATTTCAACAAGTGTTAAGTATCTTCTTTGGTTTGGACCAACCTGTAGATTGCTATAAGTGTGCAAACTATAACCTCGGTTTCACTTCGACTTGTAAATTGCTACAAATTTCAACAAGTGAAGAGAAACAGTAATCTTGGCATAACTTCGACTTGTAAATTGCTGCAAATTTCAACAAGTGAAGATAAGGAATTAGCTTAATTCCAACTTGTAAATTGCTACAAATTTCAACAAGTGAATTAAGGAATAATCTCGGCTTAACTTCGACTTGTAAATTGCTACAAATTTCAACAAGTGAAGATAAGGAATCAGCTTAATTCCAACTTGTAAATTGCCACAAATTTCAACAAGTGAATTAAGGAATAATCTCGGCTTAACTTCGACTTGTAAATTGTTACAAATTTCAACAAGTGAAGATAAGGAATCAGCTTAATTTCAACTTGTAAATTGCTACAAATTTCAACAAGTGAATTAAAGAATAATCTCGGCTTAACTTCGACTTGTAAATTGCTACAAATTTTAACAAGTGAAGATCAGCTTAATTCCAACTTGTAAATTGCTACAAATTTCAACAAGTGAATTAAGGAATAATCTCTGGCTTCTCTCTGTCCCCAATGTGAACCTGAGTTCTACTTGGGTTCTCATTATTCATGTCTCAAAAAACACCAATATGTAATTTTATCAATCATATGTGTTTTAAAAAAAAAGGAAAAAGATTTTATTGATGATATCGGCCAAAAATTCTGCACACCTAATGATAGAAGAATTTCAAATTACAAGTATTCCAAGGTCTTGGCAGTGCTTTGCCCTCGTTATCTTCAAGCCGATAAGCTCCATTGCCTAATACCGAAGTAATTCTGTAGGGTCCTTCCCAGTTTGGGCCAAGCTTGCCCTCTCTGGGATCTTTCATGTTGCCGACGACTTTTCTTAGGACTAGGTCGCCGATTTGAAAATCTCTTGGATTGACTTTCTTGTTGTAAGCTCTAGCAAGCTGTTGCTGGTATACTGCGAGCTGAATTGCAACTTTCTCTCTTCGTTCTTCCAAAAGATCCAGATTTCGGGCTAAGATTATATCATTGGTGCCATTCTCTACTCCCTGGGTTCTGATCCCTGGGATGCCGATCTCCAATGGGATGACTGCTTCTATGCCATAAGCCATGGCAAAGAGGGATTCCCCTGTTGATCTCCTCGGCGTAGTCCGATATGCCCAAAGTACGTTGGGCAATTCGTCTACCCACTTTCCTTTTGTTGCCTGCAGCCTCTTCTTTATTCCATCAAAAATTACTTTATTGGATGCTTCTGCTTGCCCATTACTTTGGGGAAAACTTGCTGTTAAAAAGTAATTCTTGATCTTGAATTTCGCACAAAAGTTCTTGATGAGTTTGCTGTCAAACCGTGTTTTGTTGTCGGCAACTATTGCTCTTAGAATCCCAAATCTGGTGATGATGTTTCTCCATATAAAGTTCTTGACGTCCACATCTCGAATTTTGGCAAGAGGTTCTGCCTCTATCCATTTTGTAAAGTAATCTGTTGCCACCAGCAAGTATTTTCTCTACCCAGTTGCCTGGGGAAGTTTCCCAACCAGGTCCATGCCCCATTGGGCAAACGGCCAAGGGCTGGACACTGGGTTTAGGTCAGCAGCTGGCTGATGTATCAAAGGTGCAAACTTTTGGCATTGTTCACACTTTTTTACGTAGGCTTCAGCATCCTTCTGCATGTAGGGCCACCAATACCCTTGGGTAATGGCCCTGTGGGCTAATGATCTGCCCCCAGCATGGCTTCCACAAATTCCTTCATGAATTTCATACAGGAAATCTTCAACCTGTAAAGGGTGTACGCACCTTAAAAGTGGTCCAGTGAAGGACCTTCTGTAGAGATGTCCATCTTCTGTTAGACAGAATCTTGCCGATTTCAGTCTGACTTTGTGTGCCTCCTTACGATCTTCTGGTAGCTTTCCTTCTTTCAGGAATGCAACAATTGCATCCATCCAGCTTGGCCCCATGTCCACACACATTGCTTGCTGCTCTGTGTTCTCTAGTTCTATGCTCGGGCCCGACATATAGTCGATCATAATTGTCCTTGTTTTTCCAGTCTGCATTGAACTTGCCAGGTTAGCCAACGCGTCGGCGTGAGTGTTGTCATCTCAGCTAACTTGGAGTAGTCGCCAGTTCTGAAATAGGGCTGCCAATCTGATGACCTCTTTTGCATATGCCGACATCCTTTTGTCCCTGGCTGCAAATTCACCTGTGGACTGGTTAACAATAAATTGTGAATCACAAAAAACTATTACCTCATCTGCTTCTGCTGCTGCTGCCAGTTTTAGCCCTGCAATTAATGCTTCGTATTCCGCTTCGTTGTTTAAGGCCTTGAACCCCAAACGGATGGACTGTTCTATTATTTCTCCATCTGGAGATATCAGCAGTACTCCTGCCCCTGCTCCTTGTTGGTTTGAACTTCCATCGACGAACAATCTGAATGAATCGCCGATGTAGATGCTGCAGGGTCTGAGTTTTTCCTTCCTTTGTTCTTTTGCCCTAAGCTGGGATTCTTTTTGCTTGCTGGGACAATGCTCATCCTGGCTCAACGGAGCCCGATGTTCGATGGTTTCGGGTGTGAATTCTGCCATGAAGTCGGCCAAAACTTGGCCTTTAATTGCTGTTCGTGGCCTGAACTCCAGGTCATACTGGCCCAGGGCTACTGCCCATCTTACTATCCTTCCTGTTAAGTCTCCTTATTGCAACAAGGACTTCAGTGGGTGCTCTGTTAGGACCACAATCTTGTGCACCTGAAAGTAATGGTTCAACTTCTTTGAAGCCATTACTAAGGCTAGCATTAATTTCTCCAGTGGTAGATACCTTGTTTCTGCATCGGTCAAGGTTTTACTAACATAATAAACAGCCTTTTGCTCCCCTTTTTCTTCTCGGATTAGTACTGCACTTACTGCGTGTTCTGAAACTGCCAAGTACAGAAACAGTTCTTCCCCTGGTTCTGGGTTGGAGAGAACCAGAGTTATAGTCAAGTACTTCTTTAGGTCGATTAAAGCGGCTTCGCATTCTTCTGTCCACAGAAAGTCTGTGGCTTTTTTCACCAGGTTGAAGAACGGTCTTCATTTATCTGAGCTTCTGCTAATGAATCTGTTTAGGGCTGCGACCCTTCCAGTAAGCATCTGAACCTATTTTGCCGGCGTCGGGCTCTGCAGCTCTAGGATGGCCTTGATTTGGTCTGGGCTGGCCTCAATGCCCTTTCTCGTTACCAGATACCCTAAAAACTTACCTGATCCAACTCCAAATGCGCACTTAGATGCGTTGAGTCGGAGCCGGTATGTTTCGAGTATATCAAAGACCTCTTTTAGGTCAGCAAGATGACCCTTAGATTCCTTGGTCTTCACGACCATGTCATCGATGTAGACTTCTACCGTTTTGCCAATCAGGTGTTTGAACATTTTTGTTACTAACCTTTGGTAAGTTGCTCCTGTATTTTTCAACCCAAAAGGCATTACCTTGTAACAGTACAGGCCTTTAGAGGTGATGAATGCGATTTTCTCCTCGTCTGGAGGGTACATGGCAATCTGGTGGTACCCCCTGTATGCATCCAGAAAACTCATCCTTTCATGCCCTGAAGTAGTGTCTACGAGCTAGTCAATCTTGGGCAGAGGAAAGCTGTCTTTGGGGCAGGCTTTGTTGAGGCTGGTAAAGTCTACACAAACCCTCCATTTGTCGTTCTTCTTCTTCACCACTACTGTGTTGGATAGCCAAGTTGGGTAGTGAAATTCTCGGATGGCCCTGGCCTCCAGAAGTCTATCTATTTCTTCTTCTACTGCTTCGACGTGCATCAACGTCGGTCTTTTGGCTCGTTGAATCACAGGTTTTGCCGACCTGTCGACATTCAGTCTGTGGCAAGTGACCTCGGGGTCAATTCTAGGCATCTCGTAAGGTGTCCAGGCGAACACCTCAATGTTGGCTCTGAAAAATCTTCCAGTTCTCTTTCCTCTTCTTCGGCTAAGCCTGAGCCGAGAAAAAAGAAGCGTTCCTCATCGCCGTCCTGGACAAGGATTTTCTTTAGTGTCTCTTCACTCTTTTCGGTTGGCTTCTTGCCGACATCTTCTAGGACCTCCATGTCCTCGTTTTCAATCTCTGCCTCTTTTGGCTTTCGAATGCTGCAAGTGGTCTTCATTGCTGCCATGGAGCAAATTTTTGCCTGCAGTTGATCTCCTCTGACTTCTTTAATCCCATGCTCTATTGGGAACCGTAGTAGTTGATGCAGTGTTGAGGGAACTGCCCCCATTGTATGCAACCATGGTCTTCCCAAGATGATGTTATATGGTGAGGGTGTGTCAATCACCATAAATTCTGTCTTGATCTTTTTAGTACCAGCTTGTACTTCCACGCTTGCTGCGCCCAGTGGCCATGTCGGCGTTCCATTGAAGCCGACCATAGGGTTGCTGGATTGTTCCAGGTCGTCAGGGTGAAGGCCCAGCTCCTTGTAACATCTGACGTACATGATGTCACAAGAGCTGCCTTGATCTATCAGGATGCGTTTCACTTGGCATTCCCCAACCTGGAGGGATACTACCAAGGCATCATTATGCGGATGTTGGACCAACTCCAGGTCGGCTTCAGTGAAAGTTATTATCGGTCCTTGGCATTCTTCAGGCCGAGGTCTTTTGTATCCGACCTGGTTCACGTGTTGCAGGTGTTTTACTCTTTGGGTTTCTTCCCGAATGTCGCTTTCGTTCACCTTTAAGTGGATTACATTAACCACCCGTGGTCCTCCTGCCTGTGGTTGCTGTGCTGGGGGAGGCGGTGCTGCTGGTGCTTGAGGCAATCTTGCCTGTTCTTCTCTTGTTCTGGCCTCATCAACAAGGTCCCTCAGATGGCCTTGCCTTACTAGGTCTTCTAAGTGTGCTTTTAAGGCTCTGCAACCCTGAGTTGGGTGTCCTTCTTCATTATGGTAAGCACAGCGCCTACCAACGTTTCTTCCCATAAATTCCCCTGGTGCTCTTGTCGGTGCCCTGAAATAGGGTTGATTTCGTATTTGGTCCAGGACTTTATGGATAGGGATTCGGAATACCGTCGTCACTGCCTGTTTACCCTTTAATTTTGTTTCTTGTTTGGTCAGCCCGTTGGTACCTCGGCCTCACTTCGGCGAGCCGTTTCCCTTCTCCTACTTCATCTCTTTGTTTCCCGACGTATCTTCCTCGGCTCTGGCGTACTTCTCGATTCTCGCCATGAGTTCCTCCATGCTTTTTGGCAATGTTTTTGCCAAAGATTTTCATAGTGGGCAGTCATCTTTCAGGCCGTTCTTGAAAGACACGACCGCCACTTCTTGGTTGCATTCGGGTATTCGATTGAACACCTCGTAGTACCTCTTTGCGTAGGCCCTAAGGCCTTCTTCCTTGGTGATTCTTAAAGCCATCAAGGCGTCGACCCTCAAGGGCTGTAATTTGTTCGTTACAAACCTGGCCACAAACATCTCGGCCAGGCCTTCCCATGTTTTTACGCTTCCCTTCGGTAGTTTATGGAACCAATCAGATGCAATTTCCCCAAAAGATGAGGGAAATACTTTGCAGAGCAACGGCTCGTTCCCACTGTATAATGCCATTGAGTTCAGGTATAGTCCAACATGAAAGTTGGGATCTGACTTACCATCATAAATTTGGAACCTTGGCATACTGAATCTCTTTGGTGCTTCAAATTTGTCCAGTTCCATCGAGAACGGTGTTCTCGGCTTAACTGGGGATGTCACCTCGGCTTCAACATTCTGCTGCCTCCTTTTGAGGTAATCCCTCAAGTCTTCCTTACTCCTACCTGGAGCTCGGCTATCTCTGGACTTCAATCTTTTTGGCACACTACTTTCGGCCTCGTGGTTGGCCCGTTTCGATCTTTCTCCATGGGTTGTGTCAAAGCAGAGTGCCTGCCCTTGAACATGCTGATGTTCTTTATGCCCTGGATCCTTCATTTGATGTGTCCTTCGGGACTCTTCTTGCCTCGGCTCCTCTCGTTCGATTTCCCTGGAAGGTCGGTGTGAATGCCTTCCACTCCTGGTATGCTGAGGGGCTTTGGGGATTGCTTTCCTTCCTCCCTTCTGGGTGTTAATTGCCGGCATCGGGGTATCTTGCAGCGGGTATGGTGGCTGCATAACATTGTTTTGCATCATGAAGTTGACCACTGACTGTAGGTCTGCCAACTTGTTTGCCAAGTCTTTTACTTCCTCATCTCTCCGTAGGCACCTATCCCTTCATACCTGAAGGTTATCTTCGTTATAATACTTGCTTTGGTCTGTTCGCTTCGAAGTACCGCCCTCCTGGCCGACGTCTTTCTCTCTGTGACCCTGGTCATGATTTTCTGTACTGTGGTTGTCTCCTTCAACATCAAGATCAATTGGTCTGCCACTCCTAGCAGGAGTGTCGCCCCCAATGTTTTCCCTCTGTCCGTTACTGGCCATCTATTCTTCTAAGATTCCCACAGACGGCGCCAAATTGTGTGGGTGATTTTCTGACCACACTGCCCGCTTAGTAACCAGCTAGAGAGCACTGGCAGAACAGATGGCACCTGATTGACCTGTAACAGAAATATAAGAATCCCGCGGTGGTTTCGACCACCCGGGGGCACTCCGACGATCAAGTCAGTATATCTATCAAAGATAATCAAGTGCTAAACTCACAAGTTTGAGTATAAAACTGTGTACCTTAGACCCACGGGGGTGCCTTTCTTTTATAGTTTACTCAATCCAAGTCCTACTAGAAGCCTGACTTCTATAGACTCCAATTTAGTACTTACTTTGGATTCCTCAAGAGATAAAGATAAACTCCCTAAGAGCTTTATCCTTATCTTAGCAGAAGTCTTCTCTTTTCTCTAGGACTCTTGTCCATATCCAAGTTGAGTTCCCTCTTCATTCTAGGACTCTTGTCCCTTATCCGCTTATCTCGGATTCCGATATTTTCGGAGGCAACCTCGGCCTAGCCGAGATGACCTCGACACAACGACCAAGACACGTGGCACCTCGGCTGACACGTCGGCGTCACCTTGCCACGTGTTGGTACTTAGAAAATATATCCCCACAATATAAATACTTTTATTTCAATTCATCATCCAAGGAATAACACAATTCCTTCTTCTCAAGTATCCTCAACAATTAGTCATTTCAAGACTAGTTCAACGTTTTGAACAATAATTTTCAAAATGAACAACAATTCTCATATTCCATGAAATTCATAATTTATATAAATGTAAATAAGAAATTTTCCAAACATCCATTTATTTTCACACACAAAATAAATATAACAATATCATTCATGGATTTTCAATACCTTTTAAAAAATCCCCAATTTCTTGGTTTTCTCACCAAAACTATACAACTCAAATCTTTTGAAAAAAAACTTTCCAAAATCATCTTTTCTTCAATCAACGAAGATCAAAACTCATAAGATCATTTTAAAAGAACAAGAGACAAACCCACTTTCAAAATCGCTCAACTTCTTGAATCAACAATCAATTTTCAAAAGCTATCAAATGATGATTTCGAAAATCATCTAGATCTTGCAAAAATATATATATATAACTCAAAGAAAATCCGTACCTCAAGTTTGAAGAAGAATATAGATGAAACCCCAAAATCAACGATGCCTAAACTCGATCTTCACCGCACACAACGAAGCCCTCGAGATGATAACCCACTTTGATGAAGAAACAATGGCAAAACTCAAATGGATCTTGAGAAATCAAGGTTTTTGTTATCTAGTTTGTGTAGAGAAATGTAGAGAGAAGGGAGATAAAATGTTTTTAGAGAGAGAGATATATACAAAAGTGATATGAAATATCAGATTCACGAATTGATATAACATAGTCCACTCGAGCGTGGAAAGCCCCACTCGAGCGTCAAATTCACTTTCCCAGTACTTTTGTAGATAGGTCAAACTTCTGGAACCAAACATTCTCCGCTCGAGCGCAAAAACAGCTGCTCGAGCGGACAAGCAACTTCGAATGCATTTTGCATTTTTGCTTCGGGAGCGCTGCCCTTGGACCCGGCAAGGGGAGCTGCCCCCTAGACCTCCACGAGCTGATCAGGTAGCTTGATCCCCGACATAGTCAGCGAAGTGGCAAAACATGAAAGATGCGCTACAACCCGATACAAACATGAGACCTTACTTGTTCCAAACACACCGCTACAACTCGATAACCAAAATAAGGGGAATACAGGGAACTAAGATACGTAACACCGTTCAAAACCATACCAACCCGAGCTCGGAACACCACAAAGAGACGGGTCAAAACCATGATCGCTACAATTTAAATACAACGAGCTATTTCTTTCTCACTGTAATTCTAATTTTTAGCAATCAAATAAAAATAAAAGATCACAGAACACTACTTTGCATGTTAAAAAATGAAATCCAATTCACACATTTATCAAAATGACCCAAATCATTTATCAAAACACTAATCATATTTGAAACACTTCAATCTCATTTATGCTTTATTTGGTACACTGAAATTATATGAAATTAAATGAAATGGTTATTCTTTACACTTCCCTATGGAATGATCATTCCCTTATAATGGTTAATGATTACTCTCATTGCAATGAATTTTTCATTATTCTTTTAGTCAATCGAACATGAGAAGTGTAAGGAATCTTTGCACTTTATTACAATGAACCAAACACTACCTTAGAGTTTCATGTGACATTTTATTCTAGAAGATTAAAACATAGGGAAAAGGAAAATAGGGAAAAAAGCTCAATCAAACTGTCAAATAAATAGTACGGAAGTAAACAACCTTTTTCCTTCCTCTAATCAATCATCAATTTGAAGACACTACAAGTAGAAATTCCAAGCTAATCTAAATATGCAAAATTCCTTCAATCTAGTACACCACCTCTGTGGTAGTGATGTTGTACATACAGTTGGTTGTTGGATGAGTTTTGGTCCAAAGTCTACCCTTTTTGGAACTAATTTTTTTGGCCAAGCACATCTTGTAAGAGAAAGGTTACATTGCAAGAAAAAAATATAGGAGAAGTAGAAAAAAGCAAATCTATGTAGAACTAAGTTAGAAGTTAGAGTTAAAGACCCAAAATACAGGAGAAGCAAATCAATTTCCAACAACACAAAACATATTTTCAGAAACTTCAATCCCATCCCATTTAGACTATAACTCTATCATTTCTGAAAGTCTATATAAATATAAAAAAATGGATGGTGTAGATTACAAATATAAGTAGGACATTTCCCAAAGAACTTGAAACACTTTTAAGCAAGACATATCCCTAATTATTTCGACAAAAAAAGCCCATTATTGACAAAAGTTATAAAGCTAATTCATATACCATGAATAAAATATATCATTAAAGGAATTAATAAAAAATCACGTAGATATGCAAATGCCAAACTAATAACCTACCAATCATTTTCTGCCACCAAATTTTACTAAAATTAAACAATTTATCAAAATGAGTTGTGTTTCCAATTAAAACTATCAATAAAACACATCAATCACTTACTACTTTGTTTCGTAGAATTTATTTATTAAAATTAACAAATAACAAAAGATTTGCACATCTACAACAGTTTGAAAACAATAATTTGACCCCAAACATTAAATAAAAATAATGGATCAGTCTAAAATTTTCAAGTATTGGTAACACAATCTGACTCCAACAACATCAGAAGAAAATATTAATGAATCTTACCATGTTTCTTACAAATTAATAAATTCTAAATTTTTTAGATATGCCACATTACCTTAACCTGGCAAAGGGTGCAAATGAGTAGAAACATATGTAGTAGTAGAGTCATCAAATATACTTGCATCCCTAAAGTGGACAAATAGATAGAAAGGCAGACAAAAAAATATATATTTCATAAAGTCAAGCTCCATACAACCAACAAATAATTTCATCAAAAATAATTCATCCACCAGGCGGTCGACCGCTAAAACATTTCCAAGATATGACTAAGCTAACCTTTTTTTGACAAAAGATAGATATGAGAAAGAAATATTTCAATGCACATAAGAAAATATTATGAGAATTGAATTATTAACCTTAAAAAGATCTAAGAATTGTCTTTCCAAGATTTTTTCATTTTTGGGAGGTGGGAAAAAAAAGAAGGAAAAGATTAAAAAAATGTGGTTGAAGAGTAAATACTTGTTTTAAGTATATCATGTACAGACACTAAAAATTCTTGGTTCAAAAGATTGGTATTACTTAATTTTTTTTTCTTCTATAAACTAGTTTTGCTTCCTCTTTTATCCCTAGTATTCAAACTATCTGCCATTCAATTTAAAAAGAGCAAAAACTATTGGCTGGGGGTGAACAATCCATGTGGTGTCAGTGGGTTAAGTATTACTTATTGAAGGGTCAAAGTTTCTGGTATATCAGAGTTCCTAGTGACCCTTCTTAGGTCTGGAGGAAGCTGCTAGGTCTGAGGAGTATTATTGCCCCCCTTATTGAATATCTTGTGGGTAATGGGAAAACAACTTCCCTTTGGTTTGATAATTGGCTCCCTCTTGGACCTCTTCATAATAGGTTTGGGGACAGTTATTTATGACTCTAGGATCCAAAAATTTGCGAGAGTAGAGTCTGTTATTCATGATGTTAGGTGGAATTGGTCTGCTTGTCAAACTTGGGAGTAGGATGAGATTAAGGCTGCTATACCTGAGAATATGAAACCTTCCTTTGGGGATGATAAGGTGTGGTGAGGCTGCCTTCAGCTGATGGGCAGTTCTCTATTAAGTCTGCTTGGGATGAGTGGAGGTTTCATGGTTCTAGAGTTCCCTAGGCTAAGATTCTTTGGTTTAAGTTTCACATTCCCAAGATTAATACTGTGGTTTGGGTGGCCATCCATAATAGGCTTAGTACTCTTGATAGGCTTGTGTCTTTTGGGTCTAGGAACTCTGCTACTTTCTGTTTGTGTGGTAATGGGAATGAGGATCACGATCATTTGTTTTTCAATTGTCCATTCTCTTACAGAGTTTGGAGTTTTATGCAGGAAATGTGCAATCTAAATGTTCCTCAGTTAAATTGGATAGATTTAGTAAATTGGTTCACCATTAATATCAAGGGCAGGTCTTTGGCTGCCACTATTTCTAAACTTGTGCTTACTTGTTCTGTATATTGTATTTGGCTAGAGAGGAATTGCAGGGTGTTCAGAGATTCAAAGTCAAATGAGTTGGTTGTTCAATCTAAGATTAGAAGCCTGGAGAGGAACACGATATTGTTTGTCTCTAGTTTCAAAGATGAATGAGGCAAATACCTGGTTTTTGTCGAAGTGGTCACTCCCAAATTCTGTTCTGAAATTAGGTCAAGGTTAGCCGGTGGTGTTTGTTACATGTATATGGTTACTGGTTACTGATTTTGGTGTCAGCTTGCAGGTTGCTCTAGGTGGAGAGCTGGCCAATTTGTGGATGTGTGGGTTGAGTGATGTGAGGCTATGGAGCAATAAATATTGTGTGAGAGGGTGAGGTTGTGGGTTGAGTGAATGGAGCAATATTATTCTTTGTCTCTCACAGTTTGTTAATGCAGGTTCTCAGCTGGCCCATGTATTTAGGGATGGTGGGTTTAGTGATGGTGAGCTCCTATGTTAGGACTGTTTGTGAGGAGGGATTATTTGTGCTAATGAGGGTTCAGTTTGGTGAGCTCCTATATCTGGCTAACTCTTTTTTTGGTGCAAGTTTTCAACTAGTCTAATTTAGGGGAGTTAGTCATTGTGGGTTGAGTGATTGAAGCAGACATTGTTTGAACAGCTATTTGTTGAGTGATGGTAGTTGTGGGTTGTGGGTTGAGTAATTGAGGCAGACATTGTTTGAACAACTATTTGTTGAGTGATGGTAATTGTGGGTTATGGGTTGAGTGATTGAGGCAAACACTGCTGAGATTGAGTGTTATCTGAGGGTTGAGTGATGGTAGTCAGTATCATGTGAGCTTTGTGCAGTTAGCTATTGTTGAATTGTCCTATTGATTTGTTGATTACTTGGCTCTTTTTAGGATCATTTGACTGAATGATGCCCAAGAGCAAGCTATCCGATTTCAGGGATATTGTCCCAATTGTTGTCTACTAAGATTCTAGATGCTGTTGTTGCTATGTTTGTTACTGTTTTAAAAGAAGGGCTAGCTGCTTGCTGTGTACTGGCTATTGTGGATGGGTTGTAATGGTGTTGATACAATTGGAATGTGATACTTTGTTATTATGTTTGTAATAGTTATTGTGATACTATATGTATTTCCTAGACCTAATTTTAGCCTTCCATGTGAGATGTACATGGTTTATTTTGTAAATAGGTCTTGTTCATATTTGGGTGTGTTTTGGGGTTTGTTTTCTTTAGGTTTTACCAGGGGTGGTAATAGTGTGCTTAGTGTTAGGTTTGTTCTTGCTCCCTATCTGCTTCTGTGCTTTTGTGGTGTTTGAATAGGTGTGTTGTTTTGTTTGGGTTTTTGGTGGCTCTGCCATTGTATAGTTGGTTAGTTCTTGGGGTGTGCCTCTTGAATCTTGTATTTCTTTTGTTGTTTATTTATGACTTATTAACCCAAAAAAAAAAAAACAAAAACAAAAACTATTAAAATGTAATTGAAAAATTGCAACTAAACACCAACAATTTAATTCTTTTAAACTGTGTTCTGATTATGAACTTGAATATATATTTGAAAAAGAAAATAAAAATGAAAAAGAAGAAAAAATTTAAATCTCTACCTAAAACCATGATTCAATACCCTTAATAAATTCATACAAAAGAAGTATTGTACTAAACTTTATAACTAATCCACATTGAAAAATCTAGAAATCCCCTAGATATTGATTTGTGATTATGTATCAATTTTAAGCAATAATTATTAATTCCAATCAAACAATCAAGACAAATCAATACAACGATTTTAACGTGAAAAAACCACAATTGGAGCGCCTCCAATTGTGATAAAAAACCACGGGCCAAAGTCACAAAACAATTCACTAAGAAGACAAAAGGAATTACACAAGTGCATTCTCAATTATCTAGCGAATCCACACCCGAATTGAACTGACCCCTATATGTCTCTTCCACTACGGTCTTCACCTCGAAACTATCTTGCCCAACGTTGAATTCACAATGCCAATGTCGAATCACGATGATGAGCCACTCTGAAATCCACCAAAGCTTCAAGCCCGAATTACCCAGAATCCACCAAAGAAGAACACTCTCTTTTGTGTAGAATAAACAAACAATCCTTTGATGTAAACTTCTTAAACCATGAGTTTAATACTCAATCAACATCAAAGAAAACTAGCAAAATAGCCCCAGAAGAAAGCCCTAGAACCCTCAAAGAAGATCTGGAAGTCGTACCCTAAAATTTGACTAAAACACATATTTATAGAAAACTGAATCGTGATCTCCGCTTGAGCGCAGGTATGGCCGCTCGAGCGGACCTTGCTCGAGCGCAAGAAAATTCGCTCAAGTGTAAAATCCCAACTCCCAATACTTTGCAGATAGGTCAAACTTTTGGAACCAAACATTCTTCGCTCGAGCGCACAAACAGCCGCTCGAGCGGCCCCTCGACCCCTCCTAAGCGCTGCCCCCTAGACCCCCGCGAGTTGACCGGGGGCAGCTTGATCCCCGACATAGTCAGCGAAGTGGCAAACATGATAGAATTAAACATCACAAACTTTTCTGTAAAGCACAATTCGGATTGGATTCACATCTAAAACTCATAGCCTCACTGAAATAAAAGAACGAATAAAATTACAACTAAAAGGAGTTTTGTCAAACGGGATTGCCAAGAATAAAAACCTAACACATATAGATTACATTTTCTTAAATAAAACCAAGAAAATCTAGAGTAGTAATGAGGTTACTAATTAAAATTTTATTCTGGTCTAAGCATATGAAAGTAAAAAAAAAAGAAAAAGGAAGCTCATCATACTACAAGGTTTTATCATGAGTTGAATTTTTTTATTTAGAAATTGTTGATCAATCATGCACTCAGATACTTTGATTAAGGCAAGAAAGTGATGTCCTCAACTTTGATTATGTTCACAAATCTATATTCAAACTTGCAACTCAGTTATTGTTCAATCACTCTTCTTGGATAATGATGGATAAACAAAAATCAAAATTAAGCCTAACAAAAATATACATAAAAAAGAAAAATGCAAGAATGATGACTCTTAAATTTTCTAAATTCATTTAGTTTGGTTTGTAATGGGCAATAAATTATCTACTCAATGCTCTATCTAATCATTCCTTCAAGAAGATGGCAAACAACCATATTATGATTGTCTATTTGCTACTTTTTCCATTGGCCTTCTGGCCAAAGTACAGGAAAAGAATGGTATTATCTATCCAACAAACCTACTCTGCCATGTTCATACAATTCTATATAATGCTCTCTAGCTAATAGAATTTAGTTTAAATTCGTAAACTTTTCTTTACTTTTTTTCAGTACTCTATAAGTTCACCAACTAAGCAAACTCACGCGTAATTTACACTAAGGGAGAAGAGGGGGGGAAAAAAGGGAAAAAAATAGAGAAAAATCTAAGAAATATATAACTAAAGTTAAAGGAAGACAAAGATGAGGAAGAACAATAAATAAAGCCAATCCCCAAAGATATCTTATATTTACCATAGGTCTCAATGGCACTTCAAAATTGAGTGAAGAACTGCAACAAAGCCAATTAATGACACATTTGAACAAAGCATCTTTTGAAAGCTAATTAATGACACTTAGAACACTATTTTTTGTAATTATTCATGAAACAAACAATAGAAACCAATATGAGGGATACAAACCAAACTGTATAAAAAAATGTAGTGAATCAAACCATCAATTCACATTAAAATGTATAAAAAAATTGTCCATGCCTACAACACTACTGATATTTCTAGTGAATTGTAGGCAAAATTAATTAGCTAATATGGTAGACAAAAACACAAATAACTTGCAACAAATCCAAATCCTCCAAACAACACATTTCACCAAATCAAGCTCACTACCAGTAACTAAACAACAAATCCAGTTAACAACAATACATAATGACACCCAAAATAAAAAAATCTAGATATATTTTATTAAAGGCCAATCCATCAGTTTAGATTCCAAGTATCATGGGAATTTCGTGGATACATCTTTCTTGATGGATATGATTCATTTGTTTAGATTCATCAATTTGTTGATGAATCCCCCACTTTCTCAGCAACCAAACAGGACATAAAACTATTTCCTGGGTTTCTTACCAAACAAGATAGAAATTTTTTCATACCCATATTGGCCAAAAACAACCCTTTATTACTGCACGATTTCTTGATTAATCCCCAAAAAATGTCCAATTTATTGATTAAATCAATCAATAAATGACTAAACAACAAAGAAATTTTCTAGGTGGGGTTGGGAAAAGGTGTTACCTGAAGGCGAACAATCTTGATCCTACCGATGACAACCACCAAAGCAACGAAGAACCACCGAAGCAGTGATGAGGAATGGGTTTGAATACAACCATTGTAGCAATCAAAGAGAGAGTAAAGATTATTGAAACATGCTGGAAATTAAAGATTATTGAAATAGTATAATACCACAAATTCAACCCAAAGAATGAATTTAAAAAATTAACTTATGAATTTAAAAAATCAAACAGTATGAATTTAAAAATCAATTAATTTAAAAAATTAACTCATGAATTCTATAATTTTGTTAAGGGCCTATTCGTTGAAATAGAAAAATAAAATATGGTTTAGATTTAACTGGGACAAAATGTAAAAAAAAAATAATAATAATAATGATCAGACTTATAAATTTCCTACACAATCAACCAAAGAAATAATCACCGAATAATAATGATCAATCACAAACTGTAAACAAAAGTGGATTGTAAGTTAATATTTAGGTTGCCAATGGCGTTTTGAGCCAATAAGTTGTCACTTGGCAAATAGATATTAGGTTGTTGCTTGGCTCAAAATTTTTAGGTTGCCAAGGGTATTTTCCAAGCGACAACAATAAGTGGATTATAGGTTAAATTTTGTGTTGATTTCTTTAATTGTTGCCAACTATCATGGATTCTGTTATTTGGACTCTTCGGCTTGCTAGGAATGAATTAATATTTGGAGCCTCATCTGTGTCACCAAAAGAGAGGTGATATCTCTTTGTTTAACATCCTTCCTCTAATAGCAAGATATCATGCCTGCATTTTTGACTTTCTAATAAATCAACATGCTATCCATCAAGGCGAGCTGGCAAAGGTGGTGCTGGGTGGAAGGTGAGGAAATGTCGTGATTTTCATGTAAATGTTTTCTAAAAATGATTAGATTTAAATGTGTATTAAAATGGGTTTCTGAAGGAGTTTGTTTCTATAGCCATATTCAGTTTGTTTTTTCCACTCTTTATTTAATTACCAGTTTGATTTTTGATTTCATTTTATTCTATGTCATGGACAAGGTATATATGTTGGAAGACTGTTGATACAAAGAATGGTTGCCGAGAATTTTATTTTTGGATGGGCAGGGTATTTTCTGAAATTGTTAAGCTCGTACTAAGTTTTTTTTTTAGCCTACCCTTGCAGGCTGTGCAAGGGAATATATGTTTCTGTTGCTACAACTCTTTGGCCCCTGAACAGATTGTATTTTAGTAAGCTGCAAACAAACTTTGCTTACATATGGTTTCATGATGGATTTGTTTGTGGTTGCCTTAGGGTATGCCCCCTGTCTTTATTTAGAAGCACAAACACAAACATAAAATAGAAGCCCTTTAGAAACACAAAAAAAAGATAGAAACACAAACACAAAATATTGGCCAAAACTATCTGACCCAAATATTGGCAAAAAACTGTCACCAAAATATTTGATTTCTTGATTAAGATGAACAAATAAAATAAAACAACAAACTAAGATGAACAAAAAATAAGATGAACAAAAAGTAGAACAAAATTGAGAAAAAGATGAACAAACTAAGATGAACAGAATTAGAATAAGATGAACAAAATTAAAAGTGTGATTCTGAGAAGTAATTGAAAACCCTTATGAGAATTTGATGAGAAGTGAAAACCCAATAAGCGTATTGAGCATTAGAGAGAGAAATAGACCTAATTGGAGGAGATCTTCAGTGTAATCGTTGCCCCAATTCGTTTGATCGATGCTTTGTCTGTGTTTTTTTTAATAGAGCAAACCCATGAAGACATGAAGACAGAAATAAAATTGGGTTAAAATTCGACAAACCAGTTGATTATTGAAATTAAAGATTATTGAAACAAAAGATATCCAAAAATTAGAGTAAAGATTATTGAAACATTATTGAAACAAAAGATAGAAACATAAAAGAAAAATCAAAGCCCAGGTTTCCATTTTCCCCATTGTTTGCTCAAATATAAAGTGTATTAACTGATGTTTACATTCCCAAAATATAATTGGGAAAATTTTCATTCCCAAAACTACTGATGCTTAATGTAAGAGGGGCTAATTTGAGCCCACTAAATTATTTAGGCCTAATAGCCCAAGATTAGTGGGCCCGAATTTATCGCAAGTCCAAGAATCAGTGGGCCCAGATTTATCGCCATCAAACGAGTTGAATCGCTCCAAGCCTCAAAAGGGTTCGTATAGCGATCCCAGGTTTACCCTTGTTGTATAGTGATCCGGACATGTGTCCGTGGATGTTGGTAGTTGTTTATTATCTTGTTTACATCCTTTCCTACTTTGTATTTGAGTTATAGGATGTGTTGAGCGGGTTTGTTACAGGTTGGTTGAGTTTAGAAACCAAAACTAGTTGCCCAGATTTTTGGCCTGTACGCTCGAGCGGAGGTGTTGGCGCTCGAGCGTAGATTACATCCATCCAGTATCTTGTTGTGCAGTGTTGTGAGCTCGAGCGTAGGGTTGGGAGCTCGAGCGGAGGCCTGGTTCTGCAAAAGTGCTGAGCGAGTGCATTCTGCGCTCGAGCGGGAGGTTGGCCGCTCGAGCGTAAGTCTGTGAGTGGCCGCTCGAGCGGGGTGTTTTACGCTCGAGCGGAGACCTGGGTTAAAGACCCGAAGTTGTGACTTTCCAAATCACTTTTTCACTTTCTCTTCTCTCTCTTACTTTTCCAAAATCACCATTGTTGAGCCTCTCACTCTAGACTCTACCTTCTCTCTAGGTTTTGATCTGGTAGGAGTGATTTGCTCACCTTTGGCCTTTACAAAAAAGTTGTTGATCGTCGAGGGCTTCATTTTAATCTGAAAATCTCGGATTTTGGAGCACGTTGGGTTTTGTCGTCTTCTCCTTTGGGACTCCGAATTTGAGGTAGGGATAACCTACTCCTCTCTATGGGTTTTGTCTTTAAATTTTGGTATTTTGAGATGTTGGGCTTGGGTTGGTAAATTTGTGAAAGTTTGGGGCTTTTGTGTAATTTTACAAAAGTTGGGGTTTTATTCATAATAAACCTAGATGCATGTTTGGCATAGAAAAATAGAATGATTGTTGAATCATTGATGAAAATGGGACCTAAGGGTTGAAATGGTAATTATGGAAAATGGCCTAATTACATTGTTTAATTAATTGGGATAATTAATTGGTGAGAAATGAGGAAATGAAATGTTGATTGAATATCCATTTGTGCATTTATTTTCTGTTTTAGAAATAACTGCTTTGGGCTATCGGTGGAGGATAGTCGAGATTGTTGTAGACAATGCATGATGATTAGGTAAACGGAAACTAATCAATGGAATGTGTCATGGAACTTGACGGTTGATAGAATACATTAATTGTGTGTATTGTGTGATTGTATATAGAACCAATGTGTTTATATACGTTATGTGTAGAGGAGGAGATAGGGGATGTACTCCGCGGTTTAGGGGAAGATAGGGGATGTACCTCTAAACCGGATAGGTATTGGGAGGAGATAGGGGATGAACTCCGTAGACAGAGCTCATATGCTTGTCTAGAGAAGTGAAGATAGAGCTCATATGCTTATCTTTGTGAAGTGAAGTGTGGATACAGCTTGTATGCTTATCTGTGGATATTGTTGATATACATATCTGTTGTAGAGTGTGGATACAGCTTGTATGCTTATCTGTGGATATTGTTGATATACATATCTGTTGAGAATGTGGATATAGCTTTTATGCTTATCTGAATGTGAGATATAGTTTTATACATATCTGTGGAAATGATGATAGAGCTAGCATGCTTATCTGTTGAAAAAGGGAAAATGAAAAGTAATTGGGACTTGTAAGTCGTTGACATAAATATGTAATTTATGTGATTGTATCAGTGTTGACCAACTATCAATTGCTAATGTTTTAGTCATTGTCCATGGTTGGTTTAGTGTATTTCTACTGGGCTGTGGCTCACCCTATATGGGAATATCATTTTCAGGTACAGGAAGCATGCCACCTCCAAGGACATAGCTGGGAGGCTAGTGGCGGGCTTAGTTTTGTCGTTTTACTTTTGATGTATTACATGTAATTTCAAGCCAAGGGCTTAATGTGTAAACGAGTTAGAACTCTTTGTTGTAACCAAGTGTTAACTTGGAAAGCTGTAAGCCCGTAGGGCATTTTGTTATGAGGTTAACATGTAATACTTTGTCTTGGAATTCTAATGAATGAAAGGAATGCGGTTAGTTTAAATGTAAATGCATGTCTTATCTGATGGGTTTATTGTCTTATTTTGAGGGCGTTACAACTTGGTATCAGAGCGTACCGGGTTCGAATACTTTGGGTACGTGGGAAGTGATTAGGATCACAATGGGTTTGTCTCGCTTGATAGAGACGTAGATGTAGTACCATATGCTATGTGGTTATTTGATAACATGCTTATGTGACTATGTGAGTATGGGATTTAATTTCTTGGATGTTGATTGGATCCTTGAGTTTCTGGGAGTCTTGTTGGAAAAGCACTTGATCAACGCTGTTTCTAACCGGAACTCTAGTAACGCCTTGGGACTATCATTATCCGGAAATGAAATTCGTAAGTGCTTATGTGTTTATGTGCTTATGTGGAGTGAATTACACTTGTCCAGGCATTAGGACGTGAGTGTTTAGTTTCGGCACATTTATGAATGTGCTAACGTTCTGTGTTACCTTTATTAGGATGTCAGGACGAGGAAGAGGTGCTAGGCGTGGTAGACCTGCGAGGCAGGAAGTACCGTTACAGGGTGAGATTCCGGCAGTGCAGGAGGGAGTTGGGCAGGCCAATGTGGCCGAGCCAGTAGGTCAGCAGGCTATGGGTGCCTTGGCCAGAGAGATAGCAGGAGCTTTGGGTATTCTTAGAGCTGGGAATCAGGCAGCTGAGACGGGGCCTTCCTTCTTGAAGAGGGAGTTCTTCCGGTGTAATCCGGACGAGTTTATCGGGGATCCTAAAGAGCCGCTTAAGGCAGATGAATGGCTCGAACAGACAACGAAGACGTTTGAGATGCTTGGCATCGAGGACGGAGCACTGAAAGTGACCTTGGCATCCTTCCAGCTGAAGGGAGATGCGGGTCAATGGTGGAAGTACGAGAAAGCTCGTGTTAGTGGTACTTGGGAGGCGTTTGTTAATGCTTTTCAGGAGAGGTTTTTATCAGCAGCAGCTAGGGAAAAGCTGAGGGATCAGTTTAGCCGGCTTAATCAGCAGGGCTTGTCAGTGGCCGAGTTTGAGGCTACTTTTACCAGTCTGTCTAGGTTTGCACCTGAACTGGTGGCGTCTGAGGAACGCCGTTGCTATGAGTTTGAGCGGAAGTTGAGGCGGGGCCTCAAGTTGAGAATTGGTGGGTCATATATTCGAGAGTATAGACACCTGGTAGATGCTGCAGCTCATATGGAGCTTATGATGCAGGAGGAGGATGAGGGTCAGAGAGGCTCCAAGAGGAGCCAGGATAGTCAGAGTGATGGCAGGAGACAGAAGGGTAATAACCCTCAGCAGTCTCAGGGTGCAGTCTCTAGATCGACCTTTCCAGTGCCTAGTGTAGGCTCGGGGAGAGGCAGTCAGGGAGAATTCACTTGTTACAAGTGTGGCCAGCTGGGTCACAAGGTTTCTGTTTGCCCGCAGAAGGGTGGGGGTCAGAAAGCTGTTTCTTCTTCAGCTAGACCGCAGAGTCAGAGTTTGGGCAGGGGGCAGCTCTTGATTTGTTATCAGTGTGGACAACCTGGGCACATGAAGAGGTTTTGCCCACAGTTGAGTGCCACTTCGGGAGCGTCTGGTTCTAGACAGACGCAGAGTTTTCAGCCAGCTCAGTCTGTGCAGGCCTCGAGGGCCAATCCGGGAGTTTCGTCATCCCAGTCTGTGCAGCAGTCTTTTGCTCCGAGAGGTGAGCAGGTAGACCAGGGGCCTACGGGGCGCGTGTATGCTGTTACCGCGCAGGATTTAGTACCGGCTCCATCAGTAGTGAGAGGTACTTTTCTGTTTTGCAACTCAGTTGCTGATGTGTTGATAGACACGGGTGCATCTCATTCTTTTGTATCTGCTGCATTTGCATCTGTTTTGGAATTGGAGTTAGCACAGTTAGCATCTCCTATTTGTGTGGTATCACCTTTGGGCGGTGAGTTGATTCTGAAACAGGGTGTTAGAGGATGTGATATAGAGGTCGCCGATTATAGGCTTCCTTTTCCGTTTGTTGTCATGCCCATGAAGGGTTTTGATGTTATTTTGGGTATGGACTGGTTATCGTCATACCGGGCTGTTATTGATTGCTACCGCCAGAAGGTTACATTGTGTACCTTGAGCGGGGAGTGGTTCCATTTCTTGGGAGACCGGGTTGGTAGTGTTTTGCCACCGGGGTATGATTCGCGAGGGCGAAGTGAGCTTAGTAGTCTACTTGCTAGCTTTGAGAGTGGTGAGAGTGGTGAGACCCAGCATGTATTGCCGAGGGTGGTTTGTGAGTATTCGGATGTCTTTCCCGAAGATCTTGTTAGTTTGCCACCTCACCGAGAGATAGAGTTTTCTATTGATTTAGTGCCTGGTACGGCGCCGATTTCTATGGCACCTTACCGTTTTGCTCCAGCAGAGTTGGTTGAACTGAAAGTTCAGCTCCAGGAATTGCTAGTTAAGGGCTTTGTTCGCCCTAGTGTTTCACCGTGGGGAGCACCGGCACTCTTTGTTAAAAAGAAAGATGGTGCCTTGAGATTGTGTATAGACTACCGGAAGTTGAATCGGGCTACGGTTAAGAATAAGTATCCTATGCCCCGTATAGATGATTTGTTTGACCAGTTGAAGGGTTCCCGTTGTTTCTCTAAGATAGACTTGAGATCGGGTTACCATCAGTTGAGGGTCAGGGAGGAAGATATTCCTAAGACGGCATTCCGTACGCGGTATGGCCATTACGAGTTTCTGGTGATGCCATTCGGACTTACCAATGCACCGGCAGTCTTTATGGACTTGATGAACCGGATTTTCCGGGAGTTCTTAGACCGATTTGTGGTTGTTTTCGTGGACGATATCCTTATCTATTCGTCTTCTGAGGAGGAGCACGAGGCACACTTGAGAGTGGTGCTTGAGTTACTTAGAGCCCATAGGCTGTATGCCAAGTTTGGGAAGTGTGAGTTCTGGCTGAGGGAAGTCAAATTCTTAGGCCACGTGGTATCCGGAGAAGGGGTGTCTGTTGATACATCCAAGGTTGAGGCAGTGCAAGATTGGGCACAGCCTAAGAGTGTGTTTGAGATCCGCAGTTTTCTGGGATTAGCTGGGTATTACCGTCGGTTTGTGAAAGATTTCTCCAGGTTAGCGTCACCGTTGACTAGACTGACTCGGAAGGGAGTCAAGTTTGTGTGGAGTGAGACTTGTGAAAAGTCGTTCCAAGAGTTGAAAATTAGATTGACCACCGCTCCGGTGTTGATTATTCCGGAGAGAGGGTTGGGTTATGCGGTTTATTGTGATGCCTCACAAGAGGGTTTGGGTTGTGTGTTGATGCAAGAGGGGAAAGTGGTAGCTTATGGCTCACGTCAGTTGAAAATACACGAGAAGAATTACCCCACACACGACCTAGAGTTAGCAGCTGTGATCTTTGCCTTGAAAATCTGGAGGCACTACCTTTATGGTGAGAGGTTCGAGGTATTCTCGGATCATAAGAGTTTGAAGTATCTGTTTACACAGAGAGACTTGAATTTGAGGCAGAGGAGATGGATGGAGTTCATCGAGGATTATGATTTTGAGTTGCATTATCATCCGGGAAAGGCCAATGTTGTGGCCGATGCCCTTAGTAGGAAAACCATTAGTGATGTAGCTTGTATAGCCATCCGGGAATGGGAGATGTTGGGAGCACTTGGCGAGTTTGATTTGCTACTGGGCGAATCTGTTGAGGCTGCGGCCTTGTTTTCTGTTGTTGCGCAGCCTACACTTGTGATTAGAGTGTTAGAGGCACAGAGAGGTGACCTTGAGGTAGAATCCCTCCGAGAGAAGATCTCCAGTGGGAAAGTTGAGAAGGGTTTGACGGTGTATCCCGACCTGAGTGTGAGATACCGAGACCGTTTGTTTGTACCGGAGTCTTGCCGAGAGGAAGTACTCCGAGAGTTTCATCATTCGCGCCTTGCGGTGCATCCGGGAGGTACTAAGATGTATCAGGATTTGGGTCGCCAGTTTTGGTGGCGGGGTATGAAAAGAGATGTGGCTGTTTTCGTATCGAAATGCCTTACTTGCCAGCAAGTGAAGGCCGAGCATCAGAGGCCAGCGGGTTTGTTGCAACCCTTGCCTATTGCCGAGTGGAAGTGGGAGCATGTCACTATGGACTTCGTTGTAGGTCTTCCGAGGACTCAACGGGGTAGTGATGCTATTTGGGTGGTTGTAGACCGGTTGACTAAGTCAGCGCACTTCATTCCTATGCGCGTGAGAGATTCGGTGGATCATCTTGCCGATTTGTATATTCGGGACGTAGTGAGATTGCACGGGGTCCCAGTGACGATTGTCTCAGATAGAGATCCTCGTTTTACTGCTAGGTTGTGGCAGAGTTTGCAGAGTGCACTGGGCACTAAGTTGACCTTTAGTACGGCTTATCATCCTCAGACTGACGGGCAGTCCGAGCGTACTATTCAGATCCTCGAGGATATGCTTCGGGGTTGTGTCCTGGATTTTAGTGGGACGTGGGAGAGGCACTTGCCATTGGTAGAGTTTGCCTACAACAACAGTTTTCAGTCTAGCATCGGTATGGCACCGTTTGAGGCCTTGTATGGCCGACCGTGTAGGTCTCCAGTTTGTTGGGCCGAGGTGGGTGATGCACCTTTGTTGGGTCCGGAGTTGGTTAGGGAGACGACGGAGAAAGTTGAGCTTATCCGTAGGAGGCTTGTTACAGCCCAGAGTCGACAAAAGAGTTATGCCGACCGTAGGAGGAGGCCTTTGGCGTTTGAGGTAGGTGATCATGTCTTTCTGAAGATATCACCTAGACGAGGCCTGATGAGGTTTGGGAAGAGTGGGAAGTTATCCCCTCGGTTTATTGGTCCTTTTGAGATCCTTGAGAGGATTGGTGAGGTTGCTTATCGATTGGCCTTACCACCGCAGTTGTCCGGAGTGCATGACGTGTTTCATGTGAGTATGCTTCGGAAGTATGAGCCAGATCCATCACATGTGTTGGATTGGACTGATTTAGAGGTAGATGAGGATGCCTCGTATGAGGAGAGACCGGTACGGGTCTTGGATAGGCGGGATCAGGTCCTGCGTGGCAAGACCATTCCTTTGGTGAAAGTCTTGTGGAAACATCACGGAGTGGAGGAAGCCACTTGGGAACGTGAGTTGGAAGTCCGAGAGAAATATCCGGACTTGTTTGTTGATATGTGATCTTGTAGTTAAATTTTGTATTTTGTTGAACTTAAGAGCTTTTATATATGTCTTAAGTTGTGAAACATTGAGAATGTTTTGGTTTATTGGAAATATGATTTGGGAACTTGCCTCATATAGCAGTTGAATGTAACATTGTATATGTTGAATATATATTGTTGGAATTGGAACGATAATGCATAATGTTGATGCATGTCGGGAGTACATATGTTGTTTACATATTGTGATATGTCTCTTGTTAAAGGGATGGGATGACCGGTAATGGGTCGAATTGTTGAATGTTAAAATGTAACATTGTTTAAAATGGAGGAAAACTTGTTTTTGAAAACTTGTGTTTAATTTCGGGGACGAAATTCTTTAAGGGGGGGAGGTTATAGCGATCCCAGGTTTACCCTTGTTGTATAGTGATCCGGACATGTGTCCGTGGATGTTGGTAGTTGTTTATTATCTTGTTTACATCCTTTCCTACTTTGTATTTGAGTTATAGGATGTGTTGAGCGGGTTTGTTACAGGTTGGTTGAGTTTAGAAACCAAAACTAGTTGCCCAGATTGTGTTGAGCGGGTTTGTTACAGGTTGGTTGAGTTTAGAAACCAAAACTAGTTGCCCAGATTTTTGGCCTGTACGCTCGAGCGGAGGTGTTGGCGCTCGAGCGTAGATTACATCCATCCAGTATCTTGTTGTGCAGTGTTGTGAGCTCGAGCGTAGGGTTGGGAGCTCGAGCGGAGGCCTGGTTCTGCAAAAGTGCTGAGCGAGTGCATTCTGCGCTCGAGCGGGAGGTTGGCCGCTCGAGCGTAAGTCTGTGAGTGGCCGCTCGAGCGGGGTGTTTTACGCTCGAGCGGAGACCTGGGTTAAAGACCCGAAGTTGTGACTTTCCAAATCACTTTTTCACTTTCTCTTCTCTCTCTTACTTTTCCAAAATCACCATTGTTGAGCCTCTCACTCTAGACTCTACCTTCTCTCTAGGTTTTGATCTGGTAGGAGTGATTTGCTCACCTTTGGCCTTTACAAAAAAGTTGTTGATCGTCGAGGGCTTCATTTTAATCTGAAAATCTCGGATTTTGGAGCACGTTGGGTTTTGTCGTCTTCTCCTTTGGGACTCCGAATTTGAGGTAGGGATAACCTACTCCTCTCTATGGGTTTTGTCTTTAAATTTTGGTATTTTGAGATGTTGGGCTTGGGTTGGTAAATTTGTGAAAGTTTGGGGCTTTTGTGTAATTTTACAAAAGTTGGGGTTTTATTCATAATAAACCTAGATGCATGTTTGGCATAGAAAAATAGAATGATTGTTGAATCATTGATGAAAATGGGACCTAAGGGTTGAAATGGTAATTATGGAAAATGGCCTAATTACATTGTTTAATTAATTGGGATAATTAATTGGTGAGAAATGAGGAAATGAAATGTTGATTGAATATCCATTTGTGCATTTATTTTCTGTTTTAGAAATAACTGCTTTGGGCTATCGGTGGAGGATAGTCGAGATTGTTGTAGACAATGCATGATGATTAGGTAAACGGAAACTAATCAATGGAATGTGTCATGGAACTTGACGGTTGATAGAATACATTAATTGTGTGTATTGTGTGATTGTATATAGAACCAATGTGTTTATATACGTTATGTGTAGAGGAGGAGATAGGGGATGTACTCCGCGGTTTAGGGGAAGATAGGGGATGTACCTCTAAACCGGATAGGTATTGGGAGGAGATAGGGGATGAACTCCGTAGACAGAGCTCATATGCTTGTCTAGAGAAGTGAAGATAGAGCTCATATGCTTATCTTTGTGAAGTGAAGTGTGGATACAGCTTGTATGCTTATCTGTGGATATTGTTGATATACATATCTGTTGTAGAGTGTGGATACAGCTTGTATGCTTATCTGTGGATATTGTTGATATACATATCTGTTGAGAATGTGGATATAGCTTTTATGCTTATCTGAATGTGAGATATAGTTTTATACATATCTGTGGAAATGATGATAGAGCTAGCATGCTTATCTGTTGAAAAAGGGAAAATGAAAAGTAATTGGGACTTGTAAGTCGTTGACATAAATATGTAATTTATGTGATTGTATCAGTGTTGACCAACTATCAATTGCTAATGTTTTAGTCATTGTCCATGGTTGGTTTAGTGTATTTCTACTGGGCTGTGGCTCACCCTATATGGGAATATCATTTTCAGGTACAGGAAGCATGCCACCTCCAAGGACATAGCTGGGAGGCTAGTGGCGGGCTTAGTTTTGTCGTTTTACTTTTGATGTATTACATGTAATTTCAAGCCAAGGGCTTAATGTGTAAACGAGTTAGAACTCTTTGTTGTAACCAAGTGTTAACTTGGAAAGCTGTAAGCCCGTAGGGCATTTTGTTATGAGGTTAACATGTAATACTTTGTCTTGGAATTCTAATGAATGAAAGGAATGCGGTTAGTTTAAATGTAAATGCATGTCTTATCTGATGGGTTTATTGTCTTATTTTGAGGGCGTTACAGTTCGGATCCACGAACCTAGAGACTTACTCGGGCCCGGACTCGAAAGGATATTAAGAAAGCCTAGAGATCCGAGGCACTCGGACTCGAAAGGGTTCGGATCCACGAACCTAGAGACTTACTCGGGCTCGGACTCGAAAAGGTATTGAGCAAGCCTAGAGATCCGAGGCACTCGGACTCGAAAGGGTTCGGATCCACGAACTTAGAGATCCGAAGCACCTGGCTTCGAACGGATTCAAACGCAATCTAGAAGTCGCTCCGTTAATGAGTCCCAGAACACTTGCGGGCCCGGAGCTTTCCGGGATCTACGCACCAGAACCATGGGCGTAATGGAGTTCGAACAAAGGACCCGATCCCGAGGACGGTGAGTGGAGATAAATTCACTCTTCGGTTAAACTAGCCTATACCCGGGTCGAGGTGGCACGATCTAGGGGGTCCCTGAGACTCGGCAATATTTGCGGCAGGGCGTTCTCTTGAACTACCCCTGACCCTTATGCGGCAGGACGTCCTCTAGGACTACCCCTGACCCTTTGGGATGATTGGGGATCATTGGTTAGGTGTGGCTAAGAAGAAGGGTTCGCCGAGAGGTTGATCTCCTCTTCGGGGTTTTCCTCATCCTCGGAGAGGTCACCTCATCGGACAAGGTGGTTAGAGAGAATATTCCCCATGTGCCTTGCACATGGGCTCCATCCTACATCATGAGGTGCCTATAAATAGCACCCACCCATAGCTTTACAAGGGGATGGATTTTTGGAGAGATGACTCTTGGGAAAGAACTAATTTCCCATCTCCATTATCAACCTTGAGAGTGAAAGTGGGAGATCCATGGGAGAGCCTTGCCATTATTCTCTCTCTAGCTATTTTGTCTTATTCTTCACCCAATCTCTTATCTCCATCATCTCCTTTACTCTTGTGTTCTTGAGTTGAGACCATTGAAGAATCTAAGCCTCTCACATTTCTTCTAGAGAATTCAAAGTTGTTCTTCAAGGATCTTTGAAGATCTTCGAATTTTCCAACTCCTTTCTTGAACCCTCTCCTACACTTAATAAACCAACTAAAAAGCATCATATGAACACAATGTGAAGTGAAGCAAAATAAAGCATCATAGACATTATCCCCAAATAAGCACTCCATTTGTAAACATTAAGGAAATTGATACAACCAAATAAGCAAAAGAGAAGTTAACCTGAGAGAACTAATAAACCAAAGCAAAACAGGTTTTAAAAAATAAAAATATTAAAAAAGCTTTATAATTATCCGAAACAGGCAATTGTGAATTTTCTAGACATTTACCTTCATGAAATCCATACATGGGCAAAGGATTCCAATACAGCTTTATATGCTTTCAAGCCAATTTTGGTTCCCTGGCAGAAAGAGGGATGGAGGAAGAGAGAATGATGAAATGAGTAATAAGGGGTTTGGGGTTCAGTCGCTAGCAAGGATTGGACTCTGACTGGGAACCACGGGAATAGGCTCTGATGGAGGCAGAGAGAGAGAGAGAGAGAGAGAGAGAAAGAGAGGGTGTGTGTTCAAAATTTGAAAAAGTGTGTTCAAAATTTGAGAGAAATGTGTGTGTGTGTAAGAGAGAGAGAGAGAGTGAGAGTGAGAGAGAGAGAGAGAGGGTGTGTTTTGAAAATAGAGAGTGAGACATTGTGAGCCCTTGGATTGAATTCAATCTAATGGTTCATGTTTTGACAAAGGGACAAAAGTCCCATCAAGAGTAAAAAACAGAGCTGTTTTGTTATATAGATTACCTATGAATTTGTTTCACTTTGTCTTTCTTTAAGATGTAATTTGATATTTTGGCTTTTATTTTTTTTTATTATTTTATTCTGTTCATTTGGGATATATTTTTTTGATTTTTTTGACTTTTATAAAAAAAAATGATTATGGTTTAAATGTGATATTTTGTCTTTTTAATTTTTTAACTTATTTTATCTTTTTATAACTATTTTAATCCGGACTTTTTATGCCAAACGAAGCCTTTGAATACTCCATGAGAGTCGTTTGGATTTTATTTTTATTTTTTTAATTTAAAAACGTCAAAAATATATATATAAAGCTCGTTTGAGAAGTTGAATATTTGAATTATTTTTTGATTTTTAACTTTATTAAAAAAGTTATGTTTAGAGAGTTAATTAACTTTTTTTGATAATTAATTTGTTAGTTGTGAGAGAAAAAGTGAAATAATTATAATTCAGATGTGACATTTTGTATTTTAATCTATTTTATGTTTATTGACTATTTTAACCAAAAATAAGAATAAAACTTGCCGAAACACCCCTCTAAAAGATGGTCAAAAAATTAAAAATTCAATTCAATCAATCACTATATATATATATTTTTTATAATTATCTATTCAATTTAAAACCATCATAAACGAATTTTTTTCCACCTCATACAAAAATTTAAAAATTATTTAAAAAAATAAATAGCCAAAGAGGCCATAAAACATCATAAACCTTGGAAAATAATTGTTGTAAAATAGTATGTAACTTCTCACAAAAACAAAAACAAAAAAACAAAAGAAAAATAAAAGTTTAAAGAGACACAAAACATTCTTCATAATAAAAAAAATAACGTTTTTAACAAGGGTAAATTACATTGACCTCCGCTAAGGTTTACCTTAATTACAGGTACCTCCCCTGTAGTTTCAAAAATAACACTGACTTCCCTTACTTTCGAAAATAATATACAAGACCCCCTTTCTATTACCTATCCGTCCAAATTCAAATAAATTATGCTGATGTCATCCATAATTATTCTTCAAATTTCAATACTACCTTTCAGGGGAGGTAAGTGTAATTTACCCATCACATACATATCAAATTCCATCTCTCTTCAAATTCTTCAAATGTATGTTTATGTCATACATAAACACATTCTTCAAATTCCATCTCTCTTCCCTCTCACTCTCTCTATGATCTACCTCTCTTCTTCTCACTGTCTCTCTTCCATCTCTCTGTTATCTTCTCTCTCTCTCTCTCTCTCTCTCTCTCTCTCCCTCTACTAGAAAACGTAGATCTCTCTCGCTGCTTCCTCGCTGTCGATAGCACCGGCGCCAATCTCGCTCATCAAATCAAATTTCTAGAGATTGAAGGCATGAAAATCAAACAATAGATCCACAACACTACATAACATTTGCTCTCTCTCCCCCTCTCTCTATCTGTATGAATGAATGTTCCTAACTTTTCATTTTATTTATCAAAAAAAAAAAGGTGAGATCTACTATGTGAACTAGTAACACCACTTTCTCTCTTTTTATCTTCTCTGTTTGAGGTTAGGGTTTATGGTATCTCAAGTGGGTTACAGGTCACAAATTCATCAAATCGCCACCGCCGCTACTTCTAACTTCATCTTTGTAAACCCTAATCGTTGATTGAACCCCCATATATATACATACATACATACATATACATATTTAGAGAAAGAAATAGGGTCGAAGTTGATTATAGGGGTCACAAGACCCAGTTGATTCCAAGGGTCACAAGACCCAACCCACTTTCGATACATACAACCCACGTTCAATACATACTCTTTGTGATTCATTCGATTCGCTACATGCTTTGAGAGCAGTCACTCATTTCCATCATCATCGGCATTGCTATCGCCACCATCGTCTTCTCTCTCCTTCTTTACTCATCCTCCTTTCACAGCTACAATTACTGTGACGCCCCAAATTTCTAACATAATAATAATACAACAATCACGGCTTTGCATTACATGAATCTAAACATATAGAACAGTAAATCAAAAACAAAATAATAAATACCCTCAAGAGTTTACAAGTTTCCAAGGCTTAAGCCTAGTTACACAAAATGGTTATTAAAACCCACACAAACACAACCCTTGGCTTATAGACAGAGTCACAGCAGAATGAGAGTTTTGTACTCTCAACATATACATTTTCTCATCTTTAGTTAGGCGGAATCACCATATCCTTTCTTGCACAAAAATCCCATAGGGTAAGCATAAAGCCCAGTCGGAAAATCCTTGACAAAGCATATACATTTTATACAAGTCTCAAGAGATGAAATGTATATGCCATGCTATGCCATTTTTGAAAGTAATTCACATCTTTAGTTTTTGAAAACCATCGTGCTCAATGATGTTATGCAATTTCAATAGTTCAAAACTTAACAATTTATTTCAATGGCAGTAAATACGACTCTGGTGATCCCTAGGTCGGTGTCTGTAAGTAGACTATACTAGTACTACCAAATTGTCATTTTTACCGGTATTAACTAGAAGGCTCGATACCTATCCATGCGGGTTTTCAGTCTTTTATCCCGGACCCTCAGGCCAACTTATTCAATTTTATCTACACCACCTATCAAGACTTACCAACGTATTTACTCCAAAACCATTCCATGAAAACTTGTTTTCTCAACATTCCTTTCTTAATGCAAGTTTTCAAACCAACTTTCAAATGTAATCAAATGAATTGATATGTCAATGCAACAATAATCAATACAATGTAACAATTCTTCCATTTCCAATTCTTCCACATAATATTACCATTGTGATCAAAATTCCCATTTCTCATTTCAATGTAATTTCACAAGATAAATATAAATACTTTTATCCCAATTCATCATCCAAGGAATAGTACGATTCCCTCTTCTCAAGTATCCTTAACAATTAGTCATTTCTAGACTAGTAATATTCTGAATAACAATTTCCATATTCCATGAAACTCATCATTTATATAGATAAAAACAAGAAATTTTCCAAACATTCATTTATTTTGGCATACAAAATAAATAAAACAATATCATCCATGGATTTTTCAGTCTCTTTTAAAAAATCTCCAAACTCTAGGTTTTTTCACCAAAACTATACAACCCAAATCCTTTGAAAGAAAACTCTCCAAAATCATCTTTTTTTTAATCAACGAAGATTAAAACCCATAAGATCATTTTAAAAGAACAAGAGACAAACTCACTTTCAAAAATCTCTCATCTTCTTGAATCAACAATCAATTTTCAAAGCTATCAAAGGATGATGTCGAAAATCATCTAGATCTTGCAAAAATATATGTATAACTCTAAGAAAATCCCTACCTCAAGTTTTGAAGAAGAAATGAGATTAAACCCCCAAAATAAATTTTGTCGAAACTCGATCTTCACTGCACACAACGAAGCCCTCGAGAAGTTAACCAACTTTGATGAAAAAACTATGGCAGAACTCTAATGGATCTTGAGAAATCAAGGTTTTGATCCAATTTGGCGTAGGGAAATGTAGATAGAAGGGAGATGAATGGGTTTTTAGAGAAAGAGAGACCTAATAAGAGTGAGATACACTCAGCCTAAAGAGAAGAAAAGACCAAAATTTCAGACTCACCTACCACTGCACGTACGACGCTTCTCTCACACTTGTACTCCCACACCTGCATTTATTGCAGTAGCCAAACATGCCCTCCCCTGTTTTCCACACGTGCGGCTCAAGCAACTTTGAATGCATTTTTGCTTCGGGGGCACTGCCCCTCGACCCCGCCAGGGCGCCGCCCTCGGACCCACCAAGGGGCACTACCCCTCGACCTTCGCGAGTTGACCGGACAGCTTGATCCCTGACATACTCAGCGAAGTGGCAAAACATGAAAGAATTAACTTTCGATACAACTCTGCAAGGCACAATTCGAGTTAGATTTGCATATAAAGGTTTGGAGACATTACATGTTCCAAATACACCACTACAACTCGATAACCAAAAATAAGGGGAATACAAGGGAAACTAAGATATGTAACACCGTTCAAAACCTTACCAACCCGAGCCTAGAACACCACAAGAGACGAGTCAAAATCGGGATCACTACAATTACACCCCGATCTCTGACTCGCACTTCCCCACTAAGTCAACTCACATGACCCAACAGAGAAGACAACAAAATAGCACAGTCGTTTCACACTGTGCTTTCTTTCTCAATAGAGACGACAGAGGTGTGGGGTTTGAAAAGAGAGAGAGAAGTAGAGGTAGAGAGAGAAAGTAGATCTGGGAAGAGAGAGAGAGAAAAAAGGGGGGGTTTTACTTTAAAGGTTAATTATGTCTTTTCACAATGTGATTGAAGGTTATTATGGTCAATTTCACTGTTAAGTTAACATTGTTAAGGTTCTTTTAACGGGAAAGGGGGTCTTTGTATATTATTTTCAAAAGTAAGGGAGGTCAGTGTTATTTTTGAAACTGTAGGGGAGGTACCTATAATTAAGGTAAATCTGAGGGGAGGTCAGTGTAATTTAACCTTTTAACAATTATTAAACACGTTAATTTTAAAAATTAATTTAAAAAAATAAAGTACAAAAAAAAAGTTGTCAAATCCTGCTTTTAGAGAGACAAATTATTCATTAAATCAAAGATGAACCAAATTATTCCAAAAAAAAAAAAAAAAAAGAACGACAATTCACCTAGATCTCGTATCAGTACCTCGCTCTGCACTGTTTTTCTCATCCTTCACATCCAATCCTATTTAGGGTTTGTTTTGGATATGAATTGACTTTTTAGTTTTTTGGATATTATAGTCTCAGGGTTAAAAAGTTTCGTTTAGGATAGACTTTTTGACTTTTTGGTGAGGTATCCATATGTGAAATTACCCAAATGCCCTTGGGGTGAAGGTGTTCCCCTTTCCTGTTGATTTTACCTGGACGTGTGGGTTGCGCGGCTGACATGTCAGCTGATTATTTTGATTTTTTATAATTTTGGGAAAAATAAGAACTTTGACATTTTTTTTTTAAATAAGGCAAACTTGTCAAAAAATTTATGTCGACAATTGTAACCATTTGTTGGAACATTTTTTTATAAAAAATTGGTTCATATTTTTTGAATTTTTTTTTTGCAAAAGTACTTTTTCTCTTCTTTTACCCAATTTGTTAAACAAAAATTGGATAAATCATACTCCTACCTTTTACCCAAAATTGAGTTGACGGCCACATACTACATGCCCATTTTAATTTTTTAAAATTTTTAATTTTTCTATCACAGTCATCAAATCATAATGCCACGGTTTGCCAACATGCTACCATGTTTAATTATTACAAGTGCACAACAAATTTCTCTTTCTCTAACCCAATACTTTTACAAAATTAGGCACGTAAACCATTGAAATTTCATTTTTTCGTGCAAACAAATACATATTGTACAAGATAATATAATCACATACATCCCGACCGTAGCTAAACAATGTTACAAGCATACGAATAGTAGGTTGACTATTATATGTTTCCTAATATTCCGTTATTAATAACTTGTCCCGTATGCGAAATCGCACCAATGCCATATGCGGGTCCTCATCCCCAACCATTAAACCATCCTTGTCGTGTGCAACTTCCAGTATGACATTTACTGTTGCCATAGCCTCTTCCTCATTGAAGATGGGGTTAACAGTTGTTGGATTGCTTGTATTTCTATGTATATAGTTATGTAACGCCATTGACGCACCAACTAACTAAACTTGCACATTTGCAAAATCATACCGAGGCATATTTTGAATAAACCTCCATTGATTTTTCCATGCACCGAAAGTGCATTCCACCACACTCCATAACGATGCGTGAACTTTGTTAAATAATTCCTTGGGGGTGTTTGTTGTCCTATGCCTTTCAGTAACACGGAATTGTTGTTGGCGGTAACGGCTGCCTTTGAATAATGCTAGGTAACCTATGCAGTTCGGATAGCCACCATCGACAAGATAATATTTGCCTACAAAAATACCAGAAATTCAAATTACAAACCAAATTTAGTATTTTTTTTCCCCTCAAATATTATGTACCGAAAATTTGGAAATGCAATATGATACCTTCTTCAGGATATAGAAAAAGGGACATTATCATTTGTTATTATCTCATTGAAGTTGCGACTATCATGCATGTTTCTTTCCCATCCAAGAGATACGAAGGTGAAACACATGTCAAAATCGCACGCCACCATGATATTTTGAGTGTGACAGTATTTCTTACCAAAATATGTTAGAGTATCTGGCCCTATAACCCCCGCAGTAACATGTGTTCCATCAATGGCTCCAATACAGTCCTGCCAGCAGCCCAATTATCTTACTAGTTCTAGAGGTACAGGAAATAGTTTTTGTTCGAATGTTGATGACACCAAAAGCACGATGTTTTTCATACGTCACGTCAAAATTCTTTCCAAACATTGAAATAAACTTAACTGAGTGAGGTTTGAAAATACCACCTTGAAAGGTAGGTATTTCTATTTAGACCGCATGTATGGATGTATATGATGCTAACTATATGTTTGCCTACAATGTGCAACAGTGAACTTCTTCATCACTGCTAAACATTATGCACGTGCCAAGACATAGTCTCCCCAGAATGTTGGAACCTTCATGGATATCGCGATTATGAAACCCTCTCAACACATGGATAAACATTGCAACGCTTTCTTGAATAGCTAAGCCATGTTCACGTTGCGGTACTTGTAACCTGAAATCATTTACTAACGTATGACACAAGGACGCAAACACTTCCTTTGGCATGCATACATTTTCCTCAAATCGACCGACATGACCCGCATATAGTTTGGTTATCTATGCATATCCGGTCAAAACAAAAGTGCGACATGGCATCTTACACGTGTTTTTTGTACCACTCTTGGACATACTGCCATGCTTGGAGGAATGTCCAGTTATTTTGTTGTTAAAGTTGTATGGCCATTTGGTTAAGCATTTTCATTACATTGTCATTGTTGCTTCCATCCTCAGTGTTCATCACGTCGATTTCAGCGACACCTACAACATTAGGAATGGTTGAAATCAGTTTACACGTGATGGACTTGGCTAATGTAATAACAATTCCGAAATACATTGTTCGACCTTTAAAAATTTTATTTTGCATGACCATGTCGAACATACCTAACAAAGGGGTACAATTGCATGTAATAATCTATTAAGTCATAATAAAAATACACTGAACCTGCTTGTACTTGGTAATATACAAACCAAGAAATATTTGATTGAATTACTAACACAACCAAACAAATGGTACAGAAAGCTAACAAAATAAATAAATAAATAAAAAAGCAGGACACGACAACTCGCCATTACGAATCTAATTTCTAGAATAAAAACCAGACACATACATGTATTCCATCCTAAAACACACACACAAATATCATAATTTTTGGAACAAAGCAAAGAAAAAAAAATAAAATATATAGCGATCCCGGTTGTCCCTTTACTGTTCTGTTGTATTCCGGACTCGGTTCTGTGGAGTTGGTAGTTGTATCTATCTTGTTGTCGTCCTTTAGTTCCATTTGTTTGAGTTTTAGGATGTGTTGGGCATGTTTTGAACAGGTGGGTTGAACCTTGGTTTAAAATCTTATTGCCAGGTTTTTGGTCGTTCCACTTGAGCGGGCCTTGTTGCGCTCGAGCGGAGATTGCACACTCCCAGTATTTCGTGTTCCTGCAAAACTTCTGCAGGTGTGATTTTTACGCTCGAGCGGGTAGTACTTTTTGGTGTAAGTTCTGGGAAGGGGAAATCCACGCTCGAGCAGACTGGTTTTCGCGCTCGAGCGGATGTACTTTATTCTTGTGTCTTGGCGCTCGAGCGGGCCTTCTTGCGCTCGAGCGTACCTAGTTTTTTGTTCTTAACGCTCGAGCGTTGTGTTCTCCGCTCGAGCGGGAATGTCGTATATCAGTTGGCAGCTGGGCATTTTAAAATCACTTTTTACATTCTCTCTCTCTCTCTCTTACTTTCTAAAAAGATATTTTGAGAGCTCTTCTCTCTAGAAACTCCCTTCTCTCTAGGGTTTAATCTAGTTAGAGTGTCTCACTATCCTCCGGCCTTTGTAAAAAGTGTGTGGATCGTCGAGGGCTCCATTTTGATCCGTGGATCTTTGAGTTTGGAGCATTTTGGTTTTCTTCAACTTCTCCGTTTGAGATCTAACTTCGAGGTAGGGATATCCTACTCCTTCTCATGAGTTTTGTCTTTGAATTTTAGTATTTTGATGAGTTGGGGGTTGTTGGGTAATTTTGAGAAAGTTTGGGCCTTTGTGTAATTTTACAAAAGTTGGGATTTTGTTTATATAAACTTATATGCATGTTTGGCATAGAGAAATGAGATCAATATTGATTTATTGGTGAAAATGAAACCTTGGGGTTGTGATGTTAATTATAGGAAATGCTCTAATTACATTGATAAATTAATTGGTATAATTAATTTGAAGAAAAGAAGAATTAAATTGAGAATGTTGGAATTGGATGTGTATGGGATTAAAGGGTGTAGTTTGATTCGTTCATCGCTCACCTAGTTGAAATGTTGATTATATATCCATTTGGTGCATTTATTTTCAGTATAGAAATAACTGCTTTGGGCTATCGGTGGAGGATAGTCTTGATTGTTGTAGACACTGCATGATGATTAGGCAAACTAAAACTAATCGATTGAGTATGCTATTGAATATAGCAACTGGAGTAATACATTAATTCTATGTATTGATTGATTGTATATGATCTATGTTTATATACAAGTGTTGTGTGGGAGGAGATGGGGGATGTACTCCACGGTTTAGGGGAAGATAGGGGATGGACCTCTAAACCGGATTTTGTGTGACATTGATACAACACTACAATGTGTATCAAGTGTTGATTATGGAAGTGTTTGAATTGATTTGATATAGCACTAAAATGTATATCGTTATCAATTGTAAAGTATAGAAGTGATTCTATGTCATGTTGATACAGCACCAAAATGTGTATCTTTCGCAAAGTGTGGGAATGGTTTATGTGTCATTGATACAGTATTAAAATGTGTATCCCTCATGAATTTTGAAAGTGTTTTAAAGATGAGTCTAAACCTCATTAAGTTATTTGGCTAGGTGTTGAGCCTTGTTTTCAAACTCAAAGTTGGAAAGGACATGGGAAATGAAATGTAACATGGACTTAATGTCATGAAATCGAAATGTGATATATGTGGATGTATCTGTGTTGACCATCTATCAACTGCTAATCTTTTAGTCATTGTTCATGGCTGGTTTAGTGTATTTCTACTGGGCTGTGACTCACCCTTTATGGGACATCATTTTCAGGTACAGGTAGCATGCCACCTCCAAGGACATAGCTTGGGAGGCTAGAGGCAGACAGACTGCTTTGTTATTTGCTTTCTTTTGATGTATTACATGTAAATTCAAGCCAAGGGCTTAATATGTATTGAGTTAGCGCTCTTCTTTTTGTAACCAAGTGTTAACTTGGAAAGCTGTAAGCCCGTAGGGTATTTGCTTTTGTTGTTAACATGTAATCCTTTTGTAAGGAACTACCTGATGAATAGAAGAATATTTATTTTTTATACCAATGCATGTCTGAATTGATGGGTTTTAATGTTATTATTTTGAGGGCGTTACAACTTGGTATCAGAGCGTACCAGGTTTGAATGCTTTAGGTACGTGGGAAGTGATTAGTATCACAATGGGTTTGTCTCGCTTGTTAGAGACTTATGTGTGACATTATGTGTTTATTTGATAACATGTTTATGTGACTACTTAGGTATGGGATTTAGTTTCTAGGATGTTGATTGGATCCTTGGGTTTCTGTGAGTCTTGTTGGAAAGGCACTTGATCAATGCTGTTTCTAACCGGAACTCTAGTAACGCCTTGGAACTATCATTATCCGGAAATGAAATTCGTAAGTGCTTATGTGTTTACGTGCTTACGTGGAGTGAATTACAGTTGTCCATGTATTAGGACGCGAATGTTTAGTTTTGGCACATTTATGAATGTGCTAACGTTCTTTGTTACCTTTATTAGGATATCAGGACGAGGACGTGGCAGACGTGGCAGACGTGGTAGGCAGGAGATGCCTTTACTGGATGATATTCTGGCACAGCAGGAGGGGGTTGGCTAGGCCAATGTGGCCGAGCCAGCAGGTCAGGAGGCTATGGGCGCTTTAGCCCGAGGGATAGCCGATGCTTTGAGGAAGTCTGTGGGTATTTTCCGAGCTGAGAATCCTGTTCAGGCTCCAGTTCAGGCCTAGGTTGTTGAGGCAGGGCCTTCCTTCTTGAAAATAGAGTTTTTCCGGTCCAACCCGGACGAGTTTATTGGGGATCCGAAGAAGCCACTGAAGGCTGGCGAGTGGTTAGAGCAAATGAGTAAGACGTTCAAGATGCTTGGCATCAAGGACGGAGCGTTGAAAGTGACCTTGGCATCTTTCCAGCTTAATGGGGGTGCGGGTCAATGGTGAAAATACATGAGGGGCTGTATTGCTAGCACGTGGGAGGCTTTTGTGGAGGCTTTTCAGGAGAAGTATTTATCTCCAGCAGTCAGGGAGAAGCTGAGAGACCAGTTCTGTCAGCTTTTGCAGTTAAGTTCTTTAGTAGCCGAGTATGAGGCTGCTTTCACTAGCTTGTCCAGGTTCGCACCTAAACTTGTGGTGTCCGAGGAACGCCGCTGTATTAAGTTCGAGAAGAGGTTGAGGCGCGGCCTCAAGATAAGAGTTAGAGGTTCAATGATCCGAGATTATGGGCGCTTGGTTGATGCTGCAGCCCATATGGAAATCATAATGTAGGAAGAGGAGGGACAGAGAGGCTCCAAGAGGAGCCAAGATGGTCAGGGTGATGGCAGGAGACAGAGGGGTGCTAACCCTCAGCAGTCTTAGGGTGGTGTTGCTAGGTCGACCTTTCCAGTGCCGAGTGCAGGCTCGGGGAGAGGTAATCAGGGGGAGTTCACCTGTTACAAGTGTGGTCAGTTGGGCCACAAGGCTTCAGTTTGCCCACAGTGGGGAGGAGGTCAGAGAGCTGCTTCATCTTCAGCTAGACCGCAGAGCCAGAGTCAGGGCAGGGGTCAGCCCTTGTCTTGTTATCAGTGTGGTCAGCATGGGCACCTAAAGAGGTTTTGCCCACAGTTGAGTGCCACTTCGGGCGCGTCTGGTTCTAGGCAGACGCAGGGTTTTCAGCCAGCTCAGTCTGTGCAGGCCTCGAGGGCCAATCCGGGAGCTTCGTCGTCCAAGTCAGTGCAGCATCGTTTGCTCCGAGGGGTGAGCAGTTGGATCAGGGGCCTACAGGGCGCGTGTATGCTGTTACCACGCAGGACCTAGTACCGGCTCCATCAGTAGTGAGAGGTGCCTTTCTGTTTTGCAACTCGGTTGCTAGTGTATTGATTGATACGGGTGCATCTCATTCTTTTGTATCTGCTGCATTTGCATCTGTTTTGGAGTTGGCACAGTTAGCATCTCCTATATGTGTAGTATCGCCTGTTGGTGGTGAGTTGATCTTGAAACAAGGTGTTAGAGGTTGTGATATAGAGGTCGCCGACCATAGGCTTCCTTTTCCTTTTGTTGTCATGCCCATGAAGGGTTTTGATGTTATTTTAGGTATGGACTGGCTATCGTCATACCGGGCTGTTATTGATTGCTACCGCTAGAGGGTCACAGTTTGTACCTTGAGCGGGGAGTGTTTCCATTTCTTAGGGGATCGGGTTGGTAGTGTGTTGCCACCGATGTATGATCTGCGAAGGCGGAATAAGCTTAGTGGTCTACTTGCTAGCTTTATGAGTGGTGAGTGTGATGAGACCCAGATTGTATTGCCGAGGGTGGTTTGTGAGTATTCGGATGTTTTTTCCGAGGATCTCGTTAGTTTGCCACCTCACCGAGAGATAGAGTTCTCTATTGATTTAGTGCCCGGCACAGCGCCGATTTCTATGGCACCTTATCGTTTTGCCCCAGCCGAGTTGAGTGAGTTGAAGATTCAGCTCCAAGAATTGCTAGATAAGGGTTTTGTTCGCCCTAGTGTTTCGCCGTGGAGAGCACTGGCCCTCTTCGCTAAGAAGAAAGATGGTACCTTGAGATTGTGTATCGACTACCGAAAGTTGAATCGGGCTACGGTTAAGAATAAATACCCTATGCCCCGTATAGATGATCTGTTTGACCAGTTGAAGGGTTCCCGTTGTTTCTCTAAGATAGACTTAAGATCGGGTTACCACCAGTTGAGGGTCAAGGAGGAGGATATTCCGAAGACGGCATTCCGTACGCGGTATGGCCACTATAAGTTTCTGGTGATGCTATTTGAGCTCACCAATGCACCGGCAGTCTTTATGGATTTGATGAACCGGATCTTCCGGGAATTCTTAGATCGTTTTTTAGTCGTTTTTGTGGACGACATTCTTATTTACTCACCTTCAGAGGAGGAGCACGAGGAACACTTGAGAGTGGTGCTTGAGTTACTTAGAACCCATAGGCTTTATGCCAAGTTTGGGAAGTGTGAGTTCTGGCTAGGAGAAGTCAAATTCTTAGGCCATGTGGTATACGGGGAAGGGGTGTCTGTTGATACATCCAAGGTAGAGGCAGTGTAAGATTGGGCACAGCCTAAGAGTGTGTTTGAGATCCGTAATTTTCTGGGATTAGTTGGGTATTACCGTCAGTTTGTGAAAGATTTCTCCAGGCTAGCTTCGCCGTTGACCAAATTGACGCGAAAAGGGGTCAAGTTTGTGTGGAGTGAGACTTGTGAAAATTCGTTCCAAGAGTTGAAAGTTAGATTGACCACTGCTCCGGTTTTGATTATTCCGGAGAGAGGGTTGGGTTACACGGTTTATTGTGATGCCTCACGAGAGGGTTTGGGTTGTGTGTTGATGCAAGAGGGGAAAGTGGTAGCTTATGGCTCACGTTAGTTAAAAATACACGAGAAAAATTACCCTACACATGACCTAGAGTTAGCAGCAGTGATCTGCGCCTTGAAGATTTGGAGGCACTACCTTTATGGTGAGAGGTTCGAGGTGTTCTCGGACCACAAGAGTTTGAAGTATCTGTTTACACAGAGGGACTTGAATTTGAGGCAGAGGAGATGGATAGAGTTCATTGAGGACTATGATTTTGAGTTGCACTATCACCTGGGGAAAGCCAATGTTGTGGCCGATGCCCTTAGTAGGAAATCCATTAGTGATATAGCTTGTACAGCCATCCGGGAATGGGAGATGTTGGGTGCACTTGGCGAGTTTGATTTGCTTCTGGGCGAATCTGTTGAGGTTGCGGCCTTGTTTTATGTTGTTGTGCAACCCACACTTGTGACCCGAGTATTAGAGGCACAGAGAGGTGACCTTGAGGTAGAGTCCTTCCGAGAGAAGATCTCCAGCGGGAAGGTTGAGAAGGGTTTGACGGTGTATCTCGACCAGAGTGTGAAATACCGAGACCGTTTGTTTGTGCCGGAGCCTTGCCGAGAGTAAGTACTCCGAGAGTTCCATCATTCACGCCTTGCAGTGTATCCGGGAGGCACTAAGATGTATCGGGATTTGGGTCGCCAATTTTGGTAGCGGGGTATGAAGAGAGATGTGGTTGTTTTCCTATCGAAGTGCCTTACTTGACAGCAAGTGAAGGCCGAGCATCAGAGGCTAGCGGGTTTGTTGCAACCCTTGCCTATTGCCGAGTGGAAGTGGGAGCATGTCATTATGGACTTCGTTGTAGGTCTTCCGAGGACTCAGCGGGGTAGTGATGCCATTTGGGTGGTTGGAGACCGGTTGACTAAGTTGACGCACTTCATTCATATGCACGTGAGAGATTCGGTAGATCATCTCGCCGACTTGTATATTCGGGACATAGTGAGATTGCACGGGGTCCCAGTGACGATCGTCTCAGATAGAGAACCTCGTTTTACTGCTAGGTTGTGGCAGAGTTTGCAGAGTGCCTTGGGCACTAAGTTGACCTTTAGTACGGCTTATCATCCTCAGACTGACGGGCAGTCCGAGCGTACTATTCAGATCCTTGAGGATATGCTTCGAGGTTGTGTCCTTGACTTTAGTGGGACGTGGGAGAGGCACTTGCCCTTGGTGGAGTTTGCCTACAACAACAGTTTTCAGTCTAGCATTGGTATGGCACCGTTTGAGGCCTTGTATGGCCGACCGTGTAGGTCTCCAGTGTGTTGGGCCGAGGTGGGTGATGCACCTTTGTTGGGTCGGGAGTTGGTTAGGGAGACGACGGAGAAAGTTGAGCTTATCCGTAGGAGGCTTGTTACAGCCCAGAGTCGCCAAAAGAGTTATGCCGACCATAGGAGGAGGCCTTTGGCGTTTGAGGTAGGTGATCATGTCTTCTTGAAAATATCACCTAGGCGAGGTTTGATGAAGTTTGGGAAGAGTGGGAAGTTATCTCCTCGGTTTATCGGTCCCTTTGAGATCCTTGAGAGGATTGGGGAGGTCGCTTATCGTTTAGCTTTACCACCGCAGTTGTCTGGAGTGCATAACGTGTTTCATGTGAGTATCCTTCGGAAATATGAGCCAGATCCATCCCACGTGTTGGATTGGACTGACTTAGAGGTTGATGAGGATGCCTCGTATGAAGAGAGACCGGTTCAGGTCTTGGATAGGAGGGATCAAGTCTTGCGAGGCAGGACCATTCCCTTGGTAAGAGTCTTATGGAAACATCACGGAGTGGAGGAAGCCACTTGGGAACGTGAGTTAGAGGTCCGAGAGAGATATCCGGATCTATTTACGGATGTTTGAGCATGTATTGTATATTTTGTTGTGTTGTTGAACCTTAAGAGCACTGAATATATCTTAGGTTGTAAAACATGGTTTATGTTTTGATTTAATGGAAGTATTTTGAAACTTGCCTCAAAATGGAAGTTTAATGCAACATTGCATATGTTGGATGTATTGTAGAAATGGAAATATATCATGAATACTGAATATGATATAGAATTATGGAATGTAGTATTGAAATTTGTGGAATTTCAGGGAATGCATAACTATATGCATGTTGTGGAAAATGTTGTAAACTGCCTCTTGAAAAGAGATGAGATGACCGGTAATGGGTCGAGTTGTTAAAATTCGCATTGTGATAATGTTGGGAATTGAGAAAATCTTTTTTTGAAAAACTTGTATTTAATTTCGGGGATGAAATTCTTTAAGGGGGGGAGGTTATAGCGATCCCGGTTGTCCCTTTACTGTTCTGTTGTATTCCAGGCTCGATTCCATGGAGTTGGTAGTTGTATCTATCTTGTTGTCGTCCTTTAGTTCCATTTGTTTGAGTTTTAGGATGTGTTGGGCATGTTTCGAACAGGTGGGTTGAACCTTGGTTTAAAATCTTGTTGCCAGGTTTTTGGTCGTTCCGCTCGAGCGGGCCTTATTGCGCTTAAGCGGGCCTTGTTGCACTCGAGCGGAGATTGCACACTCCCAGTATTTCGTGTCCCTGCAAAACTTCTGCAGGTGTGATTTTTACGCTCGAGCGGGTACTCTGGCGCTCGAGCGGGTAGTACTTTTTGGTGTAAGTTCTGGGAAGGGGAAATCCACGCTCGAGCAGACTGGTTTTCGCGCTCGAGCGGATGTACTTTATTCTTGTGTCTTGGCGCTCGAGTGGGCCTTTTTGCGCTCGAGCGTACCTAGTTTTTTGTTCTTGACGCTCGAGCGTTGTGCTCTCCGCTCGAGCGGGAATGTCATATATCAGTTGACAGCTGGGCATTTTAAAATCACTTTTTACATTCTCTCTCTCTCTCTTACTTTCTAAAAAGATATTTTGAGAGCTCCTCTCTCTAGAAACTCCCTTCTCTCTAGGGTTTAATCTAGTTAGAGTGTCTCACTATCCTCCGGCCTTTGTAAAAAGTGTGTGGATCGTCGAGGGCTCCATTTTGATCCGTGGATCTTTGAGTTTGGAGCATTTTGGTTTTCTTCAATTTCTCCGTTTGAGCTCTAACTTCGAGGTAGGGATATTCTACTCCTTCTCATGAGTTTTGTCTTTGAATTTTAGTATTTTGATGAGTTGGGGGTTGTTGGGTAATTTTGAGAAAGTTTGGGCCTTTGTGTAATTTTACAAAAGTTGGGATTTTGTTTATATAAACTTATATGCATGTTTGGCATAGAGAAATGAGATCAATATTGATTTATTGGTGAAAATGGAACCTTGGGGTTGTGATGTTAATTATAGGAAATGCTCTAATTACATAGATAAATTAATTGGTATAATTAATTTGAAGAAAAGAAGAATTAAATTGAGAATGTTGGAATTGGATGTGTATGGGATTAAAGGGTGTAGTTTGATTCGTTCATCGCTCACCTAGTTGAAATGTTGATTATATATCCATTTGGTGCATTTATTTTCAGTATAGAAATAACTGCTTTGGGCTATCGGTGGAGGATAGTCTTGATTGTTGTAGACACTGCATGATGATTAGGGAAACTAAAACTAATTGATTGAGTATGCTATTGAATATAGCAACTGGAGTAATACATTAATTCTATGTATTGATTGATTGTATATGATCTATGTTTATATACAAGTGTTGTGTGGGAGGAGATGGGGGATGTACTCCACGGTTTAGGGGAAGATAGGGGATGGACCTCTAAACCGGATTTTGTGTGACATTGATACAACACTACAATGTGTATCAAGTGTTGATTATGGAAGTGTTTGAATTGATTTGATATAGCACTAAAATGTATATCGTTATCAATTGTAAAGTATAGAAGTGATTCTATGTCATGTTGATACAGCACCAAAATGTGTATCTTTCGCAAAGTGTGGGAATGGTTTATGTGTCATTGATACAATATTAAAATGTGTATCCCTCATGAATTTTGAAAGTGTTTTAAAGATGAGTCTAAACCTCATTAAGTTATTTGGCTAGGTGTTGAGCCTTGTTTTCAAACTCAAAGTTGGAAAGGACATGGGAAATGAAATGTAACATGGACTTAATGTCACGAAATCGAAATGTGATATATGTGGATGTATCTGTGTTGACCATCTATCAACTGCTAATCTTTTAGTCATTGTTCATGGCTGGTTTAGTGTATTTCTACTGGGCTGTGACTCACCCTTTATGGGACATCATTTTCAGGTACAGGTAGCATGCCACCTCCAAGGACATAGCTTGGGAGGCTAGAGGCAGACAGACTGCTTTGCTATTTGCTTTCTTTTGATGTATTACATGTAAATTCAAGCCAATGGCTTAATATGTATTGAGTTAGCACTATTCTTTTTGTAACTAAGTGTTAACTTAGAAAGCTGTAAGCCCGTAGGGTATTTGCTTTTGTTGTTAACATGTAATCCTTTTGTAAGGAACTACTCTGATGAATAGAAGAATATTTATTTTTTATACCAATGCATGTCTAAGTTGATGGGTTTTAATGTTATTATTTTGAGGGCGTTACTGTGGACGAGCCCGCATTGGGGCCCCGCTACAGTTCAGACTCGGTTTGTGTCGCGGTTCTTAATCTAAACCAAAGAGTCAAAATCTGGCAAATCGTTTTGAGAAAACAGATTTTTAGAAAAAGAAGTGCCAAACATGGACTGCTTTGCCAGATATAGAGTCGCCACCTAAATATTTTAAAATGGGAGAATTTAGGAAACCCTGACTCGGTGCCAAAGGCCACGTGTCCGTCATCACCAAAGTTGCCTCGGCTCGGGAACTTGGGTACGATTGGGGAAGGTCAGCTATGAGCACCCCCTCTCGCCTGATCCGAAGATCGGCCTCTACTAACCGTGATATCCGTTTTTGAAAACGTTATGTGTTCTTATTCCAGTTATTAGCCTAGAATTACTATGTTATGCACACAGCAAGCAAGTATAGACTAGATTGCCTAATTTGGGAATAAGCATTGCATATCCGTTCGTTTTGGAAAAATGTTTTGGAATTTGCTACTCGCAAGTAGGCTAAGACACGGATTTCAATGAGCCATTGCAACTCAAACAATCCAACCTTCACCCACAGGCATCCGAACAGTTTATCACATAAGCATCTAGCCACATGGTAATCATACTATCATTGCAACACTCATACACATGCGGTATGCTAAAGCATAAATGCTTACCTAGTACTCCAAGCCAAAACAGAAAACAGTTAGTAATCACATGCATGATCCTAATTCATGTTAAGATGGCTAATGCAACACATGCAAAATGCAACTAAGATAGGCTCGGCTAATCTACAATGGCATGTGAAATGCTACAACTAACACGTATTCAATTTGGAATTGGAATACAAATGCAGTTAGAATGATGCGCCGAGCCCGGTGCATGCAAGACAAATGCATGAATGCACGCATGCATAGCATAAGGTATGCTAATTTAAACATGCCCTAGTCTACCATCATAAGTGGGTAAATAAAAGGGAAGAAAGACGTGGGGTTGGAAGACATACACACACTCACGCACGCTTATTACACAATTGCCCTCACTCGGAGGGTCCAAATAAATATTACAGTCCGAATAATAAACACATTAATTATTACAAAATTTCTAATTAATTAACAGAATGAATGTAAAAAGAAAGGTGGCCACTGCCCCCCGCCTCGGGATGCGTGAATGATGCGTGCTCGAACCCGTCTCACCCGGAAAGTCCGTACCATACCACTGCCGCCTCTGTTTACACTGCCCTGCTCCTCTGAAAATTGCCAAAGTTCTAGGGCAGGTCCCCTAAACACTGTGGAACACCGTCGGCTGAAGGAAATGTCCACCGGCCATTGAAAATACCCATCGGCTGTTTATGAAGCTATCGGCTCGAGAAGGGTTGCCGGTCGGCACTAAACACTGTCGGTCGGCAGAAACTTCCTGCAAAAGACAGTTTTGACAGCAACAGAGGACAGACAGTATATGGCATGGGATTTCAGGCACATGTGAGCATGGTCATGTTCCCCATCATGTATTGAACTCAGGGAAGCATGGCCCTCGATTCTCGAGCCATCAATTGTGCATGATAGCCTAAGAGATCAAGCTTGCCATTTGATGTAAAAATGCATACAACACACAAATGAGGACCAAGACCCTATCATGCCGAAGTCAAAGGCCCCGGTGACTGAGAGTTAAGACGCGTTACATCACTTATAGTATGAACGCTCCTTAACCCTCACACTTGGTTTGACACCCCAAACCAAGTAATGCAATGCATGTTATGCAAACATGACTCAAAGATACAACATGAGATTAAGATGCAAAGCATGCCAAATGCCATGCAACTACCATGGCAAGTATGCAATGCTAGGCATGCAAGATGCAAATACAATGCAAAGATGGACGATTTAAGCAATAGGATCATCATGTTACAACACCTAATGAAGCAATCATGCAATAAACATGAGACAAGCATGCAATGGTGGACTTAAACCATAAAGGGGCAGACCTCAATCCACCTTAAAACAGTGGCCAAAAGTGCCCAAAATGGTGGACAAACACTCATGCCAACACGCAAGCCAATGGACCTAAGGCTAAGGCACAAAAAGGGGACACTTTACTTCCACTAATATGACCATTCATGGCATGAATTAGACAAACAAAACAGAATCTTAGCATGCAAAAATGGACTCCAAAACCCACTGATATGGCAGCTTAAGTGGCTCCAATGAGATGCATGCACCAAAACTCATTTCTAGGCATAAAAGGGCACATCCTCAAAGCATGAAAGAGGTCACATATGCAGACATACAAACATGATTTATGGACTGAAATACGATCCTAAATGATGCCAAATCATGAAGATGGTCTAAGCTACACATGCTAGAGGCCAATATACTCAAGGCTTACAAGCCAAAACACGAAAAGATGACACCAAACATGGCAAGCATGACTGAAACAGATGGCCAACAAGCCTTAAACATGGTAAAGTAATGCCAATACCTTCATGAAATTAGGCTAACACATGCAAGAATCATGACCTAAACACAAGATACATTTCTAGGCCAAATAGAGGAATGTAAAGCAAGTATATTAAGCATGCAAAAGGGCACAAATCCGACCAAAAACAGAGATAACATGTGACCTAGAGACACCCAAAAACCTCTGAAATAGGGCCAAAATCAGTCAAGCATGCATGTTGCCCTTTAAGCCAAAAGGCAAGGAAATGAGGCAATGAAGGGAGAGGGGTATCCCTCCCCTATACAAGACTTCAAACCACCTTCCTCACCACTGAAAATCCACTGGTTTTCAGTGGTGAGGAGACTAAGACACTCAAACAAACAAAGCCTCACAAGGAAGCACCAAAAAGGCCAAATAAGGCCTAAGAGGGTGAGTTTGAACTTAAACCACAAAACACCCTTAATGAAAGATGTTAAGCACAAAAGTACAAGACTTTTTCATGTTAAACACAAAGCCTAAATCAGCATGCAAGACAGGTAGAAAACTAGTGCAAAAATGGGGAAACTAAAGCAAGTGTCTCACCCTTGAAGAAGCCTTGAAGAACAGATGATCCAGCCACTCTCTATTGATCAAAATCAGTCCAAAACCTCAACAAACAACCCTTAATGCCTCTCAATCTCGGAGCAAGGTGTAATGGTGTGTGTTTTAGTACAAAAGTAAGGTCAAAATGCACTTTTAGGCTTCCAAACACACCCTAAGGATAAGAGAGAGAGAGATATAGAGAGAGAGGGTGATATATCAGATGTATAGATATAGAAGCTCTGGTTTTTTGGTTCAAAAGCTCTAACCCTTGGCAAAGGGAGAGGGTAAGTGCTTATATAGGCAAAGGGCCAAGGCTAAAGCTTCTTAAGGAAGCTAAAGGAAAGGGGCAAAGGGTGCAAAGGAGTCTTGGCTTCTTGGAGAAGCTAAAACAGCTGGCCAAGCTTCTCCAAGAAGCTTGGCCAAAGGGTTCAAGCTTCTAGAAGGAAAGGGGGGTTCAAAGGCTCACACCAGCCAAAAACTGCACGGGGAGGAGTGATGGTGCATTCCAGCTGGCACAGCTGGCATGCACCATGCCTCAATGGTGCAAAGGAGCCACACCGGCCAGCAAAAGGGGTCGCCGACAAAATAAAGTGCCGACCGGCCAAATACAGTGCCGACCGGCCATTGATTTTAAGAAATCATGACCGGTGGCACCCCTAAACAGCCGGTGATGCTAGGGAAAGGCCGGTGGAATGTGGGAATGGCCAACAAGCCATTCCCCGCCCTTCAAGGCAAAAACACGAGTGTTTGGTGCCAAAACCAAACACGGAACAACCGAGTTCGGAGATCCTGAGGCAAGGCGCATAGCCGAGACCTCCGGGAACTCCAAACGAACACAAACATGGAAAATCACCGGGTGTTCAAACGGTGACGTCCAAGTCTCGAGGACGATCAAAAATGGGGTGTCTACAGTTGCCCCTCTTTGACAGAACTCGAAAGTCATAACAATGACGGGAGTGAATGTCAAAGCCTAGAGACGACCCATTTTTGACAAGGCCGAAGACTTTGACAAAGCATGCATACTAGATATGCACCCAAGGGCGGGGGCAAGACGCAAGACAATGCACAAAGCTGAACATAACTTATGATCATGCACAGAAAAGCTGTAATGAAGCATATATGCGATAATTTTAAGCTGGCATACACCAAACTACACTACAATGCAGAAAGGATGTAAGAGAATTAAGCAATTCTCGATACGTCTCACTCGGAGGATACAAATACCTGTGCGGCTCGTCTGGTTGCACCCACCTCAAATGAACAGTACATACAATATCGTGCCTGTAAAGAAAACAAACTTAACAGGTACAATATCGTTAGCAACATGCATAATAGTGTGCTCGAAATGTGTGACAACGCAAAGCGAATGGGAAGCATAACAATGCTGTGAAGGCACAGATATGTGAGTGGAGCACGCGGTCTACGCAGGCAACGAAATTGATTACAAACATGCGGTCTACGCAGGTAATGAAATTGGTTTCAAAAGTGCGGTCTACGCCAGTAGAACATGCGGTCTACACAAGTGGTGAATTTGATTGCAAACATGCGGTCTACGCAAGTAATGAATTTGATCATAAGAATGCAATCCATGCAAGCAAAGCATGCGGTCTACGCAAGTAATGAAACTCATTATAAACATGCGGTCTACGCAAGATAAACATGTGGTCTACGTAAGCAAAACATTGCGGTCTACGCAAGTAATGAATCTGAATCATAAGAATGCGGTCCACGTAAGCAGAACAGGCGGTCTACGCAAGTAATGAAATTGATCACAAACATGTGGTCTACGCAAGTAATGTAATTAACATGCGGTCTACGCAAGTAATGAAATTGATCACAAAAATGCAGTCTGCGCAAGTAACGTAATTAACATGCGGTCTACGCAAGTAATGAAATTGATTACAAACATGCGGTCTACGCAAGTAACGTAATTAACATGCGGTCTACGCAAGTAATGAAATTAATTACAAACATGCGGTCTACGCAAGTAACGTAATTAACATGCAATCTACGCAAGCAAAACATGCGGTCTACGCAAGTAATGAAATTAACATGCGGTCTACGCAAGTAATGAAATTAATTACAAACATGCGGTCTACGCAAGTAACGTAATTAACATGCGGTCTACGCAAGCAAAACATGCGGTCTACGCAAGTAATGAATTTGAACAAACATGCGGTCTACGCAAGCAAAACATGCGGTCTACGCAAGCAAAGTGTATCAAGAGAAACTTGAACACATGTGAGTGAAAACATATCATTCATAATGCAGGGATATAAAATACTGTAACACAGAATAATTGAAACGATTTGTGGGAATCCTCAAGACATGAAAAGGATACGGGAAGGGACGTTCTTCGTACGTATCGAGCATCGTTCGCAGAAGTTGTGGCCTGAGGTCAACTCGAAGGTCCATGTTTCAAAAGTGTGCTTCCCCGCATGGTCTCAAGTAATGAAGGTTCCAAACCATGTAGTTGACCCGAACAAAGGCGCGGAAGGTGCGTTGACCGCAAGGGGAGTTTTACTGGTATCAATTCCGACACTTTGCTACCTTGTCATTCTATGTTTTACTTTCCTTTTTACTGGTAGTTTAAGCACATTGCACTGCCTCGGGCAGGTTTTATTCTTTCTCAAAATTACACATTTTGCAAAGCACGTGACGGGAATGAAACAACCATTTTGTTCAAAAGATGTTGCATTTGTAAACTTTCTATGCATCGCATCGCAAGGTATCACACCACAATGTGAACGTAATTGAACTCATTTTGAACACCGAGTATTTGCATCGTAATAATCAGGTAGTGAACTGACTTACAACTCGATAAGCAAAACAAAGGCATGATATAACCAAACAAGTGTGAGTACAACTCGATAAACAAATCAAAAACTCAAAGAGAGTGAAATACAACTCGATAAGCAAATGTACAATAACTCGATAAGCAGACAGGTGTGACTCCGCAAGAATCGATCACTGGGGGAGGGATCGGAGGTGGTGGAGTTCCCCAATCCCTAGCATAAACAGCTCAGGGAACCAGGAGGAAGCCCATCGGCCAGGGGTAGAGGCCATCGGCCACAAGGAATGGCCATCGGCCAGAAATTTGTTCGGTCGGCAAAAGGTAATGGCCAGTCGGCAGAATATTTGGCCGACCGGCTATGAATGAGGGAATCAGCAGAATGTTGACACCTGTCCTCCACCCAACCTTATCTTCTGCACAAGACCCCAGCTTCGTAGTTTTTCTGAATTCCACACTGATTTGCTCTAATGGAAGAGTTTCTTGCTCAAAATCTCACAGCTTGGATTGCTAGCTTGGATGGCTCGGAAAAGTTGAATTTCCGGGGTTTCGGCATAAATGCACTATTCACTCTGGGTCGTACCCCATTGCACCTCCCGTTTCTCCATGCCGCAGCAAGGTTTTGGAATCCGGTGACACATGTCTTTAGCTTCGCTGGGCAAGAGATATGTCTTACCTTTGAAGATTTCCGAGCCTTAATGGAGTCCAAGCGCGACGAGGAGCTCCTGCCCCAACTTAATTTTGGCCATGCCCAATCCTTAGGGCGAATGTGTGGACTCAGCATGCGTGACGCTCGGTCTCTGATTTGTGACGGGATGCTGGACATTCCGAGTTTGATCGATCGGTTTTCTGATGCTGGTGATCGCAACAACCATCACTGGCAAGGCTTCCGGCGACATGCCCTCTGTTTGTGCATGCTATCTCATTTTCTATTTGTCTCAGGCTCTGGAGGGTCTAGTGTCTGGCTGACTGAGGTTGCCCAAGGCTTGAAGGAGGGCAAGAGCTGTATTGCCATGATTCTGGCTGAGACGTTGATGGGCTTAGACGCCTTTTATCGTCATGAGACGGCCAGATTAGCAAGGAGTCCACTACTACTACAGGTAATGTTTCCCATCCAAACTCACATATGTATTTGCTCACATCACTCGGCCCTCAAGCTCGGTCTCTTCTCACAAAACCCTATTCTCCCTTTTTTCTCCTCGTACATCTCTCTATTCTTTATTCTCTCATTTTTCATCCCTTCCCAGGTATGGTTGATGGACAAACTGCAGGTCGTGGACTCTTGCCTAGCATATTCAGCTCGCGGCTACTTCTTCCGGCACCGTCTAGTCAATGCCCTGGATGAGGGATGGTGGTTCGCTTGGATGTGCCGCTTGTCCACAGACCGTATTGCTTGGCGGTGCCCTTGGCTGAGCCTTCCGGCAATGAGTTACAATATGCCCCGGCAGACTGGGATTCAATTGGTCGGTCTCACTCACTGTGTATTCTACTTCCCATTTCGGATTCGACGCCAATTCGGCCATAATCAGACCTGCCCGCCAGAGGGGATAGAGTATCCTGCTGCATTCCCAGCCCGAGGCGCACAGCTCGCTTGGCAGGCCACCGCGTGGAGGACGAGAGAACTCCTGGCCCCCGCTTTTACTTTCAGTTATACTTTATCTGACGAGTGCGTGGATTGGCTCAATGAAGAGGCACAGATTGGGCCCAGCTTGGCATCAGAGGCTTCGACCAGCTCTGGGAGGGGGTGCAGGAGCACCTGACTTGACTATGCCCCGGATTTATTGCTTTATTAGTACTTTTAAGTTTTCTTTATGAATGTAATAAAAAGCAACTTCGATTGTATGCAAGAGCAGGAGAACTCTGTTTTGAAATCAATGAAATTGAAGGTTGTGGTACTAAAAATTTTCCGTTTTGGTCCAAAAATGGTCTTAGCTGTAAAAAGATTAATTTGAACAAAGTCATCTTTTATTAAAACTTTTCAAAAACATTTTCGATATGGATCAGAACTGGACATGCTTGAGATCTGTCACTGAGATGCACAACCCCAGATCCCTGCAACTGGAAAGTTGCCCCTAGTCTGAAGAGTACCGCGGCACTACATGACAACGGAAAGTTGCCCCTAGTCTGAGTAGCACTGCGCTGGAGATTCCAATGGATGCTGATAGACAAAGATGACTAAGATAATCAAATGGAAAAAGTTGATCGGGGAAGTGTTATGGCTGAACTTCAGGATGAAGCTGCCTACGTATCCCAAAATCAAGCCTTACGTAGTTCAGGCTTAGGTTCACTCGGGTATTTTCACTCTCCTTTTGCGCTCTAACTTTTGCCAAAGTCGCCCTTTGCTGGTTTTCAGCCTTGCGAGCTCAGTTTTTATATTTTCTATTTTTTTTTTTTGCTCTAACTTTTGCCTAGGTCGCCCTTTCGGGTTTTCGGCCTAGCGAGCCTCTCAAGGGTAATATTTCTTCAACTTGTCCATGTTGATCGGTTGGGAAAATTCCAGGCCATCTAGGTCCATCAGGACCACAGCTCCACCTGACCAGATAGCTTTGATGATGTAGGGGCCGGTCCAATTAAGTCTGAACTTGCCCCTAGGGTCGTGGATGGGAGCTCGGTTGTCTTTGAGCACCAAATCTCCTTCCTTTAGATTCCTAGACTTGACCTTCTTGTTGAAAGCCCGGGCAATTCTGCGCTGATAACTTTGAACATGGTACAGTGCTTTCAATCTTCTCTCATCAAAGAGCATGAGTTCCTCAAACCTGCTCTGCTGCCAATCTGCTTCGGCTATTTGACACTCAGCCAATACTCGCAATGACGGAACCTCGACCTCGATAGGTAGAACGGCCTCCATCCCATAAACCAATGAATACGGAGTCGCTCCGGTAGAAGTTCTAATTGAAGTCCTGTAGCCCCACAGAGCAAATGGCAGCTTATCTGGCCAATCCCGGTAGGTTTCCACCATCTTTTGCAGTATATACTTGATGTTCTTGTTGGCGGCCTCAACCGCTCCATTGGTCTGTGGCCGGTATGTGGATGACTTATGAAAAGCCACATTGTATTTTTCCAACAAGTCTATCACTTCTTTCTTGAAGTGGGAACCGTTATCTGAAATTACCTCGTTTGGGACCCCGTAGCGACAGATGATGTTGTTTCTGATAAACTTCGCGACGTGTGAAGCCTTCAACACCGCATAAGATTGGGCCTCGACCCACTTCGTAAAGTAATCTATCGCTACCAGGATAAACTCATGCCCATTCGATCCCTTCAGGGTAACGGCCCCGATCACATCGATTCCCCAAACTGAAAACGGCCATGGGGACGTCATGTTGTACAGCTTTGACGGCAGGATGTTCATGCAGTTTGCATGGATCTGGTATTTGTGGCATCGCCGAACAAAGCCGATACAATCCTCTTCCATGGTGGACCAATAGTAGCCCTGTCTGAGGATCTTTCTGGCCAGCATTACCCCATTCATATGTGCCCCACATTCTCCTCCGTGGATGGCCTCCATCAGGCGCTTCGACTCTTCAGCTTCTACACAGAGCTTATGCATTCCCAGATGACCTCTCCTATACAACTTACCCCCGCAGATGATGAACTGAACAACCATTCTTCTGATTACCCTTTTATCTTGGCATTTGCCCCTGGTGGATACGCCTCCTTTTCCAAGAAGTTCCAAATGTCGTAATACCAGGGGTTGTCGTCTTGAGCCTCATCTATGGCGGAAATCGACTCGTACGCTGGCGCAAACTTTTGGTCAATAATGACTGGACGCATCCGGACCCCGAACGGGATGTCTATCATGGAAGATAGAGTTGCTAGTGAATCTACGAACCTGTTACTAGGTGGGTGAAATTTAGCTTCTCAAATCGAGGAATTAACAAATCCAAGGTTTGGTGGTAAATTATCATCTTTTCCTCTTTGACTTTCCAGTCTCCTTTTGCTTGAGATACAACAAGGTTCGAGTCCCCAATGACGTCCAACCGTCTTGCCCCTAGTTCTAGGGCTGCTTCTAGGCCAGCAATACATGCCTCATATTCTGCTTCATTGTTCGAGACTTTGAACCGGAGCTTGAATGCTAAAGGGATACAGGAATTGTCCGGCGCTATCAGTAACACTCCTATCCCATACCCGTATTGGTTCGACGCTCCGTCAAAGTACATCGTCCAAGTTTCATCTTCGATGTGCAGAATGGCTTCATCTGGGAATAGGTACTCAACCGCTTCATCCCCTTCAATCGGGTGGTCGGCAAGGAACTTCGCTACCGCTCTTCCTTTTACTGACTTGCGTGTTACATACTTCAGATCAAATTCAGAAAGCAACAGCAGCCAACGAGCTAGCCTACCCGTAAGTGCCGGTTTCTCGAAAAGATATTTGATGGGATCCAAGCGTGAAACCAACATTACAGAGTGAGCTAACAGGTAGTGCCGCAGCTTCCTGGTAGCCCATACCAAGGCCAAACAAGCCTTCTCCAGCGGAGTGTAGTGGGTCTCGTAATCCAGCATCTTCTTGCTCAGATAGTAGATGACCCTTTCCACTTTGTCCTCTGACTCTTGTGCGAGCATGCAGCCCATGGTAGTCTCAGTTACTGAAAGGTACAATATCAACGATTTTCCCGGCTCTAGTGGTGACAACACGGGCAGGTTCTATAAATATTCTTTGATCTGTTCAAAAGCTGCTTGACATCGGCCGTCCCATTGAAATTTCTTTCCTTTCTTCAGGAGACCAAAAAATGGTTCACAAGTCAAGGTTAGTTTTGAAATAAACCGTCTTATGAATTGCACTTTACCTAGAAAGCCTCGCACCTCCTTTTCAGTCATTGGTGGTGGCATTTCTAAGATGGCCTTGATTTTGGAAGGGTCGACTTTGATGCCCCTTTGTGTAATCAGAAACCCTAGCATTTTTCCCGCTGTAACACCGAATGTACACTTCTGAGGATTCAACCGCAGCCGAAACTCTCTGATCCTTTGAAAGAACTTTTGTAAGGCGGTGTAGTGGCCCTCTCTTTCTTTGGACTTGACAATCATGTCGTCCACGTACACCTCAACCTCCTTATGAATCATATCATGCAATATTGTGGTCGCTGCCCGTTGATAACTAGCATTCTTCAACCTAAATGGCATCACTCTGTAACAGTATGTACCCCACGGGGTAGTGAATGCAGTCTTCTCCCGGTCTTCGGGTGCCATTACTATCTGATTATAGCCTGAGAAGCCATCCATAAACGAGAGCAAAGCATGCCCCGCCGTGAAATCTACCAATTCATCAATGTGTGGCAGGGGAAAGTCGTCCTTTGGGCTGGCCTTGTTCAAATTTCTGAAGTCTACACATACCCGAATTCTACCATCCTTCTTCGGCACCGGAACAATGTTGGCCAACTAAGTCGGGTATTCGGATACCAGCAGGAAGCCTGCATTGATTTGCTTGGTGACCTCTTCCTTGATTTTAATGGCCCAATCAGGGCAGATCCTTCTGAGCTTCTGCTTAATCGGTCGGGCCTCGGGGTCAAGAGGGATCCGGTGCTGTACAATCTCAGGATCGATTCCATGAATGTCTTCGTAGGACCACGCGAAAACATCTTTGAAATCTTTTAATAAAGCAACTAAGCGCTCGCGTTCCTCTGAAGACAACGTGGACCCGATCTGGACCAGCCGCGGGTCCTTCTCAGTACCAACATTCACAGTAGTGATTTCATCCATTAAGGGTTTAACAAATCTCTCCTGCTATTGATCAATTAATCGTTGCAAAACCGGAGGAATTTCTTCCTCGTCGTTTTCATCAAAATTTTGAAAATCCTGATTTAAGCAATAAATCAAAGGCACAGAAAAATACTCGAAAACCACATCCACATCATTCTCATTAGATACTTCCAAGCCACCCAATTCTTCTGTTACAACAGACTCAAAGGAGAAAGAAAATGACGACCTAGACCGAACTGTGGCATTCGGGTTATTACCCCCAGGAATATCGGACTCAGACTCAGTTGAGCTGGAACCTGATTTCGACTCACAGGACTCGGTGGAATCAGATTCCGGCTCACTACCTGACCCGGTGCTGCTTGACAAAAATCCCTCTTCATATTGCCAGACGAGAGAGGGTGCGATGGATGCATCCAAAATAGTTGCTGGTAGGCCCGTAGCCGTTTCATCCCCGATTATGCATACCGAGGAGTTATCCCCCAAGCACTTCTGTTCGATCGGAGGATCTGAAAGTAGACATGCCAGTGCTACCCCCATTTCATTCTCAGCGTCCTCAGACTGCACTTCCTTACTTTGCTCAGCCTCGGCTAATGGGTCTGTCCGCTCTTCGGCAATGTCATCCTCAGGTAACTGTAGATCAAAGAAAATCTCAAACCCCGGTACGCGCTTCTTCTCCGCGTTCAGCCACGGCTCTGGGAAGCCACAGAACGGAAAGTCCTCCCCCTCCCGGATGAAGCGTCCATTTAAGGTACCCTGAATGGGCCGGTGCATTAAGTCAAAAGGCTTCCCAGCCTTCTTTGCTCTGGCTCTCCCAGCCATCTCTTTACCCTTCCTTACCCAGTCCTCTTTGGTGGGCATATAACCCAAACCAAAGGTATGAGGGTGGTGTGGCATTTCGGCCAATGCTGCGACGCCCTTCCGGCCGCTCTTTCCCAATCTCATCCCGAGGATGTGTTGAAGCTTGTTCATGAGGTAGCGGATTGAGCGCTGATGTACACCCCCTCATTCACAGCCATAATATTCTACACCACTCGAGCCTCAGCCAAAGTGAACCCTGACAAGAACACATCCTCAGTGCCATGCTCGATTTCTAAGACTGGTGTGGACACTTTCGGCAGCGGATGGATTAATGAATTCCCGAAGACAATAGCCACCCCCTTCCCGTGAGGGTACTTCAGCATCTGATGTAAAGTGGAAGAGACTGCCTTTACTTGGTGCAACCACGGCCGTCCCAAGAGCAGATTGAAGGTTGCAGGAACGTCCAAGACATGGAATTCAATGTTGTGTTGTCCGGGACCAACTTGGGTCTGAATTTTGACAGTCCCCATCACTTCCCTGCTAGTATTATCATATGCTCTGATCACCTGAGCAGTCGGCACGAAGTCCGCGGGTTTCATCCCGATTGCATACGCTGTTCTGGCTGGGCAGACATTGATGGCGGACCCGGTATCAACAAGTACCACTGATATCCATTTGCCTCTACATTCCACAGAAACGTAGAGGGGTTTGTTGTGATTTGTGCCCTCAGGCGGTAGTTCTTTGTCTGAAAAGGTTAATGCCGGGGGACCTCCTCCCGGAAAAACTAGGCCCACCAGCTGTTCGGGCGTGGTGTCTATAGAAAGCTTGGCTTTGTCCATGGCTGAAAGGACAGCCTGTCTATGTACTCGAGAAGCCATAAGCAGCCCCCAGATAGAGATGTCTGCTTGTATCTTCTTCAATTGTCTCAATACGGCCTCATCCTCAAGTTGCTTTTCTTTTTTGCTTCTCTGCCTCCTTATCTTTTCCAGACGCCTTTGGTTGATCTAGGTGTGGACGCTTGAAGTACCGTCCACTCCTAGTCATGTGATCGACTTCGCCGATATACCAGGTATCATCTGGTTGGTTACCCTCCCAATTCTCGTCCGTGTGGGCAAGACATAGATCATCGTCCTCCTACTACATTCCATCTGCAGCTGACAGGCACCTGTCCGGTTCTGGCATAACTGCTCCGATACTTGCAGTACCTTCTATTCCTATGCTCGCGGCATTCTCCATTTATGTACTTGCGGCGGTCTCAACCCCCACGTGAGCTTTTGCCTTCCTGATTCTCTCGGAATCTTCGAATCTTTCCTGTTCCGACTGTGTCAATGCAGTCGATTGTTCAATAATCCCTGTGCTCAAAATGCTCCGATCCCGAGCGAAACTCTTGACACCGGCACTCTCCGGCGATGTACTCTGTTCTTCGACCCTCCCGGCTGTTACTGACATTCTTGCCCCTGCCGGGCCTTGTTCTGGCTGAAACTCTCCTACCACGTCTGGTTGATCGTCTAACCACCCCGTAGCCTCTGCTGATTCCTCATAATCGAACCAGTTGACGGCTGAGTCTCCTGGATCTTGGTTACTGTAAAACTGGAACTTGGCAAGGTCCTCTTCCATAGCCGTTAGGTTATCCGTTCCCTGTCCTGGACTGTCCCCTTGGATCGCATACAGCTCTCCTCCTGCTGGAAATTCCACATATGGTCTATTCTGGCCTATTGGCGAAATGTAGTCACTCGGACTATAAGCATTCCCAACATTACTCCCAGATTCCGCAGACTCTGGCTCAACAACCCCCTTCTCCTTTGGAGTCTTCTCTCTCCTGCTCTCGATAGTCACCACCGCTGGCTTGGGTGGGGTTATGGAGACGTCCATCATGCACAAATCGGTGCAATCGGGAAGGAAAACCTCTGGCTTAGGCAGATAGGAAGGTGTGATATAAATACTAGGATCGTAGGACACGACCCCAGTGTGGATGAAATTGATTCTTTTGGGTGGTGGAGCTTGGTTATGTGTGGGGAGAGGATTTGTAGTAACATTGGGTTTCTCAGGAGGTAAAATCACCCCGTTATCAATGAGATCTTGAATCTCATGATGTAATCGGAAGCACAGATCGGTGTCATGACCGTGCTGCTGGTGAAATGCACAATACTTGGCTGGGTTGTGGGCAGCGGGGAGTCTTTCTGGTAAGGGCCGCGGCTCTAGGGGCTTCAGATGCCCTTTTCTGATTAGAACCCCCAAAGCTTTGGACAGGGGCATATAAAGAGAAGCGAAGGCTCTGGTGTTTTTGGGAGGGTATTTGGCTGTTTGTGGGTTGCTTCCGGATGCACCGGAGAATGGTGCGGCTGCCATAGTTCTCGGGGGAGGGTTGGTGGTGACCATACTCACTTCGGAGGTCCTGGTAGTTGTAGCGCCACTCGGGCCTGCATTAGTATTACGATTGAAAGTTCTGCGGGGTTGCTTCCGGTCATTATCAATCAAGCCTTGCTTCAAGGCATCCTCAATCTGCACCCCCATTTCATGCAGATCAGAAAAGGTAGGGAAGGGAAGTACAATCATCTTTTGCATTAACTTCGGCTGAAGATTGTGCACAATCATCCAAATCTGGTCTTTGTCCGTGGGCCTTAAGGTCATCATCGAAGCCTTAGCCTGCCATCTGGTTACGAATTTTGAGAAGCTCTCTTTGGGTTCTTGCCTCGTTGTCTCGAAATCCCGGGTCGTAATCTCGATTTGTGTATTGTATGAGTACTACAAGATGAAGGCCTCAGCCATCTCGTCCCAACTTCTCTTGACGTCATCCTCCAATTTGGCATACCATATGGCTGCTACCCCTGACAGGGTCCGGCCAAATAGAGACAGCTTCTGCAGTCTAGTGAGGCCCATTGGCCTTAGGATGTCTGAAAACAGTCGCAGGTGCACCATGGGATCCCCGGATCCATCAAAACGATCAATTTGTGGCATCTTAAACCGATCTGGCAGCGTCACGGCTGCGTCGGTATACCCGTCCTCAATGTCCGGAATGGACTTCACACCTTGAGATTTCTTGAACAGCTTTTCAAGCTTGCTCATTTTTAATGCCATGGGTCCACCTCGGACTCGAAGGGAGAATTCGGTTGATTGATAGGAGTGGGTGCCTTGGATAGTTGAGGTAGAATCGGGGGCGGAGCCGGCCCCGTTGGAATGTCTGTATCTTCTTGGACATTCCGGGCATTCAGAGTTTCTTCGGGTATTGGAACCTTTAGTGGGGGATGGACTTGCTGTGAAGCAGATGCTCCGGTTTGCTGCTGCAATCTCACGATTAACTCTACTTGTTCATTCATGACTGTGGCCTGCTGTTTGGCGAATTCTGCTTGTCGGACAGCATCCTACTGCATCACTTTCATGCTTTCTTGGAGTTGGCGCACCATCTCCTTTAAACTAGCCATATTGTTCTGTTCTGACTGAATTATCAGTATATGTTCCCTTTCTGTGGGCGAAACGGAATCCTGATCCCTACTATACACAGGCGGGGTAGATAAAGCCCTCTGTACTGACTGTTGAACTGATGCCCTCTGCCTAACTGTCCTCCGTCTAGTAACCGGGGGTAGAGAGTGGTGCACTGGTTGTCCGTCTACCAGATCCTCAGATCGATGGAGCCGAAGACCTCTAATCCAGAGTGCTTGGGGAATATCTACCGGGTTGGAAGCAATGGTGCTAAACTACCTAGCAAAAACATAAATAAAGCAGTAAATAAACAAACAATCGGACAGCACAACGGCGTAAAATAAACACATACAACGCACAGCTAGGTATTTATAATACATAGTTGGTAAGCCGAACACACTGTTCCTCGATACTGATCATTGTTCCCCAGAATTACTGTCCCCAAAACTGAACCTGATACCCGCAAATAACTGATTCTCATAAACTGACACTGATGCCCTCAGGCCTGATACTCAATCTTGCAAACTGATATGTATGTTCCCTGTAGAGATACATTCTAAAAGCACATAGCAAGTAAAGAGAGCCAAAACACCCCTATGTTGGGGTAGGGTTTTCCTGTCCTATTTTGTCAGGAGCTAGGGTTTCACTATGCACGCAGCAGTTTTCAAACAACCTAACATCGGGTAAGCAGTCTGTCCTAACTTGGAATGGTCACTATGGATCCAAATATGCACTAGGTCGAATGGTCGAAAAGGGTGCCCCGGTAAAACCGGGGTTTGTGTTCCCACACTGTCAGAGCCCATAACCGGTCAGCCTTATGGTCATGCCTTGACAAGACAAGCCTCCGGCAAACCGTTTAGGAATGGCAGATGGCAAACACTGTGTTCCTAGGCGCACCAATGCACATGCAATGCCAAGAGACACATAAATGGAATCAAAATAGGATATCACGAGTTCGAGTCAAGCTCTCTAATTCCCCAACAGAGTCGCCAGAAACTGTGGATGCGCCCGCGTGGGGCCCCGCTACAGTTCGGACTCGGTTTGTGTCGCGGTTCTTAATCTGAACCAAAGAGTCCAAATCTGGCAAATCGTTTTGAGAAAATAGATTTTTAGAAAAAGAAGTGCCAAACATGGACTGCTTTGCCAGATACAGAGTCGCCACCTAAATATTTTAAAATAAGGGAATTTAGGAAACCCTGACTCAGTGCCAAAGGCCACGTGTCCGTCATCACCAAAGTTGCCTCGGCTCGGGAACTTGGGTACGATTAGGGAAGGTTAGCTATGAGCACCTCCTCTCGCCCGATCCGAAGATCGGCCTCTACTAACCGTGATATCCGTTTTTGAAAACGTTATGTGTTCTTATTCCAGTTATTAGCCTAGAATTACTATGTTATGCGCACAACAAACAAGTATAGACTAGATTGCCTAATTTGGGAATAAGCATTGCATATCCGTTCGTTTTGGAAAAATGTTTTGGAATTTGCTACTCGCAAGTAAGCTAAGACACGGATTTCAATGAGCCATTCCAACTCAGACAATCCAACCTTCACCCACAGGCATCCAAACAGTTTATCACATAAGCATCTAGCCACATGGTAATCATACTATCATGGCAACACTCATACGCATGCGGTATGCTAAAGCATAAATGCTTACCTAGTACTCCAAGCCAAAACAGAAACCAGTTAGTAATCACATGCATGATCCTAGTTCATGTTAAGATGGCTAATGCAACACATGCAAAATGCAACTAAGATAGGCTCGGCTAATCTACAATGGCATGTGAAATACTACAACTAACACGTATTCAATTTGGAATTGGAATACAAATGCAGTTAGAATGATGCGCCAAGCCCGGTGCATGCAAGACAAATGTATGAATGCACGCATGCATAGCATAAGGTATGCTAATTTAAACATGCCCTAGTCTACCATCATAAGCGGGTAAATAAAAGGGAAGAAAGACGTAGGGTTGGAAGACATACACACACTCACGCACGCTTATTACACAATTGCCCTCACTCGGAGGGTCCAAATAAATATTACAGTCCGAATAATAAACACATTAATTATTACAAAATTTCTAATTAATTAACAGAATGAATGTAAAAAGAAAGGTGGCCACAGCCCCCTGCCTCGGGATGCGCGAATGATGCGTGCTCGAGCCCGTCTCGCCCGAAAAGTTCGTACCATACCATTGCCGCCTCTGTGTACACTGCCCTGCTCCTCTGAAAATTGCCAAAGTTCTAGGACAGGTCCCCTGAACACTATGGAACACCATCGGTTGAAGGAAATGTCCACCGGCCATTGAAAAAACCCATCGGCTGTTTATGAAGCTATCGGCCCGGGAAGGGTTGCCGGTCGGCACTAAACACTGCCGGTCGGCAGAAACTTCCTGCAGAAAATAGTTTTGACAGCAACAGAGGACAGACAGTATATGGCATGGGATTTCAGGCACATGTGAGCATGGTCATGTTCCCCATCATGTATTGAACTCAGGGAAGCATGGCCTTCGATCCTCGAGCCATCAATTGTGCATGATAGCCTAAGAGATCAAGCTTGCCATTTGATGTAAAAATGCATGCAACACACAAATGAGAACCAAGACCCTATCATGTCGAAGTCAAGGGCCCCGGTGACCGAGAGTTAAGACGCGTTACATCACTTATAGTATGAATGCTCCTTAACCCTCACACTTGGGTTGACACCCCAAACCAAGTAATGCAATGCATGTTATGCAAACATGACTCAAAGATACAACATGAGATTAAGATGCAAGGCATGCCAAATGCCATGCAACTACCATGGCAAGTATGCAATGCTAGGCATGCAAGATGCAAATGCAATGCAAAGATTGACGATTTAAGCAATAGGATCATCATGTTACAACACCTAATGAAGCAATCATGCAACAAACATGAGACAAGCATGCAATGGTGGACTTAAACCATAAAGGGGCAGACCTCAATCCACCCTAAAACAGTGGCCAAAAGTGCCCAAAATGGTGGACAAACACTCATGCCAACACGCAAGCCAATGGACCTAAGGCTAAGGCACAAAAAGGGGACACTTTACTTCCACTAATATGACCATTCATGGCATGAATTAGACAAACAAAACAGAATCTTAGCATGCAAAAATGGACTCCAAAACCCACTGATATGGCAGCTTAAATGGCTCCAATGAGATGCATGCACCAAAACTCATTTCTAGGCATAAAAGGGCACATCCTCAAAGCATGAAAGAGGTCACATATGCAGACATACAAACATGATTTATGGACTGAAATACGATCCTAAATTATGCCAAATCATGAGGATGGTCTAAGCTACACATGCTAGAGGCCAATATACTCAAGGCTTACAAGCCAAAACACAAAAAGATGACACCAAACATGGCAAGCATGACTGAAACAGATGGCCAACAGGCCTTAAACATGGTAAAGTAATGCCAATACCTTCATGAAATATGCAAGAATCATGACCTAAACACAAGATACATTTCTAGGCCAAATAGAGGAATGTAAAGCAAGTATGTTAAGCATGTAAAAGGGCACAAATCCGACCAAAAACAGAGATAACATGTGACCTAGAGACACCCAAAAACCTCTGAAATAGGGCCAAAATCAGTCAAGCATGCATGTTGCCCTTTAAGCCAAAAAGCAAGGAAATGAGGCAATGAAGGGAGAGGGGTGTCCCTCCCCTATACAAGACTTCAAACCACCTTCCTCACCACTGAAAATCCACTGGTTTTCAGTGGTGAGGAGACTAAGACACTCAAGCAAACAAAGCCTCACAAGGAAGTACCAAAAAGGCCAAATAAGGCCTAAGAGGGTGAGTTTGAACTCAAACCACAAAACACCCTTAATGAAAGATGTTAAACACAAAAATACAAGACTTTTTCATGTTAAACACAAAGCCTAAATCAGCATGCAAGACGGGTAGAAAACTAGTGCAAAAATGGAGAAACTAAAGCAAATGTCTCACCCTTGAAGAAGCCTTGAAGAACAGATGATCCAACCACTCTCTATTGATCAAAATCAGTCCAAAACCTCAACAAACAACCCTCAATGCCTCTCAATCTCGGAGCAAGGTGTAATGGTGTGTGTTTTAGTGCAAAAGTAAGGTCAAAATGCACTTTTACGCTTCCAAACACACCCTAAGGATGAGAGAGAGGGAGATATATAGAGAGAGGGTGATATATCAGATGTATAGATATAGAAGCTCTAGTTTTTTGGTTCAAAAGCTCTAACCCTTGGCAAAGGGAGAGGGTAAGTGCTTATATAGGCAAAGGGCCAAGGCTAAAGCTTCTTAAGGAAGCTAAAGGAAAGGGGCAAAGGGTGCAAAGGAGTCTTGGCTTCTTGGAGAAGCTAAAACAGCTGGCCAAGCTTCTCCAAGAAGCTTGGCCAAAGGGTTCAAGCTTCTAGAAGGAAAGGGGGGTTCAAAGGCTCACACCAGCCAAAAACTGCACAGGGAGGAGAGATGGTGCATTCCAGCTGGCACAGCTGGCATGCACCATGCCTCAAGGGTGCAAAGGAGTCACACCGGCCAGCAAAAGCGGTCGCCGGCAAAATAAAGTGCCGGCCGGCTAAATACAGTGCCGACCGGCCATTGATTTTAAGAAATCATAGCCGGTGGCACCCCTAAACAGCCGGTGATGCTAGGGGAAGGCCGGTGGAATGTGGGGATGGCCAACAAGCCATTCCTCGCCCTTCAAGGCAAAAACACAAGTGTTTGGTGCCAAAACCAAACACGGAACAGCCGAGTTCGGAGATCCTGAGGCAAGGCGTGTAGCCGAGACCTTCGGGAACTCCAAACGAACACAAACATGAAAAATCACCGGGTGTTCAAACGGTGACGTCCAAGTCTCGAGGACGGTCAAAAATGGGGTGTCTACAGTTACAAAATAGCACACACAACCATCCTGTTTATTACAAGTCCAACGTCCACGGTGATTAAAATTTTTTGAAACCAAGAGAATGGAAGGCCATATTCAACATCACACCGCTATCAAACCCGACGAGCACTGAACAGGTTCGTAAATGGCACCGTAGCACTATATTACACCTGTTTCTGTGTCAACCAGCCTATAATGTGGTTGTCATCGGGTTGGCACATCATCACCTCCTGGTAATCTGCGTTATCCATCAGTGTCGTCGCAAAACGAAATAGTAACGTACCGAGAAAGAAAGAAATGTTCCTTAGTCGTTGTATGCACTCTGAAATTATGTAGAGTGATTCGTTACCTGTGAGGTGCCTAACAGTGACTTGCTGATTTTGGGTCCGAACCACGTTTGTCAAATTATTCATGTTTTTCGCTATAATTGAAGCACCACTTGTTGTCTTCTTCGACTTTGCACAACTTATTAACGGAGTCTGTTTCCTTTTCACCACAGTATCAATTAGTTCTATTGAAGAATCTAAATCCACGTCGTCTGCACGTGCAGGTATCGAATCGACGAATGGCGGCATTCCTATACTGTTAACAGAATCGGATGAAACAGTGATAGGTTCAGCTACTTTCTCTCTTGAGGTCCAATGGTTCTTACTCGTAGCAAATGCCCCTATGAAGACCGTCTCTATCAACTCGCAGTGTTCCAAAGTTTTTTTTCCTAAACTTTGCATACACCTTGTTTGTCTGAAAATTTGGACATTATAAAAAAATAAAAAAATTAGTACATGTAATAAATGGAATTTTTACTAACAACCAAAGTGAAAAAATTAATTGCTAACAGGAAAATATGAAACGAAACAAACATGCGGAAATAAAATTTTACTTATCGATTCCATTTTTTCCCACCACTCATCCGACGCCTGAAACAAACCAGTTTCGATGTCAAAGCCAATCCCTAAGATTTCTTTGCTAGAATCCATCAACTTTCTCCAAGCATTTTGTAACACCCCAAAAATGCAAATTATAATTATCTGATTTATCCATGTGTTAATTGCAGATTATATGATTTAATTTGTGTATATCTGTCCAGATTGGGAAATTATTTGTTAAGAATACAACTTTGGAATTGAAATTGATGACCTTACTAGGTTCAAAAATCGAAATTGAGTACATGGATATGTTAATTGGAATTTTTAGAGTTATTCGGGAGGTTTAATTAAAAATTGATTCTATCTGATTCGCTAATTTTAATAGATTGGAATTAAATAATTGAATATGAATTTGTAACAACCCCGACCCATAATCAATTACTAATTCGTGATTAGGAATGAAATTATGTGTTATTATTAATTGTGATATGTGTCTTGTGTTAATTTGTGCATATCTATCTGATTTGAAAACTATTTGTCATGATTTCTACTTTGAATCTGAATTTGTTCGCCTAAATGCTTTAAGATACCGAATTTGAGTTCATTAATTGACCAACTAGAATATCTGGAACCATACGTGAAGTTTTGTCAAAAATTGATTTAGTTCAATAAAATCGCATGTAATTAAATTGAACCTTAATTAGAGTAATTGAGTAAGTGTGTGCTGAGAAATCTGTATGGGTGTATTGAGAAATCTGAGTTGGCCTTTTGGTGGTGTTGAGTGTAGAGGATAAATCCCTGTGTGTGTGTTAGAATTTTGCATGTGTGTGCACGTGTATTGTGCTCAAGAAGTGAGGTGTATGTTGTGAACATTCAGCTGAGTGAGGGAGTGTTTGTATCGCTCCTTTGCTCATTTGGTCCCTTGTGTTAAGAGAGTTTGACTTTAGAGAGAGAGAGAGAGAGAGGGAAAGAGCTCAAATTAAAAGAACAAGAGGGGAAATAGGAAGACCATCTCTCATTGTTTGAAATCAAGAATCTAGGTAAGAGTCTTGAGCCTATTCTTTTGTAGATAACCTTCCATGCATCATGTATTAAGAAAAATTGGTGAATCATCTATCGAATTTGAAATGAAGATGGGTTTTGAGCAAGAAAATGGCTTGTATGCATGTTCATGGAAGATTATATCTTGTTCATTCATGTTTTGGGTTTTGCTCTTGAAATCTTTTCATGCATGTAAGTTTTACTTGTCATCTTCAAGAGATTATCATGTTTAATGTTTCAAAATTTCATGAGCTTGTGGTTTTCATTGCATATTTTGTAGAACAAAAGAAGAGAGTTTGAAAATCTTTCATGCAAGAAGTTTTTGAGTTCAAATTCGGAAAATCCATGAGTTTTGAGCTAATGGTTTGTAAATGATCATATATTTGTGTTTTAGAAAATTTTTCCAAGTGTTTTGAACAAGCCATGCACGAGTTTGCCTTTAAATTTACATTTGGAAGCTCAAAACTCTATTTTTGAAAACCCAGAATTTCGCAGTCCGCTCGAGCGAGGGAACCTGCGCTCAAGCGGAGAATGTGAGCTCTTAGTATTTTTGCAGACATGAGCGCTCTGCTCGAGCGACCAAAGTCACACTCGAGCAAACCCTTTGTATTTTGCTGAACCGCTCGAGCGTGAGAGTTGTGGCTCGAGCGTAGATTGAGACCAACCAATACTTTTTCTAAGTTTGCAGACCGCTCAAGCGAAGGAAGTCTCGCTTGAGTGACCCCTCATATTTTTGCTTTTCCGCTCGAACGAGGAGAGCTACGCTCGAGCGGGGATCCTGTTTTCAGAAATTTGACTAAGTGTTTTCCAATGCATTCTGGCATCCTCATTGCATCTTAGGCATTCCTAAGCCTTAATTAAACCATAGTAATGAGGTTATGAAGTAGAAACACACTAAGAAAGGAATATACAAAGTTAAGAAATTACAAGAGCGTGTTTTAAGCAATATGATGAGAAAGAACAAGAATCAATGTAAAGAAAGCTAAGTCGTGATGGCCACATGAATGCGTAATGATAAGATATCTTTATGTTATGTACCTTGTGGTTGTAGGTCAGGACTCGAAGATTAATTGACCATTTACGAGAACCACTGTGAGTAACATTTCTGTAAGGATATATTGATATGAATTGTGTTCCAACGAGTTATGATAAGTTATAATTTCTGAAATGATATTGTTTACGTGAACAAATGTCCTATGTTTGAAATCTATTATGGCATCCATAGATAGTCCCAAGTCATGGGGGACAGCATGTAAATGCGGGTCCATGACATATATGTGATTATGAGATCTCATTAGCCACTTCATTGCGGTGATATGTGTTTAATCGGTTGTCACGACCCCAACCCACCCCTGTAGGTTTAGTATCATAACCGGCCAGTAATCCGTGGATTACCAAAGGCTTCTGAACAGATAAGCATAAGATAAGGGGCTGCGGAAGCAATTATACAAAATATATAGGGTCCAATGAGCTGTGATGGCATACATGGGACAGAAGATTTCAAAACTTATATATATATATGCACAAGCGTGTCGGTCGGAGGACCTCAATATTTACAAAACATTTACGTAAGTGGAGTTCCCAAGACCTAACTTTACAAACATTCAGAAATTAGCATAAGTACAAAAACAGCCATGTAACTAGACTTCGATCGGAACCTCCTCGGGAGGCACAACGGTTGGCTGACAAAAATAAAAATGAAGGCCATCAACTCTGGCCCTAGTCACACGCCGGCTCACCTACATACATAATATAAACTGTGAGCTAAAACCCAATGAATAATAACAGAGTAAAGGATTTAATGAATGATGTCCATCATAGAGTTAGAAATCAGATTCTTAACAGAAACAGAGTCTTACGCATATTCAAATCCCAAAACAGAAACAGATTCATAATCGTTTTCATAATCATTTCCATATTCAGATTTTGCATATAATCATACGTGGCACATCCTTTAGTGTTAAAAAATCCGATGACCCATAAAGGTACAGCCTTGAAGGCATTCTGATGACTCATGTGCACAGAGACATTTCTGATGACCCATAAAGGGACCTGATGACCCATGAAGGGACCTGATGACCCGTGAAGGGACCTGATGACTCATAAAGAGACACATATCATGTAATGCTAAGGATGCCACGGATAACTTTCAGAATCTTGGATGATCATTCATTCATTTCAAACACAGCATCTCGTTTCAAAAAATTAATCACTTCTTATTGTAATATTCGGAAAATACTTAACATAGAACATAACTTTACAAAGTCATTACTCACAGATGATTGATAGCCCTAACTAGATGGTAAGGCAGCCCTTCACTTGTTTTGAGGCGCGTGACCTACATGAACACACATACGAACACACACTTGAAACACACGTTCGAATTGTACATAACTTATGTCGTTTGTTCTTAGTGTGTTTCTAACCCTTAATCTTCATTATGGAGTCTTAAACATGGCCTAGAAATGCTTAGGATGGAATGAGGATGCAAGAATGCATTGGAAAACATTTCTCAAAATTTGCTGAAAATAAGGTCCACGCTCAAGCGTGGATTTCCTCGCTCGAGCGGACATGCAGACAATGAAGCTCCGCTTGAGCGTGAATTTTCTCGCTCGAGCGGACTGTAAACTCATGAAAAAGTGCTGGATGCATGATTTTCACGTTCGACAAGCGCTCGACCAACGCTTGAGCGGATTGCAAAACACAAGAACTTCTGGGTATATGCATTTCACGCTCGAGCGTAAACATCGTCACTCGAGCGGAGTGCACGTACTCAGAGTGCACACTCGAGCGTAGAGTTCCACGCTCGAGCGTGGATCAAATTTCTGAAAATTCCAGATTTGATCACCAAGCTCGAATTCAACCTTTGAAGCATCAAACTCAATTTTCTGAGCCCAAAACTTTGGAAAACACTCAATAACTCATAGAACATCATGTTTAAAGGATCATTTCAAGAAATCAAGGCCCAAAAGAATACCAATTATGCACAAACTCAACTTAAATTCAAAATCAATTTATGAACCTCACATGCAAGTACATTTTTGAGCTAAGACTCTCCAAAACATGATCAAATGCTACTAAATCGCATGAAACTCACTGTGTTTCCAAAATTAGAATGGACTCAACACATGCATGGAGAAATTCTTGAAAATAGATTTCCAAAATGCCATGGCACATGCATGCATGCATGAATTCACTCTTAGTTCCCATCATTTAGTTCAATTCACATGTTAATCCACCTAACACCATTAATTTCATGTTCTAATCAACCAAACTTCAAGGTTAACATTCTTACCTAGGGATCTCAACTCCTTATGCTAGAGATGGTCTTGAGTGATTTTCCAAGTTTTCCTAGCAATTACCCTCTTTGTGAATCCAATCTTCAAGCTCTACACCAATTCCCCCTTCTTTCACTCTCCCTCACGTTTTTTCCCTCTCAAAGCTCAAGTGTGATAAAAAAGTGAATAAAAGAGGTGAGTGGGGTTCAATTAGCCTAAGAAGTGGTAATTGTTCAAAATAAGCAAATGGCATTATTTTAATTAAATTTAATCGTTCCGAACTGAATTTTAATTAAACCTATCATAAAATTCTATAAATCCTAATTAGCACATAAATCAAGTCAATTTCCAATTCGGACGCCGATAAGGCTTTCAATTCGCAAATCGAAACTACAACCAGAACAGATCTTTCTACACCGGACAGATAGAGATACAAAATAATGCAAGGCACATGCAAACTAATTCCAAATCCCTCCTAAATTACTATTAGGCATAATTAAGTACAGATTAACATTAATCAGAGGTCGAGGTTGTTACATCGGTATCTGGAATCGGTTACTCTAGTCGGAAGATGATATGCGGTGTGTTCTATGGGATGTACCATTATTATGTTCAGATATGAGAATGTTTATGCTATGATCTGTTTTAAACTTATGACATGTTCGAATTTCGTTCACTAACCTCTTTACATTGATGTTATTCACTGGGCTTTAGCTCACTGTGTGTATATATATGTATAGGTGAGCGTTTTGGAGATCATGCCTGAAAACTTTTGTCTAGATCTATGTCTTGTTGTCAGCCAACCATTGTGCCTCACGTGGAGGTTCCTGAAGTGTCAAGTGTTTTAAGCTCTATTGTTTCTGTATATACAACTCGTTTTGTTTTTGTTGGTTGTACTTAAAATGTTATAGCTACGTGTGTGGGTATAATGTGAAAATGATTTTTGGTTATGTATATAAATTTTTAAATCTTCTGTTTCATGTAAGTCTACACGGCTCATTGAACAACTATATTTATGTATTTGCTTCTGCTAGCTCCTTAATTTTGTTAATCAGTTCAGAGGCCTTCGGTAATCCAAGGATTACTGGCCGGTTACGACGCTAAACCTATAGGGGCGAGTTTGGGTCATGACAGAATTAGAGCTTAATACACATTAGTATAATTTAATTTAGTGTAATTAAGATTTTAAGATGATGAGATTAATTTAATTTGAGTTAAATTGATTTTAATTAATTTCTTAGCCTTAGGTGGTTTCACTTAATTCATTAGCCTAATTAAGTTGAGCCTAGTGTTTTTCTTAGTCATCAATTGAATTAGAGTAGAAGAGTGTAGTGGACTTCTCTTACACCCAGATAGTCTTACACCCATAACTTCACAAACTTAAGGTAAGAATTTCCGTCAATTTTATGAAATTGAAATGTTTCCCTCTTAATCCTCACTACAAGAAATTGCACTTTTGGCGACTACTTTTTGCGACGACGTCAATTTTTCATCGCTAAAAGTATATTTTTGGCGACACAGTGATCAATTTCGTTGGTAAAAGTTTACCTTTACCGACGCAATTTGTTGCCGTCGCTAAAAAGGCATAACATTATTTTAGCGCCAAATTTTTTGGTTGGCGCCAAAATTTCAAAACTTTTACCTACGAAGCTTATGTTTTACCAACACAATGAGCGTTGCTATTAGTGTGCTTACTTTTGGCGACGACAAGTTGGCGTGGGCAAAGAGTTAACCATTTAGCGACGATGACATTATTCGTCGGTAAAAGTTTTGCTAATGGAATAATGTGATTTAGTGATTTGTGTTTTTTATTATAATTTTTGAATGAGTTTTAAATATTTTAGTTACTGAATTGAAAAATTAAAATAATCATTGAATTAGATCACAAAATGAACCCATTGAGCCCAAACACACTCTTAAGTTGATATGACTAATTTGAGATAATTTAAACTTTTTCAAAGAATATGGTTAGATTATCAATTTCAATATGTTTGTTTTTATTTTTAGAAACTAGTTTCAAATTTTTTTTCCCTAAAAAACTAAAAAAAAAAATTGGGTGAAAAAAAAACTTATTATTTTTGTATATTTTTATCTTTTAAGTCATAAATACTTTTTAAAATTTTAAAAATATAATTTCGATTTTTATTGCTTTCAAATTATTTTTAATTTTTTTTTAAAAAAACAAATCTAAATTTTTTTTTGTTTTTTTTTATAATGTTTTAGGTCATAAATACTTTTTAAAATTTTAAAATATAATTTTGATTTTTATTGCTCTGAAATTATTTTTAATTTTTTTTTAAAAGAACAAATCTAAAAATTGTTTTCAATATTTTATTTTATTTATTTTTTTGGGGTAGAGCAGGTGCTATTCGGCGGTGACATTTCCCTCTTAAACTTCCCTCCTTTTGTTTTTCCCCTCATCAAATCTCCCCAAATCAATCTCCACGATTTCACTCTTGCACATCCTTATCTCAGAATTCGTAGTTCTCTCTCCCTCTCGATTTCAATCTTGATCGTAGGGTTTGTGCCGTTTGCTGCTGCCGTGCGAGATCGGTGCTTCAGTCTGCCCTTACAGGTTTGTTCCCTTTTGCTTTGTATCTCAATGCCCCTGCTTCTCTCTCTCAATTTCTTAAATGAATCTATGTTTGTCTATTTTCACTTCTTCTATTATTTAGATTTTGGGGTTCTCTGTGGAGATTTTGGGGTTCTCTGAAGGATGCTTTTTTCAAACAAATTCCATGATTGATTGGGGAAGATGGGGCCTTACGGGTTGTCCAATACAATATCATTTTGAAATGCAAAACTGAAAGGATATGAAATTTTAATGAACACCTAACCTGAATCCACATCAAATGTTTAGGTTAGAACATGGATTTGCCTCTGTATGAGAGGATGCCTGTGCCCATTCACCAGGAATTTATTCATCTTCTCAGTGGGCCTCTTACTTCAAATATTAATAAGAACCCACAGTGAGTTTTAAAAGCAAGCCAAATGTGTGGGCATACTTTTCTGTTAAGGCATATTTTTCTTTGTAATATTATAGGGGACAATCCTTGAATTCAAAAACTTGTGGCTGACCACCCCGTGATTGTTTGCAGTCTGGAGGAGGCATTCATGAATTTCAGATTCTCAATTTCGTAAGTGGCTTAGAAACCTAATAAACTGGTTAAATCAGATGATATGAATGCAACTTAATTAAAAACTAAAATTGTGCTGCTTGTTTGAGTTCTTCCAAGGTCAAAAACCTTTAGTTTTTTGTGCTCCTTCATGTGACTGTGTCATATATTTATGGCTTACCAATGTATCCCATATGTATTCCCATATATTTGTATTTTTGTGAACTGATACATAATTTTATGATTCCCTAATTAGATATTTGTACAATATATATACGTATCAAGTTTATCTCACGCAACCTTCTGCACTAGGGCATCATGATGATTTGTGTTTATATTTTTAGACAGCTTCTTTTAAAAACTTTCTAAGCAGAGTTATGTTCTAGGTGTATAGATGATTCTATAACTTATTAGTGTGTATGCTGCTAAAACTGAATATACCGCAGGTCATATTTTTGCCTTTGGAGAGTCCAGAGCCCTAGCAATCGCCAACATGGTTCTTGGGCTAAAGGAAACTCAAATTCGGGGAGAAATTCGTACAAATGTTGACTACACCATTGATCTATTACATGTAAACTTTCCAAGTTTTGACAATATGAGCCATCCATAAATCTTTGTTGTATTTATTTATTTATTTTTCTGGACATATATCATCTAACAATGTAGTACATTTTCTCAGGCTTCAGATTATAAGGACAATAAAATACATACAGGCTGGTTGGATAGTAGAATAGCAATTCGGGTTAGAGCAGAAAGGCCACCTTGGTATCTCTCTGTTGTTGGTGGGGCTCTTTACGTAAGTCTTTCCCATTATACAGAAGTTTTAGGTTACTCAAGATTTCATGGTGTGGGGTGCATATCCTACTACTATACTTAATACCACTGATTTTCTTATTGCTTTTTATTTGTCAACCTTAGAAAGCATCCACTAGCAGTGCAGCTATGGTTTCGGAGTATGTTGGTTATCTTGAAAAAGGGCAAATCCCTCCTAAGGTACTGTGCTTTAGAGACCTGTTTTAGGACTGAGTTTAATTGGGAACTTCAAACACTCCTTGGGTTAGGACTTTGGTTCTATACCTGTTCCACTGTTCAAATATGCAAAGATATTTTCTATTAAACAAAATTTAATAAGGCACAATAAATAAAAAAAATATATAGTAAATTGTGTAAATCACGTAACTGGAATATATATTCATTTGAAGGTTGGATGCTAATGAATGAGATTGTTTAGAAACCTCAAATATGTTCTCATCTGCTTCAAAGCATGGGCTGAATAATCAGGTGATCAAGGTAAAAAACTACAGTTTTCGATTTGCAGCTCTTTATGCTCAGTTGCTCTTCTTAGCAGGATGATGAATTGCAGGCATTATATCTTTTTTTTTTCCCCTTTTTTTGAGGCTATGAGCTAGTTTGTCAAGTTGATTGCGCTTAGTAAATCTTTCTTGGTGCAGTCGTTTTAAGTCTCTTTTTTACACTTGTTTCTGGTTCAGTTTACCATGCAAACTTCAAAGACTTCAAAGTAGAGCTGGTTATATCTTAAGTGTGCTTAATGTCCAATTTGGGTGGGGTGTCATCTGGCTACAACAGACTTCATCCATTTATTATCATCTTTGTAAGAAAATAACAATAAAAAAAGGGCAGCCTAGTGCAACTGTGCGTGAGACTCCACAACTACGGGGTCTAAGAAGGGTTGGATGTATGTGGTCTTATCCCCACATGCAGAGAGGTTTTATTCCCATGAAAATAAAAAATATAATGCTTGGAAAAAAAATCCAACACAATCAGGGCTAGAATTTCCTACTCCATCAGCTAGAATTTCCTACTCCATTAGCAAGGCATTTTATTTTCTTGACATGCTTGTTTGACCTCCTTATATTGCATAGTTTTCATCTTTAATGCTTTCTTCTACAGGGTTCCTTTGTAATTAAAGTCAAGGGACCAGAAGGATGGTCATGGGATCCAGATCAAGTTAAGTATATTAGTTGTCAACTTGTTAGTATGTAATGTTTCCCATGTAGGATGTTTTCAGTCCTTTGTAGGAGTGCATTTTGTAATTCTGTTGGACCTAAAATGTGAGAGGAAAAAAAATAATTTTCTTGTAGGTTCCTGTCGTTGTTGATCAGGTTGGTTGTAATGCAAATGAGGATATAAATTTTAGATTCACCGGGCATGCTCAGTTTCTTTAGGTTATTATTATTATTATTTTAAATATATATGAAACCTGTGGTATTTTATTCATGTTGTCAACTCTCTTTGCATCTCTAGCATTGTTCTTTCTAAATTTATTTGCTTCCATATTGTGCTCTGTATCACTCTCATAAATTTCCTATATCTGTAGGTTCACCGTGTCTGGAAGAGTTGTGGGATCTGTTGGTGGAGAGAGCTATTCAAATAAAAATGGGGGTCCATCAAATGTAAATGTTGAGCTTTTATCTCCCACGGGTGATCTTGTCACATCTGTTTTAACATCACCAACAGGAAGTTACTCATTCACTAACATTATCCCAGGTCTGTAGTTCACTTGCTAGTGACCCAACAAAGGGTCGACTGTTCTAAACTTGTTCTGGAACTTCATCTGAAAACCTCATTTAACCATCTCTAAATAATGTTAATAAGTGTTTTCTGGAAATAATGAATTTGACTTATAGCAAACCATAATTTATTCTCAGTATTCTGGTTTTCTTGTTATTCCTGTAAATCTTACCTGATGCTCTTCTTGTTTTTAATTGTTATTGATTGTCAAGAACATCGGTTCACTGACTTAACATTAGCTGTTCTTGGGTTTAGGAAAATACAAACTACGTGCTTCACGCCCTGATTTTAATGTTGAAGTTAGAGGTTCTGCCGAGGTCAGATGCTTGTTTTCTTTTCAAAGGCTTTCTATTTTGCCTTGCTGCTATTTGTTGTGTGGCTCTCTCCCCCCATACTCACCAAAAAACACACATGTGCACGCCTATATATTTTTGCTTGAGCTGCAACTACATTTTACTTGTTGCAGGTTGAATTGGGTTTGAGAATGGTTTGGTTGATGACATTTTCTTTGTCCTTGGCTATGATATTCGTGGATCTGTAGTTGCTTAGGTAATTTTTTGCACTAATAATTGTTTCACAAAATGCAATTTCCTTGTATTGCTTTCTTATAAAATAAGCTGTTTCATTCTTTTCACTTTCATATTTTTACTTACTTATTTCATTTTATAAAATCTTTGGGAATCAAGTGGGTTTGAGGTTGAAGGTCCCTGGTGGTTTGCGTATTTTATTCCGTGTCACTTAATTTTAAACTCAAGTGTGCATGAACAAGAATGAATATTATAGGCTTTATAGCATTCGAACTGTGGAAATAGAATACTTTTACAGTATTTTCCACATCAATTTGCAATGATTTATCAACAAAATAATTCAAGGATTTATATCGGCATGTGTTTGTGTTTCTGCCATGTGGCGTAGGTGATGGATGCCTCAATGTTTTCTTTTCACAAATTTAAAATTAGTTTCATATAAACAGAGTTGTATTTCTGGATGTAGCAGTTTATTGTTGTTCCGTTTCAGTTGATAAATTGCAGGCTGCTCCCATCTTCGATATGTTATAGTCTCTTTAACCTTCAATTTACCGGAGTTTTCTTTCTCTGGTTATTGACAAACAAGAGTCTTGATAAGTATGCACCCTTGTGTGTATGTGGATACGGATATATGTTTGTTGATAAGTAGATGGATCCTCACTTACCAATTGGGATTTGAATCCTGCATCTTCCTTCTTTGGTGTGTTAGGAGATGTGACTCAAGCTAACAACTGATGTTATGCACACATCATTGCATTCGTTATTACGATTGAGTACAAGATTGATTTGGTCCGCATGCTTGTACTAATTTGTGTATCAATAGATGTTATTTCCATTACTAGGTGACTTTCTCTGTTTCTGGTTATGTTTGGTTGTTGTTGGTATTTTAATAATGAAAATGCTAAAAATGCACCACATTTCCTTATGCTATTCCTATTACCTTATATGCATAGTGTGACATGTTTAATTGCACAAATGCAATTTTGCTATTGAGTAATGTGGCTTTTTGATAATTTTGTTGTTTTCTTAGTTGCAACCTTGCAAAATGTGAACCTTGGTAGTGGAATACAGTCTTGGATGCAATTCCATTTTCAACAAATGCACTCCTTAGCTAGCAAAGCCAGTTAATCTCAACCACCCCGTTTTGAGTAAACTGCTCACAGTAGTTGGTTTGACCTTCTTTTCATAGATGCCATGCTCTATTGTTTCGTAACATGGTTTTAATTGTTTGGAGATAGGAGACCCTGCAGATATCTGAAGAACTTGGGTGGACTGATAGTGTCATGCTTTATTATAAAGGTGTGCACATATTTATAGGAATTGAGGTTTGCTGAATTTTGTTGTTTGAGGTATCTTGCAATGTAATGTGCAAGTGAGTGAAACTAATGAATGATCTGTGTCATCTTTTCCTTCTTCTTCTTTTTCTTCTATTTTTCCATTTTTTTTAGGGAGATCCCATCTTAGGGGTTCACATTTATTTATACTCAAATGATATCTCGAGGGTGGACTATGCCCTTGGCTCTGGTAATGCCCCTGGGCAAAGAAAAGCTCTTCGTCATGCTGTCTCTGATGCAGAGGGAATGTTCACATTTAAATCAATACCTTGCGGTAATTCCTATGCGCTTGATATCCTACTTTTGCTTAGTTGCATCTTGTATGAACATTCTAATACATACTTAGCTTACACCTGGATAGAAATACTTATTGTTTTTCCTTGAAAACGACCTACGAGACTATTATATATTGTTTTTAAAATATATATATATATATATATATATTTCTAAAAGATGACTAGGTTTTGGCTCCTACCTAGTTTTTGAACTGTTTCAGATGAATGAAACCGGAGCTTTACATTACAATATGTACTGAAAATTTATATTGAATTTCAAAGGACCATATCTGGAAAGCAAAGGAGAAAGTGTGCTTCCATTCATGTTTCTATTTACTTAGTTAGCATTAAATCTTGATTGAGCTTATGTTATAGATTGAAGATGAATCAGTCAGAGATCGAGGCAGAGATACATACTCTACGTGATGGAGGTTTATTGATGCAGGCAAGCATCTATTGTCTCTGCCATTTTCTTCAGTATTCTCTGATGTCTGACTCTGCTGAAATTTGTAGATTCACAATTTAATGTTGCACTATAGTTATGGTCTTATACCTAAACTATCATGAATTGGCTTTTATTCAGCATTGTATACCTCAATATAAGTGCATTACATAATTTTAATTGGTCACTTCAATTTGTCACTGTTGGATGGAAACAGTCATGTTATATATGCAGAGGAAGAAGCTGCCGGAACTCGCCTTCTGATTGATGGAAGGACTTGCTTGCTTCAGGTGATTACAAATATTTTCTTTCCTAATAATAACCAAAACCATACTAAGACTTGAATCTGTTCGATTCTTAAATTACCAGGCACAATTTATGGTACAAGGAGGAATGAAATTCTTTATTCTATGGGTTATTTTATTAATTTACTTGGTAAATTATTTCTGTATAAAATTCTTTCTGGCTACTGCTGCTGCTTTATTTTTAGCTTGCTGGCTACTGGTGTTGTTTGTCTATTGTGGCCTGTCTGCTGTGTGCTGTTGCTGCCATTTTGCTGATGCATTTCTTCTGATGTTACGTGATATCTAGAAGGCTATGGTGTTTGTTTTACAGTCTGAATTTTAATATATTAGTTTATTTGTGATAGGCTCTATTGGTTATCTTGTAATCTTGTTTTGGCTTTGTACATGGTTTTATTATGTTAGTAGGTTTTCTTTTGAGTTATTTGGGATCTGATATGTGGTCCAGCAATCTCTATGCCTCTATGGTGTAGTTTTGTGTTGGCCCTATTCCTGCCCCTCATTTGCTCTTGTTGCTTATGTGGTGTTTGAATAAGTTTTGTCTTGTTGTTGCTTTGGTTTGTTGTTGTTTGTATATTGTATAGTTGGTTAGCTTCTGAGATATGCCTCTTGTAGTTTTTAATTATTTGTCATTTTAATTTATGACTTATTCACCCAAAAAAAAAAAAATTCTTTCTTCTATGATTCATTCCATAAAATTCTGACGTTGGTTCCTTTCACTATTCTTTCTAGGGACTACAATTATGATTGCATTTGAAGAAATACATTTATAAAAGCAAGCACTAATTAGGATTGAGAGTAGCAAATATCACCCAAGTGTAGATCATTTCTCTTCAATTCTGAACTAAGAAATATATGACAAATCAAGTATATAGTTCCCCTATGATATATAATGGATACAATCTGTTGGGATGGTCTGGTTCATAATCTGTTCTATTTTAGCATTGTGGGTGAGCAGCCACTGCATTCTGTCTTTGACCTGGTATATAATCTGCAATGTCCTGGTGAGCAGCAGCAGCATTGGTCTGGCCCTGGTTTTTGCTTTGCTGACTGCTGCTGTTTTGTGGTTTTGTTTTTGCTTTCTTTGGTTGTTCTTGATTGGATATAAACTCCATGCTACAGCTCAACCAATCATGGCATGGAGTCAAAAGAAATCTTCCATTTTCTTTATTGGTTAGTGGTAACTACTAACAAAATGATCTACAAAAGAGATCTCACATTATTGCACACCAATGAGTGAGTGAGTGTTTGTGTGTGAGTGTGAAAGAGATAATATAAAAAGAAAAAGAAAAATAGAGAACAACATATAAGTTCAAAGGTTATCTGTTACTCCCATTTTATGTGACATGGAGTTTTACTTGGGAATACTTTATTGTGCATTGGGAATTTCTTTTGATAGAGGAAAATGTTATTTGTTTTGTGATTTCTTTTGAGCATAAATTACTTTCCTGTGAATGAAGAAGCAACAATTTATTTTTTAAAGTAACATATAGAGTTTGTTTTATTTATATCCACAGTCATTATATTTCTATTTTTAACCTTGCAGGCATGGAGTTGGTCAGTATTTACTCAAAAAGTGGAGGAACTTAAGAATCAATCAGTTGTCTATGTGGGAGTAGATGGTACTCTAGCAGGTCTTATTTATGTTGAGGATCAGATCCAAGAAGATGCTAGACATGTTGAATCCTTGAATAAGCAAGGTGTCAGCCTGTATATGCTTTCTGGGGACAAAAGGAGTACTGTTGAATATGTTGCATCTGAAGTTGGAATTCCAAGGGAAAAGGTAAGAATTTTATTTTTTTCATTCATTCCTATTTAGGCCACTTCTTGATGAGTAAACACCTGAATCTCAGGGTTGAGGAAATCTAACCTTTATAAATATAATTGTTAAATTCAAGAGCAGAGTGGGACTTATAGACCCTACTATGAAGACAGTGTTTATAAGTTCTATATTAGATAAAGGAAGAAAAATTAGAATGAAACACAGTGAGACCAGCTAAGGTAGAAACTACTTCTGAAGATGGGAAAGGGCCAGCTTATATAACCTCAAATTGCTTAATTTGAAGGATCATGGTTTTTAGTTGAGAATAAAACTCTACTTTTCCTTCACTGTTAAATTATTGTGGAAATTCTTTATTTGTTTACTTTCTCAATACATGAGGGAATCATGGGCTGTAATTATTTGTTTAATACTCCACATTTTTTACTTACCATTACTCCATTAGGAGCCCTCAATAGTAGCTTCTGGTTGGAGTCTCTAAGGTGTGGAAATGGTTGGTGATTATTCAAGCTTGTTTGGTGGATACTTTTGTGCCATGATGTTGTGTTGCGTTGAATCTGGTGCTAATTGGCTCTGTTCTGTGTGCTCTGCCTCTGATGCTGCGGCTTTTGATTGATGCGATCTGTTTGTCCTGATTTCTGATTTGGTTGAGTTGTTTTGTTGCTGGTTTTGTTTGATTTGTTTTCTGACTGTTCTGGTAAATGAGGTCAACTGCTGCGTCAATTCTGATTTTGTTATATGATTTTGTTTGGGTTGCTGAGTTGAAATGGTTTTCTGAACTGGTGATGATCTGTGTTGAATCTGTTTGCTGATCTGCTATACTAATCTGCTATTCTTCTGTTGCTGTTGTGATGTTGCTGCTGTTGCTGAGATGCTGTGGTGATGCTGCTGTGATGGTGTTTGTTACGATGAGGTGCTGCTGTGTTGTTGTTGGATGTTTGCTGGTGTTGATGTTTGGAAGGGTGCGGGACTTTTTGTCCAATCTGTAATAGATTAGGTTTTCATTAATGGGGGTTGTCATTAGGTGTAAGTTCGGGCAACTGCTGGTGTTTTGGCTGGAAGGGTATGGAGGGGGTATTTTGTGTGATTTCATATCAATGTTATTAGTTTGTTATAGTGATGCCTGAGGAATGCCTCTTGTAAATCTGTAAATCTTTTAAAAAATTATAAATGAGTTTCAATTATTTTTGCCGCTGCAAATTTGTCGTGGTTAAGAAGTGAAGCTAATGTGTTGCTAAAAGTTTATTTTTGTTCACTCATATTCTGTTGCTATAAGTATATTTTTGCCAATGTCAATTTGTCGTTGCCAAAAGTAATGCTTTATCGACAAACAAATCATCAGTAAATGACAACATTTACCGATGTAAATGTGTCCCTAAAAGTTTACTTTTGCCCACTCTTATTGTGTTGCTAGAAGTGTATTTTTTACCAATGTAAATGGCAACATTTACCGATGTAAATGTGTCACTAAAAGTTTACTTTTGCCCACTCTTATTGTGTTGCTAGAAGTGTATTTTTTGCCAATGCCAATTTGTCGTTGCCAAAAGTAAAGCTTTAGCGACAAGCAAATCGTCGACAAATGGCAACATTTACCGACGTAAATGTCTCGCCAAAAGTTTACTTTTGCCGACGCATATTTTGTTGTTAAAGGTATATTTTTTGCCCATGTAAATTTGTGTCGCGAAAAGTGCCACACAATCATCATATTTGAATGACTTTTACCAACGCAAGGTAAATTGCCGACAAAGGATGAAGGCTTTTACCGACGACTATGTTCGTCGCTAAAGGCATTGCTTTTACCAACGCAATGATAATTTCGTCGGCAAAAACTTTTGCCAACTCACTTTTGGCTACGGGTTGCCAACGTAGCTTTGTGTGTCGGCAAAACTCTTTGCCAACGAATTTTCCCTTTTAGCAACATATTTTGTTGCGTTGCGAAAAATGCAATTTCTTGTAGTGCCTTCAAGCATTGGCTCGTTCTAAGTAAAGACCATGAATAAATAAGAGATTAGTAGTGTAATTTAATGTTAAGAATTCATATGGACATAAAAGAGAAGAAATTATAAGAATTAGTGCAAGAACATGACATGCATGGTTAGATTTGAAGAATTTAGCTCAAGGTTTTGACATGCATGACTTGATTTCATGAAACTCTTGTTCATACATTTGATTTCTTGCATAGTTCTTCAAATTGGAGGAGGAAACTCCATGAATTTTTAATTTAGAGCTCAAAATAGGCATGTTTTGTAATTTTCGAAATTAATTAAAATTATGATCTTTCAATTGAACACTTGAGCTTTGTTTTAAAGTTTTAATTGTGTTTGATGTTGAAAATTCATGTCCATGCTTTTATGTTTCCTTGCATGGCTTAAAGGAATTCAAAAGAATGTTCCATGGAAGATGAATTTGGGACTAAAACTTGCATGCTTTATGATTTTACACTTAAATTCTAGATTTTGATATTTTAAGTAGAAATTGAGTTTAGATTGAAGGTTTGATCTTTATTTCAAGTTAAATATTGAATTTCAACAAGATCTTAATCAACATGTTTTAAGAGTTTTGGGCTTTGATTTGGAGTTGAAATTTCAAAATGTACATATTTATGAGTTTCTGATTCAGTAATTTAAACATGACTGAATAATTATAATTTAATGTGTATGGGCCTAATTTAAGTTTGATTGTGTAATTAGTGAACTTAATAAGGGTTGGTATATGATTAGATTATTTATATTTAATTAGTTTGGTTAATACATAGCTAAACATATTTTAATTGGAGGTTAATAATCTAATTTATTCCTAATACTAGTCATCCATATTTAAAAAGAATGGAAGAAAAATAAATAGGAATAACGGGATGAAAATTAGAATCAAATGAGAGAAACCGAAAAACAAACAACTAATTGAATTAAATAGATTGTGAAAGTGTAATTGTAATTGTGTTGTGCTTGACTTATTTGTTTAGGTCGGACGTCGAACGATTAACACGTGTTTTTTGGGAGCCCACTGTGAGTAACGTTATTATAAAGATATGTTCATATGAATTATGTTCCAAATGTGATTTGATAAGTTATGATTTCTGAAATGATATTTGTTTACGTGAACGAATGTCCTATGTTTGAAATCTATTATGGCATCCATAGATAGTCCCAAGTCATGGGGAACAGCATGTTAATACGGGTTCATGACATATATGTGATTACGAGATCTCGTTAGCCACTTCATTGTGGTGATATGTGTTTAATCGGTATTCGGAACCGATTACTCTAGTCAGAAGACGATATGTGATATGTTCTGTGAGATGTACCATTATGTTATGTTCTAATATGAGACTGATATGAATGATTGTGTCATGATTTGTTTTACGGATATAATATATTTGGAATTCGTTCACTAACCCCTTTACTTTAATGTTATTCACTGGGCTTTAGTTCACTGTTTTTATATATATGTATAGGTGAGCGTTCTGGAGGGCAAGCCTAGAAGGGGTTTTTAGCTGAGCCACCGTTTTGAAGCCTATCGAGTTGTTTTGTGTGCCTCTGAGTTGGGGCTAGGCCTGGAAGGCCGTTGTCAAGCTTTTGATCGTGAAGTAAACTTTTATTATGTGCATATGTTATGTATAAGATGTTAAGTTATAAGTTATGTACTGAATGTGGGTAAATTAACGTTTTTACATGTAAATATTGGTTCATATAGATGTGCAGCTCATTGGACTATTGGTGTTTTTTGTATATTGCTTCCGTTAGCCCCGATTATTTATGATTGTATAGGAAGGCCTTTGGTAATCTCAGATTACTGGCCGGTTACGACGCCAAACTTATAGGGGCAGGTTTGGGTTGCGACACATTCCATTCTTTTTTGAGACTCATATATTTATTCTTCAACTATTTTAGCCCATGTTTTTTCCCAGCTTTTTTTTTTCAAATTTCCTTGCCAACGACTTGTACCCAGCTTGGCTTAGGTTTAGGAATGGGCAATTTCCTTTTGTAATCTCATTGGTAATCAGCTGTAAGAAAATTCGGATCAATTCACTATCCCAGGATGCCTTGTCGTTGAATTGCTTGTGTGTTTCATCAACACTGCTAGATTTTTCTGTTGCAATGCCTTTGTTTTTCGATGGGGTATGAGGAGAAGTACGTGTGGAAGCCATTTGGACTAACCACGCATACATGCCAAGTAATTTACGAGCTAAAATTATCACCATCACAAAATTGCATAGGACCACATACATATATAACCATTCCACAATAATTAAAAACAATTGGTTGCTATGTTGATAATAAGTAACCATTGCACAGTAATTAAAATAAGAATAACAACACATAACATTGATGCAACATGAGTGCACATAGGAATGTAAACAATTGTTGCATAATTTCGTTGCACTAAAGTAGTCATTAGCATCTCCCCTAAACTATTCATGGGGCGAAAGACAAAATTAAAGTGATTACAGTCAATATCCTAACAACAGTCAACATCCTAACAACAGTCATGGATTCGAAACGCTATGTTTGCTTACATACGCAACAACAAAATGGCAACGACAATGCACAGCACAGAGACAATGGTTTTAAAGAGACGCAACAAGTGTTGAATGCGTATGACATCATCCCGCAATTGCATGACAATATCGTTTGTAGAGGAGGCATAGTCCGTGCTCTGTCTCCTTCGTTCTTTGCACCAACCAACCCAACTGACACAGGACTGACGAGTAAAAATGAAGAAGTTATTAGTCAATTGGGTCGGAATTAAATTCAATTATGACCGTTATTAAATTGGGCACTCACCACAAGGCGGAGACAAGCAAAGTACGGACGCCCTAGATTTTTGGTCGATTTGGATATCTTGACAACACTTTGGCCATAGCCACAGGCACACATCCAACGCGGCCATGTAGTGGAAGTTGCAATAGAGGTAAAAGAAGCCATGGTTTGTTTTCTGACCGTGTAAAAGACTAAAATACAACAAATACGTTAACATGTAAGTACCACATCATTCAGAGTTCAGGAATTGTTTATGTATAAAATGAGAAATGTCCCTATTTGTTAGTAAAAAATGGGATTTTACAAAAGAAAAAAAATGGCCACCAATCGATTCCCAATTATCCTAATCAAAAGCTCTCATCATCTAGCAAATGCCCTACACCAATCCCCAATTGCTGCTTGTACAGTTTCTTCCCTCCAATTCTACCTCTTTAATTCCAACTTCATGCTAGCTCTGTGTGTGTGTGTGTGTGTGTGTGTGTGTTTGTGTGTGTGTGTGTGTGTTACCAACAATGGAATTGTGGATCAATAGGGTAAAGTTGAAGTTAGGCACCTTTGGGCTGTACAATACAACCGTGAGTATCTACTAAATCACTTCCAAATACAAGATCAAGTGTAAACAGTTATAAAAGTAGCAAATCTAACAGTTGTAGATGTAAGATAAATTGAAAAACTCAAAAAAAAAAAAATGACAACTTCAACAACAACCATCAAAACAAAAAACAAAAAAAAACAAATATTTTATAGCATTTTGAGAAATGCCACTAAGCCAAAAACTTTCCAAGCTTATAATGATATTTTTGAAAAAATAAAAAATGCCAATATATTTTCTAAATTTTTAAAATGCAGTAAATGATTAAAAATAAATAAATTAAACTCAATATACACTACAGAAAAAAGCATATTCGGCGACTAAATTTCCTGACCAAAAAAATTTGGTCACTGAAAGTATAGCTTTCAGCGACCAAAACAGTATTAGTTGCCAAAAGTAAAGCTTTTTGGCGACTAAACAATTTTAGTAGCCAAAAGTCTACAATTGGCGACTAAAACTAAGTTTGGTCGTTGATTATATGGATTTTAGTGACTAAAAAATTTTTAATAGCCCAAAGTAAAGCTTTTTGGCGACTAAAAAAATTTAGTAGCCAAACGTCTACAATTGGCGACTAAAAATAAGTTGGTCGCAGATTATATGGGTTTTACCAACTAAAAAAATTTTAGTAGCCAAAAACAAAGCTTTTTGGTGCCAAACAAAATTTTAGTAGCCAAAAGTCTACAATTGGCGACTAAAAAATAAGTTTAGTCGCCAAAAGTGGTCATTTTTAGTGCGGGAGAACTAAAATCCTAAGGTGGGAATAAAATTTTTTGGTGACCAAAATTTTGGTAGCTGAAAGTGCATCTTCGGCGACCAAATCCGATTTTGGTCGACAAAAGTTAAGTTTTTTAGCAACTAAAAAATAATTAGTAGCCAAAAGTATAGAATTGGCGACTAAAAAATATTTTTAGTCTCCAAAAGTGGTCTTTTTTTTATTTTGGTAGTAAATAGTTTATTTTACATAAATTATGTTCAATAAAATAATTATGTTTATACATATACTTTTATATTAATATGGATGTGTGTACTATATAAATAATATATGTTACATATATAATCATGTGGTGATATAGAGGTGTAGTGGAAAGAGTGTGGTGTATAAGGTTTATGGTGCGGAAGGTTGGCGGTTCGAGTCTCCGCAAGAGCGAATCTAATTGTTCTACAACAAATTATCGTCATGAATGGCACTTGATAGCGTCACGAATAGTGCCTACCCTGGCATTAAAGTGTCACTAAAAGGTTTTAGTCTTGATGGTATAATGACACTTACAAGTGTCACTAACTCTTTTTTTAATGGCGCTTGATAGTGCCACAAATAATATCTACCATGACATTAAAATGTCATTAAAAGTTTTCAGCCATGATGGTGCAGTGGCACTTGCAAGTATCTACCGTGGCATTCGTATCTACCGTGGCACCGATAGAAGTGGCACTTGTTCAAAATGCCACAAGACCAAAAAATGTCATTAGAAGAATAGTTTTGTGGCACTTTCAAATGTCACTAAACTAAGAAAATGTTGTAGTGAAAAACAAAAACAAAAACAAAGAGGTACTTCAGCATTTCTAACCCATCAAAATTCAGATAATTTTCCAAATGCTTTCCAGTCTATAAATAGATAAATGTTTTATCTTGTAAAACTCTAAAATTCAGGCCATACATAGGACATATACACAGAATGGCAAAAAAAAAATTTGAGGACTCATACCCAAAAATCGGCATACAAATCCTGCCCAGAATCGAAGAGATGGGGAAAAAATTGTAAAAAAAAAGAGGTACTTCAGCATTTGTAACCCAGCCTTCTTTAGATACTTTTCCAGATGCTTTAACATTAATACATAAATGTTTTATCTTGCAAAAATGTAAAATTCAGTCCATACACAGAACATATATAGAATGGCAAAAAAAAAAAAAAATAAATTGAGGACTCATACCCCAAAATTGGCATACAAATGCTACCCAGAATCAAGGAGATGAGGAAAAAAATGTAATCGACCACGCCACTTTGCAAAGATAAATTTTGTAAAGAAAACCCAAAGTTTAGATCCATCAGAATTGATGGACCATCTATCATCATACATTGGTTTTCCCACATGCCAAACAAACAAAGAACATCCACACAACAAAAAATTGGACGATTACTCAATCACCTAGCATATCGGTTTGAAGGAGACAACATATACCTAAAATAAAAAAAATTAATATTAAAGTACCTAACGATCGGTGGTGGCGAGGACGGGATGGATGCAATGTCGCCGGCGATGTCCACTCCAATGGGCTTGGGCTGTGGACAGTTTTGCTGCTCTTCTTCGTTATTGAGCGTCTGTGTTCTTCGCTTCCTTCTTTCAGCGTCCAACCGTGCCCTAGGTGAAAGAGTGTGTGGTTTGAATTGGTGTTGGCATGAGACAAACAGATTGGCAATGAGGGTAGTTTGATAATTTGCACAGACGCTGAGTTATTCCCTATCCACATGAATGTTTTTTGTCTCTTGTGGCTAATTTAGCCTATTTTGGACGGGTGTGGCTAAATTAGCCCAAGACCGGATTGCCAAACCAAGGCTTAATTATGTTAATTAGAGGGTTTTCCTAATAATCACCTATTCAAACTTCGAAAAAAAATCAATGTGTGTGTTTGGTTTGAATTTTTTAGATTAAGTTTTTTGAAAACTGAGTTTTTAATTTTTCATATTTTTTGTTTTTAGTGAATATTTTTAAAATTTTAAACATTTTTTTTACTTTTTTAGATGCACCTTACTTAGATGTATCTAAAAAGTAAAAAAATTGTGAAAAAATATTTTTAAAAATTAATAAATGCATAAAAATATGAAAATTATACTGAATTCTCGTAATTTTTTTTATTTATATTTTTGGTATTTGGTGAATTTTTAAAAGATTTTTTTTACAAAAATTATACTTTTTATGTGTATTTATGTTAAGTGTGTCTAAAAATTAAAAAAATTGCTTAAAATATTAAAAAAAATTCAGTAAAAACAAAAAAATACGAAAAATAATAAAGTAGAATTTTTTGAAAAGTATCTTTGGAAGACCAAAAACAAGCAAAGCTGAATAATTTTAAAAAAAAACTCCAAACATACATTTTATGTATTTTCATATAATTACATATTTGATACATTTTTATGTATTTCACTATTTTTTTTACATGTATATCAATATTAATATTTTTTCCATTAAATACTTCCATATGTATATATATGTGCTCGTTTGGGAAGTTTAGTTGTAGATTTTTTTTAGCTAAAATAACCACAAAAAATAAAATAGATTTTTTAGTCTAATAAAATAAAATATCACATCTAATCTATAATCATTACATTTTTTCTCTCACAAAAAAGTCAAAAACTCTTTCCAAACGAAATTTTTTAGACTCATACTAAAATAGTTAAAAAAACTAAAAAATTAAAAAATCAATTCACTTCCCGAAGGAACCTTATATATTAATAGTTGTGTATACCCAATGAGTGTGCTAGGAATACTTTAATCGAAATAGTTGAGAGATATTTTTAAAGATTCATTAACATTAAAACAAAGTAATTTCGTATGACATGGTTGCTTTATCTCGTTTTAATTTTTTTTTATATTATTATGTCACTCATCAATAATTGGCTCTTACGTCATGTCATGTCTTTTTTTTATTAATAGAGTCACGTTACAGGTCTCGAATGTTGAGGCACGAATTTACTTTGAATTTGTTTAATTGGTTATCTGGCGAAGAGGCTGATAGTCGCGGTCGACAAGGCGACAATCGCGGTAAATAAGTACATGACGAGATATTATCGAAAATGATCCAGAGCTCGAAACGGCTCGAAATTTTTTTTCTCTTTTCAAGCAAAGGAGCTCTGCACAAACAGAGGGAAGAGGAGAGGAGAAAGAGGGAGAGTAGAGAGGAAGAAGAGAGGAGAAGAGAAAGAGGAGGAGGCAGCACCACCGCCGTCGCAGTCGCCTCGCCGCCGTCGTCAGCACCACCTCCTCGCCGCCGTCGTCGCAGCACCACCTCCTCGCCGATCGTCGCAGTCGCAGTCGCAACCCCCTCCTGTCCAGTTCGTTGTAGCAGCTAGCTCGGCGCAGCCCCGCCTCCTCCTCCAGCCCGATTTTTATGGCCCCCTCCCCTCCCTCCTTCCTCCTTCTCCCGATCTTCTTCTCCACCCTTCTTCTTCTCCTTTTTTTTTCTTCTTCCTTTTCTTCGTCTTCTCCGTTCTCCTTCTCTGCAAACAACACAGGAAAAAAGAAAAAAAAAAAAAAAAGACACCAAAACAACGTCATTTTGGTGTCGAGCCAAATTCGTGCCAAAGAATTTCGAGCTACGTAGCGGAGTCGAGATATTATTTAGTTTGTTTGCTTCTGATTTTTAGAAAATAATTTTTAAAAAAATTTATTTTTTTATTTTGAATATATACCTAACATAAATACACTTAAAAAATATAATATTTATGAATTTTTTTAAAAAAATACATTAAATACCAAAAAATACAAAAAATATAAAAATTCAGTATATTTTCTTAATATTTTGTGTATTTGTTAATTTTAAAAAATATTTTTTCACAAATATTTTACTATTTAGATATATCTAAGTGAGGTACATTTAAAAAAGTAAAAAAAATTACTTAAAATTTTAAAAAAATCACTAAAAACAAAAAATATGAAATTCATTTGTCAAAAAATTGAAACCAAATACACTATCCGTTTGGGAAGATGGTTTGTGGCTAAAATAGCCACAAAAGACAAAATATGCTATTTTAGCCACAACAAACAAAACATCACATCCAACCCATAATCATTACACTCTTCTCTCACAAAAAAAGTCAAAAAAATCAAAAGCTCTTCCCAAACCAAGTTTTTTAGCCTAAGCTAAAATAGTCAAAAAAAGTTAAAAAACCAAAAAGCCAATCCACTTCCCAAACCAACTAATTGCCATTCCTAATAGTATTAAGCTTGTTCTCTTAGGTCATGTTTGATTCACAAGATTAATAATGAAGTATTAATAATCTTATTATATTAGTGTGGTATTTACTATCCAATTGGATTAATATCCATTGGATTAATAATCTCACCCCTACCTCATTACTAATAATCCTACAAATTTATTGGATTAATTATTCATTGGATTAATAATCCTAAACCAAAATGTTAAAACAAACATAAAATAATTAGACTAACGAATTAATAATTCCAATCTCATATTCTAATCCACTCAATCAAACATGCACTTATAATATTTGAACATTTATGTAGAACAATCTTTTGGAAAGCTCGAACTATGAATCCTATAGAGCTAGTCAATTGGTCAAATTTATTTCATCCCAATACTAGTAAGTAATTGTAGGGTGTTTGGAAATTGATTTTTTTTTTAAAATTATAAAATATCTTGCAGAAAATAAAAAAATGATTTTATAATTTATAATATTTTTTTCACTTTTTAATTATTTTAACTACTCCTCAAATGGGAAGTTTTGAAACTACACTCGCACAGTGAATTTATCAAAAACATTTAAATTGGGCTTGAATTGGATTGATTCATCTATGTGTTAGTCAAATCCTCTTTGTCAGGCCCAGCCCAAAAAGCAAAAAATTTTGTTTTTGGAAAATTTACTTATTAGTGACCAGAAAATTATTACAAAATCATAAAAAAGTTTATATTTTTTTTATTATTAATGTATATAAAATTTATTATTTATTTATAATTTTTTTAAAAACATTACACTGAATTGAAATTCTTCCTCTGTCTTTTTTTTTTTATTTATTTTAATAGTTATATAAGTATATAAAAAATGATGGCACTAATAAGAATACATAATACAAAAATAGAACATATTACAAACACTGATGCCTATCTTGATGATCCGAATAATTCAATTAATAAAATTCGTCAAATAATTTATTCATGTAAAAAGTCAAACAATTTATTCATATAAAAAATTAAGTTAATTTTTGTATAAAAAGAGAAGACTATCGTCAATTTTATTACACATAAATGTAATTCAATGAGATAGCTATTAATACATAATCGATTTAATTTTTTACATAAATAATCTACACCAAAAAAAATATTATAATTTAAACGGTTTAAATTATCAAAATAGACTTGAAATTAATTCCCATATACAAAATTGCACCTTCGAGTCTAAACAAAAGGACGGATGCTCAGCTGGTTTCTTAAAACAAAAAGAAAAAAAAAAAGGGGGGGGGGGGTTGAGTTTGATTATTTTTAAATTTTGTTTGTGGATTATAACAATTTATTTATTTAAGAAATTATATTATACACACCTCTTATCATATGTATCATTGAATTATGTTATTTTATTTTTTAATTATGATTTTATTTTAATTATAACTCATGAGATCTTTATATAGTTTCATGTGTTTTTTTATTATAACTTTTTTATTGTTAGTTATAGGAGTGTGCGCGGCGCGGGTCGGTGCGGTTTGAGAGAAAAATAGAAACCGTATGACGGGTGGCGGATTGATAAAAGTGTCACTAGAATTTGTCATTTTCCTTATCAAAAACCGGCTGTTCGATTGGCCAATAATGGCGGATTTGCCTTGGCGGTTCAGGCGGATTGGCAGTTTATAAAAAATATAATTCAAATTACAAAACTTAAATCAAAGAGTAAAAAAAAGACAAGAGATACCGTGATGTTAAGCATCTTACGAAGATTTCTTCTGATGCAGCAAGTGTAGCAACAACATGATAATATCAACGACTATGCCATCAGTTCATTACAAGCATCTGTGGAAGGTACAATGATCAAATACAATACATAAAATTAATATCATTCAAGGTTTACAATATATTGAAAATGTTTACTGTTGAAAAGTATTTAGATTGAAAAGTGAGCTGATGCAAGTTTGTAACATAGCCAGAAAAAAAAAAGATTGAAAAGTGAATTGGAATCCAACTTTATTTTGGATTACTGACATCTTGAATTCCCCTCGAGCAGTAATGTAATACTATATTCTAAGGTATAGAACAACAAACAAACTTAAGTAAAAAAGAATTTTTAGAATCTTATAAAACATGATTTAATAGCGGTGCGGGTCGGTGCGGTTTGGAAGAAAAATAGAAACTAGCGGATTGATAAAAATGTCACTAGAATTTGCCATTTTTCTTACCAAAAATCGGCGGTTCAATTGACAAATAATAACAAATTTGCCTTGGCGGTGCGGTTCGGTGCGGTTTTGGCGGTTTCAGCGGTTTCGACGGTATTATGCACAACCCTAATTAGTTATGACTCAAAAAATATAAAATTATATCAATTTATTTTGTAATTGTAAAATGCGTACCGTATATATACTTTGATATACTTGTACCATAATCTTTTTCTATTTATTTATTTAAGGGACATTATTGCAGTTTTAAAATAAGATGGGGGAAAAAAAAAATAGTCCGTACAGAATATTAATAAAGAAACCACTGCGCTGAAATCAAATGAACAAGACTCGAGAGACTAGCTACCAGTCGTGAAAGGGAAATCGGAGAGACCACACACACAAACACGACTCATCTCATCATAGATTCATAGCGCTCTCTCTCTCTCTCTCTCTCTCTCTCTCTAATCAAATCCAAAATGAGTGAAGAAGCGATGAGATTCAATGCCGGAGCTCTGGTCCTCAAGCCCTCCGCCGATGATCGGAAGCTCTCGGCGGCGGTGGAGGCGAAGAAGGTCATCATCAAGAGCGCCGACATGAAGGACGATCTGCAGAAAGAAGCCATCGACATTGCCATCTCAGTATTCCCTTCTCTATCAATTTTTTTGCTTTGCTCTTCAAATTTCACTGATTGATTTGCTTATACGTATCTGTATCTATATGTATATGTATATGTATATGTATAGGCGTTTGAGAAACACAATGTAGAGAAAGATGTGGCTGAGCAAATAAAGAAGGAGTTCGACAGGAAGCATGGCCCTACCTGGCATTGTATTGTCGGCAAAAATTTCGGTAAAATAAATTAAACCCTATCAATCTTTCTTTTTGTTCTGATTTTTAGGATAATTCTTTCGAATTTAACAAATTAAATTGGTATTTATCTGAACTCTGTATAGTTGTATATGTGGATACATTTGATTCCTTTTCTGATATTTGGGTATGATGGTATAGATCTAGGCTTGTTTGGAATCTAACTTCCTTATTCTTGTATGATCAGAAGTTGCATAAATTGCCCCCTTTCCTTTCTGTTGGTCTCTGTGTCTATATACGTAAATATATCGATGTATGTGAAGAACAATCTAAGCTTTGAGGTGGTATTTCGTGGTGTCAGGTCCAGTGGTTGTGTGACACATGTTGTGGTGTGAGGTCTCAACTCTTATGGAGAGGTGTTTGGTATGTTTTATGGTGGTTTATTTCTTTCCCGTTATTGGGTTTGTACGTAGTTGGTGTGAGGTCTCAACTTTTATGGAGAGGTGTTTGGTATGTTTTGTGGTGGTTTATTTCTTTCCCGTTATTGGGGTTGTATGTAGTTTGTAGTGGTTGTTGGGCTTAGTTTATTGTTTGACTTAACTGTTGGGGTTAGTAGTACTACTCTATTTAATGATGTAAATATTTATTATATTTGTAAAAACTCTCCTATCGATTGATAATAAAAAAGATAAGAAAGAGAACAATCTAAGCTTTGGGGTGGTATTCCGTATAATGGGTATACCATGGTGGTGTACTCCTCTCTTTCACTCATACATGTGTAACCCACAATTATGGTGTCCATATCTATACAAGAGAGAAGGGTATACCACCATCAGGGCCAGCCCTGAGGGCAGGCAACCCTTATTTTCTTCTCCATAGATTGATAACAAGCATAGATTTCTTTATTTTTGGTTGTTCATGTGCATGTTTTTACTAATGAGTGTAGTGAGAAGTAATAAGGAGATATTACAAAAAAAGAATATATATTTGATTTCAAATCGGAACCAGTTAGTGCTCCAATACCTTTTATCTTATTAGGAGGTCAATAATTCAGGTCTTGTCATGGAAATATCCCTTTCGAAACTACGATTTCCGATTTATCAAAAATATTTAAATCAAGCTTGAATTGGATTGATTTGCCGATGTCTCAATGCCTTCTGTCAAGCTCGGCCCAAACTTAATTCTTGGTGAAGTCCAGCCCAATTTTTTTTTTGTTTTGTTATTTAAGCAAACCAAACCGGATGATGCAATAATATTTGTTGTATTATTAATGCATTTGGTAAGTAAACAGTAAAAATGACTATTGACAAGGGTTTTTTTTTTCAAGTGCAAAAAATATTTGGTAAGTGGACTCCTAAGCCATACATAATTTTTTAAAACATTTTCTCTACAAGTAGCAATATAGGGTAATTTACCGAACTCAAGTTTTTTTAAAAATTATTTCATATGTGCAAAGTTGTTCTATACATATTTTCCACCTAAAGTAGTTATTATTTTTTAAATCGTAATTTGAGAGAGTATATGAAGTAAAGTCCCATATCTTATGGTGTACGAAAGCAATGTGCATCAAGTAAGTAAGTGTGAGGCCACCATCAGCTTTGGGTTTGAGTTACCCAATACCTTGTGACATGGTATTAGAGCCTAGATGAAGCAGGTGTTGACATGGTATTAGAGCCTAGATGAAGCAGGTGTTGTCAAGTAAGAGCATCTCCAATGGTTGTGCTACTAGTCATGCCAAAGTCAAAAAAATGGCTTAGCTTCACAAAATTGGTGCTGCAATGGTGTGTCATTGCTCTAGCCAAAAAATTGCAAAGTCAAACTTTGAGCCAAATTTGGCTCTAGGTTTGGCAAAGCCATCTTGATGCTAAATGAAGGAAGGAGAAAGAGATACGAGGGCAAAGAGCATCCAGCGACTAGAAAAAGAAAAAAAAAAATTTAGTTGAATTTGGCAAATGATTGTGCCAAACTGGCAAGTCTCCATTGGAGTGGTATAGCCAAAAATTGACTTTTGTGCACTGTAGCAAGCCAAAAAATAACTTTGGCAAAGCCATTTTGGCTTGGACCATTGGAGATGCTTTAAGCACATTGCATGTGAAGGAGGGTGTGAAGTGACATCCTACGTCGTCTAGGTACGAAAGTAATGTGCAATATATAAGCGTGAGGGCATCTTCAGCTCAAAAGCTAGCTTTTGAGGCTGAGTTCTACCAAGACCTTGTGACAGTATATTTGCATAAATGTATGACAACATTGAACGGGTGTTGCATGCTTCTTATCAGGGCACAGTTTGGGCTGCCAATTGGCCAACTCTGGATTGCCAAAGTTTTGGAAAGGTGCATCTCTAATTAGTGAAGCATCAGGCCAAGCCTTAACAGTGGTCGCAAAGTTGCTGTGAAATATTAGGATGGATTGTATTATTCCAATCATGAAAATCAAGTAGTTCAAAATTTCTTACAAGTGCATGAGTTAATGTAATAATTGATGTTTCAATCTTAGAAGATGCATCCACACAATGTGTTTTACAAACACAGTTTATTGTGTATAATATATTGTTGCGCTCAGTTTATTGTTTGTTGTGTTTATGTTGTTATGCACACAGAGATGCTAGGTGCTGATTGTTGAGTAGTTTTCATGGGTCTGGATTTTTTCTGTTCAAGATATTTTAAAGCTCATTTTCTGGGGTAATATGTGTTATTTTTAGAGAATTTCAAGATTAGGGAATAATTAGGATATCATCCCCTATTTATATTAATGAAGATTAATAATTACAAGGGAGCCCTAAGGCATAGAGTAATTACAAAATAATAACCCAAATAATAATATATAATGCTAACACTCCCCCTTAAGCTGGTGCGAAGATATCTCTCATACTCAGCTTGCCTAAGATGTCATGAAATGACTTACTCCCAACTCCCTTGGTGAGGATGTCAACAAGTTGTTTTTCAGACTGCACAAAGGGAGTACATATAGTGCCACTAGTGAGTTTCTCCTTAATGAAGTGGCGATCAATCTCAACATGCTTTGTCCTGTCATGTTGAACCTGATTGTGAGCGATGTTGATAACGGCCTTATTATCACAGTATAACCGCATGGAATCCATCTGATCAATACCTAGATCACTTAACAATAACTTAATCCATAAGAGCTCACACACCCTTCAATGTTATTTCATACATGAATCCATCACAACCAATATAACAATTTACTCCAAGAGCCAACTTGTTCATTAAACTAAGGTGATGAATTTTACAACTTCCACATTTACATGTCCATAAAACCTCATACCCAATCCCAAGTTCTACAAACAAAATGACAATTACAAAAGAAGAACCCCAAGGGTGTACAAGACAACAACAAAATAAGTCTAACAGCCTTAGTACAAAACTATAAGTCTTTACAGCAAAATATTCTCAACTGTCTATCCTGACACAGCTTACTTCAAGTCACCACTGTAGTGGTACAATATTATTTCCTGAAAAATAAAATAGAGGTGAGCTCTATGCCCAGTAGGAATACATTTAACTAAGTATTTAATCATTCGAATAAATTTATGGCATTCTTGAGACAAAACATAATAAGGAGTCATGAACACATGTAATCTTCACTAATTATATAAATACACAACGATTTAGCATGGATAATTACATTTCACACCTTTACAACACAACATTTGAACAATCACATCAAAGGAAAACAAACCATGAGTCCCATGTAAGAGTCCAATACAAATTGCTTTAGTTTCAAAAACCATTCCCACATTTGCAGACTATTATACGGCGGGAAGTGGGCTCCTCAAGAAAACCATCATTTTTTTCACTTTCGCCGACTACAATATGGCAAGACTGTGTGCACACCCAAAAACATCTTTTCCATATTCGTCCAGCGATAAGTCTAGACAGGGCATTTGGGCACCTTTTAACCTCCCCGCGCGCGGGTACCAACACAACACCACATTTTCCAAAACCGACTCTTACTTGGACTCATGCACAATTAACCATTCTATCACATCTTGTCCCATCAACAAGCATCCATCATCACAATAGATAAAACACCACATAATATTCAAAGAATAATAATATCTAAGTCACAATTCTTTTACCATATCAACATTCACATCTTTCATCTCTTGATTATTCATAATATTCCATGAATTAAAGAAAATTTCATTCAATTTAATGTTTTCTACTCAATTTGAAAAGTTAGGGTTTTACCAACTTTGGGGGTTTCTCCTTCATCATAGATATGGGTTTTAGTAACATTTATATACATATTTTGTCAAAAGGATTTAAGAAATTTTAAGCAATATCGAGTAAAATGGTTTATTCATGTGAATATGGTTTTAATCCAATAAGATCTTCAAATTAGCTCATAAGTCATAACAATATCATGAAATTCCTCCAAAATAAAGAAATACTAGGGTAAAAGTATCCCTACCTCAAGATTGGAAGCTAAGGATGAAGACCCATCTTCGAACTCCAATGAAATCACAAAACAATCGGTAAAAGTTTTGATCCATGCTTGTTTTTCATCCTTCTTGAAAGATTTAGGGTGAATCTTTGGTAAAAAGAAGAGAAATCAAGGGTTTGGAAGGTTAGGGTTTCGGGTTTGGAGGATGGGAGGAGAAGAAAGGGATAAAAATAAAGTTTTTAGGCCAAAAAGTCACTTTATAATGTCTGTTAGTGACCTGGTTGCTCGAGCGAAGGAAGCTTGGCTTGAGCGTAGAATAGAAGCTCCCAGAATCTCTGAAAATCGCGTAGTTTGCTCGAGCGAAGAAAAGCTCGCACGAGCGAGCATGCTTCCAGCACAAAAACTTAAAATCCAAACGGGCATAACTCTCTTGTCCGGACTCCGTTCTAGGTCGTTCTCTTGTCCAAATCGAAGCCTCGGAAATAAGCTTTTCAATGGTTCTAGTCTTACATCCAAATTCGAAGTATGGAAAGAGAAAAGGGCAAAAGAGTGAAGGTTGGTCAAAAACAAAAACTTAAATTTGGGACTTTTGATCTAATCTTGCTTAAATACCTTGTTAAGACTTTAATCAAGGTTCCAAACATCACCCAAGGATTCTCAATTATAATATTTAAAGTTCACTTACCAAACCATCAATATCAAGAGTCCGACAATCATACAAGTTTTAAGGTGATGGGGCACCAAGTTACACCAATCCGATAGTAATTAGAATCCGAGTTATTACACACCCCTTGTGCCATAGTTCTAAACTTAACTTCTGCACTTAACCTGGCAACCACATTCTGTTTCTTACTCCTCCAAGTAACTAGGTTGCCTCTAACAAAGGTGCAATACCCTAAAGTCGATCTCCTATCAGTTATTGATCCAGCACAGTCAGCATCTGTATAGGCTTCCACACGAAAAGATCATACTTTGAAAAATAAAGACCCTTACCAAGAGCAGACTTCAAGTACCTCAAAATTCTCATGACAACCTCGAAGTGAATCTGATGAGGAGCATGCATAAACTGGCTAACCACACTGACAACAACAATAATGGCCCTGTTTGGTAGAGCTGTGGGAAAGTGCTTATAGCTTATGCCTAAACAGCTTATAGCTTATAACTTTCAGCTTAAGCTGATTTCCAGCTTATTCTTAAAGCATCTCCTGCCCCACTCAAAGAATAAGCTGTTTTCTGACTTACACAAAGCTATAAGCTATAAGCTATAAGCTAAACCAAACACATCAAAATAGCTTAAATTAAGCTGAAAGCTGAAATAAGCTGAAATTAAGCTGTACCAAACAGGGCCAATATCATGACGGGAGTGAGATAGGTAAATGAGCTTACCCACTAATCGCTGATAGCTCCTCCTATCAGCAGTTTCTCCTCCTTCATTATCCCCCAATTTTTTATTGGATTTCAATGGAGTGTCACAGGCCTTGCAGTTAAGCATCCTAGTTTCCTTCAACAGGTCAAGCACATACTGTCTCTGTGAGATAAATATCCCATCCTTGGAGCGGGCAACTTCAATTCCCAGAAAATACTTCAAGCTTCCCAAGTCTTTGATTTCAAACTCACTGGCTAAATATTTCTTCAACAGAATTATTTCCTCACTATCATCGCTCGTAAGAACTATGTCATCTACATAAACAATAAGTGTTGTAGTCTTACCACATGAGGAATGTTTCACAAATAAGGTGTGATCTGCCCTGACTTTGTTTGAGGCCATATTTAAGCATAGCCTAAGTGAATCTCTCAAACCAAGCCCTGGGAGACTTTTTGAGATCATATAATGACTTTTGAAGCTTGCATACTTTGCCTTCTGTCTGATGATCCTCAAAACCAGGAGGAATGTCTATATATATCTCTTCTTTGAGGTCACCATGGAGAAAGGCATTCTTTACATCAAACTGATGAAGTGGCCAATCTAGATTAGCTGCTAGAGAGAGAAGTACTCTAACTGAATTCATCTTAGCCACGGGTGCAAAGGTCTCCTGATAGTCAACACCATATGTCCAAGTGAACCCTTTTGCCATAAATCTTACATTGTAACGCTCAATAGAACCATCCGCTTTGTGTTTCACAGTATATACCCATTTGCATCCCACAGGTTGTTTGCCCATAGGTAACTCAGTCAATTCCCAAGTGTCATTCTTCTTAAGTGCTTTCATTTCCTTAATCATGGCAAGTTTTCACTCAGAGGTAGCAAGAGCATCCTGAAAATGGTTAGGAATGCTAACAGAGGAAATATTTGATACAAACGCTCAATATGAGGATGACAAATGAGAGTAGGACACAAAATGTGAGATAGGATGTTGAGTACAAGATCTCACACCCTTTCTCTTGGCAATAGGAACATTAAGATCAATGGACTCGAGATTCAAAGTTACCTGGACTATCATCAAAAGCAGGAGATGGCAGTGGAGGAGCAGAAGTGGTCTCTTGTATTCAGTTAACTTTTTATCTGTCTTTGTCCCTGACATAAACTTGCCCTTCTCTATCCTTGGTGACATTGGGTTCTGTAGTCCCACTAGTAAGAGGTTGTGGTGCAAGAACAACTGGTTCTACCATAGGAATCATAGGAATCGCTTCACACCAAGGCTCCCCTTACAGGGAGGACTGTGACACCAGAGATGACAAGAAATAGGACTGAGACTCAAAGAAAGTGACATCCATGGACACAAACCACTTACGAGGAGGGTGGTAACACAACACTTGTACCCTTTTTGAGTAGGATAGTAACCTAGTTACTCTGAACCGGATCATACTCCACGTTGAGACCGGCTAGAAACTTAAAGACCCTTTCCTGTGCAATAAACTTCCAGTACCCGACTAAATCAGCAGTGCAAACAGGCTTATAGTCCTACAGGTGATCAAAGCATTTCTAGCCATTGGTGAGGAAGGTGAAGTACTGAAGAACCATCTGGTCCCCCTGAACAGAGCTCTCAATAGAGCGGCGTAACTCAAATGCTTGTGAGAAATTCCCTTTGCGAGAATAGGTGGTAGCCATAGCATCCCAAACATTTTGGGTAGTCTCCATAGATAAGTAGCCATCGCTAATGTCTGGCACCATCGAATGAATAAGTCAACCCATAATCAAAGAGTTGGTAATCTCCCATTGGTCATAACTCGGGTTAGTTGTGCTAGGTGCCTGTATCCTGCCATCCACATATCCCATCTTCCCTCTGCTTTTTAAAAACATAGTCAAACTCTATGACCACGCGAGATAGTTCTGACCATTGAATAGAGAGGTAGTGATTTTAAGACTAGGGTTAGGATTATCAGTCATTGTAGTAGGTATAGGGAAACTCTCACTCCTAGGTGTTCGAGAAGTAATGGACATGCCGGTAGAATCTGCCATAGATATACTGTACCACCGAACCCTTAACAAAACTAGTGCCAAACACAAACCCGAAAGGTGGAGGAATACAAACACAATGACTACTAAGAAAAATTAAAGACTTAAAAATTTCATCAACCCTTTTTTTTCTTTTGTGTGTTTTTTTTTTTTCTTTACTACATTTTTTTTTTTAAAGATTAAGGGGGAAAAACGAAGCAGAGGTTTAGTTGTTGAATACAGACCACAGAATGTAACTTAACTTACATATCACGTAACTCAGTGAAGCAGACGTTTAGGTGTCGATAGGGACAGACAACAGGGATAGACGACGACTCACCCTTTCTCGTCCCTCGCCAACGACGCTAAGGCCAGGAGGCCTGACGGCAGTGGTCGACTGGGCTGGAAGAGCCCAACGACTGGCTTTGTGGTGGCTCTGTGTGTGTCGACTGGCTCTGTGTGTCAAAGGGGTGTGACACTTGGCTTTGTAGTGGCGATTGACAATTGTATAGGTGAGGAATTTAGGTTTTAGGGTTTTGCTCTGATACCATGTTATTTTTAGAGAATTCCAAGATTAGAGAATAATTAGAATATCATCCCTTATTTATATTAATGAAGATTAATAATTACAAAGGAGCCCTAAGGCATAAAATAATTACAAAATAATAAGCCAAATAATAATATATAATGCTAACAATATGTGCCTATGCAGCTGTCCACGTAATTCTCACCCTCCTAAAATTTAGCTTACAATTGCAGTGGTGCTTTAAATTGAAGAACACAAGTGTTAAACGTTAGAAATTAATGTAAGATTTGAATTTTGAACTTGAGTATTGATTTCGAGGAGATCTGGTCCTGTGATTTGAAATTGAAAATCATGTTTTTCATTGAACATTATAATATCATTGTGGAAGGAAAACATCTACCAGTTGCACATGTATCCTTCCAATGTTTCATAGGTTATTTGGTATTGATTCTTTCAAATTAGCCTATATGTGAATTGATCAAATAATTGTAGTGATCTGGAGCTTCTGGTCTGTTACCTCACAGACAAACACGGATTACTGTTCAAATAAGCTGGACATTTAGTTGCTCCATTATCATGTTGTAACAATTCTATGACACGGTTTCTTTCTCTTTTGGTTCTATTAGTATTATGTTTTTTTAATAATAGTAGTAGTTTCATTGTTCTAGTACAGGTAATGGCTAGTGACAGGAGAAAATGAATGAATATGTAAATAGGGTTAGTGACGGATTGCTTTCGTAATATGTATTAGCGGTTTGTCTTTTGTGTGATGGCAAGTGCTAATAGGCAGAGAACTCCTTTTGTTGTATTTTTTGTTTTTCTTTGTTTTTCTTCTCTTTTTTGGTAATTGTCTTGTTCAGTTGATTCTACTTTTCCTAATTTCATGAAAGCAACCATTTTATTTTCATGGTTTTCTTGTGGTAGGTTCTTATGTGACTCATGAGACAAATCACTTTGTGTACTTCTATTTGGACTCAAAAGCTGTATTGCTGTTCAAATCTGGCTGAGCATGGTGATTGTGGAAATGCTGACCGCAACATCGATGGTGATAGTGTTGTTGCCAATCTAGCATGTGTGTATGTAGTAATTGATGACTCCTGTCATTTAAAAATGTCTAGCAAGACATTCTTGTGCTCAACTTGTATATTTGTTTTGACATAAATTTGGTTTGAATTTTTAATGGACTTGGATTCTGGTGGTTCAGTTTGTTGTGTTTTCTAGGGTTTTGCCAGTTTATCATTGAAATCCAGAAATATAGTGGTGCAAAATTGATTGTATTAATCACTAGTGTTCTTGTTTGGTAATTCTGTTGGCTATCTCTTAATCCTATCTTCCCAAACAAATATGGCCAGAGGGGGACAAAGCTGATGGATCTGGTGTGGTTAAATTTACTTTTTTGTCTTGTTGATTAAAAAGAAAAAGAAAAAGAAAATTTACATTTTAGGGTATGAATTGAATCTAGACAGCTCATATAAAACCAACAAAATTGCATTCTTTTGCTTGACTGGAAGGTGAAGTCTGATGGAGAAAATTACAACAATAGATAAGTGGGCCTAAAGAACTGTCTCATTCTAAGAGAGGATTTGTGTGTGGACCATTATCTGGTTTGGAAAGTTAATTATTTTAGTTTATTTTTTGATTTTTTTATTATTGTAATTTGATTAAAAACAATTGTGTTTGAGAAGTTAGTTTTTTTTTTTTTTATAATTAATTTGATAGTTGTGAGAAAAAAAAGTGAAATGATTATGATTTGAATGTGATATTTTATTTTATTGACTATTTTAATTGAAAAATGTTAGGGATATTAACAATTTTACTAACACACTCACAAATTGATATAGATCTCATACGAAGTGATGGTTGATCTTATCAAAACTTGTGAGTGTGTTAGTAAGACTATTAGTAAATGTGTAAGTTTTCCCAACATTGTTGATTTTAATTTATTTTATCTTTATTAATTATTTTAACTAAAAGAAACCATCGCCAAACCCTATAGGTTCCAAATTTTCTACCAAATAAATTATCAAATTTCTACTAAATAAATGATCAAATGTCTCACATAGGTGTGAGATTTATAAAGACCTCACACTCATGTGAGGTTTTTGATCACTTATTTAGTAAAAAATTTTATATTCCTAATATTACCAAAAAAAAAAAAAAAAAAAAAAGAAAAGAACAGGGGCCAAACTACTAGTTGTACCACTGGGATGTGATCCCAACTCTCTTTTCAACAAGTGTGCAAGAGAGGGTCAAGGAGATGTTCTAAACAACTTATCACTTTTGTTTTTATTTTTTATTTTTTACTTCCATCTCAACATAATAATATCGTTTGGCGAGTTCAACTTTTTTTTAATAGTACAATTATTGTATTTTAAAAAAATTAATTTTTAAAATTACTCTTTGATAATATATTTTTTGAAGAATATTAATTATTATAATTGTATTTTTTGTGTTATTAACAAATTTTTTTTTAAAAATAAAATAAAAAATTAATATTATTTTAGTCTTTCATTTTTAAAAATAGATTAATATTTTTAGATAATAAAAAATAAAATAAAATAATTAATATTTTAAAACGAAAAGAGTAAGATAATAGCAGCTCAGCACTTGATATTTATCAAAATTGTCTCCCACAACCGTAATAAATAATATTAAATTTTATAATTTTAACTAATAATATTAAATTAAAACGTCTTGCCCCAAAATCACAGCATAATTTTTCGCTTTGCTATCTCTGTGACTCTGATTCCCAAGCCCTCCAATGCGACTAATCAGCAGCACACAGAAAAGTAGTATTGGATTCTATGGGCCTTTCGGATTCTCTTTACTCCTTTTGGCTGACACCTTTTTCATTTATTTATTTATTAGTCTAGCGCTGATGTAAATGTATGGAATAATTATAAATATTTATATTTTTTTTAATATATAAAATTATATTTTTTAAAAAATTTATAAAAATAATTTAACAATCTTATCGCTAATCATAATGTATGAGAGAAGTTAAAAAATACAATAATTATGTACGGGTTGTATCTATAATTATTTGCATGAGGGGATTTTGACTAAAGCTCTCAGAAGGCATGTGGATTGGAAAAAGTTAATAAATACTGATCAAAAAATTTTGACCAAATCAATAAATACAGGCATGTGAAAAAGCATGTGAATTGGAAAAAGTTAGTAAACGTTGAGGATTTTTTTTTTAAAAAAAAAATCAAAAATTTAGAAAATTAAGATTGTGATATTGAAACTCCCACAAGACTTGGGGTTAGAAACCCTTTTTTTCCTTCCTGGATAATGCTAGGGATACCAAATTTTTTACCAAACAAATGACCAAATGTCTCACATGGGTGTGGGGTTATTTGGTAGAAAATTTGGGACCTCTAGCATTTTCCTTCCTTATATATAAACTAACATATCATTCGTGCTATACACGGATTGTGTTTACAATCTATACTATATATTAAGCAAAAATGGGTTTTTAACCCCAAACCTTGTGGGAGGTCCAATCTCCCAATCTAAATTTCTTGATTTTTTTATTTAAAAACAAAAAAACCTTAGTATTTATTAACTTCTCCCCAACCCCCAAATCTTACCCTCATAATAACATTTAAATGCATTAAGAACAAGTATAAAAAAATTTCTTTGAAATCCAACACATATGAATTCCTTAAAAAGTCTCAACACATATGATTATTATCCCTCATAATAACATTTAATATATTAAAAACAAGTATAAAAAAAATTTCTTGAAAAGTCCAACACATATACAGAGACCCTTCTCTATTATAGTGTTACTAGCATATTACCCGTGCTATGCACGGATTGTGTTTACAATTATCTATATATGTGAATTGCGATTTTTAAATATTTGTTTTTAAATGGCTTCTTTTTTTCCTTTTTTATATTATATTAAAGTTTAATATTTTGATAATAATCATATGTGTTAGACTTTTCAAATAATTAAATGTCTTTTTATTTATTTATTATATTATATTAAAGTTTAATATTTTGATAATAATCATATGTGTTGGGCTTTTCAAGAAATTTTTTTATGCTTGTTCTTAATGCATTAAAGTGTTATTATGAGGGATAATAATAATATGTGTTGAGACTTTTTAAGGAATTTATATGTATTGGATTTCAAAGAATTTTTTTTATACTTGTTCTTAATGCATTAAAGTATTATTATGAGGGTAAGACTTGGGGGTCGGGGAGAAGTTAATAAATGCTAAGGCTTTTTTTTTAAATCAAAAAATCAAGAAATTTTAATTGGGAGATTGGAGCTCTCACAAGGCTTAGGGTTAAAAACCTCATTTTGCTTAATATATAGTATAGAGTAGCATATCACCTGTGCTATGCACGGGTTGTATTTCATCACTTTGTCTTTTTTTTTTTTCTCCTAATAAAAAAAATAATTAAAAAAAAGAACCATTAAAATAGTAAATAAAAAAATTATTTAGAAGTATTGAACGAACTACAATCACATTTTTCTTTTTGTAATTGTTTATGTTTATCTAATTTCAATCATATTAAAAAAATCCAATTATAAACAAAAGGAGATAACTTCAATCATACAAATCACATTTTTTTTAATACTATTTAACTACAATCACATTTTTCTCATAATAAAAAAAATTAATTGAAAAAAAGAACCATTAAAATAGTAAATAAAAAGATTATTTAGAAGTATTGAACAAACTACAATCACATTTTTCTTTTTGTGAATGTTTATGTTTATCTAACTTCAATCATATTAAAAAAATCAAATTATGAACAAAATGAGATAACTTCAATCATACAAATCACAATTTTTTTTATTGCTATCTAACTACAATCATATTTTTCTCATAATAAAAAAAAATAATTGAAAAAAAGAACCATTAAAATAGTAAATAAAAATATTATTTAGAGCCGTTGAACAAACTACAATCATATTTTTCTTTTTGTGAGTTAATTTCAATCATATTAAAAAACCAAATAATAAACAAAAGGAGATAACTTCAATCATACAAATCACAAATTTTTTAATGCTATCTAACTACAATGACATTTTTCTCATAATAAAAAAAATAATTGAAAAAAAAACCATTAAAATAGTAAATAAAAAAGATTATTTAGAACCATTGAACAAACTATAATCACATTTTTCTTTTTGTGAGTGTTTATGTTTATCTAACTTCAATCATATTAAAAAATAAAATTATAAACAAAAGGAGATAACTTCAATCATACAAATCACAATTTTTTTAATACTATCTAATCATCATCAATAATTAAAAAAATCAATAACAAATTAAGTCAGTTGATAATTAAAAAGCACAATAATTTATTTTTGAAAAAACATAGTGAGTTAAAAAAATCAATTACGATTTTTTTTTTCTCAAAATACAATCTAATCATCATCAATAATTGGTACATTATGTGACCCTAATGAGTACAATCTATTTTGTTTTTCAAAAAACGCAGTGAGTTAAAAATCAAATCACAAATTAAGTGAATTGATAGTTAAAAAATCACAATAATTTTTTTTCAAAAAACACAGTGAGTTAAAAAAATCAATTACAATTTTTTTTTTCAAAATACAATTTTTTTTTTTCAAAATACAATCTAATCATTATTGTAACGCCCTCAAAATAATAATATTAAACCCATCAATATAAACATACATTTATATACAAAAGATCCACATTTCCTCAATTCATCAGAGTACTTCATTACAAAAGTATTACACGTTAGCAACAAAAGTAAATGCCCTACGGGCTTACAGCTTTCCAAATTAACACTTGGTTACAAAGAGAGTATTGACTCGGTTACACATTAAGCCCTTGGCATAGAATTTACATGTAACACATCAAACGGAGATAAGAGAACAAAAGTCTGTCCGCCTCTAGCCTCCCAAGCTATGTCCTTGGAGGTGGCATGCTACCTGAACCTGAAATGATGTTCCCATATAGGGTGAGCCACAGCCCAGCAAAGATATACTAAACCAAATATAAACAATGCCTAAAAGATTAGCAACTGAAAGATGGTCAATACTTATACCTCCATTTATATCTTATTTCAATTCCATGACAACTAAGTCTATGATACAATTCAATTTTCATTTCTTATTCAACTTTGAGTTTGAAAACAAGGTTCAGTACTCTGGCCAAAACATTTGATGAGGTTATAGTTCATCACTAGAACACCTTCGAAATTCACGGTGGATACCCATTTTGATGTTATATCAATAACACACAAACTACTTCCATACTTCACAAACGATGATGATATACATTTTAGTGTTATATCAAATCAAACCAACTTTTCAATAGATAAGCATATGAGCTATATCAATACCACAACAGATAAGCATATGAGCTATATCAATACCATAACAGATAAGCATGTTCCACATCAACAGATAAGCATATAAGCTGTATCCACACTTCACTAGACAAGCCTATGAGCTATATCTACACTTCACAAAGACAAGCATATGAGCTGTATATTCACTTCTCTAGACAAGCATATGAGCTGTGTCTACGGAGTTCATCCCCCATCTCCTCCCAATCCTATCCGGTTTAGAGGTACATCCCCCATCTTCCCCTAAACCGCGGAGTACATCCCCCATCTCCTCATCTACACAAGCAATGCATATAAACACAAAGGTTTTATACACAATATAACGCATGTAAACACAGAATCACATACTCAATCAATTAATACATAAATTTAATGTATTCTACTAACCGTCTACGCATAATGCATATAAACACATTGGTCATATACATAATCACTCAATACATACAGTTAATGTATTCTATCAACCGTCATACTCTAAGACACATCCGATTGATCAGTTTTAGTTTGCCTAATCATCATGCATTGTCTACAACAATCGACACTACCCTCCACCGGTAGCCCAAAGCAATTATTTTTAAGTAGGAAATAAATGCACAAATGGATAATATTTCAACATTTCAACTAGATGAGCAATAAAAGATTCATCTACACTCTTTAGTCACATACATTCCCAATTTTAACATTCTCAATTCAATTCCTCATTTTCTTCAATTAATCGTATGCATTAATTAATTAATCCAATTAGGGCAAATCACCATAGTTCACAAAACAACCCTAAGGTTCCATTTCCATCAATGTCCCAACATTAATCTCATTTCTCTATGCCTAACATGCATATAGGTTTATATATTTAAAACCCCAACTTTTGTAAAATTACACAAAAGCCCCAAACTTTCTCAAAATTACCCAACAACCCCCAACATATCAAAATGCTAAAATTCAAAGACAAAGCTCATAAGATGGAGTAGGTTATCCCTACCTCGAATGATGGGGCTCAACGAAGGAGATGAAGAAACGGAAATGCTCCAAATCCCGAAATTTTCAGATTAGAAGATAGCCCTCGACGATCAACACAACTTTTGTAAAGGCCCAAGGTGAAAAAACAACTCCTACTAGATCAATTCTAAGAGAGAAGTTAGGGTTTTAGAGTGAGGTGCTCTCCAATGGAGGTTTTGAAAAAGTAAGAGAGAGAAAGGAAATCAAAAAGTGATAAAAAAAATGATTTCACGGACTGATATAAAAACAGGTCCACTCGAGCGTACAACACCCCACTCGAGCGTCAGACACAGGTTCACGCTCGAGCGTCCCAAGATCCGCTCGAGCGCCGGATGCACTCTCCCAGAATTTTCTGCAGATGTCCAAAATGCTGAGAGAAGGAAGTTCACGCTCGAGCGTCCAAACGTCTGCTCGAGCGGAAAGGCCGCAACAAAATCCCGCTCGAGCGTCAAATATCCGCTCGAGCGGAGAGACCAAAACCTGGGCAAAAATTCTAAGTTTTAAAACACGACCAACTTATTCCCAACTTGTCCAACACAACCCAAAACTCTAATTAAAAGAGTAGGGGATAGAAATGAGGATAAGACAACAACGAATCTACGGAACCGAGTCCGGATTACAGTTAAACAACAACAGGAAATACCGGGATCGCTATAACCTTCCCCCCTTAAAGAATTTCGTCCCCGAAATTAAGGGTACGCCAAAACACAAGGCCAACAGATTACAGAGTATTCAACAATCGGGTCCCAAGGAAAGAAAATACTTTCACAACCAACCTCCAACTCACTCTTACCAAGGAAGAGACTAACCAAGGGAACACATTCTAAACGACCACACCTTAGGTACGTAAGCCTCAACAAACCAAACCTCCCCCGAAACAATTCACCAACAACCGACTAGCACCTCAAGCTAAGTCACTACTCAACAACACGACCAAAGCAAATCTTTAGAGTAGATAGTAAGAAAACATTTTCTTGTTCAAGAGGCATTTCTCAAAGATGTTTAAATTTTCAACGTTAACGTTCCGGGATAAATCTTGCGTTTTCCATACGAAAACTCAAAAGCTTTGTAAAATTTTTTTTTTTTTTTCACAAATACGGTGTTACCCAAATGCAGAGTTATCCACAGTTTATTTGTCAAAAAGATTAATCTAGAATTCTTTAAAATCCTTGAATTTAAATCAACTTTTCAACAACGCCCCCAGATGGTCCAAACACCGGGAAAATTTTGTTTTCCATTTCTTTCCAAAACAGCACTATCCACAACCATCACTCACACAGTGATGTCACAACCGACATAGAATATAACATTTCTATAATAATGGTTAATAGAAATAACGACAGTACTAACAACACATAAGGCATAAGAAAATCATGGTTTTGCGATTTTCATACATACATACATACATACTGTATAAAAAGCCAATCATTCACAATGATCAATCAATACATATATTAGATGTATCATTCCAATCGTCAGATTCAACGACAAAACATGTCCGATTAGTTTCAGTTTTCCCTAATCAACATACAAAGTTTACAATAAACGAGACTAAACTCAAGGTGACTAATGCCAACCCAAAGCCCGATACCAACAAGCTAACTAATCAATCTCATAAACTTTACATTCCGTAACCCACACACTGACGTGCCGCTAAAACCACTAACCCCAACCACGGAGTTCTCTACACAAACCACAAATTTTGGAATCTCACCGGATCTCCTAAAATTGAACCGCATCAACACTGCGTCTAAGGGAATCACCAACCCCCACCATGATTATCTAGCAGGCCTGATCGCCTCCTTGACTGAAGACCGACATGGTCAACCTCAATCACAACACGAACGCTACCCCTACACAACCAATAGGGTCACCACGGACTCACTAACTAGCAAGACCCAAAACACGAACCAACATACAGGTACCATTCCCACTAACTCGAGATACAAATCTCACATTCCCTAGAACATTCTCACATAATCTTGCCAACACCACGCAACTCGTGAAATCATCACATCTAACACATACAACTGTACTAGGCAAAACCTCCTTATTTTGCAAGCCCCCAATGTTACCGCTAGACAATCACCATGACCCAAACCCCGACACCACTACAAGTCGCCGACAAGGCTTTCAATGATTCACTCTTCTAACTATCCAGCAGAGTAAAGGTTCTCGCCCTCCTCACTATTAATCCACGTCTCTATCCGCAAACACCATACCACTGTGACTCCATCCACGGGTCACACTCTAACCACGGGCTATATACCCAATTAACCCTTCTGATAACATCCTCTGACCTGATCAGTGCTAAGGTACGAACCTATCATATTCGACCCAAATAAAGGAATTTGGAAGCTTAGGGAAACACCCATTATACTACTGCCCAAGATATAGTACCAGCTACCCACAACACATCGCTCCCGATACAACAATCACAACCTTATATAGGGACTAACATCCCCTCACTTAAAAACGGCCAATCAGTACACCTGCAATCTCGGTAACGTTACTCACCACGAAGATACACGTCTAACCTTAACAAAATTATGCGCTATGCCCCCATAGGACACCATATCAAATACGTGTTACATCTAGTACTAATCGCACACTTCACATCCTCTCGAGTTCACCCGACAGTAGACCGAAATCTATGCCACACACAAAATTTTAAATGGGTAGTACCCATGAAATTCCACACACTTTGTAAGTAAAACAGTTCTCGCTCCAATATTGCCTTGGCTAGGACACGCACCCCTCAGTGGTTCTTTCAAATTTTGAAAACATGGTTCCTCAGCCCTCATCTTTCCCAAATCAAGTCACATGCTTAATACAAAAAAAAAAAAAAAAAAAAATTATGGTTTTACAGCAACTTTATACATCAATAAAACTTTAGAGCTACAACATGCTCCACTTCACCCATTCCAAGGAAATTAACAAACAAAGCATATATGTATATATATATGGATAAACAAACAGTTTAGATGTTTCCACATCCCCAAAACACATTGGTTATGTTATCCCAGTTAGGCAACCCAAGAGGGGGGGTGAATTGGGTTATTAAAAATTTCACAATATTAAATATAACACAATATTCAGAATTTGAATAAATAAAAACAAACAGAATAATAATTATCAATATAAAAGAAGAAGAGATAGAGAGAGAAAATCAAACACTGCGATTTATAGTGGTTCGGCACGCCAGGCCTACGTCCACTCCCCAAGGAACCTCCTTGAGAATTTCTTTACTATCAATTGAATAAATACACCACCAAGCTTGTGGATTTGGCACAGGACTTACTCTTATCTATTGAGCCTCACTCAACAATAAATGCCTTACCCTTACAAAATCTCTCACAAAAATAAGGAATAAGAATAAGTGGTAATTGAACCCACTTTTACAATAATTCTCTCACAAAGAGTAGATATGAAAGTGTAAGAACAAAAACTAGACTTAGATCTGAAAGTGAAAGAGCAGAATACTCAGAATTTTGGAGCTCACAGAAATATTTTCTCTTTAAGTTCTTGATTTCTTCTCCACATCCAACACCTCTATTTATACACAAAAATATACCCGTTAGACACTCCTTGCTGACGTCATGGCTTACATAAGCACGCTCCTGACGTCATGGCTTACATAAGCACGCTCCTGATGTCATCGCTTACATAAGCAGGCTCTTGATGTCATTGCTTACATAAGCACACTCCTTAAATTTAAATAGTCAGCAAATGATAAGAATTAAAAATATAAAAATAAGATTGATTTTTTCTTCTTGTTTTTTTCAAACATGGAGCCACCGTTTTTGTAGACAATTCAATACAAAGTTCACAACTTTCAAACAAACAAATAATTTTCTCCATCTAGTTTATAATATATATATATATACATATATACATAACTCCATCTTGTTCTTCTTGTTTAATTATAATATGATATAATTAATGTAGTGTAAAAAATTTAATAGCGCACGTGATGTATTCTGCATATAATGTTATATAAGTTCTGATCAAAATTTTGCATACAGAAAAATCTCTATAAATAATATTTATGATGGATCTGAAAATATATGTCATCTTTAAAATATTGTATATGTTGTAAAGATTTTAAACTAAATGTATTTTACCACTCCATATTAATTTTGTCAAAATAAGACAACCCATAAATATTAAATTTGTCAAAATAATACAACCAATCAATCATTTTTGTCAAAATAATATAATTAATCAATTTGTCAAAAGATGAATAGTAATTAACCCTATTTTTCAAAAAGTGAATAGTAAAGTTTTTTGAAAATATTTAAAATAATCATTTTTGTCAAAATAATATAATTAATCGATTTGTCAAAAGATGAATAGTAATTAACCCTATTTTTCAAAAAGTGAATAGTAAAGTTTTTTGAAAATATTTAAAATAATATTTAACATATATATTTTAAAAAGATAATATTATTTTATTTAAATAATATTTAACAAATATATATATTTTTTAAAAAGATAATAATTTGTGTCAAATAATATGTATATTAACTAATATATTTTAGACATCATCAAAATTAAATAATATGATTAACAATCTCCCCCTTTTTGATGATGGCAATATATGTATGGATTTGACACAAAATAAATTTGACAAAATATTTGACAACCCTGCGACATATAATTTTCAAAATCATATTTTTTCTCCCCCTTTGACATCATCAAAATAAAGATGAAGATAAGAAACAAACACAAGGGATACAATAATCTGGGGGGCCAACAATAAAATAAGGGGCCGGCTGTCTTGTCGGAATCATTGTGGGGATTTTGTAGCATCTCGAGCGCAGGAAGTATGGACAAACAAAAGATTTGAGCAGATATAGCAGATATGCATCGAGAAATGGAGCAATGGAGTGTATAAAAAGTGACACAGATCAGAAGCAAAGATACGAAATCATCAAGTGTTTGAGAGAAAAATTTGTTTTAGCTCATTTTATAATCATGTCATTCCTTACCTTGTCTATCAATGAGTCGGACCTGCATGAGGTGCCTGTAATGCAGGCAAATGAGAGAGTACCCGTGACGCAGGCACATGCTATGCCTGTAAATGAGGGTGCTAGTGGTATTGGCAATCGAAATGATTTCGATGCTATTAATCACACTATGGCTCTTAGTACACAGGCCATGACTGCAGTTTCCAATATGGCGCGACGATTACAAGCAAGAGTACAAGAAAATCAGCAATGGAGAGATGAGGTGTGCTTGTTAAAGCAACAAGTAGTGAATATGTGTAAGGAGAAGAAAGAGCTAAAAAGAAAAAATGCACAGTTGGAGAATGCAGTGCAGTATTATGCAACGGTGATAATGCCAAGACTCACAGAAATCGAAAATAGAGAGAGGCATGTAACAGAGGCTCATGAAAAATTGTTGAGAGAAGTGAAAAAGAAAAAATCTGTGAAACCTTCTGAAAAGTTACCTGTAATCGAGTAATATTTTCTTTTTCTGAAATAAAATTGTGAGCATTTCTTCCTTTATTTATTTATGATTATTATTATTATTTTTTTTTAAAAATTTTGACTTTGCACAAAAAAATTGTTTGTTGGTGCAGATAAGGAGTATGGCAGATAAGAAAAAAAAATGTATATATATACTCCCCCTAAAATTATGCACAGAATATACACATGCCCTTTTTTTTTTTTTATATATATATATATATTTTTATAATGATTGTTAATCTCAAAATATGAGTCTCCCCCTGAGTTAATGCACTAGAAATTTCATAAAATTGAAGAAATAAATTACCAATCTATGACACCAAAGGCCCTTAAGATCTGGCCATAAACAACTACACCAAGTGCACTAGCAAAAAAGGAGAAAATAAAAATAAAAACAAATACTTCAATCAAGGTAGAAGCAACCAATATTAAATCCAAGAAAATTTGGAGCACATATAACAAGTAAAAAAATACAACACAGTGCAACAAAAATTTTAACATGTTGATCGGTGATAACCTTGATGAACGGAAGAAATTGAGACGATTGGGTAGATCGGTGACGAATTTTTGTAGATCGGCAATGGATCTTGATGGATCAGTCACGGATCTTGATGGATCGGTGATGGAACTTGATGAATCGGTGAAGATGGTGATGCAGATTTCGGGTGGAGAAGTGATGGAGTTTGGAAGATTAGTGAGGGATTTGGATGGATGGTGATAGTGATGAAAGTGATCGATGATTTTGTGGATGGTGGAGTTGGTTGTAGGCTATGGTGAGGGTGGAGATGGAGTCGGCTAAGGGTAGAGGAAGAAGGGGAGAGCGAGACAGCAAGAGAAGGAGAAAAAGAGAGAGTAAGGGAGAGAGTGGGTGAGAGATAGAGACGGAACGGAAGAGAGAGAGAGAAAAATTATATATATAAATATATGTATATTATTATTATGGTTATTATTTTTTATAATAATAATTATTATTACAATATTTATTTTATTTAATTATTAAAAAATTATTTTTTAATATAAACATTATATTGGAGTATTCATCATACCAAGTTCTGTTCTAATATAACAAAATTGTTCTTCATTTAGAGGCTTGGTAAATATGTCAGCTAATTGACAATTTGTAGGCACAAATTCGAGTTCAATGTCACCTTTGAGTACATGATCTCTCAGAAAATGATGCCTTATTTCAATGTGTTTAGTGCGTGAGTGCTGAATAGGATTTTTTGAAAGGTTAATGGCACTTGTGTTGTCACATTTTATAAGAATATGATCATAGTGAAGTCCAAAATCTTGAAGTTGTTGTTTCATCCAAAGCAATTGTGCACAACACCCAGCGGCAGCAATGTATTCTGCTTCAGCAGTTGACAAAGCCACTGAGTTTTGTTTTTTGCAAAACCAAGAGGTGAGTGAGTGTCCAAGAAAATGACAAGTGCCACTAGTGCTTTTTCGGTCAAGTCTACATCCCGCAAAGTCGGCATCTGAGTAACCAAAAAGTTCAAAGGTGGTTCCCTTAGGATACCATAATCCCAAATTTTGAGTGCCGACAAGATATCTGAAAATGCGTTTGACTGCGATGATGTGTAACTCTTTCGGTGCGGATTGAAAACGTGCACACATACAAACACTAAACATTATGTCGGGCCTACTTGCAGTAAGATAAAGTAAAGAACCAATCATACCTCGATATTTCTTCTCATCTACGGGTTTACCTTGCTCATCTTTGTCGATTTTTATCGATGTGCTCATTGGAGTTGCTGCAGGCTTTGATGATTCCATTTCAAACCTTTTGAGTAGATCTTTGATATATTTCGTTTGATTTAAATGGATTCCATCATTAGTTTGTTTAATTTGTAGACCAAGGAAGTAATTTAATTCCCCCATCATACTCATTTCAAACTCACCCTGCATGTCTTTAGCAAACTCTTTGCACAAATTTTCATTAGTAGCACCAAAAATGATATCATCAACATAAATTTGAACGATTAACATATCTTCCTTTTTAATTTTTATAAAAAGTGTTGTATCAATTTTTCCTCTACAAAAACCTTTGTCAAGTAGAAAATTACTCAATCTTTCATACCATGCTCTAGGAGCTTGTTTCAAGCCATATAAGGCTTTTGAAAGTTTGAAAACATGATCCGGGTATTTATGATTTTCAAAACCGGGAGGTTGTTCAACATAAACTTCCTCCGAAATGTACCCATTTAAAAAAGCACTTTTAACATCCATTTGATATAATTTAAAATCTTTAAAACACGCAAAAGCAAGTAACATTCTAATAGCTTCAAGTCTAGCAACTGGTGCAAAAGTTTCATCAAAATCAATTCCCTCTTCTTGATTATAGCCTTGAGCTACTAATCTAGCTTTATTTCTAGTAACAACTCCAGATTCGTCCATTTTATTTCGAAAAACCCATTTTGTACCAATAACAGGATGATCCTTAGGTCGAGGGGTCAAAAACCAAACTTCATTTCTTTCAAATTGATTTAATTCTTCTTGCATTGCTAAAATCCAGTTTTCATCATTTTCAGCTTCTAAAAATGATTTTGGTTCAATTTGTGAAACAAATGCCAAGTTACCACAAATATTTCTAACAGAGGAACGAGTTTTTATACCTTTCGCCGCATCACCTATGATGAGGTCTTTGGGGTGGCCATGAGCATACTTCCATTCTTTTGGTAGATTTGAGTCATTTTCTGGAAGAGCATATATTTCTTGAAGATTCTCCATTGTCATTTCTTCGTCATGTTTGCGTAATGGATTTTCTTCATTTTCCTTTTTATAAATACTCTCCATGCTTGGTTGATTTTCTACAATATCATTACTTAAAAGATTCTTGGAAATAATATCGTTAGATTCATCAAAAACAACATGCACAGATTCTTCAACAAGTAGAGTTCTTTTATTAAATACTCTATAAGCTTTACTAGACATAGAATAACCAAGAAATATAGCTTCATCCGATTTAGCATCAAATTTTCCTAAATTATCTTTATTGTTATTTAATACAAAGCATTTACAACCAAAAGCACGCAAGTGACTAATATTAGGTTTTCTACCTTTCCAAAGTTCGTAAGGAGTTTTCTTAAGAATAGGTCTAATCATGGCACGGTTTATAACATAGCATGCAGTGTTTACAGCTTCCGCCCAAAAATATTTAGGCAAATTATTTTCACAAAGCATAGTACGAGCCATTTCTTCAAGAGTTCTATTTTTTCTTTCAACCACACCGTTTTGTTGAGGAGTCCTAGGGGCTGAGAAATTATGATCTATTCCTAAGTCATCACAAAACTTAATAAAATCATCATTTTCAAATTCTCTACCATGGTCACTTCTAATACTACAAATATTAAGATTTTTCTCATTTTGAATTCTTTTACAAAGTTTTGAGAAATTATAAAAAGCTTCATTTTTGTGTGTTAAAAATAATACCCATGTATATCTAGTGTAATCATCAACACAAACAAGGGCATAAGATTTTCCTCCTAAACTTAATGTTCTAGATGGTCCGAATAGATCAATATGCAAGAGTTGAAGCGGTCTAGTAGTTGAAACGATATTTTTGGATTTAAAAGAAATTCTAGTTTGTTTTCCAAATTGACATGCATCACAAAGTTTATCTTTTTCAAAAACAATTTTTGGTAAACCTATGACTAACTCATTTTTTGAAAGCTTGGAAATTAAATCAAAATGAGCATGTCCTAATCTTCTATGCCAAAGCCAACCATTATCATTTATAGCAGATAAACATTTAATGTTAAAATGAGAAGATAAATCATGTAAATCAAACACATATACATTCTCATGTCTATAACCTACAAATAAAGTTTTATTTTCTAAGGTATTTTCAATAGTGCAATGAGTTTTCTCAAAAATAACTCTATAACCTTTATCACATAATTGACTAATACTAAGCAAGTTATGTTTTAAACCTTCAACAAATAAAACATTTTCAATAATAGGAGAGGGATTTTTACCAATACTTCCTACACCAATGATTTTACCCTTGCTATTGTCGCCAAAAGTCACATATCCGCCATCCTTTGGTTGGAGTGTGGCGAACATAGCTTTATTTCCAGTCATGTGCCTCGAACATGCACTGTCGAGATACCATCTATCGTTACTGGATTTTGTCTTGAAACATACCTACAAAAATTTGATTTCTCTATTGGTACCCATTTTTTCTTGGGTCCATAAAAGTTAGAATTTGATACCCTTGAGATATCCTTAGGAACCCACATCTTTTTTATTTTAGCAAAAGGATTTCTTTTAATAGGACATGAAGGTGAAATATGACCTTTTGTTCCACAAAAATGACATGTGAGATGAGAGTGATTAGAAGATGCATATACAAAACCATTTTTGGCAGTTTTTACTTTTGAAAAAGGTTTATATCCAATTCCGGCTCTACCAAAAGTACGGTTTTGATTTTTAAGAATTTTATCTAAAGTCTCTCTACCTTGAGTGAACTTTGAAAGAGTAGTTTTCAAGTCTTCAATATTTTCTTTTAAAATAATTTGCTCATTTTTTAAAGACTCGTTTTCTTTTTGCAATACAACTAAATGTTTTTCAGAAATTGAAGACTCTTTTTGAGTTAAAATCTCATTTTCCTTTTTCATTTTCATGGCTTCATTTTCTAAAGCATTTATCTTGGAAGTCAATGATTCATTTTCTTTTGATAAACTTGAAATTACTTTCTTTTGACAATTATTTTTCAAACTAAGTTTCTTAAATTCTGCATGTAATTCATCAAAAGCTAATTGTAATTCATCAAATGTAAAGGATTCGTCATTTACCTCATTTTCATTTCCAAGTGCCATTAAACATAGGTTAGCAACCTCGTTTTTGCAAACTTCGGTTTCTGTGTCACTTTCATCACTATCTTCTCCCCATGCTGCAATCATAGCTTTCTTTTTGTCCTTCTTGAATTTTTTCTTAAGTTCTGGACATTCTGATTTGTAGTGTCCAGGTTTGTTGCATTCATAGCAGGTTACTTCAGATTTTTTGTGATTTTCTCCTCTTTGAAAATCCCTGTTGTTGAAGTCTTTTCTGAAAAAATTTCGTACACCTTGTTTCTTTCTCACAAACCTTTGGAACTTTCTAGTGATGAATGCCATTTCCTCATCCTCATCTGAATCATCTTCCTTATTCTCTTGATGTTTCGAGGTGGATTTGAAAGCTATTCCTTTCTTCTTGTTGTTGTCCTCCTCTTCCTTTCCTTCTTGCATTATGAGCTCATGAGTTAAGAGAGATCCCATTAACTCATCTAGACTTAGCTTTGATAAATCCTTGGCTTCGGTAATGGCAATGACTTTTGTCTCCCAACTTTTTGGCAATGACCTAAGCACTTTTCTTACAATTTCAGCATTAGTATATATTTTGCCAAGAGAAGTTAAACCATTAATAATATCAGTAAAACGAGTAAACATTTGATGAATAGTTTCATCAGGCTTCATTTTAAAAAGTTCATAATTATGGACTAGCAAACTGACTCTAGATTCTTTAACTTGTTCGGTTCCCTCATGAGTCACTATAAGCTTGTCCCAAATTTCTTTAGCGGTTTTACATGTGGAAATTCTATTGAACTCGTTGGCATCTAAAGCACAGTACAACATGTTTGTAGCTTTGACATTAATTTGGGCCATTCTAGTATCTGATTCATCCCACTCATCTTCAGGTTTTGGTACCCTAAGTCCATCTATAGTTTTGGTAGGAATTTTTGGACCATTACAAATAATTTTCCAACATTCATAATCATTAGATTGAATATGTATGGTCATCCTAGTTTTCCAATAACTAAAATTTGTGCCACTAAATAGAGGTGGCCTATTAGATGCTTGTCCCTCGGGTAAGGAATAACTAGGGGTTGCCATGATCTACTCTGAGACGGTTAAGTCACAAAAACTAGAGTCTAGGCTCTGATACCAATTGTTATCCCAGTTAGGCAACCCAAGAGGGGGGGTGAATTGGGTTATTAAAAATTTCACAATATTAAATATAACACAATATTCAGAATTTGAATAAATAAAAACAAACAGAATAATAATTATCAATATAAAAGAAGAAGAGATAGAGAGAGAAAATCAAACACTGCGATTTATAGTGGTTCGGCACGCCAGGCCTACGTCCACTCCCCAAGGAACCTCCTTGAGAATTTCTTTACTATCAATTGAATAAATACACCACCAAGCTTGTGGATTTGGCACAGGACTTACTCTTATCTATTGAGCCTCACTCAACAATAAATGCCTTACCCTTACAAAATCTCTCACAAAAATAAGGAATAAGAATAAGTGGTAATTGAACCCACTTTTACAATAATTCTCTCACAAAGAGTAGATATGAAAGTGTAAGAACAAAAACTAGACTTAGATCTGAAAGTGAAAGAGCAGAATACTCAGAATTTTGGAGCTCACAGAAATATTTTCTCTTTAAGTTCTTGATTTCTTCTCCACATCCAACACCTCTATTTATACACAAAAATATACCCGTTAGACACTCCTTGCTGACGTCATGGCTTACATAAGCACGCTCCTGACGTCATGGCTTACATAAGCACGCTCCTGATGTCATCGCTTACATAAGCAGGCTCTTGATGTCATTGCTTACATAAGCACACTCCTTAAATTTAAATAGTCAGCAAATGATAAGAATTAAAAATATAAAAATAAGATTGATTTTTTCTTCTTGTTTTTTTCAAACATGGAGCCACCGTTTTTGTAGACAATTCAATACAAAGTTCACAACTTTCAAACAAACAAATAATTTTCTCCATCTAGTTTATAATATATATATATATACATATATACATAACTCCATCTTGTTCTTCTTGTTTAATTATAATATGATATAATTAATGTAGTGTAAAAAATTTAATAGCGCACGTGATGTATTCTGCATATAATGTTATATAAGTTCTGATCAAAATTTTGCATACAGAAAAATCTCTATAAATAATATTTATGATGGATCTGAAAATATATGTCATCTTTAAAATATTGTATATGTTGTAAAGATTTTAAACTAAATGTATTTTACCACTCCATATTAATTTTGTCAAAATAAGACAACCCATAAATATTAAATTTGTCAAAATAATACAACCAATCAATCATTTTTGTCAAAATAATATAATTAATCAATTTGTCAAAAGATGAATAGTAATTAACCCTATTTTTCAAAAAGTGAATAGTAAAGTTTTTTGAAAATATTTAAAATAATCATTTTTGTCAAAATAATATAATTAATCGATTTGTCAAAAGATGAATAGTAATTAACCCTATTTTTCAAAAAGTGAATAGTAAAGTTTTTTGAAAATATTTAAAATAATATTTAACATATATATTTTAAAAAGATAATATTATTTTATTTAAATAATATTTAACAAATATATATATTTTTTAAAAAGATAATAATTTGTGTCAAATAATATGTATATTAACTAATATATTTTAGACATCATCAAAGTTAAATAATATGATTAACAGGTTACACAACGGAACCCAATGATCACAAAATAATAATCCACTGATTACAAAACGGATTAGTCAAAACAAAACCATCCCATCAGTATTACTACTATTACCGTCCCTTGCTGGACCGTCGAAGTTGGTCATCCCCATGCATAAGATAACCTACGAGCTTACAAGCCACGGACAAGAACTACTGACGTGCCCCCTCTGTCCACACCTGGAACAACTACAAACCTCCCCAACTGGGGCCAGGGAACTCGACTCTACCGAGGCCCTCGTAGTCTGGCCTGCTAGTCCCCCAAAACGATATTGTTCCTGCCCGGTCGAATGAAACTGAGCCTGGCTAGGTTGTAAAATCCCCAAAGAAGCCCCCGGCTGAGTACAGAAACGTCGAATGTGACCCGGCTGATTACACATCCAACAAGTAGGCGGTGCCTGAGCACGAGACTGGTTCAGAATCTGGGCTGATGAAGGCCCCAATGACTGCTCCCCCACTATATGTTTGATTGGCCCAATACCCGGCTGGCTAGAAGATTCTGGTGGTGCAACTACTGTTCGAACTGACAAACCAACCCCCTTCCTTTGTGGGCAAACTGAAACCTTGTGGCCCAGCAGACCACATCTGAAACAAAAGACGCCCCTCTGCTTACTTTCTCCCGAACCCAAATCCGACACTAGAAGGGTAGTTCTAGCCCGACCTCCCTGCTGCGAGTTTAAACCCCTCTGCCTCTTACTGGGCCTAGAGTACCTATAAACCGTAGGAGTCCCCACAATGGCTTCCTTCCTATCCTGGCCAACGCCCATCACCACGGGCTCTTCCCTATCTTGTCCCATAGCTAACACCGCTGCCTCAACATGAGCAGCCGCCTCAACAAGCACACTATATTTTTTTTGCCAAGACCCCGCTATCCTCACACGGATGTCATCACGCAGCTTACTCTCAAACTCAAAACAGCGCAAGTCCTCCGTCTCCACCAATTTTGGAGCAAACCTCGACAGGTTAGCAAACCATCTTTCGAACCGCACCAAAGGTGTAGTACCTTGGCGTAACTCCACAAACTGTTTCCGCAACTCTTCCCGAGCGGAAGGAGGGAAATCGTAACTTCCTCGCCTAGGCATCCTAGTAGAAGTAACAGAGACACGTTAGCACACTCATACATGTGCCGAAGCTAAACACTCACGTCCTAATACATGGACAACTGTAATTCACTCCACGTAAGCACATAAACACATAAGTATTTACGAATTTCATTTCCGGATAATGATAGTCCCGAGGCGTTACTAGAGTTCCGGTTAGAAACAGCATTGATCAAGTGCCTTTCCAACAGGACTCCCAGAAACCCAAGGATCCAATCAACATCCTAGAAACTAAATCCCATACCCACATAGTCACATAAGCATGTTATCAATTAAGCACATAGCATATGACACTACATCTAAGTCTCTATCAAGCGAGACAAACCCATTGTGATCCTAATCACTTCCCACGTACCCAAAGTATTCGAACCCGGTACGCTCTGATACCAAGTTGTAACGCCCTCAAAATAATAATATTAAACCCATCAATATAAACATACATTTATATACAAAAGATCCACATTTCCTCAATTCATCAGAGTACTTCATTACAAAAGTATTACACGTTAGCAACAAAAGTAAATGCCCTACGGGCTTATAGCTTTCCAAGTTAACACTTGGTTACAAAGAGAGTATTGACTCGGTTACACATTAAGCCCTTGGCATAGAATTTACATGTAACACATCAAACGGAGATAAGAGAACAAAAGTCTGTCCGCCTCTAGCCTCCCAAGCTATGTCCTTGGAGGTGGCATGCTACCTGAACCTGAAATGATGTTCCCATATAGGGTGAGCCACAGCCCAGCAGAGATATACTAAACCAAATATAAACAATGCCTAAAAGATTAGTAACTGAAAGATGGTCAATACTTATACCTCCATTTATATCTTATTTCAATTCCATGACAACTAAGTCTATGATACAATTCAATTTTCATTTCTTATTCAACTTTGAGTTTGAAAACAAGGCTCAGTACTCTGGCCAAAACATTTGATGAGGTTATAGTTCATCACTAGAACACCTTCGAAATTCACGGTGGATACCCATTTTGATGTTATATCAATAACACACAAACTACTTTCATACTTCACAAACGATGATGATATACATTTTAGTGTTATATCAAATCAAACCAACTTTTCAATAGATAAGCATATGAGCTATATCAATACCACAACAGATAAGCATATGAGCTATATCAATACCATAACAGATAAGCATGTTCCACATCAACAGATAAGCATATAAGCTGTATCCACACTTCACTAGACAAGCCTATGAGCTATATCTACACTTCACAAAGACAAGCATATGAGCTGTATCTTCACTTCTCTAGACAAGCATATGAGCTGTGTCTACGGAGTTTATCCCCCATCTCCTCCCAATCCTATCCGGTTTAGAGGTACATCCCCCATTTTCCCCTAAACCGCGGAGTACATCCCCCATCTCCTCCTCTACACAAGCAATGCATATAAACACAAAGGTTTTATACACAATATAACGCATGTAAACACAGAATCACATACTCAATCAATTAATACATAAATTTAATGTATTTTACTAACCGTCTACACATAATGCATATAAACACATTGGTCATATACATAATCACTCAATACATACAGTTAATGTATTCTATCAACCGTCATACTCTAAGACACATCCGATTGATCAGTTTTAGTTTGCCTAATCATCATGCATTGTCTACAACAATCGACACTACCCTCCACCGGTAGCCCAAAGCAATTATTTCTAAGCAGGAAATAAATGCACAAATGGATAATATTTCAACATTTCAACTAGATGAGCAATAAAAGATTCATCTACACTCTTTAGTCACATACATTCCCAATTTTAACATTCTCAATTCAATTCCTCATTTTCTTCAATTAATCGTATGCATTAATTAATTAATCCAATTAGGGCAAATCACCATAGTTCACAAAACAACCCTAAGGTTCCATTTCCATCAATGTCCCAACATTAATCTCATTTCTCTATGCCTAACATGCATATAGGTTTATATATTTAAAACCCCAACTTTTGTAAAATTACACAAAAGCCCCAAATTTTCTCAAAATTACCCAACAACCCCCAACATATCAAAATGCTAAAATTCAAAAACAAAGCTCATAAGATGGAGTAGGTTATCCCTACCTCGAATGATGGGGCTCAACGAAGGAGATGAAGAAACGGAAATGCTCCAAATCCCGAAATTTTCAGATTAGAAGATAGCCCTCGACGATCAACACAACTTTTGTAAAGGCCCAAGGTGAAAAAACAACTCCTACTAGATCAATTCTAAGAGAGAAGTTAGGGTTTTAGAGTGAGGTGCTCTCCAATGGAGGTTTTGAAAAAGTAAGAGAGAGAAAGGAAATCAAAAAGTGATAAAAAAAATGATTTCACGGACTGATATAAAAACAGGTCCGCTCGAGCGTACAACACCCCGCTCGAGCGTCAGACACAGGTTCACGCTCGAGCGTCCCAAGATCCGCTCGAGCGCCGGATGCACTCTCCCAGAATTTTCTGCAGATGTCCAAAATGCTGAGAGAAGGAAGTTCACGCTCGAGCGTCCAAACGTCTGCTCGAGCGAAAAGGCCGCAACAAAATCCCGCTCGAGTGTCAAATATCCGCTCGAGCGGAGAGACCAAAACCTGGGCAAAAATTCTAAGTTTTAAAATACGACCAACTTATTCCCAACTTGTCCAACACAACCCAAAACTCTAATTAAAAGAGTAGGGGATAGAAATGAGGATAAGACAACAACGAATCTACGGAACCGAGTCCGGATTACAGTTAAACAACAACAGGAAATACCGGGATCACTATAATTATCAATAATTGGTACTTTAAAAATAAAATCAGGAAAAAAATCAAATCAAATAACAAATATTTTTATGCTATCTAACTACAATCATATTTTTTCATAAATAATTGTAAAGAAAAACCATTAAAACAGTAAATAAAATATTAAATCACATTAAAAAAAGAACCATTGAACAAACTACAATCACATCACATTTTTTCCATAATAAAATAAATAAATAAATGAAAAAAAGAACCATTGACTAACTACAATCACATTAAAAAAAGAGTCATTAAACTAACTACAATAACATTTTTTTCTTTGTGAGTGTTTATGTTTATCTAATTTCATTCATATTAAAAATAAAATTAAAATAGTAAATAAAAAATTAAATAACATTAAAAAAACCCATTGAACTAACTACAACAATCATATTAAAAAAAAGAGTCATTGAACAAACTATAATCACATCACATTTTTCCCATAATAAAATAAATAAATGAAAAAAAATATTAAAATAACTACAATCACATTAAAAAAAAAAAGAATCATTCAACTAATTATAATCACATTTTTCTCTTTGTGAGGGTTTATATTTATTTAATTTCAATCATATTAAAAAATTAAAAATAAAAATAAAATAGTAAATAAAAAGATTAAATAACATTAAAAAAAAATCATTGAACTAACTACAACAATCATATTAAAAAAAAAAGCCATTGAACAAATTGCAATCACATCACATTTTTTCCATTATAAAATAAATAAATGAAAAAAAAACTATTAAACTAACTACAATCACATTAAAAAAAAAAAGAATCATTCAACTAATCATAATCACATTTTTATCTTTGTGAGGGTTTATATTTAACTAATTTTAATCATATTAAAAAATTAAATTATAATTTTTTATCCGCTAAACAAATCACAAATATTTTTATGGGCTATCTAACTACAATATTAAAACAGTAAACAAGAGAAAAAGTCAAGAAGGAGAAAACAAAAAGAAGACTTACTGTTTGCATACGTGGTCACTGAAGTTGAAAGTGTAGAAGTGAGAAGTCAATAAGAAGAAAACAAAAAGGAGACTCATTGTTTGCAATAGATATGTAAAAAGTTAAAAAGAGTGTGTATATTGGAGAAATTAAAAAGACTTAGAAAAATGTAATAAGCGCTAAGTGTTTTTTTAAAAAAAAAATCAAAAAAATTATAAAATTAAGGTTCAGATATTAGAACTCTTACAAAATTTGTGGATTAGAGATAGATATAAATAAATAGATAGATATAGATATAGATATTTATATTTATTTTAAATTTTTTTTAATATACAAATCATTTGTTTTGGAAAAGATACTGCAATAATTATGAGAGAAGTTAAAAAGTCTTGTGGATTGAGAGAAGTTAATAAATGCTGAGGTTAATTTTTTTTAAAAAAAATAAAAAATAAAAAAATTAAGATTGACATATTAAATCTCTCACAGGATTTAGAGGTTAAAAATACCCTTTACTTAATATATAGTATAGATATAAATATTAATTATATATTATGATTTGAAATATTTATAATGTGATGTAGCGTATGGAGTTACTTATGTGCGTATATATATTTAAAATTTAACAGATTTTAATAAGATTTTTAATCAAACTATGACTTTAACTGACTTTAACCACCACCACCCCCCCAAACACACACACACAAATAAATAAATAATAGGACAAATTTCATTTTATCTTCTTATGGTTTAAATTGTGTATAGATCATTTTAAAATCACTACATAATCTCTCATAATTACTAGATTGAAATGCATACTAATTTCTATTAACAAAAGATATTAATTGACAATTATACATTCATTTTCTCGTCTTCATCTTCTTTTTAATTCTCCTTCTGTTTCCCTTTCTTCTTTTCTTTTCACAAATCCAAAAGGTAAAAAGTAGATATATATATATTTTTTTGATAACTCAGGGTGTCCGAGCCAATTTGCAGACACCTCGACTAATCCTTGAAAGACCAATCCCACCGTCCACTAACGAGGACCCATTTAAAGTCAAAGCAGAGCTCTGTATGAAAAAAAGTAAATATATATGCATACACATTCTTCTTTTAAATTACATAAATATATACATATATAATTTAATTCAACTTTGCTTTCAATCCAGTAACTTAATCACCTATCAACTCAAAATCCTAATCTTAATCAATTCAATTTTGGCTATGGCGACACAGGCCGGCCCTAGGCCAAAGCCAGTGAGGCCTGTACTTAGGGCCCCAAAAAAAGGCCTCCAAATTCATTATCTTGTACTATATCAAAAATTTAAAATAACCCAATTTTGTTTAATTAATTTAGGTCATTTTAAAAGGTCCAATTAAAAAATATTTATAAGTGTTAATTGTTAGCCTAATTAAAAAAATAAAATATAAATTATATGTACGTCTGTGGGGCCTCTTTTTTTTTCTCTTTTTATAGCCCAATTATGTGTTTTTTAATGGTTTTTTTAAAATGTTTTATGTAATTTTATTTATTTATTTTGTAGATACATTTAATTTAGATACACTTAAAAATTATAATATTTGTACTTTAAAAAAAAAAGTTACCAAATACAAAAAAATATTAAAAAAATACGAATTACAAACTCAAATAATTATTTTTAAAAATTCTAAACCAAACCGAATGATATTTATTTTTATTTTTTATAAATATCTAAAAAGGTCCAAAAAAAATTATTTCGCCTTACTGTCCAAAAACTCAGGCCGGCCCTGTGGCGACAAGTTTTCCAGCAAGCATGAAGGGGAAAAAAATACTTCAGCGTGAGCCACTTTTCATGGCTCTTGTTCCCAATCTCTTTCGTTGCCTTGACCAAACCAAATCTCCGCTTCAGAAGGCTTTCCTCTTCCATTATTAAAAATTACCATGTTGGGAAGAAGTTGGGCCGGATAAGAAAGAGAAAGAAAATTTGTGATGGCAAGTAATCTATATATTTATAAATAGAACATTTTGTTCCAAATGGAAGAGGAAGAAAATGTTGGGAGTATTGTTCTAAGTTTTCAAAACACAGAGTACAGCATGTGTCACGGCACCACCATTCATGGGATGAAGTTTTGAACCTACAACTCAACCTTTAAATACTGAAGACGAAGGATATCTGAAACCAGATTGCATCAAATCCAAACCATAACCCAATTCCATTAATTTGCAAACCCAATTTCATAGATATATATATATATATATATATATCTGTTTGCATCCGTTGTATGTATATATGATAGGTTTTTTTTTTTTTTTTTTGGTGGGTAATTATAATTGCTATTATTTAATTGTGAGAGACGAGGTGTCATTTATATCAAGTTAAGACAGATTTTAATGAAAATAATTTAATTTCTATGTATATATGAGTCTATTATTTAATTGCAGAGTAGAGAGAGAAATAATAGAAATATGGAGGGAAAAAATAACGGCATATGTGGTAAATTTAAAGATGTAAAAAGGTTATTTTTGTCTTAAAAATTGACTTACTCCCTATAAAGGTGCGAGGCTCTCACAGTTTGTTATTTTAGACGAAAATGTTAACTATACGTTTTACTCTACAAATTATATGAGGATTATGTGGCGATTTCTAAATATAAGGAGATAATCCGTACGTAACCCAAATTATTAGAATAAAATGAAATTTGTCCAAATTAATAAAAGATTTAATGTATGTATTATTGCTCTTCTAGAAGAGACAGTCAAAAAGAAAATACTTGGAATTGGGTGTTTTTTATTGGTGCTTCTCATGGTTAATTATTTGTTGCCTATGACTCTAATAATTTTTTTTTGTCGTTCAATAGTCATTGTGTTTGGTTGAGAGATTTAGGAAGCGATTTAAAAAGAAAAAGAGAAAAAATATGTAAAATTAAATAAAATATAAATATATTTTATTTACATTTTATGACTATTTTTCTTCTCACTTTTTAAATTCTCAACCAAACCCAAGAGAAAGTAAGAAGCAAAAGAAGGAAGATACATGTACAAAGCACACCCAGGACCCCCAATGCATGCATGCATTATGGTCCACCGTAATGATCTACAGCTCGCTGGTTACTCGACAAAAAATGTGACAGGTCTCATTTCATGGGGAGCTTCTATTTACACACACAACATCCACTCTCTACACATCTCTCCACACTACACTTCCTACACACCTCCTTCATTAAGTGTGTGTATTGAGGGTGTTTGGTGTGTGTATATAGAAGATCCCCATTTCATGGGCTTCCACAATTTTCCAGCCAATTTTTTTGCCACCCTGTCCATTATATAATGACAAAATATCACTTCAGTATATGTGAACAAAAATATCAGCAGTATCATTATAAATAGGGTTAATGGTTGAAAAGTCTAACTTAAGCAGAGTTTAAGGTATTAGGTCTAGTGAATATTTTTTATTGGTAAAAGATTCACCTTTTATGAAATAATTTGATGAGAGGTCTTTTTGTTTGTTTTAAAGGATATTTTGTTTCTAATTTTACCCCCCTAAATTTATCTGATGACTTTTTTAACTATCTGTTCAAATTAATTTTTATCTGTTCGAAATTTTCATCTATTTGTTCAAATTTTTATTTATTTGTTCAAAATTTTTAATTATTTGTTGATTTTTTTAACTATCTATTCAAAATTTTTCCCTTATCTGTTTAAATTTTATTATCTATTCAATTTTTTATCTGAATACGATCTATCTAAATTCTATCTATTCATTTTAATTTTTTTTTTCTATCTGTTGAAATATGAAATTAAACAAAATGTTATATGTTGAGTCAAACCAACCTATCTGTTGCAATACCAACCAAACCAAACCTATTTGTTCATTTTTTTTTCTTTCTATATGTTCAAATCTCTTCTCTCTCTCTCCCTATCTGTTGCAACCTTCATCATTATCATCATCATCATCATCATCATAACAACAAAAACAACAACAACAACAACAACAACAACAAAATAATAATAATAAAAAATATACATATTTTCAAATAAATTTTCTCTCTCCCTATATGTTGCAATCTACTTTTTCTTCTTCAACAACAACAACAAAGTAAAAAAAAAAAAAAAATTGAAATATTCTTGCAATATGGTATTTTTTGCTCCCAACTATGATTTGGATTGTAATGAAGGGGAAGAAGAGTGAGAATAAGAGGGAATTAAGGCCACAAGAGTATGTTAGGTTAGGGTTTCACAGCCAAGCACCCACTCTGCGTCAACAGATCCTAAGAACATGATGTTCTCCAGTGAGATCTATAGTATGATGTTCACGGCCGCTGATGACAAAACCCTAAGAGAGATAAAGTTTCTACTATTGGAAGTACTACGTATAACTACTATGATTTCCAAATTACTAATATGTTATGAGATACTGATCGAGAAAATGATCTACTGATGAAATTGACTGTTTCAATTACTGTAAGAACAGCATTCATAACCCTTTTACATAGTTGTTATTCACTTGGCTCTACCTCATTGTTTATTATATGTATGTAGGTGATCAAGCACCAAATCAGACTTAGCAACGTCGATCTGAACCCTGTTATGTCAAGCCAACTACCGTGCCTCACCGCGAGGTTCCAAATTGTCAAGTGTCAAGGCTTTTTGGGTGGTTCAAAATTCACCCTTTTGAAATTGTGCTCAAGTATTATGAATGTTTTATAACTTTTGTTAATACTGAGTTTTGATAATGACATTTAATTCCCTAAGATTGTCACAGAAACCCTATGAAGATCGATTTTGAAATCCCAGGATCCCCGATTGTCTTTCTCTGCTCTCATCAAAGATGAATAGGTCAGATTGTTATGACCTCGATCTCATTGATGGGTGGCAATAAACAGTGAGGGAGAAAAAAAGTGAGAGAGAATAAATGGAAGAGAGACAGAGAGAGAAAGAAAGATATGTCTAAGATTGGAAGAGAGATGCAAAACCATCGGCGACAGTGTTGATGGGTTGCGATGAAAGGTGACGAAGAATGGAATGCAATAAAGACGCCAACGGCAAGTGCACCGGAGGAGGCATCAGCGGAAGAGACGGAGAGAGAGAGAAAGAAAGAGAGAAAGAGATAAAGAGAGAAAGAGAGAGAGAGAGAGAGAAAGGGAGGTATTTTGGTCATTTAATCTGAGTTTGTGCTTATGGACATGCTAATTCAGCGCTTGGTAGGGGTGGGTGCGGGTCAGTTGCGGCCATGGAACCTCCAATCTGCCATCCGTCCGCCAGATTAGCAGATTGGAGAAAATCAATCTACATCTATCTGCCAATCCGACAGATGTAGATTGAGCAGATTGGCAGTTTGGCGGATGGATGAGAATCGCGGTTTAAAATTTTATAAATTTTCAACATAATTCAACTTGTGCACTTTCTCAAAAAAAAAAAAAAAAGTACAGTCAATGATTTAAAAAATTATTACAATCATTGCATGCCTCATCCAAAGCAAGAAAGTTTGAAATTTTATAATATCACAATCACTGTATGCCTCATCCACATATTACAATAACGGCATATCTCATCCACATAAAGTAATACAATCTATAGTTCTTAAAATATAAAAATAATTCAAACCACAAAAACCATAAACAGAGTAGTGGTAGAGATTGTATGTCTCTGTATTATTACATCTATATATGTTTTTGAAAACAAAAATCAACCAGCATATATCATATTTTCTATTTATTATTTTTAGAGATAGATTTAAAAATTAAAAAATATAGATAAATAATACGTTTATTTTTTTCAATTCAAAAAGATATTCAAGTTGAAAACTTTTTTTTAACAGAATATTTGAATTCTTTTTTAATTAAAAACATAAACAAAATATTTAAACAAACTGAAAACACAAAATCTTATAAATTACTAGGGGTGCTCGCGATTTGGCGGTTCGGTTGCGGCCAAAAGAATCTCAAATCCACCATTCGTCCACCAAATTGGTGGATTGGAGAAAATCAATCCGCAACCGTTTGCTTGTCATCACACATCAGTCCAAAATGCGGCGGATCGATTCGGTTAGGTCGGTTTTACCGGATCGATATATTCGCTGCTCACCCCTAGCCCTTAGACCTCTCACCAAACAAAATTGAAAATTGAATTTTTGGCCCAAGCACCCTTATAAATATTAATATACAAAATTATGATTTTATAATTAATTTTTAAAAACATCAAGTAATTCCCTTTGTATAATAATGTTCATTTGGGGTGTGAGTTAGCTTTTTGACTTTTTAACTTTTTAGCGTAGGGTTAAAAAATCTTGTTTGGGATAGACTTTTTGACTTTTTGACTTTTTTAATTTTTGGGAGAAAAAAATGAAATAACTATAGTTTGGATGTGACATTTTATCTTATTGACTTTTTAACATATTTTATATTTTTGTAGCTAAAATAACGAAAAAAAAACTAAGGCTCTGTTTGGTTGTGAACTGAAATGGTGATTCTACACCTTAATTCCACAATGGTGTTTGGTTAGTGGTCTGAAATGTTAATTACAAAACTCTGCACAGAACACCTGCTATGACAGAAGCGTTGTTTCTTTCCACATTTACAAAATTTGGTTTTGCAGGACGCCGGTTGATCGGAATTTTTTTTTTTGCAATTGATTTATATAATCGGAAAAAATATTTTCTGAATTTTTTTTAATTTTTTATGTGTTTTAAAATAATTTTGAATTGTATGTTTAGTTATGAGTTGTAAATTTTTGTATCACATATCAAATGTCACATCAACAATTCCCCACTCAAATCAAACCTCTTTTCTAAAACTATTTTTAAAACTCTTTACCAAACAAATTTTCTGCACTCAAATCATAATTTTACAACACACAAACTCAAAATATAACTCATACTCTCAAATCACATTTACAAAACACAACCAAACGTAGGCTAAATTTTTTGACATGCCAAACGAAGGCTAAATTGCTTATTCCTACACACGTATCAATTGGATGACTAATAAATGTTATACGAATAAACAAAATTCACAAATTCATGTAGGATGGTAAGTAATTATGCTTTTGTTTGGGAAGTGGGTTTGGGGACTTTTTTAGCTGAAATAGTGACAAAAAATAAAATAATTTTTTTAGTTTAATAAGACAAAATATCACATCCGATTCATAATTATTACATTCTTTCTCTCACAAAAAAATTCAAAAAAACTAAAAACTCTTTCCAAACCAGGCTCTTTAGCCCTAAGTTAAAATAGTCAAAAAAAATTAAAAAGCTAACCTGCTTTCCAAACGAAGCCTAAACATTAATAGAAAATTTATTTATTTATTATTATTATTTTTTTTGTATAAAGTAATTTTAGACGACTAGTCTGAATTTTTTTCAGTAACTTTAAGTTGTTGCTAAAAAAAACTATATATATATTAATATTATTGGTGAAGAAGTTGAATGGAACTTTTAAAACCTTTTGCTCTTATTTTATTGTTAGTTTTCTTTTAACGGAAAATAAACAAACATTGTTTTTGCTTAATTAATTAGAAAGTAGCTAATTAAGCACAAACCAAATATAACTTTTCTCTCTGGATTACGATGAGCCTCTCCAAAGGAATTCGGATGAACCTCCAGGACTTAGTATTAGAAAAATAGTCTGGCGAATTAGAACTTTCTTATTTTTATTTATTTTTTATTTTATTTTTTACATGTCGGACATTTTTTTTTGAATATTAATGTTTAATTTTTTATATTTATTGTTAAGTAAAAATTATTATTTTATTTGTTTTATTTTTTTCTAAAATTTTTTATTTTATTTTTATTTTTTTAAATTTTTTTACATGTTAGACATTTTTTTTAAAACACTAATGTAGGTGCCGTTTGGTAACACTTACGTTTTCAGTTTTCTGTTTATATTTACAAAAATTTTAAAAACTCAAATAAAAACTTGTTTGGTAAAATTTTTGATTTATAAATCAGTGGTCTCAGTTTATAAATTTTGTCAAAAAATGAAAACACAAAAAATGTGTTTCCGTTTTCAGTTTTTTTTTTTTTTTTTACCACCCAACACTAGCCACCACCCGCCACCATTTTCCACCACCGTCTTCCGCCACCACCACTTACCACCCACCACCCCACCACCACCTGCCACCACCACTCACCACCCACTTGCCACCACCACCCACCACCCGCCACCTACCTGTCACCCACTCGCCACCAACCATCTGCCACCCACTCGCCGCCACCACCACCATCCATCTGCCATCCACCCGCCACTACCATCCACCGCCCGCCACCACCACCACCACCCGCCGCCTACTTGTCGCCACCACTCACCACCCGCCACCTACTTGCCACCACTATCCACCACCTGCCACCCATCGCCACTAGCCACCTGCCACCCACATATCGCCACCACCACTACCACCGCCACCACCATCACCCACCACCCACCAGCCACCCACCTGCCACCACCACCCACCAACCACTCGCTGCCACCTACCACCCGCCATCGTCACCCACCCACCCACCCACCACCACCACAACCACCCGTCACCTACCCGCCATCTGCCACCTACCTGCCACCACCACCCATCACCCGCCACCACCACCATCACTACCCGCCATCGTCACCCACCCACCGACCCGCCACTACCTGCCACCACCACCCACCGCCACCACCACCACCACCACCACCACCCACTCACTACCATCCACCACCCGCCACTGTCACCCACCCACTACCACCACCCGCCATCTGCCACCCACCTACCACCACCACCACCATCACCACCACTACCCACTCGCTACCACCCACCACCCGCCACCGTCACCCACCCACCCACCCACTATCACCACTTTCTACCACCGTCTTCCTCCGCCACTTATCACCACTTGCCATTTCTCACTCTTTTTATATTTTTAAATTTTTTTAAACATTTTTTCAATTACCAAACGCGTTTGTAGTTTATGTTTTTCTAAAAATTAATAAAAAATAAACAAAAATCAATTTATAAAATTTTTATAAATATAAATTGAAAACGTAAACGTTACCAAACATTAATGTTTTTGTATTTTGTTTATTTGTTTTATTATTTTATATAAAAATAATTTAACAATTCTTATACTACCAACTATCATCAAAACAAATATAATTTTACTTAATCATCTCACTAATAATCACCTCACTATCAATCCCCGTCATTCTATTTCTAAAAATAAATCTCCTTACTATCAATACCATCTATTCTATCTCTAAAAATAAACTGGTCATAATTCAATCTTCCCTATACATTCACGGTAACCAGATATGTCATGGTCCCAGCATTTTTGTTTCACTAAAATGCGCATCAGGTGAAGCCCGTATTGGTTAAGCCATTTTTTTTTTCATGTTTTGCAGAGTAGTTGCAGCACTGTACTAGTACTACTACTAACAAACACCCGTTGCAGTCCCACGGAAGCGATAAACTCCCATAGCATCTCCAACCCACTAGGCATATGATGCTTGTTAGTCAAAATGCCTAATGTGACTCATTTTTTTCAACTCCAATGCACTAGGCATATGCTTAGGCATTTTGGCTCAGCTCACATTCACTAGCTACATGTAACTAGCCTTCAAGGTTAGGCAAAATGTATTTAATCATTAAGATTATTTCCCTCCATCTTTGTTGCTGATGTGGCATTCTATAAAGTTAATAGTATTTAGATGAATAGCTAAAATAAAGAGCATGGTTGGGACAGAAACATGAAATCGTTGATAGGCAAAATAAAATGTATACTTTATAGTAATATTTAGATAGGTAAAATGTCTACTACCATTGGAGATGCTCTAAACACTCTTTTTTTAACTGATTCCAAAATTCAAAAACTTGATTAATTACACACTTAATTAATTAAGCATTTGTTTTTTTTATACTTAATACATGTCAAAATATCAAAAATACCCTTGAAACTAACACAGAATTCCTCTCCAAAAACAATGGCCTCTGGCCAATGGGAAACCATTCCCAGGGGCTGAATTTTTTAATGGCTTCAGCTTCACAGAAGGAAGCATAATAAGAACAAAAAAAAAAAGAAAAAGGAGCGACATGAAAGTCATTACGAAATGTGGGGAGTGTAAAACTGGAAGATTGTATTTGAATAATGAATTTAGATAAAAAAAAATTTATAGAAAAAGGGAAAAAAGCGTGAAACTTTAATTTTATTTCATCAACATCTCATCCACATCCTTCATTTCTCTTTTTAAATCTTCACCCAAATTCATAAATCAAACAGAGCCAAAGATGTGTTCAAAAAAAAAAAAAAAAAAAGAAAAAAGAGCCGCAGATAGGGAAGAAAAAAAGTAGTTGTTGAAGAGGATCTCAGTACGCAAACCCATTTGCTCGATTTCTGGAACCTTTGCGATTCCGAGAAGAGGAAGGAGAAGAAGAAGAACAGGGTGGTGGTGGTGGAGCTTTCATGGCTGAGAAAGAACAGTTGGGTCGGTTGTACATAGTGCTGGTAGTGGTAGTACTCTCTTCTTCGTCCATGAATATTTGCCTGCACCTGCATTCCACGCTACAAAATGCTCTATCCCCTCTGTGTCCCCCCACAACCAGTTTTGTAAAAACAAAAACGATCAGCCAAATCAAGTTACAAAAAAAAAAAAAAAAAACTATATATATAAAAAATAAAATAAGCCAAATTTTTATAGTTATAATAGGGGTCTGATTAGTTGTGCTTTTGTTTTTGGTTTAATTTTTCAGAAATTAAAAAAAAAAAAATTGTTTAAAAATTATTTTTAATTTTTCTCAAAAAGTAGCTCATTTTTATAAAACATTAAAGAGTTTTTTTAATTTTTTTTTTTAAATTTGGAAATTGGTTTTGTATAAAAATAAAAAGATATGACTATCTAATTTCCAACACTTTAATCAAATTTTCCTTAAAATATATTTAATTTTTTTCTTCTTATCTATCAAATTTGATGGAAAAAAAATATCTCCAATACTTTACGATGAGAATAATATTTCTCACTTAATTTTATCAACATTTGATGAATGAATAGAAATAATTTTTTAACACTTCAGAGATGCTCTTAGAAGCCAAAAATCTCAAAGCCACTTTTTTTATTTTTTTTTTATTTTTTTAAGATGAGGACATAGCCAACCTTAAAGGAGTTAAGTGACTCATTTATAAAATAAGAGGAAAATGTATAACCATTTAATGAGTGGTTATTAATTTTAAATATATAAAAATATATTTAAAAATATACTAAAATTGTAACTACTTTGACATATTTTTTTTCTATTTTAAAAATCCATGAAATAGAATTTGAGCATAGCTTAACTTCAAGTGGTTATATTTCCAAATTTCTAAAAAAAATAAAAAAAAAAATATTGAGATTGAGTTTATGGAGAAATACCAAACACCTGATTAGATTACATTAAGCTAGCTTACTAACCCCTTTTAAAAGGAGTGCCAAACAGAGCCATGAAATGAAATAGGTTTTGAAGGAAAAGAGTGGAAATGAAGAGTTTAGCAGTCGGTATGATGATAAAAAGAGAGAGAGGGAGAGATCTGGACATTTGAGTATGTATGTATGTATTGTGTAATGGTAGCTTACTTGTACATGTAGATGTCTTTGCCAGGCAATAGCTTCTGGTCGCATAGGAAACATTGCTCCAAAAAACTCCCCGCCGGTAGGGCCGCCGTACACGGCTGAGAATTCCTTCTCAAGGAAGGAGGTGGTGGTGGTGGTGGTGGAGATGGAGACGGTTTGATCATGGTTGCTTTGTTAATAACCTGTGGGTTGTTGTTGTTGTTGTTCTTGTTATTAGAACCCTTGTGGGTATACTCTAGTACTATGCTCAGTCCCACCATCTCTCATGTTCCTCCTCTCTCTCTCTCTCTCTAGTTGGTGATGGTGGTGGTGGTGGTGGTGTGTTGGTTTTGGTGGTCGTGGGTGGTGTTTGACGGCGAGGTTTGGTTGATGATGAAAATAAATAGATGAGAGAGAGAGAGAGAAGAGAGGGGGTACAACAGAGGAGGAGAGGAAAAAAAATTCAGCAATGATTGAGGGTCATAATTTTTGTAACTCAAATGATTTGAAATTATTAAAATGACGTCGTTTTGAGTATAAAACAATTTTAAAATTGTCAAAACGATGTTGTTTTTGACAATTTTAAACTACTTGAGCCAAAAAAATTGTGACCCTTAAACATTTTTCAAAAAAATTATATGATATTTTTGGGACAAGCTCACGTTGTGTGTCGTTTGTTAATTATATATTTTAATTAAAAAATTAAAAATTTTGTTAAATTATTTTTTAAAATTTTTTATAAAAATTTAAAAAATTATTAAAATAATATATTCCAAAATGAGTCATTATTATTGATTAGTTAAAATTGTGAGATTTGTATTTTTGGTTAAGATTGCAAGGATTAATTTGATAGGTATTAAGTGATAAATAATGTAAATTAATACAACAATACTATTAAATAATGACAAAAATGTTAGATATCTTTTGAAAATTGCTATTTTTTTTTAATCAAAACTAAGAAAACTACAAAACTTAGAATTCATAATATTGCTCAACAATGACTTAGGTCCAGTTTGGCATCTCCTCAAAAAGATAAAAAGAAAAAAAATTACTTAAAAAGTTAAAAAATTATCACTATTTATCAAAAAAAATATTAAAAAATTAATTTTTCACACATCCATACAACTCAACAATCATGAAAAATCTGGCACTGTGCAGCGTTTGTTGAACAATTTTCACATATTGTTGTTCGGCTTGTGGGGCCTATCACCGATCCCGTTTTGTTAATTTGAACCGTTCAATGTGTAGAACTCGTCAAATACTATATGTTTATAAAAAATCATATTGATCGGATATCAATAACTACATGATCAAATCAGTTTTGTATAAAAAAATGGATGGTGTTATAATTAACGATTAAAAAAAACAAATCTGATTAGATAGCTATCGATATTCGATCAACATGATTTTTTTCAAGCATATAATACCCGACGAGCTCTACACATTGAAACGATTCAGATTATCACGGTTCAGATTATCAAAATGGGACCCGTGATGACCCCCACGGGCCGAACAAAACAGTCCAGTGCAATGTCTAAAAAGTAGCCAATAATTTCTTACTATCATTTCGGCTATGCAGATTGTACGGTTGTGGCCCACACATCTCTAATCTTCTCCTACATACTTTTTTGTATAATTTTTTAATACATATTTTTTTATAAAAAGTCAAAAAGTTAATTTAAATATTCACATTTTTTTCTCAATTTTTTAATTTAAAAAGACAAAAAATATATTTATTTAGGATATCTCAAATAACCCTTTAGAAAGGAGAGACGTGGTTGGTCCTATTAAATTTTTATATGTAATTATTTGATAGTATTTAAATATTACTTTATATTATTTATTATTTGGTACTTATTTTTGTTAAATTATTTTTAAAAAAAATTAACAAAAATATTAAATCTTATTATCTTGATCAATTAACATCAAGTTTGAAACCAGTAAAAAATAATTTGACAATTTTTAGGGAGAAGAAAAGAGGAGCAGTAAATGAGGACAAGTAGCGTAGCCAACGATCTAACTCCTAGTGCTTTTCGTACCTGCCACGTATGTAGCTCATTTCAGCAAATAAATAGCTATCAGTTTTTTATTTTTTTTTGGTACATGTGTTTTTGTCTTCTTGTGTTTCTGTTTTTTTTTTTTTTTTTTTTTTTTTTTTTTTTTTTTTTTTTTTTACTCTGTCTTCTTGTGTTTCTGTCTACAGTTTTACGTACAGATATTGAGATCTTTTTATATTTAAGGGTTGTTTGAGGTGTCTTAAATAAGTGTATTTTTTATTTTTTTGAATTAAAAAGTTGAGGAAAAAAATATGAATTTTTGATTAACTTTTTAAATTTTATAGAAAAATATGTATTAAAAAATTATATAAAGAAGTGTGTATGAGAAAATTAGAGATGGGTGGGCCACAGCCGTACAATCTGAATAGGAAATTGATGGTAAGAAATTATTGGCTACTTTTCAAGTATTGTACTAGACGGTTTTGTTTGGCCCGTGGGGGTCATCACGGGTCCCATTTTGATAATCTGAACCGTTCAATGTGTAGAACTCATCGAGTACTATATGCTTATAAAAAATCACGTTAATCTGATATGGATAGCTATCTGATCAGATTTGTTTTTTTATTTGTTAATTATAATACCATCTATTTTTTTATACAAAACTGGCTTGATCATGTAGTTATCGATATCCAATTAAAATAATTTTTTGCAGACATATAGTATTCGACGAGTTTTACACATTGAACGGTTCAGATTATCAAAATGAGACCTGTGATGGGCCCCATGGGCCAAACAATAATGTGTGAAAATTACACCAAAACTGTGTAATTTTTCTTAACAAAGGCTGCACAGCGCACGCCACACATGATGGCTGAGTTGCATGGATGTGTGAAAAATTAATTTTTTAATATTTTTTTTAGTGAATAGTGATAACTTTTTAACTTTTTAAGTAATTTTTTGTCTTTTTAAAAGATGCCAAACTTGACCTTAATTTTTTTTTTTTTTTTTTTTACTATGATTTTTGTATGTGTTATCAATTTTGAATGTGACAACCCAACCCACGAACAATACGAAATATTCAAATATTTTAGAAGAAATTCAAAAAACATTTAAGATTTAATCTTTATAATAAAATAAATATAATCTTTATAGTAAAATAAATATTTAATTTTATTAGTTTAAATTATAATATTTAATTTATTTTTAATTTAAATTATTTATCTATTTTTATTATGTAAAATTGACAAAAAATATATATCTTAGTCATTAAAATCAATGTAAATATACATAAAGTATTTAAAATATCTTCTTCTTCTTTTTTTGTGCAGAGTTTAATAATTAAAATTTTTTTTTTGTTAATTTTATTTAACGAAAATAGACAAGTGATTTAAATTGAAAAATATAAAAGATTAAGATTTAAATTGATAAAATTAAAAAGTCATTTTTTTTTATAAGGTTCCAACTCTATTTTTTAAATATTTTATTAATATCAAATATATATTGTAATTATTTATTTTGGAAGCATGTTCTGTAGTGATAAAATTAGTTCTAAACAATAATCTAAATAATTTTTAAGTTATGAATAATATATTATAATCATACTGTTACTAATGACAAGATTTTTAAAAATTATAATTTGAAACTGAACTAAATTGGTTATTAATGAGTTGAAAATCATGCTTATCTTTAAATAGTGATGCTAGAGACCTCTAATTTAGACGCTCTAAACATACCTCTAATGAGGTGAAGAAAAAAAAAAAAAAAAAAAGACACAGCACGGACAGTGGTTGGACCCACTACCACATCACTAGTGGCACCTCTAATTAGAGGTCCAAAGCATTTTTGATCCTTAAATTGGTTAGATCTCTCAGCGCTTATATGTGCAAAATTGGATTGGAGTTCCATTGACTGAGGTTGTAGGTGGTTAATTTAGGAGCTACCAACCAAATTTTGAGTTGTCTAATTGGACTTATCACTCCTATGTAAAAAGTCATCTATTCAAATTTAAAGTGCAATAATACTACAGTCTTAGAAATTATATCCTGAATTTGATTTATAAATAATATTTTATGGTTGATATTCATTTTATATTATGACCCATATTACATTAATTCAATTTTTACCACATAAATATTTTACCCATAAAGATCTGAATAAATAACATTGGATTCATAGCATTATGGTTCAAGATGTAAATTAATTGTTTGAATTTTCATTTTTCATCCTTATTTTAGAGAAGTTGTTTAGTGGTCTTCGGACATGGTCATGTGGTACTTCATATGTGTTATAATTGGTAGAGATGGTGAAACTCACAATTTTGCAATGAATAATTGGGAAGTAGCGGTGGGCATGATAGTTTGTGATTGGTTTAGAGAATGGTCAGATGATATCCTAAACCACGAAATAATTTTTCCGTCATTTGAGGTTAGAGCATCTCTAGCTCCTTATAATTTTTTTTTTTAATTCAATTTACTTTTAAACTTGAATAAAAAGTTTAATTTGATATGAAATGCTCCAACATCATATTCATCAAATTTATAAAAATGTTTTAAAATTTTCCTTCTTATTCCAAATTTATCTTTTTATTAAATTTGATGAAAGATTTGATAGATTTTCAATTTAATAAAAAATATATCTCTCCCTTGATTTGATGAATATTTAATGAATGAATTAAAGATTATTTTTCAAAATACTTTTCCATTAAATTTAAATTGATAAAGAAAAAAGGTTAAAAATTGACGATACTCTTACTTTATTGCCATTCCCACTTTAGGTTTAAGCAAGATAACTACACACGAGAAAACTACACGTATTTGAAAATTTAATAACTGTCCAAACACTCTAATGAAAAAATTAAAGAAAAAAAAGCAATTTATGAATTCTTCAACAATGAAAGTTTTAATGCGTGAAATCCACTAGTAAAATTAGATGTAGCTCAATCCTATCCTTGAAAGCCATCTATTAATGCAAAGTGAAATGTTAGGTGGTGTTGTTATCCTTAACTTTTGTAAACTTTGCGCAGACATTACGTGGCTTAATTTTGGATAGTTTTTGGGTTTCAACATTTAATACATACATAACTGTTAGAGGAGAAATTAATGAACGTTTTCGAAATATCACGTGTCTGTATTCCTTAATCAATCATTTTAATATGTCATTCATGTCCCTTAATCACCCAATATAATATCTCATCTACCCATCTTCTCCATCAATCACAATATTATAAAATATCATATATTTATATTCTAAAATTACTAAATAATTACCGTGCTAGAGATATGCATTCCTTAAATATACCCATACGTTGACTAACTTTTTTTTTGTTTTCTTTTCATTTTTCTGGTTAAATTGATAAAAGGATAATGGTAAATATATTTTTTTAACTTCTTACGTAAACTCATGTAATAAATATCATGTCATATATAAAATACTATATTTGAAAAAAATAGAAAGATTGATCAATAAATTCTATATTTTAGATTTGTAATTCATGTAATCTCATTTTTTTTCTTATGATATATTTGGTCTTTTTAGATGTGTAATGATTCATTTTGTCAGCCACACTGGAATGCCACATTTGGAAAAAAAATACACTAAGTAGCTTTTAAATTTTTTTTAACGTCACATTATACCCGCCACATTGTCACATTTAAGAAAAGTATAATAAGCATTTTTTAATTTTTTTAGAGTATTACATCATAATTTTTAGTTTTTTTGGAGTGTCGCATCATACCCGTCACGTTGGAGTGTCATGTGCTACATTTGGAAAAAGTATACTAAATTTTTTTTAATTTTTTTGAAGTGTCACATCATACCCGTTACGTCGTCACATTTGAAAAAAGTACACTAACGAGTTTTTAGTTTTTTTAGAGTATCACATTATACGCGTTACATTGGAGTATCATATTAATATCTGTCACATTAATAAAATGGTATACATGTCTACCAAAACACTATTAAAATAAAAAATAAGACCGCACGAAAAAAAATTCTTCACTAATAGGATTTAACAGATCAATACAAAAAACTTAAGATTAATTAGAATACTTGTTTGTGAGATGAGATTTATTGATAAATATTCCCAAAAAAATACTGATGAATCCTATATATATAACTTGATAAAATTTAAAATAAAAAAAAATATGTTGAAATAAAAAACTCAATAAAATTCATTTGACAAATATCTGGTTTTGGCATAAATAAAGTACCAAACTTGAAACAACAAACAATGTCCTAGTCGCTTTCTCAACATTATTTTCGTGTTGTTTTATGCTTCAACTACACGGGTTTTTTGAGTAGCTCTAGTTGGACTTTAAAATAGTGTTATTTTTGGGTGAACCTGACTCTTCATGGTGACTATTGATATTTAATTAATTTAAATTATTTATATGAATGGTTTTCTCTTCTCAGCCACCTCTATAAAATCAATGAATTAGATTATTTAGTTGGATCCATGGAGCTCATAAATTGGCATAACACCGGTTTGGGACTTCTTTTTTTTTTTTAAGAAAAAAGAAAAAAAAAGAAACTTAAAAATGCTTTTAATCTTGTTACGTGGCAAGAAAGGCAATGAATGTCAAACATAAAAACATTTCTCAATCACAGGATAACTACGTCCTTATATTATTTATCTGTGGGATCCAAACATGAGAACAAGCAACAACATCATGTCCATCCAAACTTATCCAAACTAATAATTAAAAGGAATGTAATCATGGCAAAGTCAAAATAATTAAAAGACATAAAAATGAGTAAGTGACGAATGGTTTCATGTTCGAGCTTTTATAGGGTGTTTTGGAAAGTTGGTAAAAAATTAATTTTTGATTTTTATCAAGTTTTTTAGTTTTTTGAAAAGTGTTTTTGGAAGTTGATAAAAAGTTGACTTTTGACTTTTTAATTTAATATTTATTTATGGTGTCAAATCAAATTAAAATGACCAAAATACTCTTACCCAACATAAGAAATTTATTTTTTTATTTTTTTGTCATAGGCCCTAATTTATAATTTTACACTTACGTTGTTGGCACTTTCTAAACCAATTTTATTGCGTTTTTGACACTTGCGTTGTTGGACATTTTGTCCAAAAACGTGATTTTTTTTTTCCATTCCCAAAACGGCATGTTAGACATAATAACTCACCTTTAATTTTCATTTTGAGTTTGAGTACTAATATTTAATGGTTTTTGTTAATGAGTACATATAATTGTTAACAAAACTCATATTTAATTAGAAAAATTAAACAGCTCTAAGAAAGTGAGTGCATACCATAGAACAGTGCTCGACACAGGGTATAGGCTAAGCACGTCTGTCAACGACTTATGTTACCAAAAGGTCCTTACTGCTAACTGCTAGACGGACACTGGAACTACGCGACTTGGATGACGTCCCACTTAACCTCACACTATGCTACCTCTTAATGGCACAAATCCAGGAATAACATATAAAATAGTTTGGTTTTATTTATAATTAATTACATCATATATGGTCCATAAATTTACTGTGCTGGAGGAGGAGGCCGCCTGGCCTTTGCCAAACAGCAAATCTGTTCGTTGATTAAATTCTGGGTTTGATTTATTTTATTATTACACTCTTCTAATTGTTGTAAAGCCCAAGCATCAGTACTACGAGTAATGCTTATATAATGCTTATATAATATTCAGTATTAATTTTCTATTTTGCCAAAGTTCTAATATATCATTCAATAGTACTAATTGGTAAACAGACATTCATCAGCAAAAGCAAAGGAGAAATACTTTACAACCAAACCGGCAAACTTTTATTATACTTGAAGCTTGTACAAAAGCACACTGAAAAGAGAGAGAGAGAGAGAGTACAGAATATAAAACTTAGAAGAAAATTTAGTGGTAACCAGAGGCTACCTATTTATATTACAAAAGAAATGATAACGAAGACAGGTGGCGTGTGCTGGATAGTATTGCAGTCGGGCATCCTATCTTCTTATCTTCAATTGTCGGCAAAGTGGGACAGCTGGAAAGATGACAGATAATGGAATCTTCTTTTTACCAAAAGTTGGTTCGTCTGTACTAATCACACCGAAAGTTGTTTATCATGTTGTGCAGCTGGAAAGTTGAGAAACTGGAATGGCAGACAAAAGTTGGCAGATAGGCCAAAATTCATGATGCTTTGCCTTTGCCTTTACTCTTGTCATGGATCAGCTTGTCCGCAATCATTTCAGTAACCGAATCCCAAATATCTCCATAATTCGGTTCATTGTCGGTCGGGTCATCATTCGGGTCTTGAGACTCACCTGCAAGGACTGTAAATTCATTTTCTTCTTCGTATGGATCTGGCTGAGTCCTATCATCCTCACTCTGGGTACTAGACGTTGATTTCATGCTAGAATCTTTACTAGTGATGGATTGAAGAAATTGTTGCTTCATATAATCCATATTTTTAATGACAAGCTCTGTTTCTGATAAATCTGGAAATTGTTTTATGAGCTTGTAGACACCCCATTTTTGACCGTCCTCAAGACTTGGACGTCACCGTTTGAACACTCGGTGATTATCCATGTTTGTGTTCGTTTGGAGTTCCCGGAGGCCTCGGCTCGCGCGCCTTGCCTCAGGATCTCCGAACTCGACCGTTTGGTGTCTGGTTTCGCACCGAACACTTGTGTTTTGCCTTGGAGAGGCAGGGTAGGGCTTGTAGACCATCCCCACCCACCACCGGCAGTGGCTAGAGGCCACCGGCTGGTTTTTGCTGCCACCATTGCCGACCGGCACTATTTGTTGCCGATCGGCACTCTTTTTTGCCAAGATGGCATTTTTGGCCGGCCGACTACTGTGCATCTGCTTTTGCAGATATTTTAAGACAGCTGTCTTGCTTTTGGCTCCCCTCCATACACGTGTATGGAGGGATCTCTCTCTTGGAAGCTTGTCTTGTAAGCCTTACAAGACAATAAGCCTCTATAAGAGAGAGCCTTGTCTCTTGGCCTTAGAGGTTAGAGACTTGATATATTTTGAGAGCTTAGACAGCCATTGTTAGGGTTTGAGTTCTAGGGTTAGGGTTAGATATACATCCTATCTCTCTTTCCCTCTCTTTTGTGCTCTAGGTGTTTTGTGTCTTACTATTGCACATAAACACCTAGTGTTTCACCTTTGTCTAGCTATTGAGGTTCTAAGGGACTGATTTTAGTACTTTGGTGTTGGATTCAAGCCAAGGAAGGTCATTGGAGCATCATTGTTGAAGAAGGCTTCAAGGGTAAGAATCTCACCCCTTTATTCCCCATTTTTGCACCTTATTTCTACCTGTCTTAAATTCATTTTTGAGCTTGGTGTATAATACAAAAAATTTCTGTTTTTAGACCCTCTTGATTGTTTATTAAGGGTGTTTTGTGATTTGAGGGTGTTTGATCCCTCTTAGGCCTTGAAAGGCCTTATTTTGTGCTATTTTGTGCTAGTTTCGGGACTTTGGTGTTTGGGCCTCTTCACCACTGAAATCTTGAGGGATTTCAGTGGTGGAGATGGTGCCTTGAAGTCTCTAAAGGGAGAGGGCCACCCCCTCTCCTTGTTGTCCTTGAAAAGGGCATGTTTTGGCCTCTAAAGGGAGCCTATGTTTGAGTGTGTGTTGAGCATGTATAGACTGTTTTTCATGCTTATTTTTCCATAATATAACATGATTTTAAATTGGTTTTGGTACTCCATGCATGCTTAGCATAGTTGCCATGTAATGCCTTGTGATTCCTTAACATGTCTTAGGTTGTGTGCCTTTGTTTCTAACATGTTTTAGGCTTACATTTGTGAAGATTTTGTACTTATCTTGACATGTTCTAGGTCTGTCCTAGGTTGTATGGGTCGGATTTGGCATGCATCATATAGCCTCTTTGCATTTTGGCTTGTTGGCCTTAAGTATGTGAGTGTGTAGCATGTCATTTTTGCATTGATTTGGTGTTTTGGAATCATCCACCATGTCATTTCAGTCCTATTTGCATGCCTATATGTTTACCTTGGATGCATCTTTAATGCCTCATAAGCTTGTGTAGCAATGCTCCTTGTTTTGGCACTTGTGCATGCCTTTGTTTTTGAGTCATTTGGATGCCATTTAAGTGATCCTTAGGCCTTGTATTAATGTGCTAAAACTCTATTTTTGGTCAATAAGTTCATGCCATGTTTGGTCTTGCTAGGTGTAGTTCAATACTCCATTGGTTTGCTTTGAGCACTTAGGCCATTAGTTGTATGTTTGGCTTGATTTATTGCTTGGTTTGGCACCATGTTTTAGCATGATTTTAGGGCTCATGTTGCATGCTAATTGTCCATGAAATCTCTTTTCGAGTGTGCTTGAATGTTACTTGCTCAATGCTTGAGGTTTGGACCATAACATGTGTATGTGTGCATGTGTGTTTAGCCTCCATTTTTGGGCATTTTGGCCACTGTTTTAGGACCATTTAGGGCTGCCTAATTCATGTTTAGTCTATCCTCTATTTGGTTTGCATGCTTACCTTGCATGTTTGCTTGTATGCTTTGCATAAGTACATTGCATTGTTCATGTTGCATGAATGATAACATGCTTAGGTTGCATTACATCAATATGCATTCCTTGCCCCTTGATTTGGTGATAGGGATTAGGACTTTGGTTTGATTTGGTTTGCATGCATTTGAAATGAAAGCTGCATACTTGATCACTTGGGCCATCATGCATGAGAATGTGTGATTGGTGGTCCGGGAATCGAGACACATGCCCCTTTGAGTCATTACCATGATAAGGACATGGTTGGTGCATATATGCCTTGAATTGTGCTGCCATGCTTTGCCTTGCCCTCTGTTGCTGTCATTTGCAGATTCTGCAGGAACACTCTGCCGACCGGCAGTGTAAAGTGCCGACCGGCAATCATTTCCCTGCCGACAGCTTAACTTTGTGCCGGTGGCCACATCCCACTGCCGGTGGCAATTCCATGCAGCCGGTGATGTCTCCCAGCATCCAAGAAAGCAGTCCTGAGGTTTTGGCAACCTCCAGAGGGGTGAAGGAAGGAAAACAGAGGCAGTTCACGCATGGCGGCGCATTTCCCGAGGCGATTTACTGTTTTCTTAGTTTAATTAAATTTGCTTAGTTGATTAGGCAATTTGTAATATTAATTAGCTTGCGTAGTTAATTAATTTGTAATATTTATTTGGTCCCTCCGAGTGAGGGCAAATTTGTAATAAGTGTATGTGGGTGGTGTGTATGTCTTCCAATCCCCACTTCTTTCTTCCCTTTTATTTACCTGCTTGTGATGGTAGATTAGGGCATCTTTAAAATTAGCATACCTTATGCTATGCATGCGTGCATCCATACATTCGTATTACATACATTAGGCTCGGTACATCACGCTAACTGCATCTGTACTTCAATTCACAAATTGAATATGTGGTAGTTGATCGCATTTCACATGCCATGTTTAGGGTTAGCCGAGCCTGCCTAGATTGCATTTTTGCATGTGATGCATTAGCCATTTTTAACATGAACTAGGACATGCATGTTTGCTGACTAGATTACTGTTTTGGCACGGAGTACGATGTAAGTATTTATGCTTTAGCATCTCGTATGTGTGTGAGTGTTGCCATGACAGTATGCCTGCCATGCGGCTAAGTGCTTATATGAGATAAACTGTTTTGAATGCCTGTGGGTGGAGGTTGAATTGTTTGAGTTGGAAAAACTAGTTGAAATCCGTATTTTAGCCAACTTGCGAGTAGCAAATTCCAAAGCGCTTTTCAAAACAAACGGATATGCAATGCTTATTTCCAAATTAGGCAATCTAGTCTATACTTGTTTGCTGCGCGCATAACATAGTAATTCTAGGCTAATAAATGGAATAAGAACACGTAATGTTTTCAAAATCGGATATCATGGTTAGTAGAGGCCGGTCTTCGAACCGGGCGAAAGGGGGTGCTCATAGCTAACCTTCCCCGATCGTACCCAAGCTCCCGAGCCGAGACAACTCCGGTGATGACGGACATGTGGCCTTCGGCACCGAGTCAGGGTTTCCTAAATTTCCCCCATTAAAAAATATTTAGGTGGCGACTCTGTATCTGGCAAAGCAGACCATGTTTGGCACTACTTTTTCAAAAATCTGTTTCTCAAAACGATTTGCCAGATTTGGACTCTTTGGTTCAGATTAAGAACCACGACAAAAAATTGCGAGTCCGAACTGTAGTAGCGAGGCCCCCCTCCGCGGGCGCGTCTACAGTTTCTGGCGACTCTGCTGGGGATTTTAGAGAGCTTGACTCGAACTTGTGATATCCTGTTTTGATCTCATTTATGTGTTTCTTTGCATTGCATGTGCATTGGTGCGCCTAGGAACACAGTGTTTGCCATCTGCCATTCCTGAACGGTTTGCAGGAGGCTTGTCTTGTCAAGGCATGTCCGTAAGGCTGACCGGTTATGGGCTCTGACAGCATGGGAACACAAACCCCGGTTTTTACCGAGGTACCCTTTTCGACCATTCGACCTAGTGCATATTCGGATCCATAGTGACCATTCCAAGTTAGGACAGGTTGCTTACCCGATGTTAGGTTGTTTGAGAACCGCTGTGTGCGTAGTGAAACCCTAGCTCCTGACAAAATAGGACAGGGAAACCCTACCCCAACATAGGGGTGTTTTGGCTCTCTTTATTTGTTATGTGCTTCTAGAATGTATTTCTACAGGGAAAGTACATGTCAGTTTGCAAGTTTGAGTATCAGACCTGGGGACACCAGTATCAGTATCAGTTATGAGAATCAGTTATCCGCGGGTATCAGGGTTCAGTTTTTGGGAACAGTAATTTCTGGGAACAGTGATCAGCAGTAGGGTACAGTTGTTCGGCTACACTCGTGTTTGATCAGTTTGGGCTGAAATGCTGTCTGTTTTTCCTTTCAGTTCAGAGAGTCGCAGAGTTGATACAGAATAGCCAATGTCTCCCCTTGCCGAGGCAGGATTTATGGCGGCACAAAATTCAGAAGAAATTGTGGTTATGACGGCTACATTAGAGCAGGGGACCGCTCCGCAGAGTGAGGCCAGCATCAATATGTCACATCCACTTAGGTCGCCCGTTGTGCACCCGGTCTGGCTCCCCAGTTATACCAGGCTCGTGAGCCCACCACCTTTGAATTGATGGGGATGATAGGTGACCTCCAGAGGTCCGTGGCCGATCTGGCCTATGGAATGTCGGCTTCACCGCCAGCGGCGCCATATGCTGGGAATTTCATACCACAGGAGCCCCCGCTACTGGGGCGGATTGTGATAGAGCTCAGCCAGCCAGAGGTGGCTTCCAGCTACAGCCACGACATGCCAGCACCAACCCAGACCCTTGATCAGGCTGAGGCTAGAGGAAAAGACAAGGCAAAGGTAGATGCCGATCCTATTGAACAACTGCTGTGGGCAGTCGAGGCTTTGAAAGTCAGAGGGATGAACAAGCAACAAACATCTGCGATCGTGACCAAAGCTGTGGATGATGCTTTCCCCACTCCAATCAAAGGCAGTTCAAGCCAGGCAGAAAATCGGGATGGGCCCCGTCATGCCCAGACAATCCCTGTCGTTCCCAACCCTGCACCGGGAAAGGGTCAAAAAGCCAAGGCAGTGCCAGCCGACCCTTTCGCTAGCACATCTGGCAAGAATCCTCAAACTTCAAAGTACCTGCCCCGAGGGCGCAGGGTCTTTCACGACCTCTACATGCCTTTGTCTAGGGCATTACTAATATTGGCGAAGAATGGGCATCTTAAACCTTTGGAGCCTCGGCCACTCCCGAAGAATCTCCCCGCCACGCATGATGCTACCTTGTACTGCGCGTACCACCAACAGTCCGGCCACAATACCGATGGTTGTTTCCGCCTTCGTCATGAAGTGCAAGATTTGATCGACAACAAGGTTATCCTCCCACCCACCTCAGCCAAGTCCGTTACCACCCAGTTGTTGGATTTCGAGGGCTCAGCTACTGCGAGTATGTAAAGTGGACCGCCTACGGGCGACATTTGGTATATTTTGGATGTAGCGTCTGGCACGCATTTTTGAGCATCGGTGAAACCGAGTTTTGTAAATCCTGGCTTGGGTGTCGAGTCAGTCTTTTGTTTTGAGTCTGTCTCTTTGTCTTGAGTCAGTCTTTTTGCTTAAGGGTCTGTCTTGTTGTATCGAGTCAGTCCCCTTTGTATATAATACCAGGTGGTTCTGGGGGTTGTTGCCTCGAACACCATTTTGTTTTGTAAATTATCTATTTTTGTTTTGAGTCTGTTTCTGCCGAGGGGCCAGTTACACCAACAAATCTGAACGGAACAGCTGTTGCTATCTCAACTTCATGCTTGCTTTCAGCATAAATGCCAGAGAATTTGATTGGGCTGACAGTACATCTCGCCTGCTCTCCTGCGCGCCAAACTCATTGCATTAACCTAAGTTTTTCAAAAAAACAAACCTTTTGAACACTGTGGTGATAAAAACGAAGAGGAAGGAATTCCTCGGGTTTTGCAAAATTTTGATCATTTTGAGAGAAAGAGAGGCGTGCTAAGCCTTTTAATGAGTGAAATCATGCTTGTCGGCGTGAGTATTGAGGAGGATCCTGGCTGGATCCAGATTGGTTCCACACTATCTTCGGCGCGAGCGATTTGTCGCTTTCTTAAAAACTTTCAAAAACAAATGTTTTACGCGGCCCTGCGAAGACCTGTGTGGAATCGCTCTTGAGATTGCGCAGCCTAGGATCGCTCTCAGCCTCAAGATTCAACCCGCTCGTTTCGAACCTTGAACCCGTTCAGAACATCTAAACGGCCGACTGTCAGAGAAGGCCCGTGTGGCCAGTTTTGAAGTAGCCTTTAACCAAGAGGCATCAAAGCCGAATCAAAACGAGTAGATCTCACCAGAAGAAGCTCGTGGAGCAGCCATGACGAAGTCTCCTACAAATCATTGCAATAGCCGTTCTCCCAGACACAGAGAGGCTTCAACTTCAAAAACCATTTGGCATGGACTTGTTACACTTTTACCCTTTGAGAGGCTCACTGGGCCGAAAACCCGGAAGGGCGACCCAAGCAAAAGTTAGAGCAAGAGAAAAATACAAAAAAGTAAAAAAACAAAAAATACAAAAATACAAAAAGAAAAGAAGAAAAGAAAAGAAAAATGCGAAAAAAAGAAAAAGACGAAAAATTCAAAAAAAGAAGAGAAAGAAAAGCTCGCAAGGTAGAAAACCCGCATCGGGCGCCTTGGCAAAAATTAGAGCCTGAAAAGTGAAGGTTAAAATACCCGAGTGTACCTTAACCGGAACTACGTGAGGCTTGATTCCCATGTTTGGGATACGTAGGCAACTTCATCATGAAGTCCAGCCCCCAACGCTTTCATAGCGTCTCAGTCCATGCAATGGTTTCGATTTCATCCCAAAGTCTAGTCGCCAACGCTTCCAAGGCGACTGTGTCCATATATTTGTTGTGACCGTCTTCGTCATCGCTGTGTCCAAGAGCTCGACCACCGCCAATGAAGACTGTTTGCAGACTGCTGCGGTACCATCCAAACAAGGGGCAACTTTCCGTTGCCATGAGACGCCATTCAAACCAGGGGCAACTTTTCATTGCCTCCCGCCCCCTTCAAACCAGGGGCAATTTTCCATTGCATCCGATCCGAGGTTGCGCATCTCAAAGAGTAAGTTCCATGCTCGTTGAGCATTGACTGTTTGAAAAATAGTTTTTGAAAATTTTCACTGAGGTTGACTATTTTCTCGAAAATTGTTCCACTTTCCAAAACTGGACCATTGTCTTGGACCCAAAAAGGAAAATTTTCAGTGCTTACAGCCTGACTTGCATGATTTTTAAATCAAAAATCGAACAAGTACGTTAATCCAACTCTCATTTTGATCAAAACTGTTTTAGTAGAAAGCAAAAACAAAAAATGGTTAAAATGATGAACTAGGGGCACAGTTGAGCCAGGCGTTCTGTCTTTTCCCCGTCAACGACGTACTTCCCAGAAGAGCGCTCTACCCGTCAGAAGAAATAGCTATGAGCTAACGATATTGAGCATGAACCCACACCTTTCTATTTATCCATCAACCACCTAGGGAGGGATGAAAAATGAGAGAATGAAGAATAAAGAGGTGTAAGTTGAGAGAAAAATGAGGAATAGGGTTTCGAGAGAAAATCCGAGCTCGAGAGTCGAGTGATGTGAGAATCACAAATCAAAAGGAGGTGGGAAACAATACCCAGATCGAACTGGCTCCTCGTGGTCCGAGGTCCCCCATCTTCGCTGACGCGTCTGTATGTCGTGTCTTTTGTTTTGTATATCTCGACCTGTGTTTTAGGTCTTCTCCGAGCGTGTCTCGTTGTGTTTAGGTCGTGTACCTTTTTATTTAAGTCCTCCCCGCTGTGTTCAGTTGTAGGCTCGATATCCCGGTTTGAAAAACCCTCATTTGATTTCAAAAATTATTTACACTCGGAATGCTGTGCCATTCTCTACATTTGAACGTGTTTCGACTCCAACCGGTTCCATCTTTGAGCTCCGTCTTGTTAGATTGGGCTGTTTGTTCGGGGTGTGCTGTGTGCAGGATGAACCGAATGCTGCATTATGAGCTGTATGCAGATTAATCCCCAGTAGAGCAAAGGCTGTGTGTCCAGAATCAGGCAGTGGGCTGCTTAGGTTTATTTTGCTGTTGGCTGTTTAGTTATCTGATTATTACAATTGCAAGTGTTCAATTTTCAGATAACCAATCAATTTCATTTACATTGAGGTGTAACATGATAGAATGCGATGCAATACATGAGATATGTAAATGTAACACTTTTTAAGCAAAAATCTGTTCATTTCATAATCTTTTTTAAGTACAAAGTTTTGAGGAAAACAAAATCTGCCTGCGGCAGTACAAGGTAATCTAACTACCAAAGAAAAAAAGGAAAAGTACAAGAAAGAAGAAAAACAACAAAAATCCGCATCTGTGTCGAGCACTCCAAGGGCCATCAGTCTATCCTGGTCCTCTTCCTGGACGAGGGTCCAGGAGCATCATCAGCATCGTCGTCAGAGCCCGAGCTAGAACCGCCTCCGGTCTCCTCCTCCGATGACTCGGACTCCGCCTCTGACTCCTCATCATCATCATCATCCGGGACTGGAGCTCGTGAGCTACTCCCGACATGCGTGCGCCTCGCCTTGGAGCGGGGGAATACTCGGCCCTCCTCATCTCTCCCCCGGGCAGGGACGGAAGGTCCAGCTGGAGCACTTCCTGCCATGGGAACCTGGAAAGGAGGCTGAAAAAGCACATAAAAGGGAAATGCATCAGTATACTGTAGACAGTTTATCAGTGCAAAATGCAGTGTATGAGTACAGTATGAGAATGCCGTGAGCAGTCTATCCGTGCAGAATGCAGTATATGAGTACAGTATGAGAATGCCGTGAGCAGTTTATCATCGCAGAGTACGGTACAGAATGCAGTGTATGCAGTGAATCAGATACTGTGAGATCAGTGTATCAGGTGTTGTGCCGTGCATCAGATTATGTGAAGCAGTGTATGAATGGTTTGAGGCCAGTGTCAGAAGAACATACCGGTATGTTGTAGAGGGCTAGGAGGTCAAATGTCCGCTGAAGCATTCCCATCATCGAGGCATTCATCGCCAACGACTGACGGGTGTACTCAGAAGAAGCCTGCAAAAGTATCAGATGCATCAATATTCTGTGGAATATCAAATAAACTGAAATGACATGACTATACAAAGTGCAGTAATACATACCAGAGGTAAGTCAGGGACACTGACGAACTCGTGATCAGCTGGCGGAGGGGCGAAGGGGATCTGATAGGTCGCCCCACCCTGCCTCTGGAAAGTCAGTACAGCAGGCAGGGCGGGCCAGCCAGTCCCCCGTCCTCCCTGAACTCCGCCCCTGCCACGGACTCGGGCCCTCCTCGCAGCCCCTACTCCAACTCCTGCTCTGGCCCCAGCCGCCGATGCCACAGGCTTGGCCCCCTCCGCTCGACGGCCACCGCTCAGGGGTCGCATCAGGTACGTCTGCACGTACTCCCGATAGTCGCCGGTGCCTCTGAAGCCGGCCTCCTCCCAGCCAATGGTGTAGTCATCCATCTGCTCGCTGGTGAGCCTCTCGGTCTCCCTCATATCCGCAGGAGGGTGAACCGGGACTATCTGCTCAAGTAACCCCAGGGTCTGGCGTAGGAAACGCTCCCCCAGGTACCAAGCCCGACAGACCGGGCCCTCCAGTAAGATCCGGAAACGTGAGGTCTCATCGGCATCGGCAAACCGATCTCGAGTCACAGCTGGCAACGGAGCCCACGGCCGCCAAGTGATCTGAAAGTGACAGACAGTTTGTTATCTACTGTTATTGAAATATACAGTGGGAAAGCGAAGCTTAAATGAACTGCAAGTAAAACATACCTCGGTCGGGGTAATGGTGTCGAAGTATCGGTGGAAAAAGCCGAAAGTCTCTCGCGGCCGCCGGGTGCATCTCCCGTCAAAGCGCCGTGAGAAGGGGACGACCAGGGGAGTCTCTGTAACTGGTACGGGGGCAAGCCTAGGAAAGTAGACGTAAACCCACAGCTGCAAGGTAAATACCAATGCATTTATCAGAAAAAAGCAGAATATACAGAATAAAGCAGAAATGGCAGAGCCGTGTGTTGTGCAGTGTATTGTGTGCACTGTACAGTGTGAGCAGTGTACAGTCAGTGTGAAACAGAATGAATGTGTGTGCCGTGTGTACAGTATACAGCAAGTATAAAGCAGTCTACCGTGTGTGCAATGTACAGAGTACAGAAAATATCGGACAGAAATGAAAAGAGGAGAAGGAATGTACCTCCCAAGCCCGCCAGTAGCCTCCGAGCAACTGGCCGCTGCCGCGCGAAGCCGAGCTCATGTACCCGTAGAGAGTGGCCAAAGCGGCGCCACCCCAGTCATAATGCAAAATGTCCCGGACGTCCACCAATGCGCTGAGAAGACAGAGAGGCACGGTGTTCGCCCGGTCGGCAAAGATGGTCGTCCCGAATAAGAATATCAGGAAGCCGCGGGCGTACCTCTCCACATCCTCCTGAGTCATCTGCGCCTCCTCCTCCAACACGGGCTGGACCCTAAACTGTACCTCGAACTAGGAGTACCGCACGAAGCCTGGACGAGCAAGAGGTGGGGCCTCCCCCAGTAGATGGACCTGAGCGGCGGTCCACTCATCCATGTCAATATCGAATGGGATCGGATCACCCCCTACCCCGATGCCAGTGAGCATCGAGAAATCGTAAGGGGTCATCGTCATGTCCCCTGCAGCGGAAAAGTGAAACGAATCGGTGGTGTCCCACCATCTCTCCGCCAGAGCGGCAAAGAGAGGTCTGCAGGTGGAAAGCCTGGAGAGCCCTCGGCAGAAGGCGCCGAAGCCCGCCCGGTCCACTATGCGTCGGACTGCGTCAGGGAGCTCATCGTACCACTCCCGAGCGCCAGTATTCCCATACTCGCGAATGGTATGGGAACCCTCCTGTAAACAGAAAATAACAATTGCAAGACAACATTCAAAATGCAATTTTGAAAAACAGATGAAGCATGTGTGTAAGTTTGTCAGATTCAGACAAATACCGGGTGCCGGTGTGCTTACAGTGAACTACAACGTGCGATGTGTCAGCGTGTTTGGGTGTTTCAGAACAGATATAGCATGTGTGCAAATTTAACAGATTCAGACAAATACTGGGTGCCAGTGTGTATGCAGTGAAATACAGTGAGTGCAGTGTGTTTGAGTGATTCAGGGCTAGTGCAGTGTGTGTGCATGTGTCAGTCTCGAGTAGATGTCAGTTGTATGTATGTTTACAGTCAACTACGGTCTACGGTATATCAGATTCAAGCAGTTAAAGAGTACAGCTAACTATGACAGTTTTGTATCCTACATTGCGAAAAGTAAAGCAGAAGAAAGAAAGTTACCTCGAAAACTCTGAAGGAAAGGTGGGAGGTAGGCTCGCGTAGTAGTAGCTCAGGCGCCACGTGTCTCTCGAAGCTCCGGAACTGACGCAGGCCCCCGGGGGGCAGAACATGGATCGCCGGTCGGTAGGTCGCCGGGTCGAACGGGCGCTCGCTCAACGGTAGGAGCTCGACCCCGGGATCCATCTTGTTGTCCGGGGGAGTCCCGCCACGTGGAATGTCGTCCGCCATATCGAAAATGATGAGAAAATGGCCGGAGGAAGGAAAACCGGGCCAGAATACGAAGAGTCAACCGGAAAGTCAACTCCCGAGAAGGTCGAAAATGGCCGGGAAGACCGGAATGTGAAAAGGCACGGGAATGAAGAGGAAAACGAGGGGAACAAACCCTGAAAAGGCGGGAACGCCAAACAAGGCACCGAAACAAAAATGTGATCGGTTGAAAATGTCCGAAACGCAAAGAAAATCGCGAATCCGACGATGAAACGGGCGTAGAACGCGAGGAAACGGAGAAACGGGGAAGAAAAAACACTCTAGAGAGAGAGAGTGAGAGTTTTCGGCGGTGGGGAAGTGAGCAAATAGGGTTTGAAACCCTATTTTAAAACACCCGAAGTGAAATCTCGAAACTGCCCCGACTCAGCAACTTTTTGCCGGTCGGCAATATTTTGTGCCGGCCGGCAGTATTTTGTGCCGATGGATTTATTTTTCAGCCGGTGGACAGCCGGTGGCCTCCCCTTCCGGCCGGTGGTGTTCCCACAACCTTGTTTAGGCCATATGAGAAGTTTTTGGTCTTCATAGCTCAAGAAAGTGCAAGAAAGAGCATCTCCGATGCTCAACCGGCCTCCGTTTTGACCTCGGACTGCAGCTTCCGTGCGTGGCACTCCAATTCATACAAGGTGTATCCTTTTCGTATCCTTTTGACTTTTACAAGATCCAAAAGTTGCCCCATATGTATCGCATATCAATCGCACTGTTTTGTGCATTTCAAATCGTCGCACTGTTTTGTGCATTTCAAATCGTCGCACTGTTTTGTGCATTTCAAACCAGCGCACTGTTTTGTGCATTTCAAACCGTCGCACTGTTTTGTGCATTTCAAACCGTCGCACTGTTTTGTGCATTTCAAATCGTCGCACTGTTTTGTGCATTTCAAATCGGCGCACTGTTTTGTGCATTTCAAACCGGCGCACTGTTTTGTACATTTCAAACCGGCGCACTGTTTTGTGCATTTCAAATCGTCGCAATGTTTTGTGCATTTCAAATCGTCGCACTGTTTTGTGCATTTCAAACCGGCGCACTGTTTTGTGCATTTCAAACCGTCGCACTGTTTTGTGCAATTCGAATCATCGCACTGTTTTGTGCATTTCAAACCGTCACGCTGTTTTGTGCATTGCATTCCGTTGCGCGGTTTTGCGCATCTCATTACATTACCTGCGTAGACCGCATGTTTGTAATCATTTCTTTATTTGCGTAGACCGCATGTTAATTACATTACCTGCGTAGACCGCATGTTTGTAATCATTTCATTACTTGCGTAGACCGCATGTATTGCTTGCGTAGACCGCATAATTGTTCAATTTCTTTACCTGCGTAGACCGCATGTATTGCTTGCGTAGACCGCATAATTGTTCAATTTCTTTCTTTGCGTAGACCGCATATTTATTGTTCAATTTCTTTACCTGCGTAGACCGCATGTATTGCTTGCGTAGACCGCATAATTGTTCAATTTCTTTCCTTGCGTAGACCGCATATTTATTGTTCAATTTCTTTACCTGCGTAGACCGCATGTATTGCTTGCGTAGACCGCATAATTGTTCAATTTCTTTATTTGCGTAGACCGCATATTTATTGTTCAATTTCTTTACCTGCGTAGACCGCATGTATTGCTTGTGTAGACCGCATAATTGTTCAATTTCTTTCCTTGCGTAGATCGCATATTTATTGTTCAATTTCTTTACCTGCGTAGACCGCATGTATTGCTTGCGTAGACCGCATAATTGTTCAATTTCTTTCCTTGCGTAGACCGCATATTTATTGTTCAATTTCTTTACCTGCGTAGACCGCATGTATTGCTTGCGTAGACCGCATAATTGTTCAATTTCTTTATTTGCGTAGACCGCATATTTATTGTTCAATTTCTTTACCTGCGTAGACCGCATGTATTGCTTGCGTAGACCGCATAATTGTTCAATTTCTTTATTTGCGTAGACCGCATATTTATTGTTCAATTTCTTTACCTGCGTAGACCGCATGTATTCATTGCGTAGACCGCATATTTATTGTTCAATTTCTTTACCTGCGTAGACCGCATGTATTGCTTGCGTAGACCGCATAATTGTTCAATTTCTTTATTTGCGTAGACCGCATATTTATTGTTCAATTTCTTTACCTGCGTAGACCGCATGTATTGCTTGCGTAGACCGCATAATTGTTCAATTTCTTTCTTTGCGTAGACCGCATATTTATTGTTCAATTTCTTTACCTGCGTAGACCGCATGTATTGCTTGCTAGACCGCATAATTGTTCAATTTCTTTCCTTGCGTAGACCGCATATTTATCGTTCAATTTCTTTACCTGCGTAGACCACATGTATTGCTTGCGTAGACCGCATAATTGTTCAATTTCTTTCCTTGCGTAGACCGCATATTTATTGTCCAATTTCTTTACCTGCGTAGACCGCATGTATTGCTTGCGTAGACCGCATAATTGATCAATTTCTTTACTTGCGTAGACCGCATGTATCGCTTGCGTAGACCGCATTATTATTTTCATTACCTGCGTAGACCGCATGTTTTGATTGCGTAGGCCGCATTATATCATTACCTGCGTAGACCGCATGTTTCGTTTGGGTAGACCCCATATTAATTTCATTGCTTGCGTAGACCGCATGCATTGCTTGCGTAGACCGCATAATTTGTTGATTTCATTACCTGCGTAGACCGCATGCTTATGATCAAATTCGTTGCCGGCGTAGACCACATGCTCCACTTACATGTTTGTATTTCCACAGCATTGTTATGCTCCCCACTTGCTTTGCGCTGTCACGCATTTTGAGTATACTACTATGCATGTTGCTAACGATATTGTACCTGTTAAGTTTGTTTTCTTTTCAGGCACGATATTGTATGTACGGTTCATTTGAGACTGGTGCAACCAGACGAGCCGCACAGGTATTGTATCTCCCGAGTGAGACGTATTGAGAATTGCATAATTCTTTTACATCCTTTCTGCATTGTAGTGTAGTTCGGTGTATACTAGCTTAAAACTGTCGCATGCGTGCTTCGTTACAGCTTTCTTTGCATGATCATAAGTTATGCTCGGCTTCGTGCATTGTCTTGCATTTTGCCCCTGCCTTCGGGCGCATATCTTGATTGTCTTGCATGTTTGTCTAAGTCTTCGGCCTTGTCAAAAATGGGTCGTCTCTGGGCTTTGACATTCACTCCCGTCATTGTTATGAATTTCGAGTTCTGTCAAAGAGGGGCAACTGTAGACACCCCATTTTTGACCGTCCTCAAGACTTGGACGTCACTGTTTGAACACTCGGTGATTATCCATGTTTGTGTTTGTTTGGAGTTCCCGGAGGCCTCGGCTCGCGCGCCTTGCCTCAGGATCTCCGAACTCGACCGTTTAGTGTCTGGTTTCGCACCGAACACTTGTGTTTTGCCTTGGAGAGGCAGGGTAGGGCTTGTAGACCATCCCCACCCACCACCGGCAGTGGCTAGAGGCCACCAGCTGGTTTTTACTGCCACCGGCAATGTATATTGCCGGCCAGCACTATTTGTTGCCGGTCAGCACTATTTAGTGCCGGTCGGCACTCTTTTTTGCCAAGATGGCATTTTTGGCCAGCCGACTACTGTGCATCTGCTTTTGCAGATATTTTAAGACAGCTGTCTTGCTTTTGGCTCCCCTCCATACACGTGTATGGAGGGATCTCTCTCTTGGAAGCTTGTCTTGTAAGCTTTACAAGACAATAAGCCTCTATAAGAGAGAGCCTTGTCTCTTGGCCTTAGAGGTTAGAGACTTGATATATTTTGAGAGCTTAGACAGCCATTGTTAGGGTTTGAGTTCTAGGGTTAGGGTTAGATATACATCCTATCTCTCTTTCCCTCTCTTTTGTGCTCTAGGTGTTTTGTGTCTTACTATTGCACATAAACACCTAGTGTTTCACCTTTGTCTAGCTATTGAGGTTCTAAGAGACTGATTTTAGTACTTTGGTGTTGGATTCAAGCCAAGGAAGGCCATTGGAGCATCATTGTTGAAGAAGGCTTCAAGGGTAAGAATCTCACCCCTTTATTCCCCATTTTTGCACCTTATTTCTACCTATCTTAAATTCGTTTTTCAGCTTGGTGTATAATACAAAAAAGTTTTATTTTTAGACCCTCTTGATTGTTTATTAAGGGTGTTTTGTGATTTGAGGGTGTTTGACCCCTCTTAGGCCTTGAAAGGCCTTATTTTGTGCTATTTTGTGCTAGTTTCGGGACTTTGGTGTTTGGACCTCTTCACCACTGAAATCTTGAGGGATTTCAGTGGTGGAGATGATGCCTTGAAGTCTCTAAAGGGAGAGGGCCACCCCCTCTCCTTGTTGTCCTTGAAAAGGGCATGTTTTGGCCTCTAAAGGGAGCCTATGTTTGAGTGTGTGTTGAGCATGTATAGACTATTTTTCATGCTTATTTTTCCATAATATAACATGATTTTAAATTGGTTTTGGTACTCCATGCATGCTTAGCATAGTTGCCATGTAATGCCTTGTGATTCCTTAACATGTCTTAGGTTGTGTGCCTTTGTTTCTAACATGTTTTAGGCTTACATTTGTGAAGATTTTGTACTTATCTTGACATGTTCTAGGTCTGTCCTAGGTTGTATGGGTCGGATTTGGCATGCATCATATAGCCTCTTTGCATTTTGGCTTGTTGGCCTTAAGTATGTGAGTGTGTAGCATGCCATTTTTGCATTGATTTGGTGTTTTGAAATCATCCACCATGTCATTTCAGTCCTATTTGCATGCCTATATGTTTACCTTGGATGCATCTTTAATGCCTCATAAGCTTGTGTAGCAATGCTCCTTGTTTTGGCACTTGTGCATGCCTTTGTTTTTGAGTCATTTGGATGCCATCTAAGTGATCCTTAGGCCTTGTATTAATGTGCTAAAACTCTGTTTTTGGTCAATAAGTTCATGCCATGTTTGGTCTTGCTAGGTGTAGTTCAATACTCCATTGGTTTGCTTTGAGCACTTAGGCCATTAGTTGCATGTTTGGCTTGATTTATTGCTTGGTTTGGCACCATGTTTTAGCATGATTTTAGGGCTCATGTTGCATGCTAATTGTCCATGAAATCTCTTTTCGAGTGTGCTTGAATGTTACTTGCTCAATGCTTGAGGTTTGGACCATAACATGTGTATGTGTGCATGTGTGTTTAGCCTCCATTTTTGGGCATTTTGGCCACTGTTTTAGGACCATTTAGGGCTGCCTAATTCATGCTTTAGTCTATCCTCTATTTGGTTTGCATGCTTACCTTGCATGTTTGCTTGTATGCTTTGCATAAGTACATTGCATTGTTCATGTTGCATGAATGATAACATGCTTAGGTTGCATTACATCAATATGCATTCCTTGCCCCTTGATTTGGTGATAGGGATTAGGACTTTGGTTTGATTTGGTTTGCATGCATTTGAAATGAAAGCTGCATACTTGATCACTTGGGCCATCATGCATGAGAATGTGTGATTGGTGGTCCGGGAATCGAGACACATGCCCCTTTGAGTCATTACCATGATAAGGACATGGTTGGTGCATATATGCCTTGAATTGTGCTGCCATGCTTTGCCTTGCCCTCTGTTGCTGTCATTTGCAGATTCTGCAGGAACACTCTGCCGACCGGCAGTGTAAAGTGCCGACCGGCAATCATTTCCCTGCCGACAGCTTAACTTTGTGCCAGTGGCCACATCCCACTGCCGGTGGCAATTCCATGCAGCCGGTGATGTCTCCTAGCATCCAAGGAAGCAGTCCTGAGGTTTTGGCAACCTCCAGAGGGGTGAAGGAAGGAAAACAGAGGCAGTTCACGCATGGCAGCGCATTTCCCGAGGCGATTTACTGTTTTCTTAGTTTAATTAAATTTGCTTAGTTGATTAGGCAATTTGTAATATTAATTAGCTTGCGTAGTTAATTAATTTGTAATATTTATTTGGTCCCTCCGAGTGAGGGCAAATTTGTAATAAGTGTGTGTGGGTGGTGTGTTTGTCTTCCAATCCCCATTTCTTTCTTCCCTTTTATTTACCTGCTTATGATGGTAGATTAGGGCATCTTTAAAATTAGCATACCTTATGCTATGCATGCGTGCATCCATACATTCGTATTACATACATTAGGCTCGGTACATCACGCTAACTGCATCTGTACTTCAATTCACAAATTGAATATGTGGTAGTTGATCGCATTTCACATGCCATGTTTAGGGTTAGCCGAGCCTGCCTAGATTGCATTTTTGCATGTGATGCATTAGCCATTTTTAACATGAACTAGGACATGCATGTTTGCTGACTAGATTACTGTTTTGGCACGGAGTACGATGTAAGTATTTATGCTTTTGCATCCCGGATGTGTGTGAGTGTTGCCATGACAGTATGCCTGCCATGCGGCTAAGTGCTTATATGAGATAAACTGTTTTGAATGCCTGTGGGTGGAGGTTGGATTGTTTGAGTTGGAAAAACTAGTTGAAATCCGTATTTTAGCCTACTTGCGAGTAGCAAATTCCAAAGTGCTTTTCAAAACAAACGGATATGCAATGCTTATTTCCAAATTAGGAAATCTAGTCTATACTTGTTTGCTGCGCGCATAACATAGTAATTCTAGGCTAATAAATGGAATAAGAACACATAATGTTTTCAAAATCGGATATCATGGTTAGTAGAGGCCGGTCTTCGAACCGGGCGAAAGGGGGTGCTCATAGCTGACCTTCCCCGATCGTACCCAAGCTCCCCAGCCAAGACAACTCCGGTGATGACGGACATGTGGCCTTCGGCACCGAGTCAGGGTTTCCTAAATTTCCCCCATTAAAAAATATTTAGGTGGCGACTCTGTATCTGGCAAAGCAGTCCATGGTTGGCACTACTTTTTCAAAAATCTGTTTCTCAAAACGATTTGCCAGATTTGGACTATTTGGTTCAGATTAAGAACCACGACAAAAAATCGCGAGTCCGAACTGTAGTAGCGAGGCCCCCCTCCGCGGGCGCGTCTACAGAGCTCTTGCTGGATTTGTATGAAAGGATTGACTGGAGTAGCTGGAAGAGGCTTAGGCGAGGCATCCCAATAAGCTTGAGTATGTTCTTTAATTTTCTGGATCAATTCCTGCTTTGGTTTAGGATCATCCATTTTAGGCCACCATTTATACATGAAAATTCGTTTTAGCCTGGGGATTTTATTCTGGAAATCACATTTGAAATCCCACTTCCATATCCATGGAATCCCAAATCTGATAACAAAATGAACAAGACATTTTGACATAGAAATTTCTTTATTGACTGGAATTTGACTGAAAGCTACTTACCATTCATTGAATGTAAGTCTAACATGTTCTGGAAAAGCATCAATCTGGATTCCGAATTTATCCCACCAAATGAGAAACCAATTGGGGAGATCATTTTTAAGGATATCGGGAAGGACGCGAAAAAACCAAGAATGGCTGCGAGGAGGATTCATATAGTAAAAAGCTTGAGAAAAAGCATCTATATAATCCCAATAACTGTATCTGGTTTCTTTAGAACGAATATCAAGAGTTCTGGTAACATGAGGATGCATACCCCAAGCCTGAATAGGTGCAATAGTCTGGATAGTAGCTTTACTGTAATTAATAAGACTAGCAGTCCGGTTTGGATCCGCTAAAGTATGGTGGAAGTGTACCGAAGCAAGTTCTGTAAGAATTTGTTCGTACACATATCTGTATTGGTCAAAATGCGGGGGTGCATTTTGAGTGGCGAGATAACAGCGTTTAATCTCCCACGGATCAATTATCCACTGGATATCAGAAGAATCTATATAGAGGACAGTTTCCTCGCGGATAGTATTCGGAACATAGGATGTTTCTGGAGCAAGAAGGACATCTTTAGCAGTTTTGCTAGAAGATTCCCCGGGATTACTGGATTGGCCAAATAATGGCGGAAATTCTGTATGATAAGGGTCAGAACCCCTTCCACGGCCCCGACGGGCAGAGCCCCGGCTTCTACCCTGCATGAGATTTCTGCAAATATTCTCGAGTTAGAAAATCAAGAAGGGAATTATTTTCACCTTTAATGTATTCAATATCAAAATCAAAGACAGAAAGGGTTGATTGCCAAGTAGCAAAAATTTGACGCTGGGCTAAATTGGCAACATCTTTTTTAAAGATTTGTTTAGCGGCAGAACAATCAACTCTAATTAAAAAATGTTGATTTAATAAATCATCTTGGAATTTTAAGACACATTTTATGATGGCTAAACATTCTTTTTTAATCGTCGGATATCTTTTAGCTGCATCATGCCAAATACCAGAGTGAAATCCTAAAAGTTCTTCTTTATTAGTATTTGGGTTGAATTGTTTTAATATGCCACCAAATCCTAAATCTGAGGCATCAGTCTCAACTATCTTTTTCCATTTTGGATGAGGTAAACATAAACAAGGAAGAGTTTGAACTCTAGCCTTGATTTTCTTAACTGCTGCAGTATGTTCAGGACCCCAAACAGGTGGGTTTTTACGAAGACGACTGTATAATACTGCTACATCACTAGCAAGATTAGGATAATAATCATGGATATAATTTAGACTACCCAAAAATCTCTGTAGTTGAGTTTTATCCTTTATTTCATCTGGAAATTTAGAAGCAAATTCCATACTTCGATTGATAGGGATAATAGTTCCATTATGGATATTATGACCTAAAAATCGAACAGTTGTCTGAAAAAGTTTCATTTTAGGAACAGAAACTACAAGACCATTTCGGGAAATGACATGCTTAAATATGTTAAGATGTTTCATATGCTGATCTATTGAAGATGAAAAAATAAGGATATCATCAATATAACATATAGCAAATTCTGTATATGGATTAAAAATATCATTCATGATATGCTGAAATTCCAATGGTATATTTTTTGATCCAAATGGCATAACATTCCATTCAAAATGCCCAAAAGATACTGTAAAAGCAGTTTTATAACGATCATTTTCTGTAATTTGAACTTGCCAATAACCTGATTTCATGTCAAATTTAGAAAATATCATTGCATCCTGTAACCTATCCAAAAGATCTTTCTTATTAGGTACTGGATACCTAATCCACTGTAAGGCTTCATTAAGAGGTTTATAGTTAATTACTAATCGCGGAACACCTCTCTCTATTTCTGCATTTTTATTTACATAGAAAGCAGTACAACTCCAAGGAGATCTACTGGGTCTAATTAGTTTTTCTGGAGGAGAGTATTAATTTCAGTTTTACACAATTCCATATACTCTTTTTTCATTTGACTGGGACGAGCCTTGGTGGGAATTTTTCTTTCATCAAAAGTGGGCTCGTATGGCAACGAAACCACATGTTTCTTGCGATCCCAAAAAGCATTAGGGACATCACTACAAATCTCTTCCTGGAATTCTTTTTCAAGTAGTTTAATCTTTTGTTGAAAAGATGATTGCTGTATTCTTTGTTCTGTAGTTAAAAAGCTAACTTCTTGTTGCAGAAAATTTATCTGGTTTTGTTTTAAAGAAACTAAATCAGTGATTTGATCTAATTCTTTTGTACAGGGAGAAGTAATAAATTCAAAAATAATCTTTTGATTATCAAGAGTTGTATGAATACCTATAGTATCAATTTTAGTAATAGGCATTAAAAGATTCAGGAGGGGAGTACCAAGAATTATGTTTTGAGACATATTTTTGATTAGAACAAAAGATGTTTTTAAACATAATCCCTGATTGCAAATTAACACTTCTGGAAGTTTGTAATCAATATACAAACTATTACCGCTAGCACTAGTTAATGATTGGCTCGTCTTCTGGAAATACCTGGTAGGAACCAAGCCTTCTTGTATGCAATTCATATCTGCACCACTATCAACCAAAGCAATAGCATCTCGAATAATATAGTCTAGTTGAATCATAAAAGTGATACGAATATACCATTTTTGAAATGTTATTTTATTTAATAACATTAAATATTCTGGATCTGTTTCTTCAGTTTGGTTTCCATTCTGTAACTTAGTATTAATTCTTTTTATTTGAGAATTAATAGCAAGATTAGACTTTTGTAAATGTTTAATTTCGACTTTTAATGCATTAATTTCCATTTTCAGTTCCTGAATTGTAATGGGTTTTTCTGGACTGGGTGTCTGCATCCGATTAAAAACTTCTTTCATGTCATAGTGCTTAGGTGGAAGAGTTTCTTCTTTCTGTTGTTTATAGCACATTTCAAGAAATTTTAATTTTGTGGCTGGATCCTTAATTTCATCTGCAATATTTAAAAGATTTTGTTCAGTATTAGTAAGGACATTAATACTAGGGCCAATATTAAGTCCATTCATTTCAACTATTGATTTCCAATAATTGAGTTCATCAGAAATTTGTTCAACAGAACCTTTACAAGGACAATTTTCTAGAGATTCTTCTAGTTCATCGTCATTTGAACTGGAAGAATAAATAGCAGCAAGTTCGTCTGCATCGTCTTCTGCTGAAGAACTGGATTCAGAGATTAATTGTAAAATCTTTTGCTGGACCTCATCATCTAATGCTAACTCATTTAACTTAGATTGGATCTTAGCTTTACACTTATTAGCATAATGACCTATTTGTCCGCATTTATAACATTTGATAGAGGATTTATTTTTCTGGAAAGATTTTCCTTTTGCCTTGGATTTATATCTTGGTTTAGAAGTTTGAGGCTGGGCTTGAGTTCTGGGGTATTTGGGATTTCTAAATTTTCTGGACTTGTTATATGGCTTAGAATAACTCTTATATTTTCTTTGCTTGGTAGGATACTGAATTTGAGGATCATAGGCAAATTGTTCACAAAATTCGCCTAACTCTTTTCTTCCTGTAAGATGTTGTTGTTTAATTTGTTGCTGGAGTTTAAGATCATTGCAAAGTGCAAGACCTTCGTCGGTAATGATACCTATAAGCTGGCCATAAGTATATTGATAATAAGGAATGGAAATTTGGTTATGTCTGTCCCTTAGTTTTTTACGAACTCGTTCTGCAAAAAGAGTAGGAAGGCCATCAATAAATTTGGCTTTCCAATGTTCTGCACTGCCATCGGTTCGACGCATGACTTTCATTAGGAAAACATCTTTATACCATCTAAAATGGGATAAAGAAGGGCAACGAAGCTTCATAAGCAATTCTCTGCTACGGTCTTCAATTCCTGTAATATTGCCAACAAAATGTGTGACAATAGTGTTGATTAATGTATATACAGCGTCTTCTTCTTGGCGATCAAGACGTGTATCTACATCAACAACAGTTTTGGTGGATGAAAGGATTTCTTCTTTCATATTAGGGGTGAGAATATTATCCCACCATCCTTTCAGGATCCCAGTAAAGCCGCTAACAAGGTAACGGCCCACTTGGTGGTCAGAATTACGGTTTCGTTTACTAACAGTAGCAAACATGAGCATATGCTGGAGAAGTTCATACATCTGGTATTCAGAAAGACCATCAAGATTCCATTCATAAATGGTGTTGCTATGATAACAACGTTGAGTATGGAGAAAATCTTCTTCATAAAGAATATCCATAGGGCTAGGACGAGGATAATAGTACCGGCTAGGACCAGTCATGGATGTTTTCTGGGTGGTATTACTATAAGTAACCCGATTGAGAGAAGAAGGTTCATGGTGGAAATTTTGCTGTATTTCAAACCTTCTTCTCTCAATCGGGTTACTTATAGTAATACCACCCAGAAAACATCCATGACTGGTCCTAGCCGGTACTATTATCCTCGTCCTAGCCCTATGGATATTCTTTATGAAGAAGATTTTCTCCATACTCAACGTTGTTATCATAGCAACACCATTTATGAATGGAATCTTGATGGTCTTTCTGAATACCAGATGTATGAACTTCTCCAGCATATGCTCATGTTTGCTACTGTTAGTAAACGAAACCGTAATTCTGACCACCAAGTGGGCCGTTACCTTGTTAGCGGCTTTACTGGGATCCTGAAAGGATGGTGGGATAATATTCTCACCCCTAATATGAAAGAAGAAATCCTTTCATCCACCAAAACCGTTGTTGATGTAGATACACGTCTTGATCGCCAAGAAGAAGACGCTGTATATACATTAATCAACACTATTGTCACACATTTTGTTGGCAATATTACAGGAATTGAAGACCGTAGCAGAGAATTGCTTATGAAGCTTCGTTGCCCTTCTTTATCCCATTTTAGATGGTATAAAGATGTTTTCCTAATGAAAGTCATGCGTCGAACTGATGGCAGTGCAGAACATTGGAAAGCCAAATTTATTGATGGCCTTCCTACTCTTTTTGCAGAACGAGTTCGTAAGAAACTAAGGGACAGACATAACCAAATTTCCATTCCTTATTATCAATATACTTATGGCCAGCTTATAGGTATCATTACCGACGAAGGACTTGCACTTTGCAATGATCTTAAACTCCAGCAACAAATTAAACAACAACATCTTACAGGAAGAAAAGAGTTAGGCGAATTTTGTGAACAATTTGCCTATGATCCTCAAATTCAGTATCCTACCAAGCAAAGAAAATATAAGAGTTATTCTAAGCCATATAACAAGTCCAGAAAATTTAGAAATCCCAAATACCCCAGAACTCAAGCCCAGCCTCAAACTTCTAAACCAAGATATAAATCCAAGGCAAAAGGAAAATCTTTCCAGAAAAATAAATCCTCTATCAAATGTTATAAATGCGGACAAATAGGTCATTATGCTAATAAGTGTAAAGCTAAGATCCAATCTAAGTTAAATGAGTTAGCATTAGATGATGAGGTCCAGCAAAAGATTTTACAGTTAATCTCTGAATCCAGTTCTTCAGCAGAAGACGATGCAGACGAACTTGCTGCTATTTATTCTTCCAGTTCAGATGACGATGAACTAGAAGAATCTCCAAAAAATTGTCCTTGTAAAGGTTCTGTTGAACAAATTTCTGATGAACTCAATTATTGGAAATCAATAGTTGAAATAAATGGACTTAATATTGGCCCTAGTATTAATGTCCTTACTGATACTGAACAAAATCTTTTAAATATTGCAGAAGAAATTAAGGATCCAGCCACAAAATTAAAATTTCTTGAAATGTGCTATAAACAACAGAAAGAAGAAACTCTTCCACCTAAGCACTATGACATGAAAGAAATTTTTAATCGGATGCAGACACCCAGTCCAGAAAAACCCATTACAGTTCAGGAACTGAAAATGGAAATTAATGCATTAAAAGTCGAAATTAAACATTTACAAAAGTCTAATCTTGCTATTAATTCTCAAATAAAAAGAATTAATACTAAGTTACAGAATGGAAACCAAACTGAAGAAACAGATCCAGAATATTTAATGTTACTAAATAAAATAACATTTCAAAAATGGTATATTCGTATCATTTTTATGATTCAACCAGACTATATTATTCGAGATGCTATTGCTTTGGTTGATAGTGGTGCAAATATGAATTGCATACAAGAAGGCTTGGTTCCTACCAGGTATTTCCAGAAGACAAGCCAATCATTAACTAGTGCTAGCGGTAATAGTTTGTATATTGATTACAAACTTCCAGAAGTGTTAATTTGCAATCAGGGATTATGTTTAAAAACATCTTTTGTTCTAATCAAAAATATGTCTCAAAACATAATTCTTGGTACTCCCCTCCTGAATCTTTTAATGCCTATTACTAAAATTGATACTATAGGTATTCATACAACTCTTGATAATCAAAAGATTATTTTTGAATTTATTATTTCTCCCTGTACAAAAGAATTAGATCAAATCACTGATTTAGTTTCTTTAAAACAAAACCAGATAAATTTTCTGCAACAAGAAGTTAGCTTTTTAACTACAGAACAAAGAATACAGCAATCACCTTTTCAACAAAAGATTAAACTACTTGAAAAAGAATTCCAGGAAGAGATTTGTAGTGATGTCCCTAATGCTTTTTGGGATCGCAAGAAACATGTGGTTTCGTTGCCATACGAGCCCACTTTTGATGAAAGAAAAATTCCCACCAAGGCTCGTCCCAGTCAAATGAAAAAAGAGTATATGGAATTGTGTAAAACTGAAATTAATACTCTCCTCCAGAAAAAACTAATTAGACCCAGTAGATCTCCTTGGAGTTGTAGTGCTTTCTATGTAAATAAAAATGCAGAAATAGAGAAAGGTGTTCCGCGATTAGTAATTAACTATAAACCTCTTAATGAAGCCTTATAGTGGATTAGGTATCCAGTACCTAATAAGAAAGATCTTTTGGATAGGTTACAGGATGTAGTGATATTTTCTAAATTTGACATGAAATCAGGTTATTGGCAAGTTCAAATTACAGAAAATGATCGTTATAAAACTGCTTTTACAGTACCTTTTGGGCATTTTGAATGGAATGTTATGCCATTTGGATTAAAAAATGCACCATCGGAATTTCAGCATATCATGAATGATATTTTTAATCCATAGACAGAATTTGATATATGTTATATTGATGATGTCCTTATTTTTTCATCTTCAATAGATCAGCATATGAAACATCTTAACATATTTAAGCATGTCATTTCCCGAAATGGTCTTGCAGTTTCTGTTCCTAAAATGAAACTTTTTCAGACAACTGTTCGATTTTTAGGTCATAATATCCATAATGGAACTATTATCCCTATCAATCGAAGTATGGAATTTGCTTCTAAATTTCCATATGAAATAAAGGATAAAACTCAACTACAGAGATTTTTGGGTAGTCTAAATTATATCCATGATTATTATCCTAATCTTGCTACTGATGCAGCAGTATTATACAGTCGTCTTCGTAAAAACCCACCTGTTTGGGGTCCTGAACATACTGCAGCAGTCAAGAAAATCAAGGCTAGAGTTCAAACTCTTCCTTGTTTATGTTTACCTCATCCAGAATGGAAAAAGATAGTTGAGACTGATGCCTCAGATTTAGGATTTGGTGGCATATTAAAACAATTCAACCCAAATACTAATAAAGAAGAACTTTTAGGATTTCACTTTGGTATTTGGCATGATGCAGCTAAAAGATATCCGACGATTAAAAAAGAATGTTTAGCCATCATAAAGTGTGTCTTAAAATTCCAAGATGATTTATTAAATCAACATTTTTTAATTAGAGTTGATTGTTCTGCCACTAAACAAATCTTTAAAAAAGATGTTGCCAATTTAGCCCAGCGTCAAATTTTTGCTACTTGGCAATCAACCCTTTCTGTCTTTGATTTTGATATTGAATACATTAAAGGTGAAAATAATTCCCTTCTTGATTTTCTAACTCGAGAATATTTGCAGAAATCTCATGCAGGGTAGAAGCCGGGGCTCCGCCCGTCAGGGCCGTGGAAGGGGTTCTAACCCTTATCATACAGAATTTCCGCCATTATTTGGCCAATCCAGTAATCCCAGGGAATCTTCTAGCAAAACTGCTAAAGATGTCCTTCTTGCTCCAGAAACATCCTATGTTCCGAATACTATCCGCGAGGAAACTGTCCTCTATATAGATTCTTCTAATATCCAGTGGATGATTGATTCGTGGGAGATTAAACGTCGTTATCTCGCCACTCAAAATGCACCCCCGCATTTTGACCAATACAGATATGTGTACGAACAAATTCTTACAGAACTTGCTTCGGTACACTTCCAGCATACTTTAGCGGATCCAAACCGGACTGCTAGTCCTATTAATTACAGTAGAGCTACTATCTAGACTATTGTACCTGTTCAGGCTTGGGGTATGCATCCCCATGTTACCAGAACTCTTGATATTCGTTCTAAAGAAACCAGATATAGTTATTGGGATTATATAGATGCTTTTTCTCAAGCTTTTTACTATATGAATCCTCCTCGCAGCCATTCTTGGTTTTTTCGCGTCCTTCCCGATATCCTTAAAAATGATCTCCCTAATTGGTTTCTCATTTGGTGGGATAAATTCGGAATCCAGATTGATGCTTTTCCAGAACATGTTAGACTTGCATTCAATGAATGGCAAGTAGCTTTCAGTCAAATTCCAGTCAATAAAGAAATTTCTATGTCAAAATGTCTTGTTCATTTTGTTATCAGATTTGGGATTCCATGGATATGGAAGTGGGATTTCAAATGTGATTTCCAGAATAAAATCCCCAGACTAAAACGAATTTTCCTGTATAAATGGTGGCCTAAAATGGATGATCCTAAACCAAAGCAGGAATTGATCCAGAAAATTAAAGAACATACTCAAGCTTGTTGGGATGCCTCGCCTAAGCCTCTTCCAGCTACTCCAGTCAATCCTTTCATACAAATCCAGCAAGAGCTCAGAAAACAATTTCCAGATTTATCAGAAACAGAGCTTGTCATTAAAAGTATGGATTATATGAAACAACAATTTCTTCAATCCATCACTAGTAAAGATTCCAGCATGAAATCAACGTCTAGTACCCAAAGTGAGGATGATAGGACTCAGCCAGATCCATACGAAGAAGAAAATGAATTTACAGCCCTTGCAGGTGAGTCTCAAGATCCGAATGATGACCCGACCGACAATGAACCGAATTATGGAGATATTTGGGATTCGGTTACTGAAATGATTGCGGACAAGCTGATCCATGACAAGAGTAAAGGCAAAGGCAAAGCATCATGAATTTTGGCCTATCTGCCAACTTTTGTCTGCCATTCCAGTTTATCAACTTTCCAGCTGCACAACATGATAAACAACTTTCGGTGTGATTAGTACAGACGAACCAACTTTTGGTAAAAAGCAGATTCCATTATCTGTCATCTTTCCAGCTGTCCCACTTTGCCGACAATTGAAGATAAGAAGATAGGATGCCCGACTGCAATACCATCCAGCACACGCCACCTGTCTTTGTTATCATTTCTTTTGTAATATAAATAGGTAGCCTCTAGTTTGTAGAAGGCACCACTAAATTTTCTTCTAAGTTTTATATTCTGTACTCTCTCTCTCTCTCTCTTTTCAGTGTGCTTTTGTACAAGCTTCAAGTATAATAAAAGTTTGCCGGTTTGGTTGTAAGTATTTCTCCTTTGCTTTTGCTGATGAATGTCTGTTTACCAATTAGTACTATTGAATGATATATTAGAACTTTGGCAAAATAGAAAAATTAATACTGAATATTATATAAGCATTACTCGTAGTACTGATGCTTGGGCTTTACAACAATTAGAAGAGTGTAATAATAAAATAAATCAAACCCAGAATTTAATCAATGAACAGATTTGCTGTTTGGCAAGGGCCAGGCGGCCTCCTCCTCCAGCGCAGTAAATTTATGGACTATATATGATGTAATTAATTATAAATAAAACCAAACTATTTTATATGTTATTCTTGGATTTGTGCCATTGAGAGGTAGCATAGTGTGAGGTTAAGTGAGACGTCATCCAAGTCGCGTAGTTCCAGTGTCCGTCAAGCAGTTAGCAGTAAGGACCTTTTGGTAACATAAGTCATTGACAGACGTGCTTAGCCTATACCCTGTTCTATGACCATCTGATAATTTTTTTAAGTCCGTCTAATGTAGAAAGATATAATTTCTTTTTTTGCCTATTCAAATGTTCATTTAGGTTGAGTGCGGGATCAACTCATAAAAGTCACATTGTTTTTGAATTTTTCTGTCTTTAATATTTTATTCTTTAAAATTTGTATCAAATTTTTTGTTTGTATTTTTTAAGTCGGTCTAATATATCTAAAAAATAAAAAATATGAAGAATTTCACTGTTTAAACTTTTTTTTTGGGTTTGTAGTAGTATGTTTTAAATTTATTGTTATTTTTTGTCTTCTAATTGTGTAGAATTTAAAATGCACATCTCTTTTTGAATTTTTTAATTTTTACTGATTTTTTTTCAAAATTATGTCAAATTTTCTAACTTTTATGATCTATCTTGGGTAGATGAATTTACAAAGCAGTTTTTTTTAAAAAAAATCTTTAAAAAAATTGAAAAAGCAAAAAAAAGCGTACTATTTTTGTCTTTTTAAAACTTTTTTTGAATTTTTAAAATTTGTTAGTGTGTCTTGCCGAGCTGATTTAGAAAAAAACATTTTGAAAATTTTAATTTTTTTCTTGTTAAAAAAAATATATCAAATAATCAAATCTAAACACCCACTAAAAATGATAGGAAAAGAAAGTCATTAAGAAAGCTAACACAAATAAGTGGAAATTGATTGACCAATTTGGCTAATTGATTGACCAATTTGGCTCTGTTTCGGAAGAGCTGTTCGAGACTTTTTTTTGGTTATTTTAGTTAAAAAAGATAAAATAGATTATTTTAATCATAAAAAATAAAATATCACATCACATTCATAATCATTACATTTTCCTCTCACAAAAAAATCAAAAAATCATTTCCAAACTAAACTTTTTAACTCAAATTAAAAAAATCAAAAAACCAACTCACTTTCTAAATCACACTTAAATACACACAGGCACAATTTTTTTTCCTATCTTTTGTCATTGACTGACAGGTTGACTGTCTTATTCGGATCTTCCGAGCCATATTCCACCACGTGTACGATGAGAACGATAGTGTGCTTCCCTACAACATAGAGATCGCACCAAGGTCTGTTGACGCGCATCACCGCACAACTCATGTTTGGTTACGAGTATTGAATTGTACAATCCTATTATTGCAATCTGCTCCGACCACGAATTGCTGAACTTTCAATTTCTCGGTTAGGTTATTCCGAATTTATTTCAATTATTATCAATCAAAGTAACCATCTAAAAAACAAAAGAAGAAACAAAAAGTCCTTTTACGTGATGATGAATTGGCAACATTTTTGTCAAGATACTTGCGTTTGAGCTTAAAGGAAAGCTATATGATGGAGATTTGGGAACAATTCCTTGATCCATGTGTAAAAAAAATAAAATTGTATATATATATTAGAAGTGGATGCATATTGTATGTGTTTTGACAATTATATGAAAGAATTAGATATGAACTAATAGAATACGGTAATGATAGTTATTTGAAGCAATTGGATATCAATTATATAATGAAGATTATTTTCAAGACAAAAACAAACCCAAAAGAAAAAACTTTTGATATCTACATTAATTTGAGAATTGATTTTATATAATAATATAAATAATACATATATGGGTTGGAAGGGGATCATTTTTATGCTACAAGGCCATGATAATGACCCTACAAAATGGGAATGTAATCTCAAAGTTGGAGTTGTTATTGAGCAATAAGAATATATGCCCACAATTACATTATGATGCTAAATTTCATACATTTATCAACATTAACGCATTCCCTTGACCGTGTTTTTGTTTTTATTTTTCAAAACATATAAAAAAATTATTTGACAAACCGATTCTAAAAACTAGGACTTTGTTTGGTAAGGCTCTGAAAAATTGATTCCACTTGTTGGTTTGAATATAATGTTTGATTAGCGCTTTTAAAAATTAATTTCACTCTCACTTTTCAAAACATGTCTATCCGGTCATCTCCCCAAATGTCCCTCTGGACATCCGGCCGACTGATCGAAATAGTGTTCGTTTTTTTATTATTTTTTCATTTTTTTTACACCTGCTATTTTTATATTTTAAATAAAAAAATATTTTCAGAATTTTTTAAAATTTTTTATGAGTTTTGAATAGAATTTTAGACTGTGTGTTTGGTTATAAGTTGTAAATTTTTGAATCAAATATCATATGTCACATCATTCATCTCAAACTCAATTTAAAACTCTTTTCAAAACTCATAACCAAACAAATTTCCGACACTCAAATCATAATTTCAAAACTCACAAATTCAAAATACAACTCTATTATCAAATCATAATTATAAAATTCTAACAAACGCTACCTAATATTCTAAAACAAAATTTTCTAAAAACAACCACTTGTTAAAGAAACAAGAAGTAGTTGTCTTTTAATTTTTAAAAAATAATTTTGCACACAAATAAAAAAATGATATGTTTTTCAAAAGATATCATTCTTTTTGTTTTTGAAAACACAAAAACACAACCAAATATAGATCTAAATGATAGGTATTCCACTTTTTTATTTTTTATTTTTTTTATTATTATTATAAATTTTTATATATGTAACCGTGTGAAGTGCAATTGAAATATCTTCTATTACTTATTGCTAATCCATTTGAATTTTTGTTTCATTATGGGTATCATGTCCATATTATGGTGAATTTTGGTGAGAATCCACAATTGATTTTATTCTCGACAAGATGGGAAGGTGAGATCCATTTAGTTAAAAACAATGAAAAGTGAACTTTGAAACTTTTGGCCCTATTTTGAGTCCAACTTTTTCCATTGTACAATAATCTCACACACACCAAAAAATCAAAAAAATAATAATCATATTGCCATGGAAAATTGTCCACCTAGATTTAAAAAAATCTTCATCCTATAGTCTAAATTGGTATCAAATATATTCTCATGTTCCTTTCACTTCAATTTTTTAAGTCATACTAAAATCAATTTATTAGATTGTCATAAAGGTAAAAATAATATCAAAATAGATATAATCCCAATGCACTTATATTTTCATACATTTCTATATAGTTTAATACGTGAATTCACGACTATCTACTAAATAATCACTGAAATTGATTGGCTATCCATATACACAATGTCTTTTGTTTTTAAAGTTATTGTTTTAAACATTCAAAAAGACTTGCCAGAAATTGCCAGATTAAATTGATTTAGCCAAGAAAGATCTGAGAGTCTTTAACCACTATTTCAGCCGAGTTAGAATACCAAAAAAATTCTTCATTGTATACTTTTATGAAAAAATGTGGTGTATGGACCCATTCGGTAGAACTTGGCATTTTTCTAACTTTCCTTTGCGACCATCATCAATAATTATCGTCCAACAAATTTTTTTTTTTTTTTTTTTTTTCTAAAGATTAAAGGGTCATTAAATAACAAAAAAGACTTGAACTTCTAAAATAAAAAGTGAAAATTTACTTGTGAATTAAGGCCATTGGACGGTATTGTATTAGTTGTTAGAATTTTTGTAATTGTTAGGCCCACGTGAAGACTTGCATGCCACCACAAGTTGTTGCAAAAATGAAGTGTGCCACTACAAATTGTTGCAAAAATGAAACGTGCCACCTCAAGTCTAGTCATAGGAAAAAAAGAGAGAGAGACAGCTCCAACAGAAAATGTTGGGGTATTGCTCTAACGTACCCTAACCCCATTGTATAAGTGATGTAAGGTCTTTTGGATTGTTTAAAAAATATACATACTGAACTGGGTCAATTTAGATATTAGTTCAATAAGATATAGTTGGTCACTCAAATTATAATTAGATTGTTTTAGAATTAGGTGTTAGTCATTCGCTGTCACTTTGAGAAATTTCATAAAGGTCATGTTTGATTCCACAAGATTAATAGTGAGGTATTAATGATCCTATTAAATTAGTGTGGTATTCATAATCCCACCCCTACCCCATTACTAATAATCCTACAAATTTGTTGGATTAATTATCCATTGGATTAATAATCCTAAAAAAAATGTCAAAACAAACATGGGATAGTTGGGCCCACGGATTAATAATCCTAATCCTATGTTCTAATCCTTCCAATCAAACATGCCAAAAAATTGTGATCAGCCTCATGAAAGAGTGATAGTTAAGAATCAACACGGTAGAGATCTCCTCCGGTAAGCCTTAGTGTATCATGGTAAATTGTTAATAAGTCATAATAATTAGATTTAATTCTTATTAAATTTTATTGAAAGTTAGTCCTAGTAAATTATAGCTAAAAATATTTTTTTATGACTTTTTTTTGTATACAACGCTAAAAATTGATAATTAATGACCATTTTTTGTCACGATTATTATAAATTGTTACTAAAACTTATAATTAGTGACGTTTTTATGTGACAAAATTTTTAAATTGTCATTGAAGCTTGAAAATTAATGTTTTTTTTGTGACATTTGTTTAAACTATCGCTAAAACTTATAATTTGTAATTTTTTTTGTGATAAATTTTTCAAACTATCATTGAAAATTGACAATTAATGATTTTTTTAATAATGTTTGATGAAAATACCGTCAATTATCACAAAACTTATTGAACAATAAATCTATATATTAGGACCTACATATAAATCCTTTTAATACCAATTGTTAGTTAAGAAAAATTTACTGTTATAAGAGAAGTAGAAAGAGGTTTAACACTTATTCATCTCTCATAGAAATAATTAGTTGGACATATGCCTATTTTTATAAGGAGTGTTTTGAGAAGATGGTTAAAAGTTAATTTTTGAAATTTTTTTGAATTTTTTGTATAAAAAATATGAGAAGTGATGTGACATAAAATACATTAAAAATTAAATTTTTTTGGCTTTTTTGGTTGTTCCCAAATGGCCCCTAAGTTGCCCTCCACATATGTTTAAGTTTCAAAATTTTGGAGAAATTCAAATGGCTAATTCAAATGGCTTGTTCAATTCCCTCCCCCGTGGGCCAATCTCCTGAGTGAAACAAGTTGGTTAGGAGGTTGGACCTCAAGTTGTCTAATCAGCACTTGGTGTGGGTTTAATGCTCCCCCGCTGTGCAGGTCCTGACTTAAGCGGAGCTTGTTTTGGGAGGTCGGAGCAAGTTCCCAGGTTATAGTCTCCTCGTTCGGAACGGCTAACAGGACACCCTGGTAATCTCTACAAGCGCCTTGGACCTGCGAGAGGGTAGAGAGGATTTTCCTGTAATAAAAAAAAAAATTGAGTTGCTATGGAAAGTTAGTGAAAAGTTAATTTTTTAATTTTAAAAAAAATATATGTAATAAAAATAGAGTGATAATATAATTCAAAATAGTTTAAAATTGACTTTTTAACTTTTTAACTTTTAACTAAGGCATTCAAAATAGTAACTTTTTGACTATTTTGTTAAAATATGAGTTTAAAAAAACTAGTATGTTTGGGATGATTTTTTTATTTTTTACGAAAAGATGTACAAAAAATAGAGAAAAAGAAAATTTTTGACTTTTTGATATGAATTGTTGGCTTTTTAATTTTTTTAATAATTTTTTAACTTTTTAACTAAATGGACTGATTCCAAAATGAGGCCTAAGGCCTCGTTTGGGAACAGGCTAATTTAGTAACTTTTTGGCTATTTGGCTAAAAAGGTAGGTAAAAAAAACTTGTATGTTTGGGATGACTTTTTGGCTAATTACCAAAAGATGTGCAAAAAGTAGAGAGAAAAGAGAATCTTTGACTTTTTGGTATGAGTTGTTGGCTTTTTGGCTAATTTAGTAACTTTTTGACTAATTGGCTAAAATAGCCTCTTGCCAAACGAGGCCTAAGTCTCTAAATTCAGTCATAAATACCAGACTTTTTTTTTTTTTTTTTTTCTCTTTTTCCAACCCTTTCATTCTCAATTAAATCATTTTATTTTTTTGAATCTTCTAGCAAGACAAACGTAAGGCGTGTTTATGCTTATAAATCAAGCTACTTGTCGCAACTTTTTGATGGGTTTTCATTTCACAAAAATCTAGCAACTGGTCCAGAATCCAGACGGGTCCATTTCTTGCACAAAATTCCAAAATAAAGAAGAAGATAAGAAGGGTGATGGTGTAATATTAGAGTTATACAAGGGGTGTCACTGTAATTTACCCTCGAGCCGCTCCAAAACGCGGGAAACACAGGCACACACTCTTTTTGTCTGCAAGCGTGATCAACAAGTGATCTCTCTCCATTTTATATGTATGTGTCAACATATCTCTTGATTTCTTCACTAAAATGTGTGTTTAAATTACTATCGATTACCATTTTAGGGTTTAATTGTTTGTTGTTGCAGAGGAAAATGTATTCGAATTCTAGTGTTTCATTAGCAATTTTATCGCATCTGAAACGAAGAATTTGAATTCCTTGGTTTTGTGGCTTAATTTTTCGATTTAGCTGAAATGTTTATAATTATTATATTTGTCTTGCTTTTTAGATCCGAAATTTCTTGAATTTCTGTTTTTAAAAGGGAGAGAAGGAATGTAAAATGCAAGAGGCAATGTTTAAATTGTGTTTCTAGAGAAGCTTCTTACTGGTTTTGAGAGCAAATTGACATGGTTTTTGCTTTCAAAATAGGATAAGTGCGTCTGAAATCACAACCAGACTGTGGCTAATCAAATAAGTGCTCCATTTGTTGCTGAATTACTAGTGTTTGCTATGAAAATGTTGTCTATTATTGTTGTTTCAATTCAGTACTATATGCTAAATGATGATATATACTGCTCTTGTTTGGTTGCTGGAAAGGGTTCTGATCCCCCCCCCCCCCCCCCCCCCCTCTCGCAGAAGGGTTATCACCATTGAAATTAGCATGGATAATGTGCATTTATCTCAATGATGGCCTTTAACAGGTAACCGTGGGAACTATTCTGACATTTCCTTTCCTATCTCAACTCAACGAGTTTTTTTGTAGGTGTTATTCAGTCTGATCTGTTAAATATGTATCAATAGATATTGTTTGGTAGAAATTCCTAATTATTTAGGCTTTGTTTTTCCATTATGGGTGTGGATTGAAAATTCTGATGCATAATGTTTTACCATGGAATTTATATTATTTTGTGTTAATTTGCTTTGATTACATGTATAGATTCAAAGTTAAGTGTGCAAACAAGTCAAACCAAGCTTAATATTTTCTTATTAATGTATTCTGTTTCATTAGCTTTGTTCAATTGCATTCCAGCATATTTGGTGAGTGTCAGCTCGTTCTTGGGTGCAATCAATCTTGCTCAGCATAAGGATCCAGGGATTTCCCTTTTGCATGTCCTGAAATTTGCTTTGCTTCATTTATTGCATGTTATTAGCACTTCATTCAACTTGTGTGTTACTTGTTCAGTGCACGTATTGTTAATTGTCAGATCAATGGTATCAACAAACTTTTTCCTTGGTGTGATGGTATATGCTGCCAACAAGGCTAGGGTATAATAGATGGGCTGGTTACTTCAAGCATGCTTTCAATGGTTAGGGTAAGGGTGAAATAAGTCCTAAAATGAATAAGTGGATGGTTACTTGGATCCGAATCAGATTATGTGTACCGTGGTTTTCATGTGTTGCAAAATATAGTGTGACAAGAAGAGATGAGGTGCAGTAAAATTTGGAATAGGAAGGTAATTTAGAAAGAAGAATTTTAATAAAAAATTGAAGATCAAAGAGAGACTAGAAGGAATAAGGGAGATGTAGCTTTTGATTTACAACTCTTATCACTCTTTGAAGTGTAAGTCTGGGGCAAATCTGCATGGGCAAAAATTTGCAAAGAAACTCGCACTATTTCCATGACATATTATTTTATTGGGTGAGATTCATGTGTCTATTTGGTGGCCAAATCCTGTGCTTCAAATTCCATAATCTTGCCGGCATGCATGCATGCGCGGTGGCATCTTCTTGCTACATTTCATTCATCTCCTATTGCCCCTGATATTTCCTAAGTTAGATTGACCATTGAATTTTAGAAGAGAAAAAGGGAAAAAAAACAGAAAATATAAAACAAGAATGAAAATATAAAACAAAATGTCTTGACGTACTTTAATCTTGATTACTAAGCACATGGAATTTTAAGTCAGTACATGGTCATTAAATAGGCCCTTATACGGGCTCCATGTAAGGCACACATAAATTTTTTACTTATATCATCTTAGCATTGACCAAACACGGAAGGCTTTTACATCTGCATGCTGAACAACTAGCGAATTTAACTCATCACCTATAGCTGCAGGCAGCTTCATGAGTCAACTATGCATGGATCAAGACGTTGGAGATTGGTAGGGACTGAAATTAAAAGACAAGTACGCAATACACAATTCATATAGCATGACTTGACTTGAAACTATGAAAATGAGACTCTGCAGTTATACTGTTAATGCTGTGTTATTTGTGCATATTACTTCCATAAATAACATTCACTTTTGAAAGCTACCTCTTTGGGAGACCCAACTTCTTCACATTACACTGTTTGATCTGCATGTGCAAATGCACAACTCTCTCCCACTAAGTCTTTAGCCTTTAATGATTCTTTATCCCAATCCATCTTGTATATCACTATGAAGATTGAAATTACACATGCCACCTGAGCTGCTAAAAGCCCATAACAAAGGCCCAAAAATCCAAGTTTCTTGACAAAGGCCAAAATGATAGCCACTGGCATACCCACCAAGTAAAATGAGTAAAAGTTTATACCTGCTCCAACACCGGGCCTAGCACTTCCACGGAGAACCCCACAACATGTGGTTTGTGGACAGTTTGCGAGCTCACATAGCCCTATTATGGGTAGCACAGCCATTGTTAACTCTAGAACCTCATTGTCTTTTGTAAAAACTCTCCCCCATGATTCTCTCCCTAAGGTGGTCCATAACAAGCCAAAAACAGATGTTAAAAGGGCCAGTCCTATAGCTACCACTGTTGCCAAACTGGCCTTACCTGGCCTGCCCGCTCCAAGCTCATTGCTCACTCTGGTTGACACTGATGCACTAAATGCAGAAGGCAATGTATACATGAGAGAGGTGGTTTGTATTATTATAGCTGATGTTGAAAGGGCAACATGAGGTTTGTTGAGGTAACCCGCTAGAATTGTCATGAACTCGTACCACCACCACTCCAAACAAACAGCTAGACAACTTGGTATAGCAAGTCGAAGTAGCATTCCCCATTCCTCCCCTAGTGAAGTTGTAGAAAATGGCTTCATTTGGGGTATTAGTGGTTGACACATGTGCTTCTTTGGGTTGCGAGTGTAGATTATGTAGCCTAGAAGGAAAAACAAGGTGTTAAAGTTGGTGACAAAGGTTGAAACTGCAATCCCCTGGACCCCAAGTCGAAGACTGAAGGCAAAGAAAACGGTGATGGGAAGGTGGAGAAGCACTGCAAGTGAAGTGCACCACATCAATGGCCATGTCGTCCCTTTGCTGCGTAAATAGACACGTAGTGGGTGAAGAAGGCTATTAGCAACGAGATCTGGGATGGCGTAGCGGCAGTAGAGGCTAGCAACGTGTGTTATATCTGGGTTTTGGTGGAGCCTAAGCATGAGAGGCTCTAGGTTAAACCATAACAATCCTATTGGTATTGATGCTAACAGTAACATTAGAATTGTTCTTTGAAGACTGAGTGACACTAATGTTAAGTTTCTAGAACCAAAAGCCTGGCCGCAAAGTGGCTCCATCCCCATGGCTAGACCTGATAGAACTGAGTAGCCGGTGATATTGGTGAAGCCAATGGCTAGTGCACCGCCAGCTAGCTCGAGGCTCCCTAGCCTTCCCATGCACACAACTAGAATCATGTTTTTGAGATAGCCAATCAAGCCCATGGCCACTATGGGGAAGCTTATGTCGGTCATTCTCTTCAACTCCTCAACTACCTAGCAAAAGTTATGAATCAAAAAAGAGTTGTCAGAATGTAATACTGCACATTTGTCTGGCAAGAAGATACTTGGAGTTTTTAAGATTCTGTAATTCCTACCTCAGGCATTGTTGGGTGCTTTTGGGTTTGCTCTGCAGCCATCTGTTTTTCCTTTTAGCTTTTTTCTGCTTTTTCTTGTTTCCTTGTGAGGGTCAGAGAGTTCAATGGTAGGGATATCCTTTTGTTTTACACAGAGAGAGTGAGAGAAAGAGAGAGAGAGAGAGCTGCAATTGTCAGAAAAGAATTGGAAGAGCTTTATAAGGGTGGGAGGTGGTGGGCTTGAAACTTTTTGTTCTTAAAAGCTCTCAAACGGAAGGCGGAGTGCTGTAAAATTTTAAAAATTAGTGTATTAACCTTAGATAAGGGGTGCCTAATACTGTTCTAACTATGTTTTCATTTTTCTAAATAAAAGAGATGTGAGAACACATCCACTTCCTTTTTCGAAAAAACGAATCATGCCCAATGTTATATTTTTAAACTGACTTCACATGAAGAAATTTGTGGTCCAAAATAATTGTTGTTGTTGTTGATTTATTATAACTAGAAATAATTTAAAGCATGATATTACCATTGACTGGTCACTAGGTTCATATAGTGCTTTTGGTTTTCCCGTGATTTGCTTGTAGATTTTTGAAAGGGTGGTGTTTGTTTGAGTTAATTAGAAACAATCAAACTCTACAGAGTTGGCTGCAACCAGCTTGGCAAAGCAACCAAAGGCATTGCCTTAGAAAAAATGAGATTTGATATTTCACTTATAAAGCATAAATGCTTCTGGACGGTTACAAACCAAGGAAATTAGGGATGCTGTTTATCAGACAACATTCTTCCTTGTTTAGATGTCTTATTTTTTTATTTGTTTTGTTTTTTCATCTTCAAGATTCATTATGTGGTTTGTGAAACTTTCTCTTGACAACTATTGTTCTGATGTTATTTGATGTACATTTCTGATAGCAAGTTCTTCAATATAATTAGTGGAGCTTTGGTACAAACTCCAATGTACCTCATCTTTAATGTTGAAACAAAAGAACACACTTAAATCATTAGTTTAGAACCATTTAAAAATCAATTTATATTTGCTGATATATGTGATATTTATGAAATCATTGAATTACAGACATAGCAAGCATTTATCTATGCCTCTGTACCTAACCATTATCACGAAGATATCAGTTTTTAAATAAAATCTCCCAATTATTTGAAGTTGGTGATCTTGTCCCAGGTACATGATACGAGGGCTTAAAAATAAAAAAAAGCAAGGCTAGGTGGAGGATCAGGTCCATGTCACATACAAGTTGGAATTTTCAGACTATGCAAAAAACTTGTCACATGTTTTTGTAAGATTCCTTCAATGGATCCAAAAACCAATGACCGAACCCCTCTTCCTAATACCCCATGTTTTCAATACTGGCAGTTTGGCAGATAGCTTTTCCAAGAAAGTTAATACAACCAACCTTCTTTCAATATCAGATCTTATTTTATTTTTTTCCTTTTATGAGCCAGGTCTCAGTCAATATCAAGCACACATTCTGTCTGCATTTTGGTTCATCTATAGGAGTTGAGTTCCTATGTACTATAGCCTATGGTAATAGTTGCTGTGTTGCTTTGCTTGGGATTGAAGTTGTGGCATGAGACAGGCAATTCATTTGTTAGTTACTTTTGGATATTAATTGCATGTTGCTACAGCACATGGTATCTGTAATAGGCGGTACATGCAATGTGGGAAGTGGGATCCTAGGAGCTGCTTGCACATTGATGTGTTTTGTGTTACATCTATGTTGTATGAAAATCTGCAATTTTTGAACATACATACACATATATATACATTCAAAACATGTTTTGCATGAGCCTGAATATACATGCTAATGCTTCTTATTCTTTTATTATCAAACATCACAAGAGTTTTACTTATTTTTTTTAATCAGTTCATGTTTGCAGATAACATTGCAATAACTCAACTATGTGCCGTTTTGGGAACAAAATAAAAAGTCACGTTTTTGGACAAAATGTCCAAAAACGCAAGTGCCAAAAACGCAACAAAATTGGTTTGGGAAGTGCCAAAAACGCAAGTACAAAATTACAAATTAGGGCCTATGACAAAAAAATAAAAAAATAAATTTCTTTTGTTGGGTAAGGGTATTTTGGTCATTTTAATTTGATTTGACACCATAAATAAATATTAAACTAAAAAGCCAAAAATCAAAAGTCAATTTTTTACTAACTTCCCAAATCACTTTTCAAAAAGTTAAAAAACTTGGTAAAAAGTCAAAAGTCATCTTTTAACCAACTTCTCAAAAATCTTACTATGATATGTGATATAATTACAATTTTCATTGGTGGAGATTTAGGCCTCGTTTGGCATGTAAGACTTTTAGCCTAAAAACCAAAAAAATACTAAAAAAATCAAAAAGTGTATAACATATATCAAAAATTCAAATATTCCATTTTCTCTCTACTTTTTTGCACATCTTTTTATTAAAAACTAAAAAGTCATTCCAAATATACTAGTTTTTGTTACCTCATATTTTAGTCAAAAAGTCAAAAAATTACTAAAATAGCTTGTTCCCAAACGAGGCCTTAATTTAGTTATTGATTTTTAATATTTTGGAATGACTAAGTATTTCTGTCATGTGAAGTAGATACTTCAAAGGAGGCAGAGGCTGAAGGTGAAAGATTTGCGTCATTTAGTAGCTGTTGTTACTTTACAAAATTTTCTTCTTGTGTGTTCGTCCCGTCAAAACAGGTACAATTTCTTTCATACTTTATCGTTTCTCCAAATGGGAATTCTGACCTTATTAAAAAAATGCTGCATTCCTGTTCAGACACATCATCGACTTTCTTGATATTATTCTTGTAATCCCTTTAGAAGCCCGAGCCCCCCTTCACAATAATTTGCTTTATAGTTTCCCATTCATAATCAACACTTGCAATGAAAACAATCTTCTTGTCACACTTAGATGAAACCGTGCATGTGCATTTAGTTACACCAAATGACCAACAAATCAATCCTTATCAACAATAATTATCCCCACTCCCTTGTAAACTTGTAGACAAATTGCGTTTCAATCACTTCTTCCACCATGTCAAAGGTGGGTTATTATCCCTTCCCACCCAAAACTGTTTGCAACAACTACCATGGTATGGCTGTCAAGTTGAAGGGGCACCATCTCCTCCAATGGTCACGTCTCTCATGGTGTCAATAATGCCGATTTTTAAGTCTTTTTTGCTCCTTGCTTTCTTTCTTTTTTTGTCCTTTTTTAAGATCACATCATATATTTTTAAAAAACAATTATGGGCTTTTATAATGATTAAAAAAAAGCCCTGAAAAAGCAGTTCCCAAACTAAGATGTGATGTGTTGGTCCCTTGTCTCAAGCATTGCATCAAAGCATTAGAAAAACTTAGAGATTTCTTACTTCATCCTGCAATTAGTTAGTGATAAAGAGTACCTGTATTGTCCATCATTTCATTGAAAAGTGAGATTTGAAAGCCTTCATATAGTGATGAAAGCCTTCATATAGTGATAGAAGAGGTTTATACATATGATGCACTAACCACCAATCACATTTCAGATCTTATTATCTCAGTCTCAAGAGTTTAAGCAATTAAACCACAACTTGCACCAAAGTCTATGGCCCACATATATATTGGTTGTTTGTTTAGTGTATTTTGTTGACAAGCAAAAGGTGGTATAGGCTTAAAACATTATAATTAAAGAAAGAAAAACACTAGAATCTTAGGTTCATAATCAATGAACACTTAAGTAATAGTCAAAAAACAGAACTCGATAAAGAGATTTGCAGATGTTAACCTGTTTGATTTCCGGATTAGAGGGTGGGATTGGATTGTGGACCCCACATTTCCATCATTTAGATGCAACAAAAGGGTTCAGCTGCAAATCCCAGAAAAAAGTAGGGATATTGAATCTTAGGGGTGGTATTGTTAATCCTACTTGGTGAGACTATTTATCTTGTGCTAATAATGCCAGGTGATGTACTGTTCACTCACAATTATCCTTTGCAATCAAACATGACCTAAAAGTAATAATTCTTATTTATGTCCACATGAGTTTTGACATTGCTTACTAGATATGGCACTAACGTTTCTTTGTTCTACTAGTCAGCAAGCTTTAATTTATTTTAAACCTCTAGTATGATTGTAGCTAGTACCTTCATAATTGGTGGAGAGAATCTAATCTCCTTCTCCATTAGATTATCCACATTGCTTGGTCCCTTGGCCTCATTATATGCCAGTGGAGGAGGAGGCATGTCCATTGAGTCAAAAACAGAAAAATATCAGGGTCTGACCTGTTGTGCTTTTGTGCACGTATGAATATGAAAAAAAAAAAAAAAAAAAGGCATAAGAAATTAAATCAATCTTATTCTGTGTAAGATGAAAATCTAGGTTGTGTTTGGAAGGGTTTTGGAACTTTAGTTTGCATATAACGTTTGTTTGCCGCTCTCAAAAATTAATTTCACGTTCACTTTTGAAAACTCAGTCGAAGGTAGAAAAATTTGGGCTAACCGGTCATCCCACCAGACGCCCCACCAGTCGTTCGGCCGGTTGACCGGAAGAGTGATAATTTTTTTTATTTTTTTTTTGACACGTTAATTTTTCGAATTTTTAAAATTTTTTTATGAGCTTTAATAGAATTTTGAATTGTATGTTTGGTTATGAGTTGTAAGTTTTTATATCAAATATCATATGTTACATAAAAAATTTCCCACGCAATTCAAAACTCTTTTCAAAACTCATTCACCAAACAAATTTTCCACACTCAAATCATAATTTCAAAACTCACAAACTCAAAATACAACTCTTATCCTCCAATTATATTTCGAAAGTTCTACCAAATGCTACCTAAATTTAATTTATTTGATCCATGCTAGGTGATGGAACTCAATTAGGAAATTTTATTACTAGAAATTCAATACCCCATAATCTAATAAATGATATATTCAAAACTTAGGATTGAACTGGAGTATGAGATTATCAGTACTTCTGTCAAGAATCATTTTGTCATTCCAACTTATTCCGAAGTTGGGATTTAGGGGGTTCGAAATTACATTCTCATTCTTTCTTAAAATTCCTACCATCCAAATTAAGCCTAAGATATTGTGTTGTGTATGCTCCTCACTACCCTTGTTCAATCTTTAATGTATTGAAATATTAAGGCCTTGAGGCCTTTGCCAATTCTAAGAACATGAAAGAAAATGTATAGTATCTCAAAGATAAGAAGGGCATGTTTGGTGTAACTTTCTGCAAGTTGAAAGTTAATATTTAGAAAGTAGAAGTTAAAAGTATCTCTCCTCAATTTTTTAAGAATCAATTTTTTTCGACTTATTTAAACTATTTTAACCTCATAAGCTATAAGTAGAAGTCGTGCTAAACATTTTGACACAAATTTTCAAAATAATAAAAAATAAGTTATAATAGCCCTCCTCATAAGTTGCACTAAGGCTTCTTTTAGCTGCCGATTATAAGTTGCTATTTTTTAGGTTTATTTTGTCTTAATATGTTACTTTTTAAGTCCTAGATTAGATGATCCTAAAAATTAAAAAATAAACCAAAAAACAAAACCCAGCCAAAAAGTTGGTGCCAAAGGAAGCCTAAATGGATCAAAATGCCTTGTAGTAGTAGGACTTCTAGCAAACATGAATTTTGTCAACATCTTCACTTCTTGGAGCATGCTCAACAAATTTTGTATCAAATTATAATTCAAAAAATATTTTTCTATTTTATGTAGTTAAATTTTTTAAGTACACCATCTATTCGACTCTCTATTTATTAAAAACTTATTTTATTATCTTTTCTTTTAATGGATAATACCCCAAAAGTCAAAGTGATTGGGGGGCAAATTTTGTATCAAATTATAATTCAAAAAATATTTTTCTATTTTATGTAGTTAAATTTTTTAAGTACACCATCTATTCGACTCTCTATTTATTAAAAACTTATTTTATTATCTTTTCTTTTAATGGATAATACCCCAAAAGTCAAAGTGATTGGGGGGATATATCAAAAGAAGAAGAATGATTTGGACCTCTAAAAAAACACCTCTAATGCACCTCTAATTTGTCTTTTTCTTCTCATATTTTTGTCTTTTACTTCACTGTTTTTTTTTTTTTTTTAATTCCCGGACAGCTCATTAGAGCTGTACGGAATGACCTCTAATTAGAGGTATGTAGCAAGATTGATCAAAAAAATCATAAACTATTAAATAGCCAATGAATCATAACTATAAAAATTTATCGAGCAACTATGGCAACTATAAATAATATCTGACCATAGAGTAATGTTTTTATAATTTATTTGTTATATTTAATCGAAGATTAACGGAAATTTACGTACAAGTCTTAATAGATGAATTTATTGTCCAATAGATTTTATGATAATTAATAGTGTTTTTTTATTAAAAGCTATTAAAAATGCCAATAATTGTTAATTATTAACGATAGTTTGAAAATTGTCACAAAAAATGTCGCTAATTATAAGTTTTAGCGACAATTTTAAAAAATCGTCGCAAAAAAAAAATCACTAATCTTCAACTTTGAGTGACAGTTTAAAATTTTCGTCACAGAAAAACGTCACTAATTATAAATTTTAGCAACAATTTATAAAAATCATGACAAAAAAGTCACTAATTGTCAATTTTTAACGATATGTAAAAAATCGTCACAAAATTATTTTTAATGACGATTTTATTAAGGCCTCGTTTGGGAATATGTTTTTTTAGTAATTTTTTGATTTTTTAACTAAAATGTGATGTAAAAAAAATTAATATGTTTGAGATGAGTTTTTGACTTTTTATGAAAAGATGTGCAAAAAGTAAAGAGAAAAGAGAATTTTTGACTTTTTTGTATGAATTGTTGATTTTTTAGTTTTTTACTAAAATAGTCACTTGCCAAACAAGGCCTAAAACTTATTTTCTATAGTACTTAATGAAAATTAAATTTAACTATTAGGACTTATTGATAATTTATGCAAGATTAGTTTGGTGAGGCTGAAGTGAATGCTCTTACAAAAGGAAACACACAGGAAAACCTTACTTACGGATTTTTAACGGCAAACTAAATTAGGTGGAAAGGTGATTCCAATGGGTTTAATGGCAAACTAAATTAGGTGGAAACGTGATTCCAATGGGTCTAATGGTACGTGGTCTTTGTTGAAAATCCCACCTAAAGTATGATTAGTCTTTGGAAACTTGTCGTCTAATATGTCTCCTTAAATGCTTAAAAAAGTCATAAATACAATCTTCAGCTCTGACAGTTGTGTTTTTAATTAGTTTAAATCTTATGTTTCATTTAAATAGAATTACTATTTTTTTTAAATAGAATTACTATCAACTTCAGCATGCATCAAATTATGGATCACTTGTGACTTGATAAGTCTAATTTTGAATACAGCTGATAAGGTATGTGAACAAAATTCACATTTTGATTGGTCCAAAATAGTGGGGTCTATTACTTTGGAAAGTTTGATTTTGTTCACACTATCAAAATGTGTGAACAAAACACAAATTTTGATTAGTTTAAAACAATAGAATTTACTATTTTAAGTGAGCTCTATACACTTTTTAAATGTAAGGCTTATAATTTTAGATTATTTGTTTTGTTCACACACTTAGATTAATTCATTTTCCTACTTTGCATGAGGTTATGTACTTTTGGAGGGGACTAATTGCTTTGCATCAATTATAATATGTGTTTTGTTCACACACGTTAGTCTCTATCTAAATATTTGTATTCTTCAACGCCAATGTAATTTCAGTTGTATGATCGTTTTTGACATTTTTACCACATTGTACAACAAAAATGTATTAAGATAAAGAGATTTGAATATGTAAGATTTTATATCACAACTGATGCTGGTGAATTGATTTTTGAATAATGGTTGCATCTGTGTTGAGCTTATTTGGGTTAAATTATATAAGTGCATTTTTTGGCATGAATGCACTTATTTAGGACACATCAATCAACATCTCCTCTCTACTTTTCTATCCATCTTTTTATAAAAAGTCAAAAAGTATACTTATTACAAATATCCCAAATCATTATTAGAGGTTGTTTGGGATGAACTATATAAGTGCATTTTTCGGCTTTTTGGATAAAAAAGTAGAGAAAAAAAATATGATTGTTTAGGACAACTTTTTGATTTTTTATGAAAAAATATATATTAAAATAGCAAAATCACCAAATTACCCCTAATGCCCCTTGGCGTGTACTGACAGTGATTGTTTAGGAAGCTAATTAGCCGCATTGCTTTGAAGCTGTGTGATGGACTGGACGGTGCTGTTCGGCACGTGTCCCCACCATGGGTCCCATTTTGATAATCTGAATCATTCAATATGTAAAATTCGTCAAGTACTATATGCTTGTAAAAAATCAAGTTGATCGGATATCGATAGCTATTTCATCGGATCAGTTTTTTTGTCAACCGTTAATTTGTTCACCGTCCATTTTTTTATACAAAGCTGATTTAATCATATAGCTTTCAATATCCGATCAATATGATTTTTTACAGCCATATAGTACTCGACGAGTTCTACTCATTAAACGGTTCAGATTATCAAAACGGGACCCGTGATGGACCCTCATAAGCCGAACAACATTGTCCTGTGTAACTTTCTTTTTTGTGCCCTGCCTATGTAAATTTGTACCATCACTTCACAGTGTACCATCACTACAGTAGCCACAATTAGCTTGTACTTTTTTCCTGTATAAATTTGTTGTTTTTATATTTATTTTTTTTGTGAATAGTAATAACTTTTTGACTTTTTTTCATAATTTTTTGATTTTTTATCTTTTATAGATTATGTCAAATAAGCCCTTAGTCTTTTCATAATCCGATTTAAGTATTGACAGATAATATCTTATCTCCTAATTGAACCTCTAATGATTTTGGCAAGTTTTACTCAGTTACAGCACTCATCTATAGAGAGTGATTGAACCATCCCATTGTTAGCGAAATACAATTATGTGAGATCATAGTTTTTCTTCCTTCAAAACAAGCAGTATTCATGACATTTTACCTAACCACTCTCTCTCTCTCTCTCTCTCTCTCTCTCTCTCTCTCTTATTTTATCGATCTATTATTCATTTTCTAAAACCAACAAGTCAGTTTGGGTTGAACAACAAAATGTAGTATTATGCTATTTCTTTACCAAATTATGGAACAAAGTTTTATTTGACTATTTAAACATTTGTCTTCAAATTAATAAAGGATGACTTTGTAAATTCTTCAACCCAATTGCTTCACGCTGTGTTTGGTTAGGGAATTTGAAGAGAGATTTAGAAAGGAAAAGGGAAAAGGTGTGTGAAACTATGTGAAATATAGGCATGTTTTTTTCACATTTCACCTACCTTTTCTATTTCTCTTTTCAAATCTCTCCTCAAATCTCTCAACCAAACATAGCATTAGTTTTTTGAAAAATTTTGCTGTTTTGCTTTCCTCAAAAGTTTCTCATTTTTTTTTTTTTTTATCATTGCCGCATGTTACTTTAGCTTCCCTTTGGGAGTGGTATTTTTTGGCCTTTTTAATTTTTACTTATATTCAGCTTTATTCAACTCTTTTCTTTCCTTTTTTATTTTTTTTTTATTTTTAAAAGTTCGTCCAAACCAGACGGGTCTAAAAATTTAGAATGTTTTTTTGAAAGAGTCTAATAAAGAGGAAAATAAGCTGATTTCTGTTTTTTAATAAAAGTTTATTTTTTTTAATCTTTAATAGGGTTTTTTTTTTTTGAAATAAAAAAATTAAGGTCATCTACTTTGAACAGTCTTTATTATTATTATTATTAAAAAAAAGATTCAAAATAAACAAAGTTCTCTTAAGACGGGAAATTACTCAATATTACCGGAATATCATGTGTTTATACTCCCTAATCAATCATCAGTCAATATGTCCTCTCATATTTCTTAATCACTAATACAATATCTCACCTACCAACCTTCTCTACCAATCATCAATATGCCCTCTTATAATCCTATGAAATATCACGTGTTCATACTCTAAAATTATTTTAGAATTACCGAATAATTATCCTCTAAAGACAAAAATGAGGGAGGGAAAGTCAACTCATAAGTTAAAGGTAAATGACATGCATTTTGTGTGCGCGTTTTCCATAAAATAACATAATTTCTTGATGGTATTGAAGAGCAAAGAGATATGGAATCCAAATATCTATCTCAATAACAGAGATTTGGTTTATGGGTCCCGACATTGCATTTGATGTTTAACTGAAAAATTGTGGATTTAAATGTGATGGTGGTCGATGGATGTGAGGTAGATTACCAAATTTAACTAAGTTGCTTGCAATCACCTAAAAGGTTGTGGATGATAACAGCTACTTGATGAAAAAGGGTATATTGACATGTGAGTAATGAGCTTTTTTTTTTTTTTTTTTTTTTTTTTTTTTTGGATTGAAATTGAGGTGTTCGGGTCAAAATTAGACTAATCTTCAAAGGTGCATAAGTTCTCGGTAATGAATTTCCTGCAAATGCACCGCGGTTAATTTAAGAATTTTTTCAGTCCTATGATCTCAAGAAATGATCTCAATAAATTGTTAACACCTAATAAGTTTCAATTTGAACTAAGAGGTTTCGATTTAAACTTTGGAGTGAGTACATTCCAAAAATCCAACGTCTTGTTACCAAGCCAACCCTTGGGGTTGTGAGTAATGAGCTTTTTAGATCACATAAATATGCAATTGTGTTACATGCATATAATGAGATACAATTTTGATTTAAAATGTTCATATCTATAGTTGAGATCAAAATATTTATAAATTATATAATTACAAATATTTTTATTTGTTCAGTATCTTTTATGCGCATAGACTTTTTCCGTAAAATGTGACTTGACATTGTATTTTTTTTTCACTATCTTCCAAATTGTTCCTAACTCAATGGAGCTCCACTGAAAAAAGGCCAAACAAAAACCACATTTTTCATTAGGAAACATGAGTTGGTTAGGAGGGAAATAAAGTGTACTGCTTTTGCTGAATTGTGCTAGGTTTCCATAAATGGAGCGGGGCAAATTTCATCTTACTTTCGTTGTTTGAGTTATGTGTGGTTTATCTTTTAACGTTTAAAAATAATCACATAATTTTTACGTGATTTATGGACTAAAATGCATCATTAAACCTGTTAATGATGTAATGAACAAGACTAAAATATCCCTATATATAAGTAATTTAATTGTGTGAATTATGGATATTTTTGTCATTTATTTGAAAGACAAAGGCGCTATTTGGGAACAAATTTTTTAGGTTTTTTTTCATTAAAAGGCAAATTGGTTACAAAATCAAAAAAAATAAATCCAAACAAAATGTCACATCAAATCCTATAATCATTTTACTTTTTCTTTCACAAACATTACATTCAATCACAAAAAAATCTAACTATCTTCCCAATTCCAAACACAAAAAAAATTTTCTCCAATAATATCCTACAACTAAAAAAACCCACTTCCCAAACACTCATAAAATATATTTTAACCCTTATGCTTTTTTTCGTGCGCGATTTATCTCCTTAAAATTTAAAAATGAGCATATAACTCCTTTATGTCTGTCACGTATTTCACATTTTCTGTTAAATTAAACGGAATATTTAAAGGTGCACTTCAGTCCACAAACCACGTGAAGATTATGTGGTAATTTCTAAACGTTAAGAGAATAAATTACACATTGACCAAATCACATGGGATGAAGTGAAGTTTGCTCAATGGAGAAACATCAGTTTATAAGTGTACGGGAAAGAAATAAACCTTCTCGTATAATCCTGTTGATCAAGTCTACGCTCCTCCAAACGTCGTCACTTTACTCCCTGAAAACAAAAACGTGAGCTAGCCGGCAGTGGTGTGCCGGAAACCTCTCTGATGCCTAAGTTAGCAAAAATAGACAAATAGACAAAGCTCTGTGTATTCGAGAATCAAAGTTGTGTTTTACCTCTCCATAAGTGATGTTGTAAGCTTTTATAGGTTCCGCGTGGCACAATCCTAGTAGGACTTTTACTCTTCCATGTAGAGTCCTCCTAGGATTCATACTCCTGAAAGATAATGTTTATCCTTCAATACCCCCCTCACTGCATAAACCAAGTGAGATGGTTCTACCATGGTCAGACTTCAACACGACCGAGGTAAGCATAGCTATGCTAAGCCGCAGACTAGACCGAGATAACATTAGCTCGGCTCTTCCATTCACTACTCTTACCTTGCCTCTTCTTAATGCTAACCACGGTATGTCTAGACCGGAATAACCAATACTCCGGTCCAAACCGGGATAACTTTGAGAGTGACGACCGAACTTACCGTAAGCTCTTTGGGACCGGAGTAACTTCAGGTCTCTCGCGAACCGGAGTAACTTTACACCTCCTGCTGATCGGAGTAACTTTAGAACTCTCTTGGGCCGGAGTAACTTTACACCTTTCTTGGGTCGGAGTAACTTCATAGCCTTTTTACTCAGCCATTCGCAATGTGGCCCATAACGGCCCATTACCCAGCTCGGCCCAATTTATAAGTATAAATTACCCTCTTAATTGCCCTTTAATTCCATCTGCGTAGCATAATGGGGATTACCTGTTACCAGTCGAGCTAAAAAATTTCAGAATTCCAGCCGAGCTAAAACCATTTAGCCTTTCCAGCCGGGTAAAAAAAGCCTTTTTAGCCTTTTCAGCTGGGCTAAAAGCCATTTTAGCCTTTCCAACCGAGCTAAATTCACACCGGGCTATACCTGTCCGGTCAAAACGTCTCTTCAATCACAGTAACTGAATCGCTTCTCATTCCTATGACACGTGGCCCCCTCTGATTGGCCCAATGCAGCTGTCACGCCGTCTTCGTTCTCCGTGTATTTTGAACAGTTCCCGCCTCTGGTCCTTGCATCAAAACAAAACTTTTTATTTTTTGAATCACTTACCACACTATTCATCTCCTCTTCTCACTCTCTCGTTCCTGAGCTTCTTTAACCCTGAACCTGCTGAGTTCGTATTCTTCATTGCCGTTGCTTCTATCTCTGATTTCTTTCTCTTGACCTGGTAAGTTTACTCAAATTTGCCTTATTTTTGTTGTTTTTCGCATTTGCTTTTATAATACATGTATTTTGTGTGTTTTTTCAAAACACATACCTTTCTTTCGTGTAATAGACCCTCTGGCTTTTTACGAATAAACTGAAAAAATTTTGATTTTGATCCAAAATCATAGTATAACCGAACTAAAAATTCGTTTGTAGTTGATGTCATTCTAGCCAGACCATTCAACCGAACTAACACTTCACGTTATACCATTAGTTTTAACAAGTCAAACCACCTTTTGTTTTAACTCAGCCGAGCTAGCAATCCGCACTAAGTCTGGGTAATAGTACGTCTGTTAGTCTCAACCACGGCCGAGCTATGACTGGGGCTAAACCAGCCATCGTAGTTTAGCCGAACTACAAGCGTTGCCCCTTGAGGCTCAATCGGGCTAACAAAAACCCTTGCACGAACCAAGATAGTGAACCCTTTGGAAAAACCGAGATACCAAATCCCTAGTGCAAACCGAGATAACCAAATCCTTGCTCAAAACTGGGCTAAGACACGGAGCATTTCACATAGCCGAGCTAAGATTTGATACATCTTGCCTTTATTTCTCTTTAGTATGGTCCAACGGTCTGTGCTTAACACCTCTGTTTTTTCACTTTGCAAACTTTAGGTTGCCCAGGCACTCCTTTGAGCGCTCAACCGAGCTACTCAGCCCACTTCTGCGACCGAGCTTAACCACAAGTATAATTTATTCATAACTTGAGACAAAATGGGTAAATATAGGTTTTTAGTAGAAACACCTGGTGGCCTGGCCGAATTCCGAAGGGAGTATAACATTTCTGATGACGTCCATCTCACCTTAGCCAAACAAGATATCATACCTTGGGGAAACCCTGGTTTTGTTCCCTTCACTCTCCTTCCCATTGTAGAGTGTGATTTATGCTTCCCTATACAGCTCTTACTTTGTGAATTCCTTAGACAAACCAACCTTTGTCCTACCCAACTTTCCACAAACTCATACCGTATAATAAATGGCATAGTCGAGCTAAACCGCCATGCTGGTATTAACCTAGGCTTAGCTGAACTCTTTCACCAATATTCTATAGGCTCAAAAGAAGACGGGTGGGTTTATTATTTGAGAATATGACGCCGCCGAGAAAAAAGAATCCAAGATACCCCAGATAAAAATTTAAACGACGATGACTTCTTCTAGGTTTCTGGGAACTTTGAAGACCAAGAAGCTCAGATTCCTGGTGACTGAATAAATTGGAATAAAGGGACCACCGGTATAATTACCTCGGCTCTATTGCATGTCTCTTTTTATTTCGGTTTCCTGTTCCTGAACCGAACTGACAGTTATCTTCTTTATGCAAACTCAGCCCATCTCAAGTCACTGTACAGTTACCCTAACCTAAACACACTTCGCACCGTACTACGGTATCCTGAAAGAAGTTGGGCCAAGTTGCTCAATTTTGAACCGACATACAGATACAGCAGTCGACGAAAAGCCAGAGTGACAGACTTTTTGTTAGAGGCATCGCTTGAACCGGATCCAACCTTGCCACAAATTAACCTGGTCCGTACAACTGCTGAACAAGAGATGGCGAAGAGGAACAGAGTGAGAGCCCTCCTAATTGAAACACACCCAATCAAAGTACCACTAACCACCCAGACTCAAGAGACCGTGGTGGCTCTTCCATCTTAACAACCCTCCTCATCTCGCCCCAGCAAGCGTACCCGGACTACCCAAACCGAGCAACGCCTTGTTGATGAAGATGAAACCCTTCTTTCACTAAGCCCTCTACCGAGCCCGCAACCGGAGCATTCCGACCAGGCTGGCTCCTCTAAGTGGGCGCCCAAAATCACTTTTCAGAACCGAGCTATTCAGGACACTGACTCGGTAGTCGCCGAAAAGGATCACATGATGGCATTCAACCTTGCCAGGAGTGTTTGCCTCCCAGCAGACATGGAGCATCACAAAAATCTAACCGAACTAAAAGCCATTCGTTCGGCCATGAAATCCATGGTGCTTGCAAGTAGCTTTTTCTGTTGATCTTTATGCTTGTACCTTTACTTTCTAACTGATGTCTTTCATGAGGTACAACATTCTCTTGCCGAGATACTTTATCTCGGTCTTAATCATTGCAACTATGAGTATACCTGTCAATCATTCTTTAGCTGAGATCCCTAACTCGGCTGAAGAATACTAAAAGTTGGTTTAATCCAGCCAACCACTCTTCAGCCGATGTCCTTACTTCAGCTGAAGAGTACTAACAGTTGGTTTAGTTCAGCCAACCATTCTTTAGCCGATATCCTTACTTCGGCTAAAGAGTATGAAGAGTTGGTTTAATCCAGTCAACCACTCTTTAGCCGATGTCCTTACTTCGGCTGAAGAGTACCAAGAGTTGGTTTAGTCCAGCCAACCACTATTTAGCCGATGTCTTTACTTTGGCTAAAGAGTACTAAGAGATGGTTTAATCCAGCCAACCACTCTTTAGTCGATATCATTTCTTCGACTAAAGAGTACCAAGAGTTGGTTTAGTCTAGCCAACCACTCTTTAGCCGATATCCTTTCTTCGGCTAAAGAGTACCAAGAGTTGGTTTAGTCCAGCCAACTACTCTTTAGCCGATATCTTTTCTTCGGCTAAAAAGTACCAAGAGTTGGTTTAGTCCAGCCAACCACTCTTTAGCTGATATCCTTTCTTCGGCTAAAGAGTACTAAGAGTTGGTTTAATCCAGCCAACCACTCTTTAGCCGATATCCTTACCTCGGCTAAAGAGTACCAAGAGTTGGTTTAATCTAGCCAACCTCTAAATTGGTTATTCTTGCCAATTTAGAATAAAATGTTTGGTTATTCCGACCAAACGTCCTGCAGCCTGGATCCTTATCCCGGGCTTAGGAGGGGTGTTGGTTTTTCCAGCCAACCTCTAGATTGGTTTTTCCAGCCAACCTAGAGTAAAGTATTTGGTTATTCCGACCAACCTTGCTGTTGATGTCCCTAACTTACTTAATACAATCTCTTTTTACAGAATAAAACATTTATGCTGAAAAGAAAATTACTTGTTTTATTGGGGAAAAAAGAAAATTACAAGTATTTTGAAGAAAAGCTAAAAATAAAATAGTTTGAGATTGGCAGTGTTCCATGGCCTGGGAATTGCTTTGCCGTCCTCATCTTCTAAGTGGTATGCCCCCTTGCCAGCTAATCCGACCACTTTGTAGGGTCCTTACCAATTATGCCCTAATTTGCCATCTCCTAGGACCAAGGTGTTTCCCATTACTTTGCGTAGCACCCAATCTCCGATCTTGAATTGCCTTGAATGCACTGTTTTGTTGTATTTCCTGGATAACTCTTGTTGGTATGAGGTAATGTGAACCAGTGCTCTGTCTCTTCTTTCCTCTGCAAGGTCGAGCTCCAATGCTATGGCTTCTCCATTCAAGTCTGGATCAAAATTTTTGCTTCTAATTGTGGAGAGGCCAACTTCCAGCAGGATTACTGCTTCCATGCCATAGTCTAAGAAGAATGGTGTTTCTCCTGTTGATCGTCGAGGTGTGGTGCGGTAAGCCCATAAAACATGAGGAAGCTCTTCAGCCCATTTGCCTTTTGCTCTGTCTAACCTTTTCTTCAGTCCATCCAAGATGACCTTGTTTGACGCTTCCGCCTGGCCGTTGGCTTGGGGATATGCCGGTGTAGAATTGTAGAATTCTATTTTGTATTCTTTACAAAAGCCTCTAAAGATTCTTCCATCAAACTGGGTGTCGTTGTCTGATATTAGGGCTTTAGGTATGCCGAATCGAGTAATGATATTCTGCCAGACGAATTTCTTCACATCTTTTTCCTTGATTGATGCCAATGCTTTTGCTTCCACCCACTTTGTGAAGTAGTCTGTTGCTGCGAGAAAGAACTTCCTGTTTTCGGGTGCTGTTGGAAGTGGTCCTACTATGTCCAAGCCCCACATTGCAAAGTGCCATAGGCTGGATAATGGTAGGAGTTCTCTGGCCGGCTGGTGTATTTGGTATGCGAACTTCTGACATTTCTCGCACTTCTTCACATACTTCTCCGAGTCTGCCTACATGTATGGCCACCAGTATCCTTGTGAAATGGCTCTGTAAGCTAACGATCTTCCTCCTTGGTGGCTTTCGCACACCCCTTCGTGTATTTCGAACAAGAATGCTTCTACTTTGTTGGGGTGGACACACTTTAGATAAGGTCCTGAGAATGACTTTTTGTACAATACCATAGATGGGGAGAGCCAAAATCTCTGCGACTTTGCTCGAATTTTGTTGGCTTCTTTCTTGTCTTCCGGTAAGACGCCGTCTTTTAAGAACAGTATGATGGAATCCATCCATGAGGGGCCTAATTCGGCGCAACATACCTCTTCTACTTCGGGGTACTCAATGCTTGGTCTCGGTAGGTAGTCAATTAGTAGTGGGTAAGGGATGGATGTATCTGCCATTGACGCAAAGCCTGTTAGTTCGTCTGCTCTGTTGTTTTCCTCCCTGCCAATCTGTTCTATTCTTACTACTTCAAATTTCTTGATCTCTGTTCTGACCAATTCTTGGTACTTGGCCATCCTATCATTCTTTGTTTCATAGTCGCCAGAAATTTGGTTTACCACCAGCTGTGAGTCGCTGTAGACCATTAGTTCGGTAGCCTTCATGTAGAATGCTAATTTGAGTCCTGCAAGAAGTGCTTCATACTCCGCTTTGTTGTTTGATGCTGGGAAGCCAAGGTTGATTGCTTGCTCCACAACCAGGTCGTCTGGTGAGATGAGGACTATGCCAAGTCCTGCACCATGCCGGTTGGATGCTCCATCCACAAAGAGCTTCCACATCTCTCCAACGAACAACTTTCAGCAAGTGAAGGGGTCAGATGATGCCGTGGGGTCATGGATGTTGTTGGTGTTCTCTTCAAGGTCCATACTGGTTGTTTGTCCTTCGCTATCTGATTGAACCAAGTCTTTATTTGTTGGTGAGTCTTGGCTTGGTGTAGCATGGTTCGCTTCAGCCTTGCTCTCTTTATTCTGGTCTACCTTGGGGTCCGACTGAGTATCCTACACCAGGGGTTACGCTATCCTGGCGTCAACTTCCACCCCCAGTTCGGTTATGTTAGTCAGGTCGACTGGGCAGATATGATGACTTCTTGGGGTAAATTCTGCGACAAAGTCTGCCAAAGCTTGGGCCTTTATCGTGGTTCTGGGTTGGAACTTAATATCGAATTGTCCCAACTCTACTGTCCACTTCAAGATTCTCCCAGAAAAGTTCGCTCTTTCAAACAGAGCTTTTAATGGGAAAGCTGTGAGGACAACTATGGTGTGAGCGTGAAAGTAGTGCGACAACTTCCTTGATGCCATCATTAAGGCTAAGGCTAGCTTTTCTAGTGGCAAATACCTTGTTTCGGCACCCAGCAATGTCTTGCTGACATAATAGATGGGCAGATGTTGGATTCCTTCCGTACGGACCAACACTGCGCTAATTGTGTGCTGAGAGACCGCCAGGTACAAGAAGAGTTCTTCTCCAGGTATTGGGGTGACCAGCAGTGGTGAAGAAGACATGTATTATTTCAAGCTTTCCAGAGCGCGGTCGCATTCTTCGTCCCACTCGAACTTGGCTTTTAACGCTTGAAAAAATGGTCGTAGTCTATCTGACGATCGGCTAATGAATCGGTTGAGTGCAGCTGCCATGCCGGTGAGATGCTGTACTTGTTTTACTGAGTTAGGTCTCTCCAGATCCTGAATAGCTTTGATCTGGGAGAGGTCTGCTTCTATACCCCGGTTGGTCACCAGGAAGCCCAGGAATTTGCCAGATCCTATACCGAACGCGCACTTAGATGCATTAAGGTGCAACTTGTGCCTCTTCAGAATCTGGAACATCTCACATAGGTCCCTTAGATGGTCGTTCTTATCCTTGCTTTTGACCACCATATCATCGATGTAAGCTTCTATTGTTCTGCCTAACAACGGCTCAAACATCTTCGTGACCATTCTCTGGAATGTTGCCCCCGCGTTCTTTAGGCCAAAGGGCATGACCTTATAGCAATATAGTCCTCTTGGAGTGGTAAAGGACGTGACCTCCCGGTCTGGTTCGTACATGGCAATCTAATGGTAGCCTCTGTACGCATCCAGAAAGCTAAGTCGGTTGTGCCCCGCCGTGAGGTCTACCAGTTAATCTATCCATGGTAGGGGGAAGCTGTCCTTTGGGCATGCTTTGTTGACTGTCTTATAATCGACGCAGACACGCCATTTGCCATTCTTTTTTGGCACCACGACTGTGTTGGAAATCCATCTGGGGTAGTGCACCTCTCTAATAGCTCCTGCTTCTGGCAGATTTCCCACTTCTTCCGCCACTATCTCGGCGTGGTGAAACGCCAACCTGCGAGTGCGCTGAATGATTGGTCTGGCGGATGGGTGGACATTGAGTTGGTGACAGATAAAGTTTGGATCGATGCCTGGCATGTCGTATGGTGTCCAGGCGAACACTTCGATGTTATAGGTCAGGAATTCCAAGACCTCTAACCTCTCAGTGCTGGACAACGACGAACCGAGTAAAAAGAACTTATCCGGGTTCTTATCATCTATTCCTACCTTTAACAAGTCTTCCACCACTTTTTGGTCAGCTGCTTTGCCGACATCTGCGAACAGTTCATTGCTCTCAGGTTCTTCCACCGAATGAACATATCCCTTGGCAGCGCGGCTGCCATTAACCGTGATGAAGCACTGTTTGGACATAATTTGGTCTCCAAAGACCTCTTCAATTACACCGACTTCGTTGGGGAACCGCATTACTTGATGGTAGGATGACGCTATAGAGCGCATGGCATGTAGCCATGTTCTTTCCAAGATTATGTTGTAAGTGGAAGGGATCTTTAACACTTAAAATTCCACTTGTTTTGTCACGCTTCCTGCCCTGACTGGAAGAATGATTTTGCCAACTGGCCACTCTGGCATTGAGTTGAATCCGATCAGGGGGGATACAGCTGGTGCCAGGTCTTTGTCCTCCAATTTCAGTTGTTTGAAGGTGTCGTAGTACATTATCTCACATGAGCTACCTTGGTCTATCAGAATTCGTTTGACGTCATAATCCTTGATGCGGAGGGTGACGACCAGTGCAGCGTTGTGAGGGCAATATATTCTTTCCAGGTCCTTGTCTGAAAAAGAAATGATGTTCGTGGCCTCTGTTCTTCCCTTTTTGATGGTAGGTTGGGCACTTAATACCTCCCTTAAGTGCTTAGCCTTCTTGATCGACCCTCTGAGCTCACATACACGCTCAGGTTCGAATACTCCATGTATCACATTGATCACACCTTGAGGTGGGGCGTCAATTGGCATTCCATTGGGGTTATTGTGGTCCTGGGGGACTGGTTGCGTCCCTCCTTCAATGTATTTATCCAGGTGACCGGCTGCCACCAACTCCTCCAGATGCTGTCTCAATGGCATACAATTTTCAGTGCGGTGCCCCTTTTCTTTGTGGAAGGTGCATCGCAATCTTTTGTTGTAGTCTTTCTGTGCTTTTCCTATCTTAGCTGGCCATCTGACGAAAGGCTCATCGCGTATTTCGCTCAAAATCTGGTAGATCGGTTTCTTGAATACCGTGGTTATGGCAGTGCGGACTCTCAACCATCTTTTATCCTGGTCCTCTCCGTTGTCTCGCCTGCCTCGTCCGTTTTTGTTCGGACGTTCTATCGCGTTGATCTTTGCTGCTGTCTTTTTATCTGGTACTGCGGTCGTGCCAGATTTTGTTTTGGCACGGGCGCCATCCTCTTCCACCCTGATGTGCTGATGCACTCTTTCCATCAAGGCCTCCATGGTGAGGGGCGGTGTCATGGTGATTGAGTCTCTTAGTCTGTTTCCGACTGGAAGGCCTCTTTTGTATTGTGCAATGGCGAGATTGGTGGGGCAGTCCCCAATCTGGTTGAATGTCTCCCAGTAGCGACTATTGTAGGATCTTAATGTCTCCTTTTCGCCCATGTCGATGGAGAGTAGCTGGTCAATCTCCACCGGGGTTTTGGTGTTCGTTCTGAACCTTGTGGCGAACGCCTCCGCCAATTGCGCCCAAGAGGCTATGCTGTTTTCTGGAAATTTTTCGAACCAAGTCAAGCCTAGGTCGCCAAGGCTTGATGGGAAGAGGATGCACATCAAAGTCTCGTTTCGCCGATATACCGCCATAACCTGGCGAAAGTGGCTTAGGTGTATGTAGGGGTCTATCTTCCCCTCGTACGTGGTGAATTTGGGCTGAAGGAAACATGAAGGTAGCGGCGCGTTTTCAATTGTCGGAACGAACGGCGAGGTCTGCAGCCTTGTTAATGCTTTGTCCGTTGGTTCGTAGGCAGGGCGTGGCAACGACATTCCGACCTCGACACTTCCATGCGTCCAAGGAGCCAACCGTTGAAGGGCAGATACCCTGCGAGGGTTGCGGGCCCTAGTATCCTCCTTCCATCGTGCCTTTTCTTCCAGTATGTTCTGCAAATCGGATGATCTTGGCAACTCTATCTGCCTGGATGATGTCTGGTGCGAGCGCGAGGGTCGATAGGTACTTCACTCAGTGTAAGACCTCAATGATCTCGCTCTCTCAGACCTGGAGTAACGAGTTCTGGAGGTTCTGGATTGAGTATCGCCTGTCCTGAAGTTTCTACTCTCTGCTTGTGATGATGTGGAATGCCTTCCACGGTCTTCTGAGCGGCGAGGGGGCGTCTTGATTTTGCGCCCCTCTCCTGTCGCCACTCCTTTTCCCTTCATTTGGCGTTTCATAATCTCCATGTCCGCCACCATCTGTCGTATTAATTCGTCCTGCTCTTTTACACGGTCCTCCAAAACTTGAGGATCAATCCTCCGCCTTTGTCTGTCAGGACTTTGTGAATGAGGGTGACGGGGGCTGTTATTCCGCCTCCCCCTAGCATTCCTCCTGGGGTTATGTCGTTGGGGCTCCAAGTCCGCCATGGGAGGGACAGAGGCAAACCTTCGCGCCTCCCACCTCCTTCTGGTGTTTGTCCATCAATGGCGGACTGTGGTAAATCTTCGTTGTGCGCCATTGATTCTAAAAAGGAAAAAGCTTGATCAAGAGGTTTTGTTCTTGTCTGAAATTCCCACAGACGGCGCCAATTGTACGGGAAAGAAATAAACCTTCTCGTATAATCTTGTTGATCAAGTCTATGCTCCTCCAAACGTCGTCACTTTACTCCCTGAAAACACAAACGTGAGCTAGCCGGCGGGGGTGTGCCGGAAACCTCTCCGATGCCTAAGTTAGCAAAAATAGACAAATAGACAAAGCTCTGTGTATTCGAGAATCAAAGTTGTGTTTTACCTCTCCATAGGTGATGTTGTAAGCTTTTATAGGTTCCGCGTGACACAATCCTAGTAGGATTTTTACTCCTCCATGTAGAGTCCTCCTAGGATTCATACTCCTAAAAGATAATGCTTATCCTTCAATACCCCCCTCACTGCATAAACCAAGTGAGATGGTTCTACCATGGTCAGACTTCAACACCACCGAGGTAAACATAGCTATGCTAAGCTGCAGACTAGACCGAGATAACATTAGCTCGGCTCTTCCATTCACTGTTCTTACCTTGACTCTTCTTAATGCTAACCACGGTATATCTAGACCGGAATAACCAATACTCCGGTCCAAACCGGGATAACTTTGAGAGTGACGACCGAACTTACCGTAAGCTCTTTGGGACTAGAGTAACTTCAGGTCTCTCGCAGACCGGAGTAACTTTACACCTCCTGCGGATCGGAGTAACTTTACAACTCTCTTGGGCCGGAGTAACTTTACACCTTTCTTGGGTCGGAGTAACTTCATAGCCTTTTTACTCAGCCCTTCGCAATGTGGCTCATAACGGCCCATTACCCAGCTCGGCCCAATTTATAAGTATAAATTACCCTCTCAATAAGGATGAGGTGCTTTTGTTGTGAACATTATGATGATGATAAATGTTATGATACACACTCCTCAAGGGTATGTACTATATGGACTTTATAACTATAGAAAAAAATAACATAATTTCATACTTTATAAGTCATAATTAAAAAAAAAAATCATAACTAAATATAAAAAAGTCATAACCAAATATCGAAAAATAATGTTATAATTAAAGAAAAAACTGGTCATAAATAAAATAAAAAAATGACATATAATAGTATATATGATATTGAGTGTGTAAAGATGGCCAGTTATAATTCAATATTCATCACTCCACTTGATGAGTTTGGAACATCTTATGGATTGGGCCAACTTTGTTCTCTCAGCTTTGGGCCATTGGCTTAATGGGCCTCCTTGATGATGGGAACACCCCTTTAGGTTAAATTTGAGCTAGTTCTTGGGCTCTCCATCTCACATAAAAAAAGTATTAGCAGAATGAAATACAAGTTAAAAAAATATATTTTATTTTATTTTTCTAAAATCACCTCTCAAATTTTTGATTCTTAGTAATTTTGTAAGTAGGTCATGTCCCTTTGTCACATAACTTGAGAGCATGTTTAAGAATAAAAGTTGTTATATTACAACATTTTCAAATCAATTATTATTATTTTAAAATAATTTTGCAATGAGAGATTTCATTGATTAAGTTGAAAAGAAGAGTTCCGTGATGTTTGTCAAACCAGAAGAGGTCTGTATTTTATTTTTAGGTGTTTTTAGCTTTCAATTTTCAATATTAAAGTAGGATCAAATAATAAAAAAGATATTCGATGCTCTCAAATCATGAGGTTCTATGACCTACCAATCATCAAACACTACACAGTGTACACACCGTACATTTTTTTCATATCCTATTACAAATTTGTTAGCATAATTACCAATTACAATGCTCTTTTAGCATAACTTTTATTTTTCTTATTTTTTAGAAAAATGGTAAAGACTTTAAAGATTTATCAAAATTTCTAGTATGTGGAATATTTGGTACAAATTTTGATAAATTTTTGAGTATCTAGTATTACTCATATTTGTATGTTGTTAACCAAACCTTTTATTTTACAATCATAGAATTTAAAATAAGAAAATGTTTGAAATCTATAAAAAAAAATTGGAGGATTTGGACCCCTCAGTGTCTAACTTGTCCTTTAAAAAGACAAGAATTACATAGATCCTTTCAAAATCCCCGCATATTTTAGAACTTATTTATTTTACTATAATACCCTCATATATATATATATATATGTGTGTGTGTGTGTGTATATATATCATATTGCAATCACTCTCTCTCATCTCAATCTTTTTCTCTTTGTCTCACTCTTACTACTGTTACTCTTTATCAGCATCATCGCCGCTCTCCACCGAGAGCTATCGTCGTTCACCATGGAACTCTTTCTCTAGTGCCTACATCGCCACTGTCACTTGTCGCATCCACAACTTCAGATCTGAGATCATTCACAACCGTTGTTGTCAGAAAATGATGATTTGCGACGGTTCGTAAACCTCAAATCTGAGATCCTTCACTCTTTCTCTCTCTCTCTCTCTCTCTCTCTCTCTCTCTCTCTCGCTCGCTATGTGTGTGTGTTTAAGTGTGTCATTCACCATTTTATGCTCTCTCTCTCTCTTGCTTTCTCTCCTTCTCTTTTCTTTTTTTTTTTTCTTTTCTTGATCCTCTGTTTTCAAACTCTATCTCTCTTTCTTTTTCTCACGATGCTCTGTTTTTTTAACAGTAAAAATTTGCTTTCGTTCATCACACAACTCTTTTCTATAAAGCCATTTTCGCAACTTATTTCAGAGTACAATTTTACTCTGAATCATATTCTGTAATAAAAACAGAGTAAAATTTTACTCTAAATCAAAATAAAATTTATTATGGTTCAAAGTAAAATTTTACTGTCGTTAAGCAGTTCAACATGTTGTTAACCAGAGTAAAATTTTATTGTTACAAAAACAGAGTATATACTAAATGAACGAATCAGAGTCAAATTTTAGTTTTAGATTTATGAACAAATAAACAAAAAAAAAAAACCTCTTTATTTTTCATTATAATATATCGATTTCTCATTTTTCTGTTAAATCTAAGGTTTTTTTTTTTTAATTTTTAATTTTTATCTTAGATCTGAAGTTATTGATCTCAAATATGAGTTTGTAGGTATCAAATCTGAGATGATGGTGGTTTGACGGTAAAAATGGTGGTTGTCGGCCGTTAGTAAGGATGAGCGACGTTGATAAACAATAAAGATAGTGGAGATGATGAACAATATCAAGTTGGTGGGGAGAGAGAGAGAGAGAGAGAGAGAGAGAGAGAGTTGTGAAAGAGAGAGAAAAAAGAGAGGGTATAACGGTCAAATAAAATATTCAAATAACAAATTTTGACCTCATACAAAATTTTATAATTATGAGAGGGTTTTGAAAGTATTAAATTTTTTTTTGTCCTCTTAATAAGAAAAGGAAGCTAGAAGATATTTATGGCCAAATTTTCTAAAAAAATTCTCATAATTTAACCCACACTAAGATAGTATGATAGGGGCAGTGGCAGAGGCTAGGGGTGTACATAATACCGCCGAAACCGCCAAAACTGCACCGAACCGCACCGCCAAGGCAAATTCGTTATTATTTGTCAATCGAACCGCCGGTTTTTGGTAAGAAAAATGGCAAATTCTAGTGACACTTTTATCAATCCGCCGGTTTCTATTTTTCTTCCAAATCGCACCGACCCGCACCGCTATTAAATCATGTTTTATAGGATTCTAAAAATTCTTTTTTACTTAAGTTTGCTTGTTGTTCTATACCTTAGAATATAGTATTACATTACTGCTCGAGGGGAATTTTATGTATTGTATTTGATCATTGTAACTTCCACAGATGCTTGTAATGAACTGATGGTATAGTCGTTGATATTATCATGTTGTTGCTACACTTGCTACATCAGAAGAAAGCTTTGCAAGATGCTTAACATTACGATATCTCTCGTCTTTTTTTTACTCTTTGATTTAAGTTTTGTAATTTGAATTATATTTTTTATAAACCGTTAATCCGTCCGAACCGCCAAGGCAAATCCGCCATTATTTGCCAACCGAACCGCCGGTTTTTGATAAGAAAAATGGCAAATTCTAGTGACACTTTTATCAATCCGCCACCCGCCATACGGTTTCTATTTTTCTTTCAAACCGCACCGACCCGCACCGCGCACACCCCTAGCAGAGGCACATAGGGCCCGAGGGGGTCATGTGCCCCTGGGTTTCGGGATTTTTTTTTAACATAAAGAAAACATTTTAAATAAAAAAAATTATAAAAAAATTATTTAAAGTAAAATGTCAATGACATTTTTAAAATTATGAAAACAATAATGGTTATTTTGATTGAAAATAAAGAGATTATGATAAGTCATATTATTATCTATGAAAATTTCAATATAATAGTGATGTCTATCATTATTGACATGCAAACATAATTAATTTCAATAAAGATATGGAATTTATTAGATTGTTAGTTACATTTGACATGTGGAGTTTATCTTCTATGCGTTTCTTTCCATTCATAACTAAAATGACCACTATATAAATTATAATTAAGCAACACATCTTCAATTATAAAAAATAAAAAATAAAAAAATTACAATAGATCATAATTAATATCAGAATTAGTCATATTAACAATTACTTTATAGTTTATATATAGCCATAATCAAAATAACAACCACAAGAAATTGTAACTAAATTATATCTAACACTATAATGTGTTATAACTAAAGATTACGAAGATCATAATTGCGACATATAATAGACACTTTTTTTGCAAAATGTTTTATAGAATTTCTCTACTAAAATATATCATTTCTATTTCAACTTATCTTTTTTTTTTTAAAAATTTTCCAATCCACCTATAAAATAGTTACTCCCCAATATTTGTATAAAATTTAATCTCAAATCCTTTAATTAAAAATTCACATCTATCCAAATGAACTCTTAATATTTAAGTTTAGTAATATCTCATTGTTGTTTATTATGAAAAAAAATGGGTAAATTACACTGACACTTCCTGATATTTATGTTTATTACAGTTCTCCCTTCACCTTTTGGAAATTACATCTCATCTCTGAGGTTTAAAGTTTCATTACAGATTCCCCCCTCAGCAATTTAATTTTTTTAAATACCAATTTTGTCCACATTGGGTAAATTACATTGACATCCCTCACATTTTAGAAATTACAATCCCCTCTCTATGGTTTAAAGTAGCATTACCAATTGCCATATCGGTTAGTATTAGTTGGAAAAAAAAGTCATTGAAAAAAAAAATTAATTGAAAAAAAAATTGTTAGTAAAATTTTTAAATTTCTATTTAAAAATCAACGTAAACTCATTTTTTGAATTTACGTTTTCTCCTCAAATTTACAAACTGAGACAACAGTTTATAAACCAAAAAAATTATCAAACAAGTTTTTATGACAGTTTTTAAAATTTTTGTAAATATAAATTGAAAATTGAAAACGAAATAGTTACCAAACAGGTCTCAGATTGTAATAATGTCGTAAAATTAACAAATAATTAAATAAGTTACCAATGTAAGAAATGACTTATCAAAAGATTTTTAGGCTGTGTATGGTTTGATTTTTAGATTTTTTTTAAATTAAAAATTAAATTGGTTAAGAAATAAAAAATAAAAAATAATTATCATTTTAACTTTTGGGTAGGTTATATACATACATATGACTGTTTCAATTTAATTTGTAAAAAATTATTTCTAGCTACTCGGAAGATAAAAATTATACAAAAATGATAATTATTTTTTATCTTTTATTTCTTAACCAAATTAATTTTTAATTTTTAAAAAAAAATTCTAAAAATCAAATCATACATAGCCTAAGAATCTTTTGATAAGTCATTTCTTATGTTGGTAACTTTTATTTAATTATTTGTTAATTTTACGACATTTTTACCATCTGAAGCCTGTTTGGTAACCATTTCATTTCAGTTTTCAATTTATATTTACAAAAATTTAAAAAGTTGTTATAAAAACTAGTTTGATAATTTTTTTTGATTTTTAAATGGTTGTATCAATTTGTAAATTGAAGGAAAAAATGTAAATTCAAAAAATAAATTTACGTTGGTTTTTAAATAGAAATTTAAAAATTTTACTAACAATTTTTTTTTAATTAATTATTTTTTTCAAATTATTTTTTTTCCAATTCATTTTCTTTTTCAATGAATTTTTTTTCCAACTAATACTGACCGAGGGGGCAATTAGTAATGCTACTTTAAACCTTAAGGAGGGGATTGTAATTTCTAAAATGTAAGGGTGCCAATGTAATTTACCCAGTGAGGGCAAAATTGATATTTAAAAAAATTAAATTGTTGAAGGGGGAATCTGTAATGAAACTTTAAATCTTAGGAAGGAAGATATAATTTCCAAAATGTGAGGAGGGAATTGTAATAAACACAAACTTCAGGGGTGTCTGTGTAATTTACCCAAAAAAATTAATGTTGTCATTAAGTTGTGCCCCTTTTCACTGAATACGCCACTGGATAGAGGTAATTTTTAAGTATGCAAATACATATCATATGTACTTACGTAAAATTTCATAAATATACATAAATTATCTCACAAAATTACGTAAGTTTTTATAAATATACGCAAGTTTCTTTATAAAAAATTAAAAAATCATAATTTACCTATATTTATAAAAATTTATGTAATTTTATAAGATAATTTATACATATTTATAAAAATTTATATGATATAGACTCAAATCCTTTCCCGTATGTCGTAGGTGTCAATCTTTAACGAACGTGGGTCTCTAGTAGGGGTATTTGCGGTTTGGATTTGGACGGTTTGCGGAAAAGACAACCCGCAACCGCCCGCAGTGCGGTTTGCGGTTTGTGCGGATAGGGTTGGCGGATGTGCGAGCGGTTTGCGGATTGGACTTTTTTCTTTAAAAATTTTTTAGCCTTATTTTTTTCCCATTTTGTAAATATTTATTTTGAGATCTTTTCTCCCCATTTTCTAAAATGCTACAACATTAATAATTAATGAATTAAAACTTATAAAATTAAAATACAACAAAATTAATTCGTAACACAAACTAAATCATTCAAAATCTTAAATCAAATCATAAACTAACACAAGCATGTATTTCAAAATCCTAAACTATAACTCCATATTCATTAAGGAATTTAAAATTCCAAATCATACTTCATCCGGGACAAGTTCAATTATGTAACAATAATAATATGATCAGTATTTATTCAGTTTTAGTTGATATAATACTATTAACAAATGTAATGCTAGAGTAAGTTCAAAAAATAAAGACCGTTTTGTTTTGGACAAAAATATCTAAGTGAGATATAGAAATAAAATCAATAGTTAAGATAAAATAAATAAATAAATAAATAAAGTGCAGACAGTTTCTTGCGGGTGCAATTTAAACCCACAACCCGTAAAAATTCTATATTTCAAACTACATCTATTCATATTATATTTACAAAATCACCTATTTATATGTCAATTAGGCGAATTAAACGATTTTTACGAATCCAATAAACCGTTGTCCGCCCTACTCTCTAAATAAGGTAAGGGATGTAATTAGTGACACCCCCATTTAAATTTGAACCATACGGGATTCGAGCCCCACGAGTTTCACGCTCTCAAACACACTCTTCTCACGTTGTCGTTGTTGTTGTTGTTGTTTAAAAATAAATTTGAAAGAATCCAATCATCCAAACAGAGCCAGTGTACTCTTTGATCGGAGTGGAACAACCATAGTCGAAGCTCCAAACAAAACACTTGTTCTTAGTTTCTGTCTCCGAATCACACTTTCCTACAATCTCCGGCGACCGATGATTTTCAGGCGGATTTGGCGGCAGAATTCCGGCCGCCCGTGGCGGTTGTGCTCCTCCTCCGCCCACTCCTCGCCGCCGTCGTTGGCCTGTCTGCAGAAGTCTCAATTTCTAGGGTTTTCGTCTCAAATACACAATTCGACGATACCTTCTTTCCTGGCTAATAAACACACTGATGTGAGTCATTAATATCAATTGAAGGTCAATTGTTTTCGATATTCCCAGTAATTGTAGGTTTTTTTTAATGTTTTTTTTGTTTCTCTTTGTTAGTTTTATTGGGATATTTATTCATGTTTCTGGATTTCTAGTGCTATGTAGTTATTAAACAACTGGCACTTATCAATTTTATATTTAGATGATGTAGTGGCTTTAAAACAGACTATGCACTCTAGAGATAGCTGCCAAATACATTAAATTAGGCTTCTTTCCCTGATTGCGTTTCTTTTTATTGGCTATTTAACAAAATAGTGTACGGACAAACTTTATTCCCGGTAAAATGTGATTACCAATCATGTTTTTCTTGAAAACATAGTTGCCAACAGCGTTTTCCTTTTTTTTTTTTTTTTTTTTTTTTACTTGAATGTAAATGTTTGTGGAAAAAATAGAATGCAAAAAGTTATTTCAGATAGCGTTATGTGTTAAGTAAAAAATGTGGTTATCAACCACGATTTCATGAAAATGTGATTGCTAACCATGCTTTGACGTTTGGGAAATAATGGTGGCCGTACACTATTTGATTGAATAAGTAATAAAAAAATGTTTTCAGGGAGACGATATGAGCCATTAAATTATACAAAAGGTCTTGATAATAACGTGGACTAAAGTAGCAGTCTTAAAAATAGTGAGACCTTGTTTTTATTTTTCTAAACTACGTGTTCATGCCTTTTGTGAGGTTTCTCTGCAATGTTTGTTAGTGAGCATAGTGATACTCTTTGTATGGTGCAACACAAGCTAGCACAATTTTCTTGGAGCGCTTTCTATGTGGATCCGTAAATAGTAATCGTGGCACGTTGGTTAGTATTTCTTATTTGCTTTCTATGTTTTGTAGTTGAACACTCACTATGATATGAAGAGATGTTGCTTTTCAACTCAAGCTTTGGTTGATCTACCAGTTGGTGGGATAGTTGATGTACCTTTGGCACAAACCGGTGAAGGTATTGCTGAATGTGAAGTTCTCAAATGGTATGTGCAAGAGGTAAGTGGTGCTAGTTTAGTGTATCAATCCCTGGCATCTACTTGTGCGTTATAGACCGTTGTTCAAGGGTCATTTGAATTTCTGAATCTTTGGGTGTGTTACAGTGCTCTTTCTAAACTACAAATACAAGGTTTTCTTTCTGTAATTCATATTCAAGTTTCATTGCTTTTTCTTGTACTTTTTTAGGATGATCGTACATATCATCTTCCGCTTTTGTTATATTTTCCATTACTAATACAACTACTCTATAACAGACCAAATGTTGTCTATTTAGTGGTTTTTTGGGAAGGTTTTCAAATTCTTTTTGAGACTAAAATTATAGCTTTGGATGATATGCTGCTTCTGCTCAAATTATAGCACCGGTACTACTATAATATGTCTGGAAAGGAAACTCTTAACTTTTTTTATGCATGCAATAGTTATCTAGTGATTGGGATGCTCACTTCATGTCAAATATATGTGGAAGTTACTTGCAATTCTCCCTGCTAAAGATAGGAGCTAAACAGATGCTGATTTTTAGATTAAATCTGGCTTGCCTTTTGAGGCCCAATGCTAGGTTTAATGTTTGACTGCTAGCTTGTGTTTGTTTTATTTTGAAGTGCTTATAATCTTTCAGCCATTAGTCCATTGTGAGTCATTTACACATGCACATTTGTTTTTTGTAATATGATAATATATCTAAGTGCTAGCTTTATTGTTATGATACATTAGCAGAGTTAAATGTTAATTAAGTGTCTGCCAGGGAGATGAAGTTGAAGAATTTCAACCACTTTGTGAAGTTCAGAGCGATAAAGCGACCATAGAAATAACAAGTCGTTACAAAGGAAAAGTTACACAAATTCTCCATGTTCCTAGTGACATTGTAAAGGTAATGAGTACAATTACTTTTCTAGAAGTAATGCTTTTTGTCATCTCAAATTTTATGCAAGTTTAATTACCTCAATAATTGTCCATTGCCTAGTTACAGAATTAGGAATGAGCATGGGAGACAATGTTGCATCATGCATGAAAAAGCAAGAAACCTGACCTTGATTCAGGTGGTTTTATTTTTTTATATTGAGAATTAGTCCAGGAAATCATATAAAAAAAAAACTATGTCAAATGAATAGAAAAGTCAATGTTGGTAGCAGATTACAGTATTGTTACATGCACAGAAAAGTGCATCAGGAAAATCAACATATTGGTTGCTCAAATGAATTGGATCATCAATAAAGAAAAACGAACGAGTGCAAAAAGCATTATAGCGAGACAAAATGATCCCAACTAGGTTGGTATTGAGATGCACGCCCAATCACTTCCTAGCACACCATTGGCGATTGGTGAGAAACCAACCAAACGAACAAGAAAAAACAACAAGCAACTAAGCAGTACTGATCCTGCAAAAAACTAAACAACCCCAAAACAAAAGTGTACTACCAGCAGGCCCCCCCAATGCTTCAAAGAAGCCACAACCCAAGCAAAACAGAGCCAACACCTCCCCTGATGCATGAATTAATCTACAATCACCCCGGATCACTATCTGATGCATCTTCTCAGCTGCTGCAGATCTGATACAAACTGATTAACTGAACAAAATTTCCCAAGGAATTAGTTTTCATCCACAACGCCAATTTCACCTTGATCAGCTCACATAACTCCTCAAGATCTGGCTGTGCTTCATTAAAATGCAGTCGTTCCTGTGTTTCCAAACAGACCAGAAAAGTGCCAATGGTATTGCCTTCTCAACTTACCAAATCCACCATTGCATCAAGGCCTCCACTGAACCTGGTATTGCCCAATGAACCCCCCACCACTTGATAATACTGGACCAACCATTCCAAACAAATGGGCAATGAAGCATTATATGGTTCAATGTTTCTGCTTCAGATTTACAAAAAATGCACACTGAACCCACATCACCCTGAACTATCCCAACCAATTCTATGCAGCAGATCAGATGACTTAATCCTCCTTTTCCACACCAACCAAGCAAAGCATTGGGCTATTTGTCTGTTCCTAACAGTAAGATTTATCTTGTTTCACTATCATGTAACATATTTGAAGTTTGGAGACCTTCTTGGGTTTCTTATTGTTTTGTTTTTTCCCTGTTAATGATGCTGAGATATTTACCATTAGGTACAGTTACAATTGATAATTACTTGTACATAGCTCGATATTTATAAATCCTTATAGCTTCTAGAGATTGTAATGCTTTCCAAGTTCACTAAAATTTCAGGTTGGAGAAACTCTTCTCAAGATGGCTGTCGGAGAGCTTCCAGTTCCACCTCAAACTGGTGATAACTTGGAAAATATGAAGTCAGTGATTTCTGAGATATGCAACTCAAATACTCAAAGTTCAGTGCTTAAGAATACTAACGTAGGTGTAGTTCTATCCACGCCTGCTGTTCGAAACCTTGCAAAGCAATATGGTATAGATATAGGTGATGTCAATGGAACTGGCAAGGATGGAAGGGTATTAAGAGAAGATGTCATCAAATATGCTGCCAACAAAGGAATTGTCAATGAAGCTTTGGCCTCTTCAATTGCTACTCCTGGAGAACAGTTGCTGGGAGGAGATGAGGAATACCCACATGTGTCAGCCGCATATGGATGGGATTATGAGGATAAGACAATTCTGTTGAGGTAATATTGGACATAAATATGAACCTGGAATAATTAGATAAAATGTTACTTTTTGTTATGTAATCGGCTTTATGTCAGACATGGACATAAAAACACAATAAATGGACATAATATGTTTAACAATTGTTAATGTTGGCATATGATGTAACCATGCCATAACATATGTTCAGTCGGTCAGATTTTGTAAACTAAGCAACTTAAAAATTGTTCCTCTCTTACAGGGGATTCCAGCGTGCGATGGTTAAATCAATGACTTTAGCTGCAAAAATTCCACATTTTCACTATGTAGAAGAGATAAATTGTGATGCACTTGTGGAGCTTAAAGCATCTTTTCAAAATGAGAATTCTGATCCAGGTGTCAAGCACACTTTCCTTCCAGTCTTGATAAAGTCACTCTCAATGGCATTGAACAAGTATCCCTTTCTAAATAGTTGTTTCAATGAGGAGTTGCAGACCGTCACCCTTAAAGGTTTGTAATTTTCTATTCTGTCTGCTAGTTGGCTGCTTATTGAGTTTTTATAAGCACAAAATATGAGTGTCCTTTTCAAAGTAAAAAGAGTGTATTATGTTTTTTGTGGCATTTGAACACAACTTTTATTAGTTAAATTTGAAAAAATACCATAAGCACCAAATTCATTGCAACCGATTATTTTTTTATTAATCTTTGTTACAAAGTTGATTGAAATTTGAAACAAATGGACTCATTAATTACCATATAGAAATACAAAATCTCAAACATATTTCAAATTTTTTTTAGAACTCATAGAATGGTTTTATGTCCATGGGAAGTCCAAACATGCACTCAACTCAACACCTTGTCTACATGTTTAATGCTATTTAGTGTTGTTAGCTCTGCCCAGCTCAAAGTGTTAGTAGTTCTTTATTATGAGCAATGTCTTTTTTTGGTAGGTGTTCTAATCTATGTTATACTGCTAAATCTTTGATTACGTCTGTGATATGTCTTGTATTTTTTCCTTGACTACAACTCATTGACAGTTTTTTTTTCTTCTTCTTCTTCCTCTTCTTCTTCTTCTTTTTAAGGTTCTCACAATATTGGTATTGCCATGGCTACTCAACGTGGTCTAGTTGTACCCAACATAAAGAAGGTTCAGTCTCTTTCCATCTTGGAGGTTAGTTTCTTCTTCTTCTTGGAACTCTTGTCTCCGAGCTGTGCAATTTAATGCATCATTTGTCTTTGTCATTGTTTATTGAGTTTTAAGTCTTGCATTGATTGTATTCCTTGTTTCTCTCTTCAAAATTGGGTAAGAAGAAAGAAAATGAAAATGAGCTTTGTTGAAGTTGTGCTTTCTGCATTGGGTGTATGGCATTCTCTTTTCCTTAGTCACCCTTTTCATTTGCATGTTTTTCTCGGGCCTTCCTGTTTCTTAATTCCTTCGAGGGTAAAAAAGAAGAAAGCTCTGGTGCCCTTTCGAAACTCAGTGCTCTGGTAACATCTTTTGAGTGGTTTATTATCCATTATGCATTTTTCATTGGAGTGTTTAGACAAGTTTTCTGAGAAAATATCATTAGAAAGTAAGAATCGCCTTTGGGTAAGAAAAAAAGAATAATAAGGAGAGAAAAAAAAAGGAGGAATAGTTTAATGCAAAAAGTCCAATTTTGTTTTCAATTTCATATCTAGATTTTAAAAACATAATTTCCTTAACAAATATGGAGTTACTGTGTTGTTCTTGAAAGGGCTGATCATATAGGTGTAAAGTGATTATCAAATTCATCTGCGAGGGCTTGGTTCACTTATTGCCAGACTTACTACCTAGGTTTACCGTACTACATTTATAGTCAAAACATATTTTGCATTTTCAAAGGTTTTAGAGTTCAATATCTTTGTTGGTTTCCATTAGCTCATATTCATTTAATATAATTGGGACAGAATTACTTTAGGTGCATTATTATTTGGAATAATATACTTGGACTTCTTCAATGGCATTGGTTCTCTCTATAGACAGTTCTCTTATTGCTGAAGTGCCTCCCTTTTTTTTAAGTACTGTGTCAATTCAAATTTTGATTTGGATATAATTCTTAATCTGCATATGGTATCTGTTTTCTTCCTCTTTGGGCATCATCTCCTTTTCTCTTTCAAAAGAAGAAGTTATTTGATATAATCTCTCTCTTTCATGTCATCAGATTACAAAGGAACTCTCACGGCTACAACAATTGGCTTCAACTAACAAGCTTAGTCCTGATGATGTATCTGGTGGGACTATAACTTTGAGCAATATTGGAGCGATTGGTGGAAAATTTGGTTCGCCTCTTGTCAACACACCAGAAGTTGCTATCATTGCATTGGGCAGAATCCAGAAGATTCCTCATTTTGCTGATGATGAAAATGTGTATCCTGCGTCAGTCATGACTGTAAGTAGTGATTTGTCAAATCTTTTTCTTTATACAGTCAAAAAAAAAAAAAAAAAATTTTATTGAAAAGATGCACATTGCTACAGTCCTATATTGTTGCCTTTACCTACAACTAGCGGTCAGGCACATGCGATGTGTGTGCACACTCGTAAAATAAATATAAGTTTGAAATAGTGCATTAAAAAAATTGAATATATAAATTAAAAAAAATTGAATATAAAAATAATTTAGCTAAACTCAATATTCTTAACTAAATATAAATTTTAAAAAAATGGAATATATAAATAATTAGACATAAATTCAAAGACTAAATATTTGCAATCAAAGAGATTTAATGAACATGAAAATAATTAATTAATTAATTAATCAAAAACTCAAAAAAAAAAAAAAAAAAAAAAACTTCAAAGATAAGGCAAAAATATACGAATGTGTATATATATCTTATAAAACTCGAAGATAATTCAAAAGTATGAGTGTGTGCGTATATATATCATATCAAATCTTGAAATTGAAAAAAAAATTCTGAATATCTATTTCTTTTTCCTTCTTCTTCTTCTTCTTCTTCTTCTTCTTCTTTTTTGTTTCTAAAATAAGTAACTTTTAAAATGTATATGAGTGTGTATATATATCATATCAAACATTGAAATTTTAAAAAAATTCTGAATTTGTATTTCTTCCTCATTCTTTTTTCTAAAATAAGTAGATTTTCATAATATATTTTCAACTTACTATTCTCAGCTATCCAAGAATTAAATGATTTTTTTGTTTTTTAATATATTATTATTATTATTATTTTGTTTCAAAAAATGTTTAAGAACATCCCTCTTCTTTTTTTGTGTCTGCAAATTTTTTTTGAAAAGTTTGGAATACTACTTCTTTTGAAACAGTTTGGGAATTAAAAAATAGTTTGCCTACATTTTAAAAAGAAGAAAAGGGCAAATTACATATACACCCCTCGAGGTTTGGTTAAATTACAGATACCCCCTGAGGTTTCGGAAATTACATCCCGCCCCCTGAGGTTTGTATTTTCATAACAATTTACCCCCTGAGGTTTATATTTCATAACAAATTACCCCCTAATTTCTTATGCAAATATAGCATTCAGGGGGGAATTCGTAATTTCTCAAACCTCAGGGGGGTATTTGTAATTTAGCCAAACCTCGAGGGGTGTATATGTAATTTGCCCTTTTCTGACTTCTCCATTAACCTGTTAAATCAATGTGCGAAAAAAATAAATTTATACTTACAATGATAATCTATATAATTTAAAAAGTTTGTATTGTAAAATTCACATCTATCTATTCTATGTATAAAGCATCTAACATATAAGTAAACAAAATCTATAAACAAATAAAATAAAAATATACTCACAAAGATAATATATACACAAAATCTGTACAGTTATTTTTATTTTTTGTATTTTTTTCAGTCAATATAATGCAAAAAATGAAAATGGAGTTTTTTTTTTTACAATGAGTGTAATGAAGAAATGAAAACTATTAAAGAAATACAAAATTTATATTAACACACACACAAGCCTTAGTCATTGAGAATTAAAAAAAAAAAAAAAAATTTATCATTCTTAGATCAACAGATAAATATTGATAAGTAATTACTTGAAAGTTATTTCCTTTGAACTACACAAAGTTGTAAAACAATCTGGGGAAAAAATAAAATTGTATATAAGTTGTAAGACAACAAAAATTCTGTATATAAGTTGTAAGACAACCTTTGAAATTTTTTTTTGTATAAATTTGTGTAAAATAACCTGCGGAAAAAAATAGGAATACGATTTCTATAAATGTAAATTCTGCATAGTGACTCATCAAATAACCAACTCTTGTATGAGTCTGCACTTTGCTTTGCTTTGTATTTCCCCTACAAATCCAATCAAAACCTCCAAATTTTGACCCCAAAAGACCTCTCTCTCAATCTCTAAACCTAATAATTCTTCTTCTTCTATTACATCTTTTTCTTCCTCAATTTCTCGTTTTTCTTCGATTCATTTGGGCATCTTCAATAGATTCAATCGCATTCTCTGAAAAAGCAAAAAGTTAAAAAATAAAAAATAAAAAAAATCATATAATAGAATGACTGTAAAAGGAGAAGAAGGGGGGAAAAAGAAAAATATAACCAAAAAAACAAAAACAAAAAAATTTCAATCATTGAGAATATAAAAATTGAAAACTCTTATATTACTTTCCGTCAAAGAGAAACAAAAGATAATCTTTTATTAGTTTGTACTTTGTCATAATTGAATCAAACATTTTTGTACTTTTTTTAAAAGAGAAAAACATTATAGAAATAGAGAAAGAATCCCATGCACTCCCATGCACATTGGACTCACACCCCATGGTTGGTGGTTCTATTTTTGGTTGAAAAAATCAATTCATCTAAATCGAACTCATTTTAGAATTCAAGAAAATACATCAATTTAATTTATCTATCAAGTTAAGGTGTATGTCTATGCAAAATAAAAATCGAGGAGTTGAAACTGATGGCGTTCAAACTGGATGGCACCATCTTCAAAGCCTAAGAAACCAATGGGATTCAAACGGGGTGACATTTACACCTTGAACTATTATTTTGACCCTTTATCTGCATAATACAAGCAAAAGTTTAATGGTAAGCAAAACTCGTAATTTTTTAGGATTTGCTCCTAAATTTAGTCAAGAACTAATCTAAATTAATACTCTTTGATAAGAAAATGTTGGTGACAAAATGATATGGAGGATATCAAACACAATGCTTATGATTGTTTCAAAGACAATTCTTTGTGCTATTAAAGAGTTGTTAAAAATTAAAATAAATAAATACAAGTATGTTGACGACAAAGTAAAATAAAGCATATTACAAGTCAATCATGATGCTTTTGACAAATTTGAACGCATCTGATTCAAAATAAATTAATGAGTTCAAATCAGTAGGGTGCAATACCAAGTATTTATTCCACAAAAACTCAACGAAAAAACAAGTGAATAATGGGTGAAACATGGTCAAATTGACAACATTCTTTCTAATTATCACAACAATGATCAAAGAACATATATTTTTTTATTTTTAAGAATTATCTTGTCGATGTATATGAGTGGATCACCACCATTACAATTTATTTGAGTGAGTCTCCACAAGTGTTTTTTTTTTTCAACAAAATAATTTTTCTAAATTCAAAATTTTTTAAACTTATTTTCTAAATTCATGTTGTTTTGTAAAGTAATAGCAGTCTACATGAATGACATTTGATTCTGAACATCCGTTTAGATTAAAAAACTAAATTCCCATGCATCATGCTGCCAATAATTTCTCTAGAATTTCAATTTGTCCGATGCACTCCCATGCACATTGGACTGACACCCCATGGTTGTCTGTGTTAGTGACAATGTAAGTGCATGCATATATAGTCCTCGAGTGATGGTTTAAGAAAATTTTTTTTTTTTTGTCAGAGTTTATCTTATGGCCAAGTGTATGGTACACAAACCACATACCCCTTAAAAGGGTGTGTACCATATGCAAGTTTTGTCTCAATGTGTTGTTAACAAAGTGGTGTTAGTTATAACTTGATGTAGTGTTTTGTGAGGGTGCCTGCTGAGGGTTATTTTGTTTGTAGTGCTGCATCTAGTTGGCTCTGAGTACTAGGTTTTACAGAATCATTGGTTTTAATTAGTTGTGAATTTTTGTCAATATTTTCCTATGGTTTGATGCAGCTTCTTTTTTTCAGGTAAATATAGGTGCTGATCATAGAGTTTTGGATGGAGCAACTGTTGCAAGATTTTGCAATGAGTGGAAGCTATTTATTGAAAAACCGGAGCTGCTCATGTTGCATATGAGATGACTTGACCACCGGCAACAAGATGGTTGGTTTTCATCCTCTATAGTTCGACTTCTATTCCTTGTTCAAATGCTAAGATTTTTTTTTACTGATATTAAGAAACCCTAAATTCATTGCCAGCAGGAATTGACTAAAACTGGGGTTCTATCTGGGTTTGGTAAAATTTTCAGGCAAAGGAATGCAAATGTGGCCATGAACCAGCAGCCACCAGGTCCGTTCCAACGACATTAATTTATGCAGAATCTGAAATGGACATTCATTGTTGTATAATGTGACCTTTAAAGCAGGGTTTGAACTTTGTTACATGACAATATGTTATTACATGAACTGCTGGGGTTTTCAATATTCCTGTTTGTTGTCGTCATCCTCTTTTTGGTTTGGATATCGGGTTTTATTTAGATGCAAGAGCTATACGGCATTTTTTTTTTTATATATTTGTTTTAACATTCTGTTGTAATAAGGCCAGGTCAATATTTTTCATGATTATCCGAGAATAAAGGTTTCGAGGTTTAGCTTTTCCAATTATGGTTACATTGTTCTTGGAAATGTTTACATTTAGGCCCCATTGTTTGGAAGTAAATGGGCGGCTTAGCCATTATAATTTGGTATCGTAAGGTAGAATTTGAGATTTATTTAAGTTTGAAAGAGTAAATAAGAGAATGATAATACATGTTAGGAAAAGAAAAAAAATATATCGGTTAATATCTCTAGACAGAGATGAGCAAATGGCAAAGATTGACACCAATTTAGAAGACAATGATTAAATTGATATAATTAGAAGTTAAAATTTTTATTTGTTACTGAAGTCAAACCATTTCTCTATTATTTTTTGTTATCTCAAATATCTTAGACTTTGTAAATAAATTATTACGTTAATATTATTTGACCCACCTAATAATTTTTGCCAAAAACGTGCATAAAAAAGTGATGCCACAATGGGCCAATTTAATACATGTTATATTATTTTTTGAGTTTGATATTACTTGCAAATTGAAACATGTGTCCTACAATTCAATTAGACAATCTAGAGGATCATTCCACAATACATAAGAATTGAATTATATTTGAAATGGTACTTGTAAACCCATTTTTAGTTGTTTCTAATTTTTTACGAGTAAAATTGTTGATGCGACCTAACCATAAAGGCAAAATATAAAATAAGGGTAAATTACATTTACCTCCCTTGGAGTTTCTGACAAATACAGGGAACAGTAACCTCCCCTGCTTTACCTGACAATATCAAGATTCCCCCTGCTGTCAAAAATCACTAAACGGTGTTACTTTTTCCTTAGGAAATTACCTTATTGTCCTTCCCTTGAAAATATTAAAAAATATTTTTAAATTGGAGGATAAGTTTGGAGTGTTTGGAACAATATTTTTGGATTTATTTTTTTAAAATATTAAAAATTATTTTTAAAAATTTATTTTTTATTTTAAATATATAATTTTTATTTAAATATTTTATTTTATTTTGTAAATATTTTAATTTTTTAATTTTAATATTTTAAACTCAAAACACAATTTCATACTCAAATCGTAACCAAACACATAACTCGAAACTCAATTCAAAAATTATATTCAAACCTCATAACCAAACACATAACTCGACACTCCACACTACTTTCAAAACTCTACATTCAAATCGTAACCAAACGCATAACAAAAAAATTAAAATATTTAAAAATATATTTATAAAATAAAATAAAATATTTAAAATAAAACTATATATTTAAAATAAAAATAAAATTTTAAATTTTTTTAATATTTAAAAAATATATTTAAAATATTTAAAAAAATACAACACATAGATGTATGAAATATAATGCACATTAAAATAAATAAATAAATATTTAAAATATAAAATAAGAAATTATTTCTAATTGAATTGTGATTCTATGAGTTTTGAAAAGATTTTTGAAAATTTCAAATTGGAATTGTGTAATTGGTTAACACTCTATGAGTGTGTTTGATTGGACGGACTGAAAAATGGAGGATTAGAATCCATCGGACTTGAGTCTTGGGACTGTGAATCCCCCAGACTATTTGGTCGGATTGGATATGAATCCTGTGTTTGTTTTTTCATGGGATTAGATGCCTGGATAAGACTATTTTCAGTGAATCCAACGTTTGGTTGGACGGACTAGATAGGATAAATGAACAAAAGACTATTTTACCCTTTTTCAATTGTTTACTAAGTAATAGCAATATTAAACATATCTTTAATATTTTAATTATTTTTAGTAAACATTAAACATACTAATGGTTAAATTTTGTTTAAAGATATTTAAACATACTAATATTGATAAGAAATTTTGACTGGTACAAATTATTTTTATTTAAACAAATAAAAATTTATTGTTGAAATTAAACATACTAATGGTTAAATGTTTAAATTTTTATTTAAACAATTAACATTGAAATTATTTTGATGTACAGATTATGTTTAAACAATTAACAATTAACAATTAAATAAATGTTGATGTACATATTATGTTTAAACAATTAACAAATGTTGATGTAATTAACAATTAACAAATGTAGATGTAATCAAATGTTGACGTATTAAAACATAATTTAATAGATGTTAAATAAATATACATGTTGATGTACAGATGTTGAAATAATTTAATAAACATGTTGATGTACAAATGTTTAAATGTTTAAATAAAACATAATTTAAATAAATGAAATTATTTATTGTTGAAATTAAACATTTAATTGTTTAAATAAAACATCTATTAAAACATCTATTAAATTTATATAATGAAATTAAATAAAACATAAACAAAATTTTAAAATAAAACATCAATAAAATATCTATAAAAATTATTTTAAAAAATTAAATAAATAAAACATTAATAAAAAGTTAAATAAAATTATTTTATTTTTAAATTGAGACATTTAAATTTTATTAAAATTTATTAAATATAATACATAATTAAATAGTAGAGGGTCAAAATTATCATTTCGCATCTAATCCAAACAGTGATTAGTCCCCCCAAAATAATCCCACCCCCCCAAGGACAGGATAGTCCCCCATATGGGGGACATGGAGTCCGGCCGGACATGGAGTCCGCCGGACTAAAAAAATATCAAACAACGGATAAGGAGGCCGGACATGGAGTCCAAATAGTGGATAGTCCCCCCCTTATCCCCCAATCAAACACACCCTGAGTTTAGAAATTTTCAAATTTTTTTAAAAATTTCTAATTGGAATTGTGATTCTAAAAGAGAACCAAACATGTTTCTAAAAAAATCTTTTTTCGGAACATGTTTTTACTCAAAACTTAATTCAAAAATTATTTTCAAAACTCATAACCAAACATAAACTTAAAACTGAATTCAAAACTTTTTTTAAAACTCAAAACTCTTTCCAAAACTCAAAACCAAACTTTTTCAAAAACTCTATTTTAAAAGAAAAAAAATTTCAAAAAAAATTTATTTTATTTTTTAAAATTATTTTTACAGTCATGATTTGAGTGTGGAGTCGTATTTTGAGTTATGAGTTTTGAAAAAAAAAAAATTGTTTGGTTATAAATTTTGAAATTTTTTGAATTTATTTTTTTAGGGTAAATATTTTATATTTTAAATATTTATTTATTTATTTTAATGTGCATTATATGTCATACATCTATGTGTTGTATTTTTTTTTTAATATTTTAAATATTAAAAAAATTTAAAATTTTTGTTTTTATTTTAAATATATAGTTTTATTTTAAATATTTTATTTTATTTTATAAATATATTTTTAAATATTTTATTTTTTTGTTATGCGTTTGGTTACGATTTGAATGTAGAGTTTTGAAAGTAGTGTGGAGTGTTGAGTTATGTGTTTGGTTATGATGTTTGAAAATAATTTTTGAATTGAGTTTTGAGTTATGTGTTTGGTTACGATTTAAGTGTGAAATTGTGTTTTGAGTTTAAAATATTGAAATTAAAAAATTAAAATATTTACAAAATAAAATAAAATATTTAAATAAAAATTATATATTTAAAATAAAAAAATAATTGTTTTAAAACATTTTTTTAATATTTTAAAAAAATAAATCCAAAAATACTGTTCCAAACACTCTAAACCTATCCTCCAATCCAAAAACATTTTTTAATATTTTTAAAGGAAAGGGCAATAAAGTAATTTTTGAAGGAAAAAGTAACACCGTTTAGTGATTTTTGACAGCAGGGGGGAATCTTGATATTGTCAGGTAAAGTAAGGGAGGTTACTGTAATTATTCAAACTACAGGGGAGGTCTCTGTATTTGTCAGAAATCTCAGGGGAGGTAAATGTAATTTACCATAAAATAAAATAAATGAGAAGATAAGTAATGTTAAATAAATTTTTTATAAAGAATGATGCAATTGTAATAGTGACTTACATTTTAAAATGGAAAATGATTTATAAATTCATGTTTTAGATTTAGAAAAATGCTTGGGAGCACTAATTAGTGCTCCCACTAATTAGGTGGCAGTGGGTCCCGTCATTAATGATGTGATGTTTTGGTCTTGGAATTGTGTTTTTTTTTTTTTTTTTTTTTTACTTTTTTAATGCATTAGTGCTATTAGTGATGGTGTTTTTAGTGGAATGAATCATTGTTGTTAGATTTAATAATGTGTAAGTAATATGATTGGTTGATAATTAGAGAAAATATGAGAGAGTATTGCCTTAGATATCCTAATTGATTGTTATATCATTAGACTTAAAAATTGGGTCTAATTTTTTGACTTCTCTTTTAAAATAGTACACTTAAGATGGTTTTTAATTATAAAAATATCATTAAAATTAATTGTATATGATAAAAAATATTTTAAACATTTTTTAATATTTGATACAATAAAAATGAAAATCAAGAACAAAAAAGGGGGAAAAAAAGAAAAAGAAAAAAGCATTCAATGGAAAGTGAGATAATTCAGATGAAAGCATTTTAGGAATTTCTTTTAAAAAAATTCTAGAATTTGACATTAATAACAAATTAAATCCCAAAATTTTAATTTCATCATTTTAAATCCTACATTTTAAAAAATAAATTATATTAAATTACAGCCGCATAAATGCTGCCACCATTGTTATTGCTACCAAGATACTGTCACAACCATAACAAATCACCACAATCACTCCAACTACCACAATTACTAGTACATAGAAAGGTTTGAATAATAAAAAAAAATGTGCAAAAAAAGGTTTTAATAAATATATTTCTTAATTTTTTACAAAAATATATGTGAAAAAATAGAGATGTGAGGTGATTCAAAAACGATAAAAAAAAAAAAAAATTGTACATTTGTAGGGATGCAAACATTACTAGAAAATAAAAAATTTAAACCCTAAAAAACAAAAATAAGTGTAATTACGAATCAGTTAAGAAACCGCCACTTCAACCATGATCTCTCTCGCGTGGCCTTAACGCTTAACCACCTTTTTATCTCCCTCCAGAAATTCTATTCAAATCATTCCCATTTCTACACTATATCAACCCATTCTTCTCTCTCTTTCAAGGATGGAGTCTCACATATTCTTATGTACACTTATTTCACTATTGACCCTTTCTCTCTCCAAACTCGCAAATTCAGGTATTTCTCATTTCACTACCCCTTCCAATACACGAACATACATATATATCTGTTATTGTGTTTTGAAGGCATGAGTGATTTTGAATTTTGCAGAAAATGTACCAATCCATTTGGTTAGTTGGATGACAAAGACACATTTTTGGCTAGTGATGTAGCAACTATAAAAGTTAAATTGTTGAGAAATTATGGGCGAGACAAATACAAATATGCTTTTAATCCTAATATTACGATGAATGGGAAGATGGGTAATAGGTCTTTGATTTCTGAGATTTCTTTTAATTTTGATAGTAACCCCAGTGATTGGAGGATTTCGTTTATTCCGATTATAGTTGGGTTGTTTAATGTGCTTGTTACTGATGATCATTTCAATGTTCTAGACTTGTCGCTACATTTTCCAGCCACACCAATTAGACAATCTAGAGGATCATTCCACGATACATAAGAATTGAATTATAATTGAAATGGTACTTGTGAACCATTTTTAGTTGTCTCTAATTTTTTACGAGTAAAATTGTTGATGTGGCCTAACCAAAGGGCAAAATATAAAATAAAATAAATTACATATAGTGAGAAGATAAGTAATGTTATATAAATTTTTTATAAAGAATGATGCAATTGTAATAGTGACTTACATTTTAAAATGGAAAATGATATATAAATCCATTTTTTAGATTTAATAATGTGTAAGTAATATTATTGGTTGATAATTAGAGAAAATATGAGAGAGTATTGCCTTAGATGTCTTAATTGATTGTTATATCATTAGACTTAAAAATTGGGTCTAATTTTTTGACTTATCTTTTAAAATAGTACACTTAAGATGGTTTTTAATTATAAAAATATTGTTAAATTTCATTTTGTATGACAAAAAATATTTTAAACATTTTTTAATATTTGATACAATAAAAATGAAAATCAAGAACAAAAAAGGAAGAAAAAAAAAAAAAGCGTTCAATGAAAAGTGAGCTAATATAGATGAAAGCATTTTGGGAATTTTTTTTAAAAAAAAAAATTCTAGAATTTGACCTTAACAACAAATTAAATCCCAAAATGTTAATTTCATCATTTTAAATCCTACATTTAAAGAGAAATTAAATTAAATTAGAGCCTCATAAATGCAGCCACCATTGTTATTGTTATCACGATACTGTCACAGCCATAACAAATCACCACAATCACTCCAACTACCACAATTATTAATACACAAAAAGGTTTGAATAAAATAAAATAAAAATTGTGCAAAAAAAGGTTTTAAAAAATATATTTTTCAATTTTTTTGTAAAAATATATGTGAAAAAAATAGAGACGTGAAGTGACTCAAAAAAGATAAAAAAAAAAATTGTACTTTTGTAGAGATGCAAATATTACTAAAAAAATAAAAAGTATAAACCCTAAAAAAACAAAAATAAGTGTAATTACGAATCAATTAAGAAACCGCCACTTCAACCATGATCTCCCTCGCGTGGCCTTAATGCTTAACCATCTTTTTTTTTTATCTCCCCCCAAAAATTCTATTCAAACCATTCCCACCTCTACACAGTACCAATCCATTCTTCTCTCTCTCTCTCAACCATGGAGTCTCACATGTTTTTATGCACACTTATTTCACTATTGATCCTTTCTCTCTCCAAACTCGCTGATTCAGTTATTTCTCACTACCCCTTCCAATACACACACATATATATATATATGTTATTGTGTTATGATGGCATGAGTGATTTTGAATTTTGCAGAAAATGTACTAATCCCCAATTTTGCTTTTGGTTGGTTGGATGACAAAGACACATTTTGGCTGGTGATATAGCAACTATAAAGGTTAAATTGTTGCGAAACTATGAGAGACAAGTACAAATATGCTTTTAATCCAAATATTACGGTGAATAAGAAGATGGCCAATAGTTCTTTGATTTCTGGGGTTTCTTTTAATTTTGATAGTAACCCCAGTGATTGAAGGATTTCGTTGATTCCGGTTATAGTTGGGTTGTTTAATGTGCTTGTTACCGATGACCATTTCAATATTCTAGACTCATTACTGCATTTTCGAGTCACACTAATTAAACAATCTAGAGGATCATTCCACGATACATAAGATAAAATAAATTACATATAATGAGAAGATAAGTAATGTTAAATAAAATTTTTATAAAGAATGATGCAATTGTAATAGTGACTTACATTTCAAAATGGAAAATGATATATAAATCTATTTTTTAGATCTATTTTTTTGATTTAAGAATGTGTAAATAATATTATTGGTCGATAATTAGTGAAAATATGTGAGAGTATTGTTTTAGATGTCCTAGTTGATTGTCACATCTTAAACTTAAAAATTGGGTCTAATTTTTTGACTTATCTTTTAAAATAGCACACTTAAGATGGTTTTTAATTATAAAAATATCATTAAAATTCATTGTATATGAAAAAAAATATTTTAAACATTTTTTAATATTTGATACAACAAAAATGAAAATCAGGAACAAAAGGGGGGGAGTTTAAAAATTGGGTCTAATTTTTTGACTTATCTTTTAAAATAGTACACTTAAGATGGTTTTTAATTATAAAAATGTCATTAAAATTCATTGTATATGATAAAAAATATTTTAAACATTTTTTAAAATACAATAAAAATGAAAATCAAGAACAAAAGAGGAGGGGAGGGGGGGAGGGGAGGGATCAATGAAAAGTGAGCTAATTCAGAAGAAAGCATTTTAGGATTTTTTTTTTTATAAAAAATTCTTGAATTTGACCTTAATAACAAATTAAATCCCAAAATTTTAATTTCGATCATTTTAAATCCTACATTTAAAAAATTAAATTAAATTAAATTAGAGCCTCATAAATACTGCCACCATTCTTATTGTTACCAAGTAACTGTCATAGCCATAACGAATCACCATAATCACTTTAACTACCACAATTACTAGTACACAGAAAGGTTTGAATAAAAAATAAAAAGAAAATGTGCAAAAAAAGTTTTAATAAATATATTTTTTAATTTTTTTACAAAAATATATGTAAAAAAATAGAGACGTGAGGTGACTCAAAATAAATAAAAAAATTAAAAAAAAATCGTACTTTTGAAGGGATGCAAATATTACTAGAAAATAAAAAATTTAAACCCTAAAAAAACAAAAATAAGTGTGGTTACAAATCAGTTATGAAACTGTCACTTCAACCATGATCTCTCTCGCGTGGCCTTAATGCTTAATCACCCCTCTAGAAATTCTATTCAAACCATTCGCGCTTCTATAGAGTACCAATCCATTCTTCTTTCTCTCTCTCTCTCTCTCTCTCTCAACCATGGAGTCTCACATGTTATTATGCACACTTATTTCACTATTGACCCTTTCTCTCTCCAAACTTGCAGATTTAGGTATTTCTTACTACCCCTTCCAATACACACACATACATATATATTTGTTATTGTGTTTTGATAGCATGAGTGATTTTGAATTTTGCAGAAAATGTACCAATCCCTAATTTTCCTTTTGGTTGGTTGGATGACAAAGACACATTTTTGGCTGGTGATATAGCAACTATAAAAGTTAAATTGTTGGGAAATTATGAGAGAGACAAGTACAAATATGTTTTTAATCCTGAGGCAAAGCAAGTTGTTGGAGAAAATACCAGAAACTAAACAATATTATTGATAAATGATGCAAAGAAAATGAGATACAAATAGATCAGGCTGAGGCACGGATATCTCGTTTTCTTTAAGGAGATCAAGCCCACTGCGGTAGGAAGAATCCAAATACCGATGCAGCAGTCACAATACTATGACTTGTCCCCTCCAGGATACAACAGCCCGACCACTTGTTGTATGGTTCAGGCCAACTCTGCATAAGATGGTGAACCCAAAGCTCCACCAATAAAACACCCTTCTTTGCTAGTAATCTCTCTTGTATAGAAAATAGCTTATCTCTATAGATAGAAAAGAGTAGATTATATATATAGGCTATAAGGACCTTACAGTTACACCAAAAATAATGACCATTAAACAAGAAAATGGTTACATCAAAATAATGACCATTAACCAAGTTCATAAATTCTATTAAACCTCTATTTATGACCAAGAGGTTACCAGAGTAATAAAACCCCATTATGAAAAAGATAAATCAATAAATAAATATAAGATATTAAAATGGTCCAACAATCCCCCACTCATTTTAATATCAACAAGAATAAAAGAGATTACCAAACAAAGATAGACTAGTATGCATCATGAAGGTGTGCTCTGCATTGAACCTTCATTAGTGAAACAGCAACCTCTACTCCAGAGTCAGTAGTGGTCTCAGACTTGAACTATGACTGCTTAAGGGAAATAAAGTATTACTGCTCACACATAATAGTCCAGGTGTTGACATGAGCTTTAATAGCCAGCACATTACGGCCTTGTGCTAATCCCAGTTTCATGAGCATATTTGAGAATAAGCCTAGTTCTCATAGAAAGCGGCCCCACTTTCATGCTCACATAGGTGAAATCTGTCAAGGATGTTCCTGTAATTTACACACCCCACTCAACAAGAGCTACAGAATTTCATTAAGAGTATAAAAACTCAACCCTCCAACATTACAGGACAAATGCACTTACATCATAGGGATGGATAACAAAATATTAAAGAGTGCATTTTTACAACCACCATATGATTCGTTCTTCCCATTGAACCTAGTTACAGGATCTCTGGTCCCTAGGTTGGGTATCCTCATACATGGTTTTTGATTTTATAGGCTTCAAACCCATCCCCCTCGATGTATTCCAGACCCTATCTCTCGCCAAGGCCTTGGTTAATGGATCCGCAATATTATCACAAGATCTTACATAATTCACAGTTATGATGCCATTACTCAAAAAGGATCTCACATTACTGTGTTTCCTTCTAATAGGTCTGGATTTACCATTATAAAAATGATTGTTCACTCTACTAATAACAACAGTGCTATCACAACGAATTAACACAGGAGGAATTGGTTTTTCCCAAAAAGGAATTTCATATAACAAATCTCTCAACCAATTCGCTTCCTCACATGCTGAAGCTAACGCTATAAGCTCAGCTTCCATTGTAGAATTAGCAATTATCGTCTGTTTTTTAGACTTCCAACATATAGCACCACCACCCAAGGTAAAAATAAAACCCGAGGTAGAGAGAGAATCACCTGACAAAGTGTTCCAATCGGCATCACTATATCCCTCAAGTACCGCAGGATACTTGTTATAAAACAAACCATAATTTTTTGTTCCAAATAAATATCTCATAATTCTTCCCATGGCTAGCCAATGATCTCGACTTGGTTTTCTAGTAAACCTGCTAAGTACTCCAACAGCATATGCAATGTCAGGTCTAGTACAGTCAGTAGCATATCTCAAACTACCAATCATACTAGCATATTCCTTTTGATTAATCACTTCTTTTTCATTTGTTACAACAGATAAGTGTATGCTTGCATCAAAAGGAGTAGCAACATATTTACAGTCTAGAAAATTATATTTCTTTAACATTTTCTCAACATAATGCGACTGATCAAGAAAAATGCCATCCTCAGTCTTGGTAACTTTAATTCCCAAAATAAAATTAGCTTCACCAAGATCTTTCATATCAAAGTGGCTATTAAGCATATTTTTAGTCTCATTTATAATATGCAAATTAGAGCCAAAGATAAGTAGATCATCCACATATAGACTAATAATCACATGTGCATTCTCACAAGTAATATATGCACTTATCACATTCATTAGTCTTATAGCCATTCTCAAGCATGCAGGAATCAAATTTCTCATGCCACTGTTTAGGAGCTTGTTTTAAACCATAAAGGGATTTAGTTAGCTTACACACTTTGCTTTCTTGGCCAGGCTCCACAAAGCCTTCAGGTTGGTCCATATAAATCTCCTCATCTAGATCTCCATTTAAAAATGCTGTTTTTACATCCATTTGATGAATTTTTAAATCATGAATTGCAGCCACTGCAATCAACAGTCTAATGGATGTTACTCTAGTAACCGGAGAAAAAGTATCAAAGAAATCAAGATCAACTTGTTGCTTAAAACCTTTAGCGACAAGCCTCGCTTTATATTTATCAATAGTTCCATCCGGTTTAAGTTTTTTACGAAGGACCCATTTACATCCAATAGTTTTACAACCTGGAGGTAAATCCACTAACTTCCATGTTTTATTTGAAAGTAGTGAGTCTATCTCATCATTTACAGCCTCTCTCTAGAAAATAGCATCAGGTGATAATAAAGCTTCTTGTACCGTATGAGGAATTTCTTCCACATTGTAAAGATAATAGTCAGGGCCAAAATCTTTTTCAACTCTAGCTCGTTTACTTCTTCTTGGTTGAATTTGAAAATTTTCTTTTTCTTGAAAAACTTGAGAAGGAGTAGAAGAGCTAGGCATAGATAAAATATTTTCAGATATTATTTGACCCCCACTATTTCTAGATTTGAAAGGAAATTTATTTTCATGAAAAATAGCATCACCTGATTCAAAAATAATATTATTTTCCATATCAAAAAATCTATAAGCTGTACTATGCAACGCATACCCAAGAAAAGCACAAGTGGTAGCTCGTTCACCCAATTTAGGTCGTTTAGGATCTGCAAGCCTCACAAAAGCTAAACAACCCCAAACCCTCAAATAACCTAAATTTGGTTTATGCCCTCGCCACAACTCATAAGGGACAATTTTAGTCTTTTTGTGTGGCACTCTATTTATCACATGGCAAGCTGTCAAAATAGCCTCACCCCAAAAATTTGAGGGAGTACCTGAATCAATAAGCATAGCATTCGTCAAGTCAATTAACGTTCTATTTTTTCTTTCAGCTACGCCATTTGATGAAGGTGAATATGGTGGAGTAGTCTCATGAATAATTCCCAATGACTGAACAAAAGAGTTGAATCCTAGAGATTCATACTCCCGGCCTCTATCACTTCTAATTCTTTTAATCTTTTTACCGAATTGATTTTCCACTTCAAGAAGGAATTCTTTAAATTTCTCAAAAGCATCACTTTTATTTTTTAATAAATATACGTTTGTATATTTTGAAAAATCATCAATAAAAGTGATAAAATATCGGTTACCACCCCGAGTTAAAATTCCTTCAAACTCACACAAATCAGTATGAAATAATTCTAGCAATTCGGTATTTTTTTCAACACTTTTATGAGGCCTCTTGGTAATTTTTGCTTTACTGCAAACTTCACATTGCTCAAAATTTTTTGTCACTTTAGGAATTAATTCTAAACTACTCATGATTCCCACATATTTACTATTTATATGACACAAACGAGCATGCCATAAATTAATAGAAGACAAAGTGTAAGTGGTGTCATAGTAATAATCATAAAATTGATCAGCAAGGCAATTTAAGAGATAAAAGCGACATTTATACTCATCTGTATTATAGGAAGCCACTTTTGCTTCATTTGCCTCATAGTCTTCATCATTCATCTCCTCGGTTGGGATTTTGTTCGGATTCTTTTCTGTAAGAACATATGCAACTTTCAAAAGGCTAAGGTAAAAAAAACTTTTCCTTTCCACCTCTTAAAATGAACTCCTTTGAACTTGAAAGGTTTGTTGAGATCTCCAATTCCATCATTGGTTTTTTCTGGTACTTGTTCCATGTTTGATCTCCTTAAAATTGTTGGAGAAAATACCAGAAACTAAACAATATTATTGATAAATGATGCAAAGAAAATGAGATACAAATAGATCAGGCTGAGGCACGGATATCTCGTTTTCTTTAAGGAGATCAAGCCCACTGCGGTAGGAAGAATCCAAATACCGATGCAGCAGTCACAATACTATGACTTGTCCCCTCCAGGATACAACAGCCCGACCACTTGTCGTATGGTTCAGGCCAACTCTGCACAAGATGGTGAATCCAAAGCTCCACCAATAAAACACCCTTCTTTGCTAGTAATCTCTCTTGTATAGAAAATAGCTTATCTCTATAGATAGAAAAGAGTAGACTATATATATAGGCTATAAGGACCTTACAGTTACACCAAAAATAATGACCATTAAACAAGAAAATGGTTACATCAAAATAATGACCATTAACCAAGTTCATAAATTCTATTAAACCTCTATTTATGACCAAGAGGTTACCAAAGTAATAAAACCCCATTATGAAAAAGATAAATCAATAAATAAATATAAGATATTAAAATGGTCCAACACAAGTAACCCAAGAGATGGAAGTGAGTGCGACGACTTCTGAGGCGATTCAAAGGAAATCCTTTAAGCAAGCACTCACAGCAACCAAGAACAATGAAAAGGCCTTTGACAATGATCTGGACCGACTCTCCACTGATGATGAATTCCTCTCCGATGACGAGGAGAATGCGGCAATATCAGAGGATGAATACGAACACGCTCTAGATTCCAGGATACCCAAGATCAAGCTCCCCCCACGTCTTGTGAAATCGATCCGTAGGTTATGGAAGGACTGTCTCACAATCTGGCTACTGGGGAAAATAGTGGGTTTCAAATTTCTGGTCAATAAATTGAAGAAAATTTGGGGATTACAAGGAGACTTTGAGGCCACTGATCTGGGTCTTGGATTTTTATTAGTAAAATTTGAAACGATTACGGACTACAACAGAGTTTACATGGAAGGCCCTTGGATAATCATGGACCATTACCTAACTGTTAGAAGATGGGAACACGATTTCAAGCCATCGAAAGCTAAAGAGGTTGTAACAACCTTGTGGGTTAGATTTCCACAACTCCCAATTGAATACTACAATCAAACGGTGCTATTCCATATTGCCAAGGTAATAGGTAGACCATTAAAAGTGGATCTCAACACAGCAATGTCTACCAGAGGTAGATATGCTAGGGTGTGTGTTGAAATTGATCTCATGAAGCCGCTTGTCTCTAGATTTGCCATAGAAAAATATACATATATAATAGAATATGAGACTACTTTTGCTTTGCTTGTGGAAATGTTGGCCACCGGAAAGAATATTGTAGCATCAAGCCAGTACAGCTATCGTCACCGACACAAGCACCGGCGTGCCCAGGAGGAGAAAGGATCAGTCAAGCAGAGAGAGTTGAGCAGTCCATAACGGCTACTTCCTCTGGCACAAAATCAGATCTTGCAATTGGAGATGAGGCTCAATTTGGCCCATGGATGCTTGTTAACAAAAGAAATCGGAAGCCCACGATTGCTAACCGTCAATCAAGGCCCACAATGCACAAAAAGCCCAATAACATATTTGGCCCCCTTACTAACAAGCATACCATGGATGCCACCGATGATATTTTAGGTAAAGGGGTCCAAGTGTCTTAGCCCACGAATCCCTCAAAAGCAACATCCAGTGCCACACACCTATCTAGCAACCTGGTGCATGCAGCCCATACGTCAAAGGCTAATCCTACTGCTACTAGTCATCTCCCTTCCAACTCTGATATAATAACTCAGGTGCGGGACTGCCAGGTGCAGTGTTCCACTACTTCAGAGATTAAACCCAAGATGATCTCGGCGATGGAGTCAGAAAATTTGAGGAATGAGCTGGCCCCCATTAACCCACCACCTTCTTGCATTTCTCCCTCCTCACTATCACACTCGTCTGTACGTCCAGTTCTTAACACTCTAGTCACTCATCCTCCTGCTAACCCCAAGCTTCAGAAAAAGCCCCCTGACCTTAAACATGAGCGACAATATCACCAACGTAGACATGGAGAGGCTGGAAGTGCAGCTGTCCACGATGACACACAATGTGGTGGGCTCATACCTCGAACCTGCGAGCGAAGCAATTCACCAAGTAAGCATCGTCTGGTTGATAGACGAAATCAGACTGAATCTAGAGCCCAGATGGCGGAGCGCAACAGGAAAACCACTACAGGCAACACAGATGGCAGCTCTGAGGTCAACTGTATTGAGCCAAAAACTTGTACGTGACATGATTGATTTGAGTCCCTTAGACCCGCTACCAGACTTTCCTAACCGTCCATCAATGAATATCATGCTATGGAACTGCCGGGGAGTTGACAACAAAATCTTCAGAAGAACTTTTAGAGATATTACTAGAACTCATAGGCTTGATGTAGTGGCCCTCTTTGAAACCAAGGTCTTGTTCAGCTCTATGGGTCTGTTTTTAAATAACCTAGGCTATACTGCCTCTACTATTGTGGACCTTGTGGGAAGGGTTGGTGGGATTTGGCTTCTTTGGAACCCTACGCAAGTCTCAGTCAGCGCCTATGTTGCTAACCATCAGGTGATTCAAGCCACAGTTAAAAGGAGAGATCATGAGGACTGGGTTCTGGCTGCAGTTTATGCCAGCCCCAACGTCAGGCTTCGTCAAGATCTATGACATGATCTGGAGGACACAACTAGCTCTATGACCAAGCCATGGCTCATTGCTGGGGATTTTAACGATATAAGTGGGCACAATGAAAGACAGAGTTTCTCTCAGAGTTACCATTCTGGCTAGAGCCGCGAATTCTTGGGCCAAATTAATTGCTGTGGACTCATGGATCTTGGATGCACGGGACCTAAATTTACTTGGACTAACAACAAGAAGGAACTAGCAAACACTATGGAGAGACTTGACCGTGCGCTGTGCAATACTGAATAGCGCACTCTCTTTCCTAAAGGCACTGTATGCAATCTCTCTCGGACTTACTCTGACCACTCTCCCCTCATTGTCTACACGGAAGGTATTTTTAAACTCTCCCCCTGTAATCGTCTGTTTCGTTTTGAGGTAGCTTGGCTCCCCCACCCCCAGTACAGAGACGTTGTCTATTTCTCTTGGAATCATGAGCTATCTCTGAATAAGAATTTTCAGCAGGTTGTTGATGAGTCCCTTACCTGGAATAAGGAAATCTTCGGAAATATTTTAAAAGGAAAATGTGTCTTCTTTCACGTATTGAGGGAATTCAAAGATCTCTTGCGAATCATTTCTCTCATAATCTGTTTTTACTTGAAAAAGATCTGATTTGTCAATATAATAAAACTCTTTTGCAAGAGGAAATCCTTTGGTTTTAAAAATCTTGTGCCAATTGGATCACTCAAGGTGAAAGAAACTCTAGATATTTCCATTCTGACACTAGGAATTGGATCATGGAAGCCCAAACTGTCAAAACTCATATTCAAGATTACTTTACAAACATGTTCCAAGCTGAACCGGTGGCCAATCTTAGTCACTGGTGTAATATAGCTTCCCATACCATTTCTGTTGATGAAAATCGTAGGATCTCCCATCACTAACCATGAGATTTAGGAAGCCATCAAAAGCATTAATGCTTTCAAAGCTCCTAGACGGGATGGTTTTCAGGCTATCTTTTACCACAAATTTTGGGACATCATTGGTGAGGATGTTTGTACCTTCATTAAGAATTGCTATAATGAGAAACTTGTCCCTCCGGAAATCAATAGAACTCTTATTGCCCTTATTCCCAAGATTGATAATCCGAAAAATGTCAAACAGTTTCGGACCATCAGCCTTTGCAATGTGTTCTATAAAATTATTACGAAAATCATTGTTAACAGAATTAGACCTTTTCTACATGGCCTTATCAGTCCCACCCAAAGCAACTTTATCCCCGGTCATTCTACCCATGATAATATCATTATAACCCAAGAACTCATACACACCCTTCACCACAGGAAAGGTAGACATAGGGGTCTTATTATTAAATTAGACCTTGAAAAAGCCTACGATAAGATCTCTTGGGATTTCTTGAGAGATACCCTATATGAATTTAAGCTTAACACCCACTGGATTGAACTTGTTATGTCATGTGTCTCTTCTGTGAGTTTTTCTCTGTTATGGAATGGTGAAACCATGAACGATTTTTCTCCTAGCAGAGGTTTGAGACAGGGCGACCCCTTATCTCCATACTTATTTGTGCTCTGCATGGAAAGATTATCCAATATGATTAGGTGCCAAGTTGAGAAAAAGCAGTGGAAGGGCCTCAAAGCTGCTAGAAAGAGTCCATCTATATCTCACCTGTTCTTTGCAGATGATCTGCTCCTTTTTGCTTAAGCTGATCAACAAACTGTGAGACTATCATGAACATAATCAACGAATTCTGCCTCATCTCTGGCCAGCAAATCAGCCTCCAAAAATCTAAAATGTTCATCTCCCCTAATGTGGCTAGCAGAAAAGCAAAAGCATTGAGTCAGTTTTGTGGGATAGCTCTTACCCACAACTTGGGCAAGTATCTTGGAGTGCCCCTCATCCACAGCAGAGTCCAGAGAGACATTCACAATCACATCTTGGAGAAAATTCAACAAAAGCTATCCTTGTGGAAAGCTAATACTCTCTCCCTAGCTGGTAGAACTACCATTATTCAGTCTGTTACTTCGGCCATACCCTCTTACATCATGCAAACCAGCAAGCTGCCGCAGAATGTGTGCAGACATATCAACCAGATCAATAGAAATTTTCTATGGGGGGACCAACAAAGCAAAAGGAAAGTTCATCTTGTTAATTGGAGACAAGTTTGTAAGAACAAGCAAGAGGGAGGCCTTGGCCTCAAAAAAACTGAAGACCAGAACTTAGCTCTCTTAACCAAGCTTGGATGGAAGCTTCTTAATGATAACAATTCCACTTGGACTGCTGTGTTTAAAGGAAAATACCTTCAAAAAGAATCTTTGATGGATTGGCCTGCTAATCGTTTGGCCTTCCACACCTGGAAGAGTATTATCAAAACTAAAGATATTCTCAGAAAAGGTGTCAAGTGGACTGTAGGTAATGGCCAGAACATATCCTTCTGGAATGACTGGTGGTGTGGTGACAACACCATTGCATCCCAATGCCCTGGTGATCATACCTTAAATTGTTTGAAAGTAGTTGATGTAATCAATGTTGAGGGGACCTGGCATCTTGAGGCAGTTTCATAATTCATTTCCTCATCCATTATGCAGAGCATGTCTCAAATCCACTTGCCTCATTTTATGGAAATCCCAGACAATTCCCACTGGAAAGGAGCACCAATTGGTAACTTCACAGTTAGTGTAACTTATGATCTCTTAACAAATATGGACCATCACAGTGACAAAGTGAGCTGGCACTGGATCTGGAAAACAAAAATCCCACAAAAACTGAAATGTTTCTGTTGGTTGCTATTCCATAAGCGTTTACTAACTAACCATCATAGAAATCTTAGAGGCTTGACCATGGATGGCAGATGCCCCAGGTGCAACTCAGCTCGAGAAGACATAAGCCATCTGTTTAGAGAATGTCCTAAAGCTAAAGCCATTTGGCTAGCTATTAGAAACCACAGATGGCTTCAACTCAGTGAAAATCAGTCTTGGGAGCAGTGGCTTCAGGTTAACCTGCATAGCAAGGAGAGTGAGATCTTCAATATTCCTTGGGGCATTGTGTTTGTATTCACCGTCTGGAAAATCTGGACAAATAGGAACAATTTTGTTTTCAGACAAGAGGAAGGCAGTGTGCACAAAGCCATTAGATACATCCAGCAACAAGCAGCGGCAACTTTTGAGGCATTCCAATCTGACCACTTTACTGGACTGCTTCTGGAACAAAAAACTAATTGGGTTTTACCTTTTGCAAGTAGAATTAAACTCAATACTGATGGATGCTCCAAGGGAAATCCTGGACCAGCTGGTTATGGAGGGCTTTCCGAGATGAGAGAGGAGCATGGGTGCATGGTTACTATAGGAGACTTGATGAAGCAACTAGTCTAGAAGCTGAGCTTTGGGGAATATATAGAGGCCTAACTATCATTCTGGAGAAAGGAATGACAGATATACTAATTGAGACAGATTCTTTGCATGTTGTTCAACTGATTCAGGAAGAGTCTGCTCCAAACTTTCAGTACAAGCCCCTTCTTGAAGACACCAAGTTCCTAATGCAGAGATGCAGTTGTAACATTCAACACATCCCCAGAGAAGGCAATCAAAGTGCAGATGGTTTAACAAATCTAGGGGCTAATCACCCAGACCCTTTTATATTTCTTAATGACCCTCCTAATGAGATTGCAAGCCTGCTTGTTGCAGACATTCTAGGGTCCTCTTCTGTTAAAAAGGCTTTATGCCTTATCTCTATGTTCTGCTATTTTCCTTTGGAATCGAAAAAAAAAAAAAAAAAAAAAATTATGTTTGGTTTGAGTTTTTTGGATTAAATTTTTTGAAAATTGAATTTTTTGATTTTCGTATTTTTTTGTTTTTAGTGAATATTTTTAAAATTTTAAATATTTTTTTTACTTTTTTAGATGCACCTTACGTAGATGCATTTAAAAAGTAAAAAACTTGTGAAAAAATATTTTTAAAAATTAATAAATACATAAAAATACAAAAATATACTGAATTCTCGTATTTTTTTTTAATATTTTTGGTATTTAGAGAATTTTTAAAAGGTTTTTTTTCACAAATTTTTTTACTTTTTAGACCTAAAAAGTAAAAAATTGCTTAAAATATTAAAAAAATTTAGTAAAAACAAAAAAATATAGAAAACAAAAAAGTAGAATTTTCTGAAAGTGTTTTTGGAAAATTGTAACCAAGCAAAGTGGTGAATGAGAAGATGGGAAATAGTTCTTTGATTTATGGGGTTTCTTTTAATTTTGATAATAAACCTAGTGATTAGAGGATTTCGTTGGTTCCGATTATGGTTGGGTTGTTTAATGTGCTTGTTATTGATGGCCATTTCAATGTTCTAGACTTGTCGCTACATTTTCGAGTCACACCAATTAAATAATCTAAAAGATCATTCCACGATACATAAGAATTGGATTATACTTAAAATGGTACTTGTGAATCCATTTTTAGTTGTTTTTTATTTTTTACGAGTAAAATTGTTGATGTGGCTTAACCAAAAGGCAAAATATAAAATAAAATAAATTACATATAGTGAGAAGAAAAGTAATGTTAAATAAATTTTTTTATAGGGAATGATGCAGTTGTAATAGTCACTTACATTTTAAAATGGAAAATAATATATAAATCAATTTTTTAAATCAATTTTTTGAATTTAAAAATGTGTAAGTAATATTATTGATTGATAATTTAAGAAAATATGAGAGAGTATTACTTTAGATATCCTAATTGATTGTCATATCATTAAACTTAAAATTTTGGATCTAATTTTTTGACTTATCTTTTAAAATAGTACACTTAAGATGGTTTTTAATTATAAAAATATCATTAAAATTCATTGTATATGATAAAAAATATTTTAAACATTTTTTAATATTTGATACAATAAAAATGAAAATCAAGAACAAAAAAGGAAAAAGGAAAAAAAAAAGCGTTCAATGAAAAGTGAGCCAATTCAGATGAAAGCAATTTGGAAATTTTTTAAAAAAGAATTCTAGAATTTGACCTTAATAATAAATTAAATCTCAAAATTTTACATTAAAAAAAAAATTAAATCAAATTAGAGCCTCGTAAATGCTGCCACATTATTATTGTTATCAAGATACTCTCACAGCCATAACAAATCACCACAATCACTCCAACTATTACACAATTACTAGTACACAGAAAGATTTGAATAAAAAAAAAATGTGCAAAAAAAGGTTTTAATAATTATATTTTTTAATTTTTTACAAAAATATATGTAAAAGAATAGAGATATGCGGTGACCTAAAAAAGATTAAAAAAAAAAAAAAAAATTATACTTTTAGGGATGCAAATATTACTAGAAAATAAAAAATTTAAACCCTACAAAAACAAAAATAAATATAATTACAAGCAGTTAAGAAACTGCCACTTCAACCATCTCTCCACGTGGCCTTAACCACCCCTCCAGAAATTCTATTCAAATCATTCCCATTTCTACACAGTATCAACCCATTCTTCTCTCTCTCTCAAGGATGGAGTCTCACATGTTCTTATGCACACTTATTTCACTATTGACCCTTTCTCTCTCCAAACTCGCAGATTCAGGTATTTCTCACTACCCTTCCAATACACACACATACATATATATTTGTCATTGTGTTTTGATGGCATGAGTGATTTTGAATTTTGCAGAAAATGTACCAATCCCCAATTTTTCTTTTGGTTGGTTGGATGACAAAGACACATTTTTGGCTGGTGATATAGCAACTATAAACGTTAAATTGTTGGGAAATTATGAGAGAGACAAGTACAAATATGCTTTTAATCCTAATATCACGGTGAATGAGAAGATGGGCAATAGTTCTTTGATTTCTGGGGTTTCTTTTAATTTTGATAGTAACCCCAGTGATTGGAGGATTTCGTTCGTTCCGATTATGGTTGGGTTGTTTAATGTGCTTGTTACTGATGACCATTTCAATGTACTAGACTCGTCGCTACATTTTCGAGTCACACCAGGTTCGTATCTCAAGTCCCTATTATGACAATTGAATGATTGACTCTCTCCCCAGTGCTATTTTTTTTGCTTCTTTGATGCTCAATTGTTTAAATCACTAGTGGTGTTTGCAATTTTAAATCTAAACTTTTGGGTTGTTTGATGAATGTAGAAGATGGGTTGAATTTGAAAACCATTCAGCAATTATTTACTGGATTTGTAGTTTTAAATTAATTGGATTACGTGAATTCTTTATAAAAAAAAAATAAATAAAAAAATGTTTGACAAAGCTTCAAAATATGTTTTGAGTTGTGTGCTTTTATATCTAAACCACGTTCAATGAAATTCTGTTGTGGAATTTGGTTTTGTTGGTTGGATTTTAAAATAGTTCTTAACGCAAATGCTGCTGTCTGATTGAAGGGAAAATGTATCCGATGGCTTGTGTGGTTTCCTGGAAGGGTGAGATGAATGAGTTTGTGGCTGGGACTAAAGCCACAGTTCTGATAATTCCTAAAGATGCATTTAGGAATAATGTCTCTTCAGCTAGTGAAGGGCAAAGTACTTTCAATTTTACAGTGTCTGCATCTTATGTAAATGGTTCCATTGCGAGTGTGCTCAACATTGCATTCATGGGATGGAATGACGTTGGCTATCTCAGCTTTGAGTTCACTGCAGCCTCAGCTGGATCCCTCTTACTCCATGTTGAGGATAAAAACCAAAGCTTGAATGGCTCTCCTCTGCCATTCAAGGTGAATCCAGGTGATTACTTGGAATCTTATATATGATATGTATTGCAAGACACTAAAGTTAATAAGATGAATATATTAATATCACACACAATATTAATTTGCAGTGTGAGGACATGAAATTTTCTTTTCTGTTTGATTGCAGTATAATTTAATTAATCAAATGTCCAGGTTTTACTTCTTTTTTGCATGCTATTTTCCAGTCATGTAGTTTCATGTGTAGTCTACTTCTTTTCTACTGTTCTTTACCAGGGATGCTTGCTCTATTCAAACAAGGAGAAAAAAATTCATGAGTTGTATTCTGTTTCTCATGTTATACATTGCTGGAAGACCAATAATGTAAATAATTTGGATCCCATTTCATGAAATTATTTTGGGTGTCAATCTTATTTGTTCCATATTTTGAGTGTCTTTATTCTCAGTGATCTGATTCTTCAAGTTGCTTTTAACAGGAGCGTTAGATGTCTCTAATTGTGTGGCAAACTGGAATATTGAAACAAATTTCTTTCAATTGTTTTCTAAGATGGAAATATTTATACACCAGCGGGATCAATATGGGAACCTTGTTCCAGGGCTATATCAATTTGATGTTGAAGTTATTGAAAAGGGGATAAATTTGTTCATGCCTGTAGCAGATTTGAGCTCCAAAGAAGTGGTACCGGGTATTCAGATGTTTTCTTTTAGCCTAGAGGAACCAGGAAACTTCATGCTCGTGATTTCTGATAAGGAGCAGAATAAAACCATATCCAATATGCCATATAATTTTACCGTCTTTATAGGTGTGCCTCTTTATTCATCTTGAATCAACGGGCATTGCTGATCCTGATTGAATTGAAAAATCTGTTTTATAGTGATTATCATCTCTCTCCTCTTCAGTTTCTACTTTAATGATTGAATACTTGAATCTGAATAGGTTATTGTGATGGAATGAAAAGTATTGTGAACGGATCTGGTTTAAATGATTCTGTTGCTGGCGAAGTTGCAAGGTTTTCAGTTGTTTTGAAAGATGCATATCAGTATCCTGCTCCAGTTGAGTTAGAAAAGCTTCAAGTACAGATAATGCGGGAAATTGATTCCTATTATGTACAATCAAGCATATATCCAATTCAGAATGTGAATGGTACAAACATTAACAATTATTATGTTGTTTCCATCTGACAACTATTTTTTTTGTTACTTTGACGGTGACAAGATTGATCTACAAAACAGGTAGTTGGTTCACTAGAGAAGTGACCAAGGATATTGTCATTCATATGGAAACTGCTTCTGCACCATCTGTTAACCCAGTTAACAATGTAAGTGGTACATGTATGTATTTCCTTCAAACATGTATGACTCAGATACTGATAACACTTTGTTCTTCATTTAGTCCATTGAGCACTGGAAAATCCGGGCTAGCTATTTTGATGTCATTTACACACCAATTAAGAGTGGGATATATGATATTACTGTATTTTGTGGAAATATTCCCCTGAATGGAGGTCATCCATTCCGAAAGGAAGTAAGTGCAGGTACTTTTATATATCATGTCATATTATATATATATATATATATTTTTTGGATATTGAACGGTTACTTTATATCTTTGATGGCAACAAAACCATTTGAGAGCGAATTTATCACATTGTGAGAAGTCCATGATTTAAATGGCTGGACTAAGGCCCCGTTTGGGGACTTACCTTTTTAGCCAATTAGTCAAAAAGTTACTAAATTAGTCAAAAAGCCAACAACTCATACCAAAAAGTCAAAGATTCTCTTTTCTCTCTACTTTTTGCACATATTTTCGTAATTAGCCAAAAAGTCATCCCAAACATACAAATTTTTCTTACCTACTTTTTTAGCCAAATAGCCAAAAAGTTACTAAATTAGCCTGTTCCCAAACGAGGCCTAAGTATGCTTCACAGGTTTAGTAATTGCAATTATGGTGTGGCATTTTACCTTGGTCCTTTGGGCTTGAGGAAAGGCCTGAGTTTTGCGTGAGATTTAGGTATTCAGGTGTTTATGGTTTAGGTTGGAACAAATGCTCTAGGTGTACCTTGGGTCTTAAAAATGGATCGTGAAATAGAGCATTGTTCAATATATGTACGCTGCCTAATTATAAGGTTGTTTAATTATCATACAATCTCATATGATTGGATGATTTGGCCAAGGTCAGAGGCTATTTGTAAATGTTGCCCTGAAATGTTTCACAAAATAAAACACAATGGGTCATTGTTGCCTTGAGCTGCATTTAAGAGGATATTAATGAGTTAAAGATAATGAACTTTTACTAATTGGAACAAGTCTTTTATTCTTGTATCTCAGATTAGCTGGAATTATTAATTATGATTGCATATATCTCCATACTCAAATATTTCATATCTTTGCATGCTCTTCTCAATTGTTGTTATTATTCCTTTGGAAGGTTGAAATCCCCTAATGATGAGTGCATGTTCTTGCATTTGCATATACATTTGTCTCCTTTATTATTGTCATACCCGTGATAGGTTCATTAATTTTCTGCAGGTGAGGTTAATACATCCCTTTCTGGAGTAGTAAAATTTGCACCAAAAGTGCCAAAGATGATAAAAAATGAAATAGTTGTGCAGCTCGTGGATTCCTTTTCTAACCCTGTATTGTTACAACAGTCAAAGCTACAACTAGAGATTGCCTCAATTAACAAATCTGGTTTCTCTACATGGATTTTTGTCAATGACAATGATGGTTTGTACACTGGCTGCTATCTGGCAAAGCATGTTGGCACTTACGAGATGTGTGCTTCGTTTGATGGCAAGCATTTCCTGCCCTGTCCTTTTGGGGTGAATGTGTACAGTAGTAAGTTCAAATGGCAAAGAAATTTATGATATTTGCATCCTCCACTTGTAAGAAATGATAAACCTACGTCACTTCTTGAATGTTGGGCTGTGTGATAGAAGAATGTGAATCTGGTTGATGCAGTTTGAGCAGATCACCAGCATGCTTATGTTTTTTAGCTACTCCCTCTGTCCCAATTGGTTTGTCCATTATAGAAAATCTAACTTACTAAGGAGACATGCAATCATTACATTTTAATTCAAATTTTGAAATATTTTTCCCACCGTTGCTGCTCTGTTTGAATTTTAAAATGTGTTTACAATGATTTATAAGGGGCAATTTTGGAAATCTAACAAAATTTAGTATCCCAAAATAGAAAGTGGACACACCTTTTGGGATAGACTAAAATGGAAAGGTGGACCAACAAAATGAGATGGAGGGAGTAATTTTTATGCATAATTTAAGCTCCTCAGGAATTGATAGAAACATTAACATATTTGGACCATTGTTGGGGCCACCTAACTTAGTGATAGGTTGGGAAATGGGGACTGGGGAATACCTATCCTCTGTCATTATTTTATGAAGTAGCTGCGCACCTTATGTTCTCATGCCACACACCCAAGCTTTTACAATTGAAACACCATAACACAAACTCTTTATCATCTACGAAACAGAATAATGAAGTACGCCATAGCATTTGAATCTTATCATCTATGGCCTAGTGACATGCCAATAGTTTGATTGACCATCATATTGTTCATTAACATTCTTTCGTTTGGCTGCATATATAATGCTCATATCCAGAATGTTAATTATTTGAATTGTAGACAAGAAAATACACAAAAAAAATTTCCTATCCTTACATGATGTTGTACGTACTTGTATGTTTAATCATTTCAGAATATTAGATCTATATACTTTAGTTCCAGTTTAAGCTCTTTTAATGATCGATTTATTTTTTATGCCCATCAGGTGAATATTTTCCTAGAGCCTATGACGATTCAGTATCTGTTTGGGAGGATGAGTCAATTGGTTTTGATGCCACAGAAAATGATTACTTTGCTGGTGGCAATGCACGTATAGTCGAATTTTCAAAAGTAAGATTAGAAGCTAGAAGCAGCTGTTCTTTTACAAGTGAACTTGTTAATTATGACTCTTAGTATATTTACTCCGACATGTCATATCCTGGCAGCCAGGTCATGGTTCACTACTACAGTATGGACAGCTCTTAAGATATACACCATATAAAGGATTTGTTGGGAATGATTCTTTTTTGTACACTATATCTGATTCAAATTCCAATCTTGCCTCTGGTGCTGTAAACATATCTGTCCACAGCATCCCACCACAGTTTGTTTCCTTTCCAAGTCAGCTGCAAGCAACTGAAGATGTAATTAGTCCCAGATTTGGGTAACACACTCTATACTTTGAACTTATTTGGAAAATTAGAAATTTAATTCAGGCATGCTTTTTTAGAATTTCCTTTGACCAGGACTTTTTCTTTTTCTTTTTTTTTTTTTCCTCCATTTTTTTTTCTATTATCAAAATTTGCTCTATTGGCAGTGGTTTCCCTGGCATTGAGATAATATATTCGGATTTGATGGAAACGATTTCTGTTACTCTTATTGCACGCTCTGGAACCGTCTTTCTCTCTCCTATGCAGATACAGTTTTGGCAGCCAATGTGGAGTGAACTTTCTGTAAGAAAAGGGGATGGAAAGGCTACAGATCTAATATTAGAGGGCCGTTTAGAAATGATCAATTTCGCCCTTCAGTCAATCCAATACCTTGGGTATTCCTCACTAAATGATATATTTTATTGGTCTTGGATAGAATGGTGTTGGCATCCTAGTATGTTTTTGAGCATTCGTGATTCAGTTAATTTGTCCTTTATAAGCCTCTTGTGAAATCCCCTCCAAATCTTGACAATCAATTGATATTAGATAGCTTACCTGCATAAGTACTGATTTTTATGATATTGATCCAACTCAACATTGTTGAGAGAGAATTCACTATGTAGGCTCTATTATTCTTAGGATGGGGGAGATTAGAGAAGAGATGCTGATGTAGTAAGAGCAAGATTGGGTTGGTGGAGTGTTTCTTTTTTGAACAACTTTTTCTTGTGAATCTAAGAGGAAACTTGCATTTACAAGATCAGCCATAATACACGGGATTGAATGTTAGGAAGTTTAGACAACATATTTATGACACAAATGCTGCAAAAAGCTTAATGCATATTCTTGAAACTGTTGAATGCTCTTGTTTTCCTGGAAATGTGCACTGTTTGACAAAATAAATAGGATTACCAGGGAACAAGAAAAAAGAAAGAAACTTGGAATAATTTATCATAAGAGAAAAAATTGTTTGAGGTATGTCTCACCTCTTCTTTCCATTTAATACAAGTATGTTTCACTTCTTCTTACCATTTTCAAGTCTGTTCATTAGCTCTCTCCCTATTTCTATCTCTCTCATGTTTTCAAATTGTATTTGTTTACTATCTCAAGTATGCTCAGTGACTTGTTCTATTTGGTTCCTTTGATCAGAAATGAGAACTTTTGTGGTGATGATACGATCCATGTCTCTACCATGAACAGAAACGGAGTAAATGATTTGGATGTCCCAATTTTTGTGGAACCAATAAATGATCCTCCATTCATTAACGTCCCAGATTTTATTATCTTGGAGAAGAAGAATAATCAAGGACTTCTGATATTTGATAGGCAAAGAGATAAGTTTGATTTCTCCATTGGGGATCCAGATCTTTTTAACTACCCTGGTAATTTTATTTGAGTCTCTTAGCATATTACTTGGGAGATGAATATTTTTTAACACGTGCCGACACGAAATGAAAGGAAACATACTGCAAAATTTTGAAATTAATATCCCAACAATAAATTGACAGTCAATATGAATTGAGCGTGACAATATAATGAGGTGATTAAGAGAGTGTCTTCATGGTGATTACATAAATGGGTATCTCTTGCTAGGAAAGTGGTTATGATCATGTAGTATCAATATTCAAATGCTTCTGTTACTTAAGTGAGCTACTTCAAATTGAGGTGGAAACTGTCAAGTGTGAAATATCAATGTAATATTCCCTATTATTAAATTTCAAAAACAAGGTTATTGCGTCCATTATTGGACCCGATCAAGCTCCAACTTTGTATTACATGGAACATGAGTCTCTGGGGCACTAGTAATAGGAACTGGAATACCACTTGCTGCTTACTCTGAAATCCATACTATTTGAAGCAAATATCCTCTTTGAAATGTTTATATCATAAGTGAATAAATTCTATTAGGTATTTTTTAAAATTAGATTCATTAGACCTAGTCCTAATATTCTCTGGTTGATTTTCAGGGAACAAGTCTCACTTTCTGGTCATGTTTTCTCTGGAAGTGAATTCTGGATTTTTTTCTACCGAACTACCTGCAGAGCTCATCAGTACAACTGAGCTGAAGTTAAAGAACAGTTATCAATGGCAGCCCCTTCAGACATTTGTTACCATCTCGCAACATTTTATGGTTGAAGCAAAAGGCATTAGATTGCGGGGAACAGTTAATGATTGCAACAGTATAATGCAGCAACTGTTGTATAATGTGAGTGAACTGCTACAATATGATCGTGGATCCTAGTTCATTTTTTTTTATTAATCGTGAAGCTCTTTTTTTTCTTTTTTTATCCCCCTTTTACTCTCCTTTTACAGTTCATTGCATCATTAACGGGTAAGTAACGATTTAGTACATCAGTGGTGATAGTAAAAGAATAATGTTCGTTCAATATTGTCGTACTCATCATGTTTTACCGTAGGCCTATGCCAAATCAAATACATACTAGGAAACAAACTGCTCTGTCAAAGGGGGCTGTAATTGGGATGTCAAATACATTTTAGGATTATACTTTCTTGTAAATTAATTGGGTTTCATGAACAGGGTGAAGGATATGGTGCTGTTTTAACGGTGAAAATAAATGATATGGGAAACTATGGGTGCTATCCAGATTGTGCGGAGAAGATGTCGATGCCTCTTATTGCTGAGGCTAACATAAATCTCATGAGAAAAAGACCAATGAAATCATTGGTAGCTCATTGTAAGTTGAAACTCACAGTTAGAATCTTAAACATATTCTTCACGGGTGACCTTGTTTCTATAAGTCTTTTCATGATTTTTCTCAACAATTTGTCTTTAGTTGTGCCAAAATATATAGTATTAGTCAACTCACGTTTGTTTCATTATGTGTGGTACAGTTCTAGGATCGGCAATCGTGATAGAATTTATATTGATTTTTTCTCTTGGTGTGCTACTTCTATATTATACGTGCAAATGCGCAATTGTTCTGGTCAATGAAAAAAGGAGCCGTGGTGCCCGGAACATTGAGCTCTGTCAGGTGCAAAGTTCCAGTAAGAAAACTGTAAGTACACCATAAACTTCTACAACCAAAATCCTCCTACTACTTCTGCTACTGCTACCACTATTATTGTTGCTTTTAATCAGTGTTCGTACATGAATCAGTGCGTGGTTTTTATTTTTACTTTTTTGTATTTTCTGCATTCTGCTTCATGGCTGAAAAGTAACAAAACTATCCCTATAATTGAGAATCTTTTGAGATGATAGCTAGAAAATATTATTTCAATCTTTGAATTTGTAATCTTATTTTGCTGAATCAATAATCAATCTGATGATGGCATGTTATATTTATATGTATGCAGTCCAGTACAGATTTATCTGAGAATGTGACTCACTTCACTGGGTGGTGTCCAAGACCCTCCTTGCGCATGAGCCAGCCCTCAAACTTTCGCCAGCGGTAACTATGAATACTTTGAAATGATTGTAAATCAAAGTGAAACTATGATAAACTTTTCATTGATTTTGTTTTCAAAATCATGAAAACCAAAAACATAACCAAATGGGGTCAATATTTATTCCAAATATCATGATTAAAATTGCATATGTTGAAAAGAGGCTATTGTTTCAGACCAAGTGCCAATTTCTTTGAGCTTCATTTATAATCCATTGCTGCAAAATTAACTTTCAGGTCAAATTGCGGATCAAGAAATGGAGAATCTAGCAATGATACAATTCATTATTCTCATTCTTCTAGTGATCAACAGCAGGAGACACCTATGCCTAGTCTTGCGCCATCGCCACTTGCCTCCGGGGAGAAGGGGTAAAATGAAACAGTTTGTGACGGTGCATAACTTGAAACAAATTGATTCAATTTAAGTCTTGATTCCTTGTTTAAATACATTGGATGGTTTCAACACCATTCATTTGTTTGTTTTTATGTATTTTCCATTGGAACAGCTAATACAATCTATTATAGCCTCCTCCTCTTCTTCTTCTTCTTCTTCTTCTTCTTCTTGTATAGTTGACCATGTGTTCTAAGTGGTCTTGCTTGGAAGAGGGTGGGAGGTAGTCCCATCACACCCCCAGCGGCCACCACACAACAAATGTTTGATAAGACATAGAAATCAATTACAAAATGAATACAATATGAGATAAGTCTCAATTTTTTTTTTTTTTTTTTTTTTTTTTTTTTTTTTTTTTTTTTTTTTTGTGGGTTTCCCACTTATGCGAGAATATTGCCTTTGATTGTGTGATTAATTTTTGTTGTGGGAGTTCCGCGTTATAATCAACATAGTGATAATGATTTATAGGATAAATTATAAATCCACCCTCTGAATTTTATTTAAAATATAAATTATTCCTATAATTTTAGAAATTACAAATATAGTCATGTCAGAATTCTTAGTTCAACATAATTAATAAAAAAAAATTAAAACTATTCTCCTATATAATAATAAAATTAAATAAATTTTTAATTGATATAAATCAAGAATTATTAATTGACTTAAAAATTTATTAATAAAATAAATTATTTCTTATTCAATTAAAAATTTAAAGGAACAAAATATAATTTTCAAAGAACAAACAACCATATGTACTTTTAGCAAATTTCATGGTATATTTATTTATTATAATAATAATAGCACAGCATTTCAACCATGGTTTGAGAGTCATAGACGTCCTGCATTAGCTCACTGTAGCCACAAACTTATGTGTTTTATTTATTTATTTATTTATTTTTTATCCATACATTCTATCTGAGAGATCGTCCAGGTTTGCTGCTGAGAGTTGGTCGTAAAAGTCATCTCCATCCCCCATGGGTGGCTCATCGTGCCATTCTTGGTCATTTTCTCCCATTACTGGTGACTCATGAGAGACGCTATGCTGATAGTTGGGATACTGACTTTCATCGGCGAATGTCTCTTTGCTGAAGGGATATCCTGGGATAGCTAAATTACAAAATATCTTCTGATTTCTATCTTCACAGTCTAGACGTCCATAATTTCCATTATATACTAATAGAGGATTGTTAGCAAATTTCCTCAATTTATTGAGCTGTTCTCTGAGTGGAAATCTTCTGCATAGCTAGGGTCTCCTATTGAGAAGTCTTAGGTATCCTGGGAAAGTCGAGGTTCCTCTGAGGTACATTTTATGCTTGGCTGGATTGCGCTATATTCCTTTCCACTCTGGTAGTCTGCTATCTATTAATGCTTCTACATACGGATGATGCTCCTCTATTACACAAAGTATGGCATGAGCAAGTTTATTCCCAAAGCTATCTGTCTGATCTGGATCTGAGAAAATTATTTTGGAGACAAAGCCGTAATTTAACAATTGTGAGGCTGTTAGATAACGCGTTTTGCCCCTAATCTCTATCTCCAATGGCTTGAATGTTGTTAGATTTATCTGGCAAAGGTAGATGCTGAAATCTAAATTACACTGACATCGGCCAAAATGCTCTGACCTCTTATTGCATTTTTCTTCTTCTAAGCAGGGCTGCTCTTCATCTTCATAGGTATAGGTCCATTGATAAGCTATGCCAGGGCATTTAACTCCTGCTATGGAGAGGTCTTGAAGAAACTGCTGTATGGTGACTAGCTCACTATTTCTGCTATCTTCGACTAAGGTGTATATATAGGGTTTTAGGTCCTCTATTACTTGGCTTTTCTCACAAAAAGATCGAATGATAGAATGTCTGAAGAAATACATTCTAGCACTCAATTGTTCAAATTCCTCACTGGTGAGTTGTCTGATTTCTTGGTCAGGAAAGGAGGCAGTTGTTTTTCCTGGAGCTAATTTTTTAAGCTGGATGGTTAGGGTTTGAATGGTGGCTCTCAGTTGTTTTTCTTCGTCTCGGAGCTGGTTTAGCTCTTCACTGACGCTTTTGCCTTTATCTATAATTTTCTTGAAATTTCTGGTAAGGCCTTCACAATGTCAGCACATCTGGAGAGGATTTTGAGAATCTATCTGACGGTTAGAACTACTACTTTCAGTACTATTGCTTCCAATTATCTGGCTAACTGGAACTCCATTAGTAGCAAGAATGGTTGACCTCATCTTGCTCAATGTGTCCAGGTAATCTTTAACTATTTGACTGATAAGTAACTGGTTCCTATTTGTCTTCGGGCATAGGTATTGGCTGACTCAAAATCATAAAAACCTTTATACTGTGGTATGGGAAAATTTTTAACTAAGGGTTCAACTTCTATCCACTCATGGTAAATACCAGGCTTGGTTTCTTTAGCTACTACATAGAAAGAAAAACTTTTAGACAAAGGTTTATTTTGGATTTTTGAAAAATATATACTAAGAGAGTTTAGGGCTGACAGACGTTTAGCTGGGTGGCTATGACTGGTCCAAAGGTTATCTAAAAGACATTGTTGAACCAAGTCTAGCTCAATTCCTGTTAATGGGCTGAACTTGTTTCTGCCTTCATGAATGGGAAGAGAAAATCCCCCAAAATTCATGGTTTTGCTGTTCTCCATCATCTGCACAAAAATTAAACTGGTTATTTTCTTTTTCTAGATAAATTTTCCTACTTAACCAATCTGTTAACCTATTATCACTCTCTTTAATATGTTCAAACTCTACTTTATACCCTTGTCCTACTATACAATCTAAAAATTTTGCCCATCTTCTAGTACTTAATTTTCGCTCATTAAGTTTATTATGAAATCTAACTATAGCTTCACAGTCTGTCCTAATTGTAAAAGGTTTGTGCAAAAATAATCTAAATTTGTTTATTGCATATACTACTCCTAATATTTCAAAATCCAGGCTGGTCATGGTTGTGTCTTTTTCTTTAAATTTTTCAGAATTATATCTACAAATGCGTTCTTTATTTTTACTATCATACTTACTAGGTTTAGCTAATAATATTGTTCCCCATCCTAATTGACTTGCGTCTGTTTCTAAGACTATATATTCTGATTCCAAGGGAAGTTGTAGGTCTGGTAAATTTTTACAAATGTCTTTAATTTTTCTAACTAGAGTTATATCTTGTTGATTAAAATATTTTTGTCATGTAGGTGTGGTCTTACTATATAGGGGTCCTATTATTTTACTAAGGTTGGGAATATACATTCGTGCATAATTTAAAATTCCTAAAAATGATTGAAGTTGTTTTGTATCTTCTAATTTATCTGGATAATTTAAAATTTTCTTAACTATGTGAGGTTGTAACCTAATTTTTCCATCTCCTAACTCTATTCCTAAAAATTCTATATGAGGCTTATTTAATACCATCTTTTTCTTGCTAATTATTATTCCATTATTTATGAATTCTTCTAATGTTATATATGAATGATTTATATGACTATTTTTATCTAGACTGAATACTAATATGTCATCTATGTATACCAGTATAAAACTATATTTATTAAATATACTATCCATTTTACGCTGAAATATGGAAGGTGCATTTTTTAGTCCAAAAGGTATGACTAGCCACTCATAATGTCCCTGTGAGCAACAAAAGGCTGTCCAAGGTATGCTTTCCTTTTCCATTTTTATCTGCCAAAATCCGGACTTACACTCAAATTTGCTAAATATCTTTGTTGTCTGTATTCTGTTTATGAGCTGATCTTTATCTGGTATATTGTATTTATCATCTTCTGTGTTGTCATTTAATCTTTTATAATTTATAACCATTCTAGCTTTTCCTCTTTTTATCTCTGTATGATTTCTAACCATAAATGCAGCGCTTCTATGCGGACTATTACTAGGTCTAATTACTCCTAAATCTAGTAACTCCTTAATCTGTGTTCTAAATTCTTCTATATCTGCTGGCGTATGATCTATTTGTGCTGAAGTAATCCTATAATCTTTATTTTTTATATCTAAGTTGGCTAAAACTTTATTTCTTTCCCAATATTTCATAAGCTGTTCTCCTAAAATCTCTATTGTTTCAGCTAATCTTATTATCTCATCTAAATCATTTTATGTTCTTCTGTATACTAGTTTTTTCTTTAATTTTCCTATTTTTGCAAAAATTAATTTTAGGTTAACTGTTTGTTGAAAATCTTCTAGGTTCCAATAATCTCCCTTATCTTCAAAATTAAACTTTTCTAAAACTTCTAATTCATAATTTTCTATGTCTAAATTTTCTAAAGAAGTGTTTGCTATCTCATCAGGTATATACTTTTGGGCTAGCTCGGGAAAAATATTTCTACTAGGAAATAAAAAACTAGCGGGAACTGAATCTACTCCTATGGTACGACCACGCTTCGCACGCAACTCTGATGAATGGGCTATGGTGTTAAGGGAATATGCTGTGGGTGTATGTATAGTTTGCTTGAAGAAACTAATGTTGTGTTGGCTGATAAACATGCCACCTTGAAGACTAAGTATGAAGTTAAGTCCTAAAATGAAAGGATGATTTTGTCTAGTATTTCCAATCCAAACTTGAGGTAAAGGGAACCATTCTACATGTTGATCTTGAGAACCTAGATGATGAAAACTAATCTGTGCGCCATTGATGCAATGTGTATATGTCTGTTTAGTGCCATCGGCTATACTGACGAAGGCTGGGGTTGTCAAAGCTGTGCTCCATCCTGGTGGAACTACGTGTTGTTCAATATATGATTTACTGGCTCCTGTATCTATCATGGCATCTATACTAAGGGTTTTGTCCACAAATTTAATTAAACAAGAGATTTCAACTAAATTTGACTTGGGTATAATAGGGTAGTTAAATGGTAAGTATGAATTATCTGAATATGCTTGAGAGTATTGACTAAAGGGTTGAGAATCAACTAGGTTGACTAATTCTAAAGAATTTATATGTTCTTCAATCAGTTTATCTTTTAAAGGGTATTTATTGTGAAATTGTTCTAGCTGCTGTTTAAGCTGTCTATTTTCTAGTTCTAAACATTTTATGTCAAAACTAGTCTTAGTTTCTGTCTCTCGTATTTGTAACTTGAGTTCCCTTACTTGTAATTCTAAGTCTCTAATTGTTAAATGTAATTCTTTGCTTTCTATACTATGATCCTCTCTGTTATTTTCTAATGTTATCTTATGTGTCATGTTTAATTCTTCTAGACAGACTATACAATAAGTTATACTGCATAATAAACACTGTGCTCTTTTATCTTTAGCTAGAAACCAATTACAATAGCTGCATCTAGTGGTATCAAATCCTAGTAATATTTGAAAATTATGCTGACATTCAGTATTTGCATTACATTCCATCAAAAAGAAAGTATCATGAGAAGGAGTCGTTCCTATTTTTTGGTTGAGTTGTCCTAAAAGATTATCTATATCTGTATCACTTTCTGAATTACTATCTGAACTTATGACTTCTATTTGATATTCATAATTACTGACTAGGCTATAGACTTCCAAATCATCACTATTTATGCTAACTATATCTTCTTCTAAGTCTTCTATAATATGTAGTCTTTCTATCTGTTTATTAGTATTAGGCCTTTGTCTTTTTGGGCAGTTTTTTTGCAAAATAATTGGGTTCGCCACATATAAAACAATTGCATTTTTTATTGCTGGGTTTTCTAACATATCTTTGTTTTCTTTTATCTTTTTCTTCATTGGGTAGTCGCTTATAATTTATCCTATTAAAGATTCTACTATTTCTAATGAATTTATGTTTTTTTCATGGTTTTCTATATTTTTTCTTCCAATATTTTTCTTTACTATATTTTCCATATTTTTTGTATTTTTTCTTATTATACTTATCTTCGTATTGCTGTGGGGTATATATTATGCTACTACAAAAATCATAATTTTGTTTTTTCAAATCTTTCTGTATTTTAACTTCTATACATTTTTCTTTAAGTCTATGGAAGGTAAAAACTATCCTAGGTCCTATTTCTAAGGTTCCTTTTATTTTTACTTCTCCTGAGGCTATTTGGGCTGGTAAGTTTGCATAATAAATTGACCATTTATTTTCTATTTCTCTTCCTAGTTCTCCGGGTAATTTTCTAAAATATTTATTTCCTATTTCTTCATCAAAACTTTTTCCCGTTCTGGCTGCTATGGCTAAATATTCTTTGCTAAAGGGTACAACATATTTCCAATTTCCTAATGTCATCTGATCTAATTCAGTTAATGCTATGCTTTGGGTGTAAGTATTTCATCTGGAAGGGTCATATCCTATAAGTATTTCTTTTATAAAGTTAGTGAAATTCCAAGGGTTATCTCCTAGTCCTTTAAGTTGTCTAATTATCTCCTCATATTTTCCTTTAAATGTTAATTAAATATTAAAAGTCGAATCTCCTAAAAGTGTCTCCATATATTCCCACATATCAGTTGTTTCATAGGGATTACTTATCCATGCCTTTACGGCATCTTTTTCCCATCTTTCTATTACTTCTTGCCATATCTGAGGGTCGAATCTAGCTAAGTCTAAAAGGGTTCCTTGGTTATTAGCTGGCTGTAATTGTATACTCATATCTAGTTGTTTACGTTTTCCATGAAATCTATAACTTTTATTCGGGTCTGCATTACTACGTCCTGAACTTGCTAATGGCCTTCTTCCTCCTACTGCATACTATATTGGTTCCACGAGATCTTCTACAGTTGGTTGTAGGTTACTGGTGCTTTCTGTGTTCATGTAAAAAGTATTTTCTAAATTAGATTGTTTTGGTATTTTAAATATTTTGCTAGAATGTATTTTATCTTCTATGATATCATTTACATATTTAGTATGAAATTCTTGGTCTAAAAATGATACTGCTTCATCATGGGTGTCTCCTCTAGCTAAGTATTCATAATATCTAGTATCTAATATTTTGTTCATATCGGTTAGGGTGAAATTTTCTAAATCTATCTTATCAATATTATATATCTTATTTTGTAATATCGTTTTTTCTTCTGTCATTACATAAAGCTGATTTATTTCACTACGATTATCTTGATTTTCTTCCCTATCTATACTACTAAATTCATCATCTTCAGATTTTTTTGGTGCTACATACGTATATTGAGTGAATCTTACTGCATAATTTCCATCTGCTCTTTGGTATAATAAATTATCTTGAGGGGCTAACCTTTTTTGTCCTAGGAAATCTCCTAAATTCCAATCTAATGCTGCATTATCTTTAGAATTAAATTTTTTAGCTGGTAGTGCCTTTATTCCTTTTGCGCCTAATAACTTAACTATCTGATCATTTGTAAGTCTATAATGAGTATTACTTTCTAAGACTGCTAAGCCTAAAAATCCTGTGCAAACTAATAAATTCTTTTCTCATTTTTTCATTTTGTATCCCCTAATTTTTATTCCTATTTTTATCTTTTTATGAAAGGTTGAGGTTGGTAGTAAGAAATCTGGTGTAAAATAAACTGTTCCTCCTTTTGAATTCATATCTAATTCATAGCTGCCTAAAATACTTTGTCCTACATCATTAAACCTATCATCATAAAGACATACAAAAACTTTAGTTCCTAAATTTTCTCTAGTTAAAGCCTTAACTCCTACTCCAACTAATCCTAAGTGGGTCATTTTAAGGTGTTCATTTACTGCATATATATAGCTTTCTCTATCTATTAAATTTAGCTATATTTTTTCATCTTCTTAGGTTACACTAATCATTTGTTCACCGTAGTGTTTAAATAGACATTATTTTTTATGAATTTTTCCTAACTTATATGCATATTTAGCTGGAATTAATTCTAACTTCTCCTTCTTAAATTTTTCTATTTGTTGTTCTACATCTATAAATTCTTCCATTTTAGTATCTTCATCCTCATTACGCTTTTTGCTACTACTACCTTTTAGTAGCTGTTTAAACATTTTTATTTTCTGTAAGTTCTACAAATATGTTTCTTTGGTAATTTAAGCTTTTCAAAATATCTAGCTATATCTTCTTCGTTTACCTGAGATTGGGGCTTGTTTGTTTGTCCTTTTACTCATTTTCCTTCTTGAAGTATTATTCTTTCTAAAGAAGCTAAACGATTTTCTAAACTATGTAGTTGTTCTGATAATTCTTCAAATTTTTCACACAATCTGATTAGAAATAAAATTTCTATATTATTTTGTCTTACTAATATTTTATCTGACTGATTTATTCCTTAATAGCTACTGATTCCTTCTGGGTCATTATGAAAATCTTCTGCTTGTTTTAAAATAGTTTGGTAATTTCTATTAGCTTTTTTTTATCACTAATCATAAACTAAGATCTCATTAGTTGTTTTAAAATCTCTAATTTCTGTTTTAAATTATCTTGAATTTGGTTGATTTGTTCTATTTGTTTAGCTATTTGATTTATCTGACTATGAGTTTGTTCAATTAGTTGTTTGAATTCTAATTCTATTTGTTTTGAGCTGCTAGTATTTATAGCTGAAATTAAAGTTTCTATTTCTAACTTAGTGGGAAATTTTTCTAAATTTGAATCTGTTCGTTTTTGTAAAATTGAACTACACTGATCTTGGATATAATCTAATTTTTTATCTTGATCTTTAATTATACTACGATTATTACGAAGATGATCTATGGATGAAATAAAAAGATTACTAATTTTATCTATGTCCTTTTTAATATTTTTTGCAAAATTAATTTGATAATCTATAATACTGTTAAACTGAGGATTATGTTCATTATGAAGTTGATGTGTAAAAGTACCTTCAAAATTACAACGAAATTTATTTTTATCTATGCTAAGATGATAATTATAACTGCTGAGTTCTAAATCTAAATATTCTACTCTTTTCATACACAAAATTAACTCCTACTTTAAAATTATTACAAACTACTATAACATGAAATTTATAACTAAAATGTCCAAAAATAAAAACTACTCTATTACCATAAGCAAAATGCATAAACTAACTTAAACTGTCCTAAAACCGAACACTGCTCTAATACCAATTTTTTGACTCATAAATTATTATTATTATTATTATTATTTTTTTTTTATAACATAAAACACACCATACAAACTTATATATATATCAAAAATTTATACATAGATAGAAATACTTACATAGCTTGATCTTGCTTTCAAAAGCTCTTCACCAAGCTCTGATACCAATTACAAAACAAAAATAGAAATGAGCTTTTTACTATTTTTATTATGAAATTATGGTGGAATTATGGAATTATGATAGACAAAAGGGAAAGCAAAAAGATGGAGAGATGATGGAGGGAATTTACATACTTCATTATGTTGGCATAAAGGCCAATATATAGACTACAAGATGGTGAATACAAACAAAACCAAACTTAATGCATATCTAACTTGGCAAGACTTTGCGGCCAAGAGTTGCAAAATTTCTAACACCCTAGTCAAGCCTAGTCATAGGCTTTATAAAAAGTCTTCAAATAAATACAAAGAGACAAAAATAATTGAAGGAAAGACTACAATTATTTGCTCTTTGCTACAATTTGCTACAATTATATGCACTGATACAATTATAAAAAATATACACTATCTACCCTCCCCGATTTTCAAAGAGATAGACTGTTGTAGATAAGCTTTGGCTGAGCTGCTTTGTCATGTAGCGTCGGCTAAAAGGATGTGGCTGATCACTTTCTGCCTAATAATGCAGGTTGCTCCACGTGTCCTGGATAAGATTAGAGTCGATCAGGAGACAACTGCATTTAATAGTGGGGTCCACTATGCTTCCATCCTGTTGATGAGATTGTGATATTCTTCATCGGTCTCTAATGGAGGGGAATCCGGATCTTGGCTGTATTGCTCATTCCGGAAATGTTTTACATCATCCACGGTCATGGCTAGTTCCAACAGAAGATCCAAATTATTTCTCTTTTTGAGATTTATTAACATGTCAAGAGCCTCATTAATTTGTGTAAGAGACCTTTGATATGTTATGGAGAAATGGGTTACAAATAATATTCTACCATCTGTAACCATGAACGGCAATTTTGCTGAGCTATGGATGTTGGATGCTGCTTGTGAAACGGATATTAGACTGTCTATCCAATATTCTGTCAAAGAAAGTTTTTGGATATTTTCCAATCACTCTCTCCGGTGATCTTCATCTAAATAATCATCTTCAAATTCAAAATCTTCAGTTTCTTTAAGATACCAAATCTGGTATGGTTGGAAAAAATGTTCTCGTTCTCGCCAATCAACAGTGCTGGAAATCCAGAAAGTAAAATATTTGCTCCATCGAAAGCCTTTTACTATCCATGAAAGCATTGTTTTGATGATCATTGGATAATCTATCTATTGGATTGGATCTAAAATTTAGAAAATAACTTGATTAGTTATTCCCCAATCTATATCCTCAAAAAATCACATGTCATGATTTGCCATGATGGTTATTTTGGGAATTTCATCTTTCAAATTTAATGTATCATAAAATCATTCTAAGATTTGTCTAATCTTATCATGATGATCTTCAACCCGATTTTTGATTAACATAAAAATTTCTTTTGGAAGCAAAGTTCTTGCTTTTTCAAAAAGACAAATTCTTTTTATTTGTTCAAAAATTGGATCAGAAAACTCATCTGATACAAGGTCTGATAGTTGAAAAAAATTGTTTATTTTTTCAAAATTAAAATCTTCATTCCAATTCATTTGTTTAAGAATACTGAAACAAAGATTTTGCAAATCTTTTAATTTAGCTGTTTGCTCAGCTAATTTGTTAGCCAGAACTCCCATGTGTTTTCGAAATTTTACTTTCTTGTCTGCAATGTGAGTTTTCCGAACTCCATTGAGTTCTGTATAAATTTCTCTGGATATACTAGGGTTGAAAAAATCTTTTATCTCAGATTCATCTGGTTTAGATGTCTGAATATTAGTTGGAACTGGGTTAGTTCTCATTTGATTCCTTTGATAAATAGGCATAGCTGGTGCACTGTAAAAAGCTTTTTTAGCTTTGGTCATGCTATCATATGCTTTAAAGCTTGCTCCTGAGTATCCACAAACTTGTGTTTTGTAATCATTCCATTCAGTGTAAATTCCGGGTTGTCTTCCTGCAAAAACAGCATAAACTTTTTATACTCTGGGGATTGCTTTTTTAGTAATTGTCACCCAATCTCCTTGAGCGAGTTGTTTACCCTTATCCATTGTTTCCTCTTGGTCTAGAGGTCTTCTGCAAAAATTAAATTTACTTGTTTAGCAATTTAATTTTTTGAAACAATTTTTGCTAAGAAAATCTGTAGGAAAATTGTTAGTACCTTTAAGATGTTCTACTTCAAAAGTATATTCAAAAATTTTATTATACCAGGCTAATCTTCTTCCTTGTTCAATAGGTTTTTTATTGATTAAAAAATCTCTTACTACCTTATTATCAGTGCGCACAATAAAATTTTCTGGGGCTAAATAAATATGAAAACTCTTTATTGCTAATTTTATTGCAAGTAATTCTTTTTCGAAAATAATATATCTCTGTTCATTTGGTTTAAATGTTCCTGAATTATATCCACAAATTAACTCTTCTTTTTGTAATTTTATGGGTATTGTATTTTTTCTTGGTCTAATCCCATTTTCTGATAAAGGTATCTCTTTATCATGCCATAAATTATTGGGTATAGCCTTAAGAATACATCCCTAGCATGCTTCTGCGGCATATGTTTCTGAAATTAATTTATCATCTGTTTTAGGAAGATAAACATCCGGTAAAGTTTTAACATTTTCTTTAACTTGTTTAATTAAAGCAATATCTTCTGCTGTCCATTGAAAAATAACGTTTTTCCTTAATTTGGTTAACCAAGAAATTTCTATTTTTGAAAGATTTTTGATAAAATTTCGTCCATAATTTAAAATGCCTAATAAACTCTGTAATTGTGTTATATTTTCAAGAGTATTAGGAAAATCTCGTACTTTGGACAAAATATGTTCTTGTAATTTTAAACCTTTCTGATCTAAAATTATTCCTAAAAATTCAATTGATTCTTTTTCTAGTTCCATCTTTTTTGGAGACAAAATAATTCCATTTACATGAGCTAACTGTAGCTCCTGTGTCTATGAGAACGCTGAGACAATAAGGTTTATAACCTGCAAAATTAAATGTTCCCAATACAAATGTATATCTTCTTTTCCCCCTTTTTGACCAACTATTTTTGTAATTGGTATCAGAGCATGGTGAAGAGCTTTTGAAAGCAAGATCAAGCTATGTAAGTATTTCTATCTATGTATAAATTTTTGATATATATATAAGTTTGTATGGTGTGTTTTATGTTATAAAAAAAAAATTAATTAAAAATTTTGTCTAAGTTTTTTGTGTATCCTTTGTATTTTATATATTCATAATTATTTGTTTCATTTATAGTTGTTGTAAAACCTATATGCTTAGTGTATGTCGAAACCCATATACTCATTAAGATCTTTTGACTATTGGCCATAATTAAGTCTTTAAGATCATTAAGAGGGGTTTTAGGCACCAAATAATACACTAGGGGGGTCTTAGGTACCAACAACAATCTAAAATGGCAATTAATTCTGACGATATAATATGCTTTGGAAATACAAAAAATAATGTTAATAATAAATATGATCATAGTTTGCATATTACTAAAGAGTCTGCAAATATAAATAGTGTGTATTCTAGTTTAAATAATATTACTGATATTATGTGTTCTTGGTTTTTCAAATTAGATAAAAATCAAAAAATAAATCAAAATTATCTAGAAACTAAAGTTGAGTCTATAGAATGTAAAATAGACAATTTGGGTTCTATAATAAATATTGACTTAAATAAAGAAGCAAAAAACCAAATAAACAATTTGGTGATAAAATTAGAAACTATATCCTTCATAAACAATGATGGAATGAATAGTCCAGTAGATAGTGACATCCTTAGGCTATTTTATGGTACAGAAGATATTACGGTACTTCAAACCAATACCTATAATAGGACTAAATATGAAAATGTTGTTGAAATATTGGATTATTGGAGAAAATTATTTAAAGACCCAGATTTAGGTATTGATGAAAAAAATAGGCTACTAGATCAGATAAGAGAAACTTATCTAGAAAATGAAGCCCTTTTACAACACTTTAATTATGATATTAATGTGTCAACTAATGATGAAGACAACCAATCATTCTCATCTGAAGAAACAATAGATCAAGATATTTCATCAGAAATAAATAAAGGGAAAAGAAAGGCAGAAGAGCCAATTCATCCCGAATTATTTGGCACATGGGGAGATGGAAAAAATTTTGACTTTATTCAAACAAATGAAGTTAAAAATGATACTAACATTGGAAATACCTCCAATCCTACACCTGAGCTAGTAATATCTAGAAAAGATAATAATCATAAGTATCCAATAGCTCAAAATGGTACTTATTTAGACTTGTCTAATGTTCCATTTAAGGATCAACCACAAGCAATAGATGATTGGGCACAATCCTTGGCCATCATTATTACCAATTATAAAAATAGTTGGTCAAAGGAAAAATTCCTTGATTATATTGCAGCAACTCTCCAGGGAGATGTGTTGCAATGGTTAAGACAGTGGGAAAAATCTGAAATTGGAAAAAGTCAAAAAACGACTTTGTTAACAAATTTTCTCACATTAGCTGAATTTGCAAAAATCATAAAAGAAAATTTATGTGATTTTGCAGGAGATACTAATTTGCAAGTAGATGCAAATTATATTTTGACTAAACTAGAATTATGTAATATTTGTTTTTTTGAAGACTATGTTCAAACTTTTAAAAAATATTATTATCTTATTGATCCACTAGCAAATCAACCCTGGCTAGATCAATTTTTTCATAAACTCCCTAATCCATGGGATGAGTTATGTATTAAAATATATCCTGATTTTCCCAAAAAAATGGGGAAGGAAGAATATGATAATCTTGGCTTTCGCATTAATTATGTTCTAAGACTGATAGCAGATCGGTGTCTAGAAGCAAAGGCGAAAAAATAAATAAAAAATCAAATTTTCAACTCACAATATGGTCAAAAATGTTGTGATAAAATTTTAAAAGAAAATTGAAAAATTGGTTGTAATACATTTCCTAAAAGAAAAGGATTTTCCAAAAAACGTAGAAAATATAAATAGAAATTTTGGAAAAAGAACAAAACTTTTTCAAAAAAGAAAAAGTATATTAGAAAAAGAAACCAACAAGTGTTTCAAAAAAGAAAACTTGTAAATGTTACATTTGTAACGAAGAAGGTCACTATGCACCCGAATGTCCAAAAGGGGGAAAAAGTGCAAAGAAAATGATCAAAGTCCTTGAAGAACAAGATTTTGAAATAATATATGGAGAAGAAATTTCTAACGAAGAAGAAATCTTATATGAAATTTCTAGTGATGAAGAAAGTTCAGATGAAAAACTAATCTTCATGATGACTAATAATAGTCAAGAAATATCTCAAAAAATAAATAGTATATCTTAAGAAGAATTATAGGCATTTCGACTTGGAGATGTAATCGGAGAAGAAAAAACTTTTACCAACGAAGAATTAGCAAAATTTGAAAAAATACAAGAAGTTGCTGTTCCAGAAATTTACAAACTTTCAAAATTTAACTTCTTTTCAGCAAGAATGTTTGAACAATACAGTGGTAACACTCAAGTAAAATGGTCAAAAGAAGGAAATATTGATATTCCTTTTTTTGATAAGAAAAAAGTTGTAAGATGGAAAAAGAAATATCCTGAAATTCAATATATTCATATTGGATTAATTCAAGTAACCATAATAACCTTATTTCGCCAAGGGATAGACACTTCTATTTTGGCAGTAATTTTTGACAAACGATTTTTCGGCCCAATGAAAGTAATCATTGGAGAAATTCAGTCTAATTTGGCTAATGGAGTAGTTTGGTTTAATGTTAGACCAAATTTCTTTATTTCCATAAATGATCCTAATCTTGAAGATACAGTTAGAAAAAGAATTAAAACACAAGGATTATGAATGAAATCAAATTCTCATGATTTGCTATTTGTTGGAAAACAATTCACAAATTAACCAAATTTCCTGAAACAAAAACAAAATCAAACGATAATAAAATCATTGAAATCTTTGAACCAAGACCATTTGACACGGTAATACAACTTCGTCTAATGAATTGGAGCGATTTAGAAGTCCCTCGACAATGATTAATCCAAGACCTAGTGAGACAAGGAGAATCTTCTAAAACAAAAAAACCTGCACAATTACAAATGCAGGCATTAGGAAAAAATTTATATATTGAAAATACAGTTCCAAAAATTAAAAGATCAACTTCTGTATTTGAAAAAGATTTTCCTAACAAATCATTTTCAAAGTTAAGCAATGCAGAATCAAGTAATAATTCTAATTAAGAATCTATTACTTCAAACAATGTTCAGATTCCTATTTTTCTAGGAACAAGAAAACTTGAACATATTAAGTCGGCATATATGTATCATTTTCAAACAAAAAATGATGACATTATTTTTTCTCCTAGCCAGGGAAAAAGAAGATATATATATGTATTGGGAACATTTAATTTTGCAGGTTATAAACCCTATAGCCTTCGTGTTCTCATAGACACAAGAGCTACTGTTAGCTTATGTAAATGAAATGTCATACCAAAGGAAAAATGGACATTAATGAAACATCCAATTTTGGTTACTGGAATTGATGGCAACCATACTTCCATACAATTCGAGGCTAAAAATATAGCTATTTGGTTAAATGATAGCAAGTTCATTATACCAAAAATTCTATGTTTTCCGTATATGCATGGAGATTTCCTTCTTGGCAATAATTTTATATATAAATACCTTCCAATGCAAATACAGGAAAACACTATTTTATTAAGCATAAATAACGTCTTAATTCATATTTCCTTGTTAGAACAACATAAATATATTTGTGATAAAGAGTTTGCGCCCATGCTGCGTGGTGATTTAACTCCCATCATCGAAACTATTGATGAATCACATTGGATTTATAAAATTTTAGAAGAAAATTTTAGTGAACATTCATTAAAACTATGGCAAAGTAGTCCACGTTATTGTAGTTTAAAATTGAAAGACCCTAATGTTATCATTAGAGTAAGACCAATGATCTATACTAGGCAAGATATAGATGAATTTGATATTCAACTCCAGAAACTTTAAGACAAAAAGTTAATTGAAGAAACTAAAAGCCCTCACTCTAGTCCAGCTTTTATGGTAATAAACCATGTTTAAATTAAAAGAGGAAAAGCTCGAATGGTAGTCAATTATAAACGGCTAAATGAAAATTTAGAATTTGATGGATATATTATTCCACGAAAAGATATTTTGATTAACTTAACCAAATGATCAAAAATCTTTAGCAAATTTGATTGTAAAAGTGGATTTTTGGCAAATTCAATTGACTGAAGAGTCAAAAAAATTGACAGCTTTTAATACACCTAGAGGACATTACCACTGGAATGTTATGCCCTTTGGATTAAATATAGCACCACAGGTATTTCAACGGTGGATGGATACAATTTTTAAAGATCTTAAAGATTGTTGTGTAGTTTATATTGATGATATACTTATCTTCTCTAAAACCAAGGAGGAGCATAAGAAACATTTAAAATTACTTTGTGAAAAATTCTAAAAATATGGAATTATTTTGTCTCCAAAAAAGATTGAACTAGAAAAAGAATCAATTGAATTTTTAGGAATAATTTTAGACCAGAAATGTTTAAAATTACAAGAACATATTTTGTCAAAAGTACAAGATCTTCCTGATACTCTCGAAAATATAACACAATTACAGAGTTTATTAGGCATTTTAAATTATGGACGAAATTTTATTAAAAATCTTTCAAAAATAGAAATTTCTTGGTTAACCAAATTAAGAAAAAATGTTATTTTTGAATGGACGGCAGAAGATATTGTTTTAATTAAACAAATTAAAGAAAATATTAAAACTTTACCAGATGTTTATCTTCCTAAAACAGGTGATAAATTAATTTTAGAAACAGACACCTTAGAAGCATGCTAGGGATGTGTTCTTAAGGCTATACCCAGTAATTTATGGCATGATAAAGAGATACCTTTATCAGAAAATGGGATTAGACCAAGAAAAAATTCAATACCCATAAAATTACAAAAAGAAGAATTAATTTGCGAATATAATTCTGGAACATTTAAACCAAATGAAAAGAAATATATTATTTTTAAAAAAGAATTACTTGCAATAAAATTGGCAATAAAAAGCTTTCATATTTATTTAGTTCCAAAAAATTTTATTGTACGCACTGATAATAAGGCAGTAAGAGATTTCTTGATCAATAAAAAACCTATTGAGCAAGGAAGAAGATTAGGCTGGTATAATAAAATTTCTGAATATACTTTTGAAGTAGAACATTTTAAAGGTACTAACAATTTTCTTACAGAATTTCTTAGCAAAAATTGTTTCAAAAAATTAAATTTACTTAGACGTCATGCTATCATATGCTTTAAAGCTTGCTCCTGAGTATCCACAAACTTGTGTTTTACAATCATTCCATTCTGTGTAAATTCCAGGTTGTCTTCCTGCAAAAACAACATAAACTTTTTCTTCTCTGGGGATTGCTTTTTTAGCAATTGTCACCCAATCTCCTTGAGCGGGTTATTTACCCTTATCCATTGTTTCCTCTTGGTCTAGAGGTCTTTTACAAAAATTAAATTTACTTGTTTAGCAATTTAATTTTCTGAAACAATTTCTGCTAAGAAAATCTGCAAGAAAATTGTTAGTACCTTTAAGATGTTCTACTTCAAAAGTATATTCAGAAATTTTATTATACCAGGCTAATCTTCTTCCTTACTCAATAGGTTTTTTATTGATCAAGAAATCTCTTACTGCCTTATTGTCAGTGCGTACAATAAAATTTTCTGGAGCTAAATAAATATGAAAGCTTTTTATTGCCAATTTTATTGCAAGTAATTCTTTTTCAAAAATAATATATTTCTGTTCATTTGGTTTAAATGTTCCTGAATTATATCTGCAAATTAATTCTTCTTTTTGTAAGGTATTGAATTTTTTCTTGGTCTAATCCCATTTTCTGATAAAGGTATCTCTTTATCATGCCATAAATTACTGGGTATAGCCTTAGGAACACATCTCCAGCATGCTTCTGAGTCCTGTGTTTCTAAAATTAATTTATCACCTGTTTTAGGAAGATAAACATCCGGTAAAGTTTTAACATTTTCTTTAATTTGTTTAATTAAAACAATATCTTCTGCTGTCCATTAAAAAATAACATTTTTTTCTTAATTTTGTTAACCAAGGAATTTCTATTTTTGAAAGATTTTTGATAAAATTTCGTCCATAATTTAAAATGCCTAATAAACTCTATAATTGTGTTATATTTTCGAGAGTATCAGGAAAATCTCGTACTTTGGATAAAATATGTTCTTGCAATTTTAAACCTTTCTGATCTAAAATTATTCCCAAAAATTCATTTGATTCTTTTTCTAGTTCAATCTTTTTTGGAGACAAATAATTCCATATTTTTGGAATTTTTCACAAAATAATTTTAAATGTTTCTTATGCTCCTCCTTGGTTTTAAAGAAGATAAGTATATCATCAATATAAACTATACAACAATCTTTAAGGTCCTTAAAAATTGTATCCATCCACTGTTGAAATGCCTATGGTGCAATATTTAACCAAAAAGGCATAACATTCCAGTGGTAATGTCCTCTAGGTGTACTGAAAGCTGTCAATTTTTTTGACTCTTCAGTTAATTGAATTTGCCAAAATCCACTTTTACAATCAAATTTGCTAAAGATTTTTGATCCTTTGGTTAAGTTAATCAAAACATCTTTTCGTGGAATAAAATATCCATCAAATTCTAAATTTTCATTTAGCCGTTTATAGTTGACTACCATTCGGGCTTTTCCTCTTTTAATTTCAGCTTGGTTTCTTACCATAAAAGTTGGACTAGGGTGAGGGCTTTTAGTTTCTTCAATTAACTTTTTGTCTAAAAGTTTCTGGAGTTGAATATCAAATTCATCTATATCTTGTCTAGTATAGATCATTGGTCTTACTCTAATGATAACATTAGGGTCTTTCAATTTTAAATTACAATAACGTGGACTATTCAATTTTAAATTACAATAACGTGGACTACGTTGCCATAGTTTTAATGGATGTTCACTAAAATTTTCTTCTAAAATTTTATAAATCCAATGTGATTCATCAATAGTTTTGATGATGGGAGTTAAATCACCACGCGGCACGGGCGCAAACTCTTTATCACAAATATATTTATGTTGTTCTAACAAGGGAATATGAATTAAGACATTGTTTATGCTTAATGAAATAGTTTTTTCCTGTATTTGCATTGGAATGTATTTATATATAAAATTATTGCCAAGAAGGAAATCTCCATGCATATACGGAAAACATAAAATTTTTGGTATAATGAACTTGCTATCATTTAACCAAATAGCAATATTTTTAGCCTCGAATTGTATGGAAGTATGGTTGCCATCAATTCCAGTAACCAAAATTGGATGCTTTATTAGTGTCCATTTTTGTTTTGGTATGGCATTCCATTTATATGAGCTGACTGTAGCTCCTGTATCTATGAGAACACTGAGGCTATAGGGTTTGTAACTTGCAAAATTAAATGTTCCCAATACATACGTGTACCTTCTTTTTCCTTGGCTAGGAGAAAAAATAATATCATCATTTTTTGTTTGAAAATGATACATATATGCAGACTTAATATGTTCAAGTTTTCTTGTTCTTGGAAAAATAGGAATCTGAACATTGTTTGAAGTAATAGATTTTTGATTAGAATTATTACTTGATTCTCCATTGCTTAACTTTGAAAATGATTTGTTAAGAAAATCTTTTTCACATACAGAAGTTGATCTTTTAATTTTTGGAACTGTATTTTCAATATATAAATTTTTTCCTGATGCCTGCATTTATAATTGTGCAGGTTTTTTTGTTTTAGAAGATTCTCCTTGTCCCACTAGGTCTTGGATTAACCATTGTCGAGGGACTTCTAAATCGCTCCAATTCATTAGACGAGGTTGTATTACCGTGTCAAATGGTCTTGGTTCAAAGATTTCAACGATTTTATTATCGTTTGATTTTGTTTTTGTTTCAGGAAATTTGGTTAATTCGTGAATTGTTTTCCAACAAATAGCCAAATTATGAGAATTTGATTTCATTCCTAATCCTTGTGTTTTAATTCTTATTCTAACTGTATCTTCAAGATTAGGATCAGTTATGGAAATAAAGAAATTTGGTCTAACATTAAACCAAACTACTCCATTAGCCAAATTAGACTGAATTTCTCCAATGATTGCTTTCATTGGGCCGAAAAATCTTTTGTCAAAAATTACTGCCAAAATAGGAGTATCTATCCCTTGGCGAAATAAGGTTATTATGGTTACTTGAATTAATCCAATATGAATATATTGAATTTCAGGATATTTCTTTTTCCATCTTACAACTTTTTTCTTATCAAAAAAAGGAATATCAATATTTCCTTCTTTTGACCATTTTACTTGAGTGTTACCACTGTATTGTTCAAACACTCTTGCTGAAAAGAAGTTAAATTTTGAAAGTTTGTAAATTTCTGGAACAGCAACTTCTTGTATTTTTTCAAATTTTGCTAATTCTTCGTTGGTAAAAGTTTTTTCTTCTCCGATTACATCTCCAAGTCGAATTGCCTGTAATTCTTCTTGAGATATACTATTTGCTTCTTGAGATATTTCTTGACTGTTATTAGTCATCATGAAGATTAGTTCTTCATCTGAACTTTCTTCATCACTAGAAATTTCATATAAGATTTCTTCTTCGTTAGAAATTTCTTCTCCATATATTATTTCAAAATCTTGTTCTTCAAGGACTTTGATCATTCTCTTTGCACTTTTTTCCCTTTTTGGACATTCGGGTGCATAGTGACCTTCTTCATTACAAATGTAACATTTACAAGTTTTCTTTTTTGAAACGCTTGTTGGTTTCTTTTTTCGAATATACTTTTTCTTTTTTGAAAAAATTTTGTTCTTTTACCAAGGTTTCTATTTATATTTTCTACGTTTTTTGGAAAATCCTTTTCTTTTAGGAAATGTATTACAATCAATTTTTCAATTTTCTTTTAAAATTTTATCACAACATTTTTGACCGTATTATGAGTTGGAAATTTGATTTTTTATTTATTTTTTCGCCTTTGTTTCTAGACAGCGATCTGCTATCAGTCTTAGAACATAATTAATATGAAAATCAAGATTATCATATTCTTCCTTCCCCATTTTTTTGAGAAAATCATGATATGTTTTAATACAAAACTCATCCCATGGATTAGGGAGTTTATGAAAAAATTGATCTAGCCAGGGTTGATTTACTGGTGGATCAATAAGATAATAATATTTTTTAAAAGTTTGAACATAGTCTTCAAAAAGACAAATATTACATAATTCTAGTTTAGTCAAAATATAATTTGCATTTGCTTGCAAATTAGTATCTCCTGCAAAACCACATAAATTTTCTTTTATGATTTTTGCAAATTCAGCTAAGATTGTATCAAGTGTGAGAAAATTTGTTAACAAAGCCGTTTTTTGACTTTTTCCAATTTCAAATTTTTCCCACTGTCTTAACCATTGCAACACATCTCCCGGGAGAGTTGTTGCAATATAATCAAGGAATTTTTCCTTTGACCAACTATTTTTATAATTGGCAATAATGATGGACAAGTATTGTGCTTAATGAGAACTAACCCAGTTCCAACTAATATTCAGTGCACCAGCTATGCCTATTTATCAAAGGAATCAAATGAGAACTAACACAGTTCCAACTAATATTCAGACATCTAAACCAGATGAATCTAAGATAAAAGATTTTTTCAACCCTGGTATATCCAGAGAAATTTATACAGAACTCAATGGAGTTTGGAAAACTCACATTGTAGACAACAAAGTAAAATTTCGAAAACACATAGGAGTTCTGGTTAACAAATTAGCTGAGCAAATAGTTAAATTAAAAGATTTGCAAAATCTTTGTTTCAATATTCTTAAACAAATGAATTTGAATAAAGATTTTAATTTTGAAAAAATCAACAATTTTTTTCAACTATCAGACCTCATATCAGATGAGTTTTCTGATCTAGTTTTTGAACAAATAAAAAGAATTTGTCTTTTTGAAAAAGCAAGAACTTTGCTTCCAAAAGAAATTTTTATGTTAATCAAAAATTGGGTTAAGATCATCATGATAAGATTAAACAAATCTTAGAACGATCTTATGATAAATTAAATTTGAAAGATGGAATTTCCAAAATAACCATCATGGCAAACCATGACATGTGATTTTTTGAGGATATAGATTGGGGAATAACTAATCAAGTTATTTTTTAAATTTTAGATCCAATCCAATGGATATATTATCCAATGATCATCAAAGCAATGCTCTCATGGATAGTAAAAGGCTTTCGATGGAGCAAATATTTTACTTTATGGATCTCCAGCACTGTTGGTTGGCGAGAACGAGAACATTTTTTTCAACCATACCAGATTTGGTATCTTAAAGAAACTGAAGATTTTGAATTTGAAGATAATTATTTAGATGAAGATCACCGGAGAGAGCGATTGGAAAATATCCAAAAACTTTCTTTGACAGAATATTTGATAGACAGTCTAATATCCATTTCACAAGCAGCGTCCAACATTCATGGCTCAGCAAAATTGCCGTTCATGGTTACAGATGGTAGAATATTATTTGTAACCCATTTCCCTATAACATATCAAAGGTCTCCTACACAAATTAATGAGGCTCTTGACATGTTAATAATTCTCAAAAAGAGAAATAATTTGGATTTTCTGTCGGAACTAGCCATGACTGCGGATGAAGTAGAACATTTCCGGAATAACCAATACAGTCAAGATTCGGATTCTCCTCCATCAGAGACTGATGAAGAATATCACAATCTCATCAACAGGATGGAAGCATAGTGGACCCCATTATCAAATGCAGTTATCCCCTGATTGACTCCAACCTTATCCAGGACACGTGGAGCAACCTGCATTATTAGGCGGAAAGTGATCAGCCACATCCTTTCAGCCGACACTACATGACAAAACAGCTCAGCCAAAACTTATCTACAATAGTCTATCTCTTTGAAAACCGAGGAGGGTAGACAGTGTATATTTTTTATAATTGTATCAGTGTATATAATTGTAGCAAACTGTAGCAAATAGCAAATAATTGTAGTCTTTCCTTCAACTATTTTTGTCTCTTTGTATTTATTTGAACACTTTTTATAAAGCTTATGACTAAGCTTGGCTAGGGTGTTATAAATTTTGTAACTCTTGACCGTAAAGTCTTGCCAAGTTAGATATGTTAGATATGCATTAAGTTTGGTTTTGTTTGTATTCACCGTCTTGTAGTTTATATATTGGCCTTTATGTCAACATAATAAAATATGTAAATTCTCTGCATATTCTCTCCATCTTTAAACTTCCTCTCTTGTCTCTAATTTCCCTATCATAATTTCATAATAAAAATAGTAAAAAATTGCTTTCCATTTTTGTTTTGTAATTTTCCAGCGAATATACATATGGACACTATGTTTACATATATGGTATGTACAAGTCCGTCACTGCTGAGAGTACAAGTACGAACAACGAAGATCGTAGCTTGTGAGATCACGACCATGGCGACCGCATCGTCTGTTTATCAGAAACTTGTGAGCGTCGGGACTAAGATCGTCGCCGTCGGCCGCAACTACGCCGCTCACGCCAAAGAACTTGGCAACGCCGTTCCCAAGGTCCCCCTCCACTCTCTCTCATCAAATCTCCTTTCAGATCTAGAATTGAATTTTAATCGAGACAACAACAATTTACCTACTTATTGTTAAATTCTAATGAATTCTATGAATATGTGCGTGTTTACAATGATGGGGGGATCACCTTGGTTAATACTATATTAATTTGGCATAATTAATGGTATTAGCGATTAATTTTGTACAAATTATGCTGATTTGTCCCCTCTTTTTCTTTGTAACAAGTAATATCAGTAATAAGTAACCATAGTGGATACGATTCGATGAAAGAAAGAGAACAAAGAAGAAATGAATTGTAATTAATATTCATTATGCATGCAATGTTGTAATCTGATAAAATAGCTTGAATCTATGTTGAATTGGTTGGCGTACAAGTGCGTTTCGTTCTGATTAAAGTCAATAAAAAATAAAAAAAGAAGCAATTAGGGTCGGCTTTGAAAAAATTCTTACAAATTTTAAGTGGTCATAGTCTAGAATTTTAAAATCAGGGTTTGGCCTAGTGGTTGGGTTCTCATATTAAGAACAATTTGATATCTTTGTGGTGTTTATTTTTCTCTCATTATGAGGTTATATGTAGTTGTTGTTTGAGCTAGTGGTGGTAGTTGGTTTTCTAGCTATTGTTGAACTTTAATTGTCTAGCTTAATTCAATGTTTCTCATATCTGCAGTTACAAAATAATATAGTCTAAATTTATTATAAAAATAATAATAAATAAATAAATTATCTGGTAGCCTCTATATATATATATCTATTAAATATGGGATCTAAATTTTGAAAAAAAATAAAATAAAATTAAAAGAAGAAATTAATTTATGATAACTATTATCTATTGGAAACCTATTATGCAAATAATAGAAGAAAGTGGAGGAGTGGTTAGCTAGTTACTTGGTCACTTTTATTGAGGAATATATTGTTCAAGATTTTAATGTTGATTCTATGTTTTTAGCAACATGACAAAATGTAGTGTATGCATTGTCTTACCGTTGCTATTTTTTGTAATTCAACGGGGATGCAAAAATCCATGTTTATTCATATCGGTTCCGATTCGTAGCTCGAATTTTCTGTGGCTCGAGTGGCTCGAAATCCCAAAACGACGTCGTTTTAGGATGTTTTTTGATTCTCTTACCGGTAAGATAATATTTTCCGTACTATTCAGGCCATTCGAGCCTCACTCTCTCGAGCTACGGAGCATTTTCCTATTCATATATTCTTTTCTCTATTATTAGTTTATACCTGTCGAAATTGATGTAGTAGCATACTTCCATTTAAGAATTTTTGCTAGTGTATACGTTGTAGTCCCTATGTTAAAATCCAGAGTCCATCTTACTTGTAAACATGTTTGTATGTATCTTTGGCAGGAACCAGTGTTGTTTATGAAGCCCACATCATCTTACTTGGAAAATGGAGGGACAATAGAGATTCCGCATCCATTGGAGTCACTGGATCATGAGGTGGAGCTCGCTGTTGTGATCAGTCAGAAAGCTCGCGATGTTTCTGAGGCCACTGCTATGGACTATGTTGGAGGTGTAGTTTTGATCTTTCATAGGAATATGTACTACTAACTCAATTTCTCAACTCAATCTTAAAAATCAATGCTTCTACATAATAAGCATACTTAATTATGTCTCTGAATTCTGAGATATGTTTTCTAACACTCGATTCCATAATATACTTACAAATTTTATATATGAATACACTTATAACTGAGTTAGCCACTGTATCAGGATTGGTATTTCCTTGACTGCAAATAATTCTGTGATTATGAATAAAACATATACACAAGCAATCACAAATTCATGTTTTGAATGTTATTGGAACAATTAGGGGACAGTTACAGAAATTATGAACTTGCCTGTGACCTCTTCCGACATAGATCCCAACTATAACAGATTACATGGTGCTCTTATTGGGGAATTTGGTTGACTACACCAACGAATGGGGACATATCCTCTGCTTCTTCAGAGGTAGAAATTGGGAATTCACAAATCCTTATGTTCATAATATAGAGTGCAATGCTGTTTTCTGCAGCATGCTTGACATTTCTTGTATGGGATTTGTATTTTTTGCAAAACTTTTGTTTCAAATGTCATGTAGTAGATAGTAGAATTGTTAAGCTAATCACATGTTTGTCTTATAGTGTGTGCAACATGTACTCATGCATCTTGTCCTAAAAGTTCTATGGCTTAGTGCCCCATTTTACTCCTCCTGGGGAGTGTTATGGCTGATGGGTCTAATTCTTACTTGTCATGAGATTTATATAATTATTTTTGTGGGAAAAGGGATAAAACATTAGCATTGCCTATCAATATCAATAGCGTAGGCCACATGATTTCCTTTGTCGAATTTTACAGAACTTATTTAAGTAATAAATATCAACTCAGAATAGACCTTCTGTCTAACAGGTTATGCACTTGCACTGGACATGACTGCAAGGGAAATTCAAGCTTCTGCAAAGGTGAAATGCCCCCCTTCCCCCCAAATTCTTTCTTTTTCCCTTTTAGGCTGCTCAAAATTCAGAATTTTTTATGCTTTTTATTTATAAGCATGAGGCTGTGAGTTGTGGGTTCCTCAACCTTGAGGTTGCGGCTTCGAGGACAACCATTTAGTGCAAATAATGCTGAAGGTTAGGTAACCCAATCTATACCCTCCCAGACCCCTATCCAATGGAGGCTAAATTGGGCTTACTTTTTTTAAAATTTATTTATAAGCATGAAAAAGATCACTCTTTGTGGAGTCAATGCAATGCATAGCAACTTTCAAAAGGTTGCTAGGAATCTTAATAGATGCAGAACATGGATGCATGGTCAATGAATGATATAGTTCTGCTGGAGTTGGATGCTTAATCCATTTGTGTGTGTGTGTGTTTTTTTTCTTTTTTTTTTTAACCTGGTTTTCCTATGAAGTGGTAATTTTTGTTCCTTTCCTTTATTTCTCCAAAAAGAACTATATCTGTGCTTGTCTCAATCATTCCTTTTCTTTTCTGATAATGTTGTCTCTTTTTTCATTCATATGCCAGTCTGCAGGTCTTCCTTGGACTAAAGCTAAAGGGCAGGACACCTTCACACCAATTAGTTCTGTTGTAAGAAACTAACTACAGTCTTGTGTAGTCTTGTTTATTTTCTTAGATTGTTTTACTTCCAATTTCATTTTGAAGTTTGATTACTGAGAAATTAAAATCAGACTGGGTGGTGTCATGTCTACATGGACTAAATGAATAGGGGCTTCAGGTATTTAGTTGCAGGCTTGCAGCCAAGGCATGAAGAATTAGTAAAGTGGATATATTTAGTTTCATGGGTCTTCCAACTTACTATATTAGTTGATAGCCAAAATTTATTTATGCAGATACCCAGATCAATTGTGCCAGATCCAGACGACTTAGAATTGTGGCTAAAGGTATCATTTTTCGTAGTTCCTTTTGTTTCTTGTGCCTTTTGTTTCTTAAATTTATTTTAGTACTTCCAAACTGATTGCTGAATGCTTGTTCTTCTTCTCAGGTAGATGGAGAAATTCGACAGAAAGGCTCAACCAAGGATATGATATTTAAGATCCCTTATTTGATTAGCCACATAAGCTCTATCATGACACTTCTTGAAGGAGATGTTATTCTAACAGGTACCATGGAGTTTTTTTTTTTTTTTTTGGCTTCATAGTATTTCCAAACGTTTTTTCAGATATAAAACTCAGCACATTGAGCTCTTAAAAGCAGTTTGCCAGGTCCTTTTAGAAATTCCAAGGCAAAAAAAGAAAAGAAAAAGAAAAGAAAATAAAAAAGAACAGTTTATGCATTTGATTTTGTTTGTGCAGGCACACCCCAAGGCGTTGGTCCTGTCAAAGCAGGCCAAAAGATAACTGCTGGCATAACAGACCTTTTGGATGTTCACTTCGATGTTGGAAAACGCCAAAGGCCCCAGATAAATTGAGCTAGAGGCATCGACTACACACTGCGGTTCTCACATAGCGTTCTAATATGCTGCAACCCTTCAATTCTGAGGTCAACATGGTGGTTGATACCAGGTTATTCGAGCTTTGCTTAGATTAAATTATGCTGTTTTACCAGCTTGAACTTAAACAGAGAACCAAATAAGCATGGTGATTGTCATTGTACTGGAGCCTCACCAGTGAAGTTTAAAAAATTCCCCCCAAACACTGTGTATTAGACATTACATTTGCATAGTAAAATACGAATCTGAATGCACTTCTGTGGCTGACATGCAAGTTATTTTAGTGATTTTATGTTGAAGCAAACAGAGCGTGAAAAGAACTTGATTCCTTAGATGACATAGTTGGCTGTTTTGCTACACTATTATGATGACTTTGGTTATTAGAGTAGTCTTCGATTATGCTCAAGAATTGTTTAAACCTAACAACTAAAACTAAAAATGCATATTATATATATATATATATATATTTGAGGATGTGTATATTAGAAATTGATTTATTACCTTTTTAGTTGTTTTCAAGTGGGGACGTATATGGGTAGTTTTGGATAAAGACCTATTCATATCAGCAATATCATATATTACGCAAACATGATGGGAAAGTGAACCCACCTCTCATCCCAGAACAGCCAAGTTTGTTATAGATGGTGACAGTAGATCTTGTTTGTTTCTTTGGAAAAGGGTGGAAATAAAGAATCAAGATCCGCTCCTTACATTTCCTCCTTGCATTTTTTACTTGCAGGGTCATTGGGCTCACTTTTAGGCTCAATTTTGATAATTCGAACCGTTCATATTTTAAGATTTGTTCAGTATATCATACCTGTAAAAAATTAAGTTGATCGGATATCAGAAAGTATGTGTTCGGAAAACTTGAATTAAAAATTATTTTTTTAAAGAATTTAATAAATAGTTTTCCGAACACATGTTTTTTGATATCCGATCAATTTAATTTTTTACAGGTATGATATACTGAACAAATTTTAAAATATGAACTGTTCGGATTATCAAAATTGGGCCTAAAAGTGAGCCTAATGACCCTGCAAGTAAGAAATGTAAGGAGAAAATACAAGGAGGCGATCTTGATTCGGAAATAAAAGCTGAGAAATAGAGTGAAATTAATTATACCAAGAAAAAAATTAGCTAATCTCAAATAAAGTCGAATAGGAATCTGCCACACAAGCATTGGGAGTATGGGTTTGGTTGATCGATACAAGACTTGCTAACAGAAGTCCCATTTTTTTAAAACTTGTTTACTAACCAGTGTATGTCCGTATCTAAAGGTACGACATAAATAATATTGAGATTAAAATATAGTTGTAATTTGTACATATCATATTAAAATTTGTAGAGTCTGTAGCACCCGATAAAAGTTCAAGTCAGCACTCTTACCATTAGTTTGTGGCTAACACCTAATACATTGGTGAGTGTCATAGTACCCCGAACCACAAATACCTGATTAAAATAATATAATACACAGAACATAAATACCATAACCTCGCAAATAGTAGTCTTTAGAAATTCTTTACAAATTAAGATACGAAAATCAAATATTTTGAAATAATTTTCCAATCAAGATACAAAAAGCATTGAAAAACTAAATGCATCATACCATAAAGAAGAAATCAACTATATGTCATAGCATCCCAACAATAAATGGTAAAAAAAATAATTCCTGCAACTCATCTGGCTTGTCAAATTAATGTGAAAATCATCAATTACATCAACTATAGAATACAAATTGTTGCTTTACAAAATAGTCAAATTAAAAAGATTTTAAAGTCATCTAATAGCCATCAAGTATTGCTAGTATCAATACTTGAAAGAAAATGTATAGTAAGAAGAGTAAATTAAATAAGAAAAATTATAAATAGGTGATAACTTCACAAAATATTTAAAAACTCATTGATTTGTAATTTTCTCAATGAAATAAGAAGATGAGTAAAGAGAGCCTATATAACAGTTTGGTGCAAATCTCCATCATCCTATGAAAACAAAAGAGAACATAATTTTATACAAAAAGGGGGAAAAAAAAAGTGTATACAAAGTAGTGACAACTGAAATGTCCAAAGTAGTGACAACTTACATGTCTAAAGTAATAAATCAACTTACATGTCCAAAGTAATAACTCAGTTGTAAAAGATCAAGTCAGCACTTTTAAATCAAACTTAGCTATATTGGAAATGCAAAAATATAGGGGAATAAAATGCTTCACAAAAATATTTGAAATGCAACAAAGTCCACATAGGTGGAAAGCTTTACAAAAAGTGGGTCATAGCTATTGTCTGCTTTAAAAATGTATATACTTTACAAAAATATGTGTTTGATAATGTCTTCAAATTTGTTCTTTCCCACAATTCTTACGAACGCCTCATTAATTTCCGAAAGGTCTTCATAACAAAACTTCAAGGTAAACAATATTTGTAGTAGAATCTGGCTCATCATTAGGGAGGAGAATACTTATTCGATCGAAAGATGTGCATCTGGATAATGCCACGTATAGTTGCCCATGACTAAAAACAGGTGTACGCAAATCAACCCTAACAAATTTCACAGATTGTCCTTGAGATTTGTTAATGGTCAAAGCGTATGCCAATCGAACTGGAAATTGACGTCTTGTCATTGGGAAAGGCATTTCTGCAGAAGACGGAGTTAGTGATATCCTTGGTATAAATGCCAAATTGCCAAACTTCTCTCCAGTTAAGATTCGAGCTTCAATTATGCGAGTGTCGCACATTGATACCATCAATCTTGTGCCATCACACAATCCATCTTTTGGTGCAATGTTTCTTAATAACATGATAGGACAACCCACTTTCAACTCTACCTTAAAAGCTGGTAGCCCAGGAGGATCTAATGAATTTAAAAACTCATTAGGATATCTGTTTGTAATGGAAGGATCAATTTCATCATCTTTAGCCATCTTATCTGCAGCAAGATACGTATATGTATTCCTTGGAAAAATATTCAACGCAGCAATATTGATAGCACTGACATCATCATTTCGTGCAGAAAGAATTGTACGTTCCGTTAAGAATGATGGGGTTGATGTATTTGCCACATCTAATTATGGATAAACTGCTGAGAGTAATTCCTTCCTGGCATTTGTGTATTATTGATGGAATTTTAAGGATTTCTTGCATATTGGTTCCAACCTAATAAATAAAATAAATTAAAAAAAATGGTGTAATCAAAGTATCCTCAAATGGTATAATCAAAGTTCGAATGAGTATTACCTCCATCAAGAATTTTGCAAAAATAGCATTTCCAAGGTTTGCATGATTCGAGTGCATATTCAAATCTAAAGATAAAACATGTAGATCATTCCACAAAACAGAATGTCTTAATGATGCATTTACAATTTGCTCACGAACTGCTTTGATTATAACTGGTAAAATTTGTCGAAAGTCTCCACCAAGAACAACAGTGATACCCCCAAATGGCTTTTTACAATCACAAATATCTCGAAGTGTGCGATCAACTGCCTCAACACAATGTCTATGTTGCATAGGAACTTCATCCCAAATTATGAGTTTTGTTTCTCTAAACAATTCAGCCTGTAATGATTGCTTGTTAAACCCACAAACTGAATTTTCCAAGACATCCAATGGAATGGAAAATGTTGAATGTGCAGTGCGACCTCCTACTAATAGCAATGATGCAATTCCAGATGAAGCCACAGTAACAACAATATGGCCAAGGTTGCGACATTTTAATGCAATCGTATTGTACAAAAATATTTTTCCCATTCCAGCACCGCCATTCAAAAAGAAAATAGTCCCTTTACTTTCAAAGACTGAAGAAGTGATTGCGTTATAAGCAGTTCGTTGTCCATTATTGAGGTGATCAATAGTAATTTGCCCATTTGTCTGTTGTGCCTCATTATGTAGTTGTTGATGTTCGAATATCAATCGGTTACCAACTGTTGCACTCCAATTTGCTGTAGGTTGTGACATGGGCGGGAAGTCAATTAAACTCTTTCCTGATTCTTGAAGCATTTGATTCAAAAGATAGAAACCATAATCTTCAATTTGAGCCTCAGTTGGGTTAGAAATGGCAAACAATGTACGAAACTTATGTGCAAGATCATCATAGATATGCATTGAAAATTGATTCCATAACACATGTGGTTGTAGTGGAAAACATTGGGTCAGAATAATACAAAACAATCTCCTTAATTGATATCCGGTTTTCATAACTGCAGTCTCTTTCAGGCACTGTATCCATTCTTCATCATCTTCTAAGAGTCCTCTTGCAACACATGCTGATTTAAACGTCTCATGCAAAACATTGTTAACTGTACGTAAACATTGAAACGATCTTGGCCCTTTGACAACAGTTAACAACAAACGCAGATAAAATCTTTCACCACAGTTAGGGCTAGCAAAGTACATTATACTAATTGCATATCCATGTTCTCTTGGTTTCCATCTATGTTCTGACTTGAGCCAAACAAAATGTTGCGGAAATTCTTGGTAAGTGAATTGGCATTCATTTTCATTGGAAGCACAATAATCAAAAAAACCAGTAAGAGTCGTTTTTTTTGTGCAGCTCTAGAAAGAATCATTTCCAATGAGTCATTAGGATTGAAAAGAACACGATGCATTCCAAGTAGATGAAGTGCCAAGCGAACAACTATTGGCATCTCTGCATGCAAATGATGATCGAATATTCGCCAAGCAGCTTCTGGTGGTCCAATATATCTCGCATCAAGATATTGTTAGATCTCATTAATCAATCCCAAAACCATTGTTGTACGATCATAACTCTTGTAAATATACTTATGTATATACTTAACACATCTCACTCAAGCACAAACTTCTACATTTATATGACAGTTGAACCGTTTAGAAAGATATGCATTGTATGGTACCGCATCCCTGTTATCAACTTCCTGTTATCTCACAGTATATACTTGACCACTATTGCGACGACGATAGATTGGATATCCATCTTGGTCCATAGTTGTTGATTCTACAAAGGCTCGAGGGTATTTCTTAGTACATCTACCATTTTCCATACATGGTGCTTGGGGATTTCGAGCACCACATGGTTCATATACCATGCAACATTTGATAGTTTCAAAAAGTGTAGGATCATCTTTTGGATCTGGAAATTCTGCACAAACTAATTTGTCTACTTGAGCACATGTTCGAATTTTGTCTGGACCTTTAAGAAAGAGAAGCGCATGCATATGTGGTAGGCCTCGTTTTTGGAATTCAATTGTAAAAACATGTGCAACTTTATTACCGAACACTTTGTTTGTCTCTATCTCCTTCATCAAACACTTTCTTTTTAGCTCAAAAACACGGGCAATCAAATCCGGACGATCAATAGCTTTTTGGTGTGGTAATAATGCTGAAGTAATTTCTGGCCAATTGGGATTTGTAGTCATGGTGAGAAAAATATCTAGGTGCTGGTTGTATCTCGTGATAACCATTGAATCTTGAAAGATTTCAAACATATGTTTAGGACTACCAGTAAATGAAGATGGCAAAATAAACCTTTGACTAATTTGATTAGATCGCAAGTCATCTGGATCAATATCGCTTAAATCTTGGTAAAGTTCAGCCCGAATTTTTTTTTGATTAAGCTTGTAGTACGTCAATCGATTTTGCTCAGTTACAGCCCAAGCATCTACCAAAAACTCTTGGAATAGTTTTCCACCTCTCAAAATTGTTGAATACTCTGTAGGTCGCTCAAACAAACGATAACTATAAAAATTCATTTGAGTAAGTCGATCAGTTGAAGGCCGATCATGTTTAACGTCCCACAATTTCAACTCAGGTTCCCATCGGAGCTCACCATACGGGAATAATAAAACATAATGCAATGGCAAATATGCTGGGTGACATTCATTAATTTGCATCAGTTCATTATTTCCCTGTAGATGTAAAACAACATCTCTTATTCCAGTAACCTCGGTTCCATCACCTAGTATTACAATTGCAATCTCATCAGCAGTTGGTAGGTTATACCGTCGTCGGTCTGTTGCTAAACTGTAGTGAAGATGAACAGGTAGATTTTGTCCAGTGAAGGCTAATTGATTCAAAATTGCATGAGCCTGGCGAAATTTGTCTACAAATGCATTAACTTGCAACAAACTATCTTGAATAGTTTTGAGAACATCCCTTCATAAGTGAGGATTTCTACGATTTCGAACTTCTAAAGCTGAATTAGGATCATAAATGTACAACTGAGCATAAGTCGTATCCTGACCTGGCTGTGGTAGAAGTGATCCTGTTCGATGTCGTAATTCCCCATGGATAATAAATGGTTTAGGGCCGCTTCCCCTTAGTACTCTTGGATCCAATGTAGCACCAAGACTTGTAAAAGCATTGGCTGCATTGTATACTCGAGTATAACATCGAAACGATCTTGCTTGATCATCATCCCCATCATATAATGCTTGAAGTGGTGGAGGGGGTGTCATAAGCAGAGGTAGCCTAGTCTTTCCTTTTGAACAACAAGTTCCAAATAGGGGACGCTTTCGAGATGATTGTGCTAATTTTTCGTCCATCTAATGTAAGGCTGAACAGTAAGGACAAAACACATCCATTTTGCCGAGAGAATGACGACATGAATTGATGTGTGATTGAGTATTAATCGCAGTACTTATAGTCATATCTTCTAATTCATCATCTATACATAGATCCTCTTGAAGAAATGTGACTGTAGAATTAGGCCTACAAATATTTGTGGTGCATAAATTAAAATTTATACACATGTAAAAGTAAGAGTATTATTTAAAGAATTAAACATGTTTTACCAATTCCGAGCTAAAGATGTACTTTCCATAGAGAACGAACATGTGGATGCATATGTAACCATTGTTCATTTTTGTGCCAACGAAGTATCCGCAAGTGTTTTTGTACCCTGTTCTAGGCAAGCATGACTGCGACGGACCGGTGTTAATGAAGGAAAGTCTTTAACATATGCTCCTAATCTCTCTCGTTCTTGTTGCAAGCGTTGTCGCGATTGATATGCAGAGCATGCATTTTCATTTCTTTCACGTTCTCGTCGTGCACGTTGAGCTAATACAGCTCTTGATATAACATAACCATTGGGTCCCTAAAATATGAATATTAAATCATTGGATGCTTAAAATGCAAATATTATCATGTACCATTTTCCACCGTCCAAAGAAAATACCAAGAATTTAGACAAAATGTATTATACTCTTACCCATGACTACCCATAGTTTTATAATAATAATAAATTGTGTGGTTTTGTTACACTAATTAACAAATGTTCGACCAACTTATGAGAATAATAAACGTTCGACCAACAGATTGTGTGGTTTTGTAACAGTAATGAACAAATGTTCGATCAGCAGATGAGCTTCATAAAGTATCTCTATTTTCTTCTAAGACCCATGCACTTACAGGAGACACTATATATTCCTTTCTCACTATATTTTCCTTCATAAAGTATCCCCTATATATTTCTTTCTTCCTAAGAATATACAGGAGACATTAAAAAATGTGCATAGTTTCAAAAATAAAATACAATTATGGCTAAATAAAATACAATATGTGAAGATATAAAAATAAAAACTAAAAAAACTCTACAAAAATCAATAACAATCATACCGCTAAACATGCATTTTCCTTTCGCTTGCCCTTGTAATTAGTCACCTTTGTCATTTATAATCTATATAATAAATTGTGTGGTTTTGTTATACAAACAAACAAATGTTGGGCCAACTTATGAACTTCATAAAATATCCCCATTCACATAGCTGGAAAAAAAATAAATTGTTGCCCATTTTCTCCCTCCTCTCTTTATCTCTTTATCTCAAAATTTTCGCACACTTACATTGAAAAGTGGTGCAGATTTACACATATATACATGAGACACTTAAAAAAGTGCACAGTTTAAAAGATAAAAATACAATTATGGTTTAAAATAAATAATTGGACATGCATTTTCAAAAACACTCTACAATTATGGCTTAAAATAAACAACTGTTTATTGCTTAAAATAAACAATTCGATATACAATTATGGCTTAAAATACAAACATACGAAAACTAACAATTTAAAAAAAAAAAAAGCATTTTACAAAAACCATTAAGAATTATACTGCTAGACATGCATTTTCCTTTCTCTTGCCCTTGGAAGCATAAGACACCTTTTCTTTTCTTTTCGACATTGCCTTTAAAAAATAACCAAAGTCTAAGAAATAACCAAAGTATAAGAAATAAAAATAAATAAAAAAAAATGATAAGAAAGTGATTTTTGGGCTGACATTAGAAATATGAACGACATTGAAATCATGCTCATCACGAATCACTGCACCGACATTTTTTTGTTGAAAAAACTGAACCTATACATACAAAAACAAATGAGTAGCTGATATGTACACAAAATGAAATTTTATAAGACGATGAGTAAAGGGAATGAATATTACAGTTCGTTTTAAGTCTCCATCTAGGTGTAAAAAATGAGGAATTTTTTTTTTTTTATAATAAGAACCTATAATACAAAAGTTTTTTTTAAATCTATGTACCAGTTTTTTTAAAAAAGACAACTTACATTATCCATAATGTTGGAGGTCGTTCCAACTTAGTATTGTCAAAACCTGTAATACAAAAGTTGACTTCAGTAAATACATATTAATCCAGTAATACATAATACAAAAGTTAACCTGTAAAGGTTTTGGAATACATAACTTATGTAAATACAAAAGTTATTTTAATTCACAAAGTGAAACCAAACGAAGCAATCAATAGATACTTAAATGGAATCAAACCTATCGATGGCTTAAGCTTTGTTTAATTTAATTGAACTAAAAGAGGTTTAAAAGGAACTGCAAAATTTATAGAGTTAATTCATATGACAAACTAATAAAAAATCATCAATCATTTTGAAATCCACAGTTAATTCATATGATAAAATATCTCATTCAAGGAATTAATAAAAAATCACACTGGAAAAAAAAATCATACATATGACAAACTAATAACCCAACAATCATTTTCCGCCACCAAAATGAGTTGTGTTTCCAAGAATGTATTTATTGAAATTAACAAATAACAAAAGATTTGCAATAAATCCACAGTTTGAAAATAATAATTTAACTCCAAACATTTTTAGGTATTGGTAACACAATCTGAATCCAAACAACATCAAAAGAAAGTAGTAATGAATCTTACTATTTTTCTTACAAATTAATAAATATTAAAATTGTCCAAGATGCCACATCAGCCCAATTTGGCAAAGGGTGCAAATGAGTAGAAACATGTGTAGTAGTAAAGTCAACAAATATATATTGTTGCACCTGAAGTGGACAAACTCAATCTCACAATTTTAGAAGCTATGAAATTATCCTATGTAATTTAATAAAGTCAAACTCAACCACCCCAATCTCACAATTTCAGAAGTCATGAAATTATCCTCTATTTTTTTCAATAATCAAACACCCAAAAAATTCAAAAACCAGCAAAGTAAGGACCAAAAAAAGTCAAAAAACTGGCATATTTGACTATCAAAGCCTATTGAAAGTTTATTTGCAAAGTTGAGAGCTCCATCCACTCAACAGCAAGTTATAGACAATAGAGGATAACTCGAAACTTAAAATTATATTTGAAACACATTATCATTATATTTGAGACCCATTATTCGAAACATATTGAACACATTATATTTGAAACACATTATCATAAAATTAAATCCCACTATATCTCAACACATTTAGACTGTAAATCTATATAAATATAACAAATGGCTGGAAATTTTAGAGGTTGATGCAGCTTAGTATTGTCAAAACCTGTAATACAAAAGTGAACTTAACTAAATAAATATTAAATACATAGCATATTTTAATTCAACAAGTCAAACCGAACGAAACAATTAATAGATACTTAACATATCAATGACTCGTACATTATTGTTAGGAATCAAACATATCGATGGCTTAAGCTCTACTGAATTGTATTGAGGTCATTCAAGAAATTAATAAAAAATCGCATAGATATGCAGATGCCAAACTAATAACCTACCAATCATTTTCCGCCACCAAATTTTACTAAAATTAAACAATTTATCAAAATGAGTTGTGTTTCCAACGGAAACTATCAATAAAACACATCAATCACTTAGTGCTTTGCTTCCAAGAATCTATTTATTAAAATTAACAAATAACAAAAGCTTTGCACATCTACATAGTTTTAAATAATAATTTCACTCCAAACATTAAATAAATAAAAAATAAATCAGTCTGCATGAGGACATTTTTTGGGATTAGTAACACAATTTGACTCCAAACAACAGCAAAAGAAAATATTAATGAATGTTACTATTTTTCTTAGCAAATGGTGCAAATGAGTAGACATATATGTATTAGCAAAGGGTGAAAATATATACTTCTGCACCTAAAGTGGACAAAGTGAACCACTAAAGTCAACTGCTAAAGTCAAAAAGCCAACAAATAATTTCATAAAAAATAATTCATCCACCAGGTGGTCAACCACTAAAATGTCTCCAAGATATAACTAAGCTAACTTTTTTTTTCACAAAAGATAGATATGATAAAGAAAAATATTTCAATGTACATAAGAAAATAACCTTAAAAGATATAAGAATTGACTTTCCAAGATTGTTTCATTTTTGTGAGAAAAAACAAAAAAGAAGCGGAAAAGATAAAAAATAAATTGGTTTACTTAATTTTTTTTTTCTTCCATAACCTTAATTTATTTTTTGTTTCCTCAATTTAAGAAAAATTATGATACACTGCTTTAGGCATTGAAACCATATAAATCCCCAAACATATCTTATGTTTAGCATAGGAAAACGTCTTAACCATGAACAACAATAAATAAAGCCAATCCCAAAAGATATGTTATGTTTACCATAAGTCTTAATGGCACTTCCAAACACAATCAGACTCAAATCAAAATTGGGTGAATTCCTGTAACGAAGCTAATTAATTTTAGAACTTGAGATCCAATTGATGCTATCTAAGACCTGGAACACATCTTATAGAAAAGGTAAGAACTGGAACACATCTAAGACATGAAACCAATACAGTGTATACAAACCAAACTGTTTTAAAAATAATAAAAAAAATGTAGTGATACTGTACGATTTCCTAAGCTGATAAATAAAATAAAATAAAAGATTCAAATAGGATAGAATATTTTTCAAACACATATTTTCCAAACACAAACACAAACACATATGGAGGCCATTATTGGCCAAAAACAACCCTTTATTGGCCAAAAACTGTCCGATTTATTGATTAATTCCAAAAAACTGTTTGATACAAAAATTTCGGATTTATTAAAGCTTGAACAGTATATAATACTACAAATTCAAACCAAAGTATGAATTTAAGAAATCAAATAGTACGATACCACAGTATGAATTTAAAAAATTAACTCATGAATTCTATAAGAACCTTTTCGTTGAAATAGAAATATACGAAATGTGGTTTAGATTTCCATACTTACCACATCTATAAAATTAATTTAACTCCTAATAAAATTAATAAAATTCAAACTAATAATAGATTAATTTAAGTCCTAATAGATTAATGTTACAAACTAATAAATTCGAATGTTATCAAAATGCTATACAAACTAATAAACATGTGTTTTATGCAATAAATAAAACTCAAACTAAGGCCTTGTTTGATTAACATGTTAATAAAATAGTACCACTAATACTACCAATCAAACATGCCCTAAGTGTCATTCAAGGAGAAAAGAAAAGAAAAGAAAAAAAAAATAAAGATTAATTTAACTCCTATCTATATTGGTTAAATTTGAAACATTAGATAAAAAGTTAAAAACTAATACATAAAATTCAACATAAAAAACATGCCCTAAGAGGCAGATGAAGGTATGTTTATTTTCTTCTTCTAATTTTTCATTTTGTTTATTAAAAAAAAAAGCCCTTTGTTTGGTTGCCTAGAAAGCAGAAACCCACTTCAGTTTATTACTTAATTGGCATAGGTTTTGTTAGACATGGCTTTCTTAGACATGGCTTCTCAATATATATATATACACATACTGGAATCATACATAAAGAGGGGGTTTGGGGTTTGAAAAATATGAAATGTGGTTTAGATTTTCATACTTACCACATCTGTAAAATTAATTGAACTCCTAATAAAATTAATAAAATTCAAACTAATAATAGATTAATTTAACTCCTAATAGATTAATTTTACAAACTAATAAAATTCAGATGTTATCGAACGTTACAAACTAATAAATTCAAATGTTATCAAAATGCTATACAAACTAATAAACATGTGTTTTATGCAATAAATGAAACTCAAACTAAGGCCTTGTTTGATTAACATGTTAATAAAATAGTACCACTAATACTACCAATCAAACATGCCCTAAGTGTCATTCAAGGAGAAAAGAAAAGAAAAAAAAAAAAAAACAAAGATTAATTTAACTCCTATCTATATTGGTTAAATTTGAAACATTAGATAAAAAGTCAAAAATTAATACAAAAAATAAACCCATTCAATACAAAAAACATGCCCTAAGAGGCAAAGGAAGGTATGTTTATTTTCTTCTTCCAATTTTTCATTTTGTTTATAAAAAAAAAAAGGCCTCTGTTTGGTTGCCTAGAAAGCAGAAACCCACTTCAGTTTGTTATTTAATTGGCACAGGTTTTGTTAGACATGGCTTTCTTGGACATGTCTTCTCAATATATATACATACTGGAATCATACATAAAGAGGGGGTTTGGGGTTTGAAAAATATGAAATGTGGTTTAGATTTCCATACTTACCACATCTGTAAAATTAATTGAACTCCTAATAAAATTAATAAAATTCAAACTAATAATAGATTAATTTAACTCCTAATAGATTAATTTTACAAACTAATAAAATTCAAATGTTATCGAATGTTACAAACTAATAAATTCGAATGTTATCAAAATGCTATACAAACTAATAAACATGTGTTTTATGCAATAAATAAAACTCAAACTAAGGCCTTGTTTGATTAACATGTTAATAAAATAGTACCACCAATACTACCAATCAAACATGCCCTAAGTGTCATTCAAGGAGAAAAGAAAAGAAAAAAAAAATAAAGATTAATTTAAATCCTATCTATATTGGTTAAATTTGAAACATTAGATAAAAAGTAAAAAACTAATACAAAAAATAAACCCATTCAACACAAAAAACATGCCCTAAGAGGCAAAGGAAGGTATGCTTATTTTCTTCTTCCAATTTTTCATTTTGTTTATTAAAAAAAAAAACGCCCTCTGTTTGGTTTCCTAGAAAGCAGAAACCCACTTCAATTTGTTAATTAATTGGCACAGGTTTTGTTAGACATGGCTTTCTTGGACATGTCTTCTCAATATATATATACACACTGGAATCATACATAAAGAGGGGGTTTGGGTTTTCGAATCATATATATAGATATATATACATATAGATTGGAATCATATGTATAGATATATATACATCCATAATCATATATAAAAATAAAAATAAAAGATTAATTTACCTTGTTTTGATACGAAAGGTCTTAAGGAAGTCCATAATTCTTCAGACTCAATGCTTCAAACCCGTTGTTAATATTATTGAAACAAAAGATTATTGAAGATTATTAAAGATATCCAAAAATTAAAGATATCCAATTCATTAATATTTTGAAAGATTATTGTGTTAGGTTTTTATTCTTGGCAATCCCGTTTGACAAAACTCCTTTAAGTTGAATTTGTTTTCGCACTTTTTATTTTAGTGAGGCTATGAGTTTTTATATGCGAATACAACCCGAATTATGCCTTGCAGAGAAGTTTTGTGATGTTAATTCTTTCAAGATTGCCACTTCGCTGATTATGACGGGGATCGAGCTGCCCAGTCAGCTCGCGGGGGTCGAGGGGGCAGCGCCCCTTGGTGGGTCCGGGGCAGCGCCACGGCGGGGTCTAGGGGCAGCACCCCCGAAGCAAAATGCAAAAATACATTCAAAGTTGCCTCTCCACTCGAGCGTCCATTTCCCCGCTCAAGTGGAGAATGTTGAGTTCCAGAAGTTTGGTGAGTTTGCAAATATACTGTGATCCGTGTTTTCACGCTCGAGCGTACATCTTGGTTTACAACACGTCATATAGCGTCCTCGTGTCCTCGCTCGAGCGTCCATTCCCACACTCAAGCGGACCTCACGATTTCAGATTCTATAAATTCGCATGTTGCTCCAAATTTGGGGTTACGCCTCTAGATCTTCTTCTTGGGTTCTAGGGTTTATATCTGGGGCTATTTTGCTAGTTTTCTTTGATGTTTCATTGAGTATTCTTCTCATGGTTTAAGAAGCATACATCAAAGGTTTGTTTGCTTTTCTATATAAAAGAGAGAGTTGTTCTTCAGTGGATTCTGAAGAATTTGAGTCTGAAGCTTTGGTGGATTCTGGAGTGGCTCATCGTCAAGACAATTCTGAGGTGAAGACGGGGTTGGAAGAGGTACATAGGGGTTGGTTCAATTCGGGCGTGGATTTGCTAGGTAATTGAGAGTATACCTATGTAATTCCTTTATATATTCTTAGTGGATTGTTTTGTAGCTGTTGCCCGTGGTTTTTTATCACAATTGGAGGTGCTCCAATTGTGGTTTTTTCACGTTAAAATCGTTGTATCGATTTGTCTTGATTGTTTGATTGGGATTGTTTTATTGCTTTAAATTGATACATAATCACAAATCAATATCTAGCGGATTTCAAGATTTTTCAATTGGTATCAGAGCAGGTCGTTCAATTTTTTTTTTTTTAAAAAAGTTTTAGAACGGGATCTTGTTTGATTTGTGATAATGGATTCAATTCGTGAGGGAAATTCTATGGTTCGACCACCCTTACTTGACAGATCCAATTATTCGTTTTGGAAAGCTCGGATGAGATCGTTTTTAAAATCTATTGATGAAAAAGGTTGGCAATCTGTCATGTATGGGTGGACTGAACCGACGATTACTGTTGATGGAGTAACTTTCCCCAAACCAATTGATAAGTGGGACACAATTGATTACCAAAATAGCAGCTAGAATAGTAAAGCTATAAATTCTCTCTTTTTCACTGTCACACCTGAAGAGTTTAGTCGAATTTGCAATTATGAAATCGCAAAAGAGGTTTGGGATATCTTACAAACTATTCATGAGGGCACTCCTTCTGTTAAACGCTCAAAACTTCAAAGGCTCGCGTCTAGTTTCAAAAACCTTTCAATGAAAGATAGTGAGACCTTTGATGAATTTTATGCGAAGTTGAGTGACATTGTAAATTCCAGCTTCAATTTAGGTGAAAAATACCAGAATCCAAAGTTATGGGAAAAATTTTGAGATCTTTGTCCGATCGGTTCCAACCAAAAGTTACGGCTATTGAGGAGGCTCAAGATGTTGACAACCTCAAGCTGGATCAGTTGGTTGGAAATCTCCAAACTTATGAGGCACATTGGAATTTCAAAAAGTAACAAAAAGATGCTATTGCTTTTAGTAGTGCTCATAGAGTTGGAGAGGATTCTGGTGAGGATTGTGAGATAGATTCCAAGATCACGACTGCTTTTGTTAAACAATTTAAAAAATCTTTTTTGAAAAAGAATCCTAATCTTTTGGAATCTACTCATACCATAAATCTAAAGGCAAAGATAAATTCAAAATTAATTCTATAGCCAAGAAGGAGAAAAAAAAGATACAAGGGAACTTTGAAAGAGTCCAATGTTATGAATGCCAAGGATTTGGCCACTTTGCTTCAGAATGCCCCACTCGTTTGAGGAAGAAGAAAGCCCTCGCTATCACTTGGGATGATGAATTAGAATCTGATGAAGATGAAAGTGACAATGAAGATCAAGGTGAAGAGGGATATAAACAATTCCTTGCTTTCATGGCGGCTTTCGAAACTAAAGGACGAACAGAGTATCTAAAGAGGCCGGTTGAGAATGCCACTGATGATGAATCCTCGGGAAGTGATGATGAAGAGCATGAGCAAGGATATCAAAAGTTGTATAAGGAATCTCTTAACTTATCCAAGTTGAATGACAAACTCACTACGAAACTCAAAGCATGTGAAAGTGAGAATGTCAAATTAAAGAAAGAGATTTTCGAGGCTATGAATAATGCCCTTACGATTTCTAATGATCAACAAGTTCTTTGTGCAAAACTCTTGACTTGTGAGACAGAGAGGAATGAGCTACAGCAAATCTATGCAACATATGAAGAAAAGATTGAAACTCTCGAGATGTCTCAAGTTGCTTTGGAAGAACTAATGATCAAGAAAGAAGAAGAACTTAAGTGTGCTATGGCTACCATTGGTCTTTGAAACAGAAGATCAAAGACTTTGGATAATATCATTGGGTCTCAACAAATTTGTTCTGACAAGAGTGTCATTGGCTTTGGGGGTAAGAAAAAGCAAAAACAGAGTGCGTCAACATCTCATGATACAAGAACTTAAGGAAAGGGAGAACAAAAAGTTCAACATGAGAATGGACTTCTCAAACTTCCTAGAGTTGGTAAGGCCAAAGAAAAAAAGGTACACTCTGTTTTTATTTGTCATCACTGTGGTATGCATGGTCATATTCGCCCTTATTGTTATAAGTTGCATGGGAGAGTGTCTCATAGAGATGGAAGAAATTCCAACATCTCGTGGGGAATGAGACACGTCATTGGTGGTAATGAGGTTAAGGGTCATATTAGACTTCATTATTTTGATTTGCTTGAGAACAAACATGAACAGAGGCTGTGTTTTCCTAGACCTAAAAATAGGAAGTTGGAAACCAAGTTGAGACGGGTTCCCATTACAGGGGAAGGGAACCACAACGTCAAGACATCACCCAAGAACTGCAATGCTCACAACTTTGTTTATACTAAAGTGGTTTGGGTGAGAAAACCTGACTTGTGTTAATTTGTTTATTTGTTTTAGTTTTTGGGTTTCTGTGTATTTTTTTTAATGAGAAAAAAAATGTGTGCTTGTCCGGTTTCTGACATGTTCGTTTTTTGTCTTGCTTTAGTTAAGGAAAAAAAATGAAAAAAAAAAATCAAAAAGATTTTCTTAGTTTGGTTTTGCAAGCTTGACATTTTTGAGTGGTCCTTGGTGCATATTGGAATTGATAAGAATATCCATTACATATTAATATGTGTGTGCTTTCTGTGGTCATTACTCATTTTGGAGTGTGTGTTTTTGGATTAGTATGTCTTATTCTGTACATACTCTTGGATTAGCAAATTTTGGAGTCTTTTGCCTTAGTGGTCATTTTTCTCTATGGACTTCTGGCATTATATCTTTTGCTTTTCTAGAGAAATTGACCTATACTAGCATATCATGGGTGATGTTGAGTTTCTTAACCATCTTCCATCTTTTTACATCTCCATGGCTTTCCCCTTTGTTCTTTGTAGTCCAGGCATGAGGAAAAGGCTATCTCAGAGTCACCAACCAGGTTATCCTTATTATCTCCATGCTTCTCTGGTTCGGTTTCCATATTCTTGAGCGTGTCAGTCGCCAATGAGTATGCAAAAGAAAGAAAGAAATTGTGCAAAAGAAAGACAAAAAAGATGTGCAAAAGAAAAACAAAAGATGTGAAAAAAAAAGGAAAAAAAAAAAGAAGGATTCATTGATTGAGGGGGAGCCTCCGCCTTTACTCACCAAATACCCCTTGATTCCTAGTGGTTTAACTTTTCTTTGTTGTGCTTAGATTCTCTTGTCGGAGGTCCAGCTTTCAAATCACTGCTAGGATTTAAATCTTGTGTTTGTCGAACTCCAAGAGTCACACACACACTTTTATCATGGGATCTATGCTTTTCACATAATGCATCGCTTTCTTTTATGAGGAATTTTCTAGAGGTTGTGCACATTGTGTTTTCAAGTAATTGTGCTTCTTGGATAGTCTTGTGTGTTTTAAGGTACAAATCTGAAATTCCCTACTTGCTCCACCATACTATTTTTGTCGTTTTTCTTCTTGTTCATTGTTTTTAGTGAGGGGGAGTTTGGTTTATCAATACCAGAGTTTGTAAGCATGAACACTTTGATTTGTTTGGTAAGGGAGATTGGCTATAGTTGTTTTGCATGTTGCTATGCACTATTTGTTCATTATTTCCTTCTTGCATGCTCCTGATACTTGCATCATCGTATCATTGCTTGTGTGGTTTATGATCTTGTTTTTGTTGTTTGAGCTTCCTTTGTCAATTCTTGACAAAAAAGGGGAGATAGTTGTTTTTCATGTGTCTTAGGATTTCATGCATTCGTGTCATGTGTCAGGTGCATGTGTCTTAGTTTTCATCTATTTATACTATATGTTCTTAAAATCTCCAAGTCGCATCTATTCCTGTTTTCTATCTCATACTTTAAGATAATCTTGTCATATGTTTATTATTTTTTCATATACTCTTGTGGGACTAATAGTTGTTTTGGAGATTGTGGCACTAATAGCTGTTTTGCAGATCATGACCTTGAGAAAGAAGTTGGTTTTTGTTGGCTGTAATGGGTTGGGGTGATTAGGATTTTATTTGTTAGGTGTGCTTTGTCATGGCATTGCCAAATGGGGAGATTGTTAGGTTTTTATTCTTGACAACCCCGTTGACAAAACTCCTTTAAGTTGTATTTGTTTTCGAACTTTTTATTTCAGTGAGGCTATGAGTTTTTAGATGGGAATCCAACCCGAATTGTGCCTTGCAGAGAAGTTTTGTGATGTTAATTCTTTCAAGATTGCCACTTCGCTGATTATGATGGGGATCGAGCTGCCTGGTCAGCTCGCGGGAGTCGAGGGGGCAGCGCCCCTTGGTGGGTTCGGGGCAGTGCCACAGCGGGGTCGAGGGGCAACGCCCCCGAAGCAAAATGCAAAAATGCATTCAAAGTTGCCTCTCTGCTCGAGCGTCCATTTCCCCGTTCGAGCGGAGAATGCTGAGTTCCAGAAGTTTGGTGAGTCTGCAAATATACTGTGATCTGTGTTTTCATGCTCGAGCGTCCATTTCCACGCTCGAGCGTACATCGTGGTTTGGAACACGTCATATAGTGTCCCTGCTCGAGCGGACCTCGCGATTTCAGATTCTATAAATTCACATGTTGCTCCAAATCTAGGGTTACGCCTCCAGATCTTCTTCTTGGGTTCTAGGGTTTATATCTGGGGCTATTTTGCTAGTTTTCTTTGATGTTTCATTGAGCATTCTTCTCATGGTTTAAGAAGCATACATCAAAGGTTTGTTTGTTTTTCTATACAAAAGAGAAAGTTGTTCTTCGGTGGATTCTGAAGAATTTGAGCCTGAAGCTTTGGTGGATTCTGGAGTGACTCATCGTCAAGACAATTCCGAGGTGAAGACGGGGTTGGAAGAGGCACATAGGGGTTGGTTCAATTCGGGAGTGGATTCGCTAGGTAATTGAGAGTATACCTGTGTAATTCCTTTATATCTTTTTAGTGGATTGTTTTGTGGCTGTTGCCCGTGGTTTTTTATCACAATTGGAGGTGCTCCAATTGTGATTTTTTCACGTTAAAATCATTGTATCGATTTGTCTTGATTGTTTGATTGGGATTGCTTTATTGCTTTAAATTGATACATAATCATAAATCAATATCTAGCGGATTTCAAGATTTTTCATATTGAAACAAAAGATATCCAAAGATAGAAATATAAAAATCAAAGTCCAGGTTTCCATTTTGCCAGTTGTTAGCTACTAATTAATGCTTGGTTGGTTCTGTATGAACGACATTTAATAAATCGTAGAGGTTATTTGTAAATCAAATTTGAATGTTATCAAAATGCTATACAAACTAATAAACGGGTAGTACCTTTGATTAATATTAGGTTAATAAAATGAATAACAGGTTAATAAAATAGTACCACTATTACTACTAATCAAACATGCCCTAAGTGTCATTCAAGGAGAAAAGAAAAAACAAAAAAAAAAGAAGATTAATTTAACTCCTATCTATTTTGGTTAAATTTGTTTGCGAATAGAAAAATTAGCTAAAAAGCCAAAAACTAACACATAAAATCAACTCATTCTCTCTATTTAAAAAGCCACAAAAAATAAAATTAAATTATAGACTTGTATCACATACATACATACATACATACATAAAATACAATTATAGACTCGTATCCAAAGACAGAAATATAAATACTAAAGAAAAATCAAAACTCAGTTTTCCATTTTCCAGATTATTTGTAAATCAAATTCAAATGTTATCAAAATGCTATACAAACTAATAAATTCGAATGTTATCAAAATGCTATACAAACTAATAAATAGGTGTTTTATGCCCGTGCCTGAATGCACTATCTAATAAAATTCATATATTACAATCTATGTGTTGCAAAAATGTTAACGACCATAAAAATGTTTTATGAAAAGTGTCTCAAAGTTGTGATCAAACAACCAAAAATGTTTAGGATCAATCAATCAACCAACAAAGGCTAGATGATTTTTCGTAAAACTTTTAAGAGAAATTATGTATTATGTAGCATACCCAAACAAATATAGCCCTAAATAGTATATCAAAAAAACCATAGGAAGACCACTATATCAAAAGTGACATTGATTACAAATTGTTCTAGGACCATCTCAGATGAAACAAACATAACTTTTTAGTAATCACTATTAAACTAAAAATAAAAAAATCAAATTTAGATGAGTAAACCAAACTAAACCAAACCAAGCCTTAAGTCCCATCAAATGAGATCGATTGCATAAATAAAAATATACACAATAAAATAATCAATTTCAAATTAGTTTAATAAAAATAAAAATAAAAATTAAAAAGTCATTGCCTATTTTGAAGAGTGATTGTGGTCAGCCACCATGACAAAATAAAAAGCCACTTACACACAAATGCAAAAACTATATTCTTTTTAGTAATCAAAAGTTACATTGATCACAAATTGTTCTAAGACCATCTCAGATGAAACAAATATAACCTTTTAGTAATCACTATTAAACTAAAAATAAAACAATCAAATTTAGATGAGTAAACCAAACTAAACCAAACCAAACCTTAAGTCCCATCAAATGGGATTGATTGCATAAATAAAAATATACACAATAAAATAATCAATTTCAAATTAGTTTAATAAAAATTAAAATTAAAATTAAAAAAGCCATTGCCTATTTTGAAGAGTGATTGTGGTCAGCCACCATGACAAAATAAGAAGCCACTTACATACAAATGCAAAAAATGCATTCTTGAAGCCCCAAACACATTTCTCATGTGTGATGGCATTTTTTGGTGTCCAAAATATTAGAGTGATTTCATGTGGACAATGACACTTTTTACCAAGAAAGGTAATATATCTTGTATATAAGAATAGCACTATCACATCCCCTCTTCTTCTTTTTTCATCTTGTCGCATTCAAATGCCTCTCCAACACACAGAAAATAATACAGTGGAATGGAATACATCTATTGATCCTCCATAGTCATTCTATTTTGAGATATTTAGACAGCAAATATTGCAAGATTTTGTTTCATAAAGTCAAAAAGCCAACAAATAATTTCATAAAAATAGTACCACTTTGATTAACAGGTTAATAAAATAGTACCATTAATACTATTAATCAAACATGCCCTAAGTGTCCTTGAAGGAGAAAAGGAAAAAAAAAATTAATTTAACTCCTAATAAAATTAATATAATTCAAACTAATAGTAGATTAATTTAACCCCTAATAGATTAATTTTACAAACTAATAAAATTCAAATGTTATCAAAATGATATACAAACTAATAAATTCGAATGTTATCAAAATGCTATACAAACTAATAAACAGGTGTTTTATGCAATAAATAAAACTCAAACTAAGGCCTTATTTGATTAACATGTTAATAAAATAGTACCACTAATACTGCTAATCAAACATGCCTAAGCGTCATTCAAGGAGAAAAGAAAAAAAAAACAAAGAATAATTTAACTCCTATCTATATTGGTTAAATTTGAAACATTAGATAAAAAGTCAAAAACTAATACAAAAAATAAACTCATTCAACACAAAAAACATGCCCTAAGAGGCAGAGGAAGGTATGTTTATTTTCTTCTTCCAATTTTTCATTTTTTTTATTAAAAAAAAAAGCCCTCTATTTGGTTGCCTAGAAAGCAGAAACCCACTTCAGTTTGTTAATTAATTGGCACAGGTTTTGTTAGACATGACTTTCTTAGACATGGCTTCTCAATATATTATATATACATACTGGAATCATACATAAATAGGGGGTTTGGGGTTTGGAATCATATATATAGAGATATATATATATATACATATTGGAATCATATTGTATAGATATATATACATCCATAATCATATAAAAAAATAAAAATAAAAGATTAATTTAACTCCTAGCTAAAAAATCAAAAATTAATACAAAAAATCAACCCATTCTTTTCTCAACCCACAAAAAATAAACCTATCCAACACAAAAAATGTATGTTTCTTTTCTTCTTCCAATTTCCAATTTTTTTTTTTTTTTTTTTTTTTTTTTTTTTTTTTTTTTTTTTTTTTTTATAAAAAAACACCCTATGTTTCGTTATGTAAAATTAGAATTCTCTACTTAGAAAGACCCACTTAAGTCTTCGTTCCAATGATTTTATCAATCAAAAGCTTTTCAAAACCATAGAAAATCAATACCCATTTCCCATTAAAGAATCAAACCCATTGGATGATGTTTCCACAATAGATGTTTATTTGCCACTATAGATGTGGCAAATACATAAATAATTTCTATGTATAAACATCAGATGTAGATGTTTATCCACACCCCTAGGACTATAGATGTTGGAAAAATAATTTTATAAACTTTAAAAATAATTTCCCACAATTGGATGTGGCAGATACATAAAACCATGTGAGAAATCAAACATTTCAAATTAATTTTATAAATGCATATCAGATTGGGATCAAAATGCATATAAATAAAACAGAACTCAATGGATACAAATGAAAGCACAATCAAAATAAAGCAGAAATCATAGTACACAGCAAAGGTCCAATAATTCAAACCTTGGTGCCAAAAGGTCCAACTGGATAATTCATCTCCAGAACATTCCTTCCCTAAATGAAAGAATTGGATTAAATTCAGATTCAATTCTCTCTCAAACTATCAAATGTATATGGTATTACACATACATATTAGACACATGAATTGAACTGAATAAACAATAGGATACCTTGAGTTTGGCCTAAAGTTCTTCACGCTCATGACATGTAGCAATTGGCATAACATTTGCAACTGTCTTCTTCCCCTTCAGAATAATATCTGCCATCCATCAACAACTAAATGATATTTCGAATCTTTACTCTTCTTTTTTCATCAAATTCAATTGAAATCTTGGTTAAAAACTTATCCTAAAATCCTTACTATTTTTTTTCAGCAAATCTTTTTGAAAAATTCCAAACTTATCCTAAAATTAGCTTTAACCATTTTTAAAAAAAGAAAACCATATTCAATCCTTACTCTTTTATAAATTAAAACCATCTTAAAACCCATTTCAAAACCATCTTCCGAACCCATTTCAAAACAATCTTGAAAACCATCTTCAAAACCCATTTTAGATCAAGTAACCATAATCGTATCTATATATAAAAGAGTTGATTCAATATTTGGGATATCTGTATTCTCAATATTTGCATTGTCCCTTATCATATATAACCAAACGTCATGTGGACTTGCAGTTCAATTTTCAAGTTTTGGCCCAAAACATAAAACTGATACACTAATAAGGAACCAATTAAGGCCATAAAAGTTGCCCACAACAGAAGTTATTAAATGGGAAAACTTGCAACTTATTATGATTATACCACATGTAAACAGATACATATTTGATAATACATTCCGATATGTATTAAAACTTCATAAAATGGATGCTTAAATCTATTCATGAACATGCTCAGATTTAGTGCACATTCATACACATTTATCAAAAGAAACACCACAAAAAAAATGTCAATTCTGTTTATTACTATCAACGGTGGCGACAATGACTTCCCTTTTCTCAAATAACCTATACCCCACAATAAAAAAAAAAAATGCTTAGAAACGTGGCAAAGCAGCTTTAAAGATTCAAATGACATGGAAATTGCATGTTAGAGTAACTCTAATGATGTGCTTCCCCTTCATGCGAATGCCAAAATTTGGCAACAACACTTCCAATTCATGTGCTATTTTCTGGTGCCAAATTATAACGCCGCCAAAATTTGGCAAGAGCTCATCTCTCTATAACAGAACCCAATTATAACAGAACAAAAATTAATTATAACAATTATAACAAAGCCAAATTATAACAGAACCCAATTTGTCAACAATGCCAAATTATAACAGAACTCAATTTGTAACAAAGCCATTGTGATATAAGCTAATTGTTATTGTTGTTGTAGTTCTTTTTCAAAGCTAATTGTTGAAGTGTAAGGAAAATTCACCTAAATATAGCTAAACAAACATTAATTAACATGAATTTCAACAAATTCAATTCAAACAACATGAAAATGACACCACATTTTCAACTCAAATTAGACAGTAAAATAATAAATAAGTGAGAAAAAACAGTGTACATGGCAATTTAGCAGCTTAAGAAGTTTGATGGGTGTTTCCATCTTTGGGTTTGAAGAACCCTCCCAAATCCATCTTCCTCAACAATTTTTAGAGAGAGGAGAGAGAATAAAATACCTAAATTTAAAGGGCGACCAACGCCGATACATAATCATACATATATATACATCCATCTTTGAAATTATATACAAACATCCATCTCTTAATCTATATATATAATACACACAAATCCATATCTTTATCTAATACACACCTAGCTGAACAAACATTAATTAACATGAATTTCAACAAATTCAATTCAAACAACATGAAAATGATGTACATGGCAATTTAGCAGCTGAAGAATTTTGATGGGTGTTTCCATCTTTGGGTTTGAAGAACCCTCCCACATCCATCTTCCTCAACAATTTTTAGAGAGAGGAGAGAGAAGAAAATATCTAAATTTAAAGGGCGACCAACGCTGATACATAATCATACATATATATACATCCATCTTTGAAATTATATACAAACATCCATTGTAACGCCCTCAAAAAAACAACAATAAACCCATCAGATAAGACATGCATTTACATATAAACTAACCACACTCTTTTATTCATTAGAGTTCCATTACATAAGTATTACATGTTAACATCAAAAAACAAAATGCCCTGCGGGCTTACAGCTTTCCAAGTTAACACTTGGTTACAACAAAAGAGTACTAACTCGTTTACACATTAAGCCCTAGGCTTGAAGTTACATGTAATACATCAAAAGTTAAGCGACAAAAGTATGTCCGCCTCTAGCCTCCAGCTATGTCCTTGGAGGTGGCATGCTTCCTGCACCTGAAAATGATATTCCCATATAGGGTGAGCCACAGCCCAGTAGAAATACACTAAACCAACCATGGACAATGACTAAAATATTAGCAATTGATAGATGGTCAACACTGATACATCCACATAAATCACATATTTATGTCATACAACTTATGAGTCTAAGTTACCTTTCATTTTCCCTTTTTCAACAGATAAGCATGCTAGCTCTATCATCATTTCCACAGATATGTATAAAAACTATATCTCACATTCAGATAAGCATATAAGCTATATCCACATTCTCAACAGATATGTATAACAACAATATCCCACATTCACAGATAAGCATATAAGCTGTATCCACACTTCTCTAGACAAGCATATGAGCTATGTCTATGGAGTTCATCCCCTATCTTCTCCCAACACTATCCGGTTTAGAGGTACATCCCCTATCTTCCCCTAAACCGCGGAGTACATCCCCTATCTCCTCCTCTACACATAACGTATATAAACACATTGGTTCTATATACAATCACCCAATACATACAATTAATGTATTCTATCAACCGTCAAGTTCCATGACACATTTCATTGATTAGTTTCAGTTTACCTAATCATCATGCATTGTCTACAACAATCACGACTATCCTCCACCGATAGCCCAAAGCAGTTATTTCTAAACAGAAAATAAATGCACAATGGATATTTAATCAACATTTCATTTCCTCATTTCTTACCATTAATTATCCCAATTAATCAATCAATGTAATTAGGCTATTTTCCATAATTACCATTTCAACCCTTAGGTCCCATTTCCATCAATGAATTAACATCTATTCCATTTTTTTTTCATGCCAAACATGCATCTAGGTTTATTATGAATAAAACCCTAACTTTTGTAAAATTACACAAAAGCCCCAAACTTTCACAAAATTACCAAACCAAGCCCAACATCTCAAAATACCAAAATTTAAAGACAAAACCCATAGAGAGGAGTAGGATATCCCTACCTCGAAGTTTTAGCCCAAAAGGAGATGAAGACTCCAAGATCAACTTGCTCCAAATCCAAACTTTTTCAGATTAAATCGAAGCTCTCAACGCCCTCTATCTTTTTAACAAAGGCCCTAGGCTAGATTCACACCCTAGGGAGATCAAATCTTAGAGAGAATGTAAGTTTAGAGAGAGAGAGGCTCGGATTTAGGGTTTAATCAAAGAAATGAAGTGAAAAAGTGATGTTTAAGACGCTGCTGTCCGCTGATATAAAACACGCTCGCTCGAGCGAAGACTTGGTCGCTCGAGCGACCAGACACAGAAAACTCTCGCTCGAGCCAAGAAGTTCTCGATCGAGCGAAGAAAAACCCAGACCGCTCGAGCGAAGGAAGCTCGCTCGAGCCAAGAAATGGAACTCTCAGGTCCAGAACCAGACGTAACACTACTCTCGCTCGAGCGACAACCTCCTCGCTCGAGCGAAGGACCAAAAATCTGGGCAGCAACACTAGGCTCCCAAACACAACCAACCTGTAACAAACCTGCCCAACACATCCCATAACTCAATATACAAAGTACAAAGGATGCAAACACGATAATAAACAACAACCAACATCCACGGACACATGTCCGGATCACTGTACAACAAGGGTAAACCCGGGATCGCTATATCCATCTCTTAATCTATATATATAATACACACAATCGTATTTATTTAATACACACCTAGTGTAAACCTATTGATATACATACTGAATCTCGTTCGACATCCCCACACAGCACAACTCTACCTAGATGACAACTACAGAGAACAACTTTTGTTGCTGCAACTCTACCTTGACTCTTTGAAAAAAAAAAAAAAAAGATTTCTAGATATTAGATCCAAAACAATGAGATAACGATAGGTCTAAGAAACTTTCACAAATTACCAACTATTGGTTCAGAAGATAATTAAAGATAGGTCTAAGAAACTTTCACAGATTATCACAAATTAAAGCCATAGCATCAAGAATATCCTATTAGTTCAGAAGATAATTACCAACTACAACAAACAAAATTTGAAAAAGTGAGCAATAACAAAAAATTTTACATCAAGAAGATGAATAATGGGTGTTTCAATAAAGAGTCACAGGGGACCAAAAAAACTTTCTCCAAAGAAAATCTGTGCAAGATGTGTGTGTGCGTGCACGTGTGTGTGTGTGTGTGTGAGAGAGAGAGAGAGAGAGAGAGAGCTTACAGATAAGAGAAAGAGAGGATTCAAGCGAAAGGTATGAAGTGCTGTGGGGAAAAAGTTGTACTGAATCCTGAAGTTTTGAAAGCAACAAATGCAAAGAAAATTGTTAATTTGCCAAACACAGCATAGTGTCTTCCCAAAGAAAATTTGAAAGAGATGAGAGGAGTACGTGTGTGAGAGAGAGAGGGTGTGTGTTCAAAAACAGAGCCATCATATTACATTTTCAGACATTTTGACAAAGAGACAAAAACAGAGGGTGTGTGTTCAAAATTATATATATAATACACACAAATAAATACATATTGGCTTTTAAATAATCAAACCCATTGCATAAATCAAAACCATGTAAAAATAAAACATTTCAAACTAACCATATTAGATTAAGAGAAATAGGAAATTATATAACTCTTCTTGATAAAAGCATATATATATACAGGAAATGTTTATAACATAACTCATTCAAATGTTTCAAAATGGGAAACATTTTTTTAGAGAAAACTGTTCTTGAGAAACATTTCAAGAAGAGTTTTGAAATGTCAACTCTTCTTGAGAGGGTGTGCTTTTATCAAGAAGAGTTTTGAAATGTTTCTCAAGAATAGTTTTGAAATGTCAACATGTTTATAACATAACTCATTCAAATAGGAAATGTTTCTCAGGAAATTAATTTGAAATGTTTCAAATTAACCATATCAAGAAGAGTTATTTTAAATTTTTACATATATATATATACACATATGTATATACACATCTACATATATATACCTCCAAAATGCAAAATGTTTCTCAAGAACAGTTTTGAAATGTTAACATGTTTATAACATAACTCATTCAAACAGGAAATGTTTTTTAGGAAATTAATTTGAAATATTTCAAATTAACCATAGCAAGAAGAGTTATTTTAAATTTTTACATATATATATACATACATATATACACATATACACACATATATATATATATATATATATACATCCAAAATGCAAATTATATATATTATACATACAGACTTCGGTCCGGGGACAGTGACGCTCTGGTTGGGGATAGACTTTGGTCCGGTTCTGGCAGTGACGACTCGTTTTCAACCCCTGTTCCCCTGTTGATCTATTTTATTCCGACAGAGAGGGTTGGAGGAGGAGATAAGATGAAGACAGGGAAGCACGGTGAGGGTTGGGCTCCGACAGGGAAGCACGAGAATGGGTTCTGATGGAGGTAGAGAGAGAGAGAGAGAGTGTGTGTGTGTGTGTGAGTGTGTGAGTGTTCAAAATTTGAAAACAGGAAGAGAGGAAAGGAGTATGTGTGTGAGAGAGAGAGAGGTTGTGTGTTGAGAGAGGGTGAGAGTGAGATGTTTTTAGCCCTTAGATTAAAATCAATCTAATGGTCAAAATTTGGACAAAGGGACAAAAGTCCCATCTGGTTTAAACAAAGCTTCCTTGTTATATAGATCTTAAACAATTTTGAATTTCTTTATCAAATTCACTTCATTCTACACGTCACAACAAATTTAAATTTACACCATATATTTCAATTTTTGAATACTTCTACAAAAAATATATATTTTATATATAATATGTTGGAAATGGTAGAAAAATTCTGGGTAAAACCAGAATTTTTTCTCAAGTTTGGTCTATTTTTTAGATGGGCCCCGAGTGTCGATTTACTCGGGTCAAAGTGGTAACGCATTCTATGCCGCGTTGTGATTCACGTGGTATATTTGGTTGCTCAAAACCATTACTGAGTGAATAGGAAATTGAAGCCAAAGTGTGCTCCATGGAAATGGAGTTTTGGTGGAAATTCCTTAAGGTTGTAAATTGGCTTGTCCCACATTGATTTGGTGGGAAGTTTTGAAAGGGTTTATAAGGCTTGGGTTAGATACTTGGGGTGTGCCCCAAGGGGTATTCAAGTGTTTTAGAGGGAGAGGCTATGGGCGAAATGGGCTAGACCTATTGGACTCAAAAATCACCACACGCGCGCCGCCGTCCGGTCGGGCTGGGCTTGGGCTTGGTGTTGGGTTGGGCTACTAATCTTTTTGGGCAAAAAATATTTGAATTTAATTTTATTTTTTGGTAAAATAAAATCCAGAATTCAAATTAAACTGATTTGGATTTTCTGTACATCCAAACAGGGCCCTTCCCGTTTTCAAACAGAATTAAACTGGTTTGGATTTATTGCTCATTCAAACAGAGCCCTTCCCGTTTTTATCTATTTGATTTATTAACCCAACAGATTCAAATCTGTTTAAATTTGAAACTAACAGGTTTCATACCTGTTCAATTCAAAACCAAGAGCCACCGTTACATCTATAAATAGACTAGCCTCCCATTTGGATTTCACTCCAATTTTCGTACTCCATCCTCTGCTTTAAATTTCTGTATTTTGCTGCATTTTATTTCTGAAAGAAAGAGTGTAAACACTTTGTGTGTTCGACGAACGATTAAATTATAGTGTTGCTTTTATTCGTTGATAAGATCATTTTATCTTGGGAGATAGACGTCCAAATTCTGAAAGCACCGTAGAGAGGACGAATCTGTCTTAAGGACACAGTGTTAAACACTGGACTTGATCAGAAAAGTTATTCAAATAAATTAACCAAGTAAGTTGTTTAATTTTATTCTGTTTTTATTTGTTTATTTAATCAGATTTTATTTTTGTTTTTGTAACAAAATAAAATCTGTGATTTTATTTATTTATTTATTATTTCGAGTTTGATTTTTGTAATCAAACAAATTCTCTCCTTTTCTTTATTTCTTTAAATTCTAATTGTTGTTGTGTACACAATAAAATTAAATCTTTTAAATACAGTGAAAATTGTACTACATAATATACTTACCACTAAGAACACAACCTTGTGGTTCACAATGTATGAAAAATTTCACAATTGTAACATTAATCAAAGTTGGGAGAAAATTATAAATAAGTTCAAAAAGATATTAACTACCAATGCACTTCAAAACAACATAACATAGCAATACATAAATAAGAAACAATAAATTTGTCACCGAAAGATTTAACCGTTTTAGTTCACCTCCAATATGTATAGAGCATCTCCAATGGTAGTAGGCATTTTACCTATCTAAATATTACTATAAAGTATACATTTTATTTTGCCTATCAACGATTTCATGTTTCTACTCCAACCATGCTCTTTATTTTAGCTATTCATCCAAATACTATTAACTTTATAGAATGCCACGTCAGCAACAAAGATGGAGGGAAATAATCTTAATGATTAAATACATTTTGCCTAGCCTTGAAGGCTAGCTACATGTAGCTAGTGAATGTGAGCTGAGCCAAAATGCCTAAGCATATGCCTAGTGCATTGGAGTTGAAAAAAGTGAGTCACATTAGGCATTTTGACTAACAAGCATCATAACCCACTATATGGAAAGGCAGTACAGAGTTTCGGTGAAAATATTCTTGTAATGGATAGCAGTTTGCTGATGCATTCACAAATACACACATTAGAGGAACCTCTAAAACAAACAACATTTAGAAGCCGAGAACTTCTGAAAGAAGCTGTGAATGTGTTTGTTGATCTCGTCAGCCTTCTCTTCATGAAGAAAATGGGCTACACCCTCCATTATCACTACTTCCTGCAAGAATGGCACATCTCTCTTAAATCCACCACCGTGAATGTATTCCTTGGTACCAGATGAATTATAGGTCAGGTCAAGGTCCCCCACTATGAATTTAACCGGTACTGCTACTTGAACCCCGGTCCATGGTGCTGCCAGTTCCCAGGTTCTGCAACAAACAAAACATATTTTGCTTAAAGGAGAATTACTTATGAGCAATAATAACAACAACAACAACAAAAAAAAAAAAAAAAAAAAAGAGCGAAAGAAATGAGCATACAATGCATGAGCAAAGAGGGTCTTATAACAACAATGCTACGTATCAGATTAATCCAAAATGTAATTCACAATTCAAGTTTAAATTTACGCATATACTGAAATTCTGACCCTTTTCTGGGATAAAAATTTCAAGTACATAACATTTTTGCAGTCGTACCTCGTTATGCTGAATCAGACTATAATTTTAGATGTTCATTAATATTGGGAATTGCAAAACATGTGGATTTGACCTTGAACCAAAACTTGGTCCATAATGCATATCAAAATCAATTTGGGAAGGAGCTTCACCTTCTTAGTAAAACCTACACCAATAGAACTGACATATCTTAAAATAAAATTTAAAAAAGAAAAAGTGAATTTTTTTTTATTATTATTTATGATATAGATTATAATGTATTGCTATTTGTCTTACTAAGATAAGACATTACAAAAACTCAGATTTAATCAAGAATGGAAGCTACTTACAGGTCCAAAGCTCGATAATAATTCAAACCTCCAGTAAAGCCAGTCTGCTCATATTTGGTAGCATAATAATCAACATCTTCTTCGGACAACCAAGAGGGAAGAGCAATTGGAGTATCAGGTGAATCTCCAAAGCCTTTGCCCTTAGGCAGAAACAGTGGACCAAGATTACGATAGGTCAGAAAATTCTTCAGAACTCTTTTAGTACCCATCTCAGCAAACTCAGCTTCTATTTCTCCAGGTTCCTACAAGACAGTTAAGCAATCTTTCAGTCCATGGCATCCGAAGAAGATGAAATTGGGGTTTTGTCAAACAGGAACTTGTGAAATAACCATAATTATTATATGTTTGGGGTTTTCTCTACTTATGAAATTTCTTCTACGTGGAGAGTGGTTATCTCAGCTTACCTGTCCATCTCCAAAGATCTTCCACATAGATAGTTGGGTTCATTTGGGATTGGAAGATAAGATCATAAAATTTTTTACCTCCAGAACATCAATCTTAGGGATTCACATAATATTTTTTTTCTTCTAGTTCGTACATTCATTGTATGTGTAAGAAAAACTGATGTATTATTGATTGATATAATGTTCTATCTATTACAATGATTCATGATTCCTATATATAGAAGAGGGTGAGTGTGTAGTAGGTAAGGAGTAGGTGAAGTGGAGGTGGTAGTGGTGTAGTGGGTTAGGTTTAGTGGAGTAGGTGAGGTGGTAGTGGTGTAGTGGGTTAGGTTTAGTGGAGTAGGTTTAAGTGGGTGAAGTAGGTGATAGGTTTTAACAGCCCCCCGCAAACTCAAGGGGGATAGGAACTAGCCAACTTGAGTTTGGAGAGAGTAACAAAACAAGAAAATAGACGAATACATAAAAGAAAAGAGGATAGGAGACACTGTATGGTCGTGTCAGACCGTTGTAGAAGACTGTATGGTTATGGCAGACCGATGTAGAAGACACTGGCTCGTGTTGGACCGATGTAGAAGACAGTTTATGGGGTCATGTCGGACCGTTGTAGCAGACAATGTTGTGACAATTGTTGTGACAGTTTACGGAGTCTTGCTGGATCCTTGTAGAAACTAACCGGAATCAATGTCGGGACAGTTTATAGAGTCTTGTCGGACCCATGAAGGAGCTAACCGGAATCAATGTCGGGACAGTTTACGGAGTCTTGTCGGACCCATGAAGGAGCTAACCGGAATCAATGTCGGGACAGTTTACAGAGTCTTGTCGGACCCATAAAAAATACACTGTATGATGGTGTATATAGGCTGCCCAAATATATATATATATGGATATATATAGTGAGCCCTCAAAAGTCGCGCCCTCAAAAGGCGCGCCCACTTCATCAAAAGGCGTGCCCGACAGAAAGCGTCGAGCCATCAAAAGGTGAGCCGGAGACGCGGCGAGGCACGTGAGCGACAGAGTGGCGTGTCGGCCGCATCGTCAGTGTCGATATAAACCAATGCGGAGGCTGTGCTTGAGGCAGAAGCGAAGACAAAAAAAACCTGGGAAAAAACTTCTGAAAAACTCTTCATTTTCTGAGAGATTGCCTCTAAGAGCTGCAAATCTTGAAACACTCCCCTTCCGAACATTATCAGTCTGAAATTGCTATTTCACTGAAACACTCAGCAACCCAAAAAACATGGCCTCTTCTTCCCGTTCAGCTACCCAGAATATGGCATCCTCTTCCCGTGGTCTGCTCACGCTCTTTCCAGACCTGAACGAGTCCACAAGAGAAATAACTGGTGCGGTGGCACTGGAAACTCAACCAAGCGCCCCGGAGTTTGCTCCGTTGAACTTTCCTATGCGGTCTGTGGAGCAAAGAATGGCAGTGCAGTCGGATGTGGAGGCCAATCAGTATACATTGAAGTCATGTGTGGAAACCATGACTGCGGTTACAAATTTGTCGAACCGGCTGCAGAGTAGGACAAATGAGGTGCAGCAGTTAAACGCCCAACTGGCTCTGCTCCAACGCATGTATAAGGATGCGCGAGCAGAGATAAGTGTGCTAAAGGCGGAAAACAAGGAGCTGAAACGGAAGGTCACCGTGATGTTCCGATTTGGAGGGCCGCCATATGCTGCAGTGGAGGAACAGGGAGTAGTGATCATGCCCAGTGGAGTGGGAAACACGGAGGCAACACTGGCAAGGGCCGCCCAGGACGGAGGCAAGAAGAAAAGACCGGCGGCAGAGTAGAGAAGAAAAAAACCCAGCTGTGAATGTGGTTGTTTGTTTGTTTGTTTGTTTTTGTTTTTTTTTTTTTTTTTATGTTGGTGTAAAATGGTGATCGGGGTTGATCCCCTGATATGAATAAAACAAATGAGTTGTGCAAACCCGAATGATAGAAGAACATGCCGAAAAAAAAGGGTGAGAATTTTGTTTTTTTTTTTTTTTGGTTAATAATAATAATAATAATAACAATAATATATGAAGGAGGAAAGCATGTGGTGGGGAACATGAGTGTGTGGAAAGAAGGAAAAGAAAAAGTATGGGTTGTATGCAAAAGTTGACAGAGTGGGAGTAGGATATTAAAAGAAACATATATATATATATATATATATTAAAATAAAAGAAAGTGGAAGAGAGGGGGAACACGAGATAGTTCTACTTTTGTCTGTGTAGAGAGAGGTTCATGGATATGATTAAAGTGGGTCTAGTGGAGAGAAAGGGACGAGAGAGAGAGAAAGAGCTCGTGTGTGTCTCCATGGTGTGTTTGGTAGCAAATTGAATCAAGGGGTTGATCTCTCTGCATTCCGAAATATCCTCGAAATCGACAGAGAGAGAATAATCTGCCCCAGGTTTGAGAATAAGATGTGGAACACAACAACCTGAAAGAAAGAGAGAAGGGTAAAAGGGTTTGGTGGTGAGATCTCTCAGGCGACGCCAACTAACCCCTTTTACAGCCATATGCAAGGCAGTCTGCCCTTTCTTGTTGCAGCAGTGGGAAGGACGTGATTTCATGGAGAAGGTCTCGGCGGCGGCGGCGGAGTCGGAGGAGTTGACTGTGGAGGAGCGCAACCTCTCCTGACCGTGCTTGCAATCTTGCCAAACAGGCTTTTGATGAAGCAATTGCTGAATTGGATACCTTGGGAGAGGAGTCTTACAAGGATAGCACATTGATTATGCAACTTCTTAGGGATAACCGCACGTTGTGGACCTCAGATATGCAGGATGATGGAGCAGATGAGATTAAAGAAGCTCCCAAGCAAGATGAAGAACAGAAGTGAAACACCAATGGCGGAGTAGAGTTGGCGTCGGTAGCATTCGGAGCTGCGACAGTGGGCAGCGTGCGAATGGCGGTGCTCCTCGATGATTGCAAAGCTCTGATATACTGGCGGTGAAGAAGAGTGAAGGTATGTGTAGAAAATTCTAGTGGGCTAGGTTGAGGTCCGACGGGCGGCCAAGGCGAGATTGCCGCCCGCCGGTGAAGCGAAAATATTAGGTTCTAAACCGGCTCTGATACCATGTAAGAAAAACTGATGTATTATTGATTGATATAATGTTCTATCTATTACAATGATTCATGATTCCTATATATAGAAGAGGGTGAGTGTGTAGTAGGTAAGGAGTAGGTGAAGTGGAGGTGGTAGTGGTGTAGTGGGTTAGGTTTAGTGGAGTAGGTGAGGTGGTAGTGGTGTAGTGGGTTAGGTTTAGTGGGTTAGGTTTAGTGGAGTAGGTTTAAGTGGGTGAAGTAAGTGATAGGTTTTAACAGTATGGTTTTGGCATTAATGGTAATATTGAAGGTCGTGGTCAGGACAACGGTCGGATGGTAGAATGTGTGGTCGTCATAGCAAAGGCAGCATAGTGGATTAGCAATTCAAAATTTTAGGATTTATGAAATGACATGTTCAACGGGAATTTGATAAATGTTTTGGCCTGTAGGCTCTCCAAATCCTTCAAATATTGTTCCACTTTGTTTGGTTCTAGGATTTATGAAAGGAAAGATAAGAAAAGGAAAAGAAAAAAAAATAAAAAGAAAAAGGAAAAGAATCTAATTTCCCTACTTTTGTTTAGTTGGATAGAAATGTGAAAAACAAGTGAATTGCTGTTTCCTGTTATTTCCACCTCTGTTTTTGTACTATTCTGCATCAGTCCCTCTCACATATGAGGCTGCAGAAGAGCATAAAGAGGCTATTGGAAACAACAAATTTCAAAACAAATGAGAAAGTCTTTCTTAAGGAATTCATTTTGTTTGTTGTAATTCTCACCCACAAAAAATTGGATAGACACAAGTAATTCATTTCTTCTAAAACAGAAGAAAAAAAAAAAAAATGAAAAGTAAATCACTTATCATTTCTATGAACGCTAGAGAGAGATAGATAGGCTGTGTTGGGATCTTAGATCTTACTTCTCTTTTCCCCCTCGGCAACTCCAACATCCAAACACGGCCTTGGGGATCAATCAACAATTCCAAGAGATATACACAAAAGGCAATCATAGAGATCAAAATTGAATAATAAGAGAAATTTCACATTAAAATAGTAAAATAATCATCTCATTTTGATGGCTTCAAAGAGCTGAAGATTTCTGCTGTGCTTAGTTTTAAATTTTTTATCTCAGTAATCACACCTATTTATAAACAAATCACACAAAATTCAATTTAATAAATAATGATTTTCCATTTAAATTACCTATTCACCCACTATGTTACATGGACTCGGGTACGGGTGTCGGGTGCGGGTATGCATCTAGAGGTCGGACTCATCAAATCATAAATTTAAGGATACGCGGACTCGGCAAAAAAATGTCATATTTTTATATTTTTAATCTAATATGTGAGATAAAATGGTATTATATTTAACTTATAGTGTCAAAATGACATTTATAGCAATTATATAACAATATATACATATAATAATAGTGTTATATACAATTATATAAGAAGTATCCGTTGAAAAGTATCCGACACATATCCCATACCCTTGTCCGAGTGTCGGGTGTCCGACACGGGTATTTGATTTAATTTGAAGAGTACATGTAACATAGTTCACCCATATACAACACAAGCTATTTAGTACCGAAATTCAAATGAAAATGAAAAGAGCAAACATTCATACCTGAAATCTGCAAATGTAGTAGTCGTTTCCATAAGCGGCCCGCAAGGCCGCAAGGGGCTTCCACTTAGGGCTTCTGCGAGTGAATACAACACTCATGTTCACCAACGCTTTCACTTTGTCAGGTCTATACAAGCAGAGAGCCCAAGCGATGATCGCACCCCAGTCATGGCCGACTACGAACACCTTGTCCTGGTCCTGCGCGACGGCGTCCAGCAGCGCCACCAGGTCCCCCACCACGTGGAGGTTTGTGTAGGCGGAGGCACCGAGCGGTGCTCCGGTGGTGTCGCCGAAGCCACGGAGGTCGGGAGCGATGGCGCGGTAGCCTTGGGCCGCCATATAGACGATCTGGTGGCGCCACGTGTACCAGAGCTCAGGGAAGCCGTGGATGAAGAGGACTACTGGGCCTCGGCCCATTTCTGCAATGTGCATATTGAGGCCGTTCACACTCACTGTCTTGTGCTCTATACCCTCCATCACACACTCTCCCTCTCTCTCTCTCTCTCTCTCTAACCCAAGGGTAAGTGCTTGGTTGGTCCACTTTCAGCTTTTATGGCCGGTGTGTGAACAGAGAGGGGTCCTGCTTGGCTCCCCGGAAAGGAAAAGAAACTAAAGAAAGAATGAATCACGTGGGAGGGAGGAATAGAAAAGGAATATCATTAATTGGCACTTCCAAAGAGATTGAAAATATTCTCAATTTTTATGTTGTTGTATTTTTATATAAAAATAATTTAATGTGTTTGGTTTGAGTTTTTTGAATTAAGTTTTTTGAAAATTTAATTTTTTGATTTTTGTGTTTTTTTATTTTTAGTGAATATTTTTAAAATTTTAAATTTTTTTTTTTTATTTTTTTAAATATACCTTATTTAGATGTATCTAAAAAGTAAAAAAATTTTAAAAAAATATTTTAAAATTTTAATAAATACATAAAAAATATAAAAAATGTACTGAATTCTCGTATTTTTTTTGTATTTTTGGTATTTAGTAAATTTTTAAAAGATTTTTTTTACAAATTTTTTACTTTTTAAATATATTTATGTTAGGTATGTCTAAAAAGTAAAAAAAAAATACTTAAAATATTAAAAAAATTCAAAAAAAAAATAAAAAAATACGAAAATAAGAAAATAAAATTTTCTGAAAAATATTTTTAAAAAAACACAACTAAGCAGGCTGATTTATTTTATTTTTTTAAACCAACTAATATTCTATGAAAAACAGGAGCGTTTTCAAAAATTTTCCCTAAAATACTTCAATGAAGGATTTTAATTCCAATAAACATGGCAATTGTTGTCCTCTTCGCCATATTATTGGGCGTGGGGGAGCTGGAACCTCTGTAGTTATAGCACTTGTAATGATTTTGTTGTAATAAATCACAACATGACAAATCAGGGAACACAAAATCCATCAGTCCAAATATATTTTTTTAAAGAATTACATCCTTTGAAGAAATCATCCTTGTGAGCTTCCGTCTCTTCTAGATCTAAAACAAAGTGATGCTTTTGTTTTTTTGCTTTGTTTTTATTTTAAATTTAACTCAAAATGACCTCATTTTAATATGAGTTCGTTAAAAATTGACGTGAGATGATGACGTTAGAGCATCTACACTAAATTCTTTAATTTTTTAATTAAATTAAATTTATTTTATTATTTTAATTACTCACCTTTTAGTACTTATTATATCAAATTCTTTATTTTAACTTATTCTTATTAAATATTATTTTCTTATTATGTTTGTTAATCTTTCCTTTTTAATTAAATTAATAAGTTACCAGCCAAACAATTCTTTTAAAAAAAAAAAATTACCGTTGACCAGTTAAAGTCTCTTTCAAAGAATATAATGCCTCTTTCAAGATCTGTTAAAGTCTCTTATGTTGTGTTTGGTTGAGGGATTTGAGGAGGGATTTGAGGAGGGATTTGGAAAGGGAAATGGAAAAGGTAGGTGAAATATGAATAAAACATGCCTAAATTTCACATAGTTTCACACACCTTTTCCCTTTCCCTTTCCAAATCCCTCTCTAAATCCTCCAACCAAACACACCATTAATGAGAAGGCCAAATGACTACAGGATCATCGGTTTACTTTACCTCAATTCACCATTTTAAACTTTATACATAAGATTTTTCCGTACCACTATGCCGCAGTTGAAGTGATTATAGCAAGAGTGAAAAAGGGCTCCTCCCCGAACATGCCTTCAGTGAAGGTGGGGTTTAGTTTGTTATACGCTTCCAGGAGATGATTTAGAATGGAGCCCCTCCATCTTAGAAGTTGGGTGGTCTCTTCGTAATAGGGTAGCCAATTATTGGCTGGATTGAATCTTTAGCGCTTTAAACATTTGTGTATTGCTTAAAGAGCTCTTTTGAAGCCGGTGTTTTCGAAAGAAGTGTAGGCTTTTGATCCCACTCTACAAAGGGAAAACTCTATTTAAACGAAAAAGACTGTTTTTCATATCTCGATGTGGCAACAGGACTTTCTGGACACCAATACCCGAGGTTTAAGAATTCCATATTCTCAATCTTTCTTACTCTTGAATGACAGTCTCTTCTGCTTTGTGCTTTGAAGGGAAGTACGAGCACCTCTTAGTCTAATCCTAGCTTTCCCATAGACTTGAATCTTAGAAACTTGGCTCGAAAAGCTCTTCAAAATCATTTTTAGGTAAAAATTTCAAAAAATCAACTCTATCAAACTCGCTTACAGCTTGTCAAAATTTATAATCGTTACAGTAACACATTACAACAAACAAGACACTGTTCATCGCTATTTGTGTTACCAGATGTCTACCCAGAAGTCCAGCCGGTTAATGACAATTTCTTTTTTTTTTTTTTTTAAAGAATTGTTTGGCTGGTAACTTGTCAATTTAATAAAAAAAGAAAGACTAACAAACATAATAAGAAAATAATATTTAATAAGAATAAGTTAGAATAAAGAGTTTGATGTAGTAAGTGTTAAAATGTGAGTAGCTAAAATAATGAAATAACTTTAATTTAATTAAAAAATTAAAGAGTTTAGTTTGGATATTCTTATTAATGTATCATGTTGCGGCGAACATCACAACTCAAGTTTTATACATTTTTATTTGGTTTTTAGAGCAATTATTTTTTGTTCTAAATATTACTCTACAACACTTGTCACTTGATGTTATTTTTCAAAATCCTAAGAAAAAATATATTTCACAATTTTTATTAATAAATATCAAGTTAAAATACTTGGGGGTGTTTGAGAAGAAGTTTTTTTGCCTTTTTTTTTGGGGCTAAAATATTACTAAAAGACAAAATAAGCTAAAATAGTCAATAAGACAAAATATCATATCAAACCCATAATTATTTCACATTTTTTCTCACAAATATCACATCTAACTACAAAAAAATCTAACTATCTTCCCAAACACAAAAATTTTAGTCTCCTAAAATAACCAAAAACTAAATAACCTATTAAAATAGTAACTTCCCAAACACTCACACTATATAAGTGTAATAACCCTCCCCACTGCTTACCGATAAACATTGATTACCGCTAAACTGAACTGATTATGACTGCTAATTGAACTGATTAAAGTACTGAACTGACTGACTGAAAACTGGAACTGAATTGACTGCGTACGTATGTTAATTTGTATTCTATCTGTTTGCTTGTTTATTTGATCTGTTCACGTTTTATGTTTCAACTGCTAATTGAAGGCCTTATCGGCGGCCGAACCGAGAATTGATTGATGTTTTATGATCCTCATAATTAATGTGACTTTATGGTAAATTTATCTGAAAACTGATTAGGTATGATTAAATTAGATTAAATATTGATGGATTGCAAGTTGACTTAATTACCAAACTAACCCTAGTGGTCCACTATCTCACACACATTTGAGCCTTACACTTGATCATAACATAACTCCTTCAGCCTTTCTTCTTGAGCCTTAGCCGACCAAGAGAGGGAGAGAGTGAGAGAATTGGATTCCATCTTGAGTTTTGCTTGCTAATTGAAGAAATTGAAGGTTGATCGTTAATTTGAGCTCCCTAAATCTTGAATACAAGACTAAGGTAGGAAACTCATCTTCTTATTGTTGCCATTGAGCTAGTTCTTGCATGATTCATGCTTCATTGTAGAACTAAGTCATGTTTTGGTTCATTGTTGTTGAATTGAAGCTCAATCCTTGCATGCATGGTTGTATTGTAGATGTTGAGTTGTCTTCATGGCAAAATGTTACATGCATGTCCACAATTATGTTTAAGTCCATGATTTCATCATGTTTTGGAAACAATTGGCTCCTTAGAGCATCAAATTGAAGCTTTGAATTGATTTGAATTCATGCATGGTTGCATGTTCTCTATGTTCATGAAATTGGTTTGAAATGGGTTTGAATTAAACACCCTTGGGCTTTGATTTCTCAAATTGAGTTTTGAATCATGTTATTCCATGTGTTTACAAGTGTTTTTCCAGAAATTAGCCCAAGAGGATTGCAAATTATGCTTTTGAGCTTGAGTTTGAGCTTGGAGGTGCAATCTGGAATTTCCAGATTCTGCACTTCCGCTTGAGCGGGTTAAGTGACGCTCGAGCGTGGAATCCGAGCATCTAGTATCTCGGCACTGTTTTACAGTCCGCTCGAGCGGAGGATTGGGCGCTCGAGCGGAGTCATGTGTCTCGAGCTCGAGCGGGCGTCGAGCGTCCGTCGAGCAGAGATTTCACCCATCCAGTACTTTTACAGTACGCTCGAGCGGGATATCTGACGCTCGAGCGTGTACCTTTGTTGCATGACCGCTCGAGCGGGGAAACCTGAGCTCGAGCGGGACTCTGTTTTTCTGAAAACTTCTGAAACTGTTTTTAAACGTGCATCTTTGCATCCTCATCCCATTCTAGGCATTCTTAGGCCTAGTTTAAGGCGTCTTGTTGAGGGTGTAGATGTAGAACACACCGAGGCAAATTAGGGATTAAATTATTATCTTTCCCAGCTGTATAGCTTAGTGTGTTCAATCTATTAACTGTGTAGGGTTGGCGACTGGGGAGGCACGCTCTAGCATACTGTAGCCCAAAACTCTGTGAGTAACGATTGTGTAAAGATATGTTCACAAATGATTATCTTCTGAACAACTGAACTGTACTGTTTTCTGAACTGATTACTGTTAATTGAATGAATGTATGTCCTATATTCTGAACTGTATTGTGGCATCCTTAGCACCTACTGTTTACTGTTACTGTGACAGAAATCTCTGTCGGTTCCCTTGTTGGAACCACTACTGTTACTGACTGATGGCCATCATTTACTGCTCGGTCTTTTAAGACCTACTGTTTACTGTACTGTTATGCTAATGGATGTACCACATATGACTGTACTGACTGAACGACTGAAATACTGATTTAATGAACTGTTTTCATACTGTAAGGACATTCATTCTTAACCTCTTTATGCATTATGTTATTCACTGGGCTTTAACTCACTGTTTATATATATATGTAGGTGTTCAGGCACCAGACCGCGGCTATGAGCGTCAGGGTTACTCCAGTTTTGTCGAGCCAACTACCGTGCCTCACTGCGAGGTTCCAAGCCTATCTTGCTAAGGCTTAGGAGTGTTTTAGGACTCCCCCTTCTGTACTGTCGCGCTGTTTTGTAATAACTGAATGGATTGTATAGACTGAACGTTTACTGTACTGCTATGTAAGGGATGGAGTCCCTAGTCTAAATAATTGTATATACTGTGCATACTGTTCTGTACCGTTCGTGTATATATGTATGAAAAGTCTTTTTTGCATACAGACTGTCACAGCTCATTGGACATTGTTTCTTTACTGTTTTGGCTTCCGCCAGGCCCTGTACTCTGTTTTACTGTTCTACTGTTCTGCAGACCTTCGGTAATCTCGGATTACTGGCTGGTTACGGTACTAAACCCATAGGGCCGGGTTTGGGTCGTGACAATAAGCCTTGGTTTGGTTTTCATTGGGACTAAATAAGCATATAAGGACAAAAAAAACTTACAAAATCACAAAATGACAAAACACTTGATTTAAGATGCAAAATTACCAAACTTACCCATATACAAACAAAAAATCAAAAAAATATCATTTCTAAATTGTGAACAATTTTATCATTTCAATACAAAAAGTCAAAAAAATCAAACAAAAAAACTAAATAAATAAAAAAATCTCAAATTAAAAAAATCTAAAAAGTCAAAAAAGCTAACATCGTCAAACGAACCCTAAATTTACTCCAAGATACCGTGCGTGTGTATTGCGTGAGTTCCTACTTGATTCTAGACTGTTGAAAGATTATCCCTTATGAGAGAATCAATTAATATTAGTTGCAAGTAAAAACACAAAAGCATCTTTGATTTTTGTACAGCATATTTGAATGAATGGATATAAAGTTGTATGAACAACCAAAATAGTTTGATTAGTAGAGCCCTCATTGGACCACACCACAACAAACACAAGAAGGTGGAAATAAAGCTTCAAATTACAAGGACTTTACCAGATATGGGAATGCCCCATCCACTCCTATTGTCCACACAAGTTTTGGGTTGTTTGCTTCAATTTATTTGAATTTTTTATTTTTATTTTGAGAGTTTGTGTTAAACTATTGATACAGTTTATTAAGAAAAAGGTTAAATAAACCCACCAAAAAATTATTTTAAAAATTGAGGAGTATTTTTGACCTCTCCTTTTAAATTATTAATTATTAATTTTTAATAAATTACATTATGCAGCACATTTATCCCATGGCACATGCTATTTAGGGGTGTTCAAAGAAAAATTGTTTATAAGTTAGGAGGAACTTACGTATAGGTCATAATGTGTATTTATTGTCTAATAAGTTATGTGAGAATTAATGATATTTTTTATCAAATACTATTAAAAAAATCACTAATTATTAATTTTCAGCGACAATTTAAAAATTTTATTATAAAAATATCACTAATTATAAGTTTCAGTGACAATATAAAAAAATATCACAAAAAATGTCACTAATTTTTAATTTTCAACAACAGTTTGAAAATTTTATTACAGCAAAATATCACTAATTGTAAGTTATAACGATAATTTATAAAAATAGTGACAAGAAAAAAAAATCTTTAATTGTCAATTTTTAACGAAATATAAAAAAAAAGTCATAAAAAATTATTTTTAACAATGATTTTATTAAGATTTATTTTTAATTTACCCTATAATAGAGTTATAACTTATATGAGAGAGCTTTATTCAATTTTATGATTAAATTTTGTATATACTGAAGAATTGATGTGCAAAAATTGTCAATTAAAAAAAATTAACTCAAAATAACTTAAAAGTTTTAGTGAAATTATATTTTCTAGTCAATAGGTTGATTGTGTTCTACACGCAAATTCACGGATTCTAACCAATTATTGGCCATGTGTCGTATGAATAGTTTGGATTAATAATAGTTATAAAAAAAAGGGTGATACACCAATAAATTTTAAATTAATAATTTATACACTATTTAGTTTTAAATTTTTTTTTTATAGACTGAAAGGTTCTATTATAGAGAAATTAACTATAGAGGGCATATACATCAAATATCATCATCATCAAAACAACATCAAATATTATAACATCATTATGAAAACAATATCAAACATTATCATCAAAACAACATCAAACATCACAACATCATCATCAAACAACATCAAACATCATCATCAAAACATCAACTACATCACCGTCACTAAAAAAACATTATCAAAATTCAGTAACATCATAAAAACACCATCAAACATCGTCAACTACATCACCAACATCACTAAAAAAAAATCATCAAATATCAACAAAAACCAACGACATCAAACATTAACACAACAACATCAAAAACATCAACAACAACATCAATCTTTTTCTTTTTTCTTTGTGGGTTTAGGTTAAAACCCAAAAAGAAGAACCCAAAAAGGCAAAGAGAGCCGAGATTTGCGTTCATGACAAACAGTGAGGCTGATCACTTGGATGATGGGTATAGATGGAGGAAGTACGGTCAAAAAGCTGTGAAAAATAGCCCTTTTCCAAGGTATAATACCATCACAGATTTTCCAATGTTTTGGTCCCCATTTTTGTTTGATATATGATTTTCTTAATAGTCCCTCTGAGATCGGAACATCAGCGACGTGAGATCGGAACATCAACATCAGCGATCGTGAGATCGGAACATCAACATCGCAACACGTTTGCTACATCAACGCCATGATCAACATCGCAACATCAGCGCCGTGAGATCGGAACATCAGCGCCGTGAAATCTCCTTCTCTATCAGAATTGCTGATCAATTCACCGGAAAACAATTACACAGCGATTCTATTCCTTGCGCAATGAGATCTCTGCAGATCTAATTCAAAATAGGTAACTATATATATATATATATATATGTATTTGTGTATCTTCCTTCTTTTGTTGAATCTGGACGTTTACATGTTTCTTCTTTTTTTTTTTTTTTTTTTTTTTGGTGGGTTTGATTCGAAATCGATTTCTGCGTATTGGGTTGTGGGTTTGGTTCGAAATCGATTTCTGCGTATTGGGTTAATTTAGGTCTGATCTGTTCGTTGGGATTGTAAGAAGTTAGGGTTTCAAAGGTTTATGGATTGATTGGTTTGTGTTACTTCTGATGTTCACCATGTTAATGATGTTGTTATTGTTCATGATGATGTTCACGATGTAAAAACCCTAGGCGTTCTAATGATGTTTGATGATTTTGCTAATATTTTGATGATGTTGATAATGTATATTAGATGTTGTTTTAATGATGATGTTTGATGTTATTTTGATGATGATGTATAAATGAGACTACATGGTGCATAAGAAAACTTTTAGAACTAAATGGTTCAACTTTTCAGAAAATAGGATTTATGGGTAAATTTTCCAGAAAAAAAATAAATTAAAAAATTAATAAGATAAAATATTATACTTCTTCCGTCCCACAATATTAGTCCTCTATTCCATTTTTTATTGTCCCAAAATATTAATTCCTTTTCAAAAATCAAGTACAAAAATAATATAAATTTCCTATTTTGTCATTCTTTTAAATTCATAAACAATATAAAAAGTACAATTATGTCATTGATATTTTCCAAAAAATGTACTATCAAAGGATAATTTTAGAAAATCAACTTTTTTTAAAATACAATAATTGTACTACAAAAAAAAATAAATTCCTCAAAAGGGACCATTATTTTGGAACGGAGGGAGTATCTAAATTATAATCATTTTATTTTTTCACTCACAAAAGTAAAAAAAAGTCAAAAAGTTCATCTCAAACGAAACTTTTTAGTCCCAAACTAAAATAATTAAAAAAATAAAAAGTCAAAACGCTAATTACATCCCAAACGAAGGCATAGAGTGTCACCCATATTGATATGTCAATTTACACATAAAATTTAGGAATAATTACATTTTACCCCCTGTGGTTTCCCGCGTTTTCATATTACCTCACTAACGTTGATAAATGTATTCATAAATTTCCTGTATTTTTGACTGAAGTGCAAAAGTGACAGAACCTGCTAAATTTAATAGTGCGTGAAGCAAACGTGCCAGAAAAACGTGTCTGCACTGAAATTAGAGATTTTAGCATCAAATTTAAAATTTTAAGTGACCAATTTACCCTCTCACTTATATATATATATATATATATATTCCAAACAACTTGAAGGTCAGAACTAACAAATTCAGTACTAAATAATTTTTCTTTACAGCAAGGAGTTTATAGTTCTCATACGATTGTGATTTCACTCTTGTTTAATATTTTCACTCATTCCGTTTAATATCCTCCTCTTGTTTACACTTTTATTTTACTCCCTTTGCTGCCACTCATTCCGTTTAACATCCTCATGTACAGAAGCCATATGCTCTACAAGCATCAACTCAAAGATGAGCATGGAAAAAAACCTTATTACCACCAGTTGGAAAATTTGGATAGAAAATTTTTGTACATAAAAATAGTGAACAGATAAAAAATTAGGCAGTATAATTTGGACCGATAAAAAATTAGGCAGGTAAAATTTGGGTAAATAAAATGGGAGCTTTTTTGATAAATCCATTTTCTAGGAGTTTTATTCCATCCAACCCATATTCTTTTTGACTATTCCATCAGGTCCAATTTGAGATAAGAAGACCAAAATACCCTTTTCATCTACTTATGTTCTATTTAGTTCACATTATTTTCTTATGTTTCAATAAGTCCTATGGGTGACATAATTACCAAAATACCCTTAATGTGAATGTTCACACCGTCAATATAAATATTTATATTGTCAATGTGTAGGGGCCCGGCTCATGTCGATCCTTATGGGTGCCCGGAAAAATTCGAGTCTGGCCGGGCCGGCCCACAAGCCAAAAAAATAGGCCCGACCCGGCCCGTTGATAATATGAATATTCACATTGACAAGTTAACATTCACATTGATAGGAGTGTAAAATTGGTCTGCGGCCCGTGGGCGGCCCGAAACCAGCCCGTTGCCCGAGGCGGGCCGGGGCCGGCCCGTTCACAATATGAATATTCACATTGACATATTAACATTAACATTAACATTGACAAGAGTGTAAAATTGGCCCATGACCCGTGGACAGCCCGAAGCCCTGGTCCGGGCCAGGGTCGGGGTGGGCCCGGCCCGGCCCGTTGACAATGTGAATATTCATATTGTCATGTTAACATTCACATTGATAGGAGTGTAAAATTAGCTCGCGGCCTGTGGCCGGCCCGAAACCCGCTTGCGGCTCGTGGGCTGCCCTGGACGGGCCCGGCCCGACCCGTTGATAATGTAAATATTCACATTGACATGTTAATATTCACATTGATAAGAGTATAAAATTAGCTTGCGTCCCGTGGCTGCCCGAAACTAGCCCACGGCCCGTAGGCGGCCCGGGGCGGGCCCGACCCGGCCTGTTGACAATGTGAATATTCACATTGACATATTAACATTCGCATTGATAAGAGTGTAAAATTGACTCGCGTCCCATGGGCGGCCCGGGGCGAGCCTGGTCCGGCCCGTTGATAATGTGAATATTCACATTGACATATTAACATTCACATTGATAGAAGTACAAAATTGGCCCGTGGCCCATGGACGGCCCGAAGCCCGCCCCTTGACCAGGGCGGGCCCGGCCCGGCTCGTTGATAATGTGAATATTCACATTGACATATTAACATTAACATTGATAAGAGTGTAAAATTAGCCCGTGACCCGTGGGCAGCCCAAAGCCCGGCCTCGGGCCGACGCGGGCCCGACCCGTTAACAACGTGAATATTCACATTGATATGTTAACATTTACATTGATAAGAGTGTAACATTAGCTCGTGCCCCGTGGTTGCCCGAAACACGCCCACGGCCCGTGGGCAGCCCGAGGCGGGCTCGGCCCGGCCTGTTGACAATGTGAATATTCACATTGACATGTTAACATTCACATTGATAAGAGTGTAAAATTGACTTGCGTCCCATGGGCGGCCCAAGGTGGCCCGGGTTTGGGTTCGGGCCTACCCCGGGCCGCGGGCGAGTTACGGGCAGCGGACAAGTTTTACACTCCTATCAATGTTAATGCTAACATGTCAATGTGAATATTCGCATTGTCACGGGTCGGGCCAAGCCCGCGTCGGGCTGCGATTGGGCTTCGGGCTACCCACGGGCTGTGGGTCAATTTTACACTCCTATCAATGTGAATATTAACATGTCAGTGTGAATATTCACATTACCAACGAGCCGGGCCTGCCCTGACCCGATGTCGGGCTATGGGCTGCCCACGGGTCACGGGCCAATTGTACACTCTTATCAATGTGAATGTTAACATGTCAATGTGAATATTCACATTGTCAACAGGCCGGGCCGGGCCAGTCCCGGGTCGCCACGGGCCGTGGACGGGTTTCGGGCAGCCACGGGGCGCGGGCTAATTTTACACTCCTATCAATGCGCATGTTAACATGTCAATGTGAATATTCACATTGTCACGGGTTGGGCCAAGCCCGCCTCGGGCTGCGGTCAGGTTTCGGGCCGCCCAAGGGCTACGGGCCAATTTTACACTCTTATCAATATGAATGTTAACATGTCAATGTGAATATTCACATTGTCAACGGGCCGGGCCCCCCCGGGCAACGGGCGGTCTTTTGGCCGTCCATGGGCCGCGGGCCAATTTTATACTCTTATCAATGTGAATGTTAACATGTCAATGTGAATATTCACATTGTCAACGGGCCGGACTGGGCTCGCTCCGGGCCGCCCATGGGCGGCAGACGGGTTTCGCGCCGCCACGGGACGGGGGCCAATTTTACACTCCTATTAATGTGAATGTTAACATGTCAATGTGAATGTGAATATTCACATTGTCAACGGGCCGGGCCGAGTCGGGCCCGCCCTGGGCAGTTGTCTAGTTTTATACTCTTATCAATGTGAATGTTAACATGTCAATGTGAACATTCACATTGTCAACAGGCCGGGTCGGGCCCGCGCCACATGCCGTGGGTGGGTTTCGGGCAGTTACGAGGCGCGGGCTAATTTTACACTCCTATCAATATGAATGTTAATATATCAATGTGAATATTCACATTGTCAACGGGTCGGGCCCGGCCCACCCCGGGCTGCGGGCGAGCTTTTGGCCGCCCATGGGCTACGGCCCAATTTTATACTCTTATCAATTTGAATGTTAACATGTCAATGTGAATATTCACATTGTCAACGGGCCGAACCGGGCCCGCCCCGGGCCGCCCATGGGCCGCGGGCGAGTTTCGCGTTGCCACGGGACGGGGGCCAATTTTACACTCCTATTAATGTGAATTTTAACATGTCAATGTGAATATTCACATTGTCAACGGGCCGGGCCCGCCCTGGCTAGCGGGCGGGTTTCGAGCCGCCCACGGGCCAATTTACATTCCTATAAATGTGAATTTTAAAATATAAATGTTCACATCATTAAATTGCTAATCGTTGAAAAAATATTTATAAGGGTATCAAAATTAAATATAAGGGCATAAGTGTCCAAGAAAATAGTGTAAATCAAGAAAATGGACTTTATGGAATAAAACTATACATACATGGGACTAAATGGGTTAAAAAATTCCTTCATGGACGGGTTAAAACACTTCTAAATTGGACTTATCAATAAAAACCCCGAATAAAAAACTTGCATAGATAAAATTTGAATAGATAGAAAATTTATACAAAAAAAATAAAATAAATAAACAGATAGACAAAAAAAAATTGAATATATAGAAAATAATTTGAATAGATAATAAAAAAGTTAACAGATAAATTAAAGATAAAATTGAAAATAAAAATGTCCTTTAAAACAAGTAAAATGATCTCTCACCAAACTATTCCACCAAACTATTCCACAAATGATGGACTTCTCATAAATAAATAAAAAAATACACTAAACTTAATGTCTTAGACACCTCTAAATTAGATTTATCACCAATTTTCTTACAAATATAAGGTGTAAATAAATAAAATTAAAATTACGAGAACAGAAATCAATTTTATTGAAATTAAAAGGATAAATAATGCAATTAACCCACTAAACAACCCAATTGAGTCCGATAAGACAAACCTTGTGTCTAAAGAAATAGAATTATGTAACCAAATATATGGGCATGGCTGACGTAGAGATCCACTGCTGCGGCTCCACATCAAGCTCCCTGAGGCAGACGTAGGGTATCTCCGCCTCCTCCTTCCTCGTCGGCGTCGTTGTCCCGGCCAGCGGCCCGGACGACGGCCGACTGGTGGTCCGGCACGGCGTCGTCCACCCACTTCGGCTCTCGGTGATGTACAGCGGCTCCGACACAGATCCCAAAAGGGGTCGGGCTCGAGGGGGCCCAACGCCGTCGCCGTGGGTGGTCGATTTCTTCGGCCGGAAGAATCGCAGGGCGGTCATCCACCATCTCCTCTTGGTCTTCCTGGTCCTGTCGAAGTTGTCTTTGGAGATGGGTTTTTGGAGCTTGAAGTGCGGAGGAGAGTCTACTACGGATCTCGAGGAGGTCTCAAGCTTGTGCTTCTTTGCTTCCTCTAATACCTTCGTTTTGCGGTACATGTACAAACACAAAACATGCGTCAGAAAACTTCGAATTCATATGAATTTGAATTTATATGCATGCATGTATGTATGTATGTTTTTAAGGACCTGAAAGTAATCGATTTGGGGGTCGAAGCCATAGTCGCTGAAGTGGTTGTTGGGGTCTGGGATTGGAACAATTGGGGACTTGTTCGACATGGCTTCTCTCTCCCTCTAGACTCCCTCTGTTTTTGCTTTCTTCTCTGCTATGACTTCAAGTAAAGGGCAATGGTGCTGAGTCTTAACTTTTGCATAAGGAAAAGGGTGAGTGCAGTGAGAGAAAGAGAGAGAGAGAGAGAGAGAGACAGTTGCAAATGAGGAGGAGCTTTTTGAGGCTCAAGGTGGGAATTGAATTGTGCAAGGAGGGCCTACTAAGGAGTCAATGCACTCACATTTGTTTTTGGAGTCCAATGATACCTCCATTTACGCGCATTTATGATCTCAAACACATCACAACACACCTATTTTATATCAAGTGGTTAAGAAACATCTATATAAGAGCATCCCTAACTGTAAATTAAAATTTTCATTAAATTTGAATAAAAAAAAATTAATTTTTTTAATTTGATACCATTTATTCCAACTGTGCATTAAGAAAAGTGGTCGATCGGTAAAGCATTTTTTTTTTAATCTATTTGAACCTTTTTGACTGTTTGAACCTACCTATTTGAAAGAGAACCGGTCGACTGGTTGGTCAACCGGCCGGTCAACCTGATCTCTTCCAACGGTCACGCACAGTAATTTGATGAAACCTACATTTTGTTCTCAGTTTGATAATTTTTTTGTTCAATTCTCATTTTTATACAAATTTGGTGAAACCGTTAGAGCTCTAAAAAGTACATTTTTCACCAAATTTCAAATTTGATGCCAGATTTGCTGAACCGTTGGAGATGGTCTAAGGAAAAGAGAATGAGTAATATTAAGGATATTAATTTTTTTTATTAAATAATCTCTTATACAGGTGTGGAGTTTGTAATTTTATAGATCGCACACTCAAAAAAATATGCTGTATATTTCATTTATAATATTCAAAAAAAATATACTAAGTATTTATGTAAAGGCTTGACACGTATCGATTATCAAGTGAATATAAATGAAATTAAAAAATTCAGTTTTAATTACTAATAAATATTACAAACCCAACCATTGAAATCTAATAACTATTAATTAATAAAAAATGCTATAAATCCCAAAGTTTCTATCAAATGAATGACTAAATGTCGCACATAGGTGTGAGGTTCATAAAAGTGTGGATCCCACATCCATGTGAGATATTTAGTCATTTATTTGGTAGAAAATTTAGTATCCTCGGCATTACTCTTGATTAATAGAATGCAACAATTGAAAGGCCTCAAACCACATTTCTTTGTCTTCTCAAATGTTCTTTTTCTTTTTAGTTCGTGCATTCATTCTAATATTGATAGAAAATTGGACGTGTGAAAGAATGAGGGATATTAAAATTATATATTGAGTTATGTAATTATTGTGATGAAAAATAAAGGTTGTCTTCCTCTTCTATGACGATTTATCTGGTGATACCTTCAATTAAAATGTCAGGTGTGCTTTTATATCATTATTGAACGTTGCTTTCATTTTTTTTAAATACTTTGTCTCACAATTATTTGTGTTTTGTCTTATGAAATTTATTACATCTGTGCTTGCTAAAACTATTAGATGAACTTAATGCAAGAAGTGCAAATTATTTTAATATCATTCTCAGGACTAGAAGTACAAAAAAATACACAAAAAGTATATGAATAAACAAAATTTTACAAAATTTGATTGTGAGTCTCACTTCTTAAAAATCCTATAAATCATTTAGTTTTTGTATTATATTTTATGTAATTTTTTATATATATAGTGTTCTTTATTTTCTTTAAAACTTTATTTTTTAAAATTAATTAATAAATAAATAAATCTTTTTTTTATTTCAAACAATTTCATTTTGTTTTTATTATTTATTTTTTCTTAAAGTAATTTTAGTTTTGGACAATTACTTACTTTATATATATATATATATATATTGTAATTTTGTGCATTCTAAGTGTACGATATTTTCACTAATACACTCAGAGATGCACTATGAAAGAAGTATCATGCGAAAATCAAGTAAGAAGACGAAAAATAAATAAAACAATACAATGAATGTAAAACAAAGATCAAAGATCAAAACTCCAAAAACAAACAAACAAACAAACAAAAAAAATAAGTAGAATAAAACATTTAACAATAAACATTTAAAAATTTGTAACAAAATTTTATAACTTTGATTTTTGCTAAGAAAATCCTATTTGGTACTAGTTAATTAAAATGCTTTTAAAATATATTTTTTAAAAAATTTGAAATTAAAATTACAGTAAATTTATGTAAGCAAAATTGCTAGCCAAATTGTTTTACTTAATGTATAATATTTATATTGACTATCTTTTTCTAGTTTATTTTTTAAAATATTTATATAAAAGTAAAAAAATATTGTTAGGAATAAATTTCTTCTTAATTTAGTTATAAATTTTGAATAAAAGTAAACATAAAATAATTAATTGAACATGATACTGATGGGCACCGACGAGGGCCCAACTCACGGATCAGGGCCCAGTCCACATTCTTGCGACCAAAGCCCAATAACATCAATACTAGGCTAGGACCAATAACATTCAAACACTTGCCAAACAGGGGCCTAGACACATAAGCAGACAAAGATTCTGCAAAGTTATTGCACCACATATCAGCCATTAATGAGACTCTCATAGCATTAAATGAGACAACCTCCTCACGTCGGAATATACAGACTCACCATGAACAATGCAAGCTACAACATAGACTTTTGGTTAACACGACAAGCTGGAATGGACAAAGAAATGATGAGCAAATGATATAAAGAAGTTTCCGAGATACATAAGAGGTTAAGTTTTTCTCTTCCCCTCTTCTCTATCTCTACTCAGTCAATCTCTCCAATTCTAACTTGATCGTCGGAGGGTCTGTCGGGGGATTACCTCCCCATTTGGACCTTTTTATAGGGGCACTCCACAGACTTCAGGGCCTGCAGACCTGTTGGGAGCTTAGACCAGCTCGACCCAGCTCTCGTCAAGAAAACTACATTATCAGTTGGCGCCATCTGTGGGAAATTTCATTGAAGAAAGATAGTTGTGTTCATTGTCGTCAAAAGAAACCCCGTATTCATCCTACATCAAAGTGGATGGTTACGACTAGATCCATGGCTTTCCAACACAATGCTGGTAACCTCGAAGCTGAGCCCTCCAACCCAAATAACCCACCTCTATATTTCGTAGAACTCACCAACAGCATCAACCGACTGACTGAACAGAACCAGGCCTTGATCAATGCTTTACTCCAACGTAACCTGCCTATCCTACCTCCACCACAACCAATGGTTCCCCCGCACCCGAAACAAGCCCACCATCACCATCAATTCCCACCACATGTGTCTCGAGGAACACTTCCACTCTTCCCCCTGAGGCCCCAATCATCGAATCTTGATGGTCTGCACTGCCTTCCGTCAGGCTCGTAACCTCACCAAAATATGCTACCATCTTTCCATAACCACCCTTTACCACACCATACAGTCGCCTATGAAGGTGAGGCTATCATTGTTCAACCCCTGATCCCTGTCTGTGGGGATAATGCTCCCATCTGGGATGAAGAACTGCGGGCCATGAAACTCCAACTACAGGAGGTCATGCAGAACATGTAGCACAAGACTTCCTTTACCATCAACTCCCTTTTCACTGTCTCTATCTGGGATAAAGCTCTTCTTTCTAAGTTCAAGATGCTATCGATCGAAACCTTTGATGGTACCACAGACCCCATCGACCATGTAGAAGCATACCAAACACTCATGATCTTATACGTCTTTCTAGACAAAATCATGTGTCGCACTTTCCCTGTCACGCGCCTTTGGTTCAGTCAGCTCCCCCCAGACTCAGTCACTTCATTTCGCCAGCTCAGCAAATCCTTCCTAAGCCATTTCATCGGTGCTCAGCAATAACGACATCCGGCCACCCAACTGCTAAACATCCGGCAGATAGAGGGAAAGTCGTTACGCGGCTATGTCACCTGCTTCAACACCGAAGCCCTCAAAGTTGAGGAAAACGACGACAAGGTCATTCTCACAACCTTCATGGCCGGTTTGCGCCAGCCCGATTTTCTTTTCTTCTTCTCCAAAAATCCCCTAATGACCATTGCCTCCCTTCTCACCAAAGCCCAAAAATACATGAACGCCAAAGACACTCTAGTAGCTCGCTAAGACTCCACTTTCAAAATCCCGCCCTCCAAGGACAAAAAAAAAAAAAAAGAGCCTGAGCCACGACCCTCGCAATACACATATCGACCTGTAACAACCCTCATACTGTTTACTGATTAATGACCGATTGATCACCGATTACTGTTAAACGAGACTGATAATGACTGATAACTGACTGATAATTGAACTGATTAAAAGTACTGAACTGACTGACTGAAACTGGAAACCGAATTGATTGAGTATATGTTAGTTAAATTGCATTCTATCTGTTTGATTGTATGATTATCTGTTCATACTTATATGTTTAAACTGCTAATTGAAGGCCTTATCGGCGGCCGAATTAGAAACTGATTGATGTTTAATGATCATCATAATTTATGTGATTTTGTGGTGTATTTACCTGAAAACTGATTAGGTATGATTAAATTAGATTAAAATATGCTAATTAAAGAGTTGGACTTAATTACCGTTTTGCCCTTGAGTGGGCCACTACCTCTACACTTTGAGCTCATTATACTTGAGCCAAACACATTTGCTCAGCCATTTCTTCTTGTTCTAGCCGAATTTAGAGAGAGAGGAAGTGAGAGTCTTGAGTTCATTTCAATATTGCTTAGAATTTGAAGAGAATTGAAGGTTGATTGTTGCTTTGTGGTCCTACACTTGGAATTGAGGCTCTAGGTAAGGGAACTCAACCTTTATTGATGTGTTTGAGCTAGTTCTTGCATGAGTCATGCTTCATTGTAGAACTAAGTCATATTTTGGTTCATTGTTGTTGATTTGAAGCTCATTTCATGCATGCATGTTTGTATTGTAGATGTTTGAGTTGTTTTCATGGCAAAGGGTTACATGCATGTTCATAATCATGTTTAAGTCCATGATTTCACCATGTTTTGAAAAGAATTGGCTCCTGAGAGCATCAAATTGAAGCTTCAAAATGGTTTGAATTCATGCATGTTTGCATGTTCATCTTGTGCTTGAAAAACGGTTTAAATTGGGTTTGAATTAAACACCCTTGGGCTTTGATTTCTTAAAATTGAGCTTTGAAACATGATATCCTATGTGTTTATAAATGTTTTCCAGAAAATGGGCCCAAGAGGATTGGTTTTGATGCTTTTGAGCTTGGTTTTGGACCTGGAGCTCGAATCTGGGATTTCCAGATTTCCGTCGTCCGCTCGAGCGGGGGAAGTGCCGCTCGAGCGGGAAAATCGAGCTTCCAGCATCTTGCACTGTTTTACAGTCCGCTCGAGCGGAGGATTGGGCGCTCGAGCGGAGTCATGTCTCAAGCTCGAGCGGGCGTCGAGCGGGGATTTCACCCATCCAGTACCTTTACAGTACGCTCGAGCGGGAAAGTTTGCGCTCGAGCGAGTACCTTTGTTTGCCTGTACGCTCGAGCGGGGAAACCTGAGCTCGAGCGGGACTCTGTTTTTCTGAAAATCCTGAAAATCCTTTTAAATGTGCATTTTTGCATCCTCATCCCATCCTAGGTATTCTTAGGCCTAGTTTAAGGCATTTAGATGAGGATATCGTTGTAGAACACACCAAGGCAAATTAGGGATTAAGTTATGATATTTCCCAACTGTGTAGCTTAGTGTGTGTTCAACCTGTGAACTGTGTAGGGTTGGCAACTGGGGAGACACGCTCTAGCATACTGTAGCCCAGAACTCTGTGAGTAACAATTGTGTAAAGATATGTTCAACTGATATCTTTTGAATACTGAACTGAACTGTTTACTGAACTGGTATTATTTACTGAATGAATGTATGTCCTTTATTTCTGAACTGTACTGTGGCATCCTTAGTACTTACTGTTTACTGTTACTGTTACTGCGACAGAATTCTCTGTCGGTTCCCTCGTGGAACCACTACTGTTTACTGACTGATGGCCATCATTACTGTTCGGTCTTTTAAGACCTACTGTTACTGTTATGCTAATGGATGTACCACATATGACTGTTTACTGTACTGAACAACTGAAATACTGATTGAATTGAACTGTTTTCATCACTGTAAGGACATTCATTCTAAACCCCTTTACGCATTATGTTATTCACTGGGCTTTAGCTCACTGCTTATATATATATGTAGGTGTACAGGCACCAGATCGGAGCTAGGAGCGTCAGGGTAACTCCAGTTTTGTCAAGCCAGCCTATGTGCCTCACTGCGAGGTTCCGAGTTGCCATGCTATGGCTTGGGGGTGTTTTGTTTGTTTTCCCCCGTCTGTTTCCATACTGTTTGGACTACTGTACTGTTATAAAGGGATTAGGTCCCTGTACTGAGTGACTGTAAATTCTGTATAGACCGTACTGTTTTGTATAGACAGACTGTCCACTGTACCGCTATCTAGGGTAGAGTCCCTAGTTTGAATGAATGTAAATATTGTGCATACTGTTCTGTACTGTTTATGTATTAATGCATGAAAAATCTTTTTGGCATACAGACTGTCACAGCTCATTGGACATTGTTTAATTACTGTATTGGCTTCCGCCAGGCCCTGTACTCTGTTTTACTGTATTACTGTTAAGCAGGCCTTCGGTAATCTCGAATTACTGGCCGGTTACGGTGCTAAACCCATAGGGCCGGGTTTGGGCTGTGACACGACCCTTATCACACCCAGATCGGCCTGCACGCTCGGACCGACCGCACCAACCCCCCCACTTGGTCGATTCGATCGATACACCCCTGTCAACTCACCCATGGAGCAAGTCCTAAACCAAATTCAACGAGACTATAACCTGAAATGGACTCAACCATCCAGATCTCCATCCACCCGACGAGATCAATCAAAGTACTGCCATTTCCATCAAGACCACGGCCACAACATTGACGAATGTGTCAACCTCAAAGACCAGGTTGAGGATCTGGTCCGTCAGGGATGCCTCTGTTGATTCACCACAGCCCGTCCCCCGCAGAGGCCTAGAACTGGCCCCCCAAACCATAACCGCCAATACACTCTCCTTCGACGGCCAGCACAACCTGAGCAGAATGATGACCGGCCTCAACACCAACTCCGAGATCACGACGATGCCCCCCCCGCTAGGCGAAATATGGGTCATCGTTGGCAGCCTCGCGTGCGGCGGACCGTCCCGGTCAGCACAGCGAGCTGAGCTCCGAAAAATCCGACAAGGATTCAATAGAGAAGTGGCTACGGTGGACCGGCCCCATAAACAACCTATGCAATGGTTCGAGCCGGTCACCTTCACAACGGTAGACTACACAGGCGTTCGCTATCCTCATGATGACCCTCTGGTCATCTTTGCCCAGTTGTCAAACTACAAAGTCAGGAGAGTTCTGGTCGACAACAGTAGTTCCTCAAACATCATCTTCCTCAACGCCTATCGCCAACTAAAGGTCGAAAAAGAGAAGTTGTCACCTCTACAAACCCCCCTAGTGGGCTTTACCGGCGATCGGATCACATCCACGGGCTCCATCGACCTCTCCATCACCATCGGAGAATATCCGCGACAATCCACCAAACTGCTTACTTTTCTCGTCGTCGATTGTCCCTCTGCTTACAACATCATATTAGGGCGCACCGCTCATAAAGCCTTTCAAGCCGTAACCTCCACGTACTATCTAGCCATGAAATTTCCCACTGACCAGAGGGTCGGTACCGTGAGAGGAGAGCAGACCGTAGCCCGAGATGCTATGTTGCCTCATTAAATAGAGTCAAAATAAAAGAAGCTATGATCATCGAAGGCCTAGATGTCCGAGACGAGAAAGAATTAGTTAGAAGAAAACTGGTGAAGGAACTTGTCGAGGCACCTGTCGATCCCATAGATTCAACAAAAACAACTAAGATCGGCAGCAGCTGTCTTCTCAGGCCAAGGCCGATCTCACGACCCTTCTAATTGAACACAATGATGTCTTTGCTTGGACCCATTCAGACATGCCAGGTATCAACCCTTCTTTTATCACCCATCGTCTTAGCATTGAACCCCAATTCCGATCATTTTGCCAAAAGCAATGCATTTTTCATCCAGAATGTAACAACCTCATCGCTGCTGAAGTTGACAAGCTGCTTAAGGCATAGTTCATCATAAATGAGGACTATCTCAGATGATTGTCCAACGTGGTCCTAGTTTGAAAAAATAACAGCAAATGGAGACTCTGTGTCAACTACTCCGACCTCAACCAAGCCTGCCCCAAAGACAGCTACCCTCTCCCTAGGATAGATCTTTTGGTTGACACAATTGTTGGACATCAGATGTTTAGCTTCATGAATGCTTTTTCTGGTTATAATCAGATCTTAATGCACGCGGACGACCAAAAACACACCTCTTTCATCACTGATAGGGGGACTTATCACTACTGTGTCATGTCGTTTGGTTTGAAGAATGGTGGAGCCATTTACCAACGCCTGGTAAATGCGATTTTCCAACACTAGATAGGTTGGAATATGGAAGTTTACGTTGACGACATGCTCATTAAGAGCAAACTCTCCTCTGACCACTTGGTTGATCTGCGCGAGACTTTCCAAACCTAGTGCAAGGAAAAATGCGCTAGGTTTGGTAAGTTTTTGGGGTTCATGGTCAGCCAAAGAGGCATTGAGGTTAACCTGAAAAAGATCAAGGCCTCGATAGAAATACGGTCTCCTAGGATGGTTAAAGAAGTTCAGCGGCTAACAGGCGGAGTTGTCGCGTTTGACCGTTTTATTTCGCGAGCGACTGACAACTGTCTTCCATTCTTTAAAGTCCTCTGGCAAGCCTTCGAATGGAACATCGAGTATGAGGAAGCCTTTCAACAACTAAAACAGAGCATGGCCAACCCCACTCTTCTCTTTCAAGCATTGCCAAGTGAAACCCTCTTCCTCTACTTAGTCGTGTCCTATACTGCTGTCAGTGTTGCCCTCATCAAGGAGGACAGATTAGTACAGTCCTCGGTTTATTACATTAGCCGTGCATTCAAGGGAGCCGAACAGAACTACCCTCTATTAGAAAAAATGGCCATCGCCCTGGTCATCACCTCCAAACGTCTCCGACCCTATTTCTAAGCTCATTCTATAGTGATTCTTATCGACCAACCTTTGAAAAAGGTCATGCAACAACCAGAATCATCAGGCAGGCTCATGCCGTGGTCTGTTGAACTAAGTCAGTATGACATTTCTTACCGACCACGAACAGCCATCAAAGGCCAGGTTGTCGCCGACTTCATCTTGGAATTCACAAATCTCACATCGCACATGACCCTATTGAAGAGGAAGACCCCCATTCTTGGACTCTTTTTGTCGACGATTCATCCCGCAAAAAGGGCAGCGGAGCTGGTTTAATCCTCACTACTCCAGAAGAAGACTTTCAAATGTGCCCTCCGATTCCTATTTGAGGCAAGCAATAATCAAGCCGAATATAAAGCTCTCATAGCGGGTCTCCGATTGGCTAGAGATATCGGAGTCGACCATCTCCAAGTCCTTGGCGACTCTCGGTTGGTAGTCGCTCAGATAACAGGCAAGTTTGATAAAAAAAATGAAGCTATACGATCATACAGAGACCTTCATCTTCCTTTGACCCGCTTCTTTAATAGTTTTCGTATTCGACATGTCCCCCGGTTAGAAAACTCCCAAGTAGACGAAATGGCATAGTTAGCCTCAATCGACCAATCGAACCTTTGCTACGACATCCGGGTTGAGTACCTGTCCTATCTAGAAGTCTCACTGGATCAACGAGCAATTCACCTGCTTTAGGATGAGCCCATCCCATGGGCCCAGGACATCATCGCATTCCTCGAGCAAGGCACACTTCTAGCAGACAAACTCGATGCCGCCAAAGTCAAAACTCGCTCATTGAATTATGTCATTATTAGTGGCATCCTTTATAAGAGGGGATTCTCACGACCATATCTCAGATGCCTCAACAATGACCAAGCAACTTATGTAATGAGAGAAATACTTAAGGGGGTTTGTGAGAATCACTCTGGGGACGGTCTCTGGTTCATAAAATTCTTCGAACAGGTTACTTTTCGCCCACCCTCAATCAGGACACTGCTAGTTTCGTGATGAAGTGCGACAAATGACAGCGTTTCGTTAACATCTCCCACGTCCCTCCAACAGAGTTGCTCACGCTCAGCAGCCTTCGTCCCTTCGCTAAGTGGGAAATCGATCTCATGGGTCCCCTGCTGACTGGCAGAGGCCAAGTAAAGTTTGCCGTTATAGCTATCGATTACTTCACCAAGTGGGTCGAAGTGGAACCTCTCGCTAAGATTACTGAGTGGAATACTACTAAATTCATTTGGCAGTCCATTGTGTGCCGTTTTAGAATTCCCCAAGCCATTATCTCTGACAATGGCAAACAATTCGACAACGCCTAATTTAGGGAATTCTGCGCAGAACTTAACATCAAGACCTGTTTTTTCTCTCTAGGCCATCCTTAAGCCAACGGACAGGTGGAAGTTACCAACCGCTTCTTGTTGCGAATCATCAAGACCAAGTTGGTGGCCGCCAAAGGCCTTTGGGTAGATGAGTTACCCAACGTCCTCTGGGCCTATCGAACAACTGCCCAAACTCCAACTGGAGAGACCCCATTTCGGCTAACATACGGTGCCGAAGTGGTCATCCCTGTGGAAATCGGCTTACCAATACCTAGAGTCTTCCACTCCAATCCAAACCTCAACGACGATATTTGGAGAGCCCACCTAGATCTCATCGAGGAATTGCGAGAAACGACCGCCGTCCAACTGGCCTCATATCAACAGAAAACAAGAAAACACTATAATCGCAAAGTTCGACTGAAGCAGCAGTCCTTGCTTTTATCACTTTACATTGTTGTATATTTCATTTTGGTGATCAAGACACTTGTCCATTTTGGATCTTGCCATGCCATGCATGTACTTATGATTACAAGATTATGACAACAATTCAAGATTCCCATTATTTGTGTTGTACCTTGATTCAAAATTAAACAACATGCACTGAGTTAAACATGGCCTCAACCAGATTGAGCCCTCCAGAGCCTTAGCCAGACTGAGCATGAAGAACTCAGCCAGACTGAGTTAAACATGGCCTCAGCTAGACTGAGCCCTCCAGAGCCTCATCCAGACTGAGCATGAAGAACTCAGCCAAACTGAGTTAAACATGGCCTCAGCCAGACTGAGCCCTCCAGAGCCTCAGCCAGACTGAGCATGAAGAATTCAACCAGACTAAGTTAACACAGCCTCAGTCAAACCAAGCCTGTTAGGCTCGGTCCAACTGAGCTCTGATGAACTTAGCCAGACTGATTTGACCAACATCTCACCCTGAATGAGCAATTTTTATAACTCCACTTTATTACCAATTGTCATGACAAACCGTTTTGACAAATTTTGAGCATTTTTTATAACTTCACTTTATTACAAATTGTCGTAACGAGCCGTTTTGACAAATTTTTGGCAAGTCAACCACATGCTGTGTTTTTTTCATTTATAGATCTCTTTAGACAAGTTCTTGCACGTTCTTTCTAACTTTCAAGTAATCTTATTATAAATGTATGTTCTCTACAAATTTCAAACAAATTTATTACGACCCCAAGTTTTTTACAACTTCCAACCATTCTTTACACAGAGTTCTCGTAAACCACAAGATAATAATAACAAAAAAAAAAAAAAAAAAACACAAAAACGAGCCACATGCCCAGTCCTCACTCCTCTTCGTTGGACGCCAGGTCTTCCTCTTCCAGCCCCTCATGTAGGGGAGTCTGGGCGATGTCCTTCTCTGCTACCTTCACCAGACTAAAGTCCACATCTAGGAACAGCTCCTTTTCCCAATATCTGAAGCTCGTCCAACCGCTGTCCCAATACTAGCTCATTTCATGCTTATAGTAGTCTAACTGTTGAAAACCTTGGATTATATCTTCTTCGGTCCTCCCAACAACAGCCACACTTGATGGCCCAACACCCCTTTCACCCTCTTTGGCCAAGACCTTTGCCACCGCTATATCGATGGCCATTTGGAATTCAGGAGACCCCTTAAACTGCTCTATCGTCGCCACTCACAGGTCCGGATAAGCTGCCCCCTCAAACGACATTATCGTGGTTAACTCTGCCGCATTAGCCTTCTCCTCCCCTAAGGCCTTATCCAACTTCGCAATACGCGCATCTGCTTCTTCTTTGTTGTTCAGGGATTGGTCGTGCAGCTCTTCATTGTTGGCAAGGGCCTCTTCCAACCTTTCCTTGGCAGTGTTGCAGGCTTCCTAGACTTCGCCTACTTTTTTCTGCTCGCCTGCTAGCTCAAACTCCAGTGCTATCACCTTGTGGCGCACCACTTCCAGTTCAGATTTGGCGATTGCGAGCTCGGAGGCGACCCTAGCTTGGCTTACACTAGCGCGCTCAGCCAAGTACCCCTGCACCACCGACAAAACCTCTATCTTCTTCGCCCTCTGCACATACGCCAGCCCCTCCGTAGAGGCATTGCGTGCTGCCTTTCTCCAGCCCGCCGTCTCTGCCTTTAGGTTCTGTAATTGTGCCCGCACTCTTTCCAGTTGGGCCTTCAGCGGCTTTGCCTCCATCCCTCCACTGTCCTGTCCCGTAGGGCCGCTGCTAGGGTCGCTGTTTCCATTTGCGCAGAGCACAACCCTCTCACAAGGTTGACCTCTATAACTTGGGCCATACGCCGCATGGCTGCATCCTCTACGACCCCCACAGTCAGTCTGCTGCGACCCTGGCCTCGCCCCTAGCCCCTGCCAAGCAGCCGGCCACTGCGCGAACATGATGTATGGCGGTCTTCAGCGCAGCGCTGGTCTCTCCTCTACCCGTCCGCTCTCCCCCTAGCTCCTGACTTGGTGGCACCTCTTGTAAATATACATCCTTGGAGGGCAGCTTGATCGACTGATTGGTTTCTTCCAACTCCTATGGACTGCTTGATTTGTCCACCACTTGGCCTCTTGATAACTTGACCACACCTTCCTCCGCCCCCACCTCAGCCCTGCCCTCTTCCCCTCCGACTTAGGGATAACTCCACTCTCCCCTCTTTTGCCTTCTTTCCCACCGATCCTCTTTTCCTCCCTTCTGCAGCCACCTTCCTTTTTTTCTAATTCAACACCGTCTCCACCTCCGCCTCTCGTTTCGCTTCTTTCCTTCAACGGATTGACTGGCGCCCTCAAAGGGACAAAGTTCATCAGGTCCTTTTCTTTCAATGGCTTGGGGCGTGGTCTGACTGACCTCTTCATAACCACCTTCGGCACTGGGTCTAATTTTTTCTTTTTATATTTCTCTACCTTTGCAAAAGCTCGTTTGTCCTCCTCCTCCTCCTAAGCTTTCCTCCTTACCTCTATCTTCTCTAGCATCGGATCTCCTTCGACTGGTCGCGGCCCCAACTCTAGGGCGAACAGGGCTGAGGACTAGACGAGGTTGTCCCATTTCAGCCTCTCCCTCTCCCTCTAGTCCTTCACCGGTTTCACCCTATTCTCCGCATCGGCGTCTAACGTCGGCTCCCAGGACTTGGTGGGGACTTTCGAAATTGTACATGCTCCTCTTCCGCTGCTCGCTGACACAAAAAACCACTTTGGCCGCCAACCCTTCACCGATGACGGAAGTCCCACCACCAATTCCCTTCTAGCTACGGCCTGTAAAGTCACCCACATCTCCTCTTGCCTCGACACCTTGTAGTAGGAGAAAAACTCATCCACCATCATAATCTCCCCCTCGGTTGCCTACGGCCACGCGATGGCACAGGCGAACAGTATCTTCCACGCGTTCGGCATCAGCTGCCCTGGGGTCACCTCTAGGCAGTTTAACACGTTCATCATTAGCTATGAAAGGGGCAACCTTAGGCCCCCACGCAGCGCCTCCTTATACAATACAAACTCCGTTAGTTGCGCATCCGACACCCTCTCTTTTGTCGTCGGCAACCTTAACTCTACGTCGGCCGGAATTTGATATTTGATTCGCAACTCCTCCAGATCCTCTGTTATTAGAGTACACTTGTCCGCCTTCGTATGTCAGTGGTTTGACGCCACTTGACTAATCAGCTGCACCGCTAAGATCATTATCGACCCCAGGGGCCGCGCCGGCCGCTCCGCCCCTCTCTCCACCCTCCTTCCTGCCCTATACTGCTTCGCCAACTTTACCCCATCATCCTCTCCTAGTGCATCCACTCCCATGGCTGGCGCTTTGCGTTATGCCATCTCTTTCACGTTTCTTACTATTGCTTCGGTTGTGGGAGCCAGAAAATTTGCAATATACTAGACAGGCGAATCTCCTACGATTAAGTCACGTAAATCTGGAATGCGCTGATTTTTTGCAATCAAGTAAGTAAGACGCACAAGTCCAAAAGCCCAAAGTTTACCTATCCCCCAAGGATCGAGGTTAAAATTCGCCAGTTTGAAATTTCGCACACCAATAAACCCTCGCCTTTTCAACAACCCACTTTAGCAAAACCCTTCCCCTCCTACACCCTATTCGTCTCCCTCCTCAGCGGTCCATGTTGTACCACGTCTACGGCCATGATCCTATCATCGCCCTACTAATTCTCTTTTCCCTTCCTCGTCTATTTCACTTCATATCAGCACATGCTTTTACCCCCTCGAGCCCCGCGCGCCGTCGCTCTTTTCTCGACCACCCCCCATAGTCGGCCATCCTGCTCGGCCACCTTCGCGGTCGGCACTCCTCTCATTCGGCTATTTCGATTGGCCACCTTCGCGGTCGACCCTCCTCCCGATCGCCCATTCAGCTCGGGCATCTTCACGGTCGGACCTACTCCCGTTCGGCCACCTTCTTGGTCGGCCATTCAGCACGACCACCTTCGCGGTCGACCCTCATCCCATCCAGCCATCCCGATCAGCCACCTTCACGGTCGGCTCTCCCTACTGTCGGCAACCTCGCCACTTGATCGCTCTCCATCTGCCCTCCCATCCACACCACCTTTCTTATTACCTTTGTTGGACTAAAGCTGCACTCGGGGATGGGGGACTACTGATACCGATGGGCACCCAGGAGGACCCAACCCACGGATTAAGGCCCAGTCCACATTCTTGCAACCAAAGCCCAATAACATCAATACTAGGCCAAAACCAATAACATTCAAACACTTGCCAAACAGGCCCTAGACACATAAGCAGATAAAGATTCTGCAAAGTTATTGCATCACACATCATCCATTAATGAGGCTCTCACAGCATTAAATGCAACAACCTTCTCACGCCGGAACATATAGACTCACCATGAACAATGCAAGGTAAAACATAGACTTTCGGCCAACACGACAGGCTGGAATGGACAAGGAAATGATGAACAAATGATATAAGGAAGTTTTCGAGACACATCAAAGGTTAAGTTTTTCTCTTTCCCTCTTATCTCTCTTTACTCAGTCAATCTCTCAAATTCTAACTTGATCGTCCGCAGATATGTCTGGGGATTACTTCGCCCTTTGAACCTTTTTGCAGGGGCACTCCACCGACTTCACGGCCAACAGACCTATTGAAAGCTTATATCAGCCCGACCCATCTCTCGTTAAGAAAACAGCATCATCAGAACATATGCTACATTTATTTATTTTTTTTGTGTGCAAAAAAAAAATTTAAAAATCATAATTTAAATATATATATATATATATATATATAAATAACTATAAACATAACTCTGTGCATATCACGAATAGAACCTTAATAGTTTATGATACGCATTGAACAGTTTTTTCACCTCTAGCGACTACTGAAAAAAGCCAGTGCGTGTACATTTTTTTTTTATTTGTTTATAAAAGTGTGCATAATAAATAATAAATATTTTTTAAAACTTTCTTAATATGTGTTACCCGTATATACTAATAAAATTACTCTTACTTTTAGTACAAAATATTAAAATATTAAAATATTAATAAATTTATACAAAATTTGTTACAAGAATGCTATTTGTATTGGCATACTTGTAAATTATAACCATAATTATGAATATTAATGTTTTTTTTATTTTTTTATTTAATACGTTTACTTTTAAATACTGAATTGATTAAATAAGAGTGGAGTCAATCAAATTTGCTGGTAAGATAATTAATAAGAATGTTAGTGTCCATAACATTTCTCTTTAGTAAAAACATGTCAATAATTGTAGAAACGGTGGCGCTATATGCACTAATTAGTGTACTAATTAAATTATCAACACCAGTTATGATATTATTATTGACCCCACTCATTAATAATATTATAAATACCAAAAATTTCTTAAATTATGTCACATCATCAATTGATACACTAATTAGTACATTAATTGGTACATATAACATTATTCTTATAGAAATATTAGTTACAATATGCCAATAAATATATCAAATAGACAAGAGTTTAATATCAAGTGGTAGAATCACATGTAACTTGTATTTTGATTGATATATTAATTAGTATAGAAATGTAACCACAAATTAAAAGTTTGGAAATATCATTAAGAGTGCCCATTCAAAAGTTACATAAATGTTAGAAACTTAAAAAAAAAAAAAAAAATTCAAAATTTTCACATATACTTTTGATAATTTTTAATAATTTTTTTTTAAAAAATTGTTAACATTATTCACTATCTTATAGAATTTAAAAATCAAATTCATTCCTTGTCTCTTCGAGTCAACTTTATGTTGTAACTATTTGTGGAGGGCCCATAATTAATATATGGGGTAAATTATATTTACATATCTTGAAGTTTGGATGTAATACATATCACCTCTTGATGTTTGGAAAATTATATTAACCTTTCTGTCATTGTAATAATTTAGACAAAATAAAAATATTAAACTCATGCATTTTTTCTTTTCTTACTTTGTTTTGCTTTTTTTTTTTCCCTTCCTTTCCTTTGCTTTATTATTATTATTTTTTTCAATGTAATTTTTTCTATTTTTTTATTATGAGTTATTGCCTTTTATATAAGTAGGGAGATTTGTGAAATAAGACTATTAAATATAAGAGTGGAAATGTAATTTCCATAACATCAAAAGGTGAAATATAATTGAAGCAAACCTCAAGAGTCATAGTGTAATCTACCCTAATATATGAGCCGACACCAGTACTACATTGTATATTTTAAGAGGCCTAAAAGTTAAATTTGCATTACTTGCCAAACTTGAATAAACATTTAAATATCAGAAATTATTTAAGTAATAGTAGATGGTGGTAAGCCTATTTAATAATATTTTTAATGATTTATCCGTCCTGTTCTTTATTTTTCAAATCATATAAATATTTAATACCTACTATAAAATGAACACACAATTCAATATTTGACCACAAAATTGTCATAAAAATTATGATACAAATTGTCATCGCCTCATAAGAAAATGCAATTATATGATAATTTTTTTTATAAAATAATCTACCAACACAGCATTATAATGATTTTTTTTTTTTTCACCTAAAATTATTAAGTACTACAGATGCATCTGTTGGCATAGATTACCTAATGCTCTAAACCAATTAGATGATAATAAATAAATCATATCACCACCTAATATTTGAGGTAGGATCAACTAACATAAAGCACTGAATAATAATTTATTTGCAGTAATACATACATGCAACCCGACCAATGAGTAATATTATGCGGTATAAGCCAAAAGATTCATATTTATTTAAATGAGTACAAAAGCACCACTAGGAACACATTAAGACAAGTACGAGATCTTAAATGAGATGTGCATTGCCAATTTGTCTGCACCTCATAGATCAAATTTCAATTGAATAATATAAACTATACAAATCTATATATATATATATATATATATCTGTGCATAATAACATGATAAGTGCTAATTTCATCACTTTAAAAACAAATCTATTAAAATGACTTAAAATTTTAAAACTACAATGCCATATTATTCAGATCATAATTACTATATATATAAAAAATTTGTACGAATAAACTTGTCTTTTTCAATTTTCATGGTCATATTTTCACTGTCAATGAAAAACAAGAAACTCTATGCCACTAGCATAACTGGGAATGTGGAATGCATTATTGACCCTATTGTTGTCTTGGTTTGTGTTTCTGTCACGACCCAAACTCGTCTTTATGGATTTAGCACCGTAATCGGCCAGTAAACCGAAAGCCTACTTAACGGTAATACAGTAAAACAGAGTACAGGGGCCTGGCGGAAGCCAATACAGTAAATAAACAATGTCCAATAAACTGTGACAGTCTGTATGCCAAAAAGACTTTTCATATATATATATATATATATACACAGTGCAGAACAGTATGTATAACATTTATAATCAACCAGATTAGGGACCTAATCCCTATTAAACAGTACAGTAATAGTCTATACAGTCTACAAAACAGTTACAGAGACAGACGGGGGAAATTAAAACACCCCTAAGCCATAACTTGACAGGCTCGGAACCTCGCAGTGAGGCACAGTGGTTGGCTTGACAAAACTGGAGCTTACCCCGACGCTTCTAGCCGCGGTCTGGTGCCTGAACACCTACATATATATATATATATATATATGAGCAGTGAGCTAAAGCCCAGTGAATAACATAATGCGTAAAGAGGTTTAGAATGAATGTCCTTATAGTAATGAAAACAGTTCATTAAATCAGTAATTCAGTGGTTCAGTCGGTACAGTCATATGTGGTACATCCATTAGCATAACAGTACAGTAAACGGTAAGTCTTGAAAGGCCGAACAGTCAATGATGGCCATCAATCAGTAAACAGTAGTGGTTCCAACAAGGGAACCGGCAGAGATCTCTGTAACAGTAACAGTCAGTAACAGTAGTTGCTAAGGATGCCACAATACAGTTCAGAATAGAGGACATACATTCATTCTATTAACAGTATCAATTCAGAAATAGTACAGTTCAATTGTTCAGAAGATAATCATTTTTTGAACATATCTTTACACAGTTGTTACTCACAGAGTTCTGGGCTACAGTTAGGCTAGAGCGCGTCCCCAGTCGCCAACCCTACACAGTTTACAGATTGAACACACACTAAGCTATACAGTTGGGAAAGATAATAACTTAATTCCTATCTTGACTCGGTGTGGTTCTACATCTATATCCTCATTAAGATACCTTAAACTAGGCCTAAAAATGCCTAGGATGAAATGAGGATGCAAAGATGCACTTTAAAACATTTTCAGAAAACAGGGGTCCCTCTCGAGCGTAGGTTAATCCGCTCGAGCGGACATGCAGACAAATATTTCCGCTCGAGCGCAGACTTACCCGCTTGAGCGTAATGCAAAACAGTCAAAAGTGCTGGATAAGTGAAATTCACGCTCGATTGGGCGCTTGACACCTGCTCGAGCGTAATACACAAGGTCCCGCTCGAGCGTAAATTACCCGCTCGAGCTAACTAAAAAACAGAACAAAATGCTGGGAGCACGATTTCCACGCTCGAGCGCCAGTCACCCCGCTCGAGCGTGAGTTCAAAATCTGGAATTCCCAGATTCGAACCTCAAGCTCAAAATCAAGTTCAAATGTATCAAATTCGATTCCTTTGGGCCCATTTCTTGGAAAACACTTCAAAACTCATAGTAAAACAGGATTCAAGGCTCAATTTGTAAAATCAAAGCCCAAATGAAGATCAATTAAACTCATTTTCAAACCAAATTTCAAGAACATAATCCAAGCATGACATGCATGAGTTAAAACCACTTCAAAGCTTCAATGCTAGCTCCAATGAGCCAATTGTTCCAAAAACAAGATGAAAATATGGACTTAACATAACTATGAGCATGTATGTGGCAATTTTCCATGGAATCAACTCGAAATTCAATAATATAGGCATGCATGCATGCATGAATTAAGCTACAATTCAACAATTAAGAGCCATAACTTGGCTCTAGACTTCAACTTGCTCTAAAACCATGCAAGAATCAATTGAATTCACAAACAAAAGGGTAGTTACACTACCTTAGGTCTTGTAGTACAAGAATGGAAGCACAATTTTGAAATCAACCTTCAATTTCTTTTGGTTTCTAAACAAATCAACAAGAACAATTCAATTCCTCTCCCTCTCTCTCTCTAGGTTGGCTAAGGCAAGGGAGATGAGCTGATAAAATGTTTGCCTAAGTGTATAATAAGGCTCAAATATAGTTCATGAAGTGGCCCACTCACAATGGCAAAGTTGTAGATAAGTCTAACTCTTTAATTAGCTTTACTTCAACTAATTTAATCATACCAAAACACATTTCAGATAAATACATCATTAAATCACATAAATTCTACTGATCATGAAACACTAATCAATTTCTGGTTTGGCAGCCGATAAGGCCTTCAATTTGCAGGTTAAACATAAAAACATAAACAGATAATCAAACAGTCAAACAGATAGATAATGCATTTAAACAGATATAGTCAATCAATCAGTTTCAGATTTCAGTCAGTCAGTTCAGTATTTCAATCAGTTCAATTACCAACCATAATCAGTCTCAGTTTAGCAATAATCGGTAGTTTATCGGTAAACAGTGGTGAGGGTTGTTACAGTTTCATACCTGTGGGTGTTGATTTCTGACCACACTACCAAACAGAAACTCAGCAGGAAAGCACAGACAGAATATATCATGCCCGAACAACCTGTCATAAAAAGATAAGACTCCGGCGGTGGTTCGTCTACCCGGGAGTACTCCGATGATCAAGTCAGTACTCAGTTATTTCTCAAAGATAACAAATAGTTCTTAACTCACTAGCCATAATACAAAAAGCGTACCTTAGACCCACGAAGGTGCCTTACTTTTATAGCCAGCACTAACCTGGTCCCTATAGAAGCCTAGCTTCAATGGATTCTGGCTCAATGCTCATCTTGGACTCCCAGCTAGATAGAGATAAACTCTCTAAAAGCTTTACCTTTATCCAGACTGAGGTCCTCCCCCAATCTTGGGCTCTTGTCCCTTATCTGCTCATCTTGGGTTCCGATATCTCCGTAGATAACCTCGGTCTAGTCGAGATCACCTCGGCATCATGACTAAGCCACGTGGCATTCTGGCTGACACATCAGCGTCATCTCGGCCACGTGCTGTTATTCACAAAATATGCCTCCACAAATGCCCTCTATGTTCTATTACCTCGGCAACCTGAGGTAATGGAACCTATACCGTTTGTCCACATAACACGTTGGCTAAGACTCAATCTATCCTTCACGACCGAGATCATCACTCGTCAGCTGCATATGACCAAGACTCTACAGTCTACTTTATCAATGACCAAGAATCAAGAACCAAGTTCTTCGAGTTCCTTAACCGAGATCGCTCATCTAGCTGAGGCTTTTGCTTCATTAAATCAAGAACTCCAAGAGTTCTATTTGCGCATGAGCTGTCATGCATGATTTTCTCAACCGTTTCCGCCATGTGTCATTCTCTCATTGATTCGTACCTGACACGCGCTATCAGGTCGCATCGCTTTTGCGCACGCCGCCTGACAGACACATCGTCCAAGGCAGATCATTATGTTTGCCTCCTTTTCGAATTTTTAACAAAAACAATTTCTCTTTCTCCGTCGTTTCACTTTTGCAAAAAATTCAATCTCCCTCGTTTCACAGATTCTATCTCCAAGCTTCCATTCTCGAACCGCTATTACTGTTTCTTCAAAGCTTTGAATCCGTGCTTCATCTCTTCCAGTGAACTTTTCATTGCTTGGTCGCAGTCGTCATTTTCATCCAATTCCAGCGAACCTCAAACCAGCGTCTACGTTCTCAGCCTCATTCAGTAAGTTCTTAACTTCTTTTTCTTCAACTTCAGTCTTTTATTGATCTGAATAGGTTCCTTCTTTGCCACATGTCTATTCTGTTACCATTGGACCCGTTATCATAGTTGTATTCGATTTTTTCTTCTATGATGAATCATTTCTTGAATATGTTTCATGTTTCGAAGTTCGTCATTATGTCTCTTGAGTGTTAATTTGTGTTGCCCATTTGTACGAATCTTGTTGCTGTATGCTATTCAATATACCACTCTGTTTTATGCACATTGTTTGTGATTCGTAGTGTTCATAAATTTGAAGGTTTTAAGAACTTTGCCACTGTTCTTAGCCTTTGCACATCTGCACACACTTACTCAGTGTTCTTGATATTCTGTTTATTTGCTTGAGTCTAAACCATGTTCTTTTCTGTTTTTCTTGCTGATTTCCAAATTCTAGCCTTTGATTTCTTGTTTCCGCATAAATTTTGGTTTGGGATTTGATAGAAATTGTATTCTTAGGAAAAACTGAACCAAAACCCCCCTTAGATTCGAAAAAACCCTAGAAGCTGCCAGATTAGGGTTTAGCCGAGATTATCTCAAACCCATACTAAATTTTCTCTCCTGAACTGTGCACCAATCCACCCTAAGCCGACATCGTGGGAATGTTTAGGTGCAGAGTACACATCCTAGAAAAAATAGAGTATTTCTGTCGAGAGTTCTCCATCCTAGCCGATGTTTACCTCAGGTTAGCTGAGGAGGAGGACTCCATCATGCCTGATGGAGACTCTATGCCCTTTCCCGTTGTTGCATTCATCGAGTGCGGACTTCGGTTTCCCTTTGATATTCTCTTTCGAGAAATCCTTCACTACTACAAACTTAACCCCATGCAACTCGCCATAAACTCCTATAGGGTCATCAATAGCATAATTAAACTAGCACATTGAGAAAAAATTTGGATTACCTTAGCCGATATCCAATTTTGCTACACTATGTGTGGCCTTAAATCTGAAAAAGGCTACATATACCACCTCAAGCCTAGATCCACCGCCTTCAAACTAATAGCCAACCTCCTAGACTCCAACAAGGGTGCTGGAGATGGTTACTTCATCATCTTGGGCAACTGAAGTTCTCATCTGATGACGACCTCCAACTCTAGCTTCTGAGCCGAACGATGTTTAAATAAGGTGATGGTAAGAACTGAGTCATTCTTCTAATCACATTTATGTTAGGACTTGCCAACTCGATATATCTTTATTTAAATACTTTTTCCTTCTTACTATTTTTTGCAGCTCTTCTCCAGCCGGCAAAGGGATTTCAGCAATCATTCATTCCTAGCCGAGATCTAAAGAGGCTGTTAGATCCCCTTATGCAGAAGCGCAAGGTGGCTCTTCTACTGAACTATATCCCAACTTACAAGTCGGCCCTGCCCGACGTCCCTCGAAAGAGAAAATCTCTACCTTCCGCAACATCTCTCACTGTTACTTCATCACCAAGGCCTGATCAAGCCTCAACTTCTGATCCAGCGAAGCAGCCATCAACATCTGCTTCCTAACTAATTCCTCCAGCCTAATGCCAACGCCGACGTCACGCTCCACTCTTTTCTCCTATAGGCAGAACTCGTAGCTATAAATTCCAAAACACTGAGGCGTCGGCTTACGATCCAACAAACCCACCTGTTGCATTCCTAGCAATCCGTTTTGGCACCAAAGTCACTGTAGCCACCACTGCCGAAGAGATAGGCTAAAAACCAGCCATTGTTAAGGATCTCCTTGCCAATATCCCCAGGGTTGTGACGATGCAATCCTCGACTTCTCTATCCCAAACAAAGCCAAAGCCAAAGCCAAGAAGATTGAAGAAGGCCAAGGCCAAGGCCAAGACCACAGTCACTTAGATTGACTTTGAGGATACTGTGTGTGACAACTCTCACCTCTGATTAGCGTTAAATTGTGATTAAGCATAATAAATAATTGATTAAGATAAAATCTTAAATTGATTACATGAGTGTGTTGTTTTAAATGCATTTCTATCTGTTTGTTACTAAATGATCTGTTCACGTTTTGATTTCGAATTGCGAATTGAAAGCCTTATCGACGACCGATTCAGAAATTAATTAGTGTTATATACTAATTATGATTTATATGATTTTATGGTAGGTTTAATTAAAATTCAATTTGGAATGATTAAATTAGAATAAATAAAGTTAAATTACATTGGCTAGAGTTATTTACACTCTTGCCATTACTGGGCCTTTTCAAGGCCATTTGTTTGACCTCATATTTGTTGGCACCTTTCTTTATCCACCTTCTTGAGCAAAACGTGAGAGAGAGAGAGAGAGAGAGAGAGAGAGAGAGAGAGAGAGAGAGAGAGTAGGAAAAAAATTGAATTCGACAAGAGATTGGCTTGAACATTTAGAGGAATTGAAGAGAACTTGCAACATTGAGCTACCACACTTGGAATTCAAGACTTAAGGTAGGAAATTCATTCTCTTAATTGTGAATTTAAGTTGTTACATGCATGGTTCATGGAAAAATTGGTGATTAGAGTCAAGAATTAGCTTAAAGTGTTCATTTGAGAGTCCATTCATACATGCATGATCATATCAAGGAAATTTTGAAGTTGTCTTCATGGGATTCACACATGCAAGTTCATATTTTAGTTGTGATCCAAGAATTCACGATGTTTTTGAGTTCAATCTTGCATTTGATCATGCTTTGGAGCATTAGAGTTCATAAGAACTCATGCATGTTATGCTCTTGCATTGTTCTTCAAGTTTACATTAAAATTTGTGTTCAATTGTCACACATTTGGGCTTGATTTTATGAAATGATCTTTAAAACATGGTGTATTATGAGTTTCTAAGTATTTTCCAGAAAATTGGCCTAAAAGGATGAGTTTTGGCATGTTTGATTCTTGGTTTGAGCTTTGGGAGCAAATCTGGAAAACCCAGATTTTGGTTTCCACGCTCGAGCGACCACCCTTGTTTTCAGAGTTCCGCTCGAGTGACGGAATGCTGGCTCGAGCGTAAATTGCAAGCTCTCAGGTTTTTGTGTGTGCAGACGCACGCTCAAGCGACGAGACCTACGCTCGGAACTGTGTCTCACGCTCGAGCAAGCATCGAGCGGAGAATTTCAGCAACCAGTACTTTTTACATTTTTACAGACCGCTCGAGTGAGGGAGTCTACGCTCAAGCGACCTCTCTGTTTCGATAAGCTCGCTCGAGCGAAGAAAGCCACGCTCGAGCGAGACCCTTATTTTCAGCAAGTTTTGAAAAATGTTGTTAAGTGAATTTTTGCATCCTCATTCCATCCTAGGCATTCCTAGGCCATGTTTAAGGCATCTTAATGAGGATAATATTATGGAACCACACCAAGTCAAGATAGGAGCTAAGTTATTAATCCCATGTGTGTAACTTGGTGTGTGTTCGTTCTGCAACTGTGTAGGGTTGGCACCCGAGGGCGCTGATTAGCCTGCCTATAGCCCAGTAATCTGTGAGTAACAATATTGTAAAGATACGTTCAATTACAATTATTTTCTGAACGATCGACTGTACTGCTTTCTGAAGTGACATTGTTCACTGAATGAATGTTTGCCCTATTTTATGAATTGTACTCGTGGCATCCATAGCCACTGACTGTTACAGAGATCTCTGTCAGTTCCTATCCTTGGAATTGCTGTTATTGTATTGATGGCCATTAACTGACTGTGCGATTTATTAAGACCTACCGTACTGTTCTGCTAGTGGATGTACTACGTATGATTGCTATGATTTCTAAACGACTGATATGGCATGAAATATGAGCCACTGATTGAATAACTAATCTACTGATGCAAATGACTGTTTTAATTACTAAAACGACATTCAATCTTAACCCCTTTACACAATTGTTATTCACTGAGTTTTAGTTCACTGTTTATATTTATATGTAGGTGGCCAAGCACCGGACCAGAGCTAGAAGCGTCGAGTTAAGCTCATGTTTTGTCCAGCCAACCGTTGTGCCTCACTTCGAGGTTTCGAGTCTGCTCAAGCCAAGATTGTTTTTGGGGTGTTTCAGATTCACCCTTTTGTCTCTGTTATGTATCGACTGTTTAAGACTTGACTGTACAGTTATGGTAAAGGGATTAAGTCCCTAACCTGTATGCTATGTGTATCTGATATGTGTATATGTATATGGTTGAATGTGGTTATGTTCATAAAAGTCTTTTTCCATTCAGATTTTCACGGCTCATTGGACATCTTTTATTTACTGTTTGGCTTTCGCTTGCTCCTTACTCTGTACTATTGTCATTACTGTTAAGCAGGCCTTTGGTAATCATGGATTACTGGCCGGTTATGATGCTAAACTCTTAGGGGCGGATTTTGGTCATGACATAGTGGTATCAGAACACGAGTTATACCGTACAGATGTGTCCAAATGAGCTATAGGATGTCCTAAAAAAGGAATTAGGACATTGCATGAGCATGTGAAAGTGTGTGTGGCCATGATACGAATATATGTGCTAATGTGCTTACGTAAGCAGTTTTCCTATGTCTATTATTACCGTATTGCATATAGTAAAATGGAGAATGCAAGAGATGCCGATGAATCTGAATCATCTGAGGCAAGAATGACAAGGTTAGAAAGAATGGTTGAACTGTTGACTGAGACTCTAAGGCAACAACAGAACCAACAGCCCCCACCTCCTCTAATACAGCCAGAACCAAATGTCCATGATGATGTAATTGTTTTGACACAGAAGTTCAATAAAATGAAGCCACCAATATTCCAAGGAGGTCTTGAGCGACTAAAGGCCGAAGCATGAGTTTTAGAAACCGAAAAGTTGTTTGAAGTGTTTCCGTACTCTGAGGCACACAAAGTACTACTGGCTACCTTTACCTTATAAGAAGAGGCCAGACGATAGTGGATGCTTATACGTGATACTAACAATGCTATGACTTGGGCTCAGTTTAAGGAAGCTTTTTATGAGAAGTATTTTCCTCAGTGTGTAGGTTACCATGACAGTAGCAGAATATGAATCTAAGTCATTGAAGTCGCCCGATATGCACCACACATGGTTGATATTGATTATAAAAAGGCCAGAAAGTTTGAAGCCGGGCTTAATGTAGAGATACTTGATCGAATCAATGTCTTGAAACTGCTCAAATATGTGGATGTTCTTGACCGAGCAATTATGGCAGAGACAAATGTCACTGCATTGAAACAGACTAAGACATCGGTAGCTGAATGGCGGGGTAAGAGGCAAGGCTTTAATTTTAAGAAAGGCCGGAATAGTTCATTGAACAAGAAGCAAAACACTGGATCATCGAACAGCTCTAGTCAGGGAAACAGTTCCATACCACCCTGCTCCGAATGCGACAAAAGACATAAGGGGTTTACTATAAAATTTCTGGGGCATGTTACAGGTGTGGCAAGGTGGGTCACATGGTCAAAGATTGCCCTTCCACGTCTCAAGGCAATAGTAAGGCTGTAGCTAGTGCCGCAACATCAACTATTACACCAAAACCCAATTCCAAAGCTAATGGAAAGGAACCTTTAAGGCAAGGCCGGGTGTTTGCACTAGTACCGGGAGACGTGCAGAACACCGAGACAGTTGTGTCAGGTATACTCTCAATTTGTGCCCAAAATGCTTATATTCTGATTGATTCGGGGTCTACACATTCGTTTGTCTTGCATGCTTTTTCACGAAAATTAAATAGACTACTGGAACCCATGAACTATTTGTTAGTTGTATCTTCGCCTGCTGAGGGATCTATGACTTGTGCTTATGTGTATCCTGCATGTGAGATTGTTATTGGGGATGTACTTTTGTATGTTGACTTGCTACCCTTGAACCTTGATCATTTTGATGTAATTTTGGGAATGGACTGGTTGACAAAATACCATGCTTTCAATGATTGTGTAACGAAACAAGTTATTTTTTGTCCACGTGGTTTACCTGAATTTGTATTTAACGGAGTGGGTGTAATACCTCCCCCATATCTGATTTCGTCCATGAAAGCATTCAAATTAATTAAAAAAGGGTATAGAGGGTATTTATGTTGCATATGGATTGTACCTGCTGATACTAAAGCTAATGTGGACAGTATTCCTATAGTTAAAGAATTCCCAGATGTTTTTCCAGGGGATTTGATTGATAGAGAGATTGAGTTCACCATTGAAGTTTTACCGGGTACACAACCAATTTCCAAGGCTCCGTACAGGATGGCACCTACGGAATTGAAAGAATTGAAAATTCAGCTGCAAGATAAGAACTTCATCAGACCCAGTAGTTCACCGTGGGGCGCGCCAGTTTTATTTGTGAAGAAGGATGGCTCATTAAGGCTCTGCATTGACTACCGTGAATTGAACAAGGTGACAGTGAAAAACAAATACCCATTGCCTCGTATTGATGATTTATTTGACCAATTGCAGGTGCTCAGGTTTTCTCCAAAATTGACCTTAGATCCGGATATCACCAGCTGAAAGTAAAAGCAGAGGACATGGAAAAGACTGCCTTCCGAACAAGGTACGGACATTATGAATTTCTTGTTATGCCTTTCGGAGTTATTAATACGCCTGCTGCATTTATGGATCTTATGAAAAGAATTTTCAAACCATTCCTCGATGAATTTGTGGTTGTTTTTATAGATGACATTTTGATTTATTCCAAGAGTAAGGAGGAACATGAACATCATTTGAGAATTACTTTACAGACCCTAAGAGAGCAAAAACTATATGCAAAACTAATAAAGTGTGAATTTTGGCTTGATAATGTCATGTTTTGGGGGCATGTGATTAGTAAGAATGCCATTCAGTTGACCCACAGAAGATTGAAGCAGCGGTGAATTGGCCTCGACTGACTAATGTTACCGAAGTTCGGAGTTTCTTGGGTTTAGCCGGGTACTACAGAAGGTTTGTGAAGGATTTTTCCAAAATTGCTCTGCCACTGACTCAGTTGACTCAAAAGGGAATACCATTTGACTGGACCGATCAGAGAGAATCAACATTCCAAGAATTGAAGACTCGACTTGTGACTGCACCGATTCTCACCCAACCCTCAGGTACGGATGGATTTACTATTTTTAGTGATGCTTCTTATAAGGGTTTGGATGTGTATTAATGCAGAATGGTAAAGTTATTGCGTATGCTTCCCGACAACTGAGACCACACGAAAAGAATTACCCAACTCATGACTTGGAACTTGCTGCAGTAGTATTTGCATTGAAAATTTGGCGCCACTACTTGTATGGGGCAACATGTGAAGTGTACACTAATCACAAAAGTTTAAAATATTTCTTTACACAGAAAGAGTTAAACATGAGACAACGGAGATGGTTAGAATTGATAAAAGACTATGACTTACAAATTTTGTACCATCCGGGGAAAGCTAATACTGTTGCTGATGCACTTAGTCAGAAATCAATTGGGAATTTGGCCTGTTTACTCCCCGGACAGAAAGAACTGTTATGTGATCTTGAAAAATTTGAAGTTGAAATTGTTTAGCGAGAACAAGGTGGGATATTGGCCGCTATTTTTGCTCAACCAACACTTATTGAAGAGATCAAAGAGAAACAATAACAAGATGACTTTTTGAAAAAGATCATTGATGAAAGGGAATCCAAACGAAGGCCAGATTTTAAATTTGAGAACAATGTATTGAAATTTCAAGGAAGGTTGTGTGTACCAAATGATCCTGAATTGAAAAAGCGAGTTTTGCAAGAAGGCCACAATTCAAAACTTTCTATCCATCCAGGAAATACAAAAATGTACCAAGATCTGAAACTTAATTTCTGGTGGCCAGGAATGAAGAAAGAGATTGCTGAATTTGTATCAAAATGCCTACATTGCCAACAAGTCAAAGCTGAACATCAACTACCCGCAGATTTACTTCAATCCTTGCCAATACCGGAGTGGAAATGGAAACATATTACTATGGATTTCATTGTTGGATTGCTTCGCTCCAATAAAGGTATAGATTCAATTTGGGTTATTGTTGATCGGTTGACTAAATCTGCTCACTTCTTACCTATCAAAACAATTTATAATGCGAACAAATTAGCTACAATTTATATTGATGAGATTGTCAGATTGCATGGAGTGCATGTGTCTATTGTTTCAGATAGGGACTCGAAGTTTACATCGAGATTTTGGCAAAATCTATAAACGGCATTGGGTACTGAATTGAGACTGAGTAATGCATACCATCCTCAGACAGATGGCCGATCAGAAAGAACAATCCAAACTCTAGAAGACCTACTCGTATGTGTGTTCTTGATTTCCAAGGAAATTGGGAAAGTCATTTACCTTTAGCCGAATTCGCCTACAACAACAGTTTTCACTCAAGCATTGGTATGGCACTTTTCGAGGCTTTATATGGCAGAAAATGTCGGTCTCCTATTTGCTGGGCAGAAGTTGGAGATGCGCCTTTGCTTGGGCCCGAGATTGTACAAAAGACCACGGAAAAGGTGAAACTGATTCAACAAAGATTGAAAACCACACAAAGCCGAAAGAAAAGTTATGCGGATGTACGAAGGCGAGACAGGGAATATGAAGTGGGTGATCATGTTTTTGTTAAAGTGACACCAATGAAAGGACAGACTCGTTTTGGGGCTAAGGTTAAGTGTTGGGCTTTTTGAAATCATTAAAAAGATCAATCCAATGGCGTACTAAGTAGCGTTTCCTCCTGAAATGGAGCATATGCATAATGTCTTTCATATCTCAATGTTGCAGGATTATCTTCGGGATCCCTTCCATGTTATTGAGTGTACCCGTGTGGTGTTAAGTGATGATTACACTTATGAAGAACGGCATATTCAGATTGTAAACCGACGAATCAAGAGGTTGAGAAATAAGGAAATCCCGTTAGTAAAAGTGGATTGGCAAAACCATGGTGGCGTTTATGCCACTTGGGAAAGGAAAGACGATATGATGAAAAGATATCTAGACTTGTTCCCCTTGGATCCAGTGTTCTTTCAAAATGAAGGTAATTCGAGTTTGAAGGACCAAACTCTTTCTAAAGGGGGAAAGAGTTTGACAACCTTCACCTCTGATTAGCGTTAAATTGTGATTAAGCATGATAAGTAATTGATTAAAATGAAATCCTAAATTGATTACATGAGTGTGTTTTTTTAAATGCATTTCTATCTGTTTGTTACTAAATGATCTGTTCACGTTTTGATTTCGAATTGCGAATTGAAAGCCTTATCGGCGACCGATTCAGAAATTGATTAGTGTTATATGCTAATTAGGATTTATATGATTTTATGGTAGGTTTAATTAAAATTCAATTTGAAAGGATTAAATTAGAATAAATAAAGTTAAATTACATTGGCTAGAGTTATTTACACTCTTGCCATTACTGGGCCTTTTCAAGGCCATTTGTTTGACCTCATATTTGTTGGCACCTTTCCTCATCCACCTTCTTGAGCAAAACGTGAGAGAGAGAGAGAGAGAGAGAGAGAGAGAGAGAGAGAGAGAGTAGGAAAAAAATTGAATTCAACAAGAGATTGACTTGAACATTTAGAGGAATTGAAGAGGACTTGCAACATTGAGCTACCACACTTGGAATTCAAGACTTAAGGTATGAAATTCATTCTCTTAATTGTGAATTTAAGTTGTTACATGCATGATTCATGGAAAAATTAGTGATTAGAGTCAAGAATTAGCTTAAAGTGTTCATTTGAGAGTCCATTCATACATGCATGGTCATATCAAGGAAAGTTTGAAGTTGTCTTCATGGGATTCACACATGCATGTTCATATTTTAGTTGTGATCCAAGAATTCACGATGTTTTTGAGTTCAATCTTGCATTTGATCATGCTTTGGAGCATTAGAGTTCATAAGAACTCATGCATGTTATGTTCTTGCATCGTTCTTCAAGTTTACATTAAAATTTGTGTTCAATTGTCACACATTTGGGCTTGATTTTATGAAATGATCTTTAAAACATGGTGTATTATGAGTTTCTAAGTATTTTCCAGAAAATTGGCCCAAAAGGATGAGTTTTAGCATGTTTGATTCTTGGTTTGAGCTTTGGGAGCAAATCTGGAAAACCCAGATTTTGGCTTCCACGCTCGAGCGACCACCTTTGTTTTCAGAGTTTTGCTCGAGCGATGGAATGCTGGCTCGAGCGTAAATTGCGAGCTCTTAGGTTTTTGTGTGTGCAGACGTACGCTCGAGCGATGAGACCTACGCTCGAGCGAGGAACTGTGTCTCACGCTCGAGCGAGCATCGAGCGGAGAATTTCAGCAACCAGTACTTTTTACATTTTTACAGACCGCTCGAGCAAGGGAGTCTACGCTCGAGCAACCTCTTTGTTTCGATAAGCTCGCTCGAGCGAAGAAAGCCACGCACGAGCGAGACCCCTATTTTCAGCAAGTTTTGAAAAATGTTGTTAAGTGCATTTTTGCATCCTCATTCCATCTTAGGCATTCCTAGGCCATGTTTAAGGCATCTTAATGAGGATAATATTATGGAACCGCACCAAGTCAAGATAGGGGCTAAGTTATTAATCTCGAGTGCGTAACTTGGTGTGTATTCGTTCTGCAACTGTGTAGGGTTGGCACCCGAGAACGTTGATTAGCCTGCCTATAGCCCAGTAATCTGTGAGTAACAATGTTGTAAAGATACGTTCAATTATAATTATTTTCTAAACAATCGATTGTACTGCTTTCTGAAGTGACATTGTTTACTGAATGAATGTTTGTCCTATTTTATGAACTGTACTCGTGGCCAATGTTGTGAAACCCAGACCGGACCGGACCGGCCGTTCGAACCGGTTGGACCGGGAACCGGGCCTTTTTTTGGTCCGGTCAACCCCCTAGAACCGGACTAGGAGCAAAACCGGCCTGGAAATGAAAAACCGCCGGACCCGGCGGTCGAATCGGGATAACCGGTGACCCAGACCGGGTTTTGGCCGGTCAGACCGGTGATTTTTTCTTTTCTTTTTTTTATTCTTTTATTTCTTTTCTTTCTTTCTTCCTTATATATTTATATATATATATATATATATATTATAAATATATTTTAAAATTTTGACTAAAAATTCTTACTTCAAGAGTCTCCTCTCATAAGGAAGAGTCTCATTGGAAGTTGGAGAAGATTATGAAAGTCTATTCCTATTTATAGGAAAAGATTTTTCAAAAAGAACCTACAAAATTCTATGTGAAATTCAATCAAATTATTTGAAACATATTGATTGGAGGGAGAGTTGAAAATTTCATTTCCCTCCAGAATTAAACCTAACATTCAATCAATTTGTTTGGAGGGAATGTTTAAAAAATTTAATTTCTTTAAAACAAGTGACTTTTTTTTATCAATTATGACTTTATTAAATATTATTAATAAATATTATACAACAATTTTTATTTTTATTTGAGTATTTATATATATTTTTATTTATTTATAATTTTTAATTATATTTTTTAATTATATAATATTAATTATAACGTCACGGTTCGACCGCTTTGACCCGACGGTTGAACCGGTGACCCGTCCACTCGGTCCCTTTTCCGGTTCGCTCACTGGTCCGATTTTCAAAACATTGCTCGTGGCATCCATAGCAACTGACTGTTACTGTTACTGTTACTGTTACTGTTGCTGCTACAGAGATCTCTTTCAGTTCCTATCCTTGGAACTGCTGTTATTATATTGATGGCCATCAACTGACTGTGCGATTTATTAAGACCTACCGTACTGTTCTGCTAGTGGATGTACCACGTATGATTGCTATGATTCCTAAATGACTGATATGGCATGAAATATGAGCCACTGATTGAATAACTGATCTACTGATGCAAATGACTGTTTTAATTACTAAAACGACATTCAATCTTAACCCCTTTACACAGTTGTTATTCACTGAGCTTTAGCTCACTGTTTATATTTATATGTAGGTGGCCAAGCACCGGACCAGAGCTAGAAGCGTCGAGTTAAGCTCATGTTTTGTCCAGCCAACCGTTGTGCCTCACTTTAAGGTTCCGAGTCTGCTCCAGCCAAGGTTGTTTTTGGGGTGTTTCAGATTCACCCTTTTGTCTCTGTTATGTATCGACTATTTAAGACTTGACTGTACAGTTATGGTAAAGGGATTAGGTCCCTAACTTGTATGCTATGTGTATCTGATATGTGTATATGTATATGGTTAAATGTGGTTATGTCAATAAAAGTCTTTTTCATTCAGATTTTCATGGCTCATTGGACATATTTTATTTACTGTTTGGCTTCCGCCAACCCTTACTCTGTACTATTGTCATTACTGTTAAGCAGACCTTTGGTAATCACGGATTACTGGTCGGTTACGATGCTAAACCTTTAGGGGCGTGTTTGGGTCGTAACACTGTACCAATTTTGAAATTCACCGAGGTAGGGAAGAGTCAAACGGTAGCCTAGAAAAGGCTAGCCAGGGTCGATGCACCTGATTCTCAACCGCCCAAAAGGCTGAGGTCCAACCAACCTGTGGGTAGCCAAAGTTTCCCTCGCAATATGACTTGGGCTCCTGAGGTCATGGTGGATGACAGACCCCTGACAGCCGGTGACAGCACAATGAGTCTTCAAGTCGGTACAGCCCTGTCAACGGCTGTTCTTTTACCATTAGACATGATCCGTATGGCCGAACTGCATGAATGTGAAAACTTTGCCCTTATGATGCAGCACTCAGTCTTGGTATGTCTCTTTTTTACTCTTTTGTGATCTTTCTATACTTTTAGTCAAATCTCACTAATCTGTTTTACTTCTTTGCAGGCCATCCAATATGTTCACTCTTACGCTGTCAAGACTGAGATGACAAGGAAAGAGTTGGTAAAGAAGACAAAAGAACCTGCCAAGCTCCTCTTCTCACTCAATTAAGTTGAGGTCAACAATCGAGCCTTGCTGGATCAAGCCAAGGCTTCCAAAGCTAATCAAGATTTGGCCGATGAAAAAGTAAAAAAGGCCGATGCTGAAGTCGAGGCCGCCAAATTCAATCTTGAGATTGCCAAGGCCAAGGCAGTCGACTTAGAGACCAAGTTTCAGGAGGCCCTTGACTCAAAGGAAGTCGAGGTCAAGACGGCCGATGAGAAAGCTTTTGAAGAAGGGCAAGCCACCGTACGAGATCAATACAAAGGGCAAGTCAACCTGGCTTATAACAGAGGTTATTACCTTGGTTAGACGACGGTGCTCAATAAGTTCTCTGTTCAAATGGATTCCGACCTCTACGACATCAGTCAGCTTCAAGTGTCTTTCCCTCCAGAGCCCAAGGACTCTGGCAATGAAGCCAATGAAGATGATGCCGAGGATGGTGAAGCTGATGAAGTGAAGGAAGAGGCTGTCGCTGATGCCAAGTCTCTCACCCTCAATGAGCAAATAGACTTGACTCAAGATGAAGAGGATGACTTGGGTTCCAAGGGCGTCTCTCCTAAAGCAACCATCTCTGAGGCCGAGGTCCAGTGCGTCGAAAGTCGACTGGATCAGACTTTGTTAGAAATAGACGCCGATGCCGAGATAGCGGCTGAAAAGAATGTAACACTGCCAGCCGAGGTTTAGAAATCACAAACCAATCCTAGTACTTAGGATATTTCATCTTTTCTTTGTACTCTTTCTTCTTCCAGTTGTATTTTGTTTTGTCTGAATAATGTTTAGCTTCATATTTGGCCGATGTGCCCCTTTTGTAATTGAAAAAGTAATCTTTTTTAAATGCAAGTCTCCTCCTTTCTTCTAAGTGTTGAATGTTTGTGGGCTTTACTGCTTTCTTTCATGCCTTTCACGCTCCCATACTTAGAATATTTTTGCATTTCTTCAAAATATACCTTTAATTGTATAATAACTCTGGGGTATAATACCTTAGATACAAACCTTGACTGTTTGCCTTGGCCAACCATTAGCATACCTCAGCGAACACTTAAAAATATCAAAAATATTTTTGCAATTGTTTATTCAGTATTTCTTTTTAGTTTCACATGCTATCTTCTATCAAGACTTTTTCCTTCTATCCTTTCCAAGCCTGGCAACCTGGTTGGCCATCTTGGCAATTATGTATCTCGGATACTTTTTCCAATATAACCTCGGCTAATTTCAACTTGTAAATTTTTCTGAAATTTCAACAAGTGTTAAGCCCATTCTGACTTATAAATTTTGTCTATAAAATTTCAACAAGTCCCAAGCACTTCAAATTTTTAAGTTTATTCATCATTCTCTAGCTTGTTACCCCCTAATATGAACCTAAGTTCCACTTAAGTTCACATTAAGTGCCTATAGCTCGTTGCTGAAGTCAGATTCAAAGAAAGACTAGCCGAGGTGTTTCAACCTTGGCTTCTATGTTTAATTTGATTTAAGTACACTTGCTGCCATTTTAAGTTTAACTCTGTCGACATGGCAAGTCAAGGTTATTTCAATTTAGTTCAACTCTATTATATGCAAGTATAATTCAACTTTGTCATATGATAAGTCTAAGTTATTCGTCATGTTTCAATCAGAAATATCACCAACATAGTTCAACTTTATTATATGCAAATATAATTCAACTTTCCCATATAATAAGCCTAAGTTATTCATCATGTTTTAATCAGAAATATCACCAACTTAGTTCAACTCTATTATATGCAAGTATAATTCAACTCTGCCATATAATAAGTATAAGTTATTCATCATGTTTCAATCAGAAACATCGCCACAGGACTGGTCAGTCCATTCACACAAATTTCAAACTAAAAATCAAGCTAAAATTTTATTATTACTTCGGCTAATGATAAAAACAAAAATCTAATGATAAAAAAACTCTAAGTTGCAAGTGTTCTAGGGCCTTGGCAACTTTTTGCCTTTGCTGTCCTCAAGCTGATATGCCCCATTATCGGCGATCGCGATGATTCTATAAGACCCCTCCCAATTTGAGCCCAGTTTGCCGTCCCTAGGATTCTTCTTGTTGCCGACCACTTTCCTTAGCACCAGGTCCCTAACTTTGAACTCTCTTGAGTTGACCTTTTTGTTATAAGCCCTAGCAAGTTGTTACTGTTATGCCCCCAGCCGAATTGTTACTCTCTCCCTTATCTCCTCAAGCAAGTCTAGATCTTATGCTAGGAATGCCTCGTTAGTCCCATTCTTTACTCTTTTGGTTCTAATCCCTGGGATGCCGACTTCCAGTAGGATGACTACTTCTGTGCCATAAGCCATGGCAAATGAGGATTCCCCAATTGATCTTCTCGGCGTAGTCCAATATGCCTAAAATACATTAGGCAATTCTTCCACCCATTTCCCTTTTACTTCCTCCAGCCTCTTTTTGATCCCATCTAAGATACTCTTATTGGATGCTTCTGTCTGACCATTACTCTGAGGGAAACTTGGAGTAGAGTAGTTGTTCTTGATTTTGTACTTTGCATAGAAGCTCTTGATTAGCTTACTGTCAAATTGTGTACCATTGTCTGCTATTATTGCCCTTGGGATCTCAAACCTGGTAATGATGTTCTTCCATATGAAGTTCTTTACATCAATATCCCGAATCTTCGCAAGGGGTTCAGCTTCTACCCACTTTGTAAAATAATTAGTTGTTACTAACAGAAACTTTCTTTGCCTAGTTGCTTGGGGCAGTCATCCAACAAGATCCATGCCCCACTAGGCAAATGGCCAAGGACTGGCTACTGGGTTCAAATCTGCTGCTGGTTGATGTATCAAAGGTGCAAACCTTTGACACTTCTTACACTTCTGACATAGACTTCAGCATCCTTCTGCATGTAGGGTCACCAATACCCTTAAGTAATGGTCCTATGAGCAAGTGATCTGTCCCAGCATGGCTGTTACATACCCCTTCATGTATTTCATACAAGAAGTCTTCGATCTAGAAGGGGTGCACACAACTCAAAAGGGGGCCAGTAAAGGACCTTTTATAGAGATGTCCTTCTGCTGTTAGGCTAAACTTTGCTGACTTCAATTTAGTCTTGTGTGCCTCTTTGAGATCATCCGGCAACTTGCCATCCCTAAGAAACATCACTATTGTATCCATTCAAATTGGACCCATCTCTATACACATTGCTTCATACTCTGTGATTAGTGGTTCCACACTTGGTCTTGACAAATAATTAACCATTATTGTCCTTGTCTTCCCTAATTTCATTACATTAGCCAGGTTAGCCAAGGCATCGGCATGGCTATTGTCATCTCGGCTAACTTGTTATAGTCAGCAGTCTTGAAACAAGGCTAACAGTCTAACAACCTCTTTGACGTAGGCTATCATTCTTTCATCTCAAGCTGCATACTCGCATGTTGCCTGGTTCGCAATAAGCTTGGAGTCACAGAAGACTACCACCTCGTCGGCTTCCATTGCTGCTGCCAAAAGCAAAGTCTCTAGAAGTAACAATTGAATCTGAAGTAGAAATGGGCCTATCCTGATGCAACATTTACAGTTCCCACTTCTCAAACGACTCATCCTCAACAGGATCTTCAGAAGCCTCTCTAGCTACCTCCTTGTTGGTCACCCTCATTCTCTTCTTTGCTCTCGCAGCAACCGAAGTAAAGGGTTCGACAGCGGTAGCATGAGTTCTAGAGGCTCCTACCTCTAACTTCACATCCATGAGGCTCTTCATTTCGGCCTTCACCAAAAGAGCCTCCAAAGCGTCAGAGGAACCAAAAGCCTCTGCTTCCAATTCCACCAGTACCCTCCTTTTTAACATAGATCCACCCCCTGCGAAACTGGGGGTAGGAGAAGATGTCCTCTCAGACGGCACACCTTGGCTTCGGAGGCAATTCGTGACCAGAAGGGTAAGGGATGTATTAGTTTCAGTGTCGGAATCCAGAAGAGATGCAGCGAGCCTTGCTTTCTTCAGAATGGTGGAACGATAAGTCGCTTGGTAATCCAATAGCTCGGGTGCGGAACTCTTCTTTTACCTCAAAACAGCTTTTATGGCCTCGATATTCTCTCGGTTTAGCCTACGCTGAAAACGGGAAGCATCTGCAGAAAAGAAAGGCAACATTAGAGCAACATTCAAAACAAGGCAAAGAACGCAAAAACACTAGAATGAATGACTCAAGCCTGGGTAGCCATCCTTCCAGTGCATCCATTCAGATTGGAACTCAGTCCTAAGAGGAAACTCCCAATTGCCACCGACTTGTAGAAAATCATCGTTATGTTTGTTTGAATCAGGTAAACCAATCACAAGATGGCAATAAACCAAACGAACACGAAGGTAGTATGTGTTGTGATCCTTGTTGTGTGAAAGAGTGTAGCAACCCAAAATGTCCTAGATGTCTAGATTTAAACCCAACTGCCTGTTAAGAGTGGAGACACCGTAGACGACTCAGAACAGATTAACAGACACCTGCATAGGGGTAAGCTGAACTTGGTGCAAGAACCGACGCACCAAAAGGTCGAGGGGAAACCGAACCCCTCCCTCAACAATGGCTACGACTGGAAAGGCCACAGTACTCCTAGTGCTCATGTGCTTGGCATTAACCTTTGTCAGCGAAAGGGTCACTTCATCAAGGATATTGTAGTCTCGGCGAAACATGGCCATAGCCTCGGAGTATCAACTAATGATTGAAAATTCCCCATCAAACAGTCCAAATGGTACAAAGACGAAACTTAAACTAGGCGGAAAATAAAACCAAACGCCAGAGACAATGGCGCAAGGGCCAAAGAGGGCGATCAAGATAAAAAAAAAAAAAAAAAGACAATAAAAGAAGGCTCTCAAGGAAACTTACAGAGATTGGAACAACAATGGCACGTAGGCGGCACTGAAATGAAAACGACAGCAGAACGTCTAGACAGAGCACCGACGAGACCAACTTAGAGGAACGGAAAGGGTTTTAGACTCTTTAGAAATTTTGAAAACAGATGAAAGGATTTGGATTGATGAATCTAGAGCATTTATTGCACCAATCGGCGTGAAGGTACATAAATCACGACCATCAGTATGGAATCGACGCACTTGTACCACGCCGCCACGTGTCTCCATGAAAGGACACATGCAAAGAGTATGTGTCAGGATTGAACCATCACCAAGGCCGAACTGGGGCAGATCTGAAGCGACGCGACGCTTGGAGTACAGAGTAATAGCTCCCTCCAAGGGGAACCTTAGCACGAGCTAGGGGGCAAATGAAGGGGCTAAATACGAAATGGGTCAGATTCTATCCCTGGGCCGGCCCAATCCATTAGACTCAAGATTTGAGAACCAGGATAAGCAATTGGGCTAGTCAGTTCAGCCCAATCACATTATCAACAATCCATCCAAGTCCTCAAGCACTCGGGCCTAATCTGTGGTAGAAAGGTCAGTCTAGCCACGATGCTGGGCTGGGGTGAGCCGCAGGACCTGACCCTTGGATAGAACCCAAAAGGGGCTAAGCCCATACAAAGATTTCATACTGGGCCAGCCCATCTCCACAAGTAATCCCATAGAGGGCCGAACTGAGGTACACAATGCCGAGACGAGGGAACACACCAGAGAAATGTGAAAGCTGTGAGTATTTGCATGTGCAAGTTGCCACCTCAGCTGCTCCCTTACACCTAGAATCATGGAAATAGTTAACCAAATGAATGTGGTTTGTTATCAGCATGGCTACAACGAGTATAAACACCCTATGACAACTACCAGATGGTCCTCAACCTTGGGCAGTGCTAAAAGGAAAGTTGGCAGCACCATAGCTCCATGAAACCATCTTGAGTAACAAGCAAGGAGTTATATATAAACAATACTGATTTCACATTGAAGGTAACTGATCTAAACTAAACCCTACTCACTGAAACTTAACTCTCTGCACTTAGAGAGCACCTGGCTTCTTCTCCGATTACTCATTCCCACACCGGAAGGCTCATCTGGCCAATCCCGGCTGGGCAACTCTGACGGTGCTCCTTGTTGCAGGGTCTTAATTCCTAGATAGTTCGATCAAGTGTGGAGCTCCGATCCACAATTATCTAGTGCAGTGTTCAGTACGCACACATATCTTTCATCAAAATAAAGGATAAGGAAAAAAAATATAAAAAGTGAAGCTTTTGCTATTCATATGCTCTATATTTTATATTAGAACAAGACAAAGCATAAAATATTGACAATAAAAAGTTATGTGTGAATAATAATTCAAAAAGAAAAAGAACATTTCCTATTAATAACCTATCAATCACTAAAATTATTAGGTTCACGCTAGTACCTTGTAATTGCATTTTTTTTCAATTAATGCATTATAAATTCAGATCCGGCTCAAACAATTATTAATTTAATGGGATAGCAAAGATTATTTAGTTATTCTCAAATACAATGTGTTTCGTATGCATCACATGACAATACAAATAATTACAACAAATGACAATACAAATAATTACAATAAGTAATCTTTGATAATTAAAATCACTTTCGGGAAGCGTTTTGGTGACGCTTCTAGTAGTCCGACCACTACATAGAGGGATCCATCTACTAGTCATGAGTGATAGCAAAGCCTTGAGACGCGCAAGGCAAAATCGAAGCGCTTAGCGTGAAACGCTCAGGAAAGGAGCAGAGACGGAATGGTAAGCAAATTCCTGTTTTGAATTTACTCCAGGTCGGGAGTGAAATGATGACCTTGGGTACGCTCACAGGAGAGGTTCACAAGTGAGGGGACCACTAATGGAACCGATTGACATGTTATTTGGACCGATAGCCGACTGAAATCAAAATTCAGAGGGTCAAAGACTCACATAAGTCGGTCTACACGGGTTAATATTCAAATTTCAAACCAAACTTGACTTACAAATTGCATTATCATAAGCTTTAAAACCTAACCAACCGAATGGAAATCAAGATTTATTCCGATCAATCGAATGAATAAATATGTCAATTTCTGAATCAGATACAAAATAAGAGAACAGATTATTAAAACAATAATATTATTATTTAAATATTCAGCACTAAGTGTTTTTTTTTTTTTTAATTTTAAGTGGTAGTGGATTCCCCTTCAGAAGACTAATAAGACCCGCCAGTGGGAACTTCCAATACGAACTTTCGGTGGTAATTCAGACGCAAACGATTCACAACATTGAAGCCAGTGAGGAGTTCAATCGCAACGTATATGCTGTTATGCCACATAATCTTTTTTCTTTTTCTTTTGTTTTTTTTGTTTTTGTTTTTTTACAGTATGAATAAATAAATAAAATGTGAGAAAATAAAAGAAAAGAAAATTAAAAAATATATATTAATTTTTCTGTTATCTTATTTGATTAAACTGTAATAAAAAAAAATAAAAAACCTTTTTATAAATATATATTCTTTTTCTTTTTGTGTTTATCTCTTCTATACTTAAAAAGGCAATTTTTCTATTGTAAGAAAGGGCTTGGATTTTTTTAAGTTCATCATCAAATTTAAGAGAACAATTCGGGCTCAGTGTGAACCCATTTCGGGACAGTCTTCAAAAATCTGAATCATTTATTTTTAAAGATCTGTTTAATAAAATATTCATGTAAAAAAATAAAATAAAATGATCGAGTATCGATATTTATAGGTTTGTATCACATTTCTATGACAAAAATTAGATAGATATTATTGAAATTATATCTATCATCCATTTTTTTAAAACAAATGTAATTCAAAAATATAATTATCGATATTTGATTATCATGATTTTTTACATAAATATTTTGCTTAACGAATTTTAAAAAATAAACAGTTCAAGTAATTGAAGTTAGGCTTGGTTTGGGAAGTAGGTTGGCTTTTTGGCTTTTTGGCTTTTTTGGCTATTTTAGCCTGGGCTAAAAAGCTTGGTTTGGGAAGGGCTTTTTGGCTTTTTGGCTTTTTTGACTTTTTTTGTGAGAGAAGAATGTAATGATTATAGGTTGGATGTGATGTTTTGTTTGTTATGGCTAAAATAGCCTATTTTATTTTTTGTGGCTAAAATAGCCAAAAAAGCCTGAAAATCAACTTGCCAAACAGAGGCTTAGACTCAATATAATTATGTGAATTACAAGAATTACAGAGGGTTAACTATTATGCAAATTAAAATTTTAATAGTATCGAATGTAGTTATGTTAAATCAACAAGATTTATTATATTTCTTTTTAAATCTCAAAATATGTTAGCATAATTTATCTTTAAGTTATAATATAAAATTATAAACAAATACTATTAATCAAATATTTTTTTAACAAATAAACTAAATAAATTAATTTATAAATCATACTGAGAAGAATATCTACTCCAACAAAACTCACCAACTAGCCCACTTTCCAGTAATGGATTTGGAGGATGAAATCGAATATTTTGGCCGTAGGATCAACTTCCCTCTAGTTAAGAAATTGCATTTGAGGGTTAAGGATTTGTGACAAGCTTTAGTGATTTAAATTATTTATTTTTTAAATATTTTTAGTAAAATATTTATGTAAAAAAATCAAATGAATGGGGCAAATTACATATACCTCCCTTGAGGTTTGGCTAAATTGCAGATACCCCCTAAAGATTTGGAAATTACATCCTGCCCCTAAGGTTTGTAGTTTCATAACAATTTGCCCCATGAAGTTTAAATTTCATAACAAATTACCTCCTAATTTGTTATGCAAATATAACATTTAGGAGAAAATTTGTAATTTCTCAAACTTCAGAAAAAATATTTGTAATTTAACTAAATCTCAAGAGAGTATATGTAATTTGCCCAAATCTTAAGTTTGAATCCCTCTAACCAATCATCAAATATTGGGCTAGCAATTAATTTCAGCACCGTAACATAAAAATTGATTTGAACAACTAATTATTTGAAAGAAAAAAAAAAATTTAACTTCTCAATTCAATTGATAATCAACCGAAGTGGCCCACATGGATGACTTGAGATCTATATATGACGTGGCAGTGTGAATAATTGCTCATCGAATTGGACTGGGAGAAGAAGTCCGAAAATTATACATTATTTCCGGAATAACATAGGTTTATACTTACCACTTATTTATTTTTTTCATTAATTATAATATTATAAAATATTAGTTATTTATATTGCCCCCAAGTCCTTTGGCATTTCAGCAATCCCGCGTCAACCGTGGTAGATTGTGAGACCATAGTAGTACTACTATGACTATAAAGTAAACCTAACCCACAACATACCCTGAAACCATCAAGAACCTTCCTCTTCTTTTCTCTCCAAGTCCCCTCCTCTATAACCCAGAACCTTCCCTCTCATTCCTCCTCAAACACAAACCCCCCCTGTCTCTCCAGTTTCCACAACACAACTTCATTCTCTCTCTCTCTCTGTGAAACATCAAATGGTACTAATGGATAGTAGCAACAACGATATGACGGAACACGAGCCAGCACGGCCTTACACAACAACAGAGGGCTATGCACTAACTGGCAAAGTCATGCTCAGCGCAATTCTAATTCTGTTCGCTGTAGTCATCTTTCTCATCTGCCTCCACATCTACGCCCGCTTCTACCTCCTCCGCTCGCGGCGTCGCCAACTCCGCCGCCGCAACCACCTCATCTTCACCCTCGAACCCAACTCCCTCACCGTCACATCCGCCTCTCGCGGCCTCGACGCCCATATCCTAAGCTCCCTCCCCGTCTTCGTCTACTCCGCCGAGACCCACCCCGAATCGCTAGAATGCGCCGTGTGCTTATCCGAATTCCAAGAGAACGAGAAAGGCCGTCTCTTACCCAAATGCAACCACAGCTTCCACATCGATTGCATCGACATGTGGTTTCACTCCCACTCCACTTGTCCGCTCTGCCGATCTCCGGCCGACCCGCCGCCGGAAAACAAACCCGACGTGGTTGTTTCTGTGGGTGATGATGAACCAGCTGAGATCGAACCCGGTTCGAGTTCTGGGTTCTGCCCCATGTGCAACCACGAAGAAGGTGAGTCCATGGGTTCGTCGTCAACGTCGTTGGGTGATCGCAGGAAGGTAGTGGGAGTGGAGATAGAGGTGCCGAGAAGGACCGAGTCGGAGGACGAGTTAGGACCGAGTTCGCCTGCGAGTCAGGGGTGGAAGTCGCCGGCGACTCGTTTACTGTCGCTGAAGAGGATAATCGGCATGAACAGAAAAGGTTCCGCTGTTTCGCCGTCGTCTGGGATGGTCGGAACGAGTGAGGACATCGAGTGCGGTGGAAGGGATGAGTTAACTCAGCAGCGGTCACGGGTTCAGACACCGAGGTGAGAGAGATAAGAGGGAAAAAATTTGATTATTCAAACCTTTTTACAGTCGCAGTCACTCGACGGCTTGAAACAACGTTGAGTCGTGTTAAAAGTGTGAACATTCTGCCGACTTTGTCTCACTGAGGATCCCGTGATGCGTACACGTGACAGTTTCTAAAGCAGCCCTTGTCGTAGATTAGTACACGTGGCATGTAACTGGAGAGCGGGTAGTTTGCAAGTTTCTTGCTTTCGTGGGCGGCCAATTATGGACTTGTAGTCTCCTTGGCCACGTTTGTTTTTGTCAAGTTGGATGAAATTGTTAATTGCTGGTGAAAAAATAATTAATGAACAGATTGTTAATGAAAATATTAAATAAAAATATGTTTATTTTGATGATAGTGTAAAGATGATTGATGATAAAATTATTAAATTATTTTTATATAAAATAAATAAATAAATTATTTTTATATTAGAATAAATAAGTGCATTTGATAAAAAAATAAAATTAATTAATTTTTTTATATAAAATAAATTCAACCTGTTCATTATTTTTTTAATCGCATCTAATACTCAACCAAACTAATTTCCTTACTGAGAGGTTACTAAGTCCTCGTTTAGAAACAGACTAATTTAGTAACTTTTTAGCTATTTGGCTAAAATATGAGCTAAAAAAAACTAGTATGTTTGGGATGACTTTTTGACTTTTTACAAAAAGATGTGCAAAAAGTAAAGAGAAAAGAGAATCTTTGACTTTTTGGTATAGGTTGTTGGCTTTTTAGCTAATTTAGTAACTTTTTGACTTTTTAATTAAAATAGAGGGTTCCCAAACGAGACCTAAGTCCCTCACACAGCTAATCCCAAACAAATTGTAGATAAGATTCACAGTAATACCAATCCAATCCCCTAATGTGGGTAAACAAACATGACCATTGTGTATACAAAGACTATTTTTTGTTTCATTTGTTTATTTTCCTATTCATTATTTATTTATTTTTCTTCACACAATTATATGCTTTGTTCATTCTAATGGGCAAACAATATTAATAAAAATTACAAAATATCTCCATTTGTGAGGGCAAACACTTGCAAATCAATGGAGATAAATTTTAGTTACTGAAGGGGCAAAATATAAACGGGTTGGATCTTAGTCTTGGGTTGATCTAATCCATTAAACCTAAGTCCAAGTGAGTCAGATAAATATGTGGGCAAGCAATTAAGCCTAATTCCATGGTTAACAGTCAGCACAAGTCCTCAAGCACTTGGGCTCAACTCGCAGTGGAAAGGTCAGTCCAGCCGTGACGCTGGGCTGGACCGAGCTGCAGTACACAATCTCTAGATCAAATTGATGGGCTGAACCCATCACCAAAAACCAAAGTGGGTCGAGCCCACACCAAGATATCTAAAGGAGCCAGCCCATCTCTATAAGTAGTCTCACAAAAGGCTGAGCCGAGGTACAATGGTACCAAGCTGCGGGAACCTCTCAGAGAAACGTGGAAGCGGTGAATGCATGTATGTGCAAGCTACCAACTCAACTGATCTCCTCTCCTTATAATCACAGAAATGATTGATCAAGGAAATGAGGTCTGTCAACTACCAGGTGGTCCCCTACCTTGAGCAATGCTAAAAGAAGCCTGGCAACACCGAAACTTCATGAAACCATCTTGGGAAATAAGTAAGAAGTTCTATATAAACTACAAAGACTTCACATTGAAGGTAATAAAAAAAGTTGAACCATACTCACTTAAACATTACTCTCTACACTTAGAGAGCATATTTCATTTTCTCCGATCGCTGACTCTCACACCAGAGGGGTTATCTGGCCAACTCCAGCGGGGCAGCTCTAACGGTGCTCATAGTTTTAGGGTCTCAGTTCTTAGATAGTCCAATCAGGTGCGGAACTGTGGTCCACAATTATCTAGTGCGGTATTCGATATGCACAATTGGTGCGGTGAACGTAGACCCATAATCTCTGAGTTTTGCATTTGATTCTGACGATAGGAATTGAGGATATCCTACCCTCGACATTGACTCCACAAACGGAGAAGACGAAGGATAAAGGCCTGGCGCTATCGACAGTTCTGGAGGAATAGACCGGAAACAACAACCAGACTCCCGAATCTATTGAGCATCGACAACCCTTTGCTGGTGGTTCTTCCCACCATTTTCTGTTGGAGAAAGATTATAGAGATTGTATCATTGATTCCATTGGAATGGAGATACAGGAATTGAAAGCACAGCTCAAAAGGATGATGGGCAAATCAGAAGAGGACTGACGCAGAACCCTCTCGTCTGCGCCAGAAAAGCCCATCCCGAGAGCTATCGGTAAAGAAGGTCCCTAGAAATGAATCTAGGCAGCAAAGTCGGCCAATCCCAGTGTAAAGTGAAGCAGCGAGCAACCACACCCGTAGTTCACGTCGGCGAAGGGCTAAGAGGCAGAAAACGGCCAGCCAGCAGACAAAGTATCCTCCTCAAGATCTCCGCACTTGGTTGGTCGGCAACAGATAAAATGAGCAACGACGAGATCATCAGGCTTAACAACTTGACCGTATTGTCCATCAGAAAGTCCACCGAGCACCAGATCGACTCGTCTCCTCTCGTCTCCTCTCCTTTCTCTTTGGAAATCAAAGCTATGAGACCCTCCAAGAAGTTCACTCCACCAAAATTCACGTCATACGATGGAAAATCAAACCCACTAACACATATCAGCCATTATAAGTTGATGATGTCCTTGTGTAGCCAAGACGAGGCGTTGATGTGCCAAGTCTTTCCATCTAGCTTGGGAGAGTTCGAACTCCAATGATGCGATCGTCTCCCCGCTAGATCGATTTACGACTAGAAGCATCTCTCTGAAGAGTTCCTGGCCAGATTCGTTTCCAACACAAAAATCCTGAAAAAGTCAGACACCTTGTTCGGCCTCCGAAAGGAATAAAAGGAAACATTACGTAATCATGCTATAAGGTATTGAGAAGAGCATAATGATTTGGACGAAAATGTTTACAGTGAACAGATGGTTGTAATGTCTTTTAAACACGGTCTGCATTCAGAGAGCAAGTTGAGATAATCACTTACCAAGCGCCCTACCACAGCACTGAAGGACTTACGCGCCCGGATTGAGCAGTACGCTCGCCTCGGAGATGATCAGATTCCCATCGAGGTAACATCGGTTGAACAGACAACTCTGGGGAACAAAAGAAAAGCAGACCAAGGGGAACCTCGAGGACTCACAGTGAATGAAGTAGACAAATTTAAATCTCATAAAGCAGTTGTTATAGTCTTTAAAGAACCTATCTATTGTATTATGGAAAAAATCAAGAGAGAGTCGTTCTTTACTTGGCCGCCAAAGATGCTAGGAGACCTAGCTCGGCACAACCAAAAGCTCAGATGCACCTATCATCAAGATAGAGGGCATATGACTCAAAATTGCAGAGCATTGAAGCAACACCTGGAGGATTTGGTAGCTGTTAGGCACCTCCAAGGCTATATTGATCCGGATAAAGTAGTGGCCGAACTGGGGAACCCCCTACTAGAATCGAACGTCGAGCATCCACCTCGATTGGAAATAAATGTAATTCATGGCACAACTAGTCACGAGCGTGAAAAGACACTTCAAGAGGAAATTGCAAAATTTGTGCAGATTTAGCAAGTCATGTCAGTGGGAGCAGTGCCAAAAAAGAAACGAACAATACCTAAGAACCCCTTATGTACTGTTTTATTTACTAAGAATGATTTGGAGGCATTCAATACCCACATATCGACGCATTGATTATAACTGTGAGAATTGAGAAACGATTTGGCGTGAAACGATTTTTGGTAGATCAAGGTTGCACAACAAATATATTTTATTACAACTTGTTCATGAAGCTCGGTCTCTGTGAGCAACACCTTACCCCAACGGCAGCTCTGTTAGTTGGCTTTAATTCATAACTTGAATGGCCATTTGATAGGATAGTGTTGCCAGTAATGGCTGGGACAAAGACCCTTCAAATAGAATTCATAGTTATTAACACGCCGTCTCCTTACAATGTTATACTCGGTCGGCCTTGGCTTCATCAAATAGAAATAGTCCCCTCAACCTACCACTAGCTCATCCGCTTCCCGACGGAACACAGAGTAAAGCAAATCTCAGGGGACCAAGTCACATCAAAACATTATTTCATGGCAGCCATGAAGGCTAAACAGCTTTGCAATCAAGTTCAGACAGTTGAAGTAGTAGAGCAGCTAGTTCTGGAGGATGTCGGGAGAACCCCAGCTGAGAAGATAATAGACAATTTGGAGAAAGTTTTAGTGAAGGAAGATGACCCGAAAAAATACTTCCTTATCGGTACCTCGCAAGGCACTGATGAGAAACTTCAGCTGCTAGATTTGTTGAGGAAAATATGGAGGTATTCGCATTGTCAGCATATGATACTCCGGGGTTTAATCCAGAATTTGCTTGCCATAAACTCAACGTCAATCCTTCCACTCGGCCTATTGTGCAGAAAAGCAGAAGACCTTCAGTTGAGCACACCAAAGCAGTAATTGTGGAGGTCGACAAGCTCCTGACGACGGGGGCAATCCGAGAAATTCAGTACCTACAATGGTTGTCCAACACAATCGTAGTAAAAAAGAAGAACAGAAAATGGAGAGTCTACGTTGACTTTACTTGCCTCAATAAAGCCTGTCCAAAAGACAGTTTCCCTTTGCCTCACATAGACCAATTGGTAGACTCAACAGCAGGGCATGTGCGTATAAGCTTTCTGGACGCTTACAGCGACTATTACCAGATACCACTGTTCGGCCCAGATTAAGAAAAGACATCATTTATTACTCCAAGAGACACCTACTGCTATAGAGTAATAACGTTCAGCCTTAAGAATGCCGGAACAATGTACCAACGTATGGTAACTCGAATATTCAAGGAGCAGCTTGACCAAACTATTGACCAAACTATGAAAGCCTACATAGATGATATGGTAATAAATAGCAAGCTTGTTTCAAATCACCTCACGGATCTGAGAGAAGTTTTCAACATCCTAAAAACCCATCAGCTTCGCCTCAATGCCTCGAAATGCACTTTCAAGCTAGGAACAAGGAAGTTCTTAGGATACATGGTGACTTACAGAGGAATTGAGGCAAATCCGGATCAAATCAAAGCAATACAAGGAATCAAGATGCCAACTGTAATGACTCCATCACAAAAAATGATTAGAAGTTAATTAATTAAGGAGATTTAAATTTTAATTGCCAATTATTCTAATTTAATCTGAGATTTATGAAAATTATGGAGATTGATTCGTATTTGATTCTATTGATGATTTAATTTAGAATTAGAAATTGAAAGCCTAAATAACTCAAGATAGTACAAATGGTGAATTGAATTATTTTAAGTTTGAGTATCCGACCATATAGGAGTTCAATTAAATATTCGATTCAGATTTATAAAATTGAGATTTGATTAATTGGGTCTGAATTGAAGTTAATTAAGTTATATGAATTAGAAATTAAGATTATTATGAATTAAATTTATTCATGAGGTGTTCAATTGAATATGTAATTTATTGGCGAAGATTTTGAAGTTTAATTTGAAATTGAAGACCTTAATGATCTAAGAAACCAAAATTGAAAATAGAAATAAGTTTAATCTATCATTTGGAGCTTTTTGGAAGTTCGACTAAAAATCTTATTCAAATTCAGATTCATAAAATTAAATATAATTAATTAGGCTCTAATGGAAGTCATAATAGACTAATTAAACTATGTGGGATTTGAGATTAGTTATAATTAATTAATTATGTGTTAATCAAGATTTATTAAAACTAAGTGTCATTTAAGTAACTTAATCTTAATCATAAAATTGAATTATGGACTAAATTAGAATTGGGGGTATAAATAGGTGTGAGTGTATTGAGAAATTTGTGTGTGTGTATGAGTGATGTGTTGGAATTCAAAGAAGAGTGCACGTGTGCTAGTGTGGTGTGAAGATGTGTGGTGTGTGTAAGTGATATGTGTTGGTGAGTTATAGATGAGTTGTTTATTTAGCTGTGCTGAGAGCTCACTTTAGAGAGAGAGAGACCAACTGTAGAGAGTGTTGGCTTTGTTGGATCATCCCATGTGAGCTCCCATTGGAGAACCCACTTTCTCCACCCAATGGAAGTGGCTCTCCCACTCTACCAACCCCATTAGAGAGTGGAAGAGGGTAGGTGGTGACCAATGAGGCTCTCCCTCATTGGTGTATAAATAGAGGTTGAGGGGAGGGTTGAAATTGAGAGAGAGAACCAAGAGAGAAGAGAGTGAGAGATGTGAGGTGGAGAGACCGTCTCTCTCGGTGTGAGAGAGGGAGACGGGTGAGTGGGTGAGTGAGGAGAGTGTGAGCTCCTCTCCTATTATAATCTTTCTGTAATCTCTCCATTGTTATAGTGATAACCGGTTACTCTCCCGTGGACGTAGGCTTTAAGGCCGAACCACGTTAAATATGGTGTCTCCTTCTGTGTGGGTGTGTTTTTCTACTTGGTATAATTTCTGGAAAGTCTTGGGCGGGATCCCCGATCCCAACAGAGAGAGTGAGTTCCAAATTTTCAAGAGAAGGAGGATTGTAGGAGAAGCTGAAAATTTGGCTAAAACTCTTCAAGCTAAAGACTTTAGGTAAGATTTTAATCCTTAGTTCTTGTAAATGAATCAGCTAAGGGCTGAATTCATGAAGTAATTGGGATTAATTACATGAAATTTGTTAAGAAATGTCAAGAAGATGATGAATAGTAAACTAAGTTCACATCTATGGTTGCATGTCTCAAGTTTCATCATTTTGAACTTGGTTTTGAAGATCTTGCATAACATAAGAGTGTATATATATATATATCTTGTATGTTTTCAAAAAAAAATTATGGCTCGCATGTTTAATTTTATGTTTTGAAAATCAAGAAGAAATAGAATTGGTTGGATTTTGGTAAGTGTTTTATACATGCATCATGGGTTTTGAAGAATTTAAGATGATCCATTTCATGTTTTGAAGAAAAGTTTTGACAACCACGAGTTCACGAAAATATGAATTTTGATTTTGATTAGTAACCCAAGCATGTAATGTAATTTAAGAGTCTTATTTAATTTAAACAAATTTTGGTATATAGTAAATTAGTTAGTTTTATTTGAATTACATATATTCAATGTTTGCTAGGAGATTGGCAAGAAAATGAAGAATTGGAGCTAAGATCAAGTTTATGAAGTTAAATTAGAAATTAATTATTTTAAATTTAATTTGAAAAGTTATTATTAGAGCAACTCCAAAGAATTGGATAAAATAGGCTTGTTAAGCATTTTAACCAACCTCAATCCATTTTGGGCCCTCTAATAGGCTGGTCGAAAGGCTAGGTATTTTACCATCACCCTTACCCGCTGGCTACATTCAAAGAGCACAAGAAGCTCTTCAAATAATACAACTGTAGTCTTTTCCCGCAAAATCGTTGGGCAACTCCATCTCTGCATTTCTTTCCTTCATCAAGGTATGTATCATTCTCAATCTATCTCTCTCTCCTCCTCCATGGTTGGCAAAGTCATTTCTCTCCCTTTTTTCCCTCTTCAAGTCCCCACATCCCTACCTACAAAACCCTATTTCAAAACCTATCTTTAACCTTTCTTTTTCTCTCTATACAACTCCTTCACTCCATGCCACTAGAACCCATCTTCTGACATCTTCTACATGTGAAATCCTTTTCCCAAACCCCTCTGCTAAAACCCCATTTCCCTCCCTGCAACCCTCTTCGACTAGATTAATTTATGAAATCAGAAATATATATTGTCAAACCACAACAGTGATAGCATCTGATGGCTTTGGAAATTCATAGATTTTGGTAGAAATTGTTTGATGATGATTTGTTCTACTTTCTAAATACCCAAAATCTATTCGATCTCTGATTTTTTTTGTTTCCAGCAAAAGTAACATTTTATTCAATTTAAAAAGATATTGAAAAGGGAAAATATATTCAATTTAATAGGAGGTATAGGATTTTATTTATTTATTTTATTATCATGTTGGTTTGATTTGGTTGTTATTTTGGTTCAGCAATGTGTTTGGTCACTTTTTTAATTTGTTTTGTATGTTTGAAAGGTAACTAATAATTTTCGTTTCAATTGATGGATTAGAAAAGTTTATTGTTGCTGGCCAACTATTGTAAAATCTTGATATGCATGTGTAATTTTATCTATAGTGTAATCTTTTTTTGCATAATCTTAATTCCTTTAAAATTATGTTGTGTGTAAATAGAGCTACTGGTGGAAAAGAGATATGGATGAGCCCAATGCAACCACTTGAATGACACTAATAATCAACTTGAATGCATTAACAGGGGTCATTATTTGATTAGAATGATTCCCTCTCGTGAAGATATTGTAACTTTGAGGTTGTGTTTGGTTCATTGAAATAAAGATATATTGGAATGGAATGACCATTTCTTAACCTCCTTAATGGAACAACAATTTTCTTTGGGTTTTTTAATACTGTTGAAGGTGGTTTGTTTTGGATGAATGTGATTGATTCAATTTATTTTGGATGAATGTAACTAATTCAATTTAGCTTGTTCTTTTGCTTTTCTTTTTCATTTAGTCTTGTGTTTACATAAATTACTACATTGTAATGTTTTATTTTTGAGTTTTAAGAATTCAAAAAATGTTTATGGTATTATCTGTAGATGGATCATCAACAAAATGCTTATTACACCAACTTGACAAACGATGGCACCAACTACGAATTTGTAGATCAACCTCTTGACCAAGGGGGGCAATCTTCTGTAATCCCCCCTCAAATAAACACCACCACGAAATCACATCGAGGTGACAACTTCACTACAGAAGACGACGCTATGATCATAATTGCTTGGCTTAACATTAGCTTAGATCTAGTGCAAGGAAATAAACAAAAATCAAAGGCATATTAGCTAAGAGTCTGGGAGTATATCCACCAGTATAAAACTTTTTCATCTACTCGTAGTCAAACTTCTCTAATGAATCGCTGGTTAGCGATTCAACTTGCCGCGAATAAGTTCTGTGGGTACTTTGCCCAAATCCGAAAGTTGAATCAAAGTGGTCTTACTGAAAAAGATAAGGTATCAATGCCATTAATTTTTTTATACTTATTATTGTAGTCGTTGTTTGGTTACATGATAATTAATGTTATTTTATATATTTTCAGATTTGTGATGCGAAGAAATTGTATAAAGAATTGTATAAATCGTCATTTCCATTTGAACATTGTTGGAATGAGTTAAGGGATCAACCAAAATGGCGAAAGAAATATAACCTGAAGAAACAAAAAACAAACAAAGCAGTGACTCCCGACATTTGTTCTCCTATAATGAATTCAATCAATTTATGAGACAACAATGCCTCGAATGATAACTACGTAGACTTGGAAAGAGCACTGGGTAGGAAGGCTGAAAAGGATCGTCTGAATAAAAAAAATGGCAAAGATCATGGAAATGATCAACGAGGGTCGCCTATTATGATATTGTTAGAAGAGTTAAAGGAAGATAAAAGCAAAATGAGTGAGAAGAAAATAGAAATGTATGAAAGGTCCTATTTACAAGAGCAAAAAAAGATTGATAATGAAAAAGAAAGGATTCAGAACGAGAAAGAAGATGCAAATGGAACAACTAAAGGAGGAAGAAAGAATAATGTCTATAGATACGAGTGGGATCCTCCCATTGCAAGCCGAATATATTCATCGCCGCCAAATGGAAATTCTCCGAAAAGGAATTTAGTTATTTCGAACTATGTTTTTGACTTAGATTATTGGTGAATATTTCCCCTTGCAAGTAGAATTTTGTTTCTATTAGTTTATTTTGGAACTAGTTATCGTTTGTTTGAACAATGTTGGAATTGAAATGAATGAATGCGTGAACTACTAGTAGTTTAATTACAAAGGTGAATGCTTGTTAAAGTGTTAGTTATTTACAAGTTTCAACTATGTACTCTCTGCATTTTCTATCTCTTCATACTTGCTGAACTACTTAATTATTTTACAGGGTTAATTTGTGTTATTTCAATTCTTAATTTTGATAAGCTTCCATTTGTGTCAATGACTTGATATACAATATGCATCAGGTTAGAAGGCGCCTGGGTTAGAACAGTAACAGCAGAGCAGCAATAGCTTTGTGGCAGGGTCTGGTGTGTTTGGGTCTGGGCTTTGCTTTGGTCTGGCCTTGGTTCTTGATATGTTGCAGTGTGCCTTGGTGTATTTTGTTAGAATAGCCTTGGGTGGTTGTGATAAGAATTGCTTGAGTAATGGAAAATTCACTTTGGAGTTTTGTGTCACTATGTTTTTGAAATGATAATAGCGTTGGTGCATTGTGGCAACAACATGCTGTAGCAATAGCAACATGCTGTAACAATGTAGGTCTGAACCTCTTAATTTTTTCTCCTCTTCTTTTGGCTTATGTTGGTTCCTCTCCAACCTTTGTAGTTGTGCTTGCTCATGATTAAGCTTTGTGCATTCTCCTCCTTTATCGATGAAATCTCATATGTATTGTATGCTATTATCATCAATAAAACTTCCTTTTTTGCTGATTAAAAATAAATAAATTATGCACTATATATTTTAACAAACAATAACTAACATTATTTTAAAATATGTTAAAAATTATATTATTATAAATGCCACCTCAGCAACTATGTCAACAGTGATATATAATGTTTTTTATTTTAAAAATTGGTTAAGTTTATTTAAATGACTAGTTAAAATAAAGAGTATGATTGGAACACACAATAGCTAAAGTACTTAGGTAAAATAAAGAGCTTATCTTTTTTGTACTTTAGCCAGTGAAAAATGAAGAGCGCAGTTGGAGTTGCTCTTAAATTAAGCTCCATAAATTACATGCAATAAGGATTTATTTAAGATTTGATCCATGCAAAGGAGTTAGATTCAAATTTATGGAAATTAATTTAGAAATTAATTATTTTGGGTTTGAATTTAGTTGTCTTAACATGAAATTGAGTTTCAATTGTACATGCATCATGAATTTTTAAGAGTTTTAGAAGATCAATTCATGTTTTAGAATTTGTGGATTTGAAATTGGGCTTGACATGAAGAAAATGAATGAAATTTAAATTTGGACAAATATGGAAATAAATTATAATTTATATTTGAGAATCAAAAATTAGTTTGATTTTTGATTTAAATTTCATACATTCAAATATTTTTGGAAGGGCTTTATAAATTCAACTTTAAGTTTCATTAAACAAAGAAAAAATTGAAAGATGATTTTTAAACATGAAACCCAAGGTTTAAATTTAAATTAAAATCATGGAATTAACTTTAAATATATGAATTGGGAATGTTTTTGCATATTCGAGTGAGTCATACATGAATTTGGAGTCTTGGTAATGTGTTTTTAAGTTTAAACAACATTTTGGAAAATTCAGAATTTGTCATCATCGCTCGAGCAAAGAAGTTGTCGCTCGAGTGTAGAATGCAAACAACCAGTATTTTTGTAGACCAAGGGGTCCGCTCGAGCGACCAATGTTGGCTCGAGCGAAGAGTCCTGTTTCAGAAAATTTTGAAAAGTAGTTTCATATTTCAATTTCCATTCTCTTTCACTTCCAAGCATTCTTAGGCAAGAATTATGACTCAACAAGATTAATAAACTACCAATCAACATAAATTAGTTGGTTAAAGAATAAGTCATTGACTTAGTAATAATTGATTAAGAAGCCAAGTAAGAAATTGATTTATTTAGAAAAGAATAATTTAGTAATGAAAGAATATGTGAAACAAGAACTCAATTCATTTGAATAAAGAAAGAATAAGCGTAGTAGGTGTGGGGATATATTTTTGAGTACCGACATGTGACAAGGTGATGCCGACATGTCAGCCAAGGTGCCACGTGGCAGGGTCATGACGCCGAGGTTATCTCGGGTAAAGCCGAGGTTGTTTCTGAAGATATCGGAGTCCGAGAAAAGCAGATAAGGGACAAGAGTCCTAGAATAAAGAGAAGACTTAGCCAAGATAAGGATAAAGCTCTTAGGGAGTTTATCTTTATCTCTGAGGGAGTCCAAAGTAAGTACTAAACAGGAATCCATAAAAGTTAGGCTTTTATTGGGATTAGGATTGAGGTAACCATAAAAGAGAGGCACCCCCGTGGGTCTAAGGTACGCAATTTTGTGCTTTGAGTATTGAGTTTAGCATTATTGATTATCTTTGAGAGATATACTGACTTGATCGTCGGAGTGCCCCCGGGTAGTCAAAACCACCGCCGGAATCTTCTCTTTCTGTTACAAGTTAGCCAGGTGTCATCTATTTTGCCAGTGTTCTCCAGCTGAATACTGAATGGGGCAGTGTGATCGGAAAATCACTCACACAATTTGGCGCCGACTGTGGGAACGAAAGTAGAATAGATGGCCAGTAACGGACAGAAGGAAAAGAATGGGAACGACACTCCTACTGAGAGTGGGAGACCTATTGACCTTGATGGCGAAGGAGAAAGGTCAAACGCAGAAACTCATGAACAAAATCACGGAGCGAAAGACGTTGGCCAGACTAGCGACGCACCAAAAAAACCTGATCAAAGCAGGTATTACAACGAAGACGACCTCCAGGTTTGGAAAGATAGGTGCCTACGGAGGGACGAAGAGGTAAAAGAGATGGCAAACAAATTGGCAGACCTACAGTCGGTCGTCAATTTCATGAAGCAAAATAACGTCATGCAGCCACCATTCCCGCTGCAGGACAGGCTGATTCCAGCGGCCAATACACAGAAGGGAGGTTAGAAAACAATCCCCATAGCCCCTCAGCACAATGGAAACGAAAGACACTCTCACCGACCTTCTAGGGAGGTCGGACAAAGAGGATCAAGAAGAGAAGAAACACGGAGGACGCATCACACAAAGGAAGCAGACCCCAGAGGACATCAGTATGTTTAGGGGCAAGCACTGTTCTTCGACACAACTCATGAAGAAGGGTCGAAAAGGGCTCACCACGAGGCCGAGAGTAGTATACCGAAAAGACTGAGGCCAAGTTTGGCATCTTCTAAATAATACAAAAAGTCAAAAAGTCACTATCCTATTTAAGTCACATCATCTTATTTAAATCACATCACCTCTCTAACACATCACATCAAACCCAACCCATATAAGCCAATAAGTCAAAAAGTGTACTTTTTTAGAACATCCCAAACCAACCCTGAAGTCGAAAGATAGACGAGCTCCTGGGCGTAGCTAAGAAGACTTAAGAGATTACATCAAGAGGAAGCAACAGAATGCCGACGCCGAGGTAACCTCCCCGGATAAGCCGAGGACAACATTCTCGGTAGAATTAGACAGGTTTGAGGTGCCGAAAAGATTCAGTATGCCGAGGTTTCAATGGCATTGCCGGAAAGTTAACCCCAACTTCCACGTTGGACTATATTTGAATTCAATGGCATTGTATAGTGGGAACGAGCCGTTGCTCTACAAAGTGTTCCCCTCATCCTTCCGGGAGGTTGCATCATATTGGTTCCACAAACTACCGAAGGGAAGCGTGAAGACTTGGGAAGGCCTGGCCGAGATATTTGTGGCCAGGTTTGTGAAAAACAAGCTACAGCCATTAAGGGTGGACGCATTGATGGCTCTGAAGATCAGCAAGGATGAAGGCCTTAGGGCTTATGCAAAAAGATATTATGAGGTGTTCAATCGAATACCCGAATGCAATCAAGAGGTGGCAGTCGTATCTTTCAAGAACGGCTTGAAAGACAACTGTCCACTATGAAAGTCTTTGGCAAAAACACTGCCAAAAAGTATGGAGGAGCTCATGGCGAGAATCGAGAAGTACGCCAGAGCCGAAGAAGACATGTCGGGAACCAGGGAAGTAAGACAAGAGAAAGGAAACGGCTCGCCGAAGCGAGGCCGAGGTAACAATGGAACGAGCAGGCAAGAGGCAGAACTAAGGGCCACCCAAGCAGTAACAACTGTGTTCCGAATCTCAATTCCCAAAGTCCTGGATCAAATTCGGAACCATCCGTATTTTAGAACGCCAAAGAGGACTCCAAGGGAGTTTATGGGAAGAAACATTGGCAGACATTGTGCCTACCATAATGAAGATGGGCATACAACTTAGGGTTGTAGAGCCTTGAAAACATATTTGGAAGACCTTGTGAGACGAGGACATCTGAGAGACCTTGTCGATGAGACCAGAACAAGGGAAGAGCATGCAAGATTGCCTCAAGCGGCCGCGGCTCCACCTCCCCCAGCACCACAACCTCAGGCAGGAGGACCTCGAGTAGTCAATGTGATCCATTCGAAGGTCAACGAGAACGAAATTAGGGGGAAAACCCAAAAAGTGAAACACCTACAACATGTCTACCAAGTCGGAGAGAAAAGACATCGGGCAGAAGAGCGCTAGGGACCAATGATAACCTTTATTGAAGCTGACCTACAGATGGTCCAGCACCCGCACAATGATGCCTTGGTAGTATCCCTCCAGGTTGGGGAGTGCCAAGTGAAACGCATCTTGATTGACCAAGGCAGCTCTTGTGACATCATGTACGTCCGATGTTACAAAGAGCTCGACCTTCACCCAGATAATATGGAACAATCCAGTGGCCCAATGGTTGGGTTCAATGGAACTCCGACATGGCCACTGGGAATAGTAAGCTTGGAGGTGCAGGCAGGCACCAGGAAGATCAAGACAGAATTTACCATCATCGACACACCTTCCCCTTACAACATCATCTTGGGAAGACTATGGTTGCATGTAATGGGGGCAGTTCCCTCAATGTTGCATCAACTATTGCGATTCCCAACAGAGCATGGGATAAAGGAAGTCAGAGGCGATCAGCTGCAGGCGAAAAACTATTCCATGGCAGCAATGAAATCAACTTGCAGCATATGAGAGCCAAAAAAGGCAGAAATTGAAGATGAGGACGTGGAAGTCCTACAAGACGTCGGCAAGGAGCCAGCCGAGAAGAGTGAAGAGGCACTGAAGAAAATCCTCGTCCACGATTGGGATGAAGAATACTTCTTTCTTCTCGGCTCAGGCTTAGCCGAAGAAGAGGAAAAAGAGTTGGAAGCTTTTCTGAGAGCCAATATTGAGGTGTTTGCTTGGACACTTTACGAAATGCCTGGCATTGACCTTGAGGTCACTTGCCACAAACTGAATATCGACAGGTCGTCAAAACCTGTAATTCAACGAGCTAGAAGACCGACGTTGATGCACGTCGAAGTAGTAGAAGAAGAAGTAGACAGACTTCTAGAGGCCAGGGCCATTCGAGAAGTTCACTACCCGACATGGCTATCCAACACAGTGGTGGTGAAGAAGAAGAAGAACGATAAATAGAGGGTTTGCGTAGACTTTACCAGCCTCAACAAAGCCTGTCCCAAAGACAGCTTTTCCCTGCCCAAGATTGACCAACTAGTAGATGCCACTTCAGGGCATGGAAGAATGAGTTTTCTAGACGCCTACAGGGGGTACCACCAGATCGCCATGTACCCCCCAGACGAAGAAAAAACCGCAGTCATCACCCCAAAAGGCCTGTACTGTTACAGAGTAATGCCTTTCGGGTTGAAAAACGCAAGAGCAACTTACCAAAGGCTGGTAACAAAAATGTTCAAACACTTGATCGGCCGAACAGTAGAAGTCTACATCGACGACATGGTCGTCAAAGCTAAGGAGCCTGAGGGTCATCTCGCCGATCTAAAAGTAGTCTTTGAAATCCTTAAAACATATCGGCTCCGACTCAATGCATCAAAGTGTGCATTTAGAGTTGGATCTGGTAAGTTTTTAGGATAGCTGGTGACTAGAAGGGGCATCGAGGCCAGCCCGGATCAGATCAAGGCCATCCTAGAGTTGAAGAGCCCGACGTCGGCAAAACAGGTACAGATGCTAACTGGAAGGGCCGCAGCCCTGAATAGATTCATCAGCAGAAGCTTAGACAAGTGCAGACCTTTCTTCAACTTGGTGAAGAAAGCCACAGATTTCCTGTGGACCGAAGAATGTGAAGCTGCTTTGGCCGATCTAAAGAAGTACTTGACCACAGCTCCAGTTCTTTCAAATCTAGAACCTGGGGAGGAGCTGTTTCTGCACTTAGCCATTTCAGAACATGTGATAAGTGCAGTACTAATCCGAGAAGAAAAAGTGGAGCAAAGGGCTATTTACTATGTAAGTAAAACCCTACCCGATGTAGAAACAAGGTATCTACCCTTAGAAAAATTGGCACTAGCTTTAGTAATGGCTTCAAAGAAGTTGAACCATTATTTCTAGGCCCACAAAATTGTGGTGTTAACAGAGCACCCCTTGAAGTCTTTACTACAACAAGGAGACTTGATAGGAAGAATAGCCAGGTGGGCAGTCACCCTAGGCTAGTATGACCTAGAATACAGGCCAAGAACAGCAATCAAAGGCCAAGTTCTGGCCGACTTCGTGGCCGAGTTCACACCAGAATCCATCAAACATCGGGCTCCGTCGAGCCAGGATGAGCGATATCCAACTAAACAAGGAGAAGCACAGCCAAAGGCAAAAGAACAAAGGAGAGAGGACAAACTCAGAATCTGCAACATTTACATCAGTGACTCCTTTCGACTGTTTGTTGATGGGAGTTCAAACTGACAAGGAGCGGGTGCAGGAGTAGTATTAATATCCCCAGATGGGCAGGTACTAGAACAGTCAATTCACCTGGGGTTCAAGGCCTCAAACAATGAAGCAGAGTATGAAGCACTCATTGCAGGACTGAAGTTGGCAGCAACCGTGCATGCAGATGAGGTAATAATTTTTTGTGATTCACAAGACAACAGGCGAGTTTGCAGTCTGAGATGAACGAATGTCGGCCTACGCAAAGGAAGTCATCAGATTGTCAGCCTTGTTTTAGAACTGCCGACTACTTCAGGTAAGCCGAGATGATAATAGCCACGCTGATGCGTTGGCCAACTTAGCTAGTGCAGTACAACTTGGAAAAACAAGAATAATAATGATTGACTACCTGTCGGGCCCGAGCATTGAACCAGCAACCGCAGAACATGAAGCAATGTGCATAGACATGGGACCAAGCTAGATGGATGCAATTGTTGCGTTCCTAAAAGAAGAAAAACTGCCAGACGACCGCAAGGAGGCACACAAGATCAGATTGAAGTCGGAAAGATTCAGTCTAACAGCAGAGGGACACCTCTACAGAAGATCCTTCACTGGACCCCTTTTAAGGTACGTGCACCCTTTGCAGGTTGAAGAATTTTTATATGAAATCCATGAAGGAATTTGCGGAAGCCACGCTGGGGGCAGATCACTAGCTCACAGGGCCATTACCCAGGGGTATTGATGGCCTTACATGCAGAAAGATGCAGAAGCTTACGTGAAGAAGTGTGAACAATGCCAAAGGTTTGCACCTTTGATACACCAGCCAGCTGCTGACCTGAACCCTGTATCTAGTCCTTGGCCATTTGCCCAATGGGGCATGGATCTCATTGGGCAATTATCCCAAGCAACTGGACAAAGAAAATACTTGCTGGTAGCAACAGATTACTTCACAAAATGGATAGAAGCAGAACTTCTTGCCAAGATCCGAGATGTGGATGCCAAGAACTTTATATGGAGAAACATCATTACCAGATTTGGGACGAGAGCAATTGTTGCAGACAATGGAACTCAATTTGACAGCAAGCTAATTAAGAACTTTTGTGCCAAGTTCAAGATCAAAAACTACTTTTCAACCCCAAGCTTTCCACAAAGCAATGGACAAGCAGAAGCATCCAACAAAGTAATTTTGGATGGAATAAAGAAGAGGCTGCAGGCAGCAAAAGGCAAGTGGGTAGACGAATTACCCAATGTACTCTGGGCATATCTGTAGACGTCCCCGAACGCCCCGGGAGGATGAGTCCCGTTCTGTTCACTTTGGGCTCACTACAGTTCGGACTCTCGAATTGTCACGATTCTTAATCTAAACCAAAGAGTCCAAATCCGGCAAATTGTTTTGAGAAAAATAGATTTTTAGAAAAGAAGTGCCAAACATGGACTGCTTTGCCAGATACAGAGTCGCCACTTAAATATTTTATTTTGGGAAATTTAGGAAACCCTGACTCGGTGCCAAAGGCCACGTGTCCGTCATCACCAAAGTTGCCTCGGCTTAGGAACTTGGGTATGATTGGGGAAGGTCAGCTATGAGCACCCCCTCTCGCCCGATCAAAGATCCTATACTAACCGTGATATCTTGTTTTGAAAGCATTATGTGTTCCTATTCCGGTTATTAGCCTAGAATTACTATGTTATGCGCAGAGCAAACAAATATAGACCAAATCGCCTAAATTAGAACAAAACATTGCATGTTTTTTTTGAAAATGGTTTGCTACTCGCAAGTAGGCTAAAATGCAGGTTTCGCCACCCTCAAGTGGGCTTTAGAAAAGATGGTTTTGCCACTATCTAGTGGGCTTAAAACTCACAGTTTTAATGCATTATTCTAATTTAGGTAATTTAACCTCTACCCACTGGCATTCAAGCAGTTATATCACATAAGCAAGTAGTCTCATGGTAAGCATGCTGTCATGGCAACACTCACACGCATGCAAGGATACTAAAACATAAATGCTTACTGAGTACTCCAAGCCAAAACAGAAACTAGTTAGTAATCATATGCATGATCCTAGTTCATGTTAAGATGACTAATGCAACACATGCAAGATGCAGCTACAATAGGCTCGGCTAATCTATGGATGGCATATGATGATGCTACAACTAACACGTATTTAACTTGGAATTGAAATACAATGCAGTTAGTATGATGTGCCGAGCCCGGTGCATGCAAGACAAATGTATGGATGCACGCATGCAGAGCATAAGGTATGCTAAATTAAATATGTCCTAATACTAACCATCAAAGTAAGTAAGTAAAAGGGAGAAAGAAGTGGGGGTTGGAAAACATGCACACACGCACCCACACTTATTACAAATTTGCCCTCGCTCAGAGGGACCAAAAGAATAATACAATTAACTAACCTACAAGCTAATTAATTATTACAGACAAATTAAACTAGTTAAACTAGTTAAGCAAATAAACTAATCTAAGAAAGCAGTAAACAGCCTCGGGAAGAGGGCCCAATGTAATGCGTGTTCGGGTTTGCTCAGAAATCCAACGCCATGCACAAGTTTGCCTCTGTTTTCTTTGCTCTGCTCCTCTGAAAATTGCACAAGTCCCAGGGAGCACTCTATGGACACTATGGAACACCACCGGCTAAGACAGAACACCACCAGCCATGTCCGGATGGTCATCGACCATCTGTAAAGCCATCGGCCAACAATGGATGGCCGGTCGGTAGTATTGATGGCCGGCCGGCCAAAGCTTCCTACAGAACCTGTTTTGACAGCAGCAGAGGGCAAAACATGGCATGGCAATGCATTTCAAGAAAATGTGTGCACCACCGCATCCCTTAACATGTTTGTGACTCAAAGGGGTATGGTGCTCGATTCTCGGACCACCAATCACGTATTTCAATGCGTGATGGCCCAAAAGCCAAGTGTGCAACTTCAATATCAAATGAAATGCACACACAAAATACATCAAAGGCCCCAACCTCTATCATGCTTAATCAAGAGGCAAGGGATGCATGCACAATGCAATGCAACCTAAGCATGCAAGCAAGGCTAATGCAACATGATTATGCAATGCATTTAATATGCAATAGGCACACAACCTAAACATGTAAACAAATATGGCATGCAACAACATGCGATGATGGACTTAAACTAACATGGATAGCTCGCAAGCATGCCAAAATCAGTGGCCATAATGGTGCAAGTGAGGCAACAAAATACATGGAATGCATGCACAATGCATTAACCAAGCTTAAGGCACAAAAATGCAACTCTACCAAAGCATGGCAAGGAGGGAATATGGCATACAATGGTGCATGTTTCAGATCTAAAATGGCATGCCAAATGACTCCAAATGACTCAAAAGCATGCAAATACTCATGTAATGCATTGTTAAGGACTCAAGCACTAAAGCTAGTGAAATGCAATACACTATAAACATGCAAAGCGATACTCAAATGGTGAAACCAGCCCCAAACAGTCCCTATGCAGCCCAAAATAATGCTAAAACATGTATGAAATGTAGCCAAAATAAACTAGCATGCTTGGCCAAAACAACATGCAACATAGGCTAGTAAGCATGGTTTACACTACACCTATATGAAGTATGTGAGAGCTCATCAAACCAGCTAAAAACAGTAACATGGTATGTCAAATAAGCCCCAAAAACCCATGGAAACAAGGTCCATGCATGCAAGAAAGATGTGTTCCTTTGAAAGGCCAATAAGAGGGTTACTCTACATATGCAACAAGGACACTTAACATGGAAAAACCAGATCTGGAAATGACTTATAGGGGTCCTAAAACCCACTGAAAAATGCTGGAAATAAAGCTTGGAAGCTTGCAAATAGGAGCTCCTTTGTAAGGCCAAAAATGCAAGTAATCAAGACAATAAGGAGAGGGGATGGCCCTCTCCTTCTCAGGACCTCAAACCACCATCCTTACCACTGAAATCCCTCAAGATTTCAGTGGTGAGGAGGCCCAAACAAGGTGGTCCCGAAGCTCACCAAAAACACACAAAAATGAGGCCAAACAAGGCCTAAGAAGGGGTAAACGACCCCAAACACAAAAATGACCTTAATGAAGTATCTTAAACACAAAAAAATAGAACTTTTTTATGTTATACACAAAGCTCAAAACAGCAAGAAAGATAGGCTAAAAGTGTGTGCAAAAACGGAGAATAAAGAAGGAGAAGGAGTTACCTTTGTAGCCAAAAGGGGACAGCAGCCTCTTGGTCCAAAAAAACAGTCCCTTAGCCTCTGAAAATGGCCTCCAAGCTCCTTAGGTTGATGATGGAGGTGTTAGGCCAAGAGTTGTAGTGTAAATGTGCAAGAACAAGACCCTTTTGAACCCCTCTAACCCACACAAATGTAGAGAGAGGGGGAGATATAGAGAGGGAGTGATATATATATATCCTATATATCAGATTTTTTCTAACCCTTGAAATGGGAGAAGAGGCCCTCCATTTATAGAGCAAGGCAAAAGGCCTAAGCTTCTTAGAGAAGCTAAGGCAAAAGGGTCAAAGGGGGCAAGCTTCTAAGGGAAACTAAAGTAAAGGGGCCAAGCTTCTTCAAGAAGCTTAGAACAAAAGGGTTAAGCTACTTGGAGAAGCTAGACAAGGGTTCAAGCTTCTTGGAGAAGCTAAAACAAAGGTACAAAAGGTACAAGCTTCTCTATGAAGCTAAAACCAAGGATTCGAAAGGTTCAAGCTTCCTCAAGAAGCTAAAACTAAGGGTTCAAAAGGTTCAAGCTTCCTCAAGAAGCTAAGACCAAGGGTTCAAAAGGTTCAAACCCCTCTCAAGAAAAGGTCTCAGCCAGAAAAAGTGGCCGATTGACCAAAATCAGTGGTCGGTCGACCATAAATAGTGTCGACCGGCGATCACCAATGGCCGGTGGCAAGGAAACAAGGCCGGTGGCCTCAAGCCATGGCCGGTGAGGTGTGGGGATGGCCTACAAGCTATTTCCCACCCTCAGAAGCAAAACAACAAGTGTTTGATACAAAACCAAACACAAAACAAAACAAGTCGAGAGGTCTTGAGGTAAGGCGTGTAGCCGAAACCTCCGAGAACTCGAGACGAACACAAACAAGGGTAATCATCGAGTGTTCAAACGATGACGTCCAAGTCTTAAGGACAGTCAAAAATTGGGTGTCTACAATATTGGACTACGCTGAGAAGATCAACAGGAGAGTCCCCCTTTGCCATGGCTTATGGCACAGAAGCAGTCATTTCACTGGAAGTCGGCATCCCTGGGATCAGAACTCAAGGAGTAGAAAACGGGGCTAATGATGTACTCTTAGCCCGAGATCTGGATCTTTTAGAAGAAAGAAGGGAGAAAGCTGCAATCCAGCTTGCAGCATACCAGCAACAACTTACAAAAACTTATAACAAGAAGGTCAATCCAAGAGAGTTTCAAGTCGGCGACCTAGTCCTGAGGAAAGTCATTGGTAAAAAGAAGGATCCCAGAGAGGGCAAACTTGGCCCAAATTGGGAAGGACCCTACAGAATCATCTCGGTACTGGGTAATGGGGCATATCGACTTGAAGATAATGAGAGCAAAGAGTTGCTAAGACCTTGGAACACTTGTAATTTGAAATTTTTCTATCATTATAATCTTTTGTTCCTTTGCCATTTACCGAAGTAAATAAATAAAGATGCAGTTCTCTTTTCAAGATACTTGACATTGTCTCTAGAATACATGCATAATGAGAACCCAAGTAGAACTCAGGTTCACATTAGGGGGCAGAGAGAAGAAGAATATGTTTAACACTTGTTGAAATTTGTGGACAATTTACAAGTTGAAGTTAAGCCGAAATCATTGTTTAACACTTGTTGAAATTTGTGGACAATTTACAAGTTAAGTTAAACCGAAATCATTGTTTAACACTTGTTGAAATTTGCGGACAATTTACAAGGTAAGTTAAACCGAAATCATTGTTTAACACTTGTTGAAATTTGTGGACAATTTACAAGTTAAGTTAAGCCGAAATCATTGTTTAACACTTGTTGAAATTTATGGACAATTTACAAGTTGAAGTTAAGCCGAAATCATTGTTTAACACTTGCTGAAATTTGTGGACAATTTACAAGTTAAGTTAAACCGAAATCATTGTTTAACACTTGTTGAAATTTGCAGACAATTTACAAGTTAAGTTAAACCGAAATCATTGTTTAACACTTGTTGAAATTTGCGAACAATTTACAAGATAAGTTAAACCGAAATCATTGTTTAACACTTGTTGGAATTTGTGGAGAATTTACAAGTTGTGTTAAACCGAAATCATTGGTTAACACTTGTTGAAATTTGTGGATAATTTACAAGTTGAGTTAAACTAAAATCATTGCTTAACACTTGTTGAAATTTGTGGACAATTTACAAGTTGAGTTAAATGGAAATCATTGCTTAACACTTGTTGAAATTTGTGGACAATTAGCAAGTTGAAGTTAAGCCGAAATCATTGTTTAACACTTGTTGAAATTTGTGGACAATTTGCAAGTTAAGTTAAACCGAATTCGTTGTTTAACACTTGTTGAAATTTGTGGATAATTTACAAGGTAAGTTAAACCGAAATCGTTGTTTAACACTTGTTGAAATTTGTGGACAATTTACAAGGTAAGTTAAACCGAAATCATTGTTTAACACTTGTTGAAATTTGTGGACAATTTACAAGTTAAACACTTGTTGAAATTTATGGACAATTTACAAGTTGAAGTTAAGCCGAAGTCATTGTTTAACACTTGTTGAAATTTATGGACAATTTACAAGTTGAAATTAAGCCGAAGTCATTGTTTAACACTTGTTGAAATTTGTGGACAATTTACAAGTTAAGTTAAACCGAAATCATTGTTTATCACTTGTTGAAATTTGTGGACAATTTACAAGATAAGTTAAATCGAAATCATTGTGTAACACTTGTTGAAATTTGTGGACAATTTACAAGTTGAGTTAAACCGAAATCATTACTTAACGCTTGTTGAAATTTGTGGACAATTTACAAGTTAAAGTTAAGCCGAAGTCATTGTTTAACGCTTATTGAAATTTGTGGACAATTTACAAGTTAAAGTTAAGCCGAAGTCATTGTTTAACACTTGTTGAAATTTGTGGACAATTTATAAGTTGAGTTAAACCAGTATGATATTCAACACTTGTTAAAAGTTTACAAGTTAAGATTAGAACCAAGAAGTTCGTCTACTCGAGGTGTGTCACCCCGAGAAGATTGTACAAAGAAGGAAGAGTGTGTGAAGGGATTGCAGAATATTCTAAGTATAAAATCACGCCAGAGCAGTCAAGAAAAGACAAAAGTACAAGCAATCAGCAAAGAAAAGTTGTATTAGCATTCAACGAAAAAAGGGCACATCGGCCATACAAAGAGCTTACATTGTCTCAAAAGATAAAGAAGAAGCAAAAGTACAAGAAAGAAAAAGAAAAATATAAAGTTAAGACTCCTCCCCAGTAGCGGTTGATTGAATTTGAAGTTTAGACGATTGTTGAGAAGCAACCTCGGCCGCCTTCTCTGCCGTCAGCTTAGCATCAATTTCTTGTAAAGTTTCTTCAATACTCTTGTTAGCTAAAGGAACGTCGGCTGATAACTCCTCATGAGCAGCATCTTTGGGAACCTCATCACCTTCCTCATCTTGGGTCAAGTCTAGGACTTGCTCCTTCTGAAGAGGGGACTTGGCCCCATCAGCATCCTTGGATTTTCTCACCAAGGCCTCATTCTCATCCTCATCACCTTCCTCTGACTCAGATTCGCTGACGTCTTGACCTGGAGGTGGAGATGGAGGGAATGGAAGAGGAATGAGGTTGGCATTTCTGAAAGGCGAGTCCTCGGGGACATTGAGCTTCTTTAGAAGAGACATCCAACCAAGGGTGAAACCCTTGTTGCATGCCTGCTTCACTTGAAGTTTATAAGCCTCCGTGACATCGGCCATGCCTTGAGCGTATGCTTTTTTGTCGGCATCCTTAATTTCAGCCTCTTTGGTGGCCAAGGCTTTTTGAAGCTCTTTTTCTTCTTGGGCCATCTTCTCCTCGGCCTCTTTTCTTTGGGCCTCAAAGACCTTCCTGATGGCCTCGGCAGATTCAGCCTTTTTCTCGGCATCAGTTTGGGCTTTGATGGCGGCCTCAGCTTGGTCTTCCAGCTTCTTCATTTTTGACTGTAAGCCTTTGTTGGTTTTTTAAAGAGAAGAGAACTCCCTCTTCATACCGACCAGCTTCTGCCGATTTTCAAAAGATTAAACAGAAAAAGATAGGCATGTTGGATAGCCTGAAGAAAACACAAGGTAAAAGTTATTTCAAAAATTTCTAAGTATGAAAAAGAAAAGGAAAAATGCCAGATGAAGGACACTTACTTGAACAGAGCGTTGAAGCATCAACGCATAGTTTTCATATTCGCTCAACTCGGCGTTTCGCTCCAGATCGCCTGGTAACAGCAGAGCAGTGTTGAGCGCAATGCCGACATTAATATCCTCGGCACTATCATTTGCCAGGACTGGATTATCCTCCAAAGTAATTTCAGGGGCCCAGGGGGCAGCAGCCTTCTTAGACCATGAAGTTGTAGCAGAGGATGACTTCAGCTTTTGAATTTTGGGGATTCTGATGGTTGGGCTTCAGAGCGCCTCTTCCCAACAGAGGGTTGAGGTTTGTCACTCTCAACCAACTTTGAGATAGGCAAGGTATCTTCAGACTCAACCTGAGTTACCTTAGCCTTGGGTTGAGCCTTCTTTATTCTTTTCGGTTTCGGTGGAGGAAGGGTATGTGCTGGTTGATCATCAACGGATGACGGAATACTGGCCAGAAGATCTTTTGCAACCGGTTTTTGGTGACCCATCTCGGCGTAAGAAACTAATCGGTGTCGACGGCAGCGTTGGGATATTGGAACCAAGTATGGAGCTGAAGTTGACAGTTACTCAGCTGGATCAGAGGTTGATCCCTGATCTGTCCGGGATGTGGATGCGGTCAGTGGAGTTGTGGCAGAAGGTGGAGAGAGGCTTTTCTTCTTCCTCTTAGGGACATCGGGCAAGGCTAACTTATAAGTTGGGATAAAGTTGAAGAACAGAGGCGCCTTTCGTTTGTGAAGTGACAAGTTCAGAAGTTTTTTCAAATCCTTGCTGGGATAAAAGGATTGGCGAAAATTCTTGGGTGGCTGAGGAAGAACTACAAAGATAAAAACAGCACAGATATTAGAACAAAAAATATTGAAAACTTTATGCAAGAAGATAAAAAGAAAGAAACTTATGAAGGGTGGCCCTTACCAGCTCCTTCTCCCCAAAACAGTTCGGCTTAAGGGATAAAGATTGAGGTCGTCGTTTGGCTGAAACTCCCAATTGCCCGAGACGATGAAGTAATTGTCTCCAGCACCCTTGTTGGAGTTTGGGAGGTCGGCTACGATTTTATATTCGGTAGATCTCGGCTTTAGGTAGTAGACGTAGTCTGTGTCTTTTCTAAGACGACACATGGTATGACAGTACTGGAAATCGGCAAGCGTAATCCTAGCATTCTCTTGTTTGACTAAGGCTATAGTACCGGTAATAACTCGGTAAGAATTGATGGCGAGTTGAATTGGGTTTAACTTATAAAAGTGAAGGATTTGACGAAAAAAATGGTCAAGTGGAAACTGAAGTCCACACTCAATAAAGGCAACTACAGGGAAGGGCATGGAGTGATCAGTAGGCATGATGGAGTCATCATCCCCAGCCAACCTCAGATTGACATCGGCTAGGATTTCAAACTCTTGCCTAAAAAAGTCTAGCTTAGAAGGGGTGTCTACCCGATGTTTTCACATACCCATGATATCGGGATAACTAAAGGTATTGGATTTCAGAAAGAAGATGTATCAAAAAAGGGTTATTGGGACCTCAACAAAAACCTAGGTTTGAGTTGGTACAGAAATTTGTAAGGGATGTTTCAGTTTTGCCCTAAATTATGGGTTCTACAGACAAATCCCAAACCTAAAACTATGGAGATGAAGATCAAAGGCATAGATCTGGAAAAGACACAAAAAAGAGAAAGCAAGAACGGAGTTTCAGAATCAGGGACACAGATGGTCTATCAAGAGCATAAAGAATACAAGAAATATAGGGCCAAGATCAGTGGCAAAAATACAGGGAAGTGGTGAAATAGTGCGTGTGTTCAAGATATGGGCAAGGGCCAAATCATGGAATAAACGCATTCAGATTCACAAATTGAACATTCGAATAAAGCAGTACTAACAACAAGTTCCAGAAAAATAATCAAGAACTGAAAAAAAAAAGGAACAGTTGCTTACCAGAAAAAATAAAGCCGGTGTAAGGATCGCCGAAGTCAGGCGATGGTTACAGAAGTAACAAGACAGCGGAAGTTTCACCGGAAAGAAGAAAGAGGGCAGTTGCAGAGCTTGAGGTCTGGAACAATGGAAGAAATGAGAAAAGCCAGAGAGAGAAAAAGTTTTCCAAGAACGAGAATAAAGTGAAAGGGAAAAATCGAAGGGGTGTTTTGTTAAAAATAAAAACGGCGGCAAAAAGTAATTAATACGCCTGGAAGAACGTATGCGTCAAACGGCGTACGTGAGAGAGAGACGGCTTACCGGTGCGTCACAGGTATGAACCAGTAAAAAAGAAACGCGTGGCTAAAAATGGTTGAACTATAGTATATGGCAGCTCATACGCGTGAAAGGCTCTTGAAGTTCTTGTTCTTCAGCAAAGACATGTCGGCCAAAATAATGATCTCTGCTGAGATACTGAAAACCGACGTACTGTGAAAACGGAGTGGTATAGGTTCCATCACCTCAGAATACCGAGATAATAGAACCTAGGGGGCAGTTGTGGGGATATATTTTTGAGTACCGACACGTGGCAAGGTGACGCCGACATGTCAGCCAAGGTGCCACGTGGTAGGGTCATGACGCCGAGGTTATCTCGGGTAAAGCCGAGATTATTTCCGAAGATATCAGAGTCCGAGAAAAGCGGATAAGGGACAAGAGTCCGAGAATAAATAGGAGAGTTAGCCAAGATAAGGATAAAACTCTTAGGGAGTTTATCTTTATCTCTGAGGGAGTCCAAAGTAAGTACTAAACAGGAATCCATAGAAGTTAGGCTTCTATTGGGATTAGGATTGAGGTAACTATAGAAGAAAGGCACCCCCGTGGGTCTAAGGTACGCAATTTTGTGCTTTGAGCATTGAGTTTAGCATTATTGATTATCTTTGAGAGATATACTGACTTGATCATCGGAGTGCCCCCGGGTGGTCGAAACCACCGCCGGAATCTTCTCTTTCTGTTACAGGCTAGCCAAGTGTCATCTATTCTGTCAGTATTCTCCAGCTGAATACTGAGTGGGGCAGTGTGATCGGAAAATCACCCACACAGTAGGCATTCGGATTATTTAAACAGAAGACAAGAAAAGTCAAGTTTAATCAAGGAATTAATATTGTGTTTCAATGTGTATATGTTATGGGTTTGTGTAGGTCACGCGCTATCTTTTGCCTGATCTATTTGATTTGTCTGCATTATCTGATCTGCTAGCGAAGCCATCTATGAATAATAACTCTGTAAAGTTATGTTTAACTTTAATTATTTTCTAATGCTATGAAATGATCAATTTTCTGAAATGCGATGTTTTATATGAATGAATGATTGTCCAAATTTCTGAAATGTATTCGTGGCATCCTTAGCACAAGGCCCTTGTCCGGGGGTAATAATATCGTGGTCTATAAGTATAGGGCCCTTGCCCGGGAGTAACAATATCGTGGTCTCATAGCCCGTACCCGGGGGTAATAATACCGTAGTCCCAAGGCCATTTCTCGGGGGTAATAATGCCGTAGCTCAAGTATGTTACAAGTTTCCAAGTACCGGAGGTTCCTTAATGGAACTGACAAGCATGATAACGCTAATGGATATACCATGTATGATTAAGCATGAACTCTGATTTCTGTATATGATTTGAACAAGAATATAAATATGAACCTGTTTCTGATTGAAATCAGAATATGCATAAGACTCTATTTATGATAAGCATATGTTTTTGATATAAACTCTAATTTCTGACTTTGTGATGGACATCATTCATTAAAACCTTTTACTTTGTTATTATTCACTAGGCTCCAGCTTACTGTATTACTTACGTATGTAGGTGATTAGGTGCGTGATCAGGCTTAAAGGCGTCTGCTTGAAATCTTTTTTTGTTAGCCAATCTATGTGCCTCCCAAGGGGGTTCCAGATATGTCAAGTGGTTATGGCTATGTGATTAAAGTTTAAGTTTTGTTTTCTTGATTGGTTAAACAAGTTTTTTTTTACTATGTAAATAGGGCTAAGTCCCTTTTTGTTTAACTTATATATATACATATATGATGTGTAAATGTAAAGTTTAAAATTTTTATGTCTCATATAAGTTTACACATCTCAATGGATGTTGTATATTTGCTATTTGCTTCCTCTAGCCCTAATATTATGTTAGTCTGTCTTATAGTCCTTCGGTAATCCCATGATTAATGGCTGGTTACGATGCTAAACCTATAGGGGCGGGTTTGGGTTGTGACACCAACAAAGGCCAAGGAATTGCAGAAGCTAGCTAGAATGGCAGCAGCCCTAAACCGATTCATCAGCAAGTCGTCAGATCGGATGAAGCCTTTCTTTCAATTGTTAAGGAAAAAGTCTACGTTTGAATGAGGTCCAGATTATATTGAAGCGCTGTAGGACCTCAAGAAATATCTCTGTACACCACATCTCCTTTCCACTCTAGAACCAGGGGAAGAGTTGTACCTATATCTGGCGGTCTCAGATCATGTGGTAAGTGCAGTATTGATTCGTGAAGTTGAAAAGGAGCAGACACCAGTGTACTACATTAGCAAGACTCTCCTAGATGCCGAAACACGGTATCTACCATTGGAAAAGCTGGCTTATGCGCTGCTCATTACCTCAAGGAAGCTGTAACACTACTTCTAGGTTCATACCATCAATGTCCTCACTGAATTCTCCCTCAAATTTGTCTTCGATCGAGCTGATTTCTTGAGCTGAATGACGAAATGAGCGGTAGAGCTTGATGAGTTTGACATACAGTATCAGCCTAAAATAACAATCAAGGCCCAAGTTTTGGTAGATTTTGTCACCGAATACACCGCCGCCCAGAGCATCGAACATCAGAACTCCAACTTGGTACAGGCGCCAAAAACCACCGAACTGAATAAAAAGAGTGCTTCAGAAGCATGGAAACTCTTCATTGAGGACATCTGGCAGCTCTACGTCGACAAATCATCCAATAACTAAGCTCGAGGGCAGGAGTGGTACTCATATCTCCAGAAAGATTCATCTAAGAGCAGACTCGAAAACTTGAATGGAAGGCCTTTAATAATGAGGTGGAATATGAAACCCTACTAGCTGGGTTATGTAGTGCCGAACACTTCAATGCAGATCAACTACTGGTATTCAGTGATTCTCAGTTGGTTGTCAATCAACTCACTGGGGTCTACGAGGCAAGAGATGAAAGAATGGCCATGTATGCAGAAAAGACAATAGATTTGCTTAAGAAATTCCAATCCATACGAGTGAAACGGATCAGTTGGGACAAAAACAGTCATGTTGATGCCCTCACCTATCTTGGCTTGTTAGTGGACACTAAAGGTATTAGAAAAGTCAGGGTTGAGTTTGTGCCAGAACCAAGTATTGTATCTCCAGATCCAGCCCTCTGCACTAACCTAGGACCGAGCTGGATGGATCTAATACTTGTTTTTCTAAGATTGGGCACTCTTCCTGAAGATAAGAAAGAAGCCAACAAAATCGGTATTAATCAGCTCGATTTTGGATTTCACCATCCGGGAAATTGTACCGACGCTCCTACCTTAGCCCTTATTTGCTATGTGTGCATCCAAATCTAATCGAGAATGTTCTTTATGAAATCCACGATAGGATTTGTGGAAGCCACGTTGGCGGAAGGTCACTGGCACATTATGCCCTCACTCACGGGTATTGGTGGCCACGGATGCAGCAAGATGCACAGCAGTACGTTTAGAAGTGTGATAAGTGCCAAAGGTTTGCTTCGCTAATTCATCAACCAACCAAAAATCTAACTCCACTTACTAACCCATGGCCTTTTGCTCAGTGAGGTTTAGACATCGTTAGACCTTTGGCACGAGGCATTGAAAACAGACGCTTCTTCATCGCGGCAACCGATTACTTCACCAAGTGGATGAAAGTTGAAGTCCTGGCAAGCATCAAAGAAGCAGACACAAAGCAGTTTATGATGAAGAGTGTCATGGTCCATTTTGGCATCTCACTAGTACTGATTGCGGACAATGGAATGCAGTTTGATGGAACGATTTTCAAGAAGTTCTGTGCCGATCTCAGAATTGAATATCAGAACTCTCTCCTGGTTACCCACAAAGCAATGGGCATGCAAAGTCCTCGAACAAGACCATCACTAACAGGGTAAAAAAGCGACTTGAAAATGCAAAAGGAAAATGGGTTGAAAAGTTACCCTACGTGTTGTGGACCTACCGAACTACAGCACGGCGCTCAACAGGGGAAAGGCCTTACTCCTTAACCTATGGAATGGAGGTTGTTATTCCACTCGAAGTCGGTCTCCCAACTATCCGGTCAAAATTGTTTAGAGATGTAAGTAATGAAGAAGCCATTGCATAGGCACTGGACATGGCAGAAGGCCGAAGAGAAGCAACACTGATTAGACTTGTAGCCTATCAGCAGCAACTTATCAAGAGTTTCAACCAGAAAGTATTCCCAAGGCAATTCACACCTGGCGAATTAGTTTTAAGGAAAGTCATGGATCACAAAAGGGTGCCTGGTGAAGACAAACTGGGACCTAACTGAGAGGGTCCTTACAAGGTTACAGTTGTTGCTGGGAATAGAGTATACTACCTAGAGAATCTTAAGGGCATAGCCATATCTCGGCCCTAGAATGTAGCAAACCTCAAGAAGTACTATCAATAAAATTGCCTCAAACTTATCTCTCAAAGTGTAAAGACATTTATCTTTTGATTAATACAAATGTCTCCCCACTTCTTTGAATTTTTTTTTTCTTTTGTATTCAATATATGAACAACTTCATTACAAGAGTTTTCGGATTTAACTTTAGTGTTTACCAAACGGATTTAGCTTTGGTGTTTATCAAACGAAATTAGCTTTGATGTTTATCAAACTGAATTAACTTTGATGTTTATCAAATGGATTTAGGTTTGGTTTAACCCAAACGGACCTAGTTTCGGAGCGAGCGAACGAAATTTAGTTTTAGTTAGCGCTCAAACATGCTATTTGGAATTGCTTGGTGAAATTATGTTTGGCAACTAAAACAGACCTTAGCCAAGTGGAATTGCTTGGTGGAAACTGTACTAACGTATTTTTCAAATAATTATTTTTTAAAATGGACCTTAGCCAAGTGGAATTGCTTGGTGAAATTGCTTCAGTACTACTGCATGCACCCAGAGTTGGAACAGACTTGGATCATTCTTTTAGCACCAAACTTCCAACATCAGCCTTATTTAGCTCTAGGTGAGGGCAACCAATTGTTTCTCAAAGACCAAACCTGGACCTGAATAAGACTTCAAGATTTGGAACAGACTCAAACAGTTCTGCCACAAAGAACAGATCTTCAGTACCAATCTTACTTAGCTCCAAGTGAGGGCAAACGATTGTTTTCTTGGAATCAACCTGGACTTAAGTAAGACACTCTAATTGCAAGTCAAGCATAACCCTGCAGCATGTCAAATAAACTAGACTGAGCATATATTCGGCCCTTCAGTCTCAACAATGCTTGGCCAGGGGCAAACAACATAGATAACACAAACATTAAACAGCAGATTGTAAGGTCTAAAAGACGAATTTCATCATCCAACAAAAGGCACAACTGGCCACAACAAAAAAAAGTAAAAAAAAAAAAAAAAAAAATTGTCTTAGCATGCATTAGGGGGCAACTCGTCAAGAAGAACAAGCTCCAGTACATCAAGGAAACGAGAAGGAAAGGAAAAATGTGTAAAATAAACTTTAAGTCTTTTCAAATGAAAACCACTCTAACTCTCATCAGTAAGAAGAACTTCAGGGACAGCATTCACAGTTTGGTTCACATCATCTTGGGGAGGACAAGTAGAGGTAGCTCCAACTTCTTGAGAAGCAGAAAACTTCTTAACCACATTTCCCACAACTTCAGTCTCCAGGTTTTCATCCCTTTCAACATCCACTGTTTCATTGACATCACCACCTTCCAGAATCTTACTTGCAGCATCAGTCTCTAAAGGAATCTTTGCTGAAGGAGTAATAAGGCTGGTATTGGTCTTCAAACTCAAGGGCTTCGAGGGAACAAAAATATTCTAAAACAAGGAGGATTCTTCAGGAATCTAAGCAGCAACAAGGGCACTCATCCAGCCTTTAAGAAAAAACTTGTCACGCAATATTAACACTTTTTCTTTATAAGCGGCTCCAGCTTCGTCCCAACTCTGCTACCAGTGCTTAGCCTCCAAAGTCAAACGTTCAGCGGCCATAACTACTATAATTGCCTCCAGTTCAGCAACCTTGCTCTCAAGTTAGGCCTGAACCCTAATAGCAGCCTCTTTCAATTTTTCAACAGAGGCGACAACCTTGTTCAGGCGGAACACTTCCCTTTCTACCTTCTTTTTCGACCTCCAAATTTGCCATCAACCTTTCGACATCCATGGTGGCCTCCAATGCGACTCTCTCTAATTTTTCAACTTGGGTGATGGACAGATGCATCCTTTGGATACACTACAGCAGATAACAATGTATTAAAAGAAAGCAAATGGCACAGACCAGCAAAGAACACCAAAAGGAGTATAGAATCACTTACAGCAACCATCATTTGAAGGGTCCCTTTCAGGATCGGAATATCACGGGGCCCATTGTGACCCTCCATGTCTACTGACATGGACAAAGTCTTGGTTAGGTCAAAAGCAAAGTCCCCAGAAGCAACAACCGAATCAGAGGTAGAAATAAGTCTACCTTGATGCAACATAGGCGACTCTCACTTCTTAAATGACTCATTCCTCAACAGGATCCTTAGAAGCTTCTCCAATTATGGCCTTACCAGTCTCCCTTCTCCTCTTCTTCACCATTTTAGTGATTGAAGTAAAGGGTTTGGTAGTAGCGGCAAAAAGGCCAGAAGCCTCTTTCTCCAGTTTTACGTCCATAAGGCTCTTTTGTTCGACATTGACTAAAGAAGCCTCCAGAGCGTCAGAAGAACCAAAAGCCCCCGCTTCTAGATCCACCAACACTCTCCTTTTCGACATTGACCCACCCTCTATGAAACTAGGGATAAGAAAATGGGTCCTCTCAACAAGCAAGCTTTGGTCGCGACGGCAGTTTGTGACTAGAGGGACAAGAGGTGTGTCAGTCTCAATATCGAAATCAAAAAGAGATGCAGCAAGCCTTGTTTTTTCTGGATTGTGGTACGGTTGGTTGCCTGATAGTCTAGCAGTTCAAGCGTAAACCTCTTTTTGTACTTTAAAACGGCTTTGATCGCCTCAGCATTCTCTCGATTGAGCCTGCGTTGGAAACGAGAAGCCTCTACAGAGATGAGGAACAACATTAGCATAGCATTCAAATAAGACAAAAGTACAAAAATAATAGGGCACAGGACTCAGACCTGGGTAGCCATCTTTTTGGGTCATCCATTCAGATTGGAACTAGGTCCCAACAAGAAACTCCCAGTTACCACCAACTTGCAAGAAAGCGTCATTATGTTTGTCAGAATCAAGTAAGCCGGTGACAAGGTGACAGTCAACCGAACAGACACAGAGATAATAGGTGCTATGATCTTTATTGTGTGAAAGGGTATAACAACCTAAAATGTCCCAGATGTCCAGGTTCAAACGCAATCACCTGTTAAGGGCAAAGACACCACAGACAACTCGGAACAAGTTTACGGACACCTGCATTAGGGTAAGTTGAACTTGGTGCAAGAAACAGCGTACTAATGGATCAAGGAGAAACCAAATCCCTCCTTCAATAATAGCAACGATAGGTAAAGCAACAGTGTTTCTGCTACCCATGCGCTTGGCGTCAACTTTCGCCAGCAAAAGGGTTACATCATCAGGGATACCATAGTCATGGCGGAACAAGGCCATTGCCTGAAGAGTATCCACCAACGCTCAAAGTTTTCCCATTATCTAGACCTAGTAGGGCAAGAATAAAACTCAACTGAGCAAAAAATAGAGCCAGTCGCCGAAAACAGTGACGCGAGGGCCAAAAAGGGCGATCAGGGCAAAAAAATGAAAGAAGAGATAGGTTTCAAATGAACTTATAGAGATTCAACGAAGGAACAACAACAAGGGGAGGTCCTTGAGACTGGAACGAGAATGGCAACAGTTATGGCAGCAAGAGTCTGGGCGAAACACTATCGAAACCAAAATAAAAGAACGAAAGGGTTTTGGGGGTTTCCTGAAACTCAGAGATAGACGAAGAGGTTTGAATTGACACCCCTAGGGCATTTATTACCCTCAATTGGTGCGAAGGTACAAAATCATGTCCCTCTGTATGGATTTGGCGCACTACCTCTACACACTAGTTCAGCACCGCTATGTGTTATCATGATAGAACACATGCAAAATGCATATATCAAGATCGAACCGTCACTAAGGCCGAACTGGGAAGGATCCGAAGCGACACAACACTTGGGGTGCTGGACAGTAGCTCCCCTCAAGGGAAACCTTAACGCGAGTTAGGGGGCAAATGAAGGAGCAAAATATAAACAGGTCGAACCCAAGCCTTGGGTTTGCTCAATCCATTAAACCCAAGTCCATGTGGGTCAGATAAATATGTGGGCAAGCTAGTTAAGCCCAATTCTATGGTCAACAGCCCGCCCAAGTCCTCAAGAACTTGGGCTCAACTCGCAATGGAAAGGTCAGTCTAGCCGTAATACTGGGCTAAGCCGAGCTACAAGACATAATCTCTAGATCGAACAAATGGGCTGAACCCATCACCAAAAACCAAAGTGGGCCGAGCCCACATAAAGATATCTAAATGGGACAGCCCATTTCTATAAGCAGTCTCACAAAGAGCCAAGCCAAGGCACAACGGTACCGAGCTGAAAGAACCTCTCAGGGAAATGTAGAAGCTATGAATGCATACATATGCAGGCTGCCACCTCAACTGGTCTCCTCTCCCTATAATCACGGAAATGGTTGATCAATGGAATGAAGTCTGTTATCAACATGGTTACAACGAGTATATGCACCCAGTGTCAACTACCAGATGGCCCCCTACCTTTAGCAATGCTAAAAAAAGCTTGGCAACACTGAAACTTCATGAAACTATCTTGGGCAACAAGTAATGAGTTCTATATAAACTACAAGGAGTTCACATTGAAAGTAACAAGAAAAACTTAACCATACTCACTTAAGCACAACTCTTTACACTTAGAGAGCATATTTCATTTTCTCCGATCGCTGACTCCCACACCAGGGGGGTTACCCGGCCAACTCCGGCCGGACAGTTCTAACGGTGCTCATTATTGCAGGGTCTTAGTTCCTAGATAGTCCAATCGGGTGCGAAACTCCAGTCCACAATAATCTAATGCGGGGTATTCGATACGCACAGTTATAATAAAAATGAAAAGAGCAAAAATAATTATAAAGTGGTGAAAATCACCTTCAAATTATCAAAATGCCATTTTCATTATTTCCCTTTCTCTTTTGCCTTTCTCTCATTTTTTTTTTCTCCTTTCTTTTCCTTTTCTGTCACCGCTTCTCATACACATATCTATTGAACGTGTTAGGTAAAAGTCTTTTCAAAATGAGTCCTTTGATTTTCGTGATTAAAATTTTTGAGATAATTAAAAATGGTTATGAGAGAATTATGACATATAAAGTGTCATATGTTATCCTAAAAATAGAATTTATAAATTGAGAGAAGAATAAATAAATAAATTAATTAAAACTAACTCGTAGAACCTGTAATATATGCGTATATTTAAAAAATTTGGGGCATTTTCCCAATTAGTGTATAGCCCTACGTTGTGTAAGGTCGTGACTCATGTTCCATATCGATATTGCTATTATCTATTTGATCTTTTTTTTTTTAAAGAGAAATTGAGAGACAGGGTGAAAAAAATAATACTAATATCTAGTTAAAATTAACAGAATCCACAACTTTAAATGAATTTTACTTTTTGGTTATGTACCAATCGTAAGCTATGATTTGTTCACATACTAACAAAATCAATTTTCTCAAAATAGCACTCGTTTGGCATAATAGGTTGGAGTGGATTTGGGCTAAAATAATTTTTTTTTAAAAAAAAAACTTCAGTCCAATGAGATAAAATGTTACATTCAAATCATAATCATTTCATTTTTTTTTCCACAAAAGTCAAAATAATCAAAAAATTTATCTCAAACGAGACTTTTTAATCCCAAATTAAAATAAATAAAAAATCAACCTACATTCAAACCAACCGTTAATAATTTGAGAAACTCAAAATTTGTTAAAATTTGGGACAAAGGGGGTGGGCTTGTAGCAGGATTCAATAATACTTAGGACTTTATGTCAATTTTAAATAATTTGTAGTCAAAATTTACCAACACAAGCCAAAAAAAAAAATATATATTTGGGTAAGCGGACATCAAATCAATGTAGCTAAAAATCGAACCTGTTCTGTTCTGCGAGCGAAATAAACTCCGAGGCATGCAGAAGAATAACCAGTGAGTGAATGGAGCCCTGAATCAGCAAAGCATCTACAAACACCCAACAAAAAGAAAAATCACACTCAAAAATTGAAAATAGATTTACAGAGTCCAGATATACGAACCCTCGGAGAGATTGGCGACCTCTCCGGAGTTTGGCATAACCTATATAATCCATTTTTTTATCTTTTTATCTTTTTTCCATTACATTACCTCTCTACTTTTCTGCACATCTTTTCATAAAAAGACAAAAAATACATTTTTTTAGGACATCCCAAACCAACCCTAAATCTCCAGTAGGTATTTGGAGAGATCGACAGCCCAATTGAACGCGAATAGTTCATGAAGTGGCTGCAGTGTGTGAAATTGGCTCCATCGCTGTTTTATCTTCCGTCAAATCGAACCCCATTCCGGTGCTACTCTCGTACTTCATTTCAAATCCTAGTTCTACAATTCGAAGTGAGACATCAAAAACCCTAGAAATCGGCTTGGAGTTTCGAATGTAAACCAGAGAGATTTGAAAATTTTGGAGAGAGAGAGAGAGAGAGAAATGAAGGGCTTGTTTGGTTGGTTTTTGAAAAAAATTCTCTACAAACAAATTTTCAAGAGTAATCAAACCAAATAAATTTTTCTTAAAAAAATTTCAAAATTTTGTTTGGTTTGCTTCTTTCCAAAATCACAATATCTCTCATACACATCAAATCAATCACTTTTTTAAAACTTTCTTCCCAAAATTATTTTCCAAAACTATTTCTAAAAAAAGATAAACCAAACAAATTTTCGTACTTTTTATCTCAAAAATTACTTTACAGACACAAACCAATTGGATGCCCTTTTTGGCGCTCAGAAAATGATGATGTGGTTTTTGTTTGAGAGAAGGTGAAAGCTTTTGTTGGGTTGGGCCTGTGGTGAGTTACACAACCTAAATGGAAGCTTAGAGAGCCAGCAGGCCCATATAGAAGTTTTTGTAGGTTCTGTTTGGAATTAAAATTTGTACAAGGAATTATCATAATTATATCCGCATTTCAAACTTATACAAATCTATATCTATATCAGAGCATCTCCAACCCACTAGGTATATCATGTTTGTTAGTCAAAATGCCTAGTATAACTCATTTTTTTCAACTCGAATGCACTAGGCATATGATTAGGCATTTTAGCTCAACTCACATTCACTAGCTACATGTAGCTAGCCTTCAAGGCTAGGCAAAATGTATTTAATCATTAGGATCATTTCCCTCCATCTTTGTTGCTGATGTGACATTTTATAAAATTAATAGTATTTAGATAAATAGCTAAAATAAAGAGCATGGTTGGAGTAAAAACATGAAATAGTTGATAGGCAAACTAAAATATATACTTTATAGTAATGTTTAAATAGGTAAAATGCCTATTACCGTTGGAGATGCTCTCAGTATATTTTCTTTTTTCTTCATGAGAGGGCGCCAATGCCATATTTATAATTTATTGAGTCAATTAGTTATTAGTTTAAAATTGGTATTTTATAATGATATTAATTTTCACACACAATATCATATTAAATTTGTAATATCATTTAACTAAAATAACAACTATTAATTTTTATATCTTTTAATATTAAGTTTATAAGAAAAATGATAAAATAAATGAAATACATTATTAAATCAAACTCGAGATTTTTTTTTTAAAAAAAAAAGAAAATCTAATACAACTTTTTTCGAACTTGAATTTTTTTTTATTTATTGGAGAAATTGAAAATTTAATTACATACAAGAATATCTCTGTAATTAATATATATATATTTTTTTGATCGGCACCTCTGTAATTAATATTGAATAGCACTTTTCACTTATCATGACTTTTTGCTTGTTTCCCATTTACCGTTTGGTGACCACCTGTTAAATAGAAAAAGTAATATTATATATAAAAAAAATCATATTAGTTTTTCTTATTGTGAGAATTTATTTTGAGCAATGCTGGAAATAAATAATTCTTACTCCATTGAGCATTATTTTTCAGTCTAAAAAATTAGACTCACTCTCTAAATTCAATAATGTATTAAAAAAATAATTGGTTGATAATTAAATATTTTTTAATTTTTAACCAATTATTTTATTGACATATCACCGGATTTAGAAAGTGAGTCTAAAAGGTGAACTTGTATTTCATTTTACTACTGGATTTGTTTATCATTATACACAAAGATAGTGATCCAATCTTTATATTGACTGATAAAAAACCGAGTAAAAAACATGTTTATATAGGTATGTATAGTATGTTTTCATTAATCAGAAAGTTTTTATATAAACCATTATAAAACAATCTCTTCCATATATTGCCATGAATGAGAAACAATGTGAGATATTCTTCGCCGATTACAAAATGACTATGATCATCATCAGACATTTTTTCCTGATCATCTCTATTAACAACCAAACCAAATCAAACAATAAACCAAAACCCAATACAAAAAGACAATAAAGCCCCTCCCAACTCCACTCTCACTCAAATCCTTCAAGGATTATATGGAACCCCAGCAGTTCTAATCCATGTATTCCCATCAATGAACTTGCTGGGATTGAAACTTGCAGCCGCCTGAGGAGAAATCTTCTGCATGCCTTTCCACTTAACTCTCTGTGTCTGCACTGATCCTGGCCCTCTGTTGTTGTACTCAGCATACCAAAGAGTGTCCAAATGGATGGTTCCAGCCCATGGGGCCCAGCCAGTGGGGTCAATCACACCGTCGATCTGAGAGTTCATGATCACGGTCCTTGAGAATGGCTTCCATGGGCGTCCAAGGTATGACTTGAACTTGCCTTTTACGGCCATGTAAGCGGGCTCGGCAGTCACGACGGAGTTCTGGATGACGATACCGGTGGCACCGCGCTTGTCAGTACGGCCTTGGGCGGTGACCATGCAGCTCTGGTTGTCGAGGGGCTTGCGGATGATGAACTTACAGTTCTGGAAGACGACGGCGGAGTCACCGAACACGAAGTCGACTGTGCCGGAGATGGAGCAGTCGCGGTAGAACTGACGGTGGGTGTGGGCGTAAAGGGTATCTTGGTAACCGTCGATTTGGCAATTGAAGATAATCGCTCTGTCTGATGAGACGCGAAGTGCCACGGCTTGGTGCATGTCTCCTCCTGCGCTGTTCTCGATTGCGAGGTTCTTTGCCATGAAGTGCTCTCCATCAGCGGCTGTCATTGTGAAAAAAATTAGATATAAACTAACAAAAAACAAAAACTAATCACATAATCGAACACAGATTGATAGAGTGAGGGGAGATATCACTTACAGACTGTGGCGGTTCTGTATGTATTGTAGCCACCAACGAAGCTCCGGCTTCCGGTGATCTTGGTCTTGGTGGGTCCATCTCCGATCAAGAAAACATTGCTCATTTGCTTGGTGATACTAACATACTCCTTATAAACACCAGCTTTAATGTAGATGACAAATGGTGTTTTGTTTTTCTTGGGCACCATTTTAAGTGCATCAGTAATAGTCTTGTACTTTCCAGACCCATCCTTAGCAACCACTGCATTAGGCTTCACATTCCCTGTCTGAAGCAGTCTCCTCTTGCCATCGCTGACCCATGATGGGAACCCATCTTCGGATAGCAACCTCCTGCTGGTGGTGCTCGGGAGACCGGATGACCCAAGCATCGTAGAAAGCTCGGTGACAATGGCGAGACCATTGCTCGTGAGCTCGCCGGAGAGCTTCAAAAGCTTCTGCATCTGAGCACCGATATCTCCGGTGGTGTTATCGAACCCGTCGATGCAAGTCTGCTGGTAAGTGATGGCACCGGAGAGCCATGTCTTGAGATCGGACATGTACTCGTCCATTTTCGTCACGTCGAAGGACCCCAACTTATCGAAGGAGTTCTGGAGATCGTTAATTGAGAAATCCAGAAGCTCCTTGCAATTCTCCAGAGCGTCCTGGGCCCGGGGCTCCTTTGCGGCTTTCTGGAGAAGGCTGGAATTCTGGATTGCCGCGCTGATCTCCTTGACGGCAACATTAAATGCCGTCTTGATCAGCTCTTTGGGGTCGCTGGTGTTTCCAGCGGACTCGGAAAGGCTCTTCACGCAGGCCTCTTTGTAATCGGTGGGTTGGCAAATTTGTTGGACGGCCTTGGTGGAGGTTGAGATTTCACCGCCTTCGGAGCTGCTTGAGGAGTTGTTGCGGCTGACACTGACGGTCACGGCAACCACCATAGCAACCAGGAGGATGGAGGAGATACCAATAATGGCTGCCTTCTTAGCCATTTTTTAAAATCAGTAAGAACAGAGCTGTTGGGGCTTTATTATTATTGTTTTGAAAAGAGAGAGATTGTTGTGCCCCTTGGCTCTGGCTTGGAAGATTGAGAAGCAATGAGGGTTTATATAGGGTGGGAGAGGAGAGAGATTGGGATGAGAATGAAGAAACAATGAGAGGGGATTGGGTAGGTGTGAGGTTGAGAGTGAAGAGCTCAGGGGAGTTTTCCAAATTTAGGAGTGTCATAAGCTAAAATAGTTGGGGGTATCTAAATTTAGCCCTAGAATCATGCATGGGTTTTGGAATTGGCCATCTGTTGCATGCAAAAGTTTTAACCTTTCTAATTTTTAGGATGGATATGACTGGTTCTTAATTTGTTCATATGCATGACACCTGGCATTGAGCAAAATGGTGTGAGAAATTGTCTAATTGATTTACTGAGAATATCACATGATTATGTGTTTATTGAATAATAGAGGCGCATGATTATTTTTCAATAAATATATAAATAAAATGGCTAGATAATCATTTGTTATTGAACAAATATACAGTCACATTAAAATTTTGAATTTCTCTTAAACTAGCACCCTAGTTAAGAAAATGCAGTTTTCACATGTGTCTCCAATATTTTTTATATATTAAAAAAATTGTTTTTATTTTCAATCTCTTTTTGGTGTTATGGCTTGTAGTGATCTGATTTTCAAAGAAGAGTTTTATAGAGAAGGAATGTGCTACAAAAATGTTTGGTAATATTTGATTGCTGCTGCTTAAGAATGCTTATGTGTTTGTGTTTGTAGCATATATTACCATTGCTAGAATATGGAAACTTGTTAAAGGAGAGATGAACTCACAGAGAGTATGGTAATGGTAGTTCATGTTGAATTGTTCATCACATAAAATTGTATTTCCAACTCAAGCCAACAAACTGAAATCTAAACCACCAGAGTAACATTTATCACTAAATTCATTCAAGTTAATTTGATTCAACTATTTCATCTTATTGTTGAATTCATACTATAGTAGCATTTCACTCTGTTATAAGTACATTACTTGTACAACTACATCAGACAATTTTAATGGAACCACATAAGATTCAACTACATCATCGTCTGTGGGAATATTTTTGCAGACACAACCTTGTCCTCCGAGCTCATCTGATCACCTTCCATGGCGAACAACGACGAAATACCGTTGTCCGCCATTGACGGTGTTACCCCGAAGTCAACCAGACGGAGAGACGGACTCCCCGCCGTTCCGAACATGGCGGACCTAGAAACTTCCCCAGGAGGACTTCCGAGAGATGAATGAGATAACCGCGCCAGAAGTTTTGGTCGCTCACGGAGCCCAGACAGACACTGGCGGCAAAGAGAATCGCATGCTCGACGTCTGGAGCACAAGTTAAGGGACTAAGACACCGTCATCCAAAGAATGGCGGCAGAGATGAAAGCTCTCAAACTCCAGGTCAAAGGGAAGGGTGTTGCTGGAGTGGGAGACCACAGTGAGTGCACCCAACCCCGCCGTTCAGGCAGCCAGAGCCAGTGGTGCACTCCCTCCCTTTCTATCACCAGAAGCTATAGAGGTGGAGACCTAGACACGCCTGCAGAGAAGTCTAGCGCGTAAGATAGTACCTACCATCCCTCACGTCCGTCGACCACTTCAGGATATTCTTACTCCGTCCGTTCAGAGGACTTGAGGGATGTCCTGAAGGAGCGAGCTCGCCGACGGGAGGCTGAAAGGGTGCCGGCGTTCCAGCGGTTATCTTACAGAGGTCACCATAGTGAGGAGGTTATGATACCGCCGCCCTGTTTGACCGTACCAGTTCCTTTGGACACCGACTTGGCGAGCCTGAACGCCTCCCCCTTCTCCCTTGAAATAGAGACCATGCCGCTCCCAGCGAGGTTTCACCAGCCCAAGTTTACACTTTATGACGGAAAAAGCGATCCGTACATGCATGTGAGCCACTTCCGGCAGGTCATGGCCGGACACAGGCGTAATGATGCTCTTATGTGCCTTATTTTCCCATCCAGCTTGGGCGAACTGGGCTTGAAATGGTTTGAGAGACTCCCAGAAGAGAGCATTGAGAGGTGGCAGCAGTTGGCGAAAGCATTCGTGACTCGTTTCAAAACCAACACCAAAACGCCAAAGCAAGTGGGCCACATTCTAAGTGTCAAGATGGAGTCGAGTGACACCCTCAAGGCATACAACTCTAGGTATTGGGAAACCTTCAATGAGATCCTAAATTGCCCGATCAACCTGACAATCACCCAATATAAGCACGGTCTCCGAGTCGGGCATAGGCTCAGGGACTCGCTTACAATGAACCAGCCGACGTCGATGGGGCAACTAATGTAGCGCATCAATGAGCACCTCCGAGTAGAGGATGATGCGGCGGCATCCACCGTGAAGACAAATCCGGTGGTAACAGACAAAAGGGCAGCTGGCAAGGTACACGCGGTCGAACAGGAGACTAGCCGTCCAAATGATCGCGCTGGGGAATCTGACCGTGGACCAAATCATCGAAACCGAGGTAGAGGTCACCGTAATGACCGAACAGAATATCCCCGCAATGACGCTGCTGATGCTAATAGAAGACTAAACGCCCGGACGGGCATCACCACGGTATTTAAGATTCCAATCTATCATATACTTAGTGAAATCCGTGACGAGGATTACGTCCGATTTCCTGCTAAGTTAGGCGATGCGCAAAAGGGCTTCAATCCGCGGTACCGCTGCACATATCATAGGGAGCATGGCCACGGGACAGAGGACTGTTTGCCTTTGAAGCAACACTTGGAGGAGTTAGTCGCCGCCGGTCACTTAGACCTTTACATTGATGGAGGCGTCAAAGCTGCACATCCTATCCCGGCTGATCCAAATGGTTTGGATGACTTAGAGGCGCCCCCTCAAGGAGTGGTCAATGTGATCCACGGCATAGTGGAGCCGGCGTGTGTATGCGAGCTCCGAGAAATGATCAAAAAGGCGGAACATATGAAGGAAGTTTTGTCAGTCCAGCCCACGATCAAAAAGGGAAAGACCGAGGAGAAAGATGTGATTAGTTTCTTAACTAGGGACCTAGAGCGCATTCAAATGCCACACAACGACGCCCTAGTGGTCACCCTCTGTGTTAGAGACTTCGATGTCAAGCGCATCTTGATTGACCAAGGAAGCTCGGTTGAGATTATGTACTACGATGCGTTCAAGCAACTCAAACTCCGAGATACAGACTTGACTCTGGCAACTTTGCCACTAGTTGGTTTCAACTCGTAATCGGAGTGGCGTATGGGAAAGATAATTTTACCGGTCAAAGCCAGATCCGTGGTCAAGCAGGTGGAGTTTTGGGTATTGAAGGTGCCGTCCACATACAATCTGATCCTCGGTAGGGGATGGCTTCACACTATGCAGGCTGTAGCATCGACCTACCACCAGGTTATGAGATTTCCCTCGACTATGGGGGAAGTTGAGGAAATTTGGGCAATCAAGTCATGTCGAAGCAATGCTTCGTGGCAGTGAACGGGAACTGAGCTGCCAAAGGCTTCTTCCAAATGATTGAAGGTCCGGAAGACCAGGGTGTCCTTGAAGATGTGGGCGCCAAGGCCGAGGACAAGGTTGTTGAAGAATTGGTGGAAGTGCGGATCAACACCGAAAGTCCAAACAAATTCTTTTTGCTGGGGTTAAGCATGACCGCCCAAGAAAGGACCGAGATGGTAGATTTCTTGATGGCGAATAACAAAGTCTTCGCCTGGACGCCGTATGACATGCCCGGCGTTGACTCAAGCTTTTTTTGCCACCAACTCAATGTCTTCCTGGACGCACACCCTGTCATTCAAAGAACAAGGAGATCGACCTTTCATCATGCCGAGGTACTCACGGAGGAGGTAAGGAACCTGTTAGAAGCACGGGCTATCCAGGAAGTGCACTACCCTCGGTGGATTTCAAACACGGTCGTAGTACCCAAAAAGAATGGGAAGTGGCGAGTTTGCGTTAACTACAAGACCGTCAACCGAGCTTGCCCTAAAGACAGCTTTCCTCTGCCCAGAATAGACCAGTTGGTGGATCTAACGGCCGGGCATAACAGGCTCAGTTTCTTGGATGCCTACCGCGGTTATCATCAGATCGCCATGCATGGCCCCGACCGCGAGATAACCTCTTTCACCACTCCAAGAGGACTCTTCTGCTATCGAGTCATGCCTTTTGGTTTGAAGAACGCCGAGGCAACTTTCCAAAGAATAGTGACCAAAATATTCGCTCCTCTGCTAGGCCGGACGATGGAGGCTTATATCGATGACATGGTGGTCAAAAGCAGGCATCAGGCAGACCACTTGTCCGACCTAGCCAGGATGTTTGCCATTCTCAAACAGCACAAGCTACGCCTGAATGCGTCAAAGTGTGCCTTAGGCGTGGGATCCGGGAAATTCCTAGGCTTCCTAGTAACAAACCGAGGCATCGAGGTGGACCCCACACAAATCAAAGCCATACAAGAATTGAAGCAGACCAACTCGGCGAAGGATATGCAGCATCTGGCCAGAATGGCCGCCGCGCTTAATCGATTCATAAGTCGGTCATCAAATCGCTGCCGCCCTTTCTTTCGAGCCTTGAAATCCAAGTTTTCATAGGACGATGAATGTGACAGGGCTTTGACCGAGCTCAAGGCGTATTTGTCTTCTGCTTCACTATTGGTGACACCCAATGTAACGCCCTCAAAATAATAACATTAAACCCATCAAATAAGACATGCATTGACATATGAACTAGCCACATTCTTATATTCCTTAGAGTTCCATTACATAAGTATTACATGTTAACATCATAACAAAATGGCCTACGGGCTTACAGCTTTCCAAGTTATCACTTGGTTACAACAAAAGAGTGCTAACTCGTTTACACATTAAGCCCTTGGCTTGAAGTTACATGTAATACATCAAAAGTTAAGCAACAAAAGTATGCCCACCACTAGCCTCCCAGCTATGTCCTTGGAGGTGGCATGCTACCTGCACCTGAAAATGATATTCCCATATAGGGTGAGCCACAGCCCAGTAGAAATACACTAAACCAACCATGAACAATGACTAAAATATTAGCAATTGATAGATGGCCAACACTGATGCAATCACATAAATCACATATTTATGTCATACGACTTATGAGTCCAAGTTTCCTTTCATTTTCCCTTTTTCAACGGATAGGCATATAAGCACTAACCACATTTTCAACAGATATGTATAACAACAATATCCACATTCTCAGATAAGCAAATAAGCTATATCCACATTCTACAACAGATATGTATAACCACAATATCCACAGATAAGCATATGAGCTATATCCACACATCACAAAGATAAGCATATAAGCTCTATCTTCACTTCTAGACAAGCATATTAGCTGTATCTACGGAGTTCATCCCCTATCTTCTCCCAACACTAACCGGTTTAGAGGTACATCCCCTATCTTCCCCTAAACCGCGGAGTACATCCCCTATCTCCTCCTCTACACATAACGTATATAAACACATTGGTTCTATATACAATCACCCAATACATACAATTAATGTATTCTATCAACCGTCAAGTTCCATGACACATTTCATTGATTAGTTTCAGTTTGCCTAATCATCATGCATTGTCTACAACAATCACGACTATCCTCCACCGATAGCCCAAAGCAGTTATTTCTAAACAGAAAATAATTACACAATGGATATTCAATCAACATTTCATTTCTTCATTCTTCTCAATTAATTATCCCAATTAATTAAACAATGTAATTAGGTCAATTCCCATAATTAACATTTCAACCCTTAGGTCCCATTTTCATCAATGATTCAACAATCATTCCATTTTTCTATGCCAAACATGCATCTAGGTTTATTATGAATAAAACCCCAACTTTTGTAAAATTACACAAAAGCCCCAAACTTTCACAAAATTACCAAACCAAGCCCAACATCTCAAAATACCAAAATTTAAAGACAAAACCCATAGAGAGGAGTAGGTTATCCCTACCTCGAAGTTTAAGCCACAAAGGAGATGAAGACTCGAAGATCAACTTGCTCCAAATCCAAACTTTTTCAGATTAAATCGAAGCTCTCAACACCCTCTATCTTTTTAACAAAGGCCCTAGGCTAGATTCACACCCTAGGCTAGATTCACACCCTAGAGAGAGTGCAAGTTTAGGGAGAGAGAGTGTCGGATTAAGGGGTTTGGATCAAAAAGAAAGTGAAAAAGTGATGTTTTAGACGCTGTTGTGCGCTGATATAAAACACGCTCGCTCGAGCGAAGACTTGGTCGCTCGAGCGACCAGACACAGAAAACTCTCGCTCGAGCCAAGAAGTTCTCGATCGAGCGAAGAAAAATCCAGACCGCTCGAGCGAAGGAAGCTCGCTCGAGCCAAGAAAGACAGCTCTCAGGTCCAGAACCAGGTGCAATCGCTCGCTCGAGCGAGCCACTCTGGCTCGACCCACCAAACACGAACCCCACTCTCGCTCGAGCGACCAACTCCTCGCTCGAGCGAAGGTCCAAAATTCTGGGCAGCAACACTAGGCTCCCGAACACAACCAACCTGTAACAAACCTGCCCAACACATCCTATAACCCAAATATGAAGAAAAAGGAATGTAAACACGATAATAACCAACTACCAACATCCACGGACACATGTCCGGATCACTGTACAACAAGGGTAAACCCGGGATCGCTATACCCAAGCCCGGCGAAGAACTCTACCTATATCTGGCACTCAGCATGTCATTAGTGCGATTCTTGTCCGGTCATAGGGTATCCAGCATTTTCCTATTTTTTACGTGAGCAAAACCTTGCTACCGGCAGAGTCGAGGTACTTACCGCTGGAAAAACTTGCTTTGGCGTTGATGATGGCCTCCAGGAAATTGGCGCACTACTTTTATGCTCACACAATCGTCGTGTTGACCGAGTTCCCCCTCAAAGCCTTGTTCGAGTGGGCGAATTTCTCCGGTCGGATCCTGAAGTGGGCGGTCGAATTGGGGCAATTCAACGTCAAGTTTCAACCACGAACGGTCATAAAAGCACAAGCATTGGCCGATTTTGTTGCTGAATTCTTGTTTGGAATTCACCAAGTAAGCCCGGTAGATCTCACCACGGTAGCTGAGGAGGCAAATGAAGGCTCAACCAAAATTGCACAATAGAGCGATGTTGGCGACGCGGAACTGGCACGCTCGTCCATAGAACCTCCAGTCGGAATAGTACTGCAGCCCGGCGATGCGACGACGGACTTGGGCATAGCAGACCAACCTGTTGGGTCCAGTGCCGCATCGCCGAGGGGGGATAAAGTGGAACCGATCAGCAGGGAACTTGAAACTGAACGGCTGAGCGACCGTGATCCCATTAATTTTCAAGCCTCCCAAGACCCCTCAGAGTGTTGGAAACTCTTCGTCGGTGAAATGGTGGAAACTTTTTGTAGATGGAGCCTTAAATCATCACGGCGCCGGGCTGGGCATAGTTTTGATCTCACTAGATGGTCTGACCATCGAACACTCTATCACACTCGGATTCCCTGCGTCAAACAATGAGACTGAGTACGAGGCGTTGCTGGCCAGGCTTAAGAATGCGCTCTATTTACGCGCATCCGAGCTGATGGTTTACAGCGACTCCCAACTTGTTGTCAACCAAGTTTCTGGGTTTTACGAAGCCAAAGATGACAGAATGGCAAAGTGCCAAACTTTGGTGAGAGAACACATCAAGTGATTCCAGGCGTTAAGGGTCCAACAAATTGGTTGAGAAGAAAACGGCTGTGCGGATGAGTTAGCTAGTCTGGCTTCCATGGTAGATAGAACATCTCCCAGTCCACTCCTGATTGAGTTTCTTCCAAGGCCTAGTATAGAGGAATCCGGGCAGACAGAAGTACTCTGCACCGAGCTTGGCCCTTCTTGGATGGACCCTATTATCCTTTTTCTGAAAGAGCGGATCCTTTCGGCCGATAAAAAGGAAGCGCATAAAGTCCGGGTGAAGTCAGAACGGTTTTGGCTCTCTCCATCTGGCGCTTTATACAAGAAGTCATTCACTGGTCCTTACCTCAAGTGTGTACACCCAATCCACGTAGAAGCTTTCCTGTACGAGATTCATGAAGGCATATGCGTAAGTCACATCAAGGGAAGATCGCTGGCCTACCGAGCGATCTCGCAAGGATATTGGTGGCCATGCATGCAAGCGGACGCTCAAAAATATGTTAGAAAATGTGAGAAGTGCCAGAAGTTCGCCCACCAAATTCACTAGCCGGCCAGAGAACTTTTTCCCCTTACAAGCCCTTGGCCTTTTGCGATGTGGGGGCTAGACATAGTGGGACCACTCCCAACGGCACCAGGCAACCGAAAGTTCTTCATTGCGGCTACTGACTACTTCACCAAATGGGTTGAAGCTGAGCCCTTAGCGACTATCAAGGAGAAAGACGTCAAACGGATTGTCTGGCAGAATGTGGTAACGCAGTTTGGCGCTCCCAAGATTCTGATTTCTGATAATGGCACCCAATTTGACGAGCGCTTATTCAGAGGATTTTGTGAGGAACTGAAGATCGAATTCTACAACTCCACTCTGGCTTACCCATAGTCCAACGGCCAAGCCGAAGCATCAAACAAGACCATTCTTGATGGGTTGAAGAAAAGACTTGAGAAAGCCAAAGGAAAATGGGCCGAGGAACTCCCAAGTGTCCTTTGGGTATATCGGACGACCCTGAGGCGTTCCACCGAGAAAACTCCTTTTGCCCTGGCATACGGCATGGACGCAGTCATTCCATTCTAAATCGGCATGCCCACCATCCGCAGTGAAAATTTTGAGCCCGAGATGAACTCTGAAGCAATCGCCTTGGAATTGGACCTAGCTGAAGAGCGCCGAGAAAAATCTTTGATCCACGTGGCCGCATACCAACAAGAATTGTCCAGGAAATACAACAAAACCGTACACCCCAGACCATTTAAAGTGGGCGACTGGGTTTTAAGGAAGGTCATGGGCAATACACTAGTGCTGGGCGAAGGCAAGCTAGGGACAAACTAGGAAGGGCCTTACAAAGTAACCGGTCTAGCGGGCAAGGGGGCATACCATTTAGAAGATTTGGATGGCAAAGGCGTTCCCCGACCATGGAATGCGGCTAACCTCAAACTGCACTATTTTTAGTATTTGTCGTTCTTATGTAATTTTTTGAGGAAGGATTTGTTTTCCCTACACTTCCGAATGTAATACTCTTTTTGTCAATATAATATAAGTGAATTATCTTTGCTGAAACAGTTTGTTGTTTTCGAGGCCTACTCTTATGTTTTAGCCGAGATGATTTATCCCGGTTGACAGAGTCGGTGATTTGCCCAACTCAAGGGAATTGTTTCTGTTTAGGAACTTGGTTGTGTTTAAAGTAATGTAGTACGCGGCTAGAGGAGTTGACGATTTGCTCAACTCTGAAGTTTCAGCCGAGATGATTTACTTCAACGAAATGAGTTGATGATTTGCTCAACTCTAAGGTTTCAGCCGAGATGATTTACTCCGGCTAAATGAGTTGATGATTTGCTCAACTCTGAGATTTCAGCCGAGATGATTTACTCCGACTGAAGAAGTTGATGATTTGCTCAACTCTGAGGTTTCAGCCGAGATGATTTACTCTAACTGAATGAGTTAATGATTTGCTCAACTCTGAGGTTTCAGTTGAGATGATTTACTCCGGCTGAAAAAGTTGATGACTTGCTCAACTCAAAGGTTTCAGCCGAGATGATTTACTTCGGCTGAAGGAGTTGATGATCTGCTCAACTCTAAAGTTTCAGCCAAGATGATTTATTCTGGCTGAAGGAGTTGATGATTTGCTCAACTCTGAGGTTTCAGCCAAGATGATTTACTCCAACTGAATGAGTTGATGATTTGCTCAACTCCGAGGTTTTCAGCCGAGATGATTTATTCCAGTTGAAGGAGTTGATGATTTGCTCAACTCTAAGGTTTCAGCCAAGATGATTTACTCCGGCTAAAGGAGTTGATGATTAGCTCAACTCTTAGGTTTCAGCCGAGATAATTTACTCGGCTGAAGGAGTTGATGAGTTGCCCAACTCTGAAGTGGCAGCCGAAATGATTTACTTCGGCTAAATAATTTAGTTCGATTAAATAAGTTGATATTTTGCTCAACTAAGGTTCTCGCCGAGGTAAATTTATCCCGGCTAAAGGAGTTGAGGTATTGCTCAACTCAAGACTCTAGCCGAGGTGATTTACCCCGGCCGAAATAGCTGATGTTTTGCTTAGATCAAAGGTTCCTGCCGAGATGATGAAACATAATACAAGAAGCAGTGCAACAGTTAACGAAATGAGAACTTTTCATTGCTGGTAAATTGTAATACATAAGGTGGGGCAGGAAGCCCGATTACATCCTCAAAAAAAAAAAAAAAAAAAAAAAAAAAAAAGCCTAAACTAAGGGGGAAAGGTCAGCGAAATCATCCGCAGTTGCAACTGCCTCCAAGTCGACCGTGGTCGCGGTTTCTCGAGCGCCGGGCTCAACCTGCCCGGCCTCCTTCGGGCGATTTTCTTCCTCGGCCTCCTCCTCGGCATTTTCTCCACCTTCTTCCTCGGCCTCGACTTGCAATGCACTGAAGACATCATTAGCATACGATACCATGTAGGCCAGCAGAAAGGTAACGGGAGGAGAGGCAAACACGTCGATTCCAGATCCTTGGCCGAGCTGTTCGCAAGCAGCCTTCCAGTCGGACTTGAAGAAAATGTCCTTAGTGGCCTCGACTTGCTTGGTGTAGCTTTCCTCGGCCTCCTTGAAGCCTTCATTGTTTGCCTCGTCCACTTCATCCTTCCTTGATTGCTTTAGCGCATCCAGCTCGGCTTGGAGAGCGTCTTTTTCCTTCTCAACGGCTCCAAGTTGGCCGAGCAGTTTGGAGTTGTCGGTATTTGTAATCTCCAAGGAAGCCTTCGACCGCCCCAACACGGTTTGAAGGTGCTCGACCTGGCTGGCGGCGTCAGTCATCTTCTGCAGGAGTTTATGAATCCGCTCCATCACAAGATGTTGTTTCTGGATGGCCTGCAAAAAGAGAGTTTGAATAAAGAAAGCCAACCGTGCAAACACTTGAAAAAATTGAATAAAGCATGCGAAATTCTTACTCGGGTCATAGACTTGACCGAGGACTTCACGAGCCGGGTGTTGGGCACGTGGTCACTGCCGGTCACGTCGCTCGGCAAGAGGAGGTCTTTTGTTAGGTCGAAGGCTAGAAGGTGTTCTTTGTCACCTTTGATCGAAGCGTTTGCTGGGATCTCCTTACCCTGGTGCTTCAATTGAGGCATCCAAGGCAGTGTTGGCTCAGATGCGACTGCAGGTTGCTCGGTGTTCAGCTCCGCGACGAGCTCAGCTGTGGGATCGGCGGTCCGAGGCCTTTTCCTGGCTCGGCGGCTGTCCTTGCTTGTCTACGCCGCGGTAGTTGACGCAAACCCAACCATGACCCTGCTTGTTTAACCGGCAGTAGCTGCGCGGGAAGGGATGCTCGGTAGCTCGATGGATGTGGCGGTGATGAGGTTCTTCATGCGGCTCCGCTTGGTCATCTTTTCTTCTTCGGTTAGCCGGATAAAAGGCACGTCCGGTAATGTTGGATCAGGCAGTGGTGATAGCGCCCATAAAAAGTCAGTGACTCTACTTCTGCGGGGAGCCGAGTAGCGGTAGCTCGGTATGTAGTCGAGAAGTTCGTGGCAGTCTCGGTGGCTATACCTCAGCGCGACTCTGATGGCAGCCTCGTTTGGGTTGTTGTAGTTCGCTTGCAAGGCGTCAATAGCTGCAAGGAAAAGAGCAGTTAGTACAGAATAATAAAGTAAAGTCGTTTGACCGAGCAGTGAGCGCGGCTTACTTGTCGAACCGAAGTTCTTGCTGATGTACCAGCCGGGCATATCAGCCGTCTCGTAATTTCCTGATACCCAGAAAAAGTCATCATCATGCATATCTTTATCCAGGGTGCCGGTCACGAGTTTTTCTTTGCCCGGTCTAATCTTTAAATAATAATTAAGCTCGTCGCCTATATGGCCCAGGGTGTATTGGCGTAGAATCTCGGCTAGCCCAAGGTTCAAACCGAGCCAGTTGTTTAGCTCGGCCACACCGTTTATTATTCTCAATGTGTTGGTGGAGACTTGTGTCGGCGCTAGCCCGGTATGCCTCAGGAACTCACATATTAGAGGCTGGACCGGGAAGCGTAAGCCTCCCTCGATTATGGACAGCACGGTGAAGGGGCATTCGTCTAGTCTACCCCATGGGGTGGTATCCTCGACGCCGAGCTTGAGATGTACGTCTGTGGGGACACCATATTCTTCCCGGAACGCGGCAAGGGTAACCGGCGTGTCAACCAGGAAGCGGTAACGCCCCATGTGAAGCTGGCTGGATTTAGCATGGCAGTGTTGGTTTGGCAAATTTTCGATTGATGGCTGCTCAACTGTTGAGAGCCTCAGTGTTGGTTCTGATCCACTAAGACTCTGCAGTAAGAGTAAGGGTAAGTGTAAGTGGGAGCACAGTTGCGCAAAACGAGCTCGACTTTAGCTCGGTCAGGTGGAGTGCCAGACCATCTCGGTCACAAAGGTAAACGCAGAAGCTCGGCCGCTCAAAGCGGACCAGATATTAGCCCGGTCGAACGGTCAAGTACTTTGCTACCTCAGTTCCTACAGAAGTTTTTGCAAACTCACAACTTGCTCGGTTTTGGTGTTTTTTTGGGATCAAAAGAAGACCTGGAGCCCAGTCTGCCCCAGATCCTCGCGTGTTCATCATGAAAGTTAAAGAACATGTGAGAGAGAAGAGGCAGAGGTGGATTTTAGGGAGCTACATCTTAAAACCTACTGCTATCGTGCCCTAAAATGTGAGTTTCAACTGAAAAACAACGGAGAAATTCGAAGAACTTACTAGGTTGGGGGCAAAAGTCGAATCTTCGAGCACAAACGCAGTCGAGAACAAAAATGGTGCTTAATAGATTGGAGGGCACTGCAGCGTTGGGTCGTCTAGAACAGAAGAGAAACAGTAAGAAAGAACTTTGAAGGGGCAAGAGGCGTGTTTATAAGAGAAAAAGAACCGCCAAAATTCGAATGCGAAGAGATGGCGGGGTTGGCTGTTCGAGGCCAATGAGCGAAGGACGCGTGTCCCTATTGACGGAGGCATCAATATTTAGGAGACAGGATGGCGAGATGAGGCGTCGACCGAGCAAATCAAGAAACTGAGCATGGGGATTAGCGCGGTCGACGTCTTGCGGATTAAGGACCGAGAGAGAATCTACCCCGGTCGGATCATGTAATCCCAGTCACGCTTGCACGGACGGAATTAAGGGGCAATTGAGAGGGAGATTTATAATCTGGCTTTGGGCCATGGTAGAAGCCGGACAGAAAGAGGGCCGAACATGTTTAGGCCGAGCTAACTTGGGTCTGTCCAGAGTTGGTTTTGCTCGGTCGAGGCCCAGGTCCCGTGTTTAGGCCGAGCTAACTGGGGCTTCCCCGAAGTTGGTCTTGCTCTGCCGATGTCCAGGTCCCATGTTTGGGTAAAGCTAGTTTGGCCGAGATGATCGTCTATTAACCCGGGTTTTGTGGGAGCATGTTTAGCTTGGTGGGGAAGGTCTTTTGAGTACCGGCTTAACCTATTTGGAACTCGGTCTTGTCGGAATGCTACTGAGCTCGGTTGTGATGGATCTCGGCGAGCAACGCCCTAGGACTCGTTACGTAGCACGGTTGTATGAGGCTGAGGTGATGCCGCCGGGCTGCCCTGTGCCCGTAAATGTTGTTTGGCGGTTTGATTAGGTGGTGCTAGCTGGATTTGTGCTGATAGATGGGAGAGCAGCTCCACGTGTCAATAGGCTAATGCGTGTAAATTGGGCACAAAAAGTATAAAGGCATGACTGCGCCCCCCATGCTGGGATAAAACATCATTTGGTGAGAAAAACCTAAACACTCAACTCTCTTCCTCTCTCTCTCTCTCTCTCTCTCTCTCTATCTCTGCGTGTGTGCTAACTTAACCGTCAGAGGGGTTTTCCGGCAACACACCGTCGGGTAGCTCACCGCCGCTGCGTTCGCAGGTTGATCGGATAGAAGCGGAGCTTGAACGAAAGGAGTACGGGCATTGTGGAATATTTGCTCCCCGTACAAAATTCATTCTAGTTAATTGATTCAACTATTTCATCCTATTGTTGAATTCATACTATAGTAGCATTTCACTCTGTTATAAGTACATTACTTGTATAACTACATCAGACAATTTTAATGGAACCACATAAGATTCACTAAAAAATGATGTGGGTTCTTATTTTACAATATTTAAAATATCAAAATTTGACAACCCTACTCTAATATGGGAAACGTGATGGGAAACGTGATTTCTTCTAAAAGCATTTTTTATAAAAATAAATAAATAAAAGAGTGTTACTATGCAAGTTCAAAAATTATACTCACTTTTTAAACCTAATGATGTCGCACTCTATTAAAATATTTAATTCAATTCTCTCTCTTATTTATTCTCTAATCAATCAATCATCTTATTAATACATCACTGAAACTAAATAGTAGGTTTACATTGTAAGTTTACATATCATTTTCCAAAATAAAAATACCACTCACATTTGTGTGCTAATCAAGAAAGATAATGAAAAGACTTCCACATAAATAATAATCCAAATAAATTTGTGCCATATAAAGCATGGTAATATCAAAATATAAGCAGCTCAAATGAAAGAGAGAAGATTCTCGTCAAAATTTGACAATCTGCGAAACCACATGTTATATTTGACATAAAGGCTAACAATGTTGAAATTTAACAGCACAAACAAAAGATGGCAGAATGCTATAGCAATTACATTGGAAACGCCGTTAGATCACTTTCTATAACATTGTTTTGTTTACCAGAGTTTAGTTGTGTTTCATTTTTTTCAAAAATAAAAATTCAAAAAACTATTCATTTTTTTTTTAATTTTTGTGTTTGATTCTGTTATCTTACCATTCGTCGGTTGGAAAACTCCATATTTGGAGCTTAAAATTGGAATCCCACTGGACAAACTAAAACCCATGTTGAGAGAGAGAACAACCCAGTTAGTTATCAAAACCTTTACCATTGTCCCACATCGGACAATGAAAACACAAAAGTTTCCGTTATAAAGAGAAAGTCGGACTGAAGTATCCAAGCCGAGCTGAGTAACGGCAGCTTGTGACTCAAGTGAGGGCAACAAGGTGGCTGAATGAGTGAGTTGCCCCACTCTCAAGCAGACAGAGTGAGTTGCACTTACCGGTTGAATTGTTGACTTGGTGTAAGTTGGGGAGACGTAAGGATGTAGCCCAGGCCACAGGGCCTGGGGCGCATGGAGCCTCCTCAAAGAGGAGGATACCTCGTGGCTTTACAGAGCACGGCGACGATCTCTCGCTCCTTTGCCTGCTCTGTGGATTGGGTTCTCTCACTCCGACAGTCATTCTTTTTTACAATTTATTTATTTATTTTTTAATTTTGAAAAAAAAAATCACTGGAAAATTTGTTTGATTTTTTGAAAATCAAATTTTTTATTTTTCGTATTTTTGTTTTTAATTAATTTTTTTTGATATTTTACGTAATGTTTTAGGTATACGTAATCTAAATACATTTAAAAAGCATAATATTTTTGAATTTTTTTAAAAAAATCACCAAATACAAAACAAAAACAAAATCAATACATTTGGATATGATTTTTTTTCTTGAAAAATGTTATTTATCATCAGTTTTAATTCAATACTTCGTTTTTCACTTTTCTAAGTGTTAATGTGATAAAACCCATTGTATGAGTAACACTCACACTATTTAATAAAATAAGAAAACTTATCATGATACATAAGCAATGAAAATTTTGATAAACTATTTTTGTGAATATAGCAATCCTTACTTTTTCATGAAAATAATTTCTGAAATTAATTCATTAGACAAATTTTATGTATTAATTAAAATTGAAAAAAGAAAAAGAAAAGAAGACAACCAAGTGACACAATTTGATGGAACCTAAACGTTTGTCGAGTCGAAGTTCAAGAAAGCAACGGTGGAGTTGGGTAGCAGCAAGGGTATATTTGGGTCTTATTTTGATATAAATATTATTTTTTTCAAGTCACAACTGTGAGAAAATTAATAATTTTTAATTGTAACTAATTTCTTTTAATAATTTTTAATTGTAATTGATTTCTTTTAGCGGCTTTTATAATTTACTGTTTGCTATATAGAGTTTTTTGTACGGTCATTTTTGGAACTTTATTATTTTTCTTTTTCTTATTCTGTATTTACTTTATTATTAAAATTGCGTTATCTTTTCTCAAAACATTAATTTGAGAGGTACAATTGTAAGTAATCCCACTCGGATAGAGAACACATGAGTTTTGTATATGAGCAATGATTCATGCGTCCCACCCCCACCATCCCCACACACACATGGGGTTGGGGATTGAAAAAGAAAAAAAAAAAAAAAAAAAAGTTAGCCAATCAAATGCAAAGGGGTGAAGAGGGTGACCCCAAAAGGGTCTCAACCTTTATTGTTTTGCTTATAATTGGAATGTTGTTGAACATTTAACTAGCTGAGTTAGGTTAAGCTGAGTTAGGTAACGTTAACTTGTGACTCGAGTGAAGACATTAAAATAACTATAAACGCTGATCCAACCCACTCTCAGGAGGGTTCAATGAGTTGTGTTTTCTGATTCAAACGGTAGAACATTGGAGATGCAATGACATACATTATCCTGGCCACTCATGGAGGGTAAGAATCAAGTGGCTTTTCAGAGCATGGCGCGGAGATCTGAATATTGTTTTTTCAGGAAAGCTAGTTTCGAAATTAAATTTTAAAATAAACATAAAATGGTAATTAACTGAAGCACAGTTCAGTCCCAGGAAAATCATATGAACACAATCAAAAACATTTAATTGTCAGCATCACTAAAGGAGACTACCGGATATGCGAAAAAGACACCCAAAAAAAAAATATGAAGTATCATTTCAAATGGACTAAAATTTCAGTTTTCAATCAATTTTTTATGAGTACAATTTATTTTAATTTTAAAAATTTTAAAACCGATTGAACCAACTGAAACATTATATTTAAATAATTTTTATCACTAAATTCATTTAAGTTAATTTGATTAAACTATTTCATCTTAGTGTTGAATTCACACCATAGTAGTATTTCACACTGTTATAAGCACATTACTTATACAACTACATCAGATAATTTTAATGAAACCACCTAAGATTCACTAAAAAATGATGTGGATTCTCATTCTACAATATTTAAAATATCGAAATTTGACAACCCTACTCTAATATGGGACACATGATTTCTTCTAAAAGCATTTTTATATAAAAAAAAAAATAAAAGAGTGTTATTTTTCAAGTCCAAAAATTATATTCATTTTTTAAATCTAATGATGTCACACCATTAAAATATTTAATTCAATTCTCTCTCTTATTTATTCTATAATCAATCAATCATCTTATTAATACATTACTAAAACTAAAAAATGGGTCTACATTGTAAGTTTATGTACGGAAGAGAAATATTCGCCTCACTCCGTACTTCCTTGCTACCAAGCTGAGATCGCTGCGATTGAACTTTGTCACACTACAAACAAACAATGGTGAGCTACCTGACGGGTGGGTTTGCAGGAAAATCCCTCTGACAGTCAAGTTAGGTTTCTGAGAAAAGAGAGAAGGCAGAGCACTCTAGAGAGAGAGAGAGAGAGAGAAAATTACTTACCTCTAACGTCTTCATGCTCTTCCTTTTTAAGGCTGGTCATGCAGCCTCAGAGATTGTGGACGCACTACCTCTGTTGTCCTTCTCTGGACAGGCGGTTGTGCTCCCCTCTACACTTCTTACACGTGTAGAGACCAAAACTTTCGAACAGTATTTGTCGCACCGCCAAACGGTATTGACGCATACCAGGAGTGGATTTCTCTCTTTTCTTTATTGGTCCACGTGGAATACCCGACCGGGCTATTACTTGTGAACCGCCAACATTACGTCGACCTCCTTTATGTCGGGTTAAATCAGACCGGTCTATCAGAAACAGTATGCTTAGCCAAAGCCCTAATCCTCTAGAACTGACTGAAGGTAGGTGCGCTGTGTGACCTCTCGGCTACACACCGCGGTCCCACAGACCGTTTGCCTTAGTGATAGTAGCCTAAACAGTCTGCAGTTCGGTCGTCACGTGGCTCCGCTACCTTGGACCTCATTGCTAGGGCAGTTTTGCGCGCCAGCTGGGGTTTGGTCGACACAATATTCTGTGTGGGTCTAGCTTGGCCCGACACCATATTCTGTGCGAGTCTAGCTCAGCCAAACGCATCTCGGATAACCTCTGTCCTGCACTAGCACTTTATTCAGTGCAAACCCAGTCCGGCCCAATGATGCGTCCCATGCTCTCCTCACATGGCCTAACGCCACATTTCGTGTTGGCGCAACTCGGCCCACCGTTCGGCACAAATCTCCCTCTCAATTTATATATCATTTTCCAAAATAAAAATGCCACTCACATTTGTGGGCTCATCAAGAAAGATAATGAAAAGACTTTCACAAAAATAATAATTTATAGCAATTACATTGGAAACGCCCTTAGATCACTTTCTATAACATTGTTTTGTTTACCAGAGTTTAGTTGTGTTTTCATTTTTTTCAAAAATAAAAATTCAAAAAAGCATTCATTATTTTTTTCATTTTTGTGTCTGATTTCTGTTATCTTACCATTCGTCGGTTGGAAAACTCCATATTTGGAGATTAAAATTGGAATCCCACTGGACAAACCAAAACCCATGTTGAGACACAGAACAGCACAGTTAGTAATCAAAACCTTCACGATTGTGACTTGTCCCACATCGGACAAAGAAAACACAAAAGTTTTCGTTATAATGAGAAAGTCGGACGTACAGACCTGGACCGAGCTGTGTAATGGGCAGCTTGCGGCTCAAGTGAGGCCAAGTGATACCGATTGGCTTGATTCAAGCCTGGGAAATTTAAGGATGTGACTTCAATTGTAAATTTTTTTTTTTTTTAAAAAAAAAAAAACTTCTTAAATACATCTACACAAGGCAAACATGAAAAAAAAAATAACTGGAAAAATTGTTTGGTTTACACCTTTTTTTGAAAATTGTATTTTTTTTATTTTGTTTTTAATTAATTTTTTAAAATATTTTACATAAATTTTTTATTTTTTAGATATACGAAATCTAGATACATTTAAAAAGTAAAATATTTTTGAAATTTTTTTTTAAAAAAAATTACCAAATACAAAACAAAAGACAAAATCGATACAGTTGGATATGATTTTTTTTCTTGAGAAATGCTATTTATCATCGGTTTTATTTTAATACTTCGTTTTTCATTTTTCTAAGCGTTGATGCGATAAAAGCCATTGTATGATGATAAAATAATGAAACTTGTCATGATACATAAGCAGTGAAAAAATTGATAAGCTATTTTTGTGATATATAGTAATCCTTACTTTTTCACGAAAACAATTTCTGAAATTGATTCATCAAACAAATTTTATGTATTAATTAAAACTGAAAAAATAAAAAAATGACACAATTTGATGGAACCTAAACGTGTGTTGAGTCCAAGTTCAAGAAAGCAACAGCGGTGTTGGTCAGCAGGGACGGTATATTTGGGTCTTATTTTGACATAAATTTTATTTTGTCAAATCACATCTGTGAGAAAATTAATAATTTTTAACCGTAACTGATTTCTTTTAGCAACTTTTATAGTTTATTATTTGTAATTTGTATAGAGCTTTTTGTTTAGTCATTTTGGAACTTTATTATTTCTCTTTTTCTTATTTTGTATAATATTTACTTCTATTAACAAAATTGCATTATCTTTTCTCAAAATACTGAGAGGTACTTATGCTAGGAACATTTGAAAGATTATTAGAAATGATCAATGGCAAAGGGAGGCTAAATCTACTACCTTTGAGGATTGGATTGTAGCTAATCTTTAAGGATAACAAACAAGAATTTAGAAGCATCCCTTGGAAGACTTGGTTTGCTGCTCTTTTATGGCAAATCTGGAAGGATAGAAATAATAAAGTGTTTGCAAATTTGGATGGCAATGCTTCTCATAGCATTTTCCAAGCCTTCCAATATGCCTCTAATATTCATGAAGCTTTTATGTCTCCCATTGCCACTGATCACTCTGTCCCCAAACTTGTAGATTGGTTGCCTCCTTATGTAGGCAAACTAAAACTAAATATGGATGATTGTGTTAAAGATGAAACAGGTCATAGCAGGCTTTGGTGGGCTATTTCGAGATGAAAGAAGATAGTAGGTGTTAGGCTACACTGGAAAGCTGGAATCTGCTACCAGTCTAGAGGCAGAATTGTGGACAATTTATCGAGGCCTCACCATTATTCTGGAGAAAGGTTGGAGAGAAATCCAAGTAGAGACAGACTGTAAAGTGGTTGTGAACCAGATTACTACCCCAGACGAACAACTACAGAACTACATATTTAGAGCTTTTCTTTTTGACATTAAGGCAGTACTCCAACGCACTGAATGTGCCATTGCACACATCTATCGTGAAGAGAACAAATGTGCTGATGAACTTGCCTGTTTAGGAGTTGCTCAAGCCGTGGACCTGGAGGTGTATGATGACCCTCCACAATCTCTTAGACCTTTGCTTGTGGCCGATATGGTCGGCATCGTGTATGATGGGTTCTAGCCCTCTTTAGCTTTTTGTTTGTTTTTGAAATTTTTGTTATCATTTCCGAAACATCTAAAAAAAAATGGTAGTTCATGCTGAATTGTTCATCACATAAAATTGTATTTCCAACTCAAGCCAACAAACTAAAATCTAAACCAGCAGAGATTTTTTAAGCAATTTTTTTAATTTTTAAATACCAAAAATACAAAATAAAATATGAAAATTCAGTATATATTTTAAGCAATTTTTTTAATTTTTAGACACACCTAATATAAATATACTTAAAAAGTAATTTTCGTTAAAAAAATCTTTAAAAAATTCACTAAATACCAAAAAGACAAAATAAAATAGGAAAATTCAATAGATTTTTTATATTTTTGTGTATTTATTAATTTTTTAAAATATATTTTCATAAATATTTTACTTTTAGATACATCTAAATAAGGTGAATCTAAACAAGTAAAAAAAAAATACTAAAAATTTTAAAAATATTCACTAAAAACAAAAAAAAAAATGCGAAAATCAAAAAACTCAATTTTTAGAAAATTAAATGCAAAAAACTGAAACCAAACACACTGATTAATTTTTTATTTTTTTATTTTTTTGCACATAGGTTTTTTTCGACAATCTACCAAACCACATGTTATATTTGACATAAAGGCTAACAATGTTGAAATTTAACAGCTGAAACAAAAGATGGCAGAATGCTATAGCAATTACATTGGAAACGCCCTTAGATCACTTTCTTGTTTTCTTTACCGGAGTTTAGTTGTGTTTTCATTTTTTTTTTTTTTTTTTGTGTTTGATTTCTGTTATCTTACCATTCATCGGTTGGAAAACTCCATATTTGGAGCTTAAAATTGGAATCCCACTGGACAAACTAAAACCAATGTTGAGAGAGAGAGAACAGCACAGTTATCAAAACCTTTACCATTGTGACTTGTCCCACATCGGACAAAGAAAACACAAAAGTTTCGCTTATAAAGAGAAAGTCGGAATAAAAATAAAGCAAGCCGAGCTGAGTAACAGCAGCTTGTGACTCAAGTGAGGGCAAAAGTGAGGGCAATAAGGTGATTGAATAAATATTTTCTCTAAAAACGAGAGCATCTCTCTCTAGTCTTTTCCCTTAGGGTTTCAAGCTAGCAGCGCCGTTTGGAAGGGGAGGGGGCTTCGGCCTCCGGCCATCCCTCTCCTCTCTCCCCCCTTTTTCTTTTCCTTCTTGCTCTCTGCTCAATAACCCTTGGGAGATCTCTCTTTCCAACCTTTTCCTCTTTGTGAGGATTTTTTCCCCCTTGGTGGAAGTTTGTTGGGTTGCTCCTCCTCCCACTGGTGTCGGATCAGCCATGCTCTTCTTCTCCGTTGCTCACCGTCTCTACATCACCTTCCCACAGCCAGATCTGTTTTGGATCTAGTTGCCTCTCTCGATCCAGCGGTTCCTCCGGGTTTAAGGTTGTACGCTCCAGCCTTTTTTGTTTGTTTTTTTGGTTTGTGAGTGTTGTATGGAATCCATCGATGCTATTCTGCGGCTTATCCACTTTGTGGTGTAATCTATGACCTATCTTAGACATGCTCTATAGCCGATCTTTTGGCCTCTGCATGCAGTACGAGCACGAGCACGTGATGTGCGTTTGGGATTTTCATAGTTTTACACCTGTGTGTTTATTTGATCCGATTTTTCTTTGCTTGGTGTAAGCTAATCTTTTGGATGGTTTCCTTTTGTAAGTGTCATTTGGCTTGAGTAATGAACATTTCTTTCTGATCAAAAAAAAAAAAGGTGATTGAATGAGTGAGTTGTCCCACTCTCGGGCAGACACAGTGAGTTGCACTTACGGGTTGATAATGTTTGGTAATTAGGGGTGAGCATGGTCCGGATTAGATCGGATTGGAGTAAAATCAAGACCAATTCGTTATTTATGGATCTTAAAAAATTGGAACCAATCCAATCCGTTTAAATTGGGAAATCAATCTATTTAAATAGCCGATTAGATCGGTTTAGGACTACGGATTTGTATAATTAAATAACAAAAATATAAATATAACACCATATTAGTTTTACAATAACAACATATTTTTTTATAATAGCGACGAACTGTTCTAAAATTTAAACAACCATAAAGAAACTAGTTCCACCATAAATATTTAGACCATTACAAATTAACACTAAAAACTAGCAAACAAAAGTAATAAAAGAGTATATTATGCAAGTTTAGGTTTGGATTTAAGTTTTATATGAAATAAGAGAAAATACTATGCAGAAGGGTGTATAATAAAAATATAGACAATTTGTATACGGTTCGGATCGGTTCCAATCCGGAACTGTAGGATTCAATCTGGAACCAATCCGTGAACTACGGATTTTTAATTTTTCAATCCGGAACCGAACCACAGATTTAAAAAACCAATCCAAACCTACTGGATTGGACTGGACTGGATCGGATTATGGATTTCACGGATTCCTTGCTCAGCCCTATTGGTAATATTTGATTGCTGCTCTGCTTAAGAATGCTTATGTGTTTGTGTTTGTGTTTGTGTTTATGTTTGTAGCATATATTACCATTGCTAGACTATGAAAACTTGTTAAGGGAGGAGATGAACTCACAGAGAGTATGGTAATGGTAGTTCATGTTGAACTGTTCATCACATAAAATTGTGTTTCCAAATCAAGCCAACAAACTGAAATCTAAACCAGCAGAGTAACATTTATCACTAAATTCATTCAAGTTAATTGGATTCAACTATTTCATCTTATTATTGAATTCATACCATAGTAGCATTTCACTCTGTTATAAGTACATGACTTGTACAACTACATCAGACAATCACTACAAAAATTTACACTTTTGGCTTTGTACAACTACATCAGACAATCATTATAAGAATTTACACTTTTGGCGACTAAAAAATTTATTAGTCAGCGTTGGTTTAGGATTTAGTTACTAAAATTTTTTAGTCAACAAATATTAATTATTGGCGACTAAATTTAGTTTTAGTTGGAAAAAAGTTCACATTTGGCGACTAAAAATCGTATTAGTCGCCATAAGTCTATATTTTAGGCTATTAAATTTTTTTTAGTCGTCATATATTATGTTTTGCCGACAAAATAAATTTTAGTCGCCAAATAAGTAGCATATTCTTATGGTAACTCTTTGGCAACCAAAAAAATTAGTCGGCATTTGTTAACTTTTACCGACCAAAATTATATTTAGTCGCCAAAAATACTTTGGGCGACTAAAAAGTTAGTCGCCGTTAATTTATCTTCGGCTACAAAATAGAATAGTGGAGATATATATTGCATTTGCCGACAAAACATTGATTTAGTCGCTAAAAATGGTAAATGTTTAGGGAGGGAAACAATTTTTGGCTGCCCGCGCTTCCTCTGTTAGACAAAAACGATATTCAAACTCTCTTGCACCCAGACTGTCTCACCACCAAACCTCACACGAAATCACTTCACCGCAGCCCATCATACGGAGGACGTCGGCACGGCCACTGCCACCACCGAAAATCACCACCGCCACAGATGCAGATCGCAGGTGCTCTCTCTCACTCTCTTCAGCTCGCTCTCTAGCTCTTCATCTGTCTATGTGTGTGTCTCTCTCTCTCTCTCGCTCGAGCTCTCTCGCTCATAATCTCTCTCTGTCTATCTCTCTCTCTCTCTCTCTCATCCTCTGTTTCCCCCTAACTGTTTCGCAGTTTCCTCCTTTTCTGAAACCCAGATCTGTTGATTTAGGGTTTTACTCGGTTAATTAGCTGCACATTTTATGGATTCCTCATAAGCTTGCATGTTGAAACAAGAAAAAAAAATTGCAGAAATACTTGTTTCCTGGATGACTACACTGTGAGCAATACTTGTGCTGATTGATATACAAAATAGAGCATGTTAATCTTTATACAACAGTGTAGCTACATCACAAACAATGTCTTCACAAACAATTTATTTCTTAGATTGCCTACTTATGAGTGTATTGTTTGATTCACTTTTTTGTTTGATTCTTTTGTATTTTTACTTGTGAAATACTCTTTTTTTGGAACCCCTTTTAGATTGTTAATCATTGCTTTTGTTGAATTTCAACTTGGATTGAACCTCAGAGATAATTTCTTGATCTCGGTTATGCGATTGTTGGTGAAAACAAAGTTATTATACCCTACAATTTAAATATTAAAAAAAAAAAAAACCCCCAAGAAACTGAGGAACCCTAATTTGGTCATTCGTTTCAATAGGCCTCTGAATTTTATCTTCTATGTATTAGTGTGTGTTAGTAAATTTGTATGCATAAATTAATTCTCATATTTGTTTAAAGATTTGATGATGAGGGTTTAGAATTGTACAATTTGAATCACTATATCTTGTCCAAATAAATTCAGGTTATGTTTAGATTGAAGGATTTCAAATGAACGGATTTAGTGTTGAATTATATATATATATATATATATATATATATAAACACTCTTGCCCAAATATATGAGTTTATTATTCTTAATTTCATTGTTTGCTTAGACAGAGGAAAGGAGAGTCAAGGTGAACTTGTTGGTTACTTTGAACTTGTTATAAAGGTATATGAGCTCTAAAATGTTCCACTAGTTTATTTACTACTTCTGATTTAGTTTTATCTAGTTCTCATTCCTTTTAGATTGCTTTTGTGCTTTTGTGCCTTTGAATCTTGATATTAATTAGATGCATCCACAAGGTAAATCTTGAATCTTGATATTAATCTTGATATTATTTACTACCATTTTCAAGAGATGCGTGAAGGTGATTACCTAACTGTGAAGGGACCCAAGATAAATTTTCTTCCTCTTTTTGACATAATGGTAATTGGAATATGGATTATTATGGTAATGTGAAACAAAAATGAGAACTTGATATTGCACCTGTTATAAATGTGTGATGTCTGATAACTTTTGGAAAACATAGTATGCTTTTGGAAAACTTAGTTGCTGGAACCATCATATGACTTGTTGTTGTTTTTTTAAGTGCTGAAATGGTGTAGAGGCAATGTGTCTTATTATTGGAATTGATACCTAAAGGGACCGATGTCACTTAATGCTGAAATTATGGATTAAGAACCCAAGAAACTCATAAATTAGTGGCAGGTAGATAATAGTTAAGTAGAGCAATTTATTAATAATAAAAGAGAACATGGCATAGTCAAGCTTTGTTATGTAATTTGCCCATAAGTTGGGCAATGACATTTTTTGAATTTGAAAGGCTCTAATTGACAAATTTACAATATCATGCTGGTTTTGCAAGCATATTTTGTAACTAATATGGAGCCAATCAAGTTTTGGGAGTTTGTCTCACTTGTTCTTAAAGCTTTGGTTCTTGTCTTTTCTAGGTAGCAGCACTGGAACAAGTTTTGGGAGTTTGAGACTACTTTTTTTCTTTAAAAAGTTGTATTGACATCAATATATTTTCTATATCATTTGACTTGGCTCCCATTGATTAATGGATGTGACTAACATTTACATGCGCTGCTTTGGTACTTTCCCTTGTTCATTTTCAGGATCTTACAAATATGTCTTTATCCAATATGCCTTCAAGTTCCCCATTATTAAGTGTAAAATTTTAAAAATTTTAAAGATTTCTAGTTGAAACAGTGGCCTGCTAAATATAGATGTTAACCATCACACTATATTTGCAAAAGGAATCACGATACAAAATACAGCTTCTTTAGTACCATTTTCATGGGGATAGGTAGAATTTGGGAAACTGATTAGTTGCAACATTAAATTATTTTTCCATTAGAGCAACTTTACTATTTTCATTCTCATAGAGTTTGTATAATGATATTTTTCTCTCTATCCAGGCAAAGAGGAGTTATGTCAAGTTGGATATTTATAGAAAGTTCTCAAATGCATTAGCAGGAACAGTGATTGCTTTAGTTGCTTGGATAGGATATGAGGTATGCTTCTAATGAGTAGACTCTACTTCTAATTTTGATGGGCAATAACATTGGTCTAATTTTGTTTATTAAAATTCATTTTCATTTTCATAAATAGACACAAGCAGAAATCCCAACTACTTGGAGAAGATTACTTAAGTGCTTAATTATTAAGTTATGATTAAAGTGCTCCTCAGTGCCTCATGAATAATAAAATTAGTTTGACATGGGCAGTGGATATATTGGTAGTAACTATTTAAGCATCTTCTTTACAATTTTTCAGAACTCAATTAATAAGCATTCTTTTGCTCGTCTTGCTATCTATCTGTTACTCTAGGTGGTGGTTAACATTTTTTATTCGAAGTTTATGTTCATCTTTGTGGCACTAGACTCCTTCTTATTCTTTTTCAAAACTCAACTATATATGGTTTAACATAAATCTTCACAAGTTGTTGTACAAGTTGTGCTGGTAATTTCGACCAGTGGGTTGGGAGAGCCGAACCACCATGTGTCTCTCATGGACAACTTCCCCTTGACAAATAAGACTTGTGACAACTAACTGTCACGACCCAAACCCGGCCCTATGGGTTTAGCACCGTAACCGGCCAGTAATCCGAGATTACCGAAGGCCTGCAGAACAGTAATACAGTAAAACAGAGTACAGGGCCTGGCGGAAGCCAATACAGTAATTAAACAATGTCCAACGAGCTGTGACAGTCTGTATGCCAAAAAGACTTTTCATACATTTATACATAAACAGTACAGAACAGTATACACAATATTTACAATCATTCAGACTAGGGACTCGACCCTATAAAACAGTACAGTAACACTCAGTCTATACAGAACAGTAAAACAGTACAGAAGGGGGAATTGTAAAAGACCCCCTAAGCCTTAACAGATAGGCTCGGAACCTCGCAGTGAGGCACAAAGGCTGGCTTGACAAAACTGGAGTAACCCTGACGCCTCTAGCTGCGGTCGGGTGCCTGTACACCTACATATATATATGAGCAGTGAGCTAAAGCCCAGTGAATAACATAAAGCGTAAAGAGGTTTAGAATGAATGTCCTTACAGTAATGAAAACAGTTCAATTCAATCAGTATTTCAGTTGTTCAGTACAGTAAACAGTCATATGTGGTACATCCATTAGCATAACAGTACAGTAGGTCTTGAAAGACCGAACAGTAATGATGGCCATCAGTCAGTAAACAGTAGTGGTTCCACGAGGGAACCGACAGAGATCTCTGTAACAGTAACAGTAACAGTAAACAGTAGGTGCTAAGGATGCCACAGTACAGTTCAGAAATAAAGGACATACATTCATTCAGTTAACAGTAATCAGTTCAGAAAACAGTACAGTTCAGTTGTTCAGGAAATAATCATTTGTGAACATATCTTTACACAATCGTTACTCACAGAGTTCTGGGCTACAGTATGCTAGAGCGTGTCCCCCAGTCGCCAACCCTACACAGTTAACAGATTGAACACACACTAAGCTACACAGTTGGGGAATATCATAACTTAATCCCTAATTTGCCTTGGTGTGTTCTACAACGATATCCTCATCTAAATGTCTTAAACTAGGCCTAAGAATGCCTAGGATGGGATGAGGATGCAAAAATACACTTAGAAAACATTTTGCAAACTTTGCTGAAAATAGGGGCTTCGCTCGAGCGAGACTTTCTACGCTCGAGCGTAAGTCCAAAATCAAAGGCTTCGCTCGAGCGAGGAATCCTTCGCTCGAGCGGTCTGCAAAACAGTAAAAGTACTGGATGCTGAAATTTTACGCGCGATGGTCGCTCGATGGTCGCTCGAGCGGAGCCCTAGACAAAGGTGCTCGCTCGAGCGGGGAATCCTTCGCTCGAGCGAGGAAGCCAAATCTGGAATTTCCAGATCTGCCTCCCAAGCTCAAACCAAGCATTCTACCACTCCAAACTCGACCTCTTGGGCCCAAATTCTGGAAAACATCACTAAATTCAATGTATAACAAGTTTCAAAGCTCAATTGATGAATTCAAGCCCCAAAGGTGAGTCAATTAAAACCATAATCAAACCCATTTTCAAAAACAACACTCAAACATGTCATGCATGAGTTTTAAACCAAATTGAAGCTCCAAAGCTTGCTCAAATGAGCTCATTTCTTTCCAAAACCAGATGAAAACATGGTCTATAACAACAATATGAGCATGCATGTACTAATGTCCATGTAATTAACCTCAAAATGCAATAATACTAACATGCATGCAAGAGATGAGCTTCAATCCACCATTAATGAACCAAATCATGGCTTAGCTCTACAAATGAGGCATGAATTGTGCAAGAATGAACTCAAGAACAACAACAAGAAGATGAATGTCCTACCTTAGTCTTGTATTCAAGGTCTAGGAGCTCAAAGTAGCAATCACACCTCAATTCTCAAACAATTCCAAGCAATTTTCAAGGTAGAACTCAATTTCTCTCCCTCTCCCTCTCCCTCTCTTGGTCGGTTAAGCACAAGAAAATGGCTGAGCAAAATGTTCTTCAAGTGTGTACATAAGGCTCAAGTGTGTGTATAGAGTGGGGCACTAAGGGTGGCAAAATGGTAATTAAGCTTAACTCTTTAATTAGCTTATTTAATCTAATTTAATCATACCTAATCAATTTTCAGATAATTATACCATAAAATCATATTAAATATGACGATCATAATACACTAACCCATTTCCGGTTCGGCCGCCGATAAGGCCTTCAATTAATAGTTTAAACATAAAACACGAACAGATCAAACAAACAGTCAACAGATAAAATGCAATTCAAACAGATGTATTCACTCAATTCAGTTTCAATTTCGGTCAGTCAGTTCAGTACTTTAATCAGTTCAATTCTCAGTCAGTTATCAGTCATTATCAGTTCCGTTTAACAGTAATCGGTGATTATCGGTAATCAATCAGTCCCTAATCAGTAAACAGTATGAGGGTTGTTACAGTCTCCCCTCCTTATAAAGAGTTTAGTCCTCTAAACTCGAGTTACCTTCATTCTGGAAGAAAACAGGATTCAGTGGAAACAGTTCAGGATATCGTTTGGCCATGTCATCTTCCCTTTCCCAAGTGGCATACACGCCACCGTGGTTTTGCCAGTCAACTTTCACCAGCGGGATCTCTTTGTTCCTCAGTTTCTTGATCCGTCTGTTAACAATCTGTATAGGCCGTTCCTCGTAAGTGTAGTCATCACTCAGCACTACACGAGTAGGCTCTATTACATGGAAAGGATCCCGAAGGTAATCTCTCAACATCGAAATGTGGAAGACGTTATGCATATGCTCTATTTCAGGAGGAAGCGCAACTTGATACGCTATCGGATTGATTTTCTCAATGATCTCATATGGTCCGACGTATCTCGGTGCTAACTTGCCTTTGACTCCAAAACGAGTCTGGCCTTTCATTGGTGTCACTTTCACAAAAACGTGATCACCCACTTCATACTCTCTGTCCCGTCTTCTGACATCTGCATAACTTTTCTGTCTACTCTGTGCAGTTTTCAGTCTTTGCTGTATCAGTTTCACTTTTTCAGTTGTTTCATACACCATCTCGGGCCCAAGCAAAGGCCCATCTCCAACTTCTGCCCAGCAAATTGGAGACCTACATTTCCTGCCATACAATGCCTCGAAATGCGCCATACCTATACTCGAATGGTAGCTGTTGTTGTAGGCGAATTCAGCTAATGGCAGATGACTTTCCCAGTCTCCCTGAAAATCAAGGACACACATTCTCAGTAAATCCTCCAGAGTTTGGATGGTCCTTTCTGATTGGCCATCTGTCTGAGGATGATAGGCACTACTCAGTCTCAGTTCAGTACCCAGTGCAGTTTGTAGACTTTGCCAAAACCTCGATGTAAACTTCGAATCCCTGTCAGAAACAATAGACACAGGCACTCCATGCAGTCTTACAATTTCATCAATATAGATAACAACCAATTTGTCCGCATTATAGATTGTCTTGACAGGTAAGAAGTGAGCAGATTTGGTTAGTCTATCAACAATAACCCAAATTGAATCCATACCTTTTCTGGAGCGAGGTAACCCAACGATAAAATCCATCGTGATATGCTCCCATTTCCACTCTGGTATGGGTAGGGGTTGCAATAGTCCGGCAGGTCGTTGATGTTCAGCTTTGACCTGTTGGCAATGAAGACATTTGGATACAAAATCAGCAATTTCTTTCTTCATTCCCGGCCACCAGAAATTCTGTTTCAGATCTTGGTACATTTTCGTATTCCCCGGATGGATAGACAATTTCAAATTGTGGCCTTCTTGCAGAACTCTTCTTTTCAGTTCAGTATCATTCGGTACACACAGTCTTTCTTGAAATTTCAGTACATCATTCTCAAATTTGAATCCCGGTCTCGGTTTAGATTCTCTTTCTTCGATGATCTTCTTCAAGAAGTCATCCAGTTGCTGTTTCTCTTTAATTTCTTCAATCAGCGCTGGTTGAGCAGAAATAGCAGCTAAGGTTCCACCTTGTTCTCTCAGAACAATTTCAATTTCAGATTTTTCAAGGTCACAAAGCAACTCTTTCTGTCCGGTGAGCAAATATGCTAGATTTCCAATCGATTTTCGGCTCAATGCATCAGCAACGGTATTGGCTTTTCCCGGATGGTACAGTATCTGTAGGTCATAATCTTTAATCAGTTCTAGCCATCTCCGCTGTCTCATGTTCAGTTCTTTCTGTGTGAAGAAATACTTTAAACTCTTGTGGTCAGTGTATACTTCACATGTCACCCCGTACAGATAGTGACGCCAAATTTTCAATGCAAACACCACCGCAGCCAGTTCCAGATCATGGGTCGGGTAGTTCTTTTCATGTGGTCTCAACTGTCAGGAAGCATAAGCAATAACTCTCCCATTCTGCATTAAAACACACCCCAGACCCTTATGAGAAGCATCACTAAATACAGTATAACCATCCGTACCTGAAGGTAAGGTAAGAACTGGTGCAGTCACTAATCGAGTTTTCAACTCCTGGAAGGCAGATTCCCTTTGGTCAGTCCAGTCAAATGATGTCCCCTTTTGTGTTAACTGAGTCAATGGTAGGGCAATTTTGGAGAAATCTTTGACAAATCTTCTGTAATATCCAGCCAGTCCCAAAAAGCTTCGGACTTCAGTCACATTGGTCGGTCTAGGCCAGTTCACTACAGCTTCAATTTTCTGCGGATCAACAGAAATTCCATTTTTGCTAACAACATGCCCCAAAAACATAACATGGTCAAGCCAAAATTCACATTTAGACAGTTTAGCATACAGTTTCTGTTCTCTTAAGGTTTGTAGGGCAAGTCTCAGATGATGTTCATGCTGTTCTATACTTTTGGAGTAAATCAATATGTCATCGATAAATACAACAATAAAGTCATCAAGGTATGGTTTAAAAATTCTGTTCATGAGGTCCATAAAAGCAGCTGGTGCGTTCGTGACTCCAAAAGGCATAACTAGAAATTCATAATGTCCATACCTTGTTCTAAAAGCAGTTTTATCAATGTCTTCCGGTTTAACCTTCAGTTGATGATACCCCGATCTGAGATCAATCTTAGAAAACACTTGCGCACCCTGTAACTGATCAAATAAATCATCAATGCGCGGTAATGGGTATTTATTCTTTACAGTTACCTTATTCAGTTCACGGTAGTCAATGCACAGTCTCAGTGAGCCATCTTTCTTCTTGACAAACAAAACAGGAGCACCCCATGGCGAAGTGCTAGGTCTGATGAACTTTTTGTCCAACAGTTCTTGCAGTTGCACTTTCAGTTCTTTCAACTCAGTTGGAGCCATTCGGTATGGAGCTTTAGAAACTGGTTGTGTTCCGGGAATCACGTCAACGGTAAATTCAATCTCCTTATCAGTCAAATCTCCTGGAAGATTATCTGGAAAAACATCTGGAAATTCTTTGACTATAGGAATACAATTTACGTCAGTTTTAATACTATCATCAGTAGGCACAGTCAGTACAGAACACAGATATCCTTTACATCCCTTTCTAATTAATTTAACAGCTTTCACTGACGAAATCAAATACGGAGGAGGTACTACTCCACTCCCATTAAACACAAATTCAGGCAAACCAGGTGGACGGAAAACAACTTGCTTGGTCGCACAGTCAATAGTGGCATGATATTTTTGTAACCAATCCATCCCCAATATTACGTCAAAATGATCAATGTTCAATGGCAGTAAATCAATAAACAGATGCATATCCCCAACAATAATTTCACATGCGGGGTACATATAAGCACATGTCATGGATCCCCCTACGGGTGATGATACGGCTAGCAGATAGTTCATAGGTTCTAAGGGTCTATTCAATTTCCGTGAGAAAGCATGCGATACATAAGAATGTGTAGACCCCGAATCAATCAGTACATATGCATTTTGAGTACAGATAGAGAGAATACCTGACACAACGGTCTCGGTATTCTGCACGTCTCCCGGTACTAGGGCGAACACTCGGCCCTGCCTCATGGGCTCTTTCCCGGTAGCTCTGGGGTTAGGCTTTGGTGCTACCGTTGATGCTGCTGCGCTGGCTGCAGCTTTGCTATTGCCTTGAGGAGCAGAAGGGAAATCTTTAACCATGTGGCCCACCTTGCCACACCTGTAACAGGCTCCAGATATTCTGTAACAGACTCCCTTGTGCTTCTTGTCACACTCAAGACAGGGTGGTATGAATCCACTCCCTTGGCTGGGGCTAGTTGTCGACCCCGTATTCTGTTTCTTATTGGCTGGGTTGTGCTTGCCTTTCTTGAATTTGAAACCCTGCTTTTTACCATGCCATTCGGTTATTGGTGTTTCAGATTGTTTCACTGCTGCAATGTTCGACTCGGCCATCAATGCCCGGTCGAGAACACCCACAAAAGTCGGTAATTTCAAAACATTTATCCGGTCAAGTATTGCCACATTAAGGCCACCTTCAAATTTTCTGGCCTTCTTATATTCGGTATCCACCATGTGCGGTGCATATCTAGCAAGCTCAGTAAATTTCGTCTCATATTCCGCAACAGTCATTGTGCCCTGCTTCAGCTGTTCAAATTCAGTCACTTTTCTATCCCTAACACACTGAGGGAAGTACTTTTCAAAGAAGGACTCCTTGAACTGAGCCCAAGTCATAACAGTATTTGTATCACGGATTAACATCCACCACCTTCTAGCTTCTTCTTGTAAGGTGAAGGTAGCTAACAGTACTTTATTCGATTCAGAGCACGGGAACACTTCAAATAATTTTTCTGTTTCCAGAACCCAAGCTTCAGCTTTTAGCGGTTCAAGGCCTCCCTGAAAGGATGGCGGTTTCATTTTGCTGAACTTCTGGGTCAAAGCAATTATGTCCCCATCATTCACATTCGCATTAAGTTCCGGCTGTACCGGAGGAGGTGGGGGCTGTTGGTTCTGTTGTTGTTCCAGTCTAGCAGTTATCAGTTCTATCATTCTTTCCATTCTTTCCATTCTTGCCTCGGTAGACGAGGATTCAGGTTCATTTGCATTGTCCATTTCACTATAAGCAGTTATCACAGTTTTAAACATAAGCGGTCATTTGTTTAACAGTTTAACGCATTAACCTGTATTCAGTCATAACATAACCACACACTTATCATGCTCATGAGATGCCCTAATAACTTTTCTAGGACACTCTATAGCTCATTTGGACACGTGTGTGCGGTATAACTCGTGGTAAGTATCGCTCTGATACCACTCTGTCACGACCCAAACCCGGCCCTATGGGTTTAGCACCGTAACCGGCCAGTAATCCGAGATTACCGAAGGCCTGCAGAACAGTAATACAGTAAAACAGAGTACAGGGCCTGGCGGAAGCCAATACAGTAATTAAACAATGTCCAACGAGCTGTGACAGTCTGTATGCCAAAAAGACTTTTCATACATTTATACATAAACAGTACAGAACAGTATACACAATATTTACAATCATTTAGACTAGGGACTCGACCCTATAAAACAGTACAGTAACACTCAGTCTATACAGAACAGTAAAACAGTACAGAAGGGGGAATTGTAAAAGACCCCCTAAGCCTTAACAGATAGGCTCGGAACCTCGCAGTGAGGCACAAAGGCTGGCTTGACAAAACTGGAGTAACCCTGACGCCTCTAGCTGCGGTCGGGTGCCTGTACACCTACATATATATATGAGCAGTGAGCTAAAGCCCAGTGAATAACATAAAGCGTAAAGAGGTTTAGAATGAATGTCCTTACAGTAATGAAAACAGTTCAATTCAATCAGTATTTCAGTTGTTCAGTACAGTAAACAGTCATATGTGGTACATCCATTAGCATAACAGTACAGTAGGTCTTGAAAGACCGAACAGTAATGATGGCCATCAGTCAGTAAACAGTAGTGGTTCCACGAGGGAACCGACAGAGATCTCTGTAACAGTAACAGTAACAGTAAACAGTAGGTGCTAAGGATGCCACAGTACAGTTCAGAAATAAAGGACATACATTCATTCAGTTAACAGTAATCAGTTCAGAAAACAGTACAGTTCAGTTGTTCAGGAAATAATCATTTGTGAACATATCTTTACACAATCGTTACTCACAGAGTTCTGGGCTACAGTATGCTAGAGCGTGTCCCCCAGTCGCCAACCCTACACAGTTAACAGATTGAACACACACTAAGCTACATAGTTGGGGAATATCATAACTTAATCCCTAATTTGCCTTGGTGTGTTCTACAACGATATCCTCATCTAAATGTCTTAAACTAGGCCTAAGAATGCCTAGGATGGGATGAGGATGCAAAAATACACTTAGAAAACATTTTGCAAACTTTGCTGAAAATAGGGGCTTCGCTCGAGCGAGACTTTCTACGCTCGAGCGTAAGTCCAAAATCAAAGGCTTCGCTCGAGCGAGGAATCCTTCGCTCGAGCGGTCTGCAAAACAGTAAAAGTACTGGATGCTGAAATTTTACGCGCGATGGTCGCTCGATGGTCGCTCGAGCGGAGCCCTAGACAAAGGTGCTCGCTCGAGCGGGGAATCCTTCGCTCGAGCGAGGAAGCCAAATCTGGAATTTCCAGATCTGCCTCCCAAGCTCAAACCAAGCATTCTACCACTCCAAACTCGACCTCTTGGGCCCAAATTCTGGAAAACATCACTAAATTCAATGTATAACAAGTTTCAAAGCTCAATTGATGAATTCAAGCCCCAAAGGTGAGTCAATTAAAACCATAATCAAACCCATTTTCAAAAACAACACTCAAACATGTCATGCATGAGTTTTAAACCAAATTGAAGCTCCAAAGCTTGCTCAAATGAGCTCATTTCTTTCCAAAACCAGATGAAAACATGGTCTATAACAACAATATGAGCATGCATGTACTAATGTCCATGTAATTAACCTCAAAATGCAATAATACTAACATGCATGCAAGAGATGAGCTTCAATCCACCATTAATGAACCAAATCATGGCTTAGCTCTACAAATGAGGCATGAATTGTGCAAGAATGAACTCAAGAACAACAACAAGAAGATGAATGTCCTACCTTAGTCTTGTATTCAAGGTCTAGGAGCTCAAAGTAGCAATCACACCTCAATTCTCAAACAATTCCAAGCAATTTTCAAGGCAGAACTCAATTTCTCTCCCTCTCCCTCTCTTGGTCGGTTAAGCACAAGAAAATGGCTGAGCAAAATGTTCTTCAAGTGTGTACATAAGGCTCAAGTGTGTGTATAGAGTGGGCCACTAAGGGTGGCAAAATGGTAATTAAGCTTAACTCTTTAATTAGCTTATTTAATCTAATTTAATCATACCTAATCAATTTTCAGATAATTATACCATAAAATCATATTAAATATGACGATCATAATACACTAACCCATTTCCGGTTCGGCCGCCGATAAGGCCTTCAATTAATAGTTTAAACATAAAACACGAACAGATCAAACAAACAGTCAACAGATAAAATGCAATTCAAACAGATGTATTCACTCAATTCAGTTTCAATTTCGGTCAGTCAGTTCAGTACTTTAATCAGTTCAATTCTCAGTCAGTTATCAGTCATTATCAGTTCCGTTTAACAGTAATCGGTGATTATCGGTAATCAATCAGTCCCTAATCAGTAAACAGTTGAATATCTAGGTAAACAGTTGATTATCGGTGATTGTGGTTAAAGCCTAGCACAAGCCGAATATCTAACTTCCTTAACAGTTGATCTGATATTCAGCAAGAGGAGGTTCGGCTCAGCAAAGCTTAACTAGGTAAATTTGAAATTATATACAACGATAAAAGAACAACAATACATCTACAATGATCTCTACATAAAAAAACACTAGTCAAAAAGACTACAAGGTTTTACATCCCACATCTAGTGTTAATCCAATCTTTAAGCCAATGATATTTTGAAAAGTCACATGTGAAATAGTTAGTAGATTGTAATCAGGCACTTTCAAGATAAACCCCATCTTGCAATGTTACATTCTTAACCAGAGCTCAAGCATGGTCAATACTCAACTCAGTTTGGCTTATTTACCACCCCTTGAATGTACAACCCCCGAAAAGAGCTTTCCGGGGGAAAAAATTCATAATAGACCCTGAACGACCGTGGAGCTCACATGGATAGCTTCGCCATAACAAATAGGACTTGTGAGAACTGACGGAACGTAATTCGGACCCCTAGGTTGGGAGTTAGAGTCGAATACGCCCTAAACGTAGTCGGAAAAGGGCATTTCGGGGGAAAAAATTCAAAACAGCCCTGAATGACCGTGTGGCTCATACGGATAGCTTCGCCATGACAAATAGGACTTGTGAGAACTGACGGAACGTAATTCAGACCCGTAGGTTGGAAGTTAGAGCCGAATACGCCCTAAACTTAGTCGAAAAAGGGCGTTTCAAGAGCGAAAATTCTAAACAGCGCCCGAACCACTATGTGACTCACAAGAAAAGTTCCTCCATGACAAATAGGACTTGTGACAACTGACGGAATGTAATCTGGATCCGTAGGTTGAGAGTTAGAGCCGAATACGCCCTAAACTTAGTCGAAAAATGGCGTTTCGGGGGCGGAAATTCAAAACAGCCCCCGAACGGCCGCGTGGGTCTCATGGATAGCTTCTCCATGACAAATAGGACTTGTGAGAACTAATGGAACGTAATTCGGACCTGTAAGTAGAGAGTTAGAGCCGAATACGCCTTAAGCTTACTTGAAAAAGAGCTTTTCGGGGGAAAAAATCCAAAACAGCCTCCAAACGACCATGTGACTCTCACGGATAGCTTTCTAATGACAAATACGACTTGTGAGAACTGACAGAACGTAATTCAGACCTGTAGGTTGAGAGTTAGAGCCGAATGCCCCTTAAACTTAGTAGAAAAATGGCGTTTCGGGGGCGAAAATTCAAAACAACCCCCGAACCACCGAGTGGCTCACACAGACAGTTCCCCCATGACAAATAGGACTTGTGACAACTAACGGAATGTAATCTGGACCCATAGGTTGGGAGTTAGAGCCGAATACGCCCTAAACTTAGTCAAAAAAGGGCGTTTCGGGGGCGAAAATTCAAAACAGCCCCCGAACGACTGTGTGGCTCACACAGGTAGCTTCGCCATGAAAAATAGGACTTGTGAGAACTGACAGAACGTAATTCAAACCCGTAAGTTGGGAGTTAGAGCAGAATACGCCCTAAACTTAGTCGAACAATGGCGTTTCGGGGGCGAAAATTCTAAACAGCCCCCGAACCACCGTGTGACTCACATGCACAGTTCCCCCATGACAAATAGGACTTATGACAACTGAACAAATGTAATCCAGACCCGTAGGTTGGGAGTTAGAGCCGAATACGCCTTAAACTTAGTCGAAAAAGGGCGTTTCGAGGGCGAAAATTCAAAACCCCCGAACGATCGTGTGGCTTACATGAATAGTTTCACCATGACAAATAGGACTTCTGAGAACTGACGGAACGTAATTCAAACCTGTTAGGTTGGGAGTTAGAGCCAAATACGCCCTAAACTTACTCGAAAAAGAGCTTTCCGGGGGCGAAAATCCATAACAGCCCCCGAATACACCTTACACTTAGTCGAAAAACTCGCAACACTTATTTTAAAAAGCGACAACTTTATGAAAATAACATCTACATATTCTAATAATTGCCTTTATATACTTATAGGACGAAGAAATTACATATTACATTGTTTGTGCAGTTGGTTGGAATAAATATTGCATGATACATATATATATATATATATATATATACTTTCTTTTATTTCCAATAAGACATTTCTCGATTGTTCTACCTTAAATGCATGTTAAAACATGTTCTATATGGCTGACTGAATTGATATTTTGTAACAAATTCTAATGTTTCATTTTTTGTTTTTCTTTGTAGATGGCTTTGTTGCATAGACTTATGGATAATCCATATTGGCGTAGAATTTTCATTTTTGTGTAGAACTAATATAATACTTTTGTTGTCCTCAGCTTTTGTGTAGTTCATTATTACTGATACAGAAAACTTTTGACAATTAACAGATAATGACTGTCGTGGTACATAGATCACCTTCTGTCGTGGTACATATATACCATTTGTCGGCGTACATATAGGACATTTTGTCATGGTCTATAGAAAACTTTTGTCGTGGTACATATATCACCTTTTGTCGTCATACAAATTACGATGGTAATTTGTACCATGCCAAATGGTAATTTCGCTTGATAGTAAATGTATTTTTTGTATACAGAGGGTTTTGATTTTTATATGATATATTTTGTATGAAATTATTATTTTAGTTTGGACAATAGTTGATTTGTATGGATTTTGACATTTAGAGTTATTTATTTTTGGTATATGGATGCAGATTGTGGAATGATTGGCAGTATGTATTATTTTGTTTATATACGTATTATAGGTTACATTGAATATAAACAGGTTGTGAAGAAATTATAATTTTGCGATAAAACATAATATCATGTTTTTGACGACTAAACAATTTATAACTAAAAAGAAATTGGAAAAAGACATTTGGCGACTAAAAATTTTGTAGCAAAAAAAAAAAAAAAAAACATTTGGCGACTAAAAGTTTAGTAACCAAAAGAAAATCAAACATTTGACTACTAAAATATTTCGTAGCTAAAAACAAAAAATTAAAGCATAAAAACACTTTTGCCGACTAAAATTAGTAGCCAAAATGTAGAACTTTAGGTGACCAAATATTTAGTAGCCAAAAGAGGAACTCTTTGCCGACTAAAAATTTAGTAGCCAAAAATGTGGGACTTTCGGTGACTAAATTTTTCATAGCCAAAAGAAGAACTTTTTGTCGACTAAAATTTTAGTAGCTAAAAATGTGGGATTTTAGGTGACTAAAAGTTTGGTTGCCGAAAAGGGTCTAATTTAATTTAATATCCAATCTTTTGGCGACTAAAATTTTAGTCGGGACTCGTATACATTTGGCGACTAAAATAATTTTAGTCGCTAATTACCTTTACCGACAATTTTTTGGCGACTACTTTTGCGACCAAATAATTTAGTCGCTAAAACCATTCGGCGACTAAAAATTAACTTTCGGCGACTAAAAATTTAGTCGCCAAAAGTGAAAATTCTTATAGTGAATTTTAATGGGACTTTAGGCGACTAAAAGTTTGATCGCCGAAAAGGGTCTAATTTAATTTAATATCCAACATTTTGGCGACTAAAATTTTAGTCGGGAATTGTATACATTTGGCGAATAAAATAATTTTAGTCGCTAATTACCTTTACCGATAATTTTTTGGGCGATTACTTTTGCGACCAAATAATTTAGTCGCTAAAACCATTCGGCGACTAAAAATTAACTTTTGGCAACTAAATTTTGTCGCTAAAACCATTCGGCAACTAAAAATTAACTTTTGGCAACTAAAAATTTAGTTGTTAGAAGTGAAAATTCTTGTAGTGAATTTTAATGGAACCACATAAGATTCACTAAAAAATGACTTGGGTTTTCATTTTACAATATTTAAAATATGGAAATTTGACAACCCTACTCTAATATGGGAAACATGATTTTTCTAAAAGTATTTTTTATAAAAATTAAAAGAGTGTTACTATTCAAGTTCAAAAATTATATTCACTTTCTAAATTTAATGATGTCACACTCTATTAAAATATTTAATTCAATTCTCTCTCTTATTCATTCTCTAATTAATCAATCATCTTATTAATACATCACTAGGACTAAAAAGTGGATCTACATTGTAAATTTACATATCATTTTCCAAAATAAAAATACCACTCACACTTGTGGGCTAATCAAGAAAGATAATGAAACGACTTTCACATAAATAATAATCTATCCAATTTTGTGCCATATTTTAGCACAAAGCATAGTACTATCAAAATATAAGCAGCTCAAATGAAAGAGATAGAAGATTCTCGTCAAAATTTGACAATCTACGAAACCACATGTTATATTTGACATGAAGGCTAACAATGTTGAAATTTAACAGCACAAACAAAAGATGGTAGAATGCTATAGCAATTACATTGGAAACGCCCCTAGATCACTTTCTATAACATTGTTTTGTTTACCAGAGTTTAGTTGTGTTTTCATTTTTTTCGAAAATAAAAATTCAAAAAACCATTCATTTTTTTTTATTTTTGTGTTTGATTTCTGTTATCTTTACCATTCGTCTGTTGGAAAACTCCATACTTGGAGCTTAAAATTGGAATCCCACTGGACAAACTAAAACCCATGATGAGAGAGAGAACAACACAGTTAGTTGTCAAAAGCTTTACCATTGTGACTTGTCCCACATCGGACAAAGAAAACACAAAAGTTTCGTTTATAAAGAGAAAGTCGAAATATAATAGGCAAGCCGAGCTGGGTGACGGCAGCTTGTGACTCAAGTGAGGGCAATAAGATGGCTGAATGAGTACGTTCCCCCACTCTCAGGCGGACAAAGTGAGTTGCACTTACTGGGTTGATGAGGAATACCGGCCCGGTACAAGTCGGGGAGATGGAAGGATGTGACCCGGGCCGCAAGTCCTGGGGCATGGCGCCTCTGAAAAGAGGATACCGCGTGGCTTTACAGAGCACACAGCGACGATCTCCCACTCCTTTGCCTGCTCTGTGGATTGGGTTCTCTCACTCAGACAGTCACTCTTTTTCACAATTTTTTTTTTTTAAAATACATCTACACAAGACGTACATGAAAAAAAAAAATCACTGGAAAATTTATTTGGTTTACACCTTTTTGTGAAAATCAAATATTTTTAATATTTTACGTAAATTTTTCAGATGTATATAATCTAAATATATTTAAAAAGTATAATATTTTTGTTTTTTTTTTAAATCACCAAATACAAAACAAAATACATTTGGATATGATTTTTTTCTTGAAAAATGTTATTTATCATAGTTTTAATTCAATACTTTATTTTTCACTTTTCAAAGTGTTAATGTGATAAAAACCATTGTATGAGTAACACTCACTATTTAATAAAATAAGGAAACTTATCATGATACATAAGCAATGAAAAATTTTGATTAACTATTTTTGTGAATATACACTCCTTACTTTTTTGCGAAAATAATTTTTAAAATTAATTCATCAGAAAACTTTTATGCATTTATTAAAATTGAAAAGAAAAGAAAGACAACCGAGTGACACAATTTGATGGAACCTAAACGTGTGTTGAGTCGAAGTTTAAGAAAGCAACGGTGAAGTTGGATAGCAACAACGGTATATTCGAGTCTTATTTTGATATAAATATTATTTTTTCAAATCACAACTGTGAGTTTTTTTTGTTGTATATGTCACAACTCAATCCCAAGGGTTTAGAGTTGGAATCACAATTTACTAAATAATTATAATCGTAACAATCTAAATGACGCAAGCGGAGACAAAATAGAAGTAAGAAATTAAACAGAAAATTTACTTCATTCTACTATTTTGATAAAAGAATATATTTATAGGGCTTTTATTATTTTATTATTTAGTGACCGACCCTCAGTAAAAACAAAAGGAAAAAAAGAAAAAAATAATAATAATAACAAAATAACGGATCAGCATCAAATTTTTGTGCGGGTTCCACTACACGAGGTTACAGGTCTTCCTTACATCTTATCACAAGGGTAACAGCTATAAGCACACAACAGAGTGAGAAATATTATGCCAAGAATATACGGAATACAAAATAACCATAGATAGTTAGTTAAGTTAAAGCATTTACATAACTTAATTTGAATAAACAAATCATTTAAGTGGCAGAAACTGAAATACAAAAATTATATAAATAAATAACCATAACCACGGTACAGAACAGAACAGAATAAAGGTCACATGAGTGACAGTCAGAACAGAGGTTAATGGATCCATGACAAACAGAGGACCACAAAGTGGCGAATGGTTATTCAAATCCCCCAAGGCATGAGACTCCCGTGGTGGTACTTATAGAAAATAATTGCTTACAAAATCATTGTCAAATAATTTTTAAAATTTAAACAAATATATCCATGGGTTTCAATATAAGCAAATGAAATTCAGAAAATAATTAACGTAATTGAAATATAAATATAAGTTATAAAACATAACTTCTATAAAATAAATTATGCTAATTCAAAACATATATAAAATATATTATGGTAGCTCAAGGTATAATATAACTCACCTTAATATTAATTTTTACTATTTCTCTTCTATTTACGCTGGCTTCTCGTGACTATTTTATTCCTCCTGTCTGTCTCTCTTTTTTTTCTTTTGTTTCGTGGCTTCTTATTCACCCTTTTGTGCTAGAGCTTACATTGGTGTCTCACCTCATAATTAGGCCAAGTTTGGAAAGACTAAATAAGTGTACTTTTTGTCTTTTTAGACTAAAAAATTGAGATTGAAAATATGGATGTTTGGGTTAACTTTTTGACTTTTTATGGAAAAATGTGTAATAAAAAATTGTAAAAATTGGTTTGTAGAGGAAAATTTGAATTGGGAGTTGTGCAGCCGTAATTGTTGACTTTTGGTGAATAGTGTTAACTTTTTAACTTTTTGAGTAATTTTTTGACTTTTTGGCTTATTTGGGACTTCCCAAACTTAGCCTTAATCACTCTAATTGCTGATTCATGTCACCTATTTCATAGGCTTAACAGATGGCCTATCTCATATGGATCCAACTCATGGCTAGGGGTGCAACTCGGGCGGGTTCGGTTGAGTTGGGAGGTTGTCAAAGTCCAATCCAAGTCATGTTGAGTACTATCCAGGCCCGCCTATGTAACAACCCAGATTTTTAATTATTCTGTAAAATTTATACTAATATTATTTAATCTCAGTTCGAAAAATATATAATTTATTATGTATTATTATGTGTAATTTTGTAAAATAATATAATTATTAAAAGTTCAAGAGTCAAAATATAAATAATAATAATATAGATAATATAAATAAAAATAATAAGTGGTATGATATTAAAATAAATAATTAATTTTATGTTGGTATATGATAAAATATAATTTAATTAAGAATTAACTTATTTATATAATTATATTAAAATATTAAGTCATTTTAAATATTTATTTTGGATAAGATTAAATCTATGGAATTATTACCCAAATCAGTGGGATGAATTGGGGACTGGCCACGTGTGCACTTTAAGCTTGCTGGGCAAGCATTTGCCTAGTATAAAAGGAGATGATATGGAGAAAGAAACGGAAAGAAGGAAAGAAAAGAAAAGAAAAAAAGAGAGGAAGAAAATAGAGAAAAAAAATAATGGATGCTGAAAGGGGTTTTTGGTGGTGGAAAGAAATAGTAAGGTATTAAAGTTAAGGTGAGTTATATTATACCTTGAGTCATCAAAATATATTTTACTTATGTTTTGACTTACCAAAATCTATTTTATAAAAGTTATATTTTATTAATATATTTATAAAAGTTATGTTTTATAAAGGTTTGAGTTACGTGGTTTATTTTCTGAACCCTATTTGCTTAAAAGGAAACTCATGGATGTGTCTGTTTTACTCTTAAAGAATATTTGACTATGATCTTATATGAAAATATGTTTTGTAAGTACCACCACCGGAGTCCCATACCTTGGGGGACTTAAATAACTATTGACTTAGTGAGTCCCATGCCTCGGGAGACTTAAATAACCATTGGCTTAGTGAGTCCCATGCCTTGGGGGACTTAAATAACCATGGGCTTAGTGATTGACTACTTTGTGGTCCAGTATTTGTCGTGGATCCACTGACCAGTGTAGTGCTTGGCACTTAGTGATGTACCGTGGTTATGGTTGTATAGTGATTTCCGTATTACATGTATACGTCAAATGATTTTTGTATTATGTATGCTATGTATCAAACTCTTTTTGGCCTAACTAATTATCCATGGTGAATTTTATGCCTTATACTCTTAGTATAATATTTCTCACTCGGCCATGAGCTTATAGTTTTTTACCACTTTCAGGTGACATGTCGGGACCAGCGTGTAGAGTAGGCACAAAGCACTTTTATTGATGTATTTTTTTATGTAAATACCGGCCTTTTTGGTCAATGCCTTTTGTAATAAAAATAGAAGCTCCAATGATTATTTTAGTACCCTTATTTAAATATTTTTTTCTGCTTGCGTTTATTAAATTGTTTAAAGATTTGGCCGGAAGTAACCTCGGTTACTGGCCATCACGATGCCTAACCCTTAGGTACGGGGAGCGGGTCGTGACAAATGGTATCAGAGCAATGGTTTATAGAAAAAAAAAAAAAAAAAAAAAAAACATTATTGGAGCATAGGACACATGCACATTTAAGAAGTGAGATAGCGGGTAATTAGTACCGAAATATTAAATTTAGTTCGTCGATTTAATTATATTATAATTTTCTATGATTTTCTATATATATATTAAATTTTTTTTTTGGTGCCGAATTTGTGAATGATATTAGATATAATTTACGAATGAAAAAGAAACAAAAGATGTTAAACACCCACAAAAAAAATTATAATATAATTAAATATACATAAATTCTAATTTAGTATTCAAAAAAAAAATTCGACTTTTTAAAAGTGGGTTTCAATTTTAAAAATACTAATTTTGAAATTATTTTCAATCAATAAAAAGTTCATCTCAAATTTTTTTTCAACTCTCACATATGATTATGTCATTGTGGTCTCATTTTATTTCTATTTATTTATTTTTATTGTGAATAATACGCGTGAAAAGTTTTAAAGTCACCAATTATTTCTTATTTTGGCCCAAACTAATTTTTGACAAGTAAACAGTGAGTGATTTTGGTAAAGTTTTTTTTTTTTTAGGTACTATTTTCTATCAGGTTAATCATCTAATATATATTTATCAGAGTGCGCAGCGGATAGCTTACATATAATAAATTTCGAGGACGAAATTTTAAAAGGAGGGAAGATTGTAACAACCCAAATTTTTAATTATTCTGTAGAATTTATACTAATATTATTTAATCTCAGTTCGAAAAATATATAATTTATTATATATTATTATGTGTAATTTTGTAAAATAATAAATTATTAAAAGTTCAAGGGTCAAAATATAAATAATAATAATATAGATAATATAAATAAAAATAATAAGTGGTATGGTATTAAAATAAATAATTAATTTTATGTTGGTATATGATAAAATATAATTTAATTAAAAATTAACTTATTTATATAATTATATTAAAATATTGAGTCATTTCAAATATTTATTTTGGATAAGATTAAATCTATGGAATTATTACCCAAATCAGTGGGATGAATTGGGGACTGGCCACGTGTGCACTTTAAGCTTGCTGGGCAAGCATTTGCCTAGTATAAAAGGAGATGATCTGGAGAAAGAAACGGAAAGATGGAAAGAAAAGAAAAGAAAAGAAAAAAAGAGAGGAAGAAAATAGAGAAAAAAAATAATGGATGCTGAAAGGAGTTTTTGGTGGTGGAAAGAAATAGTAAGGTATTAAAGTTAAGGTGAGTTATATTATATCTTAAGTCATCAAAATGTATTTTACTTATATTTTGACTTACCAAAATTTATTTTATAAAAGTTATATTTTATTAATATATTTATAAAAGTTATGTTTTATAAAGATTTGAGTTACGTGGTTTATTTTCTGAACCCTATTTGCTTAAAAGGAAACCCATGGATGTGTCTGTTTTACTCTTAAAGAATATTTGGCTATGACCTTATATGAAAATGTGTTTTGTAAGTACCACCACGGGAGTCCCATGCCTTGGGGGACTTAAATAACTATTGACTTAGTGAGTCCCATGCCTCGGGAGACTTAAATAACCATTGGCTTAGTGAGTCCCATGCCTTGGGGGACTTAAATAACCATGGGCTTAGTGATTGACCACTTTGTGGTCCAGTGTTTGTCGTGGATCCATTGACCAGTGTAGTGCTTGGCACTTAGTGATGTACCGTGGTTATGGTTGTATAGTGATTTCCGTATTACATGTATACGTCAAATGATTTTTGTATTATGTATGCTATGTATCAAACTCTTTTTGGCCTAACTAATTATCCATGGTGAATTTTATGCCTTATACTCTTAGTATAATATTTCTCACTCTGCCATGAGCTTATAGTTTTTTACCACTTTCGGGTGACATGTCGGGACCAGCGTGTGAAGTAGGCACAAAGCACTTTTATTGATGTATTTTTTTATGTAAATACCTGTCTTTTTGGTCAATACCTTTTGTAATAAAAATAGAAGCTCCAATGATTATTTTAGTACCCTTATTTAAATATTTTTTTTCGCTTGCGTTTATTAAATTGTTTAAAGATTTGGCCGGAAGTAACCTCGGTTACTGGCCATCACGATGTCTAACCCTTGGGTACGGGGAGCGGGTCGTGACAGCCTAAGCCCGAATTGTAACCCGAGATTTTCTGCCAAAGCCCGACCCGAGTTAAACCCGAGTTGCCCGATTTGCCCGAATTGTAAATGAATTTTAATTTTTTTTTTAACTACATTATTAAATTATTAAAATTTGACTCTATTTAAATTTTTTTTATATAGAAAATCATTAATACCATCAAAATAAATAATTTATATAATGTAAAAGAGATATCGCTATAGTAGTCTTTATAATTTGTGAGTGAAAATAAAAAAATATAAAAAAATTATGTTATTTGTATATATAATATATATTCAATATGATTTAATAATCTAAATTACTTTAATATCATGTAATGACTAATAATTTATATGAATATTTAATATTTTTATATATCTATATATTTATAATTCGGGTTTCGGATTGCTCGGGTTGTTTAACGTTTTTGCCTAAGCCCGTCCAAATTTAATTCGGACTTTTAAATTTTTGCTCAAGCTCATACCAAATTTAAAAATATTTTGTCCAAGTCCTAAAAAAATTTGGGCTAGGCTCGGGTTGAGCCCGCCTAAGTTGCATCTCTACTCATGGCACACCTTTCATTATATTACCATTTGGCCCAACTATTGTCATAATTTCATAGTTGTATTCATTTGGTCTCAAATAATATATTAATCACATATTTATAATCCAATGTCAAATTAGATTACATTTAACACATAGCTATGTAATTGAATATATTATTTTATATATTTATTTTGTTATTATTATTATTATTTATTATATATATATATATATATATATATTGTTTTCTTTTTATAACTTAATAAACTTCAATTCGGACCCAATTAATAAAATTTCAATTTTACTAAACTGAATCAGATATTTAATTAAACTCTCATATAGTCCGATACTCAAAATTAAAATAATTCAATTCATTAATTTTACTTTATTGAGAATTTTACAATTAAATCAAAATAAAAATTAATTAAATGTAAAATATTATATGTGGTTGAGCAGTCACAGTATAGAGACTTTTGTAGTTTATTGTTTGTTGTATAAAGTTTTTTGTTTGGTCATTTTGGAACTTTATTATTTTTCTTTTTCTTATTCTGTATAATATTTACTTTTATTATTAAAATTGGGTTATCTTTTCTCAGAACATTAATTTGAGAGGTATAATTGTAAGTAATCCCACATCGGACAGAGGAGTTTTGCTTATAATTGGAATGGTGTTGACTATTTAACTAAGTTAGGTAACGGGTAACGTTAACTTGCATGTGACTCAAGTGAAGGCATTAAAATTGTTAATATATGAAATATATTAATATATTATATATGTATATAATTAACATATTATATATGTATATATTATTCTTTGTATTGTATTCCATATTTAGATTATAGGATCCTCCCTATTAGGTATGTTCAAATCTTACATTTTTCTTTTCCTACCTTATTCTTTCTTTACCTTATTCTCTCCCTACCTTATTCTTTCCCTTTCCTTTGTACAACACTCCTACATAGTCCTATATATATACCCATAGCTTTGTACTGTAAAATCATTAATTCAATACAATACATATTATTTTCTCTCTCTACTATTCTAACATGGTATCAGAGCTTAGAGTCAAAATCCTTGATCCTCTTAATTCCGACAGTCCGCAAATATTGCTCCATCCCCTACACCCAGTTTAGCAACACCACGTCTCCATTCTTCTCACCTTGTTATTTCTTTTTTATTGCTTTCTATGGATCGTTCCGATATGGCCCAACCAATTTCCATCATTCTTGATGGTTCTAATTACACCATTTGGGCTCAAGCCATGTCTAGTTTTCTCAAAGGGAAGAAGTTGTGGCGTCTTGTTACTGGTGATACTGTCAAACCTGTCAAAAATACTGATGAACTTGCCTCTAAATGTGAAGAATGACTTGATGATTGGGATAGTAAAAACCATCAAGTCATCACATGGTGCCGTAATACTTCCATTGTCTTCATTAATCTTCAATTTGGGCGCTTTGACACAATAAAGGAAATCTGGGATTTTCTAAAGACTCGTTATAGCACCACTGCTCTTGCTCACCAATATCAACTTCTTAGCCAACTGCATCACATGCGACAAGAGTCCGGTCAATCTATCAATGTTTTTCTGTCCCAGATGTATGCTGTTTGGGATCAACTGTCTTTGTCTGAACCTAAATGGAACTGCAAGGAAGATGCTAGTCAGTTCTCTACATATCGAGATGAACAACGCTTGATATCCTTTCTAATGGCCCTTCGGGATGATTTTGAACCTGTTCGAGCTTCTCTTCTCCATCGTCATCCGCTTCCAACCTTAGAACATGCCATCTCCGAACTCCTTTCTGAAGAAACTCGTTTTGGCTCTCTCAAAACTCCACAGACTCACAATGTTCTTGCTACTTCTCATCAGCCTAGCAAATCATCCGTTGTACAATCATGTACTTATTGCCATAACTCCAATCATAGTTTACTTACATGTCCAATCCGGATTTGTAAGTGGTGCAACAAGACTGGTACTGGCCCCTATCAGAGTGATTGTTTCAAAAATCCCAATCGCCAACCTCATGACAGGCGTTCTAAAGGAAGTCAATCTCGATCCCATTACCGCTATCGGCCCGCTGCTCATTCTCATTCTGCTGCTGTTACTGCTGCCACATCTTCCTCTGATGTTGCTCCTCCTGAGCACAACCAAACCTTCACACTTCATGACATTGAATCCATAGTCAAACAGGTTCTCTCTACTTCTGGTACACCCTCTACTACTCTGTCAGTCACCTCAAGTACCTCCTCATGGTTCTTTGATTCTGCTTGTTGCAATCATATGACATCGGATTCTACTATTTTCTCTTCTACTATGTCTGTATCTAATATTCCTACCATTTATACTGCTGATGGCTCTCCCATGCATGTTAACCATATAGGCCATGTCTCTACTTCTACTGTTTTCCTTCCTAGCACTTATTTAATTCCTCATCTTACTCTCAATCTAATCTCTATTGGGCAACTTTGTGATCTTGGTCTTACTGTTCTTTTCTCTTCCTCTGGTTGTGTTGACCCCCGGACGGGCCAGACTCTTGGGATCGGCCGTAAAAATGGGCGTTTATACGAGCTCATTCATCTTCACATTCCATCTCAACTCTCTTATTCTACAGTCGCCGCCTCCACTAGTTGTACTCTCGATCTTTGGCATTCCCGTCTTAACCATGTGTCATTCAGTCGTTTACGTAGTTTAGTGTCAAGTGGTCAGTTAGGTCATGTTACAAATAATTCAGTGGATTGTTTATCTTGTCAACTTGCCAAACAACCATCTTTACCATTTAATAAAAGTGATTCTATGTCCCATGCACCTTTTGATCTCATACATTCTGATGTTTGGGGGCCTTCACCACATCCTACCATGGGGGGATCTAGGTATTTTGTAATTTTTGTGGATGATTTTACTCGCTTTACATGGTTATTTCTAATGAAAAATCGTTCTGAATTACAACAATATTACTATGATTTTGCTAATATGGTCAAAACACAATTTTCTCGCACCATCAAAATTTTTCGTGCCGATAATGCTCAAGAATATAAAGAAACTAATTTTTTTAAATTTCTCCGTCAACACGGTACACTCCCTCACTCCTCTTGTCCTGGCACATCTCAACAGAATGGTCGTGCTGAGCGTAAACATCGTCACCTTCTTGACACTGTTCGTACTCTTTTAATATCTGCCTCTTGTCCAGAGCGTTTTTGGTGAGAGGCAGTTCTCACTGTTGCTTGCACTATTAATCGTGTTCCATCTCCCATCATCAACAATCAAACTCCATATGAGTGTCTCTATGGTAAGTCCCCGGCTTATAATCATCTTCGTGTTTTTGGTTGTGCATGTTTTGTCCTATTACAGCCCCATGAACGTAACAAATTAGAACCTCGGGCTCGTCTTTGTTGCTTCTTGGGATATGGCATTGAACACAAAGGTTATCGTTGCTGGGATCCCATCTCTAAACGTCTTAGTGTCTCTAGACATGTGGTCTTTTGGGAACATAAAATGTTCTCTTCCATGTCTCCATTCCACAACTCTGATTCTCCCACTACACCTTTCTTTACTAATCCTTCTATTCCTCTATTTTCTGATGATGAGCTTAATACAGATGCTACTAATGAGCTTACTACCGGTCCACTCCCCTCTACAGAGTCTGGCTCTCCTGATGGTCCTGCATCTCCATCTCCTATTCCTAGCCCTCCTGCTTCCCTTGAAGTCCTTACCTCTACTGATTCTCCAGAACTTCCCACTGAATCTTCTATGCTTCCTACTACATCTCTTCGTCAATCTACTCGGGTAAAAGAACCTTCTGTCTTGCTTCGTGACTATCATTGTTATTCTACTATTTTCTCTCAACATAAACCTCACTCTTATCGTGAGGCTAGTACTAATCCCCTTTGGCAGCAAGCAATGACAGAAGAGTTACAAGCCTTGGACCGAACTGGTACATGGGAGTTGGTTGACCTTCCTCCTAATAAGCCTCTAATTGGTTGTAAATGGGTCTACAAGATTAAGACACACTCAGATGGGACCGTCGAACGTTATAAAGCTCGTCTGGTTGCTAAGGGCTTTACACAAGAATATGGAATTGACTATGAAGAAACTTTTGTACCTGTGGCTCGTCTCACCTCTGTTCGAAGTTTAATTGTTGTTGCTGCCATTCAAAAATGGACATTATTTCAGATGGATGTCAAAAATGCATTCTTGAATGGTGATCTTCAAGAAGAAGTCTATATGCAACCACCTCCTAGATATCCTCACTCATCTAATTAGGTCTGTAAACTTCGAAAGGCACTCTATGGACTCAAACAAGCTCCTCGCGCATGGTTTTCAAAGTTTAGTTCCACCATCTAGGCCTTTGGTTTCTCTTCCAGCTCTTATGATTCTGCTCTCTTTATCCGTAAATCTCAACATGGCATTGTTCTTCTTCTTCTTTATGTGGACGATATGATTCTTACTGGTGATGATGTTCATGGAATTTCTGCACTCAAAAAGTCTCTTAGTGAACACTTTGAGATGAAGGATTTGGGTACTCTCAAATATTTCTTGGGGCTTGAGATCTCCTCTAGCTCCGATGGCTATTATCTCTCTCAAGCCAAATATGCTTCTGATCTTCTAGCAAAGGCTGGCCTCACTGACAGCAAAACTGTCTCTACTCCTCTCGAGCCTAATGAACACCTAACACCCCTGGACGGCACACCTCTTCCCAATGCCACCTTGTATCGACAATTAGTAGGCAGTCTCGTTTATCTCACTGTTACTCGACCTGACATTGCACATGTTGTTCACCTTGTTAGCCAATTTTTGTCAGCTCCTCGATCTACACATTATGCTGCTGTGCTCCGTATTCTTCGCTATGTTAAAGGCACTTTGTTTCATGGTCTTCACTACTCCTCTAGTTCTGCACTCTTATTACGTGCCTATTCAGATGCTGATTGGGCTGGTGATCCGACTGATCGTCGCTCTACCACAGGATTCTGTTTCTTCTTAGGTGATTCCCTTATATGTTGGCGTAGCAAGAAACAAACCTTGGTCTCTCGCTCCAGCACCGAATCCGAATATCGTGCTCTTGCAGATACCACTCAGGAGCTCATTTGGCTTCGCTGGTTACTTTCAGATATGGGCGTTACTTCTTCCAGTGCCACTCCTCTATACTGTGACAATCGTAGTGCTATCCAAATTGCGCATAATGATGTTTTCCATGATCGCACCAAACACATTGAGATTGATATTCGTCAACATGTTACTCAAGGCACTATTCATCTTCTTCCTATTTCCACTGTTGATCAGATTGCTGACATCTTCACCAAGACCCATCCACCGGGACGTTTCCAAGATTTGGTTTCCAAACTCAAGTTGCTTTCTACCTTGCCACCTTGAGTTTGAGGGGGGATGTTAATATATGAAATATATTAATATATTATATATGTATATAATTAACATATTATATATGTATATATTATTCTTTGTATTGTATTCCATATTTAGATTATAGGCTCCTCCCTATTAGGTATGTTCAAATCTTACCTTATTCTCTCCCTACCTTATTCTTTCCTTACCTTATTCTCTCCCTACCTTATTCTTTCCCTTTCCTTTGTACAACACTACTACATAGTCCTATATATATACCCATAGCTTTGTACTGTAAAATCATTAATTCAATACAATACATATTATTTTCTCTCTCTACTATTCTAACAAAAATAACTACTAAACGTTGGTCTAACCCACCCGGGAAAAGTTAGGGATCATGAAAAATTTTTTATGAAAATGATCATGAAAAATTGATGATTCTTGGATTATCTTATTTAGTGTGTGGTGGGTTATTCTAAGCTTTTACAATTATTTTCATGAAAGATTTTTTATGATACCTAACATTGCTGAACCCACCCACTCTCAAGAGGGCTCAATGAGAGGGTCGTGTTTTCTGATTCAAACGGTAGAACATTGGAGATGTCCTGACATAGATTATCCTCGCCACTCATGGAGGGTAAGAATCGAGTGGCTTTTCAGAGCACGGCGTAGAGATCTGAATATTTTTTTTTTCCAGGAAAGCTAGTTTCGAAATTTAATTTTAAAATAAACATAAAATGGTAATTAACTGAAGCACAGTTCAGTCCCAGGAAAATCATATGAGCACAATCGAAAACATTTAACTGTCAGCATCACTAAAGGAGACTACCGGCTATGCAAAAAAGACAAAAAATAATAATAATAATAATAATAATAATAATAATAATAATAATAATAATAATAATAATAATAATAATAATATAAACCGTATCATTTCAAATGGAAAAAAAATTCAGTTTTCAATCAATTTTTTATGAGTACAATTTATTTTAATTTTAAAACCGATTGAACCAACCGAAACATTATATTTAAATAATTTTTATCACTAAATTCATTCAACTATTTCATCTTATTGTTGAATTCATACCATAGTAGTATCTCACATTATTATAAATACATTGAAATAATAGTTTGAGAAAGTGAGAGAGGATAGAGAGAGAGAGAGACAATGTATTGTTTGTCTGTCAATATATGTGTATTACAAAGAGAATGCACTCTCTTTATAGAGAGAATTATGGTGCATTGGATGCCGATGCCCACCGAAAGCATAAAGAATAAAGTGCTAAAGTTATTAATAATTAAAGCTATTAACAATTATACACTAACATAACAATTATACACTAACATAACAATTATACACTAACATCCCCCCACAAACTCAAGGAGGGAAAGCATCAACCAAGTTGAGTTTGGAAACAAGGTCATTGAAGCGGCCAGGAGGATGAGCCTTAGTGAAGATATCAGCGGGTTGATCAACTGAAGCAATAGGGAGAAGATGAACAGTACCACAGGTAACATGCTGGCGAATGAAATGACAATCAATCTCAATATGTTTGGTGCGATCATGAAAAACATCATTGTGAGCAATCTGAATGGCACTCTGATTGTCACAATAGAGAGGGGTAGGATCAGAAGAAGAAACACCCATATCAGTAAGGAGCCAGCGAAGCCAGAGAAGTTCCTGAGTAGTATCAGCAAGAGCTCGGTATTCAGCTTCGGTGCTAGAGCGGGCAGTGAGGGATTGTTTTTTGCTACGCCAAGCAAGAAGAGAATCCCCTAAGAAGAAGCAGAATCCCGTGGTGGAGCGTCGATCCGTAGGATCCCCAGCCCAATCAGCATCGGAAAAGGCACGCAGTTCAAGAAATGAGGAAGCAGAGAAGTGAAGGCCATGGAACAGAGTGCCTTTAAGGTAGCGAAGGATGCGGAGTAGAGCAGTATAGTGGGGAGTGCGAGGAGCCGACATGTACTGACTGACAATGTGAACAGCATAGGCAATGTCAGGACGAGTTACTGTGAGATAGACAAAACTGCCGACGAGCTGGCGATAAAGAGTAGCATCAGAGAGAAAAGTCCCATCGAGATGAGTGAAACGAATCTGAGGATCAACTGGAGTAGAGGTAGTTTTGCAATCAGTAAGACCAGCACGAGCTAGAAGATCGGATGCATATTTGGCCTGGGACAAATAGGAACCAGTAGAATCATGAGAGACTTCAAGGCCTATGAAGTAGTTAAGAGTACCAAGGTCCTTCATCTCAAACTGTCAGTGGAGAAACTGTTTGAGGTGGAGAATACCAGCTTCATCATTACCAGTGATAATCATATCATCCACATACAGAAGAAGAAGAGTGGTACCATGAGAAGTAGTCCGTATAAAAAGAGCAGAGTCATAGTAGCTATAGGTGAACCCGAAGTCATGAACGGTAGAACTGAACGTAGCAAACCAAGCACGAGGCGCTTGCTTGAGGCCATAGAGAGCACGCTGTAGTTTGCAAACCTGATGAGGTTGAAAAGTGGACCCAGGTGGAGGTTGCATGTAGACCTCCTCAAGAAGATGACCATTGAGGAAAGCATTTTTGACATCCATCTGAAAGAGCCCCCAGTGGCGAGCAGCAGCAACAGCAAGTAAACTGCGAACAGAGGTAAGCCGAGCAATAGGAGAGAATGTCTCCTCATAATCAATACCATATTCCTAGTTGAAACCTTTGGCAACAAGACGTGCTTTGTAGCGTTCAATAGAGCCATCAGAATGTGTTTTGATTTTGTAAACCCATTTGCAACCAATCGCAGTCTTTCCAGGAGGAAGATCAACAAGATCCCAAGTATGAGCTTTGTCCAAGGCTTGGAGTTCATCAGTCATAGCTTGCTGCCAAAGAGGATTAGTACAAGCCTCATGATAGGAGGTAGGTTCATAAGTAAAGAAGGCAGCAGATCCAACAATATAATCACAAAGATGGATAGGAGGTTGAGTTACCCGGCATGGTCGACCCGTAAGAGGATCGGTGGGAGAAAGAACCGGTGGAGAAGGAGGTGTGGCAATAAGAGGTAGACCTTCAGGGAGAGCAGGCTGGATAGGATCAGGAGTGAGCAAGGGCGTCTCGATGAAGGAGGAACCTGTATCAAAATCAGCAGAGAAAAGATCTATGGAAGGATTACTAAACAGTACAGTAGTGGAAAGTGTAGGTAAGTGAAAGGAGGATAGTGAGGAAAACATTTGGTGCTCCCAGAAAACGACATGGCGGGAGATACGAAGACGTTTAGAGAGAGGATCCCAACAGCGAAAGCCTTTATGTTCAATTCTATACCCAAGAAAGCAACAAAGACGAGAACGAGGTTCAAGCTTGGTGTGTTCATGGGATTGAAGTAGAACAAAGCAGGTAGAGCCAAAAACCCGGAGATTGGCGTAAGGAGGGAGAGTGCCATGCAGACGTTCAAAGGGAGTTTGATTATGGATGACAGGGGTAGGAGCACAGTTGATAGTGTAAACAGCAGTGAGGGCAGCTTCCCCCCAAAAGTTTTCAGGGCAGGAAGAAGAGAGAAGGAGAGCGCGAGTAGTGTCAAGAATATGCCTATGTTTCCGTTCAGCGCGGCCATTTTGCTGGGACGTGCCAGCACAAGAACGATGAGGCAGTGTACCATGATGCTGAAGAAAGGAAAGGAAATCTAAATCCCGATATTCCATAGCATTGTCAGAGCGAAAAATTTTGATGGCTTTGGAGAATTGGGTGTGGACCATTTGGGCAAATCTATAATAAATGTGTTTAAGTTCAAACCTATTTTTCATGAGAAAAAGCCAAGTAAACCGGGAAAAATCATCAATAAAAACAACAAAATAGCGGGATCCCCCCATAGTAGTAATAGGGGAGGGCCCCCAAATATCCGAATGTATAAGATCAAAAGGTGCAAGGGAAACAAAAGTACTTTTATTAAATGATAAAGCAGGTTGTTTGGCAAGTTGACAGGGTATACAATCGAAATTATCGGGAATTACATGACCCAACTGTCCACTAGAAACCAAAGACTTTAAGGGATTAACAGAAATATGTTTTAAGCGACAATGCCAAAGATGAAAGGGAGATAATGAAGAAGTAGATGTAAGAGCAGCGATCTGAGGAGAGGCAGGAACATGAAGGTGAATGAGTTCATAGAGACGTCCATGCTTACGGCCGATCCCAATAGTCTGCCCCGTCTGAGGGTCCTGTACCAAACAATCAGTAGCAGAAAATGTGACAGTTAGATCAAGTTCACATAATTGACCAATGGAAATAAGGTTTAAGGTAAGAGCAGGGATATGATAAACTTGAGGTATAGATAAAGAAGAGGTGGAAACAGTACCAACATGACGGACAGACATGAGGGAACCATCAGCAGTATGTATTGAGGGAATATGAGGAGATGAAGATAAGGAAGAAAAGATAGTAGAACTGGAGGTCATATGATTACAACAGGCAGAGTCAAAATACCAAGAAGAGTTACCTGGGATTACAGACAAAGCAGTAGGAGGAGGTGTACCAGATGGGGAGAGAAGTTGTTTGAGCATGGCCTCTACATCCGTCGGAGAAAAGCGAGGGATAGACGGAGCAGGTGACTCAGAGAACCCCGCAGAGGCGACAGTATCAGTGTGATGAGACTGATTCCCGGAAGCAGTAGCAGCAGTGTGATGAGACTAATTCCCGGAAGCAGCAGTAACAGTGTGATGAGACTGATTCCCGGAACGATGAAAACTTCCCCGGGAAGAGCCACCGCGAGAGGAGTGGCTATTGGAGGATGATCGGGATGGATTGCGAAAACAATCCTGTTACAGATGACCAGGACCAAGTTTGTTGCAGTAGCGGCAGGATCTGACTGGCAATTGACCAGGAGATAGGTGGAAGGAAGGCCCCAATTCTGACAATAAAGGCAAGCAGTGGTCCGCTGGGTAAATGATGGCCGGGACAGATGAGTGGCAAGAACAGAGTCCACATGATGAGTTTGAAGAGTACCGAGACGAGTCTCCTCTGATAGCAACTCAGAAATTGCTTGTTCAAGAGTGGGCAATGGATGGCGATAAAGCAGAGAGGCACGTACGGGCTCAAAGGAGGAAGTAAGAGCCATGAGAAAGTGCACCAACCTTTGCTGGTTGCGATAAATAGTAAATAAAACAGCATCTTCGTGGTTATGCCAAGTTGGTTCTGAAAGAGCAAGCTGATCCCAAACAGAGTACATTTGAGAAAGGAAGTCATTAATGGACTGAGTGGATTCTTGGCGCATGCGGTGAAGTTGGTTCTGAAGTTGATATTGATGGGCAAGACCAGTAGTCTGGTATCGTTCTTTCAAAAAATCCCAGATGTCTTTTGCAGGAGTTGTTACAAAGTCAAGCTGAAAGTGACCAAACTGAAGACTGATAGACGTAATAGAAGTATTTCGAAACCAGGTAATGATTTGGTAATTCTTACTGTCCCATTCCTCAAGACGATCTTCATATGTAGGAGTAGCAGGAGAAACAGTGGCTTCAGCAGTGTCTTTCATTGGTTGGGTCATGTCCCCGGTGATAATTCGCCAAAGCTTCTTTCCTTTGAGGAAGGAAGACATGGCTTGGGCCCATAGAACATAGTTGGAACCATTCAAAATAACGGAAAATGGATAGGAGGCATCATGACGATCCATAATAATAGTTGAGTAGGGCTAAATTGATAGGAATAGACCTGTAGGAGCAAAATTAGGTAAAACAGAGTGTACCAGTGAGTCCGGAAGGCCGAAAATAGCTAGGAAATGTGGGTTGTGTAGAGATGATGTCAGCAGGATGGAAAATGATGTCAGCGGCGCACGTTAGCAGAGAGGGCGTGCGGCGCATGGTAGCAGAGAGGCGCACGCAGGTGCACAATAGCGGAACGGCATACGCGCGGCTCACGGTAGACGAATGGCGCACGCGGGTGCACGGTAGCGGGCGCGGCGCACGAAAGGGCAGAGTGGAAGGCACGTGTGAGCGTGGCAACGGAAGCAGAGACGCGTCGAGCAAAGAGGCGGCGCGTGAGAGCGCGTGAGAGAGTTTCTGGTGACGGGCTTGGTGCCGTTGGAATCGTAAGGAGATTCCAAGCTGTTTGGTGTAGTTCCACTGTGTACGGGACTAAGCACCAAAATTGAAGAATGCCAGAATTGTATTACGTGGCTCTGATACCATGAAATAATAGTTTGAGAAAGTGAGAGAGGATAGAGAGAGAGAGAGAGAGAGAGAGAGAGACAATGTATTGTTTGTCTGTCAATATATGTGTATTACAAAGAGAATGCACTCTCTTTATAGAGAGAATTATGGTGCATTGGATGCCGATGCCCACCGAAAGCATAAAGAATAAAGTGCTAAAGTTATTAATAATTAAAGCTATTAACAATTATACACTAACATAACAATTATACACTAACAGTTTGTACAACTATATCAGAAAGTTTTAATGGAACCACATAAGTTTCACTAAAAAATAATGTGGGTTCTCATTCTACGATATTTAAAATATCGAAATTTGACAACCCTACTCTAATATAGGAAACATGATTTCTTCTAAAAGCATTTTTCATAAAAAAATAAAAGAGTGTTATTATTCAAGTCTAAAAATTATATTCACTTTCTAAATCTAATGATGTCGTACTCTATTAAAATATTTAATTCAATTCTCTCTCTTATTGATTCTATAATCAATCAATCATCTTATTAATACATCACTGAAATTAAAAAATGGATCTACATTGTAAGTTTATATATCATTTTCTAAAATAAAAATACCACTCACATTTGTGGGCTCATCAAGAAAGATAATCAAAAGACTTTCACAAAAATAATAATCTATAGCAATTAGATTGGAAAGGCCCTTAGATCACTTTCTATAACATTGTTTTTGTTTACCAGAATTTAGTTTTGTTTTCATTTTTTGTGAAAATAAAAATTCAAAAAAGCATTCATTATTTTTTATTTTTGTGTTTGATTTCTATTATCTTACCATTCGTCGGTTGGAAAACTCCATATTTGGAGATTGTAAGAGGAGCTAATTTAAGCCTACTAAATTATTTAGGCCCAATAGCCCAAGATTAGTGGGCCCGAATTTATCGCAAGTCCAAGATTGGTGGGCTTGGATTTATCTCCGTCAAACGGGCTGAATGGCTCTAAGCCTCGAAAGGGTTCGGATCCACGAACCTAGAGACTTACTCGGGCCCGGACTCGAAAGGGTATTAAGCAAGCCTAGAGATCCGAGGCACTCGGACTCGAAAGGGTTCGGATCCACGAACCTAGAGGTCCTAAACACTTGGCTTCGAACGGATTCAGACGCAATCTAGAAGTCGCTCCGTTAATGAGTCCCAGAACACTTGCGGGCTCGGAGCTTTCTGGGATCTACGCACCAGAACCATGGGCGTAATGGAGTTCGAACAAAGGACCCGATCCCGAGGACGGTGAGTGGAGATAAATTCACTCTTCGGTTAAACCAGCCTATACCCGGGTCGAGGTGGCACGACCCCGGGGGGTCCATGAGACTCGGCAATATTTTTTTTGCTGCAGGACGTCCTCTGGGACTACCCCTGACCCTTTGGGATGATTGGGGATCATTGGTTAGGTGTGGCTAAGAAGAAGGGTTCGCCGAGGGAGTGATCTCCTCTTTGGGGTTTTCTCATCCTCGGAGAAGTCACCTCCTCGGAGAGGTCACCTCCTCGGACAAGGTGATTAGAGAGAATATCCCCCATGTGCCTTGCACATGGGCTCCATCCTACATCATGAGGTGCCTATAAATAGCACCCACCCATAGCTTTACAAGGGATGGATTTTGGAGATTTTTAACTCTTGGGAAAGAACTAATTTCCCTTCTCCATTATCAACCTTGAGAGTGAAAGTGGGAGATCAATGGGAGAGCCCTGCCATTATTCTATTCTCCAGCCATTTTGCCTTCTTCTTCACCCAATCTCTTATCTCCATCATCTCCTTTACTCTTGTGTTCTTGAGTTGAGACCATTGAAGAATCTAAGCATCTCACATTTCTTCTAGAGAATTCGAAGTTGTTCTTCAAGGATCTTCGAAAATCTTCGAATTTTCCAACTTATTTCTTGAACCCTCTCCTACAGAGATTAATTGGAATCCCACTGGACAAACTAAAACCCTTGTTGAGACAGAGAACAGCACAGTTAGTAATCAAAACCTTCACGATTGTGACTTGTCCCACATCGGACAAAGAAAACACAAAACTTTTGGTTATAATCAGAAAGTTGAAGTCAGGAATCCAGGCCGAGCTGTATAACGGCAGCTTGTGACTTAAGTGAGGGCTAGCCAGAATGAATTGCGCACCAGATCGGCTTGATTCAATCCTGGCACTGGCAGACATAAGAATGCAACTTCTTTTTCAAATTTTGAAATTTTTTTTACATTTTTTTTAAAAAAAAGACTTCTTAAATACATCTACACAAGGCGAACATGAAAAAAAAAATTCAGTGGAAAAATTGTTTGGTTTACACCTTTTTTTGAAAATTGATTTTTTTTATTTTGTTTTTAATTAATTTTTTAGATATTTTACGCAATTTTTTTATTTTTCAGATATACGTAATCTAGATACATTTAAAAAGTATAATATTTTTAAACTTTTTTTTAAAAAAAATTACCAAATACAAAACAAAAGACAAAATCGATACAGTTCGATATGATTTTTTTTCTTGAGAAATGTTATTTACCATCAGTTTTATTTTAATACTTCGTTTTTCACTTTTCTAAGTGTTGATGCAATAAAAGCCATTGTATGATAATAAAATAATGAAACTTGTCATGATACATAAGCAGTGAAAAAATTGATAAACTGTTTTTGTGATATATAGCTGTCCTTTTTCACGAAAACAATTTCTGAAATTGATTCATCAAACAAATTTTATGTATTAATTAAAACTGAAAAAATTAAAAAATGACACAATTTGATGGAACCTAAACGTGTGTTGAGTCCAAGTTCAAGAAAGCAACAGTGGAGTTGGGCAGCAGAAACGGTATATTTGGGTCTTATTTTGACATAAATTTTATTTTTTCAAATCACATCTGTGAAAAAATTGATAATTTTTAACCGTAACTGATTTCTTTTAGCAACTTTTATAGTTTATTATTTCTAATTTGTATAGAGCTTTTTGTTTAGTCATTTTGAAACTTTATTATTTTTCTTTTCTTATTCTGTATAATATTTACTTCTATTAACAAAATTGCATTATCTTTTCTCAAAATACTGAGAGGTACAATTGTAAGTAATCCCACGTCAAACAGAAGACTGAGGAGTTTTGCTTATAATTGAAATATTGTTGAACATTTAGCTAACTGAGTTAGGTGTCGTTAACTTGTGACTCAAGTGAGAACATTAAAACAACCAGACATTAGTGTAATCCACTCTCAGGAGGGCTCAATGAATTGTGTTTTGGTTCAAACGGTAGAACATTGGAGATGTAATGACATACATTATCCTGGCCACTCGTGGAGGGTGAATATTTTTTTTCAAGAAAGCTAATTTCAAAATTAAATTTTAAAATCAATATAACTTGGTAATTAACTGAAGCAAAGCACAGTCCCAGGAAAATCATATGAACACAATCGAAAACATTCAACTGTCCAGCATCACTAAACGAGACTACCAACAAAAGCTATGAGAAAAAAACACAAAAAACAATATAAACCGCGTCGTTTCAAATGGACTAAAATTTCAGTTTTCAATTGATTTTTTATGAGTACAATTTATTTTAATTATAAAAATTTTAACACCGATTGAACCAACAGAAACATTATATTTAAATAATTTTTATATTTTATTATTCTTTAATGTTAAAAGATAAATGACTACCAATATATTTTTTATATGAGGAGAGACATTTATAGAACATTAAATTTTAATAAAATCCTTGAAGCTTTTTTTGAATCCCTCATTTTCAATATAGTACGGACAAGTCGGCTCTTGTTTTTTGTTCAAAGCCTTATTTTTCCACTCTATTTTTTTTTTCCTTTCAGTTTTCTGTTTTAAGAAACTTTTGATTGTTCAAAATGTCCACAATTCCTGGATCTTCAAAGCTTAGCTCTCTGTAATTCTAGTTTGGCAATAGTTCCCAAGTGGACTTCATCTGGACCATCTGCAATTCTCAACGTCCTCGATGTCGCCCATAGATGAGCCAAAACAGTGTCAGAAGATACACCTGCCGCACCGTGCACTTGAATTGCCATGTCAAGCACTTTCAGCGCCATATTTGGAGCCGCTACCTGCTCATAACATTGGACCATAATCATTATCATTATCATAATCTGTTATAGATAGATAGAAAAGATAACCATATAGAGGAACTGAATTCTAAACATGAAGCATACCTTTGCCATTGCTAAGGTTCCCCGGGCTTCTTTGTTTCCAAGCCGATCAAGCTGGTCTGCGGCTTCCAGAACCAACAATCTGGTTTGCTCCAGCTCTATTCGGCACTGCAATGAGGAAGCATTTAAGGATCAAAATTTCATTTCAGTATGTTGTTTCAGTTAGCTTAGAAATGGAAACATTTTGAAACCGTTTTGGGAGCACAAGGGAAATGAGAAAATAATTTTTATCATCTCCTCTCTATCTTTCCTCGTCTTCTTTCTAGTTTCTCAGGTTCTCTAATAAATTTAAGAATTTTTCTTTATTCTTACAAAATAATGTATACAAAAATGATCGTTGTTAAATATTTTTAATAGGTGTCAAAAAAAAAGTTTCAGTGTGTTGCGTAATGTTTTGGCATGTTTCGGTGGAAACATTAGAATTTTGATATTCTAATATTGTTTCATTTCGGTTCCATGGGAAACGGAAATGTTTCTACCAACCATGTATACATTTTATTTCAATAGCAGTACAAGATCATTTCTTTTTCCTTTGTCTATTCATATTCCATTACCAGCTAGGTAAATAACGAAACGTTAAAAACAAATTGCATTGCCTAGTTCTTATGGGCCATTCTATCAAGTAGTTTCAAGTCAAAATTACCTTGGCAATATCGGAACGGAATGAACCAAGCTCGGCAATAAATTTTCCAAACGTCTTCCTTCTAAGAGCCCTTTGAACCATTATCTGCATGCCACGCTCAGCTGCGCCTATTAGTCTCAAGCAATGGTGCAACCTTCCTGGGCCAAGCCTGCCCTGCAAGAAAGCAAGGGCAGTGCAATATCAATTAGCAAGTACAACCCCAAGAGATCCCCGCAGACAGAACTTAATGACATGATCTTTAACGATCCAAACCAACTCCTAACTAAGTTTTGGGAATCCAGAATTCTCTCGGTGTCCTAAAAAATACACCACCAACCCCCCTCATCAGTGTGCAAAGCCACAGCATGGTTGTCTGTACATCTTCCCAGCAAACTTAGTGCAGGTTTTGAAGGTGCTAAATCCCATCTTAATCCAGGTTTTAGTGTTTAGCCCATCACCAAACAACAACAACAACAACAACAATGCAGGTTTTCAGAGCTAGTCAGATTAATCAGTTGCTTGGAAAAATTGAAATCCATTTTTGGATGTTTTCTGGAAGTTATATATACAGATGATACTGAGAGGTTCAGCTTCATTGGAATTGGAATAATTTATGAATTTTCATGGAAGACAATCAAGATGAACAACAAACATTGAAGACTACACTTCTTGCTGTAGTTTCATTACCAACGAAATTTCTTCTAAAAGCATTAAACAATTTACCTGGGCAATCTCAAAGCCACGCCCTTCTCCCAACAGAATATTCTTGGCTGGCACACGAACATTCTGAAATGATATCTCTGCATGCCCATGAGGTGCATCATCAAAGCCAAATACTGTGAGCGGTCTCTGTATGTGAATACCAGGAGTTTGAATATCTACTAAGATCATTGATTGTTGCTTATGCTTAGGGGCCATGAAGTCCGTTTTTCCCTGCATATTGTTCAAATCACCTTCATTAACTCCCACTATCAGTATAATCAACCATTTGTATTATACCAAACAAGAAGAACTAACCATTACTATAAGAAGTCTGCACCTAGGATCCATTGCTCCACTCGTCCACCATTTTTTCCCATTAATAATATACGAGTCACCTTCTCTATACAAGGCAAGTCATGAGCGGTGAAATTATATTTTTAGCATATACTCTCAACCAAAATTATACAGGATTATTGCAGCTGTAAAAGCTGAGGGAAATTATACAAAGAGGTTGATAAATCTGCTCTCTTCCAATTTTCATAATTGAGGTTGCTGACTCAAAACTGCCAGGTTTTGATGAAGAGGACACCTCCTTGTTAATAATGTATTGAAAACTACCCAATTCATTGAGGGTTTATACTCTTTAAAATTAGGGTGTATTAATGAACAGTAGGGGGGGGGGGGGGGGAGAGGAGAATTCTATTCCTGAAATTACAAAATCATCTATCTTAATTACAACTATTGATACATAAAGAGCTCAGATGGCACTTATCGTTTCTATAGATAACTTTCAACACCTAAGCTTTAAATTTAAAAAGTCAAAATGCAATGCAGGTCATTCAAACTGCAAATCCAACATGCAATGGATTTTCTATCTTCTATCTAGTAGAATTATAGGGAAATGGAGAGAAAAGAAAAGGAGAAAGACATATTTCCGACATGTTTTAAATTTAATAGTGCTTGAGGTGTTCGTCCCAATAAAGATAACTTTCTTTCCACTGTACAGATGGTTTACCTAAATGCCACAAAAGAAACAATGGCAGATCCCTGGGATTCTTTCTAATAATCATAATCATGCCCCAACAACCTCAATAACATCAAAACTGTCTAATGCTTTACACAACATGCCAAATATATCAATAGAATTGCTTGATCAAGGTGAAAAGCATTATTCCTGCTGCTTCATCAATCTTCACAGGAACATAAAAGTTGATGTGACACTAGAAGTGTCATCTTTGCCGTTTATAGACTAATCAAATCACCACCTTTTATGATTTTTCCTTTTTCAAAATCTAATTAGGATTGTATCACTTGGCCAAATAGTATAGATATGTAATATCAGAAGTAGAAGCACTTACATACCTTTTAATTGAGCACTCTATATTGGTTGCATCAGAGGACGCAACTTCAGGTTCTGTCATTGCAAAACCAGACCGGATTTTACCCTCAAGCAAGGGAATAAGCCATTCTTGTAGCTGCTCTTTGTCCCCATAGCGCAATAATACCTAAAATGAAAAAAGTGATGAATGATAACATATTAGATAAAGAATGCAGGAAGTCAGTACATTTGCATATATATAAAAGTAAATTAAATTGCTCCATCACAAATTCCAGGAAGAACAATGCAGAGCTGTTAGTTTTTTGTCCCTTGGAGGTTGCACAAGCAACCATCATCATTGTTCTTTCTTGCCACTCAAACTGTTTTTAGAGAACCTCACATAGTGATTACTCTGCCATGCGGACCATTGGTACTAGGCACTATAATTTACCACACAAATGAGCATTTGTACTATCAGAGTGAAATGGAAATGCAATGCTGTAGTTGTATGAATTTCATAGTTTCTCAACTTAGGCAGTCTCTAGACATTTACCTCCATATTTCCAGTGTCAGGTGCCCCACAGTTGAACATCTGTGGAGCCCAAACAGAACGACCCATAACCTCACACAGGTACCCATATTCAAGGTTTGAGAGACCAGCACCCAAAAAGCAATCACTTGACTTGTCAACTGGAAATTCATTTATCCCATCAAGTAGCTTCCTTGCTCTAGCAGCACTTTCAAACTGCAAATAAATGTAAAGTTGTAATCAAATATGATTATTGAAGAAGAATATTATGTTGCAAGTGTAACAGGCTATATCCTGAAGTAAAAAAAATATACACTTAAAGCTTGACTACCAAAAAGGATCGCAAAGACAATACATACAGGTATAAATAAGTTCCATAAGCCTTCTCTCTTTGCTAACTCCTTCAAGTTCTCCTCCTCTGGGTGAATTGTCCAACGCATGGTAGACTGTGCAAGTTTGTAGAACTCATTTTCCATAGGGTAAATGCGATCCTCCATAAACTTAATTAATCTCTTTCTCAATTCTTGAACCTTCTTACTAGGAACAAATCTTCCTGTTTCCTTTAATAGGTCTTTATTTTCACTTTCATTTCCTAACTGTTCCAAATGATCTTGCACAGTTGCGTCTGAATAGTTTAAAGGGAAACAGCACATTAGCAATGATTTTGGGTGATAAATAATTCGGAAATCAAGGGACAGAAAACCCTGTGCTTAAAATCATAACATATATGATACTTTAGATAGCAATTCCAAAATGCTAAGCCTATTGTAGATCATCAAATATTGATTTATAGAATGTAGATCCAGCCGTCATAGTTAGATTCTGCTTTAGGATAGATGAATTTTGCATTTACAAATCCATAAAACCATATTACATCTATTCCACAAAAATAAACAAATAAATAAATAAAATAATGAATTTAGTTCCTGGCTTCATCATTTAGTAGTAACAAGTGGTGTGCATTAGCCTCTAAAGCCAAGAATTATTAAACAACAAATCTACCAGATGGAGGATGCTGAGGAAGCACTGATTTTCGTCCAATAAATGACCATGCGGTTTCTATAAGAACATTAGCTTTTCTCCCTGCGTTTTGGGCAAGCTCACCTCCTGAAGCATTACCCTGCAATGTATGGCAAACAGAATCATATGTTAGACCCTCTCTACCAAAACTTTGTGGCCAAATCAACAATTCATTTTGAACTTTCTACTATGCAAGAGTTTTTTTGGCTAGATATACCATAATCCATCTGCTATGTACCCCTGCGTAGATTGATGCTCCGCGGAACATGGAGAAGGCAACATAAAACTTCCACTGGGCTAGAGGCCAAGGTTTTCTCTGCATTACAATGTCTGTAAGATTAAGTCCTTCAAAAGTCAAGCATACAACAGCAAATGAAATATCTCTGCTAACCAAATACCATAGATAAAGATGGCTACCAATTACACTTCAGCAACTATGCACACTCAAGGGAGTAGATCCCATCAGTCTATATCTGCCCAAGTGGTAAAGAATTATGTTTGTTAAAATCTCTACTCTCTAGAATTCACCTTTCTATGAAGTCATAATTTGTTCAAATAGTTGGTTGTTATTTCAATTAAATCAATGTCAACATAGAAATTCTTACATGTGAAATCTAATTTGTTGCTGCATTAGCACAAACATATGCTGAATCCTTTCTCAGAAGCTCCTCTTAGAATTTTTGTTCATTTTTTTGTTTATTTATTTTTTCTGTGGGACAGCATACTTGTGCATGTAAGATACCTTAGTTTCTTAATAAGGGGTATAAGTGCAAAGAATGTAAATACAACTATTCAATCTGGATATGGATCTTACAGACGCAGAGCAATATATTGCGAGGTATTCTGCCAGTGAAGGAATTCCTTCAGGTATGCCAGTAACTTCAAAACCTTCATGTCGTACTTTATCAAGCCTAGCATCCACGATGTGAGCCTGCCAAAAAAGAAACCAGCAATCAACAGGGAAATGACACTCGTTACACATCTAAGCTACTTTTTCTTTTTTGTGGAAGGGGAGAGAGATTAAGGCCATGTTTGGTTTGTCTCTTGAGAGATAATTTTTGAAATTTTGAGAAAAAATTTCAAAAATTTGTTTGGTTGAAAACTTTTGAAAAAAAAAAGTCCAAAATCACTTTTCTCTCTATTACACGTCAATCAATCACTTTTTCTCTCACACCAATCTATTCAACTAGCAAAAAAAAAAAAAAATTAAATCATCCAAAACTCCAAAACTATTTTCAAAATATACAACCAAACAAATTTTCAAATCTTGTAAACTCTTTCCAGAAAATTATTTTTCAAAATTGTTTCACAAATACAAACCAAACATGGCCTAAATTTCAATGCTGGGTTGGAAAATTTTAAAACAGCCGTACAACAATCAAAAGACTGCAAAATCAAAGACAACAGGATGACATTTTTGCAGTGGCTTAACGTTCCATGCCAAACTATTAGAGTTGTAAAAGGATGCAAGTACCATGCAGGTGTACGCAACATCACACATTTGGTTTCCAAGGGTGGATAACTCCCAGTCAAGAATGCCAATCACTCTATCCTGCACAATCAACAATATCCAATTAGACATGACTTGGATTTCCACGTCAAATATAAAGACAAGTAATGTAACATTCTATTTTCTTTTTAAGCCAGTACTTAATTTCAAATCATAATATCTGCAAGTCTACGCAATATGTCAAGGAAAACTAATCTGGGGCCAAACTATGTTCATTCAATGAATTAGAAGGTTTTGAAGTACTGCACCTCAATGGGATGGAATACAAGATTATCAATCCGAAAGTCACCATGAACTAGGCCTGATGTTGCTCCCAAAGAATCTTCTAGAGGAATATGTTGCCGTAACCAATCAACCAGCTCTAACATTTTTGGATTTCTGTCAGACTTGCCGTCACCAGTTGAAGCAATATATTGTTTGGCCCACCTCTCCACCTAAAGTAGACATTATATGTCAATGATATGGATGAGGAACAAAAGCTTTCATTAAATTTGTAAGCACTACTAGGTTGAAAGTCGATATAATAGCCAAGTACGAAATATCAGGTTAATGCAATAACAAACTTGGTGATGGATACTTCTCATATCATGGTTCCATCAAATGTTTCATTCGATAAGAAGGTTTCAATGTTCAAATTCAAATATAGATCTTGGGAACATAAACCATGCAGATGGAAAATCTTTGCAAAGGTGGACCAAAATTAAAGTTGGCACAAATGGGATAAAATAACCAATTAGCCAAGGACTGCTAAAACTGAAGAAAGATCTCTAATATGGGGCTAGGAGACAATGGGAAATAGCAACAAATAAGATAAGGTTTCTCAAGTATTAGGTTTGGGGACGAGTCATGGGAATTGGCCTCTCAGCCAAAAAGGAGGGGTAGGCTGCCTCTACTACCACTCCCAAACTCTAAGTGGGAGTCTTGTGCATTGGGTACAAAAATTTCCTTAATCATAAGCCTAGCCAATCAGAATGTGAAAAAGAAATCCACGCTTAAAATGTATAGCATAAACATGTTTAATTATAAAAAGATGCGTATATCACCAAATGAGTGTTGTAACTTGTAACATATATCATGTTTTCAAATAACCAAATTAGGCACAAGTTGTTTGAATTAAAACAAGGTCATTTCTAGACAAAACACTTTCCAAAACCTTTCAGCAGGCAAATGCACCCGGTCCATTTTATCCATAGAAGGATATGCCCTAGCCCTAGCCCTTTAGTTTCAGAAACTGCACCTGCATTTAATCTGCTTACCCCCATTTTCTTGTATTACAGTATCACAAATTTAAAATTGTAGTCTCCAAATTGAGGACCTTCTGCCAGTCCTTTCAATGTGACAGTACCCTATGGAAAAAAATGTGCGGGCTTCTTTGGACTTGGAGCTCATTAAATATTAGTGATCTACAACTTAAAGCCATTACTGGCAATTTTACTTCTGCAAATGCCTTTTAACTCAAAACTATGAAATTTTTCAACAAGCCATACCAAGGTATAAGATTTAGAATGGAGTATAAGAGGCTACAGAATGTGAACCCTAGAGGAACTCACACACCTGCCGCTTACAGTAGTTTTCCCGACGCCCAAATTTTCCTAGACCAATGGCATCCACATCAGCAGAATGCAGAGAAGCTAAGGCTTTGGCAGCTGCTTGATATATTGCCCTCCTGCTTTTAGGTGCCAAACCCTGATCAAACAAATCAGTGCCATACGCATAATCGACAATCCAAGTCAATAAACAAGGATCAGAAGCATCTAACAGAAACCCAATTTGGAAATTAAAGAAATGGTGACAAGAGTTAAAAGTTCATACAGGTAGCCCAGGATCCAAAAATATGCGTCCATCCAAGTATTCCATTATGTAAAATGGAGTTCCGATTACACTCGAATCAGTGCACAAACAGAAAACCTTAGGAACTGGAACCTGTGTATGGATACCTAATGCCTCAATAACCTGTCATATTGAAATAAGAACACAAAACACATATATAAGCAAAAGCCCAGAACTGCGATAATTAATCGAGTGGTGCAGGTTTTAACTAGTATTATTGGTGACCGTTTCAATGTAACAATACACACATCGGATGATATATATATACAAGTCAACATATTGAGAATTTGAGAGCACACCTGAAATTCTCTCTCGACAGCATGAGCAGATTCAAGCAATTTGCCAGGGGGCTTCTTCCGCAGCACATATCGCTTCACAGAAGAACCCGAACTAACTTGCAATAGAAAAGTAGGGTTTGATTGACCATGCCCAAACTGACTTGCAACAAAACAGATCAAAATTCAAACCAAAACCTCAAAAACAAAAGAGAGATAGAGAAAGGCTGTTCGGTTGCCGATAAAATCAAGGAAAGGGAAAGAAAATAAATAAATCAAAAAATGTATCTTGGTGCCTCAACTTAGCCAAGGCTCAGTTGAGTACTACTTTTCTTCAAAACAAAGTTCCATATCTTAATTAGTACTACTTTTCTTCATTTTCCTACTCTGTTTTTTTTTTTTCTTCTCAGCAACCAAACGACATGTAGATGTGCAGGGAGAGGGAAATGGGAAACCTGAGAGACGGAGAATTTGGAGGGAGAGAGAGGAAAGGCGTGGACATGGGAAGCGGCATAGCGAAGCAAAGCATCGAGGTCGAACTGGTGAGCAGGATGTACTCGCTCTACAAGATCACAAGTTCGGCTCGCCATTTTTTCGCATTTATCGATCACAAATCGAATTCGAACAATTACCTGGATGAGCAGAGTCGATTAGAAAGAGAGAGAGAGAGAGAGAGAGAGAGAGAGAGAGAGAGCGCGCTCTGCTTTGCTTTGTAGATATCGAGGCCGGTTAGATCAAACGAAGACAGGCATGGGAGTTTGTCTATGCTGAGTTGGTGAAGACGATGATAAGGCAAAGGGTAAATTACACTGACACCCTCAGGTTTTTATTTAATAAAAATACCCCTTTATATTTGGAAAATTATATTTATTCTTTTGTTTTTATACATATAAAATAATAAAAATATTTTATTCATATTATTTAAAGAGAAATAACAATCATTTTATTTGATTTAATTCACACAAAAAAATAAATTTTTTATTTTTATTGAATTTTTTTAATATTTTAAACAATTTTTTTTATTTTATTTTTTAGATACACCTAATTTAGATATACTTAAAAAATATAATATTTTGTAATTTTCTTTTTAAATTCACCAAGTACAAATATATATATATATATATAAATTTAATATTATTGTAATAAATGTGAATTACGGTATTTGATAATACTATAATAAATATGAGTGAATAGGCAAGAAAAAAACATTAATGGTGAAAATAAAAATGAAAAATTATATTTATATATAAAAAATTATACAAAAAATATTATAAAAATGTTGTCATATGTGAATATAAATCATGTTTATGGATGTTTTGTTTTAAAGTGAAAGGTCATCATTAAATTATATCATTGTGTTTGAAAATTTTATATAAAGTTTATGTTTATATATCATCACTCAATAATAATATGATCAAATAAGATTTAATAATGGAAAGTTGTAAAATGTAGAAGAAAAAATGGTAAGAAAAATAGCAAAATAATTATTTAGAAAATTTTAGAATACGACATCAGCAATTCAATAGGTAATTTGTAATGAGATTAAAAATCTCACAGAGGAAAATGTAATTTTTCAAATGTAAAAGGGAATCTATATTAAATAGAAATCTCAAGAAGTATCAGTGTAATTTATCTTAGGGTGTGTTTGTTTGGATGGACTGAATAAGGGGATTAGAATCTACTGGACTGTTAATCCTGGGATACATTGTCCCTGGACTATTTGGTTGGATTGGATTTGTATCCCATATTTGTTTAATCATGAGATTAGATGTCAGGAAATCACTATTTGGTTGGGTAGGTTATAAATCTTATGTTTGTTTGAGATATTATGGAGAATGATAAATGTTCAAATGATTATTTCACCCTTTTCAATTATTTACTAAGTAATAGTAATATTAAACATATCTTTAATATTTTAATCATTTTCAATTAGATTAAATAAAAATTTATTTTATTTTTTACACAATTAAATAAATTTATTTTTTAATAATTAAATAAAATATCAATAAAAATATATGTTATTTTTTTATTAAAATTTAAAATAAATTTATTTTAAAAAATAATAATAATTAAATAATGAAATTAAATAAAAATCTATTAAAATTTAAATAATGAAATTAAATAAAATATAAACAAAATTTTAAAATAAAATATCTATAAGAAATTATTTTAAAAATTAAATAAATAAAACATCAATAAAAATTAAATAATATTATTTTATTTTTAAATTGAGACATTTAAATTTTATTGAATTTTACTAAATATAATATATAATTAAATAGTAGTGAGTCAAAATAATCATTTCATCACCTAATCTCATATCCCTTTTTATTTCTCCATTTGTGTCTCACCCCGATGGAACACAATAGTCTAATTGATATAAGACTAATAATCCAAAAAAAAACTAATAATCTGTTGCAAAAATTTTAAACCAAACAACAAATTATTAGTTCAGAGTCACATTGGTAAAGAACTTATTAGTTAGTCTGGTGTATCACTACGTGAGAACATGCTTACGTCACACCCTAATCAACCAATAATTTTTCTACGAGTAATGTTAGAGACCCCAAATATTCTACGAAAAGTTTTACCAAATGTCTCACATGGGTGTGGGACCCACACAATGTGGGTCCCACACCCATGTGAGACATTTGGTAAAACTTTTCGTAGAATTTTTGAGGCCTCTAGCATTTTTGTTTTTCTAAACGGGTGTGTGTGAGACATAATTGTATGCAATTATTATCATTCCAAATTTATAAAAAATAAACAAATAAAATTACAATTATAAAGGAAATTTTTTATTACAATTACGTAATAAAGAGAATCTTTATTGCTAATAATTGTGGCAGTGATTTATATGAATATTGAAAAAATAAATTATTAGGGTTTCTATAGTAATTTTACGTGATATTTAAAATGTGAATTAGAACAATAATGTATGAACTCACAAAAAAATAAATAAATTATAATGTCTAAATTTTAAGAGAAATCAATTCAAATAGCAAAATGCATGTCCACAATTTGCCCTACAACAACATTTGGAGTCAAATCAATCCAAATTTAAATTATGTGGATCAATTTTTATTTTTTTTCTTATGTGTGACTTATATTACATAATTGACCTTTGCATGATACTCATCTACGGTGTAGTGTATAATACTTCATCCTTTACAAATTTAATTATATTTAGCTAAACATGCACTTTATCTTTCATAATTGAACAGTTACAAAATATTTTCTTAATTTTACAATCAATCAGTTTCATTTCTCACCAAATTTCGCTATTTTTATGGTAAGAAATAAAATGACATATTAAATGAATTACATTTGTCACAATTTCCAGACAAGGAACTGAAAAGATAGATAGATACAAAAGGAAAAAATAATATTGGAAGAAATACTAGAGAGGTTTTCATCCTTAACTTTCAATATATATTTTCTTTATTTTTTTGACAACTCAATTCATAATTCATTCATATCTTTTTTAGGTTTCGTTTGACAAGTGACTTTTTTAGTCAAAAAGTTACTAAAAAAGTCAAAAAATCAACAACTTATACAAAAAAGTCAAAGATTTTCTTTTCTCTCTACTTTTTGCACATATTTTCGGAAAAAGCCAAAAAGTCATTCCAAACATACTAGTTTTTTTTACATCATATTTTAACCAAAAAGCTAAAAAATTACTAAAAAAATATGCTCTCAAACGAGGCCTTAGTAAATATAATTTATACAATAATACTAGGTAGTTCAAAATTTTGTAACTCAAATGACTCAAATCACTCAAAACGATATCGTTTTGAGTGTAAATGAGTGTAAAACAACATCGTTTTAACAGATTTAAGCCATTTGAACTATTTAAGTCATAAAATTTTAAGTTACCAAATATTTTCCAAATTTATAAGATAAGCAAGGGACTTTAGTACTTGCAAATTTAAACATTGGGCTGTACGCCTATAGTTGGTCCACATGCCTGGGTTCATTGGCCCAATTTCTTTCCCCGCTTCTTATTTTGATAAATAATTAAATGTATAATGAATTTGTTTTAAAATGACATGGATTTAGTTATTAAAAAAAAAAAAAAACATGTTAATCCTTATTTTCAAATGCAATGTTATCAATAAAAGACTTTGTTGGACTGTTACACAACTTTAACTTAATATATGAAATTTTTGGCATATATATGAAATTTTTGGCATATAATTAAATACTTGATTTAAGATTTAACCTAAACAAAATTATTTATTGATTTCCTAAAACCATCTTTATATCAAGGAAAAATTAGTTTAAGATCTCTCTCCCATTTTTAGTAATAGAAGAGATTCACAATATTATTTTATGATGTCTAAGGTCCCTCAACCCCATATCCATATATCACAGAGAAATTTGACTCTCTCAAATCAAACCTCGTCTCTCTCTCTCTCTCTCTCCAAACTCTTCTATTCAACAAAAACAGAGACTTATCTCCACTTCTAACCCTCTAGCATTCAACGATTTCATCTCCATCCTCACACAAAATCCCAAATATGTCCAAAACAATGCGAGTTCTTCACTTTGGCGACTCCGCCGACAGCGTCTTTTTTTAGCAATTCCTCCAGCGGCGGGCCATAAACCAGGCGACGAAGTTCTCGGACTTCCTCTCCATTTCTTTCAAAAACAAGTTGAAGGAGAAGCTTAGATCTATAAATCTCACTGGCAATCACCTCGGGCTCGAAGGACTGAGTTCTCTGATGCCTTGGTAATTAGCTATGTTCGGTTCAATCGATAGGACATCGATATCAGTGAGAGATGCGAAAAAGATTATGATGGCATCGCAATTAGAGAAGGTGAGATTGAAGCTGAGACAAATGGCGATGAACTTGATTTCGTACTTAGAGCTCGAATTCTCACGGATTCGCATTTCTAATCAACATATTGCAATTCAAATTCAAAACCCTCAAATTAACGCCGATAAATTCGATGCCTGTAATTCAAATTCAATAGCTCAACATGTAACAACCCTGACCAATGATTTGTCGTTAAACCATGATTAATTATGCCTAATGAGTAATTAAGATGAAATTCTAAATTAATGCGTGTGACATTATTTGTGTTTATATCTATCTGTTGTTGGAATATCTGTTTGTTTTTCCGTTCTGTTCTACCAATTGAAGGCCTTATCGGCGTCCGATCAAGAAATTGACTTGATTTATGTGTTATTTGACTTTTTAGAATTTTATGGTAAGGTTGATTGAAATTCGATTCAGAACGAATTAAATTAGAATAATTAATGTCAATTTGCTTAACTTTAATTAATTCTCTAAGCAAGCCTATATAAGGCCTATACACACCACTTGAGTTATCTTTTGTCCATCATCTTTGAGACTAAAAGAAACAAAACGTGAGAGAGAGGAAGAGGAGACCAAGAGGGTTGAGATCAAAACTTGAGCTTGGAAGAAATTGGTAGAGAATTCAAGGGAGTTGGTTTGGAGTCTTAATGAATTCACCAACTAGAGTTTAATTGAGAAGTTGAGGTAAAGATTCAACACTTAGATTATATAATTATGATATCTAGAACATGAATTCTTGAGGATTAAGTTGAATTATGCAAGAAATGCGCTAGTAAAGTAGAGAAGATGAACATTTCATACATGCATGGGCATTTCATGGACTTTGAGTTTTGATTTTAACAAATTCTCACATGCAAGGACCTATATTTGTTCAATTATGGGAGCTCATTGTGGTTTTGCACTTTAACACTCCATTGTACATGTTTTTAAAGGTTAAAGTTCTTGACAACACATGCATGTTATGTATACATATTGGTCAAGTTTGGGTTTTGAAGAATTCATTTGCTTTTGAGCCTTGATTTTGTGTAATGAACCTTAATTCATGATATTTCATAAATTTACAAGTGTTTTCTCAAGTTTTGGGGCCCAAAGGTTGTGTTTTGTAGCTTTGAATTTGACTTTTGGACTTAGAACATCAATCTGGAAATTCTGGAAATTCTAGAATTCTATCTCTCCGCTCGAGTAGCGGATCCTGCGCTCGAGCAACCACTCTGTGTTTTGCACCTCCGCTGGAGCTACCAAAAGTTGGCTCGAGCATAAAATGCACGCTCCCAAAAGTTTAAATGTTTTGCAGACCGCTAGAGCGACAAGAGTTGTGCTCGAGCGAAGACCTTAGTCTCATGCTCGAGTGACTGTCAAGAGTGAGTCGAGCTAAAAAATCACACAACCAGAACTTTTACAGAGTTTACAGACCGCTCGAACGAAGGAAGTTGCGCTTGAGCGACCATCTTTATTTTGGACACTATATTCGAGCGAAAGAAATTACGCTCGAGCGAAGACCCCGTTTTTAACAAATCTGACCAAGTGTTTTCAAGTGCATTCTAGCATCCTCATTGCATCCGACGCATTCTTAGGCCATAATTAAGACATAATAACGAGGAGACAAAGACTAGAAACACGCTAAGAACGAAACGAAATAAATTGAGTACTTTGAATGTGTGTTTCAATATATGTATCTGTTATGTTTATGTAGGTCATGGCCATAAGCCATCTTATTTATCTGCCATGTCTGTCTATTTTCGGAGCCATCTGTGAGTAATAACTTAGTAAAGCTATGTTCAACTTTATTTATTTTAAGTATGATAAATTAAGATCTGTTTTTTGAAATGATATGTTCTATACAATGAATGATTGTCCAATTCTGACAGTGTATTCATGGCATCCTTAGCATCATGTGTTATCTGTTAGTTGTTACCTGGTATCGGAGGTTCCATTATGGAACTTAATATGTCTGTTATCTATTACCCGTACCGGAGGCTTAATTAGAGAGCTTAGCATGTCTGTTATCTGTTACCCAGATCCGAAGGTTCATTTATGGAACTGGTTATACATAACTACCATTTGTTTTGTATTTGTCTGTATCTGTTCTGTTGGCGCTAATGGATGTACCACGTATGACTAAGCATAAACTCTGATTTCTATATATAAATATGAATCTGTTTCTGATATGAACTCTGATTTCTAAATCTGATATGGGACATCATTCAATTAAAACCCTTTACTCCGTTATTATTCACTGGACTTCCGCTCACTATTATATTATGTATATAGGTGGTCAGGTGCGTGACCAGGCTCAATGATGATCACCTGGAGCTTGTTTTGTCGGCCAATCCTTGTACTTCCCGAGGAGGTTCCGAAAGTCATGTGGTCATATTTTGTGAATGTATAAGATTTGTTTTCTTTTGGTATATGAACAAGTTTTTTGTTTATCTGTGCATTGGGCTAAGTCACAGTTTGATTATATTTGTGTAAATGAGTGACGTAAGATTGTCGTATTTATGATGTCACATGTATATATATAAGTTTTTTTTTTTTTTTTGAAAATTATATCCCATGTACGTCAGCACAGCTCAATGGACTATGTATGTTTTATATGTTTGCTTCCGCAGCCTCTTAATATGTGATAAACTGTTCAGAGGCCTTTAATAATCCAAGAATTACTGGCCGGTTACGACACTAACCCATAGGGGCGGGTTTGGGTCGTGACACAACAGCTCAACGATTTTGTGCTTATGGTTCAAGTTCTTCATTAATTGATTCCTCTTTGCACAAAAACACATTTTAATTTATATATATATATATATATATTTGTTGTTGTTGCTGCTTATTCACTCATATTTGTGATGAAGTTCTAGTCTGGCCAGTGAAAATTATTGTGCTAAAATTTCTCTGGTTTGGTTAAAACAATTTTCTTTGGTTTAAAATTGTGAATAAACATAGAGAAATTTTTAAACAAAGTCAGAAAAATTTCAATTATTTGTGAACAAAGCCAAAGAAATTTCAATTTTCTCTGAATTTCTCTAGTTTGAATTGAGAGAAATTCTCATTTCAGTAAGTCTTTTTTCTTCTTGGATGAATATTGCAGTTTGTATGATGAAAACTTTTGTGATCAATATGATGAACTTAAGGCATATGGTCAATGGGAAACTGGGGTTTTTAGTTTAGAGGATAGAAGTGTTGGGCCATTAGTCTTTTACCCTAGCTTTGCTTACATTTTTTAGCCTCTCCCTACTTGGCTGCTTGCCCCAAATTCATCTTCATACCTATCTTGAAAGTAAATTTTCAAATACTCTATTTTTTTAGAAGCCCCCCTAAAGTTTTGATTTTGAATCATTATTACAGTCCCTTGTTATTTGAACCTAGATAAATTCTTGTGAAAACCAGAGAAATTTTCTAGAAATTCAGAAAAAAAATCTCTAGACTGGAATCCAATGAAATTTTTTGAGAATTTCTCTAGGAAGTCAAGAGAAATTCTCTAGATCGATATTGAGAGACCTTAGACATTATAAAAATATTGGATGTCCTTTATGTTATAAAATCTTGTATGAGAGGGTTCAAGAATATCATTGGAAAATTCGAAGATCTTTAAAGAAAAATTTGAATTCTCTAGAAAATGATGAGAGGCTTAGATTCTTTAATAGTCACAACTAAGAACACAAAAGAAAGAGATGATGGAGATAAGAGATTGGATGATGAAGAAGGCATAGTAGTTAGAGAGAAAATAATGGCAAGGCTCTCCCATGGATCTCTCACTTTCACTCTCAAGGTTGATAATGGAGAAGGGAAATTAGTTTTTTCCCAAGAGTTATCTCTCCAAAATGCATCCCTTGTAAAGCTATGGATGGGTACTATTTATAGGCACTTCATGATATAGAATGGAGCCCATGTGCAAGGCACATGGGGAATATTCTCTCCAACAACCTTGTCCGAGGAGGTGACCTCTTCGAGGATGAGGAAAACCCCAAAGAGGAGATCAACCTCTCGGTGATGATCCTCAATTAGTGATCCCCTAGTCACACTTAATCAATGATCCCCAATCATCCCAAAGGGTCAGGAGTAATCCTAGAGGACGTCCTGTCGCAGAAGGGTCAGGGGTAGTTCAAGAAAATGTCCTGCCGTAAATATTGCTGAGTCTCACAAACCTCCTAGATCGTGCCACCTCGACCCAGGTATAGGCTAGTTTAACCGAAGAGTGAATTTATCTCCACCCACCGTCTTTAGGATTGGGTCCTTTGTTCAGACTCCGTCACGCCCATGGTTCTCGTGTGTAGATCCCTGAAAGCTCTGAGTCCACAAGTGTCCAGCGACATATTAATGGAGCAACTTCTAGATCGCATCTGAATCAGTTCGAAGCCAAGCATTTTGGATCTCTAGGTTCGTGGATCCGAACCCTTTCGAGTCCGAGTTCAAATAGGTCTCTAGGTTCATGGTTCCAAACCCTTTCAAGATTATGCAAATACCTCAGAGAATGGATCTCCTCCAAGGGTTTCATCTATTTTGAAAGCAATAGTTAACCTCTTCGGACACCCGTATGATCTGGACCTCATCGAATGGGCTTGTGGGGCTTTCTTTAGAGACATATACTTGAAATGTATCCTCCTCGGCCCAATTTGTTGACTTTCTTGTAGGCCCATTCAATAAAATTCACTTGGCCCATTTGGCAATAATTTCTTCAAGCTTACCAATTTTTGGGCTTTCCAATTGGGCCCAATTAATTAGTGGGCTCAAGTTAACCCCTCTTATATTTTGCTCCTTACATGTATGAGAAATTTTGAATTTCTCAAACATGCATATTTTCACTTCTTCGGCCATGCTTCGCATCACACCCTCGGGAATATTTTATCCTCATATGGCTTTTGGATAAGATTGATGACTCGACATAATTTATGGATAATATTGTCAACTAGTAAAGATAAGAAGGAATCCTATTTTTTTTTTTTTTCAACGAATTCAAGTAAATTATTTTTTAGAATTTTAGAACATCTGAAGAATATTACTCCATTCCAAGAAAAAAATAAAACACCCATCATTATTCATTTCATCATTTTTTTTTTAATTCTTGAAAGATAAGGCCCACATTTTTTTTTAGTCAAACTTGACTTTGCTTGGGCCCTGCCACCTCTCTTCATTTTTTTTAATTGCAACTTTCCTTTCTTGAAATTGATAACCTGCTTGGCCCTCTCTCTCTCTCTCTCTATATATATATATATATACTCAGAATATTTGAGGGAATATTCATGGAATCACACCTCTTCATTTTTTAATTTTTTTTTAATAAGGAAAAAGACAAAATCCTAATCATAGCTCACTTTTTTCCAAAACCCATTTTAGCATAATCCTTCTAGAAACACCATATCAGAATTTCATCTTGCTTTTGCGTCCCATTGAAGACCAACTTTTTGCTAAATGATTAAATAACCAAGACTCTTGCTCAGAGCATTTCTCATGACCGACGGCCAACAAAGCTTCTGCTGAGTGTCGACCAAACAAATCATTCGGACCCATTTTCTTTTTTGTTTTTTTAGAAAATTAAGAAAATAATGATCTAAACTTCATTCATCTTTTTGCAACAAAGGAGGAGTGAGAAAATAAAAGTTTTAGGGCCCACAATTGCCCCAAACCTTTTATTATCTGCAGTAAAAGGAATGAGAGTTTTTATTGCTGAACTAAGTTGTTCAAATAGATGTTAGATTTCTTGATAAAGAACACTTTGGATAAATGAATAAACTGAATGGATGAATGACTGTATGAATGTATGTATGGTTGAATGTATGTGCAAATATATTGTAATAACCCTGACCCGTAATTAGCTACTAATCAGTAATGTGCGGGGAGCAAATATTCCGGCAAGCCCGTACTCCTTTCTTCCGAGCTCCGTTACTGTCCGATCACCTGCGAGCAAACAACGATGAGCTACCCGGCGGTGTGTGCCCGGAAAACCCCTCCGACGATCAAGTTAGAACACACACACAGGGGATAGATAGAGAGAAGGGAGAGTGTTGAGTGTTTTTTGTGTGTCTCACCAAATGTTCATCTGTCCGCGTATGGGGGGCGCAGTCATGCTTATATACCTTCTGCGCCCCAAATCTACTCCCAGTGATCTCTCTACACGTGGCACTACTATCCCATCTGTCAGCATAAACCTTGCTGAGCACCACCTAACCCAACTGCCTGCCCATGCTCCTGGGAGCTCGGCAGCCGGGCAGTATCATCTTGGCCATCGTCTGCCATGCTGCGCTTCATGCCCTAGTACTCCAACAGCTAAGCTCAGATGAGGACCGGACTCGGCGGCATCTCGGCAAAGCTGAGCTCGGGACTACTCACACTTGTCTGCGGTCGACCTACCTGCTGAGCAAACAGGTACCTCGGTCCAACCTTGCCTTTCCTGGCGATGGACTTTTCACCTGACCGGCTTCGCAACCACGGATCCTTGCAGCTCGGTCAATCAACGTACTACCTTAACCGAACAGCTTCCAACAAGGCCGGGCCACACAACTTGGCCCAACACCTGTTTGGCCCAAATCTGTCTGGCACAACACTGTCCGGTCCAAATCTGTCCGGCACAACTCTCTCCGGCCTAGATTTGTCCGGCACAAATTCCATATCATTAATCTCCCTCTCAATTGCCCTTTAATTTCGTCCACAAAAGCGTGGCTGGGATTACTTATTTCGACCGGGATAACACTTCATCGGTCCTAAAAACGCGAAATGGCGACCGGGCTAGTTGACATTCCTGTCTACAAACTTGCTCGGTTATATTCCTCGGTAGACGTCCTCTTCTTCAATAATTGCCCGATTGTCACCTCGACTCTTCAACCTATCCTTTAAGTTCTGACGTCGTCATAAATGGGGACACGTGGCAGGCTTCCATTGGACCTCGAGCAGCCAACCCAGCCGTCCGCTAGAATTTGAATTCTTGGCAGTTTCTCCGTCTATACATACAAGCCCCCTCTGCCTCATTTCGCTCCTACTGCCTCTCTGCAATCCGACGCTTCTGAGCTCAAGCACCTTTTTCCAAGCCTCGTCTGCCATTCTTCGTGCTCGAAGGATTAGTCCCTGCCCTTCACTAGTAAGTCCTTCAATTCCTCTATTGTTGCCATTTTCTTAAATATTTCACATATTAGGGCACTAAAACATAGTTCTTAGAACGTAGGCCATAGAAAACGTCCCAAACCTCCCACTGTTCATGGTGTTCTTCATTTTCGCTGATGAACTTCGAAGAATTGGGGCGGACCGGGCTCCAGGTCTTCGTTTGATCCAAAAAACCATCTCGATCGAGCAAATAACCTGTTAGATATAACCATAGCAAGAACCGGGATAACAGAGGTCTTGGCCGCTCAACCGGGCTAAAATCTGGTCAGTTTGGGCGGCCGAGCTCTTTGTCAGCCTCTACGACCGATGTGGTTTGGCACTCTAGACGACCGAGCTAAAGTCAAGCTCGCTTTGCGCGACCACGCTCCCTCTTACACTTGGCCTCCTTTTCCTGCAGAGTCCAAGGGGACCACTATCCAATCCTGAGGCTCCCAAAGACCAAGCAGCCACAAATCACCTGACAGTGCCAAACCAAAGCCGAGCTAATTTAGCTGGTCGTAAATGGGGAAATTCCGCTTCCTCGTAGATACTTCGGCTGCCCTAGCTGCGTTCAGGGAGGAGTACGGCATCCCGGCCGATGTCCGCCTTGAGCTTGCAGAAATTGAGACTACGCTTTGGGGCAGAGAGGAGTGCCCCTTTACCGTGCTATCAATCATCGAAGGAGGCCTTCGTTTTCCACTCAACCCACCAATCACCGAGTTCCTCCGCCGCACCGGGCTTGCACCCACTCAAGTGTCCACCAACACCTACTGAATAATAAACGGTGTGCACGAGCTTAACAACCGGCTAGGCATTAACTTAGGTTTAGCCGAGATACTGCGGCAGTACACCCTGGGGCACACCGGCGACGGCCTTGCCTATTACCTTAAGATTAGGCCGGGCAAAGAAAAAATCGTGACCGGAACACCAGACAAAGACTTGCACGATGACGATTTCTTCTGGGTAACCGGCAATTATGAAATAGCCGACGTACCGGGCTGGTTCATAAGCAAGAACTTCGGTTCCACATATAAGCCGTGTTGTCTTGTTCGGTCAATTCGCTTTATTATTCTGCACTTAACCATTTTTCCTGTTCCTCCTGCAGCGATTCAAGCTTTGCAAGCAAACTACCAATACCCTAACGCAGAAGCAATCCGGACCGCGCTCCGCTACAGCCACCGAGATTACAACGAACTGCTCAACTACGTTCCAACTTATAGATACTCAGCACCCCGCCGGAGTAAAGTTACAGACTTTCTCCGTGCTTCAACTCCTCCCCGAGATCCAACGCTGCCAGACGTCCCATTTATCAAGTTAACTGAAGCCGAGGAGATGGCGAAAAGGAGTCGCATCAAAAACTTGCTCACTGCGACCTCGGGCAAAATACAGAGCATCGTTCCCCATTCCCGAGCTGCCGATCAATCCAGCGGTCCTGTAGTTGCCTTGGCGTCGCTGGCTGCCGGGCAATCCAAGCAAGAAGCTCGCTGGGCTAGCAAAAGGCCTCGCGCAGACCCATCGGCCGAGCTGGTTGCCGAGCTCACCACCGAGCAACCCACAGAAACCGCAGACCCAACTCCAGCCTGGCGACCGCAGCTTAAGCACCGGGGAAAAGACATCCCGGCCAACACTTCGATCAAGGGTGACAAGGAGCACCTTCTTGCCTTTGACCTCTCAAAAGCCCTGCTCCTACCGAGCGATGTGGTCGGCAGCGACCACGTTCCGGACACTCAGCTTGTGAAGTCTTCAGTCAAGTCCATGGCCAGGGTAAGTCTCATTCCTTTACTGAAATTTTTATTAAGTGTTTGTACGGTTTCTAATTTGATCTAGTTTTTCCCCTTGTAGGCCATCCAAAAGCAGCACCTGGTCATGGAGCGCATCCATCGACTTCGGCAAAAGACGGCCGACACTGCCAGCCAAGTCCAAGGCCTCCAAACAAAGCTTGGCCGAGCAAAGTCCTCACTTGAAATCGCCAATGCCGATAACAACCGGTTGCTCGGCCAACTCGATGAAGCCGAGAAAAAGAGGGATGAGCTCCAGGCCGAGCTGGACGCGCTCAAGCAGTCCAGGGAGAAGGATTGTGAAGGTGCAAATAATGCCGGCTTCAAAGAGGCGGAAGACAACTATAAAAAACAAGTCTTCGCCACCCAGGACATATATTTCAAAGCTGGATGGAAAGTTGCCTGTCAACAGCTCGGTCAAGGTCCTGATACTGACGTGTTTGCCTCTCCACCGGCTGTCTTCTTACCGACCTACCTCATTCCATACGCCAATGACATCTTCAGCGCGCTGCAGGCTGAGGCCGAGGAAAGACTGGAGGCAGACGTTGAGGCAGGAGACCAAACCGAGCAGGGGCAGACCGGCCAGACTGGGACCGGTGTCCAGGACCAGATAGCAACGGTCAACCTGGAAGCTGAGGAGGAATTCCCAGACCTCTTCCTTTTAGTTTAGTTTTCTTTTTTGTCTGCAAATGTAACCGGGCTAAGTTCCCCACCTTTTGTATTAACTCTTTATCAATGAAAAGCTTTAATTTCATCAAGTGTTTGCACGGTTTTCTCCATTTTTATCTTCAGCAAAATATCTCGGTTTGAATGACTACGTTGCACAAATCATCAACTATCTTGAAAGGAGTTAGCACCTCGGTAAACAAACTCATCTCGGTTGGAATCTCTGAGTTGGACAGAGCACCAACTCCTTCAACCGGAGTAACCCATCTCGATTGGAACCTCTGAGTTGGACAAACCACCAACTCCTTCAGCCGGAGTAACCCATCTCGGTTAGAATCTCTAAGTTGGACAAACCACCAACTCCTTCAACCGGAGTAACCCATCTCGGTTGGAATCTCTGAGTTGGACAAACCGCCAACTCCTTTAACCGGAGTAACCCATCTCGATTGGAATCTCTGAGTTGGACAAATCACCAACTCCTTCAACCGGAGTAACGCATCTCGGTTGGAATCTCTGAGCTGGACAAACCACCAAATCCTTCAACCGGGGTAACCCATCTCGGTTGGAATCTCTGAGTTGGACAAACCACCAACTCCTTCAACCGGAGTAACTCATCTCGGTTGGAACCTCTGAGTTGGACAAACCACCAACTCCTTCAACCGGAGTAACTCATCTCGGTTGAGAATTTCTAGTAATCAAAGCAATCAGTCAAAATGCTCAGTCAAAGAAGACACTTCTATATATTGACAAAAAGAATTACATTTTGAAGTGTAAGGCAAAAAAATTCTTTGCACAAAAAGGAAAACAAAAGCTAGAAATAGTACAGTTTGAGGTTGGCCACATTCCATGGCCTGGGTATTCCTCTACCATCGAGATCCTCCAAGTGGTATGCCCCCTTGCCCGCCAGACCGGTTATCTTGTAGGGTCCTTTCCAATTTGCCCCTAGTTTGCCTTCACCTGGCACCAGGGTGTTGCCCATAACTTTCCTCAAAACCCAATCACCTACTTTGAATGGTCTGGGGTGCACCATTTTATTGTACTTCCTTGAGAGTTCTTGTTGGTAGGCAGCAATGTGGATGAGAGCCTTTTCCCGGCACTTTTCCACCAAATCCATTTCCAGAGCAATGGCCTCGGCATTTAGCTCGGGTTCAAAACTTTCACTTCTGAGAGTGGGTATACCTACTTCCAAAGGTATGACCGCCTTCATGCCATAAGCCAAAGCAAATGGAGTTTCCCCGGTAGAACGCCGAGGGGTAGTTCGGTATGCCCAAAGGACGCTGGGGAGTTCCTCGGCCCACTTTCCCTTGGCCTTCTCAAGTCTCTTCTTCAGTCCGTCAAGAATAGTCTTGTTTGACGCCTCGGCTTGACTGTTGGACTGCGGGTAAGTCGAAGTGGAGTTGTAGAATTCAATCTTCAAATCTTCACAAAACCCTCTGAATAGGCGATCGTCAAACTGGGTGCCGTTGTTAGAGATCAAAATTTTAGGGACGCCGAACCGTGTTACCACATTCTGCCAGACAAACTGCTTCACATCTTTCTCTTTGATTGTTGCCAAAGGCTCGGCTTCAACCCACTTGGTGAAGTAGTCTGTTGCCGCGATGAAGAACTTCCGGTTGCCTGGTGCTGTTGGGAGTGGCCCCACTATGTCTAATCTCCACATTGCAAAAGGCCAAGGGTTGGTTAGGGGAAGAAGTTCTCTGGCGAGCTGGTGAATCTGGTGCACAAACTTCTGGCACTTCTCACACTTGCGAACATATTTCTGGGCGTCGGCTTGCATGCACGGCCACCAATAGCCTTGCGAAATAGCGCGGTAGGCCAAGGACCTGCCCCCTATGTGACTGCCACAGATGCCTTCGTGAATTTCGTACAAGAAGGCCTCCACGCTACTCGGGTGCACGCACTTCAGATAAGGACCGGTGAATGACTTTTTATACAACGCTCCAGATGGAGAAAGCCAAAACCGCTCTGATTTCACCCGGACTTTGTGCGCCTCTTTCTTCTCGGCTGGCAGAATCCGATCTCAGAGAAACAGGACTATAGGGTCCATCCAGGGAGGACCTAGCGCGGCGCAGAATACATCCATCTGTCCGGCTTCCTCTATGCTCGGCCGTGGAAGAAATTCAATTAACAGAGGGTTAGGAGATGTACAATCAACCATTGAGGCGAGACCGGCCAACTCATCAGCTCGGTCGTTCTCTTCTCGGCCAATCTGTTGAACTCTGATTGCCTGAAATTGCTTGACGTGGTCCCTGACCAAAGCTTGGTATTTTGCCATTCTATCGTCCTTTGCTTCATAAATCCCGGCGACTTGGTTAACTATAAGCTGGGAATCACTGTACACCATTAGCTCGGAAGCTTGTATCTGAAGCGCGCTTTTGAGACCGGCCAAAAGCGCCTTGTACTCAGCTTCGTTGTTGGATGTTGGAAAGCCAAGGGTGATAGAGTGTTCAATTGTCAACCTGTCTGGGGATATCAAAACTATACCTAGCCCGGCGCCGTGGCGGTTCGAGGCTCCATCAACAAAAAATTTCCACATCTCCCCCACAAAGAGCTTCCATCATTTTGAGGGGTCCTAAGAGGACTGCTAGGCTGTGCGGTTTCAAGTTCTGTGTTGATCGGTTCCAATTCGGTCGCCCTTGATGATTCGGCACCGGACTCAGCAAGTTGATCTGCAATGCTCAAGTCCGTAGGCGAATCACCAGGTTGCGGCATTATGACAGCTGCAGGTTCTGAGCTGTGTGGTTCCATTTCTTCCCCCTGGTGATGCGGGACCGGACAGAGCTGGTGGGTTAGTGATATTCAACTCCGTCATCGCATTATCGGGTGGTAAAACCGTACAAACTAAGGGTGCTTCAGTGGTGCGCGCATACTCCGCGTCGCTACCTCCACCAACTGGTTGTTTCTCGGATGGTCTTACGTGCACCTCATCATCTGCTGCGGTAATATCGACCGGGCATACCAGATGAGTTCCAGGTGAAAATTCGGCGACGAAGCCGGCCAAAGTCTAGGCTTTGATGGTGGTGCGCGGCTGGAATTTCACATCAAACTGTCCCAACTTGACCGCCCACTTAAGAATCCGCCCGGAGAAGTCTGCCCGCTCAAATAAAGCTTTGAGGGGGAATTCGGTCAAGACGATGACGGTATGTGCATGGAAATAGTGCGCCAACTTTCTTGAAGCCATCATTAATGCCAAAACAAGCTTCTCCAACGGCAAGTATCTTGACTCTGCCGGTAGCAAAGTTTTACTGACATAGAAAATGGGGAGGTGCTTGGTTCCTTCAGCCCGGACAAGCACCGCACTGACTGCATGCTGTGATACGGCCAAATAAAGATAGAGCTCTTCTCCAGGATCCGGTGTGACCAACAGTGGCACTGAAGATAGATACTCCTTGAGCTCGGCCAAGGCTCGGTCACACTCTTCATCCCAGGAAAACTTTGATTTTAAGGACTGAAAGAAAGGGCAGCAGCGATCTGATGACCGGCTTATAAATCGATTAAGCGTAACAGCCATTCCGGCCAGATCCTGCACGTCTTTTGCCGAGCTAGGCCGTTTTAACTCTTGCACGGCTTGGATTTGTGTACGGTCTGCTTCGATACCTCGATTCGTGACTAGGAATCCCAAAAATTTTCCAGATCCCACGCCGAAGGCACACTTAGACGCATTCAGGCGTAGCTTGTGTTTTTTGAGAATGACGAACATCTCGGACAAGTCGGACAAATGATCTGCCTGATGCCGGCTTTTGACCACCATATCATCAATGTAGGCTTCCATTGTCCGGCCCAGCAAAGGAGCAAACATCTTGGTCACCATCCTCTGAAAAGTTGCCCCGGCGTTCTTCAAACCAAAAGGCATAACTCGGTAGCAAAAGATCTCCCTTGGTGTAGTAAACGAGGTGATTTCGCGGTCGGGGCCATGCATGTCAATCTGATGATAGCCACGGTAGGCATCCAAGAAACTTAGCCTGTTATGTCCAGCCGTCAAATCCACGAGCTGGTCAATTCTAGGCAAAGGGAAGCTATCTTTCGGACAAGCTCGGTTGACGGTCTTGTAATCAACGCAAACCCGCCACTTCACATTCTTCTTCGGCACCACCACTGTATTTGAGATCCAATGAGGATAGTGTACTTCTTGAATTGCTCATGCCTCTAGCAAATTCTTGACTTCTTCCGCAACTACCTCGGCGTGATGCATCGCCGATCTCCTTGTTTGCTGATTGACTGGCTTGGCACCGGGGAAGACATTGAGATGATGGCAAATAAAACTAGGATCGAGGCCGGGCATGTCGTAAGGCGACCATGCAAAAACTTCGATGTTGGCCATCAAAAACTCAACCATCTCGGTGCGTTCTGTGGCTGTAAGGCTTGAGCCGAGCAAGAAGAACTTGTCCGGCTGCTCTGTATCAATTCGCACCTCCACCAATTCCTCGACAGCTTTGTCTTCGGCCTTGGTGCCCACATCATCCAAGACACCCTGGTCCTCCGGTCCCTCAATCATTTGAACAAATCCTTTGGCAGCCCGGCTCCCGTTGACCGCCACGAAGCACTGCTTTGACATGACCTGATCGCCCCAAATCTCCTCGATTGCCCCCATAGCCGAGGGGAATCTCATTACTTGGTGGAAAGTCGATGCCACGGCTTGCATAGCGTGAAGCCACCCCCGTCCAAGGATCAAATTGTAAGTAGATGACACATGTAATACCCAGAACTCCACTTGTTTGACCACGGATCCCGCTTTGACCGGCAGGATAATCTTTCCCAAAGGCCACTCTGGTTGTGAGTTGAAACCAACCAACGGCGATGTCGCCGAGGCCAAATCCGTATCTCGGAGCTTGAGCTGTTGGAAAGCGTTGTAGTATATGATCTCGACCGAGCTTCCCTGATCGATCAAGATCCGTTTCACTTCAAAGTCTTTAACGCGGAGTGTAACTACTATGGCGTCATTGTGCGGTGTCTGAATGCGCTCTAAGTCCCTTGAGGAGAAACTGATCACTTCTTTCGCTTCCGTCCTCCCCCTCTTGAGCGCAGGCTGAGCTGACAAAACTTCCCTCATGTGCTCTGCCTTCTTGATCATACCATAGAGCTCGCAAACGCGCGCCGGTTCCACTATACCGTGGATCACATTCACAACCCCTTGAGGAGGTGCATCTCGGTCGTCCGGCCCTCGCGGATCAACCGGAACTTGATTTGCCTTGACGCCCCCATCAATGTAAAGATCCAGGTGCCCGGCCGCGACTAGCTCTTCCAGGTGTTGCCTCAATGGAAAACAATCCTCAGTCCGGTGGCCTCGCTCCCGATGAAACGTACAGCGACACCGTGGATTGTAGCCCTTTTGTCCATCGCCCAACTTAGCAGGAAACCGGACATACTTCTCGTCTCGGATTTCACTAAGTATGCGATAAATTAGAATCTTGAAGACCGTGGTTATGCCAGTTCTTGCCTTCAACCTTCTGTTTGCATCCGCTATGTCATCTCGGGGGTAGTCATCCCGGTCATTCCGACGTCCTATACCTCGGTTTTTGCGATTCGAGCCACGGTCCGATGCCTCGGCTCGGTCACTTGAGCGGATGGACTCTTGCCCAACTACGTGCACTTTGCCTGATGTCTTCTTGTCTGTTGCTACCGGAGTTTCCTTCACGGTAGATGTTGACGCGTCATCCTCGACTCGGATGTGCTCATTGATGCGCTGCATGAGCTGGCCCATGGACGTCGGCTGGTGCATAGTAAGCGAGTCCCGCAGTCTATATCCGATCGGAAGACCACGCTTGTATTGAGTGATTGCAAGGTTGACCGGGCAATCTAAGATCTCGTTGAAGGTCTCCCAATACAGAGAGTTGTATGCCTTCAATGTGTCGCTCGGTTCCATCTTGACACTCAGTAAATGATCGACTTCCTTTGGTCTTTTTGTGTTGGTTTTGAAGCGCGTGATAAACGCTTCGGCCAGCTGATGCCACCTCTCTATACTCTCTTCCGGCAGCCTTTCAAACAACTTTAAGCCCAGTTCGTCTAAACTGGACGGAAAGATGAGGCACATAAGAGCGCCATTCCACCTATGTCCGGCCATGACCTGTCAGAAATGACTTACATGCATGTAGGGATCGGTTTTTCCATCGTAAAGCGTGAACTTTGGCTGGTGGAAGCCCACCGAAAGCGGTGTAGTTTCTATTTCCAGAGAGAAAGGAGTGGCACTCAACCTGGCCAAATCTGAATCCACTAGGGGTGGCGCTGCTTGGCGGGGTGGAGGCATTCCGACCTTTTCGCTGGCGTGAACCCCGTAGGATAACCGCTGGAACGCCGGTATCCTCTGAGCTTCGCGCCGGCGAGCCCGTTCCTTCAAGACCGCCCGTAAATCCTCTGAATGAGTGGAGTAAGAGTACCTCGATGTAGTCACCGGACGTGAGGGCCGATAGGTGCTGTCTTGTGCGCTAGACTTCTTTGCATGCATATCGGAATCACCAACCTGGTATCTTTTGGTGATAGAAATAGACGGAGTGCGTCGCTGACTTTGTTCGCCTGAACGGCGGGATGGGGTGCGCTCACTGTGGTCACCCACTCCAGCTACACCTTTCCCTTTGACATGCTGCTTGAGCTCCTCCATATCCGCCGTCATTCGCCGGATGACAGCGTCTTGGTCCCTCACTTTATGTTCCAGACGTCGAGCATGTGATTCTCTCCGCCGTCGATGACCGTCCGGACTTCGTGAATGACCATAACTTCTTCCACGCTTATCCCGCGCGTCTCTTGACTGTCCTCCGGTGGGCGTCTCCAAGTCCGCCATTGGATGGATGGCGGGAGGTCCCTCTCTTCTTCGGGTATACTCCGGTGTGGCTCCGTCTATGGCAGACAACAGAAACTCGTCGTTGTTCGCCATGGACGGCGATCAGACTAGCCTGGAAGACAAGGTTTTGTCTGTCAAGTCTTCCCACAGACGGCGCCAATTGTGCGGAGAGCAAATATTTCGACAAGCCCGTACTCCTTTCTTCCGAGCTCCGTTACTGTCCGATCACTTGCGAGCAAACAACGATGAGCTACCCGGCGGTGTGTGGCTGGAAAACCCCTCCGACGATCAAGTTAGAACACACACATAGGGGATAGATAGAGAGAAGGGAGAGTGTTGAGTGTTTTTTGTGTGTCTCACCAAATGTTCATCTGTCCGCATATAGGGGGCGCAGTCATGCTTATATACCTTCTGCGCCCCAAATCTACTCCCAGTGATCTCTCAACACGTGGCACTGCTATCCCATCTGTCAGCATAAACCTTGCTGAGGACCACCTAACCCAACTGCCTGCCCATGCTCCTGGGAGCTCGGCAGCCGGGCAGTACCATCTCGGCCATCGTCTGCCATGCTGCGCTTCATGCCCAAGTACTCCAACAGCTAAGCTCAGATGAGGACCGGACTCGGCAGCATCTCGGCAAAGCCGAGCTCGGGACTACTCACACTTGTCTGCGGTCGACCTACCTGCCGGGCAAACAGGTACCTCGGTCCAACCTTGCCTTTCTTGGCGATGGACTTTTCACCTGACCGGCTTTGCAACTACGGATCCTTGCAGCTCGGTCAATCAACGTGCTGCCTTAACCGAGCAGCTTCCAACAAGGCCGGGCCACACAACTTGGCCCAACACCTATTCGGCCCAAATCTGTCTGGCACAACACTGTCCGGCCCAAATCTGTCCGTCACAACTCTCTCCAGCCCAGATCTGTCCGGCACAAATTCCATATCATTAATCTCCCTCTCAAGTAATTAAAGATGTTAATTAAGTGAATAAAATAAATTACGGGATTATTATGTAAATTGCATGAGATTTGGCTTTCTATCTGTCACTTGTAGAAATATTTGTTTAGAATTCCGCTTTGATATGAAAATTGAAAGCCTTATCGACATCCGAAATCGAAATTAACTACACTAATGTGTTATTTGGAATTTTTAGAATCATTTGGCAAATTTTATTAAAAATTGATTCAGTTTGATTCATTAAGTTACGTTTGGCTAGCTTAATAATCCAATTAATGCATTTTTGACATCATAGCTTTATATATGGGTCTTAAACTCATTTTGAGCTCATTTCTTTTACCCCTTAGTGCAAAAATCTGAGAATAGATTCTAGAGTGAGAGTGAGACTCCATTTTAGAGAGAGAGAGAGTGTGGATTCAAGGAAGAAGTGAAAAATTTTGCTAGAGTAGCTCAAGTTTGGCAAGGATCTTGTGTAATTGAGGGCTTCTTGTGAGCATCTAACCCATAATTCATGAAGAAGGTGTGTTATAAAGATGCATTCATGGAGTTGTTAGGATCATTTGCATGTAATTTACATATGGTTGTGAAGAGGATAGAGGATTTGACTATACTTTCACTTCCACTTGCATGTGTATATATATGTAGAGGCTGTCATTTGAGTTTGATTTTGAGCATCTAACTTATTTTGGGAGTTATTTGGTGCGTGCATGTTAGAATCACCACGTTTAATCATTGAAATTCATGTTTTGAATTACATGCATGGAGTTGATAAGTTCAAATTTACTAATTTCATGAGTTTTGGAGAAAAGAATTGTGTGTTCTACATGCATAAAAGTTTTGGTTCTAATTTTGGTAAATTCATGGGTTTTGACTAAAAAGAATTGATGAAAATCATACATTCATGTTTATGAATAAGTTTTGTGAGTTTATGAACAAGCCATCCACGAATTTACCATTAAAATTGCTTTTGAAGCTCAAAACCCTGTTATGAAAAACCCAGATTTTTTAAGGCCGCTCGAACGGGGGATTTGCCGCTCAAGTGGACATTTCGTGCATCCAGTACTTTTGCCGAATTTTACAGTACGCTAGAGCGGGGAAGTTCACGCTCGAGCGGAGCTCCATTGTCTGCATTCCCGCTCAAGCGGGGAAAGCCACGCTCGAGCGTGGACCTCATTTTCAGAAATTGTGCCTAAGTGTTCCAAGGCGTGTTTTGGCATCCTCATTGCATCTTAGGCATTCATAAGCCTTAATTAAGCCATAGTAATGAGGTTATGGATTAGAAACACACTAAGAAAAGAATGTACTAAGTTCCGAGGCTGCAAGGGTGTGTGTGTTAAGTAATGTGTTAAGAATGATCATGAATCAACGTAATGAAAGCTAAGCCGTATTGGCCACATGAATGTGTAATGATAAGATACGTTTGTGTTATGTGCCTTTGTGTTTGTAGGTCAACGTCCGAGAGTTGATTGACCGCTTACTGGAAACACTGTGAGCAACGTTATCGTAAAGATACGTTTATATGAATTATGTTCCAAATGAAATGTGATAAGCTATGATTTCTGAAATGATATATGTTTTCGTGAACGAATATTCCATGTTTGAAATCTATTCTGGCATCCATAGATAGTCCCAAGTCATGGGGGACGGCATGAAAATGCGGGTCCATGACATACAAGTAATTACGAGATCTTGTTAGCCACTTCATTGTGGTAATATGTGTTTAATCGGCATCCGGAACCGATTACTCTAGTCGGAAGACGTTCTGTGATGTGTTCTATCGGATGTACCATTATTATGTTATGATATGAGAATGATTATGCTCTGATCTGTTTTCCGCTTATGATATGTTCGGATTTCGTTCACTAACCCCTTTACCTTAATGTTATTCACTAGGCTTTAGCTCACTGTTTGTATATATATGTATATAGGTGAACATTCTGGAGTGCAAGCCCGAAGGCTTTTGCCTAGTGCTGTGTTTCTGTTGTCAGCCAACCACTGCGCCTCACGTGGAGGTTCCTGAAGTGTCCTATGTTCAGTCCTTTGGGTTCTGTATATGTATAAGACTTGATTTGATGTTGTTGGCTATACTTAAAATACTGTAATGTGTGTGGGTATAACGTATGGTTGACTATCGGATATGTATATAAAGTTTTAATTATTCTGTTTCATATAAGTCAGCACAGCTCATTGGACAATTATATTTATGTATTTGCTTCCGCTAGCCCCTTAATTTTGTTAATCTGTTCAGAGGCCTTCGGTAATCCAAGGATTACTGGCCAGTTACGATGCTAAACCTATAGGGGCGGGTTTGGGTCGTGACAGAGTGGTATCAGAGCATGAGTTATACCGCACACACATGTCCATATGAGCTATAGGATGTCTTAGAAATGAAATAGGGACATTGCATTATCATGTGTAAGTATGTGAGCTATTATGACCATGTCCTTATTGAAAATACATTGACATGAAACCTTTGTACATGATCAAAGAAGTTAAGTGGAATAACATGTAATGTTAATTTCAATATCGAATGTGGAATCTATGTGAGTATGAACATATGAAAGTATAAACACGTCTGATATGAAATGAAATGTGGAATCAAGGATAGTTTTCCTTATATTAATAAGCACCCTGTTTATGTGTAGCCCATGGAAAGGACAAGGAATATAGACGAATATGAATCTTCTGACGCTAGAATTAGCCGGTTAGAAAGAATGGTTGAAGCCTTAACCAAAAATCTGAAACAACAGCAACAAGGGCAAATACACGTACCTGAACCAGCTAATTATGATATGATAACACTGACACAGAAATATAATAAAATGAAACCACCAGAATTTCAGGGGGGTATTGAACCGTTAAAAGCTGGGCTTGGGTTTTAGAAACTGAGAAAATCTTTGAGGTATTTCTGTGTACTGAGGTACATAAGGTTTTGTTGGCAACATTCACACTTAAAGAAGAAACTAGGAGATAGTGGATATTAGTAGAAAATGATAATGAAGGTGTGACGTGGGAGAGGTTTAAAGAAATTTTCTTCAAAAAATACTTTCCCTAATGCATCCGGGATAGGAAGGTATCCGAATTTGAACAACTAAAACAAGGCAATATGACTGTGGCCGAATATGAAACAAAATTCACCGAACTGGCCCGATATGCGCCCCACATGATAGACACGGACTACAAAAAGGCTAGAAAATTTGAAGGTGGGCTTGACTTAGATGTGTTTGATCGAGTTGGCGGCTTAAAATTGCCAAAATACGTGGATGTTCTTGATAGGGCCTTAATGTCTGAGGCAAACATAGCAGCCTTGAAAATATCAAAATCAACATCATCAACTGAATCTGAAAGAGCGAAATAGAAGAAACAAAAGGTTGAAATGACTTGTAACTCGATAACTTCAGCGAATGAAAAATCTAGGGCGAAAACTGTGAACAAAGAAAGCCGGGGAAGCAATGTGAACAATGGTATACCTAGTTGTAAAGAATGTGGGAAACAACATTGGGGCATTTGTCGCCGTCTGTCAGGGGCCTGTTTTAGATGTGGTCAGAAAGAGCACTTGACTAAATCTTGCCCTCGAACTCATCCGAACAACACTAAGCCTAATGCTAGTACGACTGGCTCGTCCCTACACCCTAGTTCCAGAAAATGCTCGGAATACTGAAACGACTGACGCAGGTATTACCTTAACTATGTGCAATTGTTTATATGGGAATTTGTGTGGAAGGTGTACATTCCTTAACTTGATATAGATTGTGGACATGTTAATTAGACCAATTGAGTTATTAGAATTATGAACCCTAGTTATTGACTGTCTTGAAGACTTACTATTTAATGTAAATTTTATGTGAAATGCTCGAAACCCTATGACGAATCACTTGAGCCTTGGGAATTGTTGAGACTTATGGACAATGAGAATTTGCTGGGTTAAACCCTTGTACCGTATTGTAAAATTTAATATGAACTGTTAGGTATGACCCTTTGAACTATGCTATAATTATTGGACATGGGAATACGTTATGATTGACTATAATTGAGAACCTATGTTAGTTTGGAAGAATGAACTTTTACTTATGAAATTACGAATGAATGTCTAAATGATCATTGATTCTAGACTCGTATCCGTACACATATGTCCTTGCTTGTACACTTTGAGACCTACTGCCCGATGTGAATTATATGTGTGATGCTTCAGACTCTTTTGTGTAACAACTACCTATACTATGGAGAATGTTTAGACCTATATATGACTATACCTTTGCCCAGAATGATTGACATGATTATTTGTTTGATAGCTTGACCGTTGGGACTATGACTCTGGGATTGTGTGACTAAACCCTGAATGATAAATTCTAAACTGAGGATTGTGATTGTTGAACATTGACAAGATTGTTTGACTAGACCAGTGAGCCCATGCTTTAATGACTGTATGACCGAGTTGAAACTTCTGTATAACGATCTACTATTGTGTACCACCGAGAAACTTTATGTGATACACCGTTGTGTACCTTATGCTTATATGAAAACTCATTTGGGAACTTATTATATTGACTGTGATGCTTACCTCGTGATATGAACCATTACATACCTGTGCACCCACATGTGAACTTACTTGGAGAATGTAACATTGTATATGACCTGAACTCTTCAATATGAACTATTGTGATACATAACTCTGATGTGATTTGAGAACCGAGGAACTTAGAACAACTGTAGAACTACTGACTATGCACTTAAGCGAATGAAGTATGAACTATAGAACCTAATGTGCTTCGCTTGGAAATAGTAAGGATAGAACTTTCACCTGATCTAACCTGATAGAACCGTGGTTTGATAAGACCTTTGTTTAACTGATGGAACTCCTGTTTAATGACTCACACTTTGAACTTTTATTTGATATGACTGGGTGGAACTTTCAACTGATATGACCTGATTGAACTTTCATTGATTTGGTCTGAGGAGACCCTTATTGAGAGCTATTATCTGATCGAATACATTATGGGGGATTGCGAATTGTTTATGCTTGAATAGCAGGGCCGTGTTGCTAAGGAACTAACCGAATGGGAATTAGAATCAATCTTGAACCCTTAGGAAGAATGTGAACTGTCAACAGCAGACTATGTGATTACGAATGGCTTCTTACTATATACCTGTAACCGATTAGGGAAAACACGTGAATGAGATTATGAAATTTGGTAACTTGTGCTTGGGGAATATAGGAATACCGTATACATGACATGTGGTTAATTACTCTGGTATTACCATTACTACCATGAACTTGGTTGACTAGAGCATGATTGTTTTGGTGTTACTGTACTTCAAAATTGATGGGATTTGTGGCAACAGACTGGTTGATTATAAACTCTGACTACCTGGGGGTATATGTAATCAGTATGACTGCTTCTGTGTTGACACATAGTACGATTGAATCTGTGGAAACTGAGGTTGATGAATAGTATATGAATGATTACTTTGAAATTTCGTCTACCGCTATGGGGTTAATGTACGAAATTGCCTTGTATTTCTGCTATACTTTGGATGACCTGGATTAACTGTAATGGATTACCGAATTGAAAACCAAGTTGAACAAAGACCGGATGAATGACTCGGAAATGAATAATCAAATCTCTATAACTTAACGGGGGAAATTACTTATGAAAATGGAAACAGTGTGAATCTATGACCTCGATAAGTACTTGATATAAGTAATGTGATTAATAACGTAGTAAAGTTGTGTTCAACTGTATTTGTTTTCTGTATGTCTAAAGGGGATCTGTTTTTTGAAATATTATGTGTTGTGCAATGAATAATTGTCTAATCTCTGACATGTATTCGTGTGACTCTTGGTATTATGTAATATCTGTTAGCTGTTACCCGGTATCTGTAGACACCCCATTTTTGACCGACCTTAAGACTCAGACGTCACCGATTGAGCGCTTGGTGATGTTGCATATCGTGCTCGTTCAGAGGTTTCAGAGTATCGGCTGCGAGCCTTGTCTCCGGACTTTCGGACTCTTTCATGCTTTGCCTCGGTTTGCAAACCAGGCTCTGTTTTCTCTGTTTTCTCTTCCTAAAGGGAGGGAGAGGTCTCGTAGATCATCTCTCAGTGGCCGTAGGCTACGTGTTGTGGTCATAGGCCATTTTGCCCGTTTGGAGTCCGGTTTCTAGTTTTTCGGAGCCGTTGGCCGTGTGCCTCGGTTCGGGTCCGCTTAACCATCTCCATTTGCTCCGATTTTTGGCATACTTCTTATTTGCTCCCTTTTGAGGGACATTGTGGCCTGAGAAACCGACTTCGTGGTCGAACATCACTCCCGGTGCCTAACAGTCAGTTTTCGGGGCCTCGGGCTGCGCGTTCCGACCCCCAAACCTTCGTTTTGCATTGGTTTTGGTTCATTTTTGGCAGGGACCTCTGTTTCATTGGTAAGAAGGCCGTAGAAGGGTGGGAGGCCAGTAATTGTTCTGTCAGCCAACTTTATCCCTTCATCGCCCTCCGTCGCCCAATTTTCCTCACTTCAAAGCCAATGTTGACTATCCTTGGGCCATTTTCTTGCACCCTAAACCCCATATTTGTGATATACACATCTGGGAGGCCACCAATATTTGGTGGCCGGCCAGTAATTGTTGTTGAACCTTTTGAACCCCTTTGAAAAGTGGGTTGTTCTCTCTCCTGGTTCACTATTTCCAGTGTTTAACCACAGGGTTGTGTTGTGCACACATCAGAGGCTCTCTTTTTGGGGTGGCCGGCCACTGATGCTTCTTGACCCTTTTGACCCCTAGCCGACCGGCCATGGGAGGTAGCCGGCCGGCCACCTAAACCCTAGATAGCTGGCCGGTCATGATCCTTGTACCCTGTTCCTTACAGCTGTATATTCTGTTTCCCCCCAGATTGTGTATCCGGGGGGGTGCATTTTTGGGGGGAAACTTGATTCATTTCCCTCCATTTTCCCCTCCATTTTCCCCCCATTTTGTCTATATAATAGTAGCCCCAGCTCTGTTATTAGGGTTACAAAATTTCCCTTTGAGCTCCCTTGTTGTGTCTCTCTCCCTCTATACCTCCAAGCTCCAAAACTCTCAAGTTCCTACTGTAACAACCCTCATACTGTTTACTGATTAATGACTGATCGATTACCGATAATCACCGATTACTGTTAAACGAAACGGATAATGACTGATAACTGACTGATAATCGAAACTGAATTGACTGAGTATACGTTAGTTAATTGCATTCTATCTGTTTGATTGTTTGATTATCTGTTCATGTTTATATGTTTAAACTGCTAATTGAAGGCCTTATCGGCGGCCGAATTAGAAACCGATTGATGTTCCGTGACCCTCATAATTAATGTGATTTTATGGTATATTTATCTGAAAACTGATTAGGTATGATTAAATTAGATTAAAATAAGCCATTAAAGAGTTTGCCATATTTACCATTTTGCCACTATCTCATATACACACACTTGAGCCTTATACTTGAATCAAAACACATTTGCTCAGCCATTTTCTTGTGCTTAACCGACCAAGAGAGGGAGAGGGAGAGAAATTGAGTTCTACCTTGTGAATTGCTTGGAAATTGAAGGAATTGGAACATAGGTTGCAAATTTAACTTCCTCACCTTGTAACTAAAGCTCTAGGTAAGGAATTCAACCCCTCTTTGTTGTGTTTGAGCTCATTCATGTTAGATTCTTGAGCCTCTAGTGATTCAAATCTAGAATTGGTTCATTGTGTTGATTTGGAACTCATTTCATGCATGCATGTTTGTAATGTAGATATTTGAGTTGTTTTCATGGCAAAAGGTTACATGCATGTCCATCTTTTGGTCATACCCCATGAATTCATCATGTTCTTGAAGAAATGAGTCCATTTGAACAAGCTTTGAAGATTTAATTCGGTTTAAAAATTCATGCATGACATGTTTGAATGTTGTTCTTGAAAATGGGTTTGAATGTGGTTTTAATTGACTCACCTTTGGGGCTTGAATTCATAAATTGAGCTTTGAAACTTGTTATACATTGAATTTAATGATGTTTTCCAGAATTTGGGCCCAAGAGGTCGAGTTTGGAGTGGTTGAATGCTTGGTTTGAGCTTGGGAGGCAGATCTGGAAATTCCAGATTTGGCTTCCTCGCTCGAGCGAAGGATTCCCCGCTCGAGCGAGCACCTTTGTCCAGGGCTCCGCTCGAGCGACGATCGCGCGTAAAATTTCAGCATCCAGTACTTTTACTGTTTTGCAGACCGCTCGAGCGAAGGATTACTCGCTCGAGCGAAGCCTTTGATTTTGGACTTACGCTCGAGCGGAGAAAGTCTCGCTCGAGCGAAGCCCCTATTTTCAGCAAACTATGCAAAATGTTTTCTAAGTATATTTTTGCATCCTCATCCCATCCTAGGCATTCTTAGGCCTAGTTTAAGGCATCTTGATGAGGATATCATTGTAGAACACACCAAGGCAAATTAGGGATTAAGTTATGAGATTTCCCAACTGTGTAGCTTAGTGTGTTCAACCTGTGAACTGTGTAGGGTTGGCAACTGGGGAGACAAGCTCTAGCATACTGTAGCCCAGAACTCTGTGAGTAACAATTGTGTAAAGATATGTTCAACTGATATTTTTTGAATACTGAACTGAACTGTTTACTGAACTGGTATTACTGAATGAATGTATGTCCTTTATTTCTGAACTGTACTGTGGCATCCTTAGTATCTACGGTTTACTGTTACTGTTACTGTTACAGAGATCTCTGTCGGTTCCCTCGTGGAGCCACTACTGTTTACTGACTGATGGCCATCATTACTGTTCGGTCTTTCAAGACCTACTGTTACTGTTATGCTAATGGATGTACCACATATGACTGTTTACTGTACTGAACGACTGAAATACTGATTGAATTGAACTGTTTTCATTACTGTAAGGACATTCATTCTAAACCCCTTTACGCTTTATGTTATTCACTGGGCTTTAGCTCACTGCTAATATATATATGTAGGTGTACAGGCACCAGATCGGAGCTAGGAGCGTCAGGGTTACTCCAGTTTTGTCAAGCCAGCCTTTGTGCCTCACTGCGAGGTTCCGAGTTGCCATGCTATGGCTTGGGGGTGTTTTGGTTGTTTCCCCCACCTGTCTTCTGTACTGTCTAACTGTTCTGTATAGACTGACTGTTTACTGTACTGATATAAAGGGATTAGGTCCCTGTACTGTGTGACTGTAAATTTTGTATAGACCGTACTGTTTTGTACAGACGGAATGTTTTCTGTACTGTTATGTAGGGTTGAGTCCCTAGTTTGAATGGATGTGAATATTGTTCATACTGTTCTGTACCGTTTATGTATGAATGCATGGAAAATCTTTTGCATACAGACTGTCACAGCTCATTGGACATTGTTTAATTACTGTATTGGCTTCCGCCAGGCCCTGTACTCTATTTTACTGTATTTCTGTTAAGCAGGCCTTCGGTAATCTCGGATTACTGGCCGGTTACGGTGCTAAACCCATAGGGCCGGGTTTGGGTCGTGACACCTACACCCCTCTCTACACCACCACCTAGCACCATACCTCCAACCTCCATTGCAGCCACTTGAAGTTGTTTTCCAGAGCTAAGGAGCCACCAAACTCAAGCCAAGAAGCTGTCAAGGCATAGTCTTCAAGGGTGAGTTCCATTTTTCCCTTTTCTAGCCTTTTCTTGATTTATACATTAGCCATACTTGCTTACTGTTTTGGGCTCCGACCCTAACTGGAACTAGGATTATTTTGAGCCATTTTTCATGTTTGTTTAAGGGCCTCTCACTGTTTGAGGCCTCCTTGTTGCACTTGCTTCACCATTTTCTTGTGTAGTATTTTTGGCCTGTGTATAAATTGTTTTGAGGCATGTCATAAACTGTAAAGTAGCTTATTTTGAGCCCTTATTCAACATTATTGAAGGGCTCATCACTGTTTGTGGCTTCCATTTGCTACTTGCCTTTATATCTCTCTTTTAGCTCCATTTTTGCATGATTTGTTAGCCTCTTATGCTTCTGTTTTTGGGTTCTGGTTCGAACTATAAGTGACCTTATTTTGACCCTCTCTTCATGTTTCATTAAGGGTCTTTCATTGTTTGAGGCATCCTTTTTATACTTTGTGTTATAACTCTCTTTTTGGCCTTATTTTGCATAGCATTTGGAGCATTCTTGCATACTGTTTTGGGTCTGGACATCAACTGTAAAGTGCAATATTTGGGGCCCCTATTCAATATTGTTGAAGGGACCCTTTGTGTTTGAGGCCAGAAACCACCACTTGCTTCTTTGTCCCTCTTTTGGCCCATTTCTTGCATGAGAGCTTAGCCATACCTGTGTTGGTTTTTGTGGTTTGTTGTAAACTGTAAAATATCATATTTTGGGTCCCTCTTCAACATTGTTGAAAGGCCCTCATCTGTTTGGGGCCAGCAGCTGTGACTTGCTTCTTTATCTCACATTTAGGGCCATTTTTGCGCATCGGTTTAGCCCTATTTGTGTTTGCTGTTTGGCCTTGCCTAAAACTGTAAAAATGTTTGTTTTGGGGCTTCCTTGAATCTGTCTTCATACTTCATGTACAAATAATGCATACTTGATGTAGCTACAAGTCATTTCATGTGCTTAATCTTGCATTTCGGGACCATTTCATGCATCGGGTGCTATATTGTCATGATTCGGGGCTGTTTCGAGTCATATTTTAGTGCTGAAATTTGCATGCTAGCATATCATATTTCATGCCTTGTCATGTCTTGTTAGAGTGGCATTTGGTGCCTTAGAGTCGGTCCTCGGTTTGCGTGTATGTGTGCACGCATTTCGAGTGTCTCATTTTCATCTTATGGCCTCTTATGTGAGTGTGGCTGAGGTCCACTCACATTGGTGTAAGCCCATATTGCATTGTGTATGCCATTTCACTTCATAGCATTGTGTATGCTAGGCCATATGTTAGCGCATTGTGTATGCCATGTTACCTCGTGCATTGTGTATGCCATTTCATAGCATTGTGCATGCTAGGTTGTATATTAGTTGCATTCATGCATGTCATGCATATTGCATTGTGTTTGGGATAGGAATTAGCCCAGGCACGGGAAACGAGGTACATTTCGTACTCTGAGTGACAGAACGTGTCTCAATTCCCAGTCGCCGACACTCCGGATTATCCATGATGGAGTCTAGGTTTTGTTTTGTTTTTATGTGCATTCATTTCATATTGAGTTGTGCAATTCGACCCCTCAGCCATCATGCATCGAGATGCGTGATTGGTGGCACGAGGATCGAGACATGCATACATATGTTAAAATACATTGCTATGCCCCTTTCCTGCTCTTTGTTGTAGCAAATCAAGAATTAGCAACCTTCCGGAGCTTGGCGCGCTTTCCAAGAATAATTGTAAAACAGAGGCTAATTGGGGCATCCCAGTGGATTTCCGCGCAAGGCAGCCCAGACATGCATCATCCATTATCTGAAGAAGAGTCAAGGCAGTCCCTGGCTTGCATGCCAGTTTATTATTTTTCTTAGTTAATTTGTAAATTAATTAGGAATTTGTATATATTTGGACTATATTATTTGGACTGTACTATTTATTCGGACCCTCTGCGCAAGGGCACAACTGTAAGAAGTATGCGTGTGTGTGATGTATGTCTTCCAATCCCACGTCTTTCTCCCTTTTATTTACCCGTTTATGATGGTTAGATTAGGGCATGTTTCAATTAGCATACAGTATGACAGCATGTTTGCATTCATTCATCTGTTTTGCATGCACCGGGCTCGGCGCATCATACTAACTGCATTGTATTTTCCATTCCAAATTGAATACATATTAGCTGTAGCATTTCATGTGCCATGTTTAGAATAGCCGAGCCTGCTATAGTTACACTTTTGCATGTGTTGCATTAGGCATTTCTGTATAATTAGGATCATGCATGGATTTCTAATAAGCTTTTGTTTTGGCTTGGAGTACTCGGTAAGTTTTATGCTTTAGCATCCTTGCATGTGTGTGAGTGACTGCCATGAATAGCATGCTTACCATGAGGCTATATGCTTATGTGATATAATTGCCTGAATGCCTGCGGGTGGAGGATGGGTTATTTGGATTGGAACAAATCATCAACTGTGAGTTTTAAGCCCACTAGATAGTGGCAAAACCATCTTTTCTTAAGCCCACCTGAGGGTGGCAAAATCTACATTTTAAGCCTACTTGCGAGTAGCAAACCATCTTTCAAAAACAAACAGGAAATGTTTTGTTCCAATTCAGGCGATCCAGTCTATACTTGTATGCCGTGCGCATCACATAGTAAATCTAGGCTAATAACCGGAATAAGAACACACAATGTTTTCAAAACTTGATATCATGGTTAGTAGAGGTCGATCTTTGATCGGGCGAGCAGGGGTGCTCACGAAGTGACCTTCCCCAATCGTACCCAAGTTCCCGAGCCGAGGCAACTTTGGTGATGACGGACACGTGGCCTTAGGCAACAAGTCAGGGTTTCCTAAATTTCCCAAAATAAAATATTTAGGTGGCGACTCTGTATCTGGCAAAGCAGTCCATGTTTGGCACTTCTTTCAAAAATCTATTTTCTCAAAACGATTTGTCGGATTTGGACTCTTTGGTTCAGATTTAGAACCGTGACAATTTGAGAGTCCTGAGCTCTAGTGAGCCCAATATCGAACGGAATGGGGGGACTCGTTCCTCCCGGGGCGTTCGGGGATGCCTACAGTATCGGAGGTTCCTTTATAGAACTTATATCTGTCTACACTCTGTTACCCGTACCGGAGGCCCTGTCACGGGGGCTCAGCTTCTGTTCTGTTCTGTTACCCGGATTCGGAGGTGCCTTTATGGAACTGGTTATTTATAACCATCACGTGTTTGCATTTGTTCTGTATCTGTTCTGTTGTGCTAATAAATGCACCACGTATGTTTTAGCAAGACTTGTGACATCTGTGTATGATCTGGACAAGAATATGGAAATGAACATGTGTCTGAATCTGTTCTGGACTAAAACCTGAATGTGTATAAGACTCTGTTTTGATAGGAACCCTAATCTCTGTACATGGTTACGTTCTGTTTTGTAAAGAGTTGAAATTATATTTCTGTTGAACATTGTTTCCTTTAAGATAACTTGAGTTTGGATGACCAAACTTCTTAAGGTGGGGAGACTGCAATAACCCCGACCCGTAATTAGCTACTAATTAGTAATTAAGGATGTTAATTAAGTGAATAAAATAAATTACGGGATTATTATGTAAATTGCATGAGGTTTGGCTTTCTATCTGTCACTTGTAGAAATATCTGTTTAGAATTCCGCTTTGATATGAAAATTGAAAGCCTTATCGGCATCTGAAACCGAAATTGACTACACCAATGTATTATTTGGAATTTTTAGAATCATTTGGCAAATTTTATTAAAAATTGATTCAGTCTGATTCGTTAAGTTGCGTTTGGCTAGCTTAATAATCCAATTAATGCATTTTTGACATCATAGCTTTATAAATGGGCCTTAAACTCATTTTGAGCTCATTTCTTTTACCCCTTATTGCAAAAATCTGAGAATACATTCTAGAGTGAGAGTGAGACTCCATTTTAGAGAGAGAGAGTGTGGATTTAAGGAAGAAGTGAAGAATTTTGCTAGAGTAGCTCAAGTTTGGCAAGGATCTTGTGTAATTGAGGGCTTTTGGTAAGCATCTAACCCATAATTCATGAAGAAGTTATGTTATAAAGATGCATTCATGGAGTTGTCAGGATCATTTGCATGTAATTTACATATGGTTGTGAAGAGGATAGAGGATTTGACTATACTTCCACTTCCACTTGCATGTGTATATATATGTAGATGTTGTCATTTGAGTTTGATTTTGAGCATCTAACTTATTTTGGGAGTTATTTGGTGCATGCATGTTAGAATCACCATGTTTAATCATTGAAATTCATGTTTTGAATTACATGCATGGAGTTGATAAGTTCAAATTTACTAATTTCATGAGTTTTGGAGAAAAGAATTGTGTGTTCTACATGCATAAAAGTTTTGGTTCTAATTTTGGTAAATTCATGGGTTTTGACTAAAAAGAATTGATGAAAATCATACATTCATGTTTATGAATAAGTTTTGCGAGTTTATGAACAAGCCATGCACGAATTTGCCATTAAAATTGCTTTTGAAGCTCAAAACCCTGTTCTGAAAAATCCAGATTTTTGAAGGCCGCTCGAGCATTTCGTGCATCCAGTACTTTTACCGAATTTTACAGTACGCTAGAGCGGGGAAGTTCACGCTCGAGCGGAGCTCCATTGTCTACATTCCCGTTCGAGCGTGGACCTCATTTTCAGAAATTATGCCTAAGTGTTCCAAGGCGTGTTTTGGCATCCTCATTGCATCTTAGGCATTCATAAGCCTTAATTAAGCCATAGTAATGAGGTTATGGATTAGAAACACTCTAAAAAAAGAATGTACTAAGTTCCGAGGCTGCAAGGGTGTGCGTGTTAAGTAATGTGTTAAGAATGATCATGAATCAACGTAATGAAAGCTAAGCCGTATTGGCCACATGAATGTGTAATGATAAGATACGTATGTGTTATGTGCCTTTGTGTTTGTAGGTCAACGTCCGAGAGTTGATTGACCGCTTACTGGAAACACTGTGAGCAACGTTATCGTAAAGATACGTTTATATGAATTATGTTCCAAATGAAATGTGATAAGCTATGATTTTTGAAATAATATATGTTTTCGTGAACGAATATTCCATGTTTGAAATCTATTCTGGCATCCATAGATAGTCCCAAGTCATGGGGGACGACATGAAAATGCGGGTCCATGACATACAAGTAATTATGAGATCTTCTTAGCCACTTCATTGTGGTGATATGTGTTTAATCGGCATCCGGAACCGATTACTCTAGTCGGAAGATGTTTTGTGATGTATTCTATGGGATGTACCATTATTATGTTCTGATATCAGAATGATTATGCTCTGATCTGTTTTCCGCTTATGATATGTTTGGATTTCGTTCACTAACCCCTTTACCTTAATGTTATTCACTGGGTTTTAGCTCACTGTTTGTATATATATGTATGTAGGTGAACATTCTGGAGTGCAAGCCCGAAGGCTTTTGCCTGGTGCTGTGTTTCTATTGTCAGCCAACCACTGCGCCTCGCGTGGAGGTTCCCGAAGTGTCCTTTGTTCAGTCCTTTGGGTTTTGTATATGTATAAGACTTGATTTGATGTTGTTGGTTGTACTTAAAATATTGTAATGTGTGTGGGTATAACGTATGGTTGACTATCGGATATGTATATAAAGTTTTAATTATTCTGTTTCATATAAGTCAACACAGCTCATTGGACAATTATATTTATGTATTTGCTTCCGCTAGCCCTTTAATTTTGTTAATCTGTTCAGAGACCTTCGGTAATCCAAGGATTACTGGCCAGTTACGATGCTAAACCTATAGGGGCGGGTTTGGGTCGTGACATATATGTATAACTATATTTATATAAGGGAGAGGGGTGAGCTAAAGCCCAGTGAGTGATACTAGTATAGAGAGGTTCAATGAATAATGTCTATCATAAGGACCCCTTAGGTCTACATCAGAGATCTCCGTAACGATGAGCCACGGTATTCTTACCTCCGGACGAGGGCCTAGGCTGCGATATTATATCCCCCGGGTGAGGGCCATAGACCGCGGTAAAATATCCCCCGGGCGAGGGCCGTAGGCCACGGTATTATATCCCCCGAGTAAGGGCTGCACTAAGGATGCTGTTAGGTTTTTATTCTTGGCAATCCCGTTTGACAAAACTCCTTTAAGTTGTATTTATTTTCGCACTTTTTATTTTAGTGAGGCTATGAGTTTTTAGATACGAATCCAACCCGAATTGTGCCCTGCAGAGAAGTTTTGTGATGTTAATTCTTTCAAGATTGTCACTTCGCTGATTATGACAGGGATCGAGCTGCCCGGTTAGCTCGCGGGGGTCGAGGGGGCAGTGCCCCTTGGCGGGTCCGAGGCAGCGCCACGGTGGGGTCGAGGGGCAGCGCCCCCGAAGTAAAATGCAAAAATGCATTCAAAGTTGCCTCCCCGCTCGAGCGGACATTCCCACGCTCGAGCGGAGAATGCTGAGTTCCAGAAGTTTATTCGCCTGCAAAAATACTGGTTGTTATTTTTTCCTACTCGAGCGGAACTTTCTGCGCTTGAGCGTAGGTACGCTCGAGCGGAGATCACGGGACAATTTTCTATAAATACGTGTTTCAGTCCAAATCTAGGATTACTTCTCCAGATTTTCTTTTTGGATATTAAGGTTTATATCTGGGAATATTTTGCTAGTTTTCTTTGATGTTTTGATTGAGTATTCAACTCATGGTTTAAAGAGTATACATCAAAGGATTATTTGTTTGTTCTACACGAAAGAGAGAGTTGTTCTTTGGTAGATTCTGAAGAATTCGAGCCTGAAGCTTTGGTGGATTCTAGAGTGGCTCATCGTCAAGACAATTCCGAGGTGAAGATGGGGTTGGAAGAGACACATAGAGGTTGGTTCAATTCGGGCGTAGATTCGCTAGGTAATTGAGAGTATATCTGTGTAATTCCTTTATATCTTCTTAGTGGATTGTTTTGTGGCTGTTGCCCGTGGTTTTTCCACGTAAAATCGTTGTGTCGATTTGTCTTGATTGTTTGATTGGGATTATTATTTACTGCTTAAAATTGATACATAATCACAAATCAACATCTAGTGGATTTTTCCATAATGACTATATGTGTGTTTTGCTCCGAATTTGTAGATTTTTACTGATAGCGCTTCATGCCAAGTGCGAAGATCGCGCCGTATTCGGAGATGTTCGCTGATTTTAAGTGGCGAGCAATTGCCAACATTGCAAGGATTTGGAGTAATGTATGTCGTGTCATTGATTGCCTATACCAAATGAGGTAGACTTGTTAATCACAAATAAGTGAAAAGTGGAAAAAAAAAAAAAAGTATGTCAATGATTGAGCATTAAAAAATAGCATTGTAGCATTGCGCCATTAAAGAGTAGATTTTGGAAGCAAATTGCCGAAAACAAATTGCCGACTTATTTGAGTTAAGTCTGTCCCATATATATTGTCGAAAGCAAATTGCCAACTTATTTGAGTTGAGTCTTCGTCTGTCTTACATATTTGCCCTATTACTTTCGAATGACATTGTTTAGTCGGAAGGACATCAGAATGGAGTCTTGCCAAAAGTGCCAAGTTAAACCGAGAAAGCCGAGAACAAATTGTGGAAGCGGATTCCTGGCCTTATGGCGGTTGAATGGAATTTGTTATTCGGAAGGAATTCATAACGAGTCTGGTGGTTATACAGTTGAGAAGTTGCCAAATATTTGTTGAAGTCGGCATTTATCAAACTGTAGGCTTGGCGACAAAAATATTGTTTAAGCGGTGATAGATATGTGGTAGGGCATATAAAATCGACAAATTTGTGGTATGGAATTTTCAAAATCAGACCATATGGATGTGTTTAGAAGGCTCCAAATAGTTGGAAACAAATTTTGGATCGTTGGAATTGGACTCCGGTTGGCGTAGTAGTAGCCAAAATGGATCTGATGGTAAGATTGATTGAGACATTTGCTTCGCGAATCACTAGATAATTTCCCACATGGCTAGGCGAAAATAAAAGACAAGGAAAGATGGGGCCAACAAGATTTGTACCCTTGCCTTTGAAAGAAAGAGAGAGCACTAAACCACTGTGCCAAGACTAAGCCTTATGTTTGTATTTTGCACATTATATATTTGAACTTGATTATTCGGCTATGACATGAGGTAACTTAGCCACAACGCACACAATAATTTCTTAAGTTGGCCAACTCCAAATCCAGTCGTCTTCTTTGGCTGAATAATGATATTGCGCGGCAAACTTCGATGAGTTTATACAGTTTCATTTGACCTCCGATTTTGATGCAATTTGTTGTGTTGGACTCGTTTCACTGAGTACTTCACACTAGTATGGTCAAAACTTGACTGTGATAACTTCAAAAATGTTAGTTTTCGGCACGTGTGATCTATTTCGCAACTCTCGGCAAACTTTGGTTACTTCTTCGCTCCTCAGATTGGTGGGTTTAGACTTTTTAAGCCGATGTGAATCCTGTGGTAGGTTCAGATGTGGATTTCGGCAAGCCGAGATGCTAGTTTTATACTGAGATATTAGTGTCGAGCAAGATTGTATAGTTTGCAGTCGATATAAGATACGCGTGCCATCCGTGATTATCGTTGCCGTTGAGCTTGATGACGGCATTATGGCCACGGAACTTTGGAAAGCAAACTTGTGCGAATTCAAGTTGGTAACTGAATGATTTGCATATGATAATAATTTCAAGTGTTGCCGAATAAGAAATATGGCCAAGCAATCTTGTCGAGTACGCAATGTTAAGTAGAATAATGTTACCGAGTAGGAAATGTTAGCTGAATAAGCTAGGTTGCCGAATAATGGTGCGGAATAATGTTGCCGAGTAGGGAATGTTAAGACGAATAAGCCATGTTGCAGAAAATGTTGCGAAATAATGTTGCCGAGTAGGGAGCGCCGAGCAAATATGACTACACTTCTGAGAATTAAATCATGAGATTGTTACAAAAGAAATAAATGAATTAATAATTGTAAATATACTTGAGCTATTACTTGTTTGTTTTTTTAATTTTAATTTTTAATTTTTGTGTTTGATTTGCTCTTTATTTATTTAATTTGAAGATGACACATGGTGAAGAAGTTCGAGTTGTGGGTCCAACCCTAGGTGGTGGTTGATGGCCTAGCTCCAAGAGCCTGTTGTCAAAATTGCATGTTGATCAGACACGATCTGACCATTGATTTATTATTTAACGTTCCTGATTGGCCGATTTATTGATCCCAATAAGAGGCTCAGAATTTGTAAAATTGGACCCTGAAAATGGATTCTATATGGCGAAAAATGCGTGGGTAGACATCCTAAAAGTTTTTAGACCACCTGATTGATCTGAACAAGCTAAGATGCAACGTAGCACTTTGCGCCAAAAAGCGCACAATAAATCCTTATGACATCTTCATGTAGCACTTTCATGCAGAACTTCGTGGAAGACATAATTCGTCAGGTTCAAACTCTTCACTTTGAGCCCTGCTAACTCCTTCGTTGTAAGTCCAATTTGCCTCATTTTTGCGGTGTCGGATTCATCTCTCGGCCTAGTATTCATTCCATCATGTAGACGCCTCATTCCGTTTTTGTTTGGATACCGTCAAACCTCCAAAAGTTGACCAAAAATAAGATTATTATTTTATTTATTTTTTTTGTTCGGCTCTTGTCCTCAGCTAAAGTGTGGTCGGTGGCGAATAATCGAGGCCATTCTCTTTGCCAAATAATGGAGCTCGGGGTTATAGATCCGCCAAGTAGCTTGGTCACTTTGCCGAGCAAGTTGCTATGAATACTACACTGCCGAAATGCGTATGCATGGGCCCGAACGTCGAATATAAGTGGGGGCTGGAACGCTGTCGAGCAGCCTTGTTAAGTTGTGTTGATGAGCTTTCTAAAGAGAATCTAGGCCCAAACTTAAGTCTTCTTGTTCTTCGGCTACACATGGCAATGATGTCAAAATTACTTTGCGGTCAGCGAGTGGATCACTTGTGTTGACATCACTTCGGTTTCCACGACCATCCTTTTGGTGCTTGCCGAGCTTGACCCAATTATTGGTGCCGATCGACACTCCTCTTAGCTTGTCGAAAAACTTGGTCGGCAGTCGGCCACTAGAGGGTGTACTGGACCTATCTTGTGGATTGTTCATAGCCATAGATCTTCCGGCGTACGCATTTGCTGTGTAGAAGTTTGGAACTCTGCCGAAGAACCGAGACATTTTTTTTGGCAAGGGGTCCGGACGAATTCAGAGCGCTCCAATTTTGTGACTTTGGTTTCACACTATCATCGCCACGATGGTCTTATGTTTCAACGCATAACTCGATCACGCCATGCGAGAGTTACTCAGCATTCGATTGTTGAACCACAACACATTCTTTAATTCCTGTTAATTATTAGCACATGCACATGTATGTATATTCCAAGAATCAACTTTAAAATAAATGTTGTGAGGCAAGAAATTAATCAAAGAAAGTCCTAGGTCGATTTGGCCCAACAACTCATGTTATATTCCCGAAAAGCTGTGCTCATACAAAAAAATGTAAAACCCATTTTTAGAGAGAGAAAATGAAGACACCAAAGGAGATCTATGAATTTTGTTTTGTTTTAAAGCTTTTCTATCAATATTTACCATGAACAAAAGTTTTCACAAAGTTTGTAAGCAGGCATATATGTATGTACAAATCAAGAACAAATTGTAAAGTGGTTTTACAGTTAGTTAATCAGAGAGAAAATAGATCACCATCAGAGTGTTGTTGGTTGCATTTCTACTTACAGTTTACTTCGTTGAACTCTCTCGGACAATTTCCACAGACGACGTCAATTGTGAGACCTAGAAAATTCTCTCACATGGATAATTGATGACATCCAACGAAGAGATGACATTGGCTCCTGTAAATTTGCAAGGCAACATAGTTGGCTCCACCTAACCGGGGTTGCCGGTTAGAGACACTTCGATGATAAAGTTAGCCCCGAAATCAGAGAAGGAAGATAAAGAAAAATAAAGAGTGTTTGTGTGCTGTTTGACAGAGAGATAAACATACCTCCACGTGGGATGCCCCTCTTTTATATAGATGAGGGGGGTGTGATATTTGTTTGGGCTGGACCCATTGTAGGCCTTATTTGGGTTAGCCCCAATAAGCTAATATATATTTTTTCCTGGCTTCCGAAGGGTTGATCATTTTTTTATACAAACACTTATATGACACGACTCGATAACACGAATATTAAACATGTTGAATTAGTATCAAATCTATATAATATGAAATTGACAAAGATAATTCGTATAATAAAAACTTAATTATATATTTTAATATTATTTTCACTAAAGAGTATCATAACATTTTTTAATCTCTTATATAATTACATTAAATTTATTAAAAAGTATGTAAAATATAATTTCAAATTTAATATAGGTTTTGTTTTGTTTTGTTTTGCTTTGTTTTTTTTTTTTTTTTTTGGGTGAATATATATAAGTTTTGGTTTTGCTCTTAATTGAACTTGATGTATTTTCTGTCTATTATTTGAGTTAATTTAGTAAAAAATATAATAATAAAATTGAATTTTTATAAATTAAGAAAATAAAATTAAGTTGAAATCAAATATTTTTATAAATAATTTTATTTAATAGAGATTAGTTTTATTAAATGTAACTTGTGAACAAATTTTTAAATTTTTCCATACATTTTATATTTTTAGTTAATAGTGAAATTTTTTAATATGACATATTAACACGATACAAATCGGATATGGACCAAAAATGACATGACACGATAATACGAAATAATAAAGGGTCGGGTTAGTGTTGAGATAATTCTTACATGAACCCAAGATGACACGACACGATGCCCACCCCTAATCTAGGATGTTTGATAATATGATTTAGCACTTAAAACTAAATGTATTAAGTGATAATCAATTAAATTTATTTAATAATCACAATTGATATCACTTAAAAATTTAAGTGCCTCTTAAAATGTAAGGTAAATTACAAACACACCTCCTGAGATTTACTTAAATTTCAAATTATCCCTTGTGGTTCTAGAAATTACATTATGCCCCTCAAGGTTTCTAATTTCATAACAAATAGGTCATTTTATTAATAAATATCAAGTTAATTAACGATATTTAATAATGTTAAAATTTTATTTCAATTAATAATTCAGATAATTTTATTATTGTACAGGTGAACAGTTAGAAATTTCAATTTTTCAATTAATTCTGTTAAATAAAAAATTCTGACAGGGAGGTATTTGTAATTTTCCAAACCACAAGGGGCAATTCCTACTTTAAACAAATCTCAAGAGGTGTATTTATAATTTATCCTAAAATGTAAGCTAAAAATAAGCATCAATATTCATTATTATAAACTCACCGTCACTATAGCTATCACTACCATCACTATCACTATTGCTACTACCACCACTACTAACATCACTACTGCTACTACCACCACTATGTCATCATTACCACTACCACTATCATCACAACCACCACCATCACCACCACTGCCACCACTTCATCACAATTATCATTGTTGCCATAAGTACTATCATCATTTTACGACCACTATCACCGCCGTCGCCGCCGCCACCACCACCTCCTCACAATATAAAAATTAAAATATACAATTTAAAAATAATAAATTTCAAATTTGATCTTACACATATCAAATAATTTATTTTTAGTTCAACATTTAAACTTTTATCAAACAACTTTTCAACTTAAAAAATTTAGCATTCAATTTTTAATAATTAATTTTCAGTCTTCAGTTTTCAGCTTTATCAAACACCCACCAAAATCACAAATATATTTTAATCCTGAATTTTTACAAAAAATTTAAAATTTGAATGTATTTGTTACACTATCACATCAATGCTACCAATAATACTGAATAATGAATCCGGATCCTCGGCCGCCCTACCCGGCGGCCCTACCCGGCAGCCCCCCAAAACGACGTCGTTTTGGGGTTTTTTTTTTTTTTTTTTTTCTTTTCTTCTTCTTCTTTCTCGTTTTCTCTCTCTTCGAACGGAAACCAGAGGGAGGGGAGGGGAGAGGGAGAAGAGGGAGGAAGGAGGAGGGAGGAGGCTGCGCAGCCGTCCGATCGTCGTCTCGCCTCGCCAGCCGTCGCAGGTCCGATCGTCGTCTCGCCTCGCCATCGAAGCTCGTCGCAGCTCGTCGCCGGCAGTCGCATCTCGTCGTCTCCTCCTCCTCCTCCTCCTCCCCCACTGGTTATGGCCCCCTCCAGTCCTGCCTCCTCCTCCCTCCCTCTTCCTCCGTCTTCTCCCTCCTTCCTCCCTCTCTTCCTCTGCGTTTTTTTTTTTTTGAAAATTTGCCCCCAAAACGACGTCGTTTTGGGGGCTGCTGGGTTTGGCTGCTGGGTAGGGCGGCCGTGAATCCGCGCTCGTGAATAACTACTTTTAGTGAAAGCATGACATAGTAGTGTTTGCTCTTACAAAACTTATCCAAAATTCTCAAATCTCAATTATTTGGAGAAAAAAATTTGAATGTAATTGCTTCTCTTTTTGCTTTGATTAAGCCACAAATTATTCTTTTCTTTCCACATCACAAAAATTTCTTATTCTATTTTGATATATAGGAACATTTTTCCCTCTGGATTAAGATTGCACCAAGATTAAAAGCATTACAAATATCTATTATAGACACGTGGCACGTTTCATGAGAGAAAGATCCATTACAAAACAGTAAATAAGTAATTAAGAAGTTGATAATTATAGATTAATTTTACATACTGAGAAAAATAATTAAAAATTCGTTTAAAAACACATGACACAGTCATGAGCTCCACCTTCCTCTGCCCTTATTTTATGATGCATGCTTCTTATATGTTTTATTTCTTTCTATCTTTTAATATTACCCACCATTTGACACGGAAATTATAAATTTTTTTATAATCATGTAGAATTACTCATAAATATATATATATATATATATATCAAAATTTCATATAATTGCTCTACGATCTTATAAAGATTGAATTGTCCACCACCAAATTATCTAAAAATTTGACAAAACACTTGTTTTTTTTTTTTTTTTTTTTGGGGGGGGTAGGTAAGTCATAATTTTTATACCAAAAGATAGATATTAAAATGAGACTCATTACACGTCCAGAGGCAAAACACTTTTTGAGGAAGGAAACATAAGCCTAACTTCTACACTAAAATCTAACAAAGCAACAATCAACTAGGAGTCATACGACTTGATTTTCTTAGACTTGATAGAGAGGCAACCTCTTGAGCAAGTTTAAGATTAGCAATTCTTTCAAGGAGATTTTTCTTGGTTTCCACTTTTGAAGATGGGTTTGTCCATGAAACAACGAAAATCCATTCGAAAGGGATTGCGGACTTCCTTTGGAACGTGAAAATCGTTTAGGGGCTAACACATTTATATTACCCACATCCCTAACAATTTCTTTTTTTTCCTTGGAAGCTTCTTCATTCGGAATATCTTTTGAGGGGTTACTCACTTCCAAAGAGGAGCAATTTGCATGAAGCACGCTATTAAGATCCACACAAAAAGATACCTCCTCATTGGCTACACAAGTATTGAGAATATCAAATGCAATCGATGAAGATGGCTGAGGTGGAGGAACCAAGTTACTCATAGGAGCATTAATGACGTCCTTGCCTTTTTTCTTCTTCACTTTAACCGATTCACTTGGCTTGCCTTCCTCCTTCATCTAGACCACTTCTTTGGCCTTCCACTCTTGTTTGAGTTTACTAGGAGCTTGAGTTATTAGTTTACTTGGACACAAACTTTAGCATGACCAAATATTTTGCATTCTCCTCACAGTTGGAGTTTCTAAGGAACTTCTACTTTGATTTCGAACGATTCTCCATATCCTAAGTTTACAACAAAGAATTTAATAGCTTATATCTCAATACAAATTCTAGCAAATGTTAACCGGCTATGGTTTTGGGTAAATTCATCAAGGTATATAATGGATTTTCGATAAAACTTGTTATGTAACTCAATCCCTCACCAGTTCACAGTTCAAGCGGCACATTGAAAATTTTTACCCATATTGGCACACTTGAAAAGACATTTTTAGTAAGGGTTATACCAGGGTACCATTTCTTAATAACAATCAATTTGCTCCCAATATAATAAGGACCCTCATCAAGAATAAACTTTAAAGCTTCTTCATTTTTCATCTTGAATACAAAGTAGCCATTATTTAAGGTTACAACATCTTCAAGATTTCCTTTCCACAACTTGTAAGCCCATTTGCAATAATATATTTTTTTGATAGTTTACGCGTCGGGATTTTCCTTCCATTTCCCAAACTATATGAGAAACCCATGTTCCTAAGCTAAACTATTCCATTGGACAAAAAAGTAAATGCCTCTTGTTTTGCAAGGACTAATACAAAAAGTATCTTCTACTCCACTTCACACTCCATTCCCTATACCATTAAACATAGAAGAACCATTTTTTGCATAAGAAAATCCAAAGATTGTACAAGATTGAGAAAAAACTATATTCTCATTGATATCCACGGGTAATTATTCAGTAATTTTGGAGTATAGATATGTAATAATCCATATAATTGTGATTAGTGAAGAAGATGGATAAGTGGGTATTATATTGGGTGATTGAGAAATATGAGAAACATATTAAATAATAATTAGTTAGAAAATACGGACACATAATACTCTAGAAACATTTTATAATTTCCCAATATACACATGGCCTGTCCTCCCCAGTGAGAAAGAGAGACTGGCACACTATGTCCTCTGTGCTTACTCTATATTCCATTTTTTATTCCTTCGAAAGCTATCAACATGGCAACTGTCAAATGAACTGTTTGATTTACTACAAAATAAAAAGGGTAAATTATAAATATATTCTTTGAGATTTGTTTAAAGTACAGATCATCTTCTATAGTTTAGAAAATTATATATACTTCCTTATTAGTATTTTTTATTTAACAGAATTAACTAAAAAATGAAATTCATAATTGTTCTCCTATACAATAATAAAATTATCTATATTATTAATTGAAACATATTTCTAACATTATTAAAAATTATTAATTGACTTGATGATTTATTAATAAAAAATACGATTTGTTATGAAATTAAAAACCTCAGGGGGTGGAATATAATTTCTAAAATTACAGAGGCGATTTGAATTTTAATTAAATTTTAGAGGGTGTATTTGTAATTTATCCAAATAAAAAATAAAAAAACATATATTTTTGTCTAAGATAACAAAGAACACAAAAATATACCTAGTTCAATTTCGGCTGATATTTTTTGAAATTTTCTTTTGGGTATATGATATTTTTGCTTCCTAAAACAGTCAAAACAATTACACGACTTAAAAGCTTTCTGGGTCAAGAATCAAATCCCATATGTGTGAACACCCAAAAGCTATTAATCCAAGTGTACATAATAATCTTCACCTTAGGTTAATCTTTTTGATATATCTAGATAGAGCTGTGAATTAACCTTTAGTCTTTGATGACTTGGGTGTGTTGTCGTCACAAGATGATGTATTGTCCCAATAAATGAAAATGAATAAGATTTTTTAAATGTGAATCCCAAAATTATATTCATTCATAAACAAGAATAAACAAAAGAGAGGAAAGCAAGAGGGGTTTTACGATGTGTCTATATAAAGGGCTTGTAGGCTTTAACATTTGTATCAAGACACAAAACAGAGCTATAAGTGTTAGCAAATTGTGTGCACTGTGAAATTTCTATGGCACGTCAGGCAGACCTTCAGAAAATTGGAAGAGAAGGCTTTGCTCTTGTGGAGGAATTCTTTGGAACACGAAACCGGAAGAAGCCTCATCCTCCTCCTCCTTATCAAGAACCTCCTCAATATCAACAGGCTGCACAAACATTTTCGAGCCCTATGGTCCACTATCCAAGCAAAGATCCTATCATGGTCCAATATCCAAGCAAAGACCCGATCATGGTCCAATATCAAAGCAAAGATCCGATCATGGTCCAATATCCGAGCAAAGATCCGATAATTTGTCGCTACCCGGGAGGCCAAGCTCATGCGATGGTAGTTACTACCAAAACAACACACCATAAGGTCTTCTTGACCCGTATACAATAAGCCTTTTTTTTTTTTTTAAAAAAAAAAATTACTAAAACATGCTCCTCTGAGTAGCATAATAGAAGCAACATGATTGGTGTCCTAGTCAGTCCAAAGTCTTGAGAAAAAAGGGAAATGGATTTGCTAGCTCTCCTTGTACTGTTGAAGTGCTTTGTATGTTGTGGTTGTTTTATAGTTACAAAGTGTTCCTAGTTAAGTACCATAATTAGTACCATATGATTTAGCTCAGTAGTTTAGAAGTGCATACTGAGACTATACTTGTGTACGTGTATTTCTGATCACTTTGCTGTAATAATATTTCTCATCTATTGTAATATTTATAGCATTAGTTATATGGCAGTTTGTTTCTACTGAAAATCAAGTAAATTTTATCATCCACACATTTCCAGGCATTTAATACATCGAGAGAGAGATAGAGATAGAGAAACTAATTTGAAGGCCCAAACTATCAAATTTGCTCAAAATTTGGCTTAGATCACCTTTGAGTTTGCTTTTTCATTCGTTTCCAATCAAACAATAAAATTCAAAACAATTCTAAACATATCCATCAAAATAACATTTTACTCAAAAAAAAATTGATTTTTCTTTTACTCAAAAAAAACTCCTCTGTCACATGTTTAGCATCATTAGCTGTTAAAAAGTCGGTCTACCCCGTACTGATTTATGCTTGGTAAAGAAGATGCAAAGGTGAAGCGTAGTAAAAAGATACTTTCCTTCCCTCGCCCTGAATCCCATGCACCAGCTGTGTTTGCTAGAAGAATGGCACTGTCTTGTTTTTCTTCAACTTTATTTGAAATCTATGTTTGGGATCTGAATTATTAGACAAAAGTGGCAATTATGCTTATCCTTGTCCTTAACTAACCCAAAAAACCATCTTATCATACATTAGCTATTCTATTCTCATTGATAGACACACATGGTATGTCTGTTGGAGAATTTCTTCACACAACAATATGGAATATAAGGATCAATATGCAATTTTTAGCCCTGTCATAGAGACACTATTTTAAAATGATTATTATCCCCATTATTTTGTAATGGCATTACCAGAAAGGGAAAAAAGAAAAGAAAAGAAAGAAGTGTTAACTAACAAGGCGATACATTGTATGCAATTTACATATATATGGATGCACAAGTAATAAAAGCCAATACCCTCTTTGTGTACATAATACATATAGGGCTTGTTTGATTCCACAAGACTAATAGTGAGGTATAAATAATCCTATCAAATTAGTGTGGTATACACAATCCCACCCCTACCCCATTATTAATAATCCTACAAATTTGTTGGATTAATTAACCATTGGATTAATAATCCTAAAACAAATTGTCAAAACAAACATGGGATAATTGGACCCACGGATTAATAATCCCAATCCCATGCTCTAATCCTTCCAATCAAACATACCCATATATAGGTCATGTTTGTTTGGATGGACATGAACTTGAGATTGGATTAATAGTCCAATGAAATTATTAATCCGATATTTGGTTAAACAATTGAAGTACGGATTAACAATCCATCCGAATATAATATCCCACATATGATGGACTATTCAATCCCATAAAGAGGGGTGAAATATAAATTGGAGGACTAAGCCAAAGTCTGAACTATTAGTCACTCCTTATAATTCTAACTTAATCCAAACATATAATAGGATACACAATCCAAATGGATTCGTAGTCCTAGGACTATTAGTCATGGGAATGCTAATCCAACCTAATTCAGTCCGCCCAAACATAGCCATAAGTTAATATGATATGATAATATGCTTCTCAGTTCTCAATGTATCAACAAGAGCTCAGGTGATATTAATTATTTCTCATTTTTACAATTGATTTGAAGAGAAGAGGGTAAGGAGAAGCTGTATCATGCAACGTTGCTTGTGGTGATTAACAATTCAATATGTTTTATCATAGCATGAAATAGATGGTGTGTTTGAACCTCAATACTTATTTGGTAATTAAAAAAAATATTTACATGTAATAATAGATGGTATGTTTGAACCTCAATGCCTATTAGATAATTAAAAAAATATATGTACACGTGTTTGAGTTACTTATATGTTTCGAAAAAATATTTGTTACTCAAAAATCATTTTATCCGCCCACCTAAGAGACTCGCTGACTTATCAGATACAGAAGAACATTTGTCACTAAGACTCCAAGATTCTATAAGATCAAAAGCATGCTTTGGCTATTCTCATCAATAGATGCACAATAAAATATAGTAGTAATAGTGTGTCAGAAAAAATTCGAGAAGGTGAAACAGTAATTAAAAATGTGATATTTGAAAATTTTCTGTAATTTTTGGTACAGCATCCTGTAAGTTGGCAACAACTGCTCACACTATTTCATTATAACATATAAGAGTATAAGAGACAAAGGCCAAGTTTGAAAAGATCCAAAAAAGTTAAAAAGTCAAAAAGTTATTCAAAAAGTTAAAAAGTTAACACTATTCACCAAAAGTCAACAATTACGGCTGCACAACTCTCAATTCAAATTTTTTCCTACAAATCAATTTTTACAATTTTTTATTACACATTTTTTAATAAAAAGTCAAAAAGTTAACCCAAACATCTATATTTTCAACCTCAATTTTTTAGTCCAAAAAGACAAAAAATGCACTTTTTTAGTCTTCCCAAACTTGGCCTAAATATTTTAATTTTTAAAAGTGAAAATTTTGTTATAAAAGACATTTAAAGACCAATTTTCATCGTCATGAAGATAGTCGCTAAAAAGTCGTTCCGAATAGTCAAAAGCAAGGCTTTTAACGACAAATTTTGAAAATGTCACTAATAAGTAGACTTTTAGAGACAAAATAATTTAGTCTCAAAATGATTTATTTTTTTAGACAAAAAATTTGGACCCAAAAGGATAATAATTTATCATTAATGTCCAATTTTTGTTGTTAAAAATATAATAATGACACTTTTGACAATAAAATTATTTAGTCCTTAAAAAATAATTTTATTCATAAATTTTGATTTCTAAAACTTTAATTTTTTATGATATTTCTTTTTTCTTTCAAAGGTTAAAAAAAGATAAAGCACAGCGGCTAACGTGTGCTGCTCTCTTTTTAATTACTATAAACTGTTCACAGTAAGAGAACCTATAGTTGTGTGCCGCATTGTTTTCAAACCCGGACCGGACCGGCCGGTCGGACCGGTTGAACCGGGCCTTGTTCCGGTCCGGTCAACCCCCTAAACCCGGATTGGGGCCAAAACCGGGAAAACCCGGTGACCCAGTGGTCGAACCGGCCAGAACCGGTCAATTTTTTTTTTTTTTTTTTTTTTTTTTTTTTTTTTTTTTTTTCTGGGTTTAACTTTTTTTTTTATTTTCTTTCTTTCTTTTCTTTCTTTCTTATATATATATATATATATATATATATATTTCAAAATTTTGACTAAAAATTCTTATTTCAAGAGTCTCCTCTCGTAAGAAAGAGTCTCATTGAAAGCTTGAGAAGATTATGAAAGTCTATTCCTATTTATAGGAAAAGATTTTTAAAGAGAACCTACAAAATTCTATGTGGGATTCAATCAAATTATTTGAAACATATTGATTGGAGGGAGAGTTGAAAATTTTATTTCCCTCCAAAATTAAATCTAGCATTCAATCAATTTATTTGGAGGGAATGTTTAAAAAATTTAATTTCTTTGAAATAAGTGACTTTTTTTTTTATCAATTATGACTTTATTAAATATTATTAATAAATATTATGCAACAATTTTTATTTTTATTTGATTATTTATATATATTTTTATTTATTTATAATTTATAATTATATTTTTTAATTATATAATATTAATTATGACGTCACGGTTCGACCGCTTTGACCCGACGGTTGAACCGGTGACCCGTCCATCCGGTCCCTTTTCCGGTTCGCTCACCGGTCCGGTTTTGAAAACATTTGTGCCGCACTAACATTTCTTTTTTCACATCTTTGATTCAGTAAAGTAACTTGAAAAAGAAGATTTAAGCTTTTCCTTCTAAGAGTATCTAATCCCAAAGAATTTGGTTGACAAAGAAGACCGGAGTGAATATCTTCACAATCAAACTATATTATTGTGTTCAAAAATTTTATATAAAATTTATGTTTATATATTATTACTTAATAAAAATATGTTCAAGCAGAATTTAATGATGAAAAGTTATAGAATGTAGTTATGATAATAGGAAGAAAAAATACTAAAAAAAATAACAAAATAATTATTTAGAAAATTTTAGAACATGACATCAGCAATTCAATGGGTAATTTGTAATGAGATTACAAATTTCAGAGAGAAAAATCTAATTTTTTAAACATGAGAGGGAATCTGTATTAAATAAAAATATCAAGAGGTATCAGTGTAATTTACCCCAAGTCTAAATACGTTACATGGATAGAAAACTTATCGATTAGTCTTGTGTACCACCACGTGAAACCATGCTTACATGACACCCTAATCAATCAATAATTTTTCTATTTGGGTGTGCGTGAGACATAATTGTATGCAATTATTATCATTTCAAATTTATAAAAAATAAATAAATAAAATTACAATTATATAAGGAAATTTTTTATTACAACAATTATGTAAGGAAATTTTTTTATTACAATTACGTAATAAAGAGAATCTTAATTGCTAATAATTATGGCAGTGATTTATATGAATATTGAAAAAAATAAATTATTAGTGTTTCTATAGTAATTTTATGTGATATTTAAAATGTGAATTAGAACAATAATGTATGAACTCACCCCAAAAAATAAAATAAAATTATAATGTCTAAATGTTAAGAGAAATCAATTCAAATAGAAAAATGCAGGTCCACAATTTGTCCTACAATGACATTTGGAGTGAAATCAATCCAAATTTAAATTATGTGAATCAATTTTTTTTTATGTGTGACTTACATTACATAAAATTTAAATTTATGCAATATGATTTTTTTTCCCCCTAAAATTCAAATTGGCCTTTGCAAGATGCTCATCTACGGTATAGTGTATAATACTTCATCCTTTACAAATTTAGTTATATTTATCTTTCATAATCGAACAGTTACGAAATATTTTCTTGATTTTACAATCAATCAGTTTCAATTCTCACCAAATTTCACTATTTTTATGGTAAGAAATAAAATGACATATTAAATGAATTACATTTGTCACAATTTCTTAATCCAGACAAGGAACTAAAAAGATAGATAGATATAAAAGGAAAAAATAATATTGGGAGAAATACTAGAGAGCTTTTCATCCTTAACTTCCAATATATATTTTCCTGATTTTGTTGGCAACTCATGTCATAACTCATTCATATCTTTCTTAGTAAAATGTAATTTATTTATAAAATAAGGAAGACACTTTAGCACTTGGCAAATTTAAACATTGGGCTGTATCCCTATAGTTGGTCCACATGCTTGGGTATTGGCCAAATTTCTTTCCTCACTTCTTATTTTATTGAAATGAACCATCTTAATATTGGGCCTCATCCCGTACAGAGAGATCCGATGTAAAAAAAATTGATCCGCCCCGAATATATATATATATATATATATATATATCCCCCCAAAACAAAAATAATATTTTTGTCTACAATAAAAATTAAATTAAAGAAAAAAAACTGATAAATAATTAGATGTTTGATGAATTTGTTTTAAAATGACATGGATTTATTAAATAAAAAAACATGTTTATCCTTATTTTCAAATGCAATGGTAGCAATAAAACATTTTGCTGTTACAACAACTTTAACTTGATATATGGAATTTTTGGCACATAATTAAACATCTGATTTAAGATTTAATCCAAACAAAATTATTTGTTGATTTTCTAAACCATCTTTATATCGATCCAATTTTAAAAAACATGCAAAAATGCTTTTTGTATTTAGAAGAAAATTACGATTTACAACAAAATTATGTAAAGGGTAATATAATCACTCATCATTTAAAAGGCCAAGCAACTTCTTTAACTGACTTTCTATTTTTAAAATCAACAATGCTAGAGGGTCACAATTTTTGTGGCCACAATGGCTCAAAACTATCAAAACGACGTCGTTTTGGGGGCAAAACATGTCAAAACGACGTCGTTTTAACAGTTTTGAGTCATTGTGGCCACAAAAATTGTGGCCCTCAAACATTTTCGTTTTAAAATTATAGTTTTCATCTTTGTCATTTATAAAAGAGAACAAATATTATAAAATTATTTGATTATACTTATCATATCTATTTTTAAAATTATAACTTTTATCTTTGTTATTTATAAAAGAAAACAAATATTATAAAATTATTTGATTATACTTATCATGTACGGCTAATCATTTTTATGCTTTGGAGGAAAAAAGATTCAAAGGTAAAGAAATTTAGGGTATGTTTGGTTTGTGTTTGAGAGATGTGTTTTAGAGATAAAAAGTACGAAAATATGTTTGGTTTGGTTTTTTTTAAAAGATGTTTTGGAAAATTATTTTGAGATAGAGTTTTGGAAAAAGTGATTGATTTGATGTGTGTGAGAGAGAGATTTGTTTGGAAAACTTGTTTGGTTTACAAGTTTTGGGAAATTTTTTTGGGAAAATTTGTTTGGTTTGGTTATTTTTGAAAACTTATTTGTAGAGAAAATTTCCCAAATTTTTTTCAGAAAATCAAACCAAACGAGCCCTTAGAAATTAGAAGAAGATACCTTTTAGAAGAAGATACCTTACTTTCCTTCCAACCCTCTATCCAAACAAAATTATTTTTGTTTCATTCAGGATATGGATGAGAATTTGTAACACGAAATGATAACATGATTCGAACTGTATACGAAATTAACGGATTAGTGTTGATAATTTCCTAACTCGAAAACGTATATGAAACAACTCGATAGCACGAATATTAAACATGTCAAATTAGTGTCAAATCTGTATAATACTAAATTGATATAGATAATCTGTATAATGAAGACTTAATTATACATTTTAATATTATTTCCATTAAAGAGTATCATGACATTTTTTTTAATTTTTTACATAATTATATCTAACTTATTAAAAATTATGTAAAATAAGATTTGAAGTTTAATATAGATTTTGTTTTTACTTTTAATTGAACTTAATGTATTTTTTGTCTATTGTTTGAGTTAATCTAGTAAAAAATATAATAATAAATTATAATTTTATAAATTAAGAAAATAAAATTAAGTTGAAATTAAATATTTTTATAAATAATTTCATTTGATAGAAATTAGTTTTATTAACTTTAACTTCTGAATAAATTTTTAATTTTTTTTATACATCTTATGAATAAATTTTTAATTTTTTTTATACATTTTATATTTTTAGTTAATAGTGAAATTTTTTGACATGACATGTTAATACGATACAAATTGAATATGGATCAAAAATGACACGACACGATAACATGAAATAATAAATAAGTTAGGTTAGTGTTGAGATAATCTTAACACGAACCTGAGATAACACGGCACGAACGCAACCCAACACAACATGACGCCCACCTCTAATTAGGAGTGTTTGATAACATGATTTAGAAGTGATTGTATTAAATGATAATCAATTAAACTCACTTATGGTGTGTTTGGTTGGAGGATTTAGGGAGGGATTTGGAAAGGGAAAGGGAAAAGATGTGTGAAACTAGGTGAAATTTAGGCATGTTTTATTCATATTTTACCTACCTTTTCCATTTCCCTTTCCAAATCCCTCAACCAAACACAATATTAATAATCACAATTGATATCACTTACAAATTGAAGTGTCTCTTAAAATGCAGTATTAAATTTAAGAAAATTTTAAATCATATAAAACTTACTTAATTTTGATTGAATTTATAAATACTAAACATAAGTATCGATATTCACTAGTATAAACTCATTACCACTATCGCTACCACTACCACCACTACCACCACTACCACCATCTCTACTACTATCACCACCACTACCATTATGGCTACCACCATCACAGCCACTACCACCATTGTTACTATTACTGCCACCACCACCGTCCCCGCCACCACCATCAAGCCACCACCGTCCCCACCGCCACCATCATGCCACCACCACTTCATTACAATTATCATTGTTGCCATAAGTACTACCATCATTTTACAATTACCACCATCATACCACAATTACCACCACCACCATCACAGTATAAAAATAATAAATTTCAGATTTGATTTATACATATTAAATAATTTATTTTTAGTTCAACATTTAAATTTTTATCAAACAATTTTTCAGCTTAAAAATTTCAGCATTCAGTTTTAAATACTTAATTTTTAGCTTTCAATTTTTAATTTTCAACTTTATCAAACATCCACCAAAGTCATAAACATACCTTAATCCTTAATTTTTACAAAAAAAAATTAAAAATCAAATGTATTTGTTACACTCTCATTACATCTGCCACTAATAATAATAATAATTACTTTTATGCTATGAAAGGAAAAAATAAAAATAAAAATAAAATATGAATAAAATATATTTATATTTTATCTAATTTCATATTTTTTTTTTCTTTTTAAATTCATTTTCAGATTTCCCAATCAAATACAACCTAGTGAAAAGCATGACACGGTAGTGTTCGTTCTTACAAAACTTATCCAAAATTCTCAAAAACTTATCCAAAGTTCTAAAATCTCAATTATTTGGAGAAAAAAATTGGAAGGTATATGCTTCTCTTTTTGCTTTGAGTAAGCCACAAATTATTCTTATATTGCCACATCACAAAAATTGCTTATTCTATTTTGATATAGGGAAGTGATTCATCCCCCGAAAGGGGGACCCCCGAATCTCCCGAAAATCCATTTTAAGTAAAAAAAAAAAAAAAAAAAGAAAAAAAGAAAAGAAAAAAAAAACAGTTTCCAGAAAAGGAAATTAGGGGGATTAGGGGGAGAGATTTTAGGGCTCTAAATCATTTTCCTTTGATATATAAGAACATTTTTGCCTCGGGATTAAGATTGGACCAAGCATTACAAATATCTATTATGGACACGTGGCATGTTTCATGAGAGAAAGAAGCATTACAAAACAGTAAATAAGTAATTTAGAAGTTGATAATTATAGATTAATTTTACACGCTGAGAAAAATAATTAAAAATTTGTTTAAAAACACATAAAATAGTCATGAGCTCCACCTTCCTCTGTTCTTATTTTATTATGCATGCTTCTTATATGTTTTATTATTATTATTATTAAAAAATAGATATGTAGATAGGCTACTCTAACATATTTGTCAGAGAGTATTGTCGCTTAGAACCTATAGCATATTTGCAGGAAACCTCACCGCACCTACATCGAGACCTAAGCTCAGGCCCCCCACATGCTCCAGGTGTTAAAGAATATGTTTTACCCGAACAAGAGGCTATGAAGACTCGAACCTAGGGTTTGAGTGAGAGATTCGAAGGCCTTACCACTGAACCAACCTCCTGTTGGTGCATGCTTCTTATATGTGGGGACGAAACTAGAAAAAATTTATGAGTGGCCATGACCTCCCTATTTCTGTGACAAATATTGTTTGTCATAACACTTTATATATATATATATATATATCATTTTATACATAAAATGGCTTCCACAGTATAAAAAATATATATTTTATTCTTCTCCCAACTTGCATTATATTTCTATTTTGCACCAAAAAAATTTGTTCATCCTATTAGAGATTGCTTCTATAGTGTTTAATTTTTTTTCTAAGTATATATATAATTCATATATCATATTCTACATACATGTATGTTTGTGTATATGGTGAAAACAAAATATTTATTTTTTGGGGCCTGTAAGAGGAGCTAATTTAAGCCCACTAAATTAATTAGGCCCAATAGTCCAAGGTTGGTGGGTCCGAATTTATCGCAAGTCCAAGATTGCTGGGCTCGGATTTATCGCCATCAAACAGGCCAAATCGCTCTAAGCCTCGAAAGGGTTCGGATCCACGAACTTAGAGACTTACTCGGGCTCGGACTTAAAAGGGTATTGAACAAGCCTAGAGATCTGAGGCACTCAGACTCGAAAGGATTCGGACCCACGAATCTAGAGATCCGAAGCACTTGGCTTCAAACGGATTCAGACGCAATCTAGAAGCCACTCCATTAATGAGTCGCAGAACACTTGTGGACTCGGAGCTTTCCGGGATCTACGTACCAGAACCATGGGCGTAATGGAGTCCGAACAAAGGACCCGATCCCGAGGACGGTGAGTGGAGATAAATTCACTCTTCGGTTAAACTAGCCTATACCCGGGTCGAGGTGGCCGATCTAGGGGGTCCCTGAGACTCGACAATATTTGCGGTAGGGCATTCTCTTGAATTACCCCTGACCCTTATGCGGCAGGACGTCCTCTGGGACTACCCCTGACCCTTTGGGATGATTGGGGATCATTGGTTAGGTGTGGCTAAGAAGAAGGGTTCGCCGAGGGGTTAATCTCCTCTTCGGGGTTTTCCTCATCCTCGGAGAGGTCACCTCCTCGGATAAGGTGGTTAGAGAGAATATTTCCCATGTGCCTTGCACACGGGTTCCATCCTACATCATGAGGTGCCTATATATAGCACACACCCATAGCTTTACAAGTGATGGATTTTGGAGAATTCATTATTGGGAAAGAACTAATTTCCCTTCTACATTATCAACCTTGAGAGCAAAAGTGTGAGATCCATGAGAGAGCCTTGCCATTATTCTCTCTCTAGCCATTTTGCCTTCTTCTTCACCCAATCTCTTATCTCCATCATCTCCTTTCTTTTGTATTCTTAAGTTGAGGCTATTGAAGAATCTAAGCCTCTTATCATCTTCTAGAGAATTCGAAATTGTTCTTCAAGGATCTTCAAAGATCTTTGAATTCTCCAACGACGTTCTTGAACCCTATCATACATTTGGCGACTTCACTGGGCAGGCGGATTGGTTAATGGTCTCAACGAGATCTGGAATCCACACAACTCCAACAAGGATCCTCTAATGGTGGTGATGACAGGACCATGGCTCCATATCAACCACTTTTGCTTGAGGCCATTCAAGGACTTCAAAATACTCAGCAGGAGATTCTTACCACTCTTCAGAATCTCACTCACACCATATTGGTGATGAGTTCTAATTTTGCACCGGCGCCAAACGGAAATCACACTGGTGGTGGAGTTATTCCCGCCGGAGCGCAAAATCAAATCCTAGGAGAAGTAGGCCCCAATCAGCCTATGGCTTATGGCAACACGGCCACAGCAACACATGCTCAAACCGCAATAGGCGGTAGCAGTTTGCCCATGCCCGGGCTCCATGGCGTGCCGAGCCAAGATCCAATAGTGACTAGGGGAGGTTCTGGTGTAATGAATAGCGCTCCGGTGACTGTTGGTGTCCAGGAAAACATGAGGAGCATGATGGTGCAAAAGGGAGCTCTGCCCGTACCTAATCTTGCTACGCTACCAGTAAATGTTACCTAAGTACCAAGCGGGCCTCCTTTGGTGCCGACAACAAATTTGTAAGCATAACTCGGTATAGCGGCACCGTGCAGTGGACTCTACGGGCCTCAATTCAATATCCCATCACCAACTGGTTTGTCTATAGGCGCTGATGGCCAGTATCGTCAAATGTCCTCACCAATGATGAATTTGTAACACCAGAATTACCAAGTCGCCCCTAGCTCAGTCTTCGGGTTCATAAGCCAAATTCCGGGAATACCATCATCAAACTCTTTCCCTCAACAGTTTTTCACTCTCGTCGATGTGCAAGCCATGTTCGATCTCGAACGGGGCAAGAGGACCTTACCCTCTTTGCCTGATCCAGATGTCAAGCCGCCTTACCCCATTGAGATGCTAAGCTATCCATACCCTGAAGGGTATACAGTGCCGAAGTTCATTAAGTTCGATGGAAAACAAGGAAATGCTCGAGAACATGTTGTGCGATTCATCGAGACTCTGAGTGTTCATGGTTCAAACTACGTCCTTCGGCTGAGAGAATTCTCTAAGTCCCTCACTGATCGAGCATATAGTTGGTATGTTAATTTGGCCCCAAACTCTGTCCGAAGTTAGGAGGAAATGGTTAACAAATTCCACTCTAAGTTCTTTCAAGTGGCAGAAAAGGTGACCACACTTACATTGTGTAAAGAAAAGCAGCAAGAAAGTGAAGACATCCTTGACTACGTCAAAAGGTTTCAAGGCAAGGCCGTGGATTGCCATAAAGCAGTGGAGGAGAGTTATTTGGTTCAAATCTGTCTAAAAGGGGCATTGAGCAGGTATAAAATGTTTCTAGTTAATCACAAGCTACCCACATTCTCAGCATTAATAGAAGCAGCTCGGAACATTAGCATTTCTCAGGCTCAGGAGTTCGGATTTAAGGTCAGTTACAAAACTATCTTCAAATCGTCTCGTGGACCTATTATTGCTGCTGCCTCTGCCCTAGATACCCGGAAGTCACAAGGAGGAGGTCATAGAGGCCAGAAGAGAAAGCAATATAATAGTGAAAAGGGAAATGTTTCTTATCCATGTGGAATCGAGGAAGTAAAAGCTCTAGTTAAGGAATGGGTGGCCGACGGAGAGCTAAAATTGTCTTATGTTGAAGAAATGCCATCAAAAAATGATTATGAGAGCCCTGAATTTTGTGTCTATCATCATACATTGAAACATCCGACAGAGAAGTGTTGGACTCTCAGGAAAATCTTCAGAGATAAAGTCGAGGCAGACGAATTGAGGTTCAAAAAGCAAGGGACTCAAGACATCCAAGAACAACCATATCCTCAACACCGAGACAAGGGCAAGAATGTTGCTATGATAGCTTATGAAGGCCCGATGATTGAGGCTATCGCCAATCTCGATGATGATGATTATTATCTGGGCGATATCCTCGAGCCTGAGGGTGAGCAAGTTTACTATGGAAGTGCTCTCGATCCAGAGGGCAGAGCCTTTATAACTCATGTTGGTGATCCCTTTGATCCAGAAGGAAGAGAAGAGTACTACGGAAGAGGAGGACACCATGTTTATGTGGCATCTTATTTTGAAGAGACCGAGGAGATGGTTAACTACGAGCCTCCAAGAGTGGAAAAAGATCTGGATCACTATGTCAAAACCCTGCAAGATTGTGTAAAGTTTAAGCAATTCTTCGACCAGCTTGGACTTTCCAAGGAGGCAAGAACAGAAATCACCAAGTCTATCATTAATATAGCTGAGGCACACCATGAGGAATGCATGTCGACTGAGGGATTTATCCCGAGGAAGGCAAAAGAGCAATCTAGTGCCATTTCTTTCTCCGAGGCTGATCAGAAGTATCCTTTTTCTCACAATCGCCCGCTTTATGTGACTGCTTTTATTAACGGGGTTGAGTTCAAAAGGGCCTTTCTAGATAATGGAGCCTCTATCAACATTATGACTTATGCTACTCTAGAAAAGGCCGGAATCTCTAAAGAACGCATTGTGAAGTAGTCGATAGTCATCACTGGCTTCGGTGCAGAAAGGAGAGTTACTATCGGATGCGTAACAGTTGATTTAGCCGTCGGAGAGATTCGCTCAGCCACCAAGTTCCATATTATCGATTTTGAGGTAAATTATCACATCATTCTAGGGAGGACCTGGATGCATAGATATGGGGCTGTACCATCAAGTTATCATCAATGTGTTAAGGCTAAATGGGGAAAGAAGACGGTGACAATTCAGGCTACAGAAAGGCCTTTCGAGACCTATGAAACTCATTACTCTGATGCCATCTACTTCACCGAATTGGCTGTCGAAGAAGTTCCCATCACCTCTAAGCCTCGGGGGGTCAAAATTCCTCGTTGGGAGGATATCAAAGATGACAAGGAGTCAAGGGCAGAATCAAGTAAACGGGCGATGTCTAGACCAGAAAGTCTGCCTATTCCTCGGAAGATGATGAAAGTCCGAGAAGGGGGCAAGATGGTGTACTATTTATGAAGGTGCGGGGAGTCGATTTCTTCAGTCACCGACTCCGAGTCAAAAGAAGAGCCTCTTGACATTGACATAGTGATAAAGCTTGAAGTGGCCCCAGAATGCATGCAAGATGGACCAAAGCCTCAGCCAGAACAACTTATTGAAATAGATCTGAGTGATGGACAAGATGCACCAAGGCCGATATTCATAAGTTCGAGCCTTAGCCCAGAGAAGCGGGAATAGTTATTAAAGTTGATAAGCCGGTATTCAGATGTGTTCACTTGGTCATATAAGGAAATGCCCGGACTAGATCCTGACCTAGTCTCCCATTATCTTGATGTGTTCCCAAACTCCAAGCTAATCAAGTAAGCTGTTCGAAAATATCATCCGGATCTAGAAGAGAAGATTAGGGAAGAGATTGAAAAACTTCAACAAGCAGGTTTCATCCGGCCAATACAGTACCCCACATGGTTGGCAAACATAGTGCCAGTAAAGAAGAAGAATGGTCAAATCAGAGTATGTGTAGACTTTCGAGATTTGAACAAATCTTGCCCGAAGGATGAATTCCCTCTATCACACATCGACACCCTCGTGGATGCCACCTCGGGACACCAGATGTTCTCATTCATGGATGGATTTAGCGGATACAATCAGATTAAGATGGCTGAAAAGGATGCAGAAAAGACTGCTTTTAGAACACCTCTCGGAAACTTCTTCTATACAGTCATGCCTTTCGGACTCAAGAATGCCGGAGCAACTTACCAAAGGGCTATGACTGCAATCTTTCACGACATGATCCATCATGAGGTGGAAGATTATGTTGATGATCTAGTGGTGAAATCCAAGAAAGAAGAGGACCATCTCCGAGACCTTGAAAAGGTATTCAAGAGGTGCCAGAAATTCAAAATGAGGATGAATCCTCTCAAATGTGCTTTCGGGGTGACGGCCGGGAAGTTCCTCGGGTTTCTTGTACATAGGCATGGTATCGAGGCAGGTGAAGACAAGGTCAAATCTATCAGAGCAATGCCTCCCCCGCATTCTCAGAAGGAGTTAAAGAAGTTCCTTGGGAAGGTGTCTTATATTCGGAGGTTTATCTCAGCACTTGAAGAGATCTCTGCCCCTTTCGGCTCATTGTTAAAAGGAGATGCCAAGTTTGAGTGGAACCAAGAGCACCAAAAGGCCTTCGAGAGAATCAAGGCGGCCTTGACCTCGCCTCAGACCATGATAGCCTCGCAGCCCGGGGTACCTTTAATGTTGTACCTAACCTCAATCCCCAAGTCCATAGGGGCATTATTGGTCCAAGATGTAGACGGAGCAGAATGTCTGGTGTGTTACATCAGTCGGAAGATTCGAGGAGCAGAAGTCCGATATACTCCGATAGAGAGATATTGCTTAGCCTTGGTATTCACCGCCCAAAAGCTCAGACATTACTTATTAACACATCAGATTCAGATTGTTACTAAAAGTGATCCAATCCGATACCTCCTCAGCAAGCCTGCTTTAACCGGGAAGGTGGCAAGATGGTTGTTAGCACTGGGTGAATTCGAGATCACATGTGTAGCTCCCAAGGCAATCAAAAGCCAAGCCTTAGCTGATCTCCTTGCTCAATTTCCAAGTGGTGACTATGAACCAGTGAATGAAGAATTAAAAGGAGAAGTGCATGCAGCTATGGCTTCTGAGGAAAACTTTTGGACATTGAGCTTTGACGGAGCAGCAGCCGGAGGGAAAGAAGGAACCGGGATAGTCTTTACAAGCAAAAGTGGGGAAAAGTTATATTTGTCTTATAAACTGAATTTCCATTGTTCAAATAATGAAGCCGAGTATGAGGCTCTTATTTTAGGCTTGATACCAGCTGAGAAGCACAGTATCAAGAAGATTCGGATTCAGGGGGACTCAAAGCTGATAGTGAAGCAAGTTTCAGGATAGTTCGTCTTAAAGGAGCTTGCCTTGGCCACATATCGAACAACAGTCCAAAGGCTTCTTGACAAATTTCAGAAGGTCGAAATAGAGCATGTGCCTCGCTCCGACAACAAGTTTTCAGATACCCTTGCAACATTAGGGGCAAGAGTTGACATTCCAGAGGAAGAGGCGACAATTGTTATCAAGAAGAGAACAAAACCTTCAATAATACCCGAGGACAAAGACCTTCCAGAAAACTGGAGATGAGAAGCCCTCGAACAACTCAGAAGCAAAGTTGGAAAACTGACTATGGCCAAGCTTGCCCAATTCATAATAATTCAAGGTGAACTTTACTTCCGATGAGGTACCAGATTCCTAGCCCGGTGTGTTGGCCAACAAGAAGCAAGCTTCTGACTACAACAGATCCACGAAAAGTCCTGCGGAGATGGAGATATTAGTCTATACAGAAGGATCGCGAGGGCCCTAATTATTGTGTTTTCCACCAATCACTAGGACATCCTACAGAAAAGTGTCGGACGCTGAAGAAGATCTGTAGAAAGAAAGTGGGAGCAGATGAGCTAGAGTTCAAAGAACAGAGGCCCCAGGATATCTTAAAAGACGTGGCTATGATGGTGTATGACGGCCACAACCCGAGCAGCTGGTGAAAGCTTTCCAAATGACCTTATACCTCTAGGGGCAAATGTCAACATTCCGTAGAAGAAGTCTATCTATGACATTTATAATTTATATTTACTGTATTATCCAAGAAGTTCTATCTTTCTTATGTTATGAAGAAATTTATTTACTCCATATTATGTATCTCCATTAGAAGTTATTTTCTCTACATTGTATATCTTCATTATGTTATGTTGAATGAAACAATTTTCAATTTTTGTTGCCCCTCGAAAAAGAAAGAGGAATAGTAAACTCGGTTACCAACCTGAAGAGACCTTTCTTAACGCAGTAGAAGTATACTCCCACTCGGACCTCCGAAGAGCAGCTATTGTTTCCATCAATGTAAGATTTGAGGGTCTTTCTTATTGAAGCAGAGTGTGTGTTCCCACTCAGACTTCCGAAGAGCAGCCCTTACTTCCATCAGTGCAAGCTTCGAGGGATTTTTCTTGCCAAAGAAAAGAGTGTGCTTCCACCCGGACTTCTGAGGGATAGCCCTTGCTTTCATTTGGACTTCTAAGGAATGGACCTTACTTCCATCAGTGTGAGCTTCGAGGATTTCTCTTGTTGAAGTAGAGTGTGTGCTCCACCTCAGACTTTCGAAGATCAAATCTCGTTTCCATTAGTGCGAGCGGCGAGGATCTCTCTCGTTGAAGTAGAGTGTGTGCTCCTACTCAGACTTTCGAAGAGCAAATCTCGTTTCCATCAGTGCGAGCTTCGAGGATCTTTCTTGTTGAAGTAGAGTGTGTGCTCCCACTCAGACTTTCGAAGAATAGACCTCGCTTCCATCAGTGCGAGCCTCAAGGATCTTTCTTGCTGAAGTAGAGTGTGTGCTCCCACTCAGACTTTCGAAGAACAGACCGTGTTTCCATTAGTGCGAGCTTCGAGGATCTTTCTTGTTGAAGTAGAGTGTGTGTTCCTACTCAGACTTTCGAAGAACAGACCTCGTTTCCATCAATGCAAGCTTTGAGGATCTTTCTTGTTGAAGTAGAGTGGACTCCTACTCGAACTCCCAAAGGGTAGCCTTTGCTTCTATTAGCTGCCAAAGTGGAAGTGCACATCCACTCAGACTTCTGAGGGACAGCCTTGTTTCCGCTCGGACTTCTAAGGGAAAGCTTTATTTCCACTCGAACTTCTGAAGGACAGCCTTACTTCTGCTTGGACTTCTGAGAGACAATCTTTACTTTTGTTGGTGCAAGCTTGTTAGACTCGGTTGCCTTAGAGGGATCTTTCTTGCCGAAGTAGGGTGTGTGCTACTATTCAGACTCTTGAGGGACAGCCTCAAACTTCTGAGCAATAACCTTGCTTCAGCTCAGACTTCCGAGAGACAATCTTTATTTCTGTTGGTGCAAGCTTGGTAGACTCGGTTACCTTCCAGAGGAATCTTTCTTGCCAAAGTAGGGTGTGTGCTACTTTCGGACTCTCGAGGGACAGTCTTGCTTCCGTTCGGACTTCCGAGGAACAGCCCTTGCACTCATTAGTGCGGGTTTTAAGGGCCCCGAGGTCGTGGATTTCGATCAAGAATTCATTTGCCTGAAATAGCAAAACCGACAAACGAGATAAGCAATATCGAGTTCAGATCATGATTCAAGCATTATCACTTAAGCTACAACAAGTCTATTGCTCCAAACAAGTTCATGAGAATGCAACAATCAAGGTTTCGTCCCTTCGGGTCGGCTCCTCTAAAGCCGATATAAAGCTAAAATGATCAAACAAAATTTCGACATCAATAGCCTAGTGCAAGCATGAAATATTTTGTTTATATCAGATTTATCATCATGAGTTCAAGATCCAATCGGAGGGATTCAAAGAGTATCTCATCTTCTCTAAAAAAAAATCAAGTGCAAGCGTCCTCAAGACTATAATGTTCAAACAACAACATTCAACATCAGTGATTCAATTTGTGCAAGATTATCAACTTTGATTTTTGCTCTACAAAGTGTGTAAATGACAAGCTCATAGGTTCAAGATTCAACATATTATCATACAAATTGCAAGAATATATCTTCCAAGTCAAGATTCACAGCTCAAGATTTCTTACAAAAATAAAATTCAGCACAAGTAGTGGTTATCTCAAGATCAGGAGATCAAATTTCAACCCAAAAACTCATATATATTTAAGCAAAGCCCATAACACATATCAAATACAGCATCAATGTTTTTTTTTACAAGAGCTTCTGAAGTGGGTTTTCACAAAAAGATGCCTCCAAAGTTTTAAATATATTTTTATATATATACTTGCCCACAGATTTGAGGAAGCAGATTTAAGGCAACAATGATCAAGAAAGAGATGAATAATAATGCAAACTGAAGCTCAACGATGCTAGGGAGGACCACACACGGCGTTGAGTGGGCAAACGTGTGTGGTCGGCATTGGATGAGCGAGGCCGGAACCAGCGGTGATGTGGCAACGGAGTTGGTGACCACACACGACGCATTGGAAGGGCGAGGTGTGTGGTTAGCACTGGAACAACTAGGCAGACCGACACCACATTGAATCAGTGGTATGGTCGGCATCGGCGGGTCACGGCTAACAGTGATGAATTTCAGTGGATGAAAATGGATATGGACAGACCAACACTGCGTTGAGTGGGCGGCGTGGCCGTCACTTCTCAGTTACGGTTGATAAATACAGCAATGGTGCAAAAGCTGGGCAAGACAACGCATGTTGCGTTGAATAGGCAACATGCGTAGTCGGCGTTGGACAATCCAAAGCAATGAAGAGAATGAAGTTTGTTGAATCAAGACCAAAACCCATCAAAATGAGGAGTTCAAAAATGGGTTTCAACAAGTATTTACTCACTGATTTAGGGGCAGCAAAATGAGGAGCAGAGCTATCAATCACAAACAGTGTAGGCCGAGAATGGTGGCCACAAGCAGTGGGTGGTGGAAACAGAAGGTAGGCCCCAAATCGACGAAACCATTTGGCAAACCGACGCCGCGTTGAGTAGGCGACGCGGTCGGCGTTGGTTAGTCAGCTTTATCCTTAGCTTTATCCTTAGACTCGGTCGATTTTATCTGTAAATTACGGTGAATCCTCAGCTTTATCCTTAGACTCTGTCAAGGCCAAATATTCCCGAAGACATAATGTGAAGCATGGCTGACAAGGTGAAATTATGCATGTCCGAGAAAACTACAATTTCTCATACACGCAAGGGGCAAATGTAAGAGAAGCTAATTTAAGCCCACTAAATTAATTAGGCCCAATAGTCCAAGGTTGGTGGGCTCGAATTTATCGCAAGTCCAAGATTGGTGGGCCCGGATTTATCGCAATCAAACGGGCCAAATTGCTCTAAGCCTCGAAAGGGTTCAGATCTACGAACTTAGAGACTTACTCGGGCTCGGACTCGAAAGGGTATTGAGCAAGCCTAGAGATCCAAGGCACTCGGACTCGAAAGGATTTGGACCCACGAATCTAGAGATCCGAAGCATTTGGCTTCGAACAGATTTAGATGCAATCTAGAAGCCGCTCCATTAATGAGTCCCAGAACACTTGTGGACTCGGAGCTTTCCAGGATCTACGTACTAGAACCATGGGCGTAATGGAGTCTGAACAAAGGACCCGATCCCGAGGACGGTGAGTGGTGATAAATTCACTCTTCGGTTAAACTAGCCTATACCCGGGTTGAGGTGGCACGATCTAGGGGGTCCCTGAGACTCGGCAATATTTGCGGCAGGGCGTCCTCTTGAATTACCCCTGACCCTTATGTGGCAGGACGTCCTCTGGGACTACCCCTGACCATTTGGGATGATTGGGGATCATTGGTTAGGTGTGGCTAAGAAGAAGGGTTCGCCGAGGGGTTGATCTCCTCTTCGGGTTTTTCTCATCCTCTGAGAGGTCACCTCCTCGAACAAGGTGGTTAGAGAGAATACTTCCCATGTGCCTTGCACACGGGCTCCATCTTACATCATGAGGTGCCTATAAATAGCACCCACCCATAGCTTTACAAGTGATGAATTTTGGAGAATTCACTCTTGGGAAAGAAATAATTTCCCTTCTCCATTATCAACCTTAAGAGTGAAAGTGGGAGATCCATGGGAGAGCCTTGCCATTATTCTCTCTCTAGCCATTTTTCTTTCTTCTTCACCTAATCTCATATCTCCATCATCTCCTTTCTTTTGTGTTCTTAAGTTGAGACTATTGAAGAATCTAAGCCTCTCATCATCTTTTAAAGAATTCGAAATTGTTCTTCAAGAATCTTCAAAGATCTTCGAATTCTCCAACGACGTTCTTGAACCCTATCATATAGGGCCTCTGATAATAAAATCTTAGTTTCTTCCCTACTTATATGTTTTATTTCTTTCTATCTTTTAATATTACCCACTCTTTGATGTGGAAATTATAAATTTTTTTTTATAAGCATGTAGAATTACTCATAAATATATATATATTTACATATATCAAAATTTCATTTAATTGCTCTACCGACTCATAAATATTGAATTGTCCACCACCAAATTATCTAAAAACTTGACAAAACACAATTGCAATATTATATTTTTTGATAGTTGACGGGTCGGCATTTTTTATTTCCCAAACTATATAAGAAACGTGTAAGGATCCTCTGTCTCCAAATAATCCTATCCCTCTGTACCAATTTACTCACAACATTGGATATGTTTTGAGATTTTCACATCTTGGCATTCTCATATGATTTAATGATAGTGAGTGAATTAAGACAGAAAGACAAGATTATTTAAGGATAGAGGATCCTTGCACAAAAGAAACCTATGTTCATAAACTAAACTATTCAATTGGGCAAAAAAAAAATATATGCTTCTGGTTTTGCAAGGACTAATACAAAAAGTATTTCTCCTTCCACTTCACACTTCTTTCCCTATTCCATTAAACATGGAAGAACCATTTTTTGCATGAGAAAAATCCAATGATTGTACAAGATTGAGGAAAAAACATTCACTCTGTTTGATTTTAGTTTTCAAAATTTACTTTTTAAAAATTTTTACTTTTTCAGTTTTCATATTTTTTTATTTTCATTGAATTTTTTTAACATTTTAAGCAATTTTTTCAATTTTTAGACATACTTAATATAGATACACTTAAAAAATATAATATTAGTGAAAAAAATCTTTAAAAAATTAAATAAATACCAAAAATATAAAAAATTTGAAAATTCAGTATATTTTTTATATTTTTATTTATTTATTAATTTTTTAAAATATTTTACTATTTAAGTATATCTAAGTAAGGTACATATAACAAAGTAAAAAAATTTACATGAAATTTTAAAAATATTCACTAAAAATAAAAATAAAAAAACAAAAAATTAAAAATTAAAAATTCAATTTCTAAAAAATTGAATTCAAAAAACTAAAATTGTTCTATATTCTCATTGATATCCACATGGCCTGTCTCCCCCAGTGAGAAAGAGAGACTGACACACCATATCCTCTGTGCTTACTCTATATTCCATTTTTTATTTGTCTAAGATTATAAATTTATGTCCATGGACAAAAAATGCCAAGTCGCCTGATATTTTTTGAAAATTTCTTTTGGGAATATGATATTTTTGTTTTCTAAACACAGTCAAAACAATTATCCGACTGAAAAGCTTTCTGGGTCAAGAATCAAATCCCATATGTGTGAACAGCCAAAAGCTATTAATCCATGTATACATAATAATAATCTTTACCTTAGGTTAATCTTTTTGATATATCTAGATAGAGCTCTGAATAAACCTTTAGACTTTGATGACTTGGGTGTGTTGTCGTCACAAGATGATGTCTTGTCCCAGTAAGGATAGGGATAATTCTCAACCGACCTTCAACTATGACAAAAAAGAACTGAAATAAACGAAACCAATTAGAGAATCAAATACAGAATACATGTAAACGAAAGAGATTCTTTAAATGTGAATCCCAAAATTTTATTCATTCATAAACAAGAGAGAGGAAAGCAAGAGGGGTTTTATGATGTGTGTTAAATTCAATGTATAAAGAAAGAAATACAGAGAGAATAATATATCTATTGATATATTATTGATTGTTATCTGTTTTGATGTATTGTATGTACATTGTATAGGAGATGGAGATGTGAAGGGGAGGTGGAGTGGTGGAGTAGGTGAAGTGGAGTGTGTAGTGGAGTAGGTGAAGTGGAGTGTGTAGTGGAGGTGGAGTGGTGTAGTGGGTTAGGTTTAGTGGAGTAGGTTTAGGTGTACATTAACAGCCCCCCTCAAACTCAAGGAGGATAGGAACTAACCAACTTGAGTTTGAAGAGAGTAACAAAACAGGAAAGTAAACTGATAAATAAAATAAAACAGAATAGGAGACACGGTATGGTCGTGTCAGACCGATGTAGCAGACAGTTTATGGGGTCATGTCGGACCGTTGTAGCAGACAGTTTACGGGGTCATGTCGGACCGTTGTAGCAGACACTGTGTGGTCGTGTCAGACCGATGTAGAAGACAGTTTATGGGGTCATGTCGGACCGATGTAGAAGACAGTTTACGGGGTCATGTCGGACCGTTGTAGCAGACACTGTGTGGTCGTGTCAGACCGATGTAGAAGACAGTTTACGGGGTCATGTCGGACCGTTGTAGAAGACAGTTTACGGGGTCATGTTGGACCGTTGTAGCAGGACAGTTTACGAGGTCATGCCGGACCGATGTAGCAGGACAGTTTACGAGGTCATGCCGGACTGATTGTAGCAGACACTGTGTGGTCGTGTCAGACCGTTGTTGTAGAAGCGAACCGGAATAAATGTCGGGACAGTTTACGGGGTCATGTCGGACCGTTGTAGAAGCTGACCGGAATCAATGTCGGGACAGTTTATGGGGTCATGTCGGACCGATGTAGAAGCTTGTGGTGGTGCACCAAGGGGGCGACTTAGGGAGTGCGCCATGGGGTGGCTTGGGTGGTTCCCATGATGTGTAACCATGCTCACCATGATACATGATATATGTATGATATATGTATAACCCCCCCTCAAACTCAAATAGGTGTGAAGATAGAAACCTATTTGAGGTTGAAACAAAGGGAGTGATAAAGCTGACCGTTGTAGAAGACACTGTATGAGTGTGTAGATAGGCTGCCCAAAAGATATACATGTAGATAGATATGTCGAGCCCTCAAAAGTCGCGCCCTCAAAAGGCGTGCCCAATCCATAAAAAGGTGTGTCGGACATGATGGCGAGGCGCGTGACTACCTTGGTTTGCGCGCCCGTTTTGTCATCTGGCGTCAAGTGGCGCGCGATGCGCGTGTCGACCTCGGCTATTTAACCAAGACGGAGGCTGAGGCCGAGGCAGAGGCTGAGACAAAAAAACCTGCGAAAATCCTTTGAAAAACTCTTCCGTTTCTGAGAGAGAGACTCTGTAACACTTGCCTAGAAAATGGCTTCGTCGTCCCGTGGGCTGCTCACTCTCTTTCCCGACCTCAACGAGTCAACAAGAGAGACAACTGGTACGGTGGCCCGTGAACCTCAACCAAACACCTCTGGGTTTGCTCCGTTGAACTTTCCGATGCGGTCTATGGAGCAAAAAATGACAGTGCAAACTGATATTGAGGCCAATCAGTATACTTTGAAGTCATGTGTGGAGACCATGACGGCGGTCACAAACTTGTCGCACCGGCTGCAGAGTAGGACAAATGAGGTGCAGCAGTTAAACGCCCAACTGGCTCTGCTCCAACGCATGTATAAGGATGCGCGAGCAGAGATAAGTGTGCTAAAGGCGGAAAATAAGGAGCTGAAGCGGAAGGCCACCGTTATGTTCCGATTTGGAGGTCCGCCATATGCTGCAGTGGAGGAGCAGGGAGTAGTGATTGTGCCCAGTGGAGTGGGAAACACAGAGGCAACACCGTCAAGGGCCGCCCAGGACGGAGGCAAGAAGAAGAGACCGGCGGCAGAGTAGAGAAGAAAATCCTGCCTGTGGATGTGGTTGTTTTGTTGTTGTTGTGGTTTTTTTTTTGTTTTTTTGTTTTGTTTTGTTTTGTTTTTTGTTTTTTTTTTTTGTGTTTTGGTGTAAAATTGTGATCGGGGTTGATCCCCTGATATGAATAAAATGACAAAGTGGTGGAATGTTATTGGTGTTATTTTGTGTTGTTGTTTTGTGTAATAATAAAAATAAAATAAAATAAAACAAGGGATAAAGAAAATAGATAAAAATATTTGTGGATGGAGGATAAGAAAAACATAGGTGTGATTTTTTTTTTTGGTGGAAGATAAAAAAAAAATAATAATAAGATAATGGAAAAAAAACGGGTGATGCTCTCACTAACAATGGTAGGGATAGGAGAAATATATTATAATAAAAATATATATATATATATATATATTAAAATAAAAGAAAAGGGTGAAATAACGTGGGTGGAATAAAGTAAGAGAAAGGAGGGATATGATTAAAGTGGGTTTGAAAGTGTGAAAAGATGAGAGAGAGAGAGAGTGGGGTACATGATGAAGAGAGAGGGATGTCATGTGTGTATGGGGCAGTGTGTTGAGTGTGTGCCCATGTGCATAGGTCTGCCGACGAAGGATTGATAGAAGTCAATTCATGGGTGCCAAGTGAAGGCCCCCTAGTGTGGAACCTGCTTGACCGAAAGCAGTCTGTGAGCTTGGTTTATAATTGTGCAGTGATGGGTTGCTGAAGATTTGGGATTTTTTTTTTCTTCTTTATTCTCCTCAAGAGAGAGAGAGATGGTGAGGTCCCCCTCTCGCCCGTCTGTACTGTCTTCTCCCCCTGTATCAACCGTGGGTCTGTGTATGTGGATGTAAAGGTGTGTATCTTCATCTCCCTTGAGTGGTGTTGGGTCTCCGCTTTTAGAGAGAGAGAGTGTGATTCTGTGTTGGAGAGTGTACCCAGTAAAGGGTAGTGGAAATACCAGTAACAGGGCAACCGCAGAAGCCGACCAGAGCGGCTCGAAGTGGTCAAGGCGATCGTCGTGCCTCATTACGACGACGTGCTGGCTTAGCTGCAGTCGCCGGTGGCGCAGCGGCCGCGGAAGGTGGCGGGGGTGAAGGAGCAACCGTGGCGGCCCCAGATGTGGCCGGACCAGGTGGCTAGGAGCCGGAGGGGATAGAATTTGTTGGGTGGCAACTTGAAGCCGCCGCGTGTGATGATGGGTTGTCCGGCGCTGGTTTGGAATCTGGGCCAGACTGAGTGGGTGCACTTGTTGTAGAGTGTTATGGTTGTTGCTGAAACATTGACTGAACTGTAGGTAACGAAGAGAGTGAACGAGATGATGAAGATGAAGAGACATCTCAGGAGTGATTCCATGGCTGAAGATGAAAGAAGCAGAGAAGGATAGAAGTGTTGTTAAAGAATCTGTCATTGAAGAAGAAATTAGGGAAATTTGGGTTTGTCCGGCGGGCGGCCAAGGCGAGACACAGAATGGGAGGCGGTCGGCAACTGGGTTGGACAGGTGGATTTGGGCAATGATGGGAAGGTATGTGTTGGAGGTTTCAATTGGTTGAGGTCCGGCAGGCGGTCAAGGCAAGGTTGCCGCCCGCCGGAAGGCGAAGAACACCAAGATCTTTAACCTATAGCTCTGATACCATGTTAAATTCAATGTATAAAGAAAGAAATACAGAGAGAATAATATATCTATTGATGTATTATTGATTGTTATCTGTTTTGATGTATTGTATGTACATTATATAGGAGATGGAGATGTGAAGTGGAGGTGGAGTGGTGGAGTAGGTGAAGTGGAGTGTGTAGTGGAGTAGGTGAAGTGGACGTGGAGTGGTGTAGTGGGTTAGGTTTAGTGGAGTAGGTTTAGGTGTACATTAACAATGTGTATAAAGGGCTTGTAGGCTTGAACGTTTGTATCAAGACACAAAACAGAGCTTTAAGTGTTTTAGCAAATTGTGTGCACTGTGAAATTTCTATGGCACGTCAGGCAGACCTTGTGAAAATTGGAAGAGAAGGCTATGCTATTCTGGAGGAATTCCATGGAACACGAAACCGGAAGAAGCCTCATCCGAGCAAAGATCCGATCATGGTCCAATATCCGAGCAAAGATCCTACCATGGTCCAATATCCAAGCAAATTCCGATCATTTGTCGCTACTGGGAGGCCAAGCTCATGCGATGGTAGTTACTACCAAAACAACACACCATAAGGTCTCCTTGACCCATATACACTAAGGCCTTTTTTTTTTTTTTTTTTTAAGAAGTACTAAAACATGCTCCTCTGAGTAGCATTATAAAAGCAACATGATGGGGGTGTCCTAGTCAATCCAAAGTCTTGAGAAAAAAGAAGGGAAATGGATTTGCTAGCTCTCCTTGTACTGTTGAAGTGCATTGAATGTTGTGGCTGTTTTATAGTTACAAAGTGTTCCTAGTTAAGTATCATAATTAGTACCATATGATATAGCTCAGTAGTTTAGAAGTGCATACTGAGACTATACTTGTGTACGTGTATTTCTGATCACATTGTTTTTCTCATCTATTGTAATATTTATAGCATTAGTTATATAGGAGTTTGTTTTTACTGAAAATCAAGTAAATTTTATCATCCACACATTTCCAGGCATTTAATACATCGAGAGAGAGACAGAGAAACTAATTTGAAGGCCCAAACTATCAAATTTGCTCAAAATTTGGCTTAGATCACCTTTGAGTTTGCTTTTTCATTCGTTTCCAATCAAACAATAAAATTCAAAACAATTCTAAACATGTCCATCAAAATCACATTGTACTTGTTAATGTATAATGTTCTGTTAATGTATAATGTATAATGTATAATGTAATGTATAATGTATATAGTATAATATATTATAGGACAGAGCATAGAAAGCATAGGATTCTTTTCTTTCAGTTGTAAAGGCCAAACACCACTCACACACTTTCATTATTATGCATAGCTTTTGTCTTCTGCTTTCGGTGCTTCCTCTATAAATGAGCATCACTCTTGTAACCAATTCATATAGAAAATACAACATTCATTCAGATATTTCACATATCTCACATGGTATCAGAGTACAGGTGTTTTGCCTAGTCTCTTCTTCCGCTGCACTACATTTTTTTTTTTTTGCTTAGCAGATTGCTGTGTATCTCGTCTACATCACATTTTGACAGATTGTTGCATATCTCGACCTTATCTAACTTCTATATTTGACCACACCAGTACCTTCGTCTTCTCACGACGAATCCAACGCCACCAAATTCATCAACAACCGACATTTCACGCGCCACCAGAACTTCAGGCTACGCGCTTCCTCGTTCTCAGACGCGCTCTACGCGCCTCATACACTTGTCCCATGCTATTGTGCGCCGCGACCTCATCTGCTAACGTGAGCCACGTGTTTCTGACGTCAGCCGATGTCAGCCCTAGCTGTATTCGTGCGCCGCCTGTTCTCCTCTGCTATTGTACGCCGTGCACTTCTCTGCTAACGTGCGCCGCGCCTGTGACATCATCCCTGTAGCCAGTGACATCATCCTGTTTGACCAAAATTGTTGACCAGACCAGTCCACTCACTTTGACAAGCCAATTTAGTGTCTTTCTGGTCATATTTTTTGGTCAGTTCACTCATTTCCCACTGATTTCGACCCTCTGAATTCACTGGTAACCTCGGATTTTTCAGATTCTACCTCGATAGTACTATTTTTCCCTCATGGATCGCCTCGACTCCTCTAACCACCTTATTTTCGTTGTTCTTGACGAGACTAACTATGTCTTATGGACACAAGCTATGTCTGGGTTCCTCAAAGGAAAGAAACTTTGGCGCATCATCACTGGGGATGTGTGCAAACCCATCCAAGTAACCACGGAATCCGCTGCCACCACGGAATCCGCTGCCAAATATGTCGACCGTCTGGAGGATTAGGATAGTAAAAACTATCAGATCATTACTTGGTTTCGCAATACTTCTATTACATCTATCAGCCTTCAGTTTGGTCGGTTCCAACTTGACTCTGCTTCCTCTCCAGCCAAGGCCATCTGGGATTTTTTACAGGAACGCTATCAGACTACTGGCCTCGCTCACCAATATCAGCTTCTGAGTCATTTTCACCGTATGCGCCAAGAAATAACTCAAACCATTAATGATTTCCTCTCCCAAATGTATTATGTTTGGGATCAGCTCGCTCTTTCTGAACCTCCATGGGATTGTACTAAGGATGCTGCCTTGTTTACTACTTACCGTGACCAACATCGCTTGGTTCAGTTTCTCATGGCTCTTACTTCCCGTTTTGAGCCAGTACGCGCATCTCTCCTTCATTGCACTCCTTTACCCACTCTTGAGCAAGCAATTTCTGAACTCCTGTCAGAGGAAACCCGGTTTGGTACTCTCCATCCGCACCCTGTGGACTCTGTTCTTGCTACTCCCCAGACTCGGAGTTCTCCTTCCCCACCTTCACCACAGAAGTCAACTTTCTGCAACTACAGTCAAAATCGCAGTCTTCCGTCGACTCATCTTCTGGTTAATTGTCCTGTTCGCCTTTGTCGGTTTTGAAACAAGACTGGTCTTGGTCATCTCCACCAAGATTGCTTCCACAATCCTGCCCGTGCCTCTCGCAATGGTCCTTCCCCCGGGCATTTTTCCCACAGCACCTCACACTGTTCTGGGACTCCGTTTAAACCAATCCCTGCTCAACGCACTGCTGCTGCTGCCTCAGAGGATTTACCTTCCCCTGTCCCTATAGATCCTTTCACTCCAGTTTTCTCTCAAACAGATGTCGAAGCCATGTTTCAACATTTTTGGCAGAATTCCGGTACCCCTCCCTCTACTGCTTTGTTTGTCACCGCAAGTAACACTTCCTGGTACTTTGACTCCGCTTGTTGTAATCACATGACCTTTGACTCTACTATTTTTACTCCTTTCTCTTCTACTCCTCATGTTCCTTCTATCCATACTGCTGATGGGTCTCTTCTATCTGTAAGTCATGTTGGTTCTGTTTCCACCTTTCACTTATCTTTATCCCATGTATATCTTATGCCTGCTCTCACTTTAAACCTTATCTCCATTAGTTAATTATGTGAGCATGGTCTAACTGTTACCTTTTCCCATACTGGTTGTTTGGTGCAGGACCCTCGGACAGGGCAAACTCTTGGGATAGGCCGTAAGCATGGACGCCTCTACGAACTTATCCATCTTCATGTTCAGGATTCCTCTCAGATCACAGCTGCTACCACTGCTACCACTGCTCCTCATTTATCTCCTTTTTAGCTTTGGCACTGTCGTTTAGGCCATATTTTTGTTGGTCGTTTAAAAACTTTAATTTCTAGTGGTCATTTAGGTCCTGTAAGTTCTGATGCCTTAGATTGTGTGTCCTGTCAACTTGCTAAACAACCTACTTTGTCGTTTAATAAAAGTGACTCTGTTTCTCTTGCACCATTTGATCTCATCCATTCTGATATTTGGGGACCCTCTCCTACTCCCACTATGGGCGGCGCCCGCTATTTTGTTGTTTTTATAGATGATTTTTCCCATTTTACATGGTTGTTTCTTATGAAAACTCGCTCTAAGCTCAAACAACTTTATTACAATTTTGCTGCAATGGTTAACATACAATTTTCTAAAACTATTAACCTTTTTCGCTCCGACAATGCCATGGAATATAAAGATTTTGACTTTCTTTCCTTCCTTCAGAGTCAGGGTACTCAACCTCATCGTTCCTGTCCCAGTACGTCTCAACAAAATGGACGTGCTGAATGGAAACATCGGCATATTCTCGACACTACTCGCGTTCTTCTTCTGTCTTCCTCTTGTCCGGATCATTTTTGGAGAGAGGCAGCTCTCACTGCTGCTTACACTATCAATTGTATCCCTACACCTGTCATTCATAATCACACTCCTTATAAGCGTCTGCATGGCACCCGTCCCCCTTACACCAACCTTAGGGTCTTTGGCTCTGCCTGTTTTGTTCTTCTCCAACCTCATGAACGTACCAAACTTGAACCTCGTTCCCGCCTTTGTTGCTTCTTGGGCTATGGTATTGAACATAAAGGGTATTGTTGTTGGGATCCTCTCTCCCAACGACTTCGTATCTCTCGTCATGTGGTTTTTTAGGAACACAAAATGTTTTCCTATCTCTTTCTTTTCCGTTTGTCCGTTTCCTCACCCTCTCTATTTTTTACTGATCCTTCTACCGATCTGTTTTCTGATGAGCTTCCTCCACTACCCCTGCCAGTCTCTCTCGAGTTTTTTGATCCGCTTACTCCACAGCCCCTGCCAGCCTCTCTCGAGATCGCCTTCCCTCCTGGTCTGTCCCATGCCCCTGCTTCCTCTGATGGTCCTGCTCTTGCTCCCTCAAGCTCCTCCCCTCTTGCTGAGTCTTTTCCTCTAGCTCCTCCTCCCTCCGCTCGACCACGCCGGGTAACCCAACCTTGTACTCGTCTTTGTGACTTTATTATTGGTTCTACTGCTTTTTCTACTTATGAACCGACCTCCTATCATGAGGCTCACTCTAATCCTCTTTGGCAGCAAGCTATGACTACTGAATTGCAGGCTTTAGACAAAACTCATACTTGGGACACTGTTGATCTTCCTCCTGGCAAGTTTGCCATTGGCTGCAAATGGGTATACAAAATCAAGACTTGTTCTGATGGATCTATTGAGCGCTACAAAGCCCGCCTTGTTGCCAAAGGCTTTAACCAAGAATATGGTATTGACTATGAAGAGACCTTTGCTCCTGTTGCTCGTCTCACCTCTGTTCGCAGCTTGATTGCTGTTGCTACCTCCCAACAATGGGATCTTTATCAACTGGACGTGACCAATGCTTTTCTTAATGGTCTTCTTCTCGAGGAGGTCTACATGCAATCTCTTCCTGGGTCTACTTATCCACCTCATAAAGTCTGCAAACTTCAGCGTGCTTTATACGGTCTCAAACAAGCTCCACGCGCTTGGTTTGCCAAGTTCAGCTCTACTATTCATGAATGTGGTTTCACCTCCAGCTCTTATGATACTGCTCTTTTTATCCGGAAAACAGCTCAAGGGACCACCTTGCTTTTGCTTTATGTAGATGACATGATTATCACCGGTGATGATATCGATGGTATTCTTCACCTTAAACAGTTTCTTAGCCATCATTTCGAGATGAAAGACCTTGGTCCTCTCAGCTATTTCTTAGGTCTTGAAATCTTTCATGATTCTACGGGTTCTTTTCTCTCTTAGGCTAAGTATACCTCTGATCTTCTCACCCGTGCTGGTCTTACGGATTGCAAGACTGCCTTCACTCCCCTCGAGCCTCAGAGTCATCTTACACCTCTTGATGGCACTCTTCTCTCTGATGCTACCCTATATCGTCAGCTGGTTGGCAGTCTTGTCTATCTCACTGTTACTCGTCCTGATATTGCCTATGCCGTTCATATTGTCAGCCAGTTTATGTTGGCTCCTCGTACCCCTCATTATGCTGCCTTAATTCGTATCCTTCGGTATCTCAAAGGCACCATGTTTCATGGTCTTCATTATTCCGCCCGCTCTTCTCTCCAGCTTCGTGCTTTTTCCGATACTGATTGGACTGGAGATCCTACTGACCACCGCTCTACTACTGGGTTCTGGTTTTTCCTGGGTGATTCTCTTATTTCTTGGGGCAGCAAGAAACAATCTCTTACTGCTTGTTCTAGTACCGAGGCCGAATACCGTGCTCTTGCTGATACTACTCAAGAGCTTCTCTGCCTTCGTTGGCTTCTTGCTGACCTGGGTGTTACCCCCTTTAGTGCTACTGACCTCTTTTGTGACAATTACAGTGCTCTTCAAATTTCTCACAATGATGTTTTTCATGATTGCACCAAGCACATTGAGATTGACTGTCATTTTATTCGTCAACACGTTACTCGTGGTACTGTCCATCTCTACCCGATCTCTTCTGTTGATCAACCTGCTGATATCTTCACCAAAGCTAATTCTCCTGGCCGCTTCGTTGAACTTGTCTCCAAACTCCAGTTGGTTAATGTTTTTCCACCTTGAGTTTGAGGGGGGCTGTTAATGTATAATGTGCTGTTAATGTATAATGTATAATGTATAATGTATATAGTATAATATATTATAGGACGGAGCATAAAAAGCATAGGATTCTTTTCTTTCAGTTATAAAGGCCAAACACCCTCACACACTTTCATTATTATGCATAGCTTTTGTCTTCTCCTTTCGGTGTTTCCTCTATAAATGAGCATCACTCTTGTAACCAATTCATATAGAAAATACAACATTCATTCAGATATCTCACATATCTCACAATACTAAAAAAAAAATCAATTTTTTCTTGTGCTTCTATAGATTCACTATACTCCAGAAACTCTTCTGTCACATGTTTAACATCATTAGCTGTTAAAAAGTCGGTCGACCCTGTACTAATTTATGCTTGGTAGAGAAGATACAAAGGTGATGCATAGTAAAAAGATACTTTCCTTCCCCCGCCCTGAATCCCACGCGCTAGTTGTGTTTGCTAGAAAAATGGCAGTGTCTGTTTTTCATCAACTTATTTTGAAATCTATGTTTGGAATTTGAATTATTAGGCAAAAGTGGCAATTATGCTTATCCTTGTCCTTAACTAAGCCAAAAAACCATCTCATCATACATTAGCTATTCCATTCTCATTAATAGACACGCATGGTATATCTGTTGGAGAAGTTCTTCACACAGCAATATGGGATAAGGATCAATATGCAATTTTGAGCCCTGTCTTATAGACACTATTTTAAAATGTTTATTATCCCCATTATTTTATAATGGCATTATCAGAAGGGGGGAAAAGAAAAGAAAAGAAAGAAGTGTTAACTAACAAGATGATACATTGTATGCAATTTACATATATATGGATGCACAAGTGATAAAAGCCAATACCCTCTTTGTGTACATAAAACATATAGGTTAACATGATATGATAATATGCTTCTCGGTTCCCAATGTATCAACAAGAGCTCATGTAATATTAAATATTTCTTATTTTTACAATTGATATGAAGACAAGAGGTTAAGGAGAAACTGTATCATGCAACTTTGCTTGTGGTGATTAACAATTCAATATGTTTTATCATAGCATGTAATAGATGGTGTGTTTGAACCTCAATGCTTATTCGATAATTAAAAAGAAATATTTACATGTAATAGATGGTGTTTTTGAACCTCAACACTTATTTGATAATTAAAAAAATATATATTTACACGTATTTGACTTACTTATATGTTTCGAAAAAATATTTGTTACTCAAAAATCATCTTATCCTCCCACCTAACAGACTTGCCAACTTATCAGATATAGAAGAACATTTGCCACTGAGACTCCAAGATTCTATAGGATCAAAAGCATGCTTTGGCTATTCTCATCAATAGATGCATAATAAAATGTAGTAGTACTAGTGTGCCTTCATCTGGAGAGAAAAAATTCGAGAAAGTGAAACAGTAATTAAAAATGTGATACTTAAAAACCTTATGTAATTTTTGGTACAGCATACGATAAGTTGGTAGCAGTACTGCTCACAATCTCTCTTTTTTCTTAAAAGTTAAAAAAAGATAAGACAAAACCACTAACAAGTGCTGCTCTCTTTTTAATTACTGTAAACTCTTCCCATTACGAGAACTTATAGTTGTGTGTGGCGCTAACATTTCTTTTTTCACATCTTTGATTCAGTTAAGTAACTTGAAAAAGAAGATTTAAGCTTTTCCTTTTAAGAGAATCTAATCCCAAAGTATTTGGTTGAATGAAAGAGACCAGAGTGAATATCTTCACCTTCATATGTATAATTACTTTTTGCATGATTTATTCTAGAGGAGCCATATTTTCAACAGTCAGGTCCCATAAGTTTCTATAGTAAGAAGACAATACTGCCCCCTAATCAAATGTGATCAACAAACATAGGTTTTATATTGAAAATCCTAATATTATGAGTCTTTTGGTTTGTAATGAATGGATATAATATGTCACATCTTTTCGTGAAGATTTCCTGTGTAATTTTTCTGTTTAATACACAATTTGCAACCTAAGATCTGAATCTGATCCTCAGCTCAGATCATCTCTTGTTCAATTGTCCCAATTAGGAAAAAAACCACTCCATCACACAATGACTCTTTAGGACCATATTGTGTAGTGGAGAGTGTCTTTGAGGCAAGGGGAGCAATATCATGTATGGTGAAGAGAGGCCTTAAGCAAAAAGAAAAATTCAAACAAAAAATATTTGCCATTTGTAACCTCTTAACTAAGGGCAAATAGGACTTTTCACATCCTCTTTGTCCTTCCAATTCAAAGTGTGCTCCCACAGAATTGTAAAAATTATGTTGTGCTTGGATCAACAACAACCAAGCAATAATTCAAACTAAACAATTTAAACAATAACAATTAGGTAATTGTGGTTTCGGTTCAAATGCCTCAAAAGAATGAGGACTTTTTTGGATCAAGGTAACAAAGTAAACAAGAAGAAAGAACACACTTTTTATATCAATTGATGGTAACAAAGTAGATATGAATAAACAAAAGTAATTTTAGATTGAAATTACTGAAATTCACTCAAAAAAGTACAAGTTATAATCGAACGAACTACCCCTAAATTACAATTGAAACGACTCCTAAGTCTAAAACTAAGTTGTTGTATTGTTTTTGATGTTGTTTTTTTCCCTTTTCACTTGTTGCTTCTTTACTGCCTTTATAATGCCCCAAATCTCAGCCATGTCTTCCTTCTTTTTGGCCACTATCTCATGATTCTTCAAATCAACAGGCCACTTTCATTCAACTACTCAAAACTGCCTTGGCCTTCTTGAACCTTCAAACCTTCTTGGGTTCCTCTTTTTGAAGCAAAACCAACTTCCTCAATGCTACCACATGTCCCCCATGATCTCTAGCACTACCTTCGATAGAGGAAAACATTTTACTAAGCCCCATAACTGCTTGCAACCTCCTTTGCTTCTTTAAATTTTTATCTTTAACCCAACTCCAATTTTAAACCTCCAACCATATCATCACACAATTTCCCTTCAATTAATGAGCATAATCGATAGAGGAAAGCTTTCCAATTCACTAATATGGTCCCCTATAAATCAGTCCACCAAGCCAATTAACCAATTGATAAGTAGCTCATGACCCTCTTAGCCAATTGATGCACATGATCAATTCCTTCACACCACGTAGCCCCTTGACTATTGAAAGACTTCATTTTGACTTCATTGCTACGTGTCATCATCCAATTAATCTACCTGTTGATAGGAATTTTACAAAAATGGATGCAAACAATGCCTCTCCAACTCTTTAAGAATGAGAAGTCTTGAATTCTTGAAAAGTTGTATAAAAAATTAAATTGGCAGCAACCCTTTGAACAAACAAACATCTATAAAATATATGCTTAAGGCCAAGCAATCTGGTGATCAAACACCACATTATTAATAATCATATCTAAACAAAATTATTTTTGTTTCATTTGGGGTAAGGGTGGTAAGGGTGAAAATTTGTGACACAACTTGAACCGTACATGAAATTAGCGAGTTAGAGTTGATCATTTTCTCACACAAATACGTATATGACATGATTCGATAACACAAATATTAAACAGGTCAAGTTAGTGTCAAATCTATATAATAGGATATTGACACTCGTATAATAAAAACTTAATTACACATTTTAATATTATTTTCACTAAAGAGTATCATTACATTTTTTAATCTCTTATATAATTACATCAAATTTATTAAAAAAATGTGTAAAATACAATTTTAAGTTTAATATAAGTTTTGTTTTTCTTCTTAATTGAACTTGATATATTTTTTGTCTATTATTTGAGTTAATTTAGTAAAAAATATAACAATAAAATTGAATTTTTATAAATTAAGAAAATAAAATTAAGATGAAATCAAATGTTTTTATAAATAATTTTATTTAATAGAGATTAGTTTCATTAAATTTAACTTGTGAACAAATTTTAAAAAAAATTCATACATTTTATATTTTTAGTTAATAGTGATTTTTTTTTACATGACATGTTAACACGACACGAATCGGACATAGACTGAAAATTACATGACACGATAATACGAAATAATAAAATGGTCGGGTTAGTATTGAGATAATTCTTACACGAACTCGAGATGACACGACACGACACCCACCCCTAATCTAGGGTGTTTGATAACATGATTTAGCACTTAAAACTGAATGCATGAAGTGATAATCAATTAAACCTATTTAATAACCACAACTGACATAAAAAATTTAAGTGTCTCTTAAAATGTAGGTTAAACATAAGTATCGATATTCACTATTATAAAATATAGATGGCGTGTTTGAACCTCAACACTCATTTGATAATTAAAAAAATATATATTTACACGTATTTGACTTACTTATATGTTTCGAAAAAATATTTGTTACTCAAAAATCATCTTATCCTCCCACCTAACGGACTTGCCAACTTATCAGATATAGAAGAACATTTGCCACTGAGACTCTAAGATTCTATAGGACCAAAAGGATGCTTTGGCTATTCTCATCAATAGATGCATAATAAAATGTAGTAGTACTAGTGTGTCTTCATTTGAAGAGAAAAAATTCGAGAAAGTGAAACAGTAATTAAAAATGTGATACTTAAAAACCTTATGTAATTTTTGGTACAACATACGGTAAGTTGGTAGTAGTACTGCTCACAATCTCTCTTTTTTCTTAAAGGTTAAAAAAAGATAAGACAAAACGACTAACGGGTGCTGCTCTCTTTTTAATTACTGTAAACTCTTCCCATTAAGAGAACCTATAGTTGTGTGTGGCACTAACATTTCTTTTTTCACATCTTTGATTCAGTTAAGTAACTTGAAAAAGAAGATTTAAGCTTTTCCTTTTAAGAGAATCTAATCCCAAAGTATTTGGTTGACTGAAAGAAGACCAGAGTGAATATCTTCACCTTCATATGTATAATTACTTTTTGCATGATTTATTCTAGAGGAGCCATATTTTCAACAGTCAGGTCCCATAAGTTTCTATAGTAAGAAGACAGTACTGCCCCCTAATCAAATGTGATCAACAAACATAGATTTTATATTGCAAATCCTAATATTATGAGTCTTTTGGTTTGTAATGAATGGATATAATATGTCACATCATTTTGTGAAGATTTCCTGTGTAATTTTTCTATTCAATACCCAATTTACAACCTAAGATCATATCCTCAGCTCAGATCATCCCTTGTTCAATTGTCCCAATTAGGAAAAAAAATACTCCATCACACAATGGGTCTTTAGGACCATATATTGTGTAGTGGAGAGTGGCTTTGAGGCAAGGGGAGTAATATCATGTATGGTGAAGAGAGGCCTCAAGTCAAGCGAAAAGAAAAATTCGAACAAAAAGTATTTGCCCATTTGTAACCTCTTAACTAAGGGCAAATAGGACTTTTCACATCCCCTGCGTCCTTCTAATTCCAAGTGTGCTCCCACCAGATATCTGAAAGGAATCCCCACCCCCCCTCCCCCCACAGGCTTGGCGAAATTAATGAAAAGCATAAAGTTTCCAGAACCGCAACTTGGTTGCATGAGACAAACCACATTTTGGCAATTATTGGATGCACCCACATTTAAGACAGTTTAGTACCAACAGTTTTGACATATTGGAACAAATTAACTTACTTGTAAATCAATACTACATAACTTCTTGTATTGCTAACTTTGATTCACCATATATATATATATATATATGCGTTTTGAGGTCTATTTATGGCAGTTTACTAACAAAAGTGTGAATATTCACATTATGGTAATGAGCACAGTGAAAACGTATTCACCATTCAATATTATATGGGTGTGTAAATAATATTAATACCAACTGACAACACAATGACAAATTTTCATTTCAAATTAATGTAAATATAATGACAGTTAACATCCTGATGCATGAGAACTACCAAAACATAATGACAATCAATATCTATGTTTATTTTTTTGTGTGTAATACATATCAACATTAAATATAAGAGTATAAAAGTCTAAAAAAATAGTGTAAATTAAGAAAAACGACATTATGGAATAAAAATATAAATACATGGGACTAAGTGGGTTATAAATTTTTTTCATAGACGTCTTGGGTTAGAACACTCCTAAATGGGATTTACCAATATAAATCCCTTAAAAAAAACATGTTAATCCTTATTTTCAAATACAATGTTATTAATAAAGAGTTAATTACCAAAAAGGCCTGTTTACATATTTGGTGGTAGCTTAGGTCCTGTCAAAAAGTTTTTGAACCAATAAGTCCTATTTATAGGTAAAAAGACGTTTTGTCCTTTAATCCCAAAACTGAGAATGTTCTCAATTTTAAAACTGAGAATATTTCAATTTTCAAACAGAGAATGATTTCAGTTTATAATTATCAAAATTAAAAAATTTATGTTTGGCTTCTAAGAAAAGTATGGGATTGAAAAGAAAGGTAATTCTGCGAATATTCTAAGAAATTTATAATTATCAATTTTGAGAAATTTCTCAATTTTTTCATGATTAAAATTGAGAATATTATAAACTGAGAAGGTTCTCAATTTTAAAAAACTCTCTCTCTCTCTTTTTCAATCTCTTAATTGGTTCTCTCGTCTCAGCTATTCCGTCTGTTTTTCCAGTAAAAAAAGAAAAAAAAAATTGAGATTTGTATTTAGATTTTTGGGTGTAGATGGTGTAATGGAACTCCCATCAACAATAATCGTTACATTGAGGTAAAGACAAACAACATTTCGTCATCTTCTATTTAACTATCATCAGCCATTTTTATGGTTGTTAATGGCCGAAACAGAGCAATAATGGACTCATCAGAGAGACCCCATTGCAATGCCAGCACAAGCAGTACCAGTGAACTCTTCATCTGCTTTACCTCTCGCCTCTCCACTTCTTCTTCTCCGTCCATGAAGATCTCTTCCAAGTCAATCCTCAGCCTAGGCCGCGCTCGCGACGCACCCGTCTCTCTCTCCACCTCTCTCAGCCGCCGACTCAGAACAAACGGCAACCTCAAAGGCGGCCAATCTCCCATGTTCCCCACTGGAGCCAAGAAACGAGGTTGCGCTTTCGAAAACCCAGAGCCTTTTTCTCCCAAAGTCACCTGTATTGGGCAAGTTCGAGTGAAGACGAAGAAACAGGGGAAGAAGATGAGGGGGTTTGGATGGGTAAAGTGGTCTATTAAAAATTAATGGGACTTGAATGAGCAAATAATTTTATCTAGGACCTAATGGAGTATAAGTTCACAAAATGGGACTTGTATGTAAATACCCCATTAATAAAACACTCTGCTGGACTGTTACAACAACTTTAACTTAATATATGGAATTTTTGGCATATAATTAAATACTTGATTTAGATTTAACCTAAACAAAATTATTTATTGATTTCGTAAAACCATCTTTATATCAATCCAATTTTTAAAAACATGCAAAAATGCTTTTTGTATTTAGAAGACAACTACGATTTACAATAAAATTGTGTAATTAATCACTCATCATTTAAAAGGCCAAGCAACTTCTTTAACTGACTATCTATTTTTAAAATTATAGTTTTTTCTTTTTTTATTTATAAAAGAAAACAAATATTATAAAATTATTTGATTGCACTTATCATATCTATTTTTAAAATTATCATTTTCATCTGTGTTATTTATAAAAGAAAACAAATATTATAAAATTATTTGATTATACTTATCATGTGCGGCATATCGCTTTTATGCTTTGGAGGGAAAAAAGATTCAAAGGTAAAGAAATTTAGAAATTAGATGAAGATACCTTACTTCCTTCCGACCCTCTATCCAAACAAAATTATTTTTTTTTTCATTTGGGGGTGGGGGTGAAAATTTGTGATACGACTTGAACCGTATATAAAATTAGTAGATTACACTGCTGGAAATTAAACTTTTAGTGGCGTTTAAAAAACGCCGCTATAGCTATCAAAAACGCCGCTAATTGTTTTTGTGACGTTTAATACCAAACGCCGAAGATGCGGCCGTCGCTGTAACTTTATGACGCTTTAAAAGCGTCGCTACATCAGTATAGGCGACGTTTTAAAAAACGCCGCTAAATGTGCTGCATAATGATACAATGACGTCACTCCACATTAGCGACGTTTTAAAAACGCCGTGATAGATCATTTTTATTTTAAAAATATAACCGTTAGTATTCTACAGTGGCGTTTAAAAACGCCGTTATAACTTTATTTTTTTTAAAAAAAAAAATAATAAATTGTGCTAATTCTGTGAGATTTAACCCAAAAAAAATCCCTTTTATAAAGATGAAAAATATACAATATATTGACTAAATTTAGGTAAACATAATACTAGATCAATTCATGCTTCTCAATACGCAAAAATATTTCAATTCCAAGATGAAATAAAGTTAACTTAGTACCTAGTGGTAAGTTGAAAGTTATTACAAAACAAATCGGCACAAAAGATGCAATTCAAACAAATTATACATACAAGTACTATGAAAGCATCTACTAAGAAACAAAAATTCCCGGGTTCTATAAGGAAGATGATGGTCCTTTGTTCACATCTCAGCATGGTCGACACATCTTGTGCTGTCACCTACCAAGCATTCACCAAAATAGGTGTTAACAAGGACAAATTTACCACACAACCAGTAAGTACAGAGAATACAAATGTAGTTGCCTAAACAATCACAGTAGTTATCAACAAGAAGTTAATAATCTAAAATGAGATCAAGACACTAACCTTAACAAGAAGGCTGCGGAACTGTGACTTAACCCAACCCACCATGTGGTCTCTGTTACCTATGAAATACACATAAAAGAATTAGCCTTATTAAGTCTATGTTACCTATGAAATACATAAACACACACACACACACATATATATGTAAAATTTAAAGTGCCCCTATCTAGCTATGATACAGGTTCCGGCATCAATTGAAACATGTCCAATATCAGTCTAACAAAATCATGTAGCCATCTAAAAGCACTAAAATAAATTTGAAACTCCAAATGTTCAATTTTTCTTTGTTTTCTCCAAATTCTACTTCCCTTTTGTGAGGAGGTGGGTTCCTTTTGTTTTTGACTCCATTTTTATGGGGAAAAAAAAAAAAAGAGGAATCAACACTGAAATGATAAAATTACAAGCATTAAACACACCAATATCACTTCAACCACAAGTACAGGCAGATGGTTTGGACCAACAAAACAAGGAATATACTTGAGAAAATCTTAATGTGAATCCACATAACCCTTCTACTTTCCCAACTAATTTTTCCTTCTTTTTTTCTTCCAAGAGATGCTTGAACATGTAGAATTTTATGAGACATTAAAATTTGGTTGGAGAATGGTTTACAAGGTTTCAAATTCCTCTATAGATTAAAATCACCCAACAATAGTTTCTGAGCAAACAAAGCCCTTATGCCTCTGCATGAATAAACATTGGGTACAAATGGAAAATCTACAGCATTGGTATAGAAGAGTAAGCATGCCCATCACTCGTTGTACATAAATAAATGTCTCAAAAACTTGAATGCCACTAGCAATTCATGAAGAAAAAAAATATGGAAGAATACTGTAGTAGGATGCGCAACAAGATTCAATGCTTACCCAATTTTCAGTATAAGGACAGGACAAGCAAGTGCAAGTTCTGTAATTAAAGCATTTTGTATAGTCACAATAGAAAATAAATACTCAAAGAATAATCAAACAATTTGAATCATGGCCGACTCTACCAAGCAACTGATGGGGAGCCATCTCCCCATCAGCTTGCCAAAAGCTTTTGATTTTTTTTTTTTTAATGGTAAATTTTTTACTTAATAATCAATTGACCCCAACAAATCAGTGGTTGAATGTAGGGGTGAGCAGCGGATATACCGATCCGCCAAAACCGACCGAACCAAACCGATCCGCCGCATTTTGGACGGATGCGTGATGACGAGCGGATGGTTGCGGATTGATTTTCTTCAATCCGCCAATTTGGCGGACGGATGGCGGATTTAAGGTTCCTTTGGCCGCAACCGAACCGCCAAACCGCGAGCACCCTTAGTAATTTTTAAAACTTTGTGTTTTCAATTTGTTTAAATATTTTGTTTGTGTTTTCAATTGAAAAAGAGTTCAAATATTCTGTTGAATTTTTTTTTTAACTTGAATATATTTTTTGAATTGAAAAAAATAAACGTATTATTTATCTATATTTTTTTATTTTTAAATCTAACTCTAAAAGTAATAAATAGAAAATATGATATATGTTGATTGGTTTTTATTTTAAAAAACATATATAAATGTAACAATACAGAGACATATAATCTCTACTATTGCTCTATTCATGGTTTTGGTGGTTTGAATTGTTTTTATATTTTAAGAACTACAGATTGTAATATTTTATATGGATGAGGCATGCTGTGATTGTAATATGTGAATGAGACATGCAGTGATTGTGATATTCTAAAGTTTCAAACTTTTTTTCGTTAGATGAGGCATGCAGTAATTGTAATTCTTTTTTAAGTCATTGACTATAATATTCTCTTTTTTTTTTTGAGGAAGTGCACAAGTTGAACTATGTTAAAAATTTATAAAATTCCAAACCGCCAAACCAATTCGCATCCATCCGCCAAACCGCTAATCCGCTCAATCCACATCCGCCGGATTGGTGGACGGATGCGGATTGATTTTTTCCAATCCGCCAATCTGGCGGACGGATGGCGGATTGAAGGTTTTGTGGCCGCAACCGACCCGCGCCCACCCCTAGTTGAATGATTGCTTGATAATATATATAGAAAATGATGTGTTTGACACTATTGACAATGAATTTATCATGCAAAAATTTCAAAAAATGGCACCTCATTGAATGCAATTGTAGAAGTTTACATATTTTTTTGATTTGTTAAGACACTAGTATTTTATTAAAAGTTTATTTTACTTGAAGTTGAAGAAGTTTAAATTTTAATTAGTTTAATTTTTTTTTCTCATAAAAATTGGGGAACTTAAGTTTTTGGAGTGAACCCCATCCTTATAAAAACCTGGAGTCGCCACTGATTTGAATCCAATAAGATTTTAAAGTAAATTGATGCTTAGATTACATACCCAGATTTTTCTAAATTATTATAGCATAATTAAGTTACCTTTAGGAAACTGTTAGACTTAAAAGCTTTAAACTCAAGAGACAAATGTAAACTATGGGAATGCATTATTGTCAAACCTGATGGTACTTATTCTCAAGTAAGATAATCTGATCACTGAAGTCCAGACCGGTTTCATTAGCCATCTTTTGTACCTGCAGCAAATAGAGAGAGAGAGAGAGCGAGTGAGTGAGTGAGTCAGAGATTTGGGGGATTGGTTTCTCTGAGACTGTAGTGTTTCTCAAATTGAAATAAGTTGGTGAGAGATTTGAGGGTTTGGAGAGAGAAACACTGTTACCAATTTTGCAGTTTCATCTTCAAGGTCTGAAGCTGCAATCCAGTCAACTGATGGCTTCAATGAACACGCAATACAAGCATGCAGATAGAGAAAAACGTGGGGTGCCATTAAAATAATTCATAGCCACATCACTACTTGAAAGGGAAAAATCGTAGAAATTTGGTATATTTACATAGCAGATAGCTTTGAAAAGAAAGAGCATTCATGGTAAAAACAAACACTCATCATCCTATTGTCCTAACAGTTGATGAAACAGAGCTTCTTATTCCTAGAGAACAAGTTTATCAGAAATTTCTTGCCACAAGCCTAAGGTCCTACAATCAATTTTAACAGCTTTTTCCTTGGGCTATATTTCGATCATTGACTTGTGGTGGGAAAAGTCAAGAAGAAAATGAAGTGAAATAAGACTCTTTTTTTTTCCACTTGATAAATCCATGATCTGAACATAACACTAATTTGTGTTGGTGTGATCGTGCAAGTTTGTCACTTCTGAAATCCCAACTAGAGAATAACAGCCATTCTGAACAAGCATAGAGGATGTCAAAACCATTCAAAAGCAGCATAAATTTGATTTGGAAATCATATCCCACGACTGCTGCGTATTTCACTGTGTCAGTGGTTTGTGGATCCAACGCCAACTCTTGATCAATTTGAAGAATACCTTTTCCTAGTAGTATTTGCTGGTAATAAGAATTATCCACAACATAGGCACTTACAGGGTTCTCATCAAGATCAGCAGTGTTATCAACTGTTGCATTTTGAGGACACCGAGATTTCAAAATCTCTAACAGCACGAGATTCATGATCGGGTCAGGCTTTCCACTGTTTTGAAAATTATAGAGACGATCTTCGAAGAGTGAACAATGTGCAACTCCAACAGTGTGACCACCTATATAAAATAGTCACTTAGTCATTAACAAACAATTGATTTGTCGTGCATATATCAAATAAATCACTTGAGAAGCAGTGATGACAGCACTATATTCGAAGCATTTTGCTGTGAAATTTTACTGTTTAGCATTACTAGATGAGAAATAAAGGCGGCGAAGGTAAATTACCAAGAAGATAAACCATGTCGATGACATCAAGTCCTTTATTGGCAAATACATTGATGGAATCAGACACGGATATAAAAGGAGCTGGGAGATCCACATTTTGAGCTAGAGATACAAGACCGTCTCTTCACCCTATTTGCACCGCGTATCTATTTCCTCCAGCCTACATGTACCCAACCCAATATAAACCACCATTGTAAGTTATCACATCATTATATGTTGATTAATAGCAGAGAGAGAGAGAGAGAGAGAGAGAGGGGACACATTACTCACCAAAGACACTACATCTCTGGCAGCCATAACAATGATATCAGCACATGAAACTACTCCAGGACACACTGCCTCAACAGCAGCTTTTGCTGCATCAATAATGTGAAAGCCCCTTACACTTAGATTAGGAAATGCAGTTTTCTCGCTGTTGCTCCCATCTAGTAGGATTGATGCATCACATCCCTTTTCATTGTTTAAACCCAAATAAATAAATAATAAATCAAAGTTAGTGTAACAAAATTCAAATTGAACATCTACATGTAAAATGAACATCTACCACATTAATCAATATCCTAGAACAGTTTCTTCTGTTTTTCTCATTAGATATCATAGACCAATTCTATTAATAACAGTTGAACCTGATAAATAATCAAGCATTACAACAATGTCTTCATGTATAGCAACTACTCATGTATACTCAAGCAAATTGATAAGTCAAGCAAACAATGAATGAGCTTTTCCCACAAGCGTCACACTAAAACTGAAGAAGCTTCCAAAGAACAAACTAAAGATAAACTCACTCAGTTATAGTAATTCATTCAGAATCATTACACCAAAGCAAGTTGATTAGCCAATGTTAAAACCCTTGAATAAACTAACTTACAAACTATAAAGCCAGAACGACAATTAAAACAAAATACCACATAAATAAAGAACTCATTTTTGATGAATAATATTGACGTCTTCAAATATTGAATGTTCACTAAATCAAACATACAGCAGAAAAAAATGTATCCAATCCTTGACATATACACACAAATTTCACATGCACAAACAAAATACATACAAAACACTGATGATCATGGACAAGAGAGAGGGAGAGAGAGAGAGAGAGAGGGTACCTCTTTATTCAAAATTATGATGCTTATCTTCTCACAGAGATTGAAAACCCTAAAGAACAAAATCCACATAAATATCAAAACGCCAACCCCCCAAAAAAGACAAGACAAGACTTCTTTTTCCTAAACATTCAAATGAATAGGCAAAAAAAGTAGAGAGAAAAAATGAAAGAATCAGTAAAGTTCAATGTTTCATATCTTTGTAGAAGCAAAAACAAGGTCAACATATGCAAATGCACATTTCAAACATTTTTCTGTACCTGGCGGACAACAGCTGATGTCAACACGAGCAACACAAGGTCAACAGCTGATGTCAATACTTTTCATTGACACGATGTTAGGATTTGAAGCCTCAACACGAGCAACACCAAAGTCAGCTATTTTAACTGTACGAGTCTTGTCCAGAAGCATATTCTCTGTCTTCACATCTCTGTGGACAATCTTCTTGGAATGAAGATAGCTCAACCTGTAAAACATTGAGAGGAAAAAGAGTACCTTCAGTAAAGCACAAGTTGCAAATCATCTTAGGAATGCCAAACTCCACAAAACTTGTGAAAAATGAATTTGGTTTCAACAATTTGAAATACAAAATAAGATACAGATGGAGTTAAGGTTTGACCTTGAGAACTAAATACCAATTGTTTATAGTCTAGGAAACACATGCTGCAGCAGTGACTTCCTACATCACTGCTCCCTCCGTCCCATTTTGTGTGCTACTTGACAATGCACAAAATTTTAAAGACAGAATCTTTGAACCATAAATTTACAAAAAAAAAAAAATATCCTTGCTCATTTGAATAAATCTTTTGGGATTGTGCATGTGTTTAAACATAAATGTAAAGAAGAGATAATATAAGGTAATGTTAAAATCATTTTTTTTTCTTTCCAAACCAAGACACATAAACAACAAGACTTCCAAAAATCATTAAGACAGACACAAAGTGGGACAGTGGGAGTACCAAACAACTATTGTTTCAATTCTCAACATGAAGTAGAGATAAGTTCATGAATATAGATCTTTCATGAATATCCCACATGGAATAGCAGATAAGTTCCAATAACCCTCATGCATCACCTTCTGGTAGTTTCATTCATAGTTGGATGGTAAAACCCAAAACTATGATTCTACCTTAAATTACAACCTTCAAGAAAAATTATTAGACTATACCCGCTAAGTGATAAAACCTAGATCAATCAACACCAACATCACTAACCACGAACTTTATAAAAAATAAAAAATAAAACCCACCATCAAGCCTTATAATAACTTGTATTCTTAAAACTTGAGTTCTTGACAAAGTGGAAACGAGCCATGGCATACATCATTATTCCTTTCACTTTACATTTTTTGCCAAGTTTCAAATTTTCAATGTTACGACGATTCACCAAGTCATATTGGATATAATGTTTCTTACTCCGACGACGATTAACAAAATTTAGTGAAAATGTTATTGAAATATGAATTCAATAATATTTTGGTTTAGTCTATACTCTCTTGAGTCTGCTACAGCTCCAAAGAAGAATGAACAATATAAAAATAAGATAAAGAAGTTTAGATAAAAATGGTACCTTTGTTACATTAGGGTGATCGAGCTTGTGCCACACAGCAACTTCTTGCGTAAAAGCTGCTCTGAGTGACGCTATTTCTGCCTCTGTCCTGTGGCTCTCTTCCCCCCAGTCAAGAAGCTTAACTGAGCATGAAAAGAAAAATGGAACTTACTGTCAATGAAGTGTGCAGAAAAGATATTGTATTAACTTTAGATCATAGACAGAGATAGGAAAATGAAAGATGAAAAACTTTCATCAGATAGCTAGAGTAATCGTCCACCAGATTAGTTATTGATTGGAATCCAATGGAAGGCGAGTACAAAAAAATGAACCAGAAGCAAGTAAATGATTTTTAACTGAAGAAACATGTGAACCATTCGCCCATTCACCTTTTTATTACCCATCATTTCAGATAGAAGCAACATGGTTTTGGTTTTAAAAAAACAGAGGGATATGAATTACTGCCTGATAAAAGTCAAATAGCAAATGCTAATTTCATCATATCAATAATATCGGAGTAATAATGTGTGACATAATATTTTCATAAGAAAACAACCTATAAATTTATGTATAATATTTTCATCCACTTTTAGTCCTTCAATTCTATTCAGTCCTTCTGAAAACCAAATTTATAAAAATGTAAAAAAGAAACATCAGCCAAAATAACAAAATTATGTAAGTTTTGGCACCAGATGGAAATGAAATTGTTCAAATTTAACTCAAACCATAATTGTAAAACACAAGCAGATGAAATCTATTTTCAAATTTAACTCAAACCATAATTCTTTCACTATCACATCAGTATGACTAATACATGCATAATGATTTCATCTAGTTAGCACATGCACAATAAGATAGATTTCTAATTTTATGACCGATTCATGTTAATTAAATGTGTCTACTTCACCTAAAAATATCATGCATATGTATGTTAATTCCATGAAGCACCTTGAACAAAAATATCATGCATATGTATGTTAATTCCATGAAGCACTTTAATTAAATGATTTCATCTAGTTAGTCACATAATATGTAGCCGGACCCAGAGTCTCATTATCCCTCTCATATATAATCTGATTACTAGAACACCACACTTGACTGCAAAGTTGGAATCTGTAAGCCAATGGGAAAGAGGAATTCGTCAGATTTGGGCTTGGAAATGTGCTTTCAATTAACAAAAATCAAAATCAGCCATGCATAACTCCTTATTCATATGCATTATATGGGTTCAACGCATTTTAATGGGTTCAATTATACATTACCTCGCTAAAAATGCTGATAGCCGTTCAACAGAACGACATCTAATTAATAGTATTACTATATCCATTGGTGAGGATTGAGCTGTCTTCAAAAGAAGGGTCATGAAGGCACTTACAGACAGGAACACTACGATGGCAGGGAAAGTTCCTTTGAAGACAGCTCAATCCTGAAGGCAGAACACTAAAAGCAGACAAAGAATGCAAATTGATTATAAAGGTGTTATATCTGGTGAATCTAAGCAGCATCAAGCACATGCATGTTTGACTACTGATAAAGGTGCTGGTTACCAGCTTATGGTGTTAAACACTAAACAATATAATGGAAAATGACTGAAATTTCCTTTAGCAACATTGAGTGTTCAAAGGCTACTGAACAAGGTCAAAAAAATACAGCAACGAGAGAATCACCTGTTGTTCGAACTTTCTATTGTGAAGTTATTGGCAACTAAATTACTGCATATTACATCCCAAAAAATCTCGTTGTTAGTTTCAATAGTATAAAACCAACGCAGAAGATATGAAGAGGTACAAAATGCAATCTTAACAAATATTTTGCACTCAAAACTATTACAGGATGACAGGATGGTAAACCACAAAATCTGAAAATAAAAGCAGAGAGAAGGACCTTTTTTTTTTTAGGTTTTCTAGACGGTCAAGCAAATACTCCAAGGCACTGTAGTCGTTAGTGTTTACATTGGCTACAGATCGAGCAATATCCACTAGCTTGTTTATCTGCCATTCCAAGGTACTTTTAGCAACTTAATTTACACAAGGAAAACTCGAACAAATTAAGAAACCAAATTATAAAATAACTACGGAGAGGGAAATAATCCATACTTCATAGAGAAAGAGCCAGACAACTTTTCCTCAACAAGATGAGCAGAATGAGTAGAACGTCCGCCATTGTGATCACCATCTGAGAAAACTAAATAATCAACTAAGTCCAAAAATGATCTCAAATCCAACAAATGTCATAATCACAAGCACATTTGGCATTTTCTCAAAACAAAAACACAACATATTAAGGTAGAATGACAAAGCAAACAAAAGAAGAAATTGAATAGATTTTCCAAGAAAATAAATACCAAATCGAGAGAGACGGGAAGGAAGAGCTTGAGAGAGAGAGAAATCGATACCTCGCTGGAGCTTCGAAATCAAGAGAGAGAACTTCAAAATCGAAATCGCTTTGAGATGAAATCACTGAGACTGATCTGAATCTTTGAATCTCAAAGACGAATCTCTGAGAGGGTTGACAGAGAGAGAGATCTAGAGAGAGAGAGACTGCTCTGGCGCTTCGAAATCGAAATCGCTCTGAGACGAAATCACTGAGACCGACTGAATCTCTGAATCTCAGAGATGAAACTCTGAGGGTTGATAGAGAGAGATCTAGGGAGAGAGAAAGAGAAACACCGCTGTGGGGCTTCGAAATTGAAATCGCTTTGAGATGAAATCACTGAGACCGATCTAAATCTCTGAATCTCAAAGATGAAAGATGAATCTCTTAGAGGGTTAACAGCGAGAGATCGATCTAGAGAGAGAGAGAGAGACACCACTCTGGAGCAACATCGTGAGATGAAGAAAGAGGGTTGTGAGAGAGGCGAGATTTGAAGCCGTGAGTATTCAAAATAAGGGTTTACATAGGCTTTAATAATTATTTGCAGATTTAAAAGAGGCGCGTGAGGTCTAACGCATTTGGAGGCGTGTCTCAACGCCTTCTATTACAAAACGGCACCGTTTTATTTACTGAAATATGCGACGTTTTTGAAACGCCGCTAAATATTACGAAAAGCGACGTTTTAAAAAGTGTCGTTAAAAAAACGCCGCCAAAACCTATATTTCTTGTAGTGTTAAGATTGATCATTTTTCCGTACAAATATGTATATAATATGTCTCGAAAACACGAATATTAAACAAATCGAATTAGTGTCAAATTTATATAATACAAAATTGATATGAATAGTTCATATAATAAAAACTTAATTATACATTTTGATATTATTTTTAGTAAAGAGTATCGTAACATTTTTTAATGTATTATATAATTACATCAAATTTATTAAAAAAATATGTAAAATGCAATTTTAAGTTTAATGTATGTTTTGTTTTTGTTCTTAATTGAACTTGACGTATTTTTTTGTCTATTATCTGAGTTAATTTAGTAAAAAATAAAATAATAAAATTGAATTTTTATAAATTAAGAAAATAAAATTAAGTTGAAATCATATATTTTTATAAATAATTTTATTTAATAGAGATTAGTTTCATTAAATTTAACTTGTAAACAAATTTTTAAATTTTTTCATACATTTCATATTTTTAGTTAATAGTGAAATTTTTTAACATGACATATTAATACGGCACGAATCGGACATAAACCGAAAATGACATGACACGATAATATAAAATAATAAAGGGTCGGCTAGTGTTGAGATAATTCTTAGACAAATCCGATATGACACGACATGATGCCCACCCCTAATTAAGGGTGTTTGATAATATGATTTAATACTTAAAACTAAATGTATTAAGTGATAATCAACTAAACCCATATAATAATCACAATTGACATTACTTAAAAATTTAAGTGTCTCTTAAAATGTAGGCTAAACATAAGCATCAATATTTACTATTATAAACTCACCGCCACTACCACTACCGCTACCACTACTATCACCATCTCTACTGCTACCACCACTACTACCATCACTATTGCTACCACTACCAATACCACCACTATGCCATCATCGCCACTACCACTACCGCTACTATTACTACCGCTACCACTATCATCATAATAACCACCATCATGCCACCGTCATCACCACCACTGCCACCGCTTCATCACAATAATCATTGTTACTATAAGTATTGTGTGTGCTGTTTTCTGACTACACTGCCAAACAGGTACTCAGCTGGAGAACACCGACAGAATAGATTGCGCCCGAACGACCTGTCACAAAAAGATAAGACTCCAGCAGTGGTTCGTCCACCTGGGGCACTCCAGCGATCAAGTCAGTAATCAATATCTCTCAAAGATAGCCAATTGTGCTTAACTCACAAGCCAGAATACAAAAAATGTACCTTAGACCCACGAGGGTGCCCCTCTTTTATAGCCAGCACTTACCTGATTCCTGTAGAAGCCTAGCTTCTCTTGGACTCTTGCTTAATGCTTATCCTGGACTCTCCAATAGATAAACATAAACTCCCTAAGAACTTTATCCTTATCCAGGCTGAGGTCCTCCCTCATTCTAGGACTCTTGTCCCTTATCCGTTCATCTCGAATTCTGGTGTTTCCGCAGATAGCATCGGCCTAGCCGAAATCATCTCAGCACCATTACCAGGACACGTGGTACCTCGGCTGGCACTTCGGTGCCACCTTGGCCATGTATCGTTATTCAAAAAATATGTCCCCATAACTGCCCCCTAGGTTCTATTACCTCGGCATCCTGAGGTGATGGAATCTATATCTTTTGACCATATAGCATGTCGGCTAAGTTTGCTCTATCCTTCATTACCGAGGTCATCATTCATCAGCTCTACATGTCCAAGACTTATAGTCTATTTTCCCAAATGCCTTTAGAACCAAAAACCAAGTTTTTCAAGTTCTTTAACCAAGATCGTCCCCCAAGCCGAGGTCTTTACTTCATTAAATCAAGAACTCCAAGAGTTTTTACACGTGTGTGAGCTGTCACGCACAGCAACTCAACCGTTTTCGCTACGCGTCTCCTCCCTATTGAACCGTACCTGACACGCGCCATCAAGTCGTGTCATTTTTGCTTGCGCTGCCTGACAAACACATCGTCCTAAGCACACTAATTGCAATTTGCCGCCTTTTCGTGTTTTGACAAAAACATTTTCCTCTCTCTTCGTCGTTTCACTTTTGCACCTGTGTTCTCGCTCGAGTTTTCAAGTTTTTCTCTCTAAAAAATCCCCAACCTCCATTGTTGCCCTTTTCGAGCTCCCTGTAACCGCTACATTTACCTCCTTCGGCGAAGCATTTGCTGTTCTTCTCTACTCACTGCCACCGTCTAACCCTGGCGTACTTCACACCAGTTTCATTTTCTTCAGTGAGTTACTATATTGCTTTAAGGGAAGCTTGGAGTAGAATAGTAGTTCTTGATTTTGTACTTTGCACAGAAGTTCTTAATTAGCTTACTGTCAAACTGTATACCATTGTTTGCAATTATCGCCCTTGTGATTCTAAACCTGGTGATGATGTTTTTCCATATGAAGTTCTTTACATCAATGTCCCGAATCTTTGCAAGGGGTTCAACTTTCACCCACTTGGTGAAGTAATCTGTTGCTACTAGCAGGAACTTCCTTTGTCCAGTTGCTTGAGACAGTTGTCCAACAAGATCCATGTCCCATTGGGCAAATGGCCAAGGGCTGGACACTGGGTTCAAATCTGCTGCTGGTTGGTGTATCAAAGGTGTAAACCTCTAACACTTCTCACACTTTCTGACATAAGCTTCAGCATCTTTCTGCATATAGGGCCACCAGTACTCCTGAGTAATGGCCCTATGAGAAAGTGACCTGTCCCCAGTGTGGCTTCCACATACTCCTTCGTGTATTTCATACAGGAAGTCTTCAACTTGTGAAGAATGTACACACCTCAAAAGGGGACCAGTAAAAGATCTTCTGTAAAGATGTCCTTCTGCTGTCAGACTAAATCTTGTTGACTTTAGTCTGATCTTGTGTACTTCTTTATGATCATCTGGTAGTTTCCCATCTCTAAGAAATATGATTATCGCATCCATCCAGCTTGGTTCCATCTCCACACACTTGCCTCATGCTCTGTGTTCAGTGGTTCTACACTTGGACTTGACAAGTAGCCAACCATTATTGTCCTTGTCTCTCCTAGTTTCATTGTACTAGCCAGGTTGGCCAAGGCATCAGCATGGCTATTGTCATCTTAGCTAACTTGCAGTAGTCGGCAATTTTGGAATAATGTTATCAGTCTGCCCACCTCTTTTGCATAGGCCATCATTCTTTCATCTTGGGCTGCGTGTTCGCCCATTACCTGGTTGACGATAAGCTAGAAGTCACAAAAGACCATCATCTCGTCAGCTTCCATTGCTACTGCCAACTTTAACCCTGCGATCAATGCTTCATACTCTGCTTCGTTGTTTGAGGCTTTAAACCCCAAACGAATGGATTGTTCCAGCATCCGCCCATCTGGTGATACTAGCTTTACTCCTGCCCCCGCTCCTTGTAGGTTTGAACTTCCATCAATAAACTAGCGAAAGGAGTCGCCGACGTAAATACTGCAGGGCCTAAGTTTCTCTTCTTTCCTCTGTTTTGCTATCCCCAGTTGGGTTTCTCCTCATTCACCTGGACATCGTATACCCTGGCTCAACGAAGCCCGATGGTGCCTGGTGTGAACTCGGCCACGAAGTCGGCCAAAACTTGGCCTTTGATTGCTGTTCTAAGTCTGAACTCCAAGTCATATTGACCCAATACCACTGCCCATCTGGCTATTCTGCCTGTCAGATCTCCTTGCTGCAACAAGGACTTCAAAGGATGCTCAGTTAACACCACAACCTTGTGGGCTTGAAAGTAATGATTCAGCTTCTTGGAGGCCATTACTAAAGCCAGTGTCAGCTTCTCTAAGGCTAGGTATTTGATTTCTGCATCTGTTAGGGTTTTACTTACGTAGTAAACTATCCTTTGTTCTCCATTTTCTTCTCTGATTACCACTACACTCACTACATGCTCGGAAACCGCCAAGTATAAGAGCAACTCCTCTCCAAGTACTGGATTCGAGAGAACAGGAGCGATGGTCAAGTATTTCTTTAAGTCGGCCAAGGTGACTTCGCACTCTTCTGTCCATAAAAAGTCTGTGGCTTTCTTCACTAAACTAAAGAATGGTTTGCATTTGTCAGAACTTCTGCTTATGAATCTGTTTAGGGCTGCAGCCCTTCCAGTCAACATCTGCACTTGTTTTGCCGACGTTAGGCTCTTTAATTCCAAGATGACCTTGATTTGATCTGGGCTTGCCTCAATGCCCTTTCTGATGACCAAGTACCCCAGGAATTTCCCTGACCCAACTCCAAATGCGCACTTTTATGCATTAAGTCGGAGTTGAAATGTCCTTAGGATATCAAAGACTGTCTTTAGGTCGGCCAGATGATCCTCAGATTCCTTGGTCTTCACGACCATGTCATCAATGTATACCTCCATTGTTTTGCCTATTAGATGTCTGAACATCTTAGTCACCAATCTCTGGTAAGGTGCTCCTGCATTTTTCAACCCAAAAGACATCATTCTGTAGCAATATAGCCCTTTTGGGTGATAAATACAGTCTTCTCCTCATCGGGGGGGGGGGTACATGTCTATTTGATGGTACTCCTTGTAATAGTCTAGAAAGCTCATCCTTCCATGCCTTGAAGTGGCATCCACCAATTGGTCAATCTTGGATAGTGGGAAACTGTCTTTGGGACAAGTCTTGTTCAAGCTGGTGAAGTCCACGCAGACCCTCCACTTCCCATTTTTTTTCTTCACAACAACCGTGTTTGATAGCCATGTTGGGTAGTTTACCTCTCGAATAGCTCTGGCCTCCAGAATTTTATCCACTTCCTCTTCTACTGCCTCAACATGCGTCAACGTAGGCCTCCTTGCTCACTGGATGACAGGTTTAACCGACTTGTCCACATTCAGTTTATGGCAAGTGACCTCAAGGTCAATGCCAGGCATTTCGTATGGTGTCCAGGCAAACACCTCAAGGTTTGCTCTCAAGAATGCCTCTAATTCCTTTTCCTCTTCCTCGGCCAAGCCTGAGCTGAGAAGGAAGAAGCGCTCTTCATCCCCTTGTTGGATTAAGATCTTCTTCAGGGCTTCCTCACTTTTCTCAGCTGGTTATTTGCCGACGTCCTCAAGGACTTCTATGTCTTCATCCTCAATCTCTGTTGTTTCTGCTTCTCATATTTTACAGATGGATTTCATTGCTGCCATGGAGTAATTATTTGCTTGCACCTGATCCCCTCTAACCTCCTCAATTCCATGTTCTGTTGGGAACCGCAGCAGCTAGTGTAATGTTGAGGGATCAGTCCCCATTACATGTAGCCATGGCCTTCCCAGGTTAGCATTGTAAGGGGAGGGGGTATCAATTATTGTGAACTCAGTTTTTACCTTCTTGGTGCCAACCTGCACCTCCAAACTTGCTGCTCCCAGGGGTCATGTCGGCATTCCATTGAACCCAACCATTGGACCATTGGATTGTTCCAGATCATCTTGGTGAAGGCCAAGCTCCTTGTAACACCTGACATACATGATGTCACAAGAGCTGCCCTAGTCGACTAGAATTCGCTTTACCTAGCACTCTCCAACCTGGAGGGATATCACCAAGGCATCGTTGTGTGGATGCTGCACCATCTTTAGGTCGTCTTCAGTAAAGGATACCAATGGTCCCTGGCACTCGTCTGCCCTAGGTTTCTTCTATCGGACCTGATATACGTGTTGTAAGTGTTTTACCTTCTAAGTTTCCCCACGTATCTTGTTCTCATTCACCTTCGAGTGGATCACATTGATCACTCGAGGTCCGTCTGCCTGTAGTTGTGGTGCTGGCGGGGGTGGTGCTGCTGGAGCCTGAGGCAGTCTCACTTGTTCCTCCCTCGTCTTGGCCTCATTTACTAGGTTCCTTAAATGACCTTGTCTTAACAGGTCTTCTAGATGTGTTTTTAGGGCTCTGCACCCCTGAGTTAGATGCCCATCCTTATTATGGTAGACGCAGTGCTTCCCCAGGCTTCTTCCCATAAATTCGCCAGGAATTTTCTCTGGTGCTCTATAATAGGGCTGATTCCGAATTCTTTCTAAGACTTTGTAAATCGGAATTCGGAATACGGTTGTGACTGCCTGTGCAGCCCTCAATCCCATCTCTTGCTTGTTGTATCTAGGGCTGCAAATGAACCAAGTTGTTCATGAACAAGCTCGGTTCGGCTCGGCTCGTTAAGGGCTCAACTCGGCTCATTTAGTAAACGAGCCGAGCTAGAGCTCGCATAAGCTCGGCTCGTTAAGCTTGGCTCATTTATCTTTATTTAAATTATAAAATAAATATATTATTTATATATTAAATAATATATAAATATATATATAAATAATAATATAAATATATTTTTTTATATATTAAATAATATAAATAATATTAAAAAAAAACTATCGAGCCGAGCCGAGCCGAGCCCGAGTTTCATTAAAATTAACGAGCCAAGCCGAGCTCGAGCTCAATAAACGAGCTCGACAAGTAAACGAGCCGAGCTCAAGCTCAACAAATCTCGGCTCAGCTCGATTCGTTTGCGGCCTTAGTTATATCCAGTATTACCCCGGCCTCATTTCGGTGAGCCGTTTCTCTTCTCTTGTTTTGACGCCTTTGTCCCTAGCGTGTCTTCCTCGACTCTCGCGCACTTCTTTATCCTGGCCATAAGTTCCTCCATACTTTTTGGCAGTGTCTTTGCCAGTGATTTTCGAAGCAGACAATCATCGTTCAAGTCGTTCTTAAAAGACACGACTGCCACCTCTTGGTTGCATCCTGGTATTCGGTTGAATACCTCATAATACCTCTTGGCATAAGCCCTAAGGCTTTCATCCTCGCCTATTCTCAAAGCCATTAGGGAGTTCACCCTTAACGGCTGTAGTTTGTTTGTCACAAACCTAGTCACGAACATCTCGGCCAGGCCTTCCCAGCTTTTCACAGTTCCTTTCGGCAACTTGTAAAACCAGTCTTATGCGATTTCCCCGAAGGATGAGAGGAACACCTTGCAGAGCAACGGCTCGTTCCCGGTGTATAGTGCCATCGAGTTTAGGTACAGGCCGACGTGAAAGTTAGGGTCAGATTTACCGTCGTATATCTGGAACCTCGGCATGTGGAACCTCTTTGGGGCCTCAAATTTGTCCAATTCCACCGAGAACAGCGTTCTCGGCTTGACAGAAGAGGTTACCTCAGCATCATGCCACTTCCTCTGGAGGTAATCTCTCAGATCCTCTTTGGTCCATCTAGGAGCTCGACTATCAACGGATTTTAGCCTCTTTAGTACGTTACTCCCGGTGTCATTATGAGTCCTCTTGGACCTCTCTCCATTAGTTGTGTCGAAACAAAGTTCCTTCCCATGAACATGTCGATATTCTTTGGGGTTAGCTTCTTTGGTACGATGCGTCCTCCGAGAATCTCCATTTACTGACTCTCCTCGCCCGACCTCCCTTGAAGGCCGATGAGAGAGTGTTCCTTGGTCCTGGTGTGTTTGGGGACTTGAGGAACTGTTTTCTGCCCTACTTTCTAGGCATCGTTCTTTGCCGCTGGAATCAGCGTGTCTTGTAACGGAAACGGTGGCTGCATGGCGTTGTTCTGCATCGTGAAATTGACGACCGATTGCAGGTCTGCCAATTTATTTGTCATTCCCTTCATCTCTCCGTCCCTCCTCAAGCATCTGTCTTTCCATACCTGGAGGTCATCCTCAATGTAATACCCTCCTCGGTCTGCCTTCTTCGGTACGTCTCTTTCCTGGCTGACATCTTTCTCTCCGGGATTCTGATCCCGAGTTTCTTCATTGTAGTTATCCTCTTCTATGTTAGGATCAAAGTGTTTACCACTTTCAGTAGGGATGTCGTTTCCAATCTTCTCTTTCTGTTCGTCGTTGGCCATATATTCTCCTTTTATTTTCCACAGACGACGCCAAATTGTGTGTGCTGTTTTCTGACCACATTGCCAAATAGGTACTCAGTTGGAGAACACCGGCAGAATAGATTGCGTCCGAACGACCTGTCACAAAAAGATAAGACTCCGGCGGTGGTTCGTCCAGCCGGGGGCACTCTAACGATCAAGTCAGTAATCAATATCTCTCAAAGATAGCCAATTGTGCTTAACTCACAAGGCAGAATATAAAAAACATACCTTAGACCCACGAGGGTGCCCTTCTTTTACAGCCAGCACTTACCCGATCCCTGTAGAAGCCTAGCTTCTCTTGGACTCTGGCTTAATGCTTATCCTGGACTCTCCAATAGATAAAGATAAACTCCCTAAGAGCTTTATCCTTATCCAGACTGAGGTCCTTTCCCATTTTAGGACTCTAGTCCTTTATCCGTTCATCTCAGATTCCGGTATCTCCGCAGATAACCTCGGCCTAGCCGAGATCACCTCAGCACCATGACTAGGGCACGTGGCACCTCGGCTAACACTTTGGTGCCAACTTGGCCACGTTTCGTTATTCAAAAAATGTCCCCACAAGTATTATCATCATTTTACTACCACTATCATCGCTGCCACCGCCACCACCACCACCACCTCACAATATAAAAATTAATCTACTCATCAATAAAGGTAAATAGAGATAGATAGTTTAGAGGGACTTGAGTATTCTAGAGCCAACAAGGGGAAGAGAGGAAGAACTGGGGTTCAAAAAGAGGAAAAGGGGAATTGAGCAAAGGTAAGAAATTCTCCCTAAATCTTACGAAATAAGGTGGCCTCTATCATGAAATAAGTTAAATAAAAAAGTGGAGTTGTGTTAATGGTTATTAAAAACCTTAAAGATGAAAATTGTAGGAAATAGCTTTTAATTGGAGCCCATGTGACATCATTTTAGTTGTTCCATGTAGGATTATGCATGACTCCACAAAATTTAAAGAGAAATTGTATTGATTTTAGCTTTGGAAACCACACTTTCTATTGAGAATGATTTTACACTCAAAGTTCATGTTTTTGTGATCTAATTTGGGTTATGAGCCTTGTTTTAATAGTTTAAAGTTGCAAGTATTCAATTCATGTGAATTTGAAGTGATTTTGAGCCTTCTTTTATGTAAATGAGATTGGGTTCTGGAAAGGGAAAAAACTCCATATGCAGTAGAAATTCGAACTGAATTTTCACCCAGATCGCTTGAGCGGCCTGGGCCATCGCTTGAGAGGCCAAGCTTGATTTGGCCCAATTTGCACACTGAAGTTCATTCGCACGTGCGGCCTAGACCACCGCACAAGCAGCCAGACCACCGCACATGCGACTGGGGCCACCGCTCGTACGGCCAACAGGGCCAGCCCAGATTGATTTTTCTTTTGATTTCTTTGACTTCCGGGCCTCCAATTGCATGGTTTTCAACTATATTTTCATGTGCATGTGCATGTGCATGTGCATGGGATGAATTTAAAATGAAACGAAGAATAAAAAGGATCGGGTTAAATGATTAGTAACAAGTAAGTAACGGAGAAGTTAGTGACTAACTGAATATTGAACCATTATGCTTCCATGTACCTACGTAGGTCAAACGCCACATCAAAGTCAAGTGTTACACGGGACTAACGGTGAGTGACAATGTAGTGAAACTATGCTTGAATTATAATTCTTTTTGATTTTTATTGACATCGTTAAAGTTTGTTCTATAGTAATATGTTGACTGAATACGTGAACCCACTCTATATAATACGCTCATGTAGCCCATACCCGGGGGTAATAATACCACAGTCTAAATTCATGTGGCCCTCACCTGAGGGTAATAATACCGTGGTCTACGTTCATGTGGCCCTTGCTCGGGAGTAAGAATACCACGACTTATGTACACGTGGCCCTTGCCTGGGTGTAACAGTACCATGGCCAGATGCGTATGAGATATCGAGTTATATGAACCTGATTTGAAGAGCTAGTATATGAACCGGTGGTTCCACAAGATTGCTATATTTAATGTACATGTTACTGCTATATGACTTGATTGTATTGTTCAAATGGTTATTATCTCTGACCTTGTATTTTATACATTGTTATTCACTGGGCTCTAGCTCGCAGTTCATGTCTGTCATGTAGGTGATCTAGCTCAAGAGAGGGGTTAAGGGCGTCAACCTACTTTCTAGTTTGTCAAGCCAACTGTAGTGCCTCTCTTCAGGGTTCTTTTTGGATTTAACTCTAAGGCTTTTGGGTGAATATGAATTTACCCTTTTATAAAGTGATTAAGTGACTTGTAGCAAAGTGTTTTTGGTCTTATGCTTAATTGGGTATTGTGTTTGCTTTTGGTACATGTATATGATGTAATAAGATATGGGATGATTGTACAGTGATGTATATAAGGTGTGTTTATTCATTTTAGTTCATAGCTCATTGGACGATGATTTACGATTTTATTAGCTTCTGCTAGCCCCATACTATTTATTATTCAGCAAGCCTTTGGTAATTGTGGATTACTGGCCAGTTACGTCTCTAATCCCATGGGGCAGGGGTTGGGTCGTGACATCCAGATTGGCCACTATCTCACTGAATTGTTTCATACTAGCAGAGATTGATAGGCAACCTTTTTTTTCCCCAATTCTAATAATTTCATTAAAGTCACCCCCAATGCACCATGGTAGATCATACCTAGCTCCAAGGCTTAACAATTCATCCCACATAATTTTCCTTCTATTGGCTTCATTTGGAGCATAAACATTAATCAAAATCTGAGGAAATCATACCTTTTAGTAGTATGAAATTTGGACTCTGGATGCACTCACAAACTGAGAATAATGACCTGTCCCAAACGCAAATAATACTATCTGAGGATCCCTCGGCTTTTACTACTGCAAAGCCCGGATCATTATATGGCCATATTGAGTGACAGAGCTGGCTATTAATTACTTCTATCTTTGTTTCTTAGAGGAACAGAATATCAATTTTTCTTTGAGAGATCAAATTTTTGACTCCTCTTCTCTTTTCCCTTTTCCCTAATCCCCCTATATTCCAAGAGATAATCTTCACAGGAAACATTATTATATATCCATTTATAACCTGTGTGTGCCAAGGATTAAATCCTCTCACCTCCTGCTCTATTGGTTTGAAGCTCATTCTGATCATGGAGCTCTTTGAGTTTACTAACAACCTCATCATCATCTTCTTTACTTTTCAACCCAGGAAGTTTCCCAATTTCCCACACTGTCTAAGCTTTGTTAAGAATAATTTGATTCCGATTAGTAATGGCATCCGAAGAAATTGAAAGCGAAATAGCTGCTGCAGCTGAACAGAATGCTGTAGCTTTTCCAACCTTTTTCCGTTCCCCTCTTCTACGGATCTTGTTGGCAGCAACATTTCCAAGCACATGTTGTAGAAATTTCCTTTTGCTCTTCCTTTTGGATAAACCTACGAGCGGTTTAGAAGTTCCATTAACTGTTTCAATCTAGTGGTTTTCAGAGGGCCTAAAGGTTGTTTTGAGATTATTAGAGTAAGAAAGAAGTGAATATGGGACGAATGACAGAGAGGTGTTCTCTATGGGGTCCGAATGAGATGGAAGAGAATGAAAAGAGGAAGAAAAATGGCTGCGAACATGAGGATTGAGGATTGAGGGTTGGAGGTTTGGGATTATGGATGATAAGAGGGGCAAGTGTGTGGGTAAGGGTGATAACATGGGTTTAAGCATGGTTAAGATCCTCCTGATGGATCACTTTTGTGTGGGATGGGCCAGCTCTATATGAGTGATTCGCTTGATAAAGAGAATGCTTTGAGTTAGCAACAAAATGGGTTGATGAGTCAGAAGAGGATGGGCTCAAAAGAAGCATTGGGTTGATTGGTCTAGAAACCACTTGTTTATTTTTGCAAATAGTAATTTGGCCCATCTCCTGAATTTTTGAATTAGTAAACTTTTCAGCTTCCTTAATGGCATGGTTGTTTGCAATAGGCGTGCTCTGACAGCCCTGTTCTCCATACAATGATGGTTGTCCCCTGTGAGTTAGGATTTTAGCTTGGATAGTCAGTTTTTTTCCCTGTGGAGATTTGATGCCATGCTGTTCGACCCATGTTGGGTGCACATTGTTCATATCATCCGAGTCAGCTCCTTTATCAGCCACATCATTGTCTTCTTGCCTAGAAAATTCGCTAACAGCTTTTGGCATATGAATGTTCACTACCTATTCCTTCGCAACTCAGATAACCTGTTCACCATCCTTACAGACCAAAGCGATGACATGGTTAATGACCTCGAAATGACTTGTTATTATCATAACTTTTCCACATTAAAAAGATAGGTTCTTCAATGTGGAATCATCAACCATGATCACTTCACCCCAAACTCTTCCTATGCTCTTGAATGTATTGAAGTTCCAGAGATTCAGTGGAACTCCATAACAATTGATCCACAATGTTCTTATGTTAGGATTGGTTTGTTTCCAAAGAGACCATTCTTGTGCATCCTCGAATCGTGAATTAAACCATTCCTTACGGTTTTCGATTCTATCTCTCATATCCTCTTTTGATTTAAAAGTTAGGACATATGATTTGCCACCCATTACATGCACCTGAATTTTCTTAGCATCCTCAGGAGAGAAGGAGGCCAATATGGATTGATCTGCAAGGGGAAGACTTGCTTTCACCACTACACTTCTATAGAGCTATTCATTTCCGACTTCCTCTGCATGAATTTTGATAGTTGGCTTAGTTACTTGAATCCTTTTAGCTTGTTCATTTGCTTGCAAATTGCTTTTCACAATTTCTGCATAGTAGAGTTTGTTGTGGCTTTGCACTCTTGACAGATGCATTGAAGTGTGATGACGTGCATCATAAGATTGAACTCTCTATTTTTGTTCTGCCTGAAAATGCTTGGGATATGGTGGTCTATCAAACTTGGCAGGCTTAACAATAAGATTATATTCACCATACCATGCTCCGTTGAATTTTTGAGCTGCCTTTACTGTTGAATCTAGCCTCTTGTATTGGATGAAGCCAAATCTTGAATTGAAGCGCTTGGTTCTTCTATTTGGAATTGAAGCGTGAACAATCTTACCAAATCTTTGAAAAATGCCCTTTAAGGAATCCACTTGCAACAGCTCTGGAATGTTGGCTATAAAGATGGTGGAGGATGTTCTAGGCTTTCTTTGCTGTCTAGAAACGATCGTCCATTCATGGTCTACTACTCCATTCTTTGAACCAACCTCCAAACTCTTTTAAATTATGTGGTTTGACTGGATGCAATTCTATTCTCGATCCTCTCTTGTCTTACCCTTCCACCATTCTCTATATAGGTGCATTCATCAACAATTAGTCATCATTTAATTGGTGTACATATGTATCTTGCTTAATGAGATAAATCTAGTATAATCATGTATAAGCCACATTAAGCCGTATTCAGGAAAAATTCTTATAGCACCCACCAAAATCACAAATATATTTTAATCCTTAATTTTTACAAAAATTTTAAAATTCTAATGTATTTGTTACACTATCACATCAATGCTACCAATAATACTGAATAACTACTTTTAGTGGCCTCGTTTGGGAAGTTTGATATTTTAGTAGGTTATTTTCCTATACTAACACTACAAGAAAACACATTTTTGGTGACCAGTTTTGGCTACCAAAACAAATTTAGTCGCCAAAAGTGCCAAAATTAATTTTAGTTGGCAAAAGTCAACTTTTTAGCTACTAATTTTTTTTAGTAGGGGAATGTTGATTATTCACGACTAAAATAAATTTAGTAGCTAAAAATATTACAATTGGCCACTAAAAAATATTTTAGTAGCTAAACATATCTCCATTAGCAACTAAAAATACTTTCAGTAGCTGTAGAGGCACCTTTAGCTACTAAATTGTTTGGTAGCCGAAGGAAAATAAAAAAATTTATTTTTGATCTTTGGTGACCAAAAGTTTGGTCGCCAAAAATATCTTTTCAGCGACAAAATTCATTTTAGTCGCTGTAGACCTACTTTTGCCTACTAAATTGTTTGGTAGCCGAATGAAAATAAAAAAATTTATTTTTGATCTTTGGCGACCAAATTTGGTCGCCAAAAATATCTTTTCAGCGACAAAATTCATTTTAGTCGCTGTAGACCTACTTTTGCCTACTGAATTGTTTGGTAGCCGAATGAAAATAAAAAAAAAAAATTATTTTTGATCTTTGGCGACCAAAATTTTGGTCGCCAAAAATGATTAAACAAAATAGTTATTTTATTTTTATTTTTATGAAAAGGTTGTCAAATCTTAACAACGTTGTTCATAAACATTGTTAACAATGACATTTTATCCACTTGAAATTTGACTTTCTTTTTTTTTTAAATTGGAAAAATAAAATTGAAATAAACTTCTTTTTTAAAAATAAAAATAAAAATGAAAATGAAACATGCTTATTAATTAAATAAAAATGAATTCCCATTAGTAGTAGGTATATGAATAAAACAATTAGATTTATTGAATTAAGTAGTAAAAGCCAGTTGGCTTTATTAGGCTATCATCTTCTAAATTAATTTAAGGTTTACTTTAATATAATAAACTAGTTACAACTGCATAATAAATTAATTAAATCCACTTGACACGTGATTTCTTCACCTGTCTTTATCTATGACAAAATATACATATTGCATGTTCTAAAATTCTAAATCAAATTGATTAGTGCCTAGTTAGTCATGCAGGAGTCCCAAAAAAAAATTAAGTATATTTTACAATATCTATATAATAAGACAAAACGGTTTTTGAAAATATGTTAGAGACAATTGTCCTACTAAGACATTTCAATGACTATGATTCATTTGTCTATTTAAATAGATGGCTGAGATGAACCCCTTAAATATATATCAATCCCCTTCCAGCACCACTGTTACATATCTGTTCCGTTTGGGAAGTTCAACCTAATGAAGTAATGATGGTTGGGGATAACCTTAAAGATGATGTGAGTTCTGCTCTATTTCTCTCTCCATCATTTGCACCATATTTGTTAAGAACATTTCTGATTCATTTTGAGGTGCTATTTTTGTATATATATATTTTTTAATTTCACATTCTTTTATCAAATTTGTTTGAATCAAAACATGCTTTTGTGTAAATTAAAGCTCCTTTACTTGGTCTTTGCAGGTTGCTTGTGGGAAACGAGCGGGAGCATTTACATGCTTGCTTGACAAAACAGGGAGGTATGATTCTCCCAAATACATAGATGTGGAATTTAAGCCAGATTACAAGGTGTCTTATCTTGCCCATGTTCATTCACTACTGGAAGCAAATTTTGACCTGACACCATGATCCACACTTTCCTTGACAATAAAAATTTGCATTGTTAAATTGAGTAGCATTGAGATTCTCAGACCATTTATTAGTTGGTGGATACACCTATTTTTGATCCTATGAAGAATTCATAGGAGAAGCTTTGTGAAGTACGGAGACAGGAAAATACCAAGGAAATATTGTGTATTTGAAAGACAAAGATCTTTCTTTAGTTTAGCATCTTATGGTAGTGTTGATATGCTGCAGAGTCATCGAATATGTCACGACCCAAACCCGGTACCCCAAGGGTTTAATGTCGTAACAAGATAAATGAAATAAAATAAGGAAATTCGGAAAATTTTACAACGCAAACGGATAATTTAAATAAATTAGAATAAGTAACTGGGTATCAACTGTTTATTTTAAAGGTGATAAGCATAGTCATTGGAGCTTCATAGTATTACAAGAGTTTAATAATAGAAGACAGAAATCTAAAAAAAAAACAAAATAACATAGCGATTCATTTTCCATCTTGATCCCGCTAAATCTCGTCACCTGAAAGGGGTAACAGCTATAAGCACATAGCAGAGTGAGAAATATTATACTATGAGGGCACAAAATAGCCATGGATATTTATTTAAGCTAAAAACATTATAAATTGAGTTGAATTGAATACATAATTTAATTAAGTGCCAGAAACTGAAATAATCACTATAACCACGGTACATCACTAAGTGACTAGCACTACACTGGTCAATGGATCCATGACAAACACTGGGCTACAAAGTGGTCAATCACTAAGCCAATGGTTATTTAAGTCCCCCAAGGCATGGGACTCCCGTGGTGGTATTCACAAAACATATTTTCACATAAGGTTATAGCCAAATATTCTTTAAAATAAAAACAAACATATCCATGAGTTTCCTTTTAAGCAAATAGGGTTCAGAAATAAAACCACGTAACTGAAATCTTTATAAAACATAACTTTTATTAATATACTAATAAAATATAACTTGTATAAAACAGATTTTGGTAAGTCAAAACATAAATAAAATACATTTTGGTAACTCAAGGTATAATATAACTCACCTTAATAGTGACCCTTAGCCTTACTCCACTAACCCAACTTATTTACGTACTTCTCCCACTCTCTTTTCTTTCTTTCTTCTTTCTTTCTTTTCCTTTCTTCTTTTCTGTTTCTTACTTCCACAGATTGAACAACTTCTCACTATTTATAGTGAGATGAGTCCACCGATTGGCCGACACGTGGCCGATTCGAATCGCTCCCCAGATTATTTCTGATTCACCCGAGATTCATACCTATCTTAAGAATTAATTAGGATAACAATTAAGATAATTACATTTGACCCAACAATTAAGATAATTACATTTGACCCAATATTTTAATATAATTATATAAGTAAATTAATTTTTAATTAAATTACACATTAACACATACCAACAGAAAATTAATTATTTATTTTATTACCATAGCCATTATTATTATTGTTTATATTATTATTTATTCCCTCTTTTTTTCTTTTTCTTTTTTTTATTTTTATTTTTATTTTTATTTTTATTTTTATTTTTATTTTTATTTGTACTATAAATTTTATAGTTAGCCTCAAATAATAATCCCTAATTAATAACCCAACGCCATTCTAGATTTATACATTTATTCATGTAATAATCTATTATCACGTGCAACCATAATTATATATAAATATAAATATTTATATGGACTTGACTAAACGTTCGAGGTGTCACAGAATATATAGGTTTCCTTGCCAAAGTACTCTTGGATAGATTTCCTGCACATCTTTGTTTGTTGTTATCATTGTATTATGAGGCTAGCTGTTAATGCTTTGTTTGTGGGATGTAAGATTGTTGTTGTATATCTATATGTAATACTTTTGACCCATTTTATAATGCGATTTCTTTCTCCCTTTGGTGCAATGCAATGCATATTTTAAAATTACAATGAAGTTTATATGTTTATTTTTGACTAAATGATGAAATAATGTGGCTACGATTATTTTGATTCTTTTTATGTTTGATTTATGATTTATACGTATGGATTTACAAAATGAACAATTTAAATCACTTGAGTGAGACTTGAGGTGAGGCTTATAGTAAGACTGCATGCCTGATCCACTTTTATAGACTAGAGGCAATCCTGATGATAATTGACCTTAATTTTGATGATGACAGTTTGAATTAAAGAAGATAATAAGTCAATTTTCTTTAATCTCAAATATTCTTATATTTCAAGTCACTCCGTCCGTTGCACCACCACAGAACTTAGGCACAATGCAGTGTCCTGATTACATAAAATATTCAAAATCTGTAAAATTAGTGTCTCCCTTCATCGCTAGAAAGAGTTCATGCAGCGTTTCATAAATCCTCTCAGAACAAGGGTGGATTTTATCAGCAACATAACAGCTGTGAGTTTCGCTAATAATATATCTCTGCAAATGTGTGTGTATATGTATGAGGAATTTGGGGATCCTAGAGAAGAGAAAGAAGAAGAAAAATGAAAATCATATGTCTCTGGAAATGTGTATATATATATATGTATATATCAGTCGATCTATGTATTGGAGAGAAGTGAATTACAGAGTTGGAAAGAGAAAAGCAGACAAGATCTTGATCACAGTTGACCGTTTCAAATGAGATAAAAAAATTACTAACAAATGAATGAAAACATTTTTGGAATAACAACTCATATGAGAAAAATAAATATTAAAGAGCTGTTTGAGATTTGCTTATTTAGTGTATTTTTTAATTTTTTTTATAAAAAAATGTGTAGAAAAATAGAAAAAGAATGAGACATAAATAAGTATACTCATCAAATAAGTGGAATTATTTAGATTATTCCTGAACAGGAGGGTTTTTGAATCTTCAATATATTATTTAGTATACTAAGACATTTGAACAGTTCAGATTTGTTCAAATTACAAAACGGCTGTGATGTATGCTATGTGTACATTTTTCACTTTCCCATTTTTTTCTCTTACTTTTTCTTTTTCTCTTTCTCACCCACCTTTCCCATTATCTCATAAATAATCCACGAATGACCCCATGATTCCACATTCTTCATTTTCTTTTTTATTTTATTTTATTTCCCCCTTTCCTTTTTTTCCTCCCTGTTTATTTATTTATTTATTTATTCACTTATTTTAATTTACACCGTGCTTGCAGGCACAGGCATACACTAGTAAGAATATATGAGAATATAAGAAAAATTTTAAAATATAAGAATATAAGCAAACATAAGAATATAAAATATAAGAATATAATATTTTAAAATATATCTGTCATAAAATTTTAAAATATAAAAATATAAGAAAATATAAAATATAAGAATATAATATTTTAAAATATATTATTATATTTTTCAGTAAAAAAAATATTAAGACAAATATTTAAGATAATTTAATATTTTTAATTTATAATTTTATTACTTATATTTTTATTTAAATATAATTTAAATATATTTGTTATGTCACGGTTCGATTTGCTCACCGGTCCGATTTTTAAAACATTGGTTTGAATCTGTATAGAAACTTTGTAACATTTACTTCTATTTTCTTTTAAGATAATAAATTAATATTTTAAATTTTATTTTTGTATCACATGAACCATTGGGCAACATCTAAAAAAACACCTATTTTAAGATAATTCATTTTTTCGAGCTGAATCTAAGAAATATATATGTTTTAAAAATTCAAAATAAGCAACAAATATTTACTATTTTTTGTTAATTTTTATCTTTATTGAATTATTTTTGAAATTTTAGAAAAAAATTATAATTTTTCGATTCGTTTTGTCGAATGAAAACGAAAAATAAAAAAAATGTCACATTTTTACCTTTGGCGACCAAAATTTTGGTAGCCAAAAGTTTATTTTTGGAAATAATTAGTTTCGGCGACTAATTGGATTTTGGTTGCCAAATAATGCAGTTTCACCGACTATGTTTTTGGTAGCCAAACGTGCCACGAAATTGTGGAGGGAATATTACTTTTTCATAATATATATTAGCGAAGAAAATAGTTTTTGGTCGGTAATAAATATTTTTTTCTTCTATTTTCATTGCAAAAGTATCCCAGTTCCCTCCCTCTCGCACTCCCGCCTCTATCACTGCTCTGTCTCCATCGCAAGAGTTGCTGTATTATCCCCCGAACTCCCTCCCAGGTATCTCCCTCTCTCTCTCTGTATCTCCCTCTCCATTTCTTAAACATCTCACAAGGCCTCTCGGTTTCCCTCTTTCTCTCTCTCTCTCTCTCTCTCTCTCTCTCTCTGTTTACACACACACACACACACATACATGCATATATATATATACACACACACACACGAATCATATATTCACAACCTTGATTCCATATATACTCGATTATATACACAAATCATATGTACACTCACGCCTCTGCCCTCTTCTCTACAGGAATAGTCTCCATCGCCCGAACTCCCCCGAACTGGATCATCCCCCAAACTCCCTCCTAGGTATGTTTGAATTTCGCATTTGTCACTCCCTCTCTCTGTATCTCCCTCTCGATTTCCCTCTGTTTCTATCTGTCTCTGTTTACACACACACACATATACATACATATATATACATATATATATGCATATATACATATATATATCTACATATATATATATATGTCAAAACACAGAGAATATGAAGTACGAAATGCCCTCAATTAGGGCATTGTTATTGAAATATGATTCAAATTAAAAATTAGGGCAATGCTTGGGGTGAATCAAGCCATTTGCTACATAAACTAGGGCAAAGTCTTGTAGTAGTAGTACATATAAAAGAAGAATTTTTATGGTTTTGAGTAAATATACTAGCTGCTCGTTGCTTTTGGATGCCTTGGTAAGAATGTTGAGGTACTTAATACATACCTACTGTTCTTCTTCATAGTTGCATTTCCAATGTATGAAATTGATGTAATATGTGGAGGTTGAGAATCTTGAGATATGAATGATTTAAAAATCAACAAATGAATAAGTATTCACACTTGAGGTATGATATTTTGTGTCTTGGAAAAGAGATGCAGTGATCATAGTTTTGGTAAAACAAGGGCAGGGATTAGATTGTCCTTGTAGATTCTTCGGCTGATGTTGTGTTCTTGAATGAACATATAGTAGTAGCTTGGTACCCATGGATCATGACTTTCGATCTGTTGGCCTAGCTGTGTATGCTTTTTTTTTTTTAAACATTTGGTGTCACTGTGCATTTTAAGTTGAAATATGCTTGTAGAATATAATAATATTGTAAGTGAACATTCAGGGAATTGACTAACCAAAATAATTTCTTGAGATTAAATGGATTTTATTTTCTATGTACTTGTGATCAGCTACATTCATCCTTTGTCCTTGACCTTAGTTTTTTGTTTTTGGGTTTTAAATCATGGGTTGCATTTCTTAGTTTTCCCTCTGGTGCCTTTGAGACTGGGTGCAATTATTGATCTTTTTGCTTATGAGAAATATATCTTCGTTGACGTTCTCTAAAGTCTTTCTGAGATGCATTCATATTTTAATAATCATCTCTTGTATTTCCAGTTGCCGCATCTCTTTCGCAATGCTATGGAATTTTTTCCATAAAAAATCATTATGTTCTTGCTGATCAGAATATTTAATTCAGTTTTCTGGAAATTTATTTTTGGTAATCTGAATGGGGTGATTTAAATCTGGTTCTGAATGGTTTCTATGCAAGAAATTGCCGACTAACATGTGAAGTCATAAATCTTTGAACACTTCTCACACTTCCATTTCTTTTCCCCATGTTTTCTGGCAAAAGTGTTTCTTGATTCCATTGAGATCACCAAGAGCCCTTGAAGGATTGTGGTGCACACAACTAGGCTTAGGGCACACATAGTGCTTTATGTTATCTTCTCTTTTTCTTTGCTTCAGCGTCCATGGAAGGTTGTGTCCTCTCCTGTGAAGCTGCAAGTTTTGATCTCTCTAAAACCCCACCTTGTGTTTTGTTTATTTCATTTTTAAAATTTTTAGAAATGGTCATTGGATGTGCAACGATTGATTTCAGCCGTTGCAACAATGCATAGCTCATGTGTTTGCATCGATGTTGTAAATTTTGCTTTTACTACCTCAACCTCACGAGTACCCACGAGCCACTGTTTTTTTTTTAATAAATAACATGTATGCACACACACTATGAAGAGCATGAAAATGATGAGGATGGATTAATGGCTTAACTTCCATAATTACGCATTGTTTTAGAACAAATCGTGTCACAAAGTCCCACCCTAAAAGAGATTTATGTGACAAGCCAAACAGTGAATGAAAAACAACATAATCTATCTCAACTTGAAATGCGTGTTCTCATTTGTTCCTTGGTTAATCTTTGTGTGAGTTGTAGGTGACAAAATGGACAAGAGTTGGATGACGATAAATAATAGGCTGACAAGTAAAGAGTATCAACAAGGGGTGAAGTCATTCCTTGATTTTGCTATGGCAAATTTAGGCGTAGAGGATGACATTAGGTGTCCGTGTGTCGATTGCATTAATGGCACAAAATATAGCAGACAAGTTGTGTGGATGCACTTGATCCGAAGAGGAATGGCATCTTCGTATTTAACTTGGGTGTATCATGGGGAACATGTTCCCGTGTCTCGTCCTAGTGCATCAAATGACCAATGTTGAGGTAGTGGCGAATGTATGACAGATATCGATGATCCGCCCATGGATGAGTTACCTATTATGTTGGAAGAAATTTACGTGAGTGGTCTTATGGATGATCATTTTAGAATGAGTGGTCTTATGGATGATCATTTTAGAAGAAATTTACGTGAGTGGTCTTATTGAGAAAACAATCTTGCATGATTACCAAGTGTGGAATTATGTTACATATCCTGATTCATTTTAGAATGAAAACGAAAGGTGTTTTCATATTCATCACTAAATTAGCTATGTGCTTCCATTGCCTATTAAAATGATTATTTATTTCTAATTTTTGTAGGTATTCTCATCTGATCCAGCTTACAATACCGAAGATCCGCAACTACTTTATAAAAGCACTTACTAGACCTAACCCAGATAACCGCGGTTGTAGGCAGCTGCTCCTAAATTCTCGATTCTAACTAAATGCAATGTACAGAAAGCTCTAGATCTCTTTGTTGTTGAGCTAGTGAAGGATCTAATTGGTTGATTGTAGAGGGACCACCGATCACTGTCTTCTGATGCCAGAGTTCTGTTGTTTGTAAACACTGTAAGTTTCTCCTGTAGCGTCATTGTCCCGGATTACTGCTGGCTATGACTATCAATGATGTTACTTTGATAGATTTAGATGGTTATATTGACTATAAATGTAATCTCTTGTGGGTTCAAAATTGATGCCGTTAGCTGATGGGCCATGGTTGTTTTCCAGTAGCACCTGTTTTTCAGGGTTTATGGTCTAAAAAAGGTGAGGGATCTTATGTTCCCAAATTCAACTGTCTCTGCATACTTGTCCCTGTCTCACACTCTCAGTTGTAAGTACAATATAGTGAATCTCAAGAAAAGATTCTTGAAACACGATCAATTGACTGGCTCAGGATCTTGTTTTTTTTTTTATCTTTATGCTATTGTCCCAAAATGCTTAAGTCAATGAATCATGTGAGAAATATGTGGTGTAGGAATCTCATGATTCAACGGCTAGGAATAATATAAATATAATTCTATTGAGATAGGGAGATAGAGGGGGGAATTTAGGACATCGGATCTTGTATGGATAATTGAAAGTGCATTGGGACAAAAGAATTTAGTGACAGATTTTAGAATTTTATTTTTTGAATAGAAGCCTTAGGGTCTATAACAAAAAATGAAAAAAAAAATAAAAGAAATAAAGAAAAAGAAAGAAATGACCTGTGAAGGATAAATAGAGATGCAAAAGTATTTGCAACAAGTGTGCAAAAGGAATGAGTCGGGTTGCTTAAACTAGCTCGTATGTGCCCAGTTAGAGAGTTTGAGTCATAGATGACCTTGTGATATTCTCCACATCGTCTTATATTCTCCACATCATTGGCATTTTAACATTTCACTGGGATAGCCCGAATGAGATTTCTTTCTCAGAGTTGATTAGAATGCTCTTGCTTCTTTTTGGCCTCATTTTGTAATTTTCTAACATTAGTTATGGTTTGAATTTGTGCAGGAAGATGCTAAGTTGCTGATTTTATTTTCTTGTTCTTGGTATTGCAACACTGTTAGGGCATAAAGGAAGTGCGAAATCCATCTATTCTCATCCAACAAGCCCTGGTAAGTTGCACTTGTGATTTTCTTGTTCTTGGTATCCTTCTGAGTTTGTTTTTTATTGGTCTGTATGTAGTAGTAGAGGTGAATTTGTTAATTGCAAAGGTCATGACACAGGTGTGTAGTTGTTTATTCTAGTGGATGATTATAAAGATAGCATGCAATGTGGATGGTATTTACGGAAGTGTGTCGTATGTCCATTGCCCTGTGATAGGGAGGTGCAAGGTGGATATGCTATAAATTTTTCTTCATGTATGATAATATGAGATTGAAATATGCATCAGACTGGGGCTTGCTGCCACTAAATCCCAATAAGTCCAACAATTTGTTTCTTTTGAAAACTACTATAACCAAGAGTGTGCTCCCAATCCATTGTTTATTCATGAGTTTCTTTTGAAAACTACAATTTGTTTCTTTTGCTGCCACCTTATTTTCTTTTATTCATCAGTTTATCAGTTTATTTTTCAGTTTATTCATGTGATGTATATTTATCAGGTTATTCATGTGATGTATTTTTATTAGTTTATTCATGTGACACAAATTTAATCCAGAACATAAAACACTGTTCCAGCATCAGGCATCAGGCAAATTGGAAAATGGTTCCTGGATTAAAGACTGGTCGGCTTCGAAAAAAGACACTCACGCAGCCAGAAACAGACTCGCCAGCTGCTATTCCTTCAGGATCAACCGTTGCTCCATCTCGTGTTCTCCCCGTCCCATCAAATGTGGGACCATCTCATAATGCCACTAGCCAACCAATGGTTGATTCTGATGAGACATAAGCCCCATCTGAAACGCAGCCGAGTGGCGTAGGTAAGATTAAAGTGTATCAAATGTGTCAATTATCACTTGCCATTGCCATTGTTTTTTTGTACCCAATTTGTAGCCCATTTTCGTGTTGTTATTTTGTTAACAGGGACTTCGAAGCCCCTACGTGTACGCGGACCGACACGTGACAAAGGCATACAAAAAATAATTTGAGCCAAGAAAGGGGAAAAATGTTATGTTCACATCGATCGTGAGTTGAATGCAATGACTGGCAAGTATGCCACTCCAGCAACTAACGAGTTAGGAATTCAAATTAGAACCTTGTGCCCTTTGAAAGATGTGAGGTCATGGCTGGATCTTGATGAGACTACAAAAGCTGTCGTCATCCAAGGAGTTCTTGTAACTAATATTACTTGTCCACAAGATGTAATTGTATTATGTATGCTAATAAGAAAGACTATTATTTAATGATTACAATTTCAATTTGTTATGCTTGTAGGACAAGTTTCAAATTGGAAACGATTTCCACAATGACTTACAAGCACAAGAGATTGTGAATAAGAAGGCCCATGGGTTGTACAAAGATTGGAGGTACACCTTGAAGCAAGAGTTCGAATTGTTAGAGGGACTTCCACGTGATGACATCTATGCTCATCCGCCTGTAGGGGTGAGTTTAGATAATTGGAAGCATTTGATCGATGTGGCATGGCAAGATGCATCTCACCAGGTAAAATAATAGACTAGATAGAGTACATACATCTATGTGAAAATGTGATATGCCTTAGTATTTACCAAAAAATTGTTTATCTGTTTGTCTTATTTTTAGAAACGGTCAAAAGCTGGCAAGAGTAATAGGAGTCAATTGCCGTACAATCATACCAATGGGTCTCGCTCATTTCCTATCGCAATGGCTACTATGGTGAGTTTGATGTTTTTTAAAACTTGAATCCTTTGTAATGTTTGGATATGAAAATGTTATGTTGTGATACATATATATATATATATATATATGTTGAACTCTGTTACTAAACATCTACTATTTGCCAAAAAAAACTGTGTGGAAAGAATCTGTTAATGATACCCTTGCTAGATGTTTGCATTCGAAATCTGTCCAAGGACTATACTCTGTTTTTCATTCGAAATCTGTCTCGCAAAATCTGACTGGGAAAATTTGTTTCAATTCTGTTTGACAAAATCTGTTTGACAAAATCTGTTTGAATAAATATGACGTACAATCTGTTTGCAAAAATCTGTTTGAACTAATCTGAAAAAGTCTGTTTGTAAAAATCTGTTTCAATTGTGTTTGGAAAATTCTGTTAGTGATACTCTGATTGGTCTGTTTCAATCAGTTTGTAAAAATCTGTTACAAAAAATCTATTTTTAGAAAGTCAACACATGTTAGAATACACATAATCTAAAGTGGTTATAAGTGGCTATCTGGGAAAATCTGTTTGCAAAAATCTGAAAAATGTGTTCGCAGAAATCTGTTGGAACATCTGCATTAAGTCCTCTACTGCTGTCTTGAATAGTATGGTGTTGAATAGTCTGGTCTGTTCTGCCTGTCTCTGATCTACTAGTGGTTATGCAATGTGCTATAGTTAGGTTGGTGTGCCTTGGTTGGTTGGTCATCTATGAATGTTTTTTGGTGTGCATTGTCTGGTATGCTCTGAACTAGGTTGCTACAGCTGGGTTACTGTGCCATGGTTGGTTAGTATGGCTGGTAAGACATCTCAGATGTGTGGGGATTCTGTTGGTCATGTATGAATGCTTCCTGAGTTCCACTTCTGCAGACTTCTATGACATCTTGGTTGATCCAGCAGTGGTCATTTTGCAGTGGTCATTTTGAAAAAATCTGCAAAGGATTTGTCTGGAAAATATAATTCTGTTAATGATAATCTTCTTGAATTCGAACTTTGTATAAACTACAAATCTGTTTGCAACAAATTTCCAAATCTGTCTCCAAATCTGTTCAGACATTTGTTTACAAAGCTGTTAATGAAAATTTGTCTATACAAATCTGTCTGCAAAGAAATGTGTCTAAACTACTAATCTGTCTGCAAAAACTCTGTTATCATACAAATCTGTCTGCAACAAATCTGTCTGCAAAAATCTGCTTAATCTGTTTAAACTACTAATATGTCTGCAAAAATCTACAACAAATCTGTCTGCAAAAATCATTGATTTATACGTTGATGTGTTAACAGGTAGCAAAAAATAGAGATTTGGATTTCCCAAAGTTCTATGAGGACAGCCACACTTCAAAGAAAACGAATGATCGGATCCATCCGAAATGTCGTGAGTTGCATGTAAGTATGTGACAAGGAAATATATGTATTCAATATTTTCTTGTACTTAGTACCCAGTAATACATATATGTTGCCAAAGTATTTTTCGACTTATTTATTTGCAATGATAGCAAGAGATGGTCAATGTACAAGCGACTGCCATCGAGTCGGGGACGCCATTGACACAGGAGGAGATTTCAATGCAAGTGCTTGGAAAAAAGAAAAGGTACTTGCTTGGATTTGGGAGTGGCCCACAACCCTCTACCATATTTGCATCACGAGCACACGATAAGGACATGGAGGAAATGCGAGCTAAGGTGGAGGCACTTCGTGAGGAGCGACAAAAAGATCATGACGAGTTAATGAAAGAGCGAGAGGAGCGCGAGAGATGTTACAATGAACTGTTGAAAGAGCGAGAGGAGCGCATTCAATTATCCAATGAGATGTTGAAAGAGCGGGAGGAGGGACAAAAGGCAAGGGATGAGACAAATGCAAAGGTCGAGCATCTTAATAACGTAGTCGCCAAACTGTCACAACTCTTGGGAATCTAAGTTGGGCATCCGACGTTTGCTTTTTGGTAAGAACAATTTCATTAATTTCACACTTACTTTGTTTAAATATGTTCGTTTTAAGAGTTGAAAATGTCATCAATTTGGGAGTTAGGGTTGAAAATGTCACAAACATAGTCGAAAAAAGGCGTTCGGGGGCCGAAAATGAAAAACAACCCCCCAAGCCACTATTTTTTCGTAACGGGAAGCTTCCCGGTGATAAATGTGACATGTAGGGACAGACGGTATGTAAGTAGGACACAAAAGTTAGGATTTAGGGTTGATAATGTCATAAACTTAGTCGAAAAAAGGGGTTCGGAGGGCGAAAATGCAAAACTGCCCCCGAGCAACTGTTTTTTCGTAACGGGAAGCTTCGCGGTGATAAATGTGACATGTAGGGACATATGGTACAAAAATAGGACACCTACGTTGTGAGTTAGAGTTGAAAATGTCATAAACTTGTTTCTTAATTGCCAACCCTGTAATCATGCTGTAATGCCATCTTATCCAACAACTTAAAACCTTATTTATTTATTTTTTTTGTGTGTGTTAATTGGTTCATTTATCTATTTATATTTGCCATGCTTGGTTTATTTATTAATTGGATTAAATCATAAATTAAGCACCTGAGATTCACTAGTCTTTATTAATACATATTGAAACAACTTTCCATCATGTAAAAACAAAGGTATGGGCTTAGTTGTGGTCTGTGTACACATTGTAATTTTTTTTTTCTTTTTATGTGATGTTATTCATTGGTAGTAAAAATATTCTATAATTTTAGTTTATATAGACTCTGTATGTCTATGCCTATTCTGTATGTATTTGCCTAAAGTTCAACTATAAGTATTTTCCAACATCAATAATGGGAACATAATAACTAATACTTGTATGCAACTTTACTTTTGGCCTTTTTTGGAGTATTCAAAGGAAGAAATGTGGGTGACATTATAGGGATACATATCAGCTGAGGTGTTAATAGAGTATTATTTTATTCTCTCTTTTTTTGTTAATTTGCTGCTGGGTGAGTTTTATATATTGATGTATGTTCTACTTCTTAATTTTCTGAATTTCTTTAAGCCAACAAACCCGATTGAAGAAGCCTAATTGTTCTCTTCGGTTGTCCAATGACCACTGTGTTCATGAACTGCCCTTAACTCTTGGCTCTTTATTTTCTGCACTTCTTTAAGCTTCTTAATGTCCTTCATTTCCCACAATAAAAATTGAACAAGACTAGTCAATCACTCCATTTGTCCTACGACTACTATGTTGATGAAGAACAACCCCAAACTCATGGCCTTGTGCTACTAAGCTGTAAAGCTTTACCTAGTTTATACACCAAAGCAAATCCTACAGCTTCATGTATTTTCACCAACCAACGTAACAACATAAACTTATTACAATCAGCCTTAAGATGGCTTTTTAACCACTGCCCTGAACCATAGTTACCAAATCTTGTACTAGAGGGTATTTCTTTGTTTTCATACTACACCTGGTAGAAGGCACAGTTCTTTAGTCGTGTAAAAGTTGTGATTTGTGAAGTTCTAGTCTCAATGATGAGCTCGGTGTGGAATTTGATTCTCCCTTCCTTTCTCCATAGGTTAAAAACTAAAAGTAAATAAAAATAAAAAAATACAGAAAAAGAAACCAAGCCCTATGTAGTTCCCTTCACCCATGCACTGTGGTTTTCCTTGGTGGTTGGGACATGCCTTGAATCAATGCTGCAGGTGGCTTTGAAAGTACTGCTTTTGAGTCAACTACTAACCTTGGGAGTTATTGATGTTATTATTAATAACAAACTAGGTGTTTACTTAATTAGATTGAACTTACTTAGCAGTGTGCTTTATTAATCTTCTCTGATGTATTAATATCTGTTGTTGTGGTGTGAGCATCTGTAGAACATGTATATATATATATATATATATTAGTTTTTAACTTAATTGAGGGCGTAATGGTTTCATGTGAATGGTTGCATACAGCTCAGTTATTAGCTGATATTGAAATTGTACTTGATAAAGAAATCTATTACCTACGGATTTGTGAGGGTGGTTTTCAGCTTGATATCTCAAAATATGGTGACTTCTCGATCGAGAATGAGGATATATATATTCTGACCTGTTTGTTTGATCATGACTTTGATTGCATATGCCATGTTTGGTCTTTGATTTTCTAGGCATTATAATATAACTGGGCCCATATGCCTTTTAACCAAGAAACTTTTGTGTTTAACTTAACCATTTATTGCATAAGAGAAATATTGCTTCTTATGCAATGTGAAAGAGCTTATACTTGCATTATATTCTCATTCAAAGATTTATATATTGACCTGAGCTCTTGGATGAGAACTTATATGAAAATTATTTGGTTTTGTTGGGTTGTTTATTTTGCTTGATAATTTAAATTAGGGAAAGAGCTTATGGTTTATTTTTGTTTTAAAAACTCAATTTTATTTCCCTCTTTCCAGCTGGGAATCTGCGAAATTGAAATATTCAGAAGTTTCAAAAACTCATTTACTCTTGGTTTCCATTTTGATATCTGGTAAAATGAAAAGGTCAGATGATCAAGAATGCTGCTGTTATTGGTTCTCTTTTCTTTTCTTTTCTTTTCTTTTTTCATACATTCTCGGTTTTTTTTCATTCTCCCTTTTGATGGATCCACTACTTTTGAAAATGTGAAAATTGTTTTATTTTACTTATTTTTTCCCCTCCCACTACTGTTTCTTGGAAAGTTTTCAATGTACTTTTTTCTAAAATTGTTCTTAATGCAATGAATTAAAATTGTTCTGTGCGACTCATTTGAATCAGAAATGCTGACATAATTGAACTTATTGATGAAGAGTCTTGTACGCTTCGTTCTAGTTGATTAAGGTTTGTGGGTGTGTGGATCTCTGAGAACTCTCAGGTATCACTTGTGTGTGTGCACGCATGTTGTTGTTGCCACCTTATTATTTTGAGGAGCTTTTGTGTGGCGATGCTTTTAGATAATGTTAGGAATACTAAATTTTCTACCAAATAAATGACTAAATATAGCATTTTCCGATGCTTTTTTGACTAGAGTTGTTCCAAACTGCTGACATGTTTGATGATGTTGGGATGTCAAAATACTTAATTTTTTTGCTGAAGGTGCTTAAAATTGATCTTAATGCAATGAATCAAAATTTTGTTGTGTGAGTGACTCGTTTGAATTGGAAAATCTGATAAGTGAACTTATTGATGAATAGTCTTGTGTGCTTCCTTCTAGTTGCTCAGGGAGTGTTCATCTTTGAGAACTCCTGGTATGGTTTTTTTTTTTTTTTTTTGTTATTTTTGTTGTTGTTGTGGTCCAATTACATTGCATTTCTTGGTGTTTTGAAAATTATATGTGACGAAGGATATATCCTTAGAGTTAGGAGTTAGAGTTGAAAATATCATAAACTTAGTCGAAAAAAGGGGTTCGGGGGGCACCACTTTGCAAGAACTAAATGTGACGAAGGATATATCCTGTTGACCTAATCGTTTGGAAATTCGAACAATGGATTTGTAAAGTTCAGCTAAGGTTTAGGCGCAATTGTGTATTTGATAAGTTTAACTATCACCACTACAAAATGTGCAACAACAGTTGAACAATACACAGTTCATATATATAACATGGCCTCAAGATTTGGCTGATGGGAGGATAATTACTCAGCAACAGAACAGGGAACTTAGGACTAAAGAAGCCAAGTATTGAAGATACGTATCAAAATTAGATAGTAAGATGGAAGAATAGGTAAGCATAATCTTATATAGCTCTTGTCCCCATAAGCCTATAAAGAACCCATGGCATTACTCATTCACAAACAGAAGCATATCTACATCTATAAACCCACTAACTGGAAGCTTCATGGAGGTCACAAAAACATAAGCATAGTGAGTTTTATGGATACCAGACAAACTCTAATGATGGGTTCTCTTACATTTTTATAACAAATAATTTTTGGATGAAATGGTAAGTACACCCAAAATTTATGTAATTTCGTAATACCTACACAATTTACTTTCACATTTAAGTACTAAAATTTACTTAGATAGATTTAGAGATTAAAAAGCTAAAACAAGAACTCATGATGGGTCCATGTTTGGATGTCTTGCATTAGTTAATAAATATTACTCTCCTTGTCTTTTAATGTTTGAAATTATTACGATATATATATGTCGTCCAGAAGTGCCTCTACACGCACCGAACTAATGATTTGTTTCCCCTTTTTTGCAGATGTTTTTGGACATACAAATGTGGATATGTTTTTGTTGACAAGTACGTGAGGACATTGTTTTTATATCTCTATCCGTATATATAGTGGTTTGTACAAAATATTTTTTTGGTAGAGTAAATATCAGCTAATTTGGTAGAAATTAACATAGCACGTGGTACAAAATAGTTTTGTGGCAGTATAGAATATAATTTTTGTTGTGGTACAGAAGTTATAAGTGTACAATTAATTTGGTTATTCCAGTATTATGTATGGAATTAAATTCTTGACGTGGGATTAGACATGGTTCTTATGAAATTTGTAATATATATATAAGTGGACGTTCAATATTAATTTTTTGGATGGTTGGAACTGAAATGTGTGCACGTTGTTGAATGCTTGATAACATATTTACCGTTGATGGATTATATTGTTTATACAGGGTACAGGTTGTATTAATAATAGATTTAGTGATGGATTAATTTGTACAGGTTGTTTATAGAAAATTTTATTTTATTTTTTTTAAAAAAAAAACACGTTAAAGTATTTGGCTACCAAATATTTTGGTAGCCAAATACGTAATAGTTATTCTCAAATTATTTGGCCACCAAATATTTTGGTCTATAATAGTTATTCTCAAATTATGGTAGCACTTTTAGTGACTAATACATTAGTGGCGGAAACATACCTTTTGCCGACTAAACACAAGCTAGTAGCCAAATGTGTACTTTCGGCGACTAATTATTTAGTAGCTAAAAGTGATACCTTTTGCCGACTAAACACAAGTTAGTAGCCAAATGTAGTCATTCGGCGACTAATACATTAGTAGCGGACATACCTTTTGCCGACTAAAAACAAGTTAGTAGCCAAATGTAGTCATTCGGCGACTAATACATTAGTGGCAGAAAACATACCTTTTGCCGACTAAACACAAGTTAGTAGCCAAATGTAATCATTCGGCGACTAATACATTAGTGGCGGAAAACATACCTTTTGCCGACTAAACACAAGTTAGTAGCCAAATGTAGTCACTTTCGGCGACCAAAAAAATTTTAGTCGTCAATACTATCGCCGACAGGGTAAAGGCGACAAGCTTAGCGACAAAATATTATGGTCGCTAAATCGTTTCGGCGACTAAATATGTGACTTTTGGCGACCAATATTTTGTTAGCCAAAAGTGACATTTCTTGTAGTGTAAAATAGTTATGTTTGGGAAGATGGTTAGATTTTTTTTTTTTTGATTAGATGTAATATTTGTGAGAGAAAACGTGAAATGGTCATAGGTTTGATGTGACCTTTTGTTTTATTAACTATTTTAACTTATTTTGTTTTTTTATTTTGTTTTTGTTTTTATTTTTGTTTTTGTTTTTGTGAATTTTAGCCCCAAAAAAACCCAAACCCAACTTGCCAAACACCCCTATAGTAGTGTTTGCTCTTACAAAACTTATCCGAAATTCTCAAAAACTTATCCAAAATTCTCAAATCTCAATTATTTGGAGAAAAAAATTGGAATGTATATGCTTCTCTTTGTGCTTTGATTGCGCTACAAAATTATTCTTTATCTTTCCACATCACAAAAATTTCTTATTCTATTTTGATAACATTTTTGCATCTGGATTAAGATTGCACCAAGATTAAAAGCATTACAAATATCTATTATGGACACGTGGCATGTTTCATGAGAGAAAGATCCATTACAAAACAGTAAATAAGTAATTAAGAAGTTGATAATTATAGATTAATTTTACATACTGAGAAAAATAATTAAAAATTTGTTTAAAAACACATAAAACAGTCATGAGCTCCACCTTCCTCTGTTCTTATTTTGCCATGCATGCTTCTTATATGTTTTATTTCTTTCTATCTTTTAATATTACCCACCATTTGACATGGAAATTATAATTTTTTTTATAAGCATGTAGAATTACTCATAAATATATATATATATATATATTGAATTATCCACCACCAAATTATCTAAAAATTTGACAAAACACATTTGCAATGTTATATTTTTTTGATAGTTGACGCGTCGGGATTTTCCATCCATTTCCCAAACTATTTGAGAAACCCAAGTTCCTAGTCTAAACTATTCCACTGTACAAAAAAGTATATGCTTCTTGTTTTACAAGGACTAATACAAAAAGTATCTTCTCCCCCCACTTCACACTCCATTCCCTATTCCATTAAACATAGAAGAACCATTTTTTGCATGAGAAAACCCAAAGATTGTAAAAGATAGAGAAAAACTATATTCTCATTGATATCTATGGGTAATTATTGAGTAATCTCGGAATATAAATACGTAATTTGGTAGAGAAAATTGGTAAGTGGGTAATTGTGTTGAGTGATTGAGAAATATGAGGGACATATTAAATAATGATTGGTTAAAAAATACAGGCACGTAATGCTCTGAAAACATTTTATAATTTCCCGATATCCACATGGCCTGTCTCCTCTAGTGAGAAAGGGAGACTGACACACCATATGCTCTGTGCTTACTCTATATTCCATGTTTTATTCCTTCGAAAGCTATCAACATGGCAACTGTCAAATGAACTGTTTGATTACAAAATAAAAGATAAAACAACATATATTTTTTGTCTAAGATAACAAAGAACACAAAAATATACATAGTTCGATGTCGGCTGGTATTTTTTGAAATTTTCTTTTGGGTATATGATATTTTTGTTTTCTAAAACAGTCAAAACAATTATCCAACTTAAAAGCTTTCTGGGTCAAGAATCAAATCCCATATGTGTGAACACCCAAAAGCTTTTAATCCATGTGTACATAATAATAATCTTCACCTTAGGTTAATCTCTTTGATATATCTAGATAGAGCTGTGAATCAACCTTTAGTCTTTGATGACTTGGGTGTGTTGTCGTCACAAGATGATGTCTTGTCCCAATAAGGATAGTGTTTTTGATGACCCTCAACCGACCTTCAACTATGACAAAAAAAATAAATAAATAAATAAACAGAAACCAATTAGAGAATCAAATACAGAATACATGTAAATGAATAAGATTTTTTAAATGTGAATCCCAAAATTTTATTCATTCATAAACAAGAATAAACAAAAGAGAGGAAAGCAAGAGGGCTTTTATGTTGTGTCTATATAAAGGGCTTGTAGGCTTTAACATTTGTATCAAGACACAAAACAGAGCTTTAAGTTTAAGTGTTTAGCAAATTGTGTGCACTGTGAAATTTCTATGGCACGTCAGGCAGACCTTATGAAAATTGGAAGAGAAGGCTTTGCTCTTCTGGAGGAATTCTATGGAACACGAAACCGGAAGAAGCCTCATCTTCCTCTTCCTCCTCCTCCTCCTCCTCCTCCTCCTTTTCAAGAACCTCCTCAATATCAACAGGCTGCTCAAACATTTTTGAGGCCTATGGTCCACTATCCAAGCAAAGATCCTCCTTATCAAGAACCTCCTCAGTATCAACAGGCTGCAGAAACATTTTTGAGGCCTATGGTCCACTATCCAAGCAAAGATCCGATCATTTGTCACTACCGGGGAGGCCAAACTTATGAGATGGTAGTTATTACCGAAGCAACACACCATACAACACACCATAAGGTCTCCTCGACCCGTACATACTAAAGCTTTTTTTTTATTAGTATTATTTTAAAGTACTAAAACATGCTCCTCTGAGTAGCATTATAGAAGCAACATGATGGGTGTCCTAGTCAGTCCAAAGTCTCGAGAAAAAAGAAGGGAATGGATTTGCTAGCTCTTCTTGTACTGTTGAAGTGCTTTGTATGTTGTGGTTGTTTTATAGTTACAAAGTGTTCCTAGTTAAGTACCACAATTAGTACCATATAGCTCAGTATTTTAGAAGTGCATACTGAGACTATACTTGTGTACGTGTATTTCTGATCACTTTGCTGTAATAATATTTCTCATCTATTGTAATATTTATAGCATTAGTTATAGCAGTTTGTTTCTACTGAAAATCAAGTAAATTTTATCTTCCACTCATTTCCAGGCATTTAATGCATCAAGAGAGAGATAGAGAGACTAATTTGAAGGCCCAAACTATCAAATTTGCTCAAAATTTGGCTTAGATCACCTTTGAGTTTGCTTTTTCATTCGTTTCCAGTCAAACAATAAGATTCGAAGCAATTCTAAATACGTCCATCAAAATCACATTTTACTCACAAAAAAATTTGATTTTTTCTTGTGCTTTTGTAGATTCAATTCAACTATACTCCAGAAACTCCTCTGTCACATGTTTAACATCATTAGCTGTTAAAAAGTCGGTCTACCCCGTGCTGATTATGCTTGGTAGAGAAGATGCAAAGGTGAAGCGTTCCCTCACCCCGAATCCCACGCACTAGTTGTGTTTGCTAGAAGAATGGCAGTCTGCTTTTCATCAACTTTATTTGAAATCTATGTTTGGAATCTGAGTTATTAGGCAAAAGTGGCAATTATGTTTATCCTTGTCCTTAACTAAGCCAAAAAACCATCTTATCATACATTAGCTATTCTATTCTCCTTGATAGACACACATGGTATATCTGTTCGAGAATTTCTTCACACTAATATGTGGAATAAGGATCAATATGCAATTTTGAGCCCTATCTTAGAGACACTATTTTGTAATGTTTATTATCCCCACTATTTTATAATGGCATTACCAGAAGGGGAAAAAAAGAAAAGAAAGAAGTGTTAACTAACAAGATGATACATTGCATGCAATTTACATATACATATGGATGCACAAGTAATAAAAGCTAATACCCTCTTTGTGTACATAATACATATAGGTTAATATGATATGATAATAGGGTTAATTACACTAATAGCTCCTATAGTTTGGGACTCATGTCACTTTGGTCCCTGACTTTTCAATTGTGATACATTTGACCCTGAACTTTGAATCTTGTTCCAAATAAGGACAATTGAAAATATCATCAGATTTTTTGAGGGTAAAATCGTCAATTTGATAAAATATAAACTAATTTGACAAAAATAAATGTCAAAAAAATATTTTTAATTTTTAAAAAAATATTTTTATCCACCAATGATAAAATTATGTAAAATTAATAAAAATTACATGATTAATTTTTTTAAAATTAATTTTACATGATTATCATCTAAACACATAATAAAAATTAATTTGATAAAAAAATAAATAAATGTCTAAAAGATTTATCAGTTTTACATAATTTTATTTTTAGTAGCTAGAAATAATTTTTAAAAATTCAAAAATATTTGTTTGACATTTATTTTTGTCAAATTAGTTTATATTTTATCAAATTGACAATTTTACCCTTGAAAAATCTAATGATATCTTCAATTGTCCTTATTTGAAACAAGATTCAAAATTCAGGGTCAAATGTGTCACAATTGAAAAGTTAGTGACCAAAAGTGACATAAGTCCCAAACTATAGGGACTATTTGTGTAATTTGTCCATGATAATATGCTTCTCAGTTCTCAATATATCAACAAGAGCTCATGTGATATTAATTATTTCTCATTTTTACAATTGATATGAAGGGAAGAGATTAAGGAGAAAATGTATCATGCAACGTTGCTTGCGGTGATTAACGATTCAATATGTTTTATATATAGCATGTAATAGATGGTGTGTTTGAACCTCAAAGCTTATTTGATAATTAAAAAATATATTTACATGTAATAGATGGTGTGTTTAAATCTCAATGCTTATTTGATAATTAAAAAAAATATTTACGCATGTTTGAGTTACTTATATGTTTCGAAAAAATATTTGTTACTCAAAAATCATCTTATCCTCCCACCTAACAGACTTGCCGACTTATCAGATATAGAAGAACATTTGCCATTGAGACTCCAAGATTCTATAAGACCAAAAGCATGCTTTGGCTATTCTCATTAATAGATGCATAACAAAATGTAATCGTACTAGTGTGTCTATATCAGACACTACAAAAACTTTTAGAGATTAAAATTTAAAGGCAAAATTATTTTTTAAGAATCAAATATTTTTGTTGTGAAAAGCAGTGTTATTATATTTTCAACAATGAAAATTAAACATTAGTGATAAATTATTATTTTTTTGAGCTCAAATTATTTTGTACCTAAAAGTCTATTTTTTAGGGCCTGTTTGGTAATCATTTCGTTTTCAGTTTTCAGTTTATATTTACAAAAAAATTTTAAAAAATTGTCATAAAAACTTGTTTGATAATTTTCTTGGTTTATAAATGGTTGTCTCAGTTTATAAATTTGAGGAAAAAACGTAAATTCAAAAAATGAGTTTATGTTTTCAATTTTTAATTTTTTTTTCAATTAATTTTTTTTCAAATAATTTTTTTTCAATTTTTTTTTCAAATAATTTTTTTTTTCAATAATTTTTTTCAATTAATTTTTTTTTCAACAAATTTTTTTTCTATTAATCTTTTTTTTCAAATATTTTTTTCCCAATTAATTTTTTTTCAATTATTTTTTAATTAATTGTTTTTCATTTTTTTTCAAATAATTTTTTTTTCAAATATTTTTTTCCCAATTAAATTTTTTTTCAATTATTTTTTTAATTAATTTTTTTTTCAATTATAATGTGTGTGATCCCATTGTCATAAATAAAAATAAATAAATATAAATATTTTAGGTCTGAACAAACATATTTTTTAGTTTATGTTTTTAAAATTTTTTAAGCATTTGTTTAAACCAAATGCGATTGTAATTTATGTTTTTCTAAAAATAAACAAAAACTAATTTATAAAATTTTTGTAAACATAAACCAGAAACGTAAACATTACCAAACGCACCTTAGTAACAGTTTCAAAATTGTGTCGCTAAAGACCTTATTTTTGACTTTTCAAGATGACCTTTTAGCCATTATCCTCACGACGATAAAAATTAGTCCCTAAATGCCTTTTGTAACAAAATTTTAGTCTCTAAAACCCTTATTAAAGAAATTGAACTTTATTTCATTCAATGTCTAATACAGAGGATCTTTGTGCATTATATACATGTGATGTCATGCTGTAACCGTAACCACTAACTAACTGCCTAATCTAACCACACTTACAATGTACTAACTATAGTTCTAACAGATTAACAGCTGCAGGCTTCATTAAGGGCTGAAACTAAAGTTGCTGTGTGATGTAGCCTTGACGATGCTGCTACTGCTCTGTAGCTTGGCATGGTTACTGCTGCTGCTGCTCTGTAGCTAGGCATGGCTGGCTCTGGCTCTGGCTCAGATATCTTATCACTCCCCCCTTAAACTTTAGGGACAAGGAAGAGCCTAAAGTTTTCCTTGAAGATATTGAAACCTATAGATGGAAAGGGGTTTTGTGAGAATGTCTGCAATTTGATCAGTGGAAGCAAAATGGCAAATGATAAGCTTCTTGGCAGCTACTCTCTCTTTGACATAGTGGCAGTCAACTTCAATGTGTTTGGTCCTAGCATGAAAAACTAGATTGTGAGCCAAGGCTATAGCGGACATATTATCACACCAGAGAGTGGGCACAGAGACAGACACATAGAGCTCAACAAGAAGCATGCCAAGCCAGCTGAGTTCAACAAACACTTGAGCTAAGGCTTAGTATTCTGCTTCAGAAGATGATCTAGAGATTGTAGGCTACTTCTTAGCACACTAAGAAACAAGGTTAGGACCTAGAAATACACAATATCTTGTAGTAGATCTTCTATCAGTAACATTGCCTGTTCAATTTGAATCTGAGAATGCATTAAGAACAAGAGGACAAGGTGCCTTTAACATATCTAAGAAGTCTCTTGAGAGCTGTAAAATGACTTTCAGAGGATTTTGCAGGAATTGGCAGAGATGATTAACAAAAAAACTAAGATCTGGTCTAGTGATGGTCAGATATTGAAGGGCTCCCACTAAAATTCTGTAAAGACTGGGCTCAGAGAAAGAAGAATCATCACCAATAGAGGAAACAACCTTAGTTGCCATGGAAGAGGCATAGGACTTACAATCACTCATACCAGCCTTAGCAAAAATTTTTGAAGCATACTTTTGCTGGGACAAAACATAGCCTGAAAAAGAAGAAGAGACATAGATGCCCAAAAAATAATTGAGATCTCCCAATTCTTTCATAAAAAATGTAGCATGCATTTGTTGAATAAGAGTGAAGATATAAAGAGGATCACTACCAGTGAGAAGAATATCACCAACACAGACAAGAAGAATGGTAATGGAAGTAGATGTTTTCTTAACAAATAAAAAAAAAATTCAAAGACTAGGGATAAAATCATGAGAAAAAAAAAAGAAAAAAAAAAAGAGAGAGAGAAAGTGGAGAACCAAGCTCCTGGAGCTTGCTTTAAGCCATAAAGTGCTTTGTGAAGTTTACAAACAAGAGATGGATTAGAAGTATCAGTAAGACCCTATGGTTGATGCATACAAACTTCTTCTTCAAGTATGCCATGAAGAAAGGCATTCGAAATGTCAAGTTGCTTAATAGGCCAATGATGAGTGAAAGTAAGGCAGCGAAGAACTCTAATGGTAGGTTGTTTAGCAACAGGGCTAAAGGTTTCATAATAGTCCACCACTTCAGTTTAAAGAAATCCCTTAGCAACTAGCCTTGCTTTATATCTAGCTATGGAGCCATCTAAGTTTATTTTCAGTCGAAAGACCCATTTGCAGCCAATGGCTTGCTTGGTGGGTGGAAGAGAAACTAAAGGCCAAGTGCCTTGTTTTTGCAAGGCTTGATATTCCTCAAGCATGACAGCCTGCCAATCAAGAGAAGTAGATGCTTCTTGAAAGGACTGAGTTTCAATAGGATGAGCAGATGCCAGCAAACAAGCAGCAGAAGAAAATTTGGCTTTAGATTTGGTGAGCATGGAGTAAGAATTAGAAGATGAAAGAGGAGGAAGATTTATAAAAAAAAAAAAAAAAAAAAAAAAAAAAAAAAAAAAAAGAAGAAATGGGAATTTAAGGGGAAGTTTGTTGTGAAGGAATTTAAGGTGAAATGTGTTGTGAAGTACGGATGACAGAAGAAGGAGCAGCAGTGGATACAGGAGATACAGAGGTTGCTACTGTTGCTGCAGGTGGAGACAGCACCACTGCAGCTAGAGCAATAGGGGAAGAGACAAGTGCTGCTGGTGCAGAGACTAAAGAGAGGATGATGGAACATGAGAAGAAGACCAAAAGAATTATGTAAAGTAGTAAGATAAGACAAAAGAGAGGAAGATGGAACTGTTGAGGATGAAGAAGAAGGAAAAGACTAAAAATGAAAAGTAAGTTCATCAAACACAACATGTTTAGAGACATAGACCTTGTTGGTACTAGGATCAAAACACCTATAACCTTTAACAGAAGGTTGATAGCCTATAAACACACATGTAATAGATCTAGGTTGAAGTTTATGAGAGTTGTAAGGCTTGAGCCAAGGATAACATCTGCAACCAAAAGTTCTTAAGAACTGATAATTAGATTTTTAAAAAAACAAGACCTCAAAAGGCGTTTTGTTGAAAACACAGAGGTAGCAAGTGCATCAAACCAATAATTCAAAGGCAAATAAGATTGATGCATAAGAGTTATGGTTGTCTTAATAAGATGCCTATGTTTTCTCTCTACCACACCATTCTGGGTAGGTGTGTAAGCACAAGTTAATTAATGCTCAATGCCTTTTTGTTTGAAAAATTCTTGAAATGGAGTGCTACGATATTCACCCCCATTGTCACTTCTTAACACATGTAACTTGGTAGTGAATTATGTTTCAACAAAAGACTTAAATTCCAGAAACTTAGTGAATACCTCACTCTTATAATGAAGAGGAAAAAGCCAAGTGAATTTGCTAAAGTCATCAATGAACAACACATAGTATTTATAGCTTGAATAAGAAGCTGAAAAAGGACCCCATACATCAGTGTGTATAAGAGCTAGAGGTTTATTAACAGAGGAATTGGATAAGCTAAAAGGTAGCCTATGACTCTTAGAAACACAACAATGTTCACATAGATTGAGGTTTTATTAGTAGACAAATGACTATGAGTAAGAACATGGTGAAGCTTCCTGAAAGAAGGATGCCCAAGTCTAAAATGCCAATTAGGAGCAGCTTGAGTTGAAGTTGAACCAGGAGAAGAGGCCTGTGTAGAACAAGTCTTTGTGAAACAAGACAAGCAAACTGGAGAAGAAGTTGTAGAAGAAGAAGAAGATACAAGAGGATAAAGGCCATGAGAATAGGAGCCTCTATACAGCACCTTCTGAGTAGTCTTGTCTTGAATAACAATAGAATGTTCGTCAAAAGTAATGGTACAATGATTGTCTAAGGCTAATTGATGAACTGAAAGCAAGTTGGAAGAAATAAAAGGAACATAAAGCATGTTGGTGAGAAAAAATAGAAACTTAGGAGTGAAAAGTAAATCATTACCAGTATATGAAATAGGTAAGGTAGAATAATCACCAATAGCCACTTGATCATGTCCGGGACAAGATTGATATGTGGACAAATTACTCAGGTCATTGGTCATATGACTGGTGGCTGCTGAGTCCAATAACCAATTTGAAGCAAAGGAGGAAATAGATGATGGTGAAGTTATAGCTGGTGTTGCAGCCACATAGGCTTTGAGTGGCTATGAAGGATTGGGATGATTTGTCTAATTGGGATGATTTGTCTAATAAGAGAAGTCCATTCTGAACCAACAATCTATGGCAGAATGATTAGCCTTACCACAGATCTGACAGTTCACAGAACTGGAAATGTGACTTGTCCTACCACCTTTTTGATCCCTAGGATATTGATCCCTTGGATATTGATGACCTCCTCTGGTTGAAAAGGAACTAGACTAAGAACCAGAATGAGAAGAAGAAGAACCTTTATAGCCTCATCTACCTCTAGTGGAGTAACCTCTGCCTCGAGAACCTTTAAAGCCTCCTCTATAGCCTCTAGTAGCAGAATATGCAAAAGGAATTTCTGTAGTCTAAGAGTGTTTGAGAGAAGACTCAACATGGATGGACTCAAAACAAAGAAAAGCAGACAACTCTTCTAAGGAAATAGGGGCATATTTGGCCCTAATTGTGGTTCCTTTTCATCCACAAGTGACAAAGCTAAAGAAAACTGATCTGAAACAGCTTTGAATTGACTCAAATAATCTTCCATTGTAGAGCCTTTCTTAATAATTCGACTGAGTTTGTTCTTTAACTGATGAATGTGAGATCGAGAAAGAGATGTGAATCTTTGCAAGAACAGTCCAAACCTCAGAGCTAGACTGACAATGGATCATAAATATGTAAATAGATGATGATAATGTGGCTGATATACAGCTCAACAGATGAGCATCGACAGTGATCCACTGTGTATATGCAGGATTTAGAACTTCATGACTGTTGGAATCAAGAACAACTGAGAGAGGACATACCTCTGATTCATCAATGTATCCAAGAAGCTTTGTAGGTTTCAGAATATTATGCAATTGACGCTTCCAAACAATGTAGTTTGTTGCATCAAGCTTGGTTGTTACAAGAGCATTGAGATTGGAGATCAGCAATGTCAGATTTGAAGGTAAAGAAGGTAAAGAAGAGGAAGAACTAGAAGATACCGAGATTACTGTTGCAGAAGGGTTAGGGTTTGGAGTCACCATTAGAGGACCTTTGTTCGTAGGAGCTCTATAGCTTTGATACCATAAAGAAATTGAGCTTTATTTCATTCAAAGTTTAATACAGAGGATCTTTATGCATTATATACATGTGATGTAATGCTATCACCGTAACCACTAACTAACTGCCTAATCTAACCACACTTACAATGAACTAACTATAGTTCTAACAAATTAACAACTGCAGGCTTCATTAAGGGCTGAAGCTGGAGCTGCTGTGTGATTGAGCTAAAGTTGGAGCTGCTATGTGATGCAGCCTTGACTGTGCTGCTATTGCTCTGCAGCTAGGCATGGCTACTGTTGTTGCTGCTCTGTAGCTAGGCATAGCTGGCTCTGGCTCAGATATCTTATCACTTATATGTTGTAGTGAGGAGAGAAAAAATTCGAGAAAGTGAAACAGTAATTAAAAATGTGATACTTAAAAACCTTCTATAATTTTTAGTACAACATACAGTAAGTTGGCAATAGTACTGATCACACTCTTTCTTTTTTCACAAAGGTTAAAAAAAGATAAGACAAAATGACTAACGCATGCTGCTCTCTTTTTAATTACTGTAAACTCTTCCCATTAAGAGAACCTATAGTTGTGTGTGGCACTAACATTTCTTTTTTCACATCTTTGATTCAGTTAAGTAACTTGAAAAAGACGATTTAAGCTTTTCCTTTTAAGAGAATCTAATCCCAAAGTATTTGGTTGACTGGAAGAAGATCAGAGTGAATATCTTCACCTTCATATGTATAGTTACTTTTCCTTTTAAAGAGAATCTAATCCCAAAGTATTTGGTTGACTGAAAGAAGACCAGAGTGAATATCTTCACCTTCATATGTATAGTTACTTTTAGCATGATTTATTATTCTAGAGGAGCCATATTTTCAACAGTCAGGTCCCGTAAGTTTCTATAGTAAGAAGACAATACTGCCCCCTAATCAAATGTGATCAACAAACATAGGTTTTATATTGAAAATGCTAATATTATGAGTCTTTTGGTTTGTAATGAATGGATATAATATGTCATATCATTTTGTGAAGAGAGGCCTCAAGCCAAGCGAAAAGAAAAATTCGAACAAAAGATATATATTTGCCATTTGTAACCTCTTAACTACGGGCATATAGGACTTTTCACATACTCCGTGCCCTTCCAATTCAAAGTGTGCTCACACCAGATATCTGGAAGGAATCCCCACACAACCCACCCCCCCACATCCATGGTCGGGCAGTCCTTAAAGAGGTTCCTCAGCTCAGACCTTTTGCTTTACACTAGCTTTATCTTTATCATTTGACCCTCTCTTTTACCCCTTCTTTGAACAACTTCTCTATATATAGAGCCTTGCATCACAGCCTTTGTAGCAGAACAGAAGACAAATCACAACTTCCTTTTTTTTACCCTTTAGTTTTGTGTATAATACAGTTGTTTGTGTGAAGTTGATAGAAATGGCAACTCAGGCAGATTATCAGTTTTTAAAAGTTGTAGAGAAATCCTTTGGTCTAAAAGGAAATCAACCACCTCCCTACAAAGTTTATTATCTTCAGCAGGTGACTGAATTAGCTCCTCCTCCTCCTCCTCCTCCTCAGGCGGTGGCGGTGATCGATTGCTATGAAGCAGCAAAAAAGTATAACGGTGTTCTGCTTGTGGATTACAGTAGTAAGAGAAAACCAAAACCAGTTCGTGTGGGTCTGTAGGGGCTGTATGTATGTTTTGAATGCCTATGGGCTATCGATTTTAGTAGTTAAACATGGTTAATCTCTTGTATTATAGAAGTGTTATGTACTGTCTACAAGGCCTTTTCAGGGCTTTGTTGTTGCTGTACGATCTGCTACACTAGTGTTAATGAAGTTTGTGAGTTTAAAAAATCACTTTTTTGCTTCAGACTTTTTGGTCTATGATTCTTTTTTTTTTTTTTTCTTTTTTCTTTTTTAATTTGTATTAGAAATTTTTACTTTTTGGTCCGTCTAATATACAAGAATCTGAAAAGAAAATTCTAAAAAAATTTCATTAAAAAAAAAAATCTACTGGTTTTTACTTTTTTTTTTTTTTTTTTTTTTTGGTGTGTGTGGGGGTATAATAAAGTTTAAAATAGTAAAAACTGTCAAATTCATATAAAAAAACACTTCAGATATGAATTAATCTAATGATTTCATTTAAGTACAAATTTGATTAAAAACTTCATTAGACTGGTAAATTTGAGATAGTTTAAAAAAAAAATTGAAATGCCCTTAATTTAAGTAAAAATTTAAATAAAACTCAATTTGATATAAGTTGTCAATTTTATTAAACTTTATGAAATATCATTAAAAAAATTATCTATTCCATATATTGCACAAGTCATTTGTTAGTTTTGGAAAACACTATGGACCTTATACCTAAAAAGAAAAATGTCATAATTTTAAATTTTTAGAGTCATAATTAAAATAAAATAAAATAAAAAGTCATAACTAAACACAACATAAGCTACTGAAAAGCTTATGAGTGATAATAAAAATAATATTGTAATTAAAGAAAAAAAATTATCATAATTAAAGAAGAAAATGATATAATTAAGAATGCATATAATACATAATTTTTAAAGAGGTATATATTAAAATTTCCCGTTAGTTTAAAAAAAATAAAAAAATGAGTAATGCATATGGAATGCAACTATCATTTGTCCAACAAAAGAGAGAAAAAAAATTGGGTAAATTACACTTATACTCTGAGATTTGGATTTAATACATATCATATTCTGATGTTTGAAAAATTACACTAACTCTCTTATCTTTGTAATTATTTAAACGGAATGAAAATATTGAACTCATGCACTCTCTCTTTTCTTACTTTACTTTATTTTCTTTATTTTATTTCATTTACTTTGCTTTACTCTCTTTTTTCAATATAATTTTCTCTATTTTTCTGACCTGGTGGTGGCCAATACTATGTATAAGAAGAGGGGTGAACATTTGATAACCTTTAAAAGCGGATTAGTTAAGAGCCAAATAAATTACTTTTTAGTGAGAAAAGTAGACCACCTAAAATGTAATGATTGTAAGGTGATTCTTGAAAAGTGCTTGACTTCTCAATATAAGATTTTGGTACTAGATTTATATTTTGGAGGGCAATACCAAGCTAAAAAGGACTGTGAGCGTCGTAGGACGAGATGGTGGGACCTAAAAGGAGATAAACTAGAAATATTTAAAAATCGAATGGATAAGGAAGGTAGTTGGGATTTGGAAAATGATGCTAACATTATGTGGAACTCGATAGCCAATTGTATGAGAAAAATCTCAAGGGAAGTGTTTGAAAAGTTGAAAGGAACGAAACCCAACTCTAAGAAAACTTGGTGGTGGAGGGAAAAGGTTTAAGTGGTAGTTAAGGCAAAAAAAAATGCTTTAAAAAGTGGCAGAATGATAGAACTGAGTAAAACCTTAAAAGTTATAGATTGGCTAATAAAGAGATCAACAAAGTAATGAGAGAGGCTAAGTTGAGAGCTTATGATGACCTATACACTAGACTAGGTAGTAAGGAGAGAGAGAATAGGGTATACAAACTTGCTAAGATATGGAAGAGAAAAACAAGATACTTTAATCAAGTTAAATGCATCAAGAGTGAGGATTCTAAAGTATTAGTGAAGGATGAAGAGATTAAGGAAAGATGAAAGAATTATTTTGAGAAACTATTAAATGAGGAACATGGAGGTACTACAAAAAAGGAAGAAATAGCCAGTAATACAATAAACCAAAACTATAGGTTCTATTGCAAGATTAGGAACTTTGAAGTGGAGATTGCACTTAAGAAGGTGAAATTAAATAAGGCTTTAGAACCCGATGATATCTCTATTGAAGCTTGGAAGTGTTTAGGTAAAAAAGGAGTTGATTGGTTGACTAGGTTGTTTAGCAAAATTTTGTTGACTAGGAACATGCCAGATGAGTGGAGAAAGAGTATTTTAGTGCCAATCTATAAGAATAAAGGTGATGTCCAGAATTGCAACAACTATAGAGGAATCAAGTTAATGTGTCATATAATGAAAGTGTGGGAGAGGGTGATGGAATGTCGATTACGAGATATAACAGAGGTGTCAGAGAATCAATTTAGGTTTATGCCTGGCAAGTCAACAATGGAAGTGATCTATCTTTTGAGGAGAGTAATAGAAAAGTATAAAGAAAAGAAAAGAGACATTTATATGGTGTTTATCGACCTTGAGAAAGCATATGATAGAGTGCCCCGTGATATAATATGGTGAGTGTTAGAGAAAAAATGGGTGACAAAAGGTTATATTGATGTGATTAGAGACATGTATGAAGGGTGGTGACCACTATTAGATCACCAGCTGGAGAGACAAATGAATTTCTTATCACTATAGGGTTACACCAAGGATCTACCTTAAGTCCTTATTTTTTTGCTTTAGTTATGGATGAGTTGACGAGAAATATTCATGATGACGTGCCATGGTGTATGCTTTTTACAGACGATATTGTATTAGTGGATGAGACTACAGAAGGAGTTAACACAAAGTTGGAGATTTGGAGAAAAACTCTTGAATCTAAAGGATTCCGGATAAGCAGAACTAAGACAGAGTACATGGAGTGTAAATTTAGTAACAGTAACAATGAAAGCAAAGGAGAAGTGAAGATTGAGAACCAAGAACTGCCTAAGAGTGAACATTTTCGTTATTTAGAGTCGATTATCACAACAGCAGGGGAGATTGATGCAAATGTGGCCCATAGGATTAAGATAGGATAGTGTAAGTAGAGAAGTGCGTCTGGGGTGCTGTGCGATAAACGAATACCCATTAGACTAAAAGGTAAGTTCTACAGAACGACTATTAGACCAACAATGTTGTATGGGACGAAATGTTGGACAACTAAGAAACAACATATAGATAAGATGAGGATGCTAAGGTGGATGTATGGTAAGACTAGACAAGACAGAATTAGAAATGAATGTGATGATACTGTTTGTTCCAGGTGACGGGTCGGACTGATCCACGCTCCTCAAGCCTGTGTCCGAATGACCAAGCCCACTAGAAGACCTGCACAAGAGTTCAACGGGGAACGGGGAGTCCCCCAGTGAACCCTCCGACGAGCAAGTTAGAGAGAGAAGTAGAATGTAGAGATGAATTAGAGATAGAAAGCTTAACCTTGTTCCCGTCTTTGACGTCTGCTTATATCCTCTGGTAATCATTTCGTTGTCCCTTTCGACCTGTCACCTTGGCCGAAAGTCTATGCTCTAGCTTACCTTGTTCATGCTGAAGCCGTTTTATCCCGACGGAGAGGGGTTATCGCAATAAATGTTGTAAGGGGCTTCATTAATGGCGATGTGCAGTGGCAATAACTTTGCAAATCTTTGTCTGCTTATGTGACTTGCTCTTCTCTTGTCATGTGTCTTGATGTCATTGGTTCTCGTTGCTACGTGGGGCTTTAGCCATGCTGGACTTTAGTATTTGAGTTATGTATTGGGCCCTAAATGGTGAGCTATAATCTTTATGGGCTTACCCATGACAGTAGTCCCCCATTCCCAAATGCAGCTTTAATCCAACGAAGGGAATCATAAAGAAAACGAGGATTATGAGAGACCGGCCATAAGGCCGACCGAGAGGAGTGACCGACCATAAGGAGGGCCGACCGCGAAGGGTGGCTGAGTGAAGGGACCGACCATGAGGAAGGCCGACCGCGGAGGGTGGCCAAGCGAAAGGACCGACCATGAGGATGGCCGATCGCGAAGGGTGGCCGAACGGAGGGATCGACCATGAGGAGGGCCGATTGCGAAGGGTGGCCGAGCGGAGTGACTGGCCATGAGAAGGGCCGACCGCGAAGGGTGGCCGAACGGAGGGACCGACCATAAGGAAGGCCGATCGCGAAGGGTGGCCACGTAGAGGGACCGACCATGAGGAGGGCCGACCGCGAAGGGGGAGTGACGGTGCGCGGGGCTCGAAAGACGGCGGGGCACGTGGTGATTTGAAGTGGAAAAGACAGGGTAGAGGAAGGTGGCAGTGAATCGTGGTCGTACACGTGGCAGAATCCTGTAGTGGGGAAGGTTAGGCGTTGGGCAAGAAGTGAAACGATAGGTCATTATAGGGTGTCAAAAAGACAGTTTTGGCGGATTGTTGAAAATTTTCAAACTGGCGAAAATTAATTGTGACCCTTGGAATATAGGCAAGCCTTGGGCTTTTAGTATTATCCGTTTTACATATCTCTTTGCAAACAACCAAAATATTCCAAGTATAAGCTCCTTTGTGTCGAGTGATACCCCTTTGTAACATTTTGTGGACTATCTCGCACCAGCATCTGAAGCTATTCGCAGACACACAAGAGGGATGGCCCAAGAGGAAGCAACAACCGCGAGGATTGATCCATTGGGGGATGACAATGTGGTGGATTTGGCAAAACAATATCGCACGGAGCGTAGGGAGGGGGAGGGAGCGAGTCAGGCTGTGCGGGCTCGCCCCTGGACAATAATTTCGGATGCGAGACCTATTAGTCAGGTGGAACCAGACCATTGGCACACCAAACTAGATAGATCCATGCTGACGGCAGAGGAGTTTGAGGGAATAAGGAAGAAGTATCAAATTTCCTCGGAGATAGGACTAAGATTACCTACAACCAAGGAGAGGGAATCAGACGTGCGGCCGAGCAAATTTAGTCTGTACGAGGAGGCGTTGCGAGGGGGTTTGAGGCTACCTCTCCCCCAAGTAGTGGTGGAAGTGCTGAACAAACTAGACGCGGCGCCAGGGCAACTGATGTCGAACACATAGAAGATAGTAATGGCGTGCGCGAGTGCCTGGCCGCAGGCGACCGGAAGGACGTCGATGACAGTAGAGGAGTTCTTCTCCTACTACAAGGCCTCCGGTTAGCAGGAGACCTAGGTGACGCTGCAAGTGGTGGTGAGGCGAGGTCTGGTGGCGGGTCTTCCATCATCGGTGAAGGGGTGGAGACCGAGATGGGTCTTTGTGACGGAGAACGGTGGGCTGGGGTGCGCACAACGTGGAAGGTCCCCACCAAATCAGTCGAGCCTAAGTTGGGTGTTAAGGCCGAAGACCGAGTAAAGAAGGTGAGGGAATTGAGGGAAGAGAATGGGGTAAGATGGGATGAGTTGGTCCTGCCTTCAACGTTATTCGCCCTAAAATTAGGACCGCAACCGTTGGGGGAGGACCCAACAAGGGAAGAGTTTGAGGCGCAACGGAAGGCGGAGGAGGAGGAAAGGAGACTGTTCGCTCGAGCGGACAAGTACAAGGAGACACAGTTGGGGCCCACTCTAAAGCCGATCGCGAGAGAGCGAATCCGACTACGCTCGAAGCCGCTGGGAAGCAAGGATCTAGGAGGCTTTGAGCTGCGACCGCCCCCAGTGGATCCTCTGAAGGAGAGGAACAAAAAGGAGATGAAGACTTTGAAGAAGAAGAAGAGAGTGAAGGAGAGTGAGGGGGAGCCTGCCTTGAAAATAAGGAATGAGGTGACGGCGGAGGAGACCCCCGAAGTGGGGTTGGGGGAAGCAGCAAAAGGGGTAGAGAGTGGGGCGACTGGCCTTGAAGAACAAATGGAAAGTGGGGCGATCAGTACTGAGCAGAGGGCAGAGCCACAGCCTAAGGAGGGTCTTGCGTCCTAAGGAGAAGGAGAGAGGGCTGGGATGAAAACCGCCTTCTACCATGTCCCAGCAGTGTCTGGACCAGTGGAAGGAGAAGGGAGAGAAGCCAGGATGGCTGCAGATCGCCTCTTAGGGGTAGTAGAAGACGCAGCCGTGCGCTCGGTGGCTGGTTTTACTGAGGCAGAGCTGCTAAAGGGATTATGCTCTACCCAGATGGAGGCAACTGCCTTAGCAGGAGCCCTGTTGAACAAGGCGGCGGCGACAAAGGGCGAAGTGAGGAAGGAGAGGGAAAAGTTGGGGCAGTTAGAGGCCTAGCTTGAAAATTTCAAGAAGGAGAGTGCAAGCTGGAGGAAGACTGTGTGGAGTGCGTGTGCCAGGGGGTTGGAGGAGGCTCAGAAGGCGAAGAAGATGGGGGTGTTAGCGATGGTGCAGAGCAATGTTGCCAATCATGCCCATGCTGAGCTGCTCGCGGCCAAGTTGTAGCTGGAGGACGAACGCCGCAAGGTGGTGTCGCTCGAGTTCCAGCTGGTTGGCGAGTAGAAGAAGCTGGAAGAGGCCTAGAAAGCCTGCACTGTCGCCAACGAACGGTGGGATGAGGCGATGACTTATAACGAGGATCTGCGCGCCCAGTCGATCAAAGAAAAGGAAGAAGCAGATCTGAAGATCGCGGGATTGAAGAAGGATCTGGCAGACGAGCACGCCAGGGCAGCGGCAGAGAAGGCGGGGTTAGAGAAGAAGTTGGAGGGAGAAAAGACCAAGGCAGCCTCTGAAAGGGCAGCATATCCTGACTTATGCGTCGCAGCAGTAGAGCAGTTCAAGGGGTCTGCTGGCTTTCAGATGGCTGTCGATGCCGCGATCGCCAACAACTTGGCGAGAGGGGGGTCTGGGGGGTCTGGCCCGTCGGGGGCGACCGCTGGGAGTAAGAGTAAAGAAGAAGTGATCCAAAGCTTCCAGCGGTCGGATTTCTACAAACACGAGATGGCTGAGTTCTGAGACAGCGGCTGGAAGATGTTTAAACGCAAAGCAGAAGAGCTGTTCCAAGACTTAAACTTCAGCAGTGTAAAGATTGACGAAGACGACGTGGCCCAGACCCCCTTAGATGAGGGTGTTGAAGAAGAAGACCTCGTCTCAAGTAAAGAGGAATGATTGGTGTGAACAAAATTTGTACTCAGAGTTTTGGTTTTTTTTTTTTTTTTTTTTTTTGGAATTTCTGTAATAAACTTATGTATAAGTTTGTGAATGAATAAAATTATGAGTTGTGTTTGTGTTTTTATGCTATTGTCTGTATTGTTTGAGGAATGAAAGTGGTGACTTACACAGGGTTTGTGTATAAATTATTGTGAAGTTTAAAATGTAAGAAAATTTCAACGCAGAGTGAAGTTTAAAATGTAGAAAAACCTCAATGCAGAGTGAAGTTTAAAATGTAAGAAAACCTTAATGTAGAGTGAAGTTTAAAATGTAAGAAAACCTCAATACAGAGTGAAGTTTAAAATGTAAGAAAACCTCAATGCAGAGTGAAGTTTAAAATGTAAGAATGTTAAAAACGTGAAGTTATGAATCACGACCCAGCAAGGAGCCAGTCTGACTTGGAAAACGTTAAACTGGAATTTGACTAAGTATGGAAACTATGCCACAATCATGAAGTTGCAAGAATGGCCTTGTCCGAGCGTTTCATTCGTGCTCAGTTCAGGTTGAGCCATGATTAACTTGGTCGGGCTGTCTCTTCAAGTAACTCAGTCTGGCTGAGCTCTTCATGCTCAGTCTGATTGAGGCTTTAAGTGACTCAGGCTGGCTGAGCTCTTCATGCTCAGTCTGGCTGAGGCTTTATGTGACTCAGTTTGGCTGAGCTCTTCATGCTCTGTCTGGCTGAGGCTTGTTGTGCTCAGTCTAGCTGAGGCTTTAAGTGACTCAGTCTGGTTGAGCTCTTCATGCTCAGTCTGGCTGAGGCTTTAAGTGACTCAAGTTGGCTGAGCTCTTCATGCTCACTCTGGCTGAGGCTTTAAGTGACTCAGGTTGGCTGAGCTCTTCATGCTCACTCTGGCTGAGGCTTTAAGTGACTCAGTCTGGCTGAGTTCTTCATGCTCAGTCTGGCTGAGGCTTTAAGTGACTCAATCAGGCTGAGCTCTTCATGCTCAGTCTGGCTGAGGCTATTCACGCTCAGTCTGGTTGAGGCTTTAAGAGACTCAGTCTAGCTGAGCTCTTCATGCTCAGTCTGGCTGAGGCTTGTCGTACTCAGTCTAGCTGAGGCTTTAAGTGACTCAGTCTGGCTGAGCTCTTCATGTTCAGTCTGGCTGAAGCTTTAAGTGACTCAGTCTGGCTGAGCTCTTCATGCTCAGTCTGGCTGAAGCTTTAAGTGACTCAGTCTGCCTGAGGCTGCAAGTGACTTAGTTTGGCTGAGCTCTTCATGCTCAGTCTAGCTGAGGCTTGTAACTGAGTGCTGTAATCAAAACATTATTGAGGTACCACACAGATAATTGAGATATAAGATTGTTGTCGTGTAAAATGTCGCCCATTTGATCAGAAATTTACATCATGTGAGAGAAGAAGAAGAACATTCAAGTGTGTAGATTGCCAAAAAAGAAAATACAATAACTGATTAATACAAAAATAGGGATTTATTGAAAATAATGCTTCAAGTGTTTGGCGTTTCACGAATGGGGGAGGTCTCGGCCTTCCATGTCCTGAAGTCGATAAATGCCCGGACGAGGTCTGGCTTTGACAATGTAAGGTCCTTCCCACTTGGCTGCCAATTTTCCCTCAGCCGGATTTTTGGTGGCAAGGGTTACTTCGTGCAAAATAAGGTCCCCCACGGCAAATTCCTTCAGTCGGACTTTGCAGTTGTAATGTGTTCTCATTTTCTGTTGGTATGAGGCCCGTTTGACAGCAGTGGTTTCTCGAAGCTCTTCAATTAGGTCTAGGTCTGCCCGACGCAGCTCCTCAGTTAGTTCTGGATTCGGATGTAGAATTCTTGGGATAGGCAGACCGATTTCCACTAGGATGACCGCCTCAGCGCCGTATGTTAAGCGAAAGGGGGTCTCCCTAGTGGGACTTCGAGCGGTAGTGCGGTAGGCCCAGAGTACATTCGGTAATTCCTCAGTCCAGAGTCCCTTAGCAGCTTCCAGCTTAGTTTTGATGATCTTGAGAAGAGAATGATTGGTAACCTCAACTTGGCCATTGGCTTGGGGATGAATTGGGGAAGAGAAACATGGCTGGATTTGAAGTTCTGCACATAATTTCCTGAACTTGGCATTGTCGAATTGTTTGCTATTATCGGAGACGATGGCTTGAGGGATGCCAAATCTGCATACGATTGACTGCCAGATGAATCTGGTTGTGTTCCGCTCGGTAATTGTGGCAAGGGGTTCTGCCTCCACCTATTTAGTGAAGTAATCAATGGCGATAATGGCGAATTTGGTTTGGCCTCGACCAGTGGGCAATGGGCCAACTAGGTCGATCCCCCATTTGGCGAACAGGTAGGGACTGCAAAGTGTGATCAATTTTATAGGAGAAGCATGGAGGATGTTGGCAAAACGCTGGCACTTATCATATTTGAGCACGAAGTCTATCGTATCTTGATTGAGAGTAGGCCAGAAAAAACCAGCGCGAAGTATTTTGTGGGCTAAGGCCCAGGCGCCCGAATGATTACCACAGATACCCTCATGGACTTCCCTTATCACGTAGGTTGCTTAAGCAGGATTGAGGCATCGCAGGTATGGGCGTGAAAAATCGCGTTTATACAAGAGGCCGCTGACAAGAATGTAGTTGGACGATCGGGACCTGACTTTGGCGGTCTGCTATTTGTCGGCTGGCAATTCCCCCGTTGTCAGTAATAGAAAGATGTCGGTCACCCATGGAATAAGTTTATTTTGGAGGAAGTAGACTTGCTACTGAGTTGGGGAAATGGCAGGGTGGGCCAGGTACTTGAGGCAGACACCGTAGCTGAGGTCTGACTGATTTGCCGAAGTTAACTGAGCCATTTCATCTGCTTTGGAGTTTTTCGTCCGAGGGATGTGTTTAATGTGGAAATTATTGAAGAGGCGAGCAAGAGGGAGTGCGATATCCCTATAAGCCCGTATTGTGTCTTCCTTGGCATCGAATTCCCCCATGATTTGTCCGACAATGAGCTGGGAATCGCTGAACACTTGGATGTGGCTGACACTAATGTCTCTGGCGAGCTGAAGACCTGTGATCAATGCTTCATATTCAGTCTCATTATTGCTTGCATTGAACAAGAAGCGGAGAGCACATTTGAAATAACCACCCTCAGGGGCGGTGAGGATGAGACCATCCCCACTGTCTTTTTTGCGAGATGATCTGTTGGCATTGAGGGTCTAAGAGTGGGGGTCCTCTGGCTCGGTGGGGAGTAGTAGGGGCGGAGGAGCTGTGGTTGAAGCTGGATTAGTGAATTCCAGGATGAAATCGGCAACAGCCTGCCCTTTAATCGTCGTTCGAGGCCGGTAGGAGATGTCAAATTGGCTGAGCTCGACCGACCATTGCATAAGTCTTCCGAAAAGCTTTGGTTGTTGCATTATCTTCTTCAATGGTTGGTCAGTGAGGACCACTATGGAATGGGCTTGGAAGCAAAGATGGAGTCGTCTGGAGGTGGTGACTAAAGCCAAGTTCTAACAATGGGTAATTTTGTTCCGCGCCTCTGAGAGCCCGACTGATGTAGTAGACCGATCGTTAGACAGAGCTGTCTTCCCTGATGAGTGCTGGACTGACTGCGGTGTTTGACACAGCTAAATAGAGAAAGAGGGGTTCGCCCGTGATTGCCTGAGAAAGTATGGGGGGTTGGCCATGCACTGTTTCAACTGCTGAAAGGCCTCTTCGGACTCTGTCGTCCACTCAAAAGTTTGCCGAAGAACTTTGAAAAATGGGAGACACTTGTCCGTTGCGCGAGAAATAAAGCGGTTGAGGGCGGCAACTCGGCCAGTAAGCCTCTGAACCTCATTAACCGTTCTGGGTGACTGCATTTCAATTAAGGCCTTGATCTTTTTGGGGTTAGTTTCGATGCCCCGCTGACTGACCATGAAACCCAAGAACTTTCTAGATTCTACGCTGAAGGCGCATTTCTCCGGATTGAGCTTCATTTGATGCTTTCGTAGAGTGGTGAAGGTCTCTCGCAAGTCAGCCAAATGATCAGTGGAGAGCTTGCTCTTGACTAGCATGTCGTCGACATATACTTTCATGTTCTGACCTATCTAGTGATGAAAGACGGCATTGACCAACCGTTGGTAAGTGGCTCCAGTATTTTTCAACCCAAATGGCATCACACGGTAATGGTAGGTGCATCAGTCGGTGATGAAGAAGGTATGTTCCTGGTCAGACGGGTGCATCAAAATTTGGTTGTATCCAGATAAGGCATCCATGAAACTGAGCATTTGATGGCCAGCCGTGGCGTCAACCAATAGATCTATGCGAGGAAGATGATAGCTGTCTTTGGGGCAAGCTCGGTTGAGGTCGGAGTAGTCGACACAGAGTCGCCATTTACCATTGTTTTTACGACCCAGAACCACATTCGACAGCCATCTGAGATAGTCCACATTTGTGATAAACTGTGCCTCAAGGAGCTTATTTACTTTAGAAACAATAAGGTTATTGCGCTCCGGGTGAAAAATGCGCTGCTTCTGGCGGATGGGTCGGAAATTGGACTTAATGCTGAGACGGTAGGTGATGAAGAAGGGGTCAAAACCTGGCATGTCGGAGTGGGTCCAGGAAAATACGTCGTTGTGCTCAATCAGGAGGGCGGTGATGTCGGCCTTGACCTGAGAGGATAGTTGACTGCCGATCTTGGTTGTTTTTGCCGGGTTGGTGGGATCGATAAGGACCTCGACAAGCTCTTCAATTGGTTCCCCCCTAACCAGCTCGTCCTCATCTCTAACGTCAAGTCCTTCAATGATCATGCCCTCCTTGAGCTTGACCTCTTTAAGTGAGGCAACATAATATTCCCTGGCCACAGTCTGCTCTCCCCTGACCATGCCGACCCCAAGATCGGTGGGGAAGTTGATGGCAAGATGGAAAGTGGATGTGATAGCTTGGAAGGCATTTAGGGCGGTGTGGCCGAGGATGATGTTGTGGGCGGAGGGACAGTCGATGACCAGAAAAGTAAGCAACTTGGTGGTCTACCGTGGGTATTCTCCGATGGTGATGGAAAGATCGATGGAACCGATGGAGGTCACCCGGTCCCCAGTGAAACCGACCAACGGAGTTTGGAGAGGAGATAGACTTTCTTCCCCGATCTTGAACTGGCGGAAGGCATTTAGGAAGATGATGTTTGAAGAACTGCCATTGTCGACGAGGACCCGTCTGACTTTGTAATTGGAGAGGAGAGCAGAAATGACGAGGGGTCGTAATGGGGGTAACGGATGCCTGTGCGGTCGGCTTTCGTAAAGGTGATGGGCTCTATCCACTGCTTGGGCTGTTTTGGAGGGCGGTCTAATGTGGCAACTTCTTTGTCTAAGCCTTGTCTTATTTTTCTGAGTTCTGCCCGCTGAGCCAAGCGAGATGGACCTCCACAAGCAAGCCCGCCGGCTATGACTCTGATTTCTCTGACAGGGGGGTGGGGTTACCTTGTGCTCGGGATTGCTGTGGGGGGCGATCATGGCCAGGGATGGTTGTGCTGGTTGTCGGGGAGGAGTGCGCCGGCGATTGTTTCTGATGGGTTCGGTCCTTTGCCTTTGCTGAGGGTAGGTGTCCGTGAATCGATTGAGACGTCCCTGACGAATCAAGCCCTCGACCTGATCTTTGAGGTTAACACACTCCTAAGTATTATGACCGTGGTCCTGGTGAAAACGACAATATTTGGACTGGTCTCGACGATTGGAAGGAGACCGTGATGGTTGGGGTCATTTCAGGGGGTAGTCTCATTGGATCTGATTGAGGACTTGTTCCATGGGGGAATTAAGGGGTGTGTATTGTTCGAACCGGCCGGGCGGTCAGGCTGGTGCCGACCGATCGGCTCTGGGAAGTCGGTCGGTATACTGAGGTGTTTGGTTATTGTACTGGGTGTTTCTGGTTTCTGAGTCCTTTCTCTTCTCTCTGGGGGTCGGGTTTTTGGCTGTAAGGTCTTGGCGAGCGGCTAGGGAATCTTCTGCGTTCATGTATTTTTGGACTTTGGAAAGAAGGGTTGCCATGGAGGTTGGGGGGTTTTTTGAGAGGGAGAAAAGGAAATCCGATGATCGTAGGCCGGCCATGAATGCCGTGAGGATGACCTTGTCATCGTTTTCCGCCACCTGCAGGGCTTCGGTATTGAAGCGGGTGACAAAACTGCGTGGCAACTCCCCCTCAGTCTGATGGATGTTGAGGAGCTGGTTTGCCGAACACCGCTGGAGCTGGGCTCCAATGAAATGGCTGAGAAATGAGTCACTGAGATGCTGAAAAGTGGAGACAGAGTCTACTGGCAGTTGACTAAACCAGAGTCGAGCCAACCCCTTGAGTGTCACGGGGAAAGCCCGACACATGATTTCATCGGGGAATGCATGGAGGATCATGAGGGTTCTGTAGGTCTCTAAGTGATCGACTAGGTCCGTTGTACCATCAAAAAAGTCGATCATAGGCATTTTGAACTTAGGAGGTAGAGGTTTGTCCCTGATGGAGGCAACCAATGGGGAGTTAGCTGTGGTAGATGGTTTATGCTGTATGTTCTGCATGACCCCTTGGAGTTAGAGCTTCATGGCTCGGAGTTCGGCGTCCTAGAGAGAATGTTGTCACCACCGGAAGAAAGCGGGAGCTGGGCGCTGTTGGCCTCTCCTTCAGGGGTTGGTGCCGAGATCGATGGATGTGGGCCTCGGGGTGGCAGGTTCATACCTGGGGGAGAGGATTGCAAGCCTTCCAAGTTGAGTGAATTAAGCTGCTGGATAGTATGGCTCGGGGCTCGCTCTTGGTTGGGTGGGATATCTAGAGGTGGTGGAGGAGGCATAGGAAGGTTTCTTTGGAGTAGAGCATTAATCAGGGCTTGGTTTTGCTCGGCCAGGCGGTTAATGCTGTTGGTGAGCTCGGTGAAATACTGTGGTGGGTTGTTTGGATTGGAAGGGTCGGCTTTATGATTGGCAGCATTGGGGTGAGAAGCCATGGATCTAGTTGTGACCATCCACCTTCACAAGTGGTAGGAGAGGGTTATGGGAAGAGGGTCTCCGGCGACAATGAGAACAACTGGTGCGCGGAACAAAAACTTTCCCACAGACGGTGCCAACTGATAATACTATTTGTTCCAGGTGGAACGGGTCGGACTGATCCACTGTAACAACCCTCGTACTGTTTACTGATTTATGACCGATTGATTACCGTTAATCACCGATTACTGTTAAACGAAGCTGATAATGACTGATAACTAACTGATAATCGAACTGAATGAAATACTGAACCGACTGACTGAAGTTGAAACTGAATTGACTGAGTATATGTTAGTTAATTGCATTCTATCTGTTTGATTGTCTGATTATCTGTTCATGTTTATATGTTTAAACTGCTATTTGAAGGCCTTATCGGCGGCCGAACTAGAAACCGATTGATGTTACGTGACCCTCATATTTAATATGATTTTATGGTATAAGTATCTGAAAATTGATTAGGTATGATTAAATTAGATTAAAATAAGCCAATTGAAGAGTTGGACTTAATTACCGTTTTGTCATTGAGTGGGCCACTATCTCACACACATACTTGAGCCAAGAACAACATTTCCTCAGCCATTTTCCTTCTCATTGCCGACCAAGAGGGAAGAGAGGAGAGAAAGTGAGAGGAATTGAATTCTACCTTGGGTTTTGCTTGGAGAATTGAAGGAATTGAAGTATAGATTGCATATTTGAGCTCCTAGTCTTCTAATTCAAGCTCTAGGTAAGGATCTTATCTTCTTATTGATGCTATTGAACTAGTTCTTGCATGGTTCATGCTTCATTGTAGAACTAAGTCATGTTTTGGGTCATTAATGGTGAATTGAAGCTCATTTCTTGCATGCATGGTTGAATTAATGAGTTTTGAGTTGAATTCATGGTAAATGGTTACATGCATGTCCATGTTGTAAGAGTAGACCATGTTTTCATCTTGTTTTGAAAAGAATGAGCTAATTTGAATAAGCTTTGAAGCTTTGATTTGGTTTAAATCCTTGCATGTTTGCATGTTCTTCATATTCTTGAAAATGGGTTTGAATATGGTTCTAATTGACTCACCTTTGGGGCTTGAATTCATAAATTGAGCTTTGGAACTTGTTATACATTGAATTTAATGATGTTTTCCAGAATTTGGGCCCAAGAGGTCGAGTTTGGATTGGTTGAATGCTTGGTTTGAGCTTGGGAGGCAAATCTGGAAATTCCAGATTTGGCTTCCTCGCTCGAGCGAAGGATTCCCCGCTCGAGCGAGCACCTTTGTCCAGGGCTCCGCTCGAGCGACCATCGCGCGTAAAATTTCAGCATCCAGTACTTTTACTGTTTTGCAGACCGCTCGAGCGAAGGATTCCTCGCTCGAGCGAAGCCTTTGATTTTGGACTTACGCTCGAGCGTAGAAAGTCTCGCTCGAGCGAGGCTCCTATTTTCAGCAAACTTTGCGAAATGTTTTCTAAGTGTATTTTTGCATCCTCATCCCGTCCTAGGCATTCTTAGGCCTAGTTTAAGGCACCTTGATGAGGATATCATTGTAGAACACACCAAGGCAAATTAGGGATTAAGTTATGAGATTTCCCAACTGTGTAGCTTAGTGTGTTCAACCTGTGAACTGTGTAGGGTTGGCAACTGGGGAGACACGCTCTAGCATACTGTAGCCCAGAACTCTGTGAGTAACAATTGTGTAAAGATATGTTCAACTGATTATCTTCTGAATACTGAACTGAACTGTTTACTGAACTGGTATTATTTACTGAATGAATGTATGTCCTTTATTTCTGAACTGTACTGTGGCATCCTTAGTATCTACGGTTTACTGTTACTGTTACTGTCACAGAGATCTCTGTCGGTTTCCTTGTGGAACCACTACTGTTTACTGACTGATGGCCATCATTACTGTTCGGTCTTTTAAGACCTACTGTTACTGTTATGCTAATGGATGTACCACATATGACTGTTTACTGTACTGAGCAACTGAATTACTGATTGAAATGAACTGTTTTCATTACTGTAAGGACATTCATTCTAAACCCCTTTACGCTTTATGTTATTCACTGGGCTTTAGCTCACTGCTCATATATATATGTAGGTGTACAGGCACCAGACCGCAGCTAGAGGCGTCAGGGTTACTCCAGTTTTGTCAAGCCAGCCTTTGTGCCTCACTGCGAGGTTCCGAGCCTACTGTTAAGGCTTAGGGGTGTTTTAGAATTTCCCCCTTTTTGTACTGTTTCACTGTTTTGTATAGACTGACTGTTTACTGTACTGTTATACAGGGATTAGGTCCCTGTACTGTGTGACTGTCAATTTTGTATACTGTGTTGTACAGACGGAATGTTTTCTGTACTGTTATGTGGGATTGAGTCCCTAGTTAAGTGGATGTGAATATTGTGTATACTGTTCTGTACTGTTTTTGTAAAATGTATGAAAAGCCTTTTTGCATACAGACTGTCACAGCTCAATGGACACTATTTATTTACTATATTGGCTTCCGCCAGGCCCTGTACTCTGTTTCACTGTATTACTGTTCAGCAGGCCTTCGGTAATCTCGGATTACTGGCCGGTTACGGTGCTAAACCCATAGGGCCGGGTTTGGGTCGTGACATCCACGTTCCTCAAGCCTGTGTCCGAATGACCAAGCCTACTAGAAGACCTGCACAAGAGTTCAACGAGGAACGGGGAGTCCCCCAACGAACCCTCCGACTAGCAAGTTAGAGAGAGAAGTAGAATGTATAGATGAATTAGAGATAGAAAGCTTAACCTTCTTCCCGTCTTCGATGTCTGCTTATATCCTCTGGTAATTATTTCATTGTCCCTTCCGACCTGTCACCTTGGCCAAAAGTCTATGCTCTAGCTTACCTTGTTCATGGTGAAGCTATTCTGTCCTAACGGAGAGGGGTTATCGCAATAAATGCTGTTAGGGGCTTTATTAATGGCGATGTGCAGTGGTAATAACTTTGCAGATCTTTATCTGCTTATGTGGCTTGCCCTTCTCTTGCCATGTGTTTTGATGTCATTGGTTCTCGTTGTTACGTGGGGCTTCAGCCATGCTGGGCTTTAGTATTTGAGTTATGTATTGGGCCCTAAATGGTGGGCTATAATCTTTATGGGCTTACCCATATCAGAATGTATTTGGGAATAGGTAGGAGTAGCACTGATAGAAGATAAGTTGAGAAAGAATCGATTGAGATGGTTTCGACATATTCAATGGAGACTAACAGAGGCAGTAGTGAAGAGATGCGATACCGTAACAGTAGATGACTTAGATTAACGTTGGCTAGCGTTGTAAATAGAGATATGAATCTACTTAATTTGACTAATAAAATGGCGTTTGATAGGGCCACGTGGAGAAGAAGGATTCATGTAACCGACCCCATTTGATGGGACTTAAGGCTTAGTTTGATTTGATTTGGTTTAGTTTGGTTATAATTTTCTCTATATTTCTATAAGAAGTTATTGTCTTTTATATGAGTAGAGGGTTTGTGAAACGAGACTATTAACTGCACGAGTGAGAATATAATTTTCAGAACATTAAGAGATATAATGTAATTGGACCAAACCACAGGAGCGTCAGTGTAATTTACCCTAAAAAAAAAAAAATTTTGGGGGGAAAATTTCCAAACGGCGTCGTATTAATGATACTCTCTAGCGGAAATGAAAATGCTATCGAGCACTCACCGACTCACTCGAGAGCTAATACAGTCCACAGCCATGGCGGCGATCTTCACCACCCGGCGCACTGTAGCCTCCCTTGTCTCTCGCGCTCTCTCTTCATCCTCTTCTCGATCTCGATTCGCTCTTCCTCTCCTCCACAAACACCCCCAACTGGTCCCCAACTCAGTATCGACGATCCCAACTCGGTCCAAGACCTCTGGCTACTCTCCCCTCAACGACCCATCTCCGAACTGAAGCAACCGGCCCCCCAAGGAGACCATTCTTCTTGACGGCTGCGACTACGAGCACTGGCTCATCGTCATGGAGTTCCCCTCCGACCCCAAACCCTCCGAAGACGATATGATCAATTCCTACGTCAATACCCTTTCTCAAGTCCTCGGAAGGTAATTCATACATATATATGTTTGTCTTATACATGTTAATGTAGCGGGGATTTGAATGAATTGATGTTTTTGGGTATCAGTGAAGAAGAGGCGAAGAAGAAGATCTATTCGGTTTGTACGACTACGTATACTGGGTTTGGGGCTTTGATCTTTGAAGAGCTTTCCTACAAAGTTAAAGGTATTTGATTTCTGGGTTTGTGGTTGTTTTATGACTTTTTTTTAAAATTTTATTGTAAAATTTCAAATCTTTATTCTCGAATAATTTAGGGTTTTGGTTTAGGTTTCCATCACATTTATAATTTGTTTGTAAAATAAAGCTTTTGTTCCAAATTTGGTTGTTTCATGCTAATTTTATCAAATTTCAGATACTCTCCCTTGAATAATTCAGGGTTTAGGGTTTTGGTTTAGGTTTCATCACATATAACACACATTATGTCTTTGATCTCCGAAGAGCTTTCCTGCAAAGTTAAAGGTATTCGATTTCTGGGTTTTATAGTTGTATTAATTTTTTAATTTTTATTTTTTAAATTTTAGTGTAAAATTTCTGATCTTTATTCATGAATAATTTAGGGTTTAGGATTTACGGTTCATCAAATATATAATTTGTTTGTAAAATAATGCTTTGGTTCCAAATTTGGTTCTTTAATAGAATTGTTGTAGTTTACTGTTACAGGTTCATTTTATCAAATTTCAGATACTTTCCCTTGAGTAATTCGGGGTTTAGGGTTTTGGTTTAGGTTCCATCACATATATAATTTGTTTGTAAAATAAAGTTTTTGATTGCAAATTTGGTTGTTTAATAGAAGTATTTTAGTTTACTGTTACAGGTTAACTTTATCAAATTTTAGATACTTTCCCTTGAATAATCCAGGGTTTAGGATTTTGTTGACACTAAAAATTGCATATTCTCTGTCGATTGTATGTAACAAATGCAAAGAATTGGTCCAGCGGATGCTAGGTTTAAAGGCTACGAGTTTCCACAACTTTACAAGTGAAAAGCGGGTGAATACGAGGCCTAGAATACAGAGCAAGTGATAGAAATGAAATGGTCAAAGAGATAGACGTGGCCGTTGCAGTTTTTCCCTGTCGATTCGTCTAGTAATGAAGTGGAACGTGGCCAAACATGGCCCAGGTGTCAAGCCATAAAGTTAGCATACAAGATATACAGGATACGTGTCATGTTTCCTAGAAGAAGAGAAGCTGCAACAGTGAAGCGGTTACTGGCAGTTGCAGAGATCATGGGCACTGAAGTGGAAGTAGTTGGCTATGTGATGGGACACGTGGCAACAGAGCAGCAGTGGAGTTTGAAGACCAGCAATATGAAAGCTGGAAATTCGAAGTTAGGAGGATCTTCAAACAAATTTACAACCTTTATAGCATTAGGAGTAACTTAACTTAGTTCTTACTTAGGAGTAGTCTATCTGTAGTTTAGTTTCTGTAACTAAGAATTCTCCGTCGATTGTCATGTACATTGAACTGGAAGTTTAATTTTACTGATTAAATTCCAAGTTTGTTTGTTCAACAATTGATTTTCAGTATATTCCTTCTTGTTTCTTCACATTACAGCCTCCAAAGAAGTCCTTGAATCTGTCAAGGCATAGAACGTTCAGACTACAATTGTTTGATCTATTGTTGTTTGTGAAATTCTGGGTTTTCTGTCAAATCACATCTGTCGATTTGGCCCAGACCAGATTTTTTGCTAACATATTTTGGCACGCCCAGTGGGACCTGTCTAATTTGGAGTGATGTCTAGGAAGAAACAACATGAAGTCTTTGAAGATCTTGAGAAAAGGGTCGAAGATGAAGAAGTGTTGAACGATGGAGTTGAAAGAGTACAAGACAACTTAATTCATGGCCATTCAGTGGCCAGGCAAGAAATAGGCCAAGGAAATGGCCAAAATATGGCCAGAGCTGGCCAATCCAGTTGTCTACCAGTCGATTCAAGAAGGGCTCTTTTGCTGCATGCCCAGCAAGCAATTGGTTCCATGTCAGCATATGAGAACCAAGTGATGATTGATGACTTAATGACTTTGTTTGAGAAAGCCAAAATCAAGCCCAGTCAATCAAGAAAGATTGAAGAGGAAGCACAAGGGAAAAGAGCACAACCTAAGCCCCAAATGGCCCCTCAACAGCATGAAAAAGAAAGTGAACCCGTATCATTTTATAGACCTCCCACACTCCAAGAGAGATATGAGGAGGGAATGAACATAAATCCAATGTTTGAGAGGGAACCTTCCATATATCATACAAATCCAGTGTTTAATTACAATGTAAATAATATGGGAATGAGGCCTGGGGGGCAACTAAGTCCATAAATGTATGATAATCTTGCATTTGAAAGGCCTGGTTATCAGGTTATGTCAGAACAGAGAAATAGGCCATTTAATCAAGTAAGGCCTCAAGATGCAAGGGATTATACCATGCCTCAGCCATATTTTGAACTCTACATGATGCATCCAAGGCTTAGAGGGCCTGGTCCTCCTAATCCTTACTTCCAACCGGAGGTTGAAGGAGGAGGGCAGCAACAGCAACACTTAGAGCCTCAAGTCAACAGACAACAAATAATGAACATCATACAGGAAATGTATGGTCCAGGCTTGAGAAGGCCAAATAGACCAATGTTTAGGAGTCTTTACCCTCCATGGATGGAAGCAATTCCCATACCAAGGAATTACAGAATTCCCGAGTTTACTTTATTCACAAGGGAGGAAAGACAATCAACCATAGAACATGTGGGCAGATTCATACTCCAGTGTGGAGAACCTGGTTATGATGATAATTTAAAGTTAAAGCTCTTTCCTCATTCTTTGTCGAAAGTGGCATTTACTTGGTTTATTAACTTGCCGGAGAACTCTGTTCAAACTTGGCAAGACATGGAAAATCAGTTTCATGCTCAGTTTTTTAGAACTGAACCTGAAGTGACAATGGTGGACTTGTCAAAATTTAAACAAAGACAAGGAGAAAGTGCAGAGCAGTACATGGACAGGTTTAAAAAAGCAAAAAACCGCTGTCATGCATACATGCCTGAAATAGAAATAATAAGATTAGCTCAAAATGGTTTAGATTTTGAGCTTAGGAAAAAATTTGAAGGCATGATGTTTAGGGATTTATTCGAGTTGTCTTAAAGGGCAACTAGTTATGAGGCCATTCTCAGAGAAGAACAACATAGAAATGCAGCTTCATTAGGCACTTATTATCAAGAAGTCGAATTTGACATGGAAGTTAACATAGATGTTGCCCAAGTAATAGGTAAAAACCCTGTGGTTTGTGAGACATTAAGAAAGACAGACCAACCTGTAAGCATGCCAGCAACACAACCAGCCAAAAAGAATGTGGCTATATCACATAGACAATATTCTTTTGATTTGTCTAAAGCAGATGCATTGTTTGATAAGTTGTTAACAAATAAGTTTTTAACTTTAACTCCAGGCCACAACATTCCTAAAGAAAGGGACAGAGTTGGCAAGGGATATTGCAAATGGCATAATTCTTTCAGACATTCTACTAATAATTGTGTTACATTTCGCAATTGTGTGCAGGATTTAATTCAAAAAGGAATGTTGAAATATGCTGAGAAAGATAAAGGAGTAATGGCAGTTGACATTGATCCATTTCCTAGTATGGTGGAAATCAATATGGTGGCTACTGATCAGAAGAAAAAAGGGAAAAATCCTAGAGTTTTGTTGGTGGAGTTGGAAAAACTTCACAAGGAAAGGTTGGAGAAAATAGCAAAAAAAGCAAAAGGAAAAAGAGTTCAAAAGGAACCAAGTGAGAGTTTCATCTGTTTTAGATGTGGTTCTGAGAAAGAAAAAACTAAGGCTATTATGATTAATGGGATTCAACAAATTGGAAAAGATGTTGGCTTGAGGTTTAATACTATGGGAAGTGGAGATTTACAAATTTTTGATAACGATTGTTTGTTCTATGATGGAACAGATCCTGGAAGTTTTGGACCTGCAGAGGACTATGGTAAGGATGATGCTCCATTCTTATTCCAGGGAGCACCGGTTCATCCATTGCTTGGTTGGAGCTCGGAATGTAAGGACTATGCTCAATCAACATAAGGGTTCTAAGCCTTATGGAAACCCAAAGGTTCTGACTAGGCCATATAATGGCCATCAGCAGCAATTTGGTGCATCACATAGTGGCCATCAACAACTTGGAAGGCCATATGGGGGGCATCAACAATTGGCAAGACCATATGGAGGATATCAGCAGCAGCATCATGGCCCAAGAGTAAGGCTAGAAATGCAACTAGTCCAGTCAAGAATGGTGAAACCTCCAATACCATCCCATTTGGGATGGCAAGGAGTGTCACATCCAAAGTTTCCCATGAGTGGTTGGAGACCAATAGGAGAAACAAGAACTCAGAAAAGGAGACAGCAAAGAAGGTTTCATGCTATGACGTCCACTGCTGCAGGGGACAAACCATCTGGAAAACAAGACTTAGTGTGGACAAGGGAAGGATTGGTTCCTGCAGTTCCTGCTGCTAAAGGAAAAGAAGTGAAAGGGTCAACTTCTAAGACCCAGCCAGTGCAACTAGTTCAGATTTTGAAAAGAAAAATGGGACTAGAAGAGACTAAAGATAGACATGTGGGTAAGCTTTCAGAGAAGGCTTTGTTAAGGCAAAAGCTGAAACAGTTAGAAAAAGATCTGATGTCTGATGAAGAGGATAACAATAACAAAAAAGATGTGGTAATGAAAGATGGTCAAGATCAGCAGATGGTCATTGATAACAAGGATGTTAATGAAAGGGAAAGGGTTGAAGAAGATGAGGTGAAATCAGACAATTCTGGTGGTGACTTTGGAGAAAAGTTGGCTGCCATTCATTTTGGTTCTGTACTCCCTTCTAAGGAGTGTAACATGGTCATGGCCATCCCACAGAGGTTTCAGGCCAAACCAAACCAGCCAGATAACTTGGCAGGTGATCTTGAAGATTTGATAGAACCAGCTGTTCAGATAGCAATAGTTGAGACACAGGCCAAGCCATTGAGATCAATCGAGGTCATTAAGTCTGTCGATGGGGAGAAAGTTGTACTTCCAAAGCCAGAAGATAAGCTTATTAAACATCTGAGGCCTGTGTATGTTAAAACTTTTCTAGATGGGGTATCAGTGGAAAAGGTGTTGGTAGACAATGGGGCTATTGTCAACATTCTCCCATCTAAGACACTGAAAGCTATTGGTAAGTCTGTCAATGACCTACTTCCTACTGAGGTAAATATAAGTAATTTTTTTGGTGGATCATCTGAGGCTAGAGGAGTAGTAACTTTACAGCTTCAAGTTGGTTCCAGGTTAATGGGAACTACTTTCTTTGTAATAGACTCCACTTCTAATTACAATGTGCTCCTAGGTAGGGATTGGATTCACCTTAATGGGTGTGTACCTTTGTCTCTACACCAAGCATTAATTTTTCTAACTGATGGTGGTCAGAATAAAAAATGAATGGAAATCTTCTGGGCTGAAGCAAATCCTTTTGTTGCTGATGTCAACAACATAGAGGATGTGTTGTATGATGAGGATTTGGGCCCAGTTGTGATTGACAAAGAAGAAGTCAAATTGCAAGGGAAAGGCTTAACAACTGAAGGTTCAAGGCCTTCATTGAGGAAGGTTTCAAGCAGATAGGCCAGGAATTGGCCAAACCAAGCCTGATGCAGAAGCAGAAGCAGAAGAGGCTTGTGATAGAGGAAATTGCTGAAGATGGGGATGATACAAGTGCAAGTAATAGAAGAAGACAAGCTGGATGAGACAACTGATGTAATTAAATCTACTTTTTCTATAATTTTTTATTTCGTTTTAGAAAGTAAGTTTAGCCCTAAGTGTTTGCCTAATTGTTCTTGGGCAGAATGTGTAATCGACAATAGCCCTCTGAGTTATAAAGAGGTGCAACTGGAACATCTGAAGACGGCTCCTGCCAAACTTGATGATCTCAAGGCAGACGTGCAGGACCCTTTAGAGGAATATAACTTAGGAAGTAAGGCCTGTAAGAGGCCCATCTATGTAAATGCTAATCTATCTAAATGAATGTAAGAGCAAACTAGTTAGTTTGCTTTCTGAGTATGTGGATTGCTTTGCATGGACGTATGAAAAGATGCCTGGATTAGCTAGAACATTGGTGGAGCATAGACTCCCAATTAAAGGAAATTTTATTCCTCATAAACAACCTCCAAGAAGGATGACTAATGAAGTTATCTTATTGGTTAAAGAAGAAATCGAAAGGTTGCTCAATACAGGTTTTATTAGAACAGTCAGGTATATATATATATTGAGGCTCTTATTTATTCTCTTACTTTTGTTATTGTTTATCTTATATATAATAGTTAGTGATTGATTTTTTGTATAATATAAAGTCATTAATTATTAAAATAAAATGTAAAAAATTCAGTTTATAGTGATTTAAAAATATAAAATATATTGGATCATACTTAAAAATTTACAAAAAATGATCAATATTTATTTATTTTTAACCCAATAAATATGATCATGGAAAAAAAATATGCGTATCGGTAAACTGTTCCGGTTACCGCAACCGTTACACTACGGCCTTTACACCCCACAACCGCAACCGCGTCACCGCCACCGTTACAGCAACCGCAACCGCTTTTCAGAACCTTGGGTATGTTGAATGGCTGTCTAATATTGTCCCTATGATGAAGAAAAATGGTAAGTTGAGAGAGTGTATAGATTTTAGCAATTTGAATCTAGCAACTCCTAAAGATGAATATCCTATGCCAGTGGTTGATCTGTTAGTTGATTCAGCAGCCAAGAGCAAGGTTTTGTCCTTTATGGATGGACATGCTGGGTATAATCAGATCTTTATTAACCGAGAGGATACACATAAGACAGCATTTAGATGTCCTAGTGCCTTAGGGACATTTGAATGGGTAGTCATGCCTTTTGGATTAAAGAATGCAAGAGCAACTTATCAAAGGGCAATGAACTTCATTTTCCTTGATTTGATTGGAAAATATTTAGAAGTTTATATAGATGATGTAGCCATCCAATCTGACAGTTTTGATGAGCATCTAGAACATTTGCAGCAGACATTTCAAAGAATGAGGACATACAAACTCAAAATGAACCCTTTAAAGTGTGCATTTGGAGTTTCTACTGGAAATTTCTTAGGCTTTTTAGTACATCACAAAGGAATAGAAGTGGATGCTAATATAGCCAAAGCCATTTTGGGGGCAAGACCTCCAGCCAACAAGAAAGAGTTGCAAAGTTTTCTTGGAAAAGTAAATTTTTTGAGGAGATTCATAGCTAATTTGGCCAAGAAAACTTTAGCATTCTCTCCTTTAGTGAAAATTAAGTCAGACCATGAGTTTAAGTGGGAAGTGTGCCATCAAGAAGCTTTTGACTTGCTCAAAAAATACTTGGCAAACCCTCCAGTGCTTATGCCACCAGTGGCAAGAAAGCCTTTGAAATTGTATATATCAGCTTCTGACCGGTCGATTGGTTGTTTATTGGCTCAAGAAAATGATATGGGTCATGAACAAGCTATTTACTACTTAAGTAGAAGGTTAAATGATGCTGAAACTAGATATAATCTTGTTGAGAAATTGTGTTTGGCACTTTATTTCACAGCCATTAAATTGAGGCATTATTTGCTGCCAACAGAAGTATTTGTGATAGCACAAGCAGATGTCATTAAATATATGTTGTCTAAACCAATTTTAAGAGGGAGACAAGGTAAATGGATATTAGCATTAATTGAGTATTGTCTCAAGTATGTGCCACAAAAAGCAGTCAAGGGGCAAGCTTTGGCTGATTTCTTAACGGAACATCCTGGCACTTCTGTCGATTTAGACCTATATGAGGTCAATTTGGTGGAAAGTGAACCATGGAAATTGATGTTTGATGGTTCAAAAACAGATGAAGGAGTTGGAGCAGGTATTGTGTTGATTGCACCAAATAAGCAAATGTATCAGTTTGCATATCAGTTGGAAGCACATGTACAGTCTTGTAATCAAGCTGAATATGAAGCCTTGATAATTGGCCTAGAATTGGCCATAGAATTCAGGATTAGAAGCCTCCAGGTTTTGGGAGATTCCCAATTAGTCATTAAACAAGTTTTGGGAGAGTTTAAATGTGTTAGTGGTGCTCTGGAAGAGTATTTAATTGAGGTCAAATGGTTAACTAGTTTCTTTGACCATATCACATTCACACATAGGTTTAGACTGGAGAATAAAAAGGCTAATGAAATGGCTCAAGCAGCTTCTGGACTAAAAATACCTAAAGGGGCTCAGGAAAGGGTGATTCGAATTCAAAAAAGAAATTTTTCTGCACTTAAAAATAGGTGTAGGAATTTCCTACCTATTCTCACTTTGGATGTGACAGAAAAAGATTGGAGATTCCCTTTAATAAAGTACCTATCGAATCCCAATGAAAAAAGCAGTAGGCAGATGAGGTTTCAAGCCTTAAACTATGTTGTCATGGGAGATCATCCAACAAGCCCTGGTAAGTTGCACATGTTATTTTCTTGTTCGTGGTATCCTTCTGAGTTTGTTTTTTATTGGTCTGTATGTAGTAGCAGAGGTGAATTTGTTAATTGCAAAGGTCATGACACAGGTGTGTAGTTGTTTATTCTAGTGGATGATTATAAAGATAGCATGCAATGTGGATGGTATTTACGGAAGTGTGTCGTATGTCCATTGCCCTGTGATAGGGAGGTGCAAGGTGGATATGCTATAAATTTTTCTTCAAGTAAGACAATATGAGATTGAAATATGCATCAGATTGGGGCTTGCTGCCACTAAATCCCAATAAGTCCAACAATTTGTTTCTTTTGAAAACTACTATAACCAAGAGTGTGCTCCCAATCCATTGTTTATTCATGAGTTTCTTTTGAAAACTACAATTTGTTTCTTTTGCTGCCACCTTATTTTCTTTTATTCATCAGTTTATCAGTTTATTTTTCAGTTTATTCATGTGATGTATATTTATCAAGTTATTCATGTGATGTATTTTTATTAGTTTATTCATGTGACACAAATTTAATCCAGAACATAAAACACTGTTCCAGCATCAGGCATCAGGCAGATTGGAAAATGGTTCCTGGATTAAAGACTGGTCGGCTTCGGAAAAAGACACTCACGCAGCTAGAAACAGACTCGCCAGCTGCTATTCCATTAGGATCAACCGTTGCTCCATCTTGTGTTCTCCCCGTCCCATCAAATGTGGGACCATCTCATAATGCCACTAGCGAACCAATGGTTGATTCTGATGAGACATAAGCCCCATCTAAAACACAGCCGAGTGGCGTAGGTAAGATTAAAGTGTATCAAATGTGTCAATTATCACTTGTCATTGCCATTGTTTTTTTGTACCCAATTTGTAGCCAATTTTCGTGTTGTTTTGTTAACAGGGACTTCGAAGCCCCTACGTGTACGCGGACCGACACGTGGCAAAGGCATACAAAAAATAATTCGAGCCAAGAAAGGGGAAAAATGTTATGTTCACATCGATCGTGAGTTGAATGCAATGACTGGCAAGTATACCACTCCAGCAACTAACGAGTTAGGAATTCAAATTAGAACCTTGTGCCCTTTGAAAGATGTGAAGTCATGGCTGGATCTTGATGAGACTACAAAAGCTGTCGTCATCCAATGAGTTCTTGTAACTAATATTACTTGTCTACAAGATGTAATTGTATTATGTATGCTAATAAGAAAGACTATTATTTAATGATTACAATTTCAATTTGTTATGCTTGTAGGACAAGTTTCAAATTGGAAATGATTTCCACAATGACTTACAAGCACAAGAGATTGTGAATAAGAAGGCTCATGGGTTGTACAAAGATTGGAGGTACACCTTGAAGCAAGAGTTCGAATTGTTAGAGGGACTTCCACGTGATGACATCTATGCTCATCCGCCCGTAGGGGTGAGTTTAGATAATTGGAAGCATTTGATCGATGTGGCATGGCAAGATGCATCTCACCAGGTAAAATAATAGACTAGATAGAGTACATACATCTATGTGAAAATGTGATATGCCTTAGTATTTACCAAAAAATTGTTTATCTGTTTGTCTTATTTTTAGAAACGGTCTAAAGCTGGCAAGAGTAATAGGAGTCAATTGCCGTACAATCATACCAATGGGTCTCGCTCATTTCCTATCGCAATGGCTACTATGGTGAGTTTGATGTTTTTTAAAACTTGAATCCTTTGTAATGTTTGGATATGTAAATGTTATGTTGTGATACATATATATATATATATATATATATGGTGAACTCTGTTACTAAACATCTACTATTTGCAAAAAAACTGTGTGGAAAGAATCTGTTAATGATACCCTTGCCAGATGTTTGCATTTGAAATCTGTCCAAGGACTATACTCTGTTTTTCATTCGAAATCTGTCTCGCAAAATCTGACTGGGAAAATCTGTTTCAATTCTGTTTGACAAAATCTGTTTGACAAAATCTGTTTGAATAAATATGATGTACAATCTGTTTGCAAAAATCTGTTTGAACTAATCTGAAAAAGTCTGTTTGTAAAAATCTGTTTCAATTGTGTTTGGAAAATTCTGTTAGTGATACTCTGATTGGTCTATTTCAATCAGTTTGTAAAAATCTGTTACAAAAAATCTATTTCAACAGATTTTTAGAAAGTCAACACATGTTAGAATACACATAATCTAAAGTGGTTATAAGTGGCTATCTGGGAAAATCTATTTGCGAAAATCTGTTGGACAGAATCTGTTTGACAAAATCTGAAAAATGTGTTCACAGAAATCTGTTGGAACATCTGCATTAAGTCCTCTACTGCTGTCTTGAATAGTATGGTGTTGAATAGTCTGGTCTGTTCTGCCTGTCTCTGATCTACTAGTGGTTATGCAATGTGCTATAGTTAGGTTGGTGTGCCTTGGTTGGTTGGTCATCTATGAATGTTTTCTGGCGTACATTGTCTGGTATGCTCTGAACTAGGTTGCTACAGCAGGGTTGCTGTGCCATGGTTGGTTAGTATGGCTGGTAAGACATCTCAGATGTGTGGGGATTCTGTTGGTCATGTATGAATGCTTCCTGAGTTCCACTTCTGCAGACTTCTATGACATCTTGGTTGATCCAGCAGTGGTCATTTTGCAGTGGTCATTTTGAAAAAATCTGCAAAAGATTTGTCTGGAAAATATAATTCTGTTAATGATAATCTTCTTGAATTCGAACTCTGTATAAACTACAAATCTGTTTGCAACAAATTTTCAAATCTGTCTCCAAATCTGTCCAGACATTTGTTTACAAAGCTGTTAATGAAAATTTGTCTATACAAATCTGTCTGCAAAGAAATGTGTCTAAACTACTAATCTGTCTGCAAAAACTCTGTTATCATGCAAATCTGTCTGCAACAAATCTGTCTGCAAAAATCTGCTTAATCTGTTTAAACTACTAATATGTCTGCAAAAATCTGCAACAAATCTGTCTGCAAAAATCATTGATTTATACGTTGATGTGTTAACAGGTAGCAAAAAATAGAGAGTTGGATTTTCCAAAGTTCTATGAGGACAGCTACACTTCAAAGAAAACGAATGATCGGATCCATCCGAAATGTAGTAAGTTGCATGTAAGTATGTGACAAGGAAATATATGTATTCAATATTTTCTTGTACTTAGTACCCAGTAATACATTTATGTTGCCAAAGTATTTTTCGACTTATTTATTTGAAATGATAGCAAGAGATGGTCAATGTACAAGCGGCTGCCATCGAGTCGGGGACGCCATTGACACAGGAGGAGATTTCAATGCAAGTGCTTGGACAGAAGAAAAGGTACTTGCTTGGATTTGGGAGTGGGCCACAACCCTCTACCATATTTGCATCACGAGCACGCGATAAGGACATGGAGGAAATGCGAGCTGAGGTGGAGGCACTTCGTGAGGAGCGGCAAAAAGATCATGACGAGTTAATAAAAGAGCGAGAGGAGCGCGAGAGATGTTACAATGAACTGTTGAAAGAGCGAGAGAAGTGCATTCAATTATCCAATGAGATGTTGAAAGAGCGGGAGGAGGGACAAAAGGCAAGGGATGAGACAAATGCAAAGGTCGAGCATCTTAATAACGTAGTCGCCAAACTGTCACAACTCTTGGGAATCTAAGTTGGGCATCCGACGTTTGCTTTTTGGTAAGAACAATTTCATTAATGTCACACTTACTTTGTTTAAATATGTTCGCTTTAAGAGTTGAAAATGTCATCAATTTGGGAGTTAGGGTTGAAAATGTCACAAACATAGTCGAAAAAAGGCGTTCGGGGGCCGAAAATGCAAAACAACCCCCCAAGTCACTATTTTTTCGTAACGGGAAGCTTTTCGGTGATAAATGTGACATGTAGGGACAGACGGTATGTAAGTAGGACACATAAATTAGGAGTTAGGGTTGATAATGTCATAAACTTAGTCAAAAAAAGGGGTTCGGAGGGCGAAAATGCAAAACTGCCCCCGAGCAACTGTTTTTTCGTAACGGGAAACTTCGCGGTGATAAATGTGACATGTAGGGACATATGGTACAAAAATAGGACACCTACGTTGTGAGTTAGAGTTGAAAATGTCATAAATTTGTTTCTTAATTGCCAACCCTGTAATTATGCTGTAATGCCATCTTATCCAACAACTTAAAACCTTATTTATTTATTTATTTTGTGTGTGTTAATTGGTTCATTTATCTATTTATATTTGCCATGCTTGGTTTATTTATAAATTGGATTAAATCATAAATTAAGCACCTGAGATTCACTAGTCTTTATTAATACATATTGAAACAACTTTCCATCATGTAAAAACAAAGGTATGGGCTTAGTTGTGGTCTGTGTACACATTGTAATTTTTTTTTTCTTTTTATGTGATGTTATTCATTGGTAGTAAAAATATTCTATAATTTTAGTTTATATAGACTCTGTATGTCTATGTTTGTTCTGTATGTATTTGCCTGAAGTTCAACTATAAGTATTTTCCAACATCAATAATGGGAACATAATAACTAATACTTGTATGCAACTTTACTTTTGGCCTTTTTTGGAGTATTCAAAGGAAGAAATGTGGGTGACATTATAGGGATACATATCAGCTGAGGTGTTAATAGAGTATTATTTTATTCTCTCTTTTTTTGTTAATTTGCTGCTGGGTGAGTTTTATATATTGATATATGTTCTACTTCTTAATTTTCTGAATTTTTTTAAGCCAACAAATCCGATTGAAGAAGCCTAATTGTTCTCTTCGGTTGTCCAATGGCCACTGTGTTCATGAACTGCCCTTAACTCTTGGCTCTTTATTTTCTGCACTTCTTTAAGCTTCTTAATGTCCTTAATTTCCCACAATAAAAATTGAACAAGACTAGTCAATCTTTCCATTTGTCCTACGACTGCTATGTTGATGAAGAACAACCCCAAACTCATGGCCTTGTGCTACTAAGCTGTAAAGCTTTACCTAGTTTATACACCAAAGCAAATCCTACAGCTTCATGTATTTTCACCAACCAACGTAACAACATAAACTTATTACAATCAGCCTTAAGATGGCTTTTTAACCACTGCCCTGAACCATAGTTACCAAATCTTGTACTAGAGGGTATTTCTTTGTTTTCATACTACACCTGGTAGAAGGCACAGTTCTTTAGTCGTGTAAAAGTTGTGATTTGTGAAGTTCTAGTTTCAATGATGAGCTCGGTGTGGAATTTGATTCTCCCTTCCTTTCTCCATAGGTTAAAAACTAAAAGTTAATAAAAATAAAAAAATACAGAAAAAGAAACCAAGCCCTATGTAGTTCCCTTCACCCATGCACTGTGGTTTTCCTTGGTGGTTGGGACATGCCTTGAATCAATGCTGCAGGTGGCTTTGAAAGTACTGCTTTAGAGTCAGCTACTAACCTTGGGAGTTATTGATGTTATTATTAATAACAAACTAGGTGTTTACTTAATTAGATTGAACTTACTTAGCAGTGTGCTTTATTAATCTTCTCTGATGTATTAATATCTGTTGTTGTGGTGTGAGCATCTGTAGAACATGTATATATATATATATATATATTAGTTTTTAACATAATTGAGGGCGTAATGGTTTCATGTGAATGGTTGCATACAGCTCAGTTATTAGCTGATATTGAAATTGTACTTGATAAAGAAATCTATTACCTACGGATTTGTGAGGGTGGTTTTCAGCTTGATATCTCAAAATATGGTGACTTCTCGATCGAGAATGAGGATATATATATTCTGACCTGTTTGTTTGATCATGACTTTGATTGCATATGCCATGTTTGGTCTTTGATTTTCTAGGCATTATAATATAACTGGGCCCATATGCCTTTTAACCAGGAAACTTTTGTGTTTAACTTAACCATTTATTGCATAAGAGAAATATTGCTTCTTATGCAATGTGAAAGAGCTTATACTTGCATTATATTCTCATTCAAAGATTTATATATTGACCTGAGCTCTTGGATGAGAACTTATATGAAAATTATTTGGTTTTGTTGGGTTGTTTATTTTGCTTGATAATTTAAATTAGGGAAAGAGCTTATGGTTTATTTTTGTTTTAAAAACTCAATTTTATTTCCCTCTTTCCAGCTCGGAATCTGGGAAATTGAAATATTTAGAAGTTTCAAAAACTCATTTTACTCTTGGTTTCCATTTTGATATCTGGTAAAATGAAAAGGTCATATGATCAAGAATGCTGCTGTTATTGGTTCTCTTTTCTTTTCTTTTCTTTTTTCATACATTCTCGGTTTTTTTTTCATTCTCCCTTTTGATGGATCCACTACTTTTGAAAATGTGAAAATTGTTTTATTTTACTTATTTTTTCCCCTCCCACTACTGTTTCTTGGAAAGTTTTCAATGTACTTTTTTTCTAAAATTGTTCTTAATGCAATGAATTAAAATTGTTCTGTGCGACTCATTTGAATCAGAAATGTTGACATAATTGAACTTATTGATGAAGAGTCTTGTACGCTTCGTTCTAGTTGATTAAGGTGTGTGGGTGTGTGGATCTCTAAGAACTCTCAAGTATCACTTGTGTGTGTGCACGCATGTTGTTGTTGCCGCCTTATTATTTTGAGGAGCTTTTGTGTGGCGATGCTTTTAGATAATGTTAGGAATACTAAATTTTCTACCAAATAAATGACTAAATATAGCATTTTCCGATGCTTTTTTGACTAGAGTTGTTCCAAACTGCTGACATGTTTGATGATGTTGGGATGTCAAAATACTTAATTTTTTGCTGAAGGTGCTTAAAATTAATCTTAATGCAATGAATCAAAATTTTGTTGTGTGAGTGACTCGTTTGAATTGGAAAATCTGATAAGTGAACTTATTGATGAATAGTCTTGTGTGCTTCCTTCTAGTTGCTCAGGGAGTGTTCATCTTTGAGAACTCCTGGTATGGTTTTTTTTTTTTTTTTTTTTGTTATTTTTGTTGTTGTTGTGGTCCAATTACATTGCATTTCTTGGCGTTTTGAAAATTATATGTGACGAAGGATATATCCTTAGAGTTGGGAGTTAGAGTTGAAAATATCATAAACTTAGTCGAAAAAAGGGGTTCGGGGGGCACCATTTTGCAAGAACTAAATGTGACGAAGGATATATCCTGTTGACCTAATCGTTTGGAAATTCGAACAATGGATTTGTAAAGTTCAGCTAAGGTTTAGGCGCAATTGTGTATTTGATAAGTTTAACTATCACCACTACAAATGTGCAACAACAGTTGAACAATAGACAGTTCATATATATAACATGGCCTCAAGATTTGGCTGATGGAAGGATAATTACTCAGCAACAGAACAGGGAACTTAGGACTAAAGAAGCCAAGTATTGAAGATACGTATCAAAATTAGATAGTAAGATGGAAGAATAGGTAAGCATAATCTTATATAGCTCTTGTCCCCATAAGCCTATAAAGAACCCATGGCATTACTCATTCACAAACAGAAGCATATCTACATCTATAAACCCACTAACTGGAAGCTTCATGGAGGTCACAAAAACATAAGCATAGTGAGTTTTATGGATACCAGACAAACTCTAATGATGGGTTCTCTTACATTTTTATAACAAATAATTTTTGGATGAAATGGTAAGTACACCCAAAATTTCTGTAATTTCGTAATACCTACACAATTTACTTTCACATTTAAGTACTAAAATTTACTTAGATAGATTTAGAGATTAAAAAGCTAAAACAAGAACTCATGATGGGTCCATGTTTGGATGTCTTGCATTAGTTAATAGATATTACTCTCCTTGTCTTTTAATGTTTGAAATTATTACGATATATATATGTCGTCCAGAAGTGCCTCTACACGCACCGAACTAATGATTTTTTTCCCCTTTTTTGCAGATGTTTTTGGACATACAAATGTGGATATGTTTTTGTTGACAAGTACGTGAGGACATTGTTTTTATATCTCTATCCGTATATATAGTGGTTTGTACAAAATATTTTTTTGGTAGAGTAAATATCAGCTAATTTGGTAGAAATTAACATAGCACGTGGTACAAAATAGTTTTGTGGCAGTATAGAATATAATTTTTGTTGTGGTACAGAAGTTATAGGTGTACAATTAATTTGGTTATTCCAGTATTATGTATGGAATTAAATTCTTGACGTGGGATTAGACATGGTTCTTATGAAATTTGTAATATATATATAAGTGGACGTTCAATATTAATTTTTTGGATGGTTGGAACTGAAATGTGTGCACGTTGTTGAATGCTTGATAACATATTTACCGTTGATGGATTATATTGTTTATACAGGGTACAGGTTGTATTAATAATAGATTTAGTGATGGATTAATTTGTACAGGTTGTTTATAGAAAATTTTATTTTTTTTTTAAAAAAAAAAACACGTTAAAGTATTTGGCTACCAAATATTTTGGTAGCCAAATACGTAATAGTTATTCTCAAATTATTTGGCCACCAAATATTTTGGTCTATAATAGTTATTCTCAAATTATGGTAGCACTTTTAGTGACTAATACATTAATGGCGGAAACATACCTTTTGCCGACTAAACACAAGCTAGTAGCCAAATGTGTACTTTCGGCGACTAATTATTTAGTAGCTAAAAGTAATACCTTTTGCCGACTAAACACAAGTTAGTAGCCAAATGTAGTCATTCGGCGACTAATACATTAGTAGCGGACATACCTTTTGCCGACTAAAAACAAGTTAGTAGCCAAATGTAGTCATTCGGCGACTAATACATTAGTGGCAGAAAACATACCTTTTGCCAACTAAACACAAGTTAGTAGCCAAATGTAATCATTCGGCGACTAATACATTAGTGGCGGAAAACATACCTTTTGTCGACTAAACACAAGTTAGTAGCCAAATGTAGTCACTTTCGGCGACCAAAAAAATTTTAGTTGCCAATACTATCGCCGACAGGGTAAAGGCGACAAGCTCAGCGACAAAATATTATGGTCGCTAAATCGTTTCGGCGACTAAATATGTGACTTTTGGCGACCAATATTTTGGTAGCCAAAAGTGACATTTCTTGTAGTGTAAAATAGTTATGTTTGGGAAGATGGTTAGATTTTTTTTTTTGATTAGATGTAATATTTGTGAGAGAAAACGTGAAATGGTCATGGGTTTGATGTGACCTTTTGTTTTATTAACTATTTTAGCTTATTTTGTTTTTTTATTTTGCTTTTGTTTTTATTTTTGTTTTTGTTTTTGTGAATTTTAGCCCCAAAAAAACCCAAACCCAACTTGCCAAACACCTAAGTAGTGTTTGCTCTTACAAAACTTATCCGAAATTCTCAAAAACTTATCCAAAATTCTCAAATCTCAATTATATGGAGAAAAAAATTGGAATGTATATGCTTCTCTTTGTGCTTTGATTGCGCCACAAAATTATTCTTTATCTTTCCACATCACAAAAATTTCTTATTCTATTTTGATAACATTTTTGCATCTGGATTAAGATTGCACCAAGATTAAAAGCATTACAAATATCTATTATGGACACGTGGCATGTTTCATGAGAGAAAGATCCATTACAAAACAGTAAATAAGTAATTAAGAAGTTGATAATTATAGATTAATTTTACATACTGAGAAAAATAATTAAAAATTTGTTTAAAAACACATAAAACAGTCATGAGCTCCACCTTCCTCTGTTCTTATTTTGTCATGCATGCTTCTTATATGTTTTATTTCTTTCTATCTTTTAATATTACCCACCATTTGACATGGAAATTATAATTTTTTTTATAAGCATGTAGAATTACTCATAAATATATATATATATATATATATTGAATTATCCACCACCAAATTATCTAAAAATTTGACAAAACACATTTGCAATATTATATTTTTTTGATAGTTGACGCGTCTGGATTTTCCATCCATTTCCCAAACTATTTGAGAAACCCAAGTTCCTAGTCTAAACTATTCCACTGTACAAAAAAGTATATGCTTCTTGTTTTACAAGGACTAATACAAAAAGTATCTTCTCCCCCCACTTCACACTCCATTCCCTATTCCATTAAACATAGAAGAACCATTTTTTGCATGAGAAAACCCAAAGATTGTAAAAGATTGAGAAAAACTATATTCTCATTGATATCTATGGGTAATTATTCAGTAATCTCGGAATATAAATACGTAATTTGGTAGAGAAAATTGGTAAGTGGGTAATTGTGTTGAGTGATTGAGAAATATGAGGGACATATTAAATAATGATTGGTTAAAAAATACAGGCACGTAATGCTCTGAAAACATTTTATAATTTCCTGATATCCACATGGCCTGTCTCCTCTAGTGAGAAAGGGAGACTGACACACCATATGCTCTGTGCTTACTCTATATTCCATGTTTTATTCCTTCGAAAGCTATCAACATGGCAACTGTCAAATGAACTGTTTGATTACAAAATAAAAGATAAAACAACATATATTTTTGTCTAAGATAACAAAGAACACAAAAATATACATAGTTCGATGTCGGCTGGTATTTTTTGAAATTTTCTTTTGGGTATATGATATTTTTGTTTTCTAAAACAGTCAAAACAATTATCCAACTTAAAAGCTTTCTGGGTCAAGAATCAAATCCCATATGTGTGAACACCCAAAAGCTTTTAATCCATGTGTACATAATAATAATCTTCACCTTAGGTTAATCTCTTTGATATATCTAGATAGAGCTGTGAATCAACCTTTAGTCTTTGATGACTTGGGTGTGTTGTCGTCACAAGATGATGTCTTGTCCCAATAAGGATAGTGTTTTTGATGACCCTCAACCGACCTTCAACTATGACAAAAAAAAAAAAAAATTAAATAAACAGAAACCAATTAGAGAATCAAATACAGAATACATGTAAATGAATAAATTTTTTTAAATGTGAATCCCAAAATTTTATTCATTCATAAACAAGAATAAACAAAAGAGAGGAAAGCAAGAGGGCTTTTATGTTGTGTCTATATAAAGGGCTTGTAGGCTTTAACATTTGTATCAAGACACAAAACAGAGCTTTAAGTTTAAGTGTTTAGCAAATTGTGTGCACTGTGAAATTTCTATGGCACGTCAGGCAGACCTTATGAAAATTGGAAGAGAAGGCTTTGCTCTTCTGGAGGAATTCTATGGAACACGAAACCGGAAGAAGCCTCATCTTCCTCTTCCTCCTCCTCCTCCTCCTCCTCCTCCTCCTCCTTTTCAAGAACCTCCTCAATATCAACAGGCTGCTCAAACATTTTTGAGGCCTTTGGTCCACTATCCAAGCAAAGATCCTCCTTATCAAGAACCTCCTCAATATCAACAGGCTGCAGAAACATTTTTGAGGCCTATGGTCCACTATCCAAGCAAAGATCCGATCATTTGTCACTACCGGGGAGGCCAAACTTATGAGATGGTAGTTATTACCGAAGCAAGAATGGATTTGCTAGCTCTCCTTGTACTGTTGAAGTGCTTTGTATGTTGTGGTTGTTTTATAGTTACAAAGTGTTCCTAGTTAAGTACCACAATTAGTACCATATAGCTCAGTATTTTAGAAGTGCATACTGAGACGATACTTGTGTACGTGTATTTCTGATCACTTTGCTGTAATAATATTTCTCATCTATTGTAATATTTATAGCATTAGTTATAGCAGTTTGTTTCTACTGAAAATCAAGTAAATTTTATCTTCCACTCATTTCCAGGCATTTAATGCATCAAGAGAGAGATAGAGAGACTAATTTGAAGGCCCAAACTATCAAATTTGCTCAAAATTTCGCTTAGATCACCTTTGAGTTTGCTTTTTCATTCGTTTCCAGTCAAACAATAAGATTCGAAGCAATTCTAAATACGTCCATCAAAATCACATTTTACTCACATTTTACTCACAAAAAAATTTGATTTTTTCTTGTGCTTTTGTAGATTCAATTCAACTATACTCCAGAAACTCCTCTGTCACATGTTTAACATCATTAGCTGTTAAAAAGTCGGTCTACCCCGTGCTGATTATGCTTGGTAGAGAAGATGCAAAGGTGAAGCGTAGTAAAAGAATACTTTCCTTCCCTCGCCCCGAATCCCACGCACTAGTTGTGTTTGCTCGAAGAATGGCAGTCTGTTTTTCATCAACTTTATTTGAAATCTATGTTTGGAATCTGAGTTATTAGGCAAAAGTGGCAATTATGTTTATCCTTGTGCTTAACTAAGCCAAAAAACCATCTTATCATATATTAGTGTTAGTAATGGGCGCCCATGTGGCATGACCATTTAAATTTGAATTTGATCCTTATCCAAATAGGTTTTGAATTTGAATTCAAACCTATTTAGGATAACCACTCAAGATACAGATATTACCAGTTTTAACTGATATGGATAGATATTATAATATATTATATATCTGATATATGGTTATGGGTAATCCAAGTGAGAAACAATGTATAGTCTGTTTCTACCCATATACTGACTCTCTCCCACAAAACAACGATCAAGTCTTTGCACTGTGATTTTGTGTGGGTGATATTCAATCTGTGATATCACTCCACTGCTGGGTTGATTTATCAGTTTTCTGGAAGCACGTGATTTATCCAAGAAGGTTCTATCATCAAGAAGGTATGATCTGTTTTTTTTTTATCCGCTGCATATTCTGTGTTTTTAATTTACATTGGTATCAGAGCATGTTAATGGATATTTTCGTGTTTCTTATAATCATGTGTATACTTTTATATGTATATGTATATATTATACACATGAATATTTGTAGAGGAAGAAAAAAAATTTTATCAGATTAGGAGCATAAAAATATTTTTTTTTATGTTCATTAATGTCTTTTTTCATATCATAAATAGTTTTATTTTGAAAAACGGAGTCCGGCAGTACAAAAATCGGACCAGAAAACACCCTGGAAGGCGGCGCATGGTCTGCACGCGCCACCTGACGCCGTGGGCCGTTTCCACGTGCCCCCACGCGCAGCCACGCGCCCCCCCGCGCCAGCTGCTCAACCGACGCGCTTGCACGCGCTCTCACGCGCGCGTCAGCGGCGCAGCCACGCGCGCGCCCTCCGCGCCACGCACGCGCGCCGTGCTCTGAGCCGCGAGCCGAGCCGCGCGCTGAGCCGCGAGCCGAGCCAAGAGCCGAGCCGCGATCTGGGCCACGTGCTGAGCCGCGCCGTTTTCCTCTGCTGGCTTGGCTGCTGGCGATTAGGCACTGTTTGTTTTGTTTTTAATTCTGAATTACGTTAAATGGTCATAATTAATTCATTACATATTTGTTTTATGCGTGGCTTATACTGTTAGACTCAGAATTAATTTTTCTACATTCTGTAAAATTTTGAAAATTTTCAGAAAATATAAATTATTTTTCCTGTGTTAATAATTCATGTTTTATGCTTTAAACTACTTCTGGTATTGCATAAATAATTTTCTGGGGCTGAAATATTTATTGTAGACTTCTGAAAGGTTTTATTATTTACTGGTAATATTGTCTCATTTTATCAGTTTCTGGATTTTTTATTTCTAATTTTATGTGTATTTATTAGTCATTTAAAATTCCAGAATATTTCAGAAAAAATTTCAGAATATTTCAGAACAAGGTACATTTTTAATTATGGCATAATCTGAATATTGTTTCTGTTTACTAGTTTCTGGATTTTTTATTTCTAATTTTATGTGTGTTTATTAGTTATTTAAAATTTCAGAAAATTCCAGAAAATTCCAAAAATGATGTACACTTTAATTATGGCATAATCTGAATATTAAATACAACATATTTTTTTTTTGGTTTTTTAATATGTTACAATTAAAGAAGCATGATTAATTATTTATTTGAATTCCATCATTAAATAAATATAGCATGAATTGTTTGTAAATTTATATTGAGATGCTATTGTATGGAATTTATCATGCTTTGTATATGCCATAAATAGTGGGAGATTGTTTGATTATTTTTTGCGCATGGAATGAAATTAAATTTTGATAATTATCACTAGAAGCGCAAGAGATTATTACGAGCATAGCAAATTTTCGATCTTGAGACATGTGTAAAATTATCATTATTTAATTGAGATTCTTTTTTGCTACAAAATATTTTGTTTTGTGTTGCTATCATTAATATCCCCTGCGCATTTATTTACTCTGTATGTAGAAATGGCTGCTAAGACAGTGGTGGCAGACTTAACTAAGGGAGAGAAATTGGATGGCGACAATTATGACATATGGCGCCGTAAGATCCAATACCTCCTCAATGAGCAAGAAGTGTTGACCACACTTGAACAAGTGATGGTTGAGCCAGAGCAGGGCAATACAGCTCAACATCGTCGTGATCTTGAAGCCTTTCAGACTTGGCGTAACAAAAATCGGTGTGCGCGCTTTACTATGTTAAGCAGCATGCACAACGACTTGATTAGTGAGTTTGAGCATTGCCCGACTGCATTTGAGATGTGGGAAGCTCTCAAGCAAAAGTTTGGTATTACCTCTTTGGCAAAGCTACGTGGGCTGACTATGAAGTTTGACTCATATCAGAAAAGGGCGCATCACTCGATGAAGCAGCATTTGAGAGTCATGTCAGCCATGATACGTGAGCTTGCGGCTGCTAGGCATAATTTGACTCAAGAGCAGCAAGTACAGGCTGTGATACGCTCTCTGCCAAATTCTTGGGAGCAGATGAAGCAGAACATGATGCATAATGAGAGTGTGAAAACATTCGAAGACATATCGCGTCATTTGGAGCTAGAGGCTGAGCGCCTTGAGGCGGCTAAGTCTGATGGTTCTACTATGGTGGTTGAGTCAAGCTCACGTAGGACTTCTCAGTTCAAACGTGGAAAAGCAAAAGGTGCCCCTAAGAAGCAAGCAGCGGCTGCGCTTAAGCCCAATGGCGCTAGAAATTTCAAGCGTAGGGGCAAGAGAGGTGGTAAGAAGGCAAAGGCTAAATTGACATGCTTTAACTGTAACAAAGAAGGACACTTCGCTCAGGATTGCCCTGAGCAGAAAAAGGTACTCCCTTACTTTATTTCTCGCATTCAATGCTTTGTGTCTAGTCAAGCATTAATTGCTCATTCTCCTCATTTTTGGGTTGTAGACTCCGGAGCAACAGACCACATCGCGAGGGACAGAGTAGGGTTCGTTGAGTATCGTCGAGTACCTGCTGGGAGCAGAAAAGTTTACATGGGGAACGAGTCCAGTGTGGAGGTGCTTGGCATTGGCACATTCAAGCTGGAAATGCGACGAGGGCGCACCTTGTATCTTCATGATGTTCTTTATGCTCCGGATATTCGGCGAAACTTAGTTTCAGTTATTAGCATGATGAGCCTTGGTTTTAGCTTTTGTTTTGAGAATAATGGTGTTAGCATTTATTTGGGAACAATTTTTTATGGTTTTGGTTATCTTTCAGATGGTTTTTTAGTTTTGGATGTGGATGATTCTAGTATTAATAAAAATGCCAATGGCTCTATTTCTAATATTGCATCTTTTTGTGATAATGATTCTATGAGATGGCATGCTAGATTAGGCCACATGGGGCAAGACAGGATGACTAGATTAGCTAGAGAAGGTCTTTTAGGCCCACTCGCTAGAGTCACTTTGCCTACTTGTGAGCACTGTCTTGTTGGAAAGGCAACAAGAAAACCATTTGGGAAAGCCATAAGGGCATCTATCCCATTGCAACTTATTCATTCTGATATATGTGGACCAATGAATGTGAGGGCAAGGCATGGAGCCCCTTATTTCATCACATTTATAGATGATTGCACACGTTTTGGTCATGTCTATCTGATTTCTCACAAGTCAGAAGCATTGGATTGCTTTAGACGGTATGTTAATGAGGTTGAGAATCAGTTAGACAAGAGCATTAAAGCTCTAAGGACTGACCGAGGACGTGAGTATCTATCTGAGCAATTTAAAGTGCTCTGTGAGGAAAAAGGAGTTATCAGGCAATTGACAATTCCTAGGACTCCGCAACAAAATGGTGTAGCGGAGAGAAGGAATCGCACATTGCTTGACATGGTTAGATCAATGATGGCGCAAGCTAATCTTCCAATTTCTTATTGGGGAGATGCTTTGTTGACTGCTGCCTACGTCCTTAACCGTGTGCCCTCCAAATCAGTTCCTTCCACCCCATATGAGATGTGGACTGGCAAAAAGCCTGATTTGGGCAATTTGCGGCCTTGGGGTTCGGCAGCTTACATACACAACGCTTCTCATAAGTTTGGGAAGTTGGGCCCTAGAGGAAAGAAGTGTATCTTCATTCGCTATAGTGAGCATTCTAAGGGCTATGTGTTTGTTGGGGAGCATCCGGATGGAAGTGTGACTGAAATTGAGTCGCGAGATGTGGATTTCCTAGAGGAGGATTTCCCTAGCAGAGGTGAGGTAACTAGAGAAGTAGAATTCTACGAGATGGAGGATCTACTTGAAGGCACACCTAGTAGCTAGAATTCTACGAGATGGAGGATCTACTTGAAGGCGCACCTAGTAGCTTAGTAGAGAATGAGGAAATAATTCCTCAAGCTCCTAGGGACAGTGGGAGCGATCTACCTACCCATGGATTAGATCCAATGGATGAGGATTCTCAAGATTCTCAACTACGTAGAAGCAAACGTGGAGCTATACCCCGTCGTCGTTTTGAGATTGAAGGGGAAGCATTCATGATTGCTCCGAGTGATGAGATGGAGCCTAAGAATCTCAAAGAGGCTCTCTCATCCCCTGCTAGTAAAGAATGGAGTACTGCAATGGAAGAAGAAATAGAGTCTATGAAGAAAAATCATGTCTGGGACTTGGTTGATTTGCCGCTAGGGCGCAAGACTATTGGGAACAAATGGGTTCTCAAAATCAAGCGCAAGGCAGATGGTTCCATAGAAAGGTATAAGGCTCGCCTAGTGGCGAAAGGTTACACCCAACGAGAGGGTGTGGACTATGAGGAAACTTTTTCACCAGTTGTAAGGTTTGCCTCTATTCGCCTAATCCTGGCCATAGTAGCTTAGTTGGACTTAGAGCTATATCAGATGGACGTTAAAACTGCATTTCTCAATGGAGAACTGGATGAAGAGATCTATATGGATCAACCAGAAGGCTTTGTGGCAGTAGGTTAGGAGCGCAAAGTTTGCAAGCTTCAACGATCTATTTATGGCTTAAAGCAATCATCCAGACAGTGGAATCTGAGATTTCATCGAGCCATTATTTCAAATGGGTTTACGATGATTGATGAAGATCACTGTGTGTACGTTAAGCGGTCCAAGGACATTTTTCTGATATTGTCATTATATGTAGATGACATATTATTGGCTGGAAATGACAAGGAGATGATTGTCGCCACTAAAATGTGGTTGTTCTCTACATTTGAAATGAAGGACATGGGTGAGGCGAGCTATGTGCTCGGTGTTAAGATCCTTAGGGATCGCTCTAGGAGACTTCTTGGTTTGTCTCAAGAGACTTACATTAAGACTATTCTAGAGCGGTTCCAGATGCAGAGCTGCAAACCCATTGACACTCCTGTTGCAAAAGGCGAGAGCCTAAGCCTTGATATGGGTCCTAAGACTCAAGAAGAAAATGAAAAGATGGCCCGTGTTCCCTATGCAAATGCTGTTGGAAGCTTGATGTATGCTATGATGTGTACATGTCCTGACATTTGTTATGCAGTCGGATTGGTGAGTCGTTACCAATCCAACCCAGGACCAGCTCATTGGAAAGCAATTAAGAGGATATTACGATATCTTAGAGGGACTGCAGATTACACACTTTGCTACCAGAGTTCAGATCTACATCTAGTTGGCTATTGTGATGCTGACTGGGGAGGAGACCTAGATGAGCGTAAGTCTACTTCAGGATATGCTTTCATGCTTAGCGATGGTGCTATTTCTTGGAGCAGTAAGAAGCAATCCTGTATCGCCTTATCGACTATGGAGGCTGAGTTTGTGGCTTGTTCATCTGCCGTTCAGGAAGCCGTGTGGTTAAGGAGATTCCTTCAGCATTTGGATGTTGTCACACACACTTCAGACCCTGTGACTATCCATTGTGACAGCATGGCTGCACTCGCTTACGCTAAGGATCCTAAATACCATGGCAGAACCAAACACATTGATGTGAGGTTCAACTTTATCAGAGATATTTTGGCGCAGAAAGAAGTGATCCTGGAGCACATCCCTACGAGTCGCATGGTTGCGGACCCTTTGACTAAGCCCATTGCTAGAGATGTTTATCTTACTCATGTTAGGGCTTTAGGACTACGTAGGTGGTGATATTTTTTTATGTGTATTCAGTTGAACTCATTTTTGGGGATATTTATGCCATTAGTATTCATACTTGTTTCTATCACACATTTATGTTTACTACTTTTAGTAATGGTTTGTGAATTAGCATACACAAAATAATTAAATTGATGTTAGCAGGCAAGATTGGCTCACTCACACGAGCAATCGCCCTTAGCGCTAGGTAGCGAGTAAGGATGAGACTAGAAGCTAAAATTATCCACTAGCTATGTCGCCTTGGTTGGAGCCAAGATGAGGTCTTGTTAGAGACCGACCATGGAAATGAGAGTACCCACTTTTCCATGATATGTCTGTTATGGATAGCCAGATGCGAGATCTCATTTGATGCCTGAGAGGCGAGCAAATAGAGAATTCGAGTTAGACGCTAGGAAGCGACTTGTGCGCTTAAGAGCGACTAGACTAAGATCTGTATGGTGTGTGAGTTTAACATCACTCTTTGGAAGAGTAACTCCACTATAACATGCATTCATACTGCATGTGCTTATCGACCCGTTAACGAGGTGAAAGAATGGATCCCTGCTTCTTCACCGTGTGAGTCCTAAAAGTCATTTTTCCCTAAATGACTTCACTTTGTGCCTTTTGTGACCTTTGACTATGTCATAAGATGAGGAGTTGATGTTCAGCTACTTTGGTATGTTGCCTGCGGTCATGTATGATTCGGCTTTAAGGGACATTACTGGGAAAGCGGTCAATTTCAAATTGAATGATATGAGGGTGAAGGGAAGATCATCTAGTTCTACATCTCTGCTCTATATTCACTGTCGACAACTCACATCGCTCTTTATAGGATGCTGATTGGGTGTGAATATAATGCGGGACCTAGGAGAGTCAAACATGCTCTTTGAGGGATTAGAGATGTTTTTGGACTGATGTAGCTAGATGGGTCTGGGTACATGAGACACTATTTCTGTTCTTTTTGGGTTGATGTCTCTATGCTGACTTATATTGAGTTTCTAGTATAGAACTCCCACTTGCAGGTGTTCTCAGCGGTCGCACGGTGCATTGGCTAGTATGAGATTGTTCTTTTTGGGGAGATTGAGATAGAGATGTGGCAGTGTCATGCCAACTCATGTGCGAGTGGGAGATGTTAGTAATGGGCGCCCATGTGGCATGACCATTTAAATTTGAATTTGATCCTTATCCAAATAGGTTTTGAATTTGAATTCAAACCTATTTAGGATAACCACTCAAGATACAGATATTATCAGTTTTAACTGATATGGATAGATATTATAATATATTATATATCTGATATATGGTTATGGGTAATCCAAGTGAGAAACAACGTATAGTCTGTTTCTACCCATATACTGACTCTCTCCCACAAAACAACGATCAAGTCTTTGCGCTGTGATTTTGTGTGGGTGATATTCAATCTGTGATATCACTCCACTGCTGGGTTGATTTATCAGTTTTCTGGAAGCACGTGATTTATCCAAGAAGGTTCTATCATCAAGAAGGTATGATCTGTTTTTTTTTTATCCGCTGCATATTCTGTGTTTTTAATTTACAATTAGCTATTCTATTCTCCTTGATAGACACACATGGTATATCTGTTCGAGAATTTCTTCACACTACTATGTGGAATAAGGAGCAATATGCAATTTTGAGCCCTATCTTAGAGACACTATTTTATAATGTTTATTATCCCCACTATTTTATAATGGCATTACCAGAAGGGGAAAAAAAGAAAAGAAAGAAGTGTTAACTAACAAGATGATACATTGCATGCAATTTACATATACATATGGATGCACAAGTAATAAAAGCTAATACCCTCTTTGTGTACATAATACATATAGGTTAATATGATATGATAATAGGGTTAATTACACAAATAGTTCCTATAGTTTGGGACTCATGTCACTTTGGTCCCTGACTTTTCAATTGTGACACATTTGACCCTGAACTTTGAATCTTGTTCCAAATAAGGACAATTGAAAATATCATCAGATTTTTTGAGGGTAAAATCGTCAATTTGATAAAATATAAACTAATTTGACAAAAATAAATGTCAAAAAAATATTTTTAATTTTTAAAAAATTATTTTTATCCACCAATGATAAAATTATGTAAAATTAATAAAAATTACATGATTAATTTTTTTAAAATTAATTTTACATGATTATCATCTAAACACATAATAAAAATTAATTTGATAAAAAAATAAATAAATGTCTAAAAGATTTATCAGTTTTACATAATTTTATTTTTAGTAGCTAGAAATAATTTTTAAAAATTCAAAAATATTTGTTTGACATTTATTTTTGTCAAATTAGTTTATATTTTATCAAATTGACAATTTTACCCTTGAAAAATCTAATGATATCTTCAATTGTCCTTATTTGAAACAAGATTCAAAATTCAGGGTCAAATGTGTCACAATTGAAAAGTTAGTGACCAAAAGTGACACAAGTCCCAAACTATAGGGACTATTTGTGTAATTTGTCCATGATAATATGCTTCTCAGTTCTCAGTATATCAACAAGAGCTCATGTGATATTAATTATTTCTCATTTTTACAATTGATATGAAGGGAAGAGATTAAGGAGAAAATGTATCATGCAACGTTGCTTGTGGTGATTAACAATTCAATATGTTTTATCATAGCATGTAATAGATGGTGTGTTTGAACCTCAAAGCTTATTTGATAATTAAAAAATATATTTACATGTAATAGATGGTGTGTTTGAATCTCAATGCTTATTTGACAATTAAAAAAAATATTTACACATGTTTGAGTTACTTATATGTTTCGAAAAAATATTTGTTACTCAAAAATCATCTTATCCTCCCACCTAACAAACTTGCCGACTTATCAGATATAGAAGAACATTTGCCATTGAGACTCCAAGATTCTATACGACCAAAAGCATGCTTTGGCTATTCTCATTAATAGATGTATAACAAAATGTAATGGTACTAGTGTGTCTACATCAGACACTACAAAAACTTTTAGAGATTAAAATTTAAAGGTAAAATTATTTTTTAAGAATCAAATATTTTTGTTGTGAAAAGCAGTGTTATTATATTTTTAACAATGAAATTAAACATTAGTGATAAATTATTATCCTTTTGAGCTCAAATTATTTTGTACCTAAAAGTCTATTTATTAGGGCCTGTTTGGTAACCATTCCGTTTTCAGATTTCATTTTATATTTACAAAAATTTTAAAAAAATTGTCATAAAAACTTGTTTGATAATTTTCTTGGTTTCTAAATGGTTGTCTCAGTTTATAAATTTGAGGAAAAAACGTAAATTCAAAAAATGAGTTTATGTTTTCAATTTTTAATTTTTTTTTCAATTAATTTTTTTTCAAATAATTTTTTTTCAATTTTTTTTTTCAAATAATTTTTTTTTTCAATAATTTTTTTCAATTAATTTTTTTTTCAACAAAATTTTTTTCTATTAATCTTTTTTTTCAAATATTTTTTTCCCAATTAATTTTTTTTCAATTATTTTTTAATTAATTGTTTTTCATTTTTTTTCAAATATTTTTTTCCCAATTAAATTTTTTTTTCAAATATTTTTTTCCCAATTAAATTTTTTTTCAATTATTTTTTTAATTAATTTTTTTTTCAATTATAATGTGTGTGATCCCATTGTCATAAATAAAAATAAATAAATATAAATATTTTAGGCCTGAACAAACATATTTTTTAGTTTATGTTTTTAAAATTTTTTAAGCATTTTGTTTAAACCAAATGCGATTGTAATTTATGTTTTTCTAAAAATAAACAAAAACTAATTTATAAAATTTTTGTAAACATAAACCAGAAACGTAAACATTACCAAACGCACCTTAGTAACAGTTTCAAAATTGTGTCGCTAAAGACCTTATTTTTTACTTTTCAGGATGACCTTTTAGCCATTATCCTCACGACGATAAAAATTAGTCCCTAAATGCCTTTTGTAACAAAATTTTAGTCTCTAAAACTCTTATTAAAGAAATTGAACTTTATTTCATTCAATGTCTAATACAGAGGATCTTTATGCATTATATACATGCGATGTCATGCTGTAACCGTAACCACTAACTAACTGCCTAATCTAACCACACTTACAATGTACTAACTATAGTTCTAACAGATTAACAGCTGCAGGCTTCATTAAGGGCTGAAACTAAAGTTGCTGTGTGATGTAGCCTTGACGATGCTGCTACTGCTCTGTAGCTTGGCATGGTTACTACTGCTGCTGCTCTGTAGCTAGGCATGGCTGGCTCTGGCTTTGGCTCAGATATCTTATCACTCCCCCCTTAAACTTTAGGGACAAGGAAGAGCCTAAAGTTTTCCTTGAAGATATTGAAACCTATAGATGGAAAGGGGTTTTGTGAGAATGTCTGCAATTTGATCAGTGGAAGCAAAATGGCAAATGATAAGCTTCTTGGCAGCTACTCTCTCTTTGACATAGTGGCAGTCAACTTCAATGTGTTTGGTCCTAGCATGAAAAACTAGATTGTGGGCCAAGGCTATAGCGGACATATTATCACACCAGAGAGTGGGCACAGAGACAGACACATAGAGCTCAACAAGAAGCATGCCAAGCCAGCTGAGTTCAACAAACACTTGAGCTAAGGCTTAGTATTCTGCTTCAGAAGATGATCTAGAGATTGTAGGCTACTTCTTAGCACACTAAGAAACAAGGTTAGGACCTAGAAATACACAATATCTTGTAGTAGATCTTCTATCAATAACATTGCCTGTTCAATTTGAATCTGAGAATGCATTAAGAACAAGAGGACAAGGTGCCTTTAACATATCTAAGAAGTCTCTTGAGAGCTGTAAGATGACTTTCAAAGGATTTTGCAGGAATTGGCAGAGATGATTAACAAAAAAACTAAGATCTAGTCTAGTGATAGTCAGATATTGAAGGGCTCCCACTAAAATTCTGTAAAGACTGGGCTCAGAGAAAGAAGAATCATCACCAATAGAGGAAACAACCTTAGTTGCCATGGAAGAGGCATAGGACTTACAATCACTCATACCAGCCTTAGCAAAAAATTTTGAAGCATACTTTTGCTGGGACAAAACATAGCCTGAAAAAGAAGAAGAGACATAGATGCCCAAAAAATAATTGAGATCTCCCAATTCTTTCATAGAAAATGTAGCATGCATTTGTTGAATAAGAGTGAAGATATAAAGAGGATCACTACCAGTGAGAAGAATATCATCAACACAGACAAGAAGAATGGTAATGGAAGTAGATGTTTTCGTAACAAATAAAAAAAAAAAATCAAAGACTAGGGATAAAATCATGAGAAAAAAAAAAGAAAAAAAAAAGAGAGAGAAAGTGGAGAACCAAGCTCCTGGAGCTTGCTTTAAGCCATAAAGTGCTTTGTGAAGTCTACAAACAAGAGATGGATTAGAAGCATCAGTAAGACCCTGTGGTTGATGCATACAAACTTCTTCTTCAAGTATGCCATGAAGAAAGGCATTCGAAATGTCAAGTTGCTTAATAGGCCAATGATGAGTGAAAGTAAGGCAGCGAAGAACTCTAATGGTAGGTTGTTTAGCAACAGGGCTAAAGGTTTCATAATAGTCCACCACTTTAGTTTAAAGAAATCCCTTAGCAACTAGCCTTGCTTTATATCTAGCTATGGAGCCATCTAAGTTTATTTTCAGTCGAAAGACCCATTTGCAGCCAATGGCTTGCTTGGTGGATGGAAGAGAAACTAAAGGCCAAGTGCCTTGTTTTTGCAAGGCTTGATATTCCTCAAGCATGACAACCTGCCAATCAAGAGAAGTAGATGCTTCTTGAAAGGACTGAGTTTCAATAGGATGAGCAGATGCCAGCAAACAAGCAGCAGAAGAAAATTTGGCTTTAGATTTGGTGAGTATGGAGTAAGAATTAGAAGATGAAAGAGGAGGAAGATTTATAATAATAAAAAAAAAAAAGAGAAGAAATGGGAATTTAAGGGGAAGTTTGTTGTGAAGGAATTTAAGGTGAAGTGTGTTGTGAAGTACGGATGATAGAAGAAGGAGCAGCAGTGGATACAGGAGATACAGAGGTTGCTACTGTTGCTGCAGGTGGAGACAGCACCACTGCAGCTGGAGCAAGAGGAGAAGAGACAAGTGCTGCTGGTGCAGAGACTAAAGAGAGGATGATGGAACATGAGAAGAAGACCAAAAGAATTATGTAAAGTAGTAAGATAAGACAAAAGAGAGGAAGATGGAACTGTTGAGGATGAAGAAGAAGGAAAAGACTAAAAATGAAAAGTAAGTTCATCAAACACAACATGTTTAGAGACATAGACCTTGTTGGTACTAGGATCAAAACACCTATAACCTTTAACAGAAGGTTGATAGCCTATAAACACACATGGAATAGATCTAGGTTGAAGTTTATGAGAGTTGTAAGGCTTGAGCCAAGGATAACATCTGCAACCAAAAGTTCTTAAGAACTGATAATTAGATTTTTAAAAAAACAAGACCTCAAAAGGCGTTTTGTTGAAAACACAGAGGTAGCAAGTGCATCAAACCAATAATTCAAAGGCAAATAAGATTGATGCATAAGAGTTATGGTTGTCTTAATAAGATGCCTATGTTTTCTCTCTACCACACCATTCTGGGTAGGTGTGTAAGCACAAGTTAATTGATGCTCAATGCCTTTTTGTTTGAAAAATTCTTGAAATGGAGTGCTACGATATTCACCCTCATTATCACTTCTTAACACATGTAACTTGGTAGTGAATTGTGTTTCAACAAAAGACTTAAATTCCAGAAACTTAGTGAATACCTCACTCTTATAATAAAGAGGAAAAAGCCAAGTGAATTTGCTAAAGTCATCAATGAACAGTACATAGTATTTATAGCTTGAATAAGAAGCTAAAAAAGGACCCCATACATCAGTGTGTATAAGAGCTAGAGGTTTATTAACAGAGGAATTGGATAAGCTAAAAGGTAGCCTATGACTCTTAGAAACACAACAATGTTCACATAGATTGAGGTTTTAATAGTAGACAAATGACTATGAGTAAGAACATGGTGAAGCTTCCTGGAAGAAGGATGCCCAAGTCTAAAATGCCAATTAGGAGCAGCTTGAGTTGAAGTTGAACCAGGAGAAGAGGCCTGTGTAGAACAAGTCTTTGTGAAACAAGACAAGCAAACTAGAGAAGAAGTTGTAGAAGAAGAAGAAGATACAAGAGGATAAAGGCCATGAGAATAGGAGCCTCTATACAGCACCTTCTGAGTAGTCTTGTCTTGAATAACAATAGAATGTTCATCAAAAGTAATGGTACAATGATTGTCTAAGGCTAATTGATGAACTGAAAGCAAGTTGGAAGAAATAAAAGGAACATAAAGCATGTTGGTGAGAAGAAATAGAAACTTATGAGTGAAAAGTAAATCATTACCAGTATATGAAATAGGTAAGGTAGAATAATCACCAATAGCCACTTGATCATGTCCGGGATAAGATTGATATGTGGACAAATTACTCAGGTCATTGGTCATATGACTGGTGGTTGCTGAGTCTAATAACCAATTTGAAGCAAAGGAGGAAATAGATGATGGTGAAGTTATAGCTGGTGTTGCAGCCACATAGGCTTTGAGTGGCTATGAAGGATTGGGATGATTTGTCTAATTGGGATGATTTGTCTAATAAGAGAAGTCCATTCTGAACCAACAATCTATGGCAGAATGATTAGCCTTACCACAGATCTGACAGTTCACAGAACTGGAAATGTGACTTGTCCTACCACCTTTTTGATCCCTAGGATATTGATCCCTTGGATATTAATGACCTCCTCTGGTTGGAAAGGAACTAGACTAAGAACCAGAATGAGAAGAAGAAGAACCTCTATAGCCTCATCTACCTCTAGTGGAGTAACCTCTGCCTCGAGAACCTCTAAAGCCTCCTCTATAGCCTCTAGTAGCAGAATATGCAAAAGGAATTTCTGTAGTCTAAGAGTGTTTGAGAGAAGACTCAACATGGATGGACTCAAAACAAAGAAAAGCAGACAACTCTTCTAAGGAAATAGGGGCATATTTGGCCCTAATTGTGGTTCCTTTTCATCCACAAGTGACAAAGCTAAAGAAAACTGATCTGAAACAGCTTTGAATTGACTCAAATAATCTTCCATTGTAGAGCCTTTCTTAATAATTCGACTGAGTTTGTTCTTTAACTGATGAATGTGAGATCGAGAAAGAGATGTGAATCTTTGCAAGAACAGTCCAAACCTCAGAGCTAGACTGACAATGGATCACAAATATGTAAATAGATGATGATAATGTGGCTGATATACAGCTCAACAGATGAGCATCGACAGTGATCCACTGTGTATATGCAGGATTTAGAACTTCATGACTGTTGGAATCAAGAACAACTGAGAGAGGACATACCTCTGATTCATCAATGTATCCAAGAAGCTTTGTAGCTTTCATAATATTGTGCAATTGACGCTTCCAAAATATGTAGTTTGTTGCATCAAGCTTGGTTGTTACAAGAGCATTGAGATTGGAGATCAGCAATGTCAGATTTGAAGGTAAAGAAGGTAAAGAAGAGGAAGAACTAGAAGATACAGAGATTACTGTCGTAGAAGGGTTAGGGTTTGGAGTCACCATTAGAGGACCTTTGTTCGTAGGAGCTCTATAGCTTTGATACCATAAAGAAATTGAGCTTTATTTCATTCAATGTTTAATACAGAGGATCTTTATGCATTATATACATGTGATGTAATGCTATCACCGTAACCACTAACTAACTGCCTAATCTAACCACACTTACAATGAACTAATTATAGTTCTAACAAATTAACAACTGCAGGCTTCATTAAGGGCTGAAGCTGGAGCTGCTGTGTGATTGAGCTAAAGTTGGAGCTGCTACTGAAGCTGCTATGTGATGCAGCCTTGACTGTGCTGCTATTGCTCTGCAGCTAGGCATGGTTACTGTTGTTGCTGCTCTGTAGCTAGGCATAGCTGGCTCTGGCTCAGATATCTTATCACTTATATGTTGTAGTGAGGAGAGAAAAAATTCGAGAAAGTGAAACAGTAATTAAAAATGTGATACTTAAAAACCTTCTATAATTTTTAGTACAGCATACAGTAAGTTGGCAGTAGTACTAATCACACTCTTTCTTTTTTCACAAAGGTTAAAAAAAGATAAGACAAAATGACTAACGCATGCTGCTCTCTTTTTAATTACTGTAAACTCTTCCCATTAAGAGAACCTATAATTGTGTGTGGCACTAACATTTCTTTTTTCACATCTTTGATTCAGTTAAGTAACTTGAAAAAGACGATTTAAGCTTTTCCTTTTAAGAGAATCTAATCCCAAAGTATTTGGTTGACTAGAAGAAGATCAGAGTGAATATCTTCACCTTCATATGTATAGTTACTTTTCCTTTTAAAGAGAATCTAATCCCAAAGTATTTGGTTGACTGAAAAAAGACCAGAGTGAATATCTTCACCTTCATATGTATAGTTACTTTTAGCATGATTTATTATTCTAGAGGAGCCATATTTTCAACAGTCAGGTCCCGTAAGTTTCTATAGTAAGAAGACAATACTGCCCCTTAATCAAATGTGATCAACAAACATAGGTTTTATATTGAAAATGCTGATATTATGAGTCTTTTGGTTTGTAATGAATGGATATAATATGTCATATCATTTTGTGAAGAGAGGCCTCAAGTCAAGCGAAAAGAAAAATTCGAACAAAAGATATATATTTGCCATTTGTAACCTCTTAACTACGGGCATATAGGACTTTTCACATACTCCGTGCCCTTCCAATTCAAAGTGTGCTCACACCAGATATCTGGAAGGAATCCCCACACAACCCACCCCCCCACATCCATGGTCGGGCAGTCCTTAAAGAGGTTCCTCAGCTCAGACCTTTTGCTTTACACTAGCTTTATCTTTATCATTTGACCCTCTCTTTTACCCCTTCTTTGAACAACTTCTCTATATATAGAGCCTTGCATCACAGCCTTTGTAGCAGAACAGAAGACAAATCACAACTTCCTTTTTTTTACCCTTTAGTTTTGTGTATAATACAGTTGTTTGTGTGAAGTTGATAGAAATGGCAACTCAGGCAAATTATCAGTTTTTAAAAGTTGTAGAGAAATCCTTTGGTCTAAAAGGAAATCAACCACCTCCCTACAAAGTTTATTATCTTCAGCAGGTGACTGAATTAGCTCCTCCTCCTCCTCCTCCTCCTCCTCCTCAGGCGGTGGCGGTGATCGATTGCTATGAAGCAGCAAAAAAGTATAACGGTGTTCTGCTTGTGGATTACAGTAGTAAGAGAAAACCAAAACCAGTTCGTGTGGGTCTGTAGGGGCTGTATGTATGTTTTAAATGCCTATAGGCTATCGATTTTAGTAGTTAAACATGGTTAATCTCTTGTATTATAGATGTGTTATGTACTGTCTACAAGGCCTTTTCAGGGCTTTGTTGTTGCTGTAAGATCTGCTACACTAGTGTTAATGAAGTTTGCGAGTTTAAAAAATCACTTTTTTGCTTCAGACTTTTTGGTCTATGATTCTTTTTTCTTTTTTCTTTTTTCTTTTTTAATTTGTATTAGAAATTTTTACTTTTTGGTCCGTCTAATATACAAGAATCTGAAAAGAAAATTCTAAAAAAATTTCATTAAAAAAAAAATCTACTGGTTTTTACTTTTTTTTTTTTTTTTTTTTGGTGTGTGTGGGGGTATAATAAAGTTTAAAATAGTAAAAACTGTCAAATTCATATAAAAAAACACTTCAGATATGAATTACTCTAATGATTTCATTTAAGTACAAATTTGATTAAAAACTTCATTAGACTGGTAAATTTGAGATAGTTTAAAAAAAATTGAAATGCCCTTAATTTAAGTAAAAATTTAAATAAAACTCAATTTGATATAAGTTGTCAATTTTATTAAACTTTATGAAATATCATTAAAAAAATTATCTATTCCATATATTGCACAAGTCATTTGTTAGTTTTGGAAAACACTATGGACCTTATACCTAAAAAGAAAAATGTCATAATTTTAAATTTTTAGAGTCATAATTAAAATAAATAAAAAAAATCATAACTAAACACAACATAAGCTACTGAAAAGCTTATGAGTGATAATAAAAATAATATTGTAATTAAAGAAAAAAATTTATCATAATTAAAGAAGAAAATGATATAATTAAGAATGCATATAATACATAATTTTTAAAGAGGTATATATTAAAATTTCCCGTTAGTTTAAAAAAAATAAAAAAATAAAAAAATGAGTAATGCATATGGAATGCAATTATCATTTGTCCAACAAAAGAGAGAAAAAAAATTGGGTAAATTACACTTATACTCCTGAGATTTGGATTTAATACATATCATATTCTGATATTTGAAAAATTACACTAACTCCCTTATCATTGTAATTATTTAAACGGAATGAAAATATTGAACTCATGCACTCTCTCTTTTCTTACTTTACTTTATTTTCTTTATTTTATTTCATTTACTTTGCTTTACTCTCTTTTTTCAATATAATTTTCTCTATTTTTCTGACCTGGTGGTGGCCAATACTATGTATAAGAAGAGGGGTGAGCATTTGATAACCTTTAAAAGCGGATTAGTAAAGAGCCAAATAGATTACTTTTTAGTGAGAAAAGTAGACCACCTAAAATGTAATGATTGTAAGGTGATTCTTGAAAAGTGCCTGACTTCTCAATATAGGATTTTGGTACTAGATTTATATTTTGGAGGGCAATACCAAGCTAAAAAGGACGGTGAGCGTCGTAGGACGAGATGGTGGGACCTAAAAGGAGATAAACTAGAAATATTTAAAAATCGAATGGATAAGGAAGGTAGTTGGGATTTGGAAAATGATGCTAACATTATGTGGAACTCGATAGCCAATTGTATGAGAAGAATCTCAAGGGTAGTGCTTGGAGAGTTGAAAGGAACGAAACCCAACTCTAGGAAAACTTGGTGGTGGAGGGAAAAGGTTTAAGTGGTAGTTAAGGCAAAAAAAAAAGTGCTTTAAAAAGTGGCAGAATGATAGAACTGAGGAAAACCTTAAAAGTTATAGATTGGCTAATAAAGAGATCAAGAAAGTAATGAGAGAGGCTAAGTTGAGAGCTTATGATGACCTATACACTAGACTAGGTAGTAAGGAAGGAGAGAATAGGGTATACAAACTTGCTAAGATATGGGAGAGAAAAACAAGATACTTTAATCAAGTTAAATGCATCAAAAGTGAGGATTCTAAAGTATTAGTGAAGGATGAAGAGATTAAGGAAAGATAAAAGAATTATTTTGAGAAACTATTAAATGAAGAACATGGAGGTACGACAAAAAAGGAAGAAATAACCAGTAATACAATAAACCAAAACTATAGGTTCTATTACAAGATTAGGAACTTTGAAATGGAGATTGCACTTAAGAAGATGAAATTAAATAAGGCTTTAGAACCCGATGATATCTCTATTGAAGCTTGGAAGTATTTAGGTAAAAAAGGAGTTGATTGGTTGACTAGGTTGTTTAGCAAAATTTTGTTGACTAGGAACATGCCAGATGAGTGGAGAAAGAGTATTTTAGTGCCAATCTATAAGAATAAAGGTGATGTCCAGAATTGCAACAACTATAGAGGAATCAAGTTAATGTGTCATATAATAAAAGTGTGGGAGAGGGCGATGGAATGTCGATTACGAGATATAACAGAGGTGTCAGAGAATCAATTTAGGTTTATGCCTGGCAAGTCAACAATGGAAGTGATCTATCTTTTAAGGAGAGTAATAGAAAAGTATAAAGAAAAGAAAAGAGACATTTATATGGTGTTTATCGACCTTGAGAAAGCATATGATAGAGTGCCCCGTGATATAATATGGTGAGTGTTAGAGAAAAAATGGGTGACAAAAGGTTATATTGATGTGATTAGAGACATGTATGAAGGGTGGTGACCACTATTAGATTACCAGCTGGAGAGACAAATGAATTTCTTATCACTATAGGGTTACACCAAGGATCTACCTTAAGTCCTTATTTTTTTGCTTTAGTTATGGATGAGTTGACGAGAAATATTCATGACGACGTGCCATGGTGTATGCTTTTTACAGACGATATTGTATTAGTGGATGAGACTACAGAAGAAGTTAACACAAAATTGGAGATTTGGAGAAAAACTCTTGAATCTAAAGGATTCCGGATAAGCAGAACTAAGACAGAGTACATGGAATGTAAATTTAGTAACAGTAACAATGAAAGCAAAGGAGAAGTAAAGATTGAGAACCAAGAACTGCCTAAGAGTGAACATTTTCGTTATTTAGAGTCGATTATCACAACAGCAGGGGAGATTGATGCAAATGTGGCCCATAGGATTAAAATAGGATAGTGTAAGTAGAGAAGTGCGTCTAGGGTGCTGTGCGATAAATGAATACCCATTAGACTAAAAGGTAAGTTCTATAGAACGACTATTAGACCGACAATGTTGTATGGGACGGAATGTTGGACAACTAAGAAACAACATATAGATAAGATGAGGATGCTAAGGTGGATGTATGGTAAGACTAGACAAGACAGAATTAGAAATGAATGTGATGATACTGTTTATTCCAGGTGACGGGTCGGACTGATCCACGCTCCTTAAGCCTGTGTCCGAATGACCAAGCCCACTAGAAGACCTGCACAAGAGTTCAACGGGGAACGGGGAGTCCCCCAGTAAACCCTCCGACGAGCAAGTTAGAGAGAGAAGTAGAATGTAGAGATGAATTGGAGATAGAAAGCTTAACCTTCTTCCCGTCTTTGACGTCTGCTTATATCCTCTGGTAATCATTTCGTTGTCCCTTCCGACCTGCCACCTTGGCCGAAAGTCTATGCTCTAGTTTACCTTGTTCATGTTGAAGTCGTTTTATCCCGACGGAGAGGGGTTATCGCAATAAATGTTGTAAGGGGCTTCATTAATGGCGATGTGCAGTGGCAATAACTTTGCAAATCTTTGTCTGCTTATGTGACTTGCTCTTCTCTTGTCATGTGTCTTGATGTCATTGGTTCTCGTTGCTACGTGGGGCTTTAGCCATGCTGGACTTTAGTATTTGAGTTATGTATTGGGCCCTAAATGGTAAGCTATAATCTTTATGGGCTTACCCATGACAGTAGTCCCCCATTCCCAAGTGCAGCTTTAGTCCAACGAAGGGAATCATAAAGAAAACGAGGATTATGAGAGACCGGCCATAAGGCCGACCGAGAGGAGTGACCGACCATAAGGAGGGCCGACCGCGAAGGGTGGCCGAGTGAAGGGACCGACCATGAGGAAGGCCGACCGCGAAGGGTGGCCAAGCGGAAGGACCGACCATGAGGATGGCCGATCGCGAAGGGTGGCCGAACGGAAGGATCGACCATGAGGAGGGCCGATCGCGAAGGGTGGCCGGGCTGAGTGACTGGCCATGAGAAGGGCCGACCGCGAAGGGTGGCCGAACGGAGGGACCGACCATAAGGAAGGCCGACCGCGAAGGGTGGCCGCGTAGAGGGACTGACCATGACGAGGGCCGACCGCGAAGGGGGAGTAGCGGTGCGCGGGGCTCGAGAGACGGCGGGGCACGTGGTGATTTGAAGTGGAAAAGACAGGGTAGGAGAAGGGGGCAGTGAATCGTGGTCGTACACATGGTAGAATCCTGTAGTGGGGAAGGTTAGGCGTTGGGCAAGAAGTGAAACGATAGGTCATTATAGGGTGTCAAAAAGACAGTTTTGGCGGATTGTTGAAAATTTTCAAACTGGCGAAAATTAATTGTGACCCTTGGAATATAGGCAAGCCTTGGGCTTTTAGTATTATCCGTTTTACATATCTCTTTGCAAACAACCAAAATATTCCAAGTATAAGCTCCTTTGTGTCGAGTGATACCCCTTTGTAACATTTTGTGGACTATCTCGCACAAGCATCTGAAGCTATTCACAGACACACAAGAGGGATGGCCCAAGAGGAAGCAACAACTGCGAGGGTTGATCCATTGAGGGATGACGATGTGGTGGATTTGGCAAAACAATATCGCACGGAGCGTAGGGAGGGGGAGGGAGTGAGTCAGGCTGTGCAGGCTCGTCCCTGGACAATAATTTCAGATGCGAGACCTATTAGTCAGGTGGAACCAGACCATTGGCACACCAAACTGGACAGATCCGTGCTGACGGCAGAGGAGTTGGAGGGAATAAGGAAGAAGTATCAAATTTCCTCGGAGATAGGACTAAGATTACCTATAACCAAGGAGAGGGCATCAGACGTGCGGCCGAGCAAATTTAGTCTGTACGAGGAGGCGTTGCGAGGGGGTTTGAGGCTACCTCTCCCCCAAGTAGTGGTGGAAGTGCTGAACAAGCTAGACGCGGCGCCAGGGCAACTGATGTCGAACACCTAGAAGATAGTAATGGCGTGCGCGAGTGCCTGACCGCAGGCGACCGGAAGGACGTCGATGACAATAGAGGAGTTCTTCTCCTGCTACAAGGCCTCCGGTCAGCAGGAGACCTGGGTGACGCTGCAAGCGGTGGCGAGGCGAGGTCTAGTGGCGAGTCTTCCATCATCGGTGAAGGGGTGGAGACCGAGATGGGTCTTTGTGACGGAGAACGGTGGGCTGGGGTGCGCACAACGTGGAAGGTCCCCGCAAAATCAGTCGAGCCTAAGTTGGGTGTTGAGGCCGAAGACCGAGTAAAGAAGGTGAGGGAATGGAGGGAAGAGAAGGGGGTAAGATGGGATGAGTTGGTCCTGCCTTCAACGTTATTCGCCCTAAAATTAGGACCGCAACCGTTGGGGGAGGACCCAACAAGGGAAGAGTTTGAGGGGCAACGGAAGGCGGAGGAGGAGGAGGAAAGGAGACTGTTCGCTCGAGCGGACAAGTACAAGGAGACACAGTTGGGGCCCACTCTAAAGTCGATCGCGAGAGAGCGAATCTGACTACGCTCGAAGCCGCTGGGGAGGAAGGATCTAGGAGGCTTTGAGCTGCGACCGCCCCCAGTGGATCCTCTGAAGGAGAGGAACAAAAAGGAGATGAAGACTTTGAAGAAGAAGAAGAGAGTGAAGGAGAGTGAGGGGGAGCCTGCCTTGAAAATGAGGAATGAGGTGACGGCGGAGGAGACCCCCGAAATGGGGTTGGGGGAAGCAGCAAAAGGGATGGAGAGTGGGGCGACTGGCCTTGATGAACAAATGGAAAGTGGGGCGATCGACGCTGAGCAGAGGGCAGAGCCACAGCCTAAGGAGGGTCTTGCGTCCTAAGGAGAAGGAGAAAGGGCTGGGATGAAAACCGCCTTCTACCACGTCCCAGCAGTGTCTGGACCAGTGGAAGGAGAAGGGAGAGAAGCCAGGATGGCTGCAGATCGCCTCTTAGGGGTAGTAGAAGACGCAGCCGTGCGCTCGGTGGCTGGTTTTACTGAGGCAGAGCTGCTAAAGGGATTATGCTCTACCCAGATGGAGGCAACTGCCTTAGCAGGAGCCCTGTTGAACAAGGCGGCGGCGACGAAGGGTGAAGTGAGGAAGGAGAGGGAAAAGTTGGGGCAGGTAGAGGCCTAGCTTGAAAATTTCAAGAAGGAGAGCGCAGGCTGGAGGAAGGCTGTGTGGAGTGCGTGTGCCAGGGGGTTGGAGGAGGCTCGGAAGGCGAAGAAGATGGGGGTGTTGGCGATGGTGCAGAGCAATGTTGCCAATCATGCCCATGCTGAGCTGCTCGCGGCCAAGTTGGAGCTGGAGAACGAACGCCGCAAGGTGGTGTCGCTCGAGTTCCAGCTAGTTGGCGAGCAGAAGAAGCTGGAAGAGGCCTAGAAAGCCTGCACTGTCGCCAACGAACGGTGGGATGAGGCGAAGACTTATAACGAGGATCTGCGCGCCCAGTCGATCAAAGAAAAGGAAGAAGCAGATCTGAAGATCGCGGGATTGAAGAAGGATCTGGCAGACGAGCACGCCAGGGCAGCGGCAGAGAAGGCGGGGTTGGAGAAGGAGTTAGAGGGAGAAAAGACCAAGGCAGCCTCTGAAAGGGCAGCATATCCTGACTTATGCGTCGCAGCAGTAGAGTAGTTCAAGGGGTCTGCTGGCTTTCAGATGGCTGTCGATGCCGCGATGGCCAACAACTTGGCGAGAGAGGGGTCTGGGGGGGCTGGCCCGTCGGGAGCGACCGCTGGGAGTAAGAGTAAAGAAGAAGTGATCCAAAGCTTCCAACGGTCGGATTTCTACAAACACGAGATGGCTGAGTTCTGAGACAGCGGCTGGAAGATGTTTAAATGCAAAGCAGAAGAGCTGTTCCAAGACTTAGACTTCAGCAGTGTAAAGATTGACGAAGACGACGTGGCCCAGACCCCCTTAGATGAGGGTGTTGAAGAAGAAGACCTCGTCTCAAGTGAAGAAGAATGATTGGTGTGAACAAAATTTGTACTCGGAGTTTTGGTTTTTTTTTTTTTTTTGGAATTTCTGTAATAAACTTATGTATAAGTTTGTGAACGAATAAAATTATGAGTTGTGTTTGTGTTTTTATGCTATTGTCTGTATTGTTTGAGGAATGAAAGTGGTGACTTACACAGGGCTTGTGTATAAATTATTGTGAAGTTTAAAATGTAAGAAAATCTCAACGCAGAGTGAAGTTTAAAATGTAGGAAAACCTCAATGCAGAGTGAAGTTTAAAACGTAAGAAAACCTTAATGCAGAGTGAAGTTTAAAATGTAAGAAAACCTCAATGCAGAGTGAAGTTTAAAATGTAAGAAAACCTCAATGCAGAGTGAAGCTTAAAATGTAAGAATGTTAAAAACGTGAAGTTATGAATCACGACCCAGCAAGGAGCCAGTCTGACTTGGAAAACGTTAAACTGGAATTTGACTAAGTATGGAAACTATGCCACAATCATAAAGTTGCAAGAATGGCCTTGTCCGAGCGTTTCATTCGTGCTCAGTTCGGGTTGAGCCATGATTAGCTTGGTCGGGCTGTCTCTTCAAGTAACTCAGTCTGGCTGAGCTCTTCATGCTCAGTCTGATTGAGGCTTTAAGTGACTCAGGTTGGCTGAGCTCTTCATGCTCAGTCTGGCTGAGGCTTTATGTGACTCAGTCTGGCTGAGCTCTTCATGCTCAGTCTGGCTGAGGCTTGTCGTGCTCAGTCTGGCTGAGGCTTGTCGTGCTCAGTCTAGCTGAGCTCTTCATGCTCAGTCTGGCTGAGGCTTTAAGTGACTCAAGTTGGCTGAGCTCTTCATGCTCAGTCTGGTTGAGGCTTTAAGTGACTCAGGTTGGCTGAGCTCTTCATGCTCAATCTGGCTGAGGCTTTAAGTGACTCAGTCTGGCTGAGCTCTTCATGCTCAGTCTAGCTGAGGTTTTAAGTGACTCAATCAGGCTGAGCTCTTTATGCTCAGTCTGGCTGAGGCTATTCACGCTCAGTCTGGCTGAGGCTTGTCGTACTCAGTCTAGCTGAGGCTTTAAGTGACTCAGTCTGGCTGAGCTCTTCATGTTCAGTCTGGCTGAAGCTTTAAGTGACTCAGTCTGGCTGAGCTCTTCATGCTCAGTCTGGCTGAAGCTTTAAGTGACACAGTCTGGCTGAGGCTGCAAGTGACTTAGTTTGGCTGAGCTCTTCATGCTCAGTCTGGCTGAGGCTTGTAACTGAGTGCTGTAATCAAAACATTATTGAGGCACCACACAGATAATTGAGATATAAGATTGTTGTCGTGTAAAATGTTGCCCATTTGATCAGAAATTTACATCATGTGAGAGAAGAAGAAGAACATTCAAGTGTGTAGATTGCCAAAAAAGAAAATACAATAACTGATTAATACAAAAATAGGGATTTATTGAAAATAACGCTTCAAGTGTTTGGCATTTCACGAATGGGGGAGGTCTCGGCCTTCCATGTCTTGAAGTCGATAAATGCCCAGACGAGGTCTGGCTTTGACAAGGTAAGGTCCTTCCCACTTGGCTGCCAATTTGCCCTCAGCCGGATTTTTGGTGGCAAGGGATACTTTGCGTAAAATAAGGTCCCCCACGGCAAATTCCTTCAGTCGGACTTTGCAGTTGTAATGTGTTCTCATTTTCTGTTGGTATGAGGCCCGTTTGACAGCAGTGGTTTCTCGAAGCTTTTCAATTAGGTCTAGGTCTGCCCGACGCAGCTCCTCAGTTAGTTCTGGATTCGGATATAGAATTCTTGGGGTAGGCAGACCGATTTCCACTGGGATGACCGCCTCAGCGCCGTATGTTAAGCGAAAGGGGGTCTCCCTAGTGGGAGTTCGAGCGGTAGTGCGGTAGGCCCAGAGTACATTCGGTAATTCCTCAGCCCAGAGTCCCTTAGCAGCTTCCAGCTTAGTTTTGATGATCTTGAGAAGAGAATGATTGGTAACCTCAACTTGGCCATTGGCTTGGGGATGATTTGGGGAAGAGAAACATGGCTAGATTTGAAGTTCTGCACAGAATTTCCTGAACTTGGCATTGTCGAATTGTTTGCTGTTGTCGGAGACGATGGCTTGAGGGATGCCAAATCTGCATACGATCGACTGCCAGATGAATCTGGTTGTGTTCCGCTCGGTAATTGTGGCAAGGGGTTCTGCCTCCACCTATTTAGTGAAGTAATCAATGGCGATAATGGCAAATTTGGTTTGGCCTCGACCAGTGGGCAATGGGCCAACTAGGTCGATCCCCCATTTGGCGAATGGGTAGGGACTGCAAAGTGTGATCAATTTTGTAGGAGGAGCATGGAGGATGTTGGCAAAACGCTGGCACTTATCATATTTGAGCACGAAGTCTATCGTATTTTGATTGAGAGTAGGCCAGAAATAACCAGCGCGAAATATTTTGTGGACTAGGGCCCGGGCGCCCGAATGATTACCACAGATACCCTCATGGACTTCCCTCATCACGTAGGTTGCTTAAGCAGGATTGAGGCATCGCAGGTATGGGCATGAAAAACCGCGTTTGTACAAGAGGCCGCTGACAAGAATGTAGTTGGACGATCGGGACCTAACTTTGGCGGTCTGCTATTTGTCGGCTGGCAATTCCCCCGTTGTCAGTAATAGAAAGATGTCGGTCACCCATGGAATAAGTTTATTTTGGAGGAAGTAGACTTGCTACTGAGTTGGGGAAATGGCAAGGTGGGCCAGGTACTCGAGGCGGACACCGTGGCTGAGGTCTGACTGATTTGCCGAAGTTAACTGAGCCATTTCATCTACTTTGGAGTTTTTCATCCGAGGGATGTGTTTAATGTGGAAATTATTGAAGAAGCGAGCAAGAGGGAGTGCGATATCCCTATAAGCCCGCATTGTGTCTTCCTTGGCATCGAATTCCCCCATGATTTGTCCGACAATAAGCTGGGAATCGCTGAACACTTGGATGTGGCTGACACTAATGTCTCTGGCGAGCTGAAGACCTGTGATCAATGCTTCATATTCAGTCTCATTATTGCTTGCATTGAACAAGAAGCGGAGAGCACATTTGAAATAACCACCCTCAGGGGCGGTGAGGATGAGACCAGCCCCACTGTCTTTTTTGTGAGATGATCTGTTGGCGTTGAGGGTCTAAGAGTTGGGGTTTTCTGGCTCGGTGGGGAGTGGCAGGGGCGGAAGAGCTGTGGTTGGAGCGGGATTAGTGAATTCCAGGATGAAATTGGCAACAGCCTGCCCTTTAATCGTCGTTCGAGGCCGGTAAGAGATGTCAAATTGGCTAAGCTCGACCGACCATTGCATAAGTCTTCCGGAAAGCTTTGGTTGTTGCATTATCTTCTTTAATGGTTGGTCAGTGAGGACTACTATGGAATGGGCTTGGAAGCAAAGACGGAGTCGTCTGGAGGTGGTGACTAAAGCCAAGTTCTAACAATGGGTAATTTTGTTCCGCGCCTCTGAGAGCCCGACTGATGTAGTAGACCGATCGTTGGACAGAGCTATATTCCCTGATGAGTGCTGCACTGACTACGGTGTTTGACACAGCTAAATAGAGAAAGAGGGGTTCGCCCGTGATTGCCTGAAAAAGTATGGGGGGTTGGCCATGCACTGTTTCAACTGCTGAAAGGCCTCTTCGGACTCTGCCGTCCACTCAAAAGTTTGCCGAAGAACTTTGAAGAAGGGGAGACACTTGTCCGTTGCGTGAGAAATGAAGCGGTTGAGGGTGGCAACTCGGCCAGTAAGCCTCTGAACCTCATTAACCGTTCTGGGTGACTGCATTTCAATTAAGGCCTTGATCTTTTGGGGGTTAGCTTCGATGCCCTGCTAACTGACCATGAAACCCAAGAACTTTCTAGATTCTACGCCGAAGGCGCATTTCTCCGGATTGAGCTTCATTTGATGCTTTCGTAGAGTGGTGAAGGTCTCTCGCAAGTCAGCCAGATGATCAGTGGAGAGCTTGCTCTTGACTAGCATGTCGTCGACATATACTTTCATGTTCCAGCCTATCTAGTGATGAAAGACGGCATTAACCAACCGTTGGTAAGTGGCTCCAGTATTTTTCAACCCAAATGGCATCACACGGTAATGGTAGGTGCATCGGTCGGTGATAAAGAAGGTATGTTCCTAGTCAAGCGGGTGCATCAAAATTTGGTTGTATCCAGATAAGGCATCCATGAAACTGGGCATTTGATGGCCGCCCGTAGCATCAACCAGCAGATCTATGCGAGGAAGATGATAGCTGTCTTTGGGGCAAGCTCGGTTGAGGTCGGAGTAGTCAACACAGAGTCGCAATTTACCATTGTTTTTACGACCCAGAACCACATTCGACAGCCATCTGAGATAGTCCACATTTGTGATAAACTGTGCCTCAAGGAGCTTATTTACTTTAGAAGCAATAAGGTTATTGCCCTCCGGGTGAAAAATGCGCTGCTTCTAGCAGATGGGTCGGAAATTGGACTTAATGCTGAGACGGTAGGTGATGAAGGAGGGGTCAAAACCTGGCATGTCGGAGTAGGTCCAAGAAAATACATCGTTGTGCTCAATCAGGAGGGCGGTGAGGTCGGCCTTGACCTGGGAGGATAGTTGACTGCCGATCTTGGTAGTTTTTGCCGGGTTGGTAGGATCGATAAGGACCTCGACAAGCTCTTCAATTGGTTCCCCCCTAACCAGCTCCTCCTCATCTCTAACGTCAAGTCCTTCAACGATCATGGCCTCCTTGAGCTTGACCTCTTTAAGTGAGGCAACATAATATTCCCTGGCCACAGTCTGCTCTCCCCTGACCATGCCGACCCTAAGATTGGTGGGGAAGTTGATGGCAAGATGGAAAGTGGATGTGATAGCTTGGAAGGCATTTAGGGTGGTGTGGCCGAGGATGATGTTGTGGGCGGAGGGACAGTCGACGACCAGAAAAGTAAGTAACTTGGTGGTCTGCCGTGGGTATTCTCCGATGGTGATGGAAAGATCGATGGAACCGATGGAGGTCACCCGGTCCCCAGTGAAACCGACCAACGGAGTTTGGAGAGGAGATAGACTTTCTTCCCCGATCTTGAACTGGCGGAAGGCATTTAGGAAGATAATGTTTGAAGAACTGCCATTGTCGACGAGGACCCGTCTGACTTTGTAATTGGAGAGGAGGGCAGAAATGACGAGGGGTCGTCATGGGGGTAACGGATGCCTGTGCGATCGGCTTTCGTAAAGGTAATGGGCTCTATCCACTGCTTGGGCTGTTTTGGAGGGCGGTCTAATGTGGCAACTTCTTTGTCTAAGCCTTGTCTTATTTTTCTGAGTTCTGCCCGCTGAACCAAGCGAGATGGACCTCCACATGCAAGCCCGCGGGCTATGACTTTAATTTCTCTGACAGGGGGGGTGGGGTTACCTTGTGCTCGGGGTTGCTGTGGGGGGCGATCATGGCTGGGGTTAGGTTGTACTGGTTGACGGGGAGGAGTGCGCCGGCGGTTGTTTCTGATGGGTTCGGTCCTTTGCCTTTGCTGAGGGTAGGTGTCCGTGAACCGATTGAGACGCCCCTGACGTATCAAGCCCTCGACCTGATCTTTGAGGTTAACACACTCCTAAGTATTATGACCGTGGTCCTGGTGAAAACGACAATATTTGGACTGGTCTCGACGATTGGAAGGAGATCGTGATGGTTGGGGTCATTTCAGGGGGTAGTCTCATTGGATCTGATTGAGGACTTGTTCCATGGGGGAATTAAGGGGTGTGTATCGTTCGAACCGACCGGGCGGTCAGGCTGGTGCCGACCGATCGGCTCTGGGGGGTCGGTCAGTATACTGAGGTGTTTGGTTATTGTACTGGGTGTTTCTGGTTTCTGAGTCCTTTCTTTTCTCTCTGGGGGTCAGGTTTTTGGCTTGGCGAGCGGCTAGGGAATCTTCTGCGTTCATGTATTTTTGGACTTCGGAAAGAAGGGTTGCCATGGAGGTTGTGGGGTTTTTTGAGAGGGAGAAAAGGAAATCAGATGATCGTAGGCCGGCCATGAATGCCGTGAGGATGACCTTGTCATCGTTTTTCGCCACCTGCAGGGCTTCGGTATTGAAGCGGGTGACAAAGCTGCGTGGCAACTCCCCCTCAGTCTGATGGATGTTGAGGAGCTGGTTTGCCGAACACCGCTGGAGCTGGGCTCCAATGAAATGGCTGAGAAATGAGTCACTGAGATGCTGGAAAGTGGAGACAGAGTCTACTGGTAGTTGACTAAACCAGAGTCGAGCCAACCTCTTGAGTGTCACGGGGAAAGCCCGACACATGATTTCATCGGGGAATGCATGGAGGATCATGAGGGTTCTGTTGGTTTCTAAGTGATCGACTGGGTCCGTTGTACCATCAAAAGAGTCGATCGTAGGCATTTTGAACTTAGGAGGTAGAGGTTTGTCCCCGATGGAGGCAACAAATGGGGAGTTGGCTGTGGTAGATGGTTTATGCTGTATGTTCTGCATGACCCCTTGGAGTTGGAGCTTCATGGCTCGGAGTTCGGCGTCCCAGAGAGGAATGTTGTCACCACTGGAAGAAAACGGGAGCTGGGCGCTGCTGGCTCTCCTTCAGGGGTTGGTGTCGGGATCGATGGATGTGGGCCCTGGGGTGGCAGGTTCATACCTGGGGGAGAGGATTGCAAGCCTTCCAAGTTGAGTGAATTAAGCTGCTGGATAGTATGGCTCGAGGCTTGCTCTTGGTTGGGTGGGATATCTGGAGGTGGTGGAGGAGGCATAGGAAGGTTTCTTTGGAGTAGAGCATTAATCAGGGCTTGGTTTTGCTCGGCCAGGCGGTTAATGCTGTTGGTGAGCTCGGTGAAATACTGTGGTGGGTTGTTTGGATTGGAAGGGTCGGCTTTATGATCGGCAACATTGGGGTGAGAAGCCATGGATCTAGTTGTGACCATCCACCTTCACAAGTGGTAGGAGAGGGATATGGGAAGAGGGTCTCCGACGACAATGAGAACAACTGGTGCGCGGAACAAAAACTTTCCCACAGACGGTGCCAACTGATAATACTGTTTGTTCCAGGTGGAACGGGTCGGACTGATCCACGTTCCTCAAGCCTGTGTCCGAATGACCAAGCCTACCAGAAGACCTGCACAAGAGTTCAACGGGGAACAGGGAGTCCCCCAACGAACCCTCCGACTAACAAGTTAGAGAGAGAAGTAGAATGTATAGATGAATTAGAGATAGAAAGCTTAACCTTCTTCCCGTCTTCGATGTCTGCTTATATCCTCTGGTAATTATTTCATTGTCCCTTCCAACCTGTCACCTTGGCCGAAAGTCTATACTCTCGCTTACCTTGTTCATGGTGAAGCTGTTCTGTCCTAACGGAGAGGGGCTATTGCAATAAATGCTGTTAGGGGCTTTATTAATGGCGATGTGCAGTGGTAATGACTTTGCAGATCTTTGTCTGCTTATGTGGCTTGCCCTTCTCTTGCCATGTGTTTTGATGTCATTGGTTCTCGTTACTACGTGGGGCTTCAGCCATGCTGGGCTTTAGTATTTGAGTTATGTATTGGGCCTTAAATGGTGGGTTATAATCTTTATGGGCTTACCCATATTAGAATGTATTTGGGAATAGGTAGGAGTAGCACTGATAGAAGATAAGTTGAGAGAGAATCGATTGAGATGGTTTCGACATATTCAATGGAGACCAACAGAGGCAGCAGTGAAGAGATGCGATACCGTAACAGTAGATGACTTAGATTAACGTTGGCTAGCGTTGTAAATAGAGATATGAATCTACTTAATTTGACTAATAAAATGGCGTTTGATAGGGTCACGTGGAGAAGAATTTATGTAACCGATCCCATTTGATGGGACTTAAGGCTTAGTTTGGTTTGATTTGGTTTAGTTTGGTTATAATTTTCTCTATATTTCTATAAGAAGTTATTGTCTTTTATATGAGTAGAGGGTTTGTGAAACAAGACTATTAACTACAGGAGTGAGAATATAATTTTCAGAACATTAAGAGATATAATGTAATTGGACCAAACCACAGGAGCGTCAGTGTAATTTACCCAAAAAAAAAAAAAAAAAATTGGGGGGAAATTTCCAAACGGCGTCGTATTAACGATACTCTAGCGGAAATGAAAATGCTATCGAGCACTCACCGACTCACTCGAGAGCTAATACAGTCCACAGCCATGGCGGCGATCTTCACCACCCGGCGCACTGTAGCCTCCCTTGTCTCTCGCGCTCTCTCTTCATCCTCTTCTCGATCTCGATTCGCTCTTCCTCTCCTCCACAAACACCCCCAACTGGTCCCCAACTCAGTATCGACGATCCCAACTCGGTCCAAGACCTCTGGCTACTCTCCCCTCAACGACCCATCTCCGAACTGGAGCAACCGGCCCCCCAAGGAGACCATTCTTCTTGACGGCTGCGACTACGAGCACTGGCTCATCGTCATGGAGTTCCCCTCCGACCCCAAACCCTCCGAAGACGATATGATCAATTCCTACGTCAATACCCTTTCTCAAGTCCTCGGAAGGTAATTCATACATATATATGTTTGTCTTATACATGTTAATGTAGCGGGGATTTGAATGAATTGATGTTTTTGGGTTTCAGTGAAGAAGAGGCGAAGAAGAAGATCTATTCGGTTTGTACGACTACGTATACTGGGTTTGGGGCTTTGATCTCTGAAGAGCTTTCCTACAAAGTTAAAGGTATTTGATTTCTGGGTTTGTGGTTGTTTTATGACTTTTTTTTAAAATTTTATTGTAAAATTTCAAATCTTTATTCTCGAATAATTTAGGGTTTTGGTTTAGGTTTCCATCACATTTATAATTTGTCTGTAAAATAAAGCTTTTGTTCCAAATTTGGTTGTTTCAGGCTAATTTTATCAAATTTCAGATACTCTCCCTTGAATAATTCAGGGTTTAGGGTTTTGGTTTAGGTTTCATCACATATAACACACATTATGTCTTTGATCTCCGAAGAGCTTTCCTGCAAAGTTAAAGGTATTCGATTTCTGGGTTTTATAGTTGTATTAATTTTTTAATTTTTATTTTTTAAATTTTAGTGTAAAATTTCTGATCTTTATTCATGAATAATTTAGGGTTTAGGGTTCATCAAATATATAATTTGTTTGTAAAATAATGCTTTGGTTCCAAATTTGGTTCTTTAATAGAATTGTTGTAGTTTACTGTTACAGGTTCATTTTATCAAATTTCAGATACTTTCCCTTGAGTAATTCGGGGTTTAGGGTTTTGGTTTAGGTTCCATCACATATATAATTTGTTTGTAAAATAAAGTTTTTGATTGCAAATTTGGTTGTTTAATAGAAATATTTTAGTTTACTGTTACAGGTTAACTTTATCAAATTTCAGATACTTTCCCTTGAATAATCCAGGGTTTAGGATTTTGTTGACACTAAAAATTGCATATTCTCTGTCGATTGTATGTAACAAATGCAAAGAATTGGTCCAACGGATGCTAGGTTTAAAGACTACGAGTTTCCACAACTTTACAAGTGAAAAGCGGGTGAATACGAGGCCTAGAATACAGAGCAAGTGATAGAAATGAAATGGTCAAAGAGATAGACGTGGCCGTTGCAGTTTTTCCCTGTCGATTCGTCTAGTAATGAAGTGGAACGTGGCCAAACATGGCCCAGGTGTCAAGCCATAAAGTTAGCATACAAGATATACAGGATACGTGTCATGTTTCCTAGAAGAAGAGAAGCTGCAACAGTGAAGCGGTTACTGGCAGTTGCAGAGATCATGGGCACTGAAGTGGAAGTAGTTGGCTATGTGATGGGACACGTGGCAACAGAGCAGCAGTGGAGTTTGAAGACCAGCAATATGAAAGCTGGAAATTCGAAGTTAGGAGGATCTTCAAACAAATTTACAACCTTTATAGCATTAGGAGTAACTTAACTTAGTTCTTACTTAGGAGTAGTCTATCTGTAGTTTAGTTTCTGTAACTAAGAATTCTCCGTCGATTGTCATGTACATTGAATTGAAAGTTTAATTTTACTGATTAAATTCCAAGTTTGTTTGTTCAACAATTGATTTTCAGTATATTCCTTCTTGTTTCTTCACATTACAGCCTCCAAAGAAGTCCTTGAATCTGTCAAGGCATAGAACGTTCAGACTACAATTGTTTGATCTATTGTTGTTTGTGAAATTCTGGGTTTTCTGTCAAATCACATTTGTCGATTTGGCCCAGACCAGATTTTTTGCTAACATATTTTGGCACGCCCAGTGGGACCTTGGAGTGATGTCTAGGAAGAAACAGCATGAAGTCTTTGAAGATCCTAAGAAAAGGGTCGAAGATAAAGAAGAGTTGAACGATGGAGTTGAAGGAGTACAAGACAACTTAACTCATGGCCATTCAATGGCCAGGCAAGAAATAGGCCAAGGAAATGGCCAAAATATGGCCAGAGCTGGCCAATCCAGTTGTCTACCAGTCGATTCAAGAAGGGCTCTTTTGCTGCATGCCCAGCAAGCAATTGGTTCCATGTCAGCATATGAGAACCAAGTGATGATTGATGACTTAATGACTTTGTTTGAGAAAGCCAACATCAAGCCTAGTCAATTAAGAAAGATTGGAGAGGAAGCACAAGGGAAAAGAGCACAACCTAAGCCCCAAATGGCCCCTCAACAGCATGAAAAAGAAAGTGAACCCGTATCATTTTATAGACCTCCCACACTCCAAGAGAGATATGAGGAGGGAATGAACATAAATCCAATGTTTGAGAGGGAACCTTCCATATATCATACAAATCCAGTGTTTAATTACAATGTAAATAATATGGGAATGAGGCCTGGGGGGCAACTAAGGCCATAAATGTATGATAATCTTGCATTTGAAAGGCCTGGTTATCAGGTTATGTCAGAACAGAGAAATAGGTCATTTAATCAAGTAAGGCCTCAAGATGCAAGGGATTATACCATGCCTCAGCCATATTTTGAACTCTACATGATGCATCCAAGGCTTAGAGGGCCTGGTCCTCCTAATCCTTACTTCCAACCGGAGGTTGAAGGAGGAGGGCAGCAACAGCAACACTTAGAGCCTCAAGTCAACAGACAACAAATAATGAACATCATACAGGAAATGTATGGTCCAGGCTTGAGAAGGCCAAATAGACCAATGTTTAGGAGTCTTTACCCTCCATGGATGGAAGCAATTCCCATTCCAAGGAATTACAGAATTCCCGAGTTTACTTTATTCACAGGGGAGGAAAGACAATCAACCATAGAACATGTGGGCAGATTCATACTCCAGTGTGGAGAACCTGGTTATGATGATAATTTAAAGTTAAAGCTCTTTCCTCATTCTTTGTCGAAAGTGGCATTTACTTGGTTTATTAACTTGCCAGAGAACTCTGTTCACACTTGGCAAGACATGGAAAATCAGTTTCATGCTCAGTTTTTTAGAACTGAACCTGAAGTGACAATGGTGGACTTGTCAAAATTTAAACAAAGACAAGGAGAAAGTGCAAAGCAATACATGGACAGGTTTAAAAAAGCAAAAAACCGCTGTCATGTATACATGCCTGAAATAGAAATAATAAGATTAGCTCAAAATGGTTTAGATTTTGAGCTTAGGAAAAAATTTGAAGGCATGATGTTTAGGGATTTATTCGAGTTGTCTTCAAGGGCAACTAGTTATGAGGCCATTCTCAGAGAAGAACAACAAAGAAATGCAGCTTCATTAGGCACTTATTATCAAGAAGTCGAATTTGACATGGAAGTTAACATAGATGTTGCCCAAGTAATAGGTAAAAACCCTGTGGTTTGTGAGACATTAAGAAAGACAGACCAACCTGTAAGCATGCCAGCAACACAACCAGCCAAAAAGAATGGGGCTATATCACATAGACAATATTCTTTTGATTTGTCTAAAGCAGATGCATTGTTTGATAAGTTGTTAACAAATAAGTTTTTAACTTTAACTCCAGGCCACAACATTCCTAAAGAAAGGGACAGAGTTGGCAAGGGATATTGCAAATGGCATAATTCTTTCAGACATTCTACTAATAATTGTGTTACATTTCGCAATTGTGTGCAGGATTTAATTCAGAAAGGAATGTTGAAATATGCTGAGAAAGATAAAGGAGTAATGGCAGTTGACATTGATCCATTTCCTAGTATGGTGGAAATCAATATGGTGGCTAATGATCAGAAGAAAAAAGGGAAAAATCCTAGAGTTTTGTTGGTGGAGTTGGAAAAACTTCACAAGGAAAGGCTGGAGAAAATAGCAAAAGAAGCAAAAGGAAAAAAAGTTCAAAAGGAACCAAGTGAGAGTTTCATCTGTTTTAGATGTGGTTCTGAGAAAGAAAAAACTAAGGCTATTGTGATTAATGGGATTCAACAAATTGGAAAAGATGTTGGCCTGAGGTTTAATACTATGGGAAGTGGAGATTTACAAATTTTTGATAACGATTGTTTGTTCTATGATGGAACAGATCCTGGAAGTTTTGGACTTGCAGAGGACTATGGTAAGGATGATGCTCCATTCTTATTCCAGGGAGCACCGGTTCATCCATGCTTGGTTGGAGCTCGGAATGTGAGGACTATGCTCAATCAACATAAGGGTTCTAAGCCTTATGGAAACCCAAAGGTTCTGACTAGGCCATATAATGGCCATCAGCAGCAATTTGGTGCATCACATAGTGGCCATCAACAACTTGGAAGGCCATATGGGGGGCATCAACAATTGGCAAGACCATATGGAGGATATCAGCAGTAGCATCATGGCCCAAGAGTAAGGCTAGAAATGCAACTAGTCCAGTCAAGAATGGTGAAACCTCCAATACCATCCCATTTGGGATGGCAAGGAGTGTCACATCCAAAGTTTCCCATGAGTGGTTGGAGACCAATGGGAGAAACAAGAACTCAGAAAAGGAGACAGCAAAGAAGGTTTCATGCTATGACGTCCACTGCTGCAGGGGACAAACCATCTGGAAAACAAGACTTAGTGTGGACAAGGGAAGGATTGGTTCCTGCAGTTCCTGCTGCTAAAGGAAAAGAAGTGAAAGGGTCAACTTCTAAGACCCAGCCAGTGCAACTAGTTCAGATTTTGAAAAGGAAAATGGGACTAGAAGAGACTAAAGATAGACATGTGGGTAAGCTTTCAGAGAAGGCTTTGTTAAGGCAAAAGCTGAAACAGTTAGAAAAAGATCTGATGTCTGATGAAGAGGATAACAATAACAAAAAAGATGTGGTAATGAAAGATGGTCAAGATCAGGAGATGGTCATTGATAACAAGGATGTTAATGAAAGGGAAAGGGTTGAAGAAGATGAGGTGAAATCAGACAATTCTGGTGGTGACTTTGGAGAAAAGTTGGCTGCCATTCATTTTGGTTCTCTACCCCCTTCTAAGGAGTGTAACATGATCATGGCCATCCCACAGAGGTTTCAGGCCAAACCAAACCAGCCAGATAACTTGGCAGGTGATCTTGAAGATTTGACAGAACCAGCTGTTCAGATAGCAATAGTTGAGACACAGGCCAAGCCATTGAGATCGAGGTCATTAAGTCTGTCGATAGGGAGAAAGTTGTACTTCGAAAGCCAGAAGATAAGCTTATTAAACATCTGAGGCCTCTGTATGTTAAAGCTTTTCTAGATGGGGTATCAGTGGAAAAGGTGTTGGTAGACAATGGGGCTATTGTCAACATTCTCCCATCTAAGACACTGAAAGCTATTGGTAAGTCTGTCGATGACCTACTTCCTACTGAGGTAAATATAAGTAATTTTTTTGGTGGATCATCTGAGGCTAGAGGAGTAGTAACTTTACAGCTTCAAGTTGGTTCCAGGTTAATGGGAACTACTTTCTTTGTAATAGACTCCACTTCTAATTACAATGTGCTCCTAGGTAGGGATTGGATTCACCTTAATGGGTGTGTACCTTTGTCTCTACACCAAGCATTAATTTTTCTAACTGATGGTGGTCAGAATAAAAAATGAATGGAAATCTTCTGGGCTGAAGCAAATCCTTTTGTTGCTGATGTCAACAACATAGAGGATGTGCTGTATGATGAGGATTTGGGCCCAGTGGTGATTGACAAAGAAGTCAAATTGCAAGGGAAAGGCTTAACAATTGAAGGGTTCAAGGCCTTCATTGAGGAAGGTTTCAAGCAGATAGGCCAGGAATTGGCCAAACCAAGCCTAATGCAGAAGCAGAAGCAGAAGAGGCTTGTGATAGAGGAAATTGCTGAAGATGGGGATGATACAAGTGCAAGTAATAGAAGAAGACAAGCTGGATGAGACAACTGATGTAATTAAATCTACTTTTTCTAGGCTTTTTTATTTCGTTTTAGAAAGTAAGTTTAGCCCTAAGTGTTTGCCTAATTGTTCTTGGGCAGAATGTGTAATCGACAACAGCCCTCTGAATTATAAAGAGGTGCAACTGGAACATCTGAAGGCGACTCTTGCCAAACTTGATGATCTCAAGGCAGACGTGCAGGACCCTTTAGAGGAATATAACTTAGGAAGTAAGGCCTGTAAGAGGCCCATCTATGTAAATGCTAATCTATCTAAATGAATGTAAGAGCAAACTAGTTAGTTTGCTTTCTGAGTATGTGGATTGCTTTGCATGGACGTATGAAGAGATGCCTGGATTAGATAGAACATTGGTGGAGCATAGACTCCCAATTAAAGGAAATTTTATTCCTCATAAACAACCTCCAAGAAGGATGACTAATGAAGTTATCTTATTGGTTAAAGAAGAAATCGAAAGGTTGCTCAATACAGGTTTTATTAGAACAGTAAGGTATGTTCAAGGTTTTAAAAAGCGGCCGCAACCGTTACGTAACGCCGTTACGTAACGGTTTTGGCGGTTACCGCCACCCGTTACGGCCGCTTTTGCAGTGTGATTGAAATTCACAGGTGTGTCGGTCGTAGTGGTTGTAACGGTGCCGTAACAGTCGTAACGACTTGTTACACACCCTTACATAACGGTTCCAAATTGTTTCTTTCGAAAAAACACAAAAAAAAATTGAAAATGGGAGAAGAGGGAGAGAAGAGGGAAGATAAAAAGAGAAAATGGAGGATCAAGAGATAGAGAGAGAGGAGGGAAGATGAAGAACATGTTATTGATTTGTTTAAGCTGTATGACCTATGCTATTCTATTTAACTGCTATCACTAAACCATTTTGTTTGTGTGCCTATCTAGATATATTGTTTGAAAATAATAATAATAATAATAATAATAATAAGAGTGGTCATTATCTATTTGGGTTGGTTAAAATATGTGTATATATATATATATTGAGGCTCTTATTTATTCTCTTACTTTTGTTATTGTTTATCTTATATATAATAGTTAGTGATTGATTTTTTGTTTAATATAAAGTCATTAATTATTAAAATACAATGTAAAAAATTCAGTTTATAGTGATTTAAAAATATAAAATATATTGGATCATACTTAAAAATTTACAAAAATTGATCAATATTTATCTATTTTTAACCCAATAAATATGATCATGGAAAAAAAAATATGCGTATTGGTAAGTTTTTTTCAAATTGTGCGAAAAATAAAAAAATTCACTGTTCCGGTTACCGTAACCGTTACACTACGGCCTTTACACCCCGCAACCGCAACCGCAACCGCGCCACCGCCACCGCCACCGTTACAGCAACCGCAACCGCTTTTCAGAACCTTGATATACACATATTTTAACCAACCCAAATAGATAATGACCACTCTTATTATTATTATTATTATTATTATTATTATTATTATTATTATTATTATTATTATTTTCAAACAATATATCTAGATAGACACACACAAACAAAATGGTTTAGTGATAGCAGTTGAATAGAATAGCATAGGTCATATAGCTTAAACAAATCAATAACATGTTCTTCATCTTCCCTCCTCTCTCTCTATCTCTTGATCCTCCATTTTCTCTTTTTATCTTCCCTTTTCTCTCCCTCTTCTCCCATTTTCAATTTTTTTGTGTTTTTTCGAAAGAAACAATTTGGAACCGTTACGTAAGGGTGCGTAACAGGTCGTTACGACTATTACGGCACCGTTGCAACCACTACGGCCGACACACCTGTGAATTTCAATCACACTGCAAAAGCGGCCGTAACGGGTGGCGGTAACCGCCAAAACCGTTACGTAACGGTTGCGGCCGCTTTTAAAACCTTGGTGTATATATATATATATTGAGGCTCTTATTTATTCTCTTACTTTTGTTATTGTTTATCTTATATATAATAGTTAGTGATTGATTTTTTGTATAATATAAAGTCATTAATTATTAAAATAAAATGTAAAAAATTCAGTTTATAGTGATTTAAAAATATAAAATATATTTGATCATACTTAAAAATTTACAAAAATTGATCAATATTTATTTATTTTTAACCCAATAAATATGATCATGGAAAAAAAATATGCGTATCGGTAAGTTTTTTTCAAATTGTGCGAAAAATAAAAAAATTCACTGTTCCGGTTACCGCAACCGTTACACTACGGCCTTTACACCCTGCAACCGCAACCGCGTCACCGCCACCGTTACAGCAACCGCAACCGCTTTTCAGAACCTTGGGTATGTTGAATGGTTGTCTAATATTGTCCCTATGATGGAGAAAAATGGTAAGTTGAGAGAGTGTATAGATTTTAGCAATTTGAATCTAGCAACTCCTAAAGATGAATATCCTATGCCAGTGGCTGATCTGTTAGTTGATTCAGCAGCCAAGAGCAAGGTTTTGTCCTTTATGGATGGACATGCTGGGTATAATCAGATCTTTATTAACCCAGAGGATACACATAAGACAGCATTTAGATGTCCTAGTGCCTTAGGGACATTTGAATGGGTAGTCATGCCTTTTGGATTAAAGAATGCAGGAGCAACTTATCAAAGGGCAATGAACTTCATTTTCCTTGATTTGATTGGAAAATATTTAGAAGTTTATATAGATGATGTAGCCATCAAATCTGACAGTTTTGATGAGCATCTAGAACATTTGCAGCAGACATTTCAAAGAATGAGGACATACAAACTCAAAATGAACCCTTTAAAGTGTGCATTTGGAGTATCTGCTGGAAATTTCTTAGGCTTTTTAGTACATCACAAAAGAATAGAAGTGGATGCTAATAAAGCCAAAGCCATTTTGGGGGCAAGACCTCCAGCCAACAAGAAAGAGTTGCAAAGTTTTCTTGGAAAAGTAAATTTTTTGAGGAGATTCATAGCTAATTTGGCCAAGAAAACTTTAGCATTCTCTCCCTTAGTGAAAATTAAGTCAGACCATGAGTTTAAGTGGAAAGTGTGCCATCAAGAAGCTTTTGACTTGCTCAAAAAATACTTGACAAACCCTCCAGTGCTTATGCCACCAGTGGCAAGAAAGCCTTTGAAATTGTATATATCAGCTTCTGACCGGTCGATTGGTTGTTTATTGGCTCAAGAAAATGATATGGGTCATGAACAAGCTATTTACTACTTAAGTAGAAGGTTAAATGATGCTGAAATTAGATATAATCCTGTTGAGAAATTGTGTTTGGCACTTTATGTCACAGCCATTAAATTGAGGCATTATTTGCTGCCAACAGAAGTATTTGTGATAGCACAAACAGATGTCATTAAATATATGTTGTCTAAACCAATTTTAAGAGGGAGACAAGGTAAATGGATATTAGCATTAATTGAGTATTGTCTCAAGTATGTGCCACAAAAAGCAGTCAAGGGGCAAGCTTTGGCTGATTTCTTAACGGAACATCCTGGCACTTCTGTCGATTTAGACCTATATGAGGTCAATTTGGTGGAAAGTGAACCATGGAATTTGATGTTTGATGGTTCAAAAACAGATGAAGGAGTTGGAGCAGGTATTGTGTTGATTGCACCAAATAAGCAAATGTATCAGTTTGCATATCAGTTGGAAGCACATGTACAGTCTTGTAATCAAGCTGAATATGAAGCCTTGATAATTGGCCTAGAATTGCCCATAGAATTCAGGATTAGAAGCCTCCAGGTTTTGGGAGATTCCCAATTAGTCATTAAACAAGTTTTGGGAGAGTTTAAATGTGTTAGTGGTGCTTTGGAAGAGTATTTAACTGAGGTCAAATGGTTAACTAGTTTCTTTGACCATATCACATTCACACATAGGTTTAGACTGGAGAATAAAGAGGCTAATGAAATGGCTCAAGCAGCTTCTGGACTAAAAATACCTAAAGGGGCTCAGGAAAGGGTGATTCGAATTCAGAAAAGAAATTTTTCTGCACTTAAAAATAGGTGTAGGAATTTCCTACCTATTCTCACTTTGGATGTGACAGAAGAAGATTGGAGATTCTCTTTAATAAAGTACCTATCGAATCCCAATGAAAAAAGCAATAGGCAGATGAGGTTTCAAGCCTTAAACTATGTTGTCATGGGAGATCATTTGTTTAGGAAGGCTCGTGATGGTTTGACTCTGCTTTGTATTGGTAAATTAGACCAAATGAAAGTTATGACTGAAGCACATGAAGGAATTTGTGGGGGCCATCAAGCTGGTGATAAAATGAGATGGCTGATTAACAGGTATGGATATTTTTGGCCATCCATTAGAAAAGATTGCATAATGTATGCAAAAGGATGTCAGAGTTGCCAGAAGCATGGCAATATTCAAAGGGTGCCAGCTACCAACCTGCATGCAGTGGTTAAACCTTGGCCTTTTAGAGGATGGACAATGGATTTAATTGGGCAAATTTTCCCAGCATCTTCTAAAGCACATTCTTACTTATTGGTAGCCACTGACTATTTTACTAAATGGATAGAGGTAATACCTTTAAAAGTGGTGACCCAGGTCCAAGTTATTGAATTCTTGAAAAAGAATTTGATACATAGGTTTGGTTTACCCCAATCTATCACTGTCGATCAAGGTACAGTGTTCAATGGGGATGAGAATAAAGAGTTTGCCAAAGAATTCGGCATTCAGATATTAAACTCTTCACCATATTTTCAGGCAAATGGACAAGTTAAGGCAACAAACAAGATTGTCAAAAATACTATAGAGAAAATAATTGAAGGCAATCCTAGAGATTGGCATAATCTCTTGTCAGAGGTACTTTGGCCTTATAGAAATTCCAAAAGGAATAGTACGGGTACAACTCCATATGAGTTAGTTTATGGGCATGATGCTGTATTACCTTTGGAAGTGACAGTGAGATCCAATCGACTGGCTAAACATTTGGATATTCCTATGGATGAATATTCAGAGGCACTATCGATTGAGTTGCAGGATTTAGAAGGAAAAAGAATTGTGGCCTTTAATCATTTGGTGGCTCAGAAAAAGAAAGTTGAAAGAAGTTATAACAAGAAAGTTAAGAGTAAATTATTTTCTGAAGGAGAATTTGTGGGGAAAACCATTTTGCCAGTTGGATTTAAAAGCCCAGAATATGGTAAATGGTCTCCAAATTGGGAGGGACCATTTAAAATACATAAGGTTCTTAGAGGAGAAGCCTATCATCTTGCTTCTTTAGAAGGTGAGCCACACAAAAGGATAATTAATGGCAAGTATTTAAAGAAGTATTATCCAACCATGTGGGAATGCATGAGTTCATATACATGAAAACAAAGATAGGTGACAAAAAAAGTAAAGCCAAATAAAATGTAATAAGTATTTTCATTAAACTTGTATAAAAAAATACAGAAGGGCAAATAATGAAATGTTTTACATTTGGCTCAATCCCTTTGGAAATACATTGAAAGTCTGCTCCAAGCTTGAAGAGCAGACTTTTTTTATTTTGCCTTAGCTTGGTTTGGGCTTGCTTGAAAGCCAGTGGACCACTTTTTGCTTGAGCAAGAAAGTTTGGAATTTGCTGAGAGAGGTTGGCTTGCTCTTGTTCAATGGCAGCTTTCTGGGCTCTCACGTGGGCCAGTTGAGTTTCTAGTTGAGCTTCTTTTGCTGTAAGAGTGTTAAATTGAGCAATGAGGGATTGTGATCTAGCAGATGCTTCAGTTAGAGCATGCATTGCTTTCTTCACTTGCTTAGCTTGGTTCTCAACAGTTTTTGGCTCAATCTGAAATTCATTGAGGAAGCTCTGAAATAAAGGATTGAAAGATTTGCACTTGGTCTGGATCAAAAAGTTGAGGAATCAGTGGTGCAATAGCTCTCAAACAGTCAGTCAAAATTGGAGTTTGAGAGAGAGCCAAGGCATCCAGTGGCTGACCAAGAAAATTAAAAAATTGTTCAATAAGTCCTTGTTCTTCATTGGATAATTGCTTCAGTTTTTCTTCAACAGTCAAATTAGCAACAATTTCTTAAACAGCAGAAATCCCCAAGAGTAAGTCTTGAATAGAGGAAAAGGAGGTAACTTCAGGCTGTAGTTATAAGAAGTAAAGTTAAAAAATGAAGAACAATGAATATGGAAAATTATATGAGAGATTATTACCTCTGTGACAATGTGAGGTGAGGTAGAAGTACCCAAGATCTCTCTTGAAGGACTTTGAACTGGTGTGGTCTGCACCCCCATGTTAGCCGTCAATGATGTTTGAAAAGGCATCTCAGTCTTGCATAAGAGAATGAAAGGGGATTGTTTTTGTTTAAACCATATACATTTAAGTATATATAGAAAATAAGAACAAGGTGTATAGGTGAGAAAATGTTACCTGTGTTGGAAGTGACTGAGTAATGGAAGTGATGATAGTTGATTGAGGAACTCTCATATCACTTGAGGTTGATTCATCATCTAAAACCTCAGTGTCAACTCTATCAACTTCATTTAGAAGGTTGTCATCTGGCTAAAAAACATGTTCATGGACAGGAGAACTTCAGTCGACAGGAGATGTGTGACTGTCAGAATTAGTGGGTAAGTCAATTGGAGCTTCTCTGACATGGTCTGAATTAACTGGATCTTCTTGAGCATGTTCAGAGAAGGTTGATTCTTCTAGAGAAGAGGCCACACCAGGAAAAGTGATGACTTCATCAGTTCCATGTGGCACCCCTCTAAGAGGGAAGGCCATTAGGTCTCCTAAAGCCACTTCTTGGGGAATTTCAGACAAAATTTGAGCCAGTTCAGGAGCCAAGTTTCCTAAAATGGCTCTTTGTTGGTTAATTTGTTCTTTCTCAAGGGGGTTTGGTTGAGACTCAGGCAATTCAGTTTGGCTTTCAGGAGGACTAACTTGTGCCTCAGCCAGTTCTTCATTCTCAGGACGAGGAGGAGGTAGGTTGATATGAGTTTTAGGTATATTTCCATGAGAAGAAGAAGAGGTGGTCAAAGAAACAAGTCTTCTCTTTTTGTGTGACTTAAGATATGTCTGAAAAAGAAAGAGGAAAATGTTAGACAAGCAAAATAGAATGTCATGTTTGAAATGGTAATAAAATTGACAGATTGAGTAAGATTCATACTATTATGGGACGAGAAGATGAACTACTTGAAGAAGAAGGAGCTGGTGCAGCAGGAGCTTGTGAAGGAATTGGTTGTCCTTGCTTTCTTTTAGGTCTCCTTGCAAGTGCTACACCACTGGAAGAGGAAGAAGCTGGTGCAGCCAGAGATGGTGGAGGAATTGGTTCCTCTTGTCTTCTTTTAGATCTCCTCTCACGTATTGCATTACCTTCTGATGTTGGTTGAGAAATACCACCTTCTGGTTGTGGTTGAGATGCAAAGAATCTTTGAAGTTCTTCTTCTCTAGTCACCCTTTGTTCAGTCTCCACATCTAGGTTGTAAGGTGTGAAACCTTCAACATTGGTGGTGTTTAAGGGATTACCCTTATGCTTTCTTTTCTGGATAGTGGGAGTAGGCAATTCTATAGCCAAAGGAATGGCTTTGACTGAGGGCTCAGCTGCATATATATATAGGAAAGATATATCCTGTTATACATCATTTTTAACAAGAAATATAAAGCAAGAAGAAGATGGTTGTTTACCAATGCTCATGGTCGCTCCTTTTTTGTTGTCAGGATGCACATGGCAGAGGCATATTTGAGTGTCTTTATTAGAAATTACTACACTCATAAGGAACCACCAGTCTCTGAATCTTGTAGAGAGAAAGGGTGTGAAACCTTCAACATTGGTGGTGTTTAAGGGATTACCCTTATGCTTTCTTTTCTGGATAGTGGGAGTAGGCAATTCTATAGCCAAAGGAATGGCTTTGACTGAGGGCTCAGCTGCATATATATATAGGAAAGATATATCCTGTTATACATCATTTTTAACAAGAAATATAAAGCAAGAAGAAGATGGTTGTTTACCAATGCTCATGGTCGCTCCTTTTTTGTTGTCAGGATGCACATGGCAGAGGCATATTTGAGTGTCTTTATTAGAGATTACTACACTCATAAGGAACCACCAGTCTCTGAATCTTGTAGAGAGAAAGGGTGTGAAACCTTCAACATTGGTGGTGTTTAAGGGATTACCCTTATGCTTTCTTTTCTGGATAGTGGGAGTAGGCAATTCTATAGCCAAAGGAATGGCTTTGACTGAGGGCTCAGCTGCATATATATATAGGAAAGATATATCCTGTTATACATCATTTTTAACAAGAAATATAAAGCAAGAAGAAGATGGTTGTTTACCAATGCTCATGGTCGCTCCTTTTTTGTTGTCAGGATGCACATGGCAGAGGCATATTTGAGTGTCTTTATTAGAGATTACTACACTCATAAGGAACCACCAGTCTCTGAATCTTGTAGAGAGAAAGGGTGTGACTTTGCAGTAGTAGAAGTTGAATTGATCAAATAGTTGTTGATTGTGGGCTGGAAGGGCCTCCACAACTGTTTGATGTTTGAATTGAATTCTAGCTCCAACTTGTTCATGAATAGTGGGATGAAAATATGGGCAAGGAACAGTTTGGTAGAGGCCCATTTGCCTAGCCCATTGACAGGGGTTATTACTTTCAAAACTGTAGTTAGAAATTCTACTAGTTGAGAGGGACCCTCCTACTAAGATGTATCTTGGAGTAAGGATCTGAGCCCAAAAATGCTTTTGTTGTTGCCTCAACTCATCACCCAATACAGAAGGATCATCATGGACATAGGTGAGTCTAGATGAGGTGTTGTGAAGTTGGTGAAAAGGGATGAAAAGCTGAGGATCTCGATCAATAGGTAGTTCATAAAGAATAGTGAACACCTTAGTGAATCAGTTAGAGGTAGCTGGCCTAAAGGAAAGAAAAAACTCGGCATAGATGTGGCATGTGGGGAGAAATGGAGTTTGAGTAGTAGGCCTAATCTCAGGAAAGTAAGAATAAAGTCAGGCTTGGAAAAGGCAGAAAGGGCCACTACCATTATGATCAATTTCTTTATGCACTAAAGAAAAGAGACCTCTGTATAAGGTGCCTAGTAAAAAGGGGGCAAGAGCCAATTCTATACCCTCCTGAATGCAAGTGGCTAATGCTAGGTATTCTTTAGTGATTTTCAAATCAGGAACACAAAGAAAGTGTTGGAAAGCCATAGTAAATAAAAAGCTGTTCTTTCCTCATCTGTGGGTTCAATGCCAAATTTTTGGTACTTTTTTTGAAATTTCCCATAACAGAGGTTAGTGTCCAAATTGATAGGTGTTTTTGGGGTTAAAAGGGCACTAATATGTTGACCAGAAAGAGAGAGGCCAGTCAAATGGACAACATCAAGAATAGTAGGTGACATCAGACCACATTTTAGAATGAGGGAATTACATGATGAAGACCAAAAACACGTAGCAGCACCAATGGCCCATTTGTCCATATCCAGAGAGAGAGTTGATAACCTGATGGCATCATAAATACCTAAAGCTCTCCAGAGATCAATATCATATATCATCATTCGTTGGACCCAGCGTTTCCAGTTTGGATTGGGTTTTTGCCATGTGCGTAGAGGATTAGGGCTAGAACCCAATGTTTCCATGACAGCTCTGCTTTGTTGAAGAGTAAGGTTTCAGTGTCTGCAATAGGACAGCACTGGCCAAGTTCATCCGGAATGATTACATTGAAAGTAGGGCCTTGTTCTCTTTCTCCAGGGTTGCCATGACGTGGGATAATGCAGCTGTTAAAGATGTTTTGACGCAGTAGTTGCTGAAAATCAACTGGAAAACGTTGGACAGATGATGGCTTAGTTTGTTCTTTCCTTCGACCTGATCTCATTTGGGTGCCATTAGAGAATGTGAGCAGAAGGGTTTTTCGAAGCCAGAGGTTTGAAGAAGCAAATAGCAGAGAAAGATAGAGAATGATGGAATGATGATTTGAATTCTGGCATTCAAATAGCTTGTAGTGGGCCCTCAATTTTAACGTTTAGGCTTTATCTGATAGTTTGATCAGTTGGGGTTACTCGAAGTTCTTGGAAATTATGTTGGATTAACTTTTAGCATTTGGGCCTTATTACAAATCATGGATAAACGGCCCAAATATATAAATGTCCAACTTTATTTCTTTTTAAATAATCATTCAAGGCAAAAACTCTTTTTTGTCTTGAATGAGGGGGGCATTGTTGACACTAAAAATTGCATATTCTCTGTCGATTGTCTGTAACAAATGCAGAGAATTGGTCTAGTGGATGCTAGGTTTAAAGGCTACGAGTTTCCACAAGTTTACAAGTGAAAAGCGGGTGAATACGAAGCCTAGAATACAGAGCAAGTGATAAAAAGGAAATGGTCAAAGAGATAGACGTGGCCATTGCAGTTTTTCCCTGTCGATTCGTCTAGTAATGAAGTGGAACGTGGCCAAACATGGCCCAGGTGTCAAGCCATAAAGTTAGCATACAAGATATACAGGATACGTGTTGTGTTTCCTAGAAGGAGAGAAACTGCAACAGAGAAGCAGTTACTGGCAGTTGCAGAGATCATGGGCACTGAAGTGGAAGTAGTTGGCTATGTGATGGGACACGTGGCAGCAGAGCAGCAATGGAGTTTGAAGACCAGCAATATAAAAGCTAGAAATTCGAAGTTTGGAGGATCTTCAAACAAATTTACAACCTTTATAGCATTAGGAGTAACTTAACTTAGTTCTTACTTAGGAGTAGTCTATCTGTAGTTTAGTTTCTGTAACTAAGAATTCTCCGTCGATTGTCATCTACATTGAACTGGAAGTTTAATTTTACTGATTAAATTCCAAGTTTGTTTATTCAACAATTGATTTTCAGTATATTCCTTCTTGTTTCTTTGCATTACAGCCTCTAAAGAAGTCCTTGAATCTGTCAAGGCATAGAACGTTCAGACCACAATTGTTTGATCTATTGTTGTTTGTGAAATTCTGGGTTTTCTGCCAAATCACATCTGTCGATTTGGCCCAGACCAAATTTTTTGCTAACAGATTTTTGGTTTATGTTTCATTGCATATATACACACACACATTGTCTCTTTATTAAATTTTTTGTTCAACATTTGGCTGTGTAATAAAATTATTTTAATTTTCTGTTATCAGTATCTAAGGCCATTTTACTCTTTAGTTTGTTTCAAATATTGGTGATGGATGGAATTATTTTTGCTTCAATGTAATAGGTGTCAAGGGTTTAGTGCTGTTTTTATTTATTTATTATTGTATGCATTTGATAGAATTTGCTTTTATTTGTTTATATCTAAGAAGCATGGATACAAACACACCACACAACATGGATACGAGACGGACACGCCAATTTTCAAAAAATGTAGGAAACACCCGTGGGGGATAAGCATGAAATATATAATTTTATACATTTATTATATGTTATATATATGAATATATCATTTAAAAATAATAAAAAATACAATATGACACTAATTTCTATGAATTTGTATAATTTTTGTTTTATTATTGTATCTTGAGTTGTTTTGTTCAAACTTATAATTAGTTTCACATGTGTCTATTCTATAGACACGTGTGTTTAAGCAATAGACAAATGTGTTCTCTAAGTGTTCAAAGAGTGTCTGGATCTTTAAAAAAAACTAAAAAATAAGACACATTTTGAAAAGTGTCGGTATCTGATACGGATACATCACCTTCCTAGAGGCGTCCATGCTTCATAGGTTTGTATTGATTTGTAAGAACTGCAGAGTCTATACCTTCCTGTCTTCTCCTTTTGGGCTTGTTCAAGAATTGGCTTTCATTTATTGATTTGGTGATTAAGGGTGTCGTGTTCAGATATTATGTTCCGCTTGATGGTCATTTCGAATCATGGACAACTGTTTATTTCAATTTATATGTTTTAGTAACGTTTGATGGGATAGTCTTTACTAATTCTGGACTGTCTTCTGATGAACAGGGCTTCCTGGTGTTCTGTGGGTGCTGCCTGATTCATATCTTGACGTTCCTAACAAAGATTATGGAGGTGGGTATTCGTATCTTGCATTTCGGCTGTTTGTACTTGCAAATTTTTCCTTCTGCTAATCTTGTATGGTCTTGCTATTCTTGTGATCGGTTTATAGGGGATTTGTTTATCGATGGGAAAGTCATTCATAGGCCGCAGTATAGGTACAATGAGAGGCAACAAACCAGGAACAGGCCTCGCCCACGGTACGATAGGCGTCGGGAGACAATGCAAACCGAAAGGAGGGAGCCATTGCGAAGAGGGGCCGGGGCCCAAGATCAGAGGGGACCTATGCAGCAACAGGTATCAATGGATGGCCAGAATATGTCTGAGAGTGGTGGAGGACCCTCTGTGCATCAGGGCGGTTCTCAGGGGAGCAGTGCCTGATAATTAATTAGTCAACTATCAGAATTTTGAACTTAATGAATCGTGTGAAGGTTGGGTGTTCTTTTTTTCTTTCTTTTAAAGTGGCCTGGCTTCCCCAGCATTGCTATGTATGCTTAACGTGGAAAGTTTTATTTGTCTAACCTCTATAGATGGGTGAAATGTGAATATTTTCTAGGTCATTTCTTATTGGAGCTATTCTACATATTTACAAAATGAAGCTCTTCATTGAACTGCCTACTAAATTATCAGCCTGTTTTGTCATTAGTGGTTGCTGCCACAAATCAGCATGGAATTAACTTATATGTTATGGTGGTCTCAATACCATGTTCATTTCTGTTTTTTCTTTTTTTATTGTCCATCACTAATTCTGAGCGAGTAGTATCGGAGGAAGATAGACCAGTGTCATCTAGTTATATGCACAAGGCACTATTTTCATTCCAATCCTATTTTGAATATCCATTCAGGGTCATTTTCGATGTTTGCATCTAAAATCATGCATCTTGATTGTTCATTGCCAATATTGCCTCTCATCTAGATGTTGTAGACTTGCAGTCCTTATCTACATTTTTTTTTTTTTCTGGATATTCTAATTTGTATGTCATATCTATCTGAACAAAACTTCTTTCTTTTTTTTCTTTTTTTTTTTTTTCCATTTCAATACATTTGGGAGTGATTTGAATAGAAAATTCACAATTTGCATCGTCTTGATGCTTTTCTAATCAAATGTGATTATGTCCAAAAAAAGAAAAAGAAATTCATGATTAGCACACGAGTAAGAGGTGACATTACAACTAGGAATTGGATATACTTCTTGTCCCTGCCTGAGCTAACTGTAATTAATCTATGCAATTAATAGAATTACTGCTCAGTTTAGAGTAGGATCACTGTACATTACATTTTGAGGCCTTTGTCATTTTAATTTTGAGATGTAGGAATTACGGGATGGATAAGATCATCCTCTTTCCAGATGTAGATACCAACTGCAGATTGTTGCTCCTTTCATTGATGTATTTTCTTTCTTTTTCTTTATTAGATATTTTTCAATGCATTGGGCACCATTGTGTTCACTTATTGAGGCATTCTTTTTCTTTTGGCTTGATCTTACTACATTCATGTGCAAAACGTTTATTTGAATTGTGCCTATCTTGTGCCTGCTAATGTTATTTATCTATCAAACTGAAAAGTAACTGAAAATTTTGCATATTGAAGTGGAAAAAGATGAATGTTCAGATGAAGGGAGAAAAAGCAATGAAACACAAAACTCTTCCCAAATTTTAATAAGATATTTTAATGAAATTGTATACAATTGTGTTTTGATCATTTTAAGTAAATTGGAAGGTGCTTCATACCTTCCCTGGTAAGTGAAATTGGTGTTGTGTGTTGAATTTTATGCAAAGATATGGGAGATAGTAATGAAATTCCTGGAGGCATATATATGGTGGATTTTGATACAGGCAGTTAGGCTTTGGGCATTGTTGAGACAGACCTTGTTTTTGTGTAATATTGGAAGAAAAAGATTCATGGTAATAGAGGTTAATGTTCAAGGCCTCTGTTATTTCATTCTATGAAGTAGTTTTTTTTAATGTTGAGGATGGGTGGTGAATGTTATCAATCAAATTTGGCGTTTTTTTTTAACCTCTCAACCTATCAAATGGGCAACTCTTGATGTAGGTGTGCAAGGCAAAGATGAAAATGGGTGTGCAATCGTAATACATATTGCATACTCAAAAATTTTAATAAATCAATTTTAAATTATGTTTCATTAGAACATGACTAGAACACAAATTAATGTGGCTTTATCAGGATAGGTGTGGGAGTTGCCACAACAAATTTTTTTTTTTTTTCCCCAATAATAGGGTTTCTTAACATATATATAGAGTTCCGACAATAAAATAATAGTTGTATAGGAGCTTACTTACCAAATAAATGTCTCATTTCAATACAATTAAAATTGTATTCCAATAATATACTATAAAATAAAGGGTAAATTATAAATTAAAAAAAAAAATCCTCAAAGTTTCGTGTATTTTTTAATTTAAACCCAAAAGTTTTAATTTTGACAAATTAAATCCTAGAGTTTTATCTGCGTTTCAATGTGAATCATTCGTCCATCTCCATCTCACTTCATCTTCTTCCTTCTTTCAAATTCATACTCACTTGTTCAAACCCTTGTATCTCTCTCGTTGTAACTCTATTTCGTCTCATTTTCACGTCGTTGTATTCAACTTATGACTTAATTTTCATTCCACTCTTCATACGCCTTATTCCACCTTTTTTTGCATGTCGTCAAAGCTCTGAAAATTAACTAAAAATAATAGCTTGCTTGTTTTTGGTCTTTCAGAAATAGTTTTCAGAAAATTCTACTTTCTTATTTTTCGTGTTTTTTCTAAATTATTTTAATATTTTAAACAATTTTTTAAATTTTTAGAGACACACCTAATTTTTTAAAATATTTTTTCACAAATTTTTTACATTTTAGATACATCTAAGTAAAGTGCATCTAAAAAAGTAAAAAAATGTTTAAAATTTGAAAAATATTTGCTAAAAACAAAAAAAAAAAATACGCAAAACAAAAAACTAAATTTTCAAAAAACATAATCCAAAAAACTCAGCGTTTAGTAACGTTTACGTTTTTCGTTTATGTTTACAAAAATTTTATAAACTGATTTTTATTTATTTTTAGAAAAATATAAATTACAAACGCATTTGGTTTAAACAAAATGTTTAAAAAAATTTAAAAACATAAACTAAAAAATATGTTTGTTCAAGCCTAAAATATTTATATTTATTTTTATTATTTATGACAATGGCAGCACACACATTATAATTGAAAAATAATTAATTAAAAAAATAATTGGAAAAAAAATTAATTAAAAAAAAAAATTGAAAAAAAAAATTTAATTGAAAAAAAATTAATTGAAATAAAATGAAAAAAAATTAAGTAAAAAAATAATTGAAAAAAAATTAATTGGGACAAAAATAATTGAAAAAAAAAATTAATTGAAAAATATTAATTGGAAAAAAATAATTGAAAAAAAATTATTTGAAAAAAAAAATTAAAAACTGAAACGTAAACTCATTTTTTGAGTTTACGTTTTTTTCTCAAATTTATAAACTGAGACATCTATTTATAAACCAAAAAATTATCAAACAAGTTTTTATGACAGTTTTTTAATTTTTTGTAAATATAAACTAAAAACTGAAAACGGAATGATTACCAAACAGATATTTTTCTCTTCTTTTTTTCTTCTTTGTTGTTATTACAACAATATTCTTGGTTTCCAATCAACCGTCATCCATTGTTTCTCTTAAAACAAATTGAAAAGTTCCTGCATGATTATTTTTGTGTATATATGTAGATATATGTATTTGTTTGGTCATATGAGATTTGAAAGTCAATTAAACTGGGTTTTGTATTCTTTGCTAAAATTTAAAAAAAAAAATTAAAAAATTAAAAAAAAAAATTAAACAGAAACAGATTTGAAAAATAATTGAATTGGATCTTTTTTTTCTTAGTTGGAAATCAAATAAGTAGTTCCATGTGTGTATTTATATATATATATATATATATTGTGCGGGGGTGATTTACGCACTATAAAGAAGAGTTGAACTTCGTGGACAAACAGCGTGCTTTGGGAATTGAAGATCTGCACAGAATAACAAACGGCAAGGCTGCCCGACCGAGGTTTGGTCGGAAACCCCTCCGATGATAAAGTCAGGGACTAAGGGAAAGGAAGATGAGAGAATACAGAGTGTGTATGTGTTAAGTGTGTGGATTTTTTTTGATCCCTTGAGAGTGAATAGTGTTCACCTTTTATAGGAGAAGGTTGTTTGTCGTTCAAGTCCTTCTTTCTCTGCCATTTGTCCAATGTGTCTTATTCGTGGTCGTCTCACATTGGAGGAGGACGACCACTCCGCCTAACACTCGGGTGCAGGTCTGTTTTGTTTGTCTCATTAGCGGACGTCTTTCATTGGAGGAGGACGACCACTCCGTCTGTCATTCAGATACAGGTCTGTCTTATATGCACCTTGTCCCTCTGCACCTCCATGTCTCCACGTTCTGTTCATACAGAGAGAGAGGAGCAGAGTTGTTTGTCTCTTGTGGGCCCAAGAAAGATCTTTAATGAATTGGCCTTCTTTGAGTTGGCCTACTCTAGAATGGTTGTCCAACCAGGAGGTCCAACATGTTGCTCAGCCCACTTCGAAGTGGTTGTCTGTCCATCCAGGAGGTTCAACATATTACTCAACCTACTTCGGAGTGGTTGGCTGCTTGTCCAGGAGGTCCACCATATTGCTCGGCCCACTTTGGAGTGACATTCGTACATTGGGCCGAGCTTCTATGATTGTCTTGCTTCGGAGCAAGTGTTGGCCATAGGGCCGAGGTCCAACCTAGCTCAACCTTGGAGTGAGCATCGCATTGGGCCTAGCACCAAGACTTGATTAATTTTTACTCACTTTATTTGCCCCCTGGCTTGCGTTTACGTTTGGCGAAGCGGAAGCCAATTCTGTCACAAACTTCGAAGTTGGGTTGATCACAACTTAATTTGAGCTTCGTGAGTTGGATTCAAAATTATTGTTCGGCCCAACGTTTGCGTCTGCCCAATATTTCGTAACTCGGTTATGCCCCCAAACTAAATGTGTATCTTCACTAGCCTCGTAATTGTCTAGCTTGGTGCTCTTTCAGTCGGCTGAGCGTCGTTGCTTGACTTGAAAAAATATATGCAGAATAATAAATATATAAATATATATTTTTGCAATGTTCATCGATTGGGCCGAGCAACATAGCGACGCTTCAAAGCAGGCCAAGTGTGCTTTATCACAGCTTTGTTCTAATTTGAAAGACATATTCGCTATCTTTTTGCTCGGTCCTACTTGTAGGAGATAAATTGGTGTTGGTCTCAATGCTTGGTTGGCCAAGTCCTGCCCCTCTACTCTGTTCGGTCTCAAAGCATAGCTTGCTAACATTGCTCGGTCATGCGGATCATGCACCATTTTCATGTTTGGACATGATTAGCACGTCTATTTTTTCAGCTCATTTCTTCATATATTGGTCGGTCATTTTACCCTCAACTTCAGAATTGTCCGTCACTTATTTAGTCGGTCGTAGCAGCTTGTTTGCATAGTTTTTGTTTTTCAACATTGAGTTGCTTGGTCGGCCTTAGCAGCTTTGGCGTTACGAGTTTGCATTTTTTAATTCGGTTTCTCTACCACCAAGCTACTGTCAACCTTAGCACCTCTTATCTTGAGAGTTGTCTAGCACATAGTCGTTATAGTCTTGGTATTGACTTCGATAATATTGACTCTTGTCGGGCACTGCACTCCTTCAACCTTTGCTTGTTGTTTATAGTGTATTTATTTGGTAGAATGTTGCACTTCCAACTTTGTTTGTTGCCAATCTTTTGGTTGTTTACTCGAGCTATGAAACTTGGTTTTGCTTAGCTAGTTTTGACCCGCTTCCTTTGCTCGGTCCATTTTGGAGTGGATGTTAGACGTCCAATCAGCCGCTATTGCTTGGTCCACTTCGGAGTGAGCATTGAGCGTCCGACCAACTTTCATTGCTCAGCCTACATCGGAATGGGTATTGGGTATCCAATCAACCTCCGTTGCTCGGCGTGCTTCAGAGTGGGTGTTGGGCGTCTAACCAACCTTTGTTGCTCGGCCTAGGCATTGGGTGTCTGACCAACTTCTGTTGCTCGGCCCAATCGTTGGGTGTCCAACCAACTTTTGTTGCTTGACCCAAGCGTTGGGCGTCTAACCAACATATGCTGCTTAGCCCAGGCGTTGGGCGTCTGATCAGCTTTTGTTGCTTGGCCCAAGCGTCAGGCGTCCAACCAACTTCTATTGCTCGGCCCAGGCATTGGGCATCCAACCAAATTTTGTTGCTCGGTTCACTTCAAAGTGAGCATTAGGTGTCCGGCCAACTTTCGTTGCTCGGCCTACTTCGGAATGGGTGTTGGGCATCCAACTAACATCCATTGCTCGGCGCGCTTAAGAGTAGGCGTTGGGCATCCAACCAACCGTTGTTGCTCGGTCGAAGCGTTGGGCGTCTGACCAACTTCTATTGCTCGGCCCAGGCATTGGGCGTCCAACCAACTTTTGTTGCTCGGTCTACTTCATTCCAACTTCTATTGCTCGGCCCAGGCATTGGGCGTCCAACCAACTTTTGTTGCTCGGTCTACTTCAAAGTGAGCATTAGGCGTCCGACCAACTTCCGTTGCTCGGCCCACTTCAGAATAGGTGTTGGACATCCAATTAACTTCTGTTGCTCGGCCCAAGCGTTGGGCGTTTGACCAAGTTTTGCTGCTCAGCCTACTTCGAAGTGGACGTTCAGAGTCCAACCAACCTCCATTGCTTGGCGCGTTTCAAAGTGGGCGTTGGGCATCCAACCAACCTCTGTTGTTCTGTCTAAGCATTGGATGTCCGACTAACTTTTGTTGCTCGGCCCACTTCGAAGTGGGCATTGAGCATCCAACCAACCTCTATTATTTATCCCTCTTTGTGGCTCTTCCACTTCGTATCACCTTCGTTAGGCTGAGGTCCTTTTGTAATGAAACTTTAAGTTAATAAAGTATCTTCGAAATTTGCCAAGTGTTGGACTTGTAACTCAAACTTTCAATTTCTTCATGTTTATGTTGTTTGCCCCCAGCCGAGCAACAAGGACGTAGCCCTACATTGTTCGTTGTTCGGCTAGACTTCGCCTTATGCCTTGTGTAGACGTCCCCGAACGTCCCGGGAGGGAATCCCGTTTTGTTCATTGGGGCTTACTACAGTTTGGACTCCATGTCACGATCCTGTATCTAATCTCGCGGAGTGCAATGCAAGACCGATGAATCATCAAAGAGTCCAAATCCGGCAAACCGTTTTGAAAAACTGATTTTTAAAAAGAAGTGCCAAACATGGACTGCTTTGCCAGATACAGAGTCGCCACCTAAATATTTTATTTTGGGGGAATTTAAAAAATCCTGACTCGTGCCTAAGGCCACATGTCCGTCATCACCAAAGTTACCTCGGCTCGGGAACTTAGGTACGATTGGGGAAGGTCACTTTATGAGCACCCCCGCTCGCCCGATCAAAGATCGGCCTCTACTAACCATGATATCGAGTTTTGAAAATGTTATGTGCTCTTATTCCGGTTATTAGCCTAGAATTACTATGTGATGCACACAACATACAAGTATAGACTGGATCGTTTGAGTTGGAACGAAACATTTCATGTTTGTTTATTCGAAAGATGGTTTGATGGTGATATTCGCAAGTAGGCTAAGACGTTGGTTTGCCACCCTCAAGTAGGCTTAAGAAAACATGATTTTGCCACTCTCAAGTAGGCTTAAAACTCTCAATTGGTGAATTGTTCCAATTCAAATAACCCAACCTTCACCCACAGGCATTCAGGTAGTTATATCACATAAGCAAATAGCCTCATGGTAAGCATGCTATCATGGCAGTCACTCACACGCATGCAAGGATGCCAAAGCATAAATACTTACCGAGTACTCCAAGCCAAAGAAAAAAGCTAATTAGAAATCATGCATGAATCCTAACTATGCTGAAATGCCTAATGCAACACATGCAAAAATGCAACTAAGATAGGCTCGGCTATTCTAAAATGGCATATGAAATGCAACAACTGACACACGTATTCAACTCGGAATTGAAATACAATGCAGTTAGTATGATGCGCCGAGCCCGGTGCATGCAAGACAGATAAATGGATGCAAACATGCGAACATAAGTATGCTAATTTAAACGTGCCCTATAACTAACCATCATAAGCTGGTAAATAAAAGGGAGAAAGACATGGGGTTGGAAGACATACATCACACACACGCACACTTATTACAACATTGCCCTCCTCAGAGGGTCCGAATAAATAATACACAACTGAATGAATAACGAATTACAGTTAATTATTACACAACTCTAATTAATTAACAAATTAACTAAAATGAATAGGCTAGCATGAAAAACATATGAAATGGACTGCCTCAGCTCGGCCTTGAATGACAAGGAATGCATGTATGCTCAAGTCGCCTTGTCGGAAAATCCATCGCGATGCCCCGATTTGCAACTAGTCCCAGAATACTAAACAAAACTCCAAAAGGCTGAAAATCCACCATGCTGTAGGGATACTACCAACCAGTTTTTGCTGTTTGCTTTCGGTTTGCTGCAGCAGAGAGTAAGAAAGGGGCATGGCAAAGTATTTTCAACATATGTGTGCACGACCAGTCTCCCCGTCATTGCATAAGCTCTAGGGAGTGTAGTCATCGATCCTCGTGCCACCAATCACGCATCTCGTTGCATGATGGCCGAGGAGTCGAATTACACGACTCGATATAAAATGAATGCACATATAAACACAACAAGGCCTAAACTCCATCATGGGTAATCCGGAGTGTCGGCGACAGAGAATCGAGGCACGTTTCGTCACTTGGAGTACAAAACGTCCCTCGTTTCCCGTGTCTGGACTAAACCCTACTCCAAACACAATGCAATACGCACGGCATGCATGAATGCAACTCTAACATGCAACCTAAATATAATGGCACTAAATGATGCAAATATACAAATGATGATATGCAAACATGCTACTAGCATACACAATGCTATGAAATAATCAATGGCATACTCAATGCACATGAAAACTATATGGCATACGCAATGCACACATGGAGACCAACAATGAAATGATCAAGGCATACACAATGCAATGGTCAATCATGCAACAACATGGACTAAATGGCATATACAATACAAGATGGACTTAAACCAAGATAGGTGAGCCTTAGCCACACCCAAATCAATGGCCAAACATGATGAAATTAGGCAACAAAACATATGCAAATATGCACAAATACAAGGGACCAAACCTAAGGCACCAAATGCAACTCTATCAAAGCATGGCAAGGGATGAAACATGGCATACAAACACACATTTTCCAGCTCTAAAATGACATGCAAGATGCTCCCGAATCATGCAAACACGTCGCACAATGCATACTAGATGACTCGAATACCGAAACTAGTGAAGCACATTACACTAGAGGTACATAAAGTAATGCACAAATGGAAAAACCAACCCCAAACAGACCCTAGGCAGGTCCAAGACAGTGGGAAAATGGTCTAAAATGATGGCTCGAAAGGCATGGAAATGAAGCTCATGCAATGGTCCAAAAACGAGGCATACAAGCACGACTCTCAAACGCATTTAAAGAGTGGAAAACATGGAAATATGGCATACATGTAAGCTCTGAAATATGATGCACAATGGCCCCAAAACATGGAAACACCTCAACATAAGCATGCAATAGGCTCCAAAACTCAAAGCTAGGCAAGTGTATTGAACTACAACCATGCATAGCAAGCATCATTCGACCATGAGGCATAAAAACAAAGCTAAGGCAATCCAAAACATGCACAAAATCAGTTTAAAGCATGGCCAAAAAGTGCTAGGATCAAAGGCCAAAATAGCATGCAATGTAAGCTAGTAAAGAGGATTTGCACTACAAGCATGTGAGGCAATCAAGAGGTCACCAAACCAGAAAACACCAGGGGTATGACATGCCAAATAAAGCCCAAAAAATCACTGAAACATGGTCTATGAATGCAATAATGATAGGCTCCTTTGATAGGCTATAAAGAGGGTTGTTCTACACATGTAAGATGGACACCCAAAATGGCAAAATGGGCTCTGGATAGAGCCTATGAAGGTCCTAAAACCCACCAAAAATGGCCTGAAACATGGCTTAGAAGCATGCAAATAAGGGCTCCTTTGTTAGGTCAAATGTGCTAGTAAACAAGACAAGGGGTGAGAGGGTCACCCCTCTCTGATTTTGGTGCTCAAAACAGCATGCTAGCCATTGAAAATCCGCTGTATTTCAGTGGCTAAGAGGCCAAACAAAGATCAATGCAAAGACCTTAAGGCATGGCTCAAAATAAGATGAAATGAAGCATGCAAGGGGGTAGACGACCCCCCACAAAAAAATGGTCTTAAACAAACATGTTAAGGACCTCAAAATAAGACCTTTTTTAGCTTACACCGAAGCTCAAATATGCTTGCAAATATAGCTAAAAGATGAAGCAAAACAATGCTTAAAAGAGGGAAAGAAGTGTTACCCTTGTGGCCAAGAACTCCAGTAGCTTCTGGACCAAAAAAAATAACTCCTTAGCCTCTGAAAACAAGCTTCAAGAACCTTAGAGTGATGGTGAAAGTGTGGGGTTGTGATGTGGTGTGTAAATGGCCAAGATTAAGGCTCTTTTGGAGGCTAAAATATAGAGATAAGGGGAGAGATATGGTATATGCTCCAACCAATTTCTGAACCCTCTACAAGGAAGGCCAGACCCTCCTTTATAGACAAGAGGGCTTAAAGCTTCTTCAAGAAGCTTAAAACCAAGGTTAAACATGTATGGAGGATGCAATCTGTGCCTCCCAGTTGGCACAGCTGGCACCAACTCAGTGAGACAGAAAATGGGGAAGCTGGCCAACCAGTTCAGATGGTCGGCCGACCACTTGCCTTGGTCGATCGACCACTTGCCTTGGTCGATCGACCACTTGCCTTGGTCGGTTGACCAGTTCAAAAGGGTCAAGTCTCAAAAGTTGGTCGGCAGCCTCCTAGGGTGGTCTCCTCACTCAATTCAAGCTAGTGGTATGGTGGGAGACCAGTAAATGTGGCTCAAAAGTCAGGGAGACCAGTTACCTGACAAGAAAAATTGGCCGGCAGGGAAAAGTGGTCTCCAAGGAGAAAAGGTGGTCTCCCACCTTCGTACCACCTTCCAAACAATGAAAATAGGGTCCATTCCAAAAATGAACCAAGACGAATGCAAAACGAGGGTTCGGGGGCCAAAACGCGCAGCCAGGTGCCTCGAAAACTGATTGTTAAGCATCGAAAGTGGCGTGCGACCATGAAGGTGGTCTCTCGGGCCACAGTGTCCCTCTAGAGAGAGAAAACAAGGTGTGTGCCAAAAATCGAAGCAAACGGAGAAAGTTAAGCGGTCCCGAACCGAGGCGCACGGCCGACGGCTCCGAAAATTGAAAGCTGGTCTCCAAACGGGAACAGTGGTCTACAACCACGAAAAGTAGCCTACGGCCACTGAGAGATGGTCTACGAGACCACTCCCTCCTTTTGGGAAGAGAAAAAAGAACCTGGTTCGTAAACCGAGGCAAAGCACAAAACAGTCCCAAAGTCCGGAGGCAAGACTCTCAGCTAAGACTCTGTAACCTCAGAACGAGCACAACATGCGTCATCACCGAGCGCTCAATCAATGACATCTAAGTCTTAAGGTCGGTCAAAAATGGGGTGTCTACAGTTGCCCCTCTTTGATAGAACTCGAAAGTCATAAGTGACGGAAGTGAATGTCAAAGCCTAGAGACGACCCATTTTTGACAAGGCCGAAGACTTAGACAAACAGACGAGATAAACAAAAGATGGGCCCGCAGGTAGAGGCAAAATGCAAACGACATGCACAAAGCTGAACATAACTCATGATCATGCAAAGCAGCAAACTGTAACGAAGCAAATATTCACAATAAATGCAACAGTTTTAAGCAAGAATGCAAAGCAAAACTACATTTCATGCAGTAAGGATGTAGGAGAATTACAATTCTCGCTACGTCTCACACGGAGAAGATACAATACTTGTGCGATTCGTTTGGTTGCACCAGCTTTAAATGAACCGTTCATACAATATCGCGCCTACAAAAGAGAGAAACCTAACAGACACAACATAGTTAGCAACATATGTTCAACACTACATCAAACGTGGATAGACATGGTGTCAATGGAAAAGTGCACCGCAATGCAAGAAGAAACGTACGCGACAACGGAAGTTAAGCATGGAGGGCATGACAATGCCAATGAAACGTGCATAACAATGCAAGTGACGTGCATAACAATGTAGGATAAGTGCGACTTTAAAAGCATATTTGAAACAAAACATCGAGCAAAGAAATGTACGCCTCGACGAGGGCAACTCAAACACGACCTCCGGTTTACCGCTCGGAGGGGTCGCAACATACGCAAAAAGGATACACCTTGCTCTTGGCGAGTAACGACGAGCCATGCGTCGAATATTGGATTTGAAATTTCCGCGGAGGGATTTCATGCCGAAAAGTGCACTTTACTTGTACTTTCTTGAGTGCCGGGGACTCCAATCACCACCAAAATTTGCAGGGAGTTTAGAGAGACATTGGAGATCACCTAGGAAGGATGGCTGACCACCTAGGGAGGTCGCCGACCAGTGGTTGTTCAAGGGGTGGTCGGCCTGCTAGGAAATTTGGTCGGCCGACTACTTGGCTAAATCCGGGACAGTTTTGTCTTTTTACATCTGGATCTTTAAATACACTCGGCCAAAACACTTTTGCTCATAACTTCAAGTCCGAAATTAGTCCCTCTTGCTTCCTAGACCATTTTCTCTCTCAGATTTGCGCTTTATATGTGTTTTCCAACGCCCCACACAAAATTATTTCGCGAAATCTTTCAGTCTTCTTCACTTTGGACCGATTAAAATTTGATTTCGGAGCTTCTTTCTCCATTTTCACCACTTGAGGTAAGTTTGTCTCGACATTTGGTACATTTTCTAGGGAGTTGACTTTTGTTGACTTTTCCATTTCTCGAGAGTTGACTTTTGTTGACTTTTTCAAAATGGCTCATTTTGCTCGTTTTTGCAAATTTCTTCAAATGGCGGGTCATCTTCCTCATGGTGGAGGTCCTCCTGGTGCCGAGGGTGAGCCTGACATCATGTCCTTGCCCTCGAGAGTTCGGCCGTTTAATCCCGAGAGGTACCATCCTCAGGAGCACGTCCTTCCTCCGGCCACTTTCTACCATTTCACTGACTTTGATGACCAAGCGCCTGTGGATCTATTGTTGCGGGAGCCAGAGACTTATCTCTCTCATCAGGCACGAGAGGTACGTACTTCACTTTTACATTCTCTGCAATGTATTCTGCATTTCATGCACATTTCATACTTTCGCTATGTATGCTTATTTTAGCACTTTCGCTATGTATGCTTATTTTAGCACATATCTCATAGCACAGAACTCTGTTGAGTGGGCACACAGCTTGTTCTGAACACTTAGTCTATAACATAGCATTCTGTTTGCATTACGAACACACAGCTCAATCACTCAAATTTCCGAACACTCAGCTCATACTTTTTATCGTGAACACGCAGCCCACAGTTTTTGAAAGTTGAACACACAACCCAAACTTTTGATTATGAACACACAGCCCACATTTTTCTGAAATCCGAACACACAACCCAAACTCTTGATTATGAACACACAGCCCACATTTTTCTGAAATCTGAACACACAGCCCAAACTCTTGAGATGAACACACAGCCCACTATTTTTGAAAGTTGAACGCACAGCCCCAAACTCTTGATGGTGAACACACAGCCCATAGTTTTTGAAATCTGAACACACAGCTCAAACTCTTAAGGTGAACACACAGCCCACATTTTTCTAAAATCTGAATACACAGCCCAAACTCTTGAGGTGGACACACAGCCCACTGTTTTTGAAAGTTGAACACGCAGCCCAAACTCTTGATGGTGAACACACAACCCACTGTTTTTGAAATTTGAACACGCAGCCCAAACTCTTGAGGTGAACACACAGCCCACTGTTTTTGAAAGTTGAACACGCAGCCCAAACTCTTGATGGTGAACACACAGTCCACTGTTTCTGAAATTTGAACACGCAGCCTAAACTCTTGAGGTAAACACACAGCCCACTGTTTTTTAAAGTTGAACACGTAGCCCAAACTCTTGATCGTGAACACACAGCCCACTGTTTCTGAAATCTGAACACGCAGCCCAAACTCTTGAGGTGAACACACAGCTACTGTTTTTGATAGTTGAACACATAGCCCAAACTCTTGATGGTGAACACACAGCCCAATGTTTTTGAAATCTGAACACGCAGCCCACTGTTTTTGAAAGTTGAACACGCACCCCAAACTCTTGATAGTGAACACACAGCCCGAACTCTTGAAGTGAACACACTGCCTACTGTTTTTGAAAGTTGAACACGCAGCCCAAACTCTTGATGGTGAACACACAGCCCACTGTTTTTGAAATCAGAACATGCAGCCCAAACTCTTGAGGTGAACACATAGCTCACTGTTTTTAAAAGTTGAACACACAGCCCAAACTCTTGATGGTGAACACATAACCCACTGTTTCTGAAATCTGAACACGCAGCCCAAACTCTTGAGGTGAACACACAGCCCACTGTTTTTGAAAGTTGAACACACAGCCCAAACTTTTGATGGTGAACACACAGCCCACTGTTTCTGAAATCTGAACACGCAGCCCAAACTCTTGATGGTGAACACACAGCCCACTGTTTCATTTGCACGCAGCGCATATTTGAACACACAGTTCTTACATTTCACTTTTGAACTCACAACTCATTCATTTCATTTGCACACAGCTTACACATTTCATTCTGAAACTGAATACATCTGTTCATTTTGAATGTAGGTACCCTCTCGTTCTACGTGAGGTTATGGCTCAATTATTGCCGAGGAGTGGTATGCAGAGCTCCCAGAGACCGTTCGTCACATGGTGGACGGGACAGGATTTGGGCCCTTCTGCGCCGGGCTATCTCGCTACCCTACGAGCAGGACACTGATGGGGGCACTCTTGGAGAGATGGTGGGACACCACCGACTCTTTCCACTTCTCAGCTACCAGGGATATGATGATGACCCCGTTCGACTTTGCCATGCTGACTGGCCTTGATGTGGCCGGTCGACCAGTCCCCTAGGACGAGGATATGGGCCAGTGAGAGGCTGCCTGGATCTATCTGTTGGGAGCTCGCCCACCGATTGATCGATCTTCGGGCAGAGCCAGGTACACTTGGTTCCCCGTGCAGTATAGGGGGAGTATGCCCGAGACTCTTGAGGAAATATAGCAGTACGCTCGAGGTTTTTGATTTTCCTCCTTGGGACCACTTTGTTCTCCGACAGGGGAAACACAGTTGGACTGTATCTGCTCAGTGCTCTGGTGGACCTATTACAGGTCAGCCAATATGACTGGGGTGGCGCCGGCCTCGCTACCCTCTACTGCTATATGAGTGTGACCTCCCGCGGACGGGAGAACATAGTTGGCGGCTACTGGAGAGCCTGTGAGGTACTTTCTACCCTCATAATTTACATTTTTGCTCTTCATTATCTGTATACTGTTCACGGCACACTTTACATTCTGTACTCTATATTTTGCAATCAGCATTTTACATTTTCTGTATATCCCGTATTCTAATGGCCACTGCCCTGTTTTCCACAGCTATGAGTTTACGCGTACTTTCCGACGCTAGCCCCAGAGTTCGAGGTGGAGGTGCCTGTTACGATCCCTTACTCTCACATATTTGAGGGTCGATGCCGAGCGAGGACTCGGGAGACTCCGCCCTTCCTGCGACAGTTTTTTGACACGGTGCGGGCGACCAAGGTAATTCAGAACTCTCAGTTTTTCATATTTTCAGCTTTGATTCACCTCGCATATTTATGACATCTGATTGGCTCATGCTCTTGTTATCCTCAAATCGCTTGGCGGCCCTGGGCATCCTTGGGAGGAGATATCCATTTCCAGTTCCCGGGAGCATGGGCTTCTTCTCAATATAGGACTTTGTTTGAGAGGCCAGTTGGTAGGGCCTGGTTTTTGAGAGATCGCTTCATACGCCAGACGATGGGCATCCCTGAGCAGAGTGTCCCTTCAGCACCTTCAGATGACATGCGGTCCGCTGAGGGACTCACTCCCGAGGAGGTCAATGTTGCTATGTTGGGTACCGATACAGCTCTGCACATGGAGGAGGGAGAGTATACGACTTACCGCCATACGTACTTGATGCCCCCACTGATGGGTGTCCGTACTCCTACTAGGAGGGCTGTTGGTGCATCACCATCAGCTCGAGTCCAGGCTGCAAATATTTCTTTGTCTAGCAAGGCCGGCACCTCGAGAAGTGGGGCTAGACAAATTCCCCTGATTCCCCCGACTTACCATCATGCTAGATGGCCAGATATTCCGATCGAGTTGACAGGATGGCGATACGGGACATCTTACGCAGGAGCCTCTATTGCCTGATCACCGATACGTCAGAGACCCTGACTCGCCACCGGTATGCTTTACAGTTTTGATTTATCACTCAGATATTTAGACATTCATTCATTCACTAATAACTTGCACTTGCATCTGCAGCCTCCCAACGAGTATATTAAGGGGTTGCTCGGGTTGGTAGCTTCATTCGAGGGCATGGTCCTGCGGAGAGAGACGCAACTGTTCATTGCCGGTGTTTCGGTACTTTTTAATTTTCTCGCATTTATCATACTTCTAATGACATGGTGTATTTAACCATTTCACTGCATTGATTGACTATATGTGTAGAGCACATCTGACACACACCATATTCATACATTGTATCTGCATACACCCACTCTATGTAGTATTCTTGTCTCTGCATCTAATATATATATTGGCTAATGCATTCCAATTGCACTCTTCCTTTTCAGATGCCACCGCTACAGGTTGAGCCACGGGCTGGGCCATCCAGGCCCTCTCGAGGAGCTGGGAGAGGGGGTTTGACTCGCAGTCGAGGCAAACATAGAGCGCCTGTCATAGATGAGGAGTCCAGCGAAGAGGAGGAGTCTACACATCCCCAGTCAGAGACATCCGCTGACAGAGATGGTGACTTTGGTTCCGGTTCCGATAGTGGAGATGATGCCGAGGAGGATTCCGAGGACGGCGGCTCTGATTCAGATGATGATGATGGTGCAGAGATTGTTCTGCAGAAGAGGACGAAGAGGGCCTCTTATTCCTGCGCTTGATAGCACTAATGCAGTTGTTCCTGCTTTATTTGCCTTTTTTACTAGTAGTTGTAGCACATTGTACATTATTAGGCAGTTTTATTTTCTGTAAAACTTGTACCCTTGTTGTAAAATGTTGTAACAAAGGAAGCATGATGGAATGAAAACAACTTGTTTGAAAAAGTGTTGTATTTTATGTTCTTAGCATCGCATCGCATTAGTTTGCACAAAAATGAGATTAAATGAAAATTGAGCAATGTGTATCACCAAGTCAGGTAGTGAACCAACGCAACAAACTAAACAACTTAACTCGCTAAGAAACAACAACACCTTAGCAAGTTTACAACTCGATAAGCAAATCCCAACGAATGTTGATAAACAAAGAGTAACCACTCGACGGACAAAAGTCGACAACTCGATAAAACTTAACAACTTAATAAACTTAACAACTCGACTTGATAAGCAAAACTCAACGACAACTCGATAAACAAAACTCAACAACAACTCGATAAACAAAACTCAACGACAACTCGATAAACAAATGCAATTCGGACGAAACGGGCGATGGAATGCGTCCGAAACAGAGGGAAACACGAACCTTCGATATTCCCAACACATGGAAAAGCTAGGAGCCCTCTTCTAGAGACTAAGAAAAACCAAAGACCAACTTTTCTCCATGGCCGACCATCAGAAGGGGCTGGCCGACCAGCTATTTTGCTTGGAGACCAAAGGGGTGGTCGGCCTACCAGAAAAAGTGGTCGGCCGACCACCTGGTTTGGTGACCACCAGATTTTTGACACGTGTCCCCAAACAGTGTTATCCTCTATAAAAGTCCCAACTTCGTGGTTCTTTCATTTCATCTCAGTTTTGCATCAAAATGGAGGCATTCTTCATCGAAAATCTCGCAGCTTGGATTGCTACTTTAGACGGCTCGGAAAAATTAAACTTCCGGGGCTTCGGCTTGAATGCACTATTCACGTTGAGCCACACTCCGCTGCATCTTCCCTTTCTCCATGCCGCGGCGAGGTTTTGGACTCCGGTAACACATGTCTTTAGCTTCGGCGGCCAAGAGATGTGTCCCACCTTCGAAGATTTCCAAGCTTTGATGGAGTCCGAGCGCAACGAGGAGATCTTGCCCCAACTCCGCTTCGGCCATGCTCAAGCCTTAGGACGGATGTGTGGGCTCATTATGCACAACGCTCGGTCTCTGATCTGCAACGGAGATTTGGACATCCTCAGCTTGATTCAACGTTTTTCTAATCCCGGTGACCGCGGTGACCATCATTGGCAGGGCTTTCGGCGACATGCCCTTTGTTTATGCATGCTATCTCACTTTTTGCTTGCCCCAGGCTTTGGAGGATCTAGTGTCCGGTTGATCGAGGTTGCCCAAGGTTTGAAAGAGGGCAAGAGCTGCATTGCCATGATATTGGCCGAGACATTGATGGGCTTGGATTCTTTTTATCGCCGAGAAACGACCAGATTTTCGGGGAGTCCACTACTGCTACAGGTAATGTTTTCCTCCCTCTCTCACATATATATTGCTCACATCATTCGGTCCTCAGGCTCGATTTTTCTCACAAAACCCTTTTCTCACTTTTCTCTCAACGTACATCTCTCTATTCTTTAATCTCTCATTTTTTATCCCTCCCCAGGTGTGGTTGATGGATAAGTTGCAGGTTGTGGACTCTTGCCCAGCATACTCAGTTCGCGGCTACTTCTTCCGACAACGTCTAGTTGATACCCTGGATGAGGGATGGTGGTTCAATTGGATGTGCAATTTGTCCATAGACCGCATTGCTTGGCGGTGCCCTTGGCTCAATCTACCGGTAATGAGCTACAACATGTCCCGACAGATTGGGATTCAGTTGATTGGTCTGACGCACTGCAGGTTTTAATTTCCTTTTCGGCTCCAGTGCCAATTTGGCCATGATTAGACTTGCCCGCCAGAAGGGATAGAGTACCCTGCTGCATTCCCGGTCCAAGGCGCACAGCTTGCTCGGTATGCCACAGCATGGAGGACGAGAGAACTCCTAGCTCCCGCTCCCACTTTTAGTTGCACTTTGTCTGATGAGTGCATAGATTGGCTCAACGAAGAGGCACAGATTGGGCCCAACTTGGCATCAGAAGCTTCGACCAGCTCTGGGAGGGGGCACAGGAACACCTGACTTAGCTACGCCCTGGATTTATTGCTTTACTAGTACTTTTAGTTTTCTTTATGAATATAACCAAAAGCAACTTCAATTTGTATGCAAGAGCAGGAGGACTCTGTATTGAAATCAATAAAATTGAAGGTTGTGGGTACTGAAAATTTTTCGCTTTGGTCCAAAAATGGTCTAAGTTGTAAAAAGATTAATTTGAACAAAATCAACTTTTATTAAAACTTTTCAAAACCATTTTCGACATGAATCAGAACTGGACACGCCTGAGATCTGTCACTGAGATGCACAACCCCGGATTCCAACAACTAGAAAGTTGCCCCTAGTCTGAGTAACACTGCACCGGAGATCACAACCGAACTCTTGAATGCTGAATAAACAAAGATGATAGAGATGATCAAATAGACAAAGTTGATAGGGGAAAAGTTTATGGCTGAACTTCAGGATGAAGTTGCCTACGTATCCCAAAGATGGGAATCAAGCCTTACGTAGTTCAGGCTCAGGTTCACTCGAGTATTTTCACTCTCCTTTTATGCTCTAACTTTTGCCAAGGCCGCCCTTTGCGGGTTTTCAACCTTACGAGCTCAATTTTTATAATTTCAAATTTTCTGCGCTCTAACTTTTGCCTAGGTCGCCCCTTCGGGTTTTCGGCCTAGCGAGCCTCTCAGGGGTAATATTTCTTCAACTTGTCCATGTTGATCGGTTATGAGAACTCTAGGCCATCTAGGTCCATCAGAACGACAGCTCCACCTGACCAAATAGACTTAATGATGTAAGGACCAGTCTAATTGGGTCTGAACTTGCCCCTAGGGTCATGGATGGGAGCTCGGTTGTCTTTGAGTACCAAATCTCCTTTCTTCAAATTCCTGGACTTAACTTTCTTGTTGAAAGCCTTGGAAATTCGTCGTTGATAACCTTGAACATGGTACAGTGCTTTCAGTCTTCGTTCATCAAAAAGCATGAGTTCTTCAAATCTGCTCTGCTGCCAATCTGCTTCAGCTATTTAACACTCAGCCAGCACTCTCAATGACGGAACCTCAATTTCGATAGGTAGAACGGCCTGCATCCCATAAACCAATGAATACGGAGTCGCTCTAGTAGAAGTTCTAATCGAAGTCCGGTAGCCCCATAGAGCAAATGGCAGCTTGTCTGGCCAGTCCCGATAGGTTTCCACCATCTTCTGCAAAATGTGTTTGATGTTCTTATTGGCTGCCTCAACCGCTCCATTGGTCTGTGGCCGATATGTGGATGACTTATGAAAAGCCACGTTGTATTTCTCCAACAAGTCAATCACTTCCTTTTTGAAGTGGGAACCATTATCTGAGATAACCTCGTTCGAGACCCCATAGCGACAGATGATGTTATTCCTAATAAACTTTGCAACGTGTGACGTCTTTAACACCGCATAAGATTGGGCCTCAACCCATTTTGTGAAATAGTCTATTGCGACCAGAATGAACTCATGCCCATTGGACCCTTTTGGAGTGACAGCCCCGATCACATTGATTCCCCAAACTGAAAATGGCCATGGCGAAGTCATATTGTACAGCTTCGACGGCAGGATGTTCATGCGGTTTACATGGATCTGACATTTGTGGCATCGCCGAACAAAGCCGATACAATCCTCCTCCATGGTGGACCAGTTGTAACCCTGTCTGAGGATCTTTCGAGCTAACATTACCCCGTTCATATGCGCTCCGCATTCCCCTCCATAGATGACCTCCATTAGGCGCTTCGTCTCTTCAGCCTCAACACACAACTTATGCATTCCCCTCTTATACAATTTTTCTCCGCAGATGATGAATTGAGCAGCCATTCTTCTGATTGCCCTTTTATCCTTGGCATTTGCCCTTGGAGGATATGCCTCTTTTTCCAAGAAATTCCAGACATCGTAGTACTAGGGGTTCTCATCTTGAATCTCTTCTATGGCGGCAATTAACTCGTAGGTCGGTGTAAACTTCTAGTCAATAATGATCGGACGCATCTGGACTCCAAAAAAGATGTCTATCATGGAAGATAGAGTTGCTAGTGAATCTACGAACCTGTTGTTTTCTCTTAGTAGATGAGCGAAGTTCAGCTTCTCAAACCGAGGAATCAGCAGGTCCAAGGTCTGGTGGTACATTCTCATCTTTTCTTCTTTGACTTTCCAATCTCCCTTAGCTTGGGATACAACAAGGTTCGAGTCCTCGATGACATCCAACCGTTTTGCCCCTAGTTCCAGGGCTGCTTCTAAATCAGCAATGCATGCTTTATATTCTGCTTCGTTGTTTGAGACTTTGAACTGGAGTTTGCAGGCTAGAGGGATACAGGAATTGTCGAGTGCTATTAGCAACACTCCTATCCCATACCCATATTAGTTTGACGCTCCGTCAAAGTACATTGTCCAAGTTTTATCTTCGATATGCAAAATGGCCTCATCTGGGAATAAGTACTCAACTGTTTCACCTCCTTCCACTGGATGATCGGCTAAGATCTCCGCTACCGCTCTTTTCTTGACTGACTTGCGTGTCACATATTTCAGATCGAATTCGGAAAGCAACAGCAACCAACGAGCTAGCCTACCCGTAAGTGTCGGTTTCTCGAAGAGATATTTGATGGGATCTAATCTTAAGACCAACATTACAGAGTGAGCTAACAGGTAGTGCCGCAGCTTCCTGGAAGCCCATACTAAGGCTAAGCAAGCCTTTTCCAATGGTGTGTAGCGGGTTTCATACTCCAGCATCTTCTTACTCAGATAGTAGATAGCTCTCTCCACCTTGTCCTTAGACTCTTGTGCGAGCATGCAGCCCATTGTAGTCTCAGTCACTGAAAGGTACAAAATCAACGGTTTCCCCGACTCAGGTGGTGACAACACGGGTGGTTTCTGTAAGTATTCCTTGATCTGTTCAAAAGAAGCTTGGCATCGGCCGTTCCATTGGAACTTCTTTCCTTTCTTCAGGAGGCCAAAAAGTGGTTCACAAGTCAAGGTTAATTTTGAGATAAACCGTCTTATGAATTGCACTTTATCCAGAAAGCCTCACACTTCCTTTTTAGTCCTTGGTGGTGGCATTCTAAGATGGCCTTGATTTTGAAAGGGTCGACTTCGATACCTCTCTGTGTAATCAGAAACCCCAGCATTTTTCCTGCTGTAACACCGAACGTACACTTCTGACGATTCAGCCGCAACCGAAATTCTCTGATCCTTTGAAAAACTTTTACAAGGCGGTGTAGTGGCCCTCTCTTTCTTTGGACTTGACAATCATGTCGTTCACATACACCTCAACCTCTTTGTGGATCATGTCATGCAATACTATGGTCGCGGCACGTTGATATGTAGCTCCAGCGTTCTTCAACCCAAATGGCATCACCCTGTAACAGTAAGTCCCCTACGGGGTGGTGAAAGCAGTCTTCTCCCAGTCTTCAGGTGCCATTATTATCTGATTATAGCCCGAAAATCCATCCATGAACGAAAGCAAAGCATGCCCCGTTGTGAAGTCCACTAACTCATCAATGTGCGGCAAAGGAAAGTCGTCCTTCGGACTGGCTCTGTTCAAATCCCTGAAATCCATGCATACCTGGATCCTGCCATCCTTCTTCAGCACCGGAACAAGGTTGGCCAACCAAGTTGGGTATTCGAATACCAGAAGGAACCCTGCGTCAATTTGCTTGGTGACCTCTTCTTTGATCTTAAGGGCCCAGTCCGGGCGGATCCTTCTGAGTTTCTGTTTAACGGGTCGGGTCTCTAGGTCAAGAGGGATCCGGTGTTGTACAATCTCAGGATCAATTCCAGGCATGTCTTCGTAGGACCACGCGAAAACATCTTTGAAATCTTTTAATAAAGCGACTAAGCGCTTACGTTCCTCCGAAGACAATGTGGACCCAATCTGGACCAGCCGTGGGTCCTCTTCAGTACTAACATTAACAGTAGTGATTTCATCAACTAAAGGTTTAACAAATCTTTCCTAATCTTGATCAATTAAGCGTTGCAAAACTGGAGGAATTTCTTCCCCGTCGTTTTTATCAAAATTTTGAAAGTCCTGATTAATACAATAAATCAAGGGCATAGAAAAGTACTCAGAAACCACATCCATTCCATTTTCATTAAGCATTTCCAAATCGTCCAATTCTTCTATTACAACAGACTCAAAAGAGAAAGAAAAAGACGACCTAGACAAGACTGTGGCATCCGGGTTATCACCCCCAAGAATACCGGACTCAGACTCAGACGAGCTGGAACCTGATTCCGACTCTACAAACTCGGTGGAATCAGATTCCGGCTCACTACCTGACTCGGTGCTGCTTGACAAAAATCCCTCCTCGTACTGCCAGATGAGAGAGGGTGCGGTGGATGCATCCAAAATACTTGCAGGTAGGCTCGCAGCCGTTTCATTCCCAATCATGGACCCCGAGAAGTTATCCCCCAAGCACTTCTGTACAATCAGAGGATCTGATAGTAGACAAGCCAATGCTTCCCCTATTTCAATTTCAGCGCTCTCGGAATCTACATTTTTACACTGCTCAACCTCAGCTGATGGGTCTGTCCGCTCCTTGGCGACATCATCCCCAGATAACTGCAGGTCGAAGAAGATCTCAAAACCTTGCACGCGCTTCCTCTCTGCATTCAACCATGGCTCTGGGAAGCCGAAGAACGGAAAATCCTCCCCCTCCCGGACGAAGCGTCCGTTTAGGGTACCCTGAATGGGTCGGTGCATTAACTCATATGGCTTCCCTGCCTTCTTCGCTCTAGCCCTCCCAGCCATCTCCTTACCTTTCCTCACCCAATCCTCTTTGGTGGGCAGATAACCCAAGCCAAAGATATGTGGGTTGTGCGGCACTTCGGCCGCTCTTCCCCAATCCCATCCCGGGGATGTGTTGAAGTTTTTTCATGAGGAATATTGATTGTGCGCTGACATACACCCCCTCATCAATAGCCAAGATGTTCTGCACGACTCGAGCCTCAGCCAGAGTAAACCCCGATAAGAACACATCCTCCGTGCCGTGCTCGATTTCCAATGCTGGTGTAGACACCTCCGGCGGCGGATGGATTGATGAATTTCCAAAAACTATAGCTACCCCTTTCCCGTGAGGGTATTTCAACATCTGGTGCAAGGTAGAAGAAACTGCCTTTACCTGCTGCAACCACGGTCGCCCCAAAAGTAGGTTAAAGGTTGCGGGAACGTCCAAGACATGGAAATCGATCTCGTGTTGTCCTGGACCAATCTGGGTTTGAATTTTGACAGTCCTCATCAATTCCCTGCTTGTGTTATCATACGCCCGAATCACCTAGGCAGTTGGCACGATGTCTGCGGGCTTCAACCCGATTGCATATGCCGTCCTCGACAGGCACACATTAATGGCGGATCCCGTGTCGACAAGAACCACCGGTACCCACTTGCCTCTACATTCCACAGAGATGTAGAGAGGTTTGTTATGATTTGCGCCCTCAGGCGGTAGTTCTTTGTCAGAAAAGGTCAACGTCGGGGAACCTCCTCCCGAAAAAACCAATCCAACTAGCTGTTCAGGTGTGGTGTCTATTGAGAGTTTGGCCTTGTCCATTGCCGATAAGACAACTTGTCTGTGAACACGTGAAGCCATAAGCAGTCCCTAGATGGAGATGTTTGCTTGTATCTTTTTCCATTGTTTCAGCACAACCTCATCTTCGAGTTGCTTCTCTTTCTCTTTCTCTACCTCCTTGTCCTTCCCAAACGCCTTTGGCTGATCTAGGTGTAGGGGCTTGAAATACCGCCCACTCCTAGTCATATGGTCAACTTCACCAATGTACCAGGTATCATCCGATTGATTGTTTCCCCAGTCCTCATCCGTGTGGGCAAGACATAGATCATCGTCCTCCCACCATATTCCATCGGCAGCCAACAGACACCTGTCTGGCCCCGTTACCACTGTCCTTGTACTCACGGTACCTTCTGTCTACACATTCGCAACATCCTCTGTTCCTGTGCACACAGCACTTTTAGTCCCCACAGGGGCCTTGGCTTTTCTGGCTCTTTCAGAGTCTTCGATTCCTTCCGGTTCTAACTGCGTCAATGCAGTCTGCTGTTCAAAATTCCCTGTATTCAAAATGCCCAGATCCCGAACAAAATTCTTGGCACCGACGCTCCCCGGCGATGTATTCTGATCCCCGGCCCTTCCGGCCACAATTGATGTCCTTACCCCTGACGAGCCCTTTTTCAGCTGAGATTCTTCAACAATATCTGGTTGGTCGTCAAGCCATCCTGTGACCTCTGCTGACTCCTCAAAATCAAACCAGTTGACTGTCATGTCCCCCGGATCTTGTTTGTTGAAAATCTGAAGGTCAGCAATGTCCCCTTCCAGAACTGCCGAGTCATCTATTCTCTGATCAAGTCCATCCCCCCGTAGTACACAAATTTCTGCCCCTACCGGCAATTCCACATCTGGCCTAAGCTGACCTATTGACGCAATGTAACCACTCAGATTGTATCCCTCCTCAACAAAGCTTTCCAGTTCCTCAGTCCCCGAATCCACTGTACCACTTTCCTCTGAAATCATCCCTATTCTGTCTTCGACAGTCACCACCATTGGTCCAGGTTGGGTTCGGGAGATGTCCAACATGCACAAGTCAGTGCTGTCGAGAATGAACACCTCCGGTTTAGGTAGGTGAGAAGGAGTGATATAGATGCTAGGATCGTAAGACATGACCCAGTCTGGATAAAGTTGATGCGTTTGGGAGGTGCGGCTTGGTTGTGTGGTGAGAGAGGGTTGGTTGTGACGTTGGGTTTTTCTGGAGGCACAATCACTCTGTTGTCAACGAGATCCTGAATCTCGTAACGCAATCTAAAACATTGGTCGGTGTTGTGACCATGTTGTTGGTGATATACGCAGTATTTGGTTGGGTTGTGGGAGGGAGGAAGTGGATTTGGCAATGGCCTCGGCTCCAGGGGCTTCAAGTGCCCTTTTTTGATTAGTACCCCCAGAGCTTTGGACAGGGGCATATATAATGTTGTGAAGGTTCTTTGGCCTCGAGGTTGGTATTTGGTTGTTTGTGTGTTACTTCCGGACGCACCGGAGAATGGTGTAGCTGCCAGGGTTCTTGGAGGGGTGGTGGTGACCATGCTTACTTCCAAAGCTCTAGCAGTTGCAGCACTGCTTGTGCCTGCATTGTTGTTTCGATTGAAAGTTCTCCTGGGTTGCTCTTTGTCATTGTCAATCAGGCCCTGCTTCAAGGCATCCTCGATCTGTACTCCCATCTCATACAAATCTGAAAAGGTAGGGAAGGGGAGCAAGATCATTTTCTGCATCAGCTTGGGTTGGAGGTTGCGCACAACCATCCATATTTGGTCCTTATCCGTTGGCCTTATGGTCATCATTGAGGCCTTAGCCCTCCAGCGGGTTACGAATTTAGAGAAACTCTCCTTAGGCTCCAGCCTTGTTGTCTCGAGATCACGGGTTGTAATCTCGATTTGCGTGTTATAAGAGTACTGTGCAATGAAAGCCTCGGCCATCTCATCCCAGTTCCGTTTGACATCGTCTTCCAATTTTGCGTACCAGATGGCCGCAACACCCGACAGGGTCCGGCCAAACAATGAAAGCTTCTGTAGTCTGGTGAGGCCCATCGGCCTTAGTATGTCCGAAAACAAACGTAAATGCACCATGAGATCCTCGGACCTGTCAAAACGGTTGATTTGTGGCATCTTGAATCGATCTGGCAGCGTCACAGCCGCGTCGGTATACCCGTCCTCAATGTCTGGGATGGACTTTACCCATTGGAATTTCTTGAACAACTTTTTAAGCTTGTTCAACTTCAACGCTGTAGGGTCCACCTCGAACTCAAAGGGAGAGTCCGGTTGATTGATAGGCGTAGGTGCCTTGGATAGTTGAGGTAGAATTGGGGGCGGAGCCAGCCCTGTTGGGATGTCTGTATCCTCCTGGATATTCTGGACATTTGGTGTCTCCCCGGGTAGTGGGACCCTTGGTGGGGGAGGAGCTTGGTGTGAAGCAGATGCTCCAGTTTGTTGTTGTAGCCGGGTAATTAGCTCTACCTGTTAGGCCATGACAACGGCCTGTTGTTTAGCAAATTCTGCTTGACGAACAACGTCCTCCTACATGGCTTTCATGCTTTCCTGGAGTTGACGCACCATTTCTTCCATCCCTAACATACTGCCCTGATTTATCTGAACTGCCGGTGTATCTGCCTCTGTAGTAGACTCGGAAATCCCAACCTGACTGTTCAAAGACCACTGATCTGGCAATCTCGGTACCGATACATTGTGCCTCACTGATCTCCGTCTAACAACCGGGGGTAAAGAATAGCACACTGGTTGTCCGTCTACCAGATCCTCAGATCGATGGAGTCGGCGACCTCTAGTCCAGAGTGCTTGGGGAATATCTGCTTAGTCGGAAGCAATTGTGCTAAACTACCTAGCAAAAAAATAAATAAAGCAATAATAAGGAAATAAACAACCAGACAAACGGACAGCATGACAGTGTAAATAAACACACAACACACAGTTGGGCATCACAACACACAGTTGATAAGCTGAATAGACTGTTTTCAAATATTGATCATTGTTCCCAAATCACTGTCCCCAAAACTGAATTTGATACCCGCAGATAACTGATTCCCAAAACACTAGTACCCGCAGGCCTGATACCCAGACTTGCAAACTGATACATGCATTCCTGTAGAGACGCACTCTAAAAGCACATAGCAAGCAAGTGAGAGCTAAAACACCCCTATGTTGGGGTAGGGTTTCCCTGTCCTATTTTGTCAGGAGCTAGGGTTTCACTACACACGTAGCAGTTTCAAACAACCTATAATCGGGTAAGCAACCCATCCTAGCTTGGAATGGTCACTATGGATTCCGAATATGCACTAGGTCGAATGGTCAAAAAGGGTGCCCCGGTAAAAACCGGGGTTTGTGTTCCCATCGTGGCAGAGCCCGTAACCGGTCAGCCTTATGGCATGCTTTTCAAAGCGAGCCTCCAACAAACCGTTCAGGAATAGTAGATGGCAAACATGGTGTCCTAGGCACACCAATGCAAATGCAATGCAAAGAAACACATAAGTGTAATGAGTTCGAGTCAAGCTCTCTAATTCCCTAGCAGAGTCGTCAAAAGCTATAGACGTCCCTGAACGTCCCGGGAGGGAATCCCGTTTTGTTCATTGGGGCTTACTACAGTTTGGACTCAATGTCACGGTCTGTATCTAATCTCGCGGAGTGCAATGCAAGACCGATGAATCATCAAAGAGTCTAAATCTGGCAAACCGTTTTGAAAATTTGATTTTTAGAAAGAAGTGCCAAACATGGACTGCTTTGCCAGATACAGAGTTGCCACCTAAATATTTTATTTTAGGAGAATTTAGAAAACCCTGACTCGTGTCTAAGGCCACGTGTCCGTTATCACCAAAGTTGCCTCGGCTCGGGAACTTGGGTACGATTGGGGAAGGTCACTTCGTGAGCACCCCCGCTCGCCCGATCAAAGATCGGCCTCTACTAACCATGATATCGAGTTTTGAAAATATTATGTGCTCTTATTTCGATTATTAGCCTAGAATTATTATGTGATGCACACAACATACAAGTATAGACTGGATCGTTTGAGTTAGAACAAAACATTTCATGTTTGTTTATTCGAAAGATGGTTTGATGGTGCTACTCGTAAGTAGGCTAAGACGTGGGTTTGCTACCCTCAAGTGGGCTTAAGAAAACATGATTTTGTCACTCTCAAGTGGGCTTAAAACTCTCAATTGGTGAATTTTTCTAATTCAAATAACCCAACCTTCACCCACAGGCTCGGCTATTCTAAAATGGCATATAAAATGCAACAACTGATACACGTATTCAACTCGGAATTGAAATACAATGCAGTTAGTATGATGCGCCGAGCCCGATGCATGCAAGACAGATAAATGGATGCAAACATGCGAGCATAAGTATGCTAATTTAAACGTGCCCTAAAACTAACCATCATAAGCTGGTAAATAAAAGGAAGAAAGACGTGGGGTTGGAAGACATACATCACACATACGTACACTTATTACAACATTGCCCTCCTCGGAGGGTTCGAATAAATCATACACAACCGAATGAATAACGAATTACAGTTAATTATTACACAACTCTAATTAATTAGGAAATTAACTAAAATGAATAGGCTAGCATGCAAAACATATGAAATGGACTGCCTCAGCTCAGTCTTGAATGACAGGGAATGCATGCATGCTCGAGTCGCCTTGTCGGAAAATCCATCACGATGCCCCGATTTGCCCCTGTTTACAACTGGTCCCAGAATACTGAACAAAACTTCAAAAGGCTGAAAATCCACCATGCTGTAGGGATACTACCAACCAGTTTTTGCTGTTTACTTTCAGTTTGCTGCAGTAGAGAGCAAGAAAGGGGCATGGCAAAGTATTTTCAACATATGTGTGCACGACCAGTGTCTCCGTCATTACATAAGCTCTAGGGAGTGTAGTCCTTGATCCTCGTGCCACCAATCACGTATCTCGTTGCATGATGGCCGAGGAGTCGGATTGCACGACTCGATGTAAAATGAATGCACATATAAACACAACAAGGCCTAAACTCCATCATGGGTAATCCGGAGTGTCGGCGACAGAGAATCGAGACACGTTTCATCACTTGGAGTATGAAACGTCCCTCGTTTCCCGTGTCTGGACTAAACCCTACTCCACACATAATGCAATACGCACGGCATGCGTGAATGCAACTCTAACATGCAACCTAAACATAATGCCACTAAATGATGCAAACATGCAAATGATGATATGCAAACATGCTACTAGCATACACAATGCTATGAAATAATCAATGGCATACTCAATGCACATGAAAATTATATGGCATACGCAATGCACACATGGAGACTAACAATGAAATGATCAAGGCATACACAATGCAATGGTCAATCATGCAACAACATGGACTAAATGGCATATACAATACAAGATGGACTTAAACCAAGATAGGTGAGCCTTAGCCACACCCAAATCAGTGGCCAAACATGATGAAATTAGACAACAAAACATATGCAAACATGCACAAATGCAAGGGACCAAACCTAAGGCACCAAATGCAACTCTATCAAAGCATGGGAAGGGATGAAACATGGCATACAAACACACATTTTCCAGCTCTGAAATGACATGCAAGATGGATCCGAATCATACAAACACGTTGCACAATGCATGCTAGATGGCCCGAATACCGATACTAGTGAAACGCATTACATTAGAGGTACATAAAGTAATGCACAAATGGAAAAACCAACCCCAAATAGACCCTAGGCAAGTCCAAGACAGTGGAAAAATGGTCTAAAATGATGGCTCGAAAGGCATAGAAATGAAGCTCATGCAATGGTCCAAAAACGAGGCATACAAGCACGACCCTTGAACGCATTTAAAGAGTGAAAAACATGGGAATATGGCATACATGTAAGCTCTGAAATATGATGTACAATGGCCCCAAAACATGGAAACACCTCAATATAAGCATGCAATAGGCTCCAAAACTCAAAGCTATGCAAGGGTATTGAACTACAACCATGCATAGCAAGCATCATTCAACCATGAGGCATAAAAAAAGAGCTAAGGCAGTCCAAAATATGCACAAAATCAGTTTAAAGCATGGCCAAAAAGTGCTAGGATCAAAGGCCAAAATAGCATGCAATGTAAGCTAGTAAAGAGGATTTGCACTACAAGCATGTGAGGCAATCAAGAGGTCACCAAACTAGAAAAAACCAGGGGTATGACATGCCAAATAAAGCCCAAAAAACCACTGAAACATGGTCTATGCATGCAATAATGATAGGCTCATTTGATAGGCTATAAAGAGGGTTGTTCTATACATGCAAGATGGACACCCAAAATGGAAAAATGGGCTCTGGACAAAGCCTATGCAGGTCCTAAAACCCACCAAAAATGGCCTAAAACATGGCTTGGAAACATGCGAATAAGGGCTCCTTTGTTAAGCCAAATATGCTAGTAAACAAGACAAGGGTGAGAGGGTCACCCCGCTCTAATTTTGGTGCTCAAAACAGCATGTTAGCCACTGAAAATCTGCTAGATTTCAGTGGCTAAGAGGCCAAATAAAGATCAATGCAAAGGCCTTAAGGCATGGCTCAAAATAAGATGAAATGAAGCATCTAAGGGGGTAGACGACCCCCCACAGAAAAATGGTCTTAAACAAACATGTTAAGGACCTCAAAATAAGACCTTTTTTAGTTTACACCGAAGCTCAAATATGCCTTCAAATATAGCTAAAAGATGAAGCAAAATAATGCTTAAAAGAGGGGAAGAAGTATTACCCTTGTAGCCAAGAACTCCAGCAGCTTCTGGACCAAAAAAAACAACTCCTTAGCCTTTGAAAACAAGCTCCAAGAACCTTAGAGTGATGGTGGAAGTGTGGGGTTGTGATGTAGTGTGTAAAGGGCCAAGATCAAGGCTCTTTTGGAGGCTAAAATATAGAGATAAGGGGAGAGATATGGTATATGCTCCAACCAATTTTTGAACCCTCTACAAGGAAGGCCAGGCCCTCCTTTATAGACAAGAGGGCTTAAAGCTTCTTCAAGAAGCTTAAAACCGAGGTTAAACATCCTCCATATACGTGTATGGAGGATGCAATCTGTGCCTCCCAGTTGGCACAGCTGGCACCAACTCAGTGAGACAGAAAATAGGGAAGCTGGCCGACCAGTTCAGGTGGTCGACCGACCACTAGCCCTGGTCGGCCGACCAGTTCAAAAGGGTCAAGTCTCAAAAGTTGGTCGGCAGCCTCCTAGGGTGGTCTCCTCACTCAATTCAAGCTAGTGGTATGGTGGGAGACCAGTAAATGTGGCTCAAAAGTCAAGGAGACCAGCTACCTGACAAGAAAAATTGGCTGGTGGGAAAAGTGGTCTCCAAGGAGAAAAGGTGGTCTCCCACCCTTGTACCACCTTCCAAACAATGAAAATAGGGTCCATGCCAAAAATGAACCAAGACAGATGCAAAACGAGGGTTCGGGGGCCAAAACGCGTAGCCGGGTGCCTCGAAAACTGATTGTTAAGTATCGAAAATGGCGTGCGACCATGAAGGTGGTCTCCCGGGCCACAGTGTCCCTCCAGAGAGAGGAAACAAGGTGTGTGCCAAAAACCAGAGCAAACGGCGAAAGTTAAGCGGTCCCAAACCGAGGCGCACGACCGACGGCTCCGAAAACTAAAAACTGGTCTCCAAACGGGAACAATGGTCTACAACCACGAAAAGTAGCCTACGGCCACTGAGAGATGGCCTACGAGACCTCTCCCTCCATTCGGGAAGAGAAAAAAGAATCTGGTTCGCAAACCGAGGCAAAGCACAAAAGAGTCCCGAAGTTCGGAGGCAAGGCTCTCAGCCGAGACTCTGTAACCTCGGAATGAGCACAACATGTGTCATCACCAAGCGCTCAATCGATGATGTCTGAGTCTTAAGGTCGGTCAAAAATGGGGTGTCTACACCTTGGAAAAATTGAGTTGCTCTTCCAATCGAGCAATAATAGAAAAACCTCGCGAGATTTTCCGTTTGGCCTTAATTGAATTAGTTGTCTTGCCCCCAATCGATCATCATTGTTCGGCCGTTACTTGACTTGGTTACGCTTCTATTTATCCCACTTTGGAGTGGAGAGCAAGCTTTGACCTAGCTTCTGTTCAGACTTCATTGTAGAGGGCTCGGTTTAACCTAGCTCTTGTTCGGTCCACTTTTGAGTGGCATTTGTTCGGCACACTTTAAAGTAAACGGCTAGGTTAAACCTATCTTCTTTTTGGCCTACATTGGGTGGCCTCTATTCAACCCACCTCGTAATGAAGGACTAGCTTTGATCTAACTTCTATTTGGCACACTTCAGAGTGGCCTTTGTTCGTCGCACTTCGGGGTGGACAGTTAGGTTCAACCTAGCTTCTATTCGGCCTATATCGGAGTGGCCTTTGTTCGGCCCACATCGAAGTGGTCAACTAGGATCAACCTAGACCTTTGTTAGGCCCACACTAAGGTGGTCGGCTGGGATTGGTCCAGACCTTTGTTAGGCCCACGTCAAGGTGGTTGACTGGGATCAGCCCAGATCTTTGTTAGGCCCACACTAAGGTAGTCGGCTGGGATTGGTCCAGACCTTTGTTAGACCCACGTCATGGTGGTCGACTGGGATCAGCCCAGACCTTTGTTAGGCCCACACTAAGGTGGTCGGCTGGGATCGATCCAGACCTTTGTTAGGCCCACATCAATGTAGTCCGCTGGGATTAACCCAAACTTATGTTTTGGTTGTATCATACCCTTGTTTGTCGTTTTCTCCATCAATGGAGTCTTTCCTTCCAATAGGTGGAACAACTCAATTGCGAGGATATGGTAGAGCTTCACTACATCTAAACTTTGTTCGTCAATACAGATCTCATCTTTTAGAAGACTCAGGAGCATCTATCCTTTGTCATTCGTCTTCTCCATCATTGGAGTTCTTTCGTCTAGTCGGTGGGACAACTGAATAGTAGGGATTCGGTGGCACTTTGCCACATCTAGACTTCATTCATCGATACAAATCTAGTATTCTGACACTATTAGGATTATTGGTTCTTTATCATTCGTCTTCTCCAATATTAGAGTCCTTCCGTCTAGATGATGAGACGAGTCAGTAGCAATGATGCGGTGGTGTTCCATTGTATTTGGAATTTGTTCTTCGATGCAGATCTGGTCCTCCAACACTTTCATAAAATATAGTCCTTTATCGATCATCATCTCTTTCATCGGAGTCCTTTAGAATAAGGCATTAGAACGACTAAACAATAGTACAGTGGTGTACGCCGTGTCTGGACTTCATCTGTCGGTGCAGATCTGGTCTCCCTATATCTATTAGTGCAGATCTGGTTTTTCGGCACTCTTCAAAGTGTTAATTTGTTATCCTTTGTCTTCTCTGTCAACAAAGTCCTTCTCCACAGTGGCAACAAAGGTATCTCTTTCGTTCCCCTCACCAGAGCTTGTCATAGAACAGTGTGGTACTTTCTCCTTTTGGTCTCGGTTGTCTCTATCAAGGGAGTTGTGTTGGGGTGACTCGCCGACGATGACATGATGTTGCTCTACTACATCGGTGGTCTATTCATTAAGGTTTGCAAGGTCTTCATGCCTTCTAGGGAATGCTGGACCGTTATCTTTGGTTCTCTCCGTTATTGGAGTCCTCTCTGCTAGTCCAGAATGGGGTGTATCTTCAATTCTCATCGCTGGAGTTCGTCACGAAGTAATCAGTGGTTTTCCCACAGACGGCGCCAATTATGCGGGGGTGATTTCCGCATTATGAAGAAGGGTTGTGTGACACCCCATATTTTTGAAGTATTAATATTTAGTGAGTGGTATTGGTGATTTATTATGATAATTTAGTGGTGAGATTTTTAGATAAGAATCTAATTTTAAATTATTTATTTATATTTATTTCATCCCTTTTATATCTATCATATTGTTATTTATTATGATATAATAATAAATTAATTTTCCCTACAATTCCCCATTACGTGGAAAAAGAAACAAAAAAAAAAAAAAACGAGCAAACAAACTGTGGGCAACAACCCACAATTCTTTGACATGGCACACCAAACCCACCATTCCATCACTTCATCATTCCATTTACTTTTGATTTTTTTAATCTTTTCTTTCTCTTCTTTAATCCTTTATAAACGAACAAAGTGAGTGTTCCTCACATTCCCTTTTTCTTCTTCATTTATTCTCTCTATCGGCTCTCCTTCTCTCATAGATTGTGTATAGTAGAAATATTAAGTTTAGATATAGGAGTGTTTAGAGTGAAAATAAGTATTTTATAAAATAAATAAATAAATTGAGAGTTGTAGATTTTATTAAATTATACATACTTTCTGTTTTAGAAGTTTGATCAAAGCTATTTTTGGAGATCCATGGAGCAATGTCAGATTTGTGGTGATGCAATTAATTATTTTGAGGTAAATTCGGGTTGTATACAATATGCTCTGTTTAAATCTCTTTGCAAAGAGTTCTCTATTTTTAATTATCCTCAATTTGTAATCCACTTGATTAATGTGGTTATTAATAGATTTTGTAAAATCATCTCATAGTCGAATCGTTGATATTCTGATCATTTGGTAAAGTTTCCTACAAATATTTCTGTGTTAAAATGGTGATTTGTCTGACTGAATGATATGGAAATACTCCGTACATGGATCGAGTGAATCTTATTAATTGTTTACACCAATATGCCCGGATAAGCGTGGAGCTTGGGTGAGGTGGGTGAATAAATGAATTTATTCACTGGTCATGTACTGAGTAGGACCGAGTATTTGGTCCTAGATAAATTATGGTTGATTTGTTGTGCAATTTGGTAAATTACTTTATTATCGTATCGTAGATTTAATGTCATAAATTGTTGGATTTCTGTTAATTTATTCTGTATCCGAGCCTTGTATTCCTGTCGTATTGTATACTTCCCGAATTAATTTATTTTTCAGGTGCGGAGCAGATTTTAGTGGAGCTCAAAATTGAGATTAAAAAGATTTATTAATATAGAGATTTGGGACCCACCAGTGTAATTATTAAATTTGGAGATAGTTGTAATATTGTTTATTTTGGAGGTAATTAGAATATTTGGAGGATATTGTACCATTTGCAGACGATTTTGTAATTATTATTTTTGGGAGCAAAACTTGTATTTTTTTTAGGCTATTTTAGTGTATTTAACGACCCGGGAGTGGGGTGTTACAGGTTGAACTTCGTGGATAAACAGCGTGCTTTGGGAATTGAAGATCTGCACAGAATAACAAACGGTGAGGCTGCCTGATCGGGGTTTGGTCGAAAACCCCTCCGATGATAAAGTCAGGGACAAAGGGAAAGGAAGATGAGAGAATACAGAGTGTGCATGTGTTAAGTGTGTGGATTTTTTTTGATCCCTTGAGAGTGAATAGTGTTCACCTTTTATAGGAGAAGGTTGTTTGTCGTTCAAGTCCTTCTTTCTCTGCCATTTGTCCAATGTGTCTTATTCGTGGTCGTCTCCCATTGGAGGAAGACGACCACTCCGCCTGACACTCGGGTGCAGGTCTGTTTTGTTTGTCTCATTAGCGGACATCTCTCATTAGAGGAGGACAACCACTCCGTATGTCATTCAGATACAGGTCTGTCTTATATGCACCTTGTCCCTCTGCACCTCCATGTCTCCACGTTCTGTTCATACAAAGGGAGAGGAGCAGAGTTGTTTGTCTCTTGTGGGCCCAAGAAAGATCTTCAGTGAATTAGCCTTCTTTGAGTTAGCCTACTCTAGAATGGTTGTCCAACCAGGAGGTCCAACATGTTGCTCAGCCCACTTCGAAGTGGTTGTCTGTCCATCCAGGAGGTTCAATATATTACTCAACCTACTTCGGAGTGGTTGGCTGCTCGTCCAGGAGGTCCACCATGTTGCTCGGCCCACTTTGGAGTGACATTCGTATATTGGGCCGAGCTCCTATAATTGTCTTGCTTCGGAGCAAGTGTTGGCCATAGGGCCAAGGTCCAACCTAGCTAAACCTCGGAGTGAGCATCGCATTGGGCCTAGCACCAAGACTTGATTAAATTTTACCTACTTCATATATGTATATGTAACTCTCTGCACGTATGAGATAACAATGAACATGATTTTGTATTCTTTGCTAAATTTAAAAATAAATAAATAAATAAATAAAATAAAAAAAAATTTCAATGTGTGTATATATTTGTATCAGTTAAAGAGATTCAGAAACTAATTGAAATAGATTTTGTTTTCTTTGTTGTAAATAAAAAGTTTTCAATTGTGTGTTTATATATATATATGCATCTGTTTGTTCATATGATTTTTTTTTTTTATTCATTTCATATGAGGTTTGAAAAATTATGAATTGATTTTGTTTTACTTGTTGAAGATCAAAACGACAAAGAGAGAGGAAGAGGAAGAAAATGGTGTTGTGCTGACTTGATGTTTGGTAGGGGTGTTAAAAGTAAGATTTCTCCTGCCGTGATAGCATCATCGTTTGCTTCTCAGCTACTAAAAATATGGTCACCTCTTACTGAAATTTGTTTAAATTACAAATTATTTCTTCTGGTTTAGAAAATTATAAATATCTCTTATTAAAAAAAATTATTTAAAAAAATAAAATTTATAATTGTTCTCCTATACAATAATAAAATTACTTAAATTATTAATTGAAACATATTTCTAATATCATTAAAACCTATTAATTGATTTAATGATTTATTTATAAAATTGGTGATTTGTTATGAAATTAGAAATTCAGGGGGTGGAATGTAATTTCCAGAACCATAGGGGGCGATTTGTATTTTAACCAAATCTCAGGGAATGTATTTGTAATTTATCCTAAAAATATGGTTGTAATATGGGGGAAAAAAATCTTATTTTTAACTTTTGGAACTTCGATGATATGCAAAAAAAGATATAACAAGACGTACTAGGGATGGAATGAAAATTAAACCATGAGATGAATTCAACGACGTAAAAATGAAGCAAAATGGATTTATGACGAATGAGATATAATGATTTGAACATGTTAGCTTGGATCTAAAAGAAAGAAGAAGATAAAGTGAGACGAAAATGGATGGAAATAGACGGAGAAATACGAATGAAAGTTCATAATTTAATTTATTGAAATTGAAATTCTGAGAATTAAATTGAAAAACAAGTGAAATATTAAGGGTTTTTTTTTAATTAATTCTAAAATACATAACCATATTCTATTAGTTGATTTTAACTATAATTGTGATGCATTTTGAAATATTAAAATGTATTTTTTTAGGGAGATTTATTTATAAGTCATTTTTTAAATACTTATGGTAGGTTAAATCCTGTATAATTTTTTTATAGAGTCTCAAATCCTATTTAGATAGGAATGTATTCTATAAGATCCTACATAAACGTAGCGTAACGTGACACTTATATAAACGTAACGTAACGTGACACTTACATAAACGTAACGTAACGTGACACCTATATAAACATAACGTAACGTGGCACCTACATAAACGTAACGTGACATGTCACGTTACACTTCGCAAATTTAGTGAGTTCTTATTTTTTTAAATTAAATATGAAAATATTGCTGGTTTATGTTGGCGTCACGTTACGTTTCATATAAATATGATCTATGGTAACATTCAATTTCCTATATTGTCATAGATCATAGGTGTCACGTTACGTTTGTGTAAGTGTCACATTACGTTACGTTTATGTAGATATGAATGTCACCATAGATCATAGGTGTCACGTTACGTTTATGTAGGTGTCACGTTACGTTTATGTAAATATGATCTATGATAACATGTAATTTCTTATATATGATTTTACTATTATTTATGATATTAACAACTAATATTAAAGATAAATATATCAATAAACTTCTTACAAAACTTATTAAAATATAAATATTTTAGTAAAATTATATATAACATAAGTCTCCCTAATAAAATTTATAAATAATTTTCCCATTTTTTTATCACCAAGTTGAGGTGGTGTATTCCATATTTCGTCTGTCTTATAATATTATAATCAACCCCAAACAAAGCTGCGCACCGTTCTGCATCAAACCTCCACACCTCTCTCTCTCGTGATCTCGAATTCCATTTCACGATCTCCTTCAAACCAGGTACGCTCTGAACTATTCAATTCCGCTTCTCCGATCTCCACAACAACAATCTCAACTATTCAATTCCAAATTTTTTTCCATATAGTCTTTCAATTCTCATCATTTGAGATCACAACCCCAAAAAAAAATTCAAGATCATGAACAACTACGACTTCGATTTCGGAATCGGCTCGAACCGTTCTCGATCTCTCAACGATCGCAAGAACCCAACAACATCTTCCTTCTCATCTTCTTCATTCGCATCTACGCAATCGAAGCCCAATACGACCTCGTCTTGGCAACCCAGACCCTCCTGGACTCACCAGCCGGTGTCGAACCAGCCGCCGAGTGCTCCGACCTCGATGGTCGGTGACATCTTCGGGAAGAGCTGGGGTTCTCCGGCGGCGGCGACGCCTAGTGCCACCACCGCCAGTATTGGGATTGTCAATAACAAGAACCCTAATTTGTTTGGTGACCTTGTTAGCTCTGCTATAGGGCAAAATAAGGGCAATAGCAATGTGCCTTTGAAGAATGCAACCCCTGTTTCGGCACCGGGATCGAATAAGGGTCCGTTTTCAATGGGGAATATGGCGGATTCGCTCCCAAAAACCGGTGATTCTGGGAGTAATTGGGGTTCTTCCAAGGGTTTTGGGGGTTATACTGGTGGATACAATAGTAGTGGCAATAGTACTGTGAATAATAATATGAAAAGTGTGAATCTTGGAGGTCCTTCAATGAATAGTGGTAGAGGTGGGATGGGTTTGAATAAGGACCCATTTGGTTCTTTGGTTGATTTTGGATCGAAGTCAGCAGGCGGTATGAATTCAGCAGGAAAAGGCAATGATAATAAGAAGTCCAATTCAGGCAATGATGCATTTGGAAATTTTCAAAATGCTTCAAAATCAAGCACACCCGCATTTGCAGCAAACCCGTTTCCTGAGTTTAAGAACAACTCGATGGGATCGAATTCTAGTTCTTACTCGAAAATGGACGATTTTGCAATTCCTACTTCTCAGAATCAGCCTCCTGTTCAGTCCTCCGGTGTTGATGCCTTTGATTCTCTGTTTACCTCATCCTCAGCCTCGGCTGGAGCAGCTCCTAAGGGGTCTGAAGGAGTTGGGAGCCAGCAATTTTCGGGTGCTGACGATTGGGGGATGGATTCAGAGTTTGGGGGAGGGAATGATATGGGTGGGACGACTGAGCTTGAAGGGCTTCCTCCACCGCCTGCTGGTGTTTCAGCCTCCGCTGCAAAAAACAAGGGGATGGATAATTACAAACAGGGGCAGTATGCTGATGCCATAAAGTGGCTTTCGTGGGCTGTGATTCTTCTTGAGAAGACTGGTGGTGGTGCTGCTTCCATGGAGGTCTTGTCTAGCAGGGCTTCATGTTACAAGGAAGTTGGGGAGTATAAAAAGGCTGTGGCAGATTGTACAAAGGTATATAATAATTCTTTTGTGGTGAATAATTTTTTAAATTCTAATTGCAAGGTTGAAAATTTATATTTAATCAACTTATCTAGTGTAAAGATTATAGCCTATGAATTAGTTTGAATTGTTTCTTATCATGCTACTGTTAATTGATGGCTTAAAAGTAACTAAGAGCATATAGCTTGGAGAGCTGTTTGAAGGATTGATGGTTCAGTTGCAGTGACAAACATGGATCATGGGAAAACTGTGATTTTTTACTTGAATTTTCCTAGATCCTGCTAGTCTGATTAGGCAGATTTCACAACAGCTCTCTGATCCACTTGGTGGATTTCGCACACTGGAAGGCCTAAAATAATCTATGTTACATATGTTTAAGAATTCTATTGGTGTGAGTTATTGGAGAGTGACTAATTTAAGTGATGGCAACCAATATAGCACGATTATCATATGGGCAATGGGTCTCTGTCATATGCTCTTTAAAATTTATTTTATTTTAGGGTATTTTTCTCAATTATCTTTTCTTTTCTTTTTTTAAAAATAAAAAAAAAAAGGAAAGACTTCATAGGATGCACTGCTTGCTTCTTGTGCAGGTGCTAGAACATGATGGTGAAAATGTAGCTGTCCTTGTACAACGTGCACTTTTGTATGAGAGTATGGAAAAGTACAAACTTGGGGCAGAAGACCTCCGGACTGTCATGAAAATTGATCCTGGTAACAGGGTTGCAAGAAGTACCGTTCACCGCTTGACTAAAATGGCCGGCTAGAGAAGTTTCTTCTTCTTCTTCTTCTTCTTCTTCTTCTTCTCTTTTTTAGTTTTTTCCTTTTGCCCATACGGTTGATAGTTTTATTCACCCTCTTCACATCAATGTGTTGGGGAATAATAACATTCTGCTTGGAAACATGTTTATTCTTTATATGTTTGACCTGTAATTTTACATGTATGATTTGTTGTATTTCATGTCTTTGCTGGTTGTGAGTTGACATTCTCTTTCTTTACTAATTTAAATTGTCTTTTGGATTGTAAATTGAGGCTATACGTGTTGTGTGGTTTATGTGTGGTGGATCATGTGATTCAGTATATTCTGCATCTAATGTTAAAAACATGAACAAATGTGCTACCCTTTTGCTTTGTAACTAAACTCATGTCTTAGGGCACATTTGTTGAGTATTTTGACATCCTTGACCTTCTTAAGACTTCAAGTTACACATTCTTTCTTCATGCTATGAATCACTTTTTTTTTTTCTTTTTCTTTTGATTGCTTTTTCTTAATATTTGATATCGCTGTTCTAGCAATTGGTAACGAACTTTGAAATGTTTTAGTGCTTTTAGGTGCATTTTTCACTAGTGTGGCCAATGATGGTATTCACCGCCTGTGCATAATCAAATGCTCTGCCTTAATGAATTTGGACCTGATGTACAGAATGCATAGATCAGGATTGCAATCTATGATAAGCATGTAGCTACTTGATGGTTAGCCCCTGCATAACTTCTTCATTGAACACCACCTGATTTTTGGTTTTTATTTATTCATTTTTTTTTTCTTTTTCTTTTTTTGTGTGGTGGTGGTGGTATCCACCTTACTGGTAAGAATACAAGTTACGTTTTAACATTTGAGTGTGTTGCACCGCACAGTGTGCATTTGTTTCTTCTTTTAAAGTGGCTGTCTGAAACAAAACTGGCTAGCCAATTCTACTTCTCTAGAATTGGGAGGGATATGAAATTTATTCCAAAACTTGAAATACAGTGTTTTTAGGCTATAAATTAGTTGATGTTGTATGTTAGCTCAGAGTATTTGAGCTGCAACCAGTTGGTATATTGGAGAGGAAAAATGCTTGCTAGTAAGGAATTAATGGGCAATAAATTAGAGAAGCAGACTTTACAAGGAAGGGAGAACCAATTCCAGTATTATCTGGTTTGGGCAACCATGGGAAACTGAAGAATAGCCAAACCAGTGTTTTAAAAGGTGCACTTAGGCGTGCGCCTAAGCGCGAGGCGCAACGAGGCGCTTCAAATAGATCAAAGCAAGGCGCAATACGCAAGGCGCAGCTTAGGCGCCAAGGCGAGGGCTATTCTTTGAGGCGCGGACTTCATGGGTTTTACCTATTACTCCAACTGTTAATTAAGTGCTTTTTGTGTGGCCATACCCATAGGGAATCAAAACTCTTCAATATAAAATGACCAAACGTGGTCAAAAGAGAGCCGAAAGTGATTAAAAAAAACCTCAAGTGGAGAAGATTAAAAAATGCAATTAGGAAGTGAGAAGACGACCCGACTTCAACTTCTTCTTTAGGTTCTTCTCTTCTTCGGTGGTTCAGGTTCTCTTCTTCGATGGATTCTCTTGGATGGATTATCTCTCTGCTTCTGTTTTTTTTTTCCTTTATTTTTCCTCTCTTCTTCTTTTCTTATTTTCTTCTTCCCTTCTTCAATGGGTTCTCTTCATAAGTCTGCCTCTGTTTTTTCTTTCCTTACTTTTCTTTGCTTCTTCTCTTCTTATTTTATTCTTCTTTTCTTCTTGTGCTTCTTCGCTGGGTTATCTCTCTGTTTTCTTCTCTGTTATGCTTATAAAGCTTGCTTTTATGATTTTTAGAATTCTATATATATTTGTTATGTTGAAATGTTTTTCTATTTTATAATTCTGCTTTTCTTCTTGCGCCTCGCTTTGGAGAGGTGCGTGCTTCGCCTCGTGCCTCGCTCTTCTCGGTACGCCTAGAGCCTTTTAAAACACTAAGTCAAACCTTAACTGACATTTTAGGCATAATGATAACAAAATGAGTAGAGACACGAAAAGCACCATGGTAGAAACGACAAGAAGATTGGTCTGGATCTATTTTCAAACTGATTGCTATGGAAAGATTTGTGCAGAGTGACTTTGCGGAGACTAATAAAACTTTGATTTAGAGAACCTGCACCATACCTTATTTTTCACTGGGGACATAAATCATGCATGGAGTCCTAGAGTGCCCATTTACATGTTTACAGATACTGCATCAATTATCTGGTGTGCAATTTTGAATCAGGCTGCTGCCTGTATAAGCTTCTCTCTTTTACAATTATTTTTCTTCAAGTGCAATTTCCTTCATATTTGTAGTTTTGTTAAATTTGTACTTCTGGTACTCTTAGTCCTACTTGATACAAAACTTTTAGATTTTAATTCTCACACAATTCTGACGTTAAATTCACCTGTAGTTTGGACAACTAAAGCTATGTCATTAACAAACAACATACAACACATTATCTCAAGCATCTTTTTGAATGGTGCCTCAGAATTTATTGCTTGTAAAGAAATAAATGAAAATACTTCTGTGGGCAGAAAATTGTTGCTAGCATTGGATAAAAATAGTTACTCTTGGCTGTTTCTAGATTAGCTTTCTATTTTTGGGAAAGAAGCTTTTATGTTAGTTTTGTAGAGTGGTCCTTCAATTTTAGCTTTGCATTTTGTATTTCCCATTTTGGGACTAGAAAAGCGTTGCTAGCATTGGATCAATAATTGCTCATTTCGTTTCTAGATTAGCTTTCTATTTTTTGGGAAATGATGCTTTTATATGTTAGTTTTGTAGAGTGGTCCTTCAATTTTAGCTTTGGTTTTGTGTTTCCCATTTTGGGACTAGAATATTTTGTCTACTTATCTACTCTGCTTCCTCAATTCCTGTGATTTGCCTAATTCTCCACAATTAGTGTTAGTCAATTTTCATGGATCTCATACCTTGCTTGGAGTTTATTTATAGGTTTGGGGGGTGGCTACCAGCAATCCATGATTTGCTTTGCTCTACCTAATTTCTATTGCTTTGCTCTACCTAATTTCTTACTGCATATAGAAATGTAATTCTATTTATTAGATATAGTTGTGCTGCCTGTAATTTTCTTTTCTTCTCCCTTTATTTTCATTACAGCAATGAATACCCCTTGTGAGAGAGCTGAGTACACTCTGAAACTATATCTCTCCCCCTGAATTGTGGACCCTCTTTCTTAGAAAGCTGAGTACACTAGGTCGGTTGGTTAGGTCGGTTGGTGTACCCATGGCATATGAATTTTTTGTCTCCTACTCCCTCGTGAGAATATTTAAAGGGTAAATTACATTGATACCCCTTGAGATTTGGTCTAATTACTATTCATCTCCTGACGTTTTGAAAATTACATTTTCACTCTTATGGTTAATAGTCTCATTTCACAAAACTCTCTGTTTATATCAAAGGTAACAACTGTAGTAGAAAAACATAAGAAATTACATTTAAAAAAAAAAAAAAAGTAAAGGAAAGGGGAAAAAAAAGAGAAAGTAAAGCAAAGCAAAAAAAGAGAAAGTGCATGACTTCAATATCTTCATTCCGTCTAAATAATTACAATGACAGAGAGGTTAGTGTAATTTCTCAAATGTCAGGAGGTGATATGTATTAAACTCAAACCTCAGGAGGTGTAAGTGTAATTTACCCATATTTAAATATTCAGATTCACCGAATATGATAAGGGTATGAGAGTGAATATGTGTTGGACACCATATTTAATTTAAACACTTTGATATAGAATATTTTTATAGATAAAAGATAGAAATTCATATTTTTCTCCTAGATTTTATCTAATTTCATATACATTTCTACATAATTTATAATATTATATAATATATATACATATATATGTGTGTGTCTATGACGCATCCTTGTAACTATATTTAATATTTAGATACATATTTCAATGTCATAAGACAAGGGTATGAGTGTGAATGTGTCTCCAACACCATATTTAATTTGAACCCTTTGATCATGTAATTTTTTTATTATATTTGAATAAGAATCCACAATTCTTAGTAATAGAATATTTTTTGCCTATTATATAGATAAAATATAGAAATTTCATATTTTTCTTCTAGATCCTATCTAATTTCATATACATTTCTACATAATTTATAATATTATATAATATATAATATATACATATATATGTGTGTCTATGATATGTGTCTATGATGCATCCTTCTAACCGTATTTAATATTTAGATACGTATTTCAATGTCATATGATTTAAATTTGTCATGATTTGATACTTGAGCAGTTTAACCAAATCCATGAAAGATAAGTACACCAAGTTGGTGTACCCGTGACGTGAAACTCCCCTTCTCTCTCCCCTGCTTTCGAAAAAATCATACACACAAGCAGAGGATAATTAGTGTGACTTTTTTGTTTTTTTTTTTTTTTTTTGGTCTTTCCATAGTTCAAAATATTCTCTGCTGTTTTGTAGAGGCACCTAAACCGATAAATGCATATCTCACCACTTACTGGCAAATTTCTTTGAAAAATCTTTTATGGTTGTGACTTTGTGATTAATAGTCACAGAGAAAACAGGATTGATGAGGAAAGCCAATAGAGGTACAGGCCCATATTGTTTGAGAGAGAGACAAAAGTGGTGAGAGAGAGGCACTGAAGCAGAGAGTGTGTGGCTTAGCTTGTTTCTGAAGATGAGGCCAAGTGAGGAGTTGGGAAGCATAACTGAAACTACACTCTTTTTTTTACTTTCGGCCTTTTTTTTGTGTTGCTTCCTAAAAGCCAGTTTTCTTTTGGTATTTTGTGTGATGCCATTGTCTGACAATCAATCTGTTTTTTTCCACAAAAATTTGTCATTTCAGTTTTGGTATTTTTTGTCAATCCATTCTCTTTCTCTTGTTTAATAAGTTTCATTTACTTATGGCCTTCTCCAGGTTTAATTGCTTTTTATACAGGATTAGTGGTGGAAATTCCAACCTCTCTCTACCTAACTTTGTTTGGTCTGGCTGGAAAAGTTGGATCTCAATTAATTGATGTCTAACTAGGGCTTAAACATAGCTTTACCCTAAATCAGTGACACACGAAAGCTCGATCCTCAACTTCGGAATATTAGAAACAAGATCAGAATTTGTTTTGTTGGGTGGATCATGCTTTAGGAAAGTATGTAGAAAGGAAGTAGAAGTGGGGTCGGTAGGGAAGTTTATCGAAGATCCTTGGGAGTGGGGCGGTTTAGTAGAAACCGGGCGGTTTGGTTTCGCCTCTCAAAACTCATTCGACTGAACTAAGGTGACCAGCCACAGCAAGGGAAGAGAGCTCGCTCCATGTTAGCAGCTTGTCGTTTTTCCATTTTGACCACCCGGTCTAACGCAATGGTTAGGTCTTTGTGTGCTAGGGCTTAAACATAGCTTTGTGGACTGCCAAAATAGCTGCAAATATTTATGTTTGATAACGTTTACGTTTTCAGTTTATATTTACAAAAATTTTATAAACTGATTTTTTTTTATTTTTTGTTTATTTTTAGAAAAACATAAACTACAAACGCGGATTACGGGTGGTGGCGGGTGGTGGTGGCGGTGGTGGTGGTGGGTGAGTGAGTGATGGTGGTTGGTGGCAAGTGGTAGCGAGTGGATGGTGGTGGGTGGTGGTGGGTGGTGGGTGGTGGGTGGTGGTTGGTGGTGGCAGGTGGGTGGTAGGTGATGGTGGTGGTGGTGGTGACGGTGGATGGGTGGGTGACGGTGGCGGGTGGTAGGTAATAGCGAGTAGGTGGTGGTGGGTGGTGGGTGGTGGTGGTGGCGGGTGGGTGGCAGGTGGCTGGTGGTGGCAGGTGGTGGATGGTGGTGGTAGGTGGGTGGTGAGTGGTGGTGGCAAGTAGGTGGCGGGTAGTGGTGGCGGGCGGTAGATGGTAGTGGCGGGTGGTGGGTGGTGGCGGTGGCGAGGGATGGGTGGTGGTAGTGAGTGGGTGGCAGGTGGGTGGTGGTGGCGAAAGATGTTGATGGAAAATGGTGGCGGTTGATGGCTAGTGTTGGGTGGTAAAAAAAAAAAAAAACTCAAAACTCAAAATGGAAATACATTTTTTGTGTTTTAATTTTTTGGCCAAATTTATAAATTGAAACTACTGATTTATAAATCAAAAATTTTACCAAACAAGTTTTTATTTGAATTTTTAAAATTTTTATAAATATAAACAAAAAGCTAAAAACGTAGTGTTACCAAAAGACGCCTTAATCTTTCTGTCCGACTGATAAGAGGGGAATAGGGAAAGGATAGTTCCGTTTACAGCAAATAAGACTTGAATTTAGTGTCACAATCGGCAAGGGAGCTTATCTACTAGGTCAAGCCCTAATGTTAAATACCTACATATATTACAGAACTCAAGCCTCGCACCATAACAAGTTTAATCACAGTGAAGGCTTGTTTAGTGCAGCTTTTTGTCAATAAAAGTTAAAAATACTCCTTCATTAGTTTCTCAGTAATCAATTTTTTAAATTTATTTAAACTATTTTTGTCCATAAGCTGTAAGAAAAAAATTATTCAAACAATTAGTCATTGGGCCCTCCAAACTTTAAGAAACCCATATAGTATTCTGGGGTTTTTTTTTCTTTTTTAATGATAAAAATTTATGTAATTTATTTGTGTTTTTAAAATTTAAATAATTTTATATTGGCCTCTTTTTGTAAAATTTCACTACTGATAGTGATGCAAAATAGGAACATGGTTGCACTTTTTCTTAGTATGTTTCTTTTTCAACAAATTCAGGTATTTTAGATCTAGACACATTCTCAATTGGTCTCTTCACCATTAGTTTGGTTATTTCTTTTGAGCATTTATCACACATGACATCATTAGAAAATTATGCATGTACCAACCAATCTTTGAAGATATTAAAATATACTACCTTATATAATTTTCTTTGTGTTTCTTGAAATGCCCTCCTATCTTTGACAAGCTTTTTGTGATGCAAAACTATGGGCCTGAGTCAAAATAAGGAACTACAAGGGAGACATATTTTGACTTCATAACTTGTTTAATTTTAGTAAAATATATTAAATGACATAAAGCCTTGCCATTCTTATTATTTGAATATGTAAAGGATAACCAAATAATTGAGCATTTTTTAATTTTGGCTTGAAAACTTAGTAATATTTTGAAAATTTGAGTTTAAACTTGACTTGTTAAGTATTGTAGAAATTAAAACTCGTCAATTTAATTTACATAAACGAGTCACACCCTAATTTAATAGTTATTTGAAATGTTCTAAAAAAATCAACATTTTAACCTATGTTATTTGAAATGTTCTAAAAAAATCAACATTTTAACCTATGGTTAAAAAAATTAAAAAGTTAAAGAAATTTGTTTATCATATGCTCAGAAAATCAAAAACAAATTACTCCACTTTTTGATTCACAAAAACAAAAAATACTCAACTTTTCAAATAAATCAATTTTTAAAAAATTTACAAAAACAAAAAATAAAAATAAAAAATCGATCAGCTTTTCAAACATAATTTTAAAAAAATTTACTCAAAAATAATTAAAAAAATCCAACAACGAATAGTCTCTTATGCTGTATTTAATTGAAAATTTTGACAAGAAATTTATAAAGAGAAATGAAAAAAGTACGTGAAATGTTGATAAAATATATTTATATTTTTCCTATTTCTTTGTATTTTTTTTCAATTTTTTCAAATCTCTTAATCCAATATCATTAGATCAAAAAAGACAAAACAAAACAAACGAACAAAAAAAAAAAAAAAAAAACCTTCAAAATCTCATCGTAAACTCTGAGCCGTTAAATTTTGGAAGCACTGTGACGTTTGTTTACTACTACAGCTGCTGAGCTGCATGACTCTTACAGTACACACCCTAATCACACGCGCACACACACACACCCACGCACTCCGACACGGATCCCTATTTCCTCCTCACTTGGGGCCCGCACCCCTGAGATCAACTTTCACGATTCCCCATGATGGACCCCACATATTCACTGGCTTCAATCCTCACCGTCCGATCAAGTTCCCGGACCCCACACTCCCCCCCTCCCTCATTTATCACCCGTTTAAAACCTCACTGGTTCACTTCACACCGCCTGATCAAATTTCCCCAGAGAAAAAACAAAAAAAGTGATCGAGGGATCTTGTCGTTTTGTGCACCGATCTGTCGTAACCGTCGTCTCTATTATAAAAATCCGAAAAATTCTAACAGGCTCATTTCAACGTGTTTTTTTTTTTTTTTTTTTTTTTTTTTTTTTGATAGATTTAAAAAGAAATTTACAAAGAAAATTGAGAAATATATAAAATTAAGTAAAATATCGTTATATTTTGTTTATATTTTTTTATTTAAATTTTTTTTCAAATTTTTTAACTAAATACAGTATAAATAAGATATAACATATTCACTTTTAGTTATGCTTAATTTTTTTAAATTAAAAAATTATTTTAATTATAACTCATAAATTTTTTAATTATATGTTATATTGTGTTTAATTATAATATTTTTTTAATTATAATTCAAAAAATATAAAATTATGTTATTTTTTCTTTTATCATATATGTTAATGTTGTGTTTGATTAAAAAATTTAAAAAATATATTTGAAATAAAATAAAATAAAAATATATTTTATTTATATTTTATCTATTTTTTTTATTTTAATATCTTTCCAAATCCCTAACGTTTCTCTATAAATCCACGCCTCGCTCGCTAAAGCCTCTCCTCCACACTCTATCTCTCTCTCTCTCTCTCTCTCTCTCTATCTAAAGGTAACAACAAAGATGTGCGGGGGTGCGATCATCTCCGACTTCGTCCCCGACCACTGGAGCCGAAAACTGACGACGACCGACCTCTGGTCCGAACTCGACCCCTTCTCCTCCGATTTTTTTGGTCTGGGTAGCCATGGCTTCAAAGACCTCTCATCCCAGTCCGACAACAAGAAGACCACAACTCGCAAGCCCAAACAACTCAACAAAGGTGATATATATAATACATCTCTCATTCACACACGCGCGCGCACACACACACACACATATGTAATGGGTTGTGTAAATTGTAGGGAAGAAGAGTGAGGGGGCGAAGAGTCAGACTCAGAGGATTCGGAAGAACATATACAGAGGAATCAGGCAGAGGCCATGGGGGAAATGGGCGGCTGAGATTCGCGACCCACAGAAGGGAGTCCGAGTCTGGCTCGGAACCTACAATACCGCTGAGGAAGCCGCCATAGCCTACGACGAAGCCGCTAAGCGCATCCGCGGCGACAAAGCCAAGCTCAATTTCGCTCAGCCACCACCAACGCCGCCGCCGGCCAAGAGGCGATGCGTCATCCCTGAGTCCACTCAGGTGAGCCCACTACCCACCGAGCCACCACCACCACCCCAGGTCAATTGTCTTGATGAATTTGAGTTCAAAGAGCAGATTTCTAGCTTGGAATCGTTCCTGGGTTTGGACTCAGTGTTAACTCAGTTCGAGGGACTGGGTGAGGCCAACTCAGTTAATCTGTGGATGCTTGAAGATCTTCATCATCAGAACCCCCTGGTGTACTAAATAAACTACAATTATAAAAAAAGGCTCTGTTGCTTTGCTCTGCTGTGTTTGTATTCATCGTTTAGTGTTTTCTTTTCTTTTTTTTCTTTTCTTTTTTTTTATTCAAAATCGTTTAGTGTTTTCAACTAGTAGTAGTATAAGTATTACTGTTACTATTATTATATATATGATGCTTTCAATATTAAAGCTTTCAGTGCATATCATATGATATATGCATTATATATGTATAAATAAGCAATCATCCCTGTCATCTTTATGTGTTTGTTTTCTTGTTTTTGGTTTTGGTTTTTACATTGAAAATACTTAATCTAGTCTAGCTTAAAGGAGAAAGGGAAAGATTTTTAGGATCAAGTTCTACTTGTTTGTTAATTATTTAAACATAAAAAACGATCTTAAATGGCTATTATTAGCCTTGATATTAACCTGAAAAGTGTATTAAAAAATATTCAAAAATATCTATAAAGCGTATTGAATTTTAAGTTTTTTTTTTTTTTTATAAAAATTCTTATTGACAACTCATAAAATTATTATTAACATGATCCATTATAATATGTATGTAATACATGTCATATTATACTATTTAATGAATCAATCGAGCTAACGTTTTTTTTTTTTTTCATTATAGACGATCAAGTCAAGTTCTAACATAATTAATATTGATGAGTCGAAACAAGTTCAAATTAGATTAACTTTGAAAAATGTGTGGAAACACTAAACAAAGAGCATTAATGGTGTGGGAGCAGGCCCGGCCCGGCCCTTGTGCCTTAGGCCTTATATTTTGGCTAAAAAATAAGGCTCTCAAATTTAAAAAATTGTTATAGGTTCAATCTTTTTTTTTTTTTTTGTTTTAAGATCAATTTAAAGGGTCCTAAATGTTTTATTGGGCCCATGCATAATTTAGCCCATATTTATTTATAAATGTGTTTGGTCCATGTTTATTAAAATGAAAATATATAAATAAATAAATAAATAAAAAGCAATAGGATCCTTAAATTTGGTAAAACATATAAACATATATAACATAGGGCCCCTAAATTTGGCCCAAAAATAAGGTCCTTAAATTTGGTAAAATATTATAGGCTTAATGTTTTTTTTTTTTTTTTGGTTTTAGGATCAATTTAAAGGGCCCCAAAATATTTTTTTTGGTCCATGTATAATTTACTCCATATTTATTTATAAGTGTAGTTTGGTTTATATTTATTAAAATGAAAATATATATTAAAAAAAAGTGTTTGGGCTCAAGAAAAATAATACATACAATATATGGGCCCTATTTTTTTTATTTTTTATTTTTACCTTCTTTATCTATTAGATTTTAGTGGAATAAATAATTTTGCTCAAATTTTTTTACCTAGGTCTTTATCAATTTTAATTGAATAATTTTTTCCTAATTTTTTTGTTCTAATTTTGTTTTATTAAATTGTTTTATTTATAATTTTAATGATTATATGTGTAAGTAAATTTTTTTATGGTTACAAACAAATAAAAAAATTATAACTTATCATTTTATTCATGAATTTTTTTTCAATATAAAAGGGTCCCCATTTCCGAAATTCGCCTTAGACCCCGACGAACTCAGTGCCAGCCCTGTGTGGCAGTGAGTCTCGCTCACTTTTTATGCCTTGTTTTTTTTTTTTTTTATCATTCTCAATGTATTAATGTTATTAGTGATGTATTTTTTAGTAATTTAAATCATTATTGATTAATTTTTGAGCTGAATTTGAGTTCAATAAATAAACAAGTATCGTAAACTTCGGTTTGCTTTATTTACTGCCCTACTAAAATGGTCAAATTCATTTTTTTTTTTTTTTTTTTTTGGGAGAGTGAAGGAAGGGTCGGCAAGGTAAAGTTGCTTCATGCATGCACCCAAAGAAATTAGTGGCAACCTAGGCACAGGGGCAAAAGCAAGATATTTTTATAGGGTTTCTTTTTTTTCTTTTTGGCCATCACTTATTAATCAAGTTTGTCTGCTTTGATGTAGCAATGAGAATCAAAATCAAATTTTGCATCTGTTTTATGCCTACCAAGTGAAACTTGGACAACCAGGTTGTCAAATCTCTTATTTGCATGGTTTTACTATTACTTGCATTAGTGCTATGGTACTTTTCTTAGGACATGTCTTGAAGTTGAAGTTGATAGACAGTGGACTTATTTGGTTAATTTTTTTTCAAATTGAAAATTGATCATTTCTCTCTTAATTTTTAAATAATTAATTTTTTTATTTAAAATTATTCTTGTCTCATAAAAACTACCAACAAAAACTGTTCGAAAAACTTTTAACAAAAATTCATAAGGGGAAATTACAAATCAGGTGAGGTTTTCAAAAATAATTACATGCTAATGGAAAAGTTATAACTTTAATAATTAAAATTTATAAATTTTATCATTAATTTGTAATTTGTTTCCCCACCATCCACTGATGGGTTATTTTCCCAATTCATAATATATATATATATATATATATAAATATTTGAGAGTTTTAATTGAGTACTTCTAATTCACACCTAATGATATAGAATGGACACACTCCTTACTCCTAATCCTTCCACTCTCTATTTTTCTCTATTCTCTCTCTTCCACCTAATTAGGTCATCTCTAACTCTTCATCAAGTCTTTCAAAGCGGTAAATTTAAACTCAAATCCTTTCATCAATTTGATATCAAATGAAGGGAGTTTTTATCCGTCATCAAATTTTGCACCTAACCGTTAGGTTGAACGTTTGCCCAGATGTCCTCCCAGACAACTGAGTTTTTTTTAACTAAACGTCAATACGTCCTCCCAGATATCTTCTTGAACAACTGGCTTGTAACAAGATTTGATAAAAATTTTGAATTTATCATTGGAGTGTATCATATCAAATCAAATCCAACTTTTCATCAAACTTTTATTCAAATTTGATGAAAATTTTGATGCAGCATTGGAGATGCTCTTAGAAGTCAAAATAGGAGTGATATATTAGGGAATGTAACACCACTCTTATTTCATATTTGGTTGTATATTTTGATGATGGGATAGCATGCAAGAATATGAAACTTGTATCCCATTAGAGTGGGATGAGATAAAAGTTTTATTAAAAAAAATTAATCAAGAACACAATAATGTCATTCATTTTCATTCCTTCAAACATAAGATACGATCATATAATTTTCATTCACAAGTCTCACTTATCTTATGGGGTCATTTTTCCGAGGGAAAAAAAATTGAGCTAATTGATGATCTAAACACACTATCAAACCTCTAATTTAGGACATAACGGGGAGTTAACAAGACTTGATATAACTTGATATATATTGTTTTATTTACTTTCTATTAACTCAAAATATTAAGATAATTAGCAACCGCTAAAACCACAATAACCTGTAAAAGAATGAATCCAACCATCCACAAAGTTCTCTCTCTCTCTCAAGATGCACAGAGAGAGGGTAAGACTTGAAAGTGAACTGACATATAATAAGTATAACTCATGACGACAAGTAAACATTATTTAGTGCAAAAATAGATTGATGGATTTCCATTAATGGAAGAATGAGACAATTTGTGTAGTGTGAGAAGATGCATGAACCACATACACCACACTCACAATCTTAAGGTGGGGTCTCCATTTGGAAGACTAATTATGTTTTTGAGCTTTATTAATCTAATCCCTAATTTCATTTCATTGCTTCCTGATTCGCCGGGTCTAATTCTATCCTTGCAATCATTATCTTTTTAGAGAGTAATTTTTTTATTAATAAGAGTCATCTATAAGTTATCTTTCTCGAGAGTAATTTCCTATTTATGGGACTCACCAAACACATCATCTATGGGGAAAAAAATTTGACTAATGGAACATCGGTACTCATATAATGAACGATTTATTCTTAAGATTATACTTGACGACCCTTAATATTTGGTCTAATATTTGGTTCCTGTAATAAGCCCATATACCTGGTTAAGGATATGCACAACAAATAAATAAAATGGAATTATACCATAATTACTCATCTCAGTGGCTTTTTGCAGACAATTTCATACAGAAAAGAGTAAGGAAAACTCCAGCACAGAAGAGGACCACACATGCATTTGCCCAAGTCTTGAGCACAATTTTCTAAACCATACAGGACTCAACTTAATTCTTTAACAAAATATTATGCGGTTGTTCAATACTGAAAGTATGGCCAATCCAACAGTTTAGAACTATTCACTCTTTGTAATCATCACCCAGTAAGCTCATCAGTATATAACTAGAATGCTCCAACAAACAAAAAAGCTCAGATTCTTTTGAGCTATCGAGATCATGACCAATTCTCAAATCAGCAACATATTGCCACAATTCGCAAGTCATCTAGGTATCATTTGGATGCCTCCAGACATGAACACACACTTCCAGACAATTGTAGCAAGTCACACTTGTATATTACTGAGATCAATTCTTAACCATGCTAAACTATGGACTGAGGCTGAATCAATCCACTCATTGATACCTTTTTCTAAAAGGACTAATAATATGAATTCCCATAGGTTTTTGTCCATTTGCTTTGTTCTTCCCTCGCTTTCACCTCATGCCCTAGCCGATTCACCAATCCCACTTTAATTTCAAATCATCCAAAGGAATTACCATTAAGCAATTTTGTTGTCGAAAGTTATTTTTGTAATTGTGAGCGTGCCAACAAGGATCAATCAGTCCTTACAGAAATTTAATTGTCAACCAATTATCAGACGATTGTGTTTTAGTTCTTTCAGCCTCAATGAAAAGGACTTTTACTGGTGGCTTTACGTAGGAGGAATAAACTGACAATGATTAATATGAAAAACAATTGCAGTATTTCATTAAGCAAAACGAAAGACTTACAATGATCCAATTCAGCCTCATAGAGGTTTACAGCAACAATTTACTTGAAACTACTCCTATGAACGAAGTGCAGTGCAGGAATTTTAAAGTACAGAAATACAAAGAACAGGAAATGTAAAACTGGAAAGGAAATAAAGTAGATAAAACTGATTTTTTTGATCTGAGTCTCGGGCTTTTCCTGGGGCTTTCTCTGCTATTTATACTTCTCAATGATGACCATCGAATTGCACTTCTAACTGTCGAATCGCTCCTCCATGATCGCTGATCATGTTGCCTTATAGTCAGCTCCACTATGTCATTACCTGCAGTTAGGCTTCCCTCCTGATTTTGAATTTGAATGTAAGTAACCGTTGAAGCCATATCACTTTGCATCTCTTTGCTGATCCAGTGCTACGCAAATCTTGTAAGAACCAATACTAACTGCCACGTGTACGATCACGATCGAAGACTTGAATAGTCTTCCCACATTACCCTTATTCTGTCACGCATTGAATTGTAATTGGCTTATACAAAATATGTAGCTAACATTACCCCCCGCACTATGTACCCAATACTTGGTGATATTAGTGGATCAAGGTCTTTTATCCACATCTTAGAACGTGCATAGGCTTTGCATTCTTCGAGAAATGCAACCGTCATTCATCATTTGTATTAAATTCTCTTTTAATCTTTTGAACATCCTCACCACCTTAGTATTCGAACAGACTGATACATTTTTTATGGCCAAACCAATTCTCTCTTCTATTAATCGAGTATACGAAGAGTCATCTGATGATGTTGTTCTTCCTCGAAAGAACCTTCATGCATTGATTTGCCACCTTTACCCACCTTTCTATATTCAAGTCATGGAAGCTTTTGCAAATTATCAACCCTTGGACTACGAACACACTGTCCACAATCCTTTGATTCAGAAATTTGCAAATATGGACATGGGAAGTTCTTCTTCTAATCCATAATCTTCTGCATGGGATGAGGCTATGGCTTCTTCTTCCTCTGAGGCTTCTGGGTGGAGAAGCTGGTCGGAACCTGAGGCATGTGAGTTATGGGAGCGAGTTAATCACCACTTTGTCGAGTTCACTGATCCTCTAGAATTCCCTTCTGATTCTCGAAGTTCGGTGGTTTATCCTTACGTGTCCATCGACCGCCGACGCAGTTTAGAGAACAATCTGCTTGTAGCATGGTATACATCCTCTATGCCTACAAAGATAGTACAAGCTACCCAACCCCCAGAAGAGGCACAAGAGTATAATCCATCGTTCTTAGCCCAGAAGGCGAGGCCTTGCTTTTCTGACTGGCTTGATTATGTTAATGCCCCTCAGTTTCGAAATGGAAGCCTCTATACCTCCTCCTCCGCAAAATCCCTGCTGGACAGAGAGACTAAGGCTTACCCTCTCTGCGAACAAGGTTTTTCCTCCTTATAAGCCTTCACCTTCCCCTACTCCAGCTCAGCGAAAGCAAGCTCAACTTCTGCTTGCGGCCTTTTCTCACTTGCCTTTCAATGTTCTTGGACGATGTTTCTCTCAAGAACCTTCGATGGGCTTATGATATTATGATTCGGGGTCACATCCTCAACCCTATCGCCCAAGCAGAACTCCAAATATTTTTGTACCAACTCTCGTTGCTTCACCATTGGCACCGGACTTCTGTGGCCACCACCCAATCTTTGAACCAACTTTCATCCCTTCGAGTTCATACCCAGTACGAAGCAGAGAACCTCATCGAAGAATATGATGACTTTAAGAATAAAGACTCTGCGTACTGGGATGACTTGGATATGGACGAGCTGGAACAAGGGTTAAAAGAAACAGCGTTCGAAATAAAGGCTGAAGAACTCTTTTATCAAGTAAGAGCACATCAACTTCAGCAGGCAAGCCTGGAGAAAATAGAGGATAGAATAAAAAAGGAACGTAAATTTATTGACCATAGTTGGACTAAATTCCATGATCTTGTTATTTATTATATTCCTTACTTTTATGAACTCGAATTTGTACCTAAAGAGGGCTCTTTGATGTAATTGCTTTTGTTTCAATACAACTAAGACTTTTCTCTTTGTTTGGCATGGTTTGACTTTATCTCCATTTGCCTTTACAAGCAAATTTAGGACTTCGAACTCAACAATCTCATCCTTCGAAGCTAGATTCAATCATCTCAAATGAAATACTAAAAAACAACATGACCTTTTCCAAGTCATGGAATACAATTGACAAATTTTGCTGGTTTCCATTTAGAATCAGTGCTTCAAATTTAACAACCCTGCCCCTTTAAAGCTTGTCTTAATCATATCCAACATATGGTTATGGTTAGTACGATCAATCAGTTTTAAATTGACCATTTTTGCTTCGAACAACAGTTCATACTCTCAAAAATATGGAAGCCCCCCTCGAGGGTTGCACTACTTTAATCCGAAAAGCAATCTTCAAACCAACTATTGGTTTTGATACTTCGAACAACAATTTTCATCCTTAAAGGATCTCAAGTTTTGCTTCAAAGGATTTATTCTCACTACGAAACCCTAAAACAGGCTTTCAATCCTGTTGAGGTATACAAATACTTAAGCTTTCTTACATCCTTAGGTGTGAGATGTGCTTCGAAGTCGGCTCCTTGCCTTCGAAGCTATTTGTTATCAGATCTCGGCGCCAAAATTTGGCTTCGAAGCCAAATGCTGTATTTCGAAGCTGATATTAGTATTTGAGATATGTTTCCCTCCAAAACTATCAATATTGAGGGAAACTTTTTGCATCCGTATTTTTAGTACTTTTTGTGAATTCCGTCCATGTCACACGACCAGGTATATTTTCAGACACAAAAGTTTTAAAACCCTTTTATTTCGTACTCGGAATTCACCTATTTGTCTATCGCACAAACCTTTTATCTCTACCAACCTTCCACTTCTCTCTACTCTCTTTCCCAACTTCGTCCTCTGAAAAAGCTTTCTATCAATGGCTTCTTATTCGTTGAAAATACCAATTGTAGAGCGTGCAAGCCCGTCTGTAACCCTGAAAATGATCATTGACGCAGAATGTGAGAAGTACAAGGCTGGTGAGAAAAGTGTCATTGACGGACGCATCTTTATTCCTCGTCGTCATGAGCAGCAAGACTATGTGCTTGGGCCCATCTTCAAAGAGATTCTTACTGAGCTTTCAGCTTTATATCCACGTCTAGAAGACCATTGTCTCCTTTACAAAGGTGGTCTTGACTGGGGAAACTAGAGGATGAACCGCCCCCACTACTGCTGGCCCACGGTGAGACCAGAGTGGCAAGAATGGTATGATCAGGTTGTCCCTGATAAGACTCTGAACCTTCAAGAGCTCTGCCTTTTCGACGCCCTCCAACTATCCAGGTTTACTATCTCAGAGGACCCTTTCTTAATACCTGCTGCTCTTTGCTTTTGAAATTCTGCCTTTAATTTCTTTCAATTCAAATGTGGGATGATGGCTCCTACTGTTCTTGATATCTGTCATCTATTATGATTGTCCCTCATTGGAACCCCCATTGGACCAGATTACCCTGACCTACCAACCCCTTTTTTCCTCCCCTCTCTTAACTCATCCTATAGTGACTTTGTCAAGGCTGAGAATAGAAGGAGGGCCCTGTGACTGATAGGGAATTCTTTTCTTTCATACTATATTGGCTTTGCAAATCATGTCTGAATTCGCCCCTTTTGCCAAAGCCCTTGTTTTACAGAAAAATGTGGCTTTATTGTGAGAAACCCTTGGATGCCAATCAAGGGGGTCCATTTTGGATACTTCAGCTTTGGCTTTTTGCTTATTTTACTGAGTTACAATCTAAATGCCTTAAATTTTTTGAGTCAAACCCTACTACTCATGGCATGAGGCTAACCAACGCTTCACTCTATCCGTCTACCTTTGCTTTTTACTTCTCTTTCTTCCACCAACTTCCAACTTCCCTACCTTCTTACAGCTTTCGTCCCTTCGAACCTACTACCATTGGCCCATCTTGGTTGAAAAACTTTTTAAGCGATAGGTTTTGTGCTTCACTTCATCACAAGAACATATGGGCCTCTATTCTGATCCCTAGAGAGTTATTCATTAGGACTATGAACCCCAGAGCTTACAAGTGCATTGCTGAGCCCTATTGTCCTGCTCAATTTGTTAGGCAATTTGGCCTCTCATAAGGGGTCCCAATACCTCTCTGCAGCAACACCAATTTAAGGGTTGGTTTAAGATGTTCTAAAAAAGTGCACTTTTTGACTTATTAGCTTATATGGGTTGGGTTTGGGTTGGGTTTGTTGTGATGTGTTAGAGAGGTGATCTGATTTAAATAAGATGATGTGACTTAAATAGGATAGTGACTTTTTGACTTTTTGTATTATTTAGTAGATGCCAAACTTGGCCTAAGTCTTACCAGCAGGAATTTAAAGGTTCGAAGATCCAGACTAGAAGAAGCAACTTCTAAATTTATACAGGACTTGATTGAGTTTGAGTATATCCCTTTCATTCCTCAAGGTAACCTATTGAAAATGTGCCAAAACTGGTGAGTGACCAATATGGAGGTATACTTGGCCATTCCTCCTCAAGACCTATTAATGGTGCTGGATGTGCCCCAAGCCAAGCCCAAAGGGGCTGGAGTTGTCACTTCTTCCATTGCTCCTACCACTTTAGTTCATGTACTTGCCACCACACAGTCTATTCCTACTACCTTAACTCCTCCTAGAGTTACTCGAGCTGCCTCGAAGAAAGGTATATACCTTTGTTTCTTTTTTCTTCTTCTTCTTATGCTTTTAGCCTTACCTCTAGTTCTTTTTTTTGAAGGTGGTGCAAGTGCCTCACAGGGAGATTCTCCCCAAAAGGTCCAAGCTTTAAACCTTCTCAGGAGCAAACAACAACAAAAGAAAAGAAAGCTTTTACTTGATCCTGAAGAGGAAGCACCTAGGGTTAAGGCAGCAGAACAAGAAGAGGCAGAACAAGAGCAAGAAACACCCTAAAAAAGATGAAATAAGATGATTGTCTCTCTTGCTGACTTCACTGGAGATCTTATCCACGAAGTATCTGCTAAAGTAGTGCAAACAGAGCATTCCAAAGAGCTTATTGTATTCCAAAGGGCTGAGAAGAGGAAGAAACAATAAATGCTCAGGGATGAAGCCGCCACCGCCGATGCACTCCAGAATGAGGTTGCAAGAAAATAGCAAGCTGCTGGACACTATACTCTTCGCAGCTTCCCAATCATAGCCATTACTTCTGAAACCAGTAAGCTCCTTCGTACTTCTATTCATCTTTCTCAAATTCTCAATGTTGAGGCTTGACATTGTTTTGTATTTCTTCTTTTGCAGCAACCACTACTTTGCCTATTCTTTCAATAAAGACTCCATCAGTTTCAGTTGAAGTTGATCAATTACAAAATGTGAAGTCTATTCAGATAATACTCCCACTTCCTAGGCCTATATTCTCCGTACCCTTCTTGAGGCCAAGTATCCCTGCTCATTTTCCTTCTGGCTTAACTCCATATCTCCCTCATTTGTCTTTTGATTTTTCTTCATTTAATTCTCTTTCGAGACTTGCTTTTCCTCCCCCTCCTAAGGAAATTCCAGCTGACACTTCATCTTTGATGGTAGCTGGTTCCTGTAGAAAAGGTACTGGTAGCTCTCTAACTCATAGTTCATTATCTCTACCTAGCTCAAGTCCTTCTTTTCTTGACCAACTGGTAGCAAAAACCATAGAGACTGCTAAGGATACTCCATCTTCTTCTCTAATTCCTATGCAGTCATTTCTTCTTTCTACTAGAGCTCTTTCTGCACCTTCCATGTCAATGGATGAGGTGGACATTTTTGAGGCTAGACTAGCTAGTCTTTTTGACATACCTTCCACCTCTCCACTAACTAGCCATGAGACTGAGCCATTAGTTCTAACTGATTCTTTGCTAGAGATTTTTTGGAGCTCTTCCTCCAGTGGTAAAACTTCCTTGCCTTCAATAGACTTGGACAGCTGTCTGGAGCTGCTGGCATCTTTTTCGAGGATTCCTTTCGAAGCCTTACAAAGGCCTATAATTAAAGATGGCTTCCTCCAGTGTTGCAAGGTTGTTGAGCAATCTGGCATGGCTGTCTCCAGTTATTTATCTCAAGCAACAGCCACCATTGATTTTTACATCAATATTTGTCATGCTGCCAAAGCTGCGAAGGAGAAATTGGTGAGGGATCAGGGCTTTGTTTCCAAAGTACATGCTGAGGTGTTAGAATTGAAAGAACAACATTCCTCTGTCTCCCAATTTCGAGCTCAACTATTGGAGAAGAAGGCTCAACTTGAGGAAGAATTATTAGCAGTTAACCAAGCTTTGGATCAGACTATTACCAAGCTGCAAATCACTAATCAAGAGCTAGCTGATTGAAAGCAAGAGATGACTACAGCCATTCAACTGTTTCCATCCCTCAATAATAGAGCATCTATTGTAAAAGAACAATTTAAACACTTTACTGACTTTTAGGCCAATCTATGGCTACATGTATTTGACTCTTTATGAAATAAATTTTTATTTATCATTGAAGTGTTCTCATGTTCTTTTATTTAACACTTATTCTATTCCTTGTGTTTCCCACATGGTTGGATAATAAGGCTTCAAATATCTGTCATTAATCTTTTTGGGATATACATATCCATTCAAATTCCTCAAATGGTATGCTCCAAAAGGCAGGACTCTATGAACTTGATATGGTCCTTCCCAGTTAGGTGACCATTTGCCAAACTTATGACTTTTAATTCCTATTAGGAGTATTGTCTTCCAAACCGAATCACCTTTATCAAAGCCAATGTATTTGACTTTCTTATTATAGTTTTTTACTGCTTTCTTCTTTTGGAAAAGAATGCTATTTAATGTCAGAATTCTAGTTTCATCTATACTTTCTAACTCCAAGCACATACTCTGATGGTATTGCTTAAGATCTAACTGGTCTTGGCATCTTACCCTCAAGGACTTAACATTAATTTCCACAGGTAGCACTGCATCACGCCTATATACTAAGGCATAAGGAGTGATTCCTGTGCTTAACCTTGGAGAAGTTCTATAAGCCCACAATACATCCAACAATAAGTTATGCCAATCCCGAAGATTGTCTTCCACAACCTTCTGTATTCCTTTTTTCAGAGACTTATTGGATGATTCAGCTTGACCATTGGCTTGTGCATAATAGGGGGTGGAATTAACAAGGCTAATTCCAAACTCTGCCATAAAAGGCTTTACCATCTTCCCATCAAATATAGTCCCATTATCAACAGTTATAGTCTGTGGAATACCAAATCTATGGATTAATTCCTTAATGAATCCAATGACTTCAGTCCGGTCTACAGCCTTGTATGGCTTAGCTTCGACCCACTTAGTGAAATAATCAGTGGCCACTAAGATGAAACAATGATGCTTCGAAGAGGGTGGGTGTATTTTCCCCATCATATCCATGGCCCATCCTCTAAATGGCCAAGGCTTCATAACTGCATGCAGGTCAGTTATGGGCACGTGCCTTAATGTGCCATGCTTTTGGCATGCCTGGCAACCTCTTGCATATTCTATGCAGTCTTTAACGATAGTTGGCCAATAGTAGGAATGTCTTCGAAGCAACCATCTCATCTTCACACTGGGCTGATGAGCACCACAGATGCCTTCATGAACCTCAGTCATAGCTGTCAATGTTTCCTTTGGGCCTAAACATTCCAACAATAACCCATCTCCCCCCTTTTGTAGAGAGCATTATCATATATCATGTATTGCATAGACTGCAATTTAATTTTTTTACTGGCCTTCAAAGATAAGCCAGCTAGATACTGCATTATTGAATGCCTCCAATCTTGTTCTTGTAAGTCATTATGATTGACTTCCAGGACCATATTCCTTTTATTTAAGGGTGGTATTAATTTCTGATATGTTGTTTGGCTTATGTCCCTTTGAGTATTATTCATTCTCTTGAAATTCGAAGCTTTCTGAGCCACATCATTAGCTTTATTATTCAAGAATTTTGGGACATGAGTTACATTTACTATCTGAAATTGAGAAAGTAGATGTAATGCAACAACATAGTATGGCAATATGCTTATACTTTGACATTTGAAAATCTCTTTCACTTGGTTAATTACCAATTGAGAATCTCCAAATATGTCAACTGCATTAGCTTGTAATCCAATAAGTATTTCCAGTCCCATTATTAAGGCTTCATATTCAGCTTGATTATTGAAATAAGTAATTTCAACCACTCTGAAACCATGCATGGCTTCTACTCCTTGTGGTGACTTAATTACTACACCAATTCCAATTAGACCATTGGCTTTTGATCTATCGAACCACATTTGCCATGGTTTTACACTAGCCATACCAAGTTCCATTATCTCTTGGCTTTCTGTTTGACATGTATGGTCCGCCAAAAAATTAGCTAAAACTTGTCCTTTTACTGCCTTTTGGGGAACATATTCTAGATGAAATTCTGATAAAGCTAGTATCCATCTGCTAATTATTCCCCTCAACATGGGTCTAGATAACATATATTTAACCAAATCTGTGGTTGCAATTACCAAGACAGTTGTAGACAAAAGATAGTATCTTAATTTCATTGCAGCAAAATACAATGCAAGGCACAACTTTTCTACAGCTGAGTATTTATATTCACAAGAATTTAGAAACCTACTAAGGTAACAAACAGCTTGCTCCTTGCCTTCTTCATTGTCTTGGGCTAAGAAAGCTTCCAATGAATCCTCTGCTACAGCTATGTACAATTTCAAGGGCTTATCACCCTTTGGTGACATCAGCACTGGAGGATTAGCCAAGTAGGCTTTGATTCCTTAGAAAGCAGTTTGATGCTCTGCTGTCCACACAAAGGCATCTTCATCTTTTAACCTTAACAAGGAAGAAAATACTGTAATTTTCTCTGTAGTAGTAGAAATAAATTTTCGAAGGAAATTAACATGTCCAAGGAACTTTTGTAATTCTTTCTTACTTGATGGAGGTCTGGCTTCAATGATGGCTTTGGCTTTATTCTGGTCAATCTGTATTTCTTTCTTGTGTACTACATAGCCCAAAAGGTTTCCAGATGATACGCCAAAAGCACATTTAAGAGGATTGAGTTTCAACTTAAACTTTTTCATTCTTTCGAAAGCTGCTTCTAGGTGAAACAAATGTTCCTCCATGGATTGGGATTTCACCACAATATCATCAATATAACACTCTAAATACCCTCCAATGAGGTCATGAAAGATAGTGTTCATAGCCCTCTAATATGTAGCTCCAGCATTCTTCAGGCCAAATGGCATTTTGACCCATTCGAAGATGCCAATATTCCCAAGACATCTGAATGCTGTCTTGTGGATATCCTCCTCTGTAATACAGATTTGGTTATAACCAGAATGCCCATCCATCATTGATAAAACTTGATGCCCTGCTGAACTGTCTACCAACAAATCCACTATAGGCATAGGATACTCATCTTTTGGAGTTGCTAGATTCAAGTTTCTGAAATCGATGCATACCCTCATTTTACCATTCTTCTTAACTACAGGCACAATATTGCATAGCCATTCAACGTACTTGGCTGTCCTAATAAAGCCTGCCTTGAGGAGTCTAAGAATTTCCTCCTTAAATTTCTAGATCACTTCTGGACTCATTCTTCTTGGTTTTTGCTTGTATGGCTTGAAATTAGGCCTCATAGGAAGCCTTTGTTCCACTAATGATCTATCCAATCTTGGTAGTTCATTATAAGACCATACAAAACAATCTTTATATTTCTTCAAAATAACCAACAACTGGTCCCTGTCAAGAGCATTCAACCAAGCACTTATATAGGTGGGCTGTTGTATAGAACCTTCCCCTAGATTTACTTATTCCAAGGGGTCTTGTATCTGAGAACTTACTGATCTCCTTCTTTGATTCCTTCTGACTTCGAAGTAATCTCCTTGCTTTGTTCTGCTCTCAGTTTCTTTGGTCCAACATCCTTACCCTCCTCCTCATAGACAAAGTCTGTTCACAAGGCATCCTTCTCCTGTATCTCTTGGATTTTTATTTCAATATCCAAAGCACAGTATTTATCCAAGGCCAAGCATCTGACATGTTGTTGTTCCTTCTTACAACTAATCATCATAGCTTCTCTCTCTTGCTCTTGCACTTTCTAGACTATTGATTTTACATCAAATGCTGAGAACTTAATTAGAGCCAAAGACCTGGCTTCTTGGGTTTCATCTTTTTGCCTACAACCAGGCATCATTGTCATCCTTAACGACAAACTCTTCATCAGCACTCTCCTAGACCAAGTGCTTTAAATGTGCAAATTCCTCATCAGCCGTCACGTCGGCTGATCCATCAGGTTTTCTCAGTATACTGAGTGGTGCCACTCCTTCAGTATATAATTTGGCCTCTGAGAAATTTGCACAAGCTATGAAGGGTTGAGGATCTGCATTGATCTCCTCCGTCTCTCCATTGCACAAGGCTATCATGATTTTCTGATGTAAAGAGGAAGGCACACATTTGTTGGTGTGAATTCAATCTCTTTTAAGTAAAGCATTATACTTAGCATTGTTATCGATAACGAAGAATGCTGTCATGCAGTCCCTAGTTCCCACACTCAGATTGATGGGCAAAATACCTTGGGCCATCTGTTTGTCCCCAGCGAAACCAGCAATGGCTGTACTGGTTGGGATTAGTCTGGGGTTCTTCTTTCCTAATTTCTTCAACGAAGATTTTGAAAGCAGGTTTACTGCTGCCCCGTTATCCACCAGCACCCGATTCATCTGTATTCCATCGAAGAAGGCCTTGATATACAAAGGTTTGACATGCTGTGTCATGGACGTCGTGGGATACTCAAAAGGGTATGAAAAGTTAATACTTACCTCTTCTTCACTCTCGTCTTCAGTTTCCATTGGTGTGGCTACTTCAGATTCGTCTTGCACCGTACTTACTAGTGAGTCTTCACTGGAGAGTGGAATTGGGTCAACCTCCTGACCTTGGTTTTCATCTTCAGCTTGAAACTCTTGTGGTAATATAAGCACCATATTCACTGACACCGGAGGGAAGGAGCCAAATTGGACGACTGGTTGTACCTACTTTTCCTCTTGGTCAATTTGTTTAATTACTTCAGAAGCATCTTCCATGCTGTATTCTGGCTCTTCTGTATTAGTAACTTCCATCGAATGGTTTGTTTCTATTGGTTTTTCGACTAAAAATGTCTGTTCAGCCATGAAGGCTTCAAACATTTCTTCCTCAACCATCCCCTCGTTTGGCCTGGGATGACTTCATCTTCTATCTCACTATCATTTTCCATCAAAAATTTTTCCAATCCTACCAAGCAGGATCTTTCCTTTGCCTTTAGTTCGAAATGAACTTTGGCCAACTGCTCCCTACTACAACTCCTTTTGTCTGGAAGAGTTGATTTCAGATTATGATCTAACTTTGAATCTTCTTCTCCTTCTGCCTGGCTCTTTAACTGAACCAATGAAGAACTTTCTCCACCTTCTTTCAGATCCTTCTGGTACTGAGTGTACCTTCATTGGATCTTCCTTTTTTGGGACCTAGAAATCACTGGAGCCATATTTGGTTCTTTGGTTTTCGGATGCTTAAGCAATACCCAATTGTTTGGAGCTATTAGATGAGGTTTGACCATCCTACCTAGGTTCCCAACAACATTTCTTTGGGTAGACATCTCCTTAGGTTTGTTCTGCATGACAAACCAATCTGGAACTCCAGGTACCCACGAACCTACTGACCTAGCTGTTGAACTGTTTCTTTCTTCCTTCAAAGCCATCTTCGAAGCTGGCTGTGAAGGCCACTGTTTGGCCCTGACTCCCTGTTTTGGACCTAACTCAGGCCTTTGATGAAGGTGGGCACTTTCCGTCCTGCGTGAGGCTGGTCTGAGAGGCCAATCTCTAGCTCTGAACCTATAAACCGAACCCTTCTCCGGTCTCCTTTCAGGATGACTATTCTCCATTCTGTAATAATTAGGTAGCCTGGACTCATATAAAGGCCTCTTGCCTTTAGAATGCATTCTAGCGACTGTTGGCTCAGCCATTAATGGCTGCTGCCTAATGCTATTTGGATATGGCCTTTTGTTAGAAGCACTGGTTGGTTTAGGACACCTCTGCACATCTTTATAATATTGTTTCCCATCAATTGGAAGCCCTTCCAACCACTTGTAGCTCAACCTGTATCTGGGACACATTCTTTGCATGACAGCTGCTTCTAAAGAATCGTCATCCAGTGCTTCTTTAACTGAGCCTTCCCTCTGGTCTGAGAAACCTTGTCCAATAGCTGGTAGATTTCCAGTGTCTTTCTTGACAGTTGTCTGGCTGGCAACATGCATCTGTACATTGACTTCTTCCAATTCTTTCAAGGACAAGTTCTGGAAGTCTGTCGTGATAACATTGGCTGTCACCTCTCCAATTTCTGGGAATGGATTAGTATCAATTCTCATGGCCTTTTCTGCTTTAGTTGGGAATTTTAAACTCCCCTTTCGAATCTGCTCTTGGATCCTATCTCGAAAAATAATACAATTTTTAGTTGAGTGAGACCAAGAATTATGCCATTTACAATACACTTTTCCTTTAAGTTCCTCTAGAGATGGAATTTCGACTCCTTTTGACAACTTCAGGAAATTTGCAGCAAGCAAACGATCAAAAATGTCATCTGCCTTTGTTAAATCGAAAGAGTATTTCCTATGAAGGTCTTTCTTTTTAAACTGTTGGTCAATTGTTGTGTCTTTATGAATTAATACTTCACAGATCACAGGTTCTTTCCCTACAATCTCTGCTGCATCAATCTCATAATTAGGATCTCTATAATGCGTCTTGTATGATGCATTACTTCGATCTTGTTCTTCTTCTAGTAATGCTTCATACCTAGACACCTTATAGGTTAATTCCACTCAGTCTCTAAACTCAGTTGAGTCAAACTTCTTTCGAAGCCTAAACTCTAGACCATTTTGAGCCAATCTCACAAATTCAGGCTCTGGTAAGATGATCCTACATTTATTTCGTGCTCTTTTTAAATCTGGCAATAAACTGAGTAACCTTCTCATCAGGCCTCTGACTCAATATTGCCAAGTATGCCATGGAAACCTCTAGCTCTGTTTGGAAGAACTAGGCATGAAATGCCTCTTTCATTTGTTGCCAAGTTTAGATAGAGCCAGGTGTAAGGTTAATATACCATACAAATGCTCCCTCAGTTAGAGAATTTGGAAATAATCTTAACTTCATATAGTCATTATTGGTAAATTCACCGCACTAAGCCGCGAACCTAGCAATATGCTCAACTGTTGACTGGTTTCCATTTCCATAAAAAAGGGCAAAATCTGGTATCCTGAAACCTCATGGGTATTCGTGTACCCTGTCTACCCATTCTGGGTACGGTTTTCTGTACACAAGAGTCTGAACCCCCCGAGCCATTGGTCAACACATTTCTTTAACAATGTCAGCAATTTGGTCCCTAGGGACTATTTTTTTTGCCTGTTGAACCACTACTGGAGAAACAAACACAGGATTTAGTGGACAACCTTGTGCTTGGGGTCCTCTTGGTCCATAGGGTGGTATATTTGGGACAGGTTGTCCCTGTGGTGCTGGCTGCTGTTGAGGGTATGGATGACCTCTTTGAGTCTGTCCTGCAAAAGAACCTGCAAAAGGTACTGGAACAAGTGTTGTGTCTTTTCCAGTTGTAGGAAAACCTTCCAACCCGCCAGGTATAAATTCGAACAAAGGATTAGTGAACCCCCTCGTACCAGGCATGGCTTTGAACACGGGATTTGGAAACATCCTTATGCCATTTTCTTGTACTGGGCCAGATCCACCAATTTGCATGGCTTCACTGTTAAGTAATGAGGCATTCTAACCTGCTATAGGCCTCGAAATGGGTTCATACCAAGACTGAGGTGATGGTCTTTCATAGTTTTAATTACTAGTTTGATCATTAGAATGTCCATTAATTTGCATAGGCTGTTTATCTCTTGTCAATCTTTGCTGAGGGATATTTGAAATTTCCTCCATCTGTCTTGTGTTTGTTAGTTGGTGGGTATTCATTCGATCCAAAAAGGATGTTGCCCACCTTTCCATTGTGTTCATTAACTGTTGTCCCATGGCATCTACTAGACCACCCCATGGATTCATTGGCTGAGTAGATGGAACAGTGGATGGTCCAATTCCTTGGCCTCGTCCAATATTATGAACATGTGGTACTTGTTCCAAAGTGTTGGTCTGTTCGACCATAGGTTCTGATAAAATGGGTGTTTCCACAGGATGTGTTATCACATTATCCTCTGGATTAGGTATTTCTACCTCTCCTTCCACACCTTCTTCCAAGCGTTCATTTTCTCCTTGTCTCCTACGTCTAGCCATTTCAATTAGTCCCACTAGGCGTGCCAAAAATATATGTTGATTTTTTTGGCTTTTGAAGGTTATTTTTGTAATTGTGAGCGTGCCAACAAGGATAAATCAGTCCTTACAGAAATTTAATTGCCAACCAATTATCAGACGATTGTGTTTTAGTTCTTTCAGCCTCAATGAAGAGGACTTTTACTGGTGGCTTTCCTTAGGAGGAATAAACTGACAATGATTAATATGAAGAACAATTGTAGTATTTCATTAAGCAAAACGAAAGACTTACAATGATCCAATTCAGCCTCGCAGAGGTTTACAGTAACGATTTACTTGAAACTACTCCTATGAACGAAGTGCAGTGCATGAATTTTAAAGTACAGAAATACAAAGAACAGGAAATGTAAAACTGGAAAGGAAATAAAGTAGATAAAACTGATTTTTTGGATCTGAGTCTAGGGCTTTTTCTGCTATTTATACTTCTCAAGGATGACCATCAAACTGCACTTCTAACCGTCGAATCGCTCCTCCATGATTGCTGATCATGTTGCCTTATAGTTACCTCTACTATGCCATTACCTGCAGTTAGGCTTCTCTCCAAATTTTGAATTTGAATGTGAGTAACTGTTGAAGCCACATCACTTTCATCTCTTTGCTGATCCAGTGCTACGCAGATCTTGTAAGAACCAATACTAACTGCCACGTGTACGATCACAATCGAAGACTTGAATAGTCTTCCCATATTACCCTTATTCTGCCACGCATTGAATTGTAATTGGCTTATACAAAATATGTAGCCAACAACTTTACTACTAGTATGGCTGTTTGTAAGACAAACTTTCCATGACAGAAGAAATCTACACTCTTCAACAAGGAGAGGCAATGCCCAGAAAATAACTATTCGTAGTGAATATCAAATTTCAAAGGAGAAACACTCCTCCAAAGCTACAAATTTTGTTTCTCTCTTTTGGTAAGTCCCTCAAAAATAAACAATCTTCATCCAGTTTCTCCTTCTCCTGGTGGTACCAAAAATATGAGAAATTTTGCTCCATAAGCAGACCTAAATCAAACATCTTCCCAAATGTTCACTAACTCACGTTTTTGGACTGACAAAAAAGCTAGTCCATTTCAATAAGATGAAGACAGTGTTCAAGCTCCTACAAAGAAGAAAATCCAGCCCTACTGAATGTTGTTGTCCTCAATCTTTGCCAAGAAGTTAGCTTTCATTCCTGAAAGCTTCCAAAACTTAACTTCGTAACTCCTCTAAGATCCTGAGTTCACCACTCTATACTATTGAAGTGATATTTCTAAATTTCATAGTTCAACATCTTCTTGAGCTAACAATTATTGTGCAAAAAACTCAGCAAAGCTCAATACAAGTGTACACCAAGTCATCCCATTCACAAAAGCAAGAATTCCTATTACTAAACTGAAATTTTATAAAGCTCTAGAAAATACATTGTGGACTAAACCCACAACCATCAATCAAAAAAGATAAATTCTTTTGAAACAATTTAGTAAAATTGTATAAGTATATACAAACCAACCAATCAAAGTAACAGATTATAATATATAGAAATCTTTAAATAGTTATAATTTACATTATTTACATCAAATTGTAATCCTGAATTTCCATCATTTTATAAACGAATGCTATTTTAGGGGAATGAGATACAACATTACCAAATTAGCAGACTGGAGTCTCTCTCGCCTGATCGCCCATCCCATCTGCGAGAATTCTCAGAACCTTTTTCAACGCAAAGTGCAAGCAATTAGAGAGCGCAATCCAACTGATCACCTCGTATACAAAATCAAAAGCAGGGTCAAAAAAAGAGGACGATTCGTCCCAATTTGACCACCCAAACCTATCGAAATTCCAACCACCGCCGTCGCCGCCACCGAAAGGACCACCAACATCATTGCCGTTGCCAAAGAAGCCATCGTCTTCGCTGTCATCGGCTCCGCCACCGATCAAAGACCTCCGCCGCGTACGCCTCCTTTTGCGAATGAGGGTTCGACGAGAGGTTTTCAAGTAATTCGATTTAACTGGCGGAGCCCCCACGGTGGAGATTTGGAGGATTCGGGCGGCGACGGAGGAGGAGGAAGGTCATTCCGATGAATGATCGAAGATAGAGAGGTAGTGGCGAGGAAGAATGGAGTTGGCGAATCCTAGGCCTTGCATTGCAGCTACAGTTGCTGTATCGGTGATTAGAGAGATCACCGTGATCACAATACCGTCGAATTGAAAATTGAATTTGTGAAACGAGTAGCTAATGGAGCATCAATAGGTTTGGGTGTTGATTTGCCGGGAAAGTGTAAGAAAGAAAAGGAACAAGTTGGAATTCGAAGGAGTATGATGTGAGAATTTTCGGTCTTCAGGAAAACGATAGCTTGTGTTGTTATTGTTGGGTTTTTGCAATTACACCCTTATGTTTTTGTATAATTCTAATAATTAGCATATCACCTGTGCTATGCACGGATTGTGTTTACAATTATCTATATATGTGAATTGTAATTTTTAAATATTTTTTTTTAAATGTTTTCTTTTTTTCCTTTTTTATATTAAATTAAAGTTTAATATTTTAATAATAATCATATGCGTTGGACTTTTCAAAGAATTAAATGTCTTTTTTTTATATTATATTAAAGTTTAATATTTTGATAATAATCATATGTGTTGGACTTTTCAAGAAATTTTTTTTATGCTTGTTCGTAATGCATTAAAGTATTATTATGAGGGATATTAATCATATGTGTTGAGACTTTTCAAGGAATTTATATGTGTTGGATTTCAAAGAATTTTTTTTATACTTACTCTTAATGCATTAAAGTGTTATGATGAGGGTAAGACTTGGGAGTTGGAAGGAGTTAATAAATGCTAACATTTTTTTTTTTAAATCAAAAAATCAGAAAATTTAGATTGAGATATTGGAGCTCTCACAAGGCTTGAGGTTAAAAAACCCATTTTACTTAATATATAGTATAGATCTGGTGGGATAATTTAGGCTGTTGCCCCAGTCAATTTAATGCTTTGGCATGTCACCTTACGATTCACATTTTAAAGATGGTACTGTCATGTCTATTTGAGAAAATTGTATTCAAACTGCTTTATAGGTTTTGATAGGCACTTATAGAACTGCGTAACGTATCGTTTAATCTGTTAAATATGTATTGATTTGTATTAATTTGTATTGTTTTAACTGTTAACAATGGTTTAAAATTTATAATTTACTTTTGAAACTGCTCCGATATAGTTAGTCTTCGTTTGGAAAGAGTTAAAATAATTTGATTTTTTGATTTTTTTGACTTTTTTAGCTTCGTTTGTTTTTTTTTTTTTTGTGAGTGAAAAAATGTAATAATTATGGTTTGAATGTGATATTTTGTTTTATTGACTTATGTACCCAATTTTGTCTTTTGTACTTTTTTAGTCAAAAAGTCAAAACCAAACATAGCTTTAATATATATATATATATATATATTAACCTATAATAAAATATTAAAGTAAAAATAAGTATGATGTAAGACTTATTACAAATTAGTAGTTATATATATGAAAAATATTATACAAATTAGTATAATATATTATGCAAAGGTTTGATAATTTGTTAAAATAATATTCAATCTGTCGAAAATCGCTCAAACCGCAATTTATCAATCTACCAAACTATTAATCCATCATTCAACTTATAATTTTACTCTCAAACCATCCAAATCGCACAACGCACACCCTAAGCATTTTTGTTGGGATGATCCAGGCCTTGCTTCATGGGCCAAGTCGAATGAGCCAATATTTAAAACAAAGGGAACTTACTGATAAGTCTCAAACGCAAAATTCAAAATACATCTAATTCTAAAACAAAACACTTGGACCAATTAATCCTATATATTTTTAATTGTTACCAAAAATCCTATTTTTTAAAAAAAAAATTTAAAGACACTGTTACATTCCATCACCGTCGAACTTCCGTCAAACAGTCATCGGAGACTCACCGAAATGCTCAATATCATTGGAAATTGCTGAAATATCACTAGAAATTCACCGGAATGTTTTGAATGTCATCAGAAGTTGTCGAAATGTCTAGAATGTTCACTGGACGTCAAGAATATCGCCAGAAACTCGGCGAAATGGTCAATATCACTGGAAATCACTGAAACATCACCAGAAAATTCGCCAGAGTATAACCGGAATGTTCTGAATGTCACCAAAAGTCATCGAAATATCTAGAATGTTCACTGGGCATCAAGAATATCACCGGAGACTCATCGGAATGTCCAGAATATTGTCAAAAAAAGAATAATAATACACTGAGAAATTAAAGTGAAAAAATATAGCAAAATGTGCTAAATATTGATAAATTAAAAGAAGAAAAAAAACTAAAAACAACAAACAGTAATAGTGGGGGAAAAAATGTTATTTTCAATTTTTGTAGGGTTTAAGCAAATAATTTTCAATATTAATCAAACTGAAAAACAAACTTTGAAACAGTAAAATGTTACATTTCAAAGTATGATTCTATTAAGCATTTATTCTTATTAATCAAACTGAAAAAAATGTTACAAAACTGTAAAATTTTACAGTTCTAAATAAAATTATGAAACTACAAAATTTTACAGTTATAAAGAATAAATCATTTCAACACAAAAAAAAAACAAATTTGAAATTGTGAAATTTTACAGTTAACCGCCTGCAATTAATACTTGAAAATAACTAGTTCAAAACTCAAAAAATTTCTCGATTATAACAACGAAATAGAAGTGTGTAGTACAGAAAAAGTATTAAAATTAAAGATCAAAGAAAAGAGACAGATATAGTGAGATGATTTGTCACGACCCAAACCCGCTCCTATGGGTTTAGCACCGTAACCGGCCAGTAATCCGTGATTACCGAAGGCCTGCTTAACAGTCAAGACAATAATACAGAGTACAGGGGCTGACGGAAGCCAAAACAGTAATAAGAGATGTCCAATGAGCTGTGATAGTCTATATGCAAAAAGAATTTTCCGAACATATTCACATTCATAAGCAAAACATATATACACCATATGTACAAACACTCAGGTTAGGGACTAAATCCCTAACATAACAGTACAGTGCAAGTCTTAACATTTATTACAGAACAAAGACAAAAGGGGAAATCTAAAACGCCCCAAAGCAACCATGGCTTGAAATGACTTGGAACCTCGCAGTGAGGCACAACGGTTGGCTTGACAAAACGAGAGCTAACCTGACGCTCCTAGCTCCGGTCCAGTTCCTGGACACCTACATATATATATAAACAATGAGCTAAAGCCCAGTGAATAACAATTATGTAAAGAGGTTAAGAATGAATGTCCTTTCAGTAATTAAATAGTCATATCAGTCATTTAGAAACCATAGCAGTCATATGTGGTACATCCAATAGCAAAACAGTACAATAGGTCTTAACAGACCGAACAGTCAGTTGATGGCCATCATAACAGTAACAGTAGTGGTTCCAAACTTGGGAACCGACAGAGATCTCTGTGATAGTACAGTAACAGTAAGTTGCTAAGGATGCCACGTATACAGTTTACAAATAGGACAAACATTCGTTCATTAAACAATAACGTTTCAGTAAATAGAACAGTTGATCATTCAGAAAATATTCATAATTGACTATATCTTTACAACATTGTTACTCACAGAGCTCTGGGCTATAAGCGGCTAATGAGCGTCCTCGGATGCCAATCCTACACAATTACAGAACGAACACACACTAAGTTACACACTCGGGAATCAACAACTTAGTCCTTATCTTGACTCGGTGTGGTTCTACATCAATATCTGTCACGACCCAAACCCGGCCCTATGGGTTTAGCGCCGTAACCGGCCAGTAATCCGAGATTACCGAAGGCCTGCCTAACAGTAAACCAGTAAAACAGAGTACAGGGCTTGGCGGAAGCCAATATAGTAAATGAACAATGTCCAATGAGCTGTGACAGTCTACACATACATGCACAATCATTCATAACAGGGATCTAATCCCTATTAAACGGTACAGTAATAGTCTATACAGTAAACAAAACAGTTACAGGGACGGACAGGGAATATTAGAACACCCCAAAGCCGAAGCTTGAACGGCTTAGAACCTCACAGTGAGGCACAGTGGTTGGCTGACGAAACAAAAACTTGCCTGACGCTCCTAGCAGCGGTCCAGTGCCTGAACACCTACATATATATATGAGCAGTGAGCTAAAGCCCAGTGAATAACATAATACGTAAAGAGGTTTAGGATGAATGTCTTTTCAATATTTAAACAGTTCATTGATTCAATATATCGGCCAGTCAGTTTGTGGCTCATATTGATGTCGTAACAGTCATTTAGAAATCATAGTAATCGTACGTGGCACGTCCGTTAGCAGTACTAGTAGCAGTGTCAGTACAGTAGCAGTAATGGTAACAATAACAGTAACAGTACAGTAGCAGTAACAGTAGCAGTGCAGTAGCAGTAGCAGTAACAGTAACAGTAACAGTAGCAGTAACAGTAACAGTACAGTTCTTATGGATTCAAGAGGTGTCTCGCACAGATTCTAGAGGTGGCTCACTTTGTAGCACTTAGTTCCGTGCAGCACTTTGCTCCAAGTTTCACAGATTATAACAGTCATATGTGGTACATCCAGTAGCTAAACAGTACAGTAGGTCTTAATAGACCGAGTCTTAATAGACCAAACAGTGAATGATGGCCATCACATCAGTAAACAGTAGTGGTTCCAACATGGGAACCGACAGAGGTCTCTGTAACAGTAGTTGTCAATAACAGTAGTTGCTAAGGATGCCACAATACAGTTCAGAATATAGGTCATACATTCATTCATTCAGTTAACAATACCGTTCAGAAACAGTTCAGTTAAATTGTTCAGAAGATAATCAGTTTGAACATATCTTTACACAAATGTTACTCACAGAGTTCTGGGCTATAGTAAGCTAGAGCGTGTCTCCCCAGTCGCCAACCCTACACAGTTAACAGATTGAACACACACTAAGCTACACAGTTGGGAAAGATTAACAACTTAATCCCTAATGTCTCGGCGTGTTCTACATCTATATCCTCAACAAGATGTCTTAAACTAGGCCTAAGAACGCCTAGAATGAGATAAGGATGCAAAGATGCACATTTAAAACATTTTCAGAAAAACAGAGTCCCGCTCGAGCTCAAGTTTCCCCGCTCGAGCGGTCATGCAACAAAGGTCTCCGCTCGAGCGTACATTACTCCGCTCGAGCTGACTGTAAAACAGTGCAAGATGCTGGGAGCTCGAATTCCCCGCTCGAGCGCCACTTTCCCCGCTCGAGCGGGAGACCAAAATCTGGAAAATCCAGATTTGAACTCCAATGCTCAAATCAAGTTCCAATGCATCAAATTCGATCCTTTTGGGCTAATTTTCTGGAAAACACTTCAAAACTCATAGTATAGCATGTTTCAAAGATCAATTTGAGAAATCAAAGCCCAAAGGTAGTTCAATTAAACATGATTTCAAACCAAGTTTCAAGAACAACAACTCAAATGTGACATGCATGATCTTAAATCATCTTCAAAGCTTTAGTGCTGTTTCAAAAGAGCTCAAACCTTCAAAAACAAGATGAACTCATGGAGTATGACCAAAATATGGACATGCATGTGAGGTATTATGAACTACAACCTCAAAACTTCAATATATATACATGCATGCAACCACTAAGCTTTAATTCAACAACAATGAACCAATTCATGACTTAGTTCTACAATGAAGCATGAATCATGCAAGAACAACTCAAAGACACCATTAAGATGATGAATGATCTACCTTAGGTGTAGAATTAGAAGCGAGGGAGCTCAAATTAGTAATCAACCTTCGATTCTTTAAGCAATTCTAGACAATTCACCATGAAACAAGTTGAACTCAACTCTTCTAGCTCCTCTCTCTCTCTAAGGTCGGCTAGAGCATCAAACAAGGCTGAGGAAATGTTTGTTTCAAGTGTGCACAAGGCTCTAATATGTTATAATAAGAGGCCCACTAACAATGGCAATTTGGTAATTAAGCCTAACTCTTTAATTAGCTTGTTTTAATCTAATTTAGTCATACCTAATCAGTTTTCAGGTAAATACACCATAAACTCACATTAATTATGAGGATTATAAAACATTAATCGATTCCCGGTTCGGCCGCCGATAAGGCCTTCAATTAGCAGTTTAAACATAAAACATGAACAGATAATCAAACAATCAAACAGATAGGTTATGCATTTAAACAGATACAGTCAGTTAATTAATTCCAGACTCCAGTCAGTCAGTTCAGTACTTTTAATCAGCTCAATTATCAGTCATGATCAATTCAGTTTAACAGTAATTAGTCAGTCATTAGTCGGTAAACAGTGTTTAGTCGGTAAACAGTGTGAGGGTTGTTACAATATCCATATTAAGATGCCTTAAACATGGCCTAGGAATGCCTAGGATGGAAAGGGAATGCAAAGATGCACTTTAAAACATTTTTCAAAATTTTCAGAAAATAGGGGTCTCGCTCGAGCGTGGCTTTCTACGCTCGAGCGGACATGCAGACAAAGAAGCTCCACTCGAGCGTGACTTCCTTCGCTTAAGCAGACTATAAACTCCATGAAAAGTACTGGATGCATGCAATTCACGCTCGACGGACGCTCGACCTCCGCTCGAGCGTGAGACACAGGTCCTCGCTCGAGCGTGAACTCTCTCACTCGAGCGGACTGTAAAACATAAGAACTTCTAGGTACATGCATTTCACGCTCGAGCGGAAGTGCACGACTCAGAGGGTACGTTCGAGCGTGAAGTCCTACGCTTGAGCCTGGGTCCAAAATCTGGAATTTTCAGATTCATCCCCAAGCACAAAACTCAAGCATTTAAGCCTCAAACTCGATCCTTTTGGGCTAATTTCTGGAAAACACTTAAAACCCATAATATAACATGTTTTATAAATCAATTTATACAATCAAAGCCCAAAGGTGAGTCAATTAAACACCAATTCAAAGAAGTTTTCATGAATTATGTAAAAACATAACATGCATGAACTCTTATGAACTCTAGTGCTCTAAAACTTGATCAAATGCAAAAGTGAATTCAAGGGCCTCAACTGAAATATACACATGCATGGAAGAAATTCATGCTAAACAACCTCAAAATGCAAGAATATATATACATACATGCATGAATTCACTCTCAAATTCAACTCTTTAAACCAATTCTTGAATCTAAACACTAATTTACCATGGACCATGCAAGATACAACTCAAATTCACAAATGAGAGGATGAACCTTTACCTTAGGTCTAGAATTTAAGGTATACAAGCTCAATTATGCAACTCTCTTTCAATTTCTCCTAAGTTCCAAGCCAATTTTGATGGACTCAAGTTTTCTCCTATCTCTCTCTTTCTTGCTCACGGTTTTTGGTCTCAAATGAGATGAGGAAATGATATAAGGTACAACCATTAAGTCCAAACAAAATGTGTAGGAAATGGCCACTCAATGGCAATTTGGTAATAAGGCCAAACTAATGTAATTTAACATTATTTAATCTAATTTAATCATTTCAAATCACATTTCAATTAAACCTACCATAAAATCACATAAATTCTAATTAATACATAACACTAATCAATTTCTAATTCGGCCGCCGATAAGGCCTTTAATTCGCTATTCGAAATTAAAACATGAACAGGTCAATTAAGTAATCAAACAGATAGAAATGCGTTTAAAACAGTATACTCATGCAATCAATTCAGAATTTCAATCAGATCAATCACTTATCATGCTTAATCACAGATTAGCACTAATCAGAGGTGAGGGTTGTCACATGATTGTACTTCGGCAACTATTTTTTTTGTTTAGATCTGAGTAGATCTACTCATTTTCTTCGTCAAAAACTCATTTCTTTTGTCATTGATGAGCACAAAGTAAAGAGTTGGTGCTCGGTGATTGCTTGTGAACCTCAATTAATGGTAGTCGCCGGTCGACGGTAACTGTAGATTAGAAAGAAAAAGAAAAGAAGGAAGGTGTGGTCATGGTCATCGTCATCGTCGATATTAGAGAAAGAGAGATAAAGAGAAGAAGCAAGGTAAAGGGAAAGATGAAAAGATAAATGAACATAGGACTTTTAGATCTATTTTAAAGATTTTAAGATTAAGGCCTGGTTTGGGATGACCTATAAAAGCCAAAAAATCATAAAGTTACTAAAAAAGTAAAAAATTATCACTATTCACAACAAAAAAAATATATCAAAAATCATGACAATGCTGTTACACAGGACAGTGTGAAGTGATAGTACACTGTGAACTGATGATACAAATTTTACCCGATAGTGCACAAAAAAGTTACACAGGACAGTGCTATTTAGCCCATGGGAGTCCATCACGGGTCTCGTTTTGATAATCTGAATCGTTCAATATGTAGAACTCATCGAATACTATATGCTTGCAAAATATCATGTTGATCAGATATCGATAGTTACATGATCAATCAGTTTTGTATAACAAAATGGACGGTGAACAAATTAACGGTTGACAAAAAACTGACCCGATGAGATACTTATCGATATCCAATCAACTTGATTTTTTACAAACATATAGTACTCGACGAGTTTTACACATTGAATGGTTCGGATTCTTAAAATGGGACCCATGGTGGGGCCATACGGGCCGAACAGCACTGTCCAGTCCACCACACAACTTCAAAGCAACACAACTAATTGGCTTTCTAAAGAAGCACTGTCAGTACATGCCTAGGGGCATTAGGGGTAATCTGGTAATTTTTTTATTTTATACAATATTTTAATACACATTTTTTCATAAAAAGTCAAAAAGTTATCCCAAACAACCATAGTTTTTTTCTTTTACTTTTTTATCCAAAAAGTCAAAAAGTGCGTTTATTTAGTTCATCCCAAACAACCGTTAAAAAAAATACGTACTTTTTAAAAAAGTCTTGCGAGTAATTTGTTTTTAAAAGAATTCGTTTAGTTTTAGATTTATTATATTTTATTTTATTTTATTATTAATATTTTTTTTGTTTCCTATTTTTACGTGGCTAGCAGGTTGAACCAATAGTAACATTTCATCGCCAACGCGATGGGGTCAGGCTTTAATAGCTAGTCTCAGGCCAATCCAAGCCTTATTCCGCCAAAGCTATCCATTTGAAAGTTTGAGCTGGACAAAAGCCCAAACAACTAGGCTACAAGCATTTGACCTAAATAATAACTGTTTTCCCATGTTTAATGGCCTATCTAATATTGTCTTAATAAGAAGTCATTTTTCCGATTCAACTAAAATAAAAGCAAGCAGTAGTAAAGTATCCTTACAATTGAGGAAAGTTAGTCCCTCACAAGATTTATTCCAGTCATGTCATCTATGACTAGAGATCTCACTTCTTCAGGTGGATCTTCTAAGACTACCACATGAACATCTTAGGTTACTCCCAAATTTGCTTGTTTGTCAGCAACTCTGTTCCCCTTGCAGAAGCAGTGGCTGAGGGAGTAGTTGCATCTCTTTAGGAGGAACTTTGTGTCTTCAATGAGGGCCTTATGAGGTGAGTTGTAGTTTGATCCATCTTGCAGTTAGATGATAGCTTGTTCAGAATCTATTTTAATTTCTACATTTACGGTGCCTTTTTGGAAGAGAATGGTTAGTCCTCTATATATGCCCCATATTTCAGCTTTCAAACTTGAACAATGACCTAGTTTGCCATAGTATCTCCATAGCCAAGTGCTAGTTTCATCCTGCAACAGTCCTCCATATCCAGTCTGGCCTGGGTCATGTTTAGAGGAGCATCTATCTGTGTTAAGTTTGAGTTTGCCTGTAGGTGGAAAAGACCAGTGAATTAGTCTAGGTTGAGAAGGATTGGGGTGGACAGAGAAATGGAAAGTTTGTTCAATCTCTTTAATAGGAAGTCATTGGAGCACAATGAACAATACTATGGAATGCATAAGTGATTGTTGCCAAGCAATGTGATTGTTTTCGTACTAGAAAATAGTAGAATATTTTTAGTGTGGAGATATATTCTCTGAGTACCAACACGTGGCCAAGGTGACACCGACGTGTCAGCTGAGTTGCCATGTGTCCCGGTCGTGATGCTGAGGTTATCTTGGCTAGGCCGAGGTTACCTCCGAAGATATCGGAATCCGAGATAAGCGGATAGGGTACAAGAGTCCTAGAATGAAGAAGGATCTCAACTTAGATAAGGATAAAGCTCTTAGAGAGTTTATCTTTATCCGTTGGAGAGTCCAGGATGAGTATTAAGCTAAAAGTCCATGAAAGTTAGGCTTCTATTGGGACTAGAATTGAGTTGGCTATAAAAGAGAGGCACCCCCATGGGTCTAAGGTACGCAATTTATATTCTGAACAGTGAGATTAGCACTATTGGTTATCTTTGAGAGATATTTTACTGACTTGATCGTCGGAGTGCCCCTGGGTGGACGAACCACTGCGGGATTCTTATCTGTCTGTGACAGGTTGTTTAGGCTTAACCCATTCTGCCCGTGTTCTCCAGTTAAGTACTAAGTTGGCAGTGTGGTCGGAAATTGACACACACAATTTGGTGCCGTCTGTGGGAAAGAAAGGAGAATAGATGGCTAGCGACAGACAGAAGAGGTTGGGGACGAAACCCCTGCTGGAAATGGTAAGCACATTGATCCTAATATGGAGGAAGATGGTCGCAATGAGGAGACTCAGAACCAGAATCACGGCAAGAAAGACGTCGGCCAGAATGGCGACGTGCCAAAAAAACCAGATCGAAGCTGATACTACAACGAGAACGACATCCAGGTATGGAAAGATAGATACCTACGGAGAAACAAAGAGGTGAAAGAGATGGCAAACAAGTTACCAGACCTGCAATCGGTCGTCAATTTTATGATGTAAAATAACGTTATGCAGCCACCATTCCCGTTGCAGGACACGCCGATTCCAGCAGCCAATGCCCAGAAGGGAGGGCAGAAACCAATCCCAATAGCCCCTCAGCACACCAGAAGCGAAAAACACTCTCACCGACCTTCCAGGGAGGTCGGGCGAGGAGAGGGAGGAATCTCGGAGGACGCATCGCACCAAGGAAGCAGACCCCAAATAACATTGGCATGTTCAAGGACAGGCGCTGTACTTCGACACAACTAATGGAGAAATGTTAAAAAGGGCCCACAACGAAGTTGAGAGTAGTATACCGAAAAGACTAAAGTCGGGAGATAGTCGAGCTCTTGGGCGGAGCAAAGAAGACTTGAGAGATTACCTCAAGAGGAAACAACAAAATGCCGATGCCGAGGTAACTTCACCTGTTAAGCCGAGAACACCATTCTCGGTGGAATTGGACAAATTTGAGGCTCCAAAGAGATTTAGTATGCCGAGGTTCCAAATATACGATAGTAAGTCAGACCCCACCTTTCACGTTGGATTATACCTGAACTCAATGGCATTGTATTGTGGGAACGAACCGCTGCTCTGCAAGGTGTTCCTCTCATCCTTCGGGGAGATTGTATCAGATTGGTTTCATAAACTACCAAAGGAAAGTGTGAAGACCTGGAAAGGCCTGGCCGAGATGTTTGTGGCCAGGTTCATGACAAACAAGCTACAGCCATTAAGCGTGGACGCATTGATGGCTCTGAGAATCAGTAAGGATGAAGGCCTTAAGGCCTATGCAAAAAGGTACTACGAGGTGTTCAACCAAATACCCGAGTACAACCAAGAGGTGGTGGTCGTGTCTTTCAATAACGGCCTAAAAGACGACTGTCCACTACGAAAGTCTTTGGCAAAGACATTGCCGAAAAACACGGAATAGCTCATGGCCAGAATCGAGAAGTATGCCAAAGCCGAGGAAGACACGTCAGGAACTAAGGAGACAAAGCAAGAGAAAGGTAATGGCTCGCCGAAGTGAGGCCGAAGTAACAACAGATCCAACAAAGAGATACGACTGAGGGCTACACAGGCAGTCACAACTGTGTTCTAAATCCCAATTCACAAAGTCCTAGACAAAATTCGATCCCAACCCTATTTCAGAGCACCAGCTAGGGTGCCAGGAGAATTTATGGGAAGAAGCCTTGGTAAGCATTGTGTTTACCATAACGAAGATGGGCATATGACTCAGGGTTGCAGAGCCCTGAAAGCACACCTGGAAGACCTGGTAAGGCAAGGCCATTTAAGAGACCTTGTAGACGAGGCTAGGACAAGAGAAGAACATGCAAGATTGCCTCAGGCACCAGCAGCTCCACCTCCCCCAGCACAACAACCGCATGCAGGCGGACCTCGGGTAATTAACGTAATTCACTCGAAGGTCAACGAAAACGAAATACGGGGGGAGACCCAGAGGGTAAAACACTTGCAGCACGTGTACCAGGTCGGGAAAAAACAACATCGGGCCGAGGTGTACCAAGGACCGGCAGTGTTCTTTACTGAAGCCAACCTTGAGATGGTCCAACATCCCTACAATGATGCCTTGGTATTATCCCTCCAGGTCGAGGAGTGCCGAGTGAAGCGCATCCTAATCGACCAAGGCAGCTCTTGTGACATCATGTATGTCAGGTGTTACAAGGAGCTTGGCCTTCACCCAGACGATTTGGAGCAATCCAATGGCCCAATGGTCGGGTTCAATGGAACGCCGACGTGGTCATTGGGAACAATGAGCTTGGAGGTGCAGGCTGGCACTAGGAAGATACAAATAGAGTTCACCGTAATCGACACACCCTCCCCTTATAATGCAATTCTGGAAAGGCCATGGCTGCATGCAATGAGGGCTGTACCCTCAACATTGCACCAACTACTGCGGTTCCCAACAGAGCATGGGATAGAAGAAGTCAGAGGAGATCAGTTGAAGGCAAAGAATTGCTCCATGGCAGCAATGAAATCTACCTGCAGCATACGAGAACCAGAGAAGGCAGAAATCAAAGACGAGGATGTGGAAGTCTTGGAAGATGTTGGCAAGGAGCCAGCCGAGAAGAGTGAAGAAGCACTGAAGAAAATCCTCGTCCAGAAGAGGAATGAAGAATGCTTCTTCCTTCTCGGCTCGAGCTTAGCCGAAGAAGAGGAAAAAGAGTTGGAGGCTTTCCTGAGACCAAACATTGAAGTGTTTGCCTAGACGCCTTACGAAATGCCTGGCATTGACCCCGAGGTCAATTGCCATAAATTGAACGTTGACAAGTCGGCCAAACCTGTAATCCAACGAGCAAAAAGACCAATGTTGATGCACGTCGAGGCAGTAGAAGAGAAAGTAGATAGACTTCTGGAGGCCAAGGCCATTCGAGAGGTAAACTACCCGACATGACTATCGAACACAGTACTGGTGAAGAAAAAGAATGGTAAATAGAGGGTCTGTGTTGACTTTACCAGCCTAAACAAGGCCTGTCCCAAAGACAGTTTTCCTTTACCCAAGATTGACCAGCTGGTGGATGCCACTTTAGGGCATGGAATGATGAGCTTCCTGGATGCCTACAGGGGGTACCACCAGATAGCCATGTACCCCCCAGATGAAGAGAAGACCGTATTTATCACCCCAAAATGGCTGTATTGCTACAGAGTGATGCCCTTTGGGTTGAAAAACGCAGGAGTAACTTACCAAAGATTGGTAACCAAGATGTTCAGACACCTAATTGGCCGAACGGTAGAAGTTTACATCGACAACATGGTCGTGAAGACCAAAGAACCTGAGGGTCATCTGGCCGACCTAAAAGCAGTCTTTGAAATCCTTAAAACATATCGGCTCTGACTTAATGCATCGAAGTGTGCATTTGGAGTTGGATCTGGTAAGTTCTTAGGGTACTTGGTGACCAGAAGGGGCATTGAGGCCAGCCTAGATCAAATCAAGGCCATCCTGGAGTTGAAGAGCCCGACGTCGGCAAAACAGGTACAAATGCTGACTGGAAGGGCCGCAGCCCTGAATAGGTTCATAAGCAGAAGCTCAGATAAGTGCAAACATTTCTTCAACTTAGTGAAGAAAGCCACAGACTTCTTATGGACCGAGGAGTGCGAAGCTGCCTTGGCCGACTTGAAGAAGTATCTGACCACAGCTCCAGTTCTTTCAAATCCAGAACCTGGAGAGGAGCTATTCCTGTACCTGGCAGTTTCAGAACATGCGGTAAGTGCAGTGGTAATCCGAGAAGAAAAAAGGGAAACAAATGGTTGTTTACTATGTAAGCAAAACCCTGGCTGATGCAGAAACTAGGTATTTACCCCTAGAAAAGTTGGCGCTGGCCTTAGTAATGGCTTCAAAGAAGCTGAACTATTACTTTTAAACCCATAAAATTGTGGTGCTCACTAAACATCCAATGAAGTCCCTGCTGCAGCAGGGAAACCTGACAGGGAGAATAGCCAGATGGGCAGTGGCCTTGGGCCAGTATGACTTGGAGTTTAGACCCAGAACAGCAATCAAAGGCCAAGTTTTGGCCGACTTCGTGGCCGAGTTCACGCCTGAATCCATCACACATCGGGCTCCATTGAGCCGACGTGAACGATGTCCAAACTAGCAAAGAGGAGCCCAGCCAAAGGCAATGGAACAAAGGAAGGAAGAAAAACTCAGACCCTGCTGCATTTATGTCGACGACTCCTTCCGACTGTTTGTTGATAGAAGTTCAAACCGACAAGGAGCGGGAGCAAGAGTAGTTCTGGTATCTCCAGATGGACAGATATTGAAACAATCCATTCATTTGGGGTTTAAGGCCTCAAACAATGAAGCAGAGTATGAAGCATTGATTGCAGGACTGAAGCTGACAGTAGCAGCAGAAGCAGATGAGGTAATAGTCTTCTGTGATTCGCAGCTCATAGTCAACCAGATAATGGGCGAGTTCGCAACCCGAGATGAAAGGATGTCGGCCTACGCAAATGTAGTCAACAGGTTGGTAGCCTTGTTTCAGAATTGCCGACTACATCAGGTAAGCCGAGATGATAACAGTCACGCCGATGCACTGGCCAACCTGGCTAGTGCAATACAACCTGAAAGACGATAATGGTCGAATACTTGTCGGGCCCAAGCATTGAACCACCGATCACAGAGCACGAAGCAATGTGTGTAGACATGGGACCAAGCCGGATGGATACAATAGTAGCATTCCTAAAAGAAGGAAAATTACTAGATGATCACAAAGAAGCACACAAGATCAGATTGAAGTCGGCAAGATTCAGTCTGACAGTAGAAGGGCATCTTTACAGAAGATCCTTCACTGGACCTCTTTTAAGGTGTGTACATCCTTCATAAGTCGAAGATTTTTCATATGAAATATATGAAGGAATTTGTGGAAGCCACTCTGGGGGCAGATCACTAGCTAATAGGGCCATCAGCCAGGGGTATTGGTGGCCCTACATGCAGAAGGATACAGAGGCCTATGTCAAGAATTGTGAAAAGTGTCAAAGGTTTATACCTTTTAATACACCAACCAGCAGCACACCTAAACCCTGCAACCAGTCCTTGGCCGTTTGCCCAATGGGGCATAGATCTTGTTGGAAGCAACTGGGCAAAGGAAGTACCTACTGGTAGCAACAGATTACTTCACCAAATGGATAAAAGCTGAGCCCTTGGCCAAGATCCGAGATGTGGACGTGAAGAACTTCATATGGAGAAACATCATCACTAGATTTGGGATTCCAAGAGCAATAGTTGCCGGCAATGGAACACAATTTGACAGTAAGCTAATTAAGAACTTCTGTGCAAAATTCAAAATTAAGAATTATTTTTCAACCCCAAGCTTTCCTCAAAACAATGGACAAGCAGAAGCATCCAACAAAGTTATCTTGGATGAGATTAAGAAGAGGCTGCAAGCAGCAAAGGGGAAGTGGGTAAATGAACTACCAAGCGTACTCTGGGCATATCGGACTACGCCGAGAAGATCAATTGGGAAATCCCCATTTTCCATGGCTTATGGCACAGAAGCAGTCATTCCTCTAGAAGTCAGCATCCTAAGGATTAGAATTCAGGGAGTAGAGAATGGGACTAATGATGTACTATTAGCCCGAGATCTGGATTTGCTAGAAGAAAGAAGGGAGAGAACTGCAATTCAACTGGTAGCTTACCAGCAGCAGCTTGCCAGAGCTTATAATAAAAAGGTCAACCCAAGGGAGTTTCAAGTCGGCGACCTCGTCTTGAGAAAGGTCGTCGGTAACAAAAAGGATCCCAAAGAGGGCAAGCTTGGCCCAAATTGGGAGGGACCCTATAAGATTATCTCAGTACTCGGCAATGAGGCATATCGGCTTGAAGATAATGAGGGCAAAGAATTGCCAAGACCCTGAACTACTTGTAATCTGAAATTTTTTTATCATTAGATTTTCCTTGTTTTTTCTAAAGTAACGAATAAAATTTTAGCAGAATTCTTCTACATTTATGATTGATAAGATACTTGCCGACGTTTCTGAAATAAATGCATAATGAGAACCCGAGTGGAACTTAAATTCACATTAGGGGGCAGAGAGTTGGAAAATAGATACGTCTAACACTTGTTGAAATTTGTGAAAAATTTACAAGTTGAAGTTAGCCGAGATAATGTTTAACACTTGTTGAAATTTGTGAAAAATTTACAAGTTGAAGTTAAACTGAGATTATGTTTAACAGTTGTTGAAATTTATGAAAAATTTACAAGTTGAAGTTAAACTATGGATACGTCTAACACTTGTTGAAATTTGTGAAAAATTTACAAGTTGAAGTTAGCCGAGATAAGATTTAACACTTGTTGAAATTTGTGAAAAATTTACAAGTTAAAGTAAAACTATGGATACATCTAACACTTGTTGAAATTTGTAAAAAATTTATAAGTTGAAGTTAGCCGATATAATGTTTAACACTTGTTGAAATTTGTGAAAAATTTATAAGTTGAAGTTAAACCGAGATTATGTTTAACACTTGTTGAAATTTGTGAAAAATTTACAAGTTGAAGTTAAACTATGGATACGTCTAACACTTGTTGAAATTTGTGAAAAATTTACAAGTTGAAGTTAGTCGAGATAATGTTTAACACTTGTTGAAATTCGTGAAAAATTTACAAGTTGAAGTTAAACCGATATTATGTTTAACACTTGTTGAAATTTGTGAAAAATTTACAAGTTGAAGTTAAACTATGGATACATCTAACACTTGTTGAAATTTTTGAAAAATTTACAAGTTGAAGTTAGCTGAGATAATGTTTAACACTTGTTGAAATTTGAGAAAAATTTACAAGTTGAAGTTAAACCGAGACTATGTTTAACACTTGTTGAAATTTGTAAAAAATTTACAAGTTGAAGTTAAACTACAGCTATGTCTAACACTTGTTGAAATTTGTGAAAAATTTACAAGTTGAAGATTAACCGAGATAATACTTGTTAAAACTTGAGAAAAGTTTACAAGTTGAAGATTAACCGAGATAATACTTGTTGAAACTTGAGAAAAGTTTACAAGTTGAAGTTAAGCCGAGACCATGTTTAACACTTGTTTAAATGTGAGAAAAGTTTACAAGTTAAAGTTAAACCGATATCATGTTTAACACTTGTTGAAACTTGAGAAAAGTTTACAAGTTGAGACCAAGACCATACCAAGAAAGGTACTTATGTACTTGCCGAGATACACCATTGGCTTGTATAACCAAGGTATGTTACCCCGAGAAGGTGGCACAAGACTAAGGTGTGCATTGAAGATATGCAAAATATCTTGAAGTATGGAATCATACAAAAGGAGCGAAGGAAAGACAAATATGCAAGCAAAAACAAAGAAGTTGTATTTATAAGAAGGCACATCGGCCATGTGAAGAGCTTACATTGTTTCAAATGAAAACCAAAAAGCAAAGTACAAAAATATAAAGGAAAGGGACATCAAAATTAAGACTCTTCAGCAACAACAGATGGTTGGATTTGAAGATTAAAAGATTGCTGGGAGGATGCCTCGGCAGCCTTCTCAGCCACGAGCTCGGCGTCTATTTCCTGCAGGGTTTGATCAAGGATCTTGTCGGCAATAGGCACGTCCGATATCGCCTTTTGAGGTGCATCATCTATGGGAACCTCCGCACCCTCCTCATCCTGAGTCAAGTCCAGGACTTGCTCATTTTGAGAAGGGGACTTGGCCCCAGTAGCGTCTTTTGGCTTCCTCACCAAAACCTCCTCCTCAGATTTAGAGTCGTCGTCGGATTGGCTTAGAGTCGGAGAGAATGGCAGAGGAAGGACGTCGGTATTCTTGAGGGGGGAGTCATTAGGGATTTCGAGCTTTTTAAGTAAAGTCATCCAACCAAGGGTGAAACCCTTGTTGCATGCCTACTTTACTTGTTTCTCGTAATCCACCGTAACGTCGGCCACCCCCGCATTGTATCCCTTCTCGTCGGCAGCCTTGACTTCGGCCTCTTTTGTGGCCAGAGCTTCTTGAAGTTCCTTCTGGGCCTGGGTAATCTTTTCCTCGGCCTCTCTCTTTTCGGCCTCGAGAATCTTCTTAATGGCCTCAGTGGATTCTGCTTTTTCTTCGGCATCATCCTTAGCATTGATAGCAGCCTCGGCTTGATCCTCCAAGGTCTTCATCTTTGATTGCAAGTTTTTATTAGTCTTTTGTAGACTAGCAGCCTCCCTCTTCTTGTCGGTCAGCTCCTTCCGATTCTCAAAAGCTTGCATTGAGAAAGAATGAGCATACTAGATGGCCTGAAAGTGAACAGAGCAGAAGTTATTAGAAAATTTTCTAAGTACAAAAAAAAGACAGAAAGATACCAAGTATGAAGACTTACTTGAACAGAGTGCTGGAGCATCAGGGCAAAATTTTCATACTCGCTCATACTGGCGTTCCGGTTGAGATTGCATGGAAGAAGCAAAGCGGTACTAAGGGCGACGCCGACATTAACATCGTCGGCGCTATCGCCGGCTCTGACTGGCCTATCCTCTAATGTGATCTGAGGGGCCCAGTGGGAATCATGCTTCAAAGATCCCGAGGTGGTTGCAGAGGATGACCTCGGCATCTTTGATCTAGCAGACTCGGATGGTTAGGTCTCGGCAGGCCTCTTTTCAGCGGCATAATTGGACTTATCACTCTCAGCCAATTTGGAGATTGGCAAGCTGTCCTCAGTGTCAATCTGAGTCACCTTTGCCTTTGGCTGAGCCTTCTTAATTCTTTTTTGTTTTGGCTTCAGAGGCTGGGTTTGTGCTGGCTGGTCACTAACTTTGTCAGGAATATTAGCCAAGAGGTCCTTTGCAACTGCTTTCTAACGGCCCATTTCGGCAGCAAAAACCGTTCGTCGCCGGCGTTGGCCTTGGGATATTGGGATCAGATATGGAGCCGAAGTTGACGGCTGCTCTGCTGGATCAGAAGTCGAACCTTGATCTGGCTGAGATGAGGAGGCAGCTTGGGGAGTTGTGGCGAAAGGAGGAGATAGACTCTTCTTCTTCTTCTTCTTTGGAACGTCGGGAAGAACAAACTTATAGGTAGGAATGAAATTGAGTACCAAAAGGGCTCTTCTCTTGTGGACTGGCAGATCCAGTAGTTTCTTCAAGTCTTTGCTGGGAAAGAAAGACTGGCGGAAGCCCTTTGGCGGCTGAGGAATAACTGCAAAAAGAATAGCAGAGACATTAGAACAAAGTATTAAAGACTTTAAAAAACAAGTAAGCATAAATACTGGGTTCTTACCGTTACCCTCTATAAAAACTACTCAAGGAAGAGGGTAGAGGTGGAGGTCCTCGTCTGGAGCGAACTCCCAGTTCCCCGAGGAAATGAAGTAATCATCCCCGGCTCCCTTGTTGGAGTCTGGGAGGTCGGCCACGATTTTATACTCTGTAGACCTTGGCTTGAGGTAGTAAATATAACCTTTCTCTTTCAATGAAAAGCCGTACATAGTATAACAGTATTGGATGTCGGCTAAGGTAACCCTAGCATTCTCTTGTCGGGCTAAGGCTATTATACCATTTATGACTTGGTAGGAATTGATGGCGAGCTGCATCGGGTTCAACTTATAGTAATGGAGGACTTGTCGAAAAAAAATGTTGAGTGGGAGCCTAAGTCCACACTCGACAAAGGCTACAACAGGGAAAGTCATAGAATCAGTTGTAGGCATGATGGAGTCATCCTCCCCAGCCAACCTCAGATGGACGTCGACAGAGATGGAAAATTCTCGCCTAAAGTATTCTAATTTTGTCAGGGTGTCTACTCTATGCTTCCACATTCCCATGATATCAACTTAACTGGAGGAGCTGGATTTCAGAATGAAGTATTTTGAAAGGGTTTTAGGGACCTCGGCTAAAACCTAAAAATACACAGAATCTATGGGGAGTCGTTTCAGTTTTTCCTACGATTTGTGGGTTCAGCAAACAAATCCCAGACTTATATCTATAGAGATGAGGATTGAAGGCACGAATCTGGAAAAAAACACGGCAAACAGAAACAGGAATGCGATTCAGAGTCAAGAATAGTAATGGGTCATCAAGAAACACAAGGTAAAAATCTTCATAGGTGTGTCAGGCCAAGAACAATGGCAACAATCAATAAGTATGTGAATAATGTGTATGCAAGAAACGAATGGGGCAAAAAACAGATCATGAAACAAACATGTGGCGGAAAACAAGATATAGATTGAAATATCAAAGATATGAACAAGATTGCAGTAGCAAAGCAGTAGAGTTCAGAAAAGCGAAACAAAAAAACTAAAACGAGAAGTTAAATCGGGAGGAAACAATAACTCACCGAAGAGGGGAAGCCGGTGTTGAGATCGCCGAAGTCAGACGAACGGCGGCAGCAGAAAAAGAGCCTCGCCGAAAGAGGTGAAACAGCGGTGGCAGCAGAACTTCAGAGCTTGGAACAATGGAGGATTAGAGAAAGCAAGAGAGAGAAAAAGTTTGACCAAAGACGATGTAAAGTGAAAAGACGAAAGGAGAAAGAATTTTTGTCAAAACTCGAAACAACGGCAAAAAGGTAATTAATGAGCCTAAAACAACGTATGTGTCAGACGACGCACGCAGGCATGAGATGATTTACAAATGCGTATCAAGTATGATCCAGTAAGGGGAAGACACGTGACTAAAACAGTTGAGTTATTGTGCACGACAGCTCATACGCGTGAAGGAGCTCTTGAAATTCATGTTCTTTAAAAAAGACATGTCGGCTTGTATGATGATCTCGGTTAAAGAAATTTTAAGCCGACGTACTGGAAGGAAGTTCGGGTATAGGTTCCATCACCTCAGATTGCCGAAGTAATAGAACCTAGGGGGCAGTTATGGAGATATATTCTCTGAGTATCAACACGTGGCCAAGGTGACGCGACGTGTCAGCCGAGGTGCCACGTGTCTCGGTCGTGATGCTGAGGTTATCTCGGCTAGGCCGAGGTTACCTCCGAAGATATCGGAATCCGAGATAAGCGGATAGGGCACAAGAGTCCTAGAATGAAGAAGGATCTCAGCTTAGATAAGGATAAAGCTCTTAGAGAGTTTATCTTTATCCATTGGAGAGTCCAGGATGAGCATTGAGCTAAAAGTCCATGGAAGCTAGGCTTCTATTAGGACTAGGATTGAGTTGGCTATAAAAGTGTCACGACCCAAACCCGGCCCTATGGGTTTAGCACCGTAACCGGCCAGTAATCCGAGATTACCAAAGGCCTGCGGAACAGTAATACAGTAAGACAGAGTACAGGGCCTGGCGGAAGCCAATACAGTAAATAAATAGTGTCCATTGAGCTGTGACAGTCTGTATGCAAAAGATTTTTCCATGCATTCATACATAAACAGTGCAGAACAGTATACACAATATTTACAATCATTCAACTAGGGACTCAACCCTACAGAACAGTACAGAAAACATTCCGTCTGTACAAAACAGCACGGTCTATACAAAACAGTACGGTCTATACAGAATTTACAGTCACTCAGTACAGGGACCTAATCCCTTTATAACAGTACAGTAGTCCAAACAGTATGGAAACAGACGGGGGAAAACAAACAAAACACCCCCAAGCCATAGCATGGCAACTCGGAACCTCGCAGTGAGGCACATAGGCTGGCTTGACAAAACTGGAGTTACCCTGACGCTCCTAGCTCCGATCTGGTGCCTGTACACCTACATATATATATAAACAGTGAGCTAAAGCCCAGTGAATAACATAATGCGTAAAGGGGTTTAGAATGAATGTCCTTACAGTGATGAAAACAGTTCAATTCAATCAGTATTTCAGTTGTTCAGTACAGTAAACAGTCATATGTGGTACATCCATTAGCATAACAGTAACAGTAGGTCTTAAAAGACCGAACAGTAATGATGGCCATCAGTCAGTAAACAGTAGTGGTTCCACGAGGGAACCGACAGAGAATTCTGTCGCAGTAACAGTAACAGTAAACAGTAAGTACTAAGGATGCCACAGTACAGTTCAGAAATAAATGACATACATTCATTCAGTAAATAATACCAGTTCAGTAAACAGTTCAGTTCAGTATTCAAAAGATATCAGTTGAACATATCTTTACACAATTGTTACTCACAGAGTTCTGGGCTACAGTATGCTAGAGCGTGTCTCTCCAGTTGCCAACCCTACACAGTTCACAGGTTGAACACACACTAAGCTACACAGTTGGGAAATATCATAACTTAATCCCTAATTTGCCTTGGTGTGTTCTACAACGATATCCTCATCTACATGCCTTAAACTAGGCCTAAGAATACCTAGGATGGGATGAGGATGCAAAAATGCACATTTAAAAGCATTTTCAGGATTTTCAGAAAAACAGAGTCCCGCTCGAGCTCAGGTTTCCCCGCTCGAGCGTACAGGCAAACAAAGGTACTCGCTCGAGCGCAAACTTTCCCGCTCGAGCGTACTGTAAAGGTACTGGATGGGTGAAATCCCCGCTCGACGCCCGCTCGAGCTTGAGACATGACTCCGCTCGAGCGCCCAATCCTCCGCTCGAGCGGACTGTAAAACAGTGCAAGATGCTGGAAGCTCGATTTTCCCGCTCGAGCGGCACTTCCCTCGCTCGAGCGGACGACGGAAATCTGGAAATCCCAGATTCGAGCTCCAGGTCCAAAACCAAGCTCAAAAGCATCAAAACCAATCCTCTTGGGCCCATTTTCTGGAAAACATTTATAAACACATAGGATATCATGTTTCAAAGCTCAATTTTAAGAAATCAAAGCCCAAGGGTGTTTAATTCAAACCCAATTTAAACCATTTTTCAAGCACAAGATGAACATGCAAACATGCATGAATTCAAACCATTTTGAAGCTTCAATTTGATGCTCTCAGGAGCCAATTCTTTTCAAAACATGGTGAAATCATGGACTTAAACATGATTATGAACATGCATGTAACCCTTTGCCATGAAAACAACTCAAACATCTACAATACAAACATGCATGCATGAAATGAGCTTCAAATCAACAACAATGAACCAAAATATGACTTAGTTCTACAATGAAGCATGACTCATGCAAGAACTAGCTCAATTCACAAACAAGAGAGTAATTACTCTACCTTAGGTCTCTAATGCAAGGCTAGAGGCTCAAATTAGTGATCTACACTTCAATTACCAAGCAATTCCACCAACAAACTCGAACTCAACTCAATTCCCTCTCACTCTCTATTTCTCTCTCTCTAGTCGGTGCTGTGCTCAAGAATGAGCTAACAAAATGTGTATGTATGAATGTAATGAGATGAGCCAAGTAGTGGGCCACTCTAGTGGCAAAATGGTAAATAAGACCAACTATGCAATTTAACTCATTTTAATCTAATTCAATCATACCTAATCAGTTTTCAGATAATTATACTATAAAATCACATTAATTCTAAGGATCATTAAACATCAATCGATTCCGGATTCGGCCGCCGATAAGGCCTTCAATTAGCAGTCTAAACACTAAAATACGAACAGATCAAATAAACAATCAATAGATAGAATGCAGTTCAAACAGATGTATTCATTCAATTCAGTTTCAATTTCGGTCAGTCAGTTCAGTATTTTAATCAGTTCAATTATCAGTCATTATCAGTTCCATTTCGCAGTAGTCTATGATTAACGGTAATCATTCAGTCATTAATCAGTAAACAGTATGAGGGTTGTTACAGTCTCCCCTCCTTATAAAGAGTTTAGTCCTCTAAACTCGAGTTACCTTCATTCTGGAAGAAAACAGGATTCAGTGGGAATAGTTCAGGATATCTTTTAGCCATGTCATCTTCCCTTTCCCAAGTGGCATACATACCACCATGGTTCTGCCAGTCAACTTTCACTAGCGGGATCTCTTTGTTTCTCAGTTTCTTGATCCGTCTGTTAACAATCTGCATAGGACGTTCCTCGTAAGTGTAGTTATCACTCAGCACTATACGAGTAGGCTCAATTACATGGAAGGGATCCCGGAGGTAGTCTCTCAACATCGAAATGTGGAAGACGTTATGCATATGCTCCATTTCAGGAGGGAGCGCAACTTGATACGCCACCGGATTGATTTTCTCAATAATCTCATACGGTCCGACATATCTCGGCGCTAACTTGCCTTTGACTCCAAAACGAGTCTGGCCTTTCATTGGTGTCACTTTCACAAAAACGTGATCACCCACTTCATACTCTCTGTCCCGTCTTCTGACATCTGCATAACTTTTCTGTCTACTCTGTGCAGTTTTCAGTCTTTGCTGTATCAATTTCACTTTTTCAGTTGTTTCATACACAATCTCGGGCCCAAGCAACGGCCCATCTCCAACTTCTGCCCAGCAAATCGGAGATCTACATTTTCTGCCATACAATGCCTCGAAAGGCGCCATACCAATACTCGAATGGTAGCTGTTATTGTAGGCGAATTCAACTAATGGCAGATGACTTTCCCAGTCTCCCTGAAAATCAAGGACACACATTCTCAGTAAATCCTCCAAAGTTTGGATGGTCCTTTCTGATTGGCCATCTGTCTGAGGATGATAGGCACTACTCAGTCTTAATTCAGTACCCAATGCAGTCTGTAGACTTTGCCAAAACCTCGATGTAAACTTCGAATCCCTGTCAGAAACAATAGACACAGGCACTCCATGCAGTCTTACAATCTCATCAATATAGATAACAGCCAATTTGTCCGCATTATAGATTGTCTTGACAGGTAAGAAGTGAGCAGATTTGGTTAGTCTATCAACAATAACCCAAATTGAATCCATACCTTTTCTGGAGCGAGGTAATCCAACGATAAAATCCATCGTGATATGCTCCCATTTCCACTCCGGTATGGGTAGAGGTTGCAATAGTCCGGCAGGTCGTTGATGTTCAGCTTTGACCTGTTGGCAATGAAGACATTTAGATACAAAATCAGCAATTTCTTTCTTCATTCCCGGCCACCAGAAATTCTGTTTCAGATCTTGGTACATTTTCGTATTCCCCGGGTGGATAGAAAATCTTGAGTTGTGGCCCTCTTGCAGAACTCTTCTTTTCAGTTCAGTATCATTTGGTACACACAGTCTTTCTTGAAATTTCAGTACATTATTCTCAAATTTGAATCCGGGTCTCGGTTTGGATTCTCTTTCTTCGATGATCTTTTTCAAGAAGCCATCCAGTTGTTGTTTCTCTTTAATCTCTTCAATCAGTGCTGGTTGGGCAGAAATAGCAGCTAAGGTTCCACCTTGTTCTCCCAAAACAATTTCAATTTTAGACTTTTCAAGGTCACAAAGTAACTCTTTCTGTCCGGTAAGCAAACATGCTAAGTTTCCAATCGATTTTCGGCTCAATGCATCGGCAACGGTATTGGCTTTTCCCGGATGGTACAATATCTGTAGGTCATAGTCTTTAATCAGTTCTAGCCATCTCCGCTGTCTCATGTTCAGTTCTTTCTGTGTGAAGAAATATTTCAAACTCTTGTGGTCGGTATATACTTCACATGTTACCCCGTATAGGTAGTGACGCCAGATTTTCAGTGCAAATACTACTGCAGCAAGTTCCAGATCATGGGTCGGGTAGTTCTTTTCATGTGGTCTCAGTTGTCGGGAAGCATAAGCAATAACTCTCCCATTCTGCATTAAAACACATCCCAAACCCTTATGAGAAGCATCACTAAACACAGTATAACCATTCGTACCTGAAGGTAAGGTCAGAACAGGTGCAGTCACTAATCGAGTTTTCAACTCCTGGAAAGCAGATTCTCTTTGGTCAGTCCAGTCAAATGATGTCCCCTTCTGAGTTAACTGAGTCAATGGTAGAGCAATTTTGGAGAAATCTTTGACAAATCTTCTGTAATATCCAGCCAATCCCAAAAAGCTTCGGACTTCAGTCACATTTGTCGGTCTAGGCCAGTTCACTACAGCTTCAATTTTCTGCGGATCAACAGAAATTCCATCTTTGCTAACAACATGCCCCAAAAACATAACATGGTCAAGCCAAAATTCACATTTAGACAGTTTAGCATACAGTTTCTGTTCTCTTAAAGTTTGTAGGGCAAGTCTCAGATGATGTTCATGTTCTTCTATACTCTTGGAGTAAATCAATATGTCATCAATAAATACAACAATAAAGTTGTCAAGGTATGGTTTAAAGATTCTGTTCATGAGGTCCATAAATGCAGCTGGTGCATTCGTGACTCCAAAAGGCATAACTAAAAATTCGTAATGTCCATACCTCGTTCTAAAAGCAGTTTTATCAATGTCTTCCGGCTTAACCTTCAGTTGATGATATCCGGATCTAAGATCAATCTTGGAAAATACTTTAGCACCCTGTAACTGATCAAACAGGTCATCAATACGCGGTAACGGGTATTTATTCTTTACAGTTACCTTGTTCAATTCACGGTAGTCAATGCACAGTCTCAGTGAGCCGTCTTTCTTCTTTACAAACAAAACCGGTGCACCCCATGGTGAGGTACTGGGTCTAATAAACTTCTTGTCTAACAGTTCTTGCAATTGCGCCTTCAATTCTTTCAGTTCAGTTGGAGCCATTCGGTAGGGAGCTTTAGAAACTGGCTGTGTTCCGGGAATCACGTCCACGGTGAATTCAATCTCCCTGTCAATCAAATCCCCTGGCAAATTGTCTGGAAAAACATCTGGGAATTCTCTGACTATAGGAATACAGTTCACATTAGCATTATCATCAGTAGATACAGTCAGTACAGAACACAAATATCCCTTACAGCCCTTTCTAATCAATTTTACAGCTTTCACAGATGAAATCAGATACGGGGGAGGTACTACTCCAACCCCATTAAACACGAATTCAGGCAGACCAGGTGGACGGAAAACAACTTGCTTGGTCACACAGTCAATAGTGGCATGATATTTTTGTAACCAATCCATTCCCAATATTATGTCAAAATGATCAATGTTCAATGGCAGTAAATCAATAAACAGATGCATATCCCCAACAATAATTTCACATGCGGGGTACATATAAGCACATGTCATGGATCCCCCTACAGGTGATGATACGGCTAGCAGATAGTTCATAGGTTCTAAGGGTCTATTCAGTTTCCGTGAGAAAGCATGCGATACATAAGAATGTGTAGACCCCGAATCAATCAATACATATGCATTTTGTGTACAAATAGAGAGAATACCTGACACAACGGTCTCGGTATTCTGCACATCTCCCGGTACTAGTGCGAACACTCGGCCTTGCCTCACAGGCTCTTTCCCGGTAGCTTTAGGGTTAGGCTTTGGTGGAGCATTTGATGCTGCGCCGTTGGCTGCAGCTTTGCTATTGCCTTGAGGAGCAGAAGGGCAATCTTTAACCATGTGGCCCACCTTGCCACACTTGTAACAGGCTCCAGATAATTTGTGACAAACCCCTTTATGCTTGTTACCACATACAGAGCAGGGTGGAATGAACCCACTCCCTTGGCTGGGGCTAGTCATTGATCCCGTGTTCTGTTTCTTATTGGCTGGGTTGTGCTTGCCTTTCTTGAATTTGAAACCCTGCCTTTTACCATGCCATTCAGTTGTTGGTGTTTCAGATTGTTTCACTGCTGCAATGTTCGACTCGGCCATCAATGCCCGATCGAGAACACCTACAAAAGTCGGTAATTTCAAAACATTTATCCGGTCAAGTATTGCCACATTAAGGCCACCTTCAAATTTTCTGGCCTTCTTATATTCAGTATCCACCATGTGCGGTGCATAACGGGCAAGTTCAGTAAATTTCGTTTCATATTCGGCAACTGACGTGGTGCCCTGTTTCAGTTGCTCAAATTCAGTCACTTTCCTATCCCTGACACACTGAGGGAAGTACTTTTCAAAGAAGGACTCCTTGAACTGAGCCCAAGTCATAACAGTATTTGTATCACAGATCAACATCCACCACCTTCTAGCTTCTTCTTGGAGGGTGAAGGTAGCTAACAGTACTTTATTCGCTTCTGAGCACGGAAACACTTCAAATAGTTTCTCTGTTTCCAGAACCCAAGCTTCGGCTTTTAACGGTTCAAGGCCTCCCTGAAAGGATGGCGGTTTCATTTTGCTGAACTTCTGGGTCAGAGCAATAATATCCCCATCATTCACATTAACATTAGGTTCCGGCTGTACCGGAGGAGGAGGAGGTGGGGGCGGTTGGTTCTGTTGTTGTTCAAGTCTAGCAGTTATCAGTTCTATCATTCTTTCCATTCTTGCCTCGGTAGACGAGGATTCAGGTTCATTTGCATTGTCCATTTCACTATAAGCAGTTATAACAGTTTTAAACATAAGCAGTCATTTATTTAACAGTTTACCACATTAGCACGTATTCAGTCATAACATAATCACACACTTATCATGCTCATGCGATGCCCTAATCACTTTTCTAGGACACCCTATTGCTTATTTGGACACGTGTGTGCGGTATAACTCGTGGTTAAGTATCGCTCTGATACCACTCTGTCACGACCCAAACCCGGCCCTATGGGTTTAGCACCGTAACCGGCCAGTAATCCGAGATTACCAAAGGCCTGCGGAACAGTAATACAGTAAGACAGAGTACAGGGCCTGGCGGAAGCCAATACAGTAAATAAATAGTGTCCATTGAGTTGTGACAGTCTGTATGCAAAAGATTTTTCCATGCATTCATACATAAACAGTGCAGAACAGTATACACAATATTTACAATCATTCAACTAGGGACTCAACCCTACAGAACAGTACAGAAAACATTCCGTCTGTACAAAACAGCACGGTCTATACAAAACAGTACGGTCTATACAGAATTTACAGTCACTCAGTACAGGGACCTAATCCCTTTATAACAGTACAGTAGTCCAAACAGTATGGAAACAGACGGGGGAAAACAAACAAAACACCCCCAAGCCATAGCATGGCAACTCGGAACCTCGCAGTGAGGCACATAGGCTGGCTTGACAAAACTGGAGTTACCCTGACGCTCCTAGCTCCGATCTGGTGCCTGTACACCTACATATATATATAAACAGTGAGCTAAAGCCCAGTGAATAACATAATGCGTAAAGGGGTTTAGAATGAATGTCCTTACAGTGATGAAAACAGTTCAATTCAATCAGTATTTCAGTTGTTCAGTACAGTAAACAGTCATATGTGGTACATCCATTAGCATAACAGTAACAGTAGGTCTTAAAAGACCGAACAGTAATGATGGCCATCAGTCAGTAAACAGTAGTGGTTCCACGAGGGAACCGACAGAGAATTCTGTCGCAGTAACAGTAACAGTAAACAGTAAGTACTAAGGATGCCACAGTACAGTTCAGAAATAAATGACATACATTCATTCAGTAAATAATACCAGTTCAGTAAACAGTTCAGTTCAGTATTCAAAAGATATCAGTTGAACATATCTTTACACAATTGTTACTCACAGAGTTCTGGGCTACAGTATGCTAGAGCGTGTCTCCCCAGTTGCCAACCCTACACAGTTCACAGGTTGAACACACACTAAGCTACACAGTTGGGAAATATCATAACTTAATCCCTAATTTGCCTTGGTGTGTTCTACAACGATATCCTCATCTACATGCCTTAAACTAGGCCTAAGAATACCTAGGATGGGATGAGGATGCAAAAATGCACATTTAAAAGCATTTTCAGGATTTTCAGAAAAACAGAGTCCCGCTCGAGCTCAGGTTTCCCCGCTCGAGCGTACAGGCAAACAAAGGTACTCGCTCGAGCGCAAACTTTCCCGCTCGAGCATACTGTAAAGGTACTGGATGGGTGAAATCCCCGCTCGACGCCCGCTCGAGCTTGAGACATGACTCCGCTCGAGCGCCCAATCCTCCGCTCGAGCGGACTGTAAAACAGTGCAAGATGCTGGAAGCTCGATTTTCCCGCTCGAGCGGCACTTCCCTCGCTCGAGCGGACGACGGAAATCTGGAAATCCCAGATTCGAGCTCCAGGTCCAAAACCAAGCTCAAAAGCATCAAAACCAATCCTCTTGGGCCCATTTTCTGGAAAACATTTATAAACACATAGGATATCATGTTTCAAAGCTCAATTTTAAGAAATCAAAGCCCAAGGGTGTTTAATTCAAACCCAATTTAAACCATTTTTCAAGCACAAGATGAACATGCAAACATGCATGAATTCAAACCATTTTGAAGCTTCAATTTGATGCTCTCAGGAGCCAATTCTTTTCAAAACATGGTGAAATCATGGACTTAAACATGATTATGAACATGCATGTAACCCTTTGCCATGAAAACAACTCAAACATCTACAATACAAACATGCATGCATGAAATGAGCTTCAAATCAACAACAATGAACCAAAATATGACTTAGTTCTACAATGAAGCATGACTCATGCAAGAACTAGCTCAATTCACAAACAAGAGAGTAATTACTCTACCTTAGGTCTCCAATGCAAGGCTAGAGGCTCAAATTAGTGATCTACACTTCAATTACCAAGCAATTCCACCAACAAACTCGAACTCAACTCAATTCCCTCTCACTCTCTATTTCTCTCTCTCTAGTCGGTGCTGTGCTCAAGAATGAGCTAACAAAATGTGTATGTATGAATGTAATGAGATGAGCCAAGTAGTGGGCCACTCTAGTGGCAAAATGGTAAATAAGACCAACTATGCAATTTAACTCATTTTAATCTAATTCAATCATACCTAATCAGTTTTCAGATAATTATACTATAAAATCACATTAATTCTAAGGATCATTAAACATCAATCGATTCCGGATTCGGCCGCCGATAAGGCCTTCAATTAGCAGTCTAAACACTAAAATACGAACAGATCAAATAAACAATCAATAGATAGAATGCAGTTCAAACAGATGTATTCATTCAATTCAGTTTCAATTTCGGTCAGTCAGTTCAGTATTTTAATCAGTTCAATTATCAGTCATTATCAGTTCCATTTCGCAGTAGTCTATGATTAACGGTAATCATTCAGTCATTAATCAGTAAACAGTATGAGGGTTGTTACAAAAAGAGAGGCACTCCCATGGGTCTAAGGTACGTAATTTTATATTCTGAACATTGAGATTAGCACTATTGGTTATCTTTGAGAGATATTTTACTGACTTGATCGTCGGAGTGCCCCCGGGTGGACGAACCACCGTGGGATTCTTATCTATCTGTGACAGGTTGTTTGGGCTTAACCTATTCTGCCTGTGTTCTCCAGTTGAGTACTAAGTTGGTAGTGTAGTCGGAAATTGATACACACATTTAGCTTTAGCGTAATTTAGACCATTAATCACACAAAATGAAGATGTGGCATAATATCAACAAATGGATTGGAAGATCCAAGTTAGTCACTTTTTAATAATGGTGATCATTATGTTTACATATGTTAATCTAATTTGATATGTAAATTATTAAAATGAATTTTATTTTAAAAAGATATGTTACTTTTTCTAATATATTTTAATTTCACCTCTAATAACGTGGCTAAGATCCATGTGAAGCGATTCCACAATTATCTCTCTTTTATTTTTAATTCTCTAATTTTACATCATTAAAAGTGAAATTGGGCAAGTAAAATTAAAGAATAAGGCCTCGTTTGGGAATAGGTTAATTTAATAATTTTTTGATTATTTGACTAAAATATGAGTTAAAAAAAACTAGTATGTTTAGGATGACTTTTTAGTTTTTTACGAAAAGATGTACAAAAAGTAGAAAGAAAAGAGAATCTTTGACTTTTTAGTATGAATTATTGATTTTTTGACTAATTTAATAACTTTTTGACTTTTTAACTAAAAGAGAGAGTTCTCCAACGAGGCATAAATCATTTTTCTACTTGTTTCAGAAACCACGTATCATTCCACTGGGTTGCTCATTGATTAGCTTATCAAAATCTCAAAGGGTGCTTCCACTGGATTGGGTGGCAAATCCTCCCAGTGAGCTCTTGTTTCTTTTATCTTTGGATGCTTCGCAAGCCTTTTGGCATTTTCAAGTTACAAAATCAAATCAAAAATCAAAAAATCAAATTTTCATTTTAAAACTAAAGCTTAAAACGTGAGTTTTAAAAGTCTGATATTAAGAAGTTAATTGGGGTGTTCTAAATAAGTATACTTTTTGATTTTTTAGATTAAAAAGTTGAAAAAAAAATATGGTTATTTGAGATAATTTTTTGATTTTTACGAAAAAATGTGTATTAAAAAATTATATAAATTAGTGTATAGGAGACGTTTGGCAGGGTAGGTAGTACAGTGGGCAGAATAGTGTATAGGAGAAGCTTGCCTCCTTTTCAGACATTGAATTGGACGGTGCTGTTCGGCCCGTGGGGGCCCACCATGGGTCTCGTTTTGCTAATCGGAACCGTTCAATATATAGAAATCGTTGAGTACTATCTGCTTGTAAAAAATCACGTTAATCGGATATCGATAACTATCTGATCGGATTAGTTTTTTGTCAACCGTTAACTATAACACCATCTATTTTTTATACAAAATTGATTGAAGCATGTAATTAGCGATATCCGGTCAACGTGATTTTTTACAAATATATATTACTCGACGAGTTATACATATTGAACGGTTCAGATTATCAAAACGAGACCCATGATAGACTCCCACGGGCTGAACAACATCGTCTTGTTTGTTTCTCTGCCTGTTCTCTTTGTACAAACGGTGGGCAGCTAAAGTACAACTCACGTGACATGTGAATTGTACTTTTTTTTATATAAAATTAATTTCTTTTATATTTTTTTTGATAAATAATAATAATTTTTTAATTTTTTTAATAACTTTTTAATTTTTTTTAAGGTATACCAAACCAGTAGCCTAGTTTGGGAAGACTAAATAAGTGTACTTTTTGACTTTTTATGAAATATGGGTTGGATTTGGGTTGGGTTTGAAGTGATGTGTTAGAGATGATGTGACTTAAATAAGGGGTTGTTTGGGATGACCTAAATAAGTGTACTTTTTGTCTTTTTACGAAAAGATGTGTAGAAAAGTAGAGAGGTGATGTGATAGAAAAAAGATAAAAAGATGGATTATTTTGAATATGCCAAACTTGACCTAAGATGATGTGACTTAAATAGAATAGTGACTTTTTAACTTTTTATCTTTTTATCTTTTTTCAATCATGTCAAACTTGGCCTAAGCCGGTCGACTTCCTTTTTTAAGTATGCACCCGGCCCGAACTCAGTCCGCCCCGGTAGATACCACCGCCCTATTTCTTTCTCTTCACTCACCGACTCGGTCCTTGGAACCCTAACCCTAAATATAAAACCCTCTGCCAAAAACTCCAGGTTTTGCAACTGAGAGAGGAGAGAGAGAGGGAGGCGATGGTGTCGCTGAAGCTCCAGAAGCGGCTCGCCGCTAGCGTCCTCAAGTGCGGCAGAGGGAAGGTCTGGCTCGATCCCAATGAGGTCAACGAAATCTCCATGGCTAACTCCAGTAATCTCTCTCTCTCTCTCTCTCTCTATATATATATATATATGTATATTCATATTCGGATACGCATGCTTGTGCGAATTGCTATTGCATTGTTACTATTGGGATCTGATGTGATTCTTCTACGTCTTGTTGGATTGTAGACATGCAATCGTGAAATATTTGTTGCATTTACATTGTTGGAAATGTTTGATTTTGCTGTGTTAGTTCGCAGATTAAACTGTAGAATTGATTATTAATAAGAAATAGATTATATCAAATTGGCCAAATAATTTATCAACAAGAAAGGGATTAAGAACAATTTAGTAGATTGGTACTGCTTTGCTAAAACATTCTCCAAAGTGCAATGTAAGCCATGTTCAGAGGCTGGAATTTAGGTTTTGGTGCATTTTATTATGTAAAGATTTAGTGTTCTTTGGACTGTTTGGCCTATGGCTGTGGGTGACTCTTAAAACTAGTAGCATTGCTCTTTTAAGTGATTGAACCAGTCGGCCAGTTTTTCTGCTTTTCTGTGGGTCATGTTAAGGACTTGTATTTAATTATCTTGTTTATTTTTGCCTGTGTACAGGGCAAAACATAAGGAAACTGGTGAAGGATGGTTTTGTCATAAGGAAGCCAACAAAGATTCATTCACGATCTCGTGCCCGCAGAATGAATGAGGCTAAGAGAAAGGGACGACACTCTGGATATGGTATGGTTATTAGGAAATTATTTCAATTGATTCACTTCTGACCACTTGCACCTTTAGTTTTACCTATACAAAAAGGCATTGAGGTTGCACCTCAAATTCCGTGAGTTCCATACATGACTAAAGCATTGTTACAGTCATGGGCCATTAGTGCTATTTCGAGTCCCTTTATATATGCCTTGAATTTCTCGAACTAAAGGTTTTTTTACTTTTTCCCCTTCAAAATTTGGCTAGTTTTTTTAATCCGATGGACCAACATTTTATTTTTTTATGTATTATTTATTTAAACTTTTGAAGACCTATGATAAGCCTTCATTTCACTTCCAAGTCTCTTTAATTGATATTTAAAGAGATTAACAGCTTCAAGGCAGAAGAGTAGTTTCTCTTAAGCCATGTTTGGATGATATGAGTTAAAGACCATAAATGAGAATCCCATTAACAAGAATCCTATTACTAGTAATAACATGGGTTATTTCATTTCAGTGGATATGTAGGAAAATATTTTCAAATTAATGGTAAAATTTACAAATATTAAAAAGTAAAAACATAAACTTTCTCATGATTTTGTAATTATTTTTTAGCAAAAGCTCTGACATGTAATTTCCCCTAATAAGATTCCTCTCATTCAAATGTTTGGATTAGGCAAGAATGTTAAATTGGAAAATGATAAAAAAAATTTAAAATCTCGTGGTTCCACTATTCTTTTGCATTCTTGAATCTCTAACAATGTGAGATTTCCATGAGGGAGCGAGGGAGTGAGATTTCCACATTAAGTAGAAATGTCATTGAGCATTGGAATTGCAATTAGGATTGACATTCTATTATAGTCTGTAGTGAAAGGTAATGTCTTCAACATATAATGTGCATAGTTGTCAAATCGAGATTCAAATCGTGAATTGAAATGTCCTCTTACTGAATCGTGAATCTTAAAGATTCAGTTACCTTTTCTAAATTACTTAGAAAAATATATTTACACACTTAAATGTTAAATATATCTTATGAATATGAAATATTTAGACTTAAATCGATGAAAATGTTGTTTTGAATGATGATCACGTAATTTAATAGATAAGTAGTTAACAAAGATACCTATCTAAGATCACCATATTACCTTTTTCATTTTTTAGATTTTTTTATCAACCATTAATAAAGGCAGTAACCAAATAGACAAACTAGTAATTTTTAAAGTAACAATAATTAACAATGATATTAATATTTGAACAATAACCACACACATTTTTCCAAGTAACGGTGACCAAATAATAAGAAAGAATTATATGGGATCTTTTATTTTAAAGCCTAGAACATTTGAAAAGATATAATTGACTTCACCCATGTAATATTCAATTTAATAAAATAGCAATATATAATGCATAGTATAAGTTACTTTAATCTTAAACATCTTTAGAAGATATATTATGATTTTTTAGAAAAAAAAGAAAAAAGAAAAAGAAGAAAGGTTAAAATCATGTTGGGTCTGACTGAATCTGGCTGGATCTTATTAAAAACTTCATGATCACTAAAATAACAAGAAATCATGTATATATGTTGCTTATTTTGGTATTAAACAATATTATAAGTTGTATGTCATTTTTACTAAAAAGATAGAGAAAAAAAAAAGAGTCGAAAATATGTCGGACGTAATAATTTCAAGAATTGCATGAGTTGTAAAATGTGAATTGAATCGTGAATCGATTGTGAATTGTGTGATTCACTAGAGATTCACTTCCAAAATAGATTCACCTATAGATTCATATCGATTTTGCAAAAATTGCGAATCGAATCGTGAATCGTAAGATTATGATAACAGAGATAATGTGTACTTTCTTAAAATTTTCCAGGTAAGCGCAAGGGTACTAGGGAGGCAAGATTGCCAACAAAAATTCTTTGGATGAGGAGAATGCGTGTGCTGAGGCGCTTGCTCCGCAAGTACAGGGAATCAAAAAAGATTGATAAGCACATGTACCATGACATGTACATGAAAGTTAAAGGTAATGTCTTCAAGAACAAGCGGGTGCTGATGGAGAGTATTCACAAGACAAAAGCTGAGAAGGCTAGAGAAAAGACATTATCTGACCAGTTTGAGGCGAAGCGTGCTAAGAATAAAGCAAGCAGAGAAAGAAAGATAGCTCGGAGGGACGAGCGTTTGGCTCAGGTAAGATGAGACTAAAACAAGCTTTAAGAAAGAAACCTGACACTGGTTTTCTAAGCCAAGTATACTATAACTGAAACAATATGGGCAGTTTGATGGAAAATTTAAATATTAAGGGCAATAGTATTTTATTTGGCAGGTGTTTGGCAAGTTGGATTTTAGCCTTTTTTAATCCACAAAAATACAAAATAGGCTAAAATAGCTAATAAGATAAAATGTCATATCAAATCTATAATCATTTCACTTTTTTTCTCTCACAAACATCACATTCAACTACAAAAAAATCCAATTATCTTCCTAAATATAAAAATTTTAGCCTACTAAAATAGCCACAAACTAAAATAGTCTACTAAAATAGCAACTTCCCAAACACCCACATTGTATGAATACTGAGAGCAATAGTGTTTTAGTTATAGGTGTGGTTGAAAGAACATCAAGGCTATCATGCCGTTCAGAAAAGTTAATGTAGTATATTGCATGGACTGATATCAAGGCATATCTGTACTTGTACACAGTAATGAGTGTTTGTGCATGCATCTGGCCTTACAAATAATTTATATGGTGTCAGGGACCTGTGGAGAGAGTACCTGCAGCCGCAGCTATACCTGCACCTCAATCTGCAGGGTAAGAATTGAGAAATTCTATGTTGTGATCTCTTTGAAATGGGTGGTTCCAACTGAGAATCTTGTTTGTTCTTGTAGGGGAGCTAAGAAATCCAAGAAGTGAGCTGAGACACCTCCATGATTAAAACTGAAGGGTTGATAAAAGATGTGTTTACAGAGCTGTTTGTTACACTTTCGTGGCACATTTTCTTTATTACAAAGTACTGAATCTCGAAACTCTGTAAGATGTAGTTTCTTTAGTTATTTGTTGAGTAGTATGTGTTTGTGATTTGTGATGAGTTATTGAATCATCCATATGCTACTTGGAGTCATGGGATGAGCCTGTTTTTTGACAATTAGATGGATGGATGGAAGTTAAATTTTGATTTCTAGATTGTTGGTTTTCGTTCTATACATGAGGATACCTTTTCTAAGATACTATGTCAAATATTTGTTATGCATTGTGCTTTTTTTTTTTTGTTGATTTTCTACTCATGTTGTCCCTTTTGTACTCTTCATGTGGATGCAAAATTAAATTTGTTTCCTTTCGACTAGGTTGAATCTAATTCATGAGATCTGTGTGAATATTTCTTGATCACTGACGGGTAAATATGACTTGTGAGGCCATGATTCTGAAAATTTTGGTTATGCTATGGCATGAGCAGGTACATGGTATTGAATCTTCACCCTCACATTGAGTTGATTGTTTCCTAAGGTAGATTGTTGTAAAGAAACATATTTTGAACAGATGAGTCTTTCAAAATTCTTGTGATTCTTCCTATTACGATTTATGGGAAAAAAAAAAATTCTTGTGATTTTAGCCCTCATGTTTGTCTAGTATTGCTAGGGGTCTTGGCTGAGATATGATTATCCTCTCAAAAATACCCTTTTCAAAAATGCTTAATGGAACACAGAGTAGTGTAGTTCAGTTGAAATTCAACCTGGATGTGGTGTCAAACACTTCAAATAAATTTCCGCTTTCTATACATTTTTTGTGTTTTATTTCATATTTTGGATTGTTTTGGGAAGATCGTAAAAAGTGATTTTTTGACTTTTTTAGATAAATGATTTGGGAAGTTGGTAAAAAGTGACTTTTGACTTTTTTTATTAATGTTTGTTTATGATGTCAAATCATAATAAAATGACCAAACTACCCTCATTTAAAATATTTACAACTTTACCTATGTAACACATTTGACCCATGAGGGTAAAATTATAATTTCACCGTTGGCTAAAAACTAAATTTTAAAATGAAAAAAAAGACAAAAAAGTCAACTTTTAACTTTTGTTACAAACCAAAAAAAGTGATTAAAAGTCAACTTTTCAAAATAACCACCACCTTTGACTAGTCATGTGTGGCTAAATTGCTGGTGATCATCTCGTGACCCTTAAAGCTTAAGGACACAGGTTCTATCTCCTTTTTGAGACATTTATGTTAGGTTAGATTGGCATGGCACAGAGTCTTCTAGTCAGAATATTCTTATTTTTCTATTTTGAGGTACTCTCATACCATCTTGTCTTCAGATTTTCATACTACTATGAATACAAGAAGGATATGAAACAAGAATTTAAGGGACAGAGGATCTCTCACCTTTTGGCATCGACTTATTAGCAATAATGTTCTACTTCTCTAAAGAATTATGCTCTGGTAATTAATTTAGCATATCTTGGTTGGTTTCTTGTTTATTGTCACTGATGATGTTATGTTCATTAATAAATTGTTAAATGTGAGGCTTATAAATAGCTTTGTTTAGTCGTCTTCAAAGTTGGTTGGCCAGAATTGTAAATTATACAAGTTGCACCCAAGAGTACATTCATTATTGAAAGCCAAAACCCATTTAAGTTGCTATATTTGTAGTGTTGTGACGCAGGTCAAAAGTTGCTTTAGCATCAGCCAAGTTGTGTTTTTTGTTTTTTATAAAAATAATTGGTAACTTGAATTTGAGTTTGTTCAAATTGCTTGCGGATATCACTTTGTCTATTGTGATTGTCATCCTTTGTCGACTGTGATTATTTTTTTGTCGGATGACTGATCAGGCAATTGATAAGTCAAAATTTAAGCGATTTGGACAAATTAAAATCCAATCAATTTAACATTGCTTTTTTTTTTTAATACTCAATTGACCAAAATTTTGGGAATAGTGACAAAGTCAAAGCTAAAATGCTGGAAAACTTTTCCATCTAGGCTAATAGCTTACTCATTACTCAAAGAAAATTCATTATTTATTTATTTATTTTTATTTGTTTTAAAATACGTGAAGCATGCACAGAAAATTACAAAAAAAATAAAATAAAAAATGAGTGGTTCATACTTAACTTTTATATTTTATATAATATAATAGAATTCAATAGTATTCATACCTAAAATGAATATGAATTATGAATTCATTTTTTATGTGGGGAATTTATTATTGCTAGAGTTGGGCATCACCAATCAATTTTATAAAAAGTTAAAATTATTTGAAGCTTTGTTTCTTATAAAACACTTTTCCTTAAAACACATGTACTTTTCAATAGGGGTGCACAAAATACATTGGTTTGATTTTAAATCTTAAAATCATCATTTAATATAATTGAATTAGGTTTTGATTTAGGCCATAATTAAATTGTACAAAATTCTATACACGTTTATAAGATTAATAATTAGAATTCATTTCCAGCCTTCATCTATAAAACTCATTCATAGTTGCTAAATAATTTGTTTAAAATTTTTCACATTAACATTTAACCTACTGTTTTATTTTCATAAATCTTTTTGGTATGCATATAATTTACTTAACATGTCATGATTTATTTGTAGTTGATAGCTTGTATTAATTAGATTTTAAAATAAAACTTCATTATTCTTTATTTATTTTATATTAAAAAATGAATGATTGGTCTCTAACTGAAATTTTAACTCGATTAGATAGTTAAGATTTCTGATTGGTAAGAATTATTAAACGGAATACTCTGATCGGTAAGAGTCATTAAACGGGAGACTCTTATCAGTAAGGGTTTTTGAAATTTTCAATTGGATCATATTTTTGTAAACTCTTAAGCTGTGTTTGATTAGGAGACTAAAAAAAAAAGAAAAAGAAAAAGTATATGAAATGTGAATAAAATATATCTATATTTCATCTAATTTCACACATTTTTTTTTCTTTTTCTTTTTCAAATTTCTTTCTAGATCCCTCAACTAAACATGCGTCAGACTCTTTTCTTTTTTTATTTGCCAACTCAACCAAACATAATTTAAAATTTAAATCTTATCAATTCTTTCTATTTTTATTTCCTTTTTTATTTATTTCATCAAATTTTCTAATCAAATATAATCTTACTAATAATTTTTTTTTTATTATTTAATGATCCTTACTGGTCACATAGAAGAAACATTTCAAGACTTGTTTATTGTTGTCATTTATTGTTAATTGATTTAATAGTGGAGCCGTTTCCAAAATAAGTCGGACTATCCAGAACCCGTTTTGAAACGCGAAGTCGAAGTTCCTAGATTTGACAAACGTTAGGTGTCTGCGTACAAAATCAGATCAAATTCCGTATCGTTCCTTCTCTCCCTCTCTCTGCATCCATTCTATATACTGACAGTTATAGATATAGATCGTGTATTGTGATCGGAATCAATGGCGTCGGAGCAGTCGATGTCCGGCGGCGGTCCTCGGTACCTTCAAATGCAGCCGGAGCCGTTGCAGTTGCCGTCGATGACGTCGTCTTTCTTCTTCTCCACGTCACAACAAGGTCTGGAGTTCACTCGTATTTTCGATGAGTTGCCCAAGGCCAAGATCATCTCTGTTTCTCGACCCGACCCCGCCGACATCAGCCCCATGCTTCTCACCTACACCATTGAATTCCGTTACAAACAGGTTTGATTTCCCCCATATTGCTTTCAAATCCACGTTCTTTTGTTTGAGAATTACGTACATGTATGTATATATGTTTGATATTGTAATGAATCAGTGGAAGTTCATATGCTGCAAGCTGAAATCTTGTGTTGAATTGAAGTTAAATGATAAAGGCTTTTTTTTTTTTTTTTTTTGGTTGGGCAAATTCAATTAGAAATGATCAAAGAGTGATGAGGTTCATTTTTATATTAATTGAATATATTCTAGTTACATCTTTGTTAGTGATTGAGAAACAAGGGGAAAGAAGAAAAAAGAACATTTTGAACCTCATGTTCTCCGTTGATTTTTGTGTACTGAGAATTGTTTTATGAACTCTGAACCATCTACAATTATCAGCTGATTACTTTTAAATCTCTTTTTCGTTTGGAGACTTAGGTGGTTTGAGAATTGGCTATTTTAATAGGCTTTTTGATTTTTTACGAAAAGATATAGAGAAAAGTAGAGAGAGAATGTGACAACTTCTTGTAACTTTTTGTCTTTTAAGGCTAAAATAGCCTATCCCCAAAGAAAAAAGATTTAAGGCCAAGTTTGGGAAGTCTCAAAAAAGTCAAAAAATTATTCAAAAAGTTAAAAAGTTATCACTATTCACCAAAAGTCAACAATTACGGCTGCATAACTCTCAATATTAATTTTCCTCTACACATTAATTTATACAATTTTTTAATACACATTATTCTATAAAAGGTCAAAAAGTTAACCCAAACATTCATATTTTCAACCTCAATTTTTTAGTCTAAAAAGACAAAAATTGCACTTATTTAGGACACCCCAAACAACCCCTAAGCAAAAAAAATTGTCACAACTTTGATATATTTTTCCTCAATTTTCTTGGATACCTAACAGAGGGTTGCTAGAAAAAGATTTGTGAAGTAAAGTCCCATGTGCCTTCATGCTTAACAACTAGTTTTTGGAATTGAGTTCTATTCAAAATCGTATAACATGGTATTAGAGCCGGAGCACTAGGGATGGGTAGGATGCGTGTCTCTTGCTTCATGCGCATGAGAGAGGGTGTGAAGTGAAGTGCTATATAAGCGCGACGGGTGTGTCACATTAACAACTAGTTTTTGGGTTGAGTTCTACCATGTAAGAATTTTTCCTTTTCTTACTGTCTGAATTAATTTATTAGAGATAAGTTTAGATTTTGTTAAATTTTGAATGAGTATAAAAATCATATAAATTTAGAAACTGAGAAGTTAGCATCAGTTATGCTAAAATATCCACTACTTTTCTAGACATTTGAGTGTGACCTGTTGCTTGTTGCTTATTATTATTTGGTACTAGCAGTAAATTGTAGTGCCATCTCTTGGGGTTGAAACTAATACTTACAAAGTCTGGTGACAGTAGACTAATGTTCCTGTATGATTTATTTCACTAGTTCAAGTGGCAGTTGGTGAAGAAAGCTTCACAAGTATTTTATTTGCACTTTGCATTGAAGAAACGTGCATTTATCGAGGAAATTCACGAGAAGCAAGAGCAGGTGTGTATAAATTTTGGTGGTCCCAATTACATGTGCCGTTTTTTTTTTTGTTTTTTTGTAATTTCCATGTTAATTACTGATCTTTGATGTTATAATGTTGTGGGAAGCTTATTTTTTGGTATTTGATTTCATAACATTGTGGCATTTTGATATTTTCTCTATTGGCATTGTAATCTTTAAGGTTAAAGAATGGCTTCAAAACCTTGGAATAGGTGATCACACAGGTGATCATGCAGCAGTTGTGCAAGATGATGACGACGACGAGACTGTTCCTTTACATCATGACGAAAGCGCCAGAAACAGGTGACCACTGATCACATTGGTTGTTAAGACGGATGAGAAGCATGACATATATCCTTTCCTTCTATAATTGTAATAGTTCTTACAGGTGATTTTTTGTTCAGAGATGTTCCATCTATAGCTGCTCTGCCTATTATTCGGCCAGCTCTTGGAAGGCAGCACTCCATGTCAGACCAAGCAAAGGTTGCAATGCAAGGGTACTTGAATCACTTCCTCAGCAACATTGATATGGTTAACTCTCCAGAGGTATGCTACTAATCAATATACACTCTTCTAACTACTTTGCACTGGCATTTTCCATTTTGTTTCTGAGTACATACCACTTGGTACTATAGTATGGTATTGTAACTATGCTTTCAGCAGTGTAAAGTTATGGTCTGCATTATCATTTTTGGCATGCACGTCTCTTCTAGCCTGTTAATAACAACAATCCTATTACACTGCTGTCGGTGTGTCAGTACAAGTTCTTTTAATTATATAATGTGACTGTTGAAATACATAGAAAGCTATATTTGACTGCAAGAAATATAAGAAAGTTCCATCTCACATACTGTTTTTTAGTAATTCAAAAAAAAAAAAAACTGTTTTTAGTGCTAAATTTCTGGTACTGATAAGTATAGAATTGGAGTCATTTCTTCGATAAAGACCTTTTGTTTGTTAGTATATGACATGTTATATTTGCAAAGAGCAATTGCTAACACCTTCAGGTCAAGAAGGAAATATTTTGGCATTTGTTATGGAGACCTTACATCACATCAATCGATCAATGTGTCTCTATCTTCCTGTTTGTAATCTGATGGAAACATTTTTTTTCTTCATATGACTTCTTATTACAAGGCTGACTACCTTATGGCTCTCATTAGAGTTGATGTTTCCAGTGGCATGTTGTCATCTTTTTTATTCATCTTTTACTATTTTAATTCAATCACACAGTCAGTTTGTACAACTTTATTATTTTCTTAATTTATAAAATTTTGATGATTTCTCATGAGATTTAGCTATATAGTTCAGCCTCTCGTACTTGGTCTTTGTTACTATACCATTTCTTCATACCTGTCTTTCACCAAGCAATTTTATACTGTAGGTTTGCAAGTTTTTGGAGGTTTCTAAGTTATCATTTTCACCGGAGTATGGCCCTAAGCTAAAAGAGGACTTTGTAAGGGTGAAGCATTTAACACAAATTCCACGTGATGATGATCATACAAAATGTTGTGCATGCCATTGGTGCAGTTGTTGTAATGACAACTGGCAAAAGGTAACACCACGATAAGTCATCTCTTGAATTGCCAAATTTCCCTACTTTCCATTATGTAGTGGTTGTGAATTACTGAGTTTTTTCCCCCAATCTTTTACATTTTTCCTTATGTTTGAATATTACCATGCATATGTATGCAATTTGTTATGTTAAACTTGTATGTTGTTGAAGAGGTCATTTTTTATTGAAAGTTGCATTGAAAATTTGAAATGGATACCTATTATTTCTTGTAAGCAATATTTCTGTGATCCTTTTATTTTTTTGTCTCCACACACATCAGTTGGGTCAAAGAATGTGGATGTTGCAGATGATTGTAGATTTGTTGGCCTAAGATCTCTATCTTAATTTGTATTTGTGAAAAGGTTTGTGTACCAGAATTTAAACTGGACACTACGTATAGGTGCCACTTGGCAGATATCTTAAGGAAGAAGCAATTTTCTCAGTGATAATAGAAGCTAGTTGATTCACACTCTTTCTGGACAATGCGTATGCAGTAAAATATTGTGAAGTACTGAAGTTCGTTTGTGTGTGGCCCCCCAAAAGTCACTTTTCTCTATATTGTATCTCAAAATGGAGAAGTTATTGGGTGCTCTTGGAGCAAGGTATTTGGTTGGAATGGTTGAAAGGGTTTCACATCCATTTGCCATGTCATGATTTTTTTTTTAATGATACCAATTACTAAATAAGTGATTGTTTAACATGGTATATGTACTAGTGCAGTATTCTGTATCATTAACTACGATACTTCAGGCATTATCAAACTTTGGCTCTTCAGTATTGAAATTCATCTTGAAAACAAATTAAAGGAGAAAGATGGCACAATTAAAATTCGCGTTGAAAATGTTGACGTGACATGCTTTTGATATAGCATATAATGGATTAATACACACCACAGCATAGTTCCGACTCTTCAATTTTTACGCTCTTCCTCTTTGCTCCTGCTATTTCCTTTGTTGAGGGTACTATTTTCGTTGCATATATATGGGTCAACCAATAATGATGAGGGTTTGAACCTGGACAAGGCTTTTTCTTGGCTTGGTGGATTTGTATAAATTTTAAGTCCACAATTGGCAGCTGCTAAATACTCTCTTATATTCTAGCTGGATTTGATTACCATGATCCTGATGTTCATGTTATTGTTGAGCAAACTTCATCTTTTTCACGCACTGTTGTATTGCTTCTTGAGTGACAACCCTGATTTGTTTGTTTATTTAGTGTATTTTGCTTTTGTTTCCTTTAAATCCGTAATAGTGAAGTCTTTGTAGAACTGAAAATTGAGCCTGGCAAAAGTGAGAGGCACCTGGGTGATATTCTATGTCATGTAGCAGAAGTGCCAATACTTATATCCAACTTTTTACTAATCCCTATGTTGTAAAAGTTTAAACTGTAGAATTTTTTTTTGCAGGTGTGGGCTGTACTAAAACCTGGATTCTTGGCCCTGCTAGAAGGTCCCTTTGATACCAAACCATTAGATATAATAGTTTTTGATGTATTGCCAGCCTCAGATGGCAATGGAGAGGGCCGAGTGTCATTAGCAAAGGAAATAAAGGAACGTAACCCTTTACGCCATTCATTTAAAGTAAGCAGCATCCTTCTTCTTCTTCTTATTTTTTTTTTTTCCCTATGTATGTGTGGAGAAATCAGTGTGCAGGTTCTTTGTTTTTGCTCATAGGATTTAATTGTATTCCAGTTGACTAATCAGTTATGAAGCTTTAGGCATAAGTTCTGTTGCCTTCTCTAATTAATGGGCTAGGAATTTAAAGCATATGGAAGTTGAAAACTTAGACATACTACTGATATAGGCAGTCCTGGTATTTCAACTGTTGTCAAAACTTGAACATATATAACTTTCCAAATACAGAACTAGTCCAACTAACATGTGGGTGAGATTTTAATAGATTTGAATTGCTGTGCAAAAAATGTGTTGGATAAATCACCATGGAGCACTGGGTTGATAATGAACTTATGTTCATGAAATTCTGTACATGTTGCAATGGCAGAATTATTTGCAGAGTGATACGGATGGGTTGAAACTTAAAAAAATTCAAGTTACAACGACTTCGACTCCCAATTCTGGAAAGTATTTTGCCTCGTTTGGCATGTGTTTGTTTTAGCGTAAAAGTCAAAAAGTTACTAAAAAAATCAAAAAGCCTATACCAAAAAGTCAAATATTTTATTTTCTCTCTACTTTTTGCACATCTTTTCGTAAAAAATCAAAAAGTCATTCCAAACATACTAGTTTTTTTTACCTCATATTTTAGCCAAAAAGCCAAAAAGTTACTAAAATAGCCTATTCCCAAACAAGGCCGAGTTTAAAGATTTAAGAAACATCAGCTAAACTTCATCTTCTTGTACTCTATCTGGTAAGTACTAAGCCTTTAGAATAAGGAGCTTTGCTGGAATTCTGATCTACCCATTTAGGAAGAAGTGACCAGTACTGGTGGCTGAAAAATTGTAAACCATGAGTTAATTTTTTCCTTCGACTTTGCCTCTTCATTTGTATGTTATAGTTTATTGGAGATTATATATCTGGTTAAAGTGGCCTGCAAAATTTGACTTTCTAATAATAATTGGAATATATAATAGGTGTCTTGCGGGAGCCGGAGCATACGGTTGAGAACTAAGAGCAATGCTAAAGTTAAAGATTGGGTTGCTGCAATTAATGATGCTGGTCTTCGGCCTCCTGAGGGCTGGTGTCATCCTCACCGCTTTGGCTCTTTTGCTCCTCCACGGGGCTTGACTGAAGATGGTAGTCAGGCTCAGTGGTTTGTAGATGGTCTAGCAGCATTTGAAGCTATTGCTTTGGCAATTGAGGAGGCAAAGTCAGAGGTCTATTTCTTGCAGTTTTAGCATTGCTAAAAATGAACTCTAGTACACTTTAAGTTTGTAATGTTGACTACATAGCATTTGTTGGATGATTAAACTTGAATGCAGATATTTATTTGTGGCTGGTGGCTGTGCCCAGAACTGTATCTCCGACGACCTTTTCATGCTCATGCATCCTCTCGGCTCGATGCCTTACTGGAAGCAAAAGCCAAGCAGGGTGTTCAGGTACCTAAGTTCCTACAAATGATTATTTATTTATTTTATACTGCGTTGCTTCATTGTTACTGAAACCTACATCAGATCCACTTGGATGATTGTTGATTTTAATCAATTTATGGTTGTAGATTTACATTCTTCTATACAAAGAGGTTGCTCTTGCTCTGAAAATCAACAGCGTTTATAGTAAAAAAAAGCTTATTAGCATTCATGAGAATGTCAGAGTACTGCGTTATCCTGACCATTTCTCTAGTGGTGTCTATCTATGGTATGCAGTTTACAAGGAAACCCACCAGATGATCTTCCTGATGTTGTAATTTGGAATTTTTTATTTTTTTATTGATTTCAATTGCAACAGATTTTGCAGCTGCTGATAATCATTTTTGGTTACCTACAGGTCCCACCATGAAAAACTCATCATTGTTGATTACCAGATTTGCTTTATTGGTGGACTGGATCTATGCTTTGGCCGTTATGACTCATTTGAACACAAAGTGAGTGATTACCCTCCCACGGTGTGGCCTGGGAAGGACTACTATAACCCAAGGTCTGCTATTCCATGTCTTTACATTAGGATCTAATAGGATATGTTATGTCTGTACCATGTCTGCTCAACCTTGAACTTTGCATCTTAATTTGTTTAGTTGATAGACTGTAGTTCTATATTCTTGAAGTTCCTGACAAATTATTTAAGATTAAGGACCTGTTTGATAAAATTGAAAATTATGTGCATAAAAGTTTTATTGCTGAAATATTTTAGTACTGAATTTTTAAGTTTTGGAAAATTTCAAGATAAATATGTCAATTGAGAATAAAAACAAAAACTACCTTTCACCGAGTGTTTCAGTATTCTGTGACAAGTCAATATCTTTGATTTCAAATTAGGACTCATTTTGAGTCAATTTTTAGATTTGAGTGATGTTATTAAATGTCATCAAACTTAATTGCAAAACCACTGACTGCATTCAATTTTAAGCACTCAATGGCATATAAAATAGGGCCTGACATACTGAAATTCCACGAGAGCAGATTACTATTGTTGTATTTGCATTAAAGTGACATAAGTATAATTATTTTGTTGATATGAATGTGTTTTGCCTATGCTCTGCGTGTCTCCTGATCAGATGGGTTTGTCAGTCTTGTGTGTACTAGAGTGATGGTATACACAGTGTCTTCCCTTGCAAACAGCCTGTAGCTAGCATTTGTAGTTTGTGTGTGGCAAGTACTTGTGACAAAAGTTCTTTGTTTTAAATTGTTGCAAATTGGTTAATGGATTTTAATTTCAATTTCCAAGGGAATCTGAACCTAATTCTTGGGAAGATACAATGAAAGATGAGTTGGATCGTCAAAAATATCCACGTATGCCATGGCATGATGTTCATTGTGCCCTTTGGGGACCACCGTGTCGTGATGTTGCCAGGCACTTTGTTCAGCGTTGGAACTATGCAAAGGTAGATCTTTTGTGATTATAGTACAGTTCCCATGTTACATGTTTGATATTCTTTTAGTCTTACTTTGTCATGTATTCTTCCAGAGAAATAAAGCTGCTAATGAGCAAACAATTCCACTGCTCATGCCTCAGCACCACATGGTTATTCCGCATTACATGAGTGGAACCAGGGAGATGGAGGACCAAACCCATGTTGGAAACAATCATAAAGACGTAAAAAGACAGGATTCCTTTTCTTCTCGATCATCTTACCAAGATGTCCCTCTGCTAATGCCTCAAGAGGCTGATGGGCTGGATGCTTCCAATAGAGACCCCGAATTGAATGGGTTGGATAGAATTCGTGATGTCCGTGATCACCCAAGCAAGGGAAGAAGCCCTTTCTCTTTCCGGAAGCCCAAAATTGAACCCCTAATATCAGATATGCCAATGAAAGGTTTTGTGGATGACCTTGATACTTTGGATCATCAGCATGAGGTTAGGCTGTTGCCTGGCATTCAAACTTCAGATAAAGAATGGTGGGAGACACAGGAACGAGGTGATCAGGTTGTTTCTGCTGATGAAACTGGGCAAGTTGGTCCTCGTATTTCATGTCGTTGTCAGGTGGGCTGTGAGTCTTTAAGTTTCCAAGCATTTTTCAAGTTCTTTGACGATATTGATGGCCTTACTGAATTTCCTGATAGATGGTGTGCTTATCCTGTGGTTTTGATGTGCATCAGTTATCTCCCTACCATTAGAATTTTACCATTTCAACAAGTTGAAGAAATTATTTGGGTAAATTACACTGACACCCTTGAGGTTTCTGTTTTATCCAGATCTCCTCTCACATTTGAAAAATTACATTCTCCTCCCTGAGATTTGTAATCTCATTACAAATTGCCCCATAGATTGCTGATGTTATATCCTAAAATATCTAAATGACCATCTTGCCTTTTTTATGATATTTTTTGTAAAATTTTTTATATATGAACATAAATTTTCATTTTTATTTCCACCATTATATCTAGATTAGATCAACTTAATGTAGATATATTTAAAAAGGATAAAATTTGTACAAAAAACTTTAAAAAAATCCATTGAATACAACAAAATAAAATAATGTATTGAATTTTTGTATTTTTGTATTTTTTTGTATTTGGTGAATTTAAAAAAAAAAAAAAATCACAAAATATTATACTTGTTAAGTTTATCTAGATTAGGTGTATATAAAAAATAAAAAAAAATTGCTTAAAATATTAAAAAATTCAGTAAAAATAAAAAAAATTTAATTTTTTGTGTGAGTTAAACCAAAGAAGATGATTGTTATTTCTCTTGAAATGACATAAACAAAATATTTGTATTATTTTATTATTTTTTATGTATAAAGGCTGAGGTGCAAATATGTCATTTTAATTTAACAGGGGGGTAAGTTTAATTTTTCAAATGTGAGGGGGGATCTGTATTAAACAGAAACTTCAAGAGGTGTCAATCTAATTTACCCAAATTATTTTAAGTGATTGATCAATTCAACCTTGCATTAATTACATTCTAAGTGACTTCTGTCTTGGGGAGAGTTGTCCATATCAAAGTCTCCGAGTTGTCCATATCAAAGTCTGAAGGGAGATTTATGATATATCAGAAACCATTGCAGAGGTTTTTTTTGTTTATCCAAACCTCAGTTTTGAATTTCCTTGAATCGTTCTTCTTATCCACACAAAGAAAATGAAAAGGAAAAAAGAAACACTGCCCAAGGATTTGTGGAATTAAAGCATATCTATGCCATGAAAATGGTCCATTTTAACCTTTTGATTTTTTGCATTTTTGTTTACTGTCAACATTGTATATGATGTGTACAGTAGTTACTTCGCATTTCATAAGCATTTACAGGCACCCACACCACACATAGGTTTAGGTTGATGTTGTTGTGATGGAAAAAAAAATTCTCAATGCATATATTGTCGCTTTTGTCCTGGTGTCGGTTCTTCTTGTCATATCCTATAGTTTGCTTATTTTCAAAGATTAACTAATCTATCTTCAATATTTTAGTCTTTGAGTACCTTTACTTGTGTTGTCTTTAGATTTGCTAGTGAGAAAAAATTTCTAGTTGATACAGTACAGATGGACTGAGGTTTAAAATTGGGAAGCTGAATAGAACTTTTAATTTTTGCATGCTGCTATTTTTATGCTCTTGAAGGATATCAATGAAGTTTACTTGTCTCTGACTTGGATGAGCATGGTATATAATTGACTATTGCAATAAGACAGACATATTCTGCTGGAGTTCGGAATTGCTTGCTTTCAATCCCAGAGTATTATAAATATATAAATCTATTGCTCATCATTTTCACACTTCCATTTTATTCTGTTTGTTATATTTGTCTTTCTACCATTTACTAGCATCAATGAGGTCTCATTTTCAGGTAATAAGGAGTGTCAGCCAATGGTCTGCGGGAACAAGCCAAATTGAGGAGAGCATTCACAATGCTTATTGCTCTCTTATTGAAAAGGCAGAGCACTTCATCTATATTGAGGTATATGATGAGATTGTCCTTCTCTAAAAATTAATGACATTTTTGAATTTGTTGTGCTAAAATCAATACTTAAAAGATAATAGAAATAGAGGAACTTGAACCCATCTGCATAGTTTTCTTTGAGATGTTTTCTATTTTAATACGGTCACTGTTGTTCATACAAAGGAAAATGGGAAAAGCAACATGCTAATGTATCAATGAGTTATAGGTAGGGGGTTTTCCATTCAAGGAGGCTTCCAGTAGTTCAATTTACTCTTCTTTTCTAATAATTTCTTTTTATGCATGGGCCACACATCTCCAGAACCAGTTCTTCATCTCAGGTCTTTCAGGAGATGAGATTATACGGAACCGCGTTCTAGAAGCATTATATAGGCGTATTATGCGAGCACACAATGAGAAGAAGTGTTTCAGGGTTGTTATAGTCATACCACTCCTACCTGGATTCCAGGTAAAAATACTTGGTTGTTTGCTATACATTTCAAATTTTAGATGGTTATTCATTTTTCATATTAAGTTTAACAGGGGGGCGTGGATGATGGTGGTGCAGCAGCTGCGAGAACTATTATGCATTGGCAATATCGAACAATATGCAGAGGGAATTCTTCAGTATTGCACAATCTTTATGATCTTCTTGGGCCTATTATGCATGATTACTTATCTTTCTATGGCCTTAGAGCTTATGGCAGACTTTTTGATGGAGGTCCTGTGGCATCCAGTCAGGTATTGTCTGCGTTTAAGCACATCACTTCTTATACTCGTTGACATATTTCTCATCATTGATCAATCACAAAGCTATGTATACGAATTTATTTTCTCCAAGCTTTTGCTCTCCAACGCATAAAAAGCATCTCGATATATCCTTCCATTTTACATTCCTTTGTTTTTTGCAGGTGTATGTGCATAGCAAAATCATGATAGTTGATGACTGTACATCCTTGATAGGATCAGCTAATATAAATGACAGGAGTTTGCTTGGATCAAGAGATTCTGAGGTTATCATCTTTTACTTTTGGACCCATTTCATTATATTTTTTATTATTCGGTCAGTTGTTTCAAGTTGCAGAACTCGATACTGTCTGATATATTTAAAGAGTTTGTGATTTTTGCCTGAACTGGAACAGTATGATTTATATCAAAATTGTTTGCATAATGGATCTCGTATTTTATTTTTTATTACACTTCCTTTAGAAATTATAAAACACAGGCTCTGAATTTAAAAAAAAAAATTGTGAATTCAGATTGGTGTACTTATTGAAGACAAGGAATTTGTTGATTCGAGTATGGGAGGGAAGCCTTGGAAAGCAGGAAAATTTTCTCTGAGTCTTCGCCTTTCACTATGGTCTGAACACCTTGGTCTTCATGCCGGAGAGGTTAGTACATCTAATACTTCCTAATCAGCCTCTCTCTCTCTCTCTCTCTCTCTCTCTCTTTTTGCATAATGACACACATCCCGGACACTGTTAATGAACTGCACTTGGATTGTGGTGAATTGACTGGAAATGGAGGATATGACTAACAAAATCTTTTGGCTGACAATGTATTGTTCTCTTTTTGTTCAGATTAGTCAAATTAGTGACCCAGTGGTTGATTCAACTTACAAAGATATATGGATGGCAACTGCAAAGGTGAGGATGATAAATGTTATCAATATCATCAAGTCAAAGACTTGCTCAAATTACCATTCACATTATTTGTGGAATTCAGATTTATTGAGATTTGTGTGTAGAAAAAGAAACTTTATTATGCTCCGTTTTCACCTTTTTGTTTTTTGAGAATTAACTGTTCTAAACAAGGAAAACAAATGTTTTAATATCATAAGTTTTTTTACTGAGGAAAAAGAAAAGAAAAGAAAATGCATGGGTTTTGTGAGGAAGGTTTCCTTAATTTATCTTTTCCCACTATATTCGTTTGTTCTTCCAACTAAATATGGATGTCCTATTGACAGACAAATACCATGATCTACCAAGATGTCTTTTCCTGCATCCCAAACGATCTTATACATTCCAGGTATACGCATTTGGCAACTACCACTCATATTTTCCCTTTTTTTCTCAGTTTCTAATACATCAACATCCTATGATTACATGCAGAGTTGCACTGAGACAATGTATGGCCTACTGGAAGGAAAAACTTGGCTATACTACCATTGATTTAGGGATAGCCCCAGAGAAGCTAGAATCATATCAAGATGGTAACATGAAGGGCACCAATCCCATGGAGAGGCTAGAGTCCGTTAAGGGCCACCTTGTTTCTTTTCCTTTGGATTTTATGTGCAAGGAAGATTTAAGACCTGTGTTTAATGAAAGCGAGTATTATGCTTCTCAAATTTTCCATTAGGTATGATCTGTATGGTAATTAAAGGCATCAAGATGAATGAGGGTAGACCACCATTGTTGTGTCTAAATGTGCAGAAATGGTTAATATCCTTGAACGCCATGAAATTTCTCTGTACAAAAGCCAAGCTGGTGAAACATACGTGGAAACAAGGGAAACAATGGACGTGAGCCCTTAAACTAAAGATTGAGAAACCAACTGGGTGTCTCACTATACCTAGAAGACTAGTTATTCAGGTATTTGATTCTTTGAGCTGAAATTTTGGCATCATTTGGCATTCAGGATGCATTTAGCAGCAGTTTTGGATATTTGATTGATATTGTTATTGTAATTTGATTGATCATTGTTGTATAATATTCAATATTTCAGGGTTTATTAAAAAAAAAAATCTATTTTCTTTTCATGTGGCCTCTCATTTTACTTTGTTTAGTATAGTTTAATATTTTATGGTTCATTTCATGGCGGCGTTGCAATTTCTTTTTCAACCCAAGATGCCGAAGTGATGGTGAATTGTGACATTTGGAGAAAAACTTCATTGCTGGATGAAGTGTATTATGGGATTGGAAATAGAGTTTATTTATTTGAATATGATGGGAAAATGAAATTAATGGGATTAAGATTTTAGAATCTACATAACGGAGACAAAATTGAAACTAGAATTCAACATAAACAAGTCAGTTCTGAATTTTTTACCATATCTGAAAATTGGTGCATGCAGTGAATGAAAATATCAAAATATCATAGAAGAATATGGAGGACAAATCAAGGAAATGAAAGGAGAAAAAATAAATAAAAAAGAAAGTTAATGATGGAGTATTTGATAACTTGATTCAACATTTAAAATTGAAAGTATTAAGTGATAATCAATTAAATTCGTTTGATAATTACAATTGATAAATTTTAAGTCATGAAATTTATTTAATTCTAAGTGAATTTATAAATATTAAGCATAAATATATACTATTATAAAGTCACAATCACTGCATCATTACTACAGCCATGCCCAGTGTTTTAAAAGAAGCGCCTAAGCGGTGCGAGGTGCACCTGAGGCCTCTCAAACATCTTGAGGCCAGGAGCAGTAGAAAAGGTACATTTGAGGCGCTTGAGATGCACGCCTCATGCGCTTCATTTAAATTTTGACTTCATCCTTATTCTTTGTGTGTGTAATCATATGGAATTACAACCCTTTTAATATAAAATGAAAAATGTTTGGGGGCCCTAATTCTGTGGCTCAAATATGGCTCAAATGGCCAAAACGACGTCGTTTTGGCCATTTTGATGTTGTTTTGTACTCAAAACGACGTCGTTTTGGCCATTTGAGCCACATTTGAGCCACAAAATTTGGGCCCTCTACCATTGTTGATATAAAATATAAACACATACTTTTGAGTTCCAACTTTTATATCAAAAAAAGTTCTAAGCATTAAGCACAAGCTCTGGGATTGTAAGATGAATATATGGCTTTGGGATTTCTTTCAATGTAGTAAATTATAATAGTTTCGGACGAATGATTGAAACTATCAAGCAATTTGGTTTCGATTTAAAATTAAAACCATTAAGGTATCATATGGTGTGAGTTCTTTATCTAAAAAAAGAAATAAATAACGTTAATAAATTGATAAAAAAAAAAAGATAAATAGTGTAGGGCAAAGTAAGATTGAATATTATTTTTGATAAAATTTTGAAACGCTGAATGTTATTTTTTATAATTTTTGAAATATTGAATGTCGTTCTCTTTTTATTTTATTTTTTTGAAATTATAAGAATATTTGTTTTGTGTTAAAAACTTACCTATATTAATATTTTGGTTATCTTTAACAACTTGTGCCTCGCTTCAATGAGATGCACGCCTCGCCTTGCGCCTCACGCTTGAGCTCCAAGAGACCTTAGCACCTCAATGAGCCTAGAACTTTTTAAAACACTGACCATGCCGCCGCCGCCATCACTACCATCATAATATTAAAATTAAAATATATAATTTAAAAATAATAAATTTCAAAAGAGATTGTTTGGAATGTGCTATATAAGTGCACTTTTTGACATTTTAACTAAAAAAAGTAGAAAAAAGAAAATATATGTTTAGAATAACTTTTTAATTTAAAAAAAAAAAAAATATATATATATATATATATAATAAAATATTATAATAAATATCAAAATTACCGTTCTATTCTTCTGACACATGCAACAGCACTATTGAGCTTTTCGTGTATTTCAATTTATTTCTTTCTATGAAATTCGTGGCTTACATTGGGCCACGTCAGTAGCATTTGGAGAAATATAATGCAAAGTGTCATGAAAAATGCTTGAGAGCACTAGAAATAGAGCACTAGAAGGAGTATTACTGATGTGGCAGTGGGTCTCGCCCACTTTCTATGCCTTGTTTCTTTTTTTTTCTTTTTTTTTTTATTATTCCCAATGCATTAGTGCTATTAGTGGTGTATTTTTTAGTGATCTAAATCATTGTTGAAGTGTCATTGCATTTGACGTCATTGTTTGCGTAATGCAATGCAAAGTCTAAGTTGTCAGACACAACCTTCTCGCCCAAAGTATTAATTTTTTTTAAACTTTTTTAACGACTTTCTAATTTTTAATCTTTTTTAAATAATGCCAGAGCTTAATCTTATATATATTAAATAAATTATTTTTAATTCAATATTTAAATTTATATCAGAGGCGTATTCAACTTAAAAAATTTAATATTCTATTTTTAATGCTTAATTTTTAATTTTTAATTTTATTAAAAAAAAATATATAAAAAAATAGAGAATTAATACGACACAAACAAACCAATAAACTGGTTAATTGGCTTGTTGCCAAACAACACCTAAAGAAGGCCTAAAAACTAAACAAGGAAAATTATTCAATACTCCCGAGCATCACGTGTCCATACATTATCCTCCCATGTCCAACATAAATTATGAACCCTTGTGTCTCTCCACTAATCAAAACCTTATGAAGCACCACGCGCAACTCGAATTCAGATACTGAAGATTACAAACAACGCCAACAGAAGGCCTAAAAACTATACTAACACACGCAACTCGAATTCAGATACTGAAGATTACAGCCAACCATTACTGATTGACAACCACACCCTTAGCAAGTAGATCCGATCGCCTCCGTATCTCCGGCGATCGTCATGTACTCCGGAGACGATCTCCGACTACCATTTGAACTCAATGACGAGTCCGATTTCGAAAGAATCATCTCCCCCGACGGCCTCCTCACCATCTGCGGCTTCGGTTCTCTCCTCTCCGGTACGTACAAATTACAATCGTCGTCGTTATCTTCATGAATGTTTGTTGTTGTTAATACTAATACTAATAGTATTAGTTTTGTTTTGTGATGCCGATTTGTAAATTGTACAGAGCGCAGTGCGAGGAGTACATTTCCGGAATTGATCAACTTCAGACTCGCCAGATTGAACGGCTTTCGTCGCATCTTCGCTCATGTGGCTCCGGTTTTTTTCGATCGAGGCATCGCCAATCCTCAAACAAAGGTTGTTTTGTTTTTTATGTTTTAGCGATGCTTGTTTGCTTGCTGAGCAAGCGAAAGAAAATAAAACTGCTTGTTTACTGCATTTCCAACGGTGCATCAATTTTTTTTATCAAATGTGAGTAAAAATTTGAATAAAAGCTTCCTTTGATATCATGTGCTCTAACGGAGAGTTTTGGCATCAAGCCATCGATCGACTGGCCAGTATAATTTTTTCACAGATTTTTGACTTGAGGTGGTCATCCGGTGACGACCGGGAGGACATCCGACAACAGTAATAAATAGTGATTTGATAAAAGAAACAGTGTCCTCACTTTGATAAAAGAAAAGTGAAATCTTTAATTTGATATCTTTTGATGCAACTGTTGGAGAAAAAAGGACTTATTTTTCATCAAATTCAAATTTGATGAAAGGTTTGAGTAACCATTGGAGATGGTCCTATAAAGTGTTTAACTGAATCAATTAATTGGCGTTTTTGTCTTAAATCCAAAAAGAGTTGAGAAGTTTTAGAGTAAAAAAATGATATTTTGTTTTCATTAGCATCTCCAACCCTTCACCCAATTTTTGATCAAAGTTAAATTTGACGAAAAAATTGGTGAAAATGACCTCCAATCATTTCACCAGCTTGTATCAAATCAAGTTTTCACCAAAATTTTCATCAAATCAAGGCAAAAACAAGTTCCTTTTATTTTATACCAAATTTGATGAAAGAAGCCTTTGGGGATAAGTTTGGAATTTTTTAAAAGGATTTGATGAAATTTTTAAGTGAGGATTGGAGCATTAAATTTTTTCACCAAATCAAGCTTTTAGTTAAATTTGATGAAATGCTATTGGAGCATCCATATCAAATCAAAGCTTTTAACCAATTTTCTACCCAAATTTGATGGAAAAAAATGAAGGATTGGAAATTCACTTCGCAGCCAAACGGACATTTTTCCATTTTGTTAATTATTTTTAGGGATAAACTTGGATTTGAATGTGTTGATGCAAACTGTATATACATATATTTTTCAGGAAATGTCAAGTTTAAGCGTGGAGCCATGTGAAGGTGAAACCCTTATTGTTACTGTTTTTGGCATTAAAAAATCAGAGGTATAAAATCTGTGAACGTGTTTATTTTGAAGTTCTAAACCTTAACAATGATTGTAAACTGAGATATCAGTTTCTTCATGTGATCAGATTCCTTCTTTTCTTCAGAGGGAGCACGAGTTTCGGTTTTTAGCTGTAAGGCGTTTTGTTGTTGAGTCATTGTATCTGTGTATTTGTATTACAAATTTTTCTGTTCTTTTTTTTACAGACATGCATAAAGTGCAATTGTAAATTCAAATGTTTCTCATGCAGGTCCTACCTGAAACACTTGATGGAAAGCTGTTTACAAGTCCAGCAGTGTGTGAAATTGGTCAATTTGTTTTGCTGTTATTGTTTTGATTTTCCCTGGAATGTTTTGTTTTCCTTTTGTAGTGGTGTGCTTTCAAGTAAGTCTGATGACTACTGGTTTGGGTATTGATGTAGGTGCTTTGTGCACGTTTTAGTGACGAGGAATATCTCCAAATTAGATGCAAAGGTATTCCCTCTGCAAATCTCTATTTGGTAATTTCCTTGAGAATATGAAACAAACGTAGATGTTGGCCAGCCAGTGTTAGCACAATTAAGGAGAATGATAGTTTTTATTTTACTTTCTAGCACCTTAATTCATCGTTTTGTGTTTCTCAAAACGATTTGAGCACATGAAATACAGTAAAAATACTTTGAAGTGAGGCTGCTTGTTCTGAAAATGAATCAAGGACTGCATAAACCTCAAAATACTTACACTTAATATATGATTGGGAGAAAAAGGAATCCACGATTTAATTATTTATTCTTTGTTTTATGATTTTAATTTGTAAAAAGTCAACCCTGAGTTCCTCTGGTCACTTTGGTCAAGAAAAATGAATCCATGATTTTGTCTTAGCAGTGCCAGCACTGCATGACATTGCTCTAACGGTTGTGTTTTCAAGTTTGATAGTTTTCGGTTCTGACATTTGACAGAATTGTAGAACCTTTTTTGTGCTTATTTTTCTTGGAGCTGGCCCTTCTATTCTTCTCTCTCCAGTGAGTTATGTGGAAAAGCTCTGTTCTTGTTTCAGACAATGCTTTGGTCTTTAATTAACCTTCAATTAGGAGTTGTGGTGGTGCCAATCTGATACCTTTGGCTAGTAGGTTTCTATCTAGTAGTGATGAAATTGAAAATTTTCATTTTGAGGATCCAAGGAATCGAATGTTTTGGTTTTGGACAATAGGATGCTGCACAACGAAGTGCTATAAGTGATTGCAAAGCAATCAAGTTTTTACTTTTTGATATCTATTTCCAGTAGTCCTGGAATTTGAGTTAAGTATTTTATTGTACAAGCAAAGGCTTGGGTCAAACCAAATCTAAAGAGAAAAATATGATCAATTTTGAGAACTTTGATCAAGGAAATCTCCTATATCTACGGACCTACGGTATTCCATTGTTTCTAGACATGTTTCAATGCATTTTTCCATATCTAATGATTCCCATCCTATTGCATTGAATGATTGAATGTGCGAGGTTCATACTACTATGCTGGCTATTGTTCTGCAGGAAGTCAAGAAATCTATTTTCAGCGATATGGACAATATAACATTCACAAGATCTGGCGTGATGATATCTTACCTTGCCGTCTTTATCTTCGGCACTGGTAAGTGCTAGTTACTTTGTCATCATACTTAAAACTATTGCTTTTGAAGGATATGGAAATGATATGCAACAGATAGAGTTTGAAACACAAGACATGATTGGCCCCTCTTCCTCAATGCTTCTCATCTATCAGCTTAGCTTTACTTTAAATGCCAATTACTCTGTTGTACATGAACTAAACATGATGGTGTGTATACTTTTGAAGTATTTTGGCAGCAAAGAATCTTGGTGATGAAGCCTACAACAACTTTCTAGATCACACTTTCCTTGGGGACAGGAAAACAACTATCCGGGAGTACTTGGTGACAACAGGTTCAGGCATAATGGAAGAGGAGCCTCTGGAATCAATAAAGGCCATTTACAGCGGTTGACAATAACAAGTCCATGGACCGTCTGTTTGGTAGCCTTGAAGGCTTGGTTTCTTTTTGGACTTGACATTGCTCAAACCTGCATTCATGTTGGCTCAAGAACAGGCAAAAAAATTAGGTGGGGAACTGGAAGATCTGAAAGACCACCTTGCTGATTATTATTATTATTTTGATTGGCTCCGAGTGGGAGAGTACATTTGGAATATTGTTATTTGAAGCACTCTAATTGTTTACCTAGAAGCAGATGGGAAAGTGCTGCAAGTTCTTTGCTAGTTATATCAAATATTTTGAATCCTTTTGTGTGTTGTCTTGATGGTGTATGATATGAATGCTGAGAATTACTAATAAATTTCCAGCAGTAAAAGATGGGAATTGAAGACAGCCATGGAAGCAAAGATAATCCATGATGCAAAAGCCCAAACCTTGCACCCTGATGCGATCTCTTAGAACTTGCAAAGCTAAATTCAAATCCAATTTACCTAGTAGGTTCCTCTCGGATTCAGTTTGATTTAGTGACCAAAATCACCCACAACTTATAATTTTAGTCGGGTAATTATTCAGTTGCCCATGATCCTAACTCAGCACGTTGATACGGTGCTCCTAAATCAATAAAGTAATAATCATGGTGTGGGTGGAAACGGTGGTCCCATCCATTCGCATCCCCTTCTGTGTGGTCTTATTGATAGGGTGAATAATTTTTTGTTTTAATCGGGCTTATAAACCTGTTAAACATTTGGCTTTGCTATGGGCTGCCCAAGTTCGACACCAATCCCCTTGCCAAATCCCAAGCCTCTCCAGCTCCTTTAGCCTGTGTTCGATTCGAATTTAAAATTTATAGAACGAAATTAAAAAGAAAGAGAACAATGATGAATGAAACGGAAAATTTAAAAATTTCCACAAATTCCTATCATTTATTTTACTCCACAAATCATAAATCCTAAACCAAAACCCAAATCTATATTGTCGTGTCTGCCAAATGGAGATTAAAAATTATGTAAGTCTGTGAAGGGAAGTAATAATTGTAGATCCCACATCAAAAATGTTGACGAATGAGGGGGGCGGTGTGTGCATATAACTAGGCGATTACATATAGAGATTACATATAGAAAAGAGAGTTAACCTGTGCTGTCGAGGGTGGTAGATGACTAGTCGATGACTTTATAGAGATGGCTAGTCGTACCAACACCTATTATTGACGAACACATCTTCTTTGATCAGGAAAATGACGAGTGGGTCATCCCTACTTCTAGGTGGACTTGTCCGTCAATTTTTGGAAGCCTTTATCTGCACCTTGCGTGTATGGTTAGGGCTCAAAAATTTCATTCCCACCTTTCAGGTTGTATTGGAATCACTTACAAAAAAAATTGTTACATTTCATCTATTCAAAGGAATGTAAATCACAAAAATTGCAGAAATTTGTTACACAGAATTGTCCAATTACTCCGAAACAAGGTCTGTCTCTCTCGGCCACCATCACTTCCCAACAAATCTCAAGCATTTGCCACTTCTGTATAAGCTCAAAAATTTCAAACCGCTCTTTGAAAACTAAAGGTATAACTTGAGCGTACTTGAGCGATATGATCAAGTCAACTAAAATCTAACTCAACCAAAATCTGTTAAAACTTCCCTTTCTCTAGTATATAAATTGCAACTATTAGTACAAACAACAACCCATGTGTTTCTTCAAAAGTGATATCAACCACAAACCAAACAGTAAATATAAATCTCTATTAACACAAGGCATTTTTTGCAAATGCATAAATTCACTAGTCTTGTATTCTTTTCATGTTGTACAACTACAAGCTTCATCACTTTCCAGCTCCCTAATTATTCGTTCCATAATCTTTTTGTGCATGGGCATGAAATGATCATTTATCATCGTTCTTGAGAGTCGGAGTTTACTATACAAATCTCTAGGCGTATGATAGATACCAACGTGTTCCTCGACAGGTCCATCGTGATCTGAATCAGTGGAATCAGACAAAGGCATAGACACCATATGTAATATTCTTCCAGGAGGATAGAACTGGTGGCTCTCTGAAACATCCGATGCAGAGATGGGCTTTTTGCTTTCCACTGCATCAACCAATACCTTCTCCTCTTCAATAATTTCTATCACTGCAGCTGCTGCTTCTTCCTCCTGGGCTCGGACACCAGCTTCGAGGTCATCTCTTCGGAGTTCCTTCTCCAATTCATGCCATAACTCACCTTCAGTCATGTCTTTTGTGGGGGATGTAATAATTGTGTCCACCGCTCCATGTTCCTCTTCATCTGTGTCATCGTGCCCTGATCCACCACTTGAAGAACAAACCTCAATGTTGTCCACCATTGGATGTCTAGTTACCACTTCAGCCACAAGAGATTCGGATGTTCTTTCAATTATAAGAGGAGCTCCTGACAAATCTTCTTCTTTAGAATTTGAAAGAGGGCCCACTGAACGACGTCGTGCACCCATACAAGACCATGATGATAGGGATGAGCGGGACCTTACAACAGCCTGAGCTACATTCTGTGCACGCCTCACTACAACCTACAATTGACCAAACAGCAATTGTAAGTTGCAATATGGAAAGGTGGGAACAAAGTAAACAGCACATGGCATATACTAAGGTTGCCTCCATTTTTTGACATTGGAAAATTAAGCACATGCTAAGATTGAAAACAACATTTATTTTCCTTCATTGATGATAGGGAACTCAAAAAAGTGCTTAAGCAGTCTGATGTAATGAATGGTACCCTTTTTGTGTTTTGCACAGACAGAGCTACAATGTACGACCTCTTCAAATATGGACACCTAGAAATTGAGCAAAATTTGTGTTCTACATTGACTCCTTAAATTTAATAATCACTGTCATTCAAAGGATCGTCACCTGACAAAGTTAGCTAGATGTTACCTGAGTACTGCTGGAGACAGGCCGCAGTAGAGCACCGGCACCAGCAACACTTGCTTTTGCAGTGGCAATCGATGGTAGACGAGACCCTAAAGCAGTTGCAGAGCGGTAAACAACATTTAGGACTCTCGTGCGCTCAACTTGATCCCGCAGATCGTTTAACCAAGAGGATGCTGTCACCTGATGATAAAAAAGGACTTTTAAGATTTCAAGCAATAATTTTTCATATTACATTATGATCATCAAGAACAAAGTTTCGATACCCCCAAAAAAAAATCTTTGATCAGGAGAAAGGGATGCTGTACCTCAGAACGAAGATCATCAACAGAAGCAGCTGAGAATGTAGGCACTAGGTCAGAACCATTGATAATTGTAGTTATGAAGTGCTCACCAGATTCTGCTAAATCCCATGTCATACTGGCAGCTGCAAAGTGTCAATTGTAGTAAAGAATCAGGGAAGAGCAACAAGCCATAGAATCCACTCTGACAAAAAACTTGACACAAGCTGATAGACTCCTCTTTGTATACCCTCATCCTAGCTTTCTATGCAAGGCAAGGAGATGACCTCTAATTAACACTGCCAATTACAACTTGTCTTTAAGAACTCCAGGCGGATTTTCATTCTAGCAATCCTCCCTATTGGAAACCTTAAAGTAGGCCTTATGAGGCTATTTATGCTGTGGTTTTGGAAAACAACCAACAGGGAAGTGGAATTTTTCATCAAGCATGACCTCATATTCCATATGCATACACTACAAAAAAGTTCAGATGCATTTGCTTCTTATCTTGCAATAAATATGTCATATTTTTATCCTAAGTTTAAAAAATAATACACGAGCAAGTGACCAGTTAATTGCCATCCTAATAATAAAAGAAGTTAACCACCACTTTTATCATTACATGCCTGGGGCAAATGAGACACAGGTGCATGAGGAGAGCTGTTTCTGTTCTCGAAGAATATATGTCAACAGTGCAGCAGTACCACCACCCAGTGAATGGCCAATAATCTGTATTGAATAAGTAAATGTTAGTTTCATGTATGTGGAGGTGAAGAAATATTGTACTATGAACTCCTACAAATTAAAGACCTGAACCTTATAATGTGTTAGGAGGGCAATAGACCAGTAAGGCATATAGTGCAACTGAATTAAAAAATTATAGTTTCGATAGGACTTATGAGAAGAATAAAATACATACAAAACCTACAAATCTGACCAATAGTAAGATATTTTCCCAATAAAATTGAAGAAGACATTCCCAACCACTGAACGATTACAATTTCGCAGAAGTAATTGGTTGAATCAAAACATCCATCAGTTGCCACAAAAAACATCTGTATTTGTTCCTCACAGTTGATTGATATTGTCAGTTAGCCAAACAAGGCCATTTTGCACTATTCAACAAGGGGTATACAACTACTGACATGTGTCTCTTTCTTTTGGCAGTGACATTGAGATTTTAGGTAATTTCTCCCTATTACATGAAAGCAATATTTACTATATAGTAGATCCAGCCAGATGCATATAGAGTAGCAGAAGGAAATCAAGAACAAAAACAAGAAGAATTTATTACATATTTGAGAAGTAATATCTACCTTAACTTTGTAGTCAGGATATTCATCAAGAGCCTTCAGAAGGCAAGAAGTGCTAAGCTTTGCAATCCAACGAGCAGCAGCAACCATCCCACAGTGTGCATATCCTAAAACCAGGTTGCTTATCCCACCATCATGTAAAACGGAATGGTGAAAAGGGACCCCTGCGCCCATTGCCGCAGTGAGTGTATCTTTGATGCTATGAGTACCCCGAATCAGTAGAAAAAAACTTTTTGAATTTTTATCACATATAATTGTAAAAGCAGGCTTCAGAAGCTGCATAAATTAAAGCAACATTTTCAGTTTTACATAGAAAAGCAAACAGAATGTTAGAACCTCCTTCCCTCCTGTGGAGTTTGCTACACGCGGTGAATGTTTTCAAATTTAATGCTGCAGTCCGTTGTAAGCAATTGACTTACCCCTGCTTTGGGCTTCTGGAGAAGGACATCTGCCTCAGAGTAGCCAGCAGTCTCCAAAAATATAGGAAATGGCTTCTTTGAGAAAAGCATGCAAAGGGTTAACAACCTCAAATATTGGTTCAACTCAGCAATAATTTCCATGCCTCGGAGTTGTACACAATTATCTCCAGCATACAAACTTGCAACTTGTACGTTACCCTACAAGAACACCATAATTAGTATCATCCCAGTCACACATTTACAAAGCCTTGAGACCATATTAATAAGGCAAAATGGAAACAGAAATTAAAAGCATGCATATCTATTAATGTTCGTGTACATTCTACTCAATCACCAATATTGCATATTTTTTTAATTCATACAAGTTGTAGAATTCCATTCAATAACTGATAGTAGCAGAGATAAGTAATTCATGTAGAATTCAAATTTACACAAACCAGATCAGTGAATTTATATCGACAACTCACTTTTATACAGATGCTCGATAAGCTCAACAATCTAAAGACTATTGTCACAACTTCTAATTTCAACATTCTCAACATCACGAAACACAGTGATCATCAAACAGCAGATTATAGCTACAAAAATGAGATATAGAGAAAAAAAAAAAAAAATACAATTTTTTTTTTTATACATCTTTTAGCATATTTGAGCCAGTAAGTAAAACATAATCTAGCAGAAATACAAAAAATAAACATTAAGAAAAGAAAAGCAAAAGGACACAATTAACTATGTAGAAACCCTAAAAATGGCATACCTGTCTTCGGATGAGATAGTTGATGCCGAAAGCCAAGTCTCCAATAGGCCATTTACCTAAAGTCTCGGAATACGTAAACCTAAGAGTATCAGACAGCGTCGCGATCGCTTCGAACCACGTCGCAGGCGCCTGAGCTGGCCTCCAAGCAATCCTCCTCCTCACCCCCACAGATCTACCCGATTTCGAGTACTCTCCTTCCTCTTCCCCCTTCGCCGCCGAAGGCCTCCGGCTCAGCACGTAGTACAGAAGCACCACCGCTCCCGCCGCCGTCGCCATTGTCGTCGCCGCCATCAAATCACTAAAAAATCAGTGATAAAAAAGTTCAATTTTGTACAGTTCTGGATCGAAGTAATCGAGCTTGAAATCAATAAATTGGCAAAAAAATCATGAATGTGACACAATTTAGGGCATTGTTGAATCGAAAACGAAGAAGATATATGCGTTCTTTATGGTACATATATATACATGCATGTATGTATGTATGTATATGTGAGTATATATGCGGATGTATATCAAGAGGGAGAAGAGAGAATGTATCGAGGTCTGAGAAGACGGTGGGATAACGGAGCCGGGAACGGAGGAATTTACGATAATGTCCTTTGATTGCAACAATTGAAGCGGAAGTGGATTTGAAAGTGAGGGGGTAGAGCGGTCATTTCGGGGGACGTATACGCATTGTGTTGTTGGGTAAAGGAAACATTAATGCGTACAAGTCATTTAAGCATATTGGCGAGAGAGAGAGAGAGAGTCTTATTATTATATTTTTAAAAAAATGTGGATACGGTGGTGGATATATTATACATATGGACTGGCATGAGAAATTGAGGCTGGTGGGGCCGGGTGAGTTTTGGACTTTTTGCTAAATCACGGGCCTACTGCAGTGGTTTGGGCTTTTTAACTGATGGGCCCACACTTCTCACATGAAGGCTAAGCCAGTTTCAACCATCTAAGGCTCCAAAACTGTGTTGAATGGGTTGCTTCTTTGGTTCAAACTGCGAATTCGTTCAGTTCATTAGTTCACCAGTCGCTTTATTGGTGCTCCCTTAGGTCAACTCCTCTACCCAACAATAAAAACTAGGTCAAGTTTTCAAAGGCGCTTTTAAATTTTTTTTTTCTTTTTTTAATTTATTTTTTTTATAGTAGAGTCTAAAATAGGTAATAGCCTAATAGGTAAGCAGTCATAGTTTTTTTTTTTCTTCTAAAAATTTTGATTATAAATGACCATGTGGATGTCTAATTGTAGTTCTTAAAAAAAATTGAAAGAACTCTATTTTGAAGATAAAATTTATTGTAAAAACAAATTTTATTTAATTATGTGATTGTCGTTATTCAACCATTCAAAATTTTTACATTAATGATTTGTTTAGCATGTTTTATAAGATTAATGATTTAGATTATTTTAATAAATTCAAAATTTGTTCCAGCAAGAGTCTTTAAACACAATATGCACCCAAATCCAAACTTACAATATCCACTCAACCTTTATGCTGTGTTTGGTTGGGAGATTTGGAGAGGGATTTGGAAAGGGAAAGGGAAAAGGTGTGTGAAACTATGTGAAATATAGGCATGATTTATTTACATTTCACCTACCTTTTCCATTTCTCTTTCCAAATCCCTTCCCAAATCCCCCAACCAAACACAGCATTAATGTTTTTCATTCTTTTAGTCCCACTCAAGCTTCCGATGTAATAAATTAGATTGTCATATGAATTCAATGGTAACAAGTGAACAAAAACTATATTCTTACATAAAAGCATTATTATTTAGGGTGAAGGAGGGTATAATGATAATATATGGCTTACCATTTGCTTGGCTAATTCAGCCCACCCACTTCCTAAAATGTCTCAATGGACGTCAAAATTTGCAACTACCCCAATTAACCTAGTGGTTATAGTCATTCATAATTTGGTTACAACATGTGAGACTTGAAAGGCTGACCGAAGCTATTTTATTGGTTGAGGTCCAAGTTGAAATCTGAGAGGTTTTAATGAAAAATGCTTGGGAGCACTAATTAGTGCTCCCACTAATTAGGTGGCGGTGGGTCCCGCCATGAATGATGTGATGTTTTGGTCTTGGAGTTGTAATTTTTTTTTTATTTTTTTATTTTTTTAATGTATTAGTGCTATTAGTGGTGATGTTTTTAGTGGGATGAATCATTGTTGGGTTTTAATAGTTACCATGATAATGAAATTTGAACTAGATCAGGAAAAGGTAATGACCTGTTTTTTATTTTTTGTTTTTCACTTTAGAACTCAACAATGCATTGTTTGTTTTGATATTAGCCTCTTCTCCTGGGATAAAGTATCTTGAAAAAAAAAAGTACTTATGTGTAAATTTTAATAAATAGATTTATTGTCTAATAGGTTCTATAGAAAAATTTTACCATAAAAAAAGTCACTAATTGTCAAATTTTAGCGACATATATAAAAAATTGTCACAAAAAATTTATTTTTAGCAACAATTTTACCAAGACTTATTTTCAATAAGACTTGATGAGAATTAAGTCTAACTATTAAGACCTAGTGATAGTTTACCCAAAAAAAAATTGAAAAATATGTTTCAATTTGACTTACTTGCCTAACGAATTAATTTTAAAAGAATTTTTCAAGAGTCCAGCACGTTATGAGTTCTAATAATTATTTTATTTTACAGTCTTAATAAATACCAAAATTGATGTCATAGTTCTATTACAAAAATGAACTCATACATTTTAACAATTGTCATAGAAGTTCAAAACACATTTTAACCTACTTCACAAAATAGGTCAATTTCTCTACTATTATTATTTTTTATATTTTTTTTTGTGACATTTTTTTTCTCTAAAAATCCTCCTTAACAACTCCCATTTTACGCTGTGTTTAATTGAGAGATTTAGAAAGAAAAAATAAAATATATATAAAATTAGGTGAAATATAAGTATATTTTATTCACATTTTACCTACCTTTTTTATTTTTATTTTTAAATTCCTCATCAAATTGCCCAATCAAATACAACATTATAGCACCCCAACCAAGTCGATAAACCACATAACACAAAATGGGTAGTTTGTGGGGCGTGTTCACGTGCAACATCTCATCGGATCAAAAATCGTAATAAAAATTGTACACATATTACATCAGGGGAGTCACCAACCCTACCCAACTCAACCCAACCCAACCCAACAAAATATATATGAGTTTGATTCACCAATTGCGTCTTGTCAATAGCAAAATTGAGAGTATGCCATCTTATATTATATATAATAGGTTTCACCAACTAGATTACACAGGTTGAGCTAAACCTTTAATTGCAGCCATTTGGAGGCATCTTAGGATCGGGCTAACATCCTACGAGATTCTTCAATATACTTTTTATTCATATATTAACATTAACCATGCCCATTAAGTGGTGGTTAACATTTCCCAATTTAAAAATCTATTTGGATTTATTACATTAGAAAAGAAGGATTTTAAAAGTTATCAGGCTGAGAAGTTATTTGATGTATTAAGAATATTACGTGTTCATATTTCCGTTTAGTATTGAGTGACATACAATTATTTTGCAATTTCATATTACATCTTAGTAGGAGAAAAAAAAAATTTACACAAATATAAAAGAGTGCAAGTCATACTTTCACCATCACAACCTTTCATACAAAATCACTTGTATCCCATATATGTTTTTGTAATTTTTTTTTTTTTATCTATTCGCTATTTTGAAAATCTCCCATAATTTTTTGGCATCATAGCCGGCAAAAGATGTCACCAACTGATCCACATTCAAAAAACTTTCTCTCCCGCAAAGTGTGCCCTTTGTTTTCTTAACCGCTCCACCACATTAAGTTCTTCTTAAGAGCACAAAAATGCGTAACCGCTCCACCACGTTAAGCTCTTCTTAAAAGCACAAACATGCGTGTCTATCAAGTCAACATCCACACACAAACACAAACACAAAAGACATATATATGGGATTGTATGTAAGTTTGTGTGTATAATATAAATATCTCTCTCTTTCATCTATTTGTCAATGGGAAGAATCAGAGAAGAAGAACCAGATCTCAAGTCCCAGTTGGTGACAGAGATTTGCAACCTATCCAAACGCGCCATCACGTGTGCTCATGGCAGTGGTCGCAGCAACCCCACCGGATCACCTTTCATCGACTGGTTCCTTGTTCTTCGAGTACGTTTTTTTCTTCAAACATGTCTTCCTTTCCAATTGTAAATTCTGAGTTACTGATTTTGTTTTTAAACTCTTGGGTTTTGGTAGGTTGAAGAAAATGAAGGGTTGGATGTGATCAGGAAGCAATACCGTAAACTAGGTATGTTTTTGTTCATCTATACTATTATACATATCATATATGTCAGCACATGATTTAGTATCTTTATCTATCTATCTATCTATATCTATATGTATACTATTATAAATTGAACACTCTTGTGGTGTCATGAAGCCTTTGTTTAGAGGAGGAGACTTGAATCTTAAACTTATGTCAAATGAATAAGACTCTTACCACTTGAGTAGAACACAATATATAATAAATATTTTATTTTATTTTTATTTATTTAACTTCACACGCGATGCGTGTGACAATCGCTAGTATTATATATGTGAGCACATAATTTGATGTCTAATAGTGTAGTAGCTTCTCCTTCGGTCGCGAATCAAATTTTCCTATCTTAAAATAAAAAAAATATTATTCAAAGGCGTAAGTAAGATTTGAATCCAAAACTTTAAGTTTCATTAAAAACATTCTTACCATTTAGACAAGATACATATTATGATATTAATTTCTTTATTATTTATTTTTATACTTATTTGAATTGTATACGTATTGCGTGTGATACTCACTAGTATAAAATAAGTTTGCAATCACGGGTTCCACTCTTACAAGTGAATGTGTCGCTCATTAGAAGTGAAATGTGTGGCGTTTCCAAGTCTTTTAGATAATCCAATTTCAAAAGTATTTGGGATGAGCAGTAAACTAGGGCATTCTTAGCAATCTTTTTTTTCTGATGCACCGGGAGGTACCTTGACAACCCAATTGTAAGGGGTGAATAAATTCGAACGTTTTGAGCAATGTTTGGTTGTTTTGGATTCGGACTTAACTTATACATGTAGTTAAAATGAATCCAAAGTGACCGAGGCTTTTTTTTCAAAAAAAGGGAAGACTGTTTTAGTTCATCAATGCTGAAGAAGACTGTTTTGTTGTCAGCTTTACAACTTCATCCTGATAAGAACAAGCATCCCAAAGCCGAAATTGCCTTCAAGCTTGTCTCAGAGGTAGGTTTATGCACTATATACATACATATGCATTATATTCAATCAATAATCCATAAATATGGCAAAGAAGAAAAGCTAGTATGCAATCATGAAAATGATATATGATGGTACATGATTTGACACACCAAATTTTTGATTTGGTGGTTGGGAACAGTTAAAGATAAAGACTCCAGGCCTGTTTTTTTCAAATAAATTATGTCAAACACATTTTCACAAAATAACCCATTTAAAACTTTTTTTGCATCTTGAAAAATAACCCATCTTATTTGAAGATGATTGGTATTTTCGAACTTTTCATTGTTTTAGTTTTCAAAATCATGAAAAATGAATAAAACAAAAACAACACGAAATAGGCCCGTGTTTGAGAAACACACTGTTTATGGCAGGCATATGCATGTCTTTCTGATAATGCAAGAAGAGCAGAGTTTAACTTGGAGAGACAGAACAGCAACTGCAATGAGTGCAACAGAACAGGATATGCAACCTGCAATGGTCCTGCCACTCGAGATGCAAAAATCAAGGGATCATTTCCTATACAGAACTCGAGGTCTCGAAAAATCAAGCAACGAATAAACCATCTCAGAGCCAGATTTTCAGAAGAGGCCAGTGTGATTGAGAATTGTTTGAGGGCTATCAGGACGTCAACAAAAGGAGAACTACCAGTCTTCGATCCATCAACAAAAGAACACAAGATCTTCAACCCATCAACAAAAGACCACCCAGTCTTCAATCCAACTGATTACCTGTTCCAAGGCTACCCTCACCACCAGAGGACAGGAGTTCACAAGAAACCTGAGAAATTTCACTACTCGTGGGCAGAAAATGTACCGAATTATGAGCCGCGGAGGTGTGAGTCCCCAATCTATGATTTCAGATCACAAAATGGTGCAATTAAATTCAAATATTCTTGTCTCAGATAATCTACAGCAATCAAGAATCGTCTTGTCTTAGACACCGTTTCACTAATTAGGATTTAAAGTCTAAGCACATCAGATAAAAGTATGAATCAGTTTTTCATTTAATTGTAATATATTCAAGTTTCATAATATTAGATTGCCATTTATTCATAATGTGGCGCTTAGTTACACTTCTGGTCATGACTCCTAGTTATGAACAATTCTTTCACAGCCATCATAGATAGAGTAAAGAAAAATGAGAGTAAACCTTTGGTTTTTTTGTTCTTATCGCTTAGTTCATGCCTATCTCTATCTATCAAAATAGACCTTATTTGAAATGGAGAAAGATCAGTCCACTATTTAGAATGGATTCGGCAAATTCACATACATAAAAAAATAAAAATAGAAAGTGGTGAAGCTTGAGTCTACTTTCAAATTAGAGTTTCGACTACATGACATTTCGATTAAAAATGATACAAAGGTGAAAACATTGCATACTACCTATATACTTGGTTTCATCCCCTTTTGTGCTTCATGGTGAATTACTACTAAATAAAACAAAAATTATTGAACAAAACACAATTCATAGAAGATGATTAAAATCCAAATTGAGATTGAAATTATTGGTAATAGACGAGACTACTACCTCATATATGATAACTATGCCAAAATTTGATCCATGTAATTTGCCTGCACTCTCGACACATGTATCTATGAGACTCTGCAAGACATGCCCAATTTAACCTCTCAAAGCAATCTAGTCTACAAGTACAAAGTGGAAACTAACACTCCATACTCATGTATATTCTCAGTATTGACACATAAAATAATAAATAAAATGTGATCATTAGAACATTATTATTTGCTACAACTGCATTTATGAGTTGCAAAATTAAGTTCATTTGGTAGATACCGCATTTTCATGGCACCAAGCTAACAAAAAAAGATTTCTTTGCATACATAATTTTTTTTTTTTGTTAATTTTTTATTCCATTCCATCATACTATTATGGACAAAATTACACAAAGCCAGAGACGAGGGTGTAATTGAAAATCCAATAATGAGAACAATAACTTAGCAGACAGACACATATTATACCTTTGACAGTTTTCTTTCGATTGGCGGCTGATATTTCACGAACTGAGACTCCGACTTTGTGAGGTTGTCGTTGTTTTGGTGATTTCAAAGGCTTCGAGGTTTGTTTCACTTCTTCGGATTCGATTTCAATTGTTGTTGGTTTTGGTGATTTAAAAGGCTTCTTTGGAACATTTGTTTTGGGTGATTCAAGTTTAGGTGTAGTTTGAGAATAGATTATATTAGTAATTTTTTAATTTTTTTATGAAAATGTATGAAAAAAATAGAGAAAGTAATATGATAACTTATAGTAACTTTTTGACTAATATATATAGTTGACAAATGAAACCTTAATTTCACTTATCTCTCCTTCTACGAGTTTGACCTGACGTAAAGGTGACGTGGTTTGAGGGACTTGTTATGAGGCTTTGTTTTTGTTTTTCTTTAAAAAAAACAAAAAAACGAAAATTGAATTTCAGAGTAAAATAATTATTTTATTTTATTTTATTTATTAAAATGTTTTCAATTTTTATTTATTTATTAATATTTAGTTGTGATTTTGAAAACTAGTATGCAGATGCTGGTCATAGCTGTAGCGACATTGATAAACAATCAGTTTGGAAAATATTTTTTAACTTGTCAATAGTACAAAAATCTTTTTCCTTCAAATAAATTTGTTTTTCAATGAAACGAAAAATATTTTCGTTCACTTTCATTTACTATCATACTAAATGTTAAAAAATATGAGAAAAAAAAATTCTCGTTCAAACAAACGGAGAGTAAATAGATAAAGATTCTTGAGAGGGTAATTTACATAAATAAATTGGACCGAGATTGGGTAATGGGCCGCCTTGGGCCGTAGTAAGAAAGGCAGAGTAAAATGGCTTTTTTCATTAGCTCGATCCAAGAAGGCTTTTTTGTTATCTCGGTCGCCACGGTCAAATTGGTTGGCCCGGTCGTAATCTTTAACCGAGGTATACCTAGCCTTCTTCGGGACTTTTGTTCTTGGTTAACTCGGTCCAACTCTTCTGCAGATAGCTCGGTCTTGGTATGCAAAGCCGAGGTAGGAGAAAAGCAAGGAAGAGCCGAACTAACAGTTAAATCGGTCACTCTAGTTAGTCTAGTGTGGCAATGTTATTTCGGTCGTATGGTAGTCCGGCCATGGTAAAACCATCTCACTTGGTTTAAGCAGTGAGGGGGGTGTTGAAAGATAAGCATTATCCTTCAGGAGTATGAATCCTAGGAGGACTCTGCATGGAGAAATAAAAGTCCTACTTGGATTATGCCACACGAAACCTATAAAAGCTCACAAATATCACCTTTGGAGAGGGAACACATTACTTTGATCTTCAAATACACAGAGCTTTTTGTCTTTGTCTACTTTCCTGACTTAGGCATCGGAGGGGTTTCCGGCACACACCCGCCGGCTAGCTCACGTTTGTGTTTTCAGGGAGTAAAGTGACGACGTTTGGAGGAGCGCAGACTTGATCAACAGGATTATACGAGAAGGTTTAGTTCTTTCCCGTACAATTGGCGCCGTCTGTGGGAATAACAGACAGAACAAAACCTCTTGATCAAGCTTCTCCTCTTTAGAAGCAATGGCGCACAACGAAGATTTGCCCCAGTCCGCCATCGATGGACAAACACCGGAGGGGGGTGCAAGACGCGAAGGCCTACCTTCTATCCCTCCCATAGCGGATTTAGAGCCATAGCGACAAAATCCTAGGAGGGATACAAGGGGGAGGAGGCGGACTAACAGCCCCCGTCACTCTCATTGACAAAGTCCTGATAGACGAAGGCGGAGGATTGATCCTCAAGTTCTGGAAGACCGCGTGAAGAAGCAAGATGAGTTAATAAGGAAGATGACGGCGGACATGGAGGCCATGAAGCGCCAGATGAAGGGAAAAAGAGTGGCGACAGGAGAGGGACGCAAAAGCAAGACGCCCCCTCGCCGCTCAGAAGACCATGGAAGGCATTCCATACCATCACAAGCAGAGAGTAGAAGCCTCAGAACAGGCGATACTCAATCCAGAACCACCAGAACTTGTTTCTCCAGGTCTAAAAGAACGAGATCATTGAGGTCTTACACGGAAAGAAGTACCTATCGACCCTCACGCTCGCACCAAACATCATCCAGGCAGATGGAGTTACCAAGATCATCCGATTTGCGGAACATGTTGGAAGAAAAGGCACGACGGAAGGAGGATACTAGGGCGCGCAACCCTCACAGGGTATCTGCCCTTTAGCGGGTGGCTCCTCGGACGCATGGAAACGTCGAGGTCGGAATGCCGTCGCCACGCCCTGCCTACGAACCAACGGACAAAGCATTAGCAAGGCTGCAGACATCGCCGTTCGTTCCGGCAATTGAAAACGCTCCCCTTCCTTCAGGTTTCCTTCAACCAAAATTCACCACGTACGAAGGGAAGACGGACCGTTACATTCACCTAAGCCACTTCCGCCAGGTTATGGCGGTATATCGGCGAAACGAGGCTTTGATGTGCATCATCTTCCCATCAAGCCTTGGTGACCTAGGCTTGACTTGGTTCGAAAAACTTCCAGAAGGCAGCATAGCCACCTGGGCGCAATTGGCAGAGGCGTTTGTCACAAGGTTCAAAACGAACACCAAAACCCCGGTGGAGATTGACCAGTTACTCTCCATCGACATGGGCCAAAAGGAGACACTAAGATCCTACAATAGTCGCTACTGGGAGACATTCAACGAGATTGGGGACTGTCCCACCAATCTCGCCATCGCACAGTACAAAAGAGGCCTTCCAGTTGGAAACAGACTAAGGGACTCAATCACCATGACACCACCCCTCACCATGGAGGCCTTGATGGAAAGAGTACATCAGCACATCAGGGTGGAAGAGGATGGCGCCCGTGCCAAAACAAAATCTGGCACAACCGTAGTACCAGATAAAAAGACCACAGCAAAGATCAACGCGGTAGAACGTCCAAACAAAAACGGACGAGGCAGGCGGGACAACGGAGAAAACCAGGATAAAAGATGGTTGAGAATCCGTACTGCCATAACCATGGTATTCAAGAAACCAATCTATCGGATTCTGAGTGAAATACGCGATGAGCCTTTCGTCAGATGGCCAGCTAAGCTAGGAGAAGCACAGAAAGACTATGACGAAAGATCGCGTTGCACCTTTCACAAAGAAAAGGGGCACCGCACTGAAAATTACATGCCATTGAGACAGCATCTGGAGGAGTTGGTGGCAGACGGTCACCTGGATAAATACATTGAAGGAGGGACGCAACCAGCCCCCCAGGACCACAATAACCCCAATGGAATGCCAATTGACGCCCCACCTCAAGGTGTGATCAATGTGTTGCATAGGGTATTCGAACCTGAGCATGTATGCGAGCTCAGAGGATCGATCAAGAAGGCTGAGCACTTAAGGGAGGTACTAAGTGCCTAACCTACCATCAAAAAGGGGAGAACAGAGGCCACGAACGTCATGTCTTTTTCAGACAAGGACTTGGAAAGAATATATTGCCCCTACAACGATGCACTAGTCGTCACCCTCCGCATCAAAGATTATGACGTCAAACGAATTCTGATAGACCAAGGCAGCTCGTGTGAGATAATGTACTACGACACCTTCAAACAACTGAAATTGAAGGACGAAGACCTAGCACCGGCTGTATCCCCCCTGATTGGATTCAACTCAATGCCAGAATAGCTAGTCGGCAAAATCATTCTTCCAGTCAGGGCATGAAGCGTGACAAAACAAGTGGAGTTTTGGGTGTTAAAAGTCCCTTCCACTTACAACATAATCTTGGAAAGAATGTGGCTGCATGCCATGCGATCTGTGGCGTCATCCTACCATCAAGTAATGCGGTTCCCCAACGAAGTTGGTATAATTGAAGAGGTCTTTGGAGACCAAATTATGTCTAAACAATGCTTTGTCACGGCTAATGGCAGCCGTGCTGCCAAGGGATATGTTCATTCGATGGAAGAACCTGAGAGTAATGAACTGTTCGCAGATGTCGGCAGAGCAGCTGATCAAAAAGCGGTGGAAGATTTGGTAGAGGTAAGAATAGATGAAAAGAACCCGGATAAGTTCTTTTTGCTCGGTTCGTCGTTGTCCAGCACTGAGAGATTAGAGGTCTTGGAATTCTTGACCTCTAACATCGAAGTGTTCGCCTGGACACCCTACGACATGCCAGGCATTGATCCAAACTTCATCTATCACCAACTCAATGTCCACCCATCTGCCAGACCAATCATTCAGCGCACTCACAGATCGGCACTCCACCACGCCGAGATAGTGGCGGAAGAGGTGGGAAATCTGCTAGAGGCAGGAGCTATCAGAGAGGTGCACTACCCCAGATGGATTTCCAACACAGTCGTGGTACCAAAGAAGAATGGCAAATGGCGTGTCTGCGTCGACTATAAGACAGTTAACAAAGCATGCCCAAAGGACAGCTTCTCCCTACCACGGATAGATCAATTGGTAGACCTAACAGCGGGGCACAACCGGCTTAGCTTTCTGGATACATACAGAGGCTACCATCAGATTGCCATGTACGAACCAGACCAGGAGGTCACGTCCTTTACCACTCCAAGAGAACTGTATTGCTATAAGGTCATGCCCTTTGGCCTAAAGAACGCAGGGGCAACATTCCAGAGAATGGTCACCAAGATGTTTGAGCCGTTGTTAGGCAGAACAATGGAGGCTTACATCGACGACATGGTGGTCAAAAGCAAGGACGAGAACGACCATCTAAGGGACCTAGGTAAGATGTTCCAGATTCTGAAGAAACACAAGTTGCGCCTTAATGCATCTAAGTGCGTGTTCGGTGTAGGATCTGGCAAATTCCTGGGCTTCCTGGTGACCAACCGAGGTATAGAGGCAGACCCCTCCCAGATCAAAGCTATTCAGGATCTGAAGAGGCCTAACTCAGTAAAGGAAGTGCAGCATCTCACCGGCATGGCAGCTGCACTCAACCGATTTATTAGCCGGTCGTAAGACAGACTACGACCATTTTTCCAAGCGTTGAAAGCTAAGTTCGAGTGGGACGAAGAATGCGACCGCGCTTTGGAAAGCTTGAAAGAATACATGTCTTCTCCACCACTACTGGTAACCCAAATACTTGGAGAAGAACTCTTCATGTACCTGGCAGTCTCTCAGCACGCAATTAGCGCAGTGTTGGTTCGTGCGGAAAGAATCCAACATCTGCCCATCTATTATGTCAGCAAGACATTGCTGGGTGCCGAAACAAGGTATTTGCCACTGAAAAAATTGGCATTGGCCTTGATAATGGCCTCGAGAAAGTTATCGCACTACTTTCACGCCGACACCATAGTCGTCCTCACAGCTTTCCCATTAAAAGCTTTGTTTGAGAAGGCAAACTTTTCTGGGCGAATCTTGAAGTGGGCAGTAGAGTTGGGACAATTCGACATCAAGTTCCAATCCAGAACCGCGATAAAGGCCCAAGCTTTGGCAGACTTTGTCGCAGAATTTACCCCAGAAAACCATCATATCTGCCCAGTCGACCTGACTGACACAAACATACTAGGGGAAGAAGTTGACGCCGAAATAGCGCAACCCTTGGTGCAGGATACTCAGTCGGACCCCAGTGCAGACCGGAATAATGAGAACAAGGAAGAAGCGAACCACGCTACACCGAGCCAAGACTCACCAACAAAAAAAGACTTGGTACAATCAGATAGCGAGAGGCAGACAGCAAGCATGGACTTTGAGAACACCAGCAACATTCTTGACCCCACAACTTCATCTGACCCCTCCACTTGCTGGAAGTTGTTCATTGGTGAGATGTGGAAGATCTTTGTGGATGGAGCATCCAACCGGCATGGTGCAGGACTTGGCATAGTCCTCATCTCACCAGATGGCCTGGTGGTGGAGCAAGCAATCAACCTTGGTTTCCCAAAATCAAATAACGAAGCAGAGTATGAAGCGCTTCTGGCAGGACTCAGATCAGCATTCTACATGAAGGCCACCGAACTAATGGTCTACAACGACTCACAGCTGGTGGTAAACCAAATTTCTAGCGACTATGAAGCAAAGGATGACAGGATGGCCAAGTACCAAGAATTGGTCAGAACAGAGATCAAGAAATTTGAAGTAGTAAGAATAGAACAGATTGGCAGGGAGGAAAACAGCAGAGCAGACGAACTGGCAGGCTTTGCATCAATGGCAGATACATTCATCCCTCACCCACTACTAATTGACTACCTGCCGAGACCAAGCATTGAAGACCCCGAAGTAGAAGAGATATGCTGCGCCGAATTAGGCCCCTCATGGATGGATCCCATCATACTGCTCTTAAAAGACGGCATCTTACCAGAAGACAAGAAAAAAGCCAACAAAATTCGAGCAAAATCGCAGCGATTCTGGCTCTCCCCATCTATGGCATTGTACAAAAAGTCATTCTCAGGACCTTATCTAAAGTGTGTCCACCCCAGTAAAGTAGAAGCATTCTTGTTCGAAATACATGAAGGGGTGTGCGGAAGCCACCAAGGAGGAAGATCGTTAGCTTACAGAGCCATTTCGCAAGGATACTGGTGGCCATACATGCAAGCAGACTCAGAAAAGTATGTAAAGAAGTGCGAGAAATGTCAGAAGTTCGCACATCAAATACATCAGCCGGCCAGAGAACTCCTACCATTGACCAGCCCATGGCCCTTTGCAATGTGGGACTTGGACATAGTAGGACCACTTCCAACAGCGCCCGGAAATAGGAAGTTCTTTCTCGCAGCAACAGACTACTTCACAAAGTGGGTGGAAGCAGAAGCATTGGCATCAATCAAGGAAAAAAATGTGAAAAAGTTCGTCTGGCAGAATATCATCACTCGATTCGCTATACCAAAAGCCTTAATATCAGACAACGGGACACAGTTCGATGGAAGAATCTTCAGAGGCTTTTGTGAAGAATACAAGATAGAGTTTTACAATTCCACACCAGCATATCCCCAAGCAAACGGTCAAACAGATGCATCAAACAAGGTCGTTTTAGATGGATTGAAGAAAATGTTAGAAAAAGCAAAGGGCAAGTGGGCAGAAGAACTCCCTCATATTTTATGGGCTTACGGCACCACACCACGACGATCAACTGAAGAAACACCATTCTCTTTAGCTTATGGCATGGAAGCAGTGATCCCACTGGAAGTTGGTCTCCCCACAATTCGAAGCAAAAATTTTGATCCCAATTTAAATGGCGAAGCCATAACATTGGAACTTGACCTTGCGGAAGAAAGGAGAGAAAGAGCACTAGTCTACATTGCCTCATATCAACAAGAGTTATCCAGGAAATACAACAAAACAGTGCATCCAAGGCAATTCAAGATCGGAGATTGGGTGCTGCGCAAAGTGATGGGAAACACCTTGGTGCCAGGAGATGGCAAGCTAGGGCCTAATTGGGAAGGTCTTTATAAAGTGGTTGGGTTAGCAGGCAAAGGGGCATACCACCTAGAAGACAAGGACGGCAAAGCAATCCCTAGGCCATGGAACACCGCCAATCTCAAGTTATTTTATTTTTAGCTTTCCTCTTTCAAGCATGTGTAATTTTTTCTTTCCTCAATAAAACAAGTCGATTCTTTTCAGCATAATTGTTTTCTGTAAAAGTTAGTTTTAGTAAGTTAGGGATATTGAAAACATGGTTGGCTGGAAGAATCAACACCCCTCCTAAGCCCAGGATAAGGATCCAGGCTGCAGGACGTTTGGTCGGAATAAACCAAACACTTCACTTTAGATTGGCTGGAAGAACCAACACCCCTCCTAAGCCCAGGATAAGGATCCAGGCTGCAGGACGTTTGGTCGGAATAAACCAAACACTTTACTTTAGGTTGGCTGGAAAAACCAATCTAAAGGTTGGCTGAGAAAACCAACACCCCTCCTAAGCCCAGGATAAGGATCCAGGCTGCAGGACGTTTAGTTGGAATAACTAAACATTTTATTCTAAATTGGCAGAAATAACCAATTTAGAGGTTGGCTGGACTAAACCAACTCTTGTACTCTTTTGCCGAGGAAAAGGACATCGGCTAAAGAATGGTTGGCTGGACTAAACCAACTCTTGTACTCTTTTGCCGAGGAAAAGGACATCGGCTAAAGAATGATTGGCTGGATTAAACCAACTCTTAGTACTCTTTAGCCAAAGTAAGGACATCGGCTAAACGAGTGGTTGGCTGGACTAAACCAACTCTAGTACTCTTTAGCCGAAGTAAGGACATCGGCTAAAAAAGTGGTTGGCTGGACTAAACCAACTCTTAGTACTCTTTAGCCGAAGTAAGGACATCGGCTAAACGAGTGGTTGGCTGGACTAAACCAACTCTAGTACTCTTTAGCCGAAGTAAAGACATCGGCTAAAAGAGTGGTTGGCTGGACTAAACCAACTCTAGTACTCTTTAGCCGAAGTAAGGACATCGACTAAAAGAATGGTTGGCTGGACTAAACAAACTCTTAGTACTCTTTAGCCGAAGTTAGGACATCGGCTAAAAAGTGGTTGGCTGGACAAAACCAACTTAGAGGATGACTGAATTAAACTCTTATTACTCTTCAGCCGAAGTAAGGGTTTAGGCTGAAGAGTAATTGACTGAATTAAACCACTCTTGGTACTCTTCAGCCGAAATAAAGTATATCGGCAAAAGAGTGGTTGGCAAGTAAGGTCAGTCAGATGGCACAGCTAAGACCGAAATAAAGTATCTCGGCCGAAAAACAGTATGTTTCAAGTTGCAGTTAGAAAGCATGCTCAAACACGAAAGTAAACCAAGATAACAGTTGGAGCAATAGAAGTCATTGAAAAGTCATTACAGGTACAAGCATACAGATCAAACCGGAATAAGTGTTGAGCAGAAAAGATGATTTTCATTGATCAAATTCAAAACAAGTACAAAGGAGGGGCCACAGCCCGGTTACAAGAGCAAAAAGAAAAAAGAAGATACAAAATCAGTTAAAGAGATCGTCCAGATCAGCATCCAGCTCAACTCTGAGTTCGGTCTCAGCAGGAAGTTCGGTCGTAGCTAGAACTCGGTTGGGCTCGGTTGAAACAAGCTCTTCTGGGTTCAGCTCAGTTGGAGACACGACTATAGCATCAGGTGCTGGGGGATTGGAGATCACTAGAATTGGAGGAGTAGGCTGGCGACCGGGCTGGAAGCCATCTTCATAAGAAAAGCCTTCATCTCCACCCTCTTCAAGAAATTGCTTCTGAAGGTCGGCAGCATACTCCGCCAATGAGACCGGAATGAAATACTGAGAAGCATTGTAGACCTCAGTTTCGGGCTCACAACCGAGCTGCTCCACAGCACCTCTCCAGCCGCACTTGAAGAACAAATCCTTTGCTGCTTCACATTGTTTGATATAAAAGGCTTCGCCGTCCTTAAAACCCCGGAGCTCGGCGTCTTCTGCCTTCTTCTTCAGCTCCGCTATCTCGGCGTCCTTCTTACTTTCGAGCTTAACTAGCTCACGAAGGTACTTATCCTTCATCACAGCTAAGGCCTTCTGTTTGTTTGCATCGGCCGAGGTAACTAGTCCGGTCAGGCGAGCTACATCGGCCTCTAGCTCGGCTGTTTTCTGGTAGGACTCCTTCAGTTCGGTTGTTTTTGCTTCAACCTCTGCCATGGCTTGCCTTGCTGTGTTCCTGAGCTCCAACACCTTTTTATGCGCAATTTGGCCCTTTTGCACGGCCTGAAAAAGAAATTAATGACAAAACCGAACAGAAAGTTGGTAATATTTAGAGAGACAAGAAGAACAACTTACCAGGATCATTAATTTCGTGGCCGAGTGGATGGCCTTTAGCTCGGTCAAGTTCTTATGGTGCTCCATGTCAGCTGAGAGGCACACACTCTTGGCAAGGTTGAAAGCCATCAGATGGTCTTTTTTAGCGACAACTGAATCAGTGTCCTGAATATCACGGTTCTGGAAAGTCAGTTTGGGTGCCCATTTGGAAGAGCTGGCTCGGTCGGCGTGCTCCGGTTGCGAGCTCGGTGGAGGGCTTGGTGGCAGAGTGGTTTCGTCTTCATCAACTAAGCGTTGTTCGGTCTGGATAGTACGGGCGCGCTTAGTTCGGCGTGATGAGGAGGGTTGTTGTGATGGTAGGCCATCACGGTTTCTTGTGTTTGGTTTGGTGGTGGTACCTCGGCCTTGTTTGTCTCGGTCAAGAGAGCCCTGACTCTGTTTCTCTTAGCCATTTCTTCTTCAACAGTCAGTGGGATTGGGTTAATTTGTGGCAAGGTTGGGTCCGGTTCAGGGGCGTCCTCCAACAAAAAGTCAGTTGCTCTGACTTTTTGGCGGCCGCTATATCTATATGTCGGTTCGAAATTTAGAAGTTTGGCCCAACTTCTTTCTGGAAAACGTAGCGCAGCGCGGATAGTGTTCAGGTTGGGGTAACTGTACAAGGATTGAAGATAGGCTGAATCTGCATAAAGAAGACAAACTGTTAGTTCGGTTCAGGAGCAGGTAACCGAAATAAAACAAAGCATGCCAACAAACCGAAGTAATTATACCAGGTTCTCCTTTATTCCAATTTATACTTCGGCCAGGGATCTGGGCTTGCTGGTCTTCAAAATTGCCAGACACCCAGAAAAAGTCATCATCATTCAAGTCTTTGTCCGGTGTGTCTTTTATTATTTTTTCTCGGCGGCGGCGTATTCTAAGATAATAGACCAAGCCATCTTCTTTTGACCCTATGGAGTATTGGTGGAAGATTTCGACTAAGCCAAGGTTAATGCCAGCTCGGCTATGCCCATTATTATGTGGTATGAGTTGGTGGAAAGTTGGGTTGGACATATTCTCGTTTGCCTAAGGAATTCACAAATTAAGGGTTGGACTGGAAATCTTAGTCCGGTTTCTATTATTGATAAAAGGGTAAAGGGTACAAAGCCCTGGTTTCCCCAAGGTATAGCATCTTTTTTGGCTAAGGTTAGGTGGACATCGTCAGGTATGTTATAATCCCTTCAGAATTCGGCCAAGCCGCCTGGTGTTTCTACCAAAAACCTATATTTACCCATTTATTCCTAAGTTATGTATAAATTATGCTTGGTGCTAGCTCGGTCGGAAAATGTTGCTGTGTAGCTCGGTTGAGCGATTAAAAGGAGTGCCTGGGCAACCTAAGTCTGCAAAGTAAAAAACAGAAGTGTTAAGCACAGATCTTTAGACCGTGCTACAAAGTAAAAACAAGTTAAGTCCTACTTCGGCTTTGTGAAATGTTGCAGGTCCTATCTCGGTTTCAGCAAGGTGCTTGGTAGCTCGGTTGGGGCAAGTGATTTGTTAGACTGGTTGAAATTCTAGGGGCAGCTTTCTTAGTTCGGTCTGAACTAAGCGTGCTGGTTTAGCCCTAAGATAGTTCGGTCGGAATTGAGGCCTTTAAACACACTAATTGCAGACCTAGTTCGGTTTGTTATCTCGGCTAAGATAAATCAAAAAGATGGTTTTTTGACTTGTGAAAATTACTGGTACAAGTGTTGGTTCGGTTGAATGGTCTGGCTAGACTTACACATAGCATAAACAAATATCCTAGTTCAGTTGAGACGTGTTTATGGATCAAACAGAGTGTTCTACAGATTGCTTCGTAAAGTTTATGGGGTTCTCATGAAGTTTTTTCCCAGAAAACGTAAGGCAAAAAAAAAAAAAAAAAGGCAAAAACGGTGTTTTGTAAAAACACATGGACAGATTGCTGTGGATTGTATAAAGCAAATACGAAAACAACAAAAGCAAGAAAGATGGATTTGAGTGACTTACCAGATGAAATGGCAGAAGCACTGAAGATGGGAGCAATAATAGCAAAACCACGAAGCTTCCTTAGTTGCAGGACAATGGAGGCTCGAAGAGAGAGAATGAGATGAATAGTGGTGTGAGTGATTCAAAAAGAGAAACAAAAAAAGTTTGTTTTGATGAGAGGCCCAAAATTTGGACGGGATTGTTCAAAAAACACGAGGTACGATGACGCCGTGACAGCTACCTTCAGTCAATAAGAGTATGCCACGTGTCATTGGGATAAGAAGCGATTCAGTTGCTGTGATTGAAAAGACGTTTGAACCGGATAGGTACAGACCGTTGTGAGCCTAAGCTCGGCTGGAAAGTCTAAAAGAGTTTTAGCTCGGCTGGAAAAGTTTAAAGGCTTAGCTCGATAGTAAGATTAAAATTTTTTTTAGCTCGGCTGGAAGACAAGGTAATCCCATCATGCTGCGCAGATGAAATTAAGGGGCAATTGAGAGGGTAATTTATATGAATAAATTGGGCCGAGATTGGGTAATGGGCCGCCTTGGGCCGTAGTAAGAAAGGCGAAGTAAAATGGCTTTTTTCATTAGCTCGGTCCAAGAAGGCCTTGTTGTTATCTCGGTCGCCATGGTCAAATTGGTTGGCCCGGTCGTAATCTTTAACCGAGGTATACCTAGCCTTCTTCAGGACTTTTGTTCTTGGTTAGCTCGGTCCAACTCTTCTGCAGATAGCTCGGTCTTGGTATGCAAAGCCGAGGTAGGAGAAAAGCAAGGAAGAGCCGAACTAACAGTTAAATCGGTCACTCGAGTTAGTCTAGTGTGGCAATGTTATTTCGGTCATATGGTAGTTCGGCCATGGTAAAACCATCTCACTTGGTTTAAGCAATGAGGGGGGTGTTGAAGAATAAGCATTATCCTTCAGGAGTATAAATCCTAGGAGGACTCTGCATGGAGAAATAAAAGTCCTACTTGGATTATGCCACACGAAACCTATAAAAGCTCACAAATATCACCTTTGGAGAGGGAACACATAACTTTGATCTTCAAATACATAGAGCTTTTTGTCTTTGTCTACTTTTCTGACTTAGGCATCGGAGGGGTTTCCGACACACACCCGCCGGCTAGCTCACGTTTGTGTTTTCAGGGAGTAAAGTGACGACGTTTGGAGGAGCGCAGACTTGATCAACAGGATTATACGAGAAGGTTTAGTTCTTTCCCGTACAATTCTCTGTAATTATTTTTCTACAATAATCTTAATGTACTTTTGTTGGTATTTTTTTCATAATAATACAAAAAAAAATATACAAAATAAATTAAATAGAAATGACAAAATAATTTTTTTATTTAATGATGAAATACAGAATAAACGACACAACTAAATACAGAAATAAATTAGATTACATTACTAAAAGAACAAATTATTAACATGGATAACTAAATATTAAAATTCGTCGAGGTAAACTAAATTCTGAAAAATTAAAGAACAAATAATAAAAAAAGAAGCAAACTAAAACTTGTATAATATCACAGTTTCCTTAAAACGGATTCACCGTCTCCCGATGGATACTGGAGATACGCTGGCGTTTGTCTCCCAATATACGACGGTTGAAACTAGCTAATACAGAAACACTTTTCGAATAGTTTCGTCAAACTTGACAATGGATGCACTCTCTCTAACAAGAACCAAAGAAGAGGCTAACAAAAAAAGATAGAAATTTTTTTTTTGGTGTAAAAAACCATCTCCAACTTTTTATCTCAAAGCACCATTTCATTTTCCATCACAAAACCTCTCTTAAAACAACCTATTATGTTGGAGGAGAAAGGCTTCTATTTATACTAGTAAGGAAGAGTTTTAGCCATGAAGGCTAACATCAATGGGGTCATCAATGTCATTAACTCTAGCCATTAGGGCTACAGTTACAAAGGTTCAAAACTTCAAAACCATTATATAAATCATAATGTGTATATAATGTATAAGTTTTGAGAATTAAACTAGATGGGTTGCAAAATGAATACGGGTGTTGGGCCACAACCCGATCCAAGCCCAATCTCAAACACATGCACAAACTAAGTTCAACATAGCTCAGCGTAAAGCTCAAGACTAGGCCCAAGTCCAAGTCTAAGACCAAACTCAGCACATACACAAGTACAAGTCGAGGTCCAGCCCAAACTAAAACTAAGTCCAAATCTAAACCCAACTTTATTGATGCCCACTTTATGAGACAATTCTCATTTATAACTCAATGGTTTCGACTCATTATTTTTGTATTACAATCTTCTCACTTAAAATAATACAAAACCACTCAAACGCACCTAATCCAACGGTTGAGTCCCACTTTAATTTTGAATTAAAGTTGTCGAAAACTCATTATTTTCCAACAATCCTTCACATGAATAAAATTGGCCAAATAAATAAAAATGGACAACGCTTAACAACAAAGACTTAGGGGTTGTTTGGGGTGTCCTAAATAAGTGCATTTTTTGTCTTTTTGAACTAAAAAGTTGAGAGAAAAAATATAGATGTTTGGGTTAACTTTTTGACTTTTTATGAAAAAATGTGTATTAAAAAATTGTATAAATTAGTGTGCAGGAGAAAATTAGGATTGAGAGTTGTGTAACCGTAATTTTTGACTTTTGGTGAATAGTGATAACTTTTTAACTTTTTAAGTAATTTTTTGACTTTTTAACTTTTTTTACACTTTCCAAACTTGACCTTAGAGAGAGAGAGCACACAAAATAACCCTGCATCAGAAAAGGTAACTGTTGGCCTTGAACCTTTCGTAGTGAAAGCCTATCGGATTTATTGGCTGACCAGTGAACGTGATGTCTTAAACTGTTCTGTTGTTTGTGTAAATCGAGACAATAGACCTCAAACATGAGTCATTCCAACTATTGTTCTTGTTCTCACTGGTGTGTCCGATTTGGCCCTGGAACACTAGCTTGGTTCAGTGAGTGTGTTTAAAGAATTTTGCCTTGTCAATTCTTAAAGAAGTGGCCCCACTTCGCACTCACATAGGTGACCTACACAAGGTACCTCGTTATATCATGGTTGACTATTCACAGTACTTGGGTCATTAAAAACATCAACTTAACCTTCTACCCCACCGGATATCACTGTATAAAGGAATGACCAAGAGGATTTACCTATTCAGTGACTTACTCGTTACACGCAATTAGGTTGTCCCTTTGAACCTAGATCTTGGGATCTCCAGTCAGCTAGGTTGGGTTTTTCGTTGTGGTAACACTCGCTAAAGGCCTTAACCTCATTCATCTTGACGACTTCTTACTAACTCTCAATTTAACCCTTTGGTTAACGGATCTGCAATATTGTCTTTAGACTTTATATAGTCTGTAGTGACAACACACGAGAGTAGTTGTCGTATGAAATTATATTTTTGACGAAAATGTCTAGATCTTCCATATGTACCCTACTAATACTTGATTGGTTGTCGCACAGTATACAAAATTACTAGCACAAGTTTTGATCAACATAGAATATCCTTAATAAAACGACGAAGCCATTCAGTTACTTTAGTAACTTTATCTAAAGCACTGACTTCTAATTCCATCATTGATCTCGTGATACACATTTGCTTAGAAGATCTCCAAGACACGGCTGCAACTCCAATTAGAGAAAACATATTCACTAATGGATTTGTAGTCTTTATATCAAATACACCCTTCTAGTACAATTGGATATCAAGTGTGATGTAACCTATAATCCCGGTTTCATCGTAAGTACGTTAGTACCCTCATAAACGCCTTCTAAATATAGGCATTGAGATTACTCGTGTATCTACTTAGCCTACTAACTGAGTAGGTTATACCCGACCTTGTACAACTCATCATATACTGCAAACTTCCAATAACTTAGAATATTTCAATATTCTTGGTCAAATGGAGACTAAAGTCTACTGAAGTCTTTAACACACTTATATCTAACTTATACTTCTCAAGACTCTTTTCAAAATAATGAGACTGAGAAAGTATACTACCAGCAAATGGTAAGGAAATCTTAATTCTCCGATATACAATTTCAAGGCCCTTTCTTCCATGTCAAACTTAGAGTTTAACAACTTTTTGGTAATTTTGAACATCTTCTCATAATTACCAATCTTACAAACACAAAATGACATATCTATTTGTCAATGTCTTTAGCATCCATACATTTGTCAATACGTGTTTATTTAAAACCCATTTGACAACATAGGGTAGTCAAATTTCTTATGCTGGTGCTTATTTCAAATCATAAAATGATTCTCAAGCTTACAGTCTTTCCTCATCCTGGAACCGACAAACCCTTCAAGTTGTTCCATAAAGATTTATTCAACTAAATCTTCATATAGGAAACTATTTGAACATCCATCTTGATGTATCTTCAAACTTCACACAATTGCGATTACACTCACCATAACTGGTGATCACATATCAAAATAATCCATGCATTCTCTTTGCGGTATCCTTTGATAACAAGCCTATCTCATCGGCTTTCATCCACTTACATCCCAGGCTTACTACCTATGGAAGATAAAGCTAAATTTTCTAGAGAAATCATAGCTTCAAAGAAGCTTTTAGCCTCACTAGCCACTATATACGTTTAAGAAGATTTAGATAGAAGAACTTTAAAGTCCTATCATATTAACATCTTCTAAGCTTATCTCTTTTTTCATAAAAACCATTTCCTCAATTTCATGATAATATTTTTGTCTAAATCTGAATATCATATTTGCCCACACAAAAAATCGATATGCACTACTATATTGTGCATAACCGTTGAATACAAAATTAACAGATTTTAAGGCTTATTCTAACTATCTTGGGTTTAGGTATTACCACTTTTACATGACACCCCCACATTTGTAGAATTTATACGAAGGCTTTTGGCCTTTCCAAAAATTCATACAAGGCCTTTAACAATTTCTTGTGTCAAAATGATTATAAAACTCTCAAAATCGTATCACAGAAAACATATTTCCAGACCGTCATTAACCGAATTAGGTCTTTCTCGAATTCAATGCACCAAAACAAGTTTGGTCCAATGTCACTCTGAAGCCAATAGTCTTAGTATTAGGAAACACAAATACTATTCAGAACTTCATAATGGACAATAGTCTTATCACTAGGAATCACTAATTTCTCAGCATGTGATCAGTAGACTTTCTAATACTAGGAATCACAATGTTTTGACCTATGATCAGTAGTCACTTTATTACTAGGAATCAATCCGTCTTGACATACGATCAATAGACTCTTACATTATTAGGAATCATCATGTCTTGATATATGATCAGTAGCCTCTCCACTACTAGGAACCATCATGTTTTGACATGTGATTAGTAATCTGTTCACTACTAGGAACCACAATCTTATAACTGTGTAACCAGTGGTCCAACACCTCCTAGGAACCACTAGTTTTCTATCTCTATGATCAGTGATCTTGTACTCACCATGAGCCACCAATATAAGACTATATTTGGAATTTAAAAAATTCAAAAATATATTCACCCACCCTAACGGGTTGTCTCATCTTTACTTTCAAGCAAAGTCACATAACAATCATACATGCTATAATTGACACAAAGATAACATACTAATTGCCTCTGATTAATTCAGAGATATTATCATGCAATCTTATGGTTTCCTCTAATCACAATTGATCTCTCTAGATCTTCCTTTAAGAACCTCGCAAGACTTAAGGTTGTCGAGTAGAACAACATTTTATGTTGTCACCTCTTGAAGCCATTTCTGAAAAATCACTACAGAATTTCATTATTTTGTTTTTCCAAAAACTAAATTTAACACTAGAAAATTCCAAAGTCTGAAACTTAATTCAAAAATTGATCTCACCACTTACACTAGAATCGAACATGGTCAAGAAAGTTTCCAGGAAGATTGGAGGGGTCACACCCGTCCCACTTGAGACCCAATTAACCTTAGACAAAACTTTCAAGAGCATGTTGACCCCTAGTCCATGAGAAACAAATTTAGAATTAAGTTTTCTATGGGATAAACTAGGTTAAAACAAACCAAGTTTACAAAATTTATAAGTAATTAAAATTTGCTATCAGAATTACACCGCTCATAAAAATTAACCGGTACTCCCAGAACTGAACCCATTATTTCTGAATAAAATCAGAAATATTTTAGTTAATGCTAAAATTTGGTTTCTTTTCCCAAAACAAAACACTTTGGAAATAATCAAATTATAACCAAATACTTTCTCCAAACTTGGTTTTTCAACACTTTAGGAATAAAAAGATTAAACCTAAAAATTTCCTCTAACCACAAAGGTTTGAAACCAAATCCATCTTAGTTATCATTTCTGAACAAATCATAAATACTCTTTAGCGAAAGCTAAACTTTGGTTTCTATTGCAGAAAACTAAAACACTTTCGGAATAAAAAAAATTAATCCCAAAGACTTTCTCTAAATTCGAAGGTTTATAATTTCTCTCACTCTTCATTTCTTTTCACTATAGTGAAACTATTACAAATTAGAAATTAAAAACACTACAAATAGAAATGGAAATGCAACTGTTACAATTACAAATTGTCTAAATCTGCAAAACGGAGTTCATGGTTGCATCCGGAATTGTCTGTTTAGCGAAGAACGCACTTCTCTACTTGTAATGCTTATCTTTGTATAAAACACATTACAAAACTCTATCCTCATTGCCGCTAAATCTCCATACTTACTGTTCATATACACACTTAGATACAAGATGAGTCAATGAACCAATAAAGTGAATATTACATATGTAATTTCAGCTATAACTCACAACGTGTAATTCAAATGCTATAGATGCATTGCAGTTACAAGAATGTCATGAGATGCATGACTATAAATCAACTATACATAAAGGAATATTATGGTTATAATGTTGGCAATCCAAACATGCAACTATGAGCAAATATATATAATAATAGAGTTAAACTCCCATTTATCAGTCCATGAATACAAAAATATTTTGGAGTATTTTCATTGATTACACATCAAGACATGAAAGAACTCTCAATTGATACAATCAAAGATAAATAGAATGAATAAGATTTAATATCATTATAATGCCAAGCTATACCACCATCTGATAATGCAACATAATCATAAGCAAGCTCAGAAATAAGACCATTATATAGAAAAATTGAAACTATTTTACTAAATTTTCTCCCAAAACAAACCTGTTTAGAGATATTCTATACCGTTGAAAACCTCTCGACTAGAAGAATCTCTTGACATTCTCAAAATTCAGTTTTTTGTTTTTTTTTTTTAGAATTTAATTAATCAAATTAAATTGAAATTGTTACCACACTTTCAAAACAACATATGGAATAAATTCGAAATCAAACTGAACTATAAAGTGAATAATTCAATTCACTAAAATTACGAAGGTCCAACATTATTCTTTGTTCCACGCAAAGGTAATCCTGTTCAAATAAAAAATTAGTAGTCCAATTTACTAATTCCAATTTATTTTATTTGTTCGTATTATATATCCTCCTTTCTCGCTTAAGTAAACCTGTAAAGAAATTAAGCTACAAAAGAAAACAAATAACAAACAAATCAAATCACATAGTAAGAATCTTATATAATAAAATTCTTATTTTTATAAACTCCTACCAACTTAAACACTAACAATCAAATAACTCATGCAATAACAACTAATTAATATAAAATAAATTGCATGAATAAATTATTAGAAATAAACAACTCAAAACAATCTAATTACTCTAGGTAATTAAATTAATTTTAATTCCAAGAGTTACTAGAATAAATTAAAATAAAAACTAAATTGTTTTTAAAACTATTTATAAAAAATCTATTTTAAGATTTTTGGTATTTTTCCATAATAATACAAGAAAAATATATAAAATAAATTAAATAGAAATGACAAAACAATTTTTTTATTAAAGGATGAAATGCAAAATGAATGACACAACTAAATACAAAAATAAATTAGATTATATTACTAAAAGAACAAATTATTAATATGGATAACTAAATATTAGAACTTGTCGAGATAAACTAAATTCTGAAAAATTAAAGAACAAATAATAAGAAAAGAAGCAAATCAAAGCCTGTATGATATCACAGTTTCCTTAAAACAGATTCACCGCCTCCCGATAGATGCTGCTGATATGCTGGCGTATATCTCCCAATATACGGCAGTTAAAATCAACTAATACAGAAGCACCTTCCAAAAGCTTCGGCGAACTTGACAATGAATGCACTCTCTCTAACAAGAACCAAAGAAGAGGCTAACAAAAGAAGGTAGGAAAATTTTTCTTTGGTGTAAAAAATCATCTCCAACTTTTTATCTCAAAACACCATTCCATTTTCTTTCACAAAATCTCTTTAAAAACAACTTACTATGTTGGAGAAGAAAGGCCTCTATTTATATTAGTAGGGGAGAGCCTTATCCATAAAGACTAACATTAATGTGATCATCAAATGTCATCAACTCTAGCCATTAGGGCTAGAGTTACAAAGGTTCATAACTCCAAAACCATTATATAAATCATAATGTGTGTATAATGTATAAGTTTTGATAATTAAACTAGATGGGTTGCAAAATGGACACGGGATGTTGGGTCACAGCCCGATCCAAGCCCAATCTCAAACACATGCAAAACCTAAGCCCAGCACAGCTTAGCCCAAAGCTCAAGACTAGGTCTAGGTCCAAGTCCAAGTCCAAGTCCAAGTCTAAAACCAAACCTAGCACATGCACAAGTACAAGTCTAGGCCCAATTCAAACCAAGACTAAGTCCAAATCTAAACCCAACTTTATTGATGCCCACTTTATGAGATAATTCTCATTCACAACTCAATGGTTTCGGTTCATTATTTTTGTATTGCAATCTTCTCACTTAAAAGAATACAAAATCACTCAGACCCACCTCAACCGGCGGTTGGGTCCCACTTTAGTTTCGATTTAAAGTTGTCAAAAACCTATTATTTTCCAACAACTTTTAATTCAACAATTGGAGTTTAAAAATAAAATAAAATATAGCGTTTTTGGTTTTGACCCGACCTTTGTTATATTCCGAGCTCGGGTTTTGTGGTTTGATATTGTTATCCATGTCTTGTTTTTCCCTCATTTGTCTTTGAGTTTAAGTATTGGAATGTCTTGGGTATGTTCGGAGCAAGTTAGTTGCTAGTTGTTCAAGTTGTTGTTGTCTAGAATTTACTTCTTCGCTCGAGCGAGCCTTGTGAAATTTGTTTCTTCACTCGAGCAAGGTTTCTTGCGCTCGAGTGCGTTTTAAGAGTTCCCAGTATTTTTCCCCAGACCTGCAAAATTTCTGGAAAGGTAATGTTCTTCGCTCGAGCGAGGGTTCTTGTGCTCGAGCAACAGTGTGAGTCTGTAAAACTTCTGTAGGTGTGCAATCTGTGCTTGTGCGACGCTTCTTGCGCTCAAGCGAGGTTTCTTGTTTTGTCTGGTCACTCGAGCGACAACTCCTTCGCTCGAGCGAGGGTCGCGTATATCAATTCGTAGTAGAGTAGTTTTATATCATTTTTTGATTTCCTTTCTTCTCAAAACCCTAATTCGGCACACTCTCTCTCTAAAATATTTTCTCTTTCTACAAATATACCTAGATTTAGGGATCTCTCAACCCTAATCCCTTTGTTAAAAAAGTGGAGCATCCCGTGGGCTTCCTATTGATCCGAATAAAAATGAGTTTAGGCATCTTTGAAGTTCCTCCTCATTTCTTTTGGGCTTCTACTCTTAAGGTAGAGATATTCTACACCCTAATATGGTTTTTAACCTAGATATTTGTTGCTATGTATAAATAGTGGGATTTGGGTAAAGTTAGGGTTTTGATTCAAATTGAAAGAGGGGTTTCTATATTGGGTTCTACAAATAAGTATAGTGTGACAACCCTCACCTCTAATTAGTGCTAATCTGTGATTAAGCATGATAAGTGATTGATCTGACTGAAATTCTGAATTGATTGCATGAGTATGTTGTTTGATCGCATTTCTATCTGTTTGATTACTTAATTGATCTGTTCATGTTTTAAGTTTTGAATTACAAATTGAAGGCCTTATCGGCGGCCGAATCTGAAATTGGTTAGTGTTATATGTTAATTAGAATTTATCTGATTTTATGGTAGATTTAATTGAAATTTGATTTGGTATGATTAAATTAGATTAAATAGAGTTAAATCGCATTAGTTCAAGCTATTTACGAAATTGCCACTTAGTGGACAATCCTAGGCCATTGTTTACCCCTCATGTTATGTATTTGAGGCATCATTCCTTCAACCATTTCCTTAGACAAACCGTATGAGAGAGGAGAGTGAGAGAAAGAACTTGAGTTCATCAAATTTAGCTTGGGAACTAGAAGAAATTGAAGAGAGATTGCATATTTGAGCTTGTATACCTTGAATTCAAGACCTAAGGTAGAGATTTCACCTTCTCCATTGCGAATTTGAGTTGTATCTTGCAAGGTTCATGGTAATTTAGAGTTTAAAGTCAAGGATTAATTTAAAGAGTTGAATTATGAGCTAATTCATGCATGCATGTTCATATTCTTGCATTTTGAGGTTGTTTTGCATGAATTCCTTGCATGCATGTGTATATTTTGAATGTAGTCTATGAATTCACCATGTTCTTAAACTTAATCTTGCATTTGGCCAAGTTTTAGAGCACTTGATTCATAAGAGTTCTTGCATGTTATTGTTTTACATAGTTCATGAGAGTTTCTTTGAAATTGTGTTCAATTGACTCACCCTTGAACTTTGATTTTATAAATTAATCTTCAAAACATGTTATATTATAGGTTTAAAGTGTTTTTCCAGAAAATGGGCCCAAGAGGTTGAGTTTTGAGGTGTTGAATGCTTGGTTTGAGCTTTGAAGGCAAATCTGAAAATTCTAGAATTTGGCTTCCTCGCTCGAGCGACCATCGTTTGTTCAAAGCTCCGCTCGAGCGAAGAAATGATGGCTCGAGCGTAAATTACAAGCTCTCAGGTTTTTGGTGCACGCAGACGCACGCTCGAGCGAGGGAGCCTACGCTCGAGCGAGGATTGTGTCTCACGCTCGAGCGAGCGTCAAGCGAAAATTTTCAACATCCAGCACTTTTTGCATTTTTACAGACCGCTCGAGCGAGGAAGTCCACACTCGAGCGACCCCACTGTTTTGACAATCTCGCTCGAGCGAAGAAAACCACGCTTGAGCGAGACCCCTATTTTCTGAAAATTTTGAAAAGTGTTTTAAAGTACATCTTTGTATCCTCATTTCATCATAGGCATTCCTAGGCCTAGTTTAAGGCATCTTAATGAGGGTGTTGATGTAGGACCACACCAAGTCAAGTTATGGGGCTAGTTTGTCTATCCCAAGTGTGTAACTTAGTGTGTGTTCATTCTGTAACTGTGTAGGGTTGGCATCCGAGGACGCTCATTAGCTGCTTATAGCCCAGTGCTCTGTGAATAACAATGTTGTAAAGATATGTTCAATTATGAATATTTTCTGAATGATCAACTGTTCTGTTTACTGAAACGTTATTGTTTAATGAATGAATATTTGTTCTATTTGTAAACTGTATTCGTGGCATCTATAGCAATTTACTATTACTGCTACTATTATAGAGATCTCTGTCGGTTCCCATGTTTGGAACCATTACTGTTTACTGTTATGATAACCATTAACTGACTGTTCGGTCTGTTAAGACCTACTGTACTGTTTTGCTGTTGGATGTATCACATATAACTGCTATGGTTTCTAAATGACTGATATGACTATTTAATTACTAAAAGGACATTCATTCTTAAACTCTTTACACAGTTGTTATTCACTGGGCTTTAGCTCACTGTTTATATTTATATGTAGGTGTTCAGGCACCGGATCAATGCTAGGAGCGTCTGGTTAACTCCCTTTTTGTCAAGTCAACCATTGTGCCTCACCTCGAGGTCCCAAGTGCTGCCAAGTCAAGGCTGTTTTGGGGTGTTTTAGATTTCCCCTTTGCCTCTGTTCTGTAATAAATGTTAAGACTTGCACTGTACTGTTATGGTAGGGATTTGGTCTCTAACTTGAATGTTTGTATATATGACATATGTATATACTGTTTTGGTTTTGAATGTGGATATGTTCAGGAAAGTCTTTTTGCATTCAGAATGTCACAGCTCATTGGACACCTATTATTTACTGTTTTGGCTTCCGCCTGCCCCTGTTCTTTGTATTACTGTCTTGACTGTTAAGTAGGCCTTCGGTAATCACGGATTACTGGCCAGTTACGGTGCTAAACCCATAGGGACGGGTTTGGGTCGTGATATATAGGGCCTTGAATATTGTAACAAACCTCATACTGTTTTCCGATTAATGACTGATTAACTGCTAATTACTGTTAACCGAGACTGATTATGACTGATGATTGAACTGAATAAACTACGGAACTGACTGACTAAAAACTGGAACTGAATTGACTGAGTATGTGTGTTAATCTGTATTCTATCTGTTTGATTGTTTACTTGATCTGTTGACGTTTTATGTTTAAACTGTTAATTGAAGGCCTTATCGGCGGCCGAACCGGGAATTGATTAATGTGTTATGACCCTCATAATTAATGTGATTTTATGGTGTAATTATCTGAAAACCGATTAGGTATGATTAGATTATATTAAAATGAGTTAAATTGCAATGGTTGTCGTAATTACCATTTTGCCACACCTAGTGGCCACTATCTCAATATAACATGTGAGCCTTGTATACACTTGAAACAAACATTTCCTCAGCCTTGTTTGAGCTCTTGCCGACCTTAGAGAGAGTGGAAGGGAGAGTAGTGAATTCAACATAGAGATTTGGCTTGAATCTTGAGGAATTGAAAGCTTAAGTGCATAATTGAACCTCTAGACTCGCATTCAAGGAACCTAGGTATGAATTTCATCTTGTTGATTTGTCTTTAAGTTGATTCATGCATGGTTCATGTCTAATTGTAGAGCTAAGTCATGGATTGGTTCATTAATGGTGAATTGAAGCTCAATTCATGCATGCATGTTTGAATTGTTGAGTTGTAAGTTGATTTCATGGTGCATGCATGTCCATAATTTTGTAATGGTCCATGATTTCATCATGTTTTGGAAACAATTGGCTCCTTAGAGCATCAAATTGAAGCTTCAAAATGATTTGAATTCATGCGTGGTTGCATGTTCTCCATGTTCATGAAAATGGTTTGAAATTTGGGTTTGAATTAAACACCCTTGGGCTTTGATTTCTCAAAATTGAGCTTTGAACCATGTTATTCTATGTGTTAACAAATGTTTTCTGGAAATTCAACCCAAGAGGTCGAGTTTTGAGTTGTTAAAACTTGGTTTTTGGCTTGGAGGTGCAATCTGGGTTTTCCAGATTTTGCACTTCCGCTCAAGCGGGGAAAGTGGAGCTCGAGCGTGGAATCCGAGCATCCAGCATTTCTCTGCATTGTTTTACAGTTCGCTCGAGCGAAGGATTGGGCGCTCGAGCGGAGTCTTGCGTCTCAAGCTCGAGCGGGCGTCGAGCGGAGATTTCACCCATCCAGTACTTTTACAGTACGCTCGAACGGGGAAGTTGACGCTCGAGCGTGTACCTTTGTTGCACGTCCGCTCGAGCGGGGAAACCTGCGCTCGAGCGGGACTCTGTTTTTCTGAAAATTCTGAAAATGCTTTTAAAAGTGCATCTTTGCATCCTCATTTCATTCTAGGCATTCCTAGGCCTAGTTTAAGACATCTTATCGAGGATATAGATGTAGAACACACCGAGTCAAATTAGGAGTTAAGTTATTATCTTTCCCAGCTATGTAGCTTAGTGTGTTTAATCTGTTAACTGTGTAGGATTGGCGAATGGGGAGACACGCTCTAGCATACTGTAGCCCAAACTCTGTGAGTAACAATTGTATAAAGATATGTTCAACTGAGAATGTTTTCTGACTGTTTAATGAAACTGTTTTCTGAAGTAATTATTGTTAATTGTTTGAATGTATGTCCTATATTCTGAAATGTATTGTGGCATCCTTAGCAACTGTTGTATACTGTTACTGCTACTGTTACAGAGATCTCTGTCGGTTCCCTTGTGGAACCACCACTGTTTACTGATTGATGGCCATCATTACTGTTCGGTCTTTAAGACCTACTATTTACTGCTATGCTAATGGATGTACCACATATGACTGAATAACTGTTCTGACTGAAAGACTGAAGTATTGTTTAATGAACTGCTTTCATTACTGTGATGACATTTCATTCTTAACCTCTTTGCGCATTATGTTATTCACTGGGCTTTAGCTCACTGTTTATATATATATGTAGGTGCTCAGCCACCAGATCGGAGCTAGGAGCGTGGGTTAGACTCCAGTTTTGTCAAGCCAGCCTATGTGCCTCACAGCGAGGTTCCGAGCCTATCATGTTAAGGCTTAGGGGTGTTTTAGAATCCCTCCCCCCCTCTGTATTGTCTTACTGTTTGGATTACTGTATAGACTATCAGCTACTAACTGTACTGTTATCAAGGGATTAGGTCCCTGTACTGTGTGACAATAAATTTTGTATAGATTGTACTGTTTGTATGTATGAATGCATGAAAAATCTTTTTGGCATACAGACTGTCACAGCTCAATGGACATTATTTATTTACTGTACTGGCTTCCGCCAGGCCCTGTACTCTGTATTACTGTGTTACTGTTCTGCAGGCCTTCGGTAATCTCGGATTACTGGCCGGTTACGGTGCTAAACCCATAGGGCCGGGTTTGGGTCGTGACAAATATGAAGCCTCTTGTGTTAAAATGGTGAAATTTGACCTTGGGTTTGATATTTGAGAAAGGAAAAAATTTGCCCTAATTTGGATTGGATAATCATTTTGTATAAATAATGAAAGTGATATGGGAAATGTGGAATTGGGAGGAGAGATGAATGAATGGTGTAGGTGGAATTGTTAAATCACTCACCTATGAAAATTTGATAAATTATCTATTATATGGATTATATAACTGTTTAGAAATATCTATCTTGGGCTATCGGTGGAGGATAGCTATGATTGTTGTAGAAATTACATGAGAATTAGGTGAATTGAAACTAATCATATAAATTATGTCATTGAATATAACGGTTTGATTAAACCATTGGATATGTGTTATGGATAGTCATTGTACATGACAATGCCTTTAAATACATTGTATGTGTATCATTGTTTGGAAGGAGATAGGGGATGTACTCCATTGTTTGAGAGGAGATAGGAGATAAACTCCATTTAAAATTAAGTTGGCTGGAGTGTCTAGGGTGAAAGTCCCGAAACCTTATATTTATGGGTGTCGATTCTCTCGGATGTGAATTCCGTAAAATGGCAGAAATTGAAGTATTTGAATAACGGTTGTTGTTGAATTGTGAACCAATGAGTTGTAGCCTCATTTGGGGTTGTTTAGATAACAAGGAACTATATTCATGAATTGATTTGAAATGAATGAATGGATGGAAATGGAATGGGATATAAATATCAATATTGAATGATCATGGAAAGAATGTGAGTTGGTTATGTATATTGAACATTCATCTGACACTCATATCTTAGTTAAACTTCATATATTATGTTAGTATATCTCCACTAGGTTTTAGCGCACCCTACTTGGGAAACCATTTTCAGGTGCTGGTGATATGCTTCCGTCAAGGACATTGCTTGGGAGGACTCAAGAGCTGAAGGCTCTATTTTGTATTTATTTTTTTTTAAATGTTTATTCAAGCCGAGAGCTTTACATGTATAGAGCTTATGACTCTCTTTTGCTGTAACGAAGTGATAACTTGGAAAAATGTATGCCCGTAGGACATTTATTTTGGTTGTTATTAACTAGTATTACATGTTGTAGATTCATAATGAACGTTTATGAATGTATAATGCATGTAATTCATTTTGTAATACGAACTCTCATATATAAAAGTGTATCAATTATGTTATATTCATTTCTATTATGAGTTGAGTTATTTGTATTATTTTGAGGGCGTTACATAAAATGATACTAATTAAAATACCGTCTATTTTATTTTATTTTTTAAATTGCATAACCTAAAATAACAATTTTGCTCCGACTTTAGGGGTTGTTTGGTGTATCCTAAATAAGTGCACTTTTTGTCTTTTTGGACTAAAAAGTTGAAAAAAATATGGATGTTTGGGTTAACTTTTTGACTTTTTATGAAAAAACGTGTGTTAAAAAATTGTATAAATAAGTGTGTAGGAAAAGATAGGGTAGGAGGCCGTACGGATTGGCAGAGGCGCCGGTTGGGTGAGTAGATGAGGAAATATTGTCTCCTTCTCGGGCTTTGATTGGATGGTATTGTTTGGCCCGTGGGGGCCCACCACGGGTCTCGTTTTTCTAATCGAAACCGTTCATGTGTAGAATTCGTCGAGTACTATATGCTTGTAAAAAATCACGTTGATTGCATATCGATAGCTATCTGATCATGTTATTTTTTTTGTTAACTGTTAATTGTTAACTGTAACAAAACTGATTTGATCATGTAGTTAGCGATATCCGATAGACGTGATTTTTTACAGGCATATAATACTAGACGATTTTTACATATTGACGGTTCAGATTATCAAAACGGGACCCATGCTGAGCGCCCACGGGCCCAACTTTACTATTAAAATTTAGTGAATATTCTACTATAATTTTTTTTTTCTCTATCGCTAACTGAACTCATCACGTCATACCATCATTTGGGTCAACTTTTTGATTTGTATATTAATTTTTTTTTTTTTTTGTGAATAGTGATAACTTTTTAACTTTTTGTGTAACTTTTTCTGAAGTTGCCAAACTAGCCTATGGGGTTGTTTGGGGTGTCCTAATTAAGTGCACTTTTTGACTTTTTAGAATAAAAAGTTGAGAAAAAAAATCAGTTTGTTTGGTTCCAGTTTTCAGAAAACAGTTTTCAAAAAATTCTATTTTTCATTTTTCGTATTTTAATGTTTTCAATGAATTTTTTTAATATTTTAAGTAATTTTTTTTAATTTTTAGACATACCTAACATAAATATACCTAAAAAGTAAAAAAATTGTGAAAAAAACCTTTTAAAAATTCACTAAATTCTAAAAATACGAAAAAGAAAATACGAGAATTCAGTATATTTTTTGTATTTTTATGTATTTATTAATTTTTTAAAATATTTTTTCACAATTTTTGTACTTTTTAGATACATCTAAGTAAGGTGCATCTAAAAAAGTTAAAAAAAATTTTAAAATTTTTAAAATATTCACTAAAAACAAAAAAACATGAAAACCAAAAAACTCAGTTTTCAAAAAACTGAATTCAGAAAACTGAAACCAAACACACTGAATATGATTATTTGGGATAACTTTTTCTCTTTTTATGAAAAAATATGTATTAAAATATTGTATAAAATGAAAGAATTACATTTTTACCCCTACACGGCAAAATCATCGGTGACAGGCGGCAGAGGGAAGTACAGCTGGGTTGAAATGGTGCATGAGGCCTCACGGGTATTGTTCGGCCATAGGGCCCACCAAGAGTCCCGTTTTGATAATCTGAACCATTGAATGTGTAGAACTCGTTGAGTACTAAATGCCTATGAAAAATCATTTTAACCGGATATCGGTAATTATGTGATCAAAACAGTTTTGTATGAAATTAATGGATGGTGAAAAATAAACGGCTGAAAAAAAATCTAATTCGATCACATAGCTATCCATATCCGATCAACGTGATTTTTTACATGCATATAGTACTCGATGAGTTCTACACATTGAACGGCTTGGATTATAAAAAACGGACCCGTGGTGGCCCCCACGGGCCCAACATTGCCCTCCAACTTAATAAATATATACATCTAATTTTATTTTTTTTTTGGTTCGTTTGAATAGACCATTAAGGACTGAACCATCAATCAATACCAACGCTGTCCAGTCATTGTTTGTATTAAAATATTGTAAAAATTAATTTTTTTATATTTTTAATTTGTGAATAGTGATAACTTTTTAACTTTTTTAGTAACTTTTTAATTTTTTGAATTTTTCCTGATATGCCAAATCAGGCCTAAATTAAGATGGTTGGACATCTTGATTTTAAATAAGTCACTACGGACACTCGCATAAAATGAATTCCCATTTGCATCTATAATTTTGAACGCCTTGATATGTAAGGCCCTAAGAATGTGATATACGTGTCTGTAATTGATCATTGTAAATTTTAATTTATTTCTTTTTTGGTGTGTCTGTATGGCATTTTCAATTGCCTTATTGGTCATTGATTTTAACCAAAGTGTCTTCATTTACACGAGAAAACAACTTTATGAAAGTAAATGTTGAATACTTGAAGACCAAATCCACATCTGATACAGGTGGAATTTCTTCCTAAACAGTATATTCAATAACTGCTGGAATAAGCCCCAAAAATTGAGCTTTTCTTGTCTCTATCTGCATGAAATCTTGGTCTTTGAAGCTGCATCTGCAGGTGTTTACAGCTACATATACATATATATATATATATATATATTACTCATAGTGTAAACAGACTAGCCAAAGCCAGAGCCACAGGTTAGGTTTGGTGGGCTTTGCTTTGTCTTTATCTTGGTGTTGTGTAGGTGGGTGGTCCTCAAGGTTGGCACAGTTAGTGGTCTCCTCCTGTCATACATACCATGTGGTTCTTGGACAGAAGTACACATATTTCTCTTTCCAACTACAAAAATACTCTCTCTAATTGCTGGAATGATCTTTCGGATTTTTATTCATGATTTTAAATAATGATATCGATACGTGATGATACGATTAAATATCAGTCTCAATTCAAACTCATCTCAATTCTAATCCAAATTTTATTTGGACTGAGTCAGCGGGAACTTTGGACCGATCGGGCCACAGGTTTTTAGCTAAATGATAACTCTTAACTTCGACTAGACATTGCCTTGTCCATGAAATAAGATATTGTCAATCTTTTCGATGAATAATTGAGGGCATATACAAGTTTACCAAGGTACAGATGAATCAATTTATTGGTTTAAAAATAAATAATGTTTTTTTTTTTTTTTATCATATTTATAACTTCTCAACTTTACAAGAATCTTTTGGTTTATGGGGGGGGTGTTATTACCTTGACAGTGATGGTAGGAGAAAAAAATTATAAATTTAATTGTTAATCTTTATAAAATTTCTCATTAATTTATAATTATTTTTTTAATACCGCACTGATATGATATATTTCCCCATAATTGGTCCCATTTTATCTGATGGTTGAAAGTTTACTGTTCTATTTTTTTGAGAAAATCCAATGAATTGAACAAGCGATCCTATTTAAGTTTCCAGCACAAGCTATTTTGTCAAGAATAGTTTTTTCTTTTTTCTTTTGTCAAGAAAAGTTACACAAATATAACCCATATACATGTATATTTTATGGGCTATTGTGAATCCAATTAAAAGATTTTTTTGTTTATATAATAGAATCACATTCCCCATCAAACTTACCCCTTAAAAAATTCAGTTCGAGTCACGATGTTCAAGATAAAAAATTATACCTACCCCTTAAAATTTCAAGTTTTCCTATCTCCGTCTATATATATTTCCCCATGTTTCTCTCTCTCTCTATTTTTTTTTTTTTTTTTTTTGAGAGATTTGTTCAAAATTTAATCATAATAAAATTTTAATGCATTAAGGACAAGTATGAAATTTTTTTTTTTTAATCTAACAAATATCACTATTATCAAAATATTAAACTCTAAAATGATACAACTTTTGATGTAGATATCATTTTTAATAATATTAATATTTTTAGAATTCTCTAATCAATATCTATCAAATAAGATTCATATTGAATACAAATTTCCTTTTAAAAAAAAAATATTACCGTTTAAATTGATATAAACATTTTATTCTGTTTGACAGTAACATATTATTCTATTTGACAATTACTCTATTTGATAGTAACATGTTACTCTGTTTGACAGTAACATGTTACTTTGGCAATATTGTCTAATAAAGAGAAAAAATATATTTTACTTTATCCTTACTCAATTATATATTTTTTCCCTAAAAAATCTCTTAAAAAAGTAAATTAGAATGCCATTTTCACCTAATAGAGTCCGATTGAGGAGTTTTAAATCTCTTAAAATATTAATAAATCATGTATGATGTGGTCAAGCATATATGGAGTCGCAAGTTGTTTCATCTATTTATTTATGGGGTAATTATGTTTTTTACTTTTATAATTTGATAGAAATTTTAGTTTGGTCTCTAAAATTTTAAATTAAATAATTTAATCTCAATACTTTAAGTTCAGTTTCAAATTTGGTCATTTTGTTTAAATTTTTATTAATTTTTTTACGTGTATAGACAAGTGTTTTAAAATTATTAATTTTAACCTCTTATTTTAATGAAAGGAACAAATATAAATTAGATTTGAAGTACGTAGATCAAACTGTTCAATTCAAAATAACAAGGATCAAAGTAAAATTAAAGTCGAAATACATGGATTAAAAATGTAATTAATCCTTATTTATTTAAGATCTATAGATATATTACTTTTTTTGAAAAAGAAGTTGGTTCTCCTTAAAAAAAAAAAAAAAAAAAAAAAAGAAACAAAACAAAACAAAACAAACAAACTACGAAGATATTAATGTTTTTTCTTGCAGATAACAAACAGAAATTAGAATTGAAGTACATAGATCAAATTGTTCAATTCAAAATAATAAGGATCAAAGTAAAATTAAAGTCAAAATACATGAATTAAAAATGTAATTAATCCTTATTTATTTAAGATCTATAGATATATTACTTTTTTAAAAAATTAGGTTGGTTCTCCTTAAAAAAAAAACAAAAACAAACAAACAACAGAGATATTAATGTTTTTCTTGCAAATAAGAATTTCATGAAATTAATTTGTATGGAATAAAATTATTCATACAAAAATCTAGTTTAAATTCAATTTCATTTTTTGTAATTTTAAAAAATTAAACCACATTTTTTATTTATATTTATTTACCGAAAAATGCATCAAACCTCCACTGGGACCCCTAGTGGGGTCTGATTGGCCAAAAAAAAAATATATTTTTTTTTTTCAAGTCTTGCACAGCTTCCACGTGGGGCTGGAGGTGCTGGGGTCCTAGCACGGCTGTTATTTATCAGAGTCTCTCTAACATATAAAATTATTTAAATGAGAAATGACTTGATGTGTGATTTATTTATTTGGAGACTATGGGTGCAACTTTTGTGAGCGTAACCCGAGTAACTCAACCCTAATTCAAATTTTTGTTAGGATTTGAGAAAAATATTTTGAATTTGGTATAGGTTTAGATAAAAAATTTGAAAGCCTAAATTAAATTTGGACAAACTTGGCTAAAGACACACAATCATTCGAGCAACTTGAAACTTGAATTATATAAATATATATATATATATATAAATTATTAATCATTGGATGATATTAAAATAATCTAAATTATTATATCATATTAAATATATATAATAAATACAAGTAATGCAACACAAAAATTTATATTTTTATTTGCACTCATAAATTTTAAAAATCACTGTAGTGGAACATTGGTTCTTCAATCCTTATCTATTTCATAATATATAAATTATTTGGTTTGATGTTAGAGTCTAATTTTGACAAATTTATTTATTTATTTGCACCAAAAAAAAAAACCTATAAATTTTGTGAAATTTGAATTTAACTCGAATTAAATTTAGACAAACAATCCCAAATTACAATTCCAACTTAAACAAGATTGAAGTATTCTTACTAGTTCTACATCAAAGAGAGTGAAACACCCACATTAATTAATGGATTCTCTCACCATTTCTCACTTAAGAGGAATAAAAATTATGATGTTACATTTATATAATTTTCTCTCTATAACGTAGAAGGGTGAGATTAGTTAGAAGGTTTTAAGACTTTGTTTGGGATGTGGGTTAATTTTTTGATTTTTTAGTTATTTTATATTGGAGTTAAAATACTTATTGAGAGCATTCGCATCAGCTGAGGTAAAATAACAAAAAGTTAAAATATAACTAGTAAATCATAAAATTCTTCCTCCATCAGCCTCAACAAATTTTTTCTAAATTAATTTTTTGTTAAATTTGCTACAGTACCTCAACAACTTGTTGAGCCATTATTCATTAGTTACATGATTTTTTATTATATTTTCTGAAGCAAAACTGGGCCAAAATCTTTAAATCGGTCGTCCACCCGAATGTCCTCCCGGATATCCTACCAGATGTCCCTTGAGTGCCTGTGGCAAAAGAAGAAAAATGCCAAAAATTAGCCAACTAGTCGACCGGTCAATGGCAATTTTTTTTTTGATTGCATTTTTTAAAAGTTGTTTGACTGACATCTCATCAATTTAATAAAAAAATAAAGAATAACAAATACAATAAGAAATTAATATTTTAATAAAATTGAGTTAGAATAGAGTTTGATATAATGAGTACTAAAAATGTGACTAGCTAAAATAAAAAAAATAGATTTTGGGTAATAATTTGACTCAAAACTTGTTGAGACTGATGCAGATGTTCTTAGGATAGACTTTTTGACTATTTTGACTTTTGTAAAATAAAAAAATAAAATAATTATAATTTGAATATAATAATTTTAACTTAGAATTAAAAAATACAGTTTATCTTTTTATGACTATTTTAATTCCAACCTACCCCAACTAAACTTTCCGAACTAGTGATAAGAGAAAATAAAAATCAGTAATGATAGAGACCTCCACAATACAAAACTCTCACAACTCTCAAAATGATCTGAACCATTCATGTTACTATCAGACACAAGTATTAAAAAAATTTAAATACATTAATAATCAATATATCTATGGAGATCGTGAAAGTTCTTTTTTTTTATAGGTCTCAAATATTTTTCAAGAAAAATATAGAAGGGTGAGTTATTGGCCCCGTTTGGTAGAGCTGTGAGAAAGTGATTATAACTTATAGTTTAACAGTTTATAGGTTATAACTGTAAATATAAGCTAATTTTTTACTTATAAATTAAGCTCATCCTCCTCACTTAAAGAATAAGTTGATTTTTTACTTATAAAAAGTTATAAACTATATTATTAAACTAAACCAAATATATCAAAATAATTTAAATTAAATCAAAAATTAAAATAAATTAAAAATAAACCTTACCAAACAAGATCATTAATTACTTTTTTTTCTTGCCATGTTGTTTGGGAGAGTTTATGGAAAATAATAATGTGCGCAGAAAATATTATTCTAAAAAACGGGGCAGGTAGGACCATAGGATAGGAGCATGGATGACGGGGTGACAAACAAACAAACAAAACCGCGGACGGACTTGTTTCTCTCTCTTCTCTCGACTGATTGAGGCCAGCCTGGCGCATTCCATATGATTGCATGTGGGCCCCCACACCCCTCCTATCCGTCCTGTCATCCCACATGCAGACTTCCCCCCACCACATGCAAATCCCATCCTGCCCAACCCATTATTTATTTATTTATTTTAACGAAAATTAAACATATATATATAAATAAAATAACAATGTTATACCTACCGAATTTTAACTTATTCGATAATTAAAATTTATGTATGCCGATTATTTAGCCTCCGTTTGAGAAGTGGATTGGCTTTTTAGCTTTTTGACTTTTTTGGTTATTTTAGCCTAGGCTAAAAAGCTTGGTTTGGGAAGGGCTTTTTGACTTTTTGACTTTTTTGACTTTTTTTGTGAGAGAAGAATGTAATGATTATAGGTTGGATGTGATGTTTTGTTTGTTATGGCTAAAATAGCCTATTTTGTTTTTTGTGGCTAAAATAGCCAAAAAAACCTGAAAAAGCCCTTGCCAAACACAGGTTTAGTCGATCATCTAATAACATAGGTGACAGTCACAGTTAGTAAATGTGACAGTCGCAATAAGTAATAGGGATTTTTTTTTAAGGTCTATAGTATTATGGTTTTATAGTATAAAGTACATTCAATATTTTTATGATGTCTAAAGTTCCTTAACATCAATCCAGAGAAAATTCGATCTAGAGAATTTCTCTGGGGTTAAAACTAGAGAAATTTTTTGATTTTTGAACTGAATTTTTTCTGGGTTGAAATCAAAAAAATTCTCTGGTTTTTGAACTGAAAGGGCTTCTAATTAATGCTTACACGAAGATGGAAATCAAACAGATACATATATATAGTTTCTAGAGAATTTGAGAGGCTGCGGACATGGCTAGTTTGGCTCTCAGATCTTTTCTCAATATCTTTCCAGAATGAGACTTTGGAATGGCATGAACAAAGTACACCTTGTGCAGTTTCTTGTAAAACACCACCTGTTTGTAAAATTCACCGCCAAAAATAAGAAACCCATTTGGTGAATTAATTGGTTTGGTTTTCACGTTTAGAATCATTAATCTCATCACTCACAATAATAGATACATAAACATAGACATACCTGCTTTGCTATGAATTCTTTAACAGCATCTTCTGTAAGTTCTAACCCATTTGACCGAACCACAAATGCTACAGGAACTTCACCGGCAACATCATCTTTTTGCCTGATTAATTTGCATTAATTAAATTAGGCTCGTAGTTAATTTCCAGCTCGGATATTGGGTTTTTAATTAAGTTGGTGAACATTGTTCTGACTTGTATACAGCTCTTCTCTCCAGAGAAAATTGAAATTTCTCTAAGTACCAAAGAAATCCAGAGAAAATTGTGGAGAAGAAATTTGTATGGCTATCTAGGAAATTTCTCTGACTTCGCAAATTTCTCTGGCTCTGTTAACTACAATTAAACCCATGTCTAACAAACCTACAAACCCACAAATTTCTTTGGTCCAAAACCAGAGAAATTTTCTCCAAACCAGACAAATCAGAGAAATTCTCTGGATTGAAACCATAGAAATTCTTTCTATTTATAGTAAAGTTGTATTTTTATGAACAGAACTTGGTGATTGTACATTGATCCAGGAAATTTCTCTGACTTCATAAATTTCTTTGGCTCTATTATAAATAATTTCTCTGACTTACTGAAGGAATTTCAAGTCGTACAAACCCATTGTAATGCTGCAGTTTCAAAGATGGAACTTACTGAGGGACAGACTGTAGCAGGATTGGGCAACTTTTGAGTTTCGGAGTACCCTCTTGGGCCATGGTGTCAGAACAACAGAAACTGCAATGGAGACAAAAATTCTTTGATGCTTAGGCACCTTGCAAGTTGCAAGTGGAACAAGTTAACGACTTACAAAACGTCACCACACCCATTCCTCCATAAACTCATCTTTGTCTCTATTGCACCATCAGGTAAGATAGGCCCAATACCACCAGGATGGCCATTATCAAACTCAAAAAAAGGCTGAACTCGAGCCATATTTCGACGAAATATATCATTTTTCTTGTCAGAATAGCTTCTTAGATGATGTACAAGCCAGTTTGGTTGCAAAGCATCACTAACTGCAATGAAAACAGAAAATTCTGAATAATCCACCATCCCTTCAAATGGGAGCTCGATGTTGTCGCTGATAATAACAGGTATATAGAGGTTTTGAATGGCATCGAAAAGTCGGCACGAAGTGGGGGTGTCTCTAGCTGGATGCAAGCAGAATTCTGAGTCAGTAACTCTCGCGACCCTAGTTGCCATGGCTCGGCGGCGTCGGAGATGAAGACCGAGAGAGGATAAAGGAGCAGAGAGAGAGTTGTCGACGAAGAGATTAGAGATGGTTTCTTCGTCGATTGAGTTTGTGAATTTGGAGTTGAGTTTGAATGGTTTTGAGGTCCAGAGAGAGATTGAGAGGTTGTAATCTGCGAGAATTGAGAATGAGATAGAGAGAGAATAGAGGGAGATAATCAACGGGGGCTGAATTTCTCTGTGATAGATGGAAGGGACTTTAGACATCAAAAAATAACATTGTGGATGTCTTCTGTTACTAAAATTGGGAGAGGGACCTTAGGCTAATTTTTCCTAAATAATAATTACTGTGTTTGGTTTGAGTTTCCTAAATTAAGTTTTTTGAAAATTGACTTTTTTGGTTTTTGTGTTTTTTTGTTTTTAGTGAATATTTTTAAAATTTTAAACATTTTTTTTACTTTTTAGATGCACCTTACTTAGATGTATCTAAAAAGTAAAAAAATTGTGAAAAAATATTTTAAAAAATTAATAAATACATAAAAATACAAAAAATGTACTAAATTCTTGTATTTTTTTTTTATATTTTTGGTATTTAGTGAATTTTTAAAAGATTTTTTTTATAATTTTTTTACTTTTTAGGTGTATTTATGTTAGGTGTGTCTAAAAAGTAAAAAAATTGCTTAAAATATTAAAAAAATTCAGTAAAAACAAAAAAACACGGAAAATAAGAAAGTATAATTTTCTAAAAACTGTTTTGGAAAACTGGAAACCAAGCAAAGTGATATCGGTTGTCAGAGTGGTCATCCGACACGATCAGTCGAATAGTCGACCGATATGTATAAATTCACTCAATTTAAGAAAAACTCAATTAAAATATTTTTTAAAGTAGGATCAAAATAATTTTTAAATAAATATATATTTTTTTATTTTAACTCAATTAAATAAGATCAAACTAGATTAAACGAAAGAGTATCAACGTTTACCCCATTGATAATACCATTTTATGTGAAAAATAATTATATAATTAGATTATATTTATTTTGAAAATAAATGTTGCGGTGTTTGGGAAGTTTGTTTTTTGGTTTTTTTTTTTGTTTTTTTCACTAAAAGACAAATTGGTTACAAAAAAAAAAAAAAAAAAATCCAAACAAAGTATTGCATCAAACCCATTATCATTTCACTTTTTATCTCACAAACATTACATCTAATCATTAAAAAACCCAATTATCTTTGCAAATACAAATTTTTTTTGCTCCAATAATATTCTACAACTAAAAAAATTACAAAAAAACTCACTTCCCAAACACCTACATAATAAGAAAATGAGACTGCTAATGTTTAATTATTTTGAATTTTTGTAAATTATATATGATACGGATCATTAAAATAGATCATAGAGTGAGCTCACCACACCTAATAATACTTCTACTATTATAGGATCCAATTGAAGGCAAAGGACTCCTTTGATAATATTAAAATAATAATAATTTATTAATATATTACCTTATTCAAATCATATCATTTCTATATTTTTTATACATTTTTTTTATAATAAATAAAAAAATTATTTTATAAATCATACCCAAAATAAGCTAGATAAACCTTAAATTTATATAGCATTATTATTGAAAAAAATAGTAATAAAATAAATGACTACCTAAATCGTATTATTGTGAAGATATGATTAACACTCTTATGATGTGATGCTTTATTTTGGTGTAGCTTGTGATAATGTTTATAATTTTTTTTTTAATTTCAAAATTTTGTATCAAGTATTTGATGTGATTTTTACTTATAGTTTATAAAAAAAATTAAACAAGTTGATTATTAAGAACTAATTTTAACTTGTGATTTTTAGTTTTTAACTTATAAAAAGTTACATAAAACAAACTCTGTTTCGAAATTTGAATATTATAATTTTAAGTGAATCTTTTTTTTTTTTTAAAGATTTACACTATCGAATCCAAAATAAAATAAAGTAAAGGGGAAATTACAAAAAACATAAAATAAATAAATTCAGAATTTGACCTTATAATAAAATTAAATTTAACAATTTTAATTTTATCAATTTAAATCATAATTTTTTGTTTTGTTTCAATCTAAATCATATGCCTATTCTTCTTACCTTAAGTAAAATTGAAAAAAAAATATATTTTAGTTATTAAACTAAATATAAGTGTACATAAAATATCTAAAATATATATATATTTTTTAATTTTACCATATGATTTAGATTGAAAATAAAAAAATAAAAATTAGAATTTAAATTGATAAAATTAAAAATTCATAATTTATTTCATTATAAAGGTTAAATTTCAATTTTTTTATTTGGGTCTGACTTCTCTTCGGTCCAAGATCCAATTGGAGGGTACTGTTAGATTCGTGAGGCTCCACCACGGGTCCCGTTTCGATAATTTGAAGCGTTCAATGTGTAAAACTCGTCGAGTACTATACATTTACAAAAAATCATATTGATCGGATATCGATAGCTATCTCATCTAATCAGTTTTTTGTCAACTGTTTATTTTTTCACCGTCTATTTTTATTTATACAAAACTGATTTAATCACATAGTTATCGATATCTGATCAATATAATTTTTTATACGTATATAATACTTGATGAGTTTTACATATTGTACTATTCGAATTATTGAAATAAAATGTGTAATGAGCCATTCTGAGCTCAACGCTCTAGTTCCAAAGTGAGTGCCTTTTTATATAATTTTCCCCTAAATAAAACATAAAACCAGAATTGTTGTGAAAGGATGTAATTTTATCATTATTTCCTTTCTCTCACTTAATCATCTATAAGTCAAGTTTGGCAAGTCTAGAATAAGTCAAAAAGTTATTCAAAAAGTTAAAAAGTTAACACTATTCATCAAAAGTCAATAATTACGGCTGCACAACTCCCAATTCTAATTTTCTCTTATAAACTAATTTTTACAATTTTTTTTTACATATTTTTCCATAAAAAGTTAAAAAGTTAACCTAAACATCTATATTTTCTTCCTCAATTTTTTAGTTCAAAAAGACAAAAAATACACTTATTTAGGACATCTCAAACAACCCCATAGTTAAATCTTCCAACAACATTAGACTTTTTAACATTGAGGTCAAATTATTCAATATTTTTAGAATATTACGTGATTATATTTTAAGTTAATTATTAATTATTTAATTTTATATTATTTTTTATTTTCAATATAAATTATAAATCCTTACCATTTTCATAAATTAAAATCTTATAAAATACCACATATTCATATTATCAAAGTATTGAGTAATCACACATCAACACTAGTGTCACTTTGTTTTCAGCTTCTCTCTCCAGAGCAACACTGCTACTCTCTCTCTCTCTCTCTCTCTCTCTAGAACTCAAATGGGTCCGTTACAGTCTCAAAACAATATTGTCGGCCACAGACGTTATGTTGATGACATCTAATTACTGATTTGCGTTTAGTAATCATATATTTTATTACCTTTGTTCTATTTCAATTTTGGGTAATCATATATCTTTTTTTCACTATTACCATGTATAATAAAGTTTGTTGTCATTATATACTAAAGACTTATGTTTTTGTGTGTATATCGTAATACCCAGAAAGCTACTCTGTTTTTTATTCTTTTCTTTTTTTTTCTTTTTCTTTTTTTTCCTCTGATGCAGTTGTTGTTTGGGCATCAGAGTCTGTTGTTTTCTCTTCGGATGCTGATTCACACTCCCAGACTCATGAAGATGCTAGTAAGTACGTTTCTTTTTTTATTTTGATTTCCTGTTTCCTTTCTATTTTTCTCTTTTGCTTTTGTTTAATCCAGAAATTTGATGTTAGGGTTTTGTATTCCATGTGTATATATGTAATTGACATTAAAAGTGCAATCTTTTGAGGTCTATGGTCGATTACCTTTGTGGGTTTTTGTAAAATCACGATTGAAGGGGACAGTTTTGACTTACTAGGATTATCATTTTGGATTTCGTGATTTGATTGAATTTCATGTTCTTATCACATTTTCATCCTAAATTATGGATCTTATCTTTTCTGTTGTGATTTTTCTGATTTTGGGTTCTTCTCGTTATCAAGGGGTACTTTCCCAGATATTTTTTATTTTTTATTTCCAGTCAGTAGTCAGTGGCTACTTGAGATCAACTGCAGCATTTTTTTTTTCTTGCTTTTTGAAATAATGAAATTTGAACATACTTCAACTGCAGGTTAGTCTGATTGTGTGTTTGAACAGTTCAGTTGTTTCCTCATCATTTTTCGTGTTTTTAGTTCCTGCCATTTTTTTCGTTTTATTTTGGTTGTGAAAATCATCTGTTTAGAAAATGTTCTTCATAATGTCAAGCTGTTCTTCATTTTCATTAGCACCGTCTCATCACACTGTAGAAATTGACTAGAAGCCCTTTAATTATCTGCCGTTGTTCATTGTGATATGAATTCCTTCCATTAATGCCTTATGTTTTTTTTTCCCCTATCACTGTTTCTAACAATTTGGTAATGTGCAGATGCTATTTCCTATTTCTAAAAGATTAGAGATGCACTCATTTGCTGTTAATATTGTGTATATGTGTGTGCATATTCATGTGCATTTATTTTTGTATGTTCTTATTTTTTTTTGGTTGTTCTGCTCATTTCTATTTATTGTTATATCCATTTACTTATTATGAGTTTAGTTGGCTCTCAGGGTCTTTCGATTTTATTTTTCCCAAGTAATTTCCGGAAATCGAAGTTGATGTTTAGTAGTCCATTATTGGGTTTGTATTAATACAATGTAGGTATTAATACAAATTACAATGTAGGCTTGTATGGCTTTGTCCATTTTCTTTCCTTTATGTTTATTCCTTTTTGTTTTTGTTTGTCTTGAATTCTTCTTTCTATTTATTTCTTTCATTTTCTTTTCTTATTCACCTATGTGCATGTGCATGTGCACACATGCACATGCACATGAGCGTGTCAGCGATTGTCTTATTCTGGCATTAAATTGTTGTGTTTGGTGTTTCTATGATTCTAGCATTTAATCATCTGTCCTATGTAGTGTGATGATTCCGTTGAAATGAACTGTTGTCCCTGTTTTTTCCAGTCACCGTTTCCGTTGATTTTGAGTCCGTTTCCATTGAATTTGTGACCCTCATTAATGAACTGATACGTGTCCAAACTTGTCTAACTTGTTTTTCGTTTCTTTTCCTTGTCCATTCAGGTCCCATTGCTTGTGCTTCTCCAGTTGAGCGGCGCTATTGAAATCAATGATAAAGGGAGAGAGGGACTGTGTGATTATAAACCAACATTACAGCCCAGACCGCATAGCGTATCCATCCGAGAGTTTGGTGCTGTCGGGGACGGGGAAACATTGAACACCATTGCCTTCCAGAATGCAATTTTCTATCTCAAATCCTTCGCTGATAAGGGCGGTGCTCAGCTGTATGTGCCGCCAGGAAGGTGGCTTACTGGAAGTTTCAATCTTACCAGCCATCTCACACTCTTCTTGGCAAGGGGTGCCGTCATTCTTGGATCGAAGGTCCTGTTCTATTCTTTTTATTTCTTCCCCCATGTTCTAGTTGTTTTCTTCTTAATTTTGCATCATTAAAGAAAATAAAATGACTCAACTCTACCAATAGTGTTTGGTGCCAGCTTTTAAGTTGTTTAGTGGGGGGCTTTTTAAAGGTTTTATTTTATTTTTTATTTTTTTGTTGTCGTCGTCGTTGTCATAAAAACCAAAAAGCCTAAAAAGGCAGGCTTAAAATATGGTACAAAACACCCGCCTGTTTGGTATTGAGCTGCTTATGACACTTTTTTTTTTTGGTGTTGGGAACTTGTGTCAAAACGTTTGGCACACCTTTTGCTTACAACTTTTGAAGTAAAAAGAACTTAAATAAGTTGAAGAATTGATTATCGGGAAGCTAGGGGAGGGATCGTTATGACTTTTGATAGAGCAAAATGTCAAAAAAGAATTCATTTGGCTGACCCATTTTGATTGGGACACAAGGCTTAGTTTAGTTTAGTTTTTTCGATTATCTACTTTCAGCTTACAAAAATGGCACCAAACAGGCCCCCCCGCTTCTCCCAACTACTTGGGGTTAGCTACATGAATCTTGTTTTGCCATTATGCTCGATCAAGGGCCAAGTTGAACCACAAATTAATCGACGTCCTTTAATATCTCGACCATTGTCGATTTCAGTGCCCTCGTCTCATTGCATCACTTTATGCTGGAGACATTTTTGTGAACCTTCAGTTTTTCCCATTTTCATTGCTTGATCAGGATGCATCTCATTGGGAGGTCGAGGAACCCCTACCGTCATATGGTCGAGGGCTTGAGCTTCCTGGAGGGAGGTACAGAAGCCTGATAAGTGGATATATGTTGCATGATGTAGTAATAACAGGTAGTATTCTTAGCTTATGCTGTCATAACCATCCACTCAATGCTTTGTTTGGTCGTCTAGTTTCGTATATCTCATTTGATCATTCTTACAAACACTGCACTAGGTGATAATGGAACGATTGATGGGCAAGGCTCGGTTTGGTGGGATTGGTTCACCTCCCATTCATTAAACTATAGTCGGCCTCATCTTGTTGAGCTTGTTGGTTCCAAGGATATTGTAGTGTCAAACCTAACTTTCCTCAATGCTCCTGCATTTAATGTTCATCCAGTTTATTGCTCGTAAGTTGATTCGTCTGATTTTTTTTTTTTCCAATTTTAATTAATAAATTAATGAGCATTTGGAGTTGACTTCATTATAAACCGGATTCTATGCAGAAATGTGCAAGTTCAGAACGTCTCAGTCCATGCTCCACCAGAATCACCTTACGTTGTTGGCATAGTACCAGGTGCGTATGTTGATCCACACATTCACTTCGTACTTTTCAATTCATCTCGTTGAGTGATTGTATGTGTGAATTCATTTATCTAGCATATGCGTATTTGTATTCCGGTGCTTTAGTTCAGAACTATATGTCTTACTCTTTTCATTTATTAAATGTTGGTTGTTTCAAATATATTCACCATATATGTTTATGCTAATACGAATCTGATAATTCGTTTTAACTTTGGATTATACTTCAGCTTCTGCCCTTTTTTGTGGTGCTCAGGTTGCTGCATGGAGATGCCCAAGATTGGTTTTTGTTTTTGTTTTTGTTTTTTTTGCTTTTGTTTTTGTTTAGATTTATATATACAAAATGGGCTATTCGGACAAGTTCGGAAATTTTCTACTTCATATGACAGAAATATGTTCTTTGACTCTTTCAGATTCTTCTGATCAAATATGCATAGAGAATTGCAGCATTTGCACCGGTTATGACGCCATTGCACTCAAGAGTGGCTGGGATGAATATGGGATTGCCTATGGCAGACCTACAACAAGTGTACACATCAAACAAGTCTACCTTCAAGCATCTTCCGGCTCTGCTCTAGCTTTTGGCAGTGAAATGTCTGGTGGCATTTCCAATGTCCTTGTGCAGCACCTCCACGTATACAATTCATTTTACGGCATTGAGTTCCGAACGACTAGAGGTAGAGGTGGTTACATCAAAGACATCATTATATCAGATGTCAAGATGCAAAATGTCCACACGGCATTTGGTGCTACGGGTCAAAGCGGGTCCCATCCGGACGATGATTTCGATCCCAACGCACTCCCGGTTTTGAATCAGATCACCTTGGAGAATGTGATTGGCACAAACATCACTCTTGCCGGAAACTTCACCGGAATTCAAGAATCCCCTTTCACTTCTATATGTCTATCCAATATTACCTTATATGTTGCTTCTTGCTCTTCTAGTTCTTGGGTATGTTCAAATGTTTTGGGATCGTCTCAGTTTGTCTTCCCGGAACCATGTCCCGACCTCAATAGCTCGTTCTCGAATTCTTCTTTGGCTTGCTTCTCTCTCCTGAATTCTGAGGGTCGGGCTGCAGCTTTATGATACCATTTCGTTTCCCCAAATACCGAAAATCAAATCTTTTGGATCCGCAATATGAGGGAGAAAAGTCTGAAGTCGTTTACCATTACAATCTCCAATTAGGACAGATTCTTTCCAATAAGAGACACAATGTCTAGAATACATGTTTATTTCACCTACCCATCTGCATTCTTGCGTGTTATTACCATTTGCATATTGTGTACAGCTTCATTTCTTCATTCATGTACAAGGAATTTTTGGTAGTGTTTGTTTGTTTGTTTTTTTTTCTTTCTTTCTTCTGAATTTGGTGCATTATATTTCATTGTAAACCTTAGAGGGAGTGACATGTCGGTTATTAAACTAGTTTTAGAGTCTAATTAAATTTGGTTTTCATTCTCTGTGTGTGTCTGTTTTCTTTTGTCAGTGTTGAATGGTGATGCTATATGAAATGAAACATGAATGCATGTTTGAAACTAATTTTTTTTTCTCTCTTCGGTTGTTTTTTCTTCAAAGCATCTAAAGCATTTAAAGCAAGTTGATTTTAGAACATCTGTGGCTTAGAGCATCTCCAACGATAGTAGGCATTTTACCTATCTAAATATTACTATAAAGTATATATTTTATTTTGCCTATCAACTGTTTTATGTTTTTACTCCAACCATGCTCTTTATTTTAGCTATTTATCCAAATACTATTAATTTTATAGAATGCTACATCAACAACAAAGATGGAGGGAAATGATCTTAATGATTGAATACATTTTGTCTAGCGTTGAAGGCTAGCTACATGTAGCTAGTAAATATGAGTTGAGTCAAAATGCCTAATCATATGCCTAGTGCATTGGAATTGAAAAAAGTGAATCACACTAGGCATTTTAACTAACAAGTATTATATGCCTAGTGCATTGGAGATGCTCTTATACGTGTAACTATATAGAGCAATGGATTGCTTTCCGTTTTGATGGTTCAAGTAGCAGATTTGCACTTTTCTTAGAACAAAACACCAGTGTTGATTGAAAATCAATTTCAAGAATCCATTTTTATATTGTTTGGCACAACAAATGATTATACCGTTTAGAATGGCAACAATGATTCATCCCACTAAAAGCATCATCACTAATAGCACTAATGCATTAAAAAAGTAAAAAAAAAAAAAAAATATAATTCCAAGATCAAAACATCACATCATTAATGTCGGGACCCACTGCCACCTAATTAGTGGGAGCACTAATTAGTGCTCCCAAGCATTTTTCTTAGAATGGTATGAAGAATGTTTTGGTTTAAAATAAAAAAATTAGTACAAAAGGCGGTTATCATATATAAGAAGCATGTATACAAAATTTATTTCAAACACATGCATATGAGCATACTTTGAAAAGTGAATCCGGGGCCGGTCCTGAATCTTTAGATACCCAATTATCAAGTTAGAGCTTTTTCTAAATAAATATTCATACCCTCCAAGGAAAAGAAAAAAAAAAAAAAAATTTGTGAATGAAATGAGAATTAACAAATTTTGTTTATTTATTTACTTGTAAATTTTGCTAATGTATGCTTTTAGATAACATGGTACGAAACTTATAGAAATTATACATTTTACAATTTTGCAGTCCCTATTTTATATAATTTTTAGGGATATTCTGGGCTAGTTTTAAGAGTGAATGCTATAATTGCTTGAGAAAAAAATATTTCACAAATAGAATTTTTATATAAAAAATTTAGGGGACTTATTTATAGGTTTTAATAGGTGGACTTATTATTTAATAGATCTTGTGATAATAAATGATATTTCTCATCAAACTCTATTAAAAACATCACTAATCATTAATTTTCAGCAATATTAAAAAATTTGTTAAAAAAATCACTAATTATAAGTTTGCGATAGTTTAAAAAAATCGTCAAAAAAAATGTCACTAATTTTCAACTTTCAGCAACAGTTTGAAAAATTCGTCATAATAAATGTCACTAATTATAAATTTTTGCGACAATTATAAAAATCGTGAAAAAAAATTTAATTATTAATGTTTAGCGACATATATAAAAAATTATTACAAAAAATTATTTATAGTAACAATTTTACAAGAACTAACTTTCGACAAGACTTAATGGGAATTAAATCTAATTATTAAGATCTATTAGTAATGAAAAATGATTTGGATCTCTAAAAAAACACCTCTAATCCACCTCTAATTTGTCTTTTTCTTCTCTTATTTTTGTCTTTTACTTCACTTTTTTATTTTTATTTTTTAGAGTTGTACGGAATGACCTCTAATTAGAGGTATGTAGCAAGATTGATTAGTAATACACTCAAAAATTTATATAAAATGATGTGATAGTATATGCTTTTTTTTTTTTTTAATAAAAATTATGAGGTACTACTGTTGATTTTATCAATAATTAATGATTATGAAAGTATTTTCCATCTTAATATAACTGTTTTTTTTAATCTTTCTAAAAAAAAAAAATTGATTACCAAAGTGTCACATAAACGTATTTTAAAAAAATAAATTAAAATTCAAGTCAAAAAATTTAAGAAAGAGGTCGGTGGGAAGAGAAGGAGGTAAAAAAATAAATAAATAAAAGAAAGGAGGCTGCTTTCTCTCTACGCCAACCACCACCTTTGGCCTTTCCGCCACCGCCACAGCTGACGACGCTTTTATGGTAGCTTTTCTCTTATGGTTTTTAGGGAGGACTCGCACACACAAACGAGTGTGAATTTCGTATATATATATATATATATGACTCATCCTTCTTTTGAGTTTCAGGTTTATAATGGGCTTCTCAAATATCAGAGACCTGTCTTTGCAATTCTTCGCTATCAGTTCTGGAGATTGTCGAATCAAGGTACCAAATCTTCTTCTTCTTCTTCTTCTTCTTCTTTTTTTTGTTGTTGTTGTTGTTAAAATGTAAGTTGCATAAGTAGCTGTGAAAGTAGTGTATATATGTGAATCTGTATAATACTAATTTGATAATGGATTTAATGAGTTTTACCAATGGTGTGCCATCTTCCATGCGAAATTATAGCAATGTCAAAATCGGTGTTGAGTTTGGTGCAATATTTTGAAAATTGGACCGGTGAGTGAATTGAAAAAGGGATCTGGTGGATAGCTTACTGTTTCAATTGTCGGGTCACAAGGGTCGAATTATAACGGTATAATTAATATTATATAATTATAAATTAGACATAAATGAAAATATATATAATTGCTGAAACAATAAAAAAAATTGTTGCATAATATTTACTAATAATATTTAATAAAGCCATAATTGAAAGAAAAAAAAAAAGTTATTAGTTTTAAAGAAATTAAAAAAATTTAACATTCCCTCCAAACAAATTGATTAACTAGTAAATTTAGTTTTGGAGGGAAATGAAATTTTCAACTCTCCCTCCAATCACATATGATTCAAACAATTTGGATGATTTTGGTCAGAAAATGCTTCTCTTTTTTTAATAAATTGGATATGTATTTCGGTGTTCACTGTGCATAAACATACCCAAGTGGGAGTGATGACTTTTGTTTCCATGAACTGTTTTGGGTTTGGCAGGGTGTTCTCTGTTCTCATGGCTTGATGATACTTTTACTTTACGTCTCTCAAAGAAACATGATTAAGTAACCCAAAATAATTGAAATAATTTACAGGCTTCAGTTTTGTTGCGTTTTCATTTTATATTTTTAATATTTAAATTTCTCTAGTACCATTAAAATCTCATTTTGATCTGTTTGGTATGCTTGTAAGTTTTCTTATTTGCAATGGATTTTCGTGCCTTAACTCTTCACAGTGATACACTTGCACTTTAGTATCGCACTTCATTCGCTCCCCTTGAGGATTGTTCATCATTCAACTCTTGTAAGATATTCATTACATCGTCTTCTTCTAGCTTACCAAGTTCAAAGGGGTGTCTATTCAGTCTATATTGAAGTTGTTTGTAACAGTATAGGTTAATTTCTTTATGTCAAATGAGTTCGTTCAACAAACATGGTTGAATTTTTAGATCAAGAAAAAATATTCCCTCTCTCTCTCTTATTTTTTATTTTAGCAGATTGACAAGGCTATTTAGAACAAAGGTCCAAGTTTTTCACATGATCACCAGATGGATGAAAGTAAAGATGAATTTCTTTATGGTGATGAAGACAAAGAATTCCAAAATAGTAGTGGTGATGATGACTAGGTTTTTTCTTCTGAAAAAGGTGATTATGTGTTTGTCAATCAAATATTCTTTTGATGCTGCCTTGTTTGTAGATCTAGGAAGTGCTTGGATGAAAATGTTAGGTAGCGTTTGGTAGAGTTTTCTAAATATGAATTGAGAATAGAGTTGTATTTTGAGTTTGTGAGTTTTAGAATTATGATTTGAGTGTGGAAAATTTGTTTAGTTATGAGTTTTGAATTGAGTTTTGGAGGGAGTTTTAAGTTTTTGAAATTAGAAAAGTTATTTGATTCAATAGTTCACAACTCATAATTAAACACAACTCAAAATTCTATTCAAAGCTCCTATAAAAATTTAAAAAATTTGAAAATATTTTTTTATTTACAATATAAAAATAATAGGTTCCCAAGAGAAGGAAAAAAATAAAAAATAAAAAAATAAAATAAAATCTAACACTGTTCCGGTCAACCAGCCGGACGTCCGGGAGGACGACCAAGTTAGCCAAATTTTCCCGTCTGGAAAGGAGTTTTCAAAAGTAGATGTGAAATTATAATTTGAAAGCTCAAAATAAACACCACACTCAAATGAGTGGGTAGAAATGTGTTTGGAACACATAACCAAACACACCTTAGACTTCCTCTCACATAATTTATTAATTGATTGGGTAAGCATTGGTTTGGCTTCCCCCACAGGTTTCATTTGCTGGGCTTGTGCTTTCGTCAGTGGATTCAATGATAGACTTGATGTGGACATATCCATGAATTTGCTGCCAAACTATTGATAAGTTCTGCATTGCTGTAATCTGGTAGCTACAAGTTAAATTGTTTTGTTGTTACCAACAGTGCAGGATGTCGATGTCTATGTCTATGTCTATCCCTGCTTACATTACCCACCATTTTTTAATAGTGTTTTTTATTGTTTTTTATTGATAGCAAGTAATTTCCTTTTTCTTTCCCCTTTCTTTCTGCATTTCCCAGAGGCACTAGTGTGCAACAGATTTGTTTTAGCTTATAAAATAGTGTTTATTTTGTTAGGCTTGTGCTATTTTTATTGGTAGATTCTGCAGAACTTGTGCTGATTGCTTTTAGTTCTCGGCTTCAATAGGTTTAACAATTGCAAATGTTGTTAAGCGCAAGTGTTTATTGTAGCTGATAAAATAAAAGTGTTAATTTTGTTAGGCTTGTGCTATTTTTTTTGGGTAGATTCTGCAGAACTTGTGCTGATTGGTTTTAGCTCTTGGAATCTGTGTTTTGCCTTCAATAGGTTTAACAATTGTAAATGGTGTTTAATGCCACCAACTTAAGTTGGCAGGGTTTGGCCTGAGTTTCGTTGAGATAGATCACGAAGATATTGCCTAATCTGCTAGTGGTGACATGGTTCTCCTAAACTAATCTATTTGATAATATTGATTAACGTTGGTAAGTGTGGATCTTTACATTGATTTTCCATGCATGTGTGGGGCAGAGAGACATGGACATAGTAAACGGACCCAAATATTTGTGGACCTTGCCTTCCTAACCAGCCTTAACCCCCTTCCCTCCATCCATCCTGTCAGATTGCAATTTGCAAACCTCCACAATCCAGACATTCCTTTAATTTCTTTTGCATCATGAATAAAAAAATTTTACAGCACATATTTTGTAGCGTTTGTTGTATTTGGATTATGTTTTATTTTTTCTTGTTTTGTGCTTGTGAGTGACTTTTCTTTCAATAATCTAAAATGTTATGGCACAGTCAAGACCTTGGTGGCTACTAATTTGTCTTTTGGTTTGCCCTAGTTAATACAGTGATGACACCAAAATGTGGAAACTTGTTCTTGCTGACAAGGGCTTGGATTAATTCTGGATATGACTAAGCCACAGACCCTTGGGATTGGTGTTTGTGCACAAGTCTTGAGGTTTTATGGCATGTCAAGAACCTTTTGATGATATATAAAGAATATTAGGAATGGAAACTCAAGAAAGAGTAAATCTTCTCACTGTAGTCCTCAATCTTTGTGCCGACTGTTTCAAATGTTCTGAATATCCATCAATTTTGTGCTGCCTTATTTTATTTTATTTTATTTTTATTGTTATTATTTAATTTTTTTTTTCAGTAGCACCATATGTCATATACACATGTTGACAATTAGTAGTACTGGAAATGGTTGAAAAAATGCATCTGTCATGTTTCACAGTATTTTATGACTAGGGTTTTTCTCTTTCTGCTGCAGAGATCCATTGAGCATTGGCTTTGTTAACCAACATTAATATAGAGCATCTATTGAAGATTCATGCCTATTGTGATATTTTGAATTTTAAAATAATAGATTAGGAACATGTCTGTGGTAAAGTTGATCGATTGAGAAATATATAAGGAATATGTAGAAGGCATTGCAGGAACTTTATATGTTGTAGTTATGTTTTTTGCTTAACTTCAAGGAACTTTATATTGGATAGCGATTTCTGAAAGTTATTCACTCTGTTTCAAGCTCTAGAAGTTTCCAGTTGATATTTTTAGGTATAGAAAAAAATATTAATTCTTTGAATTGAAGGCTGAGGAATGTGTTTGTAGAATAAAATAGCTTTATAGGATTCTTTTACAAGAAATGAACATCACGTAATTGTATCGCTCCTCTCATAAGTGGAATGTAGGATAAATTCTTCCTACACTTACAAGCTTAGAATCTGATTCCTCATTCTCCATTCTCACATACATTTGAAAATATTATTGCCAACGAAGATATAATTTCACTTCTTATTCTGCATCAACATTCGAGGCCAATTCTTAGTGACAAAACACTGCACTTTTTCCATACTGTCCTCTTCGTTCCTTCTAGACTATTCTACAAGCATTTGGATTTTCATCGCTGAACATTGAAGTGATATTTCCATTTCCATTGCCATTGTTGCTGCTGTTATAGTCGTCACTGTAGCGCTCCGGTCTACTACTGTAATGCATGTATCGTGGCGGTGACCTGTTGCTATATTCATATTCAGTGACATAAGGCGATGGCTTGTATGTGTTGTAGCTGTGCGTGACATAAGGCAATGGAGTGTACGTGTTGTCGCTGCGGGTCGCATAGACAGGTGGGGATGGCTCATGTCGATATTGAGGGCTATTTGGGTAATTGTTCCATTGTCCACCGTAGTTGTTACCATAGCTATGGCCATAACCGTGACCATACCCGTATCTGTAGTCATAGACAGGTGGGTGGTGGTATATTACATGAACCTCTTCTGCATCTTTTGGTCTGGATGGTTGTGGAGGCTGGCTTGCAGGGTCGTTAGCGGTAGTTGGTGGTGGTGCACCCGGTGGTGGATTTTCTGGCGGTGGAGGTGGTGGGTCTTTTGGCGGCTCTGCTGGTGGGGCTCCTTCAGGTGGTGGTGGATTTGCCATGTCAGGGGCTGGTGCTTGTTCTGTTGGCTGACCCGGTGATGTCTCTGTTGGCTGAGCAGGTGGGTCGGGTTGTTCTGAATGGGAACAAATAATGGCTATTTTTCTTGTCTTCTTAATGGCTTTGATTATTTTTTCAGGATCTGCCCACCCGATGATTGTCAACTTTTGTTGAGGGAAGTCGATGTAATGATCATAAATACCTGAAAGATCCCAGACAAAGTTTGAGATGTTATTGGAAAGAAGAACAGGAAAGAGAACAACAGATTGAACTTATTTTGAGGTACTCACTTATCACTTACCATTAATGCCATGTAGAGCCTTCTTAATCTTCTGCACACACCCGTTGCAGTCCATCCGGACTTGTATCTCGGTGACTCGAGGTTTCTGCATTTTTAGTGAAAATTTTTAATGCTTGGAATTTGGAAATGTTGTGAAGTGGAAACATGAAAGATGAAATACTTAGAATGCTGTGTAATAATATTATGTTGAAATGATGTTAGAGATTTGATGTGTGTACCTGTAACTCTGGAATCATGAGTGAAGAATTGGAGGAAAAATGGAGAAGCAATCAGAGTTGTTTGAGGGTGGAGAGAGCGAATGGAGAATCTATACATTGCATTCATTTGTACTTGTGGAGGGAATATTTAAAAGGCAGAGGGTGTGGGACATGTAAGGAATCTCTTTTTAGAGGGAGAGAGGGATAGGGAGTATTGCTGCTAGATTTGCTTTAAGAAGTCAGTGTGAAATGGAAAAAAATATATTCGGTGGTATGTGACTATCATGTTAGTTTGGTCTCGATCGACTAAAAAATTAAAAAAGAAAAAAAAAAGAAGTGGAGTTAGAGATTTTATTTTTTTACCTTCTTGAGATAGTGAGTCCTAATAGAGATACCGAGTCTCATTTTTTCCTATGTAACCAATAATAATTGGTCGGGAGATCAAAGTTGATGTGGTGATTTGGGATCACTAAAAGCGGACTTGTCAAATAATAAAAGAGGGAAGGGGGGGAAAGAGGGCTTGACACAGTAAGATCTCAAGTCTTGCTTTTGCTTATGTAACATGCGAGTTTTACGTTTGCTTATGTAACAGACCATGATTGATTGAAGATCAAAGTTGATGTGGTGGTTTGGAATCACAAATACTTGTCAAATGGTAAAAGAGGGGAAGGGTGGTGGATTGGGGACCAAAGTTAAAAACTTTATAAGACAGAAAAAGCTTAATAAGCTAAAAAAAAATTGATTACTAGGAAGGTGGAGAGGAGGTACTTGTAAATTTTGATTATTAGCTTTCAACTTGTTAAATATTTCACCAAACAAGGAAGGGGGTAGGGTTTACTGATAAAGCAAGATTTTGAGTTTTATTTTTATTTAGTTATTATTATTATTTTTATGTGATCATGATTAGGGACCAAAGTTGATGTAAAGACTAGTTAAAGGGTTGGTGTTTTGTTTGGACCTTAGAATGTTGAGAGCCAAAGGGAATTTGCTTTCACAATGGATGGCCATCTATAATTGGGAGGCTTTGTGTGTGAAGTTAGGATATCCAAAACCGACAAGAAAAAGAAGATAGATAGATGATGATCATTCGTTCATGGCTCTCACTGGTCAAATACAATCAAAGTAGCTTTACAAAGCATATCCACTCTTTAGGAATCCTTTTCTTGCAAGAAAGAGAGCACTCAATAACATATTAAAAATGGCCAAAATGGCCAATATATGTTGTGTCACTGTTGAATGAATGATATTTTAAGGGTTCCAGAGCACAATACACACTTCCCTTTTTGTCAAATTTTTATCAAAAAGGTTGATGGAGATCAGATTCCTTCATCGCAGGTGACAGGTACACTTCACATACTAATATGCTAACCAGCAAGGGTTGACAATGAACTCTGATTAGGACAATACCCCTTCATACATTTGTCTGGTTCGAGTTTCACTACCCTGTTTGGTTGTGTTTTCACTTTTATTTTTATTATTAATTTTGTGTTTTTCAGAAACAAAATAATGAAAAATTTAAATCATATTGTTTCATTTTGTGTGTAAAAGTAGTTTTTTAAAATAAAAATCTTTTCAATAACAGTTTTGGAAATAGTTCATCTTGTCTGTTATCCAGAAAACAAAAAAACAAAAACATCTCTTTGGGAAAATCAGAACTTCATCATGACTTAGGTCGTCTGCTGTTGTGAATTGTTTTCATGCTCTGTTTTTTGTTTTTTTGGGAAAATATTTTACAATGAAAAACGTTTTTTATGATATATATATATATTTTTTTTCTGTAAAAACAAATTTTTATGTTTGGTTATGATCTTAAAACTAATGTGTTAGTAGTTGTATTAGTAGTGGAGGTGGAAGTTTGGAAAAATATATTTTACATTTTAAAAATGGAAAATCTTTTTTACCAAATAAACTTGTTTTCTGTTAATTACGGACAATGTTTTCCATACTAAATGTTTGAAAATGTGGAACATATTTCTACAGAAATAAACAAAGGATATCCATAGGAAAAGATACTTGTTGTGAACGTAATGTATACTGGATTATGACCACAGTTGAGTATATGATAAAAACAAACATATTATTTGTTTTTGCTTAAACAAGTCATATTCCACATTGTGACATTTTGCTTCCTTAGATTCTCTCTATCCTACAATTCCTTGATATGCGTTTATCGTTTAACTTTTTGTGCCTGCAACTCTTTGCAACTTTTGAAAACAATGAAAATGTTTTCTGCAAGCAACTCTCAAGTCTGAGCCCTATCTTTGTGCAAAGGCTTAGTCCAGAATATGGAGGGATCTATCTGCCCTTACCCGAATCTGATATCTGTCAGAATTTGTTTGCCCAAGCCTGATTCCGAGTTAACTCAAAGAATTTAGGCTAGGCTTGAGCTGTCTAAATTTAAATACAAAAAATTTATCTTCTGTTATTGGAAATTACTGATTCGCACTTTTTGAAAACAAAAAAGAAAAAACATCTCAAAATAAAAATAAAAAAAACACAACACAATAAACGTAATAAGAAAATTGATTAGAGTTATGTGTATCAAGTAATAAAATATATTATATTGCAATATGATTTAATCCAAACTATGGGTAAATGATCAACAGCTTTGGAAGAGATGTAAAAAAAAAAATGTCGCCATAGGTGAAAGCTAGTTGTATTATTTAGAGTGGTGGCCGGAGAGGAAGGCGGGAGGGTGGTGGTGGGGGAACTGTGATTGTTGCTGAATCAAGAATTGGTACAGGATTGTAAATGAAGCCATGAAGCATTTCCTTTGAAAAATAATTTTTAGCAGCCATTGAGGAAGCCATTGGAGTGGGAGGGACAAAGATTCTTGAAAGAAATTCGGCCATCTATAGATATATAGATTGTGAGACATTAATTGGATGGTTGTTTGAAGAGAAACAGAGAAGGTGATTGAAGAGAGAGAAAGAAAGAGTATGGAGGGGGGTTTCTCCAATGTTATTCCAGCCAATTTTTTTTTTTTTTAAATCCAAAAAATAAAAATCATTTTTTTTTTTGAAATTGTCAAATAACATGCATTTTTAGACCAAACTTTTTTATTTTTTTAATAAATTTTTTTACTTGAAACCAATTCTTAAGGATTGAGGATTCTCTGTTTTATTCTTCTCTGTTCTCTTATCTCCAAACCCCTCTCTATTATAAGATCCATCTCTCTCACTCTAAATAGAGCCTTGTGACAAAGGGAGGATCCAATTCTTGAGTTCAATTTTCAAACTTCCTTGGAGACAAGTTTAGCAAATTGAACAAATCTCTTATCTTTGATTTGGGTTTGAATTATCCAACATTAATTCAAGGAAAAGCAAATTACCCATCTCACAATATGTAATATGATCCCATACATGACCTGAGCTTGTAAAGTTCCAAAGTAGCTTAGTTAAAAGAAACCAATTTGTTTTGAACTTTATTTCAATTTCACACAAAAAATAATCTTCAGATATGAGATTATGTATATAAAGGACTGGTGGTACAACACAGGCTTAATTAAGCATAGACGTGAGGATTGTCCAAAAGGTAGGCTTCAACAACTTTGTAAACCCCCATAGCGCTGTCCTTGCCGGACTTGATCTCTTCTTCCTTGTTCTCAAGCTCGCCCACGGTGTGGTATTTGGTGATCATCTTACAGATGCAACCTCCATTGTTGGCTGCTTCAAACCTGACATCATAATCGATAGATTCAAGCTTGTCGCCCAATCTGTCACCTTCTATCATGGTGTACTTGCACACAAATTTCTCTTTGTCCAGCTCGTCGATTCTGTGCTTCACATAGTTGAAGTTGCTGTCTGCATCACAAAACCAAAAACAATCAATACTGTTTCAAATTAGTATTTATAAATCATGACAGTGCTGGTCTGTTTGATTGTATTTTATATTATTTTTAGTGCTTCACATACTTGAAGTGGCTAATTGCATGACAAACCAAAAACATGAATCCTTAATTTACTCCTAAAAAATAAAAACAGAAAAAAGAAAATGAAAACACAATCAAATGGGCAGAAACTTATGTGGGTTTTTGCTAACCTTGAGTGAAGTTGACCTGTTCAATGCTTCCTGGTCCTCCATCTCCTTCAATTACTTCCACACTTTCAATGAATTGAGGTAAGAGCTTTGGGATTAGGTTGTTGGATTCTAAGATCAATGCCTTGAACATTCTTGCTGGTGCAACAGGGCATGTAAACTCCTGGCTAAAGCATGTCACCCCCATCTTCTTTTTTTGATTATAGAGATCAAAAAGCTTATTTGTGGAGATGAAGAGCACCGCTTTGTGCTATATATATATGTGTGTGTGTGTGTGAGAGAGAGAGAGAGAGAGAGAGAGAGAGAGAGAGAGAGAGAGAGAGAGAGATGGGGTAGGTTTGGTGTCAATCCATTGGAAATTGGCAGAAGAGAAGCCAAACAGATGTAATACTGAAAGGTTTCAAACATTTGTTCAAACATCGTGGTCATATCAAACATATGTATGACTTGTTCCCAACATCACTTTTTCTCATCTGGTACAACTTTATTTTATTTTTTTCCCCGAACTTTAAAGATCCCATTCAATAGACCACATGATTGATACACAAGGGCGGCTTCTTGCTGGTCTGAATGGAGACTCAAAAAGTAATTAGGATTGTTTTGACCTATATTTGAAAACATGCGAAAACAGATTTCGATAATTAGAAATCAAATTCGTTCAACAAAAAAAAAAATTAGAAATCAATTCACTATTCATTCCAATCAAACAGTACATAGAACTCTATATATTATTACACACACTTATTATCAAGCCAAATTGGCAACTTTGGCTGGAAAGAAGAGAACATACAAGCCACACTAGTAACTAAAATGAAAATGGAAGAGAGTGATATGATATGATATGATGTGCAAGGCATTGTTTCATTTCAACAATGGAGGATGATCAAACATATGCATCAGGGTTTGCCAAGAGGTAGGCTTCCACAGCCTTGAGCATGCCGGAGGCTTTTCTTTCCCAGCCATGATGTCCTCCTCCTTTACCTCAACGCCCGGTTTGGTATAGTACTTGCTAATGCTCATATGAACGCAACCACCATTGGGATCAGACTCAAGCTTCGTCTCATATGAAATGGACTCGATTCATTGTCCAATGCATCAATCCTATGATTCAAGTATTTCAAATGACTACCTGCAAGGGAACGTAAAAAATCACGAATGTTGCATTATATATGTTAATTGTGTTGGACAATCTTCACCGTAATTAAAATAATTAATTCTGTTTGGGTACAAAACAACAAACTAAATATAAAAGAAAAATAGAAAATGAGAGAGAATGTTTGATTACAAAAATCAAACTAGAATAAGAATTAAATAAATAAAAACATATTTTATTTTATTACATAAACAAAATTAAAATCTGATTTAAATAAATAATAAAACAGAAAATAAATAAATAACTTACTTGATTAATATCTTGAATATTATTCTGATCAAGTCCAGTGTTTGACACTGTACCCTTAAGACAGATTCGTTCTCTCCACGGTGCTTATCAGAATATGGACGTCTATCTCCCAGGATGAAATGATCAACAACAAATAAATGCAGCACTACAATTTATTTGTTCAACGAACACACTTAGTGTATACACTCTTTCTGACAGGAAAAATAATAGAATAAATGCAGCAAAATGCATAGATGAATTTGCAGCAAGGAAGGACAAAAAAAGTGAATGAATTCATCAAATGAGGGCTGCCTATTTATAGATGGATTAGTGGCTGCTAGTTTTGAATTAAACAGGTAGCATACCTGTTCAATTTAAATTAAACAGATACAAAATCTGTAGGCACTGTTTGGTTTGAATTTTAACCAATTCAGATTTGAATTTGAACAAATTCGGTTTGGACAGATCCGAAACTGTGCAAAATTTCTGAAGAGGTGCAAACCAAAAAATTTGAATTTAGAATTTGAAATAAAAACGGACCGATTTTATTTATAACCAAATAAAATAAAATTCAAATATTTTTTGCCCAAAAAGATTAGTATTGGGACAGACAAGCCCAACCTCATACCATGTACCCGTGCCCAGGCTTGCCCGGACGGACAGTCGCGGCGCGCACGTGTGATGATTTTTTGGGTCCAATGGGTCTAGCCCATAACCTTACTCTCTACAAAACTTGGGTACCCCTTGGGGCACATCCCAAGTTCCAATCCTATGCCTTATAAACCCATTCAAAACTTTCCACCAAATCAATGTGGGACAAGCCATTTTCCAACCTTAAGGAATTTCCACCAAAACTTCATTTCCATAGAGTTCACTTTGGTTTCAATTTCCTATTCACTCGATAAAGGTTTTGAGCAACCAAATATACCACGTGAATCACAACGCGACATAGAACGCGTTATCACTTAGACCTGCCAAATTTGACGTACGGGTCCCACTTAAATAATAGACCAAATAATAGACTAAAGTTAAGAAAAAATTTTGTTTTACCCAAAATTTTCCTAACCATTTCCAACAAATTGTACGCAGTTTGTTTTTAGCAAATACAATGAAAAAAGGTCAAGTTTGTTGGCTTGAGTTTTTAGAATCTGTTCTTTGATTTTTTATTTTTAAAAAAAAGGTTTTGGTGAAAAAAGAAAAAAAGAAAACTCATTCTTTCTTTTATACGATATTCTCTATTTTTAATGGAAAATATTTACAACGGTGCTAGGGACCCCCAGTGGGGGCACCCCCAGTACCCCAGTTTTTTTTCATTGGTCCAGAATTTTTTTTTTTTTTTTTTTTTTTCATTCCAATCACCCACAGCCACGTGGGCTGGGGGTCACTGGGGGTCCGGGAAAACTGGGGGTCTGCCGCATTAATCAAATATTTAATACCCATAATTGTACCACAATGATGTGACATTACATGTGTTAATTATTTATTTGTTATACATTTAATAATATAAGATTCTACCCTTTTGTTACCACCAACACCATCCTTAACAGATTAGTCTTAAAATTGCAATCATACAAAAAAATAAAATTCTACAGAAAAGATATGAAAATGTGGTGAATTGGATTTGGAAATACTTCTTCAATTTAGTCAAACCCTTGAGATCCATGTGATGTCACCTGAAACATAAACGAATGATCCGGTCGATGGTGCCGGAATTAGCACTCCAATGAGCAAGTTAACTTCTCGAAAAGACTCGCGTCATTATTTCTTAAAGGCTCAAGTTAGCTATTTTTTTCTTACCCCCTCTTCGTTAAGTTCTTCTTTGCCTTTTATAGTATCATCTTTCTTAACTCTTGTTCCACGTAACCTAACTTCTCATCATTACCTTCTAGGGCCTATTTTCATATTATACTCTTCACTGGAAATTTTCATCTCACTAAGTGAACTCCTGTTGATATGTACTATTCGAACTTCACTGTATATCAAAAATATCTTCAATGTTCCTATTTACTATGCTCACTTGTCATTCGATGGTTACCCAGCCCAGCGGGCTTGGGCCTTATTCGGCTCGTATTAGATCTGTTGGGCTACTTAATACTGTTGGAAATGGTAGAAAAATTCTGGGTAAAATCAGAATTTTTTCTCAAGTTTGGTCTATTTTTTAGGTGGGCCCCGAGTGTCGATTTACTCGGGTCAAAGTGGTAACGCGTTCTATGCCGCGTTATGATTCACGTGGTATATTTGGTTGTTCAAAACCATTACCGAGTGAATGGGAAATTGAAGCCAAAGTGTGCTCCATGGAAATGGAGTTTTGGTGGAAATTCCTTAAGGTTGTAAATTGGCTTGTCCCACATTGATTTGATGGGAAGTTTTGAAAGGGTTTATAAGGCTTGGGTGAGATACTTGGGGTGTGCCCCAAGGGGTACCCAAGTGTTTTAGAGGGAGAGGTTATGCGCAAAATGGGCTAAACCCATTGGACCCAAAAATCACCACGCGCGCGCGCGCTCCGCCGCCGCTGTCCGTCCGGTTGGGCTTCTAATCTTTTTGGGCCAAAAACATTTGAATTTAATTTTATTTTTTGATAAAATAAAATCCAGAATTCAAATTAAACTGATTTGAATTTTCTGTACATCCAAACAGGGCCCTTCCCGTTTTTTGCTATCTGTTTGAATTATCAACATATTCAAATCTGTTTGAATTCAAAACCAACAGGTATCATACCTGTTCAATTTAAAACCAAGAGCCACATTTACATCTATAAATTGGACCACCCTCATTTGATGTTATTGATTCAGAAATTTCGTATTTCACCTCTGCTTATTCTATTCTTCATTTTGTTGCATTTTATTTCTGAAAGAAAGAGTGTAAACACTTAGTGTGTTCGTAAGGCAAACAGTTTGTAGTGCTGCTATTGTTTGTGGTAGATCATTTCATCCTGGGAGATAGACGTCCAAATTCTGATAGCACCGTGGAGAGGACGAATCTGTCTTAAGGACACAGTGTCAAACACTGGACTTGATCAGAAAATAATTCGAAGAAATTAAATCAAGTAAGTTATTTAATTTATTTTCAGTGTTGTTTTTATTTATTAAAATCAGATTTAAATTTTGTTTTTGTAACAAAATAAAATCTGTTATTTATTTATTATTTCGAGTTTGATTTTTGTAATCAAACAAATTCTCTCATTTTCTTTATTTCTTTATATTCTTGTTGTTGTTTTATACACAACAGAATTTAATCTTTTTAAATACAGTGAAGATTGTCCAACAATTTTAAGACAGATTCTTTTTTGGTATCTTCATTGTATTTAATTTTCTGTGTTTTCAAACTAATATTCTGGTTGGAAAAACAAATAGTGATTTATGCTATTTGACAGATAGTAGTAATATACTGTCTCTTTTTTTTGACAACTAGTAGTAATATACTGGTGTCATTAACAATTGCAGAATATTATTTGGTGTTACAGAAAATTATTTTGGTATTTTATTTTTCTAGTTTTAGTAACAAGGAAAATAAAATTATATTATTTTCTAGTTTTAGTAACAAAGAAAATAAAATTATTTTGTGTTTTAATTTATTTTCTGGTTTAAGTAACTAGAAAATTAAGTTGTGGTTTGGTTTTCTGATTTTTGTAATCAGATATTATTTCGGTATTTTATTTTACTAGTTTTAGTAACAAGGAAAATAAAATTATTTTGTATTGTAATTTATTTTCTAGTTTTAGTAACTAGAAAATTAATTTTGTTAATCAATCATGTAACTTTGTGACTCGGTCACAATCTGTTAATTTTGTAAGTAACTTATGGTTTCGTTTGGTTGACTACTTATTTTTGAACCCTTTGTGAAAAGGTGTTAATTATTTTGACTTTATCATAGTTCATCGTGAGTATACATGGAAGAATTTGTTTCTAGAGTAAAATATTAGTTTTACAAACTAATTTTATTTTTATTACAATGTGGATTCATAGTCTTGAATTGTTTCTGCACTTGAGTCGGAAAAAAATATATATATATATATATATATATATTCACAAGAACATTTTAATGCATATTTAATTTGTTTATTTATGTACAAATCAAACTTATTAAATGAATGTATGTTTTGTCATTTTGAAGTTTAAAATTTAAATGCATTGGATTTTATTTATGAGTTGAGAATCCTTTTATTTCATGATGCAAGTGATGGGATCATGCATGATTAATTTATTTTGTTAATTCATTATTTTTAGTTGATGCGTTTGATATGCATGTATGATATCAACTCAAGTTATTTCTTAACAATAATTTCAAGTGATTTGGAATGATAAATTGTTATGTCAACTTTGGACATAAGCAGGTTAATTTGAATATTTCTAATCAATTTTGAATGGGTGTTTAAACACCAGAGAAATTTAAACATGAAGATGTATGTAATTATATCGGTCCGTTTAATTGGGAAGTAATTTAAGAAATCTTTTATGTTGATTATTGAATTATGTGACATGAGATGTCATTAATAATTATTTTACTTGCGTAGTAGAATTTGTTAAACCATGAACCATTTTATTAATATGGGGGTGTATCTCTTGCATTAGTTGAGATAATTTAATTTTCTTCTGTCACAAATATTTTTATGACAGTGACATTTATTTGTTATTGAGTTACAAGAATGTATACAATCAAATGGGTTTTTGAATTGTTTGATTCTTAGGCAAAATTTTTTATGAGGATATGATTTTGTCAAAACATTAATTCTGACTTGAGTAGTCATAATTATTTTGGTTTTTTCTTGAATTTGTTTTAAAATTCATTGATTTATATTAGAAGTGATAGGAGTGGTAAATATGATGCACCATTAAATGAATTTTGTACACAACATGACATTATTCACCAAACTACAGCCCCTTATTCTCCACAGCAAAATGGAATTGCTGAAAGGAAGAATAGAACCCTAAAAGAAATGATGAATGCCATGTTACTAAGTTCAGGTTTACCACAGAACTTGTGGGGGGAAGCAATATTGTCTGCTAATTATGTTCTTAATAGAATACCCCACAAGAAAACCAACAACACTCCTTATGAATTGTGGAAAGGTCGACCGCCTTCCTACAAATACTTAAAAGTGTGGGGGTGTTTGACAAAAGTTGAAGTTCCTGTTCTTAAAAAGACTAAGATTGGACCAAAAACAGTAGACTGTGTGTTTATTGGTTATGCTCAGAATAGTAGTGCATATCGGTTTCTGACTTATAAATCAGAAATGTCTGATATAAATGTAAACACTATTATAGAGTCAAGGAATGCTGTATTTTTTTGAACATGTCTTTCCTTATAAGAAAGGACAGGAATTAAGTTCACAGAAAAGAACTTATGATTGTACACAAAGTCAAGAGACTAATAATAATCAAACACAGGAGACTAGTAATGGTCTCGACCAACAGGATTTAACTGATGATGAACCAAGACGAAGTAAGAGAGCGAGAACATCAAAATTCTTTGGTCCAGATTTTCTGACATACTTGTTAGAAAATGAACCTCAAAGCTTTAAAGCAGCAATGACAGGTCCTGAAGCACCTTTGTGGAAAGAGGCTGTTAATAATGAAATTGAATCCATTATTAAAAATCATACTTGGGAATTTGTGGATCTTCCACCGGGTTCTAAACCTCTTGGATATAAATGGATATTCAAGAGAAAAATAAAAGCATATGGTTCAATTGACAAGTATAAAGCAAGACTTGTAGTCAAAGGTTACAGACAAAAGGAAGGTCTGGATTATTTTGACACATATTCCCTTGTGACAAGAATAACATCCATTCGCATGCTTATTGCGATAGCAGCGTTGTTTAATTTAGAAATACATCAAATGGATGTTAAGACAACTTTCTTAAACGGTGATCTAAATGAAGAGATCTATATAGAGCTACCCGAAGGGTTTGTAATATCAGGGCAAGAAAAAAAAGTTTGTTGACTTGTAAAATCCCTTTATGGATTAAAACAAGCACCTAAGCAATGGCATGAAAAATTTGATCATGCAATGCTTACTAATGGGTTTAAGATAAACGAATGTGACAAATGCGTCTACGTTAAAAACACTGACCAAGGATATGTCATAGTTTGTCTTTATGTGGATGACATGCTTATCATTGGAAGCAGTCAAAACATGATCAAATCAATTAAGCAGATACTTAACAAAAGATTTGATATGAAAGATATGGGGGTCGCAGATGTTATATTAGGAATGAAAATTACTAAAACATCTGACGGATATGCATTATCTCAATCTCATTATATTGAGAAAATTCTTGATAAATTTATCAAGAATGATTTGAATTTAGCTAGAACACCTGTAGACATCAGTCTTTATTTATCGAAAAATAAAGGTGATGCAGTGATTCAGTTAAAATACTCCCAAATCATTGGAAGCCTAATGTACCTAATGAATTGTACTCGTCCTGATATAGCTTATGCTATCAGTAAATTGAGTAGGTACACTAGTAACCCTGGAGAAGACCATTGGAAAGCGATCATTCGGGTTCTTAGATATCTAAGATTTACTCATGATCATGGTTTGAACTTTACTCGATATCCAGCAGTACTCGAAGGTTATTGTGATGCCAATTGGATATCAAATACTAAAGATTCAAAATCGACTAGTGGATATGTCTTTACTCTAGGAGGCGCTGCTGTTTCTTGGAAGTCCACGAAACAAACTTGCATCACACGATCCACAATGGAATCAGAGTTCATTGCTTTAGACAAAGTAGGTGAAGAAGTAGAATGGCTTCGTCACTTCTTAGAAGACATTCCAATGTGGCCGAAACCTGTGCCAGCTATTTGCATTCATTGTGATAGCAGGGCACAGAATCACATGTATAACGGTAAGTCACGACATATTCGTCGTCGACATAATACCGTAAGGCAATTGTTGTCAAACGGAATAATCTCAATAGATTATATAAAATCTAAAGAGAATATTGCGGATCCGTTAACAAAAAGTTTGACAAAAGAGCTAGTGTATAATTCATCGAAGGGGATGGGATTAAAGCCTATTAGATAAGAGTCGTCATAATGGTAACCCTACTTATATGACTGGAGATCCCAAGAACTAAGTTCAAAGGGACAACTAAGTTATGTATGGCTTGCCAGAAATCACAAAGGGATTAAAAATTCCCTACCCATTTCTATAGTGAGAGTGATATCTGCAACATATGTTGTATGCAGGGGTATAAGGATAAACTTTGCTTTTAATGATTACTTATATCTTGATTAAGATATAAAATCAAGACGAGTATAAGGAGATACTCACAATAAGAATCACCTATATGAGTGTTGAACTGGGGCCGATTCTATGAAAATGAAAAGGCTAAATTCTCTAGAAACACTTATGAAAACCAGACGCGTTCAAGGCCAAAATGAACACAACAGTGAGAACCACGATGTGTTAGAAGATATTTTGTGTGAAATTTATTGTCTTGGCTTACACAAACGGCTGAACAATTCAAAGCATCGCGTCCATTGGTTAGCTAGTAAGTCCGATAGGTTATCATTAGGGAAGGTTCAAGGCCGAAAACTACCTATCCTGATGCAAGATATTTTCGACTTATACTCTTTCGTTAAAGTCTGCATATTGTTGCATTTCCGTTGTCATCAAATTCCATTCATGTGGGGGATTGTTGGAAATGGTAGAAAAATTATAGGTAAAACCAGAATTTTTTCTCAAGTTTGGTCTATTTTTTAGGTGGGCCTCGAGTGTCGAATTACTCAGGTCAAAGTGGTAACGCGTTCTATGCCGCGTTGTGATTCACGTGGTATATTTGGTTGCTCAAAACCATTACCGAGTAAATGGGAAATTGAAGCCAAAGTGTGCTCCATGGAAATGGAGTTTTGGTGGAAATTCCTTAAGGTTGTAAATTGGCTTGTCCCACATTGATTTGGTGGGAAGTTTTGAAAGGGTTTATAAGGCTTGGGTGAGATACTTGGGGTGTGCCCCAAGGAGTACCCAAGTGTTTTAGAGGGTTATGGGCAAAATGGGCTAGACCCATTGGACCCAAAAATCACCACATGCGCGCCCGCGCAGCCGCCGCCGTCCGTTCAGGCGGGCTGGCCTGGGCCTGGGCCTGGGCTTGGGCGCGGGTGCGTGGTGTGTGGTTGGGCTTCTAATCTTTTTGGGCCAAAAACATTTGAATTTAATTTTATTTTTTGGTAAAATAAAATCCAGAATTCAAATTAAACTGATTTGGATTTTCTGTATATCCAAACAGGGCCCTTCCCGTTTTCAAATAGAAATAAACTAGTTTGGAATTAATGCACACCCAAACAGGGCCCTTCTCGTTTTTTGCTATCTGTTTGAATTATCAACAGATTCAAATCTGTTTGAATTCAAAACCAACAGGTATCATACCTGTTCAATTTAAAACCAAGAGCCACCTTTACATCTATAAATTGGACCACCCTCATTTGATGTTATTGATTCAGAAATTTCGTATTTCACCTCTACTTATTCTATTCTTCATTTTGTTGCATTTTATTTCTGAAAGAAAGAGTGTAAACACTTAGTGTGTTCGTAAGGCAAACAGTTTGTAGTGCTGCTATTGTTTGTGGTAGATCATTTCATCCTGGGAGATAGACGTCCAAATTCTGATAGCACCGTGGAGAGGACGAATCTGTCTTAAGGACACAGTGTCAAACACTGGACTTGATCAGAAAATAATTCGAAGAAATTAAATCAAGTAAGTTATTTAATTTATTTTCAGTGTTGTTTTTATTTATTAAAATCAGATTTAAATTTTGTTTTTGTAACAAAATAAAATCTGTTATTTATTTATTATTTCGAGTTTGATTTTTGTAATCAAATAAATTCTCTCATTTTCTTTATTTCTTTATATTCTTGTTGTTGTTTTATACACAACAGAATTTAATCTTTGTAAATATAATGAAGATTGTCCAACAAATACAGTACGAGATACAATTTCAATTCAGCTCTCGTAGAAAATAATTTTTTTGCCAAAACAGAATGGGGCGTAAGATTCAAACACAGCATTAATAGTGAAGTTGGTAGTTAGCCTTCGACAAAGTTCATTTGGTTGATGCTTCCAGGGCCGCCATCTCCTTGGTTTGTTTCGATGCTTTTGATAGCCTGTGGTACAATCTTGGGGATGAGGTTATCAGCGTCAAGGATCAAGGCCTTGAACAGCCTCGGCGCCGGGACGGGGCTAGCGATGTCCTCGGTGAAGATAACAACACCCATTGATCTTTCTTTCTTGTAAGCTCATAAATGCCCTGAAAATAGAGAGAGCAGAGAAGTGTTGGAGGTGGTGTGAAGAAGATGGTGAAGAATATGGGCAAATGGAGTGGTGAAGTGTTTGGCAGTACCAATAGCAATCATTCAAGAATATCCCGTTGACTCAAGTCAAAACGATTTTGTTAAAATAATATGACAGACTTGTTAAAATAAAATTATTTTTTCGGGGATACGTGGGTTATAGGAGTCCAGATCCCCTCCTTGAGTTCCCTCCTTAATTCCCTCCTTGCAGGGGCCTTCGGGTCTACTTTGAGGCCCAGTTTTGATAATCCCAACCGTTCATATTTTTAGATTTATTCAGTATATTATACCTGTAAAAAATCAAGTTGATCGGATATCAGAAAGTATGCGTTCAGAAAATTGGGACTACAAACTATTTTTTAATAAACAATTTTCCGAACACATACTTTATGATATTCGATCAATTTGATTTTTTACAGGTATGATATACTGAATAAATCTAAAAATATTAACGGTTCGGATTATCAAAACTGGGCCTCAAAGTGGACCCGAAGGCCCCTGCAAGGAGGGAATTAAGGAGGGGACTCAAGGGGAGGATCCCAATTCGGGTTATAGGTTATGTTTTGTTAATTCGAGTAGTTTATATTATAAAATTATTCGTATGTATATTATACATAAAAAATAGATTGATCTAATAATTTGAATCTTTTTATTTTATCATAAAAATAGATGATCTATTTAAAAAAAAATATTAATCATTATTTTGTAAGACAAATGTAATAAAATGAAAATATTACGATTATTAGATCAATTTAATTTTTTCACGGATGATAGATATTGAGAATCTTACAAAATAAATAATTTAGATAATCAAAACAAGACTCGTTGTAAATCACACTACCCTCTAAAAATATTTCAAATTGAGATGAATGCCTATTTTATAAAATAAGTTAAAAATTAACTTTTTTATTTTTTTAAATTTTTTTTAAAAAAAGTACCTATATATATATATATATAACTTAAGAAGTTAAAAAAAATTAACTTTTGACTAATTTCTTAAAATCGATTCGATCAAAAAATTAACTCTTAATTAACTTTTTAGAATCGATTTAGTTCGTTTGATTTGAATATATCGAAATATCTACTGAGTGTCCTACTTTGGAAGCAACTTAACCGGGTTGCCACGTGGCAAGACATCCTCTGCTTTTACCTTTTGAATAATGTTTTAGAGCACTAAATTGGGAGCTCTAGAGCATCACTAATGATGTGGCACAGTGGCTCCCACCAAAATGATGTGATGTTTTGGCTAGAGTTTTTTTTTTTTTTTTTTTTAAACTCATTAAAACTATTAGTGATCCAAAAATTAGTGGGATGAATCACCAATCTTTACCTTTTGTTCGCGTGATTCCTTCTTCAAAAGGTGCCAAAGGGTCAAGACCGGAATCAACGGTCAAGATTTTACTTTTAAATGATTAAAAATTATATTTAATATTTATATTATTATTTATTATCTTTTTAGGGGATTGTCGAATAAAAGTGGAATTAAATATGATGCTTTGAAAAGCTTACAAATCTTGTGTATTTTTTTATATAAACAAAAATATCCCATTATTACGGGTGTGCGCGATGCGATTCGAGCAGTTTAAGAGTAAAATTATAAATCGAATGGCGGGTTGACGGATTAGTGGATTGACAATTTGCAGTTTGGACGATTTTTTATGGATTGACAGATTGAAAAATATTCTAACTAATTATCATACATTTACATAATATATAATATTAATTTGTATAATATTTTTTAGACATATAATACAATATAATTTTAAATAATATGTTTCATATATATAACCACTAATTTATAATAAATTTTATATCTTAAATTTCTCTCACACTCATTTTTACATTGATATTTCATTAGAGGTTAAAAAGTATATATGTATTAACTATAGCGGAGCGGAGCGGTTCGGTTGGCGGATTATAAAATTCAAAGTTTAAACCGCGGTTAGCAGTTAAAGCGGTGTGAATAGATGCGAATCGGTGCGGTTTTAGCGTATTTGGCGATATTTTGCACAGCCCTACCCATTATGGTGAAATTGACATAGTCATGGAATTAGTAAAAAGTTGGCTTTTAGCTTTCTATCAAGTTTTTTGATTTTTTTGAAAGTGATTTGTGAAGTTGGTAAAAAGTTGACTTTTTGTTTTTTAGTTTAATATTTATTTATGGTGTCAAATCAAATTAAAATGACCAAAATATCCTTACCCAACATAAGAGATTTATTTTTTTATTTTTTTTTCATAGGCCCTAATTTGTAATTTTAGGGCTACGTTTTTGACACTTTTCAAAAGAATTTTGTTGCGTTTTTGACAGCCACATTTTTAGACATTTTATCTAAAAACATGACTTTTTACTATGTTCCCAACATGACACATAATGTGTTGCCGTAGATAAATAAAATAAAACTATCACGTAGTGTATTTTTATTTATTTTTTATTTTTTAATGTACTCAAATGCTTGTCCCGCTATCCTTCTAATTTATCCTCTTTCTATTTTTTATTTTTTTATCTACTACATCTCTGTCACTATTTTTACAATAGTAGAGTTGAACCCAATTAGAAAGAACTCTAATTGCAAAAGTTTGGCTGAATTTTTAGAATTTATTTTCTAAATTTATTTTAAAAAACATAGAAACTAATTTGATAAAAATAAATATAAAAAAATCATATTTTTGAAAATTTAAAAATATTTCTATCTCAAAAAGAGAGATTCATTTGAAAATAATGTGCATTTGATTTTTATTTATTTGTTTCATTTTTTTTTGGGAAAAAATTGACTCTAAAAACACAATCAAACAAATTATTAAAATAAAATTTGATAAAATACATTTGAAACATAAGTTGTCCAAGCCTAGCTCTTGAACGAGGGTTGAAGATTTCAGCAACCCGTTAGAGAGATGAAGGGGTAAAATAAAGGGAAAAGCGAAAAGGACATTTTGGTCCCATTATAAAAAATAAAAATAAAAATTTACTTAAATAACTTTTTAACATTGTCAGTTGTATTCATTAAATACTTTCTTCATATATAATCTTAAGACAAATATTAATAAATTCATCTTTTTATACCAGATTTGATATACTATCTCATATAACATAATTAAAATTATTAAAGTAAACAATCCCACAATTGTATTAATATTTAATTTAATGATTGTGAAATGTGATATAAAAAGATAAGTAGAATGGACTAATGGATTTGTTTTGAATATATTAAGACTTTTTTTACTCCATATTTATTAAATTAAAGGCGTTAGTTAAACTAATAAATTTTATTTGGAGGAATAGAAAAAAAGAAGAGTAAGAAAAATAATTGCAAAATAATAAATGTATAAATAATTCATGCATTGAATTATGCAAATAAGGCTTCTACATTCATCATTTTGTAATTATATTTTTTACTCACTACTATTTTGAAAATTTCCCTAAATTTTAATGACTTGATGGCATTAATGCTTCTAACAGTACCCTACCCTTTATTACGGCAAAAAATTGAGGGTGACTATAAAGTAGTGCCGGAACATGGATTCATGATATTTCATGATATTCTAATGGGTAAATTGGTGATTGGTGAAAGAGCATATCACGCCTTAAAATTTAGATAATTAAATATTAAATTAGGACTAAATCTCAATTAATATTCTATCATTTAAATCCTAGGGATGAAACAAAATTTAAATATTCACGTCTCCATAAGGTTTAAGTAAATTTTCATCCTCAAAAGATTATAAGGGATAAAAAAAAAAAAACTAACAAAATGCCAACGAAATCATCCACCATAATTTTATAATTAACCAATACCTCTAATATTAAAGTAACAATAAATAGTCAAAATAACTTAAATAACGTAAAGTTACAAACCATGCCAAATTATCAAAATACTAAGGTCATAAAAAAAAAAAATAAATACATAAATTAATATCAACCCTAAGTTTAAGAAAACAAAAAAAATCCAAACGACATGTCCAACAACTATAGTTGTTTCTCTTCACCACCGTAGCCCCTACTAATCCTACAAAGGAAGTTCGGCTGTGCTCAAATAGAATGCACCCGAGATGCCAAAAGACAAAATGTGTCAATATACAAATATAATGGTATGAGTACAAGATTTGACACCCACGTGTCCACCAGACACAAACAAAAAATACATTTAATTATTGTTATGAGACAAGACAAGTAGTTCCACCCGCACTGAGACGAAGAGATAGTTTCCTAAGATACGGTGACATTTAGTTTCTTACCCGTACACAACTAATTATGAATTGAATATAAAATAAACAAAATAAACATAAAAATTATGGTGGGTCAGCTGTCATGCCCCAAAATTTGGATAATTAAATATTAAATTAAGACTAAACCCCAATTAATATTTCATCATCCAAATCCTAGAGGTGAAACAAAAAAAGCTAAACGCCAGCCAAATCATCTACTATAATTTCATAACTAACCAATACCTCAAACATTAAAGTAACAATACGTAGTCAAAATAACTTAAATAATGTACGATTATAAACCATGCCAAATTATCTCAATACTAAAGTCATAAAAAAAAATAATAATAAATACATAAGCTAATATCAACCCTAAGCTCAAGAAAACAAAAGAAGTTCAAACGACAAGTCCAACAACTATAGTAATGCCACGTCACCACTGTAGCCCCAACTAATCTTGCAAAGGAAGCTCGATTGCGCTCAAAAAGAACACACCCGAGTTGCCAATAGACAAAGCGGGTCAATATACAGGTAGACTAGTATGAGTAGAAGATTTAACACCCATGTGTCTACCAGACATTAACAAAAATACATTTAATTCTTGTTACGGGACAAGACAAGTAGTTTCATTCGCACCGAGACGAATGAGTAGTTTCTCGAGATATAGTGGCATCTAGTTTCTTGCTCATACCCAACGAAATATAAATTGAATATAAAATAAACAAAATAGAAATAAAAATATGGTGGGTCAGCACTGCATAAAAAGTTAGTAAGACCCACAATCCTGCAAAATAAAGTTAGTATAATTTAATCATAAGTAACTTGCTAAAGAAGTATAAAAATGCACCGTTTCAAAGTTAAATAATTCGAATTGACCAAAACTCAAAGAACAAAAGTTGTACAGAATCAAATTTCCTAAAAAGCAATGCGAACGAATTTAGTAGAAACTGAATAGGTTGAGAAAAAAACTTGATAGAAGAACCTAGACGGATTTCAACCGAAAAACCTGAAACTGAGAACGAACAAAAAATGCCCTAAGATGATTTTTTCCGGAAAAGTTCAAAACATAAAAAGTATGTAGAATAATGTTTTACTTCATTTTACGCGAAACCAATAAAAATGAGCTCGTTTCGTAGGTTAAAACAGCCTCTAAAAGCTGTATTGCTAAAATAAATCAAAACTACAATAACCAAGATTATCCGATTATAAGTTTAAATCGATCTTTTTAATAAAAAGTTAAAACACAAAAGTTATCTAGAATCACGTATACATGCATCTGCTCAAATTACATAATTTATCGAGATCATTTACTATTTTTCAACATGTACAAATTAATACAATTCACACTATACTAATAAACTCATAATTAAATTCTTTGTACCTTAACTCCACCACTTCGGCCTCCACTTCCGGCCTACACATATATCCCATGTGCCTCCCGTATACCTAACACCGCTCCGAAGCCAAACTTGCATGGGGATATTGTCCCGAGTTTGGCCCACACTCCCCGGATGGTTAGCATATACGTACGCGCGTAAATCAAAGCACTCGTCTACTCATGAAAATGAGGCAACAATATATATATATACACAACATCTTACTCATGATAATAAATATAATAATGCCAAGCCTAAGGCATTCAAATAAATCTCATAATTCTCACTTTTTTTTATACACTATTTCTCACCATCACTCAAATAAAACAACAATCCATGGAGTCATGGTGGAGTGTAAAAAATTTATCTATGGATTCCTAATTAATTTTAATTTCATATAACCATGTGTGTGATTATAACCATAAAATAAATCCATATAAAAATCCTAAACCTGACATACACAAGTAATCAAAATAATTAAAATCAATCAATCAATCAATCATCTAAAAACTCTAAACCTTACATACATAACTATACGAAATAATTAAAATCAATCAATCAATCATCTAAAAATCCTAAATCTTACATATACAACTAATCAAAATAATTAAAATCGATCAATCATCTACATGTAAATTGAAATCAATTCAAAATTAAATAAATAAAAATAAATAAATAAAAACAACGAATTAAATATAAATCAAGAGAAATGAATTTTATACTCATAATATTTTTTTAAAGATCAAAAAAATATTTCAAAAATTAATAGAATCACCAAAACAAAACCCTAACCCTTTCTTTTTGTTTCCTCTCCCTTTCTCCCCTTGCCACTGTCCCTTTGCTCTCTCTCAATTTCTTTGATTAATCTCTCTCTCTCTCTCTCTCTCTCTCTCTCTCTCCTACGGCTGATGGAAAATCTTTCACCGAAAAGTGATTAAGCCTCCGTTTGGGAAGTGGGTTGGCTTTTTGGCTTTTTGGCTTTTTTGGCTATTTTAGCCTGGACTTAAAAGCTTGGTTTGGGAAGGGCTTTTTGGCTTTTTGACTTTTTTGAATTTTTTTGTGAGAGAAGAATGTAATGATTATGGATTGGATGTGATATTTTGTTTATTATGGCTAAAATAGCCTATTTTATTTTTTGTGGCTAAAATAGTCAAAAAAGCCTACAAACTCACTTGCCAAACACATTATATTATATTATATATATAATAACTTATATATTATATATATAATAACTTATATATATAAATATAAATATTTTATATAAAATTTATATCAATAATTTCTTTATATATATATAACTATATAAATTTAAATATAAATATTCAAATTAATTATATATAATTAACTAACACATGAAATTAATTAAATATCAAGTTAAATTCTTATATAACTATGCAATTAATAAAGCCAGAAATAAAATCAAATAATAATAAATAAATAAATACTTACGAAGAAATCAGAGTCGCTACATCAGCCCTACATAAAAAGTTAGTAAGACTCACCATTCTGTCAAAAAATAAAGTTAATATAATTTAATCATAAGTAACTTGCTGAAGAAGTATAAAAATACATCGTTTCATGCTTAAATAATTCGAATTGACTAAAACTTAAAGAACAAAAGTTGTCACGTCCCATATTTTATTACTTGGATAACATTACCAAAATTCATTAATTAAGTTCATTTACAATAGATAATTCATCATTGGATGAATTAATGAATAATTAAATATACAAATTCTCTGTCGTGATGCAACAATGATATTTACATATAAATAAAAGAAATGTCCTAAGGCTTACAATAAAAGAGAGGACACTATTCTTTACAAAAAGATAGCACTCAGCCAAACAAACAAATGAAATAGTACGATCCATTACTACATTGCACTTATGAAATGGTAAAACCTATTGTTTGATCTTTAAATCCGAAAAGCATTCCATGTATACATGTACAGACAAGGGTTGAGCAACCACTAGCTCACCAAACAATCTCATATTATAACATTGGAAGATATGCGGGTACAAAGATACTCATACATATACGTAAAATTATATCATGTCAAAACCATATGATTCCATTGCATAATTTCTTAAATCCAATTTATTTAATTAACCACAACTACTTAACTTAAATAAATAAGCATGCCTCAAACACAACATGACATCCTTTTCAATTCATTCAATTACTCATTTATCAATTGAATCAAATAATTAAATAATTCATAATGACATTTAATAAAACATTAAATACATTTTATACAGTCTTATGAGATGAATGCATATGTCATGTCATGCTCAAAATATTTTTCTCATCCTTTGAAAATCTTATGTATAATGTCAATTTGAAAACACATTAATCCAACAATTTCAATATAATTCCAAGGTGGTAAATACGACTCAAGTAATCCCAAAACTCGTGTCTGCAAGTAAGCATATCAAGTACTACCAAATCCCCACTTTACTAATTTCTCATCGGAAGGCATGTGGTACCTCCTCCGTGTGTGTTTTCGATCTTTTACCATGGATACTCAGGCCAACTTATCCAATATAGAACTACACCCCCTATTCGGACTTACCAACGTATTTACTTAAAACAAATCCAAATGATCTTGTTTCCCAAAAATAATTCATTTCTTAAAACAATAGTTTTCAATTGCAATTCGAAGTCCATAATAACAATGAAATGGAATGGTAATGCAATATGTAACAACGCATTAGAATAGTTCCAATTTCAATTCCACCACACAATGTTCCATTGTGATCAATTTCTATATCTCTGTCAATGTAATACCACGATACAATCCCAAGAGATAATATCATAATGTCAATGTTCATGCATTTACCACATGTAAATCAACAATTTCCAACTTAGTATTTTCAAGACAATTCAACAACATCCTTTATACACAACAAACTTCCAAAATCAAACATTTTCTTATTTTTTCAAGAATCTCATTTAAATACCAGCATGGAAATCCTCTACCAGTTACCAAAATCAAAACTTTTAAACAATAGGTTCATCATTAGCAATAACATATAACACCAAGGCGGGTTCAAGGTTTCATCAATTTCTAATTTACATACTTTATCAATGAAATGTAATTACAATCTTTCCAAAACTCATTCCCACCCCCAAACATTAAATAGAATCAAATTCTCATTTTTCTCATGCAAGTGAAATATCGGGATCTTTAAGTTTAATCATAATTCTCACTAAGCATAAGTGAATATTCCAACACTTAATTAATTATATCAAAAGCTCATCTTGACTATAAATATAAAATATAACACGAGTGTTCACTTTCAAATTATCAACATTAACACCCATCAAATTAAACTAAAGGAAAATAAATAAATAAAAGTCTTGATGACTCATTTTCGTTTTAATCCAATTCATCAATTTGCACAAAACGAGTTAAAAATCACATTCTATTCTTTTCTTGTCAAAAACCGCCAACCAATTCAAATATCTCATAAAAATTTTAAAGTATGAAATTATTATTATAATATTACTCAACTTGTAAAACTAGGAACCCAATACCATACCACATCATCTTAATCTCGCTTATTTCTCCAAATCTCATACTTGGTTAATTTCGTCACTTTTAATCTTATAATGTTAAAGTTATGAATAAAACCTAATAACACCCCTTTAATTACGAAGGATTTAAAATATTAACTACACTAATTTAATTCATCAAATTAGTAAGTCCATTATTTTCATTATCTTCCAAATTAATAACACCCAACTTAACCTCACATGTCTCATCTCTCAAATACACCCACATTTCATGCCTAGCCAATTTTCCCTAAATCTCTACAAATAACAATTTCACAACTTTTTCTAAAATTACTTAATCAACATGATATTTACCTCAAAAATTATAAAATATGCCCAAGAGAAACATTTTCAAGGTTGTGAGTTCAAAAGTTCACATTTCACATTTTTATTTTCACAAAAATGAATACAACCTAATCATCAACATATTATCTTGCATAAAATATCATGACTGTAACACTATTAGAGTTTTTAATCCCAAAACAACTCTATAATCCCAACTCAACAATTTACACAATATTTCTCAATACCAATTTATTTTTCTCAAAAATAATTTTCAAAACTCAAGGATGAGATAAATATTTCAATATATTTTTTTCTTAAAATAAATTATCTAACCATAATATGAGGTAGATACAACCCATACAACTATAAATTTTATTTTCAAATTTTTTAAACAAAATTATCAACACAAGATCGATTTTTTTTTAACAAAATTATCAACACAAGATGAAGAAAGTTCAATACTTCAACATAATTTTTTTTTCTCCCCCAAATCAAGTTTCAAAAATCAATCTCCTTAACACTTCAACATAATTTTTCTTCCAAAAATATTCCAAACAAAAATCTAAATATATATATATATATATATATATGCAATACTTCTTATAATGACATATTTTCTCAAAATAATTATAACATAGCTTTAATGTAATAATATAAAGAAAGTTCTTACCTCAAATATGAAGAAAAGTTAATCTAAAAATGCAAACATCACCCGATCATGGACCTGAGACCACCATTGTGAAGATTATGATGAACTCTCCGACTTTTATTTACAATATTTTAGCAAAATCTCACTTTAAAGACTCCCATTTTAAACTCAAATATTGAGTATCAATGGAGAACAAGGGGAGAGAGAGAGAGAGAGAGAGAGAGAGAGAGAGAGAGAGAGAGAGAGAGAGTGATGAGCTCTCTGCCAAATTAGCCCAAGAAAAGAAAAGGAAAAGAAAGAAGGGGGAAGGAAGAAAGCGTGGGGAACAACCCCACGTGGGTTCCCTTCTCTAAAATGGGTTTTTCAAAAAAATACAATATAATTTTTATAATAATATTTTAAAATTTTATAATATAAATTATAAAATGATATAATTTTTCTTATCACAAAATATAACATTTTTTTATACAATATAAAATATAATAATTTGCTCACCACGAAATATACATCCACTTTATATACTATAAAAATATATAATTTTTCACCATATGGTACACACCATAAAATCAACTATTAAATATTTATTATAATCCTATATAATAAATAATAACAACTCCTAAAGTGGTTATTACCAATCACATAATTGAAAAGGACCAAACAGTTAAACATGAGTAATTAAACAAACTCAAATTAAATTAAATCTAAATCATGGATCCCACCTATAAGGCAAACATGGTCCAATTATATACTAAAATAGACCCAACAAATTTATCTCAAATTATAGTCCAAACACCAAAAACTCAAATTTCAAATTCTGCTATAAATTAAACTGAACACCAATCAGTCTGCAAATTTACATAAAATAAATGCATACCATTAAATTCCAAAATTTTATCCAACATGCTAGACTCTTATAAGAACAACATAATAAAATTTTCATAATTTTTTAGATCGAAAATTATATTTAAAAAAAAAATTATTACAAAATTGAACTATTTTCACACATAACTTTCCACAACACTCCAATCCAATTATTACTCAATTAATATATGCACTGACTATTTAAAAAAAAATATTTTGGGTTATCATAAAATTTGTACAAAATCAAATTTCCTAAAAGACAACACGAAAGAATTTAGTAGAAACTGAACAGGCTAAGAGAAAAATTTGATAGAAGAACCTAGACGAAATTCAACCAAAAAATCTGAAGCTAAAAACGAAAAGAAACTGCCCTAAGATAAATTTTTTCGGAAAAGTTCAAAACACGAAAAGTGTGCAGAATAATGTTTTATTTTAATTTACGTGAAACCAATAAAAATAAGCTCGTTTCGTGGGTTAAAACAGCATCTAAAGTCTGCACTGTTAAAATGAATAAAAACTATTGTAACCAAGATCATCCAATTACAAGTTCTAATCGATCTTTTTAATAAAAAGTTAAAATACAAAAGTTGTCTAGAATCACGTATACATGCCTATGCTCAAATTTTATAATTTATCGAGGTCGTTTACTATTTTTCAAGATGTACAAATCAATACAATTCACACTATAACAATAAATTCATATTTAATTCTTTGTATCTTAACTCCACCACTTCGGTCCTTTACTTCCGGCCTACACATATATCCCATGTGCCTCCCGTATACCTAACACAGCTCTGAAGCCAAACTTGTACGGGGATATCGTCTCGAATTTGATCCACACTCCTCAGATGGTTAGTATATACGTATGCGCGTAAATCAAAACACTCGTCTACTTATGAGAACGAGACAACAATATATATATACACAATCTCTCATCTACTCATGAGAACAAACGTAATAATGCCAAGCCTAAGGTATTTAAATAAATCTCATAATCCTCATTTTTTTTTTATACACTCTTCCTCACCAACACTCAAATAAAACAAGAATCCATGGAGTCGTGATGGAATATAAGGAATTTATCTATGGATTCCTAATTAATTTTGATTTCATATATCTATAAGTGTGATTATAACCATAAAAATAAAAACATATAAAAACCCTAAACCTGACATACACAACTAATCAAAATAATTAAAATCAATCCATCATCTTCATGTAAATACAAAATCAAACTAACATCAAATAAATAAAAATAAATAAACAAAAAGTGAGTTTTATCCTCACAATATTTTTTTAAAGACCAAAGAATCACTTAGAGAATTAATGGGGCCACCAAAATAAAACCCTAACTCCTTTTATTTTTCTCTCTACCTTACCTCTCTTTCTCCTTGCTGTTCCTTTCTCTCTTGGCTCTATCTCCCGCACACAGTGAGCACTCTTCCTTTACTTCTCTTTGATGATCACAAAGTCTCTCTCTCTCTCTCTCTCTATCTCTCTCTCTATGTGGCTTACGGCTGCTTCCTTGGAAAACTTGTAACCTAGGTCTAGTGTATTATAACATAATTTCCTATTATATTTATATTATACAAATACACATAAATAGCACATACATAAATATAATATATATTTTATCAATATATAAAACACTATTTTTTTATATATAAAAAATATAAATATAAATATATAAATATACAGATTAATTATATATAATTAACTATCATATTAAATTAATTAAATAACAAATTAAATTCTCATGTAACCTGTAGACACCCCATTTTTGACTGTCCTCGGGACTTGGTTGTGCTTGCAGGTACACCCAACAACTAGTTCGACTGCTCGCCGAGTATTCGACTGTCGCGGCGGAACGTCACCGGTTCGAGCTTCCTGGACCCTGTATCCTTTCTACCTCATTTTTGGACCCTGACTTGTCCTGTCAGAGCGGACCCTGTGGTGCACTGCCGGCCATGGACTTGTTCCTGCCGGTCATTGATGAGGCCCTGCCGGCCATCAATGAGCCACTGCCGGCCATTGCTGATGGTCGGCACTCCCCTATCTCAACTGGTTTTCCTCTAAATCTTTTGAGCCAGCTGGATTTTCATTTGCTCCCCTCCATACACGTGTATGGAGGGATGAAGGCCTTGCAAAGCTTCTTGAAGAAGCTTTGGCTTTTCATTCCTCTATATAAGGAAGAGGCTTCTTCCTCAGACAGGGGGGCTGAACTTTTGAAGAGAAAAAACTTCTCTTTCTCTCTATATTGTGTGTGTTTTGTGCTTTGAAGTTGGATTTCATTGCACTTTTACACTACAACACCTAGATACACCACCACCATTGAACCAAGCTTCTTGGGAGGTCTTCTTGAGGTCTAAAAGCAAGCTTCCACCCGCTGAAATTGCTGGTTTCGAAGAGGGTCTTTAAGGGTGAGCATTTTCCCCATTTTTGCACTTTCTTGCACCTTGTTTTATCCCTCTTTGAATATTGATTTAGGTTTTGCTTATAACTGGAAAAAGTCTTGTTTTTAAGTGTTTTTTAAGTTTGGTTAAGGTCATTTTGCTGTTTGGGGTGTGTAGCCCCCTTATATGCTTTGTTTGGCTTTGTTTTAAGCCATATCTTGGAGCCTCCGAGCTAGCCTTGGTTTGGCCTTACTACCACTGAAATCCAGTGGATTTTCAGTGGTAAAGGTGTGGTTTTGAGGTCCTTAATCAGAGGGGGTAGCCCTCTCTCTTTGTGTTCCTCTTTACTTGCATTTTTGGCCTTCCAAAGGACCATCCCTCCATGCATCTTTGAGGCTTGGTTCAGGCCTATTTTTGTGACTTCTAAGACCTACCTTGGCCCTGTCCATGGCTGGTTTGGTCATATCTTGCATGCATATGGTATGTGTAGTATAACTCCATCCATAGCTAATCAAAGTAGCATGTGTGCATAGTCTTTGTTGAGTCTATTTCAGTCCATTTTTGGTGATGTTTTACCATGTCATGAATCTGTTTTGGGTTGGTTTTGTCACTTCATGCTTGCATGATGCACTTGTAGTGTAAATCTCCTAAACTAGCTTCATATGATTCATGCCATGCCATGTCATTTTAGCTTGTTTGGTTTACATTTCAGCATGTATTTGGTCATCATTTGGCATGATATGACCTTATCCATAGTTGGTTCGATCATCCTTTGCATGCTCCATATAGGTGTAGAACAAATCATGTTTACTAGCCCTTTGTGCATGATGTTTTGACTCATCATACTAGCATCTTTTGGCTTTGCTCAAACTTGATTTTATGCTTATTTTGAAGTGTTCTAGGACTGTTTTAGGCTGTCATGTCCATACCACTCATGCTTTGTATAGCTATAGTGCAAATGCTTAGGCTAGTCTTGGGTTTTGAGGCCCCTACCATGCCATACATGTGATGTTTGCATGCCTTGCCCTCATTCCACATGCTATTTCAGTCCATGAAATGTTTTCATACACTTGCATTTGATATGCCTTGAATGCTTTGTATAGCTTGTGCTTTATGCCTCAAGAATGAGCTTTTGTGCATGCCATTAAGCCTAAGCCTTTGGCTCATCATTTCAGTGCATTTTGGGTCTTATTATACCATGATGTAACTCTGTTTTTGGTTATCCAAGTCATGCCATGATTGGTTCTAATAGGTGCAGTGCATTGCCTCTTTTGTAGCCTTGCATGTCCTATGTTTTAGCATTGTATGCTAGCTTGTTTTGGCCTATTTCCATACATATTTTAGTCTCATATCAGTATGTACTAGGACTATTTTGGGTTGCCCTTGCCATATCCTCCATGCTTCGTATAGCTGTAGTGTAATTGGCCTTGCAAGCTTCGTGTTTCGGTGATTCACGCATGCTATCCTTGAGCTATTTAAATGATTTGGCATCATTTATCATCTCATTTCAGTGCATATAGTGTTGTTACACTTGCACATTTGTCACTTCTTAGGCACTTTTGAGAGTTGCCCTTTTAGGCCCCTTTGATGAACCTTTCGCATTTCGCATGCTTGAGTGTGTTGTGTGGCTTAATTCATTGCTTTGGCTACTGATTTGGACCTAGTTGAGAGCCGTCCATCTTTGGTGTAAGCCCATCTTACTATGTTGTCGCATGCTTGTTTCATTTCGTATGTTGTTGCATACTTGTTTAGCTTTGCATACCTTGCATGCTCACATGTTCATGTTGCATTTTGTCATGTTGTCCAAGGTCATCACCTCACATCATGCTTATATGCTTGTTGCATGCTTGGTTTAGTTGCATGTTTGCACATTTAGGTCATGTTGCATGTTTGCCATGCTTACGTGTTGCATTGCTTGGATTAAGTGTTAATCCGAGCACGAGGAACAAGGGGCGTTTCATACTTCAAGTGATGGAACGTGTCTCAATTCTCGGTCGCCGAAGCTCTTGATGATTCATGATAGAGTTTTAGGCTTTACTTGCTTTATTTGTGCATTCATTTTCATATTGATTGGCACAAGTTGGATCTTTGGCCATCATACATCGGGATGCGTGATTGATGGTCGTGGATCCGACTAGGCCTCTCCCTTGATGTTTTGAGGTGATTTGGAGTGCCATGGTGCGTACATGTCCTTGGGAAACCCTTCATTTTCTCTATTTTGCGCTTCGTTGCAGTTTGGTGTCACAGCACACCAATGGCCGACAGCCTGTCACTGATGGCCGGCAGTGTGTCACCCTTGGCCGGTAATAGACCATCTTTGGTCGGCAGATCCCCTTTCCTGGCCGGCAGGCCACTGGTGACTTCCCCTGTAGTGTTTTGGTAGGTCTAGCAACAAGCACTAGAAGACACCCTGCAAATAGAGCCTCTAAAGAGCAACCGGAAGGCCTTCCAAAGCAAGGAACCGAAGCGAGCATGCATGCCTCCCTTCTTCAAACAGAGCTGGAATAGCACCGTTTACTGCTTTCCCTACCTGCTTATTGTCATTCATTAATTAGTTAATTGATTTGTTAATTAATTAAGTTGTGTAATAATTAGTTGTAGCTAGTTATTCAATTTGGTTATGTAATAATTAATTAGCTTGTGAGTTAGTTAATTAGGTAGCTTGTATTATTTATTCGGTCCCTCCGAGCGAGGGCGCAATTGTAATAAGTGTGGGTGCGTGTGTGCATGTCTTCCAACCCCATTTCTTTCTCCCTTTTATTTAACCGCTTATAATGGTTAGATTTAGGGCATATTTCAATTAGCATACCTTATGCTATGCATGTGTGCATTCATTCATCTGTATTGCATGCACCGGGCTCGGCGCACCATACTAACTGCATAGTATTTCAAATCTAACTTGAATACGTGTTATCTATTGCATTTCACATGCCGTCCTAGGATTAGCCGAGCCAATTTTAGACTGCATTCTGTATACGATACATTAGGCACTTAACATGGACTTGGATCATGCATGATTGCTAACGAGTTCTCTGTTTTGGCGCGGAGTATGATGTAAGTATTTATGCTTTAGCATCTCGCATGAGTGTGATTGTTAGCATGACAGCATGTTTACCATGTGGCTATATGCTTATCTGATATACCTGCCTGAATGCCTGTGGGTGAAGGTTGGATTACTTGAATTGGGATAATTCATTGAAATCCGCATTTTAGCCTACTTGCGAGTAGCAAACTTCAAACATTTCCAAACAAACGGATATGCAATGCTTTATTCCAAATTAGGTGATCTAGTCTATACTTGTATGCTGTGCGCATCACATAGTAATTCTAGCTAATTAATCGGAATAAGAACGCATAATGTTTTCAAAACTCGATATCATGGTTAGTAGAGGCCGATCTTTGATCGGGCGAGCGGGGGTGCTCACGAAGTGACCTTCCCCAATCGTACCCAAGTTCCCGAGCCGAGGCAACTTTGGTGATGACGGACACGTGGCCTTAAGCAACGAGTCAGGGTTTCCTAAATTTCCCTCAAAATAAAATATTTAGTGGCAACTCTGTATCTGGCAAAGCAGTCCATGTTTGGCACTTTTTTCAAAAAAAATTGTTTTCAAAAACGATTTGCCGGATTTGGACTCTTTGATAATTCATCGGTCTTGCATTGCACTCTGTGAGATTAGGTACAGGACCGTGACTTTGAGTCCTGAACTGTAGTGAGCCCATATGAACAAAACGGGATTTCCTCCCGGGACGTTCGGGGACGTCTACATAACCACACAATTAATAAAGCCAAAAATAAAACAAAGTATTAATAATCATAATAATAATAAATAATAAAAATTAGGGTCGCTACAATATACACACCTCAAAAGAATCTCGTCCTGAAATTCGATAAGAGAGAATACTATGCAAAAAGCTCTGGGTGCATACGTTGAACTTTCTCTTCTAACTCCCAGGAAATATCGTTCTCATCCTCGCTCTATTGCATTTTCACCAAGTTCACCGCAACTGCTTTACATCCCGATCTGGAATAGTAACCGGCCGCACCACATACGTTAGATTATCATTAATCTCAAACACTTTTGGTGATACTACTTGGGAAGGGTCTTACACACACTTCTGCAATAAAGATACATGGAACACATTGTGAATCATAGCTAAAGCAGGTGGTAGAGCTAATTTGTAAGCCACATTACCAATCTTCTCAGTGATCTCGTATGGTCTCACAAATCTGGGTGCTAACTTTCCCTTCTTTCCGAATCGCATGATACCATTCATCGGCAAGACCTTTAAAAATACAAAATCTCCAACATTCAACTCAACTCTCTTACGTTTTCTATCAGCATAACTTTTTTGATGACTCTGTGCAGTCTTAATACGTTCCCAAATAATGTTCACCTTCTCCGTGGTTTCTCTCACCAACTTTGGCCCTAACAATGGCGCATCTTCTACTTTCATCTAACAAGAAGGTGATCAACATAGCCTCCCACACAAAGCTTCAAAAGGTGACATCTCGATACTGGAGTGATAGCTATTATTATAAGCAAACTCCACCAATGACAAGTGTTTTTCCTAACTACCACTAAGATCGAGCACATAAGCTCTTAACATATCCTCCAAGATTTGATTTACCCACTCAATTTGCCCATCTGTCTGAAGATGATAAGTTGTGCTCAAGTCTAACCTAGCACCCAAAGCATGCTGAAAACTCTCCCAAAAATCTGCCACAAACAATGGATCACGATCCGAAACTATAGAAACTTGTGCGCCATGAAGTCACACCACCTCCCGAATATACAGCCTAGCTAGTTTATCCCCAGTTCGGTGAACACTGATAGGAATAAAATTAGCAGGCTTGGTGAGTCAATCTACTATCACCCAATAGATTCATTGCCTCACTTAGACTGCGGCAATCCATCCATGAAATCCATAAAGATGTACTTTTATTTCCAAGTAAGGATCTCGAGAGGCTGCAAAACTCCAAACGGTCGTTAGTGTTCTGCCTTAAGCTATTGACACACATAACATCGAGAAACATACTCTCTTATGTCCTTCTTCATACCTTCTCACCAAAATGTCCTCTTCAGGTCATGATACATCTTAGTCTCGCTAGGGTGAATAGTATATCGGGACCTATGGGCATCATTCATAATCTCTTTCCTCAATTCAACTATGTTAGGTACACACAATCTGTCCCTGAATCACAATCCCCCATCTGACTCCATAGACCAATCAGTAGGACAATCATTAATCAAATCCACCACAAGGTCATTGAGCTTGCTGATGACAAACCCATCTAAATACTACATCTAACGAATTTTACCTAATAACGTCCGTTACACAGTCAAACTACCAATGTATGCCCTCTCAACATTCTCTATTGGTTGAATATCATGTATCAAAATTAACTCCAAGGACTTCCATTCCTGAATCATCAAAGACGCTATAACCCCATGTTGTCGACTAAGTGCATCTACGACCACATTTCCTTTTCCCGGGTGGTAAAGGATCTCGAAATCATAATTGCTGATGAATTCAACCCACCTCTATTGTCTCATGTTCAACTCTTTTTGAGAAAAAAGATATTTAAGACTCTTGTGATCTATGTATAACTCAAAACGCTCCCCAAACAAGTAGTGTCGCCACACTTTTAACGCAAAAACAACTGCTGCCAGCTCTAAGTCATGAGTAGGGTATCGTCTCTCATGAGGTTTTAACTATCGAGAAGCATAAGATACAACCTTCTAATGCTGGATCAACACACATCCCAACCCAATTTCACTCGCATCAGTAAACACTACTAACTTTTCCCCTTGTACTGGTATAGTTAACATAGTGTTGTAGTCAACCGCTGCTTTAACTCCTGGAAAGCTCTCTCACAATCATCTATCCATACGAACTTCACATTCTTGTGAGGTCAACTTGGGCATGGGTGCTGCAATAGTGGAAAACTTTTCTATAAATCTCCTATAATAACCAGCTAGTCATAAAAAACTTCTCACATTTGTAGGGTTTGTGGGCTGCTTCCCTTATTTGACCGCAACAACTTTCTCAAGATCTACTGATATCCTCTGATTGGACACAGCATGCCCCAAAAATCAAACTTCTTTCTCCCAAAAGTGACACTTACTGAACAAAGTCTGCAGCATGTCTTTCAAGTGTTCTCTGTGCTTTTCCTCATTCTTAGAATATACCAAGATATCATCTATGAAGATAATCACAAACTTACCTAGATACGGTTGAAAAATTCTGTTCATCAAGTCCATGAAATAGGCAGGAGTATTGGTCAAACCAAAAGGCATTACAGGAAATTCGTACAAACCATATCGAGTCTAAAAAGCAGTAAGCGGTATACTTTCCTCTGACACACCCATCTGATGGTAACCCATTCTGAGATTAATTTGAGAGAACATGGCTGCCCCCTTCAACTAATCAAACAAGTCATCAATTCTAGGTAGGAGATACTTGTTCTTGATAGTCACCTTGTTTAGTTCTCTGTAATCGATGTACATGCGGAGAGTGCCATCTTTCTTGGAGACAAAGATCGCGGGTGCTCCTCACGGGGAGTTACTTGAATGTATGAACCCTTTCTGAAGCATCTCTTCCAGTTGTTTTTTCATCTCCACAAGCTCTTTAGGTGCCATTCTATATGCTGCTTTAGAAATCGGTGCAGTTCCCGGCACTAGGTCAATGCGAAATTCTACTACCCGTCGAGGTGGAGGTCCAGGTATCTCCTGAAGTACATCTTCAAACTCACGTACCACATCTACCTCACTAATATCCTGCTTAGAGATATCTACCAAGCACAGAAAACTAGTCATTACCGACTCTTCTCCATCGCTAGAAGTGTGGGTACGCCGTGGCATACCGGGAATATCTATATTCATAGTCCTCCCAGCACAATCTAGAGGCAAAAAGTATTTTCGTAGCCAATACATACCTAAAATAATTGCAAACCCCTCAAATCCTAACACACTTAGGTCTGCATACAAGATTCTACCCGTAAAGTCAATTTCAAAATCTTTACACATCTCATAAAGAGTAACTGCCCCTCCTAAAAGGGTCTCAACACGAATAGGTCTAGACAAGGAGGTAGTTACAAGGTGTTCTCTTTCTACAAACTGCCTAGATATGAAACAATAAGGGACACCAGTATCATAAAGTACTCTAATAGGTTTTAAAAAAAAATTAAAGGTACCTTCTAGGCATCACCTTCAAGTTAAACACACAAAAAGCATTCGTTCATAAATACTTAGAATAAACTCAACCACCAAACTAAACCAACTAACCCATGTTTCCACAATTCGAGGATCATCTAAACTCCCACAAGTCTAGGGTAACCTAGAGCTCTGATACCAAATTGTCACGCCCCAAAATTTGGACAATTAAATATTAAAGGAGGACTAAACCCCAATCAATATTCCATAATCCAAATCCTAGGAGTGAAACAAAATCTAAACGTTCACGTCTCCATAAGGTTTAAGTAAATTTCCATCCTCAAGGATTACAGGGGATAAAAAAAAAACTAACAAACCCCCAACCAAACCATCCATCCTAATTTTATAACTAACCAATACCTCCAATATTAAAGTAACAATAAATAGTCAAAATAACTTAAATAATGTAAAGTTACAAATTATGCCAAATTATCAAAATACTAAGGTCATAAAAAAAATAATAAATACATAAACTAATATCAACACTAACCTCAAGAAAACAGAAGAAGTCCAAACGACATGTCCAACAACTATAGTTATTTCTCTTCACCACCGTAGTCCCAACTAATCTTGCAAAGGAAGCTCGGCTGCGCTCAAATAGAATGTACCTCTGATGCCATAAGACAAAACGGGTTAGTATACAAGTATACTGGTATGAGTACAAGATTTGACACCCACATATCCATGCAGCTTGACTTTTTTGCGCCTCCTTTTGAAAGGAAAAATAAGCCCTACAGTTCAGACTCCCATGATTCTGAATCTGATTTCCCAAGTGCAATGTGAAACAGTGAAAACACAAAAAGAGTTCAAATCCGGCAATTCTTTTTAGAAAATCAATGTTTTAAATCAAATGCCAAAATAGACTACTTTGCCAGATTACAGAGTCGCCACCTAAATATTTTTGAAAAATTTAGAAAACCCAAAACTCATGCCAAAGGCCACTTATCTGTCATCACCAAAGTGTCTCGGCTCGGAAACCTAAGTACGAGAGGGGAAGGTCATGAGTTGAGCACCCCGCTCGCCCGATCAAAGATTGGCCTCTACTAATCATGATGTAATTCTTATTTATATTATATGCTCTTGTTCCGATTATTAACTATATGACTATGTGTTGCGCACACAAGGTATAGACTAGTTTGCAAGAATTGAAACATTTGATCTTATGTTTTGTTTTGAAATTGTTTTGTGAATTTGCCACTTGAAAAAAGTAGGCTTAAATGAAACATTTAATTGAACCATCCCAATTCAAGCATCTAGTCTTCATCCACAAGCATTCAAACAATTATATCATTTAAGCGATTAGCCTCATAGGAGTATGCTTTGGCATGGTAACATCCACGCTCATGCAATATGCTAAGACATAAAATTACTTACCTAGTACTCTGAGCCAAAACAAAGCAAAACAATTAGAGAAATATGCATGTTCGTAATTAATGCAATATGACTAAATGCAACACACAGGTTATGTAATTTTAATAGGCTCGGCTATGAGCATGGCACATGGTTTCATTCAAGACATGTGATGAATCACGTATTCAAGCAATGAATTTGAACATTGATATTGGGTTAGTATGATGAGCCGAACCTTGGATGCATGCAAGACAATGGATGCAAAGCATAAGAAAGCTAAGTTTAAAAAATGATGTTCTATACTAACCATCGTAAGCAAATAAGTAACAGGGAGAAAAGACGTGGGGTTGGAAGACATACACATTATTACAACATTTGATTCTCCACGTAGGAGGATGCGAATCAAAGTTCGAAAGTGCAAATTAAACTAATTATTACAAAACCGAACCAAATGAATAGAATAGGGTAAGCTAATTAACTAGCTAATTATGCTATTACAACAAGGATAATCAAGGTAAACAAACTAGCTATCTAAGCTAAGCAGCTACAACAATTATGAATAAATAAAATAATAATTACAACAATTAATAGTTAACAAGACTAATTACAATAAACAATATAAATTAATTGAAATGATCATAACGTGAGCAAGGATGTGCAAGAATTGCATACATGCATATACACAATGTTCAAGAACAATCTTGTCTACCCCAAGCTTGCTCTGTTTCACCTCAATCACTATCCTCTATTTTCTGCAAAAATACACTATTGACCAAACTTTAAGGGCCGACCAGCCCTCAATGAAGCCCGGCCGAGCATAGAGAAGGCCGGTCGTGCCTCAGTTTTGTGAAAAACTCTATTTTGTGTTCTGAAGTGAAAACAGTGCAGACAAAGTTGTTCAAGCTGATATCTGTCCTCTTTTCAGCTTAAGCCGGCACCAGCAGTGCCTGCAGGACCTTCTGCAGCCAGTAGACAGAGACGGGGCCGAGGGAGGGGCCGCGGACGAGTCGATCGGAGGAGAGGTCGAGTGAGGCAGCGCTCGCCTTTCAAGGAGTCTTTTGATGGGTCTATAACCCTTGAGGACGAGGGAGAGGAGGCTGCCTTGCAGTCGAGTAGCCCCAGCGATGATAGTGATGCACCTCCTCCACAGCCGAGGAGGAAAAGGGCGAGGATGGGCTATTGATGAGGATGATCACTTTGTTTTTGTTGTGTTTTTTTTTTTTTTTTGCTTTCATTTTGCTATGTAGTTAAAGACTAGCTCTAAATAGACCTTTTGTTTTATTTTGAAAGATTTTATTTCCTTTTGTTGCCCTGTAAAACAATGACGGAGGTTGGACCCGCTAGTTTATAAAAGATAAGTTTTTTTTTGAATGATCTCTTTGCACAATGTGATGAATGACATTTGCATATGATGAGCATTTACATGTAATGAATAACGTAACCCTTGCATTGTAACCTTTAGAAGTGTGAATGCTTGTTCTTGAATTGATTCATGAATTGGATAATGACTTACAACCAATCAAAATGTAAAATACAACTCAATAACAGAAAAACGAAATGAAAACAACTCGAAAAAGCTAAAAAACACTTGGTACAAACAAAACAAAACTTAAAACAAAACTGTGGTGCATCTAGAAAGAAACCACCTTTTTCTGCAATTGCACTGGTCTGAGTCATCATCAAGACCCGGCCGGGCATAAGTAGGCATGGCCAAGCTTTACTGAGGCACGACCAGGCCTCAGTGTGAGGTCGGTCAGTGCTGCCCAGCTATCATGCACTGCTCCTACTCATCTTCTATAAATGGTGCTTCCCTACTATTTTTCTGGTGAAACAACTAATTTTTGATATTTTGCTCTCAAGATGGAGGCATTATGCAACAATAGGCTCCGATACTGGATAACCGTTTTGGATGGCTCGGAAAAGGTGAATTTTATGATTTTTACCTAAATGCCCTTTTTCCTCTGAGCCGTACTTCCCTTTGCTTTCCATTCCTACATGTCGTTATTCGATGTTGGAACCCAGTCACACATGTGTTTCAATTCGGGTCACAAGAGATGTGTCCGACATTCGAAGAATTTCGAGTTTTAATGGAGTCCCGGCGCGACGAAGAAATCATACGAAAGCCCTGTTTTGGCCATGCCCAAGCTTTGGGACGGATGTGTGGGTTAACATCATATGAGGCTCAATCCTTTGCACATGATGGGGAACTAGACATCCCGGTTTAGTTCATCAATTTTCCGTTATTGGAGATAGGAGTGACTTTCTTTGACTAAGCTGCCGGCAATATGCTCTCTGTTTATGCCTTCTTGCACAATTCCTCTTTGCCCCTAGTTTTGGGGGAGCTAGTATCCGATTAATTGAAGTGGCCTAAGGCTTGAGAGAGGGCAAGAGCTGCATAGGTTTAGCACTGGCCGAAACTTTGATGGGTTTGGATGTTTTCCGTCGGGGAGAGACTACTCACTTTGCAGGGAGCCCACTACTTCTCTAGGTATTATTTTCTGCCCTTCTAATTTATGATTCTTACATTGCTAATCACTCATTCTTTGTTTTTTTTTTTTTTCAAAACCTTTTCCTTACTTTTCCCTCAATTCACACCTCTCTATTCTTTAATCTCTCTTATTTTTCATCCCTCCCCAGGTATGGTTGATGGATAAGCTGCAGATAGTAAGCCCTTGCCTTAAATACTCGGCCAGGACTTACTTCTTTTGCCAACGGCTAATAGATTTCCCCTCAGAGGGTTTATGGTGTGATTGGATGTGCAACCGATCCGCAGCTAATATATTTTGGCATTGCCCCTGGTTTAATTTAGCCGAGATGAGCTACAGCATGTCCCAACAATCGGGTGTAGAGTTAAATGGCCTTACACATTATGTGTTCTATTTTCCTCTCCGGTTCCGATGCCAATTTGGGCATGATCAGATACGTCCAGATAAGGGAGTGGAATACACAGCTTCATTTTTGGTAAATGCCTCGCATCTGCCTCAGTATCTCATGGCCTAGAGGACGAGAGAGATTCTGGCCCTTGCCATTAGTTTCGGTGATAACCTATCTGAGGAGTGCTAGGCTTAGCTTGAAGAGGAGGCCGAGATTGGGCCATCTTTGGCATAAAGCCACCTGACTTAGCTGTGATAGTTTTACTGCTTTGATCTTTTCTTTTCAAGTTTAAGATGTAAAAGTAACTTTGATCTGAATCAAAGAGGGAGAATGTACTTATGTTGAAATCAATAAAATTAAAGTTGCGAGTACTAAAATTTTTTCTTTCGGTCCCAAAAATGATCCAAATTATGAAAGTGTAAAATTTTGAACAAAATCAACGTTTATTAAAACTTTCCAAAACAATTTTTGGAATCGATCACCACCTGACACGTATAGAATCGATCCTCAAGATGTACAATCTCGAATCAAAAGAAATCAAAATTGCCCTTGGCTGTGTATCATTACTGCTGTTCTGTACTCAGTTTTTCTGCCCGAAATATAGAGCATAACCGAACTAACAAATGATAAACAAGGATGACTTGAAAACGGATAAGACAGTTGAACTGGAGATAGTTATGGCCGAACTTCAGGATGAAGTTACTTACGTATCCCAAAAATGGGAATCAAGCCTTACGTCGTTCGATTTAGGTTTACTCGAGTATTAACTCTTTCCTTTTACGCTCTAACTTTTGCCAAAGTCGCCCTTTAGGGTTTTTAACCTTGCGAGCTCAATTTTTTTTTTTATTTCTAATTTTTTATGCTCGAACTTTTGCCTAGGTTGCCCTTTCAGGTTTTCGGCCTAGCGAGCCTCTCAGGGGTAATATTTCTTCAACTTGTCCATGTTGATTGGTTGCGAGAACTCCAGGCCATCCAAGTCCATAAAAATAACTGCCTATTCTAACCAAATTGACTTGATGATGTAAGGACCGGTCCAGCTGGGTCTGAACTTGCCCCTAGGGTCATGAATGGGAGCTTGGTTGTCTTTCAGCACCATGTCCCCTTCCTTGAGATTCCGGAACTTAACTTTCTTGTTAAAAGCCCTAGCAATTCGGCATCGGTAGCCTTGGACAAGATACAATGCCCTTAGTCTTCTCTCATTAAATAGCATCAATTTCTCGAATCTGCTTTGTTGCCAATTTGCCTCTGCTATCTGACATTCAGCTATAACTCATAGCGAGGGCACTTTAATTTCGATTGGCAAGACAGTCTCCATCCCTGTAGACGAGAAAATAAAGGGTCGCCCCTGTAGATGTTCGAATTGAAGTTCTGTAACCCCAGAGCGTAAACGACAGTTTCTCTGGCCAGCCCTTATAGGTTTCCACCATTTTCTGCAAAATTGTTTTGATATTTTTGTTGGCAGCCTCAACGGCTCCATTGGTCTGCGGCCTGTAGGTTGACGACTTATGGAAAGTCACGTTATATTTTTCGAGCAAATTTATCACTTCTTTCTTGAAGTGCAACCCATTATCAAAGATAATCTCATTTGGAACTCCATATCGGTAGATGATGTTGTTCTTGATGAACTTAGCCACATGCACTACTTTCAATACAGAGTAATACCGGGCCTCTACCCATTTCGTGAAGTAGTCGATTGCTACCAAAATAAACTCATGCTCGTTTGAACCATTTGGCGTAACTGCACCGGTAACATCTATCCCCCAAACAGAGAATGACCATGGTGAAGTCATGTTGTAGAGCCTTGACGGTAGAATGTTCATGCGATTGGCATGAATCTGGCATTTGTGGCATCGCCGAACAAAATCAATACAATCTTCTTCCGTGGTTGACCAGTTGTAGCCTTGTCTAAGGATTTTTCGGGTGAGCATTACACCGTTCATGTGGGCTCTGCACTCTCCTCCGTAAATAGTCTCCATAAGGTGCTTTGATTCTTCCTCTTCAACATATAGCTTGTGCATTCCCAGATGGCCTCTTTTATACAATTTGCTTCAGCAGATGATAAATTGAACGGCCAAACGCCGTATTCTCCTTTTGTCTTTGGCATATGCTCCTGGCGGATATGCCTCATTTTCCAAGAAATTCCAAATATCGTAATACTAGGGGTTCTTGTCTAAAGCCTCATCTATCGCGGCAATGGTTTCATAGGCCGACGTGTACTTCTGTTTAATAATGATTGGACGCATCCTGAATCCCAATGGAATGTCTACCATAGAAGATAGAGTTGATAGTGAATCAGCGAATCAGTTGTTCTTTCTTAGCAGATGGATAAACATCAACTTTTCAAACCTCGTAATTAGCATGTCCAAGACCTGATGATAAACTTTCATTTTCTCCTCTTTAACCCGCCAATCTCCGTTGGCCTGAGACATAACCAAATTCAAATCCCCGATGACGTCCAACCTTTTTGCCCCTAGTTCCAAGGCGGTTTCTAAACCAGTGATACACACCTCATACTCTGCATCGTTGTTGGATACTTTGAACCGAAGTTTGAAGGCTAAGGGTATATGGGAGTCATCAGATGTTATTAGCAACACACAGATCCTATAACTGTATTGATTGGCTGCTCCGTCAAAGTACATTGTCCACGTTCTCTCTTCTATTTGCAGAATATCTTCATCTGGGAAAAGGTACTCCACTGCTTCATCCCCTTCTACTGGGTGATCTGCCAGGAATTCCGCTACAGCTCTCCCTTTAACAGACTTGTGTGTAACACATGTAAGATCAAATTCGGAGAGAAGAAGTAACCAATGAGCTAGCCTACCCGTAAGCACTGGTTTCTCAAAGAGATATTTGATGGGATCTAATCTCGAAACCAGGATTACAGAGTGAGCTAACAGGTAGTGCCTCAACTTCCGGGTAGTCCATACCAAAGCTAGACAAGATTTCTTGAAGGAAGTGTAACGGGTCTTGCAATCCAGCATTTTCTTGCTCAAGTAGTAAACTGTTTTCTCCACTTTGACCCCCGACTCTTGAGCTAACATACACCCCATAGTTGAGTTTGTCACCGACAGGTACAAGATCAGTGATTTTCCCAGTTCTGGCGGCGATAAGACAAGTGTATTCTGCAGGTACTGCTTGACTTGTTCAAAAGCGAACTGACAACGATCGTCCCACTAGAACTTCTTTCTTTTCTTCAAGAGACCAAATAGTGGTTCACAAGTCAAGGTTAGTTTTGAAATAACTGTCTTATGAATTGCACTTTACCTAGAAAGCCGTGCACCTCCTTTTCAGTCATTGGTGGTGGCATTTCTAAGATGGCATGGATTTTGGAAGGATCTACCTCAATCCCTCTCTGTGTAATCAAGAATCCCAGCATTTTTCCCATTGTTATGCCGAAGGTGCATTTTTGCGGGTTCAATCTCAATCTATACTCTCTAATCCATTGAAAGAATTTCTCCAAGACGATGTAGTAGCCTTCTCGATCTTTGGATTTGACAATCATTTCGTCCACATACACCTTAACCTCTTTGTGGATCATGTCATGTAGAATGGTAGTTGTAGCCCTCCAATAAGTGGCCCCAGTATTCTTCAATCCAAACGGCATGACTCAGTAATAATAGGTGCACCACGGAGTGGTGAAAGCGTTCTTCTCCCTATCCTTGGGTGCCATCAAGATTTGGTTATACCTGAAAAATCCATCCATGAACGAGAGTAATGCATGGCCCGTGGTGAAGTCTACCAACTCATCAATATGCGGTAGGGGAAAATCATCCTTTGGACTAGCCTTGTTCAGATCCCTGAAGTCGACACAAACTCTGATTCTGCCATCCTTCTTCGGAATTGGAACAATATTGGCCAACCATATTGAATACTCAGATATAAGCAAGAGCCCTACCTCAATCTTTTTGGTAACTTCTTCTTTAATCTTCAAAGCCCAATCTGGGCGAACTCTACGCAGCTTTTGCTTAACTGGCCGGGCCTTAAGGTCGAGAGGGATCTGGTGCTGTATAATCTCAGAATTGATTCCAAGCATGTCTTCGTAGGACCACGCAAAAACATCTTTGAAACTTTTTAATAAAGTGCTTAAACGCTCGCGTTCCTCCGAAGACAGCGTGGACCCGATCTAGACCAAGCGAGGATCATCCTCAGTACCCACGTTAATTGATACGATTTCATTTGTACAGGGCTTAACACGCCTCTCCTCCTCATGATCAACCAAATTTTTCAAAACCCGAGGAATTTCTTCCTCTTCATTTATGTCAAAATTTTGAAAATTAAGATCAGTACAATAAACCAAAAGCACAGAGAAGTGGGCAACATTCACAGCATTCCCATTCAAAAAGTCTGGATCTTCGGTTACAGTGGACTCAAAGGATAAGCTAAAAGACGACCTGGATAGGACCTTAGCATTCGGGTTACCACTCCTAGAAGTACCAAACTCAGAAGAACTCGAATCTGACTCCGACTCCCCAGACTCGGTGGAATCAAATCCGGACTCACTATTTGATTCAGAACTATTGATGACGCCTTGCTCAAACTTCCACACCAGATGTGGAGCCTCAGATGCATCTACTATAGGATTGGAGAAATCCATTGCTGGGTTATCCCCGATCATTGACATAGTAAAACTATCCCCCAAGTTGGCGGTCTCAGCTCCCGTAGTGAAACTCATCAGTAAGTTAGCCAGTGCTTTTCCTAACAGTTCCTCTTCTTCAATGCCCAGGTTTGTAGTCCTTCCTTGATCCGTTTAATGCTTAGGCTTGCCTGTTCATCTTCATCTTCTGGTAACTGGTGCTCGAAAAAGATCTCAAACCTCGGATACCTTGTCTTTGTCTCTCAGTCATACCAAGGCTCCGGGGAATCCACAGAATGGGAAATCTTCTCCTTGGCAAACAAAGGGTCCGTTCAGGGTTCCCTGTATAGGTTTGTGGACTAACTTATACTACTTCCCAGTCCTCTTTGCCTTCAACCTCTCTCTCAACTCCTACCATTTCCTTTGCCAATTTGCAGCGGTAAGTTTATATCCCAGCTCGAAGGCATAGGGGTTATGACTCAGCTTCTTAGTAATAGTACCTTCCTGCCTGCTGCTTTGGCCTAGTCTTGACCCGGGCATATGCCCCTATTTGTTCATCATGTATATGGATTGCACACTCACATAATCTCCATCTCCCTCCGCCATAATGGTTTAGACTAACCGGGCTTCTGCTAGAGAGAAGCCGAAAAGGAACACGTTCTCTTCTCCATGTATGATCTCCAGTAATGGTGCAATAGTTCCTTAGGGAGGATAGATTGCAGAGTTACTATACATTGTGGTGATCCCACCTTTAAAGGGGTATTTCACTAACTGATGGACTATTGATGACACAACCTTCATTTGATGGAGCCAGGGCCTTCCCAGTAACAGGTTGAGTGTTGCCAGAACATCCATGACATGGAACTCCACTTCATGTTCGGACGGACCAATTAGGATATTACTTTTGAATGTTCCCATGACATCCCGGCTTGTATTGTCATAGGCCCAGACAGCTTAGGTCGTGGGTGCAAAGTCAATCGGTCTCAAACCGATGGTATAGGCAGTTCTAACTGGGCACACATTGATTGCCGATCCGATATCTACTAACACCACCGAAATCCATTTCTTCCGACTTTCCAAGGTTACATACAAAGACCTGTTGTGGTTGGCGCCCTCGGGAGGCAATTCTTTATTCGTAAAGGATATCACTGGAGTAACATCCCCAGAGATGACCAGTGACACCAATTGGTCAGCAGTGGTGTCAATGGGCAGTTTGGTTCGGTTCATTGCTTCGAGTAGGGCTTGTCTATGTTCCCAAGACGCCATTATCAGTCCCTAGATAGATATTTTGGCCTGAATCTTCTTGAGCTATTTCAAGACCATGTTCTCCTCCACATCCTTCTCTTTTGCTTTCTCAGCCTTCTTTCCAGAGGTCTCTAGCTGGTCTAATGTTACAGGCTTGAAGTACCGATAGCTTCAGGTCATGTGATTGATCTCATCGGTATACCAAGTGTCATCTGGGGTATCAGCTTTCCAACCTTCATCAGTGTATGCATGACTTAGGTCGTTGTCTTCCCACCACTCTCCCGAAGTCATAACCAGACTGGCATCAGGTTCTATCTGAAGCATATTAACATTACGCGCCTCATCATCATACCATTCTTCTTCTACCACAGCTTGAGTTTCAATATCCTAGTACTTTATGAGTTTCCTCAACATCCTCTTTCAGTTATTGGGATCCCATTATGTTTTCTTAGTGTTTTGAACGCTACCTGTTGTGGACTCAGCTTCTTCTTTCCCTTTTCCTTTGTCTTGTTCCAGAGCTATCTTCGCTTGGATTTCCTCTATCCTTTCCTTTTGAAACTATTCCAGTGCATGTTCATTCTCAGTAAGAGATGCAGCCTCAGCCTTACCCTCAACGGCAATTTTCTCTTTTCCCCCGGTCTCTCCTGTCTGTTTCTTCACACTAGACTCTTCATTTCTCAACAACCCATTACTAGTTTTTGGCTGGCTCAGGTCCTACCATCTCATCTGTACACAGCTTGTATCTTCTTTTTTGAAGAAGTAAAGATCCTTCAGATCCTCTTCTAATTCCGCCAGACCATTCTCTAGGTTTGCTAAGTTGTGTAGGCCTTGCTCGGGCCACTCATTCTGATTTTGTGCCATTTGGTCTACCCCGATAACATTAATGCTGAGAAAGTCCAGCAATATGACCACTGGCTTTGGCTGATCGATGGCCACAATTAATAAGCTAGGATTATACTCCTCTGCAAGCTAGACCTCTTCTCTATGACACAGGTATCAAGCCACCATGTCTTCAGTGCATTCTTCTCTTTCTCCATTTCTACTGCCTCAGGTTTGGATTAGGTTTGTGGTGTTAGATTCATCATGCACATGTCTGTGCTTTCTGAAATAACCACCTCCGATTTTAGTAAGTGGGATAAAGTAATGTATGTGCTAGGGTTAAAGGTCGGCGGTAGTGTATAGATGTGGTTAATGTTTCTGGGTGAGGGGACTTGGTCGTGTGTAGGAAGTGGATTGGTTGTTACGTTTCATTTTGCGGGTGGGGCGATGACTTTGTTGTCGATGAGATCCTGAATCTCATGACGTAGGCGGTAGCACATGTCTATGGGATGGCCATGTTATTGGTGGAAGATACAGTACTTAGTAGGGTCATGTTTGGGTGGCAATGGGTCTGGAAGTGGACGAGGATTGAGAGGCTTGAGATGTCCCTTTCGCATCAATAACTTGAGGGCTTGAGTTGGGCTCATATGGAGGGGAGTAAAAACTCTTCGATTTTGGGGTGGACTGTTATTTTGTGAAAGTTTGAGGTTGTGGTAATAGCAAAGGAATCAACCATCTTGGCCGTATTGATCCCCAGCTCATGTAAGGAAGCGAATGTGGACAACGGCGCCACTATCATTCTCTGCAACATATCTGGCTCAAGGTTTTGGACCACTAGTCGGACTTGTTCCCTTTCGACAGGCCTATTTGTCATTCGGGCTGCCTTGGCTCTCCACTAGGCAACAAAATCAATGAATGATTCTTTGGGGTTCTGGGTAGTAGCCTCCAGCTCACTAATGGTTACTTCTATCTGAGTGTTATATGAGTACTGATTGACAAATGCCTCAGATAGCTCCTTTCAATTTTGTTTTGTAGAATCCTCCAATTTAGCGTACCAAATGGATGCCATATCAGACAGGGTCCTTCCAAACAACGAAAGTTTCTGTGCTCGAGACAAACCCATGGCCTCAATACATCCAAAAATAATTAGACATATACGATTGGATCCCCACTGCCATCAAATCTGTCGATGTGGGACATCTTAAATTTCTCCGATAATCTGACCAAAGCCTCAGTGTACCCATCTTCGATATCTAGAATAAAGTTGAAGCCTGAGATTTCTTCAATGCTTTCTCCAATTTGGAAATCTTGACCAAGGTTGGATCAATTTCATTAATATCGAAAGGAAAAATCCCTGGAGGAGGTTGAACCGGAGGACGATAAGTTGGAGCTGGGGGAAACATGTCCTGGGGATCTGGGACTAGTAAATTTTCTCCTGGCGGGAGTAGATTCGTCTTTGGCTGAGTAGTAGGGATCGGGTGCACAGTTGACGATAATGCCCCAAATGTACGTCGTAGATCGGCAATGACTTCATCTTGTGCATCCATCCTCTAGTTTACAGTGTCCATAGTCCTTTGGATGGTAATCATCATGGCAGCGAATTTCTCTAGGTTTGGTGCTGTGTTCTGTGCCATTGCTAATCTGGGTGAACTTAATGTTGGTGAATTGATTAACTAAGAACAGGTAGGTGTTTATGGGGAGCTTTGTACTGATACTATTGACCGTTTGTTTCTTCTCCGTTAAGTGACTAAAGGAAGCAAGATGAGCATGGGTTGACCACCAACAAGGTCCCGAGCTTTGCACAGCCTGCCAAAATGAGTCCACACAACTTGGGAAATATCGGGTCTTTTTAAAGCTATGATGGTAAACTACTTAGCAAAAAGAAAGAAAGAAAAACAAAATCAAAATCGAACAGCACTTCGGCCCCAATCCACAACAGTCAAAACACATAGCTGCACTGTAATCCCCACTGAACTTTGTTTTCAAACCTTACTGATATGAACTATCTCGTACAGTTTCACTACAAAAACATGCATCAGGTAAAAAAACGACCAAAACACCCCTATGAAGGGGGTAGGGTTACCCTGTCCTAGATTTTTGGCATGATCTAGGCTGCATTATTTTCAACAAGACAACATCCTACACATGGGTGGCACCCTGTCCTAAATTCGAAGAGTCACTATAACTTTACTATATGCAACTTGGTCGAATGGTCAAAAGGGTACCTTGGCAAGATTACCTAATATACCTATCATACCTAACACCAAGAAATGAAAGGTGGATCAAGCGGTACAATGATGATCCAGATCCAAGGGTTGTGTTTCCAACATGGCAGAGCCCATGACTAGTTAGCCTTTTGGACAAGCCTCTGGTAAACCGTCCAAGAATAGCAGATGGAAAACACGATGACTGGCCGTAACCACGCAAATGCTATGCAAAGGACATATAAATGTAGATAAAAAAATTCACATCATGAGCTTCAAGTCAAGATTGCTAAAGTCCCCAGCAGAGTCGCCAGATACTGTAGCTCGACTTTTTCGTGCCCCCTTTCGAAAGGCAAAATAAGCCCTACAGTTCGGACTTCCGTGGTTATGAATCTTATTTCACAAGTGCAATGTGAAACAGTGAAAATACAAAAAGACTCCATATCCAGCAATTTTTTTTGGAAAATCAATGTTTTAAATCAAATGTCAAAAATGGACTGCTTTGCTAGATTATAGAGTCGCCACCTAAATATTTGTGAAAAATTTAGGAAATCCAAGACTTGTGCCAAAGGCCACTTATTTGTTATCACCAAAGTGTCTCGGCTTGGAAACCTAGGTACGAGAGAGAAATGACATGAATTGAGCACCCCACTCGCCCGATCAAAGATCAGCTTCTACTAATCATGATGTGATTCTTATTTACATTATATGCTCTTGTTCCGATTATTAACTATATTACTATGTGTTGCGCACACAAGGTATAGACTAGTTTGCAAGAATTGGAACATTTGATCTCATGTTTTGTTTTGAAATTGTTTGTGAATTTGCCACTTGAAAAAAGTGCGCTTAAAATGGAACATTTAATCAAACCATCCCAATTCAAGCATCTAGCCTTCATCCACAAGCATTCAAACAATTACATCATTTAAACAATTAGCCTCATGGGAGTATACTTTGGCATGGTAACATCCACGCTCATGCAATATGTTAAGACATAAAATTGCTCACCTAGTACTCCAAGCCAAAACAAAGCAAAATAATTAGAGAAATATGCATGTTCCTAATTAATGCAATATGACTAAATGCAACACATACGTTATGTAATTTGAATAGGTTCGGCTATGAGCATGGCACATGGTTTCATTCAAGACATGTAATGAATCACGTATTCAAGCAATGAATTTGAATATTGATATTGGGTTAGTATAATGAGTCGAACCTTGGATGCATGCAAGACAATGGATGCAAAGCATAAGAATGCTAAGTTTAAAAAATGATATTCTATACTAACCATCGTAAGCAAATAAGTAACAGGGAGAAAAGACATGAGGTTGGAAAACATACACATTATTACAACATTTGATCCCCCACGCAGGAGGGTGCGAATCAAAGTTCGAAAGTTTGAATTAAACTAATTGCTACAAAACCGAACCAAATGAATAGAATAGGGTAAGCTAATTAACTAGCTAACTTTGCTATTACAACAAGGACAATCAAGGTAAACAAACTAGCTATCTAAGCTAAATAGCTACAACAATTATGAATAAATAAAATAATAATTACAATAACTACTAGTTAACGAGACTAATTACAATAAACAATATAAATTAATTGCAATGATCATAATGTGAGCAAGGATGCGCAAGAATTGCATGCATGCACATACACAATGTTCAAGAACAACCCTGTCTACCCCAAGCTTACTCTGTTTCACCTCAGCCACTGTCCTTTGTTTTCTGCAAAAATACACTGCTGACCAAACTTTGAGGGTCGACTGGCCCTCAATGAAGCCCGGCCGAGCATAGAGAAGGCCGGTCGTGCCTCAGTTTTGTGAAAAACTCTATTTTGTGTTCTAGAGTGAAAATAGTGCAGACAGAGTTGTTCAAGCTCTGTTTGTCCCTTTCTTCCTTCTCTGTCAGGGAAAAGCCTCGAGAGAAGGTTAGAATTGCTTCCAAAGCCATCAATGAGCAAATTGATTGCTTGATGATTTAGGATATAGCTTTGGACAAAAATCGATGAAATGCAATGGATATGAGCACCTCTCCCCCTTATCATGGAACAAACTCAAAGAGGATGGTAGAGACGCTTTAAGAATCATCAAAATGCCATAAATTAGCGTATGATCACTCTTGACTCGATTAACTTGGCATAACGTCCGGCCAAGCCTAAGCAAGATGACTTGTTTTCTTTAAGTGTATTGGTTGCTTTTAAACCAAGTCTTTTAGTTATTTCCATTCTTTAATCCATTTATCTGAAGTGATGATGAAATCCTCTAGAAGGAGAGAAGCATCAAATGAAAAGTAATTCTCAACATGAAAGAGAGATTACGCCGTTGACAATGAATCTCCATAGAGATTAAGCCATTAAGCGCAAAACTCTAGTTTATGTGTTGAATAACCATAAACCATTTGAAACAACTCTTAAATGAAAGAAAGGAGTGGCAAGTTGATTATTAAAATGAGGTTATTAAACATGGAAATGAGTTGAAGAAAAACTAGAACAACATGCAACAAGCTATACAAGTAAACTTATGAGACAACAAATGAACTAATCAAAGCTTGAAGTAATTAAATAGAATAAGACAGCCCTCAAACAGTCTAAAATAAGCCTAAAACAGTGGCTGAAAATGCAAGAAAAGAGCTCAAAAGCTAAACAAAAACAAAGACACTAAAGCTATGTAAGCAAAAACAAGGAGAGGTGGCCAACCCCTCCAATTTCAAGACTTTAAACTATGTTTTTGGCTTCAATTCAACTCTGAAAATCAATTCAAAATCTAAAGAAAAAGAGTGTAAAAGAACCAAGGATTGAGCTATAAAAATAGGTGCAAGTGAGGGTGTTAACCTGACCACCTTTGATAACTTATCCAAACCGAAGTTCCAACTCTTAGAATAGGTGTAAAACAGTCCAAGGACACAAGAAATAAGTAGAAATGAAGAAATCAAAATAGAAACAAAAGTTACAAGCTTATACCTCTCAAAATGGAGTAAGCTTTGGTTGATAATCAAACTCACTCTTGACACATTCTCAAGCTTAAATTATACTTCTCAAGGGTTAAACAAGGCTCTAAGATAATGAGTCAAGGTTGTGTATGGTGTATATAGATGATACAAGGAAGATAGGTCGACTCAAAGGTAGCTTACAATGGAAAAAGGAGGAAGGGAGAGCTTTCTCAATGTATATAGGCTCTTTCTAAATTGTGTAACCCCCAAAACAGAGGTATGTGATCGTATTTATAGAATTTGAGCCCAAAAGCTGATAAATATCTTCAAAAAAGAACAGCTGGCGAGCTTCCAGCCAGAACAGTGTTTATCGCTATCGAAGCCCTACCGGCCCTCAATAGCCACGGTCGGCCCTCATTGAGGCACGGTCGGGCCTCGATGACTTCCCCTATTTTTCTGTTGCAATCTCAACAAAGGATGGCACAAGGTGTAAAAATGGATCTCTTGGGTGTGTTTAATGGGAATATGGAAGATTTGGGATTATTTCGAAGTTTGAACAAGACTCCTTCGTTGAACCTTAAAGTACGCATAATACTACTTTCATCATCGAGTGTACCGAGCAAAGCGCTTGAGCCTTGCGGGGGGTCAAAAATAGGGTGTCCACAGTCCACCAGACACAAACAAAAATACATTTAATTATTGTTATGGGACAAGACAAGTAGTTCCACCCGCACTGAGATGAAGGGGTAGTTTCCTAAGATATGGTGGCATTTAGTTTCTTACCTGTACACAACTAAATATAAATTGAATATAGAATAAACAAAATAAACATAAAAATTATGGTGGGTCAGCCCTCCATAAAAAGTTACTAAGACCTACCATTCTACAAAAAAATAAATTTAGTATAATTTAATCATAAGTAACTTGTTGAAGAAGTATAAAAATGTACTGTTTCATACTTAAATAATTCGAATTGACCAAAACTCAAAGAACAAAAGTTATACAGAATCAAATTTCCTAAAAAATAGGGTGTACAAATTTAGTAAAAACTGAACAGGTTGAGAGAAAAACTTGATAGAAGAACTTAGACGAAATTCAACTGAAAAATCTGAAACTGAAAACGAAAACAAATTGCCCTAAGATGATTTTTTTTAGAAAAGTGTAAAACACGAAAAGTGTTCAGAATAATGTTTTACTTCGGTTTGATAGAAACCACTAAAAATGAGTTCTTTTCATGGGTTAAAATAGCATCTAAAGTCTGCACTGCTAAAATGAATAAAAACTATTATAACCAAGATCATCCGATTACAAGTTCTAATCGATATTTTTAATAAAAAGTTAAAACACAAAAGTTGTCTAGAATCACGTATACATGCCTTTGCTCAAATTTCATAATTTATCGAAATCGTTTACTATTTTTCAAGATGTACAAATCAATACAATTCACACTACAACAATAAACTCATATTTAATTCTTTGTACCTTAATTCTACCACTTCGGCCCTTCACTTCTGGCCTACACATATATCTCATGTGCCTCCCGTATACCTAACACAACTTCGAAGCCAAACTTGCACGGGGATATCGTCCCGAGTTTGACCCACACTCCCCGGATGGTTAGCATATACGTACGCGCGTAAATCAAAACACTCGTCTACTCATAAGAACAAGGCAACAATATATATATACACACAATCTCTCATCTACTCATGAGAACAAACATAATAATGCGAAGTCTAAGACATTTAAATCAATTTCATAATCCTCACTCTTTTTTTTATACACTCTGTAACGCCCTCAAAATAATAACATTAAACCCATCAGATAAGACATGCATTTACAAATAACCTAACCACATTTCTTTATTTCATTGAGTTTCATTACATAAGTATTACATGTTAACATCAAAACAAAATGCCCTACGGGCTTACAGCTTTCCAAGTTAACACTTGGTTTCAACAAAAGAGTACTAACTCGTTTACACATTAAGCCCTTGGCTTGAAGTTACATGTAATACATCAAAAGTAAAACAACTACACTATGTCCGCCTCTAGCCTCCCAAGCTATGTCCTTGGAGGTGGCATGCTTCCTGTACCTGAAAATGATATTCCCATATAGGGTGAGCCACAGCCCAGTAGAAATACACTAAACCAACCATGGACAATGACTAAAACATTAGCAATTGATAGTTGGTCAACACTGATACAATCACATAAATTACATATTTATGTCAACGACTTACAAGTCCCAATTACTTTTCATTTTCCCTTTAACAACAGATAAGCATACTAGCTGTATCCACACTTCACAACAGATATGTATATCAACAATATCCACAGATAAGCATACAAGCTGTATCCACACTTCACCACAGATATGTATATCAACAATATCCACAGATAAGCATACAAGCTGTATCCACACTTCACTTCACAAAGATAAGCATATGAGCTCTATCTTCACTTCTCTAGACAAGCATATGAGCTCTGTCTACGGAGTTCATCCCCTATCTCCTCCCAATACCTATCCGGTTTAGAGGTACATCCCCTATCTTCCCCTAAACCGCGGAGTACATCCCCTATCTCCTCCTCTACACATAACGTATATAAACACATTGGTTCTATATACAATCACACAATACACACAATTAATGTATTCTATCAACCGTCAAGTTCCATGACACATTCCATTGATTAGTTTCCGTTTACCTAATCATCATGCATTGTCTACAACAATCTCGACTATCCTCCACCGATAGCCCAAAGCAGTTATTTCTAAAACAGAAAATAAATGCACAAATGGATATTCAATCAACATTTCATTTCCTCATTTCTCACCAATTAATTATCCCAATTAATTAAACAATGTAATTAGGCCATTTTCCATAATTACCATTTCAACCCTTAGGTCCCATTTTCATCAATGATTCAACAATCATTCCATTTTTCTATGCCAAACATGCATCTAGGTTTATTATGAATAAAACCCCAACTTTTGTAAAATTACACAAAAGCCCCAAACTTTCACAAAATTACCAAACCAAGCCCAACATCTCAAAATACCAAAATTTAAAGACAAAACCCATAGAGAGGAGTAGGATATCCCTACCTCAAATTCGGAGTCCCAAAGGAGAAGACGACAAAACCCAACGTGCTCCAAAACCCGAGATTTTCAGATTAAAATGAAGCCCTCGACGATCAACAACTTTTTTGTAAAGGCCAAAGGTGAGTAAATCACTCCTACTAGATCAAAACCTAGAGAGAAGGTAGAGTCTAGAGTGAGAGGCTCAACAATGGTGATTTTGGAAAAGTAAGAGAGAGAAGAGAAAGTGAAAAAGTGATTTAAAGAGTCACAAATTCGGAACTTTAACCCAGGTATCCGCTCGAGCGTAAAACACCCCGCTCGAGCGGCCACTCACAGACTTCCGCTCGAGCGGCCAACCTCCCGCTCGAGCGCAGAATGCACTCGCCCATCACTTTTGCAGAACCAGGCCTCCGCTCGAGCTCCCAACCCTACGCTCGAGCTCACAACACTGCACAACAAGATACTGGATGGATGTATTCCCCGCTCGAGCGCCAACACCTCCGCTCGAGCGGACAGGCCAAAAATCTGGGCAACTAGTTTTGGTTTCTAAACTCAACCAACCTGAAACCAACCCGCCCAACTCATCCTATAACTCAAATACGAAGTAAGAAAGGATGTAAACAAGATAATAAACAACTACCAACATCCACGGACACATGTCCGGATCACTATACAACAAGGGTAAACCCGGGATCGCTATACACTCTTCCCCACCAACACTCAAATAAAACAACAATCTATGGAGTCATGGTGGAGTATAAGGAATTTATCTATGGGTTCCTAATTAATTTTAATTTCATATATCTATAAGTGTGATTACAACCATAAAAATAAATACATATAAAAACCCTAAACTTGACATACACAACCAATCAAAATAATTAAAATTAATCTATCATCTTCATGTAAATACAAAATCAAACTAACATCAAATAAATAAAAATAAATAAGCAAAAATAAGGAATTAAACATAAATCAAGGGAAGTGGGTTTTGTACTAACAATATTTTTTTGAAGATCAAAGAATCACTTAGAGAATTAATGGAGCCACCAAAATAAAACCCTAACCCTTTTTATTTTTCTCTCTACCTCACCTAGCTCTTTTTGCTGTCCCTTTTTCTCTCAGCTCTGTCTCCCGCACACAGTGAGCACTCTTCCTTTTCTTCTCTTTGATGATCACAAAGTCTTTCTCTCTCTCTCTGTGGCTTGCTACCGGTCCCTTGGAAAACTTGTAACCTAGGTCTAGTATAACATAATTTACTATTACATTTATATTATACAAATACACATAAATAGCACATACATAAATATAATATATATTTTATCAATATATAAAACACTATTTTTATATATATATATAAAAATATAAATATATAAATATACAGATTAATTATATATAATTAACTATCACATTAAATTAATTAAATAACACATTAAATTCTCATGTAACCACACAATTAATAAAACCAAAAATAAAATAAAGTAATAATAATCATAATAATAATAAATAATGACTTTCGAAAAATTAGGGTCGCTATAATATGCACACCTCAAAAGAATCTTATCCCGAGATTCGATAAGAGAGAATACTAAGCAAAAAGCTCCGGGTCCATACGTCGAAATTTTTCTTCTAACTCCCAGGTAATATCGTTCTCATTCTCGCTCCATTGCACTTTCACCAAGTTCACTTTCTTGCGCCGTAACTGCTTTACATCCCGATCTAGAATAGTAACTGGTCGCACCACATACGTTAGATCATCACTAATCTCCAACACTTCTGGTGATACTACTTGGGAAGGGTCTTGCACAGACTTCCGTAATAAAGATACATGGAACACATTGTGAATCATAGCTAAAGCAAGTGGTAGAGTTAATTTTTAAGCCACATTACCAATCTTCTTAGTGATCTCGTATGGTCTTACAAATTTAGGTGCCAACTTTCCCTTCTTTCCGAACCGCATGATACCCTTCATCGGCGAGACCATCAAAAACACAAAGTCTCCAACATTCAACTCAACTCTCTTACGTTTTCTATCAGCGTAACTCTTCTGACGACTCTGTGCAGTCTTAATACGTTCCTGAATAATGTTCACATTCTCCGTGATCTCTCTCACTAACTCTGGCCCTAACAATGGCACATTTCCTATTTCTATCCAACAAGCAGGTGATCGACACAGCCTCTTATACAAAGCCTCAAAAGGTGTCATCCCGATACTGGAGTGATAGTTATTATTATAAGAAAACTCCACCAATGGCAAATGTTTTTCCCAACTACCACCAAGATCGAGGACACAGGCTCTTAACATATCCACCAAGATCAGATTTACCCGTTCAGTTTTCCCATCTGTTTGAGGATGATAAGCCATGCTCAAGTCTAACCTAGCACCAAAGCATGCTAAAAACTCTCCCAACACTCTGCTACAAACAACAAATCATGATCTGAAACTATAGCAACTGGTGTGCCATGAAGTCGCATCACCTCTTGAATATACAGCCTAGCTAGTTTATCCGTAGTTCGATGAACAATGATAGGAATAAAATGAGAGACATAGTGAGTCGATCCATTATCACCCAAATAGATTCATTGCCTTGCTTAGACTGTGGCAATCCATCCACGAAATCCATAGAGATGTACTCCTATTTCCAAGTACGGATCTCGAGAGGCTGCCAAACTCCAAACGGTCATTGGTGTTCTGCATTAACCTGTTGACACACATAACATCGAGAAACATACTCTCATACATCCTTCTTCATACCTTCCCACCAAAACGTCCTCTTCAGGTCATGATACATCTTAGTCCCACCAAGGTGAATAGTATATCGGGACCTATGGGCATCATCCATAATCTCTTTCCTCCATTCAACTATGTTAGGTACACACAATCTGCCCTGAATCGCAATCCCCCATCTAAGTCCATAGATCAATCAGTAGGACAATCATTAATCAAATCCACCACAAGCTTATTGAGCTAGCTCATGAGAAACCCATCTAAATACTACATCTGACGAATTTTACCTAATAATGTCGGTTGTATGGTCAAACTACCAATGTATTCCCTCTCGACATTCTCTATTGGTTGAATATCATGTATCGAAATTAGCTCCAAGGAGTTCCATTCCTGAATCATCAAAGACGCTATAACTCCATGTTGTTGACTACGTGCATCTGCGACCACATTTTCTTTTCCCGGGTGGTAAAGGATCTCGAAATCATAACTGCTAATGAATTCAACCCACCTCTGTTGTCTTATATTCAACTCTTTTTGAGAAAAAAGATATTTAAGACTCCTGTGATCTGTGTATAACTCAAAACGCTCCCCAAACAAGTAGTGTCGCCACACTTTTAACACGAAAACAACTGCTGCCAGCTCTAAGTCATGAGTAGGGTATCGTCTCTCATGAGGTTTTAACTGTCGAGAAGCATAAGATACAACCTTCTGATGCTGCATCAACACACATCCCAACCCAGTTCCACTCGCATCAGTTAACACTACTAACTTTTCCCCTTGTACTAGTATAGTTAACATCGCTGTTGTAGTTAACCACTGCTTTAACTCCTAGAAAGCTCTCTCACAATCATCTGTTCATACGAACTTCACATTCTTGCAAGGCAGCATGGTCGTGGGTGCTGTGATAGTGGAAAACTTCTCTATAAATCTCTTATAATAACCGGCTAGTCCTAAAAAAACTTCTCACCTCTGTAGGGTTCATGGGCTGCTTCAATTCTTTGATCGCAACAACTTTCTCAAGATCTACTGATATCCCTTGATTGGACACAACATGCCTAAAAAATCAAACTTCTTTCTCCCAAAAGTGACACTTATTGAACTTGGGGTATAATTGTTTCTCCCTCAAAGTCTACAGCATGACTTTCAAGTGTTCTCTGTGCTTTTCCTCATTCTTAGAATACACTAGGATATCATTAATGAAGATAATCACAAACTTATCTAGGTACAGTTGAAAAATTCTATTCATCAAGTCCATGAAATAAGCAGGAGCATTGGTCAAACCAAAAGGCATTACAGGAAATTCGTACAACCCATACTAGGTCTGAAAAGCAGTAAGCGGTATACTTTCCTCTGACACACCCATCTGATGGTAACCCATTCTGAGATCAAATTGAGAGAACATGGCTGCCCCCTTCAACTGATCAAACAAGTCATCAATTCTAGGTAGTGAATACTTGCTCTTGATAGTTACCTTGTTTAGCTCTCTGTAATCTATGGACATACGGAGAGTGCCATCTTTCTTGGAGACAAAGATCGCGGGTGCTCCCCACGGGGAGTTACTTGAACGTATGAACCCTTTCTGAAGTATCTTTTCCAACCGTTTTTTCATCTCCACAAGCTTTTTAGGCGCCATTCTGTATGTCACTTTAGAAATCGGTGCAGTTCCAGGCACTAGGTCAATGTAAAATTCTACTACCCGTCGAGGTGGAGGTCCAGGTATCTCCTGAAATACATCTTCAAACTCACGTACCACATCTACCTCACTAATATCCTGCTTAGGGATTTCTACCAAGTACAGAAAACTCGTCATTATCGACTCTTCTCCATGGCTAGAAGTGTGGGTAAGTCGTGGCATACCGGGAATATTTATATTCACAGTCCTCCCAACACAATCTAGAGTAACAAAGTATTTTCGCAGCCAATCCATACCTAAAATAATTGTAAACCCCTAAAACCTAACACAATTAGGTCTACATACAAGACTCTACCCGCAAAGCCAATCTCAAAATCTTTACACATCTCATAAAGAGTAACTACCCCTTCTAAAGGGGTCTCAACACGAATAGGTCTAGACAAGGAGGTAGTTACAAGGTGTTCTCTTTCTATAAACTGCCTAGATATGAAACAATAAGAGACACCAGTATCAAAAAGTACTCTAATGGGTTTTTAAAAAAAAATTAAAGATACCTTCCAGCCATCACCTTCAAGTTAAACACACAAAAAGAATTCGTTCATAAATACTTAGAATAAACTCAACCACCAAACTAAACCAGCTAACCCATGTTTCCACAATCTGAGGATCACCTAAACTTTCACAAGTCTAGGGTAACCTAGAGCTCTAATACCAAATTGTTACGTCCCAAAATTTAGACAATAAAATATTAAATTAGGACTAAACCCCAATCAATATCCCATCATCCAAATCCTAGGGGTGAAACAAAATCTAAACGCTCACGTTTCCATAAGGTTTAAGTAAATTTCTATCCTCAAAAGATTACAAGGGATAAAAAAAAAATTAACAAAACGCCAACCAAATCATCTACCATAATTTTATAACTAACCAATACCTCCAACATTAAAGTAACAATAAATAGTCAAAATAACATAAATAATGTAAACTTACAAACCATGCCAAATTATCAAAATACTAAGGTCATAAAAAAAATAATAATTACATAAACTAATATCAACCCTAAGCTTAAGAAAACAAAAGAAGTCCAAACGACGTGTCCAACAACTATAGTTATTTCTCTTCACCACCGTAGTCCCAACTAATCCTACAAAGGAAGCTTGGCTGCGTTCAAATAGAACGCACTCGAGATGCCAAAAGACAAAACGGGTCAGTATACAAGTATACTAGTATGAGTACAAGATTTGACACCCACGTGTCCACCAGACACAAACAAAAATACATTTAATTATTGTTATGGGACAAGACAAGTAGTTCCATCCGCATTGAGACGAAGGGGTAGTTTCCTAAGATACAGTGGCATTTAGTTTCTTACCCGTACACAACTAAATATAAATTAAGTATAGAATAAGCAAAATAAACATAAAAATTATAGTGGGTCAGCCCTGCATAAAAAGTTAGTAAGACCTACCATTTCCCAAAAAAATAAAGTTAGTATAATTTAATCATAAGTAACTGAAAAATTATAAAAATACACCATTTCATACTTAAATAATTCGAATTGACCAAAACTCAAAGAACAAAAGTTATACAGAATGAAATTTCCTAAAAGATAGGGCGAACAAATTTAGTAGAAACTGAACAAGTTGAGAGAAAAACTTGATAAAAGAACTTAGACGAAATTCAACTGAAAAATCAACTGAAAAATCTGAAACTAAAAACGAAAACAAACTGCCCTAAGATGATTTTTTTCAGAAAAGTTCAAAACACGAAAAGTGTTCAGAATAATGTTTTACTTTAATTTGTGTGAAACCAATAAAAATGAGCTCGTTTCGTGGGTTAAAACAGCATCTAAAGTCTGCACTGCTAAAATGAATAAAAACTATTGTAACCAAGATCATCCAATTATAAGTTCTAATTGATCTTTTTAATAAAAAGTTAAAACACAAAAGTTGTCTAGAATCACATATGCATGCCTCTGCTCAAATTTCATAATTTATCGAGATCGTTTACTATTTTTCAAGATGTACAAATCAATACAATTTACACTATAATAATAAACTCATATTTAATTTTTTGTACCTTAACTCCACCACTTCGACTCTTCACTTCTGACCTGCACATATATCCCATGTGCCTCCCGTATACCTAACACAACTCCGAAGCCAAACTTGCACGGGAATATCGTCTCGAGTTTGACCCACACTCCCCGGATAGTTAGCATATACGTACGCGCATAAATCAAAGCACTCGTCTACTTATGAGAACGAAGCAACAATATATATATATATATACATATATACACAATCTCTCATCTACTTATGAGAAAAAACATATTAATGCCAAGCCTAAGGCATTTAAATAAATCTCATAATTTTCACTTTTTTTATTTTATACACTCCTCCTCACCAACACTCAAATAAAACAACAATTCATGGAGTCAGAGTGGAGTATAAGGAATTTATCTATGGGTTCCTAATTAATTTTAATTTTATATATCTATAAGTGTGATTATAATCATAAAAATAAATACATATAAAACCCTAAACCTGACATACATAACTAATAAAAATAATTAAAATCAAACTAACATTAAATAAATAAAAATAAATAAATAAAAATAACGAACTAAACATAAATCAAGAAAAGTGGATTTTATACCCACAATATTTTTTTAAAGATCAAAAAATTATTTAAAGAATTAATAGATCCATAAAAATAAAACCTTAACCTTTTTTATTTTTCTCTCAACCTCACCTAGCGCTCCTTGCTGTCCCTTTCTCTCTCGGCTCTGTCTCCTGCACACAGTGAGCACTCTTCGTTTTCTTCTCTTTGATGATCACAGAGTCTCTCTCTCTCTCTCTCTCTCTCTCTTTCTCTCTCTCTCTCTCTCTCTCTCTCTGGAGCTTGCCGCTGCTCCCCGGAAAATTTGTAACCTAATAACATAATTTACTATTATTTTTATATTATACAAATACACATAAATCGTACATACATAAATATAATATATATTTTATCAATATATAAAACATTATTTTTTTATATATAAAAAAATATAAATATATAAGGGGAAATCGGTCTAAGGTCCCTATCCAACTTTTAGTAATGGATTAGGTCCACAATCTTTTCTTTTGTAGTCTAAGGTCCCTCACCCCATCTCCTCTCCATCCACGTTGTCCTGAGCTTGATCAATCGAAAGTGTTTTGGTGACACTGTGGCTTGACCTTTCTGACCATGAATTGATGAAGAAAACGACGTCTTGTGAACTGAGGTACCATGGTTTCCCTTCCGCGTACTCTTATGTTCCAATCTAAGGCCACGATCGGCAGTAATACCCAATCGAGCCGGACGGTCTGCCGCATCCTTCAAAGTGCCAGCTTTTATGGACTGCCTGTTGAAGTAAGCCAGATGAGGCAGAAGCCCTTGCAGATATTTCTTGAGTTGTTCGTCTCCGACGTTCTTCTGGGCGGGGTTTCCTTCTAGGCTGATCGCTTGTAAGGAAATGTAGTTAGCAGCAAGTTGGCCGAGACATTTGGCTGTGGAGATTTTGTTGAAACGCAGATCGAGGACATTTAGTTTTAGGAGACGGTGAAGACCTTCGACCTCGCTGATTTTGTTTCCAGCCAAGTATAACTCTTTCAGAGAGGAACAAGAAGCTAGGCCTGTTAAATAAATAAAATTAAAGTACATTAGAAGCAAGAAAAGCACCTAAAAAAATATTAAAACACGTTAAATCAAAACCTTCCATTAAATTATACATGCATCACTAAAGTTTCAGTGAGAATTTTATGTTGAAGTGATAGTTATGTTCATAATTCAATGAAGAGTTCCTGATCATTTTCGTTGTCTTGCTCTGCCAAATTCCGTTTTTTTGTTTTTTTTGTTTGTTTTTTATGGGTTAATAACCTCGAGGTTATGGTTTCAAGTGTCGGGATAACCATTTTGTGCACTATGCCAAAAGTTAGGTGTGTACACAATCTTTTCCCACACAAACACACATATTAATGTGTGTTTGTGTGGGAAAAGATTGTGTACAAAAACAATCGAAAGTGTTTTCTCTTTGCACAAAAACACATTTTAATATATATATATATATATAGAGAGAGGTTGCTATTGTTGTTTATTCACTCAATAGAGTGAACTGTTGATAACTTTAATCTTTGCTTTTGAATCGAACCTGACAATAATCCCAGTCATAAACAAAATTGACCAGCCAACTGCTGATCCAGATCGTGTTAAAGCTCAGTTAAAATTAGAGAATTTTTCTGGACCAAACCAGAGAAATTTCTGTTCAAACCAGAGAATTTCTCTGGACCAACCCAGAGAAATTTTAGTTCAAAGCAGAGAAATTCCACTTCTAACTTGTGATGCAACTTTAATATTGATTAAGTTTACCTTCTTTTCTAACCATGCAACCAGAGAAATTTTGAATTTCTCTGGACCAGAAAATACAATAATTCAACTAATGTCAATTTCATGGAAAATCTTCACAGCTGTCTGTTGACTGATTGTAACTGCTTTTAATGATTTTCCCTAGTAGATGAAAATGAAGATCAATTATTGTATTTCAGTCTTTTGCATTTGGGCATTACCCTGTTGAACAAATTGTTTCATTATATATGATGAGTCACAACATGTGCATTTTAGAACTTCCTATTTTAGCATAACAGGAATCTATTGCCTTTGTTAGTCACTGTAATCAGTAAAGCTCTAATTCACGTCAAATGTGTATAGTTTGGCAAATGAATGAACTACTAGTCTACTACCCATTCATGTATGTGCATGTCAATTCCTGCTGGCAGCTGCTCAAGTATCTAACTGATTTTTTTTGTTGGTCAATAGTAGGGTCAAGAGTAGCTTGAAACAACCCTTGAAAAAGAGGAGACTGGATGGAGTTTCCTTTTTTTTTTTTTTTTTTTAATGTCTATAGAAACAAAATGTATCTCATTGTGATCTGCAAATCATGCCAGGAAGAGCTGGTTTGTGTAAAATATTAGAATGGTATGGCCATGAACTTAGGTTTCTCTCTACAACCTTGGAAGTGCTCTTATTTTAAGACTTGTTTAACTGATATGTAAAACACATTAGATGGTTCAACTTTCTGTGCTTTACCTTGAACCACAACGGATGTAAGTGCATGTATTTGAAATTTTATCTGGATCAATTTTCTAATGTTCCCTTCCTTTCTCAAATCAGAGAAATTTGTAAAATTTCTCTGGAAAGTCAGAATTTCTCTGAACCAAATTTCTCTGTGATGTGAATTTTCTCTGGACTAATTTTCTCTGGACCAATTTTCTCTGGAACAACTTGAGGGACCTTAGACATGATGAAATTAGCTTACCATTTGAACAAGATGATCTTGTTCTCAGTAACATTCTGCAGTCTCAAAAATTAGCTTCTTTTATTATCCTTAGTTTTTTGATTTCCTATAAAACCAACAGATTTTCTCTGGACATAAACTTAAGACAATGGGGAAAAACTGCAAGAGAGAAAGAGTACTAATCAATACCAAACAAAATCATGGGCATTTTGCATGCTAAAAGTAGCAGCAGATCTGAAAATTTTCTGAGAATAATTAGATTTTCCAGAGAAATTTGGACTGAAATTTCTCTGGACCAATTTTCTTTGGACTGAAATTTCTCTGCACCAATTTTCTCTGGATTGAAATTTCTCTGGACCAATTTTCTCTGGACTGAAATTTCTCTGGATCAAGGTTGAGGGACCTTAGACATTATGAAAATATTGTTGATGGACCTTAGACATCATAAAAATATTTGATGTCCTTTATGCTATAAAATCATAATATCAAGGACCTTAAAAAAAAACCCCCAATATATAAATATACAGATTAATTATATATAATTAACTATCACATTAAATTAATTAAATAATACATTAAATTTTCATATAATCACACAATTAATAAAGTCAAGAATAAAATAAAGTAATAATAATAATAATAATAAATAATGACTTACGAAAAATTAGGGTCGCTACAAAGTATGATCACGTGGTACTCTGGAATTATTGTATAATTTTTCAAAAATTATGTTCATTATGCACCACACAAGTAAGATTAAAAAATGAATAACTTAAAAAAACAAAAAAAGCAAAAAAAATAAAATAATAAATAAATAAATAAAGAAACGAAATGAAAGAAATAAGAACACACTCCTAGACTTTGTTTGCATGACCTAATTAGATGAGATTAACATTTTAAAGTTAGTTCAATTTTTTTGGATTATACATTCAATCCTGTGTTTAGATTGACTCAAGATTATAAATAAGAATTGACAAATTTTTATCAATTTTGTGATTTAACTTGTCCGAATATCTATTTAATCTCTCATTTTTTGTCACACACTCTTCTTGAAATTCAACTGTCTTTTATATGGAAATATCATGCCAGAATATAATATTAGTTTGAATCTCAAATTTTTTTTAGCCACACAAGAAATTATTAACTTTGTTAGATCATTAATTCAATCTCAAAGGCCTGTCCCCTAAACAAACATCACCTTACGTTTGATTGACAAAATGAGAAGCAATTAGAGGATTTAAAAGGAGACATGAGGAACTCAAGGTTTTAGCCTAAATTTATTTCCTTGGGCAAAGTACTGGGTTTTCCATATAGCAATGTATGATTTATGGTTATGCCAGTTTATAAAATTATACAGCAATTCAGAGCATTATTGTAACATATATGTACGTGGTGCTTTCAACTAGTAAAACCTTACAAAATGATAAATTGGTCAATTTTGTCTCCTATCCAATTATCTCATGACTATTATTCCTATGAAAAAAGTTAAAGAATCTAAAAAAGTAAGTTTGAAAATTACTTGAAAATCAAGCGTATGATGCAGACTCAAAAGACATTTCAAAAGTATTCTAATGTCAAAGCTCTTGAATTTCAAATTATGTGCACCAATAGAATTCTAAATCAAGATTAATCAATTTATTAGAGCACACTTTTTTTTTGGGGGGGGGGGGGGGAGACAAGTAATGAACAAAACCAGGACTAGTACATCATTTGGTGTAGTTTATCAAATTTCTTCATTCCAATCAAACATAGCATACAACTCTATATTATTACACAAACACATTTATCAAGCCAAATTTGCAGGTTTGGCCATAGAGAACATACAAACTATTCTAGTAAAATGGAAGAGAGAGTGATATGCAAGAGATTGTTTCATCAATGGAGGATGATTAAGCATAGGCATTAGGGTTTGCCAAGAGGTAGGCTTCAACAGCCTTGAACACGGCAGAGCTTCTCTTTCCCGGCCTTGATTTCCTCCTCCTTGATCTCAACGCCGGGTTTGGCATGGTACTTGCTTATATTCTTACCAACGCAACCACCATTGGCATCGGACTCAAGCTTCATTTCATAAGAAATGAACTCGAGCTTGTCCATTAATGCATCAATCCTATGTTTCAAGCACTTGAAAGGACTACCTTCAAGGGTAAAAAATCACATATGCTACTTTTTATATGTTTGAATTGTACTAATAAATCTAATGCTTCATTTATTTCAGCAAAATTGTTTTTCAAAACATGCTTTCTGCATTTCTGGCATTTGATATGATGAAAAATAAAAATCAATAAAAAAAATGTTTTTCGTAGGAAAATATTTTGCCAAAACAAAATGGGGCGTAAGATTCAAACACAGCATTAGTGAAGTTGGTAGCTAGCCTTCGGCAAAGTTCATTTGCTTGATACTTCCAGGGCCGCCATCTCCTTGGATTGTTTCGATGCTCCTGATAGCCTGTGGTACAATCTTGGGGATGAGGTTATCAGCATCAAGGATCAAGGCCTTGAACAGCCTCGGCGCCGGGACGGGGCTAGCGATGTCCTCGGTGAAGGTAACAACACCCATTGATCTTTCTTTCTTGTAAGCTCAAAAATGCCCTGAAAATAGAGAGAGCAGAGGAAGATGGTGAAGAAGAGGGGTAGGTATTTGTAGATTGCCAAATGGAGTGGTGTAGTGTTTGGCAATACAAAACTAATAGCAATTATAAAAACAAAGCTTAAACCACTACTTTTTCGGTGCAAGACTCTTTGGATGAGAGGTTTTCAAGCTTAGTCACAATTAGATCAAGATGGGTAATGAATCTAAAGCCAAATTGTCAGATCTCTTTGATGAGATGATCTCATGCGGTTGGGAAGATATCCTCAATTTTCACCGTCTTGTATAAAAAAAGCCAGAACATTAAAAGACCCCTCTTTACTCAAAATAATATTTGATCCTTGAGTGATAAAATAAACTAAGTTATTTCAAATTAGACTCTTGTTTGGCTCGAGAAGCAAACTAGTTAGGTTTTTACATATTTTGAAACTTAAACAAGTTACTATTTGACTCAATTCGGTTCAAACCCTATCTGTTTCACACTCTTAATGCACTCTCAACTAAAAGATGTGGTGAAATCTCAAAACATGAAAATTTTGTGGCACGATTTTTTCACTATACCTGCATTGGAACAAAGATTTTGAGAATAAAGAAAATCCTATGCCAGGCCAAAGAAAGAAAGAAAAAACCTTCTAGAAAATGTTTTTAACTAACATTGTGTTTGGTTGAGAGATTTAAAAAAAAAAAAAAAAAGAAAAAATATGTGAAATATAAGTATATTTTATTTTTATTTCACCTATCTTTTCATTTTCTAAATCCCTTCTCAAATTCCAAACTAAACACAACGTAAGTGTATTTAGCAAAAATTATCAGGACAGATATTTGGGAATGGCAGGTTTTGAACATGATAAGAAATTTCTACTCCATCTTTATCAAGGGCAGTGCAAGCCATACTGCCTTCAACCATCAAATTTAACAACATCCTGGTATTAATGATTCTAACAGTATCCTTTATTGCAGCAAAAATCTGGTGTTCAATATGCCCCACACTAGCAACATAGAAAATTAAAAAAAGAAAGAAAGAAACAAGAATACACCCAGCAAAAGATCAACCGTCCATTTGTTATAATACATATACGGCATATCTGTGACATAAGATCTAACCATTCTTCTCATAGAACTCAGAACCAAGCTCTGAAGACCCGAAACTTAACAAATTAACGAGTTCCAAAAATTTGTTAAAACTTGTTGGAATGACTGAGAGCACTGGGCTACCCCCTTTGCTCGGCTGAAGTGAACCGCAAAAAATGTGGCGGTGGTGGTATTATTTCCCCAAAAACTACTACTAGTAGTCGCCCCACAACATTCACATTTAAGAATATCTTAGCGCTGTGTTCGGTTGGGAATTTAAGTAGAGATTTGGAAAAGAAAAGAGAAAATGTAGCACTACAAAAAAAATTATTTTTTGCGACGGTAAAACGCCGTTGCAAATACCCCAAACGCCATCTCAAAAGGTTTTTGCGACGGTAAAATAGCTTTTTGCGACGGCAAGTGGGGGCCGCAACAAAAGGGGTTGCAAAAGGGTTTTAGCGACGACAAGTGCCGTTGCCTTTGTTTTTGCGACGGGAAAATGCCTTTTTTGCAACAGCAAATTTCTGTCACCAATAATAGATGAAAATCTTAGTTTTTTGCAACGGCACAGTATTGCCGTTGCTAAAAGGGTTTTTTACGACGGCAAAATTACCGTCGCTAAAAGTGTATTTGAGACAGCAACCTGAGCCGTCGCTAATGACTATTGTCGACGGCAATGATACCGTCGCTAAAGGCCTTATTTTTCAATTCAATTCCGTACCTTTTGCGACAGTATAAGTACCGTCGCAAAAAGCCTGGTTCAATTTTTATTTTGAGACGGGGTGTTCTGCCATCTCAAAAAAAAAATATTTAAAAAAAAACCCTGTATTAAAATTATTAAAAATATGAAAATAACCTGTATTAAATGAAAAATAACTAAAAAAAATCGATAATTACATAATAATATAAATACATACATAGACAAAAGTTGACACATGATGAAAATTCATAATGTTGTTCCATTCATAATAATACATAAATAAAAATTCATAACAATAAAAATTATACCACTACATAATGTCGCATAATACATACATAATGTTGTTCACAAATTTAAATAACATAAATCAAAATCAAATTTGCAACATGAACTGCTTCAATTTGAACTACAATCTCTCTCTCTCTCTCTCTCTCCAAGTAAAACATCCACCAGAAACCGAATAACAAGAAAATTCAGGAGGCAAGAAACTATTCTCCATAACTTTTAGGTGAGCTAAAAAAACTCCTGGCAGCATCTAAACTCATGAGTCATTATTTTATACAGATAAATAATAACAAATAAAAAAAGTCCAATCAGGAAAGTAAAATAATAGCGTTTAATGGAGGACAAATTTTATGATTCTTCGATAGTAGAATATGCTTACAAGTTTCTTGTGAATGCTTCGAAAAGCCTTGCAAAATTGTTCTGCCTTTGCTGCACCCACCTGTAACATGTGCACCAAAAGTTAGTCGTTATGCCCATTTTGTGTTAATATTTTCTTTTGCCATTTTCTGACAAGACCTCAATTAAGAGCATGCCCAATCTCGGGTTTTATTATTGTATTTGGACACCTGGCTAATGCCAGCCGAATATCAAATAACCTCACATCCACTATAAGTAAACTTTGGGGAATATGAGCTTGCCACATGAATGAATCCCCAAAAATCCCTTCTGTCAGATCTCTATCCCTTGTTAGCTTAATAAGATAAAACTTTTACAAACCTCATATTAATAATAGCATAAGCTAAAATGGCAACTAACTTAGGGCTAGGCCATGAGCAGGCCCAAGCATGATCTGAACTTAGGTTTGGGATTAATGTGAAGCAAAGTGTAGCACAATTTGCAAGACGATATGTCATTGTGCCATTTAATGCTTGTACTTTTTCCAAGATGACATGTTCCGCTAAATCAAAGACCAAAATGCACTATCACTTCTCAACCCATGCCCTTTTCGGTTGTCTTCTTATTCATGTTACACCTTAGTTCTACCACATCCCCACCATCAAATTTATTGGTCTTGAATGCAGATGAGCAAATCATCCCAAATCAAGCATTCTTTCATTATGTTAAAAACCCACCCACTCAAAATGGTTTCATTTATACTTTTATAGTTGTCTCAACAGTCCTCCACCTCAAATTCCCCTCCTTAAACAGGATCAATCTGTGAAAATGTTTTCTGACTACCTAACATGATATCAAATAGAATAACATGGCATGTAGATAAATTAAATAAAAAAAAGACCCAACTAAAAGGGTGTTTTGTATAGATGCTATATCTATATGGGCAGTATCTATTCACTCTCATTACGAATAATCAACCCATACATCAAAAACAATCATTATAATTTAGCTATGTTGGTTGACTGTCTTATTTGATATTCATTATGAATATTAAATATGCTATTACGATTTTTTGAGTAAACATATCTCCAAAGAGATGAAAAATATGAAATGGAAACTCTAACCCGAAAATTGAAGCAATAATAGTATCATCGAAAAATTATATGCTAGTTCTCATGAGATAAGAATGCAAATTTCATATAGAATGCTTATGTTCCACACTAAAAGTATAATGAAATGTGGTTGTCAAGGAGAGTTAACTTCAAAGCAAAAAAAAAAAGATTGCTATTTATAATTTCCATGCACACAGTGATCACACATTAAAATTAATTAGTGTGCTGTGAGTATATTTATTATGTTCATAAAGTATGACCACCACAAGCATTCTTACCTTCTTTTCTGCAGCCATCTTTAATTTCGCCCAAAATGAGAGTTATTGAAGAGTCTTTCAATATAGTAAAAAACTCATGGCCATAATAATGCTAACCCTCCATACATCTTTGACGAGTATGAAGACAAAGATCCATAGCCATTGTCTCCCATCTATCAAAAGAGAAACAACCACTCAAATAAGGACCACAAGAACAGGGGTGGAGTTAAAAAATTAATTAAGTGGACAAAACAGTGAAAAAATTAAATAATAAAATACTGACACAAACACCAATGCAGGAAAAAGAGCAGACAATAAATTTATTTAGCACATAAATTTCAGTAGATACCAAACAATTTTTCAAATTAAAAAATTCAACTTTTAAAGTTTACAGTAGTTAATTTTCAGTTTTAGGAAACAATGCCTAAGTAACAAAATTAAAACAATATAGAAAAATAAGCAAGCACATTGCCATAAATGTACCAAAGAAAACTTGTAACTGGAAAAAAAAAATGAATAACAAGATCTAAAAATATCAAATGACCATAACACCAAGGAAATAACAAAGAAATTAAATGCCACAACATTGACATACTGATAAAGATCCATATCCATAAAGGCTACCTGAAGAAAGCATGCCTAAGCCATCTCATTTATGATTGAACCACTTTTTCCAATTATACAACCAATAACTTTAGATGGAACAAGAAGCCGGATAGTTACAGTGTCATCATCTTCGTCATTTATCTTCCCTTGCAGCAATAAAAACCGCTTCAACTGCTATGGATTTCATGTCATCCATGGACTGCCAAAAAAAGTGGTGCAAAAATATCAAGACACATGGAATGAAGAATACCCTCAACAGCAGGTTTCCCAACCCAACAACTCAGAACATGATCCAACATTAAATAAATGGATACAGATAAATGATGGTATTTAGATGCCATTACATACAGTCATCAAAATAAAAATAAATGGGGCACAATAAATGAAGTAAAAAACAATTCTTCAAAAAAATAATGTTGTTTTGCATCAAACACTCTAGAGTTGCAAGAAACACTAGTCATGCCTCAGCAAGTTAAAAAAGTCATGACACAACCATCAAGTGTTAAATATTTATAAACACATGTTTTATTGTAAAGGTATTTTACAAACCCATGATAGCACGTAGAGATGATCCAAATGTACATATATGTGTGTGTGTGTGTGTGTAGTAACTTGATCTGGGTCACAATTCCCCAATCAAAGTTAAAAACAGTAAGGAAATCAAGAGGCAGAGCAGTTTCTCCCTGTCCTCCTGCTACCTTTTGAGCACTTGACAAAGAACTCAGAATATAAATAAAAAGGAAGTAGAAAGAAAGCTACACCTCTGTTGAGGTGATGGAGATGATGCATTCATCACGATCAGCCTTATCATCAACCTCAATACGAGCACCACTGGCCTGTCTCACACTTTTGATTGAACCCCCTCCCTTGCCAATAACGCGGCCAATCATGTCAGAGGGCACGGCACTCTCACAATTAACTCCTCTGAAATTGCAAACGATGCTCTCTTCCTTTGTAGTTTGTATTGACATTTATTCATTGGTAATGGCAAAATTTACATCACAGTAAACAATAACCCATACAAAAAAAAAAAAAAAAATCCAGGCTACCAAAAAACCAAAAGAAAAAAAGCAAAACAACACAAAAAAATTGGTTACAACACATTAAACAAAACAAGAATTCTTGAGAGAGACAGAAAGAAAACTGTGAAAAGACAACAGTTTCAGACAAACAAGGTTACAACACATTAAAAAAATTTTAAAAAATAAAAAAATAAATCTAGCAAATAGTTTATCGGATACAAATCCAAAGAGCGAAGAGTCTTTCAATAAACAAAAAATACAAATTATAAGAACTTATTATAAACCTAATTCGCAAACGCTGATATACTGTTGGAAAACCTAGAAAACGATCGTACCTGCAGATGAGAGAATCGAATTGAACAAAAACCCTAGGCGAAGGGAACACAAAGTTGCAAAACCAGAGAGTGAGACTGATGAGATGAGAGAGTGAGGGAGACAGATCAGATCAGAGAGATATCTGATATATATATATATATGTATATAAAAAAACAACGATCGGGGCGAGAGAGAGAGAGAGACAGAGACAGAGATTGAGAGAGAGAGTTTACCTGTGAGTAGATCGACGGTGCGATGATCGGTGCGATGAGATGAACAACAAGAGAGTCAGAGAGTGATCGGTGCAGATATGAAGAACAACGAAACGAGAGTGTGTGTGTGTGAGAGAGAGAGAGAGAGAGAGAGAGATATTTGGTAGAAATTAGGGATTTTGGTTCTAAGAGATTGGGGATTTTGAGGGGCGCGAGAATGGAAAAAAATGGGGGAACCGAGCGGGCGGGATTAGGAATAATAACAATAATAATAATAATTTTCATCATAAATGAATATTTAAATAATAAAAAAAATAATAATAATTTTCATTTTCATCATAAATGAATATTTAATGAATGAAAAATTATTATTATTATTTTTTATTTGGTAGAAGTAAGGATAATATTTTAATGAAAAATATTTTCTATTAAGAGTGATGAGTGAGAGAGAGAGACGGAGAGAGAGAGAGAGAAACAAACAGACAAAGAGAGAAAGAGATAGAGAGAGAGACAGAAAAAGAGAGAGAAACAAGAGATGAGCGAGAGATAAAAATTATTATTATTTGTTTCATATTTATTTTAATGAATAAAAATTATTATTATTTTTTTATTTGGTAGAAGTAAGGATAATATTTTCCATTAAAATAAAGTAATTTTTTTGTGGTCAATGTGACATTTGCAGTAGTAGTAGTGGTAATAATGGAATGGCATTTGCAGTAGTGGTAAATGTGGTAGAGAAGATGGGTGGTGAGAGAGAGATGAGTGAGAGACAGATAGAGAAGAGAGATAGAGAGAGAGAAAGAGAGAGAGACAAATAGACAGACAGAGACAAAGTGATGAGCAAGAGAAAGACAAAGACTGACAGACAGAGAAAAGTGATGAGTGAGAGAGAGAAGAGAGGTAATATTTTGTGGTAGAGAAGAGGAACCGACAGTAGTAGTGAAGGTGGTGGATAAGAGATGATGGTGGTGGTGGTGGTGGTGGTGGTGATGGCGAAGGAGATTAGTGGTGAAGTTGTGGTAGTAGTAGAGTAGATGGAGTAGCATGGATGAAAGAGAGGTAATGGTAGTAGTAGTAGTAGTGGCAATAGTGGTAGTGGTGGTAGTGGAGCGGTGGCGATGGTAGTAGTAATGGTAGTCGTAAAGGTGAAATGGCGACCGTGGTAGTAGTGGTGGTAGTGAAATGGCGTTTGCAGTAGTGGTGAAGGTGGTAGAGGAGATGAGTGGTGAGAGAGAGAGAGAGATGAGTGAGAGGCACAGAGAGAGAGAGAGAGAATAGATGAGAGAAGTGATAGATGAATGAGAGACAAAGAGAGAGAGAGAGAGAGACAAATTGACAGTCAGAGAGAGAAAAGTGATGAATGAGAGAGAGAAAGAAAAGAGAGAGAAAAAGATGAAAAATGGGTGAAAAGATATAGACAGAGAGAGAGAAAAAAAAAAGAGCAAAAAAAGATAAACGAGAGAGAGATAGAAAGAAATGAGCGAGAAAGCGAGAGAAAAAAAAAAGAAGAGAAAGATAAGAGAGACAGAGAGAGAAGATAGATGAAAGAGATAGAGAGAAGAGAGATGGACGAGAGACACAGAGAAAAAGAGACAGACAGACAGACAGACAAACAGAGAAGAGTGATGAGTGAGAGAGAGAAAGAGAAGAGAGACAGAGACACAGAGATAAAGAGAGAGACGGACAGACAAAGAAGAGTGATGAGTGAGAGAGAGACAGAGAAGAGAGACAGAAACACATAGAGAAAGGGAAAGACAGACGGACAGAGAAGAGTGATGAGTAAGAGAGGAAAAGAGAAGAGAGATAGAGACAGAGAGATGGGAAGATGAAAAAATGGGTGAAAAGAGAAATGTTCAAAAGAGTAAGACGACGTCGTTTATAGTGGATCGATAAATCGAGAAAGAGCTCGATAAATAGAGAAGATTGGAGTAAGAGAATGAGCAAGGCGAACATAGTGAGGGAGAAATAGACAAATAGACAAGCAGAGAGAGAAAGAGAAGAGTGATGAGTGAGAGAGAGACAGGGAGAGAAAGATAGACAGAAAAAGAGATAGAGAGAGATAGAGATAGAGGGAAAGATAGAAAAAGAGAGAGAAACAAGAGATGAGCGAGAGATAGACAAAAAGAGAGATAAATAGAGAGAAAAGAGATGAGCGAGAGAGAGACACAGAAAAAGAGAGAGACGGAGAGAGAAGAGAAATGGGCGAGAGAGATAGAGAGAGATAGAAAAATAAAAGAGAGAGAGAAAAGAAATGATTGAGATAGAGAGAAGAGAGATGAGCGAGAGAGAAAGAGAGAGAAAACAGATGAGAGAGATAGAGAGAAGAGAGATAGGCGACAGACACAGAGAGAAAATGAGAAAGAGAAACAGACAGACAGAGAAAGAAGAGTGATGAGTGAAAGAGATAAAGAGAAGAGAGAGAGATAGAGACAGAGAGACATGAAGATGAAAAAATGAATGAAAAGAGAAATGTTATATCAAAAGAGTAAGAAGACATTGTTTTTTTAAATTTTTTTTGAGACAGAAAAAGTACTAGAATTTATTCAAACCATTTTGTGACTGTATATGTATGAAGCTGTCTCAAAACCACAATCACTATGCTAGGTTAGAGTTTTCCAAAAACTCTTTTGAGAAAATTATACTTTCTTGTTTGCTGTGTTATATTGTTTTTACTAAATTTTTTTAATATTTTAAGTATTTTTTTTAATTTTTAGACACACCTAACATAAATACACCTAAAAATTAAAAAAAAATTATAAAAAAAAATCTTTTAAAAATTCACTAAATACCAAAAATACAATAATTCAATACATTTTTTTATATTTTTATCTATTTATTAATTTTTAAAAATATTTTTTCATAATTTTTTTTTTTAGATACATCTAAGTAAGGTGCATCTAAAAAAAATATTTAAAATTTTAAAAATATTCACTAAAAATTAAAAAAAAAAAAGGAAGTCACTTTTTGCGACGGCAGAAAATGCTGTCTCAAAAAAGTAGAGTATTTGCGACGGCACCATTTGCCGTCTCAAAAAAGCAGAGCATTTGCGACAGCACAATTTGCCGTCTAAAAAAAGCAGAGTATTTGCGACGGCAGAAAATACCCTCGCAAATGCTCTCATTTTTTGAGACGGCAAATTGTGCCGTCGCAAATGCTATACTTTTTTGAGACAACATTTTCTGCCATCGCAAAAAGTGACTTTTTGAGACGGCAAGTGTGCCGTTGCAAATAGTTCTGTCTCATATACCCACTTTTCTTGTAGCGTAGGTGAAATGTGAATAAAATATATCTATATCTAGTTTCACACACCTTTTCTTTTTTTCTTTCCAAATTCCTCCCCAAATTCTCAAACCAAACACAGCATAAGTTTCGAAGCAAGGCCTGGGACAAGTAATACTATGGCCCCATTTGTTTTTAGAAGTAGAATGGAGGGGATTGATAATGAGGAGATTAATAGTGAGGTGATTAAGTAAAATTGTGTTTGTTTTGATGATAGTTGTTAGTGTGGAGATTGTTAAATTATTTTTATATAAAATAAATATAAAATAATAAAAAAATACAAAAACATTAAATATTAATGTTTTTAAAAAAAATACCCAACATGTAAAAAAAATAAAAAAAAATTCCAAAAAAAATAAAACAAATAAAATAATAATTTTTACTTAACAAAAAATACAAAAAATTAAACATTAATGTTCAAAAAAAATGTTTAACATGTAAAAAATAAAATAAAAAATAAATAAAAATAAAAAATTTCTAGTCCGGCAGACTATTTTTCTAATACCAAGTCTTGGAGGCTCATCCGAATCCCCTTGAGAAGATCCATCATAATCCGGAGCTCACTATCAATCTCCTCCCTATCTCTTAAAACAAACACAATATTAATAGGTTCCACCTTACTACCAATTGCAATCCCTCATTTAACTCTTCAAACAAAAGGGGCTATATGGAGTGCGGAGTCATTTTCTCAATCAAGTCTTTCCTATCTTTTGATATATGGATATATATGTTAGATCACTTTCCATTTGGGTGGTAGGACTCAGGAGCACAAATGTTTCCTAAACTCAAAAATCACCACTCCACTTCTATTTGCTCCCAATCCCTATCACATTCAAGCCTTGATGTTTACTTATAACATCATAGATATAAACCTTAGTATAAGACTACATTTTGGTACACATGATGGAGCAGATATTTTCCCCTTTGAGGAGAAGGAAAATGAAGCAGCATTGCAGAGTCAAGGGAGGGACTGTAGAAGGGTTAGGTGGTGGCAGCTGACGCTAAAGAGGGACGGGTTTTTTAGAGAGGGCAAGGGCTGGAAAGATAGCCAGAGTTGGTGGTGATTGTAGATGAAATTCAGATTAGGATTGAGAGGTCAAAGATGGGAATAAAATAAAAAAATTTATGTTAGAATAAAATGGTAATTGAAAGAATAAAAGATTAATTTTTCTCATTTTATTTATGTTAAGAATTTTGGAAATTTTCTTCTAGCTGAATATATTTTGAAAAAAAGCTAACAACCGTTGTTAAACATAATTGAATCTTGTTTAAAAAAATTATTTTTTTTAATTATCAATTAAATAAGATGAAAACAAACTCTTTTTTTTTTAATTTTATATTTAATTTACCATTTCATTGATATTTATTTCCATTCATTTATATACTTTTTGTTTTTTTTTTGGATAAATTACAAACATATCCCCTGAGATTTAAATTACAAATTATTTCTTGTAGTTTTGGAAATTACATTATGTCTTCTAAAGTTTTTAATTTCATAACAAATAAATCCTTTTATTAATAAGTCATCGAGTTAATTAACAATTTTTAATAATATTAAAATTTTATTTCAATTAATAATTCAGATAATTTTATTATTGTATAGGTAAACAATTAGAAATTTCATTTTTTCAATTAATTCTGTTAAATGAAAAATCCTGATAGGGAGATATTTATAATTTTTTTAAATCATAAAGGACAATTCGTATTTTAAATAAATTTGAAGAGATGTGTTTGTAATTTTTTTTTAATTTTCTACGAGCATAGCGTGGTGGGTGAGATGCAACGTTTTCAAACCCGGACCGGACCGGCCAGTTGGACCGGGCCTTGTTCCAGTCCGGTCAACCCCCTAAACCCGGAGTGGAAGCAAAACTGGTGACCCAGTGGTCGAACCAGTAAAATCGGTGACCCGGACCGGGTCGGGAGGGTCGGACCAGTCTAGTTTTTTTTTTTTTTTAACCTTTTTTTTTTTTCTTTCTTTCATATATATATATATATATATATTTTAAAATTTTGACTAAAAATTCTTATTTCAAGAGTCTCCTCTCATAAGGAAGAGTCTCATTGAAAGCTTGAGTTAAGAAGATTATGAAAGTCTATTCCTATTTATAGGAAAATATTTTTCAAAGAAAACCTACAAAATTCTATGTGAGATTCAATCAAATTATTTGAAACATATTGATTGGAGGGAGGGTTGAAAATTTCATTTTCTTCCAAAATTAAATCTAACATTCATTCAATTTGTTTGGAGAGAATGTTTAAAAAATTTAATTTCTTTAAAAAAAGTGACTTTTTTTTATCAATTATGACTTTATTAAATATTATTAATAAATACTATGCAACAATTTTTATTTTTATTTGATTATTTATATATATTTTTATTTATTTATAATTTATAGTTATATTTTTTAATTATATAATATTAATTATGACATCACGGTTCGACTACTTTGACTCGACAATTGAACCGGTGACCCGTCCACCCGGTCATTTTTCCAGTTCTCACCCATCTGATTTTGAAAACATTGGTGAGATGTATATTTTTTTAAAATCTTTTAATTTTTTTTTTATATAGGGAAGGTGTACGTTAATAACTACAATAAAACATTAAAAAAAAAGGGAGGGTCCCGTTTGTTTCAAGTTGAGATTAAGATTGAATTTATTCAGTTTGATTCATGGGGTTCATTTTTTGGGCCCTTTTTGATAATCTGAACCGTTTGATGTATAGAATTCATCGAGTATTACATGCCTGTAAAAAATCACATTGATCGGATATCAATAGCTATGTGATCAAATCAGTTTTGTATAAAAAAAATAGACGATAAAACAATTAACGGTTGATAAAAAACTATTTTGTTCACATAGCTATCAATATTCGATCAACGTAATTTTTTACAAGCATATAATACTCGACGAGTTCTACACATTAAAATGTTCAAATTATCAAAACGAGACCCTTGATAGACCCTTACAAAATCAAGAGCACGGTCTAATTCAATGTTAGACTGGACCAAACAACTGCGAAAAAGGAAAAAGAAAAAGTGAGGAGTGTAGAATTCTCTAGAATGAGGTACATGGCAATGAAGCTAGACCCCTCTTTCCTTTCAAATTTCAATTCAACCCCTCGACTCAACCCAACACAACACAATCCCTTCCTTTACTCGTTCCACTTTCTCGACTCTTGTTCTCTTCCTCTCTCGCCAAAAACTCAAATCAAACCCTCTCTTTCTCATCAACCTCAAAAACCCTAAAAAAAACACACCATACTTGAATTTCACATAAACCCCTCAAACAAAACCCAATCTCAATCAACCTCTACAAACATACATATACATAAATTTTGACCCTTTTTGGGGTTCTTTTGTTCCTGCAATGTCGGTGTCCGGAGGGGGTCGGAATCGCGGCGGCGATGACCGCTTCTACAGTCCGCCGGCGATGCGTAGGCACTACCAGCAACAGCAACAGCAACAGCAACAACAATCGCAGTTGAACAATCGGTCGAAATCCAAGTCCAAGCCGTCTTCGGTGGAGTCCGAGAAGAGGATTGAGTCGGAAGATTGTTCATCGTCGTCGGCGACGGTGGCTCCTTCGCTGTCTTCCTCGTTTTCGCCGCCGAGAACCGCCAATTTGACTAATTTGGATCGGTTTCTCGAGCACACTACTCCGATTGTTCCAGCTCAGTATTTCTCTAAGGTATACTTCAGATTTTGTTAAAATTAGGGTTTGCTACAATACCCCCTCCTATTCACGTTGTTTGTCTGGTTGCTGAGAAAATAGAGAATGATTTTGGTATATTTTTATGGGGTTGTAACTTTATTGAAATGTTTAGAGTGAATTGGACCAAATAATTGTGTTGGATTTAGTCTCATTTCTAATCAAATTGTTTTGGGACAAGTGTTTTGAAATTTTCAACAGACATGAAATGGGTGAAAATAATAATATCCAAGCAGGGAAACCATTCTTTAGTGTCCTCATCACCCTCGTTGCACCCCCACCTCCCCTGTCGCCACCCCAGCCCCTTCCACAGCCCTATGCCCATGGTCCACCCCTTTCAAGAGAGAGAAAGAATGTGGGATTTGGGACATGGAAGTGAGGATGTTTGAGGGAAGACAATTTTGTCTTTAAAAAAGGCTTATTCTTTTGATATTGTTTTACCCCATCTTATGTTTTCTGAAAAAAAAAAAATTTCTCACTGACTTGATAAGGTTTTCTCCATTACCAGTGATTTGATATTTGCCCTATTCCTTTTCTCTTTATGTCTTTACTAATGTTCTTAAAAGCTCTAGGCACATTGAGGCACTAAGGTCTCCTACAGCCTCAGCATGAGGCTAAAGGCGAGGCTTGCACCTCACCAAAGTGAGGAGGAGGTTCAAGTTGTAGAAGATAAGCAAAGTCATAGCAAAATTTTCAACATAACCAAATAGTTCTAGAATTCTAAATATCATAAACTAGCATTCATCATTTCAAAAACCATAAGAATAACATTCAACATCTCAAAAAATCCTTAAACATAACATATAACCTTCTAAAAATCACAAACATAACATCCAACATAAGTCATAAAATATCACATTCACATCCATCAAAAATTTTATTTTTCCTATCTGTCCACCCATCGCACATTATAGAACATCCTTATTTTGCCCAATCCTATATGTATTCCTTCATCAATTTATTGACATGATTCACTTTTTCCTTGAGATAAGGAACTCGAACTGTTTGGTAACTTGGTGGTTTTAAATCATTAGCCCTTCAATAAGTTTTTGTTGTGGGCAATGTGTTTTGGTTTTTGACCTCTGGTTGCTGAAAATTCTAGGGAAAAGGGAAACTTTAAATTAAATTCTGAATGTTTTGTTTTAAAATAATGTTATATGCACCAATTGGTATACCAATTAGTATACTAACATATGATGTGGCATAAATTTAGAGGTTTTGGGTATTTGTTATTTGTATAATGGATGGGGTCAATAATAATGTCATAACATACGTTGGTACACTAATTGGTATACCAATTGATGCATGTAGCACCACCATTTGTTTTATGCTATTTGAGTGTTAAATGATGAAGAATTTACAAATGAGCAGCATCATTGTTTTGGGTGTAATCGGGTAAAGATGTTTGATTTTTTGGATCCCAAAATACTGAGAACTCTCAGAAGTCTGTAATATCTTCTTCTCAGAAATTAGAAGCAGCAATTTAAGGTTTCTTCACTTGGTTATTGGTTTTGTATTTGTTATCTTCCGTTTGGTTGATAATAATGAAAAAGAAGAAGAAAAAGGACGTTATACTACACTTTATATTATTCATTTTTAGAGGATAGCTAGTGTGCTAAAATTGAATTTTATGTTTAAAACTCTTAGCTGAACTAAGCCAGGTAGTTATGTTCAGCTCAGTTGATTTGAGCTAGTTGTTACTTGGATCTTACCCAGCATTTAGTTTTCTTTGATTTCATGTTGCAATGTGAGAATTTAGTTTACTTTGGATCTTTAAGATTGTGATCTGTAATTCTTTTCTTATTTTTTGTGATCTTTATATGAGTATGATTTAATATGGTATTTACAGACAAGCATGAGGGGATGGAGACTGAGTGAAGACGAATTCCATCCATACTTTGTCCTTGGGGATCTCTGGGAATCTTTTAAGGAGTGGAGTGCATATGGGGCAGGAGTTCCTCTTGTCTTGAATGGAAGCGACTCTGTTGTGCAATACTATGTGCCATACCTGTCTGGCATTCAGTTGTATATAGACTCATCAAAGCCCAGCATGAGGCTAAGGTGAGCTCTTATATTCTGATTTTGTTTTCTGTCTCACTCTTCTTTTTCCTTTCTTTATTTTGATGTGGAGTTTGTTACACTGATATTGTCTTGAAAGCCTTGTTGAGTGCCAAAAGTGATTACTATTTTTGATTCTCTCAAGGGGTGTATTGAACTATAGGGTTGCACTTCTGCTAGTTCAATCATGTAATTATGTTAGTTAAGAATGCTTCCATTTGAGCTTTTTTCTTTGTCCTTCATTTGGTTACTTCTGTGAAATATGTGTGTTTTGCTAAATGTTGCATGACGATTTATGTGATGTATGCATATGGTGGGATTGTCAATCAGTCATTGTGTGCCATAACTCTTGTTCTAGGTCATGAATAACTCATCAAGTGATTCAGACAGAACCTGCTATGCAATTTTCAAGTGAATGTCAATAGGCAGGGAGTCGTTTTACGTACCTGTGTGCAAATGGTTGTCCAACAAAGATCTTATTTTCTAGTTCAATATTTTTTCATCAGTCAGAACCATTAATTTAGGAAAGGTAAGTCTTCTAGCAAATGGCATTGGTTGAGCTTTTACTCTCATGATTCACGAATTCCTGTTCGTATCAACTTACGTTCACCATCCTTTGGACCTGTTACTTGTTACACAGTTGTTGTGACTATTTTGATCTACCTGTTGTTAGGATTGGAATTAGGAGGTTTACCAAAGAAATTGTGATGGGGACAAGCACCTTGTCTTGAGGAGATTGAGGGCAACTTGAGAGGAATGACAGAAAAGAGAGCTTGGAAGAAGTCCTTGAAAAACTCTACGATTGATAAGAGACACACTTGGGCCTTTTATAGGAGTTTTAACATGTGAAACAGTGCAAGATGTGTCATGTTTGGGGGTCAGTTGAGAATTAGTAGCCATGAGTTGTTAGATGGTTTTCATAGCTGAGCTTTGATCTACCTGTTGTTAATCGGATTGGAATTGGAGGTTTAATAAAGAAAAGGTGATGAGGATGAGCACCTTGTCTTGAGGAGATTCAGTGCAACCTGAGAGGAGTGACAGAGAAGATAGCTTGGAAGAAGGCATTGAAGACTCAATCATTGAAAAGAGACTTATGTGGACCTTTTATAGGAGTCTTAACTGCAAAACAGTGCGAAGCCTATGTGTAGACTTCAAATTATAGCCCTGTAGGATTTTGAATACCTTTCACTGGTGACTGGACCCCACAGCCTCAAGGCATTATCCTTACCTTGACAGGTGCTTACTCAAGCATTTCTAATTAGCCCATGTGCCTTTCCTCGACTAAGTGCTATGGGCAACCCTCCTTGGTCTGCAACCATTTGCTCGCCTCACTATCCCTGCTCCAATAGCAATTACTCCTGCTTCATGAGCACATTACCTGCTCCATGAGCAGCTACCCCTGCTCTGTGACCGTCTGCTTGTGTCACTACCGTTGCTCAGCATCAGGCACATTGCCTCGCCTCACCTTGCCCACTTAGCTATCACTTTGCCCTTGCAAAGATTCCAACTGTAAGATGGCACCCTGAGATTGTATAGCCTGTCTATGTTGGGAGCCGGGCCTAGGTACCCCCTCAGGGTTAGTGCCTTGGTCATGGGATATCCAAGCCATCCATGACCCTGCACGGGATCACCCCGGACTTGTGGATTGGCTGCTATAGTTGAGGGATCATCAAAGTTGCTTGGCTCACCCCCTCATGGTTGTTCCACTTTGACCAGTCTTGGACATGAGAGAAAGGCCTTTACACAAAGACCAAGATTGACGGAGTCGTGTGATACCTTGGGAAGTATATCATAACTACCCACTGCCACAACCTACACAATTGAGCTGGCCTCCATGGCCTACTCTTCTAAAAAAAAATGCCTATCATGCTTTGTTTTTTTAGTTCTCTTAATGTTGGAAACAATTATTGAAAGATCCACTCTTTGCTAATTTTCATATTCCATTTTGTAATACAAATTATAAATTATCTTGATTACTGTGACAAGCAACTGGACATGACTAAGATTGGGCTTGGAGGTGCTTGCTTTTTGGGTAAGTAGGAGGTGCTTGCTTAGTTTCAAAGCCAGGAAAGATCCTAGACTACTGGGAGCAGGATGTGATGGGTTTGCCATAACCACATGAACCCTATCTTAAACCAGTTTTGCATATAATCAAGTTTGATCTATTAACTATACACTAATTGAAATGTATTTTTTTCCTCATTTGCGACAGCCGGCCTGGTGAGGAGAGTGATGCAGATTCATCCAGGGAATCAAGTAGTGATGGCAGCAGTGAATGTGGTGCTGAAAGAGGAGCCAATGATGTTCAAGGTTCATGGAGCCAGCAGAACACTATGCGTGCAACTACCCAAAGTTTTAACAGACTTTCATTGGGAAATAATCCTGTCATGGGATCAACAGTTGATGAAGGCGAGATTAGAAACCCTCCAGGTTTACTTGTGTTTGAATACTTGGAGCACAATCCACCATTCAATCGTGAACCGTTGGCGGATAAGGCAAGTCCTTTTATTCTCTAGAAGATTAGCATGTTTTTTTGGCTTGCAATGCTTGCTTATGATCATAACATAATACCCACATGTATCCAACAGATTGCATTCCTTGCATCTCAATTTCAAGAACTCAGAACCTACAGAAGCTGTGATCTAACATCTGCAAGTTGGCTTTCTGTGTCATGGTAAGCCTTCACTTTCTTGTCTTAATTTTTTCGAAGCATGTCTCTTTAGTGCATTTTTTAAGTGTAATTCTTAAAGACTTGTGACTGAACTTTTTGGCCTCTACTCTTGATTAAGGTATCCCATATATAGGATACCCATAGGACCAACTCTACAGAATCTGGATGCCTGCTTTTTAACATTCCATTCGTTGTCAACACCCATCCGAAGTATGCATCTCTCTCTCACTCCAAATGTATCTGTATGTTTATGCTTTCCTCTGCGTCAATCATTATGTGTTTCCCACGTTCTGGCAGGTACCAGCAGTGATAGTCCGGATATTCATGTTTCGACTGCTAGGGAGCTGCATGGTGCTGGCATGTCCTTCAAGCTGTTACTGCCCATCTTTGGTCTTGCTTCTTACAAGTTCAATGTTTCGGATTGGAATCCAAATGGAGTTCAGGAATGTCAGAAGACGAACTCTCTATTGCAGGCTGCTAACAACTGGCTCCATCTTTTGCAAGTGAATCACCCTGATTACAGGTTCTTTGTGTCCCACAACTCAAACTGGCGATGAGAGGAAGAATCTTTTTAGTGAAAAACTTTTCTTGGAAAATGCAAGCTGAACAATTCGCCCATGTGCTAAATACTCTAGCATAAACTATATTTGAGTTGCATTTTAAGGTTTTGCTTTTAAAATGTTGATGGCCAAAGAAAATATGTTGGTGAACCAGACCGATGCAGTTATATAATGACACGAGAAGTTGCATGATATTTGTATATTTTAGTATGTTAGCTAATGTGCTAAATATATTTTAGAATAATTTTAACAACAGCATTTTGGTGTAGTAGAAGTTTCTTCTCCTAGTGGTTATGATATAATTTGATTTGCAGTCTATCTTGAGTCTAAAAATTACTAATTGAATCTTTGTTCAAGTGCAGTGGCTACTTGCCCCCCCCACACTTTTATCTCTTTAGATAATGCAATTTCTCATTTATTGTTGCATCCTCTGGTATAGAAATGGCTAATGCCGTGACCCACTATTATATACTTAGGAATGTTGAGATTTTTAAAACATCACTTCAAAATCTGGTATAGAAATCGCTTATGCCGTGACCCACTATTATATACTTAGGAATGTTGAGATTTTTAAAACATCACTTCAAAATTTATCCACACACCACTAATGTGTCAAGGGAATCGGATTTTAGTTAGTTGATTCTTAAATCAATTGCACAAACGTTTTTAACTTGAGCTCTTGTTGGGGCAATCTACAAATGTCACAACCAAATATTAGGACTCTCAGGAAGCTCGACTTATGTTTAGTTCATTAAAGTTTTATTTAAACAAAAAAAATTATGTTATATACTATAAAATTATATAAAATCTAGCTTGATTAGTTCCATTGAAACTGAAGTAAAAATCAGCTCAAAAACCAAAAGAAGTCTGCTTGGCAACATTTTTTTTAAGTTATTTTTTCAAATCAAATTTATTAAACAATTCATTACTTTACTTGACTCGACCCGACCTAACCTGTTTACATTCTCGTGTTGTTCTGTATACAAAATATCCTGGCTTGAAATGATCCTACCATGCAGCACATTCAGATGAGACTTGCTTTCAAATTATCTGGAGAAGACAAGAAAAAAAAAAACAAAAATCGAAAAAGAAAAGAAAAACTGGTGCAGGTAGATTTGCAATAACATGATCTGGGAAAATAAAGCAGTTCCACTTTTCAATAATATAAACATACGTTTTACATACAACTGGGAATGCAATAATGTTCCTGTGTCTCAACTACTTCCACCAACAAATGTTTAAGAGCATTCTCTTCTTCCCTCAACTACAGTTCCAGTAATGACATATAATAGCATCATCAGAGCTACAAAACTCCCTGAAACTCATAAATTGTCATCCAGAAAAGTAGACAGCAGCAGCCCTTGGACAAACTCACACTTCCTAGCCCTCTCTTCTTGATCCTTGTCTGACAATGGAGTTTGTTGGATTTTTCTGTAAGTAGTAAATTGGCATCAGATTCTTCTTCTATTTGTATACAAAACCATGTACATCAAACATAATGGCACTTCTGTGCTACCAATAACTACAAGAATGAAAGGTTGGGCGTGTGTGTTTGTTGTAAAGCTTCAAACAAAATAAATTAGCGAAGAAAGGGATAAAAATAAGAACAGTAGAGACTATTTGAGTATATACTACATGTTTGTCAAAAAAGATTTGATCAATAGGTATATTGAATGGACATAAATTGCTATTAGTTTCGGGACACACTGCATTTTTTGGTTTTTTCAAAATTTAATGGTGCCTCTCAGAATTGAAGTCAAACCAGCTTCATTTTGGTATTAGAATATGCAAAAAAATGGAACTACATTCAAATCTTTTGAACTATGGTGATACACAGAATTCAGAATAAGGAATTTTGTTTCATTATAAACTTTTGACTCTGTGGTCTGCTAAAACTTGTTAAAACAAACAAGGTAATAATAATATGCATCACACTTAGCATCCTCTAATATAAGAATTCAGGCCTATTGAATTATTGTGGGAGAGGGGGAGAATGATTGTGTGTGAGTTGCACAGGAGAGAGGGAGATAGGTTATTTTAACATGAATAAGCATCCACTTCCTCAAATTACTTTCTTTCAATTCATGGCCAACTCTTTATTACTACAAGTTCAAGTTTTCACATCTATTTCTAATAAATCAACAAACAAAAACAACATAATAATCGATGATCAATGCCAATTCTCAAACCTTTTAGAGGAATCCTCAATAGAGCTTTCCTTCACCGAGCTTGCTTCCACTGAAGATTTGGGTTTTACTCTTGCAGGCTCATCAACCACAGGAAGATTGTACATAAATGAAGACAACAATGGATCAGGTTCTGTACTGGAGGATGAAACCAAGGACTGAGATCCCCCAAGAAGAGATTGTATATTTCTTTCGCGCAGTTCTTTTCTCAATGTAGAAATTGTCAAATTAGATCCACCTTTACGGAATCTCCTCTTGCGCTGCACGTAACTTCTAGTCAAGGAACAGCATAAATCTTCATGAAACCATTTAAAGAAACTGAGACAGACAAAAAACAAAAAACAAAACAGAAATATACATGGAAAGCCTTAAAGAGAACGAATCTGGGATAATGAAGATGCACGATGCACATGATTAAAACCCGTTTCCTATGGTAAGGAAAACACGGGGTTACTTTTTTGTATAAAATAAACTTCTAAAGGAAAGTCAACCAATTAAAGTTCCAATAGCACTAGTAAAAAAGAATCTGCGATAACAAAGACTCCAAGCACACCACAGAGTAAGCAGACACGTGGTTTAATTCTTCTAGGAAATAAATCCAGACGGCAAACTGGCAAAATCCGGTGAATAGGCAGAATCCCGAGACGGCTAGACAAAATTGTTTGTAAACATGTTTCCTAATCGGGCTCAGGAAATTTTTTTAGTCAGTACTCAGTTGTATGATGAAACAACAATTTCTAAAACCCTATACCGGGTGGTTTTCTGTTGAGACAAAATACAGTCTAACCATTATCAATAAAACCGAGTCAGTTATTAGTTCAATTATGGTATCTACACACAGACTTTGAGCTCATGTTTTGCAAGGCATCCCCACAAGCACTAGGGCATTCCACCAAATCAAAACCAAAACCATAACTGCAACATAGAAAGGAACTAACTTATAACTTTAGACAACTTGAACAAAAAGGATATCTTTAAAAGACTTCCATGTTGCACTGTCATATGGCCAACCAAATCCATCCCCACTCTTTTTGCACAAACTGGGCATACCTGCATATATAAACAATTTAATTAGCATAACAGTGGAAACATACAATTTGTGTAGCTCAGCAAGCACAAATCACTCTTTAGTAAATAGCAAAAATGGTAAATGAATAACAGTCTATACAACAAAACCTTTATTGTGGTTCTGCAGTTTGTAACTAATACTTTTTGCAGTAACTATTAAAAGATAATGCATATCTGTTGAATCTTGCTTATACATAGCCCAAATGCATTTTCCGTATAGATGCATATATGCACACGTCTGACATAACTCCCGTTGTTTAAGGGTAAGAGGTTTTTGAATGAGGTGCTTAAGAAAAAAAGGTTAGCTGGGGGTTTGGTTCGGCAACAGACTAGTGATACTGTAAACATTCCTTTGGTTATCTATATATGTCTTCCAACAGAAAGATATGCATCAACTCCGGTTCACTGGTGGAAATGCATTCCAAAGGGACAAATAAACATTGTTGTGTGGAAACCTCAATCTTTGGGGGGTTGTCCCCACAATGTAATTGGGGGCCCTCACTTTGGGGAATTCATCTAGATACCAAAAAATATTAAACTAAGGTTCCGTCAAGCAAACAGGAAAACCCAGATGCCAACTTCTGTAACTCATTCTTGCAAAGCCATCTTTTTCAGAGACAATAACTAAATAATTTCTCAAATCAAAATGTCACTCAACAAAAGACTATATGATAATAATTGTAAAGAAAACATGTCATAGTTGAACAAAAAGATAAGGAATAAGTGTGCGTATATGCTTTGCTAAAGAAACAACAGGAATTCACATGTAAATGAATAAAAGAAAATCCAAACTAAAATCAGTAAAAAATAAGAAAAAATAACACTTGCCCTCAATGAACACATTATCACTCTTTAAAAATAAAATAAAAAAATAATAAAAAATGGATAAAGCAAACAGCTTTAAAGCACCAATCCCCATAGAATTTAGTAGGGTTTCATTTTATTTTATTTTTTCACTTATAAAATTAAACAAAAAATGATTACCCCGTTCTTAGCTTCAACAGGATGGGCTTCATCGACATGGCAGCAAAGTCCGACAACGTCGAATTCCTCGGCACAGAACGGGCAAAGAAACTCCGTCCGCGACTCATCATCACCATCAACATCACCTCCTTCGTGAGCTGCACTACAATCAAAACCAATTTCACGAATTCTGAGAAAAGAAAAAAAACCAAACCCCCCATTTGAATCCCACAAAAGAAATTTTAACAAAGATTGTAATTTTCACAACAGCTTCGAGCTGGAAATCTGAATATCCCAAGTTCGTTTTCTTTATCATAAGATTTTTCCCGGGAAACAAACAGAACGTGAGTAGCACTGAGACTAACCAGATCGAGATTGATATCGCCTGGAGGCAGCTAAGAGACGCGTAGTCCACAAATCAGAGTCCATTTTCGCTTCGATTGTAAGGAAAGATCGATAATTTTGCTTTAAATTACAAAGATTTGCTATAACCGCTAACCGCAATTTATACTTTAAAATTTATAATTCGTCAATTGGATAGCCCCGCTATAATTAATATATATATATTTTTTAATTTTTAATAAAATATTAATATAAAAATAAATACGGGAGATATTTAAAATATGAAATTTATTATTAATTAATGGTTATATGTATGAAACATATTATGTAAAATTACTTTGTGTTATAAATTTAAAAAATATTATATAAATTAGTGTTATATATTATACAAATGTATAATAATTAGTTAAAATATTCTTCAATCCGTCAAAAATTACCTAAATCGTAAATTATCAATCTCCTAATCCGCTAATTCACTAATCCACTATTCGATTTATAATTTTACTCTCAAACCGTCCGAGCCGCACCGTGCACACCCTTACTGCAGACCACCAACCTTCGTGGGTTGAGAAATTCCTATTTTCATATCTTTTACCTACGGAATAATAATCTTACATGTGTCAATTAATATATATTAATCTATTAGTAAATGACATAATATTATTTATATAGTTTTAGATATTTGTTACTTATATAATAAATATGCTTAATAATTAATTAGTGCATATATTTAAATAAATATTATTTTAATAATAATTATATTTCAAATAAAGATGATCAAAATAGATATCTACTAACACAAATAATATTATATAAAAATATTCCAGCTACAGATTTTTTAAAAATTAAAAAATTTCAATACCTTTTGAGAAAGAAAAAAAAAAACTAAATCATATTTTTTCCATTATTGTTATTTGTTTACTACACACTCTATACTCTTCTATTACTTACAAAGCAATATTCTCATAACAACTCTCATATTCCTTTAATCTCTACATTTATACTCTATTATTTATATTTATATCGTTTTTTTATTAGTTTCACAATTTTTGCTTGATTTTGTTATAGAAGAGTTACAAACTAATAGAAATTCAAACTCACGCAAAAATATGTCTGGTGATAGCAAAATCAGTGATAAAAATGTCAGTTTTTTTGTGCAGTAATTTTTTTTTCTTTTGCAATTATCAGTCGAACAACCAGTGCTAAATTATTTCATTATATTCAGACGTCAATTGTCGAATTATTTCATTATATTTAGAGATCAACTGCATAATTTTATTTTTATTTTTTTCGAAACAAATTTGCCAAACTATTCACGTTTATTTGGAAATTAAGTTCCGAATTAAATGTATAATTTCAAAAAATCAGTGCCGAAATCCCCAAACTGAAAAACATTATAAAAAAAAAAAATCAAGGGTTTAATGACAATGGAGTGCACAAGGATCTGAAATGATAAATACAATAACAAAATGGAAATATACCTTATCGTCAACAATATTTTGAAGGATTTTCAATAGTGTTTTCAATGGAAGTTTAATAGGGTCTTCAATTGTTGTATTCAATAGAGGACTTTATATTCATTTCACTTGACTTCAAACTGTGATCTTGAATGGTTTTCACATGAGTCTACAATAAGTCTACAAATCTGAAAACATGGTCACTCAACAAGTGTGGAAATGAGGATTGAGTGGTGTATGTACAATAGTTATAAGTGAAGAGTATAATTGTAACTTTCATTAAGTAAATTAAGAAAATTAATTAATAATCAAATTAATAAATGTATGTACCGAAAAAAGATATGTACTACGATAATTAAGGGGTGATTTGAAAAGTTGGTTAAAAGCTGAGTTTTTTTATTTTTTTATCATTTTATATATAAAAAATGTAAGCAATAATATAACTTAAAATAAATTAAAATTAACTTTTAATTAGATTCCCAAATTGTCCTTAAGTATATGGATATAGAATTTTTTAGGAGCTTCTATTTGCACTTTCATTTCCACTTTTTGCACATCATTCTCACTACGTACACCTAAAAAATTAATCTCAATTTATTTTACTCACTACACAAATCTTTTATTCCACATCTACCCTCATACACACATAGGGATGACAATGGATAACCTACTCTGTGGGTATCCATGGAGACCCAACCCAAATACATAGGTTTTTTCTTTTTTTTCTTATCCATTAGGTAGGGTAAATGATATTCTTTAAATATCCACAAGGGATGGATTGGGGATGGGTACCCACTAATTTCCCCATATGTTTTTTTTTTTTTTTTTTTTTTTTTTTTTTTTTTTTTTTTAAGATTCACAACCAAAACTAAATATACATTCAATCTTTTTTGTTTTATTTATTTATTTATTTATTCAGGTTCACAACCAACTTTTTTTTTTCTTTTTTTTTTAAGATCCACAACCAAAGCTAAATATACATTCAATCTTTTTTTTTAATTATTATTATTTTTATTTTTAAGGTTCACAACCATTTTTTTTTTAATTTTTAAAATTCACAACCAAAGCTAAATATGCATTCAATCTTTTTTCTTTTGTTTATTTATTTATTTATTTATTTTTAAGGTTCACAACCATTTTTTTTTTAATTTTTTTTTTAAGGTTCACAATTTTTTTTTTTTTTAAGATTCACAACCAAAACTAAATATACATTCAATCTTTTTTCTTTCTTTTTTTTTTTAATTTTTTTTTAAGGTTCACAACCATTTTTTTTTTTTAAGATTCACAACCAAAACTAAATATACATTCAATCTTATTTTATTTTATTTGGCTCAACAATAAAATCAAATACACATTAATTAATATTGTCACATTATTCTTGTCGAATTTTATGCATATCTCGAATTTTTTAAATTTATTTAAAAAAATTAAGGACACTATGTAGTGCAAGTTTCGGTTTGCTTTTCTATGTTATTTTATTTTGTTATGTATTATAATTTTCAGAATGGTTTGCTTGTTCTGAAATTTCAATTAACGAGTATAAATCTCTTTGTTTTATGTTATCACACAATTCATACAACATATATATTATATGAATGTATTTGAAAATAAGGAAATTGTAGATAATCGAAACAAGCATGAGTCGTGATTGGTTAGAAAGGATGGGTACAAAGATTTATTTGCTGAAAAAACAAAAAGGGGATACAAAGTCTTACTAAATAAATTTTTTTTAAATAAAAAATTTTTCTTAGTTATGAACAGATTTAACTGAAATCAGCTTATTTCCCAATGTTATGGTTCATTTATTTAGATAGAAAATATTTTTTAATGAAAAATATTTTTTATAAAAAAAATTAAAAATATATTTTTTATATTTGGTGGTGGTGGTGATGGAACGAAGGTGAAAGTAGAGATTGTGACATAGTGGTGGAGTGATGGCGGCAGTGATGATGGTAGTGGGCATAGTGATGGTAGTGTGATAGTGAAGGTGAGAATAGTGATGATAATGTTGTGAAATTAGTAAAAATTTAATTGAAAAAATATTTTTTGTTTTTTAAAAGTAACAAACAACAAAATTAGTGGGGGACTAAAGGAAAAAGATGGAGGATGGATTGGGTGTGATAAGGCATAGATATCTTAAAATGAGTGGTTTAGATTTGTTAAAAGGTATAATTAGATTTTGGATAAATTAAAATGAATGGTTCAAATTTGCTAAGAGAAAGATGGTTTAACGTCCAAAATATCTGTGGCTAAGAGATCAACAAACAATTTCTTGTTTATGCCCTGATGCAATTTAATATGAGTCTTATAACACTTTTTTCAACCAGGTTCTTTCACATCTTATTTCTTCAAACAGACTCTTATAACATTGTAAACATGTTCTTATAACATGTAGGGGAGAGAGTGAGAGTAAGAGTGAGAGAGAGAGAAGGTTGTAATTTTTTTTTAATCTTTCACGTTCTTCCACATTTTTTTTTAATTACTAAAACTTGTTTGGTTGTCTCAAAATTATATATTTGATTATTATAAAACAAACTTTTTAATTAATTAATTAATGTGTATTTGATTTTGTTATTGAACCAAATAAAATAAAATAAGATTGAATGTATATTTAGCTTTTGTTGTGAACCTTAAAATAAAAAAAATAAAAAATAAAAAAGTTGTTAACATTAAATATATTAAAAAAGAAAGAAAAAAGATTGAAGGTATATTTAGCTAAAAAAAAAAGAAAAAAAAGAAGAAGTCGTGAACATTAAATATATTAAAAAGGAAAGAAAAAAGATTGAAGGTATATTTAGCTAAAACCTTAAAAAAAAGAAAAAAAAAGAAAAAGAAAAGTTGTTAACATTAAATATATTAAAAAAGAAAGAAAAAAGATTGAAGGTATATTTAGCTAAAACCTTAAAAAAAAAAAAAAAAAAAAAGTTGTTAACATTAAATATATTAAAAAAGATTGAAGGTATATTTAGCTTTTGTTGTGAAACTTAAAAAATAAAAAAAAAAAAGTTGTTAACATTAAATATATTAAAAAAGAAAGAAAAAAGATTGAAGGTATATTTAGCTTGGACTTTTCTTAAGTATGCAACTTACACCTTACACTTACGCCTTTCTGTTTGCTGTCCTGTTTTATGTTTACACTTTCCACTTACACCCTTTGTGTTGGTTGCATATGGTGTGCAACCTTAAGGGGTTGCACATCATAACAACACCCATTTAGCTTTTGTTATGAAACTTAAAAAAAAAAAAAAAAGTTGTTAACATTAAATATATTAAAAAAGAAAGAAAAAAGATTGAAGGTATATTTAGTTTTTGTTGTGAACCTTTAAAAAAAAAAAGTGATTGTTAATATTAAATATAAAAAATAAAAATAAAATAAAAATGGGGATTAAAGTGGGTTGGAGAAAATCCAAACCCATTAGGAAATGGGGAATGGGGAATGGGGAATGGGAAAAATTTATTATAAGAGAATGGGGATGGGGAATTAATATCCACCCCATTAACCCCCATTGCCATCCTTATACACACACACATACACACACGCACACCTAGACCTCAAACCCAGCTTTTTGAACGGTGCAAATACACACCCATTGAAGCTGCATCTTTCACACACGTCTCTCACACAAGTCCATCTCTCACACCTTTCATTCCCAAAAGCTTATTGAAGACATCTCATTGAAGCAATGAAGAATCTCATTGAACCATTGAAGGAATTCTTCACATTTAGAGAACTTAGGTTAGTTTACTTATTTCAATCCTCATTCCTATTTCACTTGTAATGTAGGGTTTGCTTTTACCATTTTCGAAACGAACGAACGAACACATAGCCCACCGAACGAGTAATCTGTTCCTCATTTGGAATTGGTTATCTAAAAATAAACAACTTGTTCAGAAGTAAAATTTTGAAAATTATCATTTATTTCAACAGTAGAAGTTTGAATTTTTTTCATTATTTTGACATTCAACTTCTGAATATGTTTAATTCGGACAACATTCAACTTTCAAAATGAATGTGTTTTTTTGGATTTCAACTTTCGAACATAATGGACATTTGCGATTTTTAACTTCCGAACGGTTTTGTTCTTTTTTTTTTCCCTCTCTTTTGTATATTCTTTTTACAATTGTATACTCATAAAGTATATTAATTTTTGCAAATAATATGGATCCTAAATGTCAACAACGTGTCCCACCTACTACTTCAAATAGACAATGTCGTGATTTGGATGTTGACCATGAACGGGGACGAGGGTGTGGGTGAGGACAAGGTCGGGGTCGAGGTCGTGATCTAGTTCCGGTAGAATATGATATCCCTAGTGCCAGTCGAAGTCGGAGCCGAAGCCAAAGACGAGTTGAAGATGATGATATGCCTGACTAGGGGTGTGCATAATACCGCCGAAACCGTCGAAACTACCAAAACCGCACCGAACCGCACCGCCAAGGCAAATTCGTTATTATTTGTCAATCGAACCGCCGGTTTTTGGTAAGAAAAATGGCAAATTCTAGTGACACTTTTATCAATCCGCCGGTTTCTATTTTTCTTCCAAACCGCACCGACCCGCAAAGCTATTAAATCATGTTTTATAAGATTCTAAAAATTCTTTTTTACTTAAGTTTGCTTGTTGTTCTATACCTTAGAATATAGTATTACATTACTGCTCGAGGGGAATTTTATGTATTGTATTTGATCATGGTAGCTTTCACAGATGCTTGTAATGAACTGATGGCATAGTCGTTGATATTATCATGTTGTTGCTACACTTGCTGCATCAGAAGAAAGCTTCGCAAGATGCTTAATATCACGGTATCTCTCGTCTTTTTTTTACTCTTTGATTTAAGTTTTGTAATTTGAATTATATTTTTTATAAACCGCCAATCCGCCCGAACCGCCAAGGCAAATCCGCCATTATTTGCCAACCGAACCGCCGGTTTTTGATAAGGAAAATGGCAAATTCTAGTGACACTTTTATCAATCCGCCACCCGCCACACGGTTTCTATTTTTCTCTCAAACCGCACCGACCCGCACCGCGCACACCCCTATGCCTGACATTGCTGTGGAGGATGTTCCTTTACCTGATTCTCCTACTGTCCAGGAAGAGGACCTTACTCATGCTTTTCCAGGTGGACCGACTGATCCATCAATACTGCGGAGTTTCAATAGTCATGTCGTTGTAGCTGTTTGACAGGGAGAGGTAAACATTCCTGAGTAGACGTGAAATTCATTTGTATATGATTTTTTTGTTGTTGTGTTATATGGTAGTTTCTAATGAGATATTCATTTGTTTTAGAAGAACGAGGGCTCCTAAAGTGTTATAATCACTCTTTGAAGATCCTTGCATGGCTACGGTGGTCAATAGACAACAACACCAGATTCAAAGCCATTATTGAGCTGTTTGGGTTGTCACAGTTAGCTCGTTACACTTATCGGTTTGTTAACAAGCTTCTAATCTCCAGTTTTGTTGAGAGAGGGCAACCTGAGACGAACACATTTCATATGATAGTTGGTGAGATGACCTTGACCTTGGATGATGTTGGCACTATTCTTAGCCTTCTCATTTTAAATAAATTAGTTCGCGTACTAGATGTGATGGATCTTCATGGAGTTACACTACTGGTTTTTGGCTTGGGGATTACTGAACGTGTAGCACATAACGAGGTTTCTACTGCTGGTGGGAATTCAGTCAGGCTTGAGTGGTTGTGAAGTCAGTTTGCTGGTGTCACAGATTCAGACCCAAAGGAGGCCATATAATGCGCTGCTAGAGCTTATTTGTTGTTTCTGTTGGGATGTACGCTCTTCAGTGACAAGAGTGGCGGTAGGGTTCCTGTTGTTTACCTTGACTTATTGATGGATTTGGGATCCATTCATACTTACGCTTGGGGTGCTGCTGCATTATCATTTTTAGACAGACAGTTGGGGTATGTTAGCCAATTCGGTGTTAAGCAGATGGGTAGTTATATGTCTTTTTTGGAGGCGTGGATTTATGAGCACTTCCGAGCATTCCGACCTCACCAGAACATTGGCTACAATGAAAACATGCCACACGTGCACCAGTGGACATCTAGGAAAGAGGCGGGTTCCTCCATTAATCATTTCAAATCTTTTCAAGTGGAGCTTGACAGTTTGGTAGCAACTGATGTAAGTTTACTCGTCCATCAATAATTTTAACACTTTCCATTTATGTTACCCTTTATATACTTTAATTCAAAAACACTTTACGTTTATAGGTTATTTAGGATTTATATCATAGTTGCAGAGACCGGCATCCATGTAACCCGGTTACGTTCTACCATGGATGCTTGAAGTGCTTAGACGTGGTCGAACCCTATCATCCAGATAGAGTTCTGAGGCAGTTTGGCAGGGTTCAAACCATCCCAAATGCACCGTTAGCTCCCATTCGTGGTACTCGAGGCAACATATATGCACGATATACAATCATGTATAGATACTTGAATAGGATCTAGAGGCTTGGGATAACCATATGTTATCTGAGCAGCAGAGGAGAACACCAGTTCGTTAGCCTTGGGAATGTGTACCGGGTTACATGGATTGGCATAAGAATATCATGCACCTATATGTTGAGCACACTGATGAACCACGTGTCCATGAACATCAGGATTTCAACCAACATGTCGATGTAATATATTATCCTCTTTTATGCATTTGTAGCTTACTTTTGCTTTTCTGATATGTTCCCTAAAACATGATATTCTTTTCAAATACAGTGTATTGCACATGCACTTAGGATTGCACATCCTATCATTCAGGTTGGTTATGAGGACAGGATTCGACATCCTTATCGACTTTACAAGGCTATCGAGGCTATGGAGCTTGTCCTTGAAGGTCAGCACATTGACGAAGCTGGACCTAGTTTTGCTGGACCTAGTTGTACTGGAGGTCGCTTTTTATCTCTGACATTGACATACAGTCGTAGGCCTAATCATAGGCATATAGCTAATTTGTGACATGTTATTTGTCAATTGAAGAATTTTTTGTAGTGTTTTTTTGCAAGATGACACTGTTGTACACATCTTTTAATGCCATTATAAAAGATATTTTCTTATTAGAATGGAATAATGACATTGTAAATGACATTTTATTATTAGAATGGAATGGTAACAATGGTCGATGGTTTTGTAAATGATATTTTGTTATTAGAATGGAATGGTAACAATGGTCGATAACATTTAATCCATGCCACAGAACGCATCAACGTCAAAAAACACATCCATTAATTTCTTCTATAATTCTAACATTGTCAAATGCATACATGTGTCATTCGACATCAACAACATCAAATGTCTCTCAAGTAGCTACAGTATCATGAATGATGTCCTTGAAATGCTGAATGCGACGCACATATGCATCATCCCAGTCGACAGCGTAAGAGTGACAGTATTTTCACCAATTAGTGGCTATAGGAGGAACTAGATGGCCTGGCAGCAAAAAACCCTACACCAAATGTCACTTGAGTTAGTGGTCATACCTCATAACTTCTTGTGCATGCACAAATTGATAAGTTTCTCTTATACCTGGACGAAATGATTTCCGTTAACAAACCCAATGGCAATCTCATATCTATCAAGTTAAGGTGTTGGCTCTGTTCTAAGAGGTAAAAAGGTAAGACATTGTTGTAATGACAAGTGGCATAACACAAGATTGTAGCACGATGCAACAAAATGCCCCATGTCTGGCATAGTTATCCAATATGAGTAGTCAGGATTGTCTTCAAAGTATGACAATATGCTTATCAATTCTTCAAACCTTTCGTAGGACCCATAAAGTGTAATGTATTCCTCTCTATGTATGTGTAGCTCACCCAAAAGATCACGCCTAACCTGAGCCCAATCATCTTCTGTATGACCAATTAAAGCAGCTATAGCCTTGAAACCACAATTCCCATCTACAGCTACATCCTTGGCAAACTTAATGTATGGTTTTCAACCCAGAAGGGAAAGTATCAACATATGCACCAGGTTTTACTATTTTGGTAATGTACATCTTCCCCTTCGCATTCACCTTCTCTTTTCCCTTAACAGGTCGCTTCTTCTTGGTTTCCAGAGTAGAAGCTAATGTAGTGATTTGAGTGTCCGTAGGTGAGAATAAATCATGTCCAGATTGCACAAACTCAAATGCACACGGGTCACGACGGGTAGAAACATTGATCTTCTTATGATCCCAAGGACGTGTTTTGAGCTTCACCTCCAGCTCAACAAGAAAAGTGCTTCCCGGACATACAATCTCTTTTAACTTCTTCAAAAGATCTAACCGCATGGTTCTATCACTTTCATTGAACTTTTTCACAAACAACTCTACTTTTGTATGACAAGTCACCTTCGTTTCCTCTTATTTGTTGCATATAGAGATATGAAGTTACCTCCACTGTGAGTGTATGGTAGCAAGTGGTATAGGACAATCTTGTTTAGTCAGCAATCTCATGGGCACAAGGTAAACTGTGAGTGTTGCGAAGGACACATCTACAAGCTTCAGCATCAATACCAATAGAATTGGCTCTCTTACTCTCTACAAGCAAATACTCTAATGCAGAGATAGACACATTACCCCATAGCTCCCTAAACTGAGAAGGTTTGAATTGATGTTGCACAACAGTTAGACTTTTCTCAAATGAAGCCTTGATATCAGTGTGTTGCAACTCAAGTAGACTGTGTATTTTCTCAAATGATGCCTGAAATGAGACTTGGCATGAACCCAATTGTCTTTTAAGTTTTGCATATGCATTCTCAGCCCTGTTCAATTCAATGTAAGTCAAATAAAAATCAAGTACGTGGAACTTATTAATAACTTATTAAATAAAAGTAATTTTACCGGTTGGTTGTAACATTGCCATAATTACACGTGCCTGTCCATGCCGTCGCAAATTTCTCCTTGTAAGGAACCAACCAAGTATCCATGACGTAGTTGACTGCCTCGGGATAACTACTGAATTCCTTAAGTAATGATTTAAGATGCTCATCGTATTGAATTTCAGAAGATGAATAAACTAAAGAGTTCCACTCATGGTTGAACTTCTCCCATTTCTGTTGTGTCTCAAACATTTTCTTGCATTTAGTTAATACATTCTTACTGATATGCCAACGACATAATAAATGTCTTCCACTCGGGAATATCTTCTGTATGGCATTCATCAAGGCTAGCTCTCTGTCAGTGACAATAATCACTGGCAAAACAAAACAATTCATGACATCACGCAATGTAACTAACACCCACGCATAGTTGTCGGCCCTCTCATACTGTAAGTATACGAAAGCTACAGAGAAAGTCATTTCAGTTGATGTCACTCCCATAATTTCAAGAAGAGGAAAACGATATCTTTTGGTTTTAAATGTGCAATCCATAATTAATATACATGGGAAAGACTGAAATAAGTCCAAACTGGTAGAATGTGCCCGAAATAAGTTCAAACTGGTAGAATGTGCCCAAAACTCTTCACATCGATGGCACTCAATGTAATTATACTTGGCCAATTCATCCAATAAGTGTTGCATATGTGATCTTCCAGCTCTTTGTACCACCCTGTTTCGATGGCGTACATTGTAAATGGTTTTAAGTGTACTTATATTTAGGGCATCTCGCTGCTTCAAGGCTACTAGGATTTCTTTTGGCCTAACCATACTCTTTGGCATATCCATTAACAATGTTTTCTCATCCTTTGACAGCCTCCCCGCATATGAATGTCCCTCAAGGTGCTCCGTAGGTGGATGGTTATGCAATCTACATACTATGGTCAATGTCCATTCATCATTTGTGATAAACCTGTGAGCCCTCATATCAAAAGGACAACCACACTTCTTCATACCGGTTATTCTTGATGTATTGTTGCCATCATGTTTTAACTTCTTTGTCGCTCTATATTGGCCACTCCTCTCACAAGCAAGATACATCCTGGGTTTTTTTTCCCTCCACCATAGTCTGATGTTTTGATTACAATGACCAAACCATTTCTCTTTCCAACTTCACGTACCTAGTTGAGCAATTCATCCTTACTTTTGAATACCTACAAAGTCAAATAAATATTATCAAATATTTACATTTGTTGAGCAACTCAAAACACAATCATTATAATTTCGTAGAGTGAATCTGTTCAGTTGTGAATTGAGTAGTGTGATCCAACACACTATTCGCGCAAACCTGACTTCCTTGAGTTGACACATATTCCTACATGTTTTATACAACATTACAAATTTGAAATGGCATTATAAAGACAAATTTACAATTCGAGACTGCAAATTTAGTATGCAGTTTACAAATTTGGAATATAAAATGGGGGAAAAAAAAAATTACTTCTTTCGAAAGTACAGTGTCGAACAAAATGCTACTATTCGAATGTAGTTGTCCGAATTATTTTTACCAATTCGGAATTTGAATGTCGTAAAATTTAAATTATTTCGGACGACAACTTCCGAAATTACATAATTATTTCAGTAGTAGACTGCTGAATAAATTGATATGTTTCAACCTTGGTTATCTGAAAGACGCTGAAAAAAAAGAAAAAGAAAAAAAAAGACTTTTACATTGCAAAACTTACATATCCTTAGCTATCTTTCTTATAAACATTTATTTGTTTTTGAAAATCTAAATTTTCAGAAGAAAAATCTTCCATAACAATGATGAATGAGGATGAGGTTTAGTGAATAAACTAATGAAAAGTTACGAATCAAGAATGAGGGTGTTTAGTGTGTGGACTAATGAATGGAAGCTAACAATGAAGGGTTTCAAAGGATGATGATGGAATGTGAATTGAGTATGGAAGAAGGAGTAGTTATAATGGACTTGGAGCTTCAACGGCTTTAACAACTTCAACATGATGTGGATATGGAGTCTGGATGTGCAATGAGAACGTTTGTTTATTTGAATTGTGTATGATGTCCAAAATAGTAATTTCACTTAGGGATAAAATTGTAATAAAAATAAAATCATTAAGTGTGTGCAAATAGAAGCTCCCGAATTTTTCTCGTAGGTACGGTGTTTTAGTAGGAACGACTAGGGTATATGGCCATGAAGTTTGGGTTAATTTTGAAAATGCCCTTACCTACATGACTGAGGACTGGTGGAAAAACTCTTGTCTCAGGCCCAGTCCGACTGTAAAATGGTATCATAACTATAAGCCCATTCACAAATTACCCAGCCTACTATACCAGCAGTTGTTAAGGTGTATGTGGTGCGGTTCGGGTGGTTTGAAAGTAAAATTATAAATCGAATGACGGATTAGTGAATTGACAAATTGACAAATTGCGATTTGAGCTGTTTTGGGTTGATTGGCGGATTGAAAAATATTATAACCAATTCTCAAGCCTTTGCATAATATATAACATTATTTTGCATAATATTTTTCATATATATAACTACTAATTTGTAATAAATTTTACATATTAAATCTCTTTCACACTTATTTTTACTTTGATATTTCATTATAGGATAGAAAATATATATGTATTAACTATAGCGGAACGGAACGGTTTTGAATAGGGGTGGGCGCGGGTTGGTTGCGGCCACTAAACCTCCAATCCGCTATCCGTCCGCCAGATTGGTGGATTGGAGAAAATCAATCCGCATCCGTCTGCCAATTCGGCGGGTGTGGATTGAGCAGTTTGGCGGTTTGACGGATGGACGCAAATCAGTTTGGCGGTTTAAAATTTTATAAATTTTCAACATAATTCAACTTATGTACTTCCTCAAAAAAAGAAAAAGAAAGTATTACAATCAATGACTTGAAAAAATATTACAATCACTGCATGCCTCATCCAAAGCAAAAAAGTTTGAAACTTTAGAATATTATAATCACTGCATGCCTCATCCACATAAAGTATTATAATCTGTGATTCTTAAAATATAAAAACAATTCAAACCACCAAAACCATGAACAGAGTAATAGTAGAGATTGTATATCTCTGTATTGTTACATCTATATCTATTTTTGAAAACAAAAACCAACCAGCAATATTATATTTTCTATTTATTATTTTTAGAGATAGATTTAAAAACCAAAAAATAAAGATAAATATTATGTTTATTTTTTTCAATTCAAAAAAGATATTCAAGTTGAAAACTTTTTTTCAACAGAATATTTAAATAAATTGAAAATACAAAGACTTATAAATTACTAGGGGTGCTCGCAGTTTGGCAGTTCGATTGTGGCCAAAGGAATCTCAAATCCGCCATCTGTCTGCCAGATTGGCGGATTGGAGAAAATCAATCCGCAACCGTCCGCTCATCATCACGTATACGTCCAAAATGCGGCGGATCGGTTCGGTTCGGTTCAGTTCGGTCGGTTTTGAAGGATCGGTATATCCGCTGCTCACCTCTAGTTTTGAAGGAGGATTATAAATTTTAAAGTTTAAATCACGATTAGCGGATAGAGTAGTGCTGATTAATGAGGATTAGTGCGATTTTTGCGGATTATGCCATATTTTGCACAATCCTAATTAGGACATTCAATTCGCAACTATAACTGGTTTTTCTTATTGGGCTTGGGCTATGGCTCAGCTCATTAAATCAGTTGCTGTTGTGGGGACATTATATTTGAACTCAAAAATTATCTTACTACACGCCAATTTAAATTTTAAAATTTAAATTTCTATTATATTTTAATGTGAATTTACTAATATGGACAACAAATATTAAATATTTAAATAAAATATATTTTTATTTTCTATGATACACCCTAATCAATTATACGCATTCTTCCTATTCAAATCTCTTCATTTTCTTCTCTAAATTTCAATTATTTTATCTTCTTTTTTCTCAATCCAAAATTCTAATCCACCCACCAAAACTCACTATTATCATCAATATCATTATTTTTTATTATATTGTCACTTACAAATAGAATAAAGTTTGAACAAAATCAAACAATGGATAAGAGTAATAATCAAAATAGTTTTTTGAAACAATCAATCAAAGAGTAGGTAAGTGTAGGGACATAATTTTTGGATGACAACACGTGGCCAAGGTGGCACCGAAGTGTCAGCCGAGGTGCCATGTGTCCTGGTCATGACGTCGAGATGATCTCGGCTAGGCCGAGGTTATCTGCGAAAATACCGGAATCCGGGATAAGCGGATAAGGGACAAGAGTCCTAAAATAAAAAAGGACTTCAGTTTGGATAAAGATAAGATTCTTAGAAAGTTTATCCCAATCTAACTGGGAGTCCAAGATTAGTATTGAGACATAATCTATTGGAGTTAGACTTCTATTGGGATTAGATTAGTGTTGGCTATAAAAGAGAGTCACCCTCATGGGTTTAAGGTATGCTTTTTGTATTCTGAATAGTGAGTTAAGCACTTTTGCTATCTTTGAGAGATAACTGACTTAATCGTCGGAGTGCCCCCGGGTGGACGAACCACCGCCAGAATCTTTTCTTTTTGATAGGTCGCTCGGACTTAATCTATTTTGTCAGTGTTCTCCAACTGAGTACCTGTTTAGCAGTGTGGTCAGAAATTGACACCCATAATTTGGCGCCGTCTGTGGGAAAAAAAAAAAGAATAGATGACCAACGACGAACGGAAAGAAAAGGTTGGGGACGACATCCCTACTGGGAGTAGTAAACCTATTGACCTTGACGTTGAGGAAGATAATTGCAACGAAAGAACTCAGGATTCGAATCCCGGAGAGAAAGGCGTCGGTAAGGAAGGCGACGTACCAAAGAAATTAGACCAAAGCGGGTATTATAATGAGGATGACCTCCAGGTATGGAAAGATAGATGCCTGTGGAGGGACGAAGAGATGAAAGGAATGGCAGAAAAATTGGCGGACCTGCAAGCGGTTGTCAATTTCATGATGCAGAACAACGTCATGTAACCACCGTTCCCATTACAAGATGCGTCGATTCCAGCGGCCAAGAACAATACCCAGAAGGGAGGACATAAAACAGTCCCAGTAGCCCCCCAACACACTAGGACCAAGGAACACTCTCACCGGCCTTCAAGGGAGGTCGGGCGAGGAGAGTCAATGAAGGGAGATTCACGGAGGACGTAGCGTACCAAAGAAGCTGACCCCAAAGAACATCGGCATGTTCAAGGGAAGGAACTCTGTTTCGACGCAACTAACGGAGAGAGATCCAAGAGGACTCACAATGACACCGGAAGCAGCGCGTCGAAAAGGCTGAAATCTGGATATAGCTGAGCTCCAGGACGGACCAAGGAGGATCTGAGGGATTACCTCCAGAGGAAGCAACAAAATGCCAAGGTAACCTCCCCGGTTAAGCTGAGAACGTCGTTCTCGGTAGAGTTAGACAAATTCGAGGCCCTGAAAAGGTTTAGTATGCTGAGGTTTCAGATATACGACAGTAAGTCGGATCCCAACTTTCACGTCGGCCTGTACCTGAACTTGATGGCACTATACACCGGGAACGAGCCGTTGCTTTGCAAGGTGTTCCCCTTATCCTTCGAGGAAATAACATCGGATTGGTTTCATAAGTTGCCGAAAGGAACTGTGAAAACCTGGGAAGGCCTAGCCAAGATGTTCGTGGCTAGGTTTGTGACAAACAAGCTACAGCCATTAAGGGTGGACTCCCTGATGGCTCTGAGAATCAGCGAGGATGAAAGCCTTAAGGCCTATGCCAAGAGGTACTGTGAGGTATTCAACCGGATACCAGGATGCAACCAAGAGGTAGCGGTTGTGTCTTTTAAAAACAGCCTGAAATATGATTGTTTGCTTCGAAAATCATTAGCAAAGACACTGCCAAAAAGTATGGAGGAACTGATGGCCAGAATTGAGAAGTATGCGAGGGCTGAAGAAGACACGCCGGTGACAAAGGCGTCGAAACAAGAAAAGAAAAACGGCTCGCCGAAGCGAGGCCGAGGTAATGGCGGGTTCAACAAGCAAGAGACAGGATTAAGGGCTGCACAGGCAATCACAACCATATTCCGAATCCCAATTTACAAAGTCTTAGAGAAAATCCGAAATCAGCCCTATTACAGAGCACCAGTAAGGGCTCCTGGTGAATTTATGAGAAGAAGCCTTGGCAAACACTATGCCCACCATAATGAAGATGGCCATCTGATTCAGGGGTGCAGAGCCATGAAGGCACATTTGGAAGACCTGGTAAGACAAGGTCATCTAAGGGACCTTGTAGATAAGGCCAGAACAAGGGAAGAGCAAGCAAGACTACCTCAGGCACCGGCAACACCGCCTTCCCTAAGCACTACAACCGCAGGTAGGCGGACCTCGAGTGATCAATGTGATTCACTCGAAGGTCAATGAGAACAAAATACGTGGGGAGACCCAGAAGGTAAAACACTTGCAACATGTGTACCAGGTCAGACAGAAAAGACCTAGGGCAAACGAGTGCAGGGACCAGTGGTGTCCTTTACTGAAGACGACCTAGAGATGGTGCAGCATCCATGCAACGATGCCCTGATAATATCCCTCAAGATTGGGGAATGCCAAGTGAAGCGCATCTTAATTGACCGAGGCAGCTCTTGTGACATCATGTATGTCAGGTGTTACAAGGAGCTCGGCCTTCACCAAGACGATCTGGAACAATCCAACGGTCCTATGGTCGGGTTCAATGGAACGTCGACATAGCCCCTGGGAGTAGTTAGTTTGGAGGTGCAGGTTAGCACCAAGAAAATAAAAACTAAGTTCACAGTAATTAACACTCCCTCCCCTTATAATGCTATTTTGGGAAGGCCATGGCTGCATGCAATGGGGGCTGTTCCCTCAACATTGCACCAGCTGTTACGATTCCCAACAGAGCATGGAATTGAGGAGGTCAGAGAGGATCAAGTACAGGCAAAGAATTGCTCCATGGCAGTAATGAAATCCACCTGCAATATACGAGAAGCAGAACCAACAGAGATTGAAGATGACGACATGGAAGTCCTAGAGGACGTCGACAAAGAGCCAGCCGAGAAGAGTGAGGAAGCCTTGAAAAAAGTCGTTGTCCAGCAAGAGGATGAAGAGCGTTACTTTCTTCTCGGTTCGGGCTTGGTCGAGGAAAAGGAAAAAGAACTAAAGGCATTCTTGAGAGCAAACCTTGAGGTGTTTGCCTGGACACCGTACGAGATGCTTGGCATTGACCCCGAGGTCACTTGCCATAGACTGAATGTGGACAGGTCGGCTAAACCTGTTATCCAACGAACAAGATGGCCAATGTTGATTCATGTTGAGGCAGTAGAAGAGGAAGTGGATAAACTTCTGGAGACTAGGGCCATTCGAGAGGTAAACTACCCAACATGGCTATCAAACACAATCGTCGTAAAGAAAAGGAATAGGAAGTAGAGGGTCTGTGTGAACTTCACCAGCCTGAACAAGGCTTGTCCCAAAGACAGTTTCCCACTACCCAAGATTGACCAATTGGTGGATGCCACTTCAGGGCATAGAAGGATGAGCTTCCTGGATGCATACAGGCACTACAACAAAAAGCATTTTTTGCGACGCTTTTTAGTAACCAAATTGAATTTAGTTGCCAATTGTATGTTTTTGGCGACAATATACGTGTTGGTCGGCAAAAAATACACTATTAGTAACAAATATCTCAATTGGTCGCCAAAAATGGTTGGCGCCAATTTAACTTTTTGCGCGGGAGCGCTAAAAAAGTTTTGGCGACCAAATTAATATATGGCGACGAAACTGTTTGTCGCCAATCGTGACTTTTTGGCGACGAAATTAAAATAGTCGTTGAAAGGTGAATGATATTTATGGCAACAAAATTTTAACCTTTTAGCGACAAACTGTAATTTTATAGCGACAAAATATATGATTTTTGGCAACCAATTTTCCTTGTTGCTAAATGTCTACATACAGTGACAATTTCTGATTTCGTCACCAATACTTTTAGTGACAAGCCTTTGGCGACCAATTGTATACTTGTCACCGATTCTTTTGGTGACGAAGTTTGAACTTTTGGCGACCAATTTTTGGGTCGCCAAATGTGTTTTTTGTTGTAGTGAGAGGGTACCATCAGATAGCTATGTACCCCCTAGATGAGGAGAAGACTGCATTCATCACTCTAAAAGGGCTATATTGCTCCAGAGTGATGCCTTTTGGGTTAAAAAATGCAGGAGCAACTTACCAGAGATTGGTGACCAAGATGTTCAGGCATCTAATAGGCAGAACAGTGGAGGTATACATAGATGACATGGTCATGAAGACTAAGGAACCTGGAGATCATCTGGCCAACCTAAAGGCAGTTTTTGACATCCTTAGAACATATCAACGCCGACTCAATGCATCAAAATGCGCATTTGGAGTTGGGTTTGGTAAGTTCTTAGGATATTTGGTTACCAGAAGGGATATTGAGGCTAGCCCCGATCAAATCAAGGCCATTTTGGAGTTAGAGAGCCCAACATCGGCAAAGCAAGTGCAGATGTTGACTGGAAGGGCTGCGGCCCTAAATATATTCTTAAGTAGAAGCTTTGACAAATGTAAACCTTTCTTCAGCTTAGTGAAAAAAACCACAGACTTCTTATGGACAGAAGAGTGCAAAGTCGCTTTGGACGACTTGAAGAAGTATTTAACCACAGTTCCAGTTCTCTCAAATCCAGTACCAGGAAAAGAGTTGTTCTTATACTTAGCTGTGTCAGAACATGCAGTGAGTGCAGTAATAATCAAAGAAAAAAATGGAGAGCAAAGGGCAGTTTACTACGTGAGTAAGACACTAGAAGATGCAGAGACCAGATATCTACCCTTGGAGAAGTTAACACTGGCTTTAGTAATGGCTTCTAAGAAGCTGAATCATTACTTTCAAGCCCACAAAATTGTGGTGTTAACTGAGCATCCCTTGAAGTCCCTGTTACAGCAGGGAGATTTGACAGGCAGAATAGCCAAATGGGCAGTGGTGTTGGGCCAATATGACCTAGAATTCAGACCCAGAACAACAATCAAAGGCCAAGGTTTGGCCGACTTCATGGCTGAGTTCACATCAGGTGCCATCACACATCGGGCTCCGCTAAGCCGAGGTAAACAAGGAGAAACCCAGTTGGGGATAACCAAACAGAGGAAAAAAGAGAAACTCAAGCCATGTAATATTTACATCGGCGACTCCTTCCAACCGACAAGGAGCGGGGGCATGAGTAGTGCTGGTATCGCCAGATGGATAGGTACTGGAACAATCCATTCGTTTGGGGTTTAGAGCCTCAAATAATGAAGCAGAGTATGAAGCACTAATCGTAGGGTTAAAGCTGGCAGTAATAATGGAAGCTGACGAAGTAATAGTCTTCTGTGACTCCCAGCTTATTGTCAACCAGGCAACAGGCAAATACGCAACCCGAGATGAAAGGATGTCGACCTATGTAAATGAGGTAGGCAGATTGGTAGCCTTATTCCAGAATTGCCGACTACAGCAGGTTAGCCGAGATAACAACAACCATGCTAATGTTCTGGCCAACCTGGCTAGTGCAATGAAACTTGGAAAGGCAAGGACAATAATGGTGGACTACTTGTCAGGTCTAAGCATAGAACCACTAAACACAGAGCATGAAGTAATGTGTGTGGAGATGGGACCAAGCTGGATGGACACAATAATAGCATTCCTTAAAGAAGGAAAACTGCCAGATAATCATAAAGAAACACACAAGATCAGACTAAAGTCAGCAAGATTCAGTCTGACAGCAGAGGGGCATCTCTACATAAGGTCTTTTACTGGTCCCCTTTTGAGGTGTGTACATCCTTCACAAGTTGAAGACTTCTTGTATGAGATACATGAAGGAGTATGTGGAAGCCACACTGGGGGCAGGTCACTTGCTCATAGGGCCATTACTCAGGGGTACTGGTGGCCCTATATGCAGAAAGATGCTGAAGCCTATGTCACAAAATATGAGAAGTGTCAGAGGTTTGCACCTTTGATACACCAACCAGTAGTAGATTTGAACCCAGTGTCCAGCCCTTATCCATTTGCCCAATGGGGCATGGATCTTGTTGGACAACTGCCTCAAGCACTTGGACAAAGGAAGTACCTGCTAGTGGCAACAGACTACTTCACCAAGTGAGTGGAAGCTGAACCCCTCGCAAAGATTCGAGATGTTGATGTGAAGAACTTCATCTAGAAGAACATAATCACCAAGTTTGGGATCCCAAGGGCAATAATAGTAGACAATGGTACACAGTTTGACAGTAAGCTAATCAAAAGCTTCTGTGCAAAGTACAAGATCAAGAACTACTATTACACTCCAAGTTTTTCTCAAAGTAATGGGCAAGCAGAAGCATCCAACAAAGTCATCTTGGATGGGATCAAAAAGAGGCTGGAAGTAGCAAATGAAAAGTGGGTGGATGAGTTGCCTAGTGTACTTTGGGCATATCAGACTACACCGAGAAGATCAACTGGGGAATCCCCATTTGCCATGGTTTTTGGCACAGAGGCAGTGATCCCACTGGAGGTCAGCATCCCAGGGATCAGAACCCAGGGAGTAGAAAATGGGACCAATGAGGCATTGTTGAACCGAGATCTGGATCTGCTAGAAGAAAGAAGGGAGAATATAGTAATTTAGCTGGGGATATACCAGCAGCAGCTTGCCAGGGCTTATAATAAAAAAGTTAACCCACGAGAATTCCAAGTTGGAGACCTTGTCCTAAGAAAGGTCGTCGACAACAAGAAGGATCCCAGAGAAGGCAAGCTTGGCCCAAACTGGGAGGGACCTTATAGAATCATCTCGGTCCTGGGCAATGGGGCATATCGGCTTGAAGACAGTAAAGGCAAAGGGTTTCCAAGACCCCGGAATACTTGCAATCTGAAGTTTTTCTATCATTAGATTTTTTGTTTCTTAGCCGAAGTAAAAATAAAGTCTTAGCTTGATTTTTAAACTTGTGTAGTATGACTGACCAGTCACTTGGCGATTTTTCTGATTGACACATAACTTAGACTTATTATATGGCAGAGTTTCTACTTGCATATAATAGAGTTGAACTAAGTTGGCGATGTTTTTGACTGAAACATGACGAATAACTTAGACTTATTATATGGCAGAGTTCATACTTGCATGTAATAGAGTTGAACTAAGTTGGAGATATTTTTGATTGAGACATGACGAATAACTTAGACTTATTATATGGCAGAGTTTCTACTTGCATGTAATAGAGTTGAACTAAGTTGGCGATGTTTCTGATTGAAACATGACGAATAACTTAGACTTATTAGCAGAGTTTCTACTTGCATATAATAGAGTTGAACTAAGTTGGCGATGTTTCTGACTGAAACATGATAAATAGTTACTTATTATATGGCAGAGTTTCTACTTGGATATAATATAGTTGAATTAAATTGAATTAACCTATAATAGTTAGATTAACAGGCGACCGAGGTTGATGACCTCGGACGGCCTTTGTTTGAATCTAATCTCAGTGACAAGATCAAAGCCACATACTTAATGAGAACCCAAGTGGAACTTAAGTTCACATTAGGGGACAGAGGGCTGGAAGAATGATGCTTGGGAGTTGGAATTTATAAGCTAAGATTGGTTTAACACTTGTTGAAATTTTAGGAAAAATTTACAAGTTGCAGTTAAGCCGAGTTTATATTAAAAGAGGATTGGTTTAACACTTGTTGAAATTTTAAGAAAAATTTACAAGTTGCAGTTAAGCCGAGTATATGTTAAAAGAGGATTAGTTTAACACTTGTTGAAATTTTAAGAAAAATTTACAAGTTGAAGTTAAGCCAAGATTATGTTGAAAAAAGTATCTACACACTTGCCGAGATTACTATGTTGCCAAAACTTGGAAAATAATGGAAGACAGAAGTCTTGATAAGTAAAGGTAAAGTGCCAACACTTGTGAAAATATTTTTCGAGGGTCAAGCCAAGGCCGAGATAAATAGTCGATGGGTATATCTGAGGTACTTTACCCCGAGGAGATTGCACAGTTAAGGTGTACTTCAAAGACATGCAAATTATTCTAAGTATAGAATCATACAAGAATAAAAAGAAGACAAACATACAATCGCATTGAAAGAAAAAATTTGAGAGTGCGTTTAGATAAGGAAAGAAGGCACTTCAGCCTGACATTGAAGAGTAATTGTTCAGATTACAAAAATGGCACGTCGGCCAAATTAAAGTTAACATTGTTTCAAAAGTAAGAAAAAAGTACAAGGTACAAGAAACAAAGAAAGAGATTATAACAAGACTATTCGGGAGGCTAGGTCTCGATCCCAGAAGACAGTTGTGGTAACTTCTCGGCAACCTTCTTAGCCTCGAGCTCGGCAACGATCTCTTGTAGAGTCTGATCGATGCTTCTCTCGGCGATTGGCACATCGGAGGTTGTCTTCTGGGAAGAGGCACCCTTTAAAGCTTCATATTCCTCATCCTGAGTCAAGTCCAAGACTTGCTCATTCAAAGTTGGGGACTTGGCCCCAACAGTTTCTACCGTCTTCTCGGCCTCAGCTTCCTCCTCAGACTCAGCCTCGTCCTCGAGTTGGCTTGGAGTAGGGGGGAATAGGAGGACAATATGACTGCTTTGTCGGAGAGGCGAGTCCTCAGGGACAACTAACTCTTTCAGAGCAGCCATCCAACCAAGGGTATAGCCCTTGTTGCATGGCTGTCTGACTTGTTTCTTGTAATCATCTCAGACATCGGCCGCCTCCTCGGCATATGCCTTCTCATCTGCTGCTTTGATCTCGGCCTCTTTTGTGGCCAAAGCATCTTGGAGTTGTTTTTGGGCCTCGACCATCTTTGCTTCGACCTCTTTCTTTTCGACCGCAAGGACCTTGGCAATGGCCTCTGCAACATTAGCCTTTTCCTCGGCCTCGTCCTGAGCCTTCTTGGCTGCCTCGGCCTGATCTGTCGAGGTCTTCATCTTTGTCTCAGCCTTGTTGATGGTCTTCTGCAAACCAGCAGCCTCCCTAGTCTTGTTGGCCAACTCATTCTTGATGGCAAAGGCTTACATCGCGAAGGAGTGGCCATGCTGGATCGCCTAGAAGAAATGGAAAAAACAAGTTAGTAAAACTCTCTAAGTATGGAATAGCAGAAAATGAAAAAGTACCAAGTGTTGAGGGCTTACTTGGACGGAACATTAGAGCGAAGTTTTCATACTCGCTGAATTCGGCGTTGCGGTCAAGATCTTTGGAGAGGAGCAAGGTAGTAGAGAGGGCAATACCGACCTCAATGTCATTGGCGCTGTCACCAGCTCTGACTGGCTTGTCCTCAATTGTGATTGGAGGGGCCTAGGGGGCATCGGATTTGAGAGACCCCGAGGTGGCCACAGAGGCCAACCTCAGCCTCTTTGACTTGGTGGATTCGGATGGTTTGGCCTCGGCAGGCCTCTTCTCAGTTGCGGAAGAGGACTTCTCGCCCTCGGCCAGTTTTGAAATTAACAAGGCATCCTCAGTGTCAATCTGAGTTACCGTTGCCTTAGCTTGGGCTTTCTTCAGCCTTTTTGGCTTTGATTTCGGTTGAGATTGCGAAGATGGAGATTGGACGGTAGTGACGTTCGGGATGTCGGCCAGAAGATCATCAGCAACTACCTTCTTGCGACCCATCCCGGCGGCAGCTACGATTTGACGTCGGCGTTTACGTTGAGAATGAGAAATTAGTTATGGAGCCGAGGTTGATGATTGTTCCACAGGACCAGATGTTGATCCTTGGTCAGGCCTTGATGATTTGGCTTAAGGAGTTATGGCTAATGAAGGAGACTTGCTATTCTTTTTTCTTAGGACGTTGGGAAGAACAGATTTGTACGTTGAGATAAAGTTGAACAACAAAGAAGCCTTGCGCTGATTGACAAGCAAGTCCAGCAACTTCTTAAAATCTTTACTGGGAAAGAAGTTTTTGCGAAAGTCCTTTGGGGGCTGGGGAAGAACTGCAAAACAAAACCAAACAGACGTTAGAACGTACAAAAAAATATCAAAGTAAGAGAGACTTGGAAGCAAGAAAAGGTAACACTTGGCTCTTACCATCTCCCTCTCTGAACAGTGTACGGCTTAAAGGGTAGAGGTGAAGATCGTCGTTTGGAAGGAACTCCCAGTTGCCCGAGACGATGAAATAATCGTCCCCGGCGCCCTTGTTGGAATCAGGGAGGTCGGCAATGAGTTTGTATTCTGTTGACCTCGGCTTAAGGTAGTAAATATAGCCTTTTTTCTGACTTAAGGCCGCACATAGTGTAGCAGTACTGGATGTCGGCAAGGGTGACCCTAGCATTCTCTCTTTTGGCTAAGGCAATTATACCATTGATAACTCGGTAGGAGTTAATGGCAAGCTGCATGGGGTTCAGTTTGTAGTAGTGTAGGACTTCTCGTAAAAGGATATCAAGAGGAAGCCTAAGTCCATATACTACGAAGGCTATCACTGGGAAGGGCATGGAGTCTTGTGTGGGCATAATAGAGTCGTCCTCCCCAGCCAACCTAAGATGAACGTCGGCAGGGATGGAAAACTCCTGCCTGAAATATTCTTGCTTAATTGGGATGTCTACCTTCCACTTCCACATACCTATGATGTCGACTTAAAGGGAAAAGTACTGGGTTGCAAGAAGAAGTGGTTTGTTAGGGTTTTACGAACCTCGGCAAAACCTAAGCGAATGCTGGGGCAAGGGTTTTTTGGGATCTAAACGGAATTTTTTTCAATTTTTCCTAGAGTTTGGAGTTCTAAGGCAAATCCCAAATCCTAAAGTTACTAAAACAGGAGGATTAAAGGAAAGAATTTGGAAAAAAACAACAAGAAAACATAAGCAAAAACGTGATTCAGAATCAAGAATGGTGATGAACTATCAAGAATGCTGTGACAGAGTGTGTACAAGAGTGCCAGGCCAAAAGCAGTGGCAAAGTGAACAAGTGTGTAAATACGTGTATGTATCTATAAACAAATTGCAAGCAAGGGAAATTTGCAATATAAATGAAGATTCAAGAACATGAATGAATTCATAGAAACAGTATACAAACGTAACAGTTTGAAGAGAAACAAGAAACTGAAACGAAGGAAAGCAGTGGCTTACCAGAGGAGTGAAGCCGGTGTTGAGTACGCCGGAGTCAAATGATGGCAGCAATCTGAAAAGATTAGCAAAAGCTTCGCCGGAGGGGAAGAGTGGAAGTGGTTGCAGAGCTTGAGAGCTTGAAACAATGGCGAATTTGGGAGAGTAGAAAGAGAGAGTTTGCACGAAAATGATGGTAAAAAAGTGAAAAGACGGAGAGAGAGAGAGAGACACAGTTTTGATCAAACACATGGAATGGCGGCAAAAACGCAATTACTATGTCAAGGACGACGTGCTTTTCAGACGGCGCACACAAGTGAGATGCGACTTAATGGCGTGTGTCAGGTATGGCTCAGTAGGGGAAAGATGCGTCACAGAAACGGTTGAAATACTGTGCATAACAGCTCATACGCGTGTTGAAACTCTTGGAGTTCTTGATTTAATGGAACAGGACCTCGGCTAGGAGAACGATCTCGGCTAAATAACTTGAACAAACTTGGTTATTAGTTCTAGAGCATTGATGAAAACAGACTAAGTCTTGGTTGTATTGAGCCGACGAATGATGACCTCGGTAACAAAACAAGATTAGTCAACGTGCTAGATGGAGGAAATGATATAGGTTCCATCACCTCAGGATGCCGAGGTAATAGAACCTAGGGGGCAGTTGTGGGGACATAATTTTTGAATGACAACACGTGCCCGAGGTGGCACTGAAGTGTCAGCCGAGGTGCCACGTGTCCTGGTCATGACGCCGAGATGATCTCGGCTAGGCCGAGATTATCTGCGAAGATACTGGAATCCGGAATAAGCGGATAAGGGACAACAGTCCTAGAATAAAAGAGGACTTCAGTTTGAATAAAGATAAGACTCTTAGTGTAACAACCCTCATACTGTTTACTGATTAATGGCCGATTGATTACCGATAATCACCGATTACTGCTAAACGGAACTGATAATGACTGATAATTGAAACTGAATTGAATGAATACATCTGTTTGAACTGCATTCTACCTGTTGATTGTTTATTTGATCTGTTCGTATTTTAGTGATTAAACTGCAAATTGAAGGCCTTATCGGCGGCCGAATCCAAAATTGATTGATGTTTAATGATCAACATAATTTATGTGATTTTGTGGTGTATTTACCTGAAAACTGATTAGGTATGATTAAATTAGATTAAATAAGCTAATTAAAGAGTTGGACTTATTTACTGTTATGCCCTTGAGTGGGCCACTATCTCAAATACACACACTTGAGCCTTATACTTGAATCAAAACACATTTGCTCAGCCATTTCTTCTTGTTCTAGCCGAATTTAGAGAGAGAGGAAGTGAGAGTCTTGAGTTCATTTCAATATTGCTTAGAATTTGAAGAGAATTGAAGGTTGATTGTTGCTTTGTGGTCCTACACTTGTAATTGAGGCTCTAGGTAAGAGAACTCAACCTTTATTGATGTGTTTGAGCTAGTTCTTGCATGATTCATGCTTCATTGTAGAACTAAGTCATGTTTTGGTTCATTGTTGTTAAATGAAGCTCAATTCTTGCATGCATGTGTTCTTGGTTGAATTTGGAGTTGAGTCATGGCAAAATGTTACATGCATGTTCACAACTATGTCCAAGTCCATGAGTTCATCTTGTTTTTGAAGGTTTGAGCTCTTTTGAAACAGCATTGAAGCTTTGAAAATGATTTAAGATCATGCATGTCATGTTTGAAGATTGTTCTTGAAAATGATTTGAAATTGGGTTTGAATTAAACACCCTTGGGCTTTGATTTCTCAAATTGAGCTTTGAATCATGTTACTCCATGTGTTTATAAGAGTTTTCCAGAAAATGAGCCCAAGAGGATCGGTTTTGATGCATTTAAACTTGAGTTTGAGCTTGGAGGTGCAGTCTGGGTTTTCCAGATTTCGCACTTCCGCTCGAGCGGGGAAATTTACGCTCGAGCGTGGAATCCGAGCAACCAGTATCTCTCTGCACTGTTTTGCAGTCCGCTCGAGCGGAGTATTGGGCGCTCGAGCGGAGTCATGTCTCAAGCTCGAGCGGGCGTCGAGCGGAGATTTCACCCATCCAGTACTTTTACAGTACGCTCGAGCGGGAAAGTTTGCGCTCGAGCGTGTACCTTTGTTTGCCTGTACGCTCGAGCGGGGAAACCTGAGCTCGAGCGGGACTCTGTTTTTCTGAAAATCCTGAACATGCTTTTAAATGTACATCTGTGCATCCTCATCCCATCCTAGGCATTCTTAGGCCTAGTTTAAGACATTTAGATGAGGATATCGTTGTAGAACACACCAAGGCAAATTAGGGATTAAGTTATGATATTTCCCAACTGTGTAGCTTAGTGTGTTCAATTGGTTAACTGTGTAGGGTTGGCAACTGGGGAGACACGCTCTAGCATACTGTAGCCCAGAACTCTGTGAGTAACAATTGTGTAAAGATATGTTCAACTGATATCTTTTGAATACTGAACTGAACTGTTTACTGAACTGGTATTATTTACTGAATGAATGTATGTCCTTTATTTCTGAACTGTACTGTGGCATCCTTAGTACTTACTGTTTACTGTTACTGTTACTGCGACAGAATTCTCTGTCGGTTTCCTTGTGAAACCACTACTGTTTACTGACTGATGGCCATCATTACTGTTCGGTCTTTCAAGACCTACTGTTACTGTTATGCTAATGGATGTACCACATATGACTGTTTACTGTACTGAACGACTGAAATACTGATTGAATTGAACTGTTTTCATTACTGTAAGGACATTCATTCTAAACCCCTTTACGCTTTATGTTATTCACTGGGCTTTAGCTCACTGCTCATATATATATGTAGGTGTACAGGCACCAGAACGGAGCTAGGAGCGTCAGGGTAACTCCAGTTTTGTCAAGCCAGCCTTTGTGCCTCACTGCGAGGTTCCGAGTTGCCATGCTATGGCTTGGGGGTGTTTTGTTTGTTTTCCCCCGTCTGTCTCCATACTGTTTGGGCTACTGTACTGTAGAGACTGACTGTTTATCGTACTGCTATCAAGGGATTAGGTCCCCGTACTGTGTGACTGTAAATCTTGTATAGACCGTACTGTTTTGTACAGACGGAATGTTTTCTGTACTGTTATGTGGGGTTGAGTCCCTAGTTAAATGGATGTGAATATTGTGTATACTGTTCTGTACTGTTTTTGTATAATGTATGAAAAGCCTTTTTGCATACAGACTGTCACAGCTCAATGGACACTATTTATTTACTGTATTGGCTTCCGCCAGGCCCTGTACTCTGTTTCACTGTATTACTGTTCAGCAGGCCTTCGGTAATCTCGGATTACTGGCCGGTTACGGTGCTAAACCCATAGGGCCGGGTTTAGGTCGTGACAGAGTGGTATCAGAGCGAAGTTTACCACGAGTTATACCGCACACACGTGTCCAAATGAGCTATAGGGTGTCCTAGAAAAGTGATTAGGGCATTTCATGAACTTGAAAAGTGTGTGGTTATGTCATGACTGAATACATGCTAATGTGGTAAACTGTTAAACAAATGACTGCTTATGTTTAAAACTGTTATAACTGCTTATAGTGAAATGGACAATGCAAACGAACCTGAGTCCTCATCTACTGAGGCAAGAATGGAAAGAATGGAAAGAATGATAGAACTGATAACTGCTAGACTTGAACAACAACAGAACCAACCGCCCCCACCTCCTCCTCCTCCGGTACAGCCGGAACCTAATGCGAATGCGGATGATGGGGATATTATTGCTCTCACCCATAAATTCAGCAAGATGAAACCGCCATCCTTCCAGGGAGGCCTTGAACCGTTAAAAGCTGAAGCTTGGGTTCTGGAAACAGAGAAATTATTTGAAGTGTTTCCGTGCTCGGAAGCGAACAAGGTATTGTTAGCTACCTTCACCCTTCAAGAAGAAGCTAGAAGGTGGTGGATGTTGATTCGCGAAACAAATACTGTTATGACTTGGGCTCAGTTCAAGGAGTCTTTCTTTGAAAAGTATTTCCCTCAGTGTGTCAGGGATAGGAAAGTGACTGAATTTGAACAGTTGAAGCAGGGCACAATGTCCGTTGCAGAATATGAAACCAAATTTACTAAACTTGCCCGTTATGCACCGCACATGGTGGATACTGAATATAAGAAGGCCAGAAAATTTGAAGGTGGCCTTAATGTGGCAATACTTGACCGGATAAATGTTTTGAAATTACCGACTTTTGTGGGTGTTCTCGACCGGGCATTGATGGCCGAGTCGAACATTGCAGCAGTGAAACAATCTGAAACACCAACGACTGAATGGCATGGAAAAAGGCAGAGTTTCAAATTTAAGAAAGGCAAGCACAACCCAGCCAACAAGAAACAGAATACGGGGTTGACAACTAGCCCCAGCCAAGGGAGTGGTTTCATACCACCCTGTTCTGAATGTGGCAAGAAGCACAAAGGGGTTTGCTACAGAATATCTGGAGCCTGTTACAGGTGTGGCAAGGTGGGCCACATGGTTAAAGACTGCCCCTCTGCTCCACAAGCCGGTGGTAAAGCTGCACCAAGCGCAGCAGCATCAACTGTAGCACCAAAGCCTAACCCCAGAGCTACCGGGAAAGAGCCTATGAGGCAAGGCCGAGTGTTCGCACTAGTACCGGGAGATGTGCAGAATACCGAGACCGTTGTGTCAGGTATTCTCTCTATCTGTACTCAAAATGCATATGTACTGATTGATTCGGGGTCTACACATTCTTATGTATCGCATGCTTTCTCACGGAAATTGAATAGACCCTTAGAGCCTATGAACTATCTGCTAGCCGTATCATCACCCGTAGGAGGGTCCATGACATGTGCTTATATGTACCCTGCATGTGAAATCATTGTTGGGGATATGCATCTGTTTATTGATTTACTGCCATTGAACATTGATCATTTTGACGTAATATTGGGGATGGATTGGTTACAAAAATATCATGCCACTATTGACTGTGTGACCAAGCAAGTTGTTTTCCGTCCACCTGGTTTGCCTGAATTTGTGTTTAATGGGAGTGGAGTAGTACCTCCTCCGTATTTGATTTCATCTGTGAAGGCTGTTAAACTAATTAGAAAGGGATGTAAAGGATATCTGTGTTCTGTACTGACTGTGTCTACTGATGATAGTATTAAGACTGATGTGAATTGTATTCCTATAGTCAGAGAATTTCCAGATGTTTTTCCAGAGAATTTGCCAGGGGATTTGATTGACAGGGAGATTGAATTCACCGTGGATGTGATTCCCGGAACACAGCCAGTTTCGAAAGCTCCTTACCGAATGGCTCCAACTGAACTGAAAGAACTGAAAGTGCAACTGCAAGAACTGTTAGATAAAAAGTTCATCAGACCTAGTACCTCACCATGGGGTGCACCAGTTTTGTTTGTAAAGAAGAAAGATGGCTCACTGAGACTGTGCATTGACTACCGTGAACTGAATAAGGTAACTGTAAAGAACAAATACCCATTACCGCGTATTGATGACCTGTTTGATCAGTTACAGGGTGCTAAAGTATTTTCCAAGATTGATCTCAGATCGGGGTATCATCAACTGAAGGTTAAACCGGAAGACATCGATAAAACTGCTTTTAGAACAAGGTATGGACATTATGAATTTTTGGTTATGCCTTTTGGGGTCACGAATGCCCCTGCTGCCTTTATGGACCTTATGAACAGAATTTTTAAACCATACCTTGATGACTTTATCGTTGTATTTATCGATGACATATTGATTTACTCCAAAAGTATAGAACAGCATGAACATCATCTGAGACTTGCCCTACAAACCTTAAGGGAACAGAAACTGTATGCTAAACTGTCTAAATGTGAATTTTGGCTTGACCATGTTATGTTTTTGGGGCATGTTGTTAGCAAAGATGGAATTTCTGTTGATCCGCAGAAAATTGAAGCTGTGGTGAACTGGCCTAGACCAACAAATGTGACTGAAGTCCGAAGCTTTTTGGGATTGGCTGGATATTACAGAAGATTTGTCAAAGATTTCTCCAAAATTGCCCTACCATTGACTCAGTTAACTCAAAAGGGGACATCATTTAATTGGACTGATCAAAGAGAATCTGCTTTCCAGGAGTTGAAAACTCGACTTGTGACTGCGCCAGTTTTGACCTTACCATCAGGTACGGATGGTTATACTGTATATAGTGATGCTTCTCATAAGGGTTTGGGATGTGTTTTAATGCAGAATGGGAGAGTAATTGCCTATGCTTCCCGTCAACTGAGACCGCATGAAAAAAACTACCCGACCCATGACCTGGAACTTGCTGCAGTGGTGTTTGCACTGAAAATCTGGCATCACTATCTGTACGGGGTAACATGTGAAGTATATACCGACCACAAGAGTTTAAAGTATTTCTTCACACAGAAAGAACTGAATATGAGACAACGGAGATGGCTGGAACTGATTAAAGACTATGATCTACAGATATTGTACCATCCGGGAAAAGCCAATACCGTTGCCGATGCATTGAGCCGGAAATCGATTGGACACATAGCCTGGTTGCTTACGGGACAGAAAGAGTTGCTTTGTGACCTTGAAAAATCTGAAATAGAAATTGTTTTGAAAGAACAAGGTGGAACCTTAGCTGCTATTTCTGCTCAACCGGCGCTGATTGAAGAGATTAAAGAGAAACAGCAACTGGATGACTTCTTGAAGAAGATCATCGAAGAAAGAGAATCTAAACCGAGACCGGGATTCAAATTTGAGAATAATGTACTGAAATTTCATGAAAGACTGTGTGTACCAAATGATACTGAACTGAAAAGAAGAGTTCTGCAAGAAGGCCACAATTCGAAATTGTCTATCCACCCGGGGAATACGAAAATGTACCAAGATCTGAAACAGAATTTCTGGTGGCCGGGAATGAAGAAAGAAATTGCTGATTTTGTATCCAAATGTCTTCATTGCCAACAGGTCAAAGCTGAACATCAACGACCTGCCGGACTATTGCAACCCCTACCCATACCAGAGTGGAAATGGGAGCATATCACGATGGATTTTAACGTTGGATTACCTCGCTCCAGAAAAGGTATGGATTCAATTTGGGTTATTGTTGATAGACTGACTAAATCTGCTCACTTCTTACCTGTCAAGACAATTTATAATGCGGACAAATTGGCTGTTATCTATATTGATGAAATTGTGAGACTGCATGGAGTGCCTGTGTCTATTGTTTCTGACAGGGATTCGAAGTTTACATCGAGGTTTTGGCAGAGTCTACAGACCGCATTGGGTACTGAATTGAGGCTGAGTAGTGCCTATCATCCCCAGACAGATGGACAGTCAGAAAGGACCATCCAAACCCTGGAGGATTTACTGAGAATGTGTGTCCTTGATTTTCAGGGAGACTGGGAAAGTCATCTGCCATTAGTTGAATTCGCCTACAATAATAGCTACCATTCGAGTATTGGCATGGCGCCTTTCGAGGCATTGTATGGCAGAAAATGTAGATCTCCAATCTGCTGGGCAGAAGTTGGAGATGGGCCTTTGCTTGGGCCCGAGATTGTATATGAAACAACTGGAAAAGTGAAACTGATACAGCAAAGATTGAAAACTGCACAGAGTAGACAGAAAAGTTATGCAGATGTCAGAAGACGGGACAGAGAGTATGAAGTGGGTGATCACGTTTTTGTGAAAGTGACACCAATGAAAGGCCAGACTCGTTTTGGAGTCAAAGGCAAGTTAGCACCGAGATACGTCGGACCATACGAGATCATTGAGAAAATCAATCCGGTGGCGTATCAAGTTGCGCTTCCTCCTGAAATGGAGCATATGCATAACGTCTTCCACATTTCTATGTTGAAAGACTATCTCCGGGATCCCTTCCATGTAATAGAGCCTACCCACGTAGTGTTGAGTGATGACTACACTTACGAGGAACGGCCTATACAGATTGTAAACCGACGGATCAAGAAACTGAGGAACAAAGAGATCCCGTTAGTGAAAGTTGACTGGCAAAACCACGGTGGCGTGTATGCCACTTGGGAAAGGGAAGATGACATGGCCAAAAGATATCCTGAACTGTTTCCACTGAATCCTGTTTTCTTCCAGAATGAAGGTAACTCGAGTTTAGAGGACTAAACTCTTTTTAAGGAGGGGAGACTGTAACAACCCTCATACTGTTTACTGATTAATGGCCGATTGATTACCGATAATCACCGATTACTGCTAAACGGAACTGATAATGACTGATAATTGAAACTGAATTGAATGAATACATCTGTTTGAACTGCATTCTACCTGTTGATTGTTTATTTGATCTGTTCGTATTTTAGTGATTAAACTGCAAATTGAAGGCCTTATCGGCGGCCGAATCCAAAATTGATTGATGTTTAATGATCAACATAATTTATGTGATTTTGTGGTGTATTTACCTGAAAACTGATTAGGTATGATTAAATTAGATTAAATAAGCTAATTAAAGAGTTGGACTTATTTACCGTTATGCCCTTGAGTGGGCCACTATCTCAAATACACACACTTGAGCCTTATACTTGAATCAAAACACATTTGCTCAGCCATTTCTTCTTGTTCTAGCCGAATTTAGAGAGAGAGGAAGTGAGAGTCTTGAGTTCATTTCAATATTGCTTAGAATTTGAAGAGAATTGAAGGTTGATTGTTGCTTTGTGGTCCTACACTTGTAATTGAGGCTCTAGGTAAGAGAACTCAACCTTTATTGATGTGTTTGAGCTAGTTCTTGCATGATTCATGCTTCATTGTAGAACTAAGTCATGTTTTGGTTCATTGTTGTTAAATGAAGCTCAATTCTTGCATGCATGTGTTCTTGGTTGAATTTGGAGTTGAGTCATGGCAAAATGTTACATGCATGTTCACAACTATGTCCAAGTCCATGAGTTCATCTTGTTTTTGAAGGTTTGAGCTCTTTTGAAACAGCATTGAAGCTTTGAAAATGATTTAAGATCATGCATGTCATGTTTGAAGATTGTTCTTGAAAATGATTTGAAATTGGGTTTGAATTAAACACCCTTGGGCTTTGATTTCTCAAATTGAGCTTTGAATCATGTTACTCCATGTGTTTATAAGAGTTTTCCAGAAAATGAGCCCAAGAGGATCGGTTTTGATGCATTTAAACTTGAGTTTGAGCTTGGAGGTGCAGTCTGGGTTTTCCAGATTTCGCACTTCCGCTCGAGCGGGGAAATTTACGCTCGAGCGTGGAATCCGAGCAACCAGCATCTCTCTGCACTGTTTTGCAGTCCGCTCGAGCGGAGTATTGGGCGCTCGAGCGGAGTCATGTCTCAAGCTCGAGCGGGCGTCGAGCGGAGATTTCACCCATCCAGTACTTTTACAGTACGCTCGAGCGGGAAAGTTTGCGCTCGAGCGTGTACCTTTGTTTGCCTGTACGCTCGAGCGGGGAAACCTGAGCTCGAGCGGGACTCTGTTTTTCTGAAAATCCTGAACATGCTTTTAAATGTACATCTGTGCATCCTCATCCCATCCTAGGCATTCTTAGGCCTAGTTTAAGACATTTAGATGAGGATATCGTTGTAGAACACACCAAGGCAAATTAGGGATTAAGTTATGATATTTCCCAACTGTGTAGCTTAGTGTGTTCAATTGGTTAACTGTGTAGGGTTGGCAACTGGGGAGACACGCTCTAGCATACTGTAGCCCAGAACTCTGTGAGTAACAATTGTGTAAAGATATGTTCAACTGATATCTTTTGAATACTGAACTGAACTGTTTACTGAACTGGTATTATTTACTGAATGAATGTATGTCCTTTATTTCTGAACTGTACTGTGGCATCCTTAGTACTTACTGTTTACTGTTACTGTTACTGCGACAGAATTCTCTGTCGGTTTCCTTGTGAAACCACTACTGTTTACTGACTGATGGCCATCATTACTGTTCGGTCTTTCAAGACCTACTGTTACTGTTATGCTAATGGATGTACCACATATGACTGTTTACTGTACTGAACGACTGAAATACTGATTGAATTGAACTGTTTTCATTACTGTAAGGACATTCATTCTAAACCCCTTTACGCTTTATGTTATTCACTGGGCTTTAGCTCACTGCTCATATATATATGTAGGTGTACAGGCACCAGAACGGAGCTAGGAGCGTCAGGGTAACTCCAGTTTTGTCAAGCCAGCCTTTGTGCCTCACTGCGAGGTTCCGAGTTGCCATGCTATGGCTTGGGGGTGTTTTGTTTGTTTTCCCCCGTCTGTCTCCATACTGTTTGGGCTACTGTACTGTAGAGACTGACTGTTTATCGTACTGCTATCAAGGGATTAGGTCCCCGTACTGTGTGACTGTAAATCTTGTATAGACCGTACTGTTTTGTACAGACGGAATGTTTTCTGTACTGTTATGTGGGGTTGAGTCCCTAGTTAAATGGATGTGAATATTGTGTATACTGTTCTGTACTGTTTTTGTATAATGTATGAAAAGCCTTTTTGCATACAGACTGTCACAGCTCAATGGACACTATTTATTTACTGTATTGGCTTCCGCCAGGCCCTGTACTCTGTTTCACTGTATTACTGTTCAGCAGGCCTTCGGTAATCTCGGATTACTGGCCGGTTACGGTGCTAAACCCATAGGGCCGGGTTTAGGTCGTGACACTTAGAGAGTTTATCCCAATCTGACTGGGAGTCCAGGATTAGCATTGAGACAGAATCCATTGGAGCTAGGCTTCTATTGGGATTAGGTCAGTGTTGGCTATAAAAGAGAGGCACCCTCATGGGTCTAAGGTACACTTTTTGTATTCTGAATAGTGAGTTAAGCACTTTTACTATCTTTGAGAGATAACTGACTTGATCGTCGGAGTGCCCCCGGGTAGACGAACCACCGCCGGAATCTTTTCTTTTTGACGGGTCGTTCGGGCTTAATCTGTTCTGTCAGTGTTCTCCAGCTGAGTACTTGTTTGGCAGTGTGGTCAGAAATTGACACCCACAGTAAGTATTCACATAAATATCAAAGTACAATTATTGATTTATATGTTTTTTTTACATGAAAGCAAATATTCAACATGTTTTTCGTTACTATTGTTCGAACTTTTAGAACTAAACAATATCATTTAGTTTGGTAGTGTATAATTGAATAAAGTGAATTTGTTCGATTTTGAAAATCCGAACAAATTCACTTTGTTCAGTTCTAAAAGTCTAAACAATAACGATGAAAAACAAGTTGAATATTCGTCGTCCTCCTTCGCTGTTCTCCTTCTCCTTCGTTGTCCACTTTCACCGGTTCCACTTTCGCTAGTGCCGAATTTTCTGATCGTATTCCATGTATGTACGTGAACAAAAGAATGGTTTTTCAAAAATGATTTGAATTTTTTAATTTGTTTTATTTAAATGTACCTCAAAAGGATAATTTGAGAAAAAAATATAAGGTATACTAAGAACAAATTGCAACCCTAAATAACCTAATAAGATGTGCTAAAAAATCACACTCAAATATTTTTTTTGGAGTATAAACAGAATCTCCCTTCTTGTGGTCAACAGCTGGGAGAAAGACATTTTTTTGTGGGTCCACAGCTGCTATCGACCCACTTAAGCAGTATATGATCTGTTTGATATAACTTATTAGAGTTGTTTACTTGATTTATTTGATTTTGAGAATTTATGTTAAAATTGTTTAATGTAATTTCTATTTATAAATTATGGGATAAAAATAACTTAAATAAAGTGATTATTCGAAGATTTTGACATTTTAATTATTAATTTTTTAACTTAAAAAAAAAAGTTACCCTCAAATATTACACTGGAAATGAAGGATCGACAGGTTCGTGATTCCATAAAAAGTGTTAAATAGGGTGTGTGTAACTGAGGGTGCCCAAGAGATTTGTGGCCCACTGATGTCATATTGGTGTGGCCTAGTAGGGGACCCTCCTGTAACTTTAACCACCTCGGCCCAGGCCTTTCTTAACCCAGTTGATGGGAGGTAAGTGATAACCCTTTTTAGGCTTGGCTATTGGCACCAATATGTGAAGTGACTGTCTATCCTATATTGCTCATGAGAGAGAGTGTGAGATATTAATATTTCATATTTCAGAATTAGTTTTCTAGACATTTAAGTGAAACTATTAAAAATGATGTTGGGTCTTGACTCAAATCAAACCATCAAATGTCCAAATGATTTCTAGTTAGGCCAAGTTTGGCATGAGGCAAAAAAGACAAAAAGTCAAAAAGTCACTATCCTATTTAAGTCACATCATCTTATTTAAGCCACATCCCCTCTCTAACACATCACTTCAAATCCAACCCAAACCCAACACATATTTCATAAAAAGTCAAAAAGTGCACTTATTTAGTCTTCCCAAACTAGGCCTTAGTTTATCAACCTTTTAATTCAATAAAGCTTTCCATTACAAAAGTATATCAATCTCATCCTTAAATGGTGTTGGAATTAAAATAGACATGTAGAGTATTTTTAAAGAACGTTAATAAATTAATCATATTTACATTTTGATATGTGACACGATAGTTTGAAAAGCCTACCCTCCATTTCACTGCCTTAGAGCATTTACATCAAACACATCAAATCCCTTTCTTAGCTATTCTATCAAGAAAATTCACCAAACAAATACTCCATCAAGCTAGCCTTTCCAATTGCCAAATCTGTTGAGGGTCAAATCCTCTCCACAAGTAGCTAGCTATCAAGACTCAACAAATATATTTAAATAATAAAATATTAGACTAGCATTACACAACTATTTTTTTGAAATTTAATTTTGTTCACATATTTGATAAGTGTATAAGCCAACCAACCTTTTTTTTACTTAAACTAATGGGATATTTTAAATGGTTATGTGTTTGAACAAAATAGTTTTTCTTGTACAAAATTGTAAGCATATTGAAAAACAAAGAATAAATTGAAAAAAAAAATTATATTGAAGTGGATAAAAAATAGAGATGAAGTGATATTATTTATATTAGAAAGATATTCTAAAAAACACATATTGAAAATGTGTCTATTTAAAAATATTTGATCAAAAGTTGAACTATTGAAAAATGTTACTTTAAAAAAATATGACTGTTAGAAAAAAAAAATAAAGAAATAAGAAAATAAAAATATTTAAATAGAATAGAAAAATAATGGAGAGTTTATTGGAGGATGTATTTAAAAAAGTGATCAGTTAAAATAGAAAAGTAACTTTTTAGTTGAAATTTGACTAAAAATTTGACTATTTTGATAAAGATGCTCTTACAAGAAGATTGTGCCTTCGTTTGGGAAGTGGGTTGACTTTTTGGTTACGGTTCCGATTGGTAGCTCGAATAACACGGCTCGAAATCTGGCTCGACACCAAAACGACGTCGTTTTGGTGTCGAGTTTTTTTTTTTTTTTTTTTTTCCCTGGTTTTGTTGCAGAACGAAGAAGAAGAAGGGAGAAGAAGAGAAGGGAGAGGGAGGAGGAGGAGGAAGAGGAGGAGGAGAAGGGGCCATAAAAATCGGTTGGAGGAGGAGGGGAGGCTGGGCAGACGACCGGGGCTGGGTGAGGCGACGGTCTGCTGCGACGATCGGTGGCGACGGTGGCGGTGGCGAGGCTCTGCTTCTCCTCTGCTTCTTCCCTTCCTCCTCTCTTCTCTCCCGCTTTCTCCTCTGTTTCCTCTCTTCTCTCCCTCTTTCTCCATTTTGAGCCGTTTCGAGCCTCTAAAAGTCGAGCTACGAAGATTGTGCCTTCGTTTGAGAAGTGGGTTGACTTTTTGGTTATTTAACTTTTTTTAGCTATTTTAACCTGGGCTAAAAAGTTTGGTTTAGGAAGGGTTTTTTGACTTTTTTTGTGAGAAAAGAGTGTAATGATTATGAGTTGGATGTGATGTTTTATTTTTTGTGACTAAAATAGCCTATTTTGTCTTTTGTGACTAAAATAGCAAAAAAAACCTAGAAAAGCCTTTCCCAAACAGACCCACAAATACCCCAACTTCATCAAAAATTATTCAGCATTACATAAAATAATATCACAAACGAATATTGACAATTTATTTATGAGATTTAATAACTACTTGTGACGTTGCCACATTAACAACATCGTAAGTAAATCCTGACCATTTGTAGAATTCAATATCTAAACTAAGGCTCCGTTTAGCAAGGGCTTTTGTGGCTATTTTAGTCACAAAAGACAAAATAGGCTATTTCAGTCACAACAAACAAAACATCACATCCAACCTATAATCATTACACTCTTCTCTCACAAAAAAATTCAAAAAAGTCAAAAAGTCCTTCCCAAATTAACTTTTTTAGCCCATATTAAAATAGCTAAAAAACCAACCCACTTCTCAAACGGAGGCTAAAAGTGAAAATTACTTGTTTAAGTAGATCAAGAACAAGATCACTAAAAGTGAAAACTACTGGTTTAATTACATCAAGAACAAGATCAATTTTAGAATTTGTCTGACTTGTGGTTAACATGGATGTCTCAATTTTAATTATTTAATTATTTTAAATTACGAAATTGGAGATCTCTGATTACCCATACCATCAAAGTATATAGTATATAAGATATATGCTAATGATTTTTTATTGGATATTTATAGAATGGTTATACATATAAAATATATATATATATATATATATAATTATTTGATGGTAAACATAAAAACCTATAGAGTTGTTAATTCTATGGGATATACTTCCCTGACCATCAATTCTTTCTTTCAAATCAATAATTCTCAAAGAAGAAATTGATGGATGATCAAATCCAAAGGTAGGGGTTGTAGGGAACAAAAAAATTCCACCGCCACCTGGCAAGTGCATGCACAAACTCCATGTGATCGTATGAATTTTAAAGACGGTGAGCATTTGCCCCACGCGATTGACTGGTTCTCATTGGACCTTTTTTCTGTTTGTGCAATTTCTAGTAAATTTTAAATTAAAAAACAAAAAATAAATATATTTATTCTTTAATTTTTCAATATTTATTTGTTTTTAATCTATTTAAATCATTCTTATCTCATAAATTATAAGTAAAAATTATACCAAATATTGCTATAAATTAAAAGAAAAATTACAATCAGTGTGTTTGGTTTGAGTTTTTTGAATTAAGTTTTTTGAAAACTGAGTTTTTTTGTTTTCGTGTTTTTTTGTTTTTAGTGAATATTTTTAAAATTTTAAACATTTTTTTTACTTTTTTAGATGCACCTTACTTAGATATATCTAAAAAAGTAAAAAATTTGTGAAAAAATATTTTTAAAAATTAATAAATATATAAAAATACAAAAAATATACTGAATTCTTGTATTTTTTTTTATATTTTTGGTATTTAGTGAATTTTTAAAAGGTTTTTTTCAAAAATTTTTTACTTTTTAGGTATATTTATGTTAGGTATGTCTAAAAATTAAAAAAAATGCTTAAAATATTAAAAAAATTCAGTAAAAACAAAAAAATACGAAAAATAAGAAAGTAGAATTTTCTGAAAAGTGTTTTTGAAAAATAATAACCAAGCATAATCTCTATACTTTAGCCCTTATATTATTTTGATCCCTATAATTTTAATTGGCTCAATTTTGATTTTAAATTTATGAATTTGTAATTTGGTACAATTGATAATCATTGTTAGTATTTTCTTATGAAAAATACGTAAATAACCCGTATATGTCATATTTTTAGAAATAAATTATAAATTTACTAAATTCAGTGAGTTAATCTCAACCAACAATGACCATTTTCTGTCAAAAATCCTAATGGCTTTATCAATTAAACCAAATTGATACAAAATTTAAAATTAAAAGTCAAAATTAAATCAATTAAAAGTATAAGGATCAAAATGACACGAGGACTAAAATGTAGAAACTATTAATATAATTTGTCCTAAAATAAAATAAAATAAAATAAAATAAAGAAGAAGCCCCATATAAACTACACCAAATAAGATTGAGTTTTTTCTAAAGCTAAAAGTTGTTTATCAAAAAAACATAAATTAAAATTATTTATTTTTAATATATTTAAATTATTTTTTATCTCAAAAATTATAAATAAAAATATACCAAACAGAATTTGAAATTTTAATTTTTTATTTTAATAAACTAACTAGGACACAATAATTTTTCAATGACAAAGACCCAATTGAGGCAGACCTACAGAAGAGTGTAAAGGGAAAAGGCCAAACACTCCCTAGTTACATTGATAGGGATGTACGTAACTATTGGGGGCCCACAGTGAGAAAGAGAGAGGGGGAGTGTGGGGGCCCAGCCCAGCTCTCTTTACGCGTTGTTGGTCCACTTTACTCGGTAATAACATAACATGTAATGGCTTGGCTTTGTTGCCAAAAACAGATCATCAGGAGGGCCCAGGATCGTAATTAAAAGAACACCACCACGTGTACGTCCGATGCTAAGTTCAATTCAGATCGTCCAACACGTCACGCTTGTTCTACCCTTGTTGTGGGACCCATTTGAAGGCGATCTTCCGATCCCATTTTAAGGAACATAAATTTCAATGCAAATACTACAAAATGAACCCTGTTTGGCAAGAAAGATTAATAATTCATCTATTCGTTTGAATGAGACTTTTTTTAAACAGAGAAGTTTGATTCGAATGAATTTAGTAAATATAACAGTGTTAGGAAGAAATTTTGTATCAATGTAAGTTTTAAAAAATAATTAATTTTGGTATAAATATTAATAATTAAACAGTAATATTAAAGTGTTTTTTTAAGAATTATTCCATCTGTCTTAAAATAATAGTCATTTTTAGAGATTTTAATTTTTTTTGGTAGTATAATTATTGCACTTTAAAAATATTAATTTTCTAAAAATACTCTAAGACATTAGCTAAAACACATGAGTTTTTAAAAAAAAATATTCATGAATTTTCAAATAAGGCTTACTAATACTAAAAGAATTATCAAATATTCAACATAATATTCACGTGGGTTTTGGGTCATGATTCACAACCATATCATATATATATTGTTAAAAATAGTGTTTTTTTTTTTTTTTTATACTTAGGTGGCACATTATAAAGAATTACTTTTTTCTAAAATAAATATTTATTAATTCATTTGGGATCTCTAATATTTTTGATAATTGAAATTATAATTTTTCAATGAATTTGTAATAATTTTTTAAAATTATATTGACAGTCTGTTTAACATGAGAGTGTCTAAGTTAAAACATCAAAAAGTCACTTAAAAATTAAAGAAGTTAAAAAATTATACAAAAGTCAAAGATTTCTTTCTATTCTTTATAACTTTTGTATGTTTTTTCTGTAAATAAAAAAAAAAGAAAAAAGAAAAAAAAAATAATTAAACACTGTTTGGTTTGTATTTTGAGATAAATTTTCAAAAAAAATAAAAATTGGAGAGCTTAGAAATATTTTTTGTTTGTTTTATTGTATATTTTGAAAAGGGTAAATCACACTGACACTTCCTGAGATTTCTGACAAATACAGGAACTTCCCCTGTGGTTTTAATAATTATAGAAACATCCCCTACTTTAACTAACATTGCCAAGATTCTCTCAATCTGTAACTGCCGTTACAAGACCTAACTAAAAGTGCTGATGTCACTCATTATAAATTATGAAATGCCAAAAATACCCTCACTACCTTCTAATTCACCTTATACTCTTGTCATCACCAGTATCAACCCGTTCACCATTGCACTCCCACAAAATCAAAAAAAAAAATATATATATATATATATGTAAGATATTTATGTATATATATGTATATATATCAAACAAATTGATTCAATTCATTTTTATTATTATTATTATTTATTCAATCAAACATATATATATTACATAAATGTGAGATGCAACTAACCAAACCCACCACAAACCACCTTCACACCTTAAATCTACAAATCTGTTAAACAACAACCCCGTTACCTCAAACCACTAGATCTATTAAATCCACCACCGTTGCCTCAATCCATTTGCGTTTGATTTCAAAAATCAATTCTACAAAAGTGTTATGGGTCTTGAGAGAAGAAAGAAAAAAATATATTGTCGTAGATGGAAGATAAAAAACTAACTTTGCCCTACACCTCATTATAAAGAAAAACAATCAATTTTGTTCGGTTTGGTCGCCTAGAAAATGCAAGAAAATAAAAAATAAATAAAAATTTATTCTAGATTAACACCTAATTGATACAAAGCAAAGTTTTGAACATTCTTAAACCAAAATAGCAAAATACCAGATAGGCATTCTCAATCCCAAATATGCAATCTTAATTCCAGACCAACAATTCACAGTTCTTTCTCCATTCCCAATCTCAATCCTAGATAGGCAAAAGCTTCAATTTCCTATTTCTTCAACATTATCCCAATCTCAGGCCCACCATTGCCATCCTTGCAATCAAAAAGAGATAATGAATCCCTTCATCTTCAGTCAACCTCATCATCCTTATTTTCTTCTCCTGCTGTTCGTCTCTCTTCTCTCTTCCTCTTCCTTATTTTCTTTTTCTTCTCTTAATCGTGACCAAGATTGCAACTAGCCATCACAAACCCAAACCTAACGCTGCTGCCATTACCTCTCACCACCGCTCTGAAAACCATAGATCTAGGGTTAGGGTTTCAGAAGAAGAAGAAGAAGAAGAAGAGAAGGATGAGAGGAAAAGCGAGCAGCGGAGAGGGAGTGGAGGAAGAAGAAAATGAAGAGGAGAATGAGGAGAAAGAAAGACGGTGATAGCGGACGGTAGACGACGAACAACGAAAATAAGGGGCGCTGGCAAAGAGAAGCTTCTCTCTCTCTCTCTCTCTCGCATTTTGATCGGATGTGAGAGAACAAACAAAATTCATTTCTTCACAGAGGGTACTGGAGAGAGGAGGAGGACCAGTATATACTTTATAAGATTAATAAAAGATCAAGGAGTATTTTCGTCTTTTTGCACTCAAATGAAAGGGTAATATGGTCATTTTGTATAGGAAAATAACATCTTTTGTGTAAAATTGACGGATTGGGGAAATCTTGATATTGTCAGTTAAAGTAGGGGAGATTTCTGTAATTATTGAAATCATAGGGGAAGTCCCTGTATTTGTCAGAAACTTTAGGGGGTGTCAGTGTAATTTACCCTTTTGAAAATAGTTTTGGAGTTTGAGAGTTTGGAATGATTTGATACTTTGTTGTACTTGAGTAGATGTGTGTGAGAGAGAAAAAGTTATTGAGAATGAGAGAGAAGAGAGAAAAATTGATTGATGTGTAAAAGAGAGAAAGTAATTTTGAAAAAAAAAAATTCAAAAAATTTGAACCAAACAAAATTTTGCAAATTTAAAAAAAAAAATTATATCTTAAGGTACAAACCAAACAAACCCTTTGTTAGTATTTTTTTTACTTCATATTTTAACTAAAAAGTCATTAAAATACTCACTTTCTATACTAGATCTAAATGAAAATATTCCATTTATTTAACGCTATTCTTTATCTTTTGCATTTTAAAATTTGGCTTTATATGATAAAAATAAAAATAAAAATTTTATTTATTTATTTTTGGGTCTGCTATAACTATAAGGGTAAATTTGAAATGAAAAAATACAAAGACCATGGAAGTATACTGGTTTCCTTAATAGGTGACACTAACTTTGAAGAGTCTCTCACTTGTGCATAATTCAACTTTTTGCATTTTCCACCAAGAAGGATTGTAAGAAAAAGACATTTTTTTCCCCTTATTAGTTTAATCTAAATCCAAACGCGCGTGAAACAGTTGCACACAGTTATAGTTATCCACACAGATATACCTTTGTCCTTGAAAAGCATCTCAACCTCCATAACCAGCTAAATCCCTCCAAAACATTAAACAATTTATAACTTGTCATTATTTAACTTAGTTTTCTTCATGATTAAAAATTTAAAATTAATTAATTAAAAAGGTAGAAAGAATTAGTAAACTCACCCATAAGGAAATAGAATGAGTAAATACACAGAAGATTTTCACAAAATAAAATACAAATACAAATTCAAATTCAAATTCAAAATAAAAAGTGAGTTGTACATATGGTGACCAAGGTAGGACATGACTCCCCTTAATATTTTCAAAATTATAAAGTAACACATATTTTATGAATAATTTTCATATTGTATATAGAAGAATTCTTTTCTCTTGTTTTTTTGAAAAATTCTTCGATTAGTTCTTTACATCGCACAAATATTCTCATAATGCATATATAATGATCCTAAATTTAATATAATACTTAAATTCTTCCATTTTATATATATTGCTATACTTATTTGGGCCACCTTTAAAATAAATCTCTGGTGTCATCTCTGTCAATTCACCGATTATCTTGTATTTGTGTTTTATTCTGAATTGTTATTATTATTATTATTGATAGCACAGTTGGGTATAGAATTAGAGAGGGTTTGCAGCTTTTGTGGGACTCCATGGAGCTGAGGTGAGAGGGTGGGGGGAGTGAGGTTGAAGCTGACAAAGTTTTTGGGGACACAAAACACTTTGGAAAAACACTTTATAAAAAGTCATTGGAAGAGAGAAAAGGTCCCATAAGAGAATATACGCTTTGCTCTTGCTGTGCTCTGCCTTGGCTTTTTTGCTGAGGCCATAGTCCAGGTCCATACCACTTTTTCACACACTTGATTTCTTTTATTTACTTTTTTTTCTATTGTTTTTTAATCTGTTGATTATATGCAATTACCGCCAAAATTTTAAATTTTATGTGCTAGTTTTTTAATAAAATATTTTGACAATAATTCACAAAGCAGTATGTGTTAGAATTTAAAAGGTATCAAAATCAATAGAGAGAAATGTAAGATAAGTCTGCAATATTTTTTCATTTATGCATTTTGATCGCATATGAATATGATGAAGAGATGAAAACAAAAGAAATAGACCATAATTGAGACTTTGCTAGTGAGACCACTAAAACTTTAACATTGATACCATAAAAGAATTTTTGAATGCATCCAATACAATCTAATACTAAAGGCCTCGTTTGGGAAGCGTCCTGTTTAGTCAAAAAGTCATTAAAAAAATTAAAAAGCTAACAACTCATACCAAAAAGTCAAAGATTCTTTTTTCTCTCTACTTTTTGCATATCTTTACGTAAAAAGTCAAAAAGTTATCCCAAACATACTAATTTTTTTAGTTCATATTTTAGTCAAATAATTAAAAAGTTACTAAATTAGCATGTTCCCAAACGAGGCCTAAGTGCCTATTTGGGAACCAAGCTTAAAAGCTGCGTTTTGCAGCTTGGGAGTAAAAAGCTAGATTGGCTTTTTTAGCATGAAGTCATTTGGAAAGTCTAAAAAATTTATATGTGAAATTACAATTATACCCTTCATGTTGTTTAGAGTTATACATGATTGAAAATGTAAACTTACTAAATTAGGTGGGGATATTTTAGTCATTTGATTGTGATATGACATGATAAACAAATATTAACCAAAAAAGCTAAAAGCAATTTTTTACCAACGTCCTAAATTACTTTATAAAAAAGTCAAAAATCAACTTTTAACCATTTTTCGAAAACATTATATTATGTGAAGAGACCTTTAAATTACATGGACCTAACTTAGATCATGAATAATTCATAGAGACGATGTGAAACAAGTTTCTAAAGTATGAATTTGTGATTCGAACATTAGAACTTACAAAAGCTCAAGGCATGTAAATGTTGTCTACAAATGCCCCAGTTAGAAGAGAGGTCAAGAGGTTGACTTGGTAGATAAGGTGTTTCTTTACTAATGTGTCGGTCGAGTTTAAGCCTATATATTGCATGATGTACCTTCTTTTTATACTTTTTCCTTCTTACCACTTGTAACAAAACAAAAACAAAAAATGTCACTTAAAATTTTGAGCGCTTATTACTATTTTGACATATTACAATATCACAAATGTTATAATTTGAAAATTGTATTGCACTAGCGCAAATGTCATTCCCCTATATATATTTTTATTTTTATATTGTTACATATAAATGTCATTTGTGATCTCTATTATAAGTAAGAATCCAGATCTTGTAGAGTGAATTGGTAAAGAAAAAGTATGAGTTTACATATTTGGCGAAGTTTAGCATTGTAAAAAGTTGGCATGGTTAGATAGTTTCAAAATTTAAATTCCTTACTGAATTTGAATAATCCTATATGTATCAATTAATGTACACACTAGTGTACTAACAGATAATGTGACATTATTTGTATAATTTTAAGTATTTGTAACTTGTATAATAAATGTGTTTAATAATAATATGATAATACTAATTGGTGCTATATGCACTACCGATCAAATTTTAGCAATGAAAACTCAAATAGCAGTCATTTAATTCATATGAGATGAGAGTTTAGATATTATTCTAGATTAGTAATTGTCCAAACACGACTTGTGATCTTCATCCTTGTTTTGTTTGGGGAGCATGAATTCAACTACACATTTGGAGTGTTTTTGACATCAAAAAGTTAAATAATCACGAAGTCTTAATTTCCTCAACAAAATAAAAAAATAAAAAATTGGAGAAATCAATGTTGACAGTAATTTCAGGGACACGTGTCGGAACGGGGGGTTGGAGTGAGGGCGATGCAGAAGAAAGTTAACGGGAACATAATCCAAAGAGGAAGGAAGGGTTGACGGAGGTGAAACGGACAAAGGCTTGCCGTTTGAGATGCTTTAAAAAGAAGAGACACCAAAAAAGAAGAAGAAAAAGAGTCATCTCACAGATTCCGTCAAATGTCTGTTTTCTAGCTTAGGGTTTGTTTGTCACGGGGGAATCATAAATGTACCCTCCTCTGTTTTTTATCCTTTTCTGACCCCATTAAAAAAGAAATCGAAATTGCAATAAACCTTTTTCCTAATATGCACTATCATACATATCTGTACATCTCTCTCTCTCTCTCTCTCTCTCTCTCTCTCTCTCTCTCTCTCTCTCTCTCTCTATATATATATATATATATGTATTATGGATTATAGAATGAATGAAGTAACCAGTTATTGAGCAAATATGTGCATCCACTTTTGCTAGTGGGACTTCCCCAAAAGTGTTTCTTTGCTAGTACTTTACTAAAAATCTTTTAGAATGCATTATTGGAATACAAAAATAATTATAATTATAGAAAACATGACCCATAGATAGATATATATATATATATAAATTTCATCTTTTATCTTATATCTGTGATTATTTATTTCTATATTTCTAATACCGTTGATATTTGATTTGAAAGTCTTGAGATTTTGCATTTCCAAAAGCCAATGTTCTTGCTCAAAATAAGAACCATATATATAGCTATAGGCCCACACACCACACACCATGCATTTTATTACTTACTTGTTTTGCTAACGTTTTCCCAAATTTTGAGTATATGTAATTTTTTTATCCTATATTTCAAGTAAGTATCAAGCTAAAGTTCTCAAGAGAAGTAAAAAAATGAGCATTTAATCGGTTCGGTTCCATTCCATTCCATATGTGAATACACTCTAACCAATTGAAACAATTAGATGGTTCACTATGCATTTTTTTTCTCTAATAATACTATATAATGAGATGGCATTTATGTATTAAAAATTATTTGTCATCTTGTGTGTTGTTACCACTATATTAGTATAATTTAATAGATTTCACTATTTAAATTTATATCACACTAAATACAAAACACTTTCATCCTCAAGACCAACTTTTAATCTCACACATGACACACCATGCACATTTGAAAGCACCAATGACAGTGTCCCAAGAAACAAAACTTGAAAAACATGATTGCTATTATTAAATTGGAAATATGTGAATGCAACATGGAAGCCTTAGTGGCATTGTTATTAGAAAATGATTAGTGGCTTACATCATGTGCTTAACACCTAATATTGGTATTAAAAATCACTAATGAAACTCGTGAAATATGAGGAAATAATAAATGGACAAGTCACTCTCCAAGTTATAAAGCATGTCTCACATTTTCTTGAACATTCTTGAGTAGTGTTTGGATAATCCTAGTTTATGGATTTGGTTACATGGAGTGAATTGCTTAATACGGTATTTGGTTGGGAGATTTGGAAAGGGATTTGGAAAGGGAAAAGGAAAAGGAAAAGGTGTGTGAAACTATGTGACATATAAGTATGTTTTATTCACATTTCACCTACCTTTTTCATTTCCCTTTCTAAATCCCTCTCCAAATCTCCAAACCAAACACGCCATAAAGGAATATTATAATTTGCCTACTTGTCAATGCTACAAGATAGAAATTCCATCCTTTACACATTGGGCAGTGTCCTCATTTTTGCTTTTCGAAAAAATTTGTTTGCTAAATTAAAAAAAAAATGATGCAAAAAATGTGTTTAGTATAACTTTTCTTCTTTTTATTTTTGTGAAAATTTAATAAAAGTAGTCTATTTAGAAGTTATGGTTTAAAAATGTTTTCCAAATTTTCAAGTTGTTGAATTTATAAGTGTAAAAATTTATGTATTATTGATTGATGTTTATTGATGTGTTTATTACAATGATTCATGATTCCTATATATAGAAGAGGGTGAGTGTGTAGTAGGTAAGGAGTAGGTGAAGTGGAGGTGGTAGTGGTGTAGTGGGTTAGGTTTAGTGGAGTAGGTTTAAGTGGGTGAAGTAGGTGATAGGTTTTAACAGCCCCCCGCAAACTCAAGGGGGATAGGAACTAGCCAACTTGAGTTTGGAGAGAGTAACAAAACAAGAAAATACATAAAAATAAAGAGGATAGGAGACACTGTATGGTCGTGTCAGACCATTAGTGAAGACACTGGATGGTGGTGTCATAACGTTGTAGAGGACACTGTATGGTGGTGTCATAACGGTGTAGAGGACACTGTATGGGGGTGTCATAACGTTGTAGAGGACACTATATGGTGGTGTCAGACCGTTGGTGAAGACACTGTATGGTGGTGTCATAACGTTGTAGAGGACACTGGATGGCGGTGTCAGACTAATGTAGAAGACAGTTTATGGGGTCATGTCGGACCGTTGTAGCAGACAATGTTGTGACAGTTTACGAAGTCTTGCTGGATCCTTGTAGAAACTAACCGGAATCAATGTCGGGACAGTTTACAGAGTCTTGTCGGACCCTTAAAAAATACACTGTATGATGGTGTATATAGGCTGCCCAAATATATATATATATATGGATATATATAGTGAGCCCTCAAAAGTCGCGCCCTCAAAAGGCGCGCCCACTTCATCAAAAGGCGTGCCCGACAGAAAGCGTCGAGCCATCAAAAGGTGAGCCGGAGACGCGGCGAGGCACGTGAGCGACAGAGTGGCGTGTCGGCCGCGTCGTCAGTGTCGATATAAACCAATGCGGAGGCTGTGCTTGAGGCAGAAGCGAAGACAAAAAAACCTGGGAAAAAACTTCTGAAAAAACTCTTCATTTTCTGAGAGAGATATTCGTTTTTCTGAGAGATTGCCTCTAAGAGCTGCAAATCTTGAAACACTCCCCTTCCGAACATTATCAGTCTGAAATTGCTATTTCACTGAAACACTCAGCAACCCAAAAAACATGGCCTCTTCTTCCCGTTCAGCTACCCAGAATATGGCCTCTTCATCCCGTGGTCTACTCACTCTCTTTCCCGACCTCAACGAGTCAACAAGAGAGATAACTGGTGTGGAGGCCCGTGAACCTCAACCAAACACCTCTGGTTTTGCTCCGTTGAACTTTCCGATGCGGTCGGTGGAGCAAAGAATGGCAGTGCAGTCGGATGTGGAGGCCAATCAGTATACATTGAAGTCATGTGTGGAAACCATGACTGCGGTTACAAATTTGTCGAACCGGCTGCAGAGTAGGACAAATGAGGTGCAGCAGTTAAACGCCCAACTGGCTCTGCTCCAACGCATGTATAAGGATGCGCGAGCAGAGTTAAGTGTGCTAAAGGCGGAAAATAAGGAGCTGAAGCGGAAGGCCACCGTGATGTTCCGATTTGGAGGTCCACCGTATGCTGTAGTGGAGGAGCAGGGAGGAGGCAACTTGCTTGGTGGTCTAGGAAGCACGGAGGCAACACCGGCAAGGACCACCCAGGACGGAGGCAAGAAGAAAAGACCGGCGGCTGAGTAGAGAAGAAAAATCCCACTGTGGGTGTGGTAGTTTTGTTTTTGTTTGTGTGGGTTTTTTTTTTTTTTTTTGATGTAAAAGTGTGATCGGGGTTGATCCCCTGATATGAATAAAATGACAAGGTTGTGGAATGTTGTTGGTGTTATTTTGTGGTGTTGTTTTGTTTAATAAGAAAAATAAAATAAAAGAAAATAATGGATAAAGAAAATAGAGAAAAATATTTGTGGATGGGTGATAAGAAAAACAGCAGTGTGATTTTTTTTTTTTTTTTTTTTTTTTTTTGGTGGAATATAAAATAAATAATAATAAGAGAATGGAAAACGGGTGATGCTTACTAACAAGGGATAGGGAAAATATATTATAATAAAATATATATATATATATATTAAAATAAAAGAAAAGGGTGAAAGAACGTGGATGAAATAAATTAAGAGAAAGGAGAGATATGATTAACGTGGGTTTGAAAGTGGGAAAAGATGAGAGAGAGGGAGATAGAGTGGGTGCATGATGATGATGTTGGGTCCATGGAGAGAGAGAGAGGGATGTCCAAGAAGCTTGTGCTTTTGATAGTTACACATTACCCAAGCTGTATGTGAAGATGCATGTTACTGTCTTACACTTCTGCAGGCTTGGTATTCTTTGTGGGGCACTTGCAACACGGGACATTGAAAATTGTATTCGAAAATGATGACATCTCCAACATGAAACGTCTTGGAAGCAGCCCAGGCCTTGTAATCAATATTCCCAATGATGGTTCAACCAGCGGAGTCCCCAACCTTGTACACTACTGCCATTGAAACCTTCAAGCCAGCAAACATGGCTACCAACAACAGAGCCACAGCTCTACACCCCACACCCAAATCCATGGCTAAGAGAGAGAGAGCAAATCGGGAAAAAAAAAAACAGCAGTGACGAGCAGAAAAGCAGCGCCAGAAACGCCAACGACGACGACGAGTAAGAGTACAACCACGGATATGTGAGAGGCGAGGTGAACGGCGATAGAGGCTAGACGATGATGCGGGTGCCGCTGCCGACATAGCGGAGGAGGGGTGTAAGAAAATGTTGAAGAAGTCAAGGTATGTGTAGAAAATAAGCGGAATAGGTTGAGGTCCGGCGGGCGGCCAAGGCGAGGTTGCCGCCCGCCGGTGAAGCGAGAAATACTAAGGTCTTAACCTTGCTCTGATACCATGTAAAAATTTATGTATTATTGATTGATGTTTATTGATGTGTTTATTACAATGATTCATGATTCCTATATATAGAAGAGGGTGAGTGTGTAGTAGGTAAGGAGTAGGTGAAGTGGAGGTGGTAGTGGTGTAGTGGGTTAGGTTTAGTGGAGTAGGTTTAAGTGGGTGAAGTAGGTGATAGGTTTTAACAATAAGAAAATAATACAACATAAAAAGGATTGTTCATCTCAAACTTTTCATTATATCATACTTTCAAAAACCAAAAATCAAAAATGAAAATAAAAAATAAAAAATAAAAACGATGGTAGACACTAGTTTATTGTTTACACTAGAAGGTTGAAAATTGATGAAATGATAGGGGAAAAAATGGATACAATCCCTAAGTTAAACATAATGAAAACCAAGTCAATCAATTACAAGTTACAAACTATACAATCCTAAGTTAAATATAATGAAAACCAAGTCAATCAATTACAAGTTACAAACTATACAATCCCTAAGTTAAATATAATGAAAACCAAGTCAATCAATTACAAGTTACAAACTATACAATCCCTAAGTTAAACATAATGAAAACAAGTCAATCAATTACAAGTTACAAACTAAGAATAAGTTCATTTTGGTAAAAAATTTACAAATACAAAAATTAATCACAAAATGTATATGAATAGATTTTTTTTTTTAAATGAATAATTTCGACTGATTTTTATATTTTCAGGAGAATTGTTTGGTAAGAGGATATTCTACGTCACTATTGACTTTAAGAAGAAAAAAAAAATCTTAACCTTTATGCAAAAGCGTAATTATTTACGGTGTGTTTGGTAACGTTTACGTTTTCAGTTTATATTTACAAAAATTTTATAAACTAGTTTTTGTTTATTTTTAGAAAAACATAAACCACAAACGCGTTTGGTAATTGACAAAATGTTTAAAAAATTAAAAAAATATACAAAAGAGTGAAAAATGGCGAGTGGCGGCGAAAAACGGTGGTGGAAAGTGGTGACGGCGGGTGGTGGGTAGCTGGTGGTGGATGACGGTGGCAGGTGGGTGGGTGACGTTGGCGGATGGTGGGTGGTAGCGAGTGGGTGGTGGTGGTGGCGGTGGCAGGTGGTGGTGACAAGTGGGTGGTGATGGGTGGTGGTGAGTAGGTTATGGTGGCGGGTAGGTGGCAGGTGGTGGTAGTGGGTGGGTGGGTGACGGTGGCAGGTGGTGGCGAGTGGGTGGTGGTGGTGGTGGTGGTGGTGGCGGCGAGTGGTGGGTGGTGGTGGCAAGTGGGTGGCGGATGGTAGGTGGTGGTGGGTGGTGGCGGGTGGGCGGTGGGTGGTGATGGTGGTTGGGTGGGTGACGGTGGTGGGTGGTGGGTGGTAGCGAGTGGATAGTGGTGGTGGTGGCGGCGGCGGGTGGTGTGTGGTGGTGGCAAGTGGGTGGCAGATGGCGGGTGGTGGTGGGTGGTGGCGGGTGGTGGCGAGTAGGTGGCGGGTGATGGTGGTAGTGGGTGGGTAGGTGGGTGACGGTGGTAGGTGGTAGCGAGTGGGTGGTGGTGAGTAGTTGTGGTAGGTAGGTGGCGGGTGGGTGACGGTGGTGGTAGTGGTGGTGGCGGTGGTGGTGGCGGGTGGCTGGGTGACAGGTGGCTGGTGGCGGCAGATGGTGGATGGTGGTGGCAAGTGGGTAGTGAGTGGTGATGGCAAGTAGGTGGCGGGTGGTGGCGGCGGGCGGTGGATAGTAGTAGCGGGTGGTGGGTGGTGGATGGTAGGTGGGTGATGGGTGGTGGTGGTGATGGTGGTAGTAGTGGCAAGGGGTGGGTGGTGGTGGCGAGTAGGTGGCAAGTAGGTGGTGGCAGCAGGTGGGGGGTGGGTGGTGGTGGAAAATGGTGGCGGGTGGTGGTAGCGGAAGACGGTGGTGGAAAATGGTGGCGGGTGGTGGCTAGTGTTGGGTGGTAAAAAAAAAAAACTGAAAACTCAAAATGAAAACACATTTTTTGTGTTTTCATTTTTTGGCCAAATTGATAAACTGAGACCACTGATTTATAAATCAAAAATTTTACCAAACAAGTTTTTATTTGAGTTTTTAAAATTTTTGCAAATATAAACAGAAAACTGAAAACGTAAGTGTTACCAAACAGCACCTTAGTATTCTTGAAGTATAAACACGTGATACTTTGTAAGGTTTTGATTGGTAGAAAGGGGTAGGGGCTCACGATTTATATTGAGGATGGGGGAATAACGTGAGGCTAAGTAATTGCTAATTGACTTGAAATATGGTCACGTGATATTCCGGGATTATTGAATAATTTCACCTGTAGAAAATACAAGAAAACTTAAAATTCAAAATTTGAAAAAAAGAAAAAAGAAAAAGAGTTAAGAATTATTATGGTAATTCAAACCCAATTTGGCTGTTTAAATAAAAAATAATATCATTAAATGGTAAAAATTTTAAATGATTTTGAGGTAATACTGTAAGGTGGTGTTTGTTTTGAGGGATTGAAGGGTGTGATTAGATTATTATCCCATTCGGACTATTAGTCCCAAATTCATTAGACTATTGTGTCCTATGGGAGGGGGTGGGACACAAATAGAGAGATAAGAGGATATGGGATTAGGTGGTGAAATGATCATTTTGACTCTCTACTGTTTAATTATGTATTATATTTGTAAAGTTCAATAAAATTTTAATGTCTCAATTTAAAAATAAAATAATTTTTGTTGAAGTTTTATTTATTTAATTTTTTAAAATATTTTTTTATAGATATTTTATTGATGTTTTATTTAAAATTTTGTTTATATGTTATTTAATTCATTATTTAAATTTTAATAGATGTTTTATTTAATTATTATTATTTTTAAAATAAATTTATTTAAAATTTTAATTAAAAAAATAACACATATTTTTATTAATATTTAATTTATTTAATTTTTAAAAAATAAATTTATTCAATTGTGTAAAGAATAAAATAAAATAAATTTTTATTTAATCTAGTTAAAAATAATTAAAATATTAAAGATATGTTTAATATTACTATTATTTAGTAAATAATTGAAAGGGTAAAATAGTCATTTGAACACTTATCATGCTCCATAATATTCCAAATAAACATAGAATTAAACAAACATGAGATACAAATTCAATCAAACCAAATAGTCCGAGACAATATGTTTTCCCAGTTAGGCAACCCAAGAGAGGGGTGAATTGGGTTATTAAAAAATTTCACAATATTAAATATAACACAATATTCAGAATTTGAATAAATAAAAACAAACAGAATAATAATTATCAATATAAAAGTAGAAGAGATAGAGAGAGAAAATCAAACACTGCGATTTATAGTGGTTCGGCACGCCAGGCCTACGTCCACTCCCCAAGGAACCTCCTTGAGAATTTCTTTACTATCAATTGAATAAATACACCACCAAGCTTGTGGATTTGGCACAGGGCTTACTCTTATCTATTGAGCCTCACTCAACAATAAATGTCTTACCCTTACAAAATCTCTCACAAAAATAAGGAATAAGAATAAGTGGTAATTGAACCCACTTTTACAATAATTCTCTCACAAAGAGTAGATATGAAAGTGTAAGAACAAAAGCTAGACTTAGATCTGAAAGTGAAAGAGAAGAATACAATTTGGAGCTCACAGAAAATTTTTTCTTCAAGTTCTTGGTTTTTCTCCACATCCAACACTTCTATTTATACACAAAAATATGCCCGTTGGACACTCCTTGCTGACGTCATGGCTTACATAAGCACGCTCCTGACGTCATGGCTTACATAAGCACGCTCCTGATGTCATGGCTTACCTAAGCACACTCTTGATGTCATCGCTTACATAAGCACACTCATTGATTTTGAATAGTCAGCAAAAGATAAAAAATAAGACTGATTTTTTTCTTTTTGTTTTATCAAACATGGAGCCACCATTTTTGTAGACAATTTAATACAAAGTTCACAACTTTCAAACAAACAAATAATTTTCTCCATCTAGTTTATAATATATATATATATATACACATATATATATAACTCCATCTTTTTCTTCTTGTTTGATTATAATATAATATAATCAATGTAATGTAAAAAATTTAATAGCGCACGCGATGGATTCTGCATATAATGTTATATAAGTTCTAATCAAAATTTTGCATACAGAAAAATCTCTATAAATAATATTTATGATGGATCTGAAAATATATGTCCTCTTTAAAATATTGTATATGTTGTAAAGACTTTATACTAAATATTTTTACCACTCCATATTAATTTTGTCAAAATAAGACAACCCATAAATATCAAATTTGTCAAAATAATACAACCAATCAATCATTTTTGTCAAAATAATATAATTAATCGATTTGTCAAAAGATGAATAGTAATTAACCCTATTTTTCAAAAAGTGAATAGTAAAGTTTTTGAAAATATTTAAAATAATCATTTTTGTCAAAATAATATAATTAATCGATTTGTCAAAAGATGAATAGTAATTAACCCTATTTTTCAAAAAGTGAATAGTAAAGTTTTTGAAAATATTTAAAATAATATTTAACATATATATTTTAAAAAGATAATATTATTTTATTTAAATAATATTTTAACAAATATATATTTTAAAAAGATAATAATTTGTGTCAAATAATATGTATATTAACTAATATATTTTAGACATCATCAAAATTAAATAATATGATTAACAATCTCCCCTTTTTTGATGATGGCAATATTTGTATGGATTTGACACAAAATAAATTTGACAAAATATTTGACAACCCTGCGACATATAATTTTCAAAATCATATTTTTTCTCCCCCTTTGACATCATCAAAATAAAGATGAAGATAAGAAACAAACACAGTGGATACAATAATCTGGGTGGCCAAAAATAAAATAAGGGGCCGGCTGTCTTGTCGGAATCATTGTGGGGATTTTGGAGCATCTCGAGCGCAGGAAGTATGGACAAACAAAAGATTTGAGCAGATATAGCAGATATGCATCGAGGAATGGAGCAATGGAGTGTATAAAAAATGACACAGATCAGAAGCAAAGATACGAAATCATCAAGTGTTTGAGAGAAAAATTTGTTTTAGCTCATTTTGTAATCATGTCATTCCTTACCTTGTCTATCAATGAGTCGGACCTGCATGAGGTGCCTGTAATGCAGGCAAATGAGAGAGTACCAGTGACGCAGGCACATGCTATGCCTGTAAATGAGGGTTCTAGTGGTATTGGCAATCGAAATGATTTCGATGCTATTAATCACACTATGGCTCTTAGTACACAGGCCATGACTGCAGTTTCCAATATGGCGCGACGATTACAAGCAAGAGTACAAGAAAATTAGCAATGGAGAGATGAGGTGTGCTTGTTAAAACAACAAGTAGTGAATATGTGTAAGGAGAAGAAACAGCTAAAAAGAAAAAATGCACAGTTGGAGAATGCAGTGCAGTATTATGCAACGGTGATAATGCCAAGACTCACAGAAATCGAAAATAGAGAGAGGCATGTAAAAAAGGCTCATGAAAAATTGTTGAGAGAAGTGAAAAAGAAAAAATCTGTGAAACCTTCTGAAAATTTACCTGTAATCGAGTAATATTTTCTTTTTCTGAAATAAAATTGTGAGCATTTCTTCCTTTATTTATTTATTATTATTATTATTTTTAAATTTTGACTTTGCACAAAAAAATTGTTTGTTGGTGCAGATAAGGAGTATGGCAGATAAGAAAAAAAATGTATATATATACTCCCCCTAAAATTATGCACAGAATATACACATGCCCTTTTATATATATATATATATATATATTTATAATGATTGTTAATCTCAAAATATGAGTCTCCCCCTGAATTAATGCACTAGAAATTTCATAAAATTGAAGAAATAAATTACCAATCTATGACACCAAAGGCCCTTAAGATCTGGCCATAAACAACTACACCAAGTGCACTAGCAAAAAAGGAGAAAATAAAAATAAAAACAAATACTTCAATCAAGGTAGAAGCAACCAATATTAAATCCAAGAGAATTTGGAGCACATATAACAAGTAAAAAAATACAACACAGTGCAACAAAAATTTTAACATGTTGATCGGTGATAACCTTGATGAACGGAAGAAATTGAGACGATTGGGTAGATCGGTGACAAATTTGTGTAGATCGGCAATGGATCTTGATGGATCAGTCACGGATCTTGATGGATCGGTGATGGAACTTGATGAATCGGTGAAGATGGTGATGCAGATTTCGGGTGGAAAAGTGATGGAGTTTGGAAGATTAGTGAGGGATTTGGATGGATGGTGATAGTGATGAAAGTGATCGATGATTTTGTGGATGGTGAAGTTGGTTGTAGGCTATGGTGAGGGTGGAGATGGAGTCGGCTAAGGGTAGAGGAAGAAGGGGAGAGCGAGACAGCAAGAGAAGGAGAAAAAGAGAGAGTAAGGGAGAGAGTGGGTGAGAGATAGAGACGGAACGGAAGAGAGAGAGAGAAAAATTATATATATAAATATATGTATATTATTATTATGGTTATTATTTTTTATAATAATAATTATTATTACAATATTTATTTTATTTAATTATTAAAAAATTATTTTTTAATATAAACATTATATTGGAATATTCATCATACCAAGTTCTGTTCTAATATAACAAAATTGTTCTTCATTTAGAGGCTTGGTAAATATGTCAGCTAATTGACAATTTGTAGGCACAAATTCGAGTTCAATGTCACCTTTGAGTACATGATCTCTCAAAAAATGATGCCTTATTTCAATGTGTTTAGTGCGTGAGTGCTGAATAGGATTTTTTGAAAGGTTAATGGCACTTGTGTTGTCACATTTTATAGGAATATGATCATTGTGAAGTCCAAAATCTTGAAGTTGTTGTTTCATCCAAAGCAATTGTGCACAACACCCAGCGGCGGCAATGTATTCTGCTTCAGCAGTTGACAAAGCCACTGAGTTTTGTTTTTTGCAAAACCAAGAGGTGAGTGAGTGTCCAAGAAAATGACAAGTGCCACTAGTGCTTTTTCGGTCAAGTCTACATCCCGCAAAGTCGGCATCTGAGTAACCAAAAAGTTCAAAGGTGGTTCCCTTAGGATACCATAATCCCAAATTTTGAGTGCCGACAAGATATCTGAAAATGCGTTTGACTGCGATGATGTGCGACTCTTTCGGTGCGGATTGAAAACGTGCACACATACAAACACTAAACATTATGTCGGGCCTACTTGCAGTAAGATAAAGTAAAGAACCAATCATACCTCGATATTTCTTTTCATCTACGGGTTTACCTTGCTCATCTTTGTCGATTTTTATCGATGTGCTCATTGGAGTTGCTGCAGACTTTGATGATTCCATTTCAAACCTTTTGAGTAGATCTTTGATATATTTCGTTTGATTTAAATGGATTCCATCATTAGTTTGTTTAATTTGTAGACCAAGGAAGTAATTTAATTCCCCCATCATACTCATTTCAAACTCACCCTGCATGTCTTTAGCAAACTCTTTGCACAAATTTTCATTAGTAGCACCAAAAATGATATCATCAACATAAATTTGAACGATTAGCATATCTTCCTTTTTGATTTTTATAAAAAGTGTTGTATCAATTTTTCCTCTACAAAAACCTTTGTCAAGTAGAAAATTACTCAATCTTTCATACCATGCTCTAGGAGCTTGTTTCAAGCCATATAAGGCTTTTGAAAGTTTGAAAACATGATCCGGGTATTTATGATTTTCAAAACCGGGAGGTTGTTCAACATAGACTTCCTCCGAAATGTATCCATTTAAAAAAGCACTTTTAACATCCATTTGATATAATTTAAAATCTTTAAAACACGCAAAAGCAAGTAACATTCTAATAGCTTCAAGTCTGGCAACTGGTGCAAAAGTTTCATCAAAATCAATTCCTTCTTCTTGATTATAGCCTTGAGCTACTAATCTAGCTTTATTTCTAGTAACAACTCCAGATTCGTCCATTTTATTTCGAAAAACCCATTTTGTACCAATAACGGGATGATCCTTAGGTCGAGGGGTCAAAAACCAAACTTCATTTCTTTCAAATTGATTTAATTCTTCTTGCATTGTTAAAATCCAGTTTTTATCATTTTCAGCTTCTAAAAATGATTTTGGTTCAATTTGTGAAACAAATGCCAAGTTACCACAAATATTTCTAACAGAGGAACGGGTTTTTATACCTTCCGCCGCATCACCTATGATGAGGTCTTTGGGGTGGCCTTGAGCATACTTCCATTCTTTTGGTAGATTTGAGTCATTTTCTGGAAGAGCATATATTTCTTGAAGTTTCTCCATTGTCATTTCTTCGTCATGTTCGCGTAATGGATTTTCTTCATTTTCCTTTTTATAAATGCTCTCCATGCTTGGTTGATTTTCTACAATATCATTACTTAAAAGATTCTTGGAAATAATATCGTTAGATTCATCAAAAACAACATGCACAGATTCTTCAACAAGTAGAGTTCTTTTATTAAATACTCTATAAGCTTTACTAGACATAGAATAACCAAGAAATATAGCTTCATCTGATTTAGCATCAAATTTTCCTAAATTATCTTTATTGTTATTTAATACAAAACATTTACAACCAAAAGCACGCAACTGACTAATATTAGGTTTTCTACCTTTCCAAAGTTCGTAAGGAGTTTTCTTAAGAATAGGTCTAATCATGGCACGGTTTATAACATAGCATGCAGTGTTTACAGCTTCCGCCCAAAAATATTTAGGCAAATTATTTTCACAAAGCATAGTACGAGCCATTTCTTCAAGAGTTCTATTTTTTCTTTCAACCACACCGTTTTGTTGAGGAGTCCTAGGGGCTGAGAAATTATGATCTATTCCTAAGTCATCACAAAACTTAATAAAATCATAATTTTCAAATTCTCTACCATGGTCACTTCTAATACTACAAATATTAAGATTTTTCTCATTTTGAATTCTTTTACAAAGTTTTGAGAAATTATAAAAAGCTTCATTTTTGTGTGCTAAAAATAATACCCATGTATATCTAGTGTAATCATCAACACAAACAAGGGCATAAGATTTTCCTCCTAAACTTAATGTTCTAGATGGTCCGAATAGATCAATATGCAAGAGTTGAAGCGGTCTAGTAGTTGAAACGATATTTTTTGATTTAAAAGAAATTCTAGTTTGTTTTCCAAATTGACATGCATCACAAAGTTTATCTTTTTCAAAAACAATTTTTGGTAAACCTATGACTAACTCATTTTTTGAAAGCTTGGAAATTAAATCAAAATGAGCATGTCCTAATCTTCTATGCCAAAGCCAACCATTATCATTTATAGCAGATAAACATTTAATGTTAAAATGAGAAGATAAATCATGTAAATCAAACACATATACATTCTCATGTCTATAACCTACAAATAAAGTTTTGTTTTCTAAGGTATTTTCAATAGTGCAATGAGTTTTCTCAAAAATAACTCTATAACCTTTATCACATAATTGACTAATACTAAGCAAGTTATGTTTTAAACCTTCAACAAATAAAACATTTTCAATAATAGGAGAGGGATTTTTACCAATACTTCCTACACCAATGATTTTACCCTTGCTATTGTCGCCAAAAGTCACATATCCGCCATCCTTTGGTTGGAGTGTGGCGAACATAGCTTTATTTCCAGTCATGTGTCTCGAACATGCACTGTCGAGATACCATCTATCGTTACTGGATTTTGTCTTGAAACATACCTACAAAAATTTGATTTCTCTATTGGTACCCATTTTTTCTTGGGTCCATAAAAGTTAGAATTTGATACCCTTGAGATATCCTTAGGAACCCACATCTTTTTTATTTTAGCAAAAGGATTTCTTTTAATAGGACATGAAGGTGAAATATGACCTTTTGTTCCACAAAAATGACATGTGAGATGAGAGTGATTAGAAGATGCATATACAAAACCATTTTTGGCAGTTTTTACTTTTGAAAAAGGTTTATATCCAATTCCGGCTCTACCAAAAGTACGGTTTTGATTCTTAAGAATTTTATCTAAAGTCTCTCTACCTTGAGTGAACTTTGAAAGAGTAGTTTTCAAGTCTTCAATATTTTCTTTTAAAATAATTTGCTCATTTTTTAAAGACTCGTTTTCTTTTTGCAATACAACTAAATGTTTTTCAGAAATTGAAGACTCTTTTTGAGTTAAAATCTCATTTTCCTTTTTCATTTTCATGGCTTCTGTACGGGGAGCAAATATTCCGGCGTGCCCGTATTCCTTTCTTCCGAGTTCCGTCGATATCCAACCACCTGCGAGCAAATGACGGTGAGCTACCCGGCGGTGTGTGGCCGGAAAACACCCTCCGACGGTCAAATTAGCACACACCTTAGAGGGAATAGAGAGAAGGGAGAGAATGTTTGAGTGTAAGGATTTTCTTACAGAGATGTTCGTCTGTTGCGTATGGGGGGCGCAGTCGTGCTTTTATACCTTCTGAGCCCCATATCCACTCCCTGTCATCTCCTGACACGTGGCTCTGCTATCCCATCTGTCAGCATAAACCATGCCATTCATCACCTGCTCTCAACTGCCTGTCAGCACAGCTGGAGCTCGGCAGCCGAGCTGCCCTACCTCGGTCGTACCATGCTCATACCTTAAGCGCCTAACCGGATAAACAAATGAAGGACCGGGCTAGGCGGCATCTCGGCAAAGCCTAGCCCGGGCTCCTCCTTTGGTCGGCCTTCTCGCCGGTCAATCAACTACCTCGGCTGACCGCGCCTTTCCGAGCGCCAGTCTCTCGGTCTGTCTGGTTTCGACCATCCTCGGACCGAGCATCCTGGTCTGACCGGTCACTTCCTGGCCGAGCAGCTTCTGCACGGTCCGGGGCAGCACACACTCAGTCCAAACTCTGCCCGGCCCAAGTTCTGGTAGCCCATCTCCGGGTGAACAGTCGATCATCTCGGCCCATTGCTCTGCTGGGCCCTCAACTTGCTCGGTCTATACCTCGGCCCAACACCGGATCATAAATCACCCTCTCAATTGCCCCTTAATCCTGTCTGCGAAAGCGTGACTGGGATTACTCACTTCGACCGAGATAACATTTCTCCGGTCGTCAAGTCGCCAAGCCTTCACCGAGCTAAACTGCTATCCTTCCCCGGTCATGTTCCTCGGCCTACAGCCTTTTCGTCGAAAGTAGCTCGGCTGGCTCTTCGTTTCTTCATCCCGTCGCTTCAATCCTGACGTAGCCATAAATGGGGACACGTGGCGAGCTCCCATTGGTCATCGAGAAGCCAACCCGCCGTTCTTGTCAGATTTTGAATTTGGGCGGTCTCTTTCGCCTATACAAACTCGCCCCCCATCGTTCCATTTTTTCCTACTGCTGCCTCCATCTCTGGCGATTCTGAAGCTCAAGCTCGACTGCCATTCTGCCATTCTTCGTGTTTAGGAAGAACACCTTCAGCCCTTCACTGGTAAGATACTCAATCCCTCTTACGTTGCTATTTTCTCCTATTTTGCACACATTAGGGTACAAAAAACGTAGCATTTAGGGTAAAGGCCATGGAATCCGTCCCAAAACTCCCACTGTTCTTGGTGTTCTTCGTCTTCCTGAAGAACATTGGAGAACTGGGGTGAACCGGGCTATGGGCCTTCTTTTGATCCAAAAAACTAACCAAACCGGGCAAACAGCATGTTTGTTTCAGCCCCAGCGAAAACCGAGATAACAAAAGGGCTTGGCCGTTCAACCGGGCTAACATCTGGTCCGCTTGGGCGACCGGGCTCCTTAGATAGGATAGACAACCGAGGTAGTTTGGCACCCTTAATGACCGAGCTAAAATCCAGCTCCTTTCGCGCGACCGCGCTAACACTTAACACTTGCCATCCTTTTCCTGCAGAGTCCAAAGGGACCACTGTCATTCCTGAGGCTCGCAGGACCGGGCAACATCCAATACCCAGAGCCAAACCCCTCAGCCGGGATACACTGGGCCGACCAAAAATGGGGAAATTCCGTTTCCTAGTGGATACTCCGGCTGCGCTGGCTACATTCAGGGAGGAGTACGGCGTCCCGGCCGATGTCCACCTGCAGCTCGCAGAAGAGGAGACCACACCTTGGGGTAGGGATGAGTGCCCCTTCACCGTGCTATCCATCGTTGAAGGGGGTCTTCGTTTCCCGCTCAACCCTCTTATAACCGAGTTCCTCCGTCGCACCGGGCTGGCACCCACACAGGTGTCCACCAACACTTATAGAATAATCAACGGCGTTCACGAATTAAACAATCGGCTAGGCATCAACTTAGGTCTAGCCGAGATACTGAGGCAATACACGATGGGCCACACCGGCGACGGTCTTGCCTATTACCTCAAGATTAGACCGGGCAGAGAGAAAATCGTGACCGGCACACCAGACAAGGATCTCCATGACGATGACTTCTTCTGGGTGTCTGGTAACTACGAGACAGCCGAGGTACCGGGCTGGATGATTAGCAAAAATTTTGGGAGCACATGTAAGCCGTGCAAATTATCTCGGTTTTTACACTTGACGTTTCTGCAGACTAATGATTCTCTTGTTTCTTTTGCAGCCATCCAAGCTTTGCAAGCCAACCACAACTTCCCCAACGTCGAGGCGATCAGGACCGCGCTTCGCTACCGCGACCGAGATTGTAACCAACTCCTCGGCTACAGTCCCACATATAGATACTCTGCTCCCCGCCGGAGTAAGGTCACCGACTTCCTCCGAGCTCCAACTCCTCCACCGGATCCTACTCTGCCAGACGTGCCCCTCGTTCGCCTGACCGAAGAACAAGAGATGGCCAAGCGCAGCAGAATCAAGAACTTGCTCACCGCCACATCCGCCGAGCTGCCGAGCGTTTCAACTCGCTCACCCATCGCCGGTCAAACCAGTGGTGCTGTGGTCGCCCTTGCCTCTCAACCGACCGGCCAATCCAGCCGAGAACCTTCTGCAAGGCGGGCCGGGAAAAGGGCTCGGGCAGACCCATCTGTCGAGCTAGTCGCCGAGCTAACTACCGAGCATCCGACTGACGCCCCCGCCCCAGTACCGGCTTGGCGTCCACAGTTGAGACACCGGGGTCAGGACATCCCAGCAACTGCCTCGATCAAGGCTGACAAAGAGCATCTGCTCGCCTTTGATCTGTCCAAAGCATTCCTACTACCGAGTGACGTGGTCGGCAGTGACCACGTCCCTGACACTCGGTTGGTCAAGTCATCCGTGAAGTCCATGGCCAGGGTAAGTCGGCGCTCTTTGGAAAATTTCACAAAGTGTTTGCCCGGTAATTTTTCTTCTCGGTCTCCTTTCTAATCTACTTCGCTTTGGTGCAGGCCATTCAAAAACAACATCTTGTCTTGGAGCGCATCCACCGGCTTAGGCAAAAGGCAAACGATACAGCCAGCCAGGTAGAGAGCCTTCAAGCCGAGCTCGGCCGGGCTAAAGCTTCTCTCGAGATGGCCAACAATGATAATAACAGGCTGCTCGGTCAACTGAATGCAGCCGAGAAAAAACAAAGTGAGCTCCAGGCCGAGGTTGACACTCTGAAGAAGGAGAAGAGGAAGGCTTGCCGGGCTGCCAACAACGCGGGTTTCAACGAGGCCGAGAAGAATTACCAGAAGCAAGTCTTTGCAACACAAGACATATACTTCAAGGCTGGCTGGAAATCCGCTTGCGAACAGCTCGGCCAGGGCTCTGACACCGACGTTTTTGCCAATCCTCCCAAAGCTTCACTACCGGTCTACCTCGTGCCATATGCCAACGATGTTTTCAGCGCTTTACAGACTGAGGCCGAGGAGGGACTTGAAGATGGGGACGGGGAGACAGATTCTGAGGAAGAAGAGGCCGAAGTGCAAGAGCAGCCTGGCAGTGAGGAGCTCGGTGAACAAGATACCGGTCCAACCGTTGACCTTGAAGCCGGCGAGGACGAATTCACTCATCTATCCCCTCTAGTTTAATTTTCTTCTCTTTTGTATTTTTGCTATCAACTCTTTTGATGTAACCGGGCTCTGTCCCCTCCGTTTGTAATGAATTTCTTATCAATGAAAATTCAAATTTTTGCAAGTGTATGCACGGTTGTAATCAGTTCTGTCTTCAGCAAAACATCTCAGTATAACTCATCGAACCGGAATACATAACACGGTCTAAGCACTTCAACAGAACAAGACAAATTCATGAACCGAAGTAGCCACTTCGGCTGTAACTAAGTTGAACAAGTCAACACTTCCAACCGGAGTAGATCATCTCGGTTGGGAATCCAAAGTTGGACAAGACACCAACTCTTCCAACCGGAGTACACCATCTCGGTTGGGAATCCTAAGTTGGACAAAACACCAACTCTTCCAACCGGAATACACCATCTCGGTTGGGAATCCAAAGTTGGACAAAACACCAACTCTTCCAACCGGAGTACACCATCTCGGTTGAGAGTCCTAAGTTGGACAAGACACCAACTCTTCCAACCGGAACACACCATCTCGGTTGGGAATCCCAAGTTGGACAAAACACCAACTCTTCCAACCGGAGTACATCATCTCGGTTGGGAATCCTAAGTTAGACAAGACACCAACTCTTCCAACCGGAGTACATCATCTCGGTTGGGAATCCTAAGTTGGACAAAACACCAACTCTTCCAACCGGAATACACCATCTCGGTTGGGAGTCCTAAGTTGGACAAAACACCAACTCTTCCAACCGGAGTACATCATCTCGGTTGGGAATCCTAAGTTGGACAAAACACCAACTCTTCCAACCGGAATACACCATCTCGGTTGGGAGTCCTAAGTTGGACAAAACACCAACTCTTCCAACTAGAGTACATCATTTCGGTCCGTAACATTAAAACAATAATCCAAGTGCTAAAGCAAAATGACTTCTATAATTTGACAAAAAGAATTTCATTCTGCTTTGCAAGCCAAAAAATTGCTTTACAAAAAGAGGAAAGTAAAAAGCTTAAAAATAATACAATTTCAAGTTGGCCGCATTCCATGGCCGGGGTATGGCTCTTCCCTCTAGATCCTCCAAGTGGTAAGCCCCCTTGCCAGCCAGACCAGTGATCTTATAGGGTCCTTCCCAATTTGCCCCTAGTTTGCCTTCTCCTGGCACCAGGGTGTTGCCCATAATCTTCCTCAAAACCCAATCTCCAACTTTGAACGGTCTGGGGTGCACTGTCTTGTTATACTTCTTGGAGAGCTCTTGTTGGTAGGCGGCCACATGGATGAAGGCTTTCTCCCGGCGCTCTTCCGCTAGGTCTAACTCCAAGGCAATAGCCTCGGCATTTAGTTCGGGCTCAAAACTCTCGGTTCTGAGGGTGGGCATTTCAACTTCCAAGGGTATGACCGCCTCCATGCCATAAGCCAAAGCAAATGGAGTTTCCCCGGTCGAACGTCGCGGGGTTGTTCGGTATGCCCAAAGGACGCTCGGTAATTCTTCAGCCCACTTGCCCTTAGCCTTTTCCAACCGGTTCTTCAACCCATCCAGTATAGTCTTGTTTGATGCTTCGGCTTGACCATTGGACTGCGGGTAGGCCGGGGTGGAGTTGTAGAATTCTATCTTCAGATCTTCACAAAATCCTCTGAATAGGCGACCGTCAAACTGGGTGCCGTTGTCAGAGATCAAAATCTTGGGGACACCAAACCGTGTGACAACGTTCTGCCAGACAAATCGCTTCACGTCTTTCTCTTTGATGGTTGCCAAGGGCTCAGCTTCAACCCACTTTGTGAAGTAATCTGTGGCCGCGATGAAGAATTTCCGGTTGCCCGGTGCTGTTGGCAATGGTCCCACTATATCTAGCCCCCACATGGCGAAAGGCCAAGGACTGGTGAGGGGAAGAAGTTCCCTGGCAGGCTGGTGGATCTCATAGGCGAATTTCTGGCATTTCTCGCACCTGCGGACATATTTTTACGCGTCGGCCTGCATGCACGGCCACCAGTACCCCTGCGAAATAGCTCGGTAGGCCAAGGACCTGCCCCCGATGTGGCTGCCACAAATGCCTTCATGAACTTCAAACAAGAAGGCCTCCACACTGTTCGGGTGCACGCACTTGAGATACGGACCGGTGAAGGACTTCTTATACAACGCGCCTGATGGAGAGAGCCAAAACCGCTCTAACTTCACCCGGATTTTGTGTGCTTCTTTCTTGTCCGCTGGAAGAGTCCGGTCTCTGAGGAACAAGAGCAAGGGGTCCATCCATGAAGGACCTAGCTCGGCGCAGAGAACATCCGTCTGCCCGGCGTTTTCAATGCTTGGCCGCGGAAGAAAGTCAATCAACAGGGGGTTTGAAGACGTGCTATCTACCATGGAAGCGAGGCCGGCGAGTTCATCAGCCCGGTTGTTTTCTTCCCGGCCAATCCGCTGGACTCTGATTGCCTCAAACTGCTTGATATGGTCCCTGACCAGAGCTTGGTACTTCGCCATCCTGTCGTCCTTCGCTTCATAAATCCCTGAAACTTGGTTAACCACAAGCTGGGAATCACTATATACCAGAAGCTCGGCAGCCTTCATTTGAATTGCGCTCTTGAGCCCAGCAAGAAGCGCCTCGTACTCAGCCTCGTTGTTAGACGCCGGGAAGCCGAGTGTGATAGAATGCTCAATGGTTAGGCCGTCCGGGGATATAAGAACGATACCTAGGCCGGCACCATGACGGTTGGACGCTCCATCAACAAAAAGCTTCCACATGTCCCCCACAAAAAGCTTCCAACAGTCAGATGGGTCCTGAGAGTTGCGAAGGGCAATGGGATCACAACTGCTCGGCTGTGCGGTGTCAAGTTTGGTGTTAACCGGTTCAAAGTCAGTGCCCCTTGGTGATTCGACACCGGACTCAGCAAGTCGGTCCGTAATGCCCAAGTCCGTAGGCGAATCACCAGGTTGCGGTGTGAAGCCGGCCGCAGGTTCTGAGCTGTCTGGAACCATTCCTCCCCCCCTTGATGATTCGGCACCGGACTCAGCAAGTTGGTTCAGAATGCCCAAGTCCGTAGGCGAATCATCAAGTTCTGAGTGGTGTGGAACCATTCCTTCCCCCCGTGGTGATGCGGTACCGGACAGAGTGGATGGGTTGGTGATACACAACTCCGTCATCGCAGCACCGGGAGGTAATACCGGGCAAACTGAGGGAACTTCGATGGTGCGCGCTAACTCCGCGGCGCGACCTTCTGCAGCCGGTTGTGCCTCGGTTGGCATTGTGTGCGTCTCATCATCTGCCTCGGCAATGTCGACCGGGCATACCGGATGAGTACCAGGTGAGAACTCGGCAACAAAATCGGCCAAGGTTTGGGCTTTGATTGCGGTGCGCGGCTGGAACTTCACATCGAACTGTCCCAACTCGACCGCCCATTTTAAAATTCGGCCTGAAAAGTCTGCGCGCTCAAACAAGGCCTTGAGGGGGAACTCGGTCAGTACGACGATGGTATGGGCGTGAAAATAATGTGCCAATTTCCTCGAAGCCATCATCAGTGCCAACGCAAGCTTTTCCAGCGGCAAGTACCTCGTCTCAGCCGGCAGCAAGGTCTTACTTACGTAAAAAATTGGGAGGTGCTTGATTCCTTCAGCCCGGACTAACACCGCACTTACTGCGTGCTGGGAGATGGCAAGGTAAAGGTAGAGTTCCTCACCGGGCTCTGGTGTAACCAACAGCGGCGGAAAAGACAAATAATCTTTGAGCTCGGCCAATGCTCGGTCACACTCGTCATCCCATGAGAACTTTGACTTCAATGCTTGAAAGAAAGGGCGGCAGCGATCTGATGACCGGCTTATAAATCGATTAAGCGCGGCGGCCATCCCGGCCAGGTGCTGCACGTCCTTAGCTGATCTGGGTTGTTTCAATTCTTGCACGGCTCTAATCTGAGTAGGGTCTGCTTCGATGCCTCGGTTCGTGACTAAGAATCCCAAAAATTTCCCGGATCCCACGCCAAAGGCACACTTCGAGGCGTTCAAGCGCAGCTTGTGCTTCTTCAGAATGGCGAACATCTCGGCTAAGTCGGACAAATGGTGTGCCTCATGTCGGCTCTTTACCACCATATCATCGATGTAAGCCTCCATTGTCCGGCCGAGCAAAGGAGCGAACATTTTGGTCACCATCCTCTGAAAGGTTGCCCCGGCGTTTTTCAAACCAAAGGGCATAACTCGATAGCAGAAGAGTCCCCTTGGAGTCGTGAAAGAGGTGATCTCTTGGTCAGGCCCATGCATGGCAATCTGGTGATAGCCGCGGTACGCATCCAAGAAACTGAGCCGATTGTGTCCAGCCGTCAAATCCACTAGCTGGTCAATGCGCGGCAAAGGGAAGCTGTCTTTCGGACAAGCTCGGTTGACTGTCTTGTAGTCGACACAAACTCGCCACTTTCCATTTTTCTTGGGCACCACTACCGTGTTGGAAATCCACCGAGGGTAGTGCACTTCCTGTATTGCTCGTGCCTCAAGCAAGTTCTTTACCTCCTCTGCTACTACCTCGGCGTGATGCAGCGCCGATCTCCTTGTTCGCTGGATGACTGGCTTTGCTCCAGGGAAGACATTGAGGTGATGGCAGATAAAGCTTGGGTCAAGGCCACGCATGTCGTAGGGCGACCATGCAAAGACTTCGATATTCGCCATCAAAAACTCAATCATCTCGGTTCTCTCCATGGCCGAGAGACTTGAACCGAGCAAGAAGAATCTGTCCGGCTGCTCGGCATCAATCCGCACCTCAACCAATTCTTCAATAGCCTTGTCTTCGGCTTTGGTGCCAACATCATCCAAGACACTCCGGTCCTCCGGTTCCTCGATCATTTGAACGAATCCCTTGGCAGCCCGGCTCCCGTTGACCGCCACGAAACATTGCTTGGACATGACCTGATCACCCCAAATCTCCTCGATTGCCCCCATAGCCGAGGGGAATCTCATCACCTGGTGGTAAGTCGATGCTACGGCTTGCATGGCGTGAAGCCATCCTCTTCCTAGGATAAGGTTGTACGTTGAAGGCACTTGTAGCACCCAAAACTCCACTTGCTTGACCACGAATCTTGCTTTGACCGGCAAGATAATCTTTCCCAATGGCCACTCCGGCTGCGAGTTAAACCCAACCAGTGGCGAAGTGGCCGGAGCCAAGTCTGTCTCACGGAGTTTGAGCTGTTTGAACGCATCATAATACATGATCTCGACCGAGCTTCCCTGGTCGATCAAGATCCGTCTAACATCGAATTCTTTGACGCGTAGTGTTACTACAAGAGCATCGTTGTGCGGCGTCTGGATACGCTCTAAATCCCTTGAGGTGAAACTAATCACATCTTTCTCCTCTGTCTTCCCCCTTTTGATGGCAGGCTGTACTGACAAAACTTCCCTCATATGCTCTGCCTTCTTGATCATGCCCCGGAGTTCGCAGACGCGCTCCGGTTCCACGATGCCGTGGATGACATTAATAACTCCTTGTGGTGGTGCATCTCGGTCATCCTGTCCCCTGGGATCGACCGGAGCCTGATTTGGTTTCACGCCGCCATCAATGTAAAGGTCCAGATGCCCGGCCGCAACCAATTCTTCCAAATGTTGTCGCAAAGGCAAACAATCCTCAGTCCGGTGGCCCCTCTCCCGGTGAAACGTACAACGATACCGCGGATTGTACCCCTTTTGTCCATCGCCCAACTTAGCAGGAAACCGAACGTACTCCTCGTCTCGGATTTTGCTAAGTATGCGATAGATTGGAATCTTGAAGACCGTGGTTATGCCAGTCCTTGCCTTCATTCTCCTGTTTGCGTCCTCAACGTCATCTCGGGGGTAGTCATCCCGGTCATTCCGACGTCCTCTACCCCGGTTTTTACGATTTGAACCTCGGTCTGATTCCTCTGCTCGGTCATTTGAGCGGCTGGACTCTTGCCCAACTGCGTGCACTTTGCCTGCTGTCTTCTTGTCCGTTCCTACCGGAGTGGCCTTCACGGTGGAAGCTGACGCATCATCCTCTACTCGGATGTGCTCATTAATGCGCTGCATGAGCTGGCCCATGGAGGTCGGTTGGTGCATGGTAAGCGAGTCCCGCAGTCTATGTCCGACCGGGAGACCACGCTTATATTGCGTGATTGCAAGGTTGACCGGGCAATCTAGGATCTCGTTGAAGGTTTCCCAATACCTTGAATTGTATGCCTTCAGTGTGTCGCACGGTTCCATCTTGACACTCAGCAAGTGATCGACTTCCTTTGGTGTTTTTGTGTTGGTTTTGAAGCGCGTAACGAACGCTTCGGCCAACTGATGCCACCGTTGTATGCTCCCTTCCGGCAACCTCTCAAACCACTTTAAGCCCAGCTCACCTAAATTGGACGGGAAGATTAGGCACATAAGTCCGTCATTGCGCCTATGTCCGGCCATGACCTGTCGGAAATGGCTCACATGCATATAAGGATCGGTTTTTCCGTCATAGAGCGTGAACTTAGGCTGGTGGAAACCTGCCGGAAGCGGCGTTGTTTCTATTTCCAAAGAAAAAGGGGTGGCACTCAGTCTGGCCAGGTCTGTATCTTCAAATATTGGCACTGTTTGGCGGGGTGGAGGCATTCCGACCTCCTCGCTGGCATGAACCCCGTAGGAGAGCCGCTGGAAAGCTGGTATTCTCTGAGCTTCGCGCCTGCGAGCCCGCTCCCTTAACACTGCCCGTAGGTCCTCTGACTGAGCAGAATAAGAGTACCTCGACGTCGTCGCCGGACGTGAGGGTTTGTAGGTGCTGTCTTGCGCGCTAGACTTTTCTGCATGCATGTCGGAATCACCAACCTGGTAACTCCTGGTGATGGAAATGGACTGAGTACGTCGCTGACTCTGATCGCCTGACCGGCGGGATGGGGTGCGCTCACTGTGGTCTCCCACTCCAGTTACACTTTTCCCTTTGACATGCCGCTTAAGATCCTCCATCTCCGCCGCCATCCGCCTGATGACAGCGTCTTGGTCCTTTAACTTGCTTTCCAGTCGCCTGGCGTGTGAGTCTCTCCGCCGGTGACTGTCTGGACTCCGTGAACGCCCATGACTCCTTCCGCGCTTATCCCGCGCGTCTCCTGACTGTCCTCCAGTTGGCGTCTCCAAGTCAGCCATTGGATGGACGGCAGGAGGTCCCTCTCTCCTTCGGGTATACTCCGGGGTGGCTCCGTCGATGGCGGACAACGGGAACTCGTCGTTGTTCGCCATGGACGGCGATCAGATGAACCTGGAAGACAAGGTTTTGTCTGTCAAGTTCCCACAGACGGCGCCAATTGTACGGGGAGCAAATATTCCGGCGTGCCCGTATTCCTTTCTTCCGAGTTCCGTCGATATCCAACCACCTGCGAGCAAATGACGGTGAGCTACCCGGCGGTGTGTGGCCGGAAAACACCCTCCGACGGTCAAATTAGCACACACCTTAGAGGGAATAGAGAGAAGGGAGAGAATGTTTGAGTGTAAGGATTTTCTTACAGAGATGTTCGTCTGTTGCGTATGGGGGGCGCAGTCGTGCTTTTATACCTTCTGAGCCCCATATCCACTCCCTGTCATCTCCTGACACGTGGCTCTGCTATCCCATCTGTCAGCATAAACCATGCCATTCATCACCTGCTCTCAACTGCCTGTCAGCACAGCTGGAGCTCGGCAGCCGAGCTGCCCTACCTCGGTCGTACCATGCTCATACCTTAAGCGCCTAACCGGATAAACAAATGAAGGACCGGGCTAGGCGGCATCTCGGCAAAGCCTAGCCCGGGCTCCTCCTTTGGTCGGCCTTCTCGCCGGTCAATCAACTACCTCGGCTGACCGCGCCTTTCCGAGCGCCGGTCTCTCGGTCTGTCTGGTTTCGACCATCCTCGGACCGAGCATCCTGGTCTGACCGGTCACTTCCTGGCCGAGCAGCTTCTGCACGGTCCGGGGCAGCACACACTCAGTCCAAACTCTGCCCGGCCCAAGTTCTGGTAGCCCATCTCCGGGTGAACAGTCGATCATCTCGGCCCATTGCTCTGCTGGGCCCTCAACTTGCTCGGTCTATACCTCGGCCCAACACCGGATCATAAATCACCCTCTCAGCTTCATTTTCTAAAACATTTATCTTGGAAGTCAATGATTCATTTTCTTTTGATAAACTTGAAATTACTTTCTTTTGACAATTATTTTCAAACTAAGTTTCTTAAATTCTGCATGTAATTCATCAAAAGCTAATTGTAATTCATCAAATGTAAAGGATTCGTCATTTACCTCATTTTCATTTCCAAGTGCCATTAAACATAGGTTAGCAACCTCGTTTTTGCAAACTTCGGTTTCTGTGTCGCTTTCATCACTATCTTCTCCCCATGCTGCAATCATAGCTTTCTTTTTGTCCTTCTTGAATTTTTTCTTAAGTTCTGGACATTCTGATTTGTAGTGTCCAGGTTTGTTGCATTCATAGCAGGTTACTTCAGATTTTTTGTGATTTTCTCCTCTTTGAAAATCCCTGCTGTTGAAGTCTTTTCTGAAAAAATTTCGTACACCTTATTTCTTTCTCACAAACCTTTGGAACTTTCTAGTGATGAATGCCATTTCCTCATCCTCATCTGAATCATCTTCCTTATCCTCTTGATGTTTCGAGGTGGATTTGAAAGCTATTCCTTTCTTCTTGTTGTTGTCTTCCTCTTCCTTTCCTTCTTGCATTATGAGCTCATGAGTTAAGAGAGATCCCATTAACTCATCTAGACTTAGCTTTGATAAATCCTTGGCTTCGGTAATGGCAATGACTTTTGTCTCCCAACTTTTTGGCAATGACCTAAGCACTTTTCTTACAATTTCAGCATTAGTATATATTTTGCCAAGAGAAGTTAAACCATTAATAATATCAGTAAAACGAGTAAACATTTGAGGAATAGTTTCATCAGGTTTCATTTTAAAAAGTTCATAATTATGGACTAGCAAATTGACTCTAGATTCTTTAACTTGTTCGGTTCCCTCATGAGTCACTATAAGCTTGTCCCAAATTTCTTTAGCGGTTTTACATGTGGAAATTCTATTGAACTCGTTGGCATCTAAAGCGCAGTACAACATGTTTGTAGCTTTGACATTAATTTGGGCCATTCTAGTATCTGATTCATCCCACTCATCTTCAGGTTTTGGTACCCTAAGTCCATCTATAGTTTTGGTAGGAATTTTTGGACCATTACAAATAATTTTCCAACATTCATAATCATTAGATTGAATATGTATGGTCATCCTAGTTTTCCAATAGCTAAAATTTGTGCCGCTAAATAGAGGTGGCCTATTAGATGCTTGTCCCTCGGGTAAGGAATAACTAGGGGTTGCCATGATCTACTCTAAGACGGTTAAGTCACAAACACTAGAGTCTAGGCTCTGATACCAATTGTTATCCCAGTTAGGCAACCCAAGAGGGGGGGTGAATTGGGTTATTAAAAATTTCACAATATTAAATATAACACAATATTCAGAATTTGAATAAATAAAAACAAACAGAATAATAATTATCAATATAAAAGTAGAAGAGATAGAGAGAAAAAATCAAACACTGCGATTTATAGTGGTTCGGCACGCCAGGCCTACGTCCACTCCCCAAGGAACCTCCTTGAGAATTTCTTTACTATCAATTGAATAAATACACCACCAAGCTTGTGGATTTGGCACAGGGCTTACTCTTATCTATTGAGTCTCACTCAACAATAAATGCCTTACCCTTACAAAATCTCTCACAAAAATAAAGAATAAGAATAAGTGGTAATTGAACCCACTTTTACAATAATTCTCTCACAAAGAGTAGATATGAAAGTGTAAGAATAAAAGCTAGACTTAGATCTGAAAGTGAAAGAGAAGAATACAATTTGGAGCTCACAGAAAATTTTCTCTTCAAGTTTTTGGTTTTTCTCCACATCCAACACTTCTATTTATACACAAAAATATGCCCGTTGGACACTCCTTGCTGACGTCATGACTTACATAAGCACGCTCCTGACGTCATGGCTTACATAAGCACGCTCCTGATGTCATGGCTTACCTAAGCACACTCTTGATGTCATCGCTTACATAAGCACACTCATTGATTTTGAATAGTCAGCAAAAGATAAAAAATAAGACTGATTTTTTTCTTTTTGTTTTATCAAACATGGAGCCACCATTTTTGTAGACAATTTAATACAAAGTTCATAACTTTCAAACAAACAAATAATTTTCTCCATCTAGTTTATAATATATATATATATATACACATATATATATAACTCCATCTTTTTCTTCTTGTTTGATTATAATATAATATAATCAATGTAATGTAAAAAATTTAATAGCGCACGTGATGGATTCTGCATATAATGTTATATAAGTTCTAATCAAAATTTTGCATACAGAAAAATCTCTATAAATAATATTTATGATGGATCTGAAAATATATGTCCTCTTTAAAATATTGTATATGTTGTAAAGACTTTATACTAAATATTTTTACCACTCCATATTAATTTTGTCAAAATAAGACAACCCATAAATATCAAATTTGTCAAAATAATACAACCAATCAATCATTTTTGTCAAAATAATATAAGTAATCGATTTGTCAAAAGATGAATAGTAATTAACCCTATTTTTCAAAAAGTAAATAGTAAAGTTTTTGAAAATATTTAAAATAATCATTTTTGTCAAAATAATATAATTAATCGATTTGTCAAAAGATGAATAGTAATTAACCCTATTTTTCAAAAAGTGAATAGTAAAGTTTTTGAAAATATTTAAAATAATATTTAACATATATATTTTAAAAAGATAATATTATTTTATTTAAATAATATTTTAACAAATATATATTTTAAAAAGATAATAATTTGTGTCAAATAATATGTATATTAACTAATATATTTTAGACATCATCAAAATTAAATAATATGATTAACACAATATATCCCAGACTAACAATCTGATAAATTTCAATATCTTTTTATCCAATCCGTCCAAATAAACCCATCCAAATTTTATATATATATATATTGATATAGATGTAGATATAGAGCTGTGTGGTGTTTTTGGCTGGCGTGGGGTTAGTTAAGTTCATGCATGAGCTGGATCCACACTCAACGGAGAGACCCACTTTCAAATAAAAAATTATAAAATAATAATAATAATAATAAAACTCAGAAACAAGTTCAGAAAGATGAGAACTTGTTCAAGCACAACACAACCATCATGTCTTCATTCTCATATACAACAAATTATATGCTCTAAATTTTCTCTCTCTTTCTCTTCTCTCTCCTCAACTCTATTTCAGGGAACTCTGGGTATCTCCGCTGTTTAACTTGAATTGGGTACGCTTGCTCTGTTGATGTAAAAATTCAGATTCCTCTGCTTCTTCTGGGTCTGTATCTATATACACATACATGTGTTTTCACATGTGGGTTTGAGTTTTAAAGAAATGAATTTGGTAAGTCAAACTGCAAAATCGATGTCTATGCCCAACTCTAGTGTTTCTTGGAAGTCCGGCGAACCCGACCCTTTTCCGGCTGGTCTCCGAGTACTTGTTGTTGATGATGACCCGACTTGTCTCATGATTTTAGAGAAGATGCTTCTAAACTGTCTCTACGAAGGTACATATACATATACATATATATATATATATATATATATTTGCATAATCTTGAATAATTGAATTTTGTTGAGGGTTGACTATTTTGGGTTGTCTTTCAAGTTGTGTTGTTCTAATCATTTCTGTGATTGAACATGTTATTCTTTTCTTGATTATTACAATTTGTTGTACGTACTATGCTATTAACATCAAGATTATGGTTATGTGATTAGGAATCTGTGGTTACATAACAACTTTATATGCAAGACCAACTGAGATTTTGGTCACATAATATTATTAGTTTTGATTTTGTTCAGATTTGGAAATGGGTTATATGTTCAAAATTGGAATTTGGTGTGACAAGGCATCTTATGTGTTCAACTTCTAATAATTCTTGAAGTTGTTCACTTCGAGACTAAGAGGTTGGTGTAATGAGTCAAGTCTTTTGGTTGAGTGCGATTTCTGTTCTCCTGTTCCCTTTCAACTAAAAAAAGTGTTAGACTTGATTTAGGGATCCATTTGTTTTTGGTTTTTATTGAGCAAAGGTTAGTCTTGTTTTGAGTCTGGCCTAGTGGATGAGATGCTCCTTTACTGGATGTGATTCCTTAGTTCGGGTCCTTTCTTTTCTGGACGTGATGCCTCAGTTCAAGCTTTTTCGCTGCGAGTGCATTATCTTTTCTCTTGTTCCCCTTCTTACCAAAAGGAATTATTAAAGTTGATTTAGTGATCTACGTGTTTTTATTTTTGGTTTTTCATTGAGCAAAGGTTAGTATTGATTTGAGTCTGGCCTAGTAGATGAGGCGCTCCTTTGCTGGGTGTGATGCCTTAGTTCAACTCTTTTCTTTACTAGACGTTCTATTCGAGCCTTTTTGATGTTAGTGTAGTTTCTCTTCTCTTGTTCCCCTTCTACCAAAAAGTATTATTGAACTTGATTTAAGGATCCATTTGTTTTTGTTTTTGCTTAGGGGTTTAGGGGTTTCATTGAGCAAAGGTCATTCTTGATTTGTGCCCTTATGATAGACAGACTACACCTTTCTTCTACTGGAGTGTATGTCTATGTCCTTAATCCAAGAATCTAAGAGGTTGTACTCGTGTGATTTATGGAATAATTGACTCAAATTTTCTGAGGTTTTTAGTTTTTTTATTATATCAAGGAACCCTTGACCCCACCTTTAGTGAGACTTGGGGTAAAACTCGGATATGTGCTTTATGGAATAAGTGACTCAATTTTCCTGGGGTTTTCAGTTACCAAATGCAATCGAGCGGAGATGGCATTATCACTGCTACGAGAGAACAAAAATGGTTATGATATTGTTATAAGCGATGTCCACATGCCTGACATGGACGGGTTCAAGCTCCTCGAGCATATTGGGCTGGAAATGGACCTGCCTGTAATCAGTAAGCACCTTGGTTTAGTCATTTCAGATGGTTTAACCGTCATTTTAAACACTGATAGTTGGATCTTAATAACAATTATATTCTGAGATCTGATTTTGTGCTTCTACAGTGATGTCCGCGGATGATGGTAAGAGTGTTGTGATGAAAGGTGTTACTCATGGTGCATGCGATTATCTGATCAAACCGGTTCGAATTGAGGCATTAAAGAATATATGGCAGCATGTAGTTCGGAAGAGGAAGCATGAGTGGAAGGATATTGAGCAATCGGGAAGCATAGAAGACGGAGAACAGCAACAAAAGCAGACAGATGATGCAGATTTCTCATCATCAGCAAATGAAGGGAGTTGGAGAAAGAGGAGGAAGGATGAGGAAGATCAAGTGGAGGATAGGGATGATACATCTGCGCTAAAGAAGCCACGAGTGGTTTGGTCGGTCGAGCTCCATCAACAGTTTGTGGCAGCTGTAAATCAACTTGGCATTGACAGTAAGAGTCTTTACCCATTTCTTTCTTCTTCTTTTTTCCCCTCATCTTCTTCTCACGCATACTTTGCTTTGCCTGTCCATGCTTTTTCCTTGATACAATTGTTGTATAACTTGTATTAGTTGTACTATTCATTCAATAATAAGTGCACTATCTTCTTCTACATCTGCATATCTATCTTTTCTCGACCCTATGGAAGACGCTTGCAAAGTACTAGCAGTTTACCTTGGAGTTATGTGAGAAGTGCTACATGAATAAGATCTTATGGTTGGCTCCTAGATTATGTGCTTATGATTGCTTTCTAATTGACAGACTTTTGGTTAAAAAAATTGTCCACATGTCAGCTTATAGATAGAACTAACCTGATGTAACCAATCCTCGTATCCCAATCAATTGGGGTTGGCTGTTGATGAATGTTTCCATTAACCATGATTCTATTGCACTTCTTCACTGTTGCATCTACCGCTCTTCGTTATGCTCGATCAAACCATCTGAGTCTGTTTTCTCTCAATTTTTCTTCAATTGGCACTATTCCTACTATTTCACAAATGTATTAATTTCTAATTCTATCTTTCCTGATCCTATTTATTGGTAGAACTGATTATGAAAATTGGTTTATTCTTATTCAACAAACTGCTGTTATATTTCCTTTTTTGTGTGTGTGTGTTTCTCTCATATCGTCACATTTGATAAATGACTACAGAGGCTGTTCCTAAGAAAATTCTGGAGTTGATGAACGTTCCTGGACTCACTAGAGAAAATGTTGCCAGCCACCTTCAGGTATGGAGATATTTTTCTTGAAGTAGTTCATCTGTTACAAACTCTCATACTGTTAATTATTCACAATTTTTTTCCTGCCTTCCTTTAAGGATAACTTACAATTGTATCCATTTGGTGCAGAAATATCGGCTATACCTCAGAAGGCTAAGTGGAGTATCACAGCACCAAAGTGGACTCAATAACTCTTTCGGAGGACCTCCAGACGCAACCTTTGGGTCAGTGTCTTCATTCAATGGGCTTGATCTTCAAGCACTTGCCACCACGGGTCAAATCCCAGCACAAAGTCTAGCCACACTCCAAGCAGCAGCCTTGGGAAGGTCCACCACCAAATCTGGCATATCTGTGCCCCTCATGGATCAAAGGAACCTTTTCAGCTTTGAAGGTCCAAAATTAAGATTTGGAGAGGGCTCGCAACAGCCACAACAAAGCAATAACAACAATAAACAAATCAACTTACTTCATGGGATTCCAACGACCATGGAGCCAAAGCAACTTGCCAATTTGCACCAATCGGCGCAGCAGTCTTTCAGGGGCATGAATATGCAAGTGAACAACGCCCGTGGAAACCAAAATAGCTCTTTACTGGTGCAAATGTCTCAACCACCGCAATCGAGACCGCAGATATTGAATGATACCAATGTAAATCATCTTTCAAGGCTTCCATCATCCTTACCGCAACCTACTTTATCAGGCGGGATGCCAAGTAGTGCTGCTTTTGCAAGAAATGGAATGGTTGACAATGCAAGAGGAGCGGTGTACAATTCAGTTTCTCAGGCCTCTTCAATGGTAGATTTCTCAATAACCCAAAACACAGATTTGCCGGGCAATAGTTTTCCGCTTGCGAATAATCCATCTGCCATCACATCGAAAGGGGTGCTCCAAGAAGAGGTTAACTCCGAAATGAAAGGATCACGAGGATTTGCTCCTAGTTATGATATTTTTAGTGACCTGCATCAGCACAAATCCCAAGATTGGGAGTTACAGAATGTGGGCTTGGCCTTCAATGCCTCCCAACATTCAAACATGCAGGGCTGCCTGGATGTCCAGCCGTCAGTTTTGGTCCACCAAGGGTTCTCTTCAAACCAAAACAGTTTGCAGAACAGAAATACTTCTGTTGGCAAAGTAATGTTCTCAGCCGGGGAAGAGAGTGGACATGGGAATGCCCATAACATCGACCAACAACTTAATACGTTTGTTGCTGACAATTCATTTATTAAGGCCGAAAGTCTTCCTGAAGCAAGCTGTCAGAACATGCTATTTCCTGAACAGTTTACTCAGGAAGACCTTATGAGTATACTACTAAAGCAGGTCAGTTATCTGGTTCTCAATCCTTCTTGTAGTATATGCCTTTTGAAGCCTTTATCATTGTTTGAATGTTGAAGAATGCCTACTTGGTTGTATTTTTTTGTTTTTTGTTTTCTGTTTTCCTTCTTCGGAAACTTGCATAAAACTTGTTTGTTTTTTGAAAATTATTTTAGAAATTTTTTTCTTAAAACCATGTACTTTTTGGGAAACACCAAAAAGAAGTTTTTGAATTTTTGAAAACTGTTTTCACATAAAAATCAAAATGATATGAAAATGATGCATGCTTTCAAATTTTCCATTATTCTTGTTTCCAAAAACATGAAAATGAAAACAGATCCACACAGTCAGTGCATTATTTTACTAATCTCAAATTTCTCGTTACGTTGCAGCAAGAAGGCCTTGGACAGGTTGCAAATGAGTTTGGTTTTGATGGGTATCCCTTGGATGATCTTCCTGTGTAGGACATGCTTCCTGCTCCAGCTCTATCTATTGTTGCAGCTTCTGGTGTACATAGTTGCTATTACTTCCGAGTTCAACTCACATCCTTTCTGCAACTAAAATGTGAAAATTCAGTTTCCCTACTTCAAGAACACATAATATTGATCTGCATCTTCTGGTTGTGAATAGCTTGCTGTGCTCATCCAATTTGGAGATTAGGGATCAGATAGAACGTTCATTTCAGATGAATCAAATTACATTGGGAGTCATTTGAAGTGGGAGGAAAAGCATGGAAGGCTCAGCTGCACGATTTATGCCAAGGCGTATGAGCAAATTTTTGACTGCTTTTGTAGGTGAATCTAGCAAGAACTAGTGTTTTTCTTGGGCTTGTGAAACATGTTTGGTGGGTAATATGCAAAGTTTGTTGTGCTTTATGGATGATTAAGAATTTTGGTTCTAATAATATGATCGAGTTGTTGCTTTAGGGCTTCAAACTATATATAATGTACAGATTTCATCTGATTGCTCGAGATACAAGTCTTGATTGTTTTTTTTGTACTTGTATGTTTTTTAGTCACTTTTCTGTACTCAAAAGATTGAATTCTGATTTTATGCTTTTATGAGCTTTGCTGATAATCACCTCCTTACAACGTCTCGTATTTTTCTCATACCTGTTTCTAGTTGCTCTATATATGATTTGATATTGAAAGAATAAATAGTAGAAATATTTATGTATGATTTTCAGTGACAAAAAAAAAAAAAAAAGGGTTCATAGGCATACAAGCTTTAGAAAAAAAGTGCAAATATGCATACATATTTTGAAATGTAATATACCTTTTTTTTGAAGTACAAAAAAAATGTCAATTATAAAGTTAGCAAAAAAAAAACTTATCTCCTCTATCACTAATAAAGTTATCATTACTAATATTTCCAATAGAACAGATATGCTTGCTAATATGTACTTTTTTATTCTGATAAATAACACCTTGTGGATTTTCTGAATAATATTAAAATTTCCAAGTAATAAAATTATGAATAATAACTGTACAGCCTCAAATAAGGAAGAAAATGAAAGGAAAACCAAACAGGAAGACTTTCCATGGCTTCATATCACAACCTCTCTACAAAGCTAGAGAATGAAAGAGCCTCTAGAACAGAACAACGGGGGGAAATTTTCTTGGAAAATTTCTAGCAACTGAAAATAATCTAGCATTCTATGAAGTTGTCGCACTGGGAAAAACAAGCAGCTGTAACACTAATCAATTGTTGTATCATCCGTTCAATGTATACAAATGAAAAAAATACAACAATGAATTAAACTGATAAATCTCATACAATGCTGTGTATACAAATACCAATCTCTATACTTTTTTGTATAATAGCTTTAACAAATGGAAATTCTGATGTCCCCAAAAAATCTACAGAACAAGACCATCGACCAACCAAATAGAGTGTTAGAACCTCCTGCATAACCAATAGTACCTCAAACGCAATTCTGGTAGTCACGATCGTCAAAATTCCCAATAGATCGTCATCCAAATCATCGAAAGAATGAAAGATAAGCACCAGCGACAAAACTGAGCAGCCATGCCTAATCTAATTGCTATTGCTGCATTAACATGAATACTACGACTGCCAAGAGTACCGAAACACCTATGGTTGCACCTGTCTTATAAGCATTACTTGCTGGAAGTACTGTGGGAAGAGAACATTCTTCCCCGTTGAAATATACCTTACTTGGGAACCCATCCCCACCTGCCACTTTGATTCCAGGAGTATTTTTCTTCGTAAACGAGATCACAGACTGTTGTTTTCCGGGCACCCTAGGATTTTGCTGTGGGTTGGTTCCATCTTCTGTTTCCGCTACAAGATAGTTCAAGCCCGGAAGCCCCTGCATGAATATCGTATTGTTCACACCATTCGGGGAAAGAGAACTTCCATTAAACGAATATAGTTTTTCAAAACCAAGAGCTGCTTTGTCCATTTCCACCGCGGCAAACCAATCAACAAAGGAAGCATCGTCCCAATTGAAGATCGTGATCCTTGCAGTCCACCCACGACTGTAGTCTGTGTATAAATGCCAGTTGATGCTGACACCACAGTTGTCTCCACATGGTAAGGGATTTGACCTGGGTAGGTGCTTAAGATCAGCCCAAGCATTAGCCAGATCAGTTCGATTCTCAAATGGAACAAGAAGAGCCTGAGATGGAAGCAGAAGAGCCGGGGCAGTAGTACTACAAGCACCATTGGAGGTACTAGGGCACCCACAAGCACATGTTTTGCAAGGGATGACGGATTCATTGTAATAAGCAGAAAACGAGACGCAGCACCTCGGGCTTGCTCCCTTTGGCTGTGTGATGTTGCACACCACCTGCCAGCTTGCAAATGCAGTTTTATCCGATGGTAGCCCACTAGAGTCTGGGAATTGGCTAGGACTCACCCGCACTGGAGGTCCACACTGATAATCCGGGTTAAGCGTGCCGTTGATCTTCCAGTTCTGTGGTGGCGTGAGCTGTGAACGGTTGAGATCTGGTGGCATTTTGAAAACATTAATCTGGAAAACTGAAGTTGATTTGCTCGGGTCCATTGATGGTGGCAAGATTGTACCATTTCGGCAACAAAAAGGAATCATTCCAAGGGTTGTGTCGTTGGTCTTCTCCAGAGGAAGGTCAATTAGGGTTGGCCTTCTTTCGCAATTCAATACATTGGAAAAGTCCAAATCCTTGTAGTATTGGCCTTGCCGACCAAATACGCAGTCTGATGAATCGACAAGATATGGATAAGCCCCTTTCATAGTGTAGATAAACTCATCTCTCATCCAGTCCCAACTTAATTTCCAATTATCAAGGCGGCCAAGAGGGTTATGGTTTGAGATTGTGACTTGAGCCCAGTAGTTTGAATCATATGTTCTGATCACATCATACATTATTGTAAGATCGCCATTTTGGCGGGGTAGAAATTCTTTGCCTGTGGTGGCATTACTTTTAAAATTTGGATCTTTGGTACAGCAGACTTGCATTTCACTCGTCCCTGCAAAATCCAGAAACAACAAATGCACAGATCAGCATAGGTGAAAACACAGGCACATCAACCTTAAAAACCTAACTTGCAAAGAAACAACAACATTCCGATGAAATTACGAATCAACGAATCTGCAATGGGATACGAGCAGGCAAACGAAAAGGGCAAATCAAAAAGGAAGAAAAGAAAGTAGATATTCGATCACAATGTCACGAGAACCCACTTTTTTCCGTCTTTTTTTCTCCATTTGTAATATTCATTAACAGAGAAAACTCAAACTTGTGTATGTTGTTTAATGGTCACATCACCATAAGCCGGTTGAGTACTAAAAATTCTGAATTGACTCCAGTATAGGAAATTTCATGTCTGAGCTGGAATAAATACACTGTTTTCCCTCGTACGCTTTTGATACTTTAGACTTCAGAAAGACAAATAATTGCCTCTCCTATCAAAGTGAAACCCATCCTATATCAATTCAGGAATGGTGCTCAAATAATTGATGGGTTAGATTAGGCAAAACCCATTGCTCAGGAATTGTACATTGTGGTACTGGTTATGAGTTATAAGAATTAAGATTCTCCTGGTTTGTTTCGTAAGAGAAACATCTAGCATTCCTGGTGTACAAGGCGAGGTGTTAGTAATGAGGCTGGTTTACATGCTGAATGAAAACGTGCAAAGTAATTTCATTATCTTTCGAAAATATGTTTTGCCACAATGACAGCTGAAGCACATATGTTAAAACTTGTGTTGTTGATATGCATCTACTTCCCCTCTTCTAATTTTTTAAATATTCTGACCCTAGTTTTCCATCATCTTCTCTTCATCTTGATTATTTTTTAGAGAATTACTTGTGGCGATGACGGGGGCTGGTGCAGGGCCATTGTTTTTGGTCTATGGTTAACACTTTCTTGTTTCAAAGGCCACAATCATTTTAAACATAGTTTTAAGGTATTAGTGATATCGGCTGATATCAAACAGAATATAGATGTGGGCGATATTTAATACCCTGATTTTAACCGATACATAATAAATTTATCCTACATTCCCTTTTCTTTTTCTTTTCTTTTTGTCAATCCTATGGCCATTAGTTTATTGACATTATCATAGAAAGTTGTATATATACAGATACTACGATATAAAAACCTCAAGGACAATGCCCCAGATCTATACCACACTAAATAACAAAAACAGCAACATATAAAATAACAAAAACCCATTAAAACAGTTTCTCCAATTCTCCAAAATGTCATCTTATGTAACAAAATTCCAAGATTTCATTTCCCTTTCCACAAATTCTAAGCAAACAAACAGAGACAAAATTTTGAATAGCAGCAGCAAAAAATAAATAAATAAATATCAAATCAAATCAAATCAAACCCATCATCAATATATCAGAGTAACAAAACCCATTAAAATAGATTCTCCAATTCTCCAAAATCTCATCTTATCTATCAAAATTCCAAATTTTCATCTCTTCCCACAAATTCTAAGTATCCAAACAGAGATAAAAGATCAAATCAAACCCATCAATATATGCAGAACACATTACCAATAGCTACAAATCTGCATATATAGAATCAACAGAACTGAAAATAAGCAAACAAACAGAGATAAAAATTTGAATAGCAGCAGCAAAAGAAATCAAATCGAACCCATCATCAATACATCAAAGCAACAAAAACCCATTAAAATTAGTTTATCCAATTCTCCAAGATCTCATCTTATCTAACAAAATTCCAAACTTCCATCACTTTCCACAAATTCTAAGTATCCAAACAGAGATAAAAGATCAAATCAAAAGCCCATCAATATATGACAGAACAGAACTGAAACAATGAGAATATATATACCTTGCAAAGTGGGTTTAGGGCAAACAAACCCATCATTGGCGAGAGAGATATTCGAAGGCATAGGAACACTGGGGGACCCAACTCCGAACTGGGTACCCACCAAATCGATCTGAACAGACATCTGGGTCAAGTCACCGGCGGTCTCGACGGCGGTCTTGAGATCAGTGCTCGGGTACCCAGCAAAAACAGTGCCGTTTCCGACTCCGGCAGGGAGGATAGTCCCGTCGGCGAGCACAGCATTGGAAGCCGAGACTAAGAACTCGTTGTGTTGAAAGCCGACGAAGACTTTCCAGGACTTGAGGTCGTCGAGGCCATTGTTGAGGATGGTGAGAGTGGACTGGAATCGGTAGGGTTGGTGGGTCGGGTCGGATTTGAGAGTGGGAGGGAGCTGGGCTCCACCGGAGTAGGAGTAGGAGAGGTATACGCCGTTGCAGGCGTCGGAGGCCGGAGATGGGGCGGTGGGTTGGGACTGGGAGATGGTGGTGGAGAGGAGGAGGAGAGTGAAGATGGTGATGAAGAGAGACGGGGCCATGTTTTGTTGTGATTTCAAAATTTGAGGAGAGAGAAAGTGTTATATAGAGAGAGAAAGATAGACATACACTTTTACAGAGAGAGAGAGAGAGAGAGAGAGAGAGAGGGGAAAGCGAAGACGCGGAGAGAGGAAAATAGCTTTGGATTCTGTCCTCATTGTGTTTTTTTTTTTAACGTTGGTATTATATTGATTTAGTGTATTAACATTAGTTATAATATTATTATTAATTTTATTTATTATATAAAAGTGTATTAATATTAGTTATAATATTATTATTAATTTTACTTATTATATAAATTATAAATATTTTAAATTATGTTATTTCAGATACATTAATTAGTATATGTAATATTATTATTATTTTTTATTGCCCTCCCTATTGTAAAATAAGCATAAGCTAGTTTAATTTCATAACTCGGATTCATTTTTTAAGAAATTCATTTTTTTTTATTTTTGTTAAATTTTTTAATATATTAAATATTTTTTAAAATTTTTACATATACTTAACATATTTAAAAAATATAATATTTATAAAAAGAATTTAAAAAATTCACTAAAATATCAAAAATATGAAAATTTAATATATTTTTCGTATTCTTGTATATTTATTAATTTTGAATTTTGTTTACAAATATTTTACTTTTTAAATAAATCTAAGCAAAGTGCATCTAAAAAAATATAAAAAAAATAATTAAAATTTTAAAAATATTCACTATAAATATAAAATCACAAAATATAAAAAATTCAATTTTCAAAAAATTGAAACCAAACCCACTCAGTGGCTTTTGGAGAATCTAATCCGTTTGGTTTGATTATGAGTTTTGAAAAAAAAAATTAAATTGTATTTTAAAATTTTTTTGAGTTAATTCTTTTGAAATTTAATTTTTTTAGGGTAAATATTTTTTTATTATAAATATCTTTTTAAATATACGTTGTATTTATTATATTTGTATGCTGTATTTTTTTAAATATTTAAAATTTTAAAAAAATGTTTTTTTTTTATTTTAAATATTTTCCTTTTTTTAAATATTTTTTATAATATATTTTTTATTTTTTTAAATATTTAGTTAAAAAAAATAGATTACTCATACATATCTAAATAATGACAAATTATTTAGTCAATACTTAAAAAATACCAAATTATTTTTTTCAAAAACATAAAAAATATTTTTTCAAAAAAATAAAAAAAAATTATAAAAAAAATTAAAAAATTAAAAAATTTATTTTGTTTCAAAAATAGAGTTTCAAAAAGAGTTTTGAATTGAATTTTTGATTATGAGTTTTGAAATTTTTTTATTCAAATCATGATTCCAAAACTTAAGCAAATGCTACCTAATTTTTTTTGATAATATAATTATTATATTTAAAAAATAATGGGCAAATTACAAACACCCCCTCGAGATTTGGTAAAAATACAGATTCTTCACTGAGGTTTGAGAAATTATAAATTGCCCCCGAGGGTCAAATTTTCATAACAAATTAGAAAAAATTAAGAGGGAATTTGTATGAAAATAAAAATCTCAACGGACAATTTATTATGAAAATATAACAATTAGGTGGTGACGTTTCGTCATGGGCACGTTTCGGTAATGAGCTGGATGGATGCAAAAACATGCGTCTTGGATTATTTGACAACACACACGGGGTATGTGCATACATCGTTACCAATTACTCAAATATAAAAAAAAAAAAATTATGCACGCTGAATTCATTTCGTCTTCATCTGTATACATTGTTTTGAATTATTTTTTAAAGGATAAATTACATTAATAGTCTCTATAATTTAAGTTATTTTGGGAAGATGATTATAATCAATTTTTTGATAAAAAAATTACTTATAAGCAGCTTTTTTGTGAGAGAGAAACCACTTCCCAAAAGAGGCTTTTGGGACTTATGTCGCTTTGATTTCTGAATTTTTAATTATGACATATTTGATACTAAATTTTAAATCTTGTTTCAAATAAGAATAATTGAACATATCATTATTTAATTTCAAGTACAAAATTGTCAATTTGATAAAATATAAACTAATTTGATAAAAATAAATATTAAAAAAATATTTTTAAATTTTTAAAAATTATTTCTACCCACTAAAAATAAAATTATGTAAAATTGATAAAAAAATTATACGATTAATTTTAAAAAATTAATTTTACATAATCATCATCCAAACACATAACAAAAATTAATTTAGTAAAAAATAAATAAATAAATATCTAAATGATTTATCAATTTTATATAATTTTATCTTTAGTGGGTAGAAATAATTTTAAAAAATACAAAAATAGTTTTTTGACATTTATTTTTGTCAAATTAATTTATATTTTATCAAATTAATGATTTTGTCCTTGAAAAATCCAATGGTATATTCAATTGTCCTTATTTGAAACAAGATTTAAAATTCATGGTCAAATATGTTACAATTAAAAAGCCAGGGATCAAAATGACACAAATCCTAAACTATAGGAACCGTTAGTGTAATTCACCCTTTCTTAAAAAACCTAATCACAACATATAACATATAATGATAAATCGTGAACTGACACACACGATAAAAAGGTATGTAAGATTTGTCCTACTAATCATATTTAGGGATGTTTTAAAAAGATAATTAAAAATTAATTTTTAATTTTGTTTTTATTATTATATGTGAAAAATAATGTGATCCAAAATAAAATAGAAGTTAACTTTTAACTCATCATGTTCTCCCACAACTTCCTTCAAATGAAAAAGATAAAATCCTTCCTTCCTTCAAATGTTCTCCCACAACTCATTTTAAAGAGAATCAAACCTGAAACTTAAAAATACACCGCCAAGTCTTACCAGTCGACCACACCCCATAGGCCCAACTTTCACCTATTGCTTCACACCCAGAGCCCAGCCCATCATTGTTCTACAAGGCTGTAATTTCCACATCTTACGTGTTACATATTAAGGGGGTATTTTGAAAAGATAGTTAAAAATTAAATTTTTGACTTTTTAATTTTTTTTTTAGATTTTTTTACGTGAGAGATGATATGACCAAAAATGAATTAAAAATTGGCTTTTAGCTTTTTTAGAAGGTTCCCAAATGACCCTTAAGCTTGATAGCAACCTCATATATAATTTATTTTTAAAAATACAATTGTGGTATATTTTTTTCAAAATAAATGTGATAAATTCAATATATTATGATTATCATATTAATCTAATATTTTGTATAGATGATATACATGAAGAGTCCTATAAAATGAATTATACAAATTATTAATATGAAATTCGCGATAAACTCCACAATCTAATTCAAATTATGGACTAGAATGGAGCCAAGTCCATTGGTAAAATCTTACATTTCATGGTATTCACATTTGGGGGACACAAACTTTACTAGGAAAAAGTTTTAATCATAAAGATAGTTGCACCCTTTGGAATGTGGACAACCAAAAAAAGGAAAAGGGAAAGTATTAGCAAAGTGCATGATTCTTTCTTTGTATTTTAAATTGGGAATCCCTGTGGATAATATTTTCTCTCTAATTTTTTTTTTCTTTACTGTAAATATTCTTTCAAATCTTTTTGGCAAAGACTTCAACCATTTTCGTAAATTGTTATTTTTTAACCAAAGCTCTGTTATTAATTCAGCAATGTCAAACATATTGATATTACAAAAAAAGAAAATGTTAAAATTTTCATAGCTATTAGTGGGAAAAAGAAAAAGAAAAAGAAAAAGAGAAAGAAAAAAAGAAGTGTAATAAATGTTAAAGGTGTATGCAATTAAAAATTATACAAACAATATAGAAAAAATTCACTTATTTTTTCTCAATTTATTGTTCAATTCTTACCACAATGCCAACAAAATATGAATCCAATGGCTATGGTGAATACAAAAAAAGAGGGGAAACCAAATAAATGAAATCAAGTTTGAGAAAATAATTGCAAATCAATAAAGTGTAAGTGGATACAGGTGAGAATTATGTCACGTTTACACAATTTTTACATATACCAGACAAATATGTTTCATTACATATCATTGATTTGCAATTATTTTCTCAATTTTTTTATTTATGCTCCTAAATAGCTAGTATTCATACAAATGGTGGATCAGCAGCACCAAGATTTATTTGTTCATTGGAGTTAATCTTTTGACAAATCAAATTGCTAGGAAAAGTACACAAATCAAATGGTTATCTGATTTCAACATGACTTTTGTTTAAAGTTGAGATGGAACAAGTTTGTTCGCCTTTGAGCCTTTTACCAAAACCAAGATTTTAAAGGTACATCAAAAGATGGACCAATATATATATATATATATACACTCACTTCTTTTACTCTTTTAACTGCCTCTTCACCTCATTAAAGGACTTATAGATTGTATTTTTTATTTATTTTACGTTATTGAATGGCTTACAGCTAAAAAAATATGGCCAACACCTTTATATTTTGAATTATGCCTTCATATTTTGACTTATGGCTTACATGTAGTTGTATTCACACAATAGAAAATACTAAACGATTATATTTGAATTATGAACTTTTAGTAGTTACGGTTTTTAGGCATCTTTAAATGTTGTGTTTGGTTAAAAAATTTGAAAGGAATTTAAAAATAGAACGGAAAAATGTGTGTAAAATTAAGTGAACTCTTTCCTCTTGTAAATTTCTTCCTACATCTCCTAACTAAATACATTGTTAAAGTATTTAGAGATGGAGACTGAAAACCCTATAAATAATGTCGAAGTGTAGAGAAGACTAGTGTTGCGTGACTTTCTCTTAGACGAGGCTTGGAATATGCACCCATCATGCCCACATCATATTATTTTTCAAGCTTGAACCTAAGATGATTGCGCTATTAAAGATGTCACCATTTTAATCTTGTGTGCCTATTAATGGCTCATGGGCACTACATTTTGTGCACTATCTTTTTTTTATTTCAAAATATATATATATATATATATATTTTAAATTTAATAATATGTAAGTGATATGATTAGTTGATAATTAGAGAATATATAACTTTTAATATTCTAATTAATTATTACGTCATTAAATTTGAAAATTTAATTTAAAATTTTGGGTAAATTACCAATAGATTCTAATAGTTGGATTTAATTCTCATAAAGTCTTATTGAAAATGAGTCCACTTAAAATTGTCGTTAAAAATAATTTTTTTGTGACAATTTTTTATATATGTCGCTAAAAATTGACAATTAGTGAGTTTTTTTTGTCATAATTTTCATAAATTGTCGCTAAAGTTTACAATTAGTGACGTTTTTTTATGACAAATTTTTTTCATAAGACCTATTAAATAATAAGTCCACTTATTAGGATTTACACGTAATGACCCTTTTAATTTTTAGTCTTGAATATGTTTTTTATCTTTTTTTTTTTAAATAATAATAAATTGGGTGCCTATAAATTGCCTATGGAAACATTTAATAGGCCACGAGCCATGAAGGGATGGTAATTGTTTAGAATTGAGATGGATCATCTGTTAGATAATGTCTCAATGGGATCACATAATTAAATGTGGTGTTATCATTTATAAGAAGCTTACAATTTAAGTGATTCAATTTAGTTAATAGGCTTAAGGGTATATGTGTTATGGACCTAATGTGTAGATACTAGTTGTATAATTTCTATTTCTATGAGAGGCAGAAATAGAAATTAAAACATATTGGCTAAAGTTAGTTTTCATTCTTTTGAACTTCCACAACCTTTCAGTTTTGAAAACCAATAAATAGAAATTAAAACCAATAATGGTTAAAGTTGGTTTTCATTCCTTTTGAACTTCCACAACTTTTCAGTTTTGAAAACCAATTACAACCTTTAAAAGGTTATGGTCCCTATTCCTTCCCAAGTGGAAAAAAAGAACACTGCCATTTTTTTTTCTCTAAATTCTCTCAAGGAGAAACATAAGGCACCAAAGGGGAAAGGATTAGAAGGCAATAACATAGTCAAAATCAAAGGTTTTATTGACAATCAGACGCTTCCGTTTAACCGTTCATCGATGGATTCGGGTAAGTTTTAGTATTGTTTTCTTGATGATATACGTGGTAGATGATCCGAAACATGAAGTTTCATGTTCTGAAATTTATGTTTACAAGTGGTATCAGAGCGGTTATATCATGTGTATTATCAGAATAGATATGCTTTTATTCATCCTATTTAGTTTCCTGGAATCAGATTCTGTTTTTTGTTTTTCTGTTTTTTTATCTGCTGAAAATTCTGTTTTGTTTTCTGGAAATGGAACATAATTCGAATGGGCGGTTCATTTTTCAAATGGATGAACATCATGTATTTATATATATATATATAGATATATCTTGCGATTTGATCGGTTTAATTTTGAACATCATAAAAAAAAAAAAAACTATTTGTTTTTGGAACCGTCAATTATATATATATATATATATATGTATATAATTGGAATTGCTGCAGATTATATAACATATACGGGGTCACAAATTTAGAAATCTTTAAATTTAATGTAATTTCATACAACGTCTACAGAAATTTAATTTTCTAACATTCTCAATATAAGTCAATTCAAACAAGATGTCACAAAAGTGATCTCTTTTGTCTAGATTGTTTTATATGGAATGTTTTGAAGTTCATGTCTGTGTATCTCATGCGGGTATTTATCGGTCCAAAGACATGATTAAAACTTGGCAGAATTACACACACATTTTGTGGTGATAAACATGTGCCAATTGTCAAGAAAACCTAATGTGAATAATAAATCCATCAAAAGATAGATTTGTTATTTGACATAACTTATTGCCAATATTTGATCATTACAACAAGAATACCACTTACAGTTAATATCACTACCCAAAGGCTTGGTATTAATGTTGTGCTAGGTATTTTGAGATGTTGTCATTAAATTAATTTATTTAGAGATTATCTGTTTGGTTACTTAATATGAGCATATGGCTGCGGAATTTTGTCACTGGGTTGCGTATTTTGGAAGGCATTGAAAGACCACTTAAGTTATATTGTGACAATAAGTCTGCAGTTTTATATTCCAATAACAACAGAAGCTCGACAAAATCAAAGCATATTGATATCAAGTTCCTAGTTGTAAAAGAAAGAGTGCAGAGTGGACAGATTTCCATAGAGCACATTGGGACAAACTCCATGATAGCGGATCCACTTACGAAGGGACTACCACCCAAGGTCTTTCATGAGCACACTGCTCAGATGGGTGTTGTTCTATTTGAGAACATTCTGGTTTAGTGGGAGTTTGTATTTATATTACTGCTTTATGTCAGCCTTGAGTTTTATTTATGTAATTAGATTAATTTCTGCAGAAATGAAATATTCAGTTTATTACGCTTTGTTACATATTGTGAAGTATTGATCTTAAGTAGGACCAGTTGGAAATAGGCATGTATGGATCACATCACATGTAATTTCCATGCTACGCATCCATGATTGATCTATATCATTTAGCTGTATTAGTATACGTGACCATTGGTGGGTCGAGTTACGATTGATGTAACGAAGACCGCTTTGATCCTATATTAATATAGTTAATGGACAAGATTGTTTGGATACCCTCAAGTTATGATAACAAATTTCTGAGCTCACTAAAGTTAAGCACATTTTTCAGGATACATATGTGATCCAGTGGGAGATTGTTAGAAAATGTCTCAATGGGACCACATAATTAAATGTGGTGTTATCATTTATAAGAAGCCTACAATTTAAGTGATTCAATTTAGTTAATAGGCTTAAGGGTATATGTGTTATGGACATAATGTGTAGATACTAGTTGTATAATTTCTATTTCTATGAGGGGCAGAAATAGAAATTAAAACATATTGGTTAAAGTTGGTTTTCATTCTTTTGAACTTTCACAACCTTTCAGTTTTGAAAACCAATAAATAGAAATTAAAACCAATAATGGTTAAAGTTGGTTTTCATTCCTTTTGAACTTCCACAACCTTTCAGTTTTGAAAACCAATTACAACCTTTAAAAGGTTATGGTCCCTATTCCTTCCCAAGTGAAAAAAAAGAACACTGCCATTTTTTTTTTCTCTAAATCCTCTCAAGGAGAAACATAAGGCACCAAAGGAAAAAGGATTAGAAGACAATAACATAGTCAATATCAAAGGTTTTATTGACAATCAGACGCTTCCGTTTAACCATTCATCGATGGATTCAGGTAAGTTTTAGTCTTGTTTTCTTAATGATATACATGGTAGATGATCCGAAACATGAAATTTCATGTTCTGAAATTTATGTTTACATCATCAGCATTCACCACCACAGCCTGGAAATTTTTGAGTGGTCGGTGACACCGTGTGATGTCTTAGGGGTTCTGCAACTTTTGCTAGCAAATTTTTATATACACCGTTGTTATTGTTATGGAAGAAAAATGTAGTACTCCTATCATGCCCTAAAAATTAAAGGCTCGCAGATATAACTTTTTGTAAGTCAAAAAAAAAAAAAGAAGAGGCATGACTATTAGAGGAGCAAAAGCTAACCTAAAATAATAATGGCTATAGATCTAATTTTACATTTCTATTATGAACACATAAATCAAACATAAGTAATAATATTAAAAAGAACATTTGGACAAAATTTTACACAATTTTTTTATGAGACCCATCTATTAAAAATCTTGTCAATTCGTGTATATTTTATGTTTGATTCTTTGATCAGCTTTTATATTCTTAGACTTATTATTACTTTTGTATGTGTGTTTTCAAGTTTGCAATTGAAATTAAGACACCTTTTGCCGCATTAGAAAAGAGAAATTAAAAATTCAGATAAATAATTGAATGAATTCATTGTGTTAGGTAAGAATATAGTTGATCTATCGAAGTGTATGTTAAAAGTTATAAGTAGAATGCTGTTATTTTGTTTTTATGTGCTTTCTTTTATCAATTGGGTGGCCCTACTGGCAGTGCAATTATTTAGTGAATTAAACAAAAATGCATTTTGGGGGCATTTAAAAACTTTCGAAGTTTGTGTTTTAAAACTCAATGACTCAAGAGACACCATACTGTGCAAAAATGCTAGAGGTCCCAAAAATTCTACCAAAAATTTTACCAAATGTCTCACATGGGTGTGGGACCCACATGGGACTCACATTGTGTGGGTCCCACACCCATGTGAGACATTTGGTAAAACTTTTGGTAGAATATTTGGGGTCTCTAGCATTACTCCTATACTGTGGCTTCGTCGGCTTCATTTGGGAAGTGATTTATTTTTTGGTGTTTTAATTTTTTTGATTATTTTAGCTTGGGACTAAAATGTCTGGTTTGGAAAAGTTTTTTTGATTTTTTTATGAGAGAAAGAATATAATAATTATAAGTTAAATGTGATATTTTGTCTTATTAAATTAAAAAACTTATTTTATTTTTTGTAACTATTTTAATCAAAAAAAACTCCAAACCCATCTTGCCAAACGTAGGCTGTATTTACTTCCTATTCATAATACTGATAGCTACTTACCCAAAAAATAATAGTGATAGCTCTCCACATCATATCCATAATTGTTATAGCTTCACATCCAGGTGATGGTGTATGGGGCATGGCCCATTGTGAATAAATATATGAAAAATTATAATTAAGTGGTATTTAAATTTTTTTTATAGATTCATAAAAATAAAAGAATGATTTTAGTTATTATTATTTGTAAAATTTTACTATTGATCTAAAACAATTTTGTTAACGCCTATTTTGAGAAGATACTTATAATTAGTTTTTTGGTGAAAAACTGCTTATAAATAACTTATAAGCTGCTTTTGTATGAGAGATGAAATGAGTTATAATTTGAAAAGTAGATTATAACTCACTTTTTAAAATAGACTTAAATTTACAATAAATTATATTTTTCCTAAAAAGAACCCTGTCAATAAGACTTGACACTTTTCTTCTTCTTTTATTTATTTAATTATTTATTATGGCTACATGAGTAAAATGAGGAGCAAACTACGATTTTCTTGGAACATTCCAAATTCACACTCAACGAGAACATTCATGTATGTAATCATTGAAGCAATTGTTATTGTAAAGCTCTGTGACCTTCATATTATGTGTTATTTTTCTGTCCTGTCAACAATTATGAGGCACTTGACAGTTTCTTAACACAGGCGTTAAGAAAAAAATTAAAAAAATTGTACGTTATTTATTGTAAATATTTTTATGTTATAATTTTTTAAAAAATTTAACATGGGTATTAAAGACACATATTAACAAAATTTATAATGAAAGTGATGCTTGGGCCAACTAAATAGATGAAACCAGATGAGGCGCTTAGACGTTATACAGTGTCACAAGCCTACATAGCAGTATTTTAGAAAATTGATAAAAAATTAGTTTTTTTTTTTTACTTTTTTATTTTATTTTATCTTTTTATAAGTAAAAAATGTGAGAGGTGATGTGAGCTAAAATAGGTAAAAAACTTAAAGTTGACTTTTTATTTTATTCCCAAAAGAGCTCATAGTGCTCTTTTAGGAAACTGGTAAAAAGTCAGCTTTCAGCTTTTTATCAATTTTGAGTCACATCACTTCTCATATAACTTACTTACAAAAGACAAAATAAGCTAAAACAAGTCAAAAAATTAATTTTTTACCAACTTTTCAAAATACTCCATAATCACATTTCAACAAGAGTCACACATATTTTGATTTCCAACTTGAGAAGCAATACTTTTAAATAATGTAGGATGTCATTTAAAGTGGACTACCCTACTATTTAGCACGATTAATCTCATCAAATATCTTCATTTGTTGTTATTTTTATTAGTTTAATGAAAAATTAACCTACATATGTACATTTTTATATTTTGCAATCTAATCATATGTATGCAAATATCTTCTAATGTTCTGCAAATAAATGAAGTTTACAGGCTTAATTTACAATAGGGCAAATTACAAACACCCTTTCGAGATTTGGTGAAAATACAGATTTCCCTCTGAGGTTTGAGAAATTACATCCCGTCCCCTGAGGTTTATATTTTCATAATAAATTACCCCCTGAGATTTTTATTTTCATACAGATTCTCCCATAATTTCCCCTAATTTGTTAAGAAAATTTGATTCTTATGGGGCAATTTGTAATTTCTCAAACTTCAAGAAAAAATCTGTATTTTTATCAAATCTCGAGGGGGTGTTTGTAATTTACCCTTTAAAATAAATTGACTTGAAATTGGGTTGTTTGTTCATATGATATTTGAGTTTTCCCTTTCAAATAGTAAAATTTCATTTGTACATTGAAAAATTAGTTCGTGGATTTCGTACATATTATTATTAAGGTGTTACATTTAAAGGATTAAATTTTTTATTTTAATATATAAACATATACGAAATCCCCGAAATACCCCCGAACTCTAATGGATTGACAAAATTAACCTTGGTAAACGCGTTGATGTGTCGCAATGTGATGCGAGCTGTTAAAAGTGTAAACCGTGTCGGTGTTCGTCCTTTCCTTTTGGACTTTAAACTAGTACCCATTCTCACTCTCTCTCTTTCTTTTTAGTTTCAATTTTTGATTAGACAAAAAAATGTTATTTTGAAGTAGTTTGGAAACATCGTGTTATTACTTCTTATACAATATTTTATAAATTAAGGCTTGGTTTGACATTTACTATATAATTCTTTTTATAATTTTTTCATCACATCACCTCTCTATTTTTCTGCACATCTTTTCATAAAAAAACAAAAAGTGTACTTTTTTAAAACACCCCAAACCAACCCTAAAAATAGATATATTAATATTATGTTTAGTTGAGAGATTTGAGAAAGAGTTTAAAAAAAGAAATGAAAAAGTGTGTAAAATGTACATAAAATATAATTACATTTTATTCACATTTTATCTATCTTTTTTTTTTTCAAATCTCTTCTCAAATCCCCTAACCAAACACAGTGTAAATGACTTTTTTTTTTAATTTTTAAATATTTAGACACTATTTAACATTCCTTATAAAAGTGTTTTTTTTAATCTTTTTATCTTTTTTAAGTCTTATCACATTTTTACTTTTTTCATATCTTTTTATAAAAAATTAAAAAATATACATATTTAGATAACTTCAAACTCCCTCTTAATAAAAATGTAGCTAGCGTTATACCATTTCTGAAGTTTTCAACAATATTATTTATTGAACGTACTTCGTAAATAAATCCAAATAAATTAGTGTTTTGCAAGTTTATTTTTATTTAATAAGTCATTTTTTAACCAATTATTCTACTTATATAAAAACTATGGGCGTTATTCCATTCTTGAAGTTTTCAACAATATTATTTATTGAACGTACTTCGTAGATAAATCCAAATAAATTAGTGTTTTTGCAAGTTTATTTTTATTCAATAAGTTATTTTTTTAACCAATTATTCAACTTTATAAAAACTAAGGGCATTGCAATATGTCTAAAATTTTAGATCTAATTTTTAAGTTTAATAATGTAACAATTAATTACAATATTTAAGATAACACATTCTCTCATATATTCTTAATTATCAACCAATCATATTATTTATATGTCATTAGATTTAGGGTTCATTTGGAATCTGAGTTGACTTTTTAACTATTTTAGCCTGAGGCTAAAAATCTCGTTTAGGATAAAAAAAAATTTACTTTTTTGACTTTTCTAAAAGAAAAAACGAAATAATTATTATTTGAATATCACATTTTATTTTATTGACTTTTTTAGTATATTTTTTGCAACTTTTTTTAGTCTTTTTTTTTTTTTTTTTTTGTGGCAACTATTTTAACTTGGTAGTCTCAAAAACTTCGGTGCCAAATGAGTGCTTAGAAAATGGATCAAAGTAGACTTATATTATTTTTCAAAAAGTAATTATAAAATTAAATACAATTAATAACATCAATGTGATTAGGTTACACCACACAAGTGCCAAACTTAAATCATATATTTTTAAAATTTTATTTATTCTAGTTTTTCCAACTGTTTTTAGTCCTTTTTTTTTTTTTTTTTTGGCAACTGTTTTAACTTGGTAGTCCCAAAAACTTAAATGCCAAATGAGTGCTTACAAAATGAATCAAAGATATTATTTTTCAAAAAGTAATTGTGAAATTAAATACAATTAATAACAACATCAATGTGAATACGTTACACCACACAAGTGTCAAACTTAAATCATATATTTTTAAATTTTTATTTATTCTATTTTTTTGCAACTTTTTTTAAATTTTTTTTTTTGACAACTGTTTTAACTTGGTAGTCCCAAAAACTTAAATACCAAATGAGTGCTTAGAAAATGAATCAAAGATATTTATTTTTCAAATAATAATTACAAAATTAAATACAATTAATAACAACATCAATGTGATTACGTTACACCATACAAGTGTCAAACTTAAATAATATATTTTTAAATTTTTATTTATTCTATGTATGAATTATTAATCTTAATAATACCCATCAAATAATTATCCAAACAAACTATATTATAAATATGTATGCATATGATGTATGTATGTAGCCTCAAAGGTAAGAGCTAGTGTACTTCTTACCACCACTGCCAGTACCACCACACCATCACAACACTCTGCTTCTCTCTCTCTCTCTCTCTCTCTCTCTCTTCACTACACTCTCTCCCATTCTCTTCCTTCACTCATCTCACAACAAATTCTCTCTCTCTCTCTCTCTCTCTCTCTCTCCATATATATACATATATGTATATCTGGCAATATCAGAAAATGAGACAGTATTTTGTCTCACTTCTCATGATCTTGGCATGGACAAAACTGCCAGACACAACAACTGCAAATTCATGGGTTGGATCAAAGTACCAGATCGAATGCACAATGTGCTCCGCCTGCGACAACCCATGCAACGACCCTTCTCCGCCGCCTCCCTCTCCTCCTCCACCCTCTCCGCCGCCCTCCACTCCATCCTCCAACTGTCCTCCGCCACCGTCCCCTCCCGGCTCCGCCACCGTCTACTCCTCTCCACCACCACCCTCTCAGCCCACCTACTCCTACTCCCCTCCTCCTCCGGGCGGCGTTATTGGTGGCTTGTACCCTCCTCCGCAGTACGGAAACTTCCCGGCGCCGCCGCCTCCGAACCCAATTGTGCAGTACTTCCCCTTTTACTATCACAGTCCTCCACCGCCGGCGTTGTCTAGCTCTGTTCGGTTAAGCGGTTGCTCTGTAGTTTATTACAGCATTGCTCTGTTTCTTTTGAACTTTTGAAATTCGAGAAAAGGAATGAAAATTTAGTTGGAGTGAGAATAAGGTGGCAGATTTGCAGATCTACAAGCTTGCTGGAGAGGGAAGTAGAGGGGTTCTTGAGCAAAAGTGGGAGAGAAACTGGGAATTTGTTTAATTTCCGAAAATGTCCTTCTACAGACCAAGAATGGTTTGTGTAATCACTTATTCACTCAAACTCTCATAATGTGAACTTGGTCTGTAATTTCTTGACAATTTATTTTTTATTTTTATTTTTATTTTTATTTTTTAAGAAAGTTTATATTTATATGAAAGAAAATTAGTAAATTTTTGCTCAATTGTTATGATGGCTCAATAACCTTTACATTTAGAACACCCCCCATATAAGTTTTTTCATTAATTAGATGTTTAATTTGAGTATTGCAAGTGCATGATGCAACATCTGTTTAATTTTCTTTTTTTCCTATTCATTGTAAAAATAAACTTTGGAATGCGGATCCTCTAGGTTTGCGTTCTGATTGGTTATATGAAAGATAACTCTGTCAGAGCAAAAGGAAAGGCTCCAACTTATAGTTGTAGTTGTTGTTTTTTATTTTTATTTTTATTTTTATTTTTATTTTTATTTTAGTTGTGACTAAGAATTCTAATGTGTAATTCCAAAAAACAAAAAATAACAACAAAGATCAAAATAACAAATCACATAGTGAATCCCACAGTTTAAGGCACTCCTAAAACTCATAATTTAGTGGTCTAAAAAACATCTATCTTTTTATTTTTATTTTTATTTTTTGAGAACAAGGTTCCAAGTTGAAGAACACACAATCCCTTTCCAGCTTGTCTTTGCAGTCTTGCATGTATTTGCAGCACATGGGAAGAATCTAGAACAAATGATTCATGCTCTACACGTGGAGTGGTCTAATTGGTTGAAACCACCGACTCAAAATTCCCCTTCCCCCTCCCTCCTGATTGAAAATTACAAATTTTTTAATTTTTTTTTACTTACCCAAAAAGAAAATTACTTTTTTTAGATAATTTTTATACAAAATTTTCAATCCATATCGCTTTAATAAGTATTTTATTTTAATAATGTAATTATGTCATCATGGCCTTTTTTCGAACATAAAAAAAAATTGAGTTAATTAGTTCATAGGCTTATTTAAATTATATCACTTCTCTACTTTTTTGTATATTTTTTCAAAAAAAAATTAAAAAACTCATTAAGCCAACTTTTTTCTTACTTTCCAAAATAAGCTATCACTCTTGATTTTAGACTTATGCTGTGTTTGGTTGGGGGATTTGGGAAAGGAAATGGAAAGGGAAATGGAAATGAAAAGAAAAGGAGAAAGAATTAATAGAATTCCAAATCCCAACTATGTTTGGTTGTGTTGGTTATTAAATAGAATTGATATCCTAAAAAGTATTCTATTTCTTTATTTATTTCTCACCCCATTTCTTTTCCCATATATTTTTTATTATAACCAAACATAAATAGGATTACATTTCTCATTCCTTTTCCAAATCTCACCTCAAAAACTCCAACCAAACACAGCATTAAGGGTGCAACCATGAGAAATTATTAGCATAGAATGTTGTTTGGTATTGACAAAAAAAAAAAAAAAAAAACTTGTTTAAACTTTGTTTGGTTCTTTTTCTCTCTGCCTTTACTTTCATGACAAAGAAGGATGAAATTTTTTTTTAGACTTAAGGGTGCCCCATGAGGAATTGTTAGCATAGAATGTTGTTTGGTATTGACAAAAAAAAATTTGCTTATACTTTTTTTTCGTTCTTTTTCTCTCTACCTTTACTTTCATGACAGAATGATGAAAAAAAATTTAGTGGATGTGGTGGTGGGCTTAAAGGGGTGTTAGCCTTTTTCCAATAATTCCATGTGAACAAAAAAGTAGCCTATCCTTTTTGTATAGTTGAGCTATATATATATATATATAGGTTGTTGTCTTATATTTATTTTGTTTGTGGGGATAATTCTCTAATTCTGTGTTTGGTTGATGGATTTGAGGAGGGATTTGGAAAGGGAAAGAGAAAAGGTGTGTGAAACTATGTGAAATATAGGCATGATTTATTCACATTTCACCTACCTTTTCCATTTCCCTTTCTAAATCCCTTCTCAAATCTCCCAACCAAACACAGCATAAATGTAATTGTCAATAAATATCAATTATGACCTTGTTTGTAAGGTTGAAACTCTCTAAATCCCTTCCCAAATCTCCCAACTAAACACAGCATAAATGTAATTGTCAATAAATATCAATTATGACCTTGTTTGTAAGGTTGAAACTCTCACAATGATACGGTGCTCGAACCATGAACTTGATAAATTGACGTCATTTCTAGGATTAGGATACTAACTTGGCAAGTCGATTTCAAATGTTTTAATTATTATGTTCATAATGAACTGTTCACTCTAAACTCTACGCAATATGTCGTTTGGGTTTAGAATATTTCGCTCAGAACATTAGTTGAACTCACTCTAGCCTTGAGTGTGGAATTTGCCCAAATTTGTGATGCAACTTTGACTAGTCAAAGTCTCCATGTCGCTAATTCTCAAGGTTAAAATTGATGTCCAAATTAATTAACCCTTTTAACTATTAGCATGAATCTGTATATATTTATTACTTTAATTATGGAAAGTATACAAATACATCTCTTTTGGAAGTAATCTAGAGGGCTGAAAATAATATATTTTTACAGTTAATAAGATCAAAATATATATATTTATAGATGTGGGAAATAAAGTGAGATTAAATACTTTTGGGGTACGTGGAGACCACTTGTCTCTTACAAACCAAAAGCATGAAATTTCTCATTAGTGATATTGCTTTGTAGTATTATATGGGGTGTTTTGAAAAATTGGTAAAAAATTGGTATTTTGGCAAAAAATTGGCTTTTTTGTGATTTTTTTTTTGGAAGAACTTGGTAAAAAGTCAAAAAGCTAGCTTTTTACTAGGTTCCCAAATTGCTCTAAGGTTTCGTTTGGGAACATATTATTTTAGTAACTGTTTGGTTTTTAGTTGAATATGAGGTAAAAAAAAAATTAGTATGTTTAGAATGACTTTTTAATTTTTTACGAAAAGATGTACAAAAAGCCAAAGATTAAGTAAAGAGAAAAGAGAATCTTTGATTTTTTGATATATGTTATTGACTTTTTAATTTTTTTAGTAATTTTTTGACTTTTAGGTTAAAACAGTGAGTTGCCAAACGAGACATTAATGTCTACTCATTAGGCAAATGAACTTTAGGCGGATTTTTCAAGAATAAGGTCTCATTTGGCAACTTTCAGTTTTAGTTAAAAAGTCACTATAAGTTGTTACATCACTCTATTTACTTTTCTATAAGTCTTTTCGTAAAAAATTAAAAAGTTATTAAAATAACCCGTTCCTAAATGAGGTATTTGTGAAAAAAAGAAAAAAAAAAGTGAATGAAATATAATTTTTTTAAAAAGTTACTTTTTCCTCGATTTTTCTTTATTTTCACAAATTCGTAACTCTTTGATTCGAAGATAGGATGTTGTTTCTTTCATGTCACTCATTGTGAAATGCATGGGCCAGTGGCATGTGGGCTAAAATGGTTGTAAGATTGTACACATTCAATTGTCTCTTTCTGTTTGAGCTATCTGGGCCAAGTGTTGGGTTGTTGGTTTGGGCTATGATTGGATTGAAAGTTGCCGAAGTGGACTTCTACGGTGGGCCGGAGCTGTACTGAATAACCCATTGTTATAGGCAAGAATTTCAACCTAGCCACTGCTAAAAAGGCTAGTAGTATTTAGTTTATTAAAATGAGGATGAGATGTATTGATGATTCTATCATAATATTTATTTTATGATTTATTAAAAAAATAATAAAAAAATACTGAAAATGAAGAGGTTTAGGAATGATCTTTTCATATTATATTTTAATATTTTTTTTTGGCCCAAGGTAGGGAAATGGGATGTTAAGAATCAAACCCTTTACTTGATGCAATTGGGTCAACGCCCATAAATAAAGGTGCAGCCAAAATATTACATTTTTTTTTTCCTAATGTACTTGTAACTTGCCAGTGCTTTTCCAACTTTTTATTATTACTAGTTGGATCTCACGGCCTACGCGTGTGGGGTCGCATTACTATTTATTTTTTTAAGTTAATTTCATATATGAAAATATATATTTATATTCTTAGTTATATAATTGTTGATATTCTTCCGCATATCAAGTTGCTTAAAGTATTGAATTTGTCAATTAATCAAGTTTATATATATAGCAACTATTAGTATTCTTGTTTCATCCATTTATATATCTTCTTTTTAAAAGAATTTAGTTTTTTAAAATAGAGGTAAACAATGTCATATAACTAAAAATGTCATATTGGGACAATTTTTTTAACCATATCATCTAATAATTTAACTCTTCAAAATTCAATTAGAGAATATTTTAATATGTTCAACAGTAATAATAATAATCATTTGTACTTTGGAAGATCATCGTATATGGATCATTTTTATTTTTAATTACAAAGCAAGTATGAAAATGAAGAAAAGTCATATAGCTTTCATCAAACATCACTACAACATTTTCTTAGTTTAGTGACATTTGAAAGTGCCACGAAACTATTAGTTTAATGATATTTTTTAGTCTTGTGGCATTTTGAACAAGTGCCATATGTATCCGTGCCACGATAGATACTTGCAAGTGCCACTATACCATCTTGGCTAAAAACTTTCAATGATATTTTGACGTCGTGGTAAATATTATTTGTGGCACTATCAAGCGTCATTAAAAAAAGAGTTAGTGACATTTATAAGTGTCATTACACCATCAAGACTAAAACCTTTCAGTGGCACTTTAATGTCATGATAGGCACTATTCATGACGATAATTCGTTGTAGAACAATTTGATCCGCTCTTGCGCAGACTCGAACCGCCAACCCCCCCGCACCATAAACCTTATACACCACACTCTTCCCACTACACCTCTATAGCACCACATGATTATATATGCAACATATATTATTTATATAGTTCATACATCTATATTAATATAAAAGTATATGTATAAACATAATTATTTTATTGAACATAATTTATGTAAAATAAACTATTTACTAGCAAAATAAAAAAAGACCACTTTTAGTGACTAAAAATATTTTTTAGTCGCCAATTCTATACTTTTGGCTACTAATTATTTTTTAGTTGCTAAAAAACTTAACTTTTGCCTACCAAAATCGGATTTGGTCGCCGAAGATGCACTTTCAGTTATCAAAATTTTGATCGCCAAAAAATCTAATTCCCGCCTTAGGATTTTAGTTCTCCCTCGCTAAAAATGACCACTTTTGGCGACTAAACTTATTTTTTTGTCGCCAATTGTAGACTTTTGGCTACTAAAATTTTTTTTGGCACCAAAAAGCTTTACTTTTGACTACTAAAATTTTTTTAGTCGATAAAACCCATATAATCAGCGACCAAACTTATTTTTAGTCGCCAATTGTAGACTTTTGGCTACTAAATTTTTTTAGTCGCCAAAAAGCTTTACTTTGGGCTACTAAAAATATTTTAGTCACTAAAACCCATATAATCAGCGACCAAACTTAGTTTTAGTTGCCAATTGTAGACTTTTGGAAACTAATGCTATTTTGGTCAAGAAATTTAGTCGCCGAATGTGCTTTTTCCTGTAGTGTGTATTGAGTTTAATTTATTTATTTTTAATCATTTATTACATTTTAAAAATTTAGAAAATATATTGGCATTTTTTATTTTTTCAAAAATGCCATTATAAGCTTGGAAAGTTTTTGGCTCAATGACATTTCTCAAAATGCTATAAAATATTTGTTTATGACACTTTTCACCTAAGTGCCATAAAAAGTAATTTGCATCTACCTAGTGTCCTGATATTTTTTAAAAAATGCCATTGCGACTAAAGTTTAGTAGCATCTGTTGGTAAATGTCACGAATATAATTTTTTGTGTCATTATTTTATAAAATGCCATAAAATTGATGTGACATTTCTTTATTGAAATGCCACTAGAGCCTTATATGTATGTGGCTCTATGACATTTTTCTAAAACATTTAATGTCAATTTTTATTTTTGTGGCATTTTCTAAAAATAATGCCACTAGTGTAGTGTCACTAAAGTGTAAGTTTGTTATAGTGACATTTTTGTTGTAGTAAAGTGACACTTCTTTTAATTGAAATGCCACTAGAGCCTTGTATGTTTGTGGCTCTATGACATTTTTCTAAAAAATGCTACCAAATATTCTTTTTGTGACATTTTTTAAGAACATGCCATTAGTATAGTGTCACTAAAATGTGTTTTTGTTGTAGTGCATGAAATATGCAATCAAATATTGGATGAACGCATGTTTGAAAAAATGAAGCGAACAAAACTAATAAGAAAATATTATCATAAGGGAAAAGTGAAAAAAATATCTTAGGAATAAAAATTTAATGGGATCCAACTCCTAAGTAGTTTTTAGTTCAATAAAATACAATTGAAATAAAATGATCATTCTATTCTCAAGTTTACTTTACTATTACTACGCCCTAAATAAATCTACATATATTCTACATAAAATTATCATTTATTATTATCAATGAATGTTATTTCATAGCAAAGCAAAGGAATGAATATCTATGAAAGAACACACAGATGACTATTATTTCATACCAAAGCTAAGGAATAAATATTTATTAAAACACACATAGCATTAGAGGTTTTTTACAATAACTTACTTTGCCTTGTTTGGAAATAGTAAATGTGTTCTTTGGATAATTTTATCACATACCTGGCACACTATATCCATGATTTATCAAAAGCAAGAAGAGTTAAACACTGTAGAAACGAAAGAAAACAAGATACATTAGTTTCCCATTCAAATCAGAATACATAAGATCAAATAGAAAGCACTTTAAAATTCTTAGCAAGGCAAAGGCTTACCCAAAATTCTTTTTGTTGAGTGAGAAGTGGATTTTTAGCTTCCAAAAAATGTTGCCTCTGTTATTCTTCTATGAAACGGTGGTCCGAATAATTGTAGCATTTGGTACAAACACACGTTGGCTTTTGGTTGGTTGAGCCGAGAGTAGTGTCTCATGTCAACCACTTGGAGGGACTATGGAAAGACACATTAGGCACTCCCAATTAGAGCAAGCGAGAAATAGCCACGTAACTGTTACAGTAAAAGGCCAATAAGAGCTCTATTTGGGAAGTTTAATTGTGATGTAAATAGTTAATCTTGTAAGACTTGTTGAGTATATCATTAATCAAAAAATTAAATTGATTGAGCATTCATAGTCACATGATCAGATGATATTTATATTTGGAAAATTAACTAATCAGTATAAATTTGACAATAGATGTATTTTTCTAGCACCTGTATGTATTTATCTAAATTTTTCTTCAAATAGTGTGCAAGAAACGGTGCAATGGAGATTGAATATAATTTCTTTTATAAAGATGGTGAAAAAATTATTTTACGGGAGTAATCACTTAATCTACTAAATATTTTGGAATTTTTCAAAAAATATACATAATATTGAATTTTTCAAATTAAAAAAGAAATGACACGTACCTCTTGTATTAATAAAATACTCAATAAAATCGATGTTATTGACTAAAATATGAAATAATTGGATGAGTGGTGTTACATCTCTCTAATTTTGCCCTCCTAATTCCACTCTCCATGGCATGGCCCACCCTCTATGTGAAGCGATTCCACACCCTTCTCTCTTCTATATTTAGCATCCTTAATTCCACATCATTGAGAGTGAAATTGTATGAGCAAAATTGGGGGATTATTATAATTAGAAATCATCTTATACATGGTGAAGTACTGATAAAAGCAAAAGTTAGGAAAATTCACTTTTGTAAAATTAATGATAAAAAAAGAATGGCCAAATCAGACAAAAAATTGAAATTGGATAGTCACCGACTATAAGAGATTCACTTATTTGGTCATCATTGAACACAAAGGAAAAGGATAAAAAAGAAGGGTTAATTGACAAAAAAAAAGAAAGAAATTACAAGATAATGATGGTGTAGTGGAGATTAAATTTACAGGAAAATGATGAGTGGTTGTGTAGTGGAGATTAAATTTATGCAGTGTGGGATTTAATGTAAAATAAATATGAATAACAAGATAACAATTCTAGATAATTTCTAAATTTGTAGTAGTACTATTAATTGAAATCATAGTATGTTTATTCGCTAAATATTAAGTTTTTTTTAATGTTAAACAATGTTTGCTTAATGTTAAATTTTTGCTTAATTGTTGAATATTATAAGAGTTGTTTGTGTGATGGGCATATTACTATTATTTTTCAAATTGATGATAAGTTAAATTTTTTTGATAATGTTATATGATTTTTTTTAAAAACAAATTATGTCAAAACGTAAGTCTAAATCGAGCCGAATTGTGTTTAAATAATTTGGGTCAAATTGATTCAATAATTTTAATGATTTAATTCGATTACAATTTTTTTAAACACAATGATTGAGATCTTCATTTTTTGGAGACTTTTACAACCCCCTTTGAATCTCTACCATTAATGGTGTGAGGGGCATTTTTCTTTTGGGTTTGGCTTTAGTCCAGTCCAAGATCGGACTGGACCGTGCTGTTAGGCTCGTGGGGGCCCACCACGAGTCCCGTTTTGATAATCCGAACCATTCAATGTGTAGAACTCGTTGAGTACTGTATTATCGTAAAAAATCACGTTGATCAGATATCGATAGCCATGTGATCAAAACAGTTTTTTGTCAATCGTTAATTTGTTTACCGTCTATTTTTTTTATACAAAACTGATTTGATCACATAGTTATTGATATCTGATCAACGTGATTTTTTACAGGTATATAGTACCCGACAACTTCTACACATTCAACGGTTCGAATTATTAAAACGAGATTCGTGATAAATCTCCACAGACCCAACAACACGATCCAATCCAATCTTGGACTTGACCAACGCCTAACCCTTTTCTTTTTTCAACCGAAGACAATTCAACTACAGAAAGGGAAGGCAATTTTGCGCAATTGGACAGTATTTTGGCATTTTGTGTGAGATTCATTAGTTTTGGCTTTTTGTGTTAGATCGAGCACCATTCATTCTTTTATAGATGGTATAGATTATTATTTTATCCTATTTAATTTTAAATTTAAATAAAAATTTTAATTTGATACAATTACTCAAATCTCTTCATCAATTTTTAAAAAAAAATTTCTCTTATTTCAAATTTATTTATTTTTAATACCAAATTTAATAAAAAATAAATCATTTTCAATATTTTAACTTTTTAAATTTGATAATTTAATGAGTTCTCAAATTGATGCAAAGTAACTCTATTTTAAATTTGATAAACATTTGATAAAAAAATTAGAAATATTTTTTTTATCAAATTCGAATTTAAAAAAAAGTAAAAAAAAAAAAAAATCGACTCTACGCAGTCTTAAGCAAAAAAAGAAAGAAAAAAAAGACAGCTTGACAAAAAAATTGACTGGTACAGTAGACTTTTGTTTTTTAGAGTTACAAATCCTTCACTCATCATGATGAGATATAATGGCATTTCATTTTCTTTGGTTTTGACTGTGAACAATGATTGTGCAGTAACATTGTCAACTTCTTGCTTTGTAAATTGATCAAATCCCACCAACCGAACAAACAAAAGCCTAAAAAAAAACCCAAAAAAACCAACAGTGCATAAAAATTAACAAAAACGATCATTAGCCAAAACAGAAATGGAATTAGAATTAATCTCCTCCCATTCTTACATTCCTCTTCAATTCTTCTCCAACTCTCAAACAATTCTTCTCCAACTCTCAAACATAGTTAGTAGACAATCATCAAAACTAAGCCCAATTGAATATGAAAATAAAATAAAACAAAAACAAAATTAACTTAGAAAAGATACTAGAAGATACACTTATTGACAACATTAAAATCTCCTTTCTCATTTAGTACTACTAACAATAATCATAATACTAAAATTAGTACTTAAAAAATCTAGAAGGGCTAAGCATAAACAGAGCCACATGACAGAGCCATCAACAGCACAGCTGCTTGCTCCTCCTCCCCCAGCTTCCTCCGCCGCCTCAGCTCCTGCACCGACGATCTCTGCGCCACCACTTCTCTCCCAAGCCCTAATAGCTTCCTCTTCAATGAATCGCCCAATTTATTAGTGTTGCTTCCATTGTTGTGATTGTTGGTTTTCTTTGATTTCTTGTGCTCTGTTTTTAGACCCAGAAGTGCTCTTCTCTTCTTCCTGCTTCTGATCCCACATGCATTGCACAGTGACTGCAATGAATAAACACAAACCCAGATCACACAATCAAAATCAAAACCCAGAACCCTAAATCACTGATCAAATACATATAGAGATAGAGAGAGAATCTGACCTTAGGGCCAGCAGGGCCGCCTCTCCAGAGAGGGGTCTTGGTGGTTCCGCAATCAGCACAGGTCTTGATATGGCTTCCTTCTGACGAGACCCGATCTGGGGTTTTGCTGATCATGTCTTCAGACTCTGATCCCTGCATCGCACAATCAAATCAAAACTCTTTCTCGAAGATCAATTGAAGTGAAAAGATGAGAGAGAAGCTAGTGGTCACTCACTTTATCACTCAGATCCACCATTGAAATAGCCTATTTCGAAGATCTGAAATAAACCCAGAAGAAATTGATAGCTCGAATGAGTACCAATGGTAGTAGTAAGTACTCTGCTGAAAAACAGAATATCAGTGTGCAAGACCTAATCGACCCTCATAAGAGCAAAACTATTGGGATTTCAAGACAACCAACTCAGCAAATCAATACCCAGACAAAGAAAGAGAGGTAGATCGGAATTCGAGGGAAAAAATGGAACCCAAATAGCAAATCAGAGGCACAGAACAGAGCAGAGCAGATAATGAGCTTCCCTAAACAGAAATGAACGAGACCCCTCAGATACAAACTATATATATGGAGAGAAGAGAGAGAGATTTGCACTGATAGTTGGACTGTATCGGAATTTGGTTGATTGAGATCGACAAGCAGAGAGAAAGAGAGAGAGAGAGAGTGAACCGACAGAGAGCCACCCACCATGGCCGATCTAGAAAAAAACCCTTCGGTTTATAAGCGAATCGGGGAAACCCTAACGGCATGAGTAGGTGAAATGACGAAAATGACCTCCGTCTTGAAACTTTTTTGATCCAAGAGTACACCCGCCAAAGGCTACTCTGAAAATGAAGAAGGCGCGATTGAAATTAATTTTTTTATTTTGTCCAGTTCGGGAGTTGATGCGAGATTTTTTTCTCTTTTTTTTTTTTTTTTTTTTGAGTAAATTTATTTCCCCGATATTTCTGACAAATATAAGACTTTTTATTATATTTTGAATAATTACAGTAATTTTTTTTATTTTATTTGATAATGTCGAGATTCTCGTTTCTGTTAAATTATTTTAAACAGTATGAACTTTTTTTTATGTTAGATTACTTTATTGTCCTTCCTTTTAAAATATTAAAAAATATTTTTGGATTAGAAGATTAGCTTGGAAGAAATAAACAGTGTTTGGAACAGTTTTTTTAGATTTATTTTTTTAAATATTAAGAAATGTTTTAAAAAAATTATTTTTTATTTTAAATATGTAATTTTTATTTAAATATTTTATTTATTTTGTAAATATTTTAATTTTTTTAATTTTAATATTTTAAACTCAAAATACAACTTCACACTCAAATCGTAACCAAACACATAACTCAAAACTCAATTCAAAAATTATTTTCAAATCTCATACCCAAACACATAACTTGACACTCCACACTACTTTCAAAACTCTACACTCAAATCGTAACCAAACGCATAACAAAAAAATTAAAATATTTAAAAATATATTTATAAAATAAAATAAAATATTTAAAATAAAAACTATATATTTAAAATAAAAAATAAAATTTTTTAATTTTTAAAAACTATATTTAAAATATTAAAAAAATACAACACATAGATGTATGAAATATAATGCACATTAAAATAAATATTTCAAATATAAAATATTTACCCTAAAAAAAATAATTTCAAAAAATTTCAAAATTTATAACCAAATAATTTTTTTTTTCAAAACTCATAATTCAAAATACGACTTCACGCTTAAATCATGATTCTAAAAATAATTTTAAAAAATAAAATGATTTTTTTGGAAAAAAAATTCTTTTAAAATGGAGTTTTTGAAAAAGTTTAGTTTTGAATTTTGAAAAGAGTTTTGAATTGAGTTTTAAGTTTGTTTTTGATTATGAGTTCAAAAATAATTTTTAAATTGAGTTTTTAATAAAAACATGTTCCGAAAAATGTTTTATTTAGAAACATGTTTGGTTCTCTTTTAGAATCACAATTTCAATTAGAAATTTTCAAAAATCTTTTTAAAACTCATAGAGTCTTTAACCAAATACACAAATTAAAATTTTTATTTTTTTAATTTTAAATATATAATTTTTATTTTAAATATATAGTTTTTATTTTAAATATTTTGTTTTATTTTATAAATATATTTTTAAATATTTTAATTTTTTTTGTTATGCGTTTGGTTACGATTTGAGTGTAGGGTTTTGAAAGTAATGTGGAATATCGAGTTATGTGTTTGGTTATGAGGTTTGAAAATAATTTTTGGATTGAGTTTTGAGTTATGTGTTTGGTTACGATTTGAGTATGAAGTTGTGTTTTGAATTTAAAATATTTACAAAATAAAATAATAATTTTTTAAAGCATTTTTTAATATTTTTAAAAAATAAATCCAAAAATATTGTTCAAAATATTGTTTGTTTCTTCTAAAACAGTCCTTCAATCTAAAAATATTTTTTAATATTTTAAAAGGAAGGGCAATAAGGTAATTTAATATAGAAAAAGTTAACACCGTTTGGAACAATTTGACAGAAGGGGAAATTTTGACATGGGTCCTGTTATGGTGTGCAACCCTTTAAGGTTGCACATCATATGCCACTAACACAAAAGGCGTAAATGAAAGATATAAACATTAAACAGGACAGCAACAGAAAAGACGTAAATGGAAGGCGTAAGTTGCACGCTTAAGAAAAGTCCTTTTGACATTATCAAGTAAAGTAAGGGAAATTACTATAATTATTCAAATCACATATAAGGTTCCTGTACTTGTCACAAACGTCAGGAGAAGTAAATGTAATTTATCCTTTTTTTTTTATATATATATTTTTTATTTTAGTTGAGTTGAGGTGCTGTCAAATTTTGATAAGAGTGACGATAAATAAATAAATAAATTTATATAACTTTAAAAATAAAGTTACACTATGCCAACTTATATTTTAGGATAAATTATATTGATTTTTTTTTTGGAGATTTGATAAAATTATAATAAATTTTATAAATTTGACATAATTATACTGACCTTGTTTAAAGTTTTAATTTATATAATATTTTTTTTATAAAAAATTTATTAATCTTATAAATAAAAAAATAATGTTATCATCATTTTTACATCAAAATATATTTTTTATTTTGTGCTATATTTTTGTATTTTTATATTATCTACATTAATTTTGATATTTTTAACTTTACTAAAAAACATATCAATGTAATTATATCAAAACTGTAAAGTTTAGGCCTCGTTTGGGAATATATTAATTTAGTAACTTTTTGACTATTTAATTAAAATATGAGCTAAAAAAAACTAGTATGTTTGAGATAATTTTTTGACTTTTTACAAAAAAATATGCAAACAGTAGAGAGAAAAGAGAATCTTTGACTTTTTTATATGAGTTGTTGACTTTTTGACTTTTTTAGTAACTTTGTAACTAAACCGGCTAGTCCCCAAACGAGACCTTATTATCATTTATTTATTTATTTATTTTTTATAATGTTATATCTCAAAAGAGATCAATATAATTTGCCTTATATTTTTATCACAATATTTAGCAATACTATTATATGTTTGTACGATAGACCATTTTTAAAAAAAAATTTAATAAACTGCTATATATTTTATGTCCAAGTATTGTGGTTAGATGATTACGTGGATTCAAGCTGGCATTTGACACATGAAAAAGGCTAATCATGATTTTAAAAGGAGGGAAAAGGTGAATTTTTTTTTATTTTTTTTAACCCAAGAAGTTGTGATACTTTGGTAAGATCTTGAGGCATAAGTTCTAAGATTTTAGATTTCATATTCTCAAGGGTCAACTCTTAGGAGTTTGGTGCATTAGTCCTATGACGGCCTTCTAAGTGCTGGACAATCTGTATTCAGGGTTTTAGTGTGGGGTAAATTCTAACTGCTGCACTCTTTAACTGAAATTGTGTGTGCATTGTGGAGTTAGTGGACACACCTGAGGTTTGCCCCTCATCCTACTCCAATTAACTAACATTAGGTAGTTAATTCCAAAATCAACGGAAGACAGACTTAGAGAATTTATTCATTAATCGAAAAAAAAGAAGAAGTAATTTTAAATAAGTTCATTCATCTAATCACAATTTATTTTGAAGAAATATTTCCACAGCTACACTTGAGTTTCAATTCAAAAGGTTCTTACAAGAAGATAGAATTTAAATGAAGGTGGTGTAGTGTAGCCATATAGGTGTAACACCAAAATTGATTCAAAAAAATTTGAAACTACAATATGTTCATACATATCAATATTAATATGATGATTTCCCAATTGAAATGTTTGCTATAAATTTGAGGTTGACTTCACAAGACTGCTGTCCGTTATGATTATAAAGTTGACGTGTCCAATGCACATGCATAATATGTGCTACTTATTACTGTTCTTCATTAAAAAGGTCGAATTATATATTTAGATTCTTGACTCCTCTCTTCACTTTGGCACAAAATATATATATATATATATAGAGAGAGAGAGAGGGGGGGAGACTTACGTGTAAATATTAGGGTTAGTTTGGCATATACTAAATAAGTTAAAAAGTCAAAAAGTCACTATCTTATTTAAGTCACATCATCTTATTTAAATCACATCACCTCTCTAACACATCACATCAAACCCAACCCAAACCCAACCCAAACCCACCAATAAGTCAAAAAGTGCACTTTTTTAAGACATCCCAAACCAAACCTTAATAAGTGAATTTATTGTCTAATATGTTTTATGATAATTAATGATATTTTTTATTAAATATTATTTAAAAAAATAATTAATTGTTAATTTTTAGTGACAATTTGAAATTTTATTATAAAAAATGTTACTAATTAAAAGTTTAAAGATACTTTAAAAAAATTGTCACGAAAAAATGTTACTAATTTTTAATTTTCAGCGACAGTTTGTAAAATTTATCATAGAAAAATGTTACTAATTTTAAATTTTAGTTACAATTTATAAAAATCCTGATAAAAAAAAGTCACTAATTGTCAATTTTTAACGACATATAAAAAATCATCACAAAAAATTATTTTTAACAATAATTTTATTAGAATTTATGTTCAATAGAATTTGATGAGAATTAAGTCCAACTATTAAGACCTATTAATAATTTATCTTGTGGGTGCGCTGCGCACGTGCAGTTACAAAATAGAACAGTTACCTCTTGTTTTGGCTTAGGATCCTTTTTTCAGAATCTTTGTTCCTTTTTTTTCAGAATCTTTGTTCCTTTATTGCATTAGGAATAAAAAAAAAATTAGGACAAAGTATTTCTGTTTTTTTTTTGTTCTTTTTCAGTACTCATCTCTTCTTTGAAATTTATTTTTCTTTAAAAAACTTTAGGTCTTATCTCATCCAAATGAACGCCTTTTTGTATATATAATTTTAATTTTGTAAAACATTATTAACTGTGTGGGTGATTTTCCGACCACACTACCCGCTTAGTAACCAGCTGGAGAGCACTGGCAGAATAGATGGCCCCTGACTGACCTGTAACAGAAATATAAGAATCTCGCGGTGGTTTCGACCACCCGGGGGCATTCCGACGATCAAGTCAGTATATCTCTCAAAGATAATCAAGTACTAAACTCACAAGCTTGAGTATCAAAAGCATACCTTAGACCCATGGGGGTGCCTCTCTTTTATAGCCAATACAATCCTAGTCCCAAAAGGAGCCTGGCCCTAATGGACTTAGGATTACTGCTAATCTGGGACTCCCAGTGGGATTAGGATAAACTCTCTAAGAGTCTTATCTTTTCCCAAACTGAAGTCTTTTCTCATTCTAGGACTCTTGTCCCTTATCCATTTATCTCAGATTCCGATATCTTCGGAGATAACCTCGGCCTTGCCGAGATTACCTCGGCGTCACGACCAGGATACGTGGCACCTCGGCTAACACGTCGGCGTCACCTTGCCACGTGTTGGTACTCAGAAAATATATCCCCACAACTGCCCCCTAGGTTCTATTACCTCGGCATTCTGAGGTGATGGAACCTAAACTGTTCGTTCATTTGTGCCCCTCTGTCCGAGATCAAACTCGCTGACCTCAAAGTTTTATGGACTTTACTGTCCACTGGTGTCAAGAATCAAGTTTCATGCTTTCCGAGCTGCTTGAAATCGCACCTCCTAGCCGAGATTATTCCTTAATTCACTTGTTGAAATTTGTAGCAATTTACAAGTTGGAGTTAAGCTGATTCCTTATCTTTACCCAAATTGTGTGGGTGAAAATCTGACCACACTGCTTACTTAGTGATCAACTGGTGAGCACAGGCAGAATAGATGGCTTCAGCAACCTGAAACAGAAAGAAAAAGGCTTCGACGGTGGTTCTTCCACCCGGGGGCACTCCGACGATCAAGTCAGTATATTTCTCAAAGATAATCAAGTGCAAAACTTAATACTCAAAACATAAATTGTATCCCTTAGACCCACGGGGGTGCCTCTCTTTTATAATATACTCAATCCAAGTCCCACTAGAAGTATGACTTCTATGAACTCCAATTTTAGTGCTTACTTTGGACTCTTTAAGAGATAAAGATAAACTCCCTAAGAGCTTTATCCTTATCTTGGATAAGTCCCCTCTTTGCCTTAGGACTCTTGTCCTTTATCTGCTTATCTCGGATTCCGATATCTTCGGGTATAACCTCGGCAACTCCGAGATCTTCTCGGCTTAACTACCACGACACGTGGCACCTCGGCTGACACGTCGGCGTCACCATGCCACGTGTTGGTATTCAGAAAATATATCCCCACAACTGCCCCCTAGGTTCTATTACCTCGGCATTCTGAGGTGATGGAACCTATACCGACATTTCAACATTTCTTTTCTGAGTAATGGCTCAAAAAAACTGTTTGGCCGAGATAATACTCTTTTAGTCGACGTGTTTTCTTCGGAGAACAAGGTTTCGAATGTACTTTCCCACGCGCATGAGCTGTCATGCATATCTAACCGTTCCTTTTCACGTGTTTTGTTTTCATTGGAGCGTGTCTGTGACGCGCCTGAAAGCTGTCTGTCATTTGTTTGCGCCGTCTGACGCCTGCGTTACTCCAGGCGTAATAATTGCCCTAATTTTGCCGCCGTTTCAAATTTTTGACAAAACTCTTTTTTGCCTCTACTTTTCCTTCACTTTTTCATTCTGGTTTCTTGCTCTTTCTCTCTCTGAAAGCTCTTTCTTCTTCGAATCTGCCATTGCTTCAATCTCTCTTCTGGAACTGTCCTTAATCTCCCATTCTTTGTGAAGCTTTCTTTGTTGTTGCAACCGATTTCTGAGCTCGGCGAACATTGCCCTAGCTTTATTTGTTCTGGTAAGATCCTTTTCTTTCATTCTTAATTCTCTTTATGCACTTTTATCATTACTGCTTTGTTGCTCGATTTCTCCCATATTTTGAACATTTGTACTGTTTCAATATTTTTCTTGCCATAGTTCTTGACCTTTATCCCTTTGTATTCTTCGTGTTTCTGATAGTCCATCTTTGTTCTTGAATCTGAAACTTCGTCTTTGTTTTCTCTTTTTTATATCTGTCCCAGATCTGTGCCTTCGATCTTGACCTTTATAGTTCTTAGGTTTGGGTTTTGTGCGTAGAACCTTCAAATTTAGGGAAAACTGAAACAAGCCCTATCAGCCCTTTCCTAGATCTTTGCCGAGGTTCTTGTAATCCTTCTTAAAAACGCCCATCTTCTGAACACATATTTTAAGCTGACATAATGGGTATGTGGAGGCATAGGGTAAATACCCCAACAAAACTTGAATACTTTAGGCAGGAATTCTCTATCCCAGCCGATGTTCACCTTAAGCTAGCTGGGGATAATGATACCATCATGCCCACAGATCATACAATGCCTTTTCCTATAGTAGCTTTTACCGAATGTGGACTTCGGCTTCCACTTCATCCCCTTTTTCGTGAAGTTCTTTATTTCTACAGGCTGAACCCCATGCAACTTACTATCAACTCATATAGGGTGATTAACGGTATTATAGCTTTAGCTAGGCAGGAAAATCTTAGAATCACCCTGGCCGACCTTCAGTACTGCTATACCATGTGTCCCCTCAACCTGAAGGATAGGGGCTTCGTTTATTACCTTAAGCCGAGATCCACCCAGTTTATAATTGTAGCCGACCTTCCAGACTCCAACAAGGGGGCTGGAGATGATTTTGTTATTGCGTCGGGAAATTGGAAATTTGGTCCAGACGAAGATGTCCACCTCTACCCTCTTCCTCGAACAATTTCAGAGGGCAAGGGTAAGAGCCCTGAGCCAACACTTAGTTGTTTTTATTTAAGTCTTTAATACTTTCTGTTATCTGTTTCTTTGTCATGCAGATCTTCATCAGCCACCGAAAAACTTCCGCCAATCTTTCTTCCCAGGAACAGATCTGAAAAAACTCCTTGACCTTCCAGTCCACAAACGAAAAGCCCCACTATTACTAAACTTTATCCCTACGTATAAATCCACTTTGCCCGACATCCCAAAAAGGAAAAAAAAGAGTTTGTCTCCACCTACTGCTACAACTTTAACCGCTTCTTCATCCCGAACAGATCAAGGATCCACCTCTAACCCAGCCGATCTTCCATCAACTTCGGCCCCCTACTTAATACCAATTCCGGAGCGTAAACGTCGACGAAGACTTGTAAAGACTGCCGAGATGGTTCGTCCAAGGCCTGTCGTTCAAGATCTTCTTGCCGACCTTCCAACTGATGCCGAAGCTGTACCAACGTAATCAATGCTCCCACCAAAACCAAAGAGAGTTAAAAAGGCTAAGCCCAAGGCCAAGGCTACAGATGCCGAGGCTGAGGATGCTTTGCCTATTTCTAAACTAGCAGAAAGCAAAAAATCAACCTCTGCTGCCACCAAGAGGTCTGCTGAGGGCCAACCCTCAGGGTCTACACAATCTAAGAGGCCAAGGTCATCGTCCGCGACGACCTCGGCGTCAAAGAAGCCCGACGTTCCATGGGCTCCTGAACTAACTCTCGAGGACAGGCCTATCATGGCCAGTGAAAGTGCCGACGATATTAACGTTGGTGTCGCCCTCAGCACTGCTCTTCTCCTTCCAAATGATTTGGATCGAAATGCTAAGCTTAGCGAGTATGAGAATTACGCTCTCATGCTCCAACACTCCGTTCAAGTAAGTGTTCCTGTTTGCACTTGCGATTTTTCCTTCTGTTTCCTATTGAAAATATTTTCTAACACTTCTGTTTTTCCTTAGGCCATTCAGCACGCCCATTCATTTTCAATGCAATCTTTTGAAAACCGGTAAAGATTGGTTGATATGAAGAGGGAAGCATCTTCCATGAAGAAGGAGATCAGATCTCTTGAATCAAGGATGAAGAAATTGGAAGATCAGGCCGAGGCGGCTACTAAGGCCCAAACTTTAGCTCTTGAGAAGGTCGAATCTGCCGAGGCCGTGAAAAAAGTTGCTGAGGCCGAGAAAAGAGATGCTGAGGCTAAGAAGGCCCAGGCGGAGAAAGAACTTCAGCAAGCTCTGGCCACCAAAGACGCCGAAGTCAAAGAGGCCGACGAAAAGGCCTATGCCCAGGGCATGGCTGACGTTGCAGAGGACTACAAACTTCAAGTCAGGCAGGCATGCAACAGGGGATTTTCTCTTGGTTGGATGTCCCTGATAAAGAAGCTTGATCTTCCTGCTGACTCGCTATTGCGCCAGGCCGACGCTATTCCTTTACCATTTCCTCCACCTCCACCTGAAGTCGAATCAGAGTCTGAGGCTGATGCCGAGGATGAAGATAAGGAAACCAATGAAGAAGCCTTGGTGAGAAAACCCAAGGATGCCGTCGAAGCCAAGTCCCCTCCTCCTGCTGAGCAGGTTATGGACTTAACCTTGGATGAGGAGGGCGATGAGGTTGAGGTGCAACCAAGGAAATTGTCACTAAGGAAATTGTCACTGGGCAGCTATCGTCCGATCTACTCTTGATAGAAAGAAGTGTAGAGACAACAATCACAGAGATTGATGCCGAGATACAAGCGGAAAAAGTGGCCGAGGAGGTTCTTCCAGAGTCGTCCGAGGTCCCAACCCCTGCAGCCGCTAGTACTGAAGAGTCTTGATAACGTCTTTTGTACTTTTTTTTTTCTTTTTCTGCACTTTGTACTTTGTACTTTCTTTTAATTTCTAGATAATGAAAAACTCCTTCTTGTGGCCGATGTAACTTTTTCAATGTGTAACTGCAACTGCTTTTTCTATAGATGCTTTTTAACCTTTGTGATGTTCTGTTGATTGCTTCTGCATAGCTCTATACTTAGAAATTTTTGTATGCTTCTTCATGTTGCATCCTTTGTGCAATCTTCTCGGGGTTACATACCTCGGGTATAACTAAAAAAAATTTTCTTCGGCAAAATACTGACCTGCAATCTTGTAAATTGCTACAAATTTCAACAAGTGTTAACATATACTGTAGACTTTTCTAAGTGGTAAATAAATTTCAACAAGTGTTTAAACGATATACTTAGCCTTTACTTCAACTTGTAAGTTTCTGTATACCTCGGCTGGTGATCATTTGTCGGCTTAACATAAACTTGTAAATTGCTAGAATTTCAACAAGTGTTAAGCATCTTCCTTAGGGTTTAAACAACCCACATATTGATATGAGAACTTAAGCAATAACTTCGGCTTAACTTCAACTTGCAAATTGCTACAAATTTCAACAAGCGAAGATAAGGAATCAGCTTAATGGAATACTTGTAAATTGCTACAAATTTCAACAAGTGAATTAAGGAATAATCTCTGGTTAACTTCAACTTGTAAATTGCTACAAATTTCAACAAGTGAAGATAAGGAATCAGCTTAATTCCAACTTGTAAATTGCTACAAATTTCAACAAGTGAATTAAGGAATAATCTCTGGTTAACTTCAACTTGTAAATTGCTACAAATTTCAACAAGCGAAGATAAGGAATCAGCTTAATTCCAACTTGTAAATTGCTACAAATTTCAACAAGTGAATTAAGGAATCATCTCGGCTTAACTTCAACTTGTAAATTGCTACAAATTTCAACAAGTGAAGATAAGGAATCAGCTTAATTCCAACTTGTAAATTGCTACAAATTTCAACAAGTGAATTAAGGAATCATCTCGGCTTAACTTCAACTTGTAAATTGCTACAAATTTCAACAAGTGAAGATAAGGAATCAGCTTAATTCCAACTTGTAAATTGCTACAAATTTCAACAAGTGAATTAAAGAATAATCTCTGGTTTTTCTTTGCCCCCAATGTGAACCTGAGTTTGATTTGGGTTCACATTAATTATGTCTTCAATAAATATCAATGCATAACTTTCTTAATCATGTGTGTTGAAAGAATTCTGAAAGGACTTTATTGATGATATCGGCCAAAATATGATGTACATCTAATGATAGAAAAATTTCAAATTACAAGTATTCCAAGGTCTGGGCAGTGCTTTGCCCTCATTGTCCTCAAGCCGATATGCTCCATTGCCTAATATTGAAGTAATTCTGTAGGGTCCTTCCTAGTTTGGGCCAAGCTTGCCTTTCCTGGGGTCCTTCTTGTTTCCGACGACTTTTCTCAGGACTAGGTCGCCGACTTGAAAATCTCTTGGATTGACCTTCTTGTTGTAGGCTCTGGCAAGCTGTTGCTGGTATACTGCAAGCTGAATGGCAGCTTTCTCTCTTCGTTCTTCTAATAAATCCAGATCTCGGGCTAAGAGTACGTCATTGGTGCCATTCTCTACTCCCTGGGTTCTGATCCCTGGGATGCCGATCTCCAATGGGATGACTGCTTCTGTGCCATAAGCCATGGCAAAGGGAGATTCTCCTGTTGATCTTCTCGGCGTAGTCCGATATGCCCAAAGTACATTGGGCAATTCGTCTACCCATTTTCCTTTTGCTGCCTGCAGCCTTTTCTTTATTCCATCCAGAATAACTTTGTTGGATGCCTCTGCTTGCCCATTGCTTTGGGGAAAACTTGGTGTTGAGAAATAATTCTTGATCTTGAATTTTGCACAAAAGTTCTTGATGAGTTTGCTGTCAAACTGTGTTCCGTTGTCGGCAACTATTGCTCTTGGAATCCCAAATCTGGTGATAATGTTTTTCCATATAAAATTCTTGACGTCCACAACTCGGATTTTGGCAAGAGGCTCTGCCTCTATCCATTTTGTAAAGTAGTCTGTTGCTACCAGCAAGTATTTTCTCTGTCCAGTTGCCTGGGGAAGTTGTCCAACCAGATCCATGCCCCATTGGGCAAACGGCCAAGGGCTGGATACTGGGTTTAGGTCAGCAGCTGGCTGATGTATCAAAGGTGCAAACCTTTGGCATTGTACGCACTTCTTCACATAGGCTTCGGCATCCTTTTGCATGTAGGGCTACCAATACCCCTGGGTAATGGCCCTGTGGGCTAATGATCTACCCCCAGCATGGCTTCCACAAATTCCTTCATGGATTTCGTAGAGAAAATCTTCAACCTGCAAAGGGTGTACGCACCTTAAGAGCGGTCCAGTGAAGGACCTTCTGTAGAGATGGCCTTCTGCTGTTAGGCTGAATCTGGCCGACTTCAGTCTGATTTTATGTGCTTCCTTATGGTTTTCTGGCAGCTTCCCTTCTTTTAGGAATGCAATGATTGCATCCATCCAGCTTGGTCCCAAGTCTACGCACATTGCTTCTTGTTTGGTGCTCTGTTTGTCTATGCTCGGGGCCGACATGTAATCGATCATAATTGTCCTTGTTCTTCCAGTTTGAATTGAACTAGCCAGGTTAGCCAACGCGTCGGCGTGGGTGTTGTCATCTCGGCTAACTTGGAGTAATCTGCAGTTCTGAAATAGGGCTGCCAGTTGGATGACTTCCTTTGCATATGCCGACATTCTTTCGTCTCTGGCTGCAAATTCTCCTGTTGACTGGTTAACAATGAGTTGTGAATCACAAAAAACAATTACCTCGTCTGCCTCTGCTGCTGCTGCTAGCTTTAGCCCTGCAATTAATGCTTCATATTCTGCTTCATTGTTGGAGGCTTTGAACCCCAGACGGATGGACTGTTCTACTATTTCTCCATCTGGAGATATCAGCAATACTCCTGCTCCTGCTCCCTGGCGGTTTGAACTTCCATCGACGAATAGTCTGAATGAATCGCCGATGTAGATGCTGCATGGTCTGAGCTTTTCTTTCTCTTGCTTTTTTGTCTTTGGCTGGGATTCTTTTTGCTTATTGGGACAATGCTCATCTTGGCTCGACGGAGCCCGATGTGTGATGGCTTCAGGTGTGAGTTCTGCGACGAAGTCGGCCAAAACTTGGCCCTTTATTGCTGTTCTCGGCCTAAACTCTAGGTCAAATTAGCCCAGTGTTACTGCCCATTTTGCTATCCTTCCTGTTAAGTCTCCTTGATGCAACAAGGACTTCAGTGGGTGCTTTGTTAGGACCACAATCTTGTGTGTCTGAAAGTAATGGCTCAATTTCTTTGAAGCCATTACTAAGGCTAGCATTAATTTCTCCAGTGGTAGGTATCTTGTTTCTGCGTCGGCCAAAGTTTTACTTACATAATAAACAACCTTTTGTTCTCCTTTCTCCTCTCGGATTAGCACTGCACTGACTGCGTGTTCTGAGACTGCTAAGTACAAAAACAGTTCCTCCCCTGGTACTGGGTTGGAAAGAACCGAAGTTGTGGTCAAGTACTTTTTTAGGTCGGTTAAGGCGGTTTCACATTCCTCTGTCCATAGGAAGTCCGTGGCTTTTTTCACCAGGTTGAAGAAGGGTCTGCACTTGTCTGAGCTTCTGCTGATGAATCTGTTTAGGGCTGCAGCCCTTCCAGTAAGCACTTGAACTTGCTTTGCCGATGTTGGGCTCTGTAAGTCCAGGACGGCCTTGATTTGGTCTGGGCTGGCCTCAATGCCCTTTCTTGTTACCAGATATCCTAAAAATTTACCTGATCCAACCCCAAAGGCGCATTTTGAGGCGTTGAGTCGGAGCCGATATCTTTTGAGTATGTGAAAAACCTCTTTTAGGTCGGCAAGATGACCCTTTGATTCCCTTGTCTTTACGACCATATCGTCGATGTAGACTTCTACTGTTTTGCCAATCAGATGCTTAAACATCTTTGTTACTAACCTCTGATAGGTTGCTTCTGCGTTTTTCAACCCAAAAGGCATTACCTTGTAACAGTACAGGCCTTTAGGGGTGATGAACGCGGTTTTCTCCTCGTCTGGAGGGTACATGGCAATCTGGTGGTACCCTCTGTATGCGTCCAAAAAACTCATCCTTTCATGTCCTGAAGTGGCGTCTACCAGTTGGTCGATTTGGGGCAGAGAAAAGCTGTCTTTGGGGCAAGCTTTGTTGAGGCTGGTAAAGTCTACACAAACCCTCCATTTGCCATTCTTCTTTTTTACTACTACTGTGTTGGACAGCCATGTTGGGTACTGAACTTCTCGGATGGCCCTGGCTTCCAAGAGTCTGTCTACCTCTTCTTCTACTGCTTCGACGTGCATCAACGTCGGTCTTCTGGCTCGTTGGATCACAGGTTTTGCCGATCTGTCGACATTCAGTTTGTGGCAAGTGACCTCGGGGTCAATGCCTGGCATTTCATAAGGTGTCCAGGCGAACACCTCTATGTTTGCCCTTAAGAAATCTTCCAGTTCTTTCTCTTCTTCTCTAGCTAAGCCTGAGCCGAGAAGAAAGAAACGCTCTTCGTCGTCCTCTTGGATGAAAACTTTTTTTAGCGCCTCTTCGCTTTTTTCGGCTGGTTCCTTCCCGACGTCTTCTAGGACCTCCATGTCCTCATCTTCAACTTCTGCGTTTCTTGGCTCTCGTATACTACAGGTGGATTTCATTGCTGTCATGGAGCAATTTTTTGCTTGTAGTTGATCCCCTCTGACTTCTTCAATCCCATGCTCTGTTGGGAACCGGAGTAGTTGATGCAACGTTGAGGGAACTGACCCCATTGCATGCAACCACGGCCTTCCCAAGATGATGTTGTATGGTGAGGGCGTGTCAATTACCAGGAATTCCGTCCTGATCTTCTTAGTGCCGGCTTGTACCTCTAAGCTTGTTGCACCCAGTGGCCATGTCGGCGTTCCATTAAAGCCGACCATCGGGCCGCTGGATTGTTTTAAGTCATCAGGGTGAAGGCCTAGCTCCTTGTAACATCTGACATACATGATGTCACAGGAGCTGCCTTGATCTATTAGGATGCGTTTTACTTGGCACTCCCCAACCTGGAGGGATACTACCAAGGCATCATTATGCGGATGTTGGACCAATTCCAGGTCAGCTTCAGTAAAGGCTATCATCGGCCCTTGGCATTCTTCTGGCCGATGTCTCTTTTCCCCGACTTGCTAGATATGCTGTAAATGTCTTACCCTCTGGGTCTCTCCTCTGACTTCATTTTCGTTGACCCTTGAGTGGATCACATTAACCACCCTCGGTTCTCCTGCTTGTGGTAGCTGTGCTGGGGGAGGGGGTGCTGCTGGTGCTTGAGGCAACCTTGCCTGTTCTTCCCTTGTTCTGGCCTCATCGACCAGGTCCCTCAGAAGGCCTTGTCTTACCAGGTCTTCCAAGTGTGCTTTTAAGGCTCTGCAACCTTGAGTTGGATGCCCTTCTTCATTGTGGTAGGCACAACGTCTACCAACGTTCCTTCCCATGAATTCCCCCGGTGCTCTTGCCGGAGCCCTGAAATAAGGTTGATTTCGAATCCGATCTAAGACTTTATGGATTGGGATCCGGAATACCGTTGTTACCGCCTGTTTATTTCTCAACTCTGTTTCTTGTTTGGTCGGTCCAGTGTTGCTTCGGCTTCGCTTCGGCGAGCCGTTTCCCTTTTCTTGCTTTATTTCTTTGTTTCCCGATGTATCTTCTTCGGCTCTGGCATACTTCTCGATCCTTGCCATGAGTTCTTCCATGCTTTTTGGCAATGTTTTTGCCAAAGACTTCCATAGCGGGCAGTCATCTTTCAGGCCATTTTTGAAAGACACGACCGCTACCTCTTGGTTGCATTCGGGTATTCGGTTGAACACCTTGTAGTACCTCTTCGCATAGGCCCTAAGGCCTTCTTCCCTGGTGATTCTTAGAGCCATCAAAGCATCAACCCTCAGGGGTTGTAGCTTGTTGGTCACGAACTTGGCCACAAACATCTCGGCCAGGCCTTCCCATGTCTTTATGCTTCCCTTTGGTAATTTATGGAACCAATCAGATGTAATTTTCCCAAAGGATGAGGGGAATACTTTGCAGAGCAACGGCTCGTTCCCGCTATATAACGCCATTGAATTCAAGTATAGTCCAACATGAAAGTTTGGGTCTGACTTGCCATCATAAATTTGGAACCTCGGCATGCTGAATCTTTTTGGTGGTTCGAATTTGTCCAGTTCCACCGAGAAGGCTGTCTTCGGTTTTACTGGGGAGTTTACCTCGGCTTCAGCATTCTGCTGCCTCCTTTTGAGGTAGTCCCTCAGGTCTTCTTTGCTCCTCTCTGGAGCTCGGCTGTCTTTGGATTTTAGTCTTTTTGGTACACTGCTTTCGTCCTCATGGTGGGTCCGTTTGGATCTTTCTCCATGGGTTGTGTCAAAGCAGAGTGCTTGCTTTTGAACATGCCGATGTTCTTTGGGCTCTGGATTCTTCGTGTGGTGCGTCCTTCGGGACTCCTCTTGCCTCGGTTCTTCTCGTCCGACTTCCCTGGAAGGCCGGTGAGAATGCCTTCCGCTCCTGGTATGCTGAGGGACGTCAGGGATTGTTTTTCTTCCGCCCCTCTGGGCGTTGGTTGCTGTCATCGGCGTATCTTGTAGCGGGTATGGTGGCTGCATAACATTATTTTGCATCATGAAGTTGACGACTGACTGAAGGTCTGCCAGCTTGTTCGCCAATTCTTTTACTTCCTCATCCCTCCGTAGGCACCTGTCCCTCCATACCTGGAGGTTATCTTCATTGTAGTACTTTCCTTGGTTTGTCCTTTTCGACGTGTCGCCTTCCGGGGTGACGTCGTTCTCTCTGTGACCCTGGTCGCGGGCTTCTGTATTGTGGTTGTCTCCTTCAATGACAAGGTCAATTGGTCTGCCATTCCCAGCGAGAGCGTTATCCCCAATATTTTCCTGCTGTCCGTTACTGGCCATCTATTCTTCCTTCGTTCCCACAGACGGCGCCAAATTGGAACCTATACCGACATTTCCTAGAATGAAGAGGAAACTCAACTTGGATAAGGACAAGAGTCCTAGATTGGGAGAAGACTTCAGTTTGGGTAAAGATAAGACTCTTAGAGAGTTTATCCTAAATCCACTGGGAGTTCCAGATTAGCAGTAATCCTAAGTCCATTAGGGCCAGGCTCCTATTGGGACTAGGATTGGATTGGTTATAAAAGAGAGGCACCCCCATGGGTCTAAGGTATGCTTTTGATACTCAAGCTTGTGAGTTTATGTCACGACCCAAACCCAGCCCTATGGGTTTAGTACCGTAACCGGCCAGTAATCCGAGATTACCGAAGGCCTGCTTAACAGTAATACAGTAAAACAGAGTACAGGGCCTGGCGGAAGCCATTACAGTAATTAAACAATGTCCAATGAGCTGTGACAGTCTGTATGCCGAAAAGATTTTTCATGCATTCATACATACACAAACAGTACAGTCTATACAAAACTTACAGTCACACAGTACAGGGACCTAATCCCTTGATAACAGTACGGTAAACATTCAGTCTATACAGAACAGTTAGACAGTATGAAGACAGGCGGGGGAAAACAAACAAAACACCCCCAAGCCATAGCATGGCAACTCGGAACCTCGCAGTGAGGCACAAAGGCTGGCTTGACAAAACTGGAGTTACCCTGACGCCCCTAGCTCCGATCTGGTGCCTGTACACCTACATATATATATGAGCACTGAGCTAAAGCCCAGTGAATAACATAAAGCGTAAAGGGGTTTAGAATGAATGTCCTTACGGTAATGAAAACAGTTCAATTCAATCAGTATTTCAGTTGTTCAGTACAGTAAACAGTCATATGTGGTACATCCATTAGCATAACAGTAACAGTAGGTCTTAAAAGACCGAACAGTAATGATGGCCATCAGTCAGTAAACAGTAGTGGCTCCACGAGGGAACTGACAGAGATCTCTGTAACAGTAACAGTAACAGTAAACAGTAGGTGCTAAGGATGCCACAATACAGTTCAGAATATAGGACATACATTCATTCAGTTAACAGTAATCAGTTCGGAAAACAGTACAGTTCATTTGTTCAGAAGATATTCATTTATGAACATATCTTTACACAATCGTTACTCACAGAGTTCGGGCTACAGTATGCTAGAGCGTGTCTCTCCAGTCGCCAACCCTACACAGTTAACAGATTGAACACACTAAGCTACACAGTTGGGAAATAACATAACTTAATCCCTAATTTGCCTTGGTGTGTTCTACATCGATATCCTCATCAAGATGTCTTAAACTAGGCCTAAGAATGCCTAGGATAGGATGAGGATGCAAAAATACACTTAGAAAACATTTCGCAAAGTTTGCTGAAAATAGGAGCCTCGCTCGAGCGAGACTTTCTTCGCTCGAGCGGGCTTCCAAAATCAAAGGATTCGCTCGAGCGAGGAATCCTTCGCTCGAGCGGTCTGCAAAACAGTAAAAATACTGGATGCTGTGATTTTTCGCGCGATGGTCGCTCGATGGTCGCTCGAGCGGAGCCCTGGACAAAGGTACTCGCTCGAGCGGGGAATCCTTCGCTCGAGCGAGGAAGCCAAATCTGGAATTTCCAGATCTGCCTCCCAAGCTCAAACCAAGCATTCTACCACTCCAAACTCGACCTCTTGGGCCCAAATTCTGGAAAACATAACTAAATTCAATGTATAACAAGTTTCAAAGCTCAATTTATGAATTCAAGCCCCAAAGGTGAGTCAATTAAAACCATATTCAAACCCATTTTCAAGAATATGAAGAACATGCAAACATGCATGGATTCAAACCAAATTCAACCTTCAAAGCTTGTTCAAATGGGCTCATTTCTTCAAGAACATGATGAATTCATGGAGTATGACCAAAAGATGGACATGCATGTGAGGAAACATGGACTTACAATCTCAAAACTTCAATATATGTACATGCATGCAACAATTAAGCTTCAATTCAACATGTATGCACCAAAACATGGCTTAACTCTACAATTAAAGCATGAATTGTGCAAGAATGGATTCTAAGACAACAACAAGAAGATGAATGTCCTACCTTAGTCTTGTGTTCAAGGTCTAGGAGCTCAAAGTAGCAATCAACACTTCAATTCCAAGCAAGATCAAGCAAATCTCTCAAGAACAACTCAACTCTCTCTCACTCTCTAACTTGGGTAGGTTGAGGCAAGAAGAAGAGAAGAAAATGTTTGTTTGATCAATACGTGGAGTGTATACAAGGTTCAAGAGATAGTGGTCCACTAAGTGGCGGAACGGTAATTAAATCAAACTATGCGATTAATCGATATTTAATCTACTTTAATCATACCTAATCAATTTTCAGATAATTATACTATAAAATCACATTAATTCTAAGGATCATAAAACGCTAATCGGTTTCGGATTCGGCCGCCGATAAGGCCTTCAATTAGCAGTTTAAACATATAAGTATGAACAGATAATCATACAGTCAAACAGATAGAATGCAATTTAACTAACATATACTCGATCAATTCGGTTTCCAATTTCGGTCAGTCAGTTCAGTACTTATAATCAGTTCAATTATCAGTAATAATCAATTCAGTTTAACGGTAATCGATGGTTATCGGTAATCAATCAGTCATAAGTCAGTAAACAGTATGAGGGTTGTTACAGTTTAGTACTTGATTATCTTTGAGAGATATACTAACTTGATCGTCGGAGTGCCCCCGGGTGGTCGAAACCACCGCGGGATTCTTATATTTCTGTTACAGGTCAGTCAGGGGCCATCTATTCTGCCAGTGCTCTCCAGCTGGTTACTAAGCGGACAGTGTGGTCGGAAAATCACCCACACAATTTGGCGCCATCTGTGGGAAAGAAAGAATAATAGATGGCCAATGACGGACAGAATGATCAGATTAGAGACAATGCTCCTATTGGGAGTGGGAGACCTATCGATCTCGACATTAAAGGGGACGATCGCAACACAGAAACTCGTGACCAGAGTCACGGAGTGAAAGACGCCGGTCAGGAAGGTGACGCACCAAAGACAACAGATCGAAGCGGATACTACAACGGAGATGACCTCCAGGTATGGAATGATAGATACATGCGGAGGAACGAAGACCCTTCCAGAAGGGATGCAAAGACAGGGGGCATGAGCGCTCCCAAGGAGATAACATTCAAGTATAGAAGAGCTCAACCTAAGTAAGCAAACCCTGGATCCCAGAAGACATGATCTCAGCCTAGATGAGTAGGTCCGAGAAAAGAAAAGCTCAACCTGAGTGAGCAAGATCCAAGATTCCAGAAGATAAGATCTCGGCACCTGAGTCCGAGAAGAGAAGAGCACAATGAGCAGATCTCAGACCCTAGAAGATAAAAAAGAAACACACAAGATCAGACTAAAGTTGGCCAGAATTGAGAAGTATGCTAAGGCCGAGGAAGACATGCCGGGAACAAAGGCGTCGGAACAAGAAAAGAGAAACGGCTCGCCGATGCGAGGCCAAAAATCAAACTCAGGTTGGAGCCAAGTAAGATCAATAGAGAAACCAAGGCCGACAACCTCGGCGACAAGGTCAAAGCTACATGTATGATGAGAACCCAAGTGGATTTTAAGTTCACACTGGGGGCGTAGAGAAGAAGAATGCGTTTACCACTTGTTGAAATTTGTAGCAATTTACAAGTTGGTTAAACCAAGACGATGCTTAACCGAAGTTAAGCCGAGATGATTCTTAACCGAAGTTAAGCCCAGATGATGTTTAACCGAAGTTAAACCGAGACGATACTTAACCGAAGTTAAGCCGAGATGATGCTTAACCGAAGTTAAGCCCAGATGATGTTTAACCAAAGTGAAACCGAGACAATGCTTAACCGAAGTTAAGCCGAGATGATGCTTAGTTGAAATTAAGCTGAGATGGTTCCTTACCTTCACTTGTTGAAATTTGTAGCAATTTACAAGTTGAAGTTAAGCTGAGATGGTTCCTTACGTTCACTTGTTGAAATTTGTAACAATTTACAAGTTGAAGTTAAGCTGAGATGATTCCTTAATTCACTTGTTGAAATTTGTAGCAATTTACAAGTTGGAATTAACCTGATTCCTTAATTCACTTGTTGAAATTTGTAGCAATTTACAAGTTGGAATTAAGCTGATTCCTTATCTTCACTTGTTGAAATTTGTAGCAATTTACAAGTTGGAGTTAAGCTGATTCCTTATCTTCACTTGTTGAAATTTGTAGCAATTTACAAGTCGAAGTTAAGCCGAGATTATTCCTTAATTCACTTATTGAAATTTGTAGCAATTTACAAGTTGAAATTAAGCTGATTCCTTATCTTCACTTGTTGAAATTTGTAGCAATTTACAAGTCGAAGTTAAGCCGAGATTATTCCTTAATTCACTTGTTGAAATTTGTAGCAATTTACAAGTTGGAATTAAGCTGATTCCTTATCTTCACTTGTTGAAATTTGTAGCAATTTACAAGTTGAAGTTAAGCCAAGATTACTGGTTCTCTTCACTTGTTGAAATTTGTAGCAATTTACAAGTCGAAATGAAACCGAGGTTATAGTTTGCACACTTATAGCAATCTACAGGTTGGTCCAACCAAAGAAGATGCTTAACACTTGTTGAAATTTGTAGCAATTTACAAGATAATGTTGAGTCGACATGTGATCATCTGTTGAAATTTGCAGCAATTTACAGGTTGAGGTAAAAGCTAAGTATATTGTTTAAACACTTGTTGAAATTTGTAGCAATTTACAAGTAGATCATTGTTATAACTTGAGAAAAATTTACAGTATATGTTAACACTTGTTGAAATTTGCAGCAATTTACAAGTAGGCTAGACCGAGATCACTGTTTAAACACTTGTTGAAACTTGAGAAAAAGTTTGCAAAAGTTAACATTGAGTAGTATATGTTCCACACTTGTTAGAATTTATAAAAAGTTTGCAGGTCAGTATCTTGCCGAAGTAAAAGTTTTGTAGCTATTATACCCGAGGTATGTAACCCCGAAAAGATTGCACAAAGGAGGCAAAGTATGAAAGGCATGCAAAATATTCTAAGTATAGAATCATGCAAGAGCAGTTAGAAGAAGATCAAGGCAGAATTTATGGTGATTGACACGCCTTCACCTTACAACATCATCTTGGGAAGGCCATGGTTGCATGTAATGGAGGCAGTTCCCTTAACGTTGCATCAACTATTGCGGTTCCCCACAGTACATGAGATTGAAGAAGTCAGAGAAGACCAACTGCAGACAAAGAATTGCTCCATGGCAGCAATGAAAACTACCTGCAACATTCGGGAACCAGGGAAGGCAGAGATTGAAGACGAGGACATGGAGGTCCTAGATGATGTCGGCAAGGAGCCAGCCGAAAAGAGTGAAGAGACACTGAAGAAAATCCTCGTCCAGGAGGGCGACGAAAAGCGCTTCTTTCTTCTTGGCTTAGGCTTAGCCGAAGAAGAAGAAATAGAACTTGAAGCTTGGTCACATGCCGCAAATTGAACGTCGACAGGTCGGCCAAACCTGTAATCCAATGAGCAAGAGGGCCAACGTTGATACACGTCGAAGCAGTAGAGGAAGAAGTAGACAGACTTTTGGAGCTCAGGGCCATCCGAGAAGTCAATTACCCGACATGGCTATCAAATACAGTGAAAGAATGAATGATAATTAAGGAGCAAGGAATGTTAACACTTGTTAAAATTTTTTGAGCAAATTACAAGATGAGCTAACCGAAGATTATGAAGTCTACCACTTGTTGAAATTTGTAGCAATTTACAAGTTTGGTATAGCCGAGATAACATTGAAAGACGTTTCCGAGATATGATCAACCGAAATGACTAACTAGCTTGTTAAGAGCTGAGAAGGTTGGCAAGTACAAAAATGAAGACCTTAAAGAACTAGGGACTGAAAGCAAGAACGTCGGACTAATCTGCTTCGACGGACGACAATGGCTCAGCCTCGGCAGTCAGTTGGAGGAGCTTCTCTACCGCTACCTCGGCATCAATTTCAAGAAGGAAGCAAACTACTCGGCATCAGCGGCAGGTTGTGTCTCATCCCCAGAAGACAGTTGGAAAGAATTTCTCAGCAGCCTTCCCAGCCTCGAGCTCAGCCTCGACCTCCTAAAGAGTTTGATCAAAGCTCTTCTTGTCGATTGGCACCTCGGAGTTTTGAAAGCAAGGATTGAAAGCAAGAATTTGGAAAAAGACACAGAAAACAGAAACAAGAATGTAATTCGTAAATCAAAAATGGTGATGAAACTATCAGGAAATTAAGACAAAAAATTGCACAGGTGTGTCAAGCCAAGAACAGTGGCAGAAATCAACAGATATGTGAACAGTGTGTAGTCAAGAAGATGATTTGAAAACAACGGGTAAAACAACAATGGTGATTAACAATGAAGCAGAGCTTCTTGGAAAGCAACAAGAAATAAAACCAGGAGGAACAGTGGCTTACCAGAAAGAGGGAAGCCGGAATGAGAATCGCCAAAGTCTGACGACAATGACAGAATGACGTAAAGCTTCACCGGATGAGAGAAACAAAGACAGTTGCAGAAGCTTGAAAGCTTGGAACAATGACGGATTTAAGCAAAAAATCTAGAAAGAGAAAAAGCCAGAGGATTGAATGAAAAAAGAGAAAAACATAGTCAAGAAAGAATAAAGCCAAGTGCACAGGCGCTAAGTAAGTATGTGAAGAACAAGAAAGTAATGAACCAGACATGATGCTAACAACAGAAAGCGGATATGACAAGAACAAGTGCCAGGCATTCAAATAATTCAAGACTTGAAGACAGACGAAATAAACAGATTCAAAGTAAATTAGAAGAGTTATGAAAGATTGAGCTTAATAGCAAGTAAAGAGTTTATGAATTTACCAAGTGAAATGAACGCCGATATGAAAATCGCCGGAGTCAAATAGATGACTGGAAATCGAGAACTCACTAGAGAGTGTGAGTGGAGCAGTTGCAAAGCTCTTGGAGTTTACGAATTAATGGAACCAGAACCTCGGCTAGGAGGTGCAATTTCAAGCAGCTTGGAAGGCATAAATCTTGATACTTGACAGAAGTGGACAGCAAAGTCCAGGGAACTTTGAGGTCGGCAAGTTTGATCTCGGACAGAGGGGCATAGATGAACGAACAGTGTAGGTTCCATCACCTCAGAATGCCGAGGTAATAGAACCTAGGGGGCAGTTGTGGGGATATATTTTCTGAGTACCAACACGTGGCAAGGTGACGCCGACGTGTCAGCCGAGGTGCCACGTGTCTTGGTCGTTGTGCCGAGGTCATCTCGGCTAGGCCGAGGTTTCCTCCGAAGATATCGGAATCCGAGATAAGCGGATAAGGGGCAAGAGTCCTAGAATGAAGAGGAAACTCAACTTGGATAAGGACAAGAGTCCTAGATTAGGAGAAGACTTCAGTTTGGGTAAAGATAAGACTCTTAGAGAGTTTATCCTAAATCCACTGGGAGTTCCAGATTAGCAGTAATCCTAAGTCCATTAGGGCCAGGCTCCTATTGGGTCTAGGATTGGATTGGCTATAAAAGAGAGGCACCCCCATGGGTCTAAGGTATGCTTTTAATACTCAAGCTTGTGAGTTTAGTACTTGATTATCTTTGAGAGATATACTGACTTGATCGTCGGAGTGCCCCCGGGTGGTCGAAACCACCGCGGGATTCTTATATTTCTGTTACAGGTCAGTCAGGGGCCATCTATTCTACCAGTGCTCTCCAGCTGGTTACTAAGCGGGCAGTGTGGTTGGAAAATCACCCACACAATAACCTAATCTATGATGATAAGCAGTTTTGATCAAATGCACTTCCATTGCTAAATAGAGTATGCATGGATACTACCAAAGCTGATGACATGGTTTTTTATTTATTTATTTATTTTTAGGTATGAGTATGTAGCAATTCACCTTGTAAGAAATTATATGAACCCCTACTTGCTGGGGCGACAGGCATGTGACGTTTAGATAGGCCCGACAACACTAAGCTACATAAGAGATCTGTAGATACTCTCTCAAGATGGTTTTAAATTATAATTTGACTTTAATCCCACACTACAAAAAGTAACATATTTGTCGATCAAAAAATTAGTCGTTAAAAGTTCATTTTTAGTTAGCAAAAATTATACATGACCAATTTTTTTGGTCGTCAATTGAGGGTCGGCAAAAGTAATTCGTGACCAAAATTTTGGTTGGTCGGAAAAAGTTAGATTTGCCGACTAAATTTTTGGTCGCTAAATATGTAATTACTGCGATTAATCCATTTTGTCGCTAAAACACTTTGGTCGCGAAAAGTGATATTTTCTTGACCGAATATCTTAGTCGCCAATTGTCACATTCCACGACCAAAAAATTTGGTCGCCAATTATCACATTCAACGACCAAAAAGTTTGATTGCCAATTGTGACATTCCACGACCAAAAAAATTTGGTCGCCAATTGCGACATTCTACGACCAAAAATTTTGATCGCCAATTGTCACATTCCCCGACCAAACATGTTTGTCGCCAAAAGAAATGTTTGCGCAACTAAAACTTTAGTCGGCAATAGACCTATTCGCGATCAAATCCTTTGGTTGCCAAAATTAATAATTTTAACGACTAATTATTTAGTCGCCAAATGTGCTTGGTGATACACCGACTACTTTATTTAGTCAGCAAAAGTATAACTTATCTTTCCCGACTAATCAATTGGTCGCCAAAACTAGAAAAGCAAAACCAAAATTTGGTCGCCAACATCCAACAAAATAAACCTGTAATTTATAATAATCCATTCAATTTATTCAACATAATCTGTAATTTGCAAAAATCATTCAAACCAACAAATAAATTGAATCATGAACATTCAACAAAATACATATATCAACCATTTCTGAACCTGTTTAATTAAAGTCAGCAACTATTGTAAGTTTTCATCTACAAGTAATTTCAAACTACATATTTCATCTAGCATAAAAATTTAAAATATAACAAGTATTTATTATTATGTTTTAAATTTTTATCCATGTGCATCAACCCAAAAATATAACTAGTAGTCTACCAAATATTTTTCATACACACCCATCCAAAAATATAACAACTAGTGTATCAAAAAATATAACTACTAGCCTACCCTAATATTTTCCATATACATTTCTACAAAAATATATAATCCTTCCAAAAATACAAAAAGTGCCTATTTGTCTTGTACAATTTAGCTTTGTGCACGAGTTCATCCATCTGTACCAAAGAAAAAGAGAAATAATGTCAGGTAAAATTGGACAAATAATGAAAAATGTCCATGAAAAGTTAAGGTCACATTAGCAAATTAAATTACTATCATTATCAAATTGTAAATAAAACAACAGCATTCTTATGTCTATAGCATTACCACTTTTGTATTTCATTGTTTAGTTTTTTGAACGGACTTAAATGTAATTCAAAGAAGAACAAGTCAAAAATAAGTAAATAAAACAACAGTTCACAATAATATGCAATGGACTTCTCAACTAGCAAATATAAACTATACATATTAGCATACGCGAGTGTCTAACCATACTGAAGGGGAAAATTGAAGCGGAATTCAAACGGCCGGTGTTTGCATTTTTTATCACATTGTTTAGAGGCAATTACATCTAGTTAATTAATACTTAATAGAAATCAGAGATCAGAGATCAGGCTCCCCTCCTAATTCTGAAGACTTGGGGCCAGCACTAAACAGTGTCTTTTCATTAATAGCTTTTTAATTTTGTTTGGATAAGTAATTCATTTTCGTTAACTTAAACAATGTGATAAAATGTTTGTTGTGGATCACCGAGTGGAACCTCAATTAAAAATTCATTGCATTAGTTTATGTTCTTTTTGAATTTAGTCTTACAAAGTATTGCAGAATTTGATAACCCATTGTTTGGGTATGTTGGTGCACCTGCCTAAGCTACCACATTGTCCTTATTCATTTACTGGGTTACCTAAAAGCATATTGTATTTGAGATTTATGTATCTCCTTTAACTAGCCCACTAAAATTGTACAAAGATCATTGTAAACCCTATACTACCCCATGTGTTATATTTTAGTTTTGTAATGGTATGGAACAAAGACTGAAAATTAGTCCAATGAGTAAAAAAAAAAATTTCACCTTTGCTTTGAAATTAGATAAAAAAGGTATGGAAAGATAAGTGCTGTTCAATTTTTGACCCCAAACGGCCTATTTTCGCCTTTTTGCATCACATTTTTTTTGTCTAATTATCTAACTGTGCGTCCAAGTATGCTTCTAAATGTCATCAAAAATCAATTTGCAAAGAAAACAAAAAAGGAAAACATTAATATATTATCAATTACCAATTTAGCAAAAATGCATTTTTTACCGAAATTTGACTTTCATCTGTACTAAATCACAAAACAATAGCTAATCTAATTGGGGGCAAACTCTTGCAAGTTATATGAATAACTATGAACTTGCTAATATTGAAAACAATTAAGCAACATGATGAGTTCTACTAACTCCATTTATCTCCACAAATTTCACTATCTACCAATGGATGTCCCTTTGATACAACTTTACTATCTCACTCACTGTTTCTCCAACTTTGCTTAGAAAGAAATGAGAATACTGATATGGGTTGATTGTTTTTAATGGGTTTTCAATTTCACAAAATTTGAACTAAGATAGATCAACATAAACAATATAAAACTAAGCATGGTGTAAGTCTCACATAACACTTGGTGTAAGTCTCACTAACTCCAGTTATCTCCACAAATTTTGAACATTCACATTGGTGTAAGTCTCACATAACACTTACATGTTTATTTTTTTTTGTACATCAGAAATAAACATAACACTTATATGTATGTGTGAGGTCTGCACCCATGTTACATGTGAATGTTTTGTATATTCTTCCCCTATGGATGTAGAACTGAAGCGCAAAAATGCACGAATCGTGGTAAAGGAAAAAAAAAATCACTTTTGATTTTGACGTCTAAAAATAATATTGCCCACTTTGCAATAGAGAAGATACATGGTTTGTCAATAAAGTTACAAGCAAAAGCACCAGCACCAGCACCTCAAACTTTACAGTGTTCATATTTACACGAGCAAAAGCTCTCCAGGAGGTACATATCTCTTCACAAGTTTAGCCCAAGATTCATTGGTCTCAGTGATTACCTTAAGAGCACAATCCTTTTTATTCCAAAACAATTAATTTCACTAATTAAACAACAGAGCAATATCATATAATAGAATTCAAAACATAATCTATAAATAAATTAATTTTTTTTAAGGACAATAAAATAATAACAATATGGAAATTCCATTATTAAAGAACGACATAATCAACTCTTGTTCTTGGATTCAGTCCTTTCCAGTGGTATGACAAGTACTTCAAATTCATGAGCAAAATGAATACGTTCAATACACATAAATTTCTATGCGTTATGTACTTATGCTGCATGACATACAATTTCCTAATCAAACACCCTTCAAGATGGTTAGAACTGCATCTAAACAATGTAGATTGATTGAAGCATAGAAATCATAATACCTTGTTTGCTACCTTGTTGCCAAGACCAAATTTTTTTGCAGGTTTTCCATCAGGGATCTTGTAGTCTCTGAACCAGTCTCTGACTGCAGTGAGAGTGCCCTAGAGAAGTTACCCAGCCAGGCCCATGACAATTATGCACAACAATTAATTTACATAAGTGCCAAATCAATTTTTAAGCAGCCTATGTCAACTTATGTTTCTATTAACCAAGGACTACCATAGTTTGCTAATAAATAGAACACCTTAGCCCTGATTACCGACATTGCAATGTAATCAGAATGATGTACATATGCACCGCTGATTACTAACATTGAAATCTAAATCACACCTTCATTCACATTGCTTGAATTTAATGGCTTTGAGTAACCAACACCGTAAAATATTGACTTTCACACCAATCATTGGTCATGCCCTTATTAAGATAATTAAAAAATAAAAAAAAAGAAGAAGAAAAGGATGAAAAATGCTATATAGCTCAAATGTACTTAAGACATAGATATTGTATATAATAAAACCAGTACATTGCTAGTGCTTCTGAGACTATATTTGTCTTACAAAATTCCATACCTTCTAGTGTTCTACACATTATCACATTGCCATTATTAAAATTAACAACTAAAACATTTTGTGCAATGAGTAAGTTCGACCAACCCAACGAATGCTCATCCTAACTAATTGGTGTAGGCTTATTATTATACAAGGAGATGTTAACCAGTTATAGATCCATCCCCCGAAGGAACCAGACAAACAAAGAGCATGAGAGCAGATGATATGTCACAGATGTTACAAAAGTCTTAGCATGTATATCTATAATGAACTCTCTTTTTTTTACTAGTATTTAGAAGAAACTAAAATAAATTATTGCTTAGTTCAACAAAAACATTACCGGCAAATGCTTGTCCACGTCGTCAATATCATTAACAAGTGAAGCTCTTGGATCATCCAATGAAATTGCAACTATTTTCCAGTCAAGTTCCCCTTCATCAAGCATTGCCAAGGCAGCTAATGGCTTGACCTTCATAATCTGTCCTATCTTTCCACGAGTTTGACCAATCTCAACAACATCAACTACAATTTGAAGAAATTGGCAAATTAAATTCAGTTATTTTATTCTTTTGCTTTTGGTAGAAGAGAATGCTTAGTAAAGAGGTAAAATGAAATGAATGATCAACTAGTACCTGGATCGTTATCTCCAAGTGCCCCCTCAACTTCAGAGTTTGCAAATGATGGGTCTTCTCACATTTGTGGAAACAATCCATAATTCCAATTTATATTGTAACTGAGAAAGATAAAATAAAATGATTCAGGAGCTTAGACTTTAAGAAGCTCAAATTCCAATATAAAAATTATGGAGAAGTCATGTAAAAAGAGAATCCAGGGTTTTGTGATTAGATCAACAGTGGCAAGAAGTACCAGAGATCTAGCAAACATCAATTTGTTAAAAGAAATAAAAGGATAAACAAGTTGGCTTAAAAGTTCTCATATTAAAGTTTTAAACAATAAAATGAAAATAAATTCACTCTATAAGAGCATGCAAATGACATGAAGGTCGCTAAAGCTAGTTCATTTTTTGACACTGATTATATATCTCAGGTTTTCAAGGAAATATTCCCTAGGACCAGCTTACATAGCCTATTTATTTGACCTCCTCTCCAAAATCTAAGTTGATTATTAGGATTTAGAGCAATTACCCAACTGCTAAAAATAGTCTCAATGGAATAAAACTAGCATAATGTTTAAACCCAGCAGATTTCAGCATCTGATATCCACCATTTCCACCTTCTTGATCGATTCACATTAAGAAATATTTTTTTATGCCAAAATCGGATTACAATTAAAGGACCATGTACGAACGACATTACTCAACATATGTGAAGCCTATAGGCTAGGGTGCTTGCCATTTGATAGAAATGCCACAAATCACCCTCAGAGAAGCAAACATCACTAGGTAAAGTTTGACAGAAATAGCATGAGGGCACTAGGATTATCAATATGGATGAATTCTATACTCCAAATTCTCATATGAGACCAGTAATACTCAACTCCCAACAAATGAAAACGTATTTAGATGCTTAGTTGGACATGCATCAGCGAAAAAATTGAGCAGTCTGTCTGATAGCTTAAACAGATGCTTATACATGAAAACGAACAACAGTGCCTGATTCAAGCCCTTATAGAACAACAAAACTATGCATGAAGAAGTTATGAAACAAGAAAAGAAGGGGAAAGGAAAAGTGAAGGTAAAATGGCACATCTTACGGATAATATCGAAGTTTTCCTTTCTTTGTATATTGCTTTATGGGAGTGTATGACTCGTCAGTAGCAACCTCCATCTTTGCACTTGTTTCTTTGGGTATTTCAACAATGAAATTAAAAACACCATCACCTAAGTGTAATGGTATATCATGCCAGGGAGAAACCTGCAAAGTAAGCAAGCACTTGCAAGTAAATATATGCCTTACTAACAAATAAATATTTGAAAATGTAAGAAAAAACCCATATTAACAAAAAATTGACACAAATTAACAATTGCACACCAAACTAGGATTACATTTCTAATCTCAATTTACTTGGAAGATGAAGAAAGTATAGGCATACCATGGCACATAGACCTCGGAAGGCATCCTCCTCAATATCATCACGTATCCTGCCACAATTTGCTAATGACATAAGGCTGCAAGTAGACTGATAGTGATATAGAAACGCTTACACTTGGCAAGGCTATGTCTGGCCAACAAATTTTAATGCACAGGGTACATCCACAGCACATGCAATACAACAAGCTTCTCCATAATGACAGTCTATGAAGATAAAATTATGAACACATTGACAGATTTACCATAATCTAGGGACAATAGGTTTGTCTTTTCCTGACACAATGAATGAGGATGTAAAAAACAATTAAATGACAATGTGCAACAATATATAAATGGCCATCAGAAATCAGAATTTATTTGCATCATTTCATTTTCATAGAGCATCATTTAGCAAAAACTAAAAACATATTGCACACACAGAGAGAGAGAGAGAGAGAGAGAGAGAATTAGAGAAGGGGGAATACCAAACTCTCTATCCCACTACCAAGACCTTCAACAAGTCCAGAGAGCAAGTCCAAAGAGCACGCAATGAATTCTTTATCTTATCATACTGAACCCCAACTGAAATAAGACCGACCTGCAGCCACAGTGTCAATCAACACGTACATGATGCTCACAGTATAAGAATTCAAATTTCAGGGGGAAAAAATGTGTTTGTGAACCAAGATAAGGAATGCAACCAGCAAAGCAAACTGCAGAATTCATGCTTACATATTGAACAAAGCAACTTGGAGTCTAGGCTTGAAGTTCATGTATTTGACATAATACAAGTTTGGCAAAGCTCTAAACAAACCGAAGCTAGAGCTTCTCAAAGCAGCTCAATTCATCTTATAGTCTGCTCATTGAGAGGCAATTGCATAGCATGGACGATAGCACCTAAGCAAAAACTTGTAGCCTAACCTAGGAAACCTAGGCCATTGGTAGGTTAGTGAAAAACAGTAAGTGGATTGCAATAGATTGTCTTTAATTTATTGAAAGCAAAACTTTCTATACTAATTGTCAACCTAAAAGGATAATCAATACATCGCTGCCAACTCTTCCATAATAATCATTTTATTCTATTCCATCTCATTTTAGTAAATCTAATAAAACATTATAATATTAAGCTCACAAGTGATAACTTGGAACTAAATTCAACCGTTGTGATAGAAACTAATTGTAATAGACTCTACTTCCAATATTAAAATAAAATACAAAATATAATTAAAAAAAACACAATATTTTAGAATTATTGGGAGAGAAACAAAAAAAAAATGAAAAAGAAGAACACATAAAGGATGGGACTTTGGAGTCATCAAATCCAAAGTTTCAACACAGAGAAGGGAGTTCAGGGAGGGGAAAAAAATAGGGAGTTCACTTAGATATATCACTCAAAAACTTTTGATATAAATATCAGTTTCAAACATCATGCTGGATGTCCAAGTCTTTTCAATCAAACAACAAAGAATGATTTTCATCATTTGTAAGTAAACCTTAAATGAATAAGCTGTAAAGAAAAAAAAATGCCCACTATATATTGACTAAGATACAATTTGTTTACATATACAGAACTCACTTAAACTACACTCAATTAAGTATACATTTTCATACCTTAGATTTCTTAAGTATACACCTTCTGAAAGCAGCCTTAGATTTCTTTTGTTTAAGCTTGGTAAGGTTTATTATTTGTTACTAGACCAAGAGTATAAATTTCTATTCCAAATTTTATAGCTTAATGTTGGTGGAATGCCTCTTTATTCATGGTTGAGACACTAACAGATTTTGTTCTTTCTATTTTCGGAGGCATATTAGCAAACAGGTGGTGTGTATAATTTACACATAAATTAAATTAAAGAAAAAGAACTTGGAAATGAACAAATTGAATCAGAATCAAAATCAAAATCAAAATCACATAGGAGATAGACGACTTTAACCAACCCTAGCCTTAAAAAAATCACTTGTTAGGGTTTCGAAAATTAGAAGGAGAGGGAAAGGGGCAAAGTGAGAGCAACAAACAAGTGAGAGACAGAGAACTTAACAGATAGTCGTAGTCATCGGTGGTAGTCGCACTCGCGGTGGCGGGCTTTGTCTTTATGTTTAGAGTCTTCGTCCTCGGTGGGCTTGAAGGATGGGGGCTTGAATGCAGGGGGCTTCGGAGGGAGGTTTCCCAATTTTTTTCTGAATATCGTCCCATTGAGTCGAAACTCCTTCCACGTCCTTGTACACGAAGTGATAGTTCGCCATTTTTGAATCTCCGATCAACTCTCTCTTTCTCTCTCTCCCTTTCTCTCCCTATAGTATCGTATTTTGGGGATTTTTTTGTTAGGGATTGGGGATTTGAGATCGTGAGAAACAAAAGGGGGAATTAGAAAGAGTGGGAAAACGGGGAATTAGAAGGAGCAGGAAAACGAAAACAAAAAGAAGAGGAGAGGTAGGATAATTTATTTATTTTTTGTTAATATATATATATATATATATATTTTTCTTTTGTAGTTGATGAATTTTTTTTTAAATTTTTTTTTAGTTACTAAGGTTGAAAATTTATTTGTTTTATTTTTAATTTAATGATTTTTTTTTTTATTTGGTTGAAGTTGGGGTAATATTTTAATGAAAAATATTTTCAGTTAAAATAAATTTAATTTTTTGTGGTCAATGAAAAATATTTTTCTGCGGCCCATTTTTTTTTTGTTATTAAAAACCAGGAATTAATTTTTTTTGGTAGAGGAGAGAGAACGACAATAGTGGTGAAGGTGGTGGATAAGAAGTGGTGGTGGTGGTGGTAGCGGCGGCAGTGATGACAAAAGAGATTAGTGGTGAAGTTGTGGTAGTGGTAGAGGAGATGGAATGGTGGTGGTGAAGGAGAGGTAATGGCAGTAATAGTGACAATAGTGGTAGTGGTGGTAGTGGTAATAGAATAGTGGCAATGGCGGTAGTAATGGTAGTTGTAGAGGTTGAGTGGCAACAGTAGTAGTGGTGGTGGTAGTGGAATGGCATTTGCAGTAGTGGTAAATGTGATAAAGGAGATGGGTGGTGAGAGAGGGAGAAATGAGTGAGCAACAGATAGAGAAGAGAGATAGAGACAGAGACAATGATAAGCGAGAGAGAGAGAGATAAAATGGTTGCTAAAAGTGCATTTTCTTGTAGTGGATCGATAAATTGAGAGGGAGCTCGGTAAATAGAGAAGCAGGGAGAGAGAGAGTGAGAGTGAGCAAGGCAAACATAGTGGGAAAGAGAGAGAGTGTGAAAGAGAGAGAAACAAGATATGAGCGATAGAGAAAGAGAGCGAAAAGTGGTAAACGAGAAAGATACATAGAAAAAGAGAGAGAGAGATAAAGAGAAGAGAGATGAACGAAAGAGACAAAGAGAGATACAGAGAAAAGAGATGAATGAGAGAGACAAAGAAGCAAAGATGAGAGAAAAATAAAGAGAAAAGAAATGAGTGAAAGAGAAGAGAGATGAGCGAGTGACATAGAGAGAGAGAGACAGACAGATAGACAGAGAGAGAAGAGGGATGAGTAAGAGAGAGAAAGAGAAAAGACAGAGACAGAGACATGAAGATGAAAAAATGGGTGAAAAGAGACATGTTATATCAAAAGAGTAAGACGACGTCGTTTTTTTTAATTTTTTTTGCGACAGAAAAATATCGTTGCATTTATTCAAACCATTTTGTGACTGGATACAGGGACAGACGTGTGGAGAGACCATGAGAGGCCATGGCCCCCCCGCCTGTCTGGAGAGTGCCACTGCTATGGTTAGTTATTTGAAAGTTGAATACAATTTTTATTAAATGTGACCCTTCTGCTTTGAATGGATATGGTCCCATCCCTTTTTGATTGCCCACGTCATTTTATTAACAAGGAAAAAATTGTGTATTTGAAATTTTTATTTATTTGTTTCTTACAAGATTCATAATATAATTTATACTGAGCATATTTTTAGGTTGTATTTGGTTTATAAATTTGAAAAGAAAAAGAGAAAATTTGTGTACAATGTAAGTGAAATATAATTATATTTCATTTATTTATTTATTTTTTATTATTATTTCTCTTTCCAAATCAATGAACCAAACATAAGGATATAAAAAGAGAAATGTTATTCCACACTATGTGGATGCGTATGTAAATTATTACGTGAAAAATTACATAACTCACATTACACATACGAAAAAGAGAAATTCTCAAATAAGTGCATATTGTGCATTACGATTTGGAATAACCAAAATGAAGATTACTAGCCTCATTTAAATGACAAATTTTTCAACAGCTTGACATCTCACAAATAAATTTGAGTCATTCTTTCCATGACATTACCTATTATGACCATGAATATTATTGTTATACAACAAATGTAGAGCAAATTTTATTAGAATAAAAAAAACTCACCATGACATTACCTATTTTGACCATGAGTCATTTTCTGCCATAGCAAAAACTCACATTTTTAGCGATAGCAAATTGGGCCGTCGTAAAAACTTACATTTTTCACGACAGTAAGTTGTGTCGTCGCAAAAAGTCACTTTTTGAGACGGCAAGTGTGCCGTCGCAAATACTTCCGTCTTTTAAGCCCACTTTTCTTGTAGTGTTCGGCGACTACATTGTTTTAGTAGCCAAAACTCAATATACAGTGACTAAAATATTTTTAGTCGCTAAAAATAAGTTTTTTGGCGACCAAAATTTTGGTCGCCAAAAGATAAAAAATAAATTTTTATTTTCCATTCGGCGACTACATTGTTTTAGTAGCCAAAACTCAATATACGGCGACTAAAATATTTTTAGTCGCTAAAAATAATTTTTTTTGCAACCAAAATTTTGGTCGCCAAAAGATAAAAAATAATTTTTTATTTTCCATTTGGCGACTACATTGTTTTAGTAGCCAATACTCAATATATGGCGACTAAAATATATTTAGTCGCTAAAAATAAGTTTTTTTGCGACCAAAATTTTGGTCGCCAAAAGATAAAAAATAATTTTTTATTTTCCATTCGGCGACTTCATTGTTTTAGTAGCCGAAACTCAATATACGGCGACTAAAATATTTTTAGTCGCTAAAAATAAGTTTTTTGGCCACCAAAATTTTGGTCACCAAAAGATAAAAAATAATTTTTTATTTTCCATTTGGTGACTACATTGTTTTAGTAGCCAAAACTCAATATATGGCGACTAAAATATATTTAGTCGCTAAAAATAAGTTTTTTTGCGACCAAAATTTTGGTCACCAAAAGATAAAAAATAATTTTTTATTTTCCATTCGGTGACTGCATTGTTTTAGTAGCCAAAACTCAATATATGGCGACTAAAATATTTTTAGTCGCTAAAAATAAGTTTTTTGGCCACCAAAATTTTGGTCGCCAAAAGATAAAAAATAATTTTTTATTTTCCATTCGGCGACTACATTGTTTTAGTAGCAAAAACTCAATATACGGCGACAAAAATATTTTTAGTCACTAAAAATAAGTTTTTTGGCAACCAAAATTTTGGTCGCCAATTCCACAACCAACTTATTTTTGATCTTCCGCGACCAACTTATTTTTTGATCGCCAAAATGTGGCATTCCACGACCAAATTTGTAGTTGGTCACCAAAACCATACCACTTTCTGCGACCAACTCATTTTTTGGTTGCCAAAATATGACCTTCTGCGACCAACTCATATTTGGTCGCCAAAAATAATGATCATTCGCGACTAATTAATATTTGGTCGCCAAAACGTAACTTTTAGCTACCAACTTTTATATTGGTCGCGGAAAGTGGTCGTTAAAAGTGCAGATTCTTGTAGTGCCACTAAGGTTTCATCTGGAAACATACTTTTTTAGTAACTTTTTAGTTTTTTAACTAAAATATGATGTAAAAAAAGTTAGTATATTTGGGATAAATTTTTGATTTTTTATGAAAGAAATATTCAAAAAAATAAAGAGAAAATGAAATTTTTGACTTTTTGATATAAATTGTTAACTTTTTAATTTTTTTAATAACTTTTTAACTTTTAGGTTAAAAAGTGATATTGCCAAACGAGACCTAAGTGTGTATATAATAATAGGAACTAATGGCCCAAAATTAATGGCTCAAGCCTTGCTTTTTGCTTCAAACGTCGCCCTAAAAACTCAAACTCATGTCCTCTTGATCACGATTCACGAACTATGCTACCACCCTCAGGTCTTGATGAAACAAGTTAATGAAAATCCATTTTACCTAGGGCAAAATCTGTTTAAACAAAATATTAAGAATATTGTATACCCAAGGTTGGTTGATGACTCACAATAAAGTTGCAACTAAAATGTTATTCAAAAGGTAGATGGACCAACAATGTCAAAAATAAATAAAAAGTGCAAATTTTATAAAATTACCAAATCCAAAAGAAAAGAAAAGTCACATCTGAGGAGTGAGGATGGATCACATTAATGAGTGAGTGAGTGGCATTCAAATTTACAAGTAGCACACTTAAAACCACAGCAAACAGATGAGATTTGGAGGTCATATCTTCTTACTAATCTCATTGAGTTAATCACATTCACATGAACTGTACTACCACTACTACTACAGCATGTGTGGATGAGATAAGACAAAGCAACAAGTGAATATGCAAATTAGGTAGTTTGTCTTTTTTTGGAAATGAAGGAGTGACAGAAGAACTTTGTTGCATGTGGGGACTATACATTTGGTGTATGTACCTCAACTATGAAAATGATATATCATCTAACTATTGGCTATCAAGGGTATTATAATATAAATCTTAGCATATATAACCAACAGATTAATCAATTGATCAGAATTCTTACACTTCACTAAAAGATCAATTGTTTAAATCTTCTCACATATGTGTTGATATTTTTTTTTCAGTTGTATTTATTTTTGTTTTTGTAATTGATTGAGTTTCATTAAAATATCATATATTAAAAAAAAAAAAAACTAAATTATATATCATTTTTTTTTCCCGAAAACAATCTGATTGTACTCTAATCTCCTTTTGGTACTATGGAAGCCATATAGGCATGGAAAATTTAGCTGAATCACTTCAATTTGTGTGTCATATTTTTATTTTTATTTTATTAATCTTTCTTGTTATTGTGTATAAGATTTATTCCTCAACAACATATATTATATAAAAGCAGATATTAGAGGAAGGTAGATACAATATAAAGAGGGAAAAATTGCCAGATATAATACATTGGTGACAGTGAATGAAAAGGATGGTTCAGGAGACCATTTTGTTTTGTCACTGAGACCAGACAAAGACACAGGACCACTCCATTTAAATCATAAATAATATAACAACTTCCAAACTTTTTAAATATATTTTCTCATTACTATTTACGGTTTTGTTGGTTTAAAAAGAAACGCATGATAAAAAATAAAAATAGTAGAAAGTAAAATAATGAAAAAAAGAAAAAAAAAAGGAAATAAAATTTATTTTCTTGCATATATTTGAATAAATGAAAAATTTTGTAAGAAAATTATGGAAAAAATTATAATCACTACATAGTAAGGAATTGTGGAGGGAAAACAGACAAAAAGAAAAAATTTGTGGAAAAAAATAAATTTTCTTGTATATTTTGCAAGAAATTATTAGGTTAACTGAGAGGGAGATTCATAATCTGGTTTTGGGCCATGGAAGAAGCCGGGCAAGTTAAGGGTTGTGCGTGTTTGGGCCGAGCTAACTTGGGCTTATCCAGAGGTGGTTTTGCTCGGTCGAGGCAAAGGCCCCATGTTCGGAACGAGCTACTTGGGCTTGTCCTTGTCCAGAATTGGTTTTGCTCGGTCGAGGATCGGGTCCCATGTCTGGACCGAACTTACTTGGCCGAGATGATCGTCTGCCAACCCGGCTAAAAGGTTCACATGTTTAGCTCGACGCTAAAGGCCTTCTGAATACCGACTCAATCTGTTTGGAACTCGGCTCTACTGGAATGCTACTGAGCTCGGTTGTGATGGAGCTTGAGGAGTGGAGCCTTCGGGCTCGTTACGTAGCACGGTCGTATGAGGCCGAGGTGATTCCGCCGGGCTGCCCCGTTCTCGTTAATGTTGTCTGGCGGTTTGATTAGGTGATTTTGTAGCGGGATTTGTGCTGATTGATGGGAGAACAGCTCCACGTGTCAATAAACGAGTGGATGCAGAGGCGAGCGCATAAAATATATAAGCATGACTGCGCCCCCCATGCTGGAGATGGAACATCATTTGGTGAGAAAAAACCTAACACTCATTGAGCTCTTCTCTCTCTTCCTGAGTGTATGCTAACTTGACCGTCGGAGGGGTTTTCCGGTAACACACTGCCGGGTAGCTCACCGTCGTTGTGTTCACAGGTTAAATGGATAGAAGCCGAGCTTGGACGAAAGGCATACGGGCGTTATCGAATATTTGCTTCCCGTACAATTGGCGCCGTCTGTGGGAAGCATTTGCAGACATAACCTTGTCCTCCAAGCTCATCTGATTGCCTACCATGGCAAACAACGACGAAATACCGTTGTCTGCCATTGACGGTGTTACCCCGGAGTCAGCCAGATGGAGCGACGGACTCCCCGCCATTCCAAACATGGCGGACCTAGAGACTTACCTAGGAGGACTTCCAAGAGATGCACGAGATAAGCGCGCCAAAAGTTTTGGTCGCTTACAGAGCCCAGACGGACACCGACGGTGAAGAGAATCACATGCTCGACGTCTGGAGCACAAGTTAAGGGACCAAGACACCGTCATCCAGAGAATGGCAGTAGAGATGGAAGCTCTCAAATAATAGGTCAAAGGAAAGGGTGTAGCTGGAGTGGGAGACCACAGTGAGCGCACCCAACCCCGCCGCTCAGGCAGCCAGAGCCAGCGGCATACGCCTTCCTTTTCTATCACCAGAAGCTATAGAGTTGGGGACTTAGACACGCTTGAAAAGAAGTCTAGCACGCAAGATAGTACCTACCATCCCTCACATCCGTCGACCACTTCGAGGTATTGTTACTCCGTTTGTTCAGAGGACTTGAGGGACGTCTTGAAGAAGCGAGCTCGCCGACGGGAGGCTGAAAGGGTGTCGGTGCTCCAGCGGTTATCTTACGGAGGTTGCTATAGTGAGGAGGTTATGATGTCGCCGCCCCGTTTGACCGTACCAGTTCCTTTGGACACCGACTTGGCGAGGCTGAACGCCTCCCCATTTTCCCTTGAAATAGAGACCACGCCGCTCCCACCGGGCTTTCACCAGCCCAAGTTTATACTTTATGATGGAAAAAGCGATTCGTACATGCATGTAAGCCACTTCCGGCAGGTCATGGCTGGACACAGGCGTAATGATGCGCTTATGTGCCTTATTTTCCCATCCAGTTTAGGTGAACTGGGCTTAAAATGGTTTGAGAGACTCCCAGAAAAGAGCATCGAGAGATGGCAGCTGTTGGCGAAAGCATTCGTGACTCGTTTCAAAACCAACACCAAAACGCCAAAGGAAGTGGACTATCTTCTGAGTGTCAAGATGGAGTCGAGTGACACTCTAGGTACTGGGAAACCTTTAACGAGATCCTAGATTGCCCGATCAACTTGGCAATCACCCAATATAAGCGCGGTCTCCTAGTCGGGCATAGGCTGAGGGACTCGCTTACAATGAACCAGCCGGCGTCCATGGGCCAACTAATGCAACGCATCAATGAGCACCTTCGAGTAGAGGATGATACGGCGGCATCTACCGCGAAGATAAATCCGATGGTAACAGACAAAAGGGCGGTTGGCAAGGTACACGCGGTTGGATAAGAGACTAGCCGTCCAAATGATCGCATCGGGCAATCTGACCGTGGATCAAATCATAGAAATCGGGGAAGAGGTCACCGCAATGACCGAATGGAATATCCCCGGGATGACGCAGCCGATGCAAAACAGAAGGTTGAATGCTCGGACGGGCATCACCACGGTATTTAAGATTCCAATCTATCACATACTTAGTGAAATTCGCGACAAGGATTACGTCTGGTTTCCTGCTAAGTTAGGCGATGCGCAAAAGGGCTTCAATCCGCGGTACCGCTGCACATATCATAGGGAGCGTGGACACCGGACAAAGGACTGTTTGCCTTTGATGCAACACTTGGAGGAGTTAGTCGCAGCCGGTCACTTAGACCTTTACATTGACGGGGGCGTTAGAGCCGCGCATCCCACCCTGGCTGATCCGGGTGGTTTGGATGACTTAGAGGCGCCTCCTCAAGGAGTGGTCAATGTGATCCACAGCATAGTGGAGCCGGCGCGAGTATGCGAGCTCCGAGGAATGATCACAAAGGCAGAGCATATGAGGGAAGTGTTGTCAGTCCAGCCCGCGATCAAAAGGGGGAAGACCGAGAAAAAAGATGTGATTAGCTTCTCAACTAAGGACATAGAGCGCATTCAAACGCCGCACAACGACGCCCTAGTAGTCACCCTCCGCGTCAAAGACTTCGATGTCAAACGCATCTTGATTGACCAAGGAAACTCGGTAGTGATTATGTACTACAACGCGTTCAAGCAACTCAAACTCTGGGATACAGACTTGGCTCCGGCAACTTCGCCGCTAGTTGGTTTCAACTCACAACCGGAGTGGCCTATAGAAAAGGTAATCTTACCAATCAAAGCCGGATCCGTTGTCAAGCAGGTGGAGTTTTGTGTATTGAAAGTGCCGTCCACATACAATCTGATCTTGGGTAGGGGATGGCTTCATGCCATGCAAGCGGTAGCGTCAACCTATCACCAGGTTATGAGATTTCCCTCGGCTATGGGGGAAGTTGAGAAAATTTGGGGCGATCAAGTCATATCAAAGCAATGTTTCGTGACAGTGAACGGGAGCCGAGCTGCCAAAGGCTTCGTTCAAATGATTGAAGGTCCGGAAGACCAGGGTGTCCTTGATGATGTGGGCGCGAAGGCCGAGGACAAGGCTGTTGAAGAATTGGTGGAAGTGCAGATCGACGCCGAAAGTCCAAACAACTTCTTTTTGCTAGGGTCAAGCCTGACTGCCCAAGAAAGGACCGGGATAGTAGATTTCTTGATAGGGAATATCGAAGTCTTATCATGGACATCGTACGACATGCCCAGCGTTGACCCAAGCTTTATTTTCCACCAACTCAATGTCTTTCCAGATGCACGCCCTGTCATTCAAATAACGAGGAGATCGGCTCTTCATCACGCCGAAGTAGTCGCGGATGAGGTAAGGAACCTGCTAGAAGCATGGGCTATCCAGGAGGTGCACTACCCTCGGTGGATTTCAAACATGGTAGTAGTACCCAAGAAGAATGGGAAGTGGCGAGTTTGCGTTGACTATAAGACTGTCAACCGAGCTTGCCCTAAAGACAGTTTTCCTCTGCCCAGAATAGACCAGCTGGTGGATCTAACGGTCGGGCATAGCAGGCTCAGTTTCTTGGATGCCTATCGCGGTTATCATCAGATCGCCATCCATGGCCTCGACCGCGAGATAACCTCTTTCACCACCCCAAAGGGACTATTCTGCTATCTAGTCATGCCTTTTGATTTGAAGAACGCCGGGGAAACTTTTCAAAGGATGGTGGCCAAAATGTTCACTCCTCTGCTAGGCCGGACGATGGGGGCTTACATCGATGACATGGTGGTCAAAAGCAGGCATCAGGTAGACCACTTATCTGACCTAGCCGAGATGTTCGTCATTCTCAAACAGCACAAACTACGCCTGAATGCGTCAAAGTGTGCCTTCGGTGTGGGATCCGGGAAATTCCTAGGCTTTCTAGTCACAAACCGAGGCATCGAGGCAGACCCCACACAAATCAAAGCCATACAAGAATTGAAGCAACCCAACTCGGCGAAGGACGTGCAGCATCTGGCTGGAATGGCCGCCGCGCTTAACCGATTCATAAGCCAATCATCAGATCGCTGCCGCCCTTTCTTTCGAACCTTGAAGTCCAAGTTTTCATGGGACGAGGAGTGTGACAGGGCTTTGGCCGAGCTTATGGCCTATTTGTCTTTTGCCCCATTACTGGTAACACCCAAGCCCGGCGAAGAACTCTACCTTTGTCTGACAATTTCTCAGCATGCAGTTAGTGCGGTGCTTGTCCAGTCAGAAGGTATCCAGCATTTCCCTATCTTTTAGGTGAGCAAAACATTACTGCCGGCCGAGTCGAGGTATTTGTCGCTGGAAAAACTGGCTTTGGCGTTGATGATGGCCTCCAGGAAATTGGCGCACTACTTTCATGCTCACACAATCATCGTGTTGACCGAATTCCCCTTCAAAGCCTTGTTCGAGCGGGTGGATTTCTCCAGTCGAATCCTGAAGTGGGTGGTCGAATTGGGACAATTCGACGTCAAGTTTCAACCCTGAACGGCCATAAAATCACAAGCATTGGCAGATTTTGTTGCTGAATTTTCGCCTGGAATTCACCATGTATGCTCGGTGGATCTCACCGCGGTAGCCGAGGAGGTGAATGAAGGTTCAACGAAAATTACATAACAGGGCGATGGAGGCTTCGCGAAACTTGCGCGCCCATCCATAGAACCTCCTGTCGAAATAGTACTACAGCCCAGCAATGCGACGATGGACTTGGGCATAACAAACCAACCTGTTAGGTCCAGTGCCACATCGCCGAGGGGGGATGAAGTGGAACCGAACAGTAACGAACCTGAAACTGAACAATCGAGCGACCGTGATCCCATCAACCTTCAAGCTTCCCAGGACCCCTCAGAGTGTTGGAAACTCTTCGTCGGTGAAATGTGGAAACTTTTTGTAGATGGAGCCTCAAATCGTCACGGCGCCGGGCTAGGCATAGTTTTGATCTCACCAGATGGTCTGACCATCGAACACTCTATCACACTCGGATTCCCTGCGTCAAACAATGAGGCTGAGTACGATGTGCTATTGGCCGGGCTTAAGAGCGCGCTTCAATTGTGCGCATCCAAGCTGATGGTTTACAGTGACTCTCAACTTATTGTCAATCAAGTGTCCGGGGTCTACAAAGCCAAAGACGACAGAATGACCAAATATCAAGCTCTGGTAAGAGAACACATCAAGCGGTTCCAGGCAATAAGGGTCCAACAAATTGGTCATGAAGAAAACGGCCGTGCGGATGAATTAGGCGATCTAGCTTCCATGGTCGACAAAGCATCTCCTAGTCCTCTCCTGATTGAGTTTCTTCCAAGGCCTAATATTGAGGAACCTGAGTAGATAGAAGTACTCTGCACCAAGCTTGGCCCTTTTTGGATGGACCTTGTTATCATCTTCCTGAAAGAACGGACCCTTCCGGCCGATAAAAAGGAAGCGCATAAAGTCCGGGTGAAGTCAGAGCAATTTTGGCTCTCTCCATCTGGCGCTTTATACAAGAAGTCATTCACCGGTCCTTACCTCAAGTGTGTACACCCAAACAACGTGGAAGCTTTCCTGTAAGAGATCCATGAAGGCATATGCGAAAGTCACATCAGGGGAAGATCTTTGGTCCACCGAGCAATCTCGCAAGGATATTGGTGGCCATGCATGCAAGCGGACGCTCAAAAATATGTTAAAAAATGTGAGAAGTGCCAGAAGTTCGCCCACCAAATTCACCAGCTGGCTAGAGAGCTTCTTCCCCTCACAAGCCCTTGGCCTTTTGCGATGTGGGGGCTAGACATAGTGGGACCACTCCCAACGGCACCAGGCAACCGGAAGTTCTTTATTGCGGCTATGGATTACTTCACCAAATGGGTTGAAGCTAAGCCCTTAGCGACTATCAAGGAGAAAGACGTCAAACGGTTTGCCTGGTAGAATGTGGTAACGCGGTTTGGCATCCCTAAGCTTCTGATTTCCGATAATGGCACCCAATTTGATGGGCACTTATTCAGAGAATTTTGTGAGGAATTGAAGATCAAATTCTACAATTCCACTCCGGCTTACCCGCAGTCCAACGGCCAAGCCGAAGCATCAAACATGACTATTCTCGATGGGTTGAAGAAAAGACTAGAGAAAGCCAAAGGAAAATGGGTCGAGGAACTCTCAAGTGTCCTTTGGGCACATCGGACGACCCCGAGGCGATCCACCGGGAAAATCCCTTTTGCCCTGGCGTACGGCATGGAGGCGGTCATTCCTTTGGAAATCGGCATGCCCACCATCCGCAGTGAAAATTTTGAGCCCGAGTTTAACTCTGAAGCAATCGCCCTGGAATTGGACCTAGCTGATGAGCACCGAGAAAAAGCTTTGATCCACGTGGCCGCATACCAACAAGAATTGTTTAGGAAATACAACAAAACCGTGCACCCTAGACCGTTTAAAGTGGGCGACTGGGTTTTAAGGAAGGTCATGGGCAACACACTGGTGTTGGGCGAAGGCAAGCTAGGGGCAAACTAGGAAGGGCCCTACAAGGTAACCAGTCTAGCGGGCAAGGGGGCATACCATTTAGAAGATTTGGATGGCAAAGGCGTATCCTGGCCATGGAATGCGGCTAACCTCAAACTGTACTATTTTTAGTATTTGTCGTTCTCATGTAATTTTTTGAGGAAGGATTTGTTTTCCCTACACTTCCGAATGTAACACTCTTTTTGTCAATATAATAGAAGTGAATTATCTTTGCTGAAGCAGTTTGTTGTTTTCGGGGCCTACTCTTACATTGTAGCCGAGATGATTTACCCCGGCTAACAGAGTTGGTGATTTTCCAAACTCAAGCGTTCCAGCCGAGATGATTTGCCCCGACTAAATGACTTGATGATTTACTCAACTTTGTGGTTTCAGCCGAGATGATTTACTCCAGCTAAATGAGTTGATGATTTACTCAACTCTGTGGTTTCAGCCGAGATGATTTGCCCCGGCTAAATGAGTTGATGATTTACTCCTCTGTGGTTTCAGCCGAGATGATTTACTCCGACTAAATGAGTTGATGATTTACTCAACTCTGAGATTTCATCCAAGATGATTTACCCCGGCTAAATGAGTTGATGATTTACTCAACTCTGTGGTTTCAACCGAGATGATTTGCTGCAGCTAAATGAATTGATGATTTACTCCACTCTGAGGTTTCAGCCGAGATGATTTACTGCGGTTAAATGAATTGATGATTTACTCCACTCTGAGGTTTCAGTCGAGATGATTTACTCTGGCTAAATGAGTTGATGATTTACTCAACTCTGAGGTTTCAGCCGAGATTATTTACCCCGGCTAAATGAGTTGATGATTTACTCAACTATGTGGTTTCAGCCGAGATGATTTACCCTGGCTAAATGAGTTGATGATTTACTCAACTCTGTGGTTTCAGCCGAGATGATTTACTCCGGCTAAATGAATTGATGATTTACTCCACTTTGAGGTTTCAGCCGAGATGATTTACTCCGGCTACATAAGTTGATGATTTACTCAACTTTGAGGTTTCAGCCGAGATGATTTACCTCGGCTAAATGAGTTGATGATTTACTCAACTCTGTAGTTTTAGCCGAGATGATTTACTTCGGCTAAATGAGTTGATGATTTACTCAACTCTGTGGTTTCAGTCGAGATGATTTACCCTGGTTAAATGAGTTGATGATTTACTCAAGGCTTCAGCCGAGATGCTTTATCCCGGCTAAAGGAGTTGGTGATTTGACCAACTCAAAGGCTCTAGCCGAGGTGCTTTACCCCGGCTAGGGAGTTGATGTTTTGCTTAGGTCAAAGGTTCCTGCCGAGGTGATGAAACATAAGTACAACAAGCAGTGCAACAGTTAACAAAATTAGAATTTGTCATTGATGATAAACTGTAATACATAAGGTGGGGTAGGCAGCTCGGTTACATTCTCAAAAAAAAAAAAAGAAAAAAAAAAGAAAACTAAACTAAGGGGGAAAGGTCAGCGAAGTCGTCCCCGGTTGCAACTACCTCCAAGTCGACCGTAGTTGTGGTTTCTCAAGCACCAAACTCAACCTGGCTGGCCTCCTTAGGGCAGTTTTCTCCCTCGGCATCGTCCTCGGCGTTGTCCCCGCCTTCTTCCTCGGCCTCAGCTTGCAAGGCATTGAAGACATCATTTGCATATGGCACCATATAGGCCGGCAGAAAGGCAGCGGGGGGAGAGGCAAACACGTCGGTCCCAGATCCTTGGTTGAGTTGTTCGTAAGCAGCCTTCCAACCAGACTTAATGAATATGTCCTTGGTGGCTCGACTTGCTTAGTGTAGCTTTCTTCGGCCTCCTTGAAACCTTCATTGTTTGCCTCATCCACTTCATCTTTCCCTGATTGCTTCAACACTTCCAGCTCGGCCTGGAGAGCGTCCATTTCCTTCTCAACGACTCCAAGTTGGCCGAGCAGTTTGGAGTTGTCGGTATTTGTAATCTCTAAAGAAACCTTCAACCGACCCAGCTCGGTTTGAAGGTGCTCGACCTGGCTGGCGGCGTCAGTCGCCTTTTGCCGGAGTCTATGAATCCACTCCATTACAAGATGTTGTTTCTAGATGGCCTGCAAGAAGAGAGTTTGAATAAAGAAAGCCAACCGTGCAAACACTTGAAAAAATTTGAGTAAAGCATACGGAATTCTTACCTGGGTCATAGACTTGACCGAGGACTTCACGAGCCGGGTGTCGGGCACGTGGTCACTGTCAGTCACGTCGCTCGGCAGGAGTAGGGCTTTGGTCAGGCCAAAGGCTAAGAGGTGTTCTTTGTCGCCTTTGACCGAAGCGTTGGCCGGGATCTCCTTACCCCGGTGCTTTAACTAACGCTTCCAAGGTGGTGTTTGCTCAGATGCGACCGCGGGTTGTTCGGTGTTCATCTCCACAATGAGCTCGGATGTGGGATCGGCGGTTCGAGGCCTTTTCCCGACTCGGCGGCTGTCCTTGCTGGTCTGCGCCGCAGCTGTTGATTCCAACGCAACCACGGCCCCACTTGTTTGACCGACAGCAACTGCGCGGGGAGGGATGCTCAGCAGCTCGGTAGATGTGGCGGTGATGAGGTTCTTGATGCGGCTCCGCTTGGCCATCTCTTCTTCTTCGGTCAACCGGATTAGGGGCATGTCTGGTAGTGTTGGATTGGGTGGTGGAGACGGTGTTCGGAGAAAGTCTGTAACCCTACTCTGGCGGGAAGCTGTGTATCTGTAGCTCGGTATGTAGCCGAGAAGTTCGTGGCAATCCCGGTTACGATACCGCAGTACGGTTCTGATGGCGGCCTCGTTGGGGTTATAGTAGTTTGCTTGCAAGGCTTCTATAGCTGCAAAGTGGGAAAAGAGAAAGAACATTAGTACAGAACAGTGAAGAAAAATGGATTGACCGAGCAGTGAGCACGGCTTACATGTCGAACCAAAGTTCTTGCTGATGTACCAGCCGGGCACGTTGGCTGTTTCGTAATTCCCGGACACCCAGAAAAAGTCATCGTCGTACATATCTTTATCTGGGGTGCCAGTTACAATTTTCTCCTTGCCTGGCCTAATCTTTAAATAGTAGTTAAGTCCATCACCTGTATGCCCGAGGGTGTACTGGCGTAGAATCTCGGCTAATCCTAAACTCAGGCCCAGTCGGTTGTTTAGCTCGGCTATCCCGTTAATTATTCTGTAGGTGTTGGTTGAGACTTGTGTTGGTGCTAGCCCAGTGCGCCTCTGGAACTCGCACATTAGAGGATTGACCGGGAAGCAAAGTCCGCCTTCGATAATGGAAAGCACAGTGAAAGGGCATTGGTCTAGTCTGCCCCAAGGAGTTGTTTCCTCAGCACCGAGCTCGAGATGTACGTCTGCGGGGACGCCGTATTCTTCCCGGAATGCGGTTAGTGTGATCGGCGTGTCAACCAGGAAGCGATAACGCCCCATGTGAAGCCGACTGGTTTTAGCACGACAGTGTTGGTTTGGCAAACTTTCGTTTGATGGCTGCTCGGCCTTTGAGAGCCTCAGTGTTGGTGCTTGGTTCCCTTGGACTCTGCAGTAAAAGGAAGTGTAAGTTTAAGTGGAGCACGGTCGGGCTAAACGAGCTCGACTTTAGCTCGGCCAGATGGATTGCCAGACCATCTCGGTCATAGAGGTATACCCAGAAGCTCGGCCGCTCAAGCGGACTAGATATTAGCCCGGTCGAGCGGTCCAGCACTCTGTTACCTCAGTTCCCACATGATTTTTGCAAACTCGCAACTAGCTCGGTTTTGGCATTTTATGGGATCAAAAAAAGACCTAAAGCCCGGTCCGCCCTAGATCCACGCGTGTTCATCATAGAAAATGAAGAATAGACGAGGGAGAAGGGGCAGAGGTGATTTTTTGGGGGGTTGCATCCTATCACCTACTCCAATCGTGCCTTAGACTCAATATCAAGTGAAGAACAAAGGAAGTTAGAGGACTTACCAGTTAGGGCACTGACGGTGGCACGAAGCGGTGGGACAGAGGCCCTCAGTGGCGTCGACGGTGTGAAACGTGCACGCGTAGGCGCTCTGATCTCTATAGAAGGAGTAAGGGCCAGAGCACTCGATTGCAGGTTGATTTTTACAAGAAGAAGATGAGCGAAGGAGAAATGGGTAAGGAGCAAGCAACGGTTATAAGAAGGGAGAACGAGTGCCAAAAATTTTAATATGAAGAGACGGTAGGGTTGGAGGCCCGAGGCCAATGAATGATCGACGCGTATCCATAATGACGGCGGCGTCAGTACTGAAGAGACAAAATGGCAAGTTGAGACGTCAACAGGGCAAGTCAAGAAACCGAGCGTGGGGATTAACGCGGTTAACGTCTTGCGGATGAAAGACCGGCGGAGAATCTACCCCAGTCGGATCATGTAATCCTAGTCACGCTTGCGTGGACGGAATTTAGGGGCAATTAAGAGGGAGATTCATAATCTGGCTTTGGGTCGTGGAAGAAGCCGGGCAAGTTGAGGGCCGTCCATGTTTAGGCCGAGCTAACTTGGGCTTATCCAGAGGTGGTTTTGCTCAATCGAGGCCCAGGCCCCATGTTCGGACCAAGCTACTTGGGCTTGTCCTTGTCCAGAATTGGTTTTGCTCGGTCGAGGATCAGGTCCCATGTCTGGACCGAGCTTACTTGGCCAAGATGATCATCTGCCAACCCAGCTAAAATGGTTCGCATGTTTAGCTCGGCGCTAAAGGCTTTCTGAATAGTGGCTCAATCTGCCTGGAACTCGGCTTTATCGGAATGCTACTGAGCTCGGTTGTGATGGAGCTGGGTGAGTGAAGCCCTTGGGCTCGTTACATAGCACGGTCGTATGAGGCCGAGGTGATTCCGCCGGGCTGCCCCGTTCCCATTAATGTTGTCTGGCAGTTTGATTAGGTGTATTTTAGCGGGATTTGCGCTGATTGATGGGAGAGCAGCTCCACATGTCAATAAGCGAGTGGATACAGAGGCGAGCGCAGAAAGTATATAAGCATGACTGCACCCCCATGCTGGGGATGGAACATCATTTGGTGAGAAAAAACCTAACCCTCATTGAACTCTTCTCTCTCTTCCTGAATGTATGCTAACTTGACCATCGGAGGGGTTTTGGCAACACACCGCCGGGTAGCTCACCGCCGTTGTGTTCGCAGGTTAAACAGATAGAAGCGGAGCGTGGACGAAAGGGGTACGGGCGTTATCGAATATAACTTAGATAAATTTTCTTGTATATTTTGCAAGAAATTATTAGGTTAACTAACAAGTTAATTTGAGTTATACAAAAAATTTTAATTTTAATTAATTTCTTGAATTCTTTATCTAAAGAAATACAATTCCGATTCATAGCTCGAATCTTGTGGCTCGAGAGTGGCTTGAATTTGGTTTTCTATCCTCTGCAGGCGTGTGCTTGAATTGAATGAAGTATCAAAGCCAAGCATTATATTTGGCGACAAAATAATAAAAAAAGAACGAAAAAGAAGAGGAGTCTTGACTGGTATCATTCGTGAGAGGAGCGATGTATCATTCGTAACCTAGCGGCACTGTACATTTTCGATCTGGGTTGTTGTTGCTGCCGTGGGTGCCGGAAGCTACTGCCATTGTGTTGTCCATAGTTAAAGAAGAGGAGTCTTGACTGGTATTTTTGTTTCCTTTGTCAGTTCTTTGCTCGTTATTTGAATCTCCTTATACTGTATTTTTGTTTCCCTTTTGTACAAATCCACTCCATTTCTCTACAAATCCACTCTGTTTCTCTGCTCGTTATTTTCGTTTATATATATGATTCGGTTCAAGTCACTCAAATATATATCATGCCCATAGAAACAGATTCGTTTGGTTGTGACTTGAATCTGTTTGGTGAGTTGGTTCAAGTTCTAAGTGGCTCGGATATATATCATGCCCATTTTCTCTGTTTCTCTGTGCTCATTGATTAAATATTGATTATTTGAGAGTGAGTTGGTTCAAGTTCTAACTTCTGTTTGGTTCAATAATTATTTGAAAATTCAAGTTACAAGGTTAGAAGCCATCTGTAGAAATGGGTAATGGCTCGGAGATTTTTGAGGCCTCAAGCCAAACAAAAAAAAAGGGCATTTGGCAATAAGAATTTTTTTTGAGAATTTTTGGCCTAGAAGTTAGAACTAGAGTAGTATCATGTGACCACTATAAGTCAGCTTAGGTTCTATTTCTGAATCAGATTCACTTCCAATGTGGAGCACATTACTCCGTATCATATCAGTCTTTCCGGGCTTACTATTTCAAAGATGAACTGTTTTCCATGTTGGGCTTGCTAACTTCTCCAGTCAAGGTGGGAAGCCATGAAATATGCCAGTAAATCTAACATATATATTCGCATATATATATATTAGATTTATCCCAAATATATCCATAATTTGAAATCAATCTTTTACTTCAAGAAGTATAAGAAAGTTTTCAAATCCTGTAGGTCACATATTTGAACTGTTATATTGAAACTGTACCATTTTCTTGTATAGTATTAGAGAATAATTGTTATGATAAATACAAGAATAATTTTAATACTTTGCATGTCTCCTTATTTGAATAATTTTCTTAAGTTAGCTTCACATGTCTCCTTATTTGATTCCATAGCATTAGATAAAGATAATTGTTTGTACTCTAAAATTTTGTATTCTATTTAACTTTGAAGGTACAATGGATATTGATTCGAACAATAATTTTTTCAATGGGAGTGACGAAGTTGAAGAAAAAGATAACAGTCTTTCATTTAATGAGTGTGAAGATGACGAAGTTAAAGAAGAAGAAGTTGAAGAACCTAAGAAGGGAATGTATTTTAGCTCAAAGGAAGAGGTGTACGCATTTTATGCAGAATATGCCAAACACTCGGGATTTGCTATAGCTTATAGATCACAAAATTTAACATGTGATGGGGAAGTTAAGTGCTTTGGAATTAAATGTACTAGGGCGCGGAACAGAACAAAAAGATCATAAATAAATCCCTTGGAACCATCTTTGTCATCAAAAAATGAGTGTAAAGCAAGGGTAAGAGCCAGTCTACAAATGGATGGAACATATAAGTTAACCACAGTTGTGCTTGAGCACACTCATGATTTGGTTGCGACTGACTCACGGCATTTTGCAATGAATAAGAGGATTGTTACGCCGGTGAAGAGGAGATTAGAAGTTAATGATGCAGCAGGAATTGGTGTGGCTAAGAATTTTCATTCCATAGTTGTTGAAGCGGGGGGATATGAGGCATTAACGTTTGATGAACGAGATGCAAGGAATTATATCAACAATGCTAGAATGTTGAGACTTGAGGTAGGAGACGCCGAATCAGTTACACATTATTTTCATAAAATGCAACAACAAAATTCAAACTTTTATTCGGCAATTGACTTTGATGAAAATGGTCGCATGCGCAACTTGTTCTGGGCGGATGCAAGGAGTAGGGTGGCTTACAAAGCATTTGGGGATTTTGTCTCTTTTGACACAACCTATTTGACAAACAAATATGACATGCCATTTGCTCCGTTTGTAGGAGTTAATTACCATGGACAGTCAATTTTGTTCGGTTGTGGGTTGTTAAGTAATGAGAACACGGAGACTTTTGTTTGGCTATTCAAAGAATGGTTAAGTTGCATGTCAGATGCTCCCCCAAAAGCGATAATAACTGATCAGTGTAGATCTATGCAAAATGCCATAGAAATTGTCTTCCTAGAGGCTCAGCATCGTTGGTGTTTATGGCATATTATGAAGAAAATTCCCGAGAAATTAAGAGGATATTCACAATATGAGTCCATTAAGGTTGCTTTCACTAATGCAGTTTATGACTCATTCACAATAGATGAATTTGAGGAATACTGGGAAGCAATGATTGAAAATTTCAATTTGAATGATAACGAGTGGTTGGGGGTATTACACCGTGAGCGACATAGGTGGATTCCTGCCTATGTTAAAGACATATTTTGGGCTGGCATGTCAACTACACAACGAAGTGAGAGTATGAATGCATTCTTTGTTGGATATGTGAACTCCAAGACAACGTTGAAGCAATTTGTTGAGCAGTATGACAATGCGCTGAGAAGTAAGGTAGAGAAGGAGACAAAAGCAGATTTTAAGTCTCGTAACAAATTGTATGATTGCTTGACGGTGTATCGTTTTGAGAAGCAATTTCGTGCAGCTTACACTAATTCCAAATTTAAAGAAGTTCAAGTAGAACTGAAGCGTCTAGCGTATTGTCGTGCAAATCTTATCAAACAAGAGGGAGCAGTTTGTACCTATCATGTGAGGGAGGCTATTGTTGTGGGTGAGGGGATGAAGAAAGTGAAATTTGTTGTGTACTTTAATTCAACTAAATGTGAGCTCCAATGTATGTGTCGATTGTTTGAGTTTAGAGGTATTATGTGTGCACATTCACTTTCTGTGCTCATTGAGAGATCCATATATGAGGTGCCAACTAGATACATTGTTTCGAGATGGAGAAAAGACTTGGAAAGAGGCTATACATGCATTCCAACCACATATACTAACTTTGGCTCTTCTCTACATCCAAAGTTGCATGATAACTATCACAACACGTTGGATGAGATCCTAGATCTTGCTACCAATGATGATGCTAAACACAAAGTGATTTAACTTAGGTTGATGAAAATCAAAGATGAAGTGAGAACAGTTCAATCAAGTAGTGCGAGTAATGTGCCATGTACTAGTACTTTACCACCTTCAAATAGTACTTTACCACCTTCCCATACTTCACCAAAAAGTCCGCCTCGTATCAATAGTACAAAAGAAAGCATGACTCGCAACGTACGAAGTCCTTTGGTTGCTCGCCGAAGAGGCCGTCCATGTACGAAACGGAAGGTTAGCAAGGTTGATGCAATAGTCAATTGGTTGAAGGAAAAGAATAAGAAGGTGCGTCAAGGTGAACCTCGTAAGTTAAGCTTTCCTTGTATGGGAGTCGTGCAACACACTATGTATGAACCGGTACGTGTTAAATATGAAGGTTGTTTGGGGTTTTTTATTTTGGCTTCTAATTTTATTGCTTGAAATTAGTAATTTACTTGTGTTACTATTTCATCATTAGGTGCCGCCAAGTCAACATTACTATCGTCCTTTTATGGATGCCATAGCAGACCCTTTTCTTGTCCCGATATGTGTTCAACGGACTCAATATATTCCACTTTGTTTGTGGAATTTTGTTTTTATTATTTACTTTATTTTTACAAGCACCAGTTACCACAAGTGGGGACGACATTGGGAGCACATCTTTTGTTGACTTGAACATCGACGGGGATCCGAATCTCCCATTTTTTTTTAGTTTTGAAGTGGTAATTGTACGTGAATTTCGTTTGTAAACTTTAGATTGTTCACTTGAATGTCCCATATGTCTGAGTTCAATGAAGTGAATGACCCATATTTTTGAGTTGAATGATTTGGAAATATTTTGTTATTCTTAGAAATGGTTCTGTAGTGCTTGAATGAATATGTTGTTAGAAATTTTTTGTTATTCCAACCATATGTTATTCTTAGAAATTTTTTGTTATTTTTTGAGTTGAATGAATATGTTGCTGATGAAGTAAACTCTGCAAATCTGATCTGACCGAATGAAATCTGTTAGCAATGGTCTCTGCAAATCTGGTTTATGTCTGGTTGCCCAAATCTGTCCTGTTTTGTTCTGTTCTGAGTTGCTGATCTGGTCTACTCTTGGAGGTGAATCTGTTCTGATCTGTTCTGCATTGGCTGATCTGACTGATCTGGTCTACTCTTAGAGGTAATTGCTGGTTTATTTGCTGATCTGTTCTGCATTGGTTGATTTGATCTGATCTGCTGATCTGATTTCAGTTTATTTGCCAATCTGATCTGAGTTGCACAAATGGGAATTGGCTAGGAATGGCAACGGGGCGGGGCGGGGCCGGGGATCACACTCCCCGTCCCCGATCCCCGATGGTAGAACTTTCCCCGTCCCCGGTCCCGATCCCCGACGGGGAGCATATCATCACCCCCGCCCCCGTCCCCCAACGGGGATCGGGTTTCCCCGACCCCGATAATTCCCCGGCTAAAATTAAAAAAAAAAAAAAAACAACAAGAACATCATAAACATCCAACAACAACAGATCTGCGCACAGACTCATCAACAACAACAACAATCATCAACAGATCTAAATAGATCATTTTATCCCTATATTTATAAAAATATAAAAAATAAAAATAAAAATAAAAAATAATTGTAAAAAATGATCTAAATATATCATTTTATCCCTAAATTCATCAAATGTAAAAAAATAAAAATAAAAAATAAAAAAATCTATCAAATCTTTTTCTTCATCTTCATTAGAGGCTCAGATGGTTGAATGAGGCGGCAGAAGCGAGGCAGATTGGAGAGGCGACAGAAGCGAGGCAGATCGGAGAGACGACGACGGCGATCTGAGCTCAGACGGAATGGAGGGAGAGAGATCGTCGTGAGGCAGATCGGAGGGAGGGAGAGAAATCGGCGTGAGATTAGAGGGAGGGAGAGAGATCGGCGTGAGGCAGATCGGACGGAGACAAGGATGGAGGTCGGGGTGAGGCAGTGAGGTCGGAAGGAGGGATGGAGATCGGATGGAGGTACATCGGAGGGAGACGAGGGTTTGACAGAGAGAGAGAGAGGAGGCGAGGGTTATATCTGTGGTAGTGTTTACATCTTCAATAGGAAACATATATATATATAGGGGGGTTAAATCTGTAATTTCCCATCGGGGAAACGGGGACAGGGGCCGGGGCCGGGGCCGGGGCGGGTCCGGGGCCGGGGCGGGTCCGGGGCCGGAAAACTTATCCCCGTCCCCGGCCCGAAAATTATCGGGGATTTAAATTTTAATACCGTCCCCGGCCCTATGGGGATAATTTTCGGGGAAAAACCGTATTATTCGGGATCGGGGGGTCGGGTCCCCATCGGGCCGGGTTTAAATTGCCATCCCTAGAATTGGCTGATCTGATCTGCATTGGCCCCTGCCGTTTATACATGCGTTGTTATGGATCTGGCCATGTATAAATTTTGTTATGATTTGAGTTTATATGTATTGGCAATTGTAGCCATGTATAAATTTTGTTGCTGAATCATGGTTGCTTTTGGGAATACAATGTCAAGTTCGCATTTGCCAAACCACTTTTTAGCAATCTGAGCTGAGTTCTTTTACAAGTTTGGATTTTATAATTGAGTTGTTGAGAAGATCAACAAGCTTGATCTATCCTGCAGCTATTGAAATTCCCATGGCAGTATAACAGAATGCTGGTCCTTGTTGCAATCCCACTTTATTTATTTTGTAGATGATTGTTCATTTGTTCTAGGATAGACCATCATTGATAAGGCAAATAAAATGAAATGGGAAATAAATGATTGTTCATTTTGTTTTAGGATAGACCACTTTATTTATTTGTTCATTTGTTCCCATGGCAGTATAACAGAAATAAATCATTTGTTCATTTGTTGTAGGATAGACCACTTTATTTATTTTGTAGATGATTGTTCATTTTCTTGAATCCTTCAACCTGATTATCTATCATAAATCCAATTTGATAGACCATCACTGATAAGGCAAATAAACTGAAATGGGAATTGGCTGATCTGATCTACATTGGCTGATCTGATCTGTTCATTTGTTCTAGGCAGATAGACCATCACTGATAAGGCAATCTGTATGGTACAGGTTGGTTCCAAGTGCCACATGAAGATATAAAATAATTGAGGAAAATAATTGAATAGGTTGGTTCCAAGTGCCACAGGTTGGTTCTAAGTTCCAAGTTCAACCTGTTAAGAAATTCATGCATGTCAACCTTTTCTGAGAAATAATGTCAACCTGATCAACCTGTTAAGAAATGCATGCATGTCAACATTTTCTCAGAAATAATGTAAACCTGTTCAACCTGTTTCCTTACATGCATAGCAATCTTTTCTGAGCACAATTCCCATCATATACACTGTTAAAAAATGCCCCTATTCATTCAACAAATTTCCAACTTTGTGAAGTTCAACCTGTTCAACCTGTTATACACATTCAACCTGTTAATCATTCAAGAAATGCCCCTGTTCATTCAACAAATTTCATACTTTGTGAAGTTCAACCTGTTCAACCTGTTATACACATTCAACCTGTTAATCATTCAAGAAATGCCCCTGTTCATTCAACAAATTTCACACATTGTCAAGTTCACACACTGTCATTCAACACACTGTTAAGCAACCAACATAATTCAACAGATTCCACACACTATTCATTCAACACATTTTATCTCAAACAAACCTATTATACACTTGTTTTTTCAAACCATCAGATTTTTAAGCACCGAAAAAAAATTACAAAACAAGTAGAAAAGTAGATTACAGTCATAGCATGTTCCAAAACCTAACAACTGAGTCATTTACATGATAAAGTACAAAAATACAAAAAATACAATTACATAAGTCATTCCCTTGAAAATTTTCTCCATCATTTGAAGCCTTCTATCATGCTCACCAACCCTTTTCCTTAGATCATTAATTTCTTTTGTTGTTGAATCTGTCCGAGGTGCAGCAGTGGCACGGATTGTGGAGGTAATGTCGTCGTCGTCATCATCTGCGAACCACCTGAAGTAATTGCAGTGTTCGTTCCTAGTCTACAATGGACAAGAATCAATTAATCAATAAAGGACAAATCAAATTTGTAAAAAGTAACAGATTCATTTATATAACAGGTACTTACATATTTTCTTGGGCAAACAAAATAGACACGTCCTTGATTTCCATTGTCATTGCTTTGTACAATACGCATGGAAGCTATTCTTCCACAATTACAATACCTTGGCTTTAATCTCATGTCCGTATTATTAGTAGAAGTTAAAGCCATTTTGTTATTTGCATAACAAATACCAACAGATTCAACTAACGATGTTCTTTCTATATTTTTTTTTATCAACAATGCTAGAAGGTTGAGACTTGGGCTTTGGAAATTGAAAAGGATTCGCTACGCTGTGCAGCACAACTGCAACTCAGCAACAACTAAAGTTTATATGGTCACATTGTGTGTGTGTATTGGAAGGTAGCTTATATATATATATATATAAGTGATAGTAATGCTTATATGGTCACATTGCTCACAAAGGTTTTGGCAAGGAAAAAATGGATGACTTACATGATTATAAGCCTGCAATGGTTATGTTTGGGCTGCAGGTGATCTATGCAGGGGTTTCTTTAACAACCAGAGATGCTCTTTTGCAAGGAATGAGCCCTAGGGTTTTTGTGGCCTATAGACAAGCCATAGCTACCGTAGTTATTGCTCCAATAGCTTATTTCACAAGGTTGGTTCTCTCTCTCTCTCTCTGATGCACCATAAATATAAAATGTTTCACAATTTTTATAAAAATTTTCATAGTGAGATAGTGTTTAGATTATGAATTTAGGTAGATATTTGAAAAAATAAAATAAATAGAAGGAGAAAATGAGACAAATATAAATGAAATATAAGTTAAATTTTTTCTCAATTTCCCTTTACCTTTTTGCAATTCCCAATTCAAATTCATCATCCAAAGTGTAATTCTAAATATACAAAAAACAAAACAGCATGGATGTATGAACAGGATTTTTCAAGATTGGGAAAAATTTGTCACAAATTAAAGGCTATTAAATCAGAATGTGAACATTTGACAATAGATCAATCTAATAAGGGCAAATCCCAAACCCAAATAAGAATTTGTCTACAAATTTGTCACAAATCAAAATGTGAACACAGTGTATAAGGGCAAATCCCAAACCCTAACTTGAAGGAAAATCACAAATTTCGTTCTTGAACACAGAGTATAAGGGCAAATCCCAAACCCTAACTTTGAAGGAAAATCACAGATTTCATTCTTGAACACAGAGTTCACTAATTTCTACAAAAATTGACGCCAAACGTAAACCCCAAGTTTGCGATTTCAGGTTTGCCTCAGATTCGCTGTCGCAGGCTCCCATTCGTCGTGGTTCGTCGTCCTCCGTCCTCCGTCGTGGTTCGAACTCCTTCAAGAGACAAGTGAGAGAGGCGAGAGTGAAGAGGTAGAGAGGAGAGAGGGATGAGGCAAGAGTGAGAGAGAGGTTTGTTGAGAGTGAGAGAGGTGAGAGAGACGAGAGGAAACTGCTAAGGAGAGTGAGAGAGGTGAGAGAGGCGCGAGTGAACTGCTAAGAGGGGAAGAGATCGAGAGGAGGGAGAAATTTCAACTTTCGAGCCATTCAAGCCCGAAACATTCAAGCTACGAGTCATTTTTCAAAGAAATATATAAAAAATTATTATTATTATTATTATTATTATTATTTCTTTCACTTTCTTATATTATCTATCTAGTCATTTGAGCCCCGTAGTGAAAAACCGGAAAATGGGCTAAAGTTAGGCATAGATTAGGAGTGTGGATCCTCTCCTTGCAGCTTCTGTGCTTGCGCTCGTCCTTACAGGCCTTCGGGTCTACTTTTAGGCCCAATTTTGATAATCTGAACCGTTTATATTTTATGATTTATTCAGTATATCATACCTGTAAAAAATCAAGTTGATTGGATATCAGAAAGTATATGTTCGGAAAACTGTTTATTAAATTCTTTAAAAAATAGTGTTTAGTTCAATTTTTCAAACACATACTTTCTGATATCCGATCAACTTGATTTTTTACAGGTATGATATACTGAATAAATTATAAAATATAAACGGTTCGAATTATTAAAATTAGGCCTAAAAATAGACCCGAAGGTCTGCAAGGACGGACGCAAGCACAAGCTTGCAAGGAGAGGCTCTTGACTCATAGATTAGAAGGTGTGCTGGCTCTCTTTGGGGAAAAGTTATACATAGAAAAAAAAAGTACATATAAAATAAAAGGTGTAGGATCCATTTTCAAATATAATATTTTGCAGGGGCCACTCAAAATGAATCTATATTTATGTTCACCGAATGTGACTAAGATAAGGGTGCGAATTACGTTTTTAAAATCTGTATTCAAATTAGATATTTAGATACTCTAATTGTAAAAAAAGACATTCATATTTAAGGGTCATCATTTTACCATTTCCTAATGAGCCTTCTCGTTGGGTTGAGTCTCGGTCTAAGCTTTGAGATTCGATTTCGTTTGTTGACTTGTGAGAGGCAGGGCAGCCAAAAATATGAAAAACCAAGACAAAAATTGGAGGAAAAAAACCCCTAAAAAATAAGCTTGAATCTCAATTTATTGGGCTAAATCCACGGGCTGTATGGGCCAAATCCATTTTTGGGCCTAAAGCTTTTGCCTGCGAGTCGAACCGTAAAAAATGCGAGTAAACTTAGATATCAGTTTCGTAGCCCAACCGATACCAACTTTTTTTCCATATTTACTTGTAAAAGAACATTTTCACCTTCTTACACAAATAAATTTTTTTTATAACTTTTTAGATGAATTCTAATTTGAGAAAATTACCCACAGGTCCTATTTGAAATATGTGTATACTATTTAATCTAATAACTTTTTGAGTAGACCCAAAAGTCCTACTTTCCTTTTCTCTCTCTTTCTCTGCGTTTTTTGCCTCACTCTTTACGTTTTCCTCTCTCTATTTTTTTCTGTATTTTCCTCTTATCTTCTTTGTCATGGATGACTGCTTCTTCTCTTTCTCTTTCCGATATATAGTCACCGGCGACCGACTACTACCATCGATTGGGATTCACGGGCAACCACCGACCGCCGACTCCTTACTTCACGCTCACCGACGGTAAAGAAGATATGTTTCCGACGAAGAAGATGAGTAGATCTATTCAAATCTGATGTAGATCTACATCAGATTTGGCTAGATCTAAACAAAAAATAGTTGCCGGAGTACAATCCTCTCTCTATATCCGTCTTTCTCCTTCGATCTCTTATTTTTTTTCTACATTTTCTCTGCTATACACTTCTCTTTTTCTGTTCTAATGGAGAAAATTTTCAAGTTCTAAATAAGTTATTTTCGAGTTTTAGTTACAGGCGGTGAAAACTGTAAAATTTTATAGTTTTAAATTTTTTTAGTGCTGGAATGAATCATGGTATAAAACTGTAAAATTTTACAGTTTCATAACATTTTTTAGAACTGTAAAATTGCTTAATAGATTTTTGCTTTGAAACTATAACATTTTACAGTTTCAAAACTTACTTTTCAGTTTGATCAATATTGAAGATTATTTGCTTAAACCTTACAAAAATTAAAAATTAGTATATTTTTTTCTCGTTATTGCTGTTTTTTGTCGTTTTATTTTTTTCTTTTAGTTTATCAATATTTAGCACATTTTGCTATATTTTTTTGCTCTAATTTCTCCATTTATTCCTCTCTTTTTTCCCGACAATATTTTAAACATTCTGGTGAGTCTCCAGTGATGTTTTTAACGTCCAGTGAACGTTCTGAACATTCCGGCGACTTCCATTAACGTTCTTAAATACTCCGGTGAACTTTCAGTGATACTCTGGCGACTTCCCGGCAATATTCCGGCGACTTCCCGGTGATGCTGAACATTCCGACGAATTTCCGGTGACCGTTTGATGGAAGTCCGACAGTAGTAAGATGTAACAGTGTCTATAAATTAAAATAATAATAATAATAAGATTTTTTGGTAACAATTAAAAATGTATAGGACTAATTAATGCAAGTGTTTTATTTGAGGATTAGATAGATCTTAAACTTTGTATATGAGACTTATTGGTAAGTTCCTTTTTTAATTTCGTATGTTCCATTTATTTCTTGCAATATACTTGAGTGGACCTACTTTTAGATCTCAACGAAATATCATTGGGTTGGGCTCATCCTATATTTTTCATTTCATATTCTTTCGTCGATTGTGTTTGTACACATCAAATTTTTTTAAAAAAATTATTCAATGTGCATTGATTGTTTGTACACACCAAATTGTTTTAAAAAAAAATTATTCAGTATTCATAAGATACCACATAACACATGTCACATATCAATCACAAATCATTATGTTCTTTCTTGTTCTTCCATAACCCAACATGAATCTTATCTTCACCACTAATCAGCAGAGACATGAGGCACCACGTGATCATGTTGTGATCATGTTGTTGCAGAATCGAGCTACCTCTCAAATTTTTATCCTAAGAATTGACAATAACTAGCCCAACATTAGACAAACGCGGAATTGTTAGGAAAACCATGCCAGACAATTTTAAAATTAAATTTTAATTTCTTTCAATTATATTATTATTATCAGAATTTTTTGTTCTATAAACTTGAAAATTTAGAAGATAAGTAATTAGTGGATTAAGAAAGCATCCAAAATCTTCAAATAACTTGATTCTAGATAACCCATGGGGCCAATCACACCCAACCCAAGCACAATAAAATCAGGCCCTACAATGTTCTGTCACACATTAAAGCTTATTAACAAAACCAACTTGTATGGTATTTCAAATATATATATATATATATATATAAATTCAAATCAGTTTGTTTGGCATCCACTAAATAAGTGTTCCTATTTAAATAATTACATTTATTTAGATCACATCACTTCTTTATTTTTTTGCACATCTTTTATAAAAATTAAAAAATATACTTATTTAGATAATCTCAAAATTAATCACAAAATCGAACACAATAAATATGATTTTTTAAAAGTTAACCCCACTAATAAACCCTGTATTTGTGTTCTGCGTCCAATTCTTTGTTGGTAGCAGAACAGAAAGAAAGCAAGAACAAAGAAACCCTACTCAAAAGAAGCCTTTTTTTTTTCCCCCCACAAGAGACATCAGAGCTTGAGTTTGGTCCTACATCCCAGTTTTGAGAAGAGAACTGCAAGCATAGCAAAGAAGGCAGCACTGGAACACATGACCCATGACACAGCCATCAGTACCCAATCCTTGAGCTTCTTCTTGGGAAGGTGGGTCCGGTCCGATCGAAGCAGTGCCCGGTAAACTGCCTCGCTTAATGCGAAAGCAGTGACGGGGACGTCGGATTCCTCAGGCAGAAACCCTTGCTCTGTTATGCAAGCAATGTCATAGGCACCTGTGGTCTCTGGAATGCCCAGATATTCACAAATCTTGAGCCGGCCATTGATCCTTTCCTCACAAGATAGCATGTCACCATGAGTCAGTATCAAGATTGGGTTCTCATCTGGCAAATCATATTGAAAGCAATTTCATAATCAAACAACAATGCAAAGCCAAATACAAATATTGTAAATTATGCCACACAAAGTACTGGGACATGGTATCTATCACAACTTTTGTTTTTAGTAAATACTTTGGATAAGAGTTTCTAATTTTAGGGTTTCCTTCAAGGTTTTAGTATTTAAATTGTTTAGTAGATATTGGGTGCAACGATGATACTACGTGACACTATTTGTATTAGTTCTGATCATTTTATGTAATTATGCCAAACATGGGGAGAGAAACTTACTAGTTGTCCTAATAGAAGGGCAGAGGAAGAGATCTCTAGTAGCTCCAATGGCCTTCAAATCACCATTCTCAAAACCCTTGTGGATCTCTACCAAGTTAGCAACCACCATTACACAATTGACCATTCTCTTAGCAAACCTTGCAGATGACAGTTGAGTAATGGGTTGTTGTTGTTGTTCATGGTCATCCCCTGGCCTGCAACAGAGCTGGTAATGGCGAACTCCATGGACCATCCATGTCGTCACCTCTTCTAGACCTTGGATCATTTGATGACAATCCAAACCCCTAGTGTCGTATACGCAGAACCCACTTCTCATTGATCTTAGAACATTGTGTTCTTCCATGTACATTGTTGTGTAGTTTGAAGATTCACCTGCAATGCAATACCAAAATTATACACAAGCTCATAACGCCTTGCTCTATCAAATTGTCTAGTTTGGTGTTTTAAAATCAGAACTACTACCATCCCCCAAAATTTCAATCACCCAAATCAACAAGTTTATATAGGTCACATTTCATGTGACAGTTTTGTCCAATTCTATACACATAAAATTTTTCATATTTAACTAATCTATAGCTTTGTACTACTATATAAATATATATCAGTTGTGCTACAAATACATAATTTTTTTATAGAATAAAATACGAAAGTGAGATGACATCGTGTATAAGACATTTTTTTTTTTGCCTTATATCTGTGTTCTATAATATGAAAGTGAGATGACATCGTGCACATTGTTGTTTTATAATATCTGTGTAGAGAACATAGAAAGGTGGACGCAAGAGACATACTTGATGTTTGAGTGAAAGGGATGAGACCAGAGCGGCCAAGTACACTGTACATGAGGTTCACAAGACTGCTCTTCCCACTACCACTAAGACCCACCAACACTATTGGGATCATCCCTGGTATCTCCATCTCTTCCTTCTTCATTCCACCTGTTGGCACCCAGAAGTCACCAGACCGGTATGCAATGAGCTTGTGCCGGAGGTCGTCGAGTCCTTCCGGTGCCACCAAGGCTAGCCTCTCCATCTCTCTCAGCACTCTCAGTCTAGGTGTGAGCTGGTGGCTTGAGAGGTCCTCCGCCGTCAGACGGCTGTTTTTGTCCAACTCTTTGGCGGCTCTCCACCAGCCAACGACGGACCTTGGTGGCTCACTGTGGTCTTCTTCACTCAAAAGTTGGTTTGTCATTTTGCTTTTGTGAGGTGGGCTTGATGATGGATCTCTGAATTGTATGTAGTCTATAGGTATGTATCAAAGTATGTGTTATATAGAAGTTGGGTTTGGGTTTATGGATGATCCGAGTTTTGGTGAGAAACATTCATTAGCAGATAGAGAGCGACAGAATGGGCTTGACTTTGGTGTACAGCTCACACGTGATCCGAGTTTTGGTTTTATCTTCTCAAAATCTATTATTTGCCAAATGTAGATCAAAAGCATAAGACAAAATTGGATATATTTTACTATTATATTTGTACTTGTTATGTGTATATATATATATATTTATATTGATGTAATAAAAATCACGATTATGTGTAAGATACATTATACTTCAAAAAAAAATAAAAAAATTTATCAATTTTTATGTCATGAAAAATTACATAAAAAGTGAAATATAAATAATATATATTACAATAACTATGGTATTAACGTGATTATTGAGGTTAATCCTTATCAATCTTGTCGCCTGGATTTAAGTCAACGTCTTTTCCTTATTCCCTTTCCTTCTCTTGACAGAAAAATTTTTAAAAAAAAGTAGGGATAAGACTATTTTTAAAAAAAAATTGAAGGTTCCTTTGATACGAACCTGCTTGTAACTTTTTATAAGTTAAAAAGCAGAGACTCAAAATATTCTACAGTTAACTTTAATAATTAAACTAACTTTATTTAATTCGAGTTATTTTTATTTGCATCAAACACTCAACTCGGTCACATATTACTAAGAGCAACTTGTCCCACCAGTAAACTGTTGTAATAAATTTTTTGATAGACTTGAGTTCAAGTCATAAAAACAGCTTTCAATAATAGAGAAACAACTGCCTGCCTATATCTTTTCATTCACAAATCATGTCATTATTATTACTACTTCAAAGGCTTTGAAAGACAACCAAAACAGAGAATGGAACAACCAAAAAATAACCCCCACATGATATTTAGATATCAATAAAACAACAACCATGAAATGCATGCCTTGAATTATGCAAAGGACATTTAGCAGTAAAATATGTAACCACAATTTTCATTCCAAAGACAACATAGTACAAAGAAATAAAACTTCACTTCCTTTCCAGCAAATACACCTGGCAACAAAAAGGCTAATGAAGAATGAAAACCACACTCACCCAGTGAAAACTAAACAAATACCAGACTCTATGGTGACTATGAATGCAAGACTCCAAAAACAGATAGAAGACTCGATTTTGGTATTCAGAAGACCCCCTCCCATTCCCCCCCCCCCCCCCCCCCCCAACAAGATTGCCTCAAGGCTATTTGCAAAACATTCCACGATACAAGGCGAAAAGTCAAACCACTACCAGGCGGTCTTTTGCACTGTTTAAACCCGCGGTACCCTTTTTATTTGACCACTGTAGTATTATAATAGCCCCAGCTAAGCACTGTTCCACGACGACCGACACTGAACCTGACCGGACACAGTGAGTTGACCTGACCTGACACTGACATATACCTTGTTGCCCTCGGCACGAACAACTTCATCCCCAAACTGGAATTCCTACAAAATTTACACTTGGTCAGTCAAAGAAGATCAAGGATAGCCTAAACCCTAAAATATGCCCAATTTAGTAACCAATTTGATGGGGGTCTAGGATGAGTAGATTAAGTAGAGACCTAAAATTTGACATAATTTATAAAAAAAAAAAAATGGTTGTATCTAGAAGTGCATACAAGCTAAATGTGGAGGTCAAATTCAAAACCGGGAAATGGCTTAAAACTTAAAAAGGATTGGTTAAGATCCTGCTCTCATCTGTATGTGAAAACAGTGAAGATTTGAATAGATGAGTGTAGTGTAAATACCTTTAGCCGAAGTTGAATCCACCAGATGGAACTTGAACATCATTTCCTCCAAAGTTGAACCCAGGCTGCGGACCATCACCCGAAGGTAAAGTCTCATCCTCCTCTTCCAACCAATACGTCTCAAGAATCTTCACAGCCTTCTCATAAATCTCATTGTTGTCATGACTCTGGAGATTTTCTATCTTTTCCAACCCCTCAGCATCATCTATCAACTGGGCATAGTAATTAACATCTCCTGAGTTTCCCAAGTTCTTCTCAACTTCCCCAACCTTCAAGATATTTTCCAGCCCTTCCAAACAGACAGTGATAATCCTTGGATCAGGACATACAAGGAGATCGCATAAAGGCTTTATACAGCCCTGACCAACCAAGTACCTGCCATCGACGATGGAGGTCAATTATCAAAATTCATAACCATAGAAGGGACATTGAGACAAGTAAAAGAAGGAACTTGAAGAAAACATACTTGATTTGCTCATGAGTACCACCAGAAGTAGCATTTGAAATTGCCCAAGCAGCCTCTTTCTTTATATCAAACTCAGCAGTTTGAAGCAGATTGACTAGTGGAGCAATTAAACCAGCCTCAATTACAGCCTGTTAAATCAAAGCATCATATGCAATAAGGATGATTTTCTACTAACTGATCACTGAGGAAGCAAAATTTATATAAGATTGATTTGTGGAAACTAACACTCATTTCCAAACTCTAAACCAAATAATGGGGCCAGAAACACTCTATGGGGACACAGGGCACACTAGAAAGTGGATGATCCATCAGAAGACATAAAGTTAGAACAAAAAAATATCTTTTATTTTTTTCCTTTTAAGCACAAAAGCAACCCATTCACACAAGATTATCTGATCTAAATAACATCCCACAAATTTAAAGAAAAAAAATAATGACAGTAGTCTTGGGTGGACCCTTAAAACGTTTGGTTCAATTTCCAAATAAACTTGATACACAAATACAGTAAAGTCTAGAACTCATCGCAAGTAAGGACAAAACCCTTGACGAGGAGGAGCTCAGAGAATATGAGAAAATGCATCATGTCAAGAGGTTGAATCCTCAAATTACAAATTCAGAAAAGTTTGAGCTTGAAAATTTTCAGTTGCAAATATTTAAATGCTTACCTGTATCTGTTCCTTGTTTCCAGCAGTAATGTTTGAGATTGTCCAACAGGCTTCTTTCTTGATGCTCTTCTTATGATTATGGGTTAACAGATTCAGCAAGCATGGAAGTGCACCATGCTCAATTATAGACTGGAGAAAGGAGGTTTCCATTATTAGATGCAAAATCATGGTACATTGAAAGCAAAGACAAATTCCACATGAAGCACAGGAAAAAGAAATATTAGCATGCTTACAAAATGTTCATAGCAGATGTGAAATGTCATTCTGTTTTCTGTAAACCATACTCGAGATATCACCATAAAATTAGGGTTCGGACACTGCCTTGGTAGCCAATGGAGACAGCTAGCCGGTTTTATTAGGGCTTGGGATGAACATTTGTAGCAGGGCACAACTAAATACAATAATTTATTGAGCAGGAGTAACCTGATGTAAAGGGTTATTTATTGCCAACTGATGGCCCACCCAATCCAGGTGCAGATATGAATTACGTGACCCTGCCAAAGGCTACAGCAACAAATACCATACATATCATCACCACTACGTAAGAAAATATTTCAGCAAGTCTTCCTTAAAAACCATAGAGCAACTCCCAGTCTCACCCTAGAAGCAACACCATCTATAAGGCCATGTTTGTTTGGCTCCATAAGATGGAGGGGATTAAGAGTGTGGTGAGATTCAGTGAGAAAATTATTAGTGCGATGGTATTAGGTTAGAGTAGGATAAAGAATGTGTGTTTATACACCACGGAATTAATAATACTATAGATAGTATTAATATATAAAATTAATATTTTAATTTTTGATATTTTTTAATATTACAATTTTTTTTTTGTTTTAAAATATATAAATTTTGCTTAAAAATTATTTTAAAATTCACTAAATATAAAAAAATCATATATTTTTTTTTTCTTTCATCAATAAATTATTTAAAACATAATAATATTAAAAATGGTCTTTTATTTTCAATGCAAGGGGATTGGATCAACTCCCAAATGGGTATGCTAATCCTACCCTTGGGGGGATTGGTAGTCCAATTAGACTAATAGTCCTACAACATTTTAACACAACCAAACATGGTTTTGATGGACCCCAACGATTGTTAATCCAATCCCCTCTTCTAAGAGGCCAAACAAACATGGCCTAAGTAACTTTGCACTCCCCTGTTGTCCCCTCACCTCTACACCTCTTCTCTTGCCTCTGTTAACCTTGCATAACCGATGTCGATCGAGTAACCATTAAAAATCAACCATTCATCAGAATTGGTTTGACGGGTCAATTACAGTCGGTCTAGTGGGTTGGGCATTATATCCATCATGCTTCTAGTTCTCTAATCTCCAACACTTTCAGCATTCAAAAATCAAATACCGCTAATGTAATTAAATTTAACCAAAAAATGGGAAAATTCATCAAATCATAGATGCATGTTTGGGAGATAATTCATCAAATCCTTGAGGTTTGAATATGAAATATGGAAGATCATTGATGCCCTTGTTGATGATCGCAGTCAAGGACACGGCGATTCTGCAATCTGTCATAGTTTATTGGTTTCTGTGGTGAGTGTCATTAGGGAGATCGTTGGAGAGGGGGAGGGGATGAGGGAGAGTTGGATGGTGAGGGATAGAAGAAGTTCAAAGAAGGTCAGGGTTTGGACTTGCAAAACATGTGAGAGAGAGAGAGAGACAGAGAGGGGGGGGGGGGGGGGGGTTATAGATTGCGAGAGAAAGATATGGCTGATTTGTGAGAGAGTGGAGATCTTGCTACATAGAAAGTCAGAATCTTTGAAAAGATTTATATATATATATATATTTCTTATGGGAATCATGAAATAAGCTGACTTTTATGATATTTTTTATAAGGCTAATCTAAAAGAGCAAATAAAACTCAAACACGTGGTAGTATATTGCAGTCTTTAAGTACAATAAGTCGGTTGGGTTTTATACGTTTTTTTAATGCTAGATCTGACAATCAAACCAAAAACCGATAAAATGAACAACTTCTACCTGCTGCCGACCCAATCAGTGGTCAAAACTGTCCATAGAGCTTCGGGTCAGTCGGTTTGAACGGGCCAGTCAGCTTTTTGAACAGCCCTACTAGCATATATACAAAAGATGACAGGGGATAAGAATAGGAATCTAACATTGCATTAATGTCCCTGACCACGTGGTCCCTCTCTCAAACCAAGCAACAACATCTATTTGATAACGTATATCTTTCAATCCATTACCTAAGGGTTCGTTTGGGATGTAGGTTGGCTTTTTAGCTTTTTGACTATTTTAGCTTGGGGCTAAAAAGCCCCGTTTGTGATAGATTTTTTGACTTTTGTGAAAGAAAAAAAGAAATGATTATAGTTTGGATGTGATGTTTCGTCTTATTGCGCTAAAAAACCTATTTTGCCTTTTTGTGGCTAAAATAGCCAAAAAGCCAAAAAGTTTGGCATGCCAAACGAAGGCTAAATGTCTTGTCTCCATAATGAACAATCTGGCACATGCATAAATGGCAGCTGGTAATTATTTGCAGTTATTAGCAATTTCTAACTGCAAGCAACTTCCTAAATGTCTGCCTCTCACAATAGGGGAGCATGTGACATGATGATATGTCAAACTGCACCATTACATTGGCGTTCTTTCTATAACAATTTCTTGATATTTGAGGTCCTAGATCATGCTTTACCAAAAGAAAATAGCAAACAATATCAAGTTCCTGATTTATGGACTAATAATGTTTTATCCAAAAAAAAAAGGGGAATCCAAGTGAAACAAATTTTCCAAAAAAAGCATACTGTGTGACTTCTACAATTTTTGAACCAACATGCATGTATCTCGAGTACAAACCGGGGGTCAAAGGAGTTGAAGAAGAAATTTTAATTTTGTAGCAGGACAGACACATAGATTCTTAGTCCATCCTCCTCCTTAGAACATCAGATGTTAATGATATCTACCAGTAACCCAAAGCAATCACCATACATTTTGGTCATGCTGTGCTCATTTCTTTCTCGTATTTCACATCATGTTTCTAACAACGACTATTTTCCAACATCTTTCAACATTTTGTTTCAAAAAATTTGCTTCTGCATGTTCACAAGACCTGCTCTAGATTATTCCAGGCACTTAGCAAAATAAATTTCTTCCCATACTCCAGCAATACATATTGATAGATCTTAAAACAAGAAAACGCCAAATTGAATAGGCTACAGATGAAGAATGTATATGTTGGCCTACATTAAACACATCATAAACATACATAAATACATGCATATGTAGTATATTATGTATGACAGACTTTATGTTTCAAGGGAAGAGGCATAGTTCAGAGTTGAAAGTTGAGAGACAATCTCTCAACAGTATTTTAACAACCAAAATCAGTAGTTAATAGATATCAAAATAACCAACAAACTGGCCATCTCTTTTCGATAATTAAAATAAGAACAAAGCGGAATGTTGAGAAAATAATGGTGGGAAAAAATAAAAAAGAAAATCCAAATCACCTCCCACAAGCTCATACCTGAGTCTGAACATCATCTCCTGTCACAATATTGCCAACTGTGCGAAGTGCTGGAATGAGCACCGATGGGGATGGATGGCTGGGACAAAAATAAATATAATTTTGACTTTAGAGGGCAATGGGTTAAATAAAATGTAAAGCTCAAACAAATAAGTAAAGTGCTACTTACAGGAGTAGTTCAACAAGTCGTTGACAGACACCTGCCTCAATTACAGCTTGAATTTTGTCATTTGTACCATCAGAGAGATACGAGAGCGCCCAGCATGCGTCTGTCAACACCTCTTCGTCACTTGAGTGAATAAGTCGCTGGAGGGCAGGAAGAGCAGGTTTTGTCTGCCAACAAATTTCAAATTTTTCTTAGTGCACAATGAACAGTGATAACAGGGAGAAAAAAAAAAAGATTACTTGAAAACAGAAAATTAGCACCCAGATCAAGACAAGAACCTGATCAAACGGAGGCTGTGGCTTGCCCCTGCAAAAGTTTGATAATGTCCATGTGGCATTTCTCAGCATTGAAAGTTTGGCATGTTCATTCAACTGTGCCAGCAAAGGAATCAAAGCGCCATTGCTGAGCACGAGATCACGGCACCTAGGGGAGTCACCAGCAACATTACCCAATGCCCACACAGCCTACAATCAAAAGTGATAAGACATAAAACCTCGCGTTAATATTAGTTGCAGATGATATACAGCTTCTAATTCAAAATAATTCAATAAACATTTGCCATTTTACCTGCTCGCGAACATCATCACTCGGAGAAGCTAAAAGCTTGACAAAAATAGGAACTGCTCCATGATCAATTACCACCTTAGTATTTTCCGAGGTACCAGAAGCAATGTTTGTCAGTGCCCAAGCAGCCTCAAACTGTAAGAAAATCAAAACAATGTACACAATATTTTCATAAAGCAAAGCATCCTGAAGAACAGACGGACAAAAACTGCACATAGAAACATCAGACCTGAAGTTGAGGGAAATCCTCCCTCATAAGAAACTCTACAAAGCGGGGAACAACACCAGATTGTATAACTTCTTCAATCGGGGGACTTCGTTCTGAAAATGAAATTTGAACAATTAATCTTCCAAAACTTAAACAGAAGAAATATAGCCACATATATCAAAACACGATCATATACCTATTGAAAGCAATTTACGGAATTGTGTAGTAGCCTCCAGTTGCAGATTGCTATCATTTGACCAAACACCAGCAACCAAGGAAGGAAGACTCTCTAACTGCAATCAAATCAACAGACCCCAAAACCTCAAACAAAGCATTACAATCAAAAACCCTAATCCGAACAACCGATCCAACCAAAATTACCAAGACCCAAATAAAAAAAACCAGAACTTTCCGCTATCGATCTCCAAATCCCAACTGTAAAGCCCTAAAATTTCAAACCCAATCATTCATAGTTCATACAGAACCAATCTACGAATTTAACATCATAGAACAGTAGTTAGATACACAAATAGAGTGAGAAAAGGGGGAATTGGGAGGACCTTTTTCTCGACTGTGGAGGCATGAATGTTGGAAGGGAATTGCTGGGCTTGAAGACCTTCGCGACGCTTCTTGAGCAAGCTCTCTTCGCGCTTGCTCTTGCGGATCTCAACCATGTTGTCCTCCCTCCGTCTCCGACCCTCCTCGGCATCGACGGCGACCTTGTAACGGTTCCGGCGAACCTCGGTTCTCGCACTAGGCCTCAGCGACATGGTTTTTGTTTATCTTCTTCACTCTAACTCTCAAACCCTACGACACTGTATCCAAATCCAAATCTATATATATCTATGAGACAAAATCGAATAATCGATGAGCTTAATCACACCTGAACCTTGTAGGTAGAGAGAGAGAGAGAGAGAGAGTTGGGATTTTTGGGGGAGAAGATTTTGAGAGAGAGAGAGAGAAGGTTTGGGGGGATTAAAAAGGTTGAGATCAGGGCTTGGATTTGGGGGTTATTTACGGATGGTGGAACCGCACTGACTTTGAATTTGAAATTGCGCCGACGACTGCAACCAAGTACTAACCATACAATTATTAGAAATATATATACATATATATATGCTTCAACAAAAAAAATAGAGTAGAATAAATTCAATGAATATTTATTTACAGGGTTGATGGATGGATCATGTACTTTCTAGGAAATTCCTCAATCTTGTAAATTGTAATCCTCTTCTATGGGCAATTGAATCTTGCCACCTCGCCTTTGATGTGTTGGAACTCATCCTTCACTTTCCATTTTAATTTTTTAATTTTTTACCCTTCAAGTTTTTTCTTCCTTAAGTTATTGTCTGAGAAGTCACTATTTTAATTAGTTATTTTAGATTTGGTTATTTTAATAGGTTAAAATTTATATTTAAAAAGATGATTGAATTTTTTTATAATTAAATATGATATTTGTAAGAGAAAAAATAAAATAATTATAAATTTAATATGATATTTTGACTGATTAATTATTTGAGTCTATTTTATTATTATTTTTTGTGTAGATTTTAGCCAAAAATAGCCTAAAACTCACTTGTCGAACGAGGCCATTATAGTTCTACTCATACAAAAATTAATTACAAAATGGACACAATCTTTTCCACATTGGTATATGTTGGATTTATTTTTTAGTGCGGCCCAATAACCTACATATCTTTCACATGTTTTATTTTATTTAGACTCCACAACTAGATAAAGCCAATATTTGAGATAAAATCCAGTAATTAGAATTTTAAATATGGGATAATTACTTTTCTAAGATAAGAAAGAAACCTTGATGGACAAGAATTCTTCTGATAGAGTTTATCCCGCCCTTTTCTCTCCTCTATATAAGGATGAGTGACTCCCCTTACATAATATGAGTGTATTTTCATCACTCTAAATTCTATACTCAGCCTAATTAAGAGAGATAGAGAGAAGAAGGTGAGCTAAAAATTCAAGATTAAACTATTAAGGGCATTTTCTCAACTTCTCTAATTCAATGGCTGATAAAGTTGTATTCGTTTTATTCTTGAGTTGTATTGAATTTAAGATCCTACAAAATTTAATTCCACATTATTATTATGGTTACATGTATATTAATTTCTTACATGTGGTATCAGAGTTTTAGTTTTGTGAATCAATACAATTTGGAATAGTAATATATTTATGAATATTATTATTAAAATTATTCATAAAATGGTACATCTATTTTTATTATCAAAAAGAAGATTAATGGCAGTTTCTTGAGAATGTCTTGTTATGTAATTTTTATCATGATATTATATTTTGCCCATCAAAAAGAAAATAGATTTGACAGTTGACAAAGCCTTCCGTTACAAGTTTTCAATATGTACACATATTTAAGTGAAAAAACTAAAAGAAAATGATACATTAGAGTATTTAAAAGAGAACCGTTGATAAACGTGTAATATGCATGCTTTGATTTATTATTAATTTTAGCAATAATAATTTTTATAATCATTATAATATGACACTAAATTGAGTATAATATTTATAGTACTTGCCATTATGACAAACTGCATAGGCTAAAAGCAATTTTAGAATTTGTTGAATCGTTCAGTCTATTAAATAAATATATTTATTTGACTGTATTATGTTAGATAATTATGTTTTTACCTTGTCTGATTATGTACACTTATTGTTTATTATTGTTGATATTTATATATTTTCATGATTTAAATTTGATATCATGATATAATTTTATGACAGTGAATATTAAATATTGAAGTTTTTAATTCATATTAGGTGTAATTCTTATTGACCATTATATGGGACATTCATGATTGTCATATTGTATAATTTAATATATATATTTGTTCGTTTAAAGTTATTATTATTATTATATTGGTAATTGTAATCACATAAAAGAAATTCTAGAAATCATAAATAGTGATTTCATCAAAATAGTGATTGAATTAATGATAATTAAATAACTCAAATTAATGAATAGAGAATATTGTTAGTTAGTTCTGTATTTATAAGGTTTACTAATTTAGTAGCTGCCAAAGTGGCCCAAATTTGTAAAACTTATGAATATAGAACTACATAAAAGAATTGTTAAAATGGTAACATTAAGGTCGATAATATTCTCAATTGCAATTATAATTAGGAGATTAAGACTAGCCCAAAGGAGAGTCACTTTCAAATAATTATGAACTGGGTAGGGTAATGTAACTTATGTACTTAGACAGATTAGAATTGAATACCCAAATGTAACATGACTAACTGAAAAGTTACATAAATTACTTTAAGCCTACATAAGTGATTCTTGACGAGTAGACAATAGATATAACTAAGTTTTGCCCAAAGGAAAGACTTATGCGATATCAATAGTTCATCATTATAATTCTCAAAGCTTTAATATGTATATTGTTTATGCCTATTTCCGCATTACTTATGAGACATTGTGTTAATACCTCTTAAGATCTATAAAAAAGATAGCTTGCCATCTAAGGTGGTTGGAGTTATGTAGGTATACCTCTCAACTAGAAAACCGAAGGTTTGTGAAAGATTTGTCTATATCGGGAACTGTCTCAAAGCTGAAGTTGTAGCTGTAGTAACCTATCGACTGATCTTAGAAACAAGTCATCAAATGGATCTAGAAGACACTTTTTATGTTCCTTCAATTTCTAGGAATTTAGTTTTGTTATCCAAATTAGATCGTGTTGGATATTCAGTTTTATTTAGTTATGGAAAACTCAATTTAATATTTAATTCAATAATGATTGGTTCTGGTAATTTATGTGATGGTTTATATAAAATTACCTTAAATCATGAGTTTGCACAATCATTAGTAACTATGCATTAGAATATTGGCTTAAAACATGGACTAATTAATGAAAAATCCTCAATTTTGTGGCATAGACGGTTGGGACATATCTCTTGAAATAAAATTGAAAAATTGATAAAGAATGAGATTTTGGAAAACCAGACTTCATTGATTTTGAGATATGTGTGGATTATATCAAAGGAAAGCAAACCAAATACACCAAGAACGGTGCCACAAGAAGTAACGAGCTTCTTGAGATAATTCATATAGATATTTACGAGCCACTCAACATCCCATGTCTTAGTGGTGAAAAATATTTCATCACATTTATAGATAATTTCTCACATTATGGATATGTGTATCTAATTCATAAAAAGTCTCAAGCTGTTGACATCCTTAAGTTGTACATAACTGAAGTCGAGAGACAATTAGATAAAAAGGTTAAAATAGTGAGATCAGACAGGGATGGTGAGTATTATGGTAAATATGATAAGTCAGACCAAAATCCTAGCCCATTTGCCAAGTTCTTAGAAAAGAAAGGCATTCATGCTCAATATACAATGCCAGGTATGCCACAACAGAATAGAGTTGCTGAAAGGCATAATCGTACACTTAAAATATGGTTAGGAGTATGTTAAGTTACTCAATTGTACCCATTTTACTGTGGGGTGAAGCTTAAAAAGACTGCAATGTATATCTTAAATAGGGTTCCTAGTAAAACAGTCCCAACAACTCCTTTTGAGTTGTGGACTAGTAGGAAACCTAGTTTGAGACACTTATATATTTAGGGTTGTCCAGCAGAGGCAAGAATCTTCAACCCATAAGGGAAAAAGTTTGACTCAAGAACAATATCTATATATTTCATTGGTTGTCTAGACAAGTCTAAAGGGTATAAATTTTATTGTCCTGATCACAGTACGAGGATAGTGGAGACTGGCAATGCTAGATTCCTAGAGAATTGTGAAATTAGTGGGAGTGAAAATGGGATAACCCTGATCCGTGTTATGCTAATTAATCTTGATCATGATTGTGATTATGTGTTTGATATTATTTTGAGTGCCATTTATATGAATATATGTGGTTTTGAATTTCTATCTGTTCCTCGTAGGAAAATTTGTTTGATTATCTGCTTTAGAATTTAAATTGAAGGCTTTATCGACCACAAAAACTGAAATTGACGACGTCATTGTGATTAGCGTAATTTTTAGAGCCTACGGTGGAATTTAATTGAAAATTGATTCGGATCAAATTAAATGGATTAAATTAATGAGTTAGTGCTCAATTAATTAATGTTAATGAAATGTGATTAAGAGAGCCTATAAAAAGGCTCATTCTCACTCAATTCCTCTCTTTTAATTCTTTTGGCTGAAATTAGCTCTCTAGAAAGTGAGAGAACCGAATTTAGAGAGAGAGAGTGAAGGCAATTGAAGGTTTGATCAAGAGGCTTGGGAATCTTGAAGATAAACTAAAGAATTAGCTAGAATTTGGGTGTTTGAAGCCCTTAGGTGAGTAAATTCATGAATTTTAGTTTGTAACTTTGTGAATTCAAAGTTGAGTGGTGATCAAGAACATGAATTGAATTGATTATGATGAAATTGAGTTGGTTTTGATGAATTGGAAGTCAAGGTACACATGCATGTAAGAAATTGCCATGAATTTGTATGTTTGGGCTTGAAATACATGATCCATGTTGAATTTTGATTGAAGTTCATGTTTTTGGTCATCTCTACATCATATGAATTGAGAATGGGAGCTATATCTCACATGCATATACAATTCACAAGAGTATGAGTTTTGAATATATTAAATTGTTATGTTGGAAATAAGTTTGGTGTGATTTGGAGCATGCATGTAATTAATTCATGGGATTTGAGCTTATGATGTAGAAAATTTGGTGTTTATAGCATGTTAGTAAATGTATATGTGAGCCTTGAACCATGAGATGCAAGTTACATTGGATTGAATGCATGTTTGAAGCTCAAAATGAATTCTGGAAAACCCAGAATCCGGCATGTCCGCTCGAGCGGGGGAGTCGCCGCTTGAGCGTGAAATGCTGGTTCCCAGCACTTTTGCAGGCATGGATGTCCACTCGAGCGGGGATATTCACGCTCAAGCAGGGAGCCATGTAGTGTGACATTCAGCTCGAGCGTCCGAATTCATGCTCGAGCATAAAAATGAGGCAACCAGTATTTTTGCAGACCCACAGGGTCCACTCGAGCTGCGTAACCCACGCTCGAGCGGGGACCCCTGTTTCAGAAAATTTGTGAAGGTGTTTTGTGTTTCATTTTCCGTTCTCTTTCACTTCTAAGTACTCTTAGGCATGCATTGAGCATTATGAATGAATTAAAGGAATAAGAAAGAAGCCTAAGAGGGATGTATGAATTAAGAATGGATTGAATTGATTATGACCCATATGTGTTATGTAATGTGTAGGGTCGAGCTCCAGGGCAAATCCACCGGCAGAACACTGTGAGTAATATCTTAATAAAGATATTTTGAAATATGTTATTTGTCCAATTGCTTATTTCCATACAATTCCTATAAGCTTGTCAATTTGAATTGTGGACAAATGTTTGCTATGCCATATGGTTGGGCCAAAGGCCGTTGGATACAGTTGAATGGGCCAAAGGCCATTTGACATGAATGAATGAGCCAAAGGCCGTTTGACATGAATGAATGAGTTGAAGGCCGTTGGAGATGAATAAATGAGCCAAAGGGCGTTGGACATGAATAAATGGGCCAAAGGCCGTTTGACATAAATGAATGGGCCAAAGGCCGTTTGACACGAATGATTAGGCCAAAGGCCGTCGGACAGGAACGATTGGGCCAAAGGCCGTTGGATATGATTGAATTGGGCCCGACGCCATTTGATGTGTTTGGAATCGCAGTTTGATAAATTGGGCCTAAGACCGTCTGATGTATGTTGTTCTAAATACCATTCATTTATCTTTTTTATCTGATATTATTCACTGGGCTTTCGCTCATGCTCATTCATGTGTCTGTAGGTGAGCCAATGGAGGTCCAAACCCAGCCTCAGTGAAGTTTGTGTGAAACAGTCAAAGTTTTGAAGAGTCAGCCCATACGTCTCATGCACGAGACTTGTTTTCACCGTTACAGGGGCCTGGAGGAAGCCAATACAGTAAATAAACAATGTCTAATGAGCTGTGACAATCTGTATGCCAAAAAGACTTTTCATATATATATATATACACAGTGCAGAACAGTATGTACAACATTTATAATCATCTAGATCAGGGACCTAATCCCTATTAAACAGTACAGTAACAATCTATACAGTCTACAAAACAGTTACAGAGACAGATAGGGGAAATTAAAACACCCCTAAGCCATAGCTTGACAGGCTCAGAACCTCGCAGTGAGGCATAGTGGTTGGCTTGACAAAACTGGAGCTTACCCCGACGCTTCTAGCCGCGGTCTAGTGCCTGTACACCTACATATATATATAAGCAGTGAGCTAAAACCCAGTGAATAACATAATGCGTAAAGAGATTTAGAATGAATGTCCCTACAGTAATGAAAACAGTTCATTAAATTAGTATTTCAATCGTTCAGTCGGTGCAGTCATATGTGGTACATCCATTAGCATAACAGTACAGTAAACAGTAGGTCTTGAAAGACTGAACAGTCAATGATGGCCATCAATCAGTAAACAGTAGTGGTTCCAACAAGGGAACCGACAGAGATCTCTGTAACAGTAACAGTAGTTGCTAAGGATGCCACAATACAGTTTAGAATAGAGGACATACATTCATTCTATTAACAGTATCAATTCAGAAACAGTACAGTTCAATTGTTCAGAAGATAATCATTTTTGAACATATCTTTACACAGTTCTTACTCACAGAGTTCTGGGCTACAGTTAGGCTAGAGCGCGTCTCCAGTCGCCAACCCTACACAGTTTACAGATTAAACACACACTAAGCTACACAGTTGGAAAAGATAATAACTTAATCCCTATCTTGACTCGGTGTGGTTCTACATCTATATCCTTATTAAGATGACTTAAACTAGGCCTAAGAATGCTTTGGATGAAATGAGGATGCAAAGACGCACTTTAAAAGCATTTCCAGAAAGCGGGGGTCCCGCTCGAGCGTAGGTTAATCCGCTCGAGCGCAGAGTTACCCGCTCGAGCGTAATGCAAAACAGTCAAAAGTGCTGGATAGGTGAAATTCACGCTCGATTGGGCGCTCGACACCCGCTCGAGCGTAATACACAAGGTCCCGCTCGAGCGTAAATTACCCCGCTCGAGATGACTCAAAAACAGAACAAAATGTTGGGAGCACGATTTCCACGCTCAAGCGCCAGTCACCCCGCTCGAGCGTGAGTTCAAAATCTGGAATTCCCAGATTCGAACCTCAAGCTCAAAATCAAGTTCAAATGTATCAAATTCGATTCCTTTGGGCCCATTTCCTGGAAAACACTTCAAAACTCATAGTTAAACAGGATTCAAGGCTCAATTTGTAAAATCAAAGCCCAAAAGAAGATCAATTAAACTCATTTTCAAACCAAATTTCAAGAACATAATCCAAGCATGACATGCATGAGTTAAAACCACTTCAAAGCTTCAATGCTAGCTCCAATGAGCCAATTGTTCCAAAAACAAGATGAAAACATGGACTTAACATAACTATGAGCATGCATGTGACAATTTTCCATGGAATCAACTCGAAATTCAATAATATAGGCATGTATGCATGAATTAAGCTATAATTCAACAATTAAGAGCCATAACTTGGCTCTAGACTTCAACTTGCTCTAAAACCATGCAAGAATCAATTGAATTCACAAACAAGAGGGTAGTTAACTACCTTAGGTCTTGTAGTTCAAGAATGGAAGCACAATTTTGAAATCAACCTTCAATATCTTTAGGTTTCTAAACAAATCATCAAGGATAATTCAATTCCTCTCCCTTTCTCTCTCTAGGTCGGCTAAGGCAAGGGAGATGAGCTGATGAAATGTTTTCCTAAGTGTATAATAAGGCTCAAATATAGTTCATGAAGTGGCCCACTCACAATGTCAAAGTTGTAGATAAGTCTAACTCTTTAATTAGCTTTACTTCAACTAATTTAATCATACCAAAACACATTTAAGATAAATACATCATTAAATCACATAAATTCTACTGATCATGAAACACTATTAAATTTCTGGTTCGGCCGCCGATAAGGCCTTCAATTTGCAGTTTAAACACAAAAACATAAACAGATAATCAAACAGTCAAATAGATAGATAATGCATTTAAACAGATACAGTCAATCAATCAGTTTCAGATTTCAGTCAGTCAATTCAGTATTTCAATTAGTTCAATTTCTTTTCATAATCAGTCTCAGTTTAGCAGTAATCAGTAGTTTATCGGCAAACAGTAGTGAGGGTTGTTACAGTCTCCCCTCCTTAAATAGAGTTTAGTCCTCTAAACTCGAGTTACCTTCGTTCTGGAAGAAAACAGGATTCAGTGGAAACAGTTCAGGATATCTTTTAGCCATGTCATCTTCCCTTTCCCAAGTGGCATATACACCACCATGGTTTTGCCAGTCGACTTTCACTAACGGGATCTCTTTGTTTCTCAACTTCTTGATCCGTCTGTTTACAATCTGAATAGGCTGTTCCTCGTAAGTGTAGTCATCACTCAGCACTACACGAGTAGGCTCTATCACATGGAAAGGATCCCGAAGGTAATCCCTCAACATAGAAATGTTAAAGACGTTGTGCATATGCTCCATTTCAGGAGGAAGCGCAACTTGATACGCCACCGGATTGATTTTCTCAATAATTTCATACGGTCCAACATATCTTGACGCTAACTTGCCTTTGACTCCAAAACGAGTCTGGCCTTTCATCGGTGTCACTTTCACAAACACATGATCACCTATTTCATATTCTCTGTCTCGTCTTCTGACATCAGTATAACTTTTCTGTCTACTCTGTGCAGTTTTCAGTCTTTGTTGTATCAGTTTCACTTTCTCAGTCGTTTCATATACAATCTCGGGCCCAAGCAAAGGCCCATCTCCAACTTCTGCCCAACAAATCGGAGACTTACATTTTTTGCCATACAATGCCTCGAAAGGCGCCATACCAATACTTGAATGATAACTGTTATTGTAGGCGAATTCAGCTAGTGGCAAATGGCTTTCCCAGTTTCCCTGAAAATCAAGAACACACATTCTCAGTAAATCCTCCAGAGTCTGAATGGTCCTTTCTGACTGGCCATCTGTCTGAGGATGGTAAGCACTACTCAGTCTCAATTCAGTACCCAATGCAGTCTGTAAGCTTTGCCAAAATCTCGATGTAAACTTCGAATCCCTGTCAGAAACAATGGACACAGGCACTCCATGCAGTCTAATAATTTCATCAATATAGAGTATAGCCAATTTGTCCGCATTATAAATTGTCTTAACAGGTAAGAAGTGAGTAGATTTAGTCAGTCTATCAACGATAACCCAAATTGAGTCCATACCTTTACTGGAGCGAGGCAATCCCACAATAAAATCCATGGTGATATGTTCCCATTTCCACTCCGGTATAGGTAAGGGCTGCAATAAGCCTGCGGGTCGTTGATGTTCGGCTTTAACTTGTTGGCAATGAAGACATTTCGATACAAAATCAGCAATTTCTTTCTTCATTCTCGGCCACTAGAAATTCAATTTCAAATCTTAATATATTTTCGTGTTCCCTGGGTGGATAGACAGTTTTGAATTGTGGCCTTCTTGCAGAACTCTTCTTTTCAATTCATAATCATTCGGTACACACAGTCTTTCTTGAAATTTCAGTACATTATTTTCAAATTTGAAACCCGGTCTTGGTTTAGATTCCCTTTCTTCGATGATCTTCTTCAAGAAGTCATCCAGTTGCTGTTTCTCTTATCTCTTCAATCAGTGCTGGTTGAGCAGAAATAACAGCTAAGGTTCTACCTTGTTCTCGCAAAACGATTTCAATTTCAGAGTTTTCAAGGTCACAAAGCAATTCCTTCTGCCCGGTAAGCAAACAGGCTAAATTTCTAATCGATTTCCGACTCAGTACATCGGCAACGGTGTTGGGTTTTCCCAGATGGTACAAAATCTCTAGGTCATAGTCTTTAATCAGTTCTAGCCATCTCCGCTGTCTCATGTTCAGTTCTTTCTGTGTGAAGAAATATTTTAAACTTTTGTGATCGGTATATACTTCACATGTCGCCCCATATAGGTAGTAACGCCAGATTTTCAATGCAAACACTACTGCGGCAAGTTCCAAGTCATGGGTTGGGTAATTCTTTTCGTGCGGTCTTAGTTGTCGGGAAGCATAAGCAATAACTCTCACATTCTGCATTAAAATGCATCCCAAACCTTTATGAGAAGCATCACTAAATACAGTAAAACCATCCGTACCTGAAGGTAGGGTAAGAATCGGTGCAATTACAAGTCGAGTTTTCAACCCTTGGAATGCTGATTCCCTTTGGTCAGTCCAGTCAAATGATATCCCCTTCTGAGTTAACTGAGTCAACGGTAAGGCAATTTTGGAGAAATCTTTGACAAATCTTCTGTAATACCCGGCTAGTCTCAAAAAGCTTCGGACTTCTGTCACATTTGTTGGTCTAGCCCAGTTTACTACAGTTTCAATTTTCTGCGGATCAACAGAAATTCCATCTTTGCTAACAACATGCCTAAAAAACATAACATGATCAAGCCAAAATTCGCATTTAGACAGTTTAGCATAAAGTTTCTGTTCTCTTAGGGTCTGTAGGGCAAGTCTCAGATGATGTTCATGTTCTTCTATACTTTTGGAGTAAATCAGTATGTCATCAATGAATACAACAATAAAGTCATTAAGGTATGGTTTAAAGATTCTGTTCATGAGGTCTATAAATGCAGCAGGTGCATTGGTAACTCCGAAAGGCATAACTAAAAATTCATAATGTCCATACCTCGTTCGAAAAGCAGTTTTGTCAATGTCTTCTGGTTTAACTTTCAACTGATGGTATCCTGATCTGAGGTCGATCTTAGAGAACACTTGAGCACCCTGTAACTGATCAAATAAGTCATCAATAGGTGGCAATGGGTATTTATTTTTCACAGTTACCTTGTTCAGTTCACGGTAGTCAATACACAGTCTTAGTAAGCCGTCTTTCTTTTTCACAAACAAAACAGGTGCGCCCCACGGTGAAGTACTGGGCTTGATGAACTTCTTATCTAACAGTTCCCGCAGTTGCACTTTCAATTCTTTCAATTCAGTCGGAGCCATTCGGTAAGGGGCTTTGGATACTGGCTGGGTACCCGGAATCACATCAACGGTGAATTCAATCTCCCTGTCAATCAAATCCCCTGGCAGATTATCTGGAAAAACATCTGGGAATTCTCCGACTATGGGAATACTGTTTACATTAGCATTATCATTAGTAGATACAGTCAATACAGAACACAGATGTCCTTTACACCCCTTTCTAATCAATTTAACAGCTTTCACAGATGAAATCAAATACGGAGGAGGTACTACTCCACTTCTATTAAACACAAATTCGGGTAAACCCGGTGGATGGAAAACTACTTGTTTCGTTACACAGTCTATGGTAGCATGGTATTTTGTTAACCAGTCCATTTCTAATATTACATCAAAATGATCAATGTTCAGTGGCAGTAAATCAATATATAGATGTGCATCTCCAATAGTAATTTCACAAGCAGGGTACATATATGCACAAGTCATGGATCCCCCAACGGATGATGATACAGCTAACAGATAATTCATGGGTTCTAATGGTCTATTTAGTTTTCACGAAAAAGCATACGACACATATGAATGCGTAGACTCCGAATCAATCAGTACATAAGCATTTTGAGTACAAATAGAGAGAATACCCGACACAATGGTCTCGGTATTCTACACATCTCCCGGTACTAAGGCGAACACTCGGCCCTGCCTCATGGGCTCTTTCCCGGTAGTTTTGGGGTTCGATTTTGGTGCAACAGTTGATGCTGCCACGCTTGGTGCAGCTTTACTATTGGCTTATAGAGCAGAAGGGCAGTCTTTAACCATGTGGCCCACCTTGCCACACCTGTAACAGGCTCCAGATATTTTGTAACAGACCCCTTTGCACTTCTTGTTACACTCAGGACAGGGTGGTATGAAACCACTCCATTGGCTGGGGCTAGTTGTTGACCCCGTATTCTGTTTCTTGTTCAATGGGTTATGCTTGCCTTTCTTGAATTTGAAACCCTGCCTTTTACCATGCCATTCAGACGCTGGTGTTTCAGTTTTCAGCGCCTCGATGTTCGATTCAGCCATCAAAGCTCGGTCAAGAACATTTACATAATTCGGTAATTTCAGAACATTAATTCTGTCCAATATTGCAACAGTAAGGCCGCCATCAAACTTTCTGGCCTTCTTATAATCAGTGTCCACCATGTGCGGTACATAACGGGCAAGTTCAGTAAATTTTGTCTCATATTCAGCAACGGACATTGTGCCCTGTCTCAGCTGTTCAAATTCAGTTACCTTTCTGTCCTTAACACACTGAGGGAAGTACTTTTCAAAGAAGGCTCCTTTGAATTGAGCCCAAGTCATAACAGTGTTGTCACCACGGATAAGTATCCACCACCTTCTAGCCTCTTTTTGTAAGGTGAAGGTAGCTAACAGTACTTTATGTGCTTCAGAGCACGGAAACACCTCAAATAACTTTTCAGTCTCAAGAACCCATACTTCAGCTTTTAACGGTTCAAGGTCTCCCTGAAAGGACGGCGGTTTCATTTTACTAAACTTTTGGGTGAGAGCAATTATGTCCCTATCATTAACATTCACATTCTGTTCCGGCTGTACCGGAGGAGAAGGTGGGGGCTGTTGATTTTGTTGTTAATCTAGTACAGTAAACAGTAGGTCTTGAAAGACCGAACAGTCAATGATGGCCATCAATCAGTAAACAGTAGTGGTTCTAACAAGGGAACTGACAGAGATCTCTGTAACAGTAACAGTCAGTAACAGTAGTTGCTAAGGATGCCACAATACAGTTCAGATTAGAAGACATACATTCATTCTATTAACAGTATCAATTCAGAAACAGTACAGTTCAATTGTTCAGAAGATAATCATTTTTGAACATATCTTTACATAGTTGTTACTCACAGAGTTCTGGGCTACAGTTAGGCTAGAGCGCGTCCCCAGTCGCCAACCCTACACAGTTTACAGATTGAACACACACTAAGCTACACAGTTGGGAAAGATAATAACTTAATCCCTATCTTGACTTGGTGTGGTTCTACATCTATATCCTCATTAAGATGCCTTAAACTAGGCCTAAGAATGTCTAGGATGAAATGAGGATGCAAAGATGCACTTTAAAAGCATTTTCAGAAAACAGGGGTCCCACTCGAGCGTAGGTTAATCCGCCCGAGCGCAGACTTACCCGCTCAAGCGTAATGCAAAACAGTCAAAAGTGCTGAATAGGTGAAATTCACGCTCGATTGGGCGCTCGACACCCGCTCGAGCGTAATACACAAGGTCCCGCTCGAGCGTAAATTACCCCGCTCGAGCTGACTCAAAAACAGAACAAAATGCTGGGAGCACGATTTCCATGCTCGAGCGCCAGTCACCCCGCTCGAGCGTGAGTTCAAAATCTGGAATTCCCAGATTCGAACCTCAAGCTCAAAATCAAGTTCAAATGTATAAAATTCGATTCCTTTGGGCCCATTTCCTGGAAAAACACTTCAAAACTCATAGTTAAATAGGATTCAAGGCTCAATTTGTAAAATCAAAGCCCAAAGGAAGATCAATTAAACTCATTTTCAAACCAAATTTCAAGAACATAATCCAAGCATGACATGCATGAGTTAAAACCACTTCAAAGCTTCAATGCTAGCTCCAATGAGCCAATTGTTCCAAAAACAAGATGAAAACATGGACTTAACATAACTATGAGCATGCATGTGACAAGTTTCCATGGAATCAACTCGAAATTCAATAATATAGGCATGCATGCATGAATTAAGCTATAATTCAACAATTAAGAGCCATAACTTGGCTCTAGACTTCAACTTGCTCTAAAACCATGCAAGAATCAATTGAATTCACAAACAAGAGGGTAGTTACACTACCTTAAGTCTTGTAGTTCAAGAATGGAAGCACAATTTTGAAATCAACCTTCAATATCTTTAGGTTTCTAAACAAATCATCAAGGATAATTCAATTCCTCTCCCTCTCTCTCTCTAGATCGGCTAAGGCAAGGGAGATGAGCTGATGAAATGTTTGCCTAATTGTATAATAAGGCTCAAATATAGTTCATGAAGTGGCCCACTCACAATGGCAAAGTTGTAGATAAGTCTAACTCTTTAATTAGCTTTACTTCAACTAATTTAATCATACCAAAACACATTTTAGATAAATACATCATTAAATCACATAAATTCTACTGATCATGAAACACTAATCAATTTCTAGTTCGGCTGCCGATAAGGCCTTCAATTTGCAATTTAAACACAAAAACATAAACAGATAATCAAATAGTCAAACAGATAGATAATGCATTTAAACAGATACAGTCAATCGATCAGTTTCAGATTTTAGTCAGTCAGTTCAGTATTTCAATTAGTTCAATTACTTTTCATAATCAGTCTCAGTTTAGCAGTAATCGGTAGTTTATCGGTAAATAGTGGTGAGGGTTGTTACAATCTCAGAGGGAAAGAAAGCCTGTCATTCCAAATGATTACATAGTGTATCTATAGGAATCTGATTTTGATATTGGGATTAAAAAAAATCCAGAATCATTTTCACAAGCCATGAATAGTGATGATTTTACTAAATGGGTCAATGCTATAAATGAAGAGTTAAAATCCATGGAATAGAATGGTATTTGGGATCTCGTCGAATTGCCTAATAATTGTAAAAAGGTCGGGTGTAAATGAGTTTTCAAGACCAAGCGCGAAGTAAAAGGCAATATTGAACGATTTAAAGCCAAACTTATTGCTAAGGGTTTTACTAAAAAAGAAGGCATAGACTATAAAGAGGCCTTTTCTCCAGTATCTAAGAATGACTCATTTAGAATCATCCTCGCATTGGAAGCTCATTATAACTTACAGTTGCATCAAATGGATGTGAAAACTGCTTTTCTAAATGGGAATTTGGATGAAGAAATTTATATGGAGCAGCCAGAATGATTTGTAAAAAAAGGTAAAGAACATTTAGCTTGCAAATTAAAGAAATCCATAGATGGCTGTAGACACCCCATTTTTGACCGTCCTCAAGACTTGCATGTCATTGTTTGTGCACTTGATGATTATGACTGTATGTGCTCGTTTTAGTGCCCGAAGTCCTCGGCGGAATGCCCTGTTTTTAAGCCTTCAAACCTTGTCCATTCTATGCCTTGCTTTGGACCAAAACCTTATTGTTTCGGACCAAAACCTTATTGTTTCAAACCCAAAACCTTGGTGCTTGAAGCCTGCAACCCTTGGTGGCCAACCGGCCACTGTTTGAGGCTGCCGGCTGTCATTTGTGCCATGCCGGCCACCTTTGTGCCCTACTAGCCAATGGCGTGGCCTTTCGGCCACCAATGACCTTTTTTTAGATATTTTGTTGACAATTGTTCCAGTTGTTGGCACAAGTGTCTCCATCTCCTGACACGTGTATAGAGGGATTTCTCTCAGCCTAATGCATATTTTTCTATATATATGGGGTCTCCTCCCCCATTTTTGAGGGTTAGAAATTTTGGAACAAAAATATATCTCTCTCTCTACATTTCTCTCTCTATCTCTTGCAAATTTGTACATATTAGCCTAGTTATACTACACTTCTGCCTGCACTTCCTTAACCAAAGTTGATCATCTTTGAGCTGAGGTTCCTTGAAGCCTTCTTGGAGCTCTTGAAGGTGGTTTTGGCTTGAATTAGTGCCTAAAGTTGATCTTTGCTTCAAGAGGTATACTACTTCCCTTTTAAGCTTACTTTGTTACTTGTTTTTCTATCTCTTTCCACTGTTTTTGGGCCGTAAAAAACTCTATTTTTGTGAGCTGAAATTGGTGTTTTAGGCCATTTAATATTAGGGGGGTATCTCACCCTTTTATTCCTTGCTTGTAAGGTTTTTCTACCTTTGTTTTCCACTTTCAAACTATCTTTTCTTGGGCTTTTGAGCACTGAATTTCAGAGTGTTTTCAGTGGTAAAAATCAAATTTTGAAGTCCAAAATTGAAGGGGATAACCTCCCCTCCTTGTGTGTAGTTTGCTAACCTAGTTAGCTTTATGTGTTAGCTTTATTTTCTAGCCATTTGTAGCTTAATTCCAACATATTTTAAGCTTTATTTTGAACTGTTTTGCCTCTTTTTTTGGCTGTTTATTGCATTTGCATCTTGTTTTACATGCCTCTAATGTAAAAGTCCTAACAAGCTTGATGTTTTAGGCCTTTAGACACCCTTTGTTTAATTGATTTCCATGTTTTAGTGCTTTTCTCACTTCATTTCAGCACTTATAATCTCTGCAATCTCCCTCATTTCTTCACTCTTTATTTGCTTTGAGGGTTGTTTCAACCTTAGGATAGTTTAAGCTTGAGATTGAGATTCATTGGTTAATGGTTTAATCCTCTTTTGGGGGTTCATTACCAACGGCATGACACCTCTCTCTTGCCTTAAACTACCCCTTGCTTGACACTTCCTTCTCTTTAGATGACTTCTCACCAATGGACTTAATTGGTTAAAGAATGGTTGGTAATTTAAAATGAGTAACTAAAAATTTGAAACCAAAAGTGTGCAAGATAAGAATTTGTTTGTGTTTTCATGTGTTCAATTGGACGTTAATTGAACACAAGGAAAATTATGACATTTCATACTCAAAGTGATGAAATGTGCCAAGTTTCCAAGGTCTCCATTGCCCTTGATCTTATATGATAGGGTGATGATCTTTTTTGGTCTTATTTGTGCATTTATTAAACTTGTATATCTTGGTTCCTTAGCCATCATGCAATGAAATTGCTTGATTGATGGTTTGAGGACCAAGTGTATCACTCCTTTGAGATGTTGTGATGATAAGGAGGGATACACAGTACAAACAACCTGTGAGAATATCCTCTCTGTGCCCTGTTTGCTCTCTGTTGCAGCAAAAAAATATAGAGTGTCATCAGTGGCCGGCCGACCACTGTTACTACCCTGCCGGGCACCAATGTTGAACGGTAACCCCTCAATGGTGGTTGCCCAGCCACCACTTTTGGCCTGCCGGCCACCAGTGAATTTTGGGCAGTGTGCGTGTGAAGCATGGTAAATTTGATCTGGAGAAGAAAATCAGTGCAAGGGTTGTGCAAATAGAGGCTTTCGAGGGCAGACAACGAATGTTCTTTGGGTAGAACCCGAGTATGCATGGGCCTCCCTCGTTTCCTGAGACTGGTTAATCATTTATTTGTTGTAATTAATTAGTTGTAGCTAATTAGTTTGTGTTATAATATTTAATCAGCTTAATTCGTTGTAGCTAATTAGTTTGTGTTGTAATATTTAATTAGCTTCGCCTAGCTAAATTCTTAATTAATTAGCTTAGATAGTTAGTTAATTATTCATTCAAGTTTTGTAATAATTAATTAAGTAGTTTAGCTTAGTTTTTATTCATTTAGACTCTCCTTTGTGAGAGCGTAATGTAATAATGTGTATGTCTTCTAACCCCACGTCTTTCTCCCTTTTACTTAATCGCTTTCGATAGTTAGTTTAGGAGCATCACGTTTCAAATTAGCATACCTTATTCTTACATCCATTCATCTTGTCTTGCATGCACCGAGGCTCTGCGCATCATCCAAACTGCATTGTCGTTTAAATACATTCTTTGAATACATGACTAGTAGCCGAGCCTAGTAGTTGCATTTTCGCATGTGTTGCATTAGTCATATTGCATAAGTTAGGAATCATGTATATTTTCTCAACGCTTTTGTTTAGCTTAGCTTGGAGTACTAGGTGAGTTTTTAGTGCTTTAGCATACTTACATGAGTATAAGTGATTGCCATGTCTAGCATGATTGCCATGAGGCTAAATGGTTACTTGTTGAACTGCTTGAGTGCCTGTAGAAGAAGGCTTGTTGTTTGAATTGGAACGATTTAATGAATGTACGTTTAAAGCCCACCTTGTTGAGTGGCAAATTCGCAAACTTTAAGCCCACTTGAAGTAGCAAAATCAAACCCTCTTCAAAAAACAAACGTGAATTGAATTGTTCCAATTTGAGCAAATTAGTCTATACTTGTATGCGTGCATCACATAGTAATGCTAGCCTAAAAAATCAGAATAAGAGCATATAATGTATGTAAAAATCATATCATGATTAGTAGAGGCTGATCTTTGATCGGGCGAGCAGGGGTGCTCAATTCATGACCTTCCCCTCTCGTACCTAAGTTCCCGCGCCGATGCAACTTTGGTGATGTAGACACCCCATTTTTGATCGACCTTAAGACTCAGACGTCATCGATTGAGTGCTCGTTGATGGTGCATGTTGTGCTCGTTTAGAGGTTTCGGAGTTTTGGCTGAGAGCCTTGCCTCCGGGCCTCTGAACTCTTTTGTGCTTCGGCTCGGTCTGAGGACCGAACTCTATTTCTCATCCTAGAGGGAGGGAGAGGTCTTGTAGACCATCTCTTAGTGGTCGTAGACTACTTTTCGTGGTCGTAGGCCACTGTTCCCGTTTGGAGACTAGTTTTCGGTTTTCGAAGCCGTCGGCCGTGCGCCTCGGCTCGGGACCCCTTAACATTCTCCGTTTGGCACGGTTTTTGGAACACACCTTGTTTCCTCTGTCTAGAGGGATACTGTGGTCCAGTAGACCACTTTTGTGGCCGCACGCCACTTTTGGTGCTCACCAACCAGTTTTCGAGGCACCCGGCCGTGCGTTTTGTCCCCGGAACTCTCGTTTTGCATCCGTATTGGTTCATTTTTGGCATGAACCTTGTTTTGCTTGTTTGGGAGGTGGTACAAGGGTGGGAGACCACCTTTTCTCTTTGGAGACCACTTTCTTCCTGCCAGCCGGTTTTCTTGTCAGGAAACTGGTCTCCCTGATCTTTGGGCTATAATTACTAGTCTCCCACCACACCACTAGCTTGCTTTCAAAGTGGAGACCACCAAATGGGGCCACCGATCACCCTTTGTTTTGGGAGACCACTTGCCCTGGTCGGCCGACCACCATTTCTGGTCGGGCAGCTTCCTCCTGTTTTGTCTGTTTGAGTGTGTGCCAACTGTGCCAGCTGGAAGGCACAGACTGTATCCTCCATACATGTATGGAGGATCTTGAGCCTTGTTTTTTTAGCTTCTTGAAGAAGGTTTGGCCTTGTATCTCTATAAAAGAGGCCCTTCTCTTCCTTTGCACAGGTTGAGATTTCTTTCTAAGGCAAAAAATATATCTCTCTCTATATCTCTACATTTTGGCTCCAAAAGTGTATTGTTCTTGACCCTTTTACACTACACCTCATAGCCATACACTTCCACCATTGATTTGAGGTTCTTGGAGGTTGTTTCCAGAGGTTAAGGAGCTGGTTTTTGGTCTCAAAGTTGGCGGGTTTTGCTGAGCTTCAAGGGTAATCACTTTTTTCTCTTTTAAGCATTATTTTGATCCTTCTCTTAGCCTCATTTTCATTCTTATTTGAGCTTTGTTGTCAACTAAAAAAAGGTTCATATTTAAGTCATTTTCATGTTTGTTTAAGGTTCTTTTGGTGTTGGGGGTCATTCACCCTCTTGCATGCTCTATTTAGCCTTGTTTTGTGCCATACCATGAGGCCTTTCTATTGATCTTTGCTTGGCCTTGAAGCCACTGAAATCCAGCAGATTTTCAGTGGTTGGCATGTAGTTTTGAGGGCCTAAATCAGAGAGGGGAGACCCTCTCTCTCTCTTGGCCTTGTTTGTTGGCATTTTTGGCCTTTCAAAGGAGCCCATATTTCCACACTTCATAGCCTTGATTCAGGCCCTTTTTAGTGACTTTTAGGACCTGCCTAGACTCTGTCTATGGCTGGTTTGGTCATCTTTTGTTTGCCTCTTGCATGTGTAGAACAATCCCTTGCATAGCCTATCAAAGTAGCACCTCATTTTTGCATGTATTGGTCATGTTTAAGTGGGTTTTTGGCCATCGTTTGGCATGCCATGATTCTGTTTTTGGCTGGTTTCGTAGCCTCTCATATGCTTCACATGCTTGTAGTGTAAATCATGGTTCACTAGCTTATAATGCATGTTGTTTTGGCCCTCTATGCTAGCATATTTTGGCCTTGCTCCAAACTGATTTTGTTCATATTTTGGGCTGCGTTAGCTCTATTTTGAGGTCCCTTGGTTGAATGATGCTTGCTATGTATGGTTGTAATGTAATAGCCTTGCTTAGCCTTGAGTTTTTGAATCCCCTTGCATGCTTAACTCGAGGTGTTTGCATGTTTTAGCATCATTGAGCATGATATTTCAGAGCATATAAGGTTTCCATATTCTCATGTTCATCACTCCTTCAATGTGTTTGAGAGTTGTGCTTGTATGCCCTATTTGTGAGCCATTGCATGAGCTTTATTTTTGTGCCTTTCGAGCCATCATCTTAGTTCACTTTTGCTCCTATTTTGGCCTGCATAAGGACTGTTTGGAGTTGGTTTGGCCATTTGAGCATTGCTTTGCATACCTATAGTGTAATACACTTCACTAGTTTCGGTGTTTGAGTCATCCAACATGCATTGTGTGAGTTGTTTGCATGATTCAGAGCCATTTTGTATGTCATTTTAGAGCTGAAACATGTGTCATTGTATGCCATATTTCATCCTTTCAATGCATTTGTAGAGTTGCATTTTGTGCCCTTGGGCTTACGTCCTTGCATTGTGTATGCTAGCATAAGTTTTGGAGTCTTGTTTTCATCATGTTGGCCACTGATTTGGGTGTGGCTGAGGCCCACTCATTTTGGTTTAAGTCCATTTTTGCGTTGAGTATGCCATTGTATTCCATAGCATTGAGTATACCACATTGTTGCATGATTGATCATTGCATTGCGCATGCCTTGTTTATCTCATTATGCATGTTAGTTCTTAGGTGTATTGCGTATGTTAAGTACCACGTGCATTGAGTATGCCATTGTTCGTTCATAGCATTGCGTATGCTAGTTGCATGTTTGCATGTCATCCTTTGCATGTTTGCATCACTTAGTTGCATAGCATTTAGGTTGCATGCTTAAAGTCGCATTGTGCATGCCATTGTTTGTTGCATTGTGTTCGGAATAGGAGTTAGTCCGAACACGGGAAATGAGGAACGTTTCGTACTCAAAGTGACGAAACGTGCCTCGATTCCCGGTCGCCGACACTCTTGACTACCCATGACGGAGTTGTTGGCTTTAGGTGCTTGTATGTGCATTCATTTCACATTGAGTCGTGCAATTCGACTCCTCGGCCATCATGCATCGGGATGCGTGATTGGTGGCCTGAGGGTTGAGGACTACACTCCCTAGAGCTTAAGCAATGATGGAGAGAGTGGTCGTGCACACATATGTTGAAAATACTCTGCCATGCCCTTCCCTTTTCCTTTGTTGCAGAAAACAGAAACCAGGAGAAGGAATTGGTCGGCCGACCAGATTTACTGGTTGGCCGACCACCTTTTTTGGTTTCCACCACCAAAGGTGGTCGGTAGGTGGTCTCCCATGCTTATAGCTGGTCGGTGGCCTTCCCACAGTTTCCCGGGGTGGAGTTCAATCTCTCTGGAGGTTTGTGCAAGTTTCTGAAATCAATTGCAAACAAAGGCAAGCTGGGGCATCACGATGGATTTCTCGACAAGGCAACTCAAGCACGCATGTATCCTTTATCATTCAAGGCAGAGCTGAGGCAGTCCACATTCATATAGTTTGCATGCTAGTTTAATTGCTTACTTAGTTAGTTTGTTAATTAATTAGAGTTGTGTAATAATTAGCTGTAATTTATTATTCATTTTGGTTGTGTAATAACTAGCTTAATTAGATTAGCTAGTTGGTGTTGTATTATTTATTCGGACCCTCCGTCGAGAGGGAGAATTTTGTAATAAGTGTGCATGTGTGTGATGCATGTCTTCCAACCCCACGTCTTTCTCCCTATTATTTACCAGCTTATGATGGTTAGTTTTAGGGCATGTTTCAATTAGCATCCTTATGCATCGCATGTTTGCATTCATTTATCTATCTTACATGCACCGGGCTCGGCGCATCATACTAATTGCATTGTATTTCAATTCCAAGTTGAATACATGTTATCTGTAGCATCTCATATGCCATCTTAGAATAGCCGAGCCTATCTTAGTTGCATTTTGCATGTGTTGCATTAGCCATCTTAACATGAACTAGGATCATGCATTGATTACTAACTAGGTTCTGTTTTGGCTCGGAGTACTCAGTAAGTGTTTACGCTTTAGCATCCTTGCATGTGTGTGAGTGACTGCCATGATAACATGCTTACCATGAGGCTAATTGCTTATGTGATATAACTACCTGAATGCCTGTGGGTGAAGGTTGGATTACTTGAATTGGGACAATTCATTGAAATCTGCATTTTAGCCTACTTGCGAGTAGCAAACTTCAAATCATTTTCCAAACAAATGGATATGCAATGCTTTGTTCCAAATTAGGCGATCTAATCTATACTTGTTTTGCTGTGCGCATCACGTAGTAATTCTAGGCTAATAAACCGGAATAAGAACGCATGTGTTTTCAAAAACAAGATATCATGTTTAGTAAGGGCCGATCTTTGATCGGGCGAGTGGGGGTGCTCATTGCATGACCTTCCCCAATCGTATCCAAGTTCCCGAGCCGAGGCAACTTTGGTGATGACGGACACGTGGCCTTAGGCATGAGTTAGGGTTTCCTAAATTCCCCCAAAACAAAATATTTAGGTGGCGATTCTGTATCTGGCAAAGCAGTCCATGTTTGGCACTTCTTTCTAAAAATCAGTTTTTCAAAACGATTTGTCGAATTTGGACTCTTTGGTGATTTATCAATCTCGTATTGCACTTTGCGAGATCAGATTAAGAACTGTGACATTGAGTCCGAACTGTAGTAAGCCCAATGAACAAAACGCAATTTTCTCGGGACGTTCGGGCGCATCTACAGTTTCTGGTGACTCCGCTGGGGACTTAGAGAACTTGACTCGAACTCATGATATCTTGTTTTGACTACACTTATGTGTTTTTTTGCATTGCATTTGCATTGGTGCGCCTACAACACCGTGTTTGCCATCTGCTATTCCTGAACGATTTGCCAGAGGCTCGCTTTGAGAAGCGTGCCATAAGGCTGATCGGTTACGGTCTCTGCCACGATGGGAACACAAACCTCGATTTTTACCGGGGCACCCTTTTTGACCATTCGACCTAGTGCATATTCAGAATCTATAGTGACCATCCCAAACTAGGACAGGTTGCTTACCCGATTATAGGTCATTTGAAACCGCTGTGTGCGTAGTGAAACCCTAGCTCCTGACAAATAGGACAGGGAAACCCTACCCCTCCATAAGGGTGTTTTTGGTTCTCACTTGCTTGCTATGTGCTATTAGAGTGTGTCTTTACAGGTTACACGTATCAGTTTGCAAGTCTGGGTATCAGGCCTGCGAGCATCGGTATTTGAGAATCAGTTATATCTGCGGGTATCAGATTCAGTTTTGGGGCAGTAATTTGGGGAGCAGTGATCAGTGATCGAATACAGTTATTCAGTTATGCTTATATCTATTCTGGTGAAATTGGGCTGAGATGTTGCCTATTTTCTCTTTCAGTTCAGAGATTTAATTCAGAGCAGCCAGTATTTTCCTTTGCTAAGGCAAGTTAAAGAAAGGCCAGCCAAGGCTTACTGGTTCATCTGATCCGTCAGTCACCAGTCGCATCACCTTCGTCCAAACTTAGCAGACCGTGATGGCACAGAGTTCGAAAGAAGTTATGGCCATGGTAGCAGCGTTAAAATGCAACACCCATCTGGGGCACTTACCACACATCCAGTCTCGGAATCCTAATCATCTCAAACCCGTGAACCCACCACTTCTGAGCTGATGAGGATGATTGAAGATCTTCAGAGAATAGTGATGGATTTAGCCTGTGGAGTTTTGGCTCCATCATCAACCACATCGCCTACCAAGGATTTCACACCAAAGGGCTCCCCAATCTTGGGACTAGATGCATTGGAAGAAGGCCAGTCTCCTGGCAAAGTGGAGGCCAGTGGTAAGAACAAGGTTGGAGCGGACATTGGTCCCCATGAACACCTTCGGTGGGCTATTGAGGCTTTGAAAGCCGAGGGGCTGAACAAACAGCAAGCGATTACAGTTATTGCACAGATTGTGGATGGTACTTTTGCCGCTCAGAATGAGAGCAGTCTGAGTCAAGGGGCAAACCGGGAGAAGGGCTGTCGTACCAGAAACAATCCTTTGAGCTCTAATCCTGCACTCGGAAGAGATCGGCAAACCAAGCCAGTACCTGCTGACCCTTTTGCTAGTGCGCCCAGCAAAAATCCACAAACCTCGCAGTACCAACCCTGAGGTCGTAGGGTCTTCCATGCTCTCTATATGTCCTTGTCCAAGGCTCTTCAAATCCTTGCTGAGAAGGGACATCTCAAACCTCTCGAGCCTCGGCCTCTCCCTAGTCGTCTTCCATCTAGTCATGATGCCACCCAATACTGCGCGTACCATCAGCAGACCGGCCATGGCACTAACAATTGCTTTCGTCTTCGCCACGAAGTACAGGATTTGTTTGATAACGAGGTTGTCCTCCCACCTAGCTCAACAAAGTCTATTGTCACTGGATCAGTGAACTTCGAGGATAATACAAGTATGTGATCAGGGGATGAACCACCTGCGGGCGGCGCTCGATTTACTTCAGATATGGCGTATGGCACGCACTGTTTTGAGCATTTGTGAATGCTAGTTTTGTAGTTTCTGACTTGGGTGTTGAGTCAGTTCCGGGGTTTTGTTTTGAGTCTGTCTCATTGTTTTGAGTTAGTCTTTTTGATTAGGGGTCTGTCTTGTTGTATCGAGCCAGTCCTGTTGTACAGGAGTTGGGTGATTCCGGGAGTGTTACCTCAGACATCATTATTTTGTTTTGTGTTTGTCTTTTTACTTTCTTTTTGAGTCTGTTTCTGCCGTGGAGCCAGTTACACCAGAAGATCTGAATGAAACAGCAGTAATTTTCACACTCTTGTGTTTGCTTCTGCCTTGCGCTAGTTGTGCCAGAAGTTTGAATGAAACGACAGTACTTTTCACCTATTTTTCTGCGCCTTTAAATCATTGCATTGACCTAAGCTTTTCAAAACTTTTCAAACATTGTGATGAAAACAAAGAGAAAGGAATTCCTCGGGTTTTGCAAAATTTTTTATCATTTGAGAGGAAGAGAGGCATGCTAAGCCCTTAATGAATGAGATCATGTTTGTTAATGTGAGCACTGAGAAGGATCCTGGCCTGATCTAGATTGATTCTACATTGTCTTCAACGCGAGCGATTTGTCACTTTCTTAAAAGTTTCAAAAAATATTTTGCGTGGTCCTACGAAGACCTGTGTGGAAGCGCTCGTAAGATTGCGCAGCTTAGGATCGCTCTCAGCCTCGAGACTCACCCTCTTTGCTTTCAAACCTTGAATTTAAATTTAGAGTGTTCAATAGTTAACCATCGAAGGAGGCCTGTGTGGCCAGATTTGAAGCAACCCATGAATTAGCGGCAAGAAAGTCAGATCGAGAAGATCAGATGTCATTGAAAGAAGCTTGCAAAGCTAGATCAGAAGTACCCCTGGAACTAGGGGCAAAAATATCTGTTGCGCTCAAAGAGCCGAAGATGGATCATTCCGCAAATCAATGAAGATCGGCAAGAATGCCAAATCCCAGAGGAGAGGAAAGAAGAAAGTTTTGTTGAAGAACAACTGAGTTCCTATCCACAACACTAGGGCCAAATTCAGCCCCCATTGGATGAACTCTAATATCATCAGCGAACAACAGCCACTCTCCTGGATTCAGATGACTTCAGGATCTCAAAGCCATTTGACATGGACAAAGATACACTTTTACCCTTGAGAGGCTTGCTGGGCCGAAAATCCGGAAGGGCGACCCAGGCAAAAGTTAGAGCAAGAAAAATAAAAGAAAAGAAGAAAAGAAAAGAAAAAAAAGAAGAAAAAAAAATGCAAAGAACAAAAAAAAAGAAAGAATGCAAAGAAAAGAAAAAAAAATTGAAAAGAAAAGAAAAACAAAGCTCGCAAGGTTGAAAACCCAGAAAGGGCGACCTTGACAAAAGTTAGAGCGCAAAAGGAGAGGTTAATACCCGAGTGTGCCTTACCCCGAACTACGTAAGGCTTGATTCCCATATTTAGGATACGTAGGCAGCTTCATTTTGAAGTCCAGCCACAAACACTTCCAAATTGACTGTGTCCATGTAATGGTTCTGATCATCGTTGTCTTCTCTGTATCCGAGAGTTCGGTTGTGATCGTCACCTTGAAAACTGGTTACAGTGTGCTGCGATGCTATTCAAACAAGGGGCAACTTTCTGTTGCCATACAATGCACTGCGGTGCCATTCAAACAAGGGGCAACTTTCCGTTGCCATGCAGTGCCGTTCAGACAAGGGGCAATTCTCCTTCGGATCTGAGGTTGTGCATCTCGAGAATAAGTTCCATGTTGGTCGGGCAGTGGCTGTTTGTAAAAACAGTTTTTGAGAATTTTTTACTGAGGTTGACTAATTTCCTCAAAAATTATTTCATTTTTCTGAAACTGGACCATTTCTTAGACCCAAAAGGGAAAATTTTTAGTGCTCATAAACTAACTTGCATGATTTTAAATCAGAAAATCGAAAAAACATGTTAATCTAACTCTCATGTCGGTCAAAATTGTTTTAGTAGAAAACCAAAACAAAAAATGGTCAAAATAATGAACTGGGGGCACAATTGAGTTAGGTGTTCTGTCTTTTCCCCGTTGTCAACATACTTGCCAGAAAAGGGCACTCTACCTGCCAGAAAAGGGCATAACTGAAGCTAACAACAAAGGGCAGAAAGCTCTCAACATCCTCCAAGCAACAAGGTATCAAGCCAAGTGCGAAGCATGAACTGGAATGGATCAAGATATTCCACTCCCTCGTCTGGACACATTTGATCATGTCCAAACTCCCCAGCAGAACATCGTGAACCGATGTCAGCTGCAGATTTGTTACACACCCAGTTGTAACGCAACCCCTCTGTGGGAAAATTCACTGTTGTGAGCAGAAGAAGAGAATCCAGCAAAGTACCAGGGGCAAGAACCCACAACTTCCTGCTTATCCATCAACCACCTAGGGAAGGGATAAAAAAATGAGAGATTGAAGAATAGAGAGATGTGCGCTGAGAGAAAAAAGTGAGGAAAAAGGCTTTTTCAGAAAAACAAAGCCTGAGGGCCGAGTGATATGAGAATCACAAATGAGAAAGGGTGGGAAACAATACTCGGAGAAACTGGCTCCTCGTGCACTGAGAGGTCTCTTGCTATTGGAACACGTCTGTGTGTCGTGTCAGTCGTTTTGTTCGTCTCGATTCTTGTTTTGAGTCGTTTCGGGTGTCTATAGATGTGTTTAGGTTGTCTTACCTTGTCTTTCTCTTTGTTGTTGAGTCGTGGTGTGTTGTGTTCATTCGTAGGCTCAATACCCACTTGAGAACTTATTCTCACTCTCAATTTCAAAAAAAAATCGTTTTGTGCTCAGAGTGCCGTGCCGTTCTCCACATTTGTGCGAAACAAGATTTTGTTCTTTCAAAAACCGCAGGGTTCAACCCGGGTCATGTGGGAACAGTAAAACCAGGACCTATCTGGAGCTATATAGGTTCTAGACTTCGAAGTAGAAGAAAAAAGGAAAAATGTCAGGCATCTGAGTTTGTTTCAACTTCTGCAAGTTTCGTCATCGCATCCTGTATGTTCAGAATGAGCTGTGTGTTCAAAATTAAAAGAATACCGTGTTATGAGCCGTGTGTTCAGATCGAACAGTGTTGTGTTATGAGCTGTGTGTTCAAAATTGAAATGTGTGAGTTGCGTGTTCAAAGTGGAATGTGTGAGCTGCATGTTCAAAATGAAGTGAATGAGTTGTGTGTTCAGAAATGAAAATTTATGAGCTGCGTGTTCAGAATTAAAAATGAGCTGTGCGCTCCCAAGATGAGCTGTGTGCCCTCGAAATGTGCTGTGTGCCCCAAATGTGTTGTGTGCCCCAAATGAGCTGTGTGCCCGAAAAATGAGCTGTGTGCCCCCAAGATGTGCTGTGTGCCCCAAATGTGCTGTGTGCCCCAAAATGTGCTGTGTGCCCCAAATGAACTGTGTGTTCAGAATAAGCCGTGTGCCCCAAACGAGCCGTGTGCTCGAAATGAGCTGTGTGCTCGAAAAATGAGCCGTGTGCCCGAAATGAGCTGTGTGCTCGAAAAATGAGCCGTGTGCCCGAAATGAGCCGTGTGCCCGAAAAATGAGCTGTGTGCCCCCAAGATGAGCTGTGTGCCCCCGAAATGCGCTGTGTGCCCGAAATGAGCCGTGTGCCTGAAAAATGAGTTGTGTGCCCGAAAAGTGAGCTGCGTGCCCAAAGAATGAACTGTATGCTCGAAAAGTAAGCTGTGTGCCCAAAGAATGAGCCGTGTGCCCGAAATGAGTTGTGTGCTCGAAAAATAAATCGTGTGCTCGAAAAATGAGCTGTGTGCCCGAAATGAGCTGTGTGCCCGAACAATGAGCCGTGTGCCCGAAAAATGAGCTGTGTGCCCCCAAAATTTGTTGTGTGCCCCAACTATGCTGTGTGCCCAAAATGGGCCGTATGCCTGAAAAATGAGCTGTGTGCCCCAAAATGTGCTGTCTGCCCAAAGAATAAGCCGTGTTCCCCAAACGAGCCGTGTGCCCGAAATGAGCTGTGTGCTCGAAAAATAAGCTGTGTGCCCGAAAAATGAGCTGTGTGCCTGAAAAATGAGTTGTGTGCCCCTAAAATGTGTTGTGTACCCTAAATGTGTTGTGTGCCCCAAATGAGCTGTGTGCCCCCAAGATTTACTGTGTGTCCCAAAATGAGCCGTGTGCCCGAAAAATGAGCTGTGTACCCGAAAAATGAGCTGTGTGCCCCCGAAATGTGTTATGTGCCCTAAATGTGCTGTGTGCCCGAAATAAGCCGTGTGCCCGAAAAATGAGCTGTGTGCCCGAAAAATGAGCTGTGTGCTCGAAAAATGAGCCGTGTGCTCGAAAAATGAGCCGTGTGCGCGAAATAAGCTGTGTGCCTGAAATGAGCCGTGTGCCCGAAAAATGAGTTGTGTGCCCCCAAGATGAGCTGTGCGCCCGAGATCTATGGTGTGCCCGAATGAGCTGTGTGCCCAAAAGAGCTATGTGCCCAGATAAATAGAGTGCTGTGTTTCGAGCTGCATGCCAAATGAACAGAATATTGTGTTGTAAGCTGCGTGCCAAACAAACAAAGTGTTGTGTTGTGAGCTGTGTGCCAAATGAATGGAATGCTACATCGTAAGCTGTGTGCCAAGTCTTGCATTGTGCATGCATTTTATCGCGCTATTTTGCGCATCGCACTGTTTTGTGCACCTTTATTTGCATAGAAAATGTATTTTATCACGCTATCTTGCGCGCCTTATCTGCACTTGTTAGTGCATTGCATCATTCGCGCTATCTTGCGCACCTCATCTGCACTTGTTAGTGTATTGCATCGTACGCGCTATCTTGCGCACCCTACTTGCACTTGTTAATGCATTGCATTGTTCGCGCTATCTTGCGCACCTTACTTGCATTTGTTGGTGCATCGCATTGTTATGCGTCACACTTAGGTTGCATTGTCACGCACCCCTTCTCGCATTGTTATGCGTCACATTTAGGTCGCATCGTCGTGCACCCATTCCCGTATTGTTATGTGTCACACTTAGGTTGCATTGTCAAGTACCCACACTTCGCTTGCGTTGTCACGCACTTTTCATTTGCATTGCCATGCATATCTTTAACGAATATTGTACCTGTTGAGTTTCTTTCTTTTACAGGCACGATATTGTATGTACGGTTCATTTGAAGCTGGTGCGGCCAAACGAACCAGACGGTATTGTATTCTCCGTGTGAGACATGACGAAAATTGTATAATTCTCTTACATCCTTTCTGCATGAAATATAGTTTGTTTTATATTCACCTGCTTAAACCGTGGCATTTATTGTGTATATTTGCTTCGTTACAGCTTTCTTTGCATGATCATAAGTTATGTTGGGCTCTATGCATGTTATTTGTATTTTGCCCCTGCCTGCGGGCATATTTCTTTGTTATCTTGCCTGTTTGTCTAAGTCTTCGGCCTTGTCAAAAATGGGTCGTCTCTGGGCTTTGACATTCACTCCCCGTCACTTATGACTTTCGAGTTCTGTCAAAGAGAGGCAACTATAGACACCCCATTTTTGACCGACCTTATGACTCAGACGTCATCAATTGAGCGCTCGGTGATGGTACATGTTGCGCTCGTTTAGAGGTTTTGGAGTTTTGGCTGAGAGCCTTGCCTCCGGGCCTCTGAACTCTTTTGTGCTTCGGCTCAGTCTGAGGACTGAACTCTGTTTCTCTTCCCGGAGGGACGGAGAGGTCTTGTAAACCATCTCTCAGTGGTCGTAGACTACTTTTCGTGGTCGTAGGCCACTGTTCTCGTTTGGAGACTAGTTTTCGGTTTTTGGAGTCGTCGGCCGTGCGCCTTGGCTTGGGACCGCTTAACATTCTCCGTTTGGCACGATTTTTGGAACACACCTTGTTTCCTCTGTCTAGAGAGACACTATGGTCTGGGAGACCACTTTTGTGGCTGCACGCCACTTTTGGTGCTCAATAGCCAGTTTTCGGGGCACCTGGCCGCACGTTTTGTCCCCCGAACTCTCGTTTTGTATCCGTGTTGGTTCATTTTTGACATGAACCTTGTTTTCCTTGTTTGGGAGGTGGTACAAGGGTGGGAGACCACCTTTCTCCTTGGAGACCACTTTCCCCCCGCCAGCCGGTTTTCTTGTCGGGAAACTGGTCTCCCTGATCTTTGGGCCACAATTACTGGTCTCCCACCACACCACTAGCTTGCTTTCAAAGTGGAGACCACCAAATGGGGCCACCGACCACCCTTTGTTTTGGGAGACCACTTGCCCTGGTCGGCCGACCAGGGGAAGTGGTCGGCCGACCAGCCTTTCTGGTCGGCCAACTTCCTCCTATTTTGTCTATTTGAGTGTGTGCCAGCTGTGTCAGCTGGAAAGCACAGATTGTATCCTCCATACACGTGTATGGAGGATCTTGAGCCTTGTTTTTTTAGCTTCTTGAAGAAGGTTTGGCCTTGTATCTCTATAAGGGAGGCCCTCTTCTTCCTTTGCACAGGTTGAGATTTCTCTCTAAGGCAAAAAATATATCTCTCTCTATATCTCTACATTTTGGCTTCAAAAGTGTATTGTTCTTGACCCTTTTACACTACACCTCATAGCCATACACTTCCACCATTGATTTGAGGTTCTTGGAGGTTGTTTCCAGAGGTTAAGGAGCTGGTTTTTGGTCCTAAAGTTTGCTGGTTTTGCTGAGCTTCAAGGGTAATCACTTTTTCCTCTTTTAAGCATTATTTTGATCCTTCTCTTAGCCTCATTTTCATTCTTATTTGAGCTTTGTTTTCAACTGAAAAAAGGTTCATATTTAAGTCATTTTCATGTTTGTTTAAGGCTCTTTGGTGTTGGGGGTCATTCACCCTCTTACATGCTCTATTTAGCCTTGTTTTGTGCCATACCATGAGGCCTTTCTATTGATCTTTGCTTGGCCTTGAAGCCACTGAAATCCAGTAGATTTTCAGTGGTTGGCATGTAGTTTTGAGGGCCTAAATCAGAGAGGGGAGACCCTCTCTCTCTCTTGGCCTTGTTTGTTGGCATTTTTGGCCTTTCAAAGGAGCCCATATTTCCACACTTCATAGCCTTGATTCAGGCCCTTTTTAGTGACTTTTAGGACCTGCCTAGACTCTGTCTATGGCTGGTTTGGTCATCTTTTGTTTGCCTCTTGCATGTGTAGAACAATCCCTTGCATAGCCTATCAAAGTAGCACCTCATTTTTGCATGTATTGGTCATGTTTAAGTGGGTTTTTGGCCATCGTTTGGCATGCCATGATTCTGTTTTTGGCTGGTTTCGTAGCCTCTCATATGCTTCACATGCTTGTAGTGTAAATCATAGTTCACTAGCTTATAATGCATGTTGTTTTGGCCCTCTATGCTAGCATATTTTGGCCTTGCTCCAAACTGATTTTGTTCATATTTTGGGCTGCGTTAGCTCTATTTTGAGGTCCCTTGGTCGAATGATGCTTGCTATGTATGGTTGTAATGTAATAGCCTTGCTTAGCCTTGAGTTTTTGAATCCCCTTGCATGCTTAACTCGAGGTGTTTGCATGTTTTAGCATCATTGAGCATGATATTTCAGAGCATATAAGGTTTCCATATTCTCATGTTCATCACTCCTTCAATGTGTTTGAGAGTTGTGCTTGTATGCCCTATTTGTGAGCCATTGCATGAGCTTTATTTTTGTGCCTTTCGAGCCATCATCTTAGTTCACTTTTGCTCCTATTTTGGCCTGCATAAGGACTGTTTGGAGTTGGTTTGGCCATTTGAGCATTGCTTTGCATACCTATAGTGTAATACACTTCACTAGTTTCGGTGTTTGAGTCATCCAACATGCATTGTGTGAGTTGTTTGCATGATTCAGAGCCATTTTGTATGTCATTTTAGAGCTGAAACATGTGTCATTGTATGCCATATTTCATCCTTTCAATGCATTTGTAGAGTTGCATTTTGTGCCCTTGGGCTTACGTCCTTGCATTGTGTATGCTAGCATGAGTTTTGGAGTATTGTTTTCATCATGTTGGCCACTGATTTGGGTGTGGCTGAGGCCCACTCATTTTGGTTTAAGTCCATTTTTGCGTTGAGTATGCCATTGTATTCCATAGCATTGAGTATGCCACATTGTTGCACGATTGCTCATTATATTGCGCATGCCTTGTTCATCTCATTGTGCATCTTAGTTCTTAGGTCCATTGCGTATGTTAAGTACCACGTGCATTAAGTATGTCATTGTTGGTTCATAGCATTGCGTATGCTAGTTGCATGTTTTCATGTCATCATTTGCATGTTTGCATCACTTAGTTGCATAGCATTTAGGTTGCATGCTTAAAGTCGCATTGTGATGCCATTGTTTGTTGCAATGTGTTCGGAATAGGAGTTTGTCTGAACACGAAAAATGAGGGGCGTTTCGTACTCAAAGTGACGAAACGTGCCTCGATTCCCGGTCGCCGACACTCTTGACCACCCATGATGAAGTTGTTGGCTTTAGGTGCTTGTATGTGCATTCATTTCACATTGAGTCGTGCAATTCGACTCCTCGGCCATCATGCATCGGGATGCGTGATTGGTGGCCTGAGGGTTGAGAACTACACTCCTTAGAGCTTAAGCAATGATGGGGAGAGTGGTCGTACACATATATGTTGAAAATACTTTGTGGTGCCCTTTCCTTTTCCTTTGTTGCAGAAAACAGAAACCAGGAGAAGGAACTGGTCGGCCGACCAGATATACTGGCTGGCTGACCACCTTTTTTGGTTTCCACCACCAAATGTGGTCGGTAGGTGGTCTCCCATGTCTATAGCTAGTTGGTGGCCTTCCCACTGTTTCCCGAGGTGGAGTTTAATCTCTCTGGAGCTTTGTGCAAGTTTTTGAAATCAATTGCAAACAAAGGCAAGCTGGGTCATCGCGATGGATTTTCCGACAAGGTAACTCGAGCACGCATGCATCCTTTAACATTCAAGGCAGAGCTGAGGCAGTCTACATTCATATAATTTGCATGCTAGTTTAATTGTTTACTTAGTTAGTTTGTTAATTAATTAGAGTTGTGTAATAATTAGCTGTAATTTATTATTCATTTTGGTTGTGTAATAACTAGCTTAATTAGATTAGCTAGTTGGTGTTGTATTATTTATTCGGACCCTCCGTCGAGAGGGAGAATTTTGTAATAAGTGTGCATGTGTGTGATGCATGTCTTCCAACCTCACGTCTTTCTCCCTTTTATTTACCAGCTTACGATGGTTAGTCTTAGGGCATGTTTCAATTAGTATCCTTATGTTTCGCATGTTTGCATTCATTCATCTATCTTGCATGCACCAGGCTTAGCGCATCATACTAACTGCATTGTATTTCAATTCCAAGTTGAATACATGTTATCTGTAGCATCTCATATGCCATCTTAGAATAGCCGAGCCTATCTTAGTTGCATTTTGCATGTGTTGCATTAGCCATCTTAACATGAACTAGGATCATGCATTGATTACTAACTAGGTTCTGTTTTGGCTCGGAGTACTCGGTAAGTGTTTACGCTTTAGCATCCTTTCATGTGTGTAAATGACTGCCATGATAGCATACTTACCATGAGGCTAATTGCTTATGTGATATAACTACCTGAATGCCTGTGGGTGAAGGTTGGATTACTTGAATTGGGACAATTCATTGAAATCCGCATTTTAGCCTACTTGCGAGTAGCAAACTTCAAATTATTTTCCAAACAAACGGATATGCAATGCTTTGTTCCAAATTAGGTGATCTAGTCTATACTTGTTTTGCTGTGCGCATCACGTAGTAATTCTAGGCTAATAAACCAGAATAAGAACGCATGTGTTTTCAAAAACAAGATATCATATTTAGTAAAGGCCAATCTTTGATCGGGCGAGCGGGGGTGCTCTTTGCATGACCTTCCCCAATCGTACCCAAGTTCCTGAGCCGAGGCAACTTTGATGATGACGGACACGTGGCCTTAGGCACGAGTCAGGGTTTCCTAAATTTCCCCAAAACAAAATATTTAGGTGGCGACTCTGTACCTGGCAAAGCAGTCCATGTTTGGTACTTCTTTCTAAAAATTAATTTTTCAAAACGATTTGCTGGATTTGGACTCTTTGATGATTTATCAATCTCGTATTGCACTTTGCGAGATCAGATTAAGAACTGTGACATTGAGTCCGAACTGTAGTAAGCCCAATGAACAAAACGGGATTTTTCCAGGACGTTCGGGCGCGTCTACAGGTGATGACGGACACGTGGCTTTTGGCACAAGTCTTGGATTTCCTAAATTTTCCCAAAACAAAAAATATTTAGGTGGCGACTCTGTATCTGGAAAAACAGTTTAATTTTGGCATTTTTTTTATTCAAAATCAATTTTTCAAATGATTTGCCGGATTTGGACTCTTTGGTGTTTATCAATTTCATATTGCACTTGTGAGATTAGATTCAGAACCGCGAGAGTTCAAACTATGGGGCTCATTTCCGAGCTTCCGAAAGGGGGCGCGAAAAAGTCAAGCTATAGTTTCTGGCGACTCTACTCGGGACCTAGAGAGCTTGACTCGAACTCATGATATGAAGTTTTATTTACACTTATATGTTTCTTTGCATTACATTTGCATTGGTGCGCCTAAGTCACTGTGTTTGCCATCTGCTATTCCTGGACGGTTTGCCGAAGGCTTGCCTAAAAGCTTGCCAAAAGGTTGACCGATCGCGGGCTTTGCCACGATGGAAACACAATCCTTGGATTTAGACTACCGTTGTACCGTTGATCGTTCTTTCACTTCTCGGTGTTAGGTGTGAGGGGTATATTAGGTAGTCTTACTAAGGTATCATTTTTGACCATTCGTCGTAGTTGCATATCGAAAACCGTAGAGACTGTTCCAAACTATGACATGTTGCTTACCCAAATGCAGGATTGTGTGAAACACTTTGTTTGAATAGTGAACCATAGTTCCTAACGAAATTAGGATAGGATAACTCTACCCCCTCATAGGGGTGTTTTGGCTCTCACTTAACTGGTATGTGCTTTTAGAGTGAAACTTTTCAAGAATGTGCATATTAGTTGCAAGTTTGGGTATCGAATTTGGGGGCAGAAGTCAGTGTTGAGTGTGGTTCTACAGCTTTTGATTACAACTATGCGTTGTTCACATCTGAGCTGAGGTGCTGTGCGGTTTCTGATTTTTTTTGTTTTTCGTTTTGTTTTATTTCTTTTTGCAATGTAGTTTATCACAATTGCTTCGGATAGTTTAGTCATTCCCCAAGCGCTCTGGACCCGTGTAAGGAGACTTTATATATTCGGATATCTTGTCAGGGGACAACCTGTGTTTGCTTCACTTCCACTGGTTACCAAACGGATGAGGGTTAGGCATAATTCACCAGTTCAGCAATCACTTGTATCCAGTCAGGGACAATCTTCTACATCTAGGCCAGCAAGAGATCACTCGCCTATTCAGATGACTCAGCACCCTGCAGCTAGTATGGAGGACTTGATCCATCATCTTTAACAAATAGTGGAAACCATGTAGCAAGATGCTACCTGCCAAGCTGAAGTTACAGCCCATCAAGTTGAATTGATAAATAGGCTGCAGCAACAATAACCATAACCGGCAGCGGCTTCTGCATTCCATGTACCTCCAGTGGGTATCCCAGCATCTGGAATCCCTGTCAATGTCTAAGAGAATTTGGGCGACCCGGTTGACCCCATCCTACCACAAGCCTCCAAGGCACCAGTGTACCAAACTGAGGCACCGTTTGAATTTGAAGTTGACCCGACGGTACTCAAGGTCAACAAGTTGGAGAAGCTTCTCAAACGGGCACAGAGTGTGAACTCAATCCTTGACATCGAAGATAGATACACCGACTCCACAGTAACTTTGCCAGACCGGTTTAAAATGCCACACATAGATCGGTTCAATGGCTCTAGAGATCCCATGGTTCATCTGTGGTTGTTCTCCAACATCTTACGGCCAATAGGCCTTACTAGACTTCAAAAGCTGTCGCTTTTCGACCGTACCTTGTTAGGGATAGCGGCTATCTGGTATGCAAAATTGGAGGACTCTGTGAAACGAAGTTGGGAAGAAATGACTGAGCCTTCATCGCACAGTACTCATACAATACGCAGATCAAGGCAATAACCCGTGATCTTGAAGCAACCCGTCAAGAGCCAAATGAGGGCTTTTCGGACTTTGTAACAAAGTAAAGGGCCAAGGCTTCGATGATGACTACCAGGCCATTCGAGAATGATCAAATCAGGATGGTGGTCCGCAATCTGCAAGGGAAATTATTGTAGAAGATGATTGTCTTGCCATTGTTCACATTCACTGAGCTCCATGAGATAGGGGTTCAGATTGAAGATGCAATGAAACAGGGGTTGATAACCGACGAAAAGAAGCAGCAGCCCAAGAGGCCTTTTACACGCAGTTCCAATGCAACCATGAGTAGAAGCACAACTGTGCGGCCATCTGATGTGAATGTTGTCACCACTATAGCCAAGACCGCCAACCTTTTTACCAGCACAACTCCACAAACCTCAAATAGCCAGGCCCGATCTCAAAGGGTCTTTACCCCACTATACATGCCTTTATCCGAAGCCCTGAGGGTGTTGATAAAAAAAGGGCATCTTAAGCCTTTAGAACAACGCGATCATCTCCCACCACCCGATTATCTCCCACCTAAACATAACCCAACCAAATATTGTGCTTTTCACCAGCAGCACGGTCACGACACCAACCAATGCTATAGACTGTGTCATGAGATTCAAGATCTCATCAACAACAAGGTGATAGCACCACCCCAAAAGCCAAATGTAACCACTAACCTTCTTCCAGCCCACAACCAAGTTCCCCCACCTCGGAACCTAAATCTAATATATACACTGGTCATTCCATATGACCCCAGCGTATACATTACCCCTTCCCACCTACCTAAATCAGCCGTGTTCATCCCTGAAAGCATAGACTGGTGCATGATGAACACTTCCATTCTACAACCTAAACTTGTGGTGGTGATAATGGCAGAATGAGAAAGGTTGACCTTGGAGGAACATGTCAGTCCATTGCATGAGAGCTTTGCAGACTTATCTGAGGGGTGTATGACCCGTGCCATTACATTGTGCCAATTGATCAAACCAAGCTCGAAGTGGTATTGCCAACAACAGTGGAGGTCAATGTGGTTAGATAGGATGGCCCAAGTCAGGGACTGGATGATCCAGCGGAGCTGGAAGAAGACTTAGACAATCTGTAGTTCTATAACGAACAAGATTAGAGGGACATGCAGATTAACTAGTTTGATCTGAATAAGTTAATGGACAATTCAGGGTGGTTAAGTGATAAACATGACCAGGAGGAAGGAATTGAACCAAAACCTGAAGAAAATGAAGCAAGAATAATTGCAGTGGTCGGAATGGCCGAGAAGAAGGGGAAACTACTAGAGAGCACTAACATCAAGAATTTAGCTCAAGAACTGGACGCCGTGAGTACCGCAGATACAGAATAGGAAGCCGCGTTGAAGCAGTTTGTGTAAGAAACGGATCAAGACAAACAGGAAGCTGGAAAAGCCCAACACCCTACGGGGGATACTTCTGATGAGGGAATGATCAAAACGAAGCCGGACAACTATTTGTTGGCTGCCGGAGGTACATGGTGGGAGGATGATGATCTGTTTTTGGCTCACACTGATGAAGATTAGGGTGAAGACCTGCCAAACAACACCTGGTACTCTAAAGAGATTGATCACATGATGAGGAGTGGGTAGTATTTCAAGCCCCCACATTTGGACCAAGCTGAAGCCTTCGGGAAAAATAAAGAGGTAGAGAAGCAGAAGGAAAAACAATTGGAAAAAGAGGTGGTGCTGAAACAACTAAAGAAAATTCAGGCCAATATTTCAATTTGGGGTCTGCTTATGGTTTCTCGAGTGCATCGACAGACTATGCTATCAATGATGGACAGAGCAAAATTATCCATTGACACAACTCCTGAATAGCTTGTGGGATTAGTCTTCCCAGGAGACGTTCCACCAACTTTAACTTTCTCAAACAAAAAACTGCTTCCAGAAGGCTCAGCACACAACAAACCTCTGTACATATCAGTAGAGTGCAGAGAAAAGTGGGTGTCAATGGTATTGATCAACACCGGGTCAACTATCAACGCCAGTCCGTCGTGCACAGCTTATGTCATTGGCCTGAAACCAGCAGATTTCATGTCTACAGCCTAGGTGATTCGGGCATATGACAATACGAGTAGAGAGGTGATATGTACAGTACAGATCAGAGTTCAAGTGGGCCCAGCTCAACAAGATATTGAGTTCCATGTCCTAGATATGCTAGCCACTTTCAATCTACTATTGGGGAGACCTTGGTTGCACTAAGTGAAAGTTGTCTCTTCTACCCTCCACCAAATACTGAAATATCTCCATGGGAAGGCAGCGGCTATTGTGTTCGAGAATTCATCTATACATCCTCCGCCAGAGGTAACTACACCTATGTTGCAAATTGTTCATGGCGAAGAGGATGTTTTCCTTTCAGGGTTCACTCTAGCTGAGGCATGAGCAGTGCAAACCATCTTGGCAGTTGATGAGGGCTTGTATGTCAGTGCTCAATCAATCTATTTCATGAACAAGCTCTAACATGTGCCAGGAATAGGGTTCGGAAAGAAGTGGCCGGAAGGGTGTCATAGTATTGGCCGATATGCCACATAACCCGTATGCCTTTGGTCTTGGCTATACGCATACCAAAGAGGATTGGGCTAGGAAAGCAAAAAAGATGGCAGGTAGAGCCAGAGCTAAGCAGACCGGGAAGCGCTATGAGCTTGTGCACAGACCAATTTGGGGAACCCTGAACGACCATTTTGTTAGGGAGGAAGAAGACTTCCCATTTTGCGATTTCCCGGAACCCTGGTTCAATTCTAAGAAGCGGCGTGTTCTTAGTTTTGAAATTTTCTTTGACTTGCAACTGTAAAACAGTGATATTGAGGAAAGGGCTGAGCCAATGACTGTTGAAGCTGAATGGAGCACAGAAAGTGATTCCGACAGCAGCGAGCTTAAAGTAAGAGCAGCATTGGTATGTCTCCTTTTAGATCCTCCGATTGCTTCAAAGAGCTTGGGGGATAACCTGACTATCTCCATGAAGGGGGACCAACCGAGTGTGAACCCTTCTAGCAGCATTTTGGATGCATCTGATGCACCATGCCTCGTTTGGCAGCTGGAGGAGGGCTACCTGTTTAGTAGTTCTGAGTTGGGTAGTGAGCTAGAATCTGATTCCACAGAGTCTGTGGAGTCAGAATTAGATTCTGGCGCTTCTGAGTCTGAGTCTGGTATTCCTGGAGGTGATAACCCAGATGCCAAGGTCTTGTTTAGGTCATCTTTTTCTTTTGCTTTTGAGTCGGTTGTAACCAAAGAACTAGATGAGCTGGACTTGATGAATGAGAATGCCACTGTAGATTCTGAGTATTTCTCTGTGCCGCTTGTTTATTACATTAATCATGATTTTTAAAATTTTGATGAAAACGAAGAGGAAGGAATTCGCTTGGTTTTGAAAATTTTGATTAATCGAGAGGAGGAGAGATTTGCAAAACCCCTTACTCACTGCTTTTAATATGGGTACTGAGGAGGATCGGTGTCTAGTCCAGATTGGGTCCATGTTGTCTTTGGAGGAACGTAAGCACTTAGTCACTTTATTAAAAGATTTCAAAGATGTTTTTGCGTGGTCCTACGAAGACATGCCTGGAATCGATCCTGAGATTGTACAGCATCAGATCCTTGTCGACCCCAAGGCCCGTCCCGTCAAACAGAAGTTGTGAAGAATACACTCAGATTGGGTTTTGAAGACGTAGGGTTCTTGCTAGTATCTGAGTATCCAACTTGGTTGGCCAACATCGTCCCAATGCCAAAGAAAGACGACAGAATTCGGGTTTGTGTGGACTTCAGAGATCTGAACAGAGCCAGTTCAAAAGACGACTTTCCCTTGCCATTCATTAATGAATTAATGGACTTCACCGCGGGTCATGCATTGCTCTCCTTCATGGATGGATTTTCCAAGTATAACCAAATTCTGATAGCGCCCAAAGACAGAGAGAAAACCGCATTCACTATGCCATGGGGAACCTATTGCTATCGGGTGATACCGTTTGGACTGAAGAATGCCGGGGCCACCTATCAAAGGGCTGCAACCACGATTCTGCATGATATGATCCACAAAGAGGTCGAGGTGTACGTGGACGACATGATTGCCAAGTTCAAGGAAATAGAGGGCCACTACACCGCCTTGAAGAAATTCTTTCAATGGATTAGAGAATATAGACTGAGGTTGAATCCATAGAAGTGTACTTTCGACGTAACGGTAGGGAAAATACTAGGTTTCTTGATCACATAGAGAGGTATCGAGGTAGATCCTTCCAAAATCAAGGCCATCCTAGAAATGCCACCACCAAGGACTAAAAATGAGGTGCGAGGCTTTCTGGATAAAGTGCAATTCATAAGACGGTTTATTTCTAAATTAACCTTGACTTGTGAACCACTTTTTGGTCTCCTAAAGAAAGAAAAGAAATTCCGATAGGATGACCGGTGTCAATTCGCTTTTGAGCAGATCAAATAGTACCTTTAGAATCTGCCCGTGTTGTGGCCGCCAGAGCCACAGAGCTAGGGAAGCCTTTGATTTTGTATCTGTTAGTAATGGACACAGCGATGTGATGCATGCTTGCTCAGGAATCTAAGGATAGGGTGGAGAAAGCCATTATTACTTGAGCAAGAAAATGCTGGAATACAAGACCTATTTGAGAAAGCTTGCTTAGCCTTGGTATGGGCTACCAAGAAGTTGAGGCACTACTTATTAGCTCACTCTGTAATTCTGGTTTCAAGATTAGATCCCTTCAAATATCTCTTTGAGAAACCAGCGCTTACGGGTAGGCTAGCCCGTTGGTTGCTTCTTCTCTCCAAATTTGATTTGAAGTATGTCACTCGCAAGTCAGTCAAGGGGAGAGCAGTAGTGGAGTTCCTTGCAGATCACCCAGTAGAAGAGGATGAAACGGTAGAATACCTATTTCTAGAAGAAGCCATTCTGCAAGTCGAGGAAGAGATTTGGACAATGTACATTGACGGAACGTCTAATCAGTACGGTTATGGAATATGTGTGTTACTGATAGCACCCGACAATTCTCATATACCTTTAGCCTTCAAACTCTGGTTCAAGGTATCCAATAATGAAGCAGAGTATGAGGCACGTATCGTTGGTTTGGAAGCCGCCTTGGAATTAGGGGCAAAAAGGTTGGACGTCATCGGGGACTCGAAACTAGTTATTTGTCAAGCCAATAGAGACTGGAAGATCAAAGAAGAAAAGATGAAGATCTATCACCAGACCTTGGATGTTCTGATTCTTAGGTTTGAGAAGCTGACTTTCACGCATCTACTAAGAGAGAACAGCAGGTTCGCTGACGCCTTAGCAACTTTATCTTCTATGATAGACATCTCGCTTGGAGTTTGGATGCGTTCGATCATCATTGAGTAGAGATATACGCCGGCCTACGAGACTATCGCCGCAATAGATGAAGCACAAGATCAAAACCCTTGGTACTATGATAGTTGAAACTTCTTGGAAAATGAGATTTATCCACCAGGGGCAAATGCCAAACATAAGAGGGCAACACGACGGATGGCCGTTCAATTTATCATCTGTGAAGGTAAACTATATAAGAGAGATCATCTGGGAATACACAAGTTGTGTGCCGAAGTAAAGGAGTTAAAGCGCCTGATGGAGGCTATCCATGTGAGGGAGTGCGGAGCACGTATAAACGAGGTAATGTTAGCCCGAAATATTCTCAAGCAAGGTTACTACTGGTCCACTATAGAGGAGGATTGTCTCGGTATTGTTCAACGATGCCACAAATGCCAAATTCATGCTAATCGCATGAATATCCCGCCATCAAAGCTGTACAAAATGACTTCACCATGGCCTTACTCGGTCTGGGAAATTGACGTCATTAGGGCAGTCATGCCAAAAAGGTCGAATGGGCATGAATACATTCTGGTGGCAATTGATTACTTCACAAAGTGGGTGGAAGCTCAGTCCTACGTAATCTTAAAACCAGTGCATATGGCTAAGTTCATCCGAAATAATATCATTTGCCGTTATGGGGTCCCAAACGAGTTCATTTCAGATAATGGCTCCCATTTCAAGAAAGAAGTGATAAACTCGTTGGAGAAATACAATGTGGCTTTCCATAAGTCATCTATATACTGGCCGCAAACCAACGGAGCTGTTGAAGCCGCCAATAAAAACATCAAGCATATTTTGCAGAAAATGGTTGAGACCTACAAGGACTGGCTAGACAAATTGCCATTCATACTCTGGGACTATAGAACTTCAATCCGGACGTCTACAGGGGCAACTCCTTATTCTCTTGTCTATGGGATGGAGGTTGTTCTGCCAATCGAAATAGAAGTCCCGTCGCTGCGAGTTATGGCTGAGTGTCAAATAATAGAGGCGGACTGACAACAGAGCAAGTTCGAAGAACTGATGTTGTTTGATAAGAGAAGGCTGAAAGCATTGTACCATGTTCAGGGTTATCAACGCAGGATTGTGAGGGCTTTTAACAAGAAGGTTAAGTCCAAGAATCTCAAAGAGGGGGATTTGGTGCTGAAAGACAACCGAGCTCCCATCCATAACCCTAGGGGCAAGTTCAGACCTAATTGGACTGGTCCTTACATCATTAAAACTATTTGGTCTGGTGGAACTGTTATTCTTATGGACCTGGATGGCCTAGAATTTTCCCAACCGAACAACATGGACAAGTTAAAGAAATATTATCCCTGAGAGGTTCGCTAGGCCAAAAACCCAAAAAGGCGACTTAGGCAAAAGTTAGAGCACAAAAAAATTAGAAATAAGGAAAAACTGAGCTCGCAAGGTTGAAAACCCTAAAGGGCGGCATTGGCAAAAGCTAAAGCGCAAAATGAGAAAGTTAATACTCAAGTGAACCTGAACCGAACTACGTAAGGCCTGATTCCCGTCTTCGGGATATGTAGGTAACTTCATCTTGAAGTCTGGCCGTAAACACCTCTAATTCCACTGTTTTGTCCATGTGTCTGATTAGGTCATCTTTGTCTGTCCTTTATCTAAGAGTTCAGTTGTGATCTTCACTCTGAGAGAAGAACTGGTTATAATGTTATGCAGTGTTATTCAGTTAAGGGGTATCTCGAGGATAGATTCTGTGTGTGTCAAGTGGTGATCCTTATTGAAAATAGTTTTGAAAAATTTTGATAAAAGTTGATTTTTGTTCAAATTTTACCTTTTACGACTCAGACCATTTTTGGATCAAAAGGAAAATTTTCAGTGCTCATAACTTTAATTTCATTGATTTCAATACAAAGTTCTCCAACTCTCGATACAAATCAAAGTTGCTTTTATTACATTCATAAAACTTGAAAAATAAAGATCAAAGCAATAAACTAGGGGCATAGATGAGTCAGGTGCTCCTACGTCCACCGCTTGTGCTTGTGGAAGCTTCTGATGCTAAAGTGGGTCCGGTTTATGCTTCATCTTCGAGCCAAGTCAGGCACTCGCCAGAAAGGCCGCAGCTAAAACTAGGGACAGGGGCCAGAAGCTCTCTTGTCCTCCAAGCAGTGAGGTACCTAGTCAAATGTGAACCTCGGATAGGGAATGAAACCGGGTACTCTACCTCCTTCTCTGGGCAAGTCTGATCATGTCCAAACTGACGTCTAAACTTGAACAGAAAGTAGAATACACAATGTGTAAGGCCGATCAGCTGAATGCCAAGTTACCGAGTCATGCTGTAGCTTATTTCGGTCAAATTAAGCCAGGGGCAACGCCAAACAATGTCAACAGCAAACTTGTTGCACATCTAGTTACACCACCACCATTCATTCAGGAAATCTACTTGCTGTTGGCAGAAGAAATAGCCTCAAGCTGAGTACTCAAGGCAAGAATCCATTACCTTTAGCTTATCCATAAGCCACATCTGGGGGGGGATGAAAAAAAAGAGAGATTAAAGAATAGAGAGATGTATGTTGAGAGAAAAGTGAGAAAAAGGGCTCTAAGAGAAAAACAGAGCATGAGTGCCAAGTGATGTCAGAAATACATATGAGAAATGGTAGGAAACATTGCCTGAAGAAGTAGTGGACTCCCTGCAAATTTGGTAGTCTCTCGCTGATGAAAAGCGTCTAAGCCCATCAAAGTCTCGGCCAACACCAAACCAATGCAACTCTTGCCCTCTTTCAAACCTTGGGCCACTTCAATTAGCCGAATGTTAGACCCTCCGAAACTAGGGGCAAGAAGGAAGTGAGCCAACATACATAAGCAAAGGGCGTGTTGCCGAAAACCCTGCCAAAGAAGGTTACCTCGGTCACCGGCATCAGAAAATTGATGGATCAGGCTAGGGATATCCAGTTCTCCGTTGTGAATCAAGGATCGAGCCTCATGTAGAGTGAGCCCACACATCCGTCCTAAAGTTTGGATGTGGCCGAAACAGGGCTGAGATATGATTTTCTCATCACGCTCAGATTCCATTAACCCTTGAAATTCTTCGATTGTCAGGCATATCTCTTGTCCCCCGAAGCTAAAGACGGGTGTAATTGGGTTCTAACATCTAGCCGCGGCATGTAGGAACAGAAAACAAAGCAGAAAACGGCTTAGTGGGAAAAGTGCATTTATGCCGAAACCCCAGAAATTCACCTTTTTCGAGCCATCTAAAGTCACAATCCAATCTGAGAGTTTTTGGGCAAAAAATGGCTCCATTTGTGAAGAATATGCAGTTGAAATGAAGAAACCACGAAGCTCAACCTTTTGTAGAAGATAAAGTAGTGAGTGAAAACCAGGTGTCAACAATCTGGAGGTTCTACACATTGGTGGTCGGCAGACCACTGCTGATAGCTGACAGGCCATTCTTGTAGCTGTTAGGTGGCCACCAAACTCCTATTTTGGCCAGCACCCTTCCTTTCAGGTCTGCTATCCGCCTTTGTGCTGAAAGCATGCTCTTTGTGTGTTTTAAGGTCTTGTTTTGAGTCCTTTTGGTTTTAGCACATTTTTCAAGTTGTATTTGAGTGGTTTTGTTTATCGAGTTATTGTTGTTTTTGTTTATCGAGTTGTATATTGCATTTTGTATTTTGGTTGGTTGGTTCATTACCCGATTAAACATCTTGTTTTAATCAAATGCTCATGGTCATTTCAATTCCTTGTCTATTTCATGCATGTATGGTGCTCATGATGCAAAAATGACAACATTTTTTCATAAAAAAAAACTCGAGTTTTTATTATGATCATGGCTTTTTACAAAAGAGGAGTACAAGTTTTAAAACAAAATAGAACTTGTCTAAAGCTATACATGTGCTAATGCTACTAACAACAAGAAACTACACAAAATACAAAAATAAATCAGCGCCAGTCATTTCAAGCTCGAGAGGCCCTCTTCATCCTCTTCTTGGGTGAAGACTCAGAGCTGTCTCCATTAGCGCCACTGTTTGACTCAGATGTCGAGCTAGAACCAGAATCCTCGCCACTCTCTGCTCCAGAGCCTGACTCAGTTGCACCTCCACTCTCAGATCCAGAGTCACCATCATCTCTACTCTCGGAGGACTCAGACTGTGGAATCACTGCCTCTTCGAAGCCACTGGTCTCAGTATTATCGTCACTCAATACCGGCTCCGAGGGGCTCCTCCGACCTCGACCGGACGTTAATTGAACACAAGGAAAATTAGGACATTTCATACTCAAAGTGATAAAATGTGCCAAGTTTCTAAGGTCTCCATTGCCCATGATCTTACATGATAGGGTGATGATCTTTTTTGGTCTTATTTGTGCTTTATTAAGCTTGTACATCTTGGTTCCTTAGCCATCATACAATGAAATTGCTTGATTAATGGTTTGTGGACCAAGTGTATCACTCCTTTGAGATGTTGTGATGATAAAGAGGGATACACAGTGCAAACAACATATGAGAATACCCTCTCTTTGTCCTATTTGCTCTCTGTTGCAGCAAAAAAATATGGAGTGTTATTAGTGGCCGGTCGACCACTGTTACTAGCCTGCCAGCCACCAATGTTAGACGGCAACCCCTCAATGGTAACTGGTCGGCCACCACTTCTGGCCTGCAGGCCACCAGTGAATTTTGGGCAGTGTGCTTGTGAAGCATGGCAGAGTTGATTTGGAGAAGGAAATCAGTGCAAGGGCTGTGCAAATAGAGGCTTTCGCGAGCAGACATCGGATGTTCTTTGGGTGGAAACCGAGCATGCATGGGCCTCCCTCGCTTCCCGAGACCAGTTAATCATTTATTTGTTATAATTAATTAGTTGTAGCTAATTAGTTTGTGTTATAATATTTAATTAGCTTAATTCGTTGTAGCTAATTAGTTTGTGTTGTAATATTTAATTAGGTTCGCCTAGTTAAATTCTTAATTAATTAATTTAGATAGTTAGTTAATTATTCATTCAAGTTTTGTAAGAATTAGTTAAGTAGTTTAGCTTAGCTTTTATTCATTCGGACTCTCCTTCGTGAGAGCGTAATGTAATAATGTGTATGTCTTCCAATCCCACGTCTTTCTCCCTTTTACTTAACCGCTTTTGATGGTTAGTTTAGGAGCATCATGTTTCAAATTAGCATACCTTATGCTTGCATCCATTCATCTTGTTTTGCATGTACCGAGGCTCGGCGCATTATTTAAATTGGATTGTCGTTTAAATACATTCTTTGAATATGTGTTTAAAACGCATGCTATGAAATTGATTCATATGCCATACTAGTAGCTGAGTCTATTAGTTGTATTTTCGCATGTGTTGCATTAGTCATATTGCATAAGTTAGGAATCATGCATATTTTCCTAACTTTTTTGTTTATCTTAGCTTAGAGTACTAGGTGAGTTTTTAGTACTTTAGCATACTTGCATAAGTGTGAGTGATTGCTATGTCTAACATGCTTGCCATGAGGCTAAATGCTTACTTGTTGAACTGGTTAAGTGCCCGTGGATGAAGGCCTGTTGTTTCAATTGGAACGATTCAATGAATGTACGTTTAAAACCCACTTTGTTAAGTGGCAAATTCGCAAACTTTAAACCCACTTGAGGTGGCAAAATTAAATCATTTTCGAAAAACAAACACGAAATTGAATTGTTCGAATTTGAGCAAACTAGTCTATACTTGTATGCGCGCATCACATAGTAATGCTAGCCTAAAAAATCGGAACAAGAGCATATAATGTACATAAAAATCATATCATAATTAGTAGAGGCCGATCTTTGATCGGGCAAGCGGGGGTGCTCAATTCATGACCTTCCCCTCTCATACCTAAATTCCCGAGCCGAGGTAATTTTGGTGATGACGGATACGTGGCTTTTGGCACAAGTCATGGGTTTCCTAAATTTCTCCAAAATAAAAAATATTTAGGTGGCGACTCTGTATCTGGAAAAGCAGTCCAATTTTGACATTTTTTTGATTCAAAATCAATTTTCCAAATAATTTGCCGAATTTGGAATTTTTGGTGTTTATCAATTTCACATTGTACTCGTGAGATTAGATTCAGAACCGCGGGACTCCGAACTGTAGGACTTATTTCCGAGCTTCCGAAAGGGGGCGCGAAAAAGTCGAGCTACAATGGCCTTAAACAAGTTTCCAAGCAATGGTATTTAAGGTTTAATGATACCATTACCTCCTTCGAATTTAAGAAAAATGCAGTTGATCAGTGCATATATCTGAAGGTTAGTGAGAGTAAGTTCATTATTTTGGTACTATATGTGGATGACATTTTTTTAGCTACTAATGACCTTGGCTTATTGCATGAAACCAAGGAATATCTCTCCAAGAACTTTAGCCTATGTTTGGGAAGTTGGGTTTGAGGATTTTTTGGCTAAAATAGCCACAAAAAACAAAATAAGTTTTTAGGCCCAATAAGAAAAAATATCACATCCAATCCATAATCATTACATTATTTTTCTCACAAAAAAGCTAAAAAAGCTAAAAATCCTTCCCAAACTAGGCTTTTTAGCACTAGGCTAAAATAGCCTAAAAAGTTAAAAAGTCAAAAAGCCAACCCACTTCCCAAACGAAGCCATATGGGTGAGGCAAACTATGTTATTGACATAGAGATCTTTAGGGATCGATCTTGAGGATTGCTAGGACTATTTCAGAATGAATATATTGATCATATTTTGGAGAGATTCAATGTGAGTTTTGTTCAGTCGATGATGCATCCATCATGAAGGGTGATAAATTAAGTGAAAAGTAATGTCCAATAAATAACTTGGAAAGAAAACAAATGAAGGACATTCCATATGCTTTGAGGCTACAAATCATGCTTTATGGTTGCGAAATTTCATCTCAAGACTTGGTGTTGTTGACTCAATTGCCAGGCCGCTGAAGATATATTGTGACAATACAGCAGCAATTTTCTTTTCTAAGAATGGAAAGTACTTCAGTGGTTCCATATACATGGAAGTAAAGTACTTAGTTGTTAGAAAAAGGGTTGAAAAACAATAAGTGTTAATTGAAAATTTAAGCACCTCTCTTATGATTGCAGATCTATTCACAAAGGGATTGCTACCAAAGACATACAAAGAGCATGTTATCAGGATGGGTCTTTTAAGCAACCCATGATGTGTATGGTTAATCTTGAGTGCTTATTTTTATTTTGACACTGTTAGTGTGATAATAATTTTGTTTATATTGTTCCTGTTCTAAAAGTGTGTGTACACATTAATTTGAATATTGATAAACAGGAAATGTCTTAACAAGACAAATTCAGGAGATTTTCAGGCAAATAATTATATATCTCAATAATGGACTGAGTTAGTAAAGGTTATTGATGGTGTGGTGTATAGAAGGAACTATGACATAAATGTTATATAACCGCTATGACACTCATTAGTGATCTGAAATAATCACAGTATTATAGTTTTTAATATATCTAAACTTATTGGCTATTTTTAAAATTTCGTGATCACGTGTCAAAATTTTTAGTATGGAATCCAATGAGTCAAGATTTTTGTAAATTGCATATTTTGAAGAAAAAAAAACCTCATAGTTGCATCATAATCGGTTTAATGGGCCAAGTGAGAAAATGTTGGATTTTATTTTATAGTGTGGCCCAATAGCCTATCTTTCACATGTTTTATTTTATTTGGACTCCACAACTAGATAAAACTAATATTTGAGATAAAGTTCAGTAATTAGAATTTTAAATATGAGATAATTACTCTTTTAAGTTAAGAAGGAAATCTTCATGGATAGAAATTCTTCTAATAGAGTTTATCTGGCCCTCTTCTCTTCTCTATATTAGGATAGGTGACTTTCCTTACATAATATGAGTATTTTTCCATCACTCTAAGTTTTACAGTCATCGTAATTAAGAGAAAGAGAAGAATGTGAGCCAAGAATTCAAGGTTCAACTATTAGGGGTATTTTCTCCATTTCTCTAATTCAATGGCTAACAAAGGTATGTTCGTTTTATTTTTGAGTTGTATTAAATTCAAGATCTTACAAAGTTTAATTCCGCATTATTATTATGGTTACATGTACATTAATTTCTCATAGTATATTCTTTAATGATTAAAGTAAAAAAAGACCAAATATAAAATAGGCCAAGTGTAACTCACCTTTGATATTATGATAAAATTGTGTTCTTAAATTTTTTTTCACTACAAAATAATATGAATTATCATTGAAATGATGGTATTGACCACTTTAGTAAGTTGTTTAAAAGTCAATTTTTTATTTTTTATTTTTTTATTTTTTTAGATTACATCATCTTTTTATTTTTTTACATATTTTAAAAAAAATTTAAAAAATTAACTTTTAATCTCTTCACAAAACAAACCATTCCCTCTCTTTTCTCCACTTTCCCTTACGACTGTCATCCCTCCTCCACCTTAGCTTGTAAAAATCATCGCCATAGTCACATGTGAGAGACACAAGAAGAATGCAATAGAGATAGAAAGAGTGATCACGAGTGGGAAAAATAGGGAGATCTAAGTTTCAGAGTCAGATAAAGATGTTCTCCTTCTGAATTGGAACAGGAAAAATTCATTCATGTATTTTCAAGCTTTACAATCACATAGAGCTAAATAACTATAGGTATTATAATGGGAGGAGGGTTTTCTCAATCCATTTCAATTTAAAGCAGTAGACAAGGGATCCAAATATATAATTATTAATATATCATCAATTTAATTTTATAATAAATAATTTATACGAGAGATACGAAAGGTTTCAAAACGCTGAAATAGATTCAAAATAAGTCTCTAAATCATAAAATTAGATTGCTTTTAACCCTTAATTTTAAGGGTTGATTTGACAACCCCAATATAATTCAAAAAGTCAAAAAGTTACACAAAAAGCAAAAAAATATTACTATTCATAAATAAAAAATATTAAAAATATATTTTATATTTATTTATAATACAAATCTACTGAGCAACGTGACCGTCGTTAACCAGGCCATTATATACTTTTTTTGGAGCAAAAAAAAATTCCATACGTAAAGTTTATTAGTTTGATGGTAATATTGGGCCCTTGGGGGCCTACTAAGGGTTCCGTTTTGATAATCCGAACTATTAATATGTAGAACTCGTTGAGTAATATATGCCTGTAAAAAATCACATTGATCGGATATCATTAACTACATGATCAAATCAGTTTTGTATAAACAAAACTTTGTATAAACAAAACGGATGGTGTGATAGTTAACTGTTGAAAAAACTAATCCGATCATATAGTTATCGATATCCGATCAACGTGATTTTTTACAGGCATATAATAATCGACGATTTGTACATATTAAACGGTTCAAATTATTAAAATGGGACCCATGGTGACCCCCACGGACCGACCATCACTGTCCAAAAGTTATTTGCCCCGACGGAGTTGATTATTTTTCTGTGTAGACATGCTGGGGCAGCTGCAGGCAGCCGTACAATCAATCACCTTTCTTCCACTATACACTTTATTTATATAATTTTTTATTACATATTTTTTCATAAAAAGAAAAAAAGTTAACTCAAACATTTATATTTTTTCCTCAACTTTTTAATTCAAAAAGATAAAAAAATGCACTTATTTAGGACACCACAAATAACCCCTAATTTCTTAAAAAATTTCCTTTTCTTTTAATAAATTTATAAACAAATACAACATCCGTACGATGTATCATCATGGGTTGAGCCAACACTACTACTATCCCAACGAATCCTGATCTTCGGTCGCCTTTGCCTGTGGCCCTTTCCTGTAGCGCCCCAAAACGACGTCGTTTTGGGGCAACTTTTCAAGAAAAAAAAAAAAAAAAACAGAGCAGAAATCAGAAAGGGAAGGGGGAAGAAGAAAGAAAGCAGCGGAGAGGAGCACAGATGAAACGGATGAAGAAGGACATGAGGCCGGGTTTGCTGGTTTTCTTTTTCCTCTTCTTCTTTCTTATTCTTCTTCTTCTTCCTGGTTTGCCTGCCATCTTCTTCCCTTTTTCTCTCATTTTTGAGTTTTTTTTTTTCATGAAAAGTTGCCCCAAAACGACCCAGAAAAAAGGGAAAAAAAAAAAATTCCTCCTGTGATAGCCATCTTCTTCCCTCTTTCTCTCTGTTTCTGAGTTTGTTTTTTTTTTTTCCCATGAAAAGTTGCCCCAAAACGACCTAGGAAAAAAGGAAAAAAAAAAAATTCCTCCTGTGATAGCCATCTTCTTCCCTCTTTCTCTCTGTTTCTGAGTTTGTTTGTTTGTTTTTTTTTTTTCATGAAAAGTTGGCCCAAAACGACCCAAAAAAAAGGAAAAAAAAAAATTTTCCTCTTGTGATAGCCATCTTCTTCCTTCTTTCTCTCTGTTTCTGAGTTTGTTTTTTTTTTTTTTTTCCATGAAAAGTTGCCCCAAAACGACCCAGAAAAAAAGGAAAAATTTCAATTAAAAATTTTCCTCCTGTGTTCGACGCCATTAATGGGTTCTTCCCTCTATTCTTCTTTTTTCCATTTTTTTTTCTTGAAAAGTTGTCCAAAACGACGTCGTTTTTGGGCGCTACAGGAAAGGGCCACAGGCAAAGGCGACTGAAGATCCGGATTCCTATCCCAACACCACATCCCACTACTACTAGTATCATCTCGATACCACCGCTGCTATCACAAACCAAGTGCAAATAATTTTAAAATTGTAACTATACACAATAAAAATTTGGATGAATTATGTAAATAGTTCTTATAATTTACACGATGTGTTAATGGTCCCTATAATTTTAATTTGCTCGATTTTGTCCCTTAATTTAACAGATTGTGTTATTTTAATCCAATAAATTACTGTTGTTAAGTTAATTTAATGGAAGGTCAAACAATGTGTCAATTTAATTTTTGTACTTTACACGATGTGTCAATTTGGTCCCTGTAGGTTCAATTTTTTAGATTTTGATATGGACTAAATTGATACATTATGAAAAATACAGGGATTAAATTGACACATTGTTTGACTTTCAGTTAAATTAACTTAACAACCATTATTTATTGGACTAAAATGACACAATCCATTAAATTAAAAGGTAAAATCGAGTAAATTAAAACTACAAGGATCAAATTCACACATCATATAAACTATAAAGACTATTTGTGTAATTTTTCCTAAAAATTTTATGTGACAAATTTTTTATTCAAACAAAGGCTACATGAATTTTGTAATTTCTTGCCCAATATCTATTTACAAAACTAATACTTGTATCCATTTTGAACATGTAATCATCTCCTCCAAACAGGCACCTAACTTGTTGCCCTGCATAGATTCACTCCCTATCCAGCCTTGCCTTGCCTTGCCTTAAACTAAACTGGAGTGCTTGTTGAAAACCGATAAGTACTCAGACAATGTCTGCTGATTCTGGGTTTCTCTGACAATTATTGGGTTCTCAGTGGGAACCGCCGTGATTCGACGTGGCGGCGGAGGCGATCTTGGCGGAGACGAGTGGAGGACGGCGGCCTCCAGCACCTCTCGCCGGACAGTTTCTTGCTTTTCCAACAACCATTGCGCGCGCAAAGCTGTTATGTATAAACCGGCAAAGAGGAAGACGGTGATGAGCCCAAACACTCCAGCGGTGGAGAACAGGCCTTCCATGACGGTCAGGCAACCGGTTCGCGGTGTTGACCAATCTTTCAGGTGACCTGATTCCACGCTAAGACCTATCAACAGCATTATCTCTCCAACAGCAAAAAATATCCTACAAAAAATTAACGAGATTCAAAATGTGTTTAAGTTTCATTTGTTTACTTAACAAGTTGAATCAATGTTGAATGAGTTTTTAACAGCATAATAACAAAGTTTGCTTGATTTGTGTTACAACTTTAATTCTGGTGATGTTTGGTTAACATTTTGGAAGCATTTTTCCTACTTTATAAATTCAAATCAAACTTTTGCTTTTTAGTTGCTGAAAGTAATTGGAAAAGAAATTCAAAGATGTAAATCAAGTAAAGGCGAACTCGATGCATGGATCTCTTGTTCATATGAGTCTGAGAAAGATAAGGTATACACAATCTTATTCCTGACATCACAAATGATGTTTTCGTATTTTGAAATCGTAACACTACTTATTATAATAGAGCTAATAAGGCCTATCCTTAGATATTAACCGAATTATGTCTTAAATTATTCAAATCCTAAAGATATCTCAAATTACTAAACATATTTGCATGAACCCCCAATTCACATGTGGGTTTAGGCAAACAAAATTTGAAAAAATTAAGAATGTAATTCAATGTGTCATACCAAGTTGTAATGAAGAAAAAACCAGCTTGCCAAGTGAGAGACTTGCCAGGGCCAGAGTCAGGGTCCCAAGTCACCAAAGCCGGTGGTGGTGATTGACTCACAGCCACCATCATGTAAGCATGAGCCACTACCATGCCAATGGCTAATCCCAAAAATGCCCCCGCCGCGCACAGCAATGGCGTCTTCCCGCTACCGCTGTATGTGCATTCATGCCCCTTTCCTTCCCATGCCACCTGCAAAATTGACACACTTTCTACAATTATGATCGAAAAAATGTTGATGATTGGTCGCTGGAGGTCAGAGTATTACCTCAGAGCGTGTGGCTTCGGCAATGAGACAGAAGATGAAACAGGAGAGGCCGAAGAGGATCGACAAGACTATGACGAAGGCACCTGTCTTGCTGCCAAGTTCCGTACTTCGACGGCCCGGTGCTAGATCAGCATGTGTCACTGCCATTGTTGCTGATGCTCAAATGTAGGCTTAACATGAAAATGGTAGAAGAGGAATTGGGTTTTAGTTTGTGAGAGAGAGAGAGGGAGAGAGAGAGAGAATTGCTTGGAACAAAGGTTGCTTAAAGGGTAGAGATTCCAAGAGGGGGGTGGGGGTGGGGGTGTGGTGAAATTTCACACAAGGAATTAGGCTTTTGAGTTTTTAAATTTGATTGCTTTTAGGTGCATTGATGATTAAAACAAAAAGGAATTTTTCAGCTAATTGTAGATAAAGTTAGTGTTGATGATGAGGCCATATAGGTATATACTTTAGACAATTTGATAGTTTTAAACATGGATGTTGTGTAAACTATACCACATAATTTATTCTAGAGGTAACACTCAATTATCGAAATTTTCTGTTTTTGAAAACATAAAGGAACAAAAACAAAAATACAAAACAGCAAAGACACACAACATGGACATATCCAGATGAATGTATCAAGATGGGTAAATCTTCTTGGATGGCCATTCTTGGCAAGTTCTATGGACAGGCTCTGTATATCATCATCAAATACTTGATTTGATGGTACAAATCTCACAACTTACAACCAATATGACATATATAGATGGGTTAACTAATCAAGTTTAGTGATCACATTATAGGTCAGGTTTTGAATGCACCTAAACTTTGATGTTTTAACGCATCCCAACCTCAAACATGAAAAATGGGTGAAGAAAGCTTAGGAAAAAAGGTTAAGAGTGCAACCCCATAAGACAATTTAAAGAATTGGCAATTATAAATATCAGACTTCAACAAAAGTCTGTCTTCAACTATACAATAGTCATAAAAACTCAATATGTATTATGTTAAATTTGACACGGTCATGACAAATTATAACACAATTGAAATAACTCGATCTGATGGAAATATTTTAAGTTTGCGCAGGACGATTCTTTAATGGTTAAAAATATTTGATTTTCTACATCTTTTAATTTATTTATTTAAAAAAAAAACCTAATTAAAGAGTCAAAATAGCAATCACTGTGTTCGGTTTCAGTTTTTTGAAAACTAAGTTTTTTGTTTTTCTTGTTTTTTTTTTATTTTTAGTAAATATTTTTAAAATTTTAAGCATTTTTTTTTCTTTTTTAGATGCACCTTGCTTAGATGTATCTAAAAAATAAAATATTTGTGAAAAAATATTTTAAAAAATGAATAAATACACAAAAATACAAAAAATATACTAAATTTTTTTTTTTGTATTTTTGGTATTTAGTAAATTTTTTGAAGATTTTTTTCTTAAAAATTATACTTTTTAAGTGTATATTAAAAAAATTCCGTAAAAATAAAAAAAAAATATGAAAAATAAAAAGTAAAATTTTCTTAAAAGTATTTTCAAAAAACTGAAAATAAACGTGATGAATATTTTTTCACAAGCTCTTGGATTCAAGAAATAAAATATGGATAATTTATTGGATGCATCTTTGTTTTCTTGATACACAAAACAATTAAAAACTTCTTGTGTGGACAAGAATTCCCCACTCAGCAGGCTTATTGGGCCGCACCTACCTTGCCTGGTCCATTATGGAATTAGTTGCTTGATGTATAACTGGGCTAAGATTCTGGGCCATCCGGATTTGTTATTTCTTTTGAACGGATAGGATATATTTTTATTATTCAGTTTTTATATTTTTGTTGTGTGGATGATTCTATTGGTATCCAAACAACAACTCACGGCGTGTTTGGGAATAGGTTTTTTAATAATTTTTTAATTTTTTAGTTAAAATGTGATGTAAAACTAATATGTTTGAGATGAGTTTTTGGCTTTTTACGAAAAGATGTGTAAAAAATAGAAAGAAAAAGGAATTTTTGACTTTTTGATATGAGTTGTTGACTTTTTGATTTTTTTAGTGATTTTTTGACTTTTTGGCTAAAAAAATCACTTGCCAAACGAGGCCTACGTCAAATAAAAATTTCGAACTTTTAATTCCTATTGAAAAAACTAAAAAAAAAATTATGTGCATTTTTTTTTTTTTGAAAAAATTCAAAAAAATTGAAAAATATTTTTGTGCAAAATTAAAAATTTTGTGTCTATAAAAGAACATGATGGAATATTGATTTGCAAAACTGAAAATCAATAAATAAATAAATAACTTTAAAAATGAAAAAACTAATAATGTTCTCGGTTTTATTGGATGGTTGAATCAAACCAATAAGTAGAAGGGCAAAAACATATAATCTCATGCTCTGTTTTTTTATCAGTTAATGAAACAATTATCTAGAACATTACTATGCAATATTGATAATATATATAGTTCTAAAAATTGAAAAAAACTGATAATATTCTCAGTTTTGTTAAATATGACTTATTGGTTCAAAAAATCTTAGATAGGACTTGAGTTACCATAATATTTGTAAATAGGACTTTTAAGTAATTAACTCTCATTTTTTTCTCATGATATACCCAAATCACTTATATGTATTCTTCATATTCAATGTTCTTCATCTTTTTCTCAAATTTCAATTGTTTTCTCCTTATCTTTTTCCTCAGTCCAAATCTCCAATCTATTCCATCAAAACTTACAATTATCATTATTTCTTATTGTGTTGTTACCTACAAATAGAACAAAACAAGAACAAAATAATATGTGTCATTATAAAAATAAAAATAAAAAATCTGGGAATTGTCAAGAACACAATAATTTTTTTATTCAATTAATCAAATCGAAAAATAAGTAATGTCTCGTTCAATTAATCAAACATCAACCAGTATTATCCTGGAAAGCTTTAGTTCTTGGGAATTGTTAGATGGTTATTTAGAGATGTCATGGAGGTTCAACAACAAAAGTGTTTTTCAATCTTTATGGAATTATCATAGGGTTTTTCAACAAAGTGCTTCATGAAGTTATCACTAATAAAATAAGCACACATATCACTAATGAAATAAGAACACATATAAATAAATATGATGCCATATAGAATAACTCATGCCAATCGTTCTTTGAATGTGAATAAAATGAATAGTTGTAATGATAAATTTATTTAAGGGTTTATGAATGAATTTTTCAAATTGGTGTAATTTGGAATTTTTGATTTGTTTATTATTTGGGTGTATTTTGAAGGGTAATTTGGTTGTATTTTGAAGGGTAATTTGTGAAAAAACATAAGGTGTATTGAAAATAAATTATAACCCTAAATAATTTAATAGAATGTACTGAAAAATTAGACATGCTTAATAATTTTTTAGGTACAAATAAAATCTCCTGTATTATGTCTGTAGAGGGTCAAAAATTAAGCCCCAAACTAAGTATGGACCTAAGCACTAAGGTCGCCCCAAAAAGGCGACCAGAGATAAAAAAAAAAAAAAAAAAAAAAAAAGGAGCATGGGCCAAAACCCAAGGGAAATGGGCCAACAGTGGGCCGAGACAGATCAACCCACCAAGGCTCCAGATGGACTTCACGAAGAAAAATGCCCCAGTCAAGTTGCAGAGGCAACATCTACAGCGGTGAAGTTGCGGAGGGAACATGTGCAGCGGCAAAGTTGCTGAGGCACTTTGCCTCAGCGCCGCCATTCCTAATATCTTCGGTTTCGCCGCCATCTGAAGTTACTAAGGAAAAGAGAAAGCCGACTCAACTAAGTTGCAGAGACAACACTTGCGACGACCAAGTTGGGGAGAATGCCGCCATTCCAAGTATTTTTGGCACTGCCGCCATTCCAAGTAATGTCGGTGCCACAACCATTTGGAATTGCTGAAGGAAGGAGAAAACCGAAGCAACTAAGTTCTAGAGGCAATACTTGTAGCGCCCAAGCTGCGGAGGCATTCTGTCAGCGCCACCATCTTTAATATCTTCAGTCTTGTCGTCTGAACTTGCCACGGGAAATGACTACCTCAGCAACTACGTTGCGGAGGAAATATCCTGCCAAGGTAATAATAGCCTTTGAAAGAGGCCTCCCTCTGCAAGTAAAGGCTAATGCTTGACGCTGATAGCAGGTCAGCAGACCCCAAAGTTTATTAACCTGGCGCTAATAGCAAGCCCAGAGATACTAGTTTACCGCGGCAATCCCGCGAAGATGAGAGCAGAGTAGCCCGAACATAAGGGACTTCCTTTTCATTACCCAGGTCATAGACCTGCCTTAGTCGCATAGGCATGACTAAGGAAGCCCCCTTGGGCTTGGTACTAAGGCACAGCACAGCTAATAACAGGCTTGGCTGTGGCCTTCGCCCTGGGAAGCTGGGGAATTTGTGGTTAGGTGGCTAAGGGTAGAGGTTTCGTTGAGGTGAACACGAACATAGCTAGTAGCAGGCTATGGAGTCCTGAAAATACATGTACTGGCCAAATAGAACTAAGAAGGCAAATGTAGCGGCAAGGTTCACCGCTGCAAGTACACTTGCTCAAGCTGAGAAAGCAAGTACAGAGGTAAGCACTCCTGCTACAACTGCATTTGCTGAGGCTCAAAAGGGAGTTGCAGCGCCAAACACTCCGTCACAACTACACTTGCCGAGGTTCAAAAAAAGATAGTTGCAAAGACAAGCAGATAGTACACAGTACATGCAGAGAGATACGTGGCACCTTCAGCCTGGTGACTTAAGGTAGAATATTCTATGTGATCCTCTTGGACACATGTCTTCTCTCTATTTGGTCACTTGGTGTCCTCTTGACACTAAGGAAAAACCTATAAATAGGACCTATTTCCCAAGGTTTAACAAGAAGAATTTTGGGGATTTAGGGGAGATGCTACCAATTTTGACACTGCCATTGTCTTCTTCTTGAGCCATTTGCTTCACCCTCACCCAGCTACACACTCTCAAACTCTAAATAGTTGTTGCTACTCATTCTCCAGCCACTTCTGCCATTATTGGACCATTAGCATAGTTTTGCCTCTCTAATCACCTTTCTAACCTTGAACCCCTCTACAGTGTCTAGTTCATTAATGTTCAAAACCACTGGTTGTGTCGTTTTGTGTTTTGCAAAGACACATCCAAGACAATCATATACCTTAGTCAAATCATCTAAATTAACATTCAGTTGTCCCACATCGGACCAACATAATAGATGAGTTTTGCTTACAATGGGTACATTGGGCTGTTGCTAGTTGCCGAGCTAGGTAACGCTCATTTGTTACTCGAGTGAAGGCTTTAAGGTGGTTAAGTAAAATTGTTGAATTCATTTTGAATCCTAATGTTTGACTTGGATTGGCTATAGCTTTGGCAGTTCAATTATAACATGGGAATAGTAGATAAATAGATCTTGGTAGCTCTTTATAGCCTCTAATAAAGGGGAGCCCTAAAGTAAGTGTTGCAATCTTCACCTAATGAAACCACAATTCATTTTGAATCCTAGGATTTGACTTGGATTGGCTATAGCTTTGGTGGTTCAATTATAACATGGGAAGTGTAGATAGATCTTGACGGCTCTTATAACTTCCAATAAAGGGGAGCCCCAGTTCAGGGGTTGCAGTCTTCACATAATAAATCACAATTTTCGTGAGTGCTGGTTTTACAGATGTCACGACCCAAACCCGGCCCTATGGGTTTAGCACCGTAACCGGCCAGTAATCCGAGATTACCGAAGGCCTGCTTAACAGTAATACAGTAAAACAGAGTACAGGGCCTGGCGGAAGCCAATACAGTAATTAAACAATGTCCAATGAGCTGTGACAGTCTGTATGCCAAAAAGATTTTTCATGCATTCATACATATACAAACAGTACAGTCTATACAAAATTTACAGTCACACAGTACAGGGACCTAATCCCTTGATAACAGTACAGTTAGCAACTGACAGTCTATACAGTAATCCAAACAGTATGGAGACAGACGGGGGAAACAAACAAAACACCCCCAAGCCATAGCATGGCAACTCGGAACCTCGTAGTGAGGCACAAAGGCTGGCTTGACAAAACTGGAGTTACCCTGACGCTCCTAGCTCCGATCTGGTGCCTGTACACCTACATATATATATGAGCAGTGAGCTAAAGCCCAGTGAATAACATAAAGCGTAAAGGGGTTTAGAATGAATGTCCTTACAGTAATGAAAACAGTTCAATTCAATCAGTATTTCAGTTGTTCAGTATAGTAAACAGTCATATGTGGTACATCCATTAGCATAACAGTAACAGTAGGTCTTAAAAGACCGAACAGTAATGATGGCCATCAGTCAGTAAACAGTAGTGGTTCCACGAGGGAACGGACAGAGATCTCTGTAACAGTAACAGTAACAGTAAACAGTAGGTACTAAGGATGCCACAGTACAGTTCAGAAATAAAGGACATACATTCATTCAGTAATACCAGTTCAGTAAACAGTTCAGTTCAGTATTCAAAAGATATCAGTTGAACATATCTTTACACAATTGTTACTCACAGAGTTCGGGCTACAGTAAGCTAGAGCGTGTCTCCCCAGTCGCCAACCCTACACAGTTAACAGATTGAACACACTAAGCTACGCAGTTGGGAAAGTAACAACTTAAACCCTAATTTGCCTCGGTGTGTTCTACATCTATATCCTCAATAAGATGCCTTAAACTAGGTCTAAGAATGCCTAGAATGGAGTGGGGATGCAAAGATGCACATTTAAAAGCATTTTCAGAAAAACAGAGTCCCGCTCGAGCGCATGTTTCCCCGCTCGAGCGGACATGCAACAAAGGTACACGCTCGAGCGTAAACTTTTCCGCTCGAACGTACAGTAAAAGTACTGGATGGGTGAAATCTCCGCTCGACGCCCGCTCGAGCTTGAGACATGACTTCGCTCGAGCGCCCAATCCTCCGCTCGAGCGGACTGCAAAACAGTGCAGAGAGATGCTGGTTGCTCGGATTCCACGCTCGAGCGTAACTTTCCCCGCTCGAGCGGAAGTGCGAAATCTGGAAAACCCAGATTGCACTTCCAAGCTCAAACTCAAGTTTAAATGCATCAAAACCGATCCTCTTGGGCTCATTTTCTGGAAAACATTTATAAACACATAGAATAACGTGGTTCAAAGCTCAATTTGAGAAATCAAAGCCCAAGGGTGTTTAATTCAAACCCAATTTCAAACCAATTTCAAATCATTTTCAAGAACAATCTTCAAACATGGCATGCATGATCTTAAATCATTTTCAAAGCTTTAATGCTGTTTCAACAGAGCTCAAGCCTTCAAAAACAAGATGAACTCATGGAGTATGATCAAAAGATGGACATGCATGTGAGGTATGATGAACTACCACCTCAAAACTTCAATATATGTACATGCATGCAACACTTAAGCTTCAATTCAACAACAATGAACCAATTCATGACTTAGTTCTACAATGATGCATGAATCATGCAAGAACAACTCAAAGACACCATTAAGGTGATGAATGATCTACCTTAGGTGTAGAATTAGAAGTGAGGGAGCTCAAATATGCAATCTCCTCAACAATTTCTTCAATTTCCAAACAATTCACAAGCAAAATTGAGATGAAATCAACTCCTCAAGTCTCTCTCTCTCTAAGGTCGGCTAGAACAAGAAGAAATGGCTGATGAAATGTTCTTCAAGTGTGTACATAAGGCTCAAGTGTGTGTATTGAGTGGGCCACTAAGGGTGGCAATTTGGTAAATAAGCCTAACTCTTTAATTAGCTTATTTAATCTAATTTAATCATACCTAATCACTTTTTCAATGAATGTACCATAAAAGTACATTAATTATGAGGATCATAAAACACTAACCAATTTCCGGTTCGGCCGCCGATAAGGCCTTCAATTAATAGTTTAAACATAAAACACGAACAGTTCAAACAAACAGTCAACAGATAAAATGCAATTCAAACAGATATATTCACTCAATTCAGTTTCAATTTCGGGCAGTCAGTTCAGTACCTTAATCAGTTCAATTCTCAGTCAGTTATCAGTCATTATCAGTTCCGTTTGATAGTAATCGGTGATTGTCGGTAATCAATCAGTCATTAATCAATAAACAGTATGAGGGTTGTTACAGTCTCCCCTCCTTATAAAGAGTTTAGTCCTCTAAACTCGAGTTACCTTCATTCTGGAAGAAAACAGGGTTCAGTGGAAACAGTTCAGGATATCTTTTAGCCATGTCATCTTCCCTTTCCCAAGTGGCATACATACCACCATGGTTCTGCCAGTCGACTTTCACCAATGGGATTTCCTTGTTTCTCAGTTTCTTGATTCGTCTGTTTACAATCTGTATAGGCCGTTCCTCGTAAGTGTAGTCATCACTCAACACTACGTGGGTAGGCTCTATTATGTGGAAGGGATCCCGGAGATAATCTCTTAACATAGAAATGTGGAAAACATTATGCATGTGTTCCATTTCAGGAGGAAGCGCAACTTGATACGCCACCGGATTGATTTTCTCAATAATCTCATACGGTCCGACATATCTCGGCGCTAACTTGCCTTTGACTCCAAAACGAGTCTGGCCTTTCATTGGTGTCACTTTCACAAAAACGTGATCACCCACTTCATACTCTCTGTCCCGTCTTCTGACATCTGCATAACTTTTCTGTCTACTCTGTGCAGTTTTCAGTCTCTGCTGTATCAGTTTCACTTTTTCAGTTGTTTCATACACAATCTCGGGCCCAAGCAAAGGCCTATCTCCAACTTCTGCCCAGCAAATCGGAGATCTACATTTTCTGCCATACAATGCCTCGAAGGGCGCCATACCAATACTCGAATGGTAGCTGTTATTGTAGGCGAATTCAACTAATGGCAGATGACTTTCCCAGTCTCCCTGAAAATCAAGGACACACATTCTCAGTAAATCCTCCAGAGTTTGGATGGTCCTTTCTGATTGGCCATCTGTCTGAGGATGATAGGCACTACTCAGTCTCAGTTCAGTACCCAGTGCAATTTGTAGGCTTTGCCAAAACCTCGATGTAAACTTCGAATCCCTGTCAGAAACAATAGACACAGGCACTCCATGCAGTCTTACAATCTCATCAATATAGATAACAGCCAATTTGTCCGCATTAAAGATTGTCTTGACAGGTAAGAAGTGAGCAGATTTGGTTAATCTATCAACAATAACCCAAATTGAATCCATACCTTTTCTGGAGCGAGGCAATCCAACGATAAAATCCATCGTGATATGCTCCCATTTCCACTCTGGTATGGGTAGGGGTTGCAATAGTCCGGCAGGTCGTTGATATTCAGCTTTGACCTGTTGGCAATGAAGACATTTGGATACAAAATCAGTAATTTCTTTCTTCATTCCCGGCCACCAGAAATTCTGTTTCAGATCTTGGTACATTTTCGTATTCCCCGGATGGATAGACAATTTCGAATTGTGGCCTTCTTGCAGAACTCTTCTTTTTAGTTCAGTATCATTTGGTACACACAGTCTTTCTTGAAATTTCAGTACATTATTCTCAAATTTGAATCCCGGTCTCGGTTTAGATTCTCTTTCTTCAATGATCTTTTTCAAGAAGTCATCCAGTTGCTGTTTCTCTTTAATCTCCTCAATCAGCGCCGGTTGAGCAGAAATAGCAGCTAAGATTCCACCTTGTTCTCGTAAAACGATTTCGATTTCAGATTTTTCAAGGTCACAAAGCAACTCTTTCTGTCCTGTAAGCAAACAGGCTAAGTTTCCAATCGATTTCCGGCTCAATGCATCGGCAACGGTATTGGCTTTTCCCGGATGGTACAATATCTGTAGGTCATAGTCTTTAATTAGTTCCAGCCATCTCCGCTGTCTCATGTTCAGTTCTTTCTGTGTGAAGAAATACTTTAAGCTCTTGTGGTCGGTGTATACTTCACATGTCACCCCATACAGATAGTGACGCCAAATTTTCAGTGCAAACACCACTGCAGCAAGTTCCAGGTCATGGGTCGGGTAGTTCTTTTCATGTGGTCTCAACTGTCGGGAAGCATAAGCAATAATTCTCTCATTCTGCATTAAAACACACCCTAAACCCTTATGAGAAGCATCACTAAATACAGTATAGCCATCCGTACCTGAAGGTAAGGTAAGAACTGGTGCAGCCACTAATCGAGTTTTCAGCTCCTGGAAAGCAGATTCTCTTTGGTCAGTCCAGTCAAATGATGTCCCCTTTTGAGTTAACTGAGTCAATGGTAGGGCAATTTTGGAGAAATCTTTGACAAATCTTCTGTAATATCCAGCCAGTCCCAAAAAGCTTCGGACTTCAGTCACATTAGTCGGTCTAGGCCAGTTCACTACAGCTTCAATTTTCTGCGGATCAACAGAAATTCCATTTTTGCTAACAACATGTCCCAGAAACATAACATGGTCAAGCCAAAATTCACATTTAGACAGTTTAGCATACAGTTTCTGTTCTCTTAAGGTTTGTAGGGCAAGTCTCAGATGATGTTCATGCTGTTCTATACTTTTGGAGTAAATCAATATGTCATCGATAAATACAACAATAAAGTCATCAAGGTATGGTTTAAAAATTCTGTTCATGAGGTCCATAAAAGCAGCAGGGGCATTCGTGACTCCGAATGGCATAACTAAAAATTCATAATGGCCATACCTTGTTCTAAAAGCAGTTTTATCAATGTCTTCTGGTTTAACCTTCAGTTGATGATACCCCGATCTGAGATCGATTTTGGAAAACACTTGTGCACCCTGTAACTGATCAAATAAATCATCAATGCGCGGTAATGGGTATTTATTCTTTACAGTTACCTTATTCAGTTCACGGTAGTCAATGCACAGTCTCAGTGAGCCATCTTTCTCCTTGACAAACAAAACAGGAGCACCCCATGGCGAAGTGCTAGGTCTGATGAACTTTTTGTCTAACAGTTCTTGCAATTGCACTTTCAGTTCTTTCAGTTCAGTTGGAGCCATTCGATAAGGAGCTTTAGAAACTGGTTGTGTTCCGGGAATCACATCAACGGTAAATTCAATCTCCCTGTCCGTCAAGTCTCCTGGAAGATTATCTGGAAAAACATCTGGAAATTCCCTGACTATAGGAACACAATTCACATCAATTTTAACACTATCATCAGTAGACGCAGTCAGCACAGAACACAGATACCCTTTACACCCCTTCCTAATTAATTTAACAGCTTTCACTGACGAAATCAAATACGGAGGAGGTACTACTCCACTCCCATTAAACACAAATTCAGTCAAACCAGGTGGACGGAAAACAACTTGCTTGGTCACACAGTCAATAGTGGCATGATATTTTTGTAACCAATCCATCCCCAATATTACGTCAAAATGATCAATGTTCAATGGCAGTAAATCAATAAACAGATGCATATCCCCAACAAGGATTTCACATGCGGGGTACATATAAGCACATGTCATGGACCCTCCTACGGGTGATGATACGGCTAGCAGATAGTTCATAGGTTCTAAGGGTCTATTCAATTTTCGTGAGAAAGCATGCGATACATAAGAATGTGTAGACCCCGAATCAATCAATACATATGCATTTTGTGTACAAATAGAGAGAATACCTGACACAACGGTCTCAGTATTTTGCACGTCTCCCGGTACTAGGGCGAACACTCGGCCCTGTCTCATGGGCTCTTTCCTGGTAGCCCTGGGGTTAGGCTTTGGTGCTACAGTTGATGCTGCTGCGCTTGGTGCAGCTTTACTACTGGCTTGTGGAGCAGAGGGGCAGTCTTTAACCATGTGGCCCACCTTGCCACACCTGTAACAGGCTCCAGATATTCTGTAGCAGACCCCCTTGTGCTTCTTGCCACACTCAGGACAGGGTGGTATGAACCCACTCCCTTGGCTGGGGTTAGTTGTCGACCCTGTATTCTGTTTCTTGTTGGCTGGGTTGTGCTTGCCTTTCTTGAATTTGAAACCTTGCCTTTTACCATGCCATTCGGTTGTTGGTGTTTCAGATTGTTTCACCGCTGCAATGTTCGACTCGGCCATCAATGCCGGGTCGAGAACACCCACAAAAGTCGGTAGTTTCAAGACATTTATTCAATCAAGGATTGCAACATTAAGGCCACCTTCGAATTTCCTGGCCTTCTTATACTCAGTATCCACCATATGCGGTGCATAACGGGCAAGTTCAGTAAATTTCGTCTCATATTCCGCAACAGTCATTGTGCCCTGCTTCAGCTGTTCAAATTCAGTCACTTTTCTATCCCTAACACATTGAGGGAAATACTTTTCAAAGAAGGACTCCTTGAACTGAGCCCAAGTCATAACAGTATTTGTATCACGGATCAACATCCACCACCTTCTAGCTTCTTCTTGTAAGGTGAAGGTAGCTAACAGTACTTTATTCGCTTCTAAGCACGGGAACACTTCAAATAGTTTTTCTGTTTCCAGAACCCAAGCTTCAGCTTTTAACGGTTCAAGGCCTCCCTGAAAGGATGGCGGTTTCATTTTGCTGAACTTCTGGGTAAGAGCAATTATATCCCCATCATTCACATCCACATTAGGTTCTGGCTGTACCGGAGGAGGAGGAGGTGGGGGCGGTTGGTTCTGTTGTTGTTCAAGTCTAGCAGTTATCAATTCCATCATTCTTTCCATTCTTTCCTCAGTAGATGAGGACTCAGGTTCATTTGCATTGTCCATTTCACTATAAGCAGTTATAACAGTTTTAAACATAAGCAGTCATTTGTTTAACAGTTTACCACATTAGTATGTATTCAGTCATAACATAACCACACACTTATCATGCTCATGAGATGCCCTAATCACTTTTCTAGGACACCCTATAGCTCATTTGGACACGTGTGTGCGGTATAACTCGTGGTAAGTATCGCTCTGATACCACTCTGTCACGACCCAAACCCGGCTCTATGGGTTTAGCACCGTAACCGGCCAGTAATCCGAGATTACCGAAGGCCTGCTTAACAGTAATACAGTAAAACAGAGTACAGGGCCTGGCGGAAGCCAATACAGTAATTAAACAATGTCCAATGAGCTGTGACAGTCTGTATGCCAAAAAGATTTTTCATGCATTCATACATATACAAACAGTACAGTCTATACAAAATTTACAGTCACACAGTACAGGGACCTAATCCCTTGATAACAGTACAGTTAGCAACTGACGGTCTATACAGTAATCCAAACAGTATGGAGACAGACGGGGGAAACAAACAAAACACCCCCAAGCCATAGCATGGCAACTCGGAACCTCGTAGTGAGGCACAAAGGCTGGCTTGACAAAACTGGAGTTACCCTGACGCTCCTAACTCCGATCTGGTGCCTGTACACCTACATATATATATGAGCAGTGAGCTAAAGCCCAGTGAATAACATAAAGCGTAAAGGGGTTTAGAATGAATGTCCTTACAGTAATGAAAACAGTTCAATTCAATCAGTATTTCAGTTGTTCAGTATAGTAAACAGTCATATGTGGTACATCCATTAGCACAACAGTAACAGTAGGTCTTAAAAGACCGAACAGTAATGATGGCCATCAGTCAGTAAACAGTAGTGGTTCCACGAGGGAACCGACAGAGATCTCTGTAACAGTAACAGTAACAGTAACAGTAAACAGTAGGTACTAAGGATGCCACAGTACAGTTCAGAAATAAAGGACATACATTCATTCAGTAATACCAGTTCAGTAAACAGTTCAGTTCAGTATTCAAAAGATATCAGTTGAACATATCTTTACACAATTGTTACTCACAGAGTTCGGGCTACAGTAAGCTAGAGCGTGTCTCCCCAGTCGCCAACCCTACACAGTTAACAGATTGAACACACTAAGCTACGCAGTTGGGAAAGTAACAACTTAAACCCTAATTTGCCTCGGTGTGTTCTACATCTATATCCTCAATAAGATGCCTTAAACTAGGTCTAAGAATGCCTAGAATGGAGTGGGGATGCAAAGATGCACATTTAAAAGCATTTTCAGAAAAACAGAGTCCCGCTCGAGCGCATGTTTCCCCGCTCGAGCGGACATGCAACAAAGGTACACGCTCGAGCGTAAACTTTTCCGCTCGAGCGTACAGTAAAAGTACTGGATGGGTGAAATCTCCGCTCGACGCCCGCTCGAGCTTGAGACATGACTTCGCTCGAGCGCCCAATCCTCCGTTCGAGCGGACTGCAAAACAGTGCAGAGAGATGCTGGTTGCTCGGATTCTACGCTCGAGCGTAACTTTCCCCGCTCGAGCGGAAGTGCGAAATCTGGAAAACCCAGATTGCACCTCCAAGCTCAAACTCAAGTTTAAATGCATCAAAACCGATCCTCTTGGGCTCATTTTCTGGAAAACATTTATAAACACATAGAATAACGTGGTTCAAAGCTCAATTTGAGAAATCAAAGCCCAAGGGTGTTTAATTCAAACCCAATTTCAAACCAATTTCAAATCATTTTCAAGAACAATCTTCAAACATGGCATGCATGATCTTAAATCATTTTCAAAGCTTTAATGCTGTTTCAACAGAGCTCAAGCCTTCAAAAACAAGATGAACTCATGGAGTATGATCAAAAGATGGACATGCATGTGAGGTATGATGAACTACCATCTCAAAACTTCAATATATGTACATGCATGCAACACTTAAGCTTCAATTCAACAACAATGAACCAATTCATGACTTAGTTCTACAATGATGCATGAATCATGCAAGAACAACTCAAAGACACCATTAAGGTGATGAATGATCTACCTTAGGTGTAGAATTAGAAGTGAGGGAGCTCAAATATGCAATCTCCTCAACAATTTCTTCAATTTCCAAACAATTCACAAGCAAAATTGAGATGAAATCAACTCCTCAAGTCTCTCTCTCTCTAAGGTCGGCTAGAACAAGAAGAAATGGCTGATGAAATGTTCTTCAAGTGTGTACATAAGGCTCAAGTGTGTGTATTGAGTGGGCCACTAAGGGTGGCAATTTGGTAAATAAGCCTAACTCTTTAATTAGCTTATTTAATCTAATTTAATCATACCTAATCACTTTTTCAATGAATGTACCATAAAAGTACATTAATTATGAGGATCATAAAACACTAACCAATTTCCGGTTCGGCCGCCGATAAGGCCGTCAATTAATAGTTTAAACATAAAACACGAACAGATCAAACAAACAGTCAACAGATAAAATGCAATTCAAACAGATATATTCACTCAATTTAGTTTCAATTTCGGGCAGTCAGTTCAGTACCTTAATCAGTTCAATTCTCAGTCAGTTATCAGTCATTATCAGTTCCGTTTGATAGTAATCGGTGATTATCGGTAATCAATCAGTCATTAATCAGTAAACAGTATGAGGGTTGTTACAACAGACAAACACAATCCTCTGATTGGCAGCTCTTGATAGCCTCTAATAAGGGGAGCTCCAGCGTAGGGGTTGTAGTCTTCACATAATAGACCACAATCCTCCCGGATGGTTGTTGTCTTAGACCGCAATCCTCTTAGATAGTTATTGCGTTGGCTTTACAGGGCAGCACAATCCTCTGATTCTCTCACATGGCCCGATGGCACGCCACATTGGGTAAGATGGCTACATTGGACAACCATTTTATTTTATTTTACTTTTTTTCATTTACTCTAATAATTACAATTTTTCATGTCATCATGATAATCAAAGTTTGAATCTGTGAAGTCCAAGCATCCTTTTATTATTAAGGTCTAAGAGCAACTTCAATCGAAGCGCTAAATTCTATGTGGCAAAATAATAACTCAATTTTGACATGAAGAATGAAATCTATCCAATATATCAAAATTGACATGTTTTAGGTTGTAGCCAAATTTGAAGTCCACCCAACAAAATAATTTCATTTTTAAAAATAATGGAATAATAAATTTGACATATTGAGTAGAGAGTTTCTATGCCAAATTAACATATGCCAATTTGTCATCCAAGTCTTCAAAAAAATTTAATACACCACATTTTGAAATTTGGGTGGAGATGCTCCAAGTTTTTCTCCAGTTAGAAAGAAGATTGGACTATACTGTTAGACTTTTTTAGACATATCGTGACACTTTGATAATCTAAATCAGTTTAATTATTTTCATGGATGACCCAAACATAAAAACCTAAAATGTGAATAAATCCGATCATTAAAATAAGTCTTGTAGTAGGCTCAAAAGGATTGAACAACACGGTCCAATCTTCTCTCCTAACTAAAAAAAAATTAGACCCTTATCATTATATTGGAATTTGTCGTTAGTTGACAACGTTTGTCCAAAATTTGGGCTGTTGGCATAGATATCTATGACCAAGCTGAAAAAAAAAAAACCGATTTTCTTGTCTTTTTTGAACAAACATCAGTTTTCAATTGATTTTTTCCTCTCAAATTTGATACATGTTTTAAAATCCTTTGAGTGATTTGGTGATTTTGTAGCTCCTAGCCTACAAGCACTTGAAAATTTGTCCCAAAATAATAATACTAATAAAAGCAGATAGGTAGATGAGTACAAGGAGAGCTTTGATAACAAAAACCCTTTGAGGCTTCCCACCTATTACTAGTGGTGCATAAATTGATTTATAAAAATTGACATTTTATATTGACTCATTCCTTATTTTGTCCATGTTTAAAAGCTCACGTTTTTAATTCACATATGTACAAAAACATATAAATATGTGAACAACAATGTTTGAGGGCCACAATTTTTGTGGCCATAATGGCTCGTTTTGACAGTTTTGAGCCATTATGGCCACAAAAATTGTGCCCCTCAAACATTTTCCGTACGTGAAATGACATAAAATTAAAATAACAAGGCATCAAAATATCATATACTCTTTTAAATCATAGACCTTAAAATGACACGATTTTACTTTAATATTATTATTCAATTATCACAACAAATTATCTCAAAGAGATTCATAATAGAGATCTCTTGATCATAAAAAAGAAGTTATTGAATATTTTCTGGGACATTGTCACACTCAACTCAAATGTAATTGGCTCATTTAGAGGGTTGATCATTTCAAAGTAATTTATATCCTAAAATTAGGACTACACATATTACACATATATGAAGCTACATTTAATCTGATAACATTAAAAGAGGGGTTTCAAGTGGGGATACATAATAAGCCAGATCCAAACAAAGTGGCATGTCCAATTGGGTTTGTTTGGTTGACTTTATTACATCATCACATGCTTTAATTTGGTTATGTTATGATGTTGCATTATTTATATATATATATATATATATGCTAGAATGATCCAATATGACAGACAAAGAGGGATCGATGGACCATCCCTTTGATTCTGCAATCTTGTGATGTTACTCTCTGCAATACTTTTCATTAGAATATTGTCTCAATTTTGAGTGAAGAGTTGGAGAGTTTCTGCCATGCTTCTAAAATTGAAAAAATATATATTTATACGTGTTTGTTTTTTTTTGCATACAGATGTGATTAAATGATGTGTTTACGATTATCAAATCAATGTAAATTTTTTAAGCATAATCTGTATATAAATTCTTATAAAATAAACAGTTCAAATAGTGAAAGTAAAACAAGTGGTGAGTTTCGAAGTAAGATTACATTGACCAAATTATGAACCAGAGAGAAATACTGCTTGAGAAGAGTAGGTCACTTGGATTCTTATGGCGGAAATTCTTTAGTTTCATTGAGAATTTTTCCTCCATTTTCTCATGGAAACTTTGAGATTTCAAGTTTTGTCTTTCAGCTCTTTTATTTTATTTTATATTTTTATTTTTTTTGGTGTGTGTGTGTTCTCCAATCGCTCTCATTTGTGGGATTTTGGTTTTCAAAGGTGTAATTGATCAGAATAGTGAGATCATACAAAGGATACCATTTGAAACACAATGGTGACATGATTTGGGATGTAATTTTAATTAAATAGGTTCGGAGTATTATTGATTTTATTTATAAATAGACAAAATTCACAGTTGTTAAGTAATTAAGAGATAATAAACGACTCATTTTTTGTAATTTTCTATTTACTAAAAACATTACATTAAGAAGATTACATAGACAATTTTATTTAATATTCCAGAAATATAATTTTGAAATGGGGATACAAAAATAATAATTGGTCAACCAAATGTACGTATCACTAGTACTCAACATGTCTGCTTGTGCTAATCCTTGGAGATGACGACACCACCACCAGCCTATGTCTCATTTTATCATGTTCTCAAATGTCGAAGCTGGTATACTTTTTGATTTTTTAGTTAAAAAAATAGGAAAAAAGAAAGATGTATATGTTAGATAAATTTTTAAATTTTTTATAAAAAGATGTATAATAAAATATTGTAATAAAATCAAATGACTATTCTGCCCTTGTCGACTTTTTGACTTTTTTTTTTTACTATTGAATAGTTAAATTCAAAGGACAAAATAATAATTTTGCTCTCTAAACTTCTCCCACAATTTTTTCCTAAATAATATGAATTTTTTGACTTTTTTAATAATTTTTTAATTTTTGTAAGTTATGCCAAACCAAAATGTGTTACACCATTCATCATGCCTTGGAGAACCAAACGATAAAAAAGGACGCCCTAATGGATAATTCTTAATCAAAGCTTAGTGGACCAATATATGTCATCCAAAAACAAAATTAAAAAAAAATATTGAAAAACATAAGAATAATGCCCACATCCCTCGAACCTATTTTGTGATTTTTAATTTTTAATTTTTTTCCTTGTGTCTATAATAAGTATGGACATAATGAATTCTACTCATAATTATTAGGATTAGATATCAAGACTTGTAACAATTTTATTGCCACAAAATTAGCAACAAATTTGTAATACTTATGTAATACTATATTTTATATTAGATTAATTTTATATTTTTATAAATATAAATTATAAATTACTTGCCTTTTAACAGAATTAGAAAATTTGAATTCTTAACCTTGAATAGGTTAAAGATGTACTCAAACTATAAAAATGATAATCTTTTATTTTAAAATGTAATAAAATATGAGATTTTTTATTATATTTTTGAATGAGTTTGCCAAAATTGAAAGCTACTTCATAAATTATTTGATTTGAACTCATTCTATTGTGTCTCATCTATTTCATGTCTAACTTTGTATTTTATATGAGTTTTATATCAAAAAAAAAAAAAACTCCTTTCATTAAAATCAAAATATCATTATTATCAACGTAATTTACAAGTATATCACTTGTCATATTATTGCTAAAACTTACTCTATATAAAATTTTAATGATATATCATTTCTTTGTATGATAGATATGCATTACAATGGTGTACCTCATTTTCTCACACATACATTGGAGAGCTCTCTATATATGATAAACCATTGGGAAAGACGATACATTTTATAATTGAAGAAGAAATAATATATAATTTTATGCTTTTTGAATCATAATTTTTTTTTAAAAAAAGTCATAATCAAATACTATATAAGGTATAACTAAAAATCATCATAACTAAAATAAAGTCATAATTAAAAAAAAAATTAATTATAATTAAAAAAATTACAAAACTAAAAATGCATATAATACATTCTTTTTAAAAAATGTGTACAATAAAATTTCCTTAAACGATTATGCAAAAAATACCCCTCTCATCATGTACATCCCTACTTGTGTAGGCAAAGATGTACTTTAAACAGAAGGGGCACCACACATTTTAATTGAAGTACTTTTGCACAATGCATGTGGCCCTTAAACACTGTTCTCCACAGTCTTGTTAGATATTTATATAGGGAAAGACTAATACACCGTTCATTATGCCCTTGAGGGAGTAGAGGATGAAAAAAAGGACATGCCCTGTAGACAAGTTTAGAGGACCAATGTATAATACCTTGATTTCATCAAATGCCTTTAGAAGCAATTTTACTTGAAAGAATAAGGCCAAGTTTGGGAAGACTAAATAAGTGCACTTTTTGTCTTTTTAAACTAAAAAGTTGAGGTTGAAAATATGAATGTTTGGGTTAATTTTTTGACTTTTTATGGAAAAATGTGTAATAAAAAATTGTAAAAATTGATTTGTAGGAGAAAATTAGAATTGGGAGTTGTGCAGCCGTAATTGTTGACTTTTGGTGAATAGTGATAACTTTTTAACTTTTTGAATAACTTTTTGGCTTTTTGACTTTTTGGGGTGTTCCCAAACTTGGCCTAAGTGTACTTAAATAAAATAAAAAAGAGGCTACTAAACAATTAAAATAATCTTTTAATGTGATAAATATGCTTTAATTATTATTAAACAATATCTGAGAGATATGAATGGTCTTGGATTTTCTAATTTATTTTTGGATGTGTTTTAAAATATAAGTGTAAGTCTAATTTCAAATCCAAAAATTTGTGGAAAAAGGAGTATGCCATCGTAATGTCTCTATCACACAAAATACCACAACTTCATGTCCAATACCTCGAGTCTGCTGCCATGATTTTCTAACAATGATCTTGCTGACAAAACACTTGAGTAAAATCTACATAATTCATCTATTCAAGTTAAAACTACAGTAAAATAACATTACAATCAGAAACATTATGTCTTTTTTCACCTTCAATAATCTAACTGTTAAATTATCACAATAAAATAAATTCATCGCAGAGGATCTAATACCCCAAAAAATAAATAATAATTTGATCCCAACATATAGTACCCCTACTTCTGTAGCAAAGTAGTACTTGAAATTAATAGAAAGGGAACAAACACAGTGCATCTTAATTGATGTACTTTTGATCAATGAAAGTGGCCCATAAATTCTGCCCTCCACATATAGTCTCTTAGTATGAGATAGGGACAATTGTAATAGTGTATGTGCATGCCTGCAAAGCAAAGGGGTGACCCATATGTGCATATGTTGTGGATCTTGTCTTTTGTGCGATGCACTGCAAACTACTTCTAATTTTTTGCACGATCGAAAATGACAATGAGACCTTAAAATAGTAACAGTGAATCCCACCCCACCCCCCATTGCTATGCACACTTGTGCTTAATGGATCCTAAGAATCTTCCATTTATACAAATACTCCATCAAGTTTTTTTTGTTTAGAGAGTCTTGAAAGCCAGACAAAAACACACAAGATAAAGTGGCCACGTAATTTTTTATTTTCCTTGTTGGGTTAATCAATAAAATATTATTTACAAATATATGAAAAGAATTATTTTAAATTATAGAATACCAATACTTATTTAGAAACCCAACAAACTAACGTCGACAAAGAGCCCGATAATGGGGTAAAACTAGATCTTTATCTTTGGTAAAAATTATTGCTATAAATGAGTTGAGTAATAGGTTATTCAAGTTTAAATTAAAAATTGACCAAATTTTAAATGTGTTCAAATTTAATTTGTTTATATTACGAGTCAATCTCAAATGAATTTTTAGCAAATCAAAGTCCATAACCCAAAAAACTAAGTATACTTTTCTATGGCGTGAGTTGGCACAGTAGAAGGATTGGATTGGATTGGAAATGGATAAGATAGATAGTAATGGAAGCTATAGGAATTAGGTAGGAGGATCTTCATAGGTGCCTCATTGAACACTTTCGATGGTTGTTGATATATCAGCTAGAGAATAAGTTAATTTAGCTTGGATTTGTAGTACTAGATTTGGTCATCATCACTGGAGACATGAAGATAAATTTGCATTATTTCATTTACAAATCTGTATGTAGATTTGCACCTCAAGCTCACATAAGGACTTCCACAACATTAATCGATAATTATATGTTTTGTTTGTTATAATTTAAATGAGTTGCATATATATATGTATTTTATTTTTAGATTTTGTATCATATTACAGAGTAAAAAAGGAAAATAATATTTTTCATATAATGAATTCCCTCCTCCCCTCCCCCCAATTTTTTTCACATTTTACGTGCTTCTATATTTTCAAATATTATGAATATTCACAATATTTGAATATGCAATTCATCATATTTACCATTTTTTTTTTCTTCATATTTTTTGTGTGAATCATATAAGAGGAAGAAAAAAAACAACGTGACATTCATCTGATAATATATAACAACTGTCAAAATCAAAATGAACCAAAAAAAGGACATAAAAAAAAAAAAACCCCCCTTGAAAAATCAAAGAAAATCCTAATGAAGATTGAAATACCTAACTCTAGGCCCCGTCTATTTTCAGAGATAAAATGAAGGGGATTGATAGTGAAGAGATTAATAGTGAAAGGATTGTTAGTGAGGGGATTGATAGTGAGGGGATTAAGTGAAATTGTGTTTGTTTTGATGATAGTTGTTAGTGTAAGAATTGTTAAATTATTTTTATATAAAATAATAAAACAAATAAAAAAATATAAAAAATTAAACATTAATATTTTTAAAAAAATTCCCAATATATAAAAAATAAAAACAAATAAAAAAATTTCTAATCCCCTCACTATTTTTCTAATACCATCTCTACCTCCTCCTTACCAATCCCCATTCCAAGGTCTTTACTAATACCAAGGTATTAAGAGTCCCTCCCTATCTCTCAAAACAAACACCATATATAGTAGTCTCACTTCACTATTAATTTCAATCCCCCTTTTATAACCCCAAACAAACTGGGCCTAAACCATCTTTTACAGGCATACATGTTTAGTTTTTGGCTTTATTGCATCAGCCACTATCAGGAGTGGTACGAAATAACCAACAGAGTAAAGCATGACTATGACACTGGCAATTGGTGCGGTTTATGAGTTTGTTTATAAATTTTAATTTTTTTTAAAAATATATTTATGTTAAAATATTTTATGTAGTTTCTCGTTATAGATTTTGAGACATATATAATTTAAATAAATTAAGAAAAAGTTAGTTATAAAATTTTTACTTTTTATTATAAACTTTCAGTTTTTAAGAAACTCCTATATATATTCTAATGGGAAATTTTAATTTTATCAGGTTAAAGAAAAAGACCAATGAAAGTAACATATATTTTCAAAAAATTATCATATAAAAATTCTTTAATAATTTTGTTTTCCTTCTTTAAAACATTGCAATTTTAGCTTACTTTTTTGTGCCGACAATGAGGGCATATGTGTCTATTAATAAAAAATTCATGTTCCTATGTTTATATGTATTGTCTATATATATGTACTTTGCTTCAAGTCTTGTATTAGACATTGCTCATATATACAATACATCTATAAGAGTGATACAGAGAGAGAAAGAGAGAGAGACAGAGAGAGAGACTGTGCGTGTGTGCGCGCTCTTCAAAAAGCAATGAAGTTATTTGGTGTTCCGGTGACCGACTGTGACGAAGTCCCCGTCACAGTACCACAAGATGGTGACAACAAAAGATTCGAGTGTCAATATTGTGACCGTGGATTCCCTAATTCTCAGGCATTGGGTGGTCATCAGAATGCACACAAGAAAGAACGGCAGAGAGCGAAGAGGGCCCAGTTTGAAAGCGATCATCATCAATATCCACGGTTCAGAATGGCTGTCCCTGTACACAATCACCATGCAGCTCGATCAGGACCGTTGATTCATTCAAGTGGGTCCCCATCCCTAAGTAGTAACACCAATGTTGCCTGCTGCTGCTCTTCGTCGTTCCGGTCAGCGTGTGAGTGTTGCGTATATCCACCGCAGGTGATGGCAGAGTTTCCTCCCCGATCACCACCTCATTGGTTCCACGCTGGAGAGCCACGTCAGGTGGCATTGGTGGGCTCGGATGATGACGTGGTTCCCTCAAAGTCTCTGATGGATGATGATAAGGTGGACGTTGATCTTCATCTTTGATCTGCGTCTCATCAATCTTAAGACGAGCCACCGCGTAGAGTAATTATTGAGTAATTTTAAATTTCTTTTTTGTCTTTTTCTTCTTTTAAATTTTTTTTAGTGGCTAATCATGAATGATCATGAACAAAAATAACTTCTGAATCTTGACTTTTACATTTAAAAAAAAAAAAAATTTATTTAATATTGCATGGGATATGTTTCAAATGAATCTTAGCCATTCAATTTCAAGTTCATGCGTGACATTAATATTAAGATAGTGTTTGGTTCAATGTAATAATATAAAATATTTAAAATCACAATAAGTATGATGTTCTTAATTTTATTTATTTATTTGTGATTGCACAAATAAATGAGACTTTTGTTTTAACTAATCTTGATAATCTATAATCGTCTATTTCTTCCTACTTCACTTGGGCAGCTATTATAAACAACTACAAAAACAGCAACAATAACATTATAGGTATTGATAAATAAATAAAAAAATTATAAAAAATGATGTGACAGATACAGATTTTAATTAAAAAATTTGAAAGGATCTGTATTTAAAAAATGCCAGTATTCTACATAAATTTTTGAAAGAACAATTTTTTTTTCTATTTTATGTATGTGTAGACACTTGCACGGCCCCGGATCTTCGCTTCAATTATTATGGTTGACTCCTAAAAGAAAATTCAAAAGCAAAATCAGGTGGTTGTTGATTACTGACCAATGCATATCCTCAATATATACTAAAATAAGCAAATTGCACCCTAAAAAATTGGAAGACATGAGACATTTTAGGTTGTCCACACAACCCAGCTACCCTCAAAGAATAATAGTTCACAAAAAGGGTCTATTTTTTCGATTCTATACAACATTTACTTTTCTTCTTATTCTTTGTTCTTAACTTAAGAAAATCCTAATCCCAACAAGAATCATCTCCCATTTCTCTTTGAATCGCTTTCTAACACTTTCCGTTTTCCTTGTATAAATTACTTTTGAGTTTATTTGTCTCTCTTTTTTCCCCGGTTGCACGGGGAATTGAGACGGAAAAAAATGGAGGACAACCGACCACCCTACTGGTCATACGCCGCTAACCAGAGGTTTGAGTCGGTTGAACCTACCAAGACATGTAATCCTAACCTAGTTCATCGTGTTTCAAACCAACCACATTCAATTAGGCCTATCACAACATCAGCATCCTCATCATCATATGCGTTATCATCACATACAAATGATCGAGAGGTTAAAAGAAAGAAGCGAGTTGCTACATACAAAGCTTATGCTATGGAAGGCAAAATAAAGGCTTCTTTACGTAATAGCTTTCGTTGGGTGAAGAACAAGTACTCTGCGATAGTGCATGGTTGTTAATTAGTAGAATATAAAATACAAATATAATACACAAAAGATGAAAACAGTGAGGAGGTTTTCTAGACTAGATTTCATTGATGCTAAAGTTTTCCGTTGATATGTCCTATGATTTTTCACAATATAATACGATCCATTTTTTTCTGTTATTCATTGTTATATTCCTTTCTCTGAATATATTCAAAGTTCATCGTCAATGGTTCATTATTTAATTTTTGCATTTCTTGTGACATTCTAGATTTTCTTTCTCCCTTGATTTTATCTTTTGTGAAACTAAGGAGATTGATAAGTTGAAATTCATAAACAGATGGGAGGACTTCTATTGCATTTTATTTTTCTATTTTTTGACTATTTTAATGATTTTTTTTATAAAAAAAAAATTATTTTTATTTTTATGATTAAAGTGAGCTTTTTTTTTTTTTAGTAAATGAGTTTGTCAAATGAGATAACACTTTTTAACAAATCATGTGTTCGAAAAATTGTTTATTAATTTTTTTTTAAAAATAATTTTTTTTTAAAATGATTTTTAGTTTGATGATCCGAATATGTAGTTGCTGATATTCGATTAATTTAATTTTTTACAGATATAATACACTCAACAAATCTTAAAATGTAAACAGTTCGGATCATCAAAATGGGCCCAAAAGTAGGCCCAATAACATAGCAAGTAAGGAGTCAAGGAGAGAGGTCAAGGAGAGGATCCTCATTCATGCTTTGAGGAATGAGGCCTCAAAATTTCGAGACTCAAATGTCTCAAAATTATTATTATTATTATTATTTTGGGCAAGGGTGGTTATGTGTAGGGGTGTGCTAAAAAATTAGACATCTCGCATTAACTCAGCCTGTGTGGTTTGATAAGGTGAGTAAGTTGGATTGGATTTGTTTGGTGATAAAATTGACTGATCAGTTAGGCTGTTGATTAAAATTTGTTAATTTCATACCGTTTTGTACGAGTCCCTACTATATTTTTATTTCAAATCAGGAAGACTTTGAGAAAATTTCCTGATTTGAAAAAAAAATATAGTAGGGACTCGTACAAAATTATATGAAATTAACAAATTTTAACCACCAGTCTAATTGATCAGTCAATTTCATCACCAAACCAGTCCAACCCAACTCACTCATCTTATCAAACTACATAAGCTGAGTTAGTGTGGGATGTCTAGTTCTTTAGGCCTGTTTGGTAGAGCTTATAAGCTGCTTATTTCAGCTTTTAGCTTAATGTAAGCTATTTCTCAGCTTATCTCAAAAGCTGGTCAGGAGGTGCTTAAATTTTTTACTTAGGCGCGCAGCTGGTGTGGATGGCTAAAATTACTTAAATGCCCTCGCTACTACCCAAATATTAATATTAATTAAAAAATAAAAAATTGTATATTTCTGAAGAAAAAAAAAATCAATATTAATTGAAAAATAAATATTAATTGGTATTAATTTTTAATAAATTCATATTGTATATTTTTATATTAATTAAAAAATTGTATATTTCTGAAGAAAAATAAAAAAAATCAATATTAATTAAAAAATCAATATTAATTGGTATTAATTATTAATAAATTAATATTGTATACTTTTGTAATGAATTAATTATTAATTGATACTAATTAATAACAATTTTTGATTATTAATATTAATTGATACTAATAAAAATTGAATATTAATATTAATTGACACTAAGGGTTGGTTTGGGATGTCCTAAAAAAGTGCACTTTTTGTCTTTTTACGAAAAGATGTGCAGAAAAGTAGAGAGGTGATGTGATGAAAAAAAGATAAAAAGATGGATTATATAGGTTATGCCAAACCTAGTCTAATTAATAATTTTAGTATTAATTGAGACTAATTAAGCCATCAATTGATACTAGTTAATAATTTTAAATTGATACTAATTAATTTATAATGGAAAATAATTGTGACAATAATACTTCCATTACATTTTTTGCAAATGTATCAATTTTTATATTAATTGATACTAATTAACACTAATTATATTAACTTTTATTAATGAAATATTTTTTTTAAAAATTAAAACTGAAAAAAATGACAATAATTATTTTTATATCATATAAGGACAGAAAGGACAATTATACAGTAAAAAGCTATTTTACAGCTTATTAACCAAACACTACTCTGCTGCTTAAATCCATAATCTCACAGCTGTACCAAACAGGTTAACAGCTTATGTTCACAGCTATAAGTCATAATCTGTTAAGTTATAATCTATAATCACTTTTTCATAGCTCTATCAAATGTAGGGGTGCAACTCGGGCAGGCTCAACCCAAGCAACCCGAGCCCAACCTGAGTTTTTTTAGGGCTTGGGCAACTATATCTTGTAATCTGAACGGGCTTGGGCAGATTTTTGATGCCCGAATTGCAATTCGGGCCGGGCTTGGGCAGAACCAATGGCCAACCCGAGCAACCCGAACCCGAATTCAATTTAATATATTATATAAATTATATAATATATAATATATAATATATATATAATTTAATAAATTATGTAATATATATAAATTAAGTAAAAGAGTTAGTCTTAATTTTTATTTTTTATTTTTTTTTTTTGGTTAGTCTTCTATTAAGTAAAAGAGTTAGTCTTAATTTTTATTTTTTATTTTTTTTTGGTTAGTTTTCTACCATTAGATTAGCATCTTTTATGTCTACCCTTAGATCTACCTACAGGTTTCTGAACTCGGGCAATTCGGGCAATTCGGACAACCCGAGTTCAAAATACAAAGCTTGGGCCGGGCTTGGGCAACAATGTTCGGGTTCATGGTCGGGCTTGGGCAGTGCCAAATACAATTCGGGTCGGGCTTGGGCAGACCCCCAACCCGACCGAACCCGCCCGAGTTGCACCCCTAATCAAATGGGGCCTTTAGCACACTTCTACACATAACTAGGGTTGCAAACGAGCCAAGCTGAGCTTTAGTACGTTTGGACTTGTTTATTAAGATTTTAACGAGCTCAAACTGAATAAAAATTTAACGAACCGAGCTCGAGCCGAGTTGGCTTAGGCTCGACTCGAGCTCGAGCCTGTTCACGAGTCTTAACGAGTCAAAAAATTTATAAATTCATACTTGCATGTAAGACTAAAGTTACAATTAAAACTTTGATTATGCAATTATATATACAATATATATAAACATACTAAAAAAAAGTCCATATTTTACTAAAATAATAGTATCTACTACCACTATTATATAAATGTACTATTTATAGTTAACTATTATTTAAATTTATATTTTTTAAATATATAAATGGCATATTTCTCTTATTTTTATACATACTTTTATATTGTTTAATATATAAATAATAAATATTAAACGAGCCAGCTAACGAGCTGAGCTTTAGAATGTTTGGGCTTGTTTATTAAAAATTTAACGAGCTCGAGCTTGAACTCGAACGCAAAAAAAATTAACGAACCGAGTTCGAACAAGCTCTTACCGAGCCGAGCTCGAGCCTGTTCACGAACGACTCTGTTCATTTACAGCCCTACACATAACCACCCTTCCAAAAAAAAATACCAACACAAAAAAAAAAAAAAGTCGAGGCCTCTAGCACGACCGTTAACAAAATAAGATTTTTTAGCTAATAAGACCTCATTTGGGAACATGTTATTTTAATAATTTTTTAACTTTTTACGAAAAGATGTACAGAAAAATAGAGAGAGTGATGTGATAACTTATAATAACTTTTTAACTTTTTGACTAAAACAGAAAATTGCCAAACAAGACCTAAATTAACTTTTAAGCTTCTGTTAAATGCGACATAATTTTTTTAGGTGTATAATAATGAGTTTGAATATTTTAAAACGTATTCTAATGCTATGTATAAAATGCATTATAAAAACAATGAAGTTTTGAATCTTCTGTTATGAAATTTTTATATACCCCATCCTTATTTAACTCTCTAATAAATGAAGAATTTCTCTAATTTAATTGTGTGATGATGGAGAGAACCTTGGAACAAAAATGTGTGGGGGGCAAATATCCAGGCGAGCCCGCACTCCTTGCTTTCGAGCTCCGTTTCCATCCGATCACCTGCGTGCACAACAGCGGTGAGTTACCCGGCGATGTGTGGCCGAAAAACCCCTCCGACGATCAAGTTAGCACACACCTGAGGATAGATAGAGAGAAAGGAGTGAATGGAGTGTAAGTGTTTCTCTTACCAAATGTTCGTCTGCACAGCATGGGGGGCACAGACTTGCTTATATACCTTCTGTGCCCCAAATCTACTCCCAGTGATCTCTCGACACGTGGTTCTGCTATCCCATCTGTCAGCACAAATCTTGCTAAACATCACCTAACCCGACTGCCAGCCCACTCTACTGGGAACTCAGCAGCCGGGCTGCATCTTCTTGGCTGTCGACGGCCATGCTGTGTTCCATGCCCGATTGCTCCAAGAACTGAGATCCTTTCCAGCCAAGCTCGGCAGCATTCCGGCGAAGCCGACCTTCAGACTGGTCGTGCAGGTCAACAAAAGGCCATCCAGCCGGGCTTCTGGCACAAGCTTCTCGACCGGGCTAACGGTGTGCGCCATCGACCGAGCAAGCCATTTACGCGGTTATCACCTGCGCAGATCCAAGTGGCTCGGTCCATCTCTGATCAGCCCCAACTCTAGGCAAATCCAAAGTTATCGTGGCCCAACGCACCATTGGGCCTCCAATTTGCTCGGCCTCTAACTCGGCCCATAACCGGCTCATAATTCTCCCTCTCAAAAAACATGGAAGATCATAGGAATTCCTTATTCAACTAAATAAGGGAAAACTTACACTGTGTTTGGTTGTATTCTCAAAATATATTTCTACTCTATGTTTTGAGTGTATTGTTTGTTTAGAGTTTTTAAAAATTAATTTCACACTCACTTTTGAAAACTGTCTAATGTGGAAAAATTTGGACTAATCGGTCGCCCCCCGAACGTTCGACCGGTCGTCCTTCCGAACATCCGACCGATTGACCGGAACAATGCATTTATTTTTATTTTTTTTTTACAATTGGCACCTCTTATTTTTTATATTTGAAATAAAAAAAATTCAAATTTTTTTATGAGTTTTGAATAGAATTTTGAGTTGTGTGTTTGGTTATGAGTTATAAGTTTTTGTATTAAATATCATATGACACATCAAAAATTTCTCACTTAATTTAAAACTCTTTTCAATCGCGTTTTCAAAACTCATTCACCGAACAAATTTTTCACACTCAAATCATAATTTTAAAACTCACATAACTTAAAATACAACTCTATTCTCAAATCATATTTAGAAAATTCTACCAAACGCAGCCTTAGGCTTTGTTTGGCATAAAAAGTTTGAGCTAAAATAGTCATAAAAAGACAAAATAAATTAAAAAATTAATAAGATAAAATATCACATCCAAGCCATAATCATTTCATTTTTTCTCACAAAAGTCAAAAAAATCAAAAAACCTATTCTAAACGAGTCTTTTGAGCTCCAGGCTAAAATAGCTAAAAAACTAAACAGATAAAAAATAAAAGTTCACAAAACTAACCCACATCCCAAATAAAGGCTTAGAATTTCTCATACAACCACACAAGGTACAATGGGGGTGTTTGTTTGGGTTTTTTTGAGCTAACGTATAGCTTTTAATTTTGAAAAAGTTATTATAGACGGTTTGGTTAAACTTATTTCAAACAGTTTCTAATTTTAACAACTTATTTTAATTCAAAAAAGCTGATTCTGAAAAGCTACTCATTCCTTGTTTTTGATTATCAGTTTCTGCTGTGGACATGTTAATTTATGATAATACTCTTAGATTTTTTTTATTTTTTATTTTTTTAAAAATAGAAAAATACCGAAATGGACTATAGATTATTATTTTTTTTTTTATGAGAAATGTAGACAAGTAATGAATAACAAAAAATAAAAGTTAATTGAAAAAGTTACTTTACAACTTATTTAACAAACACTATTCAATAATTTAAATCTATAATCCAACAGTTACACCAAACAGATTAACAACTTTTCTGATTAAAGTTATAATCTATAATCTATTAATCTATAATTTATTATCTGTTTTAATAGTTACACCAAACGGGACCAATCATGTGGACGCCCATGATTTGTGCAGGATCACCCCTAGACCCCTTTGGCTTTTTAATGTTCAAATTTAGGGGTTGTTTAGAATGTTCTAAATAAGTGTACTTTTTGAATTTTTATAAATATGAGTTGAGTTTGAAGTGATGTAGTAGAGAAGTGATGTGACTTAAATAAAATGATGTAACTTAAATAGGATAATAACTTTTTAATTTTTTAATTTTTTTAAGAGATGCCAAACCTAACCTAAATCCTTCCAGCTACTTTTATAGTGGATCCATTTTGAGATTTGAATGGTTTATTTTATGAGGTAGGTTAGTTAAATTATTTATATAAAAATAAATTAATCGAATATAAACAATAATATAATAATAGTACATTTGTTTTAAAAAATTTGGAAAAGAAATGAGATTTTGAAATGAGATCATTTTAATTATTTTTATAAATAATTTATATAGATCCATAAAAAAATATCAAAATATTATCTAGAATTTTAAATTGAATGCCGAAATTTATTTATGAAATGACTCATAATAGGAAGATAAAATCTACATCATAAATTTAAAATCTCATTTGGAAAAGAAATAATTAAAACATTGATTTTATAGATTATTAAATTATTTATAAAAAAGTATAATTAAATTATTTATAAATAATTTAAATTATTTATTTCATTATAGATTTTATAATTATTTATATAAAAATAAATTAATCGAATATAAAGAATAATATAATTATAGTACATTTGTTTTAAAAAATTTGGAAAAGAAATGAGATTTTGAAATGAGATCATTTTAATTATTTTTATAAATAATTTATATAGATCCATAAAAAAATATCAAAATATTATCTAGAATTTTAAATTGAATGCCGAAATTTATTTATGAAATGACTCATAATAGGAAGATAAAATCTACATCATAAATTTAAAATTTGAGTCAAATTGTGATTATTCATTTGGGCCATGTTAGGTAATCAACTATAATAATAATAATAATAATGCAAAAATTATACTTTTTTTATTTACATATTTTGTCATAAAAAATTAAAAATATATATTTAAAAAAAATATCAACTCAAACAAACCCTCAATTTCATAGAATTTTTCATAACTTTATGTTGACGAATCTCTAGGTTATTTCCCAAGTGACTATTTTAGGGTCCGTTTGGGAAGAATTAAAGTGGGTTTTTTTGGCTATTTTAGCCACAAAAGACAAAATAGGCTATTTTAGCTACAAAAAATAAAACATCACATCCAACCCATAATCATTACACTCTTCTCTCACAAAAAAAGTGAAAAAAGCCAAAAAGTCATTCCCAAACCAAGTTTTTTAGCCTAGGCTAAAATAGTCAAAAAAGCCAAAAAGCCAACCCACTTCCCAAACGGAGGCTTAGTTATTTTCTTGAGATTTTATGAAAAAATATATATAAAAGTAAAAAAAATTTAAATTTTCTATGATAACTTTTTAATTTTTTTGATTATTAAAATATCGAACCACACCTTAAAATTTAGCCATTCATAGTAGGTGTGGGAAGTTGATTTTTATGTAAGTTTTTTTAGTTGTAGGATATTATTAGATAAAAAAATTTTGGTGTGTTGGAAAGATAGTTGGGTTTTTTTTAGGGGTATTTTTTTTAAGGTCCTTGATATTATGATTTTATAGTATAAAGGACATCAACTATTTTCATGATGTCTAAGGTCCCTCAACATCAATCCAGAGAAATTTCAGTCCAGAGAAAATTCGATCCAGAGAAAATTCAATTCAGAGAAAATTCAACTAGAGAAAATTCAATCCAGAGAAATTCTCTTCCTCTCTTCAGTGCAATATTTTCATCTTAGACACCATCAAACCTGTGAAAACTCAATGAAACCTGTGAACTCAACGTTCTGACCTTTATGTTTTGTGTACTGCAACAAGAAAGGATAGTTATATTTATAGATTGGCGGTGTCGGTAGCATTTACAACTATTAATTCACGGATGAATGAAGAAGAAATTAAAAAACAAAACCAACCAAGAAAATCAAGCCCAAACAATTGAAAAGAAGATCAATGAATTCAAAAAACACTGGGACACCAACTCAAAGAAGCTTCAACATCACCTGAAAAACCAAAAATTTCATGTTAGATATACCAAGCAACAGCATAAGAGAGAGAGTAATCAGAAAAATTGCCACTCTAGCCTAATTTTTATATGCATAATAGACAACAACCTTGCAGCTTCGGTAGAGTTGGATCAACAAGAGGCAATTTAGAGTTGGACCCCCTTGCTCGCCTCAAAAGAAACCGGTCAAAATGAACCCAGAGAAATTTGAATTTTCTCTGGGTTGAATCCAAAGAAAATTCAAATTTCTCTGGGTTGAATCCAGAGAAATTTGAGCAATTCTTGGGGCATGAGCTCCAAGACAGACCACAACCTTGCAGCTTCGGTACAGTTGGATCCCAATTTGGATGGTGAAGCTTCGTTGCAGTCTGCCAAGTACTTTCCAGAAACGTTTTCAAGCCTCAGCTGACCTTCCCTAAACCTCCCACTGTAAATTTCTCTGCCCTCCTGGACTCAACACTCCAGAGAAATTTGAAAATTTCTCTGACTTCACTGGCCTTCCCACAAAATTACCTCTCCAGAGAAATTTAAAATTTCTCTGGCCTCCTTGGCCTTTCATGGACTCTCCAGAGAAATTTCAAATTTCTCTCCCTTCCATATGCTTCCACCGACACATTTTCTGCAACAATATCATAGCTCAGAACATTCAATATGAAATTTCATGAAACACATTAATACACACCAGTGGAAAAACCATTTTGCCACCCTAAACATTTCCAAGCAATGTAAGGCATGGAACCTTCCCAGAACCCCATCAAGCTTTGAAAGTTGAGCATAGACCACAACACTAGCACTCACCCTTGCCTATAGCAAATATACATGACATTAGTACATAGAAAACTAGAAAAAACAACACCAAGCCACCAATTCAATAGACAAAAAGTGTTTTAAATTATGTAATTTTTTAAAAGCTTCATACCACCAGAGAACTTTGGTAAGTGGCAAATATGACCAGAGAATTTTCTGTCCAGAGAAACCTCCCAGAGAATTTCTCAGAGAAAATTTACACTGTGGCCAAAATCTCAGAGAATTTCTCTGGACAGAAATTCTCTACAAAGAAAATGGGTTGGCTCTCTCTCTCTCTCTCTCTCTCTCTCTCATGATTTAATGAGAGATTGTTCAGGCCAAGTTCTATGTAATAGATTGAGTAGATGTAGGAGTTGATTCAATACACTGCACTTTTCGTTGCTTTTTATCTGAAATTTCCTAATCATGAATATATATTTCAGTCAACCTTTTTAATTCATAAATATATATTTCAGATAAACATCATGAATATAAAGCCTTTGCAAGCATTTGCTGGTAAAGTTCTTCAAAATGGGAAATATAGTAATTGAGCTTGATGAAGAACTATACAAGATATGGAATGAACCAGTTAATAGAGGAAGATGGAGATTGAGGATGAAGATATATATATATATATAGAAAGAGAGAGAGAGAGATTGCAATCTTCCCCAAAACCTGCGTAGCATCTGTGTGTAGCTGAACATTCAATTCCTTGCAAATTTTCCCAATCTCGGTTGTAGATGGATTGAGAACTTTGTCCGTCGGTGACTGTGATTGTGCCGTGGAGCTTCTCTCCGTCGATCAAGCTCCGCGAGAACCTCCCTAAGCCTCTCCACCGACACATCTTCTGGCTACATGGCTCTCTCTCTCTGTGCATGTTTGATCGTGGTGACGAGTGAGAGTAGACAAAAGGAAGGGGGCTGAATTTCTCTGTGATAGATGGGAGGACCTTAGACATCAAAAAATAATTTTGTGGATCTCTTCCGTTACAAAAAGTGGGAGAGGGACCCTAGACCAATTTTCCCTTTTTTTTATGGTTGAATGTGATATTTGTGAGAGAAAAAATGAAATGATTATGGGGTTGGATGCGATATTTTATTTGCATTTGTTTGTTATGGTTTTGCAAACACAAACCCAATTTCAAAGGAGGAAATAAAAAGTAATTAAAAACATATGATAAACATTATAAATATTAATAATTATAATTATGATTTTTTTTATTAATGTGTAATAATTTATAAAATTACCACCGAATAGTAAAGAAAATTATTGAGACTCTCAAAAAGTACACACAATGATGGGGCATGATATATGTTAACTTTTGATTTGTTACCCATTTAATGATTGTAGACTCAACCCTCATGTTATATTATTGTGAGTGAATTTGTAAATATAAATACATAGGTCTCTAATATTATTTATTTTCTCATTTCAAAAAGTATACACCCTCATTGATCAACTAACATGTATTGCCTTACAAGTTTTTGACTAGTTGCAGGGGCTTCTCGTTTACCAATTAGCTATTTTAATTAATTTTTTAAATTTTTTCAAAAAGTATACACCCTCATTGATCAACTAAGGCTTCGTTTGAGAAGCAGGATTGGGGCTATTTTAGTTATAAAATGATAAAATAGACTTTTTTAGTCTAATAAGACAAAGCATCACACCTAATCTATAATCATTACATTTTTTTTCTCATAAAAAGTAAAAAAAAATAAAAAAATCCTTCTCAAACCCAGACTAAAATTACCAAAAAATTTAAAAATTAAAAAATTAACTCACTTCTCAAACGAACCCTAACATGTATTGCCTTAAAAGTTTCTGACCAGTTGCAGATGCTTCTCGTTCGTTAGGTCCAGTTAAAATCAATTATTTTAATTAATTTTTTAAATTTTTATAAAAAAATATGCATAAAAATTGACAGAATGATATAACAATTTGGAATGATGTTTTGACTAAACAAAAATGCTTTAGAGTTCTAATATAAGAGTTCTAATAGCTCTAATGGGAAGGTGGGACCTACTCTGATGTGATGTTTGTGCCTTATTTTGTTTTGTTTTGTTTTTTTTTTTTCTTTGACACATCACTAGAGTTCAAATTAGAGCTCTAGATTTAGAGCTCTCTAGCATTTTCCTTTGACTAAAAATCAAAGTCCACAAACGGGGCCTTGGGCGCCTGATCTCTTACACGTGTCTTTGCCATGATAAGTACAATAGTTTTGACCACACGGCGATTCATAGTATCAATACCATATTGAGACCCACGTCCCCCATTTGGAATTTGAAATCACTCCCCTCTCTAAAGAGACGTTATAGACTTTTAACTTTTATGTACAAATAAAATAATTACTACTTTTTTTTTTGCAACATTTTTGAAAAACACTATTTATTGTCTTTCTTTTAAAAAAAAAAAAATTAATTTAATTTGCATTTTACAGTCTGTTCTGTTTCCATTTAATGCTTGAACTACGCGATATATTCAAGAAAAATTGGAGCTTTCTCTTCTCTCTCTCTCTCTCTGCAATTCATCACTCTTTCTCTCTATAACCCAAGACTTGCGAGGAGAGAGTAGATCAGAGACGAATCTTTGGAAGGTGTTCGTGTAAGTTTCTTTTTGTAAATGGGTTTTGTTTCATTATATTCATATTTGATTTGATGATTGAACTGGGGTTTTTTTTATTTGGGTTTCTGTGATTAGATGGAGTGAATTGATTATGGGTTTTGATGTTTTGTTGTTTTTGGAGTTAGTCAAACGAGAATAGTATTTAACTTTTTGTACTCGATTTCTGTGAATGGAGAGATTTGGAATAGTTTGGTTTCTATTGTTCTGTTTGTTTCCTGAGAAAATGTAGGAAAACACTACCAAGAAAACAGAATATTATGTTAAAGTTTGAAACTTTCCATGTAATGTAATATATTTCATTTCATCTGCAAGACGATAGTAATTTGAGTTTCTTCAAATGTACAGTTTGGCATAATTCCAATTTTCAGATGATGATCATTAGCCAAATAAAATGGACACAGAGAAACACCCTTTGGTGTGGATTCAAGTTTGTAGAAAGATTAAATATAAATGGAATACTCTGAACTTTATAGATAGACTCTGATCTTGATTCCTATTGAGTTCAAAATAAATTTTGACAAAGTTTGTGAAGTGTATCCTAGAGAGGTGTAGTCGGACAATGTAGCACTCAAAATCTTGGTAACTACCATAGAAATCAGAGGACAATATTGGACTGTAAAGGACGCGAAAAAAAAGGTTGCTTGAAGAAATTTACAATGGCTTTTTTTTTTTTAGGGGGGGGGGGGGGGGGGTGCGTGGCCGCGTGGGCAGTGGGGTTTGCTTAAGGAAGTTCAGCCCTGCATTTTGGTTCTTAATCTTTAAGCACCAACTGAGTAGAAAGTTTGATAGTTCTAGAAAATTTCAATTTTGTTTAAGAAAAATTTATTGATAATTCCCAATTATTTCTGTAAGATAGCAAATGTGTAAACCTTAATAAATTATAGTTCCTCTTTTTTTCTTTTTCTTTTTTTAATAAGCTGATCTCTGCTGGACATTGACTTTCTCTATTCTTGGTAACAAACAAGGTGTATCAAGTTTCTCCAACTTATCATAGGAGAACTTTGGGACTACTGTACAAATCATAGAACTTGGTGGGTCCTTGTGAGAGAAAATGCAGCCAGTAGAAATTCAAAAGATTCCTCATTTGGGAAATGACCAATGGTTGAGTGTTTAAGAACCCATTATATGCAAATGTTTGGGAGTAGGACAAGTTCTATTTTGTTTAAATATTTCTTACTAGTAGTTCTTGATGTTTACGTAAGACAGCAATGTGTAATTCTTAACGAATTATGATTCATAATTGTTTGAGTTTTAGTTCCAGAAGTTTGTATTTGAGAATATCAATAGTCTAAGAATTAAATAACTTGTGGCATTTGATTAAGTTGCAGATGGATTTTGGTAATCCGAATTGTGTTTCTCTTCTCTCTGGATTCTTTCATTCATAAAAACAATAGTGCGCTTGATTTTTGGATGTGAAGATGGGGATTGAGAAACAAGGTTCCAAGCATGGAGGAGGTTATGTCGGTGGTTTCCTACAGCTGTTTGACTGGAATGCAAAATCACGGAAGAAGTTGTTCTCAAGCAAATCTGATTTATCAGGTATATAATTGAACTTCATATGTATAATCATTTCATATGATACTGATACATAAAGCATATGTTTTTATGTGTGTGTGCTCAATCTCTTTTTATAATTATTTGAGCACCTTCTTTCGTCTTTTCTTGTAGAGCAATCAAAACAGAAAAAGAGAAGTGATGGGAATCTGCCGATGACACGGTTTAATCTGGTGGGCATATGGTTATTCAGCACCATTGTTTATACATTTCTTGATTTGATGTGTGCATTCAATGTCAAGGCTGCGTATTATTGTTATTATTATTTTTTATTTTTTGCGACTATTGTTTTACCTCCAGATGGATGAAGATGAATTTGTAGCAGTTTCGAGTATCAAAGGAAGTAGTGACTATAGTTGTGCTTCGTCAGTGACTGATGAGGATGGATATGGAACTAGGGCACCCGGGGTAGTTGCCAGGCTAATGGGATTGGATTCCATGCCAACATCGAATACCACAGAGCCCTTCTCTACCCCATTTTTTGATTCTCAGTCCCTTCGAGATGCTCATTGTCACCGAAGAAAAATTGAATTTCATCACGACCATCAAAGCATGCATTCTGGAAATTTGCACAATAAGGCGGAGGTCCCTATTCAAAAGGCAATGGAGCCAAAGGAGCCAAAGCCTCTGAAAATGGTAAATAGGCCAATTGAGAAATTCCAAACTGAGATTTTACCTCCTAAATCAGCTAAATCAATTCCAATTACCCACCATAAGCTTTTGTCTCCAATCAAAAGCCCAGGTTTCATTCCACATAAGAATGCAGCTCACATAATGGAGGCAGCTGCTAAGATTATTGAACCCACACCTCCGGTTACTACTACCAAGGTCAAAATGCCTCTGCTTGGTACTCCCTCAGTTCCTTTGAAAGTTAGAGACTTGAAAGAGAAAGCAGAAGCTTCTCAACAATCACCATCGAGGCCAGTTGAAGCTTCTAGTTCTAGGAGGCCAGTTGAATCAAATGCTGCTAAGTTTCTCAAGGGGCAATCTATGAATAAGAGCTTGAATGGATCAGTAGATACAACATCGTTCAGGATTTTTTCTGATTCAGAAGATTGTTCAAGTGTGAAGAATAAGGGAAAATCTATTTCACTCGCACTCCAAGCAAAGGTCAATGTTCAGAGAAGAGAAGGCTTGAGTGCAAGCAGTAGCAGAAGTTCTTTTGGCCAGAAAGAACAGGGGGAGGCCATCTCAAGCCAGACATTTAAAAGTCAAACGAATGGCCAAAAGAGTTCACAGAAGAAACCTTCTGCACATAATGCTTCAAGTGTGCTCAGACAGAATAATCAGAAACAGAACTGCCTAAATGATAAAGAAAAGTTACCCTCAAAGTCCTCACTTTCTAACTCACAAGGTAGAAAAGTGTTATCTGGAGATTCTTCTGTAGGGAGACATAAGAACTTGAGTAAATTTGGAGGGAACTCCAAGGTTGGTTCGAGGAAGCTGGGGCCCGAGGTAACGGCTAATAAAAAAGAAGTGTCATATTCCAGCACAAAAAATGTTCCCCGCAAGAAACGATCTATAGATGGGAATTTCCTTGTGGATAAAAGTCCAGTCATTGATAGCATGTTGGTTGGTAAAACTGAGAAGCCAATTCAATCTAAATCAGTTGTAGATAGGCACTTAATTTGGGCTGAGGATAGCAAAAGGAAAGGCACTGATGTTGTTTCTTTTACATTCACATCTCCGTTGACACGATCAGCGTCTGCCTGTGAGATCTCAAGACAGGTGCCAGAGAAAAATAATGGTTTTTGTTCAGACTACAGAGGTAAAAAGTTGTCACTCAACTCAGATAGTGCAAATAGTACAAAGCTATCTTCCCCGGGACATAATGTGTCAGGAGCTGATGCGTTAAGCATTCTGTTGGAGCAAAAGCTAAGGGAATTAACTCATGGAGTCGAGTCTTCCTGCTACAAAGCCGGGACAGCTAGTTATTCTGCTTCGATTTTTCAAGATTTAGTATCCATTCCTAATGCAGAATCCACCATTCCAAAGTCACATGATAAAATGAGCCAAGGGATGGATATGGACAAACTGGGCGGGCATTATAGCTCCATTTTTTCTTCAACTGATTCATCATTGGGATTCATGACGAAACTGAAGCTTCAGGTATGTCTTATTTATGGGTTTTGTTAAGAAAGCTTAAAATAACTGTATATTCTTATGGTAAAATCCCTTATTTATTTTTGTTTTCCCCCTCTCTAATCTGTTGGGGAGCAGGGGAGGGGGGATTTAGTTGTGCTGCTCATCATTATTTATTGCTTTTATCTTGCTCAGTAATTTGCCAATCTATCAGCCAATTTGGCTTGTTTTTTATGACACTTCCTTAATTCATAAGAATCAAGTTTTTCTGCTCCTTAAGAATCAGCCAATTTTGATCTTTTTTAGTGAACGGTGTACACTTCAATTTTAAAATGTGGCTTATTGCTATTTGAAAGTGACTCTTTACTTTCATAATGTACTAGTTAGCATGCTGGATTGTTTCGAATGGTAATTGACTGAATTGCTGCAACATTTCCAGGTAACAGAAGAAATGGATGACTGCAGCAGCTATGATACAGAAGCCAGAAAGTTGCTCCCCTGTCGACATCCAAGTCCAATCTCCGTTCTTGAACATTCTTTTTTCACAGAAAGTTGCAACTCTTCAGATAGTGCAGACAGTAACAGTATAGAAGGTAAGTGTTGTGGATCTGCTAGCCTTAGTTTTAAGTTAACACGCACGAACACTTTAAGTTGCTATATCCATGTCAACATGTAGGACTCACGTCCAAACATGTGATATTATTTTTTAAATTTTCTTAGACCCGGATACACTTCGGACACTTAGGGGTGTACATGTCCATTGCTTGAACATATGAAATACATTAAGCTTGAACAAAATTACTAATATACAATAATAAAAGAAAAATAATGTAAATTTAATCTATTAATCCAATATCCTTTAAAATTTAGGAATTAGTGGTTTGTTGCATTTTTTAATTATCTTTGAATGAAATATTTATATATGACATATAATTAATATGTAAAAGTGTATATTTTGCAAGTGCCCCCCACTTGCCGTTTCTTGCATTGTTTGAAAATTATCGTGTTGACTCATCTCTGTCTGTGCTCCTTAGGTTTTAGGTATTTTGCCTCCACAAAGAGATCACTTTGATCATAGAAAATACTGAATATCTAGAATGTAATTCCAGGTATCAAGCAGTCCTCATCAGTTCAAGCTCAGGAAGTGCTCGGTATGAGTAATTTGAAGACGTTCCATTTACTGGAAGCCGATGCAGAATTATCAGACTCAGCTTCTTCTACATCTACTAGAACTGTTGCTAGAAGGAACCAAGCTACCTTAACCATGACTAATTTTGAGGGATCAGCCATTTGGGAATTGGAATATGTGAAAGAAATACTGTTTAATGTGGAGTTGATGTATAAGGACTTTACGTTAGGCCGTGCACGTGAGATCGTAAACCCTCATCTGTTTGATCAGTTGGAAAATCGGAAAGAGGTCCTAGAAAGTGAAGGAAAAGAGCCTAAGTTGAGGCGAAAGGTTTTATTCGATTGTGTCAGTGAATGTATGGACTTGAGATGCAGGCGTTACGCGAATGGGGGATCCAAAACATGGGCAAAAGGGTTGTCAACGTTGAGAAGAAAAGACCGGTTAGCTCAAGAAGTGTACAAGGAGATTTCAAGTTGGAGAGACTTGGGGGACTGTATGGTTGATGATCTTGTGGACAAGGATATGAGTAGCAATTATGGAAAATGGCTTGATTTTGAAGTCGAAGCATTTGAAATCGGAGTAGAGATCGAAGGTCAAATTCTTAATTCTTTGGTTAATGAACTGGTTGCTGATATTTTTCTGCTTTAATCTCGCTGATAAACTCCATTGTAAGTTAGTCCCCCACATTCATTTTCTTGGAGGGTTTTGCATCGTTTTTTGGATTGTTATTTTGTTCTTACAATCAATATTTATACAGTTTATTTGTTGTGATTTATTTGAACAGTCCTTGAAATCATAATCAGCACAATCAAGTAAAGGGGGGTTGTCTTTTCATGTGAAGTTGTGAAAACCTATCTGTTATGAATGTATTCTTTGTTATTGTTTGTGCTATGATTTTGCAATGTGATATACGTCAACAAATATATAATTTGTCGGCTCAAATTTAAATTTCAAAGAAAATACACACACTAAAACAATATCATTGTATTTCAACTTTTAACTTTGACAGTTGAATGTAAAATCATTGCAGAGATAAAATTATCCTAATAAGATTGGCCAAAAGGTAACAACGATAATGTTGATATTGGACTCTTGCTATAATTCTTCATGACTTGTGACTTGCATAAAGGTCAAACTCTAATGATTTTCATACAAGAAAATCTTCAGTGAAAGAAATTTTGGTTTCAAAATTAACTCAATAATGTTCAAGAAAATTTTAAGATATAGCACAGAAAAAGCCACAAGAATCACACGATAGAAGGACAAAGGCATGTCATATCTTATAGTTTAAAACAACCTTCATTTATGAAATAAGAAGATGTCAAACCACTTTGGGTTTAGTACAAAATAAGTTAAATTATATTTGGTTCTTGTAATGTCCCTCTTGTCAATTGTTTCTATGTAATTTTAATTGTATCAATTTTTATCTTTTTTATTTTTTGCATTGTGTTAATTTAGCCCAATTAACAATGAAATTTTAGAAATTGGACAAAAAAAATCAAAGAGCAAAACCCAATTTCTACAAGAAAGTTATCAATTGAAAGAAATTATGAAAATTCAAAAGTAAATTTGATGCCGTTATAACAAAAAAGACTAAATTGAGACAACAAATAAACTACAGATACAATTTGCATAGCTTATCCATCAAGGTTAGCCGGCCACTGTATGATCAGACCAAAATGGGAACTTTTATTGCCATTTATCATTGTTACACTGGAGCTTAGAAACACATAAATTGATTACATAGCTAGACATAGATTGTATATGAATTAATAAGATTTTTCAGAAGGATCCTATCAATAAATTCTATAAAATCTTATCCATTCATATGAATTTCGTTTTTTATTTCATGTTTGATTTTTGTATTCATATCAGAACTGAAAAATAAAACACTCTCCTACTTGGCAGATGCTATCATGCTACTGTCCCATAACCAAAAACTATCTTCCTCTTCATCCCCTAACTTGAGACCTTCATCGCAACTATCCCAGTTACAACCAACCCACTGATCAGAATCAAAGCATGAATTCATGGTCGGCAACGGATACGAATACCACTCTCCAAATTCTGAGTTTGAGCATAAAAACCCACATTTAATCTCCTCAAATCCATTCACATTTTCACCCAAAACCCTGTTTTCTCTTTCCTCATCAACTCTAGCTTCCATGATAATGTTGTTGTGCACCATGTCATTTTCTAGCTCTTTATATGGTCCCAACACCACCACCTTTTCTTTCTCCTCAGAAGAATTGGTTACTTGATCACCAAGGCACATAACTTCACTGTCCATGCAAGAACCATGCAGTAGTACACCACCAACCTGTCCTCCTCTCTCTACAGTCTGTTCATCCAAATTCATTCTTTCTCTCTCCTCTGCTAGTCCTACATTGGCAGCAGATGGTACTTTCTTCTTGTACTTTTTGGCGTCGGATCGGCTGACTCGGCCCCTTTGGCTTGGCTTGAATGTGGCAGCCATTTTGGCAGTGGGAATGGAGGAGGTGGGTACAGATTCACCATCATTGGGGATTTTGTAGTAAATTTTTCTGCTCAGATGAGAGTTCCAATAGTTCTTTATCTCATTATCTGTCCTTCCTGGTAGATGGCTAGCTATCAAAGACCACCTACAACAAAAAAAAAATTCAAAATTAAAAAAAATTCATGATATTATTTAGCCCTCTAAACTGAGAGAGTAGTTGGAAATTTATAAATTCAAGGAAAAATTGTAACGGCAGTTTCTGTATTTTGATCTTGTGTTATTTTGGTTCCTGTAATTTCAATTAACTTGATTTCGACTCTTAATTTATGATTTTGTTTCAATTTAATCAAATTAATTACAACCTTCAGCATTTTTTTATGAAAAATATGCACATAAGTGGCATGTGTCATATTTTTTGAGAGTAAAATTATAAATTTACTAAGTTCGGTGAGTTAATCTCATCCAATTCAGTGATTATTTTCAGTCAAAAACACTAACAATATTATCAATTGAATCAAATTGATACAAAATTTAAAATTAAGGATCAAAATTATGTCAATTGAAAGTGTAAGGACCAAAATGGCACAATGAACAAAATATAAGGACCACTGATTTAATTTGCCCTAAATTCAAATAATAAAGTTTCTCCATTATCTAACGGTTTAAGTTTGTTTTTATAAGTTGATAGTTAACAATTCAATAAGAATAAAAATTGATTCATAAATACTAAACAAAAATGTGAAAAGATCTTTGAAATGAATTAAAAATATTTTAAAATTAGTGAAACCTGCCTTCGTGTTTTTTTTTTTTTTTTTTCATTTCTTATTTCCAAACCACTTCCTAGCAAGAGTCTTTAAATTTTTACCAAGCCTAACTTGCAAAATGGTGATTTTTCATGATTTTAGTGAACAAAACTATTTAATATAGCAGAGTGTTACTTCTAGTGCCAAATTAGAGTTGAATTTAATAATATTTTTGTTATATTATACTCTGACATCTAAATATTACTCTATTGCTAGAGATGCTCTAACTTAGGATGAAGAATTATAATTTTTCATGGTTTTTAGCTAAAAACCAAGTGGGGTTCAAGTGAGTTCTCATTCATGCTAATGCAGAGAAAGAGAACATATACTCAAAAGCAGACCTATTTCCCAAGGAAGCATGCAAGTTCACAATGGTGGTTTCCTCTTCAGCAGTGATGTTCCCTCTCTTCAAGTTCCCTCTTAGGTAATTCACCCATCTCAATCTGCAACTCTTTCCACACCTCAACAGCCCTATTTTTTAAAACATAATAACGTGATGTTGCTTTTCAAATAACTAAATCAACACACTTACATTCTTACCACAAAAATGCATGCTTTACAAATTAGAAGTGCTATTAACTCAAAAAAATATGCAAAATTTGAGTCTACCGCGTAGATTTAAATTTGGTGTGATATAGGTCATATTAAAAATGAATCTAGTTTGCACAATTTAAATTTTGAATAATTTTCTAAGTACCTAGCGTTGTTAATGATACCTGCATTTTTGGGCAATGCCCTCCATGAGACTTCTCCATTGCTTTGGATGTACTTTATCAAGGTTTGATCTTCTTCTGCTGTCCATCTTCCTTTCCTTAATCCCACTTTTTCACAACAAGGTGCTCTACCCATCTCTCCACAAGAGAGAGAGAGAGAGAGAGAGAGAGAGAAGTATTGTAATTGTAGTGTCTATGGATTGATGATTGATTTATATATCGTCTGTGGAAGCATGGAATTTAGTGTGAGTGAGACACAAAAAGGTGGCAAGACTACTTTATGTAAATGAGGAACATATATAGGAATAAAAATTGAATTTTCTGTTTTTTGTTTTTCTTTTTTGAGAAATGATAGCTAGAAAGAGAATATAGGGAAAAAAATTACAACTCATTGGTATAAAACTCGAACTCAAATTTTACACAAGCTTTTCTTTGTCTTTTTACCAATTAAAGATATAAGAGAGAATTATCTTAAATATTTTTATTAATTGTCATATTATTGAATTTGAAAATTAAATTTAACATCTAAACTAGAATAGCAATGTGGTTTTCTATTTAAATTTAACCACTGATCTGAGCACAAAATCAACCCAACATGAAAACCCTCTTAGCCATGACAAGTTATTCAATCATCATTACTATTATCTCGGTCGGGCTTTTTTAAGTTTAAAATTAAATTGAACAGTAATGTTTGGACTCGTACAATGGATGTCATTTTTATGATCTAAATCGTTTATATTGTAAGATATTCCGTATGTATTATTTATAAAAAATTAGATCAATTCGATAATTATAAACATTTTCATTTTGTGACATTTTTTCAACAAAATAGACTAGTTTGTTTATTAAAATAAAATAAATCATCTTTTTTTTAATATAGATAAACGTGATAAAATGGAAATATTACTATTATCAGACTGATTTAATATTTTTATTTTATTTTATAAATTATATGAATAATTCAGATTATTATAGGTTTTACAAATCTAAACAACACAGTGAAATTCAAATTTAAATTTGAAAAACGTCCAACCCTTATCGTTTGGTTGTAAGCATTTCAATTTTATTTATTTATAAACTTGTCAGATTTCATGGGAACGATCCTAAATGAACTTATCCTCTAGAACACTTGTTTGTTTGGGCGGACTGGATTAGTATTCCCATGACTAATAGTCTTAGGACTACCAATCTGTTGGATTACGTATCCTATCTTAACTAATAGTCAAGTTTAAAATAATTAATCCGTACTTCAATTGTTTAACCAAACATTGGATTAATAATTTTATTGGACTATTAGTCCAATCCCAAGCTCATGTCCATCCAAACAAACATGGCCTTTGTTTAGTGGTAAATATTATCAAATGTCTCTCTTCTATTGTTTAATAATGTGTTTCAAAAATTAAAAAATAAAATAAATTCAATGAATTTTTTTTATTTCTTTAATAACAATACTAAAAATACACATAAATAGATAAAATTTTATTAGATTTATTTGTGGGGTCAACTCCTTAAAAATTCTATCAATCTATTTATTTTCCTTGTCTGGTTATGTGTTTATACACTTATTATTTTTCAAATCCTTTCAGCATTAAGTAAATTTTTAAAATTGTACATTCTTTCTTAACATATATTCTAAAGGCATGTGTTAACAAATATATATGTATATATATATATATAGTTTATACGAAAAGACAATTGTTTGGAAGATGCTCCTATAATAAAGATTTGGATAAATTACATTTTTCCTTTCTATATTTGGTTACTTTTCTATTTTGGTTTTTAAATTTTTTTTTTATTTTGATCATTCATATTTTAATTTTTTGTCAATTTACTCTTAAAATTTATTTTTGTTGAAAACTAGACAAAAAATAATACATTAATCGTCACGTGATATAAAAATATTTTATTATATATAACTTACATTTATAATACAATCTTAAATTTTAAACAAAAATTAATTTTAAAAATAAATTAAATAATAAATTTTAAAAATTAAAGTGAAAAAATAACTAAATATAAAAAGAATAAAGTGTAATTTACCTAACGATCTCCGAATGTATGGGCCGACAAATTCATTGGGAAGACGATATCTACTAACTGTTCTTTCATGCATTTATGGCATGCAACTACTTAGCTCTATCGTTGTAAGATTTTTAGGCCGTTTGTTTTGTGTATTATGTTGGATGTGATTGTTTGTCAAAGGATAGTTACTGAAAAAATTGCTAATGTAAAGATGGTTAGTAAAGGTATTAAATAAAAAGATAAATTATATTAATAGTTTCTATACGTGTCACTTTGGTTCTTAACTTTTTAATTGTAATATATTTGATTCTGAATTTTAAATTTTGTTCTAAATAAAGACAACTGAAAATACCATTGTTTAATTTCAAGGGAAAAATCGTCAATTTAATAAAATATAAACTAATTTGATAAAAATAAATGTAAAAAAATATTTTTAATTTCTTAAAAATTATTTTTATCTACCAATGATAAAAATTGATAAAACTTAATAAAAATTACATGATTAATTTTTAAAAATTAATTTTACACGATTATCATTCAAACACATAATAAAAATTAATTTGATAAAATAAATAAATAAATGTCTAAAAGATTTATTAATTTTACATAATTTTGTTTTTAGTGGGTAGAAATAATTTTTAAAAATTCAAAAATATTTGTTTGATATTTATTTTTGTCAAATTAGTTTATATTTTATCAAATTGACAATTTTACCCTTGAAAAATCTAATGATATTTTCAACTGTCCTTATTTGGAACAAGATTCAAAGTTTATGGTCAAATGTGTCGCAATTGAAATGTTAGGAACCAAAATGACACAAGCCCCAAACTATAGGGACTATTAGTATAATTCACCCTAAATAAAAATGTTTATTTTTTTGATGACGTAGAAGATGATTAGTGATGGGATTGTTAAATTATTTTTATATAAAATAAATAAATAAATTATTTCTATGTTAAAAAAAATTAAAACAGATATTAAAATAAACAGGTGTACTTGGTAAAAAAATAAAATTAAAAAAATAATTTTTTATATAAAATAGATTAAATTTGTTCATTATTTTTCTAATATCATTCAAAATTCAGTCAAGCTAATCCCCTTACTGAAGAAGATTACTAAATCCTTCACACTAACAATCTTACCTCCCAAAAATCAACACCAAACAAAGCCAACATAATATAAAATTTTAGAAATTTTACGAACAACTTAAAAAGTACTTCCTTAAAAACGATGTTTCAATTTTCAGAATTAATTTGTCAAATAAATTTTCGTGATTAATTTTTTTTTAATTTTTAAAACAAATAAATGAAAATACTACTAAACACGTGCTACGCATGTGTTGGTGGTGTCATGTTCTATGCAAATTCATGACATACAGCCTATGAATACCAACCAAAGCTTAAAGAAGCAACTATGTGGCATCTTCTTGCACAGAATTTCAACACCACTAGATCTAGCCAGAATTTCTAGGCTCCTCACAAATTTAATAATAGAAATATATCATCTTTATAAATAAAATATATATATATATATATATATTGTTTGGTTTAATTTTAAAATCATAATTTACGTGTGGAGTTATATTTTAAAAGATAAGTTTTAAAAAGAGAAAATTTGTTTGGTTATGAATTTTGAATTGTATTTTGAATTGTTTTGGATTTATTTTTTAAAATATTTAAAAAAATTCTTTATTTTATTTTTTTAGGGTAAATATTTTTTATTGTAAATATTTATTTATTTATTTATTTTAATGTGCGATGTATTTATTACATTTGTGCACTGTATTTTTTAAAATATAATATTTAAAGATTTTTAAAAAATTATTTTAAATATTTTCTTATTTTTTATTTTAAATATTTTTTTATATTTTAAAAATTTTTGAATCGCCATATATATATAAATCATAACAAATTATTTGGCCAATACTTAAAAAAATAAAAAAATATTTTTTTTAAAAAAAAAATTTAAAAATAAAATAAAAAACTTTTTCTGAATTTTTTTTTCTTTTTGGTTTTAAAAATAGAATTTTGAAAAGAATTTTGAGTTGAATGTTTGATTATGAGATTTTAAAAAAAAAATTATTTATTTATTTTATTGGAATGATGATTTTAAAATAAAACCAAACACTAGCTATATCTTTCGGTTCCTACAGAACTCCCACAGCACAAGGTGCAATCACAACCTCTAGACTTCATTACAACTTGTACAACAAATTTACATAATTGATACTAAGAAAGATTAAAATAAAAAGAAAAAGCGATATTGTAACACAACCCGAAGAAGAATGGTAGGCCATCTTGTTCCTCTAGAGAATTTCTACACCGCAAGATGAAAGTCACAGTATAAAACATGTGGTCCAATGCCACGTTCAAAGCTCACTGACGGATTCATATTCAGTTGCTAGACTAGATGTAGAGTTAAGTTGTACTGTTTAAAAAGGGACCACAGTGAGAACTCACTAGAGTCACAAACATTTTCCTTGGTACATGTTTTTGTACCCAAACAAAGCATATAAAAATCCATATAAAATTGAAACATATTCCCCACCATTTACCCTCCTTCAATTAATACTACCATACATGTTTTTGTACCCAAACAAAGCATATAATGGTCCATATAAAATTGAAACATATTCCCCACCATTTACCCTCCTTGAATTAATGCTACCATGAAAAACTTAGATCTCTTGTATTGTTTGTACGAATTGAATTAGATTGAATTAATATTTTTTAAATTATTAGAATTTTATATTGTGTATTCTATTCTTAATTTAATTTCTCCAATTTTGAAACATCAAACCATATTATTTATTTGTTAAATTAACTCCAAAATAGTAATGAAAATATCAAATTATTTCAAATTGAAAACAAAAAGACTACATTATCCCAAAATTTTATTATATATATTTATTTATTTATTCAACCAAAATATAGTTACACGATATTTAAACATGTTATAACAATTTTTTAGTAAAAATAATATTAAAATGTATAAACTCATATATTTATCGTCTTATTGTGTTGTCCTGATCTGTTAACTTTGAGTATGATTCATATTGATTAATATATCGTGTTGTAAATTTCACGCAAGGGATCACAATCAAAATAAATAAAATTCACAGATTCTAATTTTAAAATATATTTTTAACAGTTTGGAAAAGACAAAATTGTTATGCGACAGAAGCAGGTGAACTCGCAATGACTGAGAGAAGGTATAATTATGAACCTTTAAGCCTTCCACACCAAACCTCTCATACGAGAGTGTGATCTCGTTTAGAAAGTTAGCTATTGTAGGTTATTTTAATTTTTAATTATTTTAAACATTATTTGATATAAATTAAATAAATGTACTTATTTAAGTCACATTGTCTTTTAACTTTTCTACATAAAAAAATAAACTTATTTAGATCATTCTAAACAGCATCTTAAGAGGCTAAAATAGTTGAGTTTAAAAAGAGAGTTAAATTATTTTGTAATTGAATGCGATGTTTGTAAGAGAGAAAATAAAATGATTATAAATTTGATATGATATTTTGTCTTATTGACTATTTTAACCCAAAAAGCCAAAAATCCCTTCTTCCCAAACACCCCCTAGGAGTTACACTGTGTAGAGTACCCAGGTACCCATACAATTTTCACATCACTCGGTGTGAAAGAAATGTACTTTGCTCTCTTTCCATCAAATTCTATTCACAAATCCGGGTGAATTTACAATATCGTCATCGGCTGAAAGGTGTTTACAAATGATTCTGTTTTCAAAAAACACTTTATTTTTTTTTTCTTCCTTTTGTTATAACAATTAAGGAATGCAAACTCACCGCAGATCTACCACATCAAACTTCAATTTGGGGTTCATATAAACATGAGAACAGTGCTCATAGATTGGAGTCCCATCCTCGGGCTCCTCATGAGGATGAAAGCCACGCTGTTGACAATTTCGAATAACAGAAACACCACCTGGGTCGGACAGGTGAAAGATTCCATGCGGACTGTAGTAATATAAAAGACAACGAAAATCAAAATTTGAAGGAAAAAAAGAAAACCGAAATCATATCTACAGAATTATAAATAGCCAGTAATAGTACACATATGCATTATCAACCCTACATATGCATTATCAACACGTGACCAGCCAAGAAGTCGAACCTGTCGGTCAAACTGGTAAGCAACCGACAACTTATAGTTCACCCGCCCCTTTGGAATTCCAACAGTCATTCAAATTCTAAACACAGGGACAAAACCTTGGCCCATATGTTTTGCATGTGCAATATTGTCCAACATGGTTCCCATTATTGCCCATCTTTCAATCAGTTTTTCAAGGTAGTGAGCTTTTGCATCTCACAATTCCAAACACCAGGAAAAACCCTTGGCTTGATGTACACAGGATGTCTAGAAAAAACACCAACGGCTTGTAGCCCAATGGCATCACCCCAACACTCGTATGAGGGGTAGGGGGTTCAAACCTCGCCAAAGTCAAGGTTAGGGTGTGTAAGCTTCATGAGTTCTTATCCATATCACCTACCATTTGTAGCAGGTTCACCCCCATACCCTTAAGAGTAAATATATATCCAGTATTTCGGTCTTCCAAAAAAAGGATGTCTAGAAAAGCAGGTAACTCAACAAAATGCACAAGTTTGGAAAAAGGCAACTCCATCCCTTTGAACGACAAACTTATTCCTTTCTTTCCCACAGTAAAATCTGAACTATACTAAGACCAGTAAATTAACTAGATTAAGAAATAGGCACATGAAAAAAACACAGATTTTAGTTTTTCAACATTTTTTCTCTTGGCTTTTGAAGGCTTTGTTTGGAACTTGGGTTTGAGTGAGGATTTATCAAGGGAAAGTAAAAAAGGGAGGGGAAAATCACAAAAATAAAAGATAGATTTTTGACACTTTTCCCTTTCTTTTGCTTTTTTTCCTTTCGCTCCCCTTACATCCCACCTCAAATCCATGATCCAAACACAACATAAAAGAATCCAACCAATACCTGGTTCCTAGGCACATGCAATCCCCTCCTTCCACACATACCAGGAAATTCACAATTTAAAATCACTAGTAGTAAATTCAAAACCTTCATTATGAACAATTTTTTAAAACATATAAATGAAAAAGGCTATACGTCACTTATTTTTTTTCCCCTGTTTATATCAACAAATCACATGGCAAGATGTTATTTGCTTTCATTAATTGCTTAATAACTATCTCAAAACAAATGAATAAATCATGAGTATTCATGCAAGAGGTAATATAAAATGGTGACAAAAAATGGGTAACAAATAACATTTCTCTATATAAATAGCATGAAATGCAAGGGAACTGGGAGAATAGAACTCTACCTGCATGTGTCTGTGGGAGCCATAACAATTGCGACAGCTTCTGGTAGCATGATCTAAGAAAAAGTAACAGAACAAAATACTTAAAATGGATTATAAATGCAGTTAAGTAGGATGGTGAAGGAAACAGAAGTGGAGAACCACTAGTAGACAAGGATGGTTTAGCCATGGCTGAAAAAGAGCAAGTCCCTATAGCCCCGACCAATGTGCCATTGTCTATTGGACTGCTTAAACAATAATACATTCTCAAGTTACTCTTTTATGTTTAGTTGTTTGTTTATTCAATCATCTTCTGCAAAAACACTAAGGAATGCACTTCTAAGAAGCACATAATGTTTTCTTTTTCATATTGATAATTGGCTGTTGACATAGCACTTTAGCACAAACCAATACATGAATTGAGGTAACTTAAAACTGCATAAATGAACTCAAGAAATAAATAATATGTGTGAATAAGGTTAATTACCTGATATGAGTAATGGGTGTGCAGATCAACCGACGACATAAAACAAGTCTGTGATGGGTGTGTCTGAAAAATCAAAGTACGAATTTGTGAATAATTGAGTAGATAGATTTTTTTTTTCATTTTTTTTTATATAAAAAAACTACCAAACATAATAAATTTACATCCATCAAAAACATAGACCAATTTGCTGCTTCTAGACCAGGCAAAATAAGAGTTCTTATGGACCAAAAGCTCTTCAATTGACTGGAGAACTTTTTATCCACAAACCAAAAGCCAGAAAAGGGATAAAGAGTTTCGGGCCAATCTTACATCATTTCCGTTGTTCTCATTTGGAAACGTAAATTGTTTTCAAATCCTTATCATTTTCTTATGGGTTTAAATTTTTTTTTTAAAGATAAATTTATGGGTTTGACTTTTTGACAACTGGAAAAACAGTTTAAACTGCTACTTGAAAATGGTTTGTTGTCAGGAATTTTTTTGAAAATAGTTTTACAAATATGTTTTCTGTATCTTTTCATTTCTTCTATTCTCATAAACAAAAAACATTTTTAGAAAGCAATGCCAAATGGGCCCATCGTTTCTTGTTTCTTATTTGTAGTATCCTAAGTAAGGTTCAATGGTACAAGTGTGACACCACAAAGAAATTCAACTTGCTAAGCAAAAAAATATATGCTAAGTAAAAATGCCACCAATGTAGAAAGACAGAAACAACAAACTTTATTTTTAGGGTAAACCAACCAAAAGCAAAAGGACTACGTTGAAAGTAAACAAAATGGTGCATAAATAAATCTGCATGAATTGGAAGGCAGACATAAGCAAACCATAGCAACTGACAATTAAACAATGATAGTTAAAACAGATTGATATCTACTCACAAAAATCATATTTACCATAAAACAATTTTGCCTAAATGAAACCAAATCAGCACTCAAGAGGTTATCTACTTAAAGAGACCACATATACTCATATTACACTACAAGCCTGATATATATGCAGCACCAAAGCATTTAGGGGTTGTTTGGGATGTCCTAAATAAGTGCACTTTTTGACTTTTTATGAAATATGGGTTGGATATGGGTTGGGTTTGAAATGATGTGATAGAGAGGTGATGTGACTTAAATAAGATAGTGACTTTTTGACTTTTTAAATTTTTTTGAGGATGCCAAACCTGGCTTTAAAACAACTTTAACAGTGACATAAACAAATTCTCCCAACTAAGCATAACTATCTATATGGTCACCACCACCTTGTCACACATTAAGGCCTTGTTTGAGAACTTGACTATTTTAGTTGGCTTTTTGGCTATTTTATGAGATGAAAAAAAATTGTGTTTGGAATGATTTGTATATTTTTTTAGTAGTTGAATAGATGGTTGTGAGAGAAAAAGTGATTGATTGATATATAGGATGTGAGACTTTGTCTAATTGGCTATTTTAGCCAAAATCCTAGTTGCCAATCAAGGCCTAAATTATATATAAGTTTGGGTAAATTACAAATACATGTCCTGAGATTTGCTTAAAGTATAGATTGCCCCCTGTGGTTCGGAAAATTACAAATACCTCATTGTTAGTATTTTTTATTTAACAGAATTAATTAAAAAAATGAAATTCATAATTGCTCTCCTATACAATAATAAAATTACCTAATTATTAATTGAAACATATTTCTAAGATTATTAAAAATTGTTAATTGACTTGATGATTTATTAATAAAATGGACGATTTGTTATGAAATTAGAAACCTCAGGGCGTAGAATGTAATTTCCAAAACCACAGGAGAGTAATTCATATTTTAGGCCAAGTTTGGGAAGTTGAAAATAATCCATCTTTTTATCTTTTTATCTTTTTTCCATCACATCACCTCTCTACTTTTCTGCACATCTTTTCGTAAAAAGACAAAAAGTGCACTTATTTAGGTCATCCCAAACAACCCTTTATCAAACCTCAGGGGGCGTATTTGTAATTTACCCAATAAGTTCTATTAAGTGCGCAGACAAAAGGCTCTTCCATGGATTTGAGCAACTTTAACTTCAGTCAAGCCACAAATTATTAAAAAAAAAGAAAAAAGAAAAAAGTTTTTATTTAGTATGCAAAGCAAGATAATAAGTAGAACACAACTAATTCAGTAGAACAAATAACACTAAGTTGTCAACAAGGTACTGAAACACTTACATGGATCCACCCAAGAGGAAAAAGTGAATATTTGTCTTGGACGTCAAAAATTTCTTCTTCATTCAAGGTTTGACACTGAACATTAAAAAATGTATTGATAAGTATCATTAAAATTATCAATAGCTACAAATAAAAAACTGCCATCGTGAAACCAATGAACTCTGTTAGACTGTTTACACAGACTCGCTAGATTGCCAAAATGGCCCACCATACCCACATGGACACTACATGACATGGCTGCAGGTATGGGGCACGACTCGACATCAATGACACACACAGACGCTTTCTATAAGATTTGATGCCACTACTGTGGAACGGCTATGACTGAGTTCCCTCAGACCTTTAAGTGTTTTCACAACAACAATGACAACAAAATTTATTCTACTGTTATTTTTTATTTTTTTTCCAAATATCAAGAGACTAACTACGATATTTTGCCCATGTTTTAAAATTGCAACTTATGAAAAAATATTTTCATCCAAACCCTTAACTTAAATTGCTTTCTTTCATAACCACCCCATCTCCATTTTAGGATACATTAACTAGTGAGGAATGTTGCTTCATTTGTATCAGTGGCAACAGCATGATAAATATATCAAAATGGAAAATGGGACGATTCTGGCATTTTTAGATATCATATCACTTAATCTTAGAACCTTAGTTCTACCAAACAAATACCAAAGTTGTACTCGATTTGCAATTAGCTATTTATTAGTTTCAAGTTGACAACATCAAAAACTGACAAAGCTGAAATATCAAGACAGAAATATACAAAACTTAAAATTAAAATTAAAAAAAAAAAGAAGAGGAGAAATCAGGCGAGAACTAACAACGCCACACTAATTGACACACTACAGAAAAATTATCTTACCGAATCTGAAGTTGACTCTTGCTTTGGGACTATCAGTGTAGTGATATGGAACACCCTGTTTTTCTACAAAATGTGATCGAGTACATAAGTAACCACAAGTATAAAATATCTAAACATAGTTATCATTTTCTTTTTGTATTCACAAATCTTGTGCCAATTACCAATGAACCAGCAAGAACACCACATGTTTCTAAATTTTTTGCAGTATTTTCTCGTGCCAATCTCAAAAAATCATCCATCATTTTTACTGGCTGCAATGAAGGTTAAACAAAACTAGTATCATGTCAGCAAGAATAAAAAATCAACATAAAACGTTATGTAGGCATAAAATTGTAATCAAAACAGAAATTGCCAAGAACTGTGGGAATTGTGTTATCAGAGTTATGATCAAAATTCAGTACACAAAACCTACAATGTGTAAATGCTGATAGGAATTAGAGCCAATCATCCCATCCTGAAAAGGTTTTGCTGGTCCAGGTCTCGGATCTGCAACTCTTGATGGAGAAATTGGCAGAAAATCTGGATGTACTTGAGCAAGAACAGGAGGTGGAGAAGGTTGCCTAATATTTCCCAACACAAGAGGAGCATTGCTTGCTTCATTATTTAAGGGCAGACAAGAGTCATCAGCAGGAAGTGACCATCTTCCATCATCCAAAGACAGCAATGATTCCATGGTAGATTTATCCACTCCTGACTCACCATCTTTTACTTCCTGAAGGTCATATTGTGCAACCTCCTGATTCAGGCTATAACCCAGGATAACACCAGGAAGAAAATGTTACAAAAGGGCTAAGTTTGGGGAGAAACATAACATAAAGCAACAAGGGGATAATTAGATAGTTTTGGTACATAAGAATGCCTCAAGAAAAACTAATTAAAAGTATAAAACGAGGTAGTAACAGAAGTACAAGGTTGCTATAGCCCTGACCTTGAATTTTCATTTGGAGTCAAGTCAGTATTGCTTGGATAGTGAACCTGCATTGTACAATGGGATTAAACTTAAAAGAGTTCAAAAATCAACACAAAATGAAATGCAACCTGACAAATTTTACCTTTATCTCTGGGCTAGGTCCCAACCACTGACCCCGAAGACCATTTGGGCCCAAAAAAGAGTGTCTAGACAGAGTTTCCTTATTTGGCAGAGGTATATTAAGAGGTCTGCATGTTTTTAAGGAATTGTCAGCACATTTATCCTTATAAAAATTGGCATACCAAAAATAAACAGGTTTATGATTTTATAGCCACAAACAATAATCAGTTCTAGCAATAAATACACTAATCTCCATAAACCACGAAAAATAAATAAATAAATAAATTTTGAGACATGCTATTTATACAAAAGCAATGACTGTCTAAGCGAAAAATGGTTTGCAAGGAAATGAATCAAAGGACAAGAAGGCATCTAAAAAAGCAAGACAGCACCAAAGGCACCATCCACATAAATTAGAACTGCCTATGCCTCAACTTCCATATGATGAATAACCACCAAAATCTTTGGCCACCCACTACAAGTAACTAATATCTACCCTATAAATGATGATGATGATGTTGTTTAAAGAACTCTCAGGAATGATGATGATGATAATATAATATTGAGGTGATTATATGAACCACAAAGCCCAGCTAGACTAGCACATGAAGGCCTTTCAGTCCAATGTTGTCATCCTTCCACCATATCTACCCTATAAACAAACCAACTTCTAGACACTTCCAGATTAATCCCAGTAGCGATGTCAACAAATTTGGGAGGCTATAGAAGAAGCAGGAGTTTCAAAAATCCATAATAGAAAACTCTAGTCAAGATTAGAAACTTTTGGCAAATATAGTGTTGAAATTGCTGATCCTTCACTGGTCCTAAAAGAAAAGGTTAACCAAGCTATTCTCTTGAGGCCTCCACATTCAGATTTAGAGGACTGCTAACAAAGGTCTCTATCAAATTAAGGGTTCCCCAAATGCCATTCAATGGATGAAAGGAAATGAATAGACCAAGGAAACCTACCAATGTGTATATAATTAAAAGAGCCATTAAGGAGAAAATTTTATTTCGGGTTCATGAATAAAACCCCATGTTTTGTGGAAAAAATTAGTTAACCTGAAAGTGGCAGGCAAAAGTGCTTCCCAACTACTCTACATTCCGAAATATCATAAACTGTCAGTATCCATTGCACATTGTACCAGTACCACAAATATTAAGCTATATTGCTCCCAAAATTTAAAAAGCCACTTTGATTCTACATTGGGAGAAAAGTCCAATTTAGGCACTTTACATGTGTTGGAAACATTGAGATGAAAGGAAGCTGAGCATCATCAGCCATAAACACATGTATCATCATAGTTATTACCCACCTTGGACACCACCATTAGCAGAAAGAATTCGCAAATCAAATTTGTTAGTCTCACACTCGGTTTAACAATGCCTTCTCAAGGGCATTTGGTTGAGAAATATAACACATTATTTCATGATCAGCATATTATGTTAAGACGTCCTAAAGCATATCTTTCCCATTTCAATGTGGACAAAAGAGACACCCTTCAAAACATTGGCCAGTTTGCCACTAGCAACTTGCTCAAAGAACAATCTTCAAAACTATAACAATCCGTCCAGAAACTAATCTAAGCAATACACAAATAAAAGACAGCCATTTACAGGCTTTATTTTTAAAAAATATGATTGTACTAATGAGCTACTCACAGCTTCCCGAATTGTGAGTCGATTGAATTTGTCGGTAAAATTTGAGTATAATTATTGTTCTGCTTCCGTGAAGACAAAGGTGCTTTTCTGACTGGCTGCAACCACATGTAAAGAAGGGTAAGAAGAAGAGGAACCCACAAATGCCAAATTATGGAAATAAAATCTGAAAAACAAGATAACAAGTAACAACTGAACTTAACTGAGGCTTTATACAAACATTGTGCAGATAAAAAAGATATGCATAACTAGAAAATAACGTTATGGCTGGGATGCCTTGAGGACTAGCAACGGACATATGAGATAAATAAACAAAACTCTCATCAAGTCATATGAGATGAACGAACAAAGCTCTCCTCAAGAGAGAGGCGAAAATGAAATATATGTCTAGATCTGGAAGTGCGCTTCCTTTAAACTTCATTGAACAAAACAAACTTGAACAATCGAATTAATACCAACTAACTGCTATAAATTAAAAAATCAAATATTTTAAGAACCATCCGCTTTAACAGAAATAAATACAAACAGACAGGAAGAAAACAACACATCATTCACGCAATAAAAATAAATGTACTGGCTTAATACCGGCGTATTATTGAGGCTCAAAGAAGCTTTCCTATTGACAGGTGGCCATTCCAAAAGTGATGCCTCTGAACCATATGAAGTTCTTTCTTGGGCATCAAATTGATGTTCTTGAGTCCCTGCATGAGCTTTGTTCAGTTCATTCAGTAGACGTCGGAATTTCGGCTGCAAAGATTCAAGCTCGTCCAGCACAGCTAATGATTTCTGGAGAAAACAACAGAGACAAGCCAAAAATGATTTTTTGTAACAAAAACTTCTGAACATGGTTTATATTAATTAGATTAAAGTATAATACCAGTAAATTCTACTCACCTTCTTGTAAAATGCTCTTTCTTTTGGAAGCAAAACCTGGTAATCTCGATGGAATGGTATAGTTTCAGACACCAAACTGGCAAAATAAATAATTAAGCATACACATACATACTTTTCTGCAAAGTCAGCAATTTGAAAGAAAGCAAGCAGCATTCTCCTTAACATACCTTGAATATCTAAGAAGTATGATATACAAGTCTATAACGTTGTTCTCCTCCCGATAAATACTTGCCTGGACATTAGAAATTTCCCAACAGATAAAGTACAGTACATCAGAAAGATAAGAGGGGAGGAAAATCAACAATATGATTACAACTTTATTTTGCTTAGGAAATTATATAATAACACCACTAAATTCAAGAATGTTTATGCTACAGAAGCAATCTTCAGTGAAACAATAGATGGAATTTTTTAATGTACTTGAAAAAGTAGAAATATATTATTCACTTCAGAATCAATATCACTTTGCTAATGCATCCTTTTATGAACAGAAGTGTCATTTGATGCTGCTACCCTCCAGTGAACATACTTTCATTTTTTATATTACCCATTTACGTTTGAATATTCCCCAATTGTCCAGGTCCACAGCAAACAGAACATAACCATCCAAAGAAAAAAAGTGACTGCATGAATATCTGCATCACTAGAAAAAAATAATTAAAAAAAAAATTACAGAAACACATCAACAATCACAAAATAGATCCCCAGATGCTGGATGAGACTTCTTTTTCTTTCATTAGTTCGCTACCAAAATGCAGCTTTACTTATTACAATAAGCACTATATCCAAAATTCCAGAAGTAGCGTCTTGTCTCTATTACAGTTTTTTTCTCAAAAAAAAAAGCAAAATTAATACAGAAAATGCATCAACTATCTCAAAATAGATCCCCAAATGCTAGATGCAACTTCCTTTTTTACCACAAATTTGCTACCGAATGTAGCTTTACTTATTATAGTAAATACTAGGGTTGTGCATAATACCACCCAACTAGCCAAATCCACCCCATTCTGCTCCGCTCTGTGCGGTTTAGACAAATTGGCGGTATGGGTTGGGTGGGCGAGTGGAAGGTTTTTTTAAGGCGGGTTGGTTTGTGTGCTTTAAAATATACAACCCCAAATCTCGTTTTCTTTATTTCCCCAAAATTAATGAGTGTGGATTTAAGAAATTCAAGCAACCAATCCAGGCTGATATACATTATTCCGAACCCTTTTGTAACTTGTCTATGTTATAAATCCAATTTTAATGTTCTATTTTTTTTCATACATTCAGAAATATATTTCTACACTTCGTTTGATCTTTGTGAAAGCAAGTTTAAAGGAATGAATCTCAAGTTGTCAACCAAGAAGATTCAGACAAGATTGTAGAGCTGAATCTTATTTTATTAGATTTTATTTTTCTTTCATAAAAAGAGGTCCATTTACAAATGGTCATCACAAGGTTGAAAGTCAACCACTGCCCGCCTGAACCGCTAAGTTGATACCGTCCATATTTTTCAACTGACCTGCAGATTTTTTTATGGCGGCAAGTCAGTTGCAAACGGCAAATTAGCCAAGTTGATACCGTCCATATTCTTCTTCTTTTTTTTATCCTTAAACCGCCCCGCGCACACCCCTAGTAACTACTATATCCATGTAGCATCTTTTCTCTCTTACACAGTTCCCCCTAAAACACGAATGAGAAGTCTGTCAAGATCGAGGATAAAAACCTCTTTAATTTCACACTCAAGTCTAAAACACCAATGAGAACTCTGTCAAGGTCAAGGATACATTACTCCCAATAACACCTAGGATCAACTTTTTAGGGTACAGATTGCAATTCAGAAGCCATTAAGGCCCTAAAATCGCGAATTCGCTACAATAAATTAAACTAACAGAATTAAAAAGTAAAACCCTAATTCAACATTGAATTCGAAAACATCAAGTCATTGCAGAATCAATACCAAAACAAATCTAGAATTATGAAATCGTACCTGTTTGAGGAGGTTATCAGCGATCCGATAGTAATTGCGGAGGGGAAGTCGATTGTCGACGGCGATCTTCCGAGCCATCGAGTTGACGTTGATTGGCTTCTCCGAAGGCGGTGGCCTCATCTTTCCGACTCCGGCGGCTTCACCGGATACCTGCAGTGAGAGAGAGAGAGAGAGAGAGAGAGAGATAGTTGTCTGGAACTTGGCCGCTAAGTTAAGAACTCGTCGGTGATAAACGAAAGCTCGCTTCTATGGGAATTTCTTTTCCATGTTTACATATGTCGACATGTAGGCTATGTTTGGATCGAGTGATTTGGGGGTAGAAAAGAAAAGAAATGGAGTGAGATTTATTTCATTTATTTATTTGGATAATTTAAATAAAGAGAAATTGAAAGAAATTGAGAGAAATTAAGACAAATTTATTTCTCTTATAAGTCTCATTTTCAATCTTTTTAAAAGTTGAGAGATTGACACTATGTTTGGATCGAGTGATTTGGAGAGAAAAGAAAAAAAAAATTGAGTAATATGTATTTTTCTTATTTGTTTAGAAAACATAAGTAGAGAGAAATTGAAAGAAATTGAGAGAAACTCATTTCTCTTATAAACTTCATTTTCAATCTTCTCAAAAGTGGAGAGATTGGGAGAAAAAAAAAACTACTATTTTCATAATACCAATTTTGTCCCTATAAAAATAAAAGAAATAAAATGATTGAAAATATAGAAAGGTTATTTTGATAATATAATATAAAATAATTTCTTTTTTTTTTTCTCTTAATGAAACCTAACTAAACAAGAATGAGAGAAATTACAATCATTTCTTTTCTTTTATTTATTCCTTATCCAAAAAAAAAAGGAGAGGAATCACAATCATTTCTTTTCTTTTCTTTTATCTTATTACTTAAATAATCATTTCTTTTCTTTTCTCTCCTAAGTTCCCAAACATAGTGTGAGAGAGAAAAGAAATCACTATTTTCATAATATCAATTTTGTCCCTATAAAAATAAAAGAAATAAAATGATTGAAAATATAAAAAAGTTATTTTGGTAATAGAATATAAAATAATTTCTTTTATTTTCTCTTAATGAAACTTAACCAAACAAGAATGAGAGAAATTACAATCATTTCTTTTCTTTTATTTCTTCCTTATCCAAACAAAAAGGAGAGAAATCACAATCATTTCTTTTCTTTTCTTTTCTCTTATTACTTAAGTAATCATTTCTTTTCTTTTCTCTCCTAGGTTCTCAAACATAGTGTAAGTCTGGGACAGATAAGGTGTGATTCTCTATGGTCGCATCTTCCTCGTTAATGGCCCCGTTTGATAGAGCTGTGGAAAAGTAATTATAGATTATAACTTAACAGATTATGATTTATAACTGTGAACATAAGCTATTAACCTGTTTGGTACAGCTATGGGATTATAGACTTAAGCAGCTAAATAGTGTTTGGTTAATAAATTATAAAATAACTTTTTATTGTATAATTGTTCTTTTTGCCTTTATATGATATAAAAATGATTATTTTGTCTTTTTTTCAGTTGTAATTTAAAAAAATTATCTCATTAATAAAGTTAATATAATTAGTATTACAAAAATTATCATTTAATTAATAGTATCGATTAGTGTAAAATTAATGGCTTGATTAGTATGAATTAATACTAAAATTATTAATAATATCAATTTTAGAATAAAATTATTTTATTTTTTCATTATAAATTAATTAGTGTCAATTAATGGCTTAATTAGTATCATTACTTTTTTTTATTGAATTTATTAATTCATTACAATTAATATCAATTGATATCTATGTATTTATAATAATGTTGTAATGTCTTTACATATTATTTTTCTTTATATTAAATTAATTATGTGTAATGTTGTAATATCAATTTCTTTCGATTAATGTTGTGATGTCATTACATATTATTTTATTTCAATTAATTTTGTATTAATTCTGCGTAATGTTGTAATATCAATTTAAATTAATTCTGTTTTTATTAAATTTTTTTCATTACAATTATTTTATTTCTTTTTGAAATAAATTGTTTTTCATTTTATTTTGAAAAGTAAATATTAATTTTGAAAAGTAATTTTTTTTAATTTTTTCATTTTAAAAATTAATTCTGTTTTTAAAATTTTTTTCAATTTTTTTTTTCTAGTGTTTCAACGCCACTAGCGAACAGTCGCCGGTGGCTAGGGTTTCAACGCAAATCGCGATCGTGACGGTGACGGAGACAAACAACGCAGATCGAGAGAGAGAGAGAGAGAGAGAGAGAGAGAGGAATGGCGGTTGTTAGGGTTTCATATCGCAATCGCGATCGCAAAGAGAGGAAGAGAGAGCATAGAGCAGATCGAGATCGCGATGGCGGTGGTTAGGTTTCAGGTCACAATCGCAATGGCAATGGTGACAGGAGGTTCGTGAAAGAGAGAGAGGAAAGATAGTGGTTCGTGAAAGAGAGCTCTGGTTTGTTCGCTAGCAGCCCCTATCGTCAAATCGAGTGAGAGCTTACTGGAAAATGCCGCCGGAAATCGCCTCTCAAGTTTTTGTCTCTCAAAGAAATGAACAGTGATTGAGATTGGGGGTTTATATATTGGTGTTTTGGTAATACTTGAAGTTGATGAGGGGCATTTAAGTAATTTTACCCCTTCCTTCCCAACTTGCCATTTAAACTGATTTAGAAAAGTACCCACATAGCCACTTCAAGAAAAAGTTGATTTTTGACTTACAAAAAATTATAATCTGTATTCTTAAGCTACACCAGACACAACAAAATAGCTTAAATTAAGCTAAAAGCTGAAATAGGCAGCTTATAAGCCTTACCAAACAGGCCCTATCTATCTACCCGCTAATTGCTTAATTTTATTATTATTTTTTTTTTGATAAATTATAAATACAGGTTTGATTAAATTATAAATTGTTCGTTATAGTTTTGAAAATTACATTTCTCTCCCTGAATTTTCAATTTCATAATAAATCGCCCCTTATATTAATAAATCATCAAGTCAATTAACTATTTTTAATGATGTTAGAAATATGTTTCAATTAATAATTTAAGTAATTTTATTATTGTATAGAAGAGCAATTATGAATTTCATTTTTTTAGTTAATTATGTTGAACAAAAAATTTCTAACAATAGGGTATTTGTAATTTTTCAAATCATAGAGAGCAATCTGTATTTTAAGCAAACTTCAAGGGCTGTATTTGTAATTTACTCTTTTTATTTGGTCACTAACTGCTTAGTTATGAAGCCAAATTGCCTATATGAGAGCATTTCCAATGGTATTTGTCAATATAACGCCCCTAAAATATAACAATAAATCCGATCCTTATAACAGAATGTTAATAGAAATGATATGCTTTCATTCATCAGAGTTCGTATTACCATATGCAGTATACATTCATTAATGTTCATCTTGAATCTATAGCATGTACTACCAGTTAATAACTTACAAAAAATAAATGCCCTAAGGGCTTACACTTTTCCAAGACATTACTTGGTTACAGCAAACAGAAGAGTCTAACTCAATACAATTTAGCCATTGGCTGCACAAAATAAATAAAACAAAAAGAATCTCTTCCTCCAAGTCTCCCCAAATTACTATCTCGGTGGAGGCATGTCTCCAACACTTGAAAATGGTTCCTGTACGGGGAGCAAATATTCTAGCATGCCCATACTCCTTTCTACCAAGCTCCTCGTCTGTCCGATCGACTTGCGAACATAACGGCGGTGAGCTACCCAGCGGTGTGGCCGAAAAACCCCTCCGACGGTCAAGTTAGCACACACTCAGGGATATATATATATATATATATAGAGAGAGAGAGAGAGTTGATCGTTCAAGTGTTTCTTACAAAATGATCCATCCCCAGCATGGGGGGCGCAGTCAAGCTTATATACTCTCTGCACTCCAAATCTGCTCCCATTAGTCTCTTGACACGTGGTGCTGCTTTTCCATCTGTCAGCACAAATCCAGCGAACACCACCTAACCAAACCGCCAGACAACATTAGCGGGAACTCGGCAGCCTGGCGGCATCACACGGCCTCCTTCGACCGAGCTACTTATCGAGCTCAACAGTGCCACTCGCCGAGCTCTATCACAACCGAGCTCAGCAGCACTCCGGTGCGACTGTGCTCTAGACAAGTTAGGCCAGTCTACGACAGATCACGATCACCGAGCTAAAAAGAGCGAACAAGAGAAGACAAGCTGGCAGAGGATCTTCTCGGCTAACTCTGGTCTGGATTTCGGCCAAGCAAACTTCACCTCGGCTCGGCCCAACCCAGCTCGCCCCAAATACGCTTGAACCACATTCAGCCCGGCCAGAACCGCGGCCCAAGCCGAGATTACGAAAATCTCCCTCTCAATTGCCCCTTAATTCCGTCTACGCTAGCGTGACTAGGATTACATTACAAGGCCAGGCTATACTTTTTGCTCGGTGATCCACTTTGCTCGGTTTAGGAACTCCAAGGAGAACAAGGTCCGCTCTGCGACTTGCTTCTTGGCAAGCAAGATCAGCTCGGCAAGGAACTCCAAAGAAGGCGAGCAAGGTTCACTCAGCAACTTCCTTCTTGGCGAGCAAGATCAACTCAGCAAGGAACTCCAAAGAAGGCGAGCAAGGTCCACTCCGCAACTTCCTTCTTGGCATGCAAGATCAGCTCGGCAAGGAACTCCAAAGAAGGCGAGCAAGATCAGCTCGGCAAGGAACTCCAAGGTAGGCGAGCAAGGTCCGCTCCGTGACTTGTCTCTTGGCAAGCGACATCAGCTCGGCAATGAACTCTAAGGCGAGCTAGGTCCGCTCTGTAACTTGCTTCTTGGCGAGCAAGATCAGCTCGGCAAGGAACTCCAAGGTCGGCGAGCAAGGTCCGCTCTGCGACTTGTCTCTTGGCGAACAAGATCAGCTCGGCAAGGAACTCCAAAGAAGGAGAGCAAGGTCCGCTCCGCAACTTTCTTCTTGGAGAGCAAGATTAGCTCGGCAAGGAACTCCAAGGTCGGCGAGAAAGGTCCCCTCGGCGACTTGCTTCTTGGCGAGCAAGATCAACTCGGCAAGGAACTCCAAAGAAGGCGAGCAAGGTCCGCTCCGCGACTTCTTTCTTGGCGAGTAAGATCAGCTCGGCAAGGAACTCCAAGGTAGACGAGCAAGGTCCGCTCCGCGACTTGTCTCTTGGCGAACAAGATCAGCTCGGCAAGGAACTCCAAGGTCGGTGAGCAAGGTCCGCTCCACAACTTCCTTCTTGGCGAGTAAGATTAGCTCGGCAAGGAACTCCAAGGTAGGCGAGCAAGGTCTGCTCCGTGACTTGTCTCTTGGCGAGCAAGATCAACTCGGCAAGGAACTCCAAGGTCGGCGAGCAAGGTCTGCTCCGCGACTCCCTTCTTGGCGAGTAAGATCAGCTCGGTAAGGAATTCTAAAGTTGATTAAAACCATCAACAAACCTCTTGCCGAGTAAAATTCATCCGACAAAGAATTCCAGAGCTGATAAAATCATCAACAAACCTCTTGCTGAGCAAAATTCGACCGGCAATGAATTCCATCAACAAACCTTTTGCCGAGCAAAATCCGATTGGCAAGGAATTCCAAAGTTGATTAAAACCATCAACAAACCTCTTGCCGAGCAAAATCCGACCGGCAAGGAATTTCAAAGTTGATCAAAACCATCAACAAACCTCTTACCGAGCAAAATCCGACCGGCAAAGAATTCCACAGTTGATCAAAACCATCAACAAACCTCTTGCCGAGCAAAATCTGACCGGCAAGTAATTCCAAAGTTGATCAAAACCATCAATAAATCTCTTGCCGAGCAAAATTTGCCCTACAAGGAATTTTGATCTTTTCGTCAAAATGATTGTTAGTTGCCCCTTGGACCGCACTAAATCCGCTTGGCGAGGCAAAAATACAATAATTCTCAAGAAAATGGTCTGCTTGTTTCATTGCGCCAATGGTAAAAAGGGTTACAAAAATAGAACTACGAACAAAACTTTAGATTGGTATAGTTCGATATTCTGAAAATGGATCGGCCATTCACATTCTGCGAGTTTTATGTCCTTTTTCCTCGGCCTTCTTTTAGACGTCTTCCAAAAACCGAACTCCCTATATCTCTTCCAGGGTGATTTCCATGGCCATCATCTTGTCCGACTGCGTGAACCTTTCGCACTACTCTCTTATTCTCTACTACCGGACTTGCCGTCACGGTAGCTGCGGCTGCATCGTCTTCGACTCGGATGTGCTCATTGATACGCTGCATTAGTTGGCCCATGGATGTCAGCTGGTTCATGGTAAGCGAGTCCCGCAGCCTATGTCCGATCGGGAGACCGCGCCTGTATTGGGTGATTGTCATGTTGATCGGGCAATCTAAAATCTCGTTAAAGGTTTCCCAGTATCCGGAGTTATATGCCTTGAGTGTGTCGCTCAACTCCATTTTGACACTGAAAATGTGGTCCACCTCCTTTGGCGTTTTGGTGTTGGTCTTGAAACGAGTCACAAATGCTTCCGCCAACTGCTGCCACCTTTCGATGCTTCCCTCCGGCAGCCTCTCAAACCATTTCAAGCCCAGTTCACCCAAGCTCAACAGGAAGGTAAGGTACATAAGAGCGTCATTCCGCCTATGTCCGGCCATGACCTGTCGGAAGTGACTTACATGCATGTATGGATCGGTTTTTCCGTTGTAGAGCGTAAATTTGGGCTGGTGAAAGCCCGCTAGGAGCGGTGCGATCTCTATCTCCAAGGAGAAGGGAGTGGTGCTCAGCCTCGCCAAATTTGTGTCTAGAATGAGGGGCTCAGCTGGGCGCGGTGGTGGCATTAGGACTTCTTCACTGGCGTGACCCCCATAAGATAGCCGCTGGAACGCCGGCACCCTTTGGTTCTCTCGCCGGCGAGCCCGCTCCTTCAAGACTACCCGCAAGTCCTCTGAACAAGCGGAGTAGGAATACCTCGACGTCATCGCCGGACGTGAGGGAATGTAGGTACTATCTTGCGCGCTTGACTTCTCTACAGGCGCGTCGGAATCTCCAACCCTATAACTTCTGGTGATCGAAAGGGAGGGAGTGTGCCTCTGGCTCTAACTGCTTGAACGGCGTGGTTGGGTGCGCTCACTGTGGTCTCCCACTCCAGCAACACCCTTCCCTTTGACATGCCGCTTGAGATCTTCCATCTTTGTCGCCATTCTTCAGATGACGGCGTCTTGGTCTCTCAACTTGTGCTCCAGACATCTGGCGTGTGATTCTCTCTGCCGCCGGTGTCTGTCTAGGCTCCGAGAATGACCAAAACTTCTTCCGGGCTTATCCCGCGTGTCTCTTGAATGTCCTCCTGGGGAAGTCTCCAGGTCCGCCATGGGAGGAATGGCAGGGAGTCCGTCTCTTCGTCTAGCTGACTCCGGGGTAACTCCGTCGATGGCCGACAACGGTATCTCGTTGTTGTTCACCATGGAAGGCGATCAGATGAGCTTGGAAGACAAGGTTTTGTCTATCAAGATTCCCACAGATGGCGCCAATTATACGGGGAGCAAATATTCTGGCGTGCCTGTACTTCTTTCTACCAAGCTCCTTGTCTATCTGATCGACCTGCGAACACAACGGCGGTGAGCTACCCGACGGTGTGTGGCCGGAAAACCCCTCCGATGGTCAAGTTAGCACACATTCAGGGATATAGACAGAGAGAGGAGAGAGTTGATCGTTCAAGTGTTTCTTATAAAATGATCCATCCTTAGCATGGGGGGTGTAGTCAAGCTTATATACTCTCTGCACTCCAAATCTGCTCCCATTAGTCTCTTGACACGTGGTGCTACTTTCCCATCCGTCAGCACAAATCCAGCAAACACCACCTAACCAAACCGCTAGACAGCATTAGTGGGAACTCGGCAGCCCGGCGGCATCACCCGGTCTCCTTCGACCGAGCTACTTATCGAGCTCAACAGTGCCACTCGCCGAGCTCCATTACAACCGAGCTCAGCAGCACTCCGATGCGACTGTGCTCCAGACAAGTTAGGCCGGTCTACGGCAGATCACAATCACCGAGCTAAAAAGAGTGAACAGGAGAAGACAAGCAAGCAGAGGATCTTCTCGGCCAACTCTGGTCTGGACTTCGGCCGAGCAAGCTTCACCTCGGCTCGGCCCAACCCAGCTCGGCCCAAATACGCTTGGACCACATTCAGCCCAGCCAGAACCGCGACCCAAGCCAAGATTACGAAAATCCCCCTCTCAGTTCCCAAAAAGAGTGAGTTAAAGCCCAGTAGAAACATGCTAACATAATATATAAGAATTAATAAGATATAAGTATGGTGCACATGACAAAATTGTGTGACTTTTCACAAAACCATGTTATGCCAAATTTGCATCTCAGTTAATTCATTTTGGTTCGATAGATACATCCACTGCATTTAACCCATCAACAGAGGTTGCACCTCACAAGTTTCTAACAGATAAAATCATTATACAAATACATTCACTTTTATTTGCCATTTTACGAAAATTTTGTCCGCGAGAATCGACACCCATGTATACAAATGGTTTTCTGGACTTTTACCCTGAACACAGAGGCTAACTTAGTTCAATGGAGTCCATCTCATTTCTTCTTCTCAAAACATGGAGTACATCCCCTTTCTCCTCTCGAATACCATACATATGCAATGTATATTATTCATAATCATATTCAATGATAATGGTTAAGGGATTAGTTTCAATTCACCTAATCCACATGAGATGTCTACAACAATCATGACAATCTCCATGACTATCATGATTTCATATCCAAACCCCATAATCATTTATGTAACACCTACATAGACACTCCTCTTTTCATACTTGAACCCAAACCCTAGGTTTGCTCAAAACATCCCAAAATCTCACCATTTTCATACAACAGCCTATAACCAAGTTAAAACTCATATTAAGGTGTAGAGAGTCACTACCTTAAGTTTAGCAGATCAATGGAGTAAAGGCAAAACTTCAACGATGCCGAAACCAAACTCCAATCGGATCAAAACGGAGCTCTCAAGATACTCTACCATTTTCCCAAAGACACTAGGGTGGAGAGATCAACAGATCTAGGATAAAATGTAAAGAGAGAGAGAGAGAGAAAGAGAGTATTTTAGAGAGAGTGTTTCTCACTTTAGGGTTTTTAGAAGAATAGATCTGAAAAAGTGATGTAAAAAGTCATTTTTGAGATCTGATATACGCACTGTCCGCTCGAGTGAAAGAGATGATGCTCGAGTGTCAGATACAAAAATTGTTCTGCTCAAGCGCAGAATACACACAGCTAGTACTTTTCCAGACAACAGACAAACCGCTCGAGCTCAAGAAAAGACGCTCGAACACCCACTCGCTCGAGCGTAGGAAACGCTGCTCGAGCGTAGAAAACATTCCTCTAGTACTTTTGCAGATGTGCAAAGTACTGAGCGTTCGCAAATCCCGTTCGAGCGCATGAATTGTCGCTCAAGCGCAGGAAGTGCCACTCAAGCAGAGGAACAAAAATTGCAAAACCCGCTCGAGCACAAGAATGACCATTAGGCAACAAAGGTTTGGAAAAACAAGCAACCAACCTGTTCCAAACGCACAACTACAATCCAATAACCAAATTTAAGGAAATTAAGGGAAAAACAATAATGACCAACATTCAGAAGCCATAAACCCGAGTCTAGACTACCACTAGTGTCGGGTCAAAACCGGGATCGCTATAACCTTCCCCCCTTAAAGAATTTCGTCCTCGAAATTTCAAATCAAGTTTTAAAATACACTTAAAACTATTTGTGACAACGATAACCATTCAATTCCATCACCATAACCCATTCACCAGTCATCCATTCCTAACAACAAGGTAAATAATGTCTCAACACTGAATATACAATTCATATTTTCTCAAGTCATATGCAATGTTTACTCAAAATCCAAGTTCTTTTTCTGAAATTTACACGACATATACAATGCTCCAAAAATGATATAACATACAAAATATTTCATATCCTCAAAACATACACAATGCTTATATTGAATCCATGACTTCAAAACACCCATAACATATACAATGTTCTCATAATTTAAAACATATATAGTGTTTATACTTTTCATTAACATAATCAAAATCTCAATATATGTTCAGGCACCAACAAACAAGTTCGAATATTTCTCTCGGACTTCCAATTCACGTTTCCAAGTTGTTTCTTCAACCCTGTGATGTTTCCACAATACCTTTACTAAGGGAATTGTCTTACCTCGTAAGACTTGGTCTCGTCTATCCAAGACTCTCACCAGTCTCTCCTCATACGAGGCATCTTCATCCACTTCTAAGTCGGTCCAATCCAACACGTGAGATGGATCCAGCTCACACTTCCAGAGCATACTAATGTGAAACACGTCATGAACCCCAGAAAGCTGTGGCGGTAACGCCAAACGGCAAGCAACCTTTCTGACCCGCTCAAGGATCTTAAAGGGCCCAACGAATCGAGGGGATAATTTCTCACTCTTTCCAAACCTTATCAAACCCCTTATAGGTGATATTTTCAAGAACACATGATCCCCCACCTCAAAAGATAAGGGTCTCCTCCTACGGTCGGCGTAATTCTTTTGGCGACTTTGGGCCATAACTAACCTCTTACGGATAAGTGTAACTTTTTCCGTCGTTTCCTGAACCAACTCTGGGCCCAACAAAGGTACATCATCTACCTCGGTCCAACACACCGGGGATCTACATGGTTGGTCATACAAGGCCTCAAACAGTTGTAACAACCCCGATCCGTAATTAGTTGCTAATTCGTGATTAATGATGCTAATGAGAGAATTAAAATAAATTATGTGTTTATTTTGTGTTTTGCATGATTTTGGCTTTCTATCGATTACTTGTAGAAATGTCTGTCTGGAATTCCACTTTAATATGAAAATTGAAAGCCTTATCGGCATCCGAAATCGAAATTGATTACGTCAATATGTTATTTGGAATTTTTAGAACCATATGGCAAATTTTATTAAAAACTGATTCAGTTTGATTAATTAAGTTGTGTTTGGTTAGCCTTATATTCTAATTAATGTATTTTAGCATCATAGCTATATATGTGAGATATAAGCTCATTTTGAGCTCATTTCTTTTATCCCTTGAGTGGAAAAATCTGGTGAGACATTTTAGAGAGAGAGGGAGCACAATTCTAGAAAGAGAAAGGAAGAGATTGAAGAAGAATTGAAGGTTTTGTATTGAATTCACCAAGATTGTGCTAGAACAAGAGTAATTCAAGACTCTAGGTAAGGATTTAAGACTTAATTATGAGTTTTAACCATCAAGTAGATCATTTCAAGAAGAATTTGTGATTGTGTACAAGAATTGGACCAAAGATGATGAATTTAGAGTTAATTCATACATGCATGCTTAGTTTAGTTTAATTTCATCATTTTGAACATGATTCATATCATCCATGTTTGAAATATCATGTTCCTTCACTTAAATTCATGTTTTGAAAAGGATTTCCCTCATGCATGGAGCTTATGAACTCAATTTGCTAGTTTCATGAGTATGGAAGAGAAGAGTTTGAAAGTTTTGCATGCATGTCTATTTCTTTACAAATTGAGCATGATTCCCGAGAATTTTCTCATATATGTTTGATATTCATCTTAATTAAGGAAAATCTTCAAGTTTCAAGTTGTTTTGTGGTATTTGATCATGTTTTGAGAAGCTCAAGATCAAGAAAATCCATGCATGTTGTGTTCATGAACATTCTTAAAGTTTAAGTTGAAATTGTGAGCTTTTGGCAAACTCTTGGGCCATGATTTTATGAAATAATCCTTAATGCATCATGTTTTACAAGTTTTCTATGTTATCTCAAGCTTTGGGGCCTAAGAGATGTGTTTTGAAGATTGAGATTCGAATTTTGAGCTTGGAGGTGTAATCTAGAAATTCCAGAATCTGCATCCATGCTCGAGCGTGGGAGTTCACGCTCGATCGACCACTCTTTGTGCGTACACTTCCGCTCGAGCGACCTAAAGTCCGCTCGAGCGTGAATTGTAAGCTCCCAGAAGTTTCATATCTTTGCAGATCGCTCGAGCGAAGGAATCCGCGCTCGAGCGACCACCCACATTTTGCATGTCCGCTCGAGCGAGGAAAGCTACGCTCGAGCGGGGACCTCATTTTCAGAAATTTGACTAAGTGTTTTCCAAACTATTTTGGCATCCTCATTGCATCTTAGGCATTCCTAAGCCTTAATTAAGCCATGGTAATGAGGTTATGGATTAGAAACACACTAAGAGAAAGAATGTACTAAGTTAAGAGTTTATAAGAGTGTGTTTTAAGCAATGTGATAAGAAAGAATATGAGCTATTGTAATGAAAGCTAAGCCGTAATGGCCACCTGAATGTGTAATGATAAGATATGTTTGTGTTATGTGCTTTTGTGTCTATAGGTCAACGTCTGGAGATTGATTGACCGTTTGTGAGAACCACTGTGAGTAACGTTATTGTAAAGATACGTTCATATGAATTATGTTTCAACTGAACTATGATAAGTTACCATTTCTGAAATGATATCTGTTTTCGTGAACGAATGTTCCATGTTTGAAATCTATTATGACATCCATAGATAGTCCCAAGTCATGGGGACGGCATGTTAATGCGGGTCCATGACATTCATGTGATTACGAGATCTCGTTAGCCACTTTATTGTGGTGATATGTGTTTAATCGGTATGCGGAACCGATTACTCTAGTCGGAAAACATTATGTAATGTGTTCTATGGGATGTATCATTATTGTGTTCTGATACGAGAATGATTATGCTATGATCTGTTTTACACTTATGATATGTTCGAATTTCGTTCACTAACCTCTTTACATTGATGTTATTCACTGGGTTTTAGCTCACTGTGTGTATATATATGTATAGGTGGGCATTCGGGAGATCGAGCCTGAAGGCTTTTGTCTGGATCTGTGTTTTGTTGTCAGCCAACCATTATGCCTCACGTGGAGGTTCCTGGAGTGTTTCAAGTGTTTAAGTTCTGTTGTTTCTGTATATATAAGACTCGATTGTTCTGTTGGCAGTACTTAAGATACTTTAATGTGTGTGGGTATAATGTATGAATGACTTTTGATTATGTATATAAAGTTTTTAAATATTCCGTTTCATATAAGTCAGCACAGCTCATTGGACAACTATATTTATGTATTAGCTTCCGCTAGTCCCTTAATTTTGTTAATCTGTTCAGAGGCCTTCGGTAATCCAAGGATTATTGACCGGTTACGATGCTAAACCTATAGGGGCGGGTTTGGGTCGTGACAACAGTGCCATACCAATACTCGATTAGAAGTTGTTATTATAGGCAAACTCCACTAAGGGCAAGTGCCTCTTCTGCGATCCCTCAAAATCAAGGACACAACATCGAAGCATATCTTCAAGGATCTGAATAGTACGCTCGAACTGGCCGTCAGTCTGGAGATGATACGCTGTGCTAAATGCCAATCTAGTGCCCAAAGCACACTGCAAGCTCTGCCACAACCGAGTTGTGAAACGTAGATCTCTATCTGAAACAATCGTCATAAGGACTCCGTGCAACCTTACTATGTCTCTAATATACAGGTCGACAAGATAATCTACCGAATCACTCACATGCATAGGTATAAAATACACAGACTTGGTCAACCTGTCAACTACTACCCAAATTGCATCACTACCCCATTGAGTCCTCGAAAGGCCCACAACAAAATTCATCGTAACATGCTCTCACTTCCACTCAACTATAGGCAAGAGTTGCAACAAACCCGCCGATATAACAACCGCGACCCATAATTAACGTTAATCCATGCTTAATTGTGCCTAATAAATAATTAAAGTGAAATGTTGAATCATATGTTGCCTTATATGTGTTTATATCCGTTTAATGTAGAAAGATCTGTTCATGTTTCCATTTTGGTTTGCTAATTGAAGGCCTTATCGGCATCCGATTCAAAAACTGACTTGATTTATGTGTTAATTGAAATTTTTAGAATTTTATGGTAGGTTTAATTAAAATTTGATTAAGAACGATTAAATTAGAATAATTAATGTCTATTAATTAACTAACTCTTAACTAAGCCTATATAAGGCTAATATGACCCCACTAGTTCATTTTTGCACCCTCGTTTCCTCATATTCAAGCTCCAAAACGTGTGAGAGAGAGAAGATGAGAGAAATTGGGACAAAAAGCTAGACGAAAAACAAGGAGATTGCTAGGAATTGTTAGAGAATTGAAGAACAATTTGAAGTTTAAGCCTCTACACTTGTGAATTCAAGGTTTAAGGTAAGAAATGAAGCCTTTAGTCTTGCTTTTGAGTTGATGAGTTTATGAATATAAGAGGTTTAAGTGTTTAACTTGGGAATTGAGCTTAAAAGCTAAAAAAGAAGGAAATTTGTATTAAATCATACATGCATGCATATATCACAGCATTTTGAGTTGAATTTCAAACAAATTCCCCATGTATGTGTCTATCTTGGCTTTGTTTTGAGAATTCATCACATTCCTTACCATTTGACCTTAATTGATCATGTTTTGGAAGCTATGAACTCAAATAAACACATGCATGACATGTTCACATCATGTTCTTACATTTCAAGTTGTAATTTTACACAATTGACATGCTTTTGGGCCTTGATTTCATGAAATGATCTTCAATTCTTTGTGTTTTCCAAGGTTGGGTATGTTTTCTCAAGTTTTGGGGCCCCAAGGTTGAGTTTTATGGCTTTGAATTTGAGTTTTGAGCTTGGGAGCAAATCTGAAAATTCCATAATTCTGCTCCTACGCTTAAGTGAAGGAATCCACGCTCGAGCGACCACTCTGAGTGCGTGCACTTCCGCTTGAGCGACCAGAAGTCTGCTCGAGCGTGAAATGCATACTCCTAGAAGTTCTTATGTTTTACAGAACGCTCGAGCGACAAAAGTTGCGCTTGAGCGAGGGCATGTCTCTTATGCTCGAGCGAGTATCGAGCGGAAAAAGCAAGCAACCAGCACTTTTACAAAAGTTAGCAGACCGCTCAAGCGACAAATCTCATGCTCAAGCGACCACTCACATTTTGCATGTCCGCTCGAGCGAGAACCCTGTTTTCAGCAATTTTTGTTAAGTGTTTTCAAGTATATTTTTTTATCTTCATTCCATCCTAGGCATACCTAGGCCAAGTTTAAAACATCATAATGAAGATAAAGAAGTAGAAACACACCCAAACAAGAAAGAACCAAGTTAATGATTCCAGGTGTGTAATCCAGTACGTATTTGTTCTGTATTTGTGTAGGTCACGTGCCACAAGATATCTGAATTGCCTACTCTGTCCGTTTACTTGGAGCTATCTGTTATCTGTAAGTAATAATTTAGTAAAGCTATGTTCAAGTTAAATTATTTTCTGTATATGGAATAAGATTTGTACTATGAAATGTCATGTTTTATACTATGAATGATTGTTCAACTCTGACAAATGTTTATGGTTTTTATGCTATGATTCAAGTATGTTATCTGTACTCGGACCGGAGGTTCCTTATGGAACTGACAAGCTATCTGTACCCAGCTGGAGGTTCCTTTATGGAACTGACAAGTTATTCGGTCCCAGTCCGAAGGTTCCTTTATGGAATTGACAAGTTATCCGTATTCGGCCGGAGGTTCCTCCATGGAACTGACAAGTATGATCTATAATGCTCTGTAAATGATCTGTTAGCGCTAACGGATAAACTATATATGATCAAGCATGAATTTTGATTTTTGCATATGAATTGAATAAGAATACGAATATGAATCTATTCTATGTACAAGTTTAGTCATGAGACATCATTCATTTAACCCTTTACTTTGTTATTATTCACTGGGCTCCCGCTCATTATTTATATTATGTATGTAGGTGATCAGGCACGTGACCAGGCTCAGAGTTGAGGACCTGACGTCTCAATTTTTGTTAGCCAACCTTTGTGCCTCCCGAGGAAGTTCCAAATTAGATCAAGTCTAGTGGTTGTGCTATTATGAATGTATAAGACTTGTTCATTTTGCTCCATGAACAAGTTTTTCTATTTTTATGTACATGAAGTGACGTGTAAATACTGTATCTTTTGACGTCACTCGTATGTTTATAAAAGTTTATGATTATCTGTCTCATGTATGTCTTCACAGCTCGATGGACTATGTATATTTTATGTATTTACTTCTGCAGCCCCTAATTATACATCATAATGTAAAGAGGCCTTTAATAATCCAAGGATTGCTGGCCGGTTACGACGCTAAACCTATAGGGGCGGGTTTGGGTCGTGACAGCTGGCCTCTGATGCTCAGCCTTCACTTACTGACAAGTAAGGCACTTCGATACAAATAGAGCTACATCCTTCTTCATATCCCTCTACCAAAATTGGCGACTAAGGTCGTGATACATATTTGTGTTTCTTGGATGCACCGCAAGGCATGAATGGTGAAACTCTCGAAGTACTTCCTCTCGACAAGACTCCGGTGCAAACAAACGGTCGCCGTACCTCACACTCTGGTCGGGATATACAGTCAAGCCTCTTTCTACCTTTTCATTGGAGATCTTCTCCCAGAGGGATTCTGCCTCAAGGTCACCCCTCTGTGTTTTTAACACTTGGTTCACAAGTGTAGGTTGTGCAACCACTAAAAATAAGGCTGTAGACTCAACAGACTCGCCTAGGTGCAAGTCAAACTCATTAAGAGTACCTAATAACTCCCATTTTTGCATGGCGATGCAAGCTACGCTACTAATTGATTTCCTACTCAAGGTGTCGGCCACAACATTGGCCTTTCCTGGATGATAATGCAACTCAAAATCATAGTCCTCTTTGAACTCCATCTACCTCATCTGTTTTAAATTCAAGTATTTCTACGTAAACAAATATTTCAGACTTTTGTGATCAGAAAACACTTCAAATCTCTCACCATACAGATAGTGCCTCCAAATCTTCAAGGCAAATATCACCGCTGCTAATTATAGGTCATGAGTAAGGTAATTCTTCTCATGTGTTTCAACTGTCGCGAGCCATAGGCTACTACTTTTCCCTTCTTGCATCAAAACACAGCCTATACCCTCCCGTGAGGCATTACAATATACCAAATAGTTCAAACCCCTCTCTGGAATAATCAAGACTGGAGCAATGGTAAGTCTAACCTTAAGCTCTTGAAATGATTTCTCACAAGTCTCACTCCACACAAATTTGATCCCCTTCTTTGTCAACCTAGTTAAAGGTGAGGCTAGCCTTGAGAAATCTTTCACAAATCGACGGTAATATCCGGCCAAACCCAAGAAACTACAGATTTCAAAAGCGTTCTTAGGTTGTGCCCAACCTTGCACTACCTCTATCTTGGATGAATCTACAGTCACCCCTTCCCCGGATACTACATGGCCTAGAAATTTAACCTCTTTCAGCTAGAACTCACACTTTCCAAACTTAGCATATAGCTTGTGGAATCTAAGTAATTCAAGTACTACTTGTAAATGTTCCTTGTGCTCCTCCTCAGAGGGTGAGTAAATCAAGATGCCATCCACAAAGACAACCATGAAACGATCTTGGAACTCACGGAAGATTCGGTTCATCAAGTCCATAAACACAGCAGGTGCATTAGTGAGCCCAAAAGCCATCACTAGAAACTCATAATGGCCATACCGTGTACGGAATGTCGTCTTCGAGATGTTCTCCTCCCTCACTCTCAATTGGTGATAACCCGATCTCAAGTCTATCTTAGAAAAGTAACAAGACCCCTTCAATTGATCAAATAGATCATCTATACGAGGCATTGGGTACTTGTTCGTAATAGTTACCCGGTTCAACTTTCGGTAATCTATACAGAGTCGCAACACTCTATCTTTCTTTTTGGTAAAGAGAGTCAGTGCTCCCCAAGGTGAAGTACTAGGACGGATGAAACCCTTATCTAACAATTCTCGAAGTTGAATTTTTAGCTCACTCAATTCAGCAGGTGCAAATCTATATGGTGCCATAGAAATCGGTGTCGTGCTAGGTACTAAATCAATAGAAAACTCGATCTCTCGATGAGGTGGCAAACTAATAAGATCTTCGGAAAATACATCGAGGTATTTACAAACCACCATTGGCAACTCAACCCGGACTTCATCACATTCACTATTCAAAAAGCTAGCAAGGAGGCAACTAAGCTCACTCCGTCCATGCGGATCATCTATCGGCTATAAAACTCTATTCATCCGGTCCCCCAAGAAATAAAAACAATCATCGTTTAGGGTACATACAGTAACCCTCTGACGGTTGCAATCTATAACAGCCTGGTATGACGATAACCAGTTTAGGGTACATACAGTAACCCTCTGACGGTTGCAATCTATAACAGCCTGGTATGACGATAACCAGTCCATACCCAAAATAACATCAAAACTAGACATATTAATCAATACAAATTCAAATGGAAGTCGACGACCGGCAACCTCTATGTCACAACCCCGACATCCCCGTTTCAAAATAACCTCACCACCGATAGGTGACTCTACACAGATAAGAAATGTTAACCGGGTCAACTCTAACCCCAAAACCGATGCAAACGCAGAAGAGATAAAAGAATGAGATGCATCCATATCAATTAACACATTAGCAACTAAATTGCAAAACAAGAAGGTACCTCTCACTACATAAAGTGCTGGTACTAGATCTGGTATGGTAACAGCATACACACGCCCTGTAGGACTCTGATCTACCTGCTCACCCCTCGAAGGATAAGACTGATGCACTGATTGAGCCGAAGAGGCTCCCTAATTGGCCCTCAAGGCCTGTGCTGACTATGCAGGCTGGTGGCTGTGTGTCTATTTCGAACCAAACGCGCTAGGTGTGCCACCCAACTGTGGACAAAATCTCTTCACGTGACCTGCCTACCCACATTGATAACATGTGAGTAGCTACCCTCTCCCCTGTCTCTAGCTCTAAGAACGAGCCGAAGATGATGCTGCTTGTTGCCCTCCTCCTCTCTGCGTGCAAGCTAGAGACTTGTGGCCCAACTGACCACACTTAAAACAAGTGACATCTCCCTGGCCACCTCTCCCAGACCCCGAACTCGGAACTGGAAAAGTAGACCTCAACTGAGCTCCCTAGGACGAGTGAGGGTTAGAACCCCTTTGCCTCTTACTATCCCCTTGCACATCCTAACTTCTCCTAGAGCCCCTTATCTTCTCTTCCTCCATCTGCATTACGGTCTCCAAGTGAGCCGCCACATCCACAAGGCGTCTATACTCCCTAATCATCGACCTCGCTACTTTAAACATGAGCCCAGTCCTCAACTACTTCTCAAACTCCAGACAACAGCGCTCCTCGATCGCCACTAACTCCGGTGCAAACCTCGACAAACTGGTGAATGTGGCCTCAAACTCAACCACTGGTGTATTTAACTACACCAACTTAGAGAATTAATCTCTCAACTTCCCCCCACCTGTGGAAGGCAAGAACTTATCCTGGAAAGCGTCGACGAAAGCCTCCCAAGTCCCTCAAATGCGCCCTCGTACATACTTCCTGTCACGACCCAAACCCGCCTCTATAGGTTTTGCACCGTAACCGGCCAGTAATCCGAGATTACCAAAGGTCTGCTTAACAGTAATACAGTAATACAAAGTACAGGGGCATGGCGGAAACCAAAATAGTAAGTAAACAGTGTCCAATGAGCTGTGACAGTCTGTATGCAAAAAGACTTTTCATACATATATACAATCAGTGCAAAACAATTTGTACAACATTTACAATCATCCAAGCTAGGGACTTAATCCCTATAAGACAGTACAGTATAGTGTTATCTGTCTATACAACATTACAAAAACAGATACAGAGACAGACGGGGGAAATTAAAACACTCCTAAGCCATAGCTTGGCAGGCTCGGAACCTCGCAGTGAGGCATATAGGTTGGCTTGACAAAACTGGAGTTTACCCCGACGGTTCTAGCAACGGTCCGGTGCCTGCACACCTACATATATATATGAGTAGTGAGCTAAAGCCCAATGAATAACATAACGCGTAAAGAGGTTAAGAATGAATGTCCTTTCAGTATTGAAAACAGTCAATTGATTCAGTATATCAGTCATTCAGTCATAAGAGTCATATGTGGTACATCCAGTAGCAAAATAGTACAGTAGGTCTTATTAGACTGAATAGTCAGTTGATGGCCATCATATCAGTAAACAGTATTGGTTCCAACATGGGAACCGACAGAAATCTCTGTAACAGTAGCAGTAACAGTAATTGCTAAGGATGCCACAATATAGTTCACAATTAGGATATCATTCATTCAGTAACAGTATCATTTCAGAAAATAGTACGGTTCAATTGTTCAGAAGATAATCATATTTGAACATATCTTTACACAGTTGTTACTCACAGAGTTCTGGGCTACAGTTAAGCTAGAGCGCGTCCTCAGATGCCAACCTTATACAGTTACAGAGTGAACACACATTAAGTTCACAGTTGAAAAAATAATAACTTAATCCCTATCTGGACTTGGTATGGTTCTACATCTATATCCTCATTAAGATGCCTTAAACTAGGCCTAAGAATGCCTAGGATGAAATGAGGATGCAAAGATGCACTTTAAAAGTATTTTCAGAATTTTCAGAAAACAGGGGTCCAGCTTGAGTGTAGATTACTCCGCTCGAGCGGACATGCAGACAAAGGTTTCCGCTCGAGCGTAGAATTACCAGCTCGGGCGTATTGCAAAACAGTCAAAAGTACTGGATGTGTGAAAATTACGCTCGATTGGACGCTCGACATCCGCTCGAGCATAAGACACAATGTCCAGCTCGAACGTAAATTACCCCGCTTGAGCTGACTTAAAAACAGAACAAAATGCTGGGAGCACGATTTCCACGCTCGAGCGCCAGTAACCCCGCTCAAGCGTGAGTTCAAAATCTGGAATTCCTAGATTTGAACCTCAAGCTCAAATTTAACTCCAAATGTATCAAATTCGATTCCTTTGGGCCCATTTCCTGGAAAACACTTCAAAACTCATTGTTTAACATGATTCAAAGCTCAATTGTAAAAATCAAAGCCCAAAGGTAGTTCAAATAAATCCAATTTCAAACCAAAACTCAAGAACTTAACTCAAACATGACATGCATGAGTTTAAACCAATTTAAAGCTTCAATTACTTGCTCAAATGAGTCAATTCCTTCAAAACCAAGATGAGTTCATGGTCCAATGCAAAAATATGAACATGCAAGTGCCAAATTCCATGTATTCAACCTCAAAATGCTAGGATATTAGCATGCATGCATGGAATGAACTTCAATTCAACAATTTAAAGTTAGTTCATGCCCTTAATCTCTAAACTTTCATAAACCATGCAACATATAACTTGATTACATGAACAAGAAGGTACAATCTCCACCTTAAGTCCTGAATCAAAGGCAAAGAGGCTCAATTATGCAATCTCTTTTCACTTCCTTCAAATCTCCAAACTAAAATTGATGAATTCAAGTTGAAAACACTCTTTTCCTCTCACTCTCTCACTCTAGTCGGCTATACTCTCAAAATGGCTGAGGAAGAGTTGTGTAATGCAAGACTAAGTCTTAGACAAAGTTTGGTGTAGTGGCCCACTCAAATGACAAAGTTGTAACTAAAGCCAACATATGTAATTTATCAATATTGATCTAATTTAATCATACCAAATCAGTTTTCAAATAAACACACCATAAAATCACATAAATTCTAATGATCAGAAAACATCAATCGATTCCGAATTTGGTTGCCGATAAGGCCTTCAATTCGCAATTTAAACATAAAACATGGACAGATAATTTAACAGTCAAACAGATAGAAATGTATTTAAACTAGTACATTCAATCAGTCTCAGTTTAGCAGTATTTCAGTCGATTCAATTACTTATCACAATCAGTCTCAGTTTAGCAGTAATCAGTGGTTAACCAGTAATCAGTGGTGAGGGTTATTACACTTCCACCATTGTCCCGCGTCTTCTTTCAGTTAGAAGGATGCCAAGGTCACTCTTAAATCCCCGTCTTCGATGCCGAGCATCTCAAACGTATTCACTATCAGTTCTAGCCACTCATTAGCCTTCAGTGGCTCATTGGGATCACCCAAAAACTCGTCCAGATTTGACCAAAAGAACTCTCTCTTCAGAAAAGATGGCCCTGCTTCAGTTACTTGGGCCTGGACATGATTCTCAGACTTGAGAATGTCCATGGATTCCCTCAATGCTTCGGCCATTTCGCAGGCTAAGGCGCCCATGGCCTGTTGAATAACTGGTTCAGCCATATTGGCCTAACCAATACCCACCTCTTGTGCCGGAATATCATCCGGTATCGGCATATCCTGTCGTCTAGGTCTACTATGCCTACCATCACGTCCACGTCCTGACATCCTATTAAAGGTAACAAAAGAAATTAGCACATTTACAAATGTGTCAAAACTAATTCACTTACGTCCTAATACAATAGACAATAGTAATTCACTCCACATAGGCAAATAATTACTTAAACACATATGGATCTCATTCCTGGATAATGACCGTCCCGCGACGTTGCCATAGTTCCAATTAAAAACAACAGTGATCAAGTGCTTTTCTAATAAGACTCATAGAAACCTGTGGACTTAATCAATATCCTAGAAATTCAATCCCATACCCATATAATCACACAAGCATGTTATCATATAAGCACATATCATTCACATTTAAGTCTCTAGCGAACGAGACAAACCCATTGTGGTACTAACCACTTCCCACGTACCCAAAGTATTCAAACTTGGTACGCTCTGATACCAAGTTATAACGCCCCCAAAATATAATAATAAATCTGATCCTTATAACAGAATGTTAATAGAAATGATATGCTTTCATTCATCAGAGTTTATATTACAAAAGGTCAACACATGCAGTATATATTCATTAATGTTCATCCTGAATCTATAGCATGTACTATCAGTTAATAACCTACAAAAAATAAATGCTCTACAGGTTTACACTTTTCCAAGACATTACTTGGTTATAGCAAAAAGAAGAGTCTAACTCAATACAATTTAGCTTTTGGCTATACAAAATAAATAAAACAAAAAGAAGCTCTTCCTTAAAGTCTCCCCAAACTACTGTCTCGGTGGAGACATGTCTCCAACACCTGAAAATGGTTCCCAAGAAGAGTGAGCCAAAGCCCAGTAGAAACATACTAACACAATATATAAGAATTAACAAGATATAAGTATGATACACATGTTCATCGTTCTATGACAAAATTTGTGTACCTTTCCTATAACCATGTTATGCCAAACTTGCATCTCAGTTAATTCATTTTGGTTCGATGTATACTTCCACTGCATTTAACCCGTCAACAGAGGTTGCATCTCACAAGTTTCCAACAGATAAAATCATCATACAAATACATTTACTTCTATTTGCCATTTTACGAAAATTTTATTCGCGGGAATTGACATCCATGAATACAAATGGTTTTCGGGACTTTCACCTTGGACACATAGGCCAACATAGTTCAATGGAGTTTATTCCATTTCTTCTCCTCAAAACATGGAGTTCATCCATTTTCTCCTCCCGAATACCATACATATGCAATGTATATCATTCATAATCATATTCAATGATGATGGTTAAGAGATTAGTTTCAATTTCCCTAATCCACATGCGATGTCTACAATAATCATGATTATCCTCCACCGATAGCCCAAAGCAGATATTTCTAAACAGATATACAATCTCCATAACAGATAAACCATTAAATTTCCATAGGTGAGTGATTAAACAAATCCAACAATATCATTCATGTATACATTCTCCTAATTTCACATTTTCCATACCAATTTCATTATTTATACAAAATAATTATCCAAGACATTTTAGGACAAAGCTCCTCATATTTTCAACTATTAACTCAAATATCAAAATCAAGTATTTAGCACAAGATGATTTCATATCCAAACCCCATAATCATTTATGTAGCAACCACATAGAAACCCCTATTTTCATAATTGAACCCAAACCCTAGGTTTGCTTAAAACATCTCCAAATCTCACCATTTTCACACAACAGCTTATAACCAAGTTAAAACTCAGATTAAAATGTAGTGAGTCCCTACCTCAAGTTTAGAAGATTAATGGAGTAAGGAAAAAACTTCAACAACACCAAAACCAAACTCTAATCGGATCAAAACGGAGCTCTCAAGATGCTCTACCTTTTTCCCAAAGACACTAGGTCGGAGAGATCAACGGATCTAGGAGAAAATGTAGAGAGAGAGAAAGAGTATTTTCGAGTGAGAGTGTCTCACTTTAGGGTTTTTGGAAGAAAAGATCTGAAAAAGTGATGTAAAAAGTCATTTTCGCGATTTAATATACGCACTGTCTGCTCGAGCGGAAGAGTTGACGCTACAAAAATTATTCTGCTTGAGTGTAGAATACACCCATCTGGTACTTTTGCAGAGAACAGACAAACCACTCGAGCTCAAAAAGAGACGCTCGAGCGCCCACCCGCTTGAGCGTAGGAAACACCGCTCGAGCGTAGAAAACATTCCTCTAGTACTTTTGCAGACGTGCAAAGTATTGAGAGTTCGCAAATCCCGCTCAAGCGCAGGAAGTGCTGCTTGAGTGGAGGAACAAAAATTGCAAAACCCGCTCGAGCGCAAGAATGATCGCTTGAGCAGAAGAGCAAAAATCTCGGCAAAAAATATTTGGAACAACAAGCAACCAACATATTCCAAACGCACAACTATAATCCAAAAACCAAATTTAAGGGGAATTAAGGGAAAAACGACAATGACCAACATTCAGAAATCATAAACCCGAGTCCAGACTACCACCAGTGTCGGGTCAAAACCAGGATCGTTATATTCAAAATTATAATTTTGCATATTACGGTAGTAATTTGTTAAATTATAGCAATGGTGTTCTAAGAGCATCCCCAACAATTTACTTAAATTTTACCCTAAAATATTATTAAAAAATTCATTCCCTATTTTAGGAATCACTTTTTCATTTACTTTCCTCATCAAACTGTCTATTTTATTAAAATAATGTTTTTAATTACTTTTAAATTTAATTTTTTTAATAATAAAATAATGAAAAACTAACCAAACACCAGTAGCACAGCAGCATAATAGCATAATAGAGGGAAAAAAATAGAGGAGGTCGACCAACCGGACGACCGGGCAGTCGACTGGTTAGGTCATTTTTGGTCATTTTTCTTCTTCAACTACAGGATACTCACGGACAACTGGGGGACATCCAAGGGACTTTCGCTTCACGCCTTCAACGAAATAAAATAATAATTTATCAGATATAAGGGAGCTACAATGACTCCTTACAAATAGGGGAGTCACTGCAGCAAAAATTAGTTTAGGGAATTGTTTAGGGGAGCTGCTGGAGGTGTATAAAGTGATTTCAATCCCTTAAAATAGGTAAGGGGTGGGTTTAAAGGGATTGCTGGGGATGCTCTAATAGTGTAAAGTTATTTTTGAGAAATCTCAACTAACTTTTCCTTCAATTTTGTATGTGATGTTTAGATATAGATTTTTAAATATTTTTTATGAGTTAATTATCTAAAAGTCTTATTTACAAATATTACGATAGCTCAGACCCTATCTAAGATTTTTTGAACCAATAAATCTTATTTAGTAAAATTAAGAATATTATCACTTTTTTTTTTCAATTTTTAAAATTAAGAACATTATCAATTTTACATAGTAATGTTACAGATAATTGTTTCACTAACTGATGCAAAAAATAAAGTATGAGATTAAAATTTTTTACCCTTTTACTTATTGGTTTGATTTAACTATCAAATAAAATCGAGAACATTATTGGTTTTTTCTAATTTTAAAACTGAAAATATTATCAATTTTTTTTCATTTTTACATTTTTTTTTCCAGTTTTACACGTCAATGTTCTATCATCATACTCTTTTATAGATACAAAATTTTAAATTTTGCACAAAAAAATAATTCAGTTTTTTCATTTTTTTAAAGTTTTTTCAATTTGAAAGTTAATGTGTTAAAATTTTAAAAATTAAATAAATGTCAAACCATCATGTTTCTTTATAGATAATCATAAATGATGAACTACATTATTTGAAAAGCAATTCCGACTATGAAAAATTAAATGCGACTAAAAGCTCAAAAAAATCTTACTTATGACTTAATAGAGTATAAACTCATAATTAGGACTTGTGTGTAAATATCTTTTTTTTTATTGTTTATTTTTTGTCTTTTTATGACCTTTTCAAAAAAAAAAAAAATTCTAAAATAGATAAATATTTACCTTCTACCCGACTAAATAAATTTAAAATTTTAAAAAAAATCAAAATATGATTATAAAATTATTGACAAATTTATGATGTTTAATTATTAAACAAACTAGTAATTGACTCGTGCAATGCATGTGCTATTTTTTTTCAAAAAATATTTGATGGTACAATGTGTGTTATAAAATAATAATTTAAATTTAAATTTAAAATTAAAATATTATTTTAACTATTTATTCTGATAATATTTGCGCTATCGTTCTATAAAATTATTATTGAATACTTATATATATATATATATATATATATTAATTTTAGTTAAATCATTCGTGTATTTTGATAATTTTAGTGCTATCATATTATAAAGATATAATTATCATATAATAATTTTATATAATATATAGTAAATTATAAAATAGTAAAATAAATACTCATTTTGATATTAAAAATAATAGTTTAATTAAAAAAAAATAGTAACATAGAATTAAAAGTAATTCTAACTATTTAATTTTCTTTTATATTTATTTGAAAAATAAATATATATAGAAATAGAAATTATATAAAATTTATTAAAAAAATTAAATATAAATATGTTGTAGTTTGATTATCATATAATGATTTTATATGATATATATATATATATATATATATTAAACTATGAGATTGTAAAATAAACACTCTTAATTAAATTAAAATATCAACTATATAAAAGAAATTTAACAACGACTAACCAATAAATAATCATCTAAACCCAAAAAAAAATTTGAAAACATTCAAAAAATAGATACATCTTAATGTGTGAAGTGATTAATTATCTGTAATATAACATCAAAATATAAAAAAACTTATTGTTCAACAATTGAAAAATAACTCAAACAGTAAATCTAAACTTTAGAGATTCCTCGACAATATCATAATTGTGCAGATTTTTTCTCTTGTGAGCTATGATTATATAAAATAATATAGGAATGAAAATATAATTTCATATATAGAATCACTATAAAATTTAAATAACAAATCCATAATATAGAATTGGTATTGGATATGGAATAATATATGAAAAAGAAGAAAAAAAAATTAGCATTAAAAAAAAATAAATCCAATCCTTGAAAGATTTAAGAAGAAAAATATGAAACACAAAATTGGTATTGGGTTTGTGGATTATTTCAATTTACCATGAAAAATATATGAAAAAGAAATATTTGTTAAATAGAATCCATATAAAATAGGTAAAGTTAATATAATTTAAATTAGGTTTGGGTTTATGTAGAACTTTATATGTAATTAAAAAAATACATACTGACGCGACTCTCTTAGAAAAAAGTAAACCCTTATAATGTATCACCTAAGTATTGAAAAAATGTTACTTTTAATAATATATAATAGTAGGCGACCAGTGCAATGCACAAGAATTTATTTTTAAAATAAAAAATTGATTTTGTGTTTTAATACTTTATATGTAGAAAATTTTAATAATTGAAAGTCAAATACAAATAGATTTACTAATAGTTAATGAAATTTTTTGTCACTAGGTGTGATCCTACATAAAATAAGCTTCCTGAGACCTGGATTGTTGATTCTGACCAGTCCGACCGGTTTCAGATGTTAAAGAAAATGAGATTCAAGCTCATTGGGAACAAGGACAAAGAGTACGTTCATCACAGAATAGAAGTTGTGGACCGGTTCTTCCTAGTTGATATTTAGACGAACTACTAAGATATGCTGTTGGGAAATGTTGGAAGCATTTAGAAAGGTGCCATATATTTAGCGGCTGCTACTATTAGTGAAAAAAATACAAAATTACGTCAATTTTTTCAAAGTAAAAAAAAAGAAAAAAAAAAGAGTATATTCTTAATTACTTGAAATTAAATCATCATTTATGTTAATCAAATGAGAGCTTTTTTGATAAATCCTTTTTCTAAGAGATTTATTCCATCAAACCCATATTCTTTTTGACTATTTCATTAGGTCCTATTTGAGGTAAGAAGACCAAAATACCCTTTTCATCTACTTATGTTCCATTTAGTCCATATTATTTTCTTATGTTTCAATAAGTCCTATGGGTGACATAATTACCAAAATACCCCTAATATGAATGTTCACATCGTCAATGTGAATGTTCACACCGTTAATGTGAATGTTCCTATTTGAGGTAAGAAGACCAAAATACCATTTTCATCTACTTATGTTCCATTTAGTCCACATTATTTTCTTATGTTTCAATAAGTCCTATGGGTGACATAATTACCAAAATACCCCTAATGTGAATGTTCACATCCTATGAGTGACATAATTACCAAAATACCCCTAATGTGAATGTTCATATCGTCAATATGAATGTTCACACTGTCAATGCAAATGTTCACACCGTCAATATAAATATTCACACCGTCAATGTGAATGTTCCTATTTGAGGTAAGAAGACCAAAATACCCTTTTCATCTACTTATGTTTCATTTAGTCCACATTATTTTCTTATGTTTCAATAAGTCCTATGGGTGACATAATTACCAAAATACCCCTAATATGAATGTTCACATCCTATGGGTGACATAATTACCAAAATACCCCTAATGTGAATGTTCACATCGTCAATGTGAATGTTCCTATTTGAGGTAAGAAGACCAAAATACCCTTTTCATCTACTTATGTTCCATTTAGTTCACATTATTTTCTTATGTTTCAATAAGTCCTATAGGTGACATAATTATCAAAATACCCTTAATGTAAATGTTCACATCCTATGGGTGACATAATTACCAAAATACCGTTAATGTAAATGTTCACATCGTCAATGTGTATGTTCACACTGTCAATGTAAATGTTCACACCGTCAATGTGAATGTTCCTATTTGAGGTAAGAAGACCAAAATATCATTTTTATCTACTTATGTTCCATTTAGTTCACATTATTTTCTTATGTTTTAATAAGTCCTATAGGTGACATAATTACCAAAATACCCCTAACGTGAATGTTCACATCGTCAATGTGAATGTTCACACTGTAAATGTAAATGTTCACACCGTCAATGTGAATGTTCATATTATCAATGTGTAGGGGCTCGGCCTAGCCTGGGGCGAGGCCAACCCATGTAAAGCCTCGTGGGTGCTTGCTAAAATTCGGGCCAGACCAGACCGGCCCACAGGCCAAAAAATTAGGCCTAGGCCCTAGCCCTGACACAAAGATATTCAGGCTTTGGGTGCCCCGGTAGGTCGAGCCAAGGAGCTTGGGCCTAGACTTGGGCTTGGATGAGCCTCACCATTTTTTTTTAATTTTTTTAAATTTTTTCTCTAAAATTTTATTATTTTCTACAAAAAAGAGACCGGGCCTCGGGCCGAGCCTTAAATGGGCCTTATGCGGGCCGAGCTTCAAAGTGATGGCCCAGGTCCTAGCCCAAGTTCTCGGGCTGGGCTCGGGCCCGGGTCCGGGCTCAAACAAGCTTGCCCCGGGTCGCGAGAGGGCTTCGAGTGGCCCACGGGCCGTGGGCCAATTTTACACTTCTATCAATGTGAATATTAACATGTCAATGTGAATATTCACATTGTCAACAGGCCGAACCCGCTCTGGGGCGCGGGCCAATTTTACACTCTTATCAATGTTAATGTTAACATGTCAATATGAATATTCACATTATAAACGGGCTGGGCCGGTTTGGGCCCGCGGGCGGGTTTCGGGCCACCTACGGGTCGTGGGTCAATTTTACACTCCTATCAACGTGAATATTAATATGTTAATGTGAATATTCACATTGTCAACGGGCCGGGCCGGGCCGGGCCTGCCCCGGGCAGCCCACAGGCCGCGGGCCAATTTTACACTTCTATCAATGTGAATACTCATATTGTCAACAGACTGGGCCCGCCCCCGCCCAGGGAGGAGCTTCAGATCGCCCATGGGCCACGGGTCAATTTTACATTCTTACCAATGTGAATGTTAAAATATGAATATTTACAGCACACCCCGTTCCGGGCAACGGGCGGGCTTCGGATGGCCCACGAGCCGCGGGCCAATTTTACACTCCTATCAATATGAATGTTAACATGTTAATGTGAATATTCACATTGTAAACGAGTCGGGCCGGGCCCGCGGGAGGGTTTCGGGCTGTCCATGGGCCGCGGACCAATTTTACACTCTTATCAATGTGAATATTAACATGTCAATGTAAATATTCACGTTGTAAACGGGTTAGGCCGGGCCTGGCCCGCGGCCGGGTTTTGGGCCGCGGGCCAATTTTATACTCCTATCAATGTGAATGTTAACATGTCAATGTAAATATTCACATTGTAAACGGGTCGGGCCAGGCCGGGCCCGCGACAGGTTTTGGGCCTCCTACGGGCCGCGGGTAAATTTTACACTCCTATCAACGTGAATGTTAATATGTTAATGCGAATATTCACATTGTCAACGGGCCAGGCCCGCCTCGAGTAACCCACAGGCCGTAGGCGGATTTCGGGCCGCCCACGGGCCGCGGGCCAATTTTACACTTCTATCAATGTGAATGTTAACATGTCAATGTGAATATTCACATTGTCAACGGACCGGGCCTCCCCCGATTCGGGGGCTAGCTTCGGACCGCCCACGGGCGATGGGCCAATTTTACATTCTTACCAATGTGAATGTTAAAATATGAATATTTACAGCCCGCCCCACCCCGGGCAACAGACGGGCTTTGGGCCGCCCACGGGCCGCGGGCCAATTTTACATTCCTATCAATGTGAATGTTAACATGTCAATGTGAATATTCACATTGTAAACGGGCCGGGCCCGCAGGCGGGTTTCGGGCCGCCTACGGGCCGCGGGTCAATTTTACACTCCTATCAACGTGAATGTTAATATGTTAATGTGAATATTCACATTGTCAACGGGTCGGGCCCGCCTCGGGCAGCCCATGGGCCACGGGCGGGTTTCAGGCCGCTCACGGGCTGCGGGCCAATTTTACACTTCTATCAATGTGAATGTTAACATGTCAATGTGAATATTCGCATTGTCAACGGACCGGGCTCGCCCCAACTCGGGGGCTAGCTTCAGACCGCCCATGGGCCACGGGCCAATTTTACATTATTACTAATGTGAATGTTAAAATATGAATATTTAAAGTCCGCCCCACCCCGGGCAACGGACCGGCTTCGGGCCACCCGCGGGCCACGGGCCAATTTTACATTCCTATCAATGTGAATGTTAACATGTCAATGTGAATATTCATATTGTAAACGGGCCGGGCCCGCGAGCGGGTTTCGGGCCGCCTAAGGGCCGCGGGTCAATTTTACACTCCTATCAACGTGAATGTTAATATGTTAATGTGAATATTCACATTGTCAACGGGTCGGACCGGGCCCGCCCCGGGCAGCCCACAGGCCACAGGCGGGTTTCGGGCCGCCCACGGGCCGCGGGCCAATTTTACACTTCTATCAATGTGAATGTTAACATGTCAATATGAATATTCATATTGTCAATGGATCGGGCCCGCCCCAGCCCGGGGGCGATCTTCGGACCGCCCACGGGCCACGGGCCAATTTTATATTCTTACCAATGTGGATGTTAAAATATGAATATTTACATCTTAAAATTACTAACCGTTCAAAAAATATTTATCTGGTTATCAAAATTAAATATAAGGGTATAAGAGTCTAAAAAAAGAGTGTAAATCAAGAAAAATGACTTTATGGAATAAAACTATACATACATGGGACTAAATGGGTTAATAAATTTCTTCATGAACTTTTTGGATTAAAACACTTCTAAATGGGATTTATCAATAAAAATCCCTAATCAAATTTACCAAAAATCATGAATGCCACTTGTATCAAAATATTTTTTTTTGGAAAAAATAAAAACAACGGAAATTTTTATAATATATAAATTACAGCTTGGTTATAACTCATATTGTATTATTTTGGTTATTAATCGAAAACTTTTTTACTAATTTCTTATGTTTTTAGTTATGTCTAAGTGGTGCGTTGGATCTTTAATTATATTTTACGACAATGCTACGTAGCTCAAATTTTGTGACTCAAAAGTGGCTCAAATGGCCAAAATGACGTCGTTTTGAGTACAGAACAATATAAAAATGGCCAAAACGACGTCGTTTTGGCCATTTGAGCCACTTTTGAGCCACAAAATTTGAGTTACGAGACATTTTCCTATATTTTAAGTAGTGTTTGATTATAATTTATTATAATACTTTTATATAACAATATTTACATATTTTAGAATAATGTTTGAGAGCCACAATTTGTGTGGCTCAAATGGCTCAAAACTGCCAAAACGACGTCGTTTTGGCATGTTTTGTGCTCAAAACGATGTCGTTTTGGCAGTTTTGAGCCATTTGAGCCACAAAAATTGTGGCCCTCTACCATTGCCCCATATTTTATTACACAAAAAAGTGCTTAAGGTGAGTTCACTCAAATTATTTTTAAAAATAAATTATATATTTTTTGATGACAAATATATTAAATAAAATAAATTATAATTATCACACTAACTTAATTTTGTATGTTGATAATACGCACCAAAATATATTACAACCCTGGGTAAGCTCCACCAACTCAGACATCTCCTGTTCAAATCATAGATTGAATTGAACGGGAAACCGCGCCCAAAAAACGAAGGAAAAAAAGAAAAAAAAAAAATTCAATTCAATGTAGATTTATAAAAATAATTATAAATAAATGATAAACTTTATAAACGTTGATAATTAAAGTCATAAAAAAATTTGATGAATTTTAATAACTTTTTGATAGTACCACCGATTAATAATTTTTTGAAAAAAAAAAAAAATCCAAAAAGAAAAGGGTTACAAAAGAAAATTATATTTTTTTTCAAAAATACTTTTCAGAAAATTTTACTTTTTGTTTTCTGTATTTTTTTATTTTTACGGAATTTTTTTAATATTTTAGTATTTTTTTTTAACTTTTTAGACATACCTAACATAAATATACCTAAAAGTAAAAAATTTGTGAAAAAACCTTTTAAAAATTCACTAAATACTAAAAATACAAAAAAAATACGAGAATTCAATATATTTTTTATATTTTTATGTATTTATAAATTTTTGAAAATATTTTTTTATAATTTTTTTACTTTTTAGATACATCTAAGTAAGGTGCACATAAAAAAGTAAAAAAATATTTAAAATTTCAAAAATATTCACTAAAAACAAAAAAATGCGAAAATCAAAAACTTCATTTTTTAAAAAACTTAATTGAAAAAACTCAAATCAAACATACTAAACATGTTTTCCATCAAACACACTGAGAAAAAGAATGGAAAGGGACACAACTGCATAGATGAACAGAGCAAAAGTAAGCCTTTCATTACAAAGAAAAAAGTAGAAGAAAGATATACAAGAAGGCTCAATACACGACTCCAAAGGAGTCAAAAATCACCACAAACATATTGTAACATTAACTAGTGAAGCCCCTAGCGACTATTATTCATGGTGGGATAATAGGAGTGTGGCATACAGAAGCTCATTCCATGAGTCTGGAACCCCTGGAAGGCACCAATGGCTGCAGTCTTGAATCGTCCCTGCACTGTTCTGTGGCTTTGGCAGCCTGAAAATTGAGGGGTGTCCGTCTTTTCTGTAATCTGTCATCTTCGTTATGTTCAGATAAAACACTGGTGTCTTCATCTCTGCTATTACTGACTCGAGCACACTCATCATCCATGGATATGGCACTAGGTAGGCGTCATTTTTGATCGGTTCAGTCTCACCATCGCAGTTTCCACCAGAGTTCCACTGACCTCCTCTGCATTGTCAAAAAATCCAATAGCTTGTCAAAAAAAACGACGAAAAAGAAAACAATCCCAGATGGCCTCATACTTTGTGCTAAATGACTTTGAAATTTTAGTTTCACTAGCTCACTGAACTTAGCTTAGGAGGTCCCCAGGGGCACCAAATTACAAAATTCAGCGGTTTTTGATAGAGAGGTTTGAGTCAGGCAAGGTCGGATTAGTCTACTGCCGTTTCAGCACTAGTAAAGATTCAGGCTCAAATTAGCCCCAAGTGATTGCATTTTAGTATTTGTAACTGTTTTTGTTGCAAAAAGAAGCAATAATTTTCAATATTTGGTGACATTTTTGTTTTCAAAGATTTTGAGAATTAGAAACAAACCGGAAATGAGAAGCTGAGTATCCTTGAAAGAAGACCCTGGTTCGATTGGCGTTGATATTGGCATCAACCCATTGCGCCCATGTCCTCAACGCCCTTGTATAGGCTTCTGCCACTTCTAGTCTGGGATATACATAATTTCCCTCTTGAAAGTAATTGTTTCTGAAATTAACAAAGCCATATCATAATTATCAATGGTTGGTGATCATAATCTTTGCTGTGATTTTGAAAGTACTTTTTTAGTACTAAAATTTTACCCTTTATAGGTTTTCTGGTGAGTCCACCAGTGCCCAGTATTGAAGATGATTATGTCAGCATCATGGTACTTTGTTGGGGAGCCTTGAATCATGTCCAGTCTCAGCGTTTCTCTTCGCGTTCCTGCCTTATCCAAAATCCTCCATTCTTGAACAAGGAATGGTGATTTTATGAAGTCAATTGAGAACTTATAATCCTAAACAATTCGCAGAAACTATGTAAGAATTAGTAATTCAGGAACAGAATCAATATTGAAGAACAAACAAGGTTTTTGAATTTGTAACAACCTTGAATCTGAAAGAATAGAACCCTTGAGTCCTGAATTCGCGCCTACCCGAAACTTCATAGACTTTTCTTTTATCAGGCAATGATTCTCTCAAAGCACAGACCAATGATTCCCACATGTTTCTGTTCAATGAATCCCCAACAAAAACCAATCTTTTCCCTCTCAACATCTTCAACATTTTCAACCCATCAAACCTACATCATTCAAAACAGAGACAACAGTGCGAACAGAGAAAACAAAACCTTATCAAATCAAACAAAGACTACATGAAAGATACATACGATGAAAAATTGAAGAGGGTTAATGTAAGACCTCGGAATTTGGCACCCATGTGGCTTCCACCGGAGCCTGAGGTAATCAGAATCAGGCCGGCCATTCTTGAAACAATCGAAGGAGCCATCAACAAACGGGCAAGACCCGGGCTGATAAACCCGGTTAGAATCGTCTACAACCCAATTACCATCAAAGATATCACAAGAAGTGATGTCCCCTGTTTCATGATCCCCTGTTTTTCTTGAATTCATGTCACTTGTTGTTACAGAGGAGAGACCAGTGGAGTCAGCACAACTCCTACCGGAGAACAAGGCGAAATGGGTGGTCGAGGAAGAGACGGAGGAGAGAGAGAGGAGGCGGGAGGCGAGAGTGGAGGCGATGGTGGTGGTCGGAGAGGCGTCGGAGAATGGGGAGGTGAAGTAGAAGAAGAAGAGAGCTGTGGTGAGAAGCAATGCGGTGATTGCTTGAGTTCTTGATCGAGAGAGAGGGCAAGAGAGGGTTCTTGAGAAGTGAGAGAGAGTGAAGTAGAGGTTCTTGAGAGAGGCCATTGGAGGAGGATCAATGGAGGAAAGGGATGGTGATGAAAAGAAATGAGTAGTGTAGTAGTGGTGGTGACTCTGTTTTTGTTCTTTTTTGTTGATTTCATCAGTGGCGGTTATGGCAAGTGTTTTTTTTTTTTTTTATAGGAAAATCTCTCTACTCTCTCGCAGGGCAAAGGCAGTGCCCCTTGCAGAGATCACCAGAGTGTCCTGCTAGCCGTTCAGAGCGAGGAAACTATAATCTGAAAACTTACCCCGATCTTCCAAGACAAACTCCGGTTAAGTCAGGACTCGCACAGTGAGAAATATTGAACTCACTTGATTAGATAACTTGAGACCCGATCTCCTAATCAACTATATTTCGCTCAAGAGATTGGCCCAATGGCAAGTTATGGCATTGTGTTTTCAAGAACTTGGGATTTCTAGTGTGGATGCGCAAAATGGTCCTCCCACGTGTAAAGGACAGTGGGTGGGTGTGTACTCTTATCCCATATAACACAAAATAAAAAAATAAAAATAAAGTATATTTAAATTTTTTTCCCTTCACATTTGTTAAAAACAAAAATATAAAAAAAACACAAATACTTTGGATCTGTTTGGTAATGTTTACGTTTTCAGTTTATATTTACAAAAATTTTATAAACTGGTTTTTGTTTATTTTTTAAAAAATATAAACTACAAACACGTTTGGTAATTGACAAAATGTTTAAAAAATTTTAAAAATATAAAAAAGAGTGAGAAATGGCAAGCGGTGGCAAGTGATAGTGGAAGATGGTGGTGGAAAGTGGTGACGGGGGGTGGTGGTGGGTAGTGGTGGTGGTGGTGGTGGATGGGTGGGTGACGGTGGTGGGTGATGAGTGGTAGCGAGTGAGTGGTGGTAGTAGGTAGGTGGCGGATGTCGGGTGGTGGCGGGTAAGTGGTGGGTGGTGGTGGTGGTGGGTGGGTGGGTGACGGCGGTGGATGGTAGCGAGTGGGTGGTGGTGGCAGGTGGGTGGCGAATGGCGGGTGGTGATGGTGGGTGGGTGGGTGACGGTGGCGGGTGGTGGGTGGTAGCGAGTGGGTGGTGGTGGCGGGTGGTGGTGGCAGGTGGGTGGCGGATAGCGGTGGGTGGTGGTAGGTGGCAGTGGTGGTGGGTGGGTGGGTGGGTGACGGTGGCGGGTGGTAGCGGCAGGTGGGTGGCGGGTGGGTGGTGGTGGTGGTGGTAGGTGGTGGTGGCGAGTAGGTGGTAGGTGGCTGGTGGTGGTGGGTGGCTGGTGGTGGATGGTGATGGTAGGTAGGCGGTGAGTAGTGGTGGCGGGTGGTGGTGGCGGGCGGTGGTTGGTAGTGGCGGGTGGTGAGTGGTAGAGGTGGCCGAATGTGATGGCTACTAGAGTTGGTAGCCAAGGTGTCATGCAGAGATTATGAAGTGGCTAGAGGATCACTAGAATGTGGTTAGAGGTCACAAGCAGTGAATGGAGGCTGTTAGAGATTATCAAAAGGTCATAAGAGGTCAGATGTGGTGGATGGTCATGGTGATCCAGTGGTGGGTTGTGGCCAGTGGGGTAGGAGAGGGAAGACAAAATAAAAAGTTTATTTTAAAAACAAAATAAGCTTCTTTGTTTTTCATTTTTAATTATTTTTAAAATTTTATAATCAATTCCACTTTCACAAAAATAATGTTTTTAGTTTTTTTAAAAAATGGAAAACAAAAATAGAAGCATTAAGGTTGACCCACACCAATTCCCATTCGATGGAGTTGGCTTTGATTGTTGGCCAAAATTAAGGAATCTAATTTAACTAGTAAAGAAATTGTCAGGTTGAATAACTACAGAGATACAGAGGTCAAGAAAAGATTAACCTATTTTAAGGTTCATTTTCTTAATTTCCAGTAGTTTGCATGTAATGGGTTTTTGAGTGATTAGCTTTGCTTCCAATTTCTTCGAGTGGGGATGCTCAAGACAAGATTTTAGTACTATTTTTTGGGTTGTGCTAACTTGAGAACAACAGGGTTATTATTATGATCATGTTTTTAAGCACAATAGCCGCCATTCTTTTTAGAGTGATAATAGAGAGCTCTAGAGTTAGAGTTTTAATGTCAACTCTAATGATGCGGCAATATATAAAAGAAAAATGCTTTGAAGTTCTAATTTTTAAGCTCTAAAGGTAGCTCTAATGAGTTGGCAGTGAGCTCCACCTACAGTGATGTGATGTTTTGATCTTGGTTTGTTTTTATTTTATTTTTTTTGTTCATTGCCATGTCATTAGTGCTCCATTAAGGTACCAAAATTAGTGGTTTGAATCATTACTGTATACAAAAATAAAAAAATAAAAAACAAAAATCCTTGGGAGCACTTAAGATGGAGCTCTAGGGAGAACTCTAATGAGTTGTCCCCTTATGATGTGATGGTTATATCTTTCTTTTCTTTTCTTTTTTGCATTTCTAATTTATTAGAGTTGGTTTAGTGCTATTTTTTTTAGAATTCTGAATTAACTCTAAAAAAAAATGCAACATCACAAGTCAAACTATCAAATCATAAGGTGGGACCCACCTCTAGAGCTTTCTTTAGAACTCCTCATTTAGAGGTCTCAAACATATTTGTTCTTTTTAGTTTCTTAAAGGGTCCGTTTATTTTGGATTATAGAGGATGAAATTGGATTAGAGTAGATGTAAAATTCAGTAATATTGTGTTTGTTTACAGCATGGAGAAAGAGATTCACAATATCTTGAGACTAGGAAGGGATTAGTAATCTCTCATGAAAGATGGTATTAAAAAAATAATCCCTTGAGATTAGAGGGGGATTGTAACAACCCTCATACTGTTTACTGATTAGGGACTGATTGATTACCGATAATCACCGATTACTGTTAAACGAAACGGATAATGACTGATAACTGACTGATAATTGAACTGAGTAAAGTACTGAACTGACTGATTGAAATTGGAATCTGAATTAACTGAGTATATGTTAGTTAATTGCATTCTATCTGTTTGATTGTCTGATTATGTGTTCATGTTTATATGTTTAAACTGCTAATTGAAGGCCTTATCGGCGGCCGAATTAGAAACCGATTGATGTTCCGTGACCCTCATAATTAATGTGATTTTATGGTATATTTATCTGAAAACTGATTAGGTATGATTAAATTAGATTAAAATAAGCCAATTAAAGAGTTTGCCATATTTACCATTTTGCCACTATCTCATATACACACACTTGAGCCTTATGTACACACTTGAAGAACATTTTGCTCAGCCATTTTGAGCACATCACCGACCTTGAGGGAGAAAGGGAGAGAATAGAGTTGTTCTTGGGGGTTTGGCTTAGTCAACTTGAAGAATTGAAGGGTAATTACTAATTTGAGCTCCCTCACTCCTAATTCTACACCCAAGGTAGGACATCCATCTTCTTGTTGCTGTTCTTGAGTTCATTCTTGCATGATTCATGTTAATTTGTAGAGCTAAGTCATGATTTGGTCCATAAATGAGGGATTGAAGATCATTTCTTGCATGCATGTTGGTATTGTTGCATTTTGAGGTTGATTACATGGACATTGGTACATGCATGCTCATATTGTTGTTATAGACCATGTTTCCATCTGATTTGAAAAGAAATGAGCTCTTTTGAAACAGCTTTGAAGCTTTAATTTGGTTTAAAACTCATGCATGACATGTTTGAATGTTGTTCTTGAAAATGGGTTTGAATATGGTTTTATTTGACTCACCTTTGGGGCTTGAATTCATGAATTGAGCTTTGAAACTTGTTATACATTGAATTTAATGATGTTTTCCAGATTTTGGGCCCAAGAGGTCGAGTTTGGAGTGGTTGAATGCTTGGTTTGAGCTTGGGAGGCAAATCTGGAAATTCCAGATTTGGCTTCCTCGCTCGAGCGAAGGATTCCCCGCTCGAGCGAGCACCTTTGTCCAGGGCTCCGCTCGAGCGACCATCGAGCGACCATCGCGCGTAAAATTTCAGCATCCAGTACTTTTGCTGTTTTGCAGACCGCTCGAGCGAAGGATTACTCGCTCGAGCGAAGCCTTTGATTTTGGACTTACGCTCGAGCGTAGAAAGTCTCGCTCGAGCGAGGCTCCTATTTTCAGCAAACTTTGCGAAATGTTTTCTAAGTGTATTTTTGCATCCTCATCCCATCCTAGGCATTCTTAGGCCTAGTTTAAGGCATCTTGACGAGGATATCATTGTAGAACACACCAAGGCAAATTAGGGATTAAGTTATGAGATTTCCCAACTGTGTAGCTTAGTGTGTTCAACCTGTTAACTGTGTAGGGTTGGCGACTGGGGAGACACGCTCTAGCATACTGTAGCCCAGAACTCTGTGAGTAACAATTGTGTAAAGATATGTTCAACTGATTATCTTCTGAATACTGAACTGAACTGTTTACTGAACTGGTATTATTTACTGAATGAATGTATGTCCTTTATTTCTGAACTGTACTGTGGCATCCTTAGTATCTACGGTTTACTGTTACTGTTACTGTCACAGAGATCTCTGTCGGTTTCCTTGTGAAACCACTACTGTTTACTGACTGATGGCCATCATTACTGTTCGGTCTTTTAAGACCTACTGTTACTGTTATGCTAATGGATGTACCACATATGACTGTTTACTGTACTGAGCAACTGAATTACTGATTGAAATGAACTGCTTTCATTACTGTAAGGACATTCATTCTAAACCCCTTTACGCTTTATGTTATTCACTGGGCTTTAGCTCACTGCTCATATATATATGTAGGTGTACAGGCACCAGAACGGAGCTAGGAGCGTCAGGGTAACTCCAGTTTTGTCAAGCCAGCCTTTGTGCCTCACTGCGAGGTTCCGAGCCTACTGTTAAGGCTTAGGGGTGCTTTAGAATTTCCCCCTTTTTGTACTGTTTCACTGTTTTGTATAGACTGACTGTGTTATACAGGGATTAGGTCCCTGTACTGTGTGACTGTTAATTTTGTGTACTGTGTTGTACAGACGGAATGTTTTCTGTACCGCTATCTAGGGTTGAGTCCCTAGATTGAATGAATGTCAATATTGTACGTACTGTTTATGTATAAATGTGTGAAAACCCTTTTTGCATACAGACTGTCACAGCTCAATGGACACTATTTATTTACTGTATTGGCTTCCGCCAGGCCCTGTACTCTGTTTTACTGTATTACTGTTCTGCAGGCCTTCGGTAATCTCGGATTACTGGCCGGTTACGGTACTAAACCCATAGGGCCGGGTTTGGGTCGTGACAGGGATTTACTATTTTACCCTCTATTATCATACCTAATTTACTTACCCTACTTGATTAGTATGATCTTTTCTCTATCATTTTTTTAATTATTCCACCATTTTTTACTCCACCATTCTTTATGTCAAAATAATTTAATATAAAAATAATTTTTAATATAAAAATATAATAGTATAATAATATTTATACCAAAGAAAATTATATTAAAAAAATAAAATAGTACCAAAAAAAATATTTATGAATATGATTTTTAATATTAAAATATGTAATGCATTAATTAGTTGGTATAAACCCAAATTTGATAGTAATGCAACCAAAGAGTATTTGTAAAATTTTACATGGTTAATCTCACTCATATCTCTCAAAACAAGCAGGACTATTGCTAGTTCACTGATTATTAAACAAACAAAATTTTTCTTAGTTTTCTCACTAATAGTTTCCTCACTAATAATCCATTCACTAAACAATCACACCCAAAATATCTCTGAAAATAAACGGGTCCAAATGTTAAACTGTTTTGAAAAAAATAAAAAATTAAACAACTTGCTAAACAAATTTAGAAAACTGAATAGAAAACAGAAAACAAAAATAATACTAAATAGACCTATCATTACAAATTCTTCAACTATTACTGCATCATTATGAATTCTTAGGGGAAAAAAAAATTGATACACAATCCTTGTGACAAACTATGACAATAATTATAATTACAGTTAATGACACCATAAACATAAGCTAGATCCCAGCTAATCAATACATAAGCCAAACATAATTTATTGCTTATTAGTGTTTAAGCAAAGCAAAGTTGTACATTAATTATCATCTTATGCAGCAACAGTGCCAACTTTCAATCCATTTTGCCATATTAACAACTCATATCAAAAGCACTAAAATCATCCACACAAGTCCAACCATAATGGGCATGATGGTAATCTTGTCTGCCTTGCTTGTTTTAGCTTGAATATGCTCTGCTACATTAAAATTACCTGCAAAAACCAAAAACAAAAACAATAAAAACAACCATATTATTGTAATTGTTTCTAAATGAGGAAAAGAAAATAGCAAACGAGTTGATGGTATGAAAAATTTACCTCTCTGACTGCCATAGCCACAGCCTGCTTTAATGGTGTCTCTCACATCCTGTATTGTGGCCTTGTTGTAAAACTCAAAGTTTATTAGTATGTTCCCAATGCAGTCGAGCACAAGGTGTGTCTCTGCCAAACACGGCCCATTGCAGTATTGATTGATGTGTTCAGGTGGCACATTGAGGCTCCCGCTCTGATCCAATCTATATGATTCGTCACAACTGCTGTAAATCTGCACCATGTCATTAGATTGATCGCCCACTAAATATCACAGAATTAAAACACAAGGAAGAATAAATCAAAGGAAAAAAAATGCAGAACTATTGATACATAGGAGTATATGTATGTTTACTAGAGGTGGGTGCATATGTCATGTATGTGTAATTATGTATTTGGAAACAAGGGTTGGTGGAGGATGCCAAAATACTGTTCAAAGGTTGTGAGTGCACCATCCACCATATTTGGAAACAAGGGAATTTGTGTGCGGACGCACTAGCCAAGCTGGGTGCAGACCAACCAGAGGACATGCTGGTGGTGAACGAACCACCAACTGAACTGAGCAGTTTTCTGCTGGCAGACATGTTAGGAATCTCAAGGGAAAGGGGCTAGCCCTCCCCCTGCTTCTTTCTTTCCGATATAACGTTACTGGGCTTTGAATTATGTATTTAAATTTTTGGATGATTTATTGAAATGAGAATTGTTAGTTTATTATTGTATCATGTTAGTGTTAGTTAGTTTATTATTGTATAAAGGTTAGTGATGTTAGTTTATTATTGTATCATGTTAGTGTTAGTTAGTTTATTATTGTATAAAGGTTAGTGTATATCAGTGCTATTAGAATATGATAGTTAGTATTAGTCATAATGAATGTTCCCATTTACTTTCTCTTTCGGTGCAAATTGGTGGCACCCTATGTAGCTTTTCCTCTCTATAAAAGAGAGTGTAAATCTCCTAATAATACACACAATAACTGAATAATTCAGTGGCTATTTCTCTCTCTCTCACTCTCTCAAATTATTGTTTCATGGTATCAGAGCCCAGTGTTACATTTCTGGCAATTTTCGATTTTGGTGTTTAGTCCCGTACACAGTGGCATACATCAAATCGCTCGGAATTTTCTCACGATTCCAACGGCACCTAGCCCGTTCTCAGAACACCCTCCACGCGCCCACACGCGCCGCCTTTACCTTCAGCGCGTCACCAGCTCCGCCACCACTCTCACACGCGCCCGCACGCGCCATCTGTTGCTACTCACCTCCGCCACGCGCCTCCACGCGCCCACACAACCGCGGCTGACGTCAGCCCTGCCACTCCCGTACGCCGCGCCTGCTATTGTGCGCCTTTCGTGCGCCGCTTCACTACATTGCACTCGTGTGCGCCAAAACGGCTATTGTGCGCCGCGCCTGCGCCTGTTCGCTACCGTGCGCCGCCGCCTTCCTGCTAACGTGCTCCTCCCTGCACTCTGCTAACGTGCGCCGCTGACATCATCGCTGACATCATCTCTGTCCAGCAGCCTTTTTTGGCTATTTTCGACCTTCCGGACTCACTGGTACACTCTGTTTTACCAAATTTTGCTCCTACAGGTCTCTTCCTGTTGCGTTAATCCTACTTAACTAGTATTATGGATCGTCTTGACACCTCCCATCCCATTTCCGTTATTCTGAATGGTTCAAACTATGTTCTGTGGGCCCAAGCCATGTCTTCCTTTCTTAAAGGCAAGAAGCTCTGGCGAATTGTCACCGGGGATGTGACTAAACCAGTCAAAGAAAGTGCCACTACTGAAACTACTGTTCATACTGCTACATATGAAGACCGACTTGAGGAATGGGACAGTAAGAATTACCAAATCATTACCTGGTTTCGTAATACCTCTGTTACCTCTATCAGTCTTCAATTTGGCCGCTTTCAGCTTGACTCTGTAACTACTCCTGCGAAAGACATCTGGGATTTTTTGAAAGACCGATACCAGACTACTGGTCTTGCCCATCAATATCAACTTCAGAACCAACTTCACCGCATGCGCCAAGAATCCACTCAGTCTATTAATGACTTCCTTTCTCAAATATACTCTGTTTGGGATCAGCTTGCTCTTTCAGAACCAACCTGGCATGACCCCGAAGATGCAGTTTTATTTACTAACCATCGCAACCAGCAAAGGTTGGTGCAATTTCTCATGGCTCTTACCCCCTCTTTTGAGCCCGTACGTGCCTCTCTGCTTCATCGCCATCCCTTGCCCACTCTTGAACAAGCCATTTCTGAGTTGCTATCAGAGGAGACTCGTCTAGGTACTCTTCAAACTCATCATGTGGACTCTGTTCTTGCCACTCCTCCGTCCCGGCCATCATTTACCCAGCGGACAACTGCTTGCCTCTATTGTCAGAATCGGGGCCTTCCTTCAACCCATCTCCTAGTCAATTGCCCCGTCAGATCCTGCCGCTACTGCAACAAACTTGGTCCTGGTCATCTGCAACAGGATTGTTTTCGCAATCCATCCCGCTCATCCTCCAATAGCCACTCCTCTCGCGGTGGCTCTTCCCGGGGAAGTTTTCATCGTTCCGGCAACCAGTCTCATCACACTGCTACTTCTGCTTCCGGGAATCAGTCTTATCACACTGCTGCTGCTGCTTCCGGGAATCAGTCTCATCAGATTGATTGTCATTTTATTCGCCAGCATGTCACCTGTGGAACTGTTCATCTTCTTCCTATTGCCTCAGTCGATCAACCCGCTGATATCTTCACTAAAGCTCATCCTCCTGGCCGCTTTCATGATCTTGTTTCCAAACTCAACTTGGTTGATGCTTTCCCTCCTTGAGTTTGCGGGGGGATGTTAGTTTATTATTGTATCATGTTAGTGTTAGTTAGTTTATTATTGTATAAAGGTTAGTGATGTTAGTTTATTATTGTATCATGTTAGTGTTAGTTAGTTTATTATTGTATAAAGGTTAGTGTATATCAGTGCTATTAGAATATGATAGTTAGTATTAGTCATAATGAATGTTCCCATTTACTTTCTTCTTTCGGTGCAAATTGGTGGCACCCTATGTAGCTTTTCCTCTCTATAAAAGAGAGTGTAAATCTCCTAATAATACACACAATAACTGAATAATTCAGTGGCTATTTCTCTCTCTCTCACTCTCTCAAATTATTGTTTCAAGAATTACGAATGGGCTTTGAAAACTAGTTGACAGTTACTGTGGCATGCTTTATCCATTCAATTAGCAATTGTATGGGCATTTTTAGAAATTAAAATTGTGCGACAAAATTTTTTAAAATTGTTCTGAGTTATGTATTTTATATAATAGAATAAATATATTGTCAAAGCCTACAAAATCAAGCAAATGCCTAGACTCCCATTTGGTTTTTGCTTCAACAACAACCAAAAAAAAAAAGTTAATAGAATCCACCATGGGCAAGTGCTAAAAAAGTTTAATTATTTTTTTAGCATTTGTCTAAAACATCAACTTTTTTTAGCAACAAAATTATCCTTAAAAAGAAAAACGACTCGTGTGAAAATAGTCACGAAATGAGCAAATATGTGAAGGCCAGTAACTTTCAAAAGCCATATACTTGAGCTGTAGCCTGGGGGAGGGAAGATTTGCCTGTGGCAACGGTTGAATTCTTGTTCTCCGAGTAAGGTGTTAACATTCTAACCAACTATGCTAGTCCCAATTGGTTCTCGAGCCACATATTTCTGTGAAAAATAAGAATTTTCATGTTTTCACAAGTAAAAACTCAGTCACTTACATAATTATTATTGAAACAGATCAAGGCTTTGTCAACAATTTGAGTTGGATCCACAATAGCAGCACCAGTTTGAGGGACATTTTCATCTGCCATTCCTGAAAAGGATTAAATGAAAATATAAATCATGATGCATATATATACACACACATATAAATCATGAGTATGAGAGCGAATTTATGCTTTCAGAAACACACCAAATTTGCTGCTGAAAACAGAGATGTAGATCAGAAACAAAGCTAAAAGCCAGTGCTTGACTGTGACTGATGTGAATGCCATTGTAGGAACTAACCAGTTTATAATTCAAGCGCATGGAAGCGAGGGGGGATATATTTTTGTTAACTAAATATATAAGTGAAGGCATGAAACTTATTAGACAGTTAATGGTTGCTTCTAAACCATCCCTACCTAATTCCAGAATATCCCACTTTTCAACATCACTACTAATGCATGATTAAAAACATATTTAAGAAATTACCCATACTTAGATCCATTTGATTTGCATACTTTTAACCAACCTTTGCACCGGGCCCATAATGGGAAAATTTAAATTAATACATATATTTTAAAATTTTACTCACAAAGATATCTAAGATTTTACCTTGACTAATCTCTCAAGTACATGCAATCTCCTGTTCTACATATATTAAGTAATTATTAGGCCAAAGTCATGGAGATAGCCTCGGGGGAGAGTGGAGAATAGAATATTTAACCATTGGCCCACTCTTTCAGGGTCGAATTCATGACTTACCATATGAGAATCATAAAAAATTAAATTAATCAATATGTATTGTGCATATGGTAAAGAAACCATCTTGTAACAGGAGAATTGTAATGGAAGTTTGTTTTGTAAATTGAATTGGAAATGGAAAACCACCATCAGGTAGACTGCTTTCTCTTTCTGGGCTAAAAAAAAAAAAAATTGGATGAGGGTAGAGGTGACTAAGAGGAGAAGGCAGTTGGAGTGCAAGTCACCAACTTTCACTTCTTGTGATCTTTTCCTTTTCAAGTTTTGAAATATTAATGTAAATTCCTTCTTCATACGTCATTACAACCTTACCTTCCACTGGTGAGAAAAATTAAGAAATCGAGGAGTTAAAAGTCGGGACGTCACTCCCAGTAAATGAGTGTTGCATCCATTAGGCAAGCCCACAGTCCCAAATAATGACTTGCCCAGAAGCATATTGTGTGTTATTAGGGCACTTGACTGCATTGAGCTGGGGCAAATAGGTCTGAACATTTCAAATGTTACTTGAGGTACTTAAAAAAGTCACTTGGGTGAACTTGACAAAAAGGAGGTTGCTTCTACCAAGGAGGTCAGAGTTGGCAAACCCCCACTTGACTGACAACCTTGCTATGTAGAAAGTTGCAAATCCAATTACTTGGGTAAAACTTTGGAGAAAGAAAGAAATAACCGTCTAGAAGACTGTTCAGCAAGCCCAAGCTCCAAATTAGCAGTTCCACAATTCAACTTGCTTGAGGCGAAAATTGTCCTTAAAGCCAAATTAAAAAAATAAAATAAAAAACACTTGTTAAGCTTAGGTTGCATAATGTTTTATTCAAGGGTAAATTACAAAAACACCCTCTGAGATTTATTTAAATTACAAATCACCCCGTGGCTCTAAAAATTACATTATGCCCCATAAGATTTCTAATTTCATAACAAATAAGTCCTTTTATTAATAAATCATCAATTTAATTAACAGTTTTAAATAATGTTAAAATTTTATTTCAATTAATAATTCAGATAATTTTATTATTGAATAAGTGAACAGTTAGAAATTTTACTTTTTCAATTAATTCTGTTAAATAAAAAATTCTAACAGGAAGGTATTTATAATTTTCCAAACCACAAGGGACAATTCGTATTTTAAGCAAATCTCAGAAGGTATATTTGTAATTTACCTTTTATTCAACATTTCCACCAACAACTTTTTGAAATGAAATGAGGTATAAACCCATCATCAAGAAATGAAAATGATCTAGAAGCAAATTAAATAATGTGCATTCAAAATAAATCAATAACCCAACATTCTCACACTATTCACAATTTGCAATAACAAAATGGAAGGAAATGGAACCTTTATTTCAATTTACAAGAAAGAAAAATTTATGAATTATAAAACTACAAAGTTACAATAGAAGGAAAAAAGAACAGGTTTAGCTACCTCTGATCGACCTAGAACTCGCCCTCTGATGTGGGGAATGTTACAAACAATCAGGAGGTATGTCCAATAAAAACAACTTTGCTCCATTTCGTTCTCCATACAATGTTAAGTCAAAAAACTGCCATCACTCAGACCAAAAATGAGAAAGAATCGTCATCACAAAAGTAGTCCCATTGCCATAATAGCAAAATAATGTAAGATAATGTGTCTTCTTGAAAATCAAGGGATAATCTTTGAATCTGTGTTTGTGTGAAAGAACTCATCAATGTGCTCTTCTATGCAAAAAAAAAAACCAGCTTTTGAGCATTATTCACTAATGATTTCTATTGAGCTGGCTACTTGTTTCTTCCAAATCCAATTTTGGCACACTGAGAAAAGCAGTTCTTGACCCATTCAAGCTGTTTAGAACCAGACACTGCATACACAACCACTGAAGCTCAGTACATAATCTTCAATCAAATTAATACTAATTTTAGGTCAAATCAACATATAAATAAATTTGTATCCAGCTTTAAATTATTCAAGCTGTTTGAAGATCTTTTCAAATATTTCTAATCTGAAAAAACGGGTTCAGCCAAAGACAGACCAACAAATCTCACCAATGGCACATTCTAGTAGCAGGGCACATGTTAGAGTTGCATATAAAGATTTAATTCCTGAGGTATTCAGGAAATACTGTCTAAATTGGTAGATAGTTTCTGCCATAAACAGCATTTAATGGGAATGAAAGAGAAAAGCCTCGTCCACACATGTATATATAATATACATATATGTACATGTATGTAAATGGCATACTCATATATATATATGTAGCATGTGCTTCAAAACACAATCATCAAATAAGTCAAAGTATAAAAATAATAAATTATCATCAGGGAAGTCCAACCTGTGAAGCAAACCAAAAATAAAAAATAAAAATTGTAAGCACATCAATGATTTGACCCTCTTTTTTGTTTAAAAAATATCAGATATATACATTCTTAATAATAATAATAAACTTTTTTTAACTCTTTTTTTTTTTTTTTTTTTGTAAGCCTATTCAATCCCTTCCATAAAGTTAAATTCAAATCATTGGAATTTTAAAAACAAACTTGCAATTTATTTAAACAAGGAAGCAGTACACAAAAAAAAAAATAAAATAATAATAATAATAATTAAACATATATATTGGAAAAATTCTTATGCAAGATCCAAGCCAATCATGCAACAAGCATATTCCACAAGAAAAAAAAGAAAATTTTTAGCAGGGGGCAACAATGGAGTTGCTGTTACATACCTAAGATGTACTTGATTCTAGAATACAGCAGGCAACACATTAGCCAAAGCCAAAACTCCACAAGTCAGCTGAAACTCGTAAATCAGTAATAACTTTTAACAATCTGAAAGAAACCCTTATACTACAAAACAGGGATGGGTTTCAATACAATTCCCTTCTTTTCATATTTCTTCACTATGCCCCATGCCTCCTCAAGGTGAGCTGACTGGACTAGAGCATCAATAAATGTGTTGCACGTATAAGCATCCGGGGTGCACCCATTTCCCTCCATTGAGAAAAACAAGTTTTTAGCTTCATCAAATCTCCCTGATTCACAAAGAACCTTAATAAAAGCACTATAAGTAAAATTGTCTGGAGTCAAATCTAATCTCAACATGGTTACAAGAACTTTCTGTGCTTTTTCAATCTTATTCATTTTACAATAACTTTGGATGAGAGCATTAAAAGAGAAAACATCTGGGCTTATTCCATCAGCTTGCATCTTTTTCAGAAGTTTCATCGATCTAGCAACATCACCAATGATGCACAATGAACGGATTAAGATATTGTATGTAATAGCATTTGGAGTGACTCCCCACTCCACCATTTCTGAGAAACAATCGAAAGCATCCTCGATTTTGTGTACCCGACAAAGGCCGTCAATTATTGAGCTGAAAGTGAAAATATCAGGCTTAAAACCATGCTGTAAGAGCATCTCCAACAGCTCTCGTGCCTTACCAACCTCCCCAGCCTTGCAATACCCACTAATAAGGGTGTTCAAAGTAACAAGATTCGGACCAATACCCCTTTGACACATCTCTCTGAAAGTTTCTGATGCTCTGTCAATCATTTTAGCTTTGGAGAAGCAATCAATTATCATGTTATATGAAAAGACATTTGGCACAAGTCCATCCCGGAGCATCTGATTTAAATACCAATCCCCTTCCACTACTCTTCCAACCTTGTATAAAATCTCAGTAAGTGCAAGGTAAGTATTAAAGCCGAGTTTCAAACCTTTCTCGGTCAAACTATCTAGTATATCACATGCCTCCTCAAGGTCCAATCCGTTAATCAAACAAGTCATTACGATGTTAAAAGTTGAACTGTCAGGCAAATAACCTCTCCCCTCAATTTTCCTAAAAAATGAGGCTACCTCTCGCGGCAAAGAATTGCTACAAAGACAATGCAGTATAGCATCACAAGCCACTTTAGGCAAGATAGGCTTTCTCTCCACAAACTTAGACAACAATTCAAATGCCTTGTGTGGCGACAAACAACGAAACACTCCATTAACTAAAGATCTGTAGGTAGCTTCATTTGGATGTACATTCCTCTCTTTCATTTTCTCAAATAGCTTAAACGCTTCATCAACCTTTTTCGCATTACAAAACCCGTCAACAAGCATCGTATAAGTAATTACATTAGGCGCGTATCCCAAACTCTCCATCTGTTTCACCAATCGTAGCGCCTCATCCACTACCCCAACCTTGCAAACTCCATGAATGAGGAAATTATATGTATACCTATCAGGACTGCAGTTATCAGCAGGCATCTGTTGGAATTTCAAATAAGCCAAATCAAGCGAATTGGATTTCACCAACGCATCAATGACCGCATTATACAATCTAGTAGTTGGATTAAGACCCAAGTATGAAATCTGCCCAAAAACCTCAGCACAATACTTAGCTAGACCTAATCTCCCCCAACTACCAATCAAAATACAAAGCAAATCTTCTGTAACCACACACCCAGAGTTTCGAATGTCTTGAATCAACTCAACCGACAACAAAACCGGCCCGCTTCGATAAAGGGAATTCGCTAAAACCCCCCGAATCGACTGGTTCTTCGCGGCTAAAGGATTGATATTCGAAACCCAGATGTAAAATCTTAAAGGGTGCAATGGATTTTCTTGATTTTGCAAAACACTCACAATTGACTGAGCATCCAAACCAATCCTCTTCGCTTTAAACTCGTGGTTTAGCAACAAAAACCAGTCTTTTCTTGATAAAATCTGAGAAATGTAATGATGATCGATTGGTTTTAAATGAACCCTCTGTTTATTAGCTGAAATAGTAGTGTTAGAACTAGGAGACAAGTTGGGGTTTGTAATAAGTTGAGGGTTCAATGAAGACTTACCTCTAAAAGGAACTAGAGTGTTATTACCAGTGGGTTTGTGGTGAAGAGGTGTGAAAGATTTGGAATTTGAAGGGTTTTCTCTGTTTTGTTTGGTCTGATTGGTGAGCTCTTCTGAGAGGTTTCGTATTACAGGTGAAGCCCTAGAAGCCAGAGAAGAAAGGCCTCTCATGTCCCTGCGCAGAACACAATGCAAGAGCAGAATGGGTTGATTCGCAGGGCTTTGTTGATCCCTGGACCGGTAGTTGAACCGGTTTTTTTGTTTTTTTGATAAATTATAAATATAGATTGTTCTAAAAATTACAAATATTCCTTTATTAAAAATAAAAAAAAAATTCTAATTTCTTTTTTATACAACAATAAAATTACATAAATTATTAATTGAAATATATATCTAACACTATTAAAAATTATTAATTAACTTGATAATTTATTAATGAATAATGTTTGGTAGCTCGAGACTTCTCCCCCGAATCCCCCTAATGTCCAAAATGACGTCGTTTTGGGCATTAGGCTTTTTTTTTTTTTTTTCCCTCCATTTTCATGCAGGGGGAAGAGGGAGAGGAAGAGGGAGAGAAAGAGAGAAGAAGAGAGAAGAAGAGGGAAGAAGAGGGTCGTCGTCGCAGCTCCGTCCGCCGTCGTCGCAGCTTGTCGCCTCCGCCTCTGCCCGATCGTCGTCGCAGGCCGATCGTCGTCCGTCTCTGCCTCTGCCTCCTCCGTCCACACCTCCGCCTCCGCCCCCCACCTCCAGCCCAATTTATTAGCCCCCTCTAGTCCCTTCTTCTCTCTCCTCCTCCTTCTTCCCTCTCTCCTTCTTCCCTCTCTTCTTCTTCTTCTTCCCTTCTGATCTTCCTTCTTCTGCACAGAGAAAAAAAAATAAAAATAAAAAACGGCAACATTTTGGAATTAGGGGGATTCGGGGAGCTCAAATTCGAACTCTCCAGCACGATCGTTTATTAATAAACGAGATCATTTGTTATATAATTAAAAAACTAAAAAAGTGGAATGTAACTTTTAAAATTATAAGAGCAATTTGTATTTGAAGAAAATCTCAGAGAGTATTTTTGTAATTTATCCTTTTTTATTGAGGAAATTAGAATCTATTGTAGGTTTAAAAAATAGTTTTAAATTAGTGATAAAGTTTATGAATAAGAAATCTCAAACTTTTTCATAAATTTTTAATTATTTTATAAAAACACTACTAATTGTAATTTTTTTATTTTTTTATTTTTGAGGATCAAGATTGTTACCGGTTTTATCCAAACCCTAGTCTGCATTCGATTTTAGTATTACGCAATTTTGAATTGGACCATTTCAAAATAGTTTTGCCTTGTTAAACATGTGATGGAATTTGGATGATCTTTTTTCATTTTAACCCAATTGATTCAATGACTTAAATACGAGATAAATAAAGGATTTTTTTACTAACCGGTCTTCCTTTTTATAGTTATTCCTTTCTTAGTCCTGAATATTGATGTTGTGCGCCAATAGATTTTGGAGTCCTTTTTTTGTATCTGTTTTACTCCTATTTTGTTTTTCCCTGTTTTGGCACGTTTCTATTTGATTTTTACGTTTCTATTTGATTTTTGCTATCAAAATACTGTGATGTGAGTTTAAGTTTTGGTTTGTGATTTGGATTTCTGTGGAACTTCGCGATTTGTTAATGCATTACTGTGGAGCTTCGTGATTTGTGATTTCACGCTTCGTGTATATTTGGATTTTGGGATTTGCGATCTCATGGAGGGAGTTCGATTTGTGATTTGCTTTTTATAAATCTGTGAATTTTCGTGTTTTGTGATTTCGCGTTTGGTGTATAGTTAGATTTTGTGATTGGCGATTTTGTGGAGGGCGCTCGACTGGTATGATTGATTTTGATTTCAATTTCGATGTTTTGATGTTTTTTAGTTTGAGTTTGTGATTTTGATTTTGTTTGTGAAAATGTTGTTATTCTATTGTTTCTGCGATTCAATTTGTATTTTGATTATGATATTGAAAGTTTGAGATATGTATATGTAATGAATATTAGATTTTTTTTTTTTTTTTTGGTTACGAAATTGTTTTGGTTGAACACATGTGTTGGTTTGTGATTTTCTATAGTGATAATTTTATCACTGAGTAGTTTGAGGTGTTGTTGGATTAACTTTTTCAACACTGATAAATTTATCAGTGAGTATAGGGATAGGAAATGAAAAAGTTGCATAATATAATAGTAAGTGTACGGGGAGGAAATAATTCTCCTCGTATAATCCTGTTGACCAAGTCCACGCTCCTCCGTACGACGTCGCTTTGTCACCTGAAAACACAAACGTGAGCTAGCCGGCGGGTGTGTGCCGGAAACCTCTGCGATGCCTAAGTCAGTAAGCTTGACAAATAGACAAAATTTTATGTTCTCAAAAAGGTTGTGTTCAATTACCTCCTCCAAGGTGATGCTTGTGAGTTTTTATAAGTTTCCCGTGGCACAATCCTAGTAGGACTTGTACTTCTCCATGCAGAGTCCTCCTAGGATTCATTCTCCTAAGGATAATGCTTATCCTTTTACACCCTCCCCCACTGCTTAAACCAAGTGGGATGGTTTTCTTTATGGCCGAACTTCCACTTGACCGAAGTAAAATTGGCTATACCGAGCCACAGAGGGCCGAACTATCCTTAGCTCGGTCTTCTCCTCTAACTCCTTACTTCGGCTGCCCTGTTCAACCTTGGTGTGCTTAGATCAAACTTCCAAGTAACAAGTTCTGACCGATCTAACCATTGTAAGTCACGACCGGACTAATTCCGAAACCGGCCTTCACAGAACATACAGCGACCAGACTAACTCTGGGACCGGCCTAACTCCGAGTTGCCTCCGGACCGGAGTAGCTTTACTCTTCCTTGGGCCGACGCAACTATCTCTGCTTGAGCCGGAGTAATCACACCTCCTTGGCCGGAGTAACGTTGCCGGAGTAACCTTGCTCTCCTGGGCCGGAGTATCCTTTACGGCCTTTTTTACTCAGTCCTTCGCATTTTGGGCCTCAAAGCCCAACTCGCAGCTCGGCCCAATTTTTCCCAAAAATTACCCTCTCAATTGCCCCTTAATTCCATCTGCGCAGCATGATTGGGATTATCAGTCTACTGGCCGAGCTAGAGTTTATTAAGCCTTTTCAGCCGAGCTACAAACCCTTTAGCCTCCCCAGCCGAGCGAAAAACCCTCAGGCTCTCCAACCGAGCTAATTTTACCTCGGGTATCACTATGTCCGGTCAAAACGTCCCTTCAATCACAGCGACTGTAACGCTTCCCATTCCAGTGACACGTGGCAAGCTCTGATAAGCTGCGGCCAACTGTCATGCCGCCCTTCAGAAATTTTGTACTGTTCCCGCCTCTTTTTGCCGCCTTTTTCTCTCCCTTCTTTCACAAAACAACCTTTCTACTTCTTGAATCACTTACTCTACTGTTTTCATCTTCTTTCTGTGCCTCTACTCCTTCCATACCCAAGCTTGAGTTCTTTACTTGCTGCCACTGTTTCCGACTCCAGTCTTCTGTCTCTCTTCTCTGGTAAGAAAATCTAACCATCTTGCTTTCTATGTTTTCGTACTTGACTTTCCATGCTTTGTATGTTTTTTTGCAAACATTTTTCAAGTGATGTTGCCTTACTTTCGTACTTTTTATGAAAAAACCAGTAGAACTCCATGTGTGTATGAATTGTTATGTAGAAAATCACTTTTAGATCCAAAATCACATAACAACCGAACTAGGATCCTGTTTGCCCCCAAATAGATAGATCTTTGTAGTCGAACTCGCTTTAGCCGGAATAAGATCACCAAATTTTGAATATAGCAAACTAGGAACCTCGGTGGTCAACCGAACTAAGCATTTGGGGCCAAGTCGGCTCTCTTGGTTCCTAAACCGAACTCAGAAAGCCGCCCCCAGAGGCTTAATTGAAGTAACTCTATCCACACTGTAGCCGATTTAGGCCTTGGGGCTAAACCAGCTCTCTTAATTTTTTAGACCGAACTCAGAAAGCTGCCCCTAGACGTTAAACCGGTCTACCGAGCAAACTGCTCAAACCGAGCTGCCAAACCTTTAGATGAACCGAGATAGAACCAGCTAATTTGAGGCCGAAGTAGGGCTCTTATACCTTACTTTTAAATTGTAGCACGGTCCACTGATCAGTGCTTTAACCCCCTGTTTTTTACTCTGCAGACTTAGGTTACCCAGGCACTCCTGCGTGCACTCAACCGAGCTTCTGGGCACGATTACCGCACCGAAATAACTTATTCGTTAAATTATACAACAAATGGGTAAGTATAGGTATTTAGTTGAGACCCCTGGTGGGATGGCCGAATTCAGGAAGGACTATGATATACCGGATGACGTTCATTTGACTTTAGCAAAAAAGGACGTCATTCCATGGAACAACGAAGGTTTCGTTCCTTTTACTCTTCAATCCATAATTGAGACCGGACTACGGTTTCCTGTACAACCGTTGATCTGTGAGTTCCTTAGACAAACTAGGTTATGCCCCACCCAACTGTCCACCAATACATACCGTATTATTATGGGAATAGCCGCACTAAACCACCAAACCGGTTTAAACCTTGGCCTTGCCGAAATATTCCATCAATATTCCATCGGCTCGAAAGATGCTGGATGGGTTTATTACCTTAGGATCCGTCGCCGCCGAGAGAAGATTGTTAAGCACACCCCGGACAAAGACCTTAATGACGATGACTTCTTCTGGGTCTCTGGGAATTTTGAGGATTTTCAAGCCCAAATTCCTGGCCGACCTATAAATTGGAAAATGGGAGAGCCTGGTAATTTAACTTCGGTCTTGTTCCTTGTATGTTATCTCGGTTTTTTAATCTATTGACCGAACTAACACTTCTTTTTTTTTTTGCAGATTTCGCCTACCTCCATTCCCTGTATAGCTATCCCAACCTTGCGGTTTTGCGAGCCGCACTACGGATTAAAGAAAGAAGTTGGGCTAAGCTTCTGAACTTCGAGCCGACCTACCGGTACAGCGGTCGCCGAAAAGCAAGGGTAACCGATTTCCTTCTTGAGGAAGCACCAGAACTGGACCCAACTTTGCCCGAAATAAGACTTGTTCCATTAACTGCTGAGGAAGAAATGGCAAAGAAGAGCAGAGTCGGGGCCCTTTTAACTTCAACGACCAGAGCCGAAGTACAGCCATCCGTCGAGGCGCAGCCTGCCGTTGTGGCCCTCCCTTCTCAGCAGCCTTCTACATCTCGCCCTTCCAAACGCGCCCGACCTTCATCGACCGAACAGCAACTTGTCGATGAGGTTGAATCCATCCCCCAGAGTCCTCAACCTTCCCCTCAATCGGAGCAAACTGACCGAGCTGAATCTCCGAAGTGGGCTCCGTCGCTGACCTTCAACGACCGAAACATCAAAGCCACTGACTCGGTCGTGGCTGAAAAAGACCACCAACTGGCCTTTAACCTGGCCAAAAGTGTGTGCCTCCCCAAGGACATGGAGCACCACTTGAAGCAACTGAACACCGAAATGAAATCAATTCGGTCTGCTTCCAAGTCCATGATCTTGGTAAGTAGCTCTGTCTGTTTTTTCTGTCTAAATTTTTCCAACTTTTACTTCGGCTGAGAAGAAATCTTTGTTTTGCCAGGCCTTGAAAAAGAACAATATCACTTATAGGAAAGTCCAAGAACTCCGCAAAACCACAAGGCAAGCGATGGCGGAAGCCGAAGCAAAGGCGGCCGAACTAGTGGAGGCCGAAAGGAAAATGACCGAGCTTCAAGCAGAGAACGGCCGACTTGCCGATCTGGTTAACTCGGCTGAAGCGGAGAAGCAAAAAGCGGCCATTGTAATGAAAGACAAATTTCTGCGTGAGCTGCTGAAGCTTGAGAAGAGAAAAGACGCCGAAATAAACGAACTAAAAAAGAACATGGAGGCGGCCGAAAAGGAGGGGTACAAGCGAGGTTACAAGGAGGCAGAGGAGGCCTATGTCAAACAATGCGACGCCGCCAAGGAGCTTTTCTTCAAGTGCGGCTGGAGGGCGGCTGTGGAGAAGCTCGGTCATGATGAACAGACCGAGGTCTTCGACCCTCCAGCGTACTTTATACCGAAGTCCCTTGCGGCGTATGCAGATGCCTTGCAACAAGAGTTCCTGGAGGACTCTGACACTGATGACTCCTCTGCTCCTGAAGACATTCTGGTTGTTGGTGCCGACCCATCACTTCGGTTGGAACCCATGGTAGAGTACCTTCCTAACGAGCAGCCAAATGAAGACGTGATTCCAACCGAAGGAATCATGGCAGCCGAGAGTGAGCTTTCTCTTGAGACCGGTCTTCGAGTTGGTGATGATGCGGCTTTTGACACCGAGATAGATGAACTTTTCTCTTAATTTTGTACTCTTTTCTTTGTAACCGAACTAAGCCCCTTTGTAATGACTTCTCTTTTGAATGAAAATTTTGCTTCTCTTATTCCGGTTGTTATATGTATACCAGTGCTTTGTAATGTCTTCTATTATTCCAACTGTTATTTCGGTTTTGGCTTTCTAAACTATGCTTGCCAGCCAACCACTCCTTAGCCGATATGCTTACTTCGGCTGAGGAGTACAAAGTGTTTGGATTATTCCCGCCAACCACTCTTCAGCCATACACTTACTTCGGCTGAAGAGTGACAAGAGTTGGTTTATTCCAGCCAACCACTCTTCAGTCATACGCTTACTTCGGCTGAAGAGTAACAAGAGTTGGTTTATTCCAGCCAACCACTTTTCAGCCAGACACTTACTTCGGCTGAAGAGTAACAAGTGTTGGTTTATTCCAGCCAACCACTCTTCAGCCACACTTACTTCGGCTGAAGAGTATCAAGAGTTGGTTTATTCCAGCCAACCACTCTTCAGCCATACACTTACTTCGGCTGAAGAGTTTCAAGAGTTGGTTTATTCCAGCCAACCACTCTTCAGCCATACACTTACTTCGGCTGAAGAGTTTCAAGAGTTGGTTTATTCCAGCCAACCACTCTTCAGCCAGACACTTACTTCGGCTGAAGAGTAACAAGAGTTGGTTTATTCCAGCCAACCACTCTTCAGCCAGACACTTACTTCGGCTGAAGAGTAACAAGAGTTGGTTTATTCCAGCCAACCACTCTTCAGCCTTACACTTACTTCGGCTGAAGAGTAACAAGTGTTGGTTTATTCCAGCCAACCATTCTTCAGCCAGACACTTACTTCGGCTGAAGAGTAACAAGAGTTGGTTTATTCCAGCCAACCACTCTTCAGCCTTACACTTACTTCGGCTGAAGAGTAACAAGTGTTGGTTTATTCCAGCCAACCTCTAAGTTAGTTTTTCCAGCTAACTTAGAATAACGTTTGGTTATTCCGACCAAACGTCCTGCAGCCTGGATCCTTATCCTGGGCTTATGAAGGGTGTTGGTTTATTCCAACCAACCTCTAAGTTAGTTTTTCCAGCTAACTTAGAATAAAATGCTTGCAATATACTTAGTTTTTCAAGCTAACTTTTACAAAGAATAATTCGTGCTAAAAAGAATTTCTTATTTTATTGAAGGAGGAGAAAAGTACATATGTTTGGAGAAGAAAAGCTAAAAGTAAAATAACTTGAGATTGGCCGTATTCCATGGCCTAGGGATTGCCTTGCCATCCTTGTCTTCTAGGTGGTATGCCCCTTTGCCTGCTAACCCAACCACCTTATAAGGACCTTCCCAATTTGGGCCTAACTTGCCGTCTCCTAGGATCAAGGTGTTTCCCATTACTTTGCGTAGTACCCAATCCCCAATCTTGAATTGTCTTGGATGCACCTTTTTGCTGTATTTTCTGATTAACTCTCGTTGGTATGAGGCGATGTGGACTAACGCTCTTTCTCTTCTTTCTTCTGCAAGGTTGAGTTCTAAGGCTATGGCTTCTCCATTTAGGTCTGGGTCAAAATTTTCGCTTCGAATTGTGGGGAGGCCAACTTCTAGTGGGATCACTGCCTCCATTCCATAGGCTAAGGAGAATGGTGTTTCTCCAGTTGATCGCCGAGGTGTGGTGCGGTAAGCCCATAAAACATGAGGAAGTTCATCCGCCCACTTGCCTTTTGCTTTCTCTAGCCTTTTCTTTAGTCCATCCAAGACGACTTTATTTGATGCTTCAGCCTGCCCATTTGCTTGAGGATATGCCGGTGTGGAATTGTAGAACTCTATCTTGTATTCTTCACAAAAGCTTCTAAAGATTCTGCCGTCGAACTGAGTTCCATTGTCTGAGATCAGTGCTTTTGGTATGCCAAACCGAGTGATAATATTCTGCCAAACAAACTTCTTCACATCTTTTTCTTTGATTGACGCCAATGCTTCTGCTTCCACCCACTTTGTGAAGTAGTCTGTTGCTGCGAGAAAGAATTTTCTGCCCCCGGGTGCTGTTGGAAGTGGTCCTACTATGTCCAAGCCCCACATTGCGAAAGGCCATGGGCTAGTTAAGGGTAGGAGTTCTCTGGCTGGTTGATGTATTTGGTGCGCGAATTTCTGGCATTTTTCACACTTCTTCACATATTTCTCTGAGTCTGCTTGCATATATGGCCACCAATATCCTTGCGAAATAGCCCTGTAAGCGAGCGACCTTCCCCCTTGATGACTTCCACATACCCCTTCGTGTATTTCGAACAGGAATGCTTCTACTTTGCTGGGATGAACGCACTTGAGGTAAGGCCCAGAGAATGACTTCTTATATAATGCCAGAGATGGAGATAGCCAAAATCGCTGCGACTTTGCCCTTATTTTGTTGGCTTCTTTTTTCTCTTCTGGTAGAATGCCGTCTTTCAGGAACAGGATGATGGGATCCATCCAAGAAGGGCCTAGTTCTGTGCAACATACTTCTTCTGCTTCGGGGTCTTCTATGCTTGGTCTTGGTAAGAAGTCGATGAGTAATGGATGAGGGATTGATGTATCTGCCATTGAGGCCAGGCCTGCCAGTTCGTCCGCTCGGCAATTTTCCTCCCTGCCAATTTGTTCTATCCTTACCACATCAAACTTCTTGATCTCTGTTCTGACTAACTCTTGGTACTTGGCCATTCTGTCGTCCTTTGCTTCGTATTCGCCAGAAATTTGGTTTACCACCAGCAGAGAGTCACTGTATACCATTAGTTCGGTTGCTTTCATGAAGTGTGCTGACTTGAGTCCTGCGAGAAGCGCCTCATACTCCGCTTCATTGTTGGATGCTGGGAAGCCAAGGTTGATTGCTTGCTCTATAACCAGGCCGTCTGGAGAGATGAGGACTATGCCAAGCCCTGCACCATGTCGGTTGGATGCTCCATCCACAAAGAGCTTCCACATCTCTCCAACGAATAGTTTCCAGCAAGTGGAGGGATCAGACGATGTCGTGAGGTCAAGAATGGTATTTTCTTCAAGGTCCATGTTGGCTGTCTGCCCTTCATCCTCTGTTTGAACTGCTGGTGAGCCTTTGTTTGGCTCTTCCTTGTAGTCCTTAGTGTGGTTTGCCTTGGTGCTTGACTGACTACCTTCTACTAGGGGTTGCGCTATTCCGGCGTCAACTTCCGTCCCTAGTTCGGTTGTGTCAGTTAGGTCGACTGGGCAAATATGATGACTTCCAGGAGTAAATTCTGCGACGAAGTCTGCCAAGGATTGGGCTTTTATTGCGGTTTTAGGTTGGAATTTGATGTCGAATTGTCCCAACTCTACTGCCCACTTCAAAATTCGCCCACTAAAGTTCGCCCTTTCAAACAAAGCTTTTAGTGGAAAGGCCGTGAGGACGACTATGGTGTGGGCATGAAAGTAGTGCGCCAATTTTCTGGATGCCATCATTAATGCCAATGCTAGTTTTTCCAAGGGCAAGTACCTTGTTTCGGCTCCCAACAATGTCTTGCTGACATAAAAGATGGGCAAGTGTTGTATTCCTTCTGCACGAACCAACACTGCGCTGACCGCGTGCTGAGAGACTGCCAGGTACAAAAAGAGTTCTTCACCAGGTACTGGAGTAACAAGTAGTGGTGGGGAAGACATGTACTTCTTCAAGCTTTCCAGAGCTCGGTCGCATTCTTCATCCCACTCAAACTTGGCCTTTAAAGCTTGGAAGAACGGTCGTAGTCTGTCCGATGACCTGCTTATGAACCGGTTGAGTGCAGCCGCCATACCAGTGAGATGCTGCACTTCTTTGACTGAGTTTGGTCTCTCCAACTCCTGGATTGCTTTGATCTGAGAGGGGTCTGCTTCTATACCTCGGTTGGTCACCAGGAAGCCCAAGAATTTGCCAGATCCAACTCCGAATGCGCATTTGGAAGCATTGAGGCGCAACTTGTGTTTCTTCAGGATCTGGAACATCTCGCCTAGGTCTTTAAGATGGTCATTCTCATCCTTGCTTTTGACCACCATGTCGTCGATGTAAGCCTCCATTGTTCTGCCTAACAATGGTTCGAACATCTTGGTGACCATTCTTTGGAATGTCGCTCTTGCGTTCTTTAGGCCAAAGGGCATGACCTTGTAGCAATATAACCCCCTTGGTGTTGTGAAGGATGTGACCTCCTGGTCTGGTTCGTGCATGGCGATCTGGTGGTAGCCTCTGTATGCATCCAGAAAGCTAAGTCGGTTATGCCCTGCCGTTAAGTCCACCAGTTGATCTATCCTTGGTAGAGGAAAGCTATCTTTTGGGCACGCCTTGTTGACTGTTTTGTAGTCGACGTAAACACGCCATTTACCATTCTTTTTTGGCACTACGACTGTGTTGGAGATCCATCTTGGGTAGTGCACTTCCCTTATTGCTCCTGCCTCCAGCAGGTTGCCTACCTCTTCTGCCACTATTTCGGCGTGGTGGAGTGCCGATCTGCGTGTGCGTTGAATGACAGGTCTGGCGGATGGGTGGACGTTGAGTTGGTGACTGATGAAGTTTGGGTCAATACCTGGCATGTCGTAGGGCGTCCAGGCAAACACTTCGATATTAGAGGTCAAGAATTCCAAGACCTCTGATCTCTCAGTGCTGGACAACGATGAGCCAAGCAAGAAGAACTTATCCGGGTTCTTCTCATCTATTTTTACCTCCACCAAGTCCTCCACCGCTTTCTGATTAGCCTCTTTGCCGACGTCCGCGAATAGTTCATTACTTTCTGGCTTTTCCACCGAATGAACGTATCCTTTGGCAGCTCGGCTTCCATTCGCTGTGGCGAAGCACTGTTTCGACATGATCTGATCGCCATAGATTTCTTCAATTATACCGGCGTCATTGGGGAACCGCATTACCTGATGGTATGATGACGCTACCGAACGCATGGCATGCAGCCATGTTCTGCCCAAGATGATGTTGTATGTGGAGGGGACCTTCAATACCCAGAACTCCACTTGTTTTGTTACACTTCCTGCTCTGACCGGAAGGATTATTTTGCCGACAGGCCACTCTGGCATGGAGTTGAATCCAATCAGGGGAGAAACTGCAGGTGCCAAGTCTTTGTCTTGCAGCTTTAGTTGTTTGAATGTGTCGTAATACATGATCTCACATGAACTACCCTGGTCAATCAGAATCCGCTTGACGTCAAAATCCTTGACTCGGAGAGTGACAACCAGGGCATCATTATGGGGGCAGTAAATTCGTTCTAAGTCCTTATCCGAAAAGGACATGACGTTTGTTGCCTCTGTCCTCCCCTTCTTGATGGCAGGTTGGGCACTTAATATTTCCCTAAAGTGCTCAGCCTTCTTGATTGAACCTCTGAGCTCGCATACGCGCTCAGGTTCAAAAAATCCATGAATTACATTGATAATGCCTTGAGGTGGTGCATCGATTGGCATTCTATTGGGATGGTCATTATGATCTTGGGGGGCCGGTTGTGCTCCTCCTTCAATGTATTCGTCCAAGTGGCCTGCTGCCACCAATTCTTCCAAGTGCTGTCTCAGTGGTGTGCAATTCTCAGTTCGGTGCCCCTTTTCTTTGTGGAAGGTGCACCGTGATCTGTCATCGTAATTCTTCTGATCTTCCCCTAACTTGGCTGGCCACCTGACAAAAGGCTTGTCTTTTATTTCGCTCAGAATCCGATATATTGGTTTTTTGAACACCGTCGTTATGGCGGTGCGGATTCTCAACCATCTTTTGTCTGGGTCTTCTCCGTTATCTCGTCTGCCACGCCCGCTTTTATTCTGCCGATCTACTGTATTGACCTTTGCTGAGGTCTTCTTTTCTGGTACCGTGGTTGCACTAGTTTTTGCTTTTGCACGTGCGCCATCCTCTTCTACCCTGATGTGCTGATGCACTCTTTCCATCAGGGCCTCCATGGTGAGGGGTGGCGTCATGGTAATCGAATCCCTTAGTCGGTTCCCAACTGGTAGGCCTCTTTTATATTGCGCAATGGCTAGATTGGTGGGGCAGTCTCCAATCTGGTTGAATGTCTCCCAGTAGCGACTGTTGTAAGATCTGAGGGTCTCTTTTTCACCCATGTCGATGGAGAGTAACTGGTCTATCTCCACCGGTGTTTTAGTGTTTGTTCGAAACCTTGTTACGAACGCTTCCGCCAATTGAGCCCAGGAGGCTATGCTGCCCTCTGGGAGCTTTTTGAACCAAGTCAAGCCTAGGTCGCCCAGACTTGACGGGAAGAGTATGCACATTAAGGCTTCGTTTCGCCTGTACACAGCCATGACTTGGCGAAAGTGGCTCAGGTGTGAATATGGGTCCGTCTTCCCTTCATATGTATTGAATTTCGGCTGAAGGAAGCCTGATGGCAGGGGCGCGTTTTCGATTGCTGGGACAAACGGCGAAGTCTGTAGTCTTGCCAATGCCTTGTCCGTTGGTTCGTAGGCCGGTCGCGGTATTGGCATTCCAACCTCGACGCTTCCATGCGTCCGAGGGGCCAACCGGTGTAAGGCCGAAACTCGGTGTGGATCCCTTGCCCTGGCATCCTCTTTGCATCGTGCGTTTTCTTCGAGCACGGTTCGTAAGTCGGATGACCTGGGCAGCTCCGTTTGTCTGGATCTGGTTTGGTGTGAATGTGAAGGCCAATACGTGCTTCCTTCAGTGTATGATCTTTCGGATCTCATCCTTTCAGACCTGGAGTGACGAGTCCTTGAAGATAAGGAGTGAGTGTCGCCTGTCCTGAGGCTTCTGCTCTCTCCTTGGGAGGGTGTAGCATTCCTACTACGATTCTCTGAGTGGTGAGGGGGCGTCTTATGCTTGCGCCCCTCTCCTGTCGCCACATCTTTGGTCTTCATCTGGCGTTTCAAAGCCTCCATGTCCGCCGCCATCTTTCGAATTAGTTCATCTTGTTCCTTTACGCGATCTTCCAGGGCTTGAGGATCAATCCTCCTCCTTTGCCTGTCAGGACTTTGAGAGTGACGAGGGCTGCTATTCCGCCTTCCCCTGCCACTCCTCCTGGAGTTATGTTGTTGGGGCTCCAGATCTGCCATAGGAGGGACAGAGGGTAATCCTTCACGCCTTGCGCCCCCTTCTAGAGTTAGTCCGTCGACGGCGGACTGCGGCAAGTCTTCAATGTGTGCCATTGAATGAGAAAAGGAGAAGCTTAGTCAAGAGGTTTTTGTTCTTGTCTGTTCTTCCCACAGACGACGCCAATTGTACGGGGAGGAAATAATTCTCCTCGTATAATCCTGTTGACCAAGTCCACGCTCCTCCGTACGACGTCGCTTTGTCACCTGAAAACACAAACGTGAGCTAGCCGGCGGGTGTGTGCCGGAAACCTCTGCGATGCCTAAGTCAGTAAGCTTGACAAATAGACAAAATTTTATGTTCTCAAAAAGGTTGTGTTCAATTACCTCCTCCAAGGTGATGCTTGTGAGTTTTTATAAGTTTCCCGTGGCACAATCCTAGTAGGACTTGTACTTCTCCATGCAGAGTCCTCCTAGGATTCATTCTCCTAAGGATAATGCTTATCCTTTTACACCCTCCCCCACTGCTTAAACCAAGTGGGATGGTTTTCTTTATGGCCGAACTTCCACTTGACCGAAGTAAAATTGGCTATACCGAGCCACAGAGGGCCGAACTATCCTTAGCTCGGTCTTCTCCTCTAACTCCTTACTTCGGCTGCCCTGTTCAACCTTGGTGTGCTTAGATCAAACTTCCAAGTAACAAGTTCTGACCGATCTAACCATTGTAAGTCACGACCGGACTAATTCCGAAACCGGCCTTCACAGAACATACAGCGACCAGACTAACTCTGGGACCGGCCTAACTCCGAGTTGCCTCCGGACCGGAGTAGCTTTACTCTTCCTTGGGCCGACGCAACTATCTCTGCTTGAGCCGGAGTAATCACACCTCCTTGGCCGGAGTAACGTTGCCGGAGTAACCTTGCTCTCCTGGGCCGGAGTATCCTTTACGGCCTTTTTTACTCAGTCCTTCGCGTTTTGGGCCTCAAAACCCAACTCGCAGCTCGGCCCAATTTTTCCCAAAAATTACCCTCTCAGTAAGATTCAAATCGAGTTACGATGCCCAATAAGTGTAAGCCTTATTCACTGTTCATGCTCTTGTTCTTAGGTAGTGCTAATTGTTAAATTTATCACTGTTGATTTTTGGATGTGTTTGAGTTGGTTGATAATTTTATCACTGTATTAGATTTTTTTTAAGTTGTTTGAGTTGTTTGCTGAAATATAATTATTGTTTGTTGCAGGATTTATAGTAATGGAAAATTCTTTGTTTCTTACGTGCAAGTTTAGAGGTGTGACATTGGTTATCAAATATAATGATGGATTTAATTTCAAGGATTTAGTATATAATTGTGTGCAAAGTAGAGTGAGGTATTTGGTAATTCTTTAAATATATCGTATTCAATGCCTGAACATTCTTGTTATGGTCTACAAAGTGAAGAGAATTTGGAGGTTATGGTTGAATTCGCACTTTTATGTGATATTCATCGTATTGATGTTTTTGTTAAGTGTTGTTCATTAGGTGAAGATTATATGATTTGTGATGGTGCACTACAACAAATTGCACCTTTGGCGACCAAAAAAAATTTAGTCGCCAAAAGTTGTAGAAATGGTGACTAAAACTTTTTTTTAGTCGGCAAAAATAAAATATTTAGCTACTAATTTTTTTTAGTCAGGGTATATTGTTTATTGGCGACTAAAAAAAAATTTAATCGCCAAAAATGTCAGAATTGGCAACAAAAATTTTTTTGTCGCCGTAGGTAGAGATTTGGCTACTAAAACGCTTTAGTCGCTGATTGGAAAAATAAAAAATTATTTTTTACCTTTGGCGACTAAAATTTTAGTTGCCAAAAGTTTATTTTCAGCGACGAAAAATAATTTTAGTCGCCGTAGGTAGAGATTTCGCTACTAAAACGCTTTAGTCGCCGATTGGAAAATAAAAAATTATTTTTTACCTTTGGCGACCAAAATTTTAGTAGCCAAAAGTTTATGTTCAGCGACGAAAAATAATTTTAGTCGCCAAAGAACTAAAATTATTGGAATGAGATATTTTAAATAGTTTGGAGGGATTTATGAAATACTTTCAGCGACTAAAAACTTTTAGTCGTCAATGCTGTAATATATATATTTTGGTTTTCAAACCACAAACTAGCGCCTCTTTTCTCTTTCTTCAGCGGTTCTCCCTCTGACTCTCCCTCTCACCACCGACTGTCACTACCACTGTTGCTGGCCACCGTTCATCTCCACCGTCGCACGTCGCCACCGCCATCGCCGAAATCACCACCAACACTATCGCAAATCACAGGTTTGTCACTGTCGCGTTCGGTCCTCTCCCTCGTTGTCGACCTGGGTCTCTCTTTCTATGTCGAGCCATTCCCTCTCTCTCTGTTTCTCTCTCTCTCTCTCTCTCTTTCTCCTTTCCCCTATTTCCCCATTTCTCACACTTCATCTAGGGTTTATGTGATTTTTTTAGTTTAATTTTGTGTTGATTTCGATAATGGGTTTGGTTGAAGTGTTTGATTTCTATGAAATTATGATATTCTTCATATTGAAAATGGGTTTGATTTTCGTTTTATGGGTTTGATTTTCGAAATTATAATTTCATAGAAATTATAATATTGCCCAATGAAATGAAGCGCCATCACTTTTAGAAAAATAAATTTAATTTTTTTTCCAGTTAGTTAAATCATCTATTCCTACTCATCAATATCTTTGTCCATATCAATTTGTGTGTATGTAGTGGAGGGAGGCAGTTTTGCACCTTATAGTTTTCAATTTTTTAGGTTTGCCAATGTTCATGTCTTGGTGTTTGTTAGTATAGAAAAACTTTGTACACCATGTGTTTGATGATATGCCCATATGAAAACTTATTATGTTTTAAGTGGTGGTGTGTGTAGACACCCAATTTTTGACCGTCCTCAAGAGTTGGATGTCATCGTTTGAACACTCGATGATCATCCATATTCGTGTTTGTCTTGAGTTCTCGGAGGTCTCCGTCGCGCGCCTTGCCTCAAGATCTCTTGACCTATTTGTTTTGTGCTTGGTTGGACCAAGGACTTGTGGTCTTTGCACCTGAGGGCAGGAAACAGCTTGTTGGCTATCCCCACACATCATCGGCCATGGCCTAAGACCACCGGCCCTGTTTTATTGCTACTGGCCAAAAGTGATGGCCGGTTGACAATGTATTTAGTCGGCCGGCCCTTTGTGTTGGTCAATCGGCCTTTTCTGCTAGCCGAACCCTGTTCATCTGCTTTATGCAGATATTTAGTGCCAGGTGGCACAGACCCTACCCTCCATACACGTATGGAGGATTTGCACCATTTGTTTTACCTTCTTGAGGAAACTTGAACCCTTTGAACCCTTGTTTTAAGCTTCTTAAGGAAGCTTGAACCTTTTGAACCTTTGTTTTAACTTCTTGAGGAAGCTTGAACCATTTGAACCTTTTTAGCTTCTCCAAGAAGCTTGAACCTCTTTAGCTTCTCCAAGAAGCTTGAACCCTCTTGTTTCTCTATAAGAGAGGGCCTCCTTCTCCTTTAGAGAGGTTCCAAAAATTTGTTTAAGGCAATAAGCATATATCTCTCTTTGTCTCTATAATTTAGGCTTAGAAAGTGTTTGTTCTTGGCCTTTAGCACCACACCTCATAGCCATACACCTCCACCATTGACCTAAGGTTCTTGGAGGGTCTTGAGAGGTCTCAAAGAGCCGATTTTTGATCCAAGAGGTAGCTGGTCTTGTTGAGCTTCAAGGGTAATCTCTTTTCCCTCTTTATTCTCCATTTTTGCACAAGCTTTTAGCCTATCTTGCATGCTGTTTTGAGCTTAGTGTATAACTGATAAAAGTTCTGTTTTTGCATGCTTTTAAAGTTTGTTTATCACTTTTGTGTTTGGGGTTGTTTCCCCTCCTCTTAGACTTTGTTTGGCCTCATTTTTGTGCCTTTTTTGTGAGTTTTGGGACCACCTTGTATTGGCCTTCTCACCATTGAAATCCAGAAGGATTTCAGTGGTGGGGATGGTGTTTTGAGGTCCTAAGAAGGAGAGGGCCATCCCCTCTCCTTGTTGTCTTCAATACTTGTCATATTTGCCTCATATGTGAACACCTTTGTTAAGTTCATGTTGGCCATGTCTTAGCTGGTATTTGTGGTTATTTTTTTGTCATATGCCACTGTTTTTGCCTATCTTGGTCAACCCATGCTTGGTTTATGCACTTGTAGTGTAAATTTTGCAAACTAGTCTTGTTTGCTTCATGTTTGAGCATGTCCTTCTAGCTCATGTTGGCCTCATTTCAGTGGGTTTTTGGTCATATTTTGGCATGCCATGAATCTATTTTTGGCTGGTTTGGTGGTCCCTCACATGCTTCATATGCTTGTAGTGTAACTTATGCTTACTAGCTTACATTGCATATTGTTTTCACCCTCTATTCTAGCACATTTTGACCTTGCTCTAAACTGATTTTGTTCATAATTTGGGCTGCCTCAGCTCTATTTTGTGGCCTCATGGCCGAAAAATGCTTGCCATGCATACTTGTTGTGTAATAGCATTGACTAGTTTTGAGTTTTGAGCACTCTTGCATGCCTAACTTGAAGTATTTGCATGTGTTGGCATCATTGAGTATGATATTTCAGAGCTTATAGGGGTACTACACTTCCATATTTTCCATGTTTTAAGTGCTTCTTAGAGTTGTGCTTGTATGCCTTATTTATAAGCCATTGCATTCCGAGCCACCATCCCAACACATTTACCGGAACTACGTAAGGCTTGATTCCCATGTTTGGGATACGTAGGCAATTTCATCCTGAAGTCCAGCCACAAACACTTCCAAATTGATTATGTCCATGCAGTGGTTTTGATCATCTTTGCCTTATCTGTATCCAAGAGTTTGGTTGTGTTCGTCACTCTGAGGACTGACTACAATGCACTTGGTGCCATTCAAACAAGGGGCAACTTTCTGTTGCCATTTAATGCGCTGCGGTGCCATTCAAACAAGGGGCAACTTTTCGTTGCCATGCAGTGTCCTTCAGACAAGGGGCAGTTTTCCTTCCGATCTGAGGTTGTGTATCTCAAGAGTAAGTTCTGTGCTCGTTGAGCAGTGGCTGTTTGCCAAAATGATTTTTGAAAATTTTTACTGAGGTTGACTGATTCTCTTGAAAACTATCCCATTTTTTCAAAACTGGACCATTTCTTGGACCCAAAAAAGGAAAATTTTCAGTGCTCATAGCCTAACTTGCATGATTTCAAATCAGAAAATTAAACAAGCATGTTAATCTAACTCTCATTTTTGGAGTTATTTAGTATGCCATTTTAGAGCTGGAATGTATGATATTATATGCCATGTTTCATCTTTGCCATGCTCTTGGGGAGTTGCATCTTGTGCTTTAGGCTCGGGGCCATTGCTTGTGCATGTTTGCATGAGTTTCGGTGCCTTGTTTGCATCATCTTGGCCACTGATTTTGGCATGCTTGAGCGTTACCCATGTTAGTATAAGTCCATCTCACCATGTTGTTGCATATTTGTTTCATTTTTCCTGTTGTTGCATGCTATACATGTCCACATGTTTAGGCTGTATGCCTATTGCATATTGCATGTTAACATACTCATGCTCTATTAGATTTGTTGCATACTTGAGTTATTTGCATGCTTGCTTGCTTGCCTAGGTTGCATTGCATTGTGCGTGCATCCCTTGCCTCTTGATCAATCATGATAGAGGTTGAGGCCCTTTATGTGTTTTGTGCATTTCATTTGATATTGAAGTTGCTCACTTGACTTCTTGGGCCATCATGCATTGAAATGCGTGATTGGTGGCTCGAGGGTCAAGAACCATACTCCTTTGAGTCTCAAACATGATGAGGAGGGTGGTGGTGCAAACATTGCTTTGAAATGCATTGCCATGTCTTGTCTGTCCTCTTCTGCAGCAAAACAGGATTCAGCAGGAAAAGATGGTCGGTCGACCTTCTTCAGTGCCGGCCAGCCATGTATTGTTAGCCAAGATTACCACAAATGGTCGATGACCAGTTCTCCATGGCCGGTGGTGTTTCCTCTTGGTCGGTGACCTCCCACAGTGCTCAAGGAGTAATCCAGAAGTAACCTTGAGACTTGTACAGTCCTTAGAGGTGCAGAGCAGTATAAACAGAGACAACATGGGACATGGCGGTGGGTTTCCGAGCGGAGCTGAGCGTTCATGCATTCGTCCCTCTTCCCGAGGCTGTTTTACTGCTTTCAGTAATTTAATTAATTTGTTTAATTAATTAAGGGTCTGCAATATTTAATTAGCTTGTTAGTTAATTAATTTGTATTATTCATTCGGACCCTTCGAGAGGGGAGCAATTTTGTAATAAGCGTGCATGTGTGTCATGCATGTCTTCCAACCACTATTTATTTCCCCCTTTTACTTAACTGCTTATGATGGTTAGTTCTAGGGCACGTTTCAATTAGTATCCTTATGCTATGCATGTTTGCATCATTCATCTGTATTGCATGCACCGGGCTCGGCGCATCATATTAATTGCATTGTATTTCAATTTCAAGTTGAATACATGTGTTGAATTGTCACGTCTCATATGCCATTTTAGATTAGCCGAGCCTATTCTAATTGCATTTTGCCTGCGATGCATTAGCCATCTTTACATGGATTTGGATCGTACATTTGATTACTAACATATTCCTTGTTTTGGCTCGGAGTACACTGTAAGTATTTATGCTTTAGTATCTTGCATGTATGTGAGTTTTGCCATGATAGCATGCTTACCATGAGGCTATGTGCTTATGTGATATAACTGCCTGAATACCTGTGGGTGAAGGTTGGGTTGCTTGAATTGGAATAATTTGTCGAAACCCGTGTTTTAGCCTACTTGTGAGTAGCAAACATCAAACCATTTTCCAAACAAAACGGATATGCGATGCTTTATTCCAAATTAGGCGATCTAGTCTATAATTGTGTGTTGTGCGCATCACATAGTAAATTCTAGCTAATTAACCGGAATAAGAACATCTATGTTTTCAAAACAAAATATCATGCTTAGTACAGACCGATCTTCGGATCGGACGAGCGGAGGTGCTCATAGCTGACCTTTCTCAATCGTACCCAAGTTCCCTAGCCGAGACAACTTTGGTGATGATGGACACGTGGCCTTAGGCAACGAGTCAGGGTTTCCTAAATTTCCCCCAAAATAAAATATTTAGGTGGTGACTCTGTATCTAGCAAAGCAGTCCATATTTGGCACTTCTTTCTAAAAATCTATTTTCCAAAACGATTTGCTAGACTTGGACTCTTTGGTGATTTATCAATCTTGCATTGCACTTTGCCAGATCAGATTAAGAACCGTGACATTGAGTCCGAACTGTAGTGAGCCTCAAATGAACAAAACGGGATTCCCTCTCGGGACGTTCGGGGCACGTCTACAGTTTCTGGCGACTCTGCTGGGGATTTAGAGAACTTGACTCGAACTCATGATATCTTGTTTTGACTACACTTATGTGTTTCTTTGCATTGCATTTGCATCGGTGTGCCTAGGACACCGTGTTTGTCGTCTGTTATTCCTGAACGGTTTGCCGGAGGCTCGCTTTGAGAAGCTTGCCATAAGGCTGATCGGTTACAGGCTCTGCCACGATGGGAACACAAAACCCGATTTTTACCGGGGCACCCTTTTTGACCATTCGACCTAGTGCATATTCGGAATCCATAGTGACTATTCCAAACTAGGATAGGTTGCTTACTCGATTTTAGGTTGTTTGAAACCGCTGCGTGTGTAGTGAAACCCTAGCTCCTGACAAAATAGGATAGGGAAACTCTACCCCAACATAGGGGTGTTTTGGCTCTTACTTGCTTGCTATGTGCTTTTAGAGTGTGTCTCTATAGGAAATGGATGTATCAGTTCGCAAGTCTGAGTATCAGGCCCGCGGGCATTAGTATTTGGTGGAATCAGTTTTACCTAAGGGCATTAGTTTACAGGCAGAATTTTGGGCAGAATTCAGTAAAGAGCATGGTCATTCAACTTTGCTCATATCTGTTTTGGTGAAATCAGGCTGAGGTGCTGTCTGTTTTCTCTCTTGCTAAGTAGTCTTGGAACTATAGCTCCAGAAGGGTCTGATATCCCTCGGGTACTCTGGACCTGTGTTGTTATGTGATCAGGGGATGAACCACTTGATGTCGATGCTCAGTTTACTCCAGATGTGATGGATGACACGCACTATTTTAAGCATTTGCGAATGTTGTTTGTTCTACTTTCTGACTTGGGTATTGAGTCTGTCTTGTTGTATCAAGTCAGTCCTGTTGAGTCTGTCCCGTTGTATAGAGTTAGTCTTTTCATACTGAGTCAGTTGGGTCTGTCTTGTTGTATCGAGTCAGTCCTGTTTTGTTAGAGTTGGGTGATTCCAGGGATGTTACCTCGGATGTCACTATTTTGTTTTGTGTTTGTCTCTTTGCTTTCTTTTTGAGTCTGTTTCTGCCATGGAGCCAGTTACACCAGAAGATCTGAATGCAGCAGCAGTGGTTTTCATACTTCGTGCTTATTTCTACTTTGAGCCTATTGTGCCAGAAGTTCTGAATGAGATGGTAGCATTTGACTAAAAACTGTGTCTTTTCTGTGCTTTGAAATCATTATATTGACGAAGAGGAAGGAATTCCTCGAGTTTTGCAAAATTTGATCATATGAGAGAAAGAGAGGCGTGCTAAGCCCTTAATGAATGAGACCATGCTTGTTAGTGTGAGTACTGAGAAGGATCCTGGCTTGATTCAGATTGGTTCTACACCGTCTTTCGCGCGAGCGATTAGTCGCTTTCTTAAAAGATTTAAAAAAAAATGCTTTGCGCTGTCTTGCGAAGACCTGTGTGGAATCGCTCTTGAGATTATGCAGCTTAGGATCACTCTCAGTCTCGAGACTCGACCTTTTGCTTTCAATCTCGAACTCGGACTTAGAAAGTTCAAAGGTCAACCATAATGTGAGGCCTGTGTGGCCAGATTTGAAGCAGCCCACGAACTATGGGCAAGAAAAGATCAAGAAGATCAGATCTCATCAAAAGAAGCTTGTGAAGCTAGATCAGGAACACCCCTCGAACTAGGGGCAAAAGATGTCAGATTGTGCTCGACAAGCCGAAGATGGATCATTCTGCAAATCAACGAAGATCGGCTAGAATGCCAAATCCTAGAAGGGAAGAAAGAAAAAAGTTTGTTGCTGAAGGATAACTGAGTTCCTATCCACAACACTAGGGGCAAATTCAGCCCCCTATTGGATGGACTCCTGCATCGTCAGCGAACAGTAGCCATTCGCCTAGATTCAGATGACTTCAGGATCTCAAAACCATTTGACATAGACAAAGTTATGCTTTTACCCTTGAGAGGCTCGCTGGGCTGAAAACCCGGAAGGGCGACCCAGGCAAAAGTTAGAGTAAGAAAAAGAAGGAAAAGAACAAAAAAAAAATGCAAAGAATGAAAAAAAAAGAAAAATGAAGAAAATGAAAGGAAAAGATGAAAAAGAAAAAAGAAGAAAAGAAATGAAAAGAATTGAAAAGAAAAGAAGAACATAGCTTGCAAAGTTGAAAACTCGGAAGGGCGGTCTTGGCAAAAGTTAGAGCGCAAAAGGAGAGGTTAATACCCGAGTGTACCTTACCGGAACTACGTAAGGCTTGATTCCCATGTTTGGGATACGTAGGCAATTTCATCCTGAAGTCCAGCCACAAACACTTCCAAATTGATTATGTCCATGCAGTGGTTTTGATCATCTTTGCCTTATCTGTATCCAAGAGTTTGGTTGTGTTCGTCACTCTGAGGACTGACTACAATGCACTTGGTGCCATTCAAACAAGGGGCAACTTTCTGTTGCCATTTAATGCGCTGCGGTGCCATTCAAACAAGGGGCAACTTTTCGTTGCCATGCAGTGTCCTTCAGACAAGGGGCAGTTTTCCTTCCGATCTGAGGTTGTGTATCTCAAGAGTAAGTTCTGTGCTCGTTGAGCAGTGGCTGTTTGCCAAAATGATTTTTGAAAATTTTTACTGAGGTTGACTGATTCTCTTGAAAACTATCCCATTTTTTCAAAACTGGACCATTTCTTGGACCCAAAAAAGGAAAATTTTCAGTGCTCATAGCCTAACTTGCATGATGAACTAGGGGCACGGTTGAGTCAGGTGTTCTGTCTTTTCCCTTTTATCAACGCACTTGCCAGAAAGGGCACTCTACTTGCCGGAAAGGGCACCGTATTTGCCAGAAAAGGGCACCACTGAAGTTGACTGCAAAGGGCAAAAAGCTCTCACATCCTCCAAGCAACGAGGTATCAAGCCAAGTATGAAGCACGAACTGGAATGGATCAAGATATTCCACTTCCTCATCTGGACAGATCTAATCACGTCCAAACTCCCCAGCAAACCATCATTAACCGATGTCAGCTGTAAATTTGCTACACACCCCATCTTAGTGCAACCCCTCTGTGGGAGGAACTCACTGGCTGTGAGCGGAAGAAAGAGAATCTAGCAGCATGCTAGGGGCAAGAGCCCGTAATTTCTTGTTTATCCATCAACCACCCAGGGGAGGGATAAAAAATGAGAGATTGAAGAATAGAGAGATGTGCGCTGAGAGAAAAAGTGAGAAAAATGGCTTTTTTAGAAAACAGAGCTTTAGGGCCAAGTGATGTGAGGATCACATATGAGAAATGGTGGGAAACAATACCCGGAGAAACAGGCTCCCTGTGCACGTCTGAGTGTCGTGTCTTTTGTTTTGTCTTGATTCTTGTTTTGAGTCGTTTCGAGTATTTCTTGATGTGTTTAGGTTGTTTACCTCTTGTTTTTCTTTGTTGAGTCGTTATGCGTTGTATTCAGTTGTAGGCTCAATACCTGGTTGAGAACTCATTTCTTAATTTCAAAAAAATCGTTTTGTGCTTAGAGTGCCGTGCCGTTCTCTATATTTGTGCAAAACAAGATTTTGTTCTTTCAAAAATTGCAAGGTTTAACCCAGGTCATATGAGAACAGTAAAACCAGGTCCTATCTGAAGCTATATGGGTTCCAGCCTGCGAAGCAAAAGAAAAGAAGGAAAATCAGAGCATTTTAGTGTGTTTCGACTTCGGTACATGCCGTGATTGTACTCCAGATGTACCTCTTCAGGCCTTGTCAGTGCTCCGAAGTATGAGTGTATCTCAACCCCAAGCTTAAGCCTGCTTCAAGTCAGAATGGCAAATAAAGCAGCAGCAGATGTTATCTCTCGCCAATATAAATAGGGTGTACCCTTTTCAAAGCGGAGTATGTTACAAACCCCTCTGAGAGGTAAATCGGAGGTCGCGTTTGGATTTGGTCTCGTTAAGGCTTGTATTTCCTTATTGGGCATTTTGTTTCAAACACGCTTTTGAAGTTGCACATTCGTCGCATTGTTATGCACACCATTTCTCGCATTATTACGCACACCATTCGTTGTATTGTTATGCACATCTATCTAGCATTGTTATGCTCGTTACTTGCATTATTATGCACATCTATCTTGCATTGTTATGCACCCTTCCACCCACATTGTTATGCACCTTACTTGCATAGAACATACATTTTATCGCACTGTCATGTGCACTTACACTTTGTATTGCATTCACACTGTCTTGTGCACTCGCGTTGTCTAAACGCATCGCGCTGTCTAGCGCATCGCACTATCTTGTGCATTCGCACTATTTTGTGCACTCGCGTTGTCGAGCGCATCGCACTGTTTTGTGCAAATATCACTCGCGCTCTCTTGCACACCTCCATCGCACTATCTTGTGCATTCGCACTGTCTTGTGCACTCGCATTGTCTAACGCATCGCGCTGTCTAGCACATCGCACTATCTTGTGCATTCGCACTGTCTTGTGCACTCGCGTTGTCTAACGCATCGCGCTGTCTAGCGCATCACACTGTTTTGTGCAATTTATCACTCGCACTCTCTTACGCACCTCCATCGCACTGTTTTGTGCATCTCATTGCATTTTGCATGCATTTTATTTCGCGCATCGCGCTATCTTGCGCACCTTAATCGCACTGTTTTGTGCATTGCATTTCAATCGTGCTGTTTTGCGTATCGCACTGTTTTGTGCATTGCATTTTATCGCGCTATCTTGCGCACCTTACCTGCACTTGTTAGTGCATTGCATTGTTCGCACTGTTTTGTGCACCCTTTGGTCTAGGAGACCTTAAATCCTCTAGTCTAGGAGACTTAAATCATGCATCTTCATTTGCACTGTCTTGTGCATTCTCCGGTCTAGGAGACCTTAAATTCTCTAAAGGTGTAATTCCTGTGGTGTTTGTCGTGCCCGAACGACTCCTAGTGGTTTGGTATAGCCACCTGCTTGTGTTTGCGGTGAGTTCCTAGGAGACCAACTGAGACGGTGGAAACTAGAGTTCGAATGGCTTATGCCTAGAACGCGAAGGTTTGGGATTTCCGAGACTAAAGTCTGGTTTAAATACCCAGGGGTATATCCTCAACTTGAAATCTGTATGACAGCCCTATAGATTGAGATAACTTGTATATGCGCCTCAATTTTGGATACCGAATCAACCAAGTCTGTCACCCTGTTGGAGAATAGGGAAAGCTGCGACCATAGCTAGGGAGAAAAGTAGTACCTGTGGTTCAACCAAGAAGAAGCAAAAGATCCCCAGCAGCATGAGGTAGGTCATTGCCAATTGCCCCTGTAAGGTATCTTCGCTTCCTAACTACTACATCATCTAGTATGCATATTACATTGTACATAGCATACATTACATGCATTCATTGCATATAGAATATATATTGCATTGTAGTGCACTTCCACCTGCATTGTCGTGCATTCTTCACTTGCGTTGACACGCATGTTTCGCTTCCACCTGTATTGTCTTGCATTCTTCACTTGCGTTGACGCGCATGTTTCGCTTCCACCTGCATTGTCATGCATTCTTCACTTGCGTCAACACGCATGTTTCACTTCCATCTGCATTGTCATGCATTCTTCACTTGCGTCGACACGCATGTTTCGCTTCCACCTGCATTGTCATGCATTCTTCACTTGCGTCGACACGCATGTTTCACCTCCACTTGCATTGTACATTGCATTGTAGTTTGCATGCATTTACTGCATTATCCTTCTATGACTTGCGCCTTTCCATGTTAAGCTTGGTCTGGTATGTGCCCATACTTTTCGTGTTGAAATATGGTTATGATATTATGTGTACGCACCTAGTGTTGAGGGTGACGGCACCGTTTCCGTGTTAAACCTGGTTTGTTTGTGTCCATGCCTTTCCTAGGCAAAATTTGGTTTGGCCGCGCGCCTTATCCACTACTTCCATTGCATTTTAGCTAGTATGTATATTGCATTGTACATAGCATATATTGCATGCATTCACTGCATCACCTCCATCTATCACTTGCGCCTTTCCATGTTGAGCTTGGTCTAGTATGTGCCCATACTTTTCACGTTGAAGCACGATTATAATATTATGTGTACGCACCTAGTGTTGAGGGTGACGGCACCGTTTTCGTGTTAAACGTAGTTTGTTTATATCCATGCCTTTCCTAGGCAAAGTACGATTTGGCCATGCGCCTTATCCATTGCATTCATTGCATTGTAGTGTAGTGTGTTGCATCCAGCATTTAGGATCACGATCTTTCCTTAGTGGGTCATTCCTCACTTATATCATGCCACCCAATTACTTGTTTTATCTACGAAACGCATAGTTATGAGATTCTGTGTACGCGCCTAGTGTTGAGAGTGTTGGCACAATTTCTATGTCAGATGTAGTTTGATTTTTGCATCTCCATCCCTTCATGATATTTGTATGGTTTTATACTGCTTATGGTTTTATCATCTAAAATGCATTGCATATCATTTGTATTGTTTCAATACATTATATATCATTACATTGTTTTGTAATATTGCATATCATCTTGCATCCAACCCGCATTGTTATGCGTCACACTTAGGTTGCATTGTCATGCATCCACACTTTGCTTGCGTTGTCACGCACTTTTCACTTGCATTACTATGCATGTTGCTAACGATATTGTACCTGTTAAGTTTCTTGATTTTTCAGGCACGATATTGTATGTACGGTTCATTTGAAGCTGGTGCGACCAGGCGAACCGGACAGGTATTGTATTCTCCGCGTGAGACGCAGTGAGAATTGTATAATTTTCTTACATCCTTTTTGCATGAAATGTAGTTTGGTTTGTGTATGCTTGCTTAAAATTGTTACATGATTTGCTTCATTACAGCATCCTTTGCATGATCATAAGTTATGCTTGGCTTTATGCATTGTTCTTGCATTTTGCCCCTGCCTTCGGGCGCATATCTTTATCTGTAGCTTGTATGCTTTGTCTAAGTCTTCGGCCTTGTCAAAAATGGGTCGTCTCTGGGCTTTGACATTCACTTCCGTCATTGTTATGACTTTCGAGTTCTGTCAAAGAGGGGCAATTGTAGACACCCCATTTTTGACCATCCTCAAGACTTGGACGTCATCGTTTGAACACTCGATGATCATCTATGTTCGTGTTCGTCTTGAGTTCTCGGAGGTCTTAGTTGCGCGCCTTGCCTCAAGATCTCTCGACTTATTTGTTTTGTGCTTGGTTGGACCAAGAACTTGTGGTTTTTGCACCTGAGGGCGGGAAATGGCTTCTTGGCTATCCCTACACATCACCGGCTATGGCCTGAGGCCACCGGCCTTGTTTTATTACTACCGGCCAAAAGTGATGGCCGGTCGGCAATATATTTAGTCATCCGGCCCTTTATGTTGGTCGATCGACCTTTTCTGCTGGCCGAACCCTGTTCATCTGCTTTATGCAGATATTTAGTGCTAGGTGGCACAGACCCTGCCCTCCATACACGTGTATGGAGGATTTGCACCCTTTGTTTTAGCTTCTTGAGGAAACTTGAACCTTTTGAACCCTTGTGTTAAGCTTTTTGAGGAAGCTTGAACCTTTTGAACCTTTTGAACCTTTGTTTTAGCTTCTCCAAGAAGCTTGAACCTTTTTAGCTTCTTTAGCTTCTCCAAGAAGCTTGAACCCTCTTGTTTCTCTATAAGAGAGGGCCTCCCTCTCCTTTAGAGAGGTTCCAAAAATTTGTTTAAGGCAATAAGCATATATCTCTCTTTGTCTCTATAATTTAGGCTTAGAAAGTGTTTGTTCTTGGCCTTTAGCACCACACCTCATAGCCATACACCTCCACCATTGACCTAAGGTTCTTGGAGGGTCTTGAGAGGTCTCAAAGAGCTGGTTTTTGGTCCAAGAAGCTGCTGGTCTTGTTGAGCTTCAAGGGTAATCTCTTTTCCCTCTTTATTCCTCATTTTTGCACAAGCTTTTAGCCTATCTTGCATGCTGTTTTGAGCTTAGTGTATAACTGATAAAAGTTCTATTTTTGCATGCTTTTGAAGTTTGTTTAAGATCACTTTTGTGTTTGGGATAGTTTCCCCACTCTTAGGCCTTGTTTGGCCTCATTTTTGTGCCTTTTTTGTGAGCTTCAGGACCACCTTGTATTGGCCTTCTTACCACTGAAATCCTTCTAGATTTCAGTGGTGGGGATGGTTTTTTGAGATCCTAAGAAGGAGAGGGCCATCCCTTCTCCTTGTTGTCTTCAATACTTGTCATATTTGCCTCATATGTGAGCACCTTTGTTAAGTTCATGTTGGCCATGTCTTGGCTGGTATTTGTGGTTATTTTTTTGTCATATGCCACTGTTTTTGCCTATCTTGGTCAATCCATGCTTGGTTTATGCACTTGTAGTGTAAATTTTGCAAACTAGTCTTGTTTGCTTCATGTTTGAGCATGTCCTTCTAGCTCATGTTGGCCTCATTTCAGTGGATTTTTGGTCATATTTTGGCATGTCATGAATTTGTTTTTGGCTGGTTTGGTGGTCCCTCACATGCTTCATAGGCTTGTAGTGTAACTCATGCTTACTAGCTTACATTGCATGTTGTTTTGACCCTCCATTCTAGCACATTTTGACCTTGCTGTAAACTGATTTTGTTCATAATTTGGGCTGCCTCAGCTCTGTTTTGTGGCGTCATGGTCGAAAAATGCTTGCCATGCATACTTGTTGTGTAATAGCATTGACTAGCTTTGAGTTTTGAGCACTCTTACATGCCTAATTTGAAGTATTTGCATGTGTTGGCATCATTGAGCATGATATTTCAGAACTTATAGGGGTGCTACACTTCCATATTTTCCATGTTTTAAGTGCTCCTTAGAGTTGTGCTTGTATGCCCCATTTATGAGCCATTGCATGAGCTCCATGTAAATGCATTCCGAGCCACCATCCCAACACATTTTGCCACTGATTTTGGTCTGCATAGGGACTCTTTGGGGTTGGTTTCATCATTTGAGTATTGCTTTGCATGTCTATAGTGTATTGTATTTCACTAGCTTCGGTGCTTAAATCTTTAACAATGCATTACATGAGTGTTTGCATGCTTCGGAGTCATTTTTGGAGTCATTTAGCATGCCATTTCAGAGCTGGAATGTATGCTATTAGATGCCATGTTTCATCTTTGCCATGCTCTTGGGGAGTTGCATCTTGTGCTTTAGGCTCGGGGCCATTGCATTGTGCATGTTTGCATGAGTTTCGGTGCCTTGTTTGCATCATCTTGGCCACTGATTTTGGCATGCTTGAGAGCTACCCATGTTAGTGTAAGTCCGTCTCACCATGTTGTTGCATGCTTATTTCATTTTGCATGTTGTTGCATGCTATACATGTCCACATGTTTAGGTTGTATGCATATTGCATATTGCATGTTAACATGCTCATGTTGTATTAGATTTGTTGCATACTTGAGTTATTTGCATGCTTGCTTGCTTGCCTAGGTTGCATTGCATTGTGCATGCATCCCTTGCCTCTTGATCAATCATGATAGAGGTTGAGGCCCTTTATGTGTTTTGTGCATTTCATTTGATATTGAAGTTGCACACTTGACTTCTTGGGCCATCATGCATTGAAATGCGTGATTGGTGGCTCAAGGGTCGAGAACCATACTCCATTGAATCTCAAACATGATGAGGAGGGTGGTGGTGCAAACATTGCTTTGAAATGCATTGTCATCTCTTATCTATCCTCTGCTGCAGTAAAACAGGATTCTGCAGGAAGAGATGGTCGGTCGACCTTCTTCAGTGCTGGCCGGCCTTGTATTGTTAGCCAAGATTACCACAAATGGTCGATGACCAGTTCTCCATGGCTGGTGGTGTTTCCTCTTGGTCGGTGACCTCCCACAGTGCTCAGGGAGTAATCCAGAAGTAACCTTGAGACTTGTACAGTCCTCAGAGGTGCAGAGCAGTGTAAACAGAGGCAACATGTGACATGGCGGTGGGTTTCCGAGCGGAGCCGAGCGTGCATGCATTCGTTACTCTTCCCGAGGCTGTTTTACTGCTTTCAGTAATTTAATTAATTTGTTTAATTAATTAAGGGTCTGTAATATTTAATTAGCTTGTTAGTTAATTAATTTGTATTATTCATTCGGACCCTCCGAGAGGGGAGCAATTTTGTAATAAGCGTGCGTGTGTGTGATGCATGTCTTCCAACCACTATTTATTTCCCCCTTTTACTTAATCGCTTATGATGATTAGTTCTAGGGCACGTTTCAATTAGCATCCTTATGCAATGCATGTTTGCATCATTCATCTGTATTGCATGCACCGGGTTCGGCGCATCATACTAACTGCATAGTATTTCAATTCCAAGTTGAATACATGTGTTGAATTGTCACGTCTCATATGCTATTTTAGATTAGTTGAGCCTATTCTAATTGCATTTTGCCTGCGATGCATTAGCCATCTTAACATGGATTTGGATCATACATTTGATTACTAACATATTCCTTGTTTTGGCTTGGAGTACACTGTGAGTATTTATGCTTTAGCATCTTGCATGTATGTGAGTTTTGCCATGATAGCATGCTTACTATGAGGCTATGTGCTTATGTGATATAACTGCCTGAATGCCTGTGGGTGAAGGTTGGGTTGCTTGAATTGGAATAATTCGTAGAAACCCGTGTTTTAGCCTACTTGTGAGTAGCAAACATCAAACCATTTTCCAAGCAAAACGGATATGCGATGCTTTATTCCAAATTAGGCGATCTAGTCTATACTTATGTGTTGTGTGCATCACATAGTAAATTCTAGCTAATTAACCGGAATAAGAACACATATGTTTTCAAAACAAAATATCATGCTTAGTACAGGCCGATCTTCGGATCGGGGGAGCGGGGGTGCTCATAACTGACCTTCCCCAATCATACCTAAGTTCCCGAGCCGAGGCAACTTTGGTGATAACGGACACGTGGCCTTAGGCAACGAGTTAGGGTTTCCTAAATTTCCCCCAAAATAAAATATTTAGGTGGCGACTCTGTATCTGGCAAAGCAGTCCATGTTTGACACTTCTTTCTAAAAATCTATTTTCCAAAACGATTTACCGGACTTGGACTCTTTGGTGATTTATCAATCTTGCATTGTACTTTGCGAGATCAGATTAAGAACCGTGACATTGAGTCCGAACTGTAGTGAGACCCAAATGAACAAAATGGGATTCCCTCCAGGGACGTTCGGGGCACGTCTACAGTGTGTTTTTATCTTTCTCCTCCTGGACTCTTATTCCTTTTGTCGGTTTGAACAGATTGGTTGGATTTTGTTGTAGTTGAGGCCAAAAGGTATGGAATCAAACCTTGTGTTGAGTTTACTGAGCAACTATGATAGCTTCGGAGCATGGAAACAGTATGTGAAGTGAACTAGAAATAAAGGGTAATACTTAACACTTGCTGTTAAAGGATATTACAACCATGTTAAGGTAATTAATAAAAAAAAGTCAAATCCTCTGTTTTTACTCTATTCCATGTGATTGTAAGAGAAGAGGCAAAGTTCATCTCTAATTTAAATAAGTATGTAGCACAATTGGCCATGCCTTTGAGGTGTATGATATTTGGCTTGAGACAACTTTGCTTTAATTCTTTACCTATGAAAATCATGCTGACTCTATAGTTCTTGCAAATTTCATGCAGGATCTATGAATAAGAAAGAAAAAAAATAAGGAACAAGGCAAGGTAAGCTAGATTTCATAAAGTTGTCATGGTTTTCTCTTCAAAGTCCTATTCAAAGAGTTAAAGCTTCCACAACATGTCTAATTTTTTTCTGCCTTTGTTGCTTATCTTATACAGTTAAAATTTGTGGTCAATTAGTGCTTTGAATGTCTAGATATTTTACACATAATTAAATCAATTATTGTGTACTTTCGGATAGTCGGAGACCCTTTGCCTCTTAGGATGGCTAATTTGATTTTTTTTTAATTAACAATATATAACCAATAAATATGGTAACGAAAGCACAAGATATGTACGGGAGATTCACTAATCGATGTGAGACCGTTTAATATTATGTTTAATTGATAAATGTAATTAAACCTTAAACCTTAAATAAATAATAAAAAAAAGGAAAAAAAAAAGAGAGTTTTTCCACTAATCATTCTCAAATAAGAGTTTGCCGAATTAAAGTCTCAATCTCAGACTTAATCCAAGTAAAAATCCAATGATGTATATGTAGAGACAACAAAAGTTACATATTTTTATTCCTTTATCTATCAATAGTTGCCCACTTATCATACACTTCATTCATGTTTGCATATTGTGACAACCCTCACCATTGTTTATTGATAATACCACTGATTACTACTAAACTGTGACTGAACATAATTAAGTAACTGATTTGACTGACATTTTGAACTGATTGATTGAGTATATTAGTGTAAACGCATTTCTATCTGTTTGACTGTTAATTGATCTGTTCATGTTTTAAGTGTCAAACTGTGAATTGAAGGCTTTATCGGCGGCCGAATCTGAAATTGATTAGTGTTTCATGTTAATTATAATTTATGTGATTTTATGGTATGTTTAATTGAAATTTGATTTGGTATGATTAAATTGGATTAAATAATGTTGAATTACATTAAATGAGTTTATTACCATTTTGCCATTGAGTGGGCATCTTTAGGCCATTAGTTTATTTCAATTTTGATATACTATCTCAGCTATTTTTCTAGGCCAAAACCGAGAGAGAGAGAGAGACTTGAGAGATTTGTTTTATCTAGAGAATTACTTGGAGAATTAGAAGATTTGGAGGATAATTGCACAAATTGAGCGTCCATTCTTGAAATTGAGGACCTAAGGTAGGAGAATCATTTTCTTGAACTTGTATTCAAGTTGTATCTTGCATGTTTCATGGAATTTTGGTGATTAGAGTCTAGAATTGGTTCAAAATGTTGAATTGAAGCTTAAATCATGCATGTATGTACATGTTCTAGCATTTTGAGATTGTTTTCATGGAAATTGCTACATGTATGTCCATATCTTGATTATAGTTCATGAATTCATCATGTTTTTGGAAGTTTCGACTCATTTGATTATGTATTGGAAGCTTTGATTTCAATTGAACACTTGTATGTTGTATGTTCATCATGTTCTTGAAGTTTATTTGAAATTGTGTTTAATTGACTCACCTTTGGGCTTTAATTTTGCAAATTGATCTTCGAAACATGTCATATTATGGGTTTTAAAGTGTTTTTCTAGAAAATTAGCCCAAAAAGATCGAATTTGAAGCTTTAAAAGTTGAATTTGAGCTTGGAGGTTCAATCTGGAAATTCCAGATTTTGGACCCACGCTCGAGCGTAAGACTTCATGCTCGAGCGTACGCTCTGAGTACACGCATTTCGCTCGAGCGGGGGAAGTAACGCTCGAGCGTGAAATGCGTGTACCCAGTACTTTTCATATGTTTACAGTCCACTCGAACGAGAGAGTTTACGCTCGAGCGAGGACCTGTGTCTCACGCTCAAGCGTGGATCGACCGCCCATCGAGCGTGATTTTTGTGCATCCAGTACTTTTGCTTGAGTTTATAGTCCACTCGAGTGAAGGAAGTCACACTCGAGCAGAGATCATTTGTCTGCATGTCCGCTCGAGCGTAGAAAGCCACGCTCAAGCGAGACCCCTGTTTGCTGAAAATTCTGAAAAGTGTTTTTAAGTACATCTTTGCATCCTCATTTCATCCTAAGCATTCCTAGGCCTAGTTTAAGGCATCTTAATGAGGATATTGATGTAGAACTACACCGAGTCAAGTTAGGGACTAAGTCATTAATTCCCAAGTGTGTAACTTAGTGTGTGTGTTCATTCTGTAACTGTATAGGGTTGGCATCCGAGGACGCTCTAGCCTATTTGTAACCTAGTGCTCTGTGAGTAACAATGTTGTAAAGATATATTCAATTATGAATATTTTCTGAATGATCAACTGTACTACTTTTTGAAATGATATTTCTTACTGAATGAATGCTTGTCCTATCTGCGAACTGTATTCGTGGCATCCATAGCAATTTACTGTTACTGTACTGTTACTGTACTGCTTCTGTCACAGAGATCTCTATCGGTTCCCATGTTTGGAACCACTACTATTTATTGATATGATGGCCATCAACTGACTGTTCGGTCTGTTAAGACCTACTGTACTGTTTGCTATTGGATGTACCACTTATGACTGCTATAATCGAATAACTGATATACTGTTTAAATGACTGTTTTAAACACTGGAAGGACATTCATTCCTAACCTCTTTACGCATATGTTATTCACTGGGCTTTCGCTCACTGTTTATATATATATATAGGTGTCCAGGCACTGGATCGGAGCTAGGAGCATTGGGTTAAACTCCCTTTTTGTCAAGCCAACCAACGTGCCTCACTGCGAGGTTCCAAGTGTGTTCAAGCTTAGGCTTTTTGGGGTGTCTCAGTTCACCCTTCTGTCTCTGTTTTGTAATACTGTATAGACTTGTACTGTACTGTTATGGTAAGGATTTGGTCCCTAACCTGAATGCCTGTATATGATGTATGTACATACTGCTTTTGTTCCGAATGTGAATGTGTTATGAAAAGTCTTTTTGCATACAGACTGTCACAGCTCGTTGGACATCTTTCATTTACTGTTTTAGCTTTCGCCAGCCCCTGTACTTTGTATTACTGTTATTATTGTTAAGCAGGCCTTTGGTAATCACGGATTACTGGCCGGTTACGGTGCTAAACCCATAGGGGCGGGTTTGGGGCGTGACACATATGTAATGATTTGATTCCCAATTATTAACAAAGCTCCAATTTGACAGTGAAGAATAGGAAGATACATGAATGAGAGACATTGATTTCAAGAACTTGCATTCTCAGACAACAGAGTGAAATATGTAGGTTGTCAATAACTTTGAAATTACAGGTCTCTCTCTCTCACACATTTTTTTTTTTCACATAGCTTGGAAATGGCTTGTTGCTAAGCTAACTTAGCAAATATTGAACAGCTTTCAATTAAATATGAAACATTTTTGCAGCTTTTAACGTTATCATTGACACTAACCGATAATGAAATTACACATGGGATAGTTAACCTCGTTATTGAGATGTAAATTTATGTTCTAAGTTAATTTTGTAATTGCCACATATATATAGTGGAGTTTATTATGTTTGCATGATAATTTGTTATTAGATAGTGATACTCTGTGTTGGTGATGATGTGGTATCACCATAGTATTGATTTTTTTTTAATAGAGTAAAATTTCTCACAAACTTAAGATTCAAACACAACGTTAACACTTTAGTTGAGATTTTAATCACAAGACAACAAAATCTCTCATTTCCTCTGATCTAGATTCTCACCTTGCACAACAAAGCACCTTAGATTTTTCATGCCTAAGATTATAATGTGGTTCTCTCTGATAATGAGAAATAAACAAAGTTGATTGAGGTCCTCGCATGGAAGAAGTTACATAACAAGAAAAAACATAGTATAAAGCTTGACTGCAATTTGATATTGCATAGGATTATTATATATTCACATCCAGACAAAGGCTAAACCTCCACCATTGCCACTCATTCCTTAACTGATCCAATTTCCAAATTGAAGTGGGCCAAATTTTTGTTACACAAAGCTTTATAGCCTCTTGCTACTTGTCCTCCACCAATGGCTGATTCACAGGGGTATGAATGAATACATAGAAAAAGGATAATGAATCAACTGCACAATGGCTTAAGGACCCATCCACTGATCAAATAATGCTATTGAGGCATTCAACCTGGGCATCTGCTTTGATTATGTAGGGTTAAATTTAATATTTCATCTCTCTCTCTCTCTCTCTCTATATATATATATATATATAATGTTAGGTGTCTTTCATGATGTTTTGAGATATTAGAAAAGTGATTTAACATGGTATCAATGTTTTGATTCGAGATTTTAAGTTTGAGTTTTGTCGTTCTATTATCTCTATATCATTGTGCACTTTATTTAATTTGCATAATTGTACTTTGTCCAAGCTAGTATATGTTTGTCTCTCCACATGCATGGTTGTAAATCATGGAAGGAAGAGTTAGCTTGATAAATAATATTGTTATTTCTGCACATGTGAGATGCGAGATAGAATTGCATGTTGTGGGAGAAGAGTTTGTATGCAAGAGTGTTAGATTATTATTTGGTACAATTCTCCTTACAACTTATCAGACAAAATAACTTAAATAAGATTTTTTTTAAAAAAGTGACTATGTAGAGATAGGGGTCAAGTATAATCTGTAAAAATTTGTGTCAAATTTGACACAAAGATATCAATGTCAAAATTTGACAACTCCGTTTCAGCACTCAGCTAATATTACAGTTGTTATGACAAATGAAATAACAATTCCATTGGAGCCACTATTACATAATTATCAAATTGCCCTCACATTGATTGTATTCTTCTTCCAAACCATGAAATTGTGCATGTTCACTGGCAGTTGGTTCAGATCAAACTGTATCAGAAAGTAGTATTCCTTTTTCTCCGCATGGCTTTATACTAACCGAGTGGGACTAAGATGGTGAGTTATATGATTTAATAATTTATATGATTAAGAGGTTGTGGAAGAACATCCTAGAGTACAACCAAGTTGGTTGAGCAGTCAGTGAAACAAAAAGAATTTATATGCATGGGAGAGAGCAAGAGCTTTTTAGGTTGTCATTTGTGTTAAAGACATTTGAACATCGCAATTCAACTTCCATGGTATGTCCACACAAGCCCTTATTGGATGTAGTAGTTAGGCACCTATATTGGATTTAGTATTTAGTTACTATTATCAGTTCCTGCCTTCTACAATTAAATTTTTCCTGATAAAATCTAAAGTGAAAATGTTAATTTTTTGCAATATATAGGGGAAGTTATCTCCGAAGACTATGAGCTCGAGTATGGTACTGATTGTTTAGAGATGCACCTTGGGGCTGTTCAACTTGGGGAACGTGTTTTGGTCATTGATGTTTTAGTGGTGACAGGGGGGACACTATTTGCAGGCATAAGGCTTTTAGGTAACTTCTAGGGCTTTTTTCATGATTTTTCTTTCTCAGTTCAGTATGTGTATTTCAACGCTTTCCTTAATTCTCTAGCCAACAACTAATGTGCTTGGAATTGTTATTAACTAGAACGTGTTAGGGCTGTGGTAGTTGAATGTGCATGTGTTATTGAGTTGCCAGAGTTAAAGGTAATGCTTTATAAATTATATGTGATTTCCCCTTGTTTGTTACATCATCAAACCTAGTTTATGCTGCTATTGCAACATTGATCTTCTTTTTTCTTATGTTTCTTTAATAAAATTATTATATTATCAAATTTATTGAAATTTTATTTGTCATTTTATACTTTATTTTATTTTCCTCTGTCATAGATGAACTTCGAACATTGTTGAGACTTGGATTAGTTTTCTTACACTGCACTATTGTTGTGGAACAAAATGTTTGACTAACTTGGATATTAGCTGTTTTAAGTACTTAACTTCGAGTGAAAATATTTAAATAGGAAACTTTGACAACTTAGCAACTCTTTCATAATAGAATATTTAAAAACATTTTAACTTTTAATTAATAGAGTATTTTAGCATTCTAGAAAGACTAGAATGACTTAATTAGTTGTAATAATAAATAAGAAATAACTGAATCCATAATTAATCAAAGTTTCTAAGTATGTACAGTTCCTAAACAAGTCCTATGCTTAAAACTATCGAGTCATCGACATTTAATTGATGTGGATTTATTTTTCTTCTCCTGTTATGTGCATAAAGTGTTCAAAAGTGTTAATGCATCAGGTGTTAAGAGTTATCACATCTTAAATTATGTTGGTCTAAAGTACTCTTCTTTTATTTTGTGGAGCCTTGGATGCTTGAATAAGAAATGCATCATTTAATTGGGACTTGGAGTATCAAAATGAATGTATAGCTTTTAATTGGATGTAAGTTAATTGAACTCGACTTAGTTAGCTGTTAAGCTTTTATAGTTTGGTTTTTTTGTTGATGATGCAACTTCCCGTGTTGTTGTCATTTGATAATCTCAGTTGACTAAATTGCATTTATCACGGTATCTTTAACTATATCTTTGATAATCTAATTGACTATTCTTGTATTTATGGAGCTTGGGTGCTTGAATAATAAATGCTTCATTTACTTGGGATTTATAGTATAAAAAAGAATATTAATATTAGTGTGATGCGAACTAATTGAGCCTGAGCCTGAACCTGATTGACTTAGTAGCTGAGCATTTTGTGTTTGTTTCTTTGTTGATGATGCAATCTTTGCTTTTCCATTTATTGGAGGTTGTTGGCTCATGATAAATCCAGTTGACTAGATTGCGTTTTTGCTTAGGTGTGACGTAAATCTATTATTGTCTACTCTGTGCACACGTTCAATTCAAACTCGTGAAGGGATTATTGTTAAAGCTTTGGATTGTAATGCTGTTGTTGCAAGTCAGGATGCTTTGGCAAAGACTATTTATGCTAGGCTGTTTGATTGGTATGCTTGTTATTAATGTGTTGTTAGTAGTTTTTTATTTTTCCTGATTCAAAAATTCGCTGTGGTTGCTTGATGAGTATGCTTGTGTGGCTTCTACATTTGTTTCTTTTAGGCTTGTTGAGAAGATTAATAGGTTTGTTGGGCAAGGCAAGGATTCTCAGATACAAATTGGAGTCCTTGACATATATGGATTTGAATGCTTTAAAAACAACAGGTGAATTTTTTTTCTCATAAATGTTTTTGAAATTACTTCTACTCACATTTTTTCATTTGTCATGCAGTTCAGCAATTAATTTTTGAATGTTGTCTGTTTTTTGTTATTGTATTTGGGAGGAAACATTCAACTCCTTCAGTGAAAAGAAAAGAGGAACAAAGAGAGATGGTATTTTAAAAACAGACAGTTTAAATAGAAAATATATCCAAAATGATGTGTTAATGATATTTTTGTAGCCCCATATGCAAAGATCATTTTTTTAATCTCATCAGTGCTTTACATTAAATTGATCACAATATAAAAAATTACTGAATAGTTGTCTTTGTGGGCCATTAGCTTAATTTGTATATATTATTTGTAGTCATTATTTTCAAATATTGAGTGTCATGGTAATTTGTAGATTTCAAATGGGAGATTGGTTAGAACTTGGTGCGCACATAAAAAATCAGTGACTTGCTTGACATTTTCCAGCGATGATTCATTTCTTATTTCTGGTTCAGAAGATGGCATGATCATTATTTGGCCTATGATCGGGTAAAAAAAGTGAATCTTCGTTTCTTCAACAATTTAATGTTTGTATTTGAATGTCGTTTAGTTTTATTTTTTAGGAAAAATAAATAACTGACTTTGTAATCACATTGTTTGGTGGAAGTTTGGTAAACGAGACAGATTGTTGGACAGTGGCTTTAAAACTAAATTTTTCGTTGGAGCTTTCATCCTCTATAACGGGCCTATTAACTGCATCAAGTGGTACAAGTTCAATTTTTTTATCAAGCTCCCTCGATGGCACATGCAAGGTTACTTAATTATGTTAAATGTTTCATAATAATATCTTCCTAGTAAGAGTATTTTTGTTTTTCGAAATGACTTATTTTTGTATTGTAGGTATGGGACCTTGTTACTGGAAGACTTTTACAAACTCGAGCTTTTCCACTACCAATTACTATAGTTGTTGATCCAACAGCGATGAAGTTATTTTCTGGTGGTATAGATTACTAGTGGATATTTCTTTTTTGTATACGGAGGACATCATTTTTGTATGATTATTTGTTAGTATGGAATTATTATTTTGGGTTTGATTATATTTGGTTTGTATAGAATTTGATGTTACAAGACCAATTTTTTGGATAGTTAAAAGTGAAATAGAAATAGACAAATGTATTATTTTGTTTATATACAAGGTGCAGGTTGCACGAAATAAATACAGGTTGTGCAGAAATTAATAATAATAATAAAAAAATAACACTAAATAAATTTTTTGGTGACTAAATGTTTAGTAGCCAAAAAAATAAAATAAAACTTGTTGGGTACTAAAAATTTAGTAGCCAAAAACAAACCAAAGATGTTTTGGCGACTAAAAATTTAGTAGTAAAAAATATATGAGACTTTAGGCGACTAAATAGTTTAGTAGCTAAAAAAAAATATGAAAATTAATTTTTTTTTGCGACTAAATATTTAGTAACTAATAATAAATGATACTTTGGGCGACTAAAAGTTTTAGTCGCTGAAAATGAAAATTAATTTTATTTGAAAACTTTTGGCGACTAAATATTTAGTCGCCAATTTATGACTTTTGGCTACTAAAAAATATTTAGTCGCCAATACCTTGTACTTTTCCCTATTAAAACATTAGTAGCCATTTATAGGACTTTTGGCGACTAAATTTTTTTTAGTCGCCAAAACCTTCCCCGACCATTTTCCCACGACAAATCTAGCGACCAAAATATTTAGTCGGGAAAAGGCTTCAGCGACTAAAAACCTTACTTTTGGCGACTAAAATTTTAGTTGCCAAAAGTGCATTTTTTTTGTAGTGGTGAAGCTGGTAGTAATAGTAGTGTTGTTTGTAAAACTGATTTTTTGCCTTCATTTTATTCAAATCAACGGAAACCTTTATTCTCCAATCGGTGGGTTAATTGTATAAAAGGAGTGGGTCAAAGGTTTGCTCAAAGAGCTGTTGAATTTCGAGATGCATTGTCAAAGTATTCTATTCATTCCAGTTTTGATTTTGATTTTGTTAAGAATGATAAGGATCGTGTCACTATTCATTGTAAGAGAAGGGCTGATTTGGGATGTTTATGGAGTGTGCATGCTATAGTGGAAAATTCTAGTAAAGTTTTTGTTATTAAACAATTTGATGATGTTCATACGTGTGGATCTTCTTTTCATACAATTAAACATACTAGGATGACTTCGAGTATGATTGGCAGGCTAATTTCAAATGAGGTTCGTAATAAGGCTTTGACATCGATTAGTGAGGTGGTTTGTGATTTCAAGGACTATATGGAACAGAAGTTTTTTATCAGTTAGCTTGGATGGGTGTTGAAAAAACAAGGGATGTTGTTTTTGATGACTATTCATCTTCATTTGACGATCTTCGTTGATATGTTGATGCCGCTAATGATTGTAATCCGAGGAGTATTTTTGATATGAAATTTGATATTGATAGTAAAGGAAGACATTTCAAATGCCTGTTTTTCGCTTTTGAGGCATGTATTCATGGTTTCAAGTATTGTTGGCCTATGTTGATGCTTGATGAAACTTTCTTGAAAAGAAGACACAAAGGTTGTTTATTGGCTGCTACGACAAAAGACAGTAACCAATGTATATTTTGTGTCTATTTGTTATTATTATTATTAAAACAATGATAATTTTATCATTTTTGTTACTGGAGAGTGTTGATTATTGAGTATGGTCAATTAATTAGTGATAAATTTATGTTGTATACTTTTGTATGCTGTATACTTTTGTTAAATTTTTATATTTATACAGTGATAAATTTATTATGCATTGATTCTATATGTTGTATATTGCTATTGAATTGTTGTAGTAATACAGTGATAAAGTTATTTATGGTTGGTGCTATATGTTATATACTTTGTGTTTTACTTTTGTTTTGTAATGTTTTTTATTTGTTACGAATAATGTGTATATATTTTGTTTGTAGGTTTATATCTGTTATGTTTTGCCATTGTTGATAGTGAACGTTATGACAATTGACATTGGTTCTTGTCAAAGTTATTTGTTATTTTAACTCCAGGAAGAGATATTGCGTTTGTTACTGATCAGCATGGAGGTTTGCTAAAAGCTTTAGCTGAGGTCTTTCCATTTTCTTCTCATTTTTTTTGTCTAATGCATTTGAAGACAAATTTGAAGACTTATTTGTCAGTGAAGAGTCGCGAATCTAACGAGTATTTGCTCACTCTTTTTAGTAGATGTGCATATGCTCCTACTATTGAGTTGTTTAATGAGCTATTTGAAAAATTTAAGGGTCGTTGTTGTTGTAGTGTTCAGAAGTTTCTTGAGGATTTGCCTAATGAGTGTTGGTGTAACCCTTATTTTCAAGGCAAAAGGTATGGTGAAATGTGCACAAATGTTGCGGAATCTTTTAATACATGGATTAGAGATAAACGCCATTTGTTTTCAACTAATCTTGTTGATACTATATGGGTGAAACTAATGGAGCAATTTTCAAAAAGGAGAGAAGTTGGAAATAAGTGGAATCGTATTGTTTGCCTTTTTGCAGAGAAAAAGTTAGAAGAAACATTTAATGATACAAAGGCATGGATAGTTAAGAAATGTAGCGATGATATTCATGAAATCTTATTGGATCATTTAGTTATGGTTGATATTTGGAAGCGGTCTTGTTCTTGTCGATTGTTGAAAATTGATTCTTTTCTTTGCAAACGTGGTTTTTGTGCTATAAAGAGGAGTGAGAAGGATCTGAACTGTTTTCTTGATGATTGCTATCATGTTCATAGTTATTGTGATTCTTATTCGCATTCTATCTATCCGGTTTCAAGTATGTGGAAGCCAAATGTAGTTCTTGATGATAACATTGTTTTACCTCCTCTTTGTAAAACACCAGTTGGACGTCCAAGAACAAAGAGAATATCTTCAAAGGGCGAGATCAAGAGAATTAGATGTAGTAGGTGTGGAAAGATGTGAACTCATAATCGGAAGACATGTAAAGAAGCTTTGCTTTAGTTATATTGATTTTAATTGAATTACTTTTGTTGAGAGTTGAGAGGTGTTACTTGTATTGAATGTTTGAATATTTTTTGAAAGATACATTGTTAATCATATTATTTAATTTTGATGATGTCTAAAATATATTAGTTAATATACATATTATTTGACACAAATTATTATCTTTTTAAAATATATATATTTGTTAAATATTATTTAAATAAAATAATATTATCTTTTTAAAATATCTATGTTAAATATTATTTTAAATATTTTCAAAAACTTTACTATTCACTTTTTGAAAAATAGGGTTAATTACTATTCATCTTTTGACAAATCGATTAATTATATTATTTTGAAAAATAGGGTTAATTACTATTCATCTTTTGACAAATCGATTAATTATATTATTTTGACAAAAATGATTGATTGGTTGTATTATTTTGACAAATTTGATATTTATGGGTTGTTTTTTTTTGACAAAATTAATATGGAGTGGTAAAATATATTTAGTTTAAAATCTCTACAACATATACAATATTTTAAAGAGGACATATATTTTCAGATCCATCATAAATATAATTTATAGAGATTTTTCTGTATGCAAAATTTTGATCAGAACTTATATAACATTATATGCAGAATACATCACGTGCGCTATTAAATTTTTTACATTACATTGATTATATCATATTATAATTAAACAAGAAGAAAAAGATGGAGTTATATATATATATATATATTATAAACTAGATGGAGAAAATTATTTGTTTGTTTGAAAGTTGTGAACTTTGTATTAAATTGTCTATAAAAATGGTGGCTCAATGTTTGAAATAACAAAAAAAAAAAAAAAAAAAAATCAGTCTTATTTTTTATCTTTTGCTGACTATTCAAAATCAAGGAGTGTGCTTATGTAAGCGATGACATCAAGAGTGTGCTTATGTAAGCCATGACATCAGGAGCGTGCTTATGTAAGCCATGACGTCAGCAAGGAGCGTCCAACGGGTATAATTTTGTGTATAAATAGAAGTGTTGTGTGTGGAGAATATCATCAAGAACTTGAAGAGAAAATATTTCTGTGAGCTCCAAAATTCTGAGTATTCTGCTCTTTCACTTTCAGATCTAAGTCTAGCTTTTGTTCTTACACTTTCATATCTACTCTTTGTGAGAGAATTATTGTAAAAGTGGATTCAATTACCACTTATTCTTATTCCTTATTTTTGTGAGAGATTTTGTAAGGGTAAGGCATTTATTGTTGAGTGAGGATCAATAGATAAGAGTAAGTCCTGTGCCAAATCCACAAGCTTGGTGGTGTATTTATTCAATTGATAGTAAAGAAATTCTCAAGGAGGTTCCTCGGGGAGTGGACGTAGGCCTGGAGTGCCGAACCACTATAAATCGCAGTGTTTGATTTTCTCTCTCTATCTCTTCTACTTTTATATTGATAATTATTATTCTGTTTTTTTTATTTATTAAAATTCTGAATATTGTGTTATTTTTAATATTGTGAAATTTTTAATAACCCAATTCACCCCCCCTCTTGGGTTGCCTATCTGGGATAACATACATCATTTCGGTAGTTGCATTGGATGATTGAGGAATTTTTTGAACGAAAATTATATTGTTTGTTGATATTTTTACAAGATTAAGTTTCACAGATTTATATTCTTTGATTTTGGTTAAATATAGTTGCTGTTTTTGGCGTTTTATACAGTGGTAAATTTATCCTTGGTTGGTTTGAATGAGTTGATGGATTATGTTTTTTTAAGAGTGATAAATTTACCATTGTCTGAAGGAAACAATCAAGCATTAATGGGGTTGTTGAATTTTGTTATTTTTAAGAATGATAAATTGATAATTGACTGTATGGAAAGAGTTGATGGTTTATTACATTTATGTCAGTGGTTAATAAATTTATTATTGTCATATCCAACCAAATGTTCTTTTTAACGGTGATAAATTTATCAATGGCTTATACTCAAGAAAAATTAATTTTAGGTAGCTTGAGACTAAGTTTCCCAATCTGTGCTGCATTACTGCCACTATGTAATTAACTATCAGTGGGATCTTTGAAGCAAAATATTTCGAGTTTGCAATTCATTTTCAGATTAAATTGTTCAAAATTTCAGTCTAAGAAATGCTTTAGATGCAACAGTTTATCATTAGGTCTTAAATAAGATCATATTTCTTCATAAATAACTGGTTCTTGGAGTTAAATGTTAAAATGTATGTACGGTTTGTTTTTTTGAATTTACTGTTAGAACTTTCTCTCCACTCCATATACCCATAATGGTATGTTTTTACATTCATTCCCAAACTTGGAAATATCTACAAACTGCAACAGTGTTTTAATTTTCAATTTGGACAATGTAGTAGTGTTTGTGTTTTAATTTTCAATTTAGGTAAATTGTTTATTATTTTTTATGTTGTTTTGTTTACTTGAATTAGGAAAAAAGAATGAGAGAGAGAGAGAGAGAGTTGCTGATTTTTGTTAGTTTGAACAGTGATAAATTTATCAGTGTAAAAAAAAATGTCATGTTAGTAAATGAAGGGATCCAAACCTGTTATTAAGCATAAAGTAAGATTGATATCAAAGCCAGATCTGGTAAAAATATAGCTAAAAAAAATTAAATTTTCATTTAGTGTATTGCCTGTAATTTTAACATTGCAACAACCAAGTATTGTAATATTCATTGAAGTAAAGTACAAACCAAAATGATCAAAATATAGATAACACTGTAACAACCAAACAAGCCAAATGTATGAAGCATTCACATTCTAACAACTAAATGAATCAATGTTTCCTTTTTGTTACACTATAACAAACAAACAAGCAAAATGTTTTCTTTTCTTTTCTTTCAGATCTGTTGATTAGTGTAACAAACAAACAAGCAAAATGTTTTTTTTTCTTCCAAATTTGTTGATTATTGTGAAGGCAAGTCATTAATGTTTTTATCAACTATTTATTGTTGAGCAGTTTGTTGGTCAGTCAAGAAGATAGTTAATATATTGGCTCTCAATTGATTGCGTTCTTCCTTGAAAAAAGTAGGCATTATGTTGTTACTGGAAACATATTGCCTCATGATATAGTAAACAATGATTCCACAATCAAGCCTGCAAAAACATTTTGAAAACAAAATATTATAATTTGGTTTCATTGCATTTTTTTTTATAAGAGTGTTTTGTTATTAATCAACTTACGAATTTTCTTCTTATTGTGGGCTGTTGATGACTCTCTCTGTCTCCTATTGAAATTTATCAGGGGCGATGAGAGTTGGCTTCTCTTCCTTTATGTACTTGCCAATAATCTTTCTCTACGACATATAGATTTGTATAATTGTTCTATTAGAAAGTCAGTTGAAACAATTAATGAGAAACCATAGATTTAAATAATAATAAAATATATCACTATATAAATTTTTGATGTATAATTGAGTATGCATCATGATTGATGTATTAGATTAATGGTAAGTTTGATATTGAAAACATTTTTACCATTTCATTTGCGGCATTGAAGTATGGATCTTTACGCATTGCACCCCTTGGTCTCATGGAATTGTAGAATTTCCATGAACCTTCTTCAATATCAAGGACAAGTATTGTTCAATGAAAATTTTGGTGGATTGGGAAGAGAATGTATCTTCCTTTCATGGTTTCAGGCATCAACTTGTTCAGTATTCTCTTTGTTGCTTTCTCATCTTTTGTTGTCAACAAGTGCTAACTAATATAAATAAAAAAAATAAAGTTAATTTAAACTTTTTCAAATTAAATAGGTGGCAAGTATGCAATTTATAGTGATAAATTGAAGTACTTGTATTATAATATCAAGTACTTCAAATAAAAACTTATTTCTTGAATAATTTCCTAGCATAGGTGAGATGCCGTGAAGATCACAAAGAATTTTTTCATTAAACAATTCATAAATATCTGAAAAAAAATGACAAATACTATGTATTACATACATGGCAACTTGAAATGAATATGAATGATGTTGTTCCTTGTTTATGTGCAAGCAAGTGTTCTGCATATGCGTCTATTACCTATGTTGAAAACAAAAAAACAAAATAAGGAATTAATATAAATAAAAAACTAAAATGTTATTTTAATGAGTTACAAATTCAATTTACAATGCTCGCCAAATCTTCACCCTTTAATATTTTGTCAATATCATTTAAATAGACATAGGTTGCATGGTCAGTTCCTTTTGTCAATGTTATAGCAAATTTTATTACTAAATTAGGCAAAGTAAGCAAATCTATCATTGTATAGCAAATTTTATCACTGAATTAGCAAAAATAAGCAAATCTATCATTATATAGCAAACGAACATGAAGATATGATTATTATGAAATTGAATATCATTGATAAATTAATACTGTATGTGCACATTGAAAATAGCTTCAAGTCAAATTTTATCACTTAATTATAATTATGAAAGAAGAAGGGAAGTAAATCCATCATTATAACAAAATTTATCATTCAATTAGGCAAATTAAGTAAATCTATCATTGTTACAATAATTTTTATCATTGAATTAGGCAAAGTAAGGAAATTCGTCATTGTATAGCAAATGTTATCACTCAATTAAAAAAATTAAGCAAATCTATCATTCTTATTGTAAATTTTATCACTGAATTAGACATAGTAAGCAAATCTGTCATTGTATAGCAAATTTTATCACTGAATTAGTAAAAGTAAACAAATCCATCATTGTATAGCAAATGAACATGAAGATATGATTATTATGAAGTTGAATATCACTGATAAATTAATAATGTATGATACACATTGAAAATAGCTTCAAGTCGAATTTTATCAATTAATTATAGTTATGAAAGAAGAAGGGAAGATGAGTATGAATTACGTTTGATTGGCATGTTTGTTAAAGATGAACTAAACAAGGAGAGTAGATGTCCGAATCGGAATATAGATCGAAACGGTGGAAGATTTGTTGGGGATCTGTTCAGAATCGGTATAAAATCAATTGCCGATTTCTTTGGAAACGATGGAAGATTCATCGAAAATCTCTTCGTTTGTTTCGATTTTCAAATCGAAAATCGCCTCAGAATGGTTTCCAAATCTTCACAGGTTCGTCTGCAACAGAACCCTTGAAAAGGTGCGTATGTGTCACGCGCGCAGGAGAGAGCTCGTGATGGCTTCTTTGCTTCACACGTGTGGTGTGATATTGAGGGATAAAATTGGAAATGGAAATAGGACAGGACTTGATTGGTATTAACTTATTTCCATGGGATCAGTTGGTAAGTCCCCTATAAATAAATACCAAACAAATGGTTGAGATTGAAAAAAGATAATTCAACGGGCCTCGAAAAATTGAATGTCCAAGTAGATGATCTACATTTACTAGATTGAGATCTACTTGAGCCCTATAAATTGAATTGTACAATCCAATCCATTAAAGTGAACTAAAAACAATCCTAATCCAAAATATATATCATGAGGCCCAATAGGCTTTTTATTTGTTTTATGCTGCTTCTGTTTTTTTGTGCAATTTTGATTTTTTTTTGGGTGTACATTTGTGGGCGCCATTAAATGACGTGGTATTTTATATAAAAAGACAAATTACTAGTTCTATTTTGGCAATATCTTTAAAAGTTAATTTTTTGTCTTTTTAATTTTTTTTTTAAATCATATCATTTTTTATTATTTTATTTTTTTACGTTTTTAAAAAAAAAGTCAACTTTTAATCTACTTCTCAAAATAGGCCATGATGAAATGACTTTTTTTTCTTGGAAGAATTATAATTTAATGGTATTTTCAAAAAATAATTACATAAAAAATTTCAAAATTTTAATTATTAATATTTATAAAATTTATAAATAATTAAAAAATGTATATTTTTTTGGGGTTAAAGCTACACTAAATTATACTTTGGAATTTTTTTTAAGGTCCCCAGTATTAAGATTTTATAGGATAAAGAACGTGCAATATTTTTATAGTAGTTGAGGTTCCTCAACATTTTTCCAAAAAATTTCGATCCAGAGAAATTTCGATCCAGATAAATTTTGATCCAGAAAAATTTTAAAACACACAAAAATATTTCTCTGTGTTTTGAAATTTCTTTGATTTGCTCAAATTTTTTGATTTTTTCTGTACTTTAAAATTTCTCTAATTTGCTCATAAATTTCTTTTGTTTTGACCAATTTTCTCTGCATTTTGACCAAACCAGATAAAATTAAAACACAAAGAAAACTAAACTAGTCTATTGTTATATGTAACCAGAGAAAATTGAACTATATTCTACTTATATATGTAACTAGAGAGAATTAAAACTCAGAGAAATTGAACTAGTCTACTGATATATGTAGACTAGTGTTGTTACCTAAGCATCATCGCCACAATAATGGCCATATGTTATCATCAATCCAAACATTAACCTTGAGATGCAAGAACTTCTCTTCTGTCTTTTCTTCTTCTTCTACAACATTTTTTACTGAACCCGAGCTTACATTCACCTTTGCAAGTCCTTCGCACCCGCAATTGTTGCTAACCTCGGCCCTAGTTTTGACTACTTAAGCTATGCTATCAACAGAATTGGTGACTTCGTCACCCTTTGAGTTGACCCCAAATCCACATGGGTCACATCTCCATATCCTAAATCGATGGCGTCGCCGATTTCTCCAACAAACTCACCAAAGACCCTCTTCTCAACAACGTCGATATTGCCGCAATTGCTGTCCTCAAGATGCTTAACGTCCGATCGGTTGGCCTCTCCCTCTCCCTCCACAAAGGCTTTCCTTTGGGTAGCAGAGAAGAGCATAGCAGAAAAGAGAATAACATAAAAGAGGAAAAACGAAAGGTTTGGTACGAAAAGAGAGATAAGAGAGAATGAGAGAGTGTATGGATGTGGGTAAGAGATCTTAAACTACAAAAAAAAAAAAAAAAAAAAAAAAAATATAAATATCTTTCATTACTAAGGTCTTGTTTGACATATATTAAAAAAAATTAAAAAGTCAAAAAGTTACTATTATATTTAAGTCACATTATCTATTTATCACATCACTTCAAATTTAACCCATATTTCATAAAAATTTAAATTTCAAATCATCCGTAGAAGTTGAAAAAAAATGTTGGACTAAATTTTTCGTATAATTCTCTCTTTTTTCCTTTTCTATGTAGAGTCACATTTTCTTTCATATGATGATTATGATCTGAAAGTAATAGGGGCATCATTTACGTCCTTTAGCACCTCATGTAATCATTGCTAGCTCATTTTGCAACCCCAATAATGGCATGTGAAAATAAGTCAAACTCGGAATTATAGAATTAAAATTCCCGATGTCTCATGCAATTATGGCTAGAAAATCGTATTATAAAATTAGATAAAATTCTCTTAAATGATATATTCGGTGAAGTTCGTTATTTATAAGAGAATTATGTTCAGTTTTATAATAAAATTTTATAAATAAAAAAAAAACAAATGTAATTTATAAGTAAAGACAAACCGACAATCTAAGCATTTTTCAAATAGTTTTTATCATAAGAATAGTTGTACATTCCAATCATTGAACCAAATGAAACGCACACCATCTCATGATTGAGTCTGCAACTTTCAATTACATAGAATTAACTTCTTTTTTTTTTTGGGTGGAGCACACCTCCAGTGGATCTACTCTGCCTGCAAGTATCATCAATCAAATAAAATCAGAGATTATGAAAGAAAAAAAAATGGTTTGAGCAAAATGAAAATGGTAGGTGTTTTAATTTTTATTTTTTATGTTTTGAAAAACAAAACATTGAAAAGTTGGAACTCACCAGGCTATCTCGTCCAGAATTACAAGCAGGTCTTCTCGGGGGGAGCTGTTGATGAGGGGTTCTCTGCAAAATTACCAAGTTTAATTAGTAAGACATTTAGAGCATGTTTGGCAGCATGGAACTAATGGTATGGAAATTAGGATGGTGTTCAATTCTAATTCCACGCTGCCAAACAAAGCCTACAAGGAAGATTTGTAAAATAATCAAATGATCATATATACCTGTAACTTTGGCTGTAAAGTCTCAATAGCAACTGCTGATTTTTGGTTCACTCCTGCACCTTGCTGCTCCAAATATGGATTGGCAAAAAAATGGAAAATTGAGACCAATAACAGCAAGGCAACAATGTTGAACAAATATTTCGCTTAACTTAAAAATTATGTTTGAATGGCGAGAATCTCATTGCTGAAATCGCATTTGCTAGTAATGAAATTATTGTGTCAATGCAACTTATGTGTTTAGATTAGCTAGGTGGAAAATAATCACTGCACTGTTTGGTTTTGTTTTCAAATTTTGTTTTTAACAAATTGAAATTAGTTTGACGAACATAAATATAAATATATTTTAAAAAAATTAAAATATTTTTTTCACCAAACAAGTTTAAAGTTGCATAAAATTACAATCTTTGTCTTGCATGCATTCAAACGACGAAAAAAAACTGGAATGAAATTTCATTTTTTTTCTTTTCATTCTTGCAGTCTTAGAATATAAAAAATCGATGCACACTTGAGCTTAAGACCCACTTTTTTTTTTTTTTTTTTAATGCAATAATTAACCTCCTAAACTTATATATATATATATATATTTTTTTTTTCTTTTAGTTAAATAAAAGACCCATATTTTCATCTAGTCATATGTATGTGAGGTAAATAAATACCTTGCATAAGGCCCAATCTGCAGAATCAAAGAAGGCACGTTCATGATCCTGCAACCATCACACAATAACAATGAAATTGTTGATTTATTAGTCAAAATATATTTAATTACCAAGTCAAAACCATACAACACAAAATAGGTTACTTAAATAGTGCTTGCCTTGGAGATCAAAGGCTTTTTCTTTGGAACAAGTCCTCCATATTTCTTCCCACTGGATGCCACCTGTTTATTATTCCCCCCACCATCAAATTTGTTGTAACTTTCATAATGAGTACCCTATTTTAACTTTTTTCAATCTATAGAAAAAAAGAAAAGAAAAGAAAAGAAAAACCAATATCGTACAATGACTAGGCTCAAACTTGATCAGGGCCTAATCCAACCTCAAAATTTGGACAAACACATAATAGAGAGGTCTTTGAAATGTCAAAGAAAAAACATATAAGAAATAGAGTGTAGAATGTAGTATTAGATGCAAAACATGAATAAAACTTGACCCAGTTTTTGTCCTCCTAACCCACTACTTGCTACCCTTGAGCACACCTAGCCAAATCTTGAAACTTCTTTCTGAACAAGTAAAGTCATATTAGTAAGTTGGCCTTTGACTGCACTCCAATTCAAACATGGTGGTGCCTAACTCATATTGACCAATTACTTGCCAAGAAGAAGTATTTAGGTAAAAATCAATAATACATACATACCAACAGAAAAAATAAAATGTGCATCAAAACTAAATACAACTATTTCACATAGACAAGACTCATAGATTTAGTGAGATCCGTCTCATATGAAAGAATTGTATCTAATTCTATGATCAAATTCTGTCTGTAACAAATTTAAACATGCACCACACACTTTTTTTTTTTTTATTTGTCTTGAAGAACAAAAATCCAAAACACATTGGCTGCTTGAAGACCAGCCACAACTAGAGCATTGATAAAAATATTTCAATTACTTCCCTTTGAGAAAAGTCCAACATTATTCAATTGAGACAGCCCAACAACCATTTTGGTTCTCTATAATTGTACAATACACTACATATATATATATAATTGTTTTGCAAATTTAAATTCATAGAATGTACTAAAACTTCATTTATTTACTTTCCATGTGAAAAAAATTAAAACTCTGCCGACACTGCTCAATGGAATAATTTAGCAAAGCTTGTGTGTCTTATTAGTTGTATCTAATTAAAAGTCATCATAACAACTACTTTAGATCAACGGGACCACATAAACTATTACGGTAGAGTGTGTCACACGTGATTACTTTTTCCTCATGGAGCCCTATAAAAATCTACATTATATTCCTTCCCATTTCCTTTTGGCCAATTTTTGGCCAATTATAATATATATATATATATATATATAATAATATCTCTCCATATATAGAGATGACGTTTCGGTCCATATTTAGGATGTGAAAACAAACAAAATAAAGAAACAAATTTCACCCAAATAAAAAAAATATATATATATATATATATATAAATATGTCACTTGTTATTTTGGTTCATCTTTAGACTGTGAAGAACACACAAAATAAAATAAAATAAAAAGACAAATTTAACCCAAATAAAAAAATATTTAATATATAAATATATCACACGATTTTTGGGTCCATATTTAGGAAGTGAACAAAACAATAAAGAAACAAAATAAACCCAAATAAATACAAAATCTGGCAACCCAAATCTTCAAAATTAAAACTAGTTTTGATTACACATGTTTGCCATGTGTACAGTGGACAGCTCACACGTGTGGTGAGTCATGCAATCAGGACAGTTTGATCCTCCATCAAGTAAAAAATATTTGGTGCAATGGTGCTCTGGAGCGTCATATAGCGATACTCCTCACCAATCACAATGTATTTCTTATTTCTTATTATTTCTTAATTAGGCAACACAAAATTATGAATCACATTTTTTTTATCAATCAAAACACCCTTAAATAACACCTGACAATGTCTTATGGCCAACCAATAACTTGTCCCTTCAAGTGCCGTTTATCCACAATGTGGACCCACTCATCTACAACTCTATCAACATCAGAATTTCTTTTTGATTGCTTATCAAAGGGATGGTCCAAGGATTGAATGGCCTAGATTGATCTGTGATTTGGGTAAGACCACCAAATTCTATGGTTATCACACATCATCAATAATTTCTTTATTTCTCTTGGTCCAAAAAGAAAAAAAAAAAAAAAAATTCTTAAATTTTTTAGGTTATTATTTTACAGAAGAGTCTTTTCAAAATAGATGTAAGACTGCTAACATTTTATTTTTTCAAAAAGTGACCCTATTTTTATTTTTTAGAAGTTTCTTTATGTTTTTGTTTGTATTTCTAAATTTCCTTATTCCTTGTTTTACAACACTTGCAATAGTGGAATTATACAAGAATATCAAAATATAAAATTTTTAAGATATAATTTAGTAATTATAAATATTTTGAGACAAGAGAATAAAAATATTAAGTTCAGTAGAAAATTACGTGTCAAACTCTTGTGATAGTGTCCCAACCACATTGGATGATTTCTTCATAGAGAATGACAAGCATAAGAGGATAGATGAAGATTGAACATGAATGATACATGTACCATTATATATTTATATGTATATATAAATACCAAAAAAAAAAAATAGTACCTCTTGTTCTTGGGTAGCAATATACTCTTCACAACTTCTGCTGTAATCTGCCATCTCTCAGCTATATATCTATCCTGTTTCATCATTCAACCATATCACCAATCACACACACACACATATATATATACAGAATTAACCAAAACCAAATTGAAAATTTCAAACTACAAAAACCTTTTGAAATTGGGTTTGTGTATTCCTCAGAGAGAGAGAGAGAGAGAGAGAGAGAGAGAGAGAAGGCAGTGATGAAATGGGCAGGACAAACACGAACCCTTATATAAGGCCATGATCATATATAAGACTCACGACCCACAAGCCGAATGAGATAAAATTAAAGTGGTCACAATTCACAACCCCATATAGTCAAAAAGACTATAATAATATAACTCACCCAAGAGAGAGAGAGAGAGAGAGAGAGAGAGAGAGAGAGAATCTGCCATTACCTTGAAGTGGAGGAAGGGAGAGAAGCAAGCAAAGGAGATAAAAAGTGAAGGGAGAGAGAGAAGAGGAGTTAGAGAAAAAGGGTTGAGTAAGAAGGTGAGATAAGAATATATATATATATATATGTATGATATGATATGTAATATTATGGTAGATTTGGAAACTAAGTGCTAACTAACTTGCAAAGAGTCTATAAGATCTTTTTAAGAAGAGGTTGGTGGGTGAGGGTGAGGTAGGGTGGGAGGTGTTGGAGGAGGAGACGACTAAAATTAAGGTGGGGTTAGGTTGAGTATATAAATATTATATACAAAAATTCATACTACATGATATAACATATTTGTATTAATTTATTGCTACTTTTCTTACAAAAATATGTAGTGGAATTTATTCTTAATTTCTCATAAAATTTTGTTTGTAAATTATTTATATATACATAAAGATTAGGAAAAATTACGTTGATATTCCTGGTATTTTAGTATTTGTATCATTTTGATTTATGTAATTTTAATTGACTCAATTTTAATTTTAAATTTATAATTTTATCTCAATTTAATCAAATTGCTGACAATTGTTAATTTTTTTTTAATAAAAAATATGCATATAAGTAACACATGTCATTATTTTAGAGGCAAAATTATAAATTTGCTTAATTTGGTGAGTTAACCTTAACCAATTCAGTGATTATTTTTTATTAAAAACACTAACGACATTATTAATTGGATAAAATCAACAAAAAAAATCTAAAATTAAATATCAAAATTGAACCAATTAAAAATGTAAGAATTAAAATGACACAAGAAATAAAATATAAAAATTATTGATGTAATTTTTCTTAAGAATTATATATATATCTATTTTATTATATAAAATACACATTACATAAAACACACACTCGATTTAGCAAAATTATGTCACTTAATTTTTTATGTCCAAATTACTCTGATATAATTATTCAAGTTTTGTAATTTTAAATTTTAAATTTTTTTTGTTTTTTTCATCCACATGTTACATGTACAAACATGGCATATGTATGTTAGGTTTCTAAAATGTACTAATATGAGTTCGTATGGTTTAGGGCGTTACGACATCAACATCGGTTAGTTCCAAGCTGATCCAGACCGTACAATCTCGCACGTGCTTGTCACCCGCCGACGCCGTTACCGACACCTCTTTCCCACTTTACACACTTGTGAGTTATGTATTTTAGTTTTAACAATAATTCATCCCACTAAAAATATCACCACTAATAGCATTAATACATTAAAAAAGTAAAAAAAAAAAAATACAACTCTAAGACCAAAACATTACATCATTAATGACAGGACCCACTGTCACCTAATTAGTGGGAGCACTAATTAATGCTCCCAAGCATTTTTCTTTTAGTTTTGGTTTTAGTTTTAGTTTTGGCTTGTCTGGTTTTTCTCTTTTTTTTTTTCGATCCGTTTGGGGACTTACCTTTTTAGCTAAAAAGCCAAAAAGTTACCTTTTTAGCCAAAAAGCCAACAACTCATACCAAAAAGTCAAAGATTCTCTTTTCTCTCTACTTTTTGCACATCTTTTCGTAATTAGCCAAAAAGTCATCCCAAACATATAAGTTTTTTTTACCTACATTTTTAGCCAAATAGCCAAAAAATTACTAAATTAGCCTGTTCCCAAACGAGGCCTCAATGTCCGGTTTTTCTCTAGAGGACTCGGATTCCACAGCCTCTGATGTATATGAATTGAATTGTTTATAAATAAATACACCTCGGCACGTTAAGGTTTAGTAACATTTACGTTTTTAATTTTTTTTTATATTTATAAAAATTTTAAATAATAATTTGTTTTGTAAAAATTTTAATTTATAAATCAGTGGTCTCAGTTTATAAATTTGGCCAAAAAATAAAAAAATAAAAAATGTGTTTCCGTTTTGATTTTGAGTTTTTTTTTTTTTTTTTTTTTTTTTTTTTTTTTTTTTTTTTACCACCCAACACTAGCCACCACCTGCCACCATTTTTCACCACCGTCTTCGGCCACCTGCCACCACCACTCACCGCCCACCTGCAACCACCAGCCATCACCAGCCACCCCTCGCCACCACCACTACTACCACCACCCACCATTCACCTGTCACCACCCACCACCCGCCACTACCATCCACCGCCCGCCACTACCACCCGCCACTTACTTGCCACCACCACTTACCACCCACCTGCCATCACCATCTACCACCTGCCACCACCAGCCACCCACCACCACCACCAGCTACCTGCTACCCACTCGCCACTCACTTGCCACCACCCCCCGCCACCCACTTGCCACCACCACCCGCCACCCACTCGCAACCACCAGCCACCGTTACCCACCCACTCACCACCACCACCACCCGCCACCATCCACCACTACCCGGCATCCGCCACCCACCACCTGCTGCCACCACCGCCACCACCCACTCGCTACTACCCACCACTCGCCACTGTCACCTACCCACCCACCATCACCACCCACCACTACCCGCCATCCGCCACTCACCCGCCGCCGCCACCACCACCACCCACTCGCTACAACCCACCACCCGCCACCGTCACCCACCCACCCACCCACCACCACCACCACCACCCGCCACCACCACCATCCGCCGCCACCACCCACCTGCCACCCCCACCCACCACCCGCCGCCACCACCATCACCACCACCACCACCACCACCACCACCCACTCGCTACCATCCACCACCGTCACTCATCCACCCACCACCACCAGCTACCTACCACCCACCGTCACCACTTTCCACCACCGTCTACCGCCGCCACTTGCTATTTCTCACTCTTTTTTATATTTTAAAATTTTTTAAAATATTTTGTCAATTACCAAACGCGTTTGTAGTTTATATTTTTCAAAAAATAAACAAAAACCAGTTTATAAAATTTTTATAAATATAAACTGAAAATGTAAACGTTACCAAACACACCCTAAGAGTTTAAATATGAAACTCGTTCAGTAACTGAAACAAACTCGAGGTCGAATAAACTCAACTCATTTATTTTTATTTAAATTATATAATAAATATATTATTTAGATATATTAAATAATATATATACATAATAGTAAAAATACATTATTTATATATTAAATAATATTAATAATATTTTTATTTAAATAATAATAATAATATTAAAAAAATCTTATCGAGTTGAACTCGAATTTCATTAATATTAACGAGTTGAGTCAAGTTCAACCCCAGTTACTTATTGAACCAAGTTCGAGCTCAATAAATAAATGAGCCGAGTTCAAGCTCAATAAAATTTAGCTCGACTCATTTGCAGCCCTAATAGGCGCCATATGAATTGGTTGACTGTTGTGTTTTAATTTTTTTTAATTTTTAATGTTTGATAATGTTTGAATTAGTTTATGCGTATCTCAATTACTTTCGCATAACCAATCCCACCGTCTAGTGTTGTACTTTATGATGGGCCTATTGCAAATCTATTTTCATGATTCCGATTGTTTACTTTTTAAAAATTGTTGAATATATTATATATATAAAAAAATTAATTAATTACATATTGATCAAGTCACATTTATTTTAAAAAATATATAAAATTTATATAATTTTAAGAAATATTATTTAATCCCATGATTACAGATTCAATCAATCTAAATAAGAATTCCGATCATTAAAATATGCCCACTGTGGACATATTTTTGGGTCACAATCTCGGGTTCATAGTCTTATCTCACAAACTGATTGAATTTTATTAGTCTATCTCACAAACTGATTGAATTTTATTTTACTTTTTATTTATAATTTTCAAAGAAAACTATTCTAACAGATTTGGCCCATATGTATGTCCTTTTAAAAGCAGGGACATGGTTTTTTTTTTTTTTTTTTTTTTTTTTTTTTGAAGAAAAAGAAACCGGTGGAACAAGTGAATCGAATTAATTTGGTCTAAATTGCTGATGTTGTCTGATTTTTATTAACTTCATTCTGGTTTCAATTTTGAAAATTGTTGAATTGTTCAAATCAGTTTGATTTTTGATTCTAAAGTTTTGGTTAGCTCTAAATTGAACTGGACAGTTATATATTTATTTAGTTATAGTTTTTTTGTATGGAAAAATAAGAATATAGAAGTTACTAGTGACATTTTAAACATTAATTTTGATTGTAAGATTATAAAATTTAATCAACTTAACTAAATTAATTATTTTTAGTATGTTTAGGAGTATAAAATATATACTATATATCTTGTTATATAATTTTTTAGAACTATATTGTTAGAAGGAACCAACTCGGTTTCTATAGTTTGGGTATTATTCTGACCAATTTGATTCGTGAACATCTCTAATAAGACACACGACAATTTTTTCTCTTATATTTTTTTAATAAATATGTTATATATACATATATTCCTTTATCATTGAGACTGTATGATAAACCAAACTTATCATAACTTTGCCAAGAGAACTCAAACTCTTTTATTTTTCGAATATAATTTTTTTTCAAAAATGCTAGAGACCTCAAAAATTTTACCAAAAGTTTTATCAAATGTCTCACAGTGGACCCACATGGGACCCACATTGTGTGGGTCTCACACCCATGTGAGACATTTGGTAAAACTTTTGGTAGAATATTACATTGTGTGAGTCTCACACCATGTGAGACATTTGGTAAAACTTTCGGTAGAATATTTGGGGTCTTTAGCATTACTCATTTTTTGTTTGTTTGTTTTTTTATTTTGATTGTGTGAATTAATCAAGGGGTATGAAACTCAGAATAATAATTATAGAAAAAGACCCAAGGAACCAACCACATCACAATAAACAACAACGTTTAAAATTATATAACGGCTACGTTTTTTTGTGTTATCTAGATATTACACTTTAAAAAATATTATCCAAGAGGTGTTTGTTATTTTCCTAATTTTCACATCAATATGACCGTTATTTAACGGTTAAGAATGCTTGTCTCTTTCAGATGTGGCTATTGATTTAAGAATTTTCAAACCTTTGAATGGATTAAGCTGTGCTTTCCTACATATAAATTAGATTAGGTGCTTCGGAACTTTTCTTAGGAGGCCTTAAGACGAAATACATGAAGATCTAGTTAAGTGTGAGAACAAAAATTAAATTAATTAATTTATTTATTTTGAATAGGAACAAAATGAAAATGACAAAATCTACACCTTGAAGTTCAAGTTGGTCTGACTGAGAAAATGCTTCCTAAAAAATGATGAGCCAGATGAGATTAGGGCAAGACTAAATAAGATTATTCACTTAATTAGCATATCATACTACCAAGTTAAGATATTAATTTTTACTCATTTAGATTCTGGAATTGTCAAAATATTTATTTTAGATTCTTAATCTTATTTGTCTTTATAATTGTGAACTAGTGACCTTTGCCATGACACATATAGTGTGTTTTGCGATTCTTTATTTATTGGAAGTATCGTGTAAATAATATCATATAGTACTACCAAACAGGATTTAAGAGTATTTTTAATTTTTATTTTTTGATTATCAAATTTTGAATTGAAGAAATGAGATAGACTCCATCTAGTCTTCACTTGGGTTAGGGGAAGTTTTGTAGGGGTGGGCTTTCTAAAAAGCCCATTATTGTTGAGGACAAAAAGAAGAGCATGCAGTTGATGGGAGATTCTATTTACGCTCAAAAAATGTTTAAAAGAGTTCAATTTTTTAGTACATTTTATTTTATTATTTAGGGTTTTAATTTATTTTTAATATACTTCCCCCCTCCTCTCCTTCCAAAATTATCCTTTTAAGATACACTTAAATAATAAAAAAATTCAAATTAATTTTAAAAAATATTTCTTTTATTCACGTACAGACATAGAATATTATCAGGAAACCTGGCACCGATAAAGACTTGGCACTAGCAAAGGAGAAGGAGAACGCTGAAGGAGGACGAGGAATATTCAACATGTTTTTGTCATTATTGTTCGGACTTCTAGAACCGAACAAAGTGAATTTGTTCGGATTTCAAGAATCGAACAAATTCACTTTTTTCGGCTGTCCACTGACGAACAAAGTGAAATTATTCAGTTATGAAAGTCCGAACAATAATAACAAAAAACATGTTGAATATTCGCTTTATGTAAAAAAAATACAGAAATCAATAATTGTACTTTGATATTTATGTGAATAGTTACTTCTTCTTTGATGGGATTGTTTCAAAAAATTATTTTCATTTTTACTCTCATCCACTGTTTGGCTTGTTCAAACTTTCTTCTAGTTACAAGTAATAATATAATAAAAAAACAATGATTTTGATGATAATTGTGAGTTTTGGTGGGGTGGATTGAAGTTTTAAAGTGAGGAAGAAGAAGAAGAGAAAATAATTGAAATTTAGGAAAGAATTAAGATGAAGAGATTTGAATAGAAAGAATACGTATAATTGACTAGGGTACACTATGAGAAAAAAAAATATTTTATTTTAATATTTAATATGTTTTATCCTTATTAATAAATTTATATTAAAATATAATAGAAATTAAAATTTTAAAATTTGTAATCTACGGATAATTTTTGGTTAAAATAAAATGGCCTGCAGTTGATTGATTACATCTCGTCTTTGAGCTGGGCAGAAGAAAAAATAGAGTATGACCTGAACTCAAAGTCACTTTTTTATTTTTTTATATTTTTTATTTTTAAAGTGTAGTAGTAAGAAAATATGCATTTTTTATTTTAAATTTGTTTCATCTTGTTTTTTTGGTTGTATAAAGTAATTTTGTTAAAAGGGGAGATCAAGAAAGTAAAAATCATTCAAGAATATGGACAACTATTGCATCAAGGTTTCATACTTAAATAGTAGTATTTATTTCACATATTATTCACCACAACCATTGAGTAATCCTTTAAGGAGCACAAATTACATTTCAAGCACACTTAGCAACCTACAACATCAAATTCAACCAACACTTTATGTATTTAGTTCCAATATCTTCTCTATCAACCCCTTATTTATTTATTTATTTATTTTTAAATTTCTTTTATGCTTTAATTGACTAATAAGCATGCTTAATTTTTACACTTGCTTTTGTTATTGGGTATATATAATGGTTACTCCATGATATTCACTAGGTTTTTATGTTGTCTAATGTTACTTGGAGAGAGATGGAATGCTTAATATCACCAATATGAAGACTATGTTCACCTATTGGAATCCTTCGAATTCCGAATTGGTCAACAACACTGAGTTGGTTGCATACATGAACATGAATCTTAACCCTCTGTCGCCCTCGGGCCACCACATGCACCTTTTTAAATCCTATTAATTGCTTATTTGCACCCCATTTTCCGACAGGCGGGGTTGAGAACACGAGCATTGTGTGAGTCCCATCCATATCACCGGTATTTTTTACATCAATGTGTATTCCAAGTATTAGTGTGTCACAATTTGTGTGCGTGACCCTTATGCCATTGTTAAATGTGGTTGAATTTTGGAGTCCATAGAGGCTTGTTAGAGGTACTGAAACAGTAGTTGGAGCATGGGCTAGCTCATGGGCAAAAGTGGTGTAGCTCAAGCCATGCCCAAATGGGAATACCACTGGGCCTTTGTAGAACCGGTAGGTTCGACCTGGGTAGCCACTAGATGGGTTAGCTCGCATAGCCATGTTTGTCATTGGTGCCTTGGCTAGGTAGTCCTGTGGATACCATGTCATGGGTAGCCTTCCTCCTGGAAAATCAAACACACGAGAGCACTACTTAAGACTGCATTCGATAACATCGTCAGTTTCTTATTTTCCATTTGCCATGGAAAAAAAAAAAAATGTTTTGAAAACAGGTAATAATACATTTTCTTCATTCCTTAAATTTTGATAACTGTTGCCATTTTTGTCCCATCTTTCTAAATTTAAACACTTGGATTGGCAATGCATAATAAGTACCTGGATTGGTTCTTCCAAATAGAACATCAGCAATGGCAGTTCCTCCAGCCTGACCCGGGTACCCAACCCACAAGATGGCCCCAATACGAGGATCGTTCTTGGCGAAAGAAACATCAATAGGCCCACCGGACATTAGGACCAATACCACCGGGCCTCTAGACGCCATGGCAACTCGAGACACAAGCTCCTGTTGGGGCCCGGGTAATAAGAGCCCTACCCGGTCCTTGAATTCTGTTTCTATCGATTGGTCAAGGCCCATCACTAAGACCGTCGCATCGGCCTGGCGAGCAGCTGTTTCAGCCACCCCAAAGAGCTGGTTATTGGAGCAAGCAACACTGTCGCAACCCGATTGATGAATTGTCCTAACATACCTCTCTATGCCTTGTAGGGGAGTGGTGAAACCACATGCAACACCTGCATCATATAAAAAGCTTATAATATAAAATGAAATTTAACCAAAATTTTAATTTTTTGGTAAGTTAATTGTTGGTTTGTTCATATTAAATTAATTGAAACACTTTGTGCCAAAGTTTCAAGAAGAAATTCAAAAATTATCAAGGGCCTCAAGAGTTTGGCCCATTATGTGGGGATTAGATATCAATTCAATAAATAATTGAATTAATTTTTAAAAAAATGGGACAAATTTATGGGAAAAAAATACAAATATTTGACATACCGGCATAGTTTCCGAGCATAGTGACAGTAACATCAGAATTGGGCCCAATGACGGCAACAGTACGGTGGAGCTGGGTGGAGAGTGGCAGTGACCGGCCACGGTTTTGTAGAAGCACAATGCCTTGCCGGGCTGCCTCGAGGGCTAGCTGTTGGTGGGCCGGGGTACATACATCTCTTGGGCCTAGATTCCCATATGGCTGACTCGACGGCTCACCATCAAACATGCCCAAACGCATCTGGACCGAAAGCGTATTGATTAGGGCCCCATTAACATCGGCCTCGCCCAGTTTTCCTTGCCGTACGGCCTGCTCGGTGTGGATCGCTAAAAAAGGCCCACACTCCAAGTCCAGGCCTGTATAAAATTTCCCGAATTTCTTTAGTGTGTGTTTGTTTGTTTGTTTATTTTTTTTTATATTAATATTTTTTTTTTGGTTTTATATTTGGAAGACAAGTGTTAGGGTGTTACTAGCCTGCTTTGATGGTGGCTGCCGCTGCGTCTTCTGGTGTGGCTGTGTAGTGTTGAGTGTCATATAAAACCCCAACAGCGTTACAATCTGAAACAATGTAACTGTTTGGGCCCACGAACCCAAAAATCAAAATAGACCATAAAAAAATGCTTACCCACAAAAAAATATTCATAATTTAAATATATAGTGTAGATTTAAATTTAATATGGTATCAATTACATTTAAAATGGATATGAATTTTATGTATTTTAAAGATATGATAGTTTTACATGTATATATATGGTTTGCAACAGCTCCTCTCCAATCAGGACTATTGTGGGTCCATATTGAGTATGTCTAGATGATATAAATCGTTTATTTTGTAAGTTTCATTGAGTATATTATTTATGCCAAAAATCAAATTGATCGAATATTGATAATAAAAAATATGAATGGATTATATGATTTTGAAGATAGTGCAACTTTTTTTTTTCCAGACATGTGTTTTGATCAAATAATTATTAATACCAGATTAATTTGATTTTTTATATTAATAATATATTCAATGGGTTTTATAAAATAACGGTTTGAATTATCGAGTAAGTTCTAATATAAGTCCACAATGTGCTGGACTGGATCTCTCTAGTTCGATAAAAGACTAGAAAGGAGCTAAACTCTGTTTTATGAATTTACATAAAAAATGTGAAAAAAAAATTTAAAAAATGTATTTGATAATATATATATGTTGTGCACATTAAGTCTCTTAAGAAAACCAAACACATAATATAGGATAATATTTTATAGAATTTGTAAGTAAGATTTAATTTTAAAAAATTTTATGAATTGAAATAGGGCTAACCCATTGAGGTGCCATTGACCACGGATGGTGTTGCGGAGGAGATCAGGGTCAGCACAAGTGGGTTTGCCATTAACTTGATTGTATGAGCACATTACACCTGCTACTTTCCCTTCCACTACACACGCTTTAAATGGTACATCATATGTGTCCGCCAAGTCTTGCTTGCTTACCTGCCCATTAAACATTTCTATTTTTTTAAATTTATTTTTTTATTTTTTAGTGTTAATAATTACGAAACCAAGGTCCATTTCTTTTGATCGTCCCTTGCCCATGTTGAGTCATAATAGTCCAACAAAGCTCACAAGATGTCATAGGGAAGAAAAATAGAGAAGTTATGGACATCTCAACCATTAATTAATAACAATTCTCATATGGTCCATACTCATTAATGGTTCAGATGTTATGTATGATAATATCATATATAAATATGAATAATTGTTGAAAAAAAGAGAGGAGAGTTTTGAATCTTTTATTTCATAATATCTCTTGTTTTAAAACCGTTGTACCACACAAATAAATAATTTTTTTTTGGACTTAACTGTGCACGCAACATTTTAGGTGTTGATTGTTATGAGTCCCATGTAATGCCATACTAATGCGAGAATGCCACACATGGTAATAAATAAATGTCAAGAAAAGGGACTTATTTTTACGGGGTTGAGGGTTGCGGTTGTGCTTTATGCCACATCATTATTGTTGTGAGGTCTCACAAAGGAATTTTCTGACTATATTTTGATAATCTGAATTGTTTCTATTGTAAGGTTTGTCGAGTATATCATCTATATAAAAAAATTAAGTTAATCGGATATTTGTAACCCAATGATCAAGTCCTAATTGTTTTTAAAAAATTATTGAAATCATGTTAACCGTTTATTTTTTTGAGAAAGAAATGTGCTCTTATCAAGAGGCTACAGATGTCCGATTTACTTGATTTTTTACATGAACGATCTATTCGACGAACCTTACAATATTAACGGTTTAAATTATCGAAAAAGACTCGGGACACACCCTCAATAAACTTCACAGCAGCCTGGCACAGCAGGAACCAGTTTAGATCTTCTATTTTCATTATTTCTGGTCCCAAATTCTATCCCTATCACTTGATTAATTTTTCTTAATTTTTATAATAAAGAGAAGATTTGAGACAAGCGATCCTAAACCTAAAAAGATACGAATTAATTTCCATATGGATAAATGCCAAAATAAAGTAAGGGTTATTCCAAGCCAATGGTCCCCCTAATCAAATGGATACAACGTGACACGCGCATGTCAACGTTGCGTGTATGAAATGCTCAAAATTCCCTTTTTTTTAAATTTTAGTACATGACTACATGCATGGTTATACTTTTATTATTCATTTAAATATAAAGTAGCGGATTATATAGTTAAAATATGCTAAGATTGTTGTGGTTGAATGACATGTAGTCGTGTTTTAGAATATAGTGAGAGAGGAAGGTTTAAAATTCAAACGGATGAATCAGAAACGGCCCATTTAAGTTTTAACACAATTTTATTAATATACCTACCTTCTATTTTTAATAAAAATAAAAATAAAAGATACAATCAAAACACATATTCACACAAACATATATGTATAAATTGTGGTTGGTGATTTTTACCCACAAATACTCCAAAGCTATTAGCAAACCAATGGTCTTAAATCCCCCAAAACAAAATAAAAAAAAAAAAAAACTAAAAATAAATAAATAAAGATTTATTTGGTTTGGTAGGACTATTCTTAAAAAACACAGATATTAGACTTTTGGGGGCATCACAGAAGCATTATTTCAGCTAGTGGGATGATGGGAAAAGATCATTCCAGTTGTCAAGTCTTTTCTTTTATGATCATATGGAGGACATTAGTGTACGTTGAAAATTAATTAAATGGTCTTTGGACCCATCCAACAAGTAATACTAGTAGTTGTTAGTAAGTCACAGATATCTGGTAAGACAAGACGTTAATAATAATAATAATTGAGAAGAATAAAATGTACCCTAGCATTGAAACGGTATCGATCGACGCTGTTCCAGTTATCGAGATCATAGGCAGTGTAGTGTTTGCAACAAGCAGCCACCTTCAACTGGTTGCCGGAGTTGCCCTGGAGTCCCCGGACGTAGCTGGCCGCGTATTTTCCAGCCAAAACGGGGTCTTCGCCGGGAGTTTCTTGGCCCCTGCCCCATCTAGGGTCTCTAAAAATGTTCACATTTGGGCTCCAGTAGGTTAGCCCAGCCATTCCTCCGTTGTACATTGCCCTTGCCTCATCAGACACCACCTGCACATCATCAAATATCCAATTCCAATATGGATATATCATCTTATAATTGATTGTATTTTAGTTTTTTATATTTTAATTTTATTATTTGAAAAAAAAAGAAAAAAGAAATTGTTTTAGCCATCTGTTTTTAAAAATACCCATATTGATGTGTATAATTATCTATTTATTCGTTGAAACTAGTAAATAATTACCCTATTAATGTTTATTTATTTATTTTTTTGTATTAATCCAATGGATTATAAATGTCATGTCATTTGATAAGCAACATTACCACACTAATGTAATTAACAAAACAAAAAGATCAACTTCATTTAGTTGGACCTTTAACATAAATGATAAAGCCTTGATTCCAAAGCATGCTCACCAGATTCCAAATCTCAATATATCTCAATATATGTAATCATAATAAGAATAAGTTATAATAGAAGGATAATTGTGACGCCTAACTATAATTATTGGACTTATTATTATTATTCAATAATTGACACACTGGTGTGCTGATGACCACATATATAAAATGCCCATTAGCCGTCACTTGATGGTATTACTTATAATATCCAAACGATGATGCGGACCCTGTCGGTGGTGGTACCCGCAGCCATTGTCATGCAATTTGGTGCATGGACAATATTATTTATTATAAATTTTTGTTTTAAAAATTATTTTTAAAATATGATGTACAGTGTAAGTTTAAATATAGGAAAATTTACTCATAAGTCCTAATTTTTGAAACGTTGAACCATTTAGTCCTAAAAGTTTTCTTATACTCCATTTAGTCCCATTTTTACAACAACATGATGTGAATGATGTAAATGATCTGATGTTTCATTCTATAATTTCAAAATTTATTGAAATCTGATGAACATTAGATGTTTTTCATCCTATATTTTCAAACATTATTGAAAGTTGATGAACATTAGATGTTTGAAATCCAATGTTTGTAACATGACTCTGATGTTATTAACATTGTATCTGATGTTATTAACATTGTAATGGGACCTTTCAGTCTATAAGAAAACTTTTAGGACTAAACAGTGCATAAGTTATTAATTTGGGATTTATTGGTGCATCCCCCTTAAATATATTACGTTAAGAATAATTATGACTCGTAGATCAACTTTTTTGAATATATATAGTTTTATTAGATTTAAAGATTTTAAAAATTGATGCCATGCAATAGAGGTATAAGCTAAGTTGCACTAGCAATAATTCACGTCTCTTCTTCTCTACCAGTCTAGCTCCCCCTAGAACTAGTTTCTCCTGTTTTCCAAAAGGGTTGGGCTTTGTGGATTAGATGATATTGTTAGAGCTGTGGAGTCCACTATAAATTCTATTTTAATAATTTAAATAATTAAATGTGTAGAGTTTGTCGAATATTTTATTTTTGTAAAAAATCACCTTAATCGAATATCGATAGTTATTTGATCGGATCAGATTTTTGTTAACCGTTTATTTTGAAAATTATAATTACCATTGACAGAAATTTAATCCGATTAAGTAGCTATCAATATCCGATCAACGTAATTGTTTGAAAGGATAAAGTACTCGATAGGATTAACACATTGAACGATTTAGATTATCAAAATAAGACCTGTGGTGGTATTTCATAGACTCAATAATACGCTCCAATCTGATTTCAAATCAGAGAGAGGCTTGGCCTTTCCAAAACTTTCCAAAAAATTCAAGCCCAAATTTGTGAAAACCGGAAAGGGTAATTTTACCTTTTTCCTTTAAATTATTATTAAAGTTTTTTTATTTTTTTATTAAATTATTAAATTTGTCTATTTAATTTTTAAAATTTTTAATTTTTGTTTCTGTGTTCCAATTAGAAACAATTATACAAATTAATGAAGCTTGGCCTTTCCAAAACTTTACAAAAAATTCAAGCCCAAATTTGTGAAAACCGGAAAGGGTAATTTTTCCTTTTTCCTTTAAATTATTATTAAAGTTTTTTATTTTTTATTTTTTATTAAATTATTAAATTTGTCTATTTAATTTTTAAATTTTTAATTTTTGTTTCTGTGATCCAATTAGAAACAATTATACAAATTAATAATCATTAAATTCTAATTTGGTTGGCAAAAAAGATAATTTTATAATTCAGACTGCTTAAATCATATAAACAAACACCAATTAAATTAGTTGTAATTTTGTTCACATGGGGGCGTAATTTATTTAAAATAATAAAGAAAAATGAGTATTTTGTTGTAAAATTTAAATTGTTCAAATTTTGAAGCAATTTTTTCATTAAATTAGGCTTCAAATGTTATTGATTTGTATAATTATCTTTAATTTGATCACATGAACAAAAAATACAAAATTCAAGAACTAAATAGACAAAATTGATAATTTAAAGATAAAATAAAAAAAGAAAAAAAAATTAAAATTAACCCAACTCGGAAATTTCCTCCATTGCGCAAACCCAAATTACAAAAAATTCTTTGCAATAATTATCTTGATAACAATAATTTTAATTATGACAATATTACTATTATTTTTTTCAATACATCGGAAGTAAAAAATTACAAAAATATTATTATAAATACTATTATTATTAATTATGAAAATATTACTTTTTTTTTGAATACATAGGAAATAAAATTTATGACAATATTATTATAAATATTGGGGCAAATTACCAATATCCCTTCGAGGTTTGACTAAAATACAGATTCTTTCCTGAGATTTGAGAAATTACATCTCGCCCCCTGAGGTTTATATCTGCATAACCAACTACCTCTTAATTTGTTATGTAAATATATACCTCAGGGGCAATTTGTAATTTCTTAAATCTCAGATGAAAATCTGTATTGGTAATTTGCCCTAAATATTAAATCTAAGACGGAAATCTGTATTGTTAATTTGCCTAAATATTATTATTAGATAGAATAGAATCCCATTCTCATTTCCGATGTACCAAAAAAAAAAAAAAGACAATGTGTTTAGTTTGAGTTTTCTGAATTAAGTTTTTTGAAAATTGAGTTTTTTGATTTTCGTATTCTTTTGTTTTTAGTGAATATTTTTTAAATTTTAAACATTTTTTTTTTACTTTTTTAGATACACCTTAGTTAGATATATCTAAAAAATAAAAAATTTGTGAAAAAATATTTTAAAAAATTAATAAATACATAAAAATACAAAAAATGCATTGAATTCTTATATTTTTTTTGTATTTTTAGTATTTAGTGAATTTTTAAAAGATTTTTTTTATAATTTTTTTACTTTTTAAATGTATTTATGTTAGGCGCGTCTAAAAATAAAAAAAATTAATTAAAATATTAAAAAATTTTAATAAAAATAAAAAAATATGAAAAATAAAAAAATATAATTTTTTGAAAAATATTTTCTAAAAAATTGAAAACAAGCAATAGAATCCCATTCTTTTATCTTTTCTATGGCATGGAAAAAATATGGGGGAGAAAAAGCAGATTTTCACAGGTATGGGAAAGGAATATTTGATGGTCCCACCAACAGTGAAAAGCTGGCTACCACATGCAGCCCACACCTTATGACTTTATACCCTATCTCAGTCAAGCAAAAGTCAGCATTCATGACAAAACATTACATAAAAATGTTTTATATGGAAAATTGGATTAAGTCACTAAGAAAAAAAGAAGTTATGTATTTTTTATAATTGAGTTAGATAAAATATATAAATTTATAAAAAAAATAATAATGTAATATTTATTAATAATTAATTAAGAAACCTTTTATATAATTAATTTTTTTATAAAAATTATAGAATGATATGATTGATATTTTTACCATAAGTAAAGGAGATTTTCTTTAATTTTGTAATGAAATAAGAGTGATACAGGGACATTTTTTATGTGAAAATTTTACTTAAAAAAAAAAAAAAGATTTCAGGGCCAACCAAATTGTAATTATAGTTGTAGAGAATTAGTTAAAGTCATATATTTGTAGATTTGTTTACTGTTTTATGTCACCTTCTATGGCAATCAAGAATAAATATATAAACAGTACTGTACTGTATTGACACGTAAATAATCATATACAAATAGAAAATTTATGTATAAAATTAATATGAGATGACGTGATAAATTTTGATTTTCTTATTATTTTTTAAAAATTATTAAAATGACTTATATTTTAAAAAATGTAAACATTTTGTATGAATATCATTTTTCAAAATATAAATTTGTAACAATAGGATAACCAAATTGAGTAATGATATATTAGAAAAAAAAAATTATAAATTTTTTTTACACAGAATTATATGACTCAATATAAGCAACATTTCATTTAAAAAAAGACACATATTGTTATTTACAAAAATGATATTACCGCAATATATTACAAATTATTAATTTTTTTAAAAAACTTTACAATTCGATAAAAGTTTTATGAGGAGTGTAAAAAAGAAGAAACAATCTGACCCGTCCAATATGCTCCCAAAGTGAGGCATTGAAAGAAGCAGCGGTGGAGATGACTTGAGGAAAACTAGTGGCCCCAGGAAAGGCCCCACCAAACTTAACACCGGGATCGGCATTGGAGACCCCATGAAGAGCCTCGGACCACCACTCGTAGCCTTTGATCCCCAGCCTGGGCACCGCGGCCGCATTGTTCACCAGCAACCTAATCTTCTCCTGCAATGTAAGCCGTCCGATCAAGTCCCTTACTCTGTCTTGTATGGGCAGGGATACCCTGCAGAAGGGCAGGTTTCGAGTCGCTCCGTCGCATGCGAAAGCGGGGCGAGACTCGGATGTAGGAGCAGAGGCGAGGAGAAATAGAGATAGTAGTAGTGAGAGATATGTGTGTGACTTATTCCTATACATTTCTTCTTTTTTTTATTAGAGTTTTGTTATGGTCTTGTGTGAGGGTGAGAGTGATGGTGTTTTTGTGTGTTTATATATATTTGTGTAGGGAGTGAGAGAGAGGTGGTTGCGTTTAAGTGAAGGGTGATGATGTGGGATAACTAGTTGGATAACTTTTCCACGTCGTTCGATCTTTACAAGTTAGAACTAAGAATGATGTTCCTGCTCTAAAAGTGGTGATAATTATTTATTAATTTTGGAATATGAACACGTGATATTTTATAATATTATGATTAGTAGAGAAGGTGAATATGTGAGATATTGTGTTAGATGATTAAAAAATATAAGAAGAATGCTTGATTGCAGAGTATAAACACATGATATTTTGAGGATATTAGGAGTTGTTTGGGGTGTCCTAAATAAGTGCACTTTTTATTTTTTTGGACTAAAAAATTGAAGAAAAAAATATGAATGTTTAAGTTAATTTTTTGACTTTTTATAGAAAAATGTGTATTAAAAAATTGTATAAATTAGTGTGTAGGGAAAAATTAGAATTGAGACTTGTGCAGTCGTAATTTTTGACTTTTGATAAATAATGATAACTTTTTAATTTTTTGAATAACTTTTTAACTTTTTGATTTTTTATAGACTTTCAAATTTGGCCTAAATATTTGTCCCTGAGTGAGAGAGAGAGAGAGAGAGAGAGTAGAGCACGCATTTCAGTCAGGATGGATTGATATAGACGCTAAGGTTGTGTTTGTTTGGGAGTTAGATCATTTGATATATTTTTGTTTTTGTGTTATTTTAGTTTTTTAATTTTAAATTATTTAATTTTGATTATTTAAGGTTGTCTCTTTTGAATTTATGATTTTGATCATAAATTTATAATTTTAAAATATCTCTTTGAATTTTTTAGCTTTTGAATGTAAATTTGATTTTAAATTTATTTCATATATTTAAATTTATAATTTTAAAATATCTCATATAAAGTTGGTAATCCATCCATATTTCATTAGTTCAAATTTAAATCTCATATATTTAGACGTAAAAGTAGGCCACAAATATCGTTAACATCTTCTCCACTACTTCTGTCACCTTTTTCGCAATCTTCTGTCTCCCAAATGAAAAATTATGACAGAAATAAATGCACAAGACTTACAGTACAGTAACTGATCAAAAAAATCTACGAGTTGATAACAATAGATATTCACTATATGAGAAAAGTGTAATCCAATTTTTTTGGTGGATGAGCACATTTTAGCTTTAGAGTTGATTTGGGATATTTTAATAATTTTTAGGGCAAATTACATATACACCCCTCGAGGTTTGGCTAAATTACAAATACCCCCTGAGGTTTGAGAAATTACGAATTCCCCCCTGAATGCTATATTTACATAAGAAATTAGGGGGTAATTTGTTATGAAATATAAACCTCAGGGGGTAAATTGTTATGAAAATACAAACCTCAGGGGGCGGGATGTAATTTCCGAAACCTCAGGGGGTATCTGTAATTTTACCAAACCTCGAGGGGTGTATATGTAATTTGCCCTAATTTTTAGCTTTTTTGTTAAAAAATTAGTATTTTTTGAAATAGTTTTTTGACTTAAAAAAAAAACGTGCAAAAAATAGAGAAAAAAAGAATTTTTTTGACCTTTTGTATATTTTTTTAATTTTTTAATTTTTTTTAATAACTTTTTGATTATTATAGGGTTTCTCAAATCAATCCTTAGATTTAAAAAAGTGGCTTTGAATGTGATTATAAATATGAAGAGGTTATAAACATCTAATATGTAACCACGAGCTTGTGACCCGGAGGCTTATCCACCACTGGGCGAGGTTCTGGTGTTCAATTGGATTTGCTCCCCAGTTCGAGTCTAGGCAACTACAACACCTTGTTGCTAGCAGCAAACTCTCACCTTGAACAAAGATTAGTTGAGGTGTGTGTTAAGTTAGTCCAAACAGCCCGTGGAAAACCAATATATATATATATATATATGTAATCTAAACTCTCAAAAGATTATATATCACAAGAAATGTGATTTTGTCACGACATAGTTTCTTTATTCTAAAAGTAGGCACTAATATCATTATCATCTTCTTTGCAACTACCACTATGTTTTTCACAAGAGAAATGCCACCCTTCTAGATTTATGAACCATAAAAATTGTTCAAAAATAAGTATATGGTGTAAATGAAGAGTTGTTATATTGTGAGTTACATTTAAAATCATTCTCATCCACATAATTTGAATATCCATAAATTCTAGATTTTTTTTTCCCTCTAGTTTTGTAGTGTTGCTTTTTTCACAAACTATATTATCTTGCATTTCATGGTGGAATAAATGCACAGGACTCACAGGACAGTAACTGAAAAAAATCTACAAGTTGATTTTCTGGAGTGTTTTGAGAAGTTGGTAAAAAGTTAACTTTTAATTTTTTATCAAGCTTATTAGCTTTTTTGAAAAGTGATTTGAAAAGTTGGTAAAAAGTTAGCTTTTGACTTTTTGATTTAATATTTGTTTATAGTGTCACATCACATTAACATGACTACAATACCCTTACCCAACTTAGAAAATTTACTTTTTTACTTATTGTGTGTGTTTGAACAATTTTTTGAAAACGTGAAGGGTAGTTATGTAATTTCACAGGTTTATGTTTTACACCACTTCCCAAATGGTTTGTTGCGTTTTGCTGCCATGGCTTTATTTTCTCATGCTGCAAAACTCAGCTTTTTACCCCTTCTTCCCAAATGGCCACTCTATACCATTAACGATATATATTTGACTATGATATTTCTAGTAGAGCAGGACTTCAGTTGCAATAAATTAGTTGAATAAGTCTTTACTTGATATTAGGATAATTTAAATTTCAAATTCAGGTTTATCAGCTGTTAGGTTGTTCCTATTTTGTTGGGTTGTTCCAAGTGTAGTGAGATAGTGGGTTTGTTCCTATTTTAGTGTGATATTGGTAACTGAACTTTGGCAGAATGATTCACTTTATTTTCTATATATTGTACTGATCTCAATTGGAAATAATTATCCAGAATTTTATTCCACACTTGTGTGATATTGGAGGATTGGGTTTCCCTCCAAGCAAACCCCTTTTCTTTTTGATTTCCCTGTTCCCAACTCTCTCATAGCAACTCTGTTTTTGTTGTCTATCATTTCTAGCAAAAATAGGTAAACAGAAGAACAAGAACATCAGCTCTGTTGCAGCCACACATAACAGCTTGGTATCAGAGCTAGGCATGGAGGAGCAGCGGTTGGGGCAATTGGAGACTGATGTCAACTCTTTAGCAACTGGGCAGGAAAGAATGATGAAAGAGATGCAAGAGATGTTCGCAGCCATGAATACCAGGTTGGACCACATCATGACCAACCAAGTTCGTGACCCTGGAGAAAGTTCTCACAACCAAAATCAAAGTGTTGGAGGACGAACCCTTGGAAGTAGAGGAACCAACCGCGAAGTATGTAGCAACTCTGCCCCTCAATATTTGCCCAAGACGGTGAAGCTTGATTTTCCACGCTTCAATGGAATCGAGGATCCGACAAGTTGGGTTTGTCGGGCTGAACAATTTTACGATTTTCATCAAACGCCTGAAGCTGATGGAGTGCCACTAGCATCCTTTAACCTTGAAGATGACGCCCAACTTTGGTACCAGTTGTTGAAAGAAGAGGCTCCGATCATATCGTGGGAAGACTTTAAACAAGGACTACTTAACAGATATGGGCCTACCAAGTTTCAAGACTTCTTTGGTGAGTTAACAAAGCTACAACAAATTGGTTCCGTATGAGAATACCAAGCCCAGTTTGAGAAGTTGCTGGTTCGAGTAGGGAGGTTGACACCATCGCATCAAGTTGGTTGTTTCATAAGCGGGTTGAAGGAAAGTATCAAGGCTGATGTCCAAGCTAGTCGACCTGTCACACTCTCTGCTGTTATTGGATTAGCAAGGCTATATGAGGCGCGTTGTTACTCCAATCATCGGACTGTTCAACCGGAGGCACGCAAAACAATTCCTAATCGTTCTTCAATTCCTAACTCAAGTCCCTTGCCTATCAAAAGACTTAGTCCCGCTGAACTCTATGATAGAAGAAGCAAAGGTTTATGTTTCAATTGCAATGAAAAGTTCAGCCCAAGACATCGGTGTAAAAAATTATTTCTCATTGAAGGGAGTTGGTCAGATAAGGAGGATGATGATGTAGACATGGAGGTGATAGAACTCAAGGAAAATGAAGAAACTCCAGGAATTTTGCTTCATGCTATCTATGGCGCACGAGCTCCACAAACCATGAAGGTGTGAGGTCGGATTGGCCAACATCAAATAACACTTTTGATTGATTCAGGAAGTGCTCATAATTTTTTGAATAGTAAGGTTGCCCGTAAGCTTGGTGTTTCACCTAACTCGGCGGGAAGATTTGAAGTTGTCGTCGCCAACGGAGAAAAGATTAGCAGCTCTGGCCGTTGTAAGGGAATTTGCACAATTATTCAAGGAGTTCGTATTACAGCAAATTACTTCTTGCTTCCATTAGAAGGGTGTGATGCTGTTCTTGGTGCCCAATGGTTGAGTACGTTGGGACCTATTATTTGGGATTTCTCTAAGCTGCAAATAAAGTTTTGTCATGAGGGAAAAGATGTGGTGTTTACTGGCTTAGCTGCTCCAGAAAACAAGGTTGTGGGTGAAAAGGAAATTACCAAGGAATTTAGAAAAAAGAAGACAGGAGCTCTGTTGCAGATTTATTCTCTCTCAGTGCAGACCACACAAGGTAATCTCTCAACACACTTGGCTTTGGAATTAAATACACTAGAGTTGCAGCAAATTTTGAGCTATTATCAGGATGTGTTCAAGGAGCCCCATGGATTGCCTCCTCCTAGGACCCATGATCACAAAATTCCCTTAAAGCAAGGAAGTGAAGCAGTTAGCATGAGACCATATAGACACCCTCATTATCAAAAAAATGAGATTGAAAAATTGGTGGCTGACATGCTGAACTCTGGGGTGATCCGACTGAGTCAAAGTCCTTACTCTTCCCCAGTATTGTTGGTAAAGAAACATGATGGGTCTTGGAGGCTCTGTGTTGATTACAGAGGCTTGAACCGGATTACCATTAAAGATAAATTCCCTATACCAGTCATTGATGAATTGTTAGATGAACTCCATGGAGCAAAATTTTTTACCAAGTTAGATCTACGATCTGGTTACCACCAAATAAGGGTGCATCTTGAAGACATCACTAAGACAGCATTTCGAACACATCAAGGACATTATGAGTTCCTCGTAATGCCCTTCGGCCTTACCAACGCCCCCTCTACCTTTCAATCCTTGATGAATGAGATATTCAAGATCCACCTCTGTAAGTTCATCGTTGTATTTTTTGATGATATTCTAATTTACAGTAAATCATGGGATGAGCACATGAAGCATCTTGGAGTTACTTTAAATATTTTGAAGACTAACCAGTTATTTGTGAAAAAAGAGAAATGCACATTTGCTCAACAGGAAGTCAAATACTTGGGCCATGTAATAACCACTGAAGGTGTAGCTGCAGACCCTGAAAAAATTGCTGCTATGCAAGAATGGCCTAAGCCAAAAACGGTTAAGGCATTAAGGGGTTTCCTTGGATTGACTGGGTATTACAGGAAGTTTATTGAACACTACGGTAGGATTGCTAGACCTCTAACTCAGATGCTAAAAAAGGGGTGCTTTGAATGGAATTCCATGGTAGAAGAATCCTTCGAAGAACTAAAGAAAGCAATGACCCGAGCACCGGTGTTGGCCCTTCCAGATTTCAACCATCCGTTTATAGTCGAATGTGATGCATCGGGATCTGGAATTGGAGGGGTTCTCATGCAAAACAAGAGACCCATTGCATTTTTCAGCCATGCTTTGCAAGGTAAAAATTTACTTTTATCTACCTATGAAAAAGAGATGTTGGCACTAATTCTTGCAGTGCAAAAGTGGAGGCCATATTTATTGGGAAGGAAGTTCATTGTTCGAACGGATCAGCGTAGTCTCAAGCATTTATGGGAACAAAAGATCACCACTGCAGCCTAAGAGAAGTGGTTAGTGAAATTGATGGGGTTTGACTTTTTCATCGAATATAAAAAGGGGAATGAGAATTGTGTGGCTGATGCACTCTCACGTAGAGACGAGGCAGGCCAATTACTTACTTTGTTGGCGCCGATCCCTACATGGATGGAGTCAATAAAAGAAGAGGTTGGTAATCATCCTAGCTTGCAACGATTAGTTAAGCTATGCAAACAAGGAGAAGCTATCGGGCCATGGGACTACAAAGAAGGTATCCTTTACTTCAAGAATAAGATTTATTTAGCGGCTGATTTTGCTTTGATTCCTCTTATTGTTAAGGAGATGCATTCTAGTGCTCATGAAGGGCTTCACAAAACTTTGCAAAGAGTAAGGTCTATTTTTTTATTGGCAAGGCATGAGAAATTTTCTACGAGAGTATATCCGGAGTTGTGAAACTTGCCAACGGAACAAGGGAGAGAATCTCAAGCCTGCTGGATTCTTACAGCCACTTCCAATTCCTACGCAAGTATGGTCAGATATATCAATGGACTTTGTGGAAGGTTTGCCTAACTCAAAGGGGAAGTGTGTTATTTTTGTGGTAGTGGATCGGCTCTCCAAATTTGCACACTTTATTCCTCTCTGTCATCCGTACTCTGCTGCCTCAATAGCTCAGGTTTTTTTTCAACAAATCTTTAAATTGTATGGCATGCCTAAAAGCATCGTATGCGATAGAGACGCCAACTTCGCTACCATTTTTTGGAGAGAGCTTTTTAACTTGCAGGGAACCAACTTCAACTTTAGTTCTTCTTATCACCCACAAACTGACGGGAAAATCGAAGTGGTCAATCGAACAGTCGAGATGTATCTTCGTTGTTTCACAAGGCATAGGCCGAAAGAGTGGGTTCGTTGGATTCCTTGGGCTGAGTACTGTTATAACACCAGCACACATTCTTCTACCAAGAGAACCCCTTATGAGATTGTGTTTGGTAAACCTCCACCCACACTTCTATCATATGTTCCAGGCACTTCACAAGTAGAGGCTGTGGATCAAGAGTTGCGAGATAGGGAGCTAGTAATCAAGAAGCTACGAGATTGATTGAATGAGGCTCACAGCGAATGAAGAAGTTCTATGATGCTCACAGAACTGACAGAAATTTCAATGTTGGAGATTTTGTATATCTCAAGTTGCAACCATATAGGCAAGTGTCCTTAGCCCTTCGAAAAAATCTCAAGCTATCACCCAAATATTATGGACCATTCGAAATTCTTGATAAAATTGGACTAGTGGCATACAAGCTCAAACTACCAGAAAACTCAAGGCTTCATCCGGTGTTCCATGTCTCTTTGCTGAAAAAGAAGGTGGGGATGAATGTGGAAACTTTGGATTCTCTTCCCATCATTCCTGAAGAGGGTAATACAATTGTCCATTTGCCTCAAGCCATCCTAGATCAAAGAAAGAAGAAAAACAGAGAAGAAGTTTTGGTTCATTGGCAAGGATTGTCACCTTCCGACGCCACATGGGAAAATTTGGCTGAGCTCCGTTTGCGATTTCCTGAAGCTACCCTTGAGGACAAGGGTGTTGTCTAGGGGGAAGAAATGTTATGTTTCCAGTAGAGCAGGACTTCAGTTGCAATAAATTAGTTGAATAAGTCTTTACTTGACATTAGGAGAATTTAAATTTCAAATTCAGGTTTATCAGCTGTTAGGTTGTTCCTATTTTGTTGGGTTGTTCCAAGTGTAGTGAGATAGTGGGTTTGTTCCTATTTTAGTGTGATATTGGCAGCTAAACTTTAGCAGAATGGTTCACTTTATTTTCTATATATTGTACTCATCTTAGTTGGAAATAATTATCCAGAATTTTATTCCACACTTGTGTGATATTGGAGGATTGGGTTTCCCTCGAAGCAAACCCCTTTTCTTTTTGATTTCCCTGTTCCCAACTCTCTCCTAGCAACTCTGTTTTTGTTGTCTATCCTTTCTAGCAAAAATAGGTAAACAGAAGAACAAGAACATCAGCTCTGTTGCAGCCGCACATAACAGACTATTTGAGAAAAGTGTAATCCAATTCTTTGTAGATGAGAGCACATTTAACTTCAGATTATATTTTGGGAAGATGGTTATAATCAGCTTTTTGGTGAAAAGCTACTTATAAACAGCTTATAAGCAACTTTTTTGTGAGAGAGGAAGTAGGTTATAATTTGGGAAGTGGATTATAACCCACTTCCCAAAATAGGCCTAAAAAAAGTGACTTTCAAATGTGATTATAAATATGAAGGGATTACAAACATCTAATATGTAATCTAAACTCTCAAACATTACATATTACAAAAAAAATGTGATTTTGCCATGACATTGTTTTAATTGTCAAAGATTACATATTACAATTAGAGTTGGTGAATACTTTCTTCAAAGATTACTTATTACAATTAGAGTTAGTGAATACTTTTTCTTATAGAGTCATTGTCCTATATCATATAAGTCAAAAGTTAATTTGGTCACGGGCAGATGAATCTCATGTCCCTCAATAAAAACATTCACTTAAATTTAGAAAAAAAAAAAAAAAAATTCTTATGGCATACTGAGGTTGGTAAAAAAAAAAAAAAAAAAAAAAAGTCATATTAATATGCTAAGGGACCCAAATCACTAATTTTATGAAATTAGAACATGGAGAGAATTTAGACAAATCTACAAAAGCTCACAATGAAACTCAAAACTAAAGGGAAAATTTAATTTTTCAGAATTTTCACATAAAATTATTCATTAAAATAATGTGATTGTGATAGATATATATTTTTTTAATTTAAAAAGCATCTTGATGATTCTTGTTTTAAAGTGATGACTCACGCCTTTATTCCATCATTCTTTATATATATTTTTTGTATGTATTTTATGTTATATATCTTTACTCGAACCAAATGGTTTTCAATTTATACTCACATGCTCTATCTCTTTCATTAATATAGACAATATCTCTATTTACATCTCTCTCATATATATATATATATATATATCCATAATATTCATTCTCAGATTTTTTGGTGGTAAATTTTATATTCAATAAAATTAAATGATGTTCTTAAATTCGCAGTGCACGCTAATGTATCATGTGTCTAGTATCATGATATGTTTTGTATCATAGCATTGTCATTTTGTCTCGTAAAAATACTACGGACTTAAAAATATGCTCAAGGATTAAAATTTATAGTGATGGTTTAAAACGAATCTGATTTAAATATTTAAAATTTTAAATATGTTCAACATTGTAATTTATTTTGTGGTTTGCATTCAGCTCTAATATATGTATCATAGCATTGTCATTTTGTCTCATAAAAATACTACGGACTTAAAAATATGCTCAAGGATTAAAATTTATAGTGATGGTTTAAAACGAATCTGATTTAAATATTTTAAATTTTAAATATGTTTAATATTGTAATTTATTTTGTGGTTTGCATTCAGTGCTAATATATTTGAGAAAACAGTCACCAGTATTAATATAAAAATGAAACCTTATTTTATTGAGTTTTCAAAAATTAAGATATTCAGTAACAATAACTTTTTATTTTTTATTTTTGGTGGTCTTTAGAGAACAAACTATAAAAGTAAAAATAAAATAAGAATAAAATCTGTGTTAATAAACTTGCATGTTTTGTCTGTACTCTGTAGGCCAAACAAACATCATGGGCATGCAAAGAGCATTGGCTATGTTTGGCATGTGCATTTTGGTTAAAATAATTATATAAGATAAAATTGACTATTTTAGTCAATATGATAAAATGTCATATTCAAATCATAATTATTTCATTTTTTCTATCACAAAAGTCAAAAAAGCCAAAAAAACTTATTACAAACGACACTTTTTAACCCTATATTAAAATAACCAAAAAACCAACTCACATTCCAAACAAGGCTGAGTGTGATGGTAGAGTGGTAAGTTTGTCTAATGTGTATATCTGTATGCATACGTATATTAATGATATATAATATGATAAATTTTGTATAATAATATTTTCTTATATTAATATCTGTAACTTTAGAGGAAGAAGCCTTCAAATTAGAGAGTGAGTGCAATATGTGCTAAAACATTCAGTCCCAACCCACTATGTTCATCCATCTTTACTATTTATTTATTTATTTCTGAGGACTAACCAACCATCAAAATATATTAGATAAAAGACTTGAGTACATCTGTTAACCTAACATTATGATGGTGCACTCCAGTTAGTGATTATCACCGGCCAAGATACTGAAGTCTCAACCACTTCAATTATCAAGTAGTGATGATCACAATTGCATTAAATATTAGCAAATCAATCCTCTTTTCTTTTTTTTTTTTTGGTTTTTGTTTGAAGCATAATAGAATCTCAAAAGGGAAGTGCAACAAAACTTTGTGATTATTAATATGCCTTGTATCCATAAACAAAGAAACAAACAAATAAACAAGAAAAAAAGGAAAATTTAAGGGAAGATACTAGACTCAAAGAAAAAAAAAAGGGGGGGGAAAAAGGGGCAAAATGTATTGGAGGATAAACAAATTGAAGAAAATACTGCATGATGACTAGGATATAGGAAGCTCTTCAAAGGAACTATTATATGATTCTGTTCATTGCATAAGCATATGATGTTCTATACAAATACAAGATTTATAACAAAAATAATATATAAATTAACAGATTTTATAAATAAAAAAAAAATTGTTTACTTATGTAACACTTATCATGGAATTGAAATGAATGCGATTTCATAATCCAAAATTTCATTATCACATCACATTAGTTTCTAAGAGCTAATTATTCAGTAGTCTTGGAGTACGGACATATGATACTCCATAATATTGTGACTGGTGAAGAATGTGGGTACGTGGGATGTTATTGTGTTAGGTGACTGAGAAATATGAAAAGGTATAATGAATAATGATTGGTTAAAAAGTATGGACACGTGATATCCCCCAAGTATTATCCACACACTTAATGATTTTTTTTAATTATATTTTTGTTCTAAAATTAAATTACCAAAATATTCCTTTCCCAAAACCCTAACTTTAACTCTCTCAAACCATCAGTTTTCACCATCACCATCAATGGCTGTCGCCTCTCCCCTCCTCTACTTTTCTCGTCACCTCTTCTCCACCACTACGACCCCTCTTTGCTTGAGAAAAAGATTGGTGCACCACTGCGATCTCCCTCCGCCTTCATTGCCCACCACCACGATCTTCCTTCGCCTTTGTCTCTCCCCGCCGCCAAACGAATCGCCGTTGCCTCCACTTTCTGCCCCTTTTGCGACCGTGAGAGAGAGAAAGAGAGAGAGGGATCGATTCAAGGGGAGAGGGTTGAGGTCGCGATGGTGGCGCCGATAACAACCCTATTTCGCGATTGAGAGAGAGAGAGAGAGAGAGAGAGAGAGAGAGAGAGGAAATCAGAGATCGATTTCGGCAATGGAGGTCGCGGAAGTGGCGCTGATAGGTAAAAAGAGGGGTGAGGGTAACGACTAGAAGTGAAAAGGAGGGGAAGAGGTGCCGCCACCGGCAGCAACAACGGTGGTAGCTTGTTAGGGTTAGGGTTAGGGATTGGAGGATGAAGATGGTAAGGGTATTTTTGGTATGATAGGATGTGTATTGAGTGAAAGTTAATAATTTAAATTTATTTAGTGTGTATATTGAGAAAAGATGTGAAAAGAGAGGAAGTAGTCTGTGGAAATAGAATTTCCCACAAGTATTCTATAATTTTTCCTAAGAAAAGTTTGCAAGATTTGCCAATTTGTAGAACTTTTTCCTTATATGGAAATCCACAATGATGTGGCAACCATGAATTCTATTATATTAAAAATAAGAGTTATGTTAGGGATCTTAAATAAATTATCAAAATTTTTACTAAATCTTTCACATAGATATAGGACCCACACACATGTGATTTGTGTGGGTCTCACACCTATATGAGAGATTTGGTAGAAAATTTGATAATTTATTTAGGATCTATAATATTTTTCTAAAAATAATTGTCTATCAGTGACTTTGAATTCTATTATATTAAAAATAATCACCTATTAATGTGACTTATATATTTTTTTAAAAGTCATTGACACTTTATGCTAGTACAACTTGCAGTTTTGATATCATGTCAATTTATCAATGATCTCAAACGCTTGATCCGTTAGAAAATAAGTCCCATAATAACTAACTCCACAATCCCTTTTTTGTGAAATAGTTTCATGTCCTTTTTTTTTCTTGGTTTTTTGTTTATAAAAACTGGATTGGTTGTTGAATTCATCAAGTGGATAGCTCATTTCTAGTGACAATTTGATAGAAAGTAATTTGATAAATCATAAAGCATATGATATAAAGCATTTGAAGTGGATAGCTCATTTCTAGTGACAATTTGATAGAAAGTAATTTGATAAGGCATAAAGCATATGATATAAAGCATTTTGTTTAGTTAGAAACTTGGTTATGGATATTAGTGTGCATCTCCTGGGGGGACGAATTCAAAATTTCATTATTAGAGGGATTAAAAAAAAAAATACCAAATATACAAACACACATGTATGTACAATATAATATATAAATTATATATATATATATATATATATTTTTAAAATATTATGACAAATAATATTTTTCACAGAAATAGAGAGATCATGGCCTCCATAGTCTTCTTCTAATTCCATCTCTACCCCTTGGCATGTTGCATCATCATAAATTTCTCCAAACTGAGCTACCAATTGATAACAAACTTGGACCAACTTCTCTATTACAGTAATATTGCTGTGTTTGTTTATTTGTGGGTGGAGTCATATCGTCTATTATCTTCTGATGTATCACAAAAAAGAAAAAAAGAAAAAAAAAGGGTTATTCCATCTATGTTCAATAGCAATTATCCCTTTTTGTCTTAAGTTCTCTATCCACCGTATATGATTCTATTTCAAAATGAAGGCTGCCGCCATATATCACAAAATTTAACAAAAAAAATCATAAAAAATATTTTTACTGGAACAAACGAAGAGCTACGAATAGGCATTGATATTGCCAATTCAACCAGTTAAAATGAATTATGAATATATTCATAGATAATATATATATTTTTTGTTTTTTATTTTTTTTCATCCTAATAGCTTGTTTTGTTGAACTTACATAACATAACAAAACATAAACATGATCGGTAGTTATTTGGCGTGCATGGACAACCCATTGTGACCATGACCCTTTGAGTGTGTGTGAGAGAGTGAGAGAGAGAGGTTCTGTTGGAGAAGTGGCGAAAGCAGGGCCTAACTGGATTTCAATTTTCAATTATTATAAAGTATGGGGGACCCACACAAATATCCAATCCAATCACATTGAAGAGTGAAGAGTTGTCACAAATTTAAGATGAGATTGAATTGATTTTAATAAAAACATATAAAAAGATGCCATCCAATACAAAAAGATGAGACCAACCAATCTGTACGTATGTGTGGCACTGCGGATGATAGCATTGCCTATAAGCTACAACAATGTCATGGGTTCGGATGTTGATTGGATACTAAACATTCTTATCCCTAAAAAAAAAAAAAAAAAGAAAAAAAGAAAAAAAACCCACACCCATTCACTTTACATGTGGACATAGATAGATAGAATTGCCAACTAATGAATGTATGTCTGTATGAATATCTTTGAAGTCCCCCTCCTCCTCCTTATCCTTTCCTACCCTTATTACATAATATGGAAACTTCTCTACCCTTATTACATACATCCCACTATGCTTTTTATTTTTATATTAGTATTTTCAAAACCCAAGTTATACTCAGATTTTGATAAGCATTATACACTTTCTACATTTGATAAGCATTCAAATCCAAAATAATATAATGACAATAATAATTTACAGTGCATTCTGTAAGAAATGATTTTGGAAATATCGGATTTTTTCTTAACTTTGATCTAATTTTTAAGTGGGATTCTTGCACTAAAGTTGACAGATCTAAGTGGTAACACATTTTATGCTGCGTTGTGATTCAAATAGTATATTTGGTTACTCAAAATTATTATCGGGTGAATAGGAAATTGAAACCAAAGTCAGCTCTATAAAAATGGTATATTGGTGAAGTTTCCTTAAAGGTTTGAATTAAAGGTTTGTCCTACATTGGTTTGGTGGGGCAAACTTTTGTGGGTTTATAAGGCATAAATTTGCAACTTAGGGAGGGCTCCAAGGGATACCCAAATTTGGTAGAAGGGTGAGATTATGGGTAAAGTGGGCTAGATCCAAAATAAACACGCGCGCGCTGCCGTTGCCCGTTTGGGTGGGGCGCGGGTGCGTGGTGAGAGGTTGTGTTGGGTTTGTCCGGAGGTTATGGGCTGGACCCAAAATAAACACGCGCACGTGCCGCTGTAGACACTCCATTTCTGACTGCCCTTAAGACTTGGGCGCCACTGATTGTTCACTCGATGATGAAAGTTATGCTATACAAACGTTCGATTTCTTCAACAAGAAGAGCTTCTAAATCCCAACCTTACACCCCATTTTAACCAAAACTATTTTAGACCTTAAAACCCTCTCTTTCAAAATATTTTTGAAAAGTTTCTACGATATTTCAAGGCTCGCATTTTGTTAAATATTGCACTTTTCGGTAAATCGAGTAAGGACAAATTGGAAATAAATGAAAGGGAGGTGAACTCTTTGAAAAAATATTTAAAACATCTTAGTTAAAGGTTTGGAGTTGAAGAAAATAAAGAGGGGAGGGAAGAAAACTAGTTGGGGGAAGAGTTAGGCATCAATCCGTTAGGATAAAACTGAGCAGTCTTTACTAAAATAGGTATATCTCTTTGTACACTTAGAATTTAGATATGAGGCCACCATCATTGGAAACTAGACTTCTGGGACTTCAATTTAGACTCAAGAATGGCCTAAAACGGAGTCCAGATGAAGGAGTTATGTTTATTTGAAATCGGCCCTGAAAACAGATTTTTGTCGCCGGCCACTTTAGTGGCTTGCCGGCCCTTGCTAGTGGCTTGCCGGCCAGTAATGAAACTTTTTCCCTTTTTTGTGTCTTGCCGGCCACAAGTGTCAAAAAATCATATTTTTGTAGATATTTGTGCCCATCGTTTCCACATTGCTCCACCTGTCTCTATATAGATATTTTCGATTGAAGCTCATATATTTCTATATATAGAGGACCTTCTCTCTTGGTTTTAAGGTTAGAAAAATATCGGGAGAAAAAATATCCTCTCTTTACGATTCTCTCTCTCTCTTGTAACTTGCATAGCCTTTGTCCAAACACTCTAAACCAAACCTAGAAAGCTTCTTGCTGAGGTGATTTGAGCTTGAATTTGAGCTCTTAAAGCACTTGAGAATGTGAAATTGTTAGTTTATGACTTAAGGGTTCATTTATCTTTAAGAGCAGGACAATCCAGTCATCAGTGGCTAGCAGACCACTATTGGTGGCCAGCAGGCCATCATCAATGTACGGCAGGCCCTCTGTCGGCCACCAGTGCAAAATCCAGTAGTGTACTTTTGAAGCAGAATAGAGTTAGTCTAGAGGTGGAAATCAGTGCAAGTGTTCTACTGTGCAACAGAGGCATTTGGCAACAGAAACAGTAGCTTTTTCTGGTGGAAAGTCCATGCATGCATGAGCATTCCTCGTTTCCCAAAACGGAGTAATTAGAATAGCTAGCTTAGCACCCTTTTCATGTTGTATTCATGTAAATAATTAGTTCATTTTGATTTGTTGTAATAATTAATTAGCTAGAATAGTTTATTAATTTGTTGTTGTAATAATTAGTTAAGTAGCTTAGCTAAGTTATTCATTTCGTTTTGTAATAGTTAGTTAATTCGTAGTAATTAGTTAGCTAGATAGTTCATTCAGACCCTCTTGTGTGAGGGCGCAATGTTGTAATAATGTGTATGTCTTCCAACCCTACGTCTTTCTCCAGTTTTATTTAACTGCTTATGATGGTTAGATTAGAACATCATGTTTTGATTAGCATTCTCCATGTTTGCATCCGCTTGTATTGCATGCACTGACGCTCGATTCATCATTCTAACAGCATTGTTAGTTTAATACTTCTTTGAATATATGCTTAGATCACATGCTATCAAATTGATTCATATGCCATATTAGTAGCTGAGCCTTGTAATTGTATACTGCGTGTGTTGCATTAGTCATATTGCATAAGTTAAGATCATGCATTATTCTAACTCTATCATTGTTTTTGGCTTGGAGTACTAGGTGAGCCTTTACTCGCTTTAGCATATCGCATGTGTGTGATTATTGCCATGTTTAGCATGCTTGCCATGAGGCTAAGTGCTTAAATGATAAACTGCTTGAATGCTTGTGGATGAAAGCTAATTGCTTGAATTAGAATAATTTGAGTAATGTTCATATGCGATCACTTTTTCAAGTGGTACATATTCGAAACTCTTTTAAAAAAAACAAACATGAGATCAAATGTTCCAATTCTTGTAAATAAGTCTATACTTGTGTGTGTGCGCATTATATAGTGATACTAGCCTAATAAATCGGAACAAGAGTATATAATGTACATAAGATTCATATCATGATTAGTAGAGGCCGGTCTTTGATCGGGCGAGCGGGGGTGCTCAAATCATGACCTTCCCCTCTCGTATCTAAGTTCCCAAGCCAAGACAATCTTGGTGATGACGGACACGTGGCCTTTGTAAAGAGTCATGGGTTTTCTAAATTTTCCAAAAATATTTAAGTGGTAACTCTATATCTGGCAAAGCAATCCATTTTTGACAATTTAATTCAAAATCGATTTTCCAAAATGTAACGCTTTGGTGTTTATCTATTTCAAATTGCATTTGTGAGATCAGATTTAGAACCGCGAGAGTCTGATGCTGTAGGGCATATCTTTTTTTGAAATGAGCAGGAAAAGTCAAGCTACAATTTTTGGCGACTCTGTTGGGGATTTAGAGACCTTGACTTGAAATTCATGATGTGAAATTTTATCTACACTGTGTTTGTCGTCTACTATTCCTGGATAGTTTACCGGAGGCTTGCCCAAAAGCTTGCTAAAAGGCTGACCGGTCGTGGGCTTTGCCATGTTGGGAACACAACCCTTGGATCTGGACTACCACTATACCGCTTGATCCTCCTTTCACCTCTTAGTGTTAGGTGTGAGAGGTATATTAGGTAGTCTTACTGAGGTACCTTTTTTGTCCATTCGACCTAGTTGCATATAGTAAAGCTATAGAGACTGTTCTAAACTAGGGCAAGATGCCAACCCTTGTGCAGGATTGCGTGAAACCTCTTGTTTACAATAGATTACCCTAGTTCCTAACGAAATTAGGACAGGGTAACCTTACCCCCTCATAAGGGTGTTTTGGCTCTCTTTACCTAGTATGTGCTTTGCAGTGAAACCGTATAGGGGTGCTTCATATCAGTGGTACAGTTGGTATCTATTTTGGGGTAGAATTCAGTGTGGAGTACAGTCATTCAGCTGTGATCATATCTGTTCTAGTGAAATTGGGCTAAGGTACTGTCTGTTTTCTCTTAGCTAGGTAGTCCTGGAACCATAGTTTTAGAAGGCTTCGATATCTCCCGGGTACTCTAGACTCGTGTCGATAGACTTTATAAGGTCGGGGACCTAGTTCAGGGGCAACCAGTGTCTGCTTCACTGCCGCCGGTTACAAGGCGAAGAAGGACTAAACGGAATTCACCAATCCAATTCTTACAACAGTCATTCCTTGGCTCACCTGTGTCCAGTTCAATTTGGAAACATTCATCCACTTCCAACACAACACGAGACTAATCTCCTATTCCAATGGCACAGTATTCCCTGGTCAGTATGGAAGAACTGATACACCACCTACAACAGACAATCGAGATAGTACAATATGATGTAATCCATCAAGCTGAGGTTACGACCCGTCAGATCGAGGTTATAACTAGGCTACAACAACAACAACCGTAGCCAACAACGGCTTCTGCATCCCATGCGCCCACCGCAACTATCCTTGTGCCTGGTGCCACTGCTAATATTGCCAATGTCCAAGAAAACCAGGGCAATCCAACAGAGCCAATCCTAGTACAAGCTTCCAAAGCTCCAGTTTATCAGACCGAGACAACATTTGTATTCGAAGTCGATCCAACTGCGCTCAAAGTCAACAAATTAGAGAACTTGTTCAAAAGAGCACAAGGGGTTAACTCCATCCCGGACATAGAGAATGGATACGCTGATTCTACAGTTACATTGTCAGATCGGTTTAGGATGCAACATATTGATCGTTTTGATGGCTCCGGAGATTCGATGGTCCACTTGCAATTGTTTTTTAATATCTTGCGGCTAATGGGCTTAACTAAACCACGTAAGCTGTCTCTCTTTGGTTGCACCATGTCGGGTATAGTGGCCATTTGGTATGCTAAGTTGGAAGATTCTGTCAAACAGAATTGGGAAGAGATGGCCGAGGCCTTCAATGCTCAGTACTCTTACAATACACAAATTGAGGTCACAACTCGTGATCTCGAGGCAACCCGTCAAGAGCAGAAGGAGAGTTTCTCTGAGTTTGAGACTAGATGGAGGGCCAAAGCCTTGATGATGACCACGAGACCTTTCGAGAAGGATCAAATAAAAATAATTGTTCAGAATCTACATGGCAAGTTGCTGTAAAAGATGATTGTTCTACCTCTATTTACTTTTACAGAGCTTCATGAAATGGGGGTTCAAATCGAGGATGCCATCAAACAAGGGATCATTGTGGAAGATAATGAGCCTTTAAAGAAGAATGTTGTTCGCAGTTCCAATGCTACTACTAGTGGTAGCACAACTGTGAAATGCTTAGAAGTAAACACTATCACCACTCCCATCAATAGCCAAAAACCAACCACTTCAACTCGGTTCCAAGCCCAAATTTTCCATCCTTTTTACATGAGTCTCTCTCAAGCCTTGAAAATGCTGCTAGAAAAAGGGTACCTAGAGCTTCTAGAACCCCGACCCCTCCCAAATCCTCTTCCACCAAGATATGACCCCGCTAAATACTGTACCTATCATCAGCAGCACGGTCATGATACAAACCGTTGCATCCGCCTCCGTCATAAGATTTAAGATCTTATTGATGAAGAGATCATAGCTCCACCAAAAAGACCTCAGGCCACCACTAACCCATTACCTCTACACCTCAACCTAATCCATACACTACCATCCACCTACAACCCCAGTATATATATCACCGCGGTCCATTTACCCAAGCCTGAGATGTTCATTCCATAAAGCATGGACTTGTGAATGATGAATGCACTTGAACCCCAATCATATCAAATCCATGAACCCATTACTTCTGAGCTAATGAGCATGATTGATGATCTTCAGAGAACTGTGGCAGATTTATCCTTTGGGATTTTGGCTCTATCATCGACCACATCATATGCTAGAAATTTCATAGCAAAAGGCTCCCCAATCTTGGGGCGAGCTGCAATTGAAAATGGCCAACCAGAAGATATCTCAAGTCTGGGTGATGACATGTCGATAACAACTAGGCTTTGCTCCGATATATCGACCCAATCCCTTGGCAAAGTGAAGGCAAGGGGCAAGAACAAGGCCGGGGCAAGTATTGCTCCTCGTGAACAGCTTCAGTTGGCTATTGAGGCTTTGAAGGTCAAAGGGCTGAACAACAAGTGTTTACAATTGTTGCAAAAATTGTGGATGACGCTTTTGTCGCTCATATTGGGAGTATTTTGAATCAAGGGGCAAGCTAGGAAAAAGGATGTCGTATCAGAAATACCAATTTCAGCTCCAATCCTACACTCCTAAGAGATCATCAAACCCAATCAACACCTGTTAAGCCCTCTGTCAATCCTTGTAGGATTGGTGGTAGCTGCACCTTCAATCCCTTTTACATGACCTTATCCAAAGTTCTCTAAATCCTCATAGGACAAGGTCATCTAAAATCCCTTGACCCTCAGTCTCTCCCCGATCCCCTTCCTTTCAAGTATAATGTTGCCAATTACTGTGCCTTCAATCAACAAACCGGCCATGACACTAACGGTTGTTTTCGTCTTCACCATGAAGTTCAAGATCTGATTGACAATAAGATCATCACTCCGCCGGGTCCTACAAAGTCTATTAGCACTGGATCGATGAACTTGGGGGATAATATGACTATGTAATCAGGGATGAACCATCTACTGATGGCGCTCATTTTACTCCAAATGTGGTGGATGGCATGCATTTTTTAGCACTTTGAAAAATGCTGTTTATTTTACTTTCGGAATTAGGTATTGAGTCAGTCTTGTTATGTTAGAGTTAGGTGATTTCGGGCATGTTAACTCAGATATCACATCACTTTCTTGTTTTGTTTGTCTTTTTCACTCTTTGAGTCTATTTTTACCATTGAGCCAGTTGCGCCAGAAGATCTGAATAAAATTACAGTACTTTTCCACTTACTTATAGTGATCCCGGTTTTCCTCGTCAAGTATTGTGTTCCTAACTCGGATCTTGTGGTTGTTGTTGTTGTCTTATTCTTGTTTCCATCCTCTGATTCCTTGTATTTGGGTTTTGGGATGTATTAGATAAGATTGGAACAGGTTGGTTGGGTGTTGGAACATATGGTTGCTGTCCAGATTTTTGTTCCTTCGCTCAAGCGAGACTTTTGTCGCTTGAGCGAGCCTTGTGTTTTATGTCTCTTTGCTCGAGCGAGCACTATTGCGCTCGAGCATGCGTCTGCGTCTAGTTTGGACCTGAACGTTATCATTCTTGGCTCGAGTGAGCTTTCCTTCGCTCGAGCATGCTTCTGGGTTGCAGACCTGAAGCTTTGTATTGTTGGCTCTAGCGAGGCTTTGTGTGCTCGAGCGAGGTTTGTCTGTGTCTGGTCGCTCGAGCGACGACTTCTTCGCTCGAGCGAGCCTCGAGTATATCAATTGCAGCAGCGTGTTTCTTCTTCACTTTTTCATCTCTCTTTGCTTCTAAACCCTAGATCTGACTCTCTCTTTCTCTCTACACTCCCCTTCTCTCTACAAATACTCTTGATCTATAGCTCTTCTATCCTAGTCCCTTTGTAAGAAAGTTAGAGCTTGGCTTGGGCTATCTTTTGACCCGAAAAATCTCGCATTTGGAGCATCTTGGGTTTTTCTCCTCATCTCCTTTGAGCTCCTAACTTTGAGGTAGGGATGATCTACTCCTTCTTATGAGTTTAACATAAATATTAGTCATTTAGTATAAATGTTGAGTTTTGGTGATTTGGGAAGTTAGGGTTTGAGATTTGTGGTGTATAAGAGAGGGGTTTTGTGTTTTAAGTTCCATATGTATATAAGGTCTTGAAAATGAGTTTTTGTGGATTTGATAGGTGAGATTGGGCCTTAGGGTTGGCACTTGAAAAATGGGGAAAATGCCCTAATTATGTTGAATAATTAATTTGAATAATTAATTTGGGGGAATATGAAATTGAATTGGAAATCATGAAATTGGGGAATTATGGAATTGAATGGTGTAGTTGGATGAATAAATCACTCACCTATGAAATTGTTGGTAATTTATCTGTTTGATAATATTTTGATCTGTTTAGAAATAACTGCTTTGGGCTATCGGTGGAGGATAGTCTTGATTGTTGTAGACACTGTATGTTGATTAGGAAAACTGAAAGTAATCACCTAGGCTACGTCATTGAATATGACGGTTAGAATAATACATCGAATATGTGTATTGACTGATCATTGTATGTGATGAATTGCTTAAATACATTGCATATGTATATTTGTTTAGGAGGAGATAGGGGATGTACTCCAGTGTGTGAGAGGAGATAGGGGTCCACACATATGTGCTTACATGCTTTAATACATTTTATATGTATCTTTGTTTCGGAGGAGATAGGGGGTGTACTCCATACGTGTGATTATATACTTTATCACATTGTATATGTGTCTTTGTTTCGGAGGAGATATGGGATGTACTCCATATGTGCTTATTTGCTTTAATACATTGTATATGTACCATTGTTTGGGAGGAGATAGGAGATGAACTCCATAGATAATTTAGTTGGCCGGAGTGTCCGGGGTGAAAGTCCCGGAACCTTATAAATTGAAGTGCATGAAAGAAGTTAACAATTGAAGTATTAATTACATGAGTCGTAATCTCACTCTGAATTATGGATAACGGGAGTGTTAATAAGTCGAGTTGCAGTCTCACTTAAATTGTTTGGTTAAATAATGAACCATACTTAGGGATTGAATTGGATAAATAAGGGAAGTGAATTGAAACACGGTTGTAATTGTTGTTGGGCTTTGAGAAGGGTGTGAGTTGGTCTACTCGTGTTAATCTTTTGTCGACTGCTAATGTTTTAGTTATTTCTCATATTGGGTTTAGTATATCTCTACTGGGTTTTGGCTCACCCTACTTGGGACACCACTTTCAGGTACAGGAGGCGTGCTAAGTTCAAGATCTTTACTTGGAGGTTTTATTAGTTGAAGACTCTGCTTGTAAGCCCGCAGGGCATTCTATCATTTTTGTAGTCATTTGTAACTTATATGAAATACTCTTTTGTAATATTGACTCTGATGTATATATGGAAATGTGATTCATTTATCCTGTGTATGGAACGGTAGGATGTTGGGTTTATGTATTATTTTGAGGGCGTTACATACTTCTCTGTGCCTTTAAATCATTGCATGGACCAAAGTTTTTCAAAACTGTTTCCAAAACTGTGATGAAAACAAAGAGGAAGGAATTCCTCAGGATTTGCAAAATTTGATCGATTGAGAGGAAAAGAGGCATGCTAAGCGTTTAATGAATGAAATCATGTCTGTTAATGTGAGTACTGAGAAAGATCTTAGCTTGATCTAGATTGGTTCTACATTGTCTTCAGAAGAGCACGAACGACTAGTTGTTTTATTAAAAGATTTCAAAAAATGTTTTGCGTGGTCCCATGAAAACATGCCTGAAATTAATCTTGAGATTGTATAGTGTAGGATCACTCTCGGCCTCGAGACTCAACCTGTTTGCTGTCAAACCTCAAAATTTGATTTAGAATGTACAACAGTCAACCAAAATATGAGGTTTGCATGGCTGGATTTGAAGCAGCCCTTGAACTAAGGGTAATAAGGTCGTATGTCATCAAAGGAAGCTTGCATAGCTGAATGAGAAGCAATCCTTGAACTAGGGCAAAAAAGGTCAGATGTGCTCAAAGATTCAAAAGGTGGGTCATTCCTCTAACCAATGGAGATCGGCAAGAAAGCCAAATCTGAGAGAAGAAAATTTATTCTTGAAAGGACCATCGAGTTCCTATCCACAACACTAGGGGCAAATTTAGACCCAATTGGATGGGCTCTTACATCATCAAGACTATTTAGTTAGGAACAATAGCCATTCTCGTGGATCCAGATGGCTTAGAGATTTTGGGGCCAATCAACATGGACAAGTTGAACTTTTCTATCCTTGAGAGGCTTGCTGGGCTGAAAACCCGAAAGGGCGACCCAGACAAAAGTTAGAGCAAGACAAAAAAAGAAAAAAACGAACAAAAATGAAAAAATGGAAACAAAGAACAAAAAAGAAAAGAAAAACAAGACAAAAGAAAAAAAATAGAGCTTGCAAGGTTGAAAACTCGGAAGGGTGGCTTTGGCAAAAGTTAGAGCGCAAAAGGAGAGTGTTAATAACCGAGTGCACCTTAACCTCGGAACTATATACGACCTGATTCCCATCTTTGGGATACGTAGGCAATTTCATCCTAAAGTTCAGCCCTAACCATTTTCAACGTGCTTGTCTCATCCATGTTGATTAGCTTATCCTTATTCAAACTCGGCTATCCTATCCATGTGCAAATTGGCTCATCTTTGTGCTCATCTTCGTTCAAAATCGATTGTCCTATTTTGTTTGAAGATTCAGCTGCAAGACAAATCAAGTTCAGATCTGAGGCTACGCGTCTCAGGAGTTAATTCCATATAGGTTGAGCAGTGGCCATTTGCAAAAACAATTTTTGAGAATTTTTAATGAAGTTGACTAATTTTCTCAAAAATTATTCAATTTTTCCAAAACTAGACCATTTCTTAGACCCAAAAAATGAAAATTTTCAGTGCTCACGACTTACATAATTTCAAAGCAGAAAGTCGAACAAGCATGTTAATCTAACTCTCATATTGGTTAAAATTGTTTTAGTAGACACCAAAAATAAAAAATGGTAAAAATGATGAACTAGGGATACAGTCGAGTCAGGTTTTCTGTCTTTTCCCTGTTAACAACACACTCACTAGAAAGGGCACAACTGAGGCTAACAGCAGAGGCCAAAAAGTTCTCTCATCCTCCAAGCAACGAGGTATCAAGCCAAGTGCAAAGCACGAACTCGAAATGGAGAAGAATATTCGACCCCCTCATAAGATCCACAATTTCCAGCTTATCCATCAACCATACCTGGAAAAGGATAAAAAAATAAGAGAGATTAAAGAATAGAGAGATGGACGTTGAGAGAAAAAGTAAGGAAAGAGCTTTGAGAGAAAAATAGAGCATGAGTACCGAGCGATGTGAGAAACACATATGAGAAAAGGGTGGGAAACAATACCTGGAGAAGCAGTGGACTCCTCGTGAACTGAGAGGTCTTCCACCAGTGAAAAAACATTCGAGTGTTGTGTTTGTTATTTTTGTTTGTCTCAATTCTTGTATTGAGTCGTTGTGAGTGTAAATAGATGTGTTAGATTGTTTTTACTTTGTTGAGTCGTGGCATACTGTGGTCATTCATAGGCCCAATACCCAGTTAAGAATTCATTCTCAGTTTTAATTTCAAAAAATAAATCATTCTGTGCTCAGAATGCTATGCCATTCCCAGCATGATATACAAAACAGAATTCCTTCTTTTATAAACTGTAGGGTTCACCCTTGATCAAAAGAGAGAGTGTCCGAACAAGGACCTATCTAAATCTACATAGGTTCCGGACTACAAAGCAAAAGAAAAGAGGGAAAATTTGAAGCATCTTATTGTATTTCAACTTTAGAAAATCCCGAGATTGCATTCCAGATGCACCTTCTCAGGCCTTGTCTTTTCTTCAGAGTATGAGTGTACTACCTCAAGCTCAAGCTCAAGCTCAAGCCTGCTTCAAGCCAGAATGGTGATTAAAGTGCTCTCCCTGAACATCATTCCCTGTCAGAGGCATCTTGGCTGCGTTTGCAATGAGTTCCTAGGAGACTAACTGCGATGATGGAAACTAGAGTTCGAATGGTGATGCCTAGAACACAAAGGTTTGGAATTTCAAAGACTAAAGTATGGTTTGAATACCCAGGGGTGTATCCCCGGCTTGAAATTTGTATGGCAGCCCCATAGATTGAGATAGCATGTGTGCGCCTCAATTCTGGATATTGAACTAACCTAGTCTGTCACTCCGTTGGAGAATAAGGAAAGTTATGAATATGATCAGGAAGAAAAATAGCATCCGTGGCTTCTACATGCGGAAGTTACCCTTTGTCAGCATTTGAGGGCCTTTGAACTGTGAGTTGAAGGTAAGAGTTCAAAGAACACAAGGGGGAGATCCCTGTCAGAGTAGAGCGGTACATCACCACTCACACCATGAGGTACTTTCCAAAGTACCACTTTGTTTGTTTACTGCATTTCTTGTGCATCTATCACACAATCTTATCATACTCTTCGCATCCATCGCATCATCTCAGGAACTCTTCTCACGATTTCAGCATGGTTAGAGTGTTTTTTTCCTCACACGATTTCAAAATGTTTGTAATTTATCTCAAGACGCGTGGAACGCGACCCTGAACTATTTTCTCAGGGCCTCTTCTCACAGTTTTAGCGTGGTTAGAGTGCTCCCTTCCTCATACGATTTCAGCGTGTTTGGAATTTTTCTTAGGACACGTGGAACGTGACCCTGAGCGATTTTCTCAGGACCTCTTCTCACGATTTCAGTATGGTTAGAGTGTTCCTTTCCTCACACAATTTCTATGTGTTTGGAATTTATCTCAGGATGCGTGGAATGCGACCCTGAGCGGTTTTCTCAGGATCTCTTCTCACGATTTTAGCGTGGTTAGAGTGTTTCTTTCCTCACACGATTTCAATGTGTTTGGAATTTATCTCAGGACGCGTGGAACGTAACCTTGAGCAGTTTTCTTGGGACCTTTTCTTACGATTTCAGCGTGGTTTGAGTGATTCCTTTCTTACACGATTTCAGATTGTTTGAAGTTTATCTCAGGATGTGTGGAATGCGACCCTGAGCGGTTTTCTCAGGACCTCTTTTCACAATTTCAGCATGGTTAGAGTGTTCCTTTTCTCACACGATTTCAATGTGTTTGGGATTTGTTCGTCATCCTCTCACGATTCTAGCGTGGTTGGAGTATGTCACCCTTATTCATTTACTACTTGTCCATTACATCCATTATATCATGCATCCTTTCTATGCTAAGCTTAGTTCGGCATGTGCTCATACATTTCTCTCGTTGAAACATGGTTCTGTCATGTGTAAGTACCCATGTTGCGTTGAGGCCTATATTGAGGGTATCAACACCTTTTTTGTGTTAGAAGTGGTCTGTTTTGTGCCCATGCCTTTTCTAGGTAAAATGTGGTTCGACCTACGCCTTATTCACTGCATCCATTGCATTTACTGCATCGTACTTTGCCTTCTTACATTCAGTATTTAGGATCATTATCTTTCTCCAGCAGATCATTTCTCACTTATATCATACCACCCAACTACTTGTTTTTATTTCTCTTTCTACGAAAAACATAGTCTTGCATGTGCTCGCACCCCTTTCACGTTAAAATATGGTTCTGTTATGTGTAAGCATCCATGTTGCGCTGACTCCAGTATTCAGGATGTAGGTACTTAGCCTATGTTATGTGTCGTCTGGTTGTGCCCACACTTCTTTTCTATATAAAACGTAGTTTGATTTGCATCTCCATTCCTTTATGGTATTCGTGTGTTTTGCATTGCTTGTGGTGTGATTATTTTCATTACATTGTGTATCATTACATTGTTTTGTTGCATTGTGTATCATTTGTATTTTGCCCTTGAACTACGCGGGTTTGATTCCTTGCAAATGGATACGTAGGCAACCCTTAGGTTCAACCAACTGCATCTGCATGTTGTTTGTTTGCCCAAGCCTTATAGCCTTGTCAAAATAGGTTGTCTTCGGGCTTTGACATTCACTCGCGTCATTTCATGACTCCGAGCTCTGTTAAAGAGGGGCAACTGTAGACACCCCATTTTTGACCGCCCTTTAGACTTGGGCGCCACTGATTGGCCACTCGATGGTGAAAGTTATGCTGTACAAACGTTCGATTTCTTCAGCAAGAAAAGCTTCTATATCCCAACCTTATAGCCCATTTTGACCAAAACTATTTTTGACCAAAACTATTTTATACCTTAAAACCCTCTTTTTCAAAATACTTTTGAAAAGTTTCTACGATGTTCCGAGACTCGCATTTCGTTAAAAATTACACTTTTCGGTAAATTGAGTAAGGACAAAGTGGAAATAAATAAAAAGGACGTAAACTCTTTGAAAAAATATTTAAAACATCTTAGTTAAAGGTTTGAAGTTGAAGAAAACAAAGATGGAGGGGTATCAATCCGTTGGGACAAAACTGAGCAACCTTCACTAAAATAGACATATCACTTTGTACACTTAGAAGTTATATGTGAGGCCACCACCATTGGAAACTAAACTTCCGGCGCTTTAATTTAGACTCAATAATGACCTGAAACGGAGTCCGAATGAAGAAGTTATGCCCATTTGAAATTGGGCCTGAAAATAGATTTTTATGGCTGGCCACTTTAGTGGCCTGCTGGCCCTTGCTAGTGGTCTGCGAGCCAGTAGTGAAACTTTTGCCCTTTTTTTTGTCTTTTTGTCCACCATTAGTGGCCTGTCGGCCACAAGTGTCAAAAAATCAGATTTTTATAGATATTTGTGCCAACTGTTTCCACATTGCTCCACCTGTCTCTATATAGATATTTTCGACTGAAGCTCATATATTTCTATATGTAGAGGACCTTTTTTCATGGTTTTAAGGTTAGACAAATTTTGGGAGAAAAAATATTCTCTCTCTCTCTTGCAACTTGCACAGCCTTTACCCAAACTCTCTAAACCAAATCTAGAGAGCTTCTTGCTGTGGTGATTTGAGCTTGAATTTGAGCTCTTAAAGCACTTGAGAGTGTGAAATTGTTGGCTTATGACTTAAGGGTTCATTCATCTTCCGGAGGAGGACAATCCAGTCATCAGTGGCCAGCAAGCCACTATTGGTGGCCGGCAAGCCATCATCAGTGGACGACAGGCCCTCTGCCAGTCACCAGTGCAAAATCCAGTAGTGTACTTTTGAAGTAGAATAAAGTTAGTTTGGAGGTGGAAATCAGTGCAAGTGTTCTACTGTGCAACAGAGGCATTTGGCAACAAAAACAGTAGCTTTTTCTGGTGAAAAGTCCGTGCATACATGAGCATTCCTTGTTTCCCGCAACGGAGTAATTAGAATAACTAGCTTAGCACCCTTTTCATGTTGTATTCATGTAAATAATTAGTTCATTTTGATTTGTTGTAATAATTAATTAGCTAGAATAGTTTATTAATTTGTTGTTGTAATAATTAGTTAAGTAGCTTAGCTAAGTTATTCATTTCATTTTGAAATAATTAGTTAATTCGCAGTAATTAGTTAGCTAGATAGTTCATTCGGACTCTCTTGTATGAGGGCGCAATGTTGTAATAATGTGTATGTCTTCCAACCCTACGTCTTTCTCCCTTTTTATTTAATTGCTTACGATGGTTAGATTAGAACATCATGTTTTGATTAGCATTCTGCATATTTGCATCCGCTTGTATTGCATGCACCGAGGCTCGGTTCATCATTCTAACAGCATTGTTAGTTTAATACTTCTTTGAATAGATGCTTAGATCGCATGCTATCAAATTGATTCATATGCCATATTAGTAGCTGGGCCTTGTAATTGCATACTGCGTGTGTTGCATTAGTCATATTGCATAAGTTAGGATCATGCATTATTCTAATTCTATCATTGTTTTTGGCTTGGAGAACTAGGTGAGCCTTTACTCGCTTTAGCATATTGCATGTGTGTGATTATTGCCATGTTTAGCATGCTTGCCATGAGGCTAAGTGCTTAAATGATAAACTGCTTGAATGATTGTGGATGAAAGCTAATTGCTTGAATTGGAATAATTTGAGTAATGTTCATATGCGATCACTTTTTCAAGTGGTATATATTCGAAACTCTTTTAAAAAAAACAAACATATGATCAAGTGGTTCAATTCTTGCAAATTAGTCTATACTTGTGTGTGTGCGCATTATATAGTAATGCTAGCCTAATAAATCAGAATAAGAGCATATAATGTACATAAGATTCATATCATGATTAGTAGAGACCGATCTTTGATCGGGCGAGCGGGGGTGCTCAAATCATGACCTTCCCCTCTCGTATCTAAGTTCCCAAGCCGAGACAATCTTGGTGATGACGGACACGTGGCCTTTGGCACGAGTCATGGGTTTTCTAAATTTCTCAAAAATATTTAGGTGGTGACTCTGTATCTAGCGAAGTAGTCTATTTTTGGCAATTTGATTCAAAATTGATTTTCCAAAAGATTTGTCGGATTGAGACTCTTTGATGTTTATCTATTTCAAATTGCACTTGTGAGATAAAATTCAGAACTGTGGGAGTCCAATACTGTAGGGCTTATCGTCTTCCGAAATGAGCATGAAAAGTCAAGCTACAACTACCATTCGTCCGGTCAATGGTGTAAGGTTGGGCTTGTCCGTCTCAATGCTTATCATTTTGGATTTTTATTTTTCTAAAATTAAATTTTGAAAACAATTCCGAAATGGTGTCCAAATTATTCCTACACCCAAACAGGTCCATATCTATCCAATATAAACCGAACAAATTCATTTATCTATTCAAAATTCAAACCAAACAGGTTGTATTTGTTCAAATAGCACCGAGCAGGCACAGTACCTGTTCAAATAGATCTGCCACCTGTTGGATTCAAACCAAACAGCCACCTTTGCACCTATAAATAGACAAGTCCCTCTTTTGGTTTTTCACTTAAAATTTTCATCATCAATCTTGCTATTGTTCTTTTTGCATTTTGCTACATTATTTTCCTGTGAGAAAGAGTGTAAACACAAAGTGTGTTCGTTGTGCAAACAGTTTGTAGTGCTGCTACTGTTTGTTGTTAATCATTTTATCTTGGGAGATAGACGTCCACAATCTGAAAGCACCGTGGAAAGGACAAATCTGTCTTAAGGACACAATGTTAAACACTGGATTTGATTAAAATTTTATTCGAAAAAGTTAATAAAGTAAGTAATTAATTTACTTTCTGTTTTTTTTATCAGATTCAGATTTTGTTTTTTGTAACAAAATAAGAATCTGTTGTTTTATTTTATTTTATATACTATTTTGATTTTAGTGATCAAACATTTTATTTCCTTTCTTTAATTTTTTGAATACAGTGAAGATTTCCGACAATCTAAGATAGATTTATTTTATGTGTTTTCATTGTATTAATTTTCTGTGCTTTTACAAAATGATATTCTGGTTGAAAAATACAAATAGTGGTCATATACTGTTTGATAAATAGTAGTAATATACTGTTTATTTTCTTTGACAAATAATAGTAATATACTATTTGTCATTAACAATTTTAGAATATTAATTTGTATAGTAGTGTTACAGAAAAATATTGAGCAGTGTTTTATTTTTCTGGTTTTAGTAACTGGAAAAGTAAAATAATTTTTGTTATAATTTATTTTCTAGTTTTAGTAACTAGAAAATTAATTTGTGTTTTGATTTTTCTGATTTTTATGATCAGATATTATGGCTACTGCAACTGAAAGTGGTACTCCAATCGTTACAATTACTAAGGTCCCTATCTAGAACCATGTTCTAGTTCCATTAAATCATGCAGAAAAATCGAAAAAATTTGATGGCACCGAGTTTAAGAGACGGCAGTAGAAAATGTTGTTCTATCTTACAACTCTTAATCTGACCCGATTTCTCTGCGAAGAGGCTCCAGTGCTTAAGGAAGATGAAAGTGATCGGCAAGTTGTTGCCACTGTAGACGCTTGGAAATATTCTGATTTTTTATGCAGAAACTACATCCTCAATAGCCTTGACAATATGCTATATAATGTTTACAGCCCTCTGAAAACAGCAAAAGAATTGTGGGATTTTTTGTACGAAAAATGCAAGACAGAGGATGCCAGCAAAAAGAAATTTGTTGTCAGTAAATTTCTGGACTTTGTAATGGTAGACTTTCAAACGGTTATTTCTCAAGTTCAAAGTTTTCAATTAATTTTGCATGATATTTATGCTGAAGGTATATCTCTGAGCGAGTCTTTCCAAGTCGCTGCGTTAGTGGAAAAATTACCACCAGCTTGGAAAGATTTCAAAAATTATTTAAAACATAAACGCAAAGAGATGACCATGGATGAACTTATTGTAAGACTAAGAATTGAGGAAGATAACCGGAAGGCTGAAAAAAGGAATGGTAAAAATCCCATTGAGTCCAAACCTAATGTGGTTGAACATGTACCAAAATCACATAACAAAAAGAAGAAGTTTGCTGGAGATGGTCTTAAACAAGGCGACAACAATGACAACAAGAAGTTTAAAGGAAAATACTATAATTGTGGCAAGACCGGACATCGAGCCTCTGATTGCCGCCGTCCTAAGAAGGATCGTGGAAGTACAAGCAAGAAGACTACAAATTAAGCCAATGTGACAGAACTTGATTATATCTCTGACGGGGTAAATGACATCAATCTCTCTGATATGGTGTTTGAGGCTAATTTGGTTAGAAATCCCAAAGAATGATGGGTTGACACTAGGGCAACTCAACACATATGTACGGACAAGAAGATGTTCACTACTTATAATGAGGCTACAAATGGTGAGCAACTATTCATGTGAAATTCATCTACTTTTGCTGTGGCTGGACAAGGGAAAGTAGTGTTGAAGATGACATTGGGGAAGGAACTGACCCTCAACAATGTACTGCATGTACTAGACATCCGGAAGAATTTAGTTTCTGGTCCTTTGTTAAGTAAGAATGGTTTTAGGCTTGTATTTAAGTCTGATAAATTTGTATTAACAAAGAGCGGTATGTATGTTGGTAAGGGATACATGAGTGATGGTCTCTTCAAGTTGAATGTAATGATTGTTGTACCAAAACTTTCTATTAATAAGAATGGCACATCTTTTGCTTATATTCTTGAGTCAAATTTATGGCATGATAGATTAGGACATGTAAATTTTGATACTTTGCGTAGATTAATTGGTTTGGATTATATACCAAAGTTTGAAATTGATCCTAATCACAAATGTGAAATTTGTGTAGAAGCGAAACTAACTAAGGCTCCATTTAAATCGGTTGAAAGAAAAACCGAACCTCTAGAATTAATTCATACTGATGTATGTGATCTTAAATTTGCTCAAACTAGAGGAGGCAAAAAGTATTTCATAACATATATCGATGATTGCACAAGATATTATTATGTATATTTACTTAGAAGTAAAGATGAAGCTTTGGAAATGTTTAAACTCTATAAAATTGAAGTTGAAAATCAACTTGGGAAAACCATTAAAACGGTTAAAAGTGATAGGGGTGGTGAATATGATGCACCTTTAAATGAATTTTGTGCACAACATGGCATTATTCACTAAACTATAGCACCATATTCTTCACAGCAAAATGGAATTGTTGAAAGGAAGAATAAAACCCTTAAAGAAATGATGAATGCGATGTTATTAAGTTCAGGCTTATCGCAAACTTATGGGGGGAATCAATTTTGTCTGCTAATTATGTTCTTAACAGAATACCTCACAAAAAAACCAACAACACTCTTTATAAATTGTGGAAAGGTCGACCACCTTCTTACAAATACTTAAAAGTGTGAGAGTGTTTGGCAAAGGTAGAAGTTCCTATTTCGAAAAAGACTAAAATAGGACAAAAAACAGTGAATTGTGTGTTTATTGATTATGCTCGGAATGGTAATACATATCGGTTTCTGACTTATAAATCAAAAATATCTGATATACATGTGAACACTATTATAAAGTCAAGGAATGTTATGTTTTTTGAACATGTTTTTCCTGATATATATATATGATTGTACACAAAGTCAAGAGACTAATGACAATCAAAGACAAGAGACTAGTAATGGTTTCGACTAACAGGATTTAACTGATGATGAGCCAAGACGAAGTAAGGGAGCAAGAACATCAAAATCCTTTGGTCCTGATTTTCTAACATACCTGTTAAAAAATGAACCTCAAAGCTTTAAGGAAGCAATGACAGGTCCTGAAGCACCTTTATGGAAAGAGGCTATTAATAATGAAATTGAATTTGTACGAGCACAAAAATAATCTTCTAGTATAATCCTGTTGATCAAGTTTGCACTCCTTCAAACGTCGTTGCTTTGCCACCTGAAAACACAAACGTGAGCTGGCCGGTGGGGATGTGCTGGAAACTTTTCCGATGCCTAAGTCAGGAAAACAGACAATAGACACAAAAGCACTGTGTATTTGAGAGTCAGAATTGTGATACTTGTACATAGGTCCTGTCATGACTTTTGTAGATCCTGCCTGGCATAATCCTAGTAGGACTCCAACTCTTCTTATAAGAGTCCTCCTAGGAATCACACTCCCAAGGATAATACCTATCCTGATACCTCCCTACTCACTGCTAACCAAGTGAGATAGTTTTTACCTCGGCTATGTTGGTGGGGTTTAACTGAGCTAGCTTGTCTCTGTCGTGCTCTTAACAAAGTAGTGATTTAGATAGCGCTCAGCCGAGCTAAACTTAGCTCGCCTCTCGCCACTGATGAGTACCTTTGTCAGTTACAAGGCTTCCTTATGGACAGTTAGATCGAAGCCTTGGCAACACAGCCGACTTCATCGATGTTAACCTGCCTAAGACGGAGCTATTAAAGCCCCTATTACGGCCCATAACCCGGTCCTTAGCGTGGCCCAATTTATCCATATAAATTACCCTCTCAATTGTCCCTTAATTTCCTCTGCAAAACATGAGTGGGATTAGACTTCTCAAGTCATGCCAAGGCATTCGAACCGACTGAACCAAAACCCAACCGAGCTAAATGACACTCCACTCCACTAAGCTAAAAATGCTCCTATCATTAGGAAGCTCGGTATACAAGGATCACGTCGATTGTATAGCCCGTTGTTCCATGTAATTGACATCATGTCCTTACTGGGACACGTGGCATGCGCCTATTGCCCCTCTGTACTGTGACAACCGTCTTACATTAACCAAAAAATTTCGAAAAGTCCCGCCATTTGTGATTCTATGCCATACAAAACTCCGTTCTTTTCTTCAAACAATAACCCTTACTGTTCATCTCCTAGCTTGCAAACCTCCATTTTCTTGAGCTCCCAATCAAAACCGCTCGTCTTGCTCATCTCAATCACAAGTGCTCCTTCTGTCGATTGGATTTTGATTTACGCCCTAAATCCGTAAGTTCCTCATGACATTTTCTCTTTTCTGCTGTTATACTTTTGTTTATTTCTAAAGAATGGTGTCTTAACACCAAATACGCGTGTTTATATACACTAAAACCTGAACCAATATTGAGAATAATGAAGCCCCATGAGTAAACTTGGAAACACACTGACTTGGGAATAAGAACCAGTCTAGAACTGTGTTTTTGATCCATTATGTGAGTTTAGGCTCGCTTTCGACTGGACTAGAAATCCCTCTCTCAACAAACCGAGCTACACTATTGTTCCTGCCCTTTGACCGAACTGAATTTACCCCGGTTTCCAGAACTTGTTTTGAGATTTGAACCACTTCGATCCCAATTGTTTCTTCTGCCGAACAAAGCCTAGCACGTGCCTAACTTCAGCCGAGCTAGACTTAATTTAATTTGTTTATTCAGCCTGGTTTATCACTTGGGCATAACCCCCTTTCTATTTCCACTTTGCAGACTTGACTAGGTTGGCCAGACACACCCTTGAACTTTGCCCCTGGGCAGCTTTGCTTAACCGGGCCAACCAAAACCACAACAGTGCCGAGCTAGACCACCGTGAACACTTTAGCATAACAATTTTGTTTTTAAGTTAAATGGGAAAATACCGATTTCTAGTGGACTCCACTGGAGCCATGGTCGAATTTCGAAGAGATTACCATATACCAGACGATGTCCACCTTTCTTTAGCCAAGCTAGACACCACACCATGGGGCAAATCAAGCTTCATTCCTTTCACCGTGGTGTCCATCGTAGAGGCAGGACTTCGGTTCCCTGTCCAACCACTGATCTGTAAGTTCTTTAGATAGATTAGGCTATGCCCCACTCAATTATCAACCAACACTTATAAGATTATCAACGGGATTGCCGAGCTAAATCGTCGCCTAGGTCTCAACCTTAGTTTGGCCGAGCTGTTCCATCAATACTCGCTCGGCCAAAATGACGACGGCTGGGTTTATTACCTTAAAGTCAGGAGAGGCCGAGAGAAAATTGTCAAGAAAACACCAGACAAAGACTTAAACGATGATGACTTTCTTTGGGTGTCGGGCAATTTTGAAGACCAAGAAGCCCAAATACCGGGCTATAATATAAATTGGAATAAAGGAACTGTAACAACCCTCGTTACTGTTTACCAATAAACACTGATTACCGTTAAACTGAATTGATTATGACTGATAATTGGACTGGTAAAAGTACTGAACTGACTGACTGAAATTGGAAACCGAATTGATTGAATATATGTTAGTTAAATTGCATTCTATCTGTTTGACTGTATGATTATCTGTTCATGCTTATATGTTTAAACTGCTAATTGAAGGCCTTATCGGCGGCCGAATTAGAAACCGATTAATGTTTTATGATTGTCATGATTAATGTGATTTTATGGTGTATTTACCTGAAAAACTGATTAGGTATGATTAAATTAGATTAAAATAAGCTAATTAAAGAGTTGGACTTAATTACCAAATTGCCACACTTAGTGGCCCACTCAATATAACATATTTGAGCCTCATTACACCTAGATCAAACATTTGCTCAGCTCATTTCTTGTACTTAACCGACCAAGAGAGGGAGAGGGAGAGAGATTGAGTTCTACCTTGTGAATTGCTTGGAAGTTGAAGAATTGTTGAAGTGTAGATTTCTTATTTGAGCTCCTTGACCTTGAATACAAGACTAAGGTAGGAAACTCATCTTCTTATTGTTGCCACTAAGCTAGTTCTTGCATGATTCATGCTTCATTGTAGAACTAAGTCATGTTTTGGTTCATTGTTGATGATTTGAAGCTCATTTCATGCATGCATGTTAATATTGTTGGATTTTGAGTTGAATTCATGGCAAATTGTCACATGCATGTCCATCTTTTGGTCATACTCCATGAGTTCATCTTGTTTTGAAGGTTTGAGCTCTTTTGAAACAGCATTAAAGCTTTGAAAATGACTTAAGATCATGCATGTCATGTTTGAGGATTGTTCTTGAAAATTGGTTTGAAATTGGGATTGAATGAAACACCCTTGGGCTTTGATTTCTCAAATTGAGTTTTGAATCATGTTTAACTATGAGTTTACAAATGTTTTCTGGAAATTTAGCCCAAGAGGTCGAGTTTTGATGCTTTTGAACTTGGTTTTGAGCTTGGAGGTGCAATCTGGGTTTTCCAGATTTCGCACTTCCGCTCGAGCGGGGGAAGTGCCGCTCGAGCGTGGAATTCGAGCTCCCAGCATCTTGCATTGTTTTACAGTCCGCTCGAGCGGAGTAATGTACGCTCGAGCGTAGACCTTTGTCAGCATGTCCGCTCGAGCGGGGAAATCCACGCTCGAGCGGGACCTCTGATTTTCTAAAAATGTTTTCTGAGTGCATCTTTGCATCCTCATCCCATTCTAGGCATTCCTAGGCCTAGTTTAAGACATCTTAATGAGGATATAGATGTAGAGCACACCAAGGCAAATTAGGGGTTAAGTTATTATCTTTCCCAACTGTGTAGCTTAGTGTGTGTTCGATCTGTTGACTGTGTAGGGTTGACTTCCGAGGAGACACTCTAGCTTACTATAGCCCAGAACTCTGTGAGTAACATTTGTGTAAAGATATGTTCAAACTGATTATCTTCTGAACAATTTAACTGAACTGTTTCTGAACGGTATTGTTAACTGAATGAATGAATGTATGACCTATATTCTGAACTGTATTGTGGCATCCTTAGCAACTACTGTTATTGACAACTACTGTTACAGAGATCTCTGTCGGTTCCCATGTTGGAACCACTACTGTTTACTGATATGATGGCCATCATTCACTGTTTGGTCTATTAAGACCCGGTCTATTAAGACCTACTGTACTGTTTAGCTACTGGATGTACCACATATGACTGTTATAATCTGTGAAACTTGGAGCAAAGTGCTGCACGGAACTAAGTGCTACAAAGTGAGCCACCTCTAGAATCTGTGCGAGTCACCTCTTGAATCCATAAGAACTGTACTGCTACTGTACTGCTACTGTTACTGCTACTGTACTGCTACTGTTACTGCTACTGTACTGTTACCGTTACTGCTACTGTACTGACACTGCTACTAGTACTGCTAACGGATGTGCCACGTACGATTACTATGATTTCTAAATGACTGTTACGGCATCAATATGAGCCACAAACTGACTGGCCGATATATTGAATCAATGAACTGTTTAAATATTGAAAAGACATTCATCCTAAACCTCTTTACGTATTATGTTATTCACTGGGCTTTAGCTCACTGCTCATATATATATGTAGGTGTTCAGGCACTGGACCGCTGCTAGGAGCGTCAGGCAAGTTTTTGTTTTGTCGGCCAACCATTGTGCCTCACTGTGGGGTTCTAAGCCGTTCAAGCTTCGGCTTTGGGGTGTTCTAATATTCCCCGTTTGTCCCTGTAATTGTTTTGTTTACTGTATAGACTGTATAGACTATTACTGTACCGTTTATTAGGGATTAGATCCCTGTTCTGAATGATTGTACTTGTATGTGTAGACTGTCACAGCTCATTGGACATTGTTTATTTACTGTATTGGCTTCCGCCAGGCCCTGTACTCTGTTTTACTGGATTACTGTTAGGCAGGCCTTCGGTAATCTCGAATTACTGGCCGGTTACGGTGCTAAACCCATAGGGCCGGGTTTGGGTCGTGACAGGAACAGCTAGTAAGAGCAATTCGGTTAAATTTTCTTTGCTATTTAAACAACCACCGTGCTAACCCTTGTGATTGTCCCTTGCACAGATTTGAACCAGCTTAAATCCAACTACGCCTACGCCAACCAGGCCACACTACGAGCCGTGCTCTGCTATTGCAACCGAGACTGGATCGAGCTCCTAAATTTTGAGCCGACCTATTAGTATATCGATAAGAGAAAAAGTAGAGTCACAGACTTCCTGCTTAAGTCTTCACCCGAACTAGATCCCAGCTTGCCTCAGATCAACCTCATTCCCCTCACTGAAGAGCAAAAAATGGCTAAAAAGAGGACTGTGCGAGCTCTTATCACCAAACAAACTTCCGTCGCAATCTAAATCGAACAAGCTTCCTCTAGTCAACCGCATGAGACCGTGGTCGCCTTTCGAACCTCAAGGGGAACCACGTCTTGGCCAAGTAAGCGCGTGCGCACCTCGTCGACCGAGACACAACATTTGGTAGATGAAGAAGAGACTGCGCTTTCTGACCCTGTGGTGCCAAACCCAAAACCTGACTGAGTGAGCCTTTCGGAATAGGCACCAGCAATGTCCAACAAGAACCGGGTTGTGTCCACCAAGGACTTGGTGGTTGTTGAGAAGGACCACATGCTTGCATTCAACCTCTCTAAAAGTCTTTGCCTGCCAGCTAATATGGAGCACCACGACCACTTGACCAAACTAAAGGTAATTCGGTCGGCTTCAAAGTCCATGGTGCTGGTAAGCCCTCTACTCGGTAGCTTAAGTCTATTAATTTGCTCGGTTTGCAGCCTAACACCCCTTCATTTAAATCGTAGGCACTGCAAAAAAACCACATAGCGCACAAACGTGCGGTTGAACTATGTAAGATAGTGCGGTCTATCGTGGCTGATTCCAACACCAAGGCGGTCGAGCTGAAAGAACAAAAGGAAAAACTGGCCGCAGCGGTTGCGGAATATGAACGACTGACCGAGCTAGTTAGCACGACTGAGGTTGATAAACAAAAACCCTTGGCCGAGAAAAAAGACTGTTATTTGCGTGAGCTGGCCAAACTGGAAAAGAAAAAGAACGCTGAGATCTAGGAGTAGAAGAAGAAGTCAGAGGACGCTAAAGACCGAGGTTACAAGGAGGGAGAAGAAGCCTATGTCCGGCAGTGCAAAGTAGCAAAAGATATTTTCTTCAAATGCGGGTGGAAGGCTGCGGCTGCCAAGCTCGGTTAGGGGCATGACACCGAGATCTTTCTGAACCCTTCCCTTCACTTCATACCGAGCTACATAACGGACTACGCCAACGCAGTCCAACAAAAGTTTCTCTAAGGGAGGGAGGAGGAAGAAGAGACCCCTGATCTATCTAATGCCTCTCTTGCCAACACCGACCTCAGTCTTCAACTTTCTCTGCAAGTTCGAGTAGATCCACTCAGCCAACCTGTGCCAAGCACGGTTTACATAGAGCCTGCGACTGAGCTATCCTAGAAGGCAGCTGCCCAAACCGGCCTATCCTGTCACGACCCAAATTTTAATTACTCGAAAATACTATCAAAGCCTGTAATTTAGGTCCATTTTTTTTAAAAACAAATATCTATTACCCTTGAGCAATAGAAACATAATAATAAATGTTCTCTCTCAATGAATACAATAATAATAATAATAATTAATGCTAAGCTTCAGCTGCGAAACTACAAATAAATAATTGCAAACAACAAGATACATTATTCATTCCTTTCACATCTATGATGAAATTATACGTAAAAAGTACATAGACTCCATAACTCTTCGACTAATCAATCTGAATCTCTCTTCCTAAAAAAGAATAAAACAATAAGGGGTGAACACTAATGCCTAGTAGGAATCTTATAGTTCTACAACAATAGCTAACACATAGATAGAAATGATTATGCATGCAAGGTGATACCATATAGTAGGGTAATATTTTGTAAGCTTAAAATATTGTACGCAGGGTATCTTTTTCTCAAAAATTTCTTTGAACATTTAGAGAAAAACTTGTAATCATGAAAATCATCCTTCATCATTAGAAAGACCATAAATCCTCTTTGAAAACAATTATGTTTAAGGAACAACATCATTTTAAATTTTTATCCAATTCCAAAATATTCCCCGTTTCATTTCCATTTTCCCCTTATACTATTTCCAATCACTACAACTCCATAATGTCAAAATCTAATTTCCTTTATGTTCAAAAGACAATCCTCATACACTCAACTCCAACTTGCCTAACAATTACCTCACATTAACGTTTGCATTACCAAATAGAATACAAGCATAACACAAGAATATCAATCCCTTTTTAATTCAATTTATTAATTATTTACAAAACAAAACTCATAATCTTCCATTATAGTCACAAGCAATCCATTGAGTGCATCATCACCAATCCCTAATCCAATTACCATTTTATTTTACATTTTTTCAATTAATTTCATATCAAATACAGGATCCAATAACAAGTCATCTCCATGAGTCACACGCTTTACCGGTCAGAAGCCAGAAAGAATGCAGAACCTCATACTTTACCGGTCACAAGCCGGGAGGAACGCGAAACCTCACGCTTTACCGGTCGCAAGCCGGAAAGAACGCGAAACCTTAACATACCACATGCTTTACCGGGCGTTAGTCTAGAAGGAAGACGGAACCTATCTCAAGCACCATGCTTTGCTGGCTCAAATACGGCGGGAAATGGACCCCAAGGTAACATCACAATCCATCATTACAATTAGTGGGCAATGCCAAAACATCTTCCATTATTTCCGTAACAAATTAGTTCAATACACATCCACCATATATTAAAATTCCATTTACATAAAAAGTACTAATATGTTCCATAACCTTCTTCATTATCCATCAAATCATTAATTGTTTTAACAAAAATATAACAACACATCCATAGAGTCATAAAACTTCATCTTTAAAGTATTCACAATTCTTAGGTTTCAAACTATTTCTTTACTTTTCCATATTATTATCAAGTCTTCAAAATTCAATTTTTACAACACATTGATTATCAATTACTACCCAAGGTCATAAATTAAATCTCCAACATTTAATTTCTTTGATACAATTCCTTCATATAACACCGTCATATTTCGCAATCTCCCATTTATCATTATTCACACTCATCTTAACCCAACATAGACTTAATTTCATAAATTTAATGTTAATTGAAGTATTCTTTATTTTCTAAAATAAAACTTCATAACTAGAGTTAAACATAAATTTGGATTTTTAGTTTTGAGGTATAAAATCACTTTCTAATTACACAATAAAATTTTTAAATCTTCACTTCATCATTTTATCACAAATCCCATATCATCCATATCATTAACAATTTCTTTCCCCTAATTTTGTTTCATATTATAACATGATTTATAATATCCACAATAAAAGTTCAATTGCAAATTTCTACATAATTTCCAAACACTTCCAAAATTCAATTAAACCTATATATGTGCAATTTAATACCTTAATTTCATGATACTACTTTCAATTTAAGCAAAATCATCAGTTATCTTCATGTACCAAGTTAGGGTTTTACGAAAAATCATAGTTTTTCATCCAAACACTTTTTATTCCAACTCTTCTATTAATTATACATCCAAACTCCTAAGCCCATAATCATAATCCAACTAGTAAACCCCAACATTTCAAACCCTAAGCCCCAATCTCATGATTTATCATAATATGCTCAAAAATATAAATTTTGTAGTTGTAAAAGGAAAATACCACAAATCTATCTATAAATGAGAGTATTGAAGGAGAACTAGAAACCCCTACCTCAAAGACCAAGCAAAGAAGCTAGATCAAAAACCTTTTTTTGAAAATCCAAAATCCAATTGGTTGAAAATGTTGAGCTTCAAGTAGTCTTCAATTTTTGGCAAGAGATCTTGGCCAAATCTTTGAGAAATGGAAGCTATTTAGGTCAAGAAATCAAGGGTTTTCGGACCTAGGGTGAAAGGAAGGAAGAGGAAAAAGGAAAGTGCAAAGAATGATCTAGAAAATCATTTTTTAAGTTGCTGAATTCATGCAGTCCACTAGAGCACCACTTTCTGCACTCGAGAGTACTTGTTTCTAGCACAGATACCAAAACTTCAAACGGGTATAACTCTTTCACCTGGACTCCATTTTAGGTCATTCTTGTGTCCAAATCGAAGCCCCGAAAACAAGATTTCCAATGGTTCTAGCCTCACACCCAAATTTAAAGTGTGGAAAAAGAAAAGGGCAAAAAAATGACAGCTGTTCATAGAAAGATTATCTGAATTAAAGTTTTTGGTTCAATCTTACTTTACCATCATGTTACCACTTTGATTAATGTCCCAAAATAAAACAAGGGAGCTTCAAACACAATAATAAAATGTCAAGAGCAATCCTACTAGTCCCAAAAATTTAGACTTAACCAAGCAGACCGCTCGAGCGTCCAATCTTCCACTCGAGCGAAGAGACCAACAAAGTCGACCGCTCGAGCAAACACTCCTGCGCTCGAGCGGGAATTCACAACTCTCAGAATTTCGGACAGACTGTAAAAGTACTAGGAGCCTTAAAGGCCGCTCGAGCTTCAACTCTTACGCTCGAGCGGAGGGAAAATTTTGGAGTGTTACATATCCAGTGGTGAAGTCCGGGTTGACCTGGACACTGACCTTGATAATTTGTTCGCTTGAAAGAAAAACCTATCTTTTTTGTTTGTCGCATTTTTTCCTTTTGTTTTTATGAAATGTAACCGGGCTATATGTCCCACATTTTGTACTTAATTTCCAATGAATGAAAGAAACTCTTCTTTTTCACATCTTCTTGTTCGGTTACAACACTTTTCTGCTTTATAGTATATCATTTTTACAGCAAGCCTAGCCGGCCTAGTTAGCTCGACCTTTCCTTATCATGCCCACCTTTTTCGGCCGAGATACTTATCTTGGCTGAAAAATAACTTGGGAAACTGCAAAACCTTTGTAACCAAGATTTTTTCCTTGATCCTCATCTCGATGAAAAGGTGTTGATCAATTCTGCCAACTTACTTGAGCCTAGATCCTTATCTCGGCTGAAGAATGAATTAAGTGTTGGTCAAATCCTGCCAACTAACTTGAGCCTAGATTCTTATCTCGGCCGAAGAACGAACTAAATGTTGGTCAAATCTTGCCAACCTTCTTAAGCCTAGATCCTTATCTCTGCTGAAGAAGAAAAAAGTGTTGGTCAAACCTGCCAACCTTCCTGAGCTTAGATCCTTATCTCAGCTTCAGGAAGAATAGTGTTGGTCAAACCTGCCAACTTTCATGAGCCTAGATCCTTATCTCGGTTGCAAGAAAAAGGTGTTGGTCAAACCTGCCAACCTCCTTGAGCTTAGATCCTTATTTTGGCTGAAAAAGAAAAAAGTGTTAGTCAAGCCTACTAACCTTCTTAAGCCTAGATCCTTATCTTGGCTAAAGAAGAAAAAGTATGGGTCAAACCTGCCAACTTTTCTTGATTACCCCCATCGGCAATAACTACGAACAACTTTTACAAACAGAGGAAAGAATTTTACCCAAAAAAAGTCTACTTGTTTTATTGAAAAAGAAAAAATTACAAGTGTTTTAAGAAAAAGCTAGAAATAAAATACTTTAAGATTGACCGTGTTCTATGGCCTGAGAATTGCTTTGCTATTCATATCTTCTAAGTGATATGCCCATTTTTCCGCTAAACCAATCACTTTATATGGTCCTTCCCAATTAGGTCCTTACTTGCCATCTCCAAGTACCAAAGTGTTACCCATTACTTTGCGCAGTACTCAATCTCCAATCTTGAATTGCCTTGGGTGCACTTTTTTGTTGTATTTCCTAGACAACTCTTGTTGATATGAGGCAATGTGTACTAATGCCCTTTCTCTTCTTTATTCTGCAAGGTCAAGTTCTAGGGCTAATGTCTCACCATTCAAGTTTGGATCAAAATTTTCGCTTCTCATAGTGGGGAGGCCCACTTCCAGTGGAATTACTACCTCCATGCCATTGGCCAAAGAAAAAGGTGTTTCACCAGTTGACAGCCGAGGTGTGGTACGCTAGGCCCGTAAAACATGGGGAAGCTCCTCAGCCCACTTGCCTTTTGCTCTTTCCATCCTCTTTTTCAGATCGTCTAAGACTACTTTGTTGGAGGCCTTAGGCTGGCCATTAACTTGGGGGTACGCTGGTGTAGAGTTGTAGAATTCTATTCTTCACAAAAGCCCCTAAAGATTTTGCAATCAAATTGAGTGTCGTTATCAGATATTAAAGCCTTGGGTAGGCCGAACCGAGTTATGATATTCTGCCAGACGAACTTCTTGACGTCTTTTTCTTTTATGGATGCGAGTGCTTTTGCCTCCACCCACTTTGTGAAGTAGTCCGTTGTTGTGAGAAAGAACTTTCTATTGCCTGGTGCGGTTGGGAGTGGTCCTACTATATCCAGGCCCCACATTATAAAGGGCCACAGGCTGGTCAAAGGTAGGAGCTCTCTGGCCAGTTGATGTATTTGATGCGTGAATTTTTGACATTTCACACACTTCTTGACATATTTCTCTGCGTCTGCTTGCATGTACGGCCACCAATACCCTTATGAAATTGCTCGGTCGGCCAGCGATCTTCCCCCTTGGTGGCTTCTGCAAATGCCTTTATGTATTTCGAACAAAAATGTCTCAACCTTGCAAAGATGGATACACTTCAAGTATGGTCCAGTGAAGGACTTTTTGTACAATGCTAGTGATGGGGAGAGCCAAAATAGCTGTGACTTTGTTCTAATTTTGTTGGCTTCCTTCTTTTCTCCAGGTAAGATGCCTTTTTTAAAAAACACTATGATGGGATTCATCTAGGAAGGGCCTAGATATGCGCAACATGCTTCGGCCACTTCTGGCTCCTCAATGCTTGGCCTAGGTAGGAAGTCAATTAACAATGGGTGTGGGATAGACGTGTCTGCCATTGACACAAAACCAGCTAGCTCATCTGCTTTACTATTTTCCTCTCGATCGATTTGCTCTATCCGAACTACTTCAAACTTCATGATCTCTTTTCTGCCCAAATCTTAGTACTTGGCCATTCTATCATCCTTTGCTTCGTAGTTGCCCGAAATTTGGTTGACTACCAATTGGGAGTCACTGTATACCATCAGCTCGGTTGCCTGCATGCGAAATGTCGACTTCAAACCCACTAATAATGCTTCATACTCAGCTTCGTTGTTGGATGCTAGAAAGCCAAAGTTGATTGCCTGTTCAATGGTCATGCCTTCCGGCGAGATGAGAACTATGCTGAGTCCTGCACTGTGTCCGTTAGAGGCTCAATCAATGTTATGACCCAATTTTTTTTTTTTAAAATAGCCAGTGCATAATTTAATTGAGCAAATTTTTGAATTTGATTGTTGTGTAAATTTTGTGTGGAAACAGTTTGGTTTTGTATTTTTTAAAAATAGTTTCCGATCTCAAAAAATTATGAAATTTTTATATGTTGTTCCCATATAAGTCTAGCACGTTGGGTAAACATTTCAGAATTTATTGATGAATATTTATTTTATAAAAATTCGTGAACTGATCGGTGTTCGGTCTAGTATACAACAGAATTTGATATTAAGTTTTGGGTATTTAGGCCATGACTTGAGATATGTTTAACTGTTTGGGCCTTTTTAATTATGTGATTGGTAGTAACTACATTGGGAGTTGTTATTATTTATTATATAGGGGTTATAATAAATATTTGATAGTTGATTTTATGGTGTGTACCATATGGTAAAAAGTTACATATTTTATAAAGAATGCAATGTGTATATTTCGTAGAGAGCAAAATATTATATTTTGTGGTGTACAAAAATGTTATATTTTGTGGTGAGAAAAATTATATCATTTTATAATTTATATTATAAAATTTTGAGGTATTATTACAAAAAAAAATTTATTTTGGGGAAACCATTTTTTTTTTCTTTTGGAAAGCCAAACCCACATGGGGTTGTCCCCTCATGTCTCTCTCATTTTCCCCTCCTTTTTGCTTTGCTCTTTGTTGTGCAGAGAGCTTGGCTTTCTCATTCTTTTCTCCCAGCATGTATCTCTCTCTCTCTCTCTCTCTCTCTCTCTCTCCCCCTCTTTCTTTATTCTCCATTGTTGCTTAATCTTTGAGCTCCAAATGGAAGTCTTTAGAGTGAGATTTTGTTAAAGCATTATAAATGAAAGTCGGAGAAATCGTTGTGATCTTCGCAATGGTAGTCACGGATTCATAATCGGGTAAGATTTGCCTTCCAGATTTGCTTTTCTTCATTATTTGAGGTAGGGACTTTCTTCATATTTTTACATTAAAGTTATGTTAGGGTTATTTTGAGAGAATATGTCATTTTAAGAGATATTGCATATATATATATATATATAATTTTCAAATTTTTGTTTGGTAATTTTTGGAAGAAAAATTATGATGAAATGTTAAGAATGTTGGCATTTTGAGATTGATTTTGGAAAAATCATTTTGTGTTGTTAATTTTGTAAAAAAAATCTGAAAATAAAATTTAAAGGTTATATGATTGTATTTACATCATATTATGATTAGATGATTTATTTTGAGAAATATAAAGTTGAAATATTTTTTTTATCTTTGATTTGGAATTTATTTTTGATAAAAATAAATTGATGTTGAGGAATATTATGTAAATTGTTAAGTTAGGATTATAGAGTTGTTTTGGGATTAAAAACTTTAAAAGTATTATATTCATGAAACTTTATGAAGATGATATGTTGATGATTAAGTTGTGTTCATTTTTTTTTTTTTTTTTTTTTTTTTTTGTGAAAATGAAAAATGTGAAATAGGACTTTTGAACTCATAACCTTGAAAATGTTACTCTTGGGTATATTTCATAATTTTTGATATAAATATCATGTTAATTAGTTAATTTTAGAAAACTTGTGAAAATTGTTATTTGTAGAGATTTGAGAGAAAAATGAACTATTTAAGTAGCTTGGCATGACATATGACTATGTTTAAAAGATGAGACATGTTAAGTTAGGTTTGATATAATTTATTTTGAAAATTTGTGAATATAATGAACTTACTAATTTGATGGATTAAATTAGTTTGGTTAATATTTTGTATCGTTTATGATAAAAGTGTGTTATTGAGATTATATCATAACTTTTAATATAGTAGGATGAAAATGGTAATATTCAATAAGTATGGGATTTGGTGAAAATCATTTTGGTTATCGTGATTGAGGTGAAACAAAAATTGATTTAAGGTTTTGTGTGAGTCCAAACAATGGAAAGTTTGATATATAGTTTGCTATAGAATTGTCTTGACATGACTAAATTGGGAATGTTGATTAACTTGTGGAGACTATATGAATGTGGATATTGTTGAATTATCTCTTGGAATTGTATTATGATATTACATTGATAGAGATATGGAATTTGATCACAATGGAGCATTGTGTGGTGGAATTGAAATTGGAACTATTCTAATGCATTGTTACATATTGCATTGCCATTTCATTTCATTGTTATCATGGATTTCGAATTGCAATTGAAAACTATTGTTTTAAGAAATGAATTGTTTTTAGTGAGACAAGATCATTTTGAATTGTTTTGGGTAAATACAATGGTAAGTCTGGCTAGGGGGTGTAATTTGATATTGGTTAAGTTGGCCTGAGTGTCCATTGTGAAAGACCAGAAACCGCGCGGCTAGGTGTCGAGCCTTCCAGTTAATACTGGTAAAAATGACGAATTACAAGTGTCGAGCCTTCCAGTTAATACTGGTAAAAATGACAAATTGGTAGTACTTGTATAGTCTACTTGCAGACACCAGCCTAGGGATTATCTGAATTGTATTTACCATCTTAGAATTTTATTGAAATTGTTGGCTTAATGTGTTTTCAAATTGGCATTGTGCGTAAGATTTTCAAAAGATGAGAAAAATATTTTGAGCATGACATGACATATGCATTCATCTCATAAGACTGTATAAAATGGATTTGATGAATTGTTTAATTATTTGATTCAATTGATAATGAGATAATTGAATGAATTGAAAAGGATGTCATGTTGCTATTTAAACATGTTTATTTATTTAAGTTAACTTGTTGTGGTTAATTAAATAAATTGGATTTAAAAGATTATGTAATAAAATCATATGGTTTTGACATGATATGATTTCATGTATATGTACGAGTATTTTGGTACCCGCATATTTTCTAATGTTTTAATATGAGATTGCTTGGTGAGCTAGTGGTTTTGCTCACCCCCTGCCTGTACATGTGTACAGAGAATGTTTTTCGGATTTGAAGATCAAACGATGGGTTTTACCATTTCATAAGTGCAATGTAGTGATGGATTATACTACTTTATTTGTTGTTTGGCTTAGTGTTATTTTTTTTATAAAGAGTAGTGTCATCTCTTTTATTATAAGCCTGAGAGCATTTCTTTTATTCGCATGTAAATGTCATTGTTGTATAATGAGAGGGAATATGTATATTTAATTATTCATCATTTCACCCAAGGATGAAATGTTATTTGTAAATGGACTTAATTAATGAATATTGGTAATGTTATCTGAGTGATAAAATACAGGGCGTGACAATCAACGAAGAGCTTCCACATCTCTCTTACAAATAACTTCCCGCAAATTAAGGGATCTGATAACGCCTTAGGATTAAGGGTTTCGCCGCCGACACTATTTTCGTCAAAGTTGATGTTTGTCGTTATGATCTGGTCCTCACTATTTAGGACTGGACTTTCAGCCGGGTGTTTGCTTGTCGTACTACAAGTTGCTTTTTCTTCCCTTTCTGAAAGGGTGAACGGTTTGTTATGCAGTTGGGTGCCCTGCTATGGGGGTTGCGCTATCCCTATGACATCTTCCCCCTTTTCCCGGTTAAGTCGATTGGGCAAACCTGATGGCTTCCTAGGGAAAATTCAGCCACGAAGTCTGCTAAAGCTTGTGCCTTTATTGCGGTTCTTGGCCGAAACTTAATGTCGAACTTCCCTAACTCAATTGCCCATTTCAAAATTCGTCCAGAGAAATCCGCTCTCTCAAACAAGGCTTTTAATCGGAAGGCTATTAAAATAATCACAGTGTGGGCATGGAAGTAATGCGACAATTTTCTGGAAGCCATTATTAAAGCTAAGGCCAACTTCTCCAACGGTAGGTACCTTGTTTCGGTGCCCAGCAATGTCATGCTAACATAAAAGATAGGCAGGTATGATATGCTCTCAGCCCGTAGCAACACTACGCTAACTGCATGTTGGGAAACTGTTAAGTACAAAAAGAGTTCCTCCCTTGGTATTGGGGTTACCAACAATGGTGGAGAGGCCATGTATTCTTTGAGGCTTTCCAAAGCGCGGTCGCACTCGTCATCCCACTCAAACTTGGCCTTCAGTGCCTGGAAGAACGGTTGATATCTATCTGATGACCGACTTATGAATCAGTTCAGAGCAGTTGCAAGGCTAGTGAGATGCTGTACCTCCTTGACTGTGTTGGGCCTCTCAAGATCTTGGATGGCTTTGATCTGAGATGGATCAGTTTCTATACCCCGATTGGTTACTAGAAAGCCCAGGAATTTTCCAAACCCCACGCCGAACGCGCACTTGGATGCGTTCAATCGCAACTTGTGGGACTTCAAAATTTGAAACATCTCGTCTAGGTTCTTAAGATGGTCCCCTTCATTTTTACTTTTGACCACCATATCATCTACGTAAACTTCCATTGTTTTACTTAACAATGGCTCAAACATTTTGGTGATCATTCGTTGGAATGTTGCCCCAGCAGTTTTTAGGCCAAAGAGCATAACCTTGTAATAATATAATCCCCTGGGAGATGTAAATGATGTGACCTCTTGGTCCAGTTTATACATAGCGATCTGATGGTAACTGCGATACGCATCAAGAAAGTTAAGTCGGTTATGCCTTGCAGTTAGGTCCACCAGTCGGTCTATTCATGGTAGAGGAAAACTGTTTTTCAGGTATGCTTTGTTGACTATTTTGTAGTCCACGCAAACATGCTATTTGCTATTTTTTTTTTGTACCACTACCGTGTTGGAAATCCACATGGGATAGTGTACTTCTCTGATTGCCTCTGCTTCCAGCAGGTTTCCCACTTCTTCTGCCACTATTTCTGTGTGGTGGAATGCCGATTGGCGAGTTCGTTGTATAATTGGTCTGGTGGTTGGGTGGATATTGAGTTGATGGCAGATGAAATTGGAGTTAATGTCAGGCATGTCATACGGCGTCTAGGCGAACACTTCGATGTTAGAGGTAAAAAATTCCATGATCTCTATTCTCTCGGTGCTAGACAGAGACGAGCCGAGCAAAAAGAACTTCTCTGGGTTTTTCCCATCTATCCTTACCTCTACCAAGTCTTCCATTACCTTCTATTCGGCTACTTTGCCGACTTTTGCAAACAACTCGTTGCTTTTTGGCTCTTCTTCCATTTGTACAAACCTTTTTGCAGCTGCCTGGCTGCTGTTTACTGTAACGAAGCACTATTTGGACATGATTTGGTCTCCTAAGACTTCTTCAATCATTCCGGTTTCGTTGGGGAACCATAACACCTAATGGTAGGTCGATGCCACCGCTCGCATGGTTTGCAACCATGATCTTCCCAAGATTATGTTGTAAGTGGAAGGGACTTTCAATATCTAAAATTTCACCTGTTTTGTTATCGATCCTACCTTGACTGGCAGAATTATCTTGCCAATTGGCCATTCTGGCATTGAGTTGAAGCCGACTAGGGGAGATGTTGTGGGTGCCAAGTCTTTTCCTCCAATTTTAGTTGCTTGAAGGTCTCGTAGTACATTATCTCGCTTGAACTCCCTTGGTCAATTAGGATCCGCTTGATGTTGAAATTCTTGACTCGCAGAGTAACCACTAGTGCGTCGTTGTGAGGGCTTTGCAACCTTGCTAAGTCTTTGTCAGAAAAGGTGATGATGTTCGTTGCCTCCATTTTTTTTCCCTTTTCACAGTAGATTGTGCACTTAGTACCTCCCTTATGTGCTCAACCTTTTTGGTCATCCCTCTGAGGTCACATACTCGTTCAGGTTCAATGATCCCATTTATTACATTGATTATGCCTTGGGGCGGACCGTCGACCGGCATCCCATCTGGCCTATTGTGGTCTTGGGGGGCTGGCTGCATTCCTCCTTCAATATATTAGTCCAGGTGGCCTGCGGCCACTAACTCCTCCATATGTTGCCTTAATGGCGTACAGTTTTCAGTTTGGTGCCCCTTTTCATCATAGAATGTGCAACGGTACCTATCATCGTAGCCCTTTTGCACTTCTCTCAACTTGGTTGGTCGCCAAATAAAGGGTTCATCGCGTATCTCGCTAAGAATCCGGTAGATAGGTTTATTGAATACCGTGGTGATGGCAGTGCAAACTCTCAACTTCCTTGATTGGGGGTCCTATTTGTTGGTTCGTCTGCCTCGCCCATTTTTGCTTAATTGTTCTTCCCACCCGACCGTGTTAACTTTTGCCACAAGTTTTTTGTCTGACATCGCTGTTGTGCCAACTTTTGCTTTGGTGCGCATGATATCTTATTCTACCGGAATATGCTGATGCACTCTTTCCATTAGGGCCTCCATTGTGAGGGGCGACGTTATCATCATTGAATCCCTCAATTTATTTCCAGCCGACAAACCTCATTTGTACTGTGCGATAGCTAGGTTTGTGGGACAATCTCCAATCTGATTAAAGTCTCCCAATACCGATTATTGTAAGACCTCAATGTTTCCTTCTCGCCCATGTTTATGAAGAGAAGCTGGTCAATCTCTACTGGCGTCTTGGTGTTCGTTCTGAATCTGGTCATAAATGCCTCCACTAGTTGTGCCCATGAAGCTATACTACCTTCTGGTAACCTCTAAAACCATGTTAAACCTAGGTCGCCAAGGTTGGAAGGAAACAGGATATACATTAGAGCCTCATTTCGCCGATACACGGCCATAACCTGGCAGAAGTGGCTCAAGTGCATGTAGGGGTCTAACTTCCCCTCATAAATAGTGAATTTTGGCTGGTGGAAGCCTAAGGGTAATGTTGTGTTCTCTATCGCCGGAACGAACGACGAGCTCTACAACCTCGCTAACGCTTTGTCTGCAGGTTCATAGGCAAGGTGTGGTTCTGGTATCCTAACTTTGACACTCCCATGTGTTCTAGGAGCCAACCGTTGCAGCGTTGAGACTCTACGGGGGTCGTGAGCCTGGGCGTCTTGTCTCCTTCGAGACCTTTCCTGTAGCATTGTACACAGGTCTGCCGACCTAGGCAACTCTGTGTGCCTAGTTGTTGTTTGGTACGAATGTGAGGGTCGATAACTGTTTCCCTCCGTATAAGACCTTTTAGTCCTCGTTCTCTCAAACCTGGAGTAACGAGTCCTGAAAGTCCTTGATTGCATGTCGTTTGTCCTGAGGCTTCTGCTTTCAGCTTGTGATGGTGTGACTTGCCTGTCACGATCTTCTAAGTGGCAAGAGTGCGTTGCCTTTGCGCCCTTCTTCTGTTGCCACCCCTTTGCCTTTTATCTGGCTCTTCATTGTCTCTATGTCTGCCGCCATCCTCTGTATCAATTCGTCTTGCTCCCTTACGCGATCCTCTAGAACCTGAGGATCTATCATCTACCTCTGCCTGTTAGGGCTCTGAGAGTGACGAGGGCTTGAACCCTGTCTTTCTCGTGTGTCTCTCCATAGGTTTCGTCGCTAAGGATCTAATTCTGCCATATGTAGGATAAAAGGTAAACCTTCGCGCATTCCACCTCCTTTCGGGGTTTGTCTATCAATAACAGAATGTGGTCAGTCTTCATTGTGCGCCATGGATTTTAACTAATAGAGGAAACTTAATCAAAAGGTTTGTTTTTTTTGTGACTTCTCACAGACGGCGCCAATTGTACGAGCACAGAAATAATCTTCTCGTATAATCCTGTTGATCAAGTTTGCACTCCTCCAAATGTTGTCGCTTTGCCACCTGAAAACACAAACGTGAGCTAGCTGGCGAGAGTGTGCCAGAAACCTCTCTGATGCCTAAGTCAGCAAAACAGATAATAGACACAAAAGCTCTGTGTATTTGAGAGTCAGAATTATGATATCTGTACATAGGTCCTGTCATGAGCTTTTGTAGATTTCGCTTGACACAATCCTAGTACGACTCCAACTCTCATTATAAAAGTCTTCCTAGAAATCACACTCCCAAGGATAATGCCTATCCTAATAACTCCCTACTCACTGCTAACCAAGTGAGATGGTTTTTACCTCAGCTAAGTTGGTGTGGTTTAACCGAGCTAGCTTGTCTCTGCCGTGCTCTCGACAAAATAATGATGTAGATAGCGCTCGGCCGAGCTAAACTTAGCTCGACTCTCGCCACTAATGAGTACCTCGGTCGGCTACAAGGCTTCCTTATGGACAGTTAGGTCGAAGCCTTGGCAACACAGCCGATTTGATTGATGTTAGCCTGCGCAAGATTGAGCTACTGAAGCCCTTATTACGGCCCATAACCCGGTCCTTTGCGCGGCCTAATTTATCCATATAAATTACCCTCTCAGAATCCATTGTACAAAATCATACTTGGGAATTAGTGGATCTTCCACCCAGTTCTAAACCTCTTGGATATAAATGGATATTCAAGAAAAAAATGAAAGCAGATGGTTCAATAGACAAGTATAAAGTAAGACTTGTGCTAAAAGGTTACTGACAAAAGGAAGGTCTGGACTATTTTGACAGATATTCCCCTGTGACAAGAATAACATTCAGTCGCATGCTTATTGCTATAGCAGTGTTGTATAATCTAGAGATACATTAAATGGATGTCAATACAGCTTTCTTAAATAGCGATTTAAATGAAGAGATCTATATGGAGCAACCCGAAAAGGTTGTAGTACCAGGGCAAGAAAAGAAAGTTTGTCGGCTTGTAAAATCTCTTTATGGATTAAAACAAGCCCCTAAGTAATGGCATGAAAAATTTGATCATGCTATGTTTACTAATGGGTTTAAGATAAACGAATGTAACAAGTGCGTCTATGTTAAAAACACTAACAATGGTTATGTCATCGTTTGTCTTTATGTGGATAACATGCTTATTATTGGAAGCAGTCAAAACATGATCAAATTAACTAAACAAATATTGAACAAAAGATTTGATATGAAAGAAACGGGGGTAGTAGATGTTATATTATGAATGAAAATTACTAAAACATCTGATGGATATGCATTATCTCAATTTCATTATATTGGGAAAATTCTTGGTAATTATATCAAGGATGATATGAATATAGCTAGAACACCTGTAGACATCAGTCTTTATTTATCAAAAAATAAAAGTGATGCGGTGTCTCAACTAAAATATTTCCAAATCATTGAAAGCCTAATGTACCTAATGAATTTCACTTGTTCTGATATAGCTTATGCCGTCAGTAAATTGAGTAGGTACACTAGTAACCCTGGAGAAGACCATTGGAAAACAATCATTCCGGTTCTTAAATATCTAAGATTTACTTGTGATCATGGTTTGAACTTTACTCGATATCCTACAGTACTGGAAGGCTATTGTGATGCAAATTGGATATCGGATACTAAATATTCAAAATCTACTGGTGGATATGTCTTTACTCTAGGTGGCGCTGTTGTTTCTTGGAAATCCATGAAACAAACATACATCACACGATCCACAATGGAATCTAAGTTCATTGCTTTAGACAAAGCAGGAGAAGAAGCAGACTGGCTTTCTCCAATACCTAGAAGACATTCTAATGTGGCCAAAACCTGTGCCAGCTATTTGCATTGATTGTGATAGTCAATCTGCAATAGGCAGGGCACAAAGTCATATGTAAAATGGTAAGTCTCAACACATTCGTCATCGACATAATACCGTAAGGCAGTTACTCTCAAATAGAATAATCTCAATAGATTATATAAAATCTAAGGAGAATATTGTAGATCCGTTAACAAAAGGTTTGACAAAAGAGCAAGTGTATAGTTCATCAAAGGGGATGGAATTAAAGCCTATTACATAAGAGTCATCATAATGGTAACCCTACTTAAAGACTAGAGATCCCAAGAACTAAATTCAAAGGGACGACTAAGTTATGTGTGGCTCGCCAGAAATCACTAAGGGATTAAAAATTCCCAACCCATTCCTATGGTGAGAGTGATATCTGCAACATGTGTTGTATGCAGAGGTTTAAGGATAAACTTTGCTTTTAATGATTATTTATATCTTGATTAGGTATAAAAATCTAGAAGAGTATAAGAGATACTCACAATAAGAATCACCTATATGAGTGTCGAACTGGGACTGGTTCTATGAGAATAAAGAGACTAAATTCTCTAGAAGCACTCATGAATAACAAGGAGCGTTCAAGGCCAAAATGAACACAACTATGAGAACCACGATGTGTCAAAAGATATTTTGTGTGAAATCTATTGTCTTGGCTTACATAAACGGCTGAACAATTCAAGGTATCGCGTCCATTGGTTAGCTAGTAAGTCTGATAGGTTATCACTAGGGAAGGTTCAAGGCCGAAAGCTACCTATCCTGATGTAAGATATTTTCCATTTATACTCTTTTGACAAATTCTGCATTTTCGTTGTCATCAAATTTCATTCATGTAAGGGATTGTAAGAAATGGTCTTGGAAACATCAGATTTTTCCTCAACTTTGGTCTAATTTTTAGGTGGGACCCATGCGCCAAAGTTGGCAGATCTAAGTGGTAACACGTTCTATGCCATGTTGTGATTCACGTATTATATTTGGTTGCTCAAAACCATTATCAGGTGAATGAAAAATTAAAGTCAAAGTGAGCTTCATGGAAATGGTATATTGGTGAAGTTTCCTTAAAGGTTTGTCCCACATTGGTTTGGTGGGCAAACTTTTGTGGGTTTATAAGGCATGGGTTTGCAACTTGGGGAGGGCCCTAAGGAGTACCCAAGTTTTGTGGAAGGGTCAAGTTATGGACAAAGTGGGCTACCTAAAATAAACACGCGCGCGCCGTTGCTGCCAGTCGGGCAGGTGTGTGGTGTGAGGTTAGGTTGGGCTTGTCCAGCCCAATGCTTATCTTTTTGGACCAAAAACATTTTGGATTTTTATTTTTCTAAAATTAAATTCTTACCTTTTTTGAATTTAAATTTTGAAAACAATTCCGAAATGGTGTCCAGATTATTCCTACACCCAAACAGGTCCATATATGTCCAATATAAACCGAACAGATTCAATTATCTGTTCAAAATTCAAACCAAACAGGTTGTATCTGTTCAAACAGTGCCTAATAGCTACAGTACCTGTTCAAACAGATCTGCTACCTGTTGAATTCAAACCGAACAACCATCTTTGCACATTTATATAGACAAATCCCTCATTTGATTTTTCACTTAAAATTTTCGTCCTCAATCTTGCAATTGTTCTCTCTGCATTTTGCTGCATTATTCTCCTATGAGAAAGAATATAAACACAAAGTGTGTTCGTTGTGCAAACAGTTTGTAGTGCTCCTACTGTTTGCTGTTGATCATTTTATCCTGGGAGATAAACATCCATAATCTGAAAGCACCGTGGAGAGGACGAATCTATCTTAAAGGCACAGTATTAAACACTGGACTTGATCAAAATTTTATTCGAGAAAGTTAATAAGGTAAATAATTAATTTACTTTATGTTTTATTTTTTTATCAAATTTTGATTTTGTTTTTTTATAACAAGATAAGAATCTGTTGTTTTATTTTATTTTATATACTATTTTGATTTTTGTAATCAAACAGTTTCTCTTATTTCTTTAATTCTTCGAATACAGTGAGAATTGTCCAATACATTCATCATGGCAGAATGCAAGTTTCACTCAAAATGAATTCAATAATTGTCAACACAGCATATTAGATACTATGGTAAACTGTGAGTTTGGAGTTTCTAATTACAAACATATTAAACTTACATTTTGAGCACAGCCACTTATAAATTTAATTTTTTTTAAAACACCCTCTATATTCCAAATATATGTACATTCCTAACACTTCAAATTCTAAACCGATGTACATATATATATATATATATAACATCAAATTTATGTTAAATTTTTTAAAAAAAGATTTGATGTAAAAATGAAAATCTGTAAATTTAAAAAAAAAAGATTTGATGTAAAAATGAAAATCTGTAAATATTGAAATCTGTTTTGCAAGAGTCCCACATTGCTACAATACATGTGTGAGACTTCAATACCATTTCATAAAGGCATCTCAGTATGTTGGTTCAGTTGCACAGACCTCAAGCATAGAAACTTGGGGCTCTTTGGTGCTTATAAGACCGCTGTGTTTGGTTTACAAAATTGAAAGAAAAAAAGCAAAAGCAAATCAATTCTGAATGAAATATAATTAAATTTCATTTACGTTTGATTTATATTTGTCATTTCTTCTTCTAAATTCGTCTACCAAACACAATCCAAGTTGAAACTCAAATTGTGACGGCTTTTGTTACTGAATTCGTGAGTTTGAGATCACATGGAAAATTGATCTAACCCTCGGTAAGTGTAACAAATTTGTAGCATACCTCAAAATATTTCTCATGTTTTCTTTTTCAGGACAGAATCAAATTCAATTTTGAGGGTTGTGATTGTAAAACGTACATACTATAAGCTTCATTACGTGCACACTGACCTCAATCCTTGGGAAGAGTCTTTGTCCTAATCATACATACTATATTCATTATATGAACAGATGGACAATATTATTAAGTACCACAATTTTAAATTAATCCATTTTACATAACAACAGCAGAAGGGCTCACATACACCTGCGTGGAAAAAGAAGAAAACAGCAATAAACAGGCACCATGAAGATGCCTCTTTCTATTAGTCATTGCGTGAGAACTCAATGCACTAGACTCTTGTTAAAACATTGATTCCAGAGGTAGTTTTCGTGACTTGAATCCATTAGTCACATACCCGCTGTATGATTATAACCTACTCATTTTGAGAGGACCCATCTCCTTTGCCTTGGCCCTCAGTAGGTGCTTCTGTACCTTCCCAGTAGATGTCTTTGGCAGAGGTCCAAACACTACTGATTTTGGAACCCAATAAGCAGGCATCTTAGAACGACAGAACTTCATTATGTCCTCTGCCAAGCGCTGTTCGTTGGATTTGTTTACCCCTGGCTTCAATGTCACAAAAGCACAAGGCGACTCTCCCCACCGCTCATCTGGCCTTGCCACCACTGATGCCTCTAAAACCACAGGGTGTAAATATAGTGAATTTTCAATCTCCACACTACTAATGTTTTCGCCTCCAGATATTATAATATCCTTCGATCTGTCCTTAATCTCTATATACCCATCTGGATGCTTTATGCCGAGGTCCCCAGAGTGAAACCAGCCATTCGCAAAAGCCTCAGCATTTGCTTTAGGATTTTTCAAGTATCCCTTCATTACAGCATTACCTCGCATCACAATCTCCCCGACAGTAGTTCCATCAGCTGGTACCGGGATCATATTTTGGGTGTTGACAATATTGAGGCCCTCCAAGCCGATATATCGGATGCCTTGGCGGGCATTAAGCCGGGCTTGAGTTTCCTGGGGAAGCGAGTCCCATTCAGGCTTCCATGCACAGACAGTGGAGGGTCCATAGGTTTCTGAAAGGCCATAAGTGTGGGTGACACGGAAGCCACATTGGGACATTGCAAACAGAACAGGAGGGGGCGGGGCAGCACCAGCTGTCATTACATGGACAACACGAGGCAGGGGAACGATTGTTTCATCTGGTGAAGCATTTACTATTGTATTGAGCACAACAGGTGCAGCACAGAAATGGGTCACCCCATGTTTGGCAATGGCTGAATAAACCGCCTTCGCTGTGACCTGTATAAATGCAATGAACATGGTCAAGGAGAATGAATATGTGAAGTGAGCAACTAGCTTGTAAAAAGAGAAAGTGATGGAATCTACAATTGTGATAGCCTGTAATTAGAGGAAAAGCAGAAGTCCAACAGCATGGAATCTACAATTGCATCAATATTCTCCTTCATCTTTTTCTTTAAAATAAATAAAATAAATAAATAACAGATCAAGATCAAAAGGTCATATAAGTAGTTGAATCACGGAGTTACCTGTCGAAGGCATATGTTAGTCCCACAAACAGCTGCAAGTGTCCAAGTGTAACACCAACCATTACAATGAAACAGGGGTAAAGTCCATAGGTATATGGCTCCTTCATTCATCCCCCATACTAGAGCACCACTCAAAGACATGAGATATGCTCCGCGATGGTGCAACACTACCCCTTTTGGGCTGGCTGTGGTACCAGAAGTGTATCCCAAAGAAATACTATGCCATTCATCCTGTGGTGGTTTCCAAGCAAACTCAGGGTCACCAGTTTCCAGGAACTTTTCATATTCAATTGCCCCTCTTCCTAAAGCATATTTGAGTGACTTTGGATCACAGCTTTCATCAGCTATGACAATCAGCAGTGGAGGCTTAAAACTGCTTTTCTTTTTCTCTTGCCAAATTTTCAAAGCTTCCTCTGCCAAGGGAAAAAACTCTTGATCCACCATTACAACAGAAGATGATGAATGTTCTAAGAGAAAAGCAACAGTTGATGCATTGAGCCGAATGTTGACAGGGTTTATAACAGCTCCAGCCATCGGAACTCCAAAATGAGCTTCATAGAGAGCTGGAATGTTTGGTGCAATGACTGCCACCTGCCAGCATATATTAGAAGTGAAGAGTAAGCTGGAAAGCGCCAACCAGCTGAAACAACATTAACAAGTACATAAGTCCCTTTTATGCAGCATTATTGCCAATACCATTATTTCTTACATGTACTACCCTTGAAGACAACTATTTCAATTTCAGTAGATAATTAGAAGAACTCAGGTGATTTGGTCTGGTTCTCTAGCTTGCCAATATCATCACTTTCGTTCCATATCTTTGAATTGGAAAATGGATGAAGAAATAGTCTAATAATACTAAAGAAGTCACAGATGCATTGAGGTTGAAATGCACTGCATCAGAATGGTGTAAAGCCATGATGCCTAGATTGAGGGAAATGATAATGAAAAGATTGTTAGTAAGCTTGAACACATACTTATATTGGTGAAAGGCAGTGGGCAACTGAACCCTAAACCCTAAACCCAAGATGTCCACATTAATGTACCTATGGGCAACCACTTCCTCTCAATACAGACATCTTGCAGGTACCATATTAATGCTATGTGGTTGCCAAAGTGGCTTCATTGGCGTTGCATAGCTCGACATATATTGTTGGGCCTATTTTTTAACAGCTTAAACTTAGGGAACAATTGCCAACTTAACAAGGTATCAAAACTCAAATTGGAGGAGGTTCTCTATTAAGTTGTGTTATATTATGAATTGTTGTCTCCTTGATGTTTGGTGGTAGTACTTGGAAGAACAGTCATAAGACTGTAGTACATCTGGTGCTTGAGAAGAAGAAATGGGACTGTTTTTGCATTGTTCTCTCTGAATAATATTAATTTTGTTATAGCTGGGCCCCTATACCATCTCCAATTAACATGTCCCACATCTCCAAAATCATCATAATATCATTCTTCGTTGTTAATAGCTTGTCAAAAGTGATAAAAAATAAAAGATAACAAAATCAATAATAATATTAATTTAGTGAACTTAGCAATATTCATAGCACACTAGTTAACAAGAATAACTTATTCCCCAGAATCTGAAAACGATCCCACTCTATTATTCTACTCAAACTTTACATCCCTTAACACTGAATCAATATTTAACTATTAGCCACCCTCCTCGAAGATAAAATTTTGCAACCAATAATAGAATTATTTATATGCCTAACATGTGCTTGTTACTGACATAATTTTATACATTGCTCTATAATTACATCAGAACCCAGAGAAGTCAATATTCAGTCACCCTCGAGCCTCAACGGTCAGATTTGGCAATCAATAATAGAATTATTAATACCATTGAAAAGTGCTTATCTAAGATATTTTATCATTCCAGCCCAATCATCCAACAAAAGCGGTACCAAATACAACTTAGAGAAAATGAATAAATACACAAAATAAAAATTAAAGAATTATTAATACAACTAACAAGTGCTTAATCAACATATTTTATCATCAGAGAGCCCAATCGGCCAACAAAAGCGGTGACAAATCCAACTTAAAGAATATGAATATATACAGAAACATATCTTGTATAATTATATTTACAAATGTACACATACATGTATAACATCAGACGAATAACATAATCTAATCCACTGCTAATTTTACATTTCATCAAAACTCCACAAATTGACAGGTTTCATATTAAAAACAGAGTTCAGGATGTCAAATTTCATCCAAATGTTCAACTTTATCCAGAAATAAGAGGCAATACAATCAGTACCTCAATCTATAAATTTTTATTAATAGAAGAACAAAACAGAACAGTCGAGAGAGCCAGATTCAACAATTTGGATTAATTGAGATGAGTTATACATTTTCCGGAAAAAAATACGAAAAGAAATGTAATCCTCGAAATTTTCTTCTATATATTTTATTTCCACAGTTTCTCAGCTTTTCTCAGTAACCAAACGGATGCTAAAACGGAAGAATACAGTTCGAGAGGTAAGGTAAGTATAACTTTGTCCAGAAATAATAAAATCAGTAGCTCGTTCTCTAAATATACGATAATAAATGTAATCGTCAGAATTATCTTCTCTTTCTTTTGTTTACACATTTTCTCACCGTTTCCCAGTAACCAAACGGATGCTGAAACGGGAGAAGTCAGGTTGAGTTGAGAGGAGGAGATAGATAAAATTACCGTGTTACCGAAGCCGATGGAGCGGCGGGAGAGAGAGGAGGCTAATCGACGGCAACGGAGGTAGGTGTGGTGCCAGGTGTAGTGCAGAGATCCATGGACAACCGATTTGCGGTTGGGATGAACCAGAGCAGCCCTCTCTAGAAACCACAATGGCGTCAATGCAGTGTAGTTCGCTGCGTTCTTTGGTAGATCGTCTATGTCTCTCTCCACCGCCATTTTCTGCTCTCTCTCTCTCGATATCATACATTACATAAGGTGTATTTTGCTCACGGCCTCTTTTGCGTTGACTTAGAAGTGATTATTCACTTTTAATTTATTTTAAATTATATTATTTTTTATATTATTTACATGTTTTTTTTAAAAAATAAACTTTTAACTATCTCTAAAACGCTACATTCCCATAATTGTGAGAAAGTCAACTCTTCAATTGTTTGAAAAGTAAAATTATAAATTAAATGTTGAATAATGGATTGGTAAATAATTATCTCACGTTTTGAATGTTTTCATGGTTTTAATTTATTAGTTGATTAAAAAATATTATTAAATATTTATATTATGTATAATATTAATTTATATAATAATTTATATATATAATATAAAATAATTTTATAATATTTTCATATATATAATTATTAATTTGTAATAAATTTCACATTGTAAATCTCTTTTATATTTATTTTTATTTTGATATTTCATTAGAAGTTAAAAAAATATATATATTAATTATAGCAGAGTAGAATAATTTCAAAGATAGATTATATATTTCAAAATTTAATCCGCAATTAATGAATAGATCAGTGAGATTTGGTTTATTTTGGTAGATTAGATGATATTTTACATTGTTCTACTTGTAAGTTATATTATAATTTAGTTCATTTTTGTTTTGTATAGGTTATGTACATTAAAAAAAATTAAATTAAGTTAATTTAATTATCGTAACTTATTTATTTTATTATATTTATTTTTAAAATATATATAATAAATGTATTTTTAAAAATAAATTATATATTTTTTAGTGATAGACATAACAAATGGAACTTGTTATGATTTTTGAATCAATTTAATATTTTACATAAATAATATACATAAAAAATTTACAAAACAAACTATTCAAATTATAACAGTGGCGTTTGTAGAATACAAGCTTATTTGATTTTGGTTTCCATAAAATACTTTTCAGAAAATTCTACTTTTTATTTTTCATAGTTTTTTGTTTTCAATGAAATTTGGAGATTTTTTTTAAAATCCCTAATATTAAGATTTTATAGCATAAAGAATATTCAATATTTTCATAATGTCTAAGGTCTCTCAATATCGATCTAGAGAAAATTCGATCCTGGGAATTTTTCTAGATGAATTTTCTCTGGATTTCACAGAGAAATTCTGGTTCATACAGAATTTCTCTAGATGAATTTTCTCTGGATTTCACAGAGAAATTCTGGTTCATAGAGAATTTCTTTAGATGAATTTTCTCTGGACTTCATAGAGAAATTCTGGTTCACAAGGCTTCATTATTATTGAGAATTTCTCTGGATTATAAATTTGAATTGTTGAGAATTTCTCTAAATTATAAATCTGTAATTTATTACATGGTGCATTCATAAGGCTTCAAAAATTTTATGCCTTGTTCTTACCTGATGAAGAGAAAATTCAAAGCACTCCAGAGAAATTCAAAATTTCGTTGCTTTGTTCTTAGAAATTCAAAATTTCTCTACTTCGTTCTAGAGAAAATTTAAACCACTCTAGAGAAATTCTTTCTCCGGAGAAATTCTTTGATAGCCTTTATCATAATCAGCATCTTTTTTCTACATCAAATAAGCAGCTGTAGCAGCACCGTAAAAGTCATAGAAGCAACATCACTTTAATAGCATCAACACAGATGCACAACAAGACAAATGATTAACTAGAGGTAGCCTGAGGAAATAACAGTATCAACTCCACTCATCAATGGCTCGATTTGACCCTTTTAAAATAAGCTGGACAACAAGCAGATACAACAACTACAAACTAGCCACGTATGATCTCACTTGAGTCAACAACAACTCAAAGAAAAGAGAAAAAAACACAGCTACAACTCTAAAGAAATTCTGAAAATCCAAATTTCTCTAGACTGGACTTCTCAAAGAAATTCAACAGACTTGATCATCTTCAAACAATCTCTCCATGAGCACTTCTCTCCCAAGCTCTTCAACACAACGTGCATTAAGCTATATAAACCATATATGATCAAAGAGTTCTAAGAAATTCAAAAGAAAAATAGGCGAAAAATAATAATTATAATTTTCTCTGAATTGTAATAACAAGCTTTTAATTTTCTCTGGACTCAAATAAAAGTCCAGAGAAATTCACTTTCAAGATCAAAAACACATTAACATCAAAAGACAAAAATGCTCTTTCTATTCACTTTACCAAGAAAAGAGAGAAAGTGAGAGAAAATCCATGGACATAGAGTTCTATGATTCCGTCATCATCATCATCTTCTTTTTCTTCTTCTTCTTCTGTAATGTTTGTAGGACTAAAATCAAACTCAACTAGAAATACAGTTCAATAAACATTGACCATATGCCTTAAGTTCATCATATTGATCATGAAAGTTTTCATCATACAGACTGCAACATTCATCCAAGTAGAAAACACAATTCATCCCTTTGCATATATCGAAATCTGCAATAGAAAAGAGTAGGAGCAATCTATACCCACCAACAATACTCTCTCACCCAAATCTGTCACTTCAGCCTATCTGAGCTCTTCTTCATTCAGCTTATAAACCTTGAAACAAACAGAGAAATTCTTTGGATTCCAGTTTAGAGATTTTCTCTGGATTTCTGTAAAATTTCTCTAGATTTTTTCTAAATTTTCTCCGAGTTTCTGAATCGCGAAATATAAGTGTCACGATCCAAACCCGCCCCTATGGGTTTAGCACCGTAACCGGCCAGTAATCCCTGATTACCAAAGGCCTGCTTAACAGTAATGACAATAATACAGAGTAAAGGGGCTGCGGAAGCCAAAACAGTAAATAAAAAATGTCCAATGAGCTGTGACAGTCTGAATGCAAAAAGACTTTCATGAACAAGTCATATTTATAACCAAAACATATGTACATGCGACATATACACAAACATCCATGTCAGGGACCAAATCCCTAACTAATTGTACAATCAAGTCTTATTCATCTAATACAAAACAGAAACAGAAGGGTGAATCTGAACACCCCAAAACAGCCGTGGCTTGAACGAACTTGGAACCTCGAGGTGAGGCACAGTGGTTGGCTTGACAAAACAAGAGCTAACCCGACGCTCCTAGTTCCGGTCCGGTGCCTGGACACCTATATATGTATATAAATAGTGAGCTAAAGCCCAGTGAATAACATATGCGTAAAGGGGTTAAGAATGAATGTCCTTCCAGTAATTAAACAGTCATATCAGTCACTTAGAAACCATAACAGTCATATGTGATGTATCCCATAGCAAAGCAGCACAGTAGATCTTAACAGACCGAACAGTCAGTTGATGGCCATCATAACAGTAACAGTAGTGGTTCCAAACATGAGAACCGACAGATAGCTTTGTGACAGTAGCAGTAACAGTAAATTACTATGAATGCCACGGATACAGTTTACAAGTAGGACAAACATTCATTCATTAAACAATAACGGTTCAGTAAGCAGAACAATTGATCATTCAGAAAATAATCATAATTGAACATATCTTTACAATATTGTTACTCACAGAGCACTGAGCTATAAGCAGTTAGTGGGCGTCCTCGGGTGCCAACCCTACACGGTTACAGAACGAACACACACTAAGTTACACACTTGGGAATCAACAACTTAGTCCCTATCTTGACTCGGTGTGGTTCTACATCGATATCCTCATAAAGATGCCTTAAACTAGGCTTAGGAATGCCTAGGATGAAATGATGATGCAAAGATGTACTTTAAAACACTTTAAGCCATAATATAACATGTTTTGAAAATTAATTTGAAAAATCAAAGCCCAAGGGTAAGCCAATTAGACACGAATTTCAAATAAACTTCAAAAACAAGATGTACGTTTAACATGCATGTGTTCAATTGAATTCAAAGCTTCTAACACATGATTAAATGAGTCAATCCTTCCAAAAACATGATGAATTCATGAACTACAACTAGAAAATGGACATGTATGTGAGGATTCTCTAAAAACAACCTCAAATTCCAAGAACATGTGCATGCATGCATGAATTAGCTACTCAAATCAACTCTTTAAGTCAATTCTTGACTTAGATCACCAATTTACCATGAACCATGCAAGAAGTAGCTCAAATTCACAATTAAGAAAGTGATTTTCTTACCTTAGGTCTTAAATTCTAGGTGTGATAGCTCAAATGTGCAATTCTCATTCAAATCTTCTAAGTTTCAAGCCAATCTAGATGAACTCAAGCTCTTTCTCTTACTCTCCTCTCTCATACGGTTTGGTCTAGAAAAAAATGGCTGAAGAGGTGATAAGCTAAGTGTATAAATTGAGCCTCAAAGAATGCTAATGAAAGTGGCCCACTCAATGGCAGTATTGTAATAAACTTGAACTAATGTAATTTAGCTTTATTTAATCTAATTTAATCATACTAAATCACATTTCAATTAAATCCACCATAAAATCACATAAATTCTAATTAGTATAAAATACCAATCAATTTTAGATTCGGCCGCCGATAAGGCATTTAATTTACAGTTCGAAACTTAAAACATGAACAGATCAATCAAATAACAAACAAATAGAAATGCAAGTAAAGCAATATACTCATGCATTCAGTTCAGAATTTCAGTCAAATCAGTTACTTATCATTCTCAATCACAGTTTAGCATTAATCAGAGGTGAGGGTTGTCACAATAAGATATTAAGGGAACTAGAAAAGAAAAAAGTAAATAGGTTTTTAACCATGTTAAAAAATCAAATCACCACTGTTACCAAATATATAATATACTCAGAGTTGATGAAAAGCAAATAGGTATTTAACCATGCTAAAAAAATTCAAAAATTGAACTTTAAACAGAACACATTACTAGTAAGATCAGTCTCAACTTCATCTCATTTGTCGCCATCTTGAAATCGCAATTATTTTCTCCATTCACTAATTTCTGCTGAAAAACACTTGGCGGCATCAAACTTAAACCCTAAATCAAATTATTCAAACATAAAAAAAGTAAATACTTCAAAATTCAAAATTCAATCAACTATACATATATATATATATATATACAGATATATACAAAATTGCAAGTTGTTTGTCTCAGACCTTCGAGATTGGAATTAGAGTCGCCATTGTCGTTGTCATTGGCACTGCAATTGAACTCCTTAGCACTAATGTTGAGCAATTTGCACATTACAATCTTGGGCTAGAAGAGCTGTAGGCAGGTGCAACCGAAACAACATATTTCAACCCAACTTCTCTGCAATTCCTCTTAAGTCATCGCAAAGAAAGAAAAACAGCAACCCTAGAAATTCGAAGAATTCTAGAAAGAGAAAACATATACATACATATACAAAGAGAGAGAGAGAAACGAGGTTTGATTTGAGAGAGTCAAATTTCTCTGTGATATATGAGCGTGTGGTTGAGGGACTTTAGACATTATAAAATAATATTATGGATCTTTTCTATTACAAAAAATGAGAGAAGGATTTTAGACTAATTTTTTCAATTTTTAAATATTTTAAGTAATTTTAAAAATTTTTAGACATTAGATAAATACACTTAAAAAGTGTAATATTTGTGAAAATTTTCTTTAAAAATTCACTAAATACCAAAAATATATAAAATATATATATATATATATGAAAATTACATTTTTTGTATTTTGTGTATTTATTATTTTTTTAAAATATTTTACCTATTAAAATAATCTAAGTAAGGTGCATTTAAAAAAGTAAAAAAATTATTTAAAATTTTAAAAATAATTACTAAAAATAAAAAAATATATAAAATATAAAAAAAATTTAATTTTTAAAAAATTAAATTCAAAAAAGTAAAACTAAACGCACCGATAACACCGCCAAATCTAGAGTTTGGTCCAAAGAAGACAGACCCATTTAAGAAGGCGGCTCCTCCTATGTGGTTCCTCCGAATCAGGATCCTCTCCTTAAACTTTCTACTTGACTTCTTATTTGTTGGGTCATTAGGTTCATTTTTAGGCCCAATTTTGATAATCCGAATTGTTCACATTTTAAGATTTGTTGAGTATATCATACCTATAAAAAATCAAGTTGATCGGATATCAAAAAGCATGTGTTCGGAAAATTGTTTATTAAATTTTTAAAAAAAATAATTTTTAGTTCGATGATCCGAACATATACTTTCTGATATCTGATCAACTTGATTTTTTATAGGTATGATATACTGAACAAATCTTAAAATGTGAACTGTTCGGATTATCAAAATTGAGCGTAAAAGTAGATCCAATAGCCTAACAAATAAAAAATCAAAGAGGAATTTAACGGAAAGGATCCTGATTCGATTCCTCCAGGCATATATGGAAGTGCAGGTCCACGGATCTTATTTCGGCCATAGAAATTATTGTGTATATTGTTTTATTATTATTTTTTTAAAGTGATCTGATTATAATTATATAATTTTATTATATTTATTTTAAAAAAATAAAAAATAAGTATATTTCATCAGGAAACTTAGAATAACAGATATATTAGGAGGTATATTTATTTTTAAAAAATAAAAAATAAATAATAAGTATATTTTTATAAATAAATATGTTTTTATAAATAAATAAATAATATTATGAAATTATAATTATTTTTTGATCAATATAATTTTTATTTATTTTTATAGTCATGCACTACACAAATTGGCAAGATTGACATGGAAAAAAACAAAAATTAGACTAGGCACCAAAAGCTTAATTGCATAAGAGTATCTCCAATGCTTACTTAAATTTTTCATCAAATTTTAGTAAATATTTGAGTAAAAATTTTATTTGATATCATATGTTCCAACACTGATTTTTTAATTTTCATCATACAACTAGTTGACCGAGTGGACATCTTGGAGAATGTCTGAGTGGTTGTCCGACTGGCGTAAATTGACGAAATCATGATATAGGCAACTTTGCAAGACCGGTTGACAAGGCGGTTGTCCGGGAGGACAACTGGCCGATCATTCAGTGTACAGTCTCCAACGACTATTTATAGTAATTTAATGAACGATAAAGCTTTTCTCAATTTAATGAATTTTTTGGTTTTTTCCTTATTTGATATGGGTTTAATGTTAGCGTTGGAGCAAAAAAAAGTAGGCGTGTTTTATCAAATTTAAATTTGATGAAATATTTGATACAGGGTTGGAGTTATATTATAATTATTGTAATTTTTTTTAAAATTTTTGTGAAATATGCATGTGATAAATATTTATAATTCATATGGGTTATTTTACAATTTATGTAATTTTTTTTAGAATAAATTACAAATACATTATATGAGATTTGTTTAAAATACAAATTATCTCCTATAATTCTAAAAATTGCATCCCACTCTTTAAAGTTTTTAATTTCATAACAAATAGCATCTTTTGTTAATAAATTATTCAGTCAATTAACAATTTTTAATTATGTTAAAATTTTATTTTAATTAATAATTTAATTAATTTTTTTATTGTATAAAAGAGTAGTTAGAAATTTTATTTTTTTAATTAATTCTATCAAATTAAAATTCTAATAATGAGATATTTAAAAAATTTTAAACTACAAAGATAATTTATATTTTAAACAAATTATATTTATAATTTTTTTTAAAGACTCATGTTCTTGCCAAACTTGCCAAGTCATTTTTTATATTTGAATCGGTGAGCATCTAACCGAAACATGTGAGTGAAGCAATTTAGGGTTGGTTTGCGAAGTGGGCTAGTTTTTGGTTTTTTTGACTATTTTAGCATGAGGTTAAAAAGTTTAGTTTGGAAAAAGTTTTTGATTTTTTTGATTTTTTTGTGAGAAAAAAAATGTAATGATTATGGGTTGGATGTAATGTTTTATCTTATTAGACTAAAAAATCTATTTTATTTTTCGTGATTAAAATAGTCAAAAAAACCTCAAGTTGAGCTTCCCAAACGAAGCCTTAAGATGTGAAAAAACAGAAACACTCTATTTTTCGTACTTTTTAAATAGAGTACATAGATGTAACCCCAAAAAAAAAAAAAAAAAAATTGGACAACCCCCAAAAGCTCATAACAACATGCAAATAATTCTTATCAATGGATGACAAATTTGACTACAATCAATAAATTTTAGCAGGAGGTACTAAGCCCAAGTTTGGAAAGTCCCAAATAATTTATCTTTTTATCTTTTTATTTTTTTTTCATCACATCATCTTTCTATTTTTCTGCACATCTTTTCATAAAAAAACAAAAAGTGCACTTATTTAGGTCATCCCAAACAACCCCTTAATAAGTTAAGTGCGTTAGATATTCATATTCTGTGGATCAATTTATAAAATGTAAATTTTTTGCATTTATATTTTTCATTTTATTCTATTTGGGTCACTTTGTGAAACCCATAATGTAATTTTTTTTTTCTTTTCCGATGACATTGGGTTCACTATATTATAATCAAATTTCAACATCTAGTAGTGTCACTTGACACCTCTAGTTTATGCTATGGTTACATCCATGTCAACTTTTTACACTGTAAGTGCATTTTCGCTGAAAAATATCTAATGGGCAAAAGTAAAGAAATTGTCAAGTTTGGCATGATTAAAAAAAGATAAAAAGTCAAAAAGTCACTACCCTATTTAAGTCACATCATCTTATTTAAGTCACATTACCTCTCTAACACATCACTTCAAACTCAACCCAAACCCAACCCATATTTCATAAAAAGTCAAAAAGTGCACTTATTTAGTCTTTTCAAACTAGGCTATGATTTATCATTTTTATCAATAAATAATTTTATCAAAATATTTTGACAATGTAACATTCAAATTATTACTTGGACATTGTCATTTGGACAATGACTAAGTGGCTTACCTAAATCATATCTGCCACCTATAATATGCCATGGTTACGTTCATGTCAACTTTTTACACTGTTAAATGCATTTTCATTATAAAATATCCAGTGGGCAAAAGTAAATAATAGTATTATCATTTTTACCAATAAAATAATTTTATCGAAATATTTTGACAACGTAACATTCAAATTATAACTTCAATCAGTTTTTGTAAATGAATATCTTTCATCAATGGATATCCCATAATGCCCAAACAATCAATATAATGGTCAATCAAAATCAACATAACAATCACAAATTGAAGGCAAAACCCATAATGCCCAAACCCTAACAAACAATCATAACCCTAACAATCATTAATTCATAAGGCCGGAAAACATGTTCTACAAATTGAAGGCAAAACCAAAACCCTATAACACAAATTGCAAGAAAAATCTAAACTAAGAAACACATAAACCCTGGTTTACCTTTTGTTGTGGTACCTTTTTTTCTGCTAGTCGACACCGCCGTATGCAAGTCCACACCCGTAGCTGAAGATCTGTTTTACGTGTTCACAGAGATGGATGAGGATACGGTGTTTATGAGAGGATTTGGAAGAGATTAAGGGCTCGAATACTTTTGGAGTGAGTAGATGATATTTTGGAGTCGAGTCTAAGGAGAGAGTGTGTAGAGAGAGATGGTTTTGAAGTCTGAGGAGAGAGAATAGACTTTACCTTTTATTCGGGCCATTCGAGTTCGAAAATTTCGAACTACGGATCATTTTCCTTATAACTTGGACATTGTCATTTGGACAATGACTAGTGGATTACCTAAATCATACCTTCCTTTCTTAATTACTCTATTTGGTGGTTATCACAATGTTAAATGCATTCCCATTCTATTCATATAATACACCTTAATTTTATTTATTTATTTTAATGGACAACCAAATTTGGACGTCCATTTTTGGTAAGGTTGGCAAAAAACTTGTTATTATTCTTTTCAATGGACAATCAAATTTGGACATCCATTTTTGGTAATGTTGGCTAAAAAGATTAAAAAAATGTTAGAGATCTCAAAATTTTTGTCAAATTTTCTATCAAATCTCTTACATGAGTGTGGAATCCACACCATATGAGTCTCATACCCATGCGAGACATATGGTAAAAAATTTAGTAAAAATTTTGAGATCTCTAATATTGTTGAGAATATTATGGCAGTTACCATAATATGCAAAGGGTCCCCATGGTCCCTTATATGTTGGAACAATCTTCTGTGTAAATAAAATAAATTGAAACTAAATCAAACAAAATAAAATAAATAACTTACAGAGTTTATTTTATTGAACCGAAAAAATAAAAGACCAAGTCAAGTGTGTGACACTCTGTCCTTAAGACAGATTCGCCCCACTATGGTGCTTACGGTTATGTGGCGTCTATCTCCCAAGATACAATAATCTTAACCAATTTGTAGTAGCACTCCAAAACAAATTGTACGACGAACCAAACTTGTGTTCTAACTCTCTGAATTTTATTCTAAAGCTAATATGAAGAATAATGCACCAAAGATAAAAGTCTGGACTGCAAAAGAATATTTTTCAGATTGTTTTTCCATGAACAAAACTACTGGAAATGTTTGGTATATGTAGGCAACAAAGTGCTGTCCGAACAGGTATGAATATAACCTGAACAGGTGCACTTTTGAAATGAACAGATAGGTTTCAAAACTGTAACAGATTTGCAGCAGTTATGGACAGATAACTGCCCAGCAGTTGGATCCTGTCCGGGTGCAAAACCTGTTATAATTTGTTATGGAATAAAAAAGAAGAGACACAATTTTTGGACCATAATTTGAAATCAAATTCAAATAAATTTTTCCCACAAGAAATTTAGGAAAAATTCAAATAAATTTTGTCTAAAAAATTAATATTAGAACCGACCTGACCCACACCCGGCACGACACAGCTAGGTCGGTCGGACGGCGACGGTGGCATGCGTGCGCGTGTGGTGGTTTGGGCTAAGGTTCACTTTGTCTATAACTCTTCCCTTCTACAAACTTGGGGTGTCCCTTGGGGCCCAACCCAAGTGTTGTAGTCTAGAGGTTATATACATAAACAAGCTCTCTTAAAGTTTTAATGTGGGACAATCCATTTCAAGAAACCCACATTTACTTCTTTAAATTTCTCATTCCATGAACCCGAAAATGACGTCAACTTCCCATTCACTCATAAATGGTTTTGACGAACCGTCTTAACCGTGTGACTTGCCATGCAGTAAGGAACACGTTACCTTTTCGGACCCACCCTAAAAGATGTTTGGGGTCCACTCAATTTTGGGCTCAAAGATGGCCCAAAATAAGCATATGTTACATCATTTTTCCAATAATTCCCCATATGAATGGAATTTGACGAAGAGAAAATGCAACAACATGATCTAAATACGGAGAGTACAGAAATTGGAAATATTTAGCAAATGATAGGTAGATTTTGGCTTTTAACCTTCCTTTGTGAGACACTATCGGATTTACTAGCTAACCAGTGAACATGATGTCTTGAACTGTCCAGCCGTTTGTGTAAATCAAGACAATAGAACTCACACAGTATATCCCCAGACACAGTTTAGTTCTCACTATTGTGTTCATTTTGGCCCTGAACAACCTGGTCTTTCATGAGTGCTCTAGAGAATTGTACCCCTTTACAAATCTCATAGAACCGGCCCAGTTCACACTCATATAGGTGATTTTTATGAAGAGTATCATGCCATACTCTACTAAGTTTACCTAGATATAAGAATCATTAAAAGTATTACTTAACGTAAACCGTTGCAGACATCACTTATTTCATCCTAGAAATGGGTAGGAGTTGGACTCCCCAGTGATCTTTCTGAGTCATACACAACTCGGTTGTTCCTTTGAACCTAGATCTTGGGATCTCCAGTCAACTAGGTTGGGTTGCCGTTGTGGTAACTCTTATTTAATAGGCTTAAGTCTCATTCCCCTCGATGAGTTTTCAACTAACTCTCTTGCTAACTCTTTGGTTAGTAGATTCACTATATTGTCTTTAGACTTCACATATTCAATGGAAATAATTTCATTAGAGAGTAGTTGTCTCACGGTGTTATGTCGACGACGAATGTGTCGTGACTTACCGTTATACATATGACTCTATGCTCTACCAATTGCTAATTGACTATCACAATGTATGCAAATAGCAGGCATCGGTTTTGGCCATATTGGAATATCTTTAAGGAAGTAGCGAAGTCATTCTGCTTCTTCCCCAGCTTTGTCTAAAGCTATGAATTCTGATTCTATAGTAGACCTAGCTATGCAAGTCTATTTGGAAGATTTCCAAGATACAGCCGCACCACCAAGAGTAAAGACATTCACACTAGTGGATTTTGAGTCTCTAGTATCCGATATCCAGTTTGCATCACTATATCCTTCAAGTACTGCTGGATATCAAGTATAATCCAGCCCAATGTTACGAGTAAATCAGAGATATCTTAGAACCCTTATAATTGCTCTCCAGTGTTATACTCTTGGATTGCTTGTATATTTACTTAATTTACTTATTGCATAAGTAATATCCGGGCGAGTGCAGTTCATCAAGTACATTAAGCTTTTAATAATTTGGGCATACTCTAATTGAGAAATACTTTCCTGTACATTCTTAGATAGAAACAAATTAACATCTACAAGTGTTTTAGCAAGATGATCATTATCTTTGCTGAATTTGTCAAGTATTTTTTCAATGTAATGAGATTGAGACAAAGCATTGTAGACGTCCCCAAACGTCCCGGGAGGAAATCCTGTTTTGTTCATTTGGGCTTACTACAGTTCAGGACTCAATGTCACGGTCCTGTATCTAATCTCGCAGAGTGCAATGCAAGACCGATGAATTATCAAAGAGTCCAAATTTGACAAATCGTTTTGAAAAACTGATTTTTAGAAAGAAGTGCCAAACATAGACTGCTTTGCCAGATACAAAGTCGCCACCTAAATATTTTATTTTGGAGAATTTAGGAAACCCTAACTCGTGCCTAAGGCCACGTGTCCGTCATCACCAAAGTTGCTTCGGCTCGGGAACTTGGGTACGATTAGGGAAGGTCACTTCGTGAGCACCCCCGCTCGCCTGATCAAAGATCGGCCACTACTAAACATGATATCGAGTTTTTGAAAACACATGCGTTCTTATTCCGGTTTATTAGCCTAGAATTACTATGTGATGCGCACAACATACAAGTATAGACTAGATTGCCTAAGTTGGAACAAAGCATCGCATATCCATTTGTTTTAAAAATGGATTGAAGTTTGCTACTCTCAAGTAGGCTAAAACACGGGTTTCGACGAATTATTCCAATTCAAACAACCTAACCTTCATCCACAGGCATTCAGGCAGTTATATCACATAAGCACATAGCCTCATGGCAAGCATGTTATCATGGCAGTCACTCACATGCATGCAAGGATGCTAAAGCATAAACACTTACCGAGTACTCCGAGCCAAAGAAAGAAGCTAATTAGAAATCATGCATGAATCCTAACTATACTAAGAATGCCTAATGCAACACATGCAAAAATGCAACTACGATAGGCTCGGCTATTCTAAGATGGCATATGAGATACAACAATCGATACATGTATTCAACTTGGAATTGAAATACAATGCAGTTAGCATGATGCGCCGAGCCTGGTGCATGCAAAACAGATGAATGGATGCAAACACAAGAGCATATGGATGCTAATTTAAACGTGCCCTAAAACTAACCATCATAAGCTGGTAAATAAAAGGGAGAAAGACGTGGGGTTGGAGGACATACATCACACACACCCACACTTATTACAACATTGCCCTCCTCAGAGAGTCCGAATAAATAATACACAACCGAATGAATAACGAATTACAGCTAATTATTACAAAACCCTAATTAATTAACAAATTAACTAAAACAAATAAGCTAGCATGCAAAACATATGAAATGGACTGCCTCAGCTCGGTCTTGAATGATAAGGAATACATGCATACTCGAGTCACCTTGCCAGAAAATCCATCGCGATGCCCCGATTTGCCTCTGTTTGCAACTGATCCCAGAACACTGTTCAAAACTCCAGAAGGCTGAAACTCCACCATGCTGTAGGGATACTACTAACTAGTTTTTGCTGTTGGTTTCCGGTTTGTTGCAACAGAGAGCAAGAAAGGGGGGCATGGCAAAGTATTTTCAACATATGTGTGCACGACCACTCTCCCCGTCATTGCATAAGCTCTAGGGAGTGTAGTCCTCGATCCTCGTGCCATCAATCACGCATCTCGATGCATGATGGCCAAGGAGTCGGATTACATGACTCGATGTAAAATGAATGCACATATAAACACAAGTCCTAAACTCTATCATGGGTAATCCGGAGTGTCGGCGACCGAGAATCGAGGCATGTTTCGTCACTTGGAGTACGAAACGTCCCTCGTTTCCCGTGTCTGGACTAAACCCTACTCCAAACACAATGCAATACACATGGCATGCATGAATGCAACTCTAACATGCAACTTAAACATAATGCCACTAAATGATGCAAGCATGCAAATGATGATATGTAAACATGCTACTAGCATACACAATGCTATAAAATAATCAATGTCATACTCAATGCACATGAAAACTATATGGCATACGCAATGCACACATGGAGACTAATAATGAAATGATCAAGGCATACACAATGCAATGGTCAATCACGCAACAATATGGACTATATGGCATACGCAATGCAAGATGGACTTAAACTAAAATGAATGGGCCTCAGCCACACTCAAATCAGTGGCCAAACATGATGAAATTAGGTAACAAAACACATGCAAATATGCACAAATGCAAGGGACCAAACTTAAGGCATCAAATGCCACTCTACCAAAGCATGGCAAGGGATGAAATATGGCATACAATCATACATTTTTCAGCTCTGAAATGACATGCAAGATGGTCCTGAATCATGCAGACACCTCACACAATGCATACTAGATGGCCCGAATACCGAAACTAGTGAAGCGCATTACACTAGAGGTACACAAAGCAATGCACAAATGGCCAAACCAGCCCCAAACAGACCCTAGGCAGGTCCAAGACAGTGGGAAAATGGACTAAAATGGTGGCTCGAAAGGCATGGAAATTAAGCTCATGCAATGGTCCAAAAATGAGGTATATATACAAGCACGACTCTCAAACGCATTTAAAGAGTGGAAAACATGAGAATATGGCATACATGTACGCTTTAAAATATGATGCACAGTGGTCCCAAAACATAGAAACACCTCAACATAAGCATGCAATAGGCTCCAAAACTCAAAGCTAGGCAAGGGTATTGAACTACAACCATGCATAGCAAGTATCATTCGACCATGAGGCATGAAAACAGAGCTAAGGAAGTCCAAAACATGCACAAAATCAGTTTAAAGCATGGCCAAAAAGTGCTAGAATCAAAGGCCAAAATAGCATGCAATGTAAGCTAGTAAAGAGGATTTGCACTACAAGCATGTGAGGCAATCAAGAGGTCACCAAGCCAAAAAAAGCCAGAGGTATGGCATGCCAAATAAAGCCCAAAAAAACCACAGAAACATAGTCTATGCATGCAAGAATGATAGGCTCCTTTGATAGGCTATAAAGAGGGTTGTTCTACACATGCAAGATGGACACCCAAAATGGAAAAATGGGCTTTGGACAAAGCCTATACAGGTCCTAAAACCCACCAAAATGGCCTGAAACATGGCTTGGAAGCATGCAAATAAGGGCCCCTTTGTTAGGCCAAATATGCTAGTAAACAAGACAAGGGGTGAGAGGGTCACCCCTCTCTGATTTTGGTGCTCAAAACAACATGCTAGCCACTGAAAATCCACTGGATTTCAGTGGCCAGGAGACCAAACAAAGGTCAATGTAAAGGCCCTAAGGCATGGCTCAAAATAAGATGAAAGAAAGCATGCAAAGGGGGTAGACGACCCCTAACAGAAAAATGGTCGTAAACAAACATGTTAAGGACCTCAAAATAAGACTTTTTTCAGTTTATGACAAAGCCCAAATATGCTTGCAAGTATAGCTAAAAAATGAAGCAAAATAAAGACCAAAAGAGGGAATAGGGTGTTACCCTTGTAGCTCAGCAAGGCCAGCAACCTCTGGACCAAAAACTCAGCCTTTAACCTCTGCAAATGACCTTCAAGAAGCTTAGGTTGGTGTTGGAGGTGTTAGGCTAAGTGTTGATATGCAATGGTGTAAGAACAAGGCCCCTTTTGATCTTGAATGTAAAGATACAGAGAGAGAGGTATATATGCCTTAGATCAAAAATTCTGAACCTTTGCTAATGAGGGAGAGGGTCTCTCTTATAGCTAAAGAGGTCCAAAGCTTTTTCAAGAAGCCAAAAACCAAGTTTGAAGATCCTCCATACATGTATGGAGGATCAATTCTGTGTCTTCCAGCTGGCACAGTTGGCAACAACTTACAGGGACAAGACAAGAGGAGGCAAGCCGACCAGTTCAGGGGTTCGGCCGACCACTTCCCCTGGTCGGCCGACCAGTTCAAAAGGTTCAAGTGAGTGAATGGTGGTCGGCCATCTCCTAGGGTGGTCTCCTCACTCAATGCAAGCTAGTGGTATGGTGGGAGACCAGTAATTGTGGCTCAAAAGTCAGGGAGACCAGCTACCTGACAAGAAAAATTGACCGGCGGGAAAAAGTGGTCTCCAAGAAGAAAAGGTGGTCTCCCACCCTCGTACCACCTTCCAAACAATGAAAATAAGGTCCATGCCAAAAATGAACCAAGACGGATGCAAAACGAGGGTTCGGGGGCCAAAACGCGCAGCCGGGTGCCCCGAAAACTAACTGTTAAGCATCGAAAGTGGCGTGCGACCACGAAGGTGGTCTCCCGGGCCACAGTGTCCCTCTAGAGAGAGGAAACAAAGCGTGTGCCAAAAATCGGAGCAAACGGAGAAAGTTAAGCGGTCCCGAACCGAGGCGCACGGCCGACAGCTCCGAAAACTAGAAACTGGTCTCCAAACGGGAACAGTGGTCTACGACTACGAAAAGTAGCCTACTGCCACTGAGAGATGGTCTACGAGACCTCTCCCTCCCTTCGAGAAGAGAAAATAGAACCTGGTTCGCAGACCGAGGCAAAGCACAAAAAGGGTCGCAAGGTCCAGGGGCAAGGCTCTCAACCGAGACTCCGTAACCTTAGAACGAGCACAACATGCGCAATCACCGAGCGCTCAATCGATGACGTCTGAGTCTTAAGGTCGGTCAAAAATGGGATGTCTACAAGCATAACCTTATGATGTTTTGGTAATTTTCATACCAAGAATTACATCAGCAATGTCCATGTCCTTCATGTCAAAATGTTTATTCAACATTTTCTTGGTAGTTTTAATCATATCATTATTACTACCTATGATGAGCATATCATCTACATAAAAGCATACAATGACATAACCTTTGTTTATGTTTTTAATATAAACACATTTGTCACACTCATTAATTTTAAATCCATTTGACATCATTGCCTTGTCAAATTTCTCATGCCATTACTTTGGCGCTTATTTTAAACTATATAATGATTTAACCAATTTACGCACTTTCTTTTCTTTTCCTGGAACAGAAAAATCTTCTGTTTGTTCCATATAAATTTCTTCATCTAACTCACCATTTAAGAAAGCGGTTTTCACATCCATTTGATGAATTTCTAGATTGTACAAAGACGCAATAGCAATTAGTATTCTAATGGATGTTATTCTAGTAACCGGTGAGTATGTGTCAAAGTAATCTAGACCTTCTTTTTGTCTAAATCCTTTGACCACAAGTCTAGCCTTGTATTTTTCAATTGATCCATCTACTTTCATTTTTCTTTTGAAAATCCACTTGTACCCAAGAGGTTTACAACCTGGTGGCAAATCCACCAATTCCCAAGTGTGATTTTGTAAGATGGATTCAACTTCACTATTGACAGCTTTTTTCCATAAAGGAGCCTCAGGACTGGACATAGCCTCTTTGAAAATTGAAGGCTCATTTTCTAACAAAAATGTTAGAAAATCTAGACCAAAAGATTTTGAGGTTCTAGCACGTTTACTGCGCCTAAGTTCTTCTTTCTCATTTTGATCTAACTCTTGCTCTTGTTCTTGATCATGTTCTTGATCATATTCTTGATCCTGACTAGTAATAGCATCATGAGATCTTTTATTATTACTAGTCTCTTGTCCAGTCTTATTTGGAAATATATGTTCAAAGAAAGATGCATTCCGAGATTTAATAATAGTATTTACATGCATTTCGGAATGTTCTGATTTATGTATCAAAAACCGATATACACTACTATTCTTAGTATAACCAATGAAAATGCAGTCAATGGTTTTAGTACTTATCTTAGTCTTTTTAGGACTAAGAATAACCACTTTAGCCAAACACCCCCCCACACTTTTAAGTATTTATAGGATGGTACTCTCCCATGCCACATTTCATAAGGTGTTTGATTCATTTTCTTTCGGGGTACTTTATTTAAAATATAATTAGTAGAAAGTATTGCTTCTGCCCACAAGTTCTGAGGTAATCCAGAACTTATTAACAAGGCATTCATCATTTCTTTTAAAATCCTATTTTTCCTTTCAACAATTCCATTTTGCTGAGGTGAATAAGGAGCGGTGGTTTGATGAATTTTTCCATATTCTTTACAAAACTCATCAAAAGGTGATTCATATTCACTACCTCTATCATTTCTAAGTTTCTTGATTTTCTTACCAAGTTGATTTTTAATTTCATTCTTATATTGAATGAAAGTTTCCAAAGCTTCATCCTTGGTTCAAATAAAATAAACATAACTATATTTAGTATAGTCATCTATAAAAGTGATAAAATATTTTTTTCCCACCTTTAGTTTGAATTGATTTAAAATCACAAATGTCACTATGAATTAATTCAAGTGGTTCTGTACTTCTTTCAATTGAATAAAAAGGAGTTTTGGATAATTTTACCGCAACGCAAATTTCACATTTATGATCTGAATCAATGTCAAATTTAGGTAAACATTCCATATTAGTTAATCTATGTAAAGATCCATAATTAACATGTCCAAGTCTACCATGCCATAAATTTGAAGACTCAAGCAAGTAAGAAGAAGATGTATTTTTATTAATAACTGAGGGTACAACGGCCATTACATTTATCTTGAAAAGGCCATCAGACATGTAATCTTTTCCTATATACATCTCATTCTTAGTAAGTACAATTTTATCACTCTCAAACACTAGCCTAAACCCATTCTTACTCAGCAAAGATCCAAAAACAAGATTCTTACGAATGTCCGGTACATGCAGCACATTGTTGAGAGTGAGTTCCTTTCCAGATGTCATCTTAAGAACAATCTTCCCTTGTCCTTCAACTCTGGAAGTTGAGGAGTTGCCCATAAAAAGTTGTTCACCGTTGTCCACTGTAGAATAAGATGTGAACATTTTTTTGTCGACACAAATGTGGCTAGTAGCACCAGTGTCCACCCACCATTCTTTAGGATTTCCGAAAGGATTTGTCTCAGAAACAACAGCAAAAAGATTGATGGTATCTACACCATATTGGAAATATTGTCCACTTCAGTCATATGGGCTTGAGCAAGCTTCTTGCTTGTTCTTCTTTTTCTTTTGCCTTTGTTACGACAATCTTTAGCTCGATGTCTCTCTTTGTCACAGATGTAACATTTGCCATTAAACTTGTACTTTTTAGAAGATTCTTACGAATGTCCGGTACATGCAGCACATTGTTGAGAGTGAGTTCCTTTCCAGATGTCATCTTAAGAACAATCTTCCCTTGTCCTTCAACTCTGGAAGTTGAGGAGTTGCCCATAAAAAGTCGTTCACCGTTGTCCACTGTAGAATAAGATGTGAACATTTTTTTGTCGACACAAATGTGGCTAGTAGCACCAGTGTCCACCCACCATTCTTTAGGATTTCCGAAAGGATTTGTCTCAGAAACAACAGCAAAAAGATTGATGGTATCTACACCATATTGGAAATATTGTCCACTTCAGTCATATGGGCTTGAGCAAGCTTCTTGCTTGTTCTTCTTTTTCTTTTGCCTTTGTTACGACAATCTTTAGCTCGATGTCTCTCTTTGTCACAGATGTAACATTTGCCATTAAACTTGTACTTTTTAGTTCCTCTTCCTTTAGAGCCTTGTGATGAACTTTCTCCAGAAAACTTCCGTTTATTTGCTTTTGGAGCATGTTCCACCACATTTGCTTTAGACTCCATAGGATGCTTACCAGCCCGCTTCTCTGAATTGTGGTTGTCCTCCTCAATCCTCAAACGCACAATTAATTTTTCTAAAAACATTTCTTTGCACTTGTGTTTGAGGTAGTTCTTGAAATCATTCCAGCCTTGTGATAATTTCTTAATTAAAGCTGCAACTTGGAAGGATTCATTAAGACACATGCCTTCTGCGTGAATGCCATGCAGAATGAGTTGGAGATCTTGAACTTGGCTAATCACAGTCTTAGAATCAACCATCACAAAGTCCAGAAATTTGCCAACCACAAATTTCTTTGAGCCGGCATCTTCCGTTTTGTATTTTTTCTCCAAAGACTCCCAGAATTCCTTTGCTGTTTTTATAGGACTGTAGATGTTGTATAATGTGTTGTCAAGTCCATTCAAGATGTCGTTCCGGCAAAGGAAATCAACATGTTTTTGGATATTGACCGCCGTAACCACTTGTCGGTCGGTTTCATCCTCTTTCAAAATAGGAGCATCCTTACGAAGAAAACGAGCCTGGTTCAGAGTTGTAAGATAGAACAACATTTTTGTTGCCATATTTTAAAATCAATTCCTGAGAACTTCTTTGGCTTCTCACCGTGATTTACCGGTACTATCACAACAGGAGAGGGGGTTGGCGCAATTGCAGCCACCACACTAGTACTTGTTTGAGCATTTGTTTCAGTAGCCATGAATTCTAAATTATAAACAAAATTATAATTAGAATTTATACTACATAGAAAATTAATCCAAATTCACAGAATTAAATTCCGTAAAAATAAAAGAAACAAGAATGTAACTTTTATTTTTCAATTAATTTGAAAATAAAATAAAATTTTATTTAACCAAATTAATTCCACACAGAAAATTAAATTTCTGTAACACTTCAATAATTAAAAAAAAAACTAAACCAGAATTTTTTAATTAATGAACACTCAGAAATAAATTAAGAAAACCAAAATTAATTTCTGACAAACTTCACAAATAAATATTCTGAATTGTTAATGACACCAATATGTTATTACTAGTTGTCAAAGAAAATATACAGTATATTACTACTATCTGTCAAACAGTATATTACTACTATTTATTTTCCAACCAGAATATTATTTTGTAAAAACACAGAAAATAATTTCTGTAAGAAGAAAAGAGAAAGGAAATAAACGAAAAATTCTGTAAACAGAATAATTCGAATCTGTCTTAAGATTGTTGGAACAATATTCTGTGTAAATAAAATAAATTGAAACTAAATCAAACAAAATAAAATAAATAACTAACATAGTTTATTTTATTGAATCGAAAAACTAAAAGACCAAGTCAAGTGTGTGACATTCTGTCCTTAAGACAGATTCGCCCCGCTATGGTGCTTACGGTTATGTAGCGTCTATCTCCCAATATATAATGATCTTAACCAATTTGTAGTAGCACTCCAAAACAAATTGTACGGCGAACCAAACCTGTGTTCTAAATCTCTGAATTTTATTCTAAAACTAATATGAAGAATAATGCACCAAAGATAAAGTCTGGACTGCAAAATAATATTTTTCAGACTGTTTTTCCATGAACAAAACTGCTGGAAATGTTTGGCATATATAGGAAACAAAGTGCTGTCTGAACAGGTATGAATATAACCTGAACAGGTGCACTTTTGAAATGAATAGATAGGTTTCAAAATTGCAACAGATTTGCAGCAGTTATGGACAGATAACTACCCAGCAGCCTGTTATAATCTGTTATGGAATGAACAAAAAGAGACACAATTTTTGGACAATAATTTGAATTCAAATTCAAATTACAAAATTTAAATTAATTTTTCCCGCAAGAAATTTAGGAAAAATTCAAATAAATTTTGTTTAAAAAATTAATATTAGAACCGACCCACACCCATGCCTGGACGGCGGCGCGTGCACGTGTGTGGTGGTTTGGGCTAAGGTTCACTTCGTCCATAACTCCTCCCTTCTACAAACTTGGGGTGCCCCTTGGGGCCCAACCCAAGTGTTGTAGTCTAGAGCTTATATACATAAACAAGTTCTTTTAAAGTTTCAATGGGGGACAACCCATTTCAAGAAACCTACATTTACTTCTTTAAATTTCTCATTTCACGAATCCGAAAACGACGTCAAATTCCATTCACTCATAAATGATTTTGATGAACCGTCTTAACCGTGTGACTTGCCATGCGGCAAGGAACACGTTACCTTTTCGGATCCACCCCAAAAGATATTCGGAGCCCACTCAATTTTGGACTAAAAAATAAACCAAAATAAGCCTATATTACACAATTTTTCCAACATTATAAACACCGCTCAAATGAACCATGGTTGTCACATAACAAAGTAAATTCAAAGTTACTGCATAAGATATATACACTTTCAACAACATGGAGAAGACACATATCAAATTGGCTTTCATGCTATCTTCTTAGTTGCTATAACTGGTCAGTCTAGTATATATTTCAAATTTTGATAAATTATACATATGTATTTGGTGTCACCTTTGTCTTTTAAATTTCAATTTTGTTAATTTTTTTCATAAAGTTTTTAAAGGTTTAGTCAAATTAGTCCAATTAAAAAGTTCACCTATGGATCCTATGTTTTGTGTATCATTTTGATACCGAAAGTATCAATTTTGTAAATTTCATCCTTAAACACTACTATATTTTGTCTTTTATATCAGTGTTTAGGAGCTAAAATGATAAAATTGAACAATTTGATTCACCCAAATTGAGAAATTTAGAGATGAAATAAATAAAATTATAATTTCAAAAAGACTGAATTGAAACGTATATTTTTATAGTATTTTATGATATATCACATAATTAAAGGGTGACTAATGAAATTTAGTTTTGTTACAGGATTGATATGTCAACAACGGTGTAAATCAAACCACGATGTTATACTAGTTCAAAATCCGAAGCTCTCTAGCATATATTGATTGATTGAGAGACATGCTGAGTGCTAATTTCAAAGTGATTCTCTTGGTTATCCTTTTTGTTACAGCATTTGGTGAGTCTCAGTTCTCTTTTATCTCTTTCTCTTCTTTTCTTTTAAGTAATATTAAGAATACAAACATCATTCACAGATACAGCCATTTTATAGTGGATTTTATATATGAATCCTGCACATGTGAATCCCATCCTTTGTGAGAGTTTCATATCCCATTTTATGAATACAAATATTTTCTTTTATTTTACTATTATTCCTAACAATTTAAATACACGATAATTTTTCTATTCGCACCTTGAAATTGTCATATGATTTATTGATTGTGAGTTTTTAAAAAGGGACAACAAAAGATCTTAGCTACTTACATGGGCTTGTCGTGACTATTTCAAATTTTTGCTATTTTTTTTTTCTTTCAAATGTTTGCTATAACATCTGTTTTAAACTAGTTTCAACATTTTTATATACAAATATATATATAGACACTAGCGGTAACCCGTGCTATGCACGGAAATCGAAAATATATAAGTTAAATAATTTATTATACTCATTTTTGTATTATAAAATATAAAATTCTTATAAATGTAAAATATAATAGGGAGTTATAACTAACAAATATTTTCAATATGATAACTATCTAATACCTAAGTTCATACATTCATTTTTTCCAGCAATTTGTCATTTGAAACATCGATTATAAAATTATCTTAGTCCAAGTAGGTCATTTAGCAGCATGAACTATATTTATATCGAGCATTATTCTAGCTTTAAAAACAAATAATGTAAAAGTGGATACCATTACAAATAATATAAAAATGTAAAAATGAATACTACTACAAATAATGTAAAAATGTTCAAAGGCCCCTTTAAAGAAAACAACAAAAAAAAATGCCCCCACTACATATACATATAGGTATACAAAGAGAATAAAATTCATGAAAATCCTAAAATCCTACAATTGTCTAACCAATTATAACGTTGTCGATGGTTGAATGTAACTCGAATCTTAAACGTAGAGTTTGAACAAAACTTTATACCCAATATGCAAACACTAAAAAAACTTGATGGCATGTTAAAATATATAGCTAAAGTGTGAAGCATTTGAAAAATAAGATAGAAATGAATTTGAAAATAATTATTAGATTAGAGATTAAAATAAATTTAAAAAAAGGATCATACGAAAAATATAATAAAAATAAAGTTGGAGATAATGATAGGATTGGGGATACAAAAAAAAAAAAAAAAAAAAAAATTAAAAGGAAGAAATAAGAAATAAAGAAAAATGAAAATATTAGAGAAGAATAAGATAAATAAAAAATCAATAAAGAGAAATAAGGAGTCTTCGATAATAAAAAGATTTTAAAAGTTAAAAATTTAAAATAAAAACAATAGTAAGAGAAAAAAATATTTCTTATTGGAGAAAAATAAGGATGAAAAATTAAAAACATAACTTTAAGAGAGCAACATGTAAGAAATAAAATCTTAACTCTGCTTAAGAATTGAGTATAGAGACTTTAAAAATTTTAGAGAACACATTATATTTGCTTATATATATAGTATAGCTATATGCATAGGTAAAAAGATAGATATCAAATCTAATTTGAAAAATAAAGATAAAAGTAAAATAAACATCCTACAAAAAAAAAGAAGAGAGAAGTGTGGGAATTCGGTTGTTGATAATCAAAATTTTAAAAAGATAAAATATTTATGAGAGATTACGTATGAGTAAAAGATAATTTAATTTTGTTTGTTATATCAAAATAAAGGCATATATATTTTATTGAATAGTAGCAAAATAAATTTACTTTTTTAATAAAGTTGTAATAGAATAAAATATATTTAATTTTTAAATTGCATGCTTGATGATAATTTTTTCAAAAAAAAAAAAAAAAAAACCATTGATAGAAAATTTTAAAATTGATGGTAGTCAATTGTTATCATTATAGCCTACAAAAAGAACTTTGGATAAAATCATGGATAGCCAATAAAAAATCAACACTTAGCATTAAATTTTGCAAAAATTAAAAAAAAAAATGAAAAATTCAAAACAAAGTATTGGAATTCCTCTAATCATATAATTAGACATTTTAGTTAATTTTAAAATTTAAATGTTAAATCCAGTAAGATTATGCTATGTGGGTTAATTCAAAATTTAGATAATACACTAATAGATTTGAACCATTTTTTTAATATTATTAAAAAAAAATCAAAAATTTAAATTAGGTATGTTTAGATAGAATTTAAACATTTTCAAATTTTCAAATTAAATATTGTTAGATGTACCTATCACTTTAAGCCAAATATATTTTTTATTTTTAAAAATTTTAAAATTGAGAAATTGTGTTTAAGGTTTTGAAACTGTTTTTTGTGTGTGTATTTAACTGGATGTATATTGGTTGTAGACGATTGAGAGAGCTTGAAGGAACAAATGTGAGATTAACTCTATGCATAGCTGATCTTCTTGATTTCGAAAGTTTATCTGAAACTATTAATGAGTGTGATGGTGTGATAGATATGAGATAAAACAAAATAAAATAAATTAAATTCAAGATTTGATGAGTTTCAAATCTGATTAAATTGAAGAACAAACGCAATTCACAATTTTTTATTTTTATTTTTTAAAAAAAGCAAGCCCAAATCATGTAAAATATAATAATGAAGATGATGAAAAGATGTGTAAATGAATTGAAAAATATTAGGGAAAAAATATACACACATAAAAGTAATAGACATTGGAAAAATACATATAAAATAGGAAATAATATTAGGATCATAAAAATGGAGAAAATGAAAAGATGTGTAGATGAATTGAAAAATATTAGAAAAAATATATATGCACACAAAGTAACAAACACTAAAAAAATACATAGAAAATAAAAAATAATATTGCACCGACCTTGTAATGATTTTCACAGATCATCAAACTTGCAAAATATAACAATCGAGAAGATGAGTTATTTTGAGAAAAGATAGGTAGATGAGAGAATGATTGTGTAACGCCCTCAAAATAACACATTAAACCCATCAATATAGACATGCATTGGTAATAAAGATAAACATTCTTCTATTCATCAGAGTAATTCTTTACAAAATTATTACATGTTAATCAACAAAAGCAAATGCCCTACGGGCTTACAGCTTTTCAAGTTAACACTTGGTTACAGCAAAAGAGTGCTAACTCATTTACACATTAAGCCCTTGGCTTGAATATACATGTAATACATCAAGAAATAAAACCACAAAAGTCTGCCTGCCTCTAGCCTCCCAAGCTACGTCCTTGGAGGTGGCATGCTACCTGTACCTGAAAATGATATTCCCATATAGGGTGAGCCACAACCCAGTAGAAATATACTAAACCAAATATGAACAATGACTAAAAGATTAGCAGTTGATAGATGGCCAACACTGATACTTTCCTTTATCACACTTTACATTTTCGTGACATACAAGTCCATATTACCATTCATTTTCCAATTCCTTTCAAATTCTCAATTTATAACCATGGCTCAGAACCTGGCCAAACAACTCATATGAGACAATAACTCATATCAAGCACCTCCCATTACATAACAGATAAGCATACTAACTATATCACATACTAACAGATAAGCATACAAGCTATATCATCGCTTCCACAGATATGCATATGAGCACTATTACACTTCCAATGACAAGCATATGAGCTCTGTCAACACATTACTAGATAAGCAAATGAGCTCTATCTACGGAGTCCATCCCCTATCTCCTCTCAACAACATCCGATTTAGAGGTCCATCCCCTATCTTCCCCTAAACCGCGGAGTACATCCCCTATCTCCTCCAACACAACACAATGCATATAAACAATAATTATACACATCATCAACCAATACATAACATTTAATGTATTCATTCAACCGTCATACTCAATGATACATTCTGGTGATTAGTTTTAGTTTGCCTAATCATCATGCATTGTCTACAACAACCAAGACTATCCTCCACCGATAGCTCAAAGCAGTTATTTCTATATAGAAAATAAATGCAACAAATGGATATAAAATCGACATTTCCAACTAGGTGAGTGACATAAAATCCAACTACACCCTTTAATCCCATGTATTCCTAATCTCAACATTTCCAATTCAATTCCTCATTTCTCACAATTAATTTTACAAATTAATTAACCAATGTAATTAGGGCATTTTCCATAATTAACATCTCAACCCTTAGGTTCCATTTTCATTAATGTTTTAACATTAATTCCACTTTTCCATGCCAAACATGCATCTAGGCTTTTATATAGTTAAAACCCTAACTTTGTAAATTTGCACAAAAGTCTCAAACTTTCACAAAATTACCAAACTAACTCCAACATCTCAAACTACTAAAATTTAAAGACAAAATCCATAGTAAGGAGTAGGTTATCCCTACCTCCAAAGATAACTCCTAACCGAGAAGACGAAGAAAACTATAGCGACCCAGGTCTTTTCCCATTTGATTATTGTATCCGGACTTAGGTTCCGTAGATTCCGTCATTGTATAATTATTGTTGTCATTCATTATTTTCTTATCTTGAGTCTTGGGTTGTGTTGGGAAGATTTGGAGCAGGTTGGTTGAGCTTAGGAACCAAGTCTAGTTGCCCAGATTTTGGCTTGTCCGCTCGAGCGGGGGTTTGGACGCTCGAGCGGGAGTCTGTAAGTGGCGCTCGAGCGGGGGTTTCCACGCTCGAGCGGGGCGACTGGTATAAAAATCCGAGATCCGACTTTCTGAATCATTTTTCATCTCCTTTTTGATTTTAAAACCCTAGAACCGTCTTCTTCCTCTCCCTACACACCTTCTCTCTTAGGTTTGATCTACTTAGAGTGTATTTCTACCCTAAGTCCTTTGTTAAAAAGATAGAGTGGGTCGAGGGCTTCCGTTTAATTTGAACAATCTTGGGTTTGGAGCACTTTGGTTTTCGTCATCTTCTCCATTCGAATTCTTCGCTTCAAGGTAGGGATTTCCTACTCCATCCTATAAGTTTTGTCCTAAGTTTTGGTATTTTGATATGTTGGGAGTACTTTGGTAATTTTGGGAAAAACCCTAGTTGTATTAATAAATTAATTTGTATAATTAATTTAAGGAAATTTGGGAAATTGGTTAAATGCATGAAATTGAGGAATTCATTGATTAAATGGTGTAGTTGGATAATTAAAATCACTAGCCTATTGAATTGTTGATATATTTATTTCCAGTCTAGAAATAACTGTTTTGGGCTATCGGTAGAGGATAGTCATGTTTGTTGTAGACATTGCATGTGGATTAGGAATAACTGAAACTAATCACATTGGTTAAGTCATTAATGTTGACTATTGCATTAATATAGAAAATACGTGTATTGATTGAGCATTGCATTTGCATATATTGTTTTGTGTGGGAGGAGATAGGGGATGTACTCCACGGTTTAGGGGAAGATAGGGGATGGACCTCTAAGCCGGACTTTGTTTGGGAGGAGATAGGGGATGGACTCCATTAGCATCACTTTTATGTGTGCTTATTTATATTGAAGTGTTTTATTTGACACAACACTAAAATGTGTATCAAACTGGAAGTATGAAGTGTTTGATTTGAGCTGGAGTCTCATCTGTTTGTTGACATTGGAAGAATGTGAATATAATATATATAGTTCACTGTTGTAAGTTTGGCCAGGTTCTGAGCCATATTGATAAAGTTGGAAAGTAAAACGTGTCTTAGACAATATTGTCATGAGACTGTAAAATGATGTAATTGATTATCTTGGTTAACCATCTATTGATTGCTAATGCTTTATTCAATGCTTATATTTGGTTTAGTATTTTTCTACTGGGCTGTGGCTCACCCTTTATGGGAACATCATTTTCAGGTTCAGGTGATAAGCTACCTCCAAGGACTTAGCTTGGAAGGATTTAGCTTTTAGATTCTGAAGACCATCTTTAGTTATTTGTTTTTATTTGATTTATAATCAAGCCTAGGGCTTTATTTGTATTTGAGTTAGAACTCATAATTTGTGTCCAAGTGTTGGCTTGGAAAAATGTAGGGCATTTAATTTGGTATTACATGTAATGTTTTTATTTAATAATACTCTGATGAATGGGATAATGAATTGTTTTCTTTTAATATTGCATGTCAATGATGTATATAAAATGGGTTTATTTTGAGGGCGTTACAAAAACGGAAGTGCTCCAAACCACAAACTTTTCGGATCAAAAGGTAGCCCTCGACGATCAACAACTTTTTTGTAAAGGCCAAAGGTGAGCAAATCACTCCTACTAGATCAATACCTAGAGAGAAGGTAGAGTCCTAGAGTGAGAAGCTCAACAATGGGGTTTTTGGAAAAGTAAGAGAGAGAAGAGAAATGGAAAAAGTGATTTGAAAAGTCAAAACATGGAGCTTTAACCCAGTCGCCCCGCTCGAGCGTCCAACGCCCCGCTCGAGCATCACTCACAGACTCCCGCTCGAGCGTCAACAATCCCGCTCGAGCGGCGAATACACACTTCCAGAACTTTTACAGAACCAGGTCTCCGCTCGAGCGTCAACCCTCCCGCTCGAGCGTCACACACAACATCCCGCTCGAGCGTCAAAACTCCAGCTCGAGCGTACAACTCTGCAGAGGAGATACTGGAAGATGGAAAACTACGCTCGAGCGTCGAAAACCCCGCTCGAGCGAACAGACAACAACGAAGGGCCCGCTCGAGCGTCAAAATCCCCGCTCGAGCGTGAGGGCCAAAATCTGGGCAACTACTCTTGGTTTCTAAGTTCAACCAACCTGTTTCAAACTCGCCCAACACAACTCAATACTCGAATGCAAGGAGTAAAGGATGTAAACAAGACATATATAACAACCAACTCCACGGAACCTAAGTCCGGCTACAACAGTTAAAGCAAAGGGAAAACCGGAATCGCTATAGATTGAATGTAATAGTGGAGAAGATGAAAAGATATGTAGATAAACTGAAAAATATTGGCAATATATATATATATATACATACAAAAGTAATAAACACTAAAAAAATGCATATAAAATAAGAAATAATATTAGGAGCATAAAAATGGAGAATATGAAAAGATGTGTAGATGAATTGAAAAATATTAAGAAAGAGAAATATATACACATAAAGTAACAAACATTAAAAAAATACATATAAAATAAGAAATAATATTACACTGACCTTGTAATGATTTTTTTCAGATCATCAAACTTGCAAAATGTAACAACGGAGAAGATGAGTTATTCTGAGAAATAAAATATGGATAGATGAGAAAATGATTGAATTTGATTTGAATAAATTGAATAGAGGTGTGTTTGTGAAAGTTATAGGAGTTCCAGTTTTTTTTTTATTTTTTTTTTTATTAAATTGAGATTGAGAGTGAGATAGATATTATTGTAGGTGATGGATATGGATGAATATTTTATTATTTGGGGATAAATATTATTGTTGGTGATGGATATGGATAAATATTTTAATATTTTATATTTTATATAGGGAGAGAGAGTGTGAAAAGGCTTGAAGAGGGAAAAGAGAGGTGAAAGACAGTGCCACGTAATATTTTTTTTCTTTCAAAATTATGAAAATTTAGGATTCAAGTTTTGAAACTTTTTGACTTAACAATTACATTTGGTTATATATATAATATAGATATAGATATAGATAAGGTTTGTTTAGTGTAATTTTTTATAAGTTAAAAGTTAATAATAAAAAAAAATCAGAAATTAAAAGTATTTCACTCACAATTTTTTAATAATTAATTTTTTAGATTATTTAAGTTATAGTTTGTGAGACTTACATATAGATTCTAATAAGTAGACTTATTGTTTAACAGGACTTATGATAATTAATGGCGTTTTCCATCAAACACTATTAAAAAAAATGGGCTTTGACTGAACCTTGGACTTGGATTTTGATTTGGGCTTTGATTGAGTCTTGGGCTGAGCCGGTACTGCAGGAGCTTTGGACTTAACCTTGGACCTTAATTTATCAGTTGTGGGCTGAATTTTGGACTTGGATGAATTGGGCTTGGAACCACTTGATGAGGGGCATCCAAGGTTGATTGGAGGAAGACTGGGCTGACTTCCTTGGCTGATTGTAGCAGTTGGGTTCTGCTGAGCTTTAACGAGTGCAGGAGTAGGAGCACATTGATCAATAGGAAATTCTTCTTGAACAATTTCAACTATGCGAGGCACGATGAATTTAGGCCACCATTTGACTGAGTGTTGACGAATGATTATTTTATCATCAATTCCATAATGCCATTTAAATATCCAAGGGATTTTATATTTGGATATAAAAATTAACAAGGATGGAAATGATCGCTAATGAGCAGTGAATGGATAAATAGAAGCAAAATAGTTAATTAGTTCAATAAGATCACCAGGGAGAATGTCTGAAATGGCACCATAATGAGTCCACCATCGCAGAAACCAGAAAGGTAATTCAGACTTGAATTTTTGATCAAAGGAAATGAATCAGGAGTGACTGAAAGTTTCATTTTGGTACAAGAAGATCTTGAACCAAGCATCAATGTAATCATGGTAATTGTATTGAATAGAGTGACCAGGTAAATTACGAAGCTGATAAGGAGGACCCTATTCAGCTAAAGAAACAATGTTGTGAATGTAAATAGAATGATACAGAACCTTGCTAGCATAGGTTCGATCATAAATGGGTTTGATTAAAACTGATTGGTGATGGATCAGAATATCCTTGTAATAGGTGAGTGTTTTCTCTGGATGTGAAAGGATGAAATGGCATCCAGAGCCAAAATAGGATTTAGCAATTTCATGGATAACTTGACCTTTGGGATGACTGGGTTTTTTATAGAACAGGTTAGTAGTGTGTGATTTGGTATAATCAGATCGAGATGACCTGACTAGGTTAGCAGGGAATGGAGTAATTGAAACTACTTGGCAGGAAGAAGCAAAAGGGTCTGAGGCCAAAGCGGATGAGTAATTGGGTCGGTAAATGTTACCAAGGACTTAGTAGCGATTAACCATTTCAAGAGGGTGAAACTGGGTTATTGGCTCCGAGGGAGGAGGAACAAGGAGCTGATTAGGTTAAATAGAAGATGGGACCAAAGCCTTGGAAGGAGGCCTTGGATGAGACATCTGTTGAACAAGAAACAATGATTAGCAGCCAGAAAGAAGATCTAAATAATTCTGGTAATAGTTCAAACAGTTAATGTAATCAGCAAGTAAATGGTGTCGAGCTTGAATCTGGTGGTAATTGATGTATTGGGCTCTTTTAGTAGTTTTTCTGGCTGATTTGAGATGGTGAATGCGGTAGGATAACTGTTTAATCAGGGTTTGGTAATGGGTAATTTGAGTTTTAAGGTATGGAATATGTGGAGTAGCACTCATCCCTTACCGCTCTATAAAAATTCCCGGGTAAGAAAATCTGGAAGGGAATTTTGACAACCAGGTATATAGGTAATATCAAAATAAAAAATATTTAAGATAAATTGCCAACGGGCAAAAATTTATTTACTGGCAAGATTTTGAACATCTTTTTCTAAGACATATTTAGCAGATTTGCAATCAATACGAAGTAAAAATTTTTGATTTAAAATATCATCTTGAAATTTGTAAATACATAAAACAGTAGATAAAATTTCTTTTTTAATAGTACTATAATTTAACTGTGCTTTATTCCAGACACCAGAGTGATAACGAACAATCCGTTCAGAGGATTGAGGAGTGACTTTCTGGAGAAGAATGCCACCATAACCAATATCAGAAGCATCAGTTTGAATAATTTTGAATGAATTTTCAGTTGGAATACAAAGACAAGGAAGAGACTTAACATATTGTTTGACTTGTTGAACGATAGCAGTATGAACAGAAGACTAAGGAGGAGGATTAGCCTTTAACCTATCAAACAGAGGTTGACAGACTTTCCTAAGGTCTTTGTAGAATTCAGCAATGTAATTGAGAGAACCTAAGAACCTTTGTAATTGAGTTTTATCAAGAATTTCATCAGGAAACTTGGACGCAAACTCGATGGAGCGACTAATTGGCAGAATAGTATTGTGATGAATATCATATCCTAAAAGTCTAACTTTAGTTTGAAACAATTTAATTTTAGGAGTAGAAATGACTAAACCATGACTTTTAATTGTGTAAAAGAATGCAGTTAAATGTTTCCAATGTTCATGAATGGATTTTGAAAAAATTAATATGTCATCAATATAAACAATAGAAAAATGACTAAAGGGGTTGAATATATCATTCATTATATTTTGAAATTCACTAGGAGCATTTTTTAATCCAAAAGGCATGACATTCCATTCATATTGGCCAAATGGTGTATTAAAAACAGTTTTATATCGATCTTTAAGGTGAATTTGAATTTGCTAGAAACCACTTTTTAAATCAAATTTACTAAAAATAACAGCTTGACTAAGTCTTTTAATCAAATCTTTTTTATTAGGAATGGGATATTGAATCCATTTTAAAGCAGCATTTAATGGTTTATAATTGATAACTAAGCGAGGGACACCTCGTTCTAATTCAGCATTTTTATTAACATAAAAGGCAGGGCAAGACCATGGCGATTTACTAGGACTAATGATCCGATTTTTCAATAATTCATTAATTTCTTTTTTACACATTTCAAGTAAATTATGATTCATTTGAATAGGTCTAGATTTAGTAGGTATTTGTCGTTCATTAAAATTCTTAATATAGGGTAAAGTAACTACATGCTTTTTCTTATGCCAAAATGCAGTAGGTAAAGTGGAACAAGCAGTTGATTCTAATTTTAATTTAAAATCATTAATTTGAGAAATAAGAACTGGATCAGTTAATTGTTGGTCAATACGTCTATAATTAATTTCTTCTTTAAGAAAGTTTAAATGTCGAGTTAATCTGTTAATAGTATGAGAAATAGAGCAATCTTTTAATTGATTTAATTCTAGCATTTCAGGTGGAGATAAAAATTTAAATGTAATAGGTTGTCCTAAAGCATGAGTTGTTATGCCTTCACTAGATGTAGTAAATGGATATAGTAAATAGATAAATGGTGTTCCCAAAATAATTTTATCAGTCATATTTTTAACCAAAACAAATGAAGTCTTGAAACATACATTATCTTGACAAATATGAACTTTAGGTGATTTATATTTAATATGCATTTGACTACCATTAGCAGACGTTAATTTCTCATGACATTTCTCGTAATATTTAGTAGGAAGTAATCCTTCTTGTATGCAATTTAAATCAGCACCAGTATCAATTAAAGCAATTAAATCTAATTCAAAATCTTCAACAACGATCTTAATTCTTGAATACCATTTTTGAATATAAATTTTATTGATGAGATTTAATCGTTTTTCTTCAAGACTATTAGATTGATGAGATCGATTATCAAATAAGAGTTTTTCTGGATTAGTGTGACCAGAATCATGTTCAGAATTATTTTCAGATTCATGAGGTGATGTATGTGGATTAGGTTGGAAATTATCTAGACTTTGATTAAGTTTTAGAGTAAAATTTCATCTTCTAATTTTTTATCTTTTTTCTGTAAATCTCGAATAGTTTTTTTAATTTGGTTGATTTCAGATTGTAAATCTTGTAGTGTAATTTCTTTATTTTTTGTTTTAAATCTTTCTAGAGTCTTGGATAAACTAATAATAGGTTTATCAAACTTAGGTTTATTATCTGAAGGAATTAATAAAGATTTTAATTTATCAATATATATATTTTTTAACTTAGGATCATCTAATTTGCTAATTAATTCAATTAGAGCAGATTTTTCTTGATTTTGTTTTGTAAGAACAATAATCTGTTTAACTGGTTTACAGCAGACATCATTACATCCTAAGGTTATATTATTATCAGAATTAGTATCAGTATTGGTTGAATGATCATCAGAAGAAGTTTCTGGATTATCGAAAGAGGAATTACTAACAGATTGGTTTAATTGAAAGATTTCAAATATTTGATTCTTAGAGTTATCATTTATTTGTAATTGATTCACATTGTCTTTTAATTTTTGTTTTTCTTTACATTTATTAGAATAATGACCTTTTTGTCCACAATTATAACATGTAATATCCTTATTAGATTTAGATTTCGAATGTGATTTTTTGTAATATTTCTTTTTGGGTTTAGTATAAAATTTATCATTGGATTTGGAAGGTGAATAATTCTTTTTGTATTTATTAGAATATTTGGATTTATATTTGTGCTTAGAATATTTATGTGATTTCCTACGAGAGGGTGTTACAGGAGGTAAACCATATTGTTCACAAAAATTTCCTAATTCATATTTAGCTTTATGTTTATCTTTAGTGGCTTTTTGACTAAGTTTAAGATCAATGCACATTTTCAATCCTTCTTTTTGAATAGTGCTAATTATATCACCATAGGTTAAATTATCATATTCAATAACACCAGTAGGTTGACTAAGAACATCTTTAATTTTGTGAGCAAATAAACTAGGTAATCCATTAATAAAATTTTCTTTCCAAAATGATTTAATACAGTCTTCTCTTAACATAACTCTTAAGGTAAATACATCTTTATACCATCGAAAATCACTTAAGGTTGGACAGGTCAGATTACTAAGTTGATCATGTATGCGAGAATAAATATTAGTAGGGGTACCAATAAAATGTCGAACAATAGTATAGATTAATGCATTAATACCATCAGGGTAGCAACATCCAATATTTTCATCAAAGATAGGCAGACCATTATCATCAGTCTGATTAGCATAAATTATGGATTCTCGTTGATCTTCAGTTAAATATTTTTCCCACCAAGATTTGAGCGCACCAGTGAAACCAGAGATAATTAAAGTAACAATTTCAGGTTGAGAATATTGGGGATAATTTGAGAGATAACTATTGGAAACCATAGATAAATGGTTTAATTTTTGGAGAATTTGATCTTCACTAAGACCATCAATATTCCATTCGTATAAATGTTTAGCAGAAACAGAAAATTGCTTACTAATGTTATTTTCTTCATATTGGAGATCAGGTGGTGTAGGTTTAGAATACCAATTTTTTGTAGTTTGGGGATTAACTTTGGGATAATGAATTTTTGCAAGCTAATTAGAAGATTGGAATTGTTGAGCTAATTGATTTATCTCATTATCAGTAGTTTCGGTTTCAGATTGAGTAGAAACAGTTTCAGTATGAGGTTGTTGATTTAAACAGTAAGACCTTTATCTTTAGAGGGTAAAGCATTATCAGAGGTAGATAATTTAGTAAATAATTTTTCAATAGCTTTGACAGTGGATTGATCATTAGTAACTAGGCTAGTTCTTTTGGAACGATTACTGGGTAGATTAAATAAAGATGGATATAAAGGTTGTTTAGTGGATGTAACTTGAACAGACTCTAAATTGGTTTCTATCTTGTCTAATTGTTTACCAATAGTGTTTAAACATTGATTAGTATAATTATTTTGTTCAATAACCTTTTTAATTTCATTATCATTACCAGGTAATTTGAAAGGTGAAGCAGGGATTTCAGAACCTTGTTGAGTAAGAAGTATTTTCTCTAAAGGAGGATGACTAGAACTAACAGAAGTAGTGTCAGAAGTTTTCCATTTATGTTTTGTGATTGTATTAATCTTTTTGTAATATTTGTCAACATATTCTAATATAGGTAATTCAAAACCATATTCAATCATAAAATCATACCATTGTTTAGTAATTTTGGACATTTGAGCAGAATTATATTTGGCATAATAAGCATGTCTTTGCGTTCTATTTTCCTTAGATTTGAAGTCAATAAGTAATTTATCTAGATCAGGTTTAAAATCTTTTTTGAGTGTCATTAGTGGAGGATTGACTGGAGGGATAAATTCTTCAAAATCAGTTTGAGTTGGAGAATTATTAGAAGCAATTTCTTCTTCAGGTAAATGTGTGTGCGTAGAATAAACAGGTTTACTAATTTGGGAGGAAGTAGTATTATCAATCCCTTTTAATTTATTAATAGAAGGTTGACCAGTTTGACCAAGATGGATTTGACTATTTTTTCGAAATAATGGAGTATTAAATATTTCATCTTCAGTTTCAATTTCAGTTGGAACACTGGATATACTATGTCGAGAGGATTGACTGCGATTAAATTTAATTCGGACAGTACCATCATTGTATTGTTGAATATCTTGGATTGAGGATTGTTGTTGATTAAGTTTGTAATTTTCATTGACAGTAACCCATTGATCAGGTAAATCAATATTTTTCCATTCAATCATTTGAGGAACATTAATATTGGATTCATGATTACTACTGCTTTGGATTAATAGAGTTTTCTCTTTGGGACTCTTGTGTAAAGCATGAACATTTAAATTAGTTTGCATACATTTATAATGAACACGATATATTAAAGCAATATTATGAACTTTTTCTTTCATGTTAGTAAATGAACCATGTAATTGAATGTTTAATGTTAAAGCATCTAAAATATGTAGATCTCGTAAACTAAGTGTAAAATTAGGAAAATAATTAAAATGTACTGGACCTTTATGAAGACCAGTTTCCATCATACCCATTAAACTATCATTGTAATTAAGAAAATGAGCACCTTTTAAACATAATAAAACAGAGGTATTTCTTCCTACTATGGTTAAGGGATTAATGCCAACTTGAATTAAACCAATATGCATAAAATTATAACCATTATTTAAATGTCGTTTGATTAATTTAGCATCAAGTAATCGGCAGGTTTCTTTGGGTTTTTCTAAAGCATAAACTTGTTCAATAGTTTTAACATGCAGAGCGACTTTAAAAACATTCTGTATAAAAGTAGTTTTATAAATTTCTTTAATTGGTAATTTAGGTATATTCCATCCTGCATCAATTTTATCATTTTGTATTTCAACATCTTCTTCATTAATTACTAATCCTTGATTAGGTATTGAGGGCAAAGTTGTTGACCTAGAACTGACTGATTAGTTACTTCTAAATAATCGATTCATTGTTCTTTTTAATTAATCAGTTTTACAGAGACCTTAATACATACCCTATTCTAGTCATGTTATCACATACCAAAATGGTTTGAGTACAGACCCTAAGGACTTACTCTGGACAGGGAATGAAAGTGGGTGACTTAAACTAGGTGGATAAACACAGACTGATCTTGTGGGTGATTAAGAGGAACTGAAAACTAGATTAATCAAATAAACAACAGAATTGATTAATTAGAAGAAATAAAGCAGTGAGAAACAAGATTCAACATAACGATGGCTCTCATACCAAAATAATTATATAAATTATTTTCCGAATTAAATGCTTACAGAAAATAATGTCGAGGCTTGTGTTGGATATAATCTCCTTAAAGTTGATTTTGCCCTCGCTCCGGTGCTTCGAGTTTTACCGGCGTCTACTTCCCAGGATGCAACGACTAATACTTAAATTTGCAGCACTACAAATTTAAGTCTGGTGAACCAAAACTCTATTGTAACTCTCTCTTTTTCTTCCTAAAAATAAATGTAGAAAAGATACAGAAAGACAGAAGAAGAGTAGCAGGAGAAGGACGAAATTCTGATGGAAAAATTGTGTCTTATGAATTGCTGGAAGCATGCTTTATATAGATAGAAAGGTGGCTGTTCCGAACAGGTGCCAACAGATAGGCAACTGTTCGGACAGATTCGAACAGATAGAAAATTTGTTTGAACTGTTTGGACAGTTCCAGATCTATTCGGGAAAGGGTTCAACAAGTTCAAACTTGTTCAGGTGGAAACCAACAGGTATGAAACCTGTTCGGACCTGTTTAGGTGAGAAAAAATTTGGACCAAAATTAATTTAATTTTTTGAAACTGAAATTCAAAATAAAATAAATAAATACAAATGTTTTTGGCCCAAAAAGGATAAGTATTGGGTTGGACAAGCCCAATCTAACCGACCGGCTGGACAGATGGACGACGACGGCGCGCGCATGTGGTTTTAATTTTGGGTCCAATGGGTCTAGCCCACTTCACCCATAACCTCACCCTTCCACAAACTTGGGTACCCCTTGGGGCCAATCCCAAGTATCCAATGCTAAGGTTTATAAACCCAAACATTTCCTCAAGCCTTTCCAATGTGGGACAAGCACATTCACAAATGTGTAGAAAACCCACCAAAAAACTAGTTCCATGAACCCAAAAACGCGCATTGAATTCTCATTCATCAGGAAATGGTTTTAAGCAACCAAATACATGAATTTATTCGCTACGCGGCATTAAACATGAACCCAATTAAAAACGTTAAAAATAACGCTTGGGTCCCACCTTAATTAATGCTCAAAGTAAGAAAAAAATAAGGTAATATAAAAGCCATTTTCCAACAATCCCCCACATTAATGAAATTCACGAGAATGGACATGCAACAAGATGCAAACAAAGAAAGAGTACATTAAGAAGATACACCACATCGAGATAGGTAGCTTTTGGCTTTGAACCTTTTCTAGTGAAAGCCTATTGGACTTACTGGCTAACCAGTGGACACGATGCCTTGAACTGTTCACCTGTTTATGTAAACGAAGACAATAGACTACACATAATGTACCCACAAACACAGTTTGGTTCTTACGGTTGTGTTCATTTTGGCCCTGAACAACGCCTGATAATTTATGAGTGCTCTAGAGAATTTAGCCTTCTCAATTCTCACAGAACCGGCCCAGTTCACACTCATATAGGTGATTTCTTATTAAGAGTATCCTGCTATACCCCACTTGGATTCCCAAGCTATAAGAATCATTAATAGCAAAGCTTATCCTACTAACACTGCAGGTATAACTCTTCTTATCATAGAAATGGGTAGGAGTAAACCTCCTTAGTGATATGTGAAGTCATCCATAATTTGGTTGTCCCTTTGAACCTAGATCTTGGGATCTCCAGTTAACTAGGTTGGGTTGCCAATTTGGTGACTTTTAAGTAATAGGCTTTAATCTCATTCCCCTTGATAAATGGTACACTTGCTTTCTGGCTAGCCCTGTAGTCAATAGATCTGCAATATTCTCCTTTGATTTTACATATTCTATGGAAATTATTCCATGTAAGAGCAAATGCCTAACGGTATTATGTCTTCGACGAATGTGTCGAGACTTACCGTTATACATATGATTATGTGCCCGTCCTATTACTGTTTCACTATCACAATGAATGCATATAGCTGGCACAGGTTTAGGCCACATTGGAATGTCTTCTAAGAAATTACGAAGCCATTCTGTTTCTTCTCCTATTTTATCTAATGTGATAAACTCAGATTCCATTGTCGACCTAGCTACGCATGTCTGCTTGGACAATTTCCAAGAGACTGTAGCACCTCCCAGGGTAAAAACATATCCAGTAGTGGATTTTGAGTCTTTAGTATTCGATATTCAATTTGCATCGCTGTACCCCTCGAGTACTGCTGGATATTTGGTATAATGAAGGCCATAATTCTGGGTATGTCTTAGATACCTAAGTATCCTAATTATCGCTTTCCAGTGATCGGATCCTGGATTACTTGTGTACCTACTCAATTTGCTTACAGCATAGGCTATATCTGGCCTAATGCAATTCATTAAGTACATAAAACTTCTGATTATCCGAGAGTACTCTAATTGTGATATGCCTACACCTGTATTTTTTGACGAATGAAGACTAATATCAACAGGTGTTTTAGCAAGACAGTCGTCATGCTTTCCAAATTTCTCTAGAATCTTCTCAACATAGTGAGACTGAGATAAAGCATATCCTTCAGATGTTTTAGTAATTTTTATTCCTAAAATTACATCTGCTACTCCCAAATCTTTAATGTCAAACTTTTGGTTCGACATTTTCTTTGTGGATTTGATCATGTCATTATCGCTTCCAATAATGAGCATGTCATCCATATAAAGACAAACTATGACATAGCCTTTGTCTGTGCTTTTAATATAGACACATTTGTCACATTCGTTTATTTTAAAACCATCCGAAAGCATAGCATGATCAAATTTTTCATGCCATTGCTTCGGAGCTTGTTTTAATCCATAAAGGGATTTGACAAGTTTACAAACATTTTTATCTTGGCCGGGAACCTAAAACCCTTCCAGTTGTTTCATATAGATTTCCTCATCTAACTCGCCATTCAAAAAAGCTGTTTTAACATCCATTTGATGTATTTTCAGTTTATACAAAGCTACAATCACAATCAACATGCGAATGGATGTTATTCTTGTCACTGGTGAATAGGTGTCAAAATAATCAAAGCCTCATTCTGTCTGTATCCCTTAATAACAAGCCTAGCCTTGTATTTATCTATTGAACCATCTGCTTTCATTTTTCTCTTGAACATCCACATATATCCAAGAGGTTTACATCCTGGTGGAAGATCCACCAATTCCCAAGTATGATTTTGCAGTATTGATTCACAGCCTCTTTCTACAATTGAGCTTCAGGACTTGACATTGCTTCCATGAAGTTTTGAGGCTCATTTTCTAACAGGTATGTTAGAAAATCTGGACCAAATGATTTAGAGATCCTAGCCCTCTTGCTACATCTAGGTTCATCTAATTCATTATTATTTTGGTCTTCATTGCTACCCATAGCAGTATTAAAAGTTCTCTTATTTGAACTTTTCTCTTCAATTTCCTTGCTAGGAAAAATGTGTTAAAAAAACGATGCATTTCTTGACTTAATAATAGTGTTTACATGCATATCCTGATTTTCAGATCTATGAACTAAAAATCTATATGCACTACTATTATTGGCATATCCAATGAACACACAAACAACGGTCTTTGGTCCTATCTTAGTCGTTTTGGGACTAGGGACTGCCACCTTGGCAAAATACCCCCACACTTTGAGGTAATTATAGGTAGGTCGTCGACCTTTCCATAATTCATAAGGAGTTTGATTGAGTTTCTTGTGGGTACCCTGTAAGGATAAAGTTAACAGACAAAATTGCCTTTCCCCACAAGTTCTGAGGTAACCCTGAACTAATCAACATGGCATTCATCATCTCTTTAAGAGTTCGATTCTTTCTCTCAGCAACACCATTTGACTGAGAAGAATAGAGTGCGGTGGTTTGGTGAATGATATCATGTTCAGAACAAAATTCTTCAAATGGTGCATCATACTCACCACCTTTGTCACTCCTCACTATCTTAATAGTTTTGCCAAGTTGATTTTCAACCTCAAGTTTATATTGCCTAAAAGCTTCTATGGCTTCATCTTTACTTCTCAATAAGTAAACATAGCAATATCGAGTGCAATCATCAATAAAAGTAATAAAGTACTTCTTACCTCCTCTAGTTTGAACAAATTTTAAATCATAGATATCTGTGGGAATTAAACTTAAAGGTTCAGTACTTCTTTCAACTTTATTAAATGATGCCTTAGTGAGTTTTGCCTCAACACAAATCTTACATTTATGATTAGGATCAAATTCTAAGTTAGGTAAACATTCTAAAGCAACAAGTCTACGTAAAGAATTAAAATTAACATGTCCTAATCCACCATGCCATAAGAAAGAAGACTCAGCAATATAAACAGAAGATGTGTTCTTATTATTAAAAGCCAAATTAGGTACAACAGTATTTACATTGAGCTTAAAAAGCCCATCACTCATGTGACCTCGCCCCGCATACATTCCACTCTTGGAGAATACAACTTTATCAGATTCAAAGACTAATTTAAACTCATTCTTCATCAACAATAACCCAGAAATCAAATTCTTGAGAATCTCTGGCACGTGGAGTATATTGTTAAGAGTGAGTTCTTTCCCCGAGGTCATTTTTAGCACAATCTTTCCTTGTCCTTCTAGAGTTGAAGTGGAGGAGTTTTCCATAAAAAACTGTTCTCCACTTTCCACCACTTTGTAGGTTGTGAACATCTTCTTATCTGCACAGATATGACGGGTTGCTCCAGTATCCACCCACCATTCCTTGGGATTGCCCACCAAATTTGCTTCAGAGACTACTACAGCAAGATTGATGTCAGCTACTCCATCGGAAAGATAGAAATCCTCAGCTATGTTCACTTGTGCTGGTTTTTGCTTGAACTCCCTCCGTCCATGCGAACGTGACAATCCTTAGCACGATGCCCATCTTTGCCGAACACAAAACACTTGCCTTTGAACCTCTTGTTGAACACGTTGTTGGTCATTTTGTTGATCTTACTAGTGGATCCTTGTTTGGGACCATTGCCATCATGCTTTCGCTTCTTGTTGTTGAACTTTGACCGATGTTCATGTTCCACAACATTTGCTTTAGCCTGTACGACATGGTTTCCTGACTTTTTTTCGGAACCTCGGTTGTCCTCCTCAATTCGGAGCCGCACTATCAGTTCCTTCAATTTCATCTCCTTGCGCTTATGCTTCAGATAATTCTTGAATTCTTTCTAAGATGGTGGCAATTTTTCAATGATTGCCGCTACTTGGAAAGATTCATTGAGAACCATCCCTTCCGCATGTATGTCGTGGAGAATTAATTGGAGATCTTGAACTTGGCTAATAACTATTTTGGAATCCATCATTTTAAAATCCAGAAAATGACCGACAACAAATTTCTTTGTACCGGCGTCCTCTGTTTTATACTTATAATCTAGAGATTCCCACAGTTCTTTAGCTGTGTTTTTCACACTATACACACTGTACAGTGTATTGTCCAACTCATTGAGGATATAGTTTTGACATAGAAAATTACCATGTTTCCATGCATCGACTGTGGCAACCACTTGCCGGTCAGTTTCTCCCTCGTTCAGTGCCGGTGCCTTTTCATGATGAAGCGAGCCAAATTCAATATGGTATGATAAAACATCATCTTTTGTTGTCATCTTTTAAAATCATTACCATGGAATTTTTCTGGCTTCTCCCCATGATTTACCAGTACTGCCGGAGTCATCACTGGCACAACAGGTGTTGGGTTTTGAGTAATAACAGTCTCAGTACTGTTAATTTCAATTGTCATAATTCTAACAAAATAAAAATTGTACCAATCACAAATTTATACAAAAACGAATTTACACACAAAATAAACAGAATAATATTTTGAAACAAAATTCCAATGATAAACTGTATATTACTATTACGTTATCAAATAAATCATTAAACAGTATATTACTACTATTTAATTTCCCGAAACAAAATATTTGTCTGCCTATCACAAAAATAAATAAAAATAAATCTACTTTTAGATTGTTAGAAACCACATAGGTGCATGTGTGTAAATTAAATGTATAAAAAAAATAAAAAATAAAATAAAATAATTCAGAAAATAATTATATAATTATATAAATTATTTTACAAATTAAATGTTTACAGAAAATAATGTTGAGGCTTGTGTTGAACACAATCTCCTTAAAGTAGATGTCGCTCTCGCTCCGATGCTTCGAGTTTTACCGGCGTCTACTTCCTAGGATGCAACGATTAATACTTAAATTTGCAACATTACAAATTTAAGTCTGGCAAACCAAAACTCTGTTATAACTTTCTTTTTTTCTTGGATTAATTACCTAAAAGTCCTATCTACACATTTGGTGGTAGCTTAGGTCCTATCAAAAAAAATTTGAACCAATAAGTCCCATGTACAGGTAAAAAGACGTTTTGTCCTTTAATCCCAAAACTGAGAATGTTCTCAATTTATAATTATCAAAACTAGGAAATTTCTCAATTTTTTTCTAGTATGAACTGAAAATATTATCAAAACTATCAAAACTAAAAAAATTATAATTATCAATTTTGAGAATTTTCTCAATTTTTTTCATGATTAAAATTGAGAATATTATAAATTGAGAAGGTTCTCAATTTCAAAAAACTTAGATCTCTCTCTCAAATGGCAGTGGCATCTGTGAACTCAGTGAAAACTGAGAGTTTGCCGATCTATCTCTGCAAATTCCCTGAGTGAGGTGACAGTAATTTCCTCAATTTACACAACAACTCTGATTTGACGACCACGTCGCAATAATCACCACATGAAATACCAAAGGTTGTATCATTTATGTGTATATATATATATTATCATATTACAGCAACAAACACAATCAATTTTCAATACCTGAAACTACAAAAGGAGAATTCAAGAACTGAATTAATTCACTGATTTAAAGCAAAAAACCACATTCATATACAAGAAACAGACTCAATGTATTGGAAGGAATGAAACCAGAAATACATAAAAGAATCCTCAATCATGCCATTACCATCGCAATGCTCTGCACCAACATCACATATCTTCTCGAAACCCTTATCACCAAGATTGTTCCGTAAAATCTTACCCGGTACGTGCAGCACCATAAACGAGTCATCATCTTTTTTCTCTCGTACAAGCGAAAGTATAGCGAACGAGTAATACATTGGGTTCCACGAGAGCCTCTGCATCATCTGGGGAAACGCATCTCCAACTGAACCAAGATCGACCTGGTACTTCACAAAACAGCCAGAGTAATATCTTTCTATCTCATAAACATCGAATAGTAGCAGCAGCAGCAAGGGTTGAATCGGTGAAGAAGGGGTCACCGGTGTTGCTGACAGTGATACCATGGCAGTGGCAGGCGGTGAGGTCGACGTGGTCGAGGTCGGCGCTGGAGCTGACGACGCACTAGACGGAGGGGAATGAGGAGTCATATGGAGGAGACCAAAGACTGGGTCTGTGGGGGAGGAGAGAGAGAGAAAGAGAGAGTGTGTGGTTGGCAAGGAGGTCTTGGAAGGGTAAATTGGCCTATTAAAAATTAATGGGACTTGAAGGAGCAAATAATTTTATGTAGGACTTATTGGATTATAAGTTTACAAAATGGGACTTGTATGTAAATGGCCATTTTTTCTTCCTAAAATAAATATAGAAAAGATATGGAAAGATAGAAGAAGAATAGTAGGAGAATGACGAAATTCTGATGGAAAAATTGTGTCTTATGAATTGCTAGAAGCATGCTTTATATAGACAGAAAGATGGCTGCTCTGAACAGGTGACAACAGATAGGCAACTGTTCGGACATATTTGAACAGATAGAAAATTTGTTTGAACTGTTTGGACAGTTCCAGATCTGTTCGGGAAAGGGTTCAATAGGTTCAAACCTGTTCGCGTGGAAACCAATAGGTATGAAACCTGTTCGGACTTGTTTGGGTGAGAAAAAATTTGGACCAGAATTAATTTAATTTTTCGAAACTGAAATTCAAAATTAAATAAATAAATACAAATGTTTTTTGCCCAAAAAAATAAGTATTGGACTGAACAAGTCCAACCCAACTGACCGGCCGAACGGACGGATTGCCGGCGGCAGCGCGCGCGCGGTTTTTATTTTGGGTCCAATGGGTCTAGCCCACTTCACCCATAACCTTACCCTTCCACAAACTTGGATACCCATTGGGGCCAATCCCAAATATCTAATGCTAAGGTTTATAAACCCAAACAATTCCTCAAGCCTTTCCAATGTGGGATAAGCACATTTTACAAATGTGTAAGAAACTCACCAAGAAACTAGTTCCACGAACCTAAAAACGCGTGTTAAATTCTCATTCATCCGGAAATGGTTTTGAGTAACCAAACATATGAATTTATTTACTACGCGGCATTAAATATGAACCCAATCAAAAACGTTAAAAATAACATTTGGGTGCCACTTTAATTAATGCTCAAAGTAAGAAAAAAAAAAGAGAAGGTAATATAAAAGTCATTTTCCAACATAAACCCACCCTGGCGTAGGGACCATGGAGAGGTGGTGGATATGAGATAAGGATGCCAGACGGGTTGGTGGTGGATCTGTGCAAAATAGAGTTGGGTGGGGTAAGGGGGGATTTTTTATTTTTTAAAATCAAAATATTCAGTTTTCAAGCATAAAATTCTAACAAAGTAATGAATGTGGTGACTAAAAATATCATTCTCTATCACTATTATTTAATAGAAACAGACATGATTTAGATTCACGCGAAATTAGAATATTAGAATTTAAGTTGAAGAAAAAGTTAAGATTTAATTTATTACAAAGATTAAAGTTTAGTTTTTTTTTACTAAATAATTTTTTTTTAAAATTTTAATGTCTCTCTTACGTGGCACCTTATATAATTTCGTAATTTTAAAATAATGGTAATTATTTGGCCACTCTCCTGAATACTTTGATACATAAGTTTCCAATTTATTATATTTCTATTTTAAAATAACTACATTTTTTCAACCAATTAAGACTTTCTCTTTTTAATTAGTAGACTCTTAAATATTACAAGCCTTCAATTAATTATCTCCCCCGTTCCAAACTTGCCTCCAAAATAACAAAATATTAAGGGATTTTTATTGATAAATTCCATTTAGAAGTGTTTTAACCCAAAAAGTTCGTGAAGGAATTTTTTAATCCATTTAGTCCCATATATATATAGTTTTATTCCACAAAATCTTTTTTCTTGATTTATACTATTTTCTTGGACACTTATACCCTTATATTTAATTTTGATACCCTTATAAATATTTTTTTGAACGGTTAGCAATTTTATGATGTGAACATTAATATTTTAAAATTCACATTGGTAGGAATGTAAAATTGGCCCGTGGGCGGCCCGAAACCCGCCAGTGAGCCGGGGCGGGCCTGGCCCGTTAACAATGTGAATATTCACATTGACATGTTAACATTCACATTAATAGGAGTGTAAAATTGGCCCGCGTCCCGTGGCGGCGCGAAACCCGCCCGCGGCCCAAGGGCGGCCCGGGACGGGCCCGGTCCAGCCCATTGACAATGTGAATATGTACATTGACATGTTAACATTCACATTGATAAGAGTATAAAATTGGCCCGCGGTCCATGGGCTTCGAAAAGCCCGCCCGCGGTCCGGCGCGGGCCCGGCCCGGCCCGTTGACAATGTGAATATTCACATTGACATGTTAATATTCACATTGATAGGAGTGTAAAATTTCTCCGCGCCTCGTGGTTGCCCGAAACCCGCCCACGGCCCGTGGACGGCCCGGGGCGGGCCCGGCCCGGCCTGTTAACAATGTGAATATTCACATTGACATGTTAACATTCACATTGATAAGAGTATAAAATTGGCCAGCAGCCCAGGGCGGCCCCGACCCGGCCCGTTGACAATGTGAATATTCACATTGACATGTTAACATTCACATTGATAAGAGTGTAAAATTGGCCCGTAGCCCGTGGGCGGCCCAAAGCCCGACCGCAGCCCGAGGAGGGCGCAGCCCGACCCGTGACAATGTGAATATTCACATTGACATGTTAACATTAACATTCATAGGAGTGTAAAATTTGCCCGCTGCCCGAAGCTTGCCCGCCGTCCAGGGTAGGCGTGGCCCGGCCCGTTGACAATGTGAATATTCACATTGACATGTTAAAATGTACATTGATAGGAATGTAGAATTGGCCCGCGGCCCGTGGGCTACCCGAAGCCCACCCACGGCCCGGGGCAGGCTCGTTTGGGTCTGGGCCCGAGCATATCCGAGACCCTAGGTTAGGGCTCAAGTCATCACTTTGAAGCCTGGCCCGGCCCATCAGCCCGCTTAAGGCCCATTCAAGGCTTGGTCCGAGGCCCAGCCCACCCGAGGCGCAATGTATTTTTTTGTGGAAAATAATAAAATTTTGGTAGAAAAATTAAAAAGAATTAAAAAAAAATGGCTAGGCTTGCCCAAGCCCGACCTAAGCTCGAGGCTAGGCCTAGGCCCACCGGCCCGACCCGAGGCTCAATCCATCGGCCCGTCCAAAGCCCGAATACCCTTGTGCCAGGGCTAGGGCTAGGGCCTGGGCCTAATTTTTTGGCCCGTGGGCCAGCCCGACCCGGCCCGGGAAAAGCTCGTTTGGGCCCAGGCTCGAGCCTAGTCCGAGACCCTAGGCTAGGGCCTGGGCCATCACTTTGAAGCCCAACCTGGCCCATCGGCCCGGTTAAGGCCCATTCAAGGCTCGGTCCGAAGCACGGCCCTCGCCGAGGCCTAGTGTCTTTTTTTGTGGAAAATAATAAAATTTTGGTAGAAAAAATTAAAAAGAATTAAAAAAAATGGCCAGGCCTGCCCCGGGCCGCCCACGAGCCGTGGGCGGGTTTCGGGCAATCACGTGGTACGGGCTAATTTTACACTCCTATCAATGTGAATGTTAACATGTCAATGTGAATATTCACATTGTAAACTGGCCAGACCGGGCTCGCCCTGGGCCGCTGGCCAATTTTATACTCTTATCAATGTGAATGTTAACATGTCAATGTGAATATTCACATTGACAACAGGCCGGGCTTGGTCCACCCACGGGCCGTGGGCGGGTTTCGGGCAGCCACGAGGCGCGGGCTAATTTTACACTCCTATCAATGTGAATATTCACATTGTCAACGGGCCAGGCCGGGCCTGCCCTGGGCCGCGGGCGGGCTTTTGATTGCCCATAGGTCGCGGGCCAATTTTATACTCTTATCAATGTGAATGTTAACATCTCAATGTGAATATTCATATTGTCAACGGGCCGGACAGGGCCCGCCCCGGGCCGCCCATGGGCCGCGGGCGGGTTTCGTGCAGCCACTGGACGCGGGCCAATTTTACACTCCTATTAATGTAAATGTTAACATGCCAATGTAAATATTCACATTGTCAATGGGTCGGGCCCCTACACATTGACAATATGAATATTCACATTGACGGTGTGAACATTCACATTAGGGGTATTTTGGTAATTATGTCACCCATAGGACTTATTGAAACATAAGAAAATAATGTGAACTAAATGAAACATAAGTAGATGAAAATGGTATTTTTGTCTTCTTATCTCAAATAGGACCTAATGGAATAGTCAAAAAAAATATGGGTTGGATGAAATAAAGCTCTTAGAAAGTAGATTTATCAAAAAAGCTCCCAAATATTAATTCTTCCTCAATTAAAAAATCAAAACTAAACATTCTTCCTATTACTTTAGAAAGAAAAAAAAAAATATTTTTGACTTTTTGATTGAGTATTATTTAGAAAGGATTATTGACAACTAACCACACTCTTCATTTTTTATTAGTTAAAATATTAAAAAAAGTAATTATTTATTTTGCCTAATTTTTATTCTATCTATATACATCAACACTACTCTTTATTTTAGTTATCTATATACACAAACTGTTTGAAGAGTCTTACAACCCCAAGACTCTTCAAATGTAACTATTCTTGATGAATTTTGTTAAAATAGCTATTGTAAGAGCATCCACACCATTCTCTTTAAATTTTTAGTCAAATTATAACTTAAAAAGCTATTTTGCTATTTTAGCTAGTCACATTTTTAGTACTCACTTCATCAAACTCTCTATTTTAATTCAATCTAGTTAAAAAATTATTATTTTTATTGTATTTGTTTTTCTTTCTTTTTTTTATTAAATTAATGAGTTGGCTTGATCAAGTAGCATTTCCAGGGGCTTGATCAAGTAGCATTTCTTGGAGGAAATAGGGGCTTGCAGTTCGGCTCGGGCAACCATCATGCTAATCTCCAATTAAGTTGAAATTTTATGTGGTTGATCTACTCAATCAACTCTAAAATATGAACGGATCGGATCATTAGAAAGTCACTGACACGGTGGCCAACTGGTGCGTTTCGGATAAAATATAAAGACCCCAAATCCAAAACTAGACCATATTCTTCAATCATTCTACTGTACATTCCAACGGCTATATTTATCAACGGTCAAAATTTTTCAAACGGTCATATTCCTCTACTATCAACAATAGCATATGTTCTCTAATTCTCACAATCTAAATGAAATATTTTTCTTTCATTCTATCGTCATTAATTTTTTATATATGAATCTTCATTTTCTAGACATGATTCTTTATGACTCCAACTCCGATGATGAGTTGGAGATAGTTACAATAGCTTCTATGGAAGCCGAGAGTTCATCAAAGTCACGACATGCTGATCGTAAACGACGCGAGTTCCTTTGGCGTAATCCTTTGCAAGGCCATCAAAGGTTTTTTCTCGACTATTTTGCTGATCTACCAGTATATCCTCCCAAATTATTTCGGAGAAGGTTTTGAATGAATTGTTCTCTTTTTCTCCGCATTCAATCTGAAGTAGAAGCTTATGAACCATATTTTGTTCAGAAAAGAAATGGTGTTGGAGTGCTCGGTTTGTCTTCTCTTCAAAAAATAACTACGTCTCTTAGAATGTTTGCTTATGGAGTAGCAGCTAATTTTATGGATGAATACTTGAGGATTGGAGAAAGTACTGCAATGAAAAGCCTAAAGAAATTTGTCAAAGCAGTGGTTGCAATTTTTTCTTATGAGTACTTGAGGTCACTGAACAACGACGACATTGCTAGAATTCTAGCCGTTGGCGAAAGTCGCGATTTTCCTGGGATATTAGGGAGCATTGATTGTATGCACTGGACCTGGAAGAATTGCCCAACTGCATGGAAAGGTATGTATACTGGCCATGCACATGAGCCAACAATTATTTTGGGAGCAGTAGTATCATATGATCTTTGGATATGGCATGCATTTTTTGGGTTACCTGGGTCTAATAATGATATCAATGTTTTAGAACGGTCTTCGGTATTTACCGAGCTTGCTCAAGGGCGTGCTCCTTGAGTTAATTACACCATTAATGGAAATGAATATACCATGGGATACTACCTTGCTGATGGTATATATCCACAATGGGCAACTTTTGTGAAAACAATTCCTTGTCCACAAGGAAAAAAGAATAAACATTTTGCTGAGGCCCAAGAGGCCTATTGAAAGGATGTAGAGCATGCATTTAGAGTGCTTCAAGCACGTTTTGCAATTGTGCGTGGACCTGCACGACCATGGGATCTTCAGACTCTTAAAGATATTATGAAAGCTTGTATAATACTACACAACATGATCATTGAGGATGAAAGAGATGACGGAGGAGAGCAAAACATTGATTATGAACAAATCGATAAAATCCCTCATGCACAAGTGTCACTTGAACGTACACCTGATAACATGGAATTTATTCAACAACATCGTCGCATAAGAGATAGAGAAACTCATTCTCGACTCCAATCGGATTTGGTTGAGCACTTGTGGCAAATTTATAGCCAATCTTAGGTTGGAATAGGCAAATCTATAGCCAATCTGGAATTAATGAGAATGGACCTAAACACTACGTTGGTTCTCATGATTACAACCTTTGCTGTAGCTTGTAATTTTTTTTTTTTTTTTTTTGAACTGTTGTAGCTTGTAAGTTGATTTTTTGGAAAGTCATGTGTTAGACATATAGATTTTGATGATTTGATTTATATTATGTTTTTTTATTTTGTTTGATGAATTCATTTGATCAAAATGTTATAAATTATCCACATTAATTCATCCTATTATTTTGTGGTTTTTGGAGGTGAAAATGACGCCCAAATTCAGCATAAAAATAGTTACAAAACAGCCCCAAATTCAGCACAAAACAACCCCAAATTTAGCACAAAAACAGCTGCAAAGCAGCCCTAAAACAGCAGCAAAATAGCTCTGAAACAATAGCAAAAACAGCAGCAAAAGTATCCGAAACAGCAGTAAAAACAACCTAAAAAATAGCAGTTCAACTCAGTTTCATTCTGAAATAGAATAACCTTTATAGCACCAAACTCCAACAAGTAGAGCTTACAAAATGCCAATGTATTATATAGGCAAAAGTTACAAAATATACATAAACCTTACTTTAGTCAAAAGTCACAAAAAATAACCCCTATTTCTACATCATGAAACCATATAGCACAAAAGGATCCAACTATTTCATCCAAACAAAATCTACCAAACTAACAGTCAAAAGTTACAAAAAACATAACAGTTTCATAAATTACTCAGAACTGTTGCTCTTTCTTCGACTCTCAATGATTTCCATTTGACGTTGATAATAGTATTCTTGTTGCATTGGGGGCATCTCACTCGTATCCATCATCATGATTCTCTCTTCTTTTTTCAATTTCTCCAATTCAGCTTTTTCAACATGAATAATATACGATTTCTCAAGCATTTCAAGTTTTTTCTCAGTTCCTTTCTTTCTATCTTCTTTCATGTCAATTAGCAAGTCTGCAATTGGAGAACTTGTAGTATCTTGGCTCTTCAATTTTTTCAGCCTTTCTTTTCCTTTCTTCTTGCCAATTGGTCTCTCCAATTGTATATGCATATCTCATGAGATCTCATCTTCCTCTAGATTGACTAACTCTGGTGTTGAAGGAGAAGATATGGAATTTCGATTCCTTTTTGGATTCTTCTTTTGGTTCGTCTCAAACCATTTTGGTTGATGCCTCAACACATTCCAACAATGTTTGAATGGGAATGAGGTGTTATGAACCTCCTGGTACATAAGTTTTGCCTTGCCAATCTGGAATATATATATACATATATATATCAAAATTTTAAAATATATTGAATGGTAAATGTTTAAATATCTATGTAACTGATACCTTGTCTTGCTCATTCACATCGCTTTCACGCATTGATTCAATTTGAGCAAAGTACCCACAAAACTTATTGGTTCCAAGTTGAATGATTGACCACCAGTTCATCAAAGAATTATCAGTACGTTCACTAATAAATGTTTTGTGCTCGTGGAAGTACTCCCCAACGCTCCTCCAGAATCTCTTACTTTTTTTTCTCATTTCCATGCACTGTATCCACGCTAGTATTAAGCCAAGCTGATATAAGCAAATTGTCTTCTTCTTTAGAAAAGTTGCCACTGCATGATGTTTTCGTAGCAGATTCTTTTTTGGTTGAAAACTGAGATTATTGGCTAGCACCTTGACTAACTTGGTTCAGATATTGAGACTTCATGAATTGGTTGTCAAGGTTGGAGCCTTCTTGTAAAAGATTGGTCAAGAAGGGGTCTCCACTTGAATCCATCCTACAAGATAGAGTGAATCAAATCAGAATGAATCTAGCGTTCAAGATAGAGTGAAAATTTTCAAATTGAATCCATTCCAACAAGACAGTAAGTTAGCACTTTCATATAGAATAAAATCAATTCAATGAAGCCTACTAAGACCACCTCCAACCCTTAACTCAAATTTGGGGAAAAGAGCACATGTTTTAAGTTTTCGTTGGATTAAATAAGAGGAGTTAACAGCTTTTTTCTGTTACAAAAATTAAATTTGATATGAATTTGAGTGAAGAATTTGAGTCTCCCTTTGAGTAAAACTCAAGTTGATATAAGTTTGAGTAAAGGATTGAGCTTGGAGGAGTGTTTTGATAATTGTTTACTAAAATTTGAATTTTTTTCTTTTTTGAAAGGCAAAAAGAAGATTTTATTATGTAGACAAAATTACATAACAAAAGCTTAATATAAGGAAGCATCATAGGTAGCTAAGCTAACATCCCAACAAAGTTAATATGGAAGCAACTACCCAATCAAATGCTAGCAAACATTGCAAACAAGGTTGGCAAAAAAGTGTTGGTAAGGCACCAACACAACCAACTCCCAGCAAGCCAGAAAATGCCCTCTAGATTGTGCAGGAAATCAATGATACTCCACACCATACCAGCAAAGCATCCATTTGAAAACTAGCATATTCACCACACTTCACACCTTCTAAACCTTATCCATATTGTTATACTCTAAAATGGTATGCTGAGAAAGATTAAAATCTTAAAGCACTACTTCCTTTCTATTCTCCTTAAAGAAAATAGAGACCAAAAAGTGGAGTCGAAGATTAAACAATAGGCAGAGGTAGGATGACTTAATTGTAACTAAAAAAAAGCTGCGGATGACCATTTCTTGCCCCTTTGACACAAGAGGACTTTATCTTTCTCTTTAATTTCATTTGTCTATGCACATCAAGAACATTAGCTTTATATGCCTCAGATTTCCGACAATAGAAAAGTTTCAATGCCTTAATTAGATATATAGAAGGTAACAAACATAAAGGGCTAAACATTTGGTTTTGGCTTAATTTGTTGTCTAACTTGAGCACACTTCCCCTTTATTTTTTCTACTTGTTCTTATTGTAATTCAACTTTATCTATCCTCTTTGTGAGAGTTATATTCAATGACATGAACAATCAACAATACATTTCACATTTGATCACTTTTAACTAAATAGTGGTAGACATTGGGGCAAATTAATTTATGCACTAATTACTCAACAAAAATCTTAAAATTATATCATAGTTGTATACAATGTGTATATATATAAAAAAAAACCCATAAAGCTCACAAACTATATATTTTCTTTACCCAATTTTAAAGATTTTAAAAATATACAAGTAATCTAAGCTTTTCAATATCAACATATATATACATATGCATTCGCTTTCATTGAGGCAATTTATCAAACAGTTGTGATACAAAAATTTTGTGCATACAAATTTTCAAAGATGTTCAAACAACTTAATTCAATCAAAGAGCCATTGATGGTTCTCAAATAAAATTACAGACCCCAATTCAACCAATCTAATCCAAATCTAGAGTACAACACAGAGAGAGAGAGAGAGAGAGAGAGAGAGAGAGAGAGAGAGAGAGAACCTGAGTTTCAGATATGGTGAAAGCAAATGCTGTGGAGTGGTTGCCGCTATGTAGTTTTGGCGCAGAAGAGGAAAAGGGTAGAGCTTGGCGGGAAAAAAAATAATAAAAAAATGAATAACGATAAACAGTAGCTCGGTAGCATCATCAAATTTTGGCGCCCTTGTAGTGAGATTGATGCGCCTGGTTTTTTGGAGTTCATCTCGCTAGTTTAGCTGGAGAAGCTGTCTACCAAGTTTGATGAGGTTGCTCTAATAGGTAAACCACTGAAGTGACTAAAATATAATATTATTAGTTACAATAGTTAACAAGTATCATTTAAAGAGTCCTTTAAAGATTAGGGCTGAGCAAGAAATCCGTATAATCTGTAATCATATCCGGTCCAGTCTAATCCGGTAGATTTGGATTAATTTTTTGAAGCCGTGGTTCGGTTCCGGATTAGAAATTTAAAAATTCGTAGACCACTGATTGGTTTAGTATTGAACCCCACGATTCCGAATTGGAACCGATCCGGACCGTATACAAATAGTCTATCTTTATACTATAGACCCTCTCATATAATATCATTTCTTATTCCATATAAAAGCTAAACCAGTTTTCTTATTGCTTTTATTTGATGTTATATTTAGTTTTAATACAGAGAAGAACTCTGCATTGTGTAATGTGCATCCAGTTTTATTGCTTTTGTTTGTTGCTTTTGTTTATTGCTTTTGTTTGATATTATGTTTATGTTTTTATGAAATTAAAATATTCTATATATTTTTTTTGTTATTTAATTATGTAAATCTGTGATTCTAAACCGATCTAATCTGTGTTCAAACGAATTGGTTCGGATTGATTCCATGATATAAATGAATTGGATTGCTTTCAATTTTTTAAGAACCATAAATAACAAATTAATTTTAATTTTATCTCAATCCAAACAAATCCAAATCATGCTCATCCATATTAAAGATACTCTTAGAATTGCCTTGTGTTACTATGCTACAAATACAAAACAATTTGTTAGAAATTGTTCATAAATGAGACACAAATAGTGGATCCCACCCTTTGTGCCTCATATATGAAATTGTTCTGTATTTGTAGGTTTTCTTCCTTTTATTATTTTCTATATAAATTTGTTTCTTGATTTCTGCCATTAATTTGTTTCTCAGTTTAGAAGGTAACTGTTATGTAATAATTGTCCTCTTGACAAAATTGGTTATTTTAGTAAGTTATTTAGTTTTTTTAATTATTTTAGTCTGACTAAAATAAAATGCTAAGGCCCCCAAAGTTGGGGATCTTTATAACCCTTAAAATGATATGGACCAATCATGTATTTTTGTTTTATTTTTATTTTTTCCTTTCATTCCTAGACCTATCTCAGATGAGTGAGGGTTATGGGGTTATATTTTTTGAGAGTCTGTACTATTGTTGCTGACTAAAATAGTTATATTTGAGAAGAATGTTAGATTTTTTTAGTTGAATTTAATGTTTGTAAAATAAAAAATAAAATGATTATGGATTTAATATGACATTTTATCTTATTAGCTATTTTAATTTCTTTTTTCTTTTAGTACGTACTATTTTAACCTAAAAAGTCAAAAAAAAGTCACTTCCTAAGCAGGGCCAATATTACATTATACAATTCCAATTTAGAAGGTAAATCTAACCTAAAATTTTTTGGTGATTTTAATTTTTAATAATTTTCCCATTTAAAATCTATTATAATGATTTACCATTCGGGATAAGCTCCCTTATCGGGATAGCATACAATTCTACTTAGAAAAAATCAGAAGTAGAATCAAATTTCTTTCTATATTCATGCACTCTCAAGAGTGAAGAGTAATCATTGTCCTCCCCTATAAATAATGCTCAAAAAGCTTGGTTTCAACAGTGCAAATATACTAGTTGTTCAAAATCCAAAGTTTGAGAGATATGGCAAGTGCTAATTTTAAAGTGGTTCTCTTAGTCATTCTTTTCGTTGTTGTATTTGGTCAGTCTCGATCCCTCTCTTTACCTCTGCTAATTTCAAAGTCGTTCTCTTAGTCATTTTTTTCGTTACTATATTTGATCACTGTCAATCCCTACCTTGATCTCTTTCTTATCTCTTTGTAAATAAATACTAGTTTCTCTGTTCATGCCTCAAAATTCTCCTACGATTTTTTAATTGTGAATTTTTTAAATAGCGCAGCAAAGGATCTCGGCCACTTAAATGGGCTGGTTGTGACTTTTTAAAATTTTGTATTAGGGAAATGATTGAGACCCCCTCCAATCACTATTCCCACCACTCCCACACACATGTGGCGGGTGGTGATTGGAGGAGAAGGAAAAAAAGAAAAAGAAAGAAAAAAGAAAAAATGGCCAATCAGAGAGAGAGGGGGTCAAAGGAGGTGCCTCCTTGAGAGGGTCCAACTCATTTTCCTTTGTATTATGTGTTGTTTTAAATGTTTGCTATAACATTTGTTTTACATTGTAAAATTATTTTAAATAAACTAAAGTTCTATTTTTTTTTGGCAAACTTCACTTTACCCTCCTTTGGTTTGTGCCATATGCGGTTTACCCCTTTGACGTTTAGAAATGATCATATAACTCCCATGTAATTCGTGGACTAAAGTATACCGTTAAACCCGTTAACGATTCAATAAAAAAAAATACTCTTGTATATAAAAAACTTAAGTATGTGAATTACGGATATTTTCATTATTTGTTTAGAAGGCAAAATGTACTTTAACTTCTATGCTTTATTTCATGTGCGATTTACCTTGAAAATTAGTATATAACTCGCTTATGGGATAGAAGCATATGGGAATGCCACGTTGAGTTTGAGAATGTCATATTGGGTTTAGGATGTTACATGTTACATTTATGTTTTGAATTTTAAATTTCCAACCATATAGATATGATCACAAGCTATGATAATATAGGATTTTGCATATATGATATTTCCATTAATCAAGTTATTTTGAATTTCAAAAGCATATGGGAAAGTCCGAATGTCTTGGGAAAATCCCGTTTTGTTCATTTGGGATTACTACTACAGTTTGGACTCAATGTCACGGTTCTGAATCTAATCTCGCAAAGTGCAATGCAAGACTGATAAATCACTAAAGAGTTCAAATCCGGCAAATCGTTTCGGAAAACTAATTTTTGTAAAGAAGTACCAAACATGGACTGCTTTGCCAGATACAGAGTCACAACCTAAATATTTTATTTTGGAAAAATTTAGGAAACCCTGACTCGTGCCTAAGGCCATGTGTCCGTCATCACCAAAGTTGCCTTGGCTCGGGAACTTGGGTACGAGAGGGGAAGGTCATGCAATGAGCACCCCCGCTCGCCCGATCAAAGGATCGGCCTGTACTAAGCATGATATCTTGTTTTTAAAAACACATGTGTTCTTATTCCAGTTATTAAGCCTAGAATTACTATGTAATGCGCACAACAAACTAATATAGACTAGATCGCCTAAGTTGGAACAAAACATTGCATATCCGTTTGTTTGGAAATAATTTGAAGTTTGCTACTCGCAAGTAGGCTAAATTTGAGATTTAATGAATTGTTCCAATTCAAATAATCCAACCTTCACCCACAGGCACTCAGGCAGTTATATCAAATAAGCAGTTAGCCTCATGGAAAGCATGCTATCATGGTAACACTTACACTCATGCAAGATGCTAAAGCATAAACACTCACAGTGTACTCCGAGCCAAAACAGAGAACTAGTTAGAAATCATGCATGACCCTAGTTCATGTTAAGATGGCTAATGCAACGCATAAGAAAATGCATCTAAAATGGGCTCGGCTATTCTAAGATGGCGTATGAAATGCAATAATTCGATACATGTATTCAACTTGGAATTGAAATACAATGCAGTTAGTATGATGCGCCAAGCCCGGTGCATGCAAGACAGATGAATGATGCACGCATGCAGACAGAAAGATGCTAATTGAAAATGCCCTAAAACTAACCACTGAAAGCAGGTAAGTAAAAGGGAGAAAGAAATGGGGATTGGAAGACATGCACACACACACGCACACTTATTACAAAAATGTGCCCTCTCGACGGAGGGTCTGAATGAATAATACAAACCGACTAATTAACTAACTAACAAGCTAATTAATTATTACACAACCAAACGAATAACAAGCTACAACTAATTATTACAACTCTTAATTAATTGAAAAATTAATTAATTAATTACATATTCGAATACTAACTAACAAGTAAGCATTAAAATATGTAAACTAGGCTTCCTCAGCTCTACCTTGAAGAAGTTGAAGATGCATGCTCAATTCCAGTCCCGAAAGCTCTCCAAATACTCTTTAGAGGCTCTGTCTGCAGGGTGTCCTTGAGAATTAGCTGCTGGATCTTACCAAAATAGTGCTGAGGAGTGCACTAGTGGCCTGCCAGCCATGAGGGGCTGCTGCCGACCACCCAGCCGGCCAAGAGTGCACACTGCCGGCCAAGGATGAGAAGGGTGCCGGCCACTGGTGTGCTGTGACACCAAACTGCAACAAAGCACAAAATAGAGGAAAGAAAGGGTCTCCCAAGGGTATGCACGTACTATGCCCCTCCATATCATCTCGAAACATCAATGGAAAGGCATAATTGGATCCAAAACCATCAATCGAGCATCGCAATGCGTGATAGTCAAAGATCCAATTTTTACAAACTCAATAAATGCATGACAAACAAGACACTAAGACCACAACCTTATCATGAGTGATCAAAGGCAATGGAGACCAAAGGAAGATTGGCTCATTTCATCACTTCAAGTATGAAATGAGCTAATCCACATTGTGTTCAAACACAACACCAGGTTGAACACAATGCAATGCAACATAAACATGTAAACAACATGCAAGAATCATGCAATGCGACAAGCATGCGACGACATGCAATGCGACAAGCATGCAATAACAACACAATGGAACAAGCATGCAACAACATGCTATATACCAAGCATGCAACAACATGCAAAAATGGACTAGCATGTAACAACATGCAAACTAGCAAGCATGCAACAACATGCAATGTGACAAGCATGCAACAACACGCAAAGATGGACTTAAACCAAAATGGGCAGACCTCAGGCATGCCCAAATCAGTTGCCAATGGTGATAAAATTAAGGCACATGAAGCATATACAAGCATGCACATGCAATGGCCCATCAAAGAGGCCTAAGAGCACAACTCTCAAGAGTGCTCAAAGAGTGACAAATGTGGAAGTGTAACAACACTAAATGCACTAAAATGAGGTAAAAAATGATGCCAAATCATTCAAACAAAGCAAGCATAGCATGCAAAGGTCCTTAAGCATTAAAGCTAACAAAGAGGACTACAAAGGGGGCATGCAATACACGACACAAATGAATGAAACAATCATGGACAGAGCTGAAATAGGTCAAGACAAAGACCATAACATGCTAAGATGGAGGCTCAAATACCTAGGCAAGATGGCATACATGCTAGGCCATAAGTAAGGCAACAATGCACAACACTTAAAGGCATTCAAGGCATGAAAGAAGTGGGAACATAGCAATGCTATAAGCTCTGAAATAGAGTATTAAATGATGCCAAATCATCTAAATAGCTCAAAGATAGCATGCATGATTCAACAAAACACAAAGCTAGCAAGGCCAATTGCACTACAGCTATACAAAGCATGAAGGGTATAGCAAAGGCAACCCAAAAAAGTCCTAGAACATGTCAAAATGATACTAAAACATGCATGGAATGGAGCGAAAACAAGCTAACATGAAGGGCATAAGGCATGATGCATACAAGGCAAATAAGGTGGATTACACTACACCTATTAAGACCAAGCATGGGATGACTTAACCAATAAAAATCAGATTTATATCATGGCAAAACAACCCCAAAAAAACATTGAAATGGTGGCTCGCAAGCAAAGGCATGAAGGCATACGCAATGGTCCATGTTAAGGCATAAAGGGGCAAACCGTCCAACACATTGAATGAATGATAAATGCAAGTATATGAGCATGAAACATGGTTTAAATCACATAATAAATTATGCCAAATCATTCAAATAGTCCAAGTAAAGCATGCTAATGGACTTGGTGCACAAAGCTAACAGGCTAGATTGAACCATGGCTATACAAAGCAAGCCATGCATGGCCAAAAAAACCTAAATCAGAGCTAGATCATGCTAAAACATGGACAAAAGCTTCTTGAATTTAAGCCAAAAGCATGCTAGAATGACATGTTAAGGCATGATGGATGTTAGGCTAATTCATGGAAATGCACTACAAGTGCATGGAGCATGCAAGAGGTGACCAAACCAAACCCTAACAGAGGTATGACATGGCAAAAAATCATCCAAAACATGCTGAAATGGACTCAAGTCAAGCTAGAATGACATGCTACTTCATGAAGCACACAAAGCTAGTTTGTGAGAAATACACTGCAAGTGTATAAACCATGCAAGGAGTGAGCCCACCAATCAAAATTAGAGTTATAACATGTCCTAAAAGTCACAAAAACATGCTTGAAAAGAGCTAACACAAGCCACAAAAGCATGTTACTTTGTAAGGCTAACAAGGCAAGCAAAGGAGATTTACATTACAAGTGCAATAAGCATGCAAGAGGTGACCAAGACAGCCAAAAACAGAGTTATGGTAGGTCTGATAAGTGACAAAAATGAGCCTAAACAAAGCCATAAAGAAGTAAAAACACATGCTCATTTGGTTGGCCATCAACACTAGCAAACAAGACAAGAGGAGAGGGGACCACCCTCTCCTATTTGGGCCCTCAAAATAGGGTTTTTACCACTGAAAATCCTCTGAATTTCAGTGGTTCTAAGGCCAAAAAGAAGTTGTTTGAAAAGTTTGAAAGTTAGCTCACAAGGCCTTACAAGCCAAGGAGCAAAAGGGAGGACAACCCCCTAGCCAACCAAGGCACAAACTAAGACTTTTAGGACTGAAAAACAGAGGTTTTTGTAGTTCAACACCACCCCCAAAACAGCCCCAAAGTAGTGTGAAAAGATGGCCAAGCAAATGTGTAAAGGGAGAGAGATGTTACCTTGATGCACAGCTGCAAAACTAGCCCAAAATCTGAGCCAAAACACCTTTTGGAGCTCCAACAAGTCCCAAGTAAGCTTCAAGCAACCTCCTCCCAAAGATGGACCACTTTCACCAAGGATGTCTAGGCAAAAGAGAGGTATTTCTCTACTTGCATGCACAAAAGGCAAGAGGGAGAGGCTTTAGAGGGAGAGGCAGAGATCCAACTCTGAAAATTGTAGAGAGAGAGAGAGTTTTAGTGAGAGAAGCTCTCAAAACTTGCTCAAGAAGTTCTCAAATGTTCTAACCCTTGAAAATGAGATGTGAGGCTCTCATATATAGAAAAAGGAGGGCCTTTGGTCGAAAATATCTCAACAAAGACAGCTGAAGCAAAATATCTGTCGAAATCTGCTTTCTGACATCAATGGTTGGCACCTTATCATTGTTGGCCGGCACATTATCATTGTTGGCCGGCAGGGGGTCACTTTTGGATGGCATAGGGCCGGCATTGGCCATTCATGGCTGGCACACTCCCATAGAGGCCGGCAGCAAAAATCCGTCCTAGTCCCTGACTTGTAGCAAGCCTAACTCCTTCATATGGGTGCCTTTTCAGGTCATTCTTGTGTGAAAATTGAAGCCCCGGAAGTAAGCTTTCCAATGATGGCATCCTTGCATCAAAATTCCAACTATGCTAAGAGATATCCCTCTTTTAGTGAAGGCTGCTCAGTTTCGGTCCAACCGGAATGATGCCCAACTTCAACCAAACTTGTTTTCTTCTCTCCTCTTCTCTTTTCTTCAACTCCAAACCCCTAAACAAGGTGTTTTGAAAGATTTTTCAAAATATTTCATCTCTCGTTTATTCATTTCCAATTTGTCCTTGCTCGGTTTATCGAAAGGCGTGACATTTAAAAAAATACGAGCGTCGGGACATCGTAGGAACTTATATTCAAAAATATTTTGAAAGAGAGGATTTTAAGATCTAAAAAAGATTCCAAATAGTTTTGGTCCAAAAGGGGTGTGAAGTTGGGATTTGACTCTCTTCTTGCCGAAGAAACTGAACCTTTGCCCGGCACACCTTTCATCACAAAGTAAACTATCAGTAGTGCCCAAGTCTTAAGAGCGGTCAAAAATGAGATGTCTACACACTGCTACCCATAGCAGTATCAAAAGTTCTTTTATTTGAACTTTTCTCTTTAATTTCCTTGCTAGGAAAAATGTGTTCAAAAAATGATGCATTTCTTGACTCAATAATAGTGTTTACATGCATATCCTAATTTTCAGATCTATGAACTAAAAATCTATATGCACTACTATTATTGGCATATCCAATGAACACACAATCAACGATCTTTGGTCCTATCTTAGTCATTTTGGGACTAGGAACTGCCACCTTGGCCAAACACCCCCACACTTTGAGGTAATTATAGGTAGGTTGTCGACCTTTCCATAATTCATAAGGAGTTTGATTGAGTTTCTTGTGGGTACCGTGTAAGGATAAAGTTAGCAGAAAAAATTGCCTTCCCTTACAAGTTCTGAGGTAACCCTGAACTAATCAACATGGCATTCATCATCTCTTTAAGAGTTCAATTCTTTCTCTCAGCAACACCATTTGACTGAAAAGAATAGAGTGCAGTGGTTTGGTGAATGATACCATGTTCAGAACAAAATTCTTCAAATGGTGCATCATACTCACCACCTCTGTCACTCCTCACTATCTTAATAGTTTTGCCAAGTTGATTTTCAACCTCAAGTTTATATTGCCTAAAAGCTTTTATGGCTTCGTCTTTACTTCTCAATAAGTAAACATAGCAATGTCGAGTGCAATCATCAATAAAAGTAATAAAGTACTTCTTACATCCTCTAGTTTGAACAAATTTTAAATCACAGATATCTGTGTAAATTAAACTTAGAGGTTCAGTACTTCTTTCAACTTTATTAAATGATGCCTTAGTGAGTTTTGCCTCAATACAAATCTCATATTTATGATTAGGATCAAATTCTAAGTTAGGTAAACATTCTAAAGCAACAAGTCTACGTAAAGAATCAAAATTAACATGTCCTAATCCACCATGTCATAAGAAAGAAGACTCAACAATATAAACAGAAGATGTGTTCTTATTATTAAAAGCCAAATTAGGTACAATAGTATTTACATTAAGCTTAAAAAGCCCATCACTCATGTAACCTCGCCCCACATACATTCCACTCTTGGAGAATACAACTTTATCAGATTCAAAGACTAATTTAAATTCATTCTTCATCAACAATGACCCAGAAAATCAAATTCTTGCGAATCTCTTGCACATGGAGTACATTGTTAAGAGTGAGTTCTTTTCCCGAGGTCATTTTTAGCACAATCTTTCCTTATCCTTCTACAGTTGAAGTGGAGGAGTTTCCAATAAAAAATTATTCCCCACTTTCTACCACTTTGTAGGTTGTGAACATCTTCTTATCTGCACAGATATGACAGGTTGCTCCAGTATCCACCCACCATTCCTTGGAATTGCCCACCAAATTTGTTCAGGGACTACTACAGCAAGATTGATGTCAGCTACTCCATCGGAAAGATAAAAATCCTCAGCTATGTTCGCTTGTGCTGGTTTTTTGGTTGAACTCCCTCCATCTTTGCGAATGTGACAATCCTTAGCACGATGCCCATCTTTGCCGCACACAAAACACTTGCCTTTGAACCTCTTGTTGAACCCGTTGTTGATCCCTTTGTTGATCTTACTAGTGGATCCTTGTTTGGGATCATTGCCATCATGCTTTCGCTTCTTGTTGTTGAACTTTGACCTATGTTCATGTTCCACAACATTTGCTTTAGCCTGCATGACATGGTTTCCTGACTTCTTGTCGGAACCTCGATTGTCCTCCTCAATTCGGAGCCACACTATCAGTTTCTTCAATTTCATCTCCTTGTGCTTATGCTTCAAATAATTCTTGAATTCTTTCCAAGAATGTGACAATTTTTCAATGATTGCCGCTACTTGGAAAGATTCACTGAGAACCATCCCTTCCGCATGTATGTCATGGAGAATTAATTGGAGATCTTGAACTTGGCTAATAACTATTTTGGAATCCATCATTTTAAAATCTAGAAAATGACTGACAACAAATTTCTTTATACCGACGTCCTCTGTTTTATACTTATAATCTAGAGATTCCTACAGTTCTTTAGCTGTGTTTTTCACACTATACACATTGTACAGTGTATTGTCCAACTCATTGAGGATATAGTTTCGACACAGAAGATCACCATGTGTTCCATGCATCGACTGTGGCAACCACTTGCCGGTCAGTTTCTCCCTCGTTCAGTGCCGGTGTCTTTTCATGAGTGAAGCGAGTCAAATTTAATGTGATAAGATAAAACATCATCTTTTGTTGCCATCTTTTAAAATCATTGCCATTGAATTTTTCTGACTTCTCCCCATGATTTACCAATACTGCTAGAGTCATCACTGGCACAACAGGTGTGGGGTTTTGAGTAATAACAGTCTCAGTACTGTTAATTTCAGTTGTCATAATTCTAACAAAATAAAAATTGTACCAATCACAAATTTATACAAAAATGAATTTACACACAAAATAAACAGAATAATATTTTGAAACAAAATTCCAATGATAAACTGTATATTACTATTATGTTATCAAATAAATCATTAAACATTAAATTAATACTATTTAAGAAATTAAACAGTATATTACTACTATTTAATTTTCCGAAACAAAATATTTGTCTGTCTATCACAAAAATAAATAAAAATAAATCTACTTTAAGATTGTTAGAAACCACAAAGGTGTATGTGTGTAAATTAAATGTATAAAATAAATAAAAAATAAAATAAAATAATTCAAAAAATAATTATATAAATTATTTTCCAAATTAAATGTTTACTGAAAATAGTGTCGAGGCCTATGTTGAACACAATCTCCTTAAAGTAGATTTCGCCCTCGTTCTGGTGCTTCGAGTTTTACTGGTGTCTACTTCTCAGGATGCAACGACTAATACTTAAATTTGCAGCACCGCAAATTTAAGTGTGGCGAACCAAAACTCTGTTATAACTCTCTTTTTTTCTTCCTAAAAATAAATACAGAAAAGATGTAGAAAGACAGAAGAAGAATAGCAGGAGAATGACGAAATTCTAATGGAAAAATTGTGTCTTATGAATTGCTAGAAGCATGCTTTATATAGATAGAAAGGTGGCTATTCTGAACAGGTGCCAACAGATAGGCAACTGTTCGGACATATTTGAACAGATAGAAAATTTGTTTGAACTGTTTGGATAGTTCCAGATTTGTTCGGGAAAGGGTTCAACAGGTTCAAACTTGTTTGTGTGGAAACCAACAGGTATGAAACCTGTTCGGACTTGTTTGGGTGAGAAAAAATTTGGACCAGAATTAATTTAATTTTTCGAAATTGAAATTCAAAATTAAATAAATAAATACAAATGTTTTTGCCCAAAAAAAAAAAGTATTGGACTGGACAAGTCCAACCCAACTGACCGGCCGAACGGACGGACTGCCGGCGACGGCGCGCGCGCGGTTTTTATTTTGGGTCCAATGGGTCTAGCCCACTTCACCCATAACCTTACCCTTCCACAAACTTGGATACCCATTGGGGCCAATCCCAAACATCCAATGCTAAGGTTTATAAACCCAAACAATTCCTCAAGCCTTTCCAATGTGGGATAAGCACATTTTACAAATGTGTAAGAAACTCACCAAGAAACTAGTTCCACAAACCTAAAAACGCGTATTGAATTCTCATTCATTCGGAAATGGTTTTGAGTAACCAAACATATGAATTTATTTACTACGCGGCATTAAACATGAACCCAATCAAAAACGTTAAAAATAACATTTGGGTGCCACTTTAATTAATGCTCAAAGTAAGAAAAAAAAAAAAAAAAAGAAGGTAATATAAAAGTCATTTTCCAACATAAACCCACCCTGGCGTAGGGACCATGGAGAGGTGGTGGATATGAGATAAGGATGCCAGACGGGTTGGTGCTGGATCTGTGCAAAATAGAGTTGGGTGGGGTAAGGAGGGATTTTTTATTTTTTAAAATCAAAATATTCAGTTTTCAAGCATAAAATTATAACAAAGTAATGAATGTGATGACTATCATTCTCTATAACTATTATTTAATAGAAACAGACATGATTTAGATTCACGCCAAATTAGAATATTAGAATTTAAGTTGGAGAAATTAAAAAGTTAAGATTTAATTTATTACAAAGGTTAAAGTTTAGTTTTTTTTTACTAAATAATTTTTTTTTTTAATTTTAATGTCTCTCTTACGTGGCACCTTATATAATTTCGTAATTTTAAAATAATGGTAATTATTTGGCCACTCTCTTGAATACTTTGATACATAAGTTTCGAATTTATTATATTTCTATTTTAAAATAACTACATTTTTTCAACCAATTAAAACTCTCTCTTTAATTAGTAGATTCTTAAATATTACAGGTCTTCAATTAATTATCTCCCCCGTTCCAGATTTGCCTCCAAAATAACAAAATATTAATTCTTCCTCAATTAAAAAATCAAAACTAAACATTCTTCTTATTACTTTAGAAAAAATAAATAAATAAAATAAAATAGTTTTGACTTTTTGATTGAGTATTATTTAGAGAGCATTAATGACAACTAACCACACTCTTCATTTTTTATTAGTTAAAATATTAAAAAAAAGTAATTATTTATTTTGCCTAATTTTTATTTTATCTATATACTTCAACACTACTCTTTATTTTAGTTATCTATATACACAAACTGTTTAAAGAGTCTTACAACCCCAAGACTCTTCAAATGTAACTATTCTTAATGAATTTTGTTAAAATAGCTATTGTAAGAGCATCCACACCAATCTCTTTAAATTTTTGCTCAAATTATAACTTAAAAAGATATTTTGCTATTTTAGCTAGTCACATTTTAGTACTCACTTCATCAAACTCTCTATTTTAATTCAATCTAATTAAAATATTATTTTTTTTATTGTATTTGTTTTTCTTTCTTTCTTTTTTATTAAATTAATGAGTTGGCTTGATCAAGTAGCATTTCCAGGGGCTTGATCAAGTAGCATTTCTTGGAAGAAACAGGGGCTTGCGGTTCGGCTCGGGCAACCATCATGCTAATCTCCGATTAAGTTGAAAATTTTTGTGGTTGATCTACTCAATGAACTCTAAAATATGAACGGAATCGGATCATTAGAAAGTCACCGACATGGTGGCCAACTGGTGCGTTTCAGATAAAATATAAGGACTCCAAATCCAAAACTAGACCATATTCTTCAATCATTCTACTGTACATTCCAACAGCTATATTTATCAACGGTCAAAATTTTTCAAACGGTTATATTCTTCTACTATAAACAATAGCATATGTTCTCTTATTCTCACAATCTAAATGAAATATTTTTCTTTCATTCCATCCTCATTAATTTTTTATATATGGATCTTCATTTTCTAGACATGATTCTTTATGACTCCGACTCCGATGATGAGTTGGAGATAGTTACAATAGCTTCTATGGAAGCTGAGAGTTCATCAAAGTCATGACATGCTGCTCGTAAACGACGCGAGTTCCTTTGGCGTAATCCTTTGCAAAGGTTTTTTCTCGACAATTTTGCTGATCCACCAGTATATCCTCCCAAATTATTTCGGAGAAGGTTTCGAATGAATCGTTCTCTTTTTCTCCGCATTAAATCTAAAGTAGAAGCTTATGAACCATATTTTGTTCAGAAAAGAAATGGTGCTAGAGTGCTCGGTTTGTCTTCTCTTCAAAAAATAACTGCAGCTCTTAGAATGCTTGCTTATGGAGTAGCACCTAATTTTATGGATGAATACTTGAGGATTGGAGAAAGTGCTACAATGAAAAGCCTAAAGAAATTTGTCAAAGCAGTGGTTTCAATTTTTTCTGATGAGTACTTGAGGTCACCGAACAACGACGGCGTTGCTAGAATTCTAGCTATTGGCGAAAGTCGCGGTTTTCCTGGGATGTTAGGAAGCATTGATTGTATGAACTAGACCTGGACGAATTGCCCAACTGCATGGAAAGGTATGTATACTAGCCATGCACATGAGCCAACAATTTTTTTGGAACCAATAGCATCATATGACCTTTGGATATGACTTGCATTTTTTGGGTTACCTGAGTCTAATAATGATATCAATCTTTTAGAGCGGTCTTCCGTATTTACTGAGCTTGCTCAAGGGTGTGCTCCTCGAGTTAATTACACAATTAATGGAAATGAATATACCATGGGATACTACCTTGTTGATGGTATATATCTACAATGGGCAACTTTTGTTAAAACAATTCCTTGTCCACAAGGAAAAAAGAATAAACATTTTGCTGAGGCCCAAGAGGCCTATAGAAATGATGTAGATCGTGCATTTAGAGTGCTTGAAGCACGCTTTGCAATTGTGCATGGACCTGTACGACCATGGGATCTTCAGACTCTTAAAGATATTATGAAAGCTTATATAATACCACACAACATGATCATTGAGGATGAAAGAGATGGCGGAGGAGAGCAAAACATTGATTATGAACAAATCGATAAAATCCCTCATGCACAAGTGTCACTTGAATGTACACCTGATATCATGGAATTTATTCAACAACATCGTCGCATAAGAGATAGAGAAACTCATTCTCGACTCCAATCGGATTTGGTTGAGCACTTGTGGCAAATCTATAGCCAATCTTAGGTTGGAATAGGAAATCTATAGCCAATCTGGAATTAATGAGAATAGACCTAAACACCAGGTTGGTTCTGATGATTACAACCTTTGCTGTAGCTTGTAAGTTTTTTTTTTTTGAACTGTTGTAGCTTGTAAGTTGATTTTTTGGAAAGTCATGTGTTAGACATATTGATTTTGATGATTTGATTTATATTATGTTTTTGATTTTGTTTGATGAATTCATTTGATCAAAATGTCATAAATTATCCATATTAATTCATCCTATTATTTTGTGGTTTTTGGAGGTGAAAATGAAGCCCAAATTCAACATAAAAATAGTCACAAAACAGTCCCAAATTCAGCACAAAAACAGTCACAAAATAACCCCAAATTCAGCACAAAAATAGCCACAAAACAGCCCCAAATTCAGCACAAAAACAACTGCAAAGCAGCCCCGAAACAGCAGCAAAAACAGCAACAAAAGTATCCGAAACAGCAGTAAAAACAACCCAAAAAATAACAGTTCAGCTCAGTTTCATTCTGAAATAGAATCACCTTTATAGCACCAAACTCCAATAAGTAGAGCTTACAAAATGCCAATGTGTTATATAGGCAAAAGTTACAAAATATACATAAACCTTACTTTAGTCAAAAGTCACAAAAAAGAACCCCTGTTTCTACATCATGAAACCATATAGCACAAAAGGATCCAACTATTTCATCCAAACAAAATCTACCAAACTAACAGTCAAAAGTTACAAAAAACATAACAGTTTCATAAATTACTCAGAACTGTTGCTCTTTCTTCGACTCTCAATGATTTCTATTTGACGCTGATAATAGTATTCTTGTTGCATTGGGGGCATCTCACTCGTATCCATCATTATGATTCTCTCTTCTTCTTTCAATTTCTCCAATTCAGCTTTTTCAAAATGAATAATATACGATTTCTCAAGCATTTCAAGTTTTTTCTCAGTTCCTTTCTTTCTATCTTCTTTCATGTCAATTAACAAGTCTATAATTGGAGAACTTGTAGTATCTTGGCTCTTCAATTTTTTCAGCCTTTCTTTTTCTTTCTTCTTGCCAATTGGTCTCTCCAATTGTATATGCGTATCTCATTAAATCTCATCTTCCTCTAGATTGACTAACTCTGGTGTTGAAGGAGAAGATGTGGAATTTCGACTCCTTTTTGGATTCTTCTTTTGGTTCGTCTCAAACCATTTTGGTTGATGCCTCAACACATTCCAACAATGTTCGAATGGGAATGAGGTGTTATGAACCTCCTGGTACATAAGTTTTGCCTTGCCAATCTGGAATATATATATATATATATCAAAATTTTAAAATATATTGAATGGTAAATGTTTAAATATCTATGTAACTGATACCTTGTCTTGCTCATTCACATCGCTTTCACGCATTGATTCAATTTGAGCAAAGTACCCACAAAACTTATTGGTTCCAAGTTGAATGATTGACCACCGGTTCATCAAAGAATTATCAGTACGTTCACTAATAAATGTTTTGTGCTCGTGGAAGTACTCCCCAACGCTCCTCCAGAATCTCTTACTTTTTTTTCTCATTTCCATGCACTGTATCCAAGCTAGTATTAAGCCAAGCTGATATAAGCAAATTGTCTTCTTCTTTAGAAAAGTTGCCACTGCGTGACTTTTTCGTAGCAGATTCTTTTTTGGTTGAAAACTGAGATTATTGGCTAGCACCTTGACTAACTTGGTTCAGATATTGAGACTTCATGACTTGGTTGTCAAGGTTGGAGCCTTCTTGTAAAAGATTGGTCAAGAAGGGTCTCCACTTGAATCTATCCTACAAGATAGAGTGAATCAAATCAGAATGAATCTAGCGTTCAAGATAGAGTGAAAATTTTCAAATTGAATCCATCCCAACAAGACAGTAAGTTAGCACTTTCATATAAAATAAAATCAATTCAATGAAGCCTACTAAGACCACCTCCAACCCTTAACTCAAATTTGGGGAAAAGAGCACATGTTTTAAGTTTTCGTTGGATTAAATAAGAGGAGTTAACAGCTTTTTTCTGTTACAAAAATTAAATTTGATATGAATTTGAGTGAAGAATTTGAGTCTCCCTTTGAGTAAAACACAAGTTGATATAAGTTTGAGTAAAGGGTTGAGCTTGGAGGAGTGTTTTGATAATTGTTTATTAAAATTTGAATTTTTTTCTTTTTTGAAAGGCAAAAAGAAAATTTTATTATGTAGACAAAATTACATAACAAAAGCTTAATATAAGGAAGCATCATAGGTAGCTAAGCTAACATCCCAACAAAGTTAATATGGAAGCAACTACCCAATCAAATGCTAGCAAAAACTGCAAACAAGGTTGGAAAAAAAGTGTTGGTAAGGCACCAACACAGCCAACTCCCAGCAAGCCAGAAAATGCCCTCTAGATTGTGCAGGAAATTAATGGTACTCCACACTATAGCAGCAAAGTATCCATTAGAAAACTAGCACATTCACCACACTTCACACCTTCTAAACCTTATCCATATTGTTATACTCTAAAATAGTATGCTGAGAAAGATTAAAATCTTAAAACACTACTTCCTTTCTATTCCACTTAAACAAAATAAAGACCAAAAAGTGGAGTTGAAGATTAAACAATAGGCAGAGGTAGGATGACTTAATTATAACTAAAAAAAAGTTGGGGATGACCATCTCTTGCCCCTTTGACATGAGAGGATTTTATCTTTCTCTTTAATTTCATTTGTCTATGCACATCAAGAACATTAGCTTTATATGCCTCAGATTTCAGACAACAGAAAAGTTTCAATGCCTTAATTAGATATATAGAAGGTAACAAACATAAAGGGCTAAACATTTGGTTTTGGCTTAATTTGTTGTCTAACTTGAGCACACTTCCCCTTTATTTTTTCTACTCGTTCTCATTGTAATTCAACTTTATCTATCCTCTCTCTGAGAGTTATATTCAATGACATGAACAATCAACAATACATTTCACATTTGATCACTTTTAACTAAATAGTGGTGGACATTGGGGCAAATTAATTTTATGCACTAATTACTCAACAAAAATCTTAAAATTATATCATAGTTGTATACAATGTGTATAAAAAAAAAAAAAAAAAAACCATAAAGATCACAAACTATATATGTTCTTTCTCAATATGATAGAAATTTTCTTTACCTAATTTTAAAGAATTTAAAAATATACAAGTGATCTAAGCTTTAAAATATCAACATATATATATGCATTCACTTTCATTGAGGCAATTTATCAAACAGTTGCGATACAAAAATTTTGTGCATACAAATTTTCAAAGATGTTCAAACAACTTAATTCAATCAAAGAGCCATTGATGGTTCTCAAATAAAATTACAGACCCCAATTCATCCAATCTAATCCAAATCTAGAGTACAGCAGAGAGAGAGAGAGAGAGAGAGAGAGAGAGAGAGAGAACCTGAGTTTCAGATATGGTGAAAGCAAATGCTGTGGAGTGGTTGCCACTATGTAGTTTTGGCGCAGAAAAGGCAAAAGGGTAGAGTTTGGCAGGAAAAAAAATAATAAAAAAATGAATAACGATGAACAGTAGCTCATTTGTTGTAACGAGCTACTTAGCATCAAATTTTGGCGCGCTTGTAGCGAGATTGATACGCCTGGTTTTTTGGAGTTCATCTTGCTAGTTTATCTGGAGAAGCTGTCTGCCGAGTTTGATGAGGTTGCTCTAATAGGTAAACTATTGAAGTGACTAAAATATAATAATTTTAGTTACAATAGTTCACAAGTATCATTTAAAGAGTCCCTTAAAGATTAGGGCTGAGCAAGAAATCCATATAATCCATAATCCTATCCGGTCCAGTCTAATCCGGTATATTTGGATTAATTTTTTAAATCCGTGATTCGGTTCCGGATTAGAAATTTAAAAATTCGTAGGCCACAGATTGGTTTAGTATTGAATCCCACGATTCCGGATTGGAACCGATCCGGCCCGTATATAAATAGTCTATATTTATACTATAGACCCTCCCATATAATATCATTTCTTATTCCATATAAAAGCTAAACCAGTTTTCTTATTGCTTTTATTTGATGTTATATTTTGTTTTAATACAGAGAAGAACTCTGCTTTGTGTAATGTGTATTCGGTTTTATTGCTTTGGTTTGTTGCTTTTGTTTGATATTATATTTATATTTTTATGAAATTAAAATATTCTATATTTTATTATTATTATTTAATTATGTGAATTTGTGATCCTAAACCCATCTAATCCGTATTCAAACGAATTGGTTCGGATTGATTCCATGATATAAATAAATTGAATTGGTTTCAATTTTTTAAGAACCATAAATAACAAATTAATCTTAATTTTATTTCAATCCAAATCATGCTCACCCATATTAAAGATACTCTTAGAATTGCCTTGTGTTACTATGCTACAAATACAAAACAATTTCTTAGAAATTGTTCATAAATGAGACATAAAGAGTGGGTCCCACCCTTTGTGCCTCATATATGAAATTGTTCTGTGTTTGTAGGTTTTCTTCCTTTTATTATTTTCTATATAAATTTGTTTCTTGATTTCTGCCATTAATTTGTTTCTCAGTTTAGAAGGTAACTGTTATGTAATAATTGTCCTCTTGACCAAGTTAGTTATTTTAGTAAGTTATTTAGTTTTTTAATTATTTTAGTCTGACTAAAATAAAAATGCTTAGGCCCCCAAAGTTGAGGACCTTTATAACCTTTTAAAATGATATGAACCAATTATGTGTTTTTGTTTTATTTTTATTTTTTCCTTTCATTCATGGACCAATCTCAGGTAAGTGGGGGTTATGGGGTTGTATTTTTTGAGAGTCTGTAGTATTGTTGCTGACTAAAATAGTTATATTTGAGAAGAATGTTGGATTTTTTTTAGTTAAATTTAATGTTTGTAAAATAAAAAGTAAAATGATTATGGATTTGATATGACATTTTATCTTATTAGCTATTTTAATTTCTTTTTTCTTTTAGTACATACTATTTTAACCTAAAAACTCAAAAAAAAAGTCACTTCCCAAACAGAGCCAATATTACATTATACAATTCCAATTTAGAAGGTAAATCTAACCTAAAATTTTTTGGTGATTTTAATTTTTAATAATTTTCCCATTTAAAATCTATTATAATGATTTACCATTCGGGATAAGCTCCCTTATCGGGATAGCATACAATTCTACTTAAAAAAAATCAAAAGTAGAATCAAATTTCTTTCTATATTCATGCACTCTCAAGAGTGAAGAGTAATCATTGTCCTCCCCTATAAATGATGCTCAAAAAGCTTGGTTTCAACAGTGCAAAAATCCAAAGTTTGAGAGATATGGCAAGTGCTAATTTTAAAGTGGTTCTCTTAGTCATTCTTTTCGTTGTTGTATTTGGTCAGTCTCGATCCCTCTCTTTATCTCTGCTAATTTCAAAGTTCTTAGTCATTTTTTTCGTTACTATATTTGATCAGTCTCGATCCCTCTCTTGATCTCTTTCTTCTCTTTGTAAATAAATACTAGTTTCTCTGTTCACGCCTCAAAATTCTCCCACGATTTATTAATTGTGAATTTTTTAACAACAATGTTAGGTATAATAAAAAATCTTTCATAAAAATAATCATGAAAGTTTTGGGACCCTTGAATTACATTTAGAATAAAATACCATACACTAATCAAGATAATCCAAAGATCATAAATCTTTTATGTTCATTTTCATGAAAAAAAATTTATGATCCCTAACTTTTCTCATTTTTTAAATAGCGCAGCAAAGGATCTCGGCCACTTAAATGGGCTGGTTGTGACTTTTTAAAATTTTGTATTATGTGTTGTTTTAAATGTTTGCTATAACATTTGTTTTACACTGTAAAATTATTTTAAATAAACTAAAGTTTCATGTTTTTGGTAAACTTCACTTTATCTTCCTTTGGTTTGGGCCTTATCGGTTTATCCTTTTAACGTTTAGAAATAGCTATATAATTCTCATGTGATTTGTGGACTGAAGTATACCGTTAAGCCCGTTAACGATTCAATAAATAAAAAAAAAAAAATTACTCTTGTATATAAAAAAAACTTAAATATGTGAATTACGGATATTTTCATCATTTGTTTAGAAAGCAAAGTGTACTTTAACCCCTATATTTTATTTCATGTGCGATTTGCCTTGAAAATGAGCATATAACTCGCACTCGCTTATGTCTGTTATATGTTTTACATTTATTGTTAAGTTGGACGGAATGTTTAACGATACTCTTTAGTTTACAAATCACATGGGGATTCTGTGGTCATGTCTAAACATTAGAGGATAAACCGCACATAATCCAAACCACATGAAGTAAAGTGAAATTTACCTTCTTTTTTTTTTTGTTTATCCTCAAGTAGGGAAAGGGTATTTTTATATATTCTGGTTACAAATTGTCAACTTACGGCTTGGAATAAGCAGTAACAATTTTTTTTTTTTTTTTTTATATGGACATAAGATTTGTTAATGCAGATTTTGCATATTAAAAATTAAGAAAAAAGGAAAACAGAAACACTCTTAAATTTGTTCAACCACCAGGTTTTTAATTATTAAAATTTTCACGTCATTTAAATTATTATTTTTACCTAATAAGTTATGAAATCTCATATCACATCGATCCCATATGAAATATTAATATGATATATATCTGAAGTTGTTGGATGATATTTTTAGACTCATCCCATCAAAGTGGTTATTAACTGTTTGGTGGTAGGTTTTGGAATCTCAAATGGGGCCACAGAAGTAGCAGAAAAAGAAGACATAAGCATTAAGGAAGTGCACCCATGTAAGACGGATCTAGAATGCAAAGCTTACTGCAAAAAATCGACTGGGTTTGAATGCCTAGGTTACGCATGCCTCGGGAATCCCGATCCGAGATGCATCTGTGCAGGATGTTTTGCTCGTTCTCCCCCTCCTCCACCTCATGCCTTTGTTTGATTCATGTTTCTTAATCTTAGTTTAGTCTAAATATATATATATATATATGCGCGCACTCTTTACAGCAGCATCAACTTTTCAATAATATTTGATAGTTTTGTCTTTATTGTTGATTTGATAATAAAAATGGGCTATATATATTTTCCTGTTTGTTGGTTTTTCTGTTTTTTTATTTGGAAGTTTACCCCAAAAAAAAAAAAATGCAATAAAATTAAGATATTGGCAACCTAAATGCAATAGTGTCTATCTTGGGGTCATGTTTGTATTTATTTCATTTGATTTTGTTCAGATCTCATGTAATATTTTCAGGATATCTTAGTTAGCTCTATATATATGCCTGACGGCAATAACATTTTTTCATCAATAATATTCGATTCAATAATAAAAAATAAATAAAAGTCAGCTATATTTATTTTCCTGTTTGTTGGTTTTTCTATTTTTTTTTATTTGTAATTTTACAAAAAAATAAATAAATTAAGATATTGGGGACCTAAATGCAATACAGTGTGTATCCTGGGATTGTGTGTATTTGTTTCATTTGATTTTGTTCAGATTTCTTGTGTGAGTGATTTTTCGATTACACCACCTAACTCAGTATTCAATTGGAAAGAACTAACAGAATAGATGACACCTAGCTGACCTGCTGGAGAGAACTAGCAGAATAGATAACACCTAACTGACCTGCAACAGAAAGAGAAGATTCCGGTGGTGGTTCGTCCATCCGGAGGCACTCCGACGATCAAGTCAGTATATCTCTCAAACATAATCAATAGTGCTAAACTCACTATTCAGAATATAAATTGCATACCTTAGACCCACGGGGTGCCTCTCTTTTATAGTTAACTCAATCCTTGTCCCACCAGAAGCCTAACACTCTTGCTCAGTGCTTATCCTAGACTCTCTAAGAGATAAAGATAAACTCCCTAAGAGTGTTATCCTATCCATGCTAAAGTCCTTCGTCATTCTAGGACTCTGGTTCCTTATCCGCTTATCTCGGATTCCGATATGTTCGGAGATTATCTCGGCTTCGCCGAGATAACCTCGGCGTCATAACCAGAACACGTGGCACCTCAGCTGATACGTCGGCATCACCTTGGCCACGTATGAGTACTCAGAAAATATATCCCCACACTTCTCATTCAAAAAATAATAATTTTTGTTCAGATTTCATTTAATATTTTCAAGATATCTTTGCTATAGTTAATCAATTTGGACAGCTGAGCATTGAGACTATTTAAACTTATATTTTGTAATTTGGGAACAAAATTTACAAGATTTTGAACTAAAATTAACGCGAATCCAATTAAAAAGTTAGGAATAAACAACCCACATGTCCGTTAACAAATCCAAAAGAAACATAAAGAAAAAAAAAAAAAAAAAAACAGATTTATCTAATTTTTTTTAAAAAAATAGAATTTACATATTAGAAATAGGAGTCCGGATTACAAAAGGTTATCATTTTTATTATTGTTGTTTGTTTTGCCCTTGCTTTTTTTTTATGTCTCGTCTCGCACTAAGGGGTGAACAAATATCAAGTTGAGTTTGGCCAACAATATATAATAAGATTATTTGTGTCATCAGAAGCTCAACCAACTTTGACATTGGATATAACCTAATCATCTCAAACTTGAATTTAAAAGAATGTCTAAATCCTAAATTCACCCACTTAACCCAATAAATATGAATTGTTATTTATATATTTTTATCTTGAAAGGCTAAATTTAAAACATTAATACTACATCATTTAATTATGCCTCTTGATTCTCATGTTTTAAAATTTTTATATAATTTAATAGTTGTAAATTTTTGAAACTCAACAGCAAGAATATTACTAAAAAATACATTTAATTAATAAAAAAAATCACAAACACTTTTGGTTTCACATTTGAAACTCTCATGAAATGTTACAATCTTATTGGGCATCATAATTGATCATATATTTTTTCTTAAAACATGATATTATAATTGCAATGTCATAAGATTTTTTTTTTTCCCTTAAATCATGTTACCATAATTTGTGCTGAAAAAGCTCAGCCCATGTCCACATCAAGGTAGCATTACCACAATAATTTTTTTTTAATTTAAAAAAATTAATGCATTTAGTCATTGTCAAAAATTATTTTTTAATTTGTGGAAAAGTTAGATAGTTTTTTTTTTTTAAAAAAATAGCCAAAAATAAACAAACTTAATTTTTTCTTTATTTAGCCAAAAAAAAATATATGTATATAAAACTTCCCAAACACGATCTAAATACAAATATTCATTACGCCCAAATTATTTGGATTTAGTCTGCTCAAGTTACATCTTAATTTGTATAGTATTGTTCTTAACATTTCTAAAGAAATTAATAACCATTATGATTTATGCATTTAAATATGTCAACTATACTTATACTCACTCATAGGATAAGTTCAAAGGATAAGTATGGTTAAATATGTCAACCATTAATAACCATTATGTAAAGTCATAGGATAAGTTCTAGTCTCTCTCTCTCTTTCTCTCTCTCTCTAAAAACCTCCTCCCCAGGCCTCTTTTTGGGCCGGTCGGCCGTCGCCTTTGGCTATGGTGGTCGGCTGGCCTAGCTCTTTCCGGCATTCGTTTGTTAGTTTTTTCCTCCAATAAACTTGATTCCCCCATTTTCCCACCTAGGTGTGTTTTGTGTTGCTGCGGTAGATTCGATTTTTTGGTGTTTTGGGGCCTGTTATAGCTGATTCATCAGGGGACATCCAGGATCTTCATTCGTGCGCTCTTTTGCGAGTAGGAGCTTGAGGGGTGAACTCTGGTTCAGATTGGTGGAGAAGTATCGATGCTTTGTTTGGGCGGAAACATAGGTGTCGAAGTCGATCCAGATCTGTCTGGTTTTCATTCGAGCGCTCCTTTTCGGGTGAGAGTTTGAGGGGTGAACTTCTTCCAAATGTATAATGGTGTCCCAGTGGTTGGTCGGTGTTTGGTCGGTGTGTGGTTATGTAGTGGATGTGAGTTAGCGGTGTTGGCTATGGAGTTGCAGCGAAAGAGATAGAGGTAGTAGTGGGAGGTGATCTGTCTTCGGCAGCTAATGTTGGAACTGCAGGGGAGTTTGGTTGGTGAGTTGATCTGTAGTGGGTGTGATTTAGCGGTGTTGGCTATGGAGTTGCAGCGGAAGAGATAACGGTGGCAGTGGGAGATGATCTGTCTTCAGCAGGGGAGTTGAGCAGCATAGGTGTTGGAGTTTCCGGTGTTGGCTATGGAGTTTTCTCGATCGGTTTAGCAGCATAGGTGTGGGCTTTGGGAGTTGTAGCAGCATAGGCATGGTGTGGGCAACAGCATAGGCGTGGTTGGTGTGGGCATAGGGAGTTGCAGTAGTTTAGACCTGGTGTGGGCGTGGGTGGTGAGGGCATTGGGTGTTGTAGCAATATAGGCGTGGGTCTTGGCAGTGTGGGTTGTTGAAATGGTTTAGTTTGGGTGGTGTGGGTATTGGGAGGGTTGCAAATATGGTGAATAAAATAATTGGGTTGAACAGAGGAGTTCAGCAGCTTGGGTGTTGGAAAAGATAATTTTAGTTTGTTGAAAAGAGGTTTTGGTGATTTGGTGGGTTGAATTTGTGGGAAGTCATGTATTTTATTTTCTAATTAAGTCCTTAACTTTTTTTGTTTAAAAAATTGTGAGGCCAAGGGGTTGGTTGTATGGATGCAAGTAGCAGTAGTAGGGTATTTTTATACTTTTCGATTCTCTCTCGATGTATGTCATCTTCCTGTACCTTTAATTTCATGTTGTTAATGAAATTTTTCTTTGTTGATCAAAAAAAAAAAAAAACTATACTTATACTCACGTAATCTTAAGAATATACTTTTCATCCCGGGTGTGTTTGATTAGGGGATTAGGGAGGGACTATTCACTATTCGGATTACTTATCCGAAAAAGTGAGTAGTCTATCTTTTTTTTTTTTTTTAAGTCCGTCGGACATGAAGTCCGGCCGAACTCCTTATCCCCCATATGGGGGATTATACTATCCGCCGGGGGGGTGGGGGGAGGGGGGGTGGAACAGTTTTGGGAGGATTATTTACTGTTGAGATTAGGTGGTAAAATGACCATTTTGACCCTCTACTATTTAATTATGTATTATATTTATAGATATTTTATTGATGTTTTATTTTAAAATTTTGTTTATATTTTATTTAATTTCATTATTTAAATGTTAACAAATGTTTTATTTAATTTCATTGTTTAATTATTATTATTTTTAAAAACAAATTTATTTAAAATTTTAATTAAAAAAATAACATATATTTTTATTGATATTTTATTTATTTTATTAAAAAAATAAATTTATTTAATTGTGTAAAAAATAAAATAAAATAATTTTTTATTTAATCTAGCTAAAAATAATTAAAATATTAAGATATGTTTAATATTGCTATTACTTAGTAAATAATTGAAAAAGGGTAAAATAGTCTTTTGTTCATTTATCATATTCAGTCTGTCTAACTAAACGTTGAATTCACTAAAAAAAATCATTTTCAGACATCTAATTCCATGAAAAAACAAACATAGGATACATATCCAATCCAATCAAATAGTCCGAGGGATTCACAGTCCCAGGATTCAAGTCCGATAGATTCTAATCTCCCCTTATCCAGTCCGTTCAATCAAACACACCCTATAAGTAGTTTTCAAATAACTCTCCTTTTAACAATGTAAAGCAAACAAAAGTATTACCAACTACTAATATAGTCAAGGCTAAGAGGCTTTACAAATTTCGATTGACCTCATTTGTCAAATATATGTTTTAATCAAAAAAATAAAAAGTCATTATAAATTATCATATCACTTAGGGGTTTAAATTTGGCCTGACTCACCCTATTCAGGCTCAGGCCTCAACACCGCCCATGTCGGGTCTCGCGGGCTCCCGCCAAAATTTTGACTGCTTAAGGGCCAAAAAATTAGGTCCAAGCCCAGCCCAGGCCTAAGGGTATTTAGGCCTTAGGCGGGCTGGTAGGCTTGGGCAGGCTTACCTATTTTTTTTGTTTTTTAAAATTTTTTTTACCAAAATTTTATTATTTTTCACTAAAAAAGACACTGGGCCTCGGGCGGGCCGAACTTTGAGTTGGGCCTTAAGTGGACTGATGGGTTGGGTCACGGGCCGAGCTGGGCTTCAAAAATGATGGCCCAGAGGCTCGGGCTGGGCCCGAGCCCACCCCGAGCCTCAAGCAGGCTTCAAGCCGCCCACAGGTTGCGAGTCATTTTTACACTTTTAACATCACTCTTTCTACTTTTCTGCACATTTTTTGTAAAAAATCAAAAAGTTACTAAAATAGTATGTTCTCAAACGAGGTGGTTTTTTCAATCATTCTCTTTGTTATTGAATTTGGTCAGTGTCTCTCCCTCCCTTTTCTATCTCTCTTGTCACTCTTTGGTGTTGTTTGTTGTAAATTAAATGGACACAAGATTTTGCTGCCAAAATCTCACTATTGTCCTCTTGTCTCAAAACACACAACCATATGCAATTATGCATCATGACTCTCATATCTCAAAATTCTCACATGATCCAATAATTATGAGTATTTAGAATAGGACAACAACAAGTTTTGGGGACAAATAATCCTTCATCGTTTAAATTATTTTTTTACTCTTAATTTGTAACTAAAAACACCATATATATACATATAAAAGCAATTTCAATAAATTGCACTAAATAAGAAATTAGTGACTAAATTTGTTTTGATAATTGCATGATTGGTGATGAAACAATGACTGGTGGTGGTGGTAGGTAGGTTTGCTAGTCTCAAATGGGCCAAGAGGAGCAATTGCAGAGCATGATAGGTTCACTACAGCATATAAGACTTTTGGCAACCAATTATTGTGGTCCTTAAAACTATTATTTTGGTTCCTAAATACTTTTTGTGACAAAACTAATTTCGTCACTAAAAAAGTCGCTAAAAGTCCGTCCAAGAAAGTCACAATTGACTTTTAGCGACGAATTTTTAAAAGCGTCCCTAAAGATGACAATTAGCGACAAATTTTCTATCATCACAAAATGTTTGATTTTGCAAAACTAAAATATTTCGTCACTAATAATTCGTCGCAAAATGTCTCCGTTTGGTTGCAAAAAGCAAAATAGTTACCTTTTTAACAACAATTATATTTGGTCATTGAAGGTTAAAAATAACATTTTGAAAGCATTCAATTTCATAACTACAAATTGACATTCACAACCCAAATCTATTCCTGTATATAGAAAAAAACAAGATCAAATCTTGCACACAAGATCAAATCTAATCCAGTATATACAAAAAACAAATTGCAAAAATCAAAACTCTAAATATCCAAATTCACTTCAACATAGTTCATTATATGAATTAAATCCCAAAACAAGATCAAAATAGTTCAACATTATTGTATGAGTTAGAACTGTATGACGACTTCAACTTTATCTTTCTCTCGCACCACCTCTTCACAAGTTCAGTTACAAGAGCAACATGCCCTAAACAATTAGTTGTTTCACGACCACAAAAGCTTATCATCGCCTATAGTCATAGAGAAATGATGAAAATCTTGCACACATGATCATCATCAGAAGCATAAACAAAGTTCAAAAATGTAAAAGAGATGTAGATGAAATCCAAAAATGCATAAACCTTGAAGAACTTAACTAAGGCAAATTGAAGCAAATAAAAGCTCAGATTTTTTTGGCAAATTGCATTTTTTTTTCTTTTCAAAATTTAGAATTTTTGACAACTTGGCGTTGATCTTGAAGAAGAACCAACAATCTTAATTAAAATATGATTGTATACTGGTACATAGATGTATGTACATATGATATGACCATACGATTCAGGGTATCCATTAAATTAAACAAGCTATGATTAACAATCTTAATAATCATTTACAATATCAAACTATTGATGGCTTTAAGAACTCCCAGGACTCTTTCTCACTCCCAAAACGATTAGCAAAAACCAAACAAACAGACCCAAAATATTTTCTGAAAAAAGCATCATCAACCCAGAACAGATAGATTATCAGTACCTACCTACCTACCTCAAATTTAAAAAATAACTTAAGGCCATGTTTGTTTGGGCGGACTGAATTAGTATTCCCATGACTAATAGTCCTAGGACTACGAATCCGTTGGATTATGTATCCTATCTTAACTTCAATTGTTTAACCAAACATCGGATTAATAATTTTATTGGACTATTAGTCCAATCCCAAGCTCATGTCCACCCAAACAAACATGGCCTAAAATAAAATAAGAGAGAGAGAGAGAGAGAGATCAGAGAAGCAGAGAGGGATAAATGCACGCAAAAATGAAACAAATTAGATGGTGGGAATTACAACGCCAATAGCACATGCATAGCTTTCTCTCTCCACCATAAAAAAATACATGCACACACACAAAGAGACAGAAACTTAAAGATAAAGTTGTTCTTAAATGTCTCTGCAATATTTTGCATAGCTATATAGAAAATCATGGGTAACATTGCATTGCAGTTTATATCTTTGAAAAAGAAAGCGTGTAGACAAACTTGGTAAAGAAATGGTATAGGAATTGCACTTTATGGTTCTCTAACTCTTTAACAGATGTCTCACCATTCATGGTTATTCTTCTCCTTTTCCTAATAGGAAAATTTCTTATCCAAAAAGAAGAAAGATCAAACTACAGTGAAACCTTATTCAATGAAAATATCTTTAAGAATAATGTCTTTGTTTACTTTGGAATTTAAGGATAATGTCTTTGGTTCCAGTAACATTTCTGGATGCATCAAATGAAAGACAAAATCATGCACCAAAACAACTTAATCGTTACAGAGGAAGCCCATGTAAAAAGACACGTGCCCTTCATTTAAGACATGTCACATAAACACGAACTGACTTCCATATCCAAAAAACCAATATATTATGCCGATACTTTACTGGATATCTTGGGATGAGGATCTACAAATAATATGCAAATCCATACATCAATCCATATTAAAGCCCTCGAAGGATCAAATTTGTCAACATCAGATATGGAAGCAATAGTGAAATTCGTTATAGGTTATTTGAAACGTTTCAATTGTTTCTCTGAAGTAAGAATGCAGAGTTTGGAAATGCCTAGAATAGCTTATAGAATCAATTACTGAGTACCAGTGCCCAGGACAGCACCAAGTAAGGAAGAGTATGAGGGCATCTGCATCTATAACCGTGAATTTGTGTTGAATCTATCAAACACCTGTAGATTGACAGTCACAATATAAGCGGACAGGTTACAAATAGTATGTTTGAAACAGTACATCTGGAATTCAAATTTATTGTGGATTGCATACCTAAACTTCACAACTTCTTCTATTGTTAGCTCTTTCTCACATAGTGTTGCCCTTTCTTTCTCAACCTTAAAATTTATATGGTATAGAGTATTGGTCAAGCAATCACCTTCTAAAACCTCTTCCAAAGATTTCTTCCTAGTTGATATTGGAGCTGTAAAACATGAAGTCAAATTGTTGTCACTCGAAGTTTTCCACAGTTCCTTTTGATAAAAACCAATCGAATTTATATGCACATGCATAAACACACAGATACCTGGCTTGTGTAGGCATAATGTAACAAAATTAAAAAATAAAAAATAAAAAATTTATATGCATTCTGTGCTTACTGAAAACCGATGGCTCTTTTGTTGGGCAGTCCTTATTGAAGGCATACTTGATTATCTAATCGGTAGCAAATATTAAATAATGTACAAAACATTAATAATTTTCCTTAAATTTAATTTCTTACCTCCTGGAGGGCAGAAGGGCAGTTTGAAGAATGGGTATGCCTTACTGCAAGAACAAAAACACCTCTATTAATTAAGTGAATATATAATCTATACATATATATATATATATATATAGAGAGAGAGAGAGAGAGAGATGCACTTTCCTAAATCAAATGAAGCCTAAAATTTATTAAGGTGAACAGAGAGGTTAGAACGGCTGAGTATTGAAATGTATAAGCTTAAACTTCCCATCAATTCAAATGCTAGCAAACCCATTTGTTCACTCAAACACAAATGGCTGAGGTGGTTGCCCTCGATGTCGCACATCAGGTGATCAAACGGAGTCCTATACAGAGATCGATCGATTTAGCCAAGGAATACATTTTAATAACCTGAACTAGAAAGGCTCTCCTTTAGCCAAAAATAAGATTCATTTATTGGAAACAAGTTTTCAGTACATACCAGGTGGCTAATTCCCTATGAGCGGGCACAACGAATGCATGCGTTATAGGTTTTAGTTTACGTCCCTCGGAGAGGACTTGCCTGTCGCAAGAAAGAGAACAGACAACAATTTATTGCTTAAATAGATTAATAAAAAGGAGAAACAGAGTCAAATGATGATCAAACTAAACTCTATCAACATAGAAGACATGACACTAATTGCATACTAAATCAGCTAATATCAAGGCAATAATGACGTTTATGGTCCTTCAAAACCCAGCCAAGGAATACATTTTAAGAACCTACCCGACCATATGGCAAGGATGATATCAACTGAGGTAAATGCGTAGTCCAAGAAAATTAAAAATCATGGAGGTTAGCTTCCTGAGGATGACACACTAATCACACATCCAAAATAATAATTGAAATTATGACCATTATGAGCAAAGGAATAGCAAAGTGTAGAGCAAGATTAGAAGTCAGAGCATGAGCAAGAGATGCACAATACGACAACAGTACCTGTGGGCATATATTTTCTGAATATCAACACGTGGCATGGTGACACCGACGTGTCAGCCGAGGTGCCACGTGTCCTGGTCGTGACGCCGAGATGATCTCGGCGAGGCCGAGGTTAACTCCGAAGATATCGGAATCCGAGATAAACGAATAATGGACAAGAGTCCTAAGACGAAGAAGGGACTTAACCAAGATAAGGATAAAACTCTTAGGGAGTTTATCTTTATCTCTTAAAGAGTCCAAAGAAAGCACTAAATTGGAGTTCATAGAAGTCATACTTCTAGTAGGACTTGGATTGAGTATATTATAAAAGAGAGGCACTCCCGTGGGTCTAAGGTATGCAATTTATGTTTTGAGTATTAAGTTTTGCACTTGATTATCTTTGAGAGATATACTGACTTGATCGTCGGAGTGCCCCCGGGTGGAAGAACCACCGCCGGAGCCTTTTCTTTCTGTTTCAGGTTGCTAAAGCCATCTATTCTGCCTGTGCTCTCCAGTTGATCACTAAGCAGGCAGTGTGGTCAGATTTTCACCCACACAATTTGGCGCCGTTTGTGGAAACGAAGGAAGAATAGATGGCCAGTAACGGAGAGCAGGAAAATATTGGGGATGACGCTCCCGCTGGGAGTGGCAGACCAATTAACCTTGACATTGAAGGAGATAACCACAATACAGAAGCCCGTGACCAGGGTCACAGAGAGAAAGACGTCATCCAGGAAGGCGACACGTCAAAAAGGACAGACCAAGGAAAGTACTACAATGAAGATAACCTCCAGGTATGGAGGGATAGATGCCTACGGAGGGATGAGGAAGTCAAAGAATTGGCAAACAAGTTGGCAGACCTTCAGTCAGTCGTCAACTTCATGATGCAGAATAATGTTATGCAGCCACCATACCCGCTGCAAGATACGCCGATGCCAGCAACCAACGCCCAGAAGGGCGGAAGAAAAACAATCCCCGACGTCCCTCAGCATACCAGGAGCGGAAGGCATTCTCACCGGCCTTCCAGGGAAGTCGGACGAGAAGAGCCGAGGCAAGAGGAGTCCCGAAGGACGCACCACATGAAGAATCCAGAGCCCAAAGAACATCGGCATGTTCAAAGGCAAGCACTCTGCTTTGACACAACCCATGGAGAAAGATCCAAACGGACCCACTATGAGGCCGAAAGCAGCGTACCAAAAAGACTAAAATCCATAGACAGCCGAGCTCCAGGGAGGAGTAAAGAAGACCTGAGGGACTACCTAAAAAGGAGGCAGCAGAATGTTGAAGCCGAGGTAAACTCCCCAGTAAAACCGAAGACAGCCTTCTCGGTGGAACTGGACAAATTCGAACCACCAAAGAGATTCAATATGTCGAGGTTTCAAATTTATGATGGTAAGTTAGACCCAAACTTTCATGTTGGACTATACCTGAATTCAATGGCGTTATATAGCGGGAACGAGCCATTGCTCTGCAAAGTATTCCCCTCATCCTTTGGGGAAATTGCATCTGATTGGTTCTATAAATTACCAAAGGGAAGCATAAAGACATGGGAAGGCCTGGCCGAGATGTTTGTGGCCAGGTTCGTGACCAACAAGCTGCAACCCCTGAGGGTTGATGCTTTAATGGCTCTAAGAATCACCAAGGAAGAAAGCCTTAGGGCCTATGCGAAGAGGTACTACGAGGTGTTCAACCGAATACCCGAATGCAACCAAGAGGTAGCGGTCGTGTCTTTCAAGAACGGCCTGAAAGATGACTGCCCGCTACGGAAGTCTTTGGCAAAAACATTGCCAAAAAGCATGGAAGAACTCATGGCAAGAATTGAGAAGTATGCTAGAGCCGAAGCGAAGCCGAGGCAACAATGGGCCGACCAAACAAGAAACAGAGTTGAGAAATAAACAGGCGATAACGACGGTATTCCGGATCTCAATCCATAAAGTCTTAGATCAGATTCCAAATCAACCTTATTTCAGGGATCCGGCAAGAGCACCAGGGGAATTCATGGAAAGGAACGTTGGTAGACGTTGTGCCTACCACAATGAAGAAGGGCACCCAACTCAAGGTTGCAGAGCCTTGAAAGCACACTTGGAGGACCTAGTAAGACAAGGCCTTCTGAGGGACCTGGTCGATGAGGCTAGGACAAGGGAAGAACAGGCAAGGTTGCCTCAAGCACCAGCAGCACCGCCTCCCCTAGCACAACTACCACAAGCAGGAGGACCGAGGGTAGTTAATGTGATCCACTCAAGGGTTAACGAAAGCGAAGTCAGAGGAGAGACCCAGAGGGTAAGACATTTACAGCATATCTACCAAGTCGGGGAGAAGAAACATCGGCCAGAAGAATGCCAAGGGCCGATGATAGCCTTTACTGAAGCCGACCTGGAATTGGTCCAACATCCGCATAATGATGCCTTGGTAGTATCCCTCCAAGTTGGGGAGTGCCAAGTGAAACGCATCCTAATAGATCAAGGCAGCTCCTGTGACATCATGTATGTCAGATGTTACAAGGAGCTGGGCCTTCACCCTGATGACTTAGAACAATCCAGCGGCCCGATGGTCGGCTTTAATGGAACGCCGACATGGCCACTGGGCGCAACAAGCTTGGAGGTACAAGCCGGCACTAAGAAGATCCAGACGGAATTTCTGGTAATTGACACGCCCTCACCATACAACATCATCTTGGGAAGGCCGTGGTTGCACGCAATGGGGGCAGTTCCCTCAACGTTGCATCAACTACTGCGGTTCCCAACAGAGCATGGGATTGAAGAAGTCAGAGGGGATCAACTGCAAACAAAAAATTGCTCCATGACAGCAATGAAATCCACCTGTAGTATACGGGAGCCAAGGAAAGCAGATGGAGGTCCTAGAAGACGTCGGGAAGGAACCAGCCGAAAAGAGCGAAGAGGCACTAAAAAAAGTTTTTGTCCAAGAGGACGACGAAGAGCTTTTCTTTCTTCTCGGCTCAGGCTTAGCTAGAGAAGAAGAGAAAGAACTGGAAGATTTTTTAAAGGCAAACATAGAGGTGTTCGCCTGGACACCTTATGAAATGCCAGGCATTGACCCCGAGGTCACTTGCCACAAACTGAATGTCGACAGATCGGCAAAACCTGTGATTCAACGAGCTAGAAGACCGACGTTGATGCACGTCGAAGCAGTAGAAGAAGAGGTAAACAGACTCCTGGAGGCTAGGGCCATCCGAGAAGTCCAGTACCCAACATGGCTGTCTAACACAGTAGTAGTAAAAAAGAAGAATGGCAAGTGGAGGGTTTGTGTAGACTTTACCAGCCTCAACAAAGCTTGCCCCAAAGACAGCTTTCCTCTGCCCAAAATCGACCAACTGGTAGACGCTACTTCAGGACATGAAAGGATGAGTTTTTTGGATGCGTACAGAGGGTACCACCAGATTGCCATGTACCCTCCAGACGAGGAGAAGACCGTGTTCATCACCCCTAAAGGCCTGTACTGTTACAAGGTAATGCCTTTTGGGTTGAAAAACGCAGGAGCAACCTATCAGAGGTTAGTAACAAAGATGTTTAAGCACTTGATTGGCAAAACAGTAGAAGTCTACATCGACGACATGGTCGTGAAGACCAAGGAATCAAAGGGTCATCTTGCCGACCTAAAAGAGGTCTTTGACATACTCAAAAGATATCGGCTCCGACTCAACGCCTCAAAGTGCGCCTTTGGAGTTGGATCAGGTAAATTTTTAGGATATCTAGTGACAAGAAAGGGCATTGAGGCCAGCCCAGACCAAATCAAGACCATCCTGGACTTACAGAGTCCGACATCGGCAAAGCAAGTTCAAGTGCTTACTGGAAGGGCCGTAGCCCTAAACAGATTCATCAGCAGAAGCTCAGATAAGTGCCGACCTTTCTTCAACCTGGTAAAAAAAGCCACGGACTTCCTATGGACAGAAGAATGTGAAGCCGCCTTAACCGACCTAAAAAAGTACTTGACCACAACTCCGGTTCTTTCCAACCCAGTACCAGGGGAGGAACTGTTTTTGTACTTAGCAGTCTCAGAACACGCAGTCAGTGCAGTGCTAATCCGAGAGGAAAAAGGAGAACAAAAGGCTGTTTATTATGTAAGTAAAACTTTGGCCGACGCAGAAACAAGATACCTACCACTGGAAAAATTAATGCTGGCCTTAGTAATGGCTTCAAAGAAATTGAGCCATTACTTTCAGGCACACAAGATTGTGGTCCTAACAGAGCACCCACTGAAGTCCTTGTTGCAACAAGGAGACTTAACAGGAAGGATAGCAAAATGGGCAGTAACCCTGGGCCAGTTTGACCTGGAGTTTAGGCCGAGACCAGCAATAAAGGGCCAAGTTTTGGCCGATTTCATCGCAGAACTCACACCTGAAGCCATCGCGCATCAAGCTCCGTCGAGCTAAGATGAGCATTGTCCCAACAAGCAAAAAGAATCCCAGCCAAAGACAAAAAAGCAAGAGAAACAGAAGCTCAGACCCTGCAGCATCTACATCGGCGATTCATTCAGACTATTCGTCGATGGAAGTTCAAATCGCCAAGGAGCAAGGGAAGGAGTACTGCTGATATCTCCAGATGGAGAAATAGTAGAACAGTCCATCCGTTTGGGGTTCAAAGCCTCCAACAATGAAGCAGAATACGAAGCATTAATTGCAGGGCTAAAACTGGCAGCAGCAGCAGAAGCAGACGAGGTAATTGTTTTTTGTGATTCACAACTCATTGTTAACCAGTCAACAGGAGAATTTGCAGCCAGAGACGAAAGAATGTCGGCATATGCAAAGGAAGTCATCAGACTGGCAGCCCTATTTCAGAACTGCAGATTACTCCAAGTTAGCCGAGATGACAACACCTACGCCGACGCATTGGCTAACCTGGCCAGTTCAATTCAAACTGGAAGAACAAGGACAATTATGATCGACTACATGTCGGCCCCGAGCATAGATAAACAGAGCACCGAACAAGAAGCAATGTGCGTAGACTTGGGACCAAGCTGGATGGATGCAATCATTGCATTCCTAAAAGAGGGGAAGCTGCCAGAAAACCATAAGGAAGCACATAAAATCAGACTGAAGTCGGCCAGATTCAGTCTAACAGCAGAAGACCATCTCTACAGAAGGTCCTTCACTGGGCCGCTTTTAAGGTGCGTACACCCTTTGCAGGTTGAAGATTTTCTTTATGAAATTCATGAAGGAATTTGTGGAAGCCATGCTGGGGGCAGATCATTAGCCTACAGGGCCATTACCCAGGGGTATTGGTGGCCCTACATGCAAAAGGATGCCGAAGCCTATGTGAAGAAGTGTGAACAATGCCAAAGGTTTGCACCTTTGATACATCAGCCAGCTGCTGACCTGAACCCAGTATCCAACCCTTGGCCGTTTGCCCAATAGGGCATGGATCTGGTTGGACAACTTCCCCAGGCAACTGGACAGAGAAAATACTTGCTAGTAGCAACAGACTACTTTACAAAATGGATAGAGGCAGAACCTCTTGCCAAAATTCGAGATGTGGACGTCAAGAATTTTATATGGAGAAACATTATCACCAGATTTGGGATTCCAAGAGCAATAATTGCCGACAACGGAACATAGTTTGACAGCAAACTCATCAAGAACTTTTGTGCAAAATTCAAAATCAAGAATTATTTCTCAACACCAAGTTTTCCTCAAAGCAATGGGCAAGCAGAGGCATCCAACAAAGTAATACTGGATGGAATAAAGAAGAGGCTACAGGCAGCAAAAGGAAAGTGGGTAGACGAGTTGCCCAACGTACTTTGGGCATATCGGACTACGCCGAGAAGATCGACAGGAGAATCCCCCTTTACCATGGCTTATGGCACAGAAGCAGTCATCCCATTGGAGATCGGCATCCCAGGGATCAGAACCTAGGGAGTAGAGAATGGCACCAATGACGTACTCTTAGCCCGAGATCTAGATTTGTTGGAAGAACGAAGAGAGAAAGCTGCAATTCAGCTTGCAATATACCAGCAACAACTTGCCAGAGCTTACAACAAGAAGGTCAATCCAAGAGATTTTCAAGTCGGCGACCTAGTCCTGAGAAAAGTCGTCGGGAACAAGAAGGATCCCAGGGAAGGCAAGATTGGCCCAAACTGGGAAGGACCCTACAGAATTACTTCAGTATTAGGCAATGGGGCTTATCGGCTTGAGGACAATGAGGGCAAAGCATTGCCCAGACCTTGGAATACTTGTAATTTGAAATTTTTCTATCATTAGATGTACATCATATTTTGGCCGATATCATCAATACAGTCTTTTCAGAATTCTTTCAACACATATGATTGAGAAAGTTATGCATTGATGTTTATTGAAGACATAATTAATGTGAACCCAAGTCAAACTCAGGTTCACATTGGGAGCAAAGAAAAGGTAGAGATTATTCCTTATCTTCACTTGTTGAAATTTGTAGCAATTTACAAGTTGAAGTTAAGCCGAGATTATTCCTTAATTCACTTGTTGAAATTTATAGCAATTTACAAGTTGGAATTAAGCTGATTCCTTATCTTCACTTGTTGAAATTTGTGGCAATTTACAAGTTAAAGTTAAGCCGAGATTATTCCTTAATTCACTTGTTGAAATTTGTAGCAATTTAGAAGTTGGAATTAAGCTGATTCCTTATCTTCACTTGTTGAAATTTGTAGCAATTTACAAGTTGAAGTTAAGCCGAGATTATTCCTTAATTCACTTGTTGAAATTTGTAGCAATTTACAAGTTGAAGTTAAGCCGAGATTATTCCTTTATTCACTTGTTGAAATTTGTAGCAATTTACAAGTTGGAATTAAGCTGATTCCTTATCTTCACTTGTTGAAATTTGTAACAATTTACAAGTTGAATTTAAGCCGAGATTATTCCTTAATTCACTTGTTGAAATTTGTAGCAATTTACAAGTTGGAATTAAGCTGATTCCTTATCTTCACTTGTTGAAATTTGTAGCAATTTACAAGTTGAAGTTAAGTCGAGGTTATTGCTTAAGTTCTCATAGCAATATGTGGGTTGTTTAAACCCTAAGGAAGATGCTTAACACTTGTTGAAATTTGTAGCAATTTACAAGTTTATGTTATGCCGACATATGGTCACCAGCCGAGGTATACAGAAACTTACAAGTTGAAGTAAAGGCTAAGTATATTGTTTAAACACTTGTTGAAATTTATTTAACACTTAGAAAAGCTTACAGTATTTGTTAACACTTGTTGAAATTTGTAGCAATTTACAAGTAAGTCAGACAGAAGTCCCTGTTTAATACTTGTTGAAACTTGAGAAGAAGCCTGCAAAGTTTACATTGAGTTGTATATGTTTTATACTTGTTAAAATTTATGCAAGGTTTGCAGGTCAGTATCTTGCCGAAGTAAAAGTTTTACAGTTATACCCGAGGTATGTAACCCCGAGAAGATTGCACAAAGGAAAATTTCTAAATATAGAACCATGACAGAAGCAATCAACAGAACATCACAAGATTAAAAACATCTGTAAAAAGAACAGTTGCAGTTACATATTGAAAAGGCTACGTCGGCCATAAAAAGGAGTTTTACATTGTCTAGAAATTAAAAGAAAGTACAAAGTACAAAGTGCAAAAAAAAAAGAAAAAAGTACAAAAGACGTTATCAAGACTCCTCAGTACTAGCAGCTGTAGGGATTGGGACCTCGGACGATTCTGGAAGAACCTCCTCGGCCACTTTTTCCGCTTGTATCTCGGCATCAATCTCTGCTAATGTTTTCTCAACACTTCTTTCTACCAAGAGAAGATCGGACGATAGCTGCTCAACAACAATTTCCTTGGCTGCCTCCTCAACCTCATCACCCTCCTCATCCAAGGTTAAGTCCGTAACTTGCTCAGGTGGAGGAAGGGACTTGGCTTCGACGGCATCCTTGGGTTTTCTCACCAAGGCTTCTTCATTGATCTGCTTATCTTCATCCTCGGCATCAGCCTCAGACTCTGATTCGCCTTCAGGTGGAGGTGGAGGAAATGGTAAAGGAATAGCGTCGGCCTGGCGCAATGACGAGTCAGCAGGAAGATCAAGCTTCTTTATCAGGGACATCCAACCAAGAGAAAATCCCCTGTTGCATGCCTGCCTGACTTGAAGTTTATAATCCTCTGCAACGTCGGCCATACCCTGGGCATAGGCTTTTTCGTCGGCCTCTTTGACTTCGGCCTCTTTGGTGGCCAGAGCTTGCTGAAGTTCTTTCTCCGCTTGGGCCTTCTTAGCCTCAGCCTCTCTTTTCTCGGCCTCAGCAACTTTTTTAACGGCCTCAGCAGATTCGGCCTTCTCAAGAGCTAAAGTTTGGGCCTTAGTAGCCGCCTCGGCCTGATCTTCCAATTTTTTCATCCTTGATTCAAGAGATTTGATCTCCTTCTTCATGGAAGATGCTTCCCTCTTCATATCAACCAATCTTTGACGGTTTTCAAAAGATTGCATTGAAAATGAATGGGCATGCTGAATGGCCTAAGGAAAAACAGAAGTGTTAGAAAATATTCTCAGTAGGAAACAGAAGGAAAAATTGCAAGTGCAAACAGGAACACTTACTTGAACGGAGTGTTGGAGCATGAGAGCGTAATTCTCATACTCGCTAAGCTTAGCATTTCGCTCCAAATCATTCGGAAGGAGAAGAGCAGTGCTGAGGGCGGCACCAACGTTAATATCGTCGGCACTTTCACTAGCCATAATAGGCCTATCCTCCAGGGTTAGATCAGGGGTCCATGGAACGTCGGGCTTCTTGGATGCCGACGTCGTCGCAGACGATGACCTTGGCCTCTTTGATTGTGTGGACCCCGAGGGTTGGGTTCTAGCAGACCTCTTGGTGGAAGCAGAGGTTGATTTTTTGCTTTCTGCCAGCTGGGAGATAGGCAAAGCATCCTCAACCTCGGCGTCAGTAGCCTTGGGCTTGGGCTGAGCCTTTTTTTACTCTCTTTGGCTTTGGTGGGAGCATCGCATGCGATGGTTCAACATCAGCGTCGGTTGGAAGGTCGGCAAGAAGATCTTGAACGACAGGCCTTGGACGGACCATCTCGGCAGTCTTTACAAGTCTTCGTCGACGTTTACGTTCTGGAATAGGTATTAAGTAGGGGGCCGAAGTGGATGGAAGATCGGCTGGGTCAGAGGTGGATCCTTGATCTGTTCGGGATGAAGACGCAGTTACAGTTGTAGCAGTAGGAGGGGAATGACTCTTTTTCTTCCTTCTCGGGACGTCGGGTAAAGTGGATTTATATGTTGGAATGAAGTTCAGCAACAGGGGAGCCTTACGCTTATAGATTGGAAGACCAAGAAGCTTCTTTAAATCTTAACCAGGGAAGAAGGATTGACGGAAGTTCTTTGGTGGTTGATGAAGATCTGCAGGACAAGCAAACAGACATTAGAAACAGACAAATTTTAAAGACTTAAATAAAAACAACTAAGCATTGGCACTGGGCTCTTACCCTTGCCCTCTGTAATTGTTCGAGGAAGAGGGTAGAGGTGGACATCTTCATCTGGGCCAAATTCCCAATTTCCCGAAGCAATAAGAAAGTCATCCCCAGCCCCCTTGTTGGAGTCTGGGAGGTTGGCTACAATCTTAAACTCAGTAGACCTCGGCTTAAGGTAATAAACGAAGCCCCTATCTTTCAGGTTAAGGGGGCACATTGTGTAACAGTACTGAAGGTCGGCCAGGGTGATCCTTAGATTTTCCTGCCTAGCTAAAGCTATAATACCGTTAATCACTCTGTAGGAGTTGATAGTAAGTTGCATGGGGTTCAGCCTGTAGAAATGAAGAACTTCGCGAAACAAGGGATCAAGTGGAAGCCGAAGTCCACATTCGGTGAAAGCTACTATAGGAAAGGGCATCGTATGGTCTGTGGGCATAATGGTATCATTATCCCCAGCTAGCTTAAGGTGAACATCGGCTGGGATAGAGAATTCCTGCCTAAAGTATTCGAGTTTTGTTGGGGTGTTTACCCTATGCCTCCACATACCCATTACGTCGGTCTAAACAAAAAGGAGTGTGTTTCAGAAGATGGGCGTTTTAGAAGGATTGCAAAAACCTCGCCAAAGGCCTAGGAAAGGACTGATAAGGCTTGTTTCGGTTTTTCCTAAAATTTGAAGGTTCTACGCACAAATCCCAAACCTAAGAACTATAAAGATCAAGATCGAAGGCACAGATCTGGGACAGATACAAAAAAGAGAAAACAAAGACGAAGTTTTAGATTCAAGAACAAAGATGGACTATCAGAAACACGAATAATACAAAGGGATAAAGGTCAAGAATTATGGCAAGAAAAATGTTGAAACAGTGCAAATGTTCAAAATATAGGAGAAATCGAGCAACAAAGCAGTAATGGTAAAAGCACATAAAGAGAATTAAGAATGAAAGGGAATAATCTTACCAGAACAAATGAAGCCGGGGCAATAGTCGCCAAGCTCAGAAATCGGTTGTGACGGCAGAGAAAGCTTCGCAAAAATGGAAGACAGTTGCAGAAGAAAGATTGAAGCAATGGCAGATTCGAAGAAAAAAGGGCTTTCGGAGAAAGAAGGAGCAAAAAATCAGAATGAAAAAAGAAAGGGACAAAGAAAAGTTTTTGTCAAAAACTTAAAATGGCGGCAAAACAGGGCATTTATTGCGCCTGGAGCACCGGATACGTCAGACGGCGCAGACGAATGAAAAGACAGCCTTAAGGCGCGTCACAGACACGCTCCAATGAAAACAAAACACGTGAAAGTAACGGTTAGATATGCATGACAGCTCATGCGCGTGGGAAAGTACGTTCGAAACCTTGTTCTCCGAAGAGAACACGTCGGCTGGAAGTGGATTAATCTCGGCTTAACAGTTTTTAAGCCATTACTCAGAAAAGGAATATCGAAATATCGGTATAGGTTCCATCACCTCAGAATGCCGAGGTAATAGAACCTAGGGGGCAGTTGTGGGGATATATTTTCTGAATACCAACACGTGGCATGGTGACACCGACTTGTCAGCCGAGGTGCCACGTGTCCTGGTCGTGACGCCGAGATGATCTCGGCGAGGCCGAGGTTAACTCCGAAGATATCGGAATCCGAGATAAACGAATAATGGACAAGAGTCCTAAGACGAAGAGAGGACTTAACAAAGATAAGGATAAAGCTCTTAGGGAGTTTATCTTTATCTCTTAAAGAGTCCAAAGAAAGCACTAAATTGGAGTTCATAAAAGTCATACTTCTAGTAGGACTTGGATTGAGTATATTATAAAAGAGAGGCACCCCCGTGGGTCTAAGGTATGCAATTTATGTTTTGAGTATTAAGTTTTGCACTTGATTATCTTTGAGAGATATACTGACTTGATCGTCGAAGTGCCCTCGGGTGGAAGAACCACCGCCGGAGCCTTTTCTTTCTGTTTCAGGTTGCTAAAGCCATCTATTCTGCCTGTGCTCTCCAGTTGATCACTAAGCAGGCAGTGTGGTCAGATTTTCACCCACACAGTACCACATCAACAAAAAAAAAGAAACAAACTGAATGTTAAAAATGAATGACAAATGCACAAACCTTGTGAAATTTTGGATAGTAACAGAATCATTACGTTTTGAAGCTCTCCATTCAAACCTAGAAACCGTAACAACAAAATGTCAATCATACATTGATACCAGACAAGGAGACTAAATACACAATAGAAAAAAATGATAGGATACAAGTGCAATATAACTCTATTTGATTTCCATTCAATTAGAATATAAGATAAATGGCAAGAAATATCATGAGGTAAGCCAACAATCAAGATATGATAAAGCACATCACATAGTAGACTGTATAAGCCAAAACTAAAATACTTGAGTCTTAGACATATGTAACAAATATTTATCTCTAGAAGGCAATCAAACATGAGTTCTTGATAGATGCTAAAATAACTCCAAAATAGTGGTGTGCAATCATGTAAAAAGATTCTCAAAACAGAGAGCAGTTATACAATGGCATAATAAACAATAACAAAATTAAACCATCATTATCTCCATATAACAGAATAATGTTAAGTGCCACCACCTAACAAAGTCTAAATTCCCACTAAACATTTCAAATCATATGAATGGACCCCCGAAAAGTGATCAAACTAGTATATAATCACAGATATGTGTGTAAATACAACGCAGATTCATAGGCCCTTACTTTAATAATAAGTCTAATAAAACATCTAACATTTTGCAAAATAAACATGTGAATCCAAACTTACTTTCATTCAGGATGCACTGCTATAGGTTAATCTTGTCCAATTGTAGTTTCAATAAGATTTCTAGTTCTATCATCATTGATACCATCACTATCACACTACAACTTCCACTAGAATGCCATCAAGACTACTTTCAAACCACCACACTGCTAGGCTGACACAATAACTATTTTCCTTCAGCTGGTTGTTTGAAAAATTGATATTTTGTAAAAAAAAAAACTTACATCATTTAATGGTGCCAAAACCATAAAAATCTCGAGTCACAAAACAAACATTCAATCAACCGTCTTTAGCTTTAGAAAATTGTGTTATACATATAAATAGAGAGATATAGATATAGATATATAGATGAAGAAGACACTCTCAATAAAATAAAAATTTCCCAACAAGCCATAACCAATAAAATTTGTTTTTTATTTGTGTGGGGATATATTTTCTAAATACCAACACGTGGCATGGTGACACCGACGTGTCAGCCGAGGTGCCACGTGTCGTAGTTAGGCCGAGATAATCTCGGAGTTGCCGAGGTTATCTCCGAAGATATCGGAATCCGAGATAAGCGAATAAGGGACAAGAGTCCTATGACGAAGAGGGGACTTAACCAAGATAAGGATAAAGCTCTTAGGGAGTTTATCTTTATCTCTTAAGGAGTCCAAAGTAAGCACTGAATTGGAGTTCATAGAAGTCATACTTCTAGTAGGACTTGGATTGAATATATTATAAAAGAGAGGCACCCCCGTGGGTCTAAGGTATGCAATTTATGTTTTGAGTATTAAGTTTAGCACTTGATTATCTTTGAGAGATATACTGACTTGATCGTCGAAGTGCCCCCGGGTGAAAGAACCACCGCCGGAGCCTTTTCTTTCTGTTACAGGTTGCTGAAGCCATCTATTCTGCCTGTGCTCTCCAGTTGATCACTAAGCAGGCAGTGTGGTCATATTTTCACCCACACAATTTGGCGCCGTCTGTGGGAACAAAGGAAGAATAGATGGCCAGTAACGGACAGCAGGAAAAAATTGGGGATGACGCTCCCGCCGGGAGTGACAGACCAATTGACCTTGACATTGAAGGAGACAACCACAATACAGAAGCCCGTGACCAGGGTCACAGAGAGAAAGACGTCATCCAGGAGGGCGACACGTCAAAAAGGACAGACCAAGGAAAGTACTACAATGAATATAACCTCCAGGTATGGAGGGACAGGTGCCTACGGAGGGATGAGGAAGTAAAAGAATTGGCGAACAAGTTGGCAGACCTTCAGTCAGTCGTCAACTTCATGATGCAGAATAATGTTATGCAACCCCCATATCCGCTGCAAGATACGCCGAAACCAGCAACCAACACCCAGAAGGGCGGAAGAAAAACAATCCCCGAGGTCCCTCAGCATACCAGGAGCGGAAGGCATTCTCACCGGCCTTCCAGGGAAGTCGGACGAGAAGAGCCGAGGCAAAAAGAGTCCCGAAGGACGCACCACATGAAGAATCCAGAGCCCAAAGAACATCGGCATGTTCAAGGGCAAGTACTCTGCTTTGACACAACCCGTGGAGAAAGATCCAAGTGGGCCCACCACGAGGCCGAAAGCAGTGTACCAAAAAGACTAAAATCCAAAGACAGCCGAGCTCTAGGGAGGAGCAAAGAAGACCTGAGGGACTACCTCAGAAGGAGGCAGCAGAATGTTGAAGCCAAGGTAAATTCCCCAGTAAAGCCGAAGACAGCCTTCTCGGTGGAACTGGACAAATTCGAACCACCAAAGAGATTCAGTATGCCGAGGTTTCAAATTTATGATGGTAAGTCAGATCCAAACTTTCATGTTGGACTATACCTGAATTCAATGGCGTTATATAGCGGGAACGAGCCGTTGCTCTGCAAAGTATTCCCCACATCCTTTGGGGAAATTGCATCTGATTGGTTCCATAAATTACCAAAGGGAAGCGTAAAGACATGGGAAGGCCTGGCCGAGATGTTTGTGGCCAGGTTCGTGACCAACAAGCTGCAACCCTTAAGGGTTGATGCTTTGATGGCTCTAAGAATCACCAAGGAAGAAGGCCTTAGGGCCTATGCGAAGAGGTACTACGAGGTGTTCAACCGAATACCCGAATACAACCAAGAGGTAGCGGTTGTGTCTTTCAAGAACGGCCTGAAAGATGACTGCCCGCTACGGAAGTCTTTGGCAAAAACATTGCCAAAAAGCATGGAAGAACTCATGGCAAGAATTGAGAAATACGTCAGAGCCGAAGAAGATACATCGGGAAACAAAGAGGTAAAGCAAGAAAAGGGAAACGGCTCGCCGAAGCGAGGCCGAGGCAACAATGGGCCGACCAAACAAGAAACAGAGTTGAGAAGTAAACAGGCGGTAACGACGGTATTCCGAATCCCAATCCATAAAGTCCTAGATCAAATTCGAAACCAACCTTATTTCAGGGCTCCGGCAAGAGCACCAGGGGAATTCATGTGAAGGAACATTGGTAGACGATGTGCCTACCACAATGAAGAAGGGCACCCAACTCAAGGTTGCAGAGCCTTGAAAGCACACTTGGAGGACCTGGTGAGACAAGGCCTTCTGAGGGACCTGGTCGATGAAGCCAGCACAAGGGAAGAACAGGCAAGGTTGCCTCAAGCACCAGCAGCGCCGCCTCCCCCAGCACAGCTACCACAAGCAGGAGGACCGAGGGTGGTTAATGTGATCCACTCAAGGGTCAACGAAAACGAAGTCAAAGGGGAGACCCAGAGGGTAAGACATTTACAGCATGTCTACCAAGTCGGGGAGAAGAGACATCGGCCAGAAGAATGCCAAGGGCCGATAATAGCCTTTACTGAAGCCGACCTGGAATTGGTCCAACATCCGCATAATGATGCCTTGGTAGTATCCCTCCAGGTTGGGGAGTGCCAAGTGAAACGCATCCTAATAGATCAAGGCAGCTCTTGTGACATCATGTATGTCAGATGTTACAAGGAGCTGGGCCTTCACCCTGATGACTTAGAACAATCCAGCGGCCCAATGGTCGGCTTTAATGGAACGCCGACGTGGCCACTGGGCGCAACAAGCTTGGAAGTACAAGCCGGTACTAAGAAGATCAAGACGGAATTTCTGGTAATTGACACACCCTCACCATACAACATCATCTTGGGAAGGTCGTGGTTGCATGCAATGGGGGCAGTTCCCTCAACGTTGCATCAACTACTACGGTTCCCAACAGAGCATGGGATTGAAGAAGTCAGAGGAGATCAACTGCAAGCAAAAAATTGCTCCATGACAGCAATGAAGTCCACCTGTAGTATACGAGAGCCAAGGAAAGCAGAAGTTGAAAATGAGGACATGCAGGTCCTAGAAGACGTCGAGAAAGAACCAGCCGAAAAGAGCGAAGAGGCACTAAAAAAAGTTTTCGTCCAAGAGGGCGACGAAGAGTGCTTCTTTCTTCTCAACTCAGGCTTAGCTAAAGAAGAAGAAAGAGAACTGGAAGATTTTTTGAGGACAAACATAGAGGTGTTCGCCTGGACACCTTATGAAATGCCTGGCATTGACCCCGAGGTCACTTGCCACAGACTGAATGTCGACAGGTCGGCAAAACCTGGGATTCAACGAGCCAGAAGACCGACGTTGATGCACGTTGAAGCTGTAGAAGAAGAGATAGACAGACTCCTGGAGGCCAGGGCCATCCGAGAAGTTCAGTACCCAACATGGCTGTCCAACACAGTAGTAGTAAAAAAGAAGAATGGCAAATAGAAGGTTTGTGTAGACTTTACCAGCCGCAACAAAGCCTGCCCCAAAGACAGCTTTCTTCTACCCAAGATCGACCAACTGGTAGATGCTACTTCAGGACAAGAAATGATGAGTTTTCTCGATGCATACAGAGGGTACCACCAGATTGCCATGTACCCTCCAGACGAGGAGAAGACCGCGTTCATCACCCCTAAAGGCCTGTACTGTTACAAGGTAATGCCTTTTGGGTTGAAAAACGCAGGAGCAACCTATCAGAGGTTAGTGACAAAGATGTTTAAGCACCTGATTGGCAAAACAGTAGAAGTCTACATCGACGACATGGTCGTGAAGACCAAGGAATCAAAGGGTCATCTTGCCGACCTAAAAGAGGTCTTCGACATACTCAAAAGATATCAGCTCCGACTCAACGCCTCGAAGTGCGCCTTTGGAGTTGGATCAGGTAAATTTTTGGGGTATCTGGTAACAAGAAAGGGCATTGAGGCCAGCCCAGACCAAATCAAGGCCATCCTGGAACTACAGAGCCCGACATCGGCAAAGCAAGTTCAAATGCTTACTGGAAGGGCCGTAGCCCTAAACAGATTCATCAGCAGAAGCTCAGATAAGTGCAGACCCTTCTTCAACCTGGTGAAAAAAGCCACAGACTTCCTATGGACAGAAGAATGTGAAGCCGCCTTAACCGACCTAAAAAAGTACTTGACCACAACTCCGGTTCTTTCTAACCCAGTACCAGGGGAGGAACTGTTTTTGTACTTAGCAGTCTCAAAACACGCAATCAGTGCAGTGCTAGTCCGAGAGGAAAAAGGGGAGCAAAAGGCTGTTTATTATGTAAGTAAAACTTTGGCCGACGCAGAAACAAGATACCTACCACTGGAAAAATTAATGCTGGCCTTATTAATGGCTTCAAAGAAGTTGAACCATTACTTTCAGGCACACAAGATTATGGTCCTAACAGAGCACCCACTGAAATCCTTGTTGCAACAAGGAGACTTAACAGGAAGGATAGCAAGATGGGCTGTAACCCTGGGCCAGTTTGACCTGGAGTTCAAGCCGAGAACAGCAATAAAGGGTCAAGTTTTGGCCGACTTCGTCGCAGAACTCACACCTGAAACCATCGCACATCAGGCACCGTCGAGCCAAGATGAGCATTGTCCCAACAAGCAAAAAGAATCCCAGCCAAAGACAAAAAAGCAAGAGAAGGAGAAGCTCAAACCCTGCAGCATCTACATCGGCGATTCATTCAGACTATTCGTCGATGGAAGTTCAAACCGCCAGGGAGCAGGGGCAGGAGTACTGCTGATATCTCCAGATGGAGAAATAGTAGAACAGTCCATCCGTTTGGGGTTCAAAGCCTCAAACAATGAGGCAGAATATGAAGCATTAATTGCAGGGCTAAAGCTGGCAGCAGCAGCAGAAGCAGATGAGGTAATTGTTTTTTGTGATTCACAACTCATTGTTAACCAGTCAACAGGAGAATTTGCAGCCAGGGACAAAAGAATGTCGGCATATGCAAAAGAAGTCATCAGATTGGCAGCCCTATTTCAGAACTACAGATTACTCCAAGTTAGTCGAGTTGACAACACCCACACCGACGCATTGGCTAACCTGGCCAGTTCAATTCAAACTGGAAAAACAAGGACAATTATGATCGACTACATGTCGGCCCCGAGCATAGATAAACAGAGCACCGAACAAGAAGCAATGTGCGTGGACTTGGGACCAAGCTGGATGGATGCAATCATTGCATTCCTAAAAGAGGGGAAGCTGCCAGAAAACCATAAGGAAGCACATAAAATCAGACTGAAGTCGGCCAGATTCAGTCTAACAGCAGAAGGCCATCTCTACAGGAGGTCCTTCACTGGGCCGCTTTTAAGGTGCGTACACCCTTTGCAGGTTGAAGATTTTCTTTACGAAATTCATGAAGGAATTTGTGGAAGCCATGCTGGGGGCAGATCATTAGCCCACAGAGCCATTACCCAGGGGTATTGGTGGCCCTACATGCAAAAGGATGTCGAAGCCTATGTGAAGAAGTGCGAACAGTGCCAAAGGTTTGCACCTTTGATACATCAGCCAGCTGCTGACCTGAACCCAGTATCCAGCCCTTGGCCGTTTGCCCAATGGGGCATGGATCTGGTTAGACAACTTCCCCAGGCAACTGGGCAGAGAAAATAATTCCTGGTAGCAACAGACTACTTTACAAAATGGATAGAGGCAGAACCTCTTGCCAAAATCCGAGATGTGGACGTCAAGAATTTTATATGGAGAAACATTATCACCAGATTTGGGATTCCAAGAGCAATAGTTGCCGACAACGGAACACAGTTTGACAGCAAACTCATCAAGAACTTTTGTGCAAAATTCAAAATCAAGAATTATTTCTCAACACCAAGTTTTCCTCAAAGCAATGGGCAAACAGAGGCATCCAACAAAGTAATTCTGGATGGAATAAAGAAGAGGCTGCAGGCAGCAAAAGGAAAGTGGGTAGACGAGTTGCCCAACGTACTTTGGGCATATCGGACTACGCCGAGAAGATCAACAGGAGAATCCCCCTTTACCATGGCTTATGGGACAGAAGCAGTCATCCCATTGGAGATCGGCATCCCAGGGATCAGAACCTAGGGAGTAGAGAATGGCACCAATGACGTACTCTTAGCCCGAGATCTGGATTTGTTGGAAGAACGAAGAGAGAAAGCTGCAATTCAGCTTGCAATATACTAGCAACAGCTTGCCAGAGCTTACAACAAGAAGGTCAATCCAAGAGATTTTCAAGTCGGCGACCTAGTCCTGAGAAAAGTCGTCAGGAACAAGAAAGATCCCAGGGAAGGCAAGCTTGGCCCAAACTGGGAAGGACCCTACAGAATTACTTCAGTATTAGGCAATGGAGCTTATCGGCTTGAGGACAATGAGGGCAAAGCATTGTCCAGACCTTGGAATACTTGTAATTTAAAATTTTTCTATCATTAGATGTGCATCATTTTTTGGCCGATATCATCAATAAAGTCTTTTCAGAATTCTTTCAACACATATGATTGATAAAGTTATGCATTGATGTTTATTGAAGACATAATTAATGTGAACCCAAGTCAAACTCAGGTTCACATTGGGGGCAAGGAAAAAGCCGAGATTATTCCTTAATTCACTTGTTGAAATTTGTAGCAATTTACAAGTTGGAATTAAACTGATTCCTTATCTTCACTTGTTAAAATTTGTAGCAATTTACAAGTTGAAGTTAAGCCAAGATTATTCCTTAATTCACTTGTTGAAATTTGTAGCAATTTACAAGTTGGAATTAAGCTGATACATTATCTTCGCTTGTTGAAATTTGTAGCAATTTACAAGTTGAAGTTAAGCCGAGATTATTCCTTAATTCACTTGTTGAAATTTGTAGCAATTTATAAGTTGGAATTAAACTGATTCCTTATCTTCACTTGTTAAAATTTGTAGCAATTTACAAGTTGAAGTTAAGCCGAGATTATTCCTTAATTCACTTGTTGAAATTTGTAGCAATTTACAAGTTGGAATTAAGCTGATTCCTTATCTTCGCTTGTTGAAATTTGTAGCAATTTACAAGTTGAAGTTAAGCCGAGATTATTCCTTAATTCACTTGTTGAAATTTGTAGCAATTTACAAGTTGGAATTAAGCTGATTCCTTATCTTCACTTGTTGAAATTTGTAGCAATTTACAAGTTGAAGTTAAGCCGCGGTTGTTGCTTAAGTTCTCATAGCAATATATGGGTTGCTTAACCCTAAGGAAGATGCTTAACACTTGTTAAAATTTGTAGCAATTTACAAGTAGGTTAGACCGAGATCACTGTTTAATACTTGTTGAAACTTGAGAAGAAGTTTGCAAAGTTTACATTAAGTAGTATATGTTTTATATCTGTTAAAATTTATGAAAGGTTTGCAGGTCAGTATCTTGCCGAAATAAAAGTTTTGTAGTTATACCCGAGGTATGTAACCCCGAGAAGATTGCACAAAGGAAGCAAAATGAAAAAGCATGCAAAAATTTCTAAGTATAGAACTATGCAGAAGCAATCAACAGAACATCACAAGACTAAAAACATCTATAGAAAGAACAGTTACAGTTACATATTGAAAAAGCTACGTCGGCCATAAGAAGGAGTTTTGCATTGTCCAGAAATTAAAAGAGAGTACAAAGTACAAAGTGCAGAAAAAGAAAGAAAAAGTACAAAAGACATTTTAAATCAAGACTCTTCAGTATTAGCAGCTGCAGGGACTGGGACCTCGGATGATTCTGGCGGAACCTCCTCGGCAACCTTTTCTGCTTCAATCTCAGCATCAATCTCAGCCAGCGTATTGTCCAGATTTCTTTCAGCCAAAAGAAGGTCGGACGATAGTTGCCCGATGGCAATTTCCTTGGGTGCCTCCTCAACCTCATCACCCTCATCATCCAAGGTTAAATCCATGACTTGCTCAGCAGAAGGAGGGGACTTGGCTTCAGCAGCATCCTTGGGTTTCCTCACTAAGGCCTCATCATCATTTTTCCCTTCATCCTCATCCTCGGCATCAGCCTCAGTCTCTGATTCGTCTTCAACCTGACTTGGAGGAGGAAATGGTAAAGGAATGGCATCGGCATTACGAAAGGGCGAGTCAACAGGGATATCAAGTTTTTTTATCAGGGACATCCAACCAAGGGAAAATCCCCTGTTGCATGCCTGCCTGACTTGAAGTTTATAATCCTCTGTGACGTCGGCCATACCCTGAGCATAGGCCTTTTCATCAGCCTCTTTGACTTCGGCCTCCTTGGTGGCCAAAGCCTGCTGGAACTCCTACTCAGCCTGGGCCTTTTTCGCTTCGGCCTCCTTCTTCTCAGCTTCAGCTACTTTTCGGATAGCCTCAGCAGACTCCACTTTCTCTTCAGCCATCTGCTGGGCCTTAGTCGCAGCCTCGGCCTGGTCCTCCAGTTTTTTCATCTTTGATTCAAGAGATTTGATCTCCTTCTTCATGGAAGATGCTTCCCTCTTCATATCAACCAATCTTTGCCGATTTTCAAAAGATTGCATTGAAAATGAATGGGCGTGCTGAATGGCCTGAAGAAAAATAGAAGTGTTAGAAAATATTCTCAGTAAGAAACAGAAGGAAAAATCACAAGTGCAAACAGGAACACTTACTTGAACGGAGTGTTGGAGCATGAGAGCGTAATTCTCATACTCACTGAGCTCAGCATTTCGTTCCAAATCCTTCGGAAGGAGAAGAGCAGTGCTGAGGGCGACACCAACGTTAATATCGTCGGCACTTTCACTAGCCATAATAGGCCTATCTTCCAGAGTTAGTTCAGGGGCCCATGGAACGTCGGGCTTCTTGGACGCCGAGGTCGTCGCAGACGATGACCTCGGCTTTTTTGATTGTGTAGACCCTGAGGGTTGGGCCTCAGCAGACCTCTTGGTGGAAGCAGAGGTTGATTTTTTGCTTGCTGCCAGCTGAGAAATAGGCAAAGCATCCTCAACCTTGGTGTCAGTAGCCTTGGCCTTGGGCTGAGCCTTTTTTACTCTCTTCGGCTTTGGTGGGGGCATCGCATGCGTTGGTACAGCATCAGCGTCGGTTGGAAGGTCGACAAGAAGATCTTGAACGACAGGCCTTGGACGAACCATCTCGACAGTCTTTACAAGTCTTCGTCGACATTTACGTTCTGGAATTGGTATTAAGTAGGGGGCCGAAGCGGATGGAAGATCGGCTGGATCAGAGGTGGATCCTTGATCTGTTCGGGATGAAGACGCGGTTACAGTTGTGGCAGTAGGTGGAGAAAGACTCTTTTTCTTCCTTTTTGGGACGTCGGGTAAAGTGGATTTATATGTCGGAATGAAGTTCAGCAACAAGGGAGCCTTGCGCTTGTGGATAGGAAGACCAAGAAGCTTCTTTAAGTCTTTTCCAGGGAAAAAGGATTGACGGAAGTTCTTTGGTGGTTGATGAAGATCTGCAGGACAAGCAAACAGACTTTAGAAACAGACAAAATTGTAAAGACTTAAATAAAAACAACTAAGTGTTGGCACTGGGCTCTTACCCTTGCCCTCTTTAACTGATCGAGGAAGAGGGTAGAGATGGACATCTTCGTCTGGGCCAAATTCCCAATTTCCCGAAGCGATAACAAAGTCATCCCCAGCCCCCTTGTTGGAGTCTGGGAGGTCGGCTACAATTTTGAACTCGGTAGACCTCGGCTTAAGGTAATAAACAAAGCCCCTTTCCTTCAAGTTGAGGGTGCACATTGTATAACAGTACTGAAGGTCGGCCAGGGTGATCCTAAGATTCTCCTGCCTAGCTAAAGCTATAATACCGTTAATCACCCTGTAGGAGTTGATGGTAAGTTGCATGGGGTTCAGCTTGTAGAAATAAAGAACTTCACGAAACAGGGGATTAAGTGGAAGCCGAAGTCCACATTCAGTGAAAGCTACTATAGGAAAGGGCATCGTATGATCTGTGGGCATAATGGAATCGTCATCCCCAGCTAGTCTGAGGTGAACATCGGATGGGATGGAAAACTCCTGCCGAAAGTATTCGAGTTTTGTTGGGGTATTTACCCTATGCCTCCACATACCCATTACGTCGGCCTAAACAAAGAGGAATGTGTTTCAGGAGATGGGCGTTTTAAAAGGATTGCAAAAACCTCGACAAAGGCCTAGGAAAGGACTAATAAGGCTTGTTTCAGTTTTCCCTAAAACTTAAAGGTTCTACACACAAATCCCAAGCCTAAGAACTATAAAGATCAAGATCGAAGGCACAGATCTGGGACAGATACGAAAAACAGAAAACGATGACGCTTCAGAATCAAAGAGCAGAGGTATTGTTCTCAGAAACGAAAGAAATACAGAAGTGAAAAAATCAAGAACAGTGGCAAGAAAAGTGGTGAAAAAGTGCAAGTGTTCAAGATGTAGCCACGATTCAAGATACAAACAAATCCAAGGCTTTGAACAAAAGCAATAATGACAACAGGCAGACGAAAGCACATAAAGAGAACTAAGAGTGAAAGGAACAGAATCTTACCAGAACAAATGAAGCCGGGGCAATATTCGCCGAGATCAGAAATCGGTTGTGACAGCAAAGAAAGCTTCGCAAGAATAGAAGATTAAAGACAGTTTCAGAAGAGAGATTGAAGCAATGGCAGATTCGAAGAAAAAAGAGCTTTCGGAGAGAGAAAGAGCAAGAAATCAGAATGAAAAAGTGAAGAAAGAAAGAGGCAAAGAAAAGTTTTGTCAAAAACTTGAAACGGCGGCAAAAATAGGGCATTTATTACGCCTGGAGCGCCGGATACGTCAGACGACACAGACGGATGAAAAGACAGCCTTAAGGCGCGTCGCAGGAACGGGCCAATAAAAATAAAGCATTTGAAGGGAACGGTTAGAAGTGCATGACAGCTCATGCGCGTGGGAGAGTACGTTCGAAACCTTGTTCTCCAAAGAGAACACATCGGCTGGAAGTGGATTATCTCGGCTAAACAGTTTTTGAGCCATTACTCAGAAAAGAAATGTAAAAATATCGGTATAGGTTCCATCACCTCAGAATGCCGAGGTAATAAAACCTAGGGGGCAGTTGTGGGGATATATTTTCTGAATACCAACACGTGGCATGGTGACGCCGACGTGTCAGCCGAGGTGTCACGTGTCGTAGTTAGGCCGAGATAATCTCGGAGTTGCCGAGGTTATCTCCGAAGATATCGGAATCTGAGATAAGCGAATAAGGGACAAGAGTCCTATGACGAAGAGGGGACTTAACCAAGATAAGGATAAAGCTCTTAGGGAGTTTATCTTTATCTCTTAAGGAGTCCAAAGTAAGCACTGAATTGGAGTTCATAGAAGTCATACTTCTAGTAGGACTTGGATTGAATATATTATAAAAGAGAGGCACCCCCGTGGGTCTAAGGTATGCAATTTATGTTTTGAGTATTAAGTTTAGCACTTGATTATCTTTGAGAGATATACTGACTTGATCGTCAGAGTGCCCCCGGGTGGAAGAACCACCGCCGGAGCCTTTTCTTTCTGTTACAGGTTGTTGAAGCCATCTATTCTGTCTGTGCTCTCCAGTTGATCACTAAGCAGGCAGTGTGGTCAGATTTTCACCCACACAATTTGTATAATCTTCCATACAGTTTATGATTTATGGTTTGTCTAATCAAAGCAAATCATTCTGAATCAATCAAGACAAAGATTCTTTTTAATTACTGAATTGGAATTGTCATAAGAAACATTATAAACATTGTGGAATGAATCTAGAGTCTAACAAGTAAAAAACATTCATAAAAATTTAAAAAAACTACATAAGACTATGATTGACTACAATATGATAGGCCAACAAGCCCACAGGTTTTTATTTTTATGTTTTTTATTGTCAAATGAGTATTAAACAAGCAACTATCAAAAGCAATTTGAATGAATACAGATGAATACAAAGGAGTATATATATATATATATATAGACAGATATGTACATGTATATATGTTTTGTGTGTGTAGAGAGAGAGAGAGAGAGAGAGAGAGAGAGAGATTGAAAACACACCAAATTGCTATGATCTCTGTTAGAAACCAAATCGATTCACTCAAACTTATATATATCTGCAAAAAATTTGAAGAAGACGAAGAATAAATGATTGAAGATCTCAGAATATGTGCATATATATGAGTGTGTGTTTGTGTGAAGCTAAAAAAAATGATAGAAAATCTCAAAAAATTGTGTCTGAAAATCATTGATTTACCTTAGGATTGGAGTCATGAAAATGAGATCGATCATGACAAGTTAGGGCAAAAGGAGGAGAGAACAGAGTTGACAAGTTAGGGCAAGAGGAGTCTGGTATGAGGTCGATCAATTCTGAAAGGTGAAGGTCACGTTAGGTTCAGTACAAAGATGGATCGATCGATCAATTCAGTCTGGTTGGGTTTAGTACAGAGATCGGTCGATTCTAAAAGATAAAAGTCAATTGAAGCTTGTACGGGAAACAAATATCCGATACCACCCGTACTCCTCGCGCCCAAGCTGCGCCTTCCTTCAATCGACCTGCGAACACAATGAAGGTGAGCTACCCAGCGATGCCTCGCCGGAAAACCCCTCCGACGGTCAAGTCTGCTCCCACAGAGAAAGAGAGAGAGAGAAGAAAGAGAGGACAATGTGTTAGTGTTTTTCTTACAGAAGATGTTCTATCTCCCGCATGGGGGGCGTAGTCACGTTTATATACTTTCTCCACTTACCTCTGCGTCCATTCGCCATTTGATGCGTGGACCTGCTCTTATATCCCACTTCCCCACGTGTCAGCGCAAATACAGCTAAACACCACCTAACCAAACTGCAAACAACGTTGGCGCGAACAGACAGCCCGGCGGTGCTACCCCATCTTCCTATGACCGTATTACTTCCGAGATATGTAATGCTCCTAGCCGAGCTCCGTTACAACCAAGCTTAGTAGCCCTCCGTTATGATCGAGCTCTTGTTCAGTTGGGCTGGTCTGTAGAGGATCTTGTATGCCGATCTAAACATGCAAACAACGTAAGCCGTGCTCTTGCTCGGTTGGGCTGATCTGTGGAGGATCTTACACACCGATCTCAACGAGCAAAACAACGCGAATTGGGCTGGAAGAGAAGTTATCCCGGCCAACTCGAACCTAGACTCTAACCGAGCGAACTCCCCCTGGACTGGCGCAGCCCAGCTCGGCCCAGAACATGCTCGGCCCAATTTTAGCCCAGTCATTACCACGGTCCAGAACCAAATTAAGAAATCTCCCTCTCAATTGCCTTTTAATTCCGTCCGCGCTAGCGTGACTGGGATTACATGCTCCGACCAGGGTCATTCCTCAGCCCGGCCTTACACCGCAAGACGTTCACCGCGATAAGTCCCACGCCTGGTCTCTTGATTTGCTCGGTGGCCTTATACGGCAAGACATTCACCGCGCTAAGTCCCACGCCCAGTCTCTTGACTTGCTCGGTCGGCACCTCGACTTTCTAACCTGTCTTTTTAGTACTGAAGCCGCTCTCATTACAGATACGTGTCGTCCATTCATTGGCCTCGAGAAACCAACCTAGCCGCCTCCCACTGCCCCTTCACATTCAAATTTTGGCGCTTCTCTTCCCTTCTTATACCCGTCGTCTTTTCTTCTATTTCCCTTCATGTTCTGTTCATCTTCATCATCAAAATCACCCTGCGAACTATAGCTCTCACCCTCACCAATACTATTGAGATCAGAGTATACTCGCGAGCCCATTCTATACTTTCGCCGTCGTTGGAGGCCCCATCCCACCGCTTCGAGCCACCATCTGTACCCTAGCCTGTAAGTCCTCAACCCTCCATTGCTCTTCATTTGTTATTCATGTTTTCATTGTATAGCTAGGCCTATGATTGTCATAGTTGAGTTTAGGGCACGGTGGCAGTAAGTTTTAGGACTTCGAATGAAGTTAAATTAGGATATAGCCCCCAAAAACCACCTCTGCCCCTTCTCCCTCAACTGTTCATCATTTTCTGTGATGAACACGCAAGGATTTGGGACAGACCAGGCTCCAAGTCTTCATTTGATCCCAAGAAATACCAAAACTGAGCAAGTTGCAAGTTTGTGAAACTTAGGTGGGAACCGAGCTAAAAGAATGTAAAGCCGCTCGACCGGGCTAATATCTAGTCCGCTTGAGTGACTGAGCTACCGAGTAATGTCGCACATCCAATGTCCGGGCTAATAGCTAGCTCGTTTGTGCGATTGCGCTATCACTTATACTTGCCTTTTACTGCAGAGTCCTAGGAGACCAGACACCAACACCAAGGCTCTCAAAGGCCGAGCAGCCATCGCACGAAACTCTGCCAAACTGACATAGCCGTGCTGAAACTAGCCGGCTTCATGTGGGGCGTTATCGCTTCCTCATTAACACGCCGGGCCAGCTAGCCATGTTCCGGAAGAAATATAGCGTCCCCGCAGACGTCCACCTTGAGCTCGATGTAGATGATACCACCCCATAGGGTAGACTGGACCAATGCCCCTTCACCATGTTGTTTATAATCAAAGGAGGCTTACATTTCCCGGTACAGCCCCTAATGTGTGAGTTCCTGAGGGGAATCGGGCTAGCGCCAACACAAGTTTCGACAAATACATTCAGAATAATAAACGGGGTAGCTGAGCTAAACAACTGGCTTGGCCTGAACCTAGGATTGGCCGAGATTTTGCGCCAATACACCCTCGAGCACACAGCCAACAGGTTTAGCTAATATTTAAAGATTAGACCGGGCAAGGAAAAACTAGTAATCGACACCCCGGATATAAATATGCATGATGACGACTTCTTTTGCGTATTTGGGAATTAGGAGATAGCTGATGTGCCCGGCTGGTACATCAGCAAGAACTTCAGTTCGATATGCAAGTCATGGTCACTGACCAGTTAAATTACTTTTCTTTACTATTTTGTACTAATCGTTTTTTTCCTTGTAGCTATTGAAGCCTTGCAGGCGAATTACTTCAACCCAAACGAGGCTGCCATCAGAGCCATGCTGCGGTATCGTCATCGAGATTGCCACGACCTTCTCGATTACGTACCGAGCTTTCGATACACAGCTCCCTGCAGAAGTAGAAACACAGACTTTCTACGAGCACCATCCCCACTGCCAGATCCAACACTACCAAATTTGCTCCTAATCCAGCTAACCAAAGAAGAGGAAATGGCCAAACGGAGTCGTGTCAAGAATCTCATCACCGCCACATCTACCGAGTTGCCGAGCATGCCCCCCCACGCCTCTACTGCCGGTCAAACATCAGGGATCGTGATTGCACTGGCGTTGACCACTGCGGCGCAGGCCAGCAAGAAAAGTCGCCAAGCCGGAAAAAGGCCTTGGTCCGCCGATCCAACAGCCGAGCTTGTGGCTGAGTTGAGCACCGAGCAACCGGCGGAGGAATTTGAGCCAACGCCCCCATGGCAGCCACAGTTGAAACACCGAGGCAAGGAGATCCCGGCCAACGCCTCAATCAAGGTCGATAAAAAACACCTCCTGGCTTTTGATCTAACAAAAGCAGTGCTCATGCCGAGCGACGTAACCGGCAGTGACCACGTGCCCGACACCCGGCTCATGAAGTCCTCGGTTAAATCTATGACCAGGGTAAGAGCTCCGTACGCTTACTCAAATTTGCTCAAGTGTTTTCACGGTTAATCTTCTTATTTGAACCCTAACGCGTCCTCTTACAGGCCATCTAGAAACAGCATCTCGTGATGGACCGAATTTATAAACTCTGGCAAAAGGTGACCGATGCCACCAATCAGGTCAAGCATCTGGAAACTGAGCTGGGGAGGTCGAAGGCTTCGTTGGAGATGGAAAACGCGGACAACACCAACTTGCTCAGCCAACTTGGATTCGCTGAGAAGGAAAGAGACGCTCTCTGGGCTGAGCTGGAAGCATTAAAGAAATCAAGGAAAGATGAAGTGGACACGGCAAACAATCTTGGTTTCAAGAAGGCCGAAGACAACTATACCAAGCAAGTCGAGGCCACCAAGAACATATTCTTTAAGTCCGGTTGGAAGGCTGCTTGTGAACAACTCGGCCAAGGATCTGGAACTGAGGTGTTTACCTCTCCCCCCGCTGCCTTTCTTCCGACCTACATGGTGCCATACGCAAACGAAGTCTTCAATGCACTGCAGAGGAGACTGAGGAAGAGGTTGGGCATGCCGCCGAGGAGGATGCCGAGGAAGAAGGCCGCCCATAGGAGGCCAGCCAGGTTGAGTCCAGCGCTAGAGAAATCTTCTCCACGATTGATCTAGAGGCTACCGCGGAGGGCTCCGGGGACGATTTCGCTGATCTTTTCCCCTTAGTTTAGTTTAGTTTAGTTTTTTTTTTTTTTTTTTTTTTTTGGTTGGGTATGTAACCTAGCTGCTTACCCCACCATATGTACTACATTTCTTTATCAATGAAAAGTTTGCATTTCACTTATAGTTCTGTTAATGTTTACTGTTATCCATCTTGCAACCGTGCTATTCTTGCCCGGCATGTGACAGTCGGATAGAGCAAGCCAAACATCTCGGGAAAAATACGAGAGTTATACAAATCGTCAACTCCAGTTGCCGAGATAGAACATCACCGTTAACAAAATCTGCGCTATTCAAGCCGAGGTAGAGCATCTCGACTAAAGGTAGAGTTAAGCAAATCATCAACTCTTTAGCCGGGATAAAACATCTCGGCTAAAATTCTAAAGTTGAGCAAATCATCAACTCTTTTAGTCGGGGTACATCATCTCGGCTGAATGCTCAGAGTTGAGCAAATCATCAACTCTTTTAGCCGAGATAAATCATCTCGACTAAAACCTCAGAGTTAAGCAAATCATCAACTCTTTTAGCTGGGGTAATTCATCTCGGCTAAAACCTCAGAGTTGAGCAAATCATCAACTCTTTTAGCCGAGGTAAATCATCTCGGCTGAAAGCTCAGAGTTGAGCAAACATCAACTCTTTTAGCTAGGATAAATTATCTCGGCTAAAACCTCAGAGTTGAGCAAATCATCAACTCTTTTAGCCGAGATAAATCATCTCGGCTGAAACCTCAAAATTGAGCAAATCATCAACTCTTTTAGCCGAGGTAATTCATCTCGGCTCAAACCTCAGAGTTGAGCAAATCATCAACTCTTTTAGCCAGGGTAAATCATCTCGACTAAAACCTCAGAGTTGAGCAAATCATCAACTCTTTTAGCCGGGGTAAATCATCTCGGCTAAAACCTCAGAGTTGAGCAAATCATCAACTCTTTTAGCCGGAATAAATCATCTCGGCTTTAAAGCTGTTTACCCCTCGTTTACTACATTACTTCGAACACAATAAACTTCCTAAGCAGAAACAATTCATTTCTATTACATTGGCAAATGGAGTATTACATTTAGAGATAAAGGGGAAACTGTCCCTTCACAAAAAATTACACACAAAAGATAAAAACTAAAAATAGTATAGTTTGAGGTTGGCCGCATTCCATGGCCGGGGTACGCTTTTGCCATCCAAGTCCTCTAAGTGGTATGCCCCCTTGCCCACCAGACCGATTATCCTGTAAGGCCCTTCCCAGTTTGCCCTAGTTTGCCTTCGCTTGGCACTAGTGTGTTGCCCATCACCTTCTTTAAAACTTCGTCCCCGACTTTAAGTAGTCTGGGGTGCACTGTCTTGTTATACTTTCTAGACAATTCTTGTTGATATGCGGCCACGTGGATTAACGCCTTTTCTTGGCGTTCATCAGCTAGGTCCAATTCCAGGGCGATGGCTTCAGAGTTCAGCTCAGGCTCAAAATTTTCGCTGCGGATGGTGGGCATGCCGATCTCCAATAGAATAACCGCCTCCATGCCATATGCCAAGGCAAAAGGGGTCTCCCCGGTCGAGCGTCTCGGGGTCATCCGATATGCCCAAAGGACACTAGGGAGTTCCTCGGCCCATTTGCCTTTGGCTTTCTCCAACCTTTCATTCAACCCATCGAGAATGGTCTTGTTCGATGCTTCGGCTTGGCCGTTGGACTGCGACTAGGCCGGGGTGGAATTGTAGAATTCTATCTTCAATTCCTCACAAAATCCTCTGAACAGCCGGCCATCAAACTGGGTGCCATTATCAGAAATCAAAGCCTTGGGGACGCCAAACCATGTTATCACATTCTGCCAAACAAACCGCTTGACGTCCTTTTCTTTGATTGTTCCTAAGGGCTCGGCTCCAACCCACTTGGTGAAGTAATCTGTAACCGTAATGAAGAACTTCTGGTTGCCTAGCGCTGTCAAGAGTGGTCCCACTATGTCCATCCCCCACATTGCGAAAGACCAAGGACTTGTAAGAGGAAGAAGTTCTCTGGCCGACTGGTGAATTTGGTGGGCAAACTTTTGGCATTTTTCGCATTTTCTAACATATTTTTGCGCATCCGCTAGCATGCACGGCCACTAGTATCCTTGCAAAATAGCACGGTAAGCCAAAGATCTCCCCCCGATGTGACTTTCGCACATACCTTCGTGGATCTCATAAAGGAAACCTTCCATGCTGTTTGGATGAACACACTTGAGGTACAGACTGATGAATGACTTCTTATATAAAGCGCCAGATAGAGAGAGCCAAAACCGCTCTGACTTCACCCAGACTTTATGTGCTTCCTTTTTATCGGCCTGAAGGGCCCGTTCTTTCAGGAAAAACATGGTAGGATCCATCCAAGAGGGACCATGCTCGGTGCAGAATACTTCTGTCCGTTCCGAGTCCAAAATACTAGGTCTTGGAAGAAAATCAGGAGAGGACTGGGAGTTGAACTGTCGAACATGGAAGCTAGACTAGCAAACTCATCTGCTCGGACGTTTTCTTCACAGCCAATTTGTTGGACCCTTATCGCTTGGAATTCCTTGATGTGTTCTCTCACTAGAGCTTGGTACTTGGCCATTCTGTCATCTTTGGCTTCGTGCACTCCAGACACTTGGTTTACAATGAGTTGCGAGTCGCTGTAGACCATTAGCTCGGATATGCGCAATTGAAGCATGCTTTTAAGTCCAGCCAGCAGTGCTTCGTACTCAGCCTCGTTGTTAGATGCTGGGAATCCGAGTATGGTAGAGTGTTAGATGGTTAGACCGTCTGGCAAAATCAAAACTATGCCTAGCCTGGTGTCGTGCCGATTTGAGGCGCAATCTACAAAAAGTTTCCACATTTCACCAATGAAAAGTTTCCAACATTATGAGAGATCCTGGGAGGCTTGAAGGTTGATGGGGTCACTCGGCTGCTCGGTTATGTCTGTTACATGCTCGCCGCTAACGATTTCAACAAACATGTCTTCATCCCCCCTAGGCGATGCGGCTCCGGTCCTAACAATTTGGCCTGTTATTCCTAAGTCCATCGTCGCATTGCCGGGCTGAAGTTCACCTCCGACTGAACGTCTTGCGGACAGGCGCGCAAGTTTCGCATCGCCAACATCACTCTGTTTTGCAATTTTCATTGCGCTTACATCCGTTACCCTGGCTGCCGCGGTAAGATCCACCGGGCATACCGGGTGAATTCCAGGCGAGAATTCAGCAACAAAGTCAGCCAATGCTTGGGCTTTAATGGCGGTTCAGGGTTGAAACTTGACGTCGAATTGCCCTAGTTTGACTGCCCACATCAAAATTCGGCCGGAGAAATTCGTGCACTCAAATAAGGCTTTCAGAGGGAATTCGGTCAACACCACGATTGTGTGAGCATGAAAGTAGTGCACCAATTTCCTGGAGACCATCATTAACGCCAAAGCAAGTTTTTCCAGTGGCAAGTATCTCTACTATGCCAGTAGAAAGGTTTTGCTCACGTAAAAGATAGGAAGATATTGGATGCCTTCTGACCGGACAAACACCGCACTAACTGCATGTTGAGAAATAGTTAGATAAAGGTAGAGTTCTTCGCCGGGCTTGGGTGTCACCAAGAGTGGGGCAGAAGACAAGTACGTCTTAAGCACAGCGAAGGCCCTGTCGCATTCTTCGTCCCACGTCCCATGAAAACTTGGACTTTAAGGCTCGAAAGAAAGGGCGGTAACGATCTGATGACCAACTTATGAATCGATTAAGCGCAGCTGCCATACCGGCAAGATGTTGCACGTCCTTTGCCGAATTAAGCTACTTCAATTCATGTATGGCTCTGATTTGTGAGGGGTCCGCTTCGATGCCTCGGTTGGTAACTAGGAAGCCCAGGAACTTCCCTGACCCCACGCCGAAGGCACACTTCGATGCATTCAGACGAAGCTTGTGTTGTTTAAGAATGGCGAACATCTCGGCTAGGTCGAACAAATGGTCGGCCTGCTGCTTGCTTTTGACCACCATGTCGTCAATGTAAGCTTCCATCTTGCGGCCTAGCAGAGGGGCGAGCATATTGGTCACCATCCTTTGGAAAGTTGCCCCAGCATTCTTCTAACCAAAAGGCATGACTTTATAGTAGAACAATCCCCTCGGAATCGTGAACGAGGTCATCTCGCGATCGGGTGCATGCATGACGATCTGGTGATAGCCGCAATAGGCATCTAAGCAACTGAGCCGATTATGTCCGGCTGTAAGATCCACTAGCTGGTCTATTTTGGGCAGAAGAAAACTGTCTTTAGGGAAAGCTCGGTTGACCGTCTTGTAATCAACACAAACTCGTCACTTCCCATTCTTCTTAGGTACTACGACCGTGTTTCGAAACCCACCAAGGGTAGTGCACTTCCTAGATTGCCCTAGCTTCTAACAGGTTCTTGACTTCCTCCGTGACTACCTCGGCGTGATGAAGGGCTGATCTCCTCGTTCTTTAAATGACAGGACGCGCATCCGAGAAGACATTGAGTTGGTGGCAAATAAAGCTTGGATCAATGCCAGGCATGTCGTATGACGTCCATGCAAAGACTTTGATATTCGCCACCAAGAACTCCACCATCTCGGTCCTTTCTTGGGCGGTCAGGCTAGATCCCAGCAAAAAGAACTTGTCAGGATTTTCTGTGTCAATCCGCACCTCCACCAACTCTTCAATAGCTTTTTCCTCGGCCCTAGTGCCCACGTCATCCAGGACACTTTGGTCTTCCGAACCTTCGATCATTTGAACGAAGCCTTTGGCAGCTCGGCTCCTATTCACTGCCACGAAATACTGCTTCACCATGACTTGATCGCCCCAAATCTCTTCCACTTTCCCCGTAGCCGAGGAAAACCTCATGACCTGGTAGTAGGTTGACGCTACCGCCTGCATGGCAAGGAGCCATCGTCTACCAAAGATCAGATTGTATGTGGACGGCACCTTCAATACCCAGAACTCCACTTATTTGACCACGGATCCGACTTTGACCGGTAGGATTATCTTTCTCATTGGCCATTCTGGTTGTGAGTTAAAACCAACTAGTGTCGAAGTTGCTGGAGCCAAGTCTGTATCTCGGAATTTGAGTTGCTTGAAGGCGTCGTAGTACATGATCTCGACCAAGCTGTCTTGGTCGATTAAGATGCGCTTAACATTGAAGTCCCTGACGCGAAGGGTGACCACCAGGGCATCATTATGCGGCGTTTGAATGCGCACAAGATCCCTACTTGAGAAGCTTATCACATTTTTCTCCTCGGTCTTGCCTCTGTTGATCGCGGGCTGGACTGACAAAACTTCCCTCATATGTTCTGCCTTTTTGATCATCCCTCAGAGATCGCATACCCGTGCCGGCTCTACTATACCATGGATCACATTGACCACTTCTTGGGTAGGTCATCCGAACCACTTGGCTCAACTGGTGCGCGGCCCCTAACGCCCTCATCGATGTAACGGTCCAAGTGACCGGCTGTGACTAACTCCTCCAAGTGCTGCTTCAGGGGCAAACAGTCCTCCGTCTGGTGCCCTCGTTCCCTATGAAATGTGCAGCGATAATGCGGATTGAAGCCCTTCTACTCATCGCCTAACTTAGCGGGAAACCGGACGTAAACCTCGTTGCGGATTTCACCAAGTATGTGGTAGATTGGTATTTAAAAACCATGGTGATGCTCGTCCGAGCTTTCAAATTTCTGTTTGCATCTGTTGCGTCATTGCGGGGATAATCTGCTCGGTCATTGCGGCGACCTTTACCCCGGTTTCTACGATCCGGACCACGGTCAGATTCCCTTGCGCGGTCATTTGGACGGTTTGCCTCATGTCCGACCGCATGTACTTTTCCAGCCACCCTTTTGTCCGTTACCACGAGATTTGTCTTCGCGGTGGACGCCGCCTCATCATCCTTTACTCGGATGTGCTCATTGATGCGTTACATCAGCTACCCCATGGAAGTCGGTTGCTTCATTGTGAGCGAGTCCCTTAGTCTATGTCCGACCGAGAGACTACGCTTGTATTAGGTGATTACCAGGTTGGTCGGGTAATCTAGGATCTTGTTGAAGGTTTCCCAATACCTGGCGTCGTATGCTTTGAAGGAGTTCTCGACTCCATCTTGACGCTCAGGAGGTGGTCCACTTCCTTTGGCGTTTTGGTGTTGGTTTTGAATCGAGTCACGAATGTTTTCACCAACTGCTGCCACCTGTTGACGCTTTCCTCCGGAAGCCTCTCAAACCATTTCAAGCCCAACTCGCCCACACTCGATGGGAAAATAAGGCACATGAGAGCATCATTACGCCTGTATCCAGCCATGACCTGCCGAAAGTGGCTTACATGCATGTACGGATCGATTTTCCCTTCGTAAAGCGTAAACTTGGGCTGGTGAAAGCCCGCTGGGAACGGTGTGGTCTCTATCTCAAGGGAGAAGGAAGTGGCTCTCAGCCTCGTCAAATCTTTGTCCAAAGGAACAGGCATGGCTGAACGGGGTGGTGGCATTATGACTTCCTCATTGGCATGACCTCCGTAGGATAACCGCTGGAGCGCTGGCACCCTTTGGACCTCCCATCGGCAAGCTCGTTCCTTTAAGACGTCCCTCAAGTCCTTCGAATGAGCGGAGTAGGAATATCTCGATGTCATTGGCGGACGTGAGGGATGGTAGCTACTATCTTGCGTGCTAGACTTCTCTACAGACGAGTTTGAGTCTCTAACCCCATAGCTTCTAGTGATGGAAAGAGAGGGCGTGTGCCGCTGGTTCTGGCTGCCTGAGCGGCGGGGTTAGGTGCGCTCACTGTGGTCACCCACTCCAACAACACCCTTTCCTTTGACTTGCTGTTTGAGAGCTTCCATCTCTGCTGCCATTCTCTGGATGACGGCGTCTTGGTCCCTCAACTTGTGCTCCAGGCGTTGAGCGTGCGACTCTCTTCACCGCCGATGTCCATCTGGACTCCGCGAATGACCAATGCTCCTAGTGCGCTTATCTCGTGCATCTCTAGGAAACCCTCCTGGGGAAGTCTCCAGGCCTGCCATGTTCGGAACGGTGGGAAGTCCGTCTCTCCTTCGGACTGACTCCAGGGTAATACCGTCAATGGCAAACAATGGTACTTCATCATTGTTTGCCATGGAAGGTGATCCGATGAGCTTGGAGGGCAAGGTTGTGTCTGCTCAAATTTCCCACAGACGGCGCCAATTGTACGGGGAGCAAATATTCGATACCACCCGTACTCCTCGCGTCCAAGCTGCGCCTTCCTCCGATCGACCTGCGAACACAATAAAGGTGAGCTACCCGGCGATGCCTCGCCAGAAAACCCCTCCGATGGTCAAGTCAGCTCCCACACAGAGAGAAAAGAAAGAGGACAATGTGTTAGTGTTTTTCTTATAGAAGATGTTCCATTCCCGCATGGGCGGCGCAATCACGTTTATATACTTTCTGCGCTTACCTCTGCGTCCATTCCCCCTTTGACACGTGGACCTGCTCTCCTATCCCACTTCCCCACGTGTCAACGCAAATACAGCTAAACACCACCTAACCAAACTGCCGAACAGCGTTGGCGCGAACGGACAGCCTAGCGGTGCTACCCCATCTTCCTACGACCGTATTACTTTCAAGACATGTAATGCTCCTAGCCGAGCTCCGTTACAACCAAGCTTAGCAGCCCTTCATTATGATCGAGCTCTTGCTCGGTTGGGCCGATCTGCGGAGGATCTTGCATGTCGATCTGAACGAGCAAACAATGCGAACCATGCTCTTGCTCGGTTGGGCCAGTCTGCGGAGGATCTTACACACCGATCTTAACGAGCAAAACAACGCGAACCCGGCTGGCAGAGAAGTTATCCTGGCCAAATCGGACCTGGACTCTAACCGAGCGAACTCCCCTTGGATTGGCCCAGCCCAGCTCGGCCCAGAACATGCTCGGCCCAATTTTAGCCCGGTCATTACCACGGTCCGGAGCCAGATTAAGAAATCTCTCTCTCAAAGCTGAAGATCAGTAAAAAGATCCATTCTGATATGAGGTGAAAATCAATTCTAGTATGAGGATTAAAGCTGAACATCAATTGAAGCTGAGATCGATTGTAGAGACACGCAAGAGGATGATTTTATTTGGTCTGTTCAACCTTTAGCAACTAAATAAATTGGTCTCCAACTTTTACCTACCTCACACACGCCCGTCAAGTGCTCATATCAACATAAGCTTTCACTTTTTTGGTCCCTAAAAGGCCTTCAAATAATTCTTTTAGCCTATCATAAAGGAATATAATGTGTTTATATAATTTTCCCCTCTTGCAGTGGTTGAAGCCCATTAATTTCATCTGTGAGTTTGATGGAGACTGCAAGAATTACTATGAGAAGTTTGGATGCCATGGTTCTTACATCTGCGATTTTCCCATGGTTGGGCCCATGATAAGATGTGCTTCTGCAGTGGCTGTCCATCAAAACTTCATTCTTGTAGTTTTCCCCCATTCACGTTTGTTGATTGTAATCAAGTTGTTTCTTCTATGAAAAATCATTCGGAGTTCTAATAGAAGAATTCTAACGGGCTTTAATGAGAGTAGATTTCACTTGATTTTATGTATTTTAATATTTTTATTCTCTTTTATATTATTAGATTTTAATTAAAATTTCAAAATTAGAGAATTATATCACATACTACATCTGAATCTTCAATAATTAATAAAATACAAGAGTGGTTTGAAATGATTTAAATAAGTATACTTCTTGACTTTTTATAAAATATGAGATAAGTTTAAAGTAATATGATAAAGAGATAATATAACTTAAATAAGATGACGTGACTTAAATATAATAATGACTTTTTAACTTTTTTAAATTATGATAAATAAAGCCATAATCTAATTTGCACAGTTCATTTTCAAATCACTTTTCTTTTTTTTTCTTTTTTTTTGGGAGATGTGTTGGAATGTTCTTTGTGATATTGGCCCTGTTTGGTAGGGTTTTTTTCAGTTTATTTCAGCTTTTAGCTTAATTTAAGCTATTTTGATATGTTTGATTCAGCTTAACAATACAGCTTATAGCTTTTTGTAAGTCAAAAATCAACTTATTCTTTGAGTGAGGGAGAAGAAACTTAATTTATAAGTCAAAAATCAGCTTATGTTCACAGTTATAAGCTATAAGCTGTTAGGCTATAACTTATAATCACTTTCCCACAGCTCTACCAACGGGGCCATTATTTCATTTGAATGGATAAATTAAATTTTTTATTATTATAATTTGATCAAAATTTCACTTTGATCATTATTATTTCAAATTTTAAATTTTAGATTTAATTTCATATTTTAATTTAGTCTTTCCCTTCAAATTGGATGTTTTAACACATGTTAGTCCTATAACTAAATAAATAAATATTGCAACAAAACAAAAAAACAAGAACAAAAAAATATACGATCATTTAAACGTAATAATAAAATTAAAACTAAACAGGTAAAGATATGTTCAAGTTTTTTGACCCTACAAATTTGGCATGTGATGGTCATCTGCATAATTTTCATTAAAAAAGCTAACCCAAAATTTTTAAAAAGTATCATAAGATTTAATTTGTTTGTCATTTTATGTTGTTCAAGTTTTTTTTTGAATTTTAAAATATATTTAAATTCTATTTATTTACATTAATTTCAAGTTGATCTCATATTAGTTTCTAACAAAGCGAACACTAGTAAAGGCAAGTTTGGTTACTACAAAATAATCCATCTTTTTATCTTTTTTTTATCACATCACCTCTTTACTTTTTTATACATCTTTTCGTAAAAAAACAAAAAGTGCACTAATTTAGGTCATCACAAACAACTCCTAAATAATGTGATATATATTCAAAAAAAAATATTTTTTGTTAAATTATTCTTTAATAGTAAATTTGACCAGCGAATCATAATGAAGTCTCGTAAAGAGTAAGTGCATACAATCCAATGGATTAACACGATTGAATTGATAAAAATAAAAAAAAAAAACCATAACAAAATGAAATTACAGAACAAAGAACAAAGAAATTGAAGTGATTTACAGTGAGTGTACCCCCATCGATTGCGAATGCACATTTCAGAGGCAAATGACGAAGTGATGAGAGACAAAGCTGAACAAGCACGTGCAAACCCTAGTGCCATGGTTGAGAAGCTCTCACTATTTCCAAATATATGTCTATATAAGAAGAGAAGGTGGTTTTTGAAAATATATACTAATGTCTGCGAGATACATTTAATCTGGACGGCTGAGATAATTTGTTTTTATTCATTAAAGGTTGAGATGCTTTGTGATATTTTCGCATTTCCGCCCAAAACAATCCCTTTCTGCCTCTCTCTGCAGCGTCCCACCCACCCACGACAAACCCAAACATTATTTGCACTTCTCTCTCTCTCTCTCTCTCAGACTTCTCAGGTGTCAATCTCTCTCTCCTCAGAGATCTCTCTCTCTTCCTCTCCCTCCTCCTCCTATCCACTGCCGCTCCGCTTCCACCTTTGCGCTGCCTTCGAACTCCACCGACAACAACTCTTCATCTTTTCTCCCTCCCAGATCTCAGATCTCAGATCTTCTCTCTCCTCCGATCTCCACCGACAGCAACTCCTTCTGCCTCTCGAACTCGGCTTGCAAGGTAAGATTTCTGCCTCTCCCCTTCTCTCTCTGTCGGGCTGTGTCTGCCTCTCCAGTCCTCCGCAACCCTCCTTCTCAATGGAAATAGGAAAGGGTGTTTGAAGCTTTTAGGGGTTACTATTTTGACACAGAAAGAAGATGAATCAATCGGGAAGAGCAAGAGCACTGGCAATTTGATTGCATGCAATGGCGAACATAGCGTTCTCGATATTGGGTATCTCTCTGATGGCCTCATTCATTCCAAAAGAGCCAACGATGCTCATGAAAGGAAGAAGGGTAAATCATCAATTCTCTCTCTGTTCTTTGATTCTATGTTTTCTTTGATGATTTTGTGATCTGGGTTTGTTTAATTTTGTATCTGGATTACAGCTATTCATCGATCTTGCCCTCTGTTTTTGTTACATCATTGTTGTCAATTTTGTGTTGCTCCAGATTGGTTCTGATTTTGATTGTTTTTTTTTTTTTTTGATTTGATGTTTCAAATTTTCGACAATGGGAGTTATGGTTTCTTCTAAAACATTTATTCCTTTTATTTCAGTTTGAATTTTGAAATACAATTCTATACCTTTTTTTTCCTTCTCTATATTACATTAGGCTAGAGCGTTAATATATATATATATATATGACACAATTTTAGCTGAAAGTTTATGATTATAAGATTAATGTTATGATCAATGCTGATCAAATGGGTTGAAGAAGTGTTTTTGTTAGCGAATATCGGGCATTGATATGTTTTTCATATTGTATTGCTGCCCAACTATCACGTTCAAGGCTTTTGTGCTTGATTGTTTCAACTTATTTTAGGGTGTTGTTTACAGGTCATTTGTTTACAGGTCATTTTTTCTCTCTATTTTTTGGCTTGCTAATCAAACAGCTTCTGTTAACTGGTCGTTGGCCTAGGTGTGTTTGTTTACAATCCCTTTTTCCCTAAACAAATCATTTTTTCCCATTACAATCATTTTTAGTTTGCTAGGTGAGAGGGAATCATATCCAGTATATCTCTTTCAAGCTGTTTGATTTTTTCCCATTACAAAAATGGCCTAGGTGTGTTTGTTTGCTAATCAAGCTGTTTGATTTGATTAGCAAGCTCTCTATCTAATTTTGCAAACTGGTTGTTGGCCTAGCTGTTTGATTTGTTGGCCTAGGTGTGTTTGATTAGCAAGCTATTTGATTTGTTTCACGGAACTGGTTGTAATGGGAAAAAATGATTTGTTTAGCATCCTTATCCATGCATATCTCTAAACCTCAGAAATGGGAATTTGTAGCACCATTGAAAGGGTTAGTGAATAGAATCTTCACAGAATTGATTTGTTTCAAAGGGCCCTGCTAGGATTCGTTCTCAGTTATTAAAATAAAATAAAAAATAAAAAATAAAAAAGAAGAAGAAGAAGAAGAAGAAGAAGAAAAGTTTACATAGTTCTGGACAATATTAGACACCTTTATTGGATGTAGTCTAAGTATTGTAGCATGCTTTTTTGTGATTATGCACTGAAGTTACATGAAAGAAACCATATATTACATTTAGCTACTAGCCTACTATAATTTGATGCAGAATGAATATTTTACTATATTATTAGTATTTTCTAACTTTCAGAGCATTTATATTGTAGAATGAATATTTTACTATATTTTTCATTCAAATTTGAAGTTTTTGTTTTTTTTTTTAATTGTTGGATTTGGATTGTTGTGAAATAGTAAATCTCCAATTTTTTTTGTTTCATCTAATTTATTATTATTATTATTATTATTATTATTATTATTATTATTGCGGGATTTTTTTACAGTTTATTTGTTATTATAATTTTTTTCATGATTTTGCTGTTCAAATTTGGTACCGCTGTTCAATTTCATGATTTTGTTGTTTTACTATGAAGTTGAGGGTTTAGTTGAAGTTGAGAGGTTAGTTGAAGTGCTCTATTTCTATAATTTTCTGAATTTGGAGTTTATTCGGTGTATTTAGTTTCATATCTTCATTTAGGAAAACGTCAGGTTTGGTATCAAGATCACTGACATTTGTATGTGTATGAATTTTTTTGTTCATGTCTTTGTTCAATTTCATGATTTTCCTGTGAAATTTGGCTCTCTTTTCCCAGATTTCCTTATTCCAGCCACAACCACATCATCGCTGTACCGCTGTTCAAAGGTAATTTCATAATCGTCGAGTTTCATGATTTTGCTATTCGAATTTGGTACCGCTGTTCAATTTCATGATTTTGCTGTTTTGCTATTTTGGGGTTGCATTGTTTTACTATGAAGTTGAGGGCTTAGTTGAAATGCTCTGTTTCTATAAATTTTATGAATTTGGATTCTGAATTTTGAGTTTATTTGCTGTATTGAGTTTCATGTCTTCATTTAGGAAACTATCGAGTTTGGTATTAAGATTGCTGACATTTGTTCATGTCTTTGTTCAATTTCATGATTTTGCTGTGAAATTTGGCTCTCCTTTCATAGATTTCTTTGTTCCAGCCACAACCACACCATCGTTGTACCGCTGTTCAAAGGTAATTTGATTTCTCTTTTTCTCCCTTTCTCCCTTTGAGTAATTGAGTAATTTAGTTCGCATGTTCAAGTTTGGTATCAAGTTCGCTGATTTTCTTTGTTCAATTTCATAATTTTGCAGTTTGAAGTGTTGGTATAGGGTTTGCTGACTTCTTTCAGGTATAATTTTTTGTATGTGTATGATTTTTTGAGGGCATAGTTGAAGCGCTGGTAAAGTTGGTGTTTTCTGAATTTGGTTGAAGTGCTTGGTTGAATTTTCTATAAATTGGTGTATTGAGTTCCATGTCTTCGTTTAAGAATTTTTTTTCTTCCTGTGAATTCACTCCCTACTCTTTGAAAAGAAAAAAAAACAAAATTTTTGTTGAACCATAATGCATCTTGAGGTAGTCTGTAGTTTATGGAAAATTTTAGGACCATAATGCATGTTTGTTCCATGTCTAAAGCATTCTGTTATCCATGTAGAACTCACTACTCTTTTCACTGCCAATGTACCACTACAGCTTTGTCCACTAACCTCCATATAGTTGTCTCAAACACTTTAGAGAGCAAGTGATCAAGTAAAATTGGTTAAACAAATACTTTAGAGAAGCAAGTGATCAGGTATGGTTGTTGAGTTTATTTATTCCTTTATTTATTGTTTTTGTATGCCAAACGAGTTCACTGAGCCATTTCCATTTTAAAGTCTCTAGATAATTAATTCCTTTTGCCTATAGAATAATTAAGCCCCACAAATGTGAAAAGAAAAAAATTAAACTACTATCTATATAATAAGGGAGGAAGGTTTTTGAAAATGTATAAAATGTATGTGAGATACATTTCATTTTAAGGGCTCAAATCAATTGGGATACACATCAATGGTTGAGATTTTGCTTCAATTCCCGCCCAAACACTCGGTGCTCTCTCCCACCTACCCACGTCTCCTCTCCATTCCATCTTTATCTCTTCTCTGTTGCATGTCTTCTCCCACTCCCTCCTTATCTCTATCTCCCTCTTTGTTCCTCTTCTTTATCTTTCTCCTTCTCTCTCACCCGATCTCTGCCTTTCCCCCTCTCCCCCCACCCTTCCGCTCGCTGCCTCTCTCCCTCTCCCCCACCCTTTTGCCCGCTCGCTGCCTCTCCCCCTCCACCCGATGCCTCTCCCTCTACCCTTCTGCAACCCGGGTTTCCGATTAAGAACCGCGATACCTTTCTGAACCTCGATTGGAGCTCTTCGGTAGAGCTACTTCAGAGTTACACCAAACCTGAGTCTTCTATCTGTGCAAGGTAATATTTCTGTCTCTATATCTTTCAATTGATATACTGTTAATTTCTGAGTTCTGAGTTCTGAGGTCGTTTATCAGATCCCTATTTTTCTGCTATTTTCTGTCACTTTCTCGCGATTTCTTGGGTTGTTCTGCGTTCTCTCTATCGGGCTGTGAACAGGTTATTCAAATGTTGGTTTCAGGTTATTCAAACAATCTGCTCTATTTTTATTTTGTCTCCATGGTTTAAAACTTCTTAGTTGAATGTTTATATAAATTTTCTGAATATTATGACAACCAACACTATTCCTTTAACATAAATAGAGTGATACACAGAGTGATTAATCTTTAGAATTATTTTGGGATTAATTTTCTGAATGTTTATATAAACAAACCACAAAGAAATAGATTATGTTATGTTATGATAAACAGAGTGATAAACAGGATTAATCTTCAGAATTATGTAAACAAATTATGTTATGTTAAAGGAATACTTCTTAGTTGAATGTTTTGGTGGTCATAGGTTATGTTAAAGGAATAGTTTTGGTGGATATAGCAACCATGGTTTAAAGGAATATTATGAAAATATTCAAAGTTTGATTTTTTTATTTTGTATTCAAACAATCTGCCTTATTTTAAAATCTGCTTTATTTTTGTATTCAAAAAATCTGCTCTAGATATTCAAAAAAAGGTGAATATGTTAGCCAAAGTTGAAGCCCGTTATAGAATATCTGGTTCAATATGTTAGCCAAACAATCTGCTCTACATATTCAATCTGCTCTACATATTCAAAAAAACAATCTCGGGATTAATCTTTGCACCTCTTTATTTTTTTCCAAACTTATAATATGTTAGGTTCTTATTTTGTATTCAAAATATGTTAGCCATCAATATAGAAATACAATTAATTAATTAATACCACTAAGAAATTTAATTCACAACCTTAATACAGGCTATTGCAACCAACTCCAAGGTAAGGCTATTCATGCGCGATTGCATTAAGTTTGAATTGCGAAAATAAACACCAATTGGTTATTAATGTGTTATTTTTTTGTCTAATGTCTATTTAACTGGGTATATTTTCCTTCTCTTCGGCTTCACTTCCATTTGTATCATATAAATTTTGTGTGTTTCAAATAAAGACATTTGCCAACATACAAATCTTCATAAACTTAATTTTCAATTTCTAATTTTCCCTCTGCTGCTCTCCAGTCCTGTTCTTCTTCTTCCATACCCTCGCTCCCGAAACTCCTGCTCTCCAGGTAAGATCACTCTTTTCATTTTATGTGGTGACTATGTACTAGATTTTATTTGTTTATAGATTGATACTATTTTCCAGCGTATTTTTAGAATCTAACAACTTTCTCCTTGATAGCTTTACATTCCACCAATCTGTTGCCTTGCTCATTAGAAATGTTGAGAATTTTGTTACTCATCATATGAGAAGCCACTTTCTTATGAAAAAGCTTAGTAATACTGTCACCTAAAGCAAGCCGCTGCACTCTTGATCTCTGTCGTTTAAATTTTTCTTTAACAGTAGGCAAATCAATGTAATTTGCCAAACCTTCTTTCTTAACTAAATGCATCTCCTCATCGAGATGATTGTTGTGACACCTTTGCTGCAACTTATGAGGAGTATCTTTTGCTTCCGGAACTTTGGCAGAGATACCACTATAGAATATCTGGTTCAATTATTTCAAAACGGGCTTCAATCTTTTTAGTTTCAAAGACAGCTTCAACATTGCAGATCCTTAACTGCTATTTCTGGAGATTGTTTTCTTCGTAATTACATATCTAATTTCAGCACTTGCTAATATGGAAATTCTGTATCTTTTTCTTTATTTTTTGGTCTCTTGAGGATGGGGGAGGCGATACATAATTGTTTTACTCTAATATCATGCTACCACTTCAAAAAAGCTAAACATAGGTGGAGATTTAAATTTGGAATTGGGAGTTTACAAGAGATTGGTTCTTACATTGTCGGAACTACTCGCTTCCATTCTCTTTTTATCTCAAGTCGATCACTTTACTCACTCTTCTCAAACCAAAGGTAAAGACTCTTGGCTCCAAATTTCTTGAGCTTTCTATATGGGAATATTGATCATGATTGTGATGCGAAGTAACACAGTATCTCTGTAAATTCATGTACACTATGTTTGTAAAATTAGTCATCTTTCGAAGTTCACTCTTTAATCTCTATGTAGTTTTTATTTCTGATCAACATTTGATTTGTTATAAAATAAAATCTGCTGATACATATCAAATTTTATCAAACAAAATTTCTTTGTATCAATAAATTTTTTTCATATCATCTATGGGAATTGCACAGTGTGCTTGCCACCCCACAAGGGTTGAACCCAATTCCTATTTTGACTTGCAAATACATACCAAGATACACCTTTAGTTGGCTGGTCAAACCTATGTGGTGGGTCATAAGTACGTGAACTTTTGTTCCTAGCCTCAATTTCACATGGATTCTGACTTTTCGTGTTTGTGAACTAATAAATGAAAGTTTTGTTCTTCTCTTAATAGAGTTTCTTCATAGGGCAGCTGATCTTACACTGGTTCCATCAGCTGCCCTTGCAAAGGAGCTTGAAGCAGCTAGCGTAACAGCAGGTAAATGAACATTGCCCAATAGACAACTCTCTGAAATTTCACATTGATCACATAACAGAATTTGACATTTATGCTTCTGCTTGAATTTTTATTTTATTTTTTTCAAAGGTTTCTCTGAAAATAGCAGCTCATATCCATGTTAATTCTTTGTTTATTTTCAGGTAACAAGATTCGTCTTTGGAATAAGGGTGTTGATTCCGAAAGCTTCCATCCCAAATATCGCTCTCAAGAAATGCGAATAAGGCTAAGGTATGGCTTTCTTTCAATCCTTAAAATTTCATTGCCATGTAATATAAGTTTCCTCCAAATGTTAATTTATTGTTCTTTTTTTAATCAGCAATGGGGAGCCCGCGAGACCATTGATAGTCCATGTTGGACGACTAGGAGTTAAGAAGAGTTTGGATTTACTCAAAAGGTACTACTCTTTTATTTCAAATGATAAGTATTTTCTGCTTTTGCAATTTAGGAAATATTACTTGCAAAATATTGACGGAATAATGCTTTTTTCATAATTATTATAAGTTGTAACCATTGACATTTGGGATGTATGATTGAACAGTGTCATGGACCAGATACCAGAGGCACGAATTGCTTTTATTGGAGATGGACCATACAGGTATTTCTCTAAGGACTTATTGGTTGTTTAGTTTTGTCAACATTGCCGGAACAATCTCTATAGAATATAGTATAAAATGATTCTTTTTATTAAAAACCACAAACCGCTGTCTAATGAAATGAATTATTTATTTTTATACTTTTGCTTACATCCAATGATACACAAATTGGGCCATGATGATCGCCTGAATTTATTTTCAAGTAAGAACCATGGGCAAAATTTATTCATCTAGAATGATTTCTTCGTGGCAGGGAGGTTCTGGAAAAGCTGTTCTCCGGCATGCCTGCCGTATTCACAGGGATGTTAGGAGATGAAGAGCTCTCTCAAGCATACGCTAGCGGAGATGTTTTCGTCATGCCTTCAGAATCAGAGACACTCGGACACATAATGTCATTTTCAAAAAACAGGTAAAAAGGTTGGTGTTTTGTTTTTTGAACAAATATAAAAAGGTTGGTTGGTGAACTGTTTTTTATTTAATTAAATTTTTGTAATGAACAAAACCCACTTTTTAGGAATTATTTTTCGAATTTTTGTAAACCGTTTTTTCTTAGCAATGAAAAAAACCACTTTTTTATTTTATTTTTTATTTTAACATTTATAGAAACACCTCAATCTATTAAGCCATACAAAGATATTGCACCAGAAATCCTATTTCTTTCTAATTTACCTAAACATTAATCTTTGGCATATGAATTTTCAATAGATTTCATTGTGTATTCACCTTAAACTGGGGATATGACTCATGAGAGCAGGGGCATTATTCATTCTTCATAGCAGCCGGTTTTTGCTTATCAATGAAAAAAAGCCACTTTTTATTTTATTTTTTATTTTAACATTTCATTGTCCCTTCTTTTCTTTTTTTTTAAAGCATGAAAAACAAAGAAAACAAAAGCATAACCAAATAGGGCTATGTAGGAAAATATTTATCCAGTTTTATGTCACATTTTTGGGTATTTTTCCAAAAATGAAAAACAGATGACAGAAAATGAAAACACAACTAAACAAGTACTTATTTTCGAGTATTCATATGTATATATAATCATAAAAATTAAAATGTTGGCCATTTTTAGAATTTTTCATTGTCTTCGTTTTTCAAAAAAACTACAAACAGAAACACAACTAAATGACTAGGAAAATTATTTGTTCTATGTCACATATCGGGTCATATACTATCCTAGAAAAATATATAGCAAAGAAGAAAATCTATACCTTTTTTCTAGATCTCATGTCGATTTTATCTCACACTGCAGGGAATAAGTTATTCAAAGCTTGCGAATTTACCACCTATAGTCGGCCTCTGTGAGTATTCAACACCCTTACTCTATTTTTCTTGCTAATTAAGTTCATCAAACTATTAAATTCACAAGATTTGATAGTCTTTAATGTATTAATTTTACTTGAATTGGGTTTTTATGCAGACTCAAGCTTAATCTTGCGGTCGGTCCAGTCTCAATAGCAACATCTTTTCACCGAATGAATACATAATTGAGGGCAGTTCAAGCTATCAGTTTTACCCACGGTAATTTGTCCTAACCTATAAAAGATTTGTAACAAGTTTACAAATACAAACTTACTACATAAAAGATAAGAGTTTTAGGTAGATTACTCTACTTATATTTTCCGACTTTAGTTCTATGTCTTATGATAAGGTTTGGACTTAGGTAATGTTTAATAAAGTTGAAAATTAAAAATTAAGTATTGAAAATTGAATGTTAAATTTATTGAGTTAAAAAGCTGTTTGATCAAAATTTAAGTACTAAACTAAAAATAAATTGTTTGATATATAAGATAAAATTTGAAATTTATTATTTTCAGTCTTTTTTTTTTAATCGTTGTGTATGGTTTTCTTTGTTCAATCTCTTTTTTTTTTGGGGGGGGGGGGAGGGGGGGAATCTGTTGTAATGTAATGTAAATAGAAAGGAGACTATAATGTAGGTTTTGCTTCATGTGTTCTATTCCCTTAATCTTTGTCAATGGATCACAATGTTTTATTGATTTTGCAATGTTTTAATGATAGTAGAGTTTTTTTTTTATTTCTTTTGATTTGTGTGCATTATTTGATATTTAATTTTTTTATATTTGATTTGTTTGAAATTGTAGAGTACAGTCTGTTAAATATATTTTTATAACTACATTTTAATCTTAATATTATTTACACCGTGCCTTTAGGTACGGATATACGCTAGTATATATATATTGTAATAAAATGTTTTGAAACGTGTAAAAGTACTTGAAATGTATGAAAAATATACAAAGCCCTCGTTTAGAAATAGATTTTTTAATAACTTTTAGTTTTTTGGCTAAAAATATAATGTAAAAAGAATAGTACGTTTGAGATGACTTTTTAATTTTTTACGAAAAGATGTGCAAAAAGTAGAGAGAAAAGAAAATCATTGACTTTTTAGTATAAGTTATTGGTTTTTTTATTTTTTTTAATGACTTTTTAACTTCTAAACTAAAAAGTGATATTGTCAAATAAGACCTAAGATTTTAAATAATTTGATATTTTGTGTTCCTTACTGACGGCCCTTAAAATTGTAGGGCAATGATAGAGACAATTAAAAGTGGTGCTCTAAAGCAACCACTAATGATATGGCATCCACTAAAAAAAAAAAAAAAACAGACACAACAACACTGTGGCAGTGGGTGACCCACTGCCACATCATTAGCGTTGGTACTAATTAGTGCTCTCACTCATTTTCCAAAATTGTATTAGCAGCCCTGGGTTTCAATTATATTGTCTCCCTTGTCCATGAATTTGTAAATACTGTTTCCCTCATGAAATTGTATAAAGATCCCGTTTGGTGTAACTGTTAAAACAGATTATAAATTATAGTTTAACAAATTATAGATTACAATTTTAATCAGAAGCTATTAATCTGTTTGGTGTAACTGTTGGATTATAGATTTAAGTTGCTGAGTAGTGTTTGTTAAATAAGCTGTGAAATAACTTTTTCAATTAACTTTTATTTTATATTATTCACTACTTGTCTGCATTTCTCATAAAAAATAATAATAATAATCTCCAGTCCATTTGAGTCTTTTTCTATTTAAAAAAAATAAAAAAATAAAAAAAAAATCTAAAAATATAACCATAAATTAACATGTCCATATTAGAAACTGATAATCAGAAGTAAGTGGTGAGCAACTTTTTAGAATCAGCTTTTTTGAGTTAAAAATAAGTTGTTAGAATCAAAAACTATTTGAAATAAGTTTAACCAAACAGTCTAAAATAGCTTTTCCAAAGCTAAAAGCTATAAATTGGCTCAAAGAATTCAAACAAACACCCCCAAAAGCCCTGTTTGGTAGGGTTTATTTTCAGCTTATTTCAGCTTTTAATTTAATTTAAGCTATTTTGGTGTGTTTTGTTTGACTTAATGGTGTAGATTATAGCTTTTTATAAGTGGAAAATGAGCTTTTTAGTTGAGTGGAGGAGAAGGTGCTTATTTTTTTCAGTATAAGCGGCAAGCTGAATGTCAAGGATAAAAAGACTTAAATGCCCTTCACGCTTTCAAGTTATTACAAGTCTACCAGGTATGCAAACAAAAACACACTTATTCTCTCCCTCTCACAAAATGAGAGGGGCGATTTCCGATGATGCCGGAAAAGATAAAAGAGGAAAGCAGAGAAGATGAGTTTGTCCCTAATGCTCATCACGATCTCTCTTCTCTCTCTTTCTGTCTCGTCGCGATCGCGAGGCAATTTCCGCAAACAAACCAGAGTACACTCTCTATCACAAACCAAATCTCTTCTCTCTCTCTCTCTCTCTCTCTCTCTCTCTCTCTTCACGATCTCTCTTTTCGCTCTCTTTCTCTGTCTCTCTCATCACAATCTGAAGAGGAAGCAAAACCTTAGCACTATCGCCGTCACCACTACAAGCCATTTATCATGATCGATGATGTTCTCTCGAGCATCGCGATCGCAATGACGATCAACTCTAGCTCGCAATCGACAACCCTAGCTCGCAATTGACAGCCCTAACCAGAGTCGACATCATCGCCACCTCAAGGCAAACCTACGCATTGCGATCTGAACCAGAGTCGCTGTCATCGTGATCAACTGTCGTCGTCTCTCCCTCTCTGCCATTCCAGATCACGGCGGTGGCTAGGATTGCGGACCACCGGCGGCATACGGATGAAAGAGGAGAGAAAAGAAAAAAAAAGAAAAGAAATATTAATTGGTATATTTTGTAATGAATTAATAAATTAAAAAATAACAATTTTTATATTATTAATTGTAGTGAAAAAAATTATTGATATAAATGAAACAAAATACATGAATATTAATTTATATTAATTGTAATGAATTAATAAATTAAACAAAATTAAATAAATTGCACAATTTATTTCACAATTAATGAAATAAATTTTTTAAAATTAAAACTAAAAAAATAAAAAATAAAAATAACAATTTTTATATCTTATAAGGGTAAAAAAGACATTACACAATGAAAAGTTATTTTACAGCTTATTCAACCAAACACTACTCTACTGATTAAATTTATAATCTCACAGCTGTACCAAACAGGTTAATAGTTTATGTTTAGGGTTTGGTTATGGTGTGCAACTTACACCTTACACCTTATACCTTACACTTACACCTTACACTTACACTTTTTGTAAAAAATTAAACCTTACACTTACACCTTTTTTGAGGTTGCACACCATGTGCAACCCACTTACACCTTACACCTTACACTTACACCTTACACTTACACCTTATACTTATACTTACACCTTACACTTACACTTTTTGTGTAAGTGGCACATGGTGTGCACTTGCACACTTAAGAAAACTCCTTATGTTTAAAGTTATAATCTATAACCTGTTAAGTTATAATTTAGAATCACTTACTCACAACTCTACCAAATAGGTACAATGTTTTTGCAATTTAAAATAGGTGTCTCAAGCATGTACTCTTATTGGATATAATAATGTTTTATTTCTAATTTTATTTTTAAATGCTGGTAACCACACGTTAAATTCAAACTGCAAAAAGCCGACAATCATGAAGCAAAACGACATCGTCCTTCTCACTGTTAAGTTGGTAACTAGAAAATATCTCTCCTTCTTTTATACCGAGATCTCTTAATAATTAATGAGTATTATTTATTAGGAAAATGCGTTGTAGCTCGAAAGCCATTGTCCCGAATGGCTCGATTTTCTGAAACGACTACATTTTGACTTTTTTTTCTTTTCCTTTAATCCCTTCCACTCAAAAGTTGAACCAAAACAGAGAGATAGAGAAATAGTAGAGGAAGAGACGAAATAAAGGAGGAAGGGAGAAAGAGAAGGAGGAGAGGAGGAGAAGAAATTAATGTTTTGGTCTTGTTTTTGCCAAATTGCTACTGTTTTGCTGCTGTTTTGGTGTTGTTTTGATGCTGAAATTGGCGCTTTTTGGTGATGAAATTGGGGCCGTTTTTGTGCTGAAATTGGGCTGTTTTTTTTTTTTGCTGAAATTAGTGCTATTTTTCTTCTTCTTTCTTTTTTTGTTCTGCTGATTTTTCTGTTGAAATTGATTTTGATTTTAGATTTAGATTTAGATTTTAGGTTTGATTTTTTTGGGCTCTTCTTCTTCTTCTTCTTCCTCCGCTAATTTTTCAGATTGCCCAAGGGGAAGGAAGAAGAGGAAGCAAAGAGGGGAAAAAAACCAATTGGTTTTGATTTTAGATTTTGATTTTGATTTTTTCTCAGATTTTGTTACTGTTTGATTTTTTGGGGCTCTTCTTCTTCTTCTTTAATTTTTTAGATTGCCCAGTGGAAGAAAGAAGATGAAGCAAGAGGGAAAGAAAAAAAAGTCAAATCGTGGTCGTTTGGGAAAATCGAGCCATTCGGGCCAATTAGTTTTCGAGCTACCTAGCAGCTCTGTATTTATTATTTTTATCAATGAATTTGTACATTTTGATCTTGTCAATTATAAAAATATCACATTTACCGTCTGTAGACTCCTCTAGGCTGCCTTCAAAAGTGATATATTTATACAATTTATTGTTAAGTTTGGTTGTTTTTGGTTTTCCAAAAACACTTTTTTTAAAAATTTTACTTTTTGATTTTTCGTATTTTTTTTTACTGAATTTTTTTAATATTTTAAGCAATTTTTTTTTTTAATTTTTAGACACACCTAACATAAATACACATAAAAAATATAATTTTTGTAAAAAAATCTTTTAAAAATTTACTAAATACCAAAAATAAAAAAAAAATGAGAATTCAGTATATTTTTCATATTTTATGTATTTATTATTTTTTAAAAATATGTTTTTACAAATTTTTTAATTTTTAGATACATCTAAGTAAGATACATTTAAAAACATAAAAAAAATGCTTAACATTTTAAAAATATTCACTAAAATTTTTTAAAAAAATATGAAAAATATAAAATTAAAATTTTCAAAAAACTTAATCCAAAAAATTCAAACCAAACACTCACATTGGTTTCGAGATTAAAAAAAAAAAAATTGTATAGCTTTTACATTGAAAATTAGACCTTTTAAATTAGTTACCGTATTATGAAACAAATTCATTAACTACTATTAAAATGTTGCCTCTCTTTTTAACCTATCTAATATATATATATATATATAAAATAAAATAAATAAAATAAAATAAAAGGATAAATTACAAATACACCCCTTGAGGTCTGCTTAAAGTACAGATTATTCTCTGTGATTTAAAAAATTACAAATACATCCTTATTAGTATTTTTTATTTAACAAAATTAACTAAAAAAATTAAATTCATAATTGCTTTTCTATACAATAATAAATTACCTAAATTATTAATTGAAACGTATTTCTAACATCATTAAAACCTGTTAATTGACTTGATAATTTATTAATAAAATGAGCGATTTATTATAAAATTAGAAATCTTAGGTGGTGGAATGTAATTTCCAAAACTACAGGAGACGATTCATATTTTAATCAAATATTAATGAGTATATTTATAATTTACCCAAAAAAAACTACTATTAAAATGTTTCTGACTCTTTCCATTTTAAATTCTTTCCTTCAAATTTTTAAACCAATTTGGAAATTTAAAAATCTTATTTACTATAGTGCCCATTTAAATTAAATGTAGAGAGATTTGGTCAAAACCTTCTCATTATAAAATTTTAATGTATTAAGTACAAAAAAAATTTCTTGAAAAGTCCAACATATACCATTATTATCAAAATATTAAACTTTAAAATAATATAAGTTTTGATGTAGATGTCAATTTTTAATAAAATTAGTATTTTTAGAATTCTCCATTAAGATCTATCAAATAAGATCTATGTTGACTATAAAATTCTTTTTAAAAATATATTATTACCGTTGAAATTGATATAAACAGTAACAGTAACATGTTACTCTGTTCGACTGTAGTATGTTACCCTGTTTCAGAGTAACATGTTACTCTGGTAATATTATCTAAGAAAAAAAATATTTTACTTTATCCTTACTCAATTATGTGTTTTCTCTTTAAGGGGTTTAAGAATCAAAATAAATTAAAATGTCCTTTTCACCAAACAATAGTCCAATAGAAGAATTTTGACTAAATTTCTCTTAAATTTTTTGTCACAACCACTGGTCTCCTCCAATTGATTTAAATTTGAAGTGATGTGAACCACATTCAAAATAAATATAATTCACATATTTCATTTTTAGATTACTTTCATAAAAAAATTCCCTTTTTATGAATGTTCTTTGCAACATTGTGCCAGTCGAGCGGGTAAATAATTTTTATTTTTATTTTTGTAATTTATTCTATACTTCACTTTGGTTTCCAGTAAACTACAACTTTTAAGTTCAATTTCATGTTTAAATCACAATTTTTTGACATGTGTGAGTCATATGAAAAAGCGCACAGAAAAAAATATACACTAATTTAAATGGAATAATCAAAACTTTCAAATCGGCAATTGTAACATTGTTCAAATTAAAAACCAAATATCAAGGTAAAATTTGACACAAACTTGAAACACAACAGACATGTTTCATGAGTACTCATTTCAACTCATTCTTGGTTTGATTTTTAAATTTTTTTTTTAAAAAAAAATCAATTTAATTTTGTAAAAAATAAAAAACACTTATCATTTTTATATAATAAAAATAATTTTTAATATTTTAAAATATATTTTTATCAAACTAATTTTATTTTTTAAAAAAATATTCAAAAAAAATTTATTCAGAAAACAAACATGATAGAGATATCACTAGGGATTGCAAAATATAGGTCTGCCGGTTCCCGACTCCCATCGACCCTAATGGGATGGGTTTAGGGGTGGTTGAATAGGATAGAGTCGGAGTTGGGAAAACTTTTAAAAAAATCCAATTGGGGTTGGGTCGGGGTGGCGCGAGAGAGAGTATTTTTTTATTTGAACCCTACTTGACCCGCAAATATAATAATAATATTACATATATATGTAATATACGTATAATATATTGTTAAATTTTTATAGAATATATATATATAATATCTATTGATTTTTTATTATGTTATATAGTACAATGTGTATATTTTTTTAATTATAAGTAGTATGTTCTTGTTTCAAATATTAAGGGATTGTTTCGGGTAAATAAGTGTTCTTTTTGTCTTTTTAGACTAAAAAATTGAGGAAAAAAATATAGATGTTTTGGTTAATTTTTTTGACTTTTTATGAAAAAATATATATTAAAAAATTGTATAAAGAAGTGTGTAGCAGAAGATTGGAGAGGTGTGGGCCACAGCCGTACAATCTGCACCAGCGAAATGGGGGTAAGAAATTATTAGCTATTTTTTGGGCATTGCACTGGATGGTTTTGTTCAGCCCGTAGGGGTCATCACAGGTCCCATTTTGATAATTTGAACCGTTCAATGTGTAGAACTTGTCGAGTACTATATGTCTATAAAAAAATCACGCTGATTGGATATCGATAGCTATTTGATCAGATTTATTTTTTTTCAATCGTTAATTATAACACCATCCATTTGTTGTACATAACTGATTTGATCATGCAGTTATCGATATCCGATTAATGTAATTTTTTACAGACGTATAGTACTCGACGAGTTCTACATATTAAACGGTTTAGATTATCAAAACGGAACCCGTGATGGCCCCCACGGGCCGAACAACAACCATCTAAAATTACACCCAATCATTTCATTTTTGTCAACAAACGCAACACAACGGCTGCACAAAACTCAAACCAAAGTTGTACTTTTGTTTAGAAAATTGATTTTTTAATTTTTTTTAATAAATAGTGATAATTTTTTAACTTTTTTTAATAAATTTTTTATTTTTTTATCTTTTTTAGACTATGTCAAATTAGCCCTAAATTTTAATATTATTGTTAAATTTTTTTGCTGTGTTACGGATTGAATAGAGTTGGGATGTAAATTATATTTGCGAGTTTGGATGGGAGTGAGAGAGAGCCCATGATGGTCGGGTCGGGAGTGGGCACAAACTGCAAAAATGGGAGTAGGAGTAGGAGTGGTTAAGAGCCCCAACTCATAGCATACGTGCTAATCCTACGTGCCATACGTGTTAAAAAAATATGAGTAATGTTGGGAATATTAAAATTTTTATTAAATATTTTATAAATGTCTCACATGTAGGTCTATATTCATGTAAGATATTTAGTAGAAATTTTGAAATTTTTAAGTATTTTTTTAACATATGTATATATATATATCACCCGTTAAACTTAGTACAAATAACTTTTAGCATTAAATTATGAATGCCCGATGTGGTATTGCACGGTAGAGTTGGGCTTCTTTGGTTGTATCTGAAGATATAATTTTTGAAAAAAAATTATAAAATTTTTTTTGGTTCAAATTTTTTTTTTAAAAAAAAGTTCAATTACTTTATCTCTCCTATTCATCAATCAATCACTTTTCTTCTCTTCTCTTCTCTTTTTTTCTCAATCACTTTGTCTCACACACACATTCAATTACAACAATATATCAAATTATTTAAAACTCCCAAACTCTAAAACTATTTTCAAAATATACAACCAAATAAATCAAAAAAATTTCTAAACTCCCCTTCAATTTTTTTTTGTTTAAAACACAAACCAAACAGGCTGGTTTGTTCTATGTCCAAACATCACGTATCACCAGATGTGATCACCATGTTGATGATGATGGGACTAATAATATGATATACAACAATGATTTAGATCATTAAAAAATACACAATTAATAGCACTAATGCATTGAGAATGGTAAAAAACAAGTAAAAAAATAAAAACAAGGCATAGAAAGTGGGCAGGACCCACTATCACATCATTAGTGCTCCCTCTAGTGATCACTTTTTAGTACTCCTAAGTATTTTTCATATCTATACTATATATTAAGCAAAAGGGGGTTTTTAACCCCAAGTCTTGTGGGAGCTCCAATCTCCCAATCTAAATTTCCTGATTTTTTGATTTTAAAAAAAAAAAATCTTTGCATTTATTAATTTCTACCAACCCCCAAGTCTTACCTTCATAATAACACTTTAATGCATTAAGAATAAGCATAAAAAAAGTTTTGAAATTCAATACATGAATTCCTTGAAAAGTCCCAACACATATGATTATTATCCCTCATAATAACATTTTAATGCATTAAGAACTAACATAAAAAATTTCTTAAAAAATTCAACACATATGATTATTATCAAAATATTAAACTTTAATATAATATAATAAAAAAAAGACATTTAATTTCTTAAAAAGTCCAACACATATGATTATTATCAAAATATTAAATTTTAATATAATATAAAACAGGAAAAAAAAGAAGACATTTAAAATAAAATAAAAAAAGAAACCTCAACATTTATTGATTTGGCCATAATCTCCTGGTCAGCATTTATTAACTTTTTCCAATTTACATGTCTTTCCACATGCCTGCATTTATTGATGTAGTCAAAATCTCCTAATCAGCATTTAAAATCCCCTCATACAAATAATTATAGATACAACTCATGCATAGTTACTGTAATACCCTTTTCAACTTCTCCCATACACTATGCTTAGTGATAAGATTGTTAAATTATTTTTATAAAAAAATCTTAAAAAACATAATTTATATATTAAAAAAATCTAAAACAAATTTAAATATCTATAATTATCCCGTGCATAGCACGGGTGATAGGCTAGTAATATATAAATCACAAATATTCTTTCATTTTGTATAAAAATACAGAGACATTCTTCACATTCAACAAAAATACACCAACACCTCTGAGATTACTTAATTTTTTGAAAATAAATTATTAATTAACTTTATTTATTATAATAACAGCAATAACAAATCAACAGTAAAATAGAGAATGCGTTTCTTGCATTTATCATATTAAATTTTACAATATGTAATAAAATTATTCTTTTATCTTTTATTTTATTTTCATTTGGCTCATTGACTTTATAACAAATTTTGGATTTTTCTTTTGCCCAATACCAAGAGATTCCTTCTTAGTCATAGAGATAGTAATTTGAACAAATCACATTTTTATTTGTACGAGTACGAAATAATCTTCTCGTATAATTCTGTTGATCAAATTTGTACTCCTTTGAACGTCATTACTTTATTACTTAAAAACACAAACGTAAGCTAGCTAGTGAGGGTATGCCGGAAATCTCTCTGATGCCTACGTCAGCAATGTAGACAAGAAACACAAAAGTTCTGTGTATTTGAAAGTAAAGATTTGTGTTACTTGTACATAAGACCTGTCATGAGCTTTTATGGATTTCACTTGGCACAATCTTAGTAGGACTTTATGAGCTTTTATAGATTCCACTTGGCACAATCCTAGTAGGACTTTAACTCTCTTTAGAAGAGTCCTCCTAGGAATCACACTCCCAAGGATAATATCTATTCTGATAACACCTTACTCACTGCCAACCAAGTGAAATGGTTGTAACACTTTTACTTAGGCTGGTAGCATGGTCAACCGAACTCAAAGTAGCCCTGCTCTGAGTATTGGACAACGAAAATGACGCCCTACTGAGCTGGACCAAGTTCGGTCCTCTGCCTCGATCACACCTCAATCCCTCCTAGACCACATATAGTCAACTCGGTCCAAGTTTTGGCCGAATATTTGCCTGACCTAGGACCAAGCTACTCTATTTCTTGCCTCAGCCCATAACGTGGCCCAATGACCAAGAGATTGTACCTAGCTCAGTCCATTCTAACAGATGGACTTTAGCTCAGCCTAATTTATACATAAATTACCCTCTCAATTGCCCCTTAATTCCATCTGCGAAGCATGATTAGGATTATTATCCTCAAGCCATGCTAAAATATTCAAACCAACCAAACCAAAATAATCAACCCAACCAAGCTAAAATATCCTAACCGAGGCAAAATATTCAACCCCATTGAGCTAAAAACGTGTCCATCAGTAGGTAGCTCGGTCTTTAAGAACCACGCCGATCGTACAGCCTGTCGTCCCATGTAACTGACATGGTGTCTTTACTGGGACACATGGCATGCGCCCATTGCCTCTCTGTACTGCGACAGCCATCTCACACTTAACAAAAAATTTGAAAAGGCCACCGTTTTGCCTCTATTTATAAACACATCCCCCTTATTTTGAACAATCACCGTTTATTGTTCATCTTCAAGCTCAAAAAATCCTTACGACCAATACTCTAATCCTGCATTTTTGAGTTCTTCAAGCCCTGGTATCATTGTCGTCATCAAATCGTGCCCCAAGCATTGTTGTTGGAACTCCTTTCACTTATCAGCGTCGCTTTCTCCACTCAAAAATTGGTAAGTCTCCTGCTCTTCCATGCACTCTATATAACTCTCCATGTTCTTGGACTGTAAACCCATTGATGATACTGTAATAGTATTTGTAACATTTGCATTTGTTACGTATAAAAACGAACTCAGAACTGCATTTAGCTCCCACAAGCTTCACACCTTAGGGAAAACTGCCCCCTACTTGGAACTGAAATCCTACAAGAATTTTGGTTCTAATCCAAAATCGTCCTAAAACCGAGCTACAAACTTGTTTGTGCTTATTTAGATGTGTTTCACCGAACTAGGAAAACATAATCTAAACATGACCGTGCTAAAATTCTTAGCCGAGCAAACTAATTTACACTAATGCCTTAGCCCGGTCACTGGCCATAACACATTCTATGTTCTTCACTGTGCAAACTTTGACTAGGTTTTATCCAAGCACACCATTCAACATAACACCGGGCTAAACAACTGAGCAGATTTTTATAAACATCCTAAGGACACACATGTGGGCAAATACCGATTCCTCGTGAGTTCGCCTGGTGCCATAGCCGAGTTCTGAAGGGAATACAACATCCCTAACGACGTATAATTCGAGCTAGCCAAACTGGACACCACGCCTTGGGGCAAACCGGGCTTTGTCTTTTTTACCCTTATATCCATTGTAGAAGCAGGGCTTCAATTCCCTGTCCAGCCCCTCATCTGTGAGTTTCTTAGGCAAACCAGATTGTATCCCACCCAATTATCCACAAACACATACAGAATAATAAATGGAACCACCGAGCTAAATTGCCGTCTCAGTCTTGGATTGGCCGAGCTATTTCATCAATACTCGCTCAACCAAAATGACGATGGTTGGGTCTATTACCTACGCATCAGAAAAGGCCGAGAGAAAATCGTGAAGCACACGCCAAACAAGGATCTGAACAACGACGATTTTCTCTAAGTCTTTGGTAATTTTGAGGATCAGGAGGCCCAAATACCAAGCTACAACATCAACTGGAATAAATGAAGCCCTAGTGAGCATAGTTCGGTTGTTCTAAAAATTTGTACCGTTCCTCAGCCGTGCTAATACTTGGGTTCTTTTTTGTAGATCTGAACCGGTTGAAAACAGACTACGCCTGCGCTAACCAAGCCGTACTACGAGCTTCCTTACGGTATCGCCACCGCGACTAGACCGAGCTTTTAGGAGTAGTACCGACGTATCGCTACAGTGGCAAGAGAAAAAGCAGAGTCACAGACTTCCTGCTTGAGTCTTTTCTCGAACCGAATCCCAACTTGCCTTAGATCAACCTAATTCCCCTCGCAAAAGAGCAAGACATGGCCAAAAGGAGGGTCGTGCGAGCATTTATCACCGAATCATCCTCTGCCAAAGTCCAAACCAAACAAGCTCCCTCGGGTCAACCGCGCGAGACAGTGGTCGCCCTTCCAACCACCAGGGCAACCACGTCTCGGCAGAACAAGCACACGCGTACTTCATCAAACAAATCGCAACATTTAGTAGATGAGGAAGAGATCGTGCTTCCTGATCCTGTGCTGCCGAACCCAGAGCCTGCCCATTCTGGCCAAGCAAGCCCTTTTGAATAGCAATATCCTACAAAAACCACGCTGTGTCCACCAAGGATTTAGTGGTTACTGAGAAGGACCACATGCTCACGTTTAACCTTTCAAAAAGCATCTGCCTGCCAGTTGACATGGAGCACCACGACCACTTGATCGAACTAAAGGCCATTCGGTTGGCTTCGAAGTCCATGGTGCTAGTAAGTCCTCCACTTCTATGTTAAGTCTACTTATTTGCTCGATTTGCAGCCTAACATCTCTTCATTTAAACCACAAGCCCTACAAAAAAACCATGTAGCGCACAAACGTGTACTTGAACTGCGAAAGACAACGCGGTTGGCGGTGGCTGATTTAAACACCAAGGCGGCCGAGCTGAACGAGGCAAAGACAAAACTAGCCGAGGTGGTTGCTGAAAATAAGCGACTGGCCGAGGCTAACAAGCAAAAAGCCTTACTCGAGAAAAAAGACCGCTATTTGCGTGAGCTCACCAAACTGGAAAAGAAAAAGAACGTTGAGATCCAGGAGTAGAAGAAGAAGACGGAGGACTAAGGACCGGGGTTACAAGAAGGGAGAAGAAACCTACATCCAGCAGTGCAAAGCAGCCAAAGATATTTCCTTCAAATGTGACTAGAAGGCTCCGGCTGATAAGCTCGGTCAAAGGCATGACTTCAAAAAAAATTTGAACCCTCCCCTCACTTCATACCGAGCTATATGACGAACTATCCAAACACAGTCCAACAGAAGTTCCTTCAAGAGTGAGAGAAGGAAGAGGAGACCCCTGACCCAGTTAATGCTCCTCCCGCCAACACTAACCTCAATCGCCTGTCTTCACTGCCAGCTCGGGTGGATCTGTTTAGCCAAACCGTGCCAAGCATGATTGACGGAGTGCCTGTGACCGATCTAACCCACGAAGTTGATACTGGAACCGGCCTGCCTAGTGGCAAAGTCGGGGGTGACCTAAACACTAACCTTCACAACCTGTTTGCTTGACCAGGAAGTTTTTTTTCTTGTTTTTTTGCTTGTTTTTCCTTTGTTTTATGAAATGTAACCGAGCTATACACCCACCTCTTGTAATCACCTTCCAATGAATGAAAAAAGTTTTCTTCCAATGTCTTCTTGCTCAGTCACTACACTTTTCCTCAGTTGTAGTGTATCATCCTTACTGCAAGCCTAACCGGACTAGTTAGCTCGACCTTACCTTATCCTGTCCACCTTTTCTTGGCCGAGATAATATCTCGGCTGAAGAATAACGTGGAAAAAACTATAAACTTCTTTAACCAAGATTAATTCCTCGGTTAAGGAAAGGAAAATGTTGCCAAAATCTTTATCTCAGCTAGAGAGTGCAAAAAGCTGTGTTGGTCAAACCTGTCAACCTTCTTTAGCCTAAATCCTTATCTCGGATAGAGAGTGTAAAAGTGTCGATCAAACTTGCCAACCTTCTTGAGCCTAGATCCTTATCTTGGCTAAAGGAAGAAAAAAGTGTTGGTCAAACCTGCCAACATTCCTAAGCCTAAATCCTTATATCGGCTAAAGAAAGAAAAAAGTGTTGGTCAAACTCGCCAACCTTCTTTTGCCGAAATCCTTATCTCGGCTGAAGAGTGCAAAAGTGTTGGTTAAACATGCCAACCTTCCTGAATCAAGATCCTTATCTTGACTAAAGGAAGAAAAAGTGTTGGTCAAACCTGCTAACCTTTTTTAACCAAAATCCTTATCTCGGCTAAAGAAAAGAAAAAGTGTTGGTCAAACTTGTCAACTTTCTTAAGCCTAGATCCTTATCTCAGCTAAAGAATGAAGAGTGTTGGACAAACCTACCAACCTTCTTGATTGCCCCCCAGTCGGGCAATGAGTACAAACAATTTTTACAAACAGAGGAAAGAATTTTTACCAAAAAAATGTTTACTTGTTTTATTGAAAAAGAAAAATTACAAGTGTTTAAGAAAGAGCTAAAAATAAAATACTTTGAGATTGGCCGTGTTCCATGGCCATGAAATAGCTCTGTCGTCCACATCTTCTAGGTGATATGCCCTTTTTCCAACCAAACCAATCACTCTGTATGGTCCTTCCCAATTAGAACCTAATTTGCCATCTCCAAGCACCAAAGTGTTGCCAATTACTTTGCGCAGTACCCAATCTCTAATCTTGAATTGCCTTGGGTGCACCGTTTTATTATATTTTCTAGACAACTTGTCACAACCCAAACCCACCCCTATAGGTTTAGCGTCGTAACCGGCCAGTAATCCTTGGATTACCAAAGGTCTCTTAACAGAATAACATATAATTAGGGGCTACGGAAGCAATATATAGAACATACATAGTCCATTGAGCTGTGTTGACATATATGAGACAAAATTTCAAACAACTTATATATATATATATATAACATCATAAACATATTGGTCTCACGTCATGCATTTACATAAATAAGATCGAAGGAAAACTTAGGCCAAGTATAGATAAAGTGACCAAAAAAACAAAAATTAAAAAATTAAATAAAGTCTTTACTCTCATTATTGTGTCTTAATCTTGGTCTAGGAATGCCTAGGATGTAATAAAGATGCAAAAATGCATTTGAAAACAATTAGTTAGAAATACTGGAAACAGGGGTCTCACTCGAGCGAACATGCAAAATGCGAGTGGTCGCTTGAGCACACATTCCTCCACTCGAGCGGTCTGTAAACTTTGCAAAAGTGCTAGTTGCTTGATTTTTCCGCTCAATGTTTGCTCAACGCTTGCTCGAGCATGAGACTCATGCTCGAGCAAGAGCGCAACTTTTGTTGCTCGAGCGGTCTGCAAAACATGCAAATTTCTGGGAGCATGCATTTTACGCTCAAGCGGACTTTTGGTCGCTCGAGTGGAAATACAAAACTAAAGGTGGTCGCTCGAGCGCAGGATTTGTCGCTCGAGCATGGAAGTAGAATTCTGGAATATCCAGAATCAAGCTTCAAACTCAATCCCAAAGCTGCAAATTATGTTTTCTTGGGCCAAGAACTTAAGGAAACTCTTGTAAACTTGTAAAACATCACGAATTGAGAATCATTACTCAAAATCAAGGCCCAAAAGCAAGTGGATTCTTCAAATTCAAACTTGAGTTATGAGTATACACACCATGCATGTATTGACTTGGGTTCAAAACTCCCAATACATAATCAAATGAGATAAGAGGATGTAAAACATGATGAATTCCTATAACTAAGCTCAATTTATTACATGTATGAGAGAATTTCTTAGTAAACATGCTCCAAATGCAATGAAATGCACATGCATGTACGAATTGATCTTCCTTTCCACTTTTTAAGCTTAATTCTTCCATCTCTTAGCTCAATTCTCTTGAATTCATGTATGAACCAGCTCAACTACAAACTAAAGGTTTGATTTCTTACCTTAGGTGTTCAATTAGGTCTAAGATGCTTAATTCTTTGAGCTAGGAGGTCAAATTTCCAAAATTCCTATCAATTGCTAGCTTTCCTCTCTTAAGTTTAAACTTCTCTTCACTCCCTCTCTTCTCCCTCACGTTTTTGTCTTAAAATGATGAGGAAAAGATGAGTCCAGGTGGTATGGAGGCCTTATATAGGCTCAACTAATGAAGCTTAATTAGTTTGAGTTAAAGATAACTAAGTGGGATTATTTTATTCTACTTTATTCGTTCCGAATCGAATTTCAATTGAATCTACCATAAAATTCTAAAAATTTGAAATAACACGTATACCAATTCAATTTCTAAATCGGATGCCGATAAGGCCTTCAATTCGTAAATCGAAACGGAAACGAAAACAAATATTTTTACATTAAACAGATATAAACATAAATAAGGCAACATATGATGCAAAACTTCACTTTAATTTCTTATTACATTAATCATGGGTTGGGTTTGTTACACAACTCCTGTTGATATGAGGCAATGTGTACTAATGCCCTTTCTCTTCTCTTTTCTGCCAGCTCTAATTCTAGGGCTAGGCCCTCTTCATTCAAGTCTGGATCAAAATTTTCGCTTCAATTAGTGGGGAGGCCAACTTCTAGAGGGATTACTGCCTCCATGCCATAGGCCAAAGAAAAAGGTGTTTCGTCAGTTGACCGCCGAGGTGTAGTTCGGTAGGCCCATAAGACATAGGAAAGCTCCTCAGCCCATTTACCTTTTGCTTTTTCCAGCCTCTTTTTCAGACCGTCTAAGATTACTTTGTTGGAAGCTTCAGCTTGGTCATTAGCTTGGGGGTACGCCGGCATAAAGTTATAAAATTCTATGTTGTATTTTTGCAAAAATCCCTAAAGATTTTTTCATCAAACTGAGTGCTGTTGTCAAATATCAAAGCCTTGGGAATTCCAAACCGGGTTATGATGTTCTGCTAGAAAAACTTCTTGACGTCTTTTTCTTTTATGGATGCGAGTGCTTCCGCCTCCACCCACTTTGTGAAGTAGTCTGTTGCTATGAGAAAGAACGTTCTGTTACCTGGTGCGGTTGGGAGTGGTCCCACTATATCTAGGCTCCATATTGCAAAGGGCCAAGGGCTAGTCAAAGGTAGAAGCTCTCTGGCTGATTGATACATTTGATGTGCGAACTTCTGACATTTCTCACGCTTCTTGACATACTTCTCTGTGTCCGCTTTCATGTACGGCCACCAATACCCTTGTGAAATAGCTCGGTAAGCCAGGGATCGCTCTCCTTGATGACTCCCACACATGCCTTCATGAATTTCAAACTAAAATGCCTCGACCTTGCTAGGATGGACACACATCAAGTATGGTCCTGTGAAGGATTTCTTGTACAATGCCAGGGATGGAGAAAGCCAAAACTGTTGTGATTTGGCGCAAATCTTGTTGTCTTTCTTCTATTCTTCAGGTAAAATGCCGTCTTTTAAAAACACTATGATGGGGTCTATCCAAGAAGGACCTAGATCAGCGCAGCATGCTTCGACTGCTTCCGGCTCTTCAATACTTGGTCTTGGTAGAAAGTCTATTAACAACGGGTGTAGGCTAGACTATCTTCCATTGACGCAAAACCGGCTAGTGCATTTGCTTTACTAGTTTTCTCTCAGCCAATTTGCTCTATCCTAACCACTTCAAATTTCATGATCTCCTTTCTGACCAACTCTTGGTACTTGGTCATTCTATCATCCTTTGCCTCGTAGTCGCTTGAAATTTGGTTGACTACAAGTTGGAAGTCAGTGTATACCATTAGTTCGGTGGCCTCTATGCAAAATGCTGACTTCAAACTTGCTAATAATGCTTCATACTCCGCCTGGATGCTGGATGCTGGAAAGCCAAGGTTGATTGCCTATTCAATGGTCAAGCCATCTGGTGAGATGAGAACTATGTCGAGTCTTGCACCATGTCTGTTGGACACTCCATCTACGAAGAGCTTTCACATCTCTCCTACAAACAACTTCTACCAAATGGAAGGATCTGATGAAGCCTTAGGATTAGGGGCGTCGATGCCGACGCTGTCTTCTTCTAAGTTGTTAGCCGTCATTATGATCTGGTCCTCACTGTCTGGTTGTCTTAAAACTAAACTTTCAGTCAAGTATTTGCTTGTCATACTGCGAGTTGCTCCTTCTTCCATTTCTATAAGGCCGAATGGTTTGCTATACAGTTGAGTTACTTGCTATGGGGGTTGCGTTATCCCTGTGGCACCTTCCCCCCTTTCCCCGGTTAAGTCAATCGAGCAAACCTGATAACTTCCTCGGGAAAATTTGGTCACGAAGTCTGCTAAAGCTTGTGCTTTTATTACGGTTCTTGGCTGAAACTTAATGTCGAACTGCCCTAATTTCACTACCCACTTCAAAATTCGTCTAGAAAAATCCGTCTTTTCAAATAAGGCTTTTAAGGGAAAGGCTGTTAAAATAATCATAGTATGGGCGTAGAAGTAGTGCGACAATTTTCTAAAAGTCATCATCAAAACTAAGGCCAACTTCTCCAATGGTAGATACCTTGTGTAGGCGCCCAGCAATGTCTTGCTAACATAAAAGATGGGTAGGTGTTGTACTCCCTTAGCCCGTACCAACACTGCGTTAACTGCATGTTGGGAAACTACTAAGTATAGAAAAAGTTCTTCTCCTGGTATTAGGGTTACCAACAACGGTAGAGAGGTCATGTATTCTTTCAAAATTTTCAGAGTGTGGTCGCCCTCGTCATCCCATTCAAATTTGGCCTTCAGTGTCTGGAAGAACGACCGACATCTGTCTGACGACTGACTTATGAATCAGTTTAGCGCTGCAACCAGGCCTATGAGACACTATACTTCTTTGATTGTATTGGGCCTCTCTAGGTCTTGAATGGCTCTGATCTAAGACGGATCGGCTTCTATACCCCGGTTGGTCACTAAAAAACCAAGAAACTTTCCTGACCCCACACCAAATGCGAACTTGGATGCGTTCAGTCGCAGTCCATGGGTTTTCAAAATTTGAAACATCTCAACTACGTCCTTGAGATGGTCCCCTTCATTCTTACTTTTGACCACCATGTCATCCATGTAAGCTTCCATTGTTTTGCCTAACAGTGGCTCAAACATTTTGGCTAGCATCTGTTGGAACGTTGCCCCTGCATTTTTTAGGCCAAAGGACATGATCTTGTAGTAATATAATCCCCTGGATGTTGTAAACGATGCGACCTCCTGGTCCAGTTCATACATAGCGATCTGATGGTAACCACGATACGCATCAAGAAAGCTAAGTCAATTATGACCTGCAGTTAGGTCCACCAGTTAGTCTATTCATAGTAGAGGGAAGCTGTCTTTAGGGCATGCTTTATTAACCGTCTTGTAGTCCACGCAAATGCGCCATTTGCCGTTCTTTTTGGGTACCACTACCGTGTTGGAAATCCACTTAGGATAGTGTACTTCTCTGATTTCCCCTGCTTCCAGCAGGTTTCCTACTTCTTCTGCCACTGTCTCTGTATGGTGAAGTGTCGATCAGCGAGTTCGCTGTATAATTGATCTGGCGGTTCGGTGGACATTGAGCTAATGACATATGAAGTTGGGGTCAATGCCAGGCATGTCATACGGCGTCCAGGCAAACACTTCCATGTTAGAGGTCAAAAACTCCATAATCTCTGTTATCTAAGTGCTGGATAGAGTCAAGCCAATCAAAAAGAACCTTTCTGAATTTTTATCATCTATCCTTACCTCTAACAAGTCTTCCACTCCTTTCTGTTCGGTTGTTTTGCCGACGTCTATAAACAGCTCATTACTTTCTGGTTCCTTTATCATTTGTACGAACCCTTTGGCAGCTCGACTGCCATTTACCATCACGAAGCATTGCTTGGACATGATTTGGTCTCCTAAGACTTCTTCAATCATTCTGGCTTCGTTGGGGAACTATAACACCTGGTGGTAGGTTGATGCTACTACTCGTATGGCGTACAATTATGCTCTTCCCAAAATTATGTTATAAGTGGATGAGACTTTCAATACCTAAAATTTCACTTGCTTTGTAATTGTTCCTGCTTTGACTTGGCAAAATTATCTTACCCATTGGCCTTTTTGGCATTAAGTTGAAGCCGACCAAAGGGGATGTTGCGGGTGCCAAATCTTTGTTCTCCAACTTAAGTTACTTGAAGGTCTCATAATACATTATCTCGCATGAGCTCCCTTGGTCAATCAGGATCCACTTGAGGTGGAAATTCTTGACATACAGAGTCACAACTAGTGTATCATTGTGAGGGCTTTGTAGCCTTACTAAGTCTTTATCAGAGAAGGTGATGACGTTTGTCGCCTCCGTTCTTCCCTTTTTGACAGGAGGTTGTGCACTCAGTACCTCCCTCATGTGTTCATCCTTCTTGATCATCCCTCTTAGTTCACATACTCGATTAGGCTCGATGATCCCATGTATCACATTGATTATGCCTTGGGGCGGACTGTTGACTGGCGTCTTATCCAACCTGTTGTTACCCTAGGGGGGCTGGTTTCGCTCCCCCTTCAATATATTGGTCCAGGTGGCATGTGGCCACTAACTCCTCTAGATTTTGCCTTGATGGCATACAGTTTTCAGTTTGGTTTCCCTTTTCATCATGAAAGGTACAATGGTACCTATTATCGTAGCCCTTCTGTGCTTCTCCCAACTTGGCTGGCCGCCGAACGAAGGGTTTGTCGCGTATCTCACTAAGAATCATATAGATAGGTTTATTGAACATTGTGGTGATGGCTGTGCGAACTCTCAACTTCCTTGCCTAGGAGTCCTCACTGTTGGCTCGTCTGCCCCTACCATTTTTGTTCGGTCGTTCTTCTCGGCCGACTGTGTTGACCTTTGCCGTAGGTTTTTTGTCTGACATCACTGTTGTGCCAGATTTTTCTTTGGCACGAGCGCCATCTTCTTCTACCCGGATATGCTGATGCACTTTTTCCATCAAGGCCTCCGTTATGAGGGGTGGCATCATTGTCATTGAATCCCTCAATTTATTGTCAACCGACAAACCTTGTTTGTACTGTGAGATAGTTAGGTTTGTGGGGCAATCTCCAATTTGATTAAAAGTCTCCGAATACCGGTTATTGTAAGACTTCAATGTTTCTTTCTCGCCCATGTCTATGGAGAGCAACTGGTCAATTTCCACTGGCGTCTTGGTGTTTGTTCTAAACCTGGTCACAAATGCCTCTGCAAGTTGCGCCCATGAGCCAAACCCAGGTCCCCTAGGCTAGAAGGAAATAGGATACACATTAGTGCCTCATTTCGTCGATACACAGCCATAACATGGTAAAAGTAGCGCAAGTGCATATAAGGGTCTGAATTCCCCTCATAAGTTGTGAATTTAGGCTGGTGGAAGCCTAAGGGTAATGGTGTGTTCTCAATCGTCAGAACGAACGGCGAGCTCTACAACCTTGCTAATGCTTTGTCTGTTGGCTCGTAGGCAAGGCGTGGTACTAGCATTCCAAACACGACACTCCCATGTGTCCTAGAAGCCAACCGTTGTAGAGCAAAGACCCTTTGAGGGTCGCGAGCCTGAGTGTCCTCTCTCATTCGAGCCCTTTCTTCTAGTACTGTCCGCACTAATCTAGGCAACTATGTGTGTGTAGATGTCGTTTGGTGCGAAAATGAGGGTCGATAACTGCTTCCCTCTGTACAAGACCTTTTAGTTCTCGTTTTCTCAGACTTGGAAAAACAAGTCCTAGAAATCCTTGATAGTGTGTCGCTTGTCCTGAGGCTTCTACTTTCAATCTGTGATGGCGTGACTTGCCTGTCAGTATCTGTTGAGTGGCGAGAGAGTGTCTTGCCTTTGCGCATCTCCTCTTCTACCACCCCTTTACCTTTTATCTGTCACTTCATGGTTTTCATGTCAGCCGCCATTCTCCTTATCACTTCGTCTTGCTCCCTTACGCGATCTTCCAGAACTTGAGGATCCATCCGTCGCCTTTGTCTATCAGGGCTTTGAGAGCATCGCAGAGTTATGCCTCGTCTTTCTCTCGCGTCTCTCCATGGGTTCCATCGCTGGGGATCCAATTCTGCCATGGGTAGAACAAAAGGCAAACCTTCGCGCCTTCCGCCCCTTTCCAGGGTCTGCCTATCAATAGCAGATGTAGCAAGTCCTCGTTATACACCATTGACATTGATTGAAGGAAAACTCAATCAAAAGGTTTGTTCTCTGTATGCTTTCCCACAGACGACGCCAATTGTACGAATACGAAATAATTTTCTTGTATAATCTTATTGATTAAGTTTGCACTCCTCTAAACGTCGTCACTTTACTACCTGAAAGCACAAACGTAAGCTAGTCGGCAGGGGTGTGCTGGAAACCTCTCCGATGCCTAAGTTAGCAAAGTAGACAAGAGACACAAAAGTTCTGTATATTTGAGAGTAAAGATTTGTGTTACCTGTATACAGCTCTTGTCATGAACTTTTATAGATTCCACCTGGCACAATCCTAGTAGGACTTTAACTCTCCTTAGCAGAATCCTCCTAGGAATCACACTTCTAAGGATAATATCTATCCTGATAACACCCTACTCACTACCAACAAGTGAGATCGTTGCAACACTTTTACTTAGGCTGGTAGCATGGTCAACCGAACTCAAAGTAGCCCTGCTCTAAGTATTGGACAACAAAAACGACACTCCACTGAACTGGACCAAGTTCGGTCCTTTGCCTCGGTCATACCCCAGTCCCTCTTGGACCACATATAATTAACTCGGTCCAAGTTTTGGCCGAATATCTGCCCATCCTAGGACCGAGCTACTCCATTTCTTGCCTCGGCCCACAACGCGGCCCAATGACCAAGAGACTGTACCTAGCTCGGTCCATTCTAACAAATGGACTTTAGCTCGGTCTAATTTATACATAAAGTACCCTCTTGGTATTCATTTGGAAGGAATCCCATTTGTATTCATTAGGCTCAAATTATTTGAGTTAAGTGCACTGAAATTATAGTATAACAATAAGGCCAAGTTTGGCTATCCTAAATAAGTACACACTTTTTATCTTTTTATCTTTTTTTCATCACATCATATCTCTACTTTTTTGTACATCTTTTCGTAAAAAGACAAAAAGTACACTTATTTAAGTCATCCCAAACAAAATGTACAGAGAACTAAACACAAATGTCTCACAAATAAAGGATCCACCACATACATGTGTGTCTCACATCATGTAGATCCTACCCCTTATAAAACATCTGTCTCATTATTGACACCATAATTTGTATTGTAGATATAATTGTTAACATTTCTAAAAAAATTAAAAACTATTAATTATAATTTATGATTTCTGCATATAAATGTGCCAACTCACACAAGCATTAAAAGCACATAGATATACCTACCATAGATTGAAACTAGAATTAAATTATTATACTGGCTAATCTCAAAAAATTATTTAATATTCTCATAATATCATGTGTTTGTGTTCTCTAAACAATCATCATTTAATATGTCTTCTCATATTTTTCAATCACCTAACATAATATCCCACCTATTCATTATCTCCACCTATCCATTATCTCCACCAATTATAATCCTATGAAATATCGCGTATCCATACTCTAAGGCCATGTTTGATTCACAATACTAATAGTGAGGTATTAATAATCCTATCAAATTAGTGTGGTATTAACTATCCCACCCCTACCCCATTACTAATAATCCTACAAATTTGTTGGATTAATTATCCATTGGATTAATAGTCCTAAACCAAAATGTCAAAACAAACATAGGATGATTGGGCCCACGGATTAATAATCCTAATCCCATGCTTTAATCCTTCCAATCAAACATGCCATAAGATTACTGAATAATTACCCACTAATCTCAAGAGTAAACTTGTCATCACCTATAAATAGTGTTTAAATAATTTGACTTTTAACAGTGTAAAGCATACGAGAGACTCAACATATATTGCTAAGAGATATGGCGAATACTCATTTCAAAGTGGTCGTCTCAGTTATTTTCTTTGTTACGGTATTTGGTGAGTCTCTATCCCTTTCCCTCTCTATCTCTCTTGTCACTCTTTAGTGTTGTTTGTTATAACAAGATTATTAAAAATTTACTGGCTAAATTTGTTGTTAATAAATTGCATGGTGGTGAGGTGACTAAATCAAACAAATGTTTGGTAAGTTTGCTACTCTCAAATGTAGAAAGAGGAGCATTTACAGAGCATGAGGATGGTAAAAAACATTTCAAGAGGTGAAGGAGACATGAAAATTGATTGGTCTGCCTTGTTGCCCATTGATTGGTATTAGAAAAATGCTTTGAAATTCTAATTCTTAAGCTCTAAAATCAACTTTAATGAGTTGACAATAAGTCTCATCCATTATGATGTGATGCTTTAGTCTTAGTTTATTTATTTATTTATTTTCTCCTTACCAGGACATTAGTTCTCCATTAGAATACCAAAATTAAGCCTATGAATCATTACTGTTAGTATTGAGAGATGATGGTGACTACAGGAGAACCTATCATTATTCTAGTTGCATCGGTTACATTTGTGCCATAATAAGAGATGCTATTGTGGTGCGTGTGCCCCACCTGATTCTGCTCACTCAAATCTTCATTCTTAACCTTCATTTGGAATGTGGGTTAATTTTTTGACTTTTTAATTTTTTAATTATTTTAATTTGGACCTAAAAAGTTTTGTTTGGAGTATGTTTTTTGACTTTTCAACTTTTGTGAGAGAAAAAATGAAATGATTATGGTTTGAATGTGTCATTTTGTCTTATTGACTTTTAAATTTATGTTTTTTTATGATTAAAATAGCCAAAAATAAAAAAACCCATGTCAAACATAGTCTTAATGTTCAATGATCATGTTGTTCTTCTATACCTAAATCTTCAATGATCAATAAAATATAATTGAATGAATGAAGTCATCCTTTTCTTTTCTTTTTTGTATGAATAGTCTGCGACATTGTTGCATTCAAATGAGTAAATTACACTTTTATTTGAATAATATAATATTAATCTTGAGTTGCGCTACAAAAAATTGTTCAAAGATGAGACTCATTTGTGAACAATTCTACAGGTGAGTCCCATCCATTTCTCGGAATAAATCTGTGAAATAATTATATGTTTTTAGCTTTTCTCATTTTCACTTTCAATTTAGTCATATCATTAAAAAAAAAAATATTAAGAAAAGAAATAATACAAATTGTAAAAAATTGTGCTGGCTGATGTGGGATATGAGAATTTTGCTTTCGTAAAGTGGGTTGTCTCTCCATTTTATACTTCGTGAAACATTTTCATAGTATTACTCTTCCACCGATGTGGGATATAATATTTTTTGCTTTTGAAAATGAAATTTGGTTTTATATAGTAGGTGGAATGCCTCAATGCTTTTTTTTTTTTTAGATCGGCAAATGTTAATGGTTAGTTATTAGATTAGTATTTATGGGAGAAAATTTCTTCACCTTTGGCAAAGTACCTAAATATTAGCACTCCCTTAATTTAACCTCACCTCTTTAGGACTAAGCCCTAAAGAAAGTATGGTGGCCAAATAGACTAAGCCTAGTTGGTCAAATGCCTCAATGCTTTGTAGGTACTCAATGTGGGATTACAGTATTACAATGGATTCACCATTAAATGTTAACAAGGATTTTTTATTAAAGGAACATTTATTTATAAATCTCTCTTTATCAATTTATATTCCACTTAATTTAAATTATGTTTTTATGTTTTAATAAATCTATAGGTGACATAATTGCTAAAATAGTCATAATAATAATAATAATAGGGTGAAGCACATTAATATTCTTATTCACAATGTGAACTTTTTATGATATGAACATTTACACTGTCAAATTTATTTAATATGAATGTTCACATAACCAAATTACTAGGGGGTTCAAAAAAAATTTGTAAGGGTAAAATTATCCATAAAATACCTTAAATATGAGAATTTAGATTTAGTAGATTAAATGTTTAAAATAATATAACTTATTAGAATATAAGCATATCTTATGAACTAATTGAGATATAAGTAGTTAAAAGAAAATTTTCTATTTAATTCTTCCTTAATTTTAAACAATTAATTTTAATTGATTAACAACTATTAAGAGATTTGTTGGATATGCCATTTAATTGGCTTGCTTTTAATAATCCAATAATTGAAAAATGACTCCATCTCTCATTTATTTTAATTAAAATATGACAAATTTGGTTTCGGTGATACTACATGCATTAATTAGTGTATTAACTAGAATACCAACACTAGTTATGACATTGTTACTGACCCTATTCATTAATCACATTATAAATACCAAAAATCTCTTAAATTATGTCGCATCATTAATTGGTATACTAGTTAGTATATAAATTGGTATACTAGTAATGTTATATGCATTAATTAATGTATTAATTAATGTACTAACAGATGATGTGCCATAATTTTACAAGTTTTGAGTATTTGTAATTATTTAATGGGTGAGATTAGTAATAATGTCATAATATTAGTTGGTAAACAAGTTAATATACTAATTGATATATGTAATATCACCGTTTGATTTTAGAGAGTAAAAATTGAATTTTAAAAGAATTGTGAATGTTTTACAAAAATTCACCACAAATTTAGCCAATTCCCAATATGTATGATTTAATGCTTTTGATATCGTTATATTATGACTGATAACAATTTGTATCGTATCCCGACATCGCTATTTAAAACTACGCACCCATTGCAACTTGAATATGATGATTATAAGACCCTATATTCTCAATTATTAAATTAGAGCTTATGAGCTTAAGGCCCCTCCACTGGCAAATACATACGCTGCTAATATTTAAGTTGGCAAAAATATTATTATCGTAGTTTTAACAATGAAGTTCGGCGTTGCCTTGCGGTACAAGTTTTGCGCCGTAATGTATTCATAATTTTTCTTTGGTATTTTCTTTTGAGAATTTTTCTTTGTTTGACGTAAGCTTTATTTTATTAGAATGGATTCTTTTGTAAGTGTCATTTAGCTTTCCCGACCTTTATGAAAATTTTCATTGATAAAAAAAAAAAAGAAAAAAAATGATAAACACTACAAGAAAAATCACTTTTGGCGACCAAATTTTTAGTCGCCAAAAGTCCGCTTTTAGTCGCCGAAAGTCGAGTTTTTACTTTCAGCGACTAATTTTTTTAGTCGCCCCTTTTGTCGCGCATAAATGGTCGCGAGAGGTTTCGGCGACTAAATTTTTTTTAGTCGGCAAAAAAGAGCTCTTTAGCGACCAAATGTTTAGTCGCCATTGGTGCATTACACATTTTAAAAGCTCACATTTAGCGACTAATATTTTAGTCGCCAATAGTCCATGAATCGCCGACTAAACAATTTTGTCGCCCAAAATAACACTTTTGGCGACTAAAAGTTTAGTCGCCAAAAGTTCTTCCGTAAAAAAAAAAAAAAAAAAAAAAAAAATTCTTTGGTTTTTCTGAGATTCGAACCGTGAACCATTCCAAGTGCCAACACCTTAACCAACATGCTCCCTCCACTATGCCACTTGAACCTCCCATGATTATATATGCAATATATATTATTTATATACTATTTTGACCGGTATTTATACAAAACCATATCTGTAAATATAATTATTTTTATTGAATATAATTTATGTAAAAAATAAATTATTTATTAAAAAAAATGTAGGCCACTTTTGGCGACTAAATCAATTATTTAGTCGCCAATTCTATGATTTTTGGGCTACTAATTAATTTGTTGTCGCTAAAAAAATATGTTTAAATTAAAAATAGCACTTTTCGCGACTAAATCTATTTTTAGTCGCCAAAAACGTCCCGTTTTGGCTACTAAATTGAAATTTAGTCGCCAATTCACTGTTTTTAGCTACTAATTTTTTTTTTGTAGCCAAAAACCTTCATTTTCAGCGACTAATCTTTTTTTAGTCGGCAAAAGACCTATAATTGGCGACTAAAATGGTTTTTAGTCGCCAAAACCATAACTTTTGGCTACTAAATTATTTTAGTCGCCAAAAACCGTCGCTTTTGGCTACCAAACAACCTTTAGTCGGCAAAACTGCTACATTCGGCGACCAACAAACAGTTTAGTCGCTAAAACCCTGGTATTCGGCGACTAATTCATTTTAGTCGGCAAAAGGCTTCATTTTTGGCGACTACATCGAGTTTAGTCGCCATTTGGTCAACTTTCAGCGACGAAATTTTGAATTTTAGTCGCCATTTGTGCTTTTTCTTGTAGTGAAAATTGGACATTTAATAATAAATTACTATCCTTTTAAACCAAAATTTTTATCTTTTAACATTTTTAGCACCAAACTGTTTGTCCCTAAAAGTCTTTTTTATGACTTTTCGAGACAACTTTGGTCCCCAAATATGTTTTAGAACAAAAATTTTACTTTAAAGAATAAAAAATTTAATCCCTAATATCTATTTATCTATTTATATATTATATAATTTATCTATCTATTTATATTTATATATTATATAAGCAAAATGAGGGTTTCAGTGAGAAAGACTCTAAGGCCTCCAAATGTCTAACCTCAATTTCTTATTTTTCTAATTTAAAAAAATAATAAACCATTCATGTGTCTCACATAATTTTCGAATTAAAAAATAAAAAATAAAAATTCTTCAAGGCTACCTTCTAAGATTATTGGCTAAAAGATAATCATTTATTAAATTAGTTTAAAGTCCTTCACTCATTTTTAGTAATCGAAGAGATCCACAATATAATTTTATAATGCCTAAGGTCCCTCAACTCCCACACCCATATATCGCAGAGAAATTTGACTGAAATCAAACCTCATTTGCAAACTAAATTCATAAATCAAAGATGCATAAATAGATACATATGTAAGTATGTATATGTAGAGAGAGAGAGAGAGAGAGAGAGAGAGAGGGAGAGAAGGGAACCTCCATAGGAGAACCTAGAGCCGAGCTTGGCGTAAGAAGAAAGCTTGACGTAGAGATCGCCCTCGATCTTGCGAGCCTCCTTTCTCAGTTCCTCCCAACCCGACTCCTGCAACAACTCCATAGTCGGATCCGTCATTCGATCTCAGGTGAGATTGGACCCGACCCATTTGGGTTCTTCTTCCGCTTTTCTTCTGTGGTGGTAATATTTCATAGGTTGTGCTCTTTCTCAGATTCTTTTCCAGAGAAATTTGGTATTAGAGATGTGTAAAATTTCCCTGTAATGTGTCTAAAGAAATTTGGTGTAGGTGATGTGTAAAATTTTCTTTGTGATGTGTTTAGAGAAATTTGGTGTTGATGATGTGTTTAGAGAAATTTGGTGTTAGTCCAAAGAAATTTGGAATTTTCTCTGTGATTTGTCCAGAGAAATTCTCTTAATCGAATTTTCTTTGGATTGATATTGAGGGATCTTAGATATTATGAAAATATTGAGTGTCCTTTATACTATAAAATCTTAATACCAGGGACCTTAAAAAAAATTCCCTTTATTAAAATCAAATATAGAAACATGATTTGTTGACCTTCTAATTATTTGTCCATTTTCTAAAATCTCTACATAAAATTCTTCATTCCTTAAAATAAATTAAATAAAAGTCAATTCAAATTGTTTTGTTTGATTGATTTTGCTTCCTTATAATTAATTTGGATTTGGTTGTTTTCCTATAGTTAAATTGTTTCCTTATAAATAAATTAAATAAACTGATTTGGTTGTTTTTCACACTAAATTTGTGAATTTTTAAGTTTAAAAAATAATTTAGAAATAAAAAAATTATGATTTATGATTTAGAAAAAGAAAGATGAAAAAGATCCTTTTTTTGTACACTCTTTTACTAACAAATTCTTTCTCATACCCCAAAACCCTAGCCGTCATATATTGTGGGTGTTTGGGAAAATGGCTATTTTTTAGACTTTTTGACTATTTTAATAAATTATTTTAGTTTTTATGTTTGGAAAGATGAATTAAATTTTTTGATTGATTGTCGTATTAAAAAATGTGTTTGAAATGATATTGAGATAAAAAATAATTAAATTATTCCCAAAAAGTTGTGTCTCACGTGATGTAGTTGTACAAGTACATGATGATTGATTTGTTAGGGTATGAAAGGACTAAATTGCCTCTATATGTTGGAATGCTAAATTGGTGGGTTAGTTAAAAATTAAACTTGTGAGCATTTTTTGTTTGTACATTTCATATTTTATGTACCATTTGTCTCTCTATTCTCTATTGATCATTATTTCTTTTTTTGCTTATAACCTTTTTTGTATGCAAAATTTTATCCAAAATGATGTAATGGTGTCATTTGTATAATAAAAAACATGTCAATGGATTATTTATTATAAAGTGATTAAAATCCAACCAAATCATTATTAATATTTTCTTTTGTATTTATTTTAAGTTTCTTTTTTTATTTTTTACTTTTAATAGTTTGTGACATCATGATATGTGTTAATTGACAATTGGTGTAGAGCATTACTTCAAAATTACGTAATAATTTTTTCTTTAATATTTTTAGAATTTCACTTTAATATTTTTATCTGCAGTTGATTTTGTTTAAAAATATAAATTCAAAAAATATTCACATAAACAAATGTCTGTTTAATTTTGTTTGAATTGATTTTTGTTTAATTATGTTTAAAAATATCTACAATTGTCTAGATTAAAGTGAAGTTACAACCATAATTACAACACTAAAAAAAAAAAAATTACATTTAATCTATTTTTTCAAAGCTATTAAATATGCATAAATATGTATATTTTATTATGAAAAAAAAATACTAATGATATATGTTTACCAATTAAAAAAATATTTACATAAACAAATTGGTCAAGTGACTCTTCAATTTATGTTGATTGACGTAAATCTAACATGGCTTAAAAATAAATTTAAATTTTAAAAAAAATTAAAATGTCTTTACATTTTACAATCAACTTAAATTTATTTTATCATATTCTATCAATTGACAAACTAAATTTTACTAAAACGATAATATTTTTTCTAATGTATTTACTGAAATAAATATGTCAAATGTGTCACTGTTATATTTTTAGTAGGGGTGCAACTCGGACGGGTTCGGTTGGGTTGGGTGGTTGTCCAAGCCCAGCCCAAGTTATGCGTTGACCTGCCCAGGCCCGCCTAGGCCCGAATTGTAATCCGAGGTTGCATACCCAAGCCCAACCCAAGTTAAACTTGAATTGCCCGAATTATAAATGAATTTTAGTTTTTTTTTTTAGCTACATTATTAAATTATTAAAATTTGACTCTATTTACTTTTTTTTTTAATATAGAAAATCATTAATACCACCAAAACAAATAATTTATATAATGTAAAAGATATGTCGCTATAGTAGTCCCTACAATTTATGAGTGAAAATAAAAAAAAATAAGAATTTATGTTATTCGTATATATAATAACATATATTCAATATGATGTAATAATCTAAATTACTTTAATATCATGTAATGGCTAATAATTTATATATAATTCGGGTTTCAGGTTGGTCGGGTTGTTTAACGTCTTTGCCCAAACCCGTTCAAATTTAATTCGGGCTTTTGAATTTTTGCCCAAACTCATACCAAATTCAAAAATATATTATTGTCCAAGCCTTAAAAAAATTTGAACTGGGTTTAGATTGCTCGGGTTGAGCCCGCCTAACTTGCACTCCTAATTTTTAGCAACATGTACACATTGAGACTTGAAGAATGAATTAATTAAATAATTACCATAATACATGAGAATGTAACTCACCAACTTATAACATAGGAGCCGAAAATTTATTGCCTTACCATTTCCTCGGAATAATTTAGGCATCAATATAGAAATACAATTAATTAATTAATACTACTAAGAAATATAATTCACAACCTTAATACAAGCCATTGCAGTCAACTTCAAGGCTATTCATGGGCAATTGCATAGTAAGTTTGAATTGTGAAAATAAATGTGAAGTGACTGTTAATATGTTATTTTTTATTTAATTTTAAATATAAATTAGTATTTAAAATAAATTTTTTTAAAAAAAAACTTGAAACATAAAGAGTTAAAAGTGAAAAAAAAAATGACCAATTATAAAAGAAACAAATTATTATTTATTCTAAAATAAAAAGTGCATCATGCACCGTTGTATTTTTTCTTAAATATAATTGCAATGTCATCAAGATTTTTTTTTCCTTAAAAGATACGGTCACCATAATTCGGGATGGAAGGTTTCGCCCATGCCTACGCTAAGTTAAGGTGCGGTTTTACCATAATTGCTTTTTTTAGGGTTTTTTTTTATATATTTTATTTAAGAATTTTAAAAGTTTATGCCTTTGGAAATTGTTAACGAACTTTTTTTTGTGGAATTTTTTTTTTAATTACTTATTTTAGCCGAAAATAAACAAGTTTTTGTTTTTTGATTTATTTAGCCAAAAAATAATTATTTAGAACTTCTCACGCAGCCTAAATACAAATATTCATTACACTCAAATTATTTGAGTCAAGTCTGCTCAAATTACATGATAATTTATATAGCGTTGTTGTTAACATTTCCAAAAAAAAAAAAAAATTAAAACTATTATAAAGATTTATGCATTTAAATGTGCCAACTCACACATTATAGGCATTAAACTTGTGATCCCCTATAAATAGTACTCAAATAGCTTAGTTTTTACATAGTTAGCAAATAATAGTATCACAACTAACTTGTTCAAGGCAATAGGCTCAACATATATTGGCGAGAGACATGGCTGATTTCAAAGTGATTTTTTCAGTTATTTTATTTGTTCTTGCATTTGGGTAGTCTCTCCTCTCTCTTCCTTTCTACCTCTCGTCACTCTTTAGTGTTGTTTGTTATAACTTGAATGGGTACAGTATTTTTTGTCACTAAAATTTCTCTGTTGTTCTCTTATCTCAAAACACTCACAGTCATTTCATCTGGGTCTCATAATTCTTATATCTTGAGATTCTCACATGATTTTATAATTATGAGTTTTTGAGACAGGACAACAAGAAGATTTGGGGACAAATGATCATTCACCATTTAAATTGGTAAAATGTAAGAGGTGTCAAATATATATATAATTGCATGATTGGTGATGAAACAATTTTACTGTTGGTAGGTTTGCTAATCTCAAGTGAGGCAAGAGGAACATTTGCAGAGCATGAAGGAGACATGAAACAGGCATTGATGCCAACTACTTTTATTTGTAGAACTGACCAAGATTGCAAGAATACATGTGCATTTTTCAATTGCTATGGTTACTCATGCAATTTTCCCAAGGTTGGAGCCCCTAATAAGTTGTGCTTTTGTAGTTTGTGTCCACCACCATCTCCTCCCTCTGAAGTTCCATCTTAGTGGTTCCCCAATTTTAATGTTGAATCTCAAGTTTCTTCATTCTTATTGTACTACCTACTATCTCTGAATCTTCAATGATCAATAAAATATAATTTAATGAATTCCCTTGGCAGTTGATTTTTTTGTTTTTGAAAAAAGTGCATATTTTGGTACTTTGAAAATAAAATGTTGATGTCGTGTTAGAGGTAGACAAAGAATGACTATTTGATTCACTCATTTCATTTTCTGAGTAATTTGTATGATGTGTTTTTTTGGGTGTGAATGCTCTTAGGTGACATATGAAATGATTTTTTGAAATGGTAAATTACATTTTTTTTATCCTTCTAGTTGACTTAAAGTTCTCTTTTAGCTCCTATTATAACAATTTAAATTTATACTTTAAATTCAAAATTTTTAATTTAATCATTATGTTCAAATTAAATGTTAAAACTTAATTTTTAATATATGTAATGGAGAGTACACGTAAAAAATATATATAGACATTAATTTAGACAAAAAAAAAAATCAAATTAAAACCAAACTTAAGTATTAGATAACGGCCCTGTTTGGTAGAGTTGTGAGAAAGTACTTATAGCTTATGCCTTAACAGTTTATAGCTTATAAGTATGAACATAAACTGATTTCTAACTTATAAATTAAGCATTTCCTGCCCCACTCAAAGAATAAGCTGATTTCTGACTTACAAAAAGCTATAAGCTGCATTGTTAAGTTAAACCAAACACATCAAAATAACTTAAATTAAACTGAAAGCTGAAATAAGCAACTTTTAAGCTGCACCAAACAGGCACAACATTGTGTTGGAAAAAATGATTTTTGGGGACTTTAATTTAATATTAAAGTGTGGTGACTTTAATTAAATATTAAAGTGGGTCCTAATCATTTTTTGTGTTGGGTCCAAGTGAGCCAAAAACTATTGGATTTTGAATAAGAAATTGCTTCATGATGTTAGATTCATGAATAGGATTTTAAAGAGTATTTAAATCTTTTTTCTTAGCTAAAGGGTGTGAATCCTTTGGGCATCCATACTTTTCATTTTGTGGAAAGTGGCTATGGATGCTTGGTGTTTTAATGACTAGCCTTAAAGGCTGGAGGCTTTTCCTCTCTCCCCTATACATGTATAAATTGAGATCCTCCTGTCAAGTTTCAATATAGAAATTTTTACTTCCATTTTACAAGTCAGTTTGCTTGATAGTTCCTATTGTGAAAGAGTGTTGCCATTGTTTTGTTCGCTAAGCTAGACAAATAGTGCTTCTGCCGTAACTGGTTTTGACCGTCGTATCCTGGGAGACAGACGCCGGGTTTCCTCAAGCACTCGACCCGTGAGGCGGCGAAATCTGTTTTAAGGAAACTGCTTCCGTGCAGGCTTCGGTTTCGTCTCTTTACCCTTTTATTGTTTTGTGTATTTCTGTTGAAATTTAATTGTAATTATCAGCATATGTTCTTGGTATATAATTTGATTTCTTCATAAATCTATTTATTTAATTTCGAACAAGAAGCTTAAAACAGATTTTATATATTTTTTCTATGAAATTGATCGAATAGATTTATATAGACTATTAGGTTAGCTTTGTATAATGTTACTAAGAATTGTTGCGGAATTACTCACTATTTCAATAATTGTAAATTATGTAATGGTACTCTCTAATTGCTTAGTTTAATTAGAATGCTCTATTATAATTTGCATACTTAATTGTATTAGTATGATCTTATTTTATGCGTATGGTTCATCATTTCCCTACCATGATTTGCATGAATTTTAAGGTTATAAAATATAATTTATGGATGTTGCAATTTTGACATGCTAATTTTATTCTAGTCTCAATTTGTTACATGCTTATTATTTTCTAGGCTAGATTACATAATTTAATGTATTTGGAGTTATAGAGTTTTATGAATTGTGTACATGATTAATCTAAATTATCTAATTGTGTGCATTAATATGAATTATTTAATTGGGTGCATTAATCTAAATTATCTAATTGGGTGCATTAATCTGAATTATTTAATTAGGTGCATTAATCTGAATTATTTAATTAGGTACATTAATCTGAATTATTTAATTGAGTGCATTAACTTTGAATTTGACTTATCTATTTGGAGTTATTAGTTTAAATGTTTATTATGAATTAATTTCATTCATGACTCATGAGTATTGAACTTTATTTTAAAGTTGTAATTTAATTTTGAAGTTACAAATTGAATTTTGTTTTGGTACCTTATATTAGTTGGTTACTTATATAATTAATAGTTGGCTAGATGGTTTCAATTATTTATTATAATTTTTTTTTTTTAGATTATTTGTTTATATTTTGTTGTTGTTTGCTACTAACTTTCTTTGTAAGGATACCAATGCGAAAAACAAATATAAAACCAAATGAATAGTATTTGGAATGTAAAAACAAAAATGTTTGGACTACTAACGTTTGTGTTGAATAGGAATACCTAAGCGTGGAAAAGCTTTTGGACTACATAGAATCCTTATGGATTGGCTATTTTATCAAAATGTTTGAAGCATGTTTTTTGCTTGAGATGTAGTTGGTTTGTTTATCAATTTGTGGTAGCAAGTTTTATTTGCTTGTTTTGTTAGAAGCATTTTATATGCGTGTAGTTGTTATAGCAATTTTTTAAATTGTTTGTAAGTTTGGAACTTGGTTTGGTTTTCTGTGATAGAAACCAAAGTTTTAGCTTTGGCTAAAGAGTAGTTCTTATTTGTTAAGAAATGACAACTAAGATGGATTTGGTTTCAAACCTTTGGAGCTTGAGGAAGTCTTTGGGTTTAATCATTTTATTTCCCAAAGTGTTGGAAAACCAAATTTGGAGAAAGTCTATGGTTATAATCTGATTATGTCTAAAGTGTTTTGGTTTTGAGAAAGGAAACCAAATTTTAGCATTAGCTAAAATATTTTTGATTTTATTCAGAAATAATGGGCTTAGTTCCGGGAGTACCGGTTAACTTTTATGAGTGGTGTAATTCTGGTAGCAAATTTTATTTGCTTGGGAATCGGTTTGTTATAACCTAGTTTATCTTCTGGAAATCTTAATTTTTAAATTGTTTCCTATGGACTAGGAGTCAACATGCTCTTGAATGTTTTGTCAAAAGGTTAACTGGGTTTTAAGTGGGACTGATGTGACCCCTCCAGTCTTCCTAGGAACATTCCTGACCATGTTCGATTCTAGGTTAAATGGTGAGATTAGTTTTGAATTAAATTTCTATCTAAGGGATTTTCTAAGGGTTAAGTTTATTTTCTGGAATCACAGAAGTGAAATTCTGTTGTGATGTTTCAGAAATGGCTTCAAAAGGTGACAAACAGAAATGTTGTTCCACCTGACAACCTTAGCCTTGCGAGATTCTTAAAGAAAGATCTTGAGAGATCAAGTATGATTAAAGGAAATCATAAGATTGCATTAAAAATTTCTCTGATTTGATCAGAGGCAATTAGTTTGGTATCCTTGTGATTGCTATGTGACTTTGTTTGAAAGCAAAGATGAGACAACCTGTTATAGTGGGTGAATATTTTTTTTGAATTTTTAAATTCCAAATATATTCTTAAATTGGTGGTTCCTAGTGAGTACAAGATCACTGATCACAGAGATAGAAAACTGGTGGTTCCTATGAGGTGTTAGACCACTGGCTACACAATTATGAGATTGTGGTTCCTAGTAGTGAACAGATTACTGATCACATGTCAAGACATCATGATTCCTAGTAGTGGAGAGGCTACTGGTCATATGTCAAGACATGATGATTCCTAGTAATGAAAGAGTCTATTGACCCTATGTTAAGATGTTGTGATTCCTAGTAGTAAAGTGACTACTGATCACAGGTTAAGACATTGTGATTCCTACTAGTAGAAAGTCGACTGACCACATGTTAAGAAATTAGTGATTCCTTGTGATAAGACTACTGGCCATGTTATGAAGTTCCGAATAGTAGACTATTGAACACTGGATTTGTATTTCCTAATAGTAAGACTATTGGCTTCAGAGTGATAGGTTGGACCAAATATATTTAGGTGCCTAATTCGGTTGATGACATTCTAGGAATGTATTTACTGTGATATGATTTTGAGAGTTTCATAATCATTGTGACACAAGGATTTGTTTAAAATTTTGTATAAATTCTACAAAGAAGACCTGATTATCCGACTCCGTAATGAGGAGGATAATAGAAAGAAATGAGGGAGTACCTCCTCAGTGAAGGCCAATGTCATTGAGCATGGCAAATTTTCTGGGATGAGGAAGAAGCCCCCCCCTTGAACAAGGGCTCTTAGCTGGGGCCAAGGGGTGGTGTTGCAAAGAAGCTGGCATACAAGCCGCGGGAACCTGATTCTCAGTTCTTTGGGAAGTGCTACAACTGTGGTAACAAGGCTTTTAGTTTTACTAGGGCTACACGCCACATCTGCTCCGAGAAAGAGTTGTTTACAACTTTCAAACCGGTTACAAACGGTGAGAAGTTGTTTATGGAAAACTCTACTACCTCATTTGTTGAGGGAAAGGTGGTCCTGATGTTAACCTCCGGAAAAGAGCTAACCTTGAACGAAGTCCTGTATGTTCCGGACATTCGTTAGAATCTTGTCTCAAGGTCTCTTCTCAGTAAACATGTTTTTCGCATGGTTTTTTAAGTCCGACAAGGTTGTTCTAACGAAACACAAGTGTGAAACTTGTGTTGAAACGAAGTGGACAAGATCCCGTATGAGTTATGGAAAGGCGTTAAGCCTTCTTATAAATTCTTACGAATGTGGGGATATCTTGTAATAGTGGCGATTCCTACACCCTAACGGGTTAGGATAGGCCTGAAATCTGTGGATTGTATATTCATTGGTTATGCACATCATAGTAGTGCATATCGGTTTCTTATTCATAAGTCTGAAATTCTAGACATACACAGGAATACCATCATGGAGTCAAGGAATGCATGTTTCTTTGAAGACATTTTTCCTTGCCAAACCCTTGCAGGGGTTCCAAGGTCTTTGGAGCAATTTGATGAGCTTGCTAGTGAGGATGATCATGTTGATGATCCAGGTGATGATCAAATTGAGGTTTTAGATGAGCCCAGACAGAGTAAAAGGGCTAGGACATCCAAATCTTTTGGTCCAGACTTCTTGACTTATATGGTTGAGAACGAACCTCAAACTTTCCACGAAGCTGTGACTTCTCCTGAGAGTCCTTTATGGAAAGAAGCGATCAAAAGTGAAATTGACTCCATCTTACAGAACCACACCTGGGAGTTGGTAGATTTACCTCCAGGTTGTAAGCCTTTAGGCTGCAAATGGATTTTTAAACGAAAGATGAAGGCCGATGGGTCTATTGACAAGTATAAGGCGAGGCTCGTTATCAAAGGGTACAGGCAACGAGAAGGCCTGGATTACTTTGATACGTACTCACCTGTAACTAGGATAACATCCATTCGCATAGTGATTGCGATAGCAGCTTTGCGCAATCTTGAGATACACCAGATGGATGTAAAGACGGCTTTCTTAAATGGGGATTTGAGTGAAGAAATCTACATGGAGCAACCTGAAGGGTTTTCAGCCCCAGGACAAAGCAAGAAAGTCTGTAAACTTGTCAAATCTTTGTATGGTTTGAAGCAAGCGCCTAAACAATGGCATGAGAAGTTTGACAATGTAATGTTGTCAAATGGGTTTCGAATCAACGAATGTGACAAGTGTATTTATGTCAAAGACACTGACAGAGGTTATGTCATTTTGTGTCTATATGTTGATAATATGCTCATTATAGGTAGTAACGATGAAATGATCAAAACTACCAAGAAGTTGTTAAACTCTAAATTTGACATGAAGGATATGGGCATTGCAGATGTTATTCTGGGAATTAAGATTACCAGAATCTCTGGCGGAATTGTACTTTCTCAGTCTCATTATGTTGATAAGATACTTGAGAAGTTTAGTGGATCAGATACGAATGTGTCATCGACACCTGTAGACTTAAGTCTACACTTTACCAAGAATAATAAAGAGAGTGTCTCTCAGTTAGAATATTCTCGAGTAATTGGAAGTTTAATGTATCTGATGAGTTGTACTAGGCCAGATATAGCTTACTCGGTTAGCAGGCTTAGTAGATACACAAGTAATTCTGATGCTTCTCATTGGAAGGGCATTGTGCGGGTGTTAAGGAATTTACGCTACACTCGGGATTATGGGCTACATTATACTCGATATCCAGCGGTGCTTGAAGGATATAGTGAAGCGAATTGGATATCAGATATAAAGGACTCAAAGTTCACTAGTGGATATGTGTTCACTCTTGGTGGGGCAGCCGTGTCTTGGAAATCTTCCAAGCAAACGTGTATATCTAGATCAACGATGGAATCAGAGTTTATTGCTTTGGATAAAGCAACGAAAGAAGCAGAATGGCTTCGCCATTTCATTGAAGATATTCCACGTTGGTCTAAACCTGTGCCAGCTATTTGTATTCATTGTGATTGTCAATCTGCAATTGGTAGGGCACAGAGTAATATGTATAATGAAAAGTCTAGACATATCCGTCGTAGACATAATTCCATACGACAACTACTCTCAAATGGAATTGTCTCTTTAGACTATGTAAAGTCTAAGGACAACATTGCGGATCCGCTAACCAAAGGGTTAAGTCGAGTGTTAGTCGAAACGTCATCAAAAGGAATGGGGTTAAGGCCTTTGGAAGTTACCGGAATGGAAACCCAACCTAGTTGACTGGAGATCCCAAGATCTAGGTTCAATGGGACAACCTAATTGCGTGTAACGGTGGTATGTCACTGAGGAGGTTAAACCTCCAGCCATTCCTTTTATTAGTGATACCTGCAAGTGTAAAGGATAAGCTGAGCTTTTAATGACTCTTATGTGTTAAGCTGTTGAGCTAAGTATTGCAAGATACTTTAGTAGAGTCACCTATGTGAGTTTGAAGTGGGGCCGCTTCTAGAAGAATTGGGCAGGCCAAGATTCTTTGAAACCACTCGCTGAACCAGGCTAGTGTCCAGGGCCACACAGGGCACACCAGTGAGAACATAATGGTGGTAGGAGTAATTCCCGTGTGAGATCTATTATCTCAATTTACATAAACGGTAGAGCAGTTCAAGATGTCTTATTCACTGATCTGCCAGTAAACTCGATAGGTTTTCACTGGGAGAGGTTCAAAGCCAAAAGCTACATTCTTTGATGTCGGAGTTAGTCCATCGTACTCTCTCTCAAAGTCTTTATTGTTGAACGATATCCGTTTGTTGAGTCATTCGGTCAATTTTTATTCATGTGGGGGATTGTTAGAAAAAATAATTTTTGGGGACTTTAATTAAATATTAAAGTGTGGTGACTTTAATTAAATATTAAAGTGGGTCCTAACCATTTTTTGTGTTGGGTCCAAGTGAGCCAAAAACCATTGGGTTTTGAATAAGAAATTGCCAAGAAATTGTTTCATGATGTTAGATTCATGAATAGGATTTTAAAGAGTGTTTAAATCTTTTTTCTTAGCTAAAGGGTGTGAATCCTTTGGGTATCCATACTTTTCATTTTGTGGAAAGGGGCTATGGATGCTTGGTGTTTTAATGACTAGCCTTAAAGGCTGGAGGCTTTTCCTCTCTCCCCTATACATGTATAAATTGAGACCCTTCTGTCAAGTTTCAATATAGAAATTTTTGCTTCCACTTTACAAGTCAGTTTGCTTGATAGTTCTTATTGTGAGAGAGTGTTGTCATTGTTTTGTTCGCTAAGCTAGACAGATAGTGCTTTTGCCATAGCTGGTTTTGACCGTCGTATCCTGGGAGACAGACGCCGGGTTTCCTCAAGCACTCAACCCGTGAGGCGGCGAAATCTGTTTTAAGAAAACTGCTTCCGTGCAGGCTTCGGTTTCGTCTCTTTACCCTTTTATTGTTTTGTGTATTTCTGTTGAAATTTAATTGTAATTATCAGCATATATTCTTGGTATATAATTTGATTTCTTCATAAATCTATTTATTTAATTTTACAATTTGAACAACACATTGTTCTCACAATTTATTTATTATTTATTTTTTTAATTTTCAAACATAGAACTATTTTTCACGACCCTTGATTTGTCGTGCGAACACCGACCCACATGCAACTTTTATTTCTGGGGAATTATAATAGAGACATGTTATGTTACTATTTTATTTTAGATAAATTATAAATATTACTCTTAACATTTACTTAAAATATGAATTATTTCGTATAGTTTTTGAAATTATAACTATCTCTTGTTAATATTTTGTATGCTATAAAATTAATTAAAAAAATAAAATTATTAATTACTCTTCTATATAACAATAAAATTACATAAATTGTTAATTGAAATATATTTATGATATTATTAAAAATTACTAATTGACTTTTGGCTATTTTTTAAAAGAGAAAAACATTAATCGGCTACTAAAAGTTTAAATTTAAAATTTAAATCATAGTTAACAAAGTAAGTAATGAATATTCACTTTTGATTTAAGAATTCAAATTTCAAAAATTGTTACCTAACAAAATACACATGAAGAATTGCTCTCCAAAAAAAAAAAAAAATACTATATATATTACCTAGTTAATTAACCTTTCTTTCAACATTAATTAATTTTTTTAATTTTAAAATTATTTATATAAAAAAACACTATTGACTGACTCATCATCTATTTTTTAATAATTATTTTTTTTTCTATTGGTTAATTCTCATTTAATCATATAAATAAAATTCTAATTATCCCATAAAGAACTCTTAAGTATCCCATAAATTATGACTTTTAAATGGAAAGTTTGCTTAACCATTTCGAAATTGAAAAAAAATTAGAAGCTCTAAATTAAGAGCTCTAATAACTCTGATTGATGTGTATATCCCATGTGATGTGATGTTTTGGTCTTGATTTTTTTTTCTTATTTTTTTTGATTTTCCACATCATTAGTGCTCTTTTAAAGCTCTCAAATTAGAGGAATGTATCATTTCTGTTCAAAATTTAATATATGTGACACTATATATGGAAGAAATTCACTAAAATGCAATCATTCCATAATTTATCACTTTTAAAAAGAAGATATATTTTTTCATTTCACGTGTTGAGAGGACACTGGGAGTAAATTTGGGGTGCAGAAGGTATATAAGCATGTCTGCGCCCCCCATACGCGGACAGATGAACATTTGGTGAGACATACACTAAACACTCAACACTCTCCCTTCTCTCTATCTATCCCCTGGTGTGTGTTCTAACTTGACCGTCGGAGGGGTTTTCCGGCCACACACCGCCGGGTAGCTCACCCACATTGTGCTTTCAGGTGATCGGACAGAAACGGAGCTTGGAAGAAAGGAATACGGGCTCGCCTGAATATTTGCTCCCCGTACAATTGGCGCCGTCTGTGGGAAGCTTGACAGATAAAACCTTGTCTTCCAGGCTCATCTGATCGCCGTCCATGGCGAACAACGACGAGATTCCGTTGTCCGCCATCGATGGAGCTACCCCGGAGTTCACCCGACGGAGAGAAGGACATCCTGCCATCCTTCCAATGGCGAACTTAGATACGTTCACTGGAGGACAGTCAGGAGACGCGCGGGATAAGCGCGGAAGAAGTTATGGTCATTCACGAAGTCCAGACGGTCATTGGCGGCGGAGAGAATCACATGCCCGACGTCTAGAACACAAGTTGAGGGACCAAGACACTGTCATCCGGCGAATGGCGGTGGAGATGGAGGAGTTGAAGCGGCATGTCAAGGGGAAGGGTGTAGATGGAGTGGTAGACCACAGAGAGTGCACCCCATCCCGCCGTTCAAAGAAGTCTAGCACGCAAGATAGCACTTACCAGCCCTCACGTCCGATGACAACGTCGAGATATTCCTATTCCGCTCGTTCAGAGGACTTGCGGGCAGTCTTGAAGGAACGGGCTCGCCGGCGGGAGGCTTAAAGGGTACCGGCGTTCCAGCGGCTATCCTACTGGGTTCATGCCAAGGAGGAGGTCGGAATGCCCCCACCCCGCCTAGTGGCGCCACTCCTTGTAGATACAGACTTGACGAGGCTGAGCGCCACCCCTTTCTCCCTGGAGATAGAAACAACACCGCTTCCTGCGGGTTTCCACCAGCCAAAGTTCACGCTTTATGACGGAAAGACCGATCCGTATATGCATGTAAGCCACTTCCGACAGGTCATGGCCGGACGTAGGCGAAATGACGCTCTTATGTGCCTCATCTTCCCGTCAAGTTTGGGCGAGCTGGGCTTGAAATGGTTTGAGAGGTTGTCGGAGGGGAGCATAGAAAGGTGGCAGCGGTTGGCAGAAGCCTTTGTGACGCGTTTCAAAACCAACACCAAAACGCCAAAGGAAGTTGACCACCTTCTCAGTGTCAGGATGGAACCGAGCGACACTCTCAAGGCGTACAACTCCAAGTACTGGGATACCTTCAATGAGATCCTAGATTGCCCGGTCAACCTGGCAATCACCCAATATAAGCGCGGTCTCCCGCTCGGACATAGGCTGAGGGATTCGCTTACAATGAGCCAGCAGACATCCATGTGGCACCTAATGCAGCGCATCAATGAGCACATCCAAGTAGAGGATGATGCAGCGACGTCCACCGCGGAGACAACCTCGATGGCAACGGGCAAGTGGGCGACTGGGTTTTAAGGAAGGTCATGGGCAACGCACTAGTGCCGGGTGAAGGCAAGCTAGGGGCAAACTAGGAAGAGCCTTACAAGATAACCGGGCAAGGGGGCATACCACTTAGAGGATTTGGATGGCAAAGGCGTACCCCGGCCATGGAATGCGGCCTTATGTAATTTTTTGAGGGACTTGTTTCCCCTACACTTCTGAATGCAAATACTATTTTTGTCAATGTAATAGAAGTGAATTACTTTTGCTGAAGAGCTTTGTTGTGTCCGAAATAATAGTGGATGAGGGGCCTACTCTTCTGTTCCAGTCGAGATGATTTACTCCGGCTGGTGAGTTGATGATTTGTTCAACTCCGAGGTTCCAGCCGAGATGATTTACTCCGGCTGGTGAGTTGATGATTTGCTCAACTGCGAGGTTTCAGCCGAGATGTTTTACTCCGGCTGAAGAGTTGATGATTTGTTCAACTGCGAGGTTCCAGCCGAGATGGTTTACTCCGGCTGAAGAGTTGATGATTTGCTCAACTGCGAGGTTCCAGCCGAGATGTTTTACTCCGGCTGAAGTTGAGGTTCCAGCCGAGATGTTTTACTCCGGCTGAAGAGTTGATGATTTGCTCAACTGCGAGGTTCCAGCCGAGATGTTTTACTCCGGCTGAAGAGTTGATGATTTGCTCAACTGCGAGGTTCCAGCCGAGATGTTTTTACTCCGGCTGAAGAGTTGATGATTTGCTCAACTGCGAGGTTTCAGCCGAGATGTTTTACTCCGGCTGAAGAGTTGATAATTTGCTCAACTGCGAGGTTCCAGCCGAGATGTTTTACTCCGGCTGAAGAGTTGATGATTTGCTCAACTGCGAGGTTCCAGCCGAGATGTTTTTACTCCGGTTGAAGAATTGATGATTTGCTCAACTGCGAGGTTTCAGCCGAGATGTTTTACTCCGGCTGAAGAGTTGATAATTTGCTCAACTGCGAGGTTTCAGCCGAGATGTTTTACTCCGGCTGAAGAGTTGATAATTTGCTCAACTGCGAGGTTCCAGCCGAGATGTTTTACTCCGGCTGAAGAGTTGATGATTTGCTCAACTGCGAGGTTTCAACCGAGATGTTTTACTCCGGCTGAAGAGTTGATAATTTGCTCAACTGCGAGGTTCCAGCCGAGATGTTTTACTCCGGCTGGCAAGTTGATGATTTGTTTAACTCCGAAGTTTCAGCCGAGCTAATGTTGCTCACCAAGAAGGAAGTCGCGGAGCGGATGTTGCTCGCCTTCTTTGGAGTTCCTTGCCGAGCTGTTCTTGTCTGCCAAAAAAGAAGTGGCGGTGCGGACTTTGCTCGCCTTCTTTGGAGTTCCTTGGCCGAGCTGATGTTGCTCGCCAAGAAGGAAGTCGCGGAGCGGACCTTGCTCGCCTTCCTTGGAGTTCCTTACCGAGCTGATGTTGCTCGCCGAGAAGGAAGTCGCGGAGCAGACCTTGCTCGCCTTCCTTGGAGTTCCTTGCCGAGCTGATGTTGCTCGCCAAGAAGGAAGTCGCGGAGCGGACCTTGCTCGCCTTCTTTAGAGTTCCTTGCCGAGCTGATGTTGCTCGCCGAGAAGGAAGTCGCGGAGCAGACCTTGTTCGCCTTCCTTGGAGTTCTTTGCCGAGCTGATGTTGCTCGCCAAGAAGCAAGTCGCGGAGCGGACCTTGCTCGCCGACCTTGGAAGTTCCTTGCCGAGCTGATGTGGCTCACCGAGAAGGAAGTCGCGGAGCGGACCTTGCTCGCCTTCCTTGGAGTTCCTTGCCGAACTGATGTTGCTTGCCAAGAAGTAAGTCGCGGAGCGGACCTTGCTCGCCGACCTTGGAAGTTCCTTGCCGACCAGATGTTGCTCGCCAAGAAGGAAGTCACGGAGCGGACCTTGCTCGCCTTCCTTGGAGTTCCTTGCCGAGCTGATGTTGCTCACCAAGAAGGAAGTCGCGGAGCGGACCTTGCTCGCCTTCTTTGGAGTTCCTTGGCCGAGCTGATCTTGCTCGCCAAGAAAGAAGTCGTAGAGCGGACCTTGCTCGCCTTTTTAGTGCGGCCACCGTCTTGCAGACTAAGAACTGATGAAGAGTTACCCCGGTCAGATAGGTAATCCCAGTCACGCTTGAGCGGACGGAATTAAGGGGCAATTGAGAGGGAGATTTATGATCTGGATTGGGCCGTGGAATTGGGCCGGACAGAGTTGGGCCGGACAGAGTTGTGCCAGACAGATTTGGGCCGAACAGGTGTTGGGCCAAGTTGTGTGGCCCAGCCTTGAAGGAAGCTGCTCGGTTAAGGCAGCGCGTGGATTGACCGAGCTGCAAGGATCTGTGGTTACGAAGCCGGTCAGGTGAAAGGTCCAGTGCCAGGAAAGGCAAGGTTGGACCGAGGTACCTTTTTGCTCGGCAGGTAGGTCGACCGCAGACAAGCGTGAGTTGTCCCGAGCTCGGCTTTGCCGAGATGCCGCCGAGTCCGGTCCTCATCTGAGCTTAGCTGTTGGAGTACTTGGGCATGAAACGCAGCATAGCAGACGATGGCCGAGATGGTACTGCCCGGCTGCCGAGCTCCTAGGAGAATGGGCAGGCAGTTGGGTTAGGTGGTGCTCAGCAAGGTTTATGCTGACAGATGGGATAGTAATGCCACGTGTTGAGAGGACACTGGGAGTAGATTTGGGGTGCAGAAGGTATGTAAGCACGTCTGCGCCCCCCATACGCGGACAGATGAACATTTGGTGAGACATACACTAAACACTCAACACTCTCCCTTCTCTCTATCTATCCCTTAGTGTGTGTTCTAACTTGACCGTCGGAGGGGTTTTCCGGCCACACACCGCCGGGTAGCTCACCCACATTGTGCTTTCAGGTGATCGGACAGAAACGGGGCTTGGAAGAAAAGAATACGGGCTCGCCTGAATATTTGCTCCCCGTACACTATCTATAAAACAAAGGGTCTTTTTATCTAAACCTGAGTGCTCTAATTTTTCATAGTAAATTTTTGAATTTTTTATAATTAAAAATAAATTATAAAAATGCTAATCTATTAAGCTACCAATTTTAAATATATAAATAATCCCATAATTTATGGTTTTCAAAAATGAATGATAAATAAATGGGAAAAAAAAAACTTTCCTAATCTCCGTAACCTTCCTGAATGCATTGCCTCTCATTCAATAGTTTTATAAATAAATAAAAAAATCTAAACCATATATGATTTATGAATTTGATATGGAAAGTAAACAAACCTATATCAAAATTCAAATTTAGGAATTTGAAAAGAAAATAATCAATTTCAAAATTCAAATTTGGGTACATTAAAATATAAGAATCAATTCATATTTTCCATAGATGGCTTCAAGTGCTTCAAAATTTTAAACAAATTTCAATTAAAATATTCACTACTGGAGTTTATGTTTTTTGAAAAAGATCCCTCTCAAATCTCTAACTACTTTGTAAGAAGATTTATCTCTAATATTTAATATTTCGTATGTTTTTGTACTGTGTATTCAATAATTATTTGGATATCTAAAGCCTTCATGCATGTTTATTTGATGTAAGTCTATATTTATGAAACAAATCTCTAATCTCTTCTCTCTCATAGTTCAATGGTTTCATATATAACCATTAACAAGTTTTTGGTGTAAGTTTCTTCTTTCTCCGGGTATCTCATTTTATTATATCTACATAAAATTGTTATGTATATATTTTTTGGATTATACTATTAGTTACAATAATTCTCCTGTCTTGGGGGGGAGAGAATATGTGTATGGCTGAGATTAATTGTTATGATGTAGAGTTTGTGTATCTTGACCTTACATTGATGATTTTGGATATTTTTTCTAGGTTTATAGTCTTACTATATTACTCATACATTTTGTATCTCAAAAATTTATTTCCCATCTAATTTTCACTATTTTTGAGTGTATCATCTTTGTTTTACTTTACACAAGAAAAGTGATCTGTTTTGTTCATCAAAACCATTATACATATTTTCACAACAAGCTGATGTAACGTTCAAATATAAAGAAATATCATTATCAACCAACAAAAGTACAAAAATTGTCACGATCCGAACCAGCCCCTATAGGTTTAGCATCGTAACCAGCCAGTAATTCTTAGATTACCAAAGGCCTCTGAATAGAATAACGTATAATCAAGAGGCTGCGGAAGCAAATATATAAAATATAACGTCCATTGAGCTGTGTACACATATATGAGACAAAATAATTTAAACTTTATAAGCATAATCATGACATCACATAGGTACATAAATTATACGTCACCCCATGTACAAGTAACCAAAAACAAACTGTTCATTAAACAAGGGAAGGCAAAATGTTGAATGCTGAAAAAGACATAGCCATATAACTTGACTTGGATCAGAACCTCCTCGGGAGGTGCAAAAGGTGGTTGATAAAACGGAATCCCAGGCCATTAACTCTGGCCCCGATCACGTGTCTAGTCACCTACATACATAATATAAATTGTGAGCAGAAGCCCAGTGAATAATAACCAAGTAAAGGGTTTCCATGAATGATGTCCCATATCAACTCCAGAAAATAGATTCATATTTATTTCAGAAACAGAAGCAGATCCATATTCATAACCTTGTCCAAATCATACACAGAAATTAGAATTCATACTCAATCATACATAGTATATCGATTAGCGCTAACAGAACAGATGCAAAACATATGGTGATTATGAGTAACCAGTTCCATAAAGGAACCTCCGGATCTGGGTAACAGATAACAGATATGCTGAGCTCCATGATGGAGCCTCCAGTACAGGTAACAGATGACAGACATAATAAGTTCCATAATAGAACCTCCGATACCGGGTAACAGCTAACAGATATTACATGATACTAAGGATGCCACAAATACATGTCAGAATTTGGACAATTATTCATTATACAGAACATAACATTTCAGAAAACATATCTTATTTCATCATACAGAAAATAAATAAAGTTGAACATAGCTTTACTAAATTATTACTCATAGTTGGCTTCGGGTGTAGACAGATAGAGCAGACTAATCAAACGGTTTACGGCACGTGACCTAGGCTGCCCAATTGAGCTTCAATTAGTCAAAATCTTGAGTTATTCTTCAAATCTCCTAGCAATGGCCTTCTCTACTTCAAGTTTGGTCCCAAGTTCTTTAGTCTTTCACTCTCTCTCACATTGAGCTCAAAAGATGAGGGAATGAGGGTGTCAAAATGTGTAGGAAGAGTTAGGAGTGGCTTATATAGGCTTGCTTAGTGATAATTAATTAATTTGGCTTAAGCTAAGCAAAGTGGCATAATTAATCTAATTTAATCGTTCCGAATTGAATTTCAATTAAACCTACTATAAAATTCTAATTAACACAAAAACCAAGTCAATTTCTGAATCGGATGCTGATAAGGCCTTCAATTCGTAGGACAAAACATAAACATGAACAGATCTTTCTATAATAAACAGATATAAACACAAATAATGCAACTCATAGGCAATTATCGCAAAATTTCACTTTAATTGCTTATAATTACTTATTAAGCCTTTTTAGTCGTGAATTATACGTTAATCATGGGTCGGGATCTCTACAAAAATAAAATTGTATAATGCTAATAAAATACAATCTCTATTAAAAAAGGATGTTTTCTTAGATTAAAAAAAAAAAAAATTCTATATCTATGTTCAAGGCAATGGTGTATCTAGTTCGATGGAGGAACAATGAATAATAAAAAAAATAATAATTAATTAATTAATTAATTAATTAATAATTCAAACAACTAATCTATTATTTAACAAGATCTCAATAATCACTACAAGAATTTACACAATTGCCGACCACTTTTGCCGACCAAAAAAATTTTGGTCGCAAAAAAATGACATTTGGCGACCAAATATTAATTAGTCGCGAATGATCATTATTTTTGGCGACCAAATATTATTGGTCGCAAAAGGTTATATTTTGGCGACCAAAAAATGAGTTGGTCGCAGAAAGTGGTATGTTTTTGCCGACCAACTATAAATTTGGTCGCGGAAGGTCACATATTTTTGGGCGACCAAAAATTTGGTCGCCAAAAACTTATTTTCAACAACCAAAAAAAATTGGTCGCCAAATTAGTACATTTAGCGACTAATATTTTAGTCGCCATTGATTGAGATTTGGCGACTAAAAAAATTTGTCGGCGAAGGTACCTTTTTTGCGACTAATATGATATTTGGTCGCCAAAAGTTTGGGAAGGAAATTTGAAACGTGGAGGTGGGAATTAGGGCTGGGCATAGGGTCATTCGACTCGCACAACCCGTCCTACCCGACTCTACCCGTACGCGTATGGGCGGTTTCGCAAATATAATAGGATAGGGTGCGATTTGAAATATTTCTAATTTTCGAGTTGTCGGCGGGTTACAGGTTTGAACCGCACCCGACCAAAACAAAGAAAGGAAAAAAAACCCTAAACTCAAAAACACATTACGCAGCTCTCATCTCACACTCTCACTCTCATCTCACTCTCATCTGATCAGTCTCTCATACTCACTCTCTCATTCTCATCTCATCACTCATCTCGGCCGATCAACCTCGCAAGAGATCGACTCTCACTCATTGCAAGATTGACCGATCGACCTCATACTCTCATCGCACCGATCGACCTCCCAGGTACGGATCTCTATGTCGCTGTCTCTGTCTCTCTTTCCTCTCCGATCTCTGATTTTTTTGTGTTATTCAGATCTGTGTCACTCTGTGTGACTAAGATTGTTTGTCAATGGTGATTTTTTGTTCATTTCTGTGTCAATGGTGATTTTTTTTTTTTTTAGATCTGTGACTCTTAGTTTATTTGTTCATTTCTGATTGTGTGTTATGTGTCAATGGTGAGGACTTTGATAGTGGAGTCGATGATATTCATACTCCAAGACAGTGTAACAATAAACTGGGAAGCAAGAGATAATGCGGAGGAGTGGAGTCCAGGCTCAGGATTTGAGGGTTGTTGAACCAGAGCTCTCGAACCCCTCTGCGATTCTCCGAAGAGAGAGGGCTATTGTTGTGAATTTGGAACATATTAAAGCGATTATAACTGCGAATGAAGTTCTGGTGCCAAACCCTAAAGACCCTTTTATGGTTTCATTTGTTCGCAATCTCGAATTCAAGCTCTCTGATTTTGGTGTAAGTACTTTTCTTCATTTCTATCATGAAGTTAATTTGATTTTGATGTGATTAGTGTGACCATTCTTTGGATGATTTATTTCAGTGGGTTGATCTGTCAATATGTTGGGTGAAATTAGTGTAATTTTGTTTTTGGAATTTTGTGTCAACAACACAACATGAAAAAAATTGAGCAAGCTGAGAAAAAACTTTTTACACTTTTTTTACATAATCAAAAATTAAGACATCCTGTTTTATTAATATAACTGTTAAAAATTCGAGCTTTTAACCATGAGAATGTGGGTTTTAGTGCAATGAACTACGACTTTGTGTAAATAAGAAGAAAAGTTAGATCCATACCAATCCACCCAATCTGGAATCCTCGACTAATGTAGACCAGCACTGGGCAATGGCCATTTCCGTTTTCCTTATTATTGTATATATATATTTTGCAATATAATTGCAAAAAAGTGCTTTTTTTGGGTGATCCAATTACAATAGTTAATAAATGTAAGTGGACAGATGATAGTTACAAGCCCAAATTGTTGGTTAATTAATTTTTTTTCCTAAATATTGCTAAGCAGAGAATAATATACCCAGTTTATTGTTACTTTTATAGTGGACTTTTGATTGCAGTGTTGTAAGATACATACGATTCTATTCAATTTCTTATATAGTCATGTGAGCACATAAAGGTGAAAGATGTAGGTATAGATATAGATATAACTGGTTTCATTTGACTTTGAAGATGATTCATGCATTTACTAGTTTTTATTTTTTTATTTTTTATTTTATTTTAATTCTGATTTCCAAATTCCAAGTTGGGAAATTGTGATGGCAGGTTTTGGTGGTTAGACAAGACCTGAAGATGGGAGTATGAAAGATTGCGTCCCAATGTGCTCGTAAGATATATTTCACTCTTAACAATGTTTAAGGTTTTGCCTTTGATTGCACTTTGTATCACTCTACGATCTCTGTGCATTGTTCGTTTCACATTTATTTGACTAATTATTTATTTTTAAACCTGCAGATGCTGCTACTGGGATGTATTCAGAACTGATGCAAAGTTATGACAATGCTAAACACAGGATTACTTCATTTATTCAAGCCCTGAAATTTACTTTGATTCTAATAGTTTCTTTCCCCTCGCATTCTCTTTAATAATTAACATCCTTAATGGCAAAAACAATCTTTTGAGGAGGAACCAAACTTTGTTGCTTGCTGTAGCTGTTCAAAATAAAGATTGACAAAATGGGAAAGAAAAAAAAAAGGTTTTAAAATCTAAGTGGTATAATGAAATGGCATAATGAAATAATCTAAGTTGCACTGCACTGCACGAAACAATCTAAGTGGCATAATGAAATATGTTTCCTTTCATAATATCTCTAACTAATCAAGTTTGTTCAACACTTTGTTGCTGAATTTGTGAGTATTATTTATTTTTATTCACAGTTAAATGTTCAAGGAATTCAAGTCACTGAATAATTTCTTGGAATTATCTGCTTTTGGGAGATAATTAAGAGTAACTTTAACTTTAGTATGTTGGCTTAAAAAGACTCGAGAATTGATAAGAGTTACAGTGATTGTTTATTTAATGAGATTGCTTGTTCTGTAGATTGTCATTTCTAATCTGTCAGAACTGTAGGCTGAGTTTTGTGGGATCTTAGGAAGGCAGGAGTGCCTTTGGCTTACCTAATGGACCACATTTAGGTATGGGTTCAAGGGAAATACACGAAATAAGGGTTATGTTTTTACCATTTAGTTGATTGTTATACTATGAGCTAAGATCTTCACTGTGCTCCTATCTATGTCTAGTCTTTTTTCCTCATTCTCTACGGCTAATTTCATAACTAATGAAACTTATTTATAATTATAAGGTGCAGTGAATTTTGAAAATTTAACTACCATCAAGCTGTAGTTTGTTTTATGGTGGGCTGAATTGTTCTTATGGTCAGTAGATGTCGCCAACGATGAAATAATCCTCTCCATCAAGTATTAGTTTTGCATGCCGTATCACTATACTTTTCATATAATAGACATAATTTTATAAGTCAAATAGTGAAATTAATATTACTAACTTCAAAATTAAAGTTCTAACTTTAAAAACTGTTAGCTAAAATAATGTTGTGATTATTAATGTTTAGGTTATTCTGGTACAAGCAATAAATTATCTAAGGACAATAAAATTTGATACAGAATGACTATTAGAGTAAAGCTTAGTAATTATTAGTTTTGTTGAATGTTGACTATTTTGCATTTGGAATGATATGTGGCTTTTATGGCTTTGAGAATTCTTCTACAATTTACCTGTGTTCTTTCATTTTGCTTTTGTTCAAGTTTGAATTATTAGTTTATCTATTTCTTACCAAAAAGGTGCGCCTCACCTTGCGCCTACGCCTGAATCTGGCGCTTTGGTGTGCCTTGAGCATTTAAAATCACTGGACAGCCACTATGGATAATGACTGCATGAATGTAACTTTTTCTTCTCTAAAAGGTTAACTTAGTTTAAGTCAAAGTAAGACGATTTCCAAAAATCAGATGTTTCTTGGGTTTATTTCTGTGTGTTGTATATTTTAGTACTCCCTAGTCTAATTACATCGTGTGGTTTAAATCTATTTTCTATGAATTACTTGGTAATTACGATGTATGTTGTTTATTTTGTGTGGTACAATTTCATATGTTTTTGGATCTTCAAAAGTAAGATCTGTATCTACCACTGAAGTTGCATTTCCTCAAAAGTGAACTGTTTGTGTTCTCTGTCTTTTCTTTAATAATTGAGAGTTGTTTGGTTTTCAACCTGAAAATTGATTGGTTCTTTTCAAAAAATTCATTATATCATACTATTTCATATGCCTATCCTGGTTAATGAATGGGAAAAAAAGTACTTTTGCATGTATTCCTTAGTTTTTGAGTTAACGATGATCGGATTAGATTTATGGTTGGGCTTTACATCTGATTTGAATTCATCATTGCTTGATTGTAATTAGTCGATCGGATTTATGTAGTCTTGAAATCATCTTTGGCTTTGTTAATTGCTGCTTATAAATAAATAGATTAATGCTTGTTTCTGTTTTAGCTACATTCGCTTTCATGTTACTTTATGTGGACAAAACAAAATCATGGAAGCATAGAACATAGAGTCTGTAGATGTATCTGTGTATTTTTTGCCTAAAACAGTATATCTTCTTTAACATCAATTGCTTTGTTGGTTCTCAATCTTTATTTCTTTCTTATTTGGAAGGATCTTCTATGTGTTAGAAACTGTGTGTTAAATTGATATTTTCTCCTCTTTTTTGGTGGATAAGATTCAGTTTTTGTCACTGTCAGGGCATCTGATGTTGTGTGTTTTTTATTTTTTGGTTCAGTTTTAGTAATTTATTTGTTTTTCCCTGTTTTGTTGTCTTTTTCTTTTTTGTATTGGGATGTGATTTGTATGATATGGAAACAATTCTCTTGTAAAAGTATTTGTGCTTCATAGGTTATACTGGAGGAGCTTAATGCCATGTTTCTTCTTTGTTGTGTTAACTCTTACATAATAAGCTTCTAATTTTATTGTCTGATTATTGATTTATAGGAAAGTCATTCTTTTTAAGATTACAGGCTACCATGCAACCTTGGGATTGAGCCCAAAAGATGAGAATGTATTTGATTTGATTTGAAACATATGCACTATGTATTTTGCCGATACTAAACATAGTAACATGTTTTGTATCCTGTTCTTAATTTCTACCTTCCATGATTGAATTCACAGAAGCAATCCTGTTTTGAGGTTGAAGGCCTCGATGGAACCACCAGGGCTGACTGAGGGGCTCACAAATAGCAAACAAGAGAGCATAATAGGAACTCAAAATGGGTCTGATCTGTTCAATGAAATGAAACATCAGTTTCTGAGTTTCAAAAGGCAGAAATTCCTGTAAGCAAGCTTATAATTCTGACATCTTCTTGTTTAGCTTCACAGAAAATTGAGTTTCCCTGATGTGATGTTTTCTTTGAACAGGGAGAACTTGGAATGCTATGAAAATCTTGCCAAGAGTCAAGCACCGAAGGTATGATGGGTTTTTTAGGGTTAACTTTTTTTTAGTCCATGATATATTTTGGAGCCATCTGGGGATTACATTGGCAATTTGCCTCAATTTTGTGCTGAACTGGTTAAGATTTTCTTAACTGATGCTTGCAAGAACAGTTCATGGTCATTGCTTGTGCAGACTCTAGGGTTTGTCTCTCCTACATCCTAGGATTTCAGCCCAGAGAAGCCTTTGTAGTCCGCAATGTGGCAAATCTGGTGCCCCCATTTGAGGTACCATATACATTGCAAGCATAAATGTGGGAAAACGGAAATATATGGTTGTGATAAGTGTATTAGAAGCAAAATTCTGAATAGGCCTATGCTTTTTTATTTTCTGATGCAGAATGGACCAACAGAAACAAATGCTGCCCTTGAATTTGCCGTCAATTCTCTAGAAGTAAGTGACTTCTGTAGACAAATCTTCTGCCAAGTTGCTTTATTCTTTGTCAACCAAGGCAGAAAAAATGTGTAGTTACTATTGGTTGCTTATGGTCTGCACATTGACTGGGACTGCAGCTGACATGTTAGGAATTCAAAAATCTGAAAGAATTTGACATCATGTGTCATTCAAAAAAAAAAAAGAAGAGATAAAGTAAGAATAAGTTTGGAGAAAGGGAATTGTCTGCAAAAGTATAGCAATTAGTAACCAATTATGAAGCTTATGTTCTCATTCTGGAGTTGCTTACAGTGGACTATGATATAGTTGCAATAATGAATAATCTGGAATTGCTGATTCATGATTAAAAAATATATGTCTCTGTGTTTCATGACTAAGTCACTAATACCGTACACAAATATATTAGATGACTGGAATTGCTGTAATTGACCTCTTGATATCAATGTGTCAAACAAATTGGCCACTCTATTTGGCGACAAACTTTGATGGGAAAACATTTTGGTAAATATAAAGTTTTCTACAGGTTGAAAATATACTAGTCATTGGCCACAGCTGCTGTGGAGGTATTTGTGCCCTTATGAGCATGCAAGATGATGTAAATTCAAGGTTTGGCCAATTCCAATCTTTTCTATTTTTCATCTCTCTCTCACTCTTACACATGCGCGCAAGTAAGCAAGCAATCGCACATTATACAAGAAATCATTTGATTTTTTTTTTTCCAATTTCAAGGAAGCTGTGAGCTGTCAGTATTGCAAAGGTAAATTCCTTTTTGGTTTATGCTCTCAGGGATATTTTTTTTTTCCTTTGGTTTATGCTCTCGGATTTGGATTACCTTTATCATACTATGGATTTTTTGCATCTAGTATGTTGGGGCACCATACTCTTGTGATATCAGCTATGAACCATTTCTTGGGCTTGAGGTTTGTTCCTATTTTCTTTTCAATTTTTGCTTCTTTTGAACATCACAATGTATGTTAGTGAAATGATGACTCCAACACATCTCCGAATCTGATAAACATATTTTGGTTTGATTTGAAAGTCATGCTGAAAGTACTATATGGTTTTATTCTTGTTTTATTTTTAGAGATGGTTTTTTTTTTAAAAAAAAAAAAACAAAAAACAAACTGTTATTTCATTTATTGGTAGCCTAGTTTAAATGAGAAGTGAAAATACATTCCACATGATTCTCATGACTTTGCTTGTTCATTTACCTTCTGATTGAAAGATCTTGCCATCCTCATGGGTACTTCAGTTATAGTGGGCAGTCCTTCTTGATTATTTATGAGCAAATGAAGATATGCTGACTATATTTACAATTGCGAGCTTATAGGGGGCAGTCCCTCTTCTTGATTATTTATGAGCAAATGAAGATATGCTGACTATATATACTTTAGCTATAATAGTCAGCTTGATCTTCATCCATAACAAATGATGGGTATGTATGCAGATTATCAGCCATAAGAAGCTGGATCATCTCATAAGAATGCGGCAAATGGATATATTATGAGAATGACTTTGTTTTGGATATATTTGTTGAGATCGGAATGGGACAAATGGATCATTGTGAGAATGACTTTGAAGCAGATATGCTGAAAGATACCGCGGATTATTATTCTCGAAAGGCTTCAAACTGGATCTTGGAAGATTCCTGTCAAGATTATATGTTGAAAGTAAACATCTATTCATTTTCTTTTTTTCTTGTTAAGGTCAGATATATTTGTTTGATAATCCTATATAATTTCTAAAAAATCCTTTTGTAACTCTAGGTTGAGGAGTGTTTGAAATGAGAGAAGGATAGGGTTGCTCATTACCTACATTCTAGTAGCGAGTTGAAGTTGCTTGAGGTTTGTTCTTCCTCTTATAAAGTCATACTAAATTTCTTTCTACCCAATAATAATTAGTCTTTTAATGGTTACTTCTTTTATTTATTTATTTATTTTCAGGCCAATTTTGAAGATATGCACTTTCGCTGTTATAATTATGGGTAATTTTGTCTTCCTATAGAAAGTTCAACATGAATTGTTGTCCGTTTATGCAACCCAATTGCTCGAGCAGGAGCACTCTGGATGTCATGCATTGCTTAGGGATGACAAGGTAGTCATTTGGACCATTTTTTTTTATCAGACTTGGGCAATGTTATTATTCAAGCCTTCTTGCTGTTATTTCAGTTGCAATTAACTAAAGTTTATTAACATTTTTTTCCTGTTCTCTTGTAGGTAGAGGATTTATCAAGGATGTATAGGCTCTTTTCCAAAATACCTGGAGGTTTAAATCCGGTTTCTAGTATATTTAAACAGGTTTTGGTCTTTAACTTGCAGTACATTGTTCTGTAAAGAATGTAGCATTGTGCCTCTGGTATTATTTGTTTCTTCCCCTTGTTTATTTTGAAGTTTGGCTGGGTTTTTCTTTATGCAGCATGTTACTGCTGAAGGTACAGCATTGGTTAAACAAGCGGAAGATGCAGCCAGCAATAAGAAGGTGATGTAATCTTGATTGTGTTATTTCAGATCCCATAGTCTTTGTGCAATTTGTCTTCTGAGGAGGTGCATTTCACAAGGCTCATGATTGATCTGCCATTACATTGGACTTGGTTAACAAGTTATATACTCTTTTTTTTTTTTTTTTTTGAAGGAAATTAAATTTGGATTTTAATTAAATGAATGGCAATGTACAAAATTTAGCACTACATCTGACTTTGGGGGTACAAATAATTGTTTGATGTGGTGGCATCATTAACCAAGGTGGCATCATTAACCAAGGTTGTTCACTTAATTTGAATGATGCTTTAAAATTATAGGTTTATTATGGATTGAATGAATTATTAGGAATTGCAGGTGCATTGTTTTCCTGCTTTGGCGACCAATTTATTAGTCGCGACAAATAAATAATTTTTTTTCGTAAAAAATGACAATTGCCGACCAAGAGTTTTGGTCGCAAAAAATACATTTATTGCCGACCAAAACAGCTTTTGGTCGTGGAAACTCACTTTTGCCGACCAGAAGTTTTGGTCGCGAAAAGTAACAAATGGCGACCAAACCTTTTGGTCGCGGAATGTCACAATTGGTGACCAAACTTTTTGGTCGCGGAATGTCACGATTGGCGACCAAACTTTTTTGGTCGCGAAATGTCACAATTAGCGACCAAACTTTTTGGTCGTTGAATGTGATAATTGGCGACCAAACTTTTTGGTCGGGAAAATATCACTTTTCGCGACCAAAGTGTTTCAGCGACTAAATGAATTAGTCGCGGTAATGATATATTTTGCGACCAAAAATTTAGTCGGCAAATCCGACTTTTCCCGACCAACCAAAATTTTGGTCGCAAATTACTTTTGCCGACCCTCAATTGGCGACCAAAGTAGCGACCAAAAAAATTGGTCGCGGATAATTTTTGCCGACCAAAAATGGACTTTTAGCGACCAATTTTTTGGTCGGCAAAAGTGTTAATTCTTGTAGTGAATTGTAACATCTTAATGATCTTATAGACAACTTAAAAGTCTTATTCTATTTGAGCAAAAAATAAAAAAATATAATAATAATATATATACATATAAAGAAATTTAATTGCAAAATAAAAGTTAAATAAATAAATTGTAACAATCATTAAAAATAAAATAAACAAACAAACAAACAAAACAAAAAGTTATAAATGAGTCACCATGATATGTAAGAAGAGTTTTTTTTTTTTTTTTTTTTTTTGTGTGTGTTGTGTTCATGGCAATTAAATTGTGATATGAGTGTAGTATATAATTGAATGCTTAAAACATTTAACATTGCATGAAATGTTTTATATTATATACAATAGTATTATCTGAGTGTAGTATTAATATGTTTTTAATCTAATACATAGATTGAGACGTAGAAATCATATAGAATTATTGAAATTTTCAAATTATTAAGAAAAACTTTACATTATTAAATTTATTAATATCATACATAAATTTTGTAAGTGAGATAGTAGTCAATAACTGAGGCTATTAAAGAAAATGACTTGAAAAATATACTCATGTATGAAAAATATACTCATGTATGCAAAAAAGGATGTGGAAAGCTTCAAGGATGTGTTGGCACCGTCTGAAGGTCGATTTGAGGAGTAGCTCGAGGAAGAGGGTTACACTCTTCATTCTCTTTTCTATTTTGTTTTTTCAATTTGTTTTATATGAACTGTTTTTTATTGGGTAAAAAAATACAGATTATTTAGTAATTGACAAATGTGATTTGTTATATTATTGAATGAATTCTAACATATGGCTACTTATAATTACGAAAATATGTTCATGTTTTAACGCAAGTGCAATTTCTATAATTTACATTATTATGTCTTTAATTTTTACCAATTGCATTATAAAATATTTTTGTAATGTGAATGGTTCGGATCACCAAGGTCAGTTCTAAAATAAACCCATCAAACACAAATGTTCTCTCAAATTGGATGGCCAATTTGAAGTAATCCAAACCCTTTATTATTTAATATGGAGAACACACCATCAATGATTGTGCACAAACAAAAAAACAAAAAACAAAACAAAACAAAAACTTTTTAAATGTAATGGAGATGAAAATAATTGAAATTTATATGATTATAAATAGTTTTTTCTTTTACATTTTAATTTCAAAATTAATTTTTATTTATTTATTTACTACCGTATAGTACGGATATTATGCTAGTTTATTTTAATTAAAATATGACAATTTTGGTTTTAGAGGATCAAAAATTGAGTTTTAGAGGAATTGTGAATGTTTTATAAAATTTCACCACAAATTTAGCCGATTCCCAATATTTGTCATTTGTAGGGATAGTCATTTTCTCCCGTCCAGCTGGCAAATACATACGCTACTAATATTTAAGTTGGCAAAAATATTATTATTGTAGTTTTAACAATGAAGTTCGGCGTTGCCTTGCGGTACAAGTTTTGCGCCGTAATGTATTCATAATTTTTCTTTGGTATTTTCTTTTGAGAATTTTTCTTTGTTTGAGGTAAGCTTTATTTTATTAGAATGGATCCTTTTGTAAGTGTCATTTAGCTTTCCCGACCTTTATGAAAATTTTCATTGATAAAAAAAGAAAGAAAAAAAACGATAAAATTGGACATTTAATAATAAATTACTATCCTTTTAAACCAAAATTTTATCTTTTAACTTTTTTAGCACCAAACTGTTTGTCCCTAAAAGTCTTTTTTATGACTTTTCGAGACAACTTTGGTCCCCAAATATGTTTTAGAACAAAAATTTTACTTTAAAGAATAAAAAATTTAATCCCTAATATCTATCTATCTATTTATATATTATATAATTTATCTATCTATTTATATTTATATATTATATAAGCAAAATAAGGGTTTTAGTGAGAAAGACTCTAAGGCCTCCAAATGTCTAACCTCAATTTCTTATTTTTCTAATTTAAAAAAATAATAAACCATTCATGTGTCTCACATAATTTTCGAATTAAAAAATAAAAAATAAAAATTCTTCAAGGCTACCTTCTAAGATTGTTGGCTAAAAGATAATCATTTATTAAATTAGTTTAAAGTCCTTCTCTCATTTTTAGTAATCGAAGAGATCCACAATATAATTTTATGATGTCTAAAGTCCCTCAACTCCCACACCCATATATCACAGAGAAATTTGACTGAAATCAAACCTCATTTGCAAACTAAATTTATAAGGCAGAACAAGATCTGAGAATCAAAGATGCATAAATAGATACATATGTAAGTATGTATATGTAGAGAGAGAGAGAGAGAGAGAAGGGAACCTCCATGGGAGAACCTAGAGCCGAGCTTGGCGTAAGAAGAAAGCTTGACGTCGAGATCGCCCTCGATCTTGCGAGCCTCCTTTCTCAATTCCTCCCAACCCGACTCCTGCAATAGCTCCATAGTTGGATCTGTCATTCGATCTCAGGTGAGATTGGACCCGACCCATTTTTGCTCCTTTGTCTTATGTGTTGTGTTGCTCTCTCTCTCTCTCTCCTTCTCTATGTATGTCTCTGTGTATGTATTTTTATATACTAGTCAAGAAGAGTTTGGTTGTTACTTGCAATTGGAATCGAACACTCCTTTTACCCTGCGAAATTTATATAGAGAAATTCTAATATAAATACGTTTTTTATGAGAAAATTAGTCTAAGGTCATTCCCCCATTTTTAGTAATGGAAGAAGTCCACAATATTATTTCTCTGGGTTTGAAGGAATTTTCTCTAAATTTTTGTGAATTTCTCTGGGTTTAAGAAAATTTTCTCTAGGTTTTTATGAATTTATCTAAATTTGAAGTAATTTTCTCTGAGTTTGTGTAAATTTCTCTGGGTCGGAAGGAAAAATTAAAAAAGGCCATTGTTGATCAGAGCTTTTACAGATATTTATGGGTACTTTTTGAAAGCTGTTTTGGAAGATCTCTTTCTCTCTCTCTCTCTCTCAATTTACTTGATGGGTTGGGTTCTTCTTCCGCTTTTCTTCTGTGGTGGTAGTATATCATAATTTGTGCTCTTTCTCAGATTCTCTTCCAGAGAAATTTGGTGTTGGAGATATGTAAAATTTCCCTGTAATGTGTCCAGAGAAATTTGGTGTAGGTGATGTGTAAAATTTTCTCTGTGATGTGTCTAGAGAAATTTGGTGTTAGTCCAGAGAAATTTAGAATTTTCTCTGTGATTTGTCCAGAAAAATTCTCTTAATTGAATTTTCTTTGGATTGATATTAAAGAACCTTAGATATTATGAAAATATTGAGTGTCCTTTATGCTATAAAATCTTAATACTATGGACCTTAAAAAAAAAATCCCCTTTATTAAAATCAAATATAGAAACATGATTTGTTGACCTTCTAATTATTTGTCCATTTTCTAAAATCTCTACATAAAATTCTTCATTCCTTAAAATAAATTAAATAAAAGTCAATTCAAATTGTTTTGTTTGATTTATTTTGCTTCCTTATAATTAATTTGAAAAACTGATTTGGTTGTTTTCCTATAGTTAAATTGTTTCCTTATAAATAAATTAAATAAACTGATTTGGTTGTTTTTCACACTAAATTTGTGAATTTTTAAGTTTAAAAAATAATTTAGAAATAAAAAAATTATGATTTATGATTTAGAAAAGGAAAGATGAAAAAGATCCTTTTTTGTACACTCTTTTTCTAAGAAATTCTTTCTCATACCCCAAAACCCTAGCCGTCATACATTGTGGATGTTTGGGAAGTGACTATTTTTTAGACTTTTAGACTTTTTAATTATTTTAGTTTTTATGTTTGAAAAGATGAATTGAATTTTTTGATTGATTGTTATATTAAAAAATGTGTTTGAAATGATATTGAGATAAAAAATAATTAAATTATTTCCAAAAAGTTGTGTCTCACGTGATGTAGTTGTGCAAGTACATGATGATTGATTTGTTAGGGTATGAAATGACTAAATTACCTCCATATGTTGGAATGCTAAGTTGGTGGGTTAGTTAAAAATTAAAAGGGCAAAATCGAAATTTCAAATTTGCCCTGCACAGTCACGACACTCTGCCAAAAAAAAAACTCAACTACAATTGGGCTTTTTGGTTATTTGTTTGAACGAGGCTAAAATAGCCTCTCAACCTCCTTTCCAAACACTACCATTATATCTTCTCCAAGTCATTCACGTCATTCTCATCTTATAAATATTATATTCATGCAAGGATGCAACTCATTATTTTTTCCTATCTTTATGAAACAATTGAAGATTAGTTAATATTTTGTTTATGTATTCTTTAAACATACTTTTTCATTTTTTAAGTACACTTTTTTTTCTTTTTTTCTTTTTTAAACTTGTGAGCGTTTTTTGTTTGTACATTTCATATTTTATGTATGATTTGTCTCTCTATTCACTATTGATCATTATTTGTTTTTTTGCTTACAACATTTTTTTTTTTTTTTTTGAAAAATATTATTTCACTAGATTTGTATGCAAAATTTTATCCAAAATGATGTAATGGTGTCATTTGTATAATAAAAAACATGTCAATGGATTATTTACTATAAAGTGATGAAAATCCAACCATATCATTATTAATATTTTTTTTTGTATTGATTTTATGTTTCTTTTTTTATTTTTTACTTTTAATAGTTTGTGACATCATGATATGTGTTAATTGATAATTGGTATAGAGCATTACTTCAAATTTACGTAATAATTTTTTCTTTAATATTTTTAAAATTTCACTTTAATATTTTTATCTGCAGTTGATTTTGTTTAAAAATATAAATTCAAAAAATATTCACATAAAGAAATGTCTGTTTAATTTTGTTTGAATTGATTTTTGTTTAATTATGTTTAAGAATATCTGCAATTGTCTAGATTAAAGTGAAGTTACAACCATAATTACAACACTAAAAAAAAATTACATTTAATCTATTTTTTCAAAGCTATTAAAAATGCATAAATATGTATATTTTATTATGAAAAAAAATTACTAATGATATATGTTTACCAATTAAAAAAATATTTACATAAACAAATTGGTCAAGTAACTCTTCAATTTACATTGATTGACATAAATCTAACATGGCTTAAAAATAAATTTAAATTTTAAAAAAAATTAAAATGTCTTTACAATTTACAATCATCTTAAATTTATTTTATCATATTCTATCAATTGACAAACTAAATTTTACTAATACGATAATATTTTTTCTACTGTATTTACTGAAATAAATATGTCAAATGTGTCATTGTTATATTTTTAGTAGGGGTGCAACTCGGACGGGTTTGGTTGGGTTGGGTGGTTGTCCAAGCCTAGCCCAAGTTATGCGTAGATCTGTCCAGGCTCGAATTGTAACCCGAGGTTGCATGCCCAAGCCCGACCCGAGTTAAACTTGAATTGCCCGAGTTGTCCGAATTATAAATGAATTTCAGTTTTTTTTTTTTCAGCTACATTATTAAATTATTAAAATTTGACTCTATTTACTTTTTTTTATATAGAAAATCATTAATACCACCAAAATAAATAATTTATATAATGTAAAAGATATGCCGCTATAGTAGTCCCTACAATTTATGAGTGAAAATAAAAAAAAGTAAGATTTTATGTTATTCGTATATATAATAACATATATTCAATATGATGTAATAATCTAAATTACTTTAATAATTTATATATATATATATTTAATATTTTTATATATCTATATAAATATATATAATTCGGGTTTCAGGTTGGTCGGGTTGTTTAACGTCTTTGTCCAAACCCATCCAAATTTAATTCGAGCTTTTGAATTTTTGCCCAAACCCGTACCGAATTCAAAAATATGTTATTGTCCAAGCCTTAAAAAAATTCGAACTGGATTCGGATTGCTCAGGTTGAGCCCGCCTAAGTTGATCTCCTAATTTTTAGCAACATGTACACATTGAGACTTGAAGAATGAATTAATTAAATAATTACCATAATACATGAGAATGTAACTCACCAACTTATACCATAGGAGCCGAACAATTTATTGCCTTACCATTCCTCCGAATAATTTAGGCATCAATATAGAAATACAATTAATTAATTAACACCACTAAGAAATGTAATTCACAACCTTAATACAGGCCATTGCAGTCAACTCCAAGGCTATTCATGCAATTGCATAGTAAGTTTGAATTGTGAAAATAAATGTTAAGTGACTGAATATGTTATTTTTTATTTAATTTTAAACATAAATTAGTATTTAGAACTTCTCACGCAGCCTAAATACAAATATTCATTACACTCAAATTATTTGAGTCAAGTCTGCTCAAATTACATCATAATTTATATAGCGTTGTTGTTAACATTTTTGGAAAAAAAAAAATTAAAACTATTATAAAGATTTATGCATTTAAATGTGCCAACTCACACATTATAGGCATTAAAAGCACAAAATTCTACTCACCACAGATTGCAAATAGAATGAAATTTCTATAGTTAAGAGTAAACTTGTCATCCCCTATAAATACTACTCAAATAGCTTGGTTTTTACATATAGTTAGCAAATAATAGTATCACAACTAACTTGTTCAAGGCTAATAGGCTCAACATATATTGTCGAGAGACATGGCTGATTTCAAAGTGATTTTTTCAGTTATTTTATTTGTTCTTGCATTTGGGTAGTCTCTCCCTCTCTTCCTTTCTACCTCTCGTCACTCTTTAGTGTTGTTTGTTATAACTTGAATGGGTACAGTATTTTTTGTCACTAAAATTTCTCTGTTGTCCTCTTATCTCAAAACACTCACAGCCATTTCAATTAGGTCTCATAATTCTCATATCTTGAGATTCTCACATGATTTTATAATTATGAGTTTTTTAAACAGGACAAGAAGATTTGGGGACAAATGATCATTCACCATTTAAATTGGTAAAATGTAAGAGGTGTCAAATATATATATAATTGCATGATTGGTGATGAAACAATTTTACTATTGGTAGGTTTGCTAATCTCAAGTGAGGCAAGAGGAACATTTGCAGAGCATGAAGGAGACATGAAACAGGCATTGATGCCAACTACTTTTATTTGTAGAACTGACCAAGATTGCAAGAATACATGTGCATTTTTCAATTGCTATGGTTACTCATGCAGTTTTCCCAAGGTTGGAGCCCCTAATAAGTTGTGCTTCTGTAGTTTGTGTCCACCACCATCTCCTCCCTCTGAAGTTCCATCTTAGTGGTTCCCCAATTTTAATGTTGAATCTCAAGTTTCTTCATTCTTATTGTACTACCTACTATCTCTGAATCTTCAATGATCAATAAAATATAATTTAATGAATTCCCTTAGAAGTTGATTTTTTTGTTTTTGAAAAAAGTGCATATTTTGGTACTTTGAAAATAAAATGTGTGATGTAAATTTAAACTTGATGTCGTGTTAGAGGTAGACAAAGAATGACTATTTGATTCACTCATTTTACTTTCTGAGTAATTTGTATGATGTGTTTTTTTGGGTGTGAATGCTCTTAGGTGACATATGAAATGATTTTTTGAAATGGTAAATTACATTTTTTTTATCCTTCTAGTTGACTTAAAGTTCTCTTTTAGCTCCTGAGAGGGAAAAATATGGTCTGGATTGGGCCATGGTAATACCAGGCAAATTGTGGGCCGTACACATTTGGGTCGTGGTATCCTGGGTCCACCCAGAAGTGATTTTTGCTCGGCAATGGCAGGGGCATGTGGAACCGAGCTACTTTACCTTGTCGGCACGGAGGCCGGTCAAGTAAGGGTTCCACGGTTTATGCATTGCGCGGTTGGAAAGCACGCATCCATAGCTCGGCGTGAAGGCTCATGCCTGAAGCTCGGTAGGAAGGACTTTGGTTGACCGGTATGACCAATCTCATGCTTGGCTTCGCCGGAATGCAGTTGAGCATGGCTGGAAAGGAGCTCAGTTGTTGGGGGCACCTGAGCATGAAACACAGCATGGCCGTTGACAGCCGAGATGCTATAGCCCGGCTGCCGAGCTCCCAATATAGTGGGCTAGCAGTCAGGTTAGGTGATGTTCAGCAAGATTTGTGCTGACAGATGGGATAACAGCGCCACGTGTCAAGAGACGAATGTGAGTAGATTTGGGGCGCAGAAGGTATATAAGCAAGTCTGCGCCCCCCATGCTGGATAGATGAACATTTGGTAAGAGAAACACTTACACTCAACTCTCTCCTCACTCTCTCTATCCTCAGGTGTGTGCTAACTTGGTCGTCGGAGGGGTTTTCCGGCCACACACCGCCAGGTAGCTCACTGCTGTTGTGCACGCAAGTGATCGAACAAAAACGGAGCTTGGAAGAAAGGAATACGGGCTTGCCTGAATATTTGCTCCCCGTACAATTGGCGCCGTCTCTGGGAAACTTGACAGACAAAACCTTGTCTTCCAGGCTCATCTTATCGCCGGCCATGGCGAACAACGACGAGATTCTGTTGTCTGCCATCGACGGAGTCACCCCGGAGTCAGGCAGACGGAGAAAAAGACATCCCACCATCATTCCTCCAATGGCGGACCTAGAGACTTCTCCTGGAGGACATTCAAGAGATGCGCGGGATAAGCGCGGAAGAAGCTTTGGTCATTCACGGAGTCCAGACGGTCATCGACGGCGGAGAGAATCGCACGCCAGACGACTGGAACACAAGCTTAGGGATCAAGATGCCGTCATCCGGCGAATGGCGGAGGAGATGAAGGATCTTAAGCGGCATGTCAAAGGAAAGGGTGTAGTTGGAGTGGGCGACCACAGTGAGCGCACCCAACCACGCTGTTCAAGCAGTCAGAGCCAGCGGCGTACTCTGTCCATCTCAATCACCAGAAGTTACAAGATTGAAGATTCCGACGCGCACGAAGAGAAATCCAGCGCACAAGATAGTACCTACCGACCCTCACGTCCGGCGACGACGTCGAGGTATTCTTATTCTGCTCATTCAGAAGATTTGCGGGCAGTCTTGAAGGAACGAGCTCGCCGGCGGGAAGCTCAGAGGGTGCCGGCTTTCCAACGACTATCCTATAGGGTTCATGCCAGTGAAGAGGTCGGAATGCCTCTACCCCACCTGGCTGCGCCTCTCCTTTTAGACACAGACCTGGCGAGGCTTAGCGCCACTCTTTTCTCCCTAGAGATAGAAACAACACCGCTTTCGGCTGGGTTCCACCAGCCAAAATTCACGCTCTATGACGAAAAAATTGATCCTTATATGCATGTAAGCCATTTCCGACAGGTCATGGCTGGACACAGGCGAAATGACGCCCGTATGTACCTAATCTTCCTGTCAAGCTTGGGCGAGCTGGGCTTAAAATGGTTCGAGAGGTTGCCGGAGGGAAGCATAGAAAGGTGGCATCAGTTAGCCGAAGCCTTTGTGATGCGCTTCAAAACGAACACCAGAACACCAAAGGAAGTTGACCACCTACTAAGTGTCAAGATGGAACCGAGCGACACATTGAAGGCCTACAACTCCAAATATTGGGAGACCTTCAACGAGATCTTGGATTGCCCGGTCAACCTTGCAATCACACAATACAAGCGTGGTCTCCCGGTCGGACATAGACTGCGGGACTCGCTTACCATGCACCAACCGATATCCATAGGCCAGCTAATGCAGCGCATCAATGAGCACATCCGTGTGGAGGATGATGCGTCGGCATTTACCGTGAAAACAACTCTGGTAGTAGCGGACAAGAGGTCAGCTGGCAAAGTCCACGCGCTCGGACAAGAGTCTAGCCGATTAAGTGACCGCGCTGAGGAATCGGACCGTGGCTCGAATCGAAAAAATCGGGGTAAAGGACGTCGAAATGACCGGGATGACTGCCCCCAGGATGACGTAGCTGATGCAAACAGAAGGTTGAAAGCAAGGACAGGCATCACCACGGTCTTTAAGATTCCAATCTATCGCATACTTAGTGAAATCCGTGACGAGGAATATGTCCGGTTTCCTACTAAGTTAGGCGATGCACAGAAGGGCTTCAATCCGAGGTACCATTGCATGTTTCACCAGGAGCGAGGCCACCGGACAGAGGACTGTTTGCCTTTGAGGCAACATTTGGAAGAGCTAATCGCAGCCGGACACCTAGATCTTTACATTGATGGGGGCGTGAAGGCCAATCAAGCTCCGGTTGACCCGCGGGGACCGGATGGCCGAGATGCGCCTCCACAAGGGGTTGTTAATGTCATCCACGGCATAGTGGAACCGGCGCGTGTATGCGAGCTCCAAGGTATGATCAAGAAGGCAGAACACATGAGGACAGGTTTGTCGGTTCGGCCTGCGATCAAGAGGGGGAAGACTGAAGAGAAAGATGTGATCAAATTCTCCTCAAGAGAACTGGAGCGCATTCAGACGCCGCACAACGATGCCCTAGTGGTTACACTCCGCATCAAAGAATTTGATGTCAAACGGATCTTGATCGATTAAGAAAGCTCGGTCGAGATCATGTACTACGACGCTTTCAAACAGCTCAAGCTCCGGGATACAGATTTGGCCTCGACAACTTCGCCACTGGTTGGTTTCAACTCACAACCGGAGTGGCCTTTGGGAAAGATTATCCTGCCGGTCAAAGCGGGATCCGTGGTCAAACAAGTGGAGTTCTAGGTGTTGCAGGTGCCATCCACTTATAATTTTATCCTTAGAAGGGGATGGCTTCACACTATGCAAGCCGTAGCGTCAACCTATCATCAGGTGATGAGATTCCCCTCGGTTATGGGGGCAATCGAGGAGATTTGGGGCGATCAAGTCATGTCGAAGCAATGCTTCATGGCGGTCAACGGGAGCCGAGCTGCTAAAGGCTTCGTTCAAATGATTGAGGGATCGGAAGACCGGGGAGTTCTTGACGATGTGGGCACCAAGGCCGAGGACAAAGCTGTCGAGGAATTGGTGGAAGTACGCATTGATACAGAGCATTCGGACAAGTTCTTCTTGCTCGGCTCAAGCCTTACAACCGAAGAAAGGACCGACATGGTTGAATTTTTGATGGCCAACATCGAAGTCTCGTATGGTCACCTTACGACATGCCCGGTCTCGATCCGAGTTTTATATGCCATCATCTTAATGTCTTCCTGGGAGCAAAACCGGTCATTTAGCACACAAGGAGATCGGCGCTACATCACGCCGAGGTAGTTGCAGAGGAAGTGAAGAACTTGCTTGAGGCGCGAGCAATTCAAGAAGTGCACTACCCTCGGTGGATTTCAAACATGGTTGTAGTGCCCAAGAAGAATGGGAAGTGGCGAGTTTGCGTTGACTACAAGACCGTCAACCGAGCTTGTCCGAAAGACAGCTTAAATAGACCAGCTTGTGGACTTAATGGCTGGACATAATAGGCTCAGTTTCTTGGACACCTACCGCGGCTACCATCAGATTGCCATGCATGGGCCCGACCGAGAGATCACCTCGTTTACCATACCAAGGGAACTCTTCTGCTACCGAGTCATGCCTTTTGGTTTGAAGAACGCCGGGGCAACTTTTCAAAGGATGGTGACCAAGATGTTCGCACCTCTGCTAGGCCGGACAATGGAGGCTTATATTGATGATATGGTGGTTAAGAGCCGGTATCAAGCTGACCATTTGTCCGATTTGGCCGAAATGTTCGTCATTCTCAAAAAGCACAAGCTACGCCTGAATGCGTCTAAGTGTGCCTTCTGCGTGGGATCCGGAAAATTTTTGGGTTTCCTAGTCACGAACCAAGGTATCGAAGCAGACCCTACACAAATCCGAGCGGTGCAAGAGTTAAAATAGCCTAGCTCGGCTAACGATATACAGCATCTGGCCAGAATGGCCGCCGCGCTTAACCGATTTATAAGCCGGTCATCAGATCGCTGCCGCCCTTTTTTTCAAACCTTGAAATCAAAGTTCTCATGGGATAAAGAGTGTGACCGAGCTTTGGCCGAGCTCAAGGAGTATTTGTCTTCAGCGCCGTTGTTGGTCACACCGGAGCCCGGAGAAGAAATTTATCTTTATCTGGCCGTATCGCAGCATGCAGTCAGTGCAATGCTTGTCCGGTCGGAAGGAATCAAACATCTACCCATCTTCTACGTCAGCAAATCCTTGCTACTGGCAGAGTCGAGGTACTTGCCGCTGGAAAAACTTGCGTTAGCTTTGATGATGGCTTCAAGGAAGTTGGCACACTATTTCCATGCGCATACCATCATCGTCTTGACCGAGTTCCCTCTCAAAGCTTTGTTTGAACGGGCAGACTTCTCTAGTCGGATTCTTAAGTGGGCGGTCGAATTGGGACAGTTTGATGTGAAGTTCCAGTGGCGCACAGCCATAAAAGCCTAGACTCTGGCCAACTTCGTTGCTGAATTCTCACCTGGAACTCATCCGGTATGCCCAGTCGATATTGCCGTGGCAGATGAAGAGGTGAATGCAAGCTCGACCGAAATACCATAACTTGGCGGCATTGGCAACACGGAACTTGCGCGCCCCGCCGAAGCCCCTTCAGTTAATACGATACTACAGCCCGGTGATGCGATGACGGAGTTGGCTATCACTGACCAACCCGCTTTGTCCGACACCACATCACCGAGGAGGGAAGAAATGGAACCGCTCAGCACAAAGCCTGTGGCCGGCATAATACCGCAACCTGGTGATTCGCCTACGGACTTAGGCATTATGGATCAACTTGCTAAGTCCGGCGCCGAATCACCAAGGGAGGCTGAAGTGGAACCACTTAGCACGGGACCGGAAGCCGAACAGCTAAGCAACCGTGAACCCATCAACCTTCAAGCTTCTCAGGACCCCTCAGAGTGTTGGAAGCTCTTTGTCGGCGAAATGTGAAAACTTTTTATTGATGGAGCCTCGAACCGTCACGGTGCTGGGCTGGGTATAGTTCTGATTTCGCCAGACGGACTGACTATTGAACATTCTATCACCCTTGGCTTCCCAGCATCCAACAATAAGGCCGAGTAGAAGGCGCTATTAGCCGGTCTCAAGAGCGCGCTTCGGATGCAAGCATCTAAGCTAATGGTTTACAGTGATTCCCAGCTTGTGGTTAACCAAGTTTCTGGGGTTTACAAGGCAAAGGATGACAGAATGATGAAGTACCAAGCTCTGGTCAGAGACCACATCAAGCGATTTTAGGCGATCAGCGTCCAGCAGATTGGCTGAGAAGAAAACTGCCGAGCAGATGAGTTGGCCAGCCTTACTTTTATGGTCGACAACATATCTCCCAACCCTCTTTTGATTGAATTCCTTTCGCGGCCTAGCATTCAGGAAACCGGGTAGACAGAAGTACTCTACGTCGAGCTAGGTCCTTCTTGGATGGACCCTATAATTATCTTTCTTAGAGAACAGACCCTTCCAGCCGACAAGAAGGAAGCGCATAAAGTGCGGGTGAAGTCTGAGTGGTTTTGGCTCTCTCCATCAGGCGCTTTATACAAGAAGTCTTTCACCAGCCCCTACCTGAAATGTGTGCACCCTAGCAGCGTGGAAGCCTTCTTTTGCGAAATTCACGAAGGCATCTGTGGCAGTCATATAGGGGCAGGTCCTTGGCCTACCGAGCTATTTCGTAAGGCTACTGGTGGCCGTGCATGCAAGCCGACGCCCATAAATATGTTCGCAAGTGTGAGAAATGCTAGAAGTTTGCCCACCAGATCCACCAGCCGCCCAGGGAACTTCTTCCCCTCACTAGCCCATTGCCCTTTGTGATGTGAGGGCTAGATATAGTGGGGCCGCTCCCAACAGCACCAGGCAACCGGAAGTTCTTCATCACGGCTACAGACTACTTCACCAAATGGGTTGAAGCGGAGCCTTTGGCAATAATCAAGGAGAAAGACGTGAAGGGGTTTGTCTGGCAGAATGTGGTCACGCAGTTTGGCGTCCCTAAAATTCTGATCTCTGATAACGGCACCCAATTTGACGGCCGCCTATTTAGGGGGTTCTGTGAAGATTTGAAGATCGAATTCCACAACTCTACTCCGGCTTACCCGCAGTCCAACGATCAAGCCGAGGCTTCGAACAAGACCATTCTTGATGGACTGAAGAAGAGGCTTGAGAAAGCCAAAGGAAAGTGGGCTGAGGAACTCCCCAGTGTCCTTTGGGCATACCGAACAACCCCGCGGCGATCTACCAGGGAAACTCCTTTTGCTTTAGCATATGGCATGGAGGTGGTCATCCCTTTGGAAGTTGGTATGCCCACCCTCAGAAGTGAAAGTTTTGAGCCTGAGCTGAACGCCGAAGCCATTGCCTTGGAATAGGACCTAGTGGAAGAACGCCGGGAAAAGGCTCTTATCCATGTGGCCGCCTACCAACAAGAGCTTTCAAGAAAATACAACAAAATCGTGCACCCTAGACCGTTCAAAGTGGGTGATTGGGTCTTGCGGAAGGTTATGGGCAATACCCTGGTGCCAGGCGAAGGAAAACTAGGGGCAAATTGGGAAGGACCCTACAAGATAACCGGTCTGGCGAGCAAGGGGGCATATCACTTGGAGGACTTGGATGGTAGAGGAATACCCCGGCCATGGAATGCAGCCAACCTCAAGTTGTATTATTTCTAGCTTTTGCTCTCTTTTTTGTGCAAAGGAATTTTTTGCCTTACATTTCATGTAATATTCATTTTTGTCAATATATAGAAGTGACTCATCTTTGCCTTAGCATTTTTTGTTGCTTTGAGTTTTGCGTATTCTCAACCGAGATGATTTACTCCGGTTGAAGGAGTTAATGTTTTGTTCAACTTAGGTACCCTCAACCGAGATGTTTACTCCGGTTGAAAGAGTTGATGTTTTGTTCAACTTAGATATTCTCAACCGAGATGTTTACTCCGCTTGAAAGAGTTGATGTTTTGCTCAACTTAGGCACTCTCAACCGAGATGTTTATTCCGGTTGAAAGAGTTGATGTTGTGTTCAACTTAGGTATTCTCAACCGAGATGTTTACTCCAGTTGAAAGAGTTGATGTTTTGCTCAACTTAGGCACTCTCAACCGAGAGGTTTATTCCGATTGAAAAGTTGATGTTTTGTTCAAATTAGTTCGCCTCAACTGAGATGATTATTTCGGTTGAAAAGTTGATGTTTTGCTCAACTTAGGTATTCTCAACCGAGATGTTTATTCCGGTTGAAAGACTTGATGTTTTGCTCAACTCTAGGTGTACTACCGAGATGATTTATTCCGGTTATATGAGTTAATTAATGAAATTTGTCTTGCCGAGATATTTTGTCCGATTGAAGTTACTCAGCTCTAGGACCGTGCAAACACTTGGTGAAACTAGATCTTTTTTATTAATGAAAAAAGTAGTACAAAAAGAGGGGCAAAGAGCCCGGTTACAGGTGCAAAGCAAAAAACAAAGAAAAAAGAAAGCTAAGCTAGGAGGGAAAGGTTGGTGAATTCATCCTCGGTTGCCTCCAAGTTGACCGTTGGAGATTGGTCTTGGGCACCGGGCTCACTTTGGCCGGGCTGCTCCTGCTCTTGGTGGTCCTCTCCCTCAGCATCTGCCTCGGCCTCTTTTTCAAGACCTTCTTCGGCCTCAGCCTGCAACGCGCTGAACACGTCGTTGGCATATGGAACGAGATAGGTCGGTAGGAAGGCAGGTGGCGAAGTGGCAAACACGTCGGTATCAGGACCTTGACCGAGATGTTCGTAGGCAGACTTCCAGCCCGCTTTGAAATAAATGTCTTGAGTTGCGAAGACCTACTTCTTGTAGCTGTCCTCGGCTTCCTTGAAGCCGGCATTGTTGGCATCTTCGCACTCTTTCTCCCTTGACTTCTTGAGTGCATCCAGCTCGGCTTGGAGCTCATCCCTCTTTTTCTCGGCTTCGTCAAGCTGGTCGAGCAACCTGTTGTTGTCAGCATTGGCGATTTGAAGCGAGGACTTTGCTCGGCCAAGCTAGGTTTGAAGGCTTTGGACTTGGCTGGCGGAGTCATTCGCCTTTTGCCGCAGTCGATGGATGCACTCCATGACCAAGTGTTGCTTTTGGATGGCCTGCAAGAAGAAAATTTGATCAGAGAAGATACCGTACAAACACTTGTAAAAATTTCAGTAGAAGATTGAGATTCTTACCCTGGTCATGGACTTCACGGTGGAATTCACCAACCGGGTGTCAGGGATGTGGTCGCTGCCAACCACGTCGCTCGGCAGCCGAAAGGCTTTTGAAAAGTCGAAGGCGAGCAAGTGCTCCTTATCACCCTTGACGGAAGCGTTAGCCGGGATGTCTTTACCCTGGTGCTTTAACTGCGGTCGCCATGATGGTGTGTGGTCGGCGGTGACGGCGGGTTGCTCGGTGGTTAGCTCGGTAACCAGCTCGGTAGATGGGTCTGCGCGAGGTCTTTTGCCAGCCCGGCAAGTCTCTTGTCTGACCTACCCAGCGGCTGGAGATGCCAAGGCAACCACGGGGCCGCTGGATTGACCGGCAGCTGGTGGGTGGGTAATGATGCTCGGTATCTCAGCTGAGGTTACTGTGAGGAGGTTCTTGATGCGGCTTCATTTTGCCATCTCTTGTTCTTCGGTCAGCCGGATTAGCGGCACGTCCGGTAGAGTTGGGTTTGGAGGAGATGTTGGAGCACGGAGAAAGTCTGTAACTTTGCTCCGGCGTGGAGCTGAGTATCTGTAGGTTGAAGTGTAGCCGAGCAACTCGTTACAATCCCGGTGGCTATAACGGAGCACAATCCAGATGGCTTCTACGTTGGGATATTGGTAGTTAGATTGCAAGGCTTGAATTGCTGCAAAAGAAACACGAAAAATGGTTAAGTACAGAATGTTGAAGGCAGGAAATTAACCGAGCAAATTAGCGCGGCTTACATGTGGAACCAAAGTTCTTGCTGATGAACCAGCCCGGTACATCGGCTGTTTCATAATTGCCAGACATCCAGAAGAAGTCGTCATCATGTAAGTCCTTGTCTGGGGTGCCGGTTACTATTTTCTCTTTGCCCGGTCTTATTTTTAAATAATAGGCCAGGCCGTCGCCGGTGTGCCCAAGGGTGTATTGTCGTAGTATCTCGGCTAAACCTAAGTTTGTTCCTAGCCGGTTGTTTAGCTCGTGCACGCCATTGATTATTCGGTAAGTATTGGTCGAAACTTGGGTGGGTGCTAGCCCAATGCGGCGCAGAAATTCGGTCATCAAAGGGTTGACTGGGAAGCGGAGGCCTCCTTCAATTACTAACAGCACGGTGAAGGGACATTGGTCAAGCCTGCCCCAAGGGGTTATTTCCATCTCGGCGAGCTCTAAATGGACATCTGCCGGGATACCGTATTCTTCCCTGAAGGCGGCCAAGGCAGCAGGTGTGTCCACAAAGAAACGGAATTTCCCCATGTGTGGCTGACTAATTTAGCTCGGCTGAGGTGGCTTGGCACAGGCTGGGAATTAATGGCTGCTCGGTCCTTGAGAGCCTCAGAATTGGTCTTTGGTCCCCTTGGACACCGCAGGAAAAGGGAGGGTAATTGTAAGTGGGAGCGCGGTCGCGCAAAACGAGCTAGACTTGAGCTCGGTCATGGATTGTGCCAAACCACCTCGGTCGTAAAGGCTAGCCAAGGAGCTTGGTCGCTTAAGCGAACCAGAGATTAGCCCGGTCGAACGGCCAAGTCCTTTTAGCTACCCTGGTTTCTACTAAGGTTGGGACAAACTAAAGATTTGCTCGGTCTGAATGATTTTTGCGATCGGATGAAGATCTGGAGCCCGGTCCGCCCCAGATCTTCATTGTTCATCAGGGAAATTGAAGAACAGAGAAGAAACTAAGGGGCATTGAAGGTTTTGGGTGGGGGAGGCCCTAAAACCTACGGATTTGGCGCCATAAAGAAAAAAATATGAAATGAAAATAGTAATAACAAGGGTTGGGAGACTTACCAATGAAAGGCAGAGGCTCCTTCTTCGAACGCGAGTTTAGGGATGGCGAGAGAGAAAGGGCAAGAGCTTAGGGACGCTTGAAATGGAGGAATATCAGTGAGAATGAATCAAAGAGGGAGGGGGCATGTTTATTGAGGAAGAAAAACCGCCCAAATTCGAATTTCAGGGGACGGCTGGGTTGGCTGCTCAAGGACCAATGGGAGATTAACACGTGACCCCATTAATGGCAGCGTCAAAGTTGAAGAGACAGGAAGGTCAGACGAAGCGTCGACCGAGCAAGATAGGGATCCGAGCGCGGAAATTAGCTCGAGTTGCCTCTTGCAAATTATGAACCGAGGAAGAGTTCATCCTGGTCAGAACAGGTAATCCCGGTCACGCTGGCGCGAACTGAATTAAGAGGCAATTGAGAGGGAAAAATATGGTCTGGATTGGGCCATGGTAGTACCAGGCAAATTGTGGGCCGAACACATTTGGGCCGTGGTATCCCGGGTCCACCCAGAAGTGATTTTTGCTCGGCAATGGCAAGGGCATGTGGAACTGAGCTACTTCACCTTGTCGGCACGGAGGCTGGTCAAGTAAGGGTTCCACAGTTTATGCGTTGCGCGGTTGGAAAGCACGCATCCATAGCTCGGCGTGAAGGCTCATGCCTGAAGCTCGGCAGGAAGGACTTTGGTTGACCGGTATGACCAATCTCAAGCTTGGCTTCGCCGGAATGCAGTTGAGCATGGCTGGAAAGGAGCTCGGTTGTTGGGGGCACCTGGGCATGAAACGCAGCATGGCCGTTGACAGCCGAGATGCTACAGCCCGGCTGCCGAGCTCCCAATACAGTGGGCTGGTAGTTGGGTTAGGTGATGTTCAGCAAGATTTGTGCTGACAGATGGGATAGCAGCACCACGTGTCGAGAGACGAATGTGAGTAGATTTGGGGCGCAGAAGGTATATAAGCAAGTCTGCGCCCCCCATGCTGGACAGATGAACATTTGGTAAGAGAAACACTTACACTCAACTCTCTCCTCACTCTCTCTATCCTCAAGTGTGTGCTAACTTGGTCGTCGGAGGGGTTTTTCGGCCACACACCGCCGAGTAGCTCACTGCTGTTGTGCACACAGGTGATCGGACAGAAACGGAGCTTGGAAGAAAGGAATACGGGCTTACTTGAATATTTGCTCCCCGTACAACTCCTATTATAACAATTTAAATTTATACTTTAAATTCAAAATTTTTAATTTAATCATTATGTTCAAATTAAATGTTAAAATTTACAATTTTTAATATATGCAATGGAGAGTACACGTAAAAAATATATATAGACATTAATTTAGACCAAAAAAAAATCAAATTAAAACCAAACTTAAGTATTAGATAACATTGTTCTCACAATTTATTTATTATTTATTTTTTTAATTTTCAAACATAGAACTATTTTTCACGACCCTTCATTTGTCGTGCGAACACCGACCCGCATGCCACTTTTATTTATGGGGAATTATAGTAGAGACATGTTATGTTACTATTTTATTTTAGATAAATTATGAATATTACTCTTAACATGTACTTAAAATATGAATTATTTCGGATAATTTTTGAAATTACAACTATCTCTTGTTAAAATTTTGTATGCTATAAAATTAATTGAAAAAATAAAATTATTAATTACTCTTCTATATAACAATAAAATTACATAAATTTTTAATTCAAATATATTTATGATATTATTAAAAATTACTAATTGACTTTTGGCTATTTTTTAAAAGAGAAAAACAATAATTGGCTACTAAAAATTTAAATTTAAAATTTAAATCATAGTTAACAAAGCAAGTAATGAATATTCACTTTTGATTTTAGAATTCAAATTTCAAAAATTGTTACCTAACAAAATACACATGAAGAATTGCTCTCCAAAAAAAAAAAAAATACTATATATATTACCTAGTTAATTAACCTTTCTTTCAACATGAATTAATTTTTTTAATTTTAAAATTATTTATATAAAAAAACACTATTGGCTGACTCATCATCTATTTTTTAATAATTAAATTTTTTTTTTCTATTGGTTAATTCTCATTTAATCATATAAATAAAATTCTAATTATCCCATAAAGAACTCTTAAGTATCCCATAAATTATGACTTTTAAATGGAAAGTTTGCTTAACCATTTCGAAATTGAAAAAAGATTAGAAGCTCTAAATTAAGAGCTCTAATAGCTCTGATTGATGTGTGGGTCCCATGTGATGTGATATTTTGGCCCAACAATGATTCATCCCACTAAAAACATCACCACTAATAGCACTAATGCATTAAAAAAGTAAAAAAAAAAAAAATACAATTCCAAGACCAAAACATCACATCATTAATAGCGGGACCACTGCCACCTAATTAGTGGGAGCACTAATTAGTGCTCCCAAGCATTTTTCATTTTGGCCTTGGTTTTTTTTCTTCTTTTTTTTTTTTGATTTTCCACATCATTAATGCTTCTTTAGAGCTTGCAAATTAGAGGGATGTATCATTTTTGTTCAAAATTTAATATATGTGACACTATATATGGAAGAAATTCACTAAAATGCAATTATTCCATAATTTATCACTTTTAAAAAGAAGATATATTTTTTTCATCTCAAAATTTAATATGATAAACCATTCACTAGAATTTAATTATCTATCAATATCTATCTATCTGTCTATCTATAAAACGAAGGGTCTTTTTATCTAAACCTGAGTGCTCTAATTTTTCATAGTAAATTTTTGAATTTTTTATAATTAAAAATAAATTATAAAAATGTTAATCTATTAAGCTACGAATTTTAAATATATAAATAATCCCATAATTTATGGTTTTCAAAAATGAATGATAAATAAATGGAAAAAAAAAAAAAAAAAAAAAAACTTTCCTAATCTCCGTAACCTTCCTGAATGCATTGCCTCCCATTCAATAGTTTTATAAATAAATAAAAAAATCTAAACCATATATGATTTATGAATTTGATATGGAAAGTAAACAAACCTATATCAAAATTCAAATTTAGGAATTTGAAAAGAAAATAATCAATTTCAAAATTTAAATTTGGGTACATTAAAATATAAGAATCAATTCATATTTTTCATAGATGGCTTCAAGTGCATCAAAATTTTAAACAAATTTCAATTAAAATATTCACTACTGGAGTTTATGTTTTTTGAAAAAGATCCCTCTCAAATCTCTTTATATAGGCATATTTTTTAATCCAATTTGGGTAGACCCTAAACGTCTTTTGAGGTGGGTCCGAAGAGGTGAAGTGGTGAAGACGGAACGTCAAAACCATTTATGAGTGAATGGGAAGATGACGTCGTTTTCGGGTTTAACATTAATTTTTTAGATAAAATTATTTTAAATTTTTTCAATAAAAATTATTGTGGGAATTTAATTTAATTCTAAATTCAAATTTTGAGTTCCTAAGTGATTTCTTAAAATTTCTTAAAATGTGTAATTTTAGAATTTAATTTAATTCTAAATTTAAATTTTAGATTCCTTAAATAGTTCCTAAAGTTTGTACCTCTTCATTTATTTATTTATTTAACTATTTCAATAGTTTATATATATATATATATATATATTTGAAATAGTTTAAATAACAAATTACCTACAGGTTTGACTTGGTCAACTTCGGATCCTTTATGTTTGAAAATTTGTTCATTAACAGATTCAATTTTCAAATGCACTTGTTCATAGGTTTTGGACAACTTCCACTAACGGTCAACTTTTTTGAATTTTTATATTCATTGTGCAAACAGTCCATAACTGTTTGGTTACTTAAAAGGTTGCGCCTGTTCGTATGTCTCATTTTTTGCCTATATATATATATATATATATATATCTTATTCCAGCAGTCTTGGTACTTGAAAAAATTCGGAAAATTCTGTCTGATATTTGGTCCCTTTGTTGTCCATTTCTTTTAGTGCATTATTCTTCATATTTAGTTTTAGGAATAAATATTCAGAGAGTTAGATCACAAGTTTGGTTCGCCGAACAAATTGTTTGGAGTACTACTACAATTTGTGAAGATCATTGTATCCTAGGAGATAGACGCCACTCATCCGTAAGTACCATAGTGGGGCGAATCTGTCTTAAGGACAGAATGTCACACACTCGACTTGGTCTTAATTTTTATTCGGTTCGATAAATAAATCTGGTATGTTATTTATTTATTTTGTTTGAATTTATTTCAAGTTATTTTATTTACATAGAAGATTGATCCAACAATCTTAAAACAGATTCGAATTATTCTGTTTACAGAATTTTTCGTTTGTTTTCCTTTTTCATTCTTCGTAAATAATTTCGGAATAAAATTATTTTCTGTGGATTTACAAAATAATATTCTGGTTGGAAAAATAAATAGTGATTATATGCTATTTGACAGATAGTAGTAATATACTGTCTCTTTTCTTTGACAACAACTAGTAGTACGATACTGGTGTCATTAACAATTCAGAATATATTTTTGTGAAATTTTTTCAGAAATAAATTTTGGGTTTTAGAAATTATTTTCTGAGTTTTTATTAATTAAAATTCTGTTTCAGTATTTTAATTATTGAAGTGTTACTGGAATTAATTTCTTGTGTGGAATTATTTTGGTTAATTATTTTATTTCCAAATTAATTGAAAAATAAAAGTTATAGTTTTATTTCTTTTATTTTACAGAATTTAATTTTCTGTGTGGAATTAATTTGTTTAAATAAAATTTTATTTTATTTTCAAATTAATTGGAAAAGAAAAGTTACATTCTTGTTTCTTTTATTTTTTACAGAATTTAAATCTGTGAATTTGGTTTAATTTTCTGTGTAGTGTAAATTCTAATTATAATTTTGTTTTATATATTAGAATTGATGGCTACTGAAACTAATACCCAAACAAGTACTACTGTGGTGGCTGCAATGACGCCAACCCCCTCTCCTGTTGTAACAGTACCTGTAAATCACGGTGAAAAGCCAGAGAAGTTCTTAGGAACTGACTTTAAAAGATGGAAACAGAAAATGTTGTTTTATCTTACAACTCTGAACCTGGCTCGTTTTCTCCGTGAAGATGCTCCTATCCTGAAAGAGGATGAAACCGACCGGCAAGTGGTTGCTGCGGTTGATGCTTGGAAATATGCCGATTTCCTTTGCAGGAATTATGTCTTGAACGGACTTGACAACACATTATACAACGTCTATAGTCCAATCAAGACAGCAAAGGAACTTTGGGAATCGTTGGAGAAAAAGTACAAAACGGAAGATACCGGCTCAAAGAAATTTGTGGTTGGCAGATTTTTAGATTTTGTAATGATTGATTCAAAAACTGTGATCAGCCAAGCTCAAGATTTCCAACTCATCCTACATGACATTCATGCAGAAGGTATGTCTCTCAGTGAATCCTTTCAAGTTGCAGCCTTAATTGAAAAATTACCAAAAGGCTGGAAGAAATTCAAGAACTACCTCAAACACAAGCGCAAAGAAATTTCTATGGACGAGTTAATTGTGCGTTTGAGAATTGAGGAGGACAACCGCAATTCTGAAAAGCGGGCTGGTAAGCTTCCTATGGAGTCTAAGGTAAATGTGGTGGAACATGCTTCAAAAGTCAAGAAACGAAAGTCTTTTGGAGAAAGTTCATCACAAGGCTCTAAAAGGGGGGAAAATAAAAAGTACAAGTTTAATGGCAAATGTTACATCTGTGACAAAGAGGGACATCGAGCCAAAGATTGCTGTAGCAAAGGCAAAAGCAAAAGAAGAACAAGCAAGAAGCCTGCTCAAGCCCACATGACCGAAGTGGATAATATTTCCAATGGTGTCGATGACATCAATCTTTCTGCAGTTGTTTCCGAGGCAAATCTTGTCGGAAATCCTGAAGAATGGTGGGTGGACACTGATGCTACTCGCCATATCTGTGCCGACAAAAAGATGTTCACATCTTATTCTTCAGTGGATAATGGTGAACAACTCTTTATGGGCAACTCCTCAACTTTCAAAGTTGAAGGACAAGGAAAGATTGTACTCAAGATGACATCTGGAAAGGAACTCACTCTCAACAATGTGCTGCATGTACCGGACATTCGCAAGAATCTTGTTTCCGGATCTTTGTTGAGTAAGAATGGGTTTAGGCTAGTATTTGAGAGTGATAAATTTGTACTTACTAAGAATGGGATGTATGTAGGGAAAGGTTTGATGGCCTTTTCAGGTTAAATGTAATGACCGTTGTACCCTCAGTTATTAATAATACTACATCTTCTTCTTACTTGCTTGAGTCTTCAAATTTATGGCATGGTAGACTAGGGCATGTTAATTATGGATCTTTGCGTAGATTAATTAATATGGAATGTTTACCTAAATTTAACATTGATTCAAATCATAAATGTGAAGTTTGCGTTGAGGCAAAATTATCTAAAACTCCTTTTCATTCAATTGAAAGAAGTACGAAACCACTTGAATTAATTTATAGTGACATTTGTGACTTTAAATCAATTCAAACTAGAGGTGGGAAAAAGTATTTTATCACTTTTATAGATGACTATACTAGATATAGTTATGTTTATTTAATTCGAACCAAAGATGAAGCTCTGGAAACTTTCATTCAATATAAGAATGAAGTTGAAAATCAACTTGGTAAGAAAATCAAGAAACTTAGAAGTGATAGAGGTGGTGAATATGAATCACCTTTTGGTGAGTTTTGTAAAGAACATGGAATAATTCATCAAACCACCGCTCCTTACTCACCTCAGCAAAATGGAATTGCTGAAAGGAAAAATAAGACTTTAAAAGAAATGATAAATGACATGTTAATTAGTTCTGGATTACCTCAGAACTTGTGGGGGGAAGCAATACTTTCTGCTAATTATATTTTAAATAAAGTATCCCGAAAGAAAATAAATCAAACACCTTATGAATTGTGGCATGGAAGAGTACCATCTTACAAATACTTAAAAGTGTGGGGGTGTTTGGCTAAAATGGCTATTCCTAATCCTAAAAAGACTAAGATAGGTCCTAAGACCATTGATTACATTTTCATTGGTTATGCCAAGAATAGTAGTGCATATCGGGTTTTGATTCATAAATCAGATCATTCCGAAATGCATGTAAATACTATTATTGAATCTCGGAATGCATCCTTCTTTGAACATGTATTTCCGAATAAGATTGGACAAGAGACTAGTAATAAGAAAAGATCTTTTGATGCTATTACTAGTAATGATCAAGAACATGATCAAGAACAAGAGTTAGATCAAAATGAAGAAGAGGAACCTAGGCGTAGTAAACGTGCTAGAACCTCAAAATCTTTTGGTCCAGATTTTCTAACATATTTGTTAGAAAATAAGCCTTTAACTTTTAAAGAGGCTATGTCCAGTCCTGAAGCTCCTTTATGGAAAGAAGCTGTCAACAGTGAAGTTGAATCCATCTTGCAAAATTACACTTGGGAATTAGTGGACTTGCCACCAGGTTGTAAACCTCTTGGATACAAGTGGATTTTCAAAAGGAAATTGAAAGCGGATGGATCAATAGATAAATACAAGGCAAGACTTGTAGTCAAAGGTTTTAGACAGAAAGAAGGTCTAGATTACTTTGACACATACTCATCGGTTACTAGAATCACATCCATTAGAATGCTAATTGCCATTGCATCTTTATACAATCTAGAAATTCATTAAATGGATGTTAAAATCGCTTTCTTAAATGGTGAGTTAAATGAAGAAATTTACATGGAACAACCAGAAGGGTTTTCTGTTCCAGGAAAAGAAAAGAAAGTGTGTAAATTGGTTAAATCATTATATAGTTTAAAACAAGCGCCAAAGCAATGGCATGAGAAATTTGACAAGGCAATGATGTCAAATGGATTTAAAATTAATGAGTGTGACAAATGTGTTTATATTAAAAACACAGATAAAGGTTATGTCATTGTATGTCTTTATGTAGATGATATGCTCATCATAGGTAGTAATAATGATATGATTAAAACTACCAAGAAAATGTTGAATAAACATTTTGACATGAAGGACATGGGCATTGCTGATGTAATTCTTGGCATGAAAATTACCAAAACATCAGAAGGATATACTTTGTCACAATCTCATTACATTGAGAAAATACTTGACAAATTCAGCAAAGATGATGATTATCTAGCTAGAACACCTGTAGATGTTAATTTGTATCTTTCTAAAAATGTACAGGAAAGTATTTCTCAATTAGAGTATGTCCAAATTATTGGAAGCTTAATGTACTTGATGAACTGCACTCACCCAGATATAGCTTATGCAGTAAGTAAATTAAGTAGATATACGAGTAATCCGGGAGTAGAACACTGGAAGGCAATTATAAGGGTTCTAAGATATCTCCGATTTACTCGTAACATTGGGCTGAATTATACTAGATATCCAGCAGTACTTGAAAGATACTGTGATGCAAATTGGATATCGGATACAAGAGACTCGAAGTCCACCAGTGGGTATGTCTTTACTCTTGGTGGGGCGGCTGTATCTTGGAAATCTTCCAAACTGACTTGTATTGCTAGGTCTACTATGGAATCTGAATTCATAGCTTTAGACAAAGCAAGGGAAGAGGCAGAATGGCTTCGCCACTTCCTTGAAGATATTCCAATTTGGCCAAAACCGGTGCCTACTATATGCATACATTATGATAGTCAATCAGCAATAGGTAGAGCACAAAGTCATATGTATAACGGTAAGTCTCGACACATTCGTCATCGACATAATACCGTAAGACAACTACTCTCTAATGGAATTATTTCCATAGAATATGTTAAGTCTAAAGACAACATAGCGGATCCACTAACCAAAGGGTTAGCAAGAGAGTTAGTTGAGAATTCATCGAGGGGAATAGGACTTAAGCCTATTAAATAAGAGTTACCACAACGGCAACCCAACCTAGTTGACTGGAGATCCCAAGACCTAGGTTCAAAGGGACAGCCGAGTTGTGAATGACTCAGGAGGATCACTGGGGAGTCTAACTCCTACCCATTTCTATGATGAAATAGTGATGTCTGCAGCGTTTGAGGTTAAGTAAAATTTTAATGATTCTTATATCTAGGTAAACCTAGTGGAGTGTGGCAGGATACTCTTCATAAGAATCACCTATGTGAGTGTGAACTGGGCCGGTTCTATAAGATTTGTGAAGGGCTACAAGTCTTTAAAGCACTCATGAAGACCAGGTTGTTCAGGGCTAAAATGAACACAATAGTGAGAACTAAACTGTGTCTGGAGATATACTGTGTGAGTTCTATTGTCTTGGTTTACACAAATGGCTGAACAGTTCAAGACATCATGTTCACTGGTTAGCTAGTAAATCCGATAGTGTCTCACAAGGGAAGGTTCAAAGCCAAAAGCTACTTATCCTTTGCAGAATATTTTCAATTTCTGTACTCTCTGATTAGATCATGTTGTTGCATTTTCTCTCCGTCAACTTCCATTCATGTGGGGGATTGTTGGAAAAAAATGGTTTTATATAGGCATATTTTTTAACCCAATTTGGGTGGACCCCAAACGTCTTTTGGGGTGAGTCCGAAGAGGTGAAGTGGTGAAGACGGAACGTCAAAACCATTTATGAGTGAATGGGAAGATGACGTCGTTTTCGGGTTTAACATTAATTTTTTAGATAAAATTCTTTTGAATTTTTTCAATAAAAATTATTGTGGGAATTTAATTTAATTCTAAATTCAAATTTTGAGTTCCTAAGTGGTTTCTTAAAATTTCTTAAAATGTGTAATTTTAGAATTTAATTTAATTCTAAATTTAAATTTTAGATTCCTTAAATGGTTCCTAAAGTTTGTACCTCTTTATTTATTTATTTATTTAACTATTTCAATAGTTTTTATATATATATATATATATATATATTTGAAATAGTTTAAATAACAAATTACCTACAGGTTTGACTTGGTCAACTTCGGATCCTTTATGTTTGAAAATTTGTTCATTAACAGATTCAATTTTCAAATGCACCTGTTCATAGGTTTTGGACAACTTCCACTAACGGTCAACTTTTTTGAATTTTTGTATTCATTGTGCAAACGGTCCATAACTGTTTGGTTACTTAAAAGGTTGCGCCTGTTCGGATGTCTCATTTGTTGCCTATATATATAGATCTTATTCCAGCAGTCTTGGTACTTGAAAAAATTCGGAAAATTCAGTATGATATTTGGTCCCTTTGCTGTCCATTTCTTTTAGTGCATTATTCTTCATATTTAGTTTTAGGAATAAATATTCAGAGAGTTAGATCACAGGTTTGGTTCGCTGAACAAATTGTTTGGAGTACTACTACAATTTGTGAAGATCATTGTATCTTGGGAGATGACGCCACTCATCCGTAAGTACCATAGCGGGGCGAATCTGTCTTAAGGACAGAGTGTCACACACTCGACTTGGTCTTAATTTTTATTCGGTTCGATAAATAAATCTGGTATGTTATTTATTTATTTTGTTTGAATTTATTTCAAGTTATTTTATTTACACAGAAGATTGATCCAACATAACTACTTTGTAAGAAGATTTATCTCTAATATTTAATATTTCGTATGTTTTTGTACTGTGTATTCAATAATTATTTGGATATCTAAAGCCTTCATGCATGTTTATTTGATGTAAGTCTATATTTATGAAACAAATCTCTAATCTCTTCTCTCTCATAGTTCAATGGTTTCATATATAACCATTAACAAGTTTTCGGTGTAAGTTTCTTCTTTCTTCGGGTTTCTCATTTTATTATATCTACATAAAATTGTTATGTATATATTTTTTGGATTATACTATTAGTTACAATAATTCTCCTGTCTGGGAGGGGGGGAGAGAAGGATAGGAAAGTTACTATGAAACTATGTGTGTGGCTGAGATTAATTGTTATGTTGTAGAGTTTGTGTATCTTGACCTTACATTGATGATTTTGGATATTTTTTCTAGGTTTATAGTCTTACTATATTACTCATACATTTTGTATCTCAAAAAATTATTTCCCATCTAATTTTTACTATTTTTGAGTGTATCATCTTTGTTTTACTTTACACAAGAAAAGTGATCTGTTTTGTTCATCAAAACCATTATACATATTTTTACAACAAACTGATGTAACGTTCAAATATAAAGAAATATCGTTATCAACCAACAAAAGTACAAAAATTGTCACAATCCGAACCAGTCCCTATAGGTTTTGCGTCGTAACTGGCCAGTAATTCTTAGATTACCAAAGGCCTCTGAATAGAATAACGTATAATCAAGAGGTTGCGGAAGCAAATATATAAAATACAACGTCCATTGAGCTGTGCACACATATATGAGACAAAATAATTTAAACTTTATAAGCATAATCATGACATCACATAGGTACATAAATTATACGTCACCCCATGTACAAGTAACCAAAAACAAACTGTTCATTAAACAAGGGAAGACAAAGTGTTGAATGCTGAAAAAGACATAGCCATATAACTTGACTTAGACCAGAACCTCCTCGGGAGATGCAAAAGGTGGTTGATAAAACGGAATCCCAGGCCATTAACTCTGGCCCTGATCACGTGTCTGGTCACCTATATACATAATATAAATTGTGAGCAGAAGCCCAGTGAATAATAACCAAGTAAAGGGTTTCCATGAATGATGTCCCATATCAACTCCAGAAAATAGATTCATATTTATTTCAGAAACAGAAGCAGATCCATATTCATAACCTTGTCCAAATCATACACAGAAATTAGAATTCATACTCAATCATACATGGTATATCCATTAACGCTAACAGAACAGATGCAAAACATATGGTGATTATGAGTAACCAGTTCCATAAAGGAACCTCTGGATCTAGGTAACAGATAACAGATATGCTGAGCTCCATGATGGAGCCTCCAGTACAGGTAACAAATGACAGACATAATAAGTTCCATAATAGAACCTTCGATACCAGGTAACAGCTAACAGATATCACATGATACTAAGGATGCCACAAATACATGTCAGAATTTGGACAATTATTCATTATACAGAACATAACATTTCAGAAAACATATCTTATTTCATCATACAGAAAATAAATAAAGTTAAACGTAGCTTTACTAAATTATTACTCACAATTGGCTTCGGGTGCAGACAGATAGAGCAGACTAATCAAACGGTTTACAGCACGTGACCTAGGCTGCCCAATTGAGCTTCAATTAGTCAAAATCTTGAGTAATTCTCTAAATCTCCTAGTAATGGCCTTCTCTACTTCAAGTTTGGTCCCAAGTTCTTTAGTCTTTCACTCTCTCTCACATTGAGCTCAAAAGATGAGGGAATGAGGGTGTCAAAATGTGTAGGAAGAGTTAGGAGTGGCTTATATAGGCTTGCTTAGTGATAATTAATTAATTTGGCTTAAGCTAAGCAAAGTGGCATAATTAATCTAATTTAATCGTTCCGAATTGAATTTCAATTAAACCTACTATAAAATTCTAATTAACACAAAAACCAAGTCAATTTCTGAATCGGATGCCGATAAAGCGTTCAATTCGTAGGACAAAACATAAACATGAACAAATCTTTCTATGATAAACAGATATAAACACAAATAATGCAACTCATAGGCAATTAACGCAAAATTTCACTTTAATTGCTTATAATTACTTATTAAGCCTTCTTAGTCGTGAATTATACATTAATCATGGGTCGGGATCGCTACAAAAATAAAATTGTATAATGCTAATAAAATACAATCTATATTAAAAAGGGATGTTTTCTTAGATTAAAAAAAAAATTCTTAATGCAAAAATCACTGTAGCCAACTCCAGATCATGAGTCAGGTAACTCTTTTCATGCAGTCTCAACTGACGGGACGCATAGGCAATCACCCTGCCGGTTTGCATCAACACACATCCCAAACCTTTATAGGAAGCATTATTGTAAATGGTAAAGCCATCCGTGCCAGAGGGTAAAATGTAAATTGGTGTTGTCACAAGTCTTGTCTTTAATTCTTGAAAAGTTGTCTCTCTCTGAGCAGTCCACTCGAATGGTACCCCTTTTGTGTCAATTGAGTAAGTGGCAAAGCAATCTTTGAAAAATCCTTCACAAATCTACGATAGTACCCAACTAGGCCTAAGAAACTGTAAACTTCTGTCACATTTGTTGGTCTCGGCCAGTTTACAACAGTCTCTATCTTTTGTGGATCAATAGAAATATCTTCTTTTGTTATTACATGCCCCAGAAATGTTATACTATCTAGCCAAAATTCGCATTTCAACAACTTAGCATACAAGTTCTTCTCCCTCAATGTTTGAAGAGTAAGTCTTAAGTGGTGTTCGTGTTCCTCCTTGCTTTTAGAATAGATCAGAATGTCATCGATCAAGACCACAATGAACTCATCAAGAAATGGCTTAAAAACTCTGTTCATTAGATCCATAAAAGCAGCTGGTGCATTTGTAACCCCAAAAGGCATAACGAGGAATTTGTAATGACCGTATCTTGTTCGGAAAACAGTTTTCTCCACATCTTCAGCTTTAACTTTTAATTGATGATATCCAGACCGCAGGTCAATTTTAGAAAACACTTGTGCCCCTTGTAGCTGATCAAACAGATCATCAATACGTGGTAACGAATACTTATTCTTAATTGTCACCTTATTTAACTCTCGGTAGTCAATACAAAGCCTTAGGGTTCCATTCTTCTTCTTGACAAAGAACACTGGAGCACCCCATAGAGATGTACTAGCCTTGATAAATTTCTTAGTCAATAATTCTTGTAACCGAGTCTTCAACTCTTTTAACTCGGTAGTTGACATCCGGTATGGGGTCTTAGAAATCTATTGGGTACCTAGTACTATCTCAATAGTGAACTCAATTTCTCTGCCAATCAAGTTCTCGAGCAGATCATCTGGAAACACATCTGGGAATTCTTTCACCACAGGAATACTACTTACATCTAGTTTAGCAGTAGTTGGCACTATTAGTACCGAACATAGAAATCCCTTACATCCCTTATTAATCAATTTATTCGCTTTAATAGAGGAAATCAAATATGGGGGAGATATAACACTATTCCCGTTAAATATAAATTTAGGCCCTTCAGGTAAATGAAACACAACTTGTTTGGTTGAGCAATCAATTGTAGCACAATATTTTGCTAGCCAATCCATTCCCAAGATAACATTAAAATATGCAATGTCTAAAGGTAACAAATCCACATACAAATTTATGTCTCCAACAAGAATCTCACATGCAGGATGTATAGATGCACAAATCATAGTTCCTCTCGCCGGAGAGGTTACAACTAACACATAGTCCATTGGTTCCAAGGGTCTAAGTAGTTTTGGAGCAAAAGCATAGGACACAAAAGAATGTGTAGACCCTGAATCAATTAATACATGTGCATTTTGAGAACAGACAAGAAGAATAGCTGACACAACCGTCTCTGTTGTCTGCATATCACTCGGTACTAATGCAAAAACTCGTCCTTGCTTTAGAGTCCCGCAGCTGCTTTCAAATTTATCCTTGGTGCTGACACTGATGCAGTTGAGTGAACCCTAGACTGGCTTGTGCTTTGAGACACTAAAAGACAATCCTTAATCATATGGCTTGTTTTTCCACAACGAAAGCATGCACCAGAAATTCTGCGACAAACTCCCCTATGTCTCTTTCCACATTCTGTGCAAATGGGTGTATCAGTCCCTTGGCTTGAACTAGTAAATGATCTTGTATTCTGTCTTTTGTTCGGTGGAGTGTTGAAGTTGTTCTGACTCTTCTTGAAATTAGATCTCGGCCTTTTACCCTTTTAGTCAATTACCGGTGCCTTCGCTTGCTTTAGAACGGCAACCTTCGCCTCAGCTATAATGGATCTATCCAAAACATCAACATATTTTTCTAATTTGAGTACATTAACTCGATCAAGAACCTCAACGTCCAAACCGCCTTCAAACTTCCTGGCTTTCTTATATTTAGTGTCTACCATGTGTGGCGCGTGGCGCGTAGCACGCAAGCTCTGTAAATTTAGCTTCATACTCTGCTACTGTTATGGTACCCTGCTTTAACTGCTCAAATTATGTCACTTTGCGGTCTCTCACACACTATGGAAAATATTTTTCATAAAAAGCTTCTTTAAACTGTGCCCAAGTCATAGCAGTTTGTTGGTCCCGGACAAGCATCCGCCATCTTCTCATTTCTTCTTGCATGGTAAAAGTTGCTAACAGAACCTTCTGTTCTTTAGTACATGGAAACACTTCAAATAAATTTTTAATCTCCAGAATCCAAGCTTCAGCTTTGAGCGGTTCAAGGCCTCCTGGAAAGGTAGGCAGTTTTAACTTATTAAACTTTTGTGTCAGGGTAATAATGTCACCGTTGTTGAGTGGCTCCACTAAAACTGGTGGCGGAGGACGCAGTGAAAAGGGTTGTCTCGATTGTTGTCTTAGTGCTTCCGTCAACAACTCCGCCATTCGCTTTAACCGATCAATTCTTGCGTCAGAAGTTTCAGATGTCTCTGCAGGTCTTGTTTCTTCCATTGCTATATATAAACAGAGTGATAATAAACATAGAACACATAAGGTTTATACATGCATTATTACCATATAGGCACATCAAATAAACCACACACACTCACACATACAGCTAATATGCCCTACCTCCTCTTCTAAGACATCCTATAGCTCACTTAGACGCGTGTGTGCAGTATAACTCGTGCTCTGATACCACTCTGTCATGACCCAGGACCGCCACTATAGGTTTAGTATCGTGACCAGCTAGTAATCCGCGATTATCGAAGGCCTAACTGAACTAAGCAAATAAACGGGGCTAGCGGAAGCTATTATATTAAAAAACAATACGTCCAATGAGCTGTGAATACACGTGACACAAAAGACGTTGCTTTAGTTATGTATACATTCATGCATAAGTGTATCATGTTACCACAAGTTTGTCAAAAGACAGTAAAAAGCGAAAAGTCACTCCCATCGAAAACAAAAATAATGCCAGAGACAACCGATCAAAATACATGAGCGAGTTACAAAAGGGTGCACACTGGCCACCTCAAAACTCAGACAAATGGGAACCTCGCAGTGAGACACAGAAGTTAGCTTGACAAAAATCAAAACAAGGTTGATGCCACTATGTCCTTTCTTGAGCCAGGTCACCTACATAACATATCAAAATATAAGTTAGAGCCCAATGAATAATAAGAGATTCTGAACGATAATGATAATGTAAAATAAAACACATACTGAGCAGATTCGTATGACATTTGAGAAGCATAACATATCATGTAGAATATCTAAAAGCAAGAAATACAGGTGGTCTAGAAGACCGAGCAGACGGTCATGAAGACCGGACAGGCGGTCATGAAGACCGAACAGACGACCATGAAGAGTGAAGATCAATTATGATAGCTAACTCCATATTAAACAAGAGTTCCATAAAGTGGAACTGACAAATCTGCAATCATTTAAAGGGTGCCAGGATTGCCAGAGTAAACAATGAAAATAGTGATAGAATTATCATTTATTAACATAAGAAACTTTCGGAGTAATGCGTAAAGTTGAAGCAGAGATAAGGTAATTGAAATTTAACATATTTGTATAACAATGTTACTCACAGTTAGTTCCGTGTTGCAGATGACTAGAACGAGGTGTTTGACCTACACAAACAAATATAAGTGTTGTTCACTTAATTTACTAAACACCTAACTAGTTAATTCCATGACTTGGGAATTGATTGGTTAAAATACAGTTTACTCTTGTTAAATGCTCATACCATACAAATGGACCTCAACTATGGGTGTGAAACACGCTAACGGAGGTCCGAAAGTGGGGTAAATAACACAAAAAAGTGGAACTGACACCACCAAACAGCCGCACGTGCGGAGGTCCTTGGCTGCACTGCGGGACCCTCTCCAAACATGCGTCGCACATGCGCCATCAGGTGCTTTTTAAGCAAAGTGTTCCCCAACATTCCCTTGTTTTCCGCACGTGCAGGCCTACCTGCTGCACGTGCGCCAGTGCACTCCCGGACGTGCAAGCTCCCTTGCCGCACGTGCAGTTCTGGGTGTTCCAGAAACGAGTTTTTGCACTGTTTTTGGAGCTTCAAACCATCAAAAATCAAACCCAAATTCACTCAAATCAAGGACCAAAAATTAAGAAACATGGTATGAAAACAATTACCAAGAATAGGGCTAAAAAATCATGCGTCAAATCCCTTAATCTCATAAACACTTAAAGATTTAAGAGGGAATGCACGTGGTAATTCCATGTCTTAACAAAACCATAGAAAATTCATATAAAACCATAGGAATGAGCAAGGTTATGGAATACATGCAAGGTTATGGGAAAATCCCTCTCATTAGGGTTTCTAGCTCAACTTACACCACTCAATCCCTCATCCACTCCTAAAGCTCCATAAATTCAAGATGAAAATTAATCTCATGCAAGAAATTAGGAGGAAATTTTACCTTAATGTGTTAATTGATGAAGTTGTCTCATTTCCTCTCATTCTTCTTCTTGATCACTCACCCAAGCTCAACTTTAGAATACTCTCTCACTCTCTCAGATTATGTCTCTCTCTCTTTCCTTCTAATTGGAGTCACATATACATATATCTAGATATTTAATTTGCCTATCTAACTTACCTATCTTAAAGTAAGTAACTTAGAGTTTCATAATTTGACTTACCTAGTTAATTTATTAAAGCACTACTTCATCTAATTAAGGTGAATCAACTCTATCCACTTCGTCCAGTAATTAATTTATAACTCTACAATTTAACACACAATGCATAATAATAGACATATAAGGCACAAATAAATGCATAATTCAGATTAATCATGAAAGTAACAGCTAAGGAAAAGGCTGGTGTTACAATCAGCTTGGGCAAATGTGAGCAAAATCAGCTCAGAACAAGCGAACTGTTTCCACAGCAGGCTAAGGCAGCTTGGTTTTAGTGAAGTCAGCCCGATCTTGTGCCCTAATTTTTTGCACGGTGGACCATCGCAGCTAAGGCCGAACTGCCCTTAGCACTCAGTAGTTTAATACTTTAATACAAAAACATATAATACAAAATAAAGATGTGGCTATTTTCCATTACACATCATATATTACATATAGTGACAAAAGGCCAAGTTTCAAATAAAAAAGGAAAAATGATTACATTTCAAAAGTAAAATAACTTGAGGTTGGCCGCATTCCATGGCCTTGGTATGGCTTTGCTGTCCAAGTCTTCCAGATGGTATGCCCTTTTGCCGACTAGGCTTACTATCTCGTACGACCCTTCCCAATTTGCACCTAATTTACCTTCTCTAGGGACCAGTGTGTTGCCCATCACCTTCCTCAAGACCTAGTCCCCAACTTTGAACAGACGTGGATGCACAGTTTTGTTGTATTTCTTGGAGAGCTCTTGTTGATAGGCCGCAATGTGGATTAGTGTTCGTTCCCCTTTTTCTTCAGCCAGGTCCAACTCCAAGGCAATAGCTTCACCATTCAAGTCAGGCTCAAAGTTTTTAGATCGGATGGTTAGCATGTTGATCTCCAGGGGTATGACTGCCTCCATACCATAAGCCATGGCGAATGGAGTTTTCCCGATCAAGCGCCTTGAGGTAGTTCGGTATGCTCAAAGTACGTTAGGGAGTTCTTCAGCCCACCTCTCTTTGGCCTTCTCCAGCCGTTTTTTCAACTCGTCCAAGATAATCTTGTTTGAAACCTTAGCTTGACCATTTGACTGAGGGTAGGCCGGTGTGGAATTGTAGAACTCAATCTTCAACTCTTCGCAAAATCCACGGAAAAGTTTCCATCAAATTTCGTGCCGTTATTCGAGATAAGGGCCCTTAGGACACCAAATCGAGTGATGACATTCTGTCAGATGAACTTTTTTACATCTTTCTCCTTGATGGTGACAACGGTTCAGCTTCCACCTATTTGGTGAAATAATTAATAACGGCGATGAAGAACTTGTGGTTGCCCAAAGTCGTTGGGAGCGGTCCCACAACGTCCAACCCCCAAAGTGCAAATGGCCATGGGCTAGTCGGGGGGAGTAACTCTCTAGCTAGCTAGTGGATTTAGTGAGCGAATTTTTGGCATTTCTCGCATTTGCAAACATATTTTTGTGCGTCAGCCTACATGCACGGCCACTAATAGCCTTGAGAAATGGCTTAGTATGCTAGTGATCTGCCACCAATGTGGCTACCACACATTTTTTGTGAATTTCAAAGAGGAAAGCTTCAACCTTGCTGGGGTGGACACATTTTAGGTATGATCTAGTGAAGGACTTCTTGTATAAGGCGTCGGATGGAGAGAGCCAAAACCACTCAGACTTGGTTCTTATCTTGTTGGCTTCTTTCTTCTCAGTGGGCAGGACTCGATCTTTCAGGAAGGTGATGATTGGATCCATCCAAGATGGTCCTAAGTCGGCGTAGAGTACCTCGGGCACCTCTCTAGTTCTTTGATGCATGGTTGGGGCAAGAATTCAATCATCAAAGGATTTGGAAAGGTGGTTTGCATAGACACTAGGCCGGCCAATTCGTCAGCTTGACTATTCTCTTCGTGGTTGATTTGTTCCATTCTTATCGTAGCAGCGTGTACCAACACTTGATACTTGGTTATCCTTTCATCCTTGGCCTCATACTTTCCAAAGACCTGATTAACGACCGGTTTGGAGTCGTTGAATACCATGAGCTCTGATGCCTTCATTCGTAGAGTGCTCTTCAGGCTGACAAGAAGGGCTTCGTATTCTGCCTCATTGTTGGACACTGGGAATCCAAGCATGATTGCGTACTTAATGGTCAGTCCATCTGGCGAGGTCAACACTACCCCCAGCCTGGCGCCATGTCTGTTGGAAGCCCCATCTACGAAGAGCTTCTACATCTCACCAATGAACAATTTCTAGTAGTTGAAGGGGTTTTGAGAGTTTCTTAAGTCCGAGGTACTGGTCAGTTCGGCCATATGCTTTCCTGCATTTTCACCCAACTTGTCATTCGGCAAATTGGCCGGCTTCTCCTCTGCTAGCCCGGTATTATCTTGTCGTTCTATTGGTTATTCCTCACCCCTTTTTTTTGTCATTGAAACTGTAGGTTGTGCTAAGTTCGCACTAGCCAAATCAATAGAACAAACAAGGTGAGTGCCAAGGGCAAATTCTGCTACAAAGTCGGCAAGGGCTTGAGCTTTGATAGCTATGCACGGATGGAACTTGATGTCGTACTGCCCCAGCTCTACTGCCCATTTCAAAATTCTACCCGTGAAATTCGCTTTCTCAAAGAGCACCTTGAGGGAAAATTCGATCAGTAGCACTATTGTATGGGCATGGAAATAGTTTGCCAACTTCCTAGAGGCCATCACAAGAGCTAGGGCCAACTTCTCTAACGGCAGATACCTTGATTCGGCTGGAAGTAGTGTTTTGCTAACATAGAAGATAAGGAGATGTTGAATTCCCTCAGCCTGGACAAGCACCGCGCTTACTGCATACTGTGATATAGCCAAGTACAGGTAGAGCTCTTCGCCTGGCTGTGGAGTGACCAGGATAGGGGCGAAAAAGAGATATGCCTTGAGGTCTGCCAAAGCGTGGTCACACTCCGCGTCCCAAAAAAACTTGGCTTTCAAAGTCTTAAAAAAGGGCCTGCAACGATCTGATGACCGGTTAATAAATATGTTCAGCGCGACTACCATTTCGACAAGATGTTGCGCGTCCTTTGTGAAATTTGGTCATTCAAACTCTTGAATTTCCTTGATCTGTGAAGGGTCGATTTCGATTCCTCGGTGGGTGATTTCCAGTTCCCACTCCGAAAGCACACTTGGAGGCATTCAAGCATAGCTTGTGGTGTTTGAGTACAACGAACATCTCTGCTAAGTCGGCAAGGTGTTGGGATTTCTCTTTGCTCTTTACTACCATATCATTAATATAGGCCTCCATAGTACGGCCAAGAAGATGGGTGAACATTTTGGTCATCATCCTTTGAAAAGTTACCTCATCATTTTTAAGACCAAATGGCATGACCTTATAGCAGTAAGCTTCTTGGAGTGGTAAATAAAGTGATCTCTCGGTCTGGTTCATACATGGCGATTTGATGGTAGCCACGATATGCGTCTAGGAAGCTAAACCTTTGATTGCCAATGGTAAGATCTACCAAGTAGTCGATTCTTGGGAGGGAGAAGCTATCCTTGGGACAGACGCGGTTGACTATTTTGTAATCAATGCACACTCGCCATTTTTCATTTTTTTTTCGGCACCACTACTGTGTTAGAAATCCATTTGGGGTAGTGCACTTCTTTAATTACCCCAGCCTCCAGCAAGTTTTTGACCTCCTCCGCCATTACTTCGGCAAGGTGCAAAGCCGAGCGTTGGGTTCTCTGGATGATTGTCAGAGTGTTGGGAAAGACATTCAACTGATAACAAATGAAGCTTGGGTCAATGCCAAGCATATCGTAAGGCATCCACATGAAAACTTCAATATTGGAGACTGGAAAGTTGACATAGTCCAACCGCTCAATGCTGGATAATGATGAGCCTAAGAGAAAGAATTGGTTCAGATCATTCTCATCAATCCGAACCTCCACCAAGTCTTCAACCGATTTTTCTTCAACTTTTTTCCCCACATCTTTTAGGACTTCTTTTCCTTCTGGCTCTTCTATCATTTGGACAAAGCTTTTAGCGGCCCGGCTGCCATTCACTACGACAAATCATTGTTTTTCCATCATTTGGTCCACCTAGACCTCTTCAATTTGCCCGTTTGGAGAAGGAAAGCGCATGACTTGGTGATAAGTCGATGCTACTGCTTACATGCCATGTAGCCAAGCCCTCTCCAAGATCAGATTGTAAGTCGATAGGACTTTTAATACCTATAGGCACCCCATTTTTGACCGTCCTCAAGACTCGGATGTCATCGCTTGTGCACTTGATGATTATGATTGCATGTGCTCATTTAAGTGCCCGAAGTTCTCGGTGAAATGCCTTGTCTTTGAGCTTTTAAACCCTGTTCATTCTATGCCTTGTTTTGGACCAAAACCTTCAAGCCTGCAATTCCTAGTGGCCAGCTAGCCACTGTTTGAAACTATCGGCCACCAATTATGCTTTGCCGGCCAATGGTGGTGGCCTGCCGGCCATCAGTGTTTTTTTTTTTTTTAGATATTTTGTTGACAGTTGTGCCAGCTATTACCACAATTGGCTGCATCTCCCTACACGTATATGGAGGGATATATCTCAGCCAAGTGCATGTTTTTCTATATACAGGGAGTCTCCTCTCCCATTTTTGAAGGTTAGAATTTTTGGAGCAAAAATTCTCTCTCTCTCTCTTGCAAGTTTTGTATAGTAGCTTAGATACACCACACTTTTGCTTACACCTCCTTAACCAAAGTGATCCATCTTTGAGCCGAGGTTCCTTAAGGCCTTCTAGGAGCTCTAGAAGGTGGTTTTGGCTTGAATTATTTTCTAAAGTTGGTCTTCCTTTCAAGAGGTATAACACTTTCCTTTTTAACTTACTTTGCATAGTTGTTTTCTTATCTTTTTCCCACTGATTTTGGGCTGTTTTTGGGTTATAAAAACTCTGTTTTTGTGGGCTGAAATTGGTCGTTGTAAGCCATTTAAAGGTAGGGGGTGGTTCACCCATCTTTCTTCCTTATTTGTAAGGTCTTTCCACCTTTGTTTTCCACTTTCAAACCATCTTTTTTTGGGGCTTTTGAATACTGAATTTCAGAGTAATTTCAGTGGTAAAAATCATGTTTTGAAGTCTAAATTTGGAGGGGTTAGCCTCCTCTCCTTATGCCATGTTTGCTAGCCTAGTTAGCTCTATGTGTTAGCTTATTTTTCTAGCATTTTATAAGTTAATTCCAGCATGTTTTAACCTCTGTTTTGAACTGTCTTGCCTCTGTTTTTGGCTGGTTGTTGTATTTGAGTCTTGTTTTGCATGCTTCTAGTGTAAGTGTCCTCACAAGTTTGGTATTTTAGGCCTTTAGACACCACTTGTTTGAGTTGATTGCATATTTTAGTGCTTTTCTCACTTAATTTCAGCAAGCTTAACCTCTACAACCTCCCTCGTTTCTTGGTTTTTTTATTTGCTTTAAGAGTTATGTCAACCTTAGGATTGTTTAAGCTCGAGATTGAGGTCCATACTTAATGGTTTAACCCTCTTTTGGGGATTCATTATCAACGGCATGACATCCCTTTCTTGCCTTAAACTACTCCTCATTTGACATTTCCTTCTCTTTTAGAGGACTTAACTCACTAATGGACTTAATTGGAATGAAAAGGTAATTAAAATGAGTAACTAAAATTGTGCAAAGATAAGAATTTGATTGTGTTTCGGTGTGTTCAATCGGACGTTAATTGAACACAAAGAAAATTAGGACATTTCATACTCAAAGTGATGAAATGCGCCAACTTTCCTAGGTCTCTATTACCCTTGATCATGCATGATAGGGTGAAGGTTGTGGGTCTTGTTTGCGTATTTATTAACTTGTACATCTTGGTTCTTTAGCTATCATGCAATGAAATTGCTTGATTTATGGTTTTTGAACCAAGTGTATCACTCATTTGAGCATGTTTTGATGATAAGGAGAGATACACAGTATAAAAAACCTGTGAGAATATGCTCTCTTTGCTCTTTGTTGCAGCAAGAAATGGTGCATCATCAGTGGCCGGTTGCCACTGTTCCTGGCCTGCAGGCCATCAGTGTTGGACAGCAACTGCATATTGATGGCCGGCCGGCCACCACTTTTGGCCTGCCGGCCACCAATGAAAATTGAGCAGAGTATTGGTGAAGCAGAGCTGAGTTGGTCTGGAAGAGGAAAACTAGTGCAAAGGTTGTGTAATAGAGGCTTTCAGAAGCAAACAGTGGAAGTTCTTCAGGTGGAAACCGAGCATGCATTGGGCCTCCCTCGTTCCCGGGACTAGTTAATTAGTTTAATTATTAATTAGTTAGTCATAGTTGTGTTGTGGCTAATTAAAGCGTTGTAATTATTTAATTAGATTAGTTATTTAGTTAATTAATTCATGCTGTAATTAATTAGTTAACTAGTTTAATTAGTAGTTTTGTAATAATTAGTTAAGTAGTTTAGCTTAACTAGTTTATTTATTCGGATTCTCCTTCGCGAGAGTGCAATGTTATAATAATGTGTATGTCTTCCAACCCCATGTCTTTCTCCTTTTTATTTATCCGCTTTTGATGGTTAGATTAGGGGCATCACGTTTCAATTAGCATATTGCACATTTGCATCCATTCATTTGTCTTGCACACACCGAGGCTCAGTACATCATTCTAACTACATTGTTAGTTTAAATACTTCTTTGAATACGTGCTTAGACTGCATGTTATTTAATTGATTCATATACCATATTGGTAGTCAAGCCTATTAATTGCAAATAGCATGTGTTGCATTAGTCATATTGCATAGTTAGGGTCATGCATTATTCTAATTTTGTCATCTTTCTTTTGGCTTGAAGTACTAGGTGAGCCTTTACTCGCTTTAGCATATTACATGAATGTTGATGTTGCCATGTTTGGCATGCTTGCCATGAGGATAATTGTTTAAGTGCTAAACTGCTTGAATGCTTGTGGATGAAGGCTTGTTGCTCGAATTGGAATAATTTGAGTAATGTTCATATACAATCACTTTTTCAAGTGGTACATATTTTGAAACGATTTTCAAAACAAACATGAATCGAATGTTCTAATTTGAGCAAAATTAGTCTATACTTATGTGTGCGCATCACATAGTAATGCTAGCCTAATAACCATAATAATAGCATATAATGTACATAAAAATCATATCATGATTAGTAGAGGCCGATCTTTGATTGGGCAAACGGGGGTGCTCAAATGTATTCATGACCTTCCCCTCTCGTACCTAAGTTCCTGAGCCGAGACAATCTTGGTGATGATGGACATGTGGTCTTTGGCACGAGTCATGAGTTTCCTAAATTTCTCAAAAATATTTAGGTGGCGACTCTGTATCTGGAAAAGTATATTTTTGACATTTTTTATCCAAAATTAATTTTTCAAAAGATTTGTCGGATTTGAACTCTTTGGTGTTTATCAATTTGAATTACACTTGTGAGAATAGATTCAGAACCGCGGGAGTCTGAACTGTGGGGCTTATTTCGACCTTTCGAAAGGGAGTGCGAAAAAGTCGAGCTATAGTACCTAGAACTCTATCTGCTTTGTTACTGTCCCAGCTTTGACTGGAAAATGATCTTCCCGATCTGCCATTTCAGCTGTGAGTTAAAGCCAACCAAAGGAGACGTTGCGGGGCCAAGTCCTTGTCCTCCAATTTCATCTGCCTGAATACGTCATAGTACATGATCTCGACCAAACTGCCCTGGTTGATCAAAATTCCCTTGATGTCAAAATTCTTGACACGAAGCATTATTACCAAGGCATCGTTGTGTGGGATTTGAATTCTCTCCAAGTCTTTGCTGGAAAATGTCATGATGCCTTGTATCTCAGTCTTCCCTTTCTTTACGGCGGGCTAAACAGAGAGCACTTCCCTTATATGCTCGGCCTTCTTGATCATCTCCCTGAGTTCGCAAACTCACGCAAGCTCGATGATACCGTGAATAACATTGATCACTCATTGGGGTGCTGCGTCCAAGGCAGCAAGGCCATTTGGTTTGGCTTGTCCTTGCGAAGCGGCCCTCATGCCTCCATCTATGTACTAGTCTAAGTGCCCAGCCACAACTAACTCTTCTAAGTGTTGTTTCAACGGTACGCAGTCCTCTGTTCGGTGCGCCCTCTCTTCATGGAAGGTGCAGCAGTACCTTGAGTTGAAGCCCCTTTGTGTATCTCCCAATTTTGCTGGCCAACGGATGTATGGTTTGCATCGAATTTCACTGAGGATACGATAAATTGGGATCTTAAAGACTGTGGTGATGTCGGTTCATGCCTTCAACTTTCTCTTGGCACCTTCCTCTTCGTTACGAGGAGCGTTAGCCCGGTCATTCACACGGCCTTTGTTTCTGTCGTTGCGGATAGTACTGTGATGTTGTTCTCTAGCTTAGTTATTAGGGCAGTAATCCACCGGCCCCACCGAGTGAACCTTCCCAGCCACACGTCTGTTCGCCGCAACCAAGTTTTCCTTCTCGGTTATGGTGGTGGCAGCGACGGCATCATCCTCAACTTGGATGTGTTCATTTATTCACTGCATCAATGATTCCATGGTTATGAGCTGGTGCATCGTGAGCGAATCTTGCAGTCTATGTCTGACTGGCAAACCTTGCTTGTATTGGGCGACTGCCAAATTAGTGGGGTAATGCAGGATCTCGTTGTAAGTCTCCCAATACTTGGCATTGTGTGCCTTTAAAGAATCATCTGACTCCATCTTGATGCCCAGGAGGTGGTCGACCTCTTTGGGCTTTCGAGTGTTGGTCTTGAATCTAGTGACAAAGGCTTCCGTTAGCTGTTGCCACCCCTCGATACTCCCCTTCGGGAGCCTTTCGAACCATTTTATCCCTAGTTCTCCCAAACTCGCCGGGAATATTAGACACATCAAGGCGTCGTTACGACGATGGCCCACCATTACTTGTCGGTAATGACTAACATGCATGTACAGATCCGTCTTCCCATCATACAGCATGAACTTCGGTTGATGGAATCTAGTGGAGAGGGGTGTGCTTTCTATCTCTGGAGGGGGGTGGTGAGTCGTGCCAAGTCTCTGTCCACTGGTGCTGGAACCACCACTTTAGGCAGTGGCATGGCCACCTTTTCACTGTAACGAATTTGAGGGCTCAGCCTTTGCAACACCGGCACTCTTTGGGCCTTTCTGCGGCGTGCTCGCTCCTTCAGCACATCCCTTAAGTCCTCCGAATAGACGGAGTAAGAGTATCTCGATGTCGTCGACGGACGCGAGAGACGGTAGCTGCTGTCATGCGTGTGGGACCTCTTCACCAGTGGGTCGGAATCGCCAACTCCGTAGCTTTTGGTAATGGAGAGTGAGGGTGTCCCTCGTTGGTGATGACTGTCGAAGCGATGAGATTGGTTACGCTCACTGTGGTCACCCACTCTAACAACACCCTTTCTTTTGATTTGTCGTTTCAACGTCGCCATCTCAGCCGCCATCTTCTGAATTAGGGCGTCCTGGTCCCTGAGTTTGTGCTTCAGGCGCTGAATATGTGATTTTCCTTATCATCGGTGACCTTCAGGACTCTTTGAATGGTTAGTACTCCTCGCACATTTGTCTCGCACGTCCCTAGGCTGTCCTCTTGAGGAGGTATTCAGGCCCGCCATAGTCGGAATAGCAGGGGGGCCATCTCTTCTCCGGACTGACTCTGGAGTGATTCTATTGATGACGGACAGTAGTGTTTCATCGATGTTCGCCATGGAAGACAGTCAACAAGGCTAGTAGGACAAGGTTTATCTGTTAAAGGATTTTCCACAGACGGCGCCAATTGTACGGGGGAGAAATATTTGCCTTGCTTCGTATCTCCTTGCTACCAAGCTCATCTCACTCCGTTAAGACTCTATCGCACTGTGAGCAAAACAAAGGTGAGCTATCCGACGGGTGGGTTTGCCATAAAACCCTCCGACGGTTAAGTTAGCTTTCTAGGAGAAGAGAGAAGGCAGAGGCACTCTAGAAGGAGAGAGAGAGAGAATTCAAGATTACTTTAGGTTGCTTACCTTCAACGTGTGCCTCTTCCTCTTTTTCAAGGCTGACCATACAGCTTCAGAGATTGTGGGTGCACTACCTTTGTTATCCTTCTTGGACGGGCGGCTGTGTTCCTTTCTACTTTTCTTACACGTGTAGAGACCGAAACCACCAAACAGCGTTTGTCGCACCGCCAAATGGTATTTATGCATACCAGGAGTGGATTCTCCTCTTCTCGTCATTGGTCCATGTGGAATATTGAACCGAGCTATTACTTGGTTAAAACATAAACATCACATCGGACTGCTTAATGTTGAGCCGAACAAAACCGACCTATCAGCGCTGACCGAAGTCGGGCACGTTGTTCGGCATCTCGGCTATGCACTGAGGTCTCATGGACCGTCTGTCTTCACAATTACAGTCCGAACCGTTTACAGCTCGGCCCCCGCTGTGAGCTTGTTCGGCCAAGTCTAGCCCAACATCATAATCCGGGTGGGTCAAACTCGGTCTGACATCATGCTCCGTGAAGTCTTAGCTCGGCCCTAATACATCTCAGACGATCCTAATCCAGGGTTGCACCAAGTCTGGTCTAACACCATTGTTAAATTATTTTTATAAAAAATCAAAAAAAAAATAATTTCTATATTAAAAAAATATCTAAAACAAATATAAAAATTTTATTTTTTAAAATAACAGGTTGCAATTGCAAAAAATAAAAAATAAAAAAATGCACTGCTCTGGACGTCCAGGCAAACGACCGGATAAACTAAATTCGCTTATTATTTTCCTAATCACACGCTTTATCCCGCCAAGCTAATCCCCCTACTAAGGAGGATTACTAAACCGCTTGCACTATCAAGCCGCCCCCCAAATCATCACCCAACACGCTATGGATGGGCCCCATAACCATCCTAGTCTAGTCCGGCTGTTGAAGCGGCGAAATACACGTGACCAAATTGTTAATTAAAATGTTTTTCTGACATTATTGCAATTTTTTAATTGATTTAAATGAGTATTGCTATTTAAGTGTAAAAATTAAACTTACAATCAAAACTCACTGAAGTGACCCTCTATTGAATATCTAAGTCAACTCTATCTCTTTCTCATTTATTTTTTAATTATTAATCAATTATTTTATTGACATATCACTAAATCTAAAATATAAACTTGTATATTATTTTTTATTTTAAATAAATCTCAAAAGATATATTTATATTTATTTTTTATTTTTATCTCACTAGGGTCGGCCGACTCCATCACATTACAGCTTGTGGTCCCTCCAATTTCATGGCCCCTCCAATTTCATGGCTCAAAATACTACAAGTAACTTTCAAGGCTTATCAAAAATTGAAATATTGAGTATTGACTCTCGAAAAAAACAAGAAAGATTGAAAGGCATAGTGGACCCACTTGTCCCATGAAAGTGTGTTTTGTTTACTTTACTTTCCTTTTTATTTTATTTTTCTTTTTTTTTTGGTCCTTTTTATCTTTTTCCTCTTTTCTTTGTTAGGTGTCATGTGAAAATTGACATGGTTAGACACAGTAGTGGAGTGATGATTTTGCCTTGGGAGGGATAATATTAAATTAAGATTATAGTGATGTATAATTTTGATTCTTAATTGAGAGTAAAATAACTAAAAATGAACATAGTTTCATATTTAAAATTTTGAAGTTATGTTCAAGTTAGTTAGATTTTTTGTTTTATGTTTTTTATTTTTGATTGATTGTTTATTTATTATTAATATGATTTGCTATTTTAGTTTTGTGAACATGATGATCATTGAAATTTAAGATGCGATTACATAATATTATTAAAAATGAGAATGACAAAATTACATCAAAAAACACCCAAAGAAAAAAGAAAGTGGAAGAGAAAGACATGAGAGAAAAGAGAGAAATAATATAGAATTTAAAAGAAAATATTTTAGCAAAATTAAATATTTAGAGTGACAAATTGCAAGAATTTGTATTTTATTTTAATTAATGAATCATGTTATAATGAAACTAATGAATTATAATCATAATGAAAATCAATACACCATATAATTAATATAAATAAATATTTTCAAAAATAAGAGAGAGAAATCATAAATAAATAACATGAAAAATACAATCAATAACCAGATTGAGATATTTGAACCTCTAACCTCATAATGAAAATGTAAGAATTTTGACTAATAGATTAACCCTATTGGTTTTGCAAAGATTTTGTCAAATATATATAAATATATAAAATAAAAATAAAAATAAAACAAAATAGAAGATGAGATATCAAAAATTATGACATATTTTGAATTTTAAAAATTAATTATTTTTCAAATGGATGTAGAAAGGCAATTTTCAAAATTTGAGGGGGGCACGTGACCCTCGTGGTCCCAACGTGTCTTCGCTCCTGGTTAGACAACATGATTCTCTATGATTTAATAAAATATTATCTACATTATTGAATAATATGATAGAAAAAACTTTATAGGTTGATCATATCATATTGGGGAAAAAAAAAATTCCCTCTAAAAAAAAAATTCATTACTAAAGAGTCTTGTGACTGCATGACACATTAAAAAGATTCATTAATAAAACAGGGTAAGAGGTATTATCCTCAGAGCAACTAGTAATTTTTGAGAAAATTAAAAATCAGTGTAGAAGATTTGAAATAATTATACATACATAAAAGATATAATTTTTGTATAATAAAATCACAGCAAAAATTAGACTCCCAATCTTTTAATAAATTATGTTTTCACTTTCTCCCATCAGGTAATTTTTCCATAATTTTTGTGCCATAACATTTCATTTTCTCAATAAATAAGCTGTCCTTTTTCCTCAATAAATAAACTTCGGCATTTCTAATGTTGCAATATGTTTTTTTGACAAGTGTTAATTTTCTAAAGCAGAGAGTTGTCGAGGCATCATTATCGCACTCTTATGGTTGAAAAGTCCACTTGAAGGTTGCCATGGCTTCCCACTCCCAATTGTTTTCCAAAATTTGCCATCATCATTAATATTTTAATGGGATTATCATTCCTAATTTAATTACAAAAATAATTTTAGTTATATTTTCAATAATACTACGAAGTTAAAAAAAATTATAAAAAATGAATGAAAAATAAAAAATACTTGCTAACTTTGGGAACTCCTTATAATAATCAAAAAAATTAAATAAGTTAAAAAGTCAACAAATTATATAAAAAAGTCATAGATTTTTTATTTGCTTTCTACTTTTGTATGTTTTTTCGTAAAAATTTAAAAATTAATTTTTTTTCACCTCATAATTTAACTAAAAAATTAAAATATTATTAAAATATTCTATTTTCAAATTGATCCTAAAATAATTAAAAAATTAAAAAAAATCACTACCAAAAAATTTAATTTAATTTTTTAAATATTTTTACATATCTTTTTTAAAATATTAAAAAAAATAACTAAAATAGTTCTCAAAACAACCAAAAAACTTTATCTATTAATTTTTTGGGCAAATTACATATACACCCCTCGAGGTTTGGTTAAATTACAGATACCCCTGAGGTTTCGGAAATTACATCCCGCCCCCTGAAGTTTGTATTTTCATAACAATTTACCCCATGAGGTTTATATTTCATAACAAATTACCCCCTAATTTCTTATGCAAATATAGCATTCAGGGGAGAATTCGTAATTTCTCAAACCTCAGGGGGTATCTATAATTTAGCCAAACCTCGAGGGGTGTATATGTAATTTGCCCTAATTTTTTTGATTACAAGAGTCCATGATCAGAGGTCAAGAATCCTTCTTGTTATCTTACTGTCGGTAGTTATGATCCTCTATCGTAACATATATGTGCAATCGCATCAAAGTTTTACATCCCTATCATCACGGTGGCAGAATTCCCGCCTTTGGATAAGCGTTATCATCTTAATCACCACCATTCACCTTTCGATCAAAACCAAACGCTACAATATTTATTCATTTTTCCGACGGACACATATACATAATCATCTCCCATGCCTCTTGTCCTGACCCGTTAATTTGTCATCTAATCGTCCTATGTCCACAATTAAAATAGTTCAATATGTAAAATTGGTCGGAAAAATTATTTTTATAAAAAATAAATTAATCAGATATTAATAATTATTTAATTAGATTATATTTATATTAATAATTTGTTTTAAAAATTATACTTATTTCTAATACAAATATTATTTGATCAAGTTGGTATTATATCTGTCGAGGTCTTTGTAACTCACTGACATGTAATCACGTCTTAAGGTGCGGTAAGTAGAAGATCTGAGATTCGAACTAATAGATCAGCATCGGCTTCTTTAAATTGTAATCTAACTCCACTAACTCCACTAACATTCTACCTTTGACAAAAAGAAAAAGCTATTATATTGAATTAATGTGATTTTTTTTAAATAATTTACTTAATAAATTTTACACATTAAACGATTTAAATTAACAACAATGCTAAATTTACTGAATTTAGTGTTGTTCTAATTGTCGGAATTTATTCATACCAATTGTCTGAATGATAAGGTGATAATCACGATGGACAAGAATAAAATCAATTGTCTAGCAAATCGTCCAAAAAATTGTTCGATTGACACAAATTTAGTGGATGTTTGGAAAGTGAATTTTTTTGTAATATTTTTAGTTGTAGGATATTATTAGAGAATTTTTTTTGTGTGTGTTTAGAAAAATAGTTAAATTTTTTTATGATTGGATGTAATGTTTGTGAGAGAAAAAATGAAATTATTATGAGATTTGATGTGATATTTTGTTTGAATTTATTTTTTTGATTTTGTAACTAATTTATCTTTTAATAAAAAAAAACTCAAAACTTCCTTCCCAAACGACTATTCAAACAACAATAAATTCGATAGACAAATCATTTGAAATTGAGGAGGGCCAGAAACGGGACCACCATCAGCAAACAGTAGCCAAACCTATATCAATAGGACCACCACAAGCTAACAGGAGCCAAACCTATATTATTATGGCTTTTTTGAATAGAAGGTTAAAGAGTTATATTTTGATTAATTTATTTTGAATCTTAGGGCATTCATAATAGATGTGTCAAAATTATGTGTTAAAGTGCATGTTATATAACAAAAAATATTAAAAGTGAGACAAAAAAATATGTGTTAAGAGTTTGTTAATTTAGTGAGTGAATAGTGAATGAATAGTGGTACAATAGATGTATTAAGGGGTGTGTTAAATATATATATGTATATAATAAATAAAATAAATAAATAATTTAGTTTAATCAAAAATTTCAAGCCCAAAATTAAATTTCGAATCCAAAAAAAAATCCCAGCAAATAAAAAATAAAAAAAACTGCCGTTGACCAATCAACCGGTAAGACCAAAAAAACGCTCTCATTCGCTAGCTAAAACGCTCGCTGCAGATAACAAACAAGTTAACACAAGTTAACAATTGACAAATTTAACATACTGTAGAAATTTAATGTATAAAGAGAAATAGAGAATTGTATTATTGATTGATTTATATTGATATCTATTACAATGATTCATGATTCCTATATATAGAAGAGGGTGAGTGTGTAGTAGGTAAGGAGTAGGTGAAGTGGAGGTGGTAGTGGTGTAGTGGGTTAGGTTTAGTGGAGTAGGTTTAAGTGGGTGAAGTAGGTGGAGAGTAGGTGGATTTTAACAGCCCCCGCAAACTCAAGGGGGATAGGAACTAACCAACTTGAGTTTGGAGAGAGTAACAAAACAAGAAAATACATAAAAATAAAAGAGGATAAGAGACACTGTATGGTCGTGTCAGACCATTGGTGAAGACACTGGATGGTGGTGTCATAACGTTGTAGAGGACACTGTATGGGGGTGTCATAACCATGTAGAGGACACTGTATGGTGGTGTCATAACGGTGTAGAGGACACTGGATGGCGGTGTCAGACCGATGTAGAAGACAGTTTATGGGGTCATGTCGGACCGTTGTAGCAGACAATGTTGTGACAGTTGTGGTGACAGTTTACGGAGTCTTGCTGGACCCTTGTAGAAACTAACTGGAATCAATGTCGGGACAGTTTACAGAGTCTTGTCGGACCCATGAAGGAGCTAACCGGAATCAATGTCGGGACAGTTTACAGAGTCTTGTCGGACCCATGAAGGAGCTAACCGGAATCAATGTCGGGACAGTTTACAGAGTCTTGTCGGACCCTTAAAAAGTCGCACCCTCAAAAGGTGTGCCCAATCTTTCAAAAGGCGTGCCATCAAAAGGCGTGCCCAATCCATAAAAAGGCGTGCCATCAAAAGGCGTGCCATCAAAAGGCGCGCCCACTTCATCAAAAGACGTGCCCGACAGAAAGCGTCGAGCCATCAAAAGGGGCGCCTGACACGCGGCGATGCACGTGATTGACAGAGCGCGTGTCGGCCTCGTCGTCTCTGTCTTTATAAACCAAAGCGAAGTCTGAGGCTTGGAAGCATAACAAACCAGTTGAAACCTCTTCGTTCTCTGTAACATTCTGTAACCAACCCTTCTCTGAAACACTCAGCAACCCAAAAACATGGCTTCTTCTTCCCGTTCAGCTACCCAGAACATAGCCTCTTCTTCCCGTGGTCTGCTCACTCTCTTTCCCGACCTCAACGAGTCAACAAGAGAGATAACTGGTGCGGTGGCCTGTGAACCTCAACCAAACACCTCTGGTTTTGCTCCGTTGAACTTTCCGATGCGGTCGGTGGAGCAAAAAATGGCAGTGCAAACGGATATTGAAGCCAATCAGTATACATTGAAGTCCTGTGTTGAAACTATGACTGCGGTCACAAACTTGTCGCACCGGCTGCAGAGTAGGACAAATGAGGTGCAGCAGTTAAACGCCCAACTGGCTCTGCTCCAACGCATGTATAAGGATGCGCGAGCAGAGATAAGTGTGCTAAAGGCGGAAAATAAGGAGCTGAAGCGGAAGGCCACCGTTATGTTCCGATTTGGAGGTCCGCCATATGCTATAGTGGAGGAGCAGGGTGGAGTGATCGTGCCCAGTGGAGTGGGAAACACGGAGGCAACACCGTCAAGGGCCGCCCAGGACGGAGGCAAGAAGAAAAGACCGGCGGAATAGGCGAAAAAAGTGAGGTCGGTGGGTGGCCGTCTGCAGAAAAGAAAACAAATCTTGTGGTGTTGTGGTTTGTGTTGTTGTGGTTGTTTTTTTTTTTTTTTTTTTGTTAAAATTGTGATCGGGGTTGATCCCTGAGATGAATAAAAGATGGTTTGGTGTGCAAAGCTATATGGTATGAATGGAATTTGAAAAAGATTAAAAAATAATGTGAAAGAAAAATAAAGAAAGAAATAATAAAAATATATTTGAAATCAAAATGAAAGATGGGGGAAATAAGGAAAGTGGTTTGGAGAAAATAAATAAAAATAATGGATTTTGAAATCAAACGGAAGAGAGAGAGGGGACAAGCCCATGTGAGAGAAAGAGGGGAAAAATGATAGCCGATGCACCCAAAAATAATCTAGCTGCTATCCACAGGCGCTTAGGGGAAGGAAATGGTAGCAAGAGACGGCCAACACCATATATGGCTATAGCAAAGAAATGGAGTATCAAGCTCAATGGGCTAGGATTTAGACCAGAGAGTAAAGCCACTGGTCCTGTTGAACACACACCTCCAAGGCTCAAATAATCAAAACATGCTTCACGCATTTCCTTCCTTGCTTGATCAGGAGATGCACAAAACACCTTATACAGGGCTCCAGTCATTCCTCCACCAGTTAAAGGATGACGCATGTTGAAAGCATCACCTATTAATAGTGCTCCAGGAGTAGGGTAAGGAGCAGTTGGCATACTTCTATTGGGCATTGTTCTAATACTTCCCTTATCAATTGCAGCTATAAATGAATCATGCAGCTCAGGTGGAACCTGGGGAGCCACCAGAGGGAAGCAAAGCCGAAGGCTGCTGCAAAGCCGAAGGCTGTAAAAGCGAAAAAGGAAAAGAAGGCTCCGGCTAAGACAAAAGCTGCTGCGCCAAAAGCTAAAGCCGCTGTGAAGCCCAAGCCAGCGGCAAAGGCCAAGCCAGCTGCGAAGCCAAAAGCTGCTGTGAAACCGAAGGCTGCCGTGAAGCTGAAAGCTGCAGTGAAGCTCAAGGCTGTGGCGAAGACCAAACCAAAGCCGAAGGCGAAAGATCCTAACAAGAGGCAAATGAGCATGGAGGAGAAGCATAGATTGAGTGTTGGGTTGCAGGGTTTGCCCCAGGAAAAGATGCCACAGTTAGTGCAGATTATGAAGAAAAGGAATTCACATTGGCCTCAAGAGAGAGGATTTAGGTAGTGATGGGAAGGTATGTGTAGAAAATAAGCGGAATAGGTTAAGGTCCGGCGGGCGGCCAAGGCGAGGTTGCCGCCCGCCGGTGAAACGAAAAATACTAAGTGCTTAACCTTGCTCTGATACCATGTAGAAATTTAATGTATAAAGAGAAATAGAGAATTGTATTATTGATTGATTTATATTGATATTTATTACAATGATTCATGATTCCTATATATAGAAGAGGGTGAGTGTGTAGTAGGTAAGGAGTAGGTGAAGTGGAGGTGGTAGTGGTGTAGTGGGTTAGGTTTAGTGGAGTAGGTTTAAGTTGGTGAAGTAGGTGGAGAGTAGGTGGATTTTAACACATACCGACTAAGAGTTCCATTGTGAGAACAAAAATAAAAAATGACTAGCTAAAAAATAACAACTAACACTAACACTAACACTAACCCATGTTCTAACAGTTCCATTGTGAATGCTCTTATCTCTTCATTTATTTACACGGTTTTATAAAAAATATTAAAAGACATTAAAAAAAATTAACTTTTAACTATCTTAAAAAATAAAATAAATAAAAATAAAATAAATAAAACATATGAATAAAAATAAAATAAATAAAACATATGTAATGAAATTTGTACGACACAATTCTACTCTACTAGAGCCAGAGAAACAGAGATCACCACGATATCTTCTTCATCAACCCTCTCTCTCTCTCTCTCTCTCTCTCTCTATATATGTGTATTAGGTATATTTCGACAGAGCTCAACCCTTTTAGTACTCTCAATTGAGCTGTGTAATTGAGTATTTTCGTCGATTGTTGTTGTGTATTAGATTGGAGCCATTGAAGCTTTGATGATCGGACTAAGTGTTTTGAGGTCTTCGCAAATGGAAAGTGCTGTACCAGGACGACTTGCTGGATCGGAAATCCATGGCTTCCATACTATGGAAGGTACGTACAGTGACAGACTCAACACTTTTTGTTTCCATTTTGGGGGGTTCCTTTTGATTTTTTTGTGTTTCATGGTCTCAACCAGTTTGGGTCTTAGTTGTGGTGGTTGATGATGGTTTTTTCTTCATTTCTAGAAATGGAGGCTCACATGCTTTTACTTTTTGTAGGCAAATTTGAAGATGAAATTCAAAAATTAATGTTTGTCAGATAAATATAACCATTTATAGAATTTGTGCATGACTTTCAACTGTAAAAAAGTGAGCTTCAAAAACAGGGAACCCCAAATTGGTGTTCTCTCTTTGTATATTAGTGTAGATAGTGAATGAATGAAAGAATGCACTTGCTGAGTTATTGATAAGGTCATTTTGTTGATTAGGTTGCAGTGATCGTGATGGTTTGGGTACTAAAATTGCAAGTTGATTATGTTGTTGCGGGGCTATTTGGTGCAACTTATTGAGGTTTTTTTAAATTAAAAAAATATGGGAAGTTGTGTTTGAGTGTTGGATGCAACTTTTACTTACAACTTAAGATGCAAAAATTATTTAAATAAGCTGAAAATAGATTATGACTGGTGTTGGGAAAGAGTCTTCGTGTTATGTTTGAACGTTACTACTAGAGTGCGATTTCATTTAGGCGGGGATGAATTGTGCATGTGATATTTATTTGGCACTCGTGGTGGAATGTAACTGTTGGTGTTCTCAACCTACTGTTTGATGTGCTTCTTGAGAGTCGGGCTTCTGTTTTTGCTATATCTTTCTTGTTTTTGTTGGATAAGTAAATTTTTTTATAAAAAAAAGAGAAGGAACCCTTCAAATGGAAGTGGAACAATTGTATATACGAAGCTTACTGGTGCATTGTTTGTTGCATGGTAAAAACTTGGTTTAGAAATCTCAAACATAGGTCTAAGTCATAGGGAAGCCTCTCTGAGTTAATTAAAGCCTGAGTTTAGTTGTGGACCCTATTCACCTCTCCTAGTTTCCCAAATTGATGGACCTATTCTGGCTGATGGCCTCTTTTTTTTACTTTTTCTTTTTGGACTCTTATATGTTTATATGGTGAAAAATTGATGATGTAGTGCTGTATTGAGAAATTAGGTGAGAGAATTATTTAAGTAAAAAGCCAGATTAGAGACTTCGATTCATATAGCTGTCCTCTATAGGTTGAGACTGCCATGATCTCTTTCATTTCCTACATGTTTGCTTATATTGCTTGCGTTATAATTTAAGGTTGATAAGTATATTCCCAATTAAATTAAATTATGAGTTGATGTTACTAGATTTTGAAGTAGTATTTCAATGGTTGATTCATTTTCTTGATACATATCCGTATGTCATGCTTATAGCTTCATATGGTTCCTTGTTTATTGGACAGATTTGGATGTTGGCAACATCATGGAGGAAGCAAAGGCAAGGTGGTTGCGACCAAATGAGATTCATGCAATACTCTGTAACTATAAATATTTCAGCGTCTATGTCAAGCCAGTGACCTTGCCAAAAAGTAATTACCGTTGATTGTTGTATGAATGCAATATACTACTAGTTAGTAGTCTCCCCCATGCAGCTTTCCAACAGTTTCTTTTATCTTTGGAGATTTAACATCCATATAAGCAAATGGTTACATTGATGCCATTGTAGAAGTAGTCAATGTAAGATAACTAACTAAGAAGAAAGATGGTCTAAGATATGTATCCTACTTGAAAAGGTTGAAACGATATGGCATGATATGATACCAGATCCAGGCAGAATGGGGATGTACGCACCTGGATTATTGAGGAACTTGTCATCGTATGTATCCATGTTGTGTATTTTCAGGAAAACTCAGCTCCCCAAATATGTTTCCCATCTAAAAATAATGATTAGACTCACTCCACAGGGAGCTGTCGGAATTTTAGGCGTAATACATAAATCAATCATATAGCTTGTGGCTTTATTTAAATGTGGAACTCATTTAAGCAACTTAAGCTCGACCGGTGAGAAAAAGTGTTTGGCCGAAGCCAAAAAGAGGTGGACCTTCTGAGATATACAGTGTCACAACTAAAGTTGGTCAAAATACAAATGTTTTACACAACCCTAATGATATTGGTACTACTTCTTATCAATTTCAATGTTTGGAACCTCAAATAAAATGTCACTAGTAGGTGGCACACGTGATGCGTGTGCAATTCCAATAAGTAAGAATAAAAGAAAATAATAATGAAATTAATGTACTTAGCTTATGTGGTATGAGTCCTCTTACCCATGGTTAAACCCTTGGCCACAGGTTCAAGACTTGCCCAGCTCTTTGTATATCTTTTTTTTTTTTAAATAAAAAACATTACCGTGTGGCATGAGCAGACCAAAGGCTTCACTACAACAACTGAGGCCTTCACTCAATAATAGTACTAGCGGGAAATTAGTTTCATAATATGTATATTGTTTAAGTGGTAAGTATGTTCTTAATGAAACTCAAGGCCTTGGGTTCGAAATTTGCTTACGCTTTGTATAATAATTTTTTATTTTAGCATATATAAAATTGACACATGGCATGAGAAGAAGAAGGCTTCAGTACACCAACTGAGGCCTTCACTTAATAGTAGTATAGATGAGAGCACCTTTTTAATAAGTGATCTATGCTTCCTCTGCTTGCTTGCTAGCTATTTAGGCATTGTAGATGGGGATTGATGAGGCACTAAATTTAACTGGGGCTGTTTTGTTCATTGATTGAATTGAAAATGGTGATCTTTTCTCACATAAGTTAATCAATTATCATGAAATATATGAGGTATTCTATTCCTGAACTAATAAAGACTGGTTTTTCTAAGAAGATGAATTAGGAAGGCAAAATGTTGTGCTTGCATTTGTTTTCTAGACTTGGTCAATTATATTTTAGTAATTATCTTTTGAAGTCATAAATTAGCTATCTTCAATGGGTCCCATGGATTGGGTGTTTTAAATCAAGTGGGCTATTTTTTTGTTGAAATGGCTCATGTCAGTGTTATGGCTCAAGATCTCAAATGTGAAGTAGACATTTTAAACTCTAATCCTATCATCTGCAACTCTTCTTTTGTTTGTACATTTCTCGAAGATGCCCGTTGTAGTATAAAATTTTGTAATGTGTTGCATTGTGCTGGTTTAAAAATGAAGTTTGTAACTTTTGAGGAATTGAATGTGCATTCAAGAAGTTTCCATGGCTCTTGATATTGCTTGATTGATCATGGTCCTATCTAATATTTTTTTTTTTTTTTAAATTAATAGGTGGTACAATTGTGTTGTTTGACCGTAAAATGCTCAGGAACTTTCGGAAAGATGGTCATAACTGGAAGAAGAAAAAGGATGGGAAGACTGTCAAAGAAGCTCATGAACACTTGAAAGTAAGATTTTCTAATTCGTAAAATGTTTAATTGTCATGATAAAGCTTTATTTATGTGATTAATAGCAGAAAAAGGAGATGATGGTGTTCCTCCAGGTGCAGGATATATGTTGTTGGTTACTACTTTTCATGATCTTAGATTGATAGTTTTGTATTGAAACATATGTATTGTGAACTTGTATGACCTTAGATAGAGTCAAGGGGCAAAAAAGGATGTGTGTTGTGGCTGTTGCCAAACTAAGTCAATAATTTATAGTCAATGATACATGAGCTCTTAGATAGTTTTTAGTAGACGTGTACGTTGAAATGTCTATGACATGTCAATATGTCATTTACATGATTAATGGTGTAAGCATCAAGAATAGAATGTCGGACCTCATTAAATTACTTGAGCTTTCCTTTTTAGTACAAATTGTAAATGCCCTGTATTAGGCAAGTACCACCATGTAAAGTTTGAAATAATTGAAGTTTCTAAGGATTGGATTTGTGTCTATACAGCGTTCTCATTTAGTTTTTTCTTTTTAGAACTTTACATGTTTCTATGTAAGTGTAACAGGTTCCGATTATAACATATAAGACATTATAATTTTTGCTACTCGGTATTAGGATACTGCTTTATTTGCTAGGCATGTTCATATGTTTCTCTCTCACCAAGGTTTTAAGTTAAATTTTCTAATGTTTGTCAGGCATTCATTAAATAAGGAGAACTCTGAATGCTCAGAATGCTATCTTGGTTGTTTGTTACTCGATTTGGTATTTAATTTATCTAGGGAGTTGGTACTGAACCGGTTCCCTATGTTACTATTATTAGTTTGCTCTAGAACTTAAATAGGTTTCTTCATTATCATGAAGAAGAATGTTGGTCCACTATTTATGCTTGGCATATTCATTTTTATTTGCTTTACTTTTAAAAACTTTGGCTGTGTTTGGTAGAGTTTTCTAAAATTAATTTCACCCTTACATTCTAATGCTATGTTTGGTTTGAGTTTTGAAATCATGATTCCAAATCAATTTCAAAATACATTTTGAAAACATTTTCGGTAAAGTAGACAATTTTTAAATTTTTGGTCTACCCGGTCGTTTGGTTGGTTGACCGGCACAGTGCTCTTTTTTTTTTCAATTGCCAATCGCCACCTATTATTTGGAAAGAAAAAAAAAAAATTTATATTCAGTGTGTTTGGTTTTAGTTTTTTGAAAATTCAGTTTTTTGTTTTTCGTATTTTTTTTGTTCTTAGTGAATATTTTTTAAATTTTAAATAATTTTTTTACGTTTTTAGATACACCTTACTTAGATGTATCTAAATAGTAAAATATTTGTGAAAAAATATTTTAAAAACTAATAAATACAAAAAATGTACTTAATTTTCTTTCTTTTTTTTTTTTTGTATTTTTTGGTATTTGGTGTATTTTTTAAATATTTTTTTTTCACAAATGTTATATTTTTTAAGTGTATTTATGTTAAGTGTGTCTAAAAATTTTTTAAAAAAATGATTAAAATATTAAAAAAATTCGTTGAAAACATTAAAATACGGAAAATAAAAAAGTAAAATTTTCTGAAAAATGTGCTTATTGTTTTTAATATTTTTTAAATATAGAAATCATTTTTTCAGACCAAAATGACAAATTAGTTTTTTGAATTGAATTTTAAAAAAAAGTTTGATTACGAGTGTTGACTAAAATTTTCAATAGAGTTTTGAGTTGTGTGTTTGTTTATGAGTTATAAGTTTTTCAATTAAGTTTTGAAAACTCTTTTCAAAACTCATAACCAAACAACTTTTCTCAATTCATATTTCACATCAAAAATTCAAAACTCTTTTCAAAACATAACCAAACAAATTTTTTCTTTTCAAATCATAATTCCAACACTCACAAACTCAAAATACAACATTCTCATATCATAATTCTAAAATTCTACCAAACACTACCTTTGTTTTTAAATTTTCTATTATCTCTGTCCTACTCTTTATCTTCAATTTTTGGAGGCAACTATCTGCCACTCCATATGGATGTGTACTTTTTCTATCTTTATTATGTTTTACTCATACGTTGGTTACTATTGGATACGGTAATTATAACCTTCAGGGTGTAATTATCAGGTATATAAGTTTCTCTTCTTGTTCCCCACACTAGAAGGGAAAAAACCCAAAAGTTTTTTATTATGTTGCTATTTTTAATTTTCTGAAACGTTTGTGTACCACATAAAGACTGCAAAACTCGCATTATTTTTTTATTCAAACGATTAATGTTATTCTTTAAATTAATTTGGCGCAAATGTCTATTTCCATTGTACTAATTTTGCATCAATTAAAATTTGCCAATTCACATTTTTGTCTGAAGTACAGGTCGGTGACGAAGAAAGGATTCATGTATATTATGCTCATGGTGAAGATTACCCAACCTTTGTTCGCAGATGTTACTGGCTACTTGACAAGTATGAAATGGTTTAAACTTATATGGTTCCATGAATTACCCATTTCTAGTTGTTTCTTGTATTATCCACTCTGATGTCAAATAAATTGCATTTTCTACTCATTGGCACAGCATATGTTATGAACTAAGAAGCACAAACACTTCTAAGAAGGTGGTGTGTCCGCGTCCAACACATGTTGAACACTAATGTTCAGTGGAACACTTTTTGACACGTGTTGAACACACATCCCAACATATCCTATTAATAAAAAGACTCGAATACACTTTAAAGACTTAGGTGACACAAGTGTCCATTGTTTAAACACTCATGAAAGACATTACAAATTTGAGCAAAATAGCTTAGGATCTAATGATAAAAGAAATATAAGGTAGATTTATACATATTATTAATCCATTCTCCTTTAAACTTCGAAAGTTCGTGCTATGTATATTTTTATTAACATTGAATTACATATAATAAATATTCAAAATTATATATTTTATGTGTTCCCCAGTTGTCACTTTCTGCATTGTTAGAAAATTGTCGTGTTAGCGTGTCTATGTCGTGTCATGTTTGTGTTTGCACTTCTTGGCATATGAATAAGGGTTGCTTACGCTAAGTTTTACCGTCGTTGGAATTTTTTTTCAGGGCACTGGAACACGTAGTCCTTGTTCATTATCGTGAAACCCAAGAGGTTGGTCCCGTATGCCTCATCGAAACTCTCTTCTCTCTAAACATGTATGCATGCGCGCACATGCATACAAGTTTTTATTTTTCAATTTTTTTGGACTGTTATAGCCTTGGGAAACTAGTTAAAGAAGTTTGAAGAAATTCATTGTTAATTTAATGAACCGATTGATCTCAACTCAAAGCATTGGCTGTACCAAACTTTTGATATCAAAATATAAAATTATCTCATAATCAAATATATCAATTTTATCTTAGCTATTTTATCTTGGGCCTCTTTCAAGGCAGCAGGACAGTGTGTTTGTTTGTTGTATATGGGCAGCACCCCCTTTTGATGCTCTTTTTATACACTTCTTTTTAATAAGTCTTTGACTTTTTATACACTTGCAAAATAAGTATATCAACCTTTTTTTATTTTATTTTAGTAAAGGAACTCCAAGTTCTTCACAACACTATGAATCCTAGCTGTGTCACATCATTTCAGAGGTCATGCCTCTGCCATAACTATCGTAGGCACAGAAAGAACCAATGGGCATTTGATAGTATGAAAGAGAAGATAGGATATATTGCAAACATTGATAGATAAGCTTGAGCTTATCTCTAAGATGAATGGTTTATGCCTTCCGTTTTTTCATTCACTTTAGGTCTTAACAATTGGTGCTAACTATATTATGTGCTGTGGTTGATCATGACTTAATTGCAGGGTTCTCCCGTCACTCCTGTCGATTCAAATTCTAGTTCAGGCCCCTCTGACCCATCTGCTTCTTGGATCTTATCAGAAGAAACTAATTCTGGAGCTGATCCAGCTTATTATGCTGTGGAGAAAGCACAATTAGGTGGTGATGATGGAACTTTTTCTAATACTACTCTATTACATCATCAGCGTGAAGGGTTCTATTTCTTTCCGTTTACTGTAAAGGAAGTGTGGAGTTCAGGGGAATTTAATAATAACTAGTCTTCATAAGGAATAACTTCTTTGTTTTTATTTGTTAAAATTGTCACGTTACTGAACTTTTTTTCCCTTGGAAAATGTGATGTGTTTTAATTTTTCTCTTCTTGGCAACTTGACAGAGTCCAGTGACAGTATGACCCTCAAAAATTATGAAAGGAGACTTCACGAGATCAATACACTGGATTGGGAAGAGCTTGTGGTGCCAGATGATCCCAGGAAGCTGAGTGCACCTGATGGAGGTGGTTAACTTAATGCTTCTTGTAGTGAAGCTAGGAGATCCAAAGGAAACCATTGACGTTGTATCTTTATTTATTAATTTTTGGGCTAGTATTTTGTCATATTTACTATCTCCAGATTTTTTGGCAGGAAAAACTTCATGCTTTGAACAGCAGAATCAATTTGGAACAAATGGATTCATGAGTAGTGTAAGTGCATCTCTCTCTCTCTCTCTCTCTCTCTCTCTCATGTCCTTTTTCTTTCCTCATTTACTTGGATGAGGCAATTATTTCTATTTTTCTACCTATAATTGTTATAAGACTAGTGCCGTTTATTTAGATGCGACAATTATTTCTATTTTCTACTGATAATTATATAACTTGATGCTGTTTATTTAGGAGTGACAATTATTTCTAATGATAATCTTATATAATTTAGTCAAGTCTGTCTTACAGAAAGAAACAAATGACGTACAGTTATTGAAATGTTCTCTGCGTGGAGTTAAACTTTTTTTGTCCTAAAATCTGTTTGTGGTTAGAAAATTTAAATGAAAACCTTATAGATGGTTGTGGCCAGAACCACGCAAAATCTGTGTGCTTCCTCTGGAAAACAGGAATATTTTTCCCAAAAGGGTAGAATGTTTTGCATCTGATTGAACATATGGGATGATGATTGTGTGTGGGGAAACTGGGCAACGGAGACTTAAGTTGGGAGTACTGCGCTTTCGGCAGTGGAACTGGACATGAGAAATTAAAGAAGAAAAGAAAAATATAACTTCCCCTTCTATTTTTTTTTTTTTAAAGAGAAATAAAGGAAGTGTAAGAATTGATATATTGTTGATTACAAGATTGATTAATTACAATTCCTATACAATCTATATATAGAAGAAAATGTGGTAGTAGGTGTAGTGGAGGTGATAGTGGGTTAGGTGAAGTGGAGTGTGTGGTGAAGTGGAGGTAGGTGAAGTGGAGTGTGTAGTGGAGTAGGTGAAGGTAAAGATGGAAAATTCTAACAGCCCCCCGCAAACTCAAGGAGGAGAGAAACTAACCAACTTGAGTTTGGAGAGAGTAACAAAACAAGAAAATACATAAAAATAAAAAAGGATAGGAGACACTGTATGGTCGTGTCAGACCGTTGGTGAAGACACTGTATGGTGGTGTCATAACGTTGTAGAGGACACTGTATGGTGGTGTCATAACGTTGTAGAGGACACTGTATGGGGGTGTCATAACGTGGTAGAGGACACTGTAGGGTGGTGTCAGACCGTTGGTGAAGACAGTTTATGGGGTCATGTCGGACCGTTGTAGAAGACAGTTTATGGGGTCATGTCGGACCCTTGTAGAAACTAACCGGAATCAATGTCGGGACAGTTTACAGAGTCTTGTCGGACCCTTGTAGAAACTAACCGGAATCTATGTCGGGACAGTTTACAGAGTCTTGTCGGACCCATCAAAAAAATCGCATCCTCAAAAGGTGCGCTCAATTTTTCAAAAAGGCGTGCCATCAAAAGGCGTGCCCAATCCATAAAAAAAAAGGCGTGCCATCAAAAGGCGTGCCCAATTCATCAAAAGGTGTGCCGGACATGATGGCGAGGCACGTGGGCGCCTTGGCTTGCGTGCCCGTTTGTCGGCTGGTGGCAAGAGGCGCGCGATGCGCGTGGCTGCCTCGGCTATAAGACAGAGGCTGAGGCTGAAGCAGAGAAAAGCTGCGAAAAACCTCTGAAAAAACAAAAACTCTTCTTCGTTTTGCTGAGAGAGATAGTCCGTAACACTCTGTTGTCTGAGAGAGATTTCTGAGAGAGATACTCTGTAATACTCTGTGGCCCAGAAAATGGCTTCATCTTCCCGGAGTCTGCTCACTCTCTTTCCCGACCTCAACGAGTCAACGAGAGAGAGAACTGGTGCGGTGGCACTGGAACCTCAACCAAGCGCCCCGGAGTTTGCTCCGTTGAACTTTCCGATGCGGTCGGTGGAGCAAAGAATGGCAGGGCAGTCGGATGTGGAGGCCAATCAGTATACTTTGAAGGCATGTGTGGAAAGCATGACGGCGGTCACAAACCTGTCGAACCGGCTGCAGAGTAGGACAAATGAGGTGCAGCATTTAAACTCCCAGCTGGCTCTGCTCCAACGCATGTATAAGGATGCGCGAGCAGAGATAAACGTGCTAAGAGCAGAAAACAAGGAGCTGAAGCGGAAGGCCACCGTGATGTTCCGATTTGGAGGGCCGCCATATGCGGCAGTGGAGGAGTATGGGGGAGTGAACGTGCTCGGTGGACAAGGAAACACGGAGACCGGACTGGCACGGGACACCCAAGATAAAAGTAAGAAGAAGAGACCTGCAGTAGAATAGAGAAGGGAAAAGAAAAATCCCACTGTGGGTGTGGTTGTTTTTTTTTTTTTTTTTTTTTTTTTTTTTTTGTGTGTAAAATGGTGATCGGGGTGAGGCCCGATATGAATAAAATGAGTTTGCAGTTCGTCTTCTTCCTCTTTGTTTGTTTGGTTGGTTTTTTGTTTTTTTGTTTTTTTTTTTTGTTTAATAAAATAAATAAATAAATAAATAAAATAAAATAAAAGAAAGAAAGTGGAACTACGTGGGTGAGGTGCAAAAGTGATGATAATGTTGTGTGAGTGGAGAATAAAGAAAAGAAAAGAAAGGGATTCTGTTGTGTGGGTTGTGTATGTGCTGGTGTATGTGTGTGATGATTAAAAAAATGTGGGCATTAGAAATCCCGTGGGTGTGTGTGTGAGTGTGGGTCACAAGAAAAAGAGGGATAGAGAGAGAGGTTAATAAAAAAAAAAAAATGCAAGATGAGTGAAACGGGATGGTATAGGAGGCTGACGAACACTATGATCAGCAGTACCACCTCTAATAATATCCGTTTCTTTCATTCAGGCGGCGGCTGAGCCTTGGGCTTCGGCGGACGGCCGCGGCCGCGTCGCGGCGGCGCGTTGGGGTCGGGTTTGTTCGTGACCATGACGAACTGACCGCTCTGCTTCATCTTGTTCAAATGGTGAGAGAGAAGCGTCGATCGCAGCCATAATCATCTCCGGGTACTGAGGAAGAGAGGGAGGAGCCGGAGGCTCTCCAGCTGCCATGTCAGATATTTTGTGAGAGAGAGTGAGACTGTAGAGACGACAGAAGGAGGAGAAGTCGAAGAGCTCTGTCCATGGGCGGCCCGTGGCCAGTAGGGATTGAGTCTGGGCTGTGGCGCGAGAGATGAAGGTTGACGGTGGTGGCGGCGGCGAGGTATCCGATCTGCTTGTGGTGGAAGCGAGGAGAGGAGGTGACTTCGACGGCGTGGAAGGCCGCGAAGGAGGTGTCGACGCCATGGAGGGAAGCCGAACACGGCCTCGGCTCGAGGTGCTTGCTCGGCGTCTCTGCTCGCGTCGTTGTCTGGTGCACCATCGGGGTCTTCGGGAAGGAGAGAAGATGATCAGCGCGAAGCTTGAAATGAATTGAAATTTGGGTGATTGTTGTGGATATATGTGTATGTCGTTCGGCGGATTTGAAGGCGATAACGGCCGATCCGGCGACGGAAGAAGCAGCCATGGAAGCTCCAAAGTCAGCCCACTGGTTTAACAAACAATCTTTTTTTTTTTTTTTTTTTTTTTGAGCCCCGACCTCCTTGGAATTTAAACCACCTCCTGAAAAGAGAAAATGCCCACAGTATACAAGGTTGAGGTCCGGCGGGCGGCCAAGGCGAGGTTGCCGCCCGCCGGTGAAGCGAAAAATACTAATTTCTTAACCTTGCTCTGATACCATGTAAGAATTGATATATTGTTGATTACAAGATTGATTAATTACAATTCCTATACAATCTATATATAGAAGAAAATGTGGTAGTAGGTGTAGTGGAGGTGATAGTGGGTTAGGTGAAGTGGAGTGTGTGGTGAAGTGGAGGTAGGTGAAGTGGAGTGTGTAGTGGAGTAGGTGAAGGTAAAGATGGGAAATTCTAACAGGAAGTATGTCTGTTCATAGTTTTTGTCCCTAAAAGGTGTAGTAGTGAAGAAAGAAAATCCCCATTGTTGAATTTCATTAAAGATACAGTTTTTATCGACTGTCAAAGAGACCCCCTGGCATGGAAGGCAGGTATTCAAGTTAAAAGTTTTCTATATTCTGTAGAGATTGTCAATTCTAACCAGAGTATGAACATGCCTTTGACATGATAGCAGTTTGGTTTATTTTTAAGCAACACTATGGCAGTTTTAGTAGGGGTGCATCTCTGATCTTTTAAATACAGTCTATTGATTCTTCATGCCATTATTATGTGTCAAGGTTGGCTTCGTGAGGCTCAAATTTTTTCTTTTGTATGGCTTAAATGCTGATGCTTCATGGCTGCCAACATGCTTAGACTTGAGATTCAGGTTTAACATTATTTAATTTTAATTCTTCTTCATAGTAGTTTCCTGGCATTCCAGTCTAGACTATTACAAATATTCCCGGGGAACATAATCCATAATTTATCCATTTTTAGGTGGTTTGTCTGCCACAATAGGATAAATTTTTTTTGTATCAGTAGTCTTACAGCATCAACATACGTTATGAATTTTAGTTTGGCTAACCTGACTTATGCATCTACTTAACATGGTACCAACCACTAAACTAAGCCAATATAATGTTTGCAACTCTGAATTTGGGAATTTCTTCGCAGGGTACCATCCTATCAGCCAACAATTTGCCTACGGGAAATTCTTTTGTGAGTCAGTCTGAGACAGTTGACCAGATTAACTCCATTCATTTGAATACATCGGACAATCTTTGCTTTCAAAGGATGGAAGGTCAAACAAATTCAAGTTTCCAGAAAAAGGATTGTCAACTGATGGCACTGGACACTGGTGATTCTTTGGACATTCTGGGAAAGGATGATTTGAAAACTCAAGACAGCTTCGGAAGGTGGATGAACTCTGTCATGTCTGATTCACCAGGATCAGTGGATGATCCGACTCTGGTTTCCTCAATTTCGACTGGTCATGAATCGTTTACTTCTCCTACAATGGATCATCTTCAATCATCTGTTCCAGGACAAATATTCAGTATAACTGATGTCTCTCCTGCATGGGCTTTTCCAACTGAAGAGACGAAGGTTCTTTCCTTTATGACAATTATGCTACTATTTGGTCATCTGGTTATGTGTGCACACTTTTCATATGCATTAGGACAAGGTTTTTGTTTTGACTTGCACATTATACTCAGTTTCTTCTGTTTCCAAGTGTTCATCTTCTTTATGAATCGTTGGTATCATATTTTACAAATTGGATAATTTTCAACTGTGTTTGTTCCCGCGGCGAAAAAACTGGTATAATTTTTCTATTCTCTTTTTATTTTAAAGTATGCTATGTATTTTGTTTGTGTGTGTATTCAATTGTGGATGTAATGGAAATGTGGTTTGCTGCATGAATTAGTTTACGAACATCCTGGAATTAGTCAGTAATCTTTCTTGAGACTTAAAAAATGAATTCAGTAAAATGTGCCCTTTGTATATGTTTCTTAAGTAACTAAGCAATTGAGTATTTTAGCTGACCTTCAGTATTTGCTGTTGCAGATCCTCATCACCGGATTTTTTCATGGTGGGCATCCACAACTTGCAAAATCCAACATATATATTGTGTGTGGAGATGCATGTAGTCCTGCAGAGATTGTCCAATCTGGAGTTTTCCGCTGTTTGGTTTCATCACATGCCGCTGGAATAGTAAATCTTTATTTGAGTTTTGACGGCCGCAATCCGATCAGCCAAGTTATGACCTTTGAGTATCGTACTCCTCTGATGCACACCTCTATTATTTCTGCAGATGAGAAGTCTAAGTGGGAAGAGTTTAGAATTCAGATGAGGCTTGCTCACTTGCTCTTTTCTACCTCTAGGAACCTTAGCATTTTATCTAGTAAAGTATCACCAAATTCCCTCAAAGAAGCAAAAATCTTTGCCCGCAAAACCTCCCAATTTGCTGATGGTTGGGCACATATGATGGAGTCATTTGAAAATAACAAAATCTCTTTTCAACAAGCGAAGGACAGCTTGTTTGAGCTAGCTCTGAAGAACAGACTACATGAATGGCTGTTGGAAAGAGTAGTTGAAGGGCACTGTAAAACTTCTGACTATGATGATGAAGGTCAAGGTGTAATACATTTGTGTGCTATCCTAGATTATACATGGGCTGTCTACCCATTTGCCCAGTCTGTCTTATCATTGGATTATCGAGACAAATTTGGATGGACAGCTCTTCATTGGGCTGCATATTGTGGAAGGTATAAATAGTTCTTGTCAATCATATCAAATTTCAGAAACTCTGGTGCATCACATGACATAGGTTGCTGAATACAATTCTTGGGACCACTGAGAAATATTGTTTTAGCCTTTTCCTTTCTCTCTCACGTGTTCCTTGGTGCTTCTCTGTAGTCTTTTGTACTTTTTTTTGTTTTTTTGTTTTTTTGTTTTTTTGTCGACGTTGTAGATGGTCTAACTTCTAACAATTGCCATGGTATGTTGGGGGAAAATATAGTCTGGAGCAGGAAATACCTGCATATTCTTGGCTCATATTTGTTGTTGGATTTTGAAAACTGCTGTGATCTGGTCATCGCTTAATTAAAAATCTCCATTTTCAGGGAGAAAATGGTTGCTGCTCTTCTATCTGCAGGGGCAAAGCCGAACTTGATCACAGACCCAAATTCAGAAAACCCAGATGGATGCATCCCGGCTGATCTTGCATCTAAGAAAGGTTATGATGGTTTAGCAGCTTATCTTGCAGAAAAGGCTTTAGTGCAACACTTTAAGGATATGACAATAGCTGGAAATGTCAGTGGTGCATTGCAAATCAGCACACCTGACTCAGTAAACGTCGGGAACATCAGCGAAGAGGAGTTGTATCTGAAGGATACTCTGACTGCTTATCGGACAGCTGCTGATGCAGCAACACGTATACAGGCTGCATTCAGGGAGCGCTCATTTAAGCTACAGTCAAAAGCAGTTGAGGTTTCCAATCCAGAGAATGAAGCACGCAATATAATTGCAGCAATGAAGATCCAGCATGCCTTTCGCAACTATGAGACTCGAAAAAAGATGGCAGCTGCTGGCCGAATTCAACATAGGTTCCGTACTTGGAAGATCCGAAAAGAATTTCTCAATATGCGACGTCAAGCTATCAAAATTCAAGTAAGCTCTATACAGAAGATTCCTTCATGCTCAATTGATTATTCAGAACACCTAAGCAGAGCCATATAGTGGATGGACAGCTTCCGTTCAAACTCAAATTGCTTTTTCCAAGTCAATCTGAGTGGCCATTTCATGCCTGCTCTCTCTCTGTGCTAGATATATATAAGCTTTTACTCAATCCTCCATTTGGCTGCTTAGAGCTACCTAAATCAGCCTGAGCTGCATGGTTTTTTAGAGCCAACAGTTGTGGACTTGGGCAATATGACTCCCTTTCAGAATTAAGAAGAGCAGTCTGTAAAGGGGAATTTTTTTTTTTCATTCTATTTTTGATGTACATTATCAAGGTCGATCGGGACTTGGTCGTTATAAACAATCACAGTCTCTCGACTTTGATAAATGCAATAAAGACTAATCACTCAACACTGTGTGATGCAGGCTGTTTTCCGGGGGTACCAAGTCCGGAGGCAGTATCAGAAGATTGTTTGGTCAGTTGGAGTGCTTGAAAAAGTAATTTTACGCTGGCGTTTGAAGAGAAAAGGCTTTCGGGGACTTCAGGTTAGCCCAGTTGAAGCTATGAACAATCAAAAGCAAGAAAGTGAAGTGGAGGAGGAGTTCTTCCGAGCCAGCAGGAAACAGGCTGAAGAGCGTGTGGAGAGATCTGTTGTACGGGTCCAAGCCATGTTTCGCTCACGGAGAGCACAAGAAGAATATCATAGGATGAAGTTGGCTCATAATGAAGCAACGGTACACAATTTGTGTCTAACTAGTCTAACTTTAGTTAAAGTGGAATCTATTTATCACTTGACCAAGTTGATTTTGTTTTGTGCAGCTGCAATATGAAGGACTTGCCTCTCCTGATAATAATATGGGATAACTAGAGTTTGCTTCAGGTAGTTACAGCAACATTGACAAAACAAAAATGTTTCCAAGGGCAAGTTTGTGTTATTGGCTGCAACGTGTATATCTTGTAAATGCCTAGATTAACTGTAGATTTGGCCCATCTGTGTGTTTTATGAAAATGTGGGGGACCATGTTTTCAGTTTGATAGGTATTTCAGGTCCTTGTGGTCTTGTTTTGATGATTGACAGGTTTCAGTGTTTATCCTCATGTTTTGGTACATTCTCTCTTTAATAGTGCGTGGTTACTATATTGCAGATGGTTCGTTCGGGTACTCTTCTCTTCAACAACACACTCCTAATAGTAAACACTCCTAATAGTAATGTTTCATTCATTTGAACAAATTTTACCCGCCTATTTTGTGCCAAAACCTGTTGGGTCTGTCATTCTTCATTGGTTTGCATTGCTATATATGATAGTGCGAGCTCATTTATCAACATAAGGGCCATGATGGAAAGGCACTCTCCATTTGGTGTCAGAAGTGCCTCCTTGTAACCCTTGCCTACAGACCAAATTTGGTCTGAAATGAAATTTGGATATGCAAATCATCACATTCATTCATACCTCTTTTGCATTGACATCCATACATCAAAGGTTTGTTCCCTTGCCAATTCCATGAAGTAACAAGTGTAAAACATACCAAGTTATTTGTGTCAACTTTTAAAAGCTCATTTCTTTAAAAAGCTCATTTAAGATCAGTGCAAATGGTAAAAAAAATCTACCTTGAGCATATTTTAAAACTTATTAAATTTTCATTAGGAACTTAAACAACCTACTCATCAACCTGGCTCGATTAAAGTTAAATCAACACAAAAAATCAGCTTAAATTTTGCTCGATTAAAATTGCTTGGAGATCAGCTCAAAATGTAAATAAATTAAATTTGAAAATTTGAACATATTTTAAAGCTCGTTTAACCTTTCATGTTATGTTTGAGCAACTTCTTATTCAGCTTGACTTAATTATATACATTATAAATTATAAAAAATAAAAAATAAATAAATCTATTTAAGCTTGGCATTTTGATACTCGGCTTGCTTAAAACCCTTTTAGATAGACTCAAAAAGTAAAAGTAAACAAACAAAGGGGTTTGCTTGGTTTTTGAGTTTGGGTTAAATAATCACAAAAGGACAAAAACAAGTAAAAAAATCATAAAATGCCAAAAATTACAAAAGAATAAAAAAAATTCACTATTTCAGAGTTAAAAAGTCAAAAAGTCAATTAAGAATACCAAACGAACAAAAAAATTCCAAGTTAAAAGAGTAAAAAAAGAAAGAGCTAAAAAGCTAACTAAGAAAGTCAATGCGAAATGAAGGCTAAACTTAAAAACATTTTAGATTTGTTTAATTTGTGTTTTGAGATAAATTTTTAGAAAATTTTTTGGAAAGAGTTCAAATTTTTTTTTGATTTGTTTGATTGTATATTTTGAAAATAATTTGAAAGTTTGAGAGTTTAAGATGATTTAATATTTTGTTGTAGTTAAATAAATATGTGTAAGAAAAAGCAATTGAGAATGAAAGAGAAGAGAAGAGAGATAAAAAATGATTGATTGATGTGTAAAAGAAAGAGAGTAATAATTTGAACCAAACAAAATTTTAAAAATCTTCTGAAAATTTGTATCTTGAGATCTCTTTGAAATTCGTCAAGGTTTTAAGTAAAATTTAAACAATCTATTATTCAGCTTGGTTTGTTTATGACCAAGTAGCACCATGAGTGAGCCCAAAGTACATAAGTAGCACACCATACGTGAGCCCAAAGTGCACAACATGTCACCTCCAATGAGACGCAAAAGATGGGACCATTTCCTGCAATTTTGCATCAAATACGAAGAAAGAAAACAGAAAGAACTTAACCTTCCCCACCCCAAAAAAATGGAAAATGAAAAAGATGTTGTCAGCAAGCTAACAAGGTAAAAGTGCTAAGAAAAACAACATGCTAAACTTTCAATTATGCAATTTATACCATCTAACTGTTCAAAAGAAATTGCATGCAGCAGTGTCATGAAAATTACTATTAGGTAGCTCAGCACGTATGTTTGCCCATTCATTCTCCTACTTAATATATTGGGACATCCACTTAAAGCCATCACCGTATCCCATCTTGCGAACGATGCTGCACATAAAGACCTCGAGAGGGCGGACATTTGAGTCGGCAAGGTTAACCTTACCCTTACCAGTAGTAATGCCAGTCAAACCCAAGTAATATCGCAACTCATCCTCTGATGCAGCATAGGGTATATCAATCTTGTTCCCAAGTATGAGAAATGGGACATTTGCAAGTGACTCGTCCGAGAGGAGGGCATCCAACTCCTTTTTGGACTCCGCAAATCTCTCTTTGTCATAAGCATCAACAAGGTACACTACAGCATCCACCTAAATGGTTCAAAAAACAGTACACTGTTTAGGAACTAAATTGCAGCTGTAATTTGGCTTTTCAGCTTCTCAAAAAATTTGGCTTTCCATGCCATGAGAGAGATGAGAATAGCAACAATAGGATAAAGAAACATTTCGGCAGCGAGTTATTTAGCATTGCAATTAATTCGAGGTCCAGATAGCTGAAACCAACTGGATGCAAAGTTCAAGCCCTCAAAACTACAAATGCATTGACAACAATGGCATGAATATGAACAATTTTAAATTTTTTATCAACCGATGTACATGATGTAGTAATTTTAAACAGACTAGTTCATTCCATTAACTCAACTGTAAATTGCACCATTGTGGTAAAAGCATACAAGGTTCTAGACTTGGCAACAAATTGACACCAAATGGACTTGCCGAAGACTGGAACACATGATCCAGACATTGCTTCGTCACTGTCAGGACACTTGCTCATTAAAATTTGGTCTACTTACCTTAATTGAGTCCTAGCACAATTGGAATTAGATTTACCACTCAAAACTTGAAGCCCACCTTAAGGCAACTCAAGTGAGTGAGGACGATTATTGGAGCAGTTCCCACTTGAACTGGGATCAATTCCATCCCAAGCAGAGCCTAGAGGTGTCTTTGTAATTTCCAAAGAAATTCCAAAATATCTAGCTCGATGCCTGCCTGAGTGGACTCTAGGTTTGGATCAACAATTCCATTCCACGATGTCAAAAGCCTGCCCAAAGGGTGCTTGAGCGTGCATACAGAGAGAAGTCTAATTAGGTCAAAAAACTGCTTCTGTTTTTTTTATTATTGAAACATGGTTGGTTTTCTTATTAATAGACACACTTTAAGACAAAATCTTAGGCTTTTTTGGTTTTAGCTTTGTGATATTTGAAGCCCTGTTTTCTCAAACTTTTTGGTGAGAAATTCATTAGTAAGACTCAAATTTGAGTATTTTTTAATAGAAACTCCACCCATACACTTTCCATAACACACCCATCCATTGGCCGTTAAGTAACAAAGCGCCAAGGAATGGAGAACGGAAGAGGAGTTCCATAGAGCACCAGTGAATCAAGATTTTCTGCAAAGGCAGAGCCATGAGGAGTGGAACAAGAGCAAGAAGCTTGGAGTAAAGGCTTCTTGAGTGAGTTTGGCCTATTCACCCCCCTCTAGGCATAAAATTTTTCCATTTCACTATATCATAACAAAACCGTACAGCATGCACTGGCCATCCTAACATCTTCCAACTGACATCATTGAAAGATGAGGGTATTTGAAGAAATGGCAAAAAGGATGAGGTAAAAACTGACAAGTGACGGACAACAAATTATCAATTAGGATAAAAAAAATATGTAATAGTTTCTTAGATGCTCAATAACTTGAGCTTCCAACACGATACACCAACAACCATTTAAGAAATTATCAAACCCAACTTCATCATCTTATACAACCTGACATTGGACTTTTACTCACCATGGATTGTCTTACAGCATGCTCTGCCTTAGATAAAAATTTCTCAAATGGTTTGCCTTATGCTGTGTTGGGTTAGGAGGTGAAATATGAATAAAATATACTTACATTTCACCTAATTTTATACACTTTTTCCCTTTATCTTTTTAAATCCCTTCCCAAATCTCCCAATCAAACATAGACTTAGAAAAAAATTCCAAACTCTTAAATGGATGCCAATACCGCTAAGGTAAAAAGAAAAGTTACATTTCAAGTTTATATATAAACTATCATTTGGAATATCTTAGTTTTTTAAGATCAATTTGAGGCATTCTAAAAATTTATCATTCAGACAGTTCCATTTCCCACCAAATCTCACCACGTTTGGTGAGAAACAAAATAATTCTTTTAAAAGAGTTCTATTTCTCACCATATATCACCCTTTTTCTCACCTAGTTAACCATCCAAACAAGAGATTTCTTCACCAAAAACATCAATTCAAACTGACAGGTAACCAAAAGAATTCAGATCTCTTTCTTTCTCTCACTCACTCACACAAACAAAAATAAAATCATCAATTCTATTTGGGTTAATGGGAAATAGATCAACAACTACACTTGTGCCTAAAATTTGTCTCAGCAAGTGACAATTGAAACAAGAACTATGCACAATTCATAAGAGCATCATATATGCATATGCTAATTCAAGGTTTTGAACCCACTAAAAGAAAGATCAAGAACAACCATAGTCATTCAAGACTCCACAGAGTAAATTAACTAAAAATGTCAATGTCACAAGAATTTTACCTGGGCATAGTAGTCCTTCCAGACTCTTCGAGCGATCTGATGCCCACCCAAATCAAAAGCTTTGAACTTAATTTTCCCAATACTCAATTCCTCTGATGTCGGATACTGTGTCGGTTGATGCTGTACCAATCTCTGCCAAAAAAACAATAACAATTCTTAAAAATTCCTAAAAACTCAAATCTGAGAAGAAAAAAAATCGGGGTTTTCTAGAGAGAGAATCAGAACCTCATCTTTCAACATGTGAAGCAAGGTAGTCTTTCCGGCATTATCAAGCCCTAAAAACAAGATCTTGGCCTCTTTCTGCCACAAACCGAGAGATGCAAGAATTCCGTAGAACCAATCAAACAGAAACATGATTCGATTTCAGCGCCGATCTCCGATTAAACTCTGATCAAATCTCGCCGGAAAATCCAAAATCACAGTGCTGGTGAATGATGATTTTGTTATGGGAAGAGAAAAGGATGGAAAATGGAATAGAATTTTTTTTAATATTTATTTATATAGGGTGAGGTGGACGAAGGTTACCGGCTGTGCCGGTGTGCCAGGGGTGAGTAGCTACGTGGGTTGATGACGTGGAGTGGTAAAAAGGTCAGTGGTGACTGAAATATCCGGTGAGTTGGATGGTAATCCACGTGGATGATAACAATTGGTTGTTACGCGTCATCCGATTGTGCAGCCGTCGATTTGGAAACCATTGGGCAGTGATTTTGTCGCATTAGGGACGAATTTTTGGCTGCCGTTTAGTAGCTCAAAATTTATGGTTTAAATTTGTGAAAATGATACCGTTTTATATTTAAAATGATATCGTTTTGAGTGATTTGAATCATTTAAATCATAAAATTTTAAATTACTTAGTATTATTGTTTTAGCGGGTTAGGTTGGAAATAACAATAAGTTATTTTATTAGTTTTTTATTAAAATATGAGATAATAAAAAAATTAACGTATTTAGAATAATTTTTTGATTTTTTTTAAAAAAAAATTTGTATAAAAAGTAGAGAAAAAATAGGATATTTGAATTTTTTGTATGAGTTATTGATTTTTTAAATTTTTTTAATGACCTTTTAAAATTAAAATAATGAATTGTCAAACGAAAATAGATGAAATGTTTGAAGTATATAGAAATAAAAAAAATTAGTTGATACTTTGAAATTTTACGTGATGATGCTTTTTGTCGCGTTCGGATCCTTTAGAGTGATCCCTCTAGAGTGATCTCCTAAAATAAAAGAGATGGGCGCGACACCTGTCTCATTAATGAAACCAAGGGTTGAGATCAATCCCTCATCAAAAAGACGTCGTTTTGGTGAGAATTTGTTTTAAAAAAGAAAAGAAAAGAAAAGACATGAACAGAATGAGAAGAGAGAATATGGAGATTCCATGGCCAAACCCACCCTTTTCAGAGGTGGCGCCCTCTTGGTCCTCTACCCTCACCGACCGCTGCCAATTGCTCCCCAACCCTCCTCCCGCCAACCTTCCTTTCCCCCACCCCACTGCCTCCATCCATCGCCGGAAGCTAACTCTGAAATCTATTGGAAAAAATTGTTTGAAAAAACGCTTGGTCAGGAAAAAAGAAAAAAAACAAAGTATTGGTTTGAAAAAAAAAAAAAACAGAGCATGGTCCATGATATATACCAGACACAAACCTATTTTGGCAAATAATGGAACACACAGGTGGGTGTTTGTATTATAGAACAAAAAGAAAAAGGCTTCAAACTATATATATATATATATATATATTGGGAACAAGATTCAAAGAAAAAAAATAAAATAAATTTAAAAATCATGTGTAAACTATCAACTGATCTTCCAATTTTGATTTATTATAATATGATTTTTTTTTATAATTATTATTTAGCAAATGGGAGAGAAGATTTACAGACCCCATCATCGTCAAAATCAAAATGAGCAATAGAATCAACAGATCTGATCAACCGATATGGAGATCGGCGGAGGAGATCAAAGATGACGGTGTGAATGGCGGCGGCGGCAAAAGAGATCGAAGACGAAGGCGTTGACAAAAGGTCTTCCAGAGTGAACCCAGGAAGGACTTGAAAAAAAAGATATTTGAATTTGAATTTTATTTTTTTTTTAATTTCTCTCACCAAAATGACGTCGTTTTGGTGAGAGATTGATCTCAACCCTTGGTTTCATTAGTGGGACAGGTGTCGCGCCCATCTCTTTTACTTTAGGAAATCACTCTAGAGGGATCACTCTAGAGGATCCTAACGTCTTTTTGTCAATCACAAATCTTTTATCTCTTTATATTTCCTAATAATTTAGGCTTTGTTTGGGAAAACTAAGGCCAATACAAAATAATTCATCTTTTTTATCTTTTTATCTTTTTTCCATCATATCACCTCTCTACTTTTCTGTATATATTTTCGTAAAAAGATAAAAAGTATACTTATTTAAGTCATCTCATACAACTCCTAAATAAATCCACACTTTTTATCTTTTTATCTTTTTTGGGTCATATCAATCAATATCTACTCTCTATTTTTCTACACATTTTTTTATAAAAAAATCAAAAAATACACTTATTTAGAACATTCTAAACAATCCCTTAACATAAAATCATATATCTCCGTCCCTCCATCAATCCTAACATCTTTAACCAATCAACAACTTCTCGGGAGCTTCTATTTACACATCCACCTTCCCCTCTTTGCACACACTTCATAAAAATTATTTTTATTATAAATTTTTTTTCAAGTGAAATTACTATTATAGACATCAAATAAACACATTCGGAAGTTGAATGTCGAAAAAATAATAAAAATTCAGAAGTCTACTTCCGAACCAATTGTTTATTTTCGGAAAGCAACTTCCGAACCAATTACTTATTTTTGGAAATCTACTTCCGAACCAATTATTTATTGAAAAAGATGTGTAAATAAGGGAATGAGTGTGTGTAAATAGAAGCTCCCACAACTTCTCATAGAGATGATTCTGACGGACCGAACCCACCCTTTAAATTCACAGGCCCGCCCAAAATAGTTTGAAAAATATTTGTGTAATATTTTAAAATAAAAATATGTCTATTGTTCAAATTTTATAAAGCTAACAAAAATATATATGTAAAATAAAAAAGAAAATAAAATGTAACTATTCACACATATCAGATAGAAGAAGTGATTTCAAAACTGAAATATAAATATTGAGTTTTGTTGACTCATATGTAGTGTTTTTTTTTTGTTTATTAAAATAAAAAAGAATGAAATAAAATAATTATTCTTTATACACCCTATAAAATTATTATTAGCGTTTTTTTTATTAAAATAAAATAGAAAGAAATAAAATAATTATTCTTTATACACCCTATAAAATTATTATGATTTATTGACGATTATCAATAATTATTTTATTTATAACATATTTTTCATCAATTTTTTAATAAAGTAAACAAAAAACTAAAAAATCAAGGTACCATTTGGTTAAGTTTTCAAATTATGATTTGGATAAAAAAATTTCAAAATTCATAACCAAACAAAGTTTTCAAAACTCATTTCAATTTTTTTTTTTCAAAACTCATAACCAAATTATTTTCAAAACTTTATTTTAAAAAATTCAAAGAAAATATTTTTTTTGTTTATTAAAATTATTTTTTATCTTTTATTTTTTTGAAAAAATATTTTTTTATTTTTTTAAGTATTTGTCAAATAATTTGTTATGATTTAGTTATATATGGGCGATTCAAAAAATTTTTAAATTTTAAATATTTTAATATACATATTTTAAAAAAATAAAAAAATATTTAAAATAAAATAAAAAATAAAATAAAATTTTTATTTTTAAAAACACTACGCACAAATCACATTAAAAAATAAAAATAAAATAAAATGAAGAAAATTTTAAATATTTTTTTCAAAAAAATAAACCCCAAACAATTCAAAATACAACTCAAAACTCAAAAAAAATTTCAAAACTCGAAACCAAACAAATTTTCTCTTTTCAAAATTCATTTCAAAAACTTATATTTCAAAGCACAACTCAAAACTTATTAAAAAAACTAAACCAAACAAACCCCAAATAAAGCATTAGGACTCTTTTGAAAATTAATTATTTTAATAATTTTTTAATTTTTATAAAAAAGAATTAAAAAAATAATAATATGATACTTTATAATAAATTTTTGATTTTTTTTTTTTTTTTTTTTGTTGCTAAAATAACCTATTGAGGGGGGGTAGTTTCTGATTTTTCCAGGGCACCAATTAAACAAATTTAACATAGCAAGGTCCGGCCCAAAAATATTAACTGGCGGACCTATCTTAGGCTTTACGGCCCATAAAAATCCACAAGCCCATCGTCGCTTCACCGACCCCAAGGACGCCGCGAGCGAGCTAGGGCTTCGAACGAAGTCAGATAAGTAGCAAAGCAAACCCTTCTTCTTTCAGCTCCACTATAACGCCGAACCACTCAACAGAGCCAAGCAGCGAACACGTAGGTCCATCCTTTAGATTTCTCTCATCTTCATCTTTCAATCTATAAAGTTCGCATTTTTGTCACTGATTTATGGTTTTCAATTGGATTTGGCAGAGATGGCGAAGTCCAAGAATCACACGGCTCACAACCAGTCCTACAAGGCTCACAAGAACGGGATCAAGAAACCCAGAAAGCACCGCCACGCTTCCACCAAAGGGGTACTCTCTCTCTCTCTCTCTCTCTCTCTCTCTCTCTCTCTCTCTGTGAAAGATTGTGAATTTATTTTATTTTATTTTTTGGGGGAAATTTGTGTGTAGATGGATCCTAAGTTCTTGAGGAACCAGAGGTACGCGAGGAAACACAACAAGAAAAGTGGTGAACCAACCACAGAGGAAGAGTAGACCTACCCACCTGAAATGGGTCTCACTCGTTAGGGTTCTATTTTATTTTGAACTAATTTTTTACTTTAATATGAAACAATTTTCATTAGATTGTTCTGGGTTGTATTTTTCTTGTTGAGATGAGCTAAACCCATTTCTAATTTTGTGGGGATGTTACTATTGGTGTCTGTTGAAAGATCATATATTTTGAGCTTGTTATTTGAAATCCATTTTCTTTTGATATTTTTGTTCCTTAATATTTCATTTCTCATCAATTTGTGGATCTGTTATATTGTAATATATGCGTAGCTTAAAGGGAACAATAGTTGCAAAATATGGTTCTTACTAGTTTATTGGAAGGTGATAAGTAAGGGGCCTGTTTGCGAATCGTGTATAACGTAGTTTGAGTTCAATTTTTTTGTACAATTCAATAGATTTGTTTGCTGGGAGGGTTGTTGCCTCATTGTTGAATTAGTTCACTTTGTGGCAGTTGATGAATTTGGGGCGTGAGGGTTCTTTTTGATCTTGTACTAGAGCACAGGACGGCTTGTGAATCATTTATCATATAGTTTGAGTTGAATCGTATGCATCATGATTCAGTTGATGTGTTTGCTGGGAGGAGGAAGGGGTGTTTCATTGTTGAATTAGTTCACTTTGTTGTGGCTCATGACTTTGGAGCATCTCTCGCTTGGAATGCAAAGCATCCTTTTTAATCTTGAACCAAGGCACACTGAACACCAACCCAATCGTATCTTACAGTCTGATAAAGATTTTGGGAATAATTCCTTGTTGGTCAAATGGAAGCTAAGACCTTGTTCATGAGTATTTTCATTATCATTTTTATTTAGGTTCCATTGATTGAGCTCACTGCAGATAGTGCATGATTATTTGGGATCAATTTTTTGTAAACTGATGTGGCATGATTTTCATAGAAGTGACTAGTTTCATGTTAGTTGTCCATTTGAGTTGGGTGTTTAGTCTTTCATGTGAGAGTCCTGCCCAGGAATCTCAGGCTGGAGATGGGTGTGCAAGGGTGGGCTCTAGGTAACACTCGTGTGTAATTTCCGCTTACAACATGTGTGGGCAAAAATAGTCTATGAGTTGAAGAAAAGCTAATTATCGAATTGGGGAGGGGTTGGTTTTTGTTTTTGCATTCAATGTTATACTATTTGCATGTAAAATTTATAGCTGTTGTTTCTTTAAGATAATAGGCATCCATGAGGTTTTTTTTTTTCTAATCACCCAGTGTTACTTCGACTCCAAGCTAGGTAAATTTTTTCCTTAAAAGAATGTCAAAGAGAACGTAGTAAAATTGTGATCCGTATTCTGCAAGTAATTTCCTGTTTGCCATATACATGTAAATGAATCCAGTTGTTTCGGAGACACATTAGTATATTGGCCGTGAGTATTTCTCCTTCCCTCTTTAAATTATTGTAGTTAAAAAGACCTTCAATAATTCGACATTTTGTCTGGAAATGAGACCTACATTTTATTGAGCACTGTATTATATACAAGATGGAATTTATAAATAAACTTGAAGCACTGGTGTCAAGATTTCACTCTGGATTCAACGTGGGTAATAAATTTGATATGCCACATTTATTTTCGCTTCTTACTGATCATATGCGAAGCGTCAGGATAAGCGTGTGTTACATTTCTTTTGTATTTGGTTGTAAAATGATGTTTTATTAGTTTGTGATAGTAGTGAAGTCGGTGTGATTGTGGCAACGGTGTTGGTGACAGTAAGGTAGTGTCAGCAAGATTGGTGGTGGTGATTGTTAGGTGGTGATGTTGATAAGACTCCTGTCCGAAATACAATTTTCATCTTTAAAAAGCAAAGAATGTTTGTTTCCCAAATAAACTCATTTTTGGTTGATCACGACAAATGTTGTCCATTATATCAAACATTTTAGAAATTTTTTTGCTGCATGAATGAAAAACTGAAGAAAAGACTATGCTATATGCCTCTTAACAGTGAAAGCATCACTGCCATTGAAAAAAACAGTGAAAACATCACTCAATAATAACTTCCTTGAATAATAACAGTAATAACGATAGGGCCTCTTCTGTGCAGCAAAGTTTTATCCAACACTAAATTTGGAAAATGATTTACCACATGAAAACAATTGCACATCCCTAAGGCTTTGGAAAACAATGTCAGGCACTACTATCATTGAGAAGGCAAGTTCTCTAAGTAATTTGTTTATTCTCACTCAATGGCAGATCTGTTGATTCTTTTCCATCAGGGGAAACGTGTTGTCTTGTGAAACTCGCTGATACGAACAAACTACTCCAAAAAATTTACATCAGAGTGTTGAAAAGCTTTTAGACTGCAACTGATTCACTAATTGGACTAGAGACTTGTGCATTTACCTGCTTAGAGAGACTAATTTTCTGTCAATATGATGCAGATTAGTGTAACGTCTTATTTAGAAAAATGGTGCTGATCCTCATTATTGTCACGTTTTATCGTGAAACATACAATCAGTAGGATCTGGCTCCTCTCCAGCCAAAGAGAAGTGAAGTCCAGTTTGTTTTGGCCCACCATGATTCTCATTTCGATGATTTGACTGTTTATTTTGCAAGCCTGTGTGGAGATCATCTATGAAAAAAATTGGATTGTGTCGATAATTGTAATCACGTAAGTTTATCAAATTTGTTTTAAAAAACAAGAAAATTAAAAATTGATGGTCTATTTCAAATTCATACGTCTTCTATTTTTCAAAGATAAATCTAATGAAATTATGTGGCTACAATTATTAGATTAATCTATTTTTTATTTTATTTTATAAATGATCTACACACAATGGCCTATAAGATTTACAACTCATATTGTCGGAGTGGGATATGTTGTGAAGCCCAACCTGAATTGGACCTATCTCTAACTGGAGAGAAGTAAGGTAATGTTAGATGAAGAGTTGGTCAATATCAGAAGCTTACCTTGGCTGATTTAAAGAGTTCGTCCAGAACTTCAGACAATGTTGGATGAGCATGCACTGCAAATTTTATGTCCTGCAGGGTGACAAAATACAACCCACACTCACAAATTAAGTGATTGACTACTGAAATTAGTTTCAGTCACAGTGTCACACTGTCTTACATGGACTCTTCCCCTCAAAGTAACCGTATCTACCGTATATAACAAGGTTAAGGCTGTGAGATATGTGACTGACACTTAGATTCTCAAATTTATTATGATATTTGATGAAGAAGAAACTCACATTTTCTAGTAAAGAAACATTTCTAGCCACTCACATGGACAAGAGAGAGAAATTCCATAATTTTCCTAAATTATGTTTAATTTCAAGTATTTTTCTACATAATTTCAACATTTTATCTAAAAAATATTATACAATATGCAATATATATGTATCCATGACACGTCCCCATACTTGTATCCAACTTTTGGATACATATCTCAATATCATAAAATTTAGATTTATGAAAGTCTGATGCTTGGACACACATTTACAACCAATATTCATATCCAAGTTCATGTAACATAGGTCACACTCGTTGATTAAGCAAGAAACTATTAGGTACCATATTCTGAACTAGATGATCCACTTGCAAGTTATTAGGCGGGATTATAAAAATGGTTCAAAAAGTTCAATGTTCTGGGCATAGCTGTAGAGTGAACCATGATGAAGACTGACATATTTAAGGAAGCAATTGATGTAGCTAAAATTTGACGTTTTATCATGGCAAAACTACCTGGATACGTGTCCCCAATGCTATGGCATTGGATGCTTCATGGATAAGGTCTGCAGCATGCAACCCAAAAATATGAACTCCAAGTATCTCCCCGTTGTCAGGTCTGTATATTAACTACCAAGGAAGAATAAATCAACATAATTAAGATAGAAGTAAAATAATGAGAAGCATCGAAGTGCAAGAGTAAAATTAAATTTTGATGGTTGAAATTGAAATAGGAGAATAGTTACATAATTTTATTTATAACGAGTGAAGGAAGAGTTAAAAAAGAGCAAGGTGTAAGCTTGACCACATGGTTTAGATCATCACAAGAACTTATTAATAAGAACAGAAAAATGAATGTGACAATGAGAAAGAAGAAAACAAACACAAAGCAGTTATGCAGAAACATGAAAATTGTCGAGTCACTTTCAAAATAAATTAATCAATAACATATGGAGAAGAGAATCTGTTAGTTTCCCCTTATTACAAGGCTGGCATTATAGAGAAGAAGAAGGTTAAGAAATAAAACCTTAGCCAGTCCCTCCCCTTCGTTTTCTGCTAGAGCCTTTGTGTTAGCCTTAAAACTTGTCTTGGCAACACTTATCTCAAACCCCTCTATTTCAGCTTTTTCCCTTGCTTGAGGCTGCAAAATTTTAGATGTTAGTCAACTATAGGCAAATTAAAAGAATATGGTGGGTAAGCTTTCTTATTTCACTACCCAATAAGAACAAAAGAGAGAATATCCCTTTTTATTTATTTTATTCTATTTGTGGGTTTGGTATGGGAATTGGAAAATTTGATATTCACCTCTGTGAGTCCAACCATACTAATTTCTGGGTGAGTGAAACAAGCTGCTGGAATGCTCAAATGGTTGGGCACGTGATCTTTTCCACTGACTTGTTCAACAACTATATGAAGAGAGCAACGCTAAATATGCAATAGGTGTAAAATGTACGCATATAGCCTGAAGTAGCAACTAGCAAGGTAATAACCACATACCAGAAATCCCTTGTGCACTGGCAGCATGAGCAAGCATCATTTTCCCATTTGCATCACCAATACAATACAAGTGAGGAACCTAATGGTAGAAGTATTATTTCAAGAACCAGTGGCAAAACCATACAGAAAATTGTGTTCAAGGCAGAATGTATAGATAACAAACCAGATTGCCATTTGCGTCAATAACTTGCATACGCTCATCTACTGGAACAAAACCCCGTTGTGTCACTACATTGATCTGCAGAAAAACCAATACAACACTTGAAACACATCTTAATTATCAGTGAACAGCTCACCATTGTCTCATGCATATTATCAGTTAACAAGACATACATTCTCCAGTCCAAGACCTTTTGTAAATGGAGCCCTTCCAGTTGCAATTAATGCCGCATCTACCTATAGCAAAACAACAGAATTTTGTGATAAAGGGTGCGGTACAACAAACTAGATAAAGAAAAAAGCATGGACAGAAAGTAAGGCAGAAAAGTCCGTTGTCTCAAATTGGGTTTTCAAGCTTACTCCTCCATAAAGGAGCGACCCATTGTTACATGGGAGCAAAAATACAATAAAAACCTCAAAACTAGATTACATCCACAAAGGAAAGGACCTTTTAATTTCGCCACTCTGTTAATAGAACATGAAATCTGTTACCAATATCACAGAACTAAAAATTACCTCCAAGGTATCTTTCGGTTCTTTTGTCTTGGCATCAATAAGCTCAATAGTGACTGGTTTCCCATCCATTGCTGGAGTGATCTATAGAAAGGAAAACACACGGGATTTAGAATTTTAGAAAATCGCACACAAAAATAAACAGGAAATTACCTTGGAAGCAAACACTCCAGTGTGATAGTCAATTTTCCTTGGATTTATCAGGACTCTTTGGGCTAACTTTCCAATTTCAGGATCAAATCCAGGCATAAGTTGATCTAGAGCTTCAATGAAAGTAACCTGTGCAATACCTTTATGATCAATTTGGTCGACTCAGTAATAATTGAAATCATCGAGGTTGTACCAAGACAAAAGAGATCCAAAAAAACACTACTACATCAACTCATTATAAGCAACTTACTAGACAAAAGAACAGACCAATTTATTTGAAGAAAAGGAATATGGAAGAAGAAATATAATTGTAACTCCAGTGATTCTCCCATCACACACTCACTTTTACTGGGTGTGATTCATGACCAAAAGACAACCATCAGTTGACACTTCATATGACCATTCTGAAAGAAGTGAAGTGATATACCGGAAAACTCAGCAGCATAATCAAGTCAGGACTTGAACATTTCATAACAATGGATGGAAAAAAGTAATACTATCAATGAGGAGGATGGTGGAGAATGAAGCATTTGTTCTTTCAATTTTAAACCACAATTTAGTGGTTATCTTACAATTGGTTCCAACACAAAAGCAAAATACCACTTTATTTAATGTAAAAAATAATTGAAATTTCCACTTTATTTAATGTAAAAAGTAATTGAAATTTCTGAAAGAGAGAAGGACAAGAAGAACAAATAAGAGTCTACCTCACTTCCAAGTGCTGTATAAACATCACTGAATTCAAGCCCAATATAACCACTTCCTACAATAGCTATCCATTCAGGAACGAACTCCAATTTAAGAGCATGATCACTGGTAATTACAGTCTTCCCTGCAGTCAATACCTAGTGATTAGAAATCATATGACCATTTGAAAGCGATGGATATACAAAATTATCTTATAGATATTGGAAACAACTGGTATTATAGATCTTCCATCCCTAAGGACCATAACAAGGATGCAAGGTAACAAATCGCATCAAGGAACTTGGACAGAACATATGTTTTCCTCAATGGGCTCATCATGAGTTTATAAAATGTACGGAAAAGGTTTTTGGCATGGCATTTAGTTTTGCTAATTTTATACATATAATATATGTTAATTTTTCTTGTACAACAATCCTAAAGGATGAAAAGGAAGCCATCTTCAAGAGCTGTTGCATCTTGCAAAATATAGACACCATCTATAACACTGAAACTGCTTTTAACCACAGAATTTAGTTAAGACAGCAGAAACCAAAGGCAAAAAGGGTTGAGAATAGAACATTTACCATCAACTTCAATGCCTTTAGGGACAAAAGGGACGGAACCAGTAGCAATAATTATATCTTTTGCGGTTACCACATTGTCAGAAAAGCCAACTTTTCCATATTTCACCTTTTGCGGACCCTGAACATATTCATAAATTAAGACCATAAACATTAGGGTTCATAAGGACCTTCATAACCATGAGAAAACATTCTAAAGCTGTGGATAATAACATAATAAATCTGATTTTATTATTGGGTTTGACTAAATGAACTTTTGCTACCCGTGTTAATAGTGATGCCACATGACAGCATGTATGACTTACCAGTATTGTGCCAACACCTGTCAATATGTCCACACCAAGTGCTTTCAATGAATTGGTCAAATTACTACGAATTTTTGAAGCAAGATTATTTGCATGATCAGCCACTCCCTGTCTGTCATAGCCAGCGGCTGAAACCTATCATTATACACAAAACAGAATAGCACTTTATATATGCCATATTACCAACTTACCAATGAAATGCTGGAGGGAAATTTTAAATGAGGGTGCTATAACTTATTCAAGTTTTAAGAAACTATTGAACATGCTATGATGAGATAACATTATTAAACTAGAATGATGTGTAGTGGGTCAATAAACCTTTTATTACCATTTACTTTTTCATAGTAGGTTAGATGGAATAGTGCCACTTCCCTAAGAGACATGTATGTGCCATGAGAACTGCAGACCCCTTAACTCTTTAGGACGGACACTTTATGCCACCACAATTAGGATGAAAAAGTCATCAATAACCAATTACAAGTATTTTTTTTTAGATATAGTATCAATTGTCAATTGCTAATGTTAAGAATAGCAATGAAGCCAATTAGTATATAGACAAGCAGAACTTGCCGCACTCAGCACACAATAAGCATATGAAGAGGTTTTGTTAGAGAATATTGTTGTATGTATCAGTTTGAAGTTCAGGTAACATTGTAATTTCCTTACCTGCAACCCCAAAGCCTTTAAGTGATGATCGTTCTGAAGTTCACGTATCCGACCACTTACAGCAAGAAGAGCTTTAGACGGAACACAGCCTCTGTTTACACATGTTCCCCCTATGACATCTCCCTCAATGATAGCTGTTCTGAGACCCTGCAATAATCGAACTTAAATTTATTTCATCCCTTGTCCTCAAAAACAAGGAATGGCAGCAACTAATATTGTAATCTTCCACACATTTTTCCTTTTTTGTTAGATTGCATTTTCTTTGTGGTACATTGCCACTTCTTGAATTGTGCAGTGACAATGACTAGACCTAACTTTGAGTTAGACACCACAGAGACCACATCTTCAAAAGAGGAATCAACCTTATAATCACTAATAGTAATCACCCATGGTATGCACTACCTACTCCAGATCATCTAGAACAACTTTATTGCGCAATATTGGAGTCACCAATAGGTTCTATATGAGTTTTTTTTTTTTTAGTGAGTTTTAGTGTTATTTTACCAACAAATATATATAATGAACCTCGAGACACACCCAAAAGAACACACCCCCATTAGAGGGAAAGACACACACCTAGCCTAACAACCACAACAAAAGACACTCTTATCAAAAACCCAAAATGAAAAGCATATAAACCCACATAATGAAATCAAAAAACATTAAGGCATACCCATAAAAACAAAACCCTCCATACAAATTACTGTCGATGCACTGATTTTTCAGCAATTAAATGGGAAAAATAAAAATTAAGATAAAAATGCAGTAGAAATTGAATTCAAAACAAATTATCATAGAATTATGCAAGCATTATACACTTACAAAACACAATAGGTGACAATTAAGCTGAATAATTGTCCAATAACTAAAATTAACAGAACCTCATGTAATTCAACTGACTATTCAATTGCCATTTCAGCTACATCAAATTCAAACCAATTCGATCGTACCTTCTCCACAGCATGCAAAGCAGCTCCGTGGCCTCCGACTCCAGCTCCGATGATGACGAGATCGTAATCAAACGACTTCGGAGCAGTTCCATTGTCAGACAACGAAGCCGAGAGCTTCTTCGATTGTCTCCGGATCGAAATAAGGATTCGTTGAGATTCGGACCGTTTGAGCTGAGAAAACCCTATAGCCTCTCTTCTAAGCCCGCAGAACCGGAGGTTCAGAGGCTTGTGAGAGGGAGTGATATAGCAGAGTTCGAATGCGTGGTTTGATCGGGCAATAATGGCTGGAGAGGAGTGAGAGTGAGAGTGAGATGTAGAGAGATAAACTGTGGAGTGCATTGTAGAGAGAGAGAGAGAGAGAGAGAGAGTGTGTTTGTGTGTGTGTGAAGAGCTTCAAAGGGACGGAGAGAACAAAGTTCGGTGGATAAACCACGCTCGCTTTAATGTTTGCTAACATACGCCGGGTGCATTAGTTAAATAAGACAGTCTTTTTAGATGATTCAAATAAATGTATTTTTTATTTTTTATGAAAGTACGTAAAAAAAAAATAAAAAGGTGATGTAACTAAAAAAAAAATATAAAAATATAAAAACATAAAAATAAAAATGAAAATAAGAGATGTTAAATAGTGTCTTAGTATTATCTAAATATGAAATTTGATACTCGGCATATAAATTCAAATTTTAATTTTGTTTGAACAAAGATCTACTTGCTAAAATAGTTTGTCCATATGGACCCATAGGTTAAATGACCAAAATACCTTATGTATATATATATATACTAGTGCATGTCCGTGTCTATAGACACGATGTAAATAATATTGGGATTGAAATGCAATTGTAATTTATATATGTATTATATTAAAATTTATAGAGTCTGCAATATTTTTTTATTCTTCTTAAAAAACTTTTAACAATTTTACTTGGACCACACACCCTACCGAATTCAATTAAAAATAACAACTCCCCCTAGTCTTGATGCAAATTAAGAAATAAACGTATAAAATTTATAATGTCTATTAAAATTAAAATGGTAAAATAATGTTTTGCAATTATAATAAAATAAAATTAACCAAACAATGCATATCAGCTAGTACTCTGTAATTTTAAAAAATTAAAATTGAATACCAAACAGTGCACACCAATGCTCTCCAATTCTAAAATAAATTAATTAAAACAAAACAACAAATAATGCATACCAACCAATCCTTTGTAATTTAAAAAAATAAAAAATAAATTAAAGTCAAATCTTATAAAAAACTTTTCAAATGTGAATGTAATACCGAATTTTGGATCTCACATTTCATAACGCCAACACTAATCTATTGTAAACATTGGACCAATATATACAAAAGAAAATGTATAGTAAGAAGATGAGTAAATTAAATAAGAAAAATTGTAAATAGGTGGTAACTTCACAAAATATTTAAAAACTCACACTGATTTGTAATTTTTCCAATGAAATAAGATAAGTAAAGAGAACCCATATTACAATTTAGTGCAAATCTCCATCGTCCTATAAAAATAAAAGAAAAGAAAATTTTATTAGAAGACAATTAGAGGGGAAAAGTGTATTAAAAAGAAGGGGAAAAAAAAGGAGGACAACTTACATGTCCAAAGTAGTGACAATTTACATGTTCAAAGTAATAAATCAATTTAAAATGACTATAAATTTTTAACATTTTTTTTGTACCACATGGAGAACTCAATTGTAATAAACCGATTCAGAATAAAAGATCAAGTCAGCACTCTTACCATTTGTTTGTGGCTAACACCTGTTGGACAATCTTCACTGTATTTAATGAAATAAATTGTGTTTGTGTACTAAACAACAAACGGAATACAAAAGAAATATAGGAAATGGGAGAGTTTGTTTGATTACAAAAATCAAACCAGAAAATGAAATAAAATAAATAAAACAGATTTTTATTTTGTTACAAAAACAAAAACAAAATTTGAAACAGGAAAAATATTAAAACAGAAAAGTAAAATAATTACTTACCAAATTAATTTGTTGAACAAATTTTTCTGATCAAATCTAGTGTTTAACACTGTATCCTTAAGACAGATTCGTCATCTCCACGGTACTTTTAGAATGTGAACGTCTATCTCTCAAGATAAAATGATCAACAACAAACAATAACAGCACTACAAATTGTTTGCACAACGAATATACTTTGTGCTTACATTCTTTCTCACAAGAAAACAATGTAGCAAAATGCAGAGATAACAGGTAGAGTTAGGGACGAAATTGGAGTGAAAGAATCAAATGAGAGGCTGCCTATTTATAGATGGAATGGTGACTGTTTGGTTTGAATCCAACAAGTATGGTACATGTTCGGTTTAAATTTAAACATATACAAATCTATTTGAATTTAAATTAAACATGTAAGGGAGTGTTTGGACAGATTTGAAATCTGTACAGAAAGGTGCAAATTTTTGAACCAAAATTTGAATTTAAACAGTCAGATTTTCAAAATTAATTTTCAAATTATGGACAGATTTTATTTTACCAAAAAATAAAATTAAATTCAAATATTTTTTGCCCAAAAAGAAAGGTATTGGGCCGAACAAGCCCAACCCAACCTCACATTACGTACCCGCTCCCAGGTCCAGCCCAGCCAACTGTAGACACCCAATTTTTGACCATCCTTAAGACTTGGACGTCATCGTTTGTGCACTCGATGATTGTCCTTGTTTGGGTTCGTTTTAAGCGCTCGAAGTCCTCAACGGAATGCCTTGTCTTTGAGCCTCTAAACCTTGTATGTTCTGTGCATGTTTTTGGATCAAGAGCTTGTTGCCTCTTGCCTGGAAGAGAGGGTGACCTGTCGGCCAGCCTTGGGATCTGTCGGCCATGGATTGTGCCTGTTGGCTACCAGTGGTGGCCGACGGCCATTGGTCCATTTTTCCAGATATTTGTTTGTCAGCTGTGCTAGCTATTGCTCACTAAGCTGTATCTTCATACACGTGTATGATAGGATGTATTAAAGCTCAAGACTTGATTTTCTATATATAGGGGGTTCCTCCCCCATTTTGGAAGGTTAGACATTTTAGACCAAAAATCTCTCTCTCTCTAGAATTCTCTCTCCCTCTTGTTATTTTGTGCCTTAAAGTCTAGTTTCTCTACACTTTTGCACATCAACCCTTAATCAAACTTGGCCACCTTGGAGCTGAGGTCTCTTGGAGTCTTGTTTGTGCTCTAGAAGAAGGTTTAAGCTTAGATTGTTGCTTAATTTGTGCTTGAGCTTCAAGAGGTAGTTTACTTGATAAGTATACTTGCTTTGAATACTTGTTTTGCCATCCTTCTGTATTGTTTTTGGGCTGGTTTTCAATTATAAAAAAAAAAACTCTATTTTTGAGGCTTAACATGATGGTTTGAGGCTATCTTGTGTTAAGGGGTAATCCACCCTTCTTGTTGCTTAATTGTTTAGACTTTTGCACCATTTTTCATCACATTCAAATCAAACTTTTTGGGCTTTTTGACCACTGAAATTTAGAGGTTTTTCAATGACAAAACCTTATTTTGATGTCTAAAATTGGAAAGGTTAGCCTCCCCTCCTTGTGTCTTACTTGCATGCCTAGTTAGCCTTACATGTTAACATATTTTTCTAGCCTAACTTAGCTTTAGTCCAGTATTTTTTTGCCTCTATTTTGACTTGCTTTAGCTCTATTTTGGGCTGTTTGGGTCATTTGAGCTTTGTTTTGTATAGTTATGGTGTAATTTCCTTCACTAGCTTAGTGTTTCTAAGCTTTGAGCATCATTTGTGTGTCTTGGTTGAATGTTTTAATAATTTTTCATGCCTAATTCCAGCACTTAACATCTCAGCAACCTCCCTCTTTGCTTCACTTTTTCATTTGTTTGAGGTTTGTTTCAACCTTAGGGTTGTTTAAGCTTGAGGTTAAGGCTCATGTTTAATGGTTTAATCATTTTTTGAGGGTTCATTACCAACGACATGAAGCTTTCCTCATGCCTGGAATTACCCCTTGGTTAACACTTCTTTCACTTTAGAAGACACTCACCAATGGACTTCATCGATTAAAGAATGAATCGATAATGTAAAATGAGTAAACAAAATAAACAAATAAAAGAGGCAAGATAAGCATCTTTCGTGTTGCGTTGCTTGTGTTCGAATAAGACGTTAAGGAAAGTGGGAAATTTCATACTTGAAAATGATGAAATGTGCCACTTTTCTTGGTCTCCATTGCCCTTGATCATGCATGATAATGTGGTGGTTGTTTTGGTCTTGTTTGTGCACTCATTAAGCTTGTACAAGCTTGGTTCCTTAGCCATCATACATGGAAAATGCTTGGTTGATAGTTTGAGGGCCAAGAGTTACACTCCTTTGAACTTGTGTGATGATAAGGAGAGTAACAGTACAAACACTCCTTGAGAATACACTGTTTTGCCTCTGTTTGCTCTTTGTTGCAGCAAAAGGAAGTTCAGGGCAGGGGTGGCCAACCGGCCACCAGTAATGCCCGATGGCCACCAGCAGTAGCCGACCGGCCATCAATAAAGAAAGTTGCTCAGTATGTTGGTAAGGTGGAGCAGAGGCATTCTGGGAATTAGTAGCACTGTTGGTTTTAAAAAATGTGCAAACAGAGGCATTCAATGGCAAGGCGGTGGCTTTTCGGGTGGAGAAACCGAGCATGCATCCCTCTCCCATCGAGGCCATTTAGTTGCTTTGTTTAATTAATTAGTGGTAGCTAATTAATTAGTTTAAGTGCTTTGTATTTGATTAGCGTAATATTTAGCTAATTACTTCGATTTGTAATATTTAATTAGTTTAGAATAGTTAGTTAAATATCATGTTGTAATAATTAATTAGCAAGAATAGTTAATTAGTTTCAAGTTTTGTAATAATTAGCTTAGCTTAATTAGTGTAGCTAGCTGGTTAGCATTTATTCATTCAGACCCTCCTTCGCGAGGGCGTAATGTTGTAATAAGTGTGCGTGCGTGCGTGCGTGTATGTATGTCTTCCAACCCCATGTCTTTCTCCCTTTTATTTAATCGCTTTCGATGGTTAGATTAGAGACATTTTCAATTAGCATACCTTATGCTTGCATGCTTGCATCCATTCATTTGTCTTGCATGCACCGAGGCTCAGCGTATTATTCAAACTGCATCGCCATTTGAATACTTCTTTGAATACGTGTTTCAAAGCATGCTATCAAAGTATTACAAATACCATGATTAAGTAGCCGAGCCTATTAATTGCACTATCGCATGTGTTGCATTAGGCATCTTAACATAGTTAGGATCATGCATCTTTCTAACAAGTTTTTGTTTTGGCTTGGAGTACTTCGTGAGATTTATGCTCTAGTATACTTGCATGAGTGTGATTGTCATGTTGCCATGTTTTGCATGCTTGCCATGAGGCTATGTGCTTAAATGCTAAACTGCATGAATGACTGTGGATGCAAATTGAGGATGCAATGAAGCAGGGTTTGATAGACCACAAGAAAGAGCAGCCCAAAAGGGCTTTCACACGCAGTTCTAATGCAACTATGAGTGGTAGTGCAGCTGCAAGGCCTTTTGATGTGGGTATGGTCATGTAGACACCTCATTTTTGACCAACCTTAAGACTCAGACGTCATCGTCTGTGCACTCGGTGATTGTGCATGTTTGTGCTCGTTTTGAGTTTTCGGAGCCTTCGGTTGAGCGCCTTGTCTCGGGACCTCTTAACTTTCTTCTCTTGGCCTGGTTTTTGGACCATGCCCTGCTGCCTTTGCTTAGAGGAAAACAAAGGCCTGTAGGCCACTTTTTGTAGCCGTAGGCTACCTTTCCCTCTCATAGGCCACTTGTAGTGGCCCGTAGACTAGTTTTCAGGGCTTCCGGCTGAGTGTCTTGTCCTGCGGACTCTTGTCTTTCTTCCTTTTTGGTTTGTTTTTGAACCAAAACTTGTTACCCTTTGCCTGGAGGGTGGAACAGGGGTGTAGACCAGTTTCCCTCCTGTAAACCACTTTTCTTCCTTACTAAGCACTTTTGGTGGTCGGTTAGCTAAGGTGAGTGGTTTGTAGACCACCTAAGGTGGTCGGCAGCCTGCCACCACCTTCTACTCTCTCTATAGACCCTCTTTCTCCCTTGCCGACCAGTTTTATTCCCTGTAGACCACTTTTGGTGGTCGGTCGACTATGGGGAGTGGTCGGTCGACCACTTTAACTGGTCGACGACCTTTCTGCACTTTCTGCAGATATTTTTCTTGCCAGCTATTAGGCACAGGAGGCATCCTCCATACATGTGTATGGAGGGATTGCACCAAGCCTCTAGCTTGTCTAATAAGCTTGAGGCATGAAATTCTATAAAGGGAGCTTCCTCCCTCTTGTTCAAGGTTGAGAAATTTGGATTAGGGCTAAACATATCTCTCTCTCTTGATTTCTCCCTCTCTCTCTATATTTGTGCTATTTTGCACTAAACACCTAGTAAAACACCTTCACTCTTGAGCTGAGGTTCTTGGAGGTTGCATTTGAGTGATTTTGGCTTGGTTTTGCCTCAGAAGTGGCTGTTCTTGTTGTTCTTCAAGGGTGAGTCATATTCCCCCTTGTAAAGCTTTGTTTTGATTGCATAATTAGCCACCTTTGCATGCTTCTTTTGGCTTAACCTTCAACTACAAAAACCTTTGTTTTAAAGTGTTTTAAAAGGTTATTTGAGGCCTTGTTTGAGTTAGGGGTGTCTCTCACTCTCTTGTGCCTTATTTGTTTAACTTCTTGCTATCTTTTAAAGCTATTGGGACCACCTCTTTTTGGCTTTCTTACCACTGAAACTCAGAGGAATTTCAGTGTTAGAAAGGTGGTTTTGAGGTCCTAAATAGGAGGGGGTCATCCCCTCTTCTTGTGTCTGGGTTGCTTCTGTTGATGGTCTCATGTTTGAGCATGTTTTTCTAGCATGTGTTGACCTGTTCTCAGCTTATTTTTGGCATTATTTCAGCATGGCATAACTCTGTTTTGGCCTGGTTGTGTCACCTTATGCATGCTTTTTGCACTTGTAGTGTAATCTTGCCATTTATCTTTACATGCTTGCCACTTTGGCTCATCATTCCAGCCTATTTTGATTACACTCCAGCATGTTTTTTTGCTCATATTTTTCCATGCTTAAGCTTTGTTTTAAGTGGTTTTGGTCATGCATGCCTTGTTTTGTATAGCTATAGTGCAATCTTGCTCACTAGCTTTGAGTTTCAAAGTCTCTAGCATGCTTTACTTGAGTTGTTTGCATGCTTTGGCCTCATCTCTCGCATGATTTCAGTGCATGTAGTGTAGACATACTCTCACATGTTTCACTCTTTCAATGCTTTTGGAGAGTTGTGCCTTATGCTTCACTTATGAGCCAATTTGTATGCATTCTTGTATAAGCTTTTGGGCTCTCTTTTCAGCATGTTTTGGTCTTCGTTTTGGCATGGTTAAGCTCTGTCCAGAGCTGGTTTAGTTGTTTAAGCTTAGTATTGCATGCTCCTTGTGTATCGCTCTTTACTAGCCTTGTGCTTTAGGGCCTCTTGCATGCTATACTTATGTTGTTTGAATGATATGGCATCATTTAACACATAATTTTAGAGCATATAGCCTTGTTATACTCTCATGTTTATTACTCTTTTAATGCGTTTGAGGGTTGAGCTTTGTGCCTTGCTTGTGAGCCATGAGTTGAGCATATTTTTCTTGTTTTTTGTGTTTAAGTTTCAGCACATTTTGGTCATTGTTTGGGCATGCATGAGGTCTGTTTGGGGTTGGTTTAAGTCTATTGAGCATTGTATTGCATGCCTCTTGTATGATGCTCTTTACTTGCTTTGATGCTTTAACCTTCAAACATGCCATGCATGCATTGCTTATATGATGGAACCTCATGAGTGCCACTCTAGCATTGATAGATAGCATGTTATTTGCATGTGTGATGCAATGCATGTGTTTTGGATGTTAATCCAAACACGAGAAACGAGGGACGTTTCATACTTGAAGTGATGAAACGTGCCTCATTTTGTTAGTCGTCGTCCCCCTTGATTATGCATGATAGGGTGGAGGCCTCTCGAGTCTTGTGTGTTACTTGTGCATTCATCAACATTGTGCAAGCTTGACTCTTTGGCCATCATGCATTGAGATGCGTGATTGGTGGCTCGAGAGCCAAGCACTACACTCTTTTAAGCTTGAGACATGATAAGGAGTGTAGTTGCACACACATTTCCTTGCAAATACACTGTCATGCCTCTATTTGTGCTCTGTTACAGCAAAAGGAGAAATTGCAGGAAGCAGTGGCCGACCGGCCATCAAAGCCAGCCGACTGGCCACCAAGGCTGCCGACCGGCCACCAATGCTGGCCGATGGCCATCTCACTTGGCCGACCATCCCTCAGCATGTTCCTAAGGTGGGTCAGAAGCATTCTGGAAGTTGACATAATTTTCAGAAGTACAGAAGTGTACAAACAGAGGCATTTAGAGGCAAGGTAGTGGATTTTCGAGAGGACGTGACCGAGCATGCATGCCTCCCTCGCCCGCGAGGCCATTTTACCGTTTTACTAGCTAGCTGTAGTTAATTACATGTGTTGTAATTAATTAGTTTAATTAATTAGCTTAGATTAGCTGGTTATTCAATTCAATTTGGTTTGTAATAATTAAATTAGCTAGAATAGTTAGTTAATTAGTTGGTTTGTAATAGTTAGCTTAATTAGCGTAGCTAGTTAGCTTTCATATTATTCGGACCCTCCGTCGAGAGGGCAAATTTTGTAATAAGTGTGCGTATGTGTGATGCATGTCTTCCAACCCCACGTCTTTCTCCCTTTTACTTATTGGCTTTCGGTGGTTAGATTAGGGCATATTTCAATTAGCATACCTTATGCTTGCATGCGTGCATCATTCATTTTGTCTTGCGTGCACCAGGCTCGACGCATCATTCAAACTGTATTGTATTTCAATACCTATTTGAATACATGTATCAATTGTTGCATTCATATGCCATCTTAGATAGCGGAGCCTACTTAGTTGTATTTTGCATGTGTTGCATTAGGCATTTCAAACATAGCTAGGATCATGCATTGATTTCTAACATAGCTTTTGTTTTGGCTTGGAGTACACTGTGAGTGTTTATGCTTTAGCATCCTTTCATGTGTGTAAGTGATTGCCATAATAGCATGCTTTCCATGAGACTATGTGCTTAAGTGATTAACTGCATGAATGCCTGCGGATGAAGGCTTTATTACTTGAATTGGAACAATTCATCAAATACGAGTTTTAAGCCCATTTGGTTGTGGCAAATCATGTTTTAAGTCCACTTAAGGGTGGCAAATCCGCATTTTAGCCTACTTGAGGGTAGCAACTTCAAACCATTTTCGAAAAACAAACATGAGATGTTTTATTCCAACTTCTAGATTAATAACCGAAATAAGAACACGTGTGTTTATAAAAACAACATATCATGTTAGTAGAGGCCGATCTTTGATCGGGCGAGCGGGGGTGCTCATTTCAAGACCTTCCCCTCTTGTACCCAAGTTCCCGAGCCGAGGCAACTTTGGTAATGACGGACACGTGGCCTTAGGCACAAGTCAGGGTTTCCTAAATTTTCCAAAATCAAAATATTTAGGTGGCGACTCTGAAATCTGGCAAAGCAGTCCATGTTTGGCGCTTTTTGATTCAAAATCGATTTCCAAAACGATTTGTCAGATTTGGATTCTTTGGTGATTTATCAGTCTTACATTGCACTTTGTGAGATTAGATTCAGAACCGTGACAGGAGTCCGAACTGTAGTAGCTAGAACATAATTCGCGCCTTCGTGCACGGAGCAGAGTTTGGGCGGTCTACAGGTCACCACCACACTGAAAACTGCTAACTCCTTTGTCGGAATATCCGATACAACCTCGCAAACCTCGAAGCACCAACCCTAAGGCCAAAGGGTTTTCACCTCTTTATATATATCCTTATCAAAAGCCTTAGGGGTCCTAATCAAAAAAGGGCACCTTACGCCACTAGAGCCTCGCCCCCTACCCGATCCTCTTCCTCCGAAGTACAACCCAGCCAAATACTGTGCTTTTTATCAGCAGTATGGTCACGACACTGACTTATACTTCAGATTGCGTCATGAGATTCAAAATCTCATTGACAATAAGGTGATAGCGCCTCCTCAACAGCCTAATGTCACTACAAATCCCCTCACACCACATAACCAGGTCCCTCCACCCCGGCAAATAAACTTTATCCATACACTAGCCATCATTTACAACCCCAGTATATACATCACCCCTGTCCACCTACCTAAGTCGGTGTTGTTCATCCCGGAAAGCACGAATTTGTGCATGATAAACGCGTCCATATTCCAACTTGAACTTGTGGCGGTGACTGTGGTGGATGGAGGCAGGCTAGCCTTGGTGGAGAATGAGAATACCAGTCCAGTACCTGAGGGCTCTATGGATTTGTCTGAGGAGGGATACAACCTATGCTGTTATATTGCGCCAACCAATCAAGCCAAACCAGATGTAGAGTTGCCAACAGGAATGAGAGTCAGTGTAGTCTGGGAGGATGGCCCGAGCCAAGGTCTCGATGATCTAGCAGAGTTAGAAGAAGACTTGGACAATTTGCAGTTCTACGATGAACAAGATCCGGGAAATATACAAATTGACTGGTTCGATCTGAATGGATCGACAGACAACTCAGGGTGGCTCAGCGATGAACCTGATGTGGATGAGGGACTTCAACCAAAGTTGGAACAGCCAGAAGCAAGAACTGCTACAAGGGCCAGAACGGCCAAGAACAAGGGAAAATTACCAGAGAGCACCAGTATTAAGACTTCTGCTCAGGAATCGAGCATTGTTAGTATTGCTGATACAGAGCAAGAAGTCACACTGAAGTGGTTTGAACAGAAAAGGGATGAGAATGGTCAAAAGGCTGGAAAAGCCCAAGGCCTTGTAGGGAATAATTGTGATGTTGACGTGGGAGTACTTACAACGGAACCGGACAATTGCTTGTCGGTTTGCCGGGGGAATATGGTGGGAAGATGATGATCTGTATCTTGCCCACACCGATGAGGAATGGGGTCAAGACTTGCCAGATGACACTTAGTACTCTGAGGAGGTGGATCATATGACTAGGAGCGGGCGGAATTTCAAGCCCCCACACCTGGATCAACCTGAAGCATCCGGTAAAGATAAGGAAGCTAAAAAATAGAGGGAGAAACTGTTAGAGGATAAGGCTGTGTTGAGACAGTTAATGAAGATTCAAGCAGACATATCTATCTGGGGGTTGCTTATGGCTTTACGCATGCACCGGCAAGCTGTCTTGACAACTATGGATAAGGCCAAGCTGTTTATCGACACAATTCCATAGCAACTAGTGGGACTTGTTTTCCCAGGAGCTGCTTTGCCGACTTTGACCTTCTCAGATAAGGAATTGCCGCCCGAGGGCTTTACGCATAACAAACCCTTATACATCTCAGTTAAATGTAGGGAGAAGTGGGTGCCGGTTATATTGGTTGACATTGGGTCTGCGATTAATGTTTGTCCGTCGAGCACGGCCTATGCTATTGGCTTGAAGCCAGCGAATTTTGTACCAATAGCCCAAGTGATTCGGGCTTACAACAACATAACTAGAGAGGTGATGGGGATAGTTCAAATCAAAATACAGGTCAAGCCAACCCAACAGGATATTGAGTTTCACATCCTGGATGTTCCGGCTACCTTCAACTTGTTACTTGGGCGACCTTGGTTGTACCAAGTAAGGCTATTTTTTCCACCTTGCATCAGATGCTGAGGTACCTTTTTGGAGAGGGTGTAGCCATTGTTTTTGGGAATTCTTTTATACATCCTCCGCCTGAGGTCACCACACCAGTGCTGGAGATTGTACACGGCGATGAGGATGTTTTCCTGTCCGGGTTTACCTTGGCTGAGGCTTGGGTGGTGCAAGATATCTTAGCTATTGGTGAGAGGTTGTACGTCAGTGCTTAATTAGTCTACCTCATGAACAAGCTACATCATATACCCGGGATAGGATTAGGAAGGAGCGGCCGGAAGGGCGTTACTGCACTAGTCGAAGCACCACATAACCCTCATATCTTTGGCCTCGGCTACACGCCTACCAAAGAAGACTGGCTGAGAAAAGGGAAGGAAATAGCAGGAAAAGCCAAAGCAAAGCAAAGTGGGAAGCACTATGAGCTTGTGCATAGACCAATTCAGGGAACTCTAAACGGTTGCTTTTTCTGGGAGGGGAAAGGCTTCTCATTTTGCGACTTTCCTAAGCCATGGTTGAACTCTGAGAAGCGGCGTCTACCCGGCTTTGAGATTTTCTTCGATCTACAGCTGTAAGAGGGTGAAGCCACAGAGGAATAGATTGAATTAACTGTTGAGGCTGAACAGAGTACAGAGGGTGAGTCCAACAACAATGAACTTGAGATAGGAGCAGCTCTGGTATGTCTCCTTTCGGATCCTCATATCAAATCGGAGAGCTTTGGGGATGACTTCACCGTTTCCATGATCGGAGATCAATCAGGTGTGGACCCTTCCAGTGGTATTCTGGATGCATCTAATGCACCCTCTCTCATTTGGCAGCTAGAGGAGGGCTTTTTGTCTAACAGTTCTGAATTAGGTAGTGAGCCAGAATCTGATTCCACAGAGTTTGTGGAGTCGGAATTAGATTCCAATTCTTCTGAATTGGAGTCCGGTATTCTTGGGGTTGATAACCCAGATGCCGTAGTTTTGTCCAGGTCTTCTTTTTCCTTTTCTTTTGAGTTGGTTGTAACCGAGGAATTGGATGAGCTGGAACCTTTGAATGAGAATGATTCCACTGTTATTTCTGAGTACTTCTCTATGCCACTTGTATATTGCATTGATCATGACTTTCAAAATTTTAATAAAAATGACGAGGAAGGAATTCCTCTGGATTTGAAACATTTGATCGATCGGGAGGATGAGAGGTTTGTAAAATCCCTTGTTGATGAAATTATTGCAATTAATGTGGATACTGAGAAGGATTCGCGTCTGGTCCAGATCGGGTCCACGTTGTCTTCGGAGGAACGCGAGTGCTTAGTCTCTTTATTAAAAGATTTCAAAGATATTTTCGTGTGGTCTTACGAAGACATACCTAGAATCGATCCTGAGATTATACAGCACCAGATCTCTCTTAACCCCGAGGCCCGACCCGTCAAGCAGAAACTGCGAAGAATACGCCTGGATTGGGCTTTGAAGATTAAGGAAGAGGTCACCAAGCACATAGATGCAGGGTTTTTACTAATATCTAAGTATCCGACTTGGTTAGCCAACATTGTTCTGGTATCGGAGAAAGATACCAGAATTCGAGTGTGTGTGGATTTTAGAGATTTGAACAAAGCTAGTCCGAAGGACGAATTTCCTTTACCGCACATCGATGAATTGGTGGACTTCACCGCAGGCCATGCATTGCTCTCCTTTATAGATGGGTATAACCAAATATTGATGGCACCCGAGGATAGAGAGAAGTCTACCTTCACCACGCCGTGGGGAACCTACTACTACAGGGTGATGTCGTTCGGTCTGAAAAATGCTGGGGCTAGCTATCAATGGGTTGTAACCACGATCTTACATGACATGATCCAAAAAGAGGTTGAGGTGCACGTGGACGACATGATTGTCAAGTCCAAGGAAAGAGAAGGCCATTATACCGCCTTGAAGACATTCTTCCAACGGATCAGGGAATATTGGTTGAGGCTGAATCCACAGAAATGCACTTTTGGTGTCATAACGGGGAAAATGTTGGGGTTCTTGATTACACAGAGAGGCATCGAGGTTGATTATTCCAAAATCAAGGCTATACTAGAAATACCACCACCAAGGACAGAAAATGAGATACGAGGCTTTCTAGATAAAGTGCAATTCATAAGACGGTTTATTGCAAAATTAACCTTGACTTGTAAACCACTATTTAGTCTCCTGAAGAAAGGAAATAAATTCCAATGGGATGACCGATGCCAATTTGCTTTTGAGCAGATCAAGTAGTACCTTCAGAATCCACCTATGTTGTCGCCGCTAGAGCCAGGCAAGCTGTTGATTCTGTACTTGTCAGTCACTGACACGACTATGGACTATATGCTTGTGCAGGAATCTGATGATATAGTGGAGAAAGTCATCTATTACCTGAGCAAGAAGACGTTGAAATATGAGACCCGTTACACCTCGCTGGAGAAAGCTTGCTTAGCTTTGGTATGGGCCACTAGGAAGTTGAGGCACTACCTGTTAGCTCACTATGTAATTCTGGTTTCAAGATTAGATCCCATCAAATATCTTTTCAAGAAACCGGCGCTTATAGGTAGGCTAGCTCGTTGGCTGCTTCTTCTCTCCGAATTTGATTTGAAGTATGTCACACGCAAGTCCGTCAAGGGGAGAGCGATAGTTGAGTTTCTAGCAGATCACCCAGTGGAAGGGGACGAGGCAGTAGATTACCTATTCCCGAATGAAGCTATTCTGCAAGTTGAGGAAGAGATTTGGACAATGTACTTTGACGGAGCGTCTAACCAGTACGGTTATGGGATAGGGGTGTTGCTGATAGCACCCGACAATTCCCATATACCTTTAGCCTTCAAACTCCAGTTCAAGGTATCTAACAACGAAGCAGAATACGCAAGCTGTGTGTTGATGCGGAAGAGTTAAAGTGCCTAATGAAGGGCATCCATGGAGGGGAATGTGGAGCACACATGAGTGGAATAATGCTAGCCCATAAGATTCTCAGGCAGGGTTATTACTGGTCAACCATGGAGGAGGATTTGTATCGGTTTTGTTCGGCGATGCCACAAATGCCAAATTTATGCCAATCGCATGAATATTCCGCCGTCGAAGTTATACAACATGACTTCACCATGGCCGTTTTCAGTCTGGGGAATTGATGTTATTGGGGAAGTTACACCAAAAGTGTCAAATAGGCATGAGTATATCCTGGTGGCAATAGATTATTTTACAAAGTAGGTGAAAGCCCAATCCTATGCAGTACTGAAAGCGTCACATGTGGCTAAGTTCATCCGCAACAACATCATTTGTCATTATGGGGTTCCAAATAAGATCATTTCAAACAATGGCTCCCATTTTAAGAGAGAAGTGATCGACTTGTTGGAGAAATACAACGTGGCTTTTCATAAGTCATCCACATATCAGCCACAAACCAACAGAGCTGTTGAGGCCGCCAACAAGAACATTAAGCACATTTTGTAGAAAATGGTTGAGACTTACAGGGACTAGCCAGACAAATTGCCATTTGCTCTCTGGGGCTATAGGACTTCAATTTGGACATCTACTGGGGCAACTCCGTATTCTCTGGTTTATGGGATGAAGGTTGTTCTGCCGATCGAAATAGAGGTTCTGTCGCTGCGGGTTATGGCTGAGTGTCAGATAGCAGAAGCGGATTGGCAATAGAGCAGGTTCGAAGAATTGATGTTGTTCAACAAGAGAAGGCTGAAAGCATTGTACCATATCCCAGGTTATCAACGTAGGATTGCCACGGCTGTTAACAAGAAAGTTAAGTCTAGGAATCTGAATGAAGGGGATTTGGTGCTAAAAGACAACCGAGCTCCCATCCACGACCCTAGGGGCAAGTTCAGACCTAATTGGACTAGTCCTTACATCTTCAAATCTATCTGGTCAGGTGGAGCTGTGATTCTTATAGACCTAGATGGCCTCGAATTCTCCTAACCGATCAACATGGACAAGTTGAAGAAATACTATCCTTGAGAGGCTCGTTAGGCCAAAAACCCAGAAGGATGACCTAGGAAAAAGTTAGAGCACAAAAATTGGAAAAAAAAAAAAAGAAAGAAAAACTGAGCTTGCAAGGTTGAAAACCCAGAAAGGGCGGCCTTGACAAAAGTTAGAGCGCAAAAGGAGAGTGTTAATACCTAAATGAACCCGAACCGAACTACGTAAGGCTTGATTTCCATCTTCGGGATACGTAGGCAACTTCTTTCTGAAGCTCAGCCATAAATACTTCCAATTCAACTGTCATATCCATGAGATTGTTCAGGTCATCTTTGTCTTTTCTGTATCCAAGAGTTCGGTTGTGATCTTCACTATGAGAGCTCGTTATAGTCCAGTGCAGTGCTATTCAAACAATAGGCAATTTTTCATTTCTGGATTTGGGGTTGTACATCTCGAGGATAGATCCCATGTGTGTCGAGTTGTGATCCTTATCGAAAATGGTTTTGAAAAGTTTTAATAAAAGTTGATTTTGTTCAAATTAATCTTTTTATAATTTAGACCATTTTTTGGACCAAAAGGAAAATTTTCAGTTCCCACAACTTTAATTTCATTGATTTCAATACAAAATTCTCTAACTCTTGATACAAATCAAAGTTGCTTTTTATTACATTCAAAAGGAAACCTTGAAAGTATAGATTAAAGCAATAAACTTGGGGCATAGATAAATCAGGTGTTCCTACGTCCCATCTCTGAGCTTATGGAAGCCTCAGATACTAACGTAGGCCCAGTTTGCACCTCATCTTCAAGCCAACCCAGGCATTCGTCAAAAAGGGTACAACTGAAATTGGGAGTAGGAGTCAGAAGTTCTCTTGTCCTCTAAGCAGTGGAGTATCGAGTTAATTGTGAGCCTCGGACATAGAATGAAGTCTGGTACTCTATCCCCTCCTTTGGGCAAGTTTGGTCGTGTCTGAACTGGCGCCTAAACCGGAACGGAAAATAAAAGACACAGTGTGTCAAGCCAATCAGCTGAATGCCAGGTTGCCGAGACATGCTGTAGCTCATCTCAGGCAGATCAAACCAGGGGCAACGCCAAGCAATGCCAACAGTAAACCCGTTGTACATCCAATGGCACTACCATCCCTTGTTCGGGAAATAAACTAGCCGTTGGCGAAAGAAATAGCCTCGTGCTAAATATGTAAGGCAAGAGTCCACTACCTTCAACCTGTCCATGAGCCATGTCTGGGTAGGGATGAAAGAAAAAAGAGATTACAGAATAGAGAGGTGTACGTGGAGAGGAAAAGTGAGAAAGGGTTTTGAGAGAAAAACAGAGCCTGAGTGTCAAGAGATGTAAGAAACACATGTGAGATAGCGTGACAAACATTGCCTGCAAAAGTAATGGACTTCCTGCGAATTTGGTCATCTCCTACCGATGGAAGGCGTCTAAGCCCATCAGAGTCTCGGCCAATGCTAAGCCAATGCAGCTCTTCCCATCTTTCAAGCCTTGGGCCACTTCAATCAAGCGAATGCTAGATCCTCCGAAACCTGAGGCAAGAAAGAAAATGAGCCAACATACACAAACAAAAGGCATGCTGCCGAAAACTCTGCCAAAAATGGTCGCCGCGGTCACCAGCATCAGAAAATCGATGAATCAAACTGGGGATATCTAGCTCTCCGTTATGAACCAATGATCGAGCCTCATGTAAAGTGAGCCCACACATCCTTCCTAAAGCTTGGATGTGATCAAAACGGGACTGGGGCAAGATTTTCTCGTCACGCTGGGACTCTATCAAAACTTGGAATTCTTAAATTATTGGACATATCTCTTGTCCCCCAAAGTTGAAAACATATGTAACCGAGTTCCAACATCTAGCTGCGGCGTGAAGGAACAAAAAACATAGTGAAGAACAACTTGGTGGGAATAGTGCATTTATCCCAAAACCCTGAAAATTCACTTTTTTGAGCCATTTAAAGTTGCTATCTAATTTGAGAGTTTTTCGGCAAAAAATGGCTCCGTTTGTGGCAAAAACAGAGCTGGAATGAAGAAACTACGAGGACCCAGCTTTTGTAGAAGATAAAGCACTGAGTAGAAGACAGGTGGCAACAATCTGGAGGTCTCTTGCACTGATGGCCGACCGGCCACCTTTCGTAGCCAACCAGCCACCACTGGTGGCCGATAGCCTCTGTTCATGGCCAATGGTCTCCTGGTTTGTCCTGTGGTCAACCTATATGTAGAGAGTGCTAAGAACCTGTGTTTTGTTTTGCTCTTTGTGAGTTGTGTTGTCTTATTTTGGTTAGTTTTGTTGAGCTGTTTTGTTTCAATTTGTTTGTCGAGTTGAATTTGTCTTGTTTTGCTTATGGAGTTGTATTTGTTTTGCTTATGGAGTTGTATTTGTATTGTTTTGATTATCGAGTTGTTATTATCAGTTGTTCATCGAGTCGTTTTACTCTATTTGTTAGTGTTGGTCGGTTCATTACCTGATTAGAAAGTACCAACACAATGTTCAATATCCATCAATCTTGTTTTTATGCAATGTGGCGCTCGTGCGGTGCTTAGGATGCAAAATACAACACTTTTTCATACAAAAAGTTGGTTTTCATTCCGATCACGGTTACTTTTTACAAAAGAGTACAAGTTTTTTTTTTTAAAATAAAACTATCTAAGATGTACAATGTGCTAACACTACTAGCAAAAAGAAACTAAGCAAAAACATATGAATCAGCGCCAGTTATCTCAGTCTCGAGAGGCCCTTTTCGTCCTCTTCCTGGGTACAGACTCAAAGCTGTCTCCGTCAGCGTCGCTGTCTGTACCTCCCTCTAAACCCGAATCTGAACCAGAGTCGTCACTGCTCTCTGCTTCGGAGCCTGACTCAGCATCATCTCCACTAGCGGAACCCGAGCCAGCATCACCGTCTCAGCTCTTGGATGACTCGGCGTGCTGACCCACAGCCTCCTCGGTCTCGTTGGTCTCATTGTCATCATCGCTTATGATAGGCTTTGAAGGGCTCCTCTGATCTCGACCACGACGTCTCCCTCGGCCGCGTGCCGGAGCCTATTCCCCTCTCCTCCCTACCACCGGGGGGGCACCGCTGGTGTTGGCGCTCGTACCGCGGGTGGTCCCATCGGTACAGGTGGATCCTGAAAGGATAGTTCATATTAATAACAACAGGTATATTAAATGTGATGCAGAGGTCAGATACGGTGTGTGAATGCAGTGTGTCAGATGTGATCTATAGATGCAGTGTATTAGTGTAGTGTATGAGAGTGTTCAGTTGAAATGTTAGTTTCAGTGTGTTAGCAGAAATTTGATGACTGGAATGTAAGAAAACTGAAGAAAGTACCTGAATGTTGTAGAAGCTGAGTAGTGCCTCTCTCCTCAATATCATGCTCTCGAATAAAGTTACTAGCTCGAGCAATCCTTCAACGTACCCTGCGGGTGCTTGCAAATGTATTGGGAATGATTAATATCCGGAAGGAATGAACATCTGAGTATCTGAGCGAGAATGGAAAAATAGGAACTACAGTGCATACCAGAGGTGAATCAGGCGCTTTGACATATTTATGCCCGGCCAAAGCAGGCTCAATAGGAATCTGATAGGCCTCTCCAGTGTGTCGCCAACATGTCAACTTGGTAGGAAGCGTAAGCTAACCAAAGCCCTGTCTGACCCCTCGGCGCTCGAGCCATGCTCGTCGAAGGGGCGTCTGCTGGTTTCCCTGCACGAGCACGAGTGCCCGTTAAGAGAGGCATGAGATACGTCTAGATATATATCGCATAGTCCCCTTCTCCAAGAAAGTAGTCGGCATCCACGCCTCATGTAAAGTCGATCACCTCCTGGGAGGAGAGACTCTCTGTAGCCCGCATGGATGGTGGAGGTAGCATGGGCCTGCAACGATAAGCCCAAGGTCTAGAGCAAGAAGCGCTCGCCTAAGAACCAGGCTCGGCCTAATGGTCCCTCGAGTATAAGCCGGTAACGGGAAGCACCCCAAGCACCAGCAAACTAGTATCTGATACCTTTAGGCATCGTCGCCTAGGGTTGCCATGAGATCTACAGACAGCAAATACACAGATTGTTAGTTGCCATTAGATATGCAATATGAATCAGAGCTGAAGTAAAGAAGAAATAACTGTGAGTTCTGAGTTACCCCCGTTGCAGTCACCGTGTCAAAGTACCAACGAAAGAATAAAAAGGTCTCCCTAGTCTTCCTCATGCACCTGCCGTCATACTGATGAGAGTCAGGTACAACAAGAGACATCTCCATCTTCGACTCTGGAGCGAGGGTCAAAAAATATGCATATACCCATAACTGCAAAAAGCAAAAGGGTAGTGAGTATATAACAGATAAACACAAGGAATGCAGAAAGCAGAATGTGCGTGTAATGTCTAGAGAATGTAGAAAACAAAATATGTGTGCAATGTCTAGAGAAAGAAGAAAGCAGAGAATATAGAATGCAGAGTGCAGAAAGCAGAATGTATAGTACAGCACATAAAAAGTACAAATACAAAGCAGAGAACAAACTATGTTTGTGCAATGTACAGGAAGTGCAAAGCAGAAAGCACAGCAAGAAATGTAAAACAGAAAAGTAAAGCATACCTCTCAGGCTTTCCAATAGTCGCCGACTTTGTTCCCGTTCCTGCGGGATGTCAAGCTCATGTAGCCGTACAAGGTAGCGAGGCCAACGCCGCCCCAGTCATAAAGCCGAACCCAAGACAAGTCCACCAAGGCACTCAAAAGATATAGCCCGACAGTGTTCGCCCTGTTGGCGAATAAAGTGGTGCCAAAGAGGAACATCAAGAAGCCTCGGGCGTACTGCTCGATCTCCTCTTGGGTCTCTGGCTTTGTCCCTCTGAAATGATCCATGAACCAAGTATATCGAACCATCCCTGATCGAAAGAGAGGTGGGCGTACCCCCAGCAGATAGATCTAGGCGGTCTCCCGCTCACCTATGTCTGTATCATAAGGGATCGGCTGACCCCCTACCTCGATGCCGGTGAGCACAGCAAAGTCAAAGGGAGTCATCGTCATGTCTTCCGTGGTAGAGAAGTGGAAAGAGTTGGTGGTGTCCCACCACCTCTCTACCAGTGCGCCAAGTAAGGGCCTGCTCGCTATGAAACACGATAGCCTCATACAGAATAAGCCGAATTCGGCCTCATCGACAATCTGGTAAACGCCAGCGGGAAGGTCCATATACCACTCCCTCGTAGATGTGGCTCCGTATCCTCGGATAAAGTGAGAGTCCTCTTGTAATCATGATATGTTTAAGAAGGTAGTGTAAGAAATACAGTGCACGAATGTGTTTGAGATAAACAGATGAAAGACAACGTAAGCGTGATCTATGCAAGAAATATAAGGTAAATTGCGAAAAATGTAAGAAGACATTGTATACCTCAGTGGCGTCTTAGGATAAATGAGACTCCGACTCTCGTAGCAAGAGACCCTCTGACACGCCTCGTGCAAAACCTTTGAAATGACGAATAGTATCGGGTAGTAGCACGTGCACCTCAGGGTGATATGTCTCCGAGTCAAAAGGATGAACCCTGGGTGGTAATGGTACATGCACGGGATCTGCCTCCATCCCTAGAGAAGCTTCGCCATGGGGGATGTCGTTTGCCATCTGGAAATGAGGTGAGAAAGTGGGCGAAAATAAGGAAAATGGGTGGAGAATGTAAAAAGTCAACAAAAGTCAACCCTGAGAGAGAAAAAATGGGAGAAAAAGCCAAAGCCCGAGAAAAGGCACAGAACCCAAGAGTAACTCGAGGGGAACAAGCCTCAAGTGGTGGAAATGAAGAAAAAAAGCACCGAAATCAAATTTTAATCCGTTCAAAACGAAGGAAATCAAGAGGTTTTAGCGAATCAACTTCACATGGGGCATCGGAAAACGTGTATAAAGCACGGATCTAGAGGGAAAAAGTGTCTATAGTGAGAAAGGAAGGAATTTTGGCAAGGGAGAAGTGAGGAAATGAAGTTTGAGGGTGTAAATATAAAGACCCGATGTGAAATGACCAAAATGGCCCGAAATTGCCATCGGTGGCCGACAATATTCAGGTGTGGCCGACAACATTCAGGTGTGGCCGACATCCCTCCCTGGTGGCCAACAATTTTCCAGTGTTCCTATATTGGGTCTTTCTGCTGTTTTGTGTCCTCAGTTCTCGAGAAAGTGCAAGAAAAGTTCACTTTAAGCTCAAATTGTCTCTGCGAAAGTTTCGAACCGTGTCTTCGGTACACGATTAATCACTAATCAGCATCAATGAGGTGTATCCTTTTAAAACATATTACAACTCTTCCGAGAGGTAAATCGGAAGTTACGACTGAGTCGGTTTTATCAAACACGCTTTTGTCATTGCATAGAACATATATCTCTTTGTCGTTGCATGGAACATGCCTTTCACATGAGATCTTGCATGGAATGTGCACTCCTCGCATTTGCATAAAGCATGCTTCTATTTTCCATTCGCATAGAGCACGCATTTGGTGTTTTGCATAAAACATGCTGTTAATCTCGTATTGAACATGCATTTTCTACTATTGACCGCTGCATAGAACATGCATCCTATACTGTTGCAGTGAATATGCATCCTAATGTGGCATAGAACATGCTCTCGCTCACACCGCATAGAATATGCTTCTATTTTGTTTCTCGTATGTTTTGCATAAAACATGCCTCTAGCATTGTGTCTTGGCTATTCGTCTTGCATAGAACTTGCACTCTTGCTATATTATTCTTGTTAAGTTTCTTTCTTATACAGGCACGATATTGTATGTACGGTTCATTCAGAGGAGTTCCATGTGAGATCATTCTTGTCCTTCGATTCAGCCTGTTTTGGTTAAAGCCATTTGGACGTGTTCCGATATTTACCACCACACCCTGTTTTGGTTAAAAGTATTTGGACGTGTTCCGATGTTTACCACCACACCCTATTTTGGTTAGAAGCATTTGGACGTGTTCTGATGTTTACCACCACAACCTGTTTTGGTTAGAAGCATTTGGACGTGTTCCGATGTTTACCACCATACCCTGTTTTGGTTAGAAGCATTTGGATGTGTTCCGATGTTTACCACCACGCCCTGTTTTGGTTAGAAACATTTAGACATGTTTTAATTTATATCACCACTCCCTGTTTTGGTTAAAAGCATTTGGACGTGTTCTGATGTTTACTACCACTCCCTGTTTTGGTTAAAAGCATTTGGACGTGTTCCGATGTTTACCACCACTCCTTGTTTTGGTTACAAATATGTGGACGCGTTCCGATATTTATCACCACTCCCTTTGGTTCAGAACAGTCGGGCATGCCCCGGTGTTCACACCAACCTTTCTCTCATTCTGCGTACAACGCGTTAGGATCTAGTTTGACACCTTGGTGCACCCAACAGTTGTGTTGTTCTTTGCCTTTCCTGCGTAAGGGGTAGTTAAGCTTGCATAATTTTCTTACATCCTTTCTGTATGAAATGTGGTTTGGTTCATGTTTACTTACTTCTGTTTATGTTTGAGTTTGCTGTACCGTGTTTCGGTTTGTATGAATGTAGCATTTCTTTGCATAACATTTGCATCTAGATGCTTCGTTATAGCCTCATTGCATGATCATAAATTATATTCTTGCATTATGTATATCACTTGCATTTTATCCCAGAACTACGCTAGTTTGATTCCTTGTAAAGGGATACGTAGGCAGCCTGTGGGCGCAACCGTTCTTTGTCTTGCTTGTTTGTTTGTCCAAGTCTTCGGCCTTGTAAAAAATAGGTTGTCTCTAGGCTTTGACATTCACTCACGTCATTTCATGACTTCTGAGTTTTGTCAAAGAGGGGCAACTGTAGACACCCCATTTTTAACCGTCCTTAAGACTTGGACGTCATCGTTTGTACACTCGATGATTGTGCTTGTTTGTGTTCGTTTTGAGCGCCCGAAGTCCTTGGCGAGCCTCTAAACCTTGCCTATTTTGTACATGTTTTTGGACCAAGAGCTTTCCTAGAAGAGAGTGTGACCTGTCGGCCAGCCCTGGGATTTGTCGGCCATGGATTGTTCCTGTCGGCTACCAGTGGTAGGAGACGGCAACTAATAGTGGCCGATGGCCATTGGTCCCTTTTTTCAGATATTTGTTTGCCAGCTGTGCCAACTGTTGCTCACTGAGCTGCGTCTTCATACACATGTATGGTAAGATGTATTCAAGCTCAAGACTTGATTTTCTATGTATAAGGGGGTTCTTCCCCCATCTTGGAAGGTTAAACATTTTAGACCAAAAATCTCTCCGTCTCTCTAGAATTCTCTCTCCCTCTTGTTATTTTGTACCTTAAAGTCTAGTTTCTCTACACTTTTGCACATCAACCCTTAATCAAACTTGGCCACCTTGGAGCTAAGGTCTCTTGGAGTCTTGTTTGTGCTCTAGAAGAAGGTTTAAGCTTGGGTTGTTGCTTAACTTGTGCTTGAGCTTCAAGAGGTAGCTTACTTGATTAGTATACTTGCTTTGAATACTTGTTTTGCCATCCTTTTGTATTGTTTTTGGGCTGGTTTTCAACTATAAAAAAAAAAAACCCTCTATTTTTAAGGCTTAAAATGATGGTTTGAGGTTATCTTGTGTTAAGGGGTAATCCACCATTCTTGTTGCTTAAATGTTTAGACTTTTGCACCATTTTTCATCACATTCAAATCAAAATTTTTGGGCCTTTTGACCACTGAAATTCAGAGGTTTTTCAGTGACAAAAACCTTCTTTTGAAGTCCAAAATTAGAAGGGTTAGCCTCCCCTTCTTGTGTCTTGCTTGCATGCCTAGTTAGCCTCACATCTTAGCATGTTTTTCTAGCCTAACTTAGCTTTAGTCCAACATGTTTTTGCCTCTATTTTGACCTGCTTTAGCTCTATTTTGGGCTGTTTGGGTCATTTGAGCTTTGTTTTGTATAGTTATGGTGTAATTTCCTTCACTAGCTTAGTGTTTCTAGGCTTTAAGCATCATTTGTGTATCTTGGTTGCATGTTTTAATGCTTTTTCATGCCTAATTCCAGCACTTAACATCTCTGCAACCTCCCTCTTTGCATCACTTTTTTATTTGTTTAAGGGTTGTTTCAACCGTAAGGTTGTTTAAGCTTAAGGTTAACGCTCATGCTTAATGGTTTAATCATTTTTTGAGGGTTCATTACCAACGACATGAAGCTTCCCTCATGCCTCGAACTACCCCTTGGTTGACACTTCTTTCTCTTTAGAAGACACTCACCAATGGACTTAATCAATTAAAGAATGAAACGGTAATGTAAAATGAGTAAACAAAATGAACAAGTAAAAGAGACAAGATAAACATCTTTCGTGTTGCATTGCTTGTGTTCGAATTGGACGTTAATTGGAACACAAGGAAAGTGGGACATTTCATACTCAAAAGTGATGAAATGTGCCACTTTCCTTGGTCTCCATTGCCCTTGATCATGCATGATAGGGTGGTGGTTGTTTTGGTCTTGTTTGTGCACTCATTAAGCTTGTACAAGCTTGGTTCCTTAGCCATCATGCATGGAAAATGATTGGTTGATGGTTTGAGGGCCATGAGTTACGCTCCTTTGAACTTATGTGATGATAAGGAGAGTAATAGTACAAACACTCCTTGAGAATACATTGCTTTGCCTCTATTTGCTCTCTGTTGCAGCAAAAGGAAGTTCAAGGCAGGGGAAGTCGACCGGCCACCAGCAATGGCCGACGGCTACCAGCAGTAGCCGACCGGCCACCAATGGTGGCCGACAGCCGCCATTGGTAGTCAACAGCCACCATTGGTAGCTGACCGGCCATCAATAAAGAAAGTTGCTCAATGTGTTGGTAAGGTGGAGCAGAGGCATTCTGGGAATTAGCAGCACTGTTGGTTTTAAAAAATGTGCAAACAGAGGCGTTCAATGGCAAGGCGGTGGCTTTTCGGGTAGAGAAACTGAGCATGCATCCCTTGCCCCTTGAGGCCATTTAGTTGCTTTGTTTAGTTAATTAGTGGTAGCTAATTAATTTGTTTAATTGATTTGTATTTAATTAGCTTAGTGTTTAGTTAATTACTTCGATTTGTAATATTTAATTAGCTTAGTATTTAGCTAATTACTTTGATTTGTAATATTTAATTAGCTTAGAATAGTTAATTAGTTTCAAGTTTTGTAATAATTAGCTTAGCTTAATTAGTGTAGCTAGCTGGTTAGGGTTTATTCATTCGGACCCTCCTTCGCGAGGGTTTAATGTTGTAATAAGTGTGCGTGCGTGTGTGTATGTCTTCCAACCTCACATCTTTCTCCCTTTTATTTAATTGCTTTCGATGGTTAGATTACTGACATTTTCAATTAGCATACCTTATGCTTGCATACTTGCATCCATTCATTTGTCTTGCATGTACTGAGGCTCGGCGCATCATTCAAACTGCATCGCCATTTGAATACTTCTTTGAATACGTGTTTCAAAGTATGTTATCAAAGTGTTGCAAATATCATGATTAAGAAGCCGAGCTTATTAATTGCATTATCGCATGTGTTACATTAGGCATCTTAACATAGTTAGGATCATGCATCTTTCTGACTAGTTTTTGTTTTGGCTTGGAGTACTCGGTGAGTTTTATGCTTTAGCATACTTGCATGAGTGCGATTTCCATGTTGCCATGTTTCGTATACTTGTCATGAGGCTATGTGCTTAAATGCTAAACTGCATGAATGACTGTGCATGAAGGCTTGTTGTTTGAATTGAAACAATTCATCAAATATGTGTTTTAAGCCCACTTTGTTGTGGCAAAATCATGTTTTAAGCCCACTATGTTTGGTGGCAAATCTGCATCTTTAAGCCTATTTGAAAGTGGCAAATTCAAACCATTTTTGCTAACAAACATGAGTTGAATTGTTCCAAGTCTTGCAAACTAGTCTATACTTGCTTGTGTGCGTCACATAGTAAGGTTAGATTAATAACCGGAATAAGAACGCATAAGGTTTATAAAATGACATATCATGGTTAGTAGAGGCCGATCTTTGATCGGGCGAGCAAGAGTGCTCAATTCATGACTTTCCCTCCTCATACCCAAGTTCCCGAGCCGAGGCAACTTTGGTGATGACGGACATGTGGCCTTTGGCACGAGTCAGGGTTTCCTAAACTTCTCCAAAAATAAAATATTTAGGTGGCGACTCTGTATCTGGCAAAACAGTCCAATTTTGGCATTATTTGATTTAAAATCGATTTTCTAAAAAAGTTTGTCGGATTTGGGACTCTTTGGTGATTATCAATTTCACATTGCACTTTGTAAGACTAGATTCAGAACCGCGGGAGTCCGAACTATGAGGCCTTTTCTTTCAAACCCTTTCTGAAAGGCGGGCCACGGAAAAAGGCGAGTCCACACTAGCCTGTCCGACTGACCGGACGGACGGTGGCGGCGGCGTACGCGTGTGTGTTTATTTTTGGGTCCAATAGGTCTAGCCCAATTTATCCATAACCTCTCCCTTCTACAAACTTGGGGTGCCGCTTAGGGCCTTCCCCAAGTTATAATCCCAAGCTTTATAAACCCATAAATTTCTTCTCACTAATCCAATGTAGGACAAGCCTTTATTCAAACCTTAAAGAATTTCCACCAAAAACTCCATTTCCATGGAACTCACTTTGGCTTCAATTTTCTATTCAACCGATAATGGTCTTGAGCAACCAAATATACCACGTGAATCACAACGCCGCATAGAACACGTTACCACCTTGACCCGCGAAATTCGGTGCATGGGTCCCACCTAAAAATTAGACCAAAGTTGAGGAAAAATTATGTTTTTTCAAAACTTCCAAAACCCATTTCTAACAATCCCCCACATTAATGGAATTTGATGACAACGGAAATGCAACAATATGCAGGATTTGTCAAAAGAGTATAAATCAAAAATATTTTGCATCAAGATAGGTAGCTTTCGGCCTTGAACCTTCCCTAGTGATAATCTATCGGACTTACTGGCTAACCAATGGACGCGATACCTTGAATTGTTCAGCCGTTTGTGTAAACCAAGACAATAGATTTCACACAAAATATCTTTTAACACATCGTGGTTCTCACGGTTGTGTTCATTTTGGCCTTGAACGCTCCTGGTTGTTCATGAGTACTTCTAGAGAATTTAGCCTCTTCATTCTCATAGAACCGGCCCCAATTCGATACTCATATAGGTGATTCTTATTGTGAGTATCTCTTATACTCGTCTTAATTTTTATGCCTAAATCAAAATATAAGTAATCATTAAAAGCAAAGTTTATCCTTAAACCCATGCATACAACACATGTTGCAAATACCACTCTCACCAGAGGAATGGGTAAGGAATTTTAATCCCTTGATGATTTCTGGCGAGCCACACATAACTTAGTTGTCCATTTGAACTTAGTTCTTGGGATCTCCAGTCATACAAGTAGGTTACCATTATGATGACTCTTATGTAATAGGCTTTAATCCCATCCCCTTCGATAAACTATACACTTGGTCTTTTGTCAAACCTTTTGTTAACGGATCCGAAATATTCTCTTTACATTTTATATAATTGTACGGGGAACAAATATTCCGGCAAACCCGTACTCCTTTCTTCCAAGCTCCGTTTCTGTCCGATCACCTGCGAGCACAATAGCGGTGAGCTACCCGGCGGTGTGTGGCCGGAAAACCCCTCCGACGATCAAGTTAGACACACACACAGGGGATAGATAGAGAGAAGGGAGAGAATTGTGTTTAGTGTATGTCTCACCAAATGTTCGTCTGTCTGCGTATGGGGGGCGCAGACGTGTTTATATACCTTCTGCGCCCCAAATCTACTCCCAGTGTCCTCTCAACACGTGGCACTACTATCCCATCTGTCAGCATAAACCTTGCTGAGTACCACCTAACCCAACTGCCTACCCATTCTCCTAGGAGCTCGGCAGCCGGACAGTACCATCTCGGCCATCGTCTGCCATGCTGCGCTTCATGCCCAATTACTCCAACAGCTAAGCTCAGATGAGGACCGGACTCGGCGGCATCTCGGCAAAGCCGAGCTCGGGACAACTCACGCTTGTCTGCGGTCGACCTTCCTGCCGAGCAAAAAGGTACCTCGGTCCAACCTTGCCTTTCCTGGCGCTAGACCTTTCACCTGACCGGCTTCGTAACCACGGATCCTTGCAGCTCGGTCAATCCACGCGCTGCCTTAACCGAGCAGCTTCCTTCAAGGCTGGGCCACACAACTTGGCCCAACACCTGTTCGGCCCAAATCTGTCTGGCACAACTCTGTCCGGCACAACTCTGTCCGGCCCAAATCTGTCCGGCACAACTCTGTCCGGCCCAAATCTGTCCGGCCCAATTCCACGGCCCAATCCAGATCATAAATCTCCCTCTCAATTGCCCCTTAATTCCGTCCGCTCAAGCGTGACTGGGATTACCTATCTGACTGGGGTAACTCTTCCTCGGTTCTTAGTCTGCAAGACGGTGACCGCACTAAGAAGGCGAACAAGGTTCGCTCCACGGCTTCCTTCTTGGCGAGCAACATCAGCTCGGCAAGGAACTCCAAGGAAGGTGAGCAAAGTCCGCTCCGTGACTTCCTTCTTGGCGAGCAACATCTGCTCGGCAAGGAACTCCAAGGAAGGTGAGCAAGGTCCGCTCCGCGACTTAATTCTCGGCGAGCTACATCTGCTCGGCAAGGAACTCCAAGGAAGGCGAGCAAGGTCCGCTCCGCGACTTCCTTCTCGGCGAGCAATATCAGCTCGGCAAGGAACTCTAAAGAAGGCGAGCAAGGTCCGCTCCGCCACTTCTTTCTTGGCAGACAAGAGCAGCTTGGCCAAGGAACTCCAAAGAAGGCGAGTAAGGTCCGCTCCGCCACTTCTTTCTTGGCAGACAAGAGCAGCTCGGCCAAGGAACTCCAAAGAAGGCGAGCAAGGTTCGCTCCGCGACTTCTTTCTTGGCAGACAAGGGCAGCTCGGCCAAGGAACTCCAAAGAAGGCGAGCAAGGTCCGCTCCGCCACTTCTTTCTTGGCGAGCAACATTAGCTCGGCTAAAACTTCGGAGTTAAACAAATCATCAACTCTTCAGCCGGAGTAAAACATCTCGGCTGGAACCTCGCAGTTGAGCAAATCATCAACTCTTCAGCCGGAGTAAAACATCTCGGCCGGAACCTCGCAGTTGAGCAAATCATCAACTCTTCAGCCGGAGTAAAACATCTCGGCTGGAACCTCGCAGTTGAGCAAATCATCAACTCTTCAGCCGGAGTAAAACATCTCGGCTGGAACCTCGCAGTTGAGCAAATCATCAACTCTTCAGCCGGAGTAAAACATCTCGGCTGGAACCTCGCAGTTGAGCAAATCGCCAACTCTTCAGCCGGAGTAAAACATCTCGGCCGGAACCTCGCAGTTGAGCAAATCATCAACTCTTCAGCCGGAGTAAAACATCTCGGCTGGAACCTCGCAGTTGAGCAAATCATCAACTCTTCAGCCGGAGTAAAACATCTCGGCTGGAACCTCGCAGTTGAGCAAATCATCAACTCTTCAGCCGGAGTAAAACATCTCGGCTGGAACCTCGCAGTTGAGCAAATCGCCAACTCTTCAGCCGGAGTAAAACATCTCGGCTGGAACCTCGCAGTTGAGCAAATCGCCAACTCTTCAGCCGGAGTAAAACATCTCGGTTGGAACCTCGCAGTTGAGCAAATCATCAACTCTTCAGCCGGAGTAAAACATCTCGGCTGGAACCTCGTAGTTGAGTAAATCATCAACTCTTCAGCCGGAGTAAAACATCTCGGCTGGAACCTCGCAGTTGAGCAAATCATCAACTCTTCAGCCGGAGTAAAACATCTCGGCTGGAACCTCGCAGTTGAGCAAATCGCCAACTCTTCAGCCGGAGTAAAACATCTCGGCTGGAACCTCGCAGTTGAGCAAATCATCAACTCTTCAGCCGGAGTAAAACATCTCGGCTGGAACCTCGTAGTTGAGTAAATCATCAACTCTTCAGCCGGAGTAAAACATCTCGGCTGGAACCTCGCAGTTGAGCAAATCATCAACTCTTCAGCCGGAGTAAAACATCTCGGCTGGAACCTCGCAGTTGAGCAAATCATCAACTCTTCAGCCAGAGTAAAACATCTCGGCTGGAACCTCGCAGTTGAGCAAATCATCAACTCTTCAACCGGAGTAAAACATCTCGGCTGGAACCTCGCAGTTGAGCAAATCATCAACTCTTCAGCCGGAGTAAAACATCTCGGCTGGAACCTCGCAGTTGAGCAAATCACCAACTCTTCAGCCGGAGTAAAACATCTCGGCTGGAACCTCGCAGTTGAGCAAATCATCAACTCTTCAGCCGGAGTAAAACATCTCGGCTAGAACCTCGCAGTTGAGCAAATCATCAACTCTTCAGCCGGAGTAAAACATCTCGGCTGGGAATCCGAAGTTGGACAAAACACCAACTCTTCCAACCGGAGTAAACCATCTCGGTTGGGAATCCGAAGTTGGACAAAACACCAACTCTTCCAACCGGAGTACATCATCTCGGTTGGGAATCCGAAGTTGGACAAAACACCAACTCTTCCAACCGGAGTAAACCATATCGGTTGGGAATTCGAAGTTGGACAAAATACCAACTCTTTCAACCGGAGTAAACCATCTCGGTTGGGAATCCGAAGTTGGACAAAACACCAACTCTTCCAACCGGAGTACATCATCTCGGTTGGGAATCCAAAGTTGGGCAAGACACCAACTCTTCCAACCGGAGTACATCATCTCGGTTGGGAATCCAAAGTTGGGCAAGACACCAACTCTTCCAACCGGAGTACATCATCTCGGTTGGGAATCCAAAGTTAGGCAAGACACCAACTCTTCCAACCGGAGTACATCATCTCGGTTGGGAATCCAAAGTTGGGCAAGACACCAACTCTTCCAACCGGAGTAAACCCTCTCGGTTGGGAATCCGAAGTTGGACAAAACACCAACTCTTCCAACCGGAGTAAACCATCTCGGTTGGGAATCCGAAGTTGGACAAAACACCAACTCTTCCAACCGGAGTAAACCATCTCGGTTGGGAATCCAAAGTTGGGCAAGACACCAACTCTTCCAACCGGAGTAAACCCTCTCGGTTGGGAATCCAAAGTTGGGCAAGACACCAACTCTTCCAACCGGAGTAAACCCTCTCGGTTGGGAATCCGAAGTTGGACAAAACCCCAACTCTTCCAACCGGAGTAAACCATCTCGGTTGGGAATCCGAAGTTGGACAAAACGCCAACTCTTCCAACCGGAGTAAACCATCTCGGTTGGGAATCCGAAGTTGGACAAAACACCAACTCTTCCAACCGGAGTAAACCCTCTCGGTTGGGAATAGAAGAGTAGGCCCCTCATCCACTATTATTTCGGACACAACAAAGCTCTTCAGCAAAAGTAATTCACTTCTATTACATTGACAAAAAGAGTATTTGCATTCAGAAGTGTAGGGGAAACAAGTCCCTCAAAAAATTAAATAAGGCCGCATTCCATGGCCGGGGTACGCCTTTGCCATCCAAATCCTAAGTGGTATGCCCCTTGCCCGGTTATCTTGTAAGGCTCTTCCTAGTTTGCCCCTAGCTTGCCTTCACCCGGCACTAGTGCGTTGCCCATGACCTTCCTTAAAACCCAGTCGCCCACTTGCCCGTTGCCATCGAGGTTGTCTCCGCGGTGGACGTCGCTGCATCATCCTCTACTCGAATGTGCTCATTGATGCGCTGCATTAGGTGCCACATGGATGTCTGTTGGCTCATTGTAAGCGAATCCCTCAGCCTATGTCCGAGCGGGAGACCGCGCTTATATTGGGTGATTGCCAGGTTGACTGGGCAATCTAGGATCTCATTGTAGGTATCCCAGTACCTGGAGTTGTACGCCTTGAGAGTGTCGCTCGGTTCCATCCTGACACTGAGAAGGTGGTCAACTTCCTTTGGCGTTTTGGTGTTGGTTTTGAAACGCGTCATAAAGGCTTCGGCCAACTGATTCCACTGTTGTATACTCCCTTCTGGCAACCTCTCGAACCACTTCAAGCCCAGCTCGCCTAAACTCGACGGGAAGATCAGGCACATAAGAGCATCATTTCGCCTACGTCCGGCCATGACCTGTCGGAAGTGGCTTACATGCATATACGGATCGGTCTTTCCGTCATAAAGCGTGAACTTTGGCTGGTGGAAGCCCGCGGGAAGCGGTGTTGTTTCTATCTCCATGGAGAAAGGGGTGGCGCTCAGCCTCGTCAAGTTTGTATCTACAAGGAGTGGCTCCGCTAGGCGGGGTGGGGGCATTCCGGCCTCCTCGCTGGCATGAACCCTGTAGGATAGCCGCTGGAACGCCGGCACCATTTGAGCCTCCCGCCGGCGAGCCCGTTCCTTCAAGACTGCCCGCAAGTCCTCTGAACGAGTGGAATAGGAATATCTCGACGTCGTCACCGGACGTGAGGGCTGGTAAGTCCTATCTTGCGCGCTGGACTTCTCTGAACGGCGGGATGGGATGCACTCTCTGTGGTCTACCACTCCATCTACACCCTTCCCCTTGACATGCCGCTTCAACTCCTCCATCTCCGCTGTCATTCGCCGGATGACAGCGTCTTGGTCCCTCAACTTGTGTTCCAGACGTCGGGCATGTGATTCTCTCCGCCGCCGATGACCGTCTGGACTTCGTGAATGACCATAACTTCTTCCGCGCTTATCCCGCGCGTCTCCTGACTGTCCTCCAGTGAACGTATCCAAGTTCGCCATTGGAAGGATGACAGGATGTCCTCTCCGTCGGGTGAACTCCGGGGTAGCTCCATCGATGGCGGACAACGGAATCTCGTCTTTGTTCACCATGGACGACGATCAGATGAGCCTGGAAGACAAGGTTTTATCTGTCAAGCTTCCCACAGACGGCGCCAATTTGAGAGGGAGATTTATGATCTGGATTGGGCCGTGGAATTGGGCCGGACAGATTTGGGCCGGACAGAGTTGTGCCGGACAGAGTTGTGCCAGACAGATTTGGGCCGAACAGGTGTTGGGCCAAGTTGTGTGGCCCAGCCTTGAAGGAAGCTGCTCGGTTAAGGCAGCGCGTGGATTGACCGAGCTGCAAGGATCCGTGGTTACGAAGCCGGTCAGGTGAAAGGTCTAGCGCCAGGAAAGGCAAGGTTGGACCGAGGTACCTTTTTGCTCGGCAGGAAGGTCGACCGCAGACAAGCGTGAGTTGTCCCGAGCTCGGCTTTGCCGAGATGCCGCCGAGTCCGGTCCTCATCTGAGCTTAGCTGTTGGAGTACTTGGGCATGAAGCGCAGCATGGCAGACGATGGCCGAGATGGTACTGTCCGGCTGCCGAGCTCCTAGGAGAATGGGTAGGCAGTTGGGTTAGGTGGTACTCAGCAAGGTTTATGCTGACAGATGGGATAGTAGTGCCACGTGTTGAGAGGACACTGGGAGTAGATTTGGGGCGCAGAAGGTATATAAACACGTCTGCGCCCCCCATACGCAGACAGACGAACACTCTGTAAGGAATTTCTTACACTCAAACACTCTCTCCCTTCTCTCTATTCCCTCTAAGGTGTGTGCTAATTTGACCGTCGGAGGGTGTTTCCGGCCACACACCGCCGGGTAGCTCACCGTTATTTGCTCGCAGGTGATCGGATATCGACGGAGCTCGGAAGAAAGGAATACGGGCACGCCAGAATATTTGCTCCCCGTACAATAATCTATTACAATTATTCTGTTTGAGAGCAATTGCCTTACGGTATTATGTTGACGACGAATATGTTGTGACTTACCATTATACATATGATTTGTGCCGTGCCTATTGCAGATTGACTATCACAGTGAATGCAAATAGCTGGGATATGTTTTGGCCACATTAGAATGTCTTCTAAGAAGTGATGAAGCTATTCTGCTTCTTCTCCTGCTTTGTCTAAACCAATGAAGTCAGATTCCATTGTGAATCGTGCGATGCATGTTTGTTTCGTGGATTTCTAAGAAACAACAGTGCCTCCCAGAGTAAAGACATATCCACTAGTGGATTTTGAATCTTTAGTATTCGATATCCAATTGGCATCACAATAATCTTCGAGTACTGCTGGATATCGAGTAAAGTTCAAACCCTGATTACGGATAAATCTTAGATATCTAAGAACCCGAATGATCGTTTTCCAATGGTCTTCTTCGGGGTTACTAGTGTACCTACTCAATTTACTGACAGCATAAGTGTAATAACCCTCACCACTGTTTACTGATAAGCCATTGATTACTGTTGAACTGAGGCTAAATATGTTTATTGACTGACTGACTGAAAACTGAAGCCGAATTGATTGAGTATATTAGTTAAATTGCAATTCTATTTGTTTGCCTGCCAAATTATCTGTTCATGTCTTTGTGTTTAAACGGCTAATTGAAGGCCTTATCGGCGGCCAGATCTGAAATTGATTGATGTTCTGTGTCAATTAGATTTTATGTGATTTTATGGTGTATTTAATTAAAAAAGGTGTTTTGGTATGATTAAATTGGATCAATATTGATAAAATGGCATAAGTTGCATTATTTATCAAAAAGCCATATTGGTGGCCACTATCTAAGACATATTGAAGCTTCATTACACCTAAACACAACATTTGCTTTGTCCATTTGAGAGACAAACCGACTGAGAAAGAGAGAGTTAGGAGTTTAAATTGTTTTTGAGGGTTTTGCTTGGAAACTTGAGGAAATTGTAGAAAACTTGCAACATTGAGCCCCCATACCTCTAATTCAAGACTTAAGGTAGAATAATTGCCTTCTTAATTATGTATTTAAGTTCTATCTAGCATGGATCATGATAGTTTAAAGAGCTAAGTCAAAAATTGGAATAGATTGTTGAATTAAGGCTTAATTGTTGCATGCATGTCTATATCCTTGCATTTTGATGTTGATTTCATGGCAATTGGTGCATGCATGTTCATATTATTGTTATAGACCATGATTTCATCTTATTTTTGTAAGAGGTGGCTCACTAGAGCATGTATTTGAGGCTTGGAAGTTATTTAAAGTCATGCATGTCCCATGTTTATCTTGTTCATGATAATTGGTTTGAATTTGGATTTATTTGAACTACCTTTGGGCCTTGATTTTACAAATTGAGCTTTGAAATATGTTATACTACGGGTTTTGAGGTGTTTTCCAGAAAATGGACCCAAAAGGATCGAATTTGATATATTGAAACTTGATTTGAGCTTGAGGTTCAAATCTGGGAATTCCAGATTTTGAACTCACGCTCGAGCAGGGTGACTGGCGCTCGAGCGTGAAATTCGTGCTCCCAGCACTTTACACTGTTTGATGTTCGCTCAAGCGGAAGAATTGACACTCGAGCAGTTGTCGAGCGTCCGTCGAGCGTAAATTTCGAGCATCCAGCACTTTTGGCATGTTTTGCAGTCCACTCGAGCAGGTATCCTTTGCCTGCATGTCCGCCCCAGCGTAGTAATCGACGCTCGAGCGTGACCCATGTTTTTCGAAAATTCTGAAAATGCTTTTAATGTGCATCTTTGCATCCTCATTTTATCCTAGGCATTCTTAGGCCTAGTTTAAGGCATCTTAATGAGGATATAGATGTAGAACCACACCGAGGCAAATTAGGGATTAAGTTATTATTTTTCTCAACTGTGTAGCTTAGTGTGTGTTCAATCTGTAACTGTATAGGGTTGGCATCTGGGGACGTGCTCTAGCTTAACTGTAGCCCATAACTCTGTGAGTAACAACTGTGTAAAGATATGTTCAAAGATGAATATTTTTTTACTGTTAATTGAACTGCTTTCTGAACTGTTACTGCTAACTGAATGAATGTATGTCCTCTATTCTGAACTGTATTGTGGCATCCATAGCAACTACTGTTTACTGTTACTGCTATTGTTATAGAGATCTCTGTCAGTTCCTATCTTGGAACTTCTGTTTACTGTTATGATGGCCATCATTGACTGCTCGGTTTTTTAAGACCTACTGTTTACTGTACTGCTATGCTAATGGATGTACCACATGTGACTGTTATGACTGAATGACTGAAATACTGATTTAATGAACTGTTTTCATTACTGTAAGGACATTCATTCTTAACCTCTTTACGCATTATGCTATTCACTGGCCTTTAGCTCACTGTTTATATATATATATATGTAGGCGTACAGGCACCAGATCGGAGCTAGGAGCGTGGGTTAGACTCCTTTTTTGTCAAGCCAACCACTATGCCTCACTGCGAGGTTCTGAGCCTGTCAAGTTATAGCTTAGGGGTGTTTTAATTTCCCCCGTCTGTCTCTATATCTGTTTTGTAATAACTGTATAGACTGATAGCACTGTACTGTACTGTTTAAAAGGGATTAGGTCCCTGTTCTGATCAACTGTAAATGTTGTACATACTGTTTTGTACTGTTCGTGTATATACGTATGAAAAATCTTTTTGCATATAGACTCACAGCTCATTGGACATTGTTTATTTACTGTTTTAGCTTCGGCCATGCCCCTGTACTCTGTATTACTGTCTTACTGTTAAGCAGGCCTTCGGTAATCTCGGATTACTGGCCGGTTACGGTGCTAAACCCATAGGGGCGGGTTTGGATCGTGACAGAGTGGTATCAGAGCGATACTTAACCATGAGTTATACTGCACACACGTGTCCAAATGAGCTATAGGGTGTCCTAGAAGAGCAATTAGGGCATCACATGAGCATGAAAAGTGTGTGTGGACATGACATGTATATGCGTTAATGTGTTGAAACATATAACTGCTTATGTTTAAATGTTTAAAGTATGCAACTTCCTATGTTTATTATTATAATGTTGCATATAGTGAAATGGATAATGCAAGCACTGCTAATGAAACTGAATCCTCTAAGGCAAGAATGGCGAGGTTGGAAAGAATGGTGGAACTATTAACTGCAAGACTAGAACAACAACAGAACCAACAGCCCCCACCTCCTCCTCCGGTATAGCCAGAACCGAATGTTAATGATGGGGATATAATTGCTCTCACCCAGAAGTTTAGCAAAATGAAACCGCCATCCTTTCAGGGAGGCCTCGAACTGCTAAAGGCTGAAGCTTGGGTCCTTGAGACAGGAAAATTGTTCGAAGTTTTTCCATGTTCTGAAGCACACAAAGTGCTATTGGCCACCTTTACATTACAAGAAGAGGCCAGAAGGTGGTGGATGTTAGTCCGCGACACCAACACTGTTATGACTTGGGCTCAATTCAAGGAGTCCTTCTTCGAAAAGTATTTCCCTCAGTGTATCAGGGACAGAAAAGTGACTGAGTTTGAATAGCTGAGACAGGGTACCATGTCCGTTGCTGAATATGAAACAAAGTTCACCGAACTTGCTAGATATGCACCACATATGGTGGACATTGACTACAAGAAGGCCAGAAAGTTTGAGGGCGGCCTTAATGTTGCAATACTAGACAGAATAAATGTTTTAAAGCTACCGAACTATATAAATGTTCTTGACCGAGCATTAATGGCTGAGTTGAACATCGAGGCACTGAAACGAACTGAAGCACCAGCGTCTGAATGGCGTGGTAAAAGGAAGGGTTTTAAGTTCAAGAAAGGCAAAAATAACCCATTGAACAAGAAACAGAATACGGGGTCAATAATTAGCCCCAGCCAGGGGAGTGGTTCCATACCACCCTGTTCTGAGTGTGGCAAGAAGCACAAAGGGGTTTGTTACAAAATATCTAGAGCTTGTTACATGTGTGGCAAGGTGGGCCACATGGTTAAAGACTGCCCTTCTGCTCCGCAGGCCAATAGTAAAGCTAGCATCGACTGTTACACCAAAGCCTAACCCCAAAGCTACCGAGAAAAAACCTATGAGGCAAGGCCAAGTGTTCGCACTAGTACTGGGAGATGTGTAGAATACCGAGACCGTTGTGTCAGGTATTCTCTCTATTTGTACTCAAAATGCATATGTTCTGATTGATTCAGGGTCTACACACTCATATGTATCGCATGCTTTTTTGCGAAATTAAGTAGACCATTAGAACCCACGAATTATCTGTTAGCTGTATCTTCACCTGTTGGGGGATCTGTAACTTGTGCTTATATGTACCCTGCATGTGAAATTATTGTTGGGGATATGCATCTGTATATTGACTTACTGCCTCTGAACATAGATCATTTTAATGTTATATTGGGGATGGACTGGTTAACGAAATATCATGCTACCATAAACTGTGTAACGAAACAAGTAGTTTTCCGTCCACCGGATTTACCTGAATTTGTGTTTAATGGGGTTAGAGTAGTACTTCCTCCATATCTGATTTCCTCCATGAAAGCCTTTAAATTGATTAAGAAGGGGTGTAAGGGATATCTGTGTTCTGTATTGACTATACATACTAATGTTAAAACTAATGTGAACTATATTTCTATAGTCAGAGAATTCCCAGATGTTTTTCCAGATGATCTGCCAGGGGATTTGATTGACAGGGAGATTGAGTTCACTGTTGAAGTGATTCCGGGTACACAGCCAGTATCTAAAGCTCCTTACAAAATGGCTCCAACTGAACTGAAAGAACTGAAAGTTCAACTGCAAGAACTGTTACACAAAAAGTTCATTAGGCCTAGTACTTCACCGCGGGGCGCACCTATCTTGTTTGTGAAAAAGAAATACGGCTCACTGAGGCTCTGTATCAACTACCGTGAATTGAACAAGGTAACTGTGAAAAATAAATATCCATTGCCGCGTATTGATGACTTATTTGATCAGTTACAGGGTGCACAAGTGTTCTCTAAGATTGATCTCAGATCTGGTTATCATCAGCTGAAAGTTAAACCAGAAGACATTGACAAAACTGCTTTTCGAACGAGGTATGGACATTACAAATTTTTAGTTATGCCTTTTGGAGTTACCAATGCACCTGCTGCATTTATGGACCTCATGAACAGAATCTTTAAACCATTCCTCGATGACTTTATTGTTGTATTCATAGATGACATTCTGATTTATTCCAAGAGTATAGAAGAACATGAACATCATCTGAGACTTGCCCTACAGACCTTAAGAGAATAGAAACTTTTTGCTAAACTGTCTAAATGTGAATTTTGGCTTGATCATGTTATGTTTTTGGGACATGTTATTAGTAAGGATGGAATTTCAGTTGATCCACAGAAAGTTGAAGCAGTGGTGAATTGGCCTAGACCAACGAATGTTAAGAAATCCGAAGCTTTTTGGGATTAGCTGGCTATTACAGAAAATTTGTCAAAGATTTCTCCAAAATTGCCTTACCGTTGACTTAGTTAACTCAGAAGGGGATATCATTTGACTGGACTGACCAAAGGGAATCAGCTTTCCAAGAGTTGAAAACTCGACTTGTGACTGCACCGGTTCTTAGCCTACCTTCAGGTACGGATGATTTTACCATTTTTAGTGATGCTTCTCATAAGGGTTTGGGATGTGTTTTAATGTAGAATGGGAGAGTTATTGTCTATGCTTCCTAACAACTGAGACTGCACGAAAAGAACTACCCGACCCATGACTTGGAACTTGCTGCAGTGGTGTTTGCCTTAAAAATCTGGCGCCATTACCTTTATGGGGCGACATGTGAAGTATATACCGACCACAAAAGTTTGAAATATTTCTTCACGCAGAAAGAACTGAACATGAGACAGCGGAGATGGCTAGAACTGATTAAAGATTATGACCTACAGATTTTGTACCATCTGGGGAAAGCCAACACCGTTGCCGATGCATTGAGTCGGAAATCGATCGGGAACTTAGCTTGTTTACACACCGGACAGAAAGAGTTGCTTTGTGACCTTGAAAAATCTGAAATTGAAATTGTTTTGCGAGAACAAGGTGGAACAATAGCTGCTATTTGTAGACACCCCATTTTTGACCGTCCTCAAGACCTGGACGTCACCGTTTGAACACTCGGTGATTATCCATGTTTGTGTTTGTTTGGAGTTCCCGGAAGTCTCGGCTCGCGCGCCTTGCTTCAGGATCCCCGAACTCGACCATTTAGTGTCTGGTTTTGCACCAAACACTTTTGTTTTGCCCTTGAGAGGCAGGGTGGGGCTTGTAGACCATCCCCACCCACCACCGGCAGTGGCTAGAGGCCACCGGCTGGTTTTTGCTGCCACCGGCAATGTAGTTTGCCGGCCGGCACTATTGTTGCCAGTCAGCATTATTTGTTGCCGACCGGCACTCTTTTTGGCCAAGATGGCATTTTTGGCCGGCCGATTGCTGTTCATCTGCTTTTGCAGATATTTTTAGACAGCTGTCTTGCTTTTGCTCCCCTCCATACACGTGTATGGAGGGATCTCCCTCTTGCAAAGCTTGTCTTGTAAGCTTTACAAGACAATATAGAGAGAAGCTCTCTCTAAGGCAAAAGAGGAGGCTTGGTTAGAGACTTAGGATTTTTTGAGAGCAAGAACAGCCATTGTTAGGGTTTGAGTTCTAGGGTTAGAGTTAGATACACACTCTATCTCTCTTTCCATCTCTTTTGTTCACTAGGTGCTTTGTGTCTTACTATTGCACACAAACACCTAGTGTTTCACCTTCCTCTTGGAGTTGAGGTTCTAAAGAGTTTGTTTTGAAGTTTTGGTATTGGATTCAAGCTCAAGGAGGCCATTGGAGCACCATTTGTAAAGCGGTCTTCAAGGGTGAGATTCTAGTCTCTTTTTCCCCCATTTTTGCATTGATTTTATACCTATCTTAGAGCTGTTTTTGTGCTTATTGTATAACATAAAAAAGTTCTGTTTTTAGGCCCTCTTTATTGTTTATTAAGAGTGTTTTGTTGTTTAAGGGTTGTTGACCACCCTTAGGCCTTAAAAGGCCTCATTTTGAGCCATTTTGTGCTAGCTCCGGGATTTTGGTGTTGAGGTCTCTTCACCACTGAAATCTTGAGGGATTTCAGTGGTGAAGATGATGCTTTGAAGTCCCAAGAAGGAGAGGGCCACCCCCTCTCCTTGTTGTCCTTGAAAAGGGCATATTTTGGCCTCTTAAGGAAGCCTATGCTTGAGTGTGTGTTAAGCATGTTTGGTTTGTTTTTCATGCTTATATATCCATGATATAACATGATTTAAAGTTGGTTTTGGAACTCCATGCATGCTTAGCATAGTTGCCATGTAATGCCTTGTTTATACCTTAACATGTCTTAGGTTGTTAGCCTTAGTTGGAGCATGTTTTAGGCTTGGTCTTGTGAAGATTTTGTGCTTATTTTGACATGTTTTAGATCTGTCCATAAGTATTTGGGTTGATTTTGGCATGCTTGATATAGCTCCTTTGTATTTAGGCTTGTTGGCCTTGAGCATGTGCATGTGTAGCATGCCATCTTTGCATTGTTTTGGTGATTTGGGATCATTCTACATGCCATTTCAGTTCCATTTCCTTGCTTGTTTGATTGCCTTGCATGCATCTTGAATGCCTCATAAGCTTGTGTAGTAATGCTCCATGTTTTGGTGTTTATGCATGCCTTTGTTTTTGAGTCACTTAGATGCCATCTAAGTAGTCCTTTAGCTTTGTTTTAACATGCTAAACCTCTGATTTTGGTCCTTCTTTTCATGCCATGTTTGGTCATGTTAAGTGTAGTTCAATGCTCCTTTGATTTGCTTTGAACACTTGGACTATTTGGTGCATGCTTAGCTTGATTTGTTGCTTGGTTTGGCACCATGTATTAGCATGATTTCAAAGCTTATAATGCATGCTAGTTGTTCATGTTTGTCCCTTTCAAGTGTGCTTGAATGTTGCTTGATTTGTGCTTAAGTGTTGGTCCTTATGTGCATGTGTGTGTGTATGCCATTTAGTCCTCACTTTTTAGTACTTTGGCCACTGTTTTGGGCCTAACTAGAGCTACCTAATTCATGTTTAAGACCATCCTTTGCTTATTTGCATGCTCACCTTGCATGTTTGTTTGTATCGGCATGTTGCATCCTTAGCTCGTATGCCTAAGTTGCATTGCATCTTGCATGCATCACCTTGCCTCTTGAGATGAGTATGATAGAGGTTAGGCCCCCTTGTGTGTTTATTTGGTTTGCATGCATTTTGAAATTGAAGTTGCACACTTGATTCTTTGGGCCATCATGCATGGAAATGCGTAATTGGTGATCCGAGAATCGAGGCACATGCCCCTTTGAGTCATTATCATGATAAGGGACATGGTTGGTGCATACATGCCTTGAATTGTGCTGCCATGCCTTGTTTTGCCCTCTGTTGCTGTGAGTTGCAGGTCCTGCAGACTTTCTTTGCCGACCGGCAGTGTAAGGTGCCGGCCGGCAACCTTTTCTCTGCCGACAGTTTCAATTTTGTGCCGATGGACACATACCAGTGCCGGTGGTGATTCCACTCAGCCGGTGGTACTCCCCAGTGCCTAGGGATGCAACCCTGAGGTTTTGACAGCCTCCAAAGGAGTGAAAGAAGGAAAACAGAGGCAGCTTGCGCATGGCGGCGTGCTTCCCGAGGCGTTTTCCTGTTTTAATTAGTCTATTTAATTTGTTAATTAAATTAGGCAATTTGTAATATTAATTAGTTGGTGTAGTTAATTAATTTGTAATATTTATTCGGTCCCTCCGAGCAAGGGCAAATCTGTAATAAGTGTGTGTGGGTGGTGTGTATGTCTTCCAACCTCACTTCTTTCTTCCCTTTTACTTACCCGCTTTAATGGTTAGTATTAGGGCACGTTTAATTTAGCATACCTTATGCTATGCATGTGTGCATCCATGCATTTGTATTGCATGCATTAGGCTCGGTACATCACGCTAACTGCATCAATACTTCAATTCCCAAACCGAATACGTGATAATTGTGCATTTTCACATGACATGTTTAGGATAGCCGAGCCTATTCTAGCAACATTTTGTATGCGATGCATTAGGCACTTAACATGGACTTGGATCATGCATGTTTGCTAACAAGTTCTTTGTTTTGGCATGGAGTACTATGTAAGTATTTCCGCTTTAGCATATCGCATGAGTGTGAATATTGCCATGACAGCATGCTTAACATGTGGCTAGATGCTTATGTGTTAAACTGTTTGAAATGCCTGTGGGTGAAGGTTGGATTGTTTGAGTTGGAAAAACTCATTAAAATCCGTGTTTTAGCCTACTTGCGAGTAGCAAATTCCAAAGCATTTTCCAAAACAAACGGATATGCAATGTTTATTTCCAAATTAGGCAATCTAGTCTATACTTGTTTGCTGCGCGCATAACATAGTAATTCTAGGCTAACAATTGGTTTAAGAACACATAAAGTTTTCAAAAACGGATATCACGGTTAGTAGAGGCCGGTCTTCGGACCGGGCGAAAGGGGGTGCTCATAGCTGACCTTCCCCGATCGTACCCAAGCTCCCGAGCCGAGACAACTCCGGTGATGACGGACATGTGGCCTTCGGCACCGAGTCAGGGTTTCCTAAATTCTCCCATAAAAAATATTTAGGTGGCGACTCTGTATCTGGCAAAGCAGTCCATGCTTGGCACTACTTTTTCAAAAATCTGTTTCTCAAAACGATTTGCCAGATTTGGACTCTTTGGTTCAGATTAAGAACCGTGACACAAATCGAGTCCGAACTGTAGTAGCGAGGTCCCCCCCGCGGGCTTGTTACACTATTTCTGCTCAACCGACATTGATTGAAGAGATTAAAGAGGAACAACAACAGGATGACTTCTTGAAGAAGATCATCGAAGAACAGGAATCTAAACTGAGACCGGGTTTCAAATTTGAAAATAATGTACTGAAATTTCAAGGAAGACTGTGTGTACCGAATGATACTGAACTGAAAAGAAGAGTTCTGCAAGAGGGCCACAATTCGAAACTGTCTATCCATCCAGGGAATACAAAAATGTACCAAGATTTGAAATTGAATTTCTGGTGACCGGGAATGAAGAAAGAAATTGCTGATTTTGTGTCGAAATGTCTTCATTGCCAACAAGTCAAAGCTGAACATCAACGACCCGTAGGCTTACTGCAGCCCTTATTTATACCGGAGTGGAAATGGGAACATATCACCATGGATTTTATCGTTGGTTTACCTCGCTCCAGTAAAGGTATGGACTCAATTTGGGTTATAGTTGATAGACTGACTAAATCTGCTCACTTTTTACCTGTCAAAACAATTTATAATGCGGACAAATTGGCTATACTCTACATTGGTGAAATTGTTAGACTGCATGGAGTACCTGTGTCCATTGTTTCTGATAGGGACTCGAAGTTTACATCAAGATTTTGGCAAAGCTTACAGACTGTATTGGGTACTGAACTGAGATTGAGTAGTGCCTACCATCCTCAGACAGATGGCTAGTCAGAAAGAACCATCCAGACTCTTGAGGATTTACTGAGAATGTGTGTCATTGATTTTCAAGGAAACTGGGAAAGCCATTTGCCATTGGCTGAATTCGCCTACAACAACAGCTTCCATTCAAGTATTGGTATGGCGCCTTTCGAGGCATTATATGGCAGAAAATATAGATCTCCGATTTGCTAGGCAGAAGTTGGAGATGGGCCTTTGTTTGGGACCGAGATTGTATATAAAACGACTGAGAAAGTAAAACTGATACAACAGAGATTGAAAACTACACAGAGCCGACAGAAAAGTTATGCAGATGTCCGAAGGCGAGACAGAGAATATGAAGTGGGTGATCACGTTTTTGTGAAAGTGACACCGATGAAAGGCCAGACTCGTTTTGGAGTTAAAGGCAAACTGGCGCCGAGATACGTCGGACCGTATGAGATTATTGAGAAAATCAATTCGGTGGCGTATCAAGTTGCGCTTCCTCCTGAAATGGAGCATATGCATAATGTGTTCCATGTTTTTATGTTGAGAGACTACCTCCAGGATCCTTTCCATGTGATAGAGCCTACTCGTGTAGTACTGAGTAATGACTACACTTACGAGGAACGACCTATTCAGATTGTAAACAAACGAATCAAGAAGTTGAGAAACAAAGAGATCCCGTTAGTGAAAGTTGACTGGCAAAACCATGGTAGCGTGTATGCCACTTGGGAAAGAGAAGATGACATGGCTAAAAGATATCCTGAACTGTTTCCACTGAATCTTATTTTCTTCCAGAACAAAGGTAATTTGAGTTTGGAGGACCAAACACTTTATAAGAAGGGGAGACTGTAATAACCCTCACCACTGTTTACTGATAAGCCATTGATTACTGTTGAACTGAGGCTAAATATGTTAATTGACTGACTGACTGAAAACTGAAGCCGAATTGATTGAGTATATTAGTTAAATTGTAATTCTATCTGTTTGCCTGCCAAATTATCTGTTCATGTCTTTGTGTTTAAACTGCTAATTGAAGGCCTTATCGGCAGTCGGATCTGAAATTGATTGATGTTCTGTGTCAATTAGATTTTATGTGATTTTATGGTGTATTTAATTAAAAAAGGTGTTTTGGTATGATTAAATTGGATCAATATTGATAAATGGCGTAAGTTGCATTATTTATCAAAAAGCCATATTGGTGGGCCACTATCTAAGACATATTGAAGCTTCATTACACCTAAACACAACATTTGCTCTGTCCATTTGAGAGACAAACCGACTGAGAGAGAGAGTTAGGAGTTTGAATTGTTCTTGAGGGTTTTGCTTGGAAACTTGAGGAAATTGTAGAAGACTTGCAACATTGAGCCCCCATACCTCTAATTCAAGACTTAAGGTAGAATAATTGCCTTTTTAATTATGTATTTAAGTTCTATCTAGCATGGATCATGATAGTTTAAAGAGCTAAGTCAAAAATTGGAATAGATTGTTGAATTAAGGCTTAATTGTTGCATGCATGTCTATATCCTTGCATTTTGATGTTGATTTCATGGCAATTGGTGCATGCATGTTCATATTATTGTTATAGACCATGATTTCATCTTGTTTTTGTAAGAGGTGGCTCACTAGAGCATGTATTTGAGGCTTGGAAGTTATTTAAAGTCATGCATGTTCCATGTTTATCTTGTTCATGATAATTGGTTTGAATTTGGATTTATTTGAACTACCTTTGGGCCTTGATTTTACAAATTAAGCTTTGAAATATGTTATACTGCGGGTTTTGAGGTGTTTTCCAGAAAATGGGCCCAAAAGGATCGAATTTGATACATTGAAACTTGATTTGAGCTTGAGGTTCAAATCTGGAAATTCCAGATTTTGAACTCACACTCGAGTGGGGTGACTGGCGCTCGAGCGTGAAATTCGTGCTCCCAGCACTTTACACTGTTTTGATGTCCGCTCGAGCGGAAGAATTGAAGCTCGAGCGGGACCTTGTGTCTTACGCTCGAGCGGCTGTCGAGCGTCCGTCGAGCGTAAATTTCGAGCATCCAGCACTTTTGGCATGTTTTGCAGTCCGCTTGAGCGGGTATCCTTTGTCTGCATGTCCGCCCGAGCGTAGTAATCGACGCTCGAGCGTGACCCCTGTTTTCTGAAAATTCTGAAAATGCTTTTAATGTGCATCTTTGCATCCTCATTTCATCCTAGGCATTCTTAGGCCTAGTTTAAGGCATCTTAATAAGGATATAGATGTAGAACCACACTGAGGCAAATTAGGGATTAAGTTATTATTTTTTCCAACTGTGTAGCTTAATGTGTGCTCAATCTGTAACTGTGTAGGGTTGGCATCTGGGGACGCGCTCTAGCTTAACTTTAGCCCAGAACTCTGTGAGTAACAACTGTGTAAAGATATGTTCAAAGATGAATATTTTCTGACTGTTAACTGAACTGCTTTCTGAACTGTTACTGTTAACTGAATGAATGTATGTCCTCTATTCTGAACTGTATTGTGGCATCCATAGCAACTACTGTTTACTGTTACTGCTATTGTTATAGAGATCTCTGTCAGTTCCTATCTTGAAACTTCTGTTTACTGTTATGATGGCCATCATTGACTGCTCGGTCTTTTAAGACCTACTGTTTACTGTACTGCTATGCTAATGGATGTACCACATATGACTGTTATGACTGAAATACTGATTTAATGAACTGTTTTCATTGCTATAAGGACATTCATTCTTAACCACTTTACGCATTATGCTATTCACTGGGCTTTAGCTCACTGTTTATATATATATGTAGGCGTACAGGCACCAGACCGGAGCTAAGAGCGTGGGTTAGACTCCCTTTTTGTCAAGCCAACCACTGTGCCTTACTGCGAGATTCCAAGCCTGTCAAGCTATGGCTTAGGGGTGTTTTAATTTCCCCCATTTGTCTCTGTATCTGTTTTGTAATAACTGTATAGACTGATAGCACTGTACTGCACTGTTTAACAGGGATTAGGTCCCTGTTCTGATCAATTGTAAATGTTATACATACTGTTTTGTACTGTTCATGTATACACGTATGCAAAATCTTTTTGCATACAGACTCACAGCTCATTAGACATTGTTTATTTACTGTTTTGGCTTCCGCCATGCCCCTGTACTCTGTATTACTGTCTTACTGTTAAATAGGCCTTCGGTAATCTCGGATTACTGGCCGGTTACGGTGCTAAACCCATAGGGACGGGTTTGGGTCGTGACAATAAGTTATATTAGGACGAGTACAATTCATTAGGTGCATTAGGCTTCCAATGATTTGGGAGTATTTTAATTGAGACACCGCATCACCTTTATTTTTCGATAAATAAAGACTGATGTTTACAAGGGTTCTAGCTATATTCATATCATCCTTGATAAATTTATCAAGAATTTTCTCAATATAGATAATGCATATCTGTCAGATGTTTTAGTAATTTTCATTCCTAATATTACATCTGCGACCCCCATATCTTTCATATCAAATCTTCTATTCAGCATTTGCTTAGTTGATTTGATCATGTTTTGATTGTTTCCAATAATAAGCATGTCATCTACATAAAGACAAACTATGACATATCATTGGTTAGTATTTTTAACATAGACGCACTTATAACATTCGTTTATCTTAAACCCATTAGTAAGCATAGCATGATCAAATTTTTCATGCCATTGGTTAGGCACTTGTTTTAATCCATAAAGAGATTTTACAAGTCGACAAACTTTCTTTTCTTGTCCTGGCACTACAACCCTTTTGGGTTGCTTCATATGGATCTCTTTATTTAGATCACCATTTAAGAAAGTTGTCTTAACATCCATTTGATGTATTTCTAAATTATACAACGCTGTTATAACAATAAGCATGCGAATGGATGTTATTCTTGTCACAGGAGAATATGTGTCAAAATAGTCCAGACCTTCCTTTTGTCTGTAACCTTTTACTACAAGTCTTGCTTTATACTTATCTATTGAACCATCTGCTTTCATTTTTCTCTTGAATATCCATTTATATCCAAGAGGCTTAGAACCAGGTGAAAGATCTACCAATTCTCAAGTATGATTTTGCATAATGGATTCAATTTCATTATTAACAGTCTCTTTCCACAAAGGTGCTTTATGACTTGTCATTGCTTCGATAAAGCTTTGAGGTTCATTTTCTAACAGGTATGTCAGAAAATCTAGACCAAATGATTTTGATGTTCTTGCTCTCTTACTTCGTCTTGGTTCATCATCAATTAAATCCTGTTGTTTGAGAACATTACTAATCTCTTGTGTTTGATTGTCATTAGTCTCTTGACTTTGTGTACAATCATAAGTTCTTTTCTGTGAACTTAATTCCTGTCATTTCTTGTAAGGAAAGACATGTTCAAAAAATACAACATTTCTTGACTCTATAATAGTGTTCACATTTATATCAGGTATTTCTGATTTATAAGTCAGAAACAGATATGCACTATTATTCTGAGCATAACCAATAAACACACAATCCACTATTTTTAGTCCCATCTTTGGCTTTTTAGGAACAAGAACATGGATGAATTGATTGTAAGACTAAGAATTGAGGAAGATAACTGAAAGGTTGAAAAGAGGAATGGTAAAAATCCCTTTGAGTCCAAGGCTAATGTGGTTGAACAAGTGCACAAACCACATAACAAAAAAAGGAAGTTTACTAAAGATGGGCCTAAACAAGGTGACAACAATGGCAATAAAAAGTTCAAAGGTAAATGCTATAACTATGGCAAGACCGGACATCGAGCTTCTGATTGCTGCTGCCCTAAGAAGGATCACGAAAGTACAAGCAAGAAGACCACCAATCAAGCCAATGTGATAGAATTAGATTACATCTCTGACGGGGTAAATGACATCAATCTCTCTGCTGTGGTGTCTAAGGCTAATTTGGTTGGAAATCCCAAAGAATGGTGGGTTGGCACTAAGGCAACTCGTCATATTTGTGCGGATAAGAAGATGTTCACTACTTACAATGAGGTTGAGGTTGTAAATGGTGAACAACTTTTCATGGGAAATTCTTTTACTTCTATTGTGGCTAGACAAGGAAATGTGATCTTGAAGATGACATCAAGGAAAGAACTTACCCTCAACAACATAATGCATGTATCAGACATCCGGAAGAATTTAGTTTCTGGCTCTTTGTTAAGTAAAAATGATTTTAGGTTTGATTTTGAATCTAATAAATTTGTATGATCAAAGAGTGGTATGTATGTTGGTAAGGGATATATAAGTGATGGTTTTTTCAAGTTGAATGTAATGACGGTTGTACCCAAACTTGCTATTAATAAGAATGACATATCTTTTGCTTATATTCTTGAGTCAAATTTATGGCATGGTAGATTAGGACATGTAAATTTTGATGCTTTGCATAGATTAATTGGTTTGGATTATATACCAAAGTTTGAAATTGATCCTAATCACAAATGTGAGATTTATGTAAAAGCGAAACTAACTAAGGCTCCATTTAAATCGGTTGAAAAAAAAACCGAACCTCTGGAATTAATTCATACTGTTGTATGTGATCTTAAATTTGTTCAAACTAGACGAGGCAAAAAGTATTTCATAACATTTATCGATGATTGCATAAGATATTGTTATGTATATTTACTTGGAAGTAAAGATGAAGCCTTGGAAATGTTTAAACTCTACAAAACTAAAGTTAAAAATTAACTTGGTAAAACCATTAAAATGGTTAGAAGTGATAGGGGTGGTGAATATGATGTACCATGAAATGAATTTTGTGCACAACATGGCATTATTCACCAAACTACAGCACCCTATTCTCTACAGTAAAATGGAATTGCTAAAAGGAAGAATAGAACCCTTAAAGAAATGATGAATGACATGTTACTAAATTCAGGCTTACCGCAAAACTTGTGGCGGGAAGCAATATGGCCTGCTAATTATGTTCTTAATAGAATACCTCATAAGAAAACCAACAACACTCCTTATGAATTATGGAAAGGTCGACCACCTTCCTACAAATACTTAAAAGTATGGGGGTGTTTGGCAAAGGTAGAAGTGGTCATCTCCTTGCGTTTATGTTTTAAATAAATTTTGAAATCTTTCTAAGTTGGTGGTAACTTTTCCACTAAAGCAGCGACTTGGAAAGACTCGCTAAGAGACATAGCTTCAGAATAAATATCATGCAAAATTAATTGAAAATTTTGAACTTGAGAAATTACCGTTTGGGAGTCTACCATAACGAAGTCCAGAAATTTACCGACAACAAATTTCTTTGTGCCGGCATCCTCTGTCTTGTATTTTTTCTCCAAAGAATCCCACAATTCTTTTGCTATTTTCGAAGGGTTGTAAACATTATACAACATGCTGTCAAGGCCATTGAGGATGTAGTTTCTGCACAGGAAATCAGAATGCTTTCAAGCATCTACAGCGGCAACAACTTGCCGATCACTTTGATCCTCTCTAAGTACTGGAGCCTCTTCACGGAGAAATCGGGGCCAAATTTAGAGTTGCAAGATAGAACAACATTTTCTGCTACCATCTCTTAAACTCAGTGCCATTAAATTTTTTTGATTTTTCTCCATGATTTATCAGAACTTGAACATGGTTCTGGATAGGGACTGGAGTCGTTGTAACGATCAGATTTGGAGTACTACTTTCAACAGCCATAATATCTGATTACAAAAATCAGAAAAAACCAAGTAGTTACTGAAACCAGAAAATAAATTATAACACAAAATAATCTTATTTTCGTTGTTACTAAAACTAGAAAAATAAAATACCACAATAATTTTTCGTAACACATATTAATATTCTGCAATTGTCAATGACACTAGTATATTACTACTAGTTATCAAAGAAAATAAACAGTATATTACTAATATTTGTCAAACTGTATATTACTGCTATTTGTATTTTCCAACCAGAATATCACTTTGTGAAAACACAGAAAATTAAATACAATGAAGACACCAAAAACATTATGTCTTAAGATTGTTGGATAATCTTTGCTGTATTTAATGAAATAAATTTTGTTTGTGTATTAAACAACAAACAGAATACAAAAGAAATATAGGAAATAAGAGAGTTTGTTTGATTACAAAAATCAAACCAGAAAATGAAATAAAATAAATAAAACAGATTTTTATTTTGTTACAAAAATAAAATCAAAATCTAAAACAAGAAAAATACTAAAACAGAAAAGTAAATTAATTACTTACCAAATTAATTTGTTAAACAAATTTTCTGATCAAGTCCAGTGTTTAACACTGTGTCCTTAAGACAAATTTGTTCTCTCTATGGTGCTTTTAAGATGTAGACGTCTATCTCCCAGGATAAAATGATCAACAGCAAACAATAGCAGCACAACAAATTATTTGCACAACGAACACACTTTGTGTTTACACTTTTTCTCACAAGAAAAAAATGTAGCAAAATGCAGAGAGAGCAGGCAGAGTTAGGAACGAAATTGGAGTGAAATAATCAAATGAGAGGCTGCCTATTTATAGATGGAATGGTGACTGTTTGATTTGAATCCAACAGGTATGGTACCTGTTCGGATTAAATTTAAACAGATACAAATCTATTTGAATTTAAATTAAACAGGTAAGGAAGTGTTCGGACAGATTTGAAATCTATACATAGAGGTGCAAATGGTTTAAATTTAAACAGATACAAATCTGTTTGAATTTAAATTAAACAGGTAAGGAAGTGTTCGGACAGATTTGAAATATGTACATAAAGGTGCAAATTTTCGAACCAAAATTTGAATTTAAATGGTCAGATTTTCAGAATTAATTTTCGAATTCTGGACAGATTTTATTTTACCAAAAAATAAAATAAAATTTAAATATTTTGGCCCAAAAAGAAAGGTATTGGGCCGGACAAGCCCAACCTCACCTCACACCACGTATCTAAGCCCAGCCCAGCCTAACTAGCCTGCCTGACCGACCGAATGGGTGACGGTTGGGTCCAATGGGTCTAGCCTAATTTACCCATAACCTCTCCCTTCTACAAACTTAGAGTGTCCTTTGGGGCCCTCCCCAAGTTATAATCCCAAGCTTTATAAACCCATAAATTTTTTCCCACCAAACCAATCTGGGACAAGCCTTTATTCGAACCTTAAGGAATTTCCACCAAAAACTCCATTTCCATGGAGCTCACTTTGGCTTCAATTTTTCATTCACCTAATATTGGTTTTAAGCAACCAAATATACCACGTGAATCACAATGTGGTATAGAATGCGTTACCACCTTGACCTGTGAAATTCGGTGCATGGGTCCCACCTAAAAATTAGACCAAAGTTGAGAAAAAATTCTGTTTTTTCAAAACTTCCAAAACCCATTTCTAACAACTCCTAATACATTGGTGAGTGTCATAGTACCCCGAACCACAAATATCTTATTGAAATAAAATAAAATAAACAATATGGATTAGGCCAAATGCAAAGTATAACCTGACAAATAGTAGTCTTTAGAAATTGTTTACAAATTAAGATACGGAAATCAAATCTTGAAGAATAATTTTCCAATCAATCTGAAGAAAGCACTGACATTAAAAAGATTTTAAAGTCATCCAATTGCCATTAACTGTTGCTAGTATCAATACCTGAAAGGAAATTCTTTCAGAGGGTGTGAATGCACTATGCACCACATCTACAAAAAAAGGAACTTGTGCGCTGATGCTTTGGCCAAATTTGGAGCAAAGCAACCTTAAGACATCTTGGTGGTCAATGAACCATCAGTGGAAATTATGAGCTATCTTGTTGAGGACTTGATAGGCCTCTTTAGGGAGAGGGCTTAGCTTTTTAATTTTTCTGTTGTACCTCAAAAAAAGAAAAAAGAGAAAAATGATCTTAACATGTTTTCCTCCTCTAGTATTAACATTGTCATGACCCCATTCCGCCCCTAGTAGAATGGTGTCATGATGGCCAGTAATCCGAGATTACCAAAGGCCAACTTACAAAGATTCACACACAATCAGAGTATATATATGGGGCTTACATGTGCGGAAGCAATATATTTAAATCTAATTAGTCCATAAGAGCTGTGCATAGGTTAAATGAAAGGACATACATTTTAGCATGGTTTACAACTTGGATACAAATAAAATAAATTACATATTACATCTTGATTAAAAGGCTTCTCAAGCCGAAATATATAAAGAAATGAATTACAACTAAGAAGCATAATCTTCAAGATGATACAAAACATGAATCAAAACATCTTGCACATAACATCTTAGGTGTCACCGCCTTCTTGCTTGCCACCTACATATATATAAAGAGGAGGGTGAGCTTGGATACTCAGTGAATGATATAATTAATAAAGGTTTGAATGAATGATATCCGAGATATTTATCAAAACAATATATATCATAGCTTGTAACAAAACATGGGATGAATCAAGTTCATCAATCAAATCCTTCAAATCTTCTTGGGATGTTTAATAACATCTACATAATACATGGGGGATGGCATTCCGGACAAAACAAAGGAATAATCTACCCAGAATCGATTAGACAAATCCACCCGCACAAGGCCGTCGGTGGGGCCATCCGTACAAGACCGTCGATGGCAGAGATCTCTCAAACATGGTGCTACATGGGCTTAAAGTTCCCTAGCATGGGAGGACTTTCCAAGAATGTCATCAAAACAAGATAATACTTGATACAAAAATTAGAGATAATCATTCATGCTTGATCAAATACTTTTCCAAAATGAAACAAAGCTTTATCAAAACTTTATAACATAGTTTTATTAAAAATACCACTTACATAGCTCTTCGGGTGTAGGGATTAAGGCAAGAATCCAAGACCTACAAATACATGGCAAAGTCTATTGAATGCATTTCAAGAAGACAAGAAGGAATTCTCAAAGATGGCTATGCAATGCATTCTCAAAACAAGCTTTACATGAATGAAAATGATCCCGGCATTTCTTTCCAAAACCAAGACAAGACAAAGCAAAACTTGCTGGGAGTTAAATTACTGTTTTTCATCTAGGGAAAACATGCTGGGTACTAACCAGGTCTTGGAATGGATGTACAAAGGTGATCTAGGCAAAAATGACCTAGCTGGGTGAACTCAGGAGGTCTTGGCCGAGGTCCCACACCTCTTGGCTGAGGTGTAGTTACCTAGGCTTCGGTGTGCAGCTGCCTACCGAGGTGTTACAAGGTGCCGGCAAGGGTGTACCATGGTCGGCCTAGGTGTGAAGTGGTTAGCCTAGGTGTGCATGCAAGATAGACTAATGGTGCAAGTGATCATGCAAGGTAGGCCAAGGTGAGATACGATGCTTGGCCTAGGTGTGAGATCTAGGCAAGAGTGGTCTCGGTGACCACACCTAGGGAAAAGTGAAGTCTGGAAATCTGGGTTTCCTCCCATGAAGAACATGAACATGAATGCTAAAATCATAGCTTCTTTATTCAAAATTTGAGATTTCATGAGATGAGTTTGAAAACATGGACCTGGGTACCCATACTTGAAGATCTTATGAAAATAAACACAAAAACATGGATCTTGATACAAACTTTCAGATCAAAACATGGTTTTATTTCAAGAACACAAGAACCTCATTTTCTCTTTCTAAAACAAGCTTTAAATCAATGCATGACTCATGAATCATGCTAGATCATGCAATGTGATCGGACTAACATGAAGAATAACAAGAGTAGATCAAGAATCTAACATCAAAACACGGATCTAACGGTTCAAGTTGTGAAGATCAAGCTTGGAAATTTAGTTCTCTCTCTAAGAACTTATCTTCCTCTTCCTAGAGCTTCTCTCTCTTTAAAGGAAAAGATATGACAAAATGATATGTTTTCTCTACTACCGGCTGACTTAACCCGCTGTTGGGACACGTGGCAACGGCTGGTTGGCTCTCCTAAAAAAGGTGACTGACTAACAAGACAAGAGTATGACAAAGTGTATACAACAAGTAAGGTGACATGGGCACTCCGGCAGGTAATGATCTTGGATTAGGACATAGGCTTCGGCAAGCAGGTTTTAATGATCTCGGCTAGGAAGGATAACACTTGACCTAGCTGTGCCACACCTCGGCCGAGATGTGCCACACCTCGGTCTAGGTCATTCCCGTCCCGAAACAAGATCACTAGGTGCAAGGATCAACGATCTAGGATGCCTAGATGAGAACATCTCGGCCTAGATGATACACATCTCGGCTTAGGTGATGCACACCTCGGCGTAGATGATGACATCTCGGCCAATATGCCAGGGTAAAAGTAGAGGTCAACCAAAGTGGTTCCAAGATGATCTTAGGTGTAAGAGGTTCAAAGGTGTAACCTAGGCTTAAGATGACTTAGGTTTGGCATGACCTAAGCTTGGCATGACCTAGGCTTAACATGGCCTAGGCTTGGCATGACCTAGGCTTGAGACAGCAAGGAAGGAAACAAAGCATGCAATCAACACTTAGGCAAGTCACATAAGCACAAAACAAGACAGGGACCTTTACTTAGGCAAAACAAGTCAAAGTCTGCAGGTACAAACTTAACTAGGCAAAATCATATAAATGCATATGAGCATGACTAAGACAAAGTGAGGGTTGTTACAAACATAGTCCAACTCCCTGATATTAACATGTTTTCCTCCTCTAGTTTTACTACCTTCTTCGAAGCGCTTGAAAAAAAATGAGCACACATGTTTTCCCTGGCCAACTAAATCATATTTTTAAAATAATCAACTCCCAAGTAGAAAGAACAATAGGACAACAAAGGCAATATACTATGTTATGTTGTGTTTTCTTTTGCTTGATAAAATAAAAGAAAGACATCCTAATAAAATAATCATTCTATTTAATCCATTTATATCAATCCATTTAACCAAGTCATCATGTTATATGAAATCCATTTAACCAAGTCAACAATATCCAAGACACATGTTAAAACATATAGTTGTAATTAAATATACCAATCAAGTAAAAGGTTGAACACATGACTTTCAGGTATAATTAAAGCATGATCTATTTTATAAACACTGCAAGTAAACCCAAACAAATTTGCCCCCCCTCCCCAAAAAAAAAAAAACAAAAATAGAAACAAAAAAGTAAACTAACCAAAAACAGAGCTCCCCTGTTAAACTAAAAAAAAAAATTAAAAAAATGGAAGTAGTAATTAGACGAATCAACCATATGACATATTGCGGTGCACCCTAAACAAATATTATGTAATAGGAAATAAATGGATTTTTTTCATTATATCATTTTCAGTAACTTAGAAATGACTATTAAATCTTAAAAAATTTGTTTCCCCATTAAAGAAATGATATTAAAGAATTTATTTTCCTATTGAACAATTTTATTCCCAATGAAAGCCAATTACCCTATTAAGGAATTAGGATGCCTTTAATGGGTTAACATGGTGTAATGAAATGCTACAAACATATATTGAAACGAAAACAAAAACCAGTTTAAAGAAACATCAAATAGCTCTAACTATTAATAGGTACCAAAAATATATTGCTCAAATCCGCAGATTGTGCATTTATAAGTACAAAAGGAAAACAAAAGGTATGGAGTTTCAAAAGCAGAATAATATCAAACAATACTAAATTTTCAAAAGGAACATGAGAAGCAACTGGCCTTAGATATATTTCATTGGTACAAAGGAGCATGAAACCTGCTCTAGCAAAGAAACATGTTGTAGATGAGAAATCAACAATTATGCATGAAAACAAAGGAGACCTTAACTAAACAAAATACAACCACGCCTAAAAACACAGAGATGTCCCAAATTAATGTGTGCATCTTTAGACAAAAATAAAGCCACTAAATTAACTGGAGGTAAAAAAAATAAAATAAGATTTGCCACTGCATAATCCAAACAAACATTATGTTAAATACACTTAAGCCAAACTTAGCTATGTAGTTCTCAAGAACAAAAGGCTCTACAAACATATTGGAAATGCAACAAAGTTGACATCGGTGGAAAGCTTTACAAAAAGTGGATCATAGTTATCGTCTGCTTTACAGAATGTGTATACTTTACAAAAATATGTGTTTGATAATGTCTTCAAATTTGTTCTTTCCCACAATTCTTACGAACACCTCATCAATTTCCAAAAAGTCTTCATATCAACTTGTAACTTATGAAAATGATAAAAGTAGTATAATAGTATGAAATATACATATCAGAATACTTTGAGACATAAATTACCTCAGCACATTGCCAACAAAGAAATCTAGCTATACTAATCCTTTTCAGCTCCAAAGATTTTAAGATCCCGCTCATCACAACACCGACATTTCTTTCTTGAAGAAATTGAACCTATACATACAAAAACAAATGAGTAGCTGATATGTACAAAAATGAAATTTGTATATTCAAAAAAAATTATAAGAAGATGAGTAAATGAAACCAATATTACAGTTTGTTGTAAGTTTCCATCTAGCTGTAAAAAATGAGAAAAAAAAATTATAATAAGAAAATTATATATGAGATGTAAAATTAAAATAATAATAAGGGTGTAATACTTATTATGAAACCGTTTTTTTGAAAAAGACAACTTACATTATCCATAATTTTAGAGGTTGTTGCAGCTTAGTATTGCCAAAACCTGTAATTTTTATGAAAGTTAACTTCACTAAATACATATTAATACCAGCAATACAAAAGTTATTTTTTGTTCATGGAAAGGTAGTAATACATAGCTTATTTTAATTCACTAAGTGAAACCAAACGAAGCAATCAATAGATACTTAAATGGAATCAAACATATTAATAACTTAAGCTTTTTTGAATTTAATTGACCTAAAAGAGGTTTAAATGGAATTGCAAAAGTTCTAAAACGAATTCATATACCACGAATAAAATATCACATTCAAGGAATAAATAAAAAAATCACATAGATATGCAGATGCCAAACTAATAATCCACCAATCATTTTCTGCCACCAAATTTTACTAAAATTAAACAATTTATCAAAATAAGTTGTGTTTCCAACTGAAACTATCAATAAAACACATCAATTAGTACTTTGCTTCAAAGAATTTGACTCCAAACATTAACTACAAACAACATCAAGAAAGAAGGGTAGGGAAAATGATAAAGCATATTTCATATTTTAAATCTAGATTATTGTGTCCCTCATTGGCAAAGCATATTTCATATTTTAATCAATAAATAATCAAAGTACTAAAGGGCAAAGCTAGAATAATCAAAGTAATAATCAAAGTGCTAAAATTTAATAGAAAAACAAAAACGGATTTTGAATCAAAAAATAAAAAGGAAGATGATTTTTCAAATGATGAACGGATTAAGAGCAAATTCATATTTTAATGAACAGAGCAAAGCCAAAGCCGACCATATCTTATTGTGTTCTATGGTCTTGAATACATGAATTTCACAACACAACCTCTAAATTGTCAGGTCTTTGCTAGAATGATTCTAGGCAAATTCAATTCCTTCACTCCTTAAATCCTCTAAAACTACACAAAAAATAAAAATAGAGTAAAAGACTGTGCACCATGAAATGGCATGATATATATGAAAAAATGTTATAATTGAAGGACCCTCCCACCCTTCTAACCAACAATAGAATATAGAAAGAAAGAAAAAAATCACAAAATTTTCTCAAAAAATACCATTGTAGGGGAGGCATTTCATCATAAATGGGCTAGTCACCATATCACAAACCAAAGAAAATTTCTTGACCCGAACAAATATTAGCTAAACATTAAAACCTAATTTCTTTTAGTAAATAAATTGCATAAATAAATTGTGTAAAACACACATACATGTTCGAAAGAGAAGGAGGACCAAAAATGGACAATTGTAGAAAATGCAACATATTAACATCTTCACAATATAAATTCCTATCATAATTCAAATTAAACTCAACCAAAGAATCTACATTCAATTTGAATGACATGATCAAAGTAATCAAATATTGAAAAAAAATTAGAGAGTTCTACCGATTGAAAGCTAAGAATCTGTTGTATAAATTTTGTGATAACGTGAACAAATAGATTCATACTCATTAATTGAAATTTTAGAACCAACAAACCATGCTGAAAATTATAATACATAATAAAATAAAATAGCAGAGAAAAGCAAATCGAAACTTGCGTTACACAGTGTCCTTAAAATAGATTCGCCGCCTCACCGGTTGGGTGTCGGAGGTTGTTCGACGTCTGTCTCCCAGAATACAACGGTTAGACCAGCTACAACAATGCACCAACTGAGTAGCTTCGGTGAACAAAACTTTGCAGCACTCTCTCACAAGAAGAATATAATATACAAACTAGAGGAAAACTTTCGAAGATAAGAAGAACAAATATTATTGGTCCAAAGAATGAAGGAAAAAGGTCTCCTTTTTATACACATGGAGGTAGAGAGGAAAAAGTTCTAGCAATTAGAGCCCCTCACAAATGCAGAAATTAATTTTGCATTAATTTGCAAAACTGGTGGAATAAATCCATCATGAATAGAGGAGTTATCAACTTTATTATACACATAGGTTTTGTGTATACATTCCTGCAACCCACACATCTAGCTTGGCCTAAAAAGATTAAGATGGGTGGGATAAGCTCAATCCCCACACTCCATCCATTTCAGCAAGCCCAAGCCCAAGCCCAAGCCCAAGCCCAAGTCCCAAGATCCAAGATCCAAGACCCACAGATCACGGACTCGGCCCAATCCTGTCTGGGCGGGTGGGCGGCGCGCGCGTGTGGCAATTTTTGTATAGCCAACTTGGACCATAGTCTTGGCCCAAGTCCATCTTTGAAGCATTCATAACTCTCTTCCTTCGGAAAATTTGGATGCCTCAAAGGGCTTGCACCCTTATACAAAAAATGAGATTTAAATACCCATCAATGCTTTCCTCTACAATCAATGTGGGATTCAAGGTTTTACTCATTTCCCAACACCTTTTTCATGAGGCCAACTTAATGAGTCAATTTCTCATTCAAACTTTAATGGTTTTTGGTCATTCTTTTTATGGTGTAAAGATTTTATTACAAAGAATCTAAACCCACTTTACTCCACCTCAATTGAGGATTGGCACCCATTTTAATATTGTATTAAAGTCACCAAAAAATCATTATTTTTTCAACAATCTCCCACATGAATAAAAATTGACCGAATAACAACAAACAGACAACACTTAACAACAAAGACTCGGAGATAGTGCAACAGAATAACCCCGACTTCGGAAAAGGTAGCTTTTGGTTTTGAACCCCTCCCAGTGAAGTCTATCGGATTTACTGGCTGTCCAGTGAACACGAAATCTTGAACTGTTCTACCGTTTATATAAACCAAGACAATAGACCTCACATAGGAATTACTCCAACCATGGTTCTGTTGTGTCCAGTTTGGCCCTGAAATACTAGCTTGGTTCAATGAGTTATTCTTAATGAAATTTGAATAAATAAATTCATATGTAATTGGAGAATATGTGGTTCATGCGTTGAAATTCTAATTGTCATTATGTACATCTCTTCATGTGGGTAGTAAATATGTAGTGCATTGTTCCCATAAATCTGCTACTATTGCGCGGTTTCATTTTGATAATTAAGGTTACTGTTTCTTTGATATCTCTGAATATGATTGTAAATTAATTTGATATGCATGCTGCTGTGGTTTCTATAATATATGTTATCAAATTTATTTTATTAAAGTGCTACTATTTTGTTTGGAGAACCTGGTGCTAATTTTTCCGAAAAGACCATTTGGTTTTATTATATAAAAGTAAGGCTCATGCTCTAATTTTGGTTAACAAATTAAATATTAGTTTTATGTTGTTTGGTCCTAGTAGTGCTTTCCAGTGTAGTTTAATTTTGTGAGTCTAGGCTTTAATTTCCTTCCATGGTTGTTTCTAATGTTATAATATAATGTTATAATATGGTTTTAAATTCTAGATTTGTAAAACAATTTGCATGATTTTAATTGCAAGAATTATTTACATGTTTATTGTGGATTAAATTCATATATAGCCGTTGCTTATTAAATTTAATTTAAGGTTTTGGAGTTATCAAAATTATGTAACTTGTCTATATTTATGTACATGTTTATTGTGTAAATAAAACTGTAAATTTATTTTATTGGTGTAATAATGTCATATATAATTACCTCATAATTTGAATTTAATTATGTGAAGTTATAAGGTATATGTAACTCTTGCTAATTAAAATTTTTAATTTATAAATTTTAATTTTATAACTTGTCTATATTTATTTACTTGTTTATTATGTAAATTAAATTGTAAATTTAATTTTGGAGTTTTAGTTGTGTAATAATTTCATACATAACTGATAAGTATTAATTTTTAATTTAATTTCTAAAGTTATAGATTAATTTTTGTAACTCATCTAGCATGTTAATTGATTAGTTAATTTTATTATTAATTAGTTTGCTAGATGATTTCAATTAATTTATTATATTTACTTTTTGCCTAGATTATTTGGTTTGGTTTGGCTTTTTTTTTTTTTTTATAGTTCTGCTAACTTTCTCTACATGAATACCTATGCGAAAGAGATTCGAAAAACAAATACAAAACCAAATGAATAGTATTTGGGATGTCAAAACAAAAAGTATAGACGACTAACCTTTGTGATGAACAGGATTTTGGGCTATATAAAATCTTTATGGATCGATTACTCTATTTAATTAAAGCAATTTTTTGCTTGGGTTTAGTTGGTTTTTACCAATTGTGTAAAAGCAAGTTTTATTTGTTTGTATTGTTAGAACACTACAAGAAATTGCATTTTTGGCAACTACTTTTGGCGACGATGCCAATTTTTCATAGCCGAAAGTATATTTTTAGCGACACAGTGATCAATTTCATCGGTAAAAATAGACTTTTAACGACGCAATTTACTACCGTCGCTAAAAAAATCATAACATTCACCAGGCGCCAAAATTATTGGGTGGCGCCAAAATTTCGAAACTTTTAGTGACGAGGGTTATTTTTTGGCAACACGATAAGCATTGCTATTAGTTTGTTTACTTTTGGCAACAATAAGTTTGCGTAGGTGAAGAATTAAATATTTAGTGACGACAAAATTATACGTTGGCAAAAGTTTTGTTAGTGAAACAAGATGGTTTCATGATTTGAGTTTTTATTAGAACTTTCTAAAGGAGTTTAGATTCTCTCAAATTATCTATCTAAATGTGTTTCAAACATATAGTTACTGATATCCGATTTTCTTGATTTTTTTTCATAAATGTTCTAGTCAATAACTTGCAAAAAGTGAATGGTTGGATCGCCGAGATCAATCTCAAAATGAGCCCACAAAACTCAAAGTTGACATAACCGAATTAAGAGAATCGAAACTCTTTGGGATCTTTGAGGTGGTAGTCATGTTTGGTTTGATTTTCTGGAACTTGGTTCAAATTTATTTTTTAAAGACTAAAAATTAGATTTGTGAAAAAATTTAAAAAATCAAAACTACCATACTTATTAATTTTATATAATTTTACAAAGGATACGAAAATATTTAAAAATTCAAAAATATATTTTTTAAAAGAAAATCAACCAAACAGGACCTCAATTTTTTACCCCGCTCCCAAATTCCCTAATGTTTGAATTTTCCTCAAAACCCTATCTCATTTTGGCACCTCTGATGTCGTTTTCCCTCTCTCTCTTTTCATGCTCAACTCTACTGACTTTTTGAGTGCGATTCATCGCTCTCTTTAGTTCTCCCCACCTTTGCGCAACTCATCTCCTTTGTTCTTTCGTCACCACCACCGGTGAGCATGGCTTCTTGTTATCACCAACCTCTCCATAATAATTGGTATGTATATCCTCTTGTTTCTCTTTCTCAGTAAACCTTAACATTTATTTATTTTTTCTGGATTTTTCCTTATATTTGCCCTAGCTCCTTCACAAACACTAATCAGTCTCTTTGCTCTCTCTATCTCTTTCTCACAGTTATACGACTGGTATGAATCTTGAAGGTACTCTCTTGGATTTCTTCTTTCGAATTTTAGTCGCTGTTCTCTAATCAATTTATGGCTTTATCTTTTATTTTTTGAATTTTTCTGTGTATCAGTTTTTATCGATTGATGCAATATGTTCCGTCTTTGTTTTTTCAGATTTCATGTTCAATTTGATGTGTTGTTAAATTATATATTTTTTTTATGTTCAACTGTTTTTTTTGGTTGGATTTCACGGGGGTTCAAGTCTGGATCTGTAGTGATTGAGCTCTATTTTTATTTATCAAAAAAAAAAGAAGAACTAAATTGACATTTAAGAAATTAATTTTTTTTTTTAAATTTAAAGTTTATGTATGATAATGTATATAATAATTGTAAGATTATAAATATTTAGCTATTTGTATATGTGTTGTATATACCTATATACTAACAAGTTTCATGCTTGTGTGTTTATACAATCCACATTTATGTGCATTTTCATATGTGTATATATATGTATGTGCTAAGAAGCATGAATACTTATAAGGTAGTGTGTCCATGTCGGACACATGTTGGACATTGACACTTGTTGGATACTCCGTGATATGTGTTGATCTCTCATTCAATTGTGTCATATTATTATTATTATTTGATTTTTTTTAGATTTGAAATACTTCACTCTTGGGGACAACTAATTTTAAATTTGAACATAGTAACTTAGAATACAATGATAAAAGAAAAACAATATAATTTGTATGAATTAGTGTTATGTTGCATTTATATATATTGTGTATCCCCTACTCGTTGTGTCTTGCTTTATTTAAAAGTTATTGTGTATGTGTCATGTTGTGTGTCTGTTTCCCTTAGAAGAGGTGTGCTTAAGGCAACATTCTTAAAAGGGGTTCAATAGAAAGTAAAGCCACTCAGTTCTGAAACCTCCCAGACCAAAGGAATAACTTAATGGCCGGGTTAAACAGGTTTTGGCAGGTTACATTCTTCTCATGTCGGCCAGGTCAAGGGTAAGGTCGATCGAGCCAAGTGGGTTGGGGTCTGCCAATTATTAATTAATGCCTAAAGGACCAAGTAATTTGCAGTACACCAACATGCACTGATCTGACTGTCACTGTTGAAATATGCAGTTTACTTGCTCCCACCGTTTTCCTGCTAACTTGACTAGGTGAATAATTTTAATTAAATCACAGCTAGTTTTTGTTTGGGATTCTGTGATGCACACTATCGGTCAACTGGTTTTATCTGGACAATATATAAGTTAATGTTGCATGTTATTGTATTGGTGCTGATCTTATAATCACAAAACCTTCCGCCCCTCCCTCTTCTCCTTTTGCAAATTGATAACTTTGAGCAAGCTTATGTAACTTTAAAAGAGTTTTTAGCCTTAACTGGATAAATAGAGATATGGCCTACTTAATTTGACTAATGAAATGGCCTTTGATAGGGCCACTTGGAGAAGAAGAATTCATGTAGCCGACCACATTTGATAGGACTTAAGGCTTGGTTTGGTTTGGTTTGCTGGACCTCTTCTGGATGAAAGCCTAGTAAGGTCAGTAGTTGAAGAGATAAAATGAGTGATCACAACTAGTTCAACTAGAAAAAGAGAAAGGTTAAAAAGAGCCAAAGCAGAAGACTTCGATGCAGAAGAAAGGGAACTGCTGAAGAAGGAAAATGAGTAAGAAGAGGAACTTTCTGACCAAGTATGTTATTGGAGCATATCTACTGGAGACATTTACCCTATACCCTTTGACTGCTTTGTTTGTTATGTAAATACATACTAATGTTATCTGGTTTTACATCATATGTCATTATATGATCTAGGTTGGTGATTGCTTGTGCACTTTGATCAAAACTTTCAAGGCCTATTTCTTGACTTTTTTTGATGAGCTATCGTCGTATTTAACTCCCATGTGGGTAAGTTCTTTTACAAAAAAAATTTATGCTTGTCCTGCCTTTAGCGTGCAAGGAGCCTTTAGATTTAGTGGAGTACATTCTTTTCATGCATATGAATAGAGATGTAACAGTAAACAATTGGTTCTACGTGCATTGTTTTAACAAATGAACTTCGTGACAACTCCGCAATTCTGTTTGATGTGAGAAACCCTGGATTTAATTTTTGTAAATTTGGCGCATAAAACAAGGCCTATTTTATGTGGTGGTTTGCTTTAAAGTTATATTTATTTTCATAAGTGATGTTCCTTCATGTATTCTCATTAAGTGTGTGTGTGTGTGTGTGTGTGTGTGTGTGTGTTGGGGGGGTGGGGGAGGAGCATCTAGACTCGACTTAAATGAGTCACAAAATGTTTTTGAACTTTTCTCGATTAGTTTTTTTCCACCTGGGTTCATTCACAAATTATATGCCCATTGCACTTGCTCCATGTTCATCTTATGCCTCCAGTATTTGTTGGGCAGTTAGAGCAGTATCAAAAAATAAGTAACCTAGAAAACTAGGGGAGTTGCATTTTTGACGTGGAAAGTTCTTAAAAAAGTGATGACCTAGGGAAGCAAGGAAAGAATGATTGTGAGTTTGTCTGTAATTGAATAAGATAGAAAAGTGCCATCGTGCCAAGCATGACTTGATGTCAGTAAATGAACAAGTTGATAATGTGAAAGAGTATGCAATGAAGATGGAAAGTGTTAGCATTTTGTGGAAGAGACAAACTTTATCACTGATTCACTGGTATGTTTCTTAGACTCCAAAATATTACAAGCTAGATGCAAACTTCTGATGTCAAATCGATGTAACCAATCTATGTCTCTAACAATATTTGTCAATCTTTCTTGTTCTTTTGTCCTGAATTTTATTTATGAAATTACATGTCTATACAAATGCAGATTGATAGTACACTTGCATCTATTGTCAAGATTATAGAATAAACTCTACAATTATCAAATCTTGCTCTTGTTGCTTCATATGGAAGAAAAATCTATTCCAGTGCCTGCCACATCAATTACTCGAAATGACATTGTTAGTCCTGCACCTTATGATGCACAAGTAAATGGTTCTAACCTATTTGGGATTTGAGTTGAGCTCTAAAATTAACATTATGTAGATGTGCTTATAAACTTCACATGTTTGTAATTGTCTTCTACAATAACTTCCAATGGTCGATAATGTAGAACCCCAAAAATATAAAGCTATTTTTTATTCAACTGCTCTTATTAGTCTCTTCACCAAGCAACTCCAAATGATGAAGGGAACAAATAACTCAAGATTTTTTAACAGCTCTTTTATCTTTTTTCTATTTCCATTTTTTATGATATGTGTTCTTTCATATATTTGTTGCTGCAAACCCAATTAATATAGTGCATTTTTAGAGGTGGCACTGGACTGCACAATGTTTTAGATTTTTTTTGAAATATCAATTGAAATAGCCGTAGTGAATTCTGCCAACGTAGTTTAAATTTAATACGTTGAAATACAGATAAATTTAATCCCTAATTAGACTGATGTATTTTATTTAACTTGAATAACATGTGTCAACAACCTACAATTAAACAAGTTGGTTTGGTTGTTGTCTTTGGGTGCTGATTTGTGGTGCTTATATAGTAGGTTTAATTTTGTTGGTTTAGGTCTTAAGTATTGTTTGGTGCTTTTAGCTTGACTCTAAAACAAAGGCAGCAGAGTTTAAGGTCTTAAGCATTGTAAAACATAACACCTTAAGCTTGAAAATAGGCGTTTTAAGGACAGAATTGTGAAATAGCCATGGAAATACTTGGGAATCAATAGGAAGGATAAAAGTAACTTGTTGAAAGTCACGAAGTAAGCACATGGCTCTTAGTTTTAAATTTAAGCTCAAATTTGCATTTTTTGAACACTTTAGTCTTGAAAGTAAGCATTTGGAGGAGAAAATCATGCAACAGCCACAAAAATGGTCATGAATCAATATGAAAACCTTAGTGAAGATAAACCAACTTGTACAAACTCATAGAACAATACAAGATTCCCATGTTAAAATTAAGCTCAAACTTACATTTGTTAACCACTTAGACTTAGAAATTGGCATTTAGAGGGAAAAATCAAGAAATTGCCACAAAATGCCTAGAAATCAGTATGAACACCTTAATAAGCATAAAAGTAACTTGTTGTAACTCATGGAACAATCATGAGACTCCCAGCTTTCAAATTAAGCTCAAATGTTTTTTTGAGCATTTATCCTTGAAAATAGGCATTTGAAGGGCAAAATCATAAAATAGCCACAGAAATACCTAAGAATCAGTACGAACAATTTAGTAAGGATTAAAATGTAAAAACTTGTGGAACAATCATAGGATTCCCCATTTTAAAATCAAACTCAAATTTGCATCTTTTTTAACACTTAATATTGAAAATTAGCATCTGGAGGGCAAAATTGTGAATTAGCCATAAAAATACCCAAGAATTGGTTCAAACACTTTAGTAAGGACAAAAGTAACTTATAGAAACTCACAAAACAAGCATGAGAATCCTAGTTTTCATCTTGGCTTATTTAGGGGATGCTCAAGGAACTTGTTCCGTTATTTCTGTTTTTACATTGCACATTTGTTATGCTCCTTGTAATACTGTTTTCCCTCGTTTGTTTTTTCACTACATCTGAAATGTCATTACTTTTTGATGTAAAGTATCATCCTAGAATGAATTTAAATTTCATCATATCTATTCTTATTGTTATTCTTTCTAAAATTCACTCTAATATTTGTAAAGACTCTATTTTTGGTTTTACAATGATTTTTTAAATTAGTATCATCAACTTTTTCCATTGATTGCTAAAAAGACAGTTCTGTTTCATATGCACGGGATGCCCATAAATGCATGTTCTCTTCTAGGTCCTGGTTAGGGTAAAGTTCCTTCATCACTGGCCTTTCCTTGGCTGTTTAAGGTTATGCTTTGTTGAGCCACCATATTTTCAAATGACTATGAAACCTTTATTCACTCATGGGCTTGATGTTACAGAATTTCCAGGGGTTGCTGGATAGCTAGTAAGTTACTTTCATAATTGATGTGCAATAATTACTTGGGATCTCTTTCGCTCTCTGTTTGAATTGTATTTCTATAATTTTTTTTCTCCTTGATTAGGATGAGTTGTTCGCTGTTGTATTTGAGCAAACACTAGTTGAGGTAAAGTTCTCTAGACTTTGCTATTCCATTTGTTTAGAAAGTCTTCTTATCATCTATTTTTTATTTTCTTGGCCAATAATGTATTGTTTTAGTGTTTTCCTTAGTCCACTGGGACAGTTCAGAGATTCTCTTGTTATTTGCTCAGAGACATTAGCAGTAGAGGATTCAATTATGTAGGCTTATGTGGCAGATGCATTTCCTCATAAAGTGTTTTTTATTTGAATCTTCACAATCTTTGCAGCCCAATATGCTGGTTGTTGACCTGGACAAATTCGTTCTGCCACAACCAGGTAATTTTATGAAGAATGGCATTAGCTATTAGCACTACATGCATAATCACAGGAAGTGGGCTTGTTGCTTAACAAATACTTAAATTTCCCAAGGATTATAAATCCACAACTATGTTGATATAATATTTGAAATAGTAGAGGATATTATTTATTATACTTAGTTTGGGGCTAACTACATCTAAAATATTGAGTGTTTTGAACCTTTGGTAAATGTTTCTCATTTTGTTTCCTTTTTTCATATTTGATTTGATTTGATTTTGACAAATTCAGTTTCCCACACTAGAAAGTCCATTAACAAGTAGTTAAAGAATACGGAGCATAAATTGCTCTAGATTTTTTGGAAATTTAGTGGATTATGGTTGAAATGTAGACTATAACTCTTTAGAATGTGATGATATCATCTTGTTGTTTGCATGGAATAAATTTGGTTTCAAAAAGACTTGCTGATAACTACTTATATGTTTTGGAGAGGAAAATGCATGACATTTAGATTATGAAAAGTAGTTTACTTCATATGTCCATGCTAAAAGAATATCTCTGTTTTTTAGGAGGGCTATATATTAACTAATTGGTTTTTTCTTTTGGTTCAGATAATGTGGTGTATTCATTTGACCTTCAAACATTTTTAGGGGGATGTTCAATTCTCAAAATATGACTTTTTTTTTGGAAGGGTGTGGCTTGGCCCAATAGTAGTATGCTGTTAGTGCCCCCAGTGGTACGGGTTCAAGTCACAAAAATAGCCTCTCCAAAAATGGGGGTAAGGTTGGTATATCTTATCATTCATATGCCTCGCTTTGGCAGAAGTCTCATGCACTGGGTTGCTTTTTCTTTTTCTTTTTTGTTGTTGTTGTTTTGGCTACTAGATTTTAACTACAGTAAATAAGCTTTCTTATTAAGTGATTTGTTAAGCTGCTAGAGAAAAAAAACTTATTAGTGAAACATACGATTGCCATATGATTCAGAAAATGATAGATCTTGGTATTCTTCTTCTTCTTCTTCTCTCTCTCTCTCTCTCTCTCTCTCTTTTGGGGTTAGATGAGCATAGTTCATAGTTTCTTTTGCTATTGCAACAAATTACTTTATTTGTGCAAGTTTCTCTGAAATTTGAGCGTTCTGGTGTTGTTGTAGCTTAGTACATGAGTTTGATAATTATATGCTGTCATTTCTTCCTTTTCTAGATGCTTGAGGGTTTTCTAATCTTTAAATTATATGGATTTCATATGTTAGAAAACCCGTCATGTATGTATGAGGAGGAGACAATTGTTGCTTATGCCTTGGTGGAAGTTATTGATGCAGCTGACCTCAAGCATTCAGATTTAAATGCTTGGTTTATGCTACAATATTTACCTTTTTAAACCATCGAAAATATTCCAAGTATATGCATAATAACTGGAAGTCTGGAATTGTTTTTTAGGATTGGCTGATCCATATATAAAACTTGGTCCTTACGGATTGAGGACTGACAGATAGTGAACCAACATTTAGACAGACAGTAATTGTCGTCTCCAAATTTGATAATCGGCTCAAGGTACAAATGCATCACTTTTCTTTAGTGGCTTTTGTATTGTATGTTCTTTAATGGGGAGATATGAATTACAATGCAATGCCAAATGCTATTTTTCACTACATTACAAAAAAAGGCTGGGATACACACATTTAATGACCGATGTTTTGAGATACATAGCATTGCGATTGGTCTTTTTAAAATTTTACAGCATTTTTCATCATTATTTCGACAATAGTAAACATGTACCAGATTTGAAATAAAGATTTCTTAAGAAGGTATTCATTCCCTTGAAATGGTAAAGCATGTATGACGCTCTAGGGTTGCAAGTGAACACCTTGTACTTGTTGTTCAATGCTTTCATTTAAAAAATATTTGACAGTATATGATCCATTGTTTACTACTTTCATTCAAAAAATATATGATCCAGAGTTTCTTAGAAATTTCTACTGTGTTAATGAAGGAAAGTAGATTTGTGCATACAACTTAGTGCTCACATGTGAAAATTAAACAAGTAAAGGCATGATGAATCTTAAAAAAAAAAATTAATTATTTTCTTTTACAAGTTGCAAAAGAAAATTATTTTGAGAAAGTAGTTTAGATCTTATTTGTGGCCTCTGGCATAAATAATTTGTTACCACTTTACTAGTATATCATGTGCTAGTGTTTTTGTTTGTTTGTTTGTTTGTTTGTTTTTTTTTTTAAAAAAAAATTTTGGGGCTGTTTGGTCCAAAAGATCCATGTCCTTCTGTTTATATTTGCAAGACTTGTATTTGTTTTCATTCAGGTCTGTAGGCAAGGCCCAGATGAATGAGCATGTCTTCAAGAAGTCATTTTGTCTTCACTCTTCGAATATCTGGTATTAATGAGGTATGAATACTAATAAGGACTGTCACATTTTCAAGCGTGTTAGCACTGATTCTCTCCATCTTTCTCTCTTTCTTGTTTACCACACACACACACACACACTTGCACAAATATGCCAGTCAATGATTAACTGTTTTTCTTCTCTCATTTTTCAGAGCACTGAACAAGTACAAGGTGCCCTAAATCTTATGGACCTTGCTGGTAGTGAGCGTCTCTCTAAAAGTGGATCTACTAGTGACCGATGCTTGCCAATGTTTGTTGGGTGGCTTCTGCTGCAATGTTGCTGTGAGGCAGTTACTACTAGATACTGGTCTGCTACAAATTTGGGTTGTTGTAAGTTTGTGGGTGATTGTCGTGCTGTTTTGCCTGTCTTTGTTAGTTTCATGTTTTCATTTTGTTATCTGTTATTTCTACTATGGGTACACAATTTGGATGTATTTGGGTATTTTAGTGAGTTTACCCTTTTAGGTTTTATACAATGCTTCTTAAAGCAGTATCAGCAATATTTTTTTGCCTGCACATCAACTTTAGGTGATTTCAAATCAATGTTATTAGTTTGTAATAGTGGTGCCTGAGGGATGTCTCTTGTAAATCTGTAAGTCTTATAAAAAAATATAAATGATTTTCAGTTATTTTAGCCGTTGCAAATTTGTCGTTGCTAAAAAGTAAAGCTTTCTCAACAAATAACATGTCGGTAAATATGTCGCCAAAAGTTTATTTTTGCCCACTCATATTGTGTTGCTATAAGTGTATTTTTTGCCAATGCCAATTTATCATTTCCAAAAGTAAAACTTTATCGACAAATAAGTCGTCAGCAAATGGCAATATTTACCGACATAAATGTGTCGTCCAAAGTTTACTTTTGCCTACTTATATTGTGTTGCTAGAAGTGTATTTTTTGCCAATGCCAATTTGTCGTTGCCAAAAGTAAAGTTTTATCGACAAACAAATCATCGGCAAATAGCAACATTTACCGACGTAAATGTGTCGCCAAAAGTTTACTTTTGCCGACGCATATTTTGTTACTAAAAGTATATTTTTCACCCATGCAAATTTGTGTAGGGAAAAGTGCCACACAATCATCATATTTGAACTATTTTTACCGACGCAAGGTAAATTGCCTACAATGGATGAAGGCTTTTATCGATGACTATGTTTGTTGCTAAAGGCATTACTTTTACCAATGCAATGATAAGTTCGTTGACAAAAACTTTTGCTGACTCATTTTTACCTATGGGTTGCCAATGTAGCTTTATGTGTCGACGAAACTTTTTGCCGACGAGTTTTTCCTTTTAGCAACATATTTTGTTGCGTTGCGAAAAATGCAATTTCTTGTAGTGAAGCATTTTATTTTCTTAATCATTGTTGTAGCAATTTTTTTTTTACATCGTTTGTAATTCGATTAGCAATTGTTAAATTGCTTGTAAGTTTTGGAACTTGGTTTGGTTTTCTGTAATAGAAACCAAAGTGTTTAGCCTTGGCCAAAGAGTAGTTCTTATTTGTTCAGAAATGACAACTAAGGCGGATTTGGTTTCAAACCTTTGGAGTTTGAGGAAGCCATTGGGTTTAATCATTTTATTCCCAAAGTGTTAGAAAACCAAGTTTGGAGAAAGTCTTTGGTTACAATCTGATTATTTCCAAAGTGTTTTGGTTTTGAGAAAAGAAACCAATTTTAGCATTAGCTAAAATATTTCTGATTTTTATTCAGAAATAATGGGCTCAGTTTCGGGAGTACCGGTTAACTTTTATGAGTGGTGTAATTCTGGTAGCAAATTTTATTTGCTTGGGAATTGGTTTGTTTTAACCTGGTTTATCCCCTGGAAAACTTAATTCTAAAATTGTTTTCCATGGATTAGGAGCCAACATACTCTTGAAAGTTTTGTCCAAAGGTTAACTGGATTTTAAGTGGGTCCGATGTAACCCCTCCAGTCTTCCTGAAAACTTTCCTGATCATGTTCGATTCTAGGGTAAGTGATGAGATTAGTTTTGAATTAAATTTTAGACTTTGAAATTTTCTAGTGTTAAGTTTAGTTTCTGAAAAAACAGAATAGTGAAATTTTGTTGTGATTTTTTAGAAATGGCTTTAAGAGGTGACAATAGAAAATGTTGTTCCACCTGACAACCTTAAGCCTTACAAGGTTCTTAAAAGAAGATCTAGAGAGATCAAGTGTGATTAGAGGAAATCATAAGATTGCATGTTAATATCTTTGAATGAATCAGAGGCAATTAGTATGTTATTCTTGTGTCAATTATAGCACATATGATTGCTATGTGACTTTGCTTAAACAACCCGTTAGGGTGGGTGAATATATTTTTTTTGAATTTTTTAAATTCTAAATATATTCTTAAATTGGTGGCTCCTAGTGAGTACAAGATCACTAATCATAGAGATAGAAAACTGGTGGTTCCTAGGAGGTGTTAGACCATTGGCTACACAGTTATGAGATTGTGGTTCCTAGTAGTGAACAGATTATTGATCACATGTCAAGACATAGTTGTTCCTAGTGGTGGAGAGGTTACTGATCATATGTCAAGACACGATGATTCCGAGTAATGAAAAAGTCTATTGGTCCTATGTCAGGACGTTGTGATTCCAAGTAGTAAAGTGACTACTGATCAAAGGTTAAGACATCATGATTCCTAGTAGTAGAAAGTCTACTGACCACATGCTGAAAAATTAGTGATTCCTAGTGATAAAACTACTAGCCATGTTATGAAGTTCCAAATAGTAGACTATTAAACACTGGATTTGTGTTTTCTAATAGTAAGGCTTCAGAGTGATAGGTTGGACCAAATATGTTTGGGTGCCTAATTCGGTTGATGACATTCTGAGAATGTATTTACTGTGATATGATTTTGAGAGTTTCATAATCATTGTGACACAAGGAATTATTTAAAGACCCTGTATAAATTTTTGGGAAAGGCCAAAAGGCTTTGTATAATTTCTACAAATGTGGGCGTGTCATGCAAAAAGATAGGAATACCTAAACCCAAGAGGGTTAGGATAAGTCTAAAAATCCGTTGACTTTGTATTCATCGGTTATGCACAATATAGCAGTGCATATCGATATCTTGTGGTTAAGTCTGCTATTCCAGATATACACAAGAATACTATCATGGAATCAAGAATTGTATCTTTCTTTGAAAATGTATTTTCTTGCCGTCTCCAAGAAGGGATTCCGAGTTCCATGAAAGATGTTGAAGGTGACAATGATCATATAGCCGATCAACTAGATGATCACTTAGATGATCAAGTTGATAATCAAGATAAGGATGTAGATGAGCCAAGAAGGAGTAAGAGGGCTAGGACAACAAAGTCCTTTGGTCTGGACTTCTTGACTTATATGTTAGAGGGAAAACCTTGAACTTTCTATGAAGCTGTGGCTTCACCTGAAAGTCCTTTGTGGAAAGATGCAATTAAGAGTGAGATTGACCCCATCTTACAGAACCATACTTGGGAGTTGGTTGATCTACCCTCAAGTAGTAAGGCCTTAGGGAGTAAGTGGATCTTTAGAAGAAAGATGAAAGCTGATGGGTCAATTGATAAGTATAAAGCTAGAATAGTTATCAAATGATACAAGCAGCAAGAAGGCTTGGATTACTTTGATACGTATTCACTTGTGATAAGGATTATATCCATTCGCATGGTGATTGCGATAATAGCTTTACGTGGTTTGGAGATACATCAGATGGATATAAAGACAGCTTTCTTAAATGGAGATTTGAATGAAAAAATCTACATGGAGCAACCCGAGGGGTTCTCAGCTCTAGGATAAAATAAGAAAGTCTGTAACCTTGTCAAATCATTGTATGGTTTGAAGCAAGCTCCCAAGCAATGGCATGAGAAGTTTGACAACGCTATGTTCAAAATCAATGAGTGTAACAAATGCGTATATGTCAAAGACACTGACAGAGGTTATGTCATTTTGTGTCCATATGTTGATGACATATTCATTGTTGGTAGTAATGATGAGATGATTAGAGCTACCAAGAGATTGTTAAACTCTAAGTTTGACATGAAAGATATGGGCCTTGCAGATATAATTCTGGGTGTTAAGATTACCAGAACATCTGATGGTATTGTACTTTTTTAATCTCACTATGTTGAAAAGATACTTGAAAAATTTGGTAAATCAGATACAAGTGTGTCTAGGACACCGGTAGACATGAGTCTACATTTGACCAAGAATAATGGTGAGAATGTCTCTCAGCTAGAATATTCTCAAGTCATTAGAAGTTTGATGTATCTAATGAATTATACAAGACTGAATATAGCCTACTCTGTTAGCAGGTTTAGTAGATACACAAGTAATCCGATTGCTACTCATTGGAGGGGCATTATGCGGGTGTTAGGTTATCTACGTTACACCTAGGGTTATGGGCTGCATTATACCAGATATCCAGCGGTACTAGAAGGGTATAGTGATGCTAATTGGATATATGGTATAAAAGACTCCAAATCCACTAGTGGTTATGTGTTTACCCTTGGAGGGACAACCATGTCTTGGAAATCTTCCAAGTAAACATGTATATCGAGATCAACGATGGAATCTGAGTTTATTGATTTGGATAAAGCAACTAAAGAAGTTGAATGGCTTTGCCAGTTCGTTGAGGATATTCCTCATTGGTAGAGACCTGTGCCAGCAATCTGTATTCATTGTGATAGCCAATCGACGATTGGACGGGCACAAAGTAATATGTATAATGAAAAGTCTAGACATATTCGTCGTAGACATAATTCCATACGGCAACTACTCTTGTACAGAGTTGTCACTTTAGACTATGTAAAGTCTCAGGACAACATTGCGGATCCGCTAACCAAAGGGTTAAATCGAGTGTTAGTAGAGAAGTCGTTAGAAGGAATGGGGTGAAGGAATGGGGTTAAGGCCTTTAGTGTAAGGTGTTACCAAAATGGAAACCCAACCTAGTTGACTAGAGATCCCAAGATCTAGGTTTAATGGGACAACCTAATTGCGCGTAACAGTGGTATGTCATTGAGGAGATTAAACCTCCAGCCATTCATTTTATTAGTGATACCTGCAAATGTAGAGGTTAAGTTAAGTTGAGTATAGAAGGATACTCAAGTAGAGTCACCTATGTGAGTGTGAAATGGGGCCGCTTCTATAAGAATTAACAAGGCCTAATTTTTTAAATAATTTGTTTTAAGCTTGTTGTATAAATTGTGTGATAATGTGAACAAATAGATTCATACTCGTTAATTGAAATTTCAGAACCAACAAACCAAGCTGAAAATTACAATACATAATAAAATAAAATAGCAAAGAAAAACAAACCGAAGCCTGCACTAGACAGTGGCCTTAAAACAGATTTGCCACCTCACCGATTGGGTGCTGAAGGTTGTTCTACATTTATCTCCTAGGATACGACGATTAGACCAGCTACAGCAATGCACCGACTGAGTAGCTTCGGCGAACAGAACTTTGCAGTATTCTCTCACAAGAAGAATATAATATACAAACTAGAGGAAAACTTTTGAAGACAAGAAGAACAAATATTCTTGGTCCAAAGAATGAAGGGAAAAGGGTCTCATTTTTATATACATGGAGGGAGAGAGGAAAAAGCTCCAGTAATTAGAGCCCCTCACAAATTGAGAAATTAATTTTGCATTAATTTGCAAAATTGATGGAATAAATCCATCATGAATGGAGGAGTTACCAACTCTATTATACACATAGGTTTTGTGTATACATTCCTACAGCCCATACATCTGGCTTGGCCTAAAAAGATTAAGATGTGTGGGACAAGCTCAACCCCCACACTCTATCCATTCCAGCAAGCACAAGTCCAAGTCCCAAGATCCAAGACCCATGGATCATGAACCCGACTTGGTCTTGTTCGGGCATGCGGCCCGCACATGTGGCAATTTTTGCATAACCAACTTAGACCATAGTCTTGGCCTAAGTCTATCCTTGAAGCATTCATAACTCCTTTCCTTCGAAAAATTTGGATGCCCTAAAGGGCTTACGCCCTTATACAAAAAATGGGATCTAAATACCCATCAATGCTCTCCTTTACAATCAATGTGGGATACAAAGTTTTACACATTTCCCAACATCTCTTTCATGAGGCCAACTTAATGAGTCAATTTCTCATTCAAACCTTAATGGTTTTTGGTCATTCTTTTTGTGGTGTAAAGATTTCATTACAAAGAATCTAAACCCACATTACTCCACCTCAATTGAGGATTGACACCCACTTTAATATTACATTAAAGTCACCAAAAAATCATTATTTTTCCAACAAAATGAATCTGAACAATAAGAAGAAAAAAAAATGTACTCCATATGTAATAGAGAGAAAGGGAAATTGAGAGAGAAGACATTGTGCTCCAAAACTTAGATAGAATAGAACTTAGATAGATTGAGAGAGAAATCACCATCAAAACCTTACACCTGTTCACAAAATCAAAGGCTTTCAAATCAAAGAAAGATTTCGACAGAATAAGAATAATATATGTAGATGAAGTTTACAGACAATGTCTATAAATGAGATTTAGACAGAATACGAATATATACTAGAGACACAATCGAAACCCAACTATAAATGAACTTTAGATTTGGGGTTTTCAAATCAAAGAGAGATTTAGATAGAATAGAAATAAATTTGAGCTTTGGCAGGATATTCTTTGACGAATTCGACTGAAGGGGCTCTTTACTCACAAACCCATAGTGGAGACACGGAGAGAGCGATGGTTTGTAAGGAAAATGTCAAGAGAGAGATGTGAGTGGGGGGTTAGGGTGCTTGAAATTTGATAAGAGAAGGGTCAGACAGAATAGAGAATGAAAGAAAATATAAAATATAAAAAAATAAATTATAAAACAAAAGAAACCAAAGAAAACGTAGGTGTAATCTCAATCGTTGATTTCTAGTACAATATTTATCAGCCCTTCATCTAAGTATGCCAGCTTGGACACATGTCCCATCCCAATTCAAAAACACCCTTTTCTTGTTATATATATATATATATATATGATGGACAAACCTCACAAATCAAAACTCTCTCTCTCTTTCTCTCTCTTTCTTTCTCTCTTTCTCTCTCTTTCTCTCTCTCCTTTACCTATCTGTTGATGGTATCGCCACCGCCTTCATTAGTCACTGCCAGACAAATCGTCTCCATCGTAAGTAGAGAGAGAAAGAGTGTAAATCTCAAATTAGTGTCTGTTGCTGTCCCGTCACCGTCTCCGTCTCCGTCACATATTATCTCCATCACTATCTCCATTGTTGATGCAAGAATCGATTCTTCATTTTATTCACAACTTCAGGTAGATCGAAGACGGGAGACCAAATGGACCGATCTATAGTGACTCTCGTTGCCGATCTCCTCTGCCACCATCTCCGTCGTCAAAGAAAGCATAGCCGGACATCAGAGGAGATCGGTGACGAGATACATACATTCTGTATATATATGTATCTATGTGAACAAACAGAATGTATATAGGTATATAGGTATATATCGACGAGAATGTATATCTGTCTATGTATATATATATATATGTGTGTGTGTGTGTGTGTGTTAGTATTTGTTGTCCAATTGTATTTAAACTTATATAACTCATACATACATATATGTATGTACATCTATAAGTGTGAGTATATATGTATATCTTGAGTGTATATTTATATATGTGAGTGTATGTATGTATATCTATGAGGGTGTGCATGTATGAGATAGATCTAGAAAAAAAATTGATGTTGATGATGATGATTGCAACAAATAAACAAAAATGTTGACATAGATTTTCAATAGATAGATAGAATTTAGGGGGAAAAAGTGAGTAGATAGTCAAAAATTTTGAACAGATAGTTATAAAATTGAACGCATAGATAGAATGTAGGGGAAAAAATTAAATAGATAGATATAAAATTGAACAAATAAATAGAATTTAAGGAAAGAATTGAACCAATAGATAGAATATAAAATTTATATACATAAAAATATTGAATAGATAAAAAATTAGATTGGTAAAATTTGGACAATTAAAAAATTTGTATAGATAAAATTTGGATAAATAGAAAATTTACACAGAAAAAATTTGAACAGATAGACAAAAAAATTTGAACAGATAGAAAATAATTTGAACAGATAGTTAAAAAATTCAACAGATAAATTAAGAGATAAAATTGAAAACAAAATTTCATTTAAAACAAGTAAAAGGATCTCTCACAAAACTATCTCACAAATGGTGGACCTCTCACAAATAAAAATAATAATACACTAGACCTAATACCTTAGTCACTCTCTAAATTAAATTTATTACTAATTTTTCTATAAAATTATATAAAATATATTTATATTTTATTCACAATTTATTTATTGTTATTATTTTCTTTCCTTTTTCAAATTCTTTCTTAAATTCCCAACCACGCATAGCCCTAATCGATCATAGTTCAATTAGCATAGTTAGATTACTTGGTGTTTTACTCCCTTGATAATTACAAGGGCTGGTTTTATTCTTTGTTGCCATGTGGTAATATAACTATTTGAGATTTAACTAATCATCATATTTATAAAGCCATAGGTACTGTTATATTCCCATGAACATGCTATTAAAAAACTGAGCATGCTCTATGTGTAACTAAAATTGTTAATATAAAATCATCGGGAGTCGATGAAAGTAAAAATATATCAATTTTATGTTGAGTGGTATCTAGCAATTTATTTTTACTTGTTAATTTTTTCAATAATTAATAAGTAAATGTAAGTATATTTATGAAATATAACACTTGTTTTTTTATGAATCAAAATTATGCGACAATGATTTGCACCAAGTTGTATACTTTGGCCCCTCTTAACAATTAGGTTAAAAATCAGTTTATTGATCTTTTAATTTTTTTTTAAATCACATCATCGCTCTATTTTTTCACGTTTAAAAAAAATAAAAAAAAATAAGAAAATTGACTTTTAACCTACTTTCAAAAATAGGCCTTTATATAATAATAAATAAATAAATAAAAGATAAATTACATCCAACTTTACTGAGATTATTGATATTTGAAGAGATTTCTATTGAGATTTTTTTTAATTATCTTGATTTTTTATATAGGTGTTGTAGACAAACAAACTTACTCACGTATTGTCGTTTAAAGATTTTTACTTTTGAATTTTTAAGATTTTATTTACATACCTAATCTCACATACTCCTAACTACACGTAATCCTAGTCCCTCTAATATATCATTTGTATTACCACACTGTTTCAAATCTCACCCATATCAATTAGTTGCAATCAAATACTTGTTACACATTAGATGATATTAATGTTGAAAAGGGAAAAAACGGAGGCAACGAACGTCATCTCCTTTTCTGACAAAGACTTAACAAGGTTACAAAGCCCTCACAACGACGCACTAGTGGTTACTCTACTCGTCAAGAACTTCAGCATCAAACGGATCCTAATTGACCAAGGGAGCTCCTGCGAGATAATGTACTATGAGATCTTCAAGCAACTAAAATTGGAGGACAAAGACTTCGCATCCGCAACATCTCCCTTAGTCGGCTTCAACTCAATGCCAGAATGGCCGGTAGGCAAGATAATTCTACCAGTCAGGGCAGGAACGATGACGAAACAGGTGAAATTTTGGGTATTGAAAGTCCCTTCCACTTGCAACATAATCTTGGGAAAAGCATGGTTGCACGCCATGCGAGCAGTGGCATCGACCTACCATCAGGTGTTACGATTCCCCAACGAAATCGGAATGATTAAAGAAATCTTAGGGGACCAAATCATTTCGAAATAGTGCTTCGTTATAGTAAATGGTAGCCGGGCTACAAAAGGGTTTGTACAAATAGTAGAAGAGCCAGAAAGTAATGAGTTATTCGTAGACGTCGGTAACGCAGCTGAACAGAAGGCAGTGGAAGACTTGGTAGTGGTGAGGATAGATGAAAAGAACCCAGAGAAGTTCTTTTGCTCTGCTCGTCTCTTCTCAGCACCGAGAGAATAGAGATCATGGAATTTTTGACCTCTAACATCGAAGTGTTCGCCTGGACGCTGTATGACATGCCTGGCATTGACCCCAACTTCATCTGCCATCAACTTAATGTCCACTCAACCGCCAGACCAATTATACAGCGAACTTGCCGATTGGCACTCCACTACACAGAAATAGTAGCAGAAGAAGTGGGAAATCTGCTAGAAGCAGGGGCAATTAGAGAAGTACACTATCCTAGGTGGATTTCTAACACTGTAGTGGTGCCAAAAAAGAACGGCAAATGGCGCGTTTGCGTGGACTATAAAACAATTAACAAAGCGTGCCCGAAAGATAGCTTTCCCCTACCACGAATAGACTAACTGGTGGACCTAACAACAGGGCATAACCGACTTAGCTTTCTTGATACGTATCGCGGTTACCATCAGATCATTACATATGAACCGAATCAGGAGGTCACGTCGTTTACAACACCGAGAGGACTATATTGCTACAAGGTCATGCCCTTTGGCCTAAAAAATGCAAGGACAACATTCCAACGGATGATCACCAAAATGTTTGAACCATTGTTAGGCAGGACAATGGAGGCTTACATAGACGATATGATGGTCAAAAGCAGAGATGAAAGGGACCATCTCAAGGACCTAGATGAGATGTTTCAAATTTTGAAGTCCCACAAGTTGACACTCAACGCATCTAAATGCGCATTTGGTGTGGGATCAGGCAAATTCTTGGGCTTTTTAGTGACCAATCGAGGTATAGAAGTTGATTCTTTTCAAATCAAAGCCATCCAAGATCTTGAGAGGCTCAACACAGTCAAGGAGGTGTAGCATCTCACTAGCTTAGCAGCCGCACTAAACCGATTCATAAGTCGGTCGTCAGACAGGTGTCGACCGTTCTTCCAAGCATTGAAGGCCAAGTTTGAGTGAGATGATGAGTGCGACCGTGCCCTGGAAAGCTTAAAAGACTACATGACCTCTCCTCCGTTGTTAGTGACCCCAGTACCAGGAGAGGAGCTCCATTTGTACTTAGCAGTTTTCCAACATGCAGTTAGCGTAGTGTTGGTAAGAGCTGAAGGAATACAACACCTACCTATCTTTTATGTGAGCAAGACATTGTTGGGCGCTGAAACAAGGTACCTGCCGTTGGAAAAGCTGGCCTTAGCTTTGATGATGGTGTCAAGAAAGTTGCTGCACTACTTCCATGCCCACACCGTGATTGTCTTAATGGCCTTTCCCTTAAAAGCCTTGTTTGAGAGGGCGAATTTTGAAGTGGGCAGTGGAGTTGGGTAGTTCGACAGTAAGTTTTAACCAAGAACCGCGATAAAGACTCAAGCTTTAGCAGACTTCGTGGCTGAGTTTGCACTAGGCATCATCATATTTACCCAATCGATTTGACCGAAGTAACTGAAAGAATGGGAGAAAGTGCCGTAGGAATAGCGCAGCCCCTAAAGCAGGACGCTCAACTACGCAGCAAGCCATTCAGCCTTGAAGAAAGGGAATAAGGAACAAATCCCAACACTGCCAGCAAGGACTCACCAAAAAGTAAAGTCTTGAGACAGCCAAGCGGTGAGGATCAAAGCCTAACAACAGACATTAACCTGGAAAAAGGCATCAATAGCGCCCCTGATCCCAAGACATCATCAGATCCCTCTACTTGCTGGAGGCTTTTCGTTAGAGAGACATGAAAACTTTGTCGACGGAGCATCCAATAGGCACAGTGCAGGGCTAGGCATAGTCCTCATCTCACCGGATGGCCTGACAATTGAACAAGCAGTCAACCTTGGCTTTCCAGCATCCAACAACGAGGCGGAGTATGAAGCATTATTAGCGGGTTTGAAATCAGCACTTCACATGAAGGCCACTGAGCTGATGGTGTACAGTGACTCCCAACTAGTAGTCAACTAGATTTCGGGTGACTATAAAACAAAGGATGATAGAATGGCTAAGTACCAAGAGTTAGTTAGAAATAAGATCATGAAGTTTGAAGTAGTTCAGATAGAGCAAATCGGTCGAGAGGAAAATAGTAAAGTAGATGAGCTGGCCGGTTTTGCATCAATTGCAAATACATCTATCCCATACCTATTATTGATTGACTTCCTACCTAGAGCAAGTATTGAAGAGCCCGAAACTGCCGAAACATGTTGCGCCAAACTAGGCCCTTCCTGGATGGATCCCATCATAGTGTTTTTAAAAGATGTCATCTTATCGGAAGAAAAGAAAGAAGCCAACAAAATTAGAGCAAAGTCACAGAGATTTTGGCTCTCTCCATTACTAGAATTATACAAAAAAAATTTCACAGGACCTTACTTGAAGTGTGTTCATCCCAGTAAGGCCAAGGCATTTTTGTTCGAAATACACGAAGGCATTTGCGGAAGCCACCAAGGGGGAAGATCGCTGGCCTACCGAGCAATTTTGCAAGGATATTGGTGGTCGTACATGCAAACAGATTCAGAGAAATATGTCAAGAAGTGTGAAAAATGCCAGAAGTTCGCACATCAAATATATTAACTAGCCAAAGAACTCCTACCTTTGACCAGCCCGTGGCCCTTTACAATGAGGGGCCTGGATATAGTGAGACCACTCCCAACTGTGCCAGGTAACAGAAAGTTCTTTCTTGCAGCAATGGACTATTTCACAAAGTGGGTAGAGGCAGAAGCACTCGCATCCACAAAAGAAAAGGACGTCAAAAAATTCATCTAGCAGAACATCATAACCCTATTCAATATCCCCAAGACCTTGATATTTGACAACGACACCCAGTTTGATGGTAAGATCTTCAAGGGTTTTTGCGAAGAATGTAAGATAGAATTTTACAACTCTACGCCGGCATACCCCCAAGCCAATGGTCAGGCTAAGGCTTCCTAGAAAGTAGTCTTGGATGGACTAAAAAAGAGGCTGGAAAAAACAGAAGGTAAGTGGGCTAAGGAACTTCCCTACGTCTTATGGGCTTTCTGTACTACACCTCGACAGTCAACTAGCGAAACACCTTTTTCATTGGCCTATGGCATGGAGGCAGCAATCTTACTAGAAGTGGGCCTCCCCACAATTTGAAACGAGAATTTTAATCCAAACTTGAATGGTGAGACCATAGCCCTCGAACTCGACCTTATAGAAGAAAGAAGAGAAAAGGCATTGGTACACGTTGCCTCTTATCAACAAGAGTTGTCCAGAAAATATAACAAAATAGTGCACCTAAGACAATTCAAGATTGGTACACAAAGTAATGGGCAACACTTTAGTACCTGGAGATGGCAAGTTAGGGCCTAATTGGGAAGGACCATACAAAATGATTGGTTTAGCAGGAAAAAATGGGCATATCACCTAGAAGATATGGATAACAAAGCTATTCCCAGGCCATGGAACATGGCCAATCTCAAAGTATTTTATTTTTAGCTTTTTCTTAAAACACTTGTAATTTTTCTTTTTCAATAAAAAAAGTAGACTTTTTTCTAGCAAAATTCTTTCCTCTGTTTATAAAAGTGGTTCATACTTGTTACCGACTGGGGGCAACAAAGAAGGTTGGCAGGTTTGACCAACGCTTTTTCTTCTTTAGCCAAGGTAAGGATCTAGGCCCAAGAAGATTAGCAGGTTTAACCAACACTTTTTCTTCTTCAGCCGAGATAAGGATCTAGGCCCAAGAAGGTTGGCAGGTTTGACCAACACCTTTTCTTCTTCAGCCGAGATAAGGATCTAGGCTCAAGACGGTTGGCAGGTTTGACAAACACTTTATCTTCTTCAGCCGAGGTAAGGATCTAGGATGAAGAAGGTTGGCAGGATTGACTAACTCTTTTATTTCTTCAACCGAGATAAGAATCTAGGCTGAAGAAGGTTAGCAGGTTTGACTAACACTTTTCTTTCTTCAGCTGAAATAAGGATCTAAGCTGAAGAAAGTTGGCAGGTTTGGCCAAACACTTTTCTTTCTTCAGTTAAGATAAGGATCTAGGCTGAAGAAGGTTGGTAGATTTGACTAACACTTTTCTTTCTTTAGCCGAGTTAAGGATCTAGGCTGCAAAAGTTAGGCAAGTTGATCCATATCTTTTTAGCCAAGATAAATAATCCAGGCAACAGTCTCAGTTGCAAAGGGTTTGTTATATCCCAAAGTTCTCATTCAGCCGAGATAATTATCTCGGCCAAAAAAGGTAGGCAGGATAAGAGAAGGCCGAGCTAAATTAGGCCAGCTAGGCTTGTAAAAAAGATAGTATACTAAAGGAGAAAAGTACTGTGACCAAACAAAAAGATGTAAAAAAGCAAGCCAAAGATACTTCCATTCATTAGAAAAGTGAGTACAAAATGAGGGGCTTGTAGCCCGGTTACATTTTTAATAAGCAAAAATAGAAAGAAAAATAAATCAAGCAAAAAGGTCATCCAGCTCAGCATCCAAATCTACCTGGACTTCTCCAATTTTGCCTTCACGTGTTTGATTGGTCTCGGTCGCTTCACTAAGGTCCAGCACGACTTGGTTGGGTACTTCCGACCAGGCTGGCGACCAAGGTCAGTGTTGGCGGGTGGAACGTCGGCTGGATTTGGGACCTTTTCCTCCTTAACTTCCACTTCAAGGAATTTTTTCTGGACGGCATTTGCGTAGTCCGTCATGTGGACCGGAATGAAATGTGTAGGAGGATTGAGGAACACCTCGGAGTTGTGTGACTGACCGAGCTTTTTAGTCGCAGCCTTCCAGCTACACTTGAAGAATATGGCTTTCGCAGTTTCGCACTGCTGGACATAGGTTTCTTCTCCTTCTTTGAAGCCACGGTCCTCCACATTCTCCATTTTCTTCCCCAGTTCCTTTATTTCGGCGTCCTTTTTTTCTCCAACTTAGCGAGTTTGCGCAAATATTGGTCTTTTTTCTTGGCTAAGGCCTTTTGCTTATCCACCTCAGCTATGCTAACCTGCTCGGTGAGTTTTTCATTCGCGATGCTCAAGTCGGCCAGAGAAGCCTTCAGGAGTTGTAGTTCAACCTCTTTTGTTTTGACCTCAGCGACAGCTACCTTGGCCATTTTTCGCAATTCGATCACACACTGGTGCACAGTGTGATTGTTCTGGATGGCCTGCACAGTGTCCACAAAGATAAGTTTTAAACCGCACAAAATGATTGTGAAAAATAACAAATTTACTGAGAAGTCCAAAGCTTACCAGGACCATCAACTTGGTGGCGGACCGAATCGTCTTCAGCTTGGTCAGGTTCTTATGCCTTTCCATATCGACAGGAAGGCACAAACTTTTGGATAAACCAAAAGCCAGTAAGTGATCTTTCTCGGCGGTAACAGAGTCGGCCATGGTAATTGCACGGCCTTTGAAAGTTACAGCTGGCGCCCACGCCGAAGAAGAGCTAGCACGGTCGGAAGCGCCTCCCCCTTGTCTCGGTTGGCTTACGGATGGCTCGGCCTCTTGTGGTTCAGCGTTCTCTTCGTCTATCAGCTGTTGCGGTTGAGAGGTCGAAGTGCGCAGCCTCTTGCTGGGCCGAGATGAGGTAGCCCGGGAGGAGGGCAATGCGACAATGGTTTCAATGGTTTGACCGGTTGTAGTCTGCTCGGTCTGGACCTTAGCGCTTGAGTTGGATGCCTGTTCAGTGATCAAAGCCCAGAAAGCTCTCTTCTTGGCCATCTCTTGCTTTTCTGTTAGTGGGATAAGGTTGATCTGGGGCAAGTTGGGGTCCGGTTCGGGTGATGGTTCAAGAAGGAAGTCAATAACCTTAGTTTTTCTCCTTCCGTTATACCGATGGGTCGGCTCAAAATTTAGCAACTTGATTCAATCTCGGTGATGGTATCGAAGTGCGTCATGAAGGGCATCTTGATTGGCATAAGCGTAATTTGATTTAAGTTGGTTTAAATTTGCAAAAGAGACAAGGAACGTAATGGGTTAGCACAGTGGTTGTTGGAACAGCAAAGAAATTTAAACTGGAATGTTCTTACCAGCTGTTCTTTTATTCCAGTTTATATTGTAGCCCGGTATCTGGGCTTCCTAATCTTCAAAATGGCCAGAAACCCAGAAGAAATCATCATCGTTTAAATCTTTGTCAGGTGTGTTTTTGATAATTTTTTCTCGGTCTCTTTTTACTCTGAGGTAGTAAACTTAACCATCGTCATTTTGGCCAAGCGAATATTGATGAAATAGCTCGACCAATCCGAGGTTAATGCTGAGCCGACGGTTTAGCTCGGCGATACCATTTATTATTCTGTAAGTGTTTGTGGATAATTAGGTAGGACACAATCTGGTTTGCCTAAGGAACTCTCAGATAAGGGGCTGTACGGGGAATCGAAGCCCGGCTTTTACGACTGATATCAGTGTGAAAGGGACGAAACCCGGTTTGCCCTAGGGTGTGGTGTCTAGCTTGGCTAAGGAGAGGCGGACGTCGTCTAGAATATGGTAGTCTCTTCGAAATTCGTCCATGGCTCCAGGTGAGTCCACCAAGAATCGGTATTTACCCATTAAACTTAAAGATTGTTATGTTTAAATGAGCACGACAGCCTAGCTCGGCGTTGGTGTGACTTTGGATGGCTCGGTTGAGCAAAATCGCCCAGGGACAAAGTGCAAGGGTGTGCCTGGCCAACCCAGTCAAGTCTGCAAAGTGGAAACAAAAGGTGTTATGCCCAGATAACTGGACCGGGTTAAGTAAAAAGGCAAAGTAAAATAAACCTAGCTTGGTTATAATGGGTTACAGACCATTTTCTAGTTCGGCCATAAAACAGGGCCGGCTCAAGGTTTATAGCACGGTTAGTGATCAATGCATTTCTAGTTCGGTCAAGTACTAGCCTAAAGGTCACAAACAAGTGCCTAGTTCGGTCACAGTACGATTTTGGATCAAAGATCATATTCTAAAGGTCATATATGTGTGTTTAGGTTTGAACGTGAGGTTTTGGGTTTATAATATTTTGCTCAAACGTTGTAGTGCATATAACACACATATATGGAGGTTAAGTACTGGAAGTATAGAGATGAATAAAAAAGAACATCCGCAAAAGGGAGAAAGAGGCATTAGCAACTTACGAGTTTAAAAGCGTGAAGACAAAATCCAACCAGCAAGAGGACAAGCGAAGCAGATGCTATAGTTATTTGGTTTGGGACTGGGGCACAGGAGGCACAGATGTGGAACTCATGTAGGGGAGAGAAGATGAACAGTGAGAGTGTTTTATTCAAAAAATGGGTTTTGTATAGACACAAAAACGGCAAGACTTTTCAAACATTTTTTTTTAATAAATGTGAGATGGCGGTCACAGTAAGAAGAAGCAATGGACGTGTGCCACGTGTCCCAGTAAGGACATGATGTCAGATACACGAAAAGACGGGCTGTGTAACAGGCACGGTTCTAAAAAATCGAGCTACCTAGGGTTGAATGTGTCTGTAGTTCAGATAGAAGGAGTATTTTACTTCGGTTGGGTTGCTTTTGGTTCAGTTAGTTGGAATATCTTAGCACGACTTGAGAAGACTAATCTGAATCATGCACTGTAGATGGAATTAATGGGCAATTGAGAGGGCAATTTATGTGCAAATTGGGCCGAGCTAAGACCATTTGAAATAGACCGAGCTAGGTACATTCTCTTGGTCATTGGGCTGCGCTGTGAGCGGAAATAGGAATGGATTAAGCTCGGTCATAGACTGGGCGGTTATTCGGCCCAATGTTTGGACCGAGGTAGTTATATTTGATCCAAGAAGGACCGGGGTGCAATGGTGGCGAGGTATCGAACTGGTTTATCTTGGTCGAATACCGTCCTGGTTCTGTCTGGCGTAGCGCAAGGCCATGCTAGCTCAGTTGAGCTGCTATCAAGCCGAGGTAAAGAAGTTTGAGCCATCTCACTTGGTTGGTAGTGAGTAGGGTGTTATCAGGATATGTATTATCCTTAGGAGTGTGATTCCTAAGAGGGCTTTACTAAGGAGAAAAAGAGTCTTACTAGGATTACGCCATGCGGAATCTATAAAAGCTCATAATAGGACCTATGTACAAGTATCATAATTTCTATTCTCAAATACATAGAGTTTTTGTCTATTGTCTATTTGTTGACTTAGGCACCGGAGAGGTTTTCGGCACACACCCACCGGCTAGCTCACGTTTGTATTTTCAGGTGACAAAGCGACGACGTTTGGAGGAGTGCAAACTTGATCAACAGGATTATACGAGAAGATTATTTCGCGCACGTACAAATGATATTAATGTTGAAAACAAAAAAAAAAAAGAATTGAATCATTGTTGATTATTTGGCAGTATATGTGGAGCCTGTGGACTGGTTGTGTGCCTTAAGACAACAAAGGACGAGAGGATTGGTGGTATTAAACATTACATTGAATTGGGTTGCAGTTTAGGGGTTAAGAAAGTTGGAATTTATAAACTAGGGAGAGGTTATGGTTTACAATTATCGATAAGTGAAAGAAGATAATTGGGAATGAGATAAAAAAGAGTAGAAGAATAATAGAGTATACTGTACCATTGAAGTTATGCAGTGACGAATCATAAAGATAATTAGGTGTCATTCATAATTTTTTGAACAATTATTTTTTTACTTTTGATTCCCAATCTTTTTTTGGGTGAATAGTTGATTCCCAATCTTATTAGTAAATTTTTAAAATTTTGATCCAAACACTATTTTTGGGTAAGGAAAATGAGCGAGAGCACTAATTAGTGCTATTACTAATGATGTGGCAGTGGGTCCCACCATGAATGATTTGATGTTTTGGCCTTGGTGTTGTATTTTTTTTCTTTTTTTATTGAGTGCCATGTTATTAGTGGTCTTTTTAGAGGTCCAAAATTAGTGGTCTCTATCATTGTTGTTTTGGGTAATTTTTTTCAGTTATCAACCGCAATTCATTATTTTTTAATGGATAAATATGAGGGGAGATTCTAGGGGTACAATTTGGGCAGGTTTGGACAAGTTAGAAAGTTGTTCAAACCTAGTTCAAGTTGTGCTGAGACCTGTCTAGGCTCGAATTGTAACTCGAGATTGCCTTTCTAATCGTGACCTGAGTTAAACCCGAATTGCATCAGTTATAAATAAATTTCAGTTTTTTTTTTTTTTTTTTGTAGTTACATTATTAAATTATTAAAATCTGACTCTATTTATATCTTTTTTTTTAAATAAAAAATCATTAATACCATCAAAATAAATAATTTATATAATGTAAGAGAGATGCTATTATAATAGTCTTTACAATTTATGAATGAAAAAAAGAGTAAGATTTTATGTTATTTGTATATATAATATATATTCAATACGATTTAATAATCTAAATTACTTTAATATCATATAATGACTAATAATTTATATGTATATTTAATATTTTTATATATTTATATATATATAATTCAAGTTTTGGATTACTTGAATTATTTAATATCTTTGTTCAAGTCCAGTCAAATTTAATTTGAATTTCTAAAATTTTATATTGAATTTAAAAATATCTTATTCAAATCATAAAAAATTCATACTAAATTTGAATTGTTCGGATTCAACCCACCTAAATCGCAACCTAAAATATTCCACATAAATCATTCATTAAGATTTTTAATCACGAGTTTGTGTGCGGCTAACGAACACTAGAAGAATGTTGGTATGAAAAGTTATTTCATAGGTTCCACATATGACATCAGTAATGCGTCTTGACGATAGGAGTAGAAATTTAAGGAATTTTATCAATCTTAACGATAGGAGTAGAAATTTAAGGAATTTTATCAATAATAATAATAATTTTTTTAATTTTATTAATTTAATACATCATATCAATATGATAACATGACAAATAATAAAAAAAATTATGTCAGTAAAAGCTAATTATAAAGATATATATTATAAATATTAATAATTAAAATTATAAATTTTTATATCATGTATTTGTAATTTTTTACCAACTCAACTGAACAGTGATTTTCCAATTTTACGATTGGGTGTGGGAGCCACAGAAGAGGACGGCGGACGCACACACTACTAGACGAGTCATGATTGGATCGCGGGAACAAAGCGCGCGCATTAGCATAGCATTCCTCGCGCGCGGACAACAAGGCCAATGGCACCCACGTGTAGTTCCATTAAAACCAAATGGGCAATACAGAGATTTCAGTGCCCTCTAAACTACTTTCAAAAGTCGAGCACAGAGACACACACACAATTCACCCAAAATAAAATAAAAAACAAGAGAGAGAGAGAGAGAGAGAGAGCAGCGAAGGTTCACTGCGACGTCAATGGCGGTTTAGGGTTTTCATTGACCCTTCCAGAGCCCGAAACTAAACCTCCTTTTTTTAAATTATCCCTTCCCCTCTTTCTCTCTCTCCTTGTCCTCATAAACCCTAGTTTCAATTCAATCCACCTTGTTCAATTCAATCTCTGTAGCTTTTGTTCTGGGAATTTTTTCAGTTTGGAAAGAGCGGCGGTGTGATGGGTGCGCCAGAGAAATCACAGACGGCCAACAATTCGATGCAGGCGAGTGTTAAGCAAAGCTTATTGCTTTTTGTCTTAGAATTGAAGTTTTTACTTGTTCTTTGTTTTTGCTTCACGTTTACATACTCGAACTATTGTATTCCTTAATCAGAGACTTTAACCCAGTGATTCCATTATGTTTCCTTTTTAATTCACCTGCTTTTGACGGCGAGAGCAAGAATTGTAATCTTACAATATTTGATTTGCTTCTATTTTAGGGTTGGGGCGTTTTTTTTTTTTTTTCCTGTTGCTCACACTATTATGAGGCATTCCATTTGCAGAATTATGGAATTTGATGGACTTGGTGTCTTTTAATTGGAGGTGTTTTTAAGCCGACATGGTGCATTTAAACTTTTGTGTGGGTTGTGCTTTAGATTAGAAATGTTGTAAGGTGGGCATTTCTTTTCTGTAAATGAAGTGATTGACACTTGGAATAAGTGGCTCTTTTCTAAAAGAAAAGTGGTAGACATAACATTTCAATGCTATTTGTTCATTACATAATAGGACAAAGGTTGAGAACACTGTCTAGGTTTGCGATATGCTTTTCACTGAGTACATGATGGGATTGGGATTGCTAGAATTAGTAGTGCTAGAAAGCTGAGTCAAGCAATCAATTTTAAAAATACTTGCTAGAGCTTGAGACAATCTTGATGACCCATGTAGTGAGGGCATGTGTGATTTAGCATTTCTTTGAATTGTCCAGGTGGTACTATTTGAGTTTTGGCTTTGCTTCTATTTGGCCAAGTGACATATAAATCCAATAAGTTGGAGTATAACTGTTGATATTTTGGCACTTTGCAAATGACCGCCCCAAAATTTTTAATGCTTACAACTGGTCAATAGTAGAGTATTGTTATTTTTTGCTTGTATTCCATTCCATGTGATCATTCATTCCCTTTTTATCCTAAAGTTTCTGGAACTACCTAAGTTATTAATACTACGGTTCGTTGGTTAATGAACAAAATATAATTTTCAATCATTTGAATCACTAATCTTTCTTCGAGAACAGTGATGAGGAGTGATAAGGTCAGTTACAGTAGGATGTCTTGTGTAGATGGCAACACTTGTTGCTTATTTTCTTCACTGTTTTTACAAGAAATCCTTGCACTCAATTGGAATACTATCTAGTGTGTTTGGTTTGAGTTTTTTGAATTAAGTTTTTTGAAAACTGAGTTTTTTGATTTTCGTGTTTTTTTGTTTTTAGTGAATATTTTTTAAATTTTAAACTTTTTTTTTTTTAACTTTTTTAGATACGCCTTACTTAGATGTATCTAAAAAGTAAAAAATTTGTGAAAAAATATTTTAAAAAATTAATAAATATATAAAAATACATAAAAATACAAAAAATGTACTGAATTTTCTTTTTTTTTTCTTTGTATTTTTGGTATTTAGTGAATTTTTAAAAAGTTTTTTCACAATGTTTTTACTTTTTAGGTATATTTATGTTAGGTATGTCTAAAAAGTAAAAAAAAAAATTTGCTTAAAATATTAAAAAAATTCAGTAAAAACAAAAAAACACTGAAAACAAGAAAGTAGAATTTTCTGAAAAGTGTTTTTGGAAAAGAGGAACTAAGCAAAGTGATTAGTACTCTCAATAATATATAATCACTGTTTGGAGCAGTGTTAAAAAAAAAAAACACTAGTACCTTAGCGAGTTACATCGTGGAATGTACGTCCCGAAACATGGTACACCTTCATTGCAAAATGGTGATTTTTACGATCCAAAGTGATCTCATTCTTTTTCCTATTTATTTTCTTAAAGTTTTACTTGGGAGCAAAAAAATAAATATATTGAATTAAAATTTAGAAATAGTGGGGTTTTGGCACAACAAAATATAAAAAATGGATCATAGTGCTCCTAGATATGTGTTGTACATGCTTAATTTGAAGTATTGTAGTCTATATTTTTATCGGATGTCTAATTGTTAAAAGAAAAGTGTTCTTACATTTAAAAGTATCTTAAATTCTAGTAATGTGATCTATCCAATCCTATCCTTGTATCATATTTTAGAGCATGTGAGTACCAATTTTACACACCTGTTTCTTAGATCGGAACAACCCGTGTTCCAGCCTTCTAGGTAGCATCGTTTTGGAGCCTTTCTATCTTAATTTATTTTTACTTATTACATCCTTGAATCTAATGATTACTATTTTTTGAGTCTAATGATTACTATTGTAAGATACCTTTATGTAATACTTTATTATCATCGCATGGTGATTTTTCTATGATGATATCCTTAGATTTCATACCTGCCATAGTTACTTTTGTCTCTCTGTTTGCGTGTGGTGTTATTTTTTGGGGGTAGGGACTTCTCTACTATTCTTATGACTATTTCAGAATGTTGTGGAAGTATAATAGGTTTACCTTTTAATAATTATAAGGAAGGTTATAGACCTTGGAGATGGAAAAGGGCCGAAGTTGACTTGGTTTCTAAAGTTCAAGGTCGCAGGATACTTAAGAAACTAGTTGCTCAGAAAATTGGAAAACAATTTTTTTGTGATCTTGGCAATGAATCAAGACGCTAATAGATAGTGGAAAGATTATTAATTGGTTACACAGGGTTTTTGCTCATAAAATGAGGGCTATTTTGGAGGTTGTATAATGCAGAGCAAGAAAATTAGAAAAGAATATAAATGGAATTTTGCATTAAAGCACGTTTTGGACATTGTTTATGAAGTTTAGGTTCAATTTTAAGCTTATTTTTATGTTTTTTTAGGTTAAAATGATGACAACAGAAGTTCATTTAATGTTTTGTTTGGTCTTTTAGGTTAAGGGTGTGTTGGTAAATTCTTGATTCATTACACATTGATTGTAGGTTTGCAGTAAGGTTTCATAGGTCACATCATTTCTCAAGTTATATATTTAGGTCTTTGATGTGTGGTCTATTAACTTTGAGGTTGTGGGTTCGAATATGAGGGCAACCATGTGCAAATAATGTCAAAGGTTAAGTTTGTACTCAATTTACTCATCCTAGACCCCTCTTAATGGAAACCAAACTGGGCATACTTGAAAAAAATAAAAGAAAAGAAAAGAAAAGAAAAAAAATTTGCAGTCTTAATCTTGGTAGAGTTGGGAGAAGACTTGCCACCTATGACTATGCTGTGGATCTCTCTATTTAAAGGAGTTAAATTTGAGACTTCGTGAGAAGTTTTGAACTTTCATGAAGTGTTTGAAGTAATTTAAGGAAGTCAAGGTGGAATTTTCATATTATTCTTTTCAAATTGTATTCTTAGCAAATTGTAGAAGGTTCTAACATTTTGTCTTCCTTTTGACCTATGGTCTAAACCCAAAACCCCATAAAGTTTCGCACTTTCAGCAACCGATTGGTTGCAACTTCAACAACTTATCACTTTCTACACTAATCAAAATCCGACCCTTTACAATTCCAGAAGCCTATAACGTCTCTTCTACCTGTTAAACCCCTGAACCAACAAACCTTTCATGGTCCTAGATCATCATAGCACCATTTCTAGGTGGCATGATTCTAAGTTTTCTAAAGCTGTCCTACGTTACTATGAATTGGACCTTGAAAACCAAGAATCTCACCAAAAGTTCCTTGCCACCTAAGGTTATTTGTAATGTGTGTGGATGAATTTCCTATTATCTATTGTCAACTTCATTGAATAGAAAGAGTATACATGTAGATGTGTAGTTGCTATAATTTTCTTACCTCTATTATGTGTAAGATTCCTAAAGTAGGAAACCTGACTCTTTGACTACTAAGGCTGTTGGTGACTTCATTTTGATGGATAATGCCATTATGGACTCCACATAAACTTCTATAAAGATTTAGAAACAAAAGGGTAATCCAAACAATGAAGTTGATGTTTTTCTATTTAGATAAGGAAAACCTGAAGGTTAGGGAACAAGGAATCATGTAAAAACACACAAGTCTGAATGAGCTATGTCCATGTTGGAATGGACAAGCTACTGCTTAAAGCTACATTCAAGATAGAACTTTATGCGTTCAAGCGAAGCATCGTGCGTTCCAACGAACTAAGGATCATGCATTCAAATGATAAAACCATGAATTTGAATGAATAATACACTGATGCATAGATCATGAAAACCAACACATAGGTAAATAAAACCAAGTCTAAGGGTACTAAAGGTTAATAAGTAAATTAGTTAGTTTAGCCTATAGTCCAAAACTTAATTTTCTGAGAACTTAATTTATAGCAAACCCAACAAAACTCATTAAGATAAAAGCCCACTAAATGATGCAAATGAAATGTATGAGTTTTATCTTTTACCTAGAGTCTGTCCTTTCTTTCCATTCATAGTTTGAGTGATCAACTTCAATCTCCAACTCCTAATTACATAATTGCTCAAGAGACTCGACTAAGCTAAAAAAAAATTACACACAATCTCTGGAAAGAAATTCCCGACCCAACACAAAAATGACCAATATGCAGTTCAATGATTGAAAGAATCATGTTTTCTCTATGCTTAGGAGTCATCTTTTAAGAAGCTTTTTCTAAAAGTTCTTTTAGTCAATGCATACACTATCAATGTCTGTTCTTCATGCATAGGTGCATTTGATCGCTGTGTATCATTCTTTAGTGGTGGGTTTCTTTTAGGTGCATTAAGTGAGAATTATGCTACGATTAGAGTGCTTATCATTTTATTTTTTATTTTCAATGAAATTTCAGCGTGTTAAGGTCTACCGCTTAAATGATGATGGGAAGTGGGATGACCAAGGAACGGGGCATGTTACTGTCGATTATATGGAGGTGTGATAGTTTTCATGACCTGGCGCTTAGTTTTCCTTACAGTACTTAATTTATGGTCAATGGTTCTTTGTCAAAATGATTTCTAAAAAATTGACTGGTATTTTGATTGAACTCAAATGTCATGGCACAGAGAGCAGAAGAACTGAGTTTGTTTGTCATTGATGAAGAAGACAATGAAACATTACTTTTGCACCGCATCAGTTCAGATGATATTTATCGAAAGCAAGATGGTATTCTTTCTGTTTATGCAAGTTATTCTTGTAATTAACTTTTTCTGTAGATGCTTATTGTAGGTTATTTTATTTTATTTTCCAGAAACAATAATCTCTTGGAGAGATCCAGAGTATTCGACCGAATTAGCTCTTAGCTTTCAGGAGACTACAGGGTGCTCTTACATATGGTAATATCTTTCTAATCAATTTCTTCTATTGCTTTGTAAATTTATAAGTTCTTCCTCTTTCTTTATTATCTAATAACACACTTCTTTTATGTAGGGATCACATTTGTAACGTGCAAAGAAATCTGCAGTTTAGTACTCTTAACAGTAAGTGTTTGCTATGAACCACTCTAAAAGAAGTTTTGTAAAGTTAGAACTTGTCTAACTATTAGGTTGGTTGTGTTGGGGTGGTCTAGCAGTGCAATTTGAGTTGTTTAGATGATCGATAATCTAAATTGGGCAAAATTCACTTTATCCCCTTGTGGTTTACCCTTTGTGCTAATTACCCCTATCTTTTGAAAATAACCACATATGTGTTCCGTTTAGTTAACAAGTGTGAAGCACATGTAGGGCATAAGGGAGTTATGTGCTTATTAGGGAGTCCCACTCATACTTATTGAATTATCCGAACTTCCAAACTTGGTTTCAAGTAAAAGAGATCATTCCATAGACGTCTCTATTTCGGCATTTCTTAAGCACCATTACTTAAAACACCTTCAGATAAGTTCAACAACTCCATATGGGGCCTTTGTTCTACAGTTTTGTATGTTTGCATTTTAAATATTCATGCACAAAAAGAAAGGTTCGTTGCTGTAGTCAATCTGGCAAGTGATATTTTTCTTCAGATCTTTGATCAACTATTTGAAGATTTTGGTTTGCATCTTTTGACATGCATGTATTATTCATGGTGCTGTGGATGGTTGATTTTTGTTGCTACTTCTGCAGATGAGACTTATCATAGCGTCAATAGTGAGTTGAGAGAGTTGCCTGCAGTTGAGCTGTCTACACTTCCTATAATACTAAAGGTTGAAACTGATTCCTTGTTTTCAATTTTTGGTTATTATATTTTTAATGTTGATTTTTATGCTGCTGGATTGAGTGATTAACATTAAACATATATGGTTAAAAGCCTGCTGATTATTAAAAAGTTTGTTTTCGTAGTTAACTGAAGTTTTTCAGATTCCTACTTGGGCAGCGTATCCGATAACTGTGGTATAACTGAGATCACTGAAGTGAATATAACACTATCAGAGGCTTGTGATTCATGTTTTAGACCCTTGAGGAACACATGAACATTATTTAAACATACACGAAATACATTACAACTTTGAATAAAATAACTGGAAATCTAATAATAAAAGAAAAATGATGTAATTTTATACATATTCTCCTTCTTTAGATTTTAGAAATTAGTGTTACATTGCATTTTGTTATTGTCTTTGTATAACATATACTCACTTATATATAACGTCTAAATAAATATATAAAATTATATATTTTGCGCGTGTTCCCACATGTTGTATCCTATATATTTTTTAAAATTTTCATCTTGGCGTGTCTGTGTTGTGTATGTCATTGTTAGTTCTAAGATGTTATGTGAAAACAAGTTAATTGACTCTTGTTTTAGTTAAAATTAAATTAAAATGAATGCTGAAATGTTATTGGAGGTAAATTAGGGAAAGACATTTATGTGCACTAAAAAAAATCATGTTTTTATTCAATTTTGTGATTCACTTTTCCCCCCCGCTCATCTCTTTTTCCTCATTATGGCAAAATTGATTGTCATTTTTAGTTTTTGAATTTCTGGTGTGTATATGCATATTAAATATTCATGTGTGTACATGTAATAGTTAACACAATTTCATCACCTTTGGTCTTGCAGACTGTGGTTGGGAGTGGTGTCGCTGATCAGATTCGTCTAGCAGAACTCATATTAAATGATGTATGTCTTGTACATCTTTTTTGTGATTTTTGTATTGTTGATGTGATAGATTATACATGAAAAGAAATTGAAAAATAAAACTGATGGCCTGATTTGTTATTGTAATTTTGTATGAGGTTTATTTTTGTAAGTTTAATATTTTGGGGTCTTGAAGAGGTCAAATACCTGGCGACAAAATCCTATGTTCCTTTTCTACTTGGCTTATAACTTCGATTACTCTTGTTAGATTTTTCTGAAGAGGAAATTTATTTTCTTTGCAGCAAGATTTTTTCCGGAAGCTGATGGACCTGTTTGGAATCTGTGAAGACTTGAAAAATATTGATGGCCTTCACATGATATTCAAAATTGTCAGAGGGATCAGTTAGTACCACATTTTACTTTAGTTTCTTTTTGTTATTGTGATAATAATGTTCTTTATTTTTATTGATTTTTTTTTATCTTGTCTTCATATATGTTACTCATTTGCCCGTCTTTTTCCTTCATACTAATGCATTTGTATGTTGACCTGCAGTTTTTCTCAATAGTCCTCAGATCTTTGAGAAAATATTTGGGGATGAATTGATCATGGATATTATTGGGTCTCTTGAATGTAAGTTGTCTTGCTGTTGGTTGGAAAGATACTCTTAGTTACCTTTTGTGGTTTCGTCAATGTCTTTACTGTGTGTAAGTTCCTAGTGCTATTGCTTTAGATGACTATGCATTTTGGCTTCTTTCATGTGCTGGTTATTAATTATAATAATCAACATTCAGAAGACTCTTGTTTGTGGTTTTGGCTGCAATTGTCTTACCTTGATACATATTGTTGTCAATGTTGTAATTGCTGTCTTACCTTGATGTGATTGACTGCCCAAGTTCTCTTTTGCTTTATGCCAAGCTGCAAGTTGCCTGGCAGAAAATTGTTGCAATATGCATAACTTCCGTTAACTTCTTTTATGTTAGACTTTGTTATGCTGTTTTGTCATGGATTGTTGATTTCATAGGTTATCAGCTTTTAGTGTTTACAACATGCTGGTATTTCAGTCATCTTCTTCATTGTTATTTGACACTTATTTGTGGCTCCTCTTTTCTGGCAGTAATGATTTATTGACATTTATACCTGTGTGTTCAATGAAATACTTGCATGTGAATGTGTTTTGTGATTCCTCAATTACACTCTCCTTGTTTGTTTGTGGTTTTTTTAGTTGAAAATGCATCTATTTAACAATCTTCTATGTCTTACTGTCGTCCAAACACCTCTTGGTTGATGATAAACACAGGGTCAGTTATGTCATGGGTGTATTTGCTGTAACACTTGCATGTGGTTTATATTTTGGTCCGTCGTTCTCTGTGATTTGTTGCTCTGTTGGTTGTTGATGAATTGCTTAAAATTGGCCTGCAGATGATCCAGATATACCTCATGTACAACACCATCGCAATTTTCTGAAAGAGCATGTGGTGTTTAAGGAGGTACATATGGTTCCTTTATATTTTTTCCTTCATCTCCCCTTGTGCTTTTTTGAAGTTGAGTGCGCCCTTTTGGTATCAAGCTTTGGTGTATCTGGCATCTTATTTGTTTGCTGTCTGTTGTTGGATTTGCAGGCTATACCGATTAAAAGTCTACTGGTCCTGTCGAAGATACACCAAACATATAGAATTGGCTATTTGAAGGCAAAAATCTTCAATGCTCATGTTGTTTATTTCTTGCTTCCAGCTGGAATATATATCTTATCTTGTTTTATCTTTCTTAGGATGCCATTTTGCCTAGAGTGCTGGATGACGCAATTATTGCAAATCTCAATTCCATAATCCATTCAAATAATGCCACTGTAAGATTTTTAAATTCAAATTTTAATACAGTGTCTTTGGCGGTTCTCTCATTCCTGATTGTGTTATTTCTTTGCAGGTTGTTTCTTTATTAAAAGATGACAGCACCTTTTTTCAGGAATTGTTTGCAAAGTTGAGGTTGTCTACCACTTCTGCGGAGTCAAAGAAAAATTTGGTAATTGCTGAATAACTTCATGTCTTTCCTTGACTTTTTGCCACTGTACGTGCGATGCAGGTTCCAGCATATGGAACGTTGATTGGTTTGCACCTTTTCTTCTGTTCTTTTTGAGCATTGTTAATTAAGTCCTTTACTGTGTTTTGTTCCTTCCCAGACTGCATCCAATGGGGGACTAAACTGGGTGTACATTTACTGTGTTTGTTTCCTCTTATTGAGTTCCTGGTTATTTGTTAGGCTGAAATTCCATTATTATTCACTAGGTTATCTTGCATTTGGTTATATCCCAGTATGCAAGACAAAAAACAAGTTTTTTAATTTTAATTTTTCTTATTTTTTTATTTAATAAGCATGACAAATGTTCATGCTTTGTTTGTATGATGTACATTCTTTCTTTGTATTGTTTCCTAAGTGTAGATATTTTATTCTCAAATAATTGTCTCGTTTGATTTTGAGAACTCAATTCTCCTGAGAGTCATTTGTTAATACATGAATGAAGTAGTTCATTAAAATGCACCAAAGAGGATGTGAGCAACTTGTATGTGCATAGAGTACACAACAGAAGGCCAATAAAAAAAAGAATCATGATACCCAAAGCTCTAGTAAAGAATCAATAGATGTGGCATTGGGCTCCATCCAATCAATAGAACAAAGAGCTGAACTATAAATGCTTTAAATATGTAGTGGTATGTCTAGTCCCCTCGAAGAATAAGTGCTTCAACAAGCATGAAATAAGATTTCCCTCCGGTTATTATGAAACTGTACAATTTTATATTTACATGGTAGGTTGCAATGACGGCATCATTTTTCTTGCTCTAGTCTGGACATTTTCCCTTCAGATTATCTGGTGTCAAATAATTAGAGTAATAGGTGTGTCATACAGTTTGTCATTTGAGAATCGGTCAAGTTTTTCTTGATCGCTATTAGAATATATGTGCTGGCATACTTACATGAAAGAGCTAAAAGGTAATATTTACTTTTGTGTTACATATAATTCATAAATCAGCATGTGCTGTTTAGTCAAGAAAAAATGAAGAAATTTTTGTTAACAAAGTAATGATTTTGAGGAAGTCTAAATCATATTTGTAAACCATGTTGTTCTAGCAAAATAGTTGCATACGCTGCTGTTTTATACATTTAACTGTCATCCTTGGGCAGATTGTGACTCTTAACTTCCTTATGATACATCTTGTCGTGAATTGAACTTGCTTGCTTTTGGAAATAGGTACTTTTCTTGCATGAGTTTTGTAGTCTAAGCAAAAGCTTGCAGATGGTCCAACAACAACGGTTATTTAGGTATGCATCACAGAAGTCATATTTTGGTCACGATGAGCTTTATTTTGCTTAAAACTTTCAAAATTGAAACTCCAATATATGTATATTATCTTTGATACCATCATCTTTAATTATGCGTTCACGTATTTGAAATCTTATATGCATCAATTCATATCAAAATTTTTGAATGACTGTAGAGACTTAGTTAATGAAGGGATATTTGACATCATGGCTGAGGTTTTGCAGAGTCAAGATAAAAAGCTTGTATTAATTGGGTAATGATTTTGGCTATCTCATGCTTTAGTATTCTTTTTTTTTTTCTTTTTCTTTTTCTTCTTTGCATTTATTTATTTTTGCTCAATGATATTTGTCCGAATGATAAGTCATTTTGATGTGTGCAGGACAGACATCCTTATTCTCTTCCTTAACCAGGATCCAAATCTTTTGCGTTCTTATTTCGCTCGGCAAGAAGGGATTCTTCTGTTTGGACTTCTGGTATGTACGTTTTTCACCCCCCTCGATTCCCTTTATTCATGCTTTATTAAAGTTACATCTTCCTTGGGACTTTAAGATAGGAGCTACCCTAAGAGTTACAAGTGTATGTTCTTTTATGTTGATGATAAGAAATCAAGATACGATATATGTAATATTTTAAAAATTAAAGCATTGATACATACTTACTCCCACGTGTGGAGAAGATGTTTTGTGTTTCATTATTGTCCAAAGTCTAAATTGCTTTTCAACATGTGGTCTGTCAAGCGTTCTTCATGCTAGTTATTAGGACAAGCATACATTATATTCTGTGAGACATCAGATCCCAGGACATCTATAGGGCCTGCAAATTTTAAGAAATTAGGGCTTTTTTTTTTTCCTTTTTTTTTAAAATTTGTTGAGAGTTGAGACGCGCCTAATGTGCCATAACAAGGGAAGTTGTCCCTTTCTATATTATTACATTATGTAGCGCTTCAGGATTTGGTAATCCCTTTGTTGCTATTGTTTATTATGTGGTCATTATTACTATTGTAGTTGCTTCTTTGTTTATCCTTGCAATTTCAATTTGAGTATCCTCTTCTCTTATTTTAAATTGGTAGACATGTATTATTTTTTCACTTTTTCTATTCTTCTTCTTTTTGGTTCTACTTTTTTCTCCTACTACTCTCTTTGCTGAAAGAAATAATTACTATGTGGTTGTGTATTTGTAGGTTAAAGGTATGATAACAGATTTTGGGGATGACATGCATTGCCAATTTCTTGAAATTCTTCGAAGCCTTTTGGATTCTTATACATCAGGAACACAGGTGCCATGATTATTCTCGTTCGTTATTCCACTTTTATTTTTTTTTAAATGACTGTAGATTGCCAAATGTAGTCCATAGGTCTTGAAATATCTTTTATTGTCGTCTAATATATGATAGGTTGTAGTTAAACTTTCATGCCATTATTATATATGTTTCCCTTTTGAACTATGTCTGTGCCATATACAATTTCTCAAGCATTAGTTTTGGTCAATGACATTGGTAGCACTATCTGTACTTGGTATTCGTTGTTAGGTTAAATGACACAAAGAATGTTTAAAATTCTGGTCAAGTAACACAGATTTCATAATCATAAAAAGTGAACAACATGGGAATTTCATAATCATAAATAACACAGACTAGGATGATGATAATTGGTGAAATGAATATCGTTATATATTTAGTAAGATAATGCATTGGATTATTTGTAATATCATATACTTTTCTGCTTCATAGAATTTTGTTTTTTTTGTCAAGTGTCATGAAGAAATATTTACAGTCATTGGAGAAACTGGAAATATATTTTCATTCACCATTCAAAGTCCTTTTGCGTTTCATCTGACATCTCATGGGTGTTGCAACATGAGAGGGAGTCTTGATAGAAGTAAATGTTATTTTAAGTCCTCTTAAAGAAACTGAACAAAAAAAAATAAAAAGTATTTTTAAGTTTCTTGTGCCAAAAAAAAAATTTTTTTTGGTAGATTTTTGTTAGTGTTGGCCAATGCTAGGCATCATAGGGATGCTGAACGAGCAGGAAAAAATTTTGACTTGGAAAATTTATTTCCTATTTTATAATTTTATGTCCTTAATGTTTTATTTATTTTATTTTTAATCATAGTCTTATTTTAGTTAGGAGTTTTGTTAATATTTGTAGGGGTGTAATCGGGTGGGTTCGGTCGGATTGAGAGGTTGTCCAAGTTCAACCCAAGTTGTGCAAAGACCTGCCCAGACCCGAATTGTAACCTGAAGTTGCCTGCCCAAGCCCGACTTGAGTTAAATCCGAGTTGCTCGAATTGTAAATGAATTTCAGTTTTTTTGTTTTGTTTTTGCAGCTACATTATTAAATTATTAAAATTTGACTATATATATATATATTTTTTTTTTCTTTATAGAAAATCATTAATACCATCAAAACAAATAATTTATATAATGTAAAAGAGATGTCGTTATAGTAGTCCTTACAATTTATGAGTGAAAATAGAAAAAGTAAGTTTTTATGTTATTTGTATATATAATAATATATATTTAATATAATTTAATAATCTAAATTACTTTAATATGATGTAATGGCTAATAATTTATATGTATATTTAATATTTTTATATATCTATATATGTATAATTCAGGTTTCAGGTTGCTCGGATTGTTTGACGTCTTTGCCCAAGCCCGCCCAAATTTTATTCGGGCTTCTGAATTTTTGCCCAAACTCGTACCAAATTTGAAAATATTTTGTCCAAGCCCTAAAAAAATTCGGACTGGGTTCGGATTACTCGGGTTGAACCCGCCCAAGTTACACCCCTAAATAGGAGCTTAATCTACAAGATTCCGTATTCAAAGCGGGGACAATATCCGATCTCCCACTGACGTAGGTTTACTGAAAGTGACCGAGTCTTCTTCTTTGTCTTTTCTCTTCTCTTTTTTCCTACAGTGTGCTACATCACATAGTTTGTTACCTGTAGCTATGCATAAAAAATAAAAATACATCTAATACTTGGGATGTCTCCTTCGAGACAGTACTACATATTGGAATCAGTTTGGAGTTTGTGTATAGATTTTTTACCAGAAAATATAGGGTCTAAATCGGACAGCAATTTTGTTCAATTACATTCTGAAGGTTCATTTCTATTCATTTACATTTGCACTATAATATTCTAAAAGAAAATTGGATGAGAATTGCTTGTATATTGATTTTCTTTCTCACCTTTTGGTATCATATCATGAAGTGTTTGATCATTTCTTTTTCTTTTTTGCAGAGAGAGACTATCATTGAGATATTCTATGAGAAGCACTTGGGTCAATTAATTGATGTTATAACTTCTTCATGCCCTCCTAACGGCATGGGTCAATCAGTCAGCAAATCTGTGGGCTCCAATGGATGCATTGAAAATCAAATCCGCGCAAAGCCTGAAATACTCTTAAACATATGTGAACTGCTGTGCTTTTGTGTTTTTCACCATCAATATAGAATAAAGTAATCTATTGGTACTCTGCTTCTGTGTCATTTAGTTTGATCTGTGGTGACAATGATTTTTGGATTGACGTGTTTCCTCCTGTTTGCAGGTGCAACTTTCTTCTTAATAACATGGTAGATAAAGTTTTGTTCCTGACTCGTAGAAGGGAAAAATACCTTGTAGTTGCGGCTGTTCGATTTTTTCGGACTCTTATTTCCCGTAATGTAAGTGATTTTCTTTTGATACTTGAAAGAAATTGATGGTTGACATGAATCTTGTCATGATGTATTCCAAAATTTATATGTATTTACCTCAGAGCATGAGTGCAAGTCTCCATTGGTCTTCATTTGCTGGGTGATATTGTCCCCCATTTTTCTCTGTTGGGTAACAAAATTTGGGATGACCGACTGGAAGTGCATCTTTAGTAAGACTTCTTCTCACTTAGGGATTGGACTGTATAACCTCTAATCTTATTTGTAGATTAGGCTGTTGCAGGAATTACAAAAGCTGAAAATTTGAAATTACTTCTATATGAGCATTAAAAATAAGCAACTTTTGTGGCTGAAATTCTATCTGGCCTAATGATTGATGATGAATTTGTGTTAATCAAGTTGCAGTTGGGAAAGGATATGTGGTCTTGTTGGTTTTGGGACCATGGTCTATCTAATCTAGAAAGCCGCTAACTTTTCTGATCGGGGTCTGAGATCAGCTAAGTTGGGGAGGTACTAACATTTCAAAGTGGTCCTCTGCATATGAACTTTTGGCAATGTAGGCCTGGGTTTGAGGGCAGCCAATTAATGTGAAAGGCGCAGTCTTTCTAGTGACGCGTCTATTCATCACTTTTCATTGTCTTTTTTAGATAAGATCATGCTAGCCAGAGTTTGGGGCTCATTTGTCCTAATGACTCTCTGGATAGCACTTCCTTGTTTGCCCAACAAAACCACAGCCTCCTTGATGTTTCTTGGAATGACATGTCATGGTGGAACTTGAGAATTACTGCTCATGTGGCGCCTTCATGGTAGGCACCTCGGCCTAACTATCTTCTAGTTGAAAGGATATATTGATACTTAATTAGCCAGGCTGGTAGACTCTGAAATAGGAGTTTTGACTACTAAGACTTTTTGTTAGACTGAATGACGGCTTGTTATAGGACCAACCACCCAATAATAGTAGTATCTGACCCACATACAATATGTCAATGATTATTTTTTTTATTTTTTTTTATTTTTTTTTCTGAGCTTAAAAGCAGCATAAAATTGAACCAAAACTTGATTACACAAATTTCTTTGTGTGATCCATGCAAAATTCCACATTTCCTGTTTTGTTATTGGTACGCTTCCGCAATTTTATGTAATTTCTTTTCTTCCCAAATGACTGGTTCTTCCATTGTTTCCTTGTGGAAAAGAACCCTTGGAGTTTTGTTGTAAAATATTTTGATTTTAAATCAGGAATGTTGGGGTTCCTTTGCTATAAAATTTTTTTTGTACTTCACCTGTTTTACTATTCTGTTTGTGACATCATGGTCTAACAGTCGATGGCTTGTTAAGCTGCCCAACCGTGAAACCAGCTTAATTAACAGTAAAAACATCATTCTTCAAGTTCAAAAGCACTACCTCTCCACCATGGATCATCTATGACATTGGTTCTAATTCAAACTTGGATTTTGAAGTTTCCATAGATTATGTAAAAAAATGGTATCGCAATTATTGAACACTCGAGTAGGGTTTATTTGATATTGTGCATCTGTTGTCTATCCTGGATGAGACAACAAAGGTTTAGTGATGATCTGCTTACTGCCTGAGGGTACCTATGCATAGTAGATGCTGTCAAGTACTGAAGTTTGTTCTACCACTGGCAAGGTTCACACAGGACTAGCTTTATCATTAACATATTTTCCATTCCTGGCATATTTTTACTGTTGGAAGTTTTTCTGATTTTTCTACTGTTAGTGATTTCATTTCACTAAGGTGCATCCTTTCCAATTTCAAGTTGTTCTAGTCTGTTTTTTGTTTGCTTATTTGCTCACTCTTATCCCTATGCGTTGGGTTGACTTGTCTTGTGCCAAGTTTTTTAGATGTTATTACTATTTCGTGATTCCTTGACGCTCATCTCTACAAAGGGATTTATTTTTCGCTTGGAGCTTCTTTTTTTTTCTTTCTTTGGAACTCTTTATTTGGAAATTGATTTTATATATTTGTGTGTATTGATATTTATCATGTCCTAGTTGTTTTCTTTTTTTGGTTACAACGGAAATAAAGTTCTAGTTGTTTTCAATATTGCTTTTTTCTCTCATTTTTCTTGTTGGCCAGTTTTTCTCCCCTTCCTCCCAAATGTAATCTGATGGCATGTGCATCTGTCAAAGTTGTGTAGGTGTGATTGTTAATAGATGAAAGATCATAGACTGATCCCTGTGATTTCGTGGTATATATAGTTTGTCTAGATGAACACGATGATAAGTACTTAATGAACACGAAGTGCATAGGAAGAGAGAAATCTCATGCTGGTAACTTTATATGGCATTGTGCAGGATGAGCACCTGATGCATCATATTGTGAAGAACAACCTTTTGAAACCAATTGTGGAGGCTTTTATTTGTAATGGGAATCGTTATAACTTGTTGAACTCTGCTGTTCTAGAACTTTTTGAGTATATCCGGAAGGTGACGTTCTCTCGTCAACTTTTTTTTTTTATTTTTTCAACGTTATATGTATTTACTTGCTAAATGGATATATCAGGAAGGAGAATCAGCTGATGAGTCTATTTCATGCAGGAGAACTTGAAGATACTACTCAAGTATTTAGTTGATTCATTCTGGGATCAGTTGGTTAAATTTGAAAATCTAGTTGCCATTCACTCTCTGAAAGTTAAATATGAACAGGTATTCTCCAATTCTCATCTAGTTTTTCCATCTTGTTTTATAGATCTTTTCATGATGAGTGCATTTGCAGTCCCTGGAGAACTCTGGACCGAAAAGTTCCATCGATGTGTTGGAACCCAGAAAACGAATAGATGAGCGTGCCCTGGAGAAAGAAGAGGAAGACTACTTCAACGAGGACAGGTGTGTTTTTATCATTTTGTAATAGTCTCTGCCTTGAGCATTTTAGCCATTAGCCACTGAATGTTGATGTTTGAACAGTGATGAAGAAGATTCAGCTTCTGCATCCATGTCACGTTCCCCCAGTGCACAAGCTCAACCTGTTTTATCCAATGGGTCTGCTGTGAGCTGCCCATCATTAAGGTATTCGAATTGCCTCTCCTTTAAATGTGTTTTTGCATTACTCGGAGAATATGCATGTAATGTGTTCATTTCACTTTTGTAGTTCAAGATCTGGTGGACTTGGTGGACTTGTTGATTATGATGATGACGAGGATGATGAAGACGACAAGCCACCACCAAGGAAACAGTCAGAAATTTCTGATGGAGATGAGGGAACAATGGAGTCCTTTAGGCTGAAACGGAAGTTGGCTTCGAAGGAGGAGCAGGAGCCTGGGCCAATAAAGAAGCAACGGATAGGTAAAATCTCGAAGTCAAAAGATAGTGTATTTGCTTCCTTGTGCTCAACTCTAAGTCATGCAGTGCTACCCGGTAAAAAAACAGCAAACACTATGCATATGGTTCCTTGCTCCCCAGACTCCAAGAATAGCTCAGATGAAGTGAATCACCCAGATAAGAAATCCATAAGCTGTTCTGATAACTCTCCTAGTTTAGATGAGGAGAACCATAAAGATACAGAACCCACTGGTCCTAGAAGCTGCTCTGATAGCTTGCACAATATTCAAGACAATAAACAGCTAAGTGGAGAGGACAGCCCATTAATTCCGCCAAACTCCTCACCAGAAATGGCTGTTAATGGGTCTTAAAGTTGTGTTATCATCTCTTACATTTGGCCAGTGTATGCTCTAGTTGGCAATCAGCCCTGTGCTGTGCTGCTCGAGGAGCTTTCTTCCCAAAGAAGTGAAGAATGGAACTGACATAATGAAGATGACTGGTTTTACGCCCCTTTCCACCTATGCTGGGAGAGGATTACTGTACAGTGCCATTGAAATGGCAGGGAGAAATTCATACCCTTGTATTGTATGCACGAACTTCCCCTTCTTTCTGATGCTTTGAGCCGAGTTATTGTTTCTGCTGTAAAACATTCATTAGCATGAATTTTTCTTTTCTTTACCCTTTACATTTTCCTTGCGCTTCTACTCACTTCTGCATAGTTATATGTGAACTATATGTGATAGATAGGGCACCAACATGGCCCCGTATAGTTTCCCTTCATTTTGTTTTTGTTTTTGTTTTTGTTTTTGTTTTTGTTTTTGTTTTTGATTTTGATTTTGATTTTTTTGTTTTTTTTTTGTTTTTTGGTGGGTGTGGGCTGTAACTGAGAGAAAGTTTTAGTGACGGGGTCTGAGGCTAATTTTTCTTAGTATAATTTTATTTATAGACATCCATCTGTACATTTTGAAACTCTCTCTGAAGTGATATTTCCAATCAGACTGTTAACTGGGAAAGGTCTCTTATCTAGCCTATTGAGATTATAGTTTTGCCATGTTAAACTACACAGGTTATAGTACATTGTACATTGTGAGATTTGGTGGTCAATCCAGGCCATTGACAGGCATGGGTCTGCAGTCTGATCGGTTTTTGCGATTGGGCATTTGCTCCCTAATTAAGATTAAATTTGATACATTGACAAGCTTAGATTTTCCATATCCGAATCAAGTCATTGTTTCTTTTGTACTCTTTTTTTGTTATACTTGTTTTTCCTTACGTTGTATTTGGTTGGGAGATTTGAAAAGGGAAAGAGAAAGAGAAAAGATATATAAAATTAAATGAAATGTAAATATATTTTATTCATATTCAACCAATTTTTTTTATTTATTTTTCTTGTTAAATCTCTCCTCAAATCAACACAGCATCAATGATCCAGACCTGCTTGTTTTGTTGATGCACCTGGCATTAGGATATGTTTTCAACTATAGCAAGCAGGTGCATAGCAGGTTACCTGCGAGCGTCAAATTTGTTTTTTTGGGTTCTATTTTGGCACTAAAGTGCTTCATAAACAAATTTATTACAAGCTGTTTCACCTCGAACAAGACAAGTATCCCAACAATTAAGTAATGTTACGCATCATGAAATAAATATCATAAAAAGTTTCATGAAACTAATCTAAGGGTGATTGTATAACATACAATAAAACACTATAAATATTATAAACTAATCTAAGGGTGGAGAATCGTCATGAAGACTTTTCATGATATTTCTATCATGATACCTAGCGTTATGCCTATCGATAACCATTCACTGACTATTAATTTAAGTCAAAATTAATAAAAATTACACTAAATAAAACTAATACAATATATAATCATGAAAAATCAGAAAAAGCCCCGATCTTGATTACACATTGCTTGTTAAAAAATTTTCATCAAATAACAAAAACAAAAGCTTGAATAATTTGTTTGCCTTATTTATGTGATATTTTTGGTGTTTCTTTTACCAAGCTTTCTAATTGCTGGAGAATCAACCCTACTTTTAATTGGATCTTGATTGGAGTCTAAAAAATAGAAATGTCAAAACAAAAGAGAGATGATTAAGGACTAGTTTTAGAAATTGTTGCCTGGGTTGATTTGAAATTTTTTTTAGTGAGAATTTAAATTATTAATATAGGATTTGATTCAAAAAAAAAACTAGCGAGGATTCTAATTCTTTATTGTTGGATTAATAGTGATAGTAAATTAGTAATAAGTTAAAACTATAATTTACAACTAATTTTCTTATTTATCATTTATGTGAAAATTCCTCCCGAATTATTCCTATATTTTACTTTGCTTTAATTTAATATTTTGTACAAAAACTATACAAAATGCTATAGATCTCAAAAAAAAATATCAAATATTTTTCATAATAGTATAATATTTTGTAAAAATACTATAGATCTCCACACAAAAAAAAAAAAAAAAAGCCAAATATTTTGCATAATATTTTACTCATATATATATATATTACGTTACGTAAAATATTTAATAATTATTTTTTATTACAGCGTTGCTCAAAACTATTCATTATTTCAAAATTGATTCAACAAGCGGTGGGTTAGTTCTAGAAAGTGGGCATGATGCTCGCATTCTCGTCACCGGAAACTCAGACACGTAAGGCCACTATTCCACGCGTCCACTCGCAAAACCTACACACCCACACACACATTCTTCTTCTTCTTCTTCTTCTTCTTCTTCTTCACTCTCCCCTCTTTCTCTCTCTGCATTCTGTAACTGTTAATTTGCTGCGTTTATGGTGTGGTGGTGTCGTGTGTTTTGAAATCAAAGAAGAAACATAAGAGCAATGAGCGGTGATTTAGAGACAAGAACACTTCTGGATGAGCTTCGCAGCTTCGACAAGGGAGGCCTCTTCGATCTCGGCCACCCTCTCCTCAACCGCATCACCGAAAGCTTCGTCAAAGCCGCTGGGGTATAAATATATATGTAACTTTGTATCTCTCTCTCTCTCTCTCTCTCTCTCTCTCTCTAAACGATTCTTTTGTCAAACAGATTGGAGCAATCCAGGCGGTGTCGCGCGAGGCCTATTTCACAGCCCTTGAAGGTGTGATGATACGATTGTGTTTGTTAATTTGTTTTTGGTATATCGAATCATGAATTTGTTGATTTGAATGTGTTTATATATATATAAGTTGTATGAATGCTTGCGAGTAAATCAGGAACAGGGGCGGATAGCGGTGGTCTACCACCGGAGATCACGGCCGGAAAGAAGCAGCGATTCCCGGACCTAAGAGGTTCGTGATTTCTGCTCTGTTTCGACACCTTACAATTTGCATTATCGATGTATATCTGAATTTTGCTCTTGTAGTAAGAACAGAACTGTATAACCTGTTTGTGAAATGTTGTGTCACTGTACAATGTTGCCCTGAGATCTTCGTTGAGAGATCGGCGTTTATTAACATTATATAAGGGTTTTTTTTTTTTTTTTTTTTTATAAAAAAATGATCTATTAGCTTTTCAATGACTAAGATATCTATTAAATGAGACTGTTGGGAATGGTTCAGTTGTTCTTTTCAGCTTAGCTTAGGTTTGCTAAAGCCTGCTTCTTGTTGTTGGTAATGGTAAGGGGTTTCCCCATGATCTTGCTAGAATGTTTCATTGATAGTTGATAACTTCATAATTGAAAACCTGCCATATCAACTATCAACACAGATGAAAACATCAAAGAAATGTTGGTATGCGCTGCATAGATGAGCTGAACCTAGTTGCATTTTATCGGAGGAGAAAAAGGGAAACCAACTTCAATCACATTGCACGATTTGGTATTCTTGTAATTTATATTGTCTCTTTTCACTCCCTACAAATTCTTCCATTTGTAGAGAATTTCTTCGTCTTATCTTATCCCTAGAGTTTTGATAATTTGTATGTGCATGGCAACTCCCCATGTCTCTTACTATCTAGCAAATGATATATAGCAGCAGATGTTGAGCTAATATAGAAATCCTTTATATAGACTTCACTAATTAAACATTCATTTTTGGAGGGTTGGGTTGTGTTGTGTTCGGGTGAAGGGACTGGTGTTGTCTTGGGGTGTTTATGTCAGAAAATGGATCAGAAACGTTTATAGCTTTTGTAACCTGATGGATATAGTGAATGAACTACAGTTTTGGTCTGGAGCTGTGTTTGTTGGGGCAGATTGATGAACTATGCATTTGTTTTCCACTCATTTTGGCTTTTTTTTTTGGGAGGAGGACTAAGTATAAAATTCATCTAAACATTTTACATGGGTGGTATACCATTTGACTATCATAGCATGCTATTCTAATTTTATGTGGAATGCTGCTGAAATCAGTTTGTTTGAGAAATTCCTTTAGCCATGTATTTGATTTTCCTTTAAATGCTTTGCAGGGGAAACCAACAAAAAATCTCTTGAAGCCTTGGTAAGATTCAAAACTAGTGTGTTACATTTTGATCTTAAATAACTAGCCAAAAACAAAACAAGAAGCAAATCAGGTCTTTGATGGAACCATGACATGGTGTCATGGAACAACCAATAAATACTTAGAATGGATGGTAAATGGCATTGGCAGCTGATATTTATTGTTAGTGAAAGGAAATTTTATTTGGCTTTTTGTGTATTGGCTGGGTGGCTCATTTATGTTGAAATAATAACAAAAATACCAATAAACATATCAACTAGACACAATGTTAGGTGGGCCCAGATCAAGTGGTAGGATCCTCATGCAAGCTGTGTCTTGTTGGTATATTTGTTGATGTTCATAGCATTACTGTGTTATTGTGCAGTTCTATTTCTAAACCCTTCTTGTTACAATGCTTTCAGGTGAAGAACACCGGAAAAGAATCTCTACAGTGGGGTAAGCTGATACTGTTTTGTCCTCATCCTCATTTGAAGTCTTTCTTGGAGATCCAAAGGAAGTTAGATGAATGAAATCTGGCCTAGTGGCTACCATAGGCTTAACCATGTCTTCATGTCGAGCTTTCATAATGTATCTACCATGTTTAGCATTCTTGTTTTTAGTGGTATGGATGTTGATCTTACAAATTCACCCTGAAGCACAGAAAACAAAACCAGGGAATCTTTTATTTTTTATTTTTAAAATAAAGATAAGGAATAACAGAGGGAGATATATTATTGATTTTACACCAGCAATCTATGTGATCAACCCTTTTTGCAGTTTCTCTAGACATTTCGACAAACTCTAAAAATTCGAAGTTTTTGTGGACTTTCACTCTCTCATCTATTGAAAGGATCTCTCTTTCCCCCCTAATGAAGATAGCTAGGTTGGTATTTGAATTGTGGATTATAGATGGCTGACCGGCTGGTGCTTCCACAAGGTCGGATAATTTTGTAGCATATGATATGACTGATGAATCCTAAAGATGCTAACAATCATTCTTCTACTTCAGGACTGGCTGCTGGAATGTACTCAGGTGTCACCTATGGGCTAAAGGAGGCTCGTGGAACTCATGATTGGGTAATGTTTCTAATCATGTGTTGTATTCATTACATTTTTTTAAATTCATATCCTGAGATACCATGCCGTCTCCTATTTCATGTATCTTAATTTGTTCGTAACAGCATATTGTTTTCTTATTTTGCAGAAAAATAGTGCAGTGGCAGGAGCAATAACAGGCATGGCGCTGGCACTTACATCAGAAGATTCTTCCCATGAGCAGATAGTGCAAAGTGCTATTACTGGTGCAGCAATCTCCACCGCCGCAAACCTTCTTGCAGGGATATTCTAGGTTGGCAGTAGGCCAATGCTTGCCAGGAAGTCATTTTGCTTTCTTGTCTATTCTATATGCAACAATGTCTAGTTCTTGTCTAAAAAAAGAAATCATTCCGAGTGTTGTCTTTAGACTAATATTTTGTTCAATGAGCCAACTCCCAATCCTTGGAGCGTTTGTAGTAGTTGGTTAATCAAGTTCAGATTTTATTCTTATTATAGGATCCTTTTGGTTGGTTCAAACTGCTGAATTGAACGTTTTAACAGTTCCTTTTTGGTGTGTATGGGTGCAAATTGGGAGAACGATTTCAAAATCACACTTGAATGTTCGAGGCAACACCTTGTGCTATTTCCAGTGATCTCTCTCTCTCTCTCTCTCTCTCTCTCTCTCTCTCACACACACACACACACACAAGATTACTCTGCATCAGATAACATAGGTTGATGACTAAAGAACCATGAGGGGTTGCCTACTGGTTTAAGATTGTCATGGAGACCAATCATAAACCCACATCAACCCACATCTGAATGTTTACTGTTCAACTTTTGTTCGTAACACCTTGGCTTATTTGATACCTATGGATTGTTGGTGTTGGCAACATCTTGGCTTACCTTGTGGTGTATTGTTGGTGATTACAAGTATTTATGGTTTATTCTGATGAATTGTCAGTGATTGTTGATATTTGAAATTTACTTTGTAGAGATAGGGTCATCATAGTGACCCTGAAGGGTTCTTGTCATTCAAAAGGGTTGATGACTTGAGATGTTATAACAACAATTTATTCGTTGAGATGGATATTTTAATGAGTGATTCTTCACTTCTTTCTTGTATTCTTCACTTGTCTTGTCTATGCTGCTAGCCTTTGTAGCATTCAAGCTTACAATCTTAATATTGACTGCTCTAATCTAATTTTGTGGACGGCTTATTACTATTTGTTGTAAAATTATAAAAAATACATTTATAAGTGATATCATCATTCACAGTGAATGTTCAGAGAAATTAAAGAATTAGTAATCTATTCTGTTTCATTTTACTTTTATTCTTGTTAATTAAACATTGCATAAGTTCATTTGTGATTGTATACAAAATTTTGTTGAAGACGACCCATTGAGCTCCTTCTATGGTACGATGTGCGTAGTAATTCAAATCATTATGAAAATTGCATCAAGACCCACAACATTTTTCATTAAGTACCGATTGAGGGTGGTATTAGAAAGATTAGGTCACTTTAAACTAATTTTCTTCTCCATTTAAAACTAAAATAATTATATTTTCTATTTTATTATTTATAACATCCTAACAGAAAATTTCAACTCCCTATATCTGATTTTTAAATATTTTTTAGTTTCATGCTATAATTTATCTATATATCCAATATAAAACAAAAATATTTGACTATCATAACCAAATAAACTTCTAATTTTTAATTATATCAATTTAAATGATAATTTCTTAATTTATTTTTAATTTAAATTATGTGTATATATCTTGACGGAAAAAAAAGCATTTTAGCCATATATATTTCCTTATTTTTTTGTTGATTGGTGGCATGATATGATGTTGTGGGAGCACCGAATAATTTTCGCTCAATTTTATTCCATCTTTTGGGACGTCGAGGCCGTGGTGGCCGAGTGATATATAGTCATACTATAAAGTGCGGTGAGTGAAAGATTTAGAATTCGATTTGATGAATAAATCAGTGACTATCTCTTAAATTGTGGAGTCATTCGAGAATATCATAAAAAAGAAGAAGTTAAAATTAATTTTTTTATTTATTTTAAATTACATTACCGCTCTCATAAAAAAGTTAAAAAATCTAAAAAATTAATTTTTAATTACTTTCCCAAAACATCCTGTAATATAATTTTACTAGTGTATATCCGTGCCTGAAGACACGATGTAAATAATATTGGGATCAAAATGTAACTGTAAATTGTACCTATCATGTTAAAATTTGTAGAGTCTGTAGCACTTGATAAAAGATTAAGTCCGCACTCTTACTATTAGTTTGTGGCTAACACCTGATACACTGGTGAGTGTCATAGTACGCTAACCCACAAATATCTTACTGAAATAACATAATATAGACAACATAAATACCATAACCTGACAAATAGTAATTTTTAGAAATTGTTTACATATTAAGATACAGAAAGCAAATATTTGAAATAATTTTCCAATCAATCTGAAGAAAGCATTGACACATCTTTACATCATGGAGGGAGCCCCAATATTAAATTTTCTGCAACAAATAATAGACAATCTATATAACAAAACACACGAATCGTCATCCTACATCAATGAATTTTGCAATCAACTATAAATTGAAAAACTAGATGTATCATATTATGAAAAAGAAATCAACTCTATGCCATAGCATTCCAACAATATAGCAATACATTTTTCATAAAACCGCTTAAATGGTGAAATTTAATTTTGTAAAAAAATAATTCCTGCAACTCATCGGATTTGTCAAATTAATATGAAAATCATCAATTACATCTACTATAAAATAGAAATTGTTACTTTACAAAATAGCCAAATTAAAAAGATTTTAAAGTCATCTAATAGCCATCAAGTATTGCTAGTATCAATACCTGAAAGAAAATGTATAGTAAGAAGAGTAAATTAAATAAGAAAAATTATAAATAGGTGATAACTTCACAAAATATTTAAAAACTCACTAATTTGTAATTTTCCTAATGAAATAAGATGAGTAAAAAGAGCCAATATTACAGTTTGGTGCAAATCTTCATCGTCCTATGAAAATAAAAGAGAACATAATTTTATTAGAAGACAATTAGAGGAGGGGAAAGTGTATTTAAAAAAGAAAAAAATAAAAAAAAACAACTGACATGTCTAAAGTAGTGACAACTTACATGTCCAAAATAATAAATTAATTCAATTCAAAAGAAAAACAATATTTTTTTAATACCACGTGGAGAACTCAATTGTAATAAACTGACTCAAAATAAAAGATGAAGTCAATACTCTTACCATTAGTTTGTGGCCAACCTCCTCTAAATTGGTGAGTGTCACAATACCCCGAACTACAAATATCTGATTGAAACAACATAGAACAAATAACATGGATTAGGCCAAATACAAATCATAACTTGACAAATAGTAGTATATAGAAATTGTTTACATATTAATGTAAAAATCATCAATTACATCTGTAACGCCCTCAAAATAATAACAATAAACCCATCAGATAAGACATGCATTTACATTTAAACTAACCGCATTCCTTTCATTCATTAGAATTCCATTACATAAGTATTACATGTTAACCTCATAACAAAATGCCCTACGGGCTTACAGCTTTCCAAGTTAACACTTGGTTACAACGAAGAGTTCTAACTCGTTTACACATTAAGCCCTTGGCTTGAAATTACATGTAATACATCAAAAGTAAAACGACAAAACTATGCCCGCCACTAGCCTCCCAGCTATGTCCTTGGAGGTGGCATGCTTCCTGCACCTGAAAATGATATTCCCATATAGGGTGAGCCACAGCCCAGTAGAAATACACTAAACCAACCATGGACAATGACTAAAACATTAGCAATTGATAGTTGGACAACACTGATACAATCACATAAATTACATATTTATGTCAACGACTTACAAGTCCCAATTACTTTTCATTTTCCCTTTAACAACAGATAAGCATGCTAGCTCTATCATCATTTCCACAGATATGTATAAAAACTATATCTCACATTCAGATAAGCATAAAAGCTATATCCACATTCTCAACAGATATGTATATCAACAATATCCACAGATAAGCATACAAGCTGTATCCACACTCTACAACAGATATGTATATCAACAATATCCACAGATAAGCATACAAGCTGTATCCACACTTCACTTCACAAAGATAAGCATATGAGCTCTATCTTCACTTCTCTAGACAAGCATATGAGCTCTGTCTACGGAGTTCATCCCCTATCTCCTCCCAATACCTATCCGGTTTAGAGGTACATCCCCTATCTTCCCCTAAACCGCGGAGTACATCCCCTATCTCCTCCTCTACACATAACGTATATAAACACATTGGTTCTATATACAATCACACAATACACACAATTAATGTATTCTATCAACCGTCAAGTTCCATGACACATTCCATTGATTAGTTTCCGTTTACCTAATCATCATGCATTGTCTACAACAATCTCGACTATCCTCCACCGATAGCCCAAAGCAGTTATTTCTAAAACAGAAAATAAATGCACAAATGGATATTCAATCAACATTTCATTTCCTCATTTCTCACCAATTAATTATCCCAATTAATTAAGCAATGTAATTAGGCCATTTTCCATAATTACCATTTCAACCCTTAGGTCCCATTTTCATCAATGATTCAACAATCATTCCATTTTTCTATGCCAAACATGCATCTAGGTTTATTATGAATAAAACCCCAACTTTTGTAAAATTGCACAAAAGCCCCAAACTTTCACAAAATTACCAAACCAAGCCCAACATCTCAAAATACCAAAATTTAAAGACAAAACCCATAGAGAGGAGTAGGATATCCCTACCTTGAAGTTTAAGCCAAAAAGGAGATGAAGACTCCAAGATCAACTTGCTCCAAATCTAAACTTTTTCAGATTAAATCGAAGCTCTCAACGCCCTCTATCTTTTTAACAAAGGCCCTAGGCTAGATTTACACCTTAGGGAGATCAAACCTTAGAGAGAGTGCAAGTTTAGAGAGAGAGAGTGCCGGATTAAGGGTTTGCTCAAAGAAAAGAAGTGAAAAAGTGATGTTTTAGACGCTGCTGTCCGCTGATATAAAACACTCTCGCTCGAGCGAAGGATTGGTCGCTCGAGCGACCAGACACAGAAAACTCTCGCTCGAGCCAAGAAGTTCTCGATCGAGCGAAGAAAAACCCAGACCGCTCGAGCCACGAAACTCTCGCTCGAGCTAGAAACTACAACTCTCAGGTCCAGAACCAGGTGCAACACAACTCTCGCTCGAGCGACATACTCCTCGCTCGAGCGAAGGACCAAAAATCTAGGCAGCAACACTAGGCTCCCAAACGCAACCAACCTGAAACAAACCTGCCCAACGCATCTTATAACTCAATATACAAAGTAAAGAGGATGCAAACTAGAAAATAAACAACTACCAACATCCACGGACACATGTCCGGATCACTGTACAACAAGGGTAAACCCGGGATCGCTATAACCTCCCCCCCTTAAAGAATTTCGTCCCCGAAATTAAGTACAAGTTTTCAAAAACAAGTTTTTTTTTTTTTTTAAAACAATGTTACACTTGAACATTCAACAATTCGACCCATTACCGGTCATCCCATCCCTTTAACAAGAGACATATCATAATATGTAAACAACATATGTATTATTAACATGCACCAACATTATGCACTAACTTTCCAATGTCAACAATATACTTAACACATATAATGTTACATTCAACTTGCATATGAGGCAAGTTCCAAAACATACTTCCAATAACCAAAACATTTTCAATGTTTCACAACTTAAGACATATATAAAAGCTCTTAAGTTCAACAAAATGTAAAGTTTTAAATACAAGATTACATATCAACAAACAAGTCCGGATATTTCTCTCGGACTTCCAACTCACGTTCCCAAGTGGCTTCCTCCACTCCGTGATGTTTCCACAAGACTTTCACCAAAGGAATGGTCTTGCCACGCAAGACCTGATCCCGCCTATCCAAGACCCGAACCGGTCTCTCCTCATACGAGGCATCCTCATCTACCTCTAAATCAGTCCAATCCAACACATGTGATGGATCTGGCTCATACTTCCGAAGCATACTCACATGAAACACGTCATGCACTCCGGACAACTGCGGTGGTAAGGCTAATCGATAAGCAACCTCGCCTATCTTCTCAAGGATCTCAAAAGGACCAATAAACCGAGGGGATAACTTCCCACTCTTCCCAAACCTCATCAGGCCTCGCCTAGGTGATATTTTCAGAAAGACATGATCACCTACCTCAAACGCCAAAGGCCTCCTCCTACGGTCGGCATAACTCTTTTGTCGACTCTGGGCTGTAACAAGCCTCCTACGGATAAGCTCAACTTTTTCCGTCGTCTCCCTAACCAACTCCGGACCCAACAAAGGTGCATCACCCACCTCGGCCCAACAAACTGGAGACCTACACGGTCGGCCATACAAGGCCTCAAATGGTGCCATACCGATGCTAGACTGAAAACTGTTGTTGTAGGCAAACTCTACCAATGGCAAGTGCCTCTCCCACGTCCCACTGAAGTCCAGGACACAACCCCGAAGCATATCCTCGAGGATCTGAATAGTACGCTCGGACTGCCCGTCAGTCTGAGGATGATAAGCCGTACTAAAGGTCAACTTAGTGCCCAGTGCACTCTGCAAACTCTGCCACAACCTAGCAGTAAAACGAGGATCTCTATCTGAGACAATCGTCACTGGGACCCCGTGCAATCTCACTACGTCCCGAATATACAAGTCGGCAAGATGATCTACCGAATCTCTCACGCGCATAGGAATAAAGTGCGCCGACTTAGTCAACCGGTCTACAACCACCCAAATAGCATCACTACCCCGCTGAGTCCTCGGAAGACCTACAACGAAGTCCATAGTGACATGCTCCCACTTCCACTCGGCAATAGGCAAGGGTTGCAACAAACCCGCTGGCCTCTGATGCTCGGCCTTCACTTGCTGGCAAGTAAGGCACTTCGATACGAAAACAGCCACATCTCTCTTCATACCCCGCCACCAAAACTGGCGACCCAAATCCTGATACATCTTAGTACCTCCTGGATGCACCGCAAGGCGCGAATGGTGAAACTCTCGAAGTACTTCCTCTCGGCAAGACTCCGGTACAAACAAACGGTTTCGGTATCTCACACTCAGGTCGGGATACACCGTCAAACCCTTCTCAACTTTCCCACTGGAGATCTTCTCTCGGAGGGATTCTACCTCAAGGTCACCTCTCTGTGCCTCTAACACTCTAATCACAAGTGTAGGTTGCGCAACAACAGAAAACAAGGCCGCAGCCTCGACAGATTCGCCCAGTAGCAAATCAAACTCGCCAAGTGCTCCCAACATCTCCCATTCCCGGATGGCTATACAAGCTACATCACTAATGGTTTTCCTACTAAGGGCATCGGCCACAACATTGGCCTTTCCCGGATGATAATGTAACTCAAAATCATAATCCTCGATAAACTCCATCCATCTCCTCTGCCTCAAATTCAAGTCTCTCTGTGTAAACAGATACTTCAAACTCTTATGATCCGAGAATACCTCGAACCTCTCACCATAAAGGTAGTGCCTCCAGATTTTCAAGGCAAAGATCATTGCTGCTAACTCTAGGTCGTGAGTAGGGTAATTCTTCTCGTGTATTTTCAACTGACGTGAGCCATAAGCTACCACTTTCCCCTCTTGCATCAACACACAACCCAAACCCTCTCGTGAGGCATCACAATAAACCGCATAACCCAACCCTCTCTCCGGAATAATCAATACCGGAGCGGTGGTCAATCTAACTTTCAGCTCTTGGAACGACTTTTCACAAGTCTCACTCCACACAAACTTGACTCCCTTCCGAGTCAGTCTAGTCAACGGTGACGCTAACCTGGAGAAATCTTTCACAAACCGACGGTAATACCCAGCCAATCCCAGAAAACTGCGGATCTCAAACACACTCTTAGGCTGTGCCCAATCTTGCACTGCCTCAACCTTGGATGTATCAACAGACACCCCTTCCCCGGATACCACGTGACCTAAAAATTTGACTTCCCCCAGCCAGAACTCACACTTCCCAAACTTGGCATACAGCCTATGGGCTCTAAGTAACTCAAGCACCACTCTCAAGTGTGCCTCGTGCTCCTCCTCAGAAGACGAATAGATAAGGATGTCATCCACAAAGACAACCACAAATCGATCTAAGAACTCCCGGAAAATCCGGTTCATCAAGTCCATAAAGACTGCCGGTGCATTGGTAAGCCCAAATGGCATCACCAGAAACTCATAATGGCCATACCGCGTACGGAATGCCGTTTTCGGAATATCCTCATCCCTGACCCTCAACTGGTGGTAACCCGATCTCAAGTCTATCTTAGAGAAACAACGGGAACCCTTCAACTGGTCAAACAAATCATCTATACGGGGCATAGGGTACTTATTTTTAACCGTAGCCCGATTCAACTTCCGGTAGTCTATACACAATCTCAAGGCACCATCTTTCTTTTTAACAAAGAGGGCCGGTGCTCCTCACGGTGAAACACTAGGGCGAACAAAGCCCTTATCGAGCAATTCCTGGAGCTGAACTTTCAACTCAACCAACTCTGCTGGAGCAAAACGGTAAGGTGCCATAGAAATCGGCGCCGTGCCGGGCACTAAATCAATAGAGAACTCTATCTCTCGGTGAGGTGGCAAACTAACAAGATCTTCGGGAAAGACATCCGAATACTCACAAACCACCCTCGGTAACACAATCAGTGTCTCATCACACTTACTACTCTCAAAGCTAGCAAGTAGACCACTAAGCTCACTTCGCCCTCGCGAATCATACCCCGGTGGCAAAACACTACCAACCCGGTCTCCCAAGAAATGGAACCACTCCCCGCTCAAGGTACACAATGTAACCCTCTGGCGGTAGCAATCAATAACAGCCCGGTATGACGATAACCAGTCCATACCCAAAATAACATCAAAACCCTTCATGGGCATGACAACAAACGGAAAAGGAAGCCTATAATCGGCGACCTCTATATCACATCCTCTAACACCCTGTTTCAGGATCAACTCACCACCCAAAGGCGATACCACACAAATAGGAGATGCTAACTGTGCTAACTCCAATTCCAAAACAGATGCAAATGCAGCAGATACAAAAGAATGAGATGCGCCCGTGTCGATCAACACATTAGCAACTGAGTTGCAAAACAGAAAAGTACCTCTCACTACTGATGGAGCCGGTACTAAATCCTGCGTGGTAACAGCATACACGCGCCCCGTAGGCCCCTGGTCTACCTGCTCACCTCTCGGAGCAAAAGACTGCTGCACAGACTGGGATGACGAAGCTCCCGGATTGGCCCTCGAGGCCTGCACCGACTGAGCTGGCTGAAAACCCTGCGTCTGCCTAGAACCAGACGCTCCCGAAGTGGCACTCAACTGTGGGCAAAACCTCTTCATGTGCCCAGATTGTCCACACTGATAACAAGTCAAGAGCTGCCCCCTGCCCAAACTCTGACTCGGCGGTCTAGCTGAAGAAGAAGCAGCTTTCTGACCCCCACCCTTCTGCGGGCAAACAGATACCTTGTGACCCAGCTGGCCACACTTGTAACAAGTGAATTCTCCCTGACTGCCTCTCCCCGAGCCTACACTAGGCACTGGAAAGGTCGATCTAGAGACTGTACCCTGAGACTGCTGAGGGTTATTACCCTTCTGTCTCCTGCCATCACTCTGACTATCCTGGCTCCTCTTGGAGCCTCTCTGACCCTCATCCTCCTCCTGCATCATAAGCTCCATATGAGCTGCAGCATCCACTAGGTGTCTATAGTCTCGAATATAAGACCCACCAACTCTCAACTTGAGGCCCCGCCTCAACTTCCGCTCAAACTCATAGCAACGGCGTTCCTCAGACGCCACCAGTTCAGGTGCAAACCTAGACAGACTGGTAAAAGTAGCTTCAAACTTGGCCACTGACAAGCCCTGCTGATTAAGCCGGCTAAACTGATCCCTCAGCTTCTCCCTAGCTGCTGCTGATAAAAACCTCTCCTGAAAAGCATTCACAAACGCCTCCCAAGTACCACCAACACGAGCTTTCTCGTACTTCCACCATTGACCCGCATCTCCCTTCAGTTGGAAGGATGCCAAGGTCACTTTCAGTGCTCCGTCCTCGATGCCAAGCATCTCAAACGTCTTCGTTGTCTGTTCGAGCCATTCATCTGCCTTAAGCGGCTCTTTAGGATCCCCGATAAACTCGTCCGGATTACACCGGAAGAACTCCCTCTTCAAGAAAGAAGGCCCTGTCTCAGCTGCCTGATTCCCAGCTCTAAGAATACCCAAAGCTCCTGCTATCTCTCTGGCCAAGGCACCCATAGCCTGCTGACCCACTGGCTCGGCCACATTGGCCTGCCCAACTCCCTCCTGCACTGCCGGAATCTCGCCCTGTAACGGTACTTCCTGCCTCGCAGGTCTACCACGCCTAGCACCTCTTCCTCGTCCTGACATCCTAATAAAGGCAACACAGAACGTTAGCACATTCATAAGTGTGCCGAAACTAAACACTCACGTCCTAATGCATGGACAACTGTAATTCACTCCACATAAGCACATAAACACATAAGCACTTACGAATTTCATTTCCGGATAATGATAGTCCCGAGACGTTACTAGAGTTCCGGTTAGAAACAGCATTGATCAAGTGCTTTTCCAACAAGACTCCCAGAAACTCAAGGATCCAATCAATATCCTAGAAATTAAATCCCATACCCACATAGTCACATAAGCATGTTATCAAATAAACACATAGCATATGGTACTACATCTACGTCTCTATCAAACGAGACAAACCCATTGTGATCCTAATCACTTCCCACGTACCCAAAGTATTCGAACCCGGTACGCTCTGATACCAAGTTGTAACGCCCTCAAAATAATAACAATAAACCCATCAGATAAGACATGCATTTACATTTAAACTAACCGCATTCCTTTCATTCATTAGAATTCCATTACATAAGTATTACATGTTAACCTCATAACAAAATGCCCTACGGGCTTACAGCTTTCCAAGTTAACACTTGGTTACAACGAAGAGTTCTAACTCGTTTACACATTAAGCCCTTGGCTTGAAATTACATGTAATACATCAAAAGTAAAACGAAAAAACTATGCCCGCCACTAGCCTCCCAGCTATGTCCTTGGAGGTGGCATGCTTCCTGCACCTGAAAATGATATTCCCATATAGGGTGAGCCACAGCCCAGTAGAAATACACTAAACTAACCATGGACAATGACTAAAACATTAGCAATTGATAGTTGGACAACACTGATACAATCACATAAATTACATATTTATGTCAACGACTTACAAGTCCCAATTACTTTTCATTTTCCCTTTAACAACAGATAAGCATGCTAGCTCTATCATCATTTCCACAGATATGTATAAAAACTATATCTCACATTCAGATAAGCATAAAAGCTATATCCACATTCTCAACAGATATGTATATCAACAATATCCACAGATAAGCATACAAGTTGTATCCACACTCTACAACAGATATGTATATCAACAATATCCACAGATAAGCATACAAGCTGTATCCACACTTCACTTCACAAAGATAAGCATATGAGCTCTATCTTCACTTCTCTAGACAAGCATATGAGCTCTGTCTACGGAGTTCATCCCCTATCTCCTCCCAATACCTATCCGGTTTAGAGGTACATCCCCTATCTTCCCCTAAACCGCGGAGTACATCCCCTATCTCCTCCTCTACACATAACGTATATAAACACATTGGTTCTATATACAATCACACAATACACACAATTAATGTATTCTATCAACCGTCAAGTTCCATGACACATTCCATTTATTAGTTTTCGTTTACCTAATCATCATGCATTGTCTACAACAATCTCGACTATCCTCCACCGATAGCCCAAAGCAGTTATTTCTAAAACAGAAAATAAATGCACAAATGGATATTCAATCAACATTTCATTTCCTCATTTCTCACCAATTAATTATCCCAATTAATTAAGCAATGTAATTAGGCCATTTTCCATAATTACCATTTCAACCCTTAGGTCCCATTTTCATCAATGATTCAACAATCATTCCATTTTTCTATGCCAAACATGCATCTAGGTTTATTATGAATAAAACCCCAACTTTTGTAAAATTGCACAAAAGCCCCAAACTTTCACAAAATTACCAAACCAAGCCCAACATCTCAAAATACCAAAATTTAAAGACAAAACCCATAGAGAGGAGTAGGATATCCCTACCTTGAAGTTTAAGCCAAAAAGGAGATGAAGACTCCAAGATCAACTTGCTCCAAATCCAAACTTTTTCAGATTAAATCGAAGCTCTCAACGCCCTCTATCTTTTTAACAAAGGCCCTAGGCTAGATTTACACCTTAGGGAGATCAAACCTTAGAGAGAGTGCAAGTTTAGAGAGAGAGAGTGCCGAATTAAGGGTTTGCTCAAAGAAAAGAAGTGAAAAAGTGATGTTTTAGACGCTGCTGTCCGCTGATATAAAACACTCTCGCTCGAGCGAAGGATTGGTCGCTCGAGCGACCAGACACAGAAAACTCTCGCTCGAGCCAAGAAGTTCTCGATCGAGCGAAGAAAAACCCAGACCGCTCGAGCCACGAAACTCTCGCTCGAGCCAGAAACTACAACTCTCAGGTCCAGAACCAGGTGCAACACAACTCTCGCTCGAGCGACATTCTCCTCGCTCGAGCGAAGGACCAAAAATCTGGGCAGCAACACTAGGCTCCCAAACGCAACCAACCTGAAACAAACCTGCCCAACGCATCTTATAACTCAATATACAAAGTAAAGAGGATGCAAACTAGAAAATAAACAACTACCAACATCCACGGACACATGTCCGGATCACTGTACAACAAGGGTAAACCCGGGATCGCTATAACATCAACTATAGACAACTTTAGAATAAAAATTGTTGCTTTTAATAAATAGCCAAATTAAAAGATTTAAAGTCATCCAATAGCCATCAACTGTTGCTAATATCAATACCTGAAATGAAAATGATCTTAACATGTTTTCCTTCTATAGGTTTAACATAGTTCAGCTCCCCCGATCTTAACATGTTTTCCTCCTATAATCTTAACATAGTCCCGCTACCCTGATCTTAGCATGTTCTCCTCCTCTATTTTTACTACCTTCTTCGAAGCACTTGACAAAAAATGAACACAAGTAGAAAAACTCCCAAGTAAATAATCAACCTCCTCTAATTTTAAATAATCAACTCCCAAGTAGAAAAAACAATAGGACAACTAAGGCAATAGACTATGATTATGTTGTGTTTTCTTTTGATTGATAAAAATAAAAGAAAGGCATATTAATAAAACGTCAATTTCTAGTTCATACTATATCCATTTAACAATATCCAAGACACATGTCAAAACATAGAGTTGCAATTGAATATACCAATCAAGTAAAGGGTTGAACACATGACTTTCAGGTGTAATTAAAGCATGATCTCTTTCATAAACACTTTAAAGTAAACCCAAACAAATTTGTCCAAAAAAAAAAAAAACAAAACAAGACAAAAAAGTAAACTAACCAAAAACAGAGCTCTCCTATTAAACTTTAAAAAAAAAATTTAAAAAAATTCAAAAATTGAAGTAATAAATAGACCAAGCAACCATATGCCACATTGCAGTGCACTCTAAACAAATGTTATGCAATAGGAAATGGCTATTGACAATATTAAATCTTAAAAAATTTCATGAACTAAAAAAAAAGTTACACAATTTCATTCCCAATGGAAGCCAATTACTTTATTAAAGAATGAGGATACCTTTAATGGGTTAACATGGTGTAATGAAATGCTACAAGCATATATTGAAACAAAAAACAAAAAACAATTTAAATAAACATAAAATAGCTCCAACTATTAATAGGTACCAAAAATATATTGCTCAAATCCGTCGTAGCACAATCTATAAATTGTGCATGTATAAGTGCAAAAGGAAAACAAAAGGTATGGAGTTTCAAAAGCAGAATAATATCAGACAATACTAAATTTTCAAAAAAAGCATGAGAAGTAGTTGACCTTAGATACGTTTAATTGGTACAAAGAAGCATTAAACCTGTTATAGAAAAGAAACATGTTCTAGATGAGAAATCAAGAATTATGCATGAAAACAAAATACAAACACACCTAAAAACACCCATACAGAGTTGTCCCAAATTAACGTGTGCATCTTTAGACAAAAATAAAGCCATTAAAATAACTGGAGGTAAAAAAATAAAATAAGATTTGCCACTACATAATCCAAACAAACATTTTATTAAATACACTTAAGCTAAACTTAGCTATACTGAAAATGTAAAAATATTGGGGAATAAAAGGCTTTACAAAAATATTAGAAATGCAACAAAGTCCACATCGGTGGAAAGCTTCACAAAAAATGGGTCATAGCTATCGTCTGCTTTACAAAATGTGTATACTTTACAAAAATATGTGTTTGACAATGTCTTCAAATTTGTTCTTTCCCACAATTCTTATGAACACCTCATCAATTTCCGAACATATCACTATAACAAAACTTCAGGATAAACAATATCTGTAGTGGAATCTGGCTCATCCTTGGGAAGGAGGATACTGATACGATCGAAAGACGTGCATCTGGATAATCCCACGTATAGTTGCCCATGACTAAAAACAGGTATACGCAAATCAACCCCAACAAATTTCACAGATTGCCCTTGAGATTTATTAATGGTCAAGGCGTATGCCAATCGAATTAGAAATTGACGTCTTGTCATTCGGAAAGGCATTTCTGAAGAAGACGGAGTCAATGATATCCTTGGTATAAATGTCAAATTGCCAAATTTCTCTCCAGTTAAGATTCGAGCTTCAATTATACAGGTGTTGCACCTTGAAACCATCAATCTTGTACCATTACATAGTCCATCTTTTGCAATGTTTCTTAATAACATTATAAGACAAGCCACTTTCAACTATACCTTAAAAGCTGGTAGCCTAGGAGGATCTAATGAATTTAAATACTCATTAGGATATTTGCTTGTAATAGAAAGATCAATTTCATCATTTTCAGCTATCTTATCTGCAACAAGATACGCATATGTATTCCCTGAAAAAAATATTCAATGCAGCATTATTGATAGCACTGACATCATCATTTCGTGCTGAAAGAATGATGCGTTCAGTTAAAAATGATGGGGTTGATGTATCCACCACATCTAAATGTGGATAAATTGCTGAGAGTAATTCCATTAGATCCTGGCATTTGTGTATTGTTGATGGAATTTTAATGATTTCTTGTGAATTGGTCCCAATCTAATAAATAAAATAAAATAAAATAAATTAAAAAGAAATGATATAATCGAAGTATCCTCAATTTGAAACACCATTTGATAAGGAAAAAGTTCGAATGAGTATTACCTTCGTCAAGAATTTTGCAAAAATAGCATTTCCAAGGTTTGCATGATTCAAGCGCATATTGAAATCTAAAGATAAAACATGTAGATCCTTCCACAAAATAGAATGTCTTAATAACGCATTCACAATTTGTTCACGAACTCCTTTGATTATAACTGGTAAGATTTGTCAAAAGTCTCCACCAAGAACAACAGTGATACCCCCAAATGACTTTTCACTATCACAAATATCTCAAAGTGTGCGATCAACCGCCTTAACACAATGTCTTTGTTGCATAGGAACTTCATCCCAAATTATGAGTTTTGTTTCTCTAAACAATTCAACGTATAATGATTGCTTTCTAAACCCACAAACTGAATTTTCCAAGACATCTAATGGAATGAAAAATGTTGAATGTGCAGTGCGACCTCCTACTAATAGCAATGATGTAATTCCAAATGAAGCAACGGTAACAACAATATGGCCAAGGCTGCGACATTTTAATGTAATCGTATTATACAAAAATGTTTTTCCCGTTCCGGCACCCTTATTCAAAAAGAAAATAGTCCCTTTACTTTCAAAGACTGAAGAAGTGATTGCGTTATAAGCAATTCGTTATCCATTATTGAGGCAATCAATAGTAATTTGCACATCTGTCTGTTGTGCCTCATTCTGTAGTTGTTGATGTTAGAATATCAATCGGTTACCAACTGTTGCACTCCAATTTGTTGTAGGTTGTGCCATGGGCGGAAAGTCAATTAACGTCTTTCCTGATTCTTGAAGCATTTGATTCAAAAGATACAAACCATAATTTTCAATTTGAGCCTCAGTTGGGTTAGAAATGGCAAACAATTTACGAAGCTTATGTGCAAGATCATCACAGATATGAATTGAAAATTTATTTCATAACGTATGTGGTTGTAGTGGAAAACATTGAGTTAGAATAATACAAAACAATCTCCTCAATTGATATCCGGTTTTCATAGCTACAGCCTCTTTCAGGCACTATATCCATTCTTCATCATCTTCTAAGAGACGCTTGCAACACATGCTGATTTAAACGTCTCATGCAAAATATTGTTAACTGTATATAAACATTGAAATGATCTTGGCCCTTTGACAACAGTTAACAACAAACGCAGATAAAATATTTTACCACAGTTTGAGCTAGCAAAGTACATTCTACCAATTGCATATTCATGTTCTCTTGGTTTCCATCTATGTTCTGACTTGAGCCAAACAAATGTTGAGGAAATTTTTTGAAAGTGAATTGGCATTCATTTTCATTGGAAGCACAACAGTAAAAAAAACCAGTAAAAGTCAATTTTTCTTGCGCAGCTATAGAAAGAGTCATTTCCAATGAATCATTAGGATTGAAAAGAACACGATGCATTTCAGGTAGATGAAGTGCTAAGTGAACAACTGTTGGCACCTCTGCATGCAAATGATGACCGAATATTTGCCAAGCAACTTCTGGTGGTCCAATATACCTCGCATCGAGATATTGTTGGATCTCATTAATCAATCCCAAAATCATTGTTGTACGATCATAACCCTTGTAAATGTACTTATGTATATACTTAACACATCTCACTCCAACACAAACTTCTACATTTATATGACAGTTGAACTGTTTAGAAAGATATGCATTGTATGGTGCACATCTCTATTATCAACTTCCTTTCCTCTCACAGTATATACTTGACCACTATTGCAACGACGATAGATTAGATATCCATCTTGGTCCATAGTTGTTGATTCTGCAAAGGGTCAAAGGTATTTCTTAGTGCATCTATAATTTTCCATACATGGTGCTTAGACATTTCGAACACCACATAATCCATGTATCATGCAACACTTGACAATTTCAAAAAAAAATATTAATATATTAATATTTTAACATATTAATGTTTTATCTTTAAAAAAAAATTTAGTAGCGTAGCGTAGTCGATCAAAGTATAAGTGGCAGACCTTGATAATACCTCACTCCCAAATTCCAATTTCCTCTCTCTCTCTCCTCTCTCTCCTCTCTCTCTTGGGTGTTTGCGATCTGAGATGGTACGTACGTGCTTCAATTCAAAAGCTCTTCGATACTTTTTCTTTTTCTTTTTATTTTTATTTTTGAGGACTCCTTTATTTACACGCTAATGTATCTGTGTTGCTTATTGTCGCGATCTCAATTCTAGTTTCTAGCAAAGGACCTTCGTATCTAGGGTTTTGATATTGCTCAAAATCAGAATTTAGGGTTTCGATGCGCTGTCTTCCAAATTTGTCCCATTTTTTAATACTCGTTGTTTGATTTGTTGGGTTTCCAACCCCCCCTGATGGGAATTGGTGGTTTTTCCCTGTTTCATCAGAAAGTTATGGTTTTCAGCTTTGCAATTGAGAGGTTGATTATAACCTATGATTAGGTGGTTTAGGCCTGGTTTGGAATATTAGGTGAGAAAAGAAAAGATTTGATTGTGTTTTGGAGAGAGCAAAGAAAACAAAGAATGTGAAATAGGGATATGGGTGAGATTTCTTTTCTTCCTTTGGATATTTTGATGGAAATCTTGGTATTGTAAAATATATATATATATATACTGCCAAGCAGTTGGTTTCTCACAAATTCTCACAAATTTTGATGAGAAATGAAAGTGGCATAATTAGAGAGTTTTCTTTCGGTCCATTTCCCACAATTTCTTGCTTAATTTGTAAATCAAACATATCTTATCATTTCTCATCAAATCACTCAATCCAAACAGGTTGTTAGTGTGTTGTTTATTATTTGATAGCCATTTGTTCCTTGCTTTGGCTTTGCTTATTTTGCCTTTTCTTTACTCTATAAAGAGTGAATTCACTTTCCTGTGTTGTTTTGGCCTAAATTTGTTTGCCAATTCCGTTTACACAGTTGTTTTTCAGTTTCTTTTCTTTTCTTTTTTAAACCCAAAGTTAATGAGTGAATGAATTTGTTTGGTGGTTCATTCCATCTAAATTCACCTGCAATTTTAACTATTACATTTTGTATAGTTCAGCCGTTTTCTTGAAGTTTCATTTGTCTGCTTTTATACCTAATGAATTGGGATTGAAGGATTCCTGAGCTTGTGTAGAACTAATTCATTTGGTTTTTCAGGAAGAGCTTTAAGGGATTGTGGCCTAATATTGACTTCAAATTCAAGCCTTGGGTTTTCTGGAAGTGAAAACATCCCGTGTATTCTGATCTAATTGTTGAGCAATAAAAAGATGTCAAGTAAGAAAGAAGAGAAAGGTGGTCATGATGCAGCGGAAAAAATTAAGGCTGCTGCTTTGACAGCAGCAAAGGGCCTTAGCCGTGCTCAGGCTGAGCGAGCAGCCGCAGCTGCTGCCAGAAATGTCAATGCATATGGGCAAAAGGAAGAAGGTCCCAGTAGATGGCAGGAGCGGAAGGAAGCAAAGAGACAGATGTATTTGATGAGTACCGAGAAACAAGTAAAATTGGGTGAAAGGAAAGACCTCAAGACATCAATGTCTGCCGTTGCTGGCACAACTTCACAATGCCAGAAATGTTTCCAAACTGGGCATTGGACTTACGAATGCAAGAATGAAAGGGTTTACATCTCACGACCCTCTCGTACCCAGCAACTGAAAAATCCAAAATTGAGGATGAAGTTATCAATTTCTTATGATTTGGATAACCCAGATGTTCCAAACGAGCCAAAGGGTGAGAAGCGTTCAAAGAAAAGCAAAAGGAAGCATAGGTCTGATACAGAGTCTAGCAGTGATAGTGAGGCTTCAGTTTTTGAGTCTGATAGTGGGTCATCGTCTGTTACTGGATCAGATAGTGATTCAGGCTACAGTTCATCTACTGATTCGGAGGAAGAGAGGAGGAAGAGGAAGAAGAAAAAGAAGCAGACAAAGAGGAGGCACCGCCGGCGATATAGTTCTTCTTCGGAGTCTTCTGATTCCGAGTCGGATTCAGAATCTGATTCTGAGAATAGGAGCAGCCGGAGGAAGAGCAGGAGGCACAGCAGAAAGCACTAGGAAGTTAAAATAAAGAGGAACAAGTTCTGATATAACATCTGTATCTTGGGAATGCATTGCATTATCTCTGCCTACTAGGCTTTTTGTAACTGTGGGGGTTACTAGATGATGATTTTAGGCATGTTTCAAACTGACCCTCAATGTAGTAGATGTTTACCTTTTGGTCTTCTTAGCAAATGTGTGATGCATGTAATAATTTGAGACCAGTTGTTGCTTTTCTCTGTTAACCTGTTTTGGTGCTTTTCTACTTTCATTTCATAGTTTGGTCATGTAATATGAAGCAGGGATTCCTTCGTAGTCTTATTCTTTCTTTCCAAGTTAACATCTTTCAGTTCGTTAGGTGCTTTCATGTCTTGCAATTATCTTTTTGTTTTGTATGAAACCACGAAATCATGGTTTGTTAGTTAAAACTCGGTCCACCAATCTCGAAAGTTGTGAATTCGGGGTAATTATTCTATAGTACAAGTATCATGTGACAATCTAAACCAATTACTAGTGAAAAAATTTATTGTTTAGACACATGTTTTTTTGGGATAATTATTCTATAGTACTAGTATCATGTGACAATCTAAACCAATTACTAGTGAAAAAATTTATTGTTTAGACACGTTTTTTTGGGATAATTATTCTATAGTACTAGTATCATGTGACAATCTAAACCAATCACCCGTGAAAAAAATTATTGTCTAGACAAATGTTTTCTTGAGAAATATTTGTTGGATGTCTGATTAAAGATTACCAAACCAAAAATAAGATCGTAAAACAAAAACCTCAGTCAACTTTGATTTGTATTTGATTTATTAAAAAATTAAAATCGTCTTGTTAAATAAACAAGTTAAAATTGAATTCAAACTTAAACAACTTACTGCTATCAAACTTACAAATAGAAAAGGAATAACAAATATAATCATGATTTTGCAGATCAAAATACGGAGGAACTTCCAAAAACATAAAGGCTACTATTGAAAATTACTTGAACAAAAACATAATCATTCCCACGGTTATTGAGCCAGAAAAAGGAGGGACTAAACTTTTGACTGCCATTATCAAGTAATGATCACATTGTTTTCTGTGTCTTGTCTATACACAATTGAAATTTCTGGTGGATTGTTTTACCCCAGTGACCAGCTAATTTTCCTTTAGATACCTCCCTACCCTCGATTAAGGACCCAAACCAATTCCCTAAACTGTATAAACTGGTATTGAAGCAAAAGGGCAAAAAAAAAATGAATAAACAAATAAAGACAAATTATCTACAAGAAAACAGAAGGGAATATTCAACCTCAAAGTGGCTGATTTTTCTACAAAATTGTATCCAAGTAACCTATAAAGATGATAATGTCCGTGTGAACCAGTCTGATAAGCGTCTCATCTTTGTTGTAAGATCTGCTTTTCTTTCAAAATATGATTCAGCATTTGATAGCATCACCGAGATGTCGTGCTTCATTGCCTCCAAATTTCGATAGTAATTGTTCTCTAGTCTAGACTGGATCACTTCAAGTGTTAAGGGAACAGGAAACCTGCAAAATTTCAATGGATCAAAATACAACTTCAACTTCCCAATCCACTCATCAGAGAAGAAATTCAAATAATAAAAGTATATTCACAAATATTTCCGGGCACAAGGATGCAAATATCTGTGTTGGGAAAAGGGTTCTCTTCTGGGTAACCATGTCCGAGTGTTGGAAACATGCAAAACAGAACCGAAACACTCAAACAAGAATATGCATCGAGATACCTGTTTACAAATTTTGTCTTCTGTGAAACTTGTTTCATTTTTCGAATCCCATAACGATCCTGCAGTGGTACAAATGAAATCAGTAGTCATTGTTCAGTTTTCATATTGATCATCCTTCACAATTTAAACATTCAAATAATGTATAAGTCTGAAGGCTTGAACTAGATTACCTGATATAACTGTGTTTAAAAAGAAAAAAACTAGATTACCTGATCTTCACAACCCGATTCCTCCAATTCTTCGAACGAACAGAGCAACTTGTCTCGGATCTCATCATTGATGCGAGGTGGCTCCCATTGAGTCTCAGAGTCATGAAGCTCCCAAGGACTATGTAGAAGTGTTTCAGTGGGGTCACTCTTGTACTGAACAGCATACTTTTCCCATGGACTGTCTGGAAATTCTGGAGATTTAGGTTTCACAGTAACAATCCGACCTTCCCACCAACTCCCATTTTCCTCTCCTTCATTTCTCCACCAGACTTTGCATTTATCCCTAAAAGCCCAATTCCTCTGGATAGCAGCATCGTACCGAGTTCTTTCAACAAGGAAGTCTGGAAAACCTCTTACTTCAGGCAGAGTCAATGTAAATGATTTACCATCAACACTGGAAGAAGAATCTACAAACAGAAGTGTCATTTTACAGCAGCTTTCCCCAGAAGGACGTGTCGAATACTTGAGGGCCATAACCCTACAAAATTCCACAGCTCTGACGTTTCCCTTTATTGTTTTCCAAGGGCCTACATCTTTTTCACCACTATGGCTAAAATATTCCAGATGCCCCTGAGAAATCAAAAGGGTCCCAATGTAAACGAGTAAAATTATCATCCTAATCAAACATTAAGCCAAACCAAAAGGCAATCATTAATAACAAACAGAAATAAGGTAAATTACACTTTCACCCCCTAAAGTATGAAGCTTTTCTCACTTCGGTCCCTAAAGAAAAGATTCTCTCACTTTCATTCTAAAGCTATCAAATTCTTCCCACTTTGGTCCAAATTCTGACCATCGACCATTATACTTTTATTAGGGAAATAAAATATATTATACTTTTACCTCATAAAGTATAAGCCTTTTCACACTTTGGTCCTTAAAGAAAAAGATATTCACACTATGATCCCTAACCCCAAAAAATGGTCTAACTACAAAAATAAAATAAAATACAATAATTTAATCTCCTCCACTAAAATGTTGTTGCGCAACACTTTCATCTCCTCCACTAACCACACTATGATTCAGAGCCTCTTTGCTCCTCGAATGACACATACCCACTGTAAAAAAAAATGTCCGTCTGATATAAAGTTGATTTTTGAGATTGGGTGGGTTTGGGAGTGGAGATGGTTTTGAGATTAGGTTGGGTTTGGATTTATTGACTGAAGTGAGAAATTTTTTTTGGGACCAAAGTGAAAAAACTTTCAAAAATTTAAGCACTACGGTAAGAAACTTAAAATTTGAAATTCTATAATTGCCCCTTTACCATGAATCATGGCTGAAGTTAATAATTGCACCAAAGTGGGAAACAACAAATAATCAGAGACCAATGTGGGAGAACCTTTTCTTGAAGGACCAAAGTGAGAAATGACCCATAACGTAGGGGGTGGAAGTGTAATTTACCCAATATAATATGATCAAATTTAGTACACACCTGTCTCAAATATACAACTTCATCCTCTAGCTGGGGAATATATCGGGAGCCTTCCTCATGTGTTGACAACATCAACCATGAGTTTCTTCCTGGTTGATGTGACTTCGAAGTCCTTCGATCTGGTGGACTAGTGTCACGAATGTGATAACTGCTTCTCCTATTTCTTGTAGACCTTAATCCAACGCTAACCCTTGAGCCAGATGCCCATTCTTCATAGGGACGTTCATTGCATGCACTGATGGAAGATTTTTGGACACTTGCTGATGCATCTTTTGAACCATCATCGTCTTCCCTCAATTTGATGTTACATCCCATGGCATTTGCATCATGGGTGGTTGCCTTCAACCCCATGGACCGTGTCCGACGAACCACATTAGGTGTGGCTTCAGAGAAGTCTACTCCAACATCAAGATTACGATTGTTCACATTTGAAGTGTTTGCTACACCTCCACTGTCACCTTCTGGATTACTTCTAGCCTTAGAAGACTTTGACCTTCTATAAACAGCATTATACATCTTATCATGTGAATTTGACTTATGTGAGTCTTGCAAGGCAGACATGGAAGTACTATCAATCTGAGCCACTGATTTTACTAGGCCTTCCTGGACTCCATGATCTGAACTGGGTCCAACAGCATCATCATAATCAGGCACTTCTGAATTTAGATTCTGCTTCATGTCTGGGCTTTCGGATAGAGCATGACTTCCACCATTTCTCCCATCTTCCATGAAAGATTCAATTTTCGCCTTACAACTTTCATCATGCTTTGAAATCCTTTTTGACCTTATCCTAAACTTTGTTGAAATTGGTGTCAGGTTCTCTTTCAATTCAGGAGGGTTTTCGATTCCATTGGTATAGGAGAGAGATGTGGTTGTATCAACAACAAACTCATAGTCCTGTTTTTCTAATTCATCATAATCCCCATGTTCATCGAAGCTAGAGTTCTCTATTCCATTCCTTCCACCATCCAAATCTTCAGTAGAACCATTCTCAGCATGTTTCTGGTTCATACAAACCAGATCGTCTGTCTGACCACCATGCTGTTGAGTTTCTAAACTGGAATAAATTTTGCCACACTCCTTTTCAAGCGTTGGGTGTCCACTGGCAACATTCTCAATCTTGGCATGATCTTGAAGGCATAAACTTGATCCAGCATAAGCAGTTACTGGCAAGGGTTCCCCCATTTTCAAACGTTTGGATGTACGGACCTTGAACCCTCCCCATTTAATTTTTCGATCATATCTTTCAAACAGCTCTAAACGATGTTCAACTTTTGCATGTTCCCCCCTCTGACCACCAGATGAATAATCTGGATCCGGAGAGTAAATCTGATTTACTTCATTAGCTTCCTGTGGAAATTTAGATGAAGAGCCTACAAGAACAGGTTTCTTGTCACATTCGAGAAATGTGTTCCCTGCAGATACAGACTTGTTTAAATCACGAACTGGCAATTTCAGGACCAATCGCTTCCTGTTTCCAGCATTCAAAGGAGGTTCAGAGCATTCATGAGTTTTAACCACATCCTCAGACTCATCCACACATATTTCTTTCCCTTTTGAATGCTCATGTTGTTTATGTTGCAAAGATTTATCAGATTCTTCACTATCGATGCTTGAATCCTGCAGTATAGATTCACTTTCTGATGAATCACCTTCTGATCCATCTTCGTCTTCTCCATCTGTAGACACTCCAGTAATTCGGGAAAACAAAGTCAGAGCATTGCGAGCAGCAGCTCTCTGAGGTCTCGATGATTTCAATGAAGAAGATTTCTTCTTTGAAGCTTTTCGGCCATGTCTTGACTTCCTCCTTTGGTTATTTCTTTGTGTATTGCCATCATACTCGTCCAAATTTTTCCTCTTAACACGCCTCCCAGAAGAAGTCATGATCTCAACCTGAAAAGGTGAAAGATGAAATATCAATTCTAGCATCTGGGAAAAAAGGAGGAAAAATTAAAATAAAATAAAGAGAACTCTTACTTCTGCCTTCTGCTTTTTCCTTTTTGATCGGCGGAGGACATCGTTATGAGTGTCCTCATCCCCACTTTCTTCTGAACTGCACTCTGGATCACCAGATGAATTAGAATTTAAGCTTCTTTGTTCCCCTCCGGAAGACAACTCTTCAGCAACATTATATTCTGAATCAGTGTCTTCACTTTGCACATCGATTTCTGGTTCCCAATCCATGGCATCTACAAACTCTGGTAGTGGATCAATCAATAAATCCAAGTCTGGTATGGGAAGCATTTGGTAATCTTGGTCCAGAGTTACGTCTGCCCCAACAGCAAATCTTACAGAAGATGGGCGCCACTCAATTCCCAGAGCTCCTAACCGCCGTTGCTGGTACATGCTTTGATAAGGCTCTGTGTATGGAATCATGCCTAGCATTTACCAATGCATAAACAGCATTTACAAAAAGAGAAGTATCAAAGGACAATATCTCAAGAATGAAAGTTTCATCAGAAAGCAAAAGAAGCAAGAACAAACTCGCATCACACAGGAGATCTTGCATATTCCTCCTATACGGTGCAAGTTGAGTTTCCTACATCAAAACATCAGAAGTTAGCTAAGTTTTTAAATTAAGAGATCCTCAAAAAATTTATATAATAAATAAAGATCTCTATCCCATCAATAGGATATGGTAAAGTCAGGAATGAAGTTAGCAAAGCCAGAGACAAGACAGAATGATAATGATTATCAACATTAAAGCTAGGGCAGCTGAGACAAAATGGTTCTTTAAGACAAAATGGTTCTTTAATGGTTCTTCAACACAAGGATTAGAAGTAGCATACAATTCAAATAATGGATTAAGCTTTAAGAGTAAATCCAATGTGTTGAATACATTCATGGTAATATAAATACTACAAATAATCAATTACTGAAAAGGGAAAAGAATAACAGCCCTCATCACGTGAACACAGTAACAACATACAATACATAATCCAATCCTGGTAAATCCTGTAGGCAATAGTACTTTAAAATCCTGAATCATGATATATGCTAGTTTCTTAAAATAAGCGGACTAAATGAGTGCGGTGCACTGTCTAAACTCATTAACACATAAAGTAAAAGTTAAGTGATGAAAATAAAGAGATTAACCAACCTGGTCGAGAGCATTCCCATGAGTATCTTGGACAAGGGGACGATAGTCCCCAAGGAAGAACTGTTAACAGGTATATACATACATCAGTACCATAAGGGGTCGCACAAATACTAACGACATGAACAGTATTCATCTACTCTTTGGTTTGTAGTACCTGATCATATTTCGCATCCTTTTGGGACTCGCCTTGGCCTGTGCTTAATATATATAATTGACCAACATTATCTGAAAGTATAATTGATGTCCCATCCCTGGATCATATAAAAAGTCAATAAAATCCACAACAGAGGAACAATGTGGATGTGACAAGAGAGTACACATCTGTCCTTATCCTGACATAAAGCAAAGAAGTGCAGCACTACAGAATCAAAAATCCATCTAAACAAAACAAAACAAAACAAAACAAAAATTATATTTTTTTGGTAATTAAGAAAAATTTATAACCAGAAAAGAGGATAATATGATGGAGCTCAGAATTCAGGACCCAATCCAAACAGTACACATCTCTTCAAAAATATTTTGATATTAAACAGCAACATTCATTACATTTAAAAAATCCTGAACTTATTATTCCTTTCTAGAGCAAGCTTCTGCCAGAAAACTTGCAATAAACTGCCATTCTACTTAATAAAGGCCACATCTTTTCAATACAGGATCAAAAAGTTCAAAGATTTGAACTCCAAAAGGTTTGACTAAATGTAATTTTTTTTTTTTTGATAAATATGCGAACTTTATTAGAAAAGCATCAAAAAGATACAAAGAATACAAAAAACAGTCCCCTAAAGAAAGACTAGGATAATAAATCCTTCACAAAAACTACAAAAGCCAAAACATTAGGATCAACCAACCCCGTAACCCAATTATATAACACCATAAGCAACCGTCTCTCCAACTAAGGAACTGAATGTGACACCCCTTGGAGAACCCACCTATTGGGCTCCAACCAAAGAAGCCACATTAAGCAGTGAGAAGCTATCATCCACGCTTTCCTACACCTCCGCCCAACCCTACCCCAGCCCAACTTTGTAAAACTGCCGACACTGCGCCTGGCTGTACCCATACCAAACCAAAAGTCGCAACAAGAAGCATCCATGGCCTAGAAGCAACTGGGCAATAAATAAGCAAATGATCCACCGACTCGGTATCGCCACAACACAAACAACACCAATTTACTAAAATATGTCCACACAGCCTTAAATTATCAATGATCAGAATACGGCCTAAAGTTGCCATCCAGACAAAGAAAGCTACCTTGGAAGGTGTGCCTGAGACCCACACACATTTCCAGGGAAAGAGATTCGTCTCAACAGAAACAAGCGCATCATAGAATGAAGACACAAAAAATAGCCCTTTGGAACCCGAGCAAGACCAAACCAACAAATCCTCTTCTACACCCCCTCTGCGCAACCCATATAAGAAACCCAGCAGCTCCACGAGCTGATCCACCTCCCAATCTTGAACAGAACAGCGCAAATGAACATTCCAAACACACTCTTGTCCCTAGCCAAGCCGAACAGCCCCCACCATGACCTCACAATCTTCAGCAATCCCAAAAATCAACGGGAACATCTGGTCTAAAGGAATATCACCACACCACCTATCACGCCAAAAACGCACTCTATCCCCCACTCCAACCTTCAACCGAACCCAATGCCAAAACGCCTCCCAACCCAACCAAATGCCTTTCCAAACACCCCGACCACGAGTCAGCCCCACCCTTCTTGAACATCACCCCCCTCTACCCAAACCATACTTCGCCACAACCACCTTCCTCCATAAATGCTCCCTCTCCCACAAAACACCGCAACCACTTACCCAACAAAGCTAAATTAAACCAGACTAGCCACCTAATCCCCAAACCCCCTAACTCCTTTGGAACACACACTCGATCCCAAGCCACCAAATGGGAATGAGAAACCACCCCCTCAGCACCCCATAAAAAGTCTCGCTGCAGCTTCTCAATCCTTCTAGCCGCTGCCACCGAAATCACACGAACAAACATAAAATAAGTCGGGATACTCAACAAGACACTCTTGATCAAGGTAAGCCTCCCCCCTTTTGACAAGTATTGACGCTTCCAACTAGCTAACCTCTGTTGCACCCTTTCTATCACTCTATCCCATACCCCACAAGCCTTGAAAGAGGCTCCCAAAAGAAGACCAAGATACGATATCGACAACACCACCACTTTACACCCCAGAATTGCTGCCAAAATCAGCAACCATGCCACCTCCCCAACCACAATCAATTCAGACTTTGAAAGATTAACCCACAATCCTGACACGGCCTCAAAACACAACACACACTGAAGATGTCCAATCTGGTCTACAGCTGCATCACAAAATATAAAAGCATCATTTGCATAGAAAAGATGTGAAACCAGCAAAGACGCATGACCCGAACCCACCTCAAATCCCTTTAACAAACCGCCAGGAACTGCCTTGGACAACAAACGACCCAAATCCTGCATAACCAGAATGAACAACAACGGAGATAAAGGATCTCCTTGCCACAAGCCTCGATACATAGGAAAGAATTCTGCTAGAGAACCATTGATCAAAACAGACATCCGCACAGTCAAAATACAATAACGAATCCACCGTCCCCAATTAGCCCCAAAACCCACCCAATCCAACACATACATCCAGAAATCCCAGTTAACGTCGTCATATGCCTTCTTAATGTCTAATTTGCAAATGATCCCCTCCTTCCCGTGCCTCAACCTTGAATCCACACACTCATTGGCTACCAAGACCGCATCGAAGATTTGCCTGCCACCTACAAAAGCATTCTGAGACTCCGAAACCACCCCCGCCAACACCACTCGAAGCCTGTTTGCCAGCACCTTTGCCAACAACTTATACATACTCCCCAAAAGACTAATAGGTCAAAAGTCCCGAATATCCTCTGCTCCACCCTTCTTTGGGATCAATGCTATAAAAGTGGCATTCAAACTCTTCTCAAACTATCCCGTCTGATCGAACTGCTCAAACATAACCATAACATCCTCTTTGACCACACCCCAACAATGATGGAAAAAATATATGGAAAAACTATCTGGCCTAGGTGCCTTATCGCCAGGCATACTCCGCAACGCTGCAAACACCTCTTCTTCCGTAAATGCCCTCTCCAACATAGTACAATCCACCTCAGAGATGGCATCAAACACAACCCCATCCAACCGTGGCCTCCAGACATCCCCATCCAGCCGAAAGAGATGCTCGTAGAAGCCCACTATAGCCCCCCTGATCTTCTTTGACGACGAAAACTCCACCCCAGTTACCTGAATCTTCGACACCTGATTCACCCGTCGATGTGTATTAGCCATACGATGAAAGAACCTTGTGTTCGATCCCCGTCCTGCAGCCACAAGCATCTAGATTTTTGGCGATAGCTAATCTCCTCCATACGAGCCACCTGCCCGAAGTCCCTACGGGCCACATCTCGAAGAACCATATCCTCTCCTGACAAAAAACCCACTTCCTCTTTCTCATCCAATCCCTGTATAACTACTAAAGCGCTTGCTTTTTGAATCTCCAGCCGCCCAAACACCTCCCTGTTCCATTGCTTCAAATCAGACTTAAGGAGTTTCAACTTCCGAGAGAGGCGGGAACTGGGATCTCCAAGCACCATATAACTGCCCCACCACCCTCGAACTATCTCACCAAACCCTTTCGCCTCAAGCCACATATTCTCAAATCGAAATGGCGTCAGACCACTCCTAATCCCCCCACTATCCAATAAAACTAGCCAATGATAAAAAAACAAGCCGATGCAACCTCAATTGTGTCACCTATGAGAAATGCTCCTCCTAGTCTCCAGTAACCAGGAATCTATCTATACGAGACATAACCCTGCCCCCAGACCAAGTATAACCACCACCCTGTAACGGCAAATCCACCAAATCCAACTCATCGATAAACAAAGAGAAAGCCCGCATGGATCCTGAAACTGATGTCACCCCCTTCTTCTCCACCATACAATGCACTACGTTAAAATCACCCCCCACACACCAAGAAACCCCCCATCGAAAAGCTACACATTGTAACTCCTCCCAAAAGCTGACCCGTTTCACTCCCTTACTGGCCAATATACCCCAGTGAAGGCCTATCGAATCGATAATCATCCGCAACACTATGAAACAAACAAGATATCGAATAAGCCCCCATCTCCTCATCCTCTTTTTCCAGCACCCGCCGATCCCAACAAAGAAGAACATCCCATGCCACCTTCACCGCTGGCAAGAAAGTCCAATCCACAAAGCGTCCCCCCTCCCCAATAGCTCTTTAACTGTCTCTCTCCCAATGCATTCAACTTTTGTTTCCTAAATACACACCACATCCGCCTTAACACTTCTCAGTAGAGCTCGAACTGAAACCCTCTTCTCCCTATCATTCAAACCACGCACATTCCAAAATTAGATTTTTAACCGCATGACAACAACAATTGAGCTCCTCGACCTTTCTGACAACACAATTGTCCCCACCTTTGTGCTGATCATAATTTATCGAACACTCAAATTTACGCAACTCCCTAGCATTCTTCGTATTATGTCCTCCCGATGGCATCTCCTTTTGCAATGGAGCAACTCCCCTCCAAGATTCCTCAATGGCCGAAAATACTTTAAGAGCCTCAATTTCATGACCCTCAAAAGAAACACCCAAGAGCTGACTTACCCCAGTGATGTGAGATAACACCCAGGCCGAGACCACCTCAGGCTGCGGAGGAACAGCACCCTGAAAATCCACCTCTGTCGCAAGGCCATCAAATTTAACCAGTGTATATTACATCTATCTCAGTGATCCCTACCCCTGGCTGAACCACCAGAGCCAACTCCTCTGTCAAACAAGCCCAGCGACTTGTGTCCTCCACCTCTACTGCGATACCCTTCTCTCGAACAGCCGACACCTCCCGAAGATGCTCGCCCACTATCGGCGACCTAAATCGCGGCACTCTCCCCGAAACAACAGAACCGTCGACCTCTCAGAGATCGCCCACCATCGATCGTGGCACAACCCCCAAAACATCAGTACCTTCGGCCTGTCGAAGATTAGGTGACGACCACCCCACAGCCCCCGCCATGTCTCGTGTCGTCGACATGGATCCTAGCCTTGGATTAATCGTCTATCGAGGCCCAGATCCGTCGTTCGCCACCACTGACACAAAAGGATCTACTGAGCTATAATGGTTCGAGTCTGAACTAGAACCACTACTTGACCCACTCGGAGACCTAACAACCAGGCCTAAATGGCCCAAAACATTAAGCCCACGATTCACCCCTAAATTTCCTTCTTTTAAAACCTAGCATTGTTGACCCACCTTTTGGCCCACAGCAATTTAGGCCTCAACGTGGCCCAAAAAACCAACCCTTCCCCGACTGGACCCCTCTCGGGTTAGGTTGCCCCGCTTGCCCTTACCCTTAAAATCTCCCTCAAATCTTTGAAGATAATCACTCATGCCCAAATTTCGCACTCTATCCCCCTGATAACACCTCAAATCACATAATTCCAAGCCAAACCCATCACCGTCACACAACCCTACCACTGACACCACACACTCCACTGACAGCCCAACCTCCACCCACATCGGAAGAGTGACCGGCCACGATCTCCACCGAACCAAAATGTGTGGCGGCGTAGATTCAGAGCTCCGTACTTGCAGACGAATACAGCCCAGATCAGCCGTTGACTCGTTGGCCGCCACGAAGCCTCCACACCGGTCGCCAATATCACGGTACACCTTGTCGCCACAAAGATGGACAGGAAGACCCATCACACAAAGCCAAACGCTCTTCTCCGGAGCCGGCATCTGATTGGAAGCGCAAAGAGCCAAAGTCGACCATCACTCCAAGTTCAGATCGCTCCCCTTAACAGTCCACCGCCACCTCATCAGAGTCTGCCTCACGCCTTGACGAGAACACAAACAAAAAAGCCTGGTTCCCTAACAAACGTACCTCCACCTTGCCTGAAGACTTCCACCACCAGTTGACCCAAGCACACATAGCCCCCAAACCCACATGTCTCCCCACCATACCCACCAAAGATCTGTCCAGCATCTTGAACCAGCCCACTTCAGTACAAGGCGTCGCAAAGTCCCCATCAGAATCAACCTTGCCAAATGGAACTTCCAACTGTGCCTCCTTCACCATCGCTACTCTTCAAACCAACAGACCGTCTCACCCATCCATCCCCCATTTTGAAGCCCTCCATAACCAAAGCCAAACCCTCCCAACCATCCCCATAATCTGACATAGGAATGAAGACTTGCTCCCTTCAGACCCCCACAGTCACCACTATTTGGACAGAAGACCCTCCTCTGGCCTCCCCACGAACCCACACTGCTAAACTCGTCTACCTCCACTAAGGCAACCTAGATACCAGAGATGAACTAGTACGTGCAATGCCATCATTAGTTTCTTCACAAGCCAGCATATATCAAACCCGACCAAAACAACAGCCTGTCGGAGCCCCTGACCTCTCCACAATCGACTGACTTCGACGACGTATAGAATCCACCAAAGACTCCTCTAACTCAAACGTGCGACCACCAAAGAAGAGGATCCGCCGGCGCAAGCCGACTTCATTTGCCGCACGAAACATTAGGTCATTCCAAACCTACAACTCCTACAAATTGCATAAATAACTTATAATAAACCTCAGCCATATCATTCAAAAATTTGATGTTCAACCCTAATCTTAACCCAATCAATCACAAACCCTGTTAACTTTAGCCCTAGCCTACGTTCATGATTATAAGACAACCAATGTTACATTGACTCTTCTCAATTTCTGAAGTACCTATGTTGGACACTTTAACACTTGGGTAAAGATATGTGATGTGTGTTTTGATATGCCTAGTTGGAGGTGCACCAAACAAGTTTGTATAAACAATCGAGTTTACTATAAAACTTCTATTTTATTATATTACTATACATAAAAATTATTTTATTTTATACATAGAATATATTTTTTGGTTTGTAAACATTATTTTATCCTAAAAAATAATAGAAGTGTTTAACAAATATGAACTATGTGTCTTGGTGTCCTTGACATGAGAATTAGATGGATCTGGCACTTGGACACAAACCTACACCCAACCACTATACCCAAGTCCATGTAACATAGAGGGCAATACTGCTTGACATCTCATCAATGGTTGACCAAGTACAGAACTTAAGTCTAAACAGATGTTATGCTGATTGAATCCTTAAAAATCTCTCATCCAATCAGCATAATAAGTCAAGCAAAAAGTCATTACAAATACGAAACCTTTGTTTTGCACATAATCTGGCCAAAAGAGAAACTCAAATATCAACTAAGCAACTTATTGATGCCCACATAACCTGAGAATCAAAATATCGATAAACAAAGAATAAACAATGACATCAAACATATACCAAGGACATTCAAAACATAAACTGAAAGAACCAGGTTAACAAGAAATTATAAAATAATCAACAAATAAATAGAAAAAAAAAAAAGTAGTCAGAACTAGCAAAACATCTTTGTCAACTTACGGAGAAAACTTTCCATCAACCAACTTGAAGCGTCCAATTTCATATATGCAGATGGGCGTTCCTTCCCATATCTAATGCAAAGGAGGGGCAACTCAGTAAACATGGAAGAATTTAATAACATGGAAACCTGACTTTATAGAGCTTTACAAATTTGAAACTCACATCCCACACTATTGTTTTTCCGTCATATCCAGCGCTCATAGCTATTCGGGGGTTGAAAGGATGAACATCCAAAACATAGGTCTACCAAAACACAAGTAACATTGTCAGAGATGACCAAATAACAAGCAGACAAACTAGGGGCGACATAAGCAACAAACAATTGCATCAGTGAGAACTGCAGCAAAATCAAAGAAAAGTAAATAAATAGATGTCTGATTCTGGTGACAGAAATCAGGACAACAGGGACATGAAGCTCTGCCATATTAACGTCTGATTTGCAGAGGATGAGGGTCACACAAAGTCTCAAGTATAATCAGTAAAATGTAGGCCCTCTCATAGACTACTTAATACCTATTCCATAAAAAGAGCTCACAATGCTGGCCAATGAGGAAACAGATTCCAGCAAGAAAATTGACCATCACTATCAACATCTAGTGCTTAACTTATCATTGCTATATAGAAGTTCTTCATAGCACTATATAACTATGAAAAGATTAAGCCCACTCTAAGGAGTTAGCTACATTCAACTTCAAAGGGAAAATTTTTGCAATTGGTTGAAATCATTTTTACATGTAGTGTGTGCATATATAGGTGGGAACACAAAGAGCACTAAGGAGTCCCCAAGTGCAAAAATGTAAAACGGAACTAAAATGCAAATCCATCTCTGCACACTTCTATACACACCAAAATTTTGTTAGTGAAAACCAGAACCTCGTATACATTTTTGTTTAAAAAAAATATGTAGGGTATCGTCGGCCAGCATGTACGCACAAGACAGTCCCTACGGCAGAACAAGCCTTCTGAAACAAGGTTTATGCCTTGCGGTACGTGGCCCAAAGAGTTTTGGCTGGCGAGGGAAATTGAACCTAAGACCTTGGAGGGAGCACACCCCCAAGTCCCAGGCCTCAGGCCTCTTCCACAAGGCCAAACCCTTGGGGTTACCTCGTACATAATGTTATCTACTCTAATTTCTATTCTATTATATTGTAAAAAAATCTATTCTAATTTCTATTATATAAAGCGAATACATGGGTTTGTCTCACAAGTAGTTTTGGTTTCTCGAGTTAAGAATTCCTTGACTGCATTTGGCAAAATTCTAATTGAAACGAAAAGTTTGTGCAGTTTAAAACTAATGTGATCATGGATATGCTTACATATACAAGAAATACTTCAAAATCTAAAGATTTTAGTTCAAATTTTGCAGAACTAGTCACCTTGTTTGGTTTAGACTGATTTTCTGAAAATTGAGCTTTTCAAAAGATGGTATAAGCTGATGCCTTATTCTAGTCATTAGAGCAGAAGAAATTATCAATATAATGTAAGAATATCATTCTCGTAAGAAGTTGCCACACGACAATGATTTTGATGGTGCACTGAAAAAAGAAAAAATAACATAAAAAAATAAAATCTACTTATTCAACATATTCTTATATCAAATCTCATCATCTATCACCAGTATGAGACAAAGGAGGTGAAATCAAGTTAGATGGCATATCCATTACAGAATTTTTGTTCACAACGTAGATTTTTATTGGCATTACTAAAGCATAATGTTGGCAAGTAAAGGGGCAGCTATAATATGAAAGGCAACGATACAGCATCCATTACATGGCGCGGAAAGGTCATCTGATGAATATCTGTCAGTCTGTACAGAACGTATTCAGAATAACAAGGCAATGAAACTAAGCAAGAAATACTTAAGACATCCAGTTATCCCGCATTGTAAAATAGGACTACTACAGAATTACCTTCTCCTTCTCTTATCCTTTTCAGAAAAATCAAAATGCAAATTGTAAAGATTAAATGTGTACACCACTTACAGAATCACTATGACCAGTCAAAGAATGAACCAAACTACCATCAACAGCATTCCAGACACAGATTCTGCAATCTGCATAATTAGAACAATGTCATCTGCAAATTTTTTATGAAAGATTCAAACTAAGGTTTGAAACAAGTTTTAGAAATTTTAAACACAAACACATACAAAGCACTCTATGTTCACATATCAGTATATACAGAAAGGCAACCAAACTCACATGGAGAATGACGAGTCCCATCCCAGTGGGGAGGTGCTGAGGTGACACCTGACATAATTAGACAATAGATGCATTCGAAACTAAAAGAAATTTGTCTACTCTCTAATTATTCCCCTCTATTGGGTGCTTGAAATCTCAGTTTTCAACTTTTTACTAGAGTCAATGTCCTAATTCTCAAGGTTGCCAGACAAGGACACCACCACATAATAAACTCACTCTCAGAAGTACAAGAAGTCCTCCAATACAGCATGCCATGCCGAACTGCACATCTGAATCTACTTATGTACACAAAGCCGACCAAGACTCAAAACCTAGGAATCATGGATACGAACAAGGGGCACGGCAATTTCAAATAAATCAAGGCACGGACACGAAGGGGATATTGCAAAATTTTCATTGCAGCACATTGCTTTTAAATTGCTAAACAATTCATCCAAAATAATGAGAACTACTCAACATCACACTTAGCGCAGATAGGAGAATTACAATAAGAAAAATCAAGTTATCAACAGCAATATCCTCTAAAAAGATCTGCCTATAGGGTAGTTCCTACCAATCTAGACCATGGATATGGGTTTAGTTTCAACCCTCTGAGATTTCTTTAAATAAAAGAATATATAAATATATTTCATCAGTGATTAAGGGGGAAAATCCATGAGAAAATGGTGCAAACAGTCAAATTTGATGAGTGCCAACTGCCAAGAAAATGTTAGAACATAACACCGAGAAGGATAAAAAAAGAAACAAACGAAATCAGTAATGTACAGCCAGCTGAATAATGTATCCTATTATTTTTATTATAAATTAAAACCTATATAGGAAAACCAGGGGAAAAGCCCATGTATATAAAATGGATATGAGAACCAGTCACAATAGAAAAACAGGAGCATAATAATTAACCGATAATTTTCCAGAGGATAAAATTATATGAGAAACACAGCAAACGTATTCTGTTATACACTGATGTGCACACGAGCATCTTACCCATGATAGCAGCAAGGACAAAACGATTGTCTAAACTCCACACAATCATATTCACACCGCGAGGAGTTGGAAGAATCCTCTGGCGTGGACCACCTCGTGGAGGTTGAGGAGGCATTGGCGGTGGTGGAACTTTCAAATGATATGCACGTGTCCACCGTCCAACCTTCCCCTAAAGAAAAAAAAAAAGAAAAAAAGGAAGAAAAAAAAAAAAAAGCAAAGCAAAAATCAAGATACTAGTCAAATCAAGTTTAAATTTAACCCATAGATCTTCATGGTCAAGAGAATAAAATGGAACACACCCAAGGACATGAGCAGCAAGCAACTTAAACATGAATACAGAAGTCAAGATAAAAAAGCACATGAAAGAAGAGCTCACATGTGATCTACGTGACTTCGGAATCCAAATGATTGCACTACCATCGCGAGAACAGGTAACTATATTATCATGGTTAAACCTGAAATGTAATGAGCTCATGATTATGCTTTTAATATATATGAAGCAATTATAGAACGTATGATGAAATTTCAACAACGACAACAACAGCAGCAAATAGACCTTATACGTTTTGATGAAGTTACAAAAAATACAAACGCACCAAGTGTTTTTAAATTTCGGAATATTCTCTTCCTTCAATGTGTCGACCATAGAGAATCTAGACGCCACATTGCAGCCACTGCATCATGAGCATGCATTGTCAGCATGCAAAAGTCAATCAAGGAAAAATGGAAGACAGAGTGGGGAAAACAAACCTGAATTGCACATAATTGACATCATTCTCATGCCCGACTAAAATATCAATCTCATGATTCGGCTCTGACTCATCTGTGTTTGATTTATAAGCACTCCAGACCTGCACGTAAATAGCTCTCCTTTAGGATTAGATTTTTTAATAGCTACGTAGATTTCACTATGAAACGTTTGCATGAAAACTTCATCTACAAGAGACAAAATACGGGAAGAAGGATCAGAAAATATATGGAAAATCAAATAACCCGGAGAAAATATTCAGATGTACCCTTGCAAGAGTATCTGAGCTACCAGTGACAAAGACAGTTCCATTAGCATTGAATGCGCAACAAAAAATCTGATGGCTCCGTTGACTAGCACTAGAAGATGGACCATTGTTCTTTGCTGCACCTGTCCGTATTTAGTACATAAGTCGTTTCACCAATAAATCAGTTGGTAAATAACCAGGCCAAAACAAAGCATTGACTAACCAGCTATAGAATCAAGAGGCCTAGGAACATATATACGTGGAGTGAACTGAGAGTATCTGGCATCCCAAATCCTACATGTTCCATCATCCGACGACCTACAAAGGAATAAAAAATACTAAAATAATTTACAGAGAGAAATGAACCTAAAAACAAAGATTCTGATTGCTAACTATGGGTCCCCCAGTTTAGAAGGGGACTGCAGAATAGGAATGTCTTCTATTCCATGAAAGGCTTGTTTGAACTGATTTATACTATGTTTCAGTCCAGGAGGGGGCTCAGGATGTGCTTGCTTGGGAAGCAACTAAAAACAATTTGTTCTATGTTGTCTTTCTAGCAGAGGACAGAGGTTATGTAAGCAGGGAGATCTAAAGTACACAATCCCATGAAAGGGATACAAATCTTCAAAGTTATAGTGAAGACAAATTCATAAAACAAACAAAACAAAAATCTACACCTAACCAAAAAAATCTATATAACGATGCTCAATGAAGTTAAAAAGTAAAAACAACTCTCAAGGCATTAAACTTACGATAGAAGCTGGTATGCAGAGTTTGGTCTAGGACTAAATGCAATGGCAGTAACAGCTCCAGTATGACCACGCAAAACTGAAATTGGCAGCCCATCGGGTAAACGCCACTATCAAAAACAAAAGGGAATAATCAGATAATCAATGAGCAAATTTAGAGAGAGAGAGAGAGAGAACCAATGAGCATATTTATATTGAAAAATAAAAGAAACTCACAACTCGGATGATGTAGTCATTTGACGCAGAAGCCACCAAAGTGTTGTTAGAGCTTACAGCCAAGTCAGTAATATCACCCTTTCAACATTTATGATGAAATATGAGGATTATAGCACCAGGTGGAAAAAAAAAAAACACACACACACACACACACATATATAATTATACACACACACAGAAACAACAGGTGAATTCTGTTTGCTGGGATGTTAACTCACTTCATGTCCACGACAGCTGGCCAAACAATAAGCAGTTTCCATTGACCAGATTTTTACTAGGCGATCATCTGAGCCAGTAATAACGTATCTCCCTGATCGATCAAATATGGCTGCATGCAAGCAAATTTCAGATACAACCCAACACCATCAGTCCCCAGACCAAGATTTATATTCACAAAATTTGAAAGAGAGACAAGAACAAGTATTGACACGACCACATTAGTTGAAGTAGAAAAAGGTAAATATGTTAGGTGAGCAAAGATAAATGGTTGACATAAACAAGCATTGTGTTGATGACCATCCAACAATAAATGATGCAACTTTACTCCTGAACATAATCTTTCTAAAAAAGCACGAAAGGGTACATATATAACAATGCCCATAACTGTATAGATTCCAGGCACAATCATCGATTTGGAGTTGCTCCCACATAATACAGGGAAAAAGAACTGTTTCTGTTTTAATGGTGTTGCAAACTCTGATTCAAATTAAAATCAGAGTTTATCCCCAGAGTTCACGTGACATAGTATTATCCTGTAATAGGGGTGGAATACAAAACAATGAAATATAAGAGACTGTGCTTCATTCATATTCCAACCAAACCAGTACTCCTCCTAATAACAACAAATAAAATGTTTATATATACATATATATTTCACCAGAATATCCACCATCAAGTGCAATTTCCTCAACAACCATAAAGCCTAAGAAGTAGTCTTACCAGCTTCAAATGTAGACTCCATGAACAAGCAGAAAATGATCGAAGTGCAGAAATAACATAAGTAGCAACAACACAAACTCTAGAAGAAGACTGTGAAGGAAGATTACCAGAAATTTTAATAAAAAGCTAAACAAAACAAAGCCTCAGCGTAAGTAATGTTTAAGTTCGCATTTCATGACTTGCATAATTTGGAATCTAGATGTGCTTGGCATCCCCAAGAAGTTCCAATGGAAGTCAGGCTAAGTATCAATATCATCAGTCATGTAGGGAAAAAATTAGAAAGTAAATTTCTCGTAGTAGCCGACCCCATTTGATGGGACTTAAGGCTTGGCTTGGTTTGGTTTGGTTTGGTTTGGTTTGGTTTGGTTTGGTCTGGTCTAGTAATTGCAAAAGATGCTTCCACAAGTTCACTCCCAAAGCATGGGCTAAATTTACCTAGATATACTCCTTGTCAAGTTTACTCAATGATACAAGCTATATGTGAACAAAGAATCTGAAAGGCTTAAGGTAACCTAGTACAATTTGATAGTATTAGTAATTAACCATTCATGCTATGATTTTGTTATTTATACATGTCAATTATCTTAAAAGTCTAGATGTTGACTTTATACTTGAAAAGGGAAGGAAGAGAGGAACCTTACCACAATAGACAGAATTTAGGTGCCCTCTAGTCCTTTTAATATTTTGCATCTTCTGCACCATAGTAGAGGGTTTTGCAATGGCATAACATGCTGCACGAATGGATGGTGCACGATGGTGTCTTGTGAAACCACCACCAATTTCCCTCAAACTCAGGCCGCGCACCTGATCAGCTTGCATGTGGGGCCAACGCAGGAAAGTCGGGGGTGGTTTTGTTCCATTGTTTACCTTATTTTGATCATCTGGAGAGAGAGAGAGAGAGAGAGAGCATTAGTGGCTAGCAAGAAATATAACAAGGGAGAGATTGGACAGGAGGGAACTCTTTCCATAACAGTATGAACTCAGAACAGTAATAATAACTAAAAATGGTCCACATGTTTCAAAAGGGAAATAAATTATTTCATGTTCTTCAATAGATGGGTTAGTGTTTATTTTGTCAATAAAACATATATGACTCCAGGAATCAAAGGTGTCCCGTGCAAATACATATAATGCTCAATACTCAAAGTATCATAAGAAATGTCATCACATACGGCTTAGAAGCGAAAAAGAACCAGTTCCCACAAGAGTAGGAACGGAAGCAGCACCAAAAGTACCCCCACCAACCATGCATCCAGACGGAGTAGACACATTCAATATCAGTTGCTTCAGAAGCTTTACCAAATGATCCTTTTCAACATGAGGATACCTATAGAAGCACAAAAGATGACCATAATCAATCAAATATACCACCAAAGGAGGGAGGGAATGGGACAACAATTCAACATATCCGAACATGCACCTGGCAACATCGTATGTTAATTCATGCATACAGGAAGATACCTCAAAATTATTATTTAAATTGTCTATTTGTGTGGAAGACTACAAATTGTTCAAGTAACTAATTAGCACAAAAACAATATAATGTGAACATCGTAAAAAGTTGATAGAAACAAATGTTACAACTTGGAGTTACAAGAAGCATAAATACCTCTCCACCAACTTATTGTAACTTAATGGAAAAGACAGGCCATCATCATTTTCATCCCCGCTATGCACTCCACTCCTGGAATACCAAGCATGATACCTTCTAGGTAAAAGTTGATGTTCCAAAAGCTCATTCCAAAACTGTCCATAAGTCCTGTGACAAGGCCCAGCTGATAGGAAATGCATAATCAGAAAATAAACCTCTCTCAGGTCAATATCTACATCAGTCTCTGCATCTGGACTTGTAAGCCTAGCTTTCTCATTTTCCTTCTTAGAAAAACTCAACGGTTTCATATTCACAGAAGGTGCATCACAAGAAGGAACATATTTCCGCAGCGCCATATTTCCTACAACAACAGACAGAGTTCATAAAGCATTTAATTTAGAACATACATGAAGAACAAAAACCCAACAGAGTTTAACATACAATGCGATCTTATCATGGTTCAAAATTTTGACCAAAAAAATGGATTTGATAGAAACCCAAAGAAAGGTAAGAATTATTTTCTTCTTTTGTATCACATAAACTGATAAAAGTAAAACATCAAGCACATCCAGGAAATTCCATCAATGCCCCAGCAATTGAAAAACTGTTAACAATTCCTACTGGTTGTGAGTAATTATGGTCAGAGCTATCATGATTGAACGAACTAGTGAAATTTGGATTTAATGCAGGCTGAAATGAAATAAACCAAACCAAACAAAGCCTTAAATCTCATCAAATGGGGTCAGCTACATGAATCCTTCTTCTTCACGTGACCCTATCAAAGACCATTTCATTAATCAAATTAAGTATATCTCTATTACTATTTATAACGCTAGCCAATATTAATCTAAACCAATCCCGTCCCCTAACACTTCCATCTACCGTTACAGCATCGCATCTCTTCACTACTGCTTCTGTTGGTCTCCGTTGAATATGACCAAACCATCTCAATCGATTTTCTCTCAACTTATCTTCTATTGGTACTACTCCTACCCATTCCCGAATACACTCATTCATAATTCTGTCTTATCTAGTCTTACCACACATCCACCTTAGCATCTTCATCTCAGCCACACTCATCTTATCTACATGTTTCTTGGTTGCCCAACACTCCATCTCATACAACATAGCTGGTCTAATAGCCGTTCTATAGAACTTACCTTTTAGTCTAGTGGGTATTCGTTAGTCTAGTGGGTATTCGTTTATCGCACAATACCCCAGAAGCACTTCTACACTTACACCATCCCGCCTTAATCGTATGGCCCACATCTACATCAATCTATCCCGCTGTTGTGATAATCAACCCTAAATAACGAAAATATTCACTCTTAGGCTGTTCTTGGTTCTCAATCTTCACTTCTCCTCTGCTTTCATTGTTACTGTTACTAAATTTACACTCCACGTACTCTGTCTTAATTCTGCTTATCCGGAATCCTTTAGATTCAAAAGTTGTTCTCCAAATCTCCAACTTTGTGTTAACTTCTTCTCTAGTCTCATCCACTAGCACAATATCGTCTGCAAAAAGCATACACTATGACACGTCATTCTGAATATTTCTCGTCAACTCGTCCACAATTAAAGCAAAAAGATAAAGACTTAAGGTAGATCCTTGGTGTAACTCTACAGTGATAGGAAATTCATTTGTCTCTCCAGCTGGCGATCTAATAGTGGTCACCACCCCTTCATACATGTCCCTAATCACGTCAATGTAACCTTTTGTCAGCCCTTTCTTCTCTAACACCCATCATATTATATCCCGGGACACTCTATCATATGCTTTCTCAAGGTCGATAAACACCATATGAATGTCTCTTTTTTTTTCTTTATACTTTTCTATTACTCTCCTCAAAAGATAGATCGCTTCCATTGTTGACCTACCAGGCATAAACCCAAATTGATTATCTGACACCTCTATTATTTCTCGCAATCGGCGTTCTATCACCCTCTCCCACACTTTCATTATATGACACATTAGCTTGATTCTTCTATAGTTGTTGCAATTCTGAACATCACCTTTATTCTTATGATTATTTCAAATTTAAACTCCAGACTATTACTGAATGCTAATCTCATCATCCTGATTCTTTGTCAATATTCTAGTTATTCTCAGCAATTGCACTTCTATACTATTCATGGAAAACTTTATAACTAATATAAGATCCCATTACCAAATTAAAGGTGTCTTCATGATAGTGGGACACATAGCCTTCACTTTAGGCTTCCAAAGCCTATTTATTATATTTGTTTATCCATAAAATGGACATAGTAAATTCATCAGGTCTCTAAGCCTTGTCCCCTATCACACTCAAAAACAGCTAACCTAATCTCTTCCCCATTAAAAGATCTTTCCAACCAATTACCCTCAATGGCATCATCCAATAATGGAAAACAAGCTTATGTTCTGCTCTTACTCCCATCTCATCATCCTCTGAAAATCCCCATTTCTATATACCTCAAACTCAATGTTAAAGAATCTACAAGAAAGATGCCATAAACGAGTAGTTAGGGATGCCCTTAACTTAATGTTTTCTCAACTTAAGCTTTGAGTCTCTGACAACACATCTGGCTAAGAGTTAGTGGTTTAATTGAAACTAAACATGGAATTCAAACTGGCCAATGCATGTAGGCTCCTATAACTCCCCTTCCAGCTTTTCCATGCATCCTCACATCAAAGCTGACAAATTATTTAATCCATACCCTCCCCCCACCAGCCTACCTTTCTAACGTACTGTTACAAATTTGACTATTATCACTTGCATTGGCCCATGATATCTTGTCCATTCAAATCAATTGTCTCTAACCCCTAACTGTAGCATGTAATGATGAACCCACAAAAAGAAACCTGACCCATGATTCATTTGTGCATTTTCATTGAGTGACACTATCAAAGATCTCAGCATTATGGAAAAAAGGCAATTAACAACCATGAAAATTGATAAATGCATAGTGAAAATTAGGCATAAAATACATCTTAAACAATGCAACACACAAGTGCCTAATGTAAGCAATTGAAGAACAAAACATATAATAAAATTAAAACCCGGATTAAAAAAAAAAACGAACCTTTCAAATGCTATGAAGAAGTTAACCGGAGGGACAATCACCAGAAACCCGAAATTGACCTCCGCGGTTCCAAAACCCTGAGCCACAATAACCCATAATCCACTGCAAAATCAAAGAAACCCCCAAACTAAAAGGGTCATTTTTCACTTCACAGCACCACAAAACAATCAAAATGCACATTCAAACAAGGAATGTTGCAAAACCCAAATGAGATCCAATCGAAGACATGCAAGCAAAACAAACAAAACCTAAAATACAAAATGCTTTCAATTCAATTGAGAGAATAAATGGAAGTACCTTCGGTGGGAAACACAACGTCGAGCTTTCCTGGTTGTGAATCTAACGAATGGGATCGACAGAGTTGGAAGAATTCAAGAGAGAGAAAGGTATATATATGTATGGGTTTGAGTGTATAGAGAGATAAACAACAGTGAAGGCATGAGAGGAGGAATTTAGATTTGTTGGAGGGAGCTCGATATTTTTGTCTTCGGGCTCTGTAGTAGTTGGCGTTAGAGAGAGAGAGCAAGAGAGATGGAAACGAGAGAACAGCGAGCGAGAGAGAGAGAGAGAGAGAGAGAAGGGTTAAAGCAAGCAAGCAAGCGTTTTTATGCCCTCTAAAAACATACTTTGGGAACAAAATGGAAATAAAAATTAAAAAAAATAAAAAGATAATGTGAGGAGTTATCCTACGCGGGAATGTGCAGCGTGGACACCTAGACACTGCCAAATCAGAACATTTTGTGCTTTAACCAATTGTACTTACTTCTTGCTGTATTTTTGGCAATTTTAGTGTACTTTTTTTAACTTAAAAATTTATAATAAAAATATAAATACTTATTTTGCTTTTAAATAATTAATTTTTTAAATTTATTTATGTCTAACAAATTGTAAATAAAAAATGAACAAAAAATTTAAAAAAAAAAAAACAATTATAAGTACTTATTTCACATAATCTGCACCAACCAACCCCTTTACAGTCCTTTAAATTTTAGATTAATTTGATTTTTGAAAGTTGAAATAACTTTGTTGACTTTTTTTCTATATATGCTTTTAGCATCTCTTGGAAATTTAAAAAAAAAAAAAACATTAGAAAAACAATGACTATATTGAAAAAATAAATAAACCCGTCTACTTTTATTTATTTATTTATTATTATTATTACTATTATTTTATTTTTTTTTGTATGTTCAACATCTTAGGCCAAAACAACTAAAAGAATATTTATGTAATATACCATATCATGATTATTTTCCCATTTCCCATTGAAGAACAAAAAAAAATGAAATGGACACACATATTGAACTACCTAGATCAAATAAGATTTGGTTGGACTAAAAATTAAAGAGAATGTTTAATCTTTGATTGTTTCATTTAATTTAACCTTCGTTTGGCAATGACTTTTTTAGTTAATTTTTAAATTTTTTTTAATTTTTTTAGCCTAAGACATTTTTTTTCGTTTGACATTCTTGATTGGCTTTTTAGTTTTGGAATAATGGATTTTTTTTTTTTTTGCCCTTTTGTAATTTTTTGACTTTTTTTTATCCTTTTGTGATTTTTTAACCCAACTTAAAAACCAAACAACCTCTTAATATAATATTTGAAAAAATTGGTCTAAGATCTTTACACAACTTTTGGTAGGAGGAAAGGTCCGCAATAATATTTTTCTGATGCCTAAGGACCTTCAACCTTATTTTAGGTTGTAAAATACCTAATTTACCCTTCTTTATAAAATACGTTTGTTTGGATTTTGGCAAACTGAATATTCAATTGCTGTTTTGTAGAAGATTTCATGAGGGATGGACTTCACGGTGGAGATTTCGTAGGAGATTTTGTAGGGATTTTGCAAGTGTTACAATGGACTCGACGATGGAGATTGCTATGATCGTCTAGCTGTTGCAGTGGTGTTGATTGTTTTTGTTTTGATTTTCAATGGAGTTGAATCAAGTATGTTTTCGATGGAGATTTCATATGGATTTCGATTTTTGATTTGAATTGTATGTAAAGATTCCGATTTCATATTAGTTTTTCGAGTGTATTTTGCATTAGGATTTTGTTTTCAGTTTTGATTAATTTAAAATAGAGGTCAGCTTAGTGAAGTTGTTTATGAATTTTGGAGTTGATTTTTCATTCTCTGTTGTTGATCAATTTTAGAAAGAGGTCAGCTTGATAAAGTTGATTTTGATTTTTGGAGTTCATTTTTCATTCTTTGTTTTTTTATCAATTTCAAAGAGAGTTGATAGTGGAGTTGATTTTGATTTTTAGAGTTCATTTTTCGTGCTCTTTTTTCATCAACATGCTTATCAATGATAAGTTTTGTTCTCTATTTTTTTAAACCAGAGATAAGTGAAAATTTCTTATCATTTTTTGTTCTCTAAGTTTTGTTCTATATTTTTTTCTGCACTTTTGTTGGTAGTCTAGAGAAAATTATAAGTTTGTTATTATAATCTAACGAAAATCACAGAGAAAATTATAAGTTCATATGGACATATAATTATAAGTTTCTAATGCAGATAGAATCACAGAAAAAATTGTAAGTTTGTGTTTCAATGAAAATCACAGAGAAAATTGAAAGTTTGTAATCCAGTAAATATCACAGAGAAAATTGTAATTTGTTATGGACATGTTATTATAAGTTTGTTATTTTTTATTTTCTCAATTGAATGTTTTGTGAGTATAACAGATCTTCTCTATCAGTTTCTCTAAGTTTTTGTGGAATAGTTAGCATTTTTGTCAATTTGATGTTAATGTTTTTTTTATTTTTGTGATTTTGAAAGCGAATATAAGTTCTTAATTTCTCTGGACATTTATTTGTAATTCAGAGAAAATTATAAGTTTGTCATTATAATTCCGAAAAAATCATAATTTTATTTGGACATGTTATTATAATGTTGTTATTTTTTATTTTTAATGTTCTCTAGACTAGATATATGGATTGAGGATTTAATTGAATGTTTTGTGATTAAATTTGAATGTTTCATTTGAGCAAAAGTTATTTTTTGTTTTTTTCCTTTTAGTTTAGATGGACAGTACAGTATTTTTTTTTGTTATCTTGAAGGTGCATATAAGTTCGTAAATTTCTCTGGATTTTGATTTGAGTCCAATACTATACAATCACACAGAGAAAATTGTAAGCTTGTAGTCCAGTGAAAATTACAAAGAAGCTTATAATTTCATAACAGATATTCTGTGTGATTTTTTTCTATGATTGTGTTTAATAGTTAACATTAAATTTCTCTGTGATTCTCTCTGGATTCATTAACACTATGTTTGGGAACTTAGGAGAGAAAAGAAGAGAAAGGATTACTTAAGTAATAAGAGAAAAGAAAAGAAAAGAAAAGAAATAATTGTGATTTCTCTCCTTTTTGTTTGGATAAGGAAAAAATAAAATAAAAGAAATGATTGTGATTTCTCTCATTCTTGTTTGGTTAGGTTTCATTAAGAGAAAAGAAAATAAATTATTTTATGTTATATTACCAAAATAACCTTTTTATATTTTCAATCATTTTATTTCTTTTATTTTTATAAGGACAAAATTGGTATCATGAAAATAGTGGTTTCTTTTTTCTCTCAATCTCTCCACTTGTGGGAAGATTGAAAATGAGGCTTATAAGAGAAATGAGTTTCTCTCCATTTCTCTCAATTTCTTCTCATTTCTCTCTACTTAGGTTATCCAAACAAATAAGAGAAATACATATCATTCCATTTCTTTTCTTTTCTCTCAAATCACTCAATCCAAACATAGCGTAAGTTTTCTGTGACTTTGTTTTTGTTATCTTGAAGGTGAATATAAGTTTGTAAATATCTCTGAACTTTTATTTGGGTCCAGAGAAAATTATAAGATCGTTATTATAATCTAGAAAAAATTATAATTATTAGAAATTTCTTTGGACTTTTATGTTGTTCTTGTGAAGTGTTTTTATATTGAACAAGTTATTTTTCGTGTTTTTTTTTTCAATTTCGATGGACAGTGCAGTGTTGTTGTTGTGCAAATATGGGAATGATACGATTGTCATTAATGTTTTATGTAAATTGAATTTTGAGGAATTGGTTGACATTTTATGTAAAACATGGGAGAATTTGAAACCTAAGACGATGCGTATTTCATATTCTATTGTGGGCCATTCAAATTGCATGGTTCAAAATAATATTTATTTTTTGAATATGTTGAGGGTTGTTTGTGCATATGGTATTGATATAGTTGATGTTTCAGTTATTAGGTGTAGTACTTCTGATCAAGAGGATGAAATGGGGTCTAATTGGGTAGATGTTGTGCATGGTAAATGTGATAGGCTAGTGGCTATTGAAAGGAATTTACTCTCTAAGTTTTGTTCTCACTAAGAAAAGGTGTTATTGTCAGCTGGTTGGCGAAATAATTTTACGAGTGTTGGACAAAGTTTGAGGGTGGTGTGGTTGAGTTTCGTACTGTTTTATGCAAGTATGCTATTAAGGTTAATTTTCAGTTTACGTATGTTAAAAATGACAAGCTGAGAGTTACGGCAGAATGTGCATATAAGGTTGTCAAAGAAATGAAAAAACAAGTATGGGGTCTCAATCAGTTATAACTGTGGTTGGTTGGGGGTTAAAAAAGCAAAATGTAGTACATATAGGGATTCTTGTTTATCATTCGATCAATTACGGTAGTATTTTGATAAGGCATTGAAGAACAATACAGGTAGTCGTTTTGAGTTAGATTCTGAATATAACAAACGTTTCAAAAGGGTGTTTGTGGCTTTTCATGCATATATTGCTGCTTTCAAATATTGTCGGTCATTGTGGTTTCTTGATGGAATATTTTTGAAAGGACGATACAAACGAGTTATGCATGCTGCGACGAAGAAAAATGGGAATGAAAGTAATTATAAATATATCTAATTTTCTCTAAGTATGTGAATTTTCTATACATATGGGAATTGAGTGAATTTTTTATTTTTGTGGTTATGTTTTGTGATTTTTCTCTAACATTTTGAATTTTCTCTGGAGGTGGTCATTGTTTGAATTTTCTTTGGAGGTGGCCACTGTGTAAATTTTCTCTGGATGTGCCACTGTGTGAATTTTCTCTTGATTTGTCAGTGTGTGAATTTTCTCTAGATGTTGGCACTGTGTGAATTTTCTCTAAAGTTGGTGACTAGGTGAATTTTCTCTGGATGTTGCCATTATGTAAATTTTTAGTGAATTTTCTCGGGATGTTGCCACTATGTAAATATTTTTTGGATTTGGCCACTGTGTGAAGTTTCTTTGGACTTTGGAAGTGTCAAATTTCTCTAATTATTTATTGTTCTAATTTTCTCTACATCTAATATGCTTGTTCCTATTTGTTTTGTAGGTTTTTTTTCTATAACTTTTGTCGTTGTTGATGTTGAGAATAAAGACAAGTGGTGTTGGTTCCTTGAACATTTATGTAAAGTATTGGGATCGGAGAGGGTGATAAGTTTCATATCAGATCGACATTGTGGTATTGTGGAAGGAATTGCTATCATGGATTTTGTCTTGAACATCTAAAGAGAAATTTGAGAGATAGGTTATCATGTGAAAATATAATTTTGGTTATGGAGACGATTGTGTGCAAGTTTTCAAAATATACATATGCACAAATAAAGGCATCATTCCATTTCAAGTTAAATGAATTAAAAAGTGAGGAAGGAGACATTGTAAGTGTTTTCTTGAGAAGTTTACCATATAAAAATTGGAATGATGCATATTTTGAGGGGAAACAATATGGTGAAATGTATTCAAATGTTGCTGAGTCATTCAATTCATGGATACGAGAAGCTCGGCAATTGCCAATAACAAATTTGATGGACATGATACGATTGCAAATCATGAATATGAGGTCTGATAGGAGGCTGTTTTCTAGTAAATGGGATAAAGTTCTCTATCCTCGTATGAATAGTGTGTTGGAGAAGGCTTTCATGGATGGGAGGACATGGAATGTGAGTTTATCATCTGATAATGTGTTTGAAGTGCATTGTTTTCCTTCGGTTATGGTTGATCTTGGGTTGAGAACTTGTTCACGTCAAAAATGGAAAATAAATGGGTATCCATGTCAACATACTGTTGTTGCCATTTTTAGGAGTGAAAAGAATTTAAATTCATTTGTTGAACCATTTTTTCATACTGATATGTATCGTCAAGCATACTCGTTTTCGATTGGGCCAGTTTTAACTGTTGAAAAACTTGTGTGTAGCATTGATGATGCTATGATTTTACCTCCATTGAGTAAGAGACTTGTTGGGAGGCCAAAGAAGAACAAAATTGCTTCTATTGGAGAGTTTAAAAAGGTGATGAAGTGTAGTCGATGTGAGAGTATTGGCTGTCATAATAAGAGGACATACAAGGAACCTTTGTTAAATAGTTGAGGATAATACATTTTATTGATTGAATAATACATTTAAGGATATTAGAAGATCTTATTACAAAAATAACTTGTCTGTTTTGCGTTGTGTTTAGTATTTCCTCTGAATTTTTTTTTTTTGTAATTTCTGGATCAAGACACTTGTGTTTTTGAAACACACTTTGGGCAGTGTGTTTATAATACTAGTCAAATTAATTCTGATAAATTTGCTAGTAGCAGAGAAATTTACTTTGTGTATTTTATTTTTTGAAATGTACTTTTTGGACAACATGTATATAATACCAATCAAATTCATCCAGAGAAATTTTTCAATAGCAAAGAAAATTACTTTTTGTATTGTGTTTTTAGAAACATACTTTGGGAGTGCCTTTATAATACCAGTCAAATTCATCCAAAGAAATTTGCCAATAGCAAAGAAAATTACTATGTGCATTGTGTTTGTTGAAACATACTATATGCAATATATTTATAATACCAGTGAAATTCATCCAAAGAAATTTGCGGCTAGCAAAGAAAATTACTCTATGCATTGTGTTTTATGAGGTCAAATTCATCCAGAGAAATTTGTCACTAGTAGAGAAAATTACTCTGTGCATTGTATTTTGTGAGGCCAAATTCATCCAAAAAAATTTTCTAATAGCAGAGAAAATTACTATTTGCATTGTGTTTTTTGAATTTGATGATTGTTTTATACCAACACAGTGCATTACAAATTACATGATCATATAGGCACCCTCTTGGCACGATATGAGTTCAATTTCTCTGTGAAATTCTAGTAACTTCATACCAGAGAAATTTCTTCAGACAATTTTCTCTGTGTGGATTGTGTTGACAATCACCACTTAGCATGCATTATAAAAAAATATATATATTTAACCATTGATAGCTATGAAAGTTACATTAGTCAAAAAAAGATATATACATGTATGTCAAATATCATATTTCCTTCAATGTATGAAAAAAAAATTGAAGGGTTATTCCTAATTACATTATGGGCATTGTTTTCCTTTCACTATTATACTTTTGGTTCTTTTTCTGATAGTATTTGAATTGGTTCTGTCCATGACTGGCCAACTTCGGTTGCAAATCTCTCTATGATTTCTGTCATCATCAACCTTACATCTTGTGTTGACAATGTCGAGCTGATAGGTTCATGGTTGCTATATTGTCTCATTATGTAGCATACAAAGAGGCCACAATCCTCACTGTATACAAATTATAGGTATAGTTAATTTTAAGAAACATTCAAATTAGATTATCTTATTTATAGAAGTTGTATGAAACTTAGGAATCACTGGCTTGTTGTGGAGCATTGTCAACATATTGAAAGTCATAATTTATGTTTTGTGAGTCTATCAATTTGAAAGAGAATTGTGATTGTGCCTCTCTTTCAAGGCAAGCTCTTAGAAAATTCTCCACATAATCTTGCTACAAAAAAATAATTTTTAAATAACAAAGAAATTTACACACAAATTAATGGGATTCTATGAAAATTATCATCACATAAACATTATCATAGATCAGAGAAATTTGCACTCACTACCAATTATTTTCCATCTTTGATATATTTGTCTTGTGCATCATTCCTCCTTGGCCTTAGTGAGTTGTAGTACCTCCATAAATTGTCTTGTTTGTCCAAGACAAGCAAGATCCAGTGATTCCCATCTATTGATTTCTCATTGCCCCTAATATTTATTAGGAAATTGAGAAACTTGTAGTTCCTCCATGCGGTTTCAATATGCTTGTCAAATAATAAGACTCGAAAAGTTTGATTTTCCATCATCTTGATAAAGTTCTGCGGTCAGAGAAAATCAAAAAATGGTTATAAGAAAGTTGAAATGGCAGGAATTTCAAAAATATACATAGAGAAATTTTAAATGCACACAAGTAACAAGAGAAAATTAGACTAGTGACACAAGTGGCTTCAAGAATTATCTTAACAAGAGAAATGTAACAACCCCGACCCTTAATTAACGTTAATTCATGTTTAAGTGTGCTTAACAAGTAATTAAGAAGAGATCATGAGTTAATTACATGTGCATTGCATTATTTTTGTGTTTTATCTGTCCAGCGTAGGAAGATCTGTCCTTATTTTTGTTTCAGTTTGCAAATTGAGGGCCTTATCGACATCCGATACAGAAATTGACTTGATTTACATGCTATTTACAATTTTTAGAATTTTGTAATAGGTTTAATCGAAATTCGATTTGGAACGATTAAATTGGATCAATTTAATACCCATTTGATTAGTCTTATTAAATCAACTCTAATGAAGCCTATATAAGGCTCCATTTAGACCCAACTCAACTCTTTTCTTGATGGTTAATCATATTTGAGCTCCTCACATATACACAAACGTGGGAGAGAGGAGAGTGAGAAGGAAATTGGATTCAAACCTTGGAATTTCTAGGATTGTTGGTGAATTAAGAAGAATTAGAGAACTCTAACTTCAACCCTTGTGAGTTCAAGCCACTAGGTAAGGCATCAAGCTCTTGGTTGTGTTATTGAACTAGATTTTTGCTAGACTCCAAATAATTAAATGAATTCATGTAAGGTTTGGGCTAGGATTGAAGGAAGTCAAATTGTTCCATGCATGCATGCATAAATTCTCATGTTTTGAGTTTAATTGTCAAGAAAACTTTCATGCATGTGCTCATCTCATTTACATTTTGAGAGTTTATCATGTTTTCTATCAAATCATCATGTTTGATAATGTTTTGAAGTGTTGGGCTCCAAGGAAGTCCATGCATGTCGTGTCCATAAAACATCCTTGAGTTCATGTTAAATTTTGTTCAATTGGCAAACTTTTGGGCCATGATTTCTTGAATTGATCCTTGAAACATGTTATTTTATGAGTCTTTATGAGCTTTCCAAAATTTTGGCCCAGAAAAATGGAGTTTGAAGGCTTGAAGGTTGGATTTGAACTTGTGAATCAAGTCTGGAAATTCTAGAAATTTGATCTACGCTCAAGCGGGGAACTTCACGCTCGAACGTGCACTCTGAGTACATGCACTTCTGCTCGAGCGGCGTGAATCACGCTCAAGCATGAAATGCATATACCCAGAAGTTCATATGTTTTGCAATCCGCTCGAGTGAGGGAATTCACGCTCGAGCGAGGGTAGAGCGTTTGTCGAGCGTGAAAATCATGCATCCAGTACTTTTGTTGAGTTTTGCAGTCCGCTCGAGTGAGGAAAGCCACGCTCGAGCGAGCCTTTATATCTTGCATGTCTGCTCGAGCAGGGAAATCCACGCTCGAGCGTGGACCCTATTTTCAGCAAAATTTGGGAAATGTTTCCAAGTGCATTTTTGCATCCTGTTTCCATCCAAGGCCATGCTTGAGTCACTATAATGAGGATAAAGACTAGAAACACGCCTAGAACAAATAAAGCAAGTTATGAATAATTCGAACAAGTGTTTCAAGTGTGTATTTGTATATATGTTCGTGTAGGTCGCGTGCCTCGAATCAATTGATTAATCTATTTTGTTTATCTACACCCGAAGTCAACTGTGAGTAATAACTCTGTAAAGTTATGTTTAACTTTAATTATTTTCTGATGATATAAAATGATAAGTTTCTGAAATGCTATGTTTTGTATAAATGAATGATTGTCCAATTTTCTTTGAAATGTAATTGTGGTATCCTTAGCCGAGGCCCTCGCCCAGAGGACATAATATTGTGGCTTATGGTCATGAGGCCCTCGCCCGGGGGAAAGAATACTGTGGCCCAAGCCCTTGCCCAGGGGAAACAATACCGTGGCACAAGCCCTCGTCCGGGGGAAATAATACCGTGGCCAATGTATGAGATATGTTACCCGGTACCGGAGGTTCCTTCATGGAACTTGATAAGCTTGACCCAAGAGACATGTTTGTGCTAAGGGATGTACCACACATGATTTGAATATGGACATGATTATGATTCTGCTCTGTTATGAGATTTGAGATATGTTATGGGTATCATTCATTAAAGTCTTTACTCGGTTATTATTCACTGGGTTTTAGCTCACTATTTATATTATGTATGTAGGTGAGCAAGCACGAGATCAGACCCAGAGTTAATGGCCTACACTTCAGTTTTGTCAACCAACCATTGTGTCTCCCGAGGAGGTTCCGATTGAAGTCTAGTTCCATGGCTGTTTTTGTAATCATGTTAGGCTATGTTTATACTATGTTGTGTTTGGACACGACGTCTAGTAATGTGTATCTGGAAGTAATGTGTGAAGTTTGCATTACTGTTATAAAAAGTTTTAAGTTATCTGCTCCATATATGTCTGCACAGCTCTATGGACTGCGTATGTCTTGATTAATTGCTTTCGTAACCCCTGCTACATGTCATTATGCCAAGAGGCCTTTGGTAATCCAAGGATTACTGGCCGGTTATGATGTTAAACCTATAGGGGCAAGTTTAGGTCGTGACAGAGTGGTATCAGAGCACGTATTCTACTGCACACACAAGTCCATATGAGCTTAGGATGTCCTAGTAAGAATTAGGGGCATTCCATCTGCATGAGTGAGTGTGTGGTAATCTAAATGGATATGGAAACTGAATGTGAATCTAAGTAAATGAATTGAAAGAAATGAATGAGAATATTCCTATGTTTATTATCATCTGGTGTCTTTATAGCAACATGGAGAATGCGAGGGGAAATGATGTAAGTGAATCTTCAGAGACTCACATGAGCCGAATAGAACAAATGCTTGCGGCATTGACGGAAGCTATGACACAACAACAAAGACAACAACCTTTACCTCCTCCGCCTCCACCAGTGCTAGCCGAACTGGACAATAATGACATCATCAACTTGACTCAGAAATTTATGAAAATGAAGCCGCCGACCTTCTTTGGTAGTATTGAACCATTGAAGGCAGAGACCTGGTTATTAGAAATGGAAAAGCTATTCGAAGTGTTTCCTTGCTCTGCAACTCAGAAAGTCTTTTTGGCTACTTATACCTTAAAAGATGAAGCCCGGAGATGATGGCTATTGGTTCGAAATAACAATAGGGACATGACGTGGGCACAATTCAACTAGATATTCTACAACAAGTACTTTCCCCAATGCATCAGGGACCGAAAAGTTTCAGAATTCTAAGAACTCAAACAAGGCAAAATGTCTATGGTCGAATATGAAGCTAAGTTTATTGAACTAGCTCGTTTTGCTCCACACATGGTAGACACTAATTACAAGAAAGCACGAAAGTTTGAGGGAGGACTAGACCTGGAGATATTTGATCGAGTGGGTGTCCTGAAACTGCCTACTTACGTTGAGGTGCTTGACAGAGCATTAATGGCAGAAGCCACAATAGCAGCAAAGAAACAAATTACAAATCCACCAACTGAATGGAAAGGCAAGAGAGCCGGGTTTAATTTTAGAAAGGCCCGATCATTTTCGAAGAAGCAAAACACTGGATCCTCTAGTAGTTCCAGCCAGAGTAATGGGTCTATACCAATTTGTGCAGATTGTGGCAGGAGACATAGGGGAGTATGCCATCGTGCGTCAGGTGCCTGTTACCGGCGTGACAAGGTTGGCCATATGATGAAAAACTGTCCAGTAGGATTCGGGGATGCCAGTCGCCCTACAGCAAGTTCAGCTGGGTCTGTTTCAGTGGCAAAATCAAACGTCAGAACTAATGCAAAGGGCAACAATGGGAATGAAACACTGAGACAAGGGAGAGTATTTGCTTTGGTGCCTGGCGATGTACAAAACACTGAATCAGTAGTGTTAGGTATCATTTCTATCTGTGCTCAGAATGTGTATGTGCTAATTGATTCCGGTTTTACACATTCATTCGTATCGCATGCTTTTTCTCAGAAATTAACTAGACCATTAGAACCTATGAACTATGCATTATCTGTAACTACACCGTCTGGGGGTTCTATGACATGTGCTTATGTATATCCTGCATGTGATCTTATGATTGGCAAAATGACGTTGTATGTTAACTTAGTACCCTTGAACATCGATTATTTTGATTGTATTCTGGGTATGGATTGGTTGACTAAATACTGTGTCACCATTGATTGTGTGAATAAATCTGTCATATTTCATCCACCTAGTATGCCTGAGTTTACTTTCACTGGAAATGGGGTAGTCCCTCCGCCATACTTGATTTCATTTATGAAAGCCAAAAGACTGTTAAGAAAGGGGTGTCGGGGTTATTTGTGTAGCGTGTTGACTGTGCCTTCGAATAGTGCCAGTGTCGAAACTATTGTTGTAGTTTGTGATTTTCTTGATGTGTTTCCCAATGATCTACCCGGGGATTTAATTGATAGGGAAATTGAATTTACCATTGATGTAATACCTGAACACAACCCATCTCCAAGACTCCGTATAGGATATCGACTTCTAAATTGAAGGAACTAAAAGTCCAACTTCAAGAACTCTTAGATAAGAAATTCATTTGCCCGAGCACTTTACCTTGGGGTGCTCTAGTGTTATTTGTCAAAAAGAAAGACGGGTCTTTGAGACTATATATTAACTATCTGGAATTGAACAAGGTGATCATTAAGAATAAATATCCCTTACCCCGAATAGACGATTTGTTTGATCAACTCCAAGGAGCCAAAGTGTTCTAAAAAATTGATCTTAGGTCTAGTTATCATCAATCAAAGGTTAAAGCAAAAGACGTAGAGAAAACTTCATTCAGGACTAGATATGGACATTATGAATTTTTGGTAATGCCTTTTGGGGTAACAAATGCACCTGCAGCCTTTATGGACCTAATGAATAGGGTTTTCAAACAATATCTTGATGACTTCATTGTTGTGTTTATTGATGACATTCTGATTTATTCTAAAGACAGGAAAGAACATGAGAACCATCTAAGAACTACCTTGCAGGTTTTGAGAGAAAAGAGATTGTATGCTAAGTTGTCCAAATGTGAATTCTGCCTTGACAGTGTAGCATTCTTGGGGCATGTAATCAATAAAGACGATGTCTTTGTTGACCCTCAGAAAATCAAAGTTGTTGTGGATTGGCCTAGACCGACAAATGTAATAGAAGTTAGAAGTTTTTTGGGATTAGCTGGTTATTACAGAAGATTTGTGAAAGACTTCTCAAAGCTTGCAATGCCATTAACACAGTTGATCAAATTGGTACAGTCTGATTGGAATGATCAACGTGAATCAGCTTTTCAAGAACTGAAAACCAGACTAGTAACTGCACCAATCCTGACCTTACCTAATGGTACTGATGGGTTTCAGATTTACAGTGATGTTTCCTACAAAGGTTTGGGCTGTGTGTTAATGCAGAATGGGAGGGTAATTACCTATGCTTCTCGGCAACTCCGACCACATGAAATGAATTACCCGATTCATGATCTTGAACTAGCAACTGTGGTGTTTGCTTTGAAAATCTGGCGTCACTACTTGTATGGGGTAACTTGTGAGGTGTATACTGACCATAAAAGTTTGAAATACCTTTTCACCCAAAAGGAATTAAACATGAGACAGAGGAGATGGTTAGAGCTGATCAAAGACTATGATTTACAGATTTTGTACCACCCAGGTAAGGCTAACACTGTAGCAGATGCCTTGAGCCGGAAATCAGTAGGGAATTTGTCATGTTTGCTTACTGGTCAGAGGGAGTTGTTATGTGACCTGGAAAAGAATGAAATTGAAATTGTGATACGTGAACAAGGTGAGATCCTAGCTGCCATTTCTGCCCAACCCGCAATCATTAAAGAAATCAAAGAAAAGCAATTTGAAGATGAGTCCTTGAAAAAGATTGTAGATGAATTTGATTCAAAACCGAGGCTGGGGTTTGTGTTTGAGAATAACGTGCTGAAATTTCAGAATCGTCTTTGTGTACCTGACTATTATGACCTGAGGAAACGTATTATTTTTGAAGCCCACAATTCGAAATTCGCCGTGCATCCTTGGAACACGAAAATGTACCATGATTTGAAACAAAACTTCTGGTGGCCGGGAATGAAAAAGTGTATTGCAGAATTCGTGGCTAGTTATTTACACTGCCAACAAGTTAAAGCTAAACATCAACGACCTGCTGGTTTGTTACAACCGTTTCCAATACCGGAATGGAAATGGGGGCACATAACCATGGACTGCATCGTGGAACTGCTTCGCTCTTCTCGAGGTATGGATTCTATCCGGGTTATAGTTGATCATTTAACGAAATCTGCCAATTTTCTACCTATTAAATCTATTTACAATGCTGACAAATTGGCTCATATTTATATGAACGAGATTGTGAGATTACATGGGGTGCCAGTGTCTATTGTATCTGACAGAGATTCAAAATTTGTGTCAAGATTTTGGCAGAGTTTACAACAGGCCTTGGAGACTGAACTAAGGTTGAGTAGTGCATATCACCCTCAAACAAATGGACAAATTGAACGGACTAACCAAACTTTGGAAGATATGCTCAGAATATGTGTTAGACTTCCAGGGAAATTGGGAGACCTATTTACCGTTGGCTGAATTTGTGTATAACAACAGCTACCATTCAAACATTGGAATGGCCCCTTACGAAGCTCTGTATGGAAAAAAATGCCAATCTCCGATTTGCTGGGTCGAAGTCGGTGACAGATCATTGTTGGGACCGAAACTCGTACAAGAAATAACTGAAAATGTAAAACTGATTCAGCAGAGACTGAAAACTGCACAAAGCAGGCAAAAGAGTTATGCTGATGTTCGCAGGCGTGATAGAGAATATGAAGTTGGAGACCACGTATTTATCAAAGTAACTCCGATGAAGGGTCAAACTCGTTTTGGTGTAAAGGGCAAGTTGGCGCCAAAGTATATTGGCCTATATGAAATTCTTGAAAAGATCAACCCGGTAACGTATCGGGTAGCCCTACCTCCGATAATGGAGCATATGCACAATGTATTTCATGTATCGATGCTTTGAGAGTATTTGATAGACCCGCTCCATGTCATAGAACCGACTTATGTACTTCTAAAGGATGATTATACCTATGAGGAAAGACCAATACAAATTGTGAACCATCAGATCAAAAGATTGAGGAATAAAGAAATCTCATTGGTGAAAGTTGATTGGCAGAACCATGGAGGAACTTATGCAACTTGGGAGACAGAAGAGAACATGATGAGAAGTTACCCTGAACTGTTCCCTTTAAATCCAGTGTTCTTCCAGAATAAAGGTAACTCAAGTTTTGAGGACCAAACTCTTTAAGAGGGGAAGACTGTAACAACCCCGACCCTTAATTAACGTTAATTCATGTTTAAGTGTGCTTAACAAGTAATTAAGAAGAGATCATGAGTTAATTACATGTGCATTGCATTATTTTTGTGTTTTATCTGTCCAACGTAAGAACATCTGTCCTTTTTTTCGTTTCAGTTTGCAAATTGAGGGCCTTATCGGCATTCGATACAAAAATTGACTTGATTTGCATGCTATTTATAATTTTTAGAATTTTGTAGTAGGCTCAATTGAAATTCGATTTGGAACGATTAAATTAGATCAATTTAATACCCATTTGATTAGTCTTATTAAATTAACTCTAATGAAGCCTATATAAGGCTCTATTTAGACCCCACCCAACTCTTTTCTTGATGGTTAATCACATTTGAGCTCCTCATACATACACAAATGTGGGAGAGAGGAGAGTGAGAAGGAGATTGGATTCAAACCTTGGAATTTCTAGGATTGTTGGTGAATTAAGAAGAATTAGAGAACTCTAACTTCAACCCTTGTGAGTTCAAGTCACTAGGTAAGGCATCAAGTTCTTGGCTGCGTAATTGAACTAGATTTTTCCTAGACTCCAAATAATTAAATGAATTCATGTAAGGTTTGGGCTAGGATTGAAGGAAGTCAAATTGTTCCATGCATGCATGCATAAATTCCCATGTTTTGAGTTTAATTGTCAAGAAAACTTCCATACATGTGCTCATCTCATTTACATTTTCAGAGTTTACCATGTTTTCCATCAAACAATCATGTTTGATTATGTTTTGAAGTGTTGGGCTCCAAGGAAGTCCATGCATGTCATGTCCATAAAACATCCTTGAGTTCATGTTAAATTTTGTTCAATTGGCAAACTTTTGGGCCATGATTTCTTGAATTGATCCTTGAAACATGTTATTTTATGAGTCTTTATGAGCTTTCCAAAATTTTGGCCCAGAAAAATGAAGTTTGAAGTCTTGAAGGCTTGAAGGTTGGATTTGAACTTGTGGATCAAGTTTGGAAATTCAAGAAATTTGATCCACGCTCGAGCGGGGAATTTCACACTCGAGCGTGCACTCTAAGTACATGCACTTCCACTCAAGCAGCATGAATCACATTCGAGCGTGAAATGCATATACCCAGAAGTTCATATGTTTTGTAGTCCGCTCGAGCGAGGGAATTCACGCTTGAGCGAAGGTCTGAGTCTCATGCTCGAGCAGGGGTAGAGCGTCTGTCGAGCGTGAAAATCGTTCATCCAGTACTTTTGTTGAGTTTTGCAGTTCGCTCGAGCGGGAAAATCCATGCTCGAGCGTGGACCCTATTTTCAGCAAAATTTGGGAAATGTTTCAAAGTGCATTTTTGCATCCTGTTTCCATCCTAGGCCATGCTTGAGTCACTATAATGAGGATAAAGACTAGAAACACGCCTAGAACAAATAAACAAGTTATGAATAATTCGAACAAGTGTTTCAAGTGTGTATTTGTATATATGTTCGTATTGGTCGTGTGCCTCGAATCAATTGATTAATCTGCTCAGTTTATCTGCACCCGAAGTCAACTGTGAGTAATAACTCTGTAAAGTTATGTTTAACTTCAATTATTTTATGATGATATGAAATGATAAGTTTCTGAAATGCTATGTTTTGTATGAATGAATGATTGTCCAATTTCTTTGAAACGTAATTGTGGTATCCTTAGCCGAGACCCTCGCCCAAGGGACATAATACTGTGGCTTATGGTCATGAGGCCCTCGCCCGGAGGAAAGAATACCGTAGCCCAGGCCGTCGCTCGGGGGAAACAATACCGTGGCACAAGCCCTCGCCCGGGAGAAATAATACCGTGGCCGATGTATGAGATATGTTACCCGGTATCGGAGGTTCCTTCATGGAACTTGATAAGCTTGACCCAAGAGACATGTTTGTGCTAAGGGATGTACCACACATGATTTGAATAGGGACATGATTATGATTCTGCTCTGTTATGAGATTTGAGATATGTTATGGGCATCATTCATTAAAATCTTTACTCTGTTATTATTCACTGGGTTTTAGCTCACTATTTATATTATATATGTAGGTGAGCAAGCACAAGATCAGACCCAGAGTTGATGGCCTACACTTCAGTTTTGTCAACCAACCATTGTGTCTCCCGAGGAGGTTCCGATTGAAGTCTAGTTCCATAGCTGTTTTTGTAATCATGTTAGGCTATGTCTATACTATGTTGTGTTTGGACATAACGTCTAGTAATGTATATCTGGAAGTAATGTGTGAAGTTTGCATTATTGTTATAAAAAGTTTTAAGTTATCTGCTCCATGTATGTCTACACAGCTCTATGGACTATGTATGTCTTGATTAATTGCTTCCACAGCCCCTGTTGCATGTCATTATGCCAAGAGGCCTTTGGTAATCCAAGGATTACTGGCCAGTTACGATGCTAAACCTATAGGGGCAGGTTTGGGTCGTGACAAGAAAATAGTAAGTAAATTCCAGAGAAAATCAAATGAAATATTAGTAACATACCAAGCTCATGCATGTGAAAAAAAATGAAGTTGGTTGTTGTCCTTTTCTCCTTTGGTCGGTAAATAGTATCTCTCCATAACCATCAATGACTTGAAAAATATTATTACATTGGTTTCTAGAGGCTGATGGAACATTGCAGAGAAATTTGATGAAAGACTTATATTGTTGGCAATTTCTTTTTTCTTTATTAGGTTTCCGATATCTTCAAAAGTAATGAGATTCAACTCACTTGTCCAGATTAAAACCTTACAAGATGACAAAGAAGAGATTTAATATTGTTAATGTAATATAAGTTTGTAAATTTTTATTTGTTGTCTTCTATTTTATTTGTTGTACTTACTCTAGTCCAGACACATTTGATATGTGCTGCAAGATATCTTTGACATGTTTTTTAACCAATTTTGCAACTGGTAGACTTTGTGAAAAAACCCAAGATTTTTCTGATGCTTGTTGGTTGAGGTAAGATATAGTCATCGGCATCAAGTACTTCTTTGTCTTTGGTGGGTTGCTCTATTGTCTTTGCAGTTTGCTTTGAACCTCTAGTCATCTTTACAACTTTGGGATATTGAAAGTCTGTATATTACGTTTCTTTCCTTTCTTTTGCTTTAAATTCTTTATCATTGATGTAGGATCTTTTTTTGCTATAAACAGTGAAAATATCAGTAAAAGTTAAATTTAGTAACAGATCATATTTCAATATGTAAATTGATTTGATTCAATATTTTCCAATTGCCATAGACTTTTGTCTTTTGTTTTGGCTGTTGTTTGTGTGCCACTTTTTCTTGTTAAGTTATTGGTTGTTGTTCTATTTCTATTCCAACTATATACAGTGAAAATCAAACAAGCCCCAAAAATCAACATGGTCAGAGAAGTTACAAAATCTAGAGAAAATTACACACATACGGAACCAAATAGAAAGAGAAAATCAAATAAGCATCAGAAATCAAATTGGCCAAACTAATGTGATCAAAGAAATTTAACTTCCAGAGAAAATTACCATTGATAGAGAAAATTATAATAAATAGAAATTTCTCCGATTATGTGGTGCAAGATTTTCACTGACCTTGGAGTTGAACTTATGTTGGTGTTCGGTAAGGTTGTGTTGCCAATTGGATGGATAGTTCTTGAATTTGTTCATGCAATCTAGCATTTTCAGTTTCAAGCTCTGAAATTGAACATCTCAACTGTTGAGTTGTTTTTTTATCATCTTCTTTTTGAATCTCCAACATCCTTAGTTTCATTTGGTTTGTGCTATCTCTTTCTTGAAGTTCCGAGTTATTTGATGTCAAGGTTCTTATTGCAATATCCTTTTCTTGAAGTAATTCATTCCAATTTTTCTCTTCTTTTATTTTGAATTTAGAAATTGCCTTTAGTCTTTGAGGTAGATTAGCAATTTGAGCATCATTTGATTTCTTAGATTCTTGAGATTGATGTATTGTTGAGCCACAAATGCTATCATGATGTTGATCCATCAACTCATTGTGTTCTTTTTATCCATTTTCTCATTATTTTCTTCTTCCCCTTTAGATTCAGTGCCTTCATCTTCTTCTTCATTGTCTTCTTCTTATTTCTGTTCATTTTTTTCTTTGTCTTCTACTTCTTTATTTTCTTCTGTAGCTTCCTCTTCTGCACTGCTTGCTTGATCTTCTTCTCCATTGCTTGCTTCTTCTTCTTCTTTGTTGCCTTCTCTTTCTTCATTATCTTCTTCTTATTTAAATGAATCTTTTAATGTCTCCTTAAATTTGGACAATGCTTTTTTTGCTTCTTTCTTCTTCTTTTTACTAAGAAAAAACTTCTGTAATGGGGTTTTAACTAGCTCCTTGTTATCTATCTGTAACAGGAGGCTCTTTTATTAGAGAAATATTAAAATTTTACTGAGAGAAAAATTCAAATAAGATCAACCAAATGCTAGTAGTCAGAGAAAATCAATCAAGGCATATAAGTTAATGTTACTATAATTGTGGTCAGAGAAATTTGGATTTTAGAGAGAATTTATTACAAGAACAAAAATAAACTAGTGGTAATAAAAAACGCAATATAAATTAAAATTTCAGAGAAAATTGATCTCAATCAGTCAAGGCATATAAATTATGGGCCAGAAAAAATTACACATAAAGAGAAATAATTTTATGGGCCAGAGAAAATTATGAAACAAGCAACATAATTTAGATATCAGAGAAAATAGATCAAGGCATATAAGTTAATGTTACTATAATTGTGGTCAGAGAAATTTGGATTCTAGAGAGAATTCATTACAAGGGCAGAAATAAACCAGTGGTAATAAAAAAAACAACATAAATTGAAATTTCAGAGAAAATTGATCTCAATCAGTCAAGGCACATAAGTTATTCCATATAAGATATTGTATCGTAGAGAAAATTGATCAAATCAAGCAAAGCACAAGGAGGGAAACAAACCAGTGGTCAGAGAAATTTTGGAATTTCACTGAGATTTCAGTGGTAATAGAAATCTAACCTGTCGAGGTGCAAAAGAGTGGACTGGTGTCTTCTGCAGTTGTTTGGTCAAGTTTTGCAGGTTCCACTTGGCACATCTTGGGAATTCAGTTGTGTTACTGTCTTCTCAGTTAATGATATCCGCATGTTCACATAGCCAATATTGTGATGGAAATTGAAGTAATTAAATTTTACAAAACACACAAATTTGTAAATATCATAACTGTAAATTTGAATGGAAATTCTACTTACTAGCAATGCAATGACACACCCCGTAACTTTTTCTGGAGTTTTGTGCAATGTTGTGATAGAATCGATCAATGTTGTTGTGATTGCTTGTGGCCAATCATACTACTTCATTGATTCAAGAGGTTCCACGTGTTGCAAAAAATATGGTGAGACACAAGTACAAGGTAACAATGATTGCTATATCTTTGAAGTCAGTTGGTTGCTTGCCTTTCATTGCTTTGACCAAGGCATTCTTAAGAACAGGACCAGTGAACCTTGTGTCCTTTGGGAATCTTCGCCTTAGAAATGCAGTGTTTGGCTTTTTTGAGTATCTTAATGGCATGGCTTATTTACCACCTTACAAACCAAAAATCAAAGTCATGTCATTGGTTGTAAAGGTCAAGTTCTTTTTACCAACTGTGAATACTTTCATTTTTTCATTGTAACGTTGGATTATTGCAATTACATCATCATCAGATTTCATAGACTTCGGTGGATCCATCCTTCCAGTGGTTAAAGCTTGGATCAAATACCAGAATAGAGTCTTTTAAAGCTCTTCAAGGTGGTTTGAATTGAATTTAAATGTTTCAAAAAAGGAGACAACAAATGAGACGTTGGATCGGTATTGAATGCTATACTAAGCTCTTTTTCTTTGGAGTTTAACAGGTTTTGCTCCCTTGAGCTTGAGTCTTTTGAAGTTGGATATTCATTTTGTGGTGTTTTGCTGCTTTTTGATCTAAGATCATAAAACTCAAAGAGTTTCTGTTTCTTTCTTGGTGTTTCTAATGTTTTACTGCTTTTATGTTTCGCCATTTCTAAACAATGAAAATATAAAGATGTCAACATTAAACCCAGAGAAAATTAAACATGTCAGAGAAAATTACATATAAAGGGAGAAAACTAAGGTGGCCAGAGAAAATTATAAATGTCAGAGAAACTAAGACACTGAAAATTAAATGTCAGAGTACTATTAAACTTGGCAAGTCAGAGAAAATTTTCATTTCACAATTAGCAAGATAAAAAAAACAAAACAACGTAAACATGCCACAGAAACTTACAGAACAGAGAAACCAAGAATTGAACAAAATAAACATACTAAAGAAAATTTTAAAAAAGAAACATAAATCTAGCAAGCCACATAATATTAAAATGTCAGAGAAATTTACAAATACAACTAGAGAAAATTAAACATGGTAGACAGACACAAGGGAGAAAAGTAATGTGGAATACATACAGCTACAGTTAATTTCCATTTCTAGAGAAAATAAACAAAGCAATATAAATATGACAGAGAAATTTTGAATAATTGCTAAAAATTACATATATATGTAAAATATAGCCAGAAAAAATTCAAGAAAGAAACATAAATCTAGCAAACACAGAAAATGAGAATGACAGAGGAAATTACACATTCTAGAGAAAATTAAACATGGCAAATGAGAGAAAATTTCCATTCCATAATATGAAAATGCCAGGGAAACAAAGACACAGACAAGAGGCTAAAATTACATATAGATGTAAAATATAGCTAGAAAAAATTCAAAAAAGAAACATAAATTTAGCAAGCACAGAAAATGTAAATGCCTGAGAAAATTACACATTCTAGAGAAAATTAAAATGCCAGAAAAATTTATATAGCAAAGAAATTTGAATGAATTGAATTTGAAAATTGCACAGAGAAATACAAAGAAATTAGCCAAGCCAGAGAAAATGGGGGAATAAACAGAAACAAATAGGAAATAAACATGCCAAAGAAAATTCAAAGAAAAAACACAGATCAAGCAAATGCTAGAGAAATTCTAAAACCAGAGAAATTTACAGACAAAATCATACAATAATCTTCAAGAATAAGTTCAAAACGCAGAGAAATAACAATTTTCAAATTCATGTAGCTTTTATTATGAAATTAAAACCCTAATTAATGGAAGACTAGTATAAAATGCAATTAACTGTGTTTCAAGAGAAAAACTCGTTGGATTGTAGAAAAACTTATCAGAGTGAGTATGAAACCTTAATTACGAATTGATATGCTCTAAGATGAAGATACACTGTGATGAAGATGAACTTACATGACGATGAACAGTGAAAACGGGTCAGAGAAATTTGTGAGGAAGAAATGGAAAAGATTTTCGCAGAAGATGATGAAACCCTTATGTCGATAGTGAAGATGATTCCGAAACCCTAATTCTACTCTTCTTTTGCTCGTTAAGATGGTTGGATGTGAAGTCTGGAACTGATCAGTCGTCGGAATGTAATTCAAGTTCCTCATTGATTGTGAAGGGTATTTTGGTCCAAGAAGTAAATAAAAAGTGCGCGTTATTAGTTGAGGGACAAAATTTGATGGGTTGTTGAACACACCAAAAATAATCACTAAACTATACCAAATTCTATTAGAATAATGGCAAGTCCAAGTATCGATCCACAGGGACAAATGTGAAATTAGATTAATTCAATCGTAAAATTCTTAAATTAAGTTTGATTAAAAAGATAAGATTGATTTATAACTAAATAGCAATTAAATGAAATTGAGGAATTTTACTGACAATTGAAATTAGGGTTTGAGATATTAATTTTCGGGAAAAATTCTAGGGCAAAGAATTCATCACTAACCACATGAATGAGACTTAACATCAGCCATCAATCGCAATCCGGTTTGAACTACCCAATATTTCACAACTACAAGTTTGAAATATTGATCAAGAGGGTTGTTGCGTTCAATGTACAAGCACGAATCATCCCGAGTAGTACGAGTCGTTTGCTCTAAACTATGTTAGCAAAATGACTCGTCTCTCATAGCATGACTTGTCTCGTACTTTGAATACAAACACAAAGAATACTAATGTATGGAAAGCATTAAACAATCACAGAGAGTAAAATGCTTGAAGAGATGAACGAAACAATTATTAAAAACTTCTAAATCATCCATACATTCATTCAAACCAATTTACAATTAAAGCTCATGAAAAATTCCGTTACATGGCTAGGGTTTCATCAAAACCCTAGAAAAGACGACTAGCCACTCATGGAGGAGTGGAAAGAGGAAAAAGATGAGGAAGAAACTCCTATGGAAGTGTTCTTCAAGCTTTGGTAGAATATCACCTCTTTGGAACCCTAACCTGCCTCTATTTTGAATTAAATTTTTGAACCCTAGGTTTGGCTATTTTTCTCTCTTTTATTCGCAGCAAAACAGACCAAAAATTCCGTGCATGCGTCCCTAGGTGGACCGCTCGGGCACCCATGTGGGCCGCACGTGCGGTGAAACTTGGCCGCACGTGCGGTAGTCTGGCTGGCTCGGATTCTTCATTTCTCGCACGGAGAATCTGCTTCCGCGCCCTTTTTGATTGAAGTTTCATATTTCCTGCCAAATCTGTATAAGTGCAAGAAACACATCATCTTCACCAAATAAATAAAATTGAAAGACTAAAACTGTAACTTAAGTGGCCTCAATGTGGTACCTTTCGGCCAACATCACACCCCCCAACTTACATTTTGCTAGTCCTCAAGCAAAACAAGAAATAAGAAAAGTAAAATACTTTCAGCCACTTTCGTAGGGATCACGATTGCATTTAGCATATGCAACAAGCCTTTAAACCACAAGGTTACCCAAAGTGGATGAGTATAGTCTCGTGAGGGTTTTCAGAAATGATACCCACAAACATTAACATATTCATATCCGCTTAACAACAATTAACCACACTACTCCACACAACAACCAACTTATGTGCCACTACAGTGTGATATTAAAACATGATGAGTCATTGAAGGCATAGTGGACAAGTATGAAGGAATATATTGAGCTTAAACCACAATTTAGTTAATACAAAAGTAGAGTCCCATGTACTTGTGAATGCTAGTAGACACATCATTAGTACCTTCGGTGTAAAGTGCAATCTCCATATTAGTTAACTGTCCACTATAATAGCCCAGTGTAACTCATAATAACACTCAACATATACAGAAAAACTAAACTGTTGCAACCAAGCTTCTCATTCTTTTTTTTTTTTTTTAAAAGACTGTGCAATGTCCTGATCTATTAAGCTTTCTAGTCAGCCCATGTAACAAGCATTAGGCCAGTGACTCCCAAATCAGACGGTTTTAGGGTACTAGGTGTAGAGACACCCCTACGGGCTTAATAACTCGAGCTGAAAAGGCTACGAATCAGAACTAGTCATTCTCCTTATTTTTTCTTAACTGTGCAATGTCTAGGTCCCTTAAGTTTTCTAATTAACCCATGCAGCAAGTATTGGGCCAATGACTCCCAAACTAGACGGCTTTAGGGCACTAGGTGTAGAGACACCCCTACGGGCTTAATAACTCGAGTTAAAGAGGTTACGAACCCAAACAAGTCAAATTTTTTATTTTTTTTTTAACAAGAATCTTGGCTACTCATTTATTCTTTTCTGCAACCTCAACCATTATCAATGATGTACACCAGAGATTATAATAAAGAGGTCACTGCTATGATAGTGTGTTCATGTGAATTAAGGCATACTCATGACAAGTGTACTAATACCACAAACACAAACAACTATCCTAGTGCAAACATCACATGTGAGTATTTACCCAATAAACCCTCTTCATATAAGCCCACTATGTTCCCCAATTAACATATGCTCATATCATTACCATACTGGCACAAAGTAAACATTAAGTGAAGTGGTGCAATCAAGTGCAGCAAATACAAACATGAATAGTAATTGCAAATACCCTCACCCCCCAACTGGAATATAACATTGTCCTCAATGTAAGCAAGTAGACATTAGATAGTAAAATGAGAGAGAGGATCTTACTAGACAGCATTGGTGCACATCCAGCGAGGCAAGGACACCCAAACACACTTTTGGAATTTTTTTTTTTGTTTTTTTTTTCCGGTACAGTATAAAAAAGAAAGGAAAAGAAAAGAAAAGAAAACAAAATGAATAAGGAAAGAAAATAAAGGAAATATACAAAAATCACTGATGTGGCTCTGGCGGTGGTGGTGGAAAATGCTACTCAAATAGGGCATGTATCAATGTCCGAGTCTCAAACACCTCATCATGAATCCTAGTGCCATGCTGATCGAACTGCTGATCAAACTGATCAAATCGCTGCCCACTCGAATCTCGGTATGTAAAGAAGTCAGTTTGCAGAGAGGCAATTGACTGCTGATACCCATCAAATGCCGCCTGTGAATAATCCCAGTAAGCCTGGTAGTCGGTCCGGAGATTAACCATAGATTGCCGAAAGGCGGCTTGATTATCTAAAAGAGCCTGATATTGCGCCCTCGTCATACGGAATGGCGGTGGTGTGGCGGCAGGCTCGACTGGGGCATTATTAGGATTTCCCGGGGCCTTAGGAAGAACTAGTGGAGGCGGCAGGCGAGCAGTGGTTTGATGCCAGTGGGTTTTACCATAAAATGTGGGCGGCGGAAGCTGAACCTCATTGGCCTGAAGTAGGTATGTCTTTTGGGCTTTTATGAGCACTGTAATGAGGTTGGTAAAAGGGAGGGCCCATGTAGAACTGTCCCGGGTATTGCAAATTTTGACTTCATCAAGGATTCGATGCATTTGATTGTAGATCAAGGTAGGGATGTCAATCCAAAACCCGAAGTCAAATCGATGTAAGGCACGGAGGAAGTCCCATCGCCGCTCTTCCTTGTGGCCAATAGGAATAACATTCTTTTTCAATACCACGTCGATGAAGAGAAGGTGGCGTGGTAAATTAGCCCGCTGGATGCTCGTACGGTTGTCATCCTCCTGACGCCCCTCATAAAACTCAATCACCAGTGTTGGGATAGTGAGTCCCCGAGTGAATACCGAGAACTGTTTTGCATTGATAGGGTCCATGGAACAGTGGAGGACCTCGGCAATTGAAGCTGGAGAGACCACTAACTCCACTCCGTCAACAAGGGAGCAAAGAGCTCTCGGGGCCTCATCATTGATATATATATGTTGATAGAAGAGTCGCACAATGCGCGGGTATGCTGGTTCAGTGACGGTGCAGATGCCCAAGAGGCCCCGGTCTTCAAGTTGTTAAATACTCCACGCAGTGGTTTGATGGCGACGAAAGAAGTCCACATCAAAGGATATATCACATGCAACTGGTTTGGTGGTCCAAGCATTGGTTGGCATATCCCTAAATGCAATGTTGGCATTGCAAGGCCGTTTGGGTGTTCGGCGAGATGATGAAGCCATATCTGCACAAAATAGTTCACCCCAACACAACCAAAAATGTGGAACCATTATACTAACACTCATCAAATATAGCGTGTATGCATAAATCATTCAAAACCGCATCATTCTCACACCACTAAATTGATTGGTATTTATTTATTTACAAACTCACAGTGGAACTACAAATATGAAATAAATAAGAAAATAAAATAAAATAAAATTAAACAATCTAAGTTAGTAGAAGAGAAGAAAATAAAATAAACTGAAGTAAAAATTCAGAAAATTAAATAAAATAAAATAAAAACTAAACTACTTAACAATTAAAATAAAAATAAAAATAAAATCACTAACTAAACAAGCAAAATAAAAATAAAAATAAAAATAATCCACTAAGTAATTAAACTAACCAGAATCACTAACGAAACAATTTAAACTAAACAAATATAGCAAATAAAAAAAAAACTAAATTATGATTATTATTAGTACCATTATTGCTGAGTTTTTTTTTTTTTTTTTTTGGCTTGGACCGCACGTGCGCCGGAGAGGGCCGTACGTGTGGCTCTCATCTTCTTCCTACGTAGATTTTTTTTTTGTTTGTTGTTTTTTTAAGATGAACAAACTAAATAAACAAGGCTAAATTAGTTTACTACATGGCTAAATAAATAAAACAAAATAATGGAAAGAATAACTAACTAACAACAAACATGGCTAAGCAGTATAAAAACACTTTTTTTTTTTTTTTGGTACGAAACATAGATCAAGATTTGAACAAAAAAATAAAATCAAAACTCTACTTCTCTACTCCTATGCCCACAAATCTAAACAAAAAGTAAATTTTACCTTGAAAAAGGAGAGAAAAAGAGAAAAAGAATGGAGATTCGCCGGAAAAAATGGTGGTCGCCGGAGATTCGTCGGACAGAGAGGGAAGTGATGCTGGCGGTGAGATGATGGTGGTGAGGAAGAAGAAAGAAGAAAAGGGAAGAAAAAGGAAGCAGAAGAAGAAGAAGATGGTGGGTTTGTGGGGTTGTGAAAGAGAGAGAGATCTGTGAGTGTGAGGGATTGTGAGAGAGTGGGTTATGTGTGTTGAGATAAAGTTGTGTTTTTTTTTTTTTAAACGAAAATAAAAATAAAAATAATAAAATAAATAAAAGAAGTTGAACAAAGAAATAGATTTTTTTTTTTTTTTTGGTGTTGGGCCACTCGTGCGGCTTGTTTGGGCCGCTCCTGCGGTGGTAGGCAATAGCCATTTTGGGTTAGGCCGCTCGTGCGGTGAGCCCAACGGCTCGTGCGGTCTTTTTTTTTTTTTTAAATGGGTCACTCGAGCTGGGCCGCTCGTGCGCCAAGTGGGGCCGCACAAGCGCTGATTTGGGCCACTCCTGTGGCTTGTTTGGGCTGCTCCTGCTGTGGTAGGCAGTAGCCATTTTGGGTTAGGCCGCTCGTGTGGTGAGCCCAACCGCTCGTGCGGTCTATTTTATTTTATTTTTTAACACAAAGAAAATAAACTATGAAAGCATGCTTTTTGACAAAGAGGTTAAATACAAAGCTTGCCGCAAACCTCAAAGCACAAGCTAGGAATGGTTTAATAGGACTAGGGCCACAAAACCATAAGCACCCTAGAACTAGCTTAAATACAACTGGAACCACAAAGCTATAAGCATTCCAGAGGGAACTTAAATAAGACAAAAACCACAAAGTTCTAAGCATTTTGAATGTGGTTGAATACTTGATTTCCTATAAACCACATAGCAGAAATCAAGGTCTTACCCAGGCTAGGGAGGGTCCCTTCCACCCACACGCATGCAATGACCTTTTTCTGCTACATTGCAACAGCATAGTTTAACGAAAACAAGAAGCACTCGCAAGCGTACATGCTTCAAGAAAATGGAAAACTAACTCCTAGCACCTAACAAAAGGCACCAGAGTTATGGCATAAAGTTGCCACTTCAGAATCCCCCAAGTAATAAAACCCAGCATAGTTTATGACTTTCTGGCTACTGACCAAAAACAACAATTAACAAATACAACATTTTTTTTAATATATATATATATATATATATCTATATTTACAAAAGATTAAAGAAAAGAAAATAAAAACCAAGTACAGCCCAAAGTATACTTAACCATTTCTACCTTCAATTGACATTCGAAATAAATATAGTATTTTAGAAAATATCGGAATGCCTACCAAAGATATAATCTTCACGCGAAAATCACGGGTACTACTTTTCTCCCTAATTGTGTTTGTAACTTTCCTTATTCTCCAATAGGGTGACAGACTAGGTTGATTCGGTATCCAAAATTGAGGCGCATAAAGCTACCTCAACCTATGGGGTTGCCATACAGAGTTCAAACCGGGGTGGTTTTGAAGCAATCTCCACATCCCTAGGTATTTAAACCAAACTCTAGTCTTGGAAATTCTAAACCTTTGTGTTCTAGGCTTTGCCATTCGAACTCTAGTTTCCACCGTCTCAGTTGATCTCCTAGGAACTCACTACAAACACGGTTAGGTGGCTATACCAGACCGTTAGATGCCATTCGGGCATGGCTAACACCAAAGGAATTGCACCTTTAGAGGATTTAAAGTCTCCTAGACGCAAATAAAGCACAACAAGAACAAAGAAAAATAGAATAGAATAGAAGGGAAATAAAGGAGAACAAGAAATCAATCTATCAATCCTAGTAAAAAGGGTCCCTTAAAGAAATGGACTCAATCATTTCCCCATTTCCAATCCCCTCTATATATGGTTTCAGTCTTTGGCCATTCACTTTGAAAGTGTGGCTATTCTTTGGATCTTGCACCTTAACGGCACCATGAATAAATGACTCAACAACCACAAAGGGTCCATCCTATCTAGATCTTAGTTTACTCGAAAAGAGTCTCAATTTTGAATTAAAAGCCACACTTTTTGGCCGGGTTCAAAGGATTTTCTATTAATGTGCTTGTCATGGAATTCTTTAGTCCAAGCTTTAAAAACTCTCGAACTCTCATATGTATCATTCCGGATTTCCTCCAGCTCATTGAGTTGCAATTTCTGGTTGAGCTCATCAGCGGCCATATCAAAGTTAAACTTCTTTATGGCCCACAATGCTCAGTGCTCAAGTTTAACCGGGAGATGGCAAGCTTTGCCAAACACCGTTCTATATGGTGACATCCCAATGGATGTCTTATAAGCAGTGCGGTAAGCCCATAATGCATCAATTAACCGTTGTGACCAATTTTTCCTATCTGGCCACACCGTTTTCTCTATTATGTGCTTTACCTCCCTATTTGAGACTTCTACTTGGCCACTAGTTTGAGGGTACTATGGAGTGCCAACTTTATAAGTGATAGAGTATTTCTTGACTACCAACTCAAAGAACCGGTTACAAAAATGCGTACCTTGATCACTTATTATGGCTCTAGGAAACCCAAAACGACTAAAGATGTTTTCATGCAAGAATTTGATTACAGCTTTATGATCGTTTGTTCGAGTAGCTATCGCCTTCACCTACTTAGACACATAATCTACTGCCAAGAGAATATACTCAAACCCGAATGACGACGGGAAAGGTCCCATAAAATCAATCCCCCAAACATCAAATATTTTTACCATAAGAATAGAGGACATTGGCATCATGTCACATCGAGACATCGAACCCATTTGCTGACAGCGCAAACAAGTTCTACAAAATTGATGGGCATCTTTAAAAATTATGGGCCAATAAAACCCGTACTGTAAAATCTTGGCAGCCGTTTTATGCCCACTAAAATGACCGGTACATGCAGAAGAATGACAAAATGTAAGAATGCTATGCACCTTACTCTCCGGCACACATCGTCGGATCACTTGGTCGGAGCAATATTTAAACAACTCTGGATCCTCTAAAAAATAATACTTGACCTGCGAAAAGAATCGGTCTTTGTCTTGCTTAGACCAATTCTGCGGAAGTTGCCCAATGGCCAAGTAATTCACAATATGTGCAAACCACGGAGGGCTCGCTCGTGACAGCTCAAAGAGTTGTTCGTTCGGAAACGAATCATGCAAAATAAGAGGGTCACTAGTATACTCAACAAGGATTCGGGAGAGGTGATTATACCCCGAATATCTATCAAGAAAACAGTAGAAACCCTGCCCCGCTAATCGCTCTAGGATCTGGTCAATGAAAGGTAAGGGAAAATGATCCTTCCTAGTCGAGAAATTCAGTCTCCTATAATCAATGCACACTTGCCACCCAGAAGTGGTTCATGTGGGGACTAACTCTCCTCTCTCATTCTCAACAACAGTGATGCCCGATTTTTTGGGCACCACTTGTGTGGGACTCACCCACTTGCTATCTGAGATGGGGTATATAATACCCGCATTTAACAATTTCAATACCTCATTTTCACCACCTTTTTCATATTAGGATTCAGTTTCCGTTGTATTTTTGCGAGAAGGTTTGGTGTCCTCCTCTAGGTGTATATAATGCATGCACATAGAGGGATCTATCCCTTTCAAATCAGCCACTGACCACCCTATAGCACTCCGATGTGCCACGAGAACACTCATTAACTGACTCTCCTGCTCTACAATCAAGTCAGATGCAATGATGACTGGTAAAGTATCCTAGGGCCTTAAAAATACATACTTGAGTGTGGCTGGGAGTGGCTTCAACTCAAGTGTAGGTGGTGTGACCACAGATGGAATGGCAGGCTCTTTTGACAGAGGAGGAAGTGACTCAAATCGGGCTTTTCACGGAGGAAAATCTGATGTAGAAGAAGCATTAAGCAAGACATTCATCTCCTCAACTGACCCATCAATATCAAAATTTTCAAACCCAAAATGAGCTAGACAAGTCTCTAAAGGGTCCTCTACAAGAATGGAGGGCAAAACTTCCTCCACAACCTCATCCACAACATCTACAAATAAGCACTCCTTTCTCTCATGGGGTTGTTGGGATGCTTGGAAAATATTAAGTTTCACTTGCATGTTATCAAATGAAACTTCCATAACTCCGGTCCGACAATTAATGCATGCATTGGCCGTAGCCAAGAACGATCAACCTAAGATCACCGAGATTTGTTTCCTAGAATTGGCTACTGGTTCCATATCTAACACCAAAAAGTCAATAGGGAAGTAGAACCTATCAACCTTAACTAGCACATCCTCAATCATTCCACGTGGCACTTTGAGGGACCGGTCAGCCAACTGAAGAGTAACAGTAGTGGGCTTCAACTCGCCAAGCCCAAATTCCTCGTACACAGAGTACGACAACAGATTGACACTAGGCCCTATCAATAAAATGGTCCCCTATAATGCATGCAATGGTTAGGGGCACCCGAGTCCTTAAGCTTAGGAGGTGTGTCATTCAACAAGATGAAGCTTACTTGCTTCGTGAGTAGGACCTTTTGGAACACATGTGTCATAGATTTACGCTTTTGCATACAAAGGTTCTTCAGAAATTTGGCATAGGAGGGTACTTGCTTAATCGCCTCCAGCAGGGGGAGGTTGATTTTTACCTGTTTAAAGACCTCCATCATTGCCTTCATAGATGCCGTCTTCTTATTAAAAGGAGACGGTGTATCAAGGCATTGGGAAAATGGTGCCTTAGGCACATATGGTGCCTTGGTCTCATGTGAAGTGTTAGGGACTAAGTCATCTCTCTTAAGTGTTTCCCCTGCACCCTTGCTCTCATTAGGTGAACCACCGTGGTCACCCTTCTTAGCTCTAGTTGCATTAGAAGCAACTGACTGAGGCTTTAGCTCCCTCTCACTTTTCAAACTAATCACTACTTGCACCTGCTCATGGTACTTTCCATTCCCACCCGAACTCTCTACCCCGTATTATCCCTTAGGGTTGGCCACAGTTTGACTTGGTAATTTTCCCTCATCTCTTCGATTCATGTTGTTAGCCATTTTACCCAATTGGGCCTCTAGCTTGGCAATAGAGTGAGTGTGGGAGTGAACTACCGGTGCTAACTCTTTAAGTTCTGAGAGAACTTCCAACACTTGAGTCTCAAAGGCAGAGTTGCCCTGAGGAACAGGCGGGGGTTGTGGTTGCTGGTACGGTTGTGGGGGTCAATAAGGTTGCGGTGGTCGGTAGGATGATTGGTTGGCAAAATTATTGAAATTCTGCCTTGGTGGTAGAGGATTGTAAGAAGTGCCTTGTGAAGGGGGTCTCCATGAAAAATTATGGTGATTTCTCCATCCCGGATTGTATGTGTTGGAGTATAGATAATTACCCGGGTTGGAGAATCCTTGAGCCGCATTCACATGTTCTTGGACTAACTCCGGAAATTGTGATTCCGAAGGGCACTCGCTCAAGTCATGAGCAGGGCTCGCACATATAACACATGCCTCACGGAATTGAGGCTGATCTTGCTGGGTAGGGCCATGTCCCGCAGCTAATAATTGGTCCATTTTGTGGGACAATGCCTCTACTTGTTGGGCTAACTCTAGGTTTTGGCCGACCTCATAAATGCCCCCTCTTTTCGGGGCTCTAACTACTGGTTGCCGGACTTGCCGGGCTGCGGAGGCATGGTGAAGGGAATTATCACTTAGGTTCTCAAACAATTGCCATGCCTTGGAATCATTTTTAAACATGAATGTCTCACCACAGGACGAATCCACCATTTGGCGGTGCGGCTCAGTTAAGTCATAATAAAATGTTTGAACAAGTTGCCAATCAGGCACTTGGTGGTGGGGACACTGTTGGAGAAGGTCTCGAAGTCTTTCCCACGTCTCATGGAATTGCTCGCCATCCATTTGAGCAAAGTTTGTGATGGCTCGCCTAAGTTGGTTGGTTTTACTTATGGGAAAGTACTTCTCCAAGAACCGTTGCTGTAATTGATCCCAAGTTGTGATTGAATTAGCAGGTAAAGAATTTAGCCAGTGTTTGGCTTTATCCTTTAATGAGAATGGAAACAATCGCAACATTAAGGCCTCATTTGTGAAATTCTGGATCCTCACTATCGAGCAAATTTTCAGAAATTCATTCAAATGCTTATAAGGATCATCATGAGTCAGTCCATGGAATGATGGGAGCATTTGTATGGTGTTGGACTTAATCTCATAATGAGCAGCAGTGGTGTTGGGTAATTGGATACATGATGGTGATGTATATGCAGTGGGTGCGAAATAATCCTTAAGGGTTCGGTTAGGCACATTCGGGACATCAGGATCTGCCATCTCTAATGGCTCAATGTATGAAGATGAATACTCAAGCCGAAGAACACAAGCAGAGGCCCTTAGTCTCCTAAGAGTCTTTTCTAGTTCAAGGTCCAAACTCCACAATTTCGGCCGACAAGAATGGCGCCCGTGTATACACTACCCACACACACACAAAAAGTTCGACTCTGTGCATTAAGTTACGAAAGTAGAATGCCAACGGAGAAATACTCACAGCGGTTCAACGAAAACGCTTTACTCGTCTTGCGGATGCTTGACGTGTAGACGTTGTCTCCAACCTCTATTTGAGTTTTGACTTTCGTTTTAGCACTTTGGTGCTTTGCTGTTGAGTGTTTGCTTCTGTTTACGTACTTTAATGCTGTGGTTTTTTTCTTTTTTATATATATTTTTAAAGCTCGGCTGTGCTCCGCTTGCACTTCAGTGATAGCTCCAATTTCAAACGCTCTGCACACTTAGCAACACAAAAGCATAAAATCCTAAACTAAAAATTAAAATAAGAATGTAACTTTAAATTAACTAATTTCGCCAGAAGTCCCCGGCAACGGTGCCAAAATTTGATGGGTCGTTGAACACACCAAAAATAATCACTAAACTATACCAAATTCTATTAGAATAATGACAAGTCCAGGTATCGATCCACAGGGACAAATGTGAAATTAGATTAATTCAATCGCAAAATTCCTAAATTAATTTTGATTAAAAATATAAGATTGATTTTATAACTAAACAGCAATTAAATGAAATTGAGGAATTATACTGACAATTGAAATTAAGGTTTGAGATATTAATTTTTGAGAAAAATCCTAGGGCAGAGAATTCACCACTAACCACACCACTAACCACATGAATGAGACTTAACATCAGCCATCAATTGCAATCCGGTTTGAACTACCCAATATTTCACAACTACAAGTTTGAAATATTGATCAAGAGAGTTGTTACGTTCAACGTACAAGCACGAATTATCCCGAGTAGTACGAGTCGTTTACTCTAAACTATGTTAGCAAAACGACCCGTCTCTCATAGCATGACTCGTTTCGTACTTTGAATACAAACACAAAGAATACTAATGTATGAAAAGCATTAAACAATCACAGAGAGTAAAATGCTTAAAGAGATGAGCGAAACAATTTTTAAAAACTTCTAAATCATCCATACATTCATTCAAACCAATTTACAATTAAAGCTCATGAAAAATTCCGTTACATGGCAAGGGTTTCATCAAAACCCTAGAAAAGACGACTAGCCACTCATGGAGGAGTGGAAAGAGGAAGAAGATGAGGAAGAAACTCCCATGGAAGTGTCCTTCAAGCTTTGGTAGAATATCACCTCTTTGGAACCCTAGCCTCCCTCTATTCTGAATTAAATTTTCGAATCCTAGGTTTGGCTATTTTTCTCTCTTTTATTCGCAGCAAAACAGACCAAAAATTCGGTGCACGCGTCCCTAGGTGGACCGCTCGTGCGCCTATGTGGGCCGCACGTGCGGTAGTCTGGCTGGCTCGGATTATTCACTTCTCGCACGGAGAATCTGCTTTCGCGCCCTTTTTGATTGAAGTTTCATATTTCCTGCCAAATCTGTACGAGTGCACGAAGCACATCATTTCCACCAAATAAATAAAATTGAAAGACTAAAACTGTAACTTAAGTGGCCTCAATGTGGTACCTTTCGGCCAACATCAGTGTCCTTTATCCTCTAAATTACTATTATTAGGAATCTTAAAAAAAATTCCCCATAATATAATTTAATGTTAAGATAAAAATGCTTTAGTACATAGTTCTCGTGTGGGATTTGGTACATTTAAATTTATGGGTTATTTTGAAAAGATGGTTAAAAGTTATTTTTCAACTTTTAACTTATTTTGAATCACATTATTTCTCACGTTTTTTAAAAAAAATTAAAAAATTAATTTTTAACCATCTTCTCAAAACACCCCTATATTTAATAAAAAACCGACTTACCTTAAGCTCAATTCAATTGGTACAATCCAAGGCCATTATAATATCTCTTAAATTTTTTTAAGTACATTTTAATAAAAATTTATTTAATTAATTTTTTTAGGTACTTTTTAATAAAAAAAAAGGTACCTAAAAGGGGGTCGAAAGGGTAACATAACCTAGGTAGTGAAAGTCAATGATTTTAAAATGGCAACTTTTCAAAAAATAATTAATCAAAAGCATGTCACAATCTATAAAATAACAATTTCCGTTAGTTTTCCACATTAGGATTTGTTGGGGGGGGGGGGGGGGTTGTGTGTGTGTGTGTGTGTCACGAGAGCACATATTAATATATTTTTTTTAATTTTAATTATTATGTATTCTGAATGTATTCTTATGTCAAATTACGAAAGAGTTAAATATATTTTTTAAATTTGGCAACCCATAAAAAAATAATCGCAGATAAAATAGACACAAAATAAAGTATGATACATGTAATTTAATATGTATTTATACTGTTACTCTTTTAAAGCCTAAGTTGTTACGTCTTTTTTTTTTTTATCAAATGGGATAAAATATAATTATTATTATTCAAGGCAGTTAATACTAGTAACTTATGATTAGGACGAATGGCAACCGCCATAGTGAACTAAGTAAGGTTGTAAAAGTTAAGTAGAATTAAATAAGAAATAATTAAAAAGTAGTTTTAAAGCTAAATTGGTTTCAAAATATTTTAAGTTTGACTTGTTTATTTTTCAAATTGATCTCAAACAAACTTTAATTGAGTCGATCTCGAACCAAGTTTGAATAATTTAATTTTTTTATAATTAGTACAATCGAGTCAAGCCAACCAAGGGATAGATTGTTTAAATTTGATACAAAACTTAATAAATTATAAAATATATTTAAATTTAATTTATTTACATAATGAATTGATGTCAAACAAATACAAATCTAGCATAAATAACTTATTTCGCTTTACATCTCTAAAAGTGTAGTTTGGGCTAGACCTATTTGGAAATTGGATGACAAGCTAGACGCCTAAGAATGCCAACCCATATTTACACTACAGATTGGGCTAAGGTTCGGGTTAAGCTACGGACAGATCAAGCTCAGCCCAAATTGAAATTTGCCCAGAATCTTTAAACCTGGCCCATACTTACTGCAAATTGAGACCAGCCCAAATTAGGGCGGGCTTCGAGCTTAGTCCATTACTTTTTGAAAATTGTTTAATGACTCAAAAAAGGAAAATGCTAGAGGTCCCAAATTTTCTACAAAATAAATGATCAAATGTCTCACATGGGTGTGGGGTCCACAAAATTACGGACCCCACACCCCACACCCATGTGAGACATTTGATCATTTGTTTGGTAGAAAATTTGGTATCCTAACATTACCCCTCAAAAAAATACCCACAATTCTACCACAATGATGTCATGATAAGTGTCAAAGTTAAGTTGTGTTAGATATTTCAAATGTTTTATTGGGATTTTAAATATTTTATTAATATTTTTATTAAATGTCTCAAATAAGTGTGAGGTTCACTCACACACTCATATAAGACATTTAGTAGAAATATTGATAAAACATTTGGGGTGCTAGTATTTTTCGTCAAGTTTTGATTTGTTACATACTCAATAATTGATGATCACCCCTTCAAATGTGTAGGTCTTTAATATTACTCTTATTTTATTTTTTTTCTTATATATTAATTAATCCTTTATATTTAAAATAAGAATGAGTGAGATTTTACTAGAAGCGACCCCTGCCACCCTCAATAAATACTGATTGGTTCAAATTTTTTTTTTTTTTTTTTTAACCCTTCTCTCATTGACCTCCACGTATACATGGGTAGAAGGTGCTGATGAGGATCACCCACAAGTCGGGGTTGGTGAGTGGTGGTGTTGGAAGGGGTGACCCGAAGTGGGGTCTGTATCAGGTTTGACATTTAAAACATTGATCCGGCATATTCCTTTTGGGTACCTTCCAAGAAATTGTAGGTTTGACTTCGTCCACAGAGCATAAAAAAAAAATATATATATATATATTCAAAATTTATTATCTTCTATTTTGTTTTAAAAATTGTGACCACATTAACCTTTTAAAAAAAAAAACAAAAAACTGAAATTCATTCTTTAAAACACTTTTTGAAACATTTAAAAATGTTTTTTTTGGATGGTTTGCAAAATAATATTAAATTATATCATCTTTTATAATAAGTTTCATACATTTACAATAATTTAAAATATAAACAATAAAGGCTGCTAGAGGATATGTCAATAGTACAGTAATAAAGTATCCATGCAGCCCTAAAATTTAAAAACATATATAAATAATAATTATTATTAACAACCTTACTATAATAAACCCTAATGTCCCTTTCCCAGATTAAATAATAATAATAATAATAAATACTGGACAAATCATATAATGTAATTATAGCAAAACTTTTGCCCATTATTTCCCAAGATAATTAAGTATTAAAGTATGCAATTGCCTAATAATCGTTTGGGAATAAATTACTTTAATAATTTTTTAATTTTTTATGAAAAGATATTTAAAAAAATAGAGTAAATGATGTGACAATTTATGATGACTTTTTAATTAAAATATCTAGTCCCCAAACGAGATAATGATAATACTATTTTACATTGTGTCATAGGTTAATAAAAAGATTGTAAATGAGATTAAATGAATAATTTCTATCTTTTATTAATCCAATTATATTATAATTCTTATTAGGGCTGTGCAGCGGATCCACCGACCCGCCAGAACTGTCACGACCTGCTCCCAGTAACTGAAGTTACCTTCGGCCCATTCTTAAACAAATTAATAAACGCGAGCGGAAGTAATATTTAAATGAGGGTATCAAAATAATCACTGGAATTTCTATTTTTATTATAAAATTTATTGACCAAAAAGGCCGATATTTACATAGAAAAATATCAATAAAAGTGCCGTGTGTGTGTATTCCGCAGCCCCGTATCCAAGACTCTCCAAAGGCTATTTCTGAATTTCATTGTTTCCTGAAAATTAGTAAACAACTATAAGTACATGGCAGAGTGAGAAATATTATACCAAGAGTATAAGGGACACGAAATAACCATGGATAGTTAGTTAGGCCAAAACATTTAAGATAACTTAGTCAGAACAAATAATCCTTTAAGTAGCAAAATTGAGATTATGTAAATAAATAACTATAGCCACGGTAATTTGGTAAACAAATTATTTAAGTCGCAGAAACTGCTCATTTAAGTAATAAAACTGAAATACAGAAATTATGTAAGTAAATGACCATAACCACGGTACAGAATAGAACAGAGGTCACAGAAGTGACAGTCAGAATAGAGGTACGGATTCAAGAGGTGGCTCGTACGGATTCTAGAAGTGGCTCCCACAATAGTGTAGCACTTACCTTCGCACAAAACAGAGATCAATGGATCAGAGGGTCACAAAGTAACCAAACAGAAGCCAATGGTTATTTAAGTCTCCCAAAGCATGAGACTTCCGTAGTGGTACTTACAAAACATAATTGTTTATAAGGTTATAGTCAAATATTCTTTAAAATATAAACAAACATATCCGTGGGTTTCCTTTTAAGCAAATAGAGTTCAGAAATAAAACTACGTAGCTAAAATAATAATATAACTTAATATAATTTATAAAACATAATTTATATAAAATAAGTATAGTAAGTCAAAACATAAATAAAATATATTTTGAGTTATAATATAACTCACCTTAACTTTAATACCTTACTATCCATTTCTACTATCAAAGACCCTTTAAACTTTCACTATTTTTTTCCTTCCTTTCATCTCTTTCTTTTCTTCTTTTTTGTCTTTCTTTCTTTCGTTTCTTTGTCTTTTCTTCCTTCCAGGTGAATCAAAGCCTCCCTATTTATAGGGAGGTAGAACCTTCTCTCGCCAACACGTGGCTAGCCCCAATTCATCCCACATATTTTGATAATAATTTCATAGATTCAATTTTATCCTAAATAAATATTTAAGATAATTATATTTTGACCCGATATTTTAATATAATTATATAAATAAATTAATTCTTAATTAAATTACATTTTATTATATACTAATAGAAAATTAATTATTTATTTTATTACCACACCCATTATTATTATTTATATTTTAATCCCTAAATTTTTAATAATTATATTGTTTTAAAAAATTACACATAATATATAATAAATTATATATTTTCTTTACTGAGATTAAATAATATTAGTATAAATTCTACAAAATAATTAAAAATTTGAGTTGTTACAAGAATCGCCCGACCCGACCCGACCACAAATGAATGGATGCATGGAGTGTAGTGGACGAGTGCGGGCCTGAATTTTCAAGTTTCTTGGGTTCGGGTCAGGTGGCGGGTGATCCACCATTTTATCCACCAAACCCGACCCGCGCCGTGACCTTTTTTGCCCACCAATTTTATTACATAGACCCAACAAACAAACAAAAGAACAACACACATACACACACACTCTCTCTCTCTCTCTCTCTCTCTCTCTCTCTCTCTCTTTCTCTCTCTACCATACCTATCTCCAACGGTAACCTCAGGTCGACGATCTACATTGAACGACCGACGATCTACACTTCTAAACGGCGATCGATCTATACACTGAGGTATATATATATATATCTCTCTCTATAGAAGATTTACAGACACCTCTCTCTGTATATATATTGAGTTGATCGTATGAAAATCTTCGTGTGTTGAGTAATCGGCCTCTGAGGGTTTGATGTATATATTGAGTTTAGAAATTTTGTTTGATTGAGGGTTTGATGTATATAATATATATTGAGTTTTGATGTATATATAAGATTTGTTAAGTCATTGAGTAATCGGTCTCTGAGGATTTGATGTATATACTAAACAGTATATATTGAGCTTGATTGAGGGTTTGATGTATATATTGGTTTGGCATATATAAGATTTACAAATAATAAGATTGGTTTTTTTTTTTTTTTTTTTTTTTTTTTTTTTTTTGAGTAAACTATTATATATATTGAGTAAGATTTATTGAGTAAATTGTTTTTTTTTTAAACAGATAACAAGATTTACAGAATTATTTTTGCATTGCCCAGGTTATTTTTGCATTGTCCACTGGTGTGGCAGTATATCAAATATGAATTGAATTGAATTATTTGTTTTTGGTCTGGTAGTATATCAATGTGAATGAATTGAATTATTTGTTTTTGAATTAAATGTGAATTAAAAATATATGAAGTGATTTGGTCTGGCAATATATCACTGCCCACTTGCACTATTATTTGTTTTTGGTTTGGCAGTATATCCATATGAATTGAATTATTTGTTTTTGAATTGAATGTGAATTAAAAATATATGAAGTGAATTGGTCCGGCAGTACATCATTGCCCACTTGCATTATCTTTTGCTTACCTATATTTTGACAATATTTTAGGAAGTGCAACGCACAATTAAATTATGTTCAGGTTGTGTTTTTGAGAAAGTGTGTAATTTTATGTTAAAAATTTATAAATTTTTAAATCGCGAAATCGATTCGTATCCATCTGTCAATCCGCATCCGTCGGATTAACGGACGGATACAGATTAATTTTCTCTAATCCGTTAATTTGACAGATAGATGATAGATTGAAAGTTTCGTGGCCACAACCAATCCGCATCTACCTCTAATTCTTATTATAAAATAAGATTAGTCATTAAATAGTGATAAATTACTTAAAGCACCACCATACACTAACGACCACGCGTACAACTAATCTAGTTAATTAAAGCACCGCCATACACTAACGACCACGCGTACAACTAATCTAGTCCACTATTTCAATGAAAAGCCGCCATCACATTAATTTAGATAAGACCAAAATTCTTAACGACCACTAGTATGGATGGATTGTCGCGTAATGTTGATGGGCTACCCAGACTCTTAAGGCTCCCGTGAAATTTTCTTACATTGATGGTTACAGTTTTTGACTCTTTAGTAAGGGCTGGTTTGGGATAACCTGAATCAGTTAAAAAGTCAAAAAGTTACTCCAAAATTTTAAAAAATATTATTATTCTTTCAAAAAAAAAATTAAAAAATTAATTTCTTTCAAAATAGGTACACACGGAATTGACAAATAGTCAGCGGCTGTGTGCGGCAGTGCAGAACAAAAGAAATGATTGGGTGTGATTTTTATACACACCGTTGTTTGTCCCATGGGGCCATCACGGGTCCCGTTTTGATAATCTGAACCGTTCAATATGTAGAAATCGTCGAGTAATATATGTCTGCCAAAAATCACATTAATTGGATATCGATAACTATATGATCAAATCAGTTATGTACAACAAATGGATGGTGTTATAATTAATGATTAATAAATAAATAAATTTAATCAGATAGCTATCGATATCCGATTAACATGATTTTTTGTAGGTACATAGTGTTCGACGAGTAACACACATTACACGGTTCAGATTATTAAAATGGGACCCGTGATGACCCCCACGGGCCAAACAAAACCGTCCAATGCTTTGTACAAAAATTAGCCAATAATTTCCAACCCCAATACACGGCTGCATTGTGTACGGCTGGGGCCCACCACTCTCTAATCATCTCTTACACATTTTTTTTATACAATTTTTTAATACACATTTTTTCATAAAAATCCAAAAAGTTAATCCAAACCTCCATATTTTTTTCTCAACTTTTTTAGTCCAAAAAGACAAAAAGTGCACTTTTTTAGGATACCCCAAACCAGCCCTAAAACACAGTTAAATTATTAATAGGTCTTAATAATTAAATTTAATTTTTATTAAGTTTTATTATAAATAAATTTTAATAAAATTATTGTTAAAAATAATTTTTTTGTGATAATTTTTTTTATATATGTCGTATAAAATTGACAATTAGTTTTTTTTTTTTTTGTCATAATTTTTATAAATTGTAGGTAAAACTCACAATTAGTGACTTTTTTTATGATAAATTTTTTTCCATAAGACCTATTAGATAATAAATTCACTTATTATGACCTACACGTAAGTACTCTTAAAACATAAATGTTTTAATTAATTCTGAAAAACATAATTAGTTGTATGGTGTATCAAAATTTGATTGTATGGCTAATGTAATGTGTTTGGTACAAGACATGAAAATTACCCATTAAACAAATTCATGGGTGATATATTAAGTAGTATACTAAAGTATTTGTATAAAACATGAACAAAAAACTCATTAAATCAATATATTGGTGATATATTAGACAGTGTTTAAAATTTAGTACTTGAATTTAATCACTTTAATATTCATTCAATTTTTTTCTTTAAGCTACAAAGTTTACAATGTATGTGGTAGATGTAGAGAAAAATTGAGTCCATTTAATTAGAAACTTTCCAAACTTTGGTAACATGGTTGATTTACTCTAATACCCAAAACAATATGAAATACAATTATTTTATTTTATTTTATCATGAGAGTGTCAAGGACTTTATCCCGATTAATTTTTGAATGCATGTAATCTCCCATCTCATATATATATACCAGGTAATTATATAATCAAAATTCTAGAGGTAGCCTCAAGAAAAAAAAGAAGAAGAAATATTTAGTTATAAAAGATTCAAATTCATGAATTTCCTTATAGGGGAGTCATATGTTTTGGTCATCTAGGTTGTCCCATTTGCTTATCTATGTATTACCTAATTAAATTAGGTGTGTTTTGTTACGAAACTATAGTGATAGAGACATTTAAAGTTTCTTTAAGCTACAAAGTTTACAATGTATGTGGTAGATGTAGAGAAAAATTGAGTCCATTTAATTAGAAACTTTCCAAACTTTGGTAACATGGTTGATTTACTCTAATACCCAAAACAATATGAAATACAATTATTTTATTTTATTTTATCATGAGAGTGTCAAGGACTTTATCCCGATTAATTTTTGAATGCATGTAATCTCCCATCTCATATATATATACCAGGTAATTATATAATCAAAATTCTAGAGGTAGCCTCAAGAAAAAAAAGAAGAAGAAATATTTAGTTATAAAAGATTCAAATTCATGAATTTCCTTATAGGGGAGTCATATGTTTTGGTCATCTAGGTTGTCCCATTTGCTTATCTATGTATTACCTAATTAAATTAGGTGTGTTTTGTTACGAAACTATAGTGATAGAGACATTTAAATTACTTATATGCATTATATTTACTATAAGAATTTTCATATTTGGCGACTAAATTTTTAGTCGCCAAAAGTCAATTTTTAGTCGCTGAAGAGCTTTAGTGACTAAATTTTTTGGTTGCAAAATTAATAGCCGAAGAGTAGACGGGAAAGCTAATTGGCGACTAAAATTATTTTAGTCGCCAAATGTATTCATTTGCCGACTAAATATTTAGTCGCCAAAAAGTTGGACATTAAATTAAATTAGACTCTTTTCGACGATCAAACTTTTAGTCGCCTAAAGTCTCACCTTTTTAGTTACTAAAATTTTAGTCGACAAAAAGTTCTTTTTTGACTACTAAAAATTTAGTCGCCGAAAGTCTCCATCTTTGGCTACTAAATGTTTAGTCAGCAAAGAGTTCCTCTTTTGGCTACTAAATATTTAGTCGCCTAAAGTTTTACATTTTTTGCTACTAAAATTTTAGTTGGCAAAAGTGTGTTTATAATTTTGTTTTTTGTTTTTAGCTACGAAATATTTTAATCGCCAAATGTTTTATTTCTTTTGGCTACTAAAGTTTTAGTCGCCAAATGTCTATTTTTTTTTTTCTTTTTGGCTACTAAACTTTTAGTTGCTAAATGTCTTTTTTTTTTGGTTATAAAACTTTTAGTCGCCAAATGTCTTTTCCCAATTTCTTTTTAGCTACTAATTGTTTAGTTGTCAAAAACATGATGTTATGTTTTATTGCGAAATTATAATTTCTCCACAACCTGTCTATATACAATGCAATCGGTAATACGTATAAAAACAAAATGATGCATACTATCAATCATTCCACAATCAGCATTCATATACCAAAAATAAATAACATTAAATATCAAAGTCCATACAAATCAACTATTGTCCAAACTAAAATAATAATTCCATACAAAATATATCATACAAAAATCAAAACCCTCCGTATACAAAAAAATACATTTACTACCAAGCGAAATTACCATTTGGCATGGTACAAATTACCGTAATCTGTACCACAACAAAAAGTGATATATGTACCACGACAAAAGTTTTCTATGGACCATGACAAATTGTCCTATATGTACACCGACAAATGGTATATATGTACCACGACAGAAGGTGATCTATGTATCATGACAGTCATTATTTGTTGATTGCCAAAAATTTTCTGTATCGATAATAATGAACTACACAAAAGTTGAGGATGACAAAAGTATTATATTAGTTCTACACAAAAGTGAAAATTCTTCTCCATACACCAATATAGATTATCCACAAGTCCACGCAACAAAGCTATCTACAAAGAAAAACAAAAAACGAAATATTAGAATTGGTTACAAAATATAAATTCAGTCAGCCATATGGAACATGTTCTAACATGCATTTAAGGTAGAACAATCGAGAAATGTCTTCTTGGAAATAAAAGAAAGTACATATATATATGTATCATGCAATATTTATTCCAACCAACTGCACAAAAAATGTAATATGTAATTTCTTCATCTTATAAATATATAAGGCAATTATTAGAATATGTAGATGTTATTTTAATAAAGTTGTTGTTTTTTTAACTAAGTGTTGCAAGTTGTTCGACTAAGTGTAAGGCGTATTCGGGGGCTGTTATGAATTTTTGTCCCAGGAAAGCCTTTTTTCGAGTAAGTTTAGGACATATTTGGCTCTAACTCCCAACCTACGGATCCGAATTATGTTCCGTCAGATCTCACAAGTCCTATTTGTCATGACGAAGCTATTTGTGTTAGCCACACGGTCGTTCGGGGCCTGTTTTGAATTTTCGCCCCCGAAACGCCTTTTTTCGACTAAGTTTAGGGCCTATTCAGCTCTAACTCCCAACCTACGGGTCCAAATTACATTTCGTCAGTTCTCACAAGTCCTATTTGTCATGGAGAAGCTATTCGTGTGAGCCACACGGCCGTTCGGGGACTGTTTTGAATTTTCGCCCCCGAAATGCCCTTTTTTGACTAAGTTTAGGGCATATTCGACTCTAACTCTCAACCTACGGGTCTGATTTACATTCCATCAGTTCTCACAAGTCCTATTTGTCATGGCGAAGCTATCCGTGCAAGCCACACAGTCGTTCGGGGGCTGTTTTGAATTTTCGCCCCCGAAACACTCTTTTTCGACTAAGTTTACGGTGTATTCAGCTCTGACTCCCAACCTACAAGTCCGAATTACATTCCGTCAGTTCTCACAAGTCCTATTTGTCATGGAGAAGCTATCCGTGCGAGCCACACGATTGTTCGGGGGTTGTTTTGAATTTTCGCCTTGAAATGCCTTTTCTCGACTAAGTTTAGGGCATATTCGGCTCTAACTCCCAACCTATGGGTCCGAATTATGTTTCATCAGTTCTCACAAGTCCTATTTGTCATGGAGAAACTATCCGTGTGAGCCACACGATCGTTCGGGGACTGTTTTGAATTTTCACCTCCGAAACGCTCTTTTACGACTAAGTTTAGGACGTATTTGGCTCTAACTCCTAACCTAAGGGTCTGAATTACGTTCCATCAGTTCTCACAAGTCTTATTTGTCATGGCTAAGCTATCCGTGCGAGCCACACGGTCGTTCGGGGGTTGTTTTAAATTTTTTCCCCCGAAACGTCATTTTTCAACTAAGTTTAGGGCGTATTCGGCTTTAACTCCCAACCTACAGGTCCGAATTACGTTTCGTCAATTCTCACAAGTCTTATTTGTCATGACAAAGCTATTCGTGTGAGCCACACTGTCATTCGGGGGCTGTTTTGAATTTTCGCCTCCGAAACAGCCTTTTTCTACTAAGTTTAGAGCGTATTCGCCTCTAACTCCCAACCTACGAGTCCGAATTACATTCCGTCAGTTCTCACAAGTCCTATTTGTCATGAAAAAGCTATCTGTGTGAGCCACATGGTCGTTCAGGAGCTGTTTTGAATTTTCGCCCCTGAAACGCCATTTTTCGACTAAGTTTAGAGCGTATTCGTTTCTAACTCCCAACCTACGGGTCCGAATTACGTTCCGTCAGTTCTCACAAGTCCTATTTGTCATGGGGGAACTGTCCATGTGAGCCACATAGTGGTTCAGGGGCTGTTTAGAATTTTTGCCCCGAAATGCCCATTTTTCGACTATGTTTAGGGCGTATGTGGCTCTAACTTCCAACCTAGGGGTCCGAATTACGTTCCGTTAGTTCTCATAAGTCCTATTTGTCATGGTGAAGCTATCTGTGTGAGCCACACGATCGTTTGGGGGCTGTTATGAATTTTTGCCCCCGAAAAACTCTTTTTTGAGTAAGTTTAAGGCGTATTCCGCTCTAACTCTCTGCTTACGAGTCCGAATTACGTTCCGTCTGTTGTCACAAGTCTTATTTGTCATGGTGAAGCTATTCGTGAGAGTCACACAGTCGTTTGGAGGCTGTTTTGAATTTTCGCCCCCGAAATGCCATTTTTCGAGTAAGTTTTGGGCGTATTCGGCTCTAACTCCCAACCTACGAATCCGGATTACATTCCATCAGTTGTCATAAGTCCTATTTTTCATGGGGAAGCTTCTCGTGAAAGTCACACAGTGGTTCGGGGCTGTTTCGAATTTTCGCATCCGAAACGCCCTTTTTCGAGTAAGTTTTGGGCGTATTCGGCTCTAACTCCCAACCTACGGGTTTGAATAACATTCCGTCAGTTCTTACAAATCCTATTTGTCATGGGGAAACTTCCCGTGAGAGTCACACGGCGGTTCGGTGATTGTTTTGAATTTTTGCCCCCGAAATGCCCTTTTTCGAGTAAGTTTTGGGCGTATTCGGCTTTTACTCCCAACCTACGGGTCCGAATTACATTTCGTCAATTCTCACAAGTCCTATTTGTCATGGAGAAGCTGCCTGTGTAAGCCACACGGTGGTTCGGGAGCTGTTTTGGATTTTTGCCCCCGAAATGCCCTTTTTCGACTAAGTTTTGGACATATTCGGCTCTAACTCCTAACCTACGAGTCTGAATTACATTTCATCAGTTGTCACAAGTCATATTTGTCATGGGGAAGCTGTCCGTGTCAGCCACATGGTCGTTCAAGGGTTGTTTTCAATTTTCGCCCCGAAACGCCCTTTTTCGAGTAAGTTTTGGGCGTATTCGGCTCTAACTCCAAACCTATGGGTTCGGACTAAGTTATGGTGTATAAATTTTGGTTTTGTCTGGTATAAATTCTAAAATCATTGCTGTAATTCATAAGTACACATAGTGTAATGGTTGATGGCGTTACAGTTCAACTTAATAACATATGTGCATAAATGTTATTTTGTTTCCATAGAACTTGTTGAACTATTTTCTTCCATGATCATAAGTGTTGTAAGCTACCCTAAATGTAACAACCCTCATACTGTTTACTGATTAATGACTGACCGATTACTGTTAAACGGAACTGATAACTGACTGATAATCGAACTGAATGAAATACTGAACTGACTGACTGAAATTGAAACTGAATTGACTGAGTATATGTTAGTTAATTGCATTCTATCTGTTTGATTGTCTGATTATCTGTTCATGTTTATATGTTTAAACTGCTAATTGAAGGCCTTATCGGCGGCCGAATTAGAAACCGATTGATGTTCCGTGACCCTCATAATTAATGTGATTTTATGGTATATTTATCTGAAAACTGATTAGGTATGATTAAATTAGATTAAAAATAAGCCAATTAAAGAGTTTGCCATATTTACCATTTTGCCACTATCTCATATACACACACTTGAGCCTTATACTTGAATCAAAACACATTTGCTCAGCCATTTTCTTGTGCTTAACCGACCAAGAGAGGGAGAGGGAGAGAAATTGAGTTCTACCTTGTGAATTGCTTGGAAATTGAAGGAATTGGAACATAGGTTGCAAATTTAACTTCCTCACCTTGTAACTAAAGCTCTAGGTAAGGAATTCAACCCCTCTTTGTTGTGTTTGAGCTCATTCATATTAGATTCTTGAGCCTCTAGTGATTCAAGTCTAGAATTGGTTCATTGTGTTGATTTGGAACTCATTTCATGCATGCATGTTTGTAATGTAGATATTTGAGTTGTTTTCATGGCAAAAGGTTACATGCATGTCCATCTTTTGGTCATACTCCATGAATTCATCATGTTCTTGAAGAAATGAGCTCATTTGATCAAGCTTTGGAGCTTTAATTTGGTTTAAAAACTCATGCATGACATGTTTGAATGTTGTTCTTGAAAATGGGTTTGAATGTGGTTTTAATTGACTCACCTTTGGGGCTTGAATTCATAAATTGAGCTTTGAAACTTGTTATACATTGAATTTAATGATGTTTTCCAGAATTTGGGCCCAAGAGGTCGAGTTTGGAGTGGTAGAATGCTTGGTTTGAGCTTGGGAGGCAGATCTGGAAATTCCAGATTTGGCTTCCTCGCTCGAGCGAAGGATTCCCCGCCTAGTTTAAGGCATCTTAATGAGGGTATAGATGTAGAACACACCAAGGCAAATTAGGGATTAAGTTATGAGATTTCCCAACTATGTAGCTTAGTGTGTTCAACCTGTGAACTGTGTAGGGTTGGCGACTGGGGAGACACGCTCTAGCATACTGTAGCCCAGAACTCTGTGAGTAATAATTGTGTAAAGATATGTTCAACTGATTATCTTTTGAATACTGAACTGAACTGTTTACTGAACTGGTATTATTTACTGAATGAATGTATGTCCTTTATTTCTGAACTGTACTGTGGCATCCTTAGTATCTACGGTTTACTGTTACTGTTACTGTTACAGAGATCTCTGTCGGTTCCCTCGTGGAACCACTACTGTTTACTGACTGATGGCCATCATTACTGTTCGGTCTTTTAAGACCTACTGTTACTGTTATACTAATGGATGTACCACATATGACTGTTTACTGTACTGAACAACTGAAATACTGATTGAATTGGACTGTTTTCATTACTGTAAGGACATTCATTCTAAACCTCTTTACGCTTTATGTTATTCACTGGGCTTTAGCTCACTGCTCATATATATATGTAGGTGTATAGGCACCAGACCGCAGCTAGAGGCGTCAGGGTTACTCCAGTTTTGTCAAGCCAGCCTTTGTGCCTCACTGCGAGGTTCCGAGTTGCCATGCTATGGCTTGGGGGTGTTTTGTCTGTTTTTCCCCCTTCTGTACTGTTTTACTGTTTTGTATAGACCGTACTGTTTTGTACAGACGGAATGTTTTCTGTACTGTTCTGTAGGGTTGAGTCCCTAGTTGAATGGATGTGAATATTGTACATACTGTTCTGTACTGTTTATGTGTGAATATATGAAAAGCCTTTTCGCATACAGACTGTCACAGCTCAATGGACACTATTTATTTACTGTATTGGCTTGCGCCAGGCCCTGTACTCTGTTTTACTGTATTACTGTTCAGCAGGCCTTCGGTAATCTCGGATTACTGGCCGGTTACGGTGCTAAACCCATAGGGCCGGGTTTGGGTCGTGACAGAGTGGTATCAGAGCGATACTTACCACGAGTTATACCGCACACACGTGTCCGAATGAGCTATAGGGTGTCCTAGAAAAGTCATTAGGGCATCTCATGAGCATGATAAGTGTGTGGTTATGTTATGACTGAATGCATGCTAATGTGGTAAACTGTTAAACAAATGACTGCTTATGTTTAAAACTGTTATAACTGCTTATAGTGAAATGGACAATGCAAATGAACCTGAATCCTCGTCTACCGAGGCAAGAATGGAAAGAATGGAAAGAATGATAGAACTGATAACTGCTAGACTTGAGCAACAGAACCAACAGCCCCCTCCTCCTCCTCCTCCGGTACAGCCGGAACCTAATGCGAATGTGGATGATGGGGATATTATTGCTCTCACCCATAAATTCAGCAAGATGAAACCGCCATCCTTTCAGGGAGGCCTCGAACCGTTAAAGGCTGAAGCTTGGGTGCTTGAAACAGAAAAACTATTTGAAGTGTTTCCGTGCTCAGAAGCAAATAAAGTATTGTTAGCTACCTTCACCTTACAAGAAGAGGCTAGAAGGTGGTGGATGCTAATCCGTGAAACAAATACTGTTATGACTTGGGCTCAGTTCAAGGAGTCCTTCTTCGAAAAGTACTTCCCACAGTGTGTTAGGGATAGGAAAGTGATTGAATTTGAACAACTGAAGCAGGGCACAATGTCCGTTGCAGAATATGAAACAAAATTCACTGAACTTGCCCGTTATGCACCGCATATGGTGGATACTGAATATAAGAAGGCCAGGAAATTCGAAGGTGGCCTTAATGTTGCGATCCTTGATCGAATAAATGTCTTGAAACTACCGACTTTTGTGGGTGTTCTCGATCGGGCATTGATGGCCGAGTCGAACATTGCAGCAGTGAAACAATCTGAAACACCAACAACTAAATGGCATGGAAAAAGGCAGGGTTTCAAATTCAAGAAAGGCAAGCACAACCCAGCCAATAAGAAACAGAATACGGGGACGATAACTAGCCCCAGTCAAGGGAGTGGATTCATACCACCCTGTCCTGAGTGTGGCAAGAAGCACAAGGGAGTCTGTTACAGAATATCTGGAGCCTGTTACAGGTGTGGCAAGGTGGGCCACATGGTTAAAGACTGCCCCTCTGCTCCACAAGCCAGTGGTAAAGCTGCACCAAGCGCAGCAGTATCAAATGCTCCACCAAAGCCTAACCCCAGAGCTACCGGGAAAGAGCCTGTGAGGCAAGGCCGAGTGTTCGCACTAGTACCGGGAGATGTGCAGAATACCGAGACCGTTGTGTCAGGTATTCTCTCTATCTGTACACAAAATGCATATGTATTGATTGATTCGGGGTCTACACATTCTTATGTATCGCATGCTTTTTCACGGAAATTGAATAGACCCTTAGAACCCATGAACTATCTGCTAGCCGTATCATCACCCGTAGGAGGGTCCATGACATGTGCTTATATGTACCCCGCATGTGAAATCATTGTTGGGGATATGCATCTGTTTATTGACTTACTGCCATTGAACATTGATCATTTTGACGTAATATTGGGGATGGATTGGTTACAAAAATATCATGCCACTATTGACTGTGTGACCAAGCAAGTTGTTTTCCGTCCACCTGGTCTGCCTGAATTTGTGTTTAATGGGAGTGGAGTAGTACCTCCTCCGTATTTGATTTCGTCAGTAAAAGCTGTTAAATTAATTAGAAAGGGGTGTAAAGGATATCTGTGTTCTGTACTGACTGTATCTACTGATGATAATGCTAACGTGAACTGTATTCCTATAGTCAGCGAATTTCCAGATGTTTTTCCAGATAATCTTCCAGGGGATTTGACCGACAGGGAGATTGAATTTACCATTGATGTGATTCCCGGAACACAACCAGTTTCTAAAGCTCCATACCGAATGGCTCCAACTGAATTGAAAGAACTAAAAGTGCAACTGCAAGAACTGCTAGACAAAAAGTTCATCAGACCGAGTACCTCACCATGGGGTGCACCAGTTTTGTTTGTAAAGAAGAAAGATGGCTCACTGAGACTATGCATTGACTACCGTGAACTGAATAAGGTAACTGTAAAGAACAAATACCCATTACCGCGTATTGATGACCTGTTTGATCAGTTACAGGGTGCTAAAGTATTTTCCAAGATTGATCTCAGATCCGGATACCATCAGTTGAAGGTTAAACCGGAAGACATTGATAAAACTGCTTTTAGAACAAGGTATGGACATTATGAATTTCTAGTTATGCCTTTTGGAGTCACGAACGCACCAGCTGCTTTTATGGACCTCATGAACAGAATTTTTAAACCGTACCTTGATGACTTTATTGTTGTATTTATCGATGACATATTGATTTACTCCAAAAGTATAGAACAACATGAACATCATCTGAGACTTGCCCTGCAAACCTTAAGAGAACAGAAACTGTATGCTAAACTGTCTAAATGTGAATTCTGGCTTGACCATGTTATGTTTTTGGGGCATGTTGTTAGCAAAGATGGAATTTCTGTTGATCCGCAGAAAATTGAAGCTGTAGTGAACTGGCCTAGACCAACAAATGTGACTGAAGTCCGAAGCTTTTTGGGATTGGCTGGATATTACAGAAGATTTGTCAAAGATTTCTCCAAAATTGCCCTACCACTGACACAGTTAACACAAAAGGGGACATCATTTGACTGGACTGACCAAAGAGAATCTGCGTTCCAGGAATTGAAAACTCAACTTGTGACTGCACCAGTTTTGACCTTACCTACAGGTACGGATGGTTATACTGTATTTAGTGATGCTTCTCATAAGGGTCTGGGGTGTGTTTTAATGCAGAATGGGAGAGTTATTGCTTATGCTTCCCGACAACTGAGACCGCATGAAAAGAACTACCCAACCCATGATCTGGAACTTGCTGCAGTAGTATTTGCACTGAAAATCTGGCGTCACTATCTGTACGGGGTGACATGTGAAGTATACACCGACCACAAGAGTTTAAAGTATTTCTTCACACAGAAAGAACTGAATATGAGACAGCGGAGATGGCTGGAACTGATTAAAGACTATGACCTACAGATATTGTACCATCCGGGAAAAGCCAATACCGTTGCCGATGCATTGAGCCGGAAGTCGATTGGAAACTTAGCCTGTTTGCGTACAGGGCAGAAAGAGTTGCTTTGTGACCTTGAAAAATCTGAAATTGAAATTGTTTTGAGAGAACAAGGTGGAATCTTAGCTGCTATTTCTGCTCAACCGGCACTGATTGAAGAGGTTAAAGAGAAACAGCAACTGGATGACTTCTTGAAAAAGATCATCGAAGAAAGAGAGTCTAAACCGAGGCCGGGATTCAAATTTGAGAATAATGTACTGAAATTTCAAGAAAGACTGTGTGTACCAAATGATACTGAACTAAAAAGAAGAGTTCTGCAAGAAGGCCACAATTCGAAATTGTCTATCCATCCGGGGAATACGAAAATGTACCAAGATCTGAAACAGAATTTCTGGTGGCCGGGAATGAAGAAAGAAATTGCTGATTTTGTATCCAAATGTCTTCATTGCCAACAGGTCAAAGCTGAACATCAACGACCTGCCGGACTATTGCAACCCCTACCCATACCAGAGTGGAAATGGGAGCATATCACGATGGATTTTATCGTCGGATTACCTCGCTCCAGAAAAGGTATGGATTCAATTTGGGTTATTGTTGATAGACTAACCAAATCTGCTCACTTCTTACCTGTCAAGACAATCTATAATGCGGACAAATTGGCTGTCATCTATATTGATGAAATTGTAAGACTGCATGGAGTGCCTGTGTCTATTATTTCTGACAGGGATTCGAAGTTTACATCGAGGTTTTGGCAAAGCCTACAGACTGCATTGGGTACTGAACTGAGACTGAGTAGTGCCTACCATCCTCAGACAGATGGCCAATCAGAAAGGACCATCCAAACTCTGGAGGATTTACTGAGAATGTGTGTCCTTGATTTTCAGGGAAATTGGGAAAGTCATCTGCCACTAGCTGAATTCGCCTACAACAACAGCTACCATTCGAGTATTGGTATGGCGCCTTTTGAGGCATTGTATGGCAGAAAATGTAGATCTCCAATTTGCTGGGCAGAAGTTGGAGATGGGCCTTTGCTTGGGCCCGAGATTGTGTATGAAACAACTGAAAAAGTGAAACTGATACAGCAAAGACTGAAAACTGCACAGAGTAGACAGAAAAGTTATGCAGATGTCAGAAGACGGGACAGAGAGTATGAAGTGGGTGATCACGTTTTTGTGAAAGTGACACCAATGAAAGGCCAGACTCGTTTTGGAGTCAAAGGCAAGTTAGCACCGAGATACGTCGGACCATATGAGATCATTGAGAAAATCAATCCGGTGGCGTATCAAGTTGCGCTTCCTCCTGAAATGGAGCATATGCATAACGTCTTCCACATTTCTATGTTAAGAGACTATCTCCGGGATCCCTTCCATGTGATTGAGCCTACTCGGATAGTGTTGAGTGATGACTACACTTACGAGGAACGGCCTATACAGATTGTAAACCGACGAATCAAGAAACTGAGGAACAAAGGGATCCCGTTAGTGAAAGTTGACTGGCAAAACCACGGTGGCGTGTACGCCACTTGGGAAAGGGAAGATGACATGGCCAAAAGATATCCTGCACTGTTTCCACTGAATCCTGTTTTCTTCCAGAATGAAGGTAACTCGAGTTTAGAGGACTAAACTCTTTATAAGGAGGGGAGACTGTAACAACCCTCATACTGTTTACTGATTAATGACTGACCGATTACTGTTAAACGGAACTGATAACTGACTGATAATCGAACTGAATGAAATACTGAACTGACTGACTGAAATTGAAACTGAATTGACTGAGTATATGTTAGTTAATTGCATTCTATCTGTTTGATTGTCTGATTATCTGTTCATGTTTATATGTTTAAACTGCTAATTGAAGGCCTTATCGGCGGCCGAATTAGAAACCGATTGATGTTCCGTGACCCTCATAATTAATGTGATTTTATGGTATATTTATCTGAAAACTGATTAGGTATGATTAAATTAGATTAAAAATAAGCCAATTAAAGAGTTTGCCATATTTACCATTTTGCCACTATCTCATATACACACACTTGAGCCTTATACTTGAATCAAAACACATTTGCTCAGCCATTTTCTTGTGCTTAACCGACCAAGAGAGGGAGAGGGAGAGAAATTGAGTTCTACCTTGTGAATTGCTTGGAAATTGAAGGAATTGGAACATAGGTTGCAAATTTAACTTCCTCACCTTGTAACTAAAGCTCTAGGTAAGGAATTCAACCCCTCTTTGTTGTGTTTGAGCTCATTCATGTTAGATTCTTGAGCCTCTAGTGATTCAAGTCTAGAATTGGTTCATTGTGTTGATTTGGAACTCATTTCATGCATGCATGTTTGTAATGTAGATATTTGAGTTGTTTTCATGGCAAAAGGTTACATGCATGTCCATCTTTTGGTCATACTCCATGAATTCATCATGTTCTTGAAGAAATGAGCTCATTTGATCAAGCTTTGGAACTTTAATTTGGTTTAAAAACTCATGCATGACATGTTTGAATGTTGTTCTTGAAAATGGGTTTGAATGTGGTTTTAATTGACTCACCTTTGGGGCTAGAATTCATAAATTGAGCTTTGAAACTTGTTATACATTGAATTTAATGATGTTTTCCAGAATTTGGGCCCAAGAGGTCGAGTTTGGAGTGGTAGAATGCTTGGTTTGAGCTTGGGAGGCAGATCTGGAAATTCCAGATTTGGCTTCCTCGCTCGAGCGAAGGATTCCCCGCTCGAGCGAGCACCTTTGTCCAGGGCTCCGCTCGAGCGACCATCGAGCGACCATCGCGCGTAAAATTTTAGCATCCAGTACTTTTACTGTTTTGCAGACCGCTCGAGCGAAGGATTCCTCGCTCGAGCGAAGCATTTGATTTTGGACTTACGCTCGAGCGGATAAAGTCTCGCTCGAGCGAAGCCCCTATTTTCAGCAAAGTTTGCAAAATGTTTTCTAAGTGTATTTTTGCATCCTCATCCCATCCTAGGCATTCTTAGGCCTAGTTTAAGGCATCTTAATGAGGGTATAGATGTAGAACACACCAAGGCAAATTAGGGATTAAGTTATGAGATTTCCCAACTATGTAGCTTAGTGTGTTCAACCTGTGAACTGTGTAGGGTTGGCGACTGGGGAGACACGCTCTAGCATACTGTAGCCCAGAACTCTGTGAGTAACAATTGTGTAAAGATATGTTCAACTGATTATCTTTTGAATACTGAACTGAACTGTTTACTGAACTGGTATTATTTACTGAATGAATGTATGTCCTTTATTTCTGAACTGTACTGTGGCATCCTTAGTATCTACGGTTTACTGTTACTGTTACTGTTACAGAGATCTCTGTCGGTTCCCTCGTGGAACCACTACTGTTTACTGACTGATGGCCATCATTACTGTTCGGTCTTTTAAGACCTACTGTTACTGTTATACTAATGGATGTACCACATATGACTGTTTACTGTACTGAACAACTGAAATACTGATTGAATTGGACTGTTTTCATTACTGTAAGGACATTCATTCTAAACCTCTTTACGCTTTATGTTATTCACTGGGCTTTAGCTCACTGCTCATATATATATGTAGGTGTACAGGCACCAGACCGCAGGTAGAGGCGTCAGGGTTACTCCAGTTTTGTCAAGCCAGCCTTTGTGCCTCACTGCGAGGTTCCGAGTTGCCATGCTATGGCTTGGGGGTGTTTTGTCTGTTTTTCCCCCTTCTGTACTGTTTTACTGTTTTGTATAGACCGTACTGTTTTGTACAGACGGAATGTTTTCTGTACTGTTCTGTAGGGTTGAGTCCCTAGTTGAATGGATGTGAATATTGTACATACTGTTCTGTACTGTTTATGTGTGAATATATGAAAAGCCTTTTCGCATACAGACTGTCACAGCTCAATGGACACTATTTATTTACTGTATTGGCTTCCGCCAGGCCCTGTACTCTGTTTTACTGTATTACTGTTCAGCAGGCCTTCGGTAATCTCGGATTACTGGCCGGTTACGGTGCTAAACCCATAGGGCCGGGTTTGGGTCGTGACAGAGTGGTATCAGAGCGATACTTACCACGAGTTATACCGCACACACGTGTCCGAATGAGCTATAGGGTGTCCTAGAAAAGTCATTAGGGCATCTCATGAGCATGATAAGTGTGTGGTTATGTTATGACTGAATGCATGCTAATGTGGTAAACTGTTAAACAAATGACTGCTTATGTTTAAAACTGTTATAACTGCTTATAGTGAAATGGACAATGCAAATGAACCTGAATCCTCGTCTACCGAGGCAAGAATGGAAAGAATGGAAAGAATGATAGAACTGATAACTGCTAGACTTGAGCAACAGAACCAACAGCCCCCTCCTCCTCCTCCTCCGGTACAGCCGGAACCTAATGCGAATGTGGATGATGGGGATATTATTGCTCTCACCCATAAATTCAGCAAGATGAAACCGCCATCCTTTCAGGGAGGCCTCGAACCGTTAAAGGCTGAAGCTTGGGTGCTTGAAACAGAAAAACTATTTGAAGTGTTTCCGTGCTCAGAAGCAAATAAAGTATTGTTAGCTACCTTCACCTTACAAGAAGAGGCTAGAAGGTGGTGGATGCTAATCCGTGAAACAAATACTGTTATGACTTGGGCTCAGTTCAAGGAGTCCTTCTTCGAAAAGTACTTCCCACAGTGTGTTAGGGATAGGAAAGTGATTGAATTTGAACAACTGAAGCAGGGCACAATGTCCGTTGCAGAATATGAAACAAAATTCACTGAACTTGCCCGTTATGCACCGCATATGGTGGATACTGAATATAAGAAGGCCAGGAAATTCGAAGGTGGCCTTAATGTTGCGATCCTTGATCGAATAAATGTCTTGAAACTACCGACTTTTGTGGGTGTTCTCGATCGGGCATTGATGGCCGAGTCGAACATTGCAGCAGTGAAACAATCTGAAACACCAACAACTAAATGGCATGGAAAAAGGCAGGGTTTCAAATTCAAGAAAGGCAAGCACAACCCAGCCAATAAGAAACAGAATACGGGGACGATAACTAGCCCCAGTCAAGGGAGTGGATTCATACCACCCTGTCCTGAGTGTGGCAAGAAGCACAAGGGAGTCTGTTACAGAATATCTGGAGCCTGTTACAGGTGTGGCAAGGTGGGCCACATGGTTAAAGACTGCCCCTCTGCTCCACAAGCCAGTGGTAAAGCTGCACCAAGCGCAGCAGTATCAAATGCTCCACCAAAGCCTAACCCCAGAGCTACCGGGAAAGAGCCTGTGAGGCAAGGCCGAGTGTTCGCACTAGTACCGGGAGATGTGCAGAATACCGAGACCGTTGTGTCAGGTATTCTCTCTATCTGTACACAAAATGCATATGTATTGATTGATTCGGGGTCTACACATTCTTATGTATCGCATGCTTTTTCACGGAAATTGAATAGACCCTTAGAACCCATGAACTATCTGCTAGCCGTATCATCACCCGTAGGAGGGTCCATGACATGTGCTTATATGTACCCCGCATGTGAAATCATTGTTGGGGATATGCATCTGTTTATTGACTTACTGCCATTGAACATTGATCATTTTGACGTAATATTGGGGATGGATTGGTTACAAAAATATCATGCCACTATTGACTGTGTGACCAAGCAAGTTGTTTTCCGTCCACCTGGTCTGCCTGAATTTGTGTTTAATGGGAGTGGAGTAGTACCTCCTCCGTATTTGATTTCGTCAGTAAAAGCTGTTAAATTAATTAGAAAGGGGTGTAAAGGATATCTGTGTTCTGTACTGACTGTATCTACTGATGATAATGCTAACGTGAACTGTATTCCTATAGTCAGCGAATTTCCAGATGTTTTTCCAGATAATCTTCCAGGGGATTTGACCGACAGGGAGATTGAATTTACCATTGATGTGATTCCCGGAACACAACCAGTTTCTAAAGCTCCATACCGAATGGCTCCAACTGAATTGAAAGAACTAAAAGTGCAACTGCAAGAACTGCTAGACAAAAAGTTCATCAGACCGAGTACCTCACCATGGGGTGCACCAGTTTTGTTTGTAAAGAAGAAAGATGGCTCACTGAGACTATGCATTGACTACCGTGAACTGAATAAGGTAACTGTAAAGAACAAATACCCATTACCGCGTATTGATGACCTGTTTGATCAGTTACAGGGTGCTAAAGTATTTTCCAAGATTGATCTCAGATCCGGATACCATCAGTTGAAGGTTAAACCGGAAGACATTGATAAAACTGCTTTTAGAACAAGGTATGGACATTATGAATTTCTAGTTATGCCTTTTGGAGTCACGAACGCACCAGCTGCTTTTATGGACCTCATGAACAGAATTTTTAAACCGTACCTTGATGACTTTATTGTTGTATTTATCGATGACATATTGATTTACTCCAAAAGTATAGAACAACATGAACATCATCTGAGACTTGCCCTGCAAACCTTAAGAGAACAGAAACTGTATGCTAAACTGTCTAAATGTGAATTCTGGCTTGACCATGTTATGTTTTTGGGGCATGTTGTTAGCAAAGATGGAATTTCTGTTGATCCGCAGAAAATTGAAGCTGTAGTGAACTGGCCTAGACCAACAAATGTGACTGAAGTCCGAAGCTTTTTGGGATTGGCTGGATATTACAGAAGATTTGTCAAAGATTTCTCCAAAATTTCCCTACCACTGACACAGTTAACACAAAAGGGGACATCATTTAACTGGACTGACCAAAGAGAATCTGCGTTCCAGGAATTGAAAACTCAACTTGTGACTGCACCAGTTTTGACCTTACCTACAGGTACGGATGGTTATACTGTATTTAGTGATGCTTCTCATAAGGGTCTGGGGTGTGTTTTAATGCAGAATGGGAGAGTTATTGCTTATGCTTCCCGACAACTGAGACCGCATGAAAAGAACTACCCAACCCATGATCTGGAACTTGCTGCAGTAGTATTTGCACTGAAAATCTGGCGTCACTATCTGTACGGGGTGACATGTGAAGTATACACCGACCACAAGAGTTTAAAGTATTTCTTCACACAGAAAGAACTGAATATGAGACAGCGGAGATGGCTGGAACTGATTAAAGACTATGACCTACAGATATTATACCATCCGGGAAAAGCCAATACCGTTGCCGATGCATTGAGCCGGAAGTCGATTGGAAACTTAGCCTGTTTGCGTACAGGGCAGAAAGAGTTGCTTTGTGACCTTGAAAAATCTGAAATTGAAATTGTTTTGAGAGAACAAGGTGGAATCTTAGCTGCTATTTCTGCTCAACCGGCACTGATTGAAGAGGTTAAAGAGAAACAACAACTGGATGACTTCTTGAAAAAGATCATCGAAGAAAGAGAGTCTAAACCGAGGCCGGGATTCAAATTTGAGAATAATGTACTGAAATTTCAAGAAAGACTGTGTGTACCAAATGATACTGAACTGAAAAGAAGAGTTCTGCAAGAAGGCCACAATTCGAAATTGTCTATCCATCCGGGGAATACGAAAATGTACCAAGATCTGAAACAGAATTTCTGGTGGCCGGGAATGAAGAAAGAAATTGCTGATTTTGTATCCAAATGTCTTCATTGCCAACAGGTCAAAGCTGAACATCAACGACCTGCCGGACTATTGCAACCCCTACCCATACCAGAGTGGAAATGGGAGCATATCACGATGGATTTTATCGTCGGATTACCTCGCTCCAGAAAAGGTATGGATTCAATTTGGGTTATTGTTGATAGACTAACCAAATCTGCTCACTTCTTACCTGTCAAGACAATCTATAATGCGGACAAATTGGCTGTCATCTATATTGATGAAATTGTAAGACTGCATGGAGTGCCTGTGTCTATTATTTCTGACAGGGATTCGAAGTTTACATCGAGGTTTTGGCAAAGCCTACAGACTGCATTGGGTACTGAACTGAGACTGAGTAGTGCCTACCATCCTCAGATAGATGGCCAATCAGAAAGGACCATCCAAACTCTGGAGGATTTACTGAGAATGTGTGTCCTTGATTTTCAGGGAAATTGGGAAAGTCATCTGCCACTAGCTGAATTCGCCTACAACAACAGCTACCATTCGAGTATTGGTATGGCGCCTTTTGAGGCATTGTATGGCAGAAAATGTAGATCTCCAATTTGCTGGGCAGAAGTTGGAGATGGGCCTTTGCTTGGGCCCGAGATTGTGTATGAAACAACTGAAAAAGTGAAACTGATACAGCAAAGATTGAAAACTGCACAGAGTAGACAGAAAAGTTATGCAGATGTCAGAAGACGGGACAGAGAGTATGAAGTGGGTGATCACGTTTTTGTGAAAGTGACACCAATGAAAGGCCAGACTCGTTTTGGAGTCAAAGGCAAGTTAGCACCGAGATACGTCGGACCATATGAGATCATTGAGAAAATCAATCCGGTGGCGTATCAAGTTGCGCTTCCTCCTGAAATGGAGCATATGCATAACGTCTTCCACATTTCTATGTTAAGAGACTATCTCCGGGATCCCTTCCATGTGATTGAGCCTACTCGGATAGTGTTGAGTGATGACTACACTTACGAGGAACGGCCTATACAGATTGTAAACCGACGAATCAAGAAACTGAGGAACAAAGGGATCCCGTTAGTGAAAGTTGACTGGCAAAACCACGGTGGCGTGTACGCCACTTGGGAAAGGGAAGATGACATGGCCAAAAGATATCCTGAACTGTTTCCACTGAATCCTGTTTTCTTCCAGAATGAAGGTAACTCGAGTTTAGAGGACTAAACTCTTTATAAGGAGGGGAGACTGTAACAACCCTCATACTGTTTACTGATTAATGACTGACCGATTACTGTTAAACGGAACTGATAACTGACTGATAATCGAACTGAATGAAATACTGAACTGACTGACTGAAATTGAAACTGAATTGACTGAGTATATGTTAGTTAATTGCATTCTATCTGTTTGATTGTCTGATTATCTGTTCATGTTTATATGTTTAAACTGCTAATTGAAGGCCTTATCGGCGGCCGAATTAGAAACCGATTGATGTTCCGTGACCCTCATAATTAATGTGATTTTATGGTATATTTATCTGAAAACTGATTAGGTATGATTAAATTAGATTAAAAATAAGCCAATTAAAGAGTTTGCCATATTTACCATTTTGCCACTATCTCATATACACACACTTGAGCCTTATACTTGAATCAAAACACATTTGCTCAGCCATTTTCTTGTGCTTAACCGACCAAGAGAGGGAGAGGGAGAGAAATTGAGTTCTACCTTGTGAATTGCTTGGAAATTGAAGGAATTGGAACATAGGTTGCAAATTTAACTTCCTCACCTTGTAACTAAAGCTCTAGGTAAGGAATTCAACCCCTCTTTGTTGTGTTTGAGCTCATTCATGTTAGATTCTTGAGCCTCTAGTGATTCAAGTCTAGAATTGGTTCATTGTGTTGATTTGGAACTCATTTCATGCATGCATGTTTGTAATGTAGATATTTGAGTTGTTTTCATGGCAAAAGGTTACATGCATGTCCATCTTTTGGTCATACTCCATGAATTCATCATGTTCTTGAAGAAATGAGCTCATTTGATCAAGCTTTGGAGCTTTAATTTGGTTTAAAAACTCATGCATGACATGTTTGAATGTTGTTCTTGAAAATGGGTTTGAATGTGGTTTTAATTGACTCACCTTTGGGGCTTGAATTCATAAATTGAGCTTTGAAACTTGTTATACATTGAATTTAATGATGTTTTCCAGAATTTGGGCCCAAGAGGTCGAGTTTGGAGTGGTAGAATGCTTGGTTTGAGCTTGGGAGGCAGATCTGGAAATTCCAGATTTGGCTTCCTCGCTCGAGCGAAGGATTCCCCGCTCGAGCGAGCACCTTTGTCCAGGGCTCCGCTCGAGCGACCATCGCGCGTAAAATTTCAGCATCCAGTACTTTTACTGTTTTGCAGACCGCTCGAGCGAAGGATTCCTCGCTCGAGCGAAGCATTTGATTTTGGACTTACGCTCGAGCGGATAAAGTCTCGCTCGAGCGAAGCCCCTATTTTCAGCAAAGTTTGCAAAATGTTTTCTAAGTGTATTTTTGCATCCTCATCCCATCCTAGGCATTCTTAGGCCTAGTTTAAGGCATCTTAATGAGGGTATAGATGTAGAACACACCAAGGCAAATTAGGGATTAAGTTATGAGATTTCCCAACTATGTAGCTTAGTGTGCTCAACCTGTGAACTGTGTAGGGTTGGCGACTGGGGAGACACGCTCTAGCATACTGTAGCCCAGAACTCTGTGAGTAACAATTGTGTAAAGATATGTTCAACTGATTATCTTTTGAATACTGAACTGAACTGTTTACTGAACTGGTATTATTTACTGAATGAATGTATGTCCTTTATTTCTGAACTGTACTGTGGCATCCTTAGTATCTACGGTTTACTGTTACTGTTACTGTTACAGAGATCTCTATCGGTTCCCTCGTGGAACCACTACTGTTTACTGACTGATGGCCATCATTACTGTTCGGTCTTTTAAGACCTACTGTTACTGTTATACTAATGGATGTACCACATATGACTGTTTACTGTACTGAACAACTGAAATACTGATTGAATTGGACTGTTTTCATTACTGTAAGGACATTCATTCTAAACCTCTTTACGCTTTATGTTATTCACTGGGCTTTAGCTCACTGCTCATATATATATGTAGGTGTACAGGCACCAGACCGCAGCTAGAGGCGTCAGGGTTACTCCAGTTTTGTCAAGCCAGCCTTTGTGCCTCACTGCGAGGTTCCGAGTTGCCATGCTATGGCTTGGGGGTGTTTTGTCTGTTTTTCCCCCTTCTGTACTGTTTTACTGTTTTGTATAGACCGTACTGTTTTGTACAGGCGGAATGTTTTCTGTACTGTTCTGTAGGGTTGAGTCCCTAGTTGAATGGATGTGAATATTGTACATACTGTTCTGTACTGTTTATGTGTGAATATATGAAAAGCCTTTTCGCATACAGACTGTCACAGCTCAATGGACACTATTTATTTACTGTATTGGCTTCCGCCAGGCCCTGTACTCTGTTTTACTGTATTACTGTTCAGCAGGCCTTCGGTAATCTCGGATTACTGGCCGGTTACGGTGCTAAACCCATAGGGCCGGGTTTGGGTCGTGACAGAGTGGTATCAGAGCGATACTTACCACGAGTTATACCGCACACACGTGTCCGAATGAGCTATAGGGTGTCCTAGAAAAGTCATTAGGGCATCTCATGAGCATGATAAGTGTGTGGTTATGTTATGACTGAATGCATGCTAATGTGGTAAACTGTTAAACAAATGACTGCTTATGTTTAAAACTGTTATAACTGCTTATAGTGAAATGGACAATGCAAATGAACCTGAATCCTCGTCTACCGAGGCAAGAATGGAAAGAATGGAAAGAATGATAGAACTGATAACTGCTAGACTTGAGCAACAGAACCAACAGCCCCCTCCTCCTCCTCCTCCGGTACAGCCGGAACCTAATGCGAATGTGGATGATGGGGATATTATTGCTCTCACCCATAAATTCAGCAAGATGAAACCGCCATCCTTTCAGGGAGGCCTCGAACCGTTAAAGGCTGAAGCTTGGGTGCTTGAAACAGAAAAACTATTTGAAGTGTTTCCGTGCTCAGAAGCAAATAAAGTATTGTTAGCTACCTTCACCTTACAAGAAGAGGCTAGAAGGTGGTGGATGCTAATCCGTGAAACAAATACTGTTATGACTTGGGCTCAGTTCAAGGAGTCCTTCTTCGAAAAGTACTTCCCACAGTGTGTTAGGGATAGGAAAGTGATTGAATTTGAACAACTGAAGCAGGGCACAATGTCCGTTGCAGAATATGAAACAAAATTCACTGAACTTGCCCGTTATGCACCGCATATGGTGGATACTGAATATAAGAAGGCCAGGAAATTCGAAGGTGGCCTTAATGTTGCGATCCTTGATCGAATAAATGTCTTGAAACTACCGACTTTTGTGGGTGTTCTCGATCGGGCATTGATGGCCGAGTCGAACATTGCAGCAGTGAAACAATCTGAAACACCAACAACTAAATGGCATGGAAAAAGGCAGGGTTTCAAATTCAAGAAAGGCAAGCACAACCCAGCCAATAAGAAACAGAATACGGGGACGATAACTAGCCCCAGTCAAGGGAGTGGATTCATACCACCCTGTCCTGAGTGTGGCAAGAAGCACAAGGGAGTCTGTTACAGAATATCTGGAGCCTGTTACAGGTGTGGCAAGGTGGGCCACATGGTTAAAGACTGCCCCTCTGCTCCACAAGCCAGTGGTAAAGCTGCACCAAGCGCAGCAGTATCAAATGCTCCACCAAAGCCTAACCCCAGAGCTACCGGGAAAGAGCCTGTGAGGCAAGGCCGAGTGTTCGCACTAGTACCGGGAGATGTGCAGAATACCGAGACCGTTGTGTCAGGTATTCTCTCTATCTGTACACAAAATGCATATGTATTGATTGATTCGGGGTCTACACATTCTTATGTATCGCATGCTTTTTCACGGAAATTGAATAGACCCTTAGAACCCATGAACTATCTGCTAGCCGTATCATCACCCGTAGGAGGGTCCATGACATGTGCTTATATGTACCCCGCATGTGAAATCATTGTTGGGGATATGCATCTGTTTATTGACTTACTGCCATTGAACATTGATCATTTTGACGTAATATTGGGGATGGATTGGTTACAAAAATATCATGCCACTATTGACTGTGTGACCAAGCAAGTTGTTTTCCGTCCACCTGGTCTGCCTGAATTTGTGTTTAATGGGAGTGGAGTAGTACCTCCTCCGTATTTGATTTCGTCAGTAAAAGCTGTTAAATTAATTAGAAAGGGGTGTAAAGGATATCTGTGTTCTGTACTGACTGTATCTACTGATGATAATGCTAACGTGAACTGTATTCCTATAGTCAGCGAATTTCCAGATGTTTTTCCAGATAATCTTCCAGGGGATTTGACCGACAGAGAGATTGAATTTACCATTGATGTGATTCCCGGAACACAACCAGTTTCTAAAGCTCCATACCGAATGGCTCCAACTGAATTGAAAGAACTAAAAGTGCAACTGCAAGAACTGCTAGACAAAAAGTTCATCAGACCGAGTACCTCACCATGGGGTGCACCAGTTTTGTTTGTAAAGAAGAAAGATGGCTCACTGAGACTATGCATTGACTACCGTGAACTGAATAAGGTAACTGTAAAGAACAAATACCCATTACCGCGTATTGATGACCTGTTTGATCAGTTACAGGGTGCTAAAGTATTTTCCAAGATTGATCTCAGATCCGGATACCATCAGTTGAAGGTTAAACCGGAAGACATTGATAAAACTGCTTTTAGAACAAGGTATGGACATTATGAATTTCTAGTTATGCCTTTTGGAGTCACGAACGCACCAGCTGCTTTTATGGACCTCATGAACAGAATTTTTAAACCGTACCTTGATGACTTTATTGTTGTATTTATCGATGACATATTGATTTACTCCAAAAGTATAGAACAGCATGAACATCATCTGAGACTTGCCCTGCAAACCTTAAGAGAACAGAAACTGTATGCTAAACTGTCTAAATGTGAATTCTGGCTTGACCATGTTATGTTTTTGGGGCATGTTGTTAGCAAAGATGGAATTTCTGTTGATCCGCAGAAAATTGAAGCTGTAGTGAACTGGCCTAGACCAACAAATGTGACTGAAGTCCGAAGCTTTTTGGGATTGGCTGGATATTACAGAAGATTTGTCAAAGATTTCTCCAAAATTGCCCTACCACTGACACAGTTAACACAAAAGGGGACATCATTTGACTGGACTGACCAAAGAGAATCTGCGTTCCAGGAATTGAAAACTCAACTTGTGACTGCACCAGTTTTGACCTTACCTACAGGTACGGATGGTTATACTGTATTTAGTGATGCTTCTCATAAGGGTCTGGGGTGTGTTTTAATGCAGAATGGGAGAGTTATTGCTTATGCTTCCCGACAACTGAGACCGCATGAAAAGAACTACCCAACCCATGATCTGGAACTTGCTGCAGTAGTATTTGCACTGAAAATCGGGCGTCACTATCTGTACGGGGTGACATGTGAAGTATACACCGACCACAAGAGTTTAAAGTATTTCTTCACACAGAAAGAACTGAATATGAGACAGCGGAGATGGCTGGAACTGATTAAAGACTATGACCTACAGATATTGTACCATCCGGGAAAAGCCAATACCGTTGCCGATGCATTGAGCCGGAAGTCGATTGGAAACTTAGCCTGTTTGCTTACAGGGCAGAAAGAGTTGCTTTGTGACCTTGAAAAATCTGAAATTGAAATTGTTTTGAGAGAACAAGGTGGAATCTTAGCTGCTATTTCTGCTCAACCGGCACTGATTGAAGAGGTTAAAGAGAAACAGCAACTGGATGACTTCTTGAAAAAGATCATCGAAGAAAGAGAGTCTAAACCGAGGCCGGGATTCAAATTTGAGAATAATGTACTGAAATTTCAAGAAAGACTGTGTGTACCAAATGATACTGAACTGAAAAGAAGAGTTCTGCAAGAAGGCCACAATTCGAAATTGTCTATTCATCCGGGGAATACGAAAATGTACCAAGATCTGAAACAGAATTTCTGGTGGCCGGGAATGAAGAAAGAAATTGCTGATTTTGTATCCAAATGTCTTCATTGCCAACAGGTCAAAGCTGAACATCAACGACCTGCCGGACTATTGCAACCCCTACCCATACCAGAGTGGAAATGGGAGCATATCTCGATGGATTTTATCGTCGGATTACCTCGCTCCAGAAAAGGTATGGATTCAATTTGGGTTATTGTTGATAGACTAACCAAATCTGCTCACTTCTTACCTGTCAAGACAATCTATAATGCGGACAAATTGGCTGTCATCTATATTGATGAAATTGTAAGACTGCATGGAGTGCCTGTGTCTATTATTTCTGACAGGGATTCGAAGTTTACATCGAGGTTTTGGCAAAGCCTACAGACTGCATTGGGTACTGAACTGAGACTGAGTAGTGCCTACCATCCTCAGACAGATGGCCAATCAGAAAGGACCATCCAAACTCTGGAGGATTTACTGAGAATGTGTGTCCTTGATTTTCAGGGAAATTGGGAAAGTCATCTGCCACTAGCTGAATTCGCCTACAACAACAGCTACCATTCGAGTATTGGTATGGCGCCTTTTGAGGCATTGTATGGCAGAAAATGTAGATCTCCAATTTGCTGGGCAGAAGTTGGAGATGGGCCTTTGCTTGGGCCCGAGATTGTGCATGAAACAACTGAAAAAGTGAAACTGATACAGCAAAGACTGAAAACTGCACAGAGTAGACAGAAAAGTTATGCAGATGTCAGAAGACGGGACAGAGAGTATGAAGTGGGTGATCACGTTTTTGTGAAAGTGACACCAATGAAAGGCCAGAATCGTTTTGGAGTCAAAGGCAAGTTAGCACCGAGATACGTCGGACCATATGAGATCATTGAGAAAATCAATCCGGTGGCGTATCAAGTTGCGCTTCCTCCTGAAATGGAGCATATGCATAACGTCTTCCACATTTCTATGTTAAGAGACTATCTCCGGGATCCCTTCCATGTGATTGAGCCTACTCGGATAGTGTTGAGTGATGACTACACTTACGAGGAACGGCCTATACAGATTGTAAACCGACGAATCAAGAAACTGAGGAACAAAGGGATCCCGTTAGTGAAAGTTGACTGGCAAAACCACGGTGGCGTGTACGCCACTTGGGAAAGGGAAGATGACATGGCCAAAAGATATCCTGAACTGTTTCCACTGAATCCTGTTTTCTTCCAGAATGAAGGTAACTCGAGTTTAGAGGACTAAACTCTTTATAAGGAGGGGAGACTGTAACAACCCTCATACTGTTTACTGATTAATGACTGACCGATTACTGTTAAACGGAACTGATAACTGACTGATAATCGAACTGAATGAAATACTGAACTGACTGACTGAAATTGAAACTGAATTGACTGAGTATATGTTAGTTAATTGCATTCTATCTGTTTGATTGTCTGATTATCTGTTCATGTTTATATGTTTAAACTGCTAATTGAAGGCCTTATCGGCGGCCGAATTAGAAACCGATTGATGTTCCGTGACCCTCATAATTAATGTGATTTTATGGTATATTTATCTGAAAACTGATTAGGTATGATTAAATTAGATTAAAAATAAGCCAATTAAAGAGTTTGCCATATTTACCATTTTGCCACTATCTCATATACACACACTTGAGCCTTATACTTGAATCAAAACACATTTGCTCAGCCATTTTCTTGTGCTTAACCGACCAAGAGAGGGAGAGGGAGAGAAATTGAGTTCTACCTTGTGAATTGCTTGGAAATTGAAGGAATTGGAACATAGGTTGCAAATTTAACTTCCTCACCTTGTAACTAAAGCTCTAGGTAAGGAATTCAACCCCTCTTTGTTGTGTTTGAGCTCATTCATGTTAGATTCTTGAGCCTCTAGTGATTCAAGTCTAGAATTGGTTCATTGTGTTGATTTGGAACTCATTTCATGCATGCATGTTTGTAATGTAGATATTTGAGTTGTTTTCATGGCAAAAGGTTACATGCATGTCCATCTTTTGGTCATACTCCATGAATTCATCATGTTCTTGAAGAAATGAGCTCATTTGATCAAGCTTTGGAGCTTTAATTTGGTTTAAAAACTCATGCATGACATGTTTGAATGTTGTTCTTGAAAATGGGTTTGAATGTGGTTTTAATTGACTCACCTTTGGGGCTTGAATTCATAAATTGAGCTTTGAAACTTGTTATACATTGAATTTAATGATGTTTTCCAGAATTTGGGCCCAAGAGGTCGAGTTTGGAGTGGTAGAATGCTTGGTTTGAGCTTGGGAGGCAGATCTGGAAATTCCAGATTTGGCTTCCTCGCTCGAGCGAAGGATTCCCCGCTCGAGCGAGCACCTTTGTCCAGGGCTCCGCTCGAGCGACCATCGCGCGTAAAATTTCAGCATCCAGTACTTTTACTGTTTTGCAGACCGCTCGAGCGAAGGATTCCTCGCTCGAGCGAAGCATTTGATTTTGGACTTACGCTCGAGCGGATAAAGTCTCGCTCGAGCGAAGCCCCTATTTTCAGCAAAGTTTGCAAAATGTTTTCTAAGTGTATTTTTGCATCCTCATCCCATCCTAGGCATTCTTAGGCCTAGTTTAAGGCATCTTAATGAGGGTATAGATGTAGAACACACCAAGGCAAATTAGGGATTAAGTTATGAGATTTCCCAACTATGTAGCTTAGTGTGCTCAACCTGTGAACTGTGTAGGGTTGGCGACTGGGGAGACACGCTCTAGCATACTGTAGCCCAGAACTCTGTGAGTAACAATTGTGTAAAGATATGTTCAACTGATTATCTTTTGAATACTGAACTGAACTGTTTACTGAACTGGTATTATTTACTGAATGAATGTATGTCCTTTATTTCTGAACTGTACTGTGGCATCCTTAGTATCTACGGTTTACTGTTACTGTTACTGTTACAGAGATCTCTATCGGTTCCCTCGTGGAACCACTACTGTTTACTGACTGATGGCCATCATTACTGTTCGGTCTTTTAAGACCTACTGTTACTGTTATACTAATGGATGTACCACATATGACTGTTTACTGTACTGAACAACTGAAATACTGATTGAATTGGACTGTTTTCATTACTGTAAGGACATTCATTCTAAACCTCTTTACGCTTTATGTTATTCACTGGGCTTTAGCTCACTGCTCATATATATATGTAGGTGTACAGGCACCAGACCGCAGCTAGAGGCGTCAGGGTTACTCCAGTTTTGTCAAGCCAGCCTTTGTGCCTCACTGCGAGGTTCCGAGTTGCCATGCTATGGCTTGGGGGTGTTTTGTCTGTTTTTCCCCCTTCTGTACTGTTTTACTGTTTTGTATAGACCGTACTGTTTTGTACAGGCGGAATGTTTTCTGTACTGTTCTGTAGGGTTGAGTCCCTAGTTGAATGGATGTGAATATTGTACATACTGTTCTGTACTGTTTATGTGTGAATATATGAAAAGCCTTTTCGCATACAGACTGTCACAGCTCAATGGACACTATTTATTTACTGTATTGGCTTCCGCCAGGCCCTGTACTCTGTTTTACTGTATTACTGTTCAGCAGGCCTTCGGTAATCTCGGATTACTGGCCGGTTACGGTGCTAAACCCATAGGGCCGGGTTTGGGTCGTGACAGAGTGGTATCAGAGCGATACTTACCACGAGTTATACCGCACACACGTGTCCGAATGAGCTATAGGGTGTCCTAGAAAAGTCATTAGGGCATCTCATGAGCATGATAAGTGTGTGGTTATGTTATGACTGAATGCATGCTAATGTGGTAAACTGTTAAACAAATGACTGCTTATGTTTAAAACTGTTATAACTGCTTATAGTGAAATGGACAATGCAAATGAACCTGAATCCTCGTCTACCGAGGCAAGAATGGAAAGAATGGAAAGAATGATAGAACTGATAACTGCTAGACTTGAGCAACAGAACCAACAGCCCCCTCCTCCTCCTCCTCCGGTACAGCCGGAACCTAATGCGAATGTGGATGATGGGGATATTATTGCTCTCACCCATAAATTCAGCAAGATGAAACCGCCATCCTTTCAGGGAGGCCTCGAACCGTTAAAGGCTGAAGCTTGGGTGCTTGAAACAGAAAAACTATTTGAAGTGTTTCCGTGCTCAGAAGCAAATAAAGTATTGTTAGCTACCTTCACCTTACAAGAAGAGGCTAGAAGGTGGTGGATGCTAATCCGTGAAACAAATACTGTTATGACTTGGGCTCAGTTCAAGGAGTCCTTCTTCGAAAAGTACTTCCCACAGTGTGTTAGGGATAGGAAAGTGATTGAATTTGAACAACTGAAGCAGGGCACAATGTCCGTTGCAGAATATGAAACAAAATTCACTGAACTTGCCCGTTATGCACCGCATATGGTGGATACTGAATATAAGAAGGCCAGGAAATTCGAAGGTGACCTTAATGTTGCGATCCTTGATCGAATAAATGTCTTGAAACTACCGACTTTTGTGGGTGTTCTCGATCGGGCATTGATGGCCGAGTCGAACATTGCAGCAGTGAAACAATCTGAAACACCAACAACTAAATGGCATGGAAAAAGGCAGGGTTTCAAATTCAAGAAAGGCAAGCACAACCCAGCCAATAAGAAACAGAATACGGGGACGATAACTAGCCCCAGTCAAGGGAGTGGATTCATACCACCCTGTCCTGAGTGTGGCAAGAAGCACAAGGGAGTCTGTTACAGAATATCTGGAGCCTGTTACAGGTGTGGCAAGGTGGGCCACATGGTTAAAGACTGCCCCTCTGCTCCACAAGCCAGTGGTAAAGCTGCACCAAGCGCAGCAGTATCAAATGCTCCACCAAAGCCTAACCCCAGAGCTACCGGGAAAGAGCCTGTGAGGCAAGGCCGAGTGTTCGCACTAGTACCGGGAGATGTGCAGAATACCGAGACCGTTGTGTCAGGTATTCTCTCTATCTGTACACAAAATGCATATGTATTGATTGATTCGGGGTCTACACATTCTTATGTATCGCATGCTTTTTCACGGAAATTGAATAGACCCTTAGAACCCATGAACTATCTGCTAGCCGTATCATCACCCGTAGGAGGGTCCATGACATGTGCTTATATGTACCCCGCATGTGAAATCATTGTTGGGGATATGCATCTATTTATTGACTTACTGCCATTGAACATTGATCATTTTGACGTAATATTGGGGATGGATTGGTTACAAAAATATCATGCCACTATTGACTGTGTGACCAAGCAAGTTGTTTTCCGTCCACCTGGTCTGCCTGAATTTGTGTTTAATGGGAGTGGAGTAGTACCTCCTCCGTATTTGATTTCGTCAGTAAAAGCTGTTAAATTAATTAGAAAGGGGTGTAAAGGATATCTGTGTTCTGTACTGACTGTATCTACTGATGATAATGCTAACGTGAACTGTATTCCTATAGTCAGCGAATTTCCAGATGTTTTTCCAGATAATCTTCCAGGGGATTTGACCGACAGGGAGATTGAATTTACCATTGATGTGATTCCCGGAACACAACCAGTTTCTAAAGCTCCATACCGAATGGCTCCAACTGAATTGAAAGAACTAAAAGTGCAACTGCAAGAACTGCTAGACAAAAAGTTCATCAGACCGAGTACCTCACCATGGGGTGCACCAGTTTTGTTTGTAAAGAAGAAAGATGGCTCACTGAGACTATGCATTGACTACCGTGAACTGAATAAGGTAACTGTAAAGAACAAATACCCATTACCGCGTATTGATGACCTGTTTGATCAGTTACAGGGTGCTAAAGTATTTTCCAAGATTGATCTCAGATCCGGATACCATCAGTTGAAGGTTAAACCGGAAGACATTGATAAAACTGCTTTTAGAACAAGGTATGGACATTATGAATTTCTAGTTATGCCTTTTGGAGTCACGAACGCACCAGCTGCTTTTATGGACCTCATGAACAGAATTTTTAAACCGTACCTTGATGACTTTATTGTTGTATTTATCGATGACATATTGATTTACTCCAAAAGTATAGAACAGCATGAACATCATCTGAGACTTGCCCTGCAAACCTTAAGAGAACAGAAACTGTATGCTAAACTGTCTAAATGTGAATTCTGGCTTGACCATGTTATGTTTTTGGGGCATGTTGTTAGCAAAGATGGAATTTCTGTTGATCCGCAGAAAATTGAAGCTGTAGTGAACTGGCCTAGACCAACAAATGTGACTGAAGTCCGAAGCTTTTTGGGATTGGCTGGATATTACAGAAGATTTGTCAAAGATTTCTCCAAAATTGCCCTACCACTGACACAGTTAACACAAAAGGGGACATCATTTGACTGGACTGACCAAAGAGAATCTGCGTTCCAGGAATTGAAAACTCAACTTGTGACTGCACCAGTTTTGACCTTACCTACAGGTACGGATGGTTATACTGTATTTAGTGATGCTTCTCATAAGGGTCTGGGGTGTGTTTTAATGCAGAATGGGAGAGTTATTGCTTATGCTTCCCGACAACTGAGACCGCATGAAAAGAACTACCCAACCCATGATCTGGAACTTGCTGCAGTAGTATTTGCACTGAAAATCTGGCGTCACTATCTGTACGGGGTGACATGTGAAGTATACACCGACCACAAGAGTTTAAAGTATTTCTTCACACAGAAAGAACTGAATATGAGACAGCGGAGATGGCTGGAACTGATTAAAGACTATGACCTACAGATATTGTACCATCCGGGAAAAGCCAATACCGTTGCCGATGCATTGAGCCGGAAGTCGATTGGAAACTTAGCCTGTTTGCTTACAGGGCAGAAAGAGTTGCTTTGTGACCTTGAAAAATCTGAAATTGAAATTGTTTTGAGAGAACAAGGTGGAATCTTAGCTGCTATTTCTGCTCAACCGGCACTGATTGAAGAGGTTAAAGAGAAACAGCAACTGGATGACTTCTTGAAAAAGATCATCGAAGAAAGAGAGTCTAAACCGAGGCCGGGATTCAAATTTGAGAATAATGTACTGAAATTTCAAGAAAGACTGTGTGTACCAAATGATACTGAACTGAAAAGAAGAGTTCTGCAAGAAGGCCACAATTCGAAATTGTCTATCCATCCGGGGAATACGAAAATGTACCAAGATCTGAAACAGAATTTCTGGTGGCCGGGAATGAAGAAAGAAATTGCTGATTTTGTATCCAAATGTCTTCATTGCCAACAGGTCAAAGCTGAACATCAACGACCTGCCGGACTATTGCAACCCCTACCCATACCAGAGTGGAAATGGGAGCATATCACGATGGATTTTATCGTCGGATTACCTCGCTCCAGAAAAGGTATGGATTCAATTTGGGTTATTGTTGATAGACTAACCAAATCTGCTCACTTCTTACCTGTCAAGACAATCTATAATGCGGACAAATTGGCTGTCATCTATATTGATGAAATTGTAAGACTGCATGGAGTGCCTGTGTCTATTATTTCTGACAGGGATTCGAAGTTTACATCGAGGTTTTGGCAAAGCCTACAGACTGCATTGGGTACTGAACTGAGACTGAGTAGTGCCTACCATCCTCAGACAGATGGCCAATCAGAAAGGACCATCCAAACTCTGGAGGATTTACTGAGAATGTGTGTCCTTGATTTTCAGGGAAATTGGGAAAGTCATCTGCCACTAGCTGAATTCGCCTACAACAACAGCTACCATTCGAGTATTGGTATGGCGCCTTTTGAGGCATTGTATGGCAGAAAATGTAGATCTCCAATTTGCTGGGCAGAAGTTGGAGATGGGCCTTTGCTTGGGCCCGAGATTGTGTATGAAACAACTGAAAAAGTGAAACTGATACAGCAAAGACTGAAAACTGCACAGAGTAGACAGAAAAGTTATGCAGATGTCAGAAGACGGGACAGAGAGTATGAAGTGGGTGATCACGTTTTTGTGAAAGTGACACCAATGAAAGGCCAGACTCGTTTTGGAGTCAAAGGCAAGTTAGCACCGAGATACGTCGGACCATATGAGATCATTGAGAAAATCAATCCGGTGGCGTATCAAGTTGCGCTTCCTCCTGAAATGGAGCATATGCATAACGTCTTCCACATTTCTATGTTAAGAGACTATCTCCGGGATCCCTTCCATGTGATTGAGCCTACTCGGATAGTGTTGAGTGATGACTACACTTACGAGGAACGGCCTATACAGATTGTAAACCGACGAATCAAGAAACTGAGGAACAAAGGGATCCCGTTAGTGAAAGTTGACTGGCAAAACCACGGTGGCGTGTACGCCACTTGGGAAAGGGAAGATGACATGGCCAAAAGATATCCTGAACTGTTTCCACTGAATCCTGTTTTCTTCCAGAATGAAGGTAACTCGAGTTTAGAGGACTAAACTCTTTATAAGGAGGGGAGACTGTAACAACCCTCATACTGTTTACTGATTAATGACTGACCGATTACTGTTAAACGGAACTGATAACTGACTGATAATCGAACTGAATGAAATACTGAACTGACTGACTGAAATTGAAATTGAATTGACTGAGTATATGTTAGTTAATTGCATTCTATCTGTTTGATTGTCTGATTATCTGTTCATGTTTATATGTTTAAACTGCTAATTGAAGGCCTTATCGGCGGCCGAATTAGAAACCGATTGATGTTCCGTGACCCTCATAATTAATGTGATTTTATGGTATATTTATCTGAAAACTGATTAGGTATGATTAAATTAGATTAAAAATAAGCCAATTAAAGAGTTTGCCATATTTACCATTTTGCCACTATCTCATATACACACACTTGAGCCTTATACTTGAATCAAAACACATTTGCTCAGCCATTTTCTTGTGCTTAACCGACCAAGAGAGGGAGAGGGAGAGAAATTGAGTTCTACCTTGTGAATTGCTTGGAAATTGAAGGAATTGGAACATAGGTTGCAAATTTAACTTCCTCACCTTGTAACTAAAGCTCTAGGTAAGGAATTCAACCCCTCTTTGTTGTGTTTGAGCTCATTCATGTTAGATTCTTGAGCCTCTAGTGATTCAAGTCTAGAATTGGTTCATTGTGTTGATTTGGAACTCATTTCATGCATGCATGTTTGTAATGTAGATATTTGAGTTGTTTTCATGGCAAAAGGTTACATGCATGTCCATCTTTTGGTCATACTCCATGAATTCATCATGTTCTTGAAGAAATGAGCTCATTTGATCAAGCTTTGGAGCTTTAATTTGGTTTAAAAACTCATGCATGACATGTTTGAATGTTGTTCTTGAAAATGGGTTTGAATGTGGTTTTAATTGACTCACCTTTGGGGCTTGAATTCATAAATTGAGCTTTGAAACTTGTTATACATTGAATTTAATGATGTTTTCCAGAATTTGGGCCCAAGAGGTCGAGTTTGGAGTGGTAGAATGCTTGGTTTGAGCTTGGGAGGCAGATCTGGAAATTCCAGATTTGGCTTCCTCGCTCGAGCGAAGGATTCCCCGCTCGAGCGAGCACCTTTGTCCAGGGCTCCGCTCGAGCGACCATCGCGCGTAAAATTTCAGCATCCAGTACTTTTACTGTTTTGCAGACCGCTCGAGCGAAGGATTCCTCGCTCGAGCGAAGCATTTGATTTTGGACTTACGCTCGAGCGGATAAAGTCTCGCTCGAGCGAAGCCCCTATTTTCAGCAAAGTTTGCAAAATATTTTCTAAGTGTATTTTTGCATCCTCATCCCATCCTAGGCATTCTTAGGCCTAGTTTAAGGCATCTTAATGAGGGTATAGATGTAGAACACACCAAGGCAAATTAGGGATTAAGTTATGAGATTTCCCAACTATGTAGCTTAGTGTGTTCAACCTGTGAACTGTGTAGGGTTGGCGACTGGGGAGACACGCTCTAGCATACTGTAGCCCAGAACTCTGTGAGTAACAATTGTGTAAAGATATGTTCAACTGATTATCTTTTGAATACTGAACTGAACTGTTTACTGAACTGGTATTATTTACTGAATGAATGTATGTCCTTTATTTCTGAACTGTACTGTGGCATCCTTAGTATCTACGGTTTACTGTTACTGTTACTGTTACAGAGATCTCTGTCGGTTCCCTCGTGGAACCACTACTGTTTACTGACTGATGGCCATCATTACTGTTCGGTCTTTTAAGACCTACTGTTACTGTTATACTAATGGATGTACCACATATGACTGTTTACTGTACTGAACAACTGAAATACTGATTGAATTGGACTGTTTTCATTACTGTAAGGACATTCATTCTAAACCTCTTTACGCTTTATGTTATTCACTGGGCTTTAGCTCACTGCTCATATATATATGTAGGTGTACAGGCACCAGACCGCAGCTAGAGGCGTCAGGGTTACTCCAGTTTTGTCAAGCCAGCCTTTGTGCCTCACTGCGAGGTTCCGAGTTGCCATGCTATGGCTTGGGGGTGTTTTGTCTGGTTTTCCCCCTTCTGTACTGTTTTACTGTTTTGTATAGACCGTACTGTTTTGTACAGACGGAATGTTTTCTGTACTGTTCTGTAGGGTTGAGTCCCTAGTTGAATGGATGTGAATATTGTACATACTGTTCTGTACTGTTTATGTGTGAATATATGAAAAGCCTTTTCGCATACAGACTGTCACAGCTCAATGGACACTATTTATTTACTGTATTGGCTTCCGCCAGGCCCTGTACTCTGTTTTACTGTATTACTGTTCAGCAGGCCTTCGGTAATCTCGGATTACTAGCCGGTTACGGTGTTAAACCCATAGGGCCGGGTTTGGGTCGTGACAGAGTGGTATCAGAGCGATACTTACCACGAGTTATACCGCACACACGTGTCCGAATGAGCTATAGGGTGTCCTAGAAAAGTCATTAGGGCATCTCATGAGCATGATAAGTGTGTGGTTATGTTATGACTGAATGCATGCTAATGTGGTAAACTGTTAAACAAATGACTGCTTATGTTTAAAACTGTTATAACTGCTTATAGTGAAATGGACAATGCAAATGAACCTGAATCCTCGTCTACCGAGGCAAGAATGGAAAGAATGGAAAGAATGATAGAACTGATAACTGCTAGACTTGAGCAACAGAACCAACAGCCCCCTCCTCCTCCTCCTCCGGTACAGCCGGAACCTAATGCGAATGTGGATGATGGGGATATTATTGCTCTCACCCATAAATTCAGCAAGATGAAACCGCCATCCTTTCAGGGAGGCCTCGAACCGTTAAAGGCTGAAGCTTGGGTGCTTGAAACAGAAAAACTATTTGAAGTGTTTCCGTGCTCAGAAGCAAATAAAGTATTGTTAGCTACCTTCACCTTACAAGAAGAGGCTAGAAGGTGGTGGTTGCTAATCCGTGAAACAAATACTGTTATGACTTGGGCTCAGTTCAAGGAGTCCTTCTTCGAAAAGTACTTCCCACAGTGTGTTAGGGATAGGAAAGTGATTGAATTTGAACAACTGAAGCAGGGCACAATGTCCGTTGCAGAATATGAAACAAAATTCACTGAACTTGCCCGTTATGCACCGCATATGGTGGATACTGAATATAAGAAGGCCAGGAAATTCGAAGGTGGCCTTAATGTTGCGATCCTTGATCGAATAAATGTCTTGAAACTACCGACTTTTGTGGGTGTTCTCGATCGGGCATTGATGGCCGAGTCGAACATTGCAGCAGTGAAACAATCTGAAACACCAACAACTAAATGGCATGGAAAAAGGCAAGGTTTCAAATTCAAGAAAGGCAAGCACAACCCAGCCAATAAGAAACAGAATACGGGGACGATAACTAGCCCCAGTCAAGGGAGTGGATTCATACCACCCTGTCCTGAGTGTGGCAAGAAGCACAAGGGAGTCTGTTACAGAATATCTGGAGCCTGTTACAGGTGTGGCAAGGTGGGCCACATGGTTAAAGACTGCCCCTCTGCTCCACAAGCCAGTGGTAAAGCTGCACCAAGCGCAGCAGTATCAAATGCTCCACCAAAGCCTAACCCCAGAGCTACCGGGAAAGAGCCTGTGAGGCAAGGCCGAGTGTTCGCACTAGTACCGGGAGATGTGCAGAATACCGAGACCGTTGTGTCAGGTATTCTCTCTATCTGTACACAAAATGCATATGTATTGATTGATTCGGGGTCTACACATTCTTATGTATCGCATGCTTTTTCACGGAAATTGAATAGACCCTTAGAACCCATGAACTATCTGCTAGCCGTATCATCACCCGTAGGAGGGTCCATGACATGTGCTTATATGTACCCCGCATGTGAAATCATTGTTGGGGATATGCATCTGTTTATTGACTTACTGCCATTGAACATTGATCATTTTGACGTAATATTGGGGATGGATTGGTTACAAAAATATCATGCCACTATTGACTGTGTGACCAAGCAAGTTGTTTTCCGTCCACCTGGTCTGCCTGAATTTGTGTTTAATGGGAGTGGAGTAGTACCTCCTCCGTATTTGATTTCGTCAGTAAAAGCTGTTAAATTAATTAGAAAGGGGTGTAAAGGATATCTGTGTTCTGTACTGACTGTATCTACTGATGATAATGCTAACGTGAACTGTATTCCTATAGGCAGCGAATTTCCAGATGTTTTTCCAGATAATCTTCCAGGGGATTTGACCGACAGGGAGATTGAATTTACCATTGATGTGATTCCCGGAACACAACCAGTTTCTAAAGCTCCATACCGAATGGCTCCAACTGAATTGAAAGAACTAAAAGTGCAACTGCAAGAACTGCTAGACAAAAAGTTCATCAGACCGAGTACCTCACCATGGGGTGCACCAGTTTTGTTTGTAAAGAAGAAAGATGGCTCACTGAGACTATGCATTGACTACCGTGAACTGAATAAGGTAACTGTAAAGAACAAATACCCATTACCGCGTATTGATGACCTGTTTGATCAGTTACAGGGTGCTAAAGTATTTTCCAAGATTGATCTCAGATCCGGATACCATCAGTTGAAGGTTAAACCGGAAGACATTGATAAAACTGCTTTTAGAACAAGGTATGGACATTATGAATTTCTAGTTATGCCTTTTGGAGTCACGAACGCACCAGCTGCTTTTATGGACCTCATGAACAGAATTTTTAAACCGTACCTTGATGACTTTATTGTTGTATTTATCGATGACATATTGATTTACTCCAAAAGTATAGAACAGCATGAACATCATCTGAGACTTGCCCTGCAAACCTTAAGAGAACAGAAACTGTATGCTAAACTGTCTAAATGTGAATTCTGGCTTGACCATGTTATGTTTTTGGGGCATGTTGTTAGCAAAGATGGAATTTCTGTTGATCCGCAGAAAATTGAAGCTGTAGTGAACTGGCCTAGACCAACAAATGTGACTGAAGTCCGAAGCTTTTTGGGATTGGCTGGATATTACAGAAGATTTGTCAAAGATTTCTCCAAAATTGCCCTACCACTGACACAGTTAACACAAAAGGGGACATCATTTGACTGGACTGACCAAAGAGAATCTGCGTTCCAGGAATTGAAAACTCAACTTGTGACTGCACCAGTTTTGACCTTACCTACAGGTACGGATGGTTATACTGTATTTAGTGATGCTTCTCATAAGGGTCTGGGGTGTGTTTTAATGCAGAATGGGAGAGTTATTGCTTATGCTTCCCGACAACTGAGACCGCATGAAAAGAACTACCCAACCCATGATCTGGAACTTGCTGCAGTAGTATTTGCACTGAAAATCTAGCGTCACTATCTGTACGGGGTGACATGTGAAGTATACACCGACCACAAGATTTTAAAGTATTTCTTCACACAGAAAGAACTGAATATGAGACAGCGGAGATGGCTGGAACTGATTAAAGACTATGACCTACAGATATTGTACCATCCGGGAAAAGCCAATACCGTTGCCGATGCATTGAGCCGGAAGTCGATTGGAAACTTAGCCTGTTTGCTTACAGGGCAGAAAGAGTTGCTTTGTGACCTTGAAAAATCTGAAATTGAAATTGTTTTGAGAGAACAAGGTGGAATCTTAGCTGCTATTTCTGCTCAACCGGCACTGATTGAAGAGGTTAAAGAGAAACAGCAACTGGATGACTTCTTGAAAAAGATCATCGAAGAAAGAGAGTCTAAACCGAGGCCGGGATTCAAATTTGAGAATAATGTACTGAAATTTCAAGAAAGACTGTGTGTACCAAATGATACTGAACTGAAAAGAAGAGTTCTGCAAGAAGGCCACAATTCGAAATTGTCTATCCATCCGGGGAATACGAAAATGTACCAAGATCTGAAACAGAATTTCTGGTGGCCGGGAATGAAGAAAGAAATTGCTGATTTTGTATCCAAATGTCTTCATTGCCAACAGGTCAAAGCTGAACATCAACGACCTGCCGGACTATTGCAACCCCTACCCATACCAGAGTGGAAATGGGAGCATATCACGATGGATTTTATCATCGGATTACCTCGCTCCAAAAAAGGTATGGATTCAATTTGGGTTATTGTTGATAGACTAACCAAATCTGCTCACTTCTTACCTGTCAAGACAATCTATAATGCGGACAAATTGGCTGTCATCTATATTGATGAAATTGTAAGACTGCATGGAGTGCCTGTGTCTATTATTTCTGACAGGGATTCGAAGTTTACATCGAGGTTTTGGCAAAGCCTACAGACTGCATTGGGTACTGAACTGAGACTGAGTAGTGCCTACCATCCTCAGACAGATGGCCAATCAGAAAGGACCATCCAAACTCTGGAGGATTTACTGAGAATGTGTGTCCTTGATTTTCAGGGAAATTGGGAAAGTCATCTGCCACTAGCTGAATTCGCCTACAACAACAGCTACCATTCGAGTATTGGTATGGCGCCTTTTGAGGCATTGTATGGCAGAAAATGTAGATCTCCAATTTGCTGGGCAGAAGTTGGAGATGGGCCTTTGCTTGGGCCCGAGATTGTGTATGAAACAACTGAAAAAGTGAAACTGATACAGCAAAGACTGAAAACTGCACAGAGTAGACAGAAAAGTTATGCAGATGTCAGAAGACGGGACAGAGAGTATGAAGTGGGTGATCATGTTTTTGTGAAAGTGACACCAATGAAAGGCCAGACTCGTTTTGGAGTCAAAGGCAAGTTAGCACCGAGATACGTCGGACCATATGAGATCATTGAGAAAATCAATCCGGTGGCGTATCAAGTTGCGCTTCCTCCTGAAATGGAGCATATGCATAACGTCTTCCACATTTCTATGTTAAGAGACTATCTCCGGGATCCCTTCCATGTGATTGAGCCTACTCGGATAGTGTTGAGTGATGACTAGACTTACGAGGAACGGCCTATACAGATTGTAAACCGACGAATCAAGAAACTGAGGAACAAAGGGATCCCGTTAGTGAAAGTTGACTGGCAAAACCACGGTGGCGTGTACGCCACTTGGGAAAGGGAAGATGACATGGCCAAAAGATATCCTGAACTGTTTCCACTGAATCCTGTTTTCTTCCAGAATGAAGGTAACTCGAGTTTAGAGGACTAAACTCTTTATAAGGAGGGGAGACTGTAACAACCCTCATACTGTTTACTGATTAATGACTGACCGATTACTGTTAAACGGAACTGATAACTGACTGATAATCGAACTGAATGAAATACTGAACTGACTGACTGAAATTGAAACTGAATTGACTGAGTATATGTTAGTTAATTGCATTCTATCTGTTTGATTGTCTGATTATCTGTTCATGTTTATATGTTTAAACTGCTAATTGAAGGCCTTATCGGCGGCCGAATTAGAAACCGATTGATGTTCCGTGACCCTCATAATTAATGTGATTTTATGGTATATTTATCTGAAAACTGATTAGGTATGATTAAATTAGATTAAAAATAAGCCAATTAAAGAGTTTGCCATATTTACCATTTTGCCACTATCTCATATACACACACTTGAGCCTTATACTTGAATCAAAACACATTTGCTCAGCCATTTTCTTGTGCTTAACCGACCAAGAGAGGGAGAGGGAGAGAAATTGAGTTCTACCTTGTGAATTGCTTGGAAATTGAAGGAATTGGAACATAGGTTGCAAATTTAACTTCCTCACCTTGTAACTAAAGCTCTAGGTAAGGAATTCAACCCCTCTTTGTTGTGTTTGAGCTCATTCATGTTAGATTCTTGAGCCTCTAGTGATTCAAGTCTAGAATTGGTTCATTGTGTTGATTTGGAACTCATTTCATGCATGCATGTTTGTAATGTAAATATTTGAGTTGTTTTCATGGCAAAAGGTTACATGCATGTCCATCTTTTGGTCATACTCCATGAATTCATCATGTTCTTGAAGAAATGAGCTCATTTGATCAAGTTTTGGAGCTTTAATTTGGTTTAAAAACTCATGCATGACATGTTTGAATGTTGTTCTTGAAAATGGGTTTGAATGTGGTTTTAATTGACTCACCTTTGGGGCTTGAATTCATAAATTGAGCTTTGAAACTTGTTATACATTGAATTTAATGATGTTTTCCAGAATTTGGGCCCAAGAGGTCGAGTTTGGAGTGGTAGAATGCTTGGTATGAGCTTGGGAGGCAGATCTGGAAATTCCAGATTTGGCTTCCTCGCTCGAGCGAAGGATTCCCCGCTCGAGCAAGCACCTTTGTCCAGGGCTCCGCTCGAGCGACCATCGAGCGACCATCGCGCGTAAAATTTCAGCATCCAGTACTTTTACTGTTTTGCAGACCGCTCGAGCGAAGGATTCCTCGCTCGAGCGAAGCATTTGATTTTGGACTTACGCTCGAGCGGATAAAGTCTCGCTCGAGCGAAGCCCCTATTTTCAGCAAAGTTTGCAAAATGTTTTCTAAGTGTATTTTTGCATCCTCATCCCATCCTAGGCATTCTTAGGCCTAGTTTAAGGCATCTTAATGAGGGTATAGATGTAGAACACACCAAGGCAAATTAGGGATTAAGTTATGAGATTTCCCAACTATGTAGCTTAGTGTGTTCAACCTGTGAACTGTGTAGGGTTGGCGACTGGGGAGACACGCTCTAGCATACTGTAGCCCAGAACTCTGTGAGTAACAATTGTGTAAAGATATGTTCAACTGATTATCTTTTGAATACTGAACTGAACTGTTTACTGAACTGGTATTATTTACTGAATGAATGTATGTCCTTTATTTCTGAACTGTACTGTGGCATCCTTAGTATCTACGGTTTACTGTTACTGTTACTGTTACAGAGATCTCTGTCGGTTCCCTCGTGGAACCACTACTGTTTACTGACTGATGGCCATCATTACTGTTCGGTCTTTTAAGACCTACTGTTACTGTTATACTAATGGATGTACCACATATGACTGTTTACTGTACTGAACAACTGAAATACTGATTGAATTGGACTGTTTTCATTACTGTAAGGACATTCATTCTAAACCTCTTTACGCTTTATGTTATTCACTGGGCTTTAGCTCACTGCTCATATATATATGTAGGTGTACAGGCACCAGACCGCAACTAGAGGCGTCAGGGTTACTCCAGTTTTGTCAAGCCAGCCTTTGTGCCTCACTGCGAGGTTCCGAGTTGCCATGCTATGGCTTGGGGGTGTTTTGTCTGGTTTTCCCCCTTCTGTACTGTTTTACTGTTTTGTATAGACCGTACTGTTTTGTACAGACGGAATGTTTTCTGTACTGTTCTGTAGGGTTGAGTCCCTAGTTGAATGGATGTGAATATTGTACATACTGTTCTGTACTGTTTATGTGTGAATATATGAAAAGCCTTTTCGCATACAGACTGTCACAGCTCAATGGACACTATTTATTTACTGTATTGGCTTCCGCCAGGCCCTGTACTCTGTTTTACTGTATTACTGTTCAGCAGGCCTTCGGTAATCTCGGATTACTGGCCGGTTACGGTGCTAAACCCATAGGGCCGGGTTTGGGTCGTGACACTAAAACATGCAACATTATCACATCACACCACAATATTGTTGGAACCCCTTGTACATTATCACTCTGCAGAAGGTTCTAAACTTTGGAAAAGTTATGACCTATTAGAGAGAGACATCAAGAGATCTACATACGGGTGACTTGGATGACCCTTTTTAGTCAATTTAAAATTATCCACACTCATGAATGGATTAGTGCTCACTGAGGGAGAATTTGGGGGAGACAGAGAGAGAAACAGAATCAGTCAACATGAAAGAATATCAAATGAAACAATTTCAAATTCACAGGGCTTCCAAACAACTAAAGTAAATTTCAAATTTCTTCTATAAGTTTGTAGAGGTAGACATAACTATTGGACAATAAACACACAAATCTTAAACACACAATTCATAACTTCGGGGGCTGTTATGAATTTTTGCCCCCGGAAAGCTGTTTTTCGAGTAAGTTTAGGCCGTATTCGGCTCTAACTCTCTACCTACGGGTCCGAATGACGTTCCGTCAATTGTCACAAGTCCTATTTGTCATGGGCAAACTGTCCATGTGAGCCATACGGTCGTTCGGGGGCTGTTTTCAATTTTCGCCCCGAAACTCGCTTTTTAAGGGAATTTTCTATGACTTATCCTTATAGGGAATTTTCTATGACTTATCCTATTAGTCAAGGGGAAGCTGTCCGTGCGGGCCACACGGTGGTTCGGGGGTTGTTTTGAATTTTCATCCCCGGAACGCCTTTTTTCGACTAAGTTTAAGTAAGTTAAAGAAAGTTGTCAAAGTAAATAGATAAGTTTGAGTAAAAATGAAATGACATGTTTATGTAGGCATACAACTACATTCAGTTGTCACAGATTCTTTTGACCTTACATTTATCTAAGGTTCATATGTTTCTTAAAATTTACAAACAGGACACATGTTTCTAAGATTTGTCAAACTGATCAATGAAAACAAAAAAGAAATCAAGATTTTTGGCTTTTCTTTAAGAAAAAAAATAAATTAACCACACATATATGGAGCAGTTCACAGCATTACTTTCCACTCAAGCAGGATATAAAAGATGTAATAAAAGAATATACAATTCTAGACCTTTAAAGGAAAAAAGAAAAAGAAAAACAGACAATTTCTTTGGTTTCTATGAGACCGGAGGCAATTGGCTCAAAGTGATGTCTAATAGAAGCTCCTATTCTTACACATTTGTTTCTCTTCCACAAACTTATGAGAGTATCATTCATACATTTTCCACCAAGAAAGCTCTGATATTATTTGCAGCAAAAAACATTAGCAGTTTATTTGATTTCTTTTACATTAACCATGATGTATTCAAACTAATACATGGAGTCTGTTAGTTAAATCTAAATGGTTATATACAACTGTGACCAAAGGATTATTGACAACCATTAAACTACTCTATTCACTATTAATTTAAAGAATTGGAGAATTGAAGAATTGGAGAAGTACCTCAAATACCCATTGCAGCTGAAGAACCAAAATGAAGCTCGTGCCGCAGTATCAGATATGGAAGAGGGTTGTTGGCCTATGCCAAATCCACGCAAGTAATATTTCCTTTGTCCATGCAAGTAACAATTAATGTCATTTTTAAAACAAAAAAAGTAAATAAACCATCTATAAAATTTGGAAAGCAGAGATGTTCCTTTTGAAGCTAAATATGTGGCATTAAACCCCCAATTTGTATGTATGTGTATTAAGCCACACCAGAATAGTGGTTTGTGCCCAGATCACTAAACAACTTCCAAGATGTATATCTATCTATCTATATATATATATGAACATTGCCAACCATCTTTTTGGTTACAATGAACAGGTCACTGTTGGAAAATCAGGATGATCTGAACTTTGTAATTTTGGTCTGGCATGTTAAAGAGGACACAATTAAACTTCCATTAAAACAAGCAAAGCATTTCAAGAAAACAACGTAATAGTGTGGGAATGCCTATATATATATATACATATATGTATGTAAGTATATATATCATTTATAAAAGAGTACCTGGATCTTCAAGAACTTTTCTTTACTCATGTTTTGAACTGAAATAGAACAACCAAAAGGGTACAATAATGGAAAGAGAAAAGGAGTTGGTAGCTGATAGATCTGAGAGAAACATAATCAGATTTAGAAAAGTGAGAAATTAAAAACTAGTGATGTTGTACCAAGTTGTAGTCACAACCCTCCCCGCATGCATGTAATATGGAATGAAATGTTTCTATTGATAAGGTTAAACCTGCTTCGAACATCTGATCAACTATATCAAGAGCCATGTGAACCTACATTAAAATGATTACATGTGTAAGTTATCTGAAAGCAATCTGTAGAATGATAACAGCAAAATGAATCACTTCCAACACCTTGAAAACATGAGGTGAAAAATACGTAGATGACCAATGTCAAGTATATTAATTTATACCTTCAGTTAATCACAACAATATTAGTAATCAATACTGATCATAAATTTCGACAATTTTAGAACCTATAGAAATGTTCAAAGAATAACCCATAATACCTAAATCACAATAGTGCAACCATACCCCTACGCCAAGTCCTGTCCTACTCTTAAATATGTTCAGAACAACACAATTTTAATTTTTGGCTGAGAAAGTTGTCTAGATTTTTTTTCCTTTCATTACAAGAAATACAGATGACTTGTATACTTAAAAATGGAAGGAGCAAGCTGCTTCTAGAGCATAAGTGCCTCATAAAATTGAGGCCTCAAGAACATTACCAGCAGCATTCATGAGAGGTTCCTTATCGCTAAATTTGGCAAGCTAATTGCATAATTATAGATGGAGTTTGAGGTATTTTCTGCCCTAATATCTGCACCTAACAAGATAACCAAATTACAATAAGCATAAATAATAAGCTCAAGAGATAATGAGCACTTGATCTTTGCATTCTAAATTACCATAATCTATGCTGGAAATAAAAAAAGGCTGGACTTAAAATGATTGCAGAAAATCTGCATACAGTATATGGCAAAGTGATTTATAATGTCGATCTAGCTTAAGATAGGACATTGATCAGATTTGTCAAAAAAGATAGGACATTGATCAAGGTTAAGAGGGCATTGAACATTTCAAATTAAGATAGTTTTTTAGTTACTTGAGCATAAATATTTAAGTTATAAATTACCGACAACATTTTTAATATTTTGTAAAGATAGAAAACTAACAAGAAAAATGATGCAAAACCAACACAAAAAATTAAAGATATATAGAATGAAGTTTTGTGACAAACAAGGCTTATATATATATTGATTGACATTACATAAAGACACACACATATATAAATTAGTTCAACGTTAACATAACACACCTCACAAGCTACTTCTTTTCACATAAAATTAAAGATATATAGAATGAGCATTTTCCTATTTCTTTTCACATAGAAGTAGAGCCCCTTGATAATGTTCTCTAACTTGGGTGTGGAACTGATTTTTTGGAGCACATATGCATATATGTATATGTATATACATAAAGAGGGGGTGGGTGGGTGGGCGGGCAAAATAACCAAATTGATCTAGCTTACTAAGAATTTGAGTGTCATTAGGTCAGAGTGTGATCCATGCCATTGTGGATTCTCTGTTTCTACATGCACAAGATTTGAAGATGAGAGCCATTAAAGGGATTTGGAAGAGGAAAAAACTCAAAATACAAAGTGTTGTTCATTTAACTTCAGAACATTTTAGTCCCTGCTATTTTGGTTGGGTACAAAAGTTCGATATGGCCATTTGCCCTTGTAATATGTTCAATTTAAATGCCACAGTGATTATTCAAATTTTCTGAATTGCAATCTTGGAGAATAAAAAATGACCAATAATCTTAAAGAATGTTCAGGAAACTTATTGTGGAAACAGTAAGATTACCTTATAGCTAGTACATGCTTAAAAAACCATCTAGAATTCCACATGTTCACATTCTCATTAGAAATGGCAAAATGAAAACTAATTTTATCCTCAGAAATTGATGGCTACAACAAGATTACTTAGAAAAAGTAGCTAGATCCTTTCTATACATATATACACACACATACAACACAAATAAGCAACAGATCAGCCAACTTCTTGCTTAAACGTGTAGTTTCTTGCTTACAATTTCAATAACCAAATCGAGAGAGACAGGAAGGAAGAGCTATAACATGATATTCAGTAGATAATACTGCATAGAATGAAATGAAATGTCCAAATGACCAGATCACCCCTAGATTGTTTTTTGTTCATTCATATATATATATATATATATTAAATTTTTCAGTTTAAACAAGCCAATCACCTTAACTGACAATTTGAGCACACATAGTAGATCTATTGTAATTGATATGAATAAGGCATTGCCTATGGGAACAAAGCGTTTGATGTTTCATTCTACATTAACTGACAATTTGAGCACACATACATAGTGAGGTGCGAGTTTAAAACTGTTTGGTGTTATCATCCAAATTGAACGGAGTCAAATTTTATCTGAGATCATAATTATATTTGTTTATGTTGCTCTAGGCAATCACGCTAAAGATATATCCCACTGAGCTCTCCCTCACTACTTGAATATGCCTATTAGGAACAGCTCAGGGGGCCATAGTGGCGCTTATAATATTGAGGGGAAATGCTAGCGTTTGGTCTAGAAGCTGGGGCACCAAACTCTATTCACTTTGTTTTATCTTCATCTTCCAAGTAGCAAATCCTATTTTTTAAATTCTTTTAGCACTATTAATCTTAAGTAACATTGTAACAATCTGCATGCACCTAGTCTCACAACAATCAACATTCCTCTTTCTTCTTGAGACTTATAGGGGTGATGGGATGCATCACTCTATACTATCACTTCCTGTAATTTATTCATAATGGAATTGTCTTGCTGTCTCTTTTTTTCAAGTCGTTGCTATGTTACGCCTATTTTATTACTTTGTTGAACTCAACTAAATGGAACTCTTTCTATTTCTATGATTGGTTGAAGAACTTTGACAATTTGATTAATGGTTACTAGAACTCACTGGGCTTATTTTTAGAGTTTGGAATTATATTTGGATTACAGAATTACTACCAAGTAGACAAAACAGTAGTTGTAGTGGTGGAATTATGAGGCCTCTGGGGATTTTAAAATAGCCATTAATGGCTTAATTTCTTAATTTTGTTCTATGGAAGAGAATGAATCAGGCTACGCGCTGGCAAATCATGGACATTCTCTTGAAGAAGATAGGGTTTGCTTTGGACTTCTAGGATGATAAAGTTGAGGATTCAAGCACTCTATATCTTTTGCTGAAGTTAGGTGTATAGTTGTATTGTATGCGCACACATGCATGTGTGAGAGTCTTCAATTTCTCTAACATGTCACATTTACTAGATATGTTACATGGACTTCTCTAAAAGCATGAAGTAGTTGTGTTGGACATGCAACACTTGGATAAGGTACATGTGTTTGACATGACTAACTGGACATGCCTCGAGCAAACATGTCAAGTACACATAAAACTCTATAGTGCAACTCATAAACTAATAATGGGGCTTTTAGTTATTATTTAACTCAATATTCTATGGTTGCTATCCTAACTTGTAGAAACACTAACTAATAATCTAGGAAGTTCAAATTTTAATGTCTGAATGACTTTTTCAACAACCAATGAATTTGATTAGCTTTCAAAAAAATATACTATACTTACTCATATCAAATTGCTAGTATTATTCTTAAAATAAAATACATACAACTAATTAAATTTTTTTTATTATATGTTAGAATTATATAATTTTTTTTGTTACAATTAGACATCAAAATGAACACGCACTAGAAAGAAACCCCAAATATATGCTTATTCAAAATCCACAATTGAGTTGATAACAATGATCAAAATTCAATCTTTTTACAACAACAAAATGCAATTCTACAAGCAAAATTGGTCCTATTTCATCTAAATTATTTCAAAATCAACAAAATGAACGTCATCATCAGAAGAGTAAAAAAGAAAAAAAAGGGCTAATTTTGTAGCCCCAAATTCAATTACTCGTATGATAATCAATTGCAAAAATACACAAACAAACTCAGAAAAAAAGAAAGAAAAAAGTAACAATTATGATAAGAAATGATCAATCTCGTACCCATAGATACAATGCCATACAACAAAGAGCAAGAACAAATCTCTGTACGCTATTCCCAGCCACTTCAGATCAGATTTCTTGACCCAGCGGCGATAACAAATGACTCGGCGACACATACAATTCCGATGAATTCTCTAGCGATAATGAAACATCCGGCGGCTGAGCGCCACCATCAGCGATATCAATGATTGGGTTCTTCCCAAATATCTCTCTCGGCAACAAAACTCTCGAAACCCCAAAACTCTTGATATCAACGATTAGGTTCTTCCCAATTGGTTGTGTGCGATGCTGAGATGAGGGGCGGTGGTAATTGATTCTCTGTGTGAGAGAGAGAGAGACAGAAAGAGAGCAAGAGAGGGAAAGAACTGTGTGAAGAAGTAATAGATTTGGGCAAAAATTTAGGCACCAATATGAAATATTTCCCAGTAAAATTTTGAACACATCTTCTGACTAAATTTTAGTCGCTGAAGATAGGTTACCAAAGATAAAAAAAATATATATATATTTTTCATTCAGCGACTAATATTTTAGTAGCCAAAAATCAATATACGGCGACTAATTTTTTTTTTGGTCGTTGAAAGTAAGTTTTTGGTGACTAAAACTTTAGTCGCCAAAGAGAAAAATTATTTTTGTATTATTCATTCAGCGACTAAATATTTTAGTAGCCAAAAGTCAATATACAGCAACTAATTTTTTTTTTCCACTGAAAGTAAGTTTTTGGCTACTAAAACTTTAGTCGCCAAAGAGAAAAATAATTTTTTTATTTCCCATTCGGCGACTAAATATTTTAGTAGCCAAAAGTCAATATGCATCGACCAAGTTTTTTTTTTTGTCGCCAATTCTGGCATTTTCAGCGACTAATTTTTTTTAGTCGCCAATAATGAATATACCCCGATTAAAAAAAAATTAGTAACTAAATATTTTACTTTTGTCGACTAAAAAAAATGTTGGTCGCCAATTCCATAACTTTTGGGGACTAAATTTTTTTTAGGCGTCAAAGGTGCATTTTGTTGTAGTGATTATAATGTGTTTTGTTATGAGTTTATAGCTATAGAAGTGCTTAAAAAGAATAATGCTAAAGAATCTTAAAGTATTAGTTTTAAATTTATCCACATTGACCTGATTATTATAAATAAATTTAGAGGTAATATTTTGGGAACCTTTTAATGTTTTCCATTTTAGAATAGGAATAGCAGCTCCAAAAAATTTAAAAAATATTTTTTCACCAAATAAATTTTATTTGTACTATAAAAAAATAAAATAATGACATTAGAAAAATGCACAGATTGCATGTTTTGTTGAAGGGGTAATGAATGGTGGTTGAAATTGGGCATCTCTAAGTCGTCTTAGAAAAGTATTTTGTTTTATTTTAAGTCATATATGACTATATAAAGAGCCCAAATGGTAGTGATGAAAATCAACAAGCTTAAATGCTCTTCAATCCAAATTGAAATTGCTGTTCTTCTCCATGGCTACCTCAAGTAGAATGAGTCATAGTTCTTTGATGGCTGCTTCAATGCTTCTACTGGGATCGTTATTCATCCAAGACTTTCAAATTACAGGTCTCTCTCTCTCTCTCTCTCTCTCTCTCTCTCCGAGGCCATGCATGCTCTCCTGGCTGCATGTGATCGAAGTGAAAATTTGAAATTAGGGTGTGTTTGGTAAAGTGTACAATTTTTTTTTTTTTTGTTTAAAGAGTATATTTTTATGTTTATATTTATTTTTAGCAAAAAATAAAAGGATTAAAAAAAATTTGATTACACTCACAAATCATAAATTTATTTTAAAAACAAATAAAATGAATGATCAACCAAAGATAAAGTGATTGTCTGCGATAAAAAATTATAATCAAAAGTGGAGACGAAGTGGTTGTTGGCAAAGTTGGCCTTGCTGGCTACTCATTTTGAACCTACTTTGCAACCTTTTAGGTAAAAATTTTTGGGTAGATAAAGTCGGCCCGTCGCTGGTTTCCATTTAATTGGTGGGGGCCGGGGGCAGGGGCGGGAAAGTGGTTTAGTTGCCGAAGATGGTGTGGTGTGAGGTTGTTGTCTGAGGAGGTTACCAATAATAGTGACCGGAGTTGGTGATAGTCGGATTCGGTGATAAGGTGTGTGGGGTATGTTAACGATTGAAAATGAATAACAAGTGTTTTAATTTATAATAATATTACAAATTCAAAAAAATATATCCATGAATAAAGATATATTATTAAATGAAAGGGCAAATTACAAACACCCCCTTGAGGTTTGGTGAAAATACAGATTCCCCTGAGGTTTGAGAAATTACATCCCGCCCCCTGAGGTTTATATTTTCATAACAAATTGCCCCCTGAGGTTTTTATTTTCATACAGATTCCCCCCTAATTTCTCCTAATTTGTTATGAAAATTTGACTCTCAGGGGGCAATTTGTAATTTCTCAAACTTCAGGGGAGAATCTGTATTTTTATCAAACCTCGCGGGGTGTTTGTAATTTGCCCTAAATGGAACTTACCTCACATACGAATTTTAAATATATCTACTCCACATAACTCATTTCAGTTAAAATTTAAGATATTTAGCATTTGTGTTCAATTTATGCAGGTGTAGAGTCTGTAGGAGTCTGTTATGGAATGCAAGGCAACAATCTACCATCTCCACCACAAGTCATATCTCTCTACCAATCAAACAACATCAACAGTATGAGAATCTACAATCCAGACCAACCCACCCTCCAAGCCCTCCGAGGCTCCAACATCCAACTCATCCTCGGCGTCCCTAACTCCGACCTCCAATCCCTCTCCGACCCTTCCACCGCACTTTCATGGGTCCAAAACAACGTCTTCAACTTCCCTGACGTCTCATTCCGTTACATTGCCGTTGGAAACGAGGTGGACCCCGCCAACGGCGACCCATCTCAGTTTGTACTTTCTGCCATGCAAAACATATACAACGCCATTTCATCCGCCGGGCTTCAGGGCCAAATAGGAGTCTCGACCGCGATTGCCTTTTCATTACTCGGCCAATCATTCCCCCCATCACAAGGCTCTTTTAGAGGTGATGTGACGCAATATATAGACCCAATTATCGGGTTCTTAGTCCAAACAAATTCTCCTTTACTCGCAAATATATACCCTTATTTTAGTTACTCCGGCGATCCTACCGACATCTCGTTGGAATACGCCTCGTTCACGTCGCCGTCGGTGGTCGTTACTGACGGCCCATATGAGTACCAAAACTTGTTTGATGCTATGTTGGATGCTCTTTACGTCGCCATTGAGGGGGCCGGGGGAGGGTCGCTGGGGGTGGTGGTGTCGGAGAGTGGGTGGCCATCGGACGGTGGGTTTGCGGCTACACTTGATAATGAATTCACTTATAACTCTAATTTGATTCAACATGTTAATGGAGGTACCCCGAGGAGGCCTAATGGACCCATTGAAACTTACTTGTTTGCTATGTTTGATGAGAACAATAAAAGTCCTGAGCTTGAAAAACACTTTGGGCAGTTCTATCCTGATGGGCAACCAAAATTTCAACTCAATTTTGGTGCAGGGCGGGCTTGGGATGTCTATGCTCAAAACAACACATCTGTTTATCGGGAAAGTATCAGTTCAGTGTAAAATTTCATGTTAGTGATAAACTTTGTAACATTAAAATAAAAAATCATGAAACAGGGCTAGGCTTTGTCATGCTTATTTTAGTTTCATGTATGGTTGCAAGTTTATCTTGAATAAGAGAGATCATGCTATGTACGAGACCACTTCAAGTTTCAACATATCACTACAAGAATTTACACATTTGCCGACCACTTTTACCGACCAAAAAAATTTTTGTCGCAAAAAAATGACATTTGCCGACCAAAAGTAAATTTCGTAGCTAAAAATTGATACTGTTACCGACTAAAATTTTTGGTCGCAAATAAGTAATTTTTGCCGACCAAATTACACTAATTGTCGCCAAAAATATGGGCGGAAGAATGAAATTAAAAAGGGGGCTGTGTATGCTATTTTTAGCGACTAATATAATTTGGTCGCTGATACCAAAACGGCGTTGTTTTGGTATCCAAATGCATTAGCCGACCATCAGTTTGGTAGGGGATGACTTTACTAATTCAAACAAATATGAAAAATTCCTACGCGCCTCTTTCACACCTCAGTCGATTTCGATCAAAGCTCAGTCGCGCCATTCACCTCACCTTACCTTCGTCTTCTTCACTCTCGTCGTCGGTTTCAAAACCCTAACCCTACCTTTGATCTTCTCCAATCCCTCCATAAGCCGTATGTTCAAATGCAGACCCTACACTCCCCTCAACTGTTTCAGAACCTTTGTCTACAAAGGACTACCGCCAGACTCATCAAAACGACGATCTGGAACGGGCTGATTGTGATGAGAATGATCAGGCGGCGAGGCACATTAATGCGTCGGAAATGAAATCGAAGATGGATAATTCATCTTTGCCCTAATTTTTCCCTCCATTTCTGTTCAATCGACCCCTCGATCTTCTCTGATTAGAACTCTGCACCAGATTTGCTGATTCAGTCCAGCTCCAGGTTCAGCCTTGAGGTACACACCACTCTCCTCTCATTCTCTACCTCTGTTTTTCACTTTCTTTCTTTTCTTCGCTTTTCTCTCAATGAATTCAAGATTCAGATTTCTTTTTTTGTTTATATTTTCCTTTTTTTCCCCTCAGAAACCAAAAGATTGGATCAATATACACATCTCTTACCTCAAATATAGGTTTAATTTTTTCCTTCTTGTTGATTTCAATTTCTACTGAAGATTTTTTGTTCCTATAATTTTCATTAGTTAACTGTTTGACCGAGAATGGCAGTGTTGACTTAGAACGGTTGATGATTGTTTCTACCTAGTTTATTAATTTGGTTGTTTTGGAAAAACAGAGAAAAATTGCCTCTATGGAATCTGATTCATCCACACTTTCTCAGGTATGCCTTTTTATTTATTTATTTATATAATTTTTTAATTCAAATGCTCATATTCAAGTGTTCTACAAAAAATTGATGGATTATACTTCTGTGTGTACTTCTCCAAATGGAGCAGAACTTGAATAAATTTAAGTTGTATAAATGCCAATTCATGTGGAAGTATTGGTTACTATTTCTGATTTTAGAGAATGTTTTAAGGATTGGGTTTAATAACTGAGATAGATATTACTATTATTTTTTAATATCTATATGATTATATCTATTTATTTGATCACTGGAAGGTTTGCAATTTTCTGAGGAGTCATATAAGCTGCAACTGTTCTGCAGATTTTTCCATTTCGGTTTCATGATATTCACATTGATTGATTGCTATAATTAGGTTGAGACTGTCTTCCATGAGTTTGGCCATGCATTGCAGAACATGCTAACCAAACAAGATGAAGGTCTTGTTTCTGGTTCTCAAGGGATAGAGAATGATGCGTTGTTGAATTAGCTTATTAGTTCATGGAAAATTGGTGCTGCCAAAGGTAATATTTTATAACCATAAATATCTCAATTCTATATGTTGTGCCTACTTTTCTCCTCAGATTCTACATTTTTATTCATGGCTCAAGCAATTTGAAATTGTTATGTAGCCATATATTATAAGTTATTCTTGTGTTGGTGGAATATGACTGCCTTTTGGGGGTTTCTCACTACATTGCCTTTGAATCCTATAAGGATTCAAAACATTGACGTCTGAATGTGAATTACTGCATACTTATTAAATATTTATGCAAGCACCAACATTTTTTTTATGTCGTTTTCAAAAGAAATGATTCCATAACCTGGTGTTCTGCTTCTAATGACTAAGGGATAATTTTCTTTGTAAAATGATTTTAGCATCTCTTCTTTTACTTTTCTCGGTTCATATTTGCAAAACAGTTCATCCCTAAGGAGGTTTAATTAATGACATATCAGTTAACCACTAATTGTTAGTTCTTGGATTCTTCATGCGTGGGTGTGCCATTCCCACTTAAAAAACCATATTTTTATTTTAGTATGTGAATATAACAAAAGTTTACATATCTAAATGCATAGATAGTCCAAACTTCAATTTTTCATAGACATGATGCTTCAGTGTTCTTGAACCTGAGCCTGTTCTTGCTTCAGATATTGAGAATTGAAGTTAATATTTGGGTGCAATTGGAGGTCGTTCACAATAGGATGACATATATGTGCATATTATCAAAAATGCTTAAAAATAGATTAGCAGAATGAGATTGAATTCTCCAAATACTATTGTTGATGAGATATGTAATGAATAGAAAATTTAACGTTGATTGCTATATCTGAAACAATAGAGGTGTTTGAACCTCTTGGAACAATCTCTCTCAACTTTTACTGTTTCTACTGTGATTTCAGCTATTATAGCCATCTGTGTTGTGTTGATCCAGAATTGTTGATTCAATTTCCTGTACACACAGGTATGGTAGGTAGTTTTATGAATTAGGAATAGTGATGATTAAGGAAAGCTTGTAAAATCTAGGGCTATATGGAAGGGCAATTGTTTGAATTGGCTTGGTTTTGAAAGTGTTTGGTTGCTTGAAATTATTGCTGGAATTTCTAGATCGCTAATAAGAGGTTTTCAAAACTGTTTTTATATGAATTTTTCAAAAGCAATGTATTGTTAGAACCTTAGGGAAAAACAGTGTGAAATAAACTGTTGCAAGTGGTCTATAAAATGAGCTTGTTTAAGAAGGTTGTATGGTGCTCTCTAACTTCTCAAAGATGTCAGTCTCTCTGTCCATTCTTATTTTTTGACACATCATTTGAGTGTCTAACTTTTACTTTGTCTATGCATATCAAAATCACATTGTTTTTGTGCGAGAATGAAATTATACCTTTTGGTTGTATGTTTTCTAAGGATAATCAATTTTTTTTTTACTGAACTGTACTTTTAGATCTCTTTGATATTTTCTTCTCCTTCATTTTCTGTAATTGTTCTTTGTATTCATGCAGCGTATCAAGATTGAAGGGATTAAGAATGACCCATGGTTCTGACAGAACTATGTGGCTGTTAAACAAGGAGAAAATGAAGATGTGAATTTGGATGATGTTCATGCAGTCTAACAAATTGTCATAATTGATCTTCTCACTGCATTTTTACCAGTAATCACGGAATGACATGACGTGTAGTACCAAGTTCTTGAGCTCATGTTCTGAAAGAAGTGATTTACCTTACTGTGTATTGTGTTATTCTTTTAGGTCGACAGTTCCTGGAAAGAAACCAACTACTCAACACAGTGGTGCTATGAGAATTACATCCAGGTGTGTTTTGGTATCTCAGTATACATGTTCTGCTTATACTCTTTTATTTATTTATTTATCATTATCATATAAACATGCTTATGTTTGTTCAGAGCTATCTAGGAACTGCTCTTGTAATGTAGGTTTGTACCAAACTACAAGCCTATCCTTCCTTGCGCCTGCATTATCAAGACCAATGCTTGAATTAGAATGAGCTTTTAATTTACCAATCTTTATACCACATTGTTGAATCTTTATATGCACTTCTGATTTCTATTTCTAAGTTCTCTTTTACTATTTGCGTAGTATCTTTACATTCTCAAAATTCTGAACATTTTTCTTATTGCAGCCCAATCCAGACCCCTGAATTCATGCACCTACAGTTGGGAAATTCCTTCTCAAGTCTAGAGGCTTCTTCACAGATGACTACATGTTTTGGGTTTGTGTTGGAGCACTCTTGGGGTTTTCTCTTCTCTTCAACATTTTATTTATTAAGTCAATGCTGCAATATTGCAGCATTGACTTTTTTGAATCGTAAGCTATAGCATCTAGTCATTTGGTTCAGATATTTTTATTTGAAAATGGATTTCCTTCGCTGGAAGTAGATTTCCAGGATTAACAACCCTGTTTCTGGATGTTCTACATCAGCTCTTAGTGATTCAAAATCTATAGTCTTGGATGAAGATGTTGGAAAGAAGAATAAGAAATCATCTGGATGAATGACCTATGAAGGTTTGAGCCTTTACCTTTGTCTCTTTTGATCTTTACTTAATGATCTCATCTTCTATTTCTCTTGCTGCCAATTAAGTTAACGACGTAGGTCACTAGTTACTCCTTTATCACCTTTCTTTTCCATTTTAAAGTTCATGGCAAGTTGAATTGCATTGTGTGTGTAATGATGTCGATGAAGTGGGGAAACCAGATATCCTAAAAGAAAATAAGAAAACAACAATAAGAATAGGTTTCCCAAAAGTCCAAATCATTGGAAGATTTCCAAAAGAAAGGCATTAGAATTCAAGTAAATTTCAATGATTACTGGAAAATACTAGTGAAAAATTGTCTATTTTAAATGAGTAAATTCTTATAGTTTATTTGTCTGTCTGTGATTCTTATAGTTTTTAGTTATATATTTATTTGTCTCATAGTTATTCTTATAGTTTTTAGTTGCATCCTAAATAGTTGGTTATAGGTAAATGGTTTTCTCTCAGCAGCTGTATTGATGAAACTTAATGTTAAATTTTGATGGGTTGATGACTTTCCAGGTCAACGTTGTAAATTTGATTGCGACAATTAAGGGTGGGACTCATGTTGATTATGTTACCAACCAGATAACAAACTATGTAATGAGTATTGTTAATAAAAAGAATAAGAATGCTAATCTCAAAGCCCACGCAGTGAAGAACCATCTATGGGTTTTTGTCAATGCTCTTATTGGCAACCCAGCTTTTGATTCTCAAACCAAAGGGACTTTGACAATTCGGAGTATGAATCTTGGAAGGAATAAGAATGCTAATCCCTGTCCAATCTTACTTCCATTACTGTCTAGTGGAACTGAAAGTGAAGTTTATAATAACTGGTATTTATTGTTGCACAGGCTACTCACAGAAATGGGAAAGTTCTAGCGTTTTATTCCATGTCGGAGTATGAATCTTGGAAGGAGAGCTTGGGAGGCAATGCCAGCGGTTGGTCCATTAAGTACTATAAGGTTTGTATGTTCAAGATCACAGGAGGGATAAATCTAGGGTACTCGGTGTTTTTGTATGTGTTGTCAGTTTTGGTATTTTATTATCTGCACTACTATTTGTCTCTTGGACTATATTTGTCCCTTCAAGTTTTCATTGAGGAAACCTACCTTGGATTTCTGGGTGAACTGTGTCAGATTCGTAATTATTGTGGTTATATGCAATGCTGCTGCCATGGAGGTACATATATTATGACATGTTGAACCAAGCTATTTTTAGTAACATGTAACGTGAAGTACTTGATGTTTTTAGATGTTCTTTTCCTCAGGCACTTCCCATATTTCTGTATAGTTTGATCACTGCTTGGGGTGCCATCCTGATTTTAGTTACATTGATACTTCTGTTTGGAGAGGTGAGGGATTTATCTTAGGTAACATTTCTTTAGAAGAGAGCTATAAAATTTGGAGCAGGTGGACAGCTGCTTGAATTTGCAGTGCAATTTATGGTTTATTAGGGTATTCGTGCCCAATTTTACCCACGTAAAACTGATTTCTTATCCCTGCAATTTGCGACATGGGGAATTGAGGTGGGAATGTGTCTGCCCATTAGAAAAAGTGCTTATTAGAAAACTTGAGTTATGTTCTTGTAGCATGGATACATTTTCTGAAGAAGTGCTTTTAGAAAACTCAAATTTATTTTTCGCATCGTGATGTTTCAATTTTCCTGGTTAAATCAGCATGGTGAATTTGCATGCGCTAATTACTACTAGTCTGTATGAACAGATTATACCACAATCTGTTTGTTCTAGATATGGGTTGGCTATTGGTGCAGTTGTAGCCCCATTTGTCTGCATTCTTGTTTGGATTTGTTTTCCTGTAGCATATCCAATAAGCAAGGTACTTGTGTTTGCTCAGCACTATTGCATTGCATTAGTTAAGTAAATTCATTGGTTGGTCTTTCTAATTAGTCTTCTTGGCTACCCTTATTCTCTGTGATTTTAGCTATTATATTTTCTGCTAGGACATGTACATGTAGCACTTTTCCGTAGAGCTGAGTTGAAAACACTGGTTGATTTGCATGGTAATGAGGTAAGTAGCTACATTTTTTAAAGTGTTATGAACTAACAACATTTTTTTATTTATTTATGATGCAATTTGGTCCATCCCCCTCCCATGTCCCTACTGCCCACCCACCCACCCACCCACCTACCTACACCCAAAAGAAAAAAAGGACAATAATGTTTTTCCATCCTGTTATTGTTATTACTGTTAGTTTTTTTCTCTGTCAAGGCACGAAAAGGACAAATCACAACTCATTTATATGACAAACAGTCTATAATTTTTGTCATAATAACAGGAAAAGTTCAATTGGATACAGGTATGTAGGGACACGACACTTGATGCCAGTCCAGCATAGTTGGGAATTCAATTTCCCCGGTTCATGCTTATTATTTTAGTACACATCTTTTTTCAAGGCAGTATCATTAGAAATTGGTTTAAGACATACTATAGGATGGCAGTGAATCACAAAATGGCTTTGTGTAGTGAATTCCTTGTAGTTGAATAAGGCTTTGTTGAATGAGCATGCTCAGTTTTTGTCTATTGTCCCCCCCAAGAATTTTTCTTTATTCACTCTTTAAGACCGTATTATATAATTTTTCCATGTTAAAAATAGACCATGTTGGGGCCTTATTTTCATCTTCTTGATTGTTTCTCCTACTAAACAACTGTCAATTTCCTTAGGGTATGTAGATTGTTGTTTAGCACTCTGTCTCGAAGACTTGAAGTCCCTCAGTGGCCTTACTATGCGAAATTTGAATCTCTATGTTCTTATAAGTTATAAGTACTCATCAAACATCTTTCTCTAGCTATATTTGTATTGTGTTTTCTCAGTCATTGTTGTCTTCTCTTGATTCACAAAATTAATTCATTCTGTGTTTCATTAGTGATGACAATATTAAAGTAGCTGTCAATTTATGTGTTTCATTAGTGTTGCCAATTTAAAAAATATCTGTCAATTTCCGTATGTTTTTACTTTTTTCATGTAATGCAGTTATGTGAGGGAAACATTGGGACTTTGGAGGAATGGACCATGGAGATGATCAAGCTGCAGTGCTAAACCCTGGGAACAAACCATTAACACAGATTACTGAAGATGATTCATTTAGAGAATTTGAATTTAGACAGTATTTTTTTGCCAGCCAAGCAAAGGTGTGCAAGACAAAGAAGTAGGATTAACTTAGGTCGGTTTTAGATAATAACAGGAGAATTTATACATAATGGAAAATTATGTTTTTTTTTTTCATACCAGAAGTTATTGCATTATTTGTTTTCCTCAATCATGTTCAATTTATGGCATGTAAAATTTTTCGTAGCATTGAGTCTTTCATTTATCAGTAACACTTATATTATTCTTCTTGCATATTGGAAATTGGGATGCACTGCTTGAACTTGCTTTAGTACGTGCTCAGTATATCATAGTTAACTTAATTCTACATTTTATTGTTAAACTTAATTTGTAATATCTATACTAATTGCCTCACTGGAGCCATACTTTCTTAAGTTTTCTACAGTGGTTGTTATATTTGTCAAAACTTTAAATGTTTTGTCTCGCCACATTTCAAGGGTACTTGGTTTTCTGCAATTGTGTTTTAACTTTGTTGCAATTATACATCTCAATTTTGCAGCTGTTATTCAAGTTGAATCGTCCCTTTGAGGTTGCATCAAGGGGCTATTCATTTATTATCGGTTTTTCAAAGGCATTGGCACTGCATGAGGTATTTGACATGTTGTTCAATGTTCACTCACAGTAATAATAGTACTTTTTTAAGCTATTATTGAAACGTTATTTATTCTTATCCTTTTTACCTCTCTTTTCTTGGTGTTCTTTTCAGAGTATGTTACCCTTCTGTATGCGTGAAGTTTGGGTGATAATTGCTTGCTTGGCTTTAATCAATACAATTGCTTCTCATTATAGTGATGGACAAGTGGCACCTGATATAGAAACAGAGTTTTATCACCTTCAAGGTGATCTTTATTCACTATGCTGGATTAAGGTAAAGTTTACACGCATTGCAAGTGACTTCCAAACTCCATATACTTAGTGTGATATAGTGCAGTGTTTGCATACTATACTATGTAACTTGGTGAGTGGAAGTAATCAACATTTGTTATTTCAACCGAGAATGGAGTTTGAGGGAAAAAATAGTTGTCTAGGCATGTTTTTTACTGACATATAGATGCGATGATATGTTTCATTCTATTTTTATTTCTCAATGGTTTCCCTGTGACAATTAACAAGCATTTTTTTTTATTAAGAAAAAAAAGAATAGCCATGCATTTGTTCACTTGTTTCTACAAATTTAATACCAAAATTATTGCTTATTGCAATGTAATTCCCCATGTGGTAGTTCATGAGGCTTGCATAACTAATTGGTTATGGATCAGATATAGAAAGAAGTCCTGTCAACAGGTAGAAACACAACTTTTTAGCATACCAATCCTATTTGAAAGTAGTAGTCAGCATTGCCAAAGAGTTCCTTTGATGCTGCACTGTGGTCCTCCAACTCTCTCTAATATATTTTTCTTTTGTGCAGTGCTTCACTCAGCATGCTACCTTGGCCTAAGCCTGCAGTTTGGCCTTTAGTTCCACCTGATGCTCCATCTGAGGTGTTTGAGAAGGAAAAGGTGAGGTTTTTAATTTGGTATTATTGACATGTAACTAGGAAAAGGCTTGTAAATTTGAGCACTGATATAAATTAAATAAACCAACCTTGTACTGGTTATTTCGAGGATACTTCAATTGATACTCTGCTTCTTTTGTTATAAGTGATTCAACTGGTTTGCTGGTTGTTTAGAATGAGTCTTAACTGAAGTCAAATAAAGTTAATTACATTTTAGGATGAAAGAAAATTTTATTCATAACTCAAAAATCATTTGATGGCTCAGTATGATGGCCTCAGTGACATCCTAACAAAGCGGCCAATTGTAATTGGGCCAGAACTGAAAGCTACTCTGGAAAACATGATCTGGTTTTTTACTTTCTTTGTAAAAATTAGTTTTTTCAATAATGCCTCCTGTGCGCTGAGGAGCTTCATCATCAACATCTTTACTCTGGATTATTGGAAGAAATAACTGAACAACTGTGGGATAGTCAAATTTATTGTTGTCGCAGTTCAATTACATACATTAGTCACCAATATGGATCTTAGATGATATCTAGAGCTGGAGGATTGTAAGGGCCAGGTTGTCAAAAAATAAAAAAAAAACCTTGTTCAAAAAAAAAAACAATCAGTTTTTGGAAATTTGTACTACTTACCTGAGCAGTGCTTGTGTCCTTGCATTGAATTGTTATGGTAATGTGGCTCAAGTTGAGGGTTAGGATTAAATGTTTCACTAAAATAGACTATGTGTTTGTGGGCACTTTTTCTGAGACACAACATGCCCTTCCTCACCTCAGTTAACATGTCAATAATATGGTCAGGGATTGAATTGGGTTAACTTAGTAGTCATTTTGTTTGATAGTTAAGCTACCTTAATTTATGTTTCAATTTTTTATTTTCTGAATTGGTGATGATCTGAGTTGCTGCTATGAAGTTGTTGCTGTTGCTTGTGATATTGCTGCTGTAGCTATGGTTTCTGTGCTGATGTGTAGTTCAGTAGTAGAATTGGGTTTTTGATTTTTATGCTGCTGCTGGATCTGTTGATAGTGATTGTGTCCTTGCTTGCTGGGTGGAACTTCATTATGGTCAGGGTTTGAATTGGTTTAACTTAGAAGTCAATTTGTTAGATAGTTAAGCTACCTTAACTATCTAAATTGGTGATGATATGAGTTGCTGCTGTGAAGTTGTGGTTTCTGTTCTGATGTGTAGTTCAGGAGTAGAATTGGGCTTTTAAGTCCTCTGGGTTGTGCTGCTATCTTGTGGAACACTAAATGATCTGGTGACTGCCAGTCAGTACTACTGTGAAGACTGGAGGAGATTCATGGAGGTTTGTTGACTTCTATAGAGTTGATTAATTACTTTAGAGTTTAGGGCACCAAACCAAACAACTTGTTTGTTAAGAAGAACATAAATACATGTTTACATTAGATTTGGCTATTGAGAGACTACAGTAATTGACTCTGTTCTATGGGTCAGGAAAAGAATTCACTTGTTGCACATTTTTAATATAAGACATTGTTCTAAATAATCTTTCAGTATAAGACAGTAATTAACTTTGTTCTAAACAGTTGAGACAACGCTTTGTGAGTTGAATGTGCTTTTCCAAACATACTAAACATGTAAAACCATTAGACTGTAAGTGGTCTCTTTTGTGTTTTTCTTTAGCTGCTATCATGTGTGAACTATTGAAGACATTTTCCATAAATTGGCCAAATCTTTTTGCAGGCTGAAGGTGATGATGATGATGCCGAGGCTGATGATGATGAAACTGACAAAGATGCTGATATTACAGAAGAGAGTGCACATGTAGGATTTCTTTAATATTAATTAATTGTTTAAAAATATCAATTCCACAAAGGATCCACTTTGATATATCTTGTTTGTTGCTTTGTATTTGCAGGATGAGTTGTAGGGAGGGAGAGCACCGTTGTGGTTTTCTGCTGACAATTCACTCTCTCGAGATCTCTAAATTTTTTTCTTGCTTAGTTTATTTGTAGCTTTTAGTTTTGTTTGTGTTTTAGGGAAAGAAACATTGGTGGCTGCATAGCAAGCAAGAACTGTGGCTAATTGTTTTAATCTCATTTGACTCACTTGAGGAATTGATTCAGTAGTTGTTGGGTTTACCATTGTATGGAACGTCACTTGTGCCATTCCTTGAATTTATGTGCTATGTTATTGCCTATTGGGAAATTGGAAAGTAAGAAAATATTTAATGATTTAGTTTTTGAATGATGCTTTAAAATTATGTATTGTGTCGAATGTTAGTGAATTATGTATTATGTCGAATGTTAATGATTCAGTTAATTTGAATGATGCTTTAAAATTATTGGTTTATTACGGATTGAATGAATTATTAGGAATTACAGGTGTATTGTTTTCCTGCTTTGGCGACCAATTTATTAGTCGCGACAAATAAATAATTTTTTTTCGCAAAAAATGACAATTGCCGACCAAGAGTTTTGGTCGCAAAAAATACATCTATTGCCGACCAAACAGCTCTTGGTCGTGGAATTTCACTTTTGCCGACCAAAAATTTTGGTCGCGAAAAGTAACAAATGGCGACCAAATTTTTTGGTCGTGGAATGTCACAATTGGCGACCAAACTTTTTGGTCGTTGAATGTGATAATTGGCGACCAAACTTTTTGGTCGCGAAATGTGTCAATTGGCGACTAAGATATTTGGTCGGGAAAATATCACTTTTCGCGACCAAAGTGTTTTAGCGACAAAATGAATTAGTCGCGGTAATTGAATATTTAGCGACCAAAAATTTAGTCGGCAAATCCAACTTTTGCCGACCAACCCCAATTTTGGTCGCGAATTACTTTTGCCGACCCTCAATTGGCGACCAAAGTAGCGACCAAAAAAATTGGTCGCGGATAACTTTTGCCGACCAAAAATGGACTTTTAGCGACCACTTTTTTTGTTGCCAAAAGTGTTAATTCTTGTAGTGTATTTTTCTGGCAAAAAACACAAAAAAAAATATTTCGTTCTTCAATCAAAAGTGTAAGGATGTGGTTGCTGGGATTCGAGCTCAGGTTTCCATGGCCACAACGTAGAATTCTCACCACTAACTGTTGGAAATGGTTATAAAATTCTGGATAAAATCAGAATTTTTTTCTAAGTTCGGTCTATTTTTTAGGTGGGCCCCGAGTGTCGATTTACTCGGGTCAAAGTGGTAACGCGTTTTATGCCGCGTTGTGATTCACGTGGTATATTTGGTTGCTTAAAACCATTACCGAGTGAATGGGAAATTGAAGCCAAAGTGTGCTCCATGGAAATGGAGTTTTGGTGGAAATTCCTTAAGGTGGTAAATTGGCTTGTCCCACATTGATTTGGTGGGAAGTTTTGAAAGGGTTTATAAGGCTTAGGGTGAGATACTTGGGGTGTGCCCCAAGGGGTACCCAAGTGTTTTAGAGGGAGAGGTTATGGGCAAAATGGGCTAGACCCATTGGACCCAAAAATCACCACACGCGCGCCGCTACCGCCGTCCGTCTGGGTTGGGCTTCTAATCTTTTTGGGCCAAAAACATTTGAATTTAATTTTATTTTTTATTAAAATAAAATCCAGAATTCAAATTAAACTGGTTTGGATTTATTGTTCATCCAAATAGGGCCCTTCCCGTTTCTATCTGTTTGAATAAACAGATTGAATCTGTTTAAATTTGAATCTAACAGGTTTCATACCTGTTCAATTCAAAACCAAAAGCCACCTTTACATCTATAAATAGACTAGCATCCCATTTGGATTTCATTCCAATTTTCGTACTCCATCCTCTGCTGATTATGTTCTTCATCTTGCTGCATTTTATTTCCGAAAGAAAGAGTGTAAACACTTAGTGTGTTCGTAAGGCAAACAATTTGTAGTGCTGCTATTGTTTGTGGTAAGATCATTTCATCCTGGGAGATAGACGTCCAAATTCTGAAAGCACCGTGGAGAGGACAAATCTGTCTTAAGGACACAGTGTTAAACACTGGACTTGATCAGAAAAGTTATTCAAATAAATTAACCAAGTAAGTTGTTTAATTTAATTCTGTTTTTATTATGTTTATTTAATCAGATTTTATTTTTGTTTTTGTAACAAAATAAAATCTGTGGTTTTATTTATTTATTTTTATTTCGAGTTTGATTTTTGTAATCAAACAAATTCTCTCATTTTCTCTATTTCTTTTATTCTTGTTGTTGTTTTGTACACAACAAAATTTAATTCTATTTAAATACAGTGAAAATTGTCCAACACTAACTACAGCCACCATTTAAATGTGGAGTAATGTATTCTTATAAACCTTTAATGTGATTGTGGAGAAATTATTATGACCTCAAAAAAAAAAGGCTTATATGAAAGAAATTATAAAACAGGGCTAGGCTTTGTTGACCACTTCTAAGAATGAAACCTTGTTTTAAAAAAAGTGAAAACATTTTTATTTTTAAAAAAATTATAGTAAATTTTTAAGTTTTTGTTTCAAAATTTCAAAAAATAATAAGGGTGAAATATTAATCACTATGTTTGGTTTCAATTTTTTAAATTCAATTTTTTAAAAATTGAGTTTTTTGCTTTTCGTGTTTTTTTTTAGTGAATATTTTTAAAATTGTAAGCATTTTTTTTTACCTTTTTAGATGCACTTTATTTAGATGTATCTAAAAAAGTAAAATATTTGTAAAAAAATGTTTTGAAAAATTTATAAATACACAAGAATACAAAAAATATACTGACTTTTCGTATTTTTTTTTTGTATTTTTGGTATTAGTGAATTTTTTAAAGATTTGTTTCACAAATATTATACTTTTTAAGTGTATTTATGTTAGGTGTATCTATTACTTAAAATATTAAAAAAATTCAGTAAAAACAAAAAAATAAGAAAAATAAAAAATTTCAATTTTTTGAAAAGTGAATCTTGAGTTATGAAACCAAACAAGCTGAATAAATTTCAAAATGTGATATTGTGAACTGTTTAATCCTTTCTTTTTTCTTTTTTGTTTATGAACTCAAATATCTCATTAAAGTGAAAATTACATAAAAGGGTAGTCACTTACACTTTTTGATTTAATTTTTGAGAGGTAAAAGTGGGTTTCTCAAAATGTAAAATTATACATTTGGGCAATCCGTACTATAGAGGTTTTGGATTTTTTCTCATTTTAGAACAAATTTACATTATGAGTAAGAACGTAACACTCCAATAACATAACACATAAAAAAAAACTCCTTAATGTATTTTTTCCAAACGTAACAACGTAACACTTCAAAAAAACTCCTTAATATATTTTCCTCAAATGTAATAATCTAATGTAACACACTCTAATGTAATACACAAAAAAGCTCCTTAGTGTACTTTTCCCAAACGTAACAGCATAACATTCCAAAAAAATTACTTATATACTTTTCTCAAACATAATACTTCAATATAATACACTATAATATAACACACGAAAAGGTTCCTTAGTATATTTTTTCTAAATGTAACACACTCCAATGTAACACACACGCGCGCGCACGAGCGCAAAAAACTCAAAAACTCCTCAGTATATTTTTTTTCAAACGTAACACATACAGTTTGAAATTATACATTTGTCCAAAATTTACTAAGAAATTTTTGTATTCCATTTGAAATGATTTGAAGAATCCCACATCCTTTTGGAATGGTTTGAAGAATCCTATATATTTTTTTGAAGTGTTATATTGGAGTGTTACGTTTGAGAAAAATACACTAAGGAGTTTTTTTTTGTATGTTACATTACAGTATTACACTAAGGAGTTTTTTTGAAGTGTTACATTGGAGCATTACGTTCAGAAAAGTACACTAGGAATATTTTTGTATGTTACATTGGAGTGTTATACTAAGTAGTTTTTTTTAGTATTACTTTGGAATGTTACGTTTGGGAAAAGTACACTAAATAATTTTTTTGTATGTTACATTTGAGAATTACACTAAGAAGTTTTTTTTTAGAGTGTTACATTGGACTATTACGTTTAGGAAAAATATACTAATGAGTTTTTTTATACTCTTTTTGGAATGTTCACATTTTAAGTCATTCCAAATAAAAAAAATTAACATATAAAAAATTCATTCTAAATTTGATTCTCATAGGTTATGTATCTTACTTTTCTTACAGAAAAGAAAAGAAATATAATATAAATAAAGATATAATCGTAAGCTCGAATTTTAAATAATATATTAAATCTACTTTTTCAAAATCAATAGGATTAATTGGTTTATAAAAAAAAAACATTGCTATTAACCCCCATCTTTCTTCTTAGAACCCCCACCTCATTCATTTTTTTTAAAATCCCAATTTTGTCCTAATCAAAAATTCCACTTTTACCCTCATTCCTAATCTTTTAAACCTAATTTTCTAAACTCTAACCTAACCCTAATCACCTCCGGCAATACCACCATCTCCGACCACCTCTCACCGCCACAACCACCACCATCTCTAACCACCCCTCATAACTACAACCTCTTCCATCTCTGGCCACTTCTCACCATCACAACCACCACTCCCTTCGTCGCAATCAGCCATCACCTTCACCGACAAGCACCCTCATCTCCTATTGCAGATCTGAACCAGAAAAAAGATATCAACCCATTTAGCATTGTGTTATCGAACTAAAAGGATTTGTTTAGTGCTGTGTTTTCGAACATTCAGGATTTGTTCAAAATTGTGTTGCTAAACATTTAGGATTTGTTCGGCATTATGTCATCGAACCCCTTTCGCTATCGTGACCTCCCTATCCATTACGAGAGAGAATGAGCGCGCGCATGCGCGAGAGAGAGAGAGATGAAAACCTAAGGTTTTCAAAAGAAGATGACGAAGAAAAGAGAGAAGAGGGAGAATGAATACAAGAAATCACTCGCTATAGCCTATGATAGAGGTTTTAATGGTAGCCATTGTTGATAAGTCTTTTCTTTTGCTCTGTTTTTCACTTGTACTTGATTTGAATGCAAGAAAACAAAGAGGAAATCCAGATTAGAGAGAGAAATGGAAGGAGTTAGGGTTGGGGTTTTGTTTTGGGATTAGGGGTATAGTTGGTATTAAGGTGGAGGTTTAGGCATCGTTTGTTTTCAGAGATAGAATGGAGGGGATTGATAGTGAGGGGATTAATAGTGAGGAATTGTTAAATTATTTTTATATAAAATAATAAAACAAATAAAAAAATATAAAAAATTAAACATTAATATTTAAAAAAAAATTCCCAATATATAAAAAATAAAAAAATTTCTAATTCCCTCACTATTTTTCTAATACCATCTCTATCTCCTAATTACCAATCCTCCTTCCAAGGGGACTACTAATACCAAGGGATTAATAATCCCCTCCTCATCTTTCAAAACAAACACCTTATTAGTAATATCAAGGGATTAGTAATCCCAATTCCCTCCCTATAACCCCAAACAAACGGGGTCTTAAAGAAAAAATATAATGGTTTCATTTTGCTAAGTGGGGATTTAAAGAAGTGGGTGGGTCAAAGTAATTAGGTGAGGGTAAATATCAGCCCTCTAAAAAAATTATTATGACTAAATTGATTACCATTCTTCAAGATTGGATTTATATTTAAATTTTCCAAATAATAATGAATTTACACCCAAAAAAAAATAAAAATAAAAAAAAAAGAACTAAAGGAATTTCAAAACTGTGGCTGCTGGGATTCGAGCCCAGGTCTCCACGGCCACAACGTGGAATTCTTACCACTAAACTACAGCCACCAATTAGTAGATGAGTAATTAATTTTTATAAATTCTTACTCTATTTGGTTTTGTGAATCCTCAAAAAGCTTTTCTAGAATTTTGATTAGTATTGTTCTTGGTCCCATGAAAAATGAGCATTAATGCTCCATTTGTTTTGATGAAAAAATATTTTTTATGAAATTTTTTAATTTTATATATTTTTAATTTTTATATTTATTTGTGATTTTAAAATTAATGTAGTGATTGTAATAGTGATGGTGGTGACAATGATAATGTGATGTTATGTTATTGCTAAGATCTTAATCTGTAAAATATTTTTTACAAAGTAAAAAATATTTTTTACTTAAATAAACTTGTTTTTCGTTAATTATGGAAAACATCATCCATTGACTTTTGTTTTCCACATACAATATACTAAATAACGGAAATTCAAAAAAATAATTTTCAAAAAATATTTTCAGTTGAAACAAATAGTGCCTAAATTAGGAATTTTGTGCGTTAGTTCTGTAGATAAGATTTACAATAAATTTTGTTTATGACTTTTTAATTGACTTAGGAGACCTTGTTAACTTGGTTCTTTAATGAGTTAGGTTTAAAATTTTAGTGAGATTCAGATTAATTTGCCCATTAAAAACTAGTAATCTTTATTATCTCTTTTAAGCAAGCATGGAGTATGAATCTTAATTAGGATTGTAAAACAAATCAAGATACTTAATTAATTAAAATTTTATTTAAATTTGACTCATTATATAAACAAATCAAGCTTAATCATATTTAATAACTTATTAAATTAAATATATTTTAAAATTGGTTATGTTCTCAAGTCAACTATTAGCCATAGGTCAACTCGGTTGGTTTGGAGTCCTAATCTTAATGACTTAACAGTGAACCAATGCTGAACTAACACATGGAGAAAGAAAACTATTTTGGAATAAATTTGGTGATGCATCTGGACACAAAAACACATGTTTGTAAATTATATGTATATTAGCAGCAGGCCCTTCTACTTACTATAAAATAAAATAAAATAACGGTTGGCCCTTCTTAATCTGGAGTTTTTTTTTTTTAACAGATTTGACACACTGTTTTGGGTACTTTATTGTAAATAGAACTAAAGAATTTCATAACTTGTATACGCAAGTTTAACCATCTTCTCAGGCAAAAACAAGTTTACTTCCTAAAACAGTTTAATGCAGCATATGCAAATACAAATACGAAAACTTTAAGATTATGTTTGGATCATTGGTTATATGTGGAGGCCAACAAAGGAAAAGAAAAGGGAAAGAAGAAAATAAAGTGTTGGATAATTTTAATATCTTTTATCTATTTATTTATATATTTGTTCATGAATCTTCTTTTGTTTTATTCATGAATCTTATCTTGTTCATGAATGGAGGTTAATTAGAATTCATAAACTTAGTAGTGAGTTATTATTTGGAATCTCTCTATTTTCTCTTTATTATTTGGAGTCTCTCCATTTTCTCTTGTTTAATGATCATTATTTTTTGGTGTAATTTGTAAGGTCCTAGGGGTTTATAAATAGTCTCTCTCATCTACTCTTTTCTACACCAACACACACCAACTATTTTCTATACAAGAGAGATTACTAGCAAAGAAGAGTGTTTTTCTTGGTGGAGCTTTGGGTTCACCATCTTGTGCAGAGTTAGCCTGAACTATACGACAAGTGATCGGGCTGTTGTATCCTGAAGGGGATAAGTCATAGTTTTGTGACTGCTGCATTGGTATTGGGGTTCTTCCTACCGCAGTGGGCTTGATCTCGTTAAAGAAAACGAGATATTCGCGCCTCAGCCTGATCTATTTGTATCTCATTTTCTTTGCATTATTTATAAAAAAAAATAATTTTTTCTGGTATTTTCACCAACAATTTTAAGGAGATCAAACATGAAACAAGTACTAGCAAAAATCCAATGTTGGAATTGGAGATCTCAACAAGCCTTTCAAGTTCAAGGGAGTTCATTTTAAAAGGTGGAAAGGAAAAATTCTTTTTTACTTCAGCCTTTTGAAAGTTGTATATGTTTTTACCGAGAAGAATCCAAACAAAAACCCAACCGAGGAGATGAATGATGAAGACTACGAGGCACATGAAGCAAAAGTGGCTTCCTACAATACAGATGAGTATAAATGTCATTTTTATCTCTTAAATTTCCTTGCTGATTAATTTTATGATTATTACTATGACATTCTTACATGTTATCTTTTACTAATTTTTGGTATGCTCGCTTGTGTCATATTAACAGTAAATATGTGGGAATCATAAGTAGTTTAGGATTAATTCCTAAAGTGACAAAATTTTTTGAGAAATGTGAAGTTTGCAGTAGAGCAAAAATTACTAAGAGGCCTCATAAAAGTGTTGAAAAAAATATCGAATTGCTAGAATTATTTCATACTGATTTGTGTGAGTTTAAAAAAATTTTAACTCGGGGTGGTAAACGATATTTTATCACTTTTATTGATGATTTTTCAAAATACACAAACGTATATTTATTAAAAAATAAAAGTGATACTTTTGAGAAATTTAAAAAATTCCTTCTTGAAGTGGAAAATCAATTCGGTAAAAAGATTAAGAGAATTAGAAGTGATAGAGACAGGGAGTATGAATCTCTAGGATTCAACTCTTTTGTTCAGTCATTGGGAATTATTCATAAAACTACTCCACCATATTTACCTTCATCTAATGGCGTAGCTGAAAGAAAAAATAGAACGTTAATTGACTTGACGAATGCTATGCTTATCGATTCAGGTGCTCTCTCAAATCTTTGGGGCGAGGCTATTTTGACAACTTGCCATGTGATAAATAGAGTGCCACACAAAAAAACTAAAATTGTACTTTATGAGTTGTGGCGGGGGCATAAACCAAATCTATGTTATTTGAGAGTTTAGGGTTGTTTAGCTTTTGTGAGGCTTGCAGATCCTAAACGACCTGTTATCCCAGATAGGCAACCCAAGAGGGGGGGTGAATTGGGTTATTAAAAATTTTACAATATTAAAAATAACACAATATTCAGAATTTTAATAAATAAAAAAAACAGAATAATAATTATCAATATAAAAGTAGAAGAGATAGAGAAAGAAAATCAAACACTGCGATTTATAGTGGTTCGGCACGCTAGGCCTACGTCCACTCCCCAAGGAACCTCCTTGAGAATTTCTTTACTATCAATTGAATAAATACACCACCAAGCTTGTGGATTTGGCACAGGACTTACTCTTATCTATTGAGCCTCACTCAACAATAAATGCCTTACCCTTACAAAATCTCTCATAAAAATAAGGAATAAGAATAAGTGGTAATTGAACCCACTTTTACAATAATTCTCTCACAAAGAGTAGATATGAAAGTGTAAGAACAAAAACTAGACTTAGATCTGAAAGTGAAAGAGCAGAATACTCAGAATTTTGGAGCTCACAGAAATATTTTCTCTTCAAGTTCTTGATTTTTTCTCCACATCCAACACCTCTATTTATACACAAAAATATACCCGTTGGACGCTCCTTGCTGACGTCATGGCTTACATAAGCACGCTCCTGACGTCATCGCTTACATAAGCACGCTCCTGATGTCATCGCTTACATAAGCAGGCTCTTGATGTCATTGCTTACATAAGCACACTCCTTAAATTTAAATAGTCAGCAAATGATAAGAATTAAAAGGATAAAAATAAGATTGATTTTTTTCTTCTTGTTTTTTTCAAACATGGAGCCACCGTTTTTGTAAACAATTTAATACAAAGTTCACAACTTTCAAACAAACAAATAATTTTCTCCATCTAGTTTATAATATATATATATATATATATACATATATACATAACTCCATCTTTTTCTTCTTGTTTGATTATAATATAATATAATCAATGTAGTGTAAAAAATTTAATAGCGCACGTGATGTATTCTGCATATAATGTTATATAAGTTCTAATCAAAATTTTGCATACAGAAAAATCTCTATAAATAATATTTATAATGGATCTGAAAATATATGTCCTCTTTAAAATATTGTATATGTTGTAAAGATTTTATACTAAATATTTTACCACTCCATATTAATTTTGTCAAAATAAGACAACCCATAAATATCAAATTTGTCAAAATAATACAACCAATCAATCATTTTTGTCAAAATAATATAATTAATCGATTTGTCAAAAGATGAATAGTAATTAACCCTATTTTTCAAAAAGTGAATAGTAAAGTTTTTGAAAATATTTAAAATAATCATTTTTGTCAAAATAATATAATTAATCGATTTGTCAAAAGATGAATAGTAATTAACCCTATTTTTCAAAAAGTGAATAGTAAAGTTTTTGAAAATATTTAAAATAATATTTAACATATATATTTTAAAAAGATAATATTATTTTATTTAAATAATATTTAACAAATATATATATTTTAAAAAGATAATAATTTGTGTCAAATAATATGTATATTAACTAATATATTTTAGACATCATCAAAATTAAATAATATGATTAACAATCTCCCCCTTTTTGATGATGGCAATATTTGTATGGATTTGACACAAAATAAATTTGACAAAATATTTGACAACCCTGCGACATATAATTTTGATAATGGTAACCCTGCAACATATAATTTTCAAAATCATATATTTTTCTCCCCCTTTGACATCATCAAAATAAAGATGAAGATAAGAAACAAACACAGTGGATACAATAATCTGGGTGGCCAAAAATAAAATAAGGGGCTGGCTGTCTTGTCGGAATCATTGTGGGGATTTTGGAGCATCTCGAGCGCAAGAAGTATGGACAAACAAAAGATTTGAGCAGAGATAGCAGATATGCATCGAGGAATGGAGCAATGGAGTGTATAAAAAGTGACACAGATCAGAGGCAAAGATACAAAATCATCAAGTGTTTTGAGAGAAAAAATTTGTTTTAGCTTCTTTTGTAATCATGTCATTCCTTACCTTGGCTATCAATGAGTCGGACCTGCATGAGGTGCCTGTAATGCAGGCAAATGAGAGAGTACCAGTGACGCAGGCACATGCTATGCCTGTAAATGAGGGTTCTAGTGGTATTGGCAATCGAAATGATTTCGATGCTATTAATCACACTGTGGCTCTTAGTACACAGGCCACGACTGCAGTTTCCAATATGGCGCGACGATTACAAGCAAGAGTACAAGAAAATCAGCAATGGAGAGATGAGGTGTGCTTGTTAAAACAACAAGTAGTGAATATGTGTAAGGAGAAGAAAGAGCTAAAAAGAAAAAATGCACAGTTGGAGAATGCAGTGCAGTATTATGCAACGGTGATAATGCCAAGACTCACAGAAATCGAAAATAGAGAGAGGCATGTAACAGAGGCTCATGAAAAATTGTTGAGAGAAGTGAAAAAGAAAAAATCTGTGAAACCTTCTGAAAATTTACCTGTAATCGAGTAATATTTTCTTTTTCTGAAATAAAATTGTGAGCATTTCTTCCTTTATTTATTTATTTATTATTATTATTAATTTTTTTTTTTAAATTTTGACTTTGCACAAAAAAATTATTTGTTGGTGCAGATAAGGAGTATGGAAGATAAGAAAAAAAATGTATATATATACTCCCCCTAAAATTATGCACAGAATATACACATGCCCTTTATATATATATATATATATATATATATTTATAATGATTGTTAATCTCAAAATATGAGTCTCCCCCTAAGTTAATGCACTAGAAATTTCATAAAATTGAAGAAATAAATTACCAGTCTATGACACCAAAGGCCCTTAAGATCTGGCCATAAACAACTACACCAAGTGCACTAGCAAAAAAGGAGAAAATAAAAATAAAAACAAATACTTCAATCAAGGTAGAAGCAACCAATATTAAATCCAAGAAAATTTGGAGCACATATAACAAGTAAAAAAATACAACACAGTGCAACAAAAATTTTAACATGTTGATTGGTGATAACCTTGATGAACGGAAGAAATTGAGACGATTGGGTAGATCGGTGACGAATTTTTGTAGATCGGCAATGGATCTTGATGGATCAGTCACGGATCTTGATGGATCGGTGATGGAACTTGATGAATCGGTGAAGATGGTGATGCAGATTTCGGGTGGAGAAGTGATGGAGTTTGGAAGATTAGTGAGGGATTTGGATGGATGGTGATAGTGATGAAAGTGATCGATGATTTTGTGGATGGTGGAGTTGGTTGTAGGCTATGGTGAGGGTGGAGATGGAGTCGGCTAAGGGTAGAGGAAGAAGGGGAGAGCGAGACAGCAAGAGAAGGAGAAAAAGAGAGAGTAAGGGAGAGAGTGGGTGAGAGATAGAGACGGAACGGAAGAGAGAGAGAGAGAAAAATTATATATATAAATATATGTATATTATTATTATGGTTATTATTTTTATAATAATAATTATTATTACAATATTTATTTTATTTAATTATTAAAAAATTATTTTTAATATAAACATTATATTGGAGTATTCATCATACCAAGTTCTATTCTAATATAACAAAATTGTTCTTCATTTAGAGGCTTGGTAAATATGTCAGCTAATTGACAATTTGTAGGCACAAATTCGAGTTCAATGTCACCTTCGAGTACATGATCTCTCAGAAAATGATGCCTTATTTCAATGTGTTTAGTGCGTGAGTGCTGAATAGGATTTTTTGAAAGGTTAATGGCACTTGTGTTGTCACATTTTATAGGAATATGATCATAGTGAAGTCCAAAATCTTGAAGTTGTTGTTTCATCCAAAGCAATTGTGCACAACACCCAGCGGCGGCAATGTATTCTGCTTCAGCAGTTGACAAAACCACTGAGTTTTGTTTTTTGCAAAACCAAGAGGTGAGTGAGTGTCCAAGAAAATGACAAGTGCCACTAGTGCTTTTTCGGTCAAGTCTACATCCCGCAAAGTCGGCATCTGAGTAACCAAAAAGTTCAAAGGTGGTTCCCTTAGGATACCATAATCCCAAATTTTGAGTGCCGACAAGATATCTGAAAATGCGTTTGACTGCGATGATGTGTGACTCTTTCGGTGCGGATTGAAAACGTGCACACATACAAACACTAAACATTATGTCGGGCCTACTTGCAGTAAGATAAAGTAAAGAACCAATCATACCTCGATATTTCTTCTCATCTACGGGTTTACCTTGCTCATCTTTGTCGATTTTTATCGATGTGCTCATTGGAATTGCTGCAGGCTTTGATGATTCCATTTCAAACCTTTTGAGTAGATCTTTGATATATTTCGTTTGATTTAAATGGATTCCATCATTAGTTTGTTTAATTTGTAGACCAAGGAAGTAATTTAATTCCCCCATCATACTCATTTCAAACTCACCCTGCATGTCTTTAGCAAACTTTTTGCACAAATTTTCATTAGTAGAACCAAAAATGATATCATCAACATAAATTTGAACGATTAGCATATCTTTCTTTTTGATTTTTATAAAAAGTGTTGTATCAATTTTTCCTCTACAAAAACCTTTGTCAAGTAGAAAATTACTCAATCTTTCATACCATGCTCTAGGAGCTTGTTTCAAGCCATATAAGGCTTTTGAAAGTTTGAAAACATGATCCGGGTATTTATGATTTTCAAAACCGGGAGGTTGTTCAACATAGACTTCCTCCGAAATGTACCCATTTAAAAAAGCACTTTTAACATCCATTTGATATAATTTAAAATCTTTAAAACACGCAAAAGCAAGGAACATTCTAATAGCTTCAAGTCTAGCAACTGGTGCAAAAGTTTCATCAAAATCAATTCCCTCTTCTTGATTATAGCCTTGAGCTACTAATCTAGCTTTATTTCTAGTAACAACTCCAAATTCGTCCATTTTATTTCGAAAAACCCATTTTGTACCAATAACGGGATGATCCTTAGGTCGAGGGGTCAAAAACCAAACTTCATTTCTTTCAAATTGATTTAATTCTTCTTGCATTGCTAAAATCCAGTTTTCATCATTTTCCAGCTTCTAAAAATGATTTTGGTTCAATTTGTGAAACAAATGCCAAGTTACCACAAATATTTCTAACAGAGGAACGAGTTTTTATACCTTCTGCCGCATCACCTATGATGAGGTCTTTGGGGTGGCCATGAGCATACTTCCATTCTTTTGGTAGATTTGAGTCATTTTCTAGAAGAGCATATATTTCTTGAAGATTCTCCATTGTCATTTCTTCGTCATGTTTGTGTAATGGATTTTCTTCATTTTCCTTTTTATAAATACTCTCCATGCTTGGTTGATTTTCTACAATATCATTACTTAAAAGATTCTTGGAAATAATATCGTTAGATTCATCAAAAACAACATGCACAGATTCTTCAACAAGTAGAGTTCTTTTATTAAATACTCTATAAGCTTTACTAGACATAGAATAACCAAGAAATATAGCTTCATCCGATTTAGCATCAAATTTTCCTAAATTATCTTTATTGTTATTTAATACAAAGCATTTACAACCAAAAGCACGCAAGTGACTAATATTAGGTTTTCTACCTTTCCAAAGTTCGTAAGGAGTTTTCTTAAGAATAGGTCTAATCATGGCACGGTTTATAACATAGCATGCAGTGTTTACAGCTTCCGCCCAAAAATATTTAGGCAAATTATTTTCACAAAGCATAGTACGAGCCATTTCTTCAAGAGTTCTATTTTTTCTTTCAACCACACCGTTTTGTTGAGAAGTCCTAGGGGCTGAGAAATTATGATCTATTCCTAAGTCATCACAAAACTTAATAAAATCATCATTTTCAAATTCTCTACCATGGTCACTTCTAATACTACAAATATTAAGATTTTTCTCATTTTGAATTCTTTTACAAAGTTTTGAGAAATTATAAAAAGCTTCATTTTTGTGTGTTAAAAATAATACCCATGTATATCTAGTGTAATCATCAACACAAATAAGGGCATAAGATTTTCCTCCTAAACTTAATATTCTAGATGGTCCGAATAGATCAATATGCAAGAGTTGAAGCGGTTTAGTAGTTGAAACGATATTTTTGGATTTAAAAGAAATTCTAGTTTGTTTTCCAAATTGACATGCATCACAAAGTTTATCTTTTTCAAAAATAATTTTTGGTAAACCTATGATTAACTCATTTTTTGAAAGCTTGGAAATTAAATCAAAATGAGCATGTCCTAATCTTCTATGCCAAAGCCAACCATTATCATTTATAGCAGATAAACATTTAATGTTAAAATGAGAAGATAAATCATGTAAATCAAACACATATACATTCTCATGTCTATAACCTACAAATAAAGTTTTGTTTTCTAAGGTATTTTCAATAGTGCAATGAATTTTCTCAAAAATAACTCTATAACCTTTATCACATAATTGACTAATACTAAGCAAGTTATGTTTTAAACCTTCAACAAATAAAACATTTTCAATAATAGGAGAGGGATTTTTACCAATACTTCCTACACCAATGATTTTACCCTTGCTATTGTCGCCAAAAGTCACATATCCGCCATCCTTTGGTTGGAGTGTGGCGAACATAGCTTTATTTCCAGTCATGTGCCTCGAACATGCACTGTCGAGATACCATCTATCGTTACTGGATTTTGTCTTGAAACATACCTACAAAAATTTGATTTCTCTATTGGTACCCATTTTTTCTTGGGTCCATAAAAGTTAGAATTTGATACCCTTGAGATATCCTTAGGAACCCACATCTTTTTTATTTTAGCAAAAGGATTTCTTTTAATAGGACATGAAGGTGAAATATGACCTTTTGTTCCACAAAAATGACATGTGAGATGAGAGTGATTAGAAGATGCATATACAAAACCATTTTTGGCAGTTTTTACTTTTGAAAAAGGTTTATATCCAATTCCGGCTCTACCAAAAGTACGGTTTTGATTTTTAAGAATTTTATCTAAAGTCTCTCTACCTTGAGTGAACTTTGAAAGAGTAGTTTTCAAGTCTTCAATATTTTCTTTTAAAATAATTTGCTCATTTTTTAAAGACTCGTTTTCTTTTTGCAATACAACTAAATGTTTTTCAGAAATTGAAGACTCTTTTTGAGTTAAAATCTCATTTTCCTTTTTCATTTTCATGGCTTCATTTTCTAAAGCATTTATCTTGGAAGTCAATGATTCATTTTCTTTTGATAAACTTGAAATTACTTTCTTTTGACAATTATTTTTCAAACTAAGTTTCTTAAATTCTGCATGTAATTCATCAAAAGCTAATTGTAATTCATCAAATGTAAAGGATTCGTCATTTACCTCATTTTCATTTCCAAGTGCCATTAAACATAGGTTAGCAACCTCGTTTTTGCAAACTTCGGTTTCTGTGTCGCTTTCATCACTATCTTCTCCCCATGCTGCAATCATAGCTTTCTTTTTGTCCTTCTTGAATTTTTTCTTAAGTTCTGGACATTCTGATTTGTAGTGTCCAGGTTTGTTGCATTCATAGCAGGTTACTTCTGATTTTTTGTGATTTTCTTCTCTTTGAAAATCCCTGTTGTTGAAGTCTTTTCTGAAAAAATTTCGTACACCTTGTTTCTTTCTCACAAACCTTTGGAATTTTCTAGTGATGAATGCCATTTCCTCATCCTCATCTGAATCATCTTCCTTATCCTCTTGATGTTTCGAGGTGGATTTGAAAGCTATTCCTTTCTTCTTGTTGTTGTCCTTCTCTTCCTTTCCTTCTTGCATTATGAGCTCATAAGTTAAGAGAGATCCCATTAACTCATCTAGATTTAGCTTTGATAAATCCTTGGCTTCGGTAATGGCAATGACTTTTGTCTCCCAACTTTTTGGCAATGACCTAAGCACTTTTCTTACAATTTCAGCATTAGTATATATTTTGCCAAGAGAAGTTAAACCATTAATAATATCAGAAAAACGAGTAAACATTTGAGGAATAGTTTCATCAGGCTTCATTTTAAAAAGTTCATAATTATGGACTAGCAAACTGACTCTAGATTCTTTAACTTGTTCGGTTCCCTCATGAGTCACTATAAGCTTGTCCCAAATTTCTTTAGCGGTTTTACATGTGGAAATTCTATTGAACTCGTTGGCATCTAAAGCACAGTACAACATGTTTGTAGCTTTGACATTAATTTGGGCCATTCTAGTATCTGATTCATCCCACTCATCTTCAGGTTTTGGTACCCTAAGTCCATCTATAGTTTTGGTAGGAATTTTTGGACCATTACAAATAATTTTCCAACATTCATAATCAGTAGATTGAATATGTATGGTCATCCTAGTTTTCCAATAACTAAAATTTGTGCCGCTAAATAGAGGTGGCCTATTAGATGCTTGTCCCTCGGGTAAGGAATAACTAGGGGTTGCCATGATCTACTCTGAGACGGTTAAGTCACAAAAACTAGAGTCTAGGCTCTGATACCAATTGTTATCCCAGATAGGCAACCCAAGAGGGGGGGTGAATTGGGTTATTAAAAATTTTACAATATTAAAAATAACACAATATTCAGAATTTTAATAAATAAAAAAAACAGAATAATAATTATCAATATAAAAGTAGAAGAGATAGAGAAAGAAAATCAAACACTGCGATTTATAGTGGTTCGGCACGCTAGGCCTACGTCCACTCCCCAAGGAACCTCCTTGAGAATTTCTTTACTATCAATTGAATAAATACACCACCAAGCTTGTGGATTTGGCACAGGACTTACTCTTATCTATTGAGCCTCACTCAACAATAAATGCCTTACCCTTACAAAATCTCTCACAAAAATAAGGAATAAGAATAAGTGGTAATTGAACCCACTTTTACAATAATTCTCTCACAAAGAGTAGATATGAAAGTGTAAGAACAAAAACTAGACTTAGATCTGAAAGTGAAAGAGCAGAATACTCAGAATTTTGGAGCTCACAGAAATATTTTCTCTTCAAGTTCTTGATTTTTTCTCCACATCCAACACCTCTATTTATACACAAAAATATACCCGTTGGACGCTCCTTGCTGACGTCATGGCTTACATAAGCACGCTCCTGACGTCATCGCTTACATAAGCACGCTCCTGATGTCATCGCTTACATAAGCAGGCTCTTGATGTCATTGCTTACATAAGCACACTCCTTAAATTTAAATAGTCAGCAAATGATAAGAATTAAAAGGATAAAAATAAGATTGATTTTTTTCTTCTTGTTTTTTTCAAACATGGAGCCACCGTTTTTGTAAACAATTTAATACAAAGTTCACAACTTTCAAACAAACAAATAATTTTCTCCATCTAGTTTATAATATATATATATATATATACATATATACATAACTCCATCTTTTTCTTCTTGTTTGATTATAATATAATATAATCAATGTAGTGTAAAAAATTTAATAGCGCACGTGATGTATTCTGCATATAATGTTATATAAGTTCTAATCAAAATTTTGCATACAGAAAAATCTCTATAAATAATATTTATAATGGATCTGAAAATATATGTCCTCTTTAAAATATTGTATATGTTGTAAAGATTTTATACTAAATATTTTACCACTCCATATTAATTTTGTCAAAATAAGACAACCCATAAATATCAAATTTGTCAAAATAATACAACCAATCAATCATTTTTGTCAAAATAATATAATTAATCGATTTGTCAAAAGATGAATAGTAATTAACCCTATTTTTCAAAAAGTGAATAGTAAAGTTTTTGAAAATATTTAAAATAATCATTTTTGTCAAAATAATATAATTAATCGATTTGTCAAAAGATGAATAGTAATTAACCCTATTTTTCAAAAAGTGAATAGTAAAGTTTTTGAAAATATTTAAAATAATATTTAACATATATATTTTAAAAAGATAATATTATTTTATTTAAATAATATTTAACAAATATATATATTTTAAAAAGATAATAATTTGTGTCAAATAATATGTATATTAACTAATATATTTTAGACATCATCAAAATTAAATAATATGATTAACACGACCTAAATTGGGCGAACGAGCTACCACCTGTGCTTTTCTTAGGTATGTGTTGCATAGTACAACTTATAGATTTTTGGATATGGAAAATAATATTATTTTTGAATCAGGTGATGCTATTTTTCATGAAAATAAATTTCCTTTCAAATCTAGAAATGGTGGGGGTCAAATAATTTCTGAAAATATTTTATCCATGCCTAGCTCTTTTATTCCATCTCAAGTTTTTCAAGAACAAGAAAATTCTCAAATCCAACCAAGGAGGAGTAAATGAGCTAGAGTTGAAAAAGATTTTGACCCTGACTATTATCTTTACAACGTGAAAGAAATTTCTTTTATGGTGCAAGAAGCTTTATCATCACCTGATGCTATTTTCTGTAGAGAGGCTGTAAATGATGAGATAGAGATAGACTCACTACTTTCAAATAAAACATGGAAGCTAGTAGATTTACCTCCAGGTTGTAAAACTATTGGGTGTAAATGGGTCCTTCGTAAAAAATTTAAACCGGATGGAATTATAGATAAATATAAAGTGAGACTTGTCACTAAAGGTTTTAAGCAACAAGTTGATCTTGATTTCTTTGATACTTTTTCTCCGGTTACTAGAGTTACATCCATTAGACTATTGATTGCAGTGGCTGCCATTCATAATTTAAAAATTCATCAAATGGATGTAAAAACAGCATTTTTAAATGGAGATCTAGATGAGGAGATTTACATGGACTAACCCGAAGGCTTTGTGGAGCCTGGCCAAGAAAGCAAGGTGTGTAAGCTAACTAAATCCTTTTATGGTTTAAAACAATCTCCTAAACAGTGGCATGAGAAATTTGATTCCTGTATGCTTGAGAATGGCTATAAGACGAATGAATGTGATAAGTGCATATATTATAAAACTTGTGAAAATGCACATGTGATTATTAGCCTATATGTGGATGATCTACTTATCTTTGGCTCTAATTTGCATATTATAAATGAGACTAAAAATATGCTCAATAGCCATTTGGATATGAAAGATCTTGGTGAATCCAATTTTATTTTGGAAATTAAAATTACCAAAACTAATGATGGTATTTTTCTTGATCAATCGCATTATGTTGAGAAAATGTTAAAGAAATATAATTTTCTAGACTGTAAACATGTTGCTACACCTTTTCATGTAAGCATACATTTATCTGTTGTAACAAATGAAAAAGAAGTGATTAATCAAAATGAATATTCTAGCATGATTGGTAGTATGCTACTAACTGTACTAGACCTGACATTGCATATGCTGTTGGAGTACTTAGCAGGTTTACTAGCAAGTCAAGTCGAGATCATTGGCTAGCCATGGGAAGAATTATGAGATATTTATCTGGAACCAAAAATTATGGTTTGTTTTATAACAAGTATCTTGCGGTACTTGAGGGATATAATGATGCCGATTGGAACACTTTGTCAGGTGATTCTCTCTGTACCTAGGGTTTTATTTTTACCTTGGATGGTGGTGCTATATGTTGGAAGTCTAAAAAACAGACGATAATTGCTAATTCTACAATGGAAGCTGAGCTTATAGCGTTAGCTTCAGCATGTGAGGAAGCGAATTGGTTAAGACATTTGTTACATGAAATCCCTTTTTGGGAAAAAAATCAATTCCTCTTGCGTTAATTCGTTGTGATAGCACTGCTGCTATTGGTAGAGTGAACAACCGTTTTTATAATCATAAATCCAGACCTATTCGAAGGAAACACAGTAATGTGAGATCCTATTTGAGTAATGACATCATAACTGTGAATTATGTAAGATCTTGTAATAATCTTGCGGATTCGTTAACCAAGGCCTTGGCGAGAGATAAGGTCTAGAATCCATCGAGGGGGATGAGTTTGAAGCCTATAAAATCATAAACCATGTATGAGGATACCCAACCTAGGGACCAGAGATCCTGTAACTAGGTTCAATGGGAAGAACGAATCATATGGTGGTTGTAAAAAATACACTTTCTAATATTTTGTTATACATCCTTATGATGTAGTGCATTTGTCCTGTAATGTTGGAGGGTTGAGTTTTTATACTCTTAATGAAATTCTGCAGCTCTTGTTGAGTGGGGTGTGTAAATTACAGGAACATCCTTGACAGATTTCACCTATGTGAGCATGAAAGTGGAGCCGCTTTCTATGAGAATAAGACTTATTATCAAATATGCTCATGAAAACTGGGATTACCACAAGGCCGTAATGTGCTAACTATTAAAGCTCATGTCAATTCCTGGATTATTATGCGTGAGCAGTAATTCTTTATTTTTCCTAAGCAGTCATAGTTCAAGTCTAAGACCACTACTGACTCTGGAGTAGAGGTTGCTGTTTCATTAATGAAAGTTCAATGCAGAACACACCTTCATGATGCATACTAGTCTATCTTTGTTTGGTAATCTCTCTTGTCCTTATTGATATTAAAATGAGTGGGGGATTGTTGGACCATTTTAATATCTTTTATTTATTTATTTATATATTTGTTCATGAATCTTCTTTTGTTTTATTCATGAATTTTATCTTGTTCATGAATGGAGGTTAATTAGAATTCATGAACTTAGTGGTGAGTTATTATTTGGAGTCTCTCCATTTTCTCTTGTTTAATGATCATTATTTTTTGGTGTAATTTGTAAGGTCCTAGTGGCCTATAAATAGTCCCTCTCATCTACTCTTTTCTACACCAACACATACCAACTATTTTCTATACAAGAGAGATTACTAGCAAAGAATAGTGTTTTTTTTTTTTTTTTTGTAGAGCTTTGGGTTGACCATCTTGTGCAGAGTTGGCCTGAAGGGCTGTTGTATCCTGGAGGGGACAAGTCATAGTTTTGTGACTGCTACATCGGTATTGGGGTTCTTCCTACTGCAGTGGGCTTGATCTCCTTAAAGAAAACAAGATATCCGTGCCTCAGCCTGATCTATTTGTATCTCATTTTCTTTGCATTATTTATCAATAAAATATAATTTTTTCTGGTATTTTCACCAACATAAAGTAAAAATTATTTTCTTGTTTCGATATTTCCCTTTCCTTGATAAATCCAAAATTCATACCTAACATAAAATTTTCATTATGATGTGATCATCATCATGAAAATTAATGCCGCCTTTGGCTCTGCTATGCATATAATATGTGCACACAACTAAAAAAAAAACTCTCTTTACATTGACAATCGATACAAATAATCAAAAAGCAAACACAAAAAACCTTTTGCAACTGCCATGCGATGGTAAATGGAGGGCAAAATTGTGGATAGAAAGTATTTGAAGTGTTAAATTATGTTTCTAGAAACAGTTATAGTACTACTTTTGAATAAGATACTTATCATCACCTTGAAATAAAAGGTTCATGTATGTTCATTTTAAATTCTCAAGAAGTCAATGTGTCATTCCTCTGAAAAATCCAAGTAGGTCTACCTTTTTGACAACTTGCAAAGCAGATTACCACTAGAAAACAATTAAAAAAGAAAAAGAAAAATGAGGCCAAGTTACATACAAAAGGAAAGTAAATAAATAAATAAATGGGAAGACAACAACTTTGAATACATCCATAGTTTTTTGAATTCAAGGACTGCTACTGTCCTTAGCCTAATTTGTGTTGTGGGCTTCTATTTAAGGCTTAAATTTTCAAAAATATCACTGTCACGCATGTTATTCTTATCATGAAATATACAAAATCTTTCTAAAGGTAGACTTTTCTACGAACATTCCTAACTTTAAGGATATCAAAAAGTAAATCCAAGTGCATAAATGATTTTCACATAATGGGTCACAGATATAAGACAAAGAATGAGTCCCACACACGGTCGACTTCGCACGTGGAATCCATCTTTTGTTTCACGCTATGTCTCTTTCTATGAAAATTTTCTGTGTTCATAGAACAGCTGATGCCAAAATCCCAAATCAATGTGCTTTCTAATGATAAAAGGCAACAGATACCTTTCAAAGCAACTATGTCAAATGTGAACAATATGTCTTTTGTGACAATGGAAACCTACAACGCTCAAAAGTTGATAGTTATCCAAAACACCATCTGTAAAAACAAAAGCAAAAATGTCTATAGTTGTCAATTGTGCCACGTTTTCTCTTACAAAGTCATAGTTGTCATACCGAGTAATCTGACTATGAAGATTCCTTGAACCAATACAACATTCTCATAAACCTTATAAATACCCAAAATTGGATAACTCTTACAACACTTCACCTTTCTTGGCTCAAAGGGTTTAGGTATTTTGTGTTCAATCTCTCTTGATATTGTGGTCATGTTGTCTATGTTTTTGAGGTTCTCTCTTTGCAGCAAAAACCATAGCTAATCCTTCTCATGATATGAGTTTCACAATCCTTCTACGTCGAATTCCACTTGTTCAGTCTTTTTCGGTTGTTTTTCTTTATTGGTTTTATGTTTTCTCATGAATTAGTTTTCTCCAATCCCTAGCCAAACCAAACTTGCATATTCATAAGTAATTTGAAGGAGATTTTTACGTGTTGACTATCAAGCTTCTCCAATCTCTAGCCCTTCAATTAAAATCACAAGAAAGATTTGTTAAGTTTCTTGATATAAGAATTTGAATTTTTACACGAGTGACAATGGCAAAACACAAATGTAGCTCATCATCAGAAGGGAGTGAAATATCTGCAATGGTCGATGAGAAAATGAGGGAGAGAATGATTTCAAACCGCGAATCGGCACGGCGGTCAAGGAAGAGAAGAGAGGAGCATATCAAGGTTCTCAATTGCCAATTGACCATGTTCAAGAACACCAACATTGAGATTGTTCAGAAAATCAATTCCATTACGCAACAATCCATGGCTGTGGAGATGGAGAACCATATATTGACTAGGCAGCACAATGAGCTGACAAAGAGGTTGGAGTCTCTGGAAATAGTTGCTAGCTATGTGTGTGGGTATCTGCAAGACATTCCTCAATATGATTCACAACCATGGCAGCTTCCTAGCCAATCTGTGCCTCTCATGGCTTCAGTTGGGATGTTCAAATTTTGAATTACTAGAGATATGATCATATTGGCCGTCCAAATAGGTTGTTTTGAGTTCAGTTTCTGTTTTATATTGTTTGCTCTGTTTTAGTTCTGTGTTTGGCTCTTCTGAAATTGTCATGGTTCTATTTCTAATCATTTGGTTAAGATGGAAGTTTGTAATGCTTGAGTTTCAGTGGCATTTCTCATCAATTCATGTGTTTCAGTATCTCATTTACGATTAGACATACGGAAATGTATTGTTTAGTTTTTTTTTTTTTTTTTTGGGATCAAAGTATTGTTTAGTTTATACACACTAAAATCAAGAGAGTAATGAACAGGGGGCAGTAGTGGACATTGGTGTTGTGGCAGTTGGTCGTGTAAGTTCCTCACCATCCAATCAAAGAGTAGCACACAATAGAGAGAGAGAGAGAGAGAGAGAGAGAGTATTAGGATCAACCATTCTATTTTCACACTGACTCTTGACCCCAACCTCCTAGATAAGACAGTGGTCACCAAGTTCATGTCACAATTGTTTTATGCGCTCTGAAATGCATATATGCAAATAACTAATTGCAAAATTAACCAATGACTCAAGATGTGCAAAACCTACAAGAGATCAAAATGAATACAGGTATAGTACCCTTTGAACCAAATCTGGAGCATTAGAATGCCACCAGGCAATCTGTTACATCAGGATCAGCAATAATGTTCCATTTTTCTTGATTTCTAGGGATTGGGCTGCTACTTGCCATCCTTAGTGACTGGTTTTCTTGTTTATTTTCGGTTTTTGCTTAATCACTTTTCATTGTTCAAGGACTCCTTGTCTCTTTCCCTTTTCCTGCTTATGCTTAATAATATTCTTTGTCACTTCTCAAAAAAATAATGTAATTGTGACCAAATTTGGTTACCAAATTGTGAATATGACATCATGTACCACATAGACAATGGTCATGAAAGATAACCATTAAACAAATGCATTAGGACACTCAAATGGTATCCAAAAGTTAGTATCCAAATTTAATCACCATAACATTACTGTGTTTTTCAGATAACTTAGAGGAGTAATCTTAAAATGAACACTGCTTCAATGTTGAACTTATAAGTATTGCTTACAACTTGGAGAAAACATGCAATTTTATTTATTTCATGTAAACACAAATAATACAGGCTTCAACCCCCCACCCAATAACGAAAAAAGTAGCAGAAATGCACAGACACAAACCATAAAGTGTACTAATGGGACTTAATGCACAAGAACAATAGGCATAACTGTGTACATATTAGATTTCTGATCAGAGTGTGAGTCCTGAAGTTTCTGCATGGCTCATGTTCCAAAATTCAACTTCATATTCAAGAACACGAAGAAAAACTACCTCAGCCTTTGAGACTACATCAGCCGGTGCCTTATCTAGAAGACGATTAGCTATTTCTCGGAGAGAAAGACAATACTGACCGAAACCATCATTGCCCCATCTTTCACAGGTTTCCCTTAGCTCTTCTGGAGTGTTAGAGTTGTCTTCCAAACAGTGAGCAAAACTATCTTGGTAGACAGTTTCACAGGCCCAAAATGCCGTGATGGCCACAGTATATTCAATGTCAGAGCTCATCAGGCTCTCCAGAAAGCTGTAACAACATGCAAAATTGTTCAATGACTATACTGTGATAGAAACTTTCTCAAAACAAACATGAGAGAGGAATGCCTAAAGGTGGTTAGAATGATTCCAATGCCATAACAAATCTCGTCTTTATAAAGTAATGCTTCGTTTGCAAGTTGAATTAAAATTTTCTACTCAAACATCAAATAGGTTTCCTTAAAGTTCTCCATAATCATGTCTAGGTGCTAATTCTATATTATTTTATCCACAAGAGTACATTAGGTTACATATTCTTAAATTTTTAAAAACAAGACTAATACACTAGTATGCAATTTTGATTAGAAATCATTTATATATATCAAAATGGTTAATACACATTTACAATTTGCAATTTTGATTAAGAAGTCATATTCCTCAAAAGCATCCAAAAATACTCTCAACATGTGGGATTAACATTATTTTAAATCTACCTTAACAAACTTGAAGCCATGAAATAGACATTTACTAGATGTGAATGCATTTGTTAAAAGAATTTAGTTTCCCTTTCTCTTTCTTTTTCTTCACAAATCCAAGATCCAAACAGCCTAAGACAGCCATAAGCAGCAGGAATCGTGGCTGTGGTACCTGCAGTAACGAAGATTTGCATTGAGAGGAACAACGTTGGATAGCGAAACATCCCATTTGGATGCTTCTTTCTTGAACCAGGCAAGCTCATCATTGAAGGCAGCCACACCACCCAGTATAACTTCCACATCAGAACTATCATCTGACTCCTTCCAAGCTTTCAACAACACACTTGCCACAAAAGGCACAGATGCCCTAACAAATACATAATCTTGTCCCTGTGTTTAAGCAAATTTCAAGTAAATCCCAAGTTCATTCCCAAATTTGTATCAAACAAACACAATTCAACTGGAAACTTGCCTCATATAACTTGTCTCAATTTGATCCTTGTGTCAATTTTTTGCTTCAATTTTTTACATTGTGTTAATTTAATCCAATTGATAACATTTCAAATTAGAGTAAATTGGGACAATATGAAAAATTCAAAACGTAAAATAGATATAAATTGAGACAAGAAACAAACAAACTAGAGATTATGAGTGAAATTTTCAATATATATATATATATATATATATGTATAAACGAGAGAAAGAGAGGAATGAAAAGGAAGAAGTACCAGCCAGCGCTTGAAGGAAGAGAGGTCAACGGTGCCATGGCGGATGGAGTGGATGAAAGGGTGTCTGGTGGCTCCACTGTAAGCCACACTGTGCTTCTTCAACCACTTATCCACTATTCCCATTTTGTTCGTCTTCTCGTGCTTCTCCATTGTCTCCTCCGTCGTTTGCAGAAACCGGCTTTTCTTACTTGTTAAAAAATAAATAAATAAAAAAAACTCAAGATTTGGCTCTACGCTCCATTCGGAAAATATTTTCCAATTAAAAACATTTTCTACATAATACTTTTTTCAAAAAATATTTTTATATATTTAGTTGCATTCTTAAAATTAATACATTGCATTAATTAGGGGTGCTCGCGGATCGGATTTGTGCGGTTTGCCGTTCGATTTTGACCCGCCCGAACCTATGCGGTTTGGGAAAAGTCAAACTGCAACCGCCCACAGTGCGGTTTGCGGTTTGTGCGGGTAGTTGCGGACGGTTTGTGGTTTGGATTTCATGAGGGGGGGGGGGGGGGGGGGGGGACTCGAGCTTCTGACTAAGGTTTGATAGATCAAATTGACTTCCCAATGTTACCATCTGGACTCCTACTGAAGCTTCTTCAGACTCTTCAAATGCTACATTCCATTATTCTTAATAAAAAAAAAAAAGAGTCAATAAATTTCATTTTGACAGGAACAGATGATTTACATTGGTAGAATTGCTAGGTTGCAACTAGTTTGCTAATTTACAAATTCCTACAATTCTTTTTGTTGTGGACAGTAAAACTAACAGTAATTAGCTTTATGGTTCTTAACAAGTTCGACAATATCTTACCATAAACCACAAAAAGCTAAAATATAAGTATTACTTGAAAAATAACCCAAATATTAGATACTGTGCATGAATTGAAGGAACGAATTCAAAGGCTTGAGGCCAGCAGTGAAACGGCCAAGCAGAAGCCAGTTGCTCACTAGTCAATCATCATCAGTAAGTAGATTCACCCAAGAACCACCAAACATATGGTCCTTACCTGAGAGTTGAAGAAGAGAGAGAGTCGATTGCGAAGGTCGATCGGTGCTCTCAGTGCTGCGCAGATGAAAAACGAGAGTGTGAGATGAGAAGAGAGCAGTAAGTTTTGATTTGAGAAATTAGGGTCTCTCAATTGGTTTTGTTTGGGCAAAAATATGTAAGGTCCAGGTTTTTCCAAACAAAAAGACAAATGCGGGCGATTGTGGCGAGTGCGGGGCAAATTTGGAACCCGCCCGTAAATTAAAAATTAAAAAATTAAAAATATCCCAAATCTTACCCTATTATATTTGTGAAACTGTCCATACCGCGTCAGGATCCTCTAAAGTGAGAAGCGTAGAGTGATCTCCTAGAGTTACCAATCCAACGGTTGAAATTAAGGCCAAGTTTGGGAAGACTAAATAAGTGCACTTTTTGTCTTTTTGGACTAAAAAATTGAGGTTGAAAATATGGATGTTTGGGTTAACTTTTTGACTTTTTATTGAAAAATGTGTAATAAAAAATTGTAAAAATTGATTTGTAGGGAAAAATTTGAATTGGGAGTTGTGCAGCCGTAATTGTTGACTTTTGGTGAATAGTGTTAACTTTTTAACTTTTTGAGTAACTTTTTGACTTTTTGGCTTTTTTGGGAGTACCCAAACTTAGCCTAAAACTAACCAAAACGACGTCGTTTTGGTTAGTAAGTTGAAAGAAAAAAAAAAAAAAAAAATCTCCCTCCATATATACACAGGTATAGCAGAAGAAGGGAAAGGAAAACAGAGTGCGAGAAAGAGAAGAAGAGAGAAAGGCCGCTCCTCATTCCAGATCCTTGTTAACTTGCTTGTCTGTGTAAGCTTTATGTTTTTCTATTCAATGCTTCATTTAGTTAGTTGGTTGCCTATTATATACTCTCATTTTATGTATTTTTATGAAAGCCATTCTGTGGAAAAATTCTGATTTTTTTTTTAACGTTAATGATAATACACAGTTGCATGATTTTTTTGAAATCTATTTTTGGGGTTTTGAATTTGTTTTTTTTTTTAACTTTAACTTAGCTTATATACACAGTTATATGCACAGTTATCAATCAATTGCATATATACACAGATATGCACAGTTATATGTAGCTTAATATATCAGTCAATTCAAATTGTTTTTGAACCTTAGCTTAGCTTAACTGTGCATATTTTGGGAGATTGTTTTCTATTTTGTGAATTCGTAAATTGCATATAACTGTAAGACCAAAATAATGTAACAGTTATATGGTGGTAGGACGACGGGGCGACTGGAAGGCAGGGAGGAGCAGCCTCTCTCTCTCTTCTTCTCTCTCTCTCTCTCTCTCACACACACACACTCTGTTTTCCTTTTCTTCATTCCACCTTCTGCTATACCTGCGTATACGGAGGGAATATGAAATGAAATTTGTTTTTTTGTTTTTTTTTTTTTTTTTCAACTTACTAACCAAAACGACGTCGTTTTGGTTAGTTTTAATTTCAGCCATTGGATTGGTAACTTTAGGAGATCACTCTAGGCTTTTCAATTTAGAGGATCCTGACGCGTCCATACCTGCGGAGGTAAGATCGGGTTGGACGGGGTGGGTGAGTCGATAACCCTATGCGCAGTGCTAGCATTAATTGTAGTAGTAGTGGTACCAGGGTGGACGGGGAATTGGGCTCACTACTTGCTTTTAGCACAATAATAATTGTTATACTTCAATTTGAGTTGTATTATAGATTTATTTTTATGATCTGAATCGTTCATTTTATAAAATTTGTTAAGTATTTCGTACCTACCAAAAATCATATTAATCGGATATCAATAATTATATGATCGATAATCAAAAAAATAAAAAATAAATTTTTATTTTGAGAAATAGCATAATATGCAATTTGATCACATAGTTATTAATATTAGATTAATATGATTTTTGATAGGCATGAAATACTCAACAAACCTTACAAATAAACGGTTCAGATCATAAAAAAAAACCTATAATGCACCTCAAATTGAGACACAACAGTGATCCCATCCCAAGTTCGTGCATGTGGGGGTAGCGGTGGAGCTGGAGGCAAAAGTGTTGGGGGTGGTAGTGGCGGGGGCAGTAGTGGTGGTGGTGTTGGTGTGGTGTAGTGGTTGAGATGATGGTGATGGTGATATTGGTAAAAATTTAATTCAAAAAATATTTTTGTTTTTTTTTTTTTTTTTTTGTTGGTCATGTAAAATATTTTTCATTTTACTTTTGTTTTCCATCATACTAAATATCAGAAAATACGGAAAATATTTTTTAAAAAACTTTTTTTGCCGAAACAAACAGAGCGTAATAAATTAAATATTAAAATTTTAATTATTTCAATTTAAATTCTTAAATTTTTAAATAATATCAAAATTAATCATTTGTTAATTATAATTAACGAAACAGGAGTAATTCAAATAATTTAATTATTTTTTTGTCAGTGGTGTTAAATGACAGTAGTAACTATGAGATTGAGCTGTGATAGTGGGTTAGGGAAGAAGAGGAATGGTGATGAACGACGATAATGGTAAAAAATATCAATCAACAGTATCAAAGAAGAAAATAGTTAAATTGTCTAGATTGATCCTTCTCTAGATACAATCAAATGGGTAAAATTTATACCGTTTTAAAAGTTGAAAATTTAAATTGAAATAATGAAAAAGTTAGGATTTAATTTGTTAATCAAGTCAAATTTTGAGATTTTTTTTATAAATTTTCCACTTTAAAAAAAAACCCGATATCTTTTTAAAATCGTACATGGCATTAATTTAATTTTTCATTAATAATTTATGCATTAGAATTCAAAAAAATCAATATTTTTTTACATTAAATGACTAATATTATATACTAATTAAGAATCGCTTTTTTATTCTAATTTATTTCAAAGATTGAAATCATGTTACCTCTATAAAAAAACGATCATGCTACGTAGCTCGAATGTCGCGGCTCGACACCAAAACGACGTCGTTTTGGTGTCGATTTTGTTTTTTTTTCTGTTTTTTTTTTTTTCCCTGGTTTTGCAGAACGAAGAAGAAGAAGAAGAAGAAGAAGAAGGGAGAAGAAGAGAAGGGAGGAGGAGGAGGAGGAGGAGGAGGAGGAGGAGGAGGAGGAGGAGGAAGGGGCCATAAAAACCGGTTTGAGGAGGAGGGGAGGCTGGGCTGCGACGGAGGAGGAAGCAGAGGCGGCGGCGGGAGCTGCAACGACGGCGGGGCGGGGCGGGGCGGGGCGGGGAGCTGCGACGCCGACCTTCTTCCTCTCCCTCCCTTCTCTTTCTCCTCTCCCTCTCTTTCTCTTTCTCTCCCTCTCCCTCTCCCTCTCCCTCTCTTCCTCTCGAGCCATTTCGAGCTTGGTAACTTCGAGCTACCAGGCATTGTCCATAAAAAAAACTTTGAATAGCACCTAGATCACATTATCATTCCGTCTAAATTCCCGTGATTCAAACTTAAGCTAATGCATAAAATACATATTAGTATAGCTGAAAACAGAGACATCCATTTGATACTTCAACTAAGAAAACCACTGACTAAGGCCAAGTTTGGGATATTGTAAAAAAGTTGAAAAGTCAAAAAGTTATTCAAAAAGTTAAAAAGTTAACACTATTTACCAAAAGTCAATAATTACAGCGGCACAACTCCCAATCCTAATTTTCTCTTACAAATCAATTTTTACAATTTTTTATTACACATTTTTTCATAAAATATCAAAAAGTTAATCCAAACATCTATATTTTCTTTCTCAATTTTTTAGTTTAAAAAGACAAAAAGTACACTTATTTAGGACACCCCAAACAATCCCTAAAATTTGTCAAAATTCAAGAAACACTTCCAATTAAACCACAAACAAAAATACACTATTATTATAATAATAATAATAATAAATAAATTTGAAGTGCTAAAAAATAAGTGAGAAATAGACTTTGAAGAGGTCGTACAAAAGGGATGAATGATCCCGATTTTATCGAGCAAGGATCCTCTAGAGTGATTTTTTCCTAAAGTTTCCTAGAGTGCTACATTGTGTGGTTGAGATTTACTGGCAAGTCACATCAATTTTTCTCATGTGACTTACCAGTAAATCTCAACCATACAATGTAGCACTCTAGGAAACTTTAGAGAAATTTCACTCTAGAGGATCCTTGGTGGATTTTATCTTCTATCCAGCTAACTGAAGTAGGTTAGGCTGGCTTTTATTTATCCAAAAGCAGTACTATCTTTTTACTAAGTAATACTTTGAGACTCCTAAATGATGACTCTAAAACAGAAGAGAGAAAAAAAAAAGGCCGCCACCACCAAATTGGATGGGAATCAGATTAATTTCTCATGTTCTTCATTCCTCTTGGAGGAACTTCCAAGCAGAAAGAGAAGAAATTGGTGTTCCTTTCCACCCAATAAGCAAACAATTCCCATTCATATCAAATGTGCAACCACTTCCACAAGCAAACTTATTAACTATCAGTCTTGCCTGATAAAAACATGCACTGCTCAGTTCTTTTTCAACCATTTGAAACCTCCCAAAGAATTCGCTCCAAGCATCAACCTTCATGTGCCTGGTTGTCCTCTCCTCACCCTCAGTTGTCGCAGTGTTATGAATCCCATACTGCATGTACATTGCTTCATTTTTAATCCTCATGGGGTTGCGCCGATTGATACAAGCCTCGAGGCAATCAAACTGTGAACCATAAAAAAACAGTGCTTCCACAAATCGGTCCATGAATGTCGGTGCATCTGTATTTGCATCTATTTCGGTCACCATCATCACACATGGAGATAGGTTTCTAATCACTCTTATTAGAGCTTCCAAGCGATGAGGCCTCGATGTCATGGTCCTCAAGAACCATGGATAGTAAACAACAATGGCTTCACCGGCCTCAACCTCAAAAACATCTTCATTGAGATCTTTGATGTCTGATACCAAAACTGCCTTAAAAAAAAAGGGTAGGTTAATTGTGTCTGCAAAAGACAAAAGCCTCTTACCCGTCTCCTCCACAGCCAGTTCTGAGGTTGTTGCGACATCAGTTATCTTAAGAAGCTCAACTGGGCATTCATGTCGAACCAGGGCTGGCCCTGAGTTCGTCGGGGCCTAAGGCGAATTTTTGAAATTGGGGCCCTTTTATATTGAAAAATTTTTATGAATAAAACGACAAGTTACAATTTTTTTATTTGTTTGTAACCATAAAAAAATTTACTTACACATATAATCATTAAAATTATAAATAAAACAATTTAATAAAACAAAATTAGAACAAAAAAATTAGGAAAAAATTATTCAATTAAAATTGATAGAGACCTAGGTAAAAAAAATTGAGCAAAATTATTTATTCCACTAAAATCTAATAGATAAAGAAGGTAAAAATAAAAAATAAAAAAATAGGGCCCATATATTGTATGTATTATTTTTCTTGAGCCCAAACACTTTTTTTTTAATATATATTTTCATTTTAATAAATATGGACCAAATTACACTTATAAATAAATATGGAGTAAATCATACAAGGACCCAAAAAAATATTTTGGGGCCCTTTAAATTGATCCTAAAATCAAAAAAAAAAATATATATTGAGCCTATAATATTTTATCAAATTTAAGGGCCCTATTTTTGGGCCAAATTTAGGGGCCCTATGTTATATATGTTTATATGTTTTACCAAATTTAGGGGCCCTATTGTTTTTTATTTATTTATTTATATATTTTCATTTTAATAAATATGGACCAAACACATTTATAAATAAATATGGGCTAAATTATACATGAGTCCAATAATACATTTGGGGCCCTTTAAATTGATCTTAAAACCAAAAAAAAAAAAAAAAGTTGAACCTATAACAATTTTTTAAATTTAGGAGCCCTATTTTTGGGCCAAAATATGGGGCCTAAGGCACAAGCCTTACCTGTCTTAGGGCAGGGCCGGCCCTGTGTCGAACAGCAAGAGCTTGTATCAAGACTGTTGCGTTCATTCCACTTCTAATTCCAAAATCAATGAAATGAATCCTTTTTGCGGAAGCCACGCTGTCGAGGACGGCTTGGATTCCGGTGAATTGGGCTACTTGAACAAATGGAAGCTCTTGTTGCCACGCGAATACAGCAGGTTGGACGTCATTCACAGCCTCTTCGGCATGCAATGGCTGCTCAGTTTCACAGCCTTCATGTCCATGATCTGCTGAAGTTTTCCCCATTTCTCGGTTGATCCTCTCTCAAAGAGCTTCGGCGAAATAGAAAACAAATCTCTCAACTGGATTACTGGTAACCGGAGACAAGTCATCACACATGCTGAGCAATTTCACAGCACGATCAAACTTCTTGTTTCCTACTTTCTCAGCAGAAGCTAGAAGAAATAGGATAAGTTCCAAGTTTTTGGTATCCTCGTCAGAGAGACCGGAAGGAGCTCCACTTGAGGGATAAATAAGCATGGAAAGATCAACACCACCGGAGCTTTGGGAGGTGTAACGGATGAATCTCTCTCTTGCCAGTTTCATGACTTCTATGGATGACAATTCCTGGCCACCGGTTGTATCGCGTGTTGCACCGTAGCCTAGTTCATGTGGCTTTTCCCGATTCGAGCGCTTCATTCCACTTCCATACTTGTTTAAGAGGTGTAATGATGTCAATGACAATTGATGCGAGCTTTCCTCTTCCACTTCAAGAAGGTCTGATCCTTTAGTTGGAATTTCGGATTGCTTTGTAATCTCTGAACGATGAGAATCCATGTTTGATCTCTAATTTTCAGGAGATGAGTCTACCACATCTATTGAAGAATAATCACAAAGTCTAATGAATATTTATAACCAAATTAAGCCAAATTAAGTGTTCAAGCAAATGAACAAAATGGTTCAACCATGGAATGAAGAATAGGCGGTCATGCCGCGTAAGAAGGGGCAAAAGCTCTAAAAGTCTTGTACGTGTGCCTCAAACATGTCAATGCAAAATCTATGCAAAAGTGAAAGACAATCAAAATATACAAAAATTTTAGGAAAGTACACCTTGGGCTGCAACAATATATACAAGTTGAAGCACTGAAGTTAAGGAAAGCAATAAATAAAAAATATATGATATAACAGCTAGAGGGATAACTAAATTATGAGCAATAAATATTTTCACTTGACGATAAGAACCAAGAAACACAAACAAAGCTATAATTGTTACAAAGAAGACAAACGGAAGTATGATAACCAAATATTCGATCAATTTATTTGCAGAAGCTTTGAAAAAACAAAAATACACTTCCTTACATAAATTACCACGACGTTCCTTTTTTCTCACAAGAAACTCATCCAAACATTGATCGTTGGAGCTGTAATTAGATAAAAGGGAAATTTGGTTATAAACCCCTCCTATTTTATTTTTTTTTCTTGTTAAAAGGACAAAAAAATTCTAATACTTTCAAAACCCCTCATAATTATGAAGTACTGTATGAAGGATAAAATTTGTTATTTGACTATTATACCCTCTCTTTCTTCTCTTTTTTTGACCGCACACTCTCTCTCTTCACTAATTCACCAACTCAACGATTGTTCATCATTTCTACCGTCATTGTTCATCATTGTTTATTGGTGTTGCTCATCTCGTCATCATCGGTAGACAACAATCATTTTTATCGTCAAACCACCACCATCTCAGATTTGATGCCTACGAACTCATATTTGAAATCAATAACTTCAAATTTGAGATGTTAAAAAAAAAAAAACTTAGATTTGACAGAAAAATGAAAAATCGAGATATTGTAATAAAAAATCAGGAGTTTTTTGTTTGTTGTTTATAGATCTAAAAGTAAAATTTGACTATGGTTCGTTCATTTAGTATGTACTCTATTTTTTGTAATAATAAAATTTTATAAAGGTTAACAACATGCTGATTTGTTTAACGACAATAAAATTTTTGAATCATTAAAAAGTTTAATATTACTTTTTTTTTTATTACAGAGTAAAATTTTGCTTTTATTTATTCATTTATATTTTATTACTGAGTAAAATTTTACTCTTAAAATCATAGTAAAGTTTAATATGATTCAAAACAAAATTTTACTTTCAAACAAGCTACGATGATAGCTTTACAAGAGAGTGTTGTGTCATGAATCAGAGTAACATTTTACTATTAGGAACACAGAGCATCATGAGAAGAAGAAAGAGAGATAGGGAGACAGAGTTCGAAAATAGAGAATCATAAGAAAGAAGAAGAAAAAGAAAAGAAAGAGAGCATAAATGGTGAATGACACACACACTCACACACACAGAGCACGAACCATCAGAACTAGAGAGAGGGAGAGAGTGAAGGATCTCAGATTTGAGATTTGCAAACCGTTGCGAACTGTCATTTTTCGGTGACGACGATTGTAAATGATTTCAGATCTGAGGTTGTGGATGGACGAGTGACAGTGGTGAGGAAGACGGTTTCATGGTGAACGGTGGTGGCGCCGATGTAGAGCATCGATAGCACCGATGGAGGGCAACAGTAATAAGAGCGAGACAGAGAGAAGAGAGATTGAGATGCGAGAGGGTTATTGCAATCTAATACACACACACACACACACACACACACATATATATATATATGAGAGTATTATAGTAAAATAAATAAGTTTTAAAATATTAAGGAATTTTGAACTGATTTATATAATTCTTGTCCTTTTAAAGGACAGGTTAGACACTAAGAGTCTATAAACAAATCTCCCAAGATAAAAACTAATAATCCAAAAAAAGTCAATATGGTCATTGGAGCATTAGAATATGCTTATTGTTGAAACATAAAGATATGGATTTCAGTTCTTGCAACCCTGTTTTCTTAGCTCTTAATCCAGATAACTTTCAATGTAATAAAAAAAATTATACGATTGATGAAGAGAATTTCAGTAAGACAATATGACACCATCTTTTGAATTATGTGAGCCAACTCTTTCTTGTTGCTGATGAACTAGTAAACATGTATGAATTGGAGTAGTAGAAAAGTTTCATGTGACATTCCATTTCATATCATTTATTTGTAATTATTTTTTTCCAATAACCACTGATTTGATTTTCCACAATTTATTTTTACAAAATCTATCTATCTAGCTATATATTTTTATACGACTGGTTTACTTGGGAAAGTAAATTAATTGGTTGGAAATAGCAGGGTGGCAGTTGGTCCCTGACAATGCTTGATGGTTCTAGTTTTCATGTGACTCATCTCTTTCTAATTGTCGATGAACTAGTCAACATATACTAAATTAAAGTATAAAATCCTTGCATTACATTCATTTTATTATGAAATTTGAATACAAATAAGTTCAAAAAAAAAAAAAAAAATCCAGAAATCTTGTATAAAATTCTTACCTGTGTTAACAGATAAATGAAACCACTAATAGTTAATGAGATTTAATTGGCCTTATCATCCAAGAACTCACGAATGCCATTACTGTTTGAGTGTTCAGAATAGTCTCTCATCAGAAGCAAGCTAATGGAATTCTAATAATTCAACTCAGGGAATTTTAGGAACATGACAGTAAACTTGATACAAGAAAGAAGAAAATAAAGCTCATTTCTGCAAAAATTGAAGAATAGTTACTGCGAGGGGAAGAGAGCTGAGGAAAAGAAAGATTGACACTTCTTTCAGTTTTCAAAAATATCATCTGTGTGTGCTGATTTCTGACCACACTGTCAAACAAGTACCCAGCTGGAGAGCACCAACAGAATAGATCTCGCCCGAACAACCTATCACAGAAAAATAAGACTCCGGTGGTGGTTCGTTTACCTGGGAGCACTTCGACGATTAAGTCAGTTCTCAATTATCTCTCAAAGATAGCAAACAGTACTTAACTCATAAGCCAGAATACAAAAAACGTACCTTAGACCCATGAGGGTGCCTTACTTTCATAGCCAGCACTAACTTGATCCCTATAGAAGCCTAGCTTCAATGGACTCTGGCTTAATGCTCATCCTAGACTCCCAACCGGATAGAGATAAGCTCCCTAAGAGCCTTATCTTTATCCAGACTGAGATCCTCCCCAATTCTAGGACTTCTGTCCTTTATCCGCTCATTTCGGATTCCGACATTTTCGCGGATAACCTCAGCCAAGCCGAGATCACCTCGGTGCCATGACCAAGACACATGGCACCTCGGCTAGCACTTCAGTGCCACCTCGAACACGTGTTTTCATTCACAAAAATATGCCCCTAGAACTGCCCCTAGGTTCTATTACCTCAGCATCCTAAGGTGATGGAACCTATATCGTTTGTCCACGTAGCACGTCGGCTAAGACTTGCTCTATCCTTCATTATCGAGGTCATCATACGTCGGCCCCATACGACCAAGACTACAGTCTGCTTTATCAATGCCTAAGAACCAAGAGCCAAGTTTTTCAAGTGCTTTAACCGAGATCATCCCTCTAGCCGAGGTTCTTGCCCTATTAAATCAAGAACTCCAAGAGTTCTATCTGTGCATGAGTTGTTACGCACATTTTCTTAACTGTTTTCACCACGCATTTTTTCCTAATTGATCCGTACCTGATACGCGCCATCAGGTCGCGTCGCTTCTATCCGCGCCGCCTGATAGACACGTATTCCAAGACACATTTATTGTGATTTTGTCACCATTTCGTGTTTTAACAAAAACACTTCCCTCTTTCTGTCTTTTCACTTCATGCTTTCTGATTTCTCTCAAGCTTTCTCTCTCTAAAACTTCTCCCCCAAAAAACTGCCATCGTTTTAAGTTTTTCAAGCTCTGTAACTGTTTCCGTTCTTCCCCTCCGACAAGGAATTCACCGTTCTGTTCCACGCACCACCATCGTCTGACTTCAACGTTCCTCACACCGGCGTTATTTGCTTTGGTAAGTCACTGTTCCCATTCTTTTCAATTTTTTTGTTTTACTTTAAACTTTGTTACGCTTGTATGCCTCCATTGTGAATCCACTTACGTTCTTGAATCTTCGTCTATTTTTAAATTTCATCATATTTGTTTGCGACTTTGCTTCTGTCCAATCTCTTTCTGGGTGTGTGTATACACATATTACTCACACACTGTTTATTTTGCCACTGTACTTGGCTTTGCACATCTGCACACAATTTGTACAATGTTCTTGAATTTCCATTGGTTGTCTTGAGTCTGAATCATTGTTCTTTTCTATTTTTCTTGCTTTATTTCCAGATTCTTGCCTTTGACTACGTAGATTTAGGTTTGGGTTTTGATCTTAGAACTTTGTTCCTTAGGAAAACCTAACCAAAAACTCCTTTAGATTCTCAGAAGCCTTTACACTAGTGTTCTCTAGGATTCAACCAAGGTCCTTTAAAACCACACAAACTACTTTCTTCTGAAATCCTGCACCTTCTCTCTCTAGCCGACATCATGGGTATGTTCAGGTGAAGGGTAGACATCCTGGCCAAACTAGAGTACTTTAGGACAGAGTTCTCCATCCTAACTGATGTTCACCTTAGGCTGATAGGGGAGGAGGACTCCATCATGCCTGATGGGGACTCTATGCCTTTCCCTGTAGTGGCCTTCATAGAGTGTGGATTTAGGTTCCCTCTCAACATCCTTTTCCGCAAAGTCCTTCATTATTACAAACTTAACCCAATGCAGCTGGCCATCAACTCTTACAGAGTCATTAACGGTATAATTACCCTAGCTACCCGAGAAAATGCTAGGATAACACCAGCCGACATCCAGTAATGTTATACCATGTGTGGCCTGAAATCCGAAAAAGGCTACATCTATTACCTCAAGCCGAGATCCACTGAGTATAAACTCATAGCCGACCTCCCAGACTCCAACAAAGGTGCTGGAGATGATTATTTCATCGTCTCGGGCAACTGGGAGTTCCCACCTGATGATGACCTCCACCTCTGCCCTTTGAGCTGAACAGTCTTTAAAGAGGGTAATGGTAAGAACCATGTGTCACTTTACCTGTTTTTAAGTCTTTATTACTTTGTTCATTTCATATGTCTTAATGTCTGTTTTTTTTGCACTTGTAGCTCTTCCTTAACCACCAAAAGACTTCCGCAAAACCTTCTACCCCAGTAAAGATTTCAAGAAGCTATTGGGCTTGCCAATTAATCAACGCAAGACCCCTCTGTTGCTCAACTACATCCCAACCTACAAATCTGCCCTACCCGACGTCCCCAAGAAAAGCAAGTCTCCACCTTCAGCAACAACTCCTCTTACCACTTCATTACCACGACATGACCAAGCCTCAACCTTTGATCCAACAGAGCAGCCATTGACATCTGCTCCCCAACTGATTCCTCTAACCCAGTGCCGACTTCAAGCTCTACTCCTCGCCCTTGCAGGCAGAACTCGTAGCCAAAAACGTGAAAGTACTAAGGCGTCCGCTTACGATCCAGCTAACCCACCGACTACACTTCCAGCGATCCACTTTGGTACTAAAATCACTATTGCCTCCACCGCCGACGAGATGGGATGCAACAAGGTTGTCGTCGAAGACCTTTTGGCCGATATCCCTAGCGTTGTAACAGTCCAATCCTCTCCATCACAATCTCAACCGAAGGCCAAGCCAAAGAGGGTCAAGAAGGCCAAAGCTAAGGCAACAGTGACTCAAATTGATTCTGAGGACATTTTGCCGATTTCCAAGTTAGCCGACGCTGAGAGGAGTACTCCTTCAGCCAAAAAAAGGCCAGTTGAGGCCAAGACGTCTAATCCACCACAATAAAAAAGGCCAAGGTCCAGTGGCTTCTCTGACCCTTCTAGTTTCCGTGCCGATGCTCTCTGGAATCCATCAATTATGGTTGGAGACCGACCACTTCATGCCGGGGACAGCGCACTTGACGACTTGGAAGTTGGTGCTGCTATCTCTACTACCGTTTTGCTCCCAGCCGACATCAACCGTATGGCCGAGCTATCGGAGTATGAAAATTACACGATGATGATGCAGCATTGCGTCTTGGTAAGTTCAAACACTAGTAACTTTTTATCTAACTTTAACTCTGGTTTCCATACTTAATTAATTTCTTTTGTACTCCTGCAGGCTATCCAGCAGGGTCACTCCCTGGCAGTCAAGACCGATGCGTTTAAAAAAGAGCTTACCTAGAAGACCAAGGAGGCAACCAAGCTCCTCACCTCTCTTAACAAAGCCGAGGATTATATCTAAGGTCTTCTAGATAAAGCTAGAGCTACTGAGTTGGCCCTAAAGGTGGCCGAGGACCGTGCCGAGGTTGCGGAGAATGTTGCCGAGGTCATACAAGCCAAGGCAAAAGAGGCCAAAGAGAAAAAGGCCCAGGCCCAGGCCCAGGCCCAAACCGAACTCTAGACGGCACTGTCTACAAAGGTTGCTGAAATTAAAGAGCTGGATGAGAAGGCCTACACTGAGGGGGCAGCCAACGTCCGTGAGGAGTACAAAAAGCAAGTCAGACAGGCATGCAACAAGGGTTATACCCTTGGTTGGATGGCTGCTCTGCCAGAGCTGGCTATCCCAGATGACTCTCCCTTCAAAGACGAAGGCCGACTTGCGGTGTCATTTCCTTTTGCTTCAAGCCAATCTGAGGCTAAGGCTGGGGGAAAAGAATTAGAAGAAGAAGATGAAGAGGAAGAAGAAGACGAAGAGGTCAATGTAGCAGCCGATGCTGAGGGTTCTGCTGGGGCCAAATCCCCAACTCTAAATGAGCAAGTCCTAGACTTGACTCAGGATGAGAATGACAAAGTCTTAAAAAGTGCCTCCCCCAAGAAGACTATGCCCGAGGTGCCTATCGCCAAGAAGAGCCTCGATCAAACTCTACAAGAAATTGACGCCGAGCTCGAGGCTGAGAAGGCTGCTGAGAAGACTTTCCAGTTGTCTTATGAGACTGAGACACAACCTGTCACCAACGGCGAGTAGTCTAACTAGAAGCATTTATTTCTATGCTTAGTACTTTTTACATTCTGAACAATGTTTAGCTTTTGTTTGGCCGATGTGCCCTTTGTACCCTGAACAAGTTGTCTATTGAATGCAAGCCTCTTCCTCTTTTTATTGTTTGAATGCCTTCTTTTCTCTTATGTATGTTTTCTAGTTTCATACTTAGAATAATTTTTGTATGTCTTCAAAGTATACACCTTTACTGTATAATAACTCCGGGATACAATACCTCGGACATAACTTCTTAATTGTTTATCTCGGCCTTGGCTTAACACTTGAAAACATTGCAAAAATATTTTCACAAGTGTTGGTTTAAACTTGCCACTTTACTCTTTCTTATCAAGGCTTCTGTCTTCAATACTCCCCAAGTTTGGCAACCTGGTCATCTTCGCAAAGACGTACGTGCTTCTTGCAATATTACCTCGGCTTACCTTCAACTTGTAAATTTTTCTGAAAATTTCAATAAGTGTTAAGCCAACTGTAGCTTGTAAATTTTTCTATAGAATTCCAAGTCCTAAGCACTTTAAACTTTATTCATCATTCTCCAGCTTTCTGCCCCCTAATGTGAACCTAAGTTTCACTTATGTTCACATTAAGCATGTGCCTATTGTCATGAACCCGAACACGCCCCTATAGCTTTGGCGTCATGACTGGCCAGTAATCATAGATTACCTACGACCTCCACACAATTAAACCTTTAAAAATAAAATACGGGGCTTAGCGAAAGTCTAAAATTTTATAAAATTCATCCATTGAGCCGTGCATATATGAGGAGAACAAACATGTCAAGCAAGGCTTCATTTCAAGTTACATCAAACAAGAGTACAATTCATGTCTTACGGAAATACAACCCCAACTATGTACAAATACAAAATCATAAATCCACACAAAAAGGGTTTGACAAGCATGGCTCCACACAAGCCTGGCTACTTCATTTGGAAGCTCCACAAAAGGCTGACCCAGGTAAACTCGAGGCTATCTAACCCTGATGCTCCGTTTGCCTACCTACAATTACATATATAAATAAATAGTGAGCTAAAGCCCAATGAGTAATAACAGAATAAAGAGGTTAAATGAATGAAGTTCAACAATAGTACAAAAACATGTCTTACAGTTCCGTAATGAATCTTAAATCATTTTCAGGGGAGGTATTCACTATAATAGATCGAATTCACAATAAAACATTTTGATTAGCCATAAAAGCATCTCTTTGTAGTAACAAAAGCCATTAATACTATTATCTGTGGTACATCCATGAAGTGACAATTTCATTCCAATGATGACGTATCAAACTAGCCATGGTATTGTTACCCCCAAGTAAGGGCCCAGCCATAGAACTATCACCCGCAGGCAAGGGCCTATAGCCATGGTATTGTTACCCCCAAGCAAGGGCCTATAGCCATGGTACTATTACCCCCAGGCAAAGGCCTATAGCCACGGTACTATTAACCCCAGGCAAAGGCCTATAGCCACGGTATTGTTACCCCCAGGCAAGGGCCTATAGCCATGGTACTATTACCCCCAGGCAAGGGCCTATAGCCATGGTATTGTTACCCACATGCAAGGGCCTATATTCAATGGATGCCACAATATTGTTTCAAAACAAAACTTCATTCATTAGAGGACATAACATTTCAATAAGCCATGCTATCAATTATCAAATCATTTTAAGAATTCTTTTAATCAATCAGATATCCATTTTGATAACAATAACATTTTCGAAAGTAATGATAATTTGAACATATTTTTATAAGGTTGTTACTCATAGCGGGTTGCGGTGTCACTTAGCCTCGACGTCCACCTAAACGAAGCACATAACAAAGTACAAATGAAATTCCATTTTATTTCAATTCAATTCTCTTTATGCGTCTCTAACTTATTTCATGATTAATGGAGTCCAATTGGTGCCTAAGAATGCTTAGAGTGGCATGAGGATGCAAATATGCACTTAGAAGAGTTGGTAAAATTTTGCTGAAAACAGGGTCTCCGCTCGAGCGTGACTTCCTTCGCTCAAGCGGGGGTCCAAAACAAGGGTGGTCGCTCGAGCGTATCTTCTGTCGCTCGAGCGGTCTGCAAAAGTACTGGATACATGAACTTCCCGCTCGATGGTCGCTTGAGCGGAAGATTGAGAAAAATGGGTCCTCGCTTGAGCGCTACTTTGGTCGCTCGAGCGGAATGTAAAATTTTAGAAACTCCTGGGAGCTCGAATTCCACACTCGAGCGTAGGCTCATTCGCTCAAGCAGACAACACGAATTCTAGAATTTCTAGAATTGTGTTTGAAGTTCAAACTTGATATTCAAAGTCTCAAATCTTGGGGTTTTGGTACAAAAACATGGAGAATCATTATGTAACATGAAAACACTTCCAATTAAAACCATTTATTCAAAATCATGGCAATCCTCAACCATTTATTTCAATTTCAAGTTATAAAATAATGTTTAATTCAAATTGGATGCATATTTCTTCAAAGCATGTTCAAAATATGATCAAGTGAGATGAGAAGCATGAAAACATGAATGATTCTCCAAAATAAGGTGTAATTGTGCCATGTATGTAGGATTTTCATGAATTCAAACTCAAATTATGCATGCATGTGTATAATTCAACTCCAATTCATCCCATTCATAACAACGCATGCTTACCCTTTTCAAATTCAATCTAATGATCCTATAACTCCATGAACTTAGTTTCTACATGGTTCAATTCTAAGAATCTAGGATGAATCTCATACCTGTTGTGTGAATCTAAGTGTGTTATAGCTCCAACCCTTCAATCTTCCACAATTCTCTACAATTTCTTCTTCCTCTCTCTAAGTGTTGAGTTCAACTCTCATCTCTCTCTCAAATCTCAGCCCAAGAGTGTATATAATGAGTTCAAAGCTTAAATTGAGCCTTATATAAGATGTGATTAAGTTAGCCTAATTAAATGTGGTTAGGATTAGTGAATTAGGCTTAACTCTAACTAATTCAATCAGTTTACTCTAATTATTTTGATCCAATTCAAATTTCAATTGAAGTCACCATAAAATTCTAAATATTTCAATTAGCCTATTGGGCTAGTCAATTTCAGCTTCTAAGGTCATCTAAGCTTTGAATTTTCGACTCTAAGTTATCGATTTAAACAGATATTCCATATGTCAACAGAAATTATAGAATTAAACACATAATCACACAACCAAGCACATAATCATGCAATTAAACTTATTTAAATTATATAATGTACTAGTTTGGAGGTCAGGGTCGTCACACCTATGATCTTGTTGCCGAAGTTAGATTCAAACAATGACTAGCCGAGGTTCTTAACCTTGGTTTCCCTGTTAATCTTACTAAAAGGCACTTAGTTCCAATTTGAGTTTGATCCCTCCGACATGGCAAATCTAGTTTAATCTAACTTAGTTCAACTCCATTATATGCAAGTATCATTTTAACTCTGCCATATAATGAGTCTCAGTTATTCGTCATGTTTCACTTAGAAACATCACCAACTTAGTTCAACTCTATTAAATGCAAGTATAATTCAACTCTGCCATATAATAAGTCTAAATTATTCGTCATGATTCACTTAGAAACATGGCCAACTTAGTTCAACTCTATTATATGCAAGTGTAATTCAACTCTGCCATATAATAAGTCTAAATTATTCGTCATGTTTCATTTAGAAACATCGCCAAAGGACTAGTTAGTCGTATTACACAAGTTTGAAATTAAAAATCAAGCTAAAATTTTATTATTACTTCGGCTAATAACATAAACTTTAAAAAACAGAAATCTAATGATAAAAAAACTTCAAGTTGCAAGCAATTCAGGGTCTTGGCAACTCTTTGCCATCATTGTCTTCAAGCCGATATGCACCATTGCCAGCTACTGAGATGATTCTGTAAGGTCTCTTCCAATTTGGGCCAAGCTTTCCCTCTCTAGGATCTTTCTTGTTGCCGACCATTTTCCTCAACACAAGGTCCCCAACTTTGAATTCTCTTGGGTTAACTTTCTTGTTGTAAGCCCTAGCAAGTTGTTGCTGGTATGCCCCCAGTCGAATTACTGCTCTCTCCTTTTTTTTCTTCTAATAGGTCTAGATCTCGGGCCAGGAATGCCTCATTAGTCCCATTCTCTACTTCCTGGGTTCTGATCCTTGGGATGCCTACTTCTAGTGGGATAACTGCTTCAGTGCCATAGGCCATAGCAAATAGAGATTCCCCAGTTGATCTTCCCGGCGTAGTCCGATATGCTCAGAGTACATTAGACAATTCATCTACCCACTTTCCCTTGGCTGCTTCCAGCCTTTTCTTGATCCCATCCAAGATAGTTTTGTTGGATGCTCCTGCCTGACCATTGCTTTGGGGGAAGCTTGGAGTGGAATAGTAGTTTTTAATTTTGTACTTTGCATAAAAGCTCTTGATTGCTTGATGTCAAACCGCATGCCATTGTCTGCTATTATTGGCATTGGGATCCCAAACTTGGTAATGATGTTTTTCCACATGAAGTTTTTCACGTCAAGATCTCGAATCTTTATAAGGTGTTCAGCTTCTACCTACTTGGTGAAGTAATCTGTTGCTACCAGCAGGAATTTTCTCTGTTCGGTTGCTTGGGGTAATTGCCCAACCAAGTCTATGCCCCACAGGGCAAACGACTAAGGTTTGGACACTGGATTCAAATCTGCTGCTGGTTGATGTCTCAAAGGCGTGAACTTTTGACATTTCTTGTACTTTCTAACATAGGCTTCAACATCTTTCTGCATATAGGGCTACTAATATCCCTGCGTAATGGTCTTATGCGTGAGTGATCTGCCCCCAGTATAGCTTCCACATACTCCTTCATGTATTTCATACAAGAAGTCTTCAACTTGTGAGGGATGCACACATCTCAAAAGGGAACCAGTAAAAGGTCTTCTGTAGAGATGTTCTTCTGCTGTCAGATTGAACCTCGCCGACTTCAGTCTGGTCTTGTGTGCCTCTTTTCTGTCCTCTGGTAGCTTCACATCTCTAAGGAACACTACTATTGCATCCATCAAACTTGGTCCCATCTCTACACACATTACTTCATACTCTGTGATAGTGGTTCCACACTTGGCTTGACAAATAGTCGACCAGTATTGTTCCTGTCTCCCCTGATTTTATTGCACTAGCCAGGTTAGTCAAAGCATTGACATGACTGTTGTCATCTCAGCTAACCTGCTGCAGTCGTCAGTCTTGAAATAAGGCCAGTAGTCTAACAACCTCTTTTACATAGGCTATCATTCTTTCATCTCGGGCTGCATATTCACCTGTTGCCTGGTTCACAATAAGCTGGGAGTCACAGAAGACTACCACTTCGTCGGCTTCCATTGCTGCTGCTGCCAACTTTAGTCCTGCGATCAGTGCTTCATATTCTGCTTCATTGTTTGAAGCCTTAAACCCCAATCGAATAGACTATTCTAACATCCGCCCATCTGGTGACACTAGCACTACTCCTGCCTCATTCCTTGACGATTTGAACTCCCATTAACGAACAGGAAGAATGAGTCGCTGATGTAAATATCGCAAGGTTTGAGTTTCTTTTTTTTCTTTTGCTTCGTTAATGTGGGGTTTCTCATTCCTAACTGGGTTTCTTCTTGTTCACCTGGACATCCTAAGCCGCGGTTCACCGGAGCCCGACGCGAGATAGCTCCAAATCTGAACTCGACCAAAACCTAGCCTTTGATTGCTATTCTGGGTCTGAACTCCAAATCGTATTGGCCCAATACTACTGCCCATCTGGTCACTCTGCTTGTTAGATCTCCTTGCTGTAATAGGGACTTCAAGGGGTGTTCAGTCAATACCACAATCTTGTGGGTTTGGAAATAGTGGTTCAACTTCTTGGAGGCTATTAGCAAAGCTAGTGTCAATTTCTCCAAGAGTAGGTACCTGGTCTCTGTGCTTGCTAGAGTTTTACTTACATAGTAAACTGCCCTCTGTTCCCCCTTCTCCTCTCTAATTACCACTATACTCACTGTATGCTCCGAAACTGCCAAGTATAAGAAGAGTTCCTCTCCATGTACATGATTTGAGAGAACTGGAGCTGTGGTGAAACATCTTTTTAAGTTAGCCAAAGTGACGTCACATTCCTCTGTCCATAAGAAGTCATTGGCCTTTTTCAAAAGGCTGAAAAACAGTTTTCATTTATCTGAAATTCTATTTATGAATCTGTTCAGGGCTGCGAACCTTCCAGTCAACATCTGCACTTGTTTTGTTGACTCTAGGCTTTTCAAATCTAGGATGGCCTTGATTTGGTCTAGGCTTGCCTCAATGACCTTTCTGGTAACCAAGTACCCCAAGAACTTACCAGACCCAACTGTAAATGCACATTTTGAAGCATTGAGTCGGAGCCGATATGTTTTTAGGATGTCAAAGATTTCCTTCAAGTCAGCCAAATGATCCTCAGGTTCCTTGATCTTTACGACCATGTCGTCGATGTATACCTCCACTGTTTTGCCGATCTGTTGTCTAAACATCTTGGTCACCAATCTCTGGTACGTTGCTCCTACATTTTTCAACCCGAAAGGCATCACGTTGTACAATACAGCCTTTTTAGGGTGATAAATGCAGTCTTCTCTTCATCAGGGGGTATATTGCAATCTGATGATACCCTCTGTATGCGTTCAGGAAGCTCATACTTCTATGCCCTGAAGTGGCATCCACCAATAAATCGATTTTTGGGAGTAGGAAACTGTCCTCGGAACAAGCCTTATTTAGGCTAGTGAAGTCCACGCAGACCCTCCACTTCCCATTCTCCTTCTTCACAACAACTATGTTTGACAACCAAGTTGGGTAGTTTATCTCTCGAATGGCTCTGGCCTCCAGCAGTTTTCCCACATTCTTTTCTACTGCCTCAACATGCATCAATGTTGGCCTCCTGACTCGTTGGATAACAGGTTTAGTTGACCTATCCACAATCAGTCTATGGCAAGTGATCTCGGGGTCAATACCAGGCATCTTGTATAGGATCCAAGCAAACACCTCAATGTTTGCTCGTAAGAAGACTTCTAACTCCATTTTTTCCTTCTCGGCCAATCCTGAGCCGAGAAGGAAGAAACGCTCTTCATCCCCCTGTTAGACTAGAATCTTCTTGAGGGCTTCCTTATTTTTCTCGACCGATTTTTTGTCGACGTCATCCAGGACCTCCATGTCCTCGTCCTCAATCTCGACTGTCTCTACTTCTCGTACGTTGTAGGTGGATTTCATTACTGCCATGAAGCAATTCTTCACCTGTACCTGATCTCATCTGATCTCTTCAATTCCCTGTTCCGTTGGGAACCGCAATAGTTGGTGCAATGTTGAGGGAACAGCCCTCATTGTGTGCAACCACGGCTTTCCCAAGATAACGTTGTAAGATGAGGAGGGTGTCAATGACTGTAAACTCTGTGCTTACTTTCCTAGTGACTGCCTGCACCTTTAAATTTATTGCCCCTAAGGGCCATGTCGGCGTTCCATTGAACCTGACCATTGGACTGTTGGACTGCTCCAGATCATCTTGGTGAAGGCCCAGCTCCTTACATACATGATGTCACAAGAGCTGCCTTGGTGTCACGACCCAAACCCGCCCCTATAGGTTTAGCATCGTAACCGGCCAGTAATCCTTGGATTACCGAAGGCCTCTGAACAGATTAACAAGATTAAGGGGCTAGCGGAAACAAATACATAAATATAGTTGTCTAATGAGCTGTGCTGACTTATATGAAACAGAATATTTAAAACTTTATATACATAACTGGTAGTCAACCATACATTATACCCACACACATTACAGTATTTTAAGTACAGCCAACGACATCAAATCAAGTCTTATATAAACAGAAACCACAAAACTTAAACACAAGACGCTTCGAGAACCTCCACGTGAGGCACAATGGTTGGCTGACAACAGAACACAGATCCAGACAATAACCTTCAGACTCGAACTCCATAATGCTCACCTATATATATATAAATACAAACAGTGAGCTAAAGCCCAATGAATAACATTAAGGTGAAGGGTTAGTGAACGAAATCCGAACATATCATAAGCGGAAACAGATCATAGCATAATCATTCTCATATCAGAACATAATAATAGTACATCCCATAGAACACATCACAGAACGTCTTCCGACTAGAGTAATCGGTTCCGGATACCGATTAAACACATATCACCACAATGAAGTGGCTAACGAGATCTCGTAATTACTTGTATGTCATGGACCCGCATTTTCATGCCGTCCCCCATGACTTGGGACTATCTATGGATGCCACAATAGATTTCAAACTTGGAATGTTCGTTCACGTAAACAGATAACATTTCAGAAATCATAGCTTAGCATATTTCATTTGGAACATAATTCATATGAACGTATCTTTACGATAACGTTACTCACAGTGGTTCTCGTAAACGGTTAATCAATTTTCAGACGTTGACCTACAAACACAAAGGTACATAATACAACATATCTCATTATTACACATTCACATGGCCAACACAGCTTAACTTTCTTATTACATAGGTTTCTTGCTTAACACATTGCTCAAAACACACTCTTGAATCTCATAACTTAGTACATTCTTCACTTAGTGTGTTTCTAATCCATAACCTCATTATCAAAGCTTAATTAGGTCTTAGGAATGCCTAAGATGCAATGAGGATGCCAAAACATAAATTGGAACACTTAGTAAATTTTCTGAAAATGAGGTCTACGCTCGAGCGTGGCTTTCCCCGCTCGAGCGGACATGCAGACAATGAAGGCTCCGCTCGAGCGTGGCTTTTCCCGCTCGAGCGGACTGTAAACTCAAAAAGTACTGGACGCAAGGTTTTCATGCTTAATGGGCGCTCAACCCACGCTCGAGCGTGGTGCATATATTCAGGGTTCACGCTCGAGCGTGAAAGTCCCCGCTCGAGTGTGGGTCAAATTTCTGGAAAATCCAAATTGACCTCCCAAGTTCAAAACTCGAATTCCACCATCCAAAACAAATATCTTGGGCCCCAAAACTTGAGATGACAAAGTAAACTTGTAAAACATGAAGAATTTAGGATCATTTCATAAAATCATGGCCCAAGGGTTTGCCAAAAGTTCCCAATTTCAACTTAAACTTCAAGAATGTTTATGAACACAATATGCATGGATTTTTTTTCTTGTATCAAACTTCTCAAAACATGATCAAACACCACAAAACAACTTGAAACTTGAAGATTTCCCGTAATTAAGATGAATTTCAAACATGCATGAGAGAATTCTTAGAGTTCATGCTTAATTTGTGAGAAAATGCACATGCATGCATGAATTGCAACTCAAATCTTTATTCTAAGCTCAATGTACACATTCAAACTCATAATCTTGAATAAATTTCATGTTAAATGACTTAGTTACACAATCTAGAGGTTGTAATCTTACCTAGAGTCTTCAATAGCTAGATATTTGCACAATCTTTGATCAATTCAAGCTATAGCTTTCAATTTCTCTTTAATCTCTACTTTTCTCTCTCTAGAATTGCACTCTCTCTCTCTCTAAAACAAACTCTCAGATTTTTACACTAAGGGGGAAATAAAAGAAATGAGCTCAAATGAGCTAAATGCGATGCATATATAGTTATGAGGCTAAAATACATTAATTAAAACATAAGGCTTGCCAAATGCAACTTAATGAATCGTTCTAAACCAATTTTTAATAAAACTTGCCAAAAGGTTCTAAAAATTCTAAATAACACATTAACGTAACTAATTCCGAATTCAGATGCCGATAAGACTTTCAATTTACACATTAAAGAGGAATTCCAAACAGATATTTCTACAAGTAACAGATAGAAAGCCAAATATCAAGCAAAATACATAATAATCACATAATTTATTTTAATCCTCTCATTAACATCCTTAATTACCGATTAGTGTCTAATTGTGGATCGGGGTTATTACACTTGATCAACTAGAATGCGCTTCACCTGGCATTCTCTAATTTTCAAGGATATCACCAGAGCATCGTTGTGTGGATGCTGCACCATGTCTAGGTCGGCTTCAGTAAAGGACACCATTGGTCCCTGGCACTTGCCTACCCTAGGCCTTTTTTGCTGGACCTGATACACATGTTGTAAGTGTCTCACCCTCTGAGTCTCCCCACGTACCTCGTTCTTATTGACCTTTGAGTGAATTGCATTGATCACTCGAGGTCCGTCTACAGGTGGTTATGGTGCTGGTGGAGTTAGTGTTGCTAGTGCCTGAGGCAGCCTTACATGTTCTTCCCTCGTTCTGGCCTCATCTACTAGGTCCCTTAAGTGACCTTGTCTCACAAGGTCTTCCAAATATGTCTTTAAGGCTTTGTAGCCCTGAGTCAAGTGCCTATCCTCATTGTGGTAGGCACAATGCTTCCCTAGATTTTTTTTTTCATAAATTCGCCAGGGATCTTCTCTGGTGCTCTATAGTAAGGCTGATTCCTGATTATCTCCAGGACTTTGTAAATCGGGATCCGGAACACTGTGGTAACTGTCTGTGCAGCCCTCAGTTCCGTTTCTTGTCTATTAAAATTTGTGTTACCTCGACCTCGCTTCAGCGAGCCGTTCATCTTCTCTTGCTTTGACGCCTTTGTCCCTGGCGTGTCTTCCTCTGCTCTCACCTATTTCTCGATCCTGGCCATAAGTTCTTCTATACTTTTTGGCAATGTCTTTGCGAATGACTTTTAAAGCAGTCAGTTATCGTTCAGGCCGTTCTTGAAAGATACGACCGCCACCTCTTGGTTGTATCCTGGGATTCGGTTAAACACCTCATAATACCTCTTGGCATAAGCCCTGAGGCTTTCATCCTCACCAATTCTCAAAGCCATCAGGGAGTCTACCTTTAACGGCTGCAGTTGTTTGTGACAAACCTGGCCACAAACATCAACGGCTCGTTCTCGGTATACAGTGCCATTGAGTTTAAATACAAGCCGAAGTGAAAATTAGGATCAGACTTACCGTCATATATCTAGAATCTCGGCATGTGGAACCTTTTCGGGGCCTCAAACTTGTCAAATTCCATTGAGAACGGTATTCTCGGCTTGACTGAAGATGTTACCTCGGCATCCTGTCGCTTTCTCTGGAGGTAGTCCCTTAAATCCTCCTTAGTCCGTCTAGGAGCTCGGCTATCAACGAATTTCAGCCTTTTTGGTGTGTTGCTCCCGGTGTCATTATGAGTCCTCTTGGACCTCCCTCCATTTGTTGTGTCAAAGCAAATCTTCTTTCCTTAAACATACCGATGTTCTTTGGTATAGGGTTCTTTGGCACAATGTGTCCTCTGAGAATCTCCTCTAATCGATTCCCCTTGCCCGACCACCCGTGAAGGCCAATGGGAATGCTCTCTCGCCCTGTCATGCTGGAAGACTGTGGGGATTGCTTTTTGTCTCCCTTTCTGGGCATCGTTCTTGGCCGCTGGAATTGACGTGTCCTCCAATGGGAATGGTGGCTGCATGACGTTGTTTTGCATCATGAAATTGACGATCGATTGTAGGTCTGCCAATTTGTTTGTCATTTCCTTCATCTCGCCGTCCCTCCTTAGGCATCTATCTTTCCATACTTGGAGGTCAATTTCGTTGTAATACTCGCCCTGACATGCTTTCTTCAATACGTCTCCTTCTTAGCCAACGTCTTTCTCTCCGGGATTCTTATCTCGAGGTTCTTTGTTGCAGTTGTCCTCCTTTATGTTAGGTTCTTTGTTGAAATATTTTTAGGATAAATATTTTATACTTTAAATATTTATTTATTTATTTTAATGTGTACTATATTTCATACATTTTGTGTTGTATTTTTTTAAATATTAAAAAATTGAAAAAAAAATATTTTTTATTTTAAATATATAATTTTTATTTTAAATATTTTATTTTATTTTATAAAAATATTTTTAAATATTTTAATTTTTTTTATGTGTTTAGTTACGATTTGAGTATAAAGTTTTGAAAGTAGTGTAGAGTTTCGAATTATGTGTTTGGTTATGGGTTTTGAAAATAATTTTTGAATTGAGTTTTGAGTTATGGCCATGTTTGTTTGACAGATTAGATTGGATGAAATTGTTAGTGATGGGATGGTTAGTGAAGAGATTATTAATATGTGAATTGTTAGTGAGAAGATTAGGTGAAACGATGTTTGTTTTGATGATATAGTACTGAAGATGGTTAATGATGAGATTGTTAAATTATTTTTATAAAAAATCTAAAAAAAATAATTTCTATATTAAAAAAATATATAATTTTTTTTTTTTTTTTTCAAATAACAGGTTGCAATTACAAATAAAATAAAATAAAATAAAAATAGTACTGTTCTGGTCAACCGGCAGACGTCTGGGAGGATGTTGGACAGACGACCGGATAGACCTAATCCGATCTTTTCAAAATTCAAAATTCAAAACTTCTTTCAAAACACTTTTCAAAATTCATAACCACCAAATTTTGTATTTTCAAACCTTAACTCACAATTCCACGCTCAACTTATAATTCCAAAACTAAACCAAAGGCAACCATAATGTTTCTTCATAGCTCTTGGAGGAAATACCAAGCAGAGACAGAAGAAATTGGTGTTCCCTTCCACCCAATAAGTAGGCACTTCCCATTCATATCAATTGTGCAGCAACTTTCACAACCAAACTTCCTAGCCATCAGTTTTGCCTGATACAAACATGAACTGCTCAGCTCTGTTTCAACCATTTTAAACCTGGCAAATAAGTCTGTCCAAGCGTCAACCTTCATGTGCCTGGTTGTCCTCTCCTCACCCTCACTAATGACAATGCTACGAATCGCATACCTCATATACATTGCTTCAATTGTAATCCTATTTGGATTGCACGGGTCAATGCAAGCCTCAAAACAATCAAACACTGAACCATAAAAGAAGGGAGCTTCCATAATCCGGTCCATGAATGTCGGTGCATCTGAATTTGCCTCTATTTCAGTGACCACCATTACACATGGAAAGCGGTTTCTAATCACTCTCATTAGAGCTTCCAAGCGATGAGGCTGTGACGTCATGGTCCTCAAGAACCATGGGCAGTAGACAGCAATGGCTTCGCCGGCCTCTACCTCAAACACATCTTCCTTGAGATCGTCAATGTTTGACACCATGACTGCTTTGAATGAAAAGGGTAAGTCAATTGTGTCGGCAAAAGACAACAACCTCTTACCTGTCTACTCAAGTGCCTGTTCTGAGGTTGTTGCAACAGCGGTTATCTTAAGAAGCTCAAGCGGGCATTCATGTCGAACAGCAAGAGCTTGCATCAAGAGTGTGTCATTAATCCCACTCCTGATTCCAAAATGAATGAAATGGACCCTTTTTGCAGACGCCACACTGTCCAGGATGGCTTGGATTCCAGTGAATTCGGCAACTTGAACAAAGGGAAGTTCCTGTTGCCATGCCAATACAGCAGGTTGGAGGTCCTTTGCAGCCTCTTCGACACACAATTGCCGCTCGGTTTTGCAGCCTTCCTGTCCATCTCTTGAAGTTTTCCCTGTTTCATGGTTGATCCTCTCTCGAAGAGCTTCAGCAAAATAACAAACAATTCTCTCAACTGGATTACCGGTAACCATTGCACATGCTGAGCAATTTCGCTGCCCAATCAAACTTCTGGTTTCCAACTTTCTCAGCAGAAGCTAGAAAAAATTGGAGAAGTTCCAAATTTTTTGTATCCTCATCAGAGAGATTGAAAGGAGCTTTGGGAGCTGTAGCGGATAAATTTTGGGAGGTGTTCTCTTGCTAGCTTCATGACTTCTATAGTTGACAATTGTTGGCCACTGGTTGTAACATGTGTTGCACCACAGCCTAGTTCATGTGGCTTTTCCCGATTCAAACGCTTCGTTCCCCTTCCATACTTGTTTAAGAGGTGTAATGATGCCAAAGACAATTGATTTGGGCTTTTCTCTTCCTCTTCGACAAGGTCTGAGTCTCTGGTTGGGACTTTGCATTGCTTTGTGGTCTCTGAAAGACGAGAATCCATATTTGATCTCTAATTGTCTGCTCAGAGATAACCGGAGCTGTTCCTCTGGTTCTCTTGCTGCTATGCCTGCTCGGTTAGTCTACCACCTTTGGAAGAACCACCTAGTCAAATGAAAATTTATAACCAAATTAAACCAAACTAAGCGTATAGCAAATGAACAAAAGAGTCCAACCGTGAAATGAAGATAAGGCGGTCATGCCATGCAAGAAGGGGCCAAAATTTTAAAGTCTTCTATTTGTGCCTCAATTAAGTCAACGCAAAGTGCAAACAGATGTGAAAGACAACCAAATATAAAAATTTTGGGAAACTACATCGGAATTCTACGATATATACAGTTAAAGCACTAAAGTTTAAGGAAAGCAATAAAGAAGAAATATATGATATAACAAAGAAATTACGAGCAATAGATATATTCACTTGACGATAATAACAAAGAAATTTTACAGAGCAACATTTGTTACAGGGAAGACAAATGGAAGCATGATAAGGTCAACTATTTAGTCAATTTATCTGAAGAAGCTTAAAAAGAGAGGAGGAAAAAAACGGATACTTACATGTAGGTTTTAATAAATGGACTTATTGTCTAATAGGTTCTATGGAGAAAAAAAAATTCATAAAAAAATCTTGACAATTTATAAAAATCATGACAAAAAAAGTCACTAATTATCAATTTTTAGCACGTATATAAAAAATTGTCACAAAAAAATTATTTTTAGCGACAATTTTACCAAGACTTATTTTCAATATGACTTTATGAGAATTAAACCTAACTATTAAGACCTATTGATAGTTTACCAAAAAAAAAAAAAAATGGCCTTTCATAGATTACATCAATGCAACCTTTTTCTCACAAGAAACACAGCCAATCATTGATCCATTGGAGCTGCAATTAGTTAAAAAGTAATAATCAAAAGATCAATATGGTAATTTTAAGATATGCTTAATGCTGGAACATGAAGATATATGGATTGCTGGTGCCTTCATTGCCTAACAATCACACAGCTGACAATGCTAGTAGTTTATGATCTCCGTGTGTGCGCGCGTGAATAAAGAAGAGTTCACATGTTCAATTGTCTTCTCCTATCCTTCAGTTCCTGAAACATTATCCAAATAACTTTCAATGTAATCGAAAATGTTACATGATGAAGAGAATTTCAGTAAGACAATTGACAGAATCTTTTGTACTACGTGAGTCGTCTCTTTCTAATTGTTGATGAACTAGTCAACATATACTAAATTGGAGAAGTATAAAGTCCTCGCATTACATTCATTCTAGTATGAAATTTGAATATAAGTAAGTTCAAACCTACTGTAGAAAAAAATGTTGTGAAGACATCTAAAATGACAAATCAACACCAAAAAATGGGATTTCTCTTAGATTATTTGACTAGATATAGAGAATCTGGATCTGAAGAGGTCTATCGAGAACTTCATACAGAATTAAAAAATAAAAAGAAAAACAGCTATCAGACTTTTATTCAATGCCTCTCATACAAATTTCCAAGCAGAAAGAGAATGAAGCGGTGTTCCCTTCCACCCAATGATAAGGCATTTCCCATCCATGTCAATCATGCAAGAGCTTCCACAAGCGAATTTTTTAGTCACCAGACTCGCTTGATACAAAGATGATGTGCTCATTTCTTCCTCCACCATCCCAAACCGTGCAAAGAATGCCCTCCACACATTGATATTCACATGCCGGATTATTCTTTCCTCTCCCTCAGTTGCAACTATATTCTGTATTGCCTGACTTAAGTACATTGATTCTGAAATATTTCTATTTGGATTGTACCGATCCATACAATCTTCCAGGCAATCGAAAAAAGCACCATAGAAGAAAAGAGCTTCAATGAAACGGTTAACAAAGATTGGCGAATTATGGTTTGCCTCAACTTCTGTGACCACCATTAAACATGGATTAATATTCTTGAGCACTCTCATCAAAGATTCCAACCGATCTGGCCTAGTAAGCATGGCCCTTAATGAACATGTTGAATTGACAGCAACTGTTTCCTCAGCCTCTAGGTCAAAAAGGTCTTCATTGAGATCTAGCATATCAGAAACCAAAACTACATTGAAAGAGAAAGTTAAGTTCATGGATTGGGCAAAACTCATCAACCGCTCACCTGTGTCTTCAATTGTTGATTTTGAATTTGTTCCAACAGCAGTTATCTTTAGACGTTCAAGGGGGCTCTCAGATCGACCTGCAAGAGCTTGAATCAAGCCTATACATTGTATCCCGTTCCTGATTTCAAGGTCAATTAAATGGACCTTTTTTGATTCTCCTACATGTTCTATGATGGCTTGCATTCCAGAGAATTGGCAAACCTGATAGAAGGGCATCTCTTGGTGAAATGCAATAATGGCAGCAAGGTTAGGGCAAATCAATGCCTCATTGAGATCTAACATCAATTTCTTTCCTGAACCCTTTGACGTGATTCTTCCTGTTTCCCGATCAATCCTTTCTCTAAGTGCTTCAGAAAAATAGTAAACAGCTCTTTGCACAGGATTTCCAGTATCAGAAGACAAATCATGACATTGGCTGAGGAGTTTGCCTGCACGCTCGTATTGTTGCTGACCTACTTTCTCAGCTGAAGCTAGAAGATTCTGGACAAGTTCCATATCTTTAATCTCATCATCAGAGAGACTACGGAAAGAATTACCAAATGGATGGCTTAGCATGGAGTGATCATCAACTGTTTGGGAAGAGGAATGGACGAATTTTTCTCCAGCCAGGCGTAAAATATCCATAGTTGATAACTTTCGACCACTCAGCTTAGACTCAGGCTTAGTGCATGCAATACCATAGCTTGGCACTTCTACCTTTTCCCGATTCAATCGTTTAAAGCCACTCCAATAGTTCTTTAGGATCCCCAGCGAGGCAAAAGGAATTGCACATGGCTTTTCCTTCTTGGGTTCATCAAGCAGCGAGTTTTCAGTGTCGACAATGGCATGCTTCGCAGTCTCTTCATGACATGATTGAAACGGCGGGGAGACAATATCAAGATATAAATCATCGAGAATCCCAAAATATGGAAGCAATTGTTGTTGACGTTCTTGTTGATATCTGGACAATAGAAGTCCATCCTCGGCTGCATTCTCTACAAAGAACCCAAGGTCAGAAGAAAATGAATCAATGGCCATCTTCCCTCCCCATTCTTCTTCTCCATACAAATGTGTATGTTCCTCAGCATTCATTCCTTCATCTCTCTCAAAGCCCATAGAAGAACTATGGTTATCTGAAACCCTACCAAAATTGAATTGCTCCAGAGAGAACATTTCACTCATTGCCTCAAAAGTAGAAACTCATGCGAAATTTCAGAATATGGTTTCTCAATTCTAAAGAGTACTTCTAGGCTCTAGCAGTTCTTGAGAAGGACTCCTCCTTGATACTAAACGCGCAACATGCAAAGAAGAAATAGGTGCACCCTCTTGACAGAGATGAGGTCGATGTAGTTATGGGTATTGTTGGTTTTGGCGAGTGTTTTGGATGATGGGAGCAAGAGATGATTTCTCTTCTGTGGGCCTGCACTCAATGACTTGCATGAATATTATTTGGATTTTCTAGCTACAAAACAAGAATATTGAATTTGCCTGGAGATTTTTTTTTAATGATAAAACCAAGAACAGGAATCCAATCTGATGTTGAAGGACCATGGTCAAGTAGAAATTTTCCGGAGAAGTTTTCAATTAAAATCTCCTAAGAAAATCAGCCAGCAGAAATAGACAAAATACATGCATTGTTTTTGTCAATTGAAAATGCAAAAATAGAAAAATAAAATAAAATAAACAAATAACTTTCATTCATCGAAACAATGAAGTTAGACTAACCTCCAATCAGCTGATCCAAATACAAATTATTTAATATGAGGAATGAGAGTCATTTTCTCATTACATTAAATTTAAATTAACATCATGAAAGGTCAGAATATTGGCAACTCTCTTAAAACAAGAGTTGATTAGAAATGGATAAGCCAAGTCTGAGTAGACGTGATTAAGTTATTTGCCTTCCTTCTCCTAATGGAAGTTTCACTGCTAAATCAGCATGGGAGTGTGTAAGGAAGAAGCAGGAATTGGTGGTTTGGAATGTTATGTGGTTCCCTTGAAATATTCCGAAGTGTGCTTTTATACTAAGGCTATTATTATGCTAAAATTGGCTATAAAATAAAGAGTAAATGAATGGGGTACAGGGGTTGATACTTTCTGTGTGCTATGCAGCCAATAGGATGCGTCTCACGAGCACCTATTTTTTAAGTGTCCCTACCCAACCTTTGTCTGGAAAGTTATTTTGGATAGAAATGGTACTAGGAATCCTCAGCAGTGTGGGAATGATCTGCATTGGGTGGTCTATAATTGCATAAATACTAATTTCAGGAATGCAATGCACAAGTTATCACTCTTAGTCATCTTTTTGATCTCTGTTTTGGCTTTTCCTTAGTGCTTGGATAGTTGTTTTCGGGGGTGGATGTTGCTGTGTTGGGATAGTTTCTTGGGTCTGACCAAGTATATTTTGTAAATTCTTGTTTTCCCTTTGTTCAATGAAATTATACTTGCACCTTACCATGGCGTTACTCTACCACTGAGTCAAAAGGGCCTATTTGTCAAACTCTTCTTTGGTGTCAAGGTAATAATAGCTATAAATAGTCATCCACTTCCAGGAAAGGGTGGACAAAATACAAATGGGACTTATTATGGGGCATACAATGCATTACAGACGTATGATCATTATGCTTCAACCAGGTTATGCTATTCCACCTCTTGAAATAAAAGAACTTAAATCAAAATACTTAATAGCATGGCTATACATTTATTTTACCTACCAAAAAAAATAATAACAATATCATGAATGATTGAAGCACAAGATTTGAAAATTATATTATCTTCTTGTATTCAAGAAATGAACAAGAAAGGTCATGTCACAGATGAGCACAGACATGTAACAGCATATTGTACATAAAACTCAACCAAAAACAAACAAACAAACAAACAAACAAGAAGAAGAAGAAAGGTATGTGCTCAGAGAAAGTGACTGAGAATAATATAACTAAATAATAGAAGAAAAGATAAGGTGAAGTGACCTAGGGGTTTCAAATACCTAGGGTTTGTTGCTTGTGATTTTTGTTTGAGAAGGCGACATATGAAACATTGTTCTACAGCAAACCCACCTAGGTTTTGATGCATGAAGGGGACCAATGAATTTGGAAGATAACTGTGGTTTTAATTGTGATGGTTAGTAACTCCAGGCCTGTTTATATATATAGCTAATGAAAAATCTCATTTTGAGAACTAATCTGTAATCAATATGTAGCAATTTTTTATACCCATCAAAAACTATTCATCTCTTGAACATATATGCTGTCTATATGTCTGAGAAAGGAATTGGAAGGCGGCTTCATGCAAGACTATAATAAGCTTCTAGTCCTAATCAAGATAATCCTTCATTTCAATTTCAGGGATTCTTCAAAATTTCTGAACTTTTGATTCTATGTTGTCATGAAAGACAAAAAAATGCCAATCTTGGCTAATAATAGTCATATTCTGGGCAACTATATCATTTTGACAATTTAATCATTAACCACCCAATTTAATGTGAACCATCCAGTTTGATGAGTTGGTTCTTAAATTATGATGTAAGAATGCGACCAGACAGATCTAATGGGCTAGTTCCAAGTTCAATGATTCAACTATCCGACTCAATTCAGTTCGGATAACACTGCCCCAAATTTCACCCTTCCTCCAGACATTACAACTATTTTGCAAACATCAAAAAGAAGGCGCACACTAAAATCTAATAGGTACTTTAATTTTGTAGTTGATCAAAAAATTCGGCACCAGTTGGCTAGCAACCCATGGTGGAGTGGATCTTTACCTTCCCTTGGAGTGTCCAGTTGCATCTAGATCACCTACCACTGCTGTCATCTCTATCAATGCATAGGTCATTTGGTATGCAGAATACCAATTCATCTTTCAAAAACTTCATTTCAGCCTGCTACAATGTGAAAATCTTTGCCTCACACTAAAATTTTCTTATCCAATCTTGACTAAAGATTCAGTGATGCAAGTGCAATGCACTCGAAGCACAGAGGAAAGAGACAAACTAATTGTTTCAAATTGGGAAAGTTTTGCATTTTTTAGATGGAACTCTCTTGGAATGTTGTAAGTCACTTTATTCTTAAGAAAAGTACACATTTCAGAAGTCTGCATGTCCATCACCTCAGCACGTGGTGGGTTTGCTCCCCACATGCTCAACCCAGGTTTGACTCTTGTAGGCACCTCCCGTTTGTCTGGATCATGCGATTAGGGGGTGTCACTTGTTTTTCGGGTTTGCGTTCCTAGGGTGGGCCCAAAGGACCCTGCGAGTATTAGTGTCTGGAGGGCAATCTTTGCACATTTTGGGATGATGGAGCAAGAACTGAGCACGTCAGCCTTACATCAAGTGAAGTTAGAGCTAGTGGTTAAAGATTTTACTGGGCGGAGTTCTAACACGTTTGATATGGATGAGAAATGCTTAATTATTGGGTGCAAGGGAACACCGGTTACTTCTCTTGCTTCTTGGAAATTCATATTAGAGTGATGGAATTAGACTATGAGATGATTTGTCTCTTTGGATGCCTCCACAAATGTGCTTTTGTACCTATGACACTCCTATAATTTGGTCGTTCTTGAGCCGTCATAAAATGTTTTGAATCCTATTCTTTTACCCAAAAAAATTATTTAACATACGGACTTTGGAGTAAGATATTTTTTTACTCTATGCACATTAAATCAAATGAATGATGAATTACAAGAATTAAAAACTCTATTATGATTTCTTATCCTTCAATTTCTAGGCAACCAAACAAACTGGTTCATACAGAATACTATTATCAAGTAATCAACAAGAGAATGAAAAACAGATAGGACTGAGAAATGAAAAAACGTTGATAGACTAAATACACAAGAAGATAAAACAAGAGGAAGTGACCAGGGGATTTAAATATGTAGTGTTTGTTGTTTGTGATATTGCCTTTGAGAAGCTCTAAGAAGAGGCACAAATGAGCTGGCTTTGGACTGTCTGTTTTGTTATTCCACAACAAACCCACTTGGGTATGATGTCATGAAGGTGAGTCGACGGCCAGTGAATTTGGAAGAATAAAGTAAAAAACACTAGGGAATTGACAAGGAGAATAAAGTAATATTTGTTCATAGTTGAGATGGTCTTGGTGTATTAACCCAATACATAATGATGTTCAAGTCCCCAAACAAGCTGACATACTTTTGGAACAATAATTCTACGGACACAAGACCAACTACAGAAAATAATGATGACCATATACATCAGATGGTAGAGCCCACCACTAAAGAGACTACTCCACTCACATTGCTCCACCTATAATTTTTGTGGTCAATTTTGAAAAGAAATTCCATAACTACTCAAAATTGCACATATTAAAATAGGTAACAAATGGGGAAAGAGTTATCAAGAATATTGACCTGAAGACAGAATCTATAAGAGAAAAGTACATCAAAGAACCAACCTTCAGCCTTAGATAAACTGTTATTCCCAATGGACCCATTTGGGTAAATACCCATTGGAATTATCAAACAATTAACGGTGAACTTACAAAAAAATATTCACACAACAACAAACATAGATACAGAGGAAGTAATTTGATTACTAAGAAATAAATTTCTGTATTTTTTTTTTTTTCACTTCTTTTTTCTTTCTTTAATTACCACTGACCAGAAAGAAAGAAAAATGCAAGGAAAATGATATACAAAGTTACAATCATACAAATCTCACAAACAAGACTTGCTTGTAGATGTGACATGCAATAATAAAATTTTGGTATTTGAAGTGAGACCAACTAAATTAACATGATAGGAGCAACTCAACTGTCTGAATAGTTTGTAAGATCTGTATGTATAGCATTACTCAAAATGCAATTAGTTTAAATGCCACATCACAATTGATAACAGTGGGAAGCAGACCAAGGACTAGAGTTGTTACAGAAAACTCATATGCATATCCTTCCCTCCAGGCATGACAAGGAATATAAAAATGCAAACAACAATAAGGTACCAAATGCACTTCATTTTCTTCCATTTTACAGTAACCTTGGCTGAGGAAACACCTACTGTATTAAATGATAAACTCATAACTTTCTTGTTAATAAATGTTTAATTATCGATCCACTGGATTACATTAGATATCATAAATAAAATAAAATAAAACTAGACCGATTGATATACCAGAACAAACATCAGATGGAACGACAACTAAGCTGCCTTTGTCATACAAGTAGTCCTATTTATACTGTTGTTCAGCTCATAAACTGTATAAGTCCCAAAACTCAAACTGACTTGAGGAAGAAAGGATGTAAAAAATCCACTGCAGTAGAGAATACTATCTCAAGCAAATAATTATACAACAAATGGCATGCAAAAGGGGGTGCTTTAAGTCTAACAAGCACACCCTTTTTAAGTGCCAAGCGTCCAATCAAGTATGAAAGACCTCCAATAATGTGGACCTAATCGGAAAAGTGACAAGAAATGCCCAATAGTCAAGAGTATATAGCTTTGTCAACAAAACAAAGTCACAAGTTCTAAACCTCAAGATTTATGCATTAGAATAAGCCTAACTTCTCGCTCATTTTACTAGCTAAAAAAAACAGACAAACAAACCACTCAATCAGAAATATATATTTTCCCTGCTACAAATAGAATATTGAAACCATATCCAAAGTGACAATTTAACATTTATAGATTAATTTATTGTTTGGCCTCAGTAAAAAAAATTTGCCTTTGGATAGTAACCACATCTTGGAATATGTGTCGCATAGAAAAAAGAAACACAAACATTTCTGAAGTATGCATGTCCATTAGTACGGTAGATGGTGTAACTGAGAGACAAAGGAATAATGCAAATAGAAAAACAATAAACCACCTTTTACAGAAATTAAATTAAAAGAAATACTCATAAACCTGAAAAACTTGTTTGTCAACAGAGATTTATGATTGTTATCATATAGACCTTCACATTCTTCTTTGTGAAAGTACAATTTGGATCAAGGGCACCACATGTGAGACAGCCCAGGAGTGACCCACACAGCAACTGTACTCTGTACAAAAACAAAGTTGTGAAGGCATCTAAAATGACAAATCAACACCAAGTATTGCTATTTGTCTAGCATTACGTGACCTGATATCTAGAACCAGGATGTGTAGAGGTCAATTGAGAACTTCATATAGAATTAAAAAAACAAAAAACTAGCAAACTTTCATTCAATCCCTCTCATACGAATTTCCAAGCAGAAAGAGAATAAATAGGTGTTCCCTTCCAACCAATTATAAGGCATTTCCCATCCATACCAAACGTGCAAGAACTCCCACAAGCAAAATTCTTAACCACCATACTCGCTTGATATAATGATGACGTGCTTAGTTCTTCCTCCATCATCCCAAACCGGGCAAAGAAGGCTCTCCAGACACTGATATTCACATGTCGAATTGTCCTTTCCTCTCCCTCAGCCGAAAATATATTTTGTAATCCCTGACTAAAGTACATTGATTCTGACACCTTCCTGTTTGGATCGTTCTGGTCCATACAATCTTCCAGACAGTCAAAAAAAGCACCATAGAAGAAAAGAGCTTCAATGAAACGATTAACAAAGACAGGAGAATTATGGTTTGCCTCGACTTCAGTGACCACCAATAAACATGGATTAATATTTCTAATCACTCTCATCAAAGATTCCAGCCAATCTGGCCTTGCAAGCATGGACCTTAATGAATATCTTGCAATGATAGCAACTGTTTCCTCTGGCTCTAGGTCAAACAGATCTTCCTTGAGATCTAGCATGTCTGAAACCATAACGACATTGAAAGAGAAGGGTAAGTTTTTGGACTGGGCAAAACTCATCAACTGCTTACCTGTCTCCTCAATTGTTGATTTTGACTTGGTTCCAACAGTGGTTATCTTGAGAAGCTCAAGGGGGCATTCGGATCGACCTGCAAGAGCTTGCATCCAGACTGCACATTGTACCCCGTTCCTTTCAAGGTCAATTAAATGGACCTTGCTTGCTTCTGCTACACTTTCTATGATAGCTTGCATTCCAGGGAATAGGAAAACCTGAAAGAAGGGCACAACTTGAAAAATGCAAAGATGACAGGGTTGAGGCTCATCATTGCCTCATCAAGATCTAACAACTACTTCTTTCCCCAACCCTTTGACGCGATTCTTCCTGTTTCCCGATCAATCTTCTCTCGAAGAGCTTCAGAAAAATAGTAAACTACTCTTTGTACAGGATTTCCAGTATTAGAAGACAAGTCACATAGGCTGAGGAGTTTGCTTGCACGGTCATATTGTTGCTGGCCTACTTTCTCAGCTGATGCTAGAAGATTCTGGACAAGTTCCACATCCTCACTCTCATCATTAGACAGATCAAGGCATGAACTAGGAAAGGGATGATTTAGCATGGAGAGATCATTAACCCTTTGGGAAGAGAATAGGATGAAAATTTCTCCAGCCAGACGTAAAATATCTTCAGTTGGTAATTTTTGGCCACCCATCTTAGGCACAGGGTTAGTGCTTGTGGTTCCATAGCTTTGCAGTTCTATCTTTTCCCTATTCAATCGTCTAAACCCACGCCAGAGTTGCTTAGTATACCAAGCGAGGCCAAAGGAATTGGACATGGCTTTTCCTTTTTGGATTCATCAAGCAGCAAATTTTCAGTGCGGACGCTGGCAAGCTTTGTAATCTCTACAGGACATGATTGAAATGGTGGGGTGAGGATATCACAATATAAATCATCCAGAATCCCAATATTTGAAAACAGCTGTGACTGGTGTTCTTGTTGATATTTGGACCATCCATGTCCATCCTGGACTGTGTTCCCTGCATAGAACCCAAAGTTCGAAGAAAATGAATCAATCTCCCATGATTCTCCCCCATCTGCTTTCCCATAAAAATGAGTATGTTCACCCATGTTCATTCCTTCCTTAGTCTCAAAGCCCTTAGAAAAACTATAGTTACCTGAAACCCCACCAACATTGAAATGCTCAAAAGAGAATTTTATTCATTCCATAAAGTCGAAAATAATGCAAAATTTTCAGTATTTGGTTTCTCAAATCATAAGTGTATTTCTAGCAGTCCTACAGATATAGAAATTCCAGATCTTTTACAAAAATACAAGGTTTTTTACTTATCTTGCAAAGGACTCCTTGATAAAGACCATTTTCCAATGAATTAACATGGATTGACATAGTCTCCCACCTAGTTAAGAACATCACTGACAGTTGCTTTGATGTTGATGTGTTCAATGTCATTGCTGGACCAACACTTGGATTCAAAGAACAATGACTAAATGAATGTTGTATTGATTTGCTAGCCACAAAACAAGCATGTTAAATTTTCCTAGGTAGATTTTTTTAATGTTATAACCAAGTATAGGAATCAAATCCAATGTTGAAGGAGCAAGGTCAAGTTGAAATTTTGTGCGTGTGAGGTTTTAGGAAAATGCTAATGACAGCAGCTGTCAATAACGTTGGTAGATGTGTACAAAATGTATAAAAATATGTAAATTTGTTTTGGGATATGTAAAAATTGTATTGAGATTCTAACTTCTTTGGCATTTTCTTCTTATTGGCACAGTCTACAGGCTGTCTGTCGTTAGTATGACCCAAATTTTTAATCAAAACTTCTAAAAAAAGTCACCCAGCTACAATAGACAAAATTCATGCATTTTTTTTGTCACCAATAATGTAAAAATAGAAAATTAAAATTAAAAATATATAGATAATTTTCATTCATTTGAAGCATTAAAATCTCAGCTCCAATCAGCTGAGCCAAATACAATAATTTAATATAAGGATTAAGATCCTTTTGTCATTACATAAAAACTAAATGAACAACAGGAATGGTGGAAGCACAAGATTTGAAGGTTCTATTATCTTCTCTTATAGTTTAATTTTAAAGGAAATTCCATAAATGAACAAAAAAGGTTGTCACAGACGAGCACAGATATGTAATAAGAAAATAATGTACAAAAAAATAAGAAGATGGGACGTGCTCAGAGAAAGCTTCATAGAACTTGGGTTTGCTTGTAATGGGTTGATAGGTTAGGTGAGTGTCCAAGAGTGTTGCGGCTTGAAGACAGGCATCATTAATGACAGCATTACTTTGTTACTCGCACAAATCTACTTCTTTGAGTATGTTGCATCAGAATTAGGACATGTGTTTTACATTACACAAACTTGACATATTTAACCCTAATTTGATCCTGATGACTTTTAGTCTTAAAAGTTTTGAAAATCAGGCCAGAAAACCCAACTCCAAAGGACTCAAAGCCCGCCTGCAAGCTCTGCTTGAAAGTCGCCTTAAGCTCACTCAACAGAAGCAATGTATCCTGCAAGCCCTGCTTGAAACTCGCTTGAAGCTTTCTCAATAAAAGCAAAGTTTTGTATTCCGCATAGATCCTAAGAGTTCTACTCTAAGCACACTCTTGAAGCCCACTCGAGCATAATGGTGTCGGCAATAAAAGGTTAAGATCATGTGAGCCCCGCTCGAGCGCACCTACGGATGCCAGTTCAATTAGGTTTTAACCTTTGTGCTTTTTATAAATACCAACTTGTTTTCTCTTGAAAGAACTTCTACATACATTGAGAGAAAGAAATCTAGAGCTATAAAAGTTCTAACAGTTTTATCGAACCCATTGTTTTCAATCAATTGAGATAAACCTTAAGATTTTTTTAATCACATAAATTGTTTCATAACAGAGTGTTTTGAATAAAAACCCACACATAGTTGCACTGCATACCTATCCTTGGTCTTTGGAGTAACGGAGCCGTGAGGAGTAGAATCAGAGCAACTAGCAACTAGAATCGTAGTGCTATCAGATCAAGTTTTCAGAGTCATGAGGAGTGGAGAATGAACGTCGAGTTGGTAGGTTTTCGAAGGTAAATTTCGGGCAAGGAATGCGCGTTAGGAGATAAATTCCGGATGTGGAATTTTTGGGGGATAAAATTTGTCACGGAACCTCTTTTCGCTTCGGTGAATCTTCTTTTTAAAAGGATTTCATTTTTTAAAAGGATTTCATTTTATGTTAGCGTATGTGTAATGGATTTTGATTTAGGCCAAGTTTGGCATCTACTAAGGCCTAGTTTGGCTACTGTCAAAAAAATGCACTTATTTCATCTTTTTATCTTTTTTGGGTCACATCAATCAACATCTCCTCTCTACTTTTTCTACACATAATACAAAAAAAGTCAAAAAGTGCACTTATTTAGTCTTCCCAAACTAGGCCTAAATAATACAAAAAGTCAAAAAGTCACTATCTTATTTAAGTCACATCATCTTATTTAAATCACATCACCTCTCTAACACATCACATCAAACACAACCCAAACCCAACCCATATAAGCCAATAAATCAAAAAGTGCACTTTTTTAGAATATCCCAAACCAACCCTTAGTCTTGTCTGGATTTTGTATCTTCTCTCTTTTTTTAATTTTCATTGCAGAAGATGCCTCATTCTTATTTTTGTGAGAGATTTTTTTTAAGGTCCCTAATATTAAGGTTTTATAGTATAAAGGATATTTAATATTTTCATAATATTTAAAGTCCCTCAACATCGATTCAGAGAAAATTCGATTGAAAGAAAATTACCAAATCTAGCAAAAATTCAAGGGTAATCCAGAGAAAATTCAATGATAATCTAGAGAAAACTGTCAAATCCAGAGAAAATTCAACGATAATCCAGAGAAAATTGTCAAAATTCAGTCCAGAGAAAATTCAACGATAATCCAGAGAAAATTGTCAAAATTCAGAGAAAATTCAAGAGTAATGCAGAGAAAATTGTCAAATCTAGAAAAAATTACCAAATCCAAATAAAATTGTAAAATTCAAAGAGAAAAAAAAAAAAAAAAAAACGAGGTAAGGAGGCTGATCTCGGAACTAGTTCTCGACGATCTTCAGAGTCTCAATCTCAATCAATGTAATCACATGCGATGATACTTTGAATGAATATCAGTTTCTCTCTCTCTTGATCTCTTTTTACACACCCATCCATGGATGATTCTTTCTCTACCCTTCCCACCAGCCACTTGCTCGATTCAGTTCTGGTACGCATTCATTCACTCTTCATATATATTTCTATACATATATGTGTTTGCATGTACATATATATGCTTTTGTGTGAAACTGTTGTGGTTTTAACATTATTTGTGCCTTAATATTGGATTGCTTAAAAGTCCAAGGCTAATTTTCATTGTGATTCAGTGATCAAGATTATATATGATCGATGTGGCAAAATACTTAATGAAACACAAAATACAAAATTAATGAAGCAGGTGTTCGACGGTGAGGAAAAAGAGAGTTTAGGGTGTGAGAGAGAAATGAGATTTGATTTGGAAAACACAAATTTCTCTGTGATATAAGGTGTAGAATTGAGAGAGCTTAGACATCATAAAATAATATTATGGATTTCTTCCATTACTCAAAATGGAAAAAGGACCTTAGACTAATTTTCCCTATTTCTTTTTGTTCATTAATAAATTTCTTTGTTGTTGATAAAAAAAAAAAAACTTCAAATTTTTAATTGGTAATTTTTCTTAGAATTTGGCAGTCACCCCTTTCTAGGCACAAACAGATCCACCTCCACAATTTTATATTAGTGTTTAGATCAAAATAATATTGTACATGAATCAATCATAACTCATGGTGAACGACGACTAAGCTACCTCAGTCATACAAGAAGTTTAAATTATACTGTTGTGTAGCTTATGAATTGTGCAAGTCCTAAAACTCAAACTAATTCAAGGAAGAAATTATGTGAATGTGTAGGACTACATTCACAAGCAACTAATGATATGTTGTACAAATTGTATAATTAAACAAGATAAATAGATTCATGATTTGATAAATTAAATTAAAATACATCCAATAAATTCATATTTAATAAATTACATTTTAGAGCATGAAACATGATTAACAGAAATATTGAAAACAAAGAATCAAACCAGATTCTGTGTGATACCACAGTATCTTTAAAACCGATTAGCCGCCTCACCTTGAGTATTGAAGGAACGTCGACTTTTGTCTCCCAGGATAAGATAGTTTAGACTGGCTAACGTACAAACACCTTCTGTTAGCTTTCGCGAATTGACAATGGCAGCACTCTCTCAACACAGGAAGAAAATTATAAACAAAACAGACTGACTGTATAGTCCTGAAAGGCAAAAATCTGTGTAAAACCAAGGGAAATGGGTCTCCTTTTATACACCACGGAGGAGAGAGGAGAAGCCTCCAGGCGAAAAGTGGTCAAACAAATCCTTTCAGTCGACGCTACAAAACATAAAAGATTAGCCCAATCTTATCTGTTTCAGTCTATCCCTTTGAAAACCGAGGAGGGTAGACAGTATATATAATAGTGTATATAATTGTAGTGTTAGAATATAACCAATAATGGTAAGTTTTTATTTATTATTGTCAAGACTTTTTTGATCTTTTATTTATTTTTTGTAGAACTTTTGTCCAAGCCTATGTCTACGCTTATAGCCTTTGGTGGAAAGGTGCAAAATTTTGGACGTATTGGTGCGCTAATTTTCTACAATGTAATAATGTTAATAGACTAGGATGACTTTATGGATTTGTTTGTATATGTAAGATGTATTCTATAAATTGGCTTTCTAGCCAACATAATAAACAATGTAAATTCTCTCCATCTTTGTGTTTCCAACTTCGTCTCTAATTCCATAATCTCCATAACTCCATCATAATTCCATAATAAAAATAGTAGAAAACTCATTTCTTTTTTTGTTTTGTAAGTGATATCAAAGCTTAGTGAAGAGTTTTAGAAAGTCAGATCAAGCTATGTAAGTATTTCTCTCTACGTCTAAATTTTTAATATATATAAGTGTGTATGGTTTGCTTTATGCTATAAAAAAATTAAAACAAAAAAAATTCTTAGTCAAGTTTAGTATTTAATTGTGCATCCTTTGTATTTTATATCTTCATAATTATTTGTTTGATTTATACTTGTTGTAAAACCTATATACTTAGTGTATGTCAAAACCCATATACTCATTAAGATCTTTTAACTATTAGCCATAATTAAGTCTTTAAGATCATAAAGAGAGGTTTTAGGCACTAGATAAATACACTAGGAGAGTCTTAGGTACCGACAGCAATCTATGATGGCAATTAACCCTAAAGATATAATATGTTTTGGAAATACAAAAAATATGTTAATAATAAATATGACCATAATTTGCATATTACTAAAGAGTCTGCAAATATAAATATTGTGTGTTCCAGTTTAAATAATATTACGAATATTATGTGTTCTTGGTTTTCTAAATTAGATAAAAATCAAAATTATTTAGAAACCAAAGTTGAGTCTAGAATCTAAAATAGAAAATTTGGGTTCTATAATAAATATTGACTAAAACAAAGAAGCAAAAAACCAAATAAACAATTTAGTGACAAAATTATAAACTATATCCTTCATAAACAATGATGGAATAAATAGTCCAAGAGATAATTTCATTCCTAAGTTATTTTATGGTACAAAAGACATTATGGTACTTCAAACCAACATCTATAACATGACTGAATATGAAAATATTGTTAAAATATTGGATTATTGGAGAAAATTATAGAAAGACCCAGATAACTTATCTAGAACATAAAACCCTTTTACAGCACTTTAGTTATGATATTAATATGTCAACCAATGATGATGACAGCCAATCATCCTCATCTGAAGAAACATTAGATCAAGATATTTCACTAGAAAATAAAGGGAAAATAAAGGCAGAAGAGCCAATTGATCCAGAATTATTTGGCACATGGGGAGATGGAGAAAATTTTGACTTTATTCAAACAAATGAAGTTAAAAATGATACTAACACTAAACGTACCTTCAATCCTACACCTGAGCCAGTAATATCTAGAAAAGATAATAATCATAAGTATATAATAGCTCAAAATGGTACTTATTTAGATTTGTCTCATGTTCCATTTAAGGATCAACCACACGTAATTGATGATTGGGCATAATCATTGTCCATAATTATTACAAATTATTAAAATAGTTGGTCAAAGAAAAAATTTCTTGATTATATTACAGCAACTCTCCATAGAGATATGTTGCAATGGTTAAGATAATAGAAAAAATCTGAAACTGAAAAAGTCAAAAAACGGCTTTGTTGGCAAATTTTCTCACATTTGACACCATCTTAGCTGAATTCACAAAAATCATAAAAGAAAATTTATGTGATGTTGCAGGAGATACTAATTTGCAAGCCGATGCAAATTATATTTTGACAAAATTAGAACTATGTAATATTTTTCTTTTTGAAGACTATGTTCAAACTTTTAAAAAATATTGTTATCTTATTGATCTACTAGCAAATCAACCCTGATTAGATCAATTTTTCCATAAACTCCCTAATCCATGGGATGAATTATGTATTAAATATCCTGAATTTCTCAAAAAAATAGGGGAAGGAAGAAATATGATAATCTTGGTTTTCGCATTAATTATGTTTTAAGACTAATAGCAGATCGGTGTCTAGAAGCAAGGGCGAAAAAATAAATAAAAAATCAAATTTCCAACTCATAATACGGTCAAAAATGTTGTGATAAAATTTAAAAAAAAAATTTGAAAATTTGGTTTTAATACATTTCCTAAACGAAAAGGATTTTCCAAAAAACGCAGAAAATATAAATGGAAACCTTGGAAAAAGAACAAAACTTTTTCAAAAAAGAAAAAGTATATTCGAAAAAAGAAACCAACAGGTGTTTCAAAAAAGAAAACTTGTAAATGTTACATTTGCAACGAAGAAGGTCACTATGCATCCGAATGCCCAAAAAGGGAAAAAAAGTGCAAAGAAAATGATCAAAGTTCTTGAAGAACAAGATTTTGAAATAATATATGGCGAAGAAATTTTTGATGAAGAAGAAAGTTCAGGTGAAGAACTAATCTTCATGATGATTAATATTAATAATCAAGAAATATCTCAAGAAGCAGATAGTATATCTCAAGAAGAATTATAGGCAATTCGACTTGGAGATGTAATTGGAGAAGAAAAAACTTTTACCGACAAAGAATTAGAAAAATTTGAAAAAATGCAAGAAATTACTGTTTCACAAATTTATAAACTTTCAAAATTTAACTTCTTTTTAGTAAGAGTGTTTGAACAATACAGTGGTAACACTCAAGCAAAATGGTCAGAAGAAGGAAATATTGATATTCCTTTTTTTGATAAGAAAAAGGTTGCAAGATGGAAAAAGAAATATCCTGAAATTCAATATATTCATATTGGATTACTTCAAGTAACCATAACAGCCTTATTTCGCCAAGAGATAGATACTCCTATTTTGGCAATAATTTTTGATAAAAGATTTTCTGACCCAATGAAAGCAATTATTGGAGGAATTCAATCTAATTTGGCTAATGGAATAGTTTGGTTTAATGTTAGACCAAATTTCTTTATTTCCATAAATGATCATAATCTTAAAGACACAGTTAAAATAAGATTTAAAACACAAGAATTATGAATGAAATCAAATTCTCATGATTTGGCTATTCGTTGGAAAACAATTCACGAATTAACCAAATTTCCTGAAACAAAAACAAGATCAAACGATAATAAAATCGTTGCAATCTTTGAACCTAGACCATTTGACACAGTAATCCAATCTCGTCTAATGAATTGGAGTGATTTAGAAGTCCCTCGACAATGGTTAATCCAAGACCTAGTGGGACAAGGAGAATCTTCTAAAACAAAAAATCATGCACAATTACAAATGCAAGCATCAGGAAAAAATTTATATATTGAAAATACAGTTCCAAAAATTAAAAGATCAACTTCTGTATTTGAAAAAGATTTTTCTAACAAATCATTTTCAAAATTAAGCATTGGAGAATCGAGTAATAATTTTAATCAAGAATCTATTATTTCAAACAATGTTCAGATTCCTATTTTTCCAAGAACAAGAAGACAATTTGAACATATTAAGTCTGCATATTTGTATTATTTTCAAACAAAAAATGATGATATTATTTTTTCTCCTAGTCAAGGAAAAAGAAGATATACATATGTATTGGGAACATTTAATTTTGCAGGTTATAAACCCTATAGCCTCAGTGTTCTCATAGACACAGGAACTACAATTAGCTCATGTAAATGGAATGCCATACCAAAAGAAAAATGGACATTAATGAAACATCCAATTTTGGTTACTAGAATTGATGGCAACCATACTTCCATACAATTCAAGGCTAAAAATATAGCTATTTGGTTAAATGATAGCAAATTCATTATACCAAAAATTCTATGTTTTCCTTATATGCATGGAGATTTCCTTCTTAGCAATAATTTTATATATAAATACATTCCAATGCAAATATAGGAAAAAGCTATTTCATTAAGCATAAACAATATCTTAATTCATATTCCCTTATTAGAACAACATAAATACATTTGTGATAAAGAGTTTGCGCCCGTTCCACATGGTGATTTAACTCCCATCATCAAAATTATTGATGAATCACATTGGATTTATAAAATTTTTGAAGAAAATTTTAGTGAACATCCATTAAAACTATGGCAACGTAGTTCGCGTTATTGTAGTTTGAAACTAAAAGACCCTAATGTTATCATTAAAGTAAGACCAATGATCTATACTATACAAGATATATTTGATATTCAACTTCAAGAACTTTTAGACAAAAAGTTAATTGAAGAAACTAGAAACCCTCACTCTAGTTTAGCTTTTATGGTAAGAAACCATGCTGAAATTAAAAGAGGAAAAGCCCGAATGGTAGTCAACTATAAAAGGCTAAATGAAAATTTAGAATTTGATGGATATTTTATTCCAAGAAAAGATGTTTTGATTAACTTAACCAAAGGATCAAAAATCTTTAGCAAATTTGATTGTAAGAGTGGATTTTGGCAAATTCAATTAACTAAAGAGTCAAAAAAATTGACAGCTTTCAGTACACCTAGAGGACATTACCACTGGAATGTTATGCCTTTTGTGTTAAATATAGCACCACAAGTATTGAACGATGGATAGACACAATTTTTAAAGATCTTAAAGATTATTGTGTAGTTTATATTGATGATATACTTATCTTCTCTAAAACCAAGGAGAAGCATATTGTAATAACCCCGATCCACAATTAGCCACTAATCAGTAGTTAAGGTTGTTAATTAAGTAAATAAAATAAATTATGGGTTTATTATGTGATTTGCATGATATTTGGCTTACTATCTGTTACTTGTAGAAATATCTGTCTGGAATTCCGCTTTAATATATAAATTGAAAGCCTTATCGGCATCCGAAACCGAAATTGACTCCACCAATATGTTATTTGGAATTTTTAGAACCATATGACAAGTTTTATTAAAAATTGATTCAGTATGATTCGTTAAGTCGCGTTTGGCAAGCCTTATGTTCTAATTAGTGTATTTTAACATCATAGCTTTATATGTGAGCCTTAAGCTCATTTTTGAGCTCAATCCTTTTGCCCCTTAGTGCTAAAATCTGGTGAAACATTTTAGAGAGAGAGGGAACACAATTCTAGAGAGAGAAAGGAAGAGATTGAAGAAGAATTGAAGGCTATAGCTTGAATTGATCAAAGATTATGCAAGTACCTAGCTAATTGAAGACTCTAGGTAAGGATTTAAGACTTAATTATGACTTTTAACCATTAAGTAGATCATTTCAAGAAGAATTTGTGATTATGTACAAGAATTGGACCAAAGATGATGAATTTAGAGTTAATTCATACATGCATGCTTAGTTTAGTTTAATTTCATCATTTTGAACATGATTCATATCATCCATGTTTGAATTATCATGTTCATTCAATTAAAATCATGTTTTGGGAAGAATTTCTTACATGCATGGAGCTTATGAGCTCAATTTGCTAGTTTCATGAGGTTTGAAGAAAAGATTTTACATGCATGTTGTGTTCATGAACATTCATCATGTTTTAAGTTGAAATTGTGAGTTTTTAACAAACCCTTGGGCCATGATTTTATGAAATGATCCTAAATTCTTCATGTTTTACAAGTTTACTATGTTATCTCAAGTTTTGGAGCCTAAGAGATGTGTTTTGAAGGTTGGAATTCGAGTTTTGAGCTTGAAAGTGCAATCTAGAAATTTCAGAATTTGCATCTACGCTCGAGCGTGGGAGTTCACGCTCAAGCAACCAGTCTGAGTGCGTGCACTCCGCTCAAGCGACTAAAAGTCTGCTCGAGCGTGAATTGCAAGCTTCCAGAAGTTTCATGTCTTTTACAGATTGCTTGAGCGAAGGAATATGCACTCGAGCGACCATTCACATTTTGCATGTCCGCTCGAGCGAGGAAATCTACGCTCGAGCGTGGACCTTATTTTCAGAAATTTTCCTAACTGTTCCAAGGCATGTTTTGGTATCCTTATTACATCTTAGGCATTCCTAAGCCTTAATTAAGCCATAATAATGAGGTTATGGATTAGAAACTGACTAAGGAAAGAATGTACTAAGTTCCGAGATTGCAAGTGTGTGTGGGTGTTAGACAATGTGATAAGAAAGAACAAGAACCAACGTAATGAAAGCTAAGCCGTGTTAGCCACATGAATATGTAATAATAAGACATGAATGTGTTATGTATTTTGTGATTGTAGATCAAGACTCAAGGATTGATTGACCATTTATGGGAACCACTGTGAGTAACATTTCTGTAAAGATATGTTGATATGAATTATGTTCTAAATGAAATGTGATAAGCTATGATTTCTGAAATGATATCTGTTTACGTAAATGAACATCCCAAGTTTGAAATCTATTATGGCATCCATAGATAATCCCAAGTCATGGGGGACGACATGAAAATGCGGGTCCATGACATACAAGTAATTACGAGATCTCGTTAGCCACTTCATTGTGGTGATATGTGTTTAATCGGTATCCGGAACCGATTACTTTAGTCGGAAGATGTTCTGTGATGTGTTCTATGAGATGTACCATTATTATGTTCTGATATGACGATGATTATGTTATGATCTGTTTTCCGCTTATGATATATTCGGATTTCGTTCACTAACCGCTTTACCTTAATGTTATTCATTGGGCTTTAACTCATTATGTGTATATATATGTATAGGTGAGCATTCTGGAGCCCGAGCCTGAAGGCTTTTATCTGGATCTGAGTTCTGTTGTCAGCCAACCATTGTGCCTCACGTAGAGGTTCTCGAAGTGTCATGTGTTCAAGTTCTGTTGGTTATGTGTATATGTATGACTTGATTTAATTTTGTTGGCTGGGCTTAAGATACTATATTGTGTGTGGGTATAATGTATGATTGACTTTTGATTATGTATATAAAGTTTTTAAATATTCCGTTTCATATAAGTCAGCACAACTCATTGGACAATTACATTTATGTATTTGCTTCCGCTAGCCCCTTAATCTTGTTAATTTGTTCAAACACTGGCTAAATTCCAAAATTTGATGGGTCGTTGAACACACCAAAATTAAATACTAAACTATACCAAAAGATTCTATCAGAATAATGGCAAGTCCAGGTATCGATCCACAGGGACTATTGTGAAATTAAACTAATTTAATTGTCAAATTCCTAAATTAATTTTGATAAAAAGATTGGTTGTTTATAACCTAATTTAATAACGAGTAAATTAAACTAAGGAATTAAATTATCAATAATAAATGAAATTGGGTTTACTGAATTTGAAAAAAATCCTATGGTAGAGAATTCACCACTAACCACATAATTAGGGTTTCCAATTGAAATTAATTATGCTATGGTTTGAACGGATTAATGCTTCGCAACTACAAGCTCAAAGCATTTAACAAGAAGATTATCACATTCAATGTACGAGCACGAACCATCTCAAGTAATACGAATCGTTCACTCTAAACTAGGGTAGTGATACGACTCGTTCCTCGTAGCATGGTTCGTCGCATACCTTGAATGTGAAGGAATAAAAAACTCATGTATGGATAATATTCAACAATCACAGAAGGTCAAATATTTGAAAAGATAATGAAAATTATATATAAAGAATTTCTAAAACACCATACAATGGTTCAAACCTTTACATAATATAAAATCAAAAAAGAAAAACCTATTACATGGCTAGGGTTTCTTCAAAACCCTAGAAAAGGAGACTAGCCACTCATGGAGGAGTGGGAGGAGGTAGATGGAGAAGGAACCGCCATGGGAGACATCTTGAAGCTTCTTGTTCCTTCCTCTTTTTCAAACCCTAGCCTCTCTCTTTAGGTCAACAAAATTTTTGAACCCTAATCCAGCCTTTTACTTGCCTTTTTATACTTTCAATCTCGTCCAAACAGGTTTAAAACGTCGGTTTGACTTTCCTAGAAAAAGTCAACGCACGTGCGGAAAAGTCAACTCTGCCCAAATTCTGTCTTTTTGCTCATTTTATGCTCCAACGATGTACAACCTGATTGACACTCAACACACATAAAATATACAGTTTGACCAGCAAGTGAAGTTAAGAGATTCTAATTAACAGCCTCAATGACGTACATTTCGGCCTTAATCACATCCCCCAACTTACTACTTGCTAGTCCTCAAGCAAGTAAAATAAAATAAAATAAAACAAAATCTATCTATTTCCTCTTTCGTGGGAAAACGGTTGCATTTAGCATATGCAACAAGCCTTTAAACTACAAGGTTACCCCAAGTGGACGAGTAAAGTCTCGTGAGGGTTTCCAGAAATGATACCCACAAACATTAACATATTCATATATACTCAACAACAAATGACCACACTACTCCACCTAGCAATCAACTTATGTGCCACTACAGTATGATATTTAGACATCATGAGTCATTAAAGGCACAGTGGACAAGCATGAAGGAACCTATTGAGTCAAAACCACAATTCAGTTAATACAAAAGTAAAGTTCCCTATACTTGTACATGCTAGTAGACAAGTCATGAGTACCCTCGGTGTAAAGTGCAATCTCCATATTAGTTAACTATCCACTATAATAGCCCAGTGTAACTCATAATATCACCCATCATATACAGAAAAACTAACCTGTTGCAGCCAAGATTTTCAAAAGTTGTTTTTTTTTTTTTTTTAAATGACTGTGCAATGTCCTGATCCATTAAGCTTTCTAATCAACCCATGCAACAAGCATTGGGCCAATGACTCCCAAACCAGACAGTTTTAGGGCACTAGGTGTAAAGACACCCCTACGGGCTTAATAACTCAAGTTGAAAAGGCTACGAATCCGAACAAGTCATTCTTCTTATTTTTTCTTAACTGTGCAATGTCCATGTCCCTTAAGCTTTCTAATTAACCCATGTAACAAGCATTGGGCCAATGACTCCCAAACCAGATGGTTTTAGGGCATTAGGTGTAGAGACACTCCTACGGGCTTAATAACTCGAGTTAAAAAGGCTACGGACCCAAACTAGTCAAGTGGTTTTTTTTTTTTTTTTTTTTTTTTTTTTTTTTTTTTTTTTTTAAGAATCTTGGCTCCTCATTTATTCTTTTCTGCAACTCTAGCTATTATCAATGATGTACACCAGGGATTATAATAAAAAGATCACTGCTATGATAGTGTGCTCATGTGAATTAAGGCATACTCATGACAAGTGTACTAATACCACAAACATAGACAACTCTCCTCGTGCAAACATGGCATGCAAGTATCTACCCAATAAATCCTTTTCATACAAGTCTACTATGATCTCCAAATAACATATGCAAATATCATCACCCTACTAGCAAAAAGTCACATAAGGTGAAGTAATGCAGTCAAGTGAAATAGGTATAAGCATGAATTATGAGCCAAATAGGAATGCACAAAATAAAATATAACCCTCATCCCCCAACTTGAATATGACATTGTCCTCAATGGAAAAGTAAAGAGAAATGAGAGAAAATTACCAGAATTGTAGGTGCACATCCAGGTAGGCAGAGAGTAACATATACACACTTTTTTTTTTTTTGGGAAGAAAAGAAAAAACGAAAAAGAAAAAGGAAAATAAAAATAAAAATAAAAGAGACAAAGTAGTATATAGGCGGGTACTACAGAGAAGTCGGTGGTGGTGGTGGTGGTGGGAAATGCTGGGCAAACAAGGCTTGCATCAAAGCGCGCGTCTCGAAGGCGTCATCCTGACCCTGTTGCCGGATGGCGAGGTTGTTGGCGTGTAGCTGATTGAAGCGCGCCTAAGAATAGTCGCGATGAGCCTGAAAATCCGTGCGCAACTCCATGAGACTCTGGTGGTGATCACGAAGAGTACGGTGGACCTGATCGACAGAGTGCTGAAGCTGTAAGTACTCCTCGCGAGTCATGTAGAGTGGGTCCCCTTGGGGAGGCACGGGGGGAACAGGATGAGCTGGCTGGTCATGTACGGGGTCCTGGGCCTCATCAACTGGGGCACCTACCGGCTGCGGGATGCGAGATATGCTGTGCTGCCATTCCCGCTGGCCGAATGTCGGATACCCTCTATCAATCTCCTCATCCTCAGCAATGGGGAGGTGGTTCAGCTCAAACACAAGTGTCAACAAATTGGCGAATGGTAGTGGCCAAGTCAGGTTCTGCATAGGAGTAGGTCGAACTGCCTCACGTAGAAATTTCTGCAAATGCAGCAAAATGAAATCCTCAAGCGGGACCTGATAGCCAAGCTGATACCCGTGTAAAACCCGCACAAACTCCAAACGGCACTCAGCTCGATGCCCAAGTGGAAGGGCATTCTTATGGACCACGGAATCAAGGAAAAACAAGCGGCTAGGTAGCTTGCTCTGCCGCAAGCATGTGAAACTGTTGTCACCGTGGGCTCCCGAGAAGTATTGCTGGATGAGGCAATGGATGGGTTGTCAATCCTCAACTTCCGGGAAAGGCTGATCTTCTGGTTTGGCGAAAAACTCTAACACTGTGGCAATCATGGCTGAGGTGATATGGACAACATGACCATCAATGTTAGAGAGCAGTCCAACCGTGGTGGGTGTCTCATGCAGGTTCTGGTAGAATAGTCGTACCAGACGAGGATAAGTGGGCGCGGTCACAGCGCAAATGCCCAACTGTTGCCGGAGTCGGAGCTGCTCAATAGCCCAAGTAGTGTCCTCGTCACGCTGGAAAAATGGCAGATTGAACTGCATGAGCTTGTGAAGAGGGCGTGAAGCCCACTCCGGCCGTGGCATGTCACCTGGTGGTGGTGGCGAGGATGGTGGTGATGGTGGTGGTGGTAGTGCCGAAGAGGATGCACCCTTGGCCTTTTTGGAGGCCCGAGCAGAAATACGGCGACTCATATCCTGCACACACCAACAATAAATATAGATACCCGTGAAACCAGCATGAGAATCAAATAAAATATGAAAGAACAAATTTGCCCATTAACGTACCACATGCAATTCCCACTGTTTGTTTGGTTTTTTTTTTTATTTTTTTATTTTTTATGTAAAAACGAAATTAATTAAATAAATGAAGTAAAATGTCATTAAACTAAACTATAAAATAAAATAAACTAAACTAGACTATAAAATAACTAAACTACAAAATAGACTAAAGTATAGAATCAAACAACCAAAACTAAACATATTTATTTATTTATTTATTTATTTTATTTTTTATTTATTTAATTTTTTATTTTATTAGTATTATTTTTTTTAATTGAAGAGAAGAAAATTAAATAAAACTTCAGAAAACAAAATAAAATAAAAACTAAATTACTTAGTAATCATATGAACAATGACATCATAGAATAAGATAAAAATAAAATCATTAACTACACAATTATAAGAAAAATAAAAATAAAACCAAATTTCACTAACTAATTAAACTAACCCAGAATCACTACGAAGCAATTTAAACTAAACAAATATACCAAATAAAAAAAAACTAAATTAGGATTAGTGTTAGTACCATTGTTTTTTTTTTTTTTTTCGCACGTGCGCCAAAAAGGGCCGCACATGCAGTCTGCATCTTTCTCATATGCCGAGTTTGGGTTTGGTTGTCTTCTTCCTTTTTTTTTTTTTTTTGAAAGAAACTAACAAACATGCATTCTACAACTAAAAGAGCACAAATAAAATAAAAATAAAAATAATAATAAAAAAATAAAAGAAAAGAAAATTAAATCATAATGACCACTAAAAATACTAAAAAAAAGTAGATCAGTCATGGCTAAACAATTTTTTTTTTTTAGATGAACACTAGATCAAGATAAAAAATAAATAAATAAATAAATCAAAAACTCTACAAATTGATTCCTACCTTCACAAATCTACGTAAAAGAAAGAAAAGAAGAAAAAGAAAAAATTACCTCAAAAAAGTGGAGAAAGAGAGAAAAAGAATAGAGGTTCGCCGGAAAAAATGGTGATCACCGGAGTTTCGCCGGACGGAGAGGGAAGTGATGCCGGCGGTGAGACGATGGTAGTGAGGAAGAAGAGAGAAAAAGAAAAGGGAAGAAGAAGAAAAAGAAGAAGAAGAAGAAGAAAAAGAAGAAGAAGAAGGTGGGTTTGTGGGGTTGAGAGAGAGAGAGAGAGAGAGAAAGAGATAGAGATAGAGAGAAATCTGAGAGTGAGAGTGATTGGGAGAGAGTGAGTTGTGTTAGATAAGGGTTTTTTTTTTCTTTTTTCTTTTTTCTTTTTTAATTTTCTTCGTCCCGCATGTGCGGGAGTCAAACCGCACGTGTGGCTGGTCAACGCACGCCCCTTCGCACCTGCTTATTTAGCAGAGTGCAACCGTGATTTTACCAAATTTTCCCGCACGTGCGGGGCCTAGGCCGCACGTGCGGCGATTTCAACTCCGCGCATTTTTTTTTTTTTTGGAAAATCGGCGTCCCGCATGTGCGGGAGTCAAGTCGCACGTGCGGCTGGTCAACGCACGCCCCTCCGCACCTGCTTATTTAGCAGAGTGCAACCGTGATTTTGCCAAATTTTCCCGCACGTGCGGTGATTTCATTTTTTTTATGTATTATTTATTTAAAATTGATCAAGTATAAACACAGAAAATAAACATGAAAGCATGCTTTTAAACACTGAGAATAAACATTTCTACCTTTAATTGACATCCGAAATAAATATAGCACAAAAGAACATACGGAATGCCCATTAAAGGTATAATCTTCACGCGAAAATTACGGGTACTACTTTTCTCCCTAACTGTATTTGTAACTTTCCCTATTCTCCAACAGGGTGACAGACTAGGTTGATTTGGCATCCAGAATCGAGGCGCATAAAGCTACCTCAATCTATGGAGCTGCTATACAAAGTTCAAGCCGAGGTAGTTTTGAAGCAATCTCCACACCCCTGGGTATTTAAACCAGACTTTAGTCTCGGAAATCCCAAACCTTTGTGTTCTAGGCTTTGCCATTCGAACTCTAGTTTCCACCATCTCAGTTGGTCTCCTAGGAACTCACTACAAACACGGTTAGGTGGCCATACCAGACCGTCAGATGCCGTTCGGGCACGGCAAACACCAAAGGAATTATACCTTTAGAGGATTTAAAGTCTCCTAGACGCAAGTAAAGCATAATGAGAACAAAGAAAAACAAAATAGCATAGAAGGGAAAGAAAAGAGAACAAGAAATCAATTTATCAATCATAGTAAAATGGGTCCATCAAAGCAATGGACTCAATCATATCCCCATTCCTAATCCCCTCTATATATGGTTTCAATCTTTGGCCATTCACTTTGAAAGTATGGCCAGTTTTTGGATCTCGCACCTCAACGGCACCATGACTAAATGCCTCAACAACCTCAAAGGGGCCATCCCATCTTGATCTTAGCTTACCCAGAAAGAGTCTCAATTTTGAATTAAAAAGCCACACTTTTTGGTCGAGTTCAAAAGATTTTCTATTAATGTGCTTGTCATGGAATTCCTTAGTCCGAGCTTTAAAAACTCTCGAACTCTCATATGCATCATTCCGGATTTCCTCCAGCTCATTGAGTTGCAATTTCTGGTTGAGCCCAGCCGCGGCCATATCGAAGTTAAACTTCTTTATGGCCCACAATACTCGATTCTCAAGTTCAACCGGGAGATGACAAGCTTTGCCAAACACCGCCCTATATGGTGACATCCCAATGGGTGTCTTATAAGCAGTGCGGTAAGCCCATAATGCATCAATTAACCGTTGTGACCAATCTTTCCTATCCGGTCTCACTATTTTCTCAATTATGTGCTTTACCTCCCTATTTGAGACTTCTACTTGGCCACTAGTTTGAGGGTGGTATGGAGCGCCAACTTTATGGGTGATAGAGTATTTCTTAACTACCGACTCAAAAAATCGGTTACAAAAATGTGTACCCTGATCACTTATTATGGCTCTAGGAAACCCAAAACGACTAAAGATATTTTCATGCAAAAATTTGATTACCACTCTATGATCGTTTGTTCGGGTAGCTATTGCCTCCACCCACTTAGACACATAATCTACTGCCAAGAGAATGTACTCAAACCCGAACGACGGTGGGAAAGGGCCCATAAAATCAATCCCCCAAACATCAAATATTTCTACCACAAGAATAGGGGACATTGGCATCATGTCACGCCGAGACATCGAACCCATTTGCTGACAGTGCAAACAAGTTCTACAAAATTGATGGGCATCTTTAAAAATTGTGGGCCAATAAAACCCGCTTTGTAAAATCTTGGAGGTCATTTTATGCCCACTAAAATGACCGCCACATGTAGAAGAATGACAAAATGTAAGAATGCTATGCACCTCACTCTCCGGCACACACCGTCGGATCACTTGGTCGGAGCAATATTTAAACAACTCCGGATCCTCCCAAAAGTAATACCTGACCTGTGAAAAGAATCGGTCTTTGTCTTGCTTAGACCAATTCTACGGAGTTTGCCCAATGGCCAAGTAATTCACAATATGTGCAAACCACGGGGGGCTCGCTTGTGACAGCTCAAAAAGTTGTTCGTCCGGAAACGAATCATGCAAAATAAGAGGGTCGCTATTATACTCAACGAGGATTCGGGAGAGATGATCCGCCACCACATTCTCAGATCCTTTCTTATCACGGATCTCTAAATCAAATTCCTGAAGCAACAAAATCCATCTAATCAACCTAGGTTTGGTCTCTTTCTTAGATAGTAAATGCCGCAAAGCGGCATGATCAGTGAAGACTATGACCTTGGAACCTAGGAGATAAGACCGGAATTTGTCTAAGGCAAAGACCACAGCTAGCAACTCTTTCTCGGTAGTAGTGTAGTTCAATTGAGCATCCGAGAGAGTGTGACTAGCATAATATATAGCAAATGGTGCCTTATTGACCCTTTGGCCCAACACAGCCCCGACAGCATAATCGGAGGCATCACACATGATTTCAAAGGGAAGAGACCAATCTGGTGATTTCATGATTGGGGCGGTGGTCAAGGCCATTCTTAGTGTTTCGAATGCCTTTAAGTATGCTTCATCAAAGACAAAAGGCGCGTCTTTAACTAGTAAACTACACAAAGGACGTGATATCTTACTAAAGTCTTTGATGAACCTACAGTAAAAACCTGCATGCCCTAGGAAAGACCTAATTTGACGCACGGAATTGGGTGGAGGAAGGCCTGCAATGAGGTCGACCTTAGCCTTGTCAACTTCTATACCTCGAGGGGACACAATGTGTCCCAACACTATACCCTCACGAACCATAAAATGGCTCTTTTCCCGACTCAAGATTAGGTTTGCCTCAGTACATCGTTCTAACACTCTAGTCAAGTTCCTAAGGCATTCCTTAAAAGACGGTCCAAACACCGAAAAGTCATCCATAAAAACCTCTAAGAATCTCTCCACCATGTCGGAGAAAATGGCCATCATACACCGTTGAAAGGTCGCCGGTGCATTACACAGCCCAAAGGGCATGCGCCTGTAAGCAAAAGTGCCAAAAGGGCATGTGAATGTGGTCTTTTCCTGGTCAGCGGGGTACACCGGGACTTGATTATACCCCGAATAGCCATCAAGAAAACAATAGAAACCCTGCCCCGCTAACCACTCTAGGATTTGGTCAATGAAAGGTAAGGGAAAATGGTCCTTCCTAGTCGAGGAATTTAGTCTCCTATAATCAATGCACACTCGCCACCCAGTAGTGGTTCGTGTGGGGACTAACTCTCCTCCTTCATTCTCAACAACAGTGATGCCCGATTTCTTAGGCATTACTTGTGTGGGACTCACCCACTTGCTATCTAAGATGGGGTATATAATACCCGCATCCAACAATTTCAAAACCTCCTTCTTTACCACTTCTTTCATATTAGGATTCAATCTCCGTTGCATTTCGCGAGAAGGTTTGGAGTCCTCCTCTAGGTGTATATAATGCATGCACACGGAGGGATCTATCCCTTTCAAATCAGCCACTGACCACCCTATAGCACTCCGATGTGCCACGAGAACACTCATTAACTGACTCTCCTGCGCTGCAGTCAAGTCAGATGCAATGATGACCGGTAAAGTATCTTGTGGCCCTAAAAATGCATACTTGAGTGTGGCCGGAAGTGGCTTCAACTCAAGTGTAGATGGTGTGACCAAAGATGGTGTGGCAGGCTCTCTCGACAGAGGAGGAAGTGACTCAAACCGGGCTTTCCATGGAGGAAAATCCGGTGTAGAAGAAGAATTAAGCAAGACATTCACCTCCTCAACTGATCCATCTATATCAAAATTTTCAAACCCAAAATGAGCTAGACAAGCCTCCAAAGGGTCCTCTACAAGAATGGAGGGCAAAGCCTCCTCAACAATCTCATCCACAACATCTACTAATAAGCACTCATCTCTCTCATGAGGTTGTTGTGATGCTTGGAAAACATTAAGTTTCACTTGCATGTTACCAAATGAAACCTCCATAACCCCGGTCCGACAATTAATGCATGCATTGGCCGTAGCCAAGAATGGTCGACCCAAAATCACCGGGATTTGTTTCCTTGAACTGGCTACCGGTTCCATATCTAAAACCAAAAAGTCAACAGGGAAGTAGAACCTATCAACCTTAACTAGCACATCCTCAATCATGCCTCGTGGCACTTTGAGGGACCGGTCAGCCAACTGAAGAGTAACAGTAGTAGGCTTCAACTCGCCAAGCCCAAATTCCTCGTACACAGAGTACGACAACAAATTAACACTAGCCCTTAAATCCAATAAGGCCCTATCAATGAAATGGCCCCCTATAATGCATGCAATGGTTGGGGCACCTAGGTCCTTAAGCTTAGGAGGCGTGTCATTCAACAAGATGGAGCTTACTTGCTCCGTGAGTAGGACTTTTTGGGATACATGTGTCCTAGATTTACGCTTTTGCGTACAAAGGTCCTTCAAAAATTTAGCATATGATGGTACTTGCTTAATCGCCTCCAACAGGGGGAGGTTGATTTTTACCTGTTTAAAGACCTCCATTATTGCCTCCATAGATGTCGCCTTCTTATTAAAAGGAGATGATGTATCAAGGCACTGGGGAAAGGGTGCCTTAGGCACATATGGTGCCTTGGGCTCAAATGAAGTGTTAGAGACTAAGTCATCCCTCTTAAGTGTTTTCCCCTCACCCTTATTCTCTCTAGGTGAACCACCGTGGTCACCCTTCCTAACTCTAGTTGCATCAGACGCAACTGACTGAGGCTCTAACTCCCTACCACTTCTTAAAGCAACCACCGCCTGCACTTGCTCATGTTGCTTACCATTCCCACCCGAACTCTCTGCCCCATATTGTCCCTTAGGGTTGGCCACAGTTTGACTTGGTAATTTTCCCTCCTCTCTTCGATTCATGTTATTAGCCATTTGACCCAATTGGGCCTCTAGCTTGGCAATAGAGTGAGTATGGGAGTGAACTACTGGTGCTAACCCCTTAAGTTCTGCGAGAACTTCCAAAACCTGAGTCTCAAAGGCAGAGTTGCCCTGAGGAACAGGCGGGGGTTGTGGTTGTCGGTACGGTTGTGGAGGTCGATAAGGTTGCGGTGGTCGGTAGGATGATTGGTTGGCAAAATTATTGAAATTCTGCCTTGGTGGTGGAGGATTGTAAGAAGTGCTTTGTGAAAGGGGTCTCCATGAGAAATTAGGGTGATTTCTCCATCCCGGATTGTATGTGTTGGAGTATGGATCATTACCTAGGTTGGAGAATCCTTGAGCCGCATTCACATACTCTTGGACTAACTCCGGAAATTGTGATGCCGAAGGGCACTCACTCAAATCATGAGCGGGGCTCGCGCAAATAACACATGCCTCGTGAAATTGAGGCTGATCTTGCTGGGTAGGGGCATGTCCCGTAGCTAATAATTGGTCCATCTTGCGGGACAGTGCCTCTACTTGTTGTGCTAACTCTAGGTTTTGCCCGACCCCATAAATGCCCCCTCTTTTCGGGGCTCTAACTACGAGTTGCCGGACTTGCCGGGCTGCGGATGCATGGTGAGGGAATTATCACTTAGGTTCTCAAACAATTGACATGCCTCGGCATCATTTTTAGACATAAATGTCCCACCACAGGATGAATCCACCATTTGGCAGTGCGGCTCAGTTAAGCCATAATAAAATGTTTGAACAAGTTGCCAATTAGGCACTTGCTGGTGAGGACACTGTTGGAGAAGGTCTCTAAGTCTTTCCTACGTCTCATGGAATTGCTCGCCATCCATTTGAGCAAAGTTTGTGATGGCTCGCCTAAGCTGGTTGGTTTTACCTATGGGAAAGTACTTCTCCAAGAACCGTTGCTGTAATTGGTCCCAAGTTGTGATTGAATTAGCAGGTAAAGAATTTAGCCAGTGTTTGGCTTTATCCTTCAACGAGAACGGAAACAATCGCAACATTAAGGCCTCATTTGTGAAATTCTGGATCCTCACTGTCGAGCAAATTTCCAAAAATTCATTCAAATGCTTATAAGGGTCATCATGAGTTAGTCCATAGAATGATGGGTGCATTTGTATAGTGCTGGACTTAGGCCTCGTTTGGGAACAGGCTAATTTAGTAACTTTTTGGCTATTTGGCTAAAAAGGTAGGTAAAAAAAACTTGTATGTTTGGGATGACTTTTCGGCTAATTACGAAAAGATGTGCAAAAAGTAGAGAGAAAAGAGAATCTTTGACTTTTTGATATGAGTTGTTGGCTTTTTGGCTAATTTAGTAACTTTTTGACTTTTTTGGCTAAAATAGAGCCTTCCCAAACGAGGCCTTAATCTCATAATAAGCAGCAGTGGTGTTGGGTAATTGGATGCATGATGGTGATGTATATACGGTGGGTGTAAAATAATCCTTAAGTGTCCGATTAGGCTCATTCGGGACATTAGGATCTGCCATCTCTAATGGCTCAATGTATGAATATTCAAGCCTAGGAATACGGGCTGAGGTCCTAAGTCTCCTAAGGGTCCTTTCTAGTTCAAGGTCCAAACTCCACAATTCAGGGCGATAAGAACGACACCGGTGCATACACTACCCAAACACACACAACAAGTTCCGACTCTGTGCACTAAGTATGAAAGAAAAATACCAAAGGAAGAAATACTCACAGCGGTTTAACGAAAACGCTTTACTCGTCTTACGGATGGTTGACGTGTAGACGTTGTCTCCAACCTCTGTTTGAGCTTTGACTTCCGTTTTAGCACTCTGGTGCTTTGCTTGTGAGTGTTTGCTTCTGTTTACTCACTTTAGCGCTGCGGTTTTTTTTTTTTTTTTTAAAGCTCGGCTGAGCTCCGCTTGCACTTCAGTGATAGCGCCAATTTCAAACGCTCTGCACACTTAGCAACACCAAAAGCATAAAATCCTAAACTAAAAATTAAAATAAGAATGTAACTTTAAATTAACTAATTTCGCTAGAAGTCCCCGGCAACGGCGCCAAAATTTGATGGGTCGTTGAACACACCAAAATTAAATACTAAACTATACCAAAAGATTCTATCAGAATAATGGCAAGTCCAGGTATCGATCCACAGGGACTATTGTGAAATTAAACTAATTTAATTGTCAAATTCCTAAATTAATTTTGATAAAAAGATTGGTTGTTTATAACCTAATTTAATAACGAATAAATTAAACTAAGGAATTAAATTATCAATAATAAATGAAATTGGGTTTACTGAATTTGGAAAAAATCCTAGGGTAGAGAATTCACCACTAACCACATAATTAGGGTTTCCAATTGAAATTAATTATGCTATGGTTTGAACGGATTAATGCTTCGCAACTACAAGCTCAAAGCATTTAACAAGAAGATTATCACATTCAATATATGAGCACGAACCATCTCAAGTAATACGAATCGTTCACTCTAAACTAGGGTAGTGATACGACTCGTTCCTCGTAGCATGGTTCGTCCCATACCTTGAATGTGAAGGAATAGAAAACTCATGTATGGATAATATTCAACAATCACAGAAGGTCAAATATTTGAAAAGATAATGAAAATTATATATAAAGAATTTCTAAAACACCATACAATGGTTCAAACCTTTACATAATATAAAATCAACAAAGAAAAACCTATTACATGGCTGGGGTTTCTTCAAAACCCTAGAAAAGGAGACTAGCCACTCATGGAGGAGTGGGAGGAGGTAGATGGAGAAGGAACCGCCATGGGAGACATCTTGAAGCTTCTTGTTCCTTCCTCTTTTTCAAACCCTAGCCTCTCTCTTTAGGTCAAGAAAATTTTTGAACCCTAATCCAGCCTTTTACTTGCCTTTTTATACTTCCAATCTCGTCCAAACAGGTTTAAAACGTCGGTTTGACTTTTCCAGAAAAAGTCAACGCACGTGCGGTAAAGTCAACGCACGTGCGGGAAAAGTCAACGCACATGCGAGAAAGTCAACTCTGCCCAAATTCTGTCTTTTTGCTCATTTTATGCTCCAACGATGTACAACCTGATTGACACTCAACACACATAAAATATACAGTTTGACCAGCAAGTGAAGTTAAGAGATTCTAATTAACGGCCTCAATGACGTACATTTCGGCCTTAATCAGAGGCCTTCGGTAGTCCAAAGATTACTGGTCGGTTATGATGCTAAACCTATAGGGGCGGGTTTGGGTCATGACACATATGAAACATTTTAAATTACTTTTTGAAAAATTTCAAAAATATGGAATTATTTTGTCTTCAAAAAAGATTGAACTAGAGAAATAATCAATTGAATTTTTGGGAATAATTTTAGACCAGAAAGGTTTAAAATTACAGGAACATATTTTGTCCAAAGTACGAGATTTTCTTGATACTCTTGAAAATATAACATAATTACAGAGTTTATTAAGCATTTTAAATTATGGATGAAATTTTTTCAAAAATAGAAGTTCTCTGGTTAACCAAATTGAGGAAAAATGTTATTTTTGAATGGACAGTAGAAGATGTTGCTTTAATTAAACAAATTAAAGAAAATGTTAAAACTTTACCAGATCTTTATCTTCCTAAAACAAGTGATAAATTAATTTTAGAAACAGATGCCTCAGAAGCATGCTTGGGATGTGTTCTTAAAGTAATGCCAAGTAATTTATGGCGTGATAAAGAGATACCTACCTTTATCAGAAAATGGGATTAGACCAAGAAAAAGTCCAATACCTATAAAATTACAAAAAGAAGAATTAATTTGTGGATATAATTCTGGAACATTTAAACCACATGAACAGAAATATATTATTTTTGACAAAAAATTACTTGCAATAAAATTGGCAATAAAAAGTTTTCATATTTATTTAGTCCTAGTAAATTTTATTGTACGCATTGATAATAAAGCAGTAAGAGATTTCTTGATCAATAAAAAACCTATTGAGTAAGGAAAAAGATTGGTCTGGTATAATAAAATTTCTGAATATAGTTTTGAAGCTGAACATCTTAAAGGTACTAACAATTTTCTTACAAATTTTCTTAGTAGGAATTGTTTCAAAAAATTAAATTACTAAACAAGTAATTTTAATTTTTGCAGAAGACCTTTAGACCAGGAGGAAACAATGAACAAGGATAAACAACCTGCTCAAGGAGATTGGGTGACAATTGCTAAAAAAGCAATTCCCAAACAAGAAAGGGTTCTTGTTGTATTCGCAGGAAAACAACCTGGAATTTGCACAGACTGGAATGAATGCAATAAGCAAGTTTGCGGATTTCCAAAAGCCAATCATAAATCATATGATAGCATGAACAAAGCTAAAAAAGCTTTTTGCAGTGCACTAGCTATGCCTGTTTATCAAAAGAATTTTTGTCAAATGAGAACTAGCCCAGTTCCAACTAATATTCAGACATCTAGATCAGATGAATCTGACATAAAAGATTTTTTCAACCCTGGTATATCCAGAGAAATTTATACAAAACTCAATGGAGTTTGGAAAACTCACATTGTAGACAACAAAGTGAAATTTCGAAAACACACGGGAATTCTGGCCAACAAATTAGCAGAGCAAACAGCTAAATTAAAAGATTTGTAAAATCTTTGTTTCAATATTCTTAAACAAATGAATTGGAATGAAGATTTTAATTTTGAAAAAATAAACAATTTTCTTCAGCTATCAGACCTCATATCAGATGAGTTTTCCGATCCAGTTTTTGAACAAATAAAAAGATTTTGTTTTTTTTAAAAAGCAAGAACTTTGCTTCCAAAAGAAATTTTTATGTTAATCAAAAATAGAGTTGAGGATCATCGTGATAAGATTAGACAAATCTTAGAACGATCTTATGATAAATTAAATTTTAAAGATGGAATTCCCAAAATAACCATCATGACAAATCATGACATGTGGTATTTTGAAGATATAGATTGGGGAATAATTAATCAAGTTATTTTCTAAATTTTAGATCCAATCCAGTAGATAGAATATCCAATGATTATCAAAGCAATGCTTTCATGGGTAGTAAAAGGCTTTTGATAGAGCAAATATTTTACTTTCTGGATCTCCAGCACTGTTGGTTGGCGGGAACGAGAACATTTTTTCCAACCATACCAAATTTGGTATCTTAAAGAAACTGAAGATTTTGAATTTGAAGATGATTATTTAGTTGAAGATCGTCGGAGAGAGCGATCGGAAAATATCCAAAAACTTTCTTTGACAGAATATTGGATAGACAGTCTAATGTCTGTTTCACAAGCATCGTCCAATATCCATGGCTCAGCAAAATTGCCATTCATGGTCACAGATGGTAGAATACTATTTGTAACCCATTTTCCTATAACATATCAAAGGTCTCCTACACAAATTAATGAGGCTCTTGACTTGTTATTAAATCTCAAAAAGATAAAAAATTTGGATCTTCTGTTGGAACTCGCCATGACCGCGGATGATGTAGAACATTTTTGGAATGAGCAATACAGCCAGAATCCGGATTCTCCTCCATTAGAGACTGATGAAGAATATCACAATCTCATCAACATGATGGAAGCATAGTGGACCCCACTATCAAATGCAGCTGTCTCTTGATCGACTCCAACCTTATCCCGGACACGTGGAGCAACCTGCATTATTAGGTGGAAAGTGGTCAGACAAATCCTTTCAAAAAAGAAAATGAGCTTTCTACTATTTTTATTATGGAATTATGATCGAGTTATGGAGATTATGGAATTAGAGACGAAGTTGAAAACACAAAGATAGAGAGAATTTACATTGTTCATTATGTTGGTTTGAAAGCCAATTTATAGAATACATCTCACATATACAAACAAAACCATAAAGTCATCCTAGTCTACTAACATTATTACATTGTAGAAAATTAGCACACCAATACGTCCAAAATTTTACATCTTTCTACCAAAGACTATAAGCCTAGACATAGGCTTGGACAAAAGTTTTACAAAAAATAAATATAAGATCAAAAAAGTCTTGCAATAATAAATAAAAACCTACCATTATTGGTCATATTCTGACACTACAATTATATACACAATTATATACACTATTATATCTAATGCCTATGAAGGCTGGCAACTAATGACCATTACTCCTGCAAAACTGCTGGAGTAATGGATCAAAACTGATGGGGAAAAATATTTGGTATTTATTTGCTGTATACACAAGTGTGTATATCTGCAGCAGACTTGGCCCCAAAAAAATTAGGTTGGTGGACCACTAAACTGGCCCAGCCCAAACCTAATCCATTCCAGCAAGCTTCAAGCCTCAAGCCTTAGGCCTTAGGCCCAAGCCCAAGCCCAAGCCCAAGCCCCAAGATCTACGACCCACGGACCTCGAACCCAGACCCGACCCACCCACTCCCGGACCAGCCCCCGCCCCCCGACCCAGACCTCGACTCGGCGGGCGGCGTGCGTGGGTATGTGGCAATTTTGCCATAACCACCTTGAACTATAGTCTTGGCCCAAGCCCATCCTTAAAGTATCCATGCCTCCCTTCCTTCAGAAAATTTGGATGTCCCAAAAGGCTCAGGCCCTTCTCATAATCTTGAGGTTTAAATACCCATTAAACCTTTCCTCTACAATCACCGTGGGATTGGTAGTTATATACAATTCCCAATACCTCATTCATGAGGCCATATTTATGAGACAATTTCTCATTCAATTCTCAATGGTTTTTGGTCATTCTTTTTGTGATGTAAAGACCTTGTTATAAAGAATCTAAACCCATTTAATCCCACCTCAACCAATGGTTGGGACGTACTTTAATTTCACATTAAAGTCACCATAAAATCAAAATTTTTTTTATAACAATTCCCCACGTGAATAAAAATTGACCGAATGAAGAAAACGGACAACGTTTACAACAAAGACTCGGAGAGAAAACACATAGACTAGCTCTGCATTAGAAAAGGTAGCTGTTGGCCTTAAACCTTTCGTAGTGAAAGTCTAAAGGATTTACTAGCTGACCAGTGAACGTGTTGTCATGAACTGTTTTGCCGTTTGTGTAAATCGAGACAATAAACCTCACAAAAGAGTTAGTCTAACCATTGTTCTTGTTCTCACTTGCGTGTCCGGTATGGCCCTAGAACACTAGCCTGGTTCAGTGAGTGGCTTTAAAAAATTCGACCTTACCAATTCTTAAAGAAACGGCCTCACTCCGCACTCACATAGATGACCTGTATAAGGTATCTCATTATACCACGGTTGACTGTTCATATTACTTAGGTCATTAAAAGTATTAGCTTAACGTTCCACCCCCACCGGGTATCACTGTACAAAGAAATGAGCAAGAGGATTTACCTTTTCAATGACTCACCTGTTACACGAAATTAGGTTGTCCCTTTGAACCTAGATCTTAGGATCTCTAGTCAGCTAGGTTGGGTTTTCCGTTCCGGTAACATTACTAAAGGCCTTAACCCCATTCCTCTTGATGACGTTTCTACTAACTCTCGAGTTAACCCTTTGGTTAGCGGATCTGCAATGTTGTCCTTAGACTTTATATAGTATAGAGAGACAACTCCATTAGAGAACAGTTGTCGTATGAGATTATGTCTACGACGGATATGTTTAGACTTTCCATTATACATATGACTCTGTGCCCGTCCAATTGCCTATTGGCTATCACAATGAATACAGATAGCAGGCATAGGTTTCGGCCAACGTGGAATATCCTCAACGAACTAGTAAAGCCATTCAGCTTCTTCAGTTGCTTTATCCAAAGCAATAAACTTAGATTCCATCGTTGATCTCGATATACACGTTTGCTTGGAAGATTTCCAAGACACGGCTGCCCTTCCGAAGGTAAACAAATAACCACTAGTGGATTTAGAGTCCTTTATATCAAATATCCAATTAACGTCACTATACCCTTCTAGTACCGCCAGGTATCTGGTATAATGCAGCCCATAATCCCGGGTGTAGCGTAGATAACCTAACACCCACATAATGCCTCTCCAATAAGTGACATTTGGATTACTCATGTATCTACTAAGCCTGCTAACAAAGTAGGCTATATTCGGCCTTGTACAACTCATCAGATACATCAAACTTCCAATGACCTAAGAATATTCTAACTAAGAGACACTCTCACCATTATTCTTAGTCAAATGTAAACTCACGTCTACTAATGTCCTAGACACACTTGTATCTGATTTACCAAATTTCTCAAGTATCTTCTCAACGTAGTAAGATTGAGAAAATACAATACCACTAGATGTTTTGGTAATCTTAATGCCTAGAATGACATCTGTAAGGCCCATATTTTTCATGTCAAACTTAGAGTTTAACAATCTCTTGGTAGTTCGAACCATTTCATCATTACTGCCAACAATGAGTATGTCATTTACGTATAGACACAATGTGAAACCCCGTATTTTTATATAATAAAAATAATATGTATATTTTTAATTTTCTTAAATAATTATTCACAATATTTTGAATTTAATAGTCTGTATATTTTTATACTGAAAATTTATTCAAAATAAAATAAAATAAAATATTTTTGACTTTATATTATTACTCAATATTAATTTCTGAACCGTATGATATTTTTATTATATTTTTCTCTATATTTTTTTTGGTAATCAAATTACACTGAAACCATATATTTGCTGTACTAAAACCCAATCAAAAACCATGGGTTGCTACCCCAGGTTTTCTTGCATTCCACCTGCAACGTGGTGAACATGCTGACCAAGTGTTCAATTTCTTTTTTTTTTTTTTTATTTATTTATTTCTTTTCATTTTCTTTTATCTTCTTTTACTCTTCCTCATTTTGCTTCTCTTCCAATTGCATAGCCCTCTCTCTCTATCCGTTTCATTTCTCTCTCTCCCTCTACCTCTCATTCTCAAAACTCTCTTTCTCCTTTATCTATGTTTTTCCTCCTCCCCAACCTCCATAGCCATGGCCTCAACCCACACTATCGCCAACCCGCGAATTTCACCACCATTGGCGCACCGTCGGACCGGCACCACCACCATCACCTATTTCTATTATCATCTAGAACCACCATCCACAAAGTGTTGTAGGTGAAGAAAGAGAAGAAGAAAGAAGATGGAGGAGGTTGTAGGTGAAGAAAGAGAAGAAGAAAGAAGATGGAGGAGAAAGAAGCAAAGTTAGAGAAATTTATTTTGAATTTCAAAAGTTGGTTTTCGGCTTACTTTCGGCATGCCAAAACCATCCATTCCGGGAAGAATTGAGAAAAATGGATCATGTAAGATGAAGTACGGAGTAAGTTGAAGAGATTGGCGAAAGAATGAAGTAAAACCGTTAAGAATTAAGAAAGTTATGGAGTCCGAAAGATGGTTCGAAGAAATGTCCGAGACGGTAGGAAAATAATCTTATTTTTGGTCAAATTTTGAAGGTCCGACGGCATGCAAAAAGAGACTGAACGAGGCGTGTGAGTAGTGAACCAAAAACTAGGCCGTGAGGTGAATCCAATGACAGAAAAATAAGATAAAACGGAGTTACGATGAAGAAGATACAAGTATTTGAACTGGGGACATTGAAACCAAATTTCTGGGTCTCTTCTGTTCGTGCATGCTACGGCTTTGGAGAAGATGAGCTTAAATTTTATCCTGTGTTTCTCGGCCCATGCTGCTACGGTGCACCCTAGTACCTTTAGGTTAATCGAGTGGTCCTATGACTTTGGGGATGACCACCCTTAGGTTTTTCGACGTGTAGAATCCATTTTTGGGGTTAGATCTTGCAAATTCTGAGTCTAAGATGATGATCAACAACTAAAAGTTCTAAGAGAATCCAATGGCAGATCAACGGTGAGATCGCGTCCGATTGATGTGAAATTTTAGCAAGACGATCATGGAGCCAGGACAATCATATCTTATGATCAGAATCATAAATCAAATTCGGACGATAAATCGTTAACAACCTAACATAGTAAGAAAACTCTCATAACCGTCTCATTCTTTTTAATTGTTAAATATTTAGATTTGTGTTCATATGTTAACATAGCTAAAACTTTAGATAAAATTTTGTTTATAGTTGTATGTGAATTTGTGATTGGTATGTTAAATATTTGAAGGTCATTTCTTTATTAGTAGCCTTAAAATCATGATATAATCTTGGATTTAGACTTGCATGTGTAATTTGTGCCATTAAAGAGATGATTAAAGATTTTATTTGGTTTGATTATATAACTCTTCAATCTGCTAGAAACTTGTACGAATTTTTAGACAATTTTATGCTCAAAATTTTGAAATGATTTCTTCTACAAAGTTGTTGAGAATGATGTCTAGTTCACCCAGGAATTTTCTTAACAATTATTGAGCTTGGTACGAATTTATACAAATTTATAATTAAATCTGCTACTGTAAGACATATTTTAGTATATGTTTAAAAGCTTATTAAAAATTCCATATTAATCCAAATCTGGAAATTTCTAACTAAAATATGAAATTTGAGAAGTCTAATTTCATACTAAATTTTGAGATTGTGGGTTTGATTTATAAATTTAAGTATGGAATTAATTTAAGAAAATGTGATAAATCTGTGTCATAAAATTTCTTAGAATTTTACAGAATTATATTATAACTTATTTTTGGGAAAATTATTCCTGAAAAATGACCCAAACATATTTATTGAATATTCTGTACATTTCCACGAATTTTAGAACTGCATAAATAATTTATTTATAATTTTTATTACCTAAGGTATAACCTGAAAATTTCCAGACAGGTTTAAGATCATGACTTTAATTATTTATTCGGATAAAAATCAATTATTGTGTTGGTCCAATTCATCAAATATAGTAAATTAGTAATCCATGTATGGGTGTATTGTGGTTTATTTAATATTGTGGTAGTCTAATCTTGTAAATTAAAGATCCATGCACGTGTGTGACTTTGGTTTACTTTCTCTGTATCTAAACTATTATTTCATACCATGGTTTAAATAAATTGTTTATTTAAATGCTGTACATTTATTTATTATTGTGTGACATGTGCAATATTTTATGTTGGGAATTTTAATGAGTTGATATAACATCAATTGTGATTAAAATTTAAAATTATTTGTGAGTACTATTAAAATTAACTGAAATGATTAACGGCATATACAAAGTTAACAATTGACGGTTAATACCAGTTGTTCAGAGTGAGTCTGGGTTTTAAAGAGTATACGAAATTAAGGGTTGACGGTAAATACCGGTTATTCAGGGTGAGTCCTGATTTTAAAGAGTGTATGAAATCAAGGGATTGACGGTTAATACCGGTTGTTCAGGGTGAGCCCTGGTTTTGAGAATTCTCACGTAAATTGTGTTGCGAAACTCTAAGATGGCACGGGACTTATTTGAACCCTTTTCGGTATTTGGTTTTGGAATAAGGGTGAATGTGCTGGTGGCACACAGGGAGGTTACGTACCCCTGGCAGACCGTTTCCTTGGGGCAGACCACGGATGCCACTACTTGGGTATATAACTCCGGACGTGGGCATCCCTGGTAGTTACGGTTGGTAACACTTGAATATTTGACCAAGGGAGGGTTTCAAATTAACCGTTGCCATGCTTAGTGGTTGGTAAGTTAAATCTCTTTGGTGAGATTTCGAGTGTCACTTAATTTATTAAAATTATTGAAATTATTTTAATGGTTGTAATTTATGCTTACAATTATATTGTCATCTCATGTTTATAATCTCATTAATTTTTTCTCTTAAAAGGAATGGTAGGTTGGTTATGTTTTCTTACTGTGTTGCAAAACTCATGGCATATATTTTTGTTGCCCTGGCGTTTTATGCCAGGTCTTGGCGAGAAAATAATTGAAGCTGAAATGGAGTCGACGCTAACGTAGAGCCTTGGCTGACCTGAAACCCCGAGTAGAGCCGAGTAAATTATATTATGTTATATAATAGATATTAAGGACTTTGTAATTTCATTTGATGTTGTATTTGGATAATTTTAAGTTTTTATCTATTGTTATTTGGGCATTTGGTTATGTACGAGAATTGGATTACCCTATTAAGATGTCAACTTTTTAGTTTATTAAGTCATTTTGTTTATTTAATTTCCCTTGATGTTCAAAAAAATTTGGGGCGTCACACACAAAATGACATAACCCCTGTCAGTGTCTTTAACATGTATGAACTTGTCACACTCATTGATTCTAAACCCATTTGACAACATAGCGTTGTCAAATTTTTCATGTCATTGCTTAGGCGCTTGTTTCAAACCATATAATGATTTGACAAGCTTATAGACTTTCTAATTTTTTCTTGGAGCTGAAAACCCCTCGGATTGTTCCATGTAGATTTCTCCATCTAAATCTCCATTTAAGAAAGTTGTCTTTACATCCATCTGATGTATCTCTAGACTACGTAAAACGGCTATCGCAATCACCATGTGAATGGATGTAATCCTTGTCACAGGTGAATACATATCAAAGTAATCCAAGCCTTCTCTCTGTCTGTATCCTTTGATAACTAGCCTATCTTTATACTTATCAATTGACCCGTCCGTTTTCATCTTTCCTCTAAAGATTCGCTTACTACCTGGGGGTAGATTAACGAACTCCCAAGTATGGTTCTGTAAGATGGAGTTAATTTCACTCTTAATTGTTTCTTTCCATAAGGGACTTTCAGGTGAAGTCACAACTTCATGGAAAGTTTGAGATTCTCTTTCTAACATATAAGTCAAGAAGTCCGAACCAAAGGACTTGGCAGTCCTAGCCCTCTTACTCCTTGGCTCATCTACGTCCTCATCTTGATAATCTACTTGATCATCTTCAAGTTCCATAACATATAAGTCAAGAAGTCGGAACCAAAGGACTTGGCAGTCCTAGCCCTCTTACTCCTTGGTTCATCTACGTTCTCATCTTGATCATCTACTTGATCATCTTCAAGTTCCTTCTCAGAACTTTGATGCTCTCTTCGGGTTTGGCAAAGAAATACGTCTTCAAAGAAGGATGCATTCCTTGACTCCATTATAGTACTCTTGTGGATATCTGAAATATCAAACTTGTGACATGAAACCTATATGCACTACTATTATGTGCATAACCAATGAATATACAATCCACGTTTTTTGGACCTATCCTAATCCGCTTGGGTGTAGGTACCGCCACTTTTGTAAGACACCCCCACATTCGTAGGAAATTATAAGAAGGCTTATGGCCTTTCCATAATTCATATGGAGTCTTGTCTATTTTCTTCCATGGGATTCTATTTAGATGTAATTCGCAAAGAGAATTACTTCCCCCCACAAGTTCTATGGCAATCCATAACTTATCAAAATTGCATTCATCATCTCATTTATCGTCATATTCTTCTGCTCAGCAGTTCCATTTGACTGAAGAGAATAAGGCGCCGTGGTTTGGTGGGCAATCCCAGATTGAGCACAAATCTCAATAAACGGTGATTCATACTCACCATCATGATCACTTCTTAAAGCCTTAATCTTGCGGTCTAATTGATTCTCAACTCTATTCTTATAAAGAACAAACTTGTCAATAGCCTCATGTTTACTTTTGAGCAAATACACATAACAATACTTAGTGCAATCATCAACAAAAGTGATGAAGTATTTATTGCCACCATGTGATTGTATAAACTTTAAGTCACACACATCACTATGCACTAAATCCTACGGCTCTGAACTTCTTTTAATAGACTGAAATGAAGATCTTGTCAACTTCGCTTCAACACAAGTTTCACACTTGTATTTCGGATTAATCTTAAAACATGATATTTGATCTAACTTGATTAATCTACGTACAGGTTCAAAGTTCACATGTCCTAGTCTTCCATGCCACAAATTGGAAGACTCAAGCATGTAAGTAGAAGAAGATGCATCTTTATTCATCTTTGAGATAACAGTCATTACATTGAGTTTAAACATACCCCCAATATATAACCTTTACCCACATACACTTCGCTCTTGGTCAGAACAACCTTGTTGAACTCGAAGACCATGTGAAAACCATGTTTGTTGAGAAAAGACCCCTAGACAAGATTTTTACGAATGTCAAAAACATACAGGACTTCGTTCAAGGTCAGCTCCTTTCCTGAGGTCAACTTCAGGACCATTTTTCCTTTCCCTTTAACAATTGAGGTAGCAAAATTCCTCATAAACAACTTCTCGCCATTTGTAATCAGCTCGAAAGTTGTAAACAGCTTCTTCTCAGAGCAAACGTGGCGTGTAGCCCCAGTATCAATCCATCATTTTCTTGGGTTTGAACCCACCATATTTACCTCAGAGACAACGGCAGAAAAGTGCATGTCATCCTCATCATAGGAGTGATCTTGCATGTTTACCATGTGAGCACGGGGTTTGGTTTTGTATGGCTTATTCTGCTTGCAGCAATCACTAGCCCGATGCCCCTCGTCACCACAGTTGTAACACTTTTCTAAGAACCGATAAACAGGTTCCTGCAGCTTGTATGTCGGCTTCTTTGCAACACAACCCCTTGGCCCCAGCTTTGAGCCCTTGTTCACAGAGGGCTTCTTCCTCACCTCAGAAGATTTTCCATGCTCAATGACATTAGCCTTCACAGAGGAGGTACTCCCTTATTTCTTTCTATTATCCTCCTCAATTCGGAGTCAGACAATCAACTCTTCAACTGACATTTCCTTGCGCTTGTGCTTCAAGAAGTTCTTGAAGTCCTTCCAACCATTGAGAAGTTTCTCAATGATCACAGCAACTTGGAATGACTCGCATTCCCTCAGGATGAATTTTATGCAAGATCACTTGGAACTCCTGGACTTGGCTCATCATAGTTTTTAAATCTATCATTTTAAAGTCTAAGAACCTACCAATGACAAATTTTTTTGCCCCGACATCCTTAGTCCTGTATTTCTTGTCCAGAGATTCCCACAACTCCTTTGCTACGCGCTTGGCACAAAACACATTGTAGAGTGAATCTGCCAAGCTGTTGAACACATAGTTTTGGCAAAGATAGTCTGTCTGATTTCATGTGTCAAGTGCCATGACTTTCTGTCTGTCTGCCTCATTCTCTGCCACAGCGGAGGATCCTCACTCAAAACCTTTGCAAGGTTCAACATGGTCAAGTAGAACAGTATCTTTGACTGTCATCTCTTGAAGTTCACCCCAGCAAATTTATCTAGGCGCTCATGGTGACTGAACAGTCCTCCCGGAACAGCCAGAGTAACACTAGGATTGACCACAGAGGTCACAGCAATAGGGGTTGGCAAGCCAGTTGCCCTGGGGTTCAAATCCCCACCAACATTAGTAGTAGTAACAACATCAGTGACAATTGCCATTTCTGAAAAATACACCAGAATATCACTTTCTGTGTTTACAGAAATTAAACTTAACCCTAGAAAATCCCATAGATGAAAAGTTATTTCAAAATTGGTCTCACCACTAAACCTAGAATTGAACATGGTCAAGAATGTTCTCAGGAAGATTGGAGGGGTCACATCGGTCCCACTTAAAATCCAATTAACCTTTAGACAAAACTTTCAAAAGCATGTTGACTCCTAGTCTGTGAGAAACAATTTTTAGAATTAAGTTTTCCAAGGAATGGACTAGGTTAAAACAAACCAAGGTTCAACACTTACAAGCAATTTAAAAATTGCTAACTAAATTACAAGAAATATAAAAAATTGTTGCAACAATATAAGCAAATAAAACTTGCTTTTACAACTTGGCAAGCAAATCTCAAGCAAAAATTGCTTCAAATATAAACAAAAGTAAACCAATCCAATTGAGAATTATAAGTAGTCCATAAAATTCTTTTCCACGCTTAGGTATCCCTACAAAGAAAGTTAGTAGCAAACGACAATATAATACAAAGCAACTAATTTAAAGAAATTGTACATACAATCAAATATTATTTAACCTTCTAGCAAATCATAGAATATCAAAATAAATAATGAATTAAGATACTATACAAGTTACAAAGCCTTATAACTCCTAAATAAATTACAAAACTTAACTCTAAAAATTAAATTAAAAATTAATTATCATGAATTATATAAGATTTTAATTCACAACAAACATGTAAATAATTCTACCAATTAAAATCATGCAAATATTCAAGAAAATAATAAGCATGTAACAAATTAAAATCTAGAAAATAAATAACATGCAAATAAATATAGACAAGTTACACAAATTTTATAACTCCAAAATAAATTAAAATTGATTGTCATGGGTTATAAATGAATTTAATAGGCAAGAATTATATGAAAATTTCTCCAAAGTAATGAACATGTAATAAACATGTAAATTGTTCTATTAAACAAAAATTTTAAAAAATTAAAGACCATGCAAATTATCTTAAAAGCAAACCACATGGTAGGAACCATGAATCATGCTCATCAAATTAAATTTATACTAAACAAATAAGCATAAAAATAATGCAAGATAGAAAAGCATTTTGACTAAATTAAACCATTCCATTACAATTATGAAGTTAATAAGCTATGACTTTCTAATCAGGAATTCAAAACATGTAGGCTAGAACAAACAAAACAATAACATGCATATATATTAATCTAATCATCACTATCAGGGAAGGTCTTTGACAAATTAAGACAGAGCATGCTATTAACAGTGACCAATAACTATTATGCAATTCACTTTTCTATGAATGTGTTCCATTGTCCAAGTACTAGCAGTAAAAGTGAATTAAAATCAGTAAAGAAAATAAGATGAATCCTATGCAGGTGAAACAGTCAACATGTTCTGAAATTGTTTCCAAATTAACAGTACAATCCTTTTTATTTGATGTTCTATTATTTAATTTAATAAACCATGAAGAAGATATTTATTTATTTAAATTCTAATCATGACCTTTATAACTGTAACAGTAGCGTAGCAAGTCCATGGGACCAAAAAAAAAAAAAAACTATAACCATTACCATGCATATCATATTGATTTTTACAAGAAACCAGTGGCTTTTAAATTAAACAAATATAAGCAAAGCAGTGGCCAATTCCTAAAGATGATCCAGAACAACAGCATGCCTATATACATACATACGTATAATCTCATTATTATATAAGAACAACAACATGCTGACACAGTGGGTTAGTTAGAGGTAATTTATTCACACAAGCAAAACAGTAGCTAATTCTAATATGCCAGATGAATCTATTGGTTCAATTTCATGAATTCTATATGTACAATTTCATGGGAAATATATTAATCTGTTTTAAGATTATTGTACAAATTGTATAATTAAACAAGATAAATAGATTCATGATTTGATAAATTAAATTAAAATACATCCAATAAATCCATATTTGATAAATTACATTCTAGAGCATGAAACATGATTAACAGAAATATTGAAAACAAGGAATCAAACCAAATTATGTGTGATACCACAGTGTCCTTAAAACAGATTAGCTATCTCACCGTGGGTGCTAGACAAACATCGACTTCTATCTCCCAGGATAAGATGGTTTAGACCGGCTAACGCAGAAGCACCTTCTGTCAGCTTTCGCGAACCAACAATAGAAGCACTCTCTCAACATAGAAAGAAAATTATAGACACAAACAGACTGACTGTATAATTCTAGACGGCAAAAGGTTGTGTAAAACCAAGGGAGATGGGTCTCTTTTTATACACCATGGGAGAGAGAGGAGGAGCCTCCAACCATGAAAGCTAGCCACTAATGCCCATGAAGGCTAGCAACTAATGGCCATTACTCCTGCAAAACTGCTGGAGTAATAGACCAAAACTGATGGGAAAAAATATTTGGTATTTATTTTCTGTATACACAAGTGTGCATATCTACAGCAGATTTGGCCCAAAAAAAATTAGGTTGGTGAACCACCAAATCGACACAGCCCAAACCTAACCCATTCTAGCACGCCTTAAGGCTTAGGCCCAAGCCCAAGCCCAAGTCCCAAGGGTCATGGACCCGGACCCCGTCCGGTTGGTGCGCGTACGTATGGCAATTTGGCTATAACCAACTTGGACCATAGTCTTGGCCCAAGCCCATCCTTGAAGCATCCATGTCTCCCTTCCTTCGGAAAATTTAGATACCCCAAAAGGCTCATGCCCTTCTCATAATCTTGAGATTTAAATACCCATCAAAGCTTTTCTCTACAATCAATGTGGCATTGGTAGTTATACACAATTCCCAATACCTCATTCATGAGGCCATCTTTATAAGACAATTTCTCATTTAATTCTCAATGGTTTTTTGTCATTCTTTTTGTGGTGTAAAAACTTTGTTACAAAGAATCTAAACTCATTTAATCCCACCTCAACCAATGGTTGAGACTTACTTTAATTTCACATTAAAGTCACCATAAAACCTTTCTTTTTTTCCAACACGATACAACAAATGGCATGCAAAAGGGGTGTTTAAGTCTAACTGTTGGAAAATGGTTTAATATAGGCATATTTTTTAGCCCAAATTTGAGTGGGCCCCAAACGTTGTTTGGGGTGGATCCGAAAAGGTGAAGACAGAACGTCAAAACCATTTATGAGTGAATGGGAAGTTGACGTCGTTTTTCGAGTCTAACATTAATTTTTTAGATAAAATTCATTTGAATTTTTTCAATAAAAATTATTGGGGGAATTTAATTTAATTCTAAATTTAAATTTTGGATTCCTAAGTGGTTTCCTAAAGTTTGTAATTGTGGGAATTTAATTTAATTCTAAATTCAAATTTTTGAGTTTCTAAGTGATTTCCTAAAGTTTATTCCTCTTCCTTTATTTATTAAACTATTCAAATCTTTTAATATATATATATATATATATTCTAATTGTTTAGTATATATATACCAAATAGTTTAATAATAAATTTTCCAAACAGGTGGAAGGAATTTGTTCCACTAACGGCTCACTTTTTTCATTTGTTTGAAATTTTGTTTTGACCAACAGTCAATTCACATATTCAAATTGTGAATAGTTTTGCACCTGTTGACTTCGGGGTTTGGTACCTCTTCGGGGCTTTGGAAATTTGTCTATAAATACAATCTGATTCCAGTAGTCTAGGGGTCAGAAAAAATTCAGTCTGTTATTTTGTCTCATTGCTGTCTAATTTTGTCTCTAGTGCATTTATTCTTCATATTTAGTTTTAGAATAATTTAAAGAAAGTATAGATCGCAGGTTTAGTTCGCCGAATAAATTTGTTTGAAGTGCTTCTACAAATTTGTGAAGATCATTGTATCCTAGGAGATAGACGCCACTCAACCGTAAGTACCGTAGCGGGGCGAATCTGTCTTAAGGACAGAGTGTCACACACTCGACTTGGTCTTGAATTATTTATTCAGTTCAACGTAATAAATTCTGTAAGATTTATTTTATTTTGTTTGATTTAATTTCAGTTTATTTTATTTACACAGAAGATAGTTCCAACAATCTTAAGACATATTCGAATTATTTTGTTTACAGAATTTTTCGTTTGTTTCCCTTTTTCATTCTTCATAGATAATTTCGGGAAAAAAAAATTTATTTTCTGTGGATTTACAAAATAATATTCTAGTTGGAAAAACAAATAGTGATTATATGCTATTTGACAGTTAGTAGTAATATGCTGTCTATTTTCTTTGACAACTAGTAGTATGATACTAGTGTCATTAACAACTCAGAATATATTTTTGTGAAATTTTGTCAGAAAATTAATTTTGGTTTTTAGAAATTATTTTCTAAGTTTTCATTAATTAAAATTCTGTTTTAGTATTTTAATTATTGAAGTGTTACAGAAATTAATTTTTTGCGTGGAATTAATTTGGTTGAATAAAATTTTATTTTATTTCCAAATTAATTGAAAAATAAAAGTTATTTTCTTATTTCTTTTATTTTACAGAATTTAATTTCCTGTGTGGAATTAATTTGGTTGAATAAAATTTTATTTTATTTCCAAATTAATTGGAAAATAAAAGTTACATTCTTGTTTCTTTTATTTTTACAGAATTTAATTCTGTGAATTTGGTTTAATTTTTTGTGTAGTGTAAATTCTAATTGATGATGGCTACTGAAACTAATGCCCAAACAAGTACTACTGTAGTGGCTACAATGACGCCAACCCCCTCTGCTGTTGTAACAGTACCGGTAAATCATGGAGAGAAGCCAGAGAAGTTCTCAGGAACTGACTTTAAAAGATGGCAACAAAAAATGTTGTTCTATCTTACAACTCTGAACCTGGCTCGTTTCCTCTGTGAAGATGCTCCTATCCTGAAAGAGGATGAAACCAACCGGCAAGTGGTTGCTGCGGTTGATGCTTGGAAACATGCCGATTTCCTTTGCCGGAATTACATCTTGAACGGACTTGACAACACATTATACAACGTCTACAGTCCAATCAAGACAGCAAAGGAACTTTGGGAATCGTTGGAGAAAAAGTACAAAACGGAAGATGCCGGCTTAAAGAAATTTGTGGTTGGCAGATTCTTGGATTTTGTAATGGTTTATTCAAAAACTGTGATCAGCCAAGTTCAAGATTTCCAACTCATTCTGCATGACATTCACGCAGAAGGCATGTCTCTTAGTGAATCCTTCCAAGTTGAAGCCTTAATTGAAAAATTACCAAAAGGCTGGAAGGAATTCAAGAACTACCTCAAACACAAGCGTAAATAAATTTCTATGGACGAGTTAATTGTGCGTTTAAGAATTGAGGAGGACAACCGCAATTCTGAAAAGCGGACTGGTAAGCATCCTATGGTGTCTAAGGCAAATGTGGTGGAACATGCTTCAAAAACCAAGAAACGAAAGTCTTTTGGAGAAAGTTCATCACAAGGCTCTAAAGGGGGAAAAAATAAAAAGTACAAGTTTAATGGAAAATGTTACATCTGTGACAAAGAAGGACATCGGGCCAAAGATTGTCGTAGCAAAGGCAAAAGCAAAAGAAGAACAAGCAAGAAGCCTGCTCAAGCCCATATGACTGAAGTGGACAAGATTTCCAATGGTGTAGATGACATCAATCTTTCTACAGTTGTTTCTGAGGCAAATCTTGTCAGAAATCCTAAAGAATGGTGGGTGGACACTGGTGCTACTCGCCATATTTGTGCCGATAAAAAGATGTTCACATCTTATTCTACAGTGGAAAATGGTGAACAACTGTTTATGGGCAACTCTTCTACTTCCAAAGTTGAAGGACAAGGAAAGATTGTACTCAAGATGATATCTGGAAAGGAACTCACTCTCAACAATGTGCTACATGTACCGGACATTCATAAGAATCTTGTTTCCGGATCTTTGTTGAGTAAGAATGGGTTTAGCCTAGTATTTGAGAGTGATAAATTTGTACTTACTAAGAATGAGATGTATGTAGGAAAAGGTTACATGTCTGATGGCTTTTTCAAGTTAAATGTAATGACCGTTGTACCCTCAGTTATTAATAATAATACATCTTCTTCTTACTTGCTTGAGTCTTCAAATTTATGGCATGGTAGACTAGGACATGTTAATTATGAATTTTTACGTAGATTAATTAATATGGAATGTTTACCTAAATTTGACATTGATTCAAATCATCAATGTGAAATTTGTATTGAGGCAAAATTATCTAAAACTCATTTTCATTCAATTGAAAGAAGTACGGAACCACTTGAACTAATTCATAGTGACATTTGTGATTTTAAATCAATTCAAACCAGAGCTGGGAAAAAGTATTTTATCACTTTTATAAATGACTATACTAGATATAGTTATGTTTATTTAATTTGAACCAATGATGAAACTTTGGAAACTTTCATTCAATATAAGAATGAAGTTGAAAATCAACTTGGTAAGAAAATCAAGAAGTTTAGAAGTGATAGAGGTGGTGAATATGAATCAACTTTTGGTGAATTTTGTAAAGAATATGGAATAATTCATCAAACCACCGCTCCTTACTCACCTCAGCAAAATGGAATTGCTGAAAGGAAAAATAGAACTTTAAAAGAAATGATGAATGCCATGTTAATCAGTTCTGGATTACCTCAGAACTTGTGGGGGGAAGCAATACTTTCTGCTAATTATATACTTAATAAAGTACCCCGAAAGAAAGTGAATCAAACACCTTATGAATTGTGGCATGGAAGAGTACCATCCTATAAATACTTAAAAGTGTGGAGGTGTTTGACTAAAGTGGCTATTCCTAGTCCTAAAAAGACTAAGATAGGTCCTAAGACCACTGATTGCATTTTCATTGGTTATGCCAAGAATAGTAGTGCATATCGGTTTTTGATTCATAAATCAGAACATTCCGAAATGCATGTAAATACTATTATTGAATCTCGGAATGCATCTTTCTTTGAACATGTATTTCCAAATAAGACTGGACAAGAGACTAGTAATAAGAAAAGATCTTTCGATGCTATTACTAGTAATGATCAAGAACAAGAGTTAGATCAAAATGAGGAAGAGGAACCTAAGCGTAGTAAACGTGCTAGAACCTCAAAATCTTTTTGTCCAAATTTTCTAACATTTTTGTTAGAAAATGAGCCTTTAACTTTTAAAGAGGCTATGTCTAGTCCTGAAGCTCCTTTATGGAAAGAAGTTGTCAACAGTGAAGTTGAATCCATCTTGCAAAATCACATTTGGGAATTAGTGGACTTGCCACCAGGTTGTAAACCTCTTGGGTACAAGTGGATTTTCAAAAGGAAAATGAAAGCAGTGGATCAATTGACAAATACAAGGCAAGACTTGTGGTCAAAGGATTTAGACAAAAAGTAGGTCTTGATTACTTTGACACATACTCACCAGTTACTAGAATAACATCTATTAAAATGCTAATTGCCATTGCATTTCTATACAATCTAGAAATTCATCAAATGGATGTAAAAATCGCTTTCTTAAATGGTGAGTTAAATGAAGAAATTTACATGGAACAACCAGATGGTTTTTCTATTCCAGGAAAAGAAAAGAAAGTGTGTAAATTGGTTAAATCATTATATGGTTTAAAACAAGCGCCAAAGCAATGGCATGAGAAATTTGACAAAGCAATGATGTCAAATGGATTTAAAATTAATAAGTATGACAAAAGTGTTTATATTAAAAACACAAACAAAGGTTATGTCATTGTATGTCTTTATGTAGATGATATGCTCATCATAGGTAGTAATAATGATATGATTAAATCTACCAAGAAAATGTTGAATAAACATTTTGACATGAAGGACATGGGCATTGCTGATGTAATTCTTGGTATGAAAATTACCAAAATATCAGAAGGATATGCTTTGTCACAATCTCATTACATTGAGAAAATACTTGACAAATTCAGCAAAGATGATGATCATCTTGCTAGAACACCTGTAGATGTTAATATGCATCTTTCTAAGAATGTACAGGAAAGTATTTCTTAATTAGAGTATGCCCAAATTATTAGAAGCTTAATGTACTTGATGAACTGCACTCGCCCGGATATAGCTTATGCAGTAAGTAAATTAAATAAATATACGAGTAATCCGGGAGTAGAACACTGAAAAGCTATAATAAGGGTTCTAAGGTATCTCCGATTTACTCGTCATATTAGGCTGAATTATACTAGATATCCAGCAGTACTTGAAGGATACTGTGATGCAAATTGGATATCGGATACTAGAGACTCAAAGTCTACCAGTGGGTATGTCTTTACTCTTGGTGAGGCGGCTGTATCTTAGAAATCTTCCAAACAAACTTGCATTGCTAGGTCTACTATGGAATCAGAATTCATAACTTTAGACAAAGCTGGGGAAGAAGCAGAATAGCTTCGCCATTTCCTTGAAGATATTCCAATATGGCCAAAACCGGTGCCTGCTATATGCATACATTGTGATAGTCAATCAGCTATAGGTAGAGCATGGAGTCATATGTATAATGGTAAGTCACGACACATTCGTCATCGACATAACACCGTGAGACAACTACTCTCTAATGGAATTATTTCCATAGAATATGTTAAGTCTAAAGACAACATAGCGGATCCACTAACCAAAGGGTTAGCAAGAGAGCTAGTTAAGAATTCATCGAGGGGAATGGGACTTAAGCCTATTAAATAAAAGTTACCATAACGGCAACCCAACTAGTTGATTGGAGATCCCAAGATCTAGGTTCAAAGGGACAACTGAGTTATGTATGACTCAGAAGGATCACTGGGAAGTCTTACTCCTACCCATTTCTTTGACGGAATAGTGATGTCTGCAACGTTTGAGGTTAAGTAAAATTTTAATGATTCTTATAACTAGGTAAACCTAGTGGAGTATGGCAGGATACTCTTCATAAGAATCACCTATGTGAGTGTGAATTGGGCCGGTTCTATGAGATTTGTGAAGGGCTACAATTCTCTAGAGCACTCATGAAAGACCAGGTTGTTCAGGGCCAAAATGAACACAATAGTGAGAACTAAACTGTGTCTGAGAATATATTGTGTGAGTTCTATTGTCTTGGTTTACACAAACGGCTGAACAGTTCAAGACATCTTGTTCACTGGTTAGCTAGTAAATCCGATAGTGTCTCACAATGGAAGGTTCAAAGCCAAAAGCTACCTATCCTTAACAAAATATTTTCAATTTCTGTACTCTCTGTAATTAGATCATGTTGTTGCATTTTCTCTCCGTCAAATTCCATTCATGTGGGGGATTGTTGGAAAATGGTTTAATATAGGCATATTTTTTAGACCAAATTTGAGTGGGCCCCAAACGTTGTTTGGAGTGGGTCTGAAGAGGTGAAGACAGAACGTCAAAACTATTTATGGGTGAATGGGAAGTTGACGTCGTTTTTCGAGTCTAACATTAATTTTTTAGATAAAATTCATTTGAATTTTTTCAATAAAAATTATTATGGGAATTTAATTTAATTATAAATTCAAATTTTGGATTCCTAAGTGGTTTCCTAAAGTTTGTAATTATGGAAATTTAATTTAATTCTAAATTCAAATTTTTGAGTTCTTAAGTGATTTCCTAAAATTTGTACCTCTTCCTTTATTTATTAAACTATACAAATCTTTTAATATATATATATATATACATATATTCTAATTGTTTAGTATATATATACCAAATAGTTTAATAATAAATTTTCCAAACAGGTGGAAGGAATCTGTTCCACTAACGGCTCACTTTTTTCATTTGTTTGAAATTTTGTTCTGACCAACGGTCAATTCATATATTCAAATTGTGAATAGTTTTGCACCTGTTGACTTCAGGGTTTGGTACCTGTTCGAGGCTTTGGAAATTTGTCTATAAATACAATTTGATTCCAGCAGTCTAGGGGTCGGAAAAAATTCAGTCTATTATTTTGTCTCATTGCTGTCTAATTTTTTCTCTAGTGCATTTATTCTTCATATTTAGTTTTAGAATAATTTAAAGAGAGTATAAATCGCAGGTTTAGTTCGCCGAACAAATTTGTTTGAAGTGCTTCTACAAATTTGTGAAGATCATTGTATCCTGGGAGATAGACACCACTCAACCGTAAGCACCGTAGCGGGGCGAATCTGTCTTAAGGACAGAGTGTCACACACTCGACTTGGTCTTGAATTATTTATTCGGTGCAACGTAATAAATTCTGTAAGATTTATTTTATTTTGTTTGATTTAATTTCAGTTTATTTTATTTACACAGAAGATTGTTCCAACACTAACAAGAATACGTTTTAGATTAAGTGTCCAATCAAGTATGAAAGACCTCCAATTATAACAACAGCTCCCACGTAATTCTAGTCTCATAACAAAAGTAGCATGGTGAGTTTGGCAAATAATATGGACCTAATTGGAAAACTATCAAACAATGCCCTATAAGGAGCATGTTCTCTCCCCAGTCTTCTTTTCCATACAATTGAGCATGTTCTCCCACATTCCTTCCTTCCTCACTCTCAAAGACATTAGAAGAACTATAGTCATCTGGAACCCCACCAAAATTGAATTGCTTCAAAGAGAACATTTCACTCATTGCCTCCAAATTGAAACTATGCAAAATTATCATAATTTGGTTTCTCATTCTAAAGGGTATCAGTCACATAGATATGGCAACTCCAGATTTTTGCAGAAGTGCAATGCTACAGACCCCCAGTGACCCAATGCCACGTGTCGGCTTGGAGTTGGCTAAAAACCAAAAAAAAAAAAAAAAAAACTGTTTTTTGGACCAATGGGAAGGGACCCCAGCACCCCCACTGGGGGTCCAAAGCTTTATTCATAAAATAATATAGATTGGCATAGTCTATCACCTAATTAATCAAGAACATCACTAATAGTTACTTTGATGTCGATGTGTTAGATGTCATTGTTGGGGCCTGCACGTTGGCAAGTAACAACTGGAACTATGTGAAATCATTTGAATTTGATAGCCACAAAACAATAATATTAAAATTTTCTTATGTAGATCTTTCTAATATACATCGAAGTAATGGAATCCAACCTGCTGTTGAATGACCGTGATCAAATATAAATTTTCTGGAGAAGTTTTCAATCAAAATGTCCTAAGAAATTCAGCCAGGAGGAAATAGACAAAATTCATGCATTGTTTTGAAACTAAAAATAGAAAATAAATAAAAAAAAAAAAAAAAAAAATTTGTTGATTGGAAGCAATAAAGTAACATAAACCTCGAATCAGCTGAGCCAAATACAATCATTTAATATAAGTAAGATTTTTTTTTCCCATTACTTGAAAACCATATTAACAACATGAATTGTGGAAACACAAAATATAAAAATTCTATTTTCTTCTCTTATCCTTGAAATTTCAAGGCAATTTAAGAAATGAACAAAGAAAGGTTACGTCTCATATGAGCAGAGACATGTAACAACATGATAATGTATATAAAATAAGAAGAAAGATTTAGAGAAAGCCAGATAGATGAGAAGACAATGATAGAAAAATAATAAAGCTATATAAAAGAAGATATGCCAATAGGAAGTCATCTGGGTGTTTCGAATACGAAGTGGTTGTTGTTTGTGACATTGTCTTTGAGAAGTTTCGAGAAGGCAACATATATGATATTTGTGTGGCTTTGGACTGTATGTTTCATTGTTCTACAGCAAAACTCCCTGGTTTTTGAAATTTGACGTCATGAGGCCAACCAATGAGTTTGGAAGATAACTGAGTCATTAAACGCCGGCCTCATTTGATTTGGACACCGGGCTTGTTTAGTTTGATTTATCCAACAATAAGAATCCGAACTTTCAACCATAGTTATCAAAACCAAATTATTGATCAAGCCAATTTAGTCGCTTCACGAGTCAACCGATTCAACTAGCTGCGTAATTAAAACTGGAAAATTAAAATTTACATATTAAAGAATATAAAAATACGATTAGAAAATGTAAACTACACTTATTAGGTCAATAAAACAAACAATAGACTGGTCATAGTAATAAAAATATATTAGTAAGATCAAAAGAATTTTGTAAAGGAATCCATCATAACTAAATGGAACATCTTATTCGAAAACTAGTTTATAAATTGTAGTCAGTTTATAACGGGCAATCCATCATATATTATTCCATCTGTCTTATGCACAAAACCCAGAACCCAGATTAATCCTTCATTTCATTTTAGGCATTTTTGTATAAAACTAAACTTTTGAATTTGATTATATTTTGATTACAGTTTATAATCAATTTTAAAATTTTTTGTATATATCTAAACCACCCAGTTTGATAGGTTTTTAAATAAACCAGCTAGCTGGCTCTCACAACTCAAAATGGTTCGCTAATATTTTTATCAATATATACGATGACTTGACAATTATAATTCAAAATCAACTAATCCAGTATATTTTCCACATTCATAGGAGTGCATTATGATATTTTTTGGGCATTTCCAACATTATCAATCCTTATTCCTGTTTGGCATTTTTTTAAAATTTCCAGAGTTTTAGCCCCGATTGGGTATAGAACCAATTGGCAATTAATGCCGGGTTACAATTTGATCAAAAATTAATGATGAAACACAATAACTATAAAAAATAATTTTAAATTTTTAAAAAAAAAAAACAGAAAAAGAAACAAGAAACAAGAGTCGTTTTCAATCCATCAATTTTCTATGCAATCAAACAAAGCAGATAATACCGAACAGCAATGTTACGTCATAGAAGAGCACAACTTTCTAACAAACAAGAATATAAATATTAGGAGAAAAAAAACAAAAAAATCACAGATGGGATGTCTTCGCATAAAAACAGAAACATGAAAAACAATGACAAATAATGAAATATAAAACGAGAAGAAAGAACAAGAGGAAGTGACTTACGTTGTGTTTGATTGAGAGATTTGAGAAGGAATTTAGGAAATTGAAAGAGACAAAGAAAGAATTTGTGAACAAATGTATGTATATTTTATTTATATTTTATCTTTTTTTTTTTTTTTTTTCAAATCTCTTCTTAAATCCCAACCAATCACAGGGTTTCAAATTTGTAGCGATTGTCGTTTGTGAGATTGCCATTGAGAAGCTCTGAGAAAGAAGAATGCAAGCTTGAGCTGGCTTTTGGCTGTCTGTCTACTTTGGGAGCAAGTATTTGGTGCGTTTGATTTGTATTTGTAGAGTAATTTTTTAGATAAAAAGTACGAAAACTTATTTGATTTGACTTTTTTCAGAAATAGTTTTGAAAAATTATTTTGGAGAGAGAGTTTTAAAAAAATTGATTGATTTGATGTGTATAAGAGAAAAAGTGATTTTGAAAAATAGTTAATCAAACAAAATTTTGAGATTTTTTTTGAAAAAATTTGTTTGATTTGATTACTCTTAAAAATTTGTTTATAGGAAGTTTTTCCTAAAATTTTTTTTTGAAAAACAAGCCAAACAAGGGATGTCTCAAACCAATAGGGTGATCCTGTAGAAAGCACATTTTTTCATTGGTGGGTAAACAAAAATAAATAAAAAACAAAAATAAAAAGCTTATCTCTTTTCCATCATTGGATTTGAAATGGATTGTTGGGTCCATTAGTCACTTTTAAATTTCATTTTTAAGATTTAAATTGTTTATATTTTAAGATTTTTTGAATAAATTATTTTGTAAAAAATTAAATCAATCGAATCACAGTAATTATATATTTGGATTAATCTTATATAAACTGTTTGTTTTTTTATCATTTATTTTTTTATACAAAATTGATCCAAATATGTGATTTTCTTTATGGGGATTTTTTTTTAGGTCCCTGGTATTAAGATTTTATAACATAAAGGACACCTAATATTTTCATAATATCTAAGGTCCCTCAATAACAATCCAAAGAAAATTCAACCAAGAGAATTTCTATAGACTTCCCAAAGATTTTCTCTCTAGAGAAATTCAGGTATTTCTCCGCACTTCCTAGAGAATTTCTCTGAACCTCCTAGAGATTTTCTCTCCAGAGAAATTCTCTCCACCTCTGCACTTCCCAGAGATTTTCTCTGGCTCAGATCGCTGCATTCTAGTGACGGCGTGGTAAAGATAGAGGCGAAGGTGAAGCCAGCGGCGTCGGAGATGAAGACCGAGAGAGGACAAAGGAGCAGAGAAAGAGAGAGGAATGTGCACAAAGAGAGAGGGTTTTGTTTGGATAGAATGAAAATCGGAGAGAGAGAGAGAGTCAAATTTATCAAATATATGCGTGTGGGTTTAGGGACCTTAGACCTCAAAAAATAATATTGTGGATTTATTTCATTATTAAAAATGGGAAAGGGACCTTAGACTAATTTTTCCTTGGGGATTTTTTTTAAGGTCCCTAGTATTAAGATTTTATAGCATCAATAACACCCAATATTTTCAAAATGTCTAAGGTCTCAACATCGATCCAGAGAAAATTCAACCTAGAGAATTTCTTGGGACTTCCCAAAGATTTTCTTTCCAGAGAAATTCTCTCTAGAAATTTCTCTGCACTTCTCAGAGATTTTCTCTGGACCTCCCAGAGATTTTCTCTCCAAAGAAATTCTCTGAACTTCCCAAAGAATTTCTCTGCATTTTTGACCAATTTTCTCTAGTTTGCGCATAATTTTCTCTGTATTTTTTATCAAACCAAAGAAAATTGAACAACCACCATTTTTATTTTGACCAATTTTCTCTGGACTATAAGACATTCAGACAACAATCCAGAGAAAATTGAACATCAAATTTATCAACAGAAAAACAGCTTAAAAGCACTAAGTTACAACCAAAGCATTTTAAAACTAAATACTACTAACCCTCCAACACCATTGTTGTTTACACACAAAAAAGAGCTACACAAAGAGAAATTTATAGATACACAAAAGAATATACCTTCACTTGTGTTGGAATCAAATTTCTCCTCAAAACCAACAGCACTATCAAAATTCTTCTCAATGTTCTTGACGCTCTCACTGATCTTATTCACAGCCCCAGAGAGATCAACGAAATTCTCCAATGAGACTTTCCCACCGAACCAAGCCATCTCCTAGACCCAATCCAAAATAACTTAATTCAATGATCAAATTCCCAGAGAAATTCTTTGCCTAGAGAAATTCTCCAGATAAATTCTGGGAATTTCTTGTGAACCTCAATCCAAAGTTTCATAAGCTCAAGATTCCTGAAGTTCTCTTAGCTGATCAAAGACAAAAAGATAAAAGAGGAGAGCAAAAAGGTCGAGCGAAGAAAGAGAGAGGATATGAGAGATAGGTATCCTAATTCCATAGAATCAAATCATCCTAATTAACTTAAACCCCAAAAATGATAACTGACAGTGAAATACCTGTGTGGCAGAGATGACAGACTCCATCATAAACAATGACTCGAGGTTAAAGGAGAGATGGTATGGTCACCTTCGCAGTCATAGTGGACAAGAGATTCTCTTTGGCGACATTGGAGGGCAGTGAAGAAGGTGAAGAGATTCGTCTTCTGATCATTAATCTCTGAAGAACACCTCTCACTTAGATCATGGTGGTTTGCGGCTTAGATCGCGGTGGTCTGGCTCAAATCGCGACATTCTGGCGACAGCGTGGTAGAGAGAGAGGCGAAGGTGAAGCCTACGGCGTCGGAGATGAAGACCGAGAGAGGAGAAAGGAGCAAAGAGAGAGAAATGTACACAAAGAGAGAGGGTTTGGTTTGGATAGAATGAAGATCGGAAAGAGTGAGAGAGAGAGAGTCAAATTTATCTGATATATGGGTGTGGGTTTACGAACCTTAGACATCAAAAAATAATATTGTGGATTTCTTTCATTATTAAAAATGGGCGAGGGACCTTAAACTAACTTTTCCTTTCTTTATCCGATCAACATAATTTTTTACAAAGATGATGTACTCAACAAATCTTAAAATATAAACTGTTCGAATTATTGAAACATGGCTCAAAAGTGGGCCTAATTGACTGAATAGCACTTCTCAAATTAGATTAAGGACCGGAGAGGAGTTTAATAAAAATAAAATAAAAATTTGAATATGAGAATTTTATTATGATGAAAATATATACCATATTGAAATTTTTATTATTTTTTATTTTTAATCTCTTGTACGTATATGTACATTGAAGAAGTATATATACAGAATGAATAAATTGGCGTGTGAATATAGAAGTTCTTTGATTTAAGTTGTTAAAATTCGTGTTCAAAAAAAAGTATATTTGTTAAAAATTTGATATAATATTTTACAAACCAAATTAGGTTTTAAAGATTACTAATTTAAAAAATTATAATTAATCTACGATCATCACATTAATTAAAATTATAATTTTAATGGTTGAATATATGAAATAGGAAAAATCCAATACTTTATGAGTAAAAAATAAAATGAATCCTTCAATTGATATGATTTTTTTTTTTTTTTTGAGCAAAGGAAATCAGTATATTAACGAGTCAAGACTGCTAGTAATGCAGCAAAGGGATAGGAAATCCAATTACAAGGGAGGTTGCCACCAAGGCAAGCTTGGGCTATCCAATGTGCCACCTCATTGGCATTCCTAGCACACCAAGAAAAACTTAGATTACACTGGCTAGCAAAACACCTAATATCATCTATAATAGTGCAAAACTCCTAAGAAGGGGCATCTTTTGACACACAAGTAAATAACTTTCCTGTTATCACCTTCAACATCCACCGAGGACAGGCCCAGGGAACTAACCATGAGACATGCAAGTCGAATAGCTAGCCCTTCTCCCTGTGTTGCTAAAGAAAGAACAACCTCACGAGCCAAACCGTCCACAAGTCAACCCCGGTCATCATGAATCATAACTGCAATGGCCCCTTTAGATGACATTGGGTGAAAAGCTGCATCACAGTTTACCTTCAAAAATCCACGAGCAGGAGGTATCCATATAGGTACCGTGCCACCCCTAGCCCCAACACTTACACCATTTTGCAGAGGTAAAGATTCTCGAGCTACAAGAAATTCAGCTTCCTCCCAGGTTGCTTTTGCAAGGACAAGGAAAGAATCAACCGGCACATAGTTAAAAGTGCATTCATTCTGGGCTTTCCCAATATTCCAACAAAGTCAAACAACATAACCAAGCAATTGCTTGCAGCTCTCTACCTCAATCAGCTATGTTCTGATATCACCAAGCCATTATGGGAAGGAGAGAATAGAGTGAAGCTCAACTTGGATGCCCAAACCACTCCTAAACCATACTGCCTTAGTCCAAGCATAACTAAAAAACACGTGTTCAATAGATTCTGAGGATTGAGTGCAAACCTGGCACATATCTGAAATTGAACATCTCCTATGGTGAAGATTCTATTTGGTAGCTAAGAAATTATTACACATTCTCCAAACAAAATGCTTGAGCTTTAGGGGAAGGTTGAGGCTCCGCACAAACGAGAAATTAAACTAATTTAATTGTTAAATTTCTAAGTTAATTTTGATTAAAAAGATTGAAGGATATTATGATTGACCAAGACTTAAATGAAATTGAATAATTAAATTGACAATTAAAATTAGGGTTTGAGATATTAATTTTTGAAAAAAATCCTAGGACAAAGAATTCACCACTAACCACATAAATGAAATTTAACATCGGCCATCAATTGCAATCCGGTTTGAAATACCCAATATTTCACAACTACAAGTTTGAAATATTGATCAAGAGAGTTGTTGCATTCAATGTACAGGCACGAATCATCCCCGAGTAGCACGAGGTGTTTGCTCTAAACTATGGTAGCAACACGACTCGTCTCTCATAGCATGACTCGTCTCGTACTTTGAACACAAACACAAAGAAAACTAATGTATGGAAAGTATTAAACAATCACAGAGAGTAAAAATACTTGAAGAGATGAAAAGAACAATTATTATAAACTTCTAAAACGTCTATACATTTATTCAAACCGTTTCACTATCAAAGCTTAAGAAAATCCCTTTACATGGCTAGGGTTTCATCAAAACCCTAGAAAAGAAGAGCCTAGCCACTCATGGAGGAGTGGGAAAAGGTGGAAAAGATGGAAGAGGTGGGAGTCCCCATGGAAGTTATCCTTCAAGCTTGAGGAAAAATCACTCCTTTCAAACCCTAGCCTCCATTTTCCTTCAAATAATTTTTGAACCCTAGGTTAGCCTATTCTTCTCCCTTTTATTCTCAACAGAACAGACACAAAATTCTGCGCACGTATCCCTATGTGGGTCGCTCGAGCGGTGGTGGGCCGCACGTGCGGTGAGGTGGTTGGCTCAGTTTTTTCACTTCTCACATGGAGAATCTACTTTCGCACCCTTTTTGATTGAATTTGCGTATTTCCTGCCAAATCTGTACAAGTGCACCAAACACATCATCTCCATCAAATAAACAAAATTGAAAGACTAAAAATGTAACTTAAGTGACCTCAATGTGGTACCTTTCAGCCTATATTACATCCCCCAACTTACATTTTGCTAGTCCTCAAGCAAAACAAAAGAAATAAGAAAAGTAAAATAACTCTAAGCCACTTTCGTAGGGATCACGATTGCATTTAGCATGTGCAACATACTTTTAAACCACAAGGTTACCCCAAGTGGACGAGTATAGTCTCGTGAGGGTTTCGTGAAATGATACCTACAAACATCAACATATTCATATCTGCTTAACAACAATTAACTATACTACTCCACCTAACAATCAATTTATGTGCCACTACAGTGTGATATTAAGACATGATGATTCATTAAAGGCACAGTGGACAAGCATGAAGGAATCTATTGAGCCAAAACCACAATTCAGTTAATACAAAAGTAAAGTCCCCTATACTTGTGAATGCTAGTAGATATATCATCAGTACCCTTGGTGTAAAGTGCAATCTCCATACTAGTTAACTGTCCACTATTATAGCCCAATATAACTCATAATAACCCCCAATATATACAGACAAGATTAAACTGTTGCAACCAAGATTCTCAAAAAAAAAAAAATTTAAAAGACTGTGCAATGTCCTGATCCATTAAGCTTTCTAATCAACCCATATAACAAGCATTGTGCCAATGACTCCCAAACCAAACAATTTTAGGGCACTAGGTGTGAAGACACCCCTACGGACTTAATAACTGGAATTGAAAAGGCTACGAATCTGAATAAGTCATTTTCCTTATTTTTGCTTAACTGTGTAATATCTAGGTTTCTTAAGCTTTCTAATTAACCCATATAGCAAGTATTGGGCACACATTTATTCTTTTTTCCAACCCTAGCTATTATCAATGATGTACACTAGGGATTATAATATAGAAGTCACCGCTATGATAGTGTGTTCATGTGAATCAAGGCATACTCATGATAAGTGTATTAATATCACAACCACAAGCAACTATCCTAGTGCTAACATCACATGCAAATTTTTACCCAATAAACCTTTTCATACAAGTTTACTATGTTTGCCAATTAACATATGTTTATATCACCACCTTATTAGTAACAAGTCAACATCAAGTGAAATAGCGCAATTAAGTGAAGCAAGTATAAACATGAATTATGAATTAGCAGCCAAGTAGAAGTACACAACAGAAAATACCCTCACCTCCCAACTTGGATATGACATTGTCCTCAATGGAAACAAATGCGAAGAAAATAGGAAAGAGAGAGAAAATATTACCAGATATTGTAGGTGCACCTCCAGCTAGGAAAATATGAACACAAATATATATATATATATATATATATATTGCTTTTGAGCAATAATAAAAAGAAATAAAATAAATAACATACATTAAAAAAATGAAACAATAACGAACAAAGGGACTAGGATTTGTGCCACACGTGCGGTGAGTTGTGCCGCACGTACGAAATTATTATTTTTATTTTTATTTTTAAAACCCAATTACAACCCAAAAACTTCAAACCATTTTTATCTTCATTGCCCATCTAAAATAAATATAGCATTTCGAAAATATCTAAATGCTCAACAAAGGTATAATCTTCATGCAAAAACCATGGGTACTACTTTTTTTCCTAACTATGTTTGTAACTTTTCCTATTCTCCAACAGGGTGATAGACTAGGTTGATTTAGTATCTACAATCGAGGCGCCTAAAGCTAACTCGACTTATGGGGTTACCATATAGAGTTCAAGCCGAGGTGGTTTTGAAGCAATCTCCACACACCTAGGTATTTAAACCAGACATTAGTATAGGAAATTCCAAACCTTTGTGTTCTAGGCTTTGCCATTCGAACTCTAGTTTCCACCGTCTCAATTGGTCTCCTAGGAACCCACTACAAATACAGTTAGATGGCTATACCAGACCGTTAGATGCCGTTCGGGCACGGCTAACATCAAAGGAATTACACCTTTAGAGGATTTAAAGTCTCCTAGACATGAAACACAATCACGCACACTACAAAAAACACTATTTTTGTTTTTTTTATTTCATTTTATTAATTAATTAAATTTTTTTTTTTGTTTTTTTGTGTTTTTTTTAAAGAGAAATACAATAGCATGCAATATATCTAAATATTTGTTAAACCAAAAACAAAAGCCTTTCCCCCCAACTTATATGACAATGGCCTCAATGGCATATACTAAAAAAGACCGACAAGAACAATAAAAGGAAAGGGAATTAAAACACAATAAAATATACATCCCTGAAATAATGTAGAGAAAGATGCCCCCAACTGGAAGGAAACTATACCTGCAAAAAGGTTAGAAAATAAACACAACAAATTTTTATTTATTTATTTATTTATTTATTTTTGTTTTTTTTTTTTTTTGTTTTTTTTTTTTTTTTTAGGGATTCAAGGCTTCATGTTGATCTTCCTTTAAGTAATCTACCTCAAACCAAATTTGTTAGGTCATACTCAGCAGTTCCATTCAAAGGTGTATTTATCTATTTGGTCCTGACACACCACACTAAAAACATACAAAATAATAAATAAAGAACTAAAACTAAAATGCTCAGGTTTCCTCCTGAGAAGAGCTAAATATATTGTCTTTAGCCAAATATCAACACAAACTTATTTTTTCCTTTTCTTCCAATTTATGAGATATGGGTCCCTATAATGAAAATAAATCAACCAGTCCAATAGTGTGGGACTAGGTTGTAAATGACTTGTGGGAGGATGATTAACGAAGTGGAGAAATATGTGTGTGAAAAGTATAGTAAAGAAATCTCATGGGTGGAAACAATAAGATCAAAACCAAGAATAAAATCCCACCCATTCTGATTTACTTTATCACTATAATTTTCTATAATTAAATCCCTATCAATTTCCTCCACATGAGAGGCCAAAACTATGGGAAGAGTTTTTGTCATATCTTTGGGTACAACGGTAGGCTCAAGTGACAAAAATACTAACTCCATATCAGTTGTTGGATCACTGGAGAGATGTGTTGTGGCTTCACTAGGTTCAATTTGAAACTTTTTAAAAATCTCACGGCATGCACTCTTATGAAAGTTTTGAACGAGTTGGTCAAAAGAAATCCACACCTCAGCTGGGAGCATCTCAAAATTTTCAGTTGACCACATTGTGTCTACAAATTGACTTGTTTGAGAATTCAACCCATTGTAAAAGAAAACAATGAGTTGAGTCATTTTGTAGCCATGTTGTGGACAAGCATCTACATAACTCTTGTATCGTTTCCAACAATGACAAAGTAACTCATCTACTTCCTGAGTAAAATTTAATATTTTTCTTTTGAGAAGAGTGAGATCAGATGGAGATTATGATTCTTTCCATTTAAAATAAGCCAACGTATTTATCCAATTCAAGGAGGCAAGAACGGCGCCCGTGCATACACCACTCACACACACGCACTAGGTTCCAACTCTTGTACGCTAAGTTATGAAAGCAAAATACCAAAGGAGAAAATACTCACAGCAATTTAACGAAAACGCTTTACTCGTCTTGCAAGTGCTTGACGTGTAGACCATTGTCTCTAACCTCCACTTGAGCTCTCTATGTTTAGCACTTTGGTGCTTTGCTTGCAAGTATTTGCTTCTTCTTTTTTTTAATACTTTAGTGTTGTGGTTTGTTTTTGAAGCTCGATTACGCTTTGCTGCACTTCAATGATAGCTCCACTTGCAAAAACTTTGCACACTTCACAACACGAAAGCATAAAATCCTAAACTAAAAATTAAAATAAAAATATAACTTTAAATTAATTAATTTTGCCAGAAGTCCACGGCAACGGCGCCAAAATTTGGTGGGTTGTTGCACACACCAAATATAAACACTAAACTATACCAAATTCTTTTAGAATGATGGCAAGTCCAAATATCGATTCACAGGGACAAACGAGAGATTAAACTAATTTAATTGCTAAATTCCTAAATTAATTTTGATTAAAAAGATTGAAGGATATTATAACTAAATAAAAATTAAATGAAATTGAATAATTAAATTAGGGTTTGAGATATTAATTTTTGAGGAAAATCCTAGGGCAAAGAATTCACCACTGTCACAACCCAAACCCGCCCCTGTAGGTTTAGCATCGTAACCGGCCAGTAATTCGTGGATTACCGAAGGCTTCTGAACAGATTAACAAATAGTAAGGGGCTGAGGAAGCAATTATACAAAATAGATAAGGTCCAATGAGCTATGATAACATACATGGAATAGAACATTTCAAAACTTATATATATACATAAGCATGCCAGTCAAGGACACCAATATTTATAAAATATTTACAGAAGTGAACTTCCCAAGACTTGACTTTACAAAGTAGTCACAGAGACTAGCATAAGCACAAAAATAACCATGGAAATAGACTTCAATCGAGACCTCCTCGGGAGGCAAAACGGTTGGCTGACAAAAACAGAAACGAAAGTCGTCAATTCTAGCCCTGGTCACACGCCGGCTCACCTACATATATAATATAAACTGTGAGCGAAAGCCCAGTGAACAATAACAGAGTAAAGGGGTTTCAATGAATGAGTCTGAAAAGATTCAGAAATCATAATTCAGTTTCATATTAAAATCATAATTTGTCCAGATCATATACAGACAGAAATCATAAGTCATGCGCAAGCATACGTGATACATCCATTAGCATTAACAGAACAGAATAGAACAAAACAAAACAAAATGTATACACGTGAGGTTACAAATAACCAATTCCGTAAAGGAACCTCCGAATCTGGGTAACAGAACATAACAGAAATATGCTGAGCCCCCGTGATGGGGCCTCCGGTATGGGTAACAGAGTGCTAATAGATTAAGTTCCATAAAGAAACCTCCGATACCGGGTAACAGCCAACAGATATCACATGATGCTAAGGATGTCACGAATACATATCAGAAATTGGACAATCATTCATTGTACAGAACATATCATTTCAGAAACCAGATCTCATTTTATCACACAGAAAATAAATACAGTGAAACATAACTTTACTAAGTTATTACTCACAGTTGGCCTTGAGACAGATAGACAGAGCAGATCGGTTAACAGTGTATGGCGCGTGACCTACAGAACACATAACAGATACACACTTGAAACATACTTTCGAATTGAACACAACCTGTTTCGTTTGCTCTTAGTGTGTTTCTAACCTTCAATCCTCATTATGGAGTCTTAAACATGGCCTAGGAATGCCTAGGATGGAATGAGGATGCAAGAATGCATTGGAAAACATTTCATAAAATTTGCTGAAATAAGGTCCACGCTCGAGCGTGGCTTTCCCCGCTCGAGCGGACATGCAGATGTTGAAGCTCCGCTCGAGCATGGACTTCCCCGCTCGAGCGGGCTGTAAAATTTGACAAAAGTGCTGGATGCAAGATTTTCACGCTCGACGAGCGCTCGACCTACGCTCGAGCGTGAGACTCAGAGTCTCGCTCGAGCGTGGGTTCCCCCGCTCGAGCAGACTGCAAAACACACAAACTTCTGCGTATACGCATTTCACGCTCGAGCGTAACTCTCGCCGCTCGAGCGAAATGCATGTACTCAGGGTTCACGCTCGAGCGTGAAAGTCCCCGCTCGAGCGTGGGTCAAATTTCTGGAAAATCCAGATTGACCTCCAAACATGAAATTCAACATTCAACCATCCAAAACTCATTTTTCTGGGCCAAAACTTTGGAAAACACTTGGTAACCCGTAAAATAACATGTTAAAAGCATCATTTCAAGAAATCATGGCCCAAGAGCAAACCAATTATGCACAAACTCAACTTAAACTTTATAGATGATCCAAAACATGACATGCATGTGCATTTTTGAGCTAAGGCTCTCTAAAACATAATCAAATGCTATCAAACAACATGAAACTCATTTTGTTTCCAAAATTAGAATGAAATCAACACATGCATGAGGAAATTTTTGAAACTCTTCCTTTAAAATGCCATGAAACATGCATGCATGCATGAATAAATCCTCAATTCAACATTTTAACTAGGGGTGAGCATGGTTCGGATTGGATCGGATTTGAGTAAAACCAGGACCAATCCGTTATCTACGGTTCCTGAAAAATTGGAACCAATCCAATCCGTTTAAATCATGGAACCAATCCGAACCAATCCATTTCAATACGGATTGGATCGGTTTAGGACCACGGATTCACATAATTAAATAACAAAAAAATATATATAACACTTTAATTTCATAAAAATATAAACATAGCGCTATATTAGTTCCACAATAGCAACATCTATTTCTATAATAGCGACATACTGTGCTAGAATTTAAACAACCATAAGAAAACTGGTTTCACCATAAGTATTTAGACCATTACAAATTAAAACTAAAAACTAACAAATAAAAGTAATAAAAGAAGATATTATACGATTTTAGGTTTGAGTTTAGATTTTATATAGAATAAGAGAAGATACTATGGGGGAGGATGTATAATAAAAATATATACTATTTGTATACGGTCCGGATCGGTTCCAATCCGGAACTGTGGGGTTCAAACCGGAACCAATCCGTGTACTACGGATTTTTAATTTTTCAATCCGGAACCGAACCACAGATTCAAAAAACCAATCCAAACCTATCGGATTGGACTGGACTGGATCGGATTACGGATTTCACGGATTCCTTGCTCAGCCCTAATTTTAACCCAATTCCTAGCTTTAGACAATAATTAGCCATGAACCATGAAAGAAACAATTCAAATTCAAGTTCAAGGGGATGAAATCTCTAACTTAGGACTTGAATTCTAGGTATAGGAGCTCAAATATGCAATTCTTCTTTAATTTCTTCTAAGTCTCCAAGCTAAATCTCCTGATGAACTCAAATTCTCCTACTCTCCCTCTCTCTCCTGAATTGGTCTAAGAAAGAATGAAGGAATGATGCAAAAAGATATAAAATCTATTAATGGCCTAAAGTGCCCACTAGTGGCAAAGATGCAATTAATTCAAGTTGATGTAATTTAACTTTATTTAATCATATCAAATCAAATTTAAATTAAATCTACCATAAAATCACATAAATTCTAATTAACGCATAACACTAATCAATTTCGAAATCGGGCGCCGATAAGGCTTTCAATTCGCAGTTCAAAGTCAAAACATGAACAGATCGTTCTACACCGAACAGATAGAACACAAAAATTGAACAACACACATGTAAATAAATTCCAAATTCCTCTTAATCTACTGTTAGGCATAATTAAGTGTGAATTAACATTAATCAGAGGTCGGGGTTATTACAACCACTAACCACATAAATAAGATTTAACATCAGTCATCAATTGAAATCCGGTTTGAAATACCTAATATTTTACAACTACAAGTTTGAAATATTGATCAAGAGGGTTGTTTCATTCAAACTACAGGCACAAATCATCCCCGAGTAGCACGAGGCGTTTGCTCTAAACTATGGTAGCAATACGACTCGTCTCTCGTAGCATGACTCGTCTCGTACTTTGAACACAAACACAAAGAAAACTAATGTATGGAAATATTAAACAACCACAGAGAGTAAAATACTTGAAAAGATGAAAAGAACAATTATTATAAACTTCTAAAACGTCCATACATTTATTCAAGCCGTTTCACAATCAAAGCTTAAGAAAAATCCCTTTACATGGCTAGGGTTTCATCAAAACCCTAGAAAAGAAGAGCCTGGCCACTCATAGAGAAGTGAGAAGAGGTGAAAGAGATGGAAGAGGTGGAAGCCCATATGGAAGTTGTCCTTCAAGCTTGAGGAAAAATCACTCCTTTCAAACCCTAGCCTCTTTTTTCCTTCAAATAATTTTCAAACCCTAAGTTAGCCTATTTTTCCTCCTTTTATTCTCAGCAGAACAAACCAAAAAAAAAAAACACTGGTGGTGTGATGGCAATGGGGTTTTGAGTGATTCGTGTATGCATGCGCTATTTGATGAGCGTTGATATAATAGTTCCATGTTTTTGGTTATGTTGGTTGTGTTATTTTATGCAAATATGTCTACATCATCCTGCCGAGCACCCAAACGGCCTCGCAATGCTAACATCGCCACTAGGGATGTGCCAACCGACACTTAGGCCAACAAACCAATTGCCTGTGACGCATCATTTGATGTGGATTTCTTCCGGTGCCATCAACCCACTGCGTGGAGTGTCCGACAACTTGAAGACCGAGGCCTCTTGGGCATCTGCACCATCACTGAACCGGCATATCCTCATATTGTGCGAGTCTTTTATCAGAACATGTACACTGGTGACGAAGCCCCAAGAGCATTTAATTTTTATTTTTTTATTTTATATATATATATATATATATACTACAAAAAATTAGCTTACACCAAGTTAGCATGAGACAAATTGACAAACCCAAATATGAAATACAAGGAATAAATAAGTAAGAAAATAAAATAAAATAAAATAATCTAACCTAAGTTAGTAGAAGAAAACAAAATAAAAATTCAGAAAATAAAAATAAAAACTAAACCACTAAGCAATTAAACTAACAATTAAATCACTAAGTAAAAATAAAACTAAATCACTAACTGAACAATTAAAACAAAAATAAAGACAATCCACTAACCAATTAAACTAACAAGAACTACTAAATAAACAACTACAGTATATAAAAATAGGCTACAATAAGCTAAATTATTACTATCATTATTATTGATTTTTTTTTTTTTATGTTTGGGCCACACGTGCGCTAGAGATAGCTGCACGTGTGGTGGGTCTATTGGTGCACGCCCAACAGCATTTTTTTATTTATTTATTGTTGTATGTGAGGATGAACATGATGATGAATAAACCTCAAAAACAACCATTAAACTACTATATTATAAGTGAAAACTAAGAAATCTAAACAAAAATAGAGTGATTACCTTAAAAAAAATATATGAAGAAGATGATGTAGATCCGCTGGAAAAAAAATGGTCGCTGAAGAGAGGGTGCTGATGAGTTAAAGTTGAAGGAAGAAGGAAGAAAAAGTTGGTGATAGTAGGTTGGATGGAGTTTGTGGGTTTGTGGGTTAAGAGAGAGAGAGAGAGAGAGAGAGAGAGAGAGAGAGAGAGAAGAAGAAGAAGAAGAAGAAGAAGAACATGAACATGATGAGAGGTAGAGAGAGAGTGTAGCTGGGAAAGTGATGGTCAACAAGTGGGTCTAGGGTTTTCTCAACGATTTTTTTTTTTTTTTTGGGTGAAGAAATAAAAAAAATTAAATAGATAATTTTTTTTTAAAAAAAACATAAAATCTGTAGGTTTTTATTTTTCTTTTATTTATTTATTTATTACTATTATTTTTTTAAGAGAAATAAAGTAAGTAAAAAATAAATAAATAAATAAAAAGTAAATAAAGAAACTACACAACTTTTTTTTTAAGAAATAAAAAAATAAGTAAATAAAAATAAATTAATCAATTAAAATAAAATCTGCAGGTCTTTTTTTTTTTTTTTTTAAGGTTGCACAAGCGCTAATTTTTGGCTGCTCCAGTGGTATTCACGCAGAATACTTTTGGGCCTGGGCTGCTCGTGCGGCTTGCCCTTCTGCTCGTGCGGCTTGCCCTTCCGCTCGTGCGCCCTGAGTGGGACTTCTGCTCGTGTGCCCGTATGGGCCGCACATGCAGTCTGTTGCAATATTTTTTTATTTTTTTTTTAACTCATGTACAACCCAAAACAAGAAAAACCCAGAATAATTCAAACCATTTCTATCTTCGTTTCACATCTGAAATAAATATAGCACTTTGAAAATATCGGAATGCTTAAGGTATAATCTTCGCGCGACAACCACGGGTACTGCTTTTCTCTCAAATAATATTTGTAACTTTCCCTATTCTCCAACAGGGTGACAGACTTGGTTGATTCGATATCCAGAATCGAGGTGCATAAAGCTAACTCGACCTATGGGGCTGCCATACAGAGTTCAAGTTGGGGTGGTTTTGAAGCAATCTCCACACCCCTAGGTATTTAAACGAGACTCTAGTCTCGGAAATTCCAAACCTTTGCGTTCTAGGCTTTGCCATTAGAACTCTAGTTTCCACCGTCTAAGTTGGTCTCCTAGGAACTCACTACAAACATAGTTAGGTGGTTATACCAGACCGTCAGATGCCATTCGGGCACAGCTAACACCAATGGAATTACACCTTTAGAGGATTTAAAGTCTCCTAGACGTCAAATAAAGCACAGCAAGAATAAAGAAAAATAGAATAGAATAGAAAGAAAAGAAAAAAAAAAGAAAAGAGAACAAGACATCAATCTCTTAATCAAAGTAAAAAGGGTCCATCAAAGTAATGGACTCAATCATATCCCCATTCCCAATCCCCTCTATATACGGCCTCAGTCTTTGGCTGTTCACTTTAAAAGTGTGGTCATTCCTTGGATCTTACACCTCAACGGTGCCATGAATAAATGCCTCTACAACCACAAAGGGACCATCCCATCTTGATCTAAGCTTATCTGGAAAGAGTCTCAATTTTGAGTTAAAAAGCCTTACTTTTTGGCCGGGTTCAAAGGATTTTCTATTAATGTACTTATCATAGAATTTCTTAGTCCGAGTTTTAAAAAATTTCGAACTCTCATATGCATCATTTCGAATTTCCTCCAACTCATTGAGTTGTAATTTTCGGTTGAGCCCAGCTGCCGCTATATCGAAGTTAAACTTCTTTATGGCCCACAATGCTTAGTGCTCAAGTTCAATCGGGAGGTGGCAAGCTTTGCCAAATACCACCCTATATGGTGACATCCCAATGGGTGTCTTATAAGTAGTGCGGTAGGCCTATAATGTATCAATCAAACATTTTGACCAATATTACCTATCTGGCCTCACCATTTTCTGTATTATGTGCTTCACCTCCCTATTAGAGACTTCCACTTGGCCACTAGTTTGAAGGTGGTATGGAGTGCCAACTTTATGAGTGATAGAGTATTTCTTAACTACCGACTCAAAGAACCGATTACAAAAATGCGTACCCTGATCACTTATTATGGCCCTAGGAAACCCAAAACAACTAAAGATGTTTTCATGCAAGAATTTGATTACTACTTTATGATCGTTTGTTCAGGTATCTATCGCCTCCACCCACTTAGACACATAATCCACTGCCAAGAGAATATACTTAAACCCGAACAATGACGGGAAAGGGCCCATAAAATCAATCTCCCAAACATCAAAGATCTCTACTACAAGAATATAAGACATTGGCATCATATCACGATGAGATATCGAACCCATTTGCTGACAGCGCAAACAAGTTCTACAAAATTGATGGGCATCTTTGAAAATGGTGGACCAATAAAACCCGCTTTGTAAAACCTTGACGGTCGTTTTATGCCCACTAAAATGGCCTCCACATGCAGAAGAATGACAAAATGTAAGAATGCTATGCACCTCACTCCCCAGCACACACCGTCGGATCACTTGGTCGGAGCAATATTTAAATAACTCTGAATCCTCCCAAAAATAATACCTGACCTATGAAAAGAATCAGTCTTTGTCTTGCTTGGACCAATTTTGAGGAATTTGCCCAATGGTTAAGTCATTCACAATATGTGCAAACCACGGGGGGCTCGCTCGTGACACCGCAAGAAGTTGTTCATCCGGAAATGAATCATGTAAAGTTAAAATGTCACTATTATACTCAACAAGGACTCAGGAGAGGTGATCCACCACCACATTCTCAGATCCTTTCTTATCTCGGATCTCTAAGTCAAATTCTTGAAGCAACAATATCCATCTAATTAACCTAAGTTTAGTCTCTTTCTTTGATAGTAAATACCGCAAAGCGGCATGATCAGTGAAGACTATGACCTTGGAGCTTAGGAGATAGGACCGAAATTTATCTAATGCAAAGACCACAGCTAACAACTCTTTCTCGGTAGTAGTGTAATTCAATTGTGCATCCAAGAGAGTGCGACTAGCATAGTATATAGCATATGGTGCCCTATTGCTGGACTTGCCGGGCTGCGGAGGCTTGGTGAAGGGAATTATCACTTAAGTTCTCAAATAGTTGTCATGCCTTGGCGTCATTTTTGGACATGAATGTCCCACCACAAGAGGTATCCACCATTTGGCGGTGAGGCTTAGTTAAGCCATAGTAAAATGTCTGAACAAGTTGTCAATCAGGAACTTAGTGGGAGGGACACTGTTGGAGAAGGTCACGAAGCCTTTCCCAGGTCTCGTGAAATTGCTCGCCATCAATTTGAGCAAAACTGGTGATGGCTCGCCTGAGTTGGTTGGTCTGACCAATGGGAAAATACTTCTCTAAAAACTTTTGCTGTAATTGGTCCCAAGTTGTGATAGAATTAACAGGTAAGGAGTTCAGCCAGTATTTGGCTTTGTCCTTTAATGAAAATGGAAACAAATGCAACGTTAGGGCCTGATTGGTGAAGTTCTAGATCCTCACTGTAGAGCAAATTTCTAGAAATTCATGAAATATTTATAAGGGTCATCATGAGCAAGTCCATGGAATGGTGGGAGCATTTGTATGGTACTGGGCTTAATCTTATAATGAGTAGCAGTGGTGTCGGGTAACTGGATGCATGATGGTGATGTATATGCAGTGGGTGTGAAGTAATCCTTAAGGGTCCGATTGGGCCCATTTAGGCCATTCGGGTTCGCCATCTCTAATGGCCCGTAGTATGGATATGAATATTCAAGCCTAGGAACACGGGCAGAGGCTCTAAGTTTCCTAAGAGTCCTTTCTAGTTCAAGGTCCAAACTCCACAATTCAGGGCGACAAGAATGACACTCGTGCATACACTAATCACACACACACACACACACTAAGTTCCGACTCTGTGCACTAAGTTATGAAAGCAAAATACCAAAGAGAGAAATACTCACAGCGATTTAATGAAAGTGCTTTACTCGTCTTGCGGGTGCTTGACGTGTAGACCGTTGTCTTCAACCTCTAATTGAGCTCTAACTATCTTTTTAGCACTTTGGTGCTTTGCTTGCAAGTGTTTGTTTTTTTATTTTTTATTTTTTTTTATAACACTTTAGTGCTGCGGTTTGTTTTTTTAAAGCTCGGTTGCGCTCCTCTTGCACTACGGTGATAGGCTCCACTTTCAAATGCTCTGCACACTTAGCAACACTAAAAAAATTATAAACTAAAAATTAAAATAATAATGTAACTTTAAATTAATTAATTTCTCCAAAAATTCCCGGCAATGGCGCCAAAATTTGGTAGGTCATTGCACACAACAAATATAAACACTAAACTATACCAAATTCTTTTAGAATAATGGCAAGTCCAAGTATCAATCCACAGGGACAAACGAGAAATTAAACTAATTTAATTGTTAAATTCCTAAATTAATTTTGATTAAAAAGATTGAAGGATATTATAACTAAACATGAATTAAATGAAATTGAATAATTAAATTGACAATTAAAATTAGGGTTTGAGATATTAATTTTTGGGAAAAATACTAAGGCAAAGAATTTACCACTAACCACATAAATGAGATTTAACATCGGCCATCAATTGCAATCCGGTTTGAAATACCCAATATTTCACAACTTCAAGTTTGAAATATTGATCAAGAGGGTTGTTGCATTCAATATACAGGCACGAATCATTCTTGTAGCACGAGGCATTTGATCTAAACTATGGGAGAAACACGACCCGTCTCTCATAGCATGACTCCTCTCGTACTTTGAACATAAACACAAAGAAAACTAATGTATGGAAAACATTAAATAATCACAGAGAGTAAAATACTTGAAGAGATGAAAAGAACAATTATTATAAACTTCTAAAACGTCCATAGATTTATTCAAACCGTTTCACAATCAAAGCTTAAGAAAAATCCTTTTACATGGCTAGGGTTTCATCAAAACCCTAGAAAAGAAGAGCCTAGCCACTCATGGAGGAGTGGGAAAAGGTGGAAGAGATGGAAGAAGTGGAAGCCCCTATGGAAGTTGTCCTTCAAGCTTGAGGAAAAATCATTCCTTTCAAACCCTAGCCTCCATTTTCCTTCAAATAATTTTCGAACCCTAGGTTAGCCTATTTTTCTCCCTTTTATTCTCAGCAGAACAAACCCAAAATTCTGCGCATGCATCCTTACATAGGCTGCTCGAGTGGTGGTGGGCTGCACGTGCGATGACGTGGCTGGCTCGATTTTTTCGCTTCTCGCACAGAGAATCTGCTTTCGCACCCTTTTTTATTGAATTTGTGTATTTCCTACCAAATCTGTACAAGTGCACCAAACACATCATCTCCATCAAATAAACAAAATTGAAAGACTAAAAATGTAACTTAAATGGCCTTAATGTGGTACTTTTCGGCCTACATTAGTAGCTAAGAAATTATTGCACACTCTCCAAACAAAATGCTTGAGCTTTGGGGGAAGGTTGAGACTCTGCACAAATTTCTAGTTTGAATCACACCAGTGGGTGGAAGAGGATGGTAGATATGCTGGGGGATCTACTGTCAAACGTAATGCACATTGATATCCAAACTTGATTGTATAAGACCCTATAGAATTATGATGCTAGACCAAAACATCTTTTTTGTCCTCTATTGAAATTGGAATCAAGGCAATGGCTTCGTGTTCTTCACAGTAGACTAAGTTGCTAATCTTCTGATGGTCTCAATCCTTGAGGATGGGATTTACGACATCTCTGACAAGGGAGACCGAAGTATCAGCTGGCTTAGGAGACTTGATCTTGAACTCACCCACAGTGGGGATCCACCTGTCATCCCAAAATTTAATTGAAGCACCATCATGCATTTGCCACCGTAACCCGTCACAAAGGATCTCACAACCTTGAAGAATACTAGACCAATCCCATGATGCTTGAGCACCCCACGAAGCGTGCATAAAGTCTGAAGTGGGGTAATAAATACCCTTCATAACTTGAGCAAAGAAAGAACATGGAGAATTTAGAAGTCTTCAACCTTAACGCGCAAGCAAAGCTTTGTTGAAAGCTGTCAAATCCCAGAAGCCAAGGCCACCTTTGGTTTTAGGAAGGGTCAATTTTCCCAGCTAGCCCAATGAACACCCCCACCTCCCGGGTCCCATTTCAACCAAAAGTTATGAATATAGGAATTGATCTTATCACACAATTTTTTAGGGAATAAAAAACATGCCATAGCATAGGTTGGAATGGTTTGGGCAACCACTTTGATAAGGGTCTCTCTACCCGCTTGAGATAAAAATTAGGCTTCCCAGCCACTAAGCTTTGAGAGCACCCGTTCACATAAGTATGCATAAGCCTCGGATTTGGACCGGCCCCAACAAGACGGTAGACCTAGATATTTAGCACCAATGTTAACAAAAGAGATGCCCAAAGCCCCACAGATTTGGTGTTGTGAAATAAGAGTGTGTTGGTTGAAAACTGAACACCCGATTTGTAAATGTTGATTGTTTGGCTCGAGGCATCCCCATAGAGCTTCAAAACATTGAGAACTTCTCTGCATTGCTCCACATCTGCTTTAAAAAAAAGAATAGCATCATCGGCGAATAGAAGATGGGACGAGATAGGGCAAGATCACCTAATTTGTAGGTCAGATAAACAATGCTCGAAAACACTTTTATTAATTAACTGAGACAACTCTTCAATCAAAAGGAGAAATAGGTATGGCAACAAAGGATCCCCTTGACGAAGACCTTGTGAAGGCTTGAAACTGGTTCGTTGAGCCCCATTGACAAAGATCGAAAAGGACACCGTAGTGATGCATTCCATAACCCAATCAACCCAAGTTGGACCGAAGCCCAATTTTACCATCGCAGCTCAAAGAAACCCCCATTGCACCTTGTCATATGCTTTATTAAAATCCAACTTCAAAGCCAAGCCAGCCACCTTGCCGTTACGAAGTTTCAAAGCGTGAAAAGCCTCATGTGCAATAGTGATGTTATCTTGGATAAGCCGCCCAGGCACGAAAGCAGATTGTTGTAGGGAAAAAATAACGCCGAGCACCTCTTTAAGTCTATTTGCGAGAATCTTAGTGATAATCTTGACATGAAAATTACAGAGACTTATGGGCCTGAACTGTGATAGTTTCTCAAGTGTATGGACTTTAGAAATAAGTACCAAGTTTGTACGATTCATTTCCTTAAGTAAGAACCCGTTCTGAAAAAAACTCCTCACATCTACACAAACATCACGCCTACTACATCCCAAAATTGGTGATAGAAATAACCCGGGAAACCGTTAGAGCCAGGAGCCTTCAAGGACCTAAGTTGGAATGCAGCTTCCTTGATTTACAAGTCAGATAACTCCCAAATCAAACGGGAATTCATGGCATTAGTAATCACAGAGTCCATCACATCCACGGCTTCCTCTATGCGACTAGGCACCTCACTGTTGAAAAGTTGACGAAAGTAACTAAATAAATAGTTGTCAATCTCACCATCAGTCAACCACACCCCTACCTCCATTTGTAATTTAACCAATTGATTCCGCTGACGCCTCTGGTTGATTGTAACATGAAAGAACCTGGAATTCCTTGTCTTGGTTACTCAAGTTTGGGACTAACATTGGTTGCCCTTGATAAACAGAGAGTTTATGGCACAAAGAGTCCAACAAGAGTTTATTGTTGCGAAACTCCTTTATACTCCACTCTTGGAGGTTTCTGCCAACAACTTTTCATTATTTGCACCAGCTGGTACATCGCAAACCCCGATTCCAAGCGTTGCAATATGGATTGAATTATGTGAGCACATCCAGAATTAGTCACCCAGATAGACTCAAATTTAAAAATTCAAGGGATCCTTTTAGGGGGCACACAACAATTGTGAATCAAGGGGCAATGGTCTGAGCTAATACAAATGTCATGAGATACTTGAGCAAAGGGAAATAAATTCCGCCAGTCCATCGTAGCTAGACCACGATCTAATCTTTCCTGAACATTTTCCACACTAACCTGATTATTAGGCCAAGTACAAGCATTACCTTTGAATTCCAAATCAACCAAATCACATTTAAAGATCATCTCTTGGAAATCCACTAAATGTGATCTACTGCATTCATCTTCACCTTGTTTCTCCCAAATTGAAGCCACTTGGTTTAGATCCCCCAGCATAAGCTAGGGGTACTAATTTTCATTTGCCATTTTAATGATGTGTTTCCACAACTCCTTCCTCGCTAGAGGTTGAGGATGAGCATAAACAAATGTCGTAACCCAAGGAGGATACCCATTACCAGAAACAACACATCTGATAATGTTCTTAGACTTCAAACGAACATCCAACTGAACCTCATCTGTCCACCAGAGAGCCAGCCCACCAGAAAGACCAACATGGTCCACATAACAACCATGAGAGAATTGAAGCCTACGTCGAATTCTATCTATCTTCGTAGCTTTATTATTGGTTTCCATCAGAAAAACCACAATAAGGCAATGGGTTATACATAACCCTCATAAGATTTGGACTGTCAGGGGACACCCAAACCTCTGACAGTTCCAACTGATCATCAGCATGGGGTGAATGGCTGGATAGGGCCAGCCAAACCCTCTACATTTTGAACATCACCACCATTACTAGGAAAAGTACTTAAAACTTGTGAACAACAATCATCAATGTCAAAATCAAGAGTTACAAAGATAATCGCACTCGAGAACACAACCTTGTGTAGACACCCCATTTTTGACAGCCCTCAAGACTTGGGTGCCACTAATTGATCACTCAATGATGAAAGTTATGTTGTCCAAACGTTCGAATTCTTCAGCAAGAAGAGCTTCTAAATCCTAACCTTACACCCCATTTTGGGTGAAAACTATTTTAGACCTTAAGATCCTCTCTTTCAAAATATTTTTCCGAATGTTTCTACAATGTTCTGAGGCTCACATTTCGTAAAAATTATACTTTTCGGTAAACCGAGCAACGACAAAGTGGAAATAAAAGGGAGAGAGGTGAAATCTTTGAAGAATCTTTAAAAACTTCTTATTTAGAGGTTTGGAGTTGAATAAAATTAGAGGAAAGGAAAGAAAACTAGTTGGGGAAGAAGTTGGGCATGAAACCGTTGAGAGAGAACTAGACAACCTCACTAAATTAGACCTATCCTTTTGTACACTTGGACTTTAGTTATGAGGCCACCACCATTGGAAATTGGACTTCGGGGGCTTCATTTTAGACTCAAGAATCTCCTAAAGCCAAGTCCGGATGAGGGAGATATGGTTGTTTGAAGTTAGGCATCAATCCAATTAAGATAGAAATGAGAAATCTTCACTAAAATAGTCATATCTCTTAGCACACTTAGAATTTAAATGTGAGGCTGCCACCATTGGAAAGTAGACTTCTGGGGTTTCAATTTAGACTCAAGAATGACCTAAAATCGAGTCCAGATGAAGGAGATATGCCCATTTGAAATCGGGTTTAAAAGTAGATTTTTGGTGGCCGGCCGGACACCATTGGTGGCCGGCAATTCACACTTTTGGCCGGCCGGCCACTAGTGTAAAACCCAGATATTTTTGCAAGCTATTTCCACAAAGCTCCAATTGTCCCTTTTTTGATATTTTTGACCTAAGGCTCATGTTTTCTATATATAGAAGGCCTTCTTTATTGGTTTCAAGGTTAGAAACATGTAAGAGTGAGGAAATAATTTTGGAAAAATCCTCTCTCTACAATTCTCTCTCTCCCTTTCTATTTGCATAGCCTTTGCCCAAACACTCAAAACTAAACCTAGAGAGCTTCTTGCTAAGGCTATTTGAGCTTGAATTTGAGCTCTTGGAGCACTTGAGAGTGTGAAATTAGTGGTTTATGACTTAAGGGTTCATTCCTCTTCAAGAGGTATACCTTCTCTTGCCTTTGTATCATCTTTACACCACTTGTTTTCCATCTTTTCTTGTTGTTTTTAAGCTCTTTAAAACCTGTATTTTTAGGCTGAAACTTGTGGTTAAAGGCTATTAAAAGTTGAGGGGTGGTTCACTCTTCTTTATACCTTGTTCTCAAGGTCTTTTCCCTTGTGTTTCCCACATTTGCATTATCTTTTTTTTTTTTTTTTTGAGCTTTTAAACACTGATTTTCAGAATTATTTCAGTGGCTAAAAATATGTTTTGAAGTCCAAATTTGGAGGGGTTAGCCTCCCCTCCTTGTGTTTTGCTTACTAGCCTAGCTTGTGCCATGTTTTAACTTATTAATCTAGCTATTTTTGTCTTGATTCCAGCATGTTTTAGGACTATTTTAGACTGTTTTAGCACTGTTTTTGGTTGATAGTTGCATTTGAGCTTTGTTTTACATGTTTGTAGTGTAATTGTCCTAATGAGTTTGGTGTTCTAAGCCTTAGACACCATCTTATTTGAGTTGATTGCATTTATTTATGACTTTCCATATTTGTGATCACTCTTAAATCACCTCTGCAACCTCCCTCTATTCTTGGCTTTTGTTTTTCTTTGAAAGTGGTTTCAAATCCTTTATTTGTTTGAGCATGAGATTGAGATGTCATGTTTAATGATTTAATCCCTTTGGGTATTCATTACCAACGATATGATGTCTCTTTCATGCCCAAGACAACACTTGGTTTGAGCCCTCTTTCCATTAGAGGACTTAAACTCACCATTGGACTCAATGAATTAAAGAATGGTTGATAATTAAAATGGAGTAATAAAATTGAGGCTAAAATGGTGCAAGATAATAAAAAGTGTTGTGTTCAATCGAACGTTAATTAAATACATGGAAGCTTGAGCCATTTCATACTCATTAGTGATGAAATGATTCAAGTTTCCAAGGTCACCACTTCCCTTGATCAATTCATGAAAGAGTGGAAGTTTGAGTCTTATTTTGTTGCATTTATTGAACTTGCACACTTTGGTTCATAAGCCATCATGCAATGAAATTGTTTGAGTTGATGGTTTGTGGACCAAGTTTACTACTCCTTTGATTTGTTCATGAAAATGCGGGGTAAGTTGTGCAGACAACCCTTGACAATAGCCTGTACATGCTTTGTTTGTTCTTTGTTGCAGCAAGGTGAATTAGGCAGCAGTGGCCGGCAGGCCACCTTTGATGGCCGACCAGTGTGTTCTTTGAGCAAAGTAGAGATATTCTGGAAGTAGGCAAAGGTGTTAGTGTTCTATTGCACAACAGAGACCTTCCGGAAGCAAAATAGTGGCTTTTCGGGTGGAAACCGAGCACGTGCATGAGAATTCTTCGCACACCGAGCATGTTTAGTTTAAATGTTTAGCTTGGCTATTCATTGTAGTTAATTAATTTTGATATGTGTCGTAATTAATTAGTTAGTTAACTAGTTATTTGATTTCATTTTGTAATTATTTTAGTTAACTAGAATAGTTAATCTAAGTGTTGTAATAATTAATTAAGTAGTTTAGCTAATTTCATTCGTTTTGTAATAATTAGCTTAGCTTTAATTAGTTAGCTAGTTAGTTCATTTAGACTCTCCTTCGTGAGAGCGTGTAGACGCGCCTGAACGTCCCGGGAAAAAATCCCGTTTTGTTCATTGGGCTTGCTACAGTGCGGACTCAAATGTCACGGTTCTGAATCTAATCCCACAAAGTGCAATGCAAGACCGATAAATCACTAAAGAGTCCAAATCCGGTAAATTGTTTTGAAAAACAGATTTTTAGAAAGAAGTGCCAAACATGGACTGCTTTGCCAGATACAGAGTCGCCACCTAAATATTTTATTTTGGGGGAATTTAGGAAACCCTGACTCGTGCCTAAGGCCACGTGTCCATCATCACTAAAGTTGCCTCGGCTCGGGAACTTGGGTACAATTGGGGAAGGTCATTTCATGAGCACCCTCGCTCGCCCGATCGAAGATCGGCCACTACTAAGCATGATACCAAGTTTTTAAAAATACATGTGCTCTTATTCCGGTTTATTAGCCTAGAATTACTATGTGATGCACACAGCATACAAGTATAGACTGGATTAACTAAGTTGGAACAAAGCATCGCATATCCGTTTGTTTTGAAAATGGATTGAAGTTTGCTACTCGCAAGTAGGCTAAAACACGGGTTTCGACGAATTATTCCAACTCAGGCAACCCAACCTTCACCCACAGACATTCAGGCAGTTATATCACATAAGCACATAGCCTCATGGTAAGCATGCTATCATGGTAGTCATTCACACACATGCAAGGATGCTAAAGGATAAACACTTACCGAGTACTCCGAGCCAAAGAAAAAAGCTAATTAGAAAACATGCATGAATCTTAATTATGCTGAGATGTCTAATGCAACACATGCAAAAATGCAACTACAATAGGCTCGGCTATTCTAAGATAGCATATGAGATGCAACAATCGATACATGTATTCAACTTGGAATTGAAATACAATGCAGTTAGCATGATGCGCCGAGCCCGGTGCATGCAACACAGATGAATGAATGCAAGCATGCGAACATATAGATGCTAATTGAAACATGCCCTAAAACTAACCATTATAAGCTGGTAAATGAAAGGGAGAAAGACGTGGGGTTAAAAGACATGCATCACACACACGCACACTTATTACAAAGTTCGCCCTCTTGCGGAGGGTCCGAATAAATAATACAGAACCAACTAGCTAATCTAAGCTAACTAAACTAGTTATTACACAACTGAAATGAATAACGAATTACAGCTAAATATTACACAACATTAATTAATTAACAAATTAAACTAAGGAAGCAAATAAATTAGCATGCAAGCTACATGAAATGGACTGCCTCAGCTCTGTTCCGAATGATAAAGGATGCATGCATGCTCGAGTCGCCTTGTCGGGAAATCCATCGCGATGTCTCAACTCGCCTTTGTTTGCAATTGATTTCAGAAACTTGCACAAAGCTCCAGAAGGCTGAAACTACACCCTGGGAACCCATGGGAAGGCTGCCGACTAACTCATGGCTTTAGAGACCACCTACCGACCACCTTTTGTGGGAGAAACCCAAAAGGGTGATAGGCCTGCCAGAAAAGCTGGTCGGCTGACCAGTTTCTATCCCTGGTTTCTGGTTTTTCTGCAACAAAGGCAAGAGAGAGAGAAGGCAAGGTATTTTCAACATATATGTGCATGACCACTCCCCCCCATCATTGCATAAGCTCTAGGGAGCATAGTCATCGATCCTCGGGCCACCAATCACGCATCCCGATGCATGATGGCCGAGGAGTCAAATTGCACGACTTAATGGGACATGAATGCACATATAAGCAACTAAAACCAACAACTCCATCATGGATGGTCAAGAGTGTCGGCGACCGGGAATCGAGGCACATTTCATCACTTGGAGTATGAAATGTTCCTCGTTTCCCATGTTTGGACTAACTACTATTCCAAACACAATGCAACAAGTAGAATGGCATGGCATGTACAAATGCAACTCTAGTATGCGATCTAAATGCAATGCAACTAAGTGGTACGAAGATGCACGGAATGACATGCAAGCATGCAAATGGAATACACAATGCTATGAACTAATCAATGGCATACACAATGCACATGGATTATATGGCATGCACACACAATGCACTAACATACGCGATGTTATGAACGAGACATACGCAATGCAATGATCAAACATGCGATAACATGGATTATAGGGCATACACAATACAAGATGGACTTAAACCAAGATGGATGGGCCTCAGCCACACCCAAATCAGTAGCCAATATGATGAAAATGAGGCAACAAGGTAATTGCAAACATGCACAAATGCAAGAGACCAAACTTAAGGAACAAAGTGCAACTCTACCAAAGCATGACAAGGATGAAATATGGCATACAATGACACATGTTCCAGCTCTGAAATGACATACAAGATGGTCCCGAATCATGCAAACAACTCAACCGATGCATGTTGGATGGAACAATCACCGAAACTAGTGAAGTGCATTACACTAGAGGTATGCAAAGCGATGCCCAAATGACCAAACCAACCCCAAACAGTCCCTATACAGACCCAAAACAGTGGTAAAGTGAACTAAAATGATGGCTTGCAATGCACAAAAATGAAGCTCATGCAATAGCCCAAAAATGAGGCATACAAGCGCAACTCTCAAACGCATTTAAAGAGTGGAAAACATGGGAATATGGCACAAGTATAAGCTCTGAAATAAAATGTTCAATGATGCCAAAACATGAAAACAACTCAAGTTAAGCATGCAAGAGGCTTCAAAACTCGAAGTTAAGCAAGGGTATTACACTACAAGCATGCATGGCAAGCATCATTCGACCATGGGACCTCAAAACAGAGCTAAGGTAGCCCAAATCATGAATAAAATCAGTTTAGAACATGGCCAAAATATGCTAGAATCAAGGGCCAAAACAACATGCAATGTGAGCTAGTGAACATGGATTACACTACAAGCATATGAAGCATTCAAGAGGCCATTAAACCAGCAAAATTTAGAGACATGACATGCCAAATAAAGCCCAAAAACCTACTGAAACATGATCAATGCATGCAAGAATGTCATGCTCCTTTGATAGGCTATCAGAGGGGTTATTCTACACATGCAAGAGTCACACCCAAGGTGACAAAACCCACTTTGGACAGAGCCTAGGCAAGCCCTAAAAGTCACTGAAAAGGGCCTAAAACAAGGCTTGGAGGTGTGCAAATGAAGGCTCCTTTGTAAGGCAAAAAATGCTAGTGAACAAGACAAGGAGGGAAAGGGTCGCCCCTCTCTGATTTTGGCTCTCAAAAACACATTTTAACCACTGAAAATCCACTGGATTTCAGTGGTTAAAAGGCCAGGCAAAGGTCAACACAAAGGCCTTAGGGCATGGCTCAAAATAAGGCAAAATGAAGCATGCAAGGGGGTAGATGACCTCCAACAACAAAATGACCTTAAACAAACATCAAAAGGACCTCAAAACAAGACTTCAGTTGACAACAAAGCTCAAATATGCATGCAAATAAGGCAAATATGCATGCAAATAAGGCTAAGAGATGGATCAAAACAAAGCTTAAAAGAGGGAAAAAGTGTGTTACCCTTGCAGCTCAGCAAAACCAGCAACTTCTCCAGCCCAAAACCAACTCTTTGAGACCTCTCAAGACCCTCCAAGAACCTTCGAACAATGGTGGAGGTGTGTGGCTATGAGGTGTGGTGTAATAGGTCAAGAACAAGACCCTTTTGAACCCAATATATAGAGATATAGATAGAGATATGTCTTTTTCCGTCTAAGAAGTTCTGAACCGGTGCCAAGGAAGAGGAGAGCCTCTCTTATAGATAAAAAAGGCCAAAGCTTCTTCAAGAAGCTAAAAACCAAGGCTCAAGATCCTCCATAGTATGGAGGATACAGTCTGTGCCTTCCAGCTGGCACACACTCAAACAGACAAGACTAGGGAAGGTAGGCCGACCACTTCCCCTGGTCGGCCGACCAGTTCAAAAGGTTCAACTCAAAAAAAGTTGGTCGGCCAGCCCATTTGATGGTCTCCCAACTAAATGCAAGCTAGTGGTACAGTGAGAGACTAGTAAATGTGGCTCAAAAACCAAGGAGACCAACTTCCTAACAAGAAAATCGGCTAGCGGGAGAAAAGTGGTCTCCAAGGAGAAAATGTGGTCTCTCACCCTTGTACCACCTCCCAAACAATGAAAACAAGGTCCATGCCAAAAATGAACCAAGACGGATGCAAAACGAGGGTTCGGGGGTCAAAACTCGCAGCCGAGTGCCGCGAAAATAGGCTGTTAAGCATCGGAATTGGCGTGCGACCACAAAAGTGGTCTCCCGGGCCATAGTGTCCCTCTAGAGAGAAGAAGCAAGGTGTGTGCCAAAAACCGTGCCAAACGAAGAAAGTTAAGCAGTCCCGAACTGAGGCGCGCGGCCGATGGCTCCGAAAACCGAAAACTAGTCTCCAAACAGGAAAAATGACCTACGACCATGAAAAGTAGCCTATGGCCACTGAGAGATGGTCTTCGAGATCTCTCCCTCCCTTCGGAAAGAGAAAACAAGACCTGGTTCGTAAATCGAGGCAAAACACAAAAGGGTCCCGAGGTCCGGAGGTAAAGCTCTTAGCCGAAACTCCGAAATCTCAGAACGAGCACAACATACACCATCACTGAGCACTAAATCGATGACGTCTGAGTCTTAAGGTCGGTCAAAAATGGGGTGTCTATAGAGCGCAATGTAATAATGCGTATGTCTTCCAACTCCACGTATTTCTCCCTTTTATTTACTAGCTCATGATGGTTAGTTTAGGGACATCACGTTTTGTTTAGCATACTTCATGTTTTGTATCCATTTGTATTGCATGCACCGAGGCTCGGTTCATCAGTCTAACTGCATTGTTAGTTAAATATTTCTTTGAATACATGCTTAGACCGCATGCTATTTAATTGATTCATATGCCATATTAGTAGTCGAGCCTATTTAGATTGCATATCGCATGTGTTGCATTAGTCATAATTGCATAAGTTAGGATCATGCATCTTTCTAACTTTATCTTCTTCTTGACTTAGAGTACTAGGTGAGCCTTTACTCGCTTTAGCATATCGTATGTATGTAAATGTTGCCATGTCTATCATGTTTGCCATGAGGCTAATTGCTTAAGTGTTATAATTGCTTGATTGTCTGTGGATGAAGGCTTATCACTTGAATTGGAATAATTTGAGTAATGTTCATATGCAACTGTAGACACCCCATTTTTAACCGACCTTAAGACTCAGACGTCACCAACTGAGCGCTCGATGATGTTGCATATTGTGCTCATTTTGAGGTTGCAAAGTCTCGGCTGAGAGCCTTGCCTCCGGGCTTCAAAACCTTTTTGTGCCTTGCCTCGGTTTGCGAACCAAGTCCTGTTTTCTCTATTTTCTCATCGTGGAGGGAGGGAGAGGTTTCTTAGACCATCTCTCAGTGGCCATAGGCTACGTTTCATGGTCATAGGCCATTTTTCCCGTTTGAAGACCAGTTTTCGGTTTTCGGAGCCGTCGGCCGTGTGCCTCGGTTCGGGACCGCTTAACTACCTCCGTTTGCTCCGATTTTTGGCACACACCTTGTTTCCTCTCCTTATAGGGACATTGTGGCCCGAGAGACCACCTTCGTGGTCGCACACCACTTTCGATGCTTAACAGCCAGTTTTCGGGGCCCTAGCTACGCGTTTTGGCCCCCGAACCTTCGTTTGGCATCGGTGTGGGTTCATTTTTGGCATGGACCCAAGTTTCATTGTTAGGAAGGTGGTAGTAAGGTGGGAGACCACCTTTTCTTCTTGGAGACCACCTTTCCCTGGTCGGCCGATTTTCTTGACAGGTAGGTGGTCTCCCTCACTTTTGAGCCACATTTTCTGGTCTCCCATACCACCACTAAGTTGCATTCACCTAGGAGACCACCAATATGGGCTGGCCAACCACCTTTTGAGCTTGACCCTTTTGAACCTGGTCGGCCGACCAGGGGGCATGGTCGGCCGACCACCTGAACTGGTCGGCCAGCCATCTGCTTTTTCCTCTCTCTGAGTGTGTTTTAGCTGTGCCAGCTGGGAGGCATTTGGTGCATCCTCCATACACGTGTATGGAGGATGTTTGGCCTAGCTTTTAAGCTTCTTTGAGAAGCTTTAGACCTTCTCCTCTATAAAGGAAGGGCCTCCCCTCCTTGGCCTTGGTTTAGAATTTTGCTTCAAGGCATACATACACTTCTCTCCCTATTTTTCTCCATTTTAGCTCCAAAGGTCCCTTGTTCTTGCACCATTGCACTACACCTCTTAGACTAACCTCTCCATCATCCATCCAAGCACCTTGGAGCTCATTTTCAGAGGTTGAAGACTTGCTATCTTGGTCCAGAAGTTGCTGGTTCCTTTGGCTACAAGGGTAACGCTCCATTTCCCTCATTTTGACATTGTTTTGCTTCATAGTTTAGCTCTATTTGCAAGCATATTTAGGCTGTCATAAACTGAAAAAAGGCTTGTTTTGATCTTCTAAACATGTTTGTTTAAGACCATTTTGCTTTTGGGGGTCATCTACCCCTTGCATGCTTCATTTCCTCATGTTTTGAGTTATGCTTTAGAGCATTTGTGTCAGCCTTGGTTTGGCCTTTTAGCCACTAAAATCCAGTGGATTTTCAGTGGCTAACATGTGTCTTTGAGCCTCAAAATCAGAGAGGGGTGACCCTCTCACCCTTTGTTCTCTTTACTAGCTTTCTTGGCCTTCCAAAGGAGCCCCTATTTTCATGTTTCAAAGCCATGCTCCAGGCCATTCTTGATGAGTTTTGTGACCTGTATGACCTCTTTCCAGAGGTGGTTTTGCCATATTAGATGTCTATTATGCATGTGTAGAGTAATCTTCTTGAAGGCCTTTCAAAGGGGCCTTCACTTGCATGCTTCCTAGACTAATTTCAAGCCCTTTTTAGTGAGTTTTAGGGCCATCATAACCTCTATCTAGAGGTGGTTTTTTCATTTGGTATGTCTATCTTGCATGTGTAGAACAACCCTCTTATTGGCCTTTCAAAGGGACACATCATTCTTGCATGCATTGACTGAGTTTCAGTGGGTTTTTGGGCATTATTTGGCATGGCATACTTCTGTTTTTGGCTGTTTTGGTGAGCTCTCATGTACTTCATATAGTTGTAGTGCAAATCATGGTTCACTAGCTTATTTTGCATACTTTGTTGACCCTTGATTTTAGCACTTTTTGGCCTAGCCTTAAACTGATTTTGTGCATATTTTGGACTGCCCTAGCTCTATTTTTGGGTCTCATGGTCGAATGATGCTTGTTTTGCATGCTTGTAGTTCAATACACTTGCCTAACTTTGGGATTTGAGGTCTATTGCATGCATATACTGAGGTGTTTTCATGCTTTAGGGTCATTTTGCATCATATTTCAGAGCCTATGTAAATGCCATATCCTCATGTTTTCTCCTCTTTAAGTGTGCTTGAGAGTTGTGCATGAATGTCTTGTTTTCGGACCATTGAATGAGCTTCATTTCCATGCACTTTGAACCATCATTTTGGGCCATTTTCCCACTGTTTCAGACCTGCCTAGGGTCTGTTTGGGGTTGGTTTTGCCATTCGTGCATTGCTTTGTGTACCTATAGTATAATGCACTTCACTAGTTTCGGTATTCGGGCCATCTAGCATGCATTGGGTAACATATTTGCATGATTCGGGACCATTGTACATCATGTTTCAAAGCTGGAAAATGTATGCTTGTATGCCATATTTCATCCTTTGCCATGCTTAGTTAGAGTTGCATGTTGTGCCTTAGGATTGGTCCATTGCATTCGTGCATGCTTGCATGTGTTTCGGTTGTCTCATTTTCATCATATGGCCACTGATGTGAGTGTGGCTAAGGTTCACTCATATTGGTGTAAGTCCATCTTCAATTTGTATATGCCATTTAGTTCATGTGTCCATGATAGTCTTCGTAAGTGCATTGTGTATGCCATGTTATGTCACGTGCATTGTGTATGCCATTTTAGCCCATAACATTGCGTATGCTAGGTTGTATGTTAGTCGCATTGTGTATGCCATCTCATTGCTTTGTGTTTGGAGTAGGGTTTAGTCCGAACACGGGAAACAAGGGACGTTTCGTACTACAAGCGACGAAACGCGCCTCGATTCTCGGTCGCCAACACTCTTGACTATCCATGATAGAGTCGTTGGCTTTAGTTGTTTATATGTGCATTCACATCCCATTGAGTCGTGCAATTTGACTTCTCAGCCATCATGCATCGAGATGCGTGATTGGTGGCACGAGGATCGAGGACTACACTCCCTTGAGCTTGTACAAGGACAGGGAGAGTGGTCATGCACGCATTTGTTGAAAATACGTTGCCTTTTCTCTCTCTTGCCTTTGTTGCAGAAAAACTAGAAACCAGAGGTGGAAATTGGTCGGCCGACTAGATTTTCTGGCAAGCCGACCACCCTCTTTGGTCTCCACCACAAAGGGTGGTCAGCAGGTGGTCTCCCATGCTAATAACTGGTCAGTGACCTTCCCAAGGTGGAGTTTCAGCCTTCTGGAGCTTTGTGCAAGTTTCTGAGATCAATTGCAAATAAGGGTGAGGCGAGGCATCGTGATGGAATTTACCGACGAGGCGGCTCGAGCATGCATGCATCCTTCATCATTCAGAACAGAGCTGAGGCAGTCCATTGCACATAGCATAGCATGCTAGTTTACTTTGCTTATCTAATTTATTTGTTAAGTAATTAGTATTGTGTAATAATTCGTTATTTATTTTTGTTGTGTAATATTCTTTCAGACCCTCCGAGAGAGGGGCCAATTGTTGTAATAAGTGTGGGTGTGTGTGATGTATGTCTTCTAACCCCACGTCTTTCTCCCTTTTATTTACCAGCTTATGATGGTTAGATTAGGGCATGTTTCAATTAGCATCTATATGTTCGTATGTTTGTATTCATTCATCTGTATTGCATGCACCGGGCTCGGCGCATCATGCTAACTGCATTGTATTTCAATTCCAAGTTGAATACATGTATCGATTGTTGCATCTCATATGCCATCTTAGAATAGCCGAGCCTATTGTAGTTGCATTTTTGCATGTGTTACATTAGGCATTCTTAACATAGTTAGGATTCATGCATGATTTCTAATTAGCTTCTTTCTTGGCTCGGAGTACTCGGTAAGTGTTTATGTTTAGCATCCTTGCATGTGTGTGAGTGACTACCATGATAGCATGCTTACCATGAGGCTCTGTGCTTATGTGATATACCTGCCTGAATACTTGTGGGTGAAGGTTGGGTTGCTTGAGTTGGGATAATTCGTTGAAACCCGTGTTTTAGCCTACTGGCGAGTAGCAAACTTCGATCCATTTTCAAAATAATCGGATGTGGGATGCTTTGTTCTAACTTAGGCAATCCAGTCTATACTTGTATGCTGTGCGCATCACATAGTAAATCTAGGCTAATAACTGGAACAAGAATGCATAATGTTTTCAAAACCCGATATCATGGTTAGTAGAGATCTTTGATCGGGCGAGCGGGGGTGCTCACGAAGTGACCTTCCCCAATCGTACCCAAGTTCCCGAGCCGAGACAACTTTGGTGATGACGAACACGTGGCCTTAGGCACGAGTCAGGGTTCCTAAATTCTCTAAAATAAAATATATAGGTGGCGACTCTGTATCTGGCAAAGCAGTCCATGTTTGGCACTTCTTTCTAAAAATCAGTTTTCCAAAACGATTTGCCAGATTTGAACTCTTTGATGATTCATCGGTCTTGCATTGCACTCTATGAGATTAGATACAGGACCGTGACTTTTGAGTCCGAACTGTAGTGAGCCCAACGAACAAAACGGGATTTCTCTCCCGGGACATTCGGGGACGTCTACAGTTTCTGGCGACTCTGCTGGGGAGTTAGAGAACTTGACTCGAACTCGTGATATCTGGTTTTGACTACACTTGTGTGTTTCTTTGTATTGCATTTGCATTGGTGCACCTAGGACACCGTGTTTGCCGTATGCTATTCCTGAACAGTTTGCCGAAGGCTCGCTTCGAGAAGCGTGCCATAAGGTTGACCGGTTGCGGGTTCTGCCACGACGAGAACACAAACCCCGGTTTTACCGGGGCACCCTTTTTGACCATTCGACCTAGTGCATATTCGGAATCCATAGTGACCATTCCAAGCTAGGATAGGTTACTTACCGGATTATAGGTTGTTTGAAATCGCTACGTGCATAGTGAAACCTTAGCTCCTGACAAAATAGGACAGGGAAACCCCACCCTAACATAGGGGTGTTTTGGCTCTCACTTGCTTGTTATGTGCTTTTAGAGTGCGTCTTTATAGGAATGCATGTATCAGTTTGCAAGTTTGGGCATCAGGCCTGCAGGCACCAGTTCAGTATTTTGGGAATCAGTTATCTGCGGGTATCAAATTCAGTTTTTGGGGGCAGTGATTTGGGGATAATGATCAGTGTTTGAGAACAGTATTTTCAGCTTACCGACTGTGTGTTGTGATGCCCAACTTTGTGTTGTGTATTTATTTAAAGTCGTTATGCTGTCCGTTTGTCTGGTTGTTTATTTCCTTATTATTGCTTTATTTATCTTTTTGCTAGGTAGTTTAGCACAATTACTTCAGACCAGGCAGATATTCCCCAAGCACTCTGGACAAGAGGTCGCCGACTTAATCGATCTGAGGATCTGGTTGACGGACAACCAGTATTCCACTCTCTACCCCTGATTATCAGACGGAGGCTGAGAAAATGCAGTGTATCTGAGCAGAGGTTGCCAAAGCAGTGGTCTACCCCATCAGTGGACAGTTGGCCTGAGGTCTCAATTGTTGCCATAGAAATAGATATACCAGTCGGTCAAATGGATCAGCAGAACACATCAGGGATGGAGGCAATGATGCGTCAACTCCAAGAAAGTATGAAACTTATGCAGCAGGGTGCCGTCCGCCAAGCGAAATTTGCCAAGCAGCAGGCTGCGATCATTGCCCAGCAGGCCGAGCTAATCACCAGGTTGCAACAGCAAAACAAAGCATCTGCTTCGCATCAAGCTCCTCCACCACCAGGGGTTCAGACACCCGGGGAAACACCAAATGTCCAAGAGGGTACGGACATTCTGATAGGGCCGGCTCCGCCCCTAATCTTACCCCAGCTGTTCAAAACACCTACCAACCTACCAGACTCTCCCTTCGAATTCGAGGTCGACCCTACAGCATTGAAATTGAGCAAGCTTGAGAAGTTGTTCAAGAAATCCCAAGGGGTAAAGTCCATCCCAGACATTGAAAACAGGTACACTGACGTGGCTGTGACGCTGCCAGATAGGTTCAAAATGCCACAAATCGACCGCTTTGACGGATCTGGGGATCCCATGGTGCATCTCCGGCTGTTCTCAGATATACTACGGCCAATGGGCGTCACCAAACCGCAGAAGCTTTCATTATTCGGCCGGACCCTGTCGGGTGTGGCCGCTATCTGGTACGCAAAATTAGAAGACGATGTTAATTTTCCCCGATCAACTTTGTCCATTTGATCATCTCGGCCATCTTTGTCTATTCAGCATTCAAGAGTTCGGTTATGATCTCCGGTGCAGCGCTTTTCAGACAAGGGACAACTTTCCATTGCTGTGTAGTGCCGTGGTACTATTCAAACTAGGGGCAACTTTCCAGTTGCTAGGATCCGAGGTTGTGCATCTCAGTGACAGATTTCAGGTGTGTCCAGTTCTGATTCATATCGAAAATGGTTTTGAAAAGTTTTAATAAAAGTTGACTTTGTTCAAAATTAATCTTTTTACAACTTAGACCATTTTTGAACCAAAATGGAAAATTTTTAGTACCCACAACCTTCAATTTCATTGATTTCAATACAGAGTTCTCCTGCTCTTGCATACAAATTGAAGTTGCTTTTTATTACATTCATAAAGAAAACTTGAAAGTACTAATAAAGCAATAAATCCGAGGCATAGATAAGTCGGGTGTTCCTACGCCCCCTCCCAGAGCTGGTCGAAGCCTCTGATGCCAAAGTGGGCCCTTTTTGTGCCTCTTCATTGACCCAATCCAAGCACTCATCAGACAAAGTACAACTGAAAGTGGGAGCGGGGGCCAAGAGCTCTCTAGTCCTCCATGCTGTGGCATACCGAGCAAGCTGTGCGCCTCGGGCTAGGAATGCAGCAGGGTACTCTATCCCCTCTGGCGGGCAAGTCTGATCATGTCCGAACTGGCGTCGGAACTGGAACGGAAAATAGAAGACACAGTGTGTCATGCCAATCAATTGAATCCCAGGTTGACGGGTCATGTTATAACTCATTGCCGGCAAATTGAGCCAAGGGCAGCGCCAAGTGATGCAGTTTGCAAACAAACTGCACATCCAGTTGTAGCACCACCCCTCATCCAGGGCATCGACCAGGTGTTGTTGAAAAAAGTAGCCGCGAGCTGAGTATGCTGGGCAAGACTCCACAATCTGTAACTTGTCCATCAACCACACCTGGGACGGGATGAAAAATGAGAGAATAAAGAATAGAGAGATGTACGATGAGAGAAAAATGAGAAAAGGGTTTTGTGAGAAAAACTGAGCCTGAGGGCCGAGTGATGTGAACTATACATATGTGAGATTGGGTGGGAAACATTACCTGCAATAGTAGTGGGCTCCCCGCAAGCCTAGTCGTCTTCCGGCGATAAAAAGCGTCTAAGCCCATCAATGTCTCAGCCAATGTCATGGCAATGTAGCTCTTGCCCTCCTTCAAACCTTGGGCAACCTCGATCAATCAGACACTGAATCCACCGAAGCCCGGGGCAAGCAAGAAATGAGATAGCAAGCATAGGCAAAGCGCATGTCGCCGATAGCCCTGCTAATGATGGTCACCGCGGTCACCAGCATCAGAAAACTAGCGATCCAAGCTTGGGATGTCCAGCTCCCCGTCATGAATCAATGATCGAGCGTCATGCAAAGTGAGGCTGCACATTCGTCTTAGGGCTTGGACGTGGCCAAATCGGAGTTGAGGCAAGATTTCCTCATTGCGCTCGGATTCCATCAGAGCTTGGAAATCTTCAAAAGTAGGACACATCTCTTGCCCGCTAAAGCTAAAAACGTGTGTTATCGGATTCCAAAACCTTGCCGCGGCATGGAGGCAAGAAAGATGCAGCGGGGCACAGCCCAGCGTGAATAGTGCATTCAAGCCGAAGCCCCGGAAGTTCAACTTTTCCAAGCCATCTAGAGAAGCAATCCAAGCTGTGAGATTTTGGATGAGGAACGCCTCCATTTCGATGCAAAAGTGAGATGAAATGAATGAACCACGAGGCTGGAACTTTTAAAGAGGGTAAGGCACTGTTCGGGGGACACGTGTCGAAAAACTGGTGGTTGCCAAACCAGGTGGTCGGCTGACCACCTTTTCTGGTAGGCCGACCACCCCTTGGTCTCCAATGAAAAAAAAAACTGGTCACCCAGCTTCCTTAGGTGGTCGGCCATAGAGAGAAACAGGGCTTTGGTCTTGTCCTAGCTTCTAGAAGAGAGTTCCTAGCATTTCAATGCGTCGGGAGTGTTGAAGATTCAAGTTTACCTCAGTTTCGGATACGTTCCGTCACCCAGATCATCCGAAATGCATTTGTTTATCGAGTTGTTGTTAAGTCCTGCTTATCGAGTTGTTGTTTTTTCTTATCGAGTTGTTGTTTGGCTTACCGAGTTGTTTTGCTTATCGAGTCGTTAGGTTTTGTCGAGTTGTCGAGTTTTGTATATCGAGTTGTTACTCTTTGTTTACCCAACGTTGTCGAGCTTTGCTTATCGAGTTGTAAACTTGCTAGGTTTTGTTGTTTCTTAGTAAGTTGAGTTGTTTAGTTTGTTGTGTCGGGTCACTACCTGACTTGGCAATATTCGTTATTCAATTTTCATTCCATCTCATTTTTGTGCGAAATGATGTGATGCGATGCAAGAACATAAAATACAACACTTTTTGAACAAAAGTTGTTTCATTCCATCATGCTTCCTTTGTTACAACATTTTACAACAAGGGTACAAGTTTTACATAAAATAAAACTGCCTAATAATGTACAATGTGCTACAACTACTAGTAAAAATATCAAATAAAGCAGGAACAGCTATCAAGCACAGGAATAAGAGGCCCTCTTCGTCCTCTTCTGCGGAACAACCTCTGCACCATCATCATCATCTGAATCAGAGTCACCGCCCTCAGGATCCTCCTCGACATCATCTCCATTACCGGAACCAGAACCAGAGTCATCCTCTCTGCCAGCGGATGTCTCTGACTGGGGATGTGCAGACTCTTCCTCCTCGCTGGACTCCTCCTTTATGACAGGCGCTCTGCGTCCGCCTCGGCCGCGAGTTGAACCCCCTCTCCCAGCCCTCCGAGAAAGCCTGGATGGCCCGGCCTGTGGCCCAGTATGTAGTGGAGGCATCTGAAAAGAAAGAGCACAATTTGAATACATCAGCCAAAGTATGTATATCAGATGTAGAAGCAAGAAAACTACATAGAGTGGGTGTATGTAGATACAGTACATGAATGTGGTGTGTGTCAGATGCGCTCTACACATACAGTCAACCAATGCAGTGAAATATTCAAGTTCAGTATGTCATCAGAAGTATGATAAATGCAAGAAAATTAAAGAGTACCGGGACACCGACGATGGACAACTACGTCTCTCTCCGCAGGACCATGCCCTCGAGTGAGGCTACTAACCCGAGTAATCCCTCCATATACTCCCTGGGAGGCTACAGGTACAAGCTCAAGTCATCAATGAGTAAATAAATGCCTAGGTATCTGAGTGGTAAATGAAAAGCAGTAGAACATATTGATAGTGAGCCAGGATCACTGACGTATCGGTGATCGGGCATAGGGGGCTCTATCGGAATCGGGTAGAAAGTCCCGTATCGCCATCCTGTCAACTCAGTCGGGATATCTGGCCATCCGGCGTGATGATAAGTCAGGGGAATCCGGGGGACCAGTCCAGCCCCACCTCTCGATGTGCCGACCCTGCTGGTCAAAGGAATATCTGTAGCCCGAGCCTGACTCGATGATGGCATGCCAGCAGACCTCCTCATGGGAGTATGGACACCTATCAATGGAGGCATCAAGTATGTATGACGGTAAGTCGCGTACTCCCCCTCCTCCAAATGTAGAAGTACGTCGGTGCCCAACATGGCGCTATCGACATCCTGAGGAGTGAGCCCCTTAGTAGACCGCATATCGTCCGGAGGTGCTGCGGGGACACTCTGCTCGGGGTAGCCCATAGTCTGGCACATGAAGTGGTCCCCCAGAAACCAGGCCCCTCAAATAGGATCCTGTACCGAGAAGCGGCCCATCCTCCAACAAACTGAAATCGAGTATCTCCATCCAAGGGCGCCCAGGACTACCATGTGATATGCGGATAACCAATGCATAAGCCGATTAGAAATCATAAATGTGCAAGATGAATCAAAGATGAAAACATGGAGAACTGAGAGTTCTGAATTACCTCGGTAGTCCGCACTGTGTCAAAAAACTACCGCAGGTAGGGCAAAGTCTCTCGGGCCCTCGACCGGTACTGGCCCTCGAATACGAGCGAGTAAGGAATCGTGAGAGGCACCTCCACCTCAAGCTCCGGGGCTAGCATCGGAAAGTACGTGAAAACCCATAGCTGTGGAAAACAGGGCAATATCCATCAAAATACAGAATGCCGTGTGCAGAATGTACAGAGAATGTAGAATGCTGAGAACGGAATGCAAAGTACAGAATGTAAAGTGTACTGTGTGTGCAGTGTACAGATCATGAAAAGCAGAAATGTAAATCAAGAGGGTAGAAAGTACCTCTCAGGCTCTCCAATAGCCGCCAACTATGTTCCCCCGTCCGCGGGAGGTCGCACTCATGTAGCAGTAGAGGGTAGCCAGGCCGGCGCCACCCCAGTCATACTGGTTGACCTGTGATAGGTTTACCAGAGCACTCAGCAAATAAAGTCCAACGATGTTCCCCCTATCAGAGAACAGAGTGGTCCCAAAAAGGAACATCAAAAATCCCCGAGTGTACTGTGCTATCTCCTCGGGAGTCTTGGGCACAGCCTCCCTGAACTGTGTGGAAAACCAAGTGTACCGGACTCGGCCTGAAGATCTGTCAACCGGTGGGTGAGCTCCTAACAAATAAATTCAGGCAGCCTCCCACTCACCCATATCCTCGTCATAGGGGATTGGCCAGCCTCCTACGTCAAGGCCTGTCAGTACGGCAAAGTCGAACGGGGTCATCGTCATGTCCCCGATAGCTGAGAAATGAAAGGAGTTGGTGGTGTCCCACCATCTCTCTACGAGGGCGCCTATCAAGGTCCTGCTCGCTGGATAACGTGATATCCCCGTGCAGAAGGGTCCAAACCTTACCTGGTCAACCAGATCGCAAACGGCCTCTGGGAGCTCCGCGTACCACTCCCTGGCGATGATCGATCCATATCCTCGTGTAATACGGGAAGATACCTGCATTCAAAATGAACACATGTATTCAATTTCAAAATAAAGTATATGAGCTGTGTGCAAATTAAATTAGATACAATGCCATGAGCTGTGTGTTCAGAATTGAAGTGTGTGGGCTGCGTGTTCAGAAATTCAAAAGTTTGGGCTGCGTGTTCAACTCTCAACCAGTGTGTGCTGTGTGTTCACCTGAAAATGCGGGCTGCGTGTTCAGAAATTCAATAGTTTGGGCTGCGTGTTCAACTCTCAACCAGTGTGTGCTGTGTGTTCATCTCAAAATTCGGGCTGCATGTTCAAACTTCAAAGACAGTGAGTTGCGTGTTCAACTCTCAACCAGTGTGTGCTGTGTGTTCACCTCAAAATTTGGGCTGCGTGTTCAGAAATTCAACAGTTTGGACTGCGTGTTCAACTCTCAACCAGTGTGTGTTGTGTGTTCACCTCAAAATTTGGGCTGCGTGTTCAGAAAGTCAAGTGTTTGAGCTGTGTGTTCAGGCTTCAAAAACAATGGGCTGTGTGTTCGTCATCAAAGTGTGAGCTGTGTGTTCAACATCGAAGTTTAGGCTGCGTGTTCAAATTTCAAAATAGTGGGCTGTGTGTTCATCTCAAAGTTCGAGCTGTGTGTTCAACATCAAGTGTTTGAGCTGTGTGTTCAGACTTCAAAAATAGTGGGCTGCGTGTTCGTAATCAACAAGTTTGGGCTGTGTGTTCAGATTACAAAAAATAGTGGACTGTGTGTTCGCCGTCAAATAGTGGGCTGTGTGTTCATCATCAAAGTGTGAGCTGTGTGTTCAGAAATTCGAGTGCTTGAGTTGCGTGTCGACTTAACAAAATACTGTGCTGTGAGCTATGTACTAGAATAAGCAGAAGTATGGTACGTGAACGCGTTCAGAATGAGCAGATAAAAAATACATAGCAAAAGCATGAAATGCACGAAAAATGCAGAATACATTGCAGAAAACGTAAAAGCGAAGTACATACCTCTCGTGCCTGATAAAAGAGGTGGGACTCTGGCTCCCGCAGTAATAGATCTACAGGTGCTCGCTCATCAAAGTCGGTGAAGTGGTAGAAAACGGCCCAAGGAAGGATGTGCGTCGGAGGGTCATACCTCTCGAGAATAAATGGCCAAATCCTCGGGCGTAAAGACATAATGTCTGTCTCACCCTCGGCACCTAGAGGACCTCCGTCCTGAGGAAAATGACCTGCCATTTCGAAAAATCTACAAAAAGGAGCAAAAATGAGCAAAATGAGCCAAAATTGGAAAAAGTCAACAAAAGTCAACTCTCGGGAAATAAAAAAGTCAACAAAAGTCAACTCCCGAGAGAATGTTCCAAATATTGAGACAAACTTACCTCAAGTGGTGAAAATGGGGAAAGAAGCTCCGAAATCAAATTTTAATCAGTCCAAAGTGAAGAAAACTGAAAGATTTCGCGAAACAACTTTGCATGGGGCGTTGGAAAACGCGTATAGAGCGCATATCTGAGAGGAAAAATGATCTAGGAAGGAGGAGGAGCTAATTTCGGACCTGAAGTTGTGAGGAAAAGTGTTTTGGCCTAGTGCATTTAAAGATCCGAATGCAAAAGTACCAAACTGCCCCTGTTTTTGGCTAGATGGTCGGCCGACCACCTTTTCTGGTAGGCGGACCACCCCCTCTCACCAAACCTGGTCGGTGGCCCTCTTAGGTGGTCGGTGGCCCTCTAAGGTGGTCGGTGGCCCTCCTGAGTGGTCTCCCATGCCTCTTTGAGCTCCCTGCAAATTTTGGTGGTGATCGGAGTCCCCGGCTCTCGAGAAAGTACAAGGAAAGTGGACTTTCCGGCGCGAAATCCCTCCGCGGGAACTTCAACTCCAACTTTCGATGCGTGTTTCGTCGTCATTCGTCAAAAGCAAGGTGTATCCTTTTTAAGTACATTGCGATCCCTCCGGGAGGTAAACCGGAGGTCGCGATTGAGTTGTCCTCGTCAAAGCTTGAATTTCTTTACTCAGTGTTTTATTTTAAACATGCTCGTAAAGTCGCACTTATCCAGCATTGTTATGCATGCCACTCGCATTGTTATGAACATCGCTTACATTGTGGTGCACGTTTCACTGGTATTGTCATACCTCCATGCTTAACTTGCGTTGTCACGCACGCTTCTCTCGCATTGCGATGCACTTTCCCATCGGCACCATGTTTGTCTGTATTCGATGTAGTGTTGAACATGTGTTGCTAACTATGTTGTGCTTGTTAAGTTTCTCTCTTTTGTAGGCACGATATTGTATGTACGGTTCATTTGAAGCTGGTGTGACCAGACGAACTGCGCAGGTATTGTATCTTCTCCGTGTGAGACATATCGAGAATTGTGATTCTCTTACATTCTTACTGCATGAAATATAGTTATTGCTCTGCATTCTTGCTTAAAACTGTTGCATCTATTGTGAATATTTGCTTCATTACAGTTAGCTGTTTTGCATGATCATGAGTTACGTTTGACTTGGTGCATATCATTTTGCATTTTGCCCCCCGCCTGCGGGCGTATCTCTTTTATCTTGCCTGTTTGTCTAAGTCTTCGGCCATGTAAAAAATGGGTCGCCTCTGGGCTTTGACATTCACTCCCGTCACTTATGACTTTCGAGTTCTGTCAAAGAGGGGCAACTGCAGACACCCCATTTTTGACCGACCTTAAGACTCAGACATCACCAATTGAGCGCTCGGTGATGTTGCATATTGTGCTCGTTCTGAGGTTGTAAAGTCTCGGTTGAGAGCCTTGCCTCCGAGCTTCGGAACCTTTTCGTGCCTTGCCTCGATTTGCAAACCAAGTCCTGTTTTCTTTGTTTTCTCTTCCTAGAGGGAGGGAAAAGTCTCTTAGACCATCTCTCAGTGGCCATAGGCTACGTTTCGTAGTCGTAGGCCATTTTTCCTGTTTGGAGACCAGTTTTCGATTTTCGGAGCCGTCGGCCGTGTGCCTCGGTTCGGGACCGCTTAACTACCTCTGTTTGCTCCGGTTTTTGGCACACACCTTGTTTCCTCTCCTTAGAGGGACACTATGGCACGGGAGACCACCTTCGTGGTCACACGCCACTTTCGATGCTTAATAGTCAGTTTTCGGGGCTCCCAGCTGCGCGTTTTGGCCCCCGAACCTTCGTTTGGCATCGGTGTGGGTTCATTTTTGGCATGGACCCTAGTTTCATTGTTAGGAAGGTGGTAGTAGGGTGGGAGACCACATTTTCTTCTTGGATACCACCTTTCCCCGGTCGGCCGATTTTTTTGACAGGTAGGTGGTCTCTCTCACTTTTGAGCCACATTTTCTGGTCTCCCATACCACCACTGAGTTGCACTCACCTGAGAGACCACCAATATGGGCTGGCCGACCACCTTCTGAGCTTGACCCTTTTGAACCTGGTCGGCCAACCAGGAGGCATGGTTAGCCGACCACCTGAACTGGTCGGCCAGCCATCTGCTTTTTCCTCTCTCTAAGTGTGTTTCAGCTGTGCCAGCTGGGAGGCATTTGGTGCATCCTCCATAAACGTGTATGGAGGATGTTTGGCCTAGATTTTAAGCTTCTTTAAGAAGCTTTAGACCTTTTCCTCTATAAAGGAAGGGCCTCCCCTCCTTGGCCTTGGTTCAGAATTTTGCTTCAAGGCATACATACACTTCCCTCCCTCTTTCTCTCTATTTTAGCTCCAAAGGTCCCTTGTTCTTGCACCATTGCACTACACCTCTTAGCCGAACCTCTCCATCATCCATCCAAGCACCTTGGAGCTCATTTTCAGAGGTTGAAGACTTGTTATCTTGGTCCAGAAGTTGCTGGTTCCTTTGGCTACAAGGGGAACACTTCATTTCCCTCTTTTTGACATTGTTTTGTTTCATAGTTTAGCTCTATTTGCAATCATATTTAGGCTTTTTCATAAGCTAAAAAAAGGTCTTGTTTTGATCTTCTAAACATGTTTGTTTAAGACCATTTTTCTTTTGGGGGTCATCTACCCCCTTGCATGCTTCATTTCCTCATGTTTTGAGCTATGCTTTAGAGCATTTGTGTCGGCCTTGGTTTTGCCTTTTAGCCACCGAAATCTAGTGGATTTTCAGTGGCTAACATGTGTCTTTGAGCCTCAAAATCAGAGAGGGGTGACCCTCTCACCCTTTGTTCTCTTTACTAGCTTTCTTGGCCTTCCAAAAAAGCCCCTATTTTCATGTTTCAAAGCCATGCTCCAGGCCATTTTTGATGAGTTTTGTGACCTGCATGACCTCTTTCCAGAGGTGGTTTTGCCATATTAGATGTCTATTATACATGTGTAGATTAATCTTCTTGAAGGCCTTTCAAAGGGGCCTTCACTTGCATGCTTCCTAGACTAATTTCAAGCCCTTTTCAGTGAGTTTTAGGGCCATCATAACCTCTGTCTAGAGGTGATTTTTCCATTTTGTATGTCTATCTTGCATGTGTAGAACAACCCTCTTATTGGCCTTTCAAAGGGACACATCATTCTTGCATGCATTGATTGAATTTCAGTGGGTTTTTGGGCATTATTTGGCATGGCATACTTCTATTTTTGGCTTGTTTGGTGAGCTCTCATGTGCTTCATATAGTTGTAATGCAAATCATTGTTCACTAGCTTATTTTGCATGCTTTGTTGACCCTTGATTTTAGCACTTTTTGGCCTTGCCTTAAACTGATTTTGTGCATATTTTGGACTGCCCTAGCTCTATTTTTGGGTCTCATGGTCGAATGATGCTTGTTTTGCATGCTTGTAGTTCAATACACTTGCCTAGCTTTGAGATTTGAGGTCTATTGCATGCATATACTGAGGTGTTTTCATGCTTTGGGGTCATTTTGCATCATATTTCAGAGCCTATGTGAATTCCATATCCTCATGTTTTCTCCTCTTTAAGTGTGCTTGAGAGTTGTGCATGAATGTCTTGTTTTCGGACCATTGAATGACCTTCATTTCCATGCACTTTGAACCATCATTTTAACCCATTTTCCCACTGTTTTAGACCTACCTAGGGTCTTTTTAGGGTTGGTTTTGCCATTCGTGCATTGCTTTGTGTACCTATAGTGTAACGCACTTCACTAGTTTCGGTATTCGGGCCATATAACATGCATTGGGTAACATATTTGCATGATTCGGGACCATTGTACATCATGTTTCAGAGCTGGAAAATGTATGCTTGTATGCCATATTTCATCCTTTGCCATGCTTAGTTAGAGTTGCATGTTGTGCCTTAGGATCGGTCCATTGCATTCGTGCATGCTTGCATGTATTTCGGTTGTTTCATTTTCATCATATGGCCACTGATATGAGTGTGGCTGAGGTCCACTCATATTGGTGTAAGTCCATCTTGCATTTGTATATGCCACTTAGTTCATGTGCGCATGATAGTCTTCGTAAGTGCATTGTGTATGCCATGTTATGTCACGTGCATTGTGTATGCCATTTTAGCCCATAGCATTGCGTATGCTAGGTTGCATGTTAGTCGCATTGTATATGTCATCTCATTGCTTTGTGTTTGGAGTAGGGTTTAGTCCGAACACGAAAAATAAGGGACGTTTCGTACTACAAGTGACGAAACGTGCCTCGATTCTCGGTCGCCGACACTCATGACTATCCATGATAGAGTCGTTGGCTTTAGTTGCTTATATGTGCATTCACGTCCCATTGCATTGTGCAATTCGACTTCTCGGCCATCATGCATCGAGATGCGTGATTAGTGGCATGAGGATCGAGGACTACACTCCCTTGAGCTTATGCAAGGACAGGGAGAGTGGTCATGCACACATTTGTTGAAAATGCATTGCCTTTTCTCTCTCTTGCCTTTGTTGCAGAAAAACTAGAAACCAGAGGTGGAAACTGGTCGGCCGACCAGATTTTCTGGCAGGCCGACCACCCTCTTTGGTCTCCACCACAAAAGGTGGTCGGCAGGTGGTCTCCCATGCTAATAATTGGTCAGTGGCCTTCCCAAGGTGGAGTTTTAGCCTTCTGGAGCTTTGTGCAAGTTTCTGAGATCAATTGCAAACAAGGGTGAGGTGAGGCATCGCAATGGAATTTACCGACGAGGCGGCTTGAGCATGCATGCATCCTTCATCATTCGGAACAGAGCTGAGGCAGTCCATTGCACGTAACATAGCATGCTAGTTTACTTTGCTTATCTAATTCATTTGTTAAGTAATTAGTATTGTGTAATAATTCGTTATTTATTTTGGTTGTGTAATATTCTTTCAGACCCTCCGAAAGAGGGCCAATTGTTGTAATAAGTGTGCGTGTGTGTGATGTATGTCTTCTAACCCCACGTCTTTCTCCCTTTTATTACCAACTTATGATGATTAGATTAGGGCATGTTTCAATTAGCATCTATATGTTCGTATGTTTGCATTCATTCATCTGTATTGCATGCACCGGGCTCGGTGCATCATGCTGACTGCATTGTATTTCAATTCCAAGTTGAATACATGTATCGATTGTTGCATCTCATATGCCATCTTAGAATAGCCGTGCCTATTGTAGTTGCATTTTTGCATGTGTTGCATTAGGCATTCTTAACATAGTTAGGATTCATGCATGATTTCTAATTAGCTTCTTTCTTTGGCTCGGAGTACTCGGTAAGTGTTTATGTTTTAGTATCCTTGCATGTGTGTGAGTGACTGCCATGATAGCATGCTTACCATGAGGCTATGTGCTTATGTGATATACCTGCCTGAATGCTTGTGGGTGAATGTTGGGTTGCTTGAGTTGGGATAATTCGTCGAAACCCGTGTTTTAGCCTACTGGCGAGTAGCAAACTTCGATCCATTTCAAAACAATCGGATATGCGATGCTTTGTTCCAACTTAGGCAATCCAGTCTATACTTGTATGCTGTGCGCATCACATAGTAAATCTAGGCTAATAACCGGAATAAGAATGCATAATGTTTTCAAAACCCGATATCATGGTCAGTAGAGGCCGATCTTTGATCGGGCGAGCGGGGGTGCTCACGAAGTGACCTTCCCCAATCATACCCAAGTTCCTGAGCTGAGGCAACTTTGGTAATGACGGACACGTGGCCTTAGGCACGAGTCAGGGTTTCCTAAATTCTCCAAAATAAAATATTTAGGTGGCGACTCTATATTTGGCAAAGCAGTCCATATTTGGCACTTCTTTCTAAAAATCAGTTTTCCAAAACGATTTGCCAGATTTGGACTCTTTGATGATTCATCGGTCTTGCATTGCACTCTACGAGATTAGATACAAGACCGTGAATTTTGAGTCCGAACTGTAGTGAGCCCAACAAACAAAACGGGATTTCCCTCCCGGGGCGTTCAGGGACGTCTACAGCAATCACTTTTTCAAGTGGTACATATTTCAAAATAATTTTCAAAACAAACATGAATTAAGTGTTCCAATTCTTGCAAATTAGTCTATACTTGTGTACGCGCATCACATAGTAATCCTAGCCTAATAAACTGGAACAAGAGCATATAATGTATATAAGATTCATATCATGATTAGTAGAGGCCAATCTTTGATCGGGCGAGCAGGGGTGCTCAAATTCATTCATGACCTTCACATCTCGTACCTAATTTCCCTAGCCAAGACAATCTTGGTGATGACGGACACGCAGCCTTTGACACGAGTCATAGATTTTCTAAATTTCCTAAAATATTTAGATGGCCACTCTGTATCTGGCAAAGCAGTCAATTTTTGGTAATTTGATTCAAAATCAATTTTCTAAAAGATTTGTCGGATTTGGACTCTTTGGTGATTATCAATTTCACATTGCACTTGTGAAATCAGATTTAGAACCGCGGGAGTCTGATACTGTAGGGCTTATTTCGTCTTCCGAAAGAGGGCACGAAAAAGTCGAGTTACCCCTTGTCAATCTCAGAATTGCCCATAACCACATCAACCAATCGATCATTCTTAGGCCTCCCAATCTTTCGCCCATAAGACCTGGTCTTCTTTTCCTTACCCACAATCTTAGACTGAGCACCCAAAGAGAATGGCTGACCCACTTTTTCTACTGAATCTTCAAGACCTGCCCATTTCAATAGCTTAGAATAACGGACTGCAGTAGGGTCCTCTTGCGAAACTTTCCTCTTGAGGGAGAGGTCCATGAAGTCTCGCGAGAGAGACATAGATCCAGTCCAGTACTTAGAGACCCTCATCGAATTGGGCTACATACTATCGACCTCATTCCTAGATCCACCAAATTAAATAAGGGGGAGTGGCTGGGTGAAGATTGGGCACCCAAATTAGGTGGGCTATCTACTTGGGCTGCTATAATTTGATTGAAGAATTATTTATACCTGATCCAAATTGTGTGTCACGTTGTTCAGACTTATCCAAACTCAATTATCAAAGTTTGTTTGTCCAAATTTTATTGAAATTTAGGCCAAGTTTGGCATGATTGAAAAAAGACAAAAAGTCAAAAAGTCACTATCCTATTTAAGTCATATCATCTTATTTAAGTCACATCACCTCTCTAACACATCACTTCAAACCCAACCCAAACCCAACCCATATTTCATAAAAAGTCAAAAAGTACATTTATTTAGTCTTCCCAAACTAGGCCTTAGTAGTTGTTTGAAATGTGCTATATAAGTACACTTTTTAATTTTTTGGTTAAAAAAAATAAAGAAAAAAAAATGTATGTTTTGGATAATTTTTTGACTTTTTACAAAACGATATGTAATAAAATATTATAGTAAAATAAAAATGACAATTTTACCCTTTTGAATTTTTGACTTTTAACTTTTTGACTTTTTAAGTAGTTGAATTCCAAGGGCAAAATAATAATTTTACCCTAGTAGCTTCCCTCACAGGCTACCCTTGAATAGTATAGACTTTTTAGCTTTTTTAGTAATTTTTTAACTTTTTGAGTTTTTTAGTTTATCCCAAACAAGGCCTTAATAACGTCAACTCTGAGTTATGCTCAAATTGCCCATCAGCCTGAGCTAATTTTGATTTTTTTTGTATTGGGAGGAAGAAAGGGGGAATTCTATTTACACCAAAAAAATCATTAAGTACTCCCAATTTCTAAGTACAGCTTATTTAATTATTTAAAATTTTATTTTACTCTCATTGCACCCTATTATTTTTTCTAAATTACCCTCAAGGCAAACCCAAATAATAAATAATAAGCAAATTAAAAAAACTAAATTATTTCAAAAAAATTTCAATACAAAAAATATTTATAAGCATTATAAATACAAGAAAAACCAAACTTTTACATAAGTATTATAAAACTTTTCAATATAGAAAAAAAAAATTACATTGTAATTATCCACAAGAATGCTAGTGGAAAAGTAAAAACCAAACTTATAAGCACATAAACATCAAGCACTAACAAGAGAGAGTAGTTCTCAAATAATGTACTATTTAAATGACAAAATAAGAACAACTCTAATAATATGTTATTATTAATCTAACTACTGTGTCCTTTAATTTTTGTCAAAAAAACGATATAGAAAATAATTGATGGTGCTCTATAAAAATTGTGAAACTCCTTTATATGAATACTTACCTCATTTTTGATGGGTTGCTTCAAAAAATTATTTTGATTATCACTCTCATCAAGTATTTGATTTTGTTCAAACTTTATTTTAGGATTTAGGGTTTCAAAATAATAAAAAATAATGATGTTAATGATGATGATGAGTTTTGATATGGTGGATTGGAGTTTTGGAAGAAGGAGAAGAAGAAGAAATAACGTTGATCTCTTGAAGAAGAAGATACAGAGATTTGAATAGGAATAACTGATTGGGTGTACCATGAGAAAAAAAAATATTTTAATCTTTAATATGTGCTGTCCTTATTAATAAATTCATATTAGAATATAATAAGAATTTAAATTAGGTATACTGAGACATAATTTGAGTTCAAATGTAATCCCCGGAAGAAAAGAATTGAACAAGAGAATTGAAGACTCAGACTCGAGCCTACTTAGTACCAAGCCAGACAAGCCCAACACACATTTCGTTATAAACCAAATCCAGCCTTGTACTACTTTGAGTTGGGCCAGACAGGCCCAACATAAATTTCATTGTAATATAAACAACGCCTTGTCCATGAAATCTCTTATTTTGGTCTATTTTGAGAAATTTTTTTTTTTTTTTTTTAATGTGCCAAAAAAATTAAGAGATGATTTGATTCAAATAAGACAATAAGCTGTATTTTTTCCTAGTTGCCAAAATAAGCCTTATTATTAAAGAATTTAAATTGAAAAACGCTTCAAGTAGTGATATACAAATTGAAAAATATATAAAATAATAGGAGAGATTGCAACTTCTTTATTTAAAGACATAATAGTCATAATTTTAATAGTAATTTATGAATATGCCATTATCACATTATTTTTATTCTTATAGTATGTTCTGTGTGGAATTTCTGAAACATTTTCCAAATACATTTCATGTAATTCCATCTATCTCTCATCTCTCTTTGGTCTTGTGAATATTATTGTTACTTTCATACATGTCAAAGTAGATATGAAAATAGGTCTAGTCTAGTAAATTAGGATATAGTCATCTTAAATTATAAATTTTTGGAAGACTTCATACACAATAGTCATTATATGGGCCCAAAAAATTTGTGTGTCACAATTTAATGATTGCTTTTAAATTTTTTTATTTATATTTTTTGTTTATAAAAAAAATTTGTGTGTCACAATAGTCATTATGTTGTGCTTGTTATGTTTCTCTCCTTTGCAGGCACGATATTGTATGTACGGTTCATTTGAAGCTGGTGCGACCAAACGAACCGCGCAGGTATTGTATCTTCTCCGTGTGAGACGTATCGAGAATTGTGATTCTCTTACATTCTTACTGCATGAAATATAGTTGTTGCTTTGCATTCTTACTTAAAACTGTTACATCTATTGTGAATATTTGCTTCATTACAGTTTGCTGCTTTGCATGATCATGAGTTACGTTCGACTTGGTGCATATCATTTTGCATTTTTGCCCCCCACCTGCGGGCGCATCTCTTTTATCTTGCCTGTTTGTCTAAGTCTTCGGCCTTGTAAAAAATGGGTCGTCTCTGGGCTTTGACATTCACTCCCGTCACTTATGACTTTCGAGTTCTGTCAAAGAGGGGCAACTGTAGGCACCCCATTTTTGACCGACCTTAAGACTCAGACGTCACCAACTGAGCGCTCGGTGATGTTGCATATTGTGCTCGTTCTGAGGTTGCAAAGTCTCAACTGAGAGCCTTGCCTCCGGGCTTCAGAACCTTTTCGTGCCTTGCCTCGGTTTGCGAACCAAGTCCTGTTTTCTCTATTTTCTCTTCTTGGAGGGAGGGAGAGGTCTCTTAGACCATCTCTCAGTGGCCGTAGGCTACGTTTCGTGGTCGTAGACCATTTTTCCTATTTGGAGACCAGTTTTCGATTTTCGGAGCCGTCGGCCGTGTGCCTCGATTCGGGACCGCTTAACTACCTCTGTTTGCTCCAGTTTTTGGCACACACCTTGTTTCCTCTCCTTAGAGGGACACTGTGGCCCGGGAGACCACCTTTGTGGTCGCACACCACTTTCGATGCTTAATAGTCAATTTTCGGGGCCCCTGGCTACGCGTTTTGGCCCCCGAACCTTCGTTTGGCATCGGTGTGGGTTCATTTTTGGCATGGACCCTAGTTTCATTGTTAGGAAGGTAGTAGTAGGGTGGGAGACCACCTTTTCTTCTTGGAGACCACCTTTCCCCAGTCAGTCGGTTTTCTTGACAGGTAGGTGGTCTCCCTCACTTTTGAGCCACATTTCTAGTCTCCCATACCACCACTGAGTTGTATTCACCTGGGAGACCACCAATATGGGCTGGCCGACCACCTTTTGAGCTTGACCCTTTTGAACCTAGTCGGCCGACCAGGGGGCATGCTCGACCGACCACCTGAACTGGTCGGCCAGCCATCTGCTTTTTCCTCTCTCTGAGTGTGTTTCAGCTGTGTCAGTTGGGAGGCATTTGGTGCATCCTCCATACACGTGTATGGAGGATGTTTGGCCTAGCTTTTAAGCTTCTGTGAGAAGCTTTAGACCTTCTCCTCTATAAAGGAAGGGCCTCCCCTCTTTGGCCTTGGTTCAGAATTTTGCTTCAAGGCATACATACACTTCCCTCCCTATTTCTCTCCATTTTAGCTCCAAAGGTCCCTTGTTCTTGCACCATTGCACTACACCTCTTAGCCTAACCTCTCCATCATCCATCCAAGCACCTTGGAGCTCATTTTCAGAGGTTGAAGACTTGCTATCTTGGTCCAGAAGTTGCTGGTTCCTTTGGCTACAAGGGGAACACTTCATTTCCCTCTTTTTGACATTGTTTTGCTTCATAGTTTAGCTCTATTTGCAAGCATATTTAGGCTTTTTCATAAACTGAAAAACATTTTGTTTTGATCTTCTAAACATGTTTGTTTAAGACCATTTTTCTTTTGGGGGTCATCTACCCCCTTGCATGCTTCATTTCCTCATGTTTTGAGCTATGCTTTAGAGCATTTGTGTCGGCCTTGGTTTGGCCTTTTAGCCACTAAAATCCAGTGGATTTTCAGTGGCTAACATGTGTCTTTGAGCCTCAAAATCAAAGAGGGGTGACCCTCTCACCCTTTGTTCTCTTTACTAGTTTTCTTGGCCTTCCAAAGGAGCCCCTATTTTCATGTTTCAAAGCCATGCTCCAGGCCATTTTTGATGAGTTTTGTGACCTGCATGACCTCTTTCCAGAGGTGGTTTTGCCATATTAGATGTCTATTATACATGTGTAGATTAATCTTCTTAAAGGCCTTTCAAAGGGGCCTTCACTTGCATGCTTCCTAGACTAATTTCAAGCCCTTTTCAGTGAGTTTTAGGGCCATCATAACCTCTGTCTAGAGGTGATTTTTCCATTTTGTATGTCTATCTTGCATGTGTAGAACAACCCTCTTATTGGCCTTTCAAAGGGACACATCATTCTTGCATGCATTGATTGAATTTCAGTGGGTTTTTGGGCATTATTTGGCATGGCATACTTCTGTTTTTGGCTTGTTTGGTGAGCTCTCATGTGCTTCATATAGTTGTAATGCAAATCATGGTTCACTAGCTTATTTTGCATGCTTTGTTGACCCTTGATTTTAGCACTTTTTGGCCTTGCCTTAAACTGATTTTATGCGTATTTTGGACTGCCCTAGCTCTGTTTTTGGGTCTCATGGTCGAATGATGCTTGTTTTGCATGCTTGTAGTTCAATACACTTGCCTAGCTTTGAGATTTAAGGTCTATTGCATGCATATATTGAGCTGTTTTCATGCTTTGGGGTCATTTTGCATCATATTTCAGAGCCTATGTGAATGCCATATCCTCATATTTTCTTCTCTTTAAGTGTGCTTGAGAGTTGTGCATGAATGCCTTGTTTTCGGACCATTGAATGAGTTTCATTTCCATGCACTTTGAACCATCATTTTGGGCCATTTTCCCACTGTTTCAGACCTACCTAGGGTCTATTTGGGGTTGGTTTTGCCATTCGTGCATTGCTTTGTGTACCTATAGTGTAACGCACTTCACTAGTTTCGGTATTCGGGCCACCTAGCATGCATTGGGTAACATATTTGCATGATTCGGGACCATTGTACATTATGTTTCAAAGCTGGAAAATGTATGCTTGTATGCCATATTTCATCCTTTGCCATGCTTAGTTAGAGTTGCATGTTGTGCCTTAGGATCGGTCCATTGCATTCGTGCATGCTTGCATGTATTTTGGTTGTCTCATTTTCATCATATGGCCACTGATGTGAGTGTGGCTGAGGTCCACTCATATTGGTGTAAGTCCATCTTGCATTTGTATATGCCATTTAGTTCATGTGCGCATGATAGTCTTCGTAAGTGCATTGTGTATGCCATGTTATGTCACGTGCATTGTGTATGCCATTTTAGCCCATAGCATTGTGTATGCTAGGTTACATATTAGTCGCATTGTGTATGCCATCTTATTGCTTTGTGTTTGGAGTAGGGTTTAGTCCGAACACGGGAAACAAGGGATGTTTCGTACTACAAGTGACGAAACGTGCCTCGATTCTCAACCGCCGACACTCTTGACTATTCATGATAGAGTCGTTGGCTTTAGTTTCTTATATGTGCATTCACGTCCCATTGAGTCGTGCAATTCGACTTCTAGGCCATCATGCATCGAGATGCGTGATTGGTGGCATGAAGATCGAGGACTACACTCCCTTGAGCTTGTGCAAAGACAGGGAGAGTGGTCATGCACACATTTGTTGAAAATACATTGCCTTTTCTCTCTCTTGCCTTTGTTACAGAAAAACCAGAAACCAGAGGTGGAAACTGGTCGGCCGACTAGATTTTCTGGCAGGCCGACCACCCTCTTTGGTCTCCACTACAAAGGGTGGTCGGCAGGTGGTCTCCCATGCTAATAACTGGTCGGCGGCCTTCCCAAGGTGGAGTTTCAGCCTTCTGGAGCTTTGTGCAAGTTTCTGAGATCAATTGCAAACAAGGGTGAGGCGAGGCATCGCAATGGAATTTACCGACGAGGTGGCTTGAGCATGCATACATCCTTCATCATTCGGAACAGAGCTAAGGCAGTCCATTGCACGTAGCATAGCATGCTAGTTTACTTTGTTTATCTAATTCATTTGTTAAGTAATTAGTATTGTGTAATAATTCATTATTTATTTTGGTTGCGTAATATTCTTTCAGACCCTCCGAGAGAGGGCCAATTGTTGTAATAAGTGTGCGTATGTGTGATGTATGTCTTCCAACCCCACGTCTTTCTCCCTTTTATTTACCAGCATATGATGGTTAGATTAGGGCATGTTTCAATTAGCATCTATATGTTCGCATGTTTGCATTCATTCATCTATATTGCATGCACCAGGCTCGGCGCATCATGCTAACTGCATTGTATTTCAATTTCAAGTTGAATACATGTATCGATTGTTGCATCTCATGTGCCATCTTAGAATAGCCGAGCCTATTGTAGTTGCATTTTTGCATGTGTTGCATTAGGCATTCTTAACATAGTTAGGATTCATGCATGAATTCTAATTAGCTTCTTTCTTTGGCTCGGAGTACTCGATAAGTGTTTATGCTTTAGCATCCTTGCATGTATGTGAGTGACTGCCATGATAGCATGCTTACCATGAGGCTATATGCTTATGTGATATACCTGCCTGAATGCTTGTGGGTGAAGGTTGGGTTGCTTGGGTTGGGATAATTCGTCGAAACCCGTGTTTTAGCCTACTGGCGAGTAGCAAACTTCGATCCATTTTCTAAACAATCAGATGTGCGATGCTTTGTTCCAACTTAGGCAATTCAGTCTATACTTGTATGCTGTGCGCATCACATAATAAATCTAGGCTAATAACCGAAATAAGAATGCATAATATTTTCAAAACCCGATATCATGGTTAGTAGAGGCCGATCTTTGATCGGGCGAGTGGGGGTGCTCACGAAGTGACCTTCCCTAATCATACCCAAGTTCCCGAGCCGAGGCAACTTTGGTAATGACGGACACGTGGCCTTAGGCACGAGTCAGGGTTTCCTAAATTTTTCAAAATAAAATATTTAGGTGGCGACTCTGTATCTGGCAAAGCAGTCCATGTTTGGCACTTCTTTCTAAAAATCAGTTTTCCAAAACGATTTGCCAGATTTGGACTCTTTGATGATTCATCGGTCTTGCATTGTACTCTGCGAGATTAGATACAAGACCGTGACTTTTGAGTCCGAACTGTAGTGAGCCAAACGAACAAAACGGGATTTTCTTCCCAGGGCGTTTGGGGACGTCTACAGCAATCAGTTTTTCAAGTGGTACATATTTCAAAACAATTTTCAAAACAAACATGAATTAAGTGTTCCAATTCTTGCAAATTAGTCTATACTTGTGTATGCGCATCACATAGTAATGCTAGCCTAATAAACTGGAACAAGAGCATATGATGTATATAAGATTCATATCATGATTAGTAGAGGCCAATCTTTGATCGGGCGAGCAGGGGTACTCAAATTCATTCATGACCTTCCCCTCTCGTACCTAATTTCCCTAGCTGAGACAATCTTGGTGATGATGGACACGCAGCCTTTGACACAAGTCATGGATTTCCTAAATTTCCTAAAATATTTAGGTGGCGACTCTGTATCTGGCAAAGCAGTCAATTTTTGACAATTTGATTCAAAATCAATTTTCCAAAAGATTTGCCGAATTTGGACTCTTTGGTGATTATCTATTTCACATTGCACTTGTGAGATCAGATTTAGAATCGCGGGAGTATGATACTGTAGGGCTTATTTCGTCTTCTGAAAGAGGGCGCGAAAAAGTCGAGTTACACCTTTTCAATCTCAGAATTGCCCATAACCACATCAACCAGTCGATCATTCTTAGGCCTCTCAATCTTTCGCCCATAAGACTTGGTCTTCTTTTCCTTACCCACAATCTTAGATTGAGCACCCAAAGAGAATGGTTGACCCTCCTTTTCTGCTGAATCTTCAAGACCTGCCCATTTCAATAGCTTAGAATAACAGACTGCAGTAGGGTCCTCTTGCAAAACTTTCCTTTTGAGGGAGAGGTCCATGAAGTCTCGCGAGAGAGACATAGATCCAGTCCAGTACTTAGAGACCCTCATCGAATTGGGCTACATACTATCGACCTCAATCCTAGATCCACCAAATTAAATAAGGGGGAGTGGCTGGGTGAAGATTGGGCACCCAAATTAGGTGGGCTATCTACTTGGGCTGCTATAATTTGATTGAAGAATTATTTATACCTGATCCAAATTGTGTGTCACATTGTTCAGACTTATCTAAACTCAATTATCAAAGTTTGTTTGTCCAAATTTTATTGAAATTTAGAAGTTGTTTGAAATGTGCTATATAAGTACACTTTTTAATTTTTTGGTTAAAAAAAATAAAGAAAAAAAATGTATGTTTTGGATAATTTTTTGACTTTTTACAAAACAATGTGTAATAAAATATTATAGTAAAATAAAAATGACAATTTTACCCTTTTGAATTTTTGACTTTTAACTTTTTGACTTTTTAAGTAGTTGAATTCAAAGGGCAAAATAATAATTTTACCCTAGTAGCTTCCCTCACAGGCTACCCTTGAATAGTATAGACTTTTTAGCTTTTTTAGTAATTTTTTAACTTTTTGAGTTTTTTAGTTTATCCCAAACAAGGCCTTAATAACGTCAACTCTGAGTTATGCTCAAATTGCCCATCAGCCTGAGCTAATTTTGATTTTTTTTGTATTGGGAGGAAGAAAGGGGGGATTCTATTTACACCAAAAAAATCATTAAGTACTCCCAATTTCTAAGTACACCTTATTTAATTATTTAAAATTTTATTTTACTCTCATTGCACCCTATTATTTTTTCCAAATTACCCTCAAGGCAAACCCATATAATAAATAATAAGCAAATTAAAAAAAAACTAAATTATTTCAAAAAACTTTCAATACATAAAATATTTATAAGCATTATAAATACAAGAAAAACCAAACTTTTACATAAGCATTATAAAACTTTTCAATATAGAAAAAAAAAAAATTACATTATAAATTATCCACAAGAATGCTAGTGGAAAAGTAAAAACCAAACTTATAAGTACATAAACATCAAGCACTAACAAGAGAGAGTAGTTCTCAAATAATGTACTATTTAAATGACAAAATAAGAACAACTCCAATAATATGTTATTATTAATCTAACTACTGTGTCCTTTAATTTTTGTCAAAAAAACGATATAAAAAATAATTGATGGTGCTCTACAAAAATTGTGAAACCCCTTTATATGAATACTTACCTCATTTTTAATGGGTTGCTTCAAAAAATTATTTTGATTATCACTCTCATCAAGTATTTGATTTTGTTCAAACTTTATTTTAGGGTTTAGGGTTTCAAAATAATAAAAAATAATGATGTTAATGATGATGATGAGTTTTGATACGGTGGATTGGAGTTTTGGATAAAGAAGAAGAAGAAGAAGAAGAAATAACGTTGATCTCTTGAAGAAAAAGATACAGAGATTTGAATAGGAATAACTGATTGGGTGTACCATGAGAAAAAAAAATATTTTAAGCTTTAATATGTGCTGTCCTTATTAATAAATTCATATTAGAATATGATAAGAATTTAAATTAGGCATACTAAGACCTAATTTGAGTTCAAATATAATCCCCGGAAGAAAGGAATTGAACAAGAGAATTGAAGACTCAGACTCGAGCCTACTTAGTACCAAGCCAGACAGGCCCAACACACATTTCGTTATAATCCAAATCCAGCCTTGTACTACTTTGAGTTGGGCCAGACAGGCCCAACATAAATTTCATTGTAATATAAACAAAGCCTTGCCCATGAAATCTCTTATTTTGGTCTATTTTGAGAATTTTTTTTTTTTAATGTGCCAAAAAAATTAAGAGATGATTTGATTCAAATAAGGCAATAAGCTGTATTTTTTCCTAGTTGCCAAAATAAGCCTTATTATTAAAGAATTTAAATTGAAAAACGCTTCAAGTAGTGATATACAAATTGAAAAATATATAAAATAATAGGAGAGATTGCAACTTCTTTATTTAAAGACATAATAGTCATAATTTTAATAGTAATTTATGAATATGCCATTATCACATTATTTTTATTCTTATAGTATGTTCTGTGTGGAATTTCTGAAACATTTTCCAAAACATTTCATGTAATTCCATCTATCTCTCATCTCTCTTTGGTCTTGTGAATATTATTGTTACTTTCATACATGTCAAAGTAGATATGAAAATAGGTCTAGTCTAGTAAATTAGGATATAGTCATCTTAAATTATAAATTTTTGGAAGACTTCATACACAATAGTCATTATACGGGCCCAAAAAATTTGTGTGTCACAATTTAATGATTGCTTTTAAATTTTTTTATTTATATTTTTTGTTTATAAAAAAAATTCAAAGCTAAAAAATTAGAGTGTTCGGTATCTATTTGAAGAAACAATTTTTTTTAGCACAACTCATTTTGATTTGTTTGGTAATTTGCTTAAATAGTAATTTTTTAGATATTTCAACTAAAAAGTTTGTTCATTTCAAAGGCTGGTTTAACTTCGGTAAACTTTAACATCAAGAAAAAAAAGTACCTCTCTAGCAATTGAGAAATGCATTAAATTTTTCAACAATTACCTTCTTTTTTCCTGATAAAATACAAAAACTATTAAAAAAATTTATTTTGCCAACAAAGATAACCAAAAAATAGCTGCCAAACAGTTAGAAAATGTAAAATTGGCTTTGTTAAGCCTATGTTTGGGAAAATGGGTTTGGAGCCTTTTTGGTTAAAATATAAACAAAAAATAAAATAAGCTTTTTAGCCCAATAAGATAAAATATCACATCCAACCTATAATCATTACATTCTTTCTCTCACAAAAAAATCAAAAAGCCAAAAGTCCTTCCCAAACTAGGCCTTTTAGCCCCAGGTTAAAATAATCAAAAAAGTCAAAAAGCCAATCCACTTTCCAAACGAAGCCTTCAATAAAACAAACAATGGGCTGATCACTTATATTAGTAAGATCAAAAGAATTTTGTAAAGGAATCCATCATAACTCAATGGAACATCTTATTCAAGAACTAGTTTATAAATTATAATCAAATTAAAACTGGCAAATTCATCATATATTATTCCATCTGTCTTATGCACAAAACCCAGAACCCAGATTAATCCTTCATTTCATTTTAGGCACTTTTTGTATAAAACTAAACTTTTGAATTTGATTATATTTTGATTACAGCTTATAATCAATTTTAGAAATTTTTGTATTTATCTAAACCACCCTGTTTGATATGTTTTTAAATAAACCAGCTAGCTGGCTCTCACAACTCAAAATGGTTCGCTAATATTTTTTTCAATTTATAGGATGACTTGACAATTATAATTCAAAATCAACTAATCCAGTATATTTTTCACATTCATAGGAATGCATTATGACATTGTTTTAACATTTCTAACAATATCAATCCTTATTCCTGTTTGGCGTTTTTTTAATTTCTGGAGTTTTAGCCCCGAGTATAGAACCAATTGGCGATGCCGGGTTACGATTCGATCAAAAATTAATGATGAAACAAAATAACTAAAATAAATAAATAAAACTATGATCGTTTTCAATCCATCAAATTTCTATGCAATCAAACAAATGCGATAATACAGAATAGTAATGTTACATCATGGAAGAGTACAACTTTCTAACAAACAAACATATAAATATTAGGAAAATGTTTGAGGCCACAATTTTTGTGGTCACAATGGCTCAAAACTATCAAAACGACGTCATTTTAGCATGTTTTGCACCCAAAACGACGTCGTTTTGATAGTTTTAAGCCATTGTGGCCACAAAAATTGTGACCCTCTAGCATTGTTGTAAATATTATTAGGAGAAAAAACAAGAAAACACGGATGGGACGTCTTCGCATAAAAACTGAAATGTGAAAAACAATGACAAATAATGAAATATAACACGAGAAGAAAGAACAAGAGGAAGTGACTTATGCTGTGTTTGGTTGGAAATTTGGGGAGGGATTTGAAAAGAAAAAGAAAAAAGGTGTGTAAAATTAGGTAAAATATAAGCATGTTTTATTCATATTTCACCTACTTTTTTCTTTTCTCGTTCCAAATCCCTCTCTAAATCTTCCAACCAAACACAGCAATTGCCGTTTGTGAGATTGCCATTGACAAGCTCTGATAAAGAAGAAGGCCAGAACTGGCTTTACTTTGGCTTGTTTTGGAAATAGCTTAAAATTACTCTTTTTTTATTAAAAAAAATAAATAAAAAAATTTCAGCTGGTTTGGTTTTTAAATTTATTTTTTTAGAAATTGAGTTTTTTATTTTTTAAATTTTTTTATTTTTAGTAAATATTTTTAAAATTTTAAGTAATTTTTTTTACTCTTTTTTAATGAACTTTACTTAGATGTATCTAAATAGTAAAATATTTGTGAAAAGATATTTTAAAAATTAATAAATATATAAAAATATGAAAAATGTACTGAATTTTCGTATTTTTTATATTTTTTTATTTATTGATTTTTTTTTTAAATCACAAATATTATGCTTTTTAAGTATATTTATGATATGTGTGTTTAAAAATTTTAAAAACTCATTGAAAACAAAAAAAAAACGAAAATTTAAAAAATTAAAATTTTCTAAAAAGTGTTTTGTAGAAACCAAACAAAACAATTTTTTTTTTTAAAAACGTGTGAAATAATAAATAAAAAAAGAGATGCAATTCAAAAAAGTTAAAAAGTGAAAAATATTTTTGAGAACGTGCTATTTTAGTAATTTTTTTGTTTTTTACGTAAAGATGTGCAGAAAATATAGAAAGTGATATGATAACTTATAGTGACTTTTTGACTTTTTAACTAATATAGTAGGGGTGTACACAGTTCGGATTGGTTCGGTTCTGAGAAAATCCAAGAACCGAACCGATCCTAACGGTTCTGTGATTTTGAGAACCAGACTAGACCGTTACACTTGTAAAACCGAACCAGAACCAAACCGAAAAAACGGTTCGGTTTCGGTTTGGTTTACGGTTCCAAAAATTTCTATTTACAATAATAAATTGTTAATATTAGCAAAATAATTACTCAAACTAATTATATTTAACTCATGATAAAAACTAATAATATTAAGGCATTACTTAATATTACATATATATACCATCGTAATATCATTAAAATTATAAAAAACTAATTAATAAAAATAAAACTTGATATTATATATATTTTTTTAAAAAAAAAAAAAATCGGTTCGGTTCGGTTCAGTTCGGTTCGGTTCGATTCGATTCGATTCGAACCGCGATTTTTTCATAAAATCCATTAACCGAACGGTTTTTACGGTTCTCATATTTCTTAATCCGAAACCGAACCAATTCTTAATAGAACCGAACCAAACCGTATGATTCGGTCTAGTTCGGTCCGGATTACCGGTTTGAACGGATTTTTGAACAGCCCTATAATATAGGACGAATTACACTAATGGTCCCTATAGTTTGGGGCTTGTGTTGCTTTGGTCTTTGATTTTTCAACTATAATGCATTTGATCTTGAATTTTGAATATTGTTCCAAATAAAGACAATTGAAGATACTATTGCTTAATTTCAAAGGCAAAATCATCAATTAGATAAAATATAAACTAATTTGACAAAAATAAATGTCAAAAAAATATTTTTGAATTTTAAAAAATTATTTTTACCCACTAAAGATAAAATTATGTAAAATTGATAAATCTTTTAGATATATATTTATTTATTTATTTTACCAAATTAATTTTTATTATGTGTTTAGATAATAATCATGTAATGGGTAGTTGTTTTTATTTTCATTAAATTAGTTTCTATTTTTACAAAAGTCAAATATGGCGATAACTTTGATATCATTATTAAATTAATCCATTAAATTAAAAAATTCAAAATTAAAAACATTTCATATATTAAATATATCGATTACACATTAAAATCCTAACAACTACCTATTACATGATCATCATCCAAACACATAATAAAAATTAATTTGATAAAATATATAAATATCTAAAAGATTTATCAATTTTACATAATTTTATTTTTGATGGGTAGAAATAAATTTTAAAAATTAAAAAAAAAATGACATTTATTTTTGTCAAATTAATTTATATTTTATCAATTGACTATTTTACCCATGAAATTAAGCAATAGTATCTTTAATTGTCAATATTTGGTACAAAATTTAAAATTTAAGGTCAAATATGTTACAATTAAAAAATTATGAACCAAAATGATACGAATTCCAAACTATAAGAATTATTAATACAATTCACCCATTAAAATATATGATTAACAAATGAGACCTTAATCACCTTTCCAAAAACAAGCATATGCTACAAGGATTGTACATCTCAAGCCAATAGCGTGGTCCTATAAAAAGCACATTTTTTAAACAAAACCAAGGTCCGTTTGGCTTGCCTTTGAAATAAGGCAAAATTTTTAAAACACTTTTTAAAATTTATAGCTAAACATACAATTTAAAATTACACAAAAAATTTAATTTAAAAATTAATTTTAAAACTTATAACCAAATACACAATACAAAAATTCAATTCAAAACTCTTTTAATGATATGATGTTAAAAATGATTAATAATGGGATTATCAAATTATTTTTCTAAAAAATCTAAAAAAATAATTTATATATTTAAGAAATATCTAAATTAAATGTATATATATTTTTGAAAGTAAATGGTTGCCACTACAGGAAAAAAGTGTTTTTTGCGACGGCAAAACGCCGTCGCAAATGGTCCGTGAGCCGTCGCTAATACCTTTTGCGACGGTAAGTTGGCTTTTTGCGACGGCAAAGGGGGGTCGCGACAGAGGGGGTTGCAAAAGAGATTTAGCGACGGTAAGTGCCGTCGCCATTGTTTTTTTGCGACGGGAGGCTGTCTTTTTTGCGACGGCAATGTTCTGTCGCCAATAATGCAAGAAAATCTGACTTTTTGCGACGGCTCAGTATTTCCGTCGCTAAAAAAGGTTTTTGAGACGGCAAGAAGGCCGTCGCTAAAAGTGTCGTAGCTTATACTATTGCCGACGGCAGCCTGAGCCGTCGCTAAAGGTTTTATTTTAAATTAAATTTCGTAGCTTTTGCGACAGTATGTCTGCCGTCGCAAAAGCCTCCAAAAATGTTTTTGCGACGGGTTATTATGCCGTCTCAAAAAATAAAAAAATAAACCTGTTGGGAAATTATTAAAAAAATTAAAATAACCTGTATTAAATGAAAAATAACTATAAAAAAATCCAAAAATTACATAATAATATAAATATATACATAAACAAAAGTTGACAAATAATAAAAATTCATAATGTTGTTCCATTCATAACAATACAGAAATAAAAATTCATAAAAACAAAAATTATGCCACTACATAATGTCGCATACTACATACATAATGTTATTCACAAATTTAAATAACATAAATCAAAATCAAAACCAAAAGTTTTCGTCTTGATGTTATTCACAAGTTTGCGACGGGTTACAAAAAAAAAGTTGGTAATAATCTTTGTACGCCCGCATTCCACAAGAAGCAAGCTGCTACTCAGGAAATATCTGAAAAAAAACAAGATAAAAATAATTAATAACCATATAATGGTGTTAATATTTTAATTACAGAAAAATATAAAAACAAATTGACTACTATATAATTAGAAAGATAGTTTAGTAAATAATTTTGACTAAACCGAAATCCGGCTCTAACTCCCAAACCGGGAACCCGATTCGAGCCCCGTCTTCTCCCACAAGTCTCTCGTGCCTAGGCGGTCGCGTGTGCCAACTTTCGTGCTAAAGCGACGCCGTTTGGTCATTTTGGAGCATTAACGCCTCGAATTCAAGTTTCTTAAGGAGCTAGTTTGCCTAAAGTGAAATCCGGCTCTAACTCCCAAACCGGGAACCCGATTCGAACCCCGTCTTCTCCCACAAGTCTCTCGTGCCTAGGCGGTCGCGTGTGCCAACTTTCGTGCTAAAGCAACGCCGTTTGGTGATTTTGGAGCATTAACGCCTCGAATTCAAGTTTCTTAAGGAACTAGTTTGCCTAAAGTGAAATCCGGCTCTAACTCCCAAACCGGGAACCCGATTTGAGCCCCATCTTCTCCCACAAGTCTCTCGTGCCTAGGCGGTCACGTGTGCCAAGTTTCGTGCTAAACCGATGCCGTTTGGTGATTTTGGAGCATTAACGCCTCGAATTCAAGTTTCTTAAGGAACTAGTTTGCCTAAAGTGAAATCCGGCTCTAACTCCCAAACCGGGAACCCGATTCGAGCCCCGTCTTCTCCCACAAGTCTCTCGTGCCTAGGCGGTCGCGTGTGCCAAGTTTCATTCTCAACCGACGCCGTTTGGTGATTTTGGGGCGTTAACGCCTCGAATTCAAGTTTCTTAAGGAAGTAGTTTACCTAAAGTGAAATCCAGCTCTAACTCCCAAACCGGGAACCAGATTCGAGCCCCGTCTTCTCCCACAAGTCTCTTGTGCCTAGGCGGTCGCGTGTGCCAAGTTTCGTGCTCAACCGACGTCGTTTGGTGATTTTGGAGCATTAACGCCTCGAATTCAAGTTTCTTAAGGAACTAGTTTGCCTAAAATGAAATCCGGCTCTAACTCCCAAACCGGGAACCCGATTCGAGCCCCGTCTTCTCCCACAAGTCTCTCGTGCCTAGGCGGTCGCGTGTGCCAAGTTTCGTGCTCAACCGACGCCGTTTGGTGATTTTGGGGCGTTAACGCCTCGAATTCAAGTTTCTTAAGGAAGTAGTTTACCTAAAATGAAATCCGGCTCTAACTCCCAAACCGGGAACCCGATTTGAGCCCCGTCTTCTCCCACAGGTCTCTCGTGCCTAGGCGGTCGCATGTGCCAACCTTCGTGCTCAACCGACGCCGTTTGGTGATTTTGGGGCGTTAACGCCTTGAATTCAAGTTTCTTAAGGAAGTAGTTTGCCTAAAGTGAAATCCGGCTCTAACTCCCAAACCGGGAACCCGATTCGAGCCCCGTCTTCTCCCACAAGTCTCTCGTGCCTAGGCGGTCGCGTGTGCCAACTTTCGTGCTCAACCGACGCTGTTTGGTGATTTTGGAGCATTAACGCCTCGAATTCAAGTTTCTTAATGAACTAGTTTGCCTAAAGTGAAATCCGGCTCTAACTCCCAAACCGGGAACCCGATTCGAGCCCCGTCTTCTCCCACAAGTCTCTCGTGCCTAGGCGGTCGCGTGTGCCAAGTTTCGTGCTCAACCGACGCCGTTTGGTGATTTTGGGGCGTTAACGCCTCGAATTCAAGTTTCTTAATGAACTAGTTTACCTAAAGTGAAATCCGGCTCTAACTCCCAAACCGGGAACCCGATTCGAGCCCCGTCTTCTCCCACAAGTCTCTCGTGCCTAGGCGGTCGTGTGTGCCTTGTTTTGTGCTCAACCGACGCCGTTTGGTGATTTTGGAGCATTAACGCCTCGAATTCAAGTTTCTTAAGGAACTAGTTTGCCTAAAGTGAAATCCGGCTCTAACTCCCAAACCGGGAACCCGATTCGAGCCCCGTATTCTCCCACAAGTCTCTCGTGCCTAGGCGGTCGCGTGTGCCAAGTTTCGTGCTCAACCGACGCCGTTTGGTGATTTTGGAGCATTAACGCCTCGAATTCAAGTTTCTTAAGGAACTAGTTTGCCTAAAGTGAAATTCGGCTCTAACTCCCAAACCGGGAACCCGATTCGAGCCCCGTCTTCTCCCACAAGTCTCTCGTGCCTAGGCGGTCGCGTGTGCCAAGTTTCGTGCTCAACCGACGCCGTTTGGTGATTTTGGGGCGTTAACGCCTCGAATTCAAGTTTCTTAAGGAAGTAGTTTGCCTAAAGTGAAATCCGGCACTAACTCCCAAACCGGGAACCCGATTCGAGCCCCGTCTTCTCCTACAAGTCTCTCGTGCCTAGGCGGTCGCGTGTGCCAAGTTTCGTGCTCAACCGACGCCGTTTGGTGATTTTGGAGCATTAACGCCTCGAATTCAAGTTTCTTAAGGAACTAGTTTGCCTAAAGTGAAATCCGGCTCTAACTCCCAAACCAGGAACCCGATTCGAGCCCCATCTTCTCCCACAAGTCTCTCGTGCCTAGGCGGTCGCGTGTGCCAAGTTTCGTGCTCAACCGACGCCGGTTGGTGATTTTGGGGCGTTAACGCCTCGAATTCAAGTTTCTTAAGGAAGTAGTTTGCCTAAAGTGAAATCCGGCTCTAACTCCCAAACCGGGAACCCGATTCAAGCCCCGTCTTCTCCCACAAGTCTCTCGTGCCTAGGCGGTCGCGTGTGCCAAGTTTCGTGCTGAACCGACGCCGTTTGGTGATTTTGGGGCGTTAACGCCTCGAATTCAAGTTTCTTAAGGAAGTAATTTACCTAAAGTGAAATCCGTCTCTAACTCCCAAACCGGGAACCCGATTCGAGCCCCGTCTTCTCTCACAAGTCTCTCGTGCCTAGGCGGTCGCGTGTGCCAAGTTTCGTGCTCAACCGACGCCGTTTGGTGATTTTGGAGCATTAACGCCTCGAATTCAAGTTTCTTAATGAACTAGTTTGCCTAAAGTGAAATCCGGCTCTAACTCCCAAACCGGGAACCCGATTCGAGCCCCGTTTTCTCCCACAAGTCTCTCTTTAACTTAGAATGTCTAAATTATGCAAAGATACATTTTAGCTTAGAATGCAAAGATACATTTTATACCTGATCTTCTGGTGGTGGTGTATATGGATTCTCGTCTTCTGCAGATTTCCTAAATGCCCGGTGGCCACTCGATGTATCAGGAACCTATGATAGTCAATACATAATGTGGTAATCATATTCGAATTTTATACATAATCTTGTGTGAAAATTGAACTATCAAACAATTTAATTTATATCGAACCTGTCTGTTGGGATCCACACTTGCCCCCTGTGACACTAAGGCCATCATCTCAGCTCTCATCTGCTGTAAATGTGTAGAGAACTCTGCTCGCAGCTCCTCCCTCAACTCATCCCTTAGCTCTGCATGAACCTTCTGCGTGATCTGATCAATAGTCATGGCTGGGGTGTTGATTGTGATGGCCCAGCACCATCTTTATACACCGCTCTCCGAGGCACAATTCTCCCGTATGTGCGACAATATCCATGTCCGTCATGACCTATCAACTCATGGAAAATGGCATTTCTAGCCTCCAAAGTCCGACCATCCTCAGGTAGCATAGAGAGTTGACGATTAAACTCATCCTGTATTGAATAAGACATATAAGTATATGCCAAATTAATAGTACACAGACCCCACACGAGGATTCTTGTCTTTTCGACTATTATAACTTATGGTATCTGCCTTCAAAGCTACACCACAATTTTGTGTGGCTCGACGATCATCCATGGCCTTTACTCGATACCGAAACCCATTCAGTATATACCCGTTGAACCTCCTTGCCAAGTTATGAGGACCATTTGCCAATAGAATAATCTCTTCAGAAAATATGACATCAGTAGTCCTTCGCAAAGTTTGGACCTATTTTACACGAAAATGTAAAATTTAAAATGTAGTTCGACTTAAGTAACTAGAATCTATAGAGTTAAATACATACATGTTCCTTGAACCAAATGTGAAAAGTTTCAAAATGTTCACGCCGAAGCTGATGATCGTCAACACGAGGCATTTTGAGCTTAAGTACTTCAAGGTGTTCGCTGTGTAGATTGAAATTTTAGCAATACAAAAAATTTTGTAGAAAATTCAATAAAACATAATAAAATATTAAGTGAGTGACTTAACCTACTTTATGAATGGTTGAACCGTGCTTGTATTGAATAAGATGTACCGATGAGCTTGTACCCAAGAAGTATTATTAAGATAAAAGCTTGTGTTTTCACCAATAGCATGACCCAAATTATCAGCACCACTATAGTTTCTCACGGGTCGACTAGATTTGGTTTCCACATCATTGAGATATTGTGCACAAAAATTCAGGTATTCTTCCATAAGATATCCTTTAGTAATTGATCCTTCAGGATGAGCTCTATTACGCACGTATTGCTTCAAAGTAAGAAGATACCTCTCAATTGGATACATCCATCGAAACTGAATCGCTCCACCCAATAAGGCTTCATCAGCTAGATGTATAGGCAAGTGCTCCATTATATCAAAAAAACTCGGAGGAAATATTTTCTCTAGATGACAAAGTGTTATAGCGATACGATCTTGAATATATTGCAAATCCGTCGCACGATTCACTTTTGAACACAATTGTCTAAAGAAATTGCTCAATTCAATCAAGGGTTCAATTACATTCTTCAGTAACGATCTTCGAATAGCCAATGGAATAAGTTGTTGCATCAGAATATGACTATCGTGGCTCTTAAGACCCCCAATACTTCTATCATGTGAGCGCACACGACGTGATATATTGGATGAATAGCCGTCGGGAACTCTTACTTCCTTCAACACTTTCAAGAACAAATCTTTCTCATCCTTGGTCATCGTGAATTGTGCTGCTGGTAAATAGGCTTTATTCGACCCTCTTAACTGCAAATGTAGGGGTTTTCTAATATTCATATCTTGTAAATCACGCCGAGCATTAACGCCATCCTTCGATTTTCCTACAACCCCTAATATTGTCCACAACACATTGTCACAAACATTCTTCTCTATATGCATCACATCGAGGTTGTGTCTTATTAGATTGTGCTCCCAATATGGCAATTCATAAAAGATACTCTTTTTCTTCCAACTGTGGGTGCGATGTCCAACTTTCTCCTTCTCTACCTGTCTCTTATGCCTCTCCTTAAGGTCATCCCTCTTGTATTGGGTTAAAATACCCTCAGATTCTAATTGTAGCAACATCTCAGTTCCAGACAACAATTTGGGTTTGAGTCAGACTTCCCAAGTACCATCAAATGATACTTTATCTTTCCGGAATTTATGGCCAGTAGGTAAAAATCTGCGATGACCCAAGTATGATTGTTTCCTACTATGCTTCAACCAACACGATGTAGTTTCCTTATTGCAACAAGGACATGCATATTCGCCTTTAGTGCTCCATCCTGACAAGTTTGCGTATGCAGGAAAATCACTAATTGTCCACAGTAATGCTGCATGCATTTGAAACATTTGATTTGTTGATGCATCAAATGTTGACACACCCTCATTCCATAGTTCTTTCAACTCCTCAATCAACGGTTGCATGTACACATCAATCTTGTCACCAGGTCCTTTTGGGCCGTCAATAAGCACGGCTAAAATTAGAAATGGTTGCTTCATGCACATCCATGGCGGCAAGTTGTATGGAACGAGCACAACAGGCCAAGTGCTATGAACTATGTTCATCGTTCTGAATGGGTTAAAACCATCAGATGCTAAGCCAAGCCTTACACTTCGGCAATCATTACTAAACTCAATATTCCGACGGTCAAAATCTTTCTATGCAAGGGAGTCAGCAGGATGCTTGAAGACACCATCATCAGTTCGTTCCTCTGCATGCCATCTCATTAACTTGGCCGTCTTGGATGACATAAACAACCTCTGCAACCTTGGCTTTAAAGGAAAATACCTCATCTGTTTTGCAGCTATTCGTTTGCCACCTTTGTTAGGACCATTTGAACCACCATCACCATTTGATTTCCATCTACAACTGTTGCATATGACACATTTATCAAGATTGGCGTCCTCGTTTCGAAACAACATGCAACTGTTGGGACATGCATCCCACGTCTCATACGTGAAGCCCAAATCTGTTGTGACCTTGTGAGCTTTATAATATGAGTCCGGGAGTTTCACACCCAACGGGAACGCCTCATTTAATAACTCAAGTAGCATGTCAACAGACTTGTCTGTCCACTAATTAAGCACCTTCAAATGTAAAAGTCGAACAATGAATGACAAAGATGTGAACTTCTGACAACCCGGATACAATTCACTTTGTGCATCTTGAAGAAGTTTGAAATACTTTGCAGTCTCTGCATTTGGACCGAGCTGGGGTTCAAATGCATGAGGATCAGGCCCCTGTGGTTCATCACCCTCAACACTTGTATCGGCATGTGGATTTCCCATAGCCCCTTGTATCATTCCAATCATATCATCCCCAATGTCTGAATTAGCTAATGTTTCATTCTCTCGATTACCATCCAGAGATACGTAAGATTCCCCATGATTAATCCAATGTTTATATTTTTTAAAAAAACCATTCAAAATCAGATGCTCCTGTACACCCTCTCGTACAAAATAGTATCAATTCTCACACTTCCTACACGGACAACTGATCATCGAACCTTCAACCCTATTGGTGTAGGCAAACACAAGGAATTCATCAATCCCATTAATGTATTCGCTCGACATCCTATTTGGAAAATCGATCCAACTCTTATCCATCATCTGTACACATCCACAAAAATATCCCATCAAAGTAACTCTAAATATAATACCTACGTATTCATGTACCATGATACCTATCCATCCAATTTCTCTGAAATAGGTAGGTAGTCTTATCCTAATTAGTTATTTACCGATTTAATAGGAGAACATAAAAAATGATATAATTTCATACTTTCTGAGTCATAACTTAAAAAATAAATAAATCATAACCAAACACCACATGAGACACAAGTTGCACCTTAGGATTTCTATTCCATAGAAAGATTTTGTCAATTATCAAAAAGTTGAAATTGCAATATTCAAAGGAAACAACCAGGTAGTTCAAAACCAATATAGACGGATCACAAAACGAAATAGGAGTACCATTTACATTCGAAAATGCAAGCAGTGTTATTATAGAATACAACAAATAAAAAGAATAGACTCTTCATAGCCCATTTTTGCAATTTACAATTCCGATTACACTTTGGCCTTTCAGCATGAAAATGCACACCCTTCTTCATATAGAAAGTCAAATATATGAAAATAAACATATAGGGAGAAAATATTACAACTACAGAACTACTTTCCATGTTACCTTCCTAATTTTCATAAATGAAATCAAGTAGAGTCACTTCCTCCTGACCAAACTATTCTTGGACTAATTTGGTTGCATTTCGTGTTCAATTTTTTTTCCTAATTTTTTTTTTTTACATATATAAAAATAGGTTGTGATTTTTAAAAGTTTATTATTTGTCAAAATAATAAATGTTATTATTATTTATAATATTTCCATAAATGTCAAAATAATAAACTTACTAATTTGGTTATACTAATTTTTAATTTGGTTATAATAAACTTAATAATTTGGTTATAATAAACTTAATAATAAACTTAATAATAAACTTACTAATAAACTTGGTTATAATAAATTTAATAATAAACTTAATAAGTTTAATTTGGTTATAAACAACCTAAGTTTAATTTGGTTATAATAAACTTAATAATAAACTTACTAATTTTTTTTTTACATATATAAAAATAGGTTGTGAATTTTTAAAAGTTTATTATTTGTCAAAATAATAAATGTTATTATTATTTATAATATTTCCATAAATGTCAAAATAATAAACTTACTAATTTGGTTGCGTTTCGTGTTCAATAATATTTCCATAAATGTTATTATTATTTATTTAAATATACAGATTTTATAATATCAATGTAATTAGAATTATAATGTATATATATATATATATAATTTACATATTTTTATATATATATCAATATGTATATATATATATATATAAAGATGCTACAAATTTATATATATACAGATTTAATAATGTATATATACAGATTTAATAATGTATACATATTAATTTACATATTTATATATATATATATATATCAATATATATATATATATAAAGATGATACAGATTTAATAATGTATATATACAGATTTAATAATGTATATATATATATAAAAATGAGACAGATTTATATATACATATTGATACAGATTTATATATATATATATATAGATGATACAGATTTATATACATATATATATATATATAGATGATACATGTATATATCTATACAGAGAGAGAGAGAGAGAGAGCATACCGCACCACCGTTCGTCCTCGCCGCAGCACCGCACCACCGTTCGTCCTCATCGCAGCACCGCACCACCGTTCGCCGTTCGGCTTCGCAGGGATTTGGGGGAAAGAAATTGGTTTCACAGATTTAGGGATTTGGATATAGGTTTTACACTTTTTGATCGAGCGGCAAGATGAAGAGCAGGGGAAAAAAAATTTCACTTTTTGCGACGGTAGGTTTTACACCGTCGCAAATGTCAAGTACTTTATTCATAAAACGACGCCGTTTAACTTATACTTATTTGTGACGGACAATTGCCGTCGCAATATGTAAAATATTCGCGACAGCAACCGTACGCCGTCTCAAAACATTGCTTTTGGCGACGGTAAAAACATCCGTCGCTAATACTGATGCATTTACTTCCTATCCGCGCATTTTTTATTACTGACGGGGACAATGCCGTCGCTAAAGCCCTCATTTGCGACGGTTTAAGCTGCCGTCGCAAAAAACCATTTTTTGCGACGGGAAAATTGCCGTCGCTAATTCTTCCGTGTTTTTTACCCCCTTTTCTTGTAGTGTGCAATTGAAAAAAAAAATGTTTTGGTCAACCAGTCGGACGTCTGGGTGGACGACCGGGTAGACCCAATCTGCTTTTTTCAAAATTCAAAACTCAAAACTCAAAAACACATTTCAAAACTCATAACTAAATAATTTTTCTCTTTTCAAAACTCAACTTATAATTTCACACTTAAATCACAACTCCAAAAAAAAAAATTAAAATTCCAAAATTAAATCAAACGCAACCCACATTTTTTCATTGGTGGATTAAAAAAAAAAAGGGCAGGCTTCTCTCGTCCTTAATTAGATTTGAAAGGTGGTGTTTGGCTCATTGAGTCTATTTTTTAGGTTTGTTATTATAATTTGAACTAGTCATATTTTTAAATTTGTTGAGCATATTATTTTGTAAAAAATTAAGTCGATTGGATAAAGGTAATTATGTCCTCAAATCAGTTTTGTATTTTTTTGATAAATCGATCAGTTTTGTATGAACCGTTTATTATTTTACTATTCATTTTTTATACAAAACTAACCTGAACACGGGGTTTCCTTTATCCGATCCACATATTTTTTGCAGGGATGATATATTCGACGAATCCTAAAATATGAACGATTCGGATCATTGAAAGATAACTCAAACGTGGGTCTAATGGATCGAACAACACTTCTTAAATTAGATTAAGGGTAGGAGAGAAGCCCAATAAAAAAATAAAAATATTAAATATGAAGATATTATTATAATGAAAATATATACCATATTCATTTTTCTTTTAATATTTTAAAGGGTATATTATAATTTAGCACCATGTGATTTACCCAACAAACACAGAGCCCCCTATAATTTCATTTGTAACACTTAAACTCCCTTAAACTTTATTCCAAAGTGCAATTTTGGAATGACGTAAGAGCATCTCCACCAGTTTACCTAAATTTTACCTTAAAATATTATTAAAAAATTCATTCCCTATTTTAAGAATCATTTTTTCATTTACTTCCCCCAACAGACTCCCTATTCTTTCTCTATTCTATTAGCAAACTCTCTATTTTTTCTTTATTTTATTAAAATATAATTTTTAATTATAAATTTAAAAAAAATAAAAATCATATATCTGTACCACAGTCCCTAAACAAAATATATATATATATATATATATAAGGGAGCTACAGTGACTCCCTAGAAATAGGGAGTCACTGTAGCAAAAACTAATTTAAGGAATCATTTAGGGGATCTGATGCATATGGATAGGAGCCATTTACCCCTTAAAATAGGTAAGGAGGGGGTTTAGGGGCTTTGGTGGGGATGCTCTAACAGAAGTTATAAAAAGTCTAAATTACCCTTATTTCTTTTCCTAATTTTCTTCTTAATGTCATTATAAACCAAAATATGCTCTCCCATTTTTCTTTAATTTTTATGTATTCTTTTCATTTTCTTCTTCTCTCATTGTATTCTTTTCCTCTTCCACATTTCTCATACCATCATCAAATGCATATCTATCTCTCTCTCTCTAGAATTTAGACCCAAACAAATACTCATCTCTCTCTCTCTAGAATTTAAACCCAAACAAATACTCATCTCTCTCTCTCTAAAATTTAGACCTAAACAAACAATCATATCTCTCTCTAGAATGTAGACCCAAACCATAACTTTTTGCATAACTTTTTGCACCAAATCTAAATAGAAAAGTGAAGTCAACTTTCAAAAACTTCAATAAACATCAAACAATGCTAGGAAAATGCAATGCATTTTCAATAACAAAACCATAACTTTTTGTAAATAGTCCATAGTTGCAAACACCCACCAAGCTCATCCCATCTCCTCCACTCAACCAACACCCACCACCCACCATCTTTCCCTCTCACTGCACCCATGGTGGTTGTCACCATTATAATTTGGGACTTGGCTTAGTTAATTGGGTATACCTATGTATATAATGTATGTGTGTCTATAATAATAAAGAGAAGATTAAGCATGATGGTAGTTGTCATGGTAGAGAATGATAGACATAGATTTTAATTTATGAGTTAACTTAATTTGAGTTAAGAGAATAATAGACATAGATTTTAAAAGAATAATGAAACAAAAATGAAAAGGAAATATGGAAAAATGAAGGAGATCAGTTAGAGAGAGAGAAGTATTTTAGAGAGAAAAGCAACATCTTTGGTTTTCAAAAAACTTGGGAAGAATAATGTAAGGACTTATCCAATATGGTTCAGGGGGGAAAATTTTGATTTTATGGTTGTGTAACAAACAATTCCGTCTAAAATTGTACTTTAGTATGAAGTTTAGGAGGTTTAAGTGTTACAAATAAAATTATAAGAGGGTTCCATGTTTTTTGAATAAATCACAAGGGGTTAAATTATAATTTACTCTATTTTAAATCTCATGTATGCATATATGTACATTGAAGAAGTATATGTGCAAAATGAATGAATTGGCGTGTGGATATAGAAGTTCTTTGATTTAAGTTGTTAAAATTCGGGTTCGAAAAAAATATTTGTTAAATTTTGATATAATATTTTTACACACTAAATTAGGTTTTAAAGATTACTAATTTAAATAATTATAATTACTCCATGATCATCACATTAATTAAAATTATAATTTAGGGGTTGAATATATGAAATAGAAAAAATCCAATAATTTATGAGAAAAAAATGTAACGAATCCTTCAATTTATAAGATCTATTGAGCAAAAGCAAGTTTATAACTTGGGCTGGTGTCATTTGATTGAAGAATTATTTATACCTGATCCAAATTATGTGGCACGTTGTTTAGACTCACCCAAACTCAATTATCAACTTAAGTTTGTTTGTCCAAATTTCATTGAAATTTAATAACATCAACTCGAGTTATGCTAGAATTGCCCATCAACCTGAGCTAATTTTGATTTTTTTTGTATAGGAGGGAGAAAGGGATTGAACAAGAGAATTGAAGACTCAGACTCGAGCCTACTTAGGAGCAAGCCAGACAGGCCCAACATTCATTCCGTTATCATCTAAATCAAGCCTTGTACTACTTTGAGTTGGGCCAGACAGGCCCAACATAAATTTCATTGTAATCTAAACAAAGCCTTGTCCATGAAATCTCTTATTCTGACCCATTTTTACATTTTTTTTTTTTAATGTGCAAAAAAAATTAAGAGATAATATGATTTAAATAAGACAATAAACTGAATTTTTTCCCAGTTGTCAAAATAGGCATTTATTATTAAAAAATTTAAATTGAAAAAGGCATCAAGTAATGACATACAAATTAAAAAAATATATAAAATAATACGAAAAATTACAGTTTCACTATTTAAAGATATAATAATCATAATTTTAATAATAATTTATGAATATGCCATCACCACATTATTCTTATTCTTATGGTATATTCTGTGTGGAATTTCTGAAACATTTTCCAAATGCATTTTATGTAATTCCATCTATCTTTCATCTCTCTTTGGTCTTATGAACATTATATTGTTATTTTCATACATATCAAAGATATGAAAATAGGTCTAGTCTAGTAAATTACCATATAGTCATCTTAAATTATAAATTTTTGGAAGACTTCATACACAATAGTCACGATATGGGCCCAAAAAATTTGTGCATCACGATTTGATGACTGCTTTTAAATTTTTTTATTTCTTTTTTTGTTTATAACAAAAATTCAAAGCTAAAAAATTAAAGTGTTCGGTATCTATTTAAAGAAATAATTTTTTTTCAATGATTTTTTTCTTAGCACAACTCATTTTGATTTGTTTGTTAATTGCTTAAATAGTAATTTTTTAGATATTTCAACTAAAAAAATTGTTATATATATCGCTACAATTGTTAAAAAGTTGCGTTTGGTAGAATTTTTTAAATATGATTTGAGAATATAATTGTATTTTGAGTTTATGAGTTTTGAAATTATGATTTGAGTGTGAACAATTTGTTTGGTGAATAAGTTTTGAAAATAGTTTTGAATTGAGTAGGAAATTTCTAATGTGACATATGATATTTGATATAAAAACTTACAACTCATAATTAAACACACAACTCAAAATTTTATTCAAAACTCATAAAAAAAAATTTAAAAATTGGCAATTGTTAAAAATAATAATAATAATAATAATAATAATTTGCACTGTTTCGGTCAACAGGTATATCCGGGAGAACGACCGGCTAGACATCCGGGAGGACGACCGGTTAACCTAAATTTTCTCGCCTTGGTCAAAGTTTTCAAAAGTAAGTGTGGAATTAATTTTTAAAACAAAAATGCGCCGGACCCCCAGTAAAACCCACCCCACCGATCCCCAGTGCCACGTGACACTGCAGGATTGGAGGAAAAGAAAAAAAAAAAAAAAAAACAGAAAACTGGCCAATGGAGGCCCGCCACGTCACTGGGGGTCTGTAACAGCGTTGTTTTTTAAAATTGTAAACAAACACCATATGCAAACCAAAGGATAGAACTAAAGTTCCAAAGTTCTACCAAACATAGCCTAACTTTCTAGCAATTGAGAAATGAATTAAATTTTTCAACAATTACCCTTTTTTTTTTTTTTTTTTTTTGATAAATACAAAAACTATTTTAAAAAAAAAAATTTACCAAAACAGATAACCAAAGAATAGTTGCCAAACAGGCATTTAGGGCCTTTTAAGCCATTAAAGAACTTAAACAGTGTCCAAACTGGACCAGGCAGCCCAGTACAAGCATTTTTTTTTTGGGTGGGTCCAATAGAACCTTCCCAATCCCAGTTGGGCTAGTTCCACGAAACTTCTCCGCCAAAATGGCGATCGTATCATATCCCAACCAATAAAACAGTGACGCGTAGGATGTTAACGACGTGTCACGTCACACGTCAAGTCAACTTTAAAATATCTTACACACCCTACCTCCTCTCAGGTTGTGTACGTGTATGCATATATATATATATATATATATATATATATATCAACAATGATTCATCCCATTAAAATTATCACCATTAATAATACTAATGTATTAAAAAAATAAAAAAAATAAAATAAAAATACAACTTCAAAACTAAAACATCACATCATTAATGGCGGGACCCACTGCTACCTAATTAGTGGGACCACTAATTAGTGCTCCAAGCATTTTTTTTACAAAAATGCTAGAGGCCCCAAAAATTCTACCAAAAGTTTTACCAAATGTCTCACATGGGTGTGGGACCCACATGGGACCCACATTGTGTGGGTCCCACACCCATGTGAGACATTTGGTAAAACTTTTGGTAGAATATTTGGGGTCTCTAACATTACTCTATATAAGAGGAGGGGTGGAGGTTGAGAAGTGATCAGACGCGGTGGGATCTACGGTAAGAAGGTTGAGAAAAATGGCGGAGGACAAGTACAATCTGAAGAACCCAGCCGTGAAGAGGATTCTTCAGGAGGTCAAGGAGATGCAATCCAATCCTTCCGATGATTTCATGAGCCTTCCTCTCGAGGTTCCCTTTTTCCTAACCCTAATCTCTCTTTTTTTTTCCCTTCAATTTTATGGATTTTGCTTTTTCTAGGGATTTATTTGAAGATCTAACACTATCCTCCTTCAATTTCTTCGCGTTTTATTTATTTTTCTGTGATTTGAAACAGTTCATCATCGAATTATGCAATTTTGGGTTAGATTTTGAAGTATAAATCATCGTTTTTTTTTTTTTTTTTTTTTTTTTGGGTCTCTGTGTGTGTGTTTTTGTTCCTGAGATCAATCGAGTTTTTTTTTTTATTTTTTTTATTTTGTGTTGATATATGCATTTTTGCTGTGGAATCTCTGGAAGTGTCCGTCATTATGTTTGGAATTGAATTTTGGTGAGATTGGTAGCTCTGAATGTGACTCATGAGAGACGGTTACCTTTATGTTTGGAGATGAATTTTGGTGAGATTGGTATTTTCTGCTCATATGATGGTTAGGGCTTTGATTTTGATTTTGATTTTTTTTTTTTTTTCTTCTTTCTTTCCTTGTTTAATTTTGTTAGTTGAGCTAACTTTGATTATGTGATTCAGATTAAAATTTCAAAATTATACTCGATTTATTCATATATTTCAGTAGATTCAGTACCTATTTTTTGGGCATAAAATACAAGTAGACAAAAATATGCACACCTATATGTGTTCATATGGTGATGCTTTTTTGTCATGCTTCATAATTTTTGACATGATGACCCAATTTGACCACTTACATGCGAAGTTGTTCTTATGATTTTTTTTCCTTGTGTTATTGATTGAGCTGAGTCCTTTGAAGCATTCATGCACTATATGTTGCTTAATATACATGACCATCCAGAATTTGCACTCTTAGGTATTATGTTGTCAATTTTAATTTGTGACCTTGTGTTCTTATGACTGTAATAGAACACAAAGCCCTGGGCTACTTGCTTTGCAGCATTGATCAGTCTAATTTTGTGTTTTGCATGATTGAGGAATTAATATCAAATCCCTAAGGATTGCTAAAATTTTTCATGACTGCCCGTTTTAGTAAGCCAAGTTTTAATGGATATCAAGCAACAAGGGGGCTTTGATTGGATGGTGGAAATTTAATTAGTTGCACGAGAATACTACATAAGAAGCTGGATTTGGAAGTTTTTAATCTCGACTGGTTTTTTAACATATCTTTTATTTCATTATTTGTAATTTCGTTACTCTGAGATCCAAACATAATGTTATTTTACAACCACAATTTCAATGATCTGTTTTTTTTTTTTTTTTTCTATTATTTTGGTATTCTATAGGATTTTTACATTCTCTGTATTAAGCCTATAAAATGTGTTCTCAGGAGAATATATTTGAGTGGCAATTTGCAATAAGGGGACCCTGTGATACTGAGTTTGAGGGAGGCGTCTACCATGGACGAATCCAATTGCCTGCAGAATACCCATTCAAACCTCCCTCATTTATGCTGTTGTCGGTAATGTCATTCTTTCAAGAAACGCTTATTATATGAATTTGTGTAACTGTTGGTTTGTGCTATTATCATTTAATAATAATAATAATTTTTGTGAGGGCATATCATCAAATATTTTGATAATGTTCATAAGAAACATGTCATGTTAATCCTGTTTTGTTGCCCTTGTTTCAGCCGAATGGTCGTTTTGAAACGCAGACAAAGATATGTCTTAGCATATCAAATCATCATCCTGAGCACTGGCAGCCATCATGGAGTGGTAAATTTTTTGTTCTTGGTACATTGTGGGTATTTTTTTTGGTAGAGTGATTATATAGCTGCAAGCTATGTCTATGCATATGGTTTGCTTTTGAGACCAATTTTTGCAGCTTAGTTGAGAGGCGATGGTAGCAACCAACTTAGATTTTGCAATTGTGCTTCTCATTAGATTAAAGAATTGATAAAAGTGTAGCTAAATCTTTTATTTTACAGATGCATGAATGAAATGTGCTTATAACAAGTGGATTTAGGCAGTGTTACCAGAAAAGACCAATATACCTTAGCGATTTATGTTTTGGGAATGGCGGATTCAGTGATTCAAAGCATTTCAAAAAAATGTTTTCCAATAGAAACGTTAAAAGTTGCCTTAGGAGGAAAAACAAATGAAATATAACAAACTAAAATCTAAAAAGAGTGAAGTTTTGGTATGACAAAATGTAAGAAATGATTCATAATGCTCATAGAAATATGTTAATATATGATTAATTTGGAAAAGAAAAACAATATTTTATTGGATGTCTAATTGTTAAAAATAAAATTGCTCTAAAATACCTTAAATTCCAATAATGTAATTTAACAAGCTTACCCTTATCATATCGCATTTTAGACAATATTGTGCATCACGTTCCTGATCCTGTTCCTCTTCTACTGACTGAAACCGTCCACATTCTAGGTGACATAGGGATTTAGCAAATTTATTTATTATGTGCTTGTGCTTCAGGATCCATGTACATTTCCATTCAGGGTGCCTTGTTTTCTCAGCCTGAACTTTTGCTAGGCTTGGTTTTAACTTGATAGTTGTGGAAGCCAAGCACTTTCTCAATTTTGTTCCTCTGTTTTGTTTCATGATGTATAGTTGATTCAGTGAATAATGTTCATGAATTACGAAATATGCCAGAAACTGATAAATTGATGGATGTTGATCATTCTCATCACATCACATGATTGTAGATATATGTTGATTTTTTATTTTAAATTTAATTCATCATTTATGTATATAACTGTTTCCAGTTCGGACTGCTTTAGTAGCTCTAATTGCGTTCATGCCCACCAACCCAAATGGCGCATTGGGCTCATTAGACTACAAGAAAGAAGAAAGACGTGTTCTGGCTATTAAATCTCGTGAAGCTGCCCCAAGGTTTGGTACTCCTGAAAGGCAAAAACTAATTGATGAGGTTTGTTATGACGTGGATTCTCCTTCAGTTATATGTTTCCTTATGTAAGATCTCATCCTGACTGTCCATTCTCATTGCACAGATTCACGAGTGTATGTTAAGTAAGGCACCGCCAGTTCCACAGCCCAATCCCACACAGGCTTCTGAAGAACACCCTGCCAACGAAGAGGATGAATCAAACCAGAGCCCTCTAGAGGCTGGTGCAGTAGCTGCTGGGGAAGAACTTACAAATCCAGTTGTGGGTGATAGAATCATTGAAGAACAGCGTGGAGCTCCTTTGAATGCAAATCCCGGATCCGCTGAGCTTGGGGTACCTAGACAGGTTCCTGCTGGACCCTCAAGGGAGCAGCTTTTGCAGAGGTCGGTACCAAGAAGGGTTCAGAAACCGGCTGATGATCGCTTGTTCACATGGGCTGCTGTTGGGCTCACCATTGCCATCGTTGTTCTCTTGTTGAAGAAGTTTTTGAAAGCTAGCGGACATGGTGCTGTCTTCATGGATGGATCGTAGATATGGTGGTGGTTTATGCAATTGATGGATAGTATATTTAAGATATTATTTTAATTTTTCTACCTAACTGGAGGGATTTGTACTACATCACTCTTGCCTCTTCTTGTTGATACCCCAGCCACAATATAAATATGTCATGCATATTCGGACTTTTAAGCATAATTTATTGGTTTGTTATTAGACTAGTATGAGGTTTTGTATATAGTGATGAACATGAATGGGCTAAGCTAAGCGTGAAGTTTGAATTGCTGTATCTCAAGGAATGAATGAATGATTGGCTGTGTTTGGAAGAGAGAAACTTGTCTACATCTTTAGGTTAAGTTTGAATTATAGGTCTGCATATTTGTATATAATTTAGCATTTGATTTAAACTTTTTGACCAAAGATAATTCATTCTCAAGGGGATTTTGTTTTGCATGGGTTATTTTGTTTCAAGGGGAGAAATGGAACAACTTATTCCAAGATAATGTATTTGCCGGATGTTTACGAAATAGGGATAATTTATTCTGCCAATTAAACATGAACTTATGAACTAGTATGTTTATGGTTATGAAGACTCTGGTCCAGCAACTTTCATGTCTAAAAAGAAAAATGTCAGGAATTTTAAATGTTTATCAATATTACTATCAAATATTTCATATGAGTTTGGGATTCATATATATGGATCTTATACTCATGTGATATATTTAATAAAAATATTGATAAAAATATTTAAAATCGTTAACATTATTTAGGTTTAAATAAGAAAATGTTGTGATGCACATTCTAAAAATTATATGCCAAGTGTACTATTGTAATTACAATGTAATAATTTACAAGTCACATCGCAAAACATCTTAACAAAAGACATTGCAAAGTCTCTTGATTTTTAATCATTAAAAAAAAGCATAATGTTTATAACAAAATATTATAACTAAGGATTGGAAATATGTTAATTTAGTAATTTTTTAATTATTTGATTAAAATATAAGCTAAAAAAAATTAGTATATTTGGGATGACTTTTTAGTTTTGTACGAAAAGATGTGCAAAAAGTAGAGAGAAGACAATCTTTTATTTTTTGGTATGAGTTATTGGCTTTTTGATTTTTCTAGTGACATTTGGACTTTTTGGCTAAAAAAGTCACTTGCCAAACAAGGCTTAAGGCTAAGTTTGACATTTTTAAAAAAAATTAAAAAAGTCAAAAAGTTATTATCCTATTTAAATCACATCACCCTTAAATTTACAAATGTGTACGCTTAATTAAACTTACGAAGGAGTATACTTAAGGGCGTGTATAAATACGAAGACTCACTCCTCTTTACTAAACATTGATCCCATTATACCTAACCCCACTCCGTAGTCTACTACACATTTTAATTTATACTTTTTTATTATTAACTTCTATAGAAATGATAGAAACCCCACAACATTCCACTCCCATGACCCCACGCACACATGTTAGAGAGAGATCAAAAAAAAAAAAAAAAAAAAAATCACACATGACTAATCACAATCATTTAAGAGTTATGAGATTTTTCAAAATGGGAGTCCCAAGTATTTTCCTAACTTCTATTTGCTAAATATTATATCAAACATGTTCAAAATTTAACTTAAATTTTATTCACTTCATTTTTTGTTCCTCTATTAACTATTTTTTAAAATCTAAACACAATCTTAAAAAAATTATAATTTCTCATCAGTTCTTTTAATTGTATAGAAACTAATTATATAATCGAACACAACCATCTCGTGTGATAGAATTGTGACTGATTTTATAATTAATTTATTATATATTCAAGACTTCATCATTTCCCATCAAGCAAAAAAAAAATTGTAAGAAATTTTAATAAACATCCTTTATTAATAATAAACACTTTTCTTCTCAACATGCGTAATATAATACATGCAGCACCTGTTCCCTCATTCAAAAAAAAAAAAGAACAAAAAAAGACAAGAGCCACTTCAACAACAGATCTCACATCTTGACCAAAGAAACAATGGCAAGGCAATTGCTGGTCATCTGTTTCATCTTGGAATCAAAGTCCAACAATGGCGACTTGTTCCCCGAAAGCCTATCATCGCAATCGCTGGAGTCAGTAATAGCCGCGCTGAGCATGCTATTCATGGTGCCAACATCTTTAATGCCTAGAGCTTCCAAAGCCTTCTGGTAGTTGTCAAGAGCGTCTTCATAACTGTCTTTGCAATCGCTGGCGATGGATTTCATGTCTGGAGGAGTGTTGGGGATGGTGGAGATTTTGGTGGCAACAGCGACGGCGGTCTTGGCGTTGTTAATGGCCACTTTAATGGCTTGTTCGAGGACGGAGACGGTGTCAGTCTTGCCGTGGATGAGTGGTTTGATGGAGGAGATGCAGAGGTCGACATAGTCTGTTGATTTGCAGATTTGAGAGAGGACTGGATTGCCTTCTACTCTCCATTGTTGATGTCTTGCTACTCCTAACCTGCCAAAATTAATATACAAAAATATTACCACAAAAGTTATAACATAAATCGTTTTGTTAAAATAGTTAATTGTATGAAATTGTAAATCATAAGATTCATTAATATGATATATAATTTTATAAAAATGATTTATTTATATAATTTTTCCCTTCCAAATCCCCTCAAATCATGTGGCAAATAAAATTTAAAAAATTGACTCATATTCAAATATTTTTTTAAAACTCTCCTTATATGTATTATGTCTTGTCACCTTATTAGGCAGATTGTTGTAGGCGAAATAAACGGTATGGATGCTGTAATTTTATATATTTATAGAATTGAATCACAATGAATAATCTCAGGTATTTTAAAAAACAATTATGGTTGTTTTAAATTAATTTGTTGGATTATCTCAACAAAACTATTCAAAAGAGATCCATAATAACAATTATTCTAATTCGAATGTCTTTGTAGAGGGGGTTTGGCTTGAAATTTTTAAAAATAGTTTTTAAATTTTAAATTTATATTTTTGTTAATTTTAGTAAATTTTAAAAATGTTTTAATCAATGCTTTTCACTTTTTGGATTTTCTTAATTTAAAAACACTTAAAAATATAAAATTTCTGAAAAATCTTTACAAAAATCACTAAATACTAACAAATACAAAAAAAAAATAAAATAAAATAAAATTACAAAAAATAATATATTTTTATATATATATATTTTTTTATATTTATTGAATTTTTTTAAAGATTTCTGCACACTTTTTTAACATATCTAGATTAAATACATATAAAAATATATAAATAAAAATTTGATCAAAATATTTAAAAATTCACAAAAAAATAAAAAATACGGATTGAAAAAAACTCAAAATTTGTTTTTGAAAAATCAAATTATTGGAAATCTTTCAAAAAAAAAAAAAAAAAACCCTCAGTGATGAAGAAGAGTAGTTATAGAAAACTCACTTCTCGCTAACAGGAGCAACCTCATGCAGACTTGCGAAAGCGTTTATGAGGAGAGAACAGAATGAAAAGAAGACAAGTGTTTGATACCGTGGTGTCTCCATTTTTTTCTTCTATGTTTTAATGGTTTTTCAAATTGGAAAATGGAGACAACGATGGGAAGGAGATGTATTTGGGGGGGCTCTTAAAGAGGATGTGAATTGGGGCAGTTACCACACAATTAGCCTGTTTTCCATCAATTCAGGGTCACCACTACCCCATGTTTAGAAACTTTCTTGGCCTTTTTCTAGGAGTTTTTTGTTGTGGCCAATCATAAGCCTTACCAATTATTACATATTTGAGGCAGTTGTGACTTTAGAAATTTGCACATATGAGATTATTTCATAAGCTTATGTTTTACCAATTAAATTTTTTTTTTTTTAACTGAACAACATTTACTTTGTTTGATTTTGAATTTTTAAAAATAATTTTTAAGCTTTTTTATTTTTTATATTTTGGTGCCTTTAGTGAATTTGTTTTTATATTTAGTCATTTTTTTATATGCGCCTAAAAAATAAAATATTTGTAAAAAATATACTGAATTTTTATATTTTTTATTTAATAATTTTTTAAGAAGAATTCACAAATATTTTACTTTTTAAGTATATTTAGATTAAGTGTATTTTTGATATTGTTTACTAAATAGAGTAAAAATTCAGTGTCATGGTGATATCATGTCACAATTGACACGTGGTATTATCTACCAACAATAAACTTACTTGTAAAGGGTGAACTTTATTTTCGAAATATAATTATATTGTCATATATACATGAGAAGGCAAATGGCAAGATGTTATTGGATGATGATACCAGTGAGATAGTATCACCATTGTATTGATTTTTTTTTTTTTTTTTTTGGATGGGATCTTTAATTTTTTAAAATAATTAAACTATATAAAATAAAATATAAACAACATGAATAATTTTTTTTTTTTTTTTTTAAAGAGCTTTTATTTGGTTGATGGGAGGATGGACCCATCAGCTATGTGGCAGAGTCATCGCTGCTTTGAGGGTATTATCATGTAGTGTACTAGTATTTCGTTTTGCTTAGATAGCAAGGTCTATTATTTTTATATTATTTTAAAAATAAATATAGGAACATATTGTTTTGTGATCGGTGGAAGATATTACATGACACTGACACATATATTCTTTGCACCTAATAATTTTTTCTTTTTCTTTTTGTAGATTTGGACTGGCTAAAAATTTGATTATTGTTTTATTTAGTAAATTCAGCTTATAAAATATGTGGGGGTGTCAATTTAATAGTAGGAGCCGATTTTCAAACATGATAATGATACATTAACAAAATTTATGCACAAAAACTTTGTAAGGAATGATGTTTCCCATATTCAATGGAAATACAAATTTCATTACTATGTGTGTGGGTGATTTTCTGACCACGCTGTTCGCTTAGTAACCAGCTGGAGAGCACTGACAGAATAGATGGCACCTGGCTGACCTGCAACAGAAAGAGAAGATTCCGGTGGTGGTTCGTCCACACGGGACACTCCGACGATCAAGTCAGTATATCTCTCAAAGATAAATCAAGTGCTAAACTCATAAGCTTAAGTATCAAAAGCATACCTTAGACCCATGGGGGTGCCTCTCTTTTATAGCCAACATAAACCTAGTCCCAATAGAAGCCAACTTCTATGGACTCAGGATTACTGCTAATCTTGGACACCTAGTAAGATTAGGATAAACTCTCTAAGAGTCTTATCTTAATACAAACTGAAGTCTTCTCTCATTTTAGGATTATTGTCCCTCATTCAGGTTGAGTTCCCTTTTCATTCTAGGACTCTTGTCCCTTATCCACTTATCTTGGATTCCGATATCTTCGGAGATAACCTCGGCCTTGCCGAGATCACCTCGGCGTCATGACCAGGACACGTGGCACCTCGGCTGACACATCGGCGTCACCTTGCCACGTGTTGGTACTCAGAAAATATATCCCCACAACTGCTCCCTAGGTTCTATTACCTCGGCATTCTGAGGTGATGGAACCTACACTGTTCGTTCATCTGTGCCCCTCTGTCCGAGATCAAACTAACCGACCTCAAAATTCCCTGGACTTTACTGTCCACTGGTGTCAAGAATCAAGTTTCATGCTTTCCAAGCGCCTTGAAATCGCACCTCCTAGCCGAGGTTCTGGTTCCATTAATTCGTAAACTCCAAGAGCTTTGCAACTGCTCCACTCACACTCTCTGGTGAGTTCCCGATTTCCAGTCATCTATTTGACTCAGGCGATTTTCATATCGGCGTTCATTTCACTTGGTAGGTTCATAAACTCTTTACTTGCTATTAAGCTCAATCTTTCATAACTCTTCTGAATCTGTTTACTTGCCATATGTTGTCTTATATTTTCGTTTGTCTTCAAGTTTTGAATTGTTTGAATGCCTGGCACTGTTCTTGTCATATCCGCTTTCTGTTGCTAGCATCGTGTTTGGGTCATTACTTTCTTGTTCTTCACATACTTACTTAGTGCCTGTGCACTTGGCTTTATTCTTGAACTTTGTCGTCTTCTTGACTATTTTTTTCTTTTTTCATTCAATCCTCTGGCTTTTTCTCTTTCTAGCTCTTTTGCTTAAATCTGCCATTGTTCCAAGCTTTCAAGCTTCTGCAACTGTCTTCGTTCCTCTCCTCCAGTGAAGCTTACGTCATTCTGTCATTGTCGTCAGACTTCGGCAATTCTAATTCCGGCTTCCCTCTTTCTGGTAAGCCACTGTTTCTCCTGGTTTTATTTCTTGTTGCTTTCCAAGAAGCTCTGCTTCATTGTTCATCACCATTGCTGTTTTACCCGTTGTTTCCAAATCATCTTCTTGAATACACACTGTTCACACATCTGTTGATTTCTGCCACTGTTCTTGGCTTGACACACTTGTGCAATCTTTTTGTCTTGATTTCCTAATAGCTTCATCACCATTCTTGATTATGAATTACATTATTGTTTCTGTTTTCTGTGTCTTTTTCCAGATACTTGCTTTCAATCCTTGCCTTCAAACTCCGAGGTGCCAATCACCGAGAAGAGCCTTGATCAAACTCTTCGGGAGATCGATGCTGAGCTCGAGGCCGAGAAGGCTGCTGAGAAGTCTTCCCAACTGTCTTCTATATCCTGCCATTGATGCCGAGTAGTTTTGTTTCCTTCTTTTACTCCTTGTACCCTGTACCTTGTACTTTGTCCGTCTTGGTATGCTTTTAATCCGGCCGACGTGCCATTTTTGTAGTCTGAATAATTTATTTTTCAATATTCAGGCCGAAGTGCCTTCTTTCTTCTTTAAATGCATTTCTCTGATTTCTTCTTTGAATGTATGTATTCTTTTTTCTGCTCTTGTATGATTTTATACTTAAAATAATTTGCATGTCTTCAAAGGTACACCTTGACTGTGCAATCTCTTCGGGTAAAATACCTCTGTCACAACTTCTAATCTTGCTCATCTCGGCCTTGTCCTAACACTTGAAAATATTATAACAAATATTTTCACAAGTGTTGCTTAGGACTTGTCACTTTCTCAATGTCTTCTATCAAGACTTCAGTTTTCCATATTTCAAGTTTTGACAACCTGGTAGTCTCGGCAAGTACGCAAATATTGCTTGAACTTGACTTTAACTTGTAAATTTTTCTCAAAAATTTCAACAAGTGTTTAACCATCATCCTTTATCATAACCTCGGTTTAACTTCAGTTTGTAAATTTTTCTCAAAATTTCAACAAATGTTAAACCATCTTCCTTTATCATAACCTCGGTTTAACTATAACTTGTAAATTCACACAGAATTTCAACAAGTGTTTAAACCAATCTTCTTCTGATACGACCTCGGTTTAACTTCAACTTGTAAATTCACACAGAATTTCAACAAGTGTTAAACATGACCTCGGTTTAACTTCAACTTGTAAATTCACACAGAATTTCAACAAGTGTTAAACATCATCTCGGTTTAATTTCAACTTGTAAATTCACACAGAATTTCAACAAGTGTTTAAATATCACATCGGTTTAACTTCAACTTGTAAATTCACACAGAATTTCAACAAGTGTTAAACATCATCTCGGTTTAACTTCAACTTGTAAATTCACACAGAATTTCAACAAGTGTTAAATATCACATCGGTTTAACTTCAACTTGTAAATTCACATAGAATTTCAGCAAGTGTTAAATATGACCTCGGTTTAACTTCAACTTGTAAATTCACACAGAATTTCAACAAGTGTTAAATATGACCTCGGTTTAACTTCAACTTGTAAATTCACACAGAATTTCAACAAGTGTTAAACATTATCTCAGTTTAACTTCAACTTGTAAATTCACACAGAATTTCAACAAGTGTTAAACATCATCGCGGTTTAACCAACTTGTAAATTGCTACAAATTTTAACAAGTGGTAAACATCATATCGGTTTAACCAACTTGTAAATTACTACAAATTTCAACAAGTGGTAAACATCATATCGGTTTAACCAACCTGTAAATTGCTACAAATTTCAACAAGTGGTAAACATCATATCGGTTTAACCAACCTGTAAATTGCTACAAATTTCAACAAGTGGTAAACATCATATCGGTTTAACCAACTTGTAAATTGCTACAAATTTCAACAAGTGGTAAACATCATATCGGTTTAACCAACGTGTAAATTGCTACAAATTTCAACAAGTGGTAAACATCATATCGGTTTAACCAACGTGTAAATTGCTACAAATTTCAACAAGTGGTAAACATCATCTCGGTTTAACCAACTTGTAAATTGCTAGAAATTTCAACAAGTGGTAAACATCATCTCGGTTTAACCAACTTGTAAATTGCTACAAATTTCAACAAGTGATAAACATCATATCGGTTTAACCAACTTGTAAATTGCTACAAATTTCAACAAGTGGTAAACATATTCTTCTTCTCTCTGCCCCCTGCATGGCTTCCACATACTCCTTTGCAAACCTTATAAAAGGTCTACAACCTGGCTAACTGCAGTCCAACCTTGTGTGTTTTCTTTTTTATCTTCTGGTATCTGAGATTTGCTCACTGAGCTCTTCTCTTTTCGGACTTAAGTGCCGAGATCTTGTCTGCTAGAATCTTGGATCTGCTCACTCAGGTTGAGCTCTTCTCTTCTCGGACCTACTCATCTAGGCCGAGATCATGTCTTCTAGGATCCGGGATCTGGAATCCGAGATCTGCTCACTTAGGTTGAGCTCTCGTCTTCTCAAGCCTACTTGTCTAGGCTGAGATCATGTCTTCTCGGATCCGGGATCTAGGATCTGGAATCTAGGATTTGCTCACTCATGATGAGTTCTTCTATACTTGAATGTTATCTCCTTGGGAGCGCTCATGCCCCCTGTCTTTGCATCCCTTCTAGAAGGGTCTTCGTTCCTCCACAGGTATCTATCCTTCCATACCTGGAGGTCATCTTTGTTATAGTATCTGCTTCGATCAGTTGTCTTTGGTGCGTCACCTTCCTGGCCTGCGTCTTTCACTCCGTGACTCTGGTCACGAGTTTCTGTGTTGCGGTTGTCCCCTTCAACGTCGAGGTTAATAGATCTCCCATTCCCAGCAGGAGCGTTGTCTCTAGTCTAATCCTTCTATCCGTCATTGGCCATCTATTTTTTTTTCTTTTATTGGCCATCTATTCTTCTTTCTTTCCCACAGACGGCGCCAAATTGTGTAGGTGATTTTCTGACCACACTGCCTGCTTAGTAACCAGCTGGAGAGCACTGACAGAATAGATGGCACCTGGCTGACCTGCAACAAAAAGAGAAGATTCCGGCGGTGGTTCGTCCACCTGGGGGCACTCCGACGATCAAGTCAGTATATCTCTCAAAGATAAATCAAGTGCTAAACTCACAAGCTTGAGTATCAAAAGCATACCTTAGACCCATGGGGGTGCCTCTCTTTTATAGCCAACATAAACCTAGTCCCAATAGAAGCCTAACTTCTATGGACTCAAGATTACTGCTAATCTTGGACTCCCAGTAAGATTAGGATAAACTCTCTAAGAGTCTTATCTTAATACAAACTGAAGTCTTCTTTCATTCTAGGACTCTTGTCCCTCATCCAGGTTGAGTTCCCTTTTCATTCTAGGACTCTTGTCCCTTATCCACTTATCTCGGATTCTGATATCTTCAGAGATAACCTCGGCCTTGCCGAGATCACCTCAGCGTCATGACCAGGACACGTGGCACCTCGGCTGACACGTCGGCGTCACCTTGCCACGTGTTGCTACTCAGAAAATATATCCCCACACTATGGTCATAATTGCAAAAATAATATATATCTACCTGTAGATGTCCCCGAACGCCCCGGGAGGATGAGTCCCGTTCTGTTCGTTTTGCAGGTCTACTACAGTTCAGGACTCTCATATTGTCACGGTTCTTAATCTGAACCAAAGAGTCCAAATCTGGCAAATCGTTTTGAGAAACAGATTTTCGAAAAGAAGTGCCAAACATGGACTGCTTTGCCAGATACAGAGTCGCCACCTAAGGGCTGGTTTGGGGTGTCCTAAAAAAGTGCACTTTTTGTCTTTTTGGACTAAAAAAGACAAAAAAAAATATATAGAGGTTTGGGTTAACTTTTTGAATTTTTATGAAAAAATGTGTATTAAAAAATTGTATAAAAAAAGTGTGTAAGAGATGATAAGAGAGGAGTGGGCCCCAGCCGTACAACCGGCTGTACAACCGGCTGTGTAATTTGAGTTGGAAATTATTGGCTAATTTTTGTACAAAGCATTGGACGGTTTTGTTTGACCCGTGGGGGTCATCACGGGTCCCATTTTAATAATTTGAACCGTTCAATGTGTGTAACTTGTCGAACACTATGTACCTATAAAAAATCACATTAATCGGATATCGATAGCTATCTGATCAGATTTATTTATTTTTCAATCATTAATTATAACACTATCCATTTGTTGTACATAACTGATTTGATCATATAGTTATCGATATCCGATCAATGTGATTTTTTTTTTAGACATATAGTACTCGACGATTTCTACACATTGAACGGTTCAGATTATCAAAACGGGACCCGTGATGGCCCCTATGGGACAAACAACGGTGTGTGTAAAAATCACACCCAATCATTTCTTTTTTCTCACTTACGCACACAGCAGCCGCACTTTATTGAATTCGGTGTGTACTTTTTGGAAACAAAATTGATTTTTTTTTTTTTTTAGAATAGTGATATCTTTTTGGATTTTGGAGTAACTTTTTGGCTTTTTGGCTTATATAGGATAAGCCAAACCAGCCCTAAATATTTTATTTTGGGGAATTTAGGAAACCCTGACTCGGTGCCAAAAGCCACGTGTCCGTCATCACCAAAGTTGCCTCGGCTCGGGAGCTTGGGTACGATTGGGGAAGGTCAGCTATGAGCACCCCCTCTCGCCCGATCCTAAGATCGGCCTCTACTAACCGTGATATCCGTTTTTGAAAACGTTATGTGTTCTTATTCCGGTTATTAGCCTAGAATTACTATGTTATGCGCACAGCAAAGAAGTATAGACCAAATCGCCTAAATTGGAACAAAACATTTCATGCTTGTTTTGAAAATGGTTTGCTACTCACAAGTAGGCTGAAATGCAGATTTTGCCACCCTCAAGTGGGCTTTAGAAAAGATGGTTTTGCCACTATCTAGTGGGCTTAAAACTCACAGTTTTAATGCATTATCCCAATTTAGGTAATTCAATCTCCATCCACAGGCATTCAAGCAGTTATATCACATAAGCAGCTAGCCTCATGGTAATCATGCAATTATGGCAACACTCACACACATGCGGCATGCTAAAGCATAAAAGTTCACCTAGTACTCCAAGCCAAAACAGAAACCAGTTAGTAATCACATGCATGATCCTAGTTCATATTTGAAATGGCTAATGCAACACATGCAAAGATGCAATCCAAACAGGCTCGGCTATCCTAAACATGGCATGTGAAATGCTGCAACTAACAAATACTCAACTTGGAATTGAAATACGAGTGCAGTTAGCATGATGTACCGAGCCTGGTGCATGTAAGACAAATGTATGGATGCACGCATGCTAAGCATAAGGTATGCTAATTTAAAAATGCCCTAGTCTACCATCATAAGCGGGTAAATAAAAGGGAAGAAAGGCGTGGGGTTGGAAGACATACACACACTCACGCACACTTATTACACAATTGCCCTCACTCGGAGGGTCTGAAAGAATAATACAGTCCGAATAACAAATCAACTATCCTAGCTAATTAATTATTACAGACCCTTAATTAATTAACAAAATAAATGCAGAAAGAAGGTGGCCGCAGCCGTGCCTCGGAATGCGCGAATGATGCATGTTTGACTCGTCTTGCCCGGAAACTCGCTGCCATAGCACTACTGCCTCTGTTTACACTGCCCTAGCTCCTCTGAAGACTGCACAAGTCTTGGAATAGGTTCTCTGCACACTTTGGAGCACCACCGGCTAGAAGGAATAGTCACCAGCCGCGGGGAATGATCACCGGCTAAATTTTGATATATCGGCTGCAAATTCCTGGCCGGTCGGCACTATATGTAGCCGACCGGCCAAAACTTCCTGCAGAACCTGCAATTGACAGCAGCAGAGGGCAAGTAGTGTATGGCATGGAATTTTCAAAGCAATGTATGAATGGCCACTCTCCCAATCATGTAATGGACTCAAGGGAGTATGCCCCTCGACCCTCGGGCCATCAATTATGCATGATGGCCTAAGAGGCCAAGTTTTGCAACTTCGATATCAAATGAAATGCAAGCACAAAACACATCAAAGGGCCCCAACCCCTATCATGATTGATCAAGAGGCAAGGGATGCATGCTCAATAAAATGCAACCTAGGCATGGAGGCTAAGTATGCAACATGAACATGCAAATAAGCAATGTATACTAGGCGCGTAACCTAAACATGTAAGCAAACATGGCATGCAACAACATGGGATGATGGACTTAAACTAACATGGATAACTCGCAAGCATGCCAAAATCAGTGGCCATTAGATGAAAATAAGACACTCGAAATGCGTGCACGCATGTACGCAAATCGAGGACCGAACCTAAGGCATCAAATGCCACTCTACCAAAGCATGGCAAGGCATGGAATATGGTATGTAAACATGCAAGTTTCAGCACTGAAATGTGATGCAAAATGATCCCGAAACATGGAAACATGGCACCCGATGCATGGAATGGCCCCGAAACACAAAACTAGGCATACGCATTGGCCTATAGTCATACAAAACATGCATTATTTTATCATGAAGCATGAAGACAGATGCAAGACAGTCCCAAAACATGCATATTTCCAATTCAAAGCATGGCCAAAAGATGTTTAGCAAGATGGACTAAAATAGCATGCAACTTTGACTAGCAAACATGGATTGTATGGCAAGTATATGATGCACATGGAATCTCACCAAACCATCAAAAATCAATGAATAAAACATGTGAAAATAGGCCCAAATAACCACTGATATGCAACCATGGCATGCAAAAATGATGAGTTACTTTAGAGGGCCATGCAAGGAGTTATTAAGCACATGCAAGATAGACATTTAGCAAGACCAAATCAACTCTGAAAATGAGTTTTGAGGGTCCTAAAACCCACTGAAAAATGCCTGAACTGAGCTCAAGATGTGTGCAAACATAGGCCCCTTTGTAAGGCCAAAAATGCAAGTAATGAAGACAATAAGGAGAGGGGATGACCCTCTCCTTCTTAGGACCTTAAGACACCCTCCTCACCACTGAAATCCCTTAAGATTTCAGTGGTGAGGAGGCCTAAACAAGGTAGTCCCGGAGCTCACAAAAAATGCATAAAAATGAGGCCAAACAAGGCCTAAGAGGGGGTAGACAACCCCAAACACAAAAATGTTAAACAAACTTGAAAAGGAGCAAAAAACAAGACTTTTTTCAGTTATACACAAAGCTCAAATCAATATGCAAGATAGGTCAAAAGCCAATGCAAGATTGGAAAAAATAAAGCAAGAAACTCACCATTGAAGAACACTTCAAGAACAATTGGTCCAGCCACTCTTTTCTGACCAAAATCAGTCCAAAACCTTAAGAATCAACCCTCAATGTCTCTCAAACTCGAAGCAAGGTGTGGTAGTGTGTGTCTTAGTGCAAAACTAAGGTAAAAATGCACTTTTATGTCACAAAACACACACAAGGGATGAGAAAGAGTAAAATATAGAGAGAGAGGGTGTATATATCAGATGTATATGTATATAAGCTCTGGTTTTTATGTTCAAAACTCCAACCCCTACAATGGAAGAAGAGAGGTGCTTATATAGGCAAAAGAAATGGTCTCAAGCTTCTCAAAGAAGCTAAGTAAAATGGGGCAAAGGGGGCAAGGAGGTCAAGGCTTCTTGAGGAAGCTAAGACAGCTGGCCAAGCTTCTTGAGGAAGCTTTGACAAAGGGTCAAGATTCCTCAAGAAGCTTTGACCAAAAGAGGGCAAAAAGGGCAAAACAGTCACTTCATGCACGGGGAGGAGTGTTGGTGCATTCCAGCTGGCACAGCTGGCATGCACCAAGTCTGAAGGGTGCAAAAGGGTCACACCGGCCAGCAAAAAAAGGGCACCGGCCAAAACAAAGTGCCGGTCGGCAAAATATAGTGCCGACCGGCCATTGGTTTTAAGAAACCACTGTCGGTGGCACCAATAAACGGCTGGTGATGTGAGGGGACAGCCGGTGGGGTGTGGGAATGGCCAACAAGCCATTCCCTGCCTTTCAAGGCAAAAACACAAGTGTTTGGTGCAAAACCAGACACCGAAAAGTCGAGTCGAGAGATCCTGAGGCAAGGCGCGCAGCCGAGACCTCCGGGAACTCGAGACGAACACAAGCACGGATGATCACCGAGTGTTCCAACGGTGATGTCCAAGTCTTGAGGACGGTCAAAAATGGGGTGTCTACACTACCATATCATTTTGTATGAGATTTTTTTTTTAATGTATAAAATTTTGTATGTTTGGTATTTTTCTTTCAAAAAAAATAATTATGCATTTGTCTCCATACTATTATGTGAGCACATAACTACATAAACCTTTATACTGTGTTTGGTTGGGGGATTTAAGAAGAAATTTGAAAAGGGAAATAAAAAAGGTAAGTGAAATATGAATAAAATATACCTAAATTTTACCTAATTTCACTTACTTTTTTCTTTTTCCTTTCCAAATCCTTCTCCAAATCTCTCAATCAAACATAACATTAGTGGTGTTCTACACTTAACTTTCGAAGGGTCTAAAATTTCTATTAAAGCAATGGTCGAAGTATGAAATTAAAGCTATAACAATTGGTAGTGAATGAGAAAACAGAGTAAATGGTTCACGATATTGAAAACACGTTTCCTACTTAAAAGCTCATGGTAGACTTCTTTGTCAAGAGCCCATAAAAAAAAAACTCTTATGATTTGAAGGCCCCAATTGTAAAGGTCAAAAAAATTCTTTCATATGTCTAAAGGTCCACACAAAAATCTATCTTACAAGGACTTTAAAAAATTCCCTCTAACTAAAATCTCAATAGGAGAGGTTTAAGATAAACCTCCAAAATTTTAATGACTTGAATTTTAATATAAAAAATTAATAAAAATTATTTAAAAAAAAAAAAAAGATTTCGCTTCATGTCTCATTAAGGATTGAGGGTCATGATAAACCATTCAAAGAGAATAGTACAAAGATAAGATATGAAATTTCAAGATAGACTTGAGAGTTTTATCATTTGCGAAGCTATGTTATGTATTTTTTTTAATACCTAAATGACCTTCATAGCTAGCTACCCAGATTTTTAATTTCAAATTTTGACTAATGATAGTTACGATTTTTTTTTTTTTTTTTTACTTCTACACACATCACACGTGTGTTTAGATTCTAAATATGTATATGTTATTATAAAGTTCGTGTAATATTTCAAGTCGTATCACTTTATACACCATTCACAAAACATAATACACAACATTATGATCAAAATTTGATAGATTGCAATATCAAAAGAACAGTCATTAAAAACCAAAAAAAAAAACATTAAAATATTTGTAATTTCAATATATTTTTTACTATCTCAAAACACTAGTATGTATTTTTGTATGGGTAATGCTAGGGATACCAATTTTTTTATTAAATAAATAACCAAATGTCTCATATGAGTGTGGGGTCCACACCTTTATGAACCACACACCCATATGAGACATTTGGTCATTCATTTGGTAAAAAATTTAAGACCTATAACATTTTCCTTTTTGTATATTTCAATATACATTTTACATATTTTTCAATACTAACAACAATTCTAATGGTTGTTATTAGAGTGAGTTTGTGTCATTGAAGTTGTCCGATAATAACACCAAATAATAGACAGAGCTACAACAGCAACAGCCATATTATTAGAGCACAGAAACAAAATTTATTCCTCCATCAAACAGTACCAAATTGGAGCAAAGAACAACCCCACCATGGGAGATGAGTTATAGCTTACAAAACAAGCATTGCACACACATGCAAAATATACATGACTTGAATCCAAAAATCCAAAAATCGAGTTACAAAAACAGTCTGACCCAATGGATACAAATTCATTCATGCGAACTATAGGAGTACTCCTAATCAGACACTGCATTGCAGCAGCATATATCAGTCATGATCAGAGTGCTTCACGACTGTAACCGGACAAGAAGCATGGTTCACCACATAGTTGCTAACACTGCCCATGAGAGCCCTGCAAATTGAACATCAAACCAAACCCTAAAACTAATCATTCTCATCAATAAAGTGACATTAAAGTAGCATTTTAGACAGTAGCATTTTGATACATAAAATAAAACGTGCACACAATGATATAGCATTTTTGTAAATTTGAGCAACAATGATGATGATTTGGCTTGAAATGAAAATAACATAGAAATCCACATCATTCCATAAAAGTTTATATACAAATTATGTTTGTATTTTTTTGATACAAATTATGTTTCCATAATTTTTGATACAAATTATGTTTCCATAGAAATTCACTCGTAAAGTACCAAGTGTTTGTCTCCTAATTATGTTTTTATTGTCTTTACTCCATATAATATTGCCCTCATGGGCTATCAAAATTTTTTTTTCCAAACTTCATTGTTTTTAGTAAATTTTTTAAAAATTTGTCAGGTACCTTTTAGGTTCTTCTAAACGAGAAGGCCCCCCTTTTTTTTAATTAAAAAAGGACCAAATTTGAAGGGAAAAAAAAAAGTTGCGACAAAATTATGGGTCATGCTAACATTTTTTACACCTATAGTATTTCCCAAAAATTATTTGTCAAACGCCCCATCCCCCCCCCCCCCCCACCCCACATTGTCCATTTTGAGAACACTGCCACAATATGATGTATGAACTTCTTCAATAATTAAGGTTAGCCAAACCAGGATTGTAATTCTAAGGAATTGATTTCAATAAAATTCAGGCCTTGGCAAAAATACAAAAAACAAAAAAATACGAGACTCTAAAACGAAGTCCAAACATCAAAATGGTTCAATGTTGCAAAATTGGCAATTTCAGTTATAAGCAAAAAGCAATCTCATAAGAATTTGACCTTTGGAGCGTGCTGAGCCCTCTATTCCCTATGACAAGGCATGTGAGAGGAATATTATCAACCGCCTCACAAATCTTCTCCCGAGCATCTCCCCAGTAGATCTTCAAAAGCACCACAAGCTGTTCGCACAAGCACACATACAAATACTTGGTTTAATTCGGTTTAGAATTTCTCAAAAAAATTTGAGAAATTTCTCTATTATGAAATTAGAAGGGGGATGGGGAGGAAAGTGCACCTCTTTCTGCCTAGCAGCAGTGTTGACAATATCCAAAGTCTCAGGGTCAGTCTTCACCCCATATTTCTTCATTAGGTTGGGGTCAGAGAAATCACTCATACGGATTAGGGCTGCCAAAAATGCATCAAACACATAAATATATACTTACAGACCATTTGGATTGGGTGATCTTGGAAGAACAGAAAAGAACTACATTTTATTTTTCTTTGTTCATGTTACCTATTTGAATAAGTTAAAAGGAGAGAAATAAAAACTCAATTTAAAAATTACAGTTTGTGGAGCCGTTAAAGTCAACGATAAATTGAAACACTTTTATATATTATGATCAAATTGACACAATTTGGACATTAAAAAAATTGAAACATTTTTTATACATTGGAGACCAAATTAACAAATTTTATCTATTAGAGACAAAAATGACACAAAAACCATACTTTGAAAATATGTGATTAAACCAAAAACAAAACTTTGGAATGGTCCTCTTTAGTGAAGTTATTCTATGCCCATGGAACATGACTTGGTGGTGCTCTTCAACTCAAAAATGGCTCAATCATATAGTCACTTACGGCAGTCATGGCCCAAGGTTTTCTCATACCAACACATTAAGCCTTAATAGACTTTCAAAATTTGAATATTTTTTTTAGATAACAAAAAATCAAGTACTTGTACCATAAGATTTTATTTTATTTTTTTAAAATTAGGACCTTTAGACAACAGATTAAGTGGCTTAATGCTTGAGTCAAAGACCGATAAGTTTTTTTTATAAAAAATTCTTATTATCGGATTATTAACTATTTAAAAAAAAGGATCTTATTTTAATGTTTAGTTTGAGATCTTTGAAAACTTGAGCGGCCGCTAATGCTTGAACCTTGGGATACTTTCGTCACGTTGAAAACCAAAGATCTAGCCAAGGTTTTCAAAGATATATAGAGATGCATTATACATACATATATACACATGTATAATATGAGAGAGAGAGAGAGAGAGGTGGAAATGTACGGGAGCCGGTGGTTTCCCAGAGCTGCATCTCGCCCTCTTCGTAAACGTGGGGGCGTATGGTGACGAGGATAAGGTGATCCCCCTTCCGGACAATGTTATCCACCGCCCACTTCAGTGCTTCCCTACTGCACGCCGAGAAATCCACCGCCACACCCACTCTCCTGTCTCCTTCCATCTCTCTCTCTCTCTCTCTCTGCTACAATTTTCTGTCTTTATAAATCGATCAGCTATTTTCTCGGACAGTCGGAGAAAGAGAAGGAAAAACCAGAACTGCGAGAGAAAAAAGCAAACACAATTGAGTGCAGAGAATTGAATAGAACGTAAGACCCGTGAATCATTCACGTAAACCGCTGGATTGTTTGACTGCCAACGCAATAAGATGGTGTATATGTAATGGAACGTAGAGATATGGTCATGTGGTTTTTATACGTATAATAACTTTATTCATGTCTGGTCGACAATATCATGCATATCCGACAATCACGATGGTTTTGGCGTGAAATTATTTCTTAATATTGCTTAAATGGCCTCAGCTTTTTTTTATAAAAAAATTTAGTGCAAAAAATGGAGATAATAGGGAAAAAAAAAAAAAAAAGGAAGAGAAAGATATCAAGGCGAACTTGGTTGGTCGCTAACAACAAAAGGGATCAACAATTGTCTGTTGATTGTCTACTGACAGGAACGGAAAAGATTCAATGTCACTGGCCATTGCCATGTTCCTAATTGTGCCAAAGGTGGGTTCATTGGTTGTATGATCTAGGATGGTGCGAGTAGGGACGATCACACTCTCAGAAATCTTTAAAATATTTTATATTAATCTAAAATAATTAAAAATTATAAAAATTTACACTTCTACAATAATAATCTTTAATCTGTCCCATTGTATAGGGCTAACAAAGAAAGATTGATGGTATGAGATAAATTATGGGTGCTGTGGGGACGTATTTTGTGAATGATAGCATGTGGCTAAGGTCACGCCGAAATGTCAGCCGAGATACCACGTGGCTTGGTCATTCGCCGAGATAATTTCGGCTAGGCCAGGATTCTCTGCGGAGATATTAAAATCCGAGATAAGCAGATAAGGGACAGGAGTCCTAAAACAGAGAAGGATCTCAGCTTAGATAGAGATAAGACTCAAGAAGAGTTTATCTCTATCCAGATGAGGGTCCAAGATGAGTATTAAGCTTGAGTCCATTGAAGTGAGGCTTCTAATGGGATCAGGTCACTGCTGGTTATAAAAATAAGACGCCATCGTGGATCTGAGAGAAGTTCTTTCTTGTGAGTTTAAGCACAATTTGCTATTTTTGAGAGATGTTGATTACTGACTTGATTGTCGGAGTGTCCTTGGGTGGATGAACTACCGCTAGATTCTCATCTTCTTGTTACAGGTTTTTGGGCTTAATCTATTCTGCCAATGCTCTCCAGCAGAGTTCCCCTTTTGGTTGTGTGGTCGGAAATCAATACCCACAATTTGGCGCCTTCTGTGGGAACTTAAAGATAATAGATTGCCAACAACGGACAGGAAGAAAAGATTGGGGATGGCATTAACAGTGAAAGTTATGAACATGCAGATCTTAACGTCAGGAAAAAAAACCCTACTGAAGAAGCACATGATCCCAATCCTAGGGAGAAAGACGTCGGCAAAGAGTGGAATGCCCCGAAGAAAGTAGGCCAAGATTAGTATTATAACGAAAGCGACCTTCAAGTATGGAAGGATAAAGCCTGAAAAGGGACGGCGAGATGAAAAAATGGCAAACAACTTGGCAGACCTACAATTGGTTGTCAACTTCATGATGCAGAACAATGTGATGTACCCACTATTCCCATTGTAGGACACGCCGGTACCAGCGGCCAAGACTAACACCCAGAAAGGGGGGGAGAAAACAATCCCAGCAGTCCCGCAGCATGGCAAGGAAAAAGAGCGCTCACATTAGCCTTCACGGGATGTCGAGCGAATAGAGTCAGTGAGAGGTGAGTCACAGAGGACACCACGAACCAAGGGAACCTATGCCAAAAAACCTCAACATATCCAGGAAAAGGGACTTTGCTTTGATGCAGTGAATGAAGAGAAGTCTAAAAGGACGCACAAACGCTGGGAACAGCACGCCAAAAATGCTTAAATCTATTGATAGCCGAGCTCCCGACCGAACGAAGGAGGATCTAAGGAACTACCTTTAGAGGAAGCGACTCCACGCCAAAGTAATATCCCCCGTCAAGTTGAGAACATTGTTCTCAGTGGAGTTGGATAGATTTAAGGCCCCAGGGAGATTCCATATGCCGAGGTTCCAAGTTTATACCGGTAAGTTTGATCTGAACTTTCATGTCAGCTTATATTTAAATTCAATGGCTTTGTATAACGGGAATGAGCAATTGCTAAGCAAGATGTTCCCTTCATCCTTTAGGGAAAGCGCATCAGATTGATTACACAAGTTACCGAAAGGAACTATGAAGAGTTGGGAAGGCCTGTTCGAGATGTTTGTGGCTAGGTTTGTAACAAATAAGTTGCAGCCACTAAGTGTAGATTCTCTGCTGACTTTGAACATTAGCGAGGGTGAAAGCCTCAGGGCTTATGCCAAATGGTATTATGAGGTGTTCAACCGAATACTGGCATGCAACCAAGAGCTAGCGGTCGTATCTTTCAAAAACAGCCTGAAGGATGAATGTCCACTTCGAAAGTCACTTGCAAAAACTCTACCAAAGAGTATGGAGGAGCTCATGGCATGAATTGAGAAATATGCCAAAGCAGAGGAAGATACACATGGAGCAAAGGCACTAAAGCAGGAGAAGAGAAATGGCTCGCCGAAGCGAGGCTAAGGTAACACTGGTTTCAATAGATAGGAAATAGGGTTGAGGGTTGCACAAACAGTCACCACTGTATTCAGAATCCCGATCTACAAAGTTCTTGAAAGGATTAGGAACCAACCGTATTATAGAGCATCGGAGAAGATCCCTAGTAAGTTTAAGGGAAGGAGCCTTGGGAAGCATTATGCTTACCATAATGAAGATGGGCACTTAACTCAAGGATGTAGGGCTCTAAAGACGCACTTAGAGGATCTGGTCAAACAGGGTCAGCCGAGAGACCTAATAAACGAGGCTAGAACAAGGGAAGAGCAAGCAAGGCTACCTTAGGCACCAGTAGCACCACCTCCACCACCATCACCACCATAGTAAGTAGATGGACCTCGGGTGATCGATGTGATTCACTCGAAGGTCAATGAGAATGATGTACGTGGAAAAACTCAGAGGGTAAGGCACCTACAGCATGTGTACCAGGTCCAGCAAAAGATGCCTAGGACAAATGAGTACTAAGGGCCAATGGTTTTTTTTTACTCAAGCAGACCTGGATATGGTGTAACATCTACACAATGATGCCCTGGTGATAACGCTGAAGATTGGAGAGTGCCAAGTAAGGCGCATACTGATTGATCAAGGAAGTTCTTGTGACATCATGTATGTTAGATATTACAAGGAGCTTGGCCTTTACCCAAATGATCTAAAACAATCAAACAACCCAATGGTTAGATTCAATGGAACGCCAACATGGCCTCTAGGTACCACGAATTTGGAGGTGCAGGCAGGCACCAAGAAGGTAAACACAGAGTTTACAATAATTGACACTCCCTCCTCTTACAATGTTATCTTGGGCAGACCATAGTTGCATGCCATGAGGGTTGTTCCCTCAACATTGCACCAGCTATTGTGATTTCTAACCAAACATGGTATTGAGGAGGTCAAAGGGGATCAGGTACAAGTAAAAAATTACTCCATGACAGCAATAAAGTCCACCTGCAATGTGCGAGAAGCAGAAACATTTGAAATTGAAGACGAGGACATGGAGGCCCTGGATGATGTTGACAAATAACCAACTGACAAAAGTGAAAAGGCTTTAAAGAAGATTCTGGTCCAAGAAGATGATGGAGAGCGCTTCTTCCTTCTCGGCAAGAAAGTTAGAAGCCTTCTTGCGAGCAAACATAGAAGTGTTTGCTTGGATGCCCTATGAGATGCTAGGCATCAACCTCGAGGTCATTTGCCACAAGCTTAACGTTGACAAGTCGGCTAAACCTGTCATCTAGTAGGCAAGGAGGCCAACATTAGTATATGTGGAAGCAGTTGGGGAGGAAATAGACAAGCTGCTAGAAGCCCAGGCCATCCGAGAAGTACACTATCCGACCTGGTTGTCCAATATAGTGGTAGTGAAAAAGAAAAATGACAAGTGGATGGTCTATGTGGACTTTACCAGCCTGAATAAGGCTTGCCCTAAAGACAGTTTCTCACTGCCTAAGATTGATCAGTTAGTAGATGCCATTTCAGGGGATAAGAGGATGAGTTTCTTGGACGCATACAGAGGCTACCATCAGATAGCAATGTACACCCCAGATGAAGAGAAGACAACATTCATCATCCTAAAAGGACTCTATTGTTACAGGGTAATGCCTTTCAAGTTAAAAAATGCAACAGCAACCTACCAGCGATTAGTGACCAAGATGTTTAAGCATCTAATTAGAAAGACAGTAAAAATCTACATTGATGACATAGTCGTGAAGACCAAGGAACCTAGGCACCATCTGGCCGATTTAAAGGCAGTTTTTGATATCCTAAGAACATATCAGCCCCGACTCAATGCTTCAAAATGTGCATTTGGAGTCGGGTCTGGTAAGTTCCTGGGATACTTGGTCACTAGAAGGGGCATTGAGGCAAGCCCAGATCAAATCAAGGCCATTCCTAACTTAAAGAGCCCAACGTCAGCTAAGTAGGTCCAAATTTTGACCAGCAAGGCGGTAGCCCTGAACAGGTTTATCAGCCAAAGTTCTGATAAGTGTAAACCTTTTTTAAGTTTGTTAAGAAAGGATATAGATTTTTTGTGGACAGAAGAGTGCGAAGTCGCCTTTGCCAACTTAAAAAAGCATCTGACAACAGCTCCAGTTCTGTCAAATTCAATACCTAGAGAAGAGTTGTTCCTATATTTGGCAATTTCAGACCACGTAATGAGTGCAGTGGTAATCCGAAAAGAGGAGGGAGAACAAAAGACGATATATTATGTGAGTAAAACCCTTGCAAGTGCAGAACCTAGATACCTGCCCTTGGAGAAGTTAACACTAGCCTTAGTGATGGCTTCCAAAAAATTGCATCACTATTTCCAAGCCCACAAGATTATGGTACGGACTAAGCATCCCTTGAAACCCGATAGCAGCATGGAGATCTAACAAGAAGAGTAGCTAGATGGGCAGTGATACTGGGCCAATATGACTTAGAATTCAGGCCTAGAACAACAATCAAGGGCTAGGTTCTGGCCGACTTTGTGGACGAGTTCACCCCTGGTGTCATTCCACGTCTGGCTCTAATGAGCCGTGGCTTGGGGTGCCTAGGGAAACTAGAGGAAACTCAATTGGGGCCAAAGAACCCCACATCAGCATCACAAAAGAATAAAGAGAAACCAAAACCCGACAACATTTACATCGACGATTCTTTCCGCCTGTTTGTCGATAGAAGTTCAAACCATCAAGGAGTGAGGGCAGGAGTGGTTTTGGTACCACCAGAAGGGGAAATGATAGAGCAATCAATCCGTTTGCTTTTCAAGGCCTCAAACAATGAAACAGAGTACGAAGCACTGATTGTTGGACTACGGCAAGCAATAGCAATGAAAGCCGATGAGGTGGTAGTCATATGTGACTCCCAGCTTATTGTAAATCAAACCACGAGTGAGTATACAGCCCGAAATGAAAGGATGATAGCCTATGTCAAAGAGGTTGTTAGGCTGCTAACACTATTCCAGGATTATAGGCTACAATAGGTTAGCCGGGATGATAATAGGCATGCTGACGCCTTGGCAAACCTAGCTAGTGCAATAAAGTCAGGGGAACCAAAGATAATCGTGGTTGATTATCTAACATGACCAGGTGTAAAGCCTCTGATAACAGAGTACGAAGCAATGTGCGTGGAAATGGTTCTCAGCTAAATAAACGCCATAGTCATGTTTCTCAAAGAGAGCAGACTACCAGACGACCAAAAAGAGGCACACAAAACCTGGTTAAAATTGGCCAGGTTCTGTTGATTAGTAGAAGGTCATCTATACAGAAGATCCTTCACTGAACATTTACTTCGGTGTGTGCACCCCTCTCAAGTAGAGGACTTTTTATATGAGATCCATGAAGGACTTTGTGGAAACCATGCAGGGGGCAGGTCACTTGGCCATAGAGCCATATCCCAAGGATACTGGTGGCCATACATGTAAAATGATGCTGAAGCCTACGTCAGAAAGTGTGAGAAGTGTCAAAAGTTTGCACCTTTGATACACCAGCCAGCAGCAGATCTGAACCTAGTGTCCAGTCCTTGGCCATTTGCCCAGTGGGGCATGTATCTGGTGGGTCCACTGCCCCAGGAAACTGGACAAAGAAAGTTCTTGCTAGTAACCATAGACTACTTTACAAAGTGGGTTGAGGCTGAACCTCTTGCGAAGATTCAAGATATTGATGTGAAGAACTTCATCTGAAAGAACATAATTACTAGGTTCGGAATCCCAAAGGCCATTATAGTAGATAATGGCACCAAGTTTTACAGTAAGCTAATCAAGAGCTTCTGTGCAAAGTACAAAATTAAAAACTATTACTTTACTCCTAGTTTTCCCTAGAGTAATGGTCAGGCAGAAGCATCCAACAAGACCATCTTAGATGGGATTAAGAAGAGGTTGAAAGCAACCAAGGGAAAGTGGGTAGAGAAATTGCCTAATGTGTTGTGGGAATATCGGACTACGCCGAGAAGATCAACTGAGGGGTCTCCTTTTGCCATGGCTTATGGCACTAAAGCAGTTATCCCACTAGAGGTCAGCATCCCTGGAATCAGAACCTAAGGAGTGGAGAATGGGACCAACGAGGTATTCCTGACCCGAGATCTGGACTTCTTGGAAAAGAAAAAAAAAAAGAGAGCAACACTTCGGCTGGGGGCATACCAACAACAGCTTGCTAGGGCTTATAACAAGAAGGTCAACCAAGATAGTTCAAGGTTGGGGACCTCATCCTGAGGAAAGTTATCGGCAACAAAAAGGATCCCAAGGAGGGCAAACTTTGCCCAAACTAGAAAAGGCCTTATAGAATCATCTTCGTTGTCGGCAATGGGTCATATCGGCTTGAAGGCACTGATGGTGAAGAGTTGCCAAGACCCTATAACACTTGCAATCTAAAGTTTTTCTATCATTAGTTTTTATTTTTTGAGTTTTATGTAATGTTTTTATTAGCCAAAGTATTAATAAACTACTAGCTCAAATTTCTTTTTATAAATTATTGTTGATACTCGTACGATAGGACTGAATAAGTCTTATGGCGATGTTTTCGAATGAAACATGACGAATAACTTAGACTTGCTATATGGTAGAGTTAAATTCAACTTACCTATGGTAGATTTGAACTAAGTTTGCAATGTTTCCAAATGAAACATGACGAATAACTTAGACTTGTCATATGGTAAAGTTGAATTCAACTTGCCTATGGTAGAGTTGAACTAAGTTTGCGATATTTCCGAATGAAACGTGACGAATAGCTTAGATTTGCCATACGGTAGAGTTGAATTCAAATTGCCTATGGTAGAGTTGAACTAAGGTTGCAATGTTTTCAAATGAAACATGACGAATAACTTAGACTCGCCATATGGTAAAGTTGAATTCATACTTACCATATGGTAGAGTTGAACTAAGTATGATCTAGTTAGATTAACAGAGAGACCGATGTAAAAAACCTTGGCTAATCTTTGTTTAAATCAAACCTCGGCAAAAATTGGAAATTCATGCTTAATGTGAATATAAATGGTACTTAGGTTCACATTAAGGGCAGGAAGCAGGAATGAAATAAAAGAATAACACTTGTGAAATTTTCTGAAAATTCATCCGAGATCATTGATAGATGGAATTGTCCGAGATGAATTTAACCGAGATGAGAGTACTATTTTATGCCTGAAGTGTAATTGACCGGGAAACCCAGCCAAGGTGCTAGACTTGGAAAGGTGAAGCCTTTCCAGAAGACAGCAAGTACAACTAAAAAGAGAACACTTGTAAAAATGTTTAATTAAGTATTTTTTTAGTATTGTTTGGTCGAGGTCACAGTTAAAGGTGAACCCCGAAGTGATCACACAGTTAAGGTGTACTTGGAAGAATTACAATAAATGGAAACATGCAAGGCATAGAAGAAAAATAGACAAAGCTTAAAGAAACAAGCACACATGGGGAGAACATTCAACATTTAGAAGAAAAGAAGGCATGCATTCGTTTAAGGAAGACTACTTGTTCAGTTACAAAAAGGCACATCGACAAAATTCAAACTGGCATTTGTTTTAACAACAAGTTAACAACTGTTCAAAAGTAAAAAGAAAGAACTACGAACAAGAAAATTTCTAAGTAGACTGTCCTGCTTCGGCGGTTGACGGTGTTTCAGCCTCGGCAGACAGCTGAGAGCGCTTCTTGGCAGTCTTCTCAGCCTCGATCTCGGCATCAATTTTGCCAAATGTCTTATCAAGGCTCTTCTCGGTAGTCTGGACCTCGACCTCAGATGTTGTCTTCGTAGGAGAGGCACTCTTAGAGGCCTAATCCTCCTCGTCCTAAGTCAAGTCCAAAACTTGATCATTTAGAGTGGGGGACTTGGCCCCAGTAGCAGCCTCCACTTTATCGTCAGCATCCTCAGCCTCGACGTCCTCATCTTCGGCTTCATCGTCAAAGTCTTTGGGAGAAGAGGGGAATGGCACGCTGAGCTGAGAAATATCTCGAAGTAGAGAGTCCATTGGAACAGAAAACTTATTGAGAGCTACCGTCCAACTGAGGTAATAACCTCAGTTGCAGGCTTGATTGACTTGGGCTTTGTATGCATCACGGATAGCGACTTGCCCTTCTGAGAACGCCTTCTCGTCGGCCGCCTTGATCTCAGCCTCTTTGGTAGCCAAGGCCTCCTAAAGCTCAGCTTCGGCTTCCGCGGTTTTGACTTCGGCGTCCTTGATCTCGAACTTGAGTACCTTGGCCACAGCCTCGGCTACCTCAGCCCTTTATTCAGCCTAGTATTGCACAAGTTTGGCAGTTTTGGCCTCAGCATTGTTCAGGGAAGCAAGGAAGCTAGTAGCTTCTTGGGTCTTGCGAACCAGCTCTTTCTTAAAAGCCTCAGCTTTCGTTGCAAAAGAGTGGGCATGCTGGATGGCCTAGAAGGAAAGAAACGAACAAGTTAGTAAAAATTTCTAAGTGTTAAAACTTAAAGTGAAAAGCCAAAACAACAAAAAAAAATTACAAGTGTTGAAGACTTATCAAGACAAAATGCTGCATCATCAAACTGAAGTTTTCATATTCGCTGATCTCGGCCATGCGATTTAGATATGTTGGCAGGAGAACAGTTGTAGAGAGCGCGACGCCAACCTTTATACTGTCAATAGCACTATCGGCAGCTTCATTGGTCGGTCCCCAACCATAAAAGCAGGGGCCTAGGTCTCGTCGTGTCAGAAAAAACCTAGCTCTGTTTCTTTTTTAGACCTCGGCATTGTGTCCTCCGAATCAGTAGGGATTTGTGTTACTCCTTGGCTCTTTTGAATCTCTTTGGTTTAGGCTTTGGTTGGGACTGAGATAGAGAGGAGTGAACTAAAACTACCCCTGGCAAGTCGGCCAGGAGGTCTTTAACAACTGCTTGACTTCTACCTATCTCTTTGGCTAGAACGGCGACAGTGACTTTGGTGCCAAAGTGGATGGCGAGTAAAGTAATAGGGGGGTTTGATATGTCTATTACCAAGATTTCAGGACCTCGGTGTTTTCTACTATGTGTTCTGCCGGCAGTAGCGTTCAGAGGAGCTCGACGACGATGATGGCGCTAAGAAAGTGGAATTAACCAGGGGACAGAAGTTGATGGCTGGTCTGCAGGATCAAATGTGGAGGCCTGATCTAGCCTTGGTGATGAAGCGACCGTTGAAATTGTGGTAGATGGAGAAGTCTTGCTTCGTTTGGGAACGTCAAGCAGAGCAGACTTGTAAGTAGGTATGTAATTGAGTAAGATGGGGGCTTTGCGCTTATCAATGGGCAAGCCCAAAAGCTTTTTCAGACCGGGGCTTGGGAAGAAAGTTTGGCGAAAGTCTTTTGATGGCTAGAGAAGAACTGCAAAAGCAAGAAGCAAACATCAGTACAGAGATATATGAGTTGACAAGTCTTAACAAAGATAGAGTTATGAGTTACACTTAGTTCTTACCCACATCCTCTCTAAACGCTGATCAACGCAAGGAAAATAGACGAAGGTCGTCCTCAGGAGAAAATTCCCAATTGCCCGAGGCAATCAAGTAGTCATCTCCAGCACCTTTGTTGAAGTCAGGAAGATCGGCTATGAGTTGGAGTGTAAATCTAGCCCGGCCCGACCCATGCCAAGCCTCACGGGTTCCCGCCAAAAAATTAGGCCCAGGGGTATTCTGGCCTTGGGTAGGCCAATGGGCCTGGGCCTGGCCTCGAGCTTGGGCAGGCCTGATTATTTATTATTATTATTTTTTTTTTTCAACCAAAATTTTATTATTTTCTACTAAAAAAGACATTGGGCCTCGAGCGGGCCTTAAGCGGGCTGATGAGCTGGGCTAGCGGGACCGGGTCGGGCTTCAAAATGAGGCATAAGCCCAAGCCCAGAGGCTCGGGTTGGGCTTAGGCCTGAGCCCAAGCAGGCAGGGGCCCATCCCAGGCCACGGACAGGCTTCGAGCCATCTACAGGCCGCGGTCCAGTTTTACACTCCTAGCTATGAGTTTATAGGTGGTGGATTTGGGCTTGAGGTAATATGTGTAACCTTTGTCAAACTTAAGGCCACACATGGCGTAACAAAATTGGATGTCGGCTAGTGTAATTCTAGCTTCTTCTCGGCGTGCCAGTTCAATTATACCATTGATAACCTTATATGAGTTGATAGCTAGTTGCATGGGGTTAAGTTTGTAATAATGGAGGACTTCTCCAAAAAAGATGTCTAGGGGAAGCCGAAGTCCACACTCGATAAATGCTACTACAGGGAATAGCATGGTGTCCTCACCATGCATGATAGAGTCCTCCTTCCCAGCCAACCGTAGTTGAACGTCGACTGGAATGAAGAACTCTTGCCTAAAGTACTCTAGCTTGGTAGGGGTATCCGCTCTCCATTTAAACATGCCCATTATGTCGGCTAGGAAGGGCTTCATAACAGATTTTTGGTAAAGAAATTTGGTAAAGATTTGAGGACCTCGGCTAAAACTAAAGGAGGGTTTCTGGTGGCCTAGGAAGGGTTCTCGTTTCAATTTCCCTAAGGCAGTTGTTCCTAGCAAAACCCAAACCTAAATTTTATGGAAAAACAAGATGTGAAAGCAAGAATTTGGAGGATAGATACAGAAAACAAAAGAAACGAAGATTCAGAATCTTGCTCTCAATGACTGAAATACAGAGAACACAGAAACAAGCAAAGATCCATTCATACTCATCTGAGTGGCAGTGTGTAATACAGTGGTACACAATCAAGAACACAAACGAAGCAAAAAGTAGGGATTCAAGATCCAGATAGAAGTACAGATTCAGTGGCAACACATGAGACGTCTATAAAAAGACAGAATGTAAGGCAATGTAACGAAAATAGTATAGGCCATTCAAGAATACATCAGTATAATATAAAACAGATTCGAGAACAATAATTAATATGCAGAACATGAGCACTGGAAACCACAATCAGGAAGCGAATGAAGAAATGTATAAGCAAGTTCACAATAACATCATAACTCAAGAACAGTGGGAAACTAAAAATGAAAAGAAGAAAGAATAAGAGCTTATTGAATGGAGACGAATAGGTGGACTTTAGAGTGAGATACGCCAGAGTCAAACAACTTGATGATCGAACTCAAGTGATGAAATGTGCATCGACAGTGACAAGAGAAGCAGTTACTGAGATCTAAAAAGCTTGACAATAGCGGATTGTAGAGAGAGAAAGTATGAGCACAGAAAGGGAAATCAAATTTGCAAAGAGAGAAGACGGAGAGAGAGAGAGAGAGAGAGAGAGAGTTTTGTTAAAAATTGAAAAGGCGGCAAAATGAAATGAATACACCTTGGGAGATGTGCCTGTCAACCAGTGTGGGCAAAAATGACGTACACTGATAGCGCATGTTAGGTACGAACTAATGAGAAAGGGACATGTGGAGGAAACGGTTGAAAATACCGTGCGTGACAACTCATACACAGTTAGGAACTCTTGAAATTCTTGAAGTAATGAGGCCATAACCTCGGCTAAAGGAACGATCTCGGTTGAGATGCTCAAAGAACTTGGCTCTTGGTTCTTGGTTCTTGGTTCTTGGTCCTTGATAGAATGAGAAGCAGAGTCTTGGTTACTTGAAGCCGACTGGTCACAATCTCGGTCGAAGAGATGAATGGATTATTAGCCGACATGCTACATGGACAAACGATGTAGGTTCCATTACCTCAAGTTGCTGAGGTAATAAAACCTAGGGGTGGTTATGGAGACGTATTTTGTGAATGATAGCACGTGGCTAAGCTGACGCCGAAGTGTCAATCGAGGTGCCATGTGGCTTGGTCATGCGCCGAGATGATTTTGGCTAAGTGGAGGTTGTCTGCGGAGATACCGGAATCCGAGATAAGCAGATAAGGGACAATAGTCCTAGAACAGAGAAGGATCTCAGTTTGGATAAAGATAAGACTCAAGAAAAGTTTATCTCTATCCAGATGAGGGTCCAGGATGAGAATTAAACCTGAGTCCATTGAAGTAAGGCTTCTAATAGGATTAGGTCACTGTTAGTTATAAAAGTAAGGCACCCTCGTGAGTCTGAGGAAAGTTCTTTCTTGTGCGTTTAAGCACAATTTGCTATCTTTAAGAGATATTGATTACTGACTTGATCGTCAGAGTGCCACCAGGTGGACGAACCATAGTCGGATTCTCATCTTCTTGTTACAGGTTATTGGGCGTACTTTATTCTGCCAGTACTCTCCAACTGAGTTTCCATTTTGGTTGTGTAGTCGGAAATCAACACTCACAAGTGTTAAGCCCTTGTAAAGAAGGGTTGGGATGATAAGAGAGAAGCCGGAACTAGCCAACAACAACTGGTGGCTACTAAAATTGTAGAGGATGAGAACATAAAGAAAGTGGAGAAAAACAAAGGTCTTGTTTGGTTTGTTTTTGAGAGATAATTTTTGCAAAAAAAAATTAAAAAACTTGTTTAGTTTTTTTTAAAAAAAAAAATATGTCAAAAATAATTCTCTCTCTACTACACATCAATAAATTATTTTTTTTTTTCTTTTCTCTCTTCTCTCTTCTTTTCATTCTCTCATATCCTACACATCCATTAATCCCCTTTTCTCTCACACCCATCTATTTAACTATAAAAATAAAAATAAAAATTTAAATCGTCCCAAATTCCAAAACTATTTTCAAAACATAAACACAAATTTTCAAATTTTGTAAACTATTTCTAAAAAATTAATTTTAAAAATTGTTTCACAAATACAAACCAAATATGGCCAAAGAAATAATTTATTTTATTATAAAAATTAAAGATTTATTATTATTATTTTTAATTAATTTTCAAGTTAGTACCCCTATTATAATTATTTTTCACAAATTTACAATGGCTTTGTTTGGGAAGAACTAATTTTAGTCGGATTTTTTAGTTTTTTTTAGCTAATTTAGCTTGGTTATAAGATGAAATTCTGAGTTAATTGCATGTGCTATGTGTTAATTGTGTTTATATCTGTCTATGATAGGAATATTTGTCTATGTTTCTGTTTCAGTACTCGAATTAAAGGCCTCATCGGCATCTGAACATGAAATTAACTATGTTTTTTGTTATTTAGAATTTTCAAATATTATGGTAGGTTTAATTAGAATTTGATTCGAAACCAAATAATTAGAATAAAATAAGTATAATTGATTAGCTTAATTTGTGACATCCGAATTTCTTTTTTTAAATTTAATTCAATACTGCAATAAATAGAATTCTTTATAATTATAAAAATAATAATATTATTATAAAAATAATAATAATAATAATAATAATAATAATAATAATAATAATAATAATAATAATAATAATAATAAATAATCAAATTTAAAAAAATGCATAGTTTGGAAAGTTAGGAACTAATCGATTAAATTGTTAAAAAAATAGATTGTGAGACACCGCATGTTTAGAATATTAAACATTTCAATAAGTGGTAAGTGATGTTTTATAATTGGGTGGTGAGGTTTTTAGACGTAAACCTAATGTATCGTAACCTTTAGAATTGAGAGGGGAAAAAAATGGCCAAACAAGTTCTCAGTGGGCTAAGGGTTAATATGGCCCTTGGTGATTTCTTGAGGATGAATTAAGAGCCGAGGACATGTGGCAATAGAAGAGGTAAAAATCAAGGGTCAATACAGGTGGCAAAAGAGAAGGCAGCAACATGTATATCTCTTGGTTTGGGGCCTTACTCTTGGGTGAGTATAAATAGAAAGGGTTGATATAGAATGAAGGAGCAAGCGAAGAAAAGTGAGAAGGGTGAAGAGCATAGGTTCGGGAGCACGTGAAAAATAGGGATAAATTTGTATCCGAGATGAGTTATATTATATCTTGAGTTACCATAATATATTTTCTATATGTCTTGAGTCACCATAATATATTTTACAAATGTTTTGAGTTACCACAATTTATTTTATATAATTTATGTTTTGTAGTTATATTAATGTTTCAATTATATGGATTATTTTCTGACCTCTATTTGCTTAAATGGAAACCTATGGATATGTTTGTTTAAATTTTAGAAAGTATTTGATAATGATCTTGTAAACAATTATTGTCTAGAAGTACCACTACGGAAGTCTCATACCTAGGGGAATTTAAATAACCATTAGCCCCTATTTGGCCACTTTTTGGTCATCTGTTTGTCATGGATCCATTGACCCATGTTCTCATTGTCACTCCATTGACCCTTGTTCTGTTCTGTTATGTACTGTGGTTATAGTTATTTACGTAATTTCTATATTTCAGTTTCTGCCACTTAAATGATTTATTTATTTAACTTAAATTATGTTAATGTTTTAGCTTAAATAACTATCCATGACTATTTTATGCCCCTATACTCATAGTATGATATTTTTCACTCTGCTATATGCTTATAGCTATTGCCCCTTTTAGGTGACGAGATTTAGCGGGATCAAGATGAGCGATAAATTATAGTGTTTTTTTTTGTTGTACTATCTGTATTTTGATTGGACTTTTGTAATAAAACAAAAGCCAAAATGACTATTTTTGTTTCTTTTTAATAAACTTTTGGTATTCAATTATTTTATTTTAATTTATCCGTTGCACTACTACTACAGAAATTTCAGAATTATTTTATTTTTATGTTGTTGCGATGCCAAGCTTTTGGATACCAGGTTTGGGTCGTGACAAAAGTGGTATCAGAGCAATGGTTTTTTTTTTTTTTTATCAAAATGAATTTAGTATATTTTTCTAACTTGTCATGTACAATTATTCACATTATTTGAAATAATTATTTGAGACAAAAAAAATACTAATAATAAATTTAACTTCATATTATTATTTGATATTATGGTATGTGTTTTCCAAAACAAAAAAAATTAAATTAAATTGTCTAACACAAGTAAACCGTGTTATAAATATTTCTGGGCTAAGTTTTCCTGTGTTGTAGGAAATGGCAAACCTAATGGAGTTATTTTGGTTCGAGCCACCAGGAGCACATCTTATCTCGAACCTATTAGAAGGCAGTGTGATTCAGAGAGTCTTGTCAGGCAAGCTCACCCGAAACTTCACCGACTCATGGGGCAACCCGTATATTTGCAGGCCGACCCCGATGAGGATTTCTTATTTTGGAGGCTTAGCTAAGACAGCACTCGTGAGAGGTATATAGGGCCGACCCACGTTGTTGGTCTTGCTCCAGACCTAAGACAGCTGCATTTTCTGGTCGCACCTCTACCCCTGGGCTTTATGGAGAGGTGGGGACATGCATATCCTAGCAGCCACCTTCGCACTACGACACCTCTCCTACAGTACATTGTCCAGTCCCTAGCTGTGGACTTCACTGACAGTGTATCATACTTGGAGATACCGGTGAGGATTACCGGACGGGAGTTTTGGGGTTATGATCACGGTATTCCTGTCAACATGGTTCGGGTAGTATGGCGTTGCTTTGAAGTAAAGCTCAGTGGGTGGGAGTTTGAGCCCCTCATGCAGAGTGAGTTTGCGGGGTTATTTTATGAGTCAGTTTTCCAGAGCATGTTCTCATGGTGGCCTAACAGTCCCTTCTAGACATCTGACCAAGAGATTTTTGTGACCTGACCACGATTAGTTTAATCCTTCTGTTCTTGTATTAATAGGATTAGACACTAACTCTTGACTATGTTTTAAGTACGTTGTACTAATATGTTTTCTTTTACATAAGTAAAAATGATATATGTATTGTTATAGTATCTTGCGAATCATAGATATGATATTGTGATATGTACTGTTATAGTATCTTGTGAATCATAGATAATTAAATGTATACTAAGTGGTTCAAAAAAAAAAGGGAGGGAGTTCACTAACCATTTTCACCTTGTAGTAATGGCTAATGATGGAAATGGAACCGAATCGTCGGTCAGCGGTACTGACCCAATGGAGCAAATCATGGAAAGAGCATTTACCAGTTTTCTACGAGTCTTACAAACCAACATAAGTAACGGAATACCCAAACGACGAGAAGAGCCAACTACAATAAAACAGTTCCAAGACTTAAAACCTACCAAATTCATCGACAATATAAACCCAATGATGGCAGAAGCTTGGGTTAGAGATATGGAGAAAATTTTCCGCGCGCTACCTTGCACAGAAAGACAAAAGGTGACTTTTGCTACATTCACTTTCAAAAACGATGCATAAGAATGGTGGCTTCTTACCTTGGAGAAAGAAGATATTGTGACTTGGGCAAAATTCTTGGAGGTATTCTATGAAAAATACTTTCCAGATTCGCTGCGGAAACAAAAGGCAGCAGAATTCATACGTCTAAGGCAATGAACCATAACAGTGGCAGAATATGAGAGCAAGTTCATACAACTAGCTCGATTTGCGACATACGTCATCCCCACCGAAACTCGAAAAGCTAGGAAATTTGAAGTAGGATTGGATGTTGAAATCAAGGATAGGCTGGAGGTTTTGAAACTACCAACCTATGCGGAGGTGGTAGATCGAGCATACATTACGGAAAAAGAAATTAAAGCCTTGCACTCTGGGAAACCAAGCCAAATGAAGTGATTTTGGGAAAGAGATAATAGAAGATCCGGTGTCGCGCCTCCCAAGAGGGTAAATACGGGCACAACCAGTTCAACTAGTTCAAGTAATCAAGGTCCTACAAATCCTAGAGATGGCACCATTCAAACTTGCTCTACCTGTGGAAGGACTCATTTGGGACAATGCCATCGAGACACATGAGCATGCTTTCGATGTAGCCAAGTTGGTCACTTGCTGAGAAATTGTCCAAAGTTTTCCAGTCCTATAGCCGACCCCTCTGAACTAGTCCGAAAACCCGCAGTACCCAGAGGAGTGAAGAATGACCAAAAAGGCCAAGGAAGAGCCTTTGCCCTGGTGTCTAGAAACCCAGAAGTTACTAAGAATGTTATGTCAAGTACACTTTCTGTTTGTGGTCACTTAACCCATGTTCTCTTTGACTCTTGTTCAACTCATTCTTTTGTTACACCACACTTTGTTACCAAGTTGGCATCAACACGCGAACCCTTAGGATATACACTATCTGTGTCTTTTCCTTTTGGTAACTCCACTCTTAGTGCTGATGTGTACAAATCTTGTACTATATCCTTAAAAGGAGAAACCTTACACGTAGACTTGATTCCCCTCTGCATTAGTACTTTTGATGTGATCTTAGGAATGAATTGGTTAGCTGCCAACCATGCCTCTATTGATTGTGAAGCCAAAAAGGTCTTCCTCCGGTCACCAAACCAACTCGAGCTTGTCTTTGATGGAACTAGAGTCTCCCCCTTCATGTGTTATATCCTTTATGACAACCCAACGGCTTCTATGAAAGGGCTGTTGTAGTTGTATCTGTTATGTGATCAATACTCAACAAGAGGCCCTCATACTTGATGAAATCCCTATGGTATGAGAATTCTCGGATGTATTTTACTTGATACCCCAGTTGACCAAGAAATCAAATTCACCATTGAAACTCAACCTGGTACCCAACCAATCTCAAAAGCCCCTTACCGCATGTCCATGACAGAATTAAAAGAGCTGAAGACTCAACTCTAGGAACTATTGGACAAAGGTTTCATTCGACCTAATACCTCACCCTAGGGAGCTCCAGTACTATTTGTAAAGAAAAAGGATGGCAATATGAGGTTATGCATTGATTACTGGGAATTGAACAAAGTCACTATCAAAAATCGGTACCCTCTGCCACGAATTGATGACTTGTTCGATCAACTGCAAGGCGCCCGAGTATTCTCGAAAATTGACTTGCGTTCTAACTACCATTAACTAAATTCAAAACAGAAAGCGTCGAAAAGACTGCCTTCAGAACCCGTTACGGGCACTACGAGTTTCTCATCATACCATTTGGCGTCACAAATGCTCCAGCAACCTTCATGGACCTCATAAACCAAGTGTTCAAACCCTATCTAGATGAGTTCGTCATTGTCTTCATTGATGACATTCTTATATATTCCAAATCAGCAAAAGACCATGAGCAGCACTTACAAACGATTTTACAAACACTACGTGATCACAAAATCTATGCCAAGTTGAAGAAATACGAATTTTGGATCACCAATGTACACTTTCTTAGTCACGTCATTAACAAAGATGGCATCTCAGTAGACCCCCAAAAGGTTGCAGCAATCGTGGATTGGCCACGACCTACTAACGTGTCCGAGATTCGAAGCTTCTTAGGTCTAGCTGGCTATTACCGGCTCTTCGTGCAAGATTTCTCAAAGATAGCATCGCCTTTGACCCTACTAACTCAGAAGAACACACCCTTCGAATGAACGGACAAGAAGGAATGTTGCTTCCAAGAATTGAAAAACAGACTTGTGACAGCTTCTATACTAGCACTTCCCGTGGGAACGGAAGGGTTTGTAATTTATAATGATGCCTCATACAATAGTTTGGGTTGCGTTCTTATGCAAAATAGGAAGGTCATTACATATGCCTCATGTCAATTAAAGACCCACGAGAAGAACTACCTAACCCACGATCTGGAATTAGCTGCAATAATCTTTGCCCTCAAAATCTACAGTAATCTCTACAGAGTAACCTGCGAAATCTACACAGATTACAAGAGTCTCAAATATCTATTTACACAGAAGGACTGAATATGAGGCAACGACAATGGCTAGAATTTATGAAAGACTATGATGTGGAGATCCATCACTATCTAAGCAAAGCTAACGTAGTAGCAGACGCGTTGAGTCGAAAGATTACTAGAAGTTTGGCATGTACCCTTATTCTTCGCAAGATCAATGGATTGCTTGCCAACATAATCGTGGAACCCGCGTTGATTGAAAAAATTAGAGCACACCAATGCGAAGACAAACTTTTGAAGAAAAAGTACGAGAAGCAAAGAAGCACGCTCGATCCTGACTTTACGATGAGCAATGGGATGCTAAAATTTTATAATCGAATTTGCGTACTCGACCTTCTAGAACTTAAGAAGAAGATATTGATAGAAGCTTATAGCTCAAGGTTTGCGATCCACCCTGGAAAAACGGAGATGTATCACGATCTAAAGGAACGCTTCTGGTAGACAGGAATGAAGAAAAACATAGCAAGCCACGTCTCCAAATGCCTGCATTGTCAACGGGTTAAAGCAGAATATTAGAGACCTGTAGGAATGTTGTAACCATCCATATTCCTGAATGGAAATGGGAGCACATTAATATGGACTTCATGGTCGGGCTACCGCAATCAGTCTCGAAGAATGATGCAATATGGCTTATCGTTGATTGATTAATGAAGTCGGTACATTTTCTACCAATTAGAATCGCGTACCCCCTTACTAAGTTCGCCACTCTATACATTAAAGAAATTATTCGTTTGTACGGCACCCCAGTTTCAATTGTATCCAATAGAGACCCTCGCTTCGTGTCTTACTTCTGGAACAAATTGCAAGAAGCTTTGGGAACCACTCTGAAGTTTAGCACGGCTTATCACCCGAAAACTGATGGGCAATTTGAAAGGACAATCCAAACTTTGGAAGATATGTTACGTGTGTTTGTGCGCACTAGACCTCAAAGGTAATTGAGATGATCACCTACCTTTGGTGGAGTTTGCCTATAATAATAGCTACCATGCAAGCATTGGAATGGCACCGTACGAGGCACTATATGGAAGACGATGTCGATCACCTCTGTGTTGGACGGAAGTCAGAGACAGGAAACTGTTAGGCCCCAAAATCATGCAAATTACAAGTGATAAAATTGAACTTATCCAAAAGCGAATTCGCACTGACCAAAGCCGCCAGAAAAGCTATGCTGATACAAGAAAACAGGACTTAGAATTTCAGATAGGAGATCATGTATTCCTAAAGATCTCACCAACAAGAGGGGTTATCCGATTTGGGAAGCAGAGAAAGTTAAACCCACGTTACATGAGGCTATTCGAGACACTAGAAAGGATTGGTCCTGTGGCATATCGCCTTGCGCTTCCATCCGAACTGTCTAATGTCCACAATGTGTTTCACGTTTCGATGCTTCGGCAGTATCTTCGAGATCTAGGACATGTTGTTGATTATGAGAACTTGAAGGTTTAAGAAGACCTCTCTTATGAAGACGACCTGTGCAGATTCTCGATCGTTGTGATCAAGTTCTTCGAAACAAGACTATACCTCTTGTAAAAGTCTTATGGACAAACCATCGTGTCGAAGAAGCGACATGGGAAACTGAAAGCTAAATGCGAGCCAAATACCCACACTTCTTCGAAACCCAAGGTACGTCAAGTTTGGGGACAAACTTCTTTTAAGAAGAGGAGAAATGTGACATCCGAATTTCTTTTTTTAAATTTAATTCAATACTGCAATAAATAGAATTCTTTATTATTGTAAAATAATAATAATAAATAATAAATTTTTAAAAAAATGCATAGTTTGGAAAGTTAGGAATTAATCGATTAAATTGTCAAGGAAATAGATTGTGAGACACCGCATGTTTAGAATATTAAATATGTCAATAAGTGGTAAGTGATGTTTTATAGTTGGGTGGTAAGGTTTTAGAACGTAAACCTAATGTATCATAACCTTTAGAATTGAGAAAAGAAAAATAAAAAAAATAAAAATTGCCAAACAAATTCTCGGTGGGACAAGGGTTAATATGGCCCTTAGTGATTTCTTGAGGATGAATTAGGGGCCAAGGACATGTGGCAATAGGGGAGGTAAAAATCAAGGATCAAGACAAGTGGCAAAAGAGAAGGCAGCAACGTGTATATCTCTTGGTTTGGGGCCTTACCCTTGGGTGAGTATAAATAGAAGGGGCTGATATAGAATGAAGGAGCAAGCGAAGAAGAGTGAAAAGCATAGGTTCGGGAGCACTTGAAAAATAGGGATAAATTTATATCCGAGGTGAGTTATATTATACCTGGAGTTACCATAATATATTTTCTATATGTCTTGAGTCACCATAATATATTTTACGAATATTTTGAGTTACCACAATTTATTTTATATAATTTATGTTTTGTAGTTATATTAATGTTTCAATTATGTAGATTATTTCCTGACCTCTATTTGCGTAAATGGAAACCCATAGATATGTTTATTTAAATTTTAAAAAGTATTTGACAATAATCTTGTAAACAATTATTGTCTATGAGTACCACTATGGAACTCTCATGCCTTGGGAGACTTAAATAACCATTGGCCCTGCTTGGCCACTTTCTGGTCCTCTGTTTGTCATGGATCCATTAACCTTGTTCTGATTGTCACTCCATTGACCCATGCTCTAATTGTCACTCCAGTTACCCATGTTCTGTTCTGTTATGTACCGTAGTTATAGTTATTTACGTAATTTATGTATTTCAGTTTCTGCCAGTTAAATGATTTGTTTATTCAACTTAAATTATGTTAATGTTTTAGCTTAAATAGCAATCCATGGCTATTTTGTGCCCCTATACTCACAGTGTGATATTTCTCACTCTCCTATGTGCTCATAGTTGTTACCCCCTTTCAGGTGACGAGATTTAGCAGGATCAAGATGGGGGATAAATCACAGTGTTTTCTTTTTTTGTACTATCTGTATTTTGATTGGGCTCTTGTAATAAAATAAAAGCCCAAATGACCATTTTTGTTTCTTTTTAATAAACTTTTGGTATCCAGTTATTTTATTTTAATTTATTTAATTTATCCGTTGCATTACTACTATAGAAATTTTAGAATTATTTTATTTTTATCTTGTTGCGATGCCAAGTCTTTGGGTACCGGGTTTGGGTCGTGACATAATCAAGGCTTATGTCTCGTTTGGCAACATTACTTTTTAGCCTAAAAGTCAAAATGTTACTAAAAAAATCAAAAAACCAACAACCTATACCAAAAAGTCAAATATTTCATTTTCTCTCTACTTTTTGCACATCTTTTCGTAAAAAATCAAAAATTCATCTCAAACATACTAGTTTTTTTTTACATCATATTTTAATCAAAAAGTCTAAAAGTTACTAAAAAAGCCTGTTCTCAAACAAGACCTGGATGAAACTCCACTAACAAGCCTATATAAGGCAAATTGATCCTAGACTATGCCATTCAAACACTTCATCTTCATTTTTGAGTAAGGAAAACATGAGAGAGAGAGAGAGAGAGAGAGAAGCTTAGGAAAATTGAGTTTAAGCTTAAAGATTTTCGAGAATTGAATGATTTGACTTTGAAACTCAATCAATTGAACATCTAAAACACAATTAAGCATCTAAAGTAAGAATTTAACCTTGAATTTGAGACATCAAGTTAATTTCCATGAGAATTCAAGAGAATTAAGATAATGAATGCAAGAATTAAGCTAGAGAAGTAGAAAAGCAGATCATATCATGCATACATGCATATTTCCTTACAATTTTGAGCTTAATCACCAAGGATTTTCACATGCATGCGGTAATTCTAGTTTGGTTTTAAGAATTCATCACATTTCATACCATTTGACCTCAATTGATCATGCTTTGGAAGGTTTGAGTTTATAACATTACATGCATGTTATATATACATACAATTCAAGTTTGCTTTTGAACAATTAGCTTGCTTTTGGGCCTTGATTTTGCAAAATGATCTTTAATTCATGATGTTTTATAAGTTTACAAGTGTTTTCTTAAGTTTTGGCACAAAAAAAAATGAGTTTTTATGCATTGGAATTGAGTTTTGGAGCTTAGAGAGTAATCTGAAAATTTCATAATTCGCATTTTTCGCTCGAGCAATGAAAGTTATGCTCGAGCAAAGAATGCAAGCTCCTAGATGTTTTGCAGAGTTTGGAGGTTAGCTCAAGCGGAAAACATTGTGCTCAAGTGACCACCCTTTGTTTTAAACCTTGGCTCGAGTGACAAAAAGTTGGCTCGAACGTAAAATTCAAGCTCTCAGTATTTTTGTAGATATGAGCCTTAGCTCGAGCAACAGAATCTGCACTCGAGCGGCCACCTTTATTTTTGAACCTTGGCTCAAGTGACTAGAAGTTGCACTCGAGCGTAAAATGAGAGCTCTAAGAAGTTTTACAGACTAAGGGGTCCGCTCGAGCGAACTGCCATGTTTTTGAAAATTTGACTAAGTGTTTCAAATTACATTTTGACATCCTCATTGCATCTTAGGCATTCCTAAGCCTTAATTAAGATATAATAATGAGAATAAGGATTAGAAACACAGTAAGATAGAAAAGAAATAAGTTTTGTATTTTCTGAGCATGTGTTTCAATGTGTATCTGTTATGTGTTTGTGTAGGTCACGCGACATAGACTATCTGATCTGTCTGCTGTGATACTAGAGCTATCTTTGAGTAATAACTTTGTAAAGTTATGTTCATCTTTAAATATTTTCTGAATGATATGATATGATCAATTTTCTGAAATGGTATATTCTGTATGAATGGATAATTGTTCGAATTTCTGAAATGTATTCGTGGCATCCTTAGCATCATGTGATATCTGTTATCTGTTACATAGTACTGAAGGCTCTATCATGGAACTGGTTAAGCATAACCATTATCTGCTTTGCATCTGCTCTGTGTCTGACCGTCCAATGTGATCATGGGTCATCTGTACATCCCATATAATTATGGACCATCTATCATGCTAGCGCCAATGGATGTACCACGTATGACTATCTGTGAATTCTGAATATTAATATAAATATAAATATGTTTCTAACTCTAAACTCTTATTTCTAAATCTGTTATGTACATCATTCATTAAAACTTGTACTCTATTATAATTCACAAGAGCTATATGTGCGTAATAACTTTGTAAAGTTATGTTCATCTTTAAATATTTTCTAAATGATATGATATGATCAATTTTCTAAAATGATATATTTTGTATGAATGAATAATTGTTCGAATTTCTGAAATGTATTCATGGCATCCTTAGTGTCATGTGATATCTGTTATCTGTTACCTAGTACTAGAGGCTCTATCATGAAACTGGTTAAGCATAACCATTATCTGCTTTGCATCTACTCTATGTCTGACCGTCCCATATGATCATGGGTCATCTGTTCTATTAGCGCTAATGGATGTACCACATATAACTATCTGTGAATTCTGAATATGAATATGAATTTATTTTTACTCTAAACACTTATTTCTGAATCTGTTATGTACGTCATTCATTAAAAACTTTACTCTGTTATTATTCATTGGGCCCCAGCTCACTATATTATTATGTGTGTAGGTGATTAGGCGTGTGACCAGACTCAGTGATGATTGCCTGGAGATCTGTTTTGTCAACTAACCACTGTGCCTCCCGAGGAGGTTCCCGTTTTGAGAAATAGTCAAGTTTTGTGAACTGTGTTTAAGACCTATGTTTTCTTTTATTTAAGTACGAACATGTCTTTTTGTTTATCTGTATATGTGTGGTGACGCTAGAATGACGTCATAATGATGTAAATTAAGTTTTAAATTTTCTATCCCATGTATGTCTACACAGCAATGTAGACATTATATTCTGATATTTGCTTCCGCTAACCCCTTAATTTTGCTTAATCTATTCAAAGGCCTTCGGTAATCCCAAGGTTATTGGCCGGTTACAGCGCTAAACCTATAGGGGCGGGTTTGGGTTGTGATAATAGTATTATGGTGATTCAACCCCTCCCCCCCCACAAACACTAGATCTGTGATCTCATATCTATTTTTTTTTTTCTTTTTGGTATATATTGTTTTTTTATTATTTTTGTTGTTGTGGTGGTGATGTTAATTTAATTGTTATGTTTTTTGTTTTTTGAAAATATTTGTTGTAGAAATGTGTATGTATTTTGGATGAAATTGGATTTCTTGTTGGGCTTGGAAAGAGAGTGTAGAACAAATAGGTTTAATATCTTATTCTTTGGATGAACATTCAAAGCACTAGAACATACAAGAGAGAGATGAAAGGAGAGAGAAATTAGATCCGGGGGTTTAAAATTAAACAGATATATTTAGATTTAAGTAGATAAGCAAAAAATTAAATTAGAAAATAAAATTTAGAATTTGTTTGGGCTATGGGTTGGCATTTTGGTATTTTGGTTATTTTAGCCTGGGGCTAAAAAGCCCCGTTTGGAAAAGGCTTTTTAGATTTTTTGAATTTTGTGAGAGAAAAAATGAAATAATTATAGGTTGGAGGTAACATATAGAAAATTTGAAAAGATAGGGAAAAAATTGAATAGATAATTAAAAAAAAATTTGAACAGATAATCAAAAAAATTGAATAAATATGAAAAATTGAAGAAATATAGAAAAAAAATTTGAACAGATAGTCAACAAATGGAAACAGATAAATTAAGGGGTAAAATTAGAAACAAAATGTTCTTCAAAATAAATAAAAATATTTCTCACCAAACAATTTCACAAAAAGTGGACCTCTCACTAATAAAAAATATCTACTGGATCTAATACCTTATAACTTCCGTAGATTGCATTTATTACAAATTTTCTCTTAAAAAAATCGCAAACTCCCATTTAATCCAAAAAAAATAATCTTACGTTGTGTTTGATTTGCCTTGGAATCATGATTCCAAAGACAAAATTTTCAAATCACCTTTCAAAATTTATAACCAAACACACAATTCAAAATTATTCAAAACTCAATTCAAAAATTAATTTCAAAACTCACAACTAAACACACAATTCAAAACTCAATTTAAAAATTAATTTCAAAACTAATAACTAAACACACAATTCAAAACTTTTTTCAAAACTGAAAACCGAACTCTTTTTAAAACTCCATTTTAAAAGAAAAAATTCAAAGATATATTTTTTTATTTTGCTTTTTAAAATTATTTTAGAATCATGATTTGAATATGGTGTCGTATTTTGAGTAATAAGTTTTAAAAAGAGAAAATTTGTTTGGTTATAAGTTTTGAAAAGATTTTTGAGTTGTATTTTGAAATTTTTTGGATTTATTTTTTTAAAATTTCTTTATTTTATGTTTTTAGGGAAAACATTTTATATTTTAAATATTTATTTATTTATTTTAATGTGCACTATATTTCATACATTTATGTGTTGTATTTTTTTAATATTAAAATTTTAAAAAATTATTATTATTAATTTAAATATTTTATTTTATTTTATAAATACATTTTTAAATATTTTAATTTTTTTTGTTATGTGTTGGTTATGATTTTAGTATAGAGTTTTGAAAATAATGTGGAGTTTCGAGTTATGTGTTTAGTTATGAGTTTTAAAAATTACTTTTAAATTAAATTTTGAATTATGTGTTTGGTTACGATTTGAATGTGAAGTTATGTTTTAAGTTAAAAATTAAAAATTAAAAAATTTACAAAATAAAATAAAATGTTTAAAATAAAATATATATATTTAAAATAAAAAAAATTTCTTAAACAATTTTTAATATTTTAAAAAAAAAAATCCAAAAAATTCAAAATATAACTCAAAATTCAAAATACAACTCAAAACTTTTTTTAAAATTCAAAAACTTTTTTAAAACTCTTTTCAATACACTTTTCAAAATTCTTTTTAAAACTCATAATTATACAAAAAAAAAAAAAATTCAAAACTCAATTTACAATTTTACATTCAAATTATAATTTTAAAAAGTGAATCACAATTTTAAAATTAAACCAAACGCTAGGGGTGAGCAGCGGATATATCGAACCGTCAAAACTAACCAACCGAACCGAACCGATCCGCCACATTTTGGACGGATGTATGATGACGAGCGAACGATTGCAGATTAATTTTTTTCAATCCGCCAATTTGGCGGACGGATAGCGGATTTGAGATTTCTTTGGTCGCAACCGAACCGTCAAATCGCGAACACCCCTAGTAATTTATAAGACTTTGTGTTGTCAGTTTGTTTAAATATTTTGTTTGTGTTTTCAATTAAAAAATAGTTTAAATATTCTGTTGAAAAAAAGTTTTCAACTTAAATATTTTTTTTGAATTGAAAAAAATAAATGTACTATTTATCTATATTTTTTTTTCTATCTCTAAAAATAATAAATAGAAAATATGATATATGTTGGTTGGTTTTTGTTTTCAAAAACAGATATAGATGTAACAATACAGAGACATACAATCTCTGCTACTGCGCTGTTCATGGTTTTGGTGGTTTGAATTGTTTTTATATTTTAAGAACCACAGATTGTAATACTTTATGTAGATGAGGCATGATGTGATTGTAGCATGTGGATAAGACATGCAGTGATTGTGATTTTCTAAAGTTTCACACTTTTTTGCTTTTGATGAAGCATGCAGTGATTGTGATATTTTTTTAAATTATTGACTGTAATATTTTTTTTTTTAGGAAGTGCACAAATTGAATTATGTTAAAAATTTATAAAATTTTAAACCGCCAAACTAATTCGCATCCATCCGCCAATCCGCTCAATCCACATCTGTCAGATTGACGAACAGACGCAAATTGATTTTTTCTAATTCACTAATTTAATAAACAGATAGCGAATTAAAGGTTCCGTAACCACAACCGTCCCACGCCCACCCTTACCAAACGCAACCTTAATCTCCCATTCATTCGTTATAATGTAATGAAAAACTTTTGTAATAGAAAATGATAAGTCTCTAGTTTCGTAACATAATTCAGTACTTCACTCTCTTTTAAAACAAGTCATCTAGATTAATCCAAAGGAAATACCCCCATTTACAGCTCTTATTTACAATTTCAGCGGAAAATATGCCATCTAAGACCCACAGGTCGCAGACCCAGAGACGATCCGATTGTTTGATTTGTATCTCAAAATATAATTTAAAAAAAAAATTAAATCTTATTTAATTTTAATTGTTTGAAAAAAAATTCAAAATCACTTTTTCTTACTTATATACTATAATTATATATATTTATATTTGTTTTAGATTTTTTTAATATATAAATTATATTTTTTAAATTTTTTTTCTTATCACTAACCATAATGTATCGAAGAAGTTGAAAAGGTTATTGCAGTAACTATATACGAATTGTATCTATAATTATTTGTATGAGGGGATTTTAAATACTGATCAGGAGATTTTGACCAAATCAATAATTGCAAGTATGTGGAAAGATATGTGGATTGAAAAAAGTTAATAAATACTGATCAGGGGATTTTGACCAAATCAATAAATGCTGAGTTTTTTTTTTTAAATAAAAAATTTTAAAAATTCAGATTGAGATATTGAAACTCCCATAGGTCTTAGGGGTTAAAAACTTCATTTTACTTAATATATAGTATAGATATAGATAGATAGATAGATAGATATATCTTTTTATTTTTATTTTTATTTTTGTGTGGTTTCTATTCAGGTATTTTTTTTTTCAATTTATTTAGGTAAGTTATGATGTGAGTTAGGTATGTGATAGACATGTGAGTTTTATTGATTTAAAGTTTATTTAGATAAACTTTAAAGATTCTTTTTTTTAGTTTTTTAGTTTTTTTTGTTATGTTATAATATAATATATAAAATATAGGTAGATATATATAACTTTAATAGATAATATTATCTAATTTTTTGAAGAAGAGAAAATGAATGCAAGTTTTAATATTTTTTTTTTGAAAATTTGTGAGAGAGATTAGGAAGGAAAGATTATGAAATATTTTTGTTATTAAATAAATAAATCAGTCAATATTTTTTTTAATCTATTTTGTAAATTAAAAATCAATAATTTTGAAAATTTGATTAATTTGTCTCATTAAGTGATTTAAAATTTTGATAGATATACATAAAAAAAAATACATAATTATATTATTAAATCATAATTCAAATTTAGATGTTATATCTTTTTGAGATCTATAGCTAAATTCTTTTTTTTTTTTTTTTTTTTTTTGTAACCATAGTATATGGGTGAAATTGAAAAGGGTGTTGCAATAATTATGAGAGAAGTCAAAAGGGATTGTGGGTCAGGAGAAGTCAATAAATGTTGAGGTTGGGTTGGGAAAAGTCAATAATTGCTGAGGTTTATTTTTTTAAATCAAAAAATTAGAAAATTAAGATTAGAAGATTGGAGCTCCCACAGGCCTTGGGGTTAAAAACCCTCTTTTGCTTAATATATAGTATAGATATAGATTAATCAATCATTTTTTTCTCTTTCATCTCTCTTTTTCAATTATTTTTTTATTATTTAATTATAACAAAATATCAAATCATTCTAAATTATTAAATTCTAAAATTATTTTCAAAATATATAACCAAACAAATTAAAAAAATTTATAAACTCTCTCATCAAAATATTTTTAAAAAATTTATCTCAAAACACAAATAAAAAATGACCAAAATGATTACTGGTATATTAAGAAACAGCAATGATTCATCCCACTAAAAACATCACCACTAATAGCATTAATGCATTAAAAAAGTAAAAAAAAAAAATACAATTCCAAGACCAAAACATCACATCATTAATGGCAAAACCCATTGTCACCTAATTAGTGGAAGCACGTAGTGCTCCCAAACATTTTTCGTTAAGAAATTATAAAGCGAAAAAGCGATAAATAAAAGCGAATTCGAATTATTTTTATTTTTATTTTTTTCGCTTTGTCATTGTCTTTTCTCTTTTCACAAAACACTATCGAATGAAGCATTCTCTGAAAAAAGATGTGCTAATGAGTTTCTTCAATTAACCTAGGGTTTATCAGGGACTCCAGACTCTCTGCTCTTCGAAGCTCTCAGCAATGTCGTTTTGGTGGCCTTTGCTCGTTCTCGGATTCGCTTTCGCGATCTGTAGATTCTTATTGATGCTCATTCCTCACAATGTGCCTTCTATCGATGTCGACGCTTCCGATAGTATTCTCTCTCTCTCTCTCTCTCTCTCTCTCTCTCTCTTATATGTATGTATTGATATGGATGGTGTTTTTCTGGTGTTTTTGATGGTGACAGTGTTAGATGATGGAAATCAGACCAAGGAGACCACCTTCATTTATGTGAGTGTTTCGTTTACCGTGTTTTTGACAGTTCGTAACTGTAATTGTAGATTGCAGACTGTTTAATTTCAGATTATTCATTGATTTTTTTGGCTGTGAGTGATTTTATCGTCATAATTTTATGGAAAATCGAAGCTAAGATAGAAATGTAAAATCAAGTTACAGTTGCTCTTTACAATCTATGCTTGTGATGTGTTGTAATTGAAGTGATTTACTATTGCTTTTCTCTGTTTGACAGTTTGTAATTGTAATTGTAATTGTAGATTGCGGACTGTTTAATTTCAGATCGTTCATTGATTTTTTGGCTGTGCTGTGAGTGAGTTTATCATCATAATTTTGTGGAAAATCAAAACTAAGATAGAAATGTACAATGCATGTGAGTTGCTATTCTTATTAAGATTGTTTATGTAAATCAAATCTGATAAGCGTGAAGAAAGGAAAATCAAGTTACACTTACTGTTTACAATCTATGCTTGTGATGTGTTTGTTGTAATTGAAGTGATTTACTGTTGCTTTTCTCTGTTTCAGATATAAAACGGACAAGTGGTTTAATGATATCATGATTTAGTTGGAACCTAATGATCTCACTTTATCTTCGTGTTTCACACTTGTGTACAAAGATTTATAGTATTTAAGGTTTTCAGTGTAATATTTGTTGGTTCAAGCCTGTTGTTCATATTTCAGTTGGGGTTTCTATGCAGATACCTTCAAAAAGGCATACAGACAAAGTTCAGTGCTATGAGCCAGCAACAATGAAATACCTGGGATACTTCCCTGCATTGAAACCTGATGAGGTTGGTGATGTTATTATTGTGTCGTGTCAGTGGATTTGTGACAATATTACTTGTGAAGCAGTGGGAGCTATTGCACAAAGTAATTTTGCATTGAGAATTAAAATGGATATGATATTTGGTTATTTCATGTCCAAAAATAGAGTTAAGTTCGCATGTATGTTCAGCTAATTAGGCTTTTATTCTGGATTTTTTGTTTTTGTTTTTGTTTTTGCACTTTTTCATTTTATTATGATTATTGTTATTATTTTGTTATAGTTGTAGTCTGTGCATTATTTCCCCTGTCAACTTTCTAATTCTATCCTTCAGAAGAACATGATATGCTTAACTTTGAAGCAATTGTCAGCAATCCAGCATTTCAATGTGGTAAATTAAAATTGATGCTGTTCCGTTGGACTGCTATGATACATAGGCCATGTTTGTTTGGATGGACAAAAGTTTGGGATTGGATTAATAGTCCAATAAAATTATTAATCCGATGTTTGGTTAAACAATTGAAGTACGGACTAATTATTTTAAACTTGACTATTAGTTAAGATAGGATACATAATCCAACGGATTCGTAATCCTAGGACTATTAGTCATAGGAATGCTAATCCAGTCCGTCCAAACAAACATGGCCATAATGTTTTTAGTTAAGATTAATGCGATTCTTCTGCTGTGGTAACTTGAGTCTCTTCTCATTGAAATTCTATTATCCCTGAAATTATCGACCGCTGTCCAAGTTGTACACCTGCATTGTTTTTATATGGATAACTAGATTCAGATTTGCATTCACATACACAGGCCTAGGCCTTGGCATGAACATCTATATCTGCATGTATGAGTACAACTACTAGCTAAAACTGTGATTAAATAAATATGCTCAGGTCAAAGAGCATGTAGTCCAGGCAAGGAAGGCACAGAAAATATGGGCACAGAGTACCTTCAAGCAAAGACGCCAGTTTCTGCGGATACTTCTAAAGTATATTATTGAGCATCAAGAGCTTATATGCGAGTAAGGACTAGGATCTCTTCATAACCATTGAGTTTTTATTTTGTTCCCACTGAAGTGTAGCTAAAGAAATACAAAATCCCAACAACAAAGTGATGTTCAAAAGTACATCAAGCTTGGTTATGAATAGTGATTTAACTATATTGATAAGCTTTTGAGCAATATCTTCACCATCATAATCATTATTAAAGTTATATTTCCCCCCTTATTATTATTATTGTTATTTTTAGGGGGATGATGTTCTCATATTATTGATTATATCATATTTGCTCAATTTGGTGGCTAACTACCATTTATAGATTATTGTTTGTCTTGATTCATGTCTCACTAAAATCAGAATCTCTTCACGTGATACTGGAAAGACTATGGTAGATGCTTCCCTGGGAGAAATAATGACAACATGTGAGAAGATCACTTGGCTACTTTCAGAGGGGGAGCGGTGGCTAAGGCCTGAATACCGGTAGTTTTACCAACTTTGCTTGTTTTTTCTTCACTGGTTAATACACACCACACCAGACAATGTAAGACAACATATTGCATTCTTACTTATCAGAAAAAAAGACGACATACTATATTATTCTTTAGATTGTCATTAAATTAATCTAACAGCTTTGTTGCAATTCCAATGGTCTGTTTTCAGAGTTTGCACTATAGTTGCTGCCATAGAACCATTGATTAGCGTATGACATGTTCCAATGTGCCTTGTTGAACCTTGATTTTTCTTTCATTTAAGCCACTCTAAGTTCAGTCACTGTTGACTAAGCATTGTCTTTCTTTAATTTATGCTGAATAAAAATTGCTCATATTTTTTGCATTTGTAAAAAAGAATGTCTGTGGTGGGAATATTCAATATTCTTCTTCTTCTTCTTCTTCTTCTTCTTCTTCTTCTTCTTCTTCTTTTAATTTATGCTGAATAAATTGCTCATATTTTTTGCATTTGTAAAAAAGAATATCTGTGGCGGGAATATTCAACAGCAATGGTTGTCTTTATCATCATGGCTTTCAGGTCCTGTGGTAGATCAATGCTTCACAAGACATCTAAAGTGGAATTTTATCCACTTGGTGTGATTGGTGCCATTGTCTCATGGAACTATCCATTCCATAATATATTTAATCCAATGCTGGCAGCAGTATTTTCAGGGAATAGCATTGTGATAAAGGTATGTCATATTTTGATCTATGAAAACTTTTATTTTCAGTCTTGGATGACCTACTTAAAATATAAGAGTTTGTTCGCTTTGGTTAAATGCTAATGGTCTGAGTTTGCTAGTATGTAGTCAATTTAACGAATCTCTTTCTTGATTAACAGTATGGGTGAACATCATTAAGGAAAGAGATTCTCTAGCATCTTACCAATTAAATAGTAAATGAATATTAGTTTCTGGTTTGGGCATTGTATTTTACACAATACCTACTTGCTAGATGTCTCCTCGAGCCTGACATATATAAATTTCTGTTTTTCCAACAAGTTGGAAAATTCTTTGTCATTCCATTTTGGTATCAGTGTATCACATTGTTTTTTTTTTTTTGGTAAGAAAAGAAAACTTTGTATTAGTATATTGAAATTTAATTTCCTATGTAACAATATTCCTACCCCCACCCCACTTTTTTTATTATGCTTGATGCCTTTATCTTTGCCAGAGATAAAAACCTGGATGGATGTGAGTCCATGGTTTATTGCATTTCAGACTTCTGGAGATTGATGCTTAACAACACCTCCTGTACCGTGGGATCCAGAAATTAAATTGATAATTGACAGATAATCATATGTGCCTAATTGTAGGTTTCTGAATATGCAAGTTGGTCAGGATGTTTCTACGTTCGAATAATCCATGCTGCCCTTGCTGCTGTAGGCGCTCCTGAAAATCTGGTTGATGTAATAACAGGGTATGCACTTGTGAGTGCGTTTCTCTCTTCTTTCTTTTGTTAATTTTAAATTTTAATTTTTTGGTGTTTGACTTGACTTAATTAACTTCTCTGGCAGGTTTGCTGAATCAGGTGAAGCACTAGTATCTTCAGTTGACAAGGTCATATTTGTTGGATCACCTGGTGTGGGGAGAACGGTACAGTCATCCCTTGGCCTGCAAAATTAAATTTCGTACCCAAGTTTCACTTGAATTTTATCTCTAATTTTAATGCAGTAGATCCCCATGCCTTAAACACGCCAAATGTTGATTGCAGCTAATACTAAGAGGTGGTGTTCAGTGATTTGTATCAACAAGAAGCTGATTTGTATTCACAAATCTAAAACTATCAACTTCAACTGAATATTTGCCTTGTTTTTTTTATACCTCTTATTTTGAAGAGGTTATTCATGTTTAGAAGATTATAAGGGATGCCAATGCCGTGAAATTCTTTTATCCCCTTTCACACTGCACTTGGGTTTTTTGTGTTGGTCTTGTGTCTGCTGTATATATGTGATTTCACTGAATTGTATTCGTTTATCTGCATTGGTTCATAGGTTGATATTAGCCAACCCTATTTGATGGGACTTAAGGCTTGGTTTGGTTTGGTTCATAGGTTGATATGTTTTCTGTTACTACAGATAATGAGAAATGCTGCCGAGACACTGACACCAGTTACGCTTGAGCTTGGTGGGAAAGATGCATTTATTGTGTGTGAAGATGTAGATGTACCTCATGTATGTGTCCTTCCTCGTTACAGCGGGGTTGACTGGAACTGGAATTTCCAATTAAATATTCACTTTTTCATTTGATGTACTGGTAACCCTATAAAACTATGCTGTTTTTTTTAATGCCATGGTTTGTTAACGAAAGATTTGGCTACATAGGTTGCACAAATTGCTGTAAGGGCTGCTCTTCAGTCAAGTGGACAGAATTGTGCTGGGGCTGAGAGATTTTATGTTCATCGGGACATTTATCCTTCATTTGTCGCTGAAGTATCCAAAATTGTAAAATCTGTTATTGCCGTAAGTACCTCTGACACATTACTCTAGATGTCTTCACTTTGTTGCAATTCCTCTTGTTGGGTTCACACATTTGTATAAGTTGGTTCATTGAAGAATCCTTCATTTTTTGTCTTTTCGCAATGGTATGTGAATGTGTTTTTGGGGTAGAGGGCTAAGGAGTCTGCTGAAGCATCTTTTAGTCGGTATGTCTAGAATGAGATCATCAGGAATGACGTGCTTCGTTAAAACTGAACTGAAGGTGAGCCAGAGTCTGGCAACCTGAAAAAGTTTGGAGAAAGTCTTGAAGGATAGAATAATTTTTGTGTGAACCAGATGACTGCTGAATTAACAATACAACTCCGTAACTATGCCTTTTTCTGGGGTCAAATTGCTATTTCTTCATTTAGAATGAATTTATTTTCGAGTATAATGAAGTGTCTGACTCTATGAACAAGCAATTTTGCGTTCTAGTTAACAAGGATAAAGAAGATTGAGCTGGGTTGGCACCAATGGGGCTCTCTAATAAAAAAACTACCAATGTGACTTCCTTGCTAACATGGGCTTCTCCCAAAATTTCGCTTTGGTTATCCATAGGACTCCTTCCAATGGACTATCTTATAACATTCTTGCTGAGATATTGGAGATTGCTTCCCCTAAAAGCTTTGACTCCATATGAGCCTGATCACCGTTGTTTCTGTTTTTGTTTAGTTTCTAATTACTTAAAACAACAAAATGTTTTTTTAATTGATTCCATGAAAATAATGTCTCTGAAATTTGTTGCTACTGGGATATAGCAAAAATTAATGTCTAATATGCTGCCTCTGTTGCTCACACGTTCTAGTTTAGCAGTGTACTTTGTACTTGCTTAAAACCAAAGATCTAGACCTCCAGGTGCTTTATGTCTACCTAATCATGTGCAGGGTCCTCCACTGGCTGGAAAGTACGATATGGGAGCCATATGTATGCAAGAGCATTCAGAAAGGCTTCAAAGCCTTGTAAATGATGCCATAGACAAAGGAGCTGAAATTGTTGGTCGGGGAAGTGTTGGCAATATAGGTGCAGGTGCTGTTGATCAGTACTTTCCTCCCACCGTCATTGTGAACGTAAACCACACCATGAAGTTGATGCAGGAAGAGGTATTTAACTTAATCTGCAAGCACCTAGTGTTGTTCAGACTTTATTCTTTTGTTATATTTCATTACATTTTTTCCCAACTTTTTCAGCCTTTTTTATTTTTATTTTAATGATGGTTATATTTTCTTCATGACTATATCCTTAGGGATGCACTTTTCTTTGTATTTTCAGGAATTAAATTTAGGTCTTTTATTTCTGGGGAATATAGAACGGTTTTTGAGTGTTTCCCTGGTTCATGGACAACATGCTAAACCTAAATCTGCATGACCGTGATTGACTTGCAGGCTTTTGGACCAATCATGCCAATAATGAAATTCAGCTCAGATGAAGAGGCTGTCAAGCTTGCAAATGAATCAAAATATGGGCTTGGCTGCGCTGTCTTTTCTGGTAGTCAGCGCCGCGCCAAGCAGATTGCTTCCCAGATACACTGTGGAGTTGCTGCAATCAATGACTTTGCATCATCTTACATGTGTCAGGTAACCCTTTTATTTATTTAGGTTATTGTGGAAATAAATTAAATTTCAGGGTGGCTGGGTCCTTACCTTCCCAACGCCACGTATTGGCAGGACTAACACTGGGTAATGGGTTGCTTAAACAAATTAGTGAAAACAGTTTTAGGACTTGAGAGACCTGCTTAGCTTAATATTAAACCAACCATATTCAATTCAGTTCAGCTATGCAAAATGGGAGTACATCATTTGCATCGGAGGAAATGTACCTATTAATTTAATGGTGCTTAAAAGAAACACCATTTATTTTGAAAATAAAGTGGTAAGATGGTTACCACTGTGGGCCAAGATGGCAATCGGAACCCAGCCCAACGGGGACCTGACCCCCCGACCCCGAATTGAGCGGTTATTTCCCGAAAAATACCTCCGACGGACCGGGGGCGGTATTAAAAAATGTATCCCCGGTAATGTTCGGGTCGGGAACGGGGACACATGTTTCAGTCCTGGACCCGGCCCGACCCGACCCCGACTCCTGCCCCGTATAAACCCCGATGTGAAATTACTATTTTGCCCTTCCTTATATATATGCGCGTGTAGGGTTTGGTGTTGAAACACTCTGCTCAGTGCTCTCACACACAACACGCTGCTCTCTCTCTCTCTCTCTCTCTCTCTCTCTCTCTCTCTCTCTCTCTCTCTCTCTCTCTACGTCTTTGCCAAGAGCTAGGGTTTTGCCTCCCCCTCTCTCTCTCTCTCTCTCTCACACAACGATCGACGACTGCCGCTCCTCCGTCACCGCCGATCCTCCACCGCTGCTCGTACCTCACCGCCGATCATCCTCTCACTGCTCTCTCTCTCTCTCTCTCTCTCTCTCTCTCTCCGCTGTTGCCAAGAACTTTAGGGTTTCGCCTCCTCCTCTCTCTCACACAACGAACGACGTTGTTGCTCCTCCGTCACCACCACCACCGATCCCTCTGTTGCCACTAATCTGAAGCCATGACCATGACCACGACAGATCGTGATGATGCCTCTCTCTCTCTCTCTCTCTCTCTCTCTCTATATATATATATATATATACATCTCTGTTGTTGATTGATGCACAATTTTTTTTATTTTTCCAAGTTGTTATCTATATTATATCTGTTGTTTGTTGTTGATGAACAATATATCTGTTGTGTGTGTTGAACAGATTAAATTTTTTTTTTTTTTTGTTCTTGTGTTTGTATGTGTTGTGTTGAACAGATTTTTTGGGGTCGGGGAAACTCGATCCTTGTTAAGGGACGGGGACGGGGGAGGTGAAGGGTTTCCCGCCGGGGATCGGGGGCGGGGCCGGGGATTTTGTTACTGTCGGGGATCGGGGATGGGGAGGGTCATTCCCGGCCCCGTCCCGCCCCGCCCCGCCCCGTTGCCATTCCTAACTGTGGGTACCCCATCTTAAAATAGAAGAGAACTCGCTGTATTTGTTGACTTAAAAAATTTGTTCACCAAGTGTTACTTGTTTTCTCTGTTATATTGTTAATATATTTTGTTGATTTCTTTGTAGTAATTGTAAGTCACATTGCAAGTTACGATGATAAATGTTTTTTTCCTAGTCCCTGCCATTTGGTGGTGTAAAAGAGAGTGGGTTTGGAAGATTTGCCGGTGTAGAAGGATTGCGAGCTTGCTGTCTTGTGAAATCAGTGGTCGAGGATAGGTGGTGGCCATATATCAAAACTAAGATACCAAAGCCTATTCAGGTCAGCTTTGATCTTTTTCACTTTAATATGTGAAGATTCCTTGCTTAAGAAACTGACTGATTGTATCTCTTCCAACTCCAGTATCCTGTTACGGAGAATGGGTTTGAGTTTCAAGAGTCACTTGTAGAAGCTCTCTACAGCTTAAATGTGTGGGACAGGTTGCGGGCATTGGTCAACGTCTTAAAACTCCTTTCAGATCAGAATCCCCATGCCAGCAATAAGAGAAGGAACGATTGAGTACATTTTCTATCAGGTGGTTTTGTGTTTTTGTTTTTATTTTTATTTTCTCCTTTTCCTTTTACTTTTATTTACTTGGAATAGACTCCAGCGTGATATTCGGATTGCTGCTTACCAACCCCTCTGCCCTCTTTTTTAATATTCTAAAAACCCTTTTTCTTGTTCTTCTCTGACTTGTACGAAGATTTTGAAGATGCCCAACTGGTATGTTTGACAGTTTCTCCAAGGAAATTGTGCAATGTCAATGAAATACATTGCCCTGAGTTTGCTAATATCCAAAAATTTGTGGTTCTTTCATCATTTATTTGTTTGAGATCACAGGGTAGAAATGCCTTAAATGATAATGCTAATTTAGGCCAAGTTTGGAAAGTTCAAAATAATCTGTCTTTTTATTTTTTTTTTATCATATCATCTCTTTATTTTTCTACACATCTTTTTATTAAAAAACAAAAAATACACTTATTTAAGTTCTGCCAAATAAACCCAGGTATGCTAAATCTTTTATCCAACCCAAGTTTGTATAACGGTGGCATGGCCTAACCTAAATAATGCTTGGGTTGGGCCTAGGTGTTGAAGCCCAGCTCCTTGGCCCGTCAAAGGCAACCTTCCAAACCAAAAAATGGAATAGAAAATAAAAAACCAAAAATAGTCCCAAATGTAAGTTGTTGGGCTTAATACATGGACCAACTCGTTAATCTAATTTGAGACAAGCCCATTGCGTAAGGTTGTGGCTCTATGCCTACCCAGCCCAGCCCATCAAAGCAAGGCAAGATGTCAATTTCAGTACTTGCATAATGATACTTGTTAGGTATTATTTTCATTTTACCTTCTGTTTTTATTTTTTAGAAAACACAAAAGTCATTTGGTTATTTGTTTCCAAAAAAAAAAAATTGGAATTGTTTTTGCACCCAAAAAAAATTACGTTTCATTGTTTATATTTTTCAAAACACAATGAAAACAAATAATACTCTTTTTTTGGGGTTTTGGAAAACAACCTATTTTCGAGAAATACCAAAAAATTGTGGTTCAAATTGAGAATTATTTTTGAACCCAAAAAAACAAAAAAATCTCTTCAGTGTTCAAATTTTTCATAACACAATGAAAACAAAAATACTACCAAAGAGAGTTTGACAATTAATAGCATTGATGATCAAGCAAATTTCCACCCATGTAATAAACGGCTTCACTGGAGAACTTTGTAATAATGCAATTTTAAACTGTTCAATCCTGCAGGTTTGCCTACAATATAAATAATTTGCACATTGCAATAAACTTTATCATTAAATAAATATGACATTGCATTTGCACCATACCTTAAACATCAGAAAGTGATCGGGGCTTGTTTCCGATGCCTACATCAGATCTTCGACGCTTAACTCCAAATGAAGATGATCCATGGAGGAATTATCCTGTACAGCAGGTATTTTTTTATTCACACTTGAGTGCACGAGTGATTTCCCATGTAACATCGCTGTGTTCTTCAGTTAGGCTGCCAGAGTGTCCATAACCTTGCCTCCTGCAGTTTGCTAGTGCAACCGTGAACCGTTCATTCTCCAGTGAAGTAGGGTACATTATTTGTTCTTCCTGATATCAAAAGAATCCACAAAACTCGTTAGAAATTGATATACCAAAAAACATTAAAACTTCACAAATTTATGAATTCATCCACAAGAAGAGGGGTGCTTCTCTACAATGTTTATATAACAGAAGCAAATGACATATAGCAAAGAAAAATTACTTGGTTAACTGTTTTTCAAAAATTTCTGAAAAGCAATCCAGCTTTTAGAGAATACCAAAAAGTTGTTTTCAAACATTTCATTATTTTGTTTCCAAAAATATGAAAGAAAAAAAAAACCACGCAGGGCATAAATAATTCTGTGTGATGGCTGACATTGTTAATGAGAAACAGAACAGACTAACAGGGAGAAAAGTGCATTCTATCACTTCACTGCAGTATCAATACTGGTGCATATTTTATATTTCGGTTTGAGACTTAAAATTACACATCAACCATGGGATCTGGAAATTACAGACCAATTATGAAAATTTTCCACAATTATTTACAAATTTCTGTCACCTTGTAGATTTAACTATGCAAAAACATGCTTTTTGAAGGTTGGGTAATAAACAAAAATAGATAGTAGAGACATGACTGCAAAATATTTATCCCAAGTTGAACTATTGTATCCTCAGTAACTCAGGGAGAACAAGATTATGAAGTAATAGAAAAAATATTGTTTAGGCATTACCTCGGGCAGTTCATAGAATTCATCAGGAGTTATTTGTAACAATTCTGTAGCCGTTTGACCAGTGCACCATGCAAAAACTTTTGCACTCCCATCAGCAAGAGTTATTTTCAAGTGGAAAGTGCGGGCTACTTCAGCATCACAACTACAATGACAGAAATCGCACTCAACGGTCCTAGAAAGTGACTTGCTAACAAAACGACCACAAAGAGCATGTGAAAATCTCGTATTTACATGACAGTGTTCAATTTGGTCCAGCCGAACATGACATATCTGAAATTAAGGAAATAAAAAGTGAAAAATATGTCATTCTAAATACAAGAAGATAAATGTGAAAAAAAATAACAAAAAGACCTATTTCATGTATACCCCTAGCAATAAATTTAAATACATCATCATTGGAACTACATATCAATTAATGAATTTGTAAGGGGGATTCGAGGTTAGAAAGATGATTAGAGAGGCAAAACTATGTTAATAGTCCAACAATGGTGGAATGAGTGAAGAATAAGCAGTAGCAACTGTTTGGAAAGTTAGAAAGTGAGTAGCTGGGTGAGAGTGAAGCAGGTAGCTCAAGAAGAAATATATGGCAGTGCACAAATGGGCAACAACTCCTCCAAATCTCAAAAATTCCTCTCCTGAACCTTGGGAGATGGGTCCTATTCATAGGTTTTTCCTTGGTACCAAGAGTACACCGAGTGGCCAGATAGAGAGAGGACATGTGTCCCAGAAGATCACATGAAATATTCTGCCTCGAGCCACTAGGCTAACAGTGCCACGTGTCCCTCCGCATGTACTATGTACTATCTGTTTACTTCCGCAACTACTTTTTTGAGCATCAACAAGTGCAGTTGCGATGGGAGTGTTTGGCGCTACAACTCCCTTTTGAGCCTCAACAAGTGCAATTGCGACAGAAGTATTTCCCGCTACACTTGCCTTCTTAACCCGAACTTCAACAAGTGCACTTGCAGCAGTAAACCCTGCTGCTGCACTTGCCTTCTCAATTCTACTTGGTCAGTACACGCATTCTCAAGACTCCATTAGTCTGTTATCGACCATGTTCGTGCTCACCTCAGCGAAAGCTCCGCCCTTAGCCACCTAACCACAAACTCCCCACCTTCCCAAGGCAAAGGCCACAACCAAGCCTACTATCAGCCATGTTGTGCCGTAGTACCAAACCCAAAGGGGGCTTCCTTAGTCCTGCCTCTACGACTAAGGCAGATTCGTGACCTGAGTAAATGGAAAGGGAGTCCCTTGTGCTTGGGCTACCCTACTCCTATCTTCGCAGGGTTGCCGCGGTATACTAGTATCTCTAGAGTCACCCCAAATTTTCAACTTGCGGAGGCCATTCTTTTAAGAAGTAATTAGACCCAGTATAAACGCCTCATATTCACCCTCGTTGTTTGAACATTCAAAGTCAAGCTTATATGATAGATGAAACTTCTCTCCTTCTTAACCGGTTAGTGTCATGCCAGCTCCACCTTTCCCAACTCTAGAAGCTCCATCAAATTTTAAGTCCAAATAAGTCTCAACTGTAACTGCTGAGACATAGACCTCATCTGGCAGAGGTACCTCTGCAGATTCATGTTCACCAGATGAGAATTGGGCTAGTAAGTCTACGAGTGCTTGGCTCTTAATAGCCTTCGACGTAACACAAATGATGTCATATTCTGCTAGAGCCAAAAGCCATCTTGTCATTATTCCAATTAGAGTGAGCTTGCTCAACAAGTAGCAGACTGGATCACTCTTGGTCACAACCCAGATCTAGTGTGCCAAAAAATAGTGGCGAAACTTCTGTGTTGTGAAGATTAAGGCTAAACAATGCCTCCCAATTGGGGTGTGCCGTGATTCAGCGCCATTAACCTTGTGACTGATGTAATAGACTGGTTTCTCAACACCATCTATGTCCTGAACACGTAGAGCTCCAAAAGACTAGGATGTAGAGGCTAAGTACAGTAGCAAAGGCTTTGCAGGTTGTGAGACAATAATTGTAAGTAGACAGGTAAGTACTTTCTTCACTATATCAATGCCAGTTGGTGTTCTTGCAACCATTCAAACTTGTGATTCCCTTTCAGCAGTGTCCCAAAGGAAAAGGTTATCTCAGCAAGGGCTGGAACGAACCTCTTGAAGTATGACACCTTGCTTAGATATTTCTTCAAGGCCTTTTGAGAGTGTGGCGGTGGCATCTCCATGATTGACTTGATCGTATCCCCATCTACTTCAATCCCCCGTTGGTGTACTAGAAAGCCAAGGAACTTGCCTATGGTAACTCTGAAGGCACACTTAAGAGGGTTCATCTTTAAGTAGAATTTTCGACAACTCTGAAAAACTTTTTCCAAGTCGCAGAGGTGCCGATTTGCTTCAATAGACTTTACCACCAGATCATCTACATAGACTTCCATTTCATGATGTAACATGTCATGGAACACTGCAATCATAGCCCGTTGATAGGTTGCCCGTGTTTTTCAAACTGAAGAGCATCACTTTATAGAAAAAACTTCCCAAGGACATTCTGAAAGTTGTCTTTTCTTCATCTTCTGGTGCCATTTTGATCTGGTTATAACCACTAAACCCATCTATGAAGGAGAACATCTGATAGCCCGCAATAGAATCGACAAGTGTATCAACATAGGGCAATGGGAACTCATCTTTTGGGCAGGCCATATTTAGGTCGCAAAAGTCTACGCAGACCCTGATTTGGCTGCTCTTCTTCTTCACAGGCACAATATTTGCTAGCCAAGTTGGTTATTGTATAGGCTCAATGAACTTGGCCCTTTGCAACTTTTCTATCTCTTTTTTAATCTTTGCCTCAAGATCAAGGTGATACTTTCGAGCATGCTGCTTTATTGGCTTAGAGTTGGGGAAAGTGTCCAAGTGATGGGTGACAAGAGATAGGTCAAGACCTAACATCTCATCGTATGTCCAAACCAAGACATTACTGTACTGCTTCAGTAGTGTTATCAATTCTGCCTTAGCTATTGGAGTCATCATAGCGCTAATAAGCACGAGCTTGCTCTGCCCTGGTAAGTCGCTAAGGTTGACCTCAACAAGTACCTCCTGCTGCAGTTTAGGTCTATCTTGCATGCATTTAGGGGCAGGGGCAGGGGCAGGCGTAGGCGCTCCACCAACCCTTCTTGGGACTCATCACCATCACATTTATTTGCCTCGGGGCCATCCTTCCAAGGTATGAAATCTGGCCTCCAAGACCGTCATAGGTAGTAAACCGTCTTGTCACCCTCACGCACCTTAACAATCTTGGGCAGAGGACTTGTGGACTTGCTGCTCCTCTTCTGCCCACTACTTTCTAGAGCAGCCTCTGCATCTCGAATGTCTTCCCACTTCAGCAATTTTACCCCTACAACCTTACCAATCCTTGGAGTTTCATCCATTGACAACTCAGTAAAGAAAACTGCATCAGAATAGTGCACCTCTTCTACTCCTACTGGAAATTTGTGTTAATGTATATAATAAGATAGTGGCATGTATAGAATATGATAGTGGTGTTGGTGAAGATAGTGGCATGTATAGAATATGATAGTGGTAGATAGTGGTAATATATAATATGTAAGTGGCATATAATGGGTTATAATGATGTTTGTAATATCTCCTATATAAGGAGTGTCATTTGGTCTTGTAAGATAAGAAATTTTAAATATAACAGAAATATATTCCTTCTTCCTCATATTTTCAGAGTTTTTCTTCCTCATATTTTCTAAGTTGGTATCAGAGCAACAAAAAACACAGCAGCCCTAAAACCGTCATAGCTATGTCGGAAGTCACGTCCGAAACCACTTCAACCCCTGCCGCTGCCATTCCGGTGAAAACATCCAACTCTCACTCTGTCCAAATCACCACCATCCGCCTAAATGGTGATAATTTTCTCCGCTGGTCACAATCTGTCCGGATGTATATCCGTAGGCAAGGAAAGATCAGTTACATCACTGGTAACAAGAAGGCTCCTGCTGTTAATGATCCGCTGTTCGACAGTTGGGACGCTGAAAACTCCATGGTTATGACATGGTTGGTCAATTCCATGGAGGAGGATATAAGCTCTTATTACATGTGCTATACTACTGCACAAGAGTTATGGGATAATGTTAGTCAGATGTATTCTGACCTAGGAAATCAATCTCAAGTTTTCGAATTAATTTTGAAGTTGGGAGAGATTCGTCAAGGAGATGATTCCGTCACCAAATATTTCAATTCGTTGAAAAGGTTGTGGCAGGATCTTGACATCTTCAACACATACGAATAGAAATCGGTTGACGACAAATGGCTTTTCAGACGCATTTATAGTCACTGTCCGCTTCCCCAACTTTGCCTTTATGCATTGGTGATAACTCGACAGGATAGCCCCATATTGGTGCATCCATGCTTTGCCAAGTATCATGTGGTAATTTGCGTCCGCTTCAATCACATAGAACTAAGTGGCGGAGCGAATCTCGCCAACTGCTAAGTCCAGCACGACATGTCCCTTAGTAACCTTTTTCTCATCACCAAAAACCCGTCACAGTAATGGGTTGGCAAACCATCCTGGACTCTAAGATGCCAACCTTTGCAAAGGTGATGGTAATACTAATGTTTATAGATGCTCCGCCATCAAGGAAAGCACGCTTGAACTCCACGTCATTGACGTAAGTTGTGACAAAAAGAGGACGGTTATGAGGAAATGAGTATGTTCTGTCTACCTCTGAAAAAGTAACGGCCCCGTAATCTTCCTGGATGCGCCAAGACATATACCCCTTAGCCTCAGCAACTTTAGTATGGCGCATTTCAAAGATGTTGATGAAGGCCTTTGTTGCTTCCAACCTGGTGGCTTGGCTCAGCCCCAGCTAGTCAAAGAAAGTACAAAACTTGACAGAGTTTTACAAGACTTGAGCATGAGTATCCTTTGCAAGTTTTGCCTCCGCAGGTACTGTTTCGGGGAGCTGGCCAGCTGCAATTTCTTCTAACTCATCATAACAGAACGCCATATGCATTTGATCATGCACAAGCCCAAGATAGCCAATCATATGTACATTCTTCCCCTTCTCATTGTGGTTAGGATAAGGATCCTTCCTTACATTACGGTTACTGTCATCTTTGAACTTCAGTTCATTCACGTCAACTTTCTTCTTGAAGATACTTTTCAAAGTCCAATAGTCCCCAGTAAGGTGTTTAGTGGCTCTGCGATAGATACAATAATCTGGGCTTTCTTTGTTTTTCTTGGTTGGAGGGACATCAACCGAAGGCAAAATAAGTTCATCAGCGGCTACCCATTCTTTAACCAAAGCCTTAACATTCTCAACGCTACAAAGATATGGATTTTTGTCCTCATAACTCTTCCTCTTCCGAGAGGATGATGCCTCCCCTTGTGAGCGGCTCCTTCCTTCAGAGGTTACCGCAACAACTCTGTTACTGCGAGAGTATCAGTGACTATCACGAGATCTATGCAAAGGGCCAATGGTACTAAGGTTCCTAGCTGCCTCAACCAAGGCTGAATAGGTAGGCAGATTATGATTCACCAAGAAAATTTTGTAATCACGTATGGCACCCTCCACACATATGCTGACTAAGTGGGCCTCATCCACTAGTTCATGACAGTCAATAGCCTTATCCTGGAATCACTTGACATAGTCCAGTATATCCTCACCTGCCTTTTGGACATTTCTTATGAAACTTGTTTACCATCTCCTCCCAACTCTTGATCGAGTTGGGGGCCAAGTTCACGTACCAACTATAAGCCCTTTCGGTAAGTGATTTGGAGAACTCTGAAGGCACAGAGAGTGCTCACTGCCATGGACACCAAGGGTTTCAATGAACCTCACCACATGTTCTCTGGCATTGCATTGCTTCCCATCAAACTTGATAAACGTGGATACTATATACCCAGTCGGGTATGGCATAACCAGTATCTCCTTAGAGTATAGAGACTTCACATTTGGGTCAGAGAGAGATGTTAGTTGCTTTTTGCTGCGTTCTTACTTGAGCATAGCTTGTACATTGGCTAAAGTAACAAAGTGAGTGGGCTGGAATGGTCCAATCTGCTGCTGGGTAGCTGAACCAGTGGCTGTACCGTTCGCCTAGGGTATCACCAGAGGCACCTGGATCAGAGCCTGATTCCCAGGGAACAAGTTAGGCACTGGGTTTGGGATTGTTATAGACAGAGGTGTCTGCGCTGGAGTTAGTCTGGACGCCATGGCCATAATAGCCTCAGTGAGAGTTTGCAAAGCAACCAAGATCTCCCTCTGCGTATCTTGGAGTGATTGGACCGCCTTCACCACAACATTGTGGTCATGGTTGTCCACATGTGCTGCTCTACCATTGGAAGAGCCTTGTTGTCGTAGGGATTACTGAACTTCGTCCCCTGCAATTTTTTCCAGTGAAGTGTGTAAGCCACTATGGGTATGAACCATCAACAAAGCAGCCTCCCCAATAGAGTCGCCAAAAATGTAAGGGGGGTTCGAGGTTAAAAAGATGATTAGAGAAGCAAAACTATGTTAATGGTCCAACAATGGTGGAATGAGTGGAAAATAAGCAGTAGCAATTGTCTAGAAAGTTAGAGATTGAGTAGTTTGGTGAAGGTGAAGCAGGTAGATCAAGAAGAAATGTATGGCAGTGCACGAATGGGTAGCATCTCCCTAAAATTCCAAAAATACCTCTCTTGAACCTTGGGAGATGGGTTCTGTTTATAGGCTTTTCGTTGGTACCAAGAGGACACCAAGTGTCCAAATAGAGAGAGGACATGTGTCCTAAAGGATCACATGGAATATTCTGCCTTGAACCACTAGGCTGAAGGTGCCAAGTGTCCCTCTGCATGTACTGTGTACTATCTGTTTGCCTCCGCAACTACCTTTTTGAGCCTCAACAAATGCAGTTGTGATGGGAGTGTTTGGCACTGCAACTCCCTTTTAAGCTTCAGCAAGTGCAGTTACGACGGGAGCATTTGCCACTGCACTTGCTTTCCCAGCCCGAACTTTAACAAGTGCACCTACAACGGTAAATCTTGCTACTGCACTTACCTTCTCAATTCTACTTGGCCAGTACACACATTCTTAGGACTCCATTAGTTTGCTATCGTCCATGTTCGTGCTCACCTCAGAGAAGCCTCTACCCTTAGCCACCTAACCACAAACTCCCCACCTTCCCAAGGCGAAGGCCATAACTAAGCTTACTATCAACCATGTTGTGCCTTAATACCAAGCCCAAAGGGAGCTTCCTTAGTCCTGCCTGTGCGACCAAGACAGGTTCGTGACCTGGATAAATGAAAAGAGAGTTCCTTGCACTCGAGCTGTCCTGCCCCCATCTTCGCGGGGTTGCCGCAGTATACTGATATCTCTAAGCCTGCTATCAGCTCCAACCAGTAAGCTTCAAGGCCTGCTATCAACACCAAGCTAGTGAGCTTCAGAACCTACCATCAATGCCGAGTTAAAAATGACTTTAGGGGCCTGCTATCAACCTTAAGCTAGTAATGCCTTGGGACCTGCTATCAGCACCAAGTATTAGCCTCTACTTGTGGAGGGAAAGCTTCTCCCAAAGGCTGCTATCACTTGGCGGGGTGTTCCCTCTGCAAGTTAGTTGCTGCGGTTGTAGTTGCTGCAGTAGTCATTTCCCGCGGCAAGCTCAAATAGCAGAATCGACAATATTGGAGATGGTGGCGCTGAGACAAATTGCCTCTGCAACTTGTCCGTCGCAAGCGTCACCTCTACAACTTAGTTGCGTCAGCTTTCTCTTTCCCTCAACAACTCTAAGTGGCAACGGAACCGACAATATTTGGAACGGCGGTGCTGAGACAAAGTGCCTTCGCAACTTGGCCATCGCAAGTGTCACCTCTACAACTTAGTTACTTCGGCTTTCTCTTTCCCTTAGCAACTTTAGGTAGTGGCTGAACCGACATTATTAAGGAATTGTGGCACTGAGGCAAAATGCCTTAGCAACTTGACCGCCACAAGTGTTTCCTCTGCAACTTGACTTAGGTATTTTCCTTCGTGGAGTCCGTTTGGACCCTTGGCAGGTTGGGCCTGCTTTGGCCCACTTCCCTTGGGCTTTAGCCCATGCTCTTTTTTCATTCCTAGTCATCTCAGAAAGGCGACCGCAGTACTTAAGCCCATAGTTAATTTGGGATTTAATTTGTGACCCTTGACAAAATTTAAATACATTATCACTAGAAGATAAAAGACCAATTTCATGACTCCCGCACCATAAAACAAGGACAAGCAAAGAATTCAATGTCAAATGAATTTGCCAAGTCATAGTCATTGTTCTTCTAAAAAAAAAAGTCATGGTCATTGGTTTAATAAGTACCAAAAAAAACTAATGGAGAGGAAAGATAAGATGATTCCAATCCATTACCACCGCTGTGCAGTAAGTGAATATATGACCTCCATGGCTCTGTATGTTACATTTATTTCGTGTTTTGATTTGTTCAGGTTTCCACCCAAAAAAAAAAAAAAATTGGTTGGAGAAAACAGAGTATTTGGTACACCACAAAATCAATGAGGCTTATCACAGTTTATGAGAAAGACCAATAGAAAATACGAGCCACGTTTGTTTAGCAGATTAACTTGGATGAAATTGTTAGTGAAGGAATGATTAGTGAAGAGATTGTTAATGTCAGAATTGTTAGTGAGGGAATTAAGTGAAAATGTGTTTGTTTTGATAATAGTGTGAGAAATGATTAGCGATAGAATTGATAAATTATTTTTATATAAAATAAAAATAAAAACATATTTCTATATTAAAAAAAAAGTCTAAAACAATTCTAAATAAAATTTAGACATAACAGCATCGAAAAAAAAAAAATGGTTCTCTTTCAATCCCGTGGGACTCATTTCTCAATCCCAAGTCATTACCAACTATGCTAGTCCCATTGCTCAGTGGGATTGTGAATCCTATTGGATTATTAATCCGGTGATTAAGGGTTGGTTTGGCATAAATTAAATAATACAAAAAGTCACTATCCTATTTAAGTCACATCATCTTATTTAAATCAACTCACCTCTCTAACACATCACATCAAACTCAACCCAAACCCAACCCATATAACCTAATAAGTCAAAAAGTGCACTTTTTTAGAACATCTCAAACCAATCCTAATATCACTGCCAAACATGTTTTCAATGGGATCGACATCAATCTTAGTGGGATTATGAATCCTATTGGATTATTAATCTGGTGGTTAATTTCACAGCCAAACATGCTTTCAATGGGGCCCACATCAATCTTAATCCAGTCCTAGTACTCATGCTGGAAAACAAACGTGACCTTAGGATCACCAGTAAGCTGGCCATGAAGAGAGACAAACAGTAGAAATACCTGAAGTACAGAACACACCCAGGTTTGTAATTTCATTGAGTATTCTTATGAATTTTATGTAACATAAGGCCATATGCAAGTAGCTGAAAAGCTTCATGATTCCTAAGATAGAAGAAAAATACAATATATCGACTACATAAATATATAAGACTGAAGTAATAAAACAGAATAGGAAGCAGAGGAGCAACTATAAAAAAATATTCCTGAATGATGAAATAAAACTCAAATGCCATAAGAAAACATACATGTGTACTTCTAGTCTTGCTAGATAAATCAGAAAGGCATGTTAATTTGTGGAGACAAGACGAGTTCAGCAATGCTGGCAAACAACTAAGGTTAATGAATGAAGCTCTCACATCATTCTCAAACCATAAGACTTCAGCGCTGTCAAGAAAACATCAATTATTTAATATACGCAGAAAATAAAGAGCAGTACTGAGATAAATTACAAAACTTAAAAATTAGAAAAACTATTTCACACAGGATGATATATGGGTTTAGAAATAGCTTAGGGAGACTAAAACATTATATATCTGCATTAATATAAAAACATTACATATATAGTATATTGCAAAAACCTTATTAAAAATGTGGAATTTGCTCACCCTTTTTTTCTTGTCATAGAACAAGTCAAACCAGATATATAAACAGAGTGACCAAGGCCTAATCTCCCCAATGACCTGGGTAACATAAATTTCAAGTAGGAATTTATTAAGACAAAATTTATTGAAAGAATGGTTAAATCAAACAACTATCCCTACCAAGAATTAGTAAAGTGCAGCTTCGCTCGAATTGCTCCAGTTGTATCTTCAATTCTCAAGGAGAAAATTGCTTCAGCAGTGTCAACTTCTCGAATGATGTCTGTAACAACACCATACAGGCTGATGCCAGTCATCTTGTCATGAAGATCAATGACAAATGTCTGCAAGACTTCCAAATGTAAGAAAGATCAATATAAAAAGAAAACTGAACTACAGGTATCATGTATACTGGAAACAGAGACTAAATTAGACTTGATGCAGGAAATTCCAAAAACATTTTACGGTTAGTAGAAATTTAACTGACACCACAATGACAGACACAGGAATAATATCTTCTCCGCACACATTTCTTCTGGGTCATAGAATACGTGCAATGATTCGTGACATTTCAAATGCATCAAATATGAACACCATGGATGTCGAGATATGTAGGGGGGTTCAAGGTTAGGAAGGTGATTAGAGAGGTAAAACTATGCTAATGGTCCAATAATGGTGGAAGTGGCTGGAGAATGTAGCAGCAACTATCTGGGAGTTGGAGAGTGTGTAGTTTGGTGAAGGTGAAGTAAGCAGTACCAAAATGGGCAACATCTCCCCAAATCTCCAAAATTCCCCCTCTTGAACCTTGGGAAATGGGTTCCATTTATAGGTTTTTCCTTGGTGCCAAGAGGACACCAAGTGGCCAAATAGAGAGAAGACATGTGTCCCAAAAGATCATATGGAATATTCTGCCTTGAGCCACCATGCTAAAGGTGCCATGTGTCCCTCTGCATGTACTGTGTACTATCTGTTTGCCTTCACAACTACCATTTTGAGCCTCAGCAAGTGTAGTTGTGACGGGAATGTTTGGCACTGCAACTCCCTTTTGAGCCTCAACAAGTGTAGTTTCAACGGGACTGTTTGCCTCAAAACTTGCCTTCTCAGCCAGAATCTCAGCAAGTGCACTTGCAGCAGTAAACCTTGCTGCTGCACTTGCCTTCTCAATTCTACTTGGCCAGTACATACATTCTCAGGATTCCATTAGTCTGTTATCGACTATGTTCGTGATCACCTCAACGAAGCCTCCACCCTTAGCCACCTAACCACAAATTCCCCAACTTCCCAGGGCAAAAGCCACAGCCAAGTCTATTATCAGCCATGTTGTGCCTTAGTACCAAGCCCAAATGGGCTTCCTTAGTCCTGCCTGTGCGATTAAGGCAGGTCCATGACCTGGGTAATAGAAAAGGAGTCCCTAATGCTCGGGCTACCTTGCTCCCATCTTCGCGGGATCGCCACGGTAAACTAGCATCTTTGGGCCTACTATCAACTCCAACCAGTAAGTCTTGGGGCCTGCTATCAGCACCAAGTTAAATGAACTGTGGGGCCTACTATCAACCTACGCTAGTAATGCCTTAGAGCCTGCTATCAACGCCAAGCATTAGCCTCTACTTGAAGAAAAGAAGCTTTTCCCACACGCTGCTATCACCTTGGCAAGATGTTCCCTCTGCAAGTTGGTTGCAACAACTATAATTGTTGTGGCATTCATTTCCCGTAGCAAGTTCAAATGACAAGATTGATAATATTAGAGATGGTGGCGCCGACAAAATGCCTCCACAACTTAGGCGCTACAAGTACTGCCTCTGCAACTTAGTTGCTTCGATTTTCTCCTTCCCTCAGCAACTCCAAATGGTTGAGGTACCGATATTACTTAGAATGGCAGCAACACCGACATTACTTGAAATGGCGGCGCTAGGGCGAAGTGCATCTGCAATTTAGCCGTCGCAAGTGTTGCTTCTGCAACTTAGTTGCGTCAACTTTTCTTTCCCTCAGCAACTTCGGATGACAACGAAACCGAAGATATTAGGAATGGTGGCGCTGAGACAAAATGCCTCAGCAACTTTCCCGCTGTATGTATTGCCTCTGTAACTTGACTTAGTCATTTTCTTTCATGGAGTCCATTTGGACCCTTGGCGAGTTGGACCTGCTTCAGCCCACTATTGACCCACTTCCTTTAAGCTTTGGCCCATGCTCCTTTTTCATTCTTGGTCGCCTCTTTGGGCGACCTGAGTACTTAAGCCCATACTTAATTTAGGGCTTAATTTCTGACCCTCCACATTTGCCCCTGCGTGCGTAGAGGACACGCTTCTGGTTTCTCGCGCGTGCATAACGCCAACAAGTAACCCAAGGGTTGTGTTGATTGGATTAGAAGTTGCGTTGGCTCTAAAAAGATGCCCCCCTTTGATTGACAGGTCATAATGAGCCTAGGGAAATGTGTAGTGCCCTTTTGCTACTTTTTTATAAACAGCGCCCTTGGGTCCACTGGTCCCCCACTTCTATCCAAACACACTTTCTGTTTCCTTGTTTTTTTCTCTTCCTTGTTCCCACTTTTCTTTATTCTTCCTCATGGCTAGCACAAGGTTTCTACCTGACAAGGCTGCCCCACGCCCTACTAAGTGGATGAGGGCCCCATACTTCGAAGGAATGGCTGACCCTTTCTGGAAAATAGTTGACTCATTCGTTCCTGATGCCCTTCCTCTAGAGGAGCCTCTACTCTCTTTTGGTGAGGCTACTTTGGATGATGCTGACATAGTGAACTCAGTCTCCGTGCTGCGGTTTCTCGTGGAGCATGGCGACTTTCCCCATTCACACATCTACTACTGCACTCACTCGGGCCCTCCAACAGACTGGTCCTTCTAGGTTGAAACATCAATGCAGATGGTGACTTCAAGCAACGCTAGAGGGACGTTTGGCTCTTCAATGCCGTTTTGATTTCAAAGGAGTTGTCAGTGCACAAGGTACAGACCAACACTGATATGGTCATCTCCCGCTGAAGCCGCGACACTCACACCTTTGCTTTGGCATAGGGGAGATAACCCCAATCCTCGAAGATGTTGCCATCCTTCTGCGCTTGAGTACCTGTGGAGATCACCCCTTCGATCCAACGTCCCTGACTTCTGCAGAACAAGTTGCTATTACTGCCCTTCAAAGCGTCTTTCGAAAGGCACGAAAATATGGCTCCTGGTACGACCTTAAGACTAGGGAACTGCTCCAGGAGAGACCTAAGAGAGACAAAACCACCTATCTTTCCTGGCTGAAACATTTCTTCAGGACCTATAACCAGTTGTGGGCGACATCACAGAGAAGAGCTGTAACTCCGTAGTTGGGCCAGGCTACTGCGGCGACTTGTACCTGGCCACCTTTGTCAATTATTTTATCTATTTTTTTGTTCTCCCCAACAACCCCGTTGAGAGTATCAATCCTCTAGTGTTTCCTTTAGCTGTCAAACTCTGCAGCGACAGTCAGATCCGTCTTGCTCATTTCTTCTTGGGGAACTTATACTTCCACCTTGACCTCATTCACTCGGACATAAAGCGATCCATGAGCCACTATGATATATGGAGCCTTGTACACACTCAGTTCCTGACCACTTCTTTACCGACGAAGTCCTTAATGCAGAAGGTCATCCTGTTCTTGATGCAGAGGGTCGACCTGTCACGAGGCAAGTGCGCCAATCCCTCTAGCGTCATCTATCGACCGGACAAGGTGCTTCGGCAATTTGGCATAGATCAGGGCGTCCTACATGTCCCCCCGCCTCAGACTGCTTTCCACCAGAGCTTTCAACAGTTTGCTTGTGATTATACCGCTTTACTTGTGGAGGGCTTAGGCTTCATAGAGCTTCCCTCACTTAAGAAAGAGAGCACCTTCACTCTTAATAATAAGCTATTCTGGCACCGCAACCTCAATTCTTTCTTCAACTTTTATAACAATGCTCCTGCTGTTCCTGCGATGGAACCCATTCCGTAGCCTGACTTATCCCTTTGCCTCCTATCGGGTCGAGGAAACAGACTAGTATATTCTGCTGTTTCAAGCTTCTATCCCTGCCTGCCGTGGAAAAGCCCCACCTGTCTGGGGCAATGTCCATTCAACCTTTGCAAATTGTTTCCCCTTAAGTCGACACAACAGTACGCATGCCCCACTCCAAACTCAATGTAACTTAAGAGGCAGCAACATCAGTTGCTGAGGCATGTGCCTCACCAAGTAAGAAGAGACTTCGAAAGGAATCCATAATTTTTTTTTCCTTTTCAAAATCCACCGGCCATACCACCTTCGAGCCCCAAAAATTCTTCTATTGCCATTGGAGTTTCCTCAAATTCGGACGACGACAACAACCTTCCTATTGCTACAAGGGTCACAAGATTTAGGACCCGCAGAATGGTACTTCCAGATGTTAAAGAAGAACCAAGTGTTGGGGTCGCACCAACTACTGAGGCTAAGCCAGTTGCTGAGGTTTAGCCAATTATGGAAATTGCAGAAAATGAACAAGTTCCCCCTGTTGTGGAAGTTGCAGCAGGTGGTATAGTTGCTGAGGGTGTAGAGCCTCCAAACCCTGCTGATTCTATTCACTCCGACCGTTCCTCTGCAGGTGGAGATGATTTTGTCCCTGAAACCCCAAGAAAAGATTGTGGCATAAGGGAGGCGCTGAAAGTTGCACCACTTCCCTTTGGGACTATATCTGGTGGTTCTTCCTAGTTCACTAAGTCTTCATTGGTTCAACAGACCCCACTTCCAAACGTCCAAGTGGATGAGGAAAGTGCAAGTGCAACGACTACTTCCACCATTATTGCTGTGGTCCCCTTAAATTTGGACCGACTTGCAGAGGTAGTTGTCACGTTAGCCACTCATGCTATTACTACTGTCACTGGGACCTCTAGCCCAATTGCTTCGGCAACTTCTGAATAGCTCGCGGATCTATACCCCACTCAGTTTCCCAAGGTTCCAGCTGACCTTGGGATGTCATAAGATTTTTATACTGAAATGGATACTACTGTTGTACTAAATCTGAACATTGGAGACTACCATATGAATGACTTCTTTTCGGAGCGACATAATGGTACCCAGTCGCCACCCAACATCTACCCACTCTAATGCTACTGGGCAATCATCTTCAGGGGAAATGCGCCGCCCTCAGACCTTTGGTCGCTCTACCAATCTCCCTCCAGTGATTGAAGCTGGCAGCAGTGTAAGAGAGTACCCTCAGTCCTCAGAGAAAGTTTCTTTTCTAAGTTATTGGATCTCCTCCGAAGTTGCTCACACCTTCTCCCGTATGCAAGCGTTGCACCCCAGTACCTTTACTGCTTTTAATGTTCCTGGATCCATGATGCAAACGACGTTGCTAGAGTCACTTACCAGCTTCATTCATGACCTTGCTACCAAGAAGATTCTGACAACCCCTAACAAGTTCGTGGAAAGTGCTGAGGCCAACCTGAGCGGCTTTAAGAGGAACGATTTAGATCTATCGTGGATGAGGGACAGGCTTCAGGCAGTCGATGGTTTCCTTGAGCATACAAACAATGTGACGATGATTGCGTCCTTGGAGGAGACTATCAAGGAGTGTGAGGGTGCCTTGAAGCAACATCGGTAGAACCTAGCTCAGTTCAAAGAGAAAAACTCTGTGCTAGTTGCTCAGCTGCCTAGGGATATGACCCTGATTGACTTCCTCATAAAAGGTTTGATTTGATTTAGCGTGACTCTGTTATGGCTCCTTTTCTTTGTACTTTTACTATCTTTTTTCTTTCTTCTTTGCCTTTTGGACATTGTAATCATGTTATGGAAAACTTTGATGTTTATAAGGAGCAAAGATATTGAGTCTTACTTCATTGCATTCTTTTCATTGCCTTTACATATCTTCTAAGGCTGAACAAAACTCTAGCTATGAACGGAACTCCACCATGACTAAATCTTTACAAGACTAAAATTTCACTAAGTATGGAAAACTTTCCTTGTACTAAGTGTTTACAGGAGTAACAGATTTACTAAGTGTATGACACTTTCTCTACACTTTGCTTTGGAAGTACTAATAAAGAAACTTACAACTCTTTTTTCTAGACAAAAAGAAATTAAGGAAAATACTCTTTGACATACTTGGCATTGATAGGGCCAATTCTAAACCCATCATCTACTCTTGTCAACTTGTAGTACCCGCTGCTACTTGCCTCAACAACTTTGTAGGGGCCTTCCCATCTTGGCGTGAACTTGGGGATTGGTTGCCCCTGCATAATTGCATCCACTCTTTTCCATACCAAGTCCCCCTCATTGAACTTCCTGTGTTGAACAGATTGATTGTAGACACGAGCTATTGAATAGCCAAGAAGAATGAGATGTCCATATAATCACTGCCTTCTTTGATGCTTTGTCTTGTGGGCCACCTCATTTGCCTCATCTTTTGATAAGCATGCCAAAGGCTCCCCTTCAAAGCTTTTTCAGTACAGCTTGCCTTGGTCAAGGAAGAAGCGGAGGGCTCACCTCTTAACTCTAACTACATCGGCTTTGTTCTCAGCCAGTGTGCCCTTTCCAAGGTAGTTGATATATGGTTGCCTCAATTTTTCACTGCTTAAGAAATGGGCTTCCTCTTTCTTAGGATGGGACCGACACTTTGCACATTGCCTCTGCAACTGAGTATTTTTATTTTCCATCTCTGGCCAATAATACCCTTGCCTCTGTATCCGTCGGTATAGACTGATATCTCCATCTCTACAAGACTTAGCATGGATCTGCTTAAGTCTGTAAGTTGCTTCTTGTCTGCCGACACAACTTGCCAGCAGGTCATTGGGACTGCGAAAATACAACTCTCCTCTGAAGAACAGAAATGATACAAGTTCTGCTGGTCTAATTGTTCCCTGGCCTGTTTTCAACTGCTGGATTATATCTATTTTCCATCCCTCAACATCTTGCTCTATATGTTCTTCGACTAACACTACTATTGTTGTTCTTTTCTCGATGACGATGGCTATACTATCATCTGGTATATCCACCTTTGCCCCCAGTGTAGCCAAGGCATTAGGGAAACGGTTGTGTTCTAGGGGTATGCTGGATTTGGACATCATCAAACTGAGTGAGCAACCTTTTAACCACGGTGCGATATAGGGCCAATAGAGGCTCCTTCAATGCGAAATCACCCATTGTTTACTTGACTACTAACTTAAAGTTGCCCTAAATTTTCAACTTGTAGAAGCCCTTCTTTTGGGCAGCAATTAGACCCAGTATCAACGTCTCATATTCGGCCTCATTGTTCGAACATTCAAAGTCGAACTTATATGATAAATGAAACTTCTCTCCTTCTTAACTAGCTAGTGTTATGCCAACTCCACATTTTCCAGTTCCGGAAGCTCCATCAAATTTTAAGTCCCAATAAGTCTCAACTGCAACTGCTGAGACATGGACCTCACCCGATGGAGGTACTTTTACAGGTTCATGTTCACCAGATGAGAATTGGGCCAGTAAGTGCGTAGCTCTTAATAGCCTTGAGAGTAACACAAGTGATGTCATATTCTGCTAGAGCTAAAAGCCATCCTGCCATTCTTCCAGTCAGAGCGGGCTTGCTCAGCAAATAGCAAACTGGATCACTTTGGATCACAACATGGATCAAGTGTACCAAAAAATAATGGCGCAACTTTTGCGTTGTGAAGATTAAGGCTAAACAATGCCTCTCAATTAGGGTATATCGCTACTCGGCACCATTGACTTTGCAACTGATGTAATAGACTGGTTTCTCAATGTTATCTATGTCTTAGACAAGTAGAGCTCCAATAGACCGAGGTGTAGAGGTCAGGTACAGTAACAGAGCCTTTTCAGGTTGTGGGGCAATCATTGTAAGTGGAGACGTAAGTGCTTTCTTCACCATATCAAATGCCTGTTGGTGTTCTTGCAACCATTCAAACTTGTGATTCCCTTTCAGCAGTGTCCCAAAGGAAAAGGTTATCTCAGCAAGGGCTGAAATGAACCTACTGAGGTATGAAACTTTGCCTAGGAATTTCTTTAAGGCCTTTTGAGAGTGTGGCAGTGGCATCTCTATGATTGACTTGATCTTATCCCCATCTACTTCGATCCCCCGCTGGTGTACTAAAAAGCCAAGGAACTTACCAACAAAAACTCCGAAGGCACATTTGAGAGGGTTTATCTTTAGGCAGAATTTGCGACAACGCTGAAAAACTTTTTCCAAGTCGCAGAGGTATCGGTTTGCCTTAATAGACTTGACCACCAGATCATCCACACATACTTCCACTTCATGATGCAACATGTCATGGAACACTACAGTCATAGCCTGTTGGTAGGTTGCCCCCACGTTTTTTCAAATCGAAGAGCATCACCGTATAGAAAAAATTTCCCAAGGGCATTCTGAAAGCCATCTTTTATGCATCTTCTAATGCCATTTTAATCTGGCTATAACCACTGAACCCATCCATGAAGGAGAACATTTGATGGCCGGCAGTAGAATCGACAAGTGTGTCAACACGGGGCAATGGAAACTCATCTTTCGGGCAGACCTTATTTAGGTCGCGAAAGTCTATATAGACCCTAATCTAACTGTTCTTCTGCATAGGTATAATATTTGTTAACCAAGTTGAGTACTGTATAGGCTCAATGAACTTGGCCCTCTGCAACTTTTTTACCACTACCTTAATCTTTGCTTCAAGATCAGGGTGATATTTTCGAGCATGCTATTTGATTAGTTTAGAGTTGGGAAAAGTATCAAGATGATGAGTGACAAGGGATGGGTCAAGACCAGGCATCTTGTCATATGTCTAAGCAAAAACGTCACTGTATCGCTTCAGTAGTGTTATCAATTTTGTCTTAACTGTTGGAGCCATTGTATCGCTAATAAACATAGGCTTGCTCTGTCCTGGTAAGTCACTGAGGTTGACCTCAGCAAGTACCTCCTGCTGCGGTTTGGGCCTATCTTGCATGCATTCAAGAATGGGCTCAGGCGTTTCCACAAACCTTTCTTAAGAATCATCACCGTCACATTTATTCGTCTCGGAGCCATTCTCCCAATGAATGAACTCTGGCCCCCAAGTCCGTCATAAGTAATAAACTGTCTTGCCGCCCTCGCGCACCTTAACAATCTTAGGTGGAGGACTTGTGGACTTGTTGCTCTTCTTCTGTCCACTACTGTCTGAAGCAGCCTCAACATCTCGAATGTCTTTCCATTTCGACAATTTTATCCTTGCAATTTTACCAGTCCTTAGAGTTTTATCCGTTGACACCTCAGTAAAGAAAACTGCATCCGAATAGTGTGCCTCATCCACTCCGAATGGCCTTTCAAACGCATTTATGGTTACTGTACGCTTTCCCAACTTTGTCTTTACGCATTGGTGATAACTCGACGGGATAGGTCCATTTCGGTGCATCCAAGCTCTATCAAGTATCATGTGGTAGTTTGTGTCCGCTTCAATCACATGGAACTTAGTGGCAGAGCGGATATCACAAACTGCTAAGTCCACTACAGTATGACCCTTAGTAACCTTTTTCTCAGCACCAAATCCCATTATAGTGATGGGTTAGCGGACCATCCTGGACTCTGAGATACCAGCCTTTACAAAGGTGTCGGTAATGATGATGCTTATGGGCACTCCACCATTAAAGAAAGCACGCTTGAACTCTACATCATTGATGTAAGCTGTGACAAAAAGAGAATGGTTAAAAAGAAATGGGTATGCTCTGTCTGCTTTTGAAAAAGTAATAGCCCCAAAATCTTCCTGGATGCGCCGAGGCACATACTTCTTAACCTCAGCAACTTCATCATAGTGCATTTTAGAAATGTTAATGAGGGCCTTTGTTGCTTCCAACCTAACGACTTGACTCAGCCCCAGCTAGTCAAAGAAAGTGCGAAACTTGACAGAGTTTTGCAAGGCCTAAGCATGAGTATCCTCTGTGAATTTTGCCTCTGCAAGTACTGTCTCAAGGAGCTAGCCGCTAGCAATTTCTTTTAACTCATCATAATAGGACGCCATTTGCACTTGATAGCACACGGGCCCAAGGTACCCAACCATATGTACATTCTTCCCCTTCTCTTTGTGGTTAGAATAAGGGTCTTTCCTTACATTGCGATTACCGACATCTTTGAATTTCAGCTCATTTGCGTCAACTTTCTTCTTGAAATACTTTTCAAAGTCCAACAATCCCTAGTTGGGTGTCTGGTGGTTCTGTGATAGACACAATAATCTGAGCTTTCTTTGTCCTTCTTGGTTGGAGAGACGTCAACATAAGGCAAAATAAGTTCACCATCAACTATTCATTCTTTAACTGAGGCCTTAACATTCTCAATGTTGCAAGGATATGGATTTCCCTCTTCATAACTCTTTCTCTTTCAAGAGGGCGACGTCTCTTCTTGCGAGCGACTCCCTCCTATAAAGGTTACCGCAACAACTCTGCTACTGCGGGGGTAACGATGGCTGTCACGAGATCTATGCAAGGGACCAGTGGTACTGAGGTTCCTAACTGCCTCAATCAAAGCTGAAAAGGTAGGCAGATTATGGTTCACCAAGAAAAATTTTGTAATCACGTATGGCACCCTCCACACATATGCTGACTAAATGGGCCTTATCCACGGATTCATGATAGTCAATAACCTTATCTTGGAACCGCTTAACATAGTCCAATATATCTTCGCCTTCTTTTTGAACATCTCACCCAAGTGTGAGGGTTGTAACTTTCTCTTGGACTTGGAAGAACTTCGTGTGGAACTTGTTCACTATCTCTTCCCAACTCTTAATCGAGTTGGGAGCCAAGTTCACATACCAGCTGTAAGCCCTTTCAATAAATGATTTGGAGAACTCCCGACAGCGCAAAGAGTGGTCACTGTCATGGACACTAAGATTTTTAATGAACCTCACCACATATTCTCTGGTATTGCCTTATTTTCCATCAAACTTAATAAACTTGGATACTATATAGCCAGTTGGGTAAGGCATAGTCAATATCTCCTGAGAGTATGGGTGTTTCACATTTGGGTCGGGGAGAGATGATAATTGCTTCTTGCTACGCTCTTGCTCGAACATAGCTTGTACATCAGCTAAAGTAACAAAGTGGGCTGGAATGGTCCAATCTGCTCCTGGGTGAACTAGTACCGTTCGCCTGAGGTACCACCGAAGGCACCTGGATCGAAGCCCGAACCTCAAAGAACAGGTTAGGCACTAGGTTTGGAACTGTTACAAGCAGAGGTGCTTACATTGGAGCTAGTCTCAAAACCATGGCCATAATAGTCTCAGTGAGGGTTTGCAAAGCTGCCAAGATCTCCCTCTGCATATCCTGGAGTGATCAAACTACTTCAACCACAACACTGTGGTCACGGTCTTCTGCATATGTTGCTCCACCATTAGAAGAGCCTTGCTACCGTGGGGGTTGCTGAACTTCATCCTCTGTCATTTTTTCCAGTGAAGTGTGTAAGCCACTACAGTATGAACCATTAACAAAGCAACCTCCCCAGTGGAGTCGCCAAAAATGTAAGGGGGTTCAAGGTTAAGAAAGTGATTAAAGAGGTAAAACTATGCTAATGGTCCAATAATGATGGAAGTGACTAGAGAATGAGTAGCAGCAACTATCTGGGAGTTGGAGAGCATGTAGTTAGGTGAGGGTGAAGCAAGTGGCTCAAGAAGGAATGTATGGCAGTACCAAAATTGGCAACATCTCCCCAAATCCCTAAAATTCCTCCACTTATACCTTGGAAAATGGGTCCTATTTATAGGCTTTTCCTTACAGCCAAGAGGACACCAAGTGGCCAAATAGAGAGAAAACATGTGTCCCAGAAGATCACATAGAATATTCTGCCTTGAGCCACCAGGGTAAAGGTGCCACATGTCCTTCCGCATTTACTGTGTACTATCTGTTTGGCTCCGCAACTACCCTTTTGAGCCTCAACAAGTGTAATTGCGACGGGAGTGTTTGGCACTGCAACTCCCTTTTGAGCCTCAGCAAATGCAATTGCAACAGAAGTGTTTGCCTCTGTATTTGCCTTCTCAACCTGAACCTCAGCAAGTGCACTTGCAGCGATAAACCTTACTGCTGCACTTGCCATCTCAGTTTTACTTGGCCAATATATACATTCTCAAGACTCCATTAGTCTACTATCGACTATGCTCATGCTCACCTCAGCGAAGCCTCCACCCTTAGCCACCTAACCACAAATTCCCCAACTTCCTCGGGCGAAGGCCACAACCAAGTCTGCTATCACCCATGTTGTGCCTTAGTACCAAGCCCAAGGGGGCTTCCTTAGTCATGCCTGTGCGACTTAAGGCAGGTCCATGACTTGGGTAATGGAAAGGAAATCCCTTGTGCTCGGGCTACCCTGTTCCCATATTCGCGGGATCGCTGCAATAAACTAGCATCTCTGGGCCTACTATCAGCTCCAACCAGTAAGTCTTGGGGCCTGCTATCAACGCCAAGTTAAATGAACTTTGAGACCTGCTATCAACCCTAGGCTAGTAATACCTTAGAGCCTGCTATCAACGCCAAGCATTAGCCTCTACTTGTAGAGGGGAAGCTTTTCCCAAAGGCTGCTATCACCTTGGCGGGATGTTCCCTCTGCAAGCTGGTTGCGATGGCTATAGTTGTTGCGGTAGTCATTTCCCGTAACAAGTTCAAATGACAAGACCGACAATATTAGAGATGGCAGCGCCAATAAAATGCCTACGCAACTTGGGCGCTGCAAGTATTGCCTCTGTAACTTAATTGCTTCGGTTTTCTCCTTCCCTCAGCAACTCCAAACATCTGGGGTACCAACATTACTTGGAATGGCGACGACACCGACGTTACTTGAAATGGCAACGCTAGGACAAAGTGCCTCTGCAACTTAGTCGTTGCAAGTGTTGCCTCTGCAACTTAGTTGCGTCGGCTTTTTCTTTCCCTCAACAACTTTGGATGGAGGCAGAACCAAAGATATTAGAAATGGCGACGCTAAGGCAAAGTGTCTGAGCAACTTTCCCACTGCATGTATTACCTTTGTAACTTGACTGTTGCATGTGTTGCCTCTACAACTTGACTTAGTCATTTTCTTTTGTGGAGTCCATTTGGACCCTTGGCGGGTTAGACCTGCTTCGGCCCACTGTTGGCCCACTTCCCTTGGGCTTTAACCCATGCTCCTTTTTTCATTCTTGGTCGCCTCTTTGGGGCGACCTCAGTACTTAGACCCATGCTTAATTTGGGGCTTAATTTTTGAACCTCTACAAAATACAATGGCAACAAGGACATACAAGCTTACTGTGTTCACAATTGTGAAGGGATAATATTATACAAAAATTTGCTGGTGTAATGTATTTCTTATAACTACAATATAATGGCCAAAAAAATCTACATATTTGCATTGGTTTAACAGAAATTAAAAAGTGGAAAATCTAAGCAAATTCTCACTGTATTGACGTTTTAAAGATCGTGACTTACTCGAAATGGATAATAGTTGAAGTCAATGGAGCCTTGAGAATCACAAGGCAAGGTAACTTGAGAAACTTTGAATCCTTGACTAGGATCTAATGCACTCAACAACTTTGATCCTTGATGCCGATTTTGTGTCAATGCTACAGATACCTAAGAAACACAGAGTTCAACTCATCTTTGATATCAAAATGTTTTATAATCTACACACCATCAATGACATACTTGTTCTTCATGTTGTATGAAAGGCACCAAATATAACTGTGTCGCACTACCATATTCAAGGCAAATTTCTCCACATGTTTCGATTGCAGTGTCGAAAGAATTTGCTACAAACGGCCTATCCAGAGCAAGCATACTCCCAACACTGTAAAGAGGGAAAAACATGATGGGCATGAATAGGAGTGAAAGCAACATTAGAGGAGCAATCCACTACAGTGGCCTACCTAAAAAGATTCGCAACAAGAACCTGCTCCCCCCATAGTAGAAACCTTAACCTAACACCATCATTATCGACAAGAGTGATTTGTTTCCTTTGGAGACTACCATATTTTCCTTGAATTTCAAGTGACCCAATACATTCAATCCTGCGCATGATTTGGAAACAAGGTGTTAACAAAATATCTAATTAGTAATCCACTTACACAAATGCCTTAATGAGAAACTAGATAGATTCCAAATACCCCAAAAAATCACAACTACTACACGTATCTACTAGTATGAACTTACATAATCCACACAAATTCATGACATGTCTAATTTTACACAGACTGATTTGGTCATATTGAAACATAATATCAGAGATTTTGTAATACTGCTGCAAACTTCAAACCAGATGTATGACAAATATTTAGAGAGCTCAGGCAAATATGAGGTATAAACTCGAAACCTGTATCGAAATAGAAAATTAGAATTAAGTTCGTTCACTAAAAACAATGTTGGATATGATACGGTTATATCTTACCTTGCATATAGTGAATAAGACACCCCTTGGTTAACTGCACCGAGAGAAATGGAAGAGAAAGAATCAGAACAAAACTGCGCTCCAAGCAGCATTGCATCATCATCTTGATCCTGCAAAAGAGTGTAATCATACCAACTGTGAAACAAAAATGCAGATTCCTTTCTTATAAGATCATATAAACAGCAACAGTCACTTGCAATTAATACAGTAAACACCCTGCAAAACATGGATTCAAATACAAGCAGACATCACATGGTCATCATTGAATAACTCATTTCTAACTATGTTGATTGAACTCCTACTTAAACTTTGAATAAGAAATGAATAAGGTTTGTCAACCTTATTTGATTACCAGCATGGGCTTAATGATATAAGAGATTTTGATATTAGTTCCAAAGATTAAAGAAAAAAAAAAAAAATTTGATGGAGAATGCAAGTTTCTGAGTTTTTATTTTATTATTATTATAAATAAAACATGTATGAGTTAGCACAAACTATTAACTTAACTGCTATGTTCTATCAGTCAGAGGCAAGGTTTAGGATTCTTGACACCATTGGGATATGGGTGTACAAATGTTTCTTGCATGCCCTCCACACATTCCCCCCAAAATAGAAAATTATATCTTTATACAACATACATGTTTATATAATTTGATGAATGAAAGATTCACAGTTACCTCATCTAACAGTATGACAAGATATTCAGTTGGCAAAAGTCGTGAAGAACCAGATCCTCCAGAGGCAGATCGAAGATAGCATCCTGTAAGGAAAATCTCCCGTCCTTTCTTTAGAATCCCATTGTTAGGATCTGCCAAGTTGTAAAATCTTCCATTGGAAACCAAGTTAGATACCTTAAGTTAGTATCATACATATGAAAATCCACAGAAAAAGTATAGGTGCCAACTGATGCGGAAAAGACATTAAGGAAGATTGGCAGAGCAAACTTTATATTTCTGGTCATCACTCGTCTGTTTGCTTAGTTGCACCCATTTCATCATTGAATTTAATGTGAACTTCAATACTATGTAAAGAAAACATAGTAAACAAGGACCACTAATTGTGATCAGCTAGAAGCCTGTATTCAATTGAAAAGTAATCAAGGACCACTAATTGTGACTGAAAGAACTTGACATCTTAATGTTGAGAACCAGTAACGTAAAGAGTTATGAAGCTATCAGCTCCCAACAATGTCACTAGTAGTAAAAAGAGAAGTTCGCCAAGAATCACATTATATGACATGATATAACAGGGACGCTGGTTGTAAATCAATAAATACTGAACCTCTGCTATTATTAAGAAACGTATGCATTCCATGTGCAAAAAGAAACAGCCAATCATTCACATTCTTGCAATAATACAACATCTAGTTGATGAATAGCATTCATTTAATAGGCATGTAATCATCTACCTGCGGTGGAGAAATAGATCGATGGTGCTAGAGCTCCAAAAATCCCCCAATGTAAGCATGTAGATGCATGTACCTGAAAGAAGATATATTTAAACCAATCACTACACTTGACAACTACATCTGAATGTCAGTCCAGCACTGTATGCCGGAATGAATAGAAATCAAAGCCATAGACTCATTGGTTGTAATCGTACCATTTGCAATAGGCATATCACACACATTTGAAAATTGATAAACAGCTTTATCAACTTGAGTATATCATGCATGATTGTGTAATTTGAAATATTTTGGATCAATGGATAATTTATCAAACATGACATCATTGACATGCTCTATCTGTTATCACAAGCACCATCATCCATCAAGCTAACTTCAAGTTTGTCCTTAGATCTACAATGACACCAATTGATTCCAGTGGCCAACATCTGTGGCAATACCTAAGCTGTAAAATAGGTTTCATGAACCAACATTTTTCACCAAAATTGAAATATATCACCAACACAACATGTTAATTAACTCCACAGAGCTTCATTTAATGAGAACACATCAACAGGATCACCACTGATCAGGGTATTTGCTTTATAGTACCTGGAAGAAGAAAGGCATCGACAATAACAGCTTCAAGAACGCTATTCAACGACAAGAAATTCTTCTCATAAATCGAATCAATAGTGACCGTGTTCGGAAGTTTCAATCTCTTATGTTTCTTCTTCAGTTGATTAATACATTCAGGTCGTTTCCTCGAAACACCAATTTTTTGCTGCTCATTCCACGCCTGCACAAAATCAACAAATCAAATAACCACAAAAACACATAAATCACAACACAAATTGAGAAAACCAGATCTGAAAAAACCTGAGAGAGATCGGAGAGTAGAATCGCGGAGGTGACTCCGCTTGAATAAGCGATACAGATCTTGAGAATCCGAGATGCGATCCAACTCCATGCCGGTCCATTCGACTCATCGTTGCCCTCGTCTTTGTCCGGAGATAACACCGATTTTGCGTAATCGATGAACTGAAGGAATGGATCGTCTTGTTCTTCTTCATCTTTGCGATCGATGTCGATGGTTGAATCTTCATGATCTGCCTCGTCGTCGACAAGATCTCGATCGGTAATTGAGATCATTGCATTCAGATCAATGTTTCAAACCCTAAATGTTGAAGCTTGCAATCCAGGATTTCGTGAAATGTGAAGTGCTCGAGTTTTCTCGAAACCGTAGCTTCGAACAACGAATAGCTTGTGGCGGGGTTTTGTGATGGCGGTGAATTTGTAAGTTGAATTGGGCGGGAATATTTTTATTTAAATTGCAAATGTACCCCTTAAGTTTGGAAATTTACTACGGCTGTGATTCAGACCCCCAGCTTGGGGCACCCCAGTGACCCCCAGCGCCACATGGCACTCTGCCAGTGGCTGAAACCAAAGAAAAAAAAAAAAAAAAAAAAAAAAAAACACACAGTTTTTTTGGCCAATCAGGAGTGACCCCCAGTACCCCTACTGGGGGTCTTAAGCTTTATTCAATTTACTAAGCCTCTGTTTGGCAAGTTGGTTCTTGGGCTTTTTTGGCTATTTTAGCCACAAAAGACAAAATAGGCTATTTTAGCCATAACAAACAAAACATCACATCCAACCCATAATCATTACATTCTTCTCTCACAAAAAAACTCAAAAAAGCCAAAAAGTCAAAAAGTCCTTCCCAAACCAAGCTTTTAAGCCCAGGCTAAAATAGCCAAAAAAACCAAAAAGTCAAAAGGCCAACCCACTTCCCAAACGGAGGCTAAGAAAGGAAAATGCTATCAAATAGAGGGGTGTTTTGAGAATATGGTTAAAAACTAACTTTTGACTTTTAACCAAATCTTTTGGCCTTTTCAGAAAGTGATTTGAGAAGTTGGTAAAAATCTGTTTTTTATTACTTTTTGAGTTAATATTTATTTATGATGTCATTTCACAATAAAATGACCAAAATACTCCATTCAACTTAGGGAATTTATATTTTGCCCTAACCCTCAAGATGTAAACATAGAGGATAGTTACGTAATTTCACATCCTGCGTTTTGCACATTTGCCGAATGGTTTTTGTTGCATTTTGTAGCTGCTGTGGCGTTTTTGTAAAGTTGCAAAACGTAACTTTTTACTATGATTCCCAAATGGACACAGAGCTCTTGTAAAGGGCAAATTACATATACACCCCTCCAGGTTTGGTTAAATTACAGATACCCCCCTGAGGTTTCGGAAATTACATCCCGCCCCCTGAGGTTTGTATTTTCATAACAATTTACCCCCTGAGGTTTATATTTCATAACAAATTACCCCCTAATTTCTTATGCAAATATAGCATTCAGGGGGGAATTCGTAATTTCTCAAACCTCAGGGGGGTATCTGTAATTTTGTCAAACCTGGAGGGGTGTATATGTAATTTGCCCTCTTGTAAATTAGGTTGCGTTCAAAAATTGAGGCCCTGTTTGGCAACTGCAAGTCTTAACCATAAAGTTAAAAAATCACTATAAATTATCACATCACTTTCTCAATTTTTCTACACATCTTTTCGTAAAAAATTAAAAAATTACTAAAATATCTTATTCCTAAAGAAGGTCCGAGGCTCCAGTTGCCTTACTTCTCAAATCACAATTTGACAGATTAAAATTCAAAATTTTATTTAGCTTTGGATTTTCAAATTTATATTCAATTCAACCATTTGAAAATTCTTTTCAAAATTAATAACTAAATAAATTTTAAATTTTCAAAAAACCTTTTTAAAACTCATAATTAAACAAGTTTTAAATTTTCAAACTCTTTTTAAAACTCATAACCAAACAAATTTAAATTTTTGCCTTGGTTGGTTTGTGTTTTGATATATTATTTCAAAAATAATTTTTTTGAGAGAATTTAGAAAATTTGTTTGATTATATATTTTGAAAATATTTAGAATTTGGGATTATTTGATATTTTTTTTGTAGTTGAGTAGATAGGTGTGAGAAAAAAAATAATTGAGAAAAATAGATGAGAGAAAAAAAAATGATTGATTGATGTGTGGTAGAAATAAAAGTGATTTTGAAATTTTTTTCTAATTTGTTATGTTCTAGATATGTATAGACGATCCAGTAACTACACATAAATGGTAAACAAAATGTGAAGAAATTAAAAATAAATGTAACAAATATGAAACATTCTAAATGTACGTAGATTGAATGGATATAAATCAGAAAAACAGTTTTAAAATTTTAAAAATGTTTTTACAAACTAATATATGCATATGAAACTCTGCCCTATAGATTATATTAGATCTATGTATAAGGTACATTTAGATTATGTATGTAAAACAAGTAAACAAAATAAAAATAAAAATATATAACAATAAAAAATAAAATTAACTATAATATTGTAAAAAGTTTTGACTACGTATGTAAAAAAAATAAACAAAACTGACTATAATATTGTCAAATATTTTGAGTACAGGACAAAAACAAAACAAAACAAAATAAAATAAAAAACACACAAGATCCAAAAAAAACTTTAATTAAAAACTAGTTTTGAACACTTCTAACCAAACAAATTTTCAATTTACAAATTTCTAAACACTACTGTCAAAATATACAACTCAAAAACTAGTTTCAAAACGAGAAATTATTTAATGTTCCCGAAATACCATATGTTTGTACTCCTTAACCAATCATCATTCAATATGTCCCTCATATTTTTCAATTACTCAACACAATACCCCACCTACCCACCTTCTCCACCAATCACAATGCTATGGAATACCACGTGTCTATACCCCGAAATTATTGAATAATTACCCTTTCAAAATTATTTTCAAAAACTTATATTCCAATATGAATTTCAAAACTAAACCAAATGGTTTTTGACTTTTTACGAAGAGACTTTTTAAAAATAGATAGAATGAGTTGACTTTTTGTAATGTCTTTTTAACTTTTTGAGTAAATATACGTAGGTCTTGTTTGGGAAGTTGGCTATTTTAGTTGATTATTTTACTTTTTGGCTATTTTAGCTTGGCTAAAAAAATTATGTTTGAAAAGTTGGTTTTTTTTTTTGTAATTGATTTGATGGTTGTGAGATAAAAAATGAAATAATTATAAATTTAATGTGATATTTTGTTTTGTTAGTTATTTTAACCTATTTTGTCTTTCAATAAACTATTTTAGCCTAACTCTCCCCTAAACAAAGCCATAATCTTCTCAGATAAAACCTAAATCTCAATCTGAGAGGTACGAGGGTAGAGGTGTTCATAAGGCCTCAAACCCTAACAATGCTAGTCAAAGGAATAAATAAATGAAGAAAAAGTTATTGAAAGTATCAATTAGTGTGTTTGATTTCAATTTTTTGAATTCAGCTTTTAAAACATTGAGTTTTTTGTTTTTTTGTTTTTAGTGAATATTTTTAAAATTTTAAGCAATTTTTTTACTTTTTTAGATGCACCTCACTTAGATGTATCTAAATAATAAAATATTTGTTAAAAATAAATAAATACACAAAAATATGAAAAATATACTATTTTTTTTAATATATATATATATTTGGTATTTAGTGTATTTGTCAAAGATTTTTTTTAACAAATATTATACTTTTTAAGTGTTTTGTATTAAGAAAAATTAGTCTAAGGTCACTCTCTCATTTTTAGTAATAGAAGAGATCTGCAATATTAATTTATAATGTCTAAAGTCCATCAACCCCACAATCCATATATCACAGATAAATTTTATTTTCTCAAATCAAATTGGCTTCTCTCTCTCTTCCTCTCTATCTGCTCTTCCTCCTTGTTAACGAAGAAAGCATTGAACTTGTCAATTTCATCCTCCAACAGCCTCACAAAATCGATCACCTCCTTTGTCACAACCTTCTCCGCTCCACCGTCGTGCATTGTCTGTGTCTGCACCTGTAAACTACAAGATCCTTAATAAGAATAAGGATGCGATCATGGGCTCCAACTAACACGAAAAGTCAATCTATTGAATGATCAAAATGTTTCTTGTTGACCATTCTTCTAAGAGCATTCGTGATAGTGAAACATCAATCAGATTGCAGAGGCATGGCATTATATAAATGATGACTCTGTTACTTTTACATTCTCAATTGTCGTCATTTTTGTAGGTACTAATATGCAATCACATAAATGAATAAGAATGTAATTAATAATATGTTTCAAAAGCTTTACAACCACCAAGCAGCAACTTCAAAGTGATCAACTCTTAGAGGCAAATTGAAAGATAAATATTGCTGTCAAAATGCCTACCAAGACTGTATTTGCCAAGGCCACTGTTGGTAAGGGGCTTGTGAGGCCAAAATTTTGGAGCATTAAAATAAACAAAGGTTGATAAGATGAACACCCATGGTGTGAAGATCTCTTCACCCGTGGCGGTATCGCTGCTTCGTGTATTGGATTGAATTTCTCTGGTTTGATCCAGGCAAATTTTCTAGTTTGAACTGATTTTTCTTTAGGTTGGTCCAGAGAAATTCTCTGGGTTAGACCTAATTTTCTCTGGTTTCAATAGAATTTTCTCTAGGTTGGTCTAGAGAAATTCTTTAGTTTGAACTGAATTTTCTCTAAGTTGGTCCAAAGAAATTCTCTGGTTTTGACTGAATTTTCTCTGGTTTGGGCCAGAGAAATTCTCTGGTTTCGATTGAAATTCCTCTAGATTGATTTGAGAGACCTTAGACATTATAAAATCATTGGATGTCCTTTATGCTATAAAATCTTAATATCAGGGACAAAAAAAAAAAAAAAAATCTCCTTTATGCTAGTGCACCTAAATTTTTTTTAAAAAAATTACTAAAAATATTAAAAAAATTCATTGAAACATTAAAATACGAAAAATAAAAAAATAAATTTTTTCTGAAATCCATAACCAAACAAGTTGGTACCTCAAAAATTCAAGAGATGGGGGTATTGGTTTGAGGTGACTGTTTGTTATGAGGGTCCGAATTTGAAGGGGGTTTGTTTGGTACGAGGTGTTGATGGATTGTTAAGACCAGTGTTTTTGGGTGTTGGGGGTGATTTTATTGTTTATTCAGTTGATTTCTCTTCAACCATGGTATAATGCTAGTAGATGATTGGCATGCTTTTCGGTCCCATCCTAATTGAAATTGTCTAGTTTGCTTTGATGTTTTGACACTCACCTCCAGTGGCGGAGCCAATAAATTAAATCAGAGGGGACACTTATTAATTATAACATTGAAAATTTTTACAAAATATTTCATATAAATTTTTATGATTGACTTCAAGAAACATAAATACATATATATTATTTGTAATTAGTATATCATGGACAATATATAAAAAAAAAGTCATGGATATAAGTTTAAAATAAATTATATAATGATAAAATAAATTTTTATACAAAATTTCAATAAAAATTCAATATAATAGTAATATCACGTCATCATTGACATATAATATCACCAACTAATAGTAAAGAAACACATAGAGGATAAACCCCGCATGTCAAATGTACCTAACAATTCAATAAATTCCGAATTTTTATTGAGATTAATTATAATTGTATGTCAATAATGATAGATATCATGATTGTATTGAAATTTTCATAGATAATAATATGACTTATCGTAATATCTTTATTTTTAATAAAAAAAACAATCATTATTATTCTCATAATTTTAAAAATGTCATTGATATTTCACTGTAAATAATATTTTATAATTTTTTTTGTTTAAAATATTTTCTTTATATTTACACACACACAAAAAAAAAATTATTCCAAAATCCGGGGGGAGGGGGGCACGTGACCCCGTGGTCTAGCTGTGGCTCCGCCACTGCTCGTCTCCCTTTATTGATGTTCATATTTGTATTTTGTACATCTGATTTTTATCAATAAATTATTTTTCTAATAAAAAAAAGGACCTAACCTGAATACATGTTAGTATGAAGTAAATAAATAAATAAACATCAATTAAGTTCGACCATGTGGTTGTATATTTTGAAAATAATTTTTAGATAATTTATAAAAAAAAAAAAGTATAGTTGAATAAATGGGTGTGAGAAAAAATTAATTCATTAATGTGTAGAATATGAGAGGAGAGATGAGAGAGAAATCAATTTTAAAATCAATTTTTCAAACATTGTAAACCAAACAATATTTTAAGATTTTTCATTTCAAAAATTGATTTGAAAATGTAACCAAACACAACAAATTTTTTTCTCCCAAAAAATAAGCTCGCGTGTTCCACTTAAATTAGCCGTTTTAAATGTTATTTTTTTATAGTTAGATGTTTGATAGCGTTTAGTTTCGTTTTCAAATCACAATTTAAATAAAAAAATATAAAAATTTCTTTCAAAACTAATAACTAGACAAAATTTTTAAAACTCTTTTAAAAAATTTATCTAAAAAAACTTATAACTAAACAAGTTTTCAAAACTCTTTACAAAATTCTATTTAAAAAAAAATCAATTTTTTTATTTTGTTCTTTAATTTTTTTGATGTTTTTTTCTCCAATTTTTTTCTTATTTTTGGAAAAACTATTTTTATTTTTTCAAAAAAATATTTTGTTATTTTTTTAACTGTTGGCCAAATAATTTGTTATGATTTAGATATATATTGGTGATCTAACTTTGTTCAAAATTTAAAAATATTTTAGAAATAAAATAAAATATTAAACATAAAAAATAAAATAATGTTTAAAATAAAAAATAAAATATTTAAATATTTTTAAAAAATTTTAAATTTTTTAAAAATAACTTCTTTCTAAATTTTTTTAAATAAATTTAAAAAATAAAAAATTATTTTGATCAAAATAAAATTAATAAATATTTTTTTACAAAAATAAAAAATCAATGAAAATAGTTTTTAAACAATTTTCAAAACTTATAACCAAACAAGTTTTTAAAATATATAACTCAAAAATTAGTTTTAAGACTTTTTTTAAAACTTATAACTAAATAAATTTTTTCTTTTCAAAACTTATTTAAAAATTTTATTTTTCAAAATACAACTCAAAATTCAATTAAAAACTTAAACAAAATGGAGCCTTTGTCTTTCTTTTTCAATGCTCGAGACAAATTGAACTTGATACAATTCTATATTTTCAACAACATAGTTGTTATTATTGAGTTCTATATTTTCAATGCTCTATAGGCCTTGTGACCTCTTCATTTTTTTTTTCATTTTTTTATAGTATAAATTATATTGGCCACTCCTGCAACTTGTTAAAAATATAAAACTTTTCGAAATTACACCGACATTTCCATATTTGAAAAAGTATGTAATATACCGTTTATTAATAACGAGGTTAGTTTGATTGGGCAAAATTCTTCCATCTTATTAGGAGGTTAGTATTTCGAATCTCACTACTTGTATGTGAGTTTTATTCTCCGTATATTAATTGAGATTTTCTCTCCAATTTTGAGATTTTTTTGTAAAAAAAATTATATTATATTTAATTTTCATTATTATAATTATAATTCGTTAAATTTCATTATAATATAATCAAATAAAAAATAATAATTAGGAAATGCAATGATATGTGATGTACAAAATGTCCCTTTTTAAGTGCAATGAATCTCAACTTGCCTTGACACGTATTTTTTTTTTTTTTTTTTTGGAGTATATCAAACAAGTAGAGGATAGAAACAGTAATATTATAAAGGAGGATGCACCAATAAATCCCAAATTAATAACTTATACACTGTTTAGTCCTAAAAGTTTTCTTATAGACTGAAAGGTCCCATTACAATGTTTCAAACATCAGATTAATGTTTCGAACATTATATTTCGAACATTAGATTAATGTTTCGAACATTAGATTTCGAACATCAGATTAATGTTTCAAACATTAGATTGATGTGCAAATGGGACTAAATGGAGCATAAGAAAACTTTTAGGACTAAATGGTTCAACTTTTCAGAAAGTAGGACTTATGGGTAAATTTTCCTATTATAAATTCAGACTCAACTATTCAAAAATAATCTAAAATTATCATTTTGTAATTAAGATTTATTCTACATATTAACCCTACACTACATAAATTAAATCTCTTCACCACACAATCACTCACTCAGAAAATTCTGGATGGATAAGTCAGGGACAATAGTATTTTTTGGGTAGAAAAATAATTTCAAAATGATAATAATACAAGTTTTTATTACATAAATTTATACATGAACAACTTGTACTTCTATCATCTTGAAGTTATTTTAGCCTATTTTGAGAAGTAGATTAAATTTTTAAAAAAATATACAAAAAAAAAAAGAAAGATAATGTGACATTAAAAAATTAAAAAAATAAAAAAACTGATTTTTAACCGTATTACCAAATCCATTTTTAAAAAAATTCTCCCTCTTTTTTTTTTTTTTTTTTCACTTTTTATGTTTCGCGGATAATGTTTGCCCTTAGATTTCAGCATATCTCGTTGTGGAACCACAAAAAGCTACCGTTGTGATGATTAGTTACCAATAGATCGTCATGACCATTTCACTCCTTATATCTCCGCAATTATTTTCAAGATGTAAGTTAGATTTGTTGTATATTGGAAATGACTTCAAGTGTATCAAAATTTTCAAAATAACGCAAATTATGTTTTAAAGACAATGCCCTTTGTGGGGCTGATAAAATGATTACCAAAGACGGTAAATAGAGTATTCAAACCCAGTTTATTAGAACAATTTTTTTTATAGGAAAATAATCTGAAATAAAATGATGTGTGGCTGATGATGAAAGATGAGAAAAATGGAGAAAACATTTACTCTGTTTGGTTTTAGTTTTCAGAATTTTCTTTTCAGAAAATTCTAGGCCGTGTTTGGTGTAGCTCTGGAATCTTAATTCCGTCCTTACACGCGAAGCCTTTGTTTAAATGGAGTTTTCAAAAACTAATTATAACCTCCTATTTCAAAACACTTTTCACAACACGTTTGGTAGAGCTCCTCTCAGTCAGTTTTCAAAAAATTTTGGGTCTCTTCAGTCGTCTCCTCAAAAGTCTGGCCGGTCGTCTGGAACCAATTTTTTTGTTTTTTTTTTAGGAATTGACACCTGGTATCTAAAAAAAAAAAAAAAAAAAAACTTATATTTATTTTTGATATTTTTTAAATATAAAAATTATATTTTTTAGACAAAAATGACAAATTCTTTGGACATTTATTTTAAATTAAAAAAAATTAAATAAAAATTATTTTGTCCTTGTAATTTTTTAAAAATAAAAAATCATTTTTAAACAAAACAATTAAAAAAAAGTTCTAACAAAATATACAATCAAAAATAATATTAAAGCACTAGGTGAATATTTTTTTTAACAAATAACATATATTTTTTAATATTTTAAATAAAAAATATTTTCGAATTTTTTTTAATTTTTTAAATAAAAAAATATTTTGTTCAATAATTATTTTTTCGAATTGAATTTTAAAAAGAATTTGGTTTTGAGTTTTGAATAGAATTTTCAATAGAGTTTTGAGTTGTGTATTTGGTTATGAGTTATAAGTTTTAGAATTTTTTTTTTCAAAACTCATAACCAAACAACTTTTCTCATTACATCAAAAATTTAAAACTCATAACCAAACAAATTTTCTCTTTTTAGATCATAATTCTAAAACTCACAAATTTAAAATATAACTCTATCTCAAATCATAATTCTAAAACTCTACAAAACATTACCCTAGTTTTTCATTTTTCGTATTTTTTGTTTTCACTAATTTTTTTAATATTTTAAGTAATTTTTTTTTAAATTTTTTTTAGACATACCTAACGTAAATACACTTAAAAAGTATAATATTTATGAATTTTTTTAAAAAAAATTCATTAAATAAAAAAAATACAAAAAAATTATGAAAATTCATTACATTTTCATATTTTTTGTGTATTTATTAATTTTTTAAAATATTTTTTCACAAATATTTTACTATTTAAATACATCTAAATAAAGTGTATCTAAAAGATTAAAAATTATTTAAAAATTTAAAAATATTCGATGAAAACAAAAAAAAAAGAAAAATAAAAAATTAAATTTTAAAAATTGAAACCAAACAGACTCGTACCGCGAGATCATCCTTCTTGAAATGATTTTTTTCTCCTTTAATAAAATGATGAAAAGTGTGAATAGGACATTTAATTAAAAAATATATAAAAACTATTTTGGATTGTATTTGAGAATAGAATTGTATTTTGAGTTTATGAGTTTTGAAATTATGATTTGAAAAAAGAAATTTGTTTAGTTATGAATTTTGAAAAGACTTTTGTCAATTTGGTCTAAAAACATAATTTCTATATTTAAAAAATATCAAAACAAAAATACAAATTTTTTTCTCCAAATAATAGCTGGCGATTGACAATTGTAAAAAAAAAGAATATTGTTCCGATCAACCGGATAAACTAAAAATTCAAAAATTATATGATTTATCAAACATATTTTCAAAATGTGTTTTAAAATTAATTTAAAAACTTAAACCAAATATAACAATAGAATATAAGGGTAAAATTAATTTAAAAAAATTAAACGAAACGCATTCTGTTTCTCATTCTCCACATCTAACCACCAACAAATACATTTTATGTTGGCATATTACTCATTAATGCAAACGCTTTGTTTGTTAATAGGTTGTTTTAGGCCTAGTTTGAGAAGACTAAATAAGTGTATTTTTTAATTTTTTATGAAATATGGATTGGGTTTGGGTTGAGTTTGAAGTGATGTGTTAGAGAGGTGATGTGACTTAAATAAGATGATGTGACTTAAATAAGATAGTGACTTTTTGACTTTTTATCTTTTTTCAATCATGCTAAACTTGGCCTTAGTGAAAAAGTAAAAATTTATTATAAATAGTCACGTTCTCTTATTATTTTTATGTATATTTTTTTAAAAATTAATTAAAATAATTAATTTTTAAATGAACCTTAAATCTTTATCCGGTCCTTAAACATATATATATATATATATATATTGTAATAAAAAAGAGAATAGGTGATGCAAAATAGTAATAAATTACATCAATGTCAAATCATTTTAAATTTTGGTGCTCCTAGTCTTGGCCTATTTTCTATCATAAATTTTTCCTCAGATTCCATGCATGGGTAGTTTTGCGGAGGACTCGCCGACTTGGGCTGGGGCTCATATGCTTCTTCTGACAGATATAAAAGAGGTCACATCTACCGCCTCTACTCTACTCATTCCCACGTTGAAATTCTCATCGAATTTTATCATTATAACAGAATCTCTCTCTCTCTCTCTCTCTCTCCGTCTGTGTGAGTCCCAAGAGACAGTTAAAACATGCTATTTACAGAGGTTTCTACACTCATCTTCGTACGAGTATCGGCTTTTCATTGTAAAACTCAGACAATATACGCTTAAAAGAAAAAAAAGGAAAAACAAAGAAATCACTTTTAATGATTAAAATATTAATTTTTAATTATTTATCTTTGGTCGCCAATGAAATTTTGCGATTAAAATTTTGATCGTTTCATTTGTCATCAAAATTTTGTCGAGAAAAGTCTTAAAAAGTTTTGTCAACTAAAAAATTTTTGATCGACAAAAAACAAGTCTTTAGCAACTAAAATAGTGAATTATATTTTTTTAAAATCATACATTTACCAACTAATGTTTTAGTTGCCAATACCTTCAAGGAATCGTCGACCAACACCTTTAGTCGCCAAAATCTTCAAATGTGAAGAAAAAAAAAATTGTTGTAGAACAATTTGATCCACTCTTGTAGAGACTTGAACCGCCAATCTCCCATACTATAAACCTTATGCATCACACTTTTCCCACTACGCTTTTGTAGCACCACATGATTATTTTTGTAATATATATTATTTATATAGTACATACACCCATATTAATATAAAAGTACATGTATAAACGTAATTATATTATTACATAATTTATGTAAAATAAACTATTTAGTAGCAAAATAAAAAAGCGACCAAAATAATTTTAGTTGCTAAAAATGACCACTTTTGATGACTAAACTTATTTTTTTGTCCCTCATTGTAGACTTTTGGTTACTAAAATTATTTTAGTCGGTAAAACTCATATAATTAGCGACCAAATTTATTTTTAGTGGCCAATTGTAAACTTTTGGCTACTAAATTGTTTTAGTCACCAAAAAGCTTTACTGTGGGCCACTAAAATTTTTTTAATCACTAAGACCCATATAATCAGCGACCAAACTTATTTTTAGTCGCCAATTGCAGACTTTTGGCTACTAAAATTGTTTTGTCGCCAAAAAACTTTACTTTTGGCTACTAATGTTGTTTTGGTCGCGGAAAGCTATACTTTCAGCGACCAAATTTTTTTTAGTCAGAAAATTTGGTCGCCGAACGTGCTTTTTCCTATAGTGATAATTTCTATCAATAATGTGTAAGTGCTCTAATGTAATTCTAATAATGTGAAAAATACCTATGTAAAAATGGGATCTATACTCTTCTCTCTATATCTCTCTTTTCTCTCTCTTTTATCTCATTAGAGCTTCATTTAGAATTTTTAAATTAGAGCTATGTATCATTACTCAATTTCTATTTGAAATGGCTTAGACCTTTTTTTTTTTTTAATTAGGGCAAATTATTGACACTTTTTATGAGATTTGGCAAATTACTGACACCTCTTTTGAGATTTGATTAAATTACATATTTTTTTAAAAAAAATTTAGAAATTACATTTTGCCATCCGAAATTTATATTTGCATAACAATTTAACCCCTACCATTAACTAAACATTAAGAATGTTAGCTAACATTATCAAAATATAAATTGATGAACGATGTCGTCCTTGTTATAATCCATTTGATAAATCAACAGAATTTACAAAAAAATTACGTTAGATGGAAAAAAAAAAGTTTTTGAAACCATGTTTAATTTGTTGTTTAGAAAAAAATTTCAAAATTAAAAAAAAAACTAATTTAATAAAAATAAATATGAAAAAAATTATTTAATTTGTAAAAATTGTTTCTAACCACTCAAAAGATAAAATTATATAAAAATAATAATTATTTTTTATTTATTAACCAAATTAATTTTAAATTTTTTTTAAAAAAAAATTGAAAATAAATTTCCAAAAATCAAACCAAACATATTCTAAGAATTTTTGATAAGCGATTTCTTGTGTTTTTAACTTATTTAATTATTTGTTAATTTTATGATATTTTCACCGTTTGACACCACAACGGGAAATTATTCAATAATCTCAGAACACCACGTGGTCATCCTTCAAATCAATAACCAATTACTTAACCTCATGTTATTCCCATATTCGCAACATAAATCGTGGGCCCCTGCCTCTCTCTACCAATCAAAACCTTATGGAGTACCACGTGTCCATATTCCGGGAATACTGAATAATCACTCACAATACTACAACATATAAGAGTTTTAGAGACTAATTTTTTGGATCTCTAAAAGTAAAAATTTTGTTGCAAAAGACATTTAGAGACTAATTTCTATCGTTGTGAGTATAGTCGCTAAAAGATCGCCTTAAAAAGTAGAAAATAAGGCTTTTAGCGATAAAATTTCAAAAATGACAATAATAAATACACTTTTAGAGACAAAATAATTTGGTCTCAAAATGGTTTATTTTTTGAGGCAAAATTTGATACCAAAAAGATAACAATTAATCACTAATGTTTAATTTTCGTTGCTAAAAATATAATAATGACATTTTTCGCAACAAAAATATTTGGTCACCTAAAAATAATTTTGTCTCTAAATTTTGGTCTTTAAAACCTTAATTTTTTGTAGTGTGACAAGTGTTTTTCCATTTTAATTATGCATTTTATAACTTATTTAAAAATGATAATTTAGCTAAACCTCAAGGGGAATCTGTAATTTAGCTAAACCTCAGGAGAGAATCTGTAATTTAACTAAACCTCAAGGGGGTATAGGTAATTTGTCCTTATTTGTCAAAAAGACATTTTAGTTAATTTATGATATCCCTTAACGCGCGTTAATTGCGATGGGCCGGGATGTAATTTTTTGAAACCTTAGGGGGGAATCTATAATTTCGTTAAACTTCAAGGGAGGTGTAGGTAATTTGCCCTTTTTATTATTGAAAAGGTAAAAATTTTATTAAAACATAAAATTAAAGAGATACGAAGTAATGAAATGTACAGAGAGATTCAAAGAATACGGAAACTGCCTTAGTATTGTTGTTCGCATCCACACAACTAACCCCTCCGTCTTACAAGATGGTTAAGACTTGAGTTGGTCTTCTTCATAAGCTTTGTTTGTTTTGACAGTAAATATTTGTTTTAAAAAGTTTTCTCAAAGGTAACATTTTAATTATGTATTGTTAGTAGTTGTGGAGCATTAGGGAGGTGGTGGTGGTGACAATAGTGATGTCATTGTTAAATGTCTAGTTCAAAATATGTTTTTCATATTAGGAAAAAAAAAAATTATGTTCAAATTAATTTATGTTTTTGTTAATTGTGAAAAATATTTTTGTTTTTTTGGTTGTACCGAGTACCAACAAATGACAGCCTACACAAATGGAGTAGACATTTTTTTTTCTACCTCATCTCTCTTTTGAAAATCTTGTGAGTGTTTGAAGATTTTTGTGTTATAAAATTATGATGTTGTTCGATTAGAATAAGATATACTACATCTCAAGTAAGAAGTAAAATGTGTACCGTTTTTCTTGAACAATTTTTGCATTGTTAATTTCGATTTTGTACCAAAATAATATTCCATCGACAACAATAAAATTTTCTTATTTTCTTCACTTGATTTTAGTGTTTTTGGATACACCAAATCAGAGATTTTCGTTGTTATTGTTAATTTCAATTTCATACCAAAACAATGTAAAATTGATGACAATAGTAAAATTTTCATATTTTCTCCTCTTAATCCAAGTGGGTGTTTGGAAAATGGGTTTTTATGTAGATTTTTTTAGTTATAAGATATTATTGGAGAAATTTTTTTTTGTATTTGGAAAGATAATTGTGTTTTTTTATGATTTGATGTGATGTTTGTAAGAAAAAAAATAAAATAATTATGGAGTTAGATGTGATATTTTGTTTAAATGTGTTTTTTTTAATTTTACAAAAAATTTGTCTTTTATTAAAAAAAACAAAAAAAAACTTAAACCCAAACTTCCCAAATCCGTGTTTTTGGCAAATCAAATTAGAGACTCTTTGTTATTGAGATCGTTACGAGTTGACTGATGTGAATCTTTGCAGCAAAAATAGTACAAACAAAACATAATTATAAATTGGAAGACTACTTTCCAAGCAAAAACAATTAGGACGTGATTGGAAACAGGCAAATCAACAAAACCCTAAAGTATTCGTATATGATTGAAATATGTTCCATCCTTATGTGTGGATAACATTACAAACCAGTTGAGTTTTTGAATGTTCAAACTCGTTTATTAAGATTTAGTTGAGTTTGAGTTTGAGCTGAACTCTAGTTGTGTTTCAAAAATCAAGTTTAAGTTCGGCTTGTCAAATATTTGTTGAACTTAAGCTCGACTCGAGCTCGCTCGATTATATAAAAGAGTCGAGTTCGAGCTTGGGTTGTTTGAAAAAAAAAATTAAATTAATTTACTTATTATGATAAAAAAAAATATACAAAATTATGAGTAAAATTTATAATAATACTTATATTAATAATAAATTTCATCAATCAAATATGTAAATTTACACAAATACCAAACATAAATAAAAAATAAAATAGATTATTGAAAATTTATTTATTTATTTTTATATTTACGAGCCTTATAAAGCTAAGCTTAGGACTACTCGAGCTCGATTAATAAATGAGCCTAAAAATTGAACTCGAGCTCATTCATTTAGTAAACGAGTTGAGTTCAAAAGAGTTTTAAATGAGCTGAGCTCAAACTGTTCATGAACAGTTTGATTCATTTGCAGCCCTATGTGTAGCCAACCCTTTTCACATGGTCCCTTCCAATTTAGAATTTTTTCCTTTTACATTTATTTTGAACTTTTTTGGTAATAAGTCCCTTAATTTCAAACTTTATTGCTAAAAGGACAAGCTAAAAACATTTAATTTATTAATGACAAAGTTCAAAATATTTTTAAAATATGACAATAATACTCTCAACTTTTATAATTTCTTACATTACCATAACCATCACCGACCATTGCCGACCACAATTGATCACCACGGCCAGTGATAATTTTTCGGTGACCACTGTCGGTCGCAGAAAATTTTTCAGTAAAAATTTTCAGTGGTAGTAAAATTTTACTCTTTTAATTTGGACAGCAAAATTTTACTATTTACTTTAAATACATAAATAGCGAATTTTTTCCATTGTTATCACTAACAAACGCACTTACTGTAATTATTACCATTATTCATATAGATATAATGAGAAATCAGCCAAAACATTGAATTAATAACATTATCAGTAAAATTAGAGTAAAATTTTACTGTTTCGCTATTGAACATACTAAAATAACATTTTCATTTGAGATCTCAAAATCAATATTCAAGCTGATAATGACAAAAAAATGCACTAAAATGAAAATATATACATATAGAAAGAGAAAAAGATAAAGAAATAGAGAGATAGAGAGAGCACATATATTGCTTCAGGTTTAGTTCAAACCAGAGTATAATTTTACTGTCTGAAAAACAGAGCATCATGAGGAGACAAAGAGAATGAGAGGGAGAGAATATAGATCTGAGATGATAAATCTCAGATGAGGTCGTCAATCTCAGATCTGAAGTCTTGAAGGTGAAAGATGACGATTGTGGTTGTTGGTGTTACAGTGACATCAAATGTCGCCAGTGGTTGAGATGGTGGTGGTGACGAACGGTAGAGGTAGTGGAGACGGTGGTGATGATGGTGAAGAGAGCTCTTAGAAAGAGATAGAGAGAAAAAAACATGCGTGTGTGTGTGTATGTGTGCGTGAGAGAGAGAGAGAGAGAGAGAGAGAGGAAAACGATAAAGAGAGAGAGAGAGAGAGAGAGAGAGAGTGTGTATATGTGTGTGTGTGTGTGTGTGTGAAGGGGTAAATTTGTCACACAAAATATAAATCTGATATTTTTTTTCATGCTTACAAGATTTCTTTATTTTGAAGGAGTTTATGAATCAAAAAATTAGAATTCGTCATTTTCGAGAAAAACAGGCTCTATTAAGAAGTTAAGGCCGAAAATTCCCCCCAAAAGGGTAAATTATTAACAAGTCCTACTTTTGAGACTTATTACCCATTAAGCCCTATTGATAAATTTTTTTGATCAGCAAAAGAAGAAAATTTATTGATGATAATAATTTGATTACATCAACAAAGAAAATGATGAAAGAAAATGAGTGCAAAAAGTATCAAAGCGAACACAATGACCCCAACTAGGTTGGCACCCAAATGCACGCCCAACCATTTGCTAATACACCATCAAGTTGATGAGAAACCAATCACAGCCATAATGCAACCACAATACAACTAAGTACTCCAAGGAAGAACCCTTGTAACCTCAAAAAAGACCCCCTAACAAACTGAGCACACTGTATAAGCATAGCAACCAGCCATAGCAGAGTAGAAACAACTTTTCACAATAGAAAAAACAGACTATCGCAACAAAGATAGCAACAAAGACATAGCAGAATAGCAACAGAGGTAACAACAGAAAAAACAGACTATCACAACAGCTAGCCATAGCACAATAGTAGCAGAGGTAACATCCATTCAAACTTCAACAAGCACCTACCACCTCCAACCCTTAGAGGTTTTGTCTCACCCATTTTATTTTTGAGACAATCTCTTGAATGGAATAGAAACACCCCATATCATAAAACTTCAATCACATGGCCACTCTAATTTTTATTAACTCACACAAATCATCAATGGCAATTTGAGTATTGTTAAAGATACAATCATTTCTATATATCCACAATGACCAAACAACAGAAATAAGAACAGCTCCCTAAACTTTCTTTTCCTTTTTCCTAAACTACCACTCCAACCACTATTGCATCAAATCTTCAAAAGATCCTGATATCATCTATTGAATTCCCCACCAGGCCATGATGTTTGACCAAACATGCCACACAAATCAGCAAGACAAAAGGAGATGATTAAAAATTTCCACCCCAGCTTTGCACAACATGTAGGGCAAAATCCCATTACCTCTCAAAGCTCCAATTTTACTATAGAAGTGATAAATTTAACAAGTGCTAAATTTATCAGTCTCTCTTATTTTTATGAATAAATTTACAGTGATAAATTTATTAGTCAAAATCTATAGATAAATAAGTTTAATTAATAAGAATGATTGGTAAATAGCTGAAAAAAAAATCTCATACTTCTGGAAATACAAAACATATTTCCTTGTTGCTTTTCACCACCTCCACCTTGTTTAGGAACACTTGGCACTTTGTTATAGTAGTTGCCAGACGACTTTTTAGGTTTATTTAAAAGATAGACAATAGTTTTACCCGAGCATGTTTGTGATTAGGATGTTCTCTTCAAGCTTATTCTTGCAATCCTCCCTAGAAACGAAAGCATCCGTCACCTTTCATGGTAATTAGACCACAAATTTTGATATGTACACTCCACCTAATCACTAAGATAGAACATCTTGCACATCCCAATCCACCCTACTTTTGTTTTCTTTGTCGGTTTCGTCACTCACACCACGTGGTGCTTCCTCTATTTTGATTGACATGATATTAGAACTTTAAAATTATTAGAATTTGGAGTTAAAACACTTATAAATGCAAGGAAATGGATTGAGAAATTGGTATTTTTAAATCCTGCTGGTAAATTATCAACTTTTAACTTATAAAATGCTTTTCCAAACAGGTCCGTGATGCTTTTAGTTTAAGCCAAATCTATTATGAAATATAGAACTTCATCTAATCATTTGCATAACTAAGTTGACTCTTTACAAAACTTCATTTAATTAATTTGGCTTCTTCTAATTGAGGCTAGAATTAAGATAATTTCTTTTATTTATAGAAGTGTTATTGGAAAATCAATGTTGTTAGGAACCATATTTCTCACATCCTGGAGCTTTATTTTGCATTTGATGAATTGGGGTTGAGTCTAAAAATTGTGTATGAACTATGAAGGCAATGCAACGCGTGCCTTCATGACCGGCTTCCATTAAACTGGGTGACAAATCCCCCTTTGGCTCTATTAGATTTGCTTAGTTTCTCTGAGTAGGGGCTGGTTCTTTCCCTTGTTCTTCCAAATTTCTCTGATAAAAAAAAGAAAAAAGAAAAAAAAGAAAGCACTATGAAGGCAATGGATGGGAAATAATTAGTAGTAGTAGAATACATGATGATGTACTAGCCCATGATACATGTATGCACATTTATTTGGCTAAAGTTATAATAAGAGATGTGAAAAGTCGACACAAAAAGGCCTAGGGATAAGCATGGTTCGGATTGAACTGGATTGGGACAAAAGTAGGACCAATCCATTAGCTATGATTCCTAAAAAATTAAAACCAATTCAATCCGTTTAAATCGTGGAATCAATCCGAATTAATCCATTTAAACACAGATTTGATCGGTTTAGTATCACGGACTCACATAATTAAATAACAAAAAAATATAGAACATTTTAATTTCATAAAAATATAAATATAGCATCATATTAGTTCCACAATAATAGCATGCCTTTCCATAATAGCGACATATTGTTCTAGAATTTAAACAACCATAAGAAAATTGATTCCATTATAAGTATTTAGACTATTACAGATTAAAACTAAAAACTAACAAACAAAAACAATAAAAGAATATACTATACAAGTTTAGGTTTTATATAGAATAAAAGAAGATACTATGCGGGCAGGTATATAATATAAATATAGACTATTTGCATACAGTCCCAATCGGTTCTAATCCGGAACCATTGGGTTCAATCCGGAACCGATCCGTAGACTATGAATTTTTAATTTTTCAATCCGAAATCGAACCACAGATTCAAAAAAACAATCCAAACTTAGATTACAAATTTCACAAATTTTTTATTCAGTCCTAAAAAAACCAACAGTAACAAGGCAGAATCCAAACACTACCTCCAAAACTGCCTTACTTTTAGAGTGATGATGACATCATAAAATTCCTCTACCACTGCACATATTACTCGTATGTCGGCTTAGACAAGTGAATGAATAGAAAATAGAGTATGAAAAAAACAGTATGTTGGTACAAGAAATCTTATCCAAACACATTAACTATCAAATAAGGTTAATTTAGTTGGTCAAAATTATCGTATTTTATTAAAAAAATAAGTAGTTCAAATTTTATCATAGGCAAGATTTCATTTTTTTTTTTTTTTGATAACTCAGGGTGTCCGGACCAACTTGCGCGTACCTCAACTAATATCAATCTCACCGTCCATTAACGGGGGCACATTTAAAGTTAGAGCAAAACTCTGTATGGATAGATAAAACTTCATGTTTTCCTAGCATAATAAAAGAAAGGAAAAAAAAAAGTTCAAAGCATATGAATTTTTTTTTAACAAAGAAACCTTTTCAAAATTGTGGTTTTAAGTGATAAAACACTAATGAGCTCTTCAGTGTTTGAGAGGGACAACAATACATACATATCCATCAAATGATTACAAATCACTGCATAACATTATTGATAGTGGTGCACCACACGAAAATAATTTAATACTAATAGTATAGGATTCTACAGATATACAACTTTTTTCATTCTCACCTTTCACTTGGTCAAAAATAAATAAATAAATAAACTAAACTAACTTGTAAAAATTGAGAGTCATATATATATATATATATTAATGTTTTACTTTTTGAAAAACATTTAAAAAAAACTTATTTGGCCAATTGTTTTAAAAAAAAAATTGAATTTTTTTCTTCTAAAAACAACCCTTTTTAAAAATCCTAAAAAGTTATTTTTTGAATACAAAAGAAAAAAAAATTAAGAAAAACCTTCAATATTTGAAAAATATTTTCACACAAACATAAAAAAGATAAGTTTTTATTCAAACTTTCCATCATTTTTGTTTTTGAAAAAATAGAAAACAAAAAAACAGAAAAAAAAAACCGAAAACACAACCAACCAATAGATTAATCAAGTTTGGGTGTAATCTAACTGTACGGTTAGGATAATCCCTTGTATATAAAGAGCATTGGGTAGGAGGTGGGGTGTGGCAACTAGCTCATTTTAGAAAGATTCACTCTTATTGCAAAAGATATATATATATATATATATGATGGATGACAAGATGGGGAACAAGGTTGTGATAAGGGAATTCAATGAAGACAAAGATGTTGAAGTGGTGATGAAGCTTGAGAAGAACTGTGATCAAGCCGGCTCTCAGAATGGGATCTCCACAATCACTAACACAAAGGGTGATCCCTTGAGTAGGGTTAGGTTCTACCATGTTCATGTTATGCTGGTGGGTATTTTCAGTTTTGATACAACCAAACATGTCTTGTTTCTCCATGCATGATTCCAAGAAATTCCACTGTTTGGTTTAGTTTTTTGAATTTATTTTAAAAAATACTAAAACTAGTTTAGCAAAAGAAATGCCGAATTAGTTTGAAAATGATACAAAAACGATGAAAATTTCGTTCGATTTCATCAAACTAGTTTTTAATTTTTTTTGGAATGTTTTTCACAAAGTAGATTTTGAAAACTAAACCAAACATAAATGACTAGTTTTGGCGACAATGTCAAAATTTAGAAGCTAGGTACAGACATACATTAATAAGAATGGTTGAGCAGGAAATGCATCATTGCTGGAGAACGTCATCCCAGCAAGGCTGGCACATGCTCCAAGCCAATCCTATGCAATGTTGCTCAAATTAAGAAAAAAAGAGAGTACACTTTCGACCATAGATAAATCATTTTTGTTGCAAAAAACGCAGGCAAAGACTTTTGCTGACGCATTTTTTAAGAAACAAGTTGTTGTTGTTGTTGTTGTTGTAGTGATGCTAGGTAATCCTTGTCCCCTCGATATAGTTCACAAATAATGCATATATCTATATGTGTGTGTGTGTGTGTGTGTGTGTGGGTGTGAATTATGATAACACTAAAACTATGGAGTGCACATACAGGTTGCTGAGCTGCACAAAAATGGAGAGCTTGTTGGAATGGTTAGAGGATGCATCAAGTATGTGGCGACTAGATTTTGGGGAGGACATGTCAAGTTGGGCTGCATACTGGGCCTTCGGGTCTCTCCTAGACACCGGTACTCTCTCTCTCTCTCTCTCCCTCTCTCCAAGTGATGGAGTTTCACCATGATTGAAACAAGGTGATTTACATGAGTAAAATCATGAAGGCGATATGGAAGTTCTGTCTCAAATACCAAAGAATGCAAATTTGATGTTTGGGAAATTTGAATTCATATGTAAGGTAAAAGATGTCAAACAGAATAATTTGATATATGATTAGTGTAAAAGGTATAAATCATGATATATAAAGCAAAAAAATTATATAAAATGCGACATATTCATATATATTTATTTCAAACCAAAAATAATGTCATATTATTTTAAAAAATCACTCTCATATCATTATGTGAGATGTTTTATATAAGTTTTATAATTTTTTTCTTATTCATATGAATTGTTTTTATCAGTGAGATCGATTTCAAATACTAAAGTTCCATTATTGTACATTATATATGTGAGTAAAAAAAGTTTGCATTACATTTGTCTTTTTCATCACATGTAATTAACTACTTTAACTACTTTAATCACTTTATTTTATATTAATATGAAAAAAAAATGTTTTAGAGATTCAAAAATTTTTTTTTTTCTCATTAAATCATTATTCTTTGATTCTTCATATGAAGCATGTATATGATTTTTTATTTTATTTTATGTAGGAGGATGGGAATTGGATTAAAACTTGTCCAATCAATTGAAGAATGGATGATGAGAAATGGTGCACAATACACTTTCCTAGCCACTGAGGAGAAAAATGTAGCCTCAAGAAACCTCTTCGCTCTGAGATGCAACTACATAAAATCTAGCTCACTAGTTATCTATCTTCAACCAGCTAGTTTGCTGCCCAAAAACCGACCTCATGATCATCAAGACATAAAAATAGAGAAATTGTCCATAGACCAAGCCATTCTCATCTACAAGAACCATCTCCCATCCAAAGAAATTTATCCCACCGACATCGACACAATCCTCAAGGAAAAACTCAGCCTTGGAACGTGGGTATCTTACCCACATTCTGAGGACTGGGATATTAGTTTGAATGGAAAAGAGATGAATGAGGACACCAAAAATACTAAAACTAACCCAAGCTCTTGGGCTATCTTTAGCATATGGAACACATGTGAGGCTCATAAGCGTCAAATGAGAAGGGCAAATGAGTCTTTTCATGCAACGCTAAGCCATGCAAGAGACAAAATGTTCCCTTGCCTTAAGATGCCAAGGTGTGAGTCATCACTTGACAAGCCCTTTGGGTTTCTCTTCTTGTATGGGCTTCACGGAAAGGGAGAGAGGCTTGGGGAGATTATGGAGTCTATATGGGGTTTTGCTTCAAGACTAGCTGAGAATGTGAGGGACTGCAGGGAAATAATGGTTGAGTTAGGGGTCTCTGATCCAATGAGAGAGGTTGTTCCCCAAGGCTCTACGATGTCATGCATCAATGATCTTTGGTACTTGAAGAGAGTGAATGGGCTCACTCATGATGATCATGATTTGACCTCTAACGGACCTTTTGGGAATGTGTTTGTTGATCCAAGAGATTTATAGGGTTTACCACAAATTTCAGTGTCGAATGTTGATGTTACCTCAAAACCCTTATTGGGCTGGTGCAATTAAGAACATTGTCATTGCAAATTTCACTCTCTATGGCACGTATGGTTCTTGAATTTTTTTAGAACATAATGCAATGTGTCTGATGATCAAGTACCCATGCATGCTTTCTAATCTCATACCATGTTGAGGTAATAATAAACTATAAATTAAATTAGTTGTAACGAAATTCATATGGATTTGGGCTCACCTCTCATTTTTTTTTCTTTTCATTGGGGGTAATAATATTTATTATCTATCATTAAATACTTCTGACTTTTTATTTTGAAGTACTTATACTCGCAATTTTTAAATCAGGTGAATTTCAAATTACAAAAATCTTGAAACATAATCTATGACTCTGAGTATTTTGAGACATGAAGACAAAATAATTTAAAACAGAAAATGATGAGTACTTCCATGACTTTATAGAGGGGGAATAGCAATGACCCTTATATAGTAAGCATCCATGGAGTACATGAAGAGTAATTATTTCATCTTAATGAGTCCAAAAGGGGGCACATCCAAGCATGTGTCACTGATAAGTGTGATTCAGTTATTGTACAAAGATTGGTCCTTGTTAATGCTGTTCAACTAATATTTTGTGTACCTATGTGTCGAATGTTTTTGTGGTTGAAAATCTAAGAAGATCAAGCTTTTTCCGGACATGGAATTTCATTGGTACTGTTAATGATGCCTAAGCCTTACCAAATATAAACTATTTTATTGCGGACAACAATGTGAGGTTGGCATTGACCCTCCTTAATTAAGCACAGCAACTCTTTTGGTTAGACTCTAATAATGTTTCTCTCAGTCGAGCAAATCATGATCTTATGTCATTATTTTTTTTGTCATTTCAACATTTATATCGATAATGTAACTCATGTTTACAAAAATGAAATATCAGAAAGTTCAATTATATCCACCACTTTTATATTTATGTAAAAGCGAAAATTAAAATGTTAGAAACAATGAGTGTTTTTAAAAAATAGGGTGCCAAATGCTCTACTTGAAGTGATGGGAGACAAGGGAAGGAGAAATGAAAAGTCCCAATGCTCTACACCTGGAAAGGCTGTTGAAGAGAAGTTATTTGGAAATAGAATATTAGTAATTTTTTAACTTTTTATAAAAAAATGTACAAAAAAAAAAAATAAAAGAGATGATACGATTTAAAAAAAATTAAAAGATAATAATTATGTTACTTTAGTACTGGCATTTTACCAAGAATAGAAGAAGATAAAAGTTTGAGGAGTATGTTTGCACTACAAGAAAATACATTTTTGGCGACCATTTTTGGCTACCAAAAACAATTTAGTCGCCAAAAGTTACGGAATTGGCTACCAAAAATAATATTAGTTGGCAAAGTCAACTTTTTAGTTACTAATTTTTTTTAGTAGGGGAATGTTGATTATTGGCGACTAAAAAAAATTTAGTGGCTAAAAATATTACAATTGGTGACTAAAAATTTTTTTAGTAGCTAAACATATAACAATTGGTGACTATAAGAAATTTTAGTAGCCGTAGAGGTACCTTTAGCTACTAAATTGTTTAGTAGCCGAATGAAAATAAAAAAATTATTTTTGATCTTTGGCGACCAAAATTTTGGTCGCCAAAAATATATTTTCACCGACAAAATTCATTTTTAGTCACTGTAGACCTACCTTTTGCTACTAAATTTTTGGTAGGCAAATGAAAATAAAAAAATTAATTTTGATCTTTGGTAACCAAAATTTTGGTCGCTAAAAATATATTTTCACCGACAAAATTCATTTTTAGTCGCTATAGACCTATCTTTAGCTACTAAATTGTTTGGTAGGTGAATGAAAATAAAAATATTATTTTTGATATTTGGCGACCAAATTTTCACCGACAAAATTCGTTTTTAGTCACTGTAGACCTACTTTTGGCTACTAAATTGTTTGGTAGGCGAATGAAAATAAAAAAATTATTTTTGATCTTTGGCGACCAAATTTTGGTCGCCAAAAATATATTTTCACCGACAAAATTCATTTTTAATCGTTGTACACCTACTTTTGGCTACTAAAGTTTTTGGTAGTCGAATGAAAATAAATTTTTTTTTGATCTTTGGTGACCAAATCATATTTTAGTCGCCAAAGATGATTAAACAAAATAGTTATTTTATTTTATTAACAACAATACCATTAGTCTCCACTTGAAAATTTGACTAAACAAAATAGTTATTTTATTTTATTTAGTAATTTGTCCTTTAGTAATTTTATTTTAAAATTTTTTATTTTTTCAATTCATTTTATCAAGCCGAATCTAAGAAATATATATGTTTTAAAAAATTTTAAAAATTCAAAATTCAAAATAAGCAACAAATATTTACTATTTTTTTGTTAATTTTTATCTTTATTGAATTTTTTTTGAAATTTTAGAAAAAAATTATAATTTTTTGATTTGTTTTGTCGAATGAAAACGAAAAATAAAAAAAATATGTTTTTACCTTTGGTGACCAAAATTTTAGTAGCCAAAAGTTTGTTTTCAGCGACAAAATTGAATTTTAGTCACCAAAGATGTAAAATGTTTTGGAGGGAGACATTTCAAATATTTAGAGGGATTTATAAAATATCTTTAGCGACAAAAAGGTTTAGTCGCCAATATCCATTTATAGAAATTATCTCATGCTCTCACCAAACCAAACCCAACCCTGAACCATTAATAGCGCCTCTCTCTCTCTCTCTCTTTAGCGTCCTTCTCCCTCACCGTCGCTTCTCTCCCCTCCACTCTCACCGCCATTTTCTTTTCTTGATCAGTGTGTTTAGAATTGCAGAGAAGCTTCGAATTCGAGTAAAATGGCGATGGTAGTGGCACATTAGCACAGAGAGAGTAGCAGTGATAGCATGAACAGGCATCTCGATGCCGGAAAATATGTCTGGTACACTGGCGAGCAAGTGGAAGCCCTCGAAAGGGTTTATGTCGAGTGTCCGAAGCCGAGCTCTTTGCATCGACAGCAATTGATCCGCGACTGTCCCATTTTGTCTAACATCGAACCCAAGCAGATCAAAGTCTGGTTTCAAAATCGCAGGTAAAGAAAAGGCCTTGATGCAAAACTTTGGTTATTTAACTGAATTTCTTGGAATTTTTGTTTAAATGTGTAGATTTTGATTGCAATTCTGCTTATTTGTAAATAAATTAATCTGTGTAATTGAATGTAAATTGGGTTCTTAGGTTGGATTTGAAATGATTTTTTAAAGTTTCTTTTGGCCTATGCAGGTGTCAAGAGAAGCAACGAAAAGAGGCTTCTCGGCTGCAGACTGTGAACAGGAAAATGACAGCGATGAACAAGCTGTTGATGGAGGAGAATGATCGGTTGTAGAAACAGGTGTCACAGTTGGTATGCGAGAATGGTTTTATGCGGTAACAACTGCACACTGTATGTTAATTTATCTCTTACCTTATTGTTGCTATTGCTATATATTTATGGATCGACTTCTATTTCTTGTTATCTGTCTTTATTGGATGCATTTACTTTCGAAAAGAATCAAAGGGTTAATATTTGTTATATTTGTAGAATGATAATATAATTTCCAGTTTTGGGAACCCCAACTTTACGGGTTCTTCCAGAAGTTGTGAACAACTAGCAACTAGGACCAGTCTGTGGGGTTGTGCATTTTGTTTATTTTGTGATCTTTTTCTTCTTGCTTCTATGTGTTTCAGATGCCTATTATATCTATTTTATGTCTCATATTGGATGTCCAAACATATTTGCTCAATGCTCTGCATAGATAGCCTGTGAAATTGGTAGCTTGTTCAGTTTATACTTTGAAAGGAATTATATTTAACTGTTCTACAATATAATAAAAGTCTAGGAATTATATTGAACTGCTCTAAAAAACAACAAAAGTAAAGTTTCCTTATGACATTTTCATGTTTTGGCTTAGATACCTATGTTCAATGAATGTCCTGCAGGCGTCGGCAACTACTGATGCAAGCTGTGAGTCTATGGTAACCACTACTCAGCATTCTATGAGAGATGCTAATAATCCTGCTGGGTAACCCTCCAACATCAATGCCATCACCCGCTCCTCTCTGCAATTCTAAACACATTTGAATAGAAATAAGAATTCTGTTTTATGGAAAATGGTTGCAATTGTATTGGTTAGGTTATTTTCACACATTTTTAAGGTTTTTAAAATTCAGGAAATGTGCCTGTAAAATTCTGTGAACATGTTTTTGGGGAAAATTAGTCTATTCATGAAATTTTTATGTTATCAGTGGTCCCAGAACAATGTAATTTATGTTAATACCCGCTTTGTTGCTGCTACAAAATGATTTGGTAATTCAATTTTTAAGGGCAAGTGCACTGTTGCAATTGCTGATTTTTCAATGCTATATGGTTATGTGAAAATGTTGTATAAAGATTAGTTTATAATTATTAGCTAGCTGGTGGAGTCATTTGCATTGGAGTTGGAGACTTGAATACTTGAATTATTTTTTTTGGTAGTTTTTAATTCTGTAATATTTTAATTAATTTTTTTTTTTTAAGATGGCATATTCTGGTGCTGTATAACCCCTGTTGCATGAGAAAGTAGTTAGTTATCATTCAATGGTTTCAAATATTTTACTAGAAGTACTAGAGTTGTTACATGAAAACATATCACTGGTTTAATTTCAATTAGGAATCAAAATAGCCTCTAATACAATCCATTCTTAATTGTTGCATAAATGTGGGTTGAATACTTTCACACAACAGGTAAACTGAAAGAGATGAAGGTAAAAAATGAATAAGTGCTGTCAAAGGAAGAGCCACAAGTAGAGAAGGCTGGTGCAGTTGATCAAATTAAGAAAAAAATATGGATTTACTAGGTCTGGTGTAAGTATGCATCCAATAGATTTATGTCTAATCATCTGTTGTGCACTCCATCACTGAACATTTTGTTTGAGTTGGTTAATTAGTTATATATTTGAATGGGTCTAATACTGATCTGAACATTCAAAATCTGACCAAGACATCACCTTTTGTTTTGAACATTTAAAAAAAAGAATTACGGTGAATAATTTTGGTCATGATTGTGGAAATGTGAGCCATATTGATTGTCATAATGTTTAAGATGGTTGTAATGCATTGTGCTGGAATTTTTGTGAGCCATGTTTAAGATGTGAGCCATATGAAAGGACTGGAATTTTTATTGGATATAAGATAAGATCCACTACTTTTAAGCTTTATATTTAGGTTTAATTTCATATACAATGTTCCAGTAGGAGGCATTATTTCCATCTTTGGGTGCAGGATTCTAGTACTGCAAAGAAGGCACAAAGCAAATTGGGCGAAAATGTGAAGAAGTTGCAGGTATCCATGAACATTTTAAGTTTCAAATTCCTACATCTTGACAAGTGAAACAATTAATAATGCTTCCGCTGATTGGGAAATACTTGAGGTGTTTTGGGTTATCATGCATGCCTCGAGAATGAGCTGCCAATTGCCATGCATTTGTCACATTAAGATACAAATGCATTAAGGGTATTTTTTGTTTGTCTAATGATATTTTATACAAGTATGTTTATATATCATGCATGCCCTGAGAATGAACTGTCAATTGCCTGTTTTGTCAGCACATCCACACATCCACTAGCTTCTCTATGGCATTTTGCTTAACTATTGTAGTTGCTAAATGTGCCATTGACCGGTTTTTTGTGGTGCTCTTGGAAGAAGTTACAAAGTTGGACAAACATGAATGATCATACAATTTATGACAAGTGAGAGTGATTATGGTTTATTTTATTTCAAATTGTATGATTGGAAAATGGGATGTAGTTTTTTTTTTTTTTTAATTCCACGATGCATCATCTGGTGACACTGATCATTCCACTCTTTAATAGGAAAAAATATTTCCCTTTTTAAAAATGACCAATGCTTGATGATCTTTTTGTTTTCTTTATTTGCAGGTTTAGACTCTCAATATATAGGGATTGGGTTAAAATTTTATATTAAACTTGTTTGGCTGTAAAATTGAAACGACTTGAAATCTACAAAAAAAAAAAATTTCTTGATGAAATTGGTTTCTCACTTCTAGAAGAGAGAACTCTTTTCTTTTTATTACAAAAATCTGAGGTTGAAGCATCAATAGGTTTAGTACCGCTATTGCATTTGAGGCTGAAGATGTCAACTAAGCAGTGTCTGCTGCTCGCAAAGCATTCGACCAAGGACCATGGCCAAAGATGACTGCTTATGTAAGAATATCACACATTGATCATTTGCTTTGTACTTTCAAGAAAGATCACGAATAATGTTGTGGTTTGCTGATTTGCTTGAGAAGCACAGTGATCATATTGCGGCTCTTGAAACTTGGGATAATGGGAAGCCTTATGAACAGGCTGCAAATGAAGAAATACCATTGGTGTGGTAAATATAAGCTAATTTGGCATGGTAGAATTCAGTATATATGCTAATTTAGGTTGTTGTACATATGTCCTTTTTGTTAATTAATAAGGTTAGTCCTATATTATGTATGAAATGAAATTATTGACGTTGGATTAGACTTGGTTCGTATGGAATTTGTATTATACATAGAATTGGACGTTCAATATTAATGTTTTGGATGGTTTGAGCTAAAATGTGTGCACATTGTTGAATGCTTGATAACATATTTAGTGTTGATGGATTATATTGTTTATACAGGGTACAGGTTGTATTCATAATGGATACAGGTTGTTTAGAAATTTTTTTTTTTTAAAAAAAAAAAACACGTTAAAGCATTTGGCTACCAAATATTTTGGTAGCCAAATACGCAATCAAATGTTTTGGTGACTAATAATTTAGTAGCAAAACATAACCCAAAAAGTTTTGGCGACAAAATAATTAGTAGCTAAAACAATTGAGAATGAGAGGAAGAAACTATTGGCCACTAAATTTTTAGTCACGGAATGCACCTTTTGCCAACTAAATAATGTTTCGTAGCCAAACGTGTACTTTCGGCGACTAATTATTTAGTAACTAAAGGTGACACCTTCCCCAACCACAACAACTTAATAGCCAAAAAGCCTCATTTGGCGACTAAAGTTTTAGTGGCGGAAACATAACATTTGCCGACTAAACATAATTTAGTAGCGAAATGTAGTCACTTTCGGTGACCAAACAACATTTAGTCACCAATACTATCGCCGACAAGGTATAGCGACGAGTTTGGCGACAAAATATTTTAGTCGCCAAATGGTTTCGGCGACTAAATATTGGACTTTTGGCGACTAATATTTTGATAGCCAAAAGTGACATTTCTTGTAGTGTTGGCATTGTATTTTTTTATATTTGTTTGTGTTTTAAAAAGTAAAGGCTTTGTTTGGTTTGATTTTGGGAGATAAGTTTTGAAAAAATATTTTGGGAAGAGAGTTTAGAAATTTTTGCAGTTTGTTTGATTGTATATTTTGAAAATAGTTTTGGAATTTGGGATGATTTTATATTTTGTTTTAATTGAATAGATGTATGTGAGGTCCTGTTTGTTTTGGGATTAAATAGATGGGAGAGGATTAGGATGGAGGTGGGGTTATTTAGTGTTGTGTTTGTTTGTAGAGTTGGGGAGGAGATTAGGATGGAGGAGGTGATATAGATGGAAGTTGGAAGGGGGATTGAGATGGAGGAGGTGGAGAGGGTATTAGAAAAATAGTGAGGGGATTAGAAATTTTTTTATATTTTATATTTTTTATATATTGGGATTTTTTTTTAAAAATATTAATGTTTAATTTTTTTTATTTTTTTTATTATTTTATATAAAAATAATTTAACAATTCCTACACTAACAATTATCATCAAAACAAACACAATTTTACTTAATCCCCTCACTATCAATCCTCTCACTAACAATCCCCTCACTATTAATCGTATCACTATGAATCCCCTCCATTCTACCTCAGAAAACAAACGGAGCCAGAGAAAAAGTGATTGAAAAGGAAAGAGGAGAGAGAAAATAATTGAATGATGTGTAGAAGAGAGGAAGTGATTTTGAAAATTTTTTGAAAAAAATTACAAACCAAACAAAATTTTCAAACATTTTCTCCAAAATCTTTTCCAAAGCCAAACCAAACAAGGCCAAAATTTAATGAAAATTTTAAAAATATTCATTGTTTTCATTTTTGTTTTTCATGTTTTTGGATTTAAATTAATAAAAATTTTGAAAACACCATCCATTTTCATTTGTTTGTAAAATTACTTTCGCAAAAAGGGTCTCTGAAAATTCAGCTTTGTAGATGGCTTTACTCAGTTTTATTACGTAGCCTGAATGCACAGAGGCTCGACTGCCCCGAAAATTCAAACGACGTCATTTATTTATTTATTTATTTTTCCTTTTCTTCTTCCTTCAGTCTCTTCTTCCTTCCCCCTCTCTGTTGTGCTGCTCTGGAGCTCACTCAAAACTCAACAAACAAACAAACTCAAAAAAAAATCAAAAATCAAACCGACACAGCAACAGCAACAGACAAACCCAAATCAAAAATCAAAACTCAAAAATTCTCACAAATCACCAAATCTACACAAATCAAAAAAATCAAAATCAAAATAAAAAAAAAATTTGAGGGAAAAAGAGAAGAACAAAGAAAGAAGGAGAGGCGAGAGAGAAAGGAAGATCAGATCAGAAGAAGAAGAAGTCTTCAGATCAGATCAGATCCAAAAATAAATAAAAAAATCAACATCTTCATCAACACACGATCTTCATCCTCCGCCATCACCATCACCATCACCGTGTTCTTCTCTTCCTCCTCTTTCTCCCTATCTTTTCTCTGTCTTCTCTCTTCCTCATCTCTTCTCTTCTCTCCTTTCTCTCTCGCCTGTGTCTGTCTCTATTCAAACAAGAAAAGGAAGTAAAAGGAAAAAAAAGCAAGAAAATGAAGAAACAGGGCCCCCCCCCAAAAAAAAAACTCAAAACGACGTCGTTTTGAATTTCGAGCCAAATTCGAACCATTGATTGCGGACCCTCAAACAATTTTCGGCTTTACTAGGCCACAAAAATCAAGATTCGAAAACTATAAAGGCTACCTCAAAAGAGTTGCACCACCAACCACTTCATCAACAATGTGAAATATACATAAAAACGTGAAACTTATCAGATGATGTGGTAAAAAGCCACCATCGCATTAATGATTTTTTCATACAGCTGTGATATAGACCCCCGGCACCCCCCACACATTTTGTTAGAGAGGGAGGAGAGAGAGTAAAAAAAAATGAGTGGCCACAAATCAATAAAAAGAGAGGTCACAATTTTTGGAAGTTCCGAGTACTTTTCTTTTTCAAAAACTACCCATTTAAAAAACTATTTAAAATTGTTTTAAAAATTTTCAAAATATCATTTTCATAAAAAAATAAATTGAAAAAAGTACAAAGAGGAATGTGCTTTTCAACTCGTCATTTTTACTTCGCATAACATGAAACACAAGCAGAAAACAAAAACAATGACAACGAAACCAAACAGTCTGCAACTGCACCTAAATATCCCAGAAACAAGTCATCAAATCCCTGGCAGCTACCTTTGATCTTTGAAATCTTTCTATTTTTTGTTCCATCTATGATTGAGCAGAATACAGAAACTAGTCACTGTATTTGTACAATTCTACTTCTCTAAATGCTCTTTAGCCTTCTAATCTAACAGCAAACCAGAAACATACCATGAAACTACCTGCTTTGATGACTCAAATCTATTTATATCACCAATGCCTAAATCATCATCCAAGACATTCCACTTGGGAAAAGTTTTCTGAAAACACCCATTTTTTTTAGTAAGCGCTTCAATTTACTTTCTAAATTTTTGAAAACTATATATATCTCGGTTCTAAATTTTTGAAAACTATATGTATCTCAGTACCATGAAGGAAGGTATGTGCCATGGCTACATCATCTGTGTTTTGCCTCTAGAGGAACAAGAATGGCAAGAATGAGTTCCAATGAATAAATTTCAAGTACAGTGAAATTGCATAAACTACAGCTTGCATAACACTAATTTGAGTGTTGGAAAGAAAAATAGAGAGACAATCAAAGCCACAATGATTCCATAAAACAACAGAAAAAGGGTTGGCCAAAGCCAGTTTATACGTGTGATGTCACACACTTCCATACAATTCATTAATGCAAAGCTGGAAGGACTCCATGATTGTAAACTTTCGCCGAGGTTATATGAGCCCATCAAATTTTATTAATCCTATAATAAACTTTAAGAATTTTGAACTCAACTTTACCTTCGAACTCCTTGAAAGAAATAATCTACCTGAGCTTCACTCGATGCCTTCAGCTTTGCTCAATGTGTTCTGAAAAAAAATCCGATGACCAAGTCCATTTCTAATATGAAGAAGGTACAATATGCACCTGTAATTTTAGGGACCTAACTTCCACCCCATCGTCTCTTTCGCGCTGGCCTTTGTTGTTTAGTCTCTGTTGTTTCAACTACCGGATCAACTTGAGGGTTGGGAACACTGTCAGTTTCCTTTTTCAGTGTGATGGGCTCCTTAAAGCGCTCTCTTCGTTTCTCCATCTTTGCAATCACCTCAAGTATCTGAGGGCTGTCAAAACCCTCACCAACCTTACTCTGCTTTGCAGCATTTTCATCACGCAAAGTTTTCTTTTTCGCAACACTGATTTCTGCAACATCTTCAAATTTTAACTTCTCAACTACAGGGTTCTCGTTCACTTCTGTGATTATTTGACCTTCCTCGATATCCAAAGCTTCATTCTGCTGTGTGACTGGAAACTTATCAAGCCATTTCTCATCTTTCTGGTTGATCTCACCTTCAGTGTTGTCGGCTTCCCCTGCCTTCTCTGTGTGAGATTCCTTATAATCCGTAGAAACTATCTGTTCCTTGTCAATGTTCCGATCCATATTTGCATGCGTAACATTGTGCATCATACTTCTGGCATTGGAGCATCTTCCAGATGACTGCAGAGTGTATAGCCATAAGCAAATGTCACATTTATAAGTTTCTAGGCTCTTTAGGTACATATTTACCCTTACTGTCAGAAGAAATGAATAAAAAACCAAAAAAATTATTTGCACAAATGCAGAATAATGCACCATAACACCTATAGACAAAACTTGAGAGAGAGTCAAATATTCATTCTCAACTGGGATGGAATGTGGGAGACGAAAATCATTTACAAAAGCACGTAAACCAACAAAACTTTCCATATTAATAAAGAACAATGCCAACAAGCTCCAGCTTAGTGAGGTGAGAATATGTTATGTACTCTGAGTTCATATCCTCAAGACGGCACAGTTACCAAAAGTATTCAAAATAAAAAAATACAAGATAATTAGAAGGGATTCAAAATTTTATAATAAAAAAGAAAAAAGAAAAAAAAGAGAGCACAAAATTTCTACTAGCAAACTGCAAGTCTAACAGGGCAAGAATTTGCTGCCTCATTCCCCCCATTTGCTAAAAGATCATCATCTAAACAAAAACATCTGAGGTCATTAGAAAAGTAAAGAACGGCATGTATTGGGTATCACTTAAGGAATGGCAATATACACGGCACCAAGTACCATTCTCCAACCACCTCCTCTATTGGATAAAATTGAACTTCTATCTGAAAAGAATTGAGCTATCTACTACCCCTTTGAATATCCTATCCTATTCCTAACGCTGTGTTTGGTTGGGGGGATTTGGGAAGGGATTTGGAAAAGTAAAGGAAAAAGGTAGGTGAAATGTACATTTAACCTAATTTCACACACATTTTCCATTTCTCTTTCCAAATCACTCAACCAAACATAGCATAAAGTGTTCTAACTGAACTATTCTCCTCCATAATGCATGAAATATTCTAAAATACAGTGGGCTCAAAGACAATGCCCAAGGTGTCCTAGAATTGTCATCATTCATATAGCGTAGCCTTTTTCCTTTGAAATGAAAAGATACACCAATATAACATAACCAAACGCAAAATGCAATTATAAATAAACAAATAAAGAAATCAACATGAACTTCGTGATGTAGACAACTATTCCATAATTCAGGAAATCTCAAATATAATTGAAGGCTGTAGATGCAGTCTAGAAATCAGTTCTCTTGGAAATGGAGATCATAATTCCAAGTTTAGGCAAATAAATCCACACATGTATATGACATCTCAACAGTATTTACAGAAGTAATACCTTGGCACTGTACCTTGCTATAAATAAATTACTTAGAACATCATAAGGCATTAATTGCTAAGGCATTAATCACTTACTTGAAAATGATAAATAGCACAGAGACATAACCATGATATAAATAGAGAAAAGAACAAGATGAAATCGATTTCAACTAAAACTACCTTATCCCATTTCAACTTACAATTGAGCAATCCATAAAAGTTGTATAAACTCATCCCTCCCAGACCACATTTCAAGGTACACTCAGCCATGTACATGTTCTCATCATTTTACCGCAGCAAGTCATGTTACAAACATGTCCTGAACCACATAATTTGCTGGCTTCTGTAGTCCTCTAGTATAATTTCCATTCATCTTCCATATTTTGATCACAAGGATTTGTTGGACCACAGGACAAGACTGACGCAATCATACTATTCCATTGTTCTAGTGGATATGTCTGACTAATGATTTTTTGTATAGAAAGGGTGGGGGAAAAAAATCATTTCCTCACAAAAGATAGGCATTACCAACCTGTGATTTCATCATTCCTAGGCTGAATAAGACTGAAAGGTAAAGATCCATGCACCTTTCCATAGAACAAGGAAAGGAAAAAAACAAAAAAGACACCGAAACAAATCGACTTCACATTCACAGGCCAATATGGTGAGTGCCTATGCATAACCATGATTTCTACATAAGTAGACACCACACAAAATGGCAACCATCTTAAACAAGGTTGAACACAAGCGAAGCTCAAAATACTTGAGGAAAATGCTATTCTACCAGAACATTCATACATAACACTTAACCAAAATGATGTGACGATGGCATTCTTGAAATAAAGATCACTCTGAGGAGTTTTCTGATTTAAAATGATAGATCCAAATGTGCCACATCATTCTGTATAGAATTTTTGCATAAGTTTTCTTTTTGTATATCACTAAATACTTAATACAAGGAAAATCGTACAAATATTTAAGATCCATAACTGCATAGAAAATCATACAAGATTTAACGAAATACCAAGATAAAATGGTATAATGATACTAGGTATAGAAGAGTAAAGGAATACGAGCCATGAAACCAGCAACACTAAAGATGATCTCGAACGTAGAGATAGTGAGGATTGCATGGTCTGTTAACAAAGATAAAAATAAACAAAACAAAAGAAGAGCACTAACTAAAATCATTAGAGCAAAAACATGCCTTGGGATATTTCCTCCCTATGACAAATTATAAGTTGATAACTACACAAATGATAAGTTGCTTCAACCATGCAGCAATAATGTTATATGTAATTAGGTTTCTAAGTGTATATCATGAACAGAAGCTATTATAAAAGGGGGAAACATAAAATATGAGTATGAGCAAATCCATAGAAGGCCAACCTTGAGTATAAATTTGTAAGGCCTGATAGAATATGACTGATAGCCTAGCACTAAATACTCTTAGTTCCAAAACCATTCATGCTACAGGTTCATTTACTAACACATAGCTTCCAGGTATAGCCAGCCTATTCTAATGGAAGCAACCATCCAGAATACTTATATAATATGAAAGAACAAAACTAGCGTCTGACATAACAAGGATTATAAAAAAATATATTTTGTAGACACACATAATCCCCTGCTCAAGAAATGCAGTGACATTGCAAGCTTTTTCCAGAATCCTTTCAAAAACCTTGCACCCCCTCATCATAACAGAACTCAAATGGAAAGAGATTCCAAAGAGGAGAAATGCGTGGGTAACCAGTACACAGTCTCTCAGTTGGATAACTGGCCAATATGTCAAAGAGTACCCATGAATGCCTGAACAACAAAGGATTCATTGAAGGATAAAGTATGAACAACAAAGAACTTAAAGCATCTTTGGTACAGCAAAGACATTCAAAGAATCCTTAAAAGGGCTACAAATTTAAAAGAAACATTATCAAACCCTTCAAAGGACTACAAGTTTAAAAGAAACATTATCAAAAGCGTGTGATGAATTAATACCAAACCAAAAAAGTCTTGTGTTCTTATTAAGTGGGGTCGGCTACATGAATCTTTTTTCCATTCTACTATGTCAATGACTATATGCTCACTTAAATTAAATAAATTCATTTTTTTTTACTGTGTGACACCTGAATGTTTATTTAAAATGTTGCATTCTTCCAAGGACTCAAGAATAGTAAGAGAAAAAAGTTCTATCTCCATCACGGAAGATTAAAAAATGCTTAACAAACTGGGATATTGAACATTTGTGCTGGAACCATAACAGCTGGTGAGAACTTATCCCAAATCCAACATAGCCCAACTGTAGTTTTCAGTATACTGAGCAATATATAGGCAATTTGGACGATTAAAATATGTTACTTGAATGAGTGATGACAAGTAAAAATAATGGAGGAAGAACCAGTAACAGCCTTTTAAATGCCAGAAAACAGACATGACCACGTGATCCCTTCCACAATTAAACAAACCCATAATAGAACATATACAATCAGGTGCACACATGGGGACCATTACTGCAAGTAAATCATGTTCAAACTTTCACAGGGAAAAGGAACAACAAATCATATAAAACATGGTGCTTACCTAGCAGAATCATACCAACCTTCCAAAGACCTGGTAATAATGACAAGAAAAAACTATCTAATACTCATTGAGACACAGTATAATCGCCACTATGTCAAAAGTTGAACAATCTTCATGCTTGATGAATCAGATGAAGGTACCAGATCAACACTATCAGAGACATATAAGTAATGACTACAGTTTTTGTTTTTGTTTTTTTCCCCCTCTTTTGTACTCGCTTTTATTTTATTTATTTATTTATTTATTTTGTGGGGGGGGGGGGGGGGGGGGGGAGGGTTGTGTGTGTGTTGGGGGGAGATTAAAAGGGGGAAAACTGAAAAACTATCTTTTCATGCTTCAGGCATTTTGTCAGCAATTCTATTTTGCTTGCCTAAGATGGCCACTGCTGATGCTGAAGAACAAACAGAGGCCATAGTAAAAGACAGTTTCACAAAAAAAGATTGTATGAAGAAAGATAAATAGGCAAATAATAGGCATAAAGAATCTCTTAAAAAACCATGCAATGAGATCGCATTAGCAAAATGAAAGAAGGCTTGCTCAACATACATGGAGCACTCATATATACAAGCGAAGTGATACAAGATTTTGATCTTAGTTTCCCCAAACTTTACCTTTCTTTCTCCGACAACCAATTGCAAGTCATCTGAATCCCTGCATCTCAAGGCTGTCTTCTCATGCTTACCTCTACTAATAATATTAGAACTTCTTTCAATATGTTTACTATTATTTCCTTTGTTTGTTAGTTTGATTCTACACTGTTCTACTTCCCCGTCATCAAGTAGCTTCCGTTTAGCATAAAACCTTCTGTGCCTTGAAGTCCCTCCAAAAGGAAATGATGCCTCCTCAGCAAGGAATTCATCATCCTCATGCCTAGAGATATATTCACGCTCAGTCCAATGCAGTGAATCAGATTGCCAACGTCTTCTTCCAAAATCAACTTGGCCATCAGGATAATTGATACTTCCTTCTGTGTCACAAGCGTCATGATTACTACCAAACCAATCACTGCCTCTGCCTCTGCCTCTCTCCTTCAATATCTGTCTCATGTGTCTCCCATGCCTTTCAGTTAATCTCAGGTCACATGCATTTGTTGGGGAAATGGTGTCAAGCCTCTTTCCTCTGTTGGAAGTATGAGGCTCTCCGTAAGAATGGGATGACAAGGATCGATGATCAGCGTATTTCCAGTACTCATCCTTATAGGGGATAGCCCATGAATTATCCAAATCAATGGAGGGACTGTCATATTTTCTCTCACTTCTGCTAGAGCTTTTTCCTCCTCTCCTGCTTGATGGTAAAGGCCTTTCATACTTACCATTCATATACTTTCTGTCTTTGTCATAATATCCGTATTTTTCTTGCATGAAATCATCTTGATACTCGTGATCAAACAAAAAATCATCTCTTTCTATTCTCTTCCTGAACTGGAATTCATCTACTCTCCTGCATCGAGTAACTCTTTCTTTGTTCAAGTAGGGGGAATAATTTGAATCCAACCGTCTGGCTTCCTTGCAAATGAAAGTATTAAAAGTTGGTCCCCTTACATAATTATGCCAATCCCTGCCCATTATTACCTCATCATCCGCCCTGGATACCCTTTGTTCAAGAAAATATTCTCCTTCATCCCACCTTCTACGAAGATATCGATCTGTCTCATCTCCAGGGCTCTGACGATTCCTATGAGGTTTTTTGGAATAAGCAGCATGGACCTGATTGTAAGAAAACCTTTCACCATAGTAGTTGAAAGAAAATTTAGATTCCTTATAATATGTGAAATCTTCTCTATCAAAAGAGTCAAGACCATGATGCCTTTTATCATGTCTGCTATGACCAACTGCTGTATAATTTGAATCATAAATTCTATCAGTATTGGACAAGGGGGATGCATATTCATAATCATGGTGACTCTTCAATTCAGAGACACCGTTGAGTCTCCTATTGTAATGCTTCAGATCCTGTGGAATAGGACTTCTGTTTCTTGCATAATATTTACAGTCATGAGATTTTGTTCTGCCACGATGGTTTTTAGAGTCATTTGGGTGATAGTAATCACATGTTGCCAACTCCTTCAACTCAGTGACTGAATTTGGTGATTGCCGCTTCAGATTATTTTGAAATCTTTCTGGATCAGTAGAAGCATCATCTCCAGATGCTTCACAATGACTCCCAGAGTAAGATGAACTTTGAGTCTGTTCACCAAGCAAGGATTCTGTTTCCCCCATATACGGAGCTGCATTGCATGTGTCCCTGCAAACCTTTTCCTTTGTGTTATTTGAAGTTTCCATTGCTTCAGCATTTCCTACGGAACTAGAACCAGTAACCTTTCGATGGAAATGCCCATTCACATCAGAGATTTGATCACTTCCATGAATATCCGAATCCACAGACACTGGATTAGATGGATTTGTTACTTGGGAACACCTAACCATATCAAAGAAATCATGTGCATTAGTTACTTGGAACAAGATCAAGAACTAACACATAAATAAACTACTTTACACATAATTTTAAATATTCATGCAAATGAAGACATAAATAAAGTGAAACTATTGGGCCCTCCATTGAGCCTTAATCAAGAGTAACAAGAGAGCAAATAGTTTAATGGAAACAAGATTGGCACTTTGCTAAATAATTCAATTTCAATGACAGTTTTCTCTTTTAAACAGGGTGAAAAAAAACATATAATTTCATATATCACGAGGAAAATTAAACAACCTCTCCAAAGACTCATGCACTATTAAAGCATTTGAAACATCCCCACCAGCATGAACTAAGCCAATAACATTTACATGATTATGTTCTTGGGCAATGATGAAAGACCAAATTGCAGAAGAATAGTTCTCAAACATGAAAGAAAAAACAAGATCTATCCTCTCTGGTGACAGAGCACAGAGAAATTAAGAATTGTCTTCGTTGATGGCTCCTCTTATGCGTAGATGACACTGACTAAATTTCTCTGCAAGCATCCAGTACCAAACACCCCAGTCCAATTTATGTATTTTTACAATAATATAAATAATTATACAACAAAGAAGAAGCTCGTGATCTGCTGATTATATATATGCAAACAGATGTTGATCCACACAAACCATAGAATGTAACAACGTGAATCTTAAAGAGAAGCTATTATTTTCTATCATGAAACCTAATATCCTAAAGATCCTAATATTGTACCCATTATCATAGTTTAAAAGCCATCCCCATACCAATCCAACTTTAAAAAAGTCAAGCATGGCAGAAGAGCTGTGCAGAGTATTCATGCAACTAACGTTGATTCTACAGACTCTACATATATAATTTGACTAACAAAAGCAATAACCGCAAGTATTTTGAGGCAACAATGTCTGGTATCATTCAAACCTTTTGGGAAAATGTCTGCCTGATCTTTTGACATTCTCTTCTGAAAATTCCCTGGACAATTCATCTCCACTGCCACTACCAAAATGGTGGACAACTCTGTCATCATCCAAACCAAAATCTTCATTTTCAGATGCTTCATGTGCAGAACCATCTTTGAGGGTCAATTCCACTTTGCCTGAACCGGAGGAATCCTCCATAGAGTCCTGCACAGCAATCTGCTCCAAAGCATGCCATAAGAAACAAGTAACTGCTGTAAGGGCGCAATTGAGCAAATCCAAAGTGATAGCACACCTGTATTACAACATCTGGATCCCGATCAACTAAACGCCTTACATCCATGGAGGGTTGTCGTTCAAGAATGTTGTCTTCAACTTGAATTACTCTACCTTTGGGCTGAAATAATCACAGTGATTTTATAATTTAAATTCCCTAACTATTATCTGAAGAGAATATCCGAGTGTGTCACAGCACTATATAATAAAAAAATTGGAGCCAAAAAGGGAAAACAAACAATGCCTTATTTACTCATACCACTTCAAGCTGCTTCGTTTCTCTATAAGCAATTTTCGATGCTGGAGAAACTGTTCCCCACTGCCCGATATGAGCAACTTTCTCAGGCATAGTTTCACGTGATCCTGTTTCATACTCAGCTCCAGCTTCATATGCCTGTTTAGAACACAGACCAAATAAGACAATTTGAGCTATATCTAAAACTAGTTTTACAATTAACTGTTGCTTGAAAAAATTAAGAGTTTTCCGCAAAGCTTTTATCGACTCACGTCCTTAGGTTTTGAAAAATCATGGACTGAGGTCCTGGTCAGCAAGGATGTTTGTTGTCGAAGCTGATCCTGTCACAGAATAAAAAACCTATCGAAGGTTAGATCAAAAGGGGTTTCAAAGGAAGGATTGGGGAAAGGAAAGAAAAACTAACATAAACCGAATAACAGTAAGTTCCCTCTACCAATTTCGAATGCATAGCAATAATCTCAACGCATAGGGAATAGGAAATCTATGCTCAAAACCTCGAAAACTTACATAATTACAAGTCCAAGAAGATATTTGATGGTTGCCTCGCAATTAACCTTAACACGGCAATTGACATGCCCCAATAGGATTTCTTCACCTTTTCATTTTCTTGTGTGGAAAAGGTAAGGGGTGTTCTCAGTTAGGGTAGGGCATGGTTTGAGAGAAGAGGATCAAACACTACTAGGCCCTCCAAAGGGGTTCCTTTAAACTTATGCTCTCAGTCATCACGACCTTGGGGTTTCCTTCGCCACTCTCCACTCAAGCAACAGTCCTCGCCACTACCTTACTCTCTGCACTGGCAACCATCTAACCCCCACTCTCACTTAACCAGCCCCTTAATTTCTCTTCATCAGATCGGCTACCATCTCGCCCTTTATCACCTTCATCTCTCTTTACCAAAACTCATCTAGACAATTGATTCATCCTAATATTATTTTGTTTCTATGTAAGTTTCATTAGGGTGTTTACAACCTAAAAGTCACACAGATTTTAGGCTTTGTCCAAGATACATGTCAGGAAGTGTCCAACGGGTGTTGGTGTTCGACACGGACACATCACCATCTTATAATTGTCTGTGCTTTATAGGAAAGGATGTTCAAGGTTTTGGATGGGTTCAAATATGGAAACCTGTAATTGGTTCATGACCGTTACAGGATTAGCATGAGGTGTTTTCATGGATACTATGAACATTCAAAAGAGAGTAAATTTATTTACCAGGTGGTTGCAATAACACTTCCAACTTTCTTCATCAAAACCAAAATTAAAAAAGTCTGTTATATCTGCTCTGGGATGCCTCCAAGGCTTCCGCTCAAATGTATCAATATTTACATCTAATATGGTCCTGTATGTAAGATAAAGGCATGGTTAGTTGTGATGAACATAGAGAAAGCAAAGAACTTGTGCATGTTTAGAAAACAATCGAGAAAACCGTTTAAGCACTCATCTTTGACATAATGCCAAAACTAGGCATCATGGCCATAACAAGTCTCATTTGGCACTAAAGGTAGCCTAATTAATACTGAATCATTTATCCCCCCTTTTCAAAGTGAATGATGCATGTCATAGGCCACCACCACACCGTGGGATTAAAAACAAAGTTGTAACCAAGTTTGCTTACCTATACCGGGGAAGAGAGAAATTATGACCGCTTTGAGCTACTAGTGAGCTTGAGGCCATACGTTGATTGCATTTGTTATCATCCCAATCACCTCTAACTGATGCGGAAGAGTAAGGAGCCACCACCGCAGATCCATTGGTTTTTGAATTAGATGGAAACGAAGCTGCATGAGGTCTTATGTACTACAGAACAGAACCCAATTTGAAAGAGTAAGCGTATGCAGGATGGAAATGCATAAATTATAGCTTTTTTCATATTAACAGTGCAAAATTAATACAAGAGGTTCAAACATAAAGAACAAGTCTATCTTTATGTTCTAAAATATATATTTATAATATAAAACCAGTCAAATCAAAAGTTAACACTTAATCAGCAAAATAGTATGGATAAAGTGACTGTACAAGTGGTTCCAATATCTCTTTCAGTAGTCACAAAATAGTTTGATATTAAATTAAAGCAAAACATCAGACAATTCGCTGAATATTTAAGTAATTGTTGACTCTGCTTCTGTTTCCATGACATGCCGTATTCATTGCAAACAGTCAATTTTTGTAGAAATCTCAACCCATTCTAATTAGCATAAAATCTGTACGCCATCCTAACAGAGAGTGAGAAACAGATACTTATGGGGGAATCGGATGCCCCAAAAAAAACAACCCCTTGAACTTTATGAACCACAAGCAACTGAATTCATCAAAAACATTACATAATTGTTTTGAGCCTAACTAAATTTAGTTTAGAATTACATACAAATTAAACCACACTCAAAAAACACAAAAGTTAAAATTCACAATACCTTGTATTGCAAATACTGTGATTGATAACTTCCCTTCCCTCCATTCCCTCTCTCGCTGCCCATGCCACGGCCATTTGGACTCAACTCCAACCCATCACCCTCCGCAAGAACCTCCAAACCACCATCCTCCTCCTCCTCCTCCTCCTCCACCTCCACCTCATCAATCCCCTTCACACCTCTCGCTACAGGATACACAGACCCATCACCATCACCATCAACATCATTCAGAACTATATTCAAGTCGTCCTCGCTATCGCTTCCATTATCAACACCCACACTCGAAGCTCTCTTCGCTTCATCGTCGTCCTGAATTAACACATCGACATTCTTCGAAACCGAATCGATACATTTGGTATTGTTATCGTCTTGTTCTATGTACAATCGACTGAAATATGAATTGTCATTGACGGCTTTACTTGCTTGAACTTCAATGTCTGCGTATAGATCGCCGAAATCATCATCAATGTCTTCCATTCGCGTACGAACTCGTGAAAGAGAAAGAGAGAATGGTTACTGCAACGGTTAATAACTGATCAATGACCACTAAGTAGCCATATCCATGCGCTGTAAAACCCTAGAAAATCTTAAACCCTAACCCAGTGACTGCATCAGAGGGTACCAAGGCAGTACACCGCTGAGACATTTTCGAGGATGAGCTCATCTTCTATCGCTTGGTTTATATATGGTATTACAGGAGTTTCTTTTTATTTTTATTTTTTTTAATTTCATCAAGTCTATAGAATTTAAGGCGTTTGAATGTGAGAAACATGTTTGGAGATAAAAAATACGAAAATTTGTTTGGTTTATTTTTTTTTTCAAAAGATATTTTGAAAATTTATTTTAAGAAAGAGTTTTGGAAAAGTAATTGATTTGATTTGTATGAGAGAGAGATTTGTTTGGAAAATTTGTAAACCAAACAAGTTTTGAAAAAAAAAATTGGAAAAATTTGTTTGGTTTGATTACTTTTGAAAACTTATTTGTAGAGTATTTTTCTCAAAATTTTTTGAGAAAAACAAACCAAACAATGCCTAATTTTTTTTTTTAAATAAATCAAATATAAACAGAAATAAAAGTAATCTCTCTGTTTCAAAATAATTGTCTCTTTTAGAGAATTTAATTTTTTTTAATAGTGTAATCATTACACTTTTAAAAAAATTAGTTTTCTAAAATTACTCTTCGATAGTACATTTTTTGGAATATCAATGTCATAATTGTATTTTTTATATTTTTAATAAATTTAAAAGAATGACAAAATAAAAATTTTATATTATTTTCGTATTTAATTTTTGAAAATGGACAAATATTTTGAGAAAATAAAAAATGAAATAAGGGACTAATATTTTGAAACGGATGTTTTTAAGGCCCTTTTTAAAATTTTTTTAAAAAAAAATTATGTTTATTTATGTCTTTAGTAAGTTATAATTAAAATAAATTATAATTAATTCTTTTAAGTGGCAGCAAACGGAACAAATTAAATTATGTAACAATCACTTAATTAAATTATAGTATATAATTTTTACATTTACATAATAAATGAAGATAATTTCAGAATTTTTTTCTTATAAATCTTTATTCAATTGTTTTATAAATGTTGTAATTAATGGAAACTGTTATGTTGTTATTTATGAATAAATGGTACAATTGAAAATTAAACAAGTCAGAATCAAAACATATTAAGGGATGATTGGGGACACGGTAAAAAAGTAATTTATTTGTTATAAGTCGTCATATTATTTCTTTATTTTTTTACATATTTTTTATAAAAAGTAATAAATCAAAAAATAAGCAAACCTCAAATCACCCCCAATTACATCAAAACGTAATTAACAATAACCATTACATGCCTCAATGTTGTTATTATGTACTTGCATAGAGTAACGGTGCATTAATATTCATCAGATAATTTTTACAAATATTATTTAGATGTAACGTAGAGGAATTGGTGGATGAACTAGTATCACACTTACAACTTTTTTTTAAAAATAAATAAACATTAGATTTTTTTTTCTAAACATAAACGCTCATTTGAGCCAAAGTACTGGTTAAATTTAATTTTTATATAACATCACATATTTATTATAGCTTAATATTTAAAGGCATGTGTAACGTATTGTATTAAATATAGGAATATTTATTAATAAATTTTATTTCAAGTATTCTAATTAGTTTCAAATTTTTTCTATTGATTTATTAAGTCTTATTAGTGATAAGTTTTTTTCCGTGTGATTCTATTTTTTATTTTGGTTGATGGTTACACTCTTTTATTAATGTGACATGTATGATATGATACTCTGATGTGACAGATATTAATATGACACTCCAACGATGTGACATTCCAAAAAAATTAAAAATTTCTTGGTGTACTTTTTTTAAATGTGACAAAGTGGCGGGTATAATATGACACTTCAGAATTTTTTACTCTAAAAAAATAATAACTCTTTAATATACTTTTTTCAAACGTAACAACGTGACAGGTATGATATGACACTTCAAAAAAAATAAAAACTACTTAGTATACTTTTTTCAAACCTGGCAACGTAATAAGTATGATGTGACACTCTAAAAAAAATTAAAAACTCATTAGTAGACTTCTCTCAAATGTGACATGTGACACTCCAACGTAGCGGGTATAATGTGTCACTTTAAAAAAATTAAAAATTCTTTAGTGTATTTTTTTCAAATGTGACACTCTAACGTGGCAGATATGATGTGGCACTAAAAACTCTTTAGTGTACTTTTTTCAAATGTGACACTCCAATATAGTGGGTAAATGACTAAATGGATCACAAGAAAAAAAAAATATGGGACTATATAAATTACAAGTCCAAAATATGGGACTTATTGATCAATCTCTCTTAAATATAATTTTTTTTTAAAAAAAAAGAAGAAAATAGGTGCATCATATTATAACAAGATATTATTAGAAAATATAGTTATATTATCATTATAATTGCCAAGATAAATTGGTTGTTGTAAGGTCATCTTCAACGTTTAATCAAGTTTATCATAAAATTTGAATTTGGTGAAAAATGTGACATTTTCTGCCTCCAGCGATTTTTATCAAAATGATATCAAATTGAGAACGTCTCAAAATTTTCACCAAAATGAGAACCTGGGTTACATTTCAGCAGTTTACTGTGCATAAACGTTGGGTTGGGATCCATCGGACGTCCGACTAGCAAAGAAAATGAAGATCAGCAACAGCCATGGTTTGGACTGCGAACTGGCTTGCAAAATTGGTCGCTGTTTGTGACACCAAAATGAAATTCCTTACCAACATTGATCCATGGATAGTTAATGCAAATACATTGCATGTACATTTAATTTTGTATCAAAATTAGCCATTCATTTAGCAGGGTACAACTGCAATAAAGGTTATCGTTGGTTTTGCAGAGGATTTGACAAACTTATCGTTGTTGTGGCTTATAAAATAAGACTCTACCAGACTTTTAATTTTACAATATCATTCTCGTTTTCGGGAGCATCATATGGTAGTGCATTTGCATTCAAACTTTGCAATAAATTATCAACGCCACCAACTCGGGTCACTATGTACTCTGAAATGTAGATGATATTTTAGTTTATGCTTCACCTACTACTTTAATTTTAAAAGCTTTGAAAATTCTAGTTAGCAAAGCTCAAAAAACTAGTGACTGCCTAGTGATATGACCAAGATTTGCAACTAGAATTTCTTTCATTTGTATATAACATAAATCTAATTTGTGTACAACTTCAAAACAATATAGCAAATAAGTATTAAAAATTGGAACAACATCAAAATGTCCTATTTTGATAGTGACATTTTCTATTATAAATCAATGGAGAATACGAAGGTGGGGTTTTAAATGTCTTACTTGTAAATTACTCCCGGTAAATCTTCTATCACAAATAGTAGTATATACTTTACTGATGAAAATTTCAAAATCAAAATTAAGATGCTTATCTCTCTCATATTTAACAATCATATTGTGCAATATAACGCAACTCTTCATTATGTTACCAAGCATTTTGGAATCCCAAAAACGTATTGCACCACTAATCGAGATTGGAGCACTTCGAATGCCCACTCTACATCCTTCTTTGTTGACTCTTGCATCATTGCAAAATGTTGCTTCTTTGCTCCTTAGGGAGAAGAGATTATTTGAACTAGTGTTGCCTACTGAGAGTATATACCATCAGCAAGGTAATAACACATATTATAAGTGTGTCCATTAATAGTGTAATGGATAGGCAGAGTTTTACCTTTGAAAAGATCAGAAAATAAGGGAGATCGATCCAATACATTCAAGTCATTGTGTGATCCAGGCATTCAAAAAAATGCATGCCAAATCCACGAGTCATAAGAAGCTACTGCTTCAAGAATAATGGTTGGCTTTTTTTGATGACTTACATATTGACCTTGTCATGCCGCTAAACAGTTTTTCCACTCCCAATGCATATAATCTAAACTTCCCAATATACTTGGAAACCCACAAACCTCCCCAATACCAAGTAATCTAGCAATATTAGTTGTTGTTGGAAATCGAAGGTATTCAGATCCAAATATATCAATTATTGAATTGCAAAAGTGTTTCAAACTTTCAATTGTCGTGTTTTTCCCAATTTGCACATAATCATCAACTGCATATGCTGCCATTCCATATGCGAGTATTCTCATTACTGAAGTTATCTTTTGCAATGGAGACAATTTGAGGATATGAGCTGCATATTTTTTTTTTTGGAACAAAATATAGATCGTGTGCTTCAATGGCATTCAAAATTTGTAAATACAGAGGACGACGCATTCAAAAACATCTCCGAAATGTTGTAGGTGAATAAATTGGATTTGCCGCAAAATAATCCACAAACAATCGTTCATGACCTTTGCATTTATCGCGACGCATGTTTTTATGTCCTACAACATAACCACTTCTTTTCTTGGATCGATCACTTGCTATCAGAATCTATATCATACTAGCATTATGTATGTTATAAACACCCGAAAGTTTCACAAATTTTTCATCATCAAACTCATTATCAGAGGATGAGGAAGAAGAAGATGATAAAAATGAAGTGAACAAATAAGAACTTGAGCTCCTCATTATGCTCTGGTTTTCAATTATGGTTGGTCCCATATACAACGTTGTTTGTTTGGTTTATATAGTCCATGATTAATATTTTTATATCTGTTTTTTGAAGGAAATTATTCGCTACATTGCTTCTACTTTTTTTAAAACACTTTTTAGAAAAATTTCCTTTTTTGTTTTTCATATATTTTTTTTGTTTTTACGGAATTTTTTTTTAATATTTTAAGCAATTTTTTAGATTTTTAGATACACCTAACATAAATATACTTAAAAAGTATAATTTTTGTGAAAAAAATCTTTACAAAATTCACTAAATACCAAAAATATATAAAAAAAAATGAAAATTTAGTAAAAACAGATATTTTTTTTGTATATTTATTAATTTTTTAAAATATTTTTTTACAAATATTTTACTTTTACTTTTTAGATACATCTAAGTAAGGTGCATCTAAAAAAATAAAAAAAATGTTTAAAAATTTAAAAATTTAAAAATATTCACTGAAAATAAAAAAAAAAGGAAAAACAAAAAATTCAATTTTTAGAAAATTGAATTCAGAAAACAGAAACCAAACACACTGATTATTGGAGGCAAAAACAAATGGAAAAGATTTAATGGAGGGAAAAATAAATGGTAAAGGAATTGACGAAACATAAATGAAGGGGAAAAAAAAATTTAAGTTTTGTCTTTCTGGTCGACCGGTCAGTCGTCCTCCGGGACGTCTAGTGCATTTTGATGAAAGCTCTAGTTCTCCATTAGAGTGAATGATATATTAGAATGAGGAATTGGTTTTTTTTTTTTTTTACTCAGATTTAATGATATTTTTGCTCAATCGTTGGAGATGCCCTAAGTTAGATATATGTAATAATATATACTACATTTTTATATATAAAAAAATTATAACTGTCAAAAAGTTTTAAGAAAAATTATAGTATTTTATATAAAAAAAATGTAAGCATTTTTTTAGAAAATGTATAAAAAAAAATGCCACTATATATCTATATAATAAAGCAGAACGGTTTTTGAATTTTCAATATATTTTTGTTATACTAGGACATTTGGATTGTTCAGATATGTTCAAATTATAAAACAATGGCTAAAATATATTTTTAAAAAAATGTCCTACATGTATCGCTTCTCTCTCTTACTTTTTTTTTATCACTCATCCTTCCATGATCCTGTGATTCTGCGTTCCTCTCTCTCTTTTTATTTTATTTTATTTTATTCTCTCTCACTTTTATTTTTGCTCTCTATTTGTTTATTTTTTTTATTTTCTCATTTTTATTCATATCTTATAAAAAAAGTCTGCGATCCCAGAATTAGGAGCCAGATTTTACTATGTGTAGTGGAGATTAAATTAATGAATTTTATAGCCCACAAATTAAATGAATTTGAACCGTTAATTATTATTTTTAAATATATTGAATACCTGATAGACTTTATAAATTTAGATCTCATATGAATCTTCAACATTTATGTAATAAAGCAGAACGGTTTTTGAATTTTCAACATATTTTTGTCCTACTATGACATTTGGATGGCTCAGATCTGTTCAAATTATAAAACAATGGCTAAATATATTTTTTAAAAAATGTCTTACATGTACATTTTCTAATTTTCTGTTTCTGTCTCTTACTTTTTTATTTTCTCACCCATCATTCCATGATCCCACCTTCCTCTCTCTTTTATTTTTATTTTTTTATTTTCTCTCATTTTTATTTTTCTCTCTATTTGTTTACTTTTTTTATTTTCTCATTTTTGTTCAATATATTTTACACATATTTCCATACAATGTACGTATGCCTATAATACACTAGGACATTACGGACATACATATAATTTTCATATAATTATATAAGCAAAAACATTATTGTATGTATGTCCGTGGAAATTATATGCATGCCAGACACATCTATTTATCTAGTTATATATTGTATATGAAAAAGTGAGTTTTCATGAGTAGTTTTGTGAGAACTCCAAAATTTTATAATAAATTTGTGAATTTATTAAATTAAAAAATAAATTTAAATAGCATTGAAATTACAATTATATTCTAATCCTAACATTATTTATATCGTACTTTCAAGTACAGACATATACTAGTATATATATATAATACAAAGTTTTCCAAATGTTCCTTTGGCAAACTTGTGATGGTCGGCTAACTACAAGCTCTTGCTTTGCTCTTTGGCCCTATTTTTTTTTACACGATTCTCTGGCCCTGTTTAGTAAATTTTTTTTTTAAGTTAGAAGTTGATGGTCAAAAATTATAAGCTAAAAGTATTTATTTCTCAATTTTCAAATACTCAATTTTTTTTCAATTTATTTAAGCTATTTCTAAGTTATAAGCAGACGTTATACTAAATAATCTGACACAAACTCTTAAATTAAAATAAATTATAATTACTTCTCAGAAGCCATAATAAATAGCCCTTTGTTATTGAATTATTAATATTTTCAGTAATGACGCCTCTTCATTTGGGTAGCTAGTGGGATCTAGAGATATACAAGCCGTAGTGACACCTATTTATTTTAATTTGAATTTTGTATTGTTACTCAAGACTTTCACTTATCTAGTGAGTGCAGAAGAGCTTCATTGAGTCCGGGGATTTAGCTTCTCTTGCAACCAACTCTTGAATTCGCTGTTTTTGGATAATTACGAAGCTTAAAATTTTAGTCTTTTTTGGTGTCAGTCTTGAATTCTCTGTTTTTGGTGTTTAGCAAGAAAATTTAGTCTTTTTTAAGTTAAGATTTGCAAAAAAAAATAAAATAAGTTAAAATAGTTAAAAAGATAAAATGTCACATTAAATCCATAAGAGAAAAGTTAGGATCATGAAATTTTTTTCATGAAAATGATCATGAAACTTTTATGATCTTTGAACTACCTTGATTAGTATATGATGCTTTATTCTAAGTGTAATCCAAGGGTCACAAAACTTTCATAATTATTTTTACGAAAGGTTTTTCATGATCACCAAGGATCCTCTAGAGCATTTTTTTCCTAAAGTTTTCTAAAGTAGTGTATTGTGTGTTTGAGATTTAATGTTGAAAAATTGATGTGACTTGTCATTAAATCTCAACCACACAATGCACCACTCTAAGAAACTTTAGAAAAAAAGAACTCTAGAGGATTCTTGCTCTTTCATGATACCTAGCATTGCTGAATCCATAATTATTTTACTTTTTCTATTATAAACATCACATCTAATTGCAAAAAAATCTAATCATTTTTCTAAACACAAAAATTTTAATCTACTAAAACAATCAAAAACTAAAATAACTTATTAAAATAGCAACTGAACTTCTACATTTTATTAGAACTTAAAAATTCAGAGATATTTTTCCCCCTTTTAGCAAGTTTCAAACTAGCATGAATAAACATGAAAGCTTGACATTAATTTAAACCAGGAATGGCCTCTTAAAAAAGCCTTGCATTAAACATGGTGCAAATCCAACGACACTCCTGGAATCCTGGTTTTAGTACAGAAAAAAAATATAGACAGATCACTTTCCACTGTTTGGTATCAGAGTAAATGCTGGTTTATGTGAGGAAATTTTCTTCTTCATGATGAAGTAAAAAACTGTTGAGGCTATAATTAAACCGCCACAAATCACTGCACCTGCTCCAAAACCATGAGAAGTTAAGGATCAAGTTAGATTAATCAACTCGCCGACAGAAAAGAAGATACAATAAGAATGAATCATCAAAAAATTGTTCTCTGTTCTCTCAAAATTAATTTTGGGTAAATCACACCAACCAATAGTTTAATTAGGAAGAGATGCTCACCAATTGCTACAAAATTCGGTTCAAGAGCTACTGTTACAGCACCTGCGAATTCACATTACAAACGCCAATTGTTTTCAGATGAAGATAAAAGATATTAATAAGGCTTGGTTTGGCATGTTTGAAAAAAGTTAAAAAGTCAAAAAGTTACTATCCTATTAAATCACACTATCTTATTTAAGTCATATCACATCTTTAACACATCACTTCAAATCCAACCCAAATTCAACTCATATTTCATAAAATGTCAAAAAATACACTTATTTAGATCATCCCAAACACCCCTAAATCAAAATATCAATCTATACACATATTGCGTACAAATTTGTGTTTATGTCACCATATAGTAGTCATATGTTGCCATTCAGAAAGCAAAAAAGTTCAACTTCATCCCAGACAGTAGTGAAATCACTCTATGGCCAAAATAAAATTTTCGTTTTCTATTTTTTTATTTTCTTTTAAAAAAGTGCAGAAACATTGTTGGACAAAAAAAAATTTAGATTTTATTTTTTATGAAATTAACCAAAACAACACGAGGTTGAATTTGAATTTTGAAAAAGCTATTTTCGAAAATTAAGGCTTCTCCACCAACCAAGTTTTTAAATGTCAATCCATTCAATAACATAGGGTGTGATATCATTTTTAAAAAAATAAAAATAAATTGAACATTTAAACATGTATAATTAGATAAATACATAACCACGCTGTATTTCTGACTCACATAATAATTTCTCGTCCTTGACGATCATGCATAGAATAATGAGGCACTAGCCTCCACTACAGTTTGTTCAACCACTCCTGAGTATTATACCATATCATCATATATTAAACTCCTCCAAAATTCATAAGATAATACAGATCAAGTCAATTAATTAATTGCATATAATAACACTATAACAAATCATATATAAGAAATTACCATTATCGTGGCAGTTATCAGATCTCCGGCCATCGCTGCAGATGCAAATGAAATTCCGGTGAAGCCCATCACTATATCTATACCCACAAAATCCTCCGGTGGCCTCACATGCCCGACAATCACTATCCGGCGATCTCCACCCTAACTTGAACCCATCTTGCAAGACTCTCCCAAACCCACCACCCAGAACACCACCATCGCCGCCCTTCTCCACCACCACAGCACTCACCGTGGACTCACAAAACCGCTGCCAATCAAACTCCGGTATTGCACCTTCCATGAACACGTAAGACCGCTTAAGACCGTGTTGAAGACAAGCTATGGATGAGAGTGAAGGTGGGTACAATGTGCAATTATAGAAAAAGTGCACCATCTTGTCTTCTATGGTGTAGTTAAGGAAATAGGAGATGTTTAAATTTAACCTAACATCATGTGGTGCAATGGGACAAGCCCCATTGTTTAGTTCAAGGTATGCGGCGGTGAGGGTATTTTCGGAATAATTGATATTTTTCAGGCGGTAGAGGTGGTTGAAGAGGCGGAGGAGGGGTTGTCGGTCGGTGCATGAGAGGTCAAAGCCCGGATATCCACAATACTCATCATTATTTTGTTGGCTTTTTAGCCAAAATGGATAGCTGATTACAAGGCTGTTACCACAGTCGAATGAAGGATAAGGAATGGTGGGCAATTTTGTAGGGTTGCCATTGATGGAGGTGTGGAGAAGGATGGTGAAAAGGAGAAGAGGGGAGAGATGGTGAGCTATGGAAGCCATGAAGGTGAACATGAAATTGTCATGGATGTGGCATGGGTTATTCAAAAGAAGTTGGAAGTGTGTTTAGTTGATCTTCATTTGTTTTTTGTTTTGTTCCTTTATTTTTTTATTTTTTATTTTTTGAATATTTCATTAACTAGATTGGTTGAGTCCAAAACAGAAGTCAATGATGGGATCTTATGATGAATAATTGATTTTATATATTATTGGTAATAATAATATAAGGTGATATTAATAGAAGTTTTTATTAAATTGGTTCAGCTTGTCTTCGATTAGAGATCAAGATTGGACCGTCCAGTCTGGCCTATAGGCCCCTTTTCGATAATATGAACCATTCAATATATAAAACTTGAATAATGCTTGGGACCCCCTTTGGGGGTCACCCCCTCACCCCCTTTGCCATGTGGCAGGGGTGATTGGAGGAGCAGGAAAAAAAAGAAAAAGAAAAAGAAAAGATAACCAATGAGAGAGAGAGGGGGTCAAAGGGGGTGGGGGGAAAAGGGGGGATGAATCATTACTCATAAAACTTATCGAGTACTATATTTCTGTGAAAAATCACGTAAGTTTGATATCGATAGCTCTTTGATCGAATCAGGTTTCTATTAACCGTTTATTTTTTTATTGTTCATTTTTTTTAATACAAAACTGATCTGATCAAATAGCTATCGATATCCGATCAACGTGATTTTTTACACGGATTTCTATATATTAACAGTTCAAATTATTAAAATGAAACCAAAAAATAAATCTATAAATTAGGCTGAACTGTCCAATCTAGATATCCAACTGAAGACAAGCTAGACAGTTATTAAATAATCATGGATGACATTGGGCTTTAACCTGCTCTCCCACGCGTACAACGCAATTGGTTTGGTCTTCAGATATTTTTTTTCCCCTTAATAAACATCTTGAAACATTGTTTAAGACCATAAAAATATAAAAAAAAAATTATTCATACATAGAATTTGAACAAAAAACCGTATAAAAATATTATGTCAATATCATTATTGTAAATAAATATATCTTTATAAATGTTTTATTTTAAAATAAAGTGCTCATATTAAACTATATCATTATGCATAAAAAATCTACATAAATTTTTTATTTATATATGGTTGCTCATAAAAATATATTACACACTTTTGTTATCTAAGCATCGAAATACCAACATGTAATTACAGATTTTTTTTTATTGGAAATTAGCTAAAAAAATTAGTTTATTGATTAAAAAAACGCAAGTGATATAGCACTGCTCAAATGTGTACAGCTAGTGAATAAAAAAAATAAATTGGGTAAATTACAAATACATCCCTTGAGATTTTTTTAAAGTACAGATTATACCATGTGATTTGAAAAATTACAAATATCCCATTGTCAATTTTTATTTATTTAAAATAGTTAACTAAAAAAATAAAATTCATACTTACTCTCCCATGAAATAATAAAATTACTTAAATTATTAATTGAAACATGTTTCTAATATCATTAAAAATTGTTAATTGACTTGTTGATTTATTAATAAAAGGATAATTTGTTATGAAATTAAAAACCTCAAAGGGTGAAATATAATTTCTAAAATTACAGAGGCGATTTGTATTTTACTTAAACCTAAGAACATGTATTTATAATTTACCCAAAAAATTGTGTACAGCTACGAAAACCATCCTGTCCAGATATTATTCTTGATGCAAATCGATTGGACTAGGATAGCGAAGATAGGTTCAGCCCAAGATACAGCTCTCTTCGTGGAAGGCCCAGTCTAGTCCAGCCCATCCCAGCCCAACCGAAAGTTTGGTTTTTTGCTAGTAGCCCAACTGGAAGTTGTATATATGAGGTAGGGTAAATTATACTTTCGGCTTGTTATGTTAGGTTACTTTCTCACTTTAATTCTTTTTTTTTATTTTGGCTTTTCATATTTTTTATTTTTTATTTTAGTCTTAGAGTAAAGTAAGAAAATTTTAAAATATAAAAAGTCTAAATAAAAAAATAAAAATAAAAATAAAAATTTGAAAGGCCAAAATAAAAAAGGTATAGTGTAATTTACCCTATGAGGCATTAGGGTTGACTTTTGGGAGCCTGAAAATTAGAGATCTGTGAGTGAACGCGTGGTTTAGGTCTTCGTTTGAAAAGTTGGGTTGATTTTTTAATTTTTTTTTTTTGATTATTTTAGTTCTAATTTAAAAGTTTGTTTAATTTGATTTTTTTAGTTTTTTTAAATTTTTGTGAGAGAGGAGTGGGCGCGAATTCATTGCAGCTGCAGAATCTTAAATTCGCCATCCGTCTGTCAAATTGATGGATTGGAAAAAATCAATCTGCATCTGTCTGTCAATCCGGCAGATATGGATTAAGCGAATTGACAGATGAATGCGAATCGATTTGGCGGTTTAAAATTTTATAAATTTTTAACATAATTTAACTTGTGCACCTCCTCCAAAAAAAAAATAAAAAATATTACAGTCAATGATTTAAAAAAATATTATGATCACTGCATGCCTCATCCAAAGACAGAAGTTTGAAACTTTCAAATATTACAATCACTGCATGTCTCATCCGCATATTACAATCATAGTATGCCTCATCTATATAAAGTATTATAATCTGTAATTCTTAAAATATAAAAACAATTCAAACCACCAAAACTATGAATAGAGCAGTAATAGAGATTATATGCCTTTGTTTTGTTACATCTATATCTATTTTTGAAAACAAAAACCAACTAGCATATATTATTATTTTTATTTATTATTTTTAGAGTTAGATTTAAAAATAAAAAAATATATTCAAGTTGAAACTTTTGCAATTAAAAACACAAATAGAATATCTACACAAATTGAAAACACAAAGTCTTACAAATTACTAGGGGTGTTCGCGGTTTGACAGTTTGGTTGCGGCCAAAGGAACCTCAAATCCACCATCTGTCTAAAACTAGACAGATTGGAAAAAATTAATCAGCAACCGTCCGCTCATCATCACGCATCGGTCCAAAATACGGCACATCGGTTCGGTTCGGTCAGTTTTGTTGGATTGATATATCTGCTGCTCACCCTAATGTGAGAAAAAGTGAAATCTATATTATATTATATATATAAGCAAATGCAGTTATTATGTCAAAAGTCTCCAAATGTTTATTCTTAAATTCTCATAATTTTAGAATAAATAAAGAAATATGTGGCATCTCCTTTCACATCTCTTCTCACTATTCAGATCATTTCACTCTCTTCTCAAATTGTCATATAAAAGATAATAATACAAAAATCAAATAATATCTTTCCTTAAAGTTTTGGGTATAGATATGTATATAGAAACCCATATGTCTATCACTATATCACATAAACGTAAATTAAAAAAAAAGAAAAGAAAAAGGAACCCACAAATTTCACAACTCTTATTCCTAACTGTTATATATATATAAATTTTTTTTAAAAAAATCAAATAATATCGTTTTGGGTGTCTATCTAAAATCTCAACCCAACATTTTTGAATTTTTACATTTAAAAAAAATTACAAAATGCCATACTCAATTTCTATTGGATCATGCTTCTTTTTTTTAAAAAAAAAAAAAAAGAAGAAAAGAAGAAGAATAAGAAGATGATGAAAAAGGTTAAAAATAATAAATAAACAACCAGGTAAGTGTTAGCATTTATTAGATAAATGTTTGCTTTAAAAAAATAAAATAATTGATTTGTATTTTAAAAAAACATGATGTTAAAATTTTAAATTTAAATTTTCTATGATATTTTTAGCTCATTATCTATATCAAAAAATTAAATTTGAATTTAAACACTAAACTTCCAAAATATATTATATTTAAAGTTTTCCATATAAATTTGAACATCTATATAATAAAACAGAACGGATTTTGAAAATATGTAAAATGTATCAGAGATACAGTTCATTTCAATGGCTGAGACGATTTGTTTTTAACATTGAGGGCTGAGATGCTTTGTAATATTTTTAATTCCCGTCCAAAACAATCCCCTCTCTCTCTTGTGTTCGACTCACCCCAAACATTATTTGCACCTCTCTCTTTCTCTCTCTCTCTCTCTCTCTCTCTCTCTCTCTCTTTCTCTCCAACTTCTCAGATCTCAAACTCTGTCCTCCGAGATCTCTCTCTTCCTCTCCCTCCTCTCCACCGTTGAGTCGCCTTCACCGTCGCGCCGCCTCTGATCTCCTCTCTAACTTCTCAGGTCTCAAACTCTCTATCCTTAGAGATCTCTCTCTTCCTCTCCCTCCTCTCTACTGTCGCTCCGCTTCCACTATTGCGCTGTCTCCACCGTCGCGTCGCCTCCGATCTCCACCGATAACAACTCTTCATCTTTACTCCCTATTAGATCTCAACCCACTACGGCACCTCCGTCCTCCATCGTTGAGAGCACCATGTCTTCCCAAAGCAAACGCAGAGAAACTATAAATCATCTATACACATCTCTGATTTTTATTTTTTATTTTTTAATTTTTATTTTATATTTTATTTTTTTTGAATAAGGGAGAACAATTTTTTTTTTTCCTTCCATTTAATTATTATTATTATTGTTGTTGTTGTTGTTGGGTTTTGATTGTTGTGAAATAGGATGATGAGTAACTATAAGGTGGAGAAGTTCTCTATGGATTTTCATGGACCCAAAAATAGTAAATCATCTATACCCATCTCTGATTTTATTTATTTATTTATTTTTAATTTTATATTTTTTGAATAATGAGGGAACGGTTTTTTTTTTAATTTTACATTTCGTTTGAATGGCTGAGATTTTTTTTATTTTTTATTTTATATTTTTTGAATACGGGAGAATGGTTTTTTTTTAAATTTATTTTTAATTTTACATTTCATTTGAATGGCTGAGATGATTCCTAATCAATATCTAACGGTTGAAGTATGTACAGTGATTTTATGATTGGATCTGTGTTATTCTTGCAGATTATTTTTTAATTGTTGTTAGTGTTATGAGTGCATATTGTTGTTGTTGATTTTAGGATTGGATCTGTGTTCTTCTTGCTGATTAATTTTTAATTGTTGTTGGTGTTGTCATGATCTGGGTGTTGTGAGTGCATATTGTTGTTGTTGATGATGAATGATGATGATGCAGAATGATGATGAAATAGATAAGATACACGTATAAGACTTGTTCTGTGCAAAGTAAATTTTTGTAGCTAAAATTTGTACATATAAAAGGCTCTGATCTATCCAAATTGATGATCATGATGAAGAGGTTGAAGAGTGTGGCAAAGAGGTTGAAGAAGTACTTGGAAGAGGCACATACAATCTGTTTTATTTCTAATTTTTTGATTTTTTTTTATGATGATGATGATGAACGGATAGGATTTGGTGATTATGTTGTTGCTGATGAATAGATAGGATTAGGTACGTGTTTGGGTATGATTTGGATTGGTATTTGTGTTTCCAAACTGGTGAGCAACTTTGTGTTTGTGTTACGAAGGTAAGAATGAAAAGAGATGTGAAGTTGCTAAAAAATTAATAGAGCAACTTTATTGAAATATTTAGATGGGTTAAAAGAGCATTTTTTTTTTTGACTCATTTTGTTGTATGGTGAGAGGGTAATTTATACTTATAAATTGGACCGAGCTGGGTAATGGGCCGTTATGGGCCATATTGCGAAGGGCTGAGTAAAAAGGCTATGAAGTTACTCCGGCCCAAGAGAGGTGTAAAGTTACTCCGGTCCGCGAGAGACCTGAAGTTACTCTGGTCCCAAAGAGCTTACGGTAAGTTCGGTCGTCACTCACAAAGTTATTCTGGTTTGGATTGGAATATTGGTTATTCCGGTCTAGACATACCATGGTTAGCATTAAGAAGAGCCAAGGTAAGAGCAGTGAATGGAAGAGCCGAGCTAGTGTTATCTCGGTTTAGTCTGCGGCTTAGCATAGCCATGCTTACCTCGGTCATGATGAAGTCTGACCATGATAGAACCATCTCACTTGGTTAATGCAGTGAGGGGGGTGTTGAATGATAAGTATTATCTTTCAGAAGTATAAATCCTAGGAGGACTCTACATGGAGGAGTAAAAGTCCTACTAGGATTGTGCCACGCGGAACCTATAAAAGCTTACAACATCATCTATGGAGAGGTAACGCAACTTTGATTCCTGAATACACAGAGCTTTTGTCTACTTGTCTATTTTGCTGACTTAAGTATTGGAGGGGTTTCCGGCACACACCCGCCGGCTAGCTCACGTTTGTGTTTTCAGGGAGTAAAGCGACGACGTTTGGAGGAGTGCAGACTTGATCAATAGGATTATACGAGAAGATTTATCTCTTTCCCGTACATATGGTATACAAACTGATCCTTGGGTTTGAAATAATAATTGATCCTCATGAAATGGTTTTCAAATGGTTTTTAAGATATTCTTAAATGATTTTTCAAATGATTTTCAATGTTTCATTGTGTTGGATTTGTGTTATTATATTTTATTTTATTTTTTATTTTTGTTGATTAGGTTGTATTTCTAAGATTTCGGTTTCGATTTGTGTTTGTGTTTCTAAGATTTCTGTTTGGGTTTGTGTGATTAGGTATGCATTCAATGGAACCATAGAAAAAGTTGGAAACAAAGCTTAAGAGACACAAAACATTGGAACAGTGCATTGAAAATCATTTTGTTTCTTTTCAATCAAAGCAAAAGAGACCCATCAATTTGGGTTTGTGTTTCTAAGATTTGGATTTGTATTTGTTTTTCTAATCCTTAAACTGATGTGTTTGTGTTGGATTTGTGTTTCTAAACCTTAAACTGATATGTATTTGGGTTTCTCTTTCTTTTTTTGTGTTCTATTTCTTTTATTTATGCAGCTTTCAATTTATATGGGTTGGTGTTAAGTTATGTTATGTATTTGGGTTGGTGTTTCTAAACCTTAAACTGATATGTATTTGTTTTTCTTTTTTGTGTTGTCAGGCGAGGATCTTGACATTGGTTTGTGTGGCTGTTGACATTGGTTTGGGTCTCAACATTTTCTTTTTAATTTTTCTTTCTTCAACCCTCATGTCTCTCACGGGTCATTATTTTTGTTTTATTTTATTTTATTTCTATAACCCAATTTAAATTTTCACTCATAATTCATGGAGTATTTCTTCATCCCTGTTGAAGACTTGGTGAAGAAATTGAAAAGAAACAAAGTAAGAAAAGAGATAGTTGTTGGTTTTCTTAATTGTGCTGCTCATTCAAATGCTTGGCCACTATCATATCTTTATTTATTTTATATGCTATTCAAATTGTGTTGATATATTATTACTTTTTTTCAATAGGAATGCAAAATGTGTTGATGTTTATTATTTTTTCCATAGGAATGCAAAAAAAATGTGAAAGATAGACCCCACAAAGGACTGATGGCTACTTCTTTCTACGGACAAATTGCTTGGATTGTTAATGGTATTTATTTATTATTTATTATTTAGTAAAATACGTAAAAGAATTCAGATTGTTTAGATTGAAAACATGCAAATAGTTTAGATTGAAAATAAATCAGAAATTTAATATTTAAATTTATAAAATTTAAAACTCAATAGTTTATTTTGTTATAAGTATTAAATTCTAAGTTTTTTGTTTTTTTGTTTTTGGGTAATTTTTCCTAAATTTTAATGATGCCTAAAATTATTCAAACAAAATTGGCTTATGTGTTATGGCAGCATATAATGTCTCTAATATATTCATGTGCCCCATGATTAATTAAATGTTGAGGATGCATTAAATTAATTAATTAATTTAATTAACATTATGCGCAGAAATTATAACTACATTTTAATCCCAACATTATTTACACAGAGTATTATTTACGTTGTGTCTTTAAGCACGGGCATACGCTAGTCCACTAACAAAACCCAACATTGGAAACAAATCCCCCAACAATATCCCCCATTTCTCTCTCTCTCTCTCTCTCTCTCTCTCTCTCTCTATACAATGGTGATCATAAATTTTTTTTCAAGGTATTAATATTTTGGACTTTTCTTAAGTGTGCAACTTACACCTTACACTTACGTCTTTCTGTTTGCTGTCCTGTTTTATGTTTACACCTTCCACTTACACCTTTTGTGTTGGTTGCATATGGTGTGCAACCCCTTAAGGTTGCACACCATAACAGTATCCTAATATTTTATATCTCGTAACTCCAATAGTTTATTTATTTTTCCTCTCTAAGGAGGATTGTAATATACATGGAGTTTTACAAGTAATCCCTCAAGGTCAATCATTTGTTTAATTGAAATTTATTTGAAGTCATAAAATTTCATGTAATTTTTTTTTAATCTTTATTCTATTATATATTTTAATGATAGATCTTTTTAAGCAATATGTTCAAATTCATATAAATTTACATACAGGCTATATAGTTTTACATAAAATTTACTTAGGTGTACAAACTTTTTCATGCAATTGCTCTAGTTTTATAGATCTTTGCATGTAATTTGTGATAGTACTTGAAAAAATTTTCATTGAATAATTTATACATATTACAATTATCAATCACTTCATTTTAACTCACTATAATAAATAAATAAATATATATATATATAATGCATGTTTCTCAAATATATTATTTGTCCTATAATATTTGGTATAACTATTACTATACATTTTTAGTCTCTATTGATCTAATTATTAGTTATATATTATATCTTAAAAATTCATTTCAATGATTGAATGCAATTATTAAATTGATATATGTTTTTTTTCTCTTCTTTTAATTTTTTTTTGTATTGCTTTTATTCTCACTTTTGTGTATTCAATTGTTTATGGGAGAATTTTATTAATAAATTGTGTGGTATACAAATTATCAATATTTAGTTTGAATATTTATTCATACATATATATGTATATATTTGGATCGGCAAAAGTTAGTTGTTAAATATTATTTAGCTTAAGTATGAGATATTATGGCTATTTTTATTAAATGATTAGTTTTATATTAAGACATTTCTTCTTAATCTTATTTTTTTGGGGAAAAAAACTTGAGACTCCTTATGGTAAAAAAACTGATCAACTAAAAGTATCAAATTGGTTTCTATTGAATCATCCTTTAATCATGTTTGCTAAATTTAAAAATTAAAAACAACTATCTTATTGATAGAAGTAACACAATTTAATGGGATAAGATATAACTACAATTCAATATCTATTGGCTAAATTTAAAAAATTAAAATTAAAAACATTTATTACATGGGACATAATCCAATTGTGTTAAACATTTTAACTGTAACTTAGTCATAACTATTTATTAAAATTTTAAAAAAATAATAATTGAACATTAAAAATACTTATCTTATTCTATTACAAATAAAAAAATAAAAACACATAATTTTTTTTAAATGGTGAAAACACTTAAGTATTAGATAAATTAATTGGCATACGTGGACATGATCAATTGGGTCAAATATTTGACTATATTTCAATCATAACTTTTTGATTATAAAAAATGTAATAATTAAAAAAAAAAAAATTCATAATCGTTAGACTATTTACCTTGTCGCCCAATGTTCACTAAAAAAAAAATAAAAAAATAAAATTCTCATTGCATAAAGGTTCAAAATTTAGAACACTCAACAAGATAAAGACTAATTTTGATATATATTTTACTAAAAATTACCACATTAAATCTGTATCATAATCAAAATCTCCTAACTCCACCATATTAGATTCACACCATGTACGGGGAGCAAATATTCCGGCAGGCCCGTATTTCTTTCTTCCGAGCTCCGTCTCTGTCCGATCACCTGCGAGCAAATAATGGTGAGCTACCCGGCGATGTGTGGCCGGAAAAACCCTCCGACGATCAAGTTAGCACACACCTTAGGATAGAGAGAGAAAGAGAGAGAGGGGTTAGAGTGTAGGAGTTTTCTTACAAAGTGTTCATCTGTCGCGTATGGGGGGCGCAGACATGCTTATATACTCTCTGCGCACCATATCTACTCCCAGTCATCTCCTGACACGTGGCTCCGCTATCCCATCTGTCAGCGTAAACCTTGCTGAACATCACCTAATCTCAACTGTCTGCCTTCTCAGCTGGAGCTCGGCAGCCGAGCTGCTCCATCCACGGCCGTGCTGTGCTTCATACCCAAGCACTTTACTGGCTAAGTCCAAGGAGGACCGGGCTAGGTGGCATCTCGGCAAAGCCGAGCTCGGGGCACCTCCTGTGGTCGGCCTTCCTGCCGATCAAACGATTACCTCGGCTGACCACGCCTTTCCGGGCACCGGTCACTCAGCTTGATTGGCTTTCCTCCATCCCCTGATCAAGCAGCTCGGTTCAACCGAGCACTGCCTTGCCGAACAGCTTCTTTACGGTCTGGGGCGGCACATACTTGGCCCAACTCCTGCCCGGCCCAAGTTCTGGCAGCCCATCTCCGGGCGGATCGCCTGTCATCTCGGCCCCATGCACCATTAGGCTCTCGGCCGTTACCTCGGCCCAATTTTAGATAATAAATCTCCCTCTCAATTGCCCCTTAATTCTGTCCGTGAAAGCGTGACTGGGATTATTCACTTCAACCGGGATAACATTTCTTCGGTCTTCAAAATGCCAAAGGGCGACCGGGCTAGTTAACATTACTGTCTGCAAACTTGCCCGGTTATATTCCTCGGCTGACGTCCTCTTCTTTCAAAGTAGCCCGGTTGGCTCCTCGACTCTTCAACCTGTCTCTTCAGTTCTGACGTCACCATAAATAGGGACACGTGGCGGGCTGCCATTGGTTCTCGAGCAGCCAACCCGCCGTTTTTACCAGAATTTGAATTTTTGGCAGTTTCTTCGTCTATACATACAAGCCCCCTCTTCCTCAACTCGCTCCTACTGCTTCTCTGCAATCCGACGCTTCAGAGCTCAAGCAACTTTCTCCCAGCCTCGTCTGCCATTTTTCGTGCTCGAAGGAACGGTTCCTGCCTTTCACTGGTAAGTCCTTCGACCTCTCTTTTGTTGCTATCTTCTTAAATATTTCTCATATTAGGGCACTAAAACATAGTTCTTAGGTCGTAGCCATAGAAATCGTCCAAAACCTACCACTGTTCATGGTGTTCTTCGTTTTTCATGAAGAACACTGAAGAACTGGGGCGGATCAGGCTCCTGGTCTTCATTCGATCCAAAAAACCAATCTAACCGAGCAAATAACATGTTTGTCTCAACCCCAGCAAAAATCGAGATAACAAAAGGAAATGGTCGCTCAACCGGGCTAACAAGTGGTCTGCTTGGGCGACCGAGCTCTTTAGTTAGCTTAGACAACTGAGGCGGTTTGGCACTCTTAATGACCGAGCTAAAGTCCAGCTCCTTCTATGCGACTGCGCTTACACTTACACTTGCCATCCTTTTCCTGCAGAGTCCAAGGGGACCACTGTCCATTCCTCAGGCTCTCAAGACCGAGCAATTACCAATTGCCACTGTGCCAAACACCTCAGCCGAGCTACCTTAGTCCGGCCGCAAATGGGGAAATTCCGCTTCCTAGTGGATACTCTGGCCGCGCTAGCTGTATTCAGAGAGGAGTACGGCATCCCGGCCGACGTCCATCTCGAACTGGCAGAAGAAGAGACAACACCCTGGGGCAGACTAGACCAATGCCCCTTCACCGTACTGTCAATTGTTGAAGGAGGCCTCTGTTTCCCACTAAACCCACTTATCACCGAGTTCCTCCGCCGTACCGGGCTGGCACCCACACAAGTGTCCACCAACACTTATCGAATTATCAACAGCGTTCATGAACTGAACAATCGGCTAGGCACCAACTTAGGTCTAGCCGAGATATTGAGGCAATACACGATGGGTCACACCGGTGACGGCCTAGCTTATTACTTGAAAATCAGACCGGGCAAGGAAAAAATTGTAACCGGCACCCCGGATAAAGATCTGCACGACGACGATTTTTTCTGGGTGTCGGGCAATTACGAAACAGCCGAGGTGTCGGGCTGGTTTATAAGCAAGAACTTCGGTTTCTCATGTAAGCTGCTCAAACTTGCTCGGTCAACTTACCACTTTATTCTGTAATTAACCGGTTTTCCTGTTTCTTTTGCAGCAATCCAAGCCTTGTAAGCCAACTATCAGTTTCCCAACGTAGAGGCAATTCGGACCGCGCTTCGATATTCCCACCGAGATTGCAACGATTTGCTCGGTTACACCCCGACCTACAGGTACTCTGCTCCGCGTCGGAGTAGAGTAACAGACTTCCTCCGTGCTCCTTCGCCACCTCCAGACCCTACCCTTCCTGACGTCCCCTTAATCCGGTTGACAGACGAACAAGAAACGGCCAAAAGAAGCCGAATCAAAAACCTTCTCACTGTAACCTCGGCCGAGATACCGAGCGTCGTCGCCCGTTCCCCGGCTGCCGGCCAATCAAGCGCCGCCGTGGTCGCCTTAGCTTCTCCAGCCACCGGGCAGCCTAGCCAAGAAACACGCCGGGCTGGCAAAAGACCACGGGCAGATCCCTCTGCCGAGCTCATCGCCGAACTGATAACCGAGCAACCTGCCGATAGGGTCAGCTCCATCCCAGCATGACGGCCGCAGCTGAAGCACCGGGGCAAAGAGATCCCGGCAAATGCATCGGTCAAAGGCGACAAGGAGCACTTGCTTGCCTTCGACCTCTCAAAGGCTCTGCTGCTGCCCAGCGACGTGGTTGGAAGCGACCACATTCCTAACACCCGACTGGTCAAATCCGCCGTGAAGTCCATGACCAGGGTAAGAAGTTCAATCTTCTGCTTCAATTTTCACAAGTGTTTGTACAGTTTCTTCTCTGATCAAATTCTCATTTTGCAGGCCATTCAAAAGCAGTACTTGGTCATGGAGCGCATCCATAGACTTCGGCAGAAGGTGAGTGATACCGCCAGTCAAGTCGAAAGCCTCCAAACCGAGCTTGGCCGAGCAAGGTCATCCCTCGAAGCCGCCAATTCCAACAACAACCGGCTGCTCGGCCAACTTGAAGCAGCCGAGAAAGAGAAAGACGGGCTCCGGGCCGAGCTCGACGAGCTTAAGAAGTCCAAGAAAAAAGACTGCGAGGACGCCAATAACGCCGGCTTCAACGAAGCCGAGGAAAACTTCAAGAAACAAGTCTTTGCCACCCAGGACATTTACTTCAAGGCTGGGTGGAAGGCTGCCTGTCAACAGCTCGGTCAGGGTCCTGACACTAACGTGTTTTCCTCTCCACCGGTTGTCTTCTTACCGACCTACCTCATTCCCTATGCCAATAACACCTTCAGCGCGCTGCAAGCTGAGGCTGAGGAAGGGCTTGAAGAAGAGGGTGAGGCAGACGCTGAAGGAGAGGATCAAACCAAACAGGAGCAGGCCGGCCAAACTGGGACCGGTGTCCAGGAGGCAACTGCCACGGTCAACCTGGAGGCTGATGAGGAGTTCCCTGATCTCTCCCCCCTAGCTTAGGTTTCTCTTCTTTTTGTATGTTTGCTTTCTGCGTTGTTGATGTAACCGGGCTCTGTCCCCACCTTTTGTATTGACTTTCTTATCAATGAAAAACTCAAATTTTGCCAAATGTTTGCACGATTTTCATCAATTCCATCTTCATCAAAACATCTCGGTATAAATCATAGATTGAACAAAACACCTCGTCAACCGGAATTCATAACTCGGTTGAAGTACTTAAGCAGAACAAAAAAGCAAATTCATAAACCGAAATAACCATCTCGGCTGGTAATAACAAAGTTGAACAAATCACCAACTCTTCCAACTGGGGTAAATCATCTCGGTTGGGATTCTGAAGTTGGACAAAACACAAATTCTTCCAACCGGAGTAAATCATCTCGGTTGGGATTCCTAAGTTGGCCAAAACACCAACTCTTCTAACCGGAGTAAATTATCTCGGTTGGGATTCCTCAGTTGGACAAAACACCAACTCTTCCAACCGGAGTAAATCATCTCGGTTGGGATTCCTAAGTTGGACAAAACACCAACTCTTCCAACCGGAGTAAATCATCTCGGTTGGGATTCCTAAGTTGGACAAAACACAAACTCTTCCAACCGGAGTAAATCATCTCGGTTTTTTATATTAAAACAACAGTCCAAGTGCTAAAGCAAAGTTACTTCTATATATTGAGAAAAAGAATTACATTCTGCAGTGCAAGCCAAAAAATTCCTTTGCACAAGAAAAGAAAGCAAAATCTTAGAAATAATACAGTTTCAGGTTGGCCGTATTCCATGGCCAGGGTATTGCTCTTCCCTCTAGATCCTCCAAGTGGTAAGCCCCCTTGCCCGCCAGACCGGTGATCTTGTAGGGTCCTTCCCAATTTGCCCCTAGTTTGCCTTCACCTGGCACCAGGGTGTTGCCCATAACCTTCCTCAAAACCCAATCACCAACTTTGAGCGGTCTGGGGTGCACCGTCTTGTTGTATTTCTTTGAGAGCTCTTGTTGGTAGGCGGCCACATGGATGAGGACCTTCTCCCGACGCTCTTCCACTAGGTCCAGCTCCAAGGCAATAGCCTCGGCGTTCAGTTCGGGATCAAAACTCTCGCTTCTTAGGGTGGGCATGCCAACTTCCAAAGGTATGACCGCCTCCATGCCATAAGCCAAAGCAAATGGAGTTTCTCCAGTAGATCGCCGCGGGGTTGTTCGGTATGCCCACAGGACGCTGGGTAACTCCTCAGCCCATTTTCCCTTTGCCTTCTCCAGCCGTTTCTTCAACCCATCCAAAATAGTCTTGTTCGATGCCTCGGCTTGACCATTGGACTGCGGGTAAGCCGGAGTGGAGTTATAGAATTCAATCTTCAAATCTTCACAAAATCCTCGGAACAGGCGACCGTCAAACTGGGTGCCGTTGTCAGAGATCAAGATCTTGGGGACGCCAAACCGCGTGACCACGTTTTGCTAGACAAACCGCTTCATGTCTTTCTCTTTGATTGTTGCCAAGGGCTCAGCTTCAACCCATTTCGTGAAGTAATCTGTGGCTGCAATGAAGAATTTCCGGTTGCCCGGTGCTGTGGGCAGTGGCCCCATTATATCTAGCCCCCACATGGCGAAGGACCAAGGACTGGTGAGGGGAAGAAGTTCCCTAGCAGGCTAATGGATCTGATGGGCGAATTTCTGGCATTTTTCGCACTTGCGGACGTACTTTTGTGCGTCGGCCTTCATGCACGGCCACTAGTATCCCTGTGAAATAGCTCGGTAGGCCAAGGACCTGCCCCCTATGTGGCTGCCACAAATGCCTTCGTGAATTTCGTACAAGAAGACCTCCACACTACTCGGGTGCACGCACTTTAGATAAGGACCGGTGAAGGACTTTTTATACAACGCACCAGATGGAGAGAGCCAAAACCGCTCTGACTTCACCCAGACTTTGTGTGCTTCTTTCTTTTCAGCTGGCAGAGTCCGGTCTCTAAGGAATAAGATCAAGGGGTCCATCCAAGAAGGGCCTAGCGCGGCGCAGAGTACATCCGTCTGCCCGGCGTCTTCAATGCTTGGCCGTGGAAGAAAGTTAATTAATAGGGGGTTTGGAGACATACAATCTACCATGGAAGCGAGGCCGGCCAGCTCATCAGCTTGGCTGTTTTCTTCACGGCCAATCTGTTGGACTCTGATTGCCTGAAACTGCTTGATGTGTTCCCTGACCAGAGCTTGGTACTTCGTCATCCTGTCGTCCTTTGCTTCGTAAATCCCAGAGACTTGGTTAACCACAAGCTGGGAATCACTGTACACCAGTAGCTTGGCAGCCTTTATTTGAATTGCGCTCTTGAGCCCGGTAAGAAGGGCCTCGTACTCAGCCTCGTTATTAGATGCTGGGAAGCCAAGCGTGATAGAATGTTCAATGGTTAGGCCATCTGGGGCGATAAGAACGATACCTAGGCCGGCACCATGACGGTTGGACGCTCCATCAACAAAAAGCTTCCACATGTCCCCCACAAAAAGCTTCCACCAGTCTGATGGGTCTTGAGAGTTGTGAAGGACAATGGGATCACGGTTTCTTGGCTGTCTGGGTTCAAGTTCCGTGTTGATTGGTTCCACTCCAGCTCCCCTTGGTGATTCGGCACCGGACTCAGCAAGTCGGTCTGTAATGCTCAAGTCCGTAGGCGAATCATCAGGTTGCGGTGCTATGCCGGCCGCAGGTTCTGAGTTGTGTGGTTCCATTTCTTCCCCCCTTGGTGATGCAGGACCGGACAGAGCAGATGGGTCGGTGATGCTCAGCTCCGTCATCGCATCACCTGGTGGTAAAACCGTGCAAACTGAGGGGGCTTCAATGGTGCGCGCAAACTCCGCGTCGCTACCTCCACCAACTGGTTGTATCTCGGATGGTCTTGCGTGCATCCCATCATCTGCCACGGTAATATCGACCGGGCATACTGGATGCGTGCCTGGTGAGAACTCGGTGACGAAGTCTACCAAAGTCTGGGCTTTGATAGCAGTGCGCGGCTAGAACTTCACATCAAACTGTCCCAACTCGACCGCCCACTTAAGAATTCAGCCTGAAAAGTCCGCCCGTTCAAACAAGGCCTTGAGGGAAAACTCGGTCAGTACGACGATGGTATGGGCGTGAAAATAATGCGCCAACTTCCTTGAAGCCATCATCAATGCCAACGCAAGCTTTTCCAGTGGCAAATATCTCGTCTCAGCCGGCAGCAAGGTCTTGCTGACATAAAAAATTAGGAGGTGCTTGATTCCTTCAGCGCGAACTAGCACCGCACTGACTGCGTGCTGGGAGACGGCAAGGTAAAGGTAGAGTTCCTCACCCGGCTGTGGTGTAACCAACAGTGGCGGAGAAGACAGATATTCCTTGAGCTCGGCCAAAGCTCGGTCACACTCTTCGTCCCACGAGAACTTTGACTTCAATGCTTGAAAGAAAGGGCGACAGCGATCTGATGACCGACTTATAAACCGATTAAGCGCGGCGGCCATCCCGGCCAGATGTTGCACGTCCTTTGCCGAGCTGGGCTGCTTCAACTCTTGCACGGCTCTGATCTGAGTAGGGTCTGCTTCGATGCCTCGGTTCGGGACTAAGAACCCCAAAAATTTTCCGGATCCCACGCCAAAGGCACACTTTGACGCATTTAAGCGCAGCTTGTGCTTCTTTAGAATGGCAAACATCTCGGCTAAATCGGACAAATGGTTTGCCTTATGTCGGCTCTTCACCACCATATCATCGATGTAAGCCTCCATTGTCCGGCCAAGCAAAGGAGCAAACATTTTGGTTACCATCCTCTGAAAGGTTGCCCTGGCGTTCTTCAAACCAAAAGGCATGACTCGGTAGCAGAAGAGTCCTCTTGGAGTCGTGAAAGAGGTGATCTCTCGGTCGGTCCCATGCATGGCGATCTGATGGTAGCCGCGGTAGGCATCCAAGAAATTGAGCCTATTATGTCCAGCAGTCAAGTCCACAAGCTGGTCAATTCGCGGCAAAGGGAAGCTATCTTTTGGACAAGCTCGGTTGACTGTCTTATAGTCGACACAAACTCGCCACTTTCTATTCTTCTTGGGCACCACTACTGTGTTGGAAATCCACCGAGGGTAGTGCACTTCCTGAATTGCTCATGCCTCAAGCAGGTTCTTCACCTCCTCTGCAACTACCTCGGCGTGATGCAGTGCCGATCTCCTTGTTCGCTGGATGACTGGCTTTGCCCCAGGGAAGACATTGAGGTGATGGCAGATAAAACTTGGATTGAGGCCAGGAATGTCGTAAGGCGACCACGCGAAGACTTCGATGTTAGCCATAAAAAACTCAACCATCTCGGTTCTCTTTATGGCCGTGAGACTTGAGCCGAGCAAGAAGAACTTGTCCGGCTGTTCTGTATCAATTCGCACCTCAACCAATTCCTCAACAGCCTTATCTTCGGCCTTGGTGCCCACATCATCCAAGACACCCCAGTCCTCCGGTCCCTCAATCATTTGAACAAATCCTTTGGCAGCCCGGCTCCCGTTGACCGCCACGAAGCACTGCTTGGACATGACCTGATCGCCCCAAATCTCCTCGATTGCCCCCATAGCCGAGGGGAATCTCATCACCTGATGGTAGGTCGACGCTACAGCTTGCATAGCGTGAAGCCATCCCCTTCCAAGGATAAGGTTGTACGTCGAAGGCACTTGTAGCATCCAAAACTCCACTTGCTTGACCACGGATCCCGCTTTGACCGGCAGGATAATCTTTCCCAAGGGCCACTCTGGCTGTGAGTTGAAACCAACCAGTGGCGAAGTTGCCGGAGCCAAGTCTGTCTCCCGGAGTTTGAGCTGCTTAAACGCATCATAATACATGATCTCGACCGAGCTTCCCTGATCGATAAAGATCCGTTTAACATCAAATTCCTTGACGCGTAGTGTTACTACTAGGGCATCATTGTGCGGCGTCTGGATACGCTCTAGATCCTTTGAGGTGAAACTAATCACGTCTTTTTCTTCAGTCTTCTCCCTTTTGATGGCAGGCTGTACCGACAAAACTTCCCTCATATGTTCTGCCTTTTTTATCATGCCCCGGAGTTCCCAAACACGCTCCGGTTTCACGATGCCGTGGATGACATTAATAACTCCCTGTGGTGGTGCGTCTCGGTCATCCTGTCCCTTGGGATCGACCGGAGCCTGATTCGACTTCACGCCGCCATCAATGTAAAGGTCTAGGTGCTCGGCCGCGACCAGCTCTTCTAAGTGTTGCCTCAAAGGCAAACAATCCTCAGTCCGGTGGCCCCTCTCCCTGTGGAATGTGCAACGATACCACGGATTGTAGCCCTTTTGTCCGTCGCCCAACTTAGCAGGAAACCGGACATACTCCTCGTCTCGGATTTCACTGAGTATGCGATAGATTGAAATCTTGAATACCGTGGTTATGCCAGTCCTTGCCTTCAACCTTCTGTCTGCGTCCGCTACGTCATCTCGGGGGTAGTCATCCCCGTCATTTCGACGTCCTCTACCTCGATTTTTACGATTCGAGCCACGGTCTGATTCCTCTGCTCGGTCACTTGTGCGGCTGGACTCTTGCCCAACTGCGTGCACTTTGCTTGCTGTCTTCTTGTCTGTTGCTACCGGAATTGCTGTCTTCTTGTCTGTTGCTACCGGAATTGCCTTCACGGTAGAAGCTGACGCGTCATCCTCTACTTGGATGTGCTCATTGATGCGCTGTATGAGCTGGCCCATGGAGGTTGGTTGGTGCATGGTTAGCGAATCCCGCAATCTATGGCCGACCGGGAGACCACGCTTATATTGCGTGATCGCGAGGTTGACCGGGCAATCCAAGATCTCGTTGAAGGTTTCCCAGTACCTTGAGTTGTATACCTTCAGTGTGTCACTCGGTTCCATCTTGACACTTAGCAAGTGGTCGACTTCCTTTGGTGTTTTTGTGTTGGTTTTGAAGCATGTAACAAACGCCTCGGCCAGCTGATGCCACCTTTGTATGCTCCCTTTCGGCAACCTCTCGAACCACTTTAAGCCCAGCTCGCCTAAACTTGACAGGAAGATTAGGCACATAAGTCCGTCATTTCGCCTATGTCCGGCCATAACTTGTCGGAAGTGGCTCACATGCATGTAAGGATCGGTTTTTCCGTCGTAGAGTGTGAACTTAGGCTGGTGGAAGCCTGCCGGAAGCGGTGTTGTTTCTATTTCCAGGGAGAAAGGGGTGGCACTCAGCCTGGCCAAGTCCGTATCTTCAAAGAGTGGCACTACTTGGCGGGGTGGAGGCATTCCGACCTCATCGCTGGCGTGAACCCCGTAAGATAGCTGCTGGAAAGCCGGTATTCTCTGAGCTTCGCGCTTGCGAGCCCGCTCCTTTAAGACCGCCCGCAAATTCTCTGAATGAGCGGAGTAAGAGTACCTCGATGTCGTCACCGGACGTGAGGGTTTGTAGGTGCTGTCTTGCGCGCTAGACTTTTCTGCATGCGCGTCGGAATCACCAACCTGGTAACTTCTGGTAATAGATATGGACTGAGTACGTCGCTGACTCTGATCGCTTGAACGGCGGGATAGGGTGCGCTCACTGTGGTCTCCCACTCCAGCTACACCTTTACCTTTGACATGCCGCTTTAGATCCTCCATCTTCGCTGCCATTCGCTGGATGACAGCGTCTTGGTCCCTCAACTTATTTTCCAGACGTTTGGCGTGAGAGTCTCTCCTCCGCCGGTGACCATCTGGACTCCGTGAATGACCATGACTTCTTCCGCGCTTATCCCGCGCGTCTCTTGACTGTCCTCCGGTGGGCGTCCCCAAATCCGCCATTGGATGGATGGCGAGAGGACCTTCTCTCATTCGGGTGAACTCCAGGGTGGCTCCATCTATGGCAGACAACGGAAACTCGTCGTTGTTCGCCATGGACGGCGACCAGATGAACCTGGAAGACAAGGTTTTGTCTGTCAAGCTTCCCACAGACGGCGCCAATTGTACGGGGAGCAAATATTCCGGCAAGCCCGTATTCATTTCTTCCGAGCTCCGTCTCTGTCCGATCACCTGCGAGCAAATAATGGTGAGCTACCCGGCGGTGTGTGGCCGGAAAAACTCTCCGACGATCAAGTTAGCACACACCTTAGGATAGAGAGAGAAAGAGAGAAAGGGGTTAGAGTGTAGGAGTTTTCTTACAAAGTGTTCATCTGTCGCGTATGGGGGGCGCAGATATGCTTATATACTCTCTGCGCACCATATTTACTCCCAGTCATCTCCTGACACGTGGCTCCGCTATTCCATCTGTCAGCGTAAACCTTGCTGAACATCACCTAATCTCAACTGTCTGCCTTCTCAGCTGGAGCTCGGCAGCCGAGCTGCTCCATCCACGGCCGTGCTGTGCTTCATACCCAAGCACTTTACTGGTTAAGTCCAAGGAGGACTGGGCTAGGCGGCATCTCGACAAAGCCGAGCCCGGGGCACCTTCTGTGGTCGGCCTTTCTGCCGATCAAACGATTACCTCGGCTGACCACGCCTTTCCGGGCACCGGTCACTCAGCTTGATTGGCTTCCTTCATCCCCTGATCAAGCAGCTCGGTCCAACCGAGCACTGCCTTGCCGAGTAGCTTCTTTACTGTCTGGGGCGGCACATACTTGGCCCAACTCCTGCCCGGCCCAAGTTCTGGCAGCCCATCTCCGGGCGGATCGCCGGTCATCTCGACCCCATACACCATTAGGCTCTCAACCTGCTCGGCCGTTACCTCGGCCCAATTCCAGATCATAAATCTCCCTCTCACACCACAACTAAAATCACATCTCTTTTTCTTTTTCAAATTTAAATATTTTAAATAAAATATTAAAAATAAAGAGAAATATAAATCAGGATTGTGCAATATATATATACTTTAAAAGGTTTTATTATTTTTAATTTATAAATAAAATTTTGACTCTCCTATGCGTAGCACAGGTTTTATGCTAGTGATTATAATTTGAACGTGACATTTTATCTTATTGATTTTTGAATATATATTTTTTTTGTGATTAAAAAGTCGCCGATTTCAAAAAAATCAGATACCAAACGAGTTCTATGTATATGATATGGTATTGATCTTGGTTTGAGTTTTTTAAAATTTTATTTTAAAAAATTGAATTAAATTGTAAAAAAAAAAAAAATTTGACTTCTTGATTTTTTTATTTTTAATTTTTAGATTCGTGGACTGAATTAAAAAAAAAAAATTTAACATAATTTTACAACAAAATTTCTAAATTTTTTTTTTTTTTTTTCTAAACAATGACTTTTTTTTACCCTTTTGTTAGCACGAGGGCACCTCAGCTTTTGTAAACACAACCGCACCCAAAAATATGTTAGGAATAAATTTTTAATTTTTTTGACTAAAATATGGGATAAAAAAATTAATATATTTGAAATAATTTTTTAATTTTTTATGAAAAGATGTGTAAAAAGTAAAGAATTTTTTTTTTTTTGATTTTTTGGTATAGGTTATAAGTTTTTTTGGTATGGGTCTTGTTTGGCATGTTACAATTTTAACTTAAAAGTAAAAAAAGTCTCGTTTGGCAAGTGGTGATTTTAGTCAAAAAATTAAAAAATTACTAAAAAAAATTTAAAAGCCAACAACCTATTCCAAAAAGTCAAAAAAAAAAAATTTCTTTCTGCTTTTTGCACATTTTTTTTTGGTAAAAAATCAAAAGTCATCCCAAATATATTAATTTTTTTATGTCATATTTTAGCCAAAAAATTAAAAAATTATTAAAAAACTTATTCCCAAACGAGGCCTTAGACATCTATCTATATCTATACTATATATTAAGTAAAAGGGGGGTTTTTAACCCCAAGTCTTATGGGAGTTTCAATCTCCCAATCTAAATTTCCTGATTTTTTGATTTATAAAAAAAAAAAAACTTAGAATTTATTAACTTCTTCCAACCTCCAAATCTTACCCTCATAATAATACTTTAATGCATTAAGAACAAGCATAAAAAAAATTTATTTGAAATCTAACACATATGAATTCCTTGAAAAGTCCCAACATATATGATTGTTATCCCTCATAATAATACTTTAATGCATTAAAAACAAGCACAAAAAAAATTTCTTGAAAAATCAAACACATATAATTATTATCAAAATATTAAACTTTAATATAATATAATAAAAGAAAGAAGACATTTAATTTCTTGAAAAGTTAAACACATATGATTATTATCAAAATATTAAACTTTAATATAATATAAAAAAGGGGGAAAAAAAGACATTTAAAAAAAAATATTTAAAAATCGCAATTCACATATATAAATAATTGTAAATATATTAAGAAAAATGGGGTTTCTAAACCCCAAGCCTTGTGGGAGCTCCAATCTTTCAATCTTAATTTTCTAAATTTTTGATTTAAAAAAAAAAATCTCAGTATTTATTGATTTGATCAAAATTTCCTGATTAATATTTATTAACTTTTTCCAATCCACATGCCTGCATTTATTGATTTGGTCAAAATCTCTGATTAGCATTTAAAGTCTCCTCATACAAATAATTATAGATACAGCCCGTACATAGTTACTGCAGTAGTTCTTTTAATTTCTCCTGTACACTATGGTTAGTGATAAGATTGTTAAATTATTTTTATAAAAAATCTTTAAAAACATACTTTATATATTAAAAAAATTAAAATAAATATAAATATCTATAATTATCCCGTGCATAGCACGGGTGATAGGCTAGTTATATATTAAGCAAAAAAGGGTTTGTAACTCCAAGACCTGTGGGAGTTTCAATATCTCAATCTAAATTTTCTAAATTTCTTATTAAAAAAAAAAACTCAGCATTTATTGGCCCTGTTTGGTAGAGCTGTGGGAAAGTGCTTATAGCTTATGCCTAAACAGCTTATAACTTATAACTTTCAGCTTAATCTGATTTCCAGCTTATTCTTAAAGCATCTCCTGCCCCACTCAAAGAATAAGCTGATTTCTGACTTTCACAAAGCTATAAGCTATAAGCTAAACCAAACACATTAAAATAGCTTAAATTAAGCTGAAAGCTGAAATAAGCTGTAAATAATTTCTGCCAAACAGACACATTGATTTGATCAAAATCCCCTGATCAGCATTTATTAATTTTTTTCAATCCACATGTCTTTCCACATGTCTGCATTTATTGATTTGGTCAAAATCCCTTGATCAGCATTTAAAATCCCCTTATACAAATAATTATAGATATAATCCGTGTATAATTACTGCAGTACCCTTTTCAACTTCTTCCATACATTATGGTTAGTGATAAGATTGTGAAATTATTTTTATAAAAAATCTTTAAAAACATAATTTATATATTAAAAAAATCTAAAACAAATATAAATATATATAATTATCCCATGCATAGCACGGGTGATAGGCTAGTTTATGTGAATAGAATATGCATGATGATGATGATGATCTAAAGCTTTGTTTGGCATTGACTAATATAGAGCTCGTTTGGAAAGAAAAAGTATTAGGGTGTGTTTGGTTTAGCTTTGAGAGATGAGTTTTGGAAAAAAAAATGTCCAAAAAATTGTTTGGTTTAAGAATTTTTCTTAAAAAATTTCCAAAATCACATTATCTCTTACACATCAATCAATCACTTTTTCTCTCTCATCTCGCATTCTCAATCATTTTTTCTCTCTTACACACATTTACTTAATTACAACAAAATATTAAATCATCTCAAACTCACAAACTCTAAAATTACTTTCCAAATATACAACTAAACAAACCAAAAAAATTTCTAAACTCTCTCCCAAAAACTTTTTCTAAAAATCACTCTCTCAAAATCAAACCAAACGCACCCTTAGGCTTTTTGTTAAAATAGTTACAAAAAAACAAAATAGGCTTTTTAGCCCAATAACAAAACAACACATCAATCATTATATTTTTTCTCTCACAAAAGTTAAAAAAGTCAAAAAAATCCATTACAAACAAGACTTTTTAGCCCCGGGCTAAAATAACAAAAAATCTAAAAAGTTAACCCACATCTAAAATGAACCCATAGTTAACTTTTTTGTGTTGAGACTTTTTTAGCTTTGTTTTGTTTGGATTTTTTTGGCTTTTTTAACTTTTGTGAAAAAAAAAATATAATGATTATAGGCTAAATGTGATATTTTTTCTTATTAACTTATTTTGTCTATTTTATTATTTTATATTTTTTTAACCCAAAATGATAGCCAAACCAGTGCTAATTAACATTCATCTATAATGGGTCATAATGCATTATATTATATATTTGTTACAATTTATGCACCAAACTGTTTTTAATTATAAACTTTTCATAAATATTATAGCAGATATTTGGAAAGTCGTTATTTTAGTAGGTTATTTTAGTTTTTGATTATTTTGGTAGATTAAAATTTTTATATTTGGAAAGATAATTAGTTTTTTTTTGTAGTTAAATATGATATTTGTAAGAGAATAAGTGAAATGATTATGAGTTTGATGTGACATTTTATCTTATTGACTATTTTGACCTATTTCATCTTTTTATAAATTTTAGTCAGAAAAAAAAAATAAAAAAATAAAAAAAACATTGACCAAACACCCCCATTATCACCATGACCCTATTTTAAATGGTCCACTCCGGCCCTTCATTTCTCTTTTTTAATAACTAGGTAGTTTGGCATTTTTTGATTTTTTAAAAAGTTAATGTATTTGAAAAGTTGTTAAAATTTTAATTTTTGTGAGTAAAAAAAGTTTAAGTAATTTTTTAACTTTTTTAAGACATATATTTTAATTTTTTTTAAACTTATTTTAGTCAAATAACTAAAAGAACTAGTTTATTTAACTTACGGTATACATAACTTATATAAGTGAATTTGTTTAGATAAATACTCTTATTCGGATCGCATTACTTATCTATTTTGTGTATATCTTTTCGTAAAAGGTTAAAAAATATATTTATTTAGATTATTTTAAATACCTAATAAGATCTTATTTTTATCAACAACTCTCAAAAAGAAAGAAATAAAAAATATATTTATTTAGATTATTTCAAATACCAAATAAGATCTTATTTTTATCAACAACTCTCAAAAAGAAAGAAAGAAAAAATTATGAGGTGTTTTGAAAAGATGAATAAAAATTAATTTTTTAATTTTTTAAAATTTTTTATAAGAGAGAAAATAAGATAAAAGTTAAAAAAAATTTTAACCCACTTTTCCGTCTACATCAAATGAGTTTTATATAAAGGTGTATGCAAAAAAGAGAGACATGCATGCATGGGCATGGATGGATATATACGCAACACAACATAAATATGTGCACGTGAGATGCATGCATGTGCATGGGGGTGGGGTTCATGGGTTGGGTAGAGTTGGGGCTACTTGTTTGATTAATAAGGGGGTTTGTAGTTTGATTAATAAGGGGGTTTGTAGAGATAGGGTGTGTAGAAGTAGGCTTTGGCATAAATGGAAAGACTTATCATTTGTAGGTGCCTATTCCCGACTAGTTGATGTTTTTGGGTAGCTTTCCTTTCGCTTCTAGGGTACTTCCCTATTCCTTCCCATCAACCTTTCCTTTTAAAATATAGCTAAGGGGACATGAGTGCTAGACTCTCTTGTACTTTCTAAAGATGCAGGTTGTATGTATCATGTATGTATTGGATATGTAGTGTGAGAGAGAGAAGATTCTAAACATGCAGGCAGAGAGAGAGAGATAGAGATTGGAATTTGGAAGAAAGTACAAGTTGAGATATGTGTAAGAGGAGGGGAGTTTTGCTTTTTTGACCAACAAAATGTTCTAATTCAATGATATACAACAAGATTGGACATAGGGATGTGATGTTACAAAACCCTACCTATTTAGAATCAGAAAATCTAGAGGAAAAATGCGTGGTAATTTAAAGTTGGGCGAGGTTTGAATGTCATGAATCTTAGGCCAAGTTTGGAAAGATTCAAAAAAGTCAAAAAGTTAAAAAGTTACTCAAAAAGTTAAAAAGTTAACACTATTCACCAAAAGTCAACAATTACGGCTGCACAACTCCCAATTCAAATTTTTCCCTATAAATCAATTTTTACAATTTTTTATTACACATTTTTCAATAAAAAGTCAAAAAGTTAACCCAAACATCCATATTTTCAACCTCAATTTTTTAGTCCAAAAAGACAAAAAGTGCACTTTTTTAGTCTTCCCAAACTTGACCTTAGTAATGTTAAAATGATATCGTTTTAATAAAATAAATTTTTGTTTTCTTTATTTCTTAAATCTAGAGAAATATAGAGGCGAGAGGAAGAGAGGAGGAGGAAGAGAGGAGGAGAAGAAAAAAAAAAAGGAAAAACAAAAGCTTGATCTTCAACTGAATCATAATCTTTGGTTGAGCCATAACCCAACCAACCATGATTTTTGACTAACCGTAACCCAGCTGAATCACAACTCAACCCACTGCCATGGAGGGAGGGAGAGGCAGAAACTTGATCTTCAGCTACAGCTGTGGTTATTTTGTTTTTGATTATGTGGATTTAGTTATTTTGGATTTTGATTTTGATTTTGATTTTGGGTTTGGTTTTGATTTTAGGTTTTGATTTTGAATAGAGGAAGAAGAGGAAGGAAAAAGAGGGGGGAAAGGAAAAAGAAAAGAAAAAAATTGATTTTGATTATGAGTTCAAAGTTGCTAGAAAGAACAGAGGGAGAAGAGGAAGGGAAAAGAGAGAGGGAAGGAAGAAGAGAAAGGAAAAAAGAAAAAAAAAATCAAAATAACGTCGTTTTGACTTTTCGAATTATTCGAATTAGGAAAAATTCGAGCCACCCAGCAACTGTGAACCTAGAGGAATCAATACTATATGGTTTTGTGTTTTATTTTTTATTTAAAAATTAGAATAACAAATTTTGAAAGAGGAAACCGTGTCCCTCAATCCTTAAACAAATCCTTAAACAATGTTGTTGATTTTTGTTTTTCTGAGTGGGGTGTTTGGGTCATTTGAAAAAGACTATACAATTTTAAGATTGACTTTGTTCACTCCATACACACACATACAAAAAAAAATTAAAAAAATAAAAAAATAAATAAAAATAATAATAAAAAAAAATGGAGAGGTACATTCCTTCATAAGATACTTACCAAAATGTCATAAAATACTCCTTCAGAAAATTAATTATAAAAAAAAGTAATAAAAAGTATTCTCATTCTGAGACTTTGGGCACCATGCCTAATGGCCCCGTTTGGTAGAACTGTGGAAAAATAATTAAAGATTATAACTTAACAGATTATGGCTTATAGCTGTGAACATAAGCTGTTAACCTGTTTGGTACAGCTGTGGGATTATGGGTTTAAGCAACAGAGTAGTGTTTGGTTAATAAGCTGTAAAATACTAAATAATTGTCATTTCTACCTTTATATGATATAAAAATGATTATTTTGTCATTTTTTTAGTTTTAATTTTCATTAATAAAAGTTAATATAATTAGTATTAATTAGTATCAATTAATATAAAAATTGATACATTTGCTAAAAATGAATGGAAGTATTATTGTCACAATTATTGTCCATTATAAATTAATTAGTATCAATTAATACTAAAATTATTAATTAGTATAAATTAATATTAATATTTAATTTTTATTAGTATCAATTAATATTAATAATCAACAATTGTTATTAATCAGTATCAATTAATAATTAATTCATTACAAAAGTATACAATATTAATAATTAATACCAATTAACATTGATTTTTTTAATTAATATTGATTTTTTCTTTTTCTTCAGAAATATACAATTTTTTATTTTTTAATTAATATAAAAATATACAATATGAGTTTATTAATAATTAATACCAATTAATATTGATTTTTTTCTTTTTCTTCAGAAATATACAATTTTTTATTTTTAATTAATATTAATATTAATATTAATATTAATATTTGTGTATTGACGAGGGCATTTAAGTAATTTTAACCCCCCACACCAGCTGCGTGTTTAATTCAAAAATTTAAGCACCCCTTTACCAGCTTTTGAGATAAGCTGAGAAATAACTTGATTTAAGCTATACGCTGGCATCAAGGATCCTCTAGAGTGAAATTTTCCTAAAGTTTTCTAGAGTGCTCCATTGTGTGGTTGAGATTCACTGGCAAGTCACATCAGAAAAATTGATGTGACTTGCCAATAAATCTCAACCACACAATGGAGCACTCTAGGAAACTTTAGGAAAATTTCACTCTAGAGGATCCTTGCTCATACGCTGGTTAATTAAAACTGCACCAAACACAATATTTTAACTTAAATTAAGTTAAAAGCTGAAATAAGCAGCTTATAAGCTCTACCAAACATGCCGAATGTGGTCTTCTCTAGGTACCTTGTTTAATATAGGAATTTGTTAATGTCTTGAGGAAAAGAAATTAGTTGGCATACATTTAAAAAAAAAAAAAATTGAATGCTAACATTATTATATTCATTGTATAGATTCCATTTAAAATGAATATAGTGCTGTTAATACTGTATTTTATGCATATTTTTATATATAAAAAAAGAAAAAAGGAAGTGTAAAATTTGTACATTGTTATTGTAAGAAGAAAACAATTGAATAATGGGACATGGATTATTCAGTACCACAGATAGAAGAGCTTTTAGCCATTGTGTATTAAATGGTTTTGCTGTCTTTTACCATTGTTTTTTTTTTTTGCTTTGGCATTGACAATCCCAACCTAAAGAGTCTGTTTCAATGGAACTGCTGATGGTGGTGGTCCTCTCCCAGTCCCTCCCTTTGTTCTGTTGTACTCTGTTTACAAGACTCCATCACTCCATCTTTGTACTTCTCTAGAGCTCATCACCCCCCCCCCCCTCTCTCTCCCTCTCTCTCTCTCTCTCACACACACACATTGATACATTTAAAAACAAGCAGATTATAACAGAAGCAAGAGAGGCACAAGAGAAGCCAAACTAACAGAATCTGAGAACAGTTTTATCTTCTTGTTACTTTCAAGCCTCATCATGATCTCTCTTCCAATGGTCTTCTTCTGCTTGATGATGGTTATCATTATACCTTGCAATTTAGGACTACATTCAGGTATACTCCACAAACTAAAACACTCTCCTCTTCTGTTATTTTGTTCCTTTCTTGAGCTAGTAAATCTAATTTTTATCATTTTTTCCATGGAAATTCAGTATCTCACAGCATGGTCTCTATTTATGTCTTTATTCTGTACTCACAAAAATACAAAAGTGCCCAGAATTTTGGAGGAAAGAAATCCCTTTCCCTAAATTTTCCCCACTGTCTCAATCCCATGCAAAAATTTGGTGTGATGTGGGTCACACCCCACCCAGAAGAATATGATCTAAAAGAAATTATCATATGGGTTCAGAAAAGCAAGTGACCGTGTGCTTGAACTAGTAGTATTTTTTAATTTGTCCAAATTTTATTTTCATTTTTTGGACCATGTAAGTATTTAATCCTTTTTTATTGGACGGGCACACACCAACTCGACAAATCTCTTTCTCTTTTTTTTTTGGAGTAGGTAACATTGCTCTCCCTTTGGCAGGTTCATCAAACAAGCACTTGAATTCAAACCAAGCACACAACAACATGACCACAACATTTACCCTGAAATCAGAACAAGCATACTTGAACCACAGAAAGTTAGTGCTACATGGTAAAACACTTCTCCACCATCCTAATGAAAATATTTTTGTTTTCTGAAAACACATTTTCATTCTCAAAACAATTTTCTATTCTTCTTGTCTTTCTTTTTTCAAGTGTCTTGCACAAACAGAGACATAAGCATCTCACAGAGCAGAGATTCCACATCTGGCATACCACAGTACATAGTTCAGATAGTCAACACCTGTGTTGTTTCAGGTTGTGCTCCTTCAAATATTCATCTCCACTGTGGTTGGTTTGCCTCTGCAAGGATGGTGAACCCTAGAGTCTTCAAGAGGCTGTTCTATGATGATTGCTTGGTCAATGCTGGGAAGCCATTGAAGACCAGTCAGATCATTAGATTCACTTATTCTAACTCCTTCATGTACCCACTTGGATTCAAGTCTGCCAAGTTTTGCTGAACCAAATTAAGGTTTGCTAACCATGATTACTTTAAAGAGCACGTACCAATGCAGTTGGGAGATTAAAGCCCTCTACCAGTCTTATTTCAATGATTTAAATTATTTATTTATAAAAAAAAAGTTATATTGATATAATAATTATAATTATACGATTGCATTATATTTGTTTTACAAAAAAATGAAGAGTTTATTTTCAAACTCATATATGGTGTTTATTTTTTAAAAATAAATATGTGAAATATAATGCTACAAAATGAAAGATTTATTAAATGAAATAATAGTCCACAAATTCAAAACAAGTTGCATTTGATAAATAATTTTTGAAAAATCTTGGGTTTAAATAGTAAATGACTCTTTGGGAGAGCTCTGAGCCAAAGAAGAAATCAAACCCTCATGAAATTCCAAATTTGCAAAACCAAATACACCCCTTAGAAACAACCATTGTCTTTGTCTCAGTCATTTTGGTCAGTGACTCATCAGTCTAATATACAGAGAGGCCAGTGAGCCCGCTCTTTTTTCTGTTCTTTTTTTTGTTTGAAATTCTCAAAAAAAAAAAAACTGCTTAAAGTTTCTCTTAGTGCTAACTTTTGTTTTCTTGATATTTGTGGGTGTCACTGCTGATTAGTCATTCTCACATGATTTCATTGTTTAGGAGTTCATGGATTTTTCAGAGCCAAAAGCTACTGTTTATATATGTTTGCTTCTTGGTTGCACGAAAGCCCTTGCTTTTGCTTGTACTTCCATTGTAGTGTAGTGTGTGCTACAATAAAAAATGCTATTTTAGTTCTTCAAAAATTATATATTATAACATGTTATATATTTTTAAATGTTTTATTTTGATATTTTTGTTCTAATGCTACAAGCATCAATTTATAGCCCAATTATCTTTTTTGGTGTAGTTTTCGAACACCTCGCTGTACTGAAGTACTAAAGATGCGCCAAAATGAGTTTACGCGTGAATTGAAGTGATAAAGTTGCAAAGAGGGAAGTAAGCCCGCCTATGCTCCACCTCCATTCCAAGTTTAGGAACCTAGCTAATGGTATCCTGATTGATCAGCTCATGAAGGGGATAGACCTACATTTGTATTTTGTAAATTTCTATAATTTGTAAAATGCCATCTTTTGTAAATTTATTTTCTTTTAATTTACAAATTGCCTTATATTTACAATGTCCAAAATTCCACATTTTGTAAATTTTCTAAAACTTGTAAATAATTTTTAACGGTGATTTGTTTTTTACTACTCAATATTGTCTCCTCTTTTTTTTTTTTTTTTTAATTATTTAAAAATCTGGAATAAGAGTAATAATATGAAACATAAAATTCATATATAATTTATGTATAAAATGATTCTACTCAATATAGACATTTTATTTTAAAATGAAAATTACTAACATTGCCAAATTGTTAATATGTTTTCTATAGGCATAAAAGTTTTCCCTGAAAGAATATAAAATACTTTACAGGTAGTTTTTTTTTCTTTATTTTAAAGAATAAAGAGAGAAGTGTTTTCTTTATTCATCACTTTGTTTTGTGTTGTGTTGTGTTGGAGTTGTAATATGTCGGGTCTTTTTGACAAGGATCATTGGTGCAAATCCAGCTACTGTCAGTAGAGATTGGATTGGTCGGACAAAATGACAAAAAAGTACCAACTGAGAAAAGAGCACAAGCTGTGAAAATTGAAGATTTCTCAGAGAGAGAGAGAGAACTGAAGAGATTTTCTTGGGAAAATTTGAAGGGCATCATCAAGTGGATGGGTTTTGTAAATTGGGTTTGAGTTTTGTTTCTCACTTCAATACATGTCAATTTTTATTTTATTTTTCAAAATCACTATTCTAAAGAAATTCAGTTTGATATGAAAATTTTTAACTATTTGATTTGCCTAACATTTGTTTTGCAAACTTTTTGGAAGTATATTCTCTTTGGTAACTCTCCCCTCTCTCATTGTCTCGCAAATAAGCTAGATATACAATTTTGAAAAAAGAAAAGAAAATAATGTGTACCATATCATAACCTTTCTCTTGAAATGGACCTCTTTGCTATATTAGTTGAGAATGAACAAAATGACTAGATATGATGTGATGATGTTGTAAAGATTGTTGTTTTGCAAATCGATGGCAAGGATTCAGAATATTCAAGCCTGAGAGTGACCCTCACCATCTCTCTCTCTCTCTCTCTCTCTCTGTTCTTTGATGCCTTTTGATCTTTCTCTTCTTTTTTCCCTCTATAGGCTCTATATTCAAAATATATACATTCCTATTTGTCATGGTATTTGCTATCACTTTGCCCATTTAAACCTCTGCATTGAGCACATGGTTTGAATTAAATATTCTGCAAGATTGAAGTCAACACATGTTGCAACCCCAGAGGCTCTCTGAAGTTTGGACCATTCAACAGCAAAGGCCATCATCAATTCTAACCCTTAGGAGATCTAAATTACCTCTACTCTATTGAAAGATACAGGTTCTTGATTGATTGGTTCACATCTCAATAGACCACTGTAAACACTAATGACTATTAAAGTGTTTTGAGAGAAATGACCAGACTAATTTGAGGATTAAAGAGTCTAAATGCATAAAGAAATTTTACAGATTCAGATATAATTTGAGGATAAAAGAGTTTAAATGCATAGAGAAATTTCACAGACTAAGATACAAGTGGATTCGTTTGTTCCCATTTGTATCTTATTGTGTGTATCTTATTGTGTGAAATTATTCTATCCTCTTAACACACTTGTTTGAGGACAAAAGATGTTTGGTTGTAAACACCAAGCTGCAATAAAAGTAACAAATAGATTGTGTCATTTTTCAGAAAAATGAAGAACCTTGTCATTACCAAGGGGTACAAGGTGACAAAAGTAATTTAAAATTAAAAAAGCTGACTAAATAATCCTAACTGTTTACTAAATAATTAACACATACTTCCTCCCTGTGGATTCACTATCTTTCTGAAGATTTCATTGCTGCTATTGTCTGTTTCCTCCTCACCCTGCTCTTCAATGCTCAACAATGTCGTATGCAAAATGAACGCATCGTTTGCCTTCTGTTCCGCCACCACTTTTGGTCCATCAGGATTACTCTGCAACTGCAGTGCATACTCAAGATTCCAAAGAACTGAACCCATCGAAGGCCGGTCTATCCCCCGGTTAGACAAGCTCTTCACAGCTATTTCCACAAAATTGTTCAAGCAATCTGGATTGATCTCTCCCTTAATATGTTGATCAATGATGCTACCCAAAGTTCCCTTTTTATGGCAACTTAGTGCCCAATCTGCAAGACTAACTTGTTCCCTAGGAAGGCTAGAATTAAGTACTGGCCTCGCACACAACACTTCAAAAAGGACTACCCCAAATGAGTACACATCGGACTTTTCTGTCAACTGTTGCCTTCGGAAGTACTCTGGATCCAAGTACCCGAAACTACCTTTCACTACAGTACTAACATGGGTTTGGCTAAGAGTAGGACCAATTTTGGAGAGACCGAAATCTGAGACTTTTGCAACCAATTTCTCATCCAAAAGAATGTTTGTGGCTTTCACATCCCGGTGAATGATGGTGTGCTTGGCACCAGTGTGAAGATAGTGTAGTCCCCGTGCAGTGCCAATGCAAATCTCCAACCTCTGGTTCCATGACAAAGGAGGTCTGTTGGTATTATAGAGATGCTCTCTTAGAGTCCCATTAGCCATGTAATCATAAATCAAGATCATCTCATCTCCCTCTTCACAAGCCCCAATCAGGGACACCAAATGCCTATGTCTAAGCTTTGAAAGCAAGTCAATTTCTGTTTGGAACTCGTGAACACCTTGTTCTGAACATGGGATTGACCTCTTAATTGCAACTTTGGTCCCCCCATCTATAATCCCTCTATACACCTTTCCAAACCCTCCAAGTCCAATGATTTGAGACTCATCAAAGTTGTTGGTGGCAAGTTTTATCTCTCCTAATGAGAAATGTCGACATAGGCCAAAGCCAAGCGTTGAAATGCAGCTATTACCACCACCGCCCTTTGCAAAGATTCCTGACGTGGTGGTTCCTGACCGCATGCTACCATAAATTGGCAACCAACTCAAAGAGGTAGACTTGCTTCCGCCCGCTTTGCGCTTCTTGTGTTTGATAAAAACAATCATTACAGCAACTAGACCAAAACCAGCCACCCCTCCGGCGACCCCACCAATCACTGTGGCACGTTTATTGGATAGTGATGACCCAAAACTCCTCCGCTCTTGCTCAGGCCCGGCCTTTCCTTGCAGCGTTGATGGCACAGGATTTGGGCCTGCCAAGTTCCCATTTGTGTCATTAACCTTAAAAATCTCCAACCCATTGAGAATTGCATCGTAGAATTCGGGCTTCATGGACACAGAAGGGTGCAAGGCCACCCACAATTCATTGCCGTTGCCATTCAGATCATCACACACATATATCGCGAAATCCTTGTAAACTGGCACTCCCTGCTTCGAATCTGCCCATGCCATCACATCTGCAGACTCTTGTGCTGTCTGGTTGTTGATGAAAATATCAAACACCCTCTCATTAATCTTTGAAATCTCAAACTCACAGAAATGAAGCCTCGCAACGTAAGTAAAATTGGGATCAACTTGCAAAACCCAAGTCAGATTGTAATCCAGATTGATTTTCGGGTTTGGACCCATCGTTCGCGCTGTACTGTACACATCAACCGGGGCAATGTACTTCGGTAAATTGTCAGGATATTGAATTGTGACATTCTTGTCAGCCTCAGAAGTCACACCGAGGGCTGCACCGAATAGGTATGGTGAATCATCGTACCATGTTCGGCTAAGCCCCGAGTCATTAGTCGCTGGAATGTACTGTCCACCGACATTTAGCCTAAACATTGTCTGCAAAACAGAGTCCTCTACTTCTATAGAGGTGTCTGAAAACTCAACCATAGTGATGGATTGAAAAATTTCCGGCATGGAAATGACTTCAATTCCATTTACAAAGGCTAATGAACTATTGGGTATTGAAGGAGTGAAAGTGAGGTTGAGAGAGCCAGAATGGATTGGGGTGAGAGAGAATTCTCTGATGATATAGGCCTGTGTTAGGGCTTGGGATGTGATTGAAGCACTAAAATTTTTCAGAAGCGTGAAGCCATTGGCGGTTACAGAGAAGTATGAGTATGAGGAATTGAAATCGTTGTAAGAAGTTGGGTAGAAATGGAGTCGAATCCAATGGCGGTTCTTCGAAGAAACAGAGAATTTGTAGGTGGATTCAGATGTGAAAATTCTAGCATTCATGTATGGAATTGTTGAAGGTAGTGAAGGGTCTTGAGATTGAGCTGTGGCAGTCATTGAATTCTTTGAGGAAGTGAGGAATTTGGAATCTGGAACCCAGTTCCGGCCGTCGGCATCGGTGGCTGAACCACCACCGCAAGACAATACAAACGAATCGGAGTTTGATAGAGAGGTGTTTCTTGATGAGTGGACGGTGATAATGAAGAAAGAAGAGAGAATTAGAGAGAAAAAGTCATGGGTATTGAAGATCATAGCTAATGGGGAATACCCTTTGAAGGGATTGAGAAATGGGTAAGAAAATTTGAGAGAAAGTGAAAGAAAATGGGAGAAACAGAGTAACGAGAAAATGAGAGAAAATACTTTCCTGTATGAAAGAGAAGATGAATGCTTCTGGTTGTATTAATCTGTACCATCTTGGATTTGCATGATCATGTATAGATTCACTAACTCACCTCAATTCTTGATTGTATCTCCATTGGAATTAGTAACTTTTTCTTTTTCTTTTCTGTCTTTTGCGTTTGATTAGGATCGAGTGAGACCAGTTTCAGAAACTCAGACGTTAGGATAGGGGAGTTAGTTAGCGAGGAATGGTGAGGAAGGTAACGTCTCCGAAGTGAAAATGGGCTCTGCTTCTTAATTTAAATTATTAATTAAATTATATATTCTGTAGACATATCTTGCATTAACAAAAAAAAATTAGTGATGGATCATTATAAAAAAAGAAAGATTAAAGGGTGTGTATTATATGCACTTTATAATTATAGAAAAAATAATATAATTTTATACTTTTTGAGTCATAATCAAACCAAACCAACTAAGTCTTAACTCCCATCAAATGGGGTCAATTGGATGAATCATTCTTTTCTATGCGACCCTATCTAAGGTCATTTTGTTGTTTAAATTAAGAAGATTTATATTTCTATTCACTACACTAGTTCACGTCAATTTAGGTATGACTCTTCTCCTAACACTACCATCTACAGCCTCTATATTGCATCTCTTTACGACTACTTCTGTTAATCTCTGTTATTGAGAGGGAGATTTATGATCTGGAATTGGGCCGAGGTAATGGCCGAGCAGGTTGAGAGCCTAATGGTGCATGGGGCCGAGACGACCGGCGATCCACCCGAAGATGGGTTGTCAGAACTTGGGCTGGGCAGGAGTGGGGCCAAGTATGTGCCGCCCCGGACCGTAAGAAGCTGCCCGGCAAGGAAGTGCTCGGTTGAACCGAGCTGCTTGATCAGGTGATGGAGGAAGCCAGTCAAGCTGAGTGACCGGCGCCCGGAAAGGCGAGGTCAGCCCAAGTAATCCTTTGATCGGCAGGAAGGCCGACCGCAGGAAGTGCCCCGGGCTCGGCTTTGCCGAGATGCTGCCTAGCCCGGTCTTCCTTGGACTTAGCCAGTAAAGTGCTTGGGTATGAAACACATCACGGCCGAGGATGGAGCAGCTCGGCTGCCGAGCTCCAGTTGAGAAGGCAGGCAGTTGAGATTAGGTGATATTCAGCAAGGTTTACGCTGACAGATGGGATAGCGGGGCCACGTGTTAGGAAATGACTGGGAGTGGATATGGGGTGCAGAGGGTATATAAGCATGTCTGCGCCCCCCATACGCGGGGGAAGGAACACTTTGTAAGAAAACTCCTACACAATTAACACTGCTCTCTTTCTCTCTCTCTATCCTAAGGTGTGTGCTAACTTGACCGTCGGAAGGTTTCTCCGGCCACACACCGCCGGACAGCTCACCGTAATTTGCTCGCAGGTGATCGGACATAAACGGAGCTTGGAAGAAAGGAGTACGGGCTTGCTGAAATATTTGCTCCCCGTACAATTGGCGCCGTCTGTGGGAAGCTAGACAGACAAAACCTTGTCTTCCAGGTTCATCTGATCACCGTCCATGGTGAACAACGACGAGTTTTCGTTGTCTGCCATAGACGGAGCCACCCCGGAGTTCACCCGAAGGAGAGAAGGTCCTCTCGCCATCCATCCAGTGGCGGACTTGGGGACGCCCACCGGAGGACAGTCAGGAGACGCGCGGGATAAGCGCGGAAGAAGTCATGGTCATTCACGGAGTCCAGACGGTCACCGGGGGAGGAGAGACTCACACGCCAGACGATTGGAAAGTAAGTTGAGGGACCAAGACGCTGTCATTCGGCGAATGGCGGCGGAGATGGAGGATCTGAAGCGGCATGTCAAAGGGAAAGGTGTAGCTGGAGTGGAAAACCACAGTGAGCACACCCCATCCCGCCGTTCAGGCGGTCAAAGTCAGCAACGTACCCAGTCCATATCTATTACCAGAAATTACCAGGTTGGTGGTTCTGACGCGCATGCCGAAAAGTCTAGCGCACAAGACAGCACCTACAAACCCTCACGTACGGCGACGACGTCGAGGTACTCTTATTCCGCTCATTCAGAGGATTTACGGGCGGTCTTAAAGGAGCGGGCTCGCCGGCGCGAAGCTCAGAGAATACCGGCTTTCCAGCGGCTATCCTACGGGGTTCACACTAGCGAGGAGGTTGGAATGCCTCCACCCCGCCAAGCAGTGCCACTCCTTGAAGATACGGACTTGGCCAGGCTGAGCGCCACCCCTTTTTCTCTGGAAATAGAAATAACACCACTTCCGGCAGGCTTCCACCAGCCTAAGTTCACACTCTACGACGGAAAAACCGATCCTTACATGCATGTGAGCCACTTCCGACAGGTTATGGCCGGACATAGGCGAAATGACGGACTGATGTGCCTAATCTTCCCGTCAAGTTTAGGCGAGCTGGGCTTAAAGTGGTTCGAGAGGTTGCCGGAAGGGAGCATACAAAGGTGGCATCAGTTGGCCGAGGTGTTTGTTACACGCTTCAAAACCAGCACAAAAACACCGAAAGAAGTCGATCACTTGCTGAGTGTCAAGATGGAACCGTGCGACACACTGAAGGCGTACAACTCAAGGTACTGGGAAACCTTCAACGAGATCTTGGATTGCCCGATCAACCTCGCAATCACGTAATATAAGCGTGGTCTCCCAGTCGGCCATAGATTGCGGGACTCGCTGACCATGCACCAACCGACCTCCATGGGCCAGCTCATGTAGCGTATCAATGAGCACATCCGAGTAGAGGATGACGCGTTAGCTTCTACCGTGAAGGCAATTCCGGTAGTAACAGACAAGAAGACAGTAGGCAAAGTGCATGCAGTTGGGCAAGAGTCCAGCCGCACAAATGAACGAGCAGAGGAATCAGACCGTGGCTCAAATCGTAAAAACTGGGGTAGAGGACGTCAGAACGACCGAGATGACTACGCCCGAGATGATGTTGCGGATGCTAACAGAAGATTGAAGGCAAGGATTGGCATCACCACGGTCTTCAAGATTCCAATTTATCGCATACTTAGTGAAATCCGAGACGAGGAGTATGTCCGGTTTCCTGCTAAGTTGGGCGATGGACAGAAGGGCTACAATCCGTGGTATCGTTGCATATTCCACCGGGAGAGGGGCCACCGAATAGAGGATTGTTTTCCTTTGCGGCAACACTTAGAAGAGCTGGTCGCGGCCGGGCATCTAGATCTTTACATTGATGGCGGCGTAAAGCCGAATCAGGCTCCGGTCGATCCCAGGGGACAGGATGACCGAGGCGCACCACCACAGGGAGTTATAAATGTCATCCACGGCATCGTGGAACCGGAGCGTGTTTGCGAACTCCGGGGCATGATAAAAAAGGCAGAACATATGCGGGAAGTTTTGTCGGTACAGTCTGTCATCAAAAGGGGGAAGACTGAAGAAAAAGACGTGATTAGATTCACCTCAAAGGATCTAGAGCGTATCCAGACGCCGCACAACGATGCCCTAGTAGTAACACTGCGCGTCAAGGAATTTGGTGTTAAACGGATCTTGATCGATCAGGGAAGCTCGGTCGAGATCATGTATTATGATGCGTTCAAGCAGCTCAAACTCCGGGAAACAGACTTGGCTCCGGCAACTTCGCCACTGGTTGGATTCAACTCATAACCGGAGTGGCCCTTGGGAAAGATTATTCTGCCGGTTAAAGCGGGATCCGTGGTCAAGCAAGTGGAGTTTTGGGTGCTACAAGTGCCTTCGACGTATAACCTTATCCTTGGAAGGGGATGGCTTCACGCTATGCAAGCTGTAGCGTCAACTTACCACCAGGTGATGAGATTCCCCTCGGCTATGGGGGCAATTGAGGAGATTTGGGGTGATCAGGTCATGTCCAAGCAGTGCTTTGTGGCAGTCAACGGAAGCCGGGCTGCCAAAGGATTCGTTCAAATGATTGAGGGACCGGAGGACCAGGGTGTCTTGGACGATGTGGGCACCAAGGCCGAAGACAAGGCTGTTGAGGAATTGTTTGAGGTGCGAATTGATACAGAACAGCCGGACAAGTTCTTCTTGCTCGGCTCAAGTCTCACGGCCATAGAAAGGACCGAGATGGTTGAGTTTTTGATGGCCAACATCGAAGTCTTCGTGTGGTCGCCTTACGGCATGCCTGGCCTCGATCCAAATTTTATCTGTCATCACCTCAATGTCTTCCTTGGAGCAAAGCCAGTCATCCAGTGAACAAGGAGATCGACACTGCATCACGTCGAGGTAGTTGTAGAGGAGGTGAAGAACCTGCTTGAGGCACGAGCAATTCAGGAAGTGCACTACCCTCGGTGGATTTCCAACACTGTAGTGGTGCCCAAGAAGAATGGAAAGTGGCGAGTTTGTGTCGACTATAAGACAGTCAATCGAGCTTGTCCTAAAGATAGCTTCCCCTTGCCGCGAATTGACCAGCTTGTGGACTTGACGGCTGGACACAATAGGCTCAGTTTCTTGGATGCCTACCGCGGCTACCATCAGATCGCCATGCATGGGCCTGACCGAGAGATCACCTCTTTCACGACACCAAGGGGACTCTTCTGCTACCGAGTCATGCCTTTTGGTTTGAAGAACGCTGGGGCAACCTTTCAGAGGATGGTGACTAAAAGGTTTGCTCCTTTGCTCGGCCGTACAATGGAGGCTTACATCGATGATATGGTGGTAAAGAGTCGACATGAGGCAAACCATTTGTCCGACTTAGCCAAGATGTTTGCCATTTTAAAGAAGCACCAGCTGTGCTTGAATGCATCAAAGTGTGCCTTTGGCGTGGGATCCGGAAAATTTTTGGGGTTCTTAGTCACGAACCGAGGCATCGAAGCAGACCCTACTCAGATCAGAGCCGTGTAAGAATTGAAGCAGCCCAGCTCGGCTAAGGACGTGCAGCATCTGGCCGGGATGGCCGTCGCGCTTAATCGGTTTATAAGCCGGTCATCGGATCGCTGCTGCCCTTTTTTTCAAGCGTTGAAGTCAAAGTTCTCGTGGGACGAAGAGTGTGATCGAGCTTTGGCCGAGCTCAAGGAATATCTGTCCTCTCCACCACTGTTGGTGACACCAAAGCCGGGTGAGGAGCTCTACCTTTAGCTCGCCGTCTCGCAGCACGCAGTCAGTGCGGTGCTAGTCCGCGCTGAAGGAATCAAGCACCTTCCAATTTTTTATGTCAGTAAGACCTTGCTGCCGGCTGAGACGAGGTACTTGCCGCTGGAAAAGCTTGCGTTGGCATTGATGATGGCTTCAAGGAAGTTGGCGCATTATTTTCACGCCCATACCATTGTCGTACTGACCGAGTTTTCCCTCAATGCCTTGTTTGAACGGGCGGACTTTTCAGGCCGAATTCTCAAGTGGGCGGTCGAGTTGGGACAGTTTGATGTGAAGTTTCAGCCGCGCACTGCAATCAAAGCCCAGACTTTGGCAGACTTCGTCGCCGAGTTCTCACCTGGCACTCATCCGGTATGCCCGGTCGATATTACCGTGACAAATGATGAGATGAACGCAAGCCCATCCGAGATACAACCAGTTGGTGGAGGTAGCGACGCGGAGTTTGCGCGCACCGTCGAAGCGCCCTCAGTTTGCACGGTTTTACCACCCGGTGACGCGACAACGGAGTTGAGTATCACCGACCCATTTGCTCTGTCTGGTCCTGCATCACCAAGTGGGGAAGAAATGGAGGAAGAAATGGAACCCCACAGTTCAGAACCTGCGGCCGGCATAGCACCGCAACCTGATGATTCGCCTACGGACTTGAGCATTACAGACCGACTTGCTGAGTTCGGTGCCGAATCACCAAGGGTGGCTGGAGTGGAACCAATCAACACGGAACTTGAACCCAGACAGCCAAGAAACCGTGATCCCATTGCCCTTCGTAACTCTCAGGACCCATCAGACTGCTGGAAGCTTTTTGTGGGGGAAATGTGGAAGCTTTTTGTTGATGGAGCGTCTAACCGTCATGGTGCCGGCCTAGGTATCGTTCTTATCTCCCTGGATGGCGTAACCATTGAACATTCTATCATGCTTGGCTTCCCCGCATCTAATAACGAGGCTGAGTACGAGGCCCTTCTCGCTGGGCTCAAGAGCGCTATTCAAATGAAGGCCTCCGAGCTACTTGTGTACAGTGATTCCTAGCTTGTGGTTAACCAAGTCTCTGGGATTTACGAAGCAAAGGACGACAGGATGGCGAAGTACCAAGCTCTGGTGAGGGAACACATCAGCCAGTTTCAGGCAATTAGAGTCCAACAGATTGGCCGTGAAGAAAACAGCTGAGCTAATGAGCTGGCCGGCCTCGCTTCCATGGTAGATTGTACGTCTCCAAACCCCCTGTTAATTGACTTTCTTCCACGGCCAAGCATTGAAGACGCCGGGCAGTCGGATGTTCTTTGCGCCGCGCTAGGTCCTTCCTAGATGGACCCCTTAATCTTGTTCCTCAGAGACCGGACTCTACTAACTGACAAGAAAGAAGCACATAAAGTCCGGGTGAAGTTAGAGCGGTTTTGGCTCTCTCCATCTGGTGCGTTGTATAAAAAGTCCTTCACCGGTCCTTATCTAAAGTGCGTGCACCTGAGTAGTGTGGAGGCCTTCTTGTACGAAATTCACGAAGGCATTTGTGGCAGCCACATAGGGGGCAGGTCCTTGGCCTACCGAGCTATTTCACAGGGGTACTGGTGGTCATGCATGCAGGCCGACGCACAAAAGTACGTCCGCAAGTGCGAAAAATGCCAAAAATTCGCCCATCAGATCCATCAGCCTGCTAGGGAACTTCTCCTCCTCACCAGTCCTTGGCCCTTCGCCATGTGGGGGCTAGATATAGTGGGGCCACTGCCAACAGCACCGGGCAACCGGAAATTCTTCATTGCGGCCACAGATTACTTCACAAAATGGGTTGAAACTGAGCCCTTGGAAACAATCAAAGAGAAAGACGTGAAACGGTTTGTCTGGCAGAACGTGGTCACGCGGTTTGGCGTCCCAAAGATCTTGATCTCTGACAACGGTACCCAGTTTGACGATCGCCTGTTTCGAGGATTTTGTGAAGATTTGAAGATTGAATTCTACAACTCCACTCCGGCTTACCCGCAAGTCCAATGGTCAAGCCGAGGCATCGAACAAGACTATTCTGGATGGGTTGAAGAAACGGCTAGAGAAGGCAAAGGGAAAATGGGCTGAGGAGTTACCCAGCGTCCTTTGGGCATACCGAACAACCCCGCAGCGATCTACCGGGGAAACTCCATTTGCTTTGGCTTATGGCATAGAGGCGGTCATACCTTTGGAAGTTGGCATGCCCACCCTAAGAAGCGAGAGTTTTGAGCCCGAACTAAACGCCGAGGCTATAGCCTTGGAGCTGGACCTAGTGGAAGAGCGTCGGGAGAGGGCCCTCATCCATGTGGCCGCCTACCAACAAGAGCTCTCAAAGAAATACAACAAGACGGTGCACCCCAGACCGTTCAAAGTTGGTGATTGGGTTTTGAGGAAAGTTATGAGCAACACCCTGGTGCCAGGTGAAGGCAAACTAGGGGCAAATTGAGAAGGACCCTACAAGATCACCGGTCTGGCGGGCAAGGGGGCTTACCACTTGGAGGATTTAGAGGGAAGAGCAATACCCCGGCCATGGAATGCGGCCAACCTGAAACTATATTACTTTTAAGTTTTTGCTTTCTTTTCTTGTGCAAAGGAATTTTTTGGCTTGCACTTCACAATGTAATTCTTTTTGTCAATCTATAGAAGTAATTTTGCTTTAGCACTTGGACTGTTGTTTTAATGTAAAAAACTGAGTTGATTTACTCCGGTTGGAAGAGTTGGTGTTTTGTCCAACTTAGGATTCCCAACCGAGATGATTTACTCCGGTTGGAAGAGTTGGTGTTTTGTCCAACTTAGGATTCCCAACCGAGATGGTTTATTCCGATTGGAAGAGTTTGTGTTTTGTCCAACTCAGGACTCCCAACCGCGATGGTTTACTCCGGTTGGGTGAATTGGCGTTTTGCCCAACTTAGTATTTCCAATTGAGATGGTTTATTCCGGTTGGAAGACTTGGTGATTACCAACCGAGATGATTATTTCGGTTTAGAAATTTGCAGTTTTGTTCTGCTTAAGTACTTCAACCGAGTTATGAATTCCGATTGGCGAGGTGTTTTACTGAAGATGGAATTGATGACAATCGTGCAAACACTTGGCAAAATTGAGTTTTTCATTAATGAGAAAATCAATACAAAAGGTGGGGACAGAGCCCGGTTACATCAAAAGTGCTGAAAGCAAAAATACAAAAAGAGAAGAAAACTAAACTAGGGGGGAGAGATTGGTAAACTCATCCTCGGCGGCATCAAGGTTTATGGTTGGACTTTTGTCTTGGGCACCGGGCTCTTCATGACCGGGCCGCTCCTGCACCTCGGCATCTTCGGCCCCTGAATCTGTCTCGGCATCTCCTTCTTCAAGCCCTTCCTCGGCCTCAGCTTGCAAAGCGCTGAAGACGTCGTTCGCGTAAGGCACGAGGTAGACCGGTAGCGAAGCAGGAGGAGGATTGGCAAATACGTCGGTGTCAGAGCCCTGGCCGAGATGCTCGCAGGCGGACTTCCAGCCAGCCTTGAAGTAGATGTCTTGTGTTGCAAAGACTTGCTTCTTGTAGCTCTGCTCGGCTTCGTTGAAGCCAGCGTTGTTAGCAGCTCGGCAGTCTTTCTTCTTCGACTTTTTGAGCGTGTCTACCTCGGTCTGGAGCTCATCCCGTTTTTTCTCGGCCGCATCTAGCTGACTGAGCAGTCTGTTGTTGTCTGCATTAGCCATCTCAAGCGACGACTTTGCCCGGCTGAGCTCGGCTTGGAGGCTTTCGACTTGGCTGGCGGTATCACTCGCCTTCTGCCGAAGCCTGTGGATGCGCTTCATGACCAAGTGCTGCTTTTGGATGGCCTGCAAAATGAGAATCTGATCAAAGAAGGGACCGTGCAAACACTTGCGAAAATTGAAGCAGAAGATTGAACTTCTTACCCTGGTCATTGACTTCACGGCAGATTTGACCAGCCGAGTGTCAAGAACGTGGTCGCTTCCAACCACGTCGCTGGGCAGCAGCAGAGCCTTTGAGAGGTCGAAGGCAAGCAAGTGCTCCTTGTCGCCTTTGACCGAAGCATTTGCCGGGATCTCTTTGCCCCGGTGCTTTAGCTGCGGCCGCCATGCTGGGATGGAGCTGACCCTATCAGCAGGTTGCTCGGTTGTCAGTTCGGCGATGAGCTCGGCGGAGGGATCTGCCCGTGGTCTTTTGCCAGCCAGGCGTGTTTCTTGGCTAGACTGCCCGGCGGCTGGAGAAGCTAAGGCGACCACGGCAGCGCTTGATTGACCGGCAGCCGGGGAGTGGGCGACGACGCTCGGTATCTCGGCCGAGGTTGCAGTGAGAAGGTTTTTGATTCGGCTTCTTTTGGCCATTTCCTGTTCGTCTGTCAACCGGATTAAGGGGACGTCAGGAAGGGTAGGGTCTGGAGGTGGCGAAGGAGCACGGAGGAAGTCTGTTACTCTACTCCGGTGCGAAGCAGAGTACCTGTAGGTCGGGGTGTAACTGAGCAAATCGTTGCAATCTCGGTGGGAATATCGAAGCACGGTCCGAATTGCCTCTACGTTGGGAAACTGATAGTTGGCTTGCAAGGCTTGGATTGCTGCAAAAGAAATAGGAAAATCGGTTAATTACAGAGTAAAGTGGTAAGTTGACCGAGCAAGTTTGAGCGGCTTACATGAGGAACCGAAGTCCTTGTTTATAAACCAGCCCGGCACCTCAGCTGTTTCGTAATTGCCCGACACCCAGAAAAAATCGTCGTCGTGCAGATCTTTATCCGGGGTGCCAGTTACAATTTTTTCCTTGCCCGGTCTGATTTTCAAGTAATAAGCTAGGCCGTCACCGGTGTGACCCATTGTGTATTGCCTCAATATCTCGGCTAGACCTAAGTTGGTGCCTAGCCGATTGTTCAATTCATGAACGCCGTTGATAATTCTATAAGTGTTGGTGGACACTTGTGTGGGTGCCAGCCCGGTGCGGCGGAAGAACTCGGTGATAAGTGGGTTTAGTGGGATACGGAGGCCTCCTTCGACAATTGACAGCACGGTGAAGGGGCATTGGTCTAGTCTGTCCCAGGGTGTTGTCTCCTCTTCAGCCAGTTCGAGATGGACGTCGGCCGGGATGCCGTACTCCTCTCTAAATGCAGCTAGCACGGCCGGAGTATCCACTAGGAAGCGGAATTTCCCCATTTGTGGCCGGACTGAGGTAGCTCGGCTGAGGTGTTTGGCACAGTGGCAATTGGTAATTGCTCAGTCTTGAGAGCCTGAGGAATGGACAGTGGTCCCCTTGGACTCTGCAGGAAAAGGATGGCAAGTGTAAGTGTGAGCGTGGTCACGCGGAAGGAGCTGGACTTTAGCTCGGTCATTAAGGGTGCCAAACCACCTCGGTCTTCTAAGCTAACTAAAGAGCTCGGTCGCCCAGGCAGGCTAGTTGTTAGCCCGGTTGAGCGACCATTTCCTTTTGTTATCTCGGTTTTTGTTGGGGTTGAGACAAACATGTTATTTGCTTGGTTAGATTGATTTTTTGGATCAAATGAAGACCAGGAGCCCGGTTCGCCCCAGTTCTTCAGTGTTCTTCATGAAAAATGAAGAACACCATGAACAGTGGCAAGCTTTGGACGATTGCTGTGGCTACGACCTAAGAACTATGTTTTAATGCCCTAATGTGAGAAATATTTAAGAAGATAGCAACGAAAGAGGGGTCGAAGGACTTACCAGTGAAAGGCAGGAACTGTTCTTTCGAACACGAAGAATAGCAGACGAGGCTGGGGAAAAGTTGTTTGAGCTCTGAAGCGTCGAATTGAAGAGAAGCAGTAGGAGCGAGTTGAGGAAGAGGGGGGTTTGTATGTATAGATGAGGAAACCGCCCAAATTCAAATTCTGGCAAAAACGGCGGGTTGGCTGCTCGAGAACCAATGGCAGCCCGCCACGTGTCCCCATTTATGGCGACGTCAGAACTGAAGAGACAGGTTGAAGAGTCGAGGAGCCAACCGGGCTACTTTGAAAGAAGAGGACGTCAGCTGAGGAAGATAACCGGGCAAGTTGGTTGACAGTAATGTTAACCAGCCCGGTTGTCCTTTGGCATTTTGAAGACCGAAGAAATGTTATCCCGATTGAAGTGTTTATCCCGGTTGAAGTGAATAATCCCAGTCACGCTTTCGCAGACGGAATTAAGGGGCAATTGAGAGGGAGATTTATGATTTGGAATTGGGCCGAGGTAATGGCCGAGCAGGTTGAGAGCCTAATGGTGCATGGGGCCGAGACGATCGGCGATCCACCCGGAGATGGGCTGTCAGAACTTGGGCCGGGCAGGAGTGGGGCCAAGTATGTGCCGCCCCGGACCGTAAGAAACTGCCCGGCAGGGAAGTGCTCGGTTGAACCGAGCTGCTTGATCAGGTGATGGAGGAAGCTAGTCAAGCTGAGTGACCAGCGCCCGGAAAGGCGAGGTCAGCCGAGGTAATCGTTTGATCGATAGGAAGGCCGACCGCAGGAAGTGCCCCGGGCTCGGCTTTACCGAGATGCTGCCTAGCCCGATCTTCCTTGGACTTAGCCAGTAAAGTGCTTGGGTATGAAGCACATCACGGCCGAGGATGGAGCAGCTCGACTGCCGAGCTCCAGCTGAGAAGGTAGGCAGTTGAGATTAGGTGATATTCAGCAAGGTTTACGCTGACAGATGGGATAGCGGGGCCACGTGTTAGGAAATGACTGGGAGTGGATATGGGGTGCAGAGGGTATATAAGCATGTCTGCGCCCCCCATACGCGGGGCGAGGAACACTTTGTAAGAAAACTCCTACACTCTTAACACTGCTCTCTCTCTCTCTCTCTATCCTAAGGTGTGTGCTAACTTGACCATCGGAGGGTTTCTCCGGCCACACACCGCCGGGCAGCTCACCGTAATTTGCTCGCAGGTGATCGGACATAAACGGAGCTTGGAAGAAAGGAATACGGGCTTGCCGAAATATTTGCTCCCCGTATAGTTATGTATGACTAAACTATCTCAGTCTATTCTCTCTCAACTTATCTTCTATCGATACTATTTCTATTCATTCTCGAATATATTCATTTCTAATTTTATCTTTTCTTGTTTTGCTACATATCAACGTTAGCATACTCAATCTCAGCAATGCTCATCTTATCTTTCTGAGTCATAACTGCACGGGGTGCAAATATCCGATACCACCTGTACTCCTCGCGTCCAAGCTCCGCTCCGTTCCGATTAACCTGTGAACACAACGGCGGTGAGCTACCCAGCGGTGTGTTGCCGGAAAACTCCTCTGACGATCAAGTTAGCACACTTTTGGAGAGAGAGAAGTGAGAAGTTATAATGTGGTAGTTCAGTTTTTTCACCTCCTTCTTCTGTATGGAGTTGCAATCTTATTTATATGGTTATTGCGCGTGCTTTCGCGCCCATTCCTATCGGGACGCGTGGACCTGCTCCCCTCTCACATTTTCCCACGTGTCAGCGCTAAAACAGCTAAACACCACCTAACAAAAACCACCAAACTAAATTAATTTACGATCTGCGGAACTTTCCTTCCGCGATGCTGTACAACCGCCAAGCACTCCCAACCGGGCTACTATCAGCGTGGTGCCACGTCCTGCCGACGTAGCCTTTCCTCTTGACCGGTTTCCTTGATTACTTTGCACCGCGCAGTGCCTCCACCGAGCTCCTAAATTCCGACGGCTCTCCTGCCCGGTCGGCCCAAACTTGGATGTCCAATCTCACTGATGTGCACTATCCCACCGGGTTAGTGGACTAAAGTTACTCTGGCTTAACTGGATCGGGCTACTTAACCCAAGGTGTCCGCTGGTCACACGGACTTAGCTCGGCCTAACAAGCTTGGCCCACTCAACCCGACCGAAACGAGTTCGGTCCAAAATCAAATTAAGGAATCCCCCTCTTAATTGCCCCTTAATCCCGTCCGCGTCAGCGTGACCGGGATTACCTTTTTCTGCCGAAATCACGAATCAGCTCGGTCGACATTTCAATGTCACTTCCTGTCTCTTTAATTCTGACAACGGTCTTATCACAGCCACATGTCTCTCGCCGATTGGCCTCGTTGAGCCAACCCAGCCGTCACACGCCGTGTCACGACCCAAACCCGCCCTTATGGGTTTAGCACCATAACCGACCAGTAATCCGTGGATTACCAAAGGCCTATGAATAGATTAATAAATAATAAGGGGCTGCGGAAGCAATAATACAAAATAAACAAGGTCCAATGAGCTGTGGTAATGTACATGGGACAAAACATTTCAAAACTTACTTATATATATATAAGCATGCCAGTCCAGATACACAGTATTTACAAAATATTTACAGGAGTGAACTTCCCAAGATCTGACTATACGGAGCTTACACAAAGACTAGCATGAAATACAAAAACAGCCTTGGCGTTAGACTTCGAACGGAACCTCCTCGGGAGGCACTACGGTTGACTGACCAAAAACGGTACAAAAGGGCGTCAATTCTGGCCCTGGTCGCATGCCGGCTCACCTACATATATAATACAAACTGCGAGCGAAAGCCCAGTGAATAATAACATAGTAAAGGGGTTATATGAATGATGTCCATCACAAGTTAGAATCTAGTATTTAATTCAGAGCATAATCCGACTTCAAAACAGAAACAGATTCATATACGTTTGCATATTCAGATTTTGCATGAGATCATACGTGGTACACCCATTAGCTATCAGAACAGATTGGTCCAGAGACCCATATACATAGTTGGTACCAACGACCACAAAGGTCCATAACTTGCGCGCAAGTAGCCATGGTATTGTTACCCCCAGGCAAGGGCCACGTGCAGATTGGCCGTGGTATTGTTAACCCCGGGCGAGGGCCACATGTAGATTAGCCGCAGTATTGTTACCCCTGGACGAGGGCCACGTGAACTAAGGGTGCCACAAATACTTTTCAGAAAATTGGACATTCATTCAAAATTCGTAAGATAGCATTTCAGAAAACAGATCATACCATATCAGTCAGAAAATTCTTAAGTTAAACATAACTTTACAGAGTTATTACTCACAGTGGGCTCGGAGACAGACAGACAGAGCAGATCGATCAGATAGGACGTGGCGTGTGACCTACACGACACATAACAGATACACACTCGAAACACACGTTCTAATTGCACAAAACTTATTTCGTTGGCTCTTAGTGTGTTTCTAATCTTTTATCCTCATAATAGAGTCTTAAACACGGCCTAGGAATGCCTAGGATGCGATGAGGATGCAAAGGTGCACTTTAAAACAGTTTTCAAAACTTTGCTGAAACAGGGGTTCTGCTCGAGCGTAGCCTTCTATACTCGAGCGGACATGCAGACAAAAGGAATCCATTCGAGTGTGTACTACTTCGCTCGAGCGGACTGCAAGCTACAGTAAAAGTGCTAGATGCAAGAAATTCATGCTCGATGGGCGCTCAATACCCGCTCGAGCGTGAGACACAAGTCCTCACTCGAGCGTGCATTACCCCGCTCGAGCGGAATGCAAACACAGGCAGAGTACTGGATACACAAAATTCCCGCTTAAGCGTCATTTCACCCGCTCGAGCATACTTCATGAACCCAGTATTTACGCTCGAGCGTGGATTTACCCGCTTGAGCGTGAGTCCAAAATCTGGAATTTCCAGATTCGAACCTCAAGCTCAAAACTCAACTACAATGCATCAAATTTGATCCTTTTGGGCCAATTTTCTGGGAAACACTTGTAAACTCATAATATGACATGCTTCAAAGATCAATTTGAGAAATCAAAGCCCAAAGGTAGTTCAATTAAACACAATTTTCAAATAAACTTCAAAAACATGAAGAATATGTAACATGCATGAATTTAATCAATCTTAAGGCTTCCAATTCATGCTCCTAAGAGCCAATTCTTTCAAAAACAAGATGAAATCATGGACTTTAACCAAAATGTAAACATGCATGCAAGAATTTCCATGACAACAACTTTAAACTTCAAGATATGCACATGCATGCATGAATTAATTAAGGTTCCTAGAATTCTAGCCCAATTAACCCATAATTTCACCTATTCCATGTGTAAACAAGTTCTAGATGGCTCAATGACAAGATCAAGGGATTGAGTTCTTACCTAAACACCTTAATTAAGCTCCACTAAGCAAAATTCTTGAGCTACTCAACAATTCTTCAAAATCTCCCTAATTCTCTAAGGAATTTTGTTGAAATCAAATGTTCTCCTATCTCTAGCTCTAACCCACGGTTTGGTCTCTTCAAAAGATGATGAAGTGGTGTGAAATAAGTCCCTAACAAGATGAAACAAGTAGCCCACTCACAATGGTAAAAGGGTAAATACCTAGGTTCAATTAGTTTAGCATTATTTAGTCTGATTTAAACATTCCAAATTGAATATAAATTAAATTTACTATAAAATCACATAAAATCTAACTAGTCTAAAACACTAATCAATTTCGAAATCGGGCGTCGATAAGGCTTTTAATTCGTAATTTAAAATTGTAACATGAACAGATCATTTTACACCGAACAGATAGAAACACATACATAATGCAATACATATGCAAATAAATCCCAAATCCTTCCTAAATTACTATTAAGCATAATTAATTATGAATTAGCATTAATCGGAGGTCGGGGTCATTACACGCTGTCTCCTCAATTTCAAATTTTGGCGCCTCTTCTACCTTCATATTCACTTCGTATGCCCCTTCACTCTCTCCCTCTACTACGCATTCTCTTCCTCATACCACCCTTTAGTCCAGAGCTACAATGTAGCCACACTCGTTTTCCGTATCCCTTGCCCACGTCGAAGCATCCTTCTGGTGGATTTGGACTCGCCATCGTTGTGTGAAAGGATCCCCCAATCTCTGACTTGGTAAATTCTTCTCATTCACTCTATGATTCCTTCAATTTTTCACATTCTTAAGAATCATCTCACATCAGTGAGTCTAGGGCATGACGATTGTGAGTTTTAGGGTGTCAAATAAGGTTAGGCTAAGGCTCCTCTCCACTGTAATCGCAAAAAAAACCACCATCGTTACTGTTCATCATCTTCTGTGATGAACGTGCCAAAATCTGGGGCCGACCGAGCTCCAGGTCTTCATTTGATCCTAAACCATAACAGAACCGAGCAAGTTACAAGTTTGTAAGACTTGGAAGGGAATCGAGCTAATAGAATGCTTGGCCACTCGACTGGGTTAATATCTAGTCTGCTTTAGCGACTGAGCTACTGGGTATACCCATTGCGACTGAGGTGTTGTTGCACTTCAAGTGTTTGGGCTAAAGTTGAGCTCGTTTGCGCGACCGCGCTATCACTTACACTTGCCTTTTACTGCAGAGTCCTAGGAGACCAGACACAAACATCAGGGTTCTTAAAGGCCGAGTAGCCATCGCTCGAAACTCTGCCAAACCAACACTGCCGTGCTGAAACCAGCCGGCTTCACATGGGGTGTTACCGCTTCCTCGTTAACACGCCGGGCGCACTAGCCGTGTTTCGAGAGGAGTATGGCATCCTTGAAGATGTTCACATTAAGCTTGGTGTAGAAGACACCATCCCTTGGGGTAAACTGGATTAATGCCCCTTCATTGTGTTGTCTATAGTCGAGGGAGGTTTACATTTCTTGGTTCAACCTCTAATGTGTGAGTACCTGAGGCGTACCGGGCTAACGCCAACACAAGTTTCGATAAACACCTTCAGAATAATAAACGAGGTAGCCGAACTGAACCACCGGCTTAGCCTGAACCTAGGACTTGCCTAGATTTTGTACCATACACCTTCGAGCATACAGCCAACGGGTTTAACTATTATTTGAAGATTAGGCCGGGCAAGGAAAAGCTGGTAACTGGCACACCAGATAAAGATATGCATGATGATGACTTCTTTTGGGTGTCCGGGAATTATGAGACGGCTGATGTGCCTAGTTGGTACATCAGCAAGAACTTCGGTTCGACATGTAAGTCGTGCTCACTGACCTGTCAAATTGCTTTCCTTTACTATTTTGTACTGATCGCTCTTTTCCTTACAGCTATCGAAGCCTTATGTAGACGTCCCCGAACGTCCCGGGAGGGAAATCCCCCCGTTTTGTTCGTATGGGCTCACTACAGTTCAGGACTCAATGTCACGGTCCTGTATCTAATCTCGCAGAGTGTACTGTAAGACCGATGAAATCATCAAAGAGTCCAAATCCGGCAAATCGTTTTTGAAAACAGATTTTTTGAAAGAAGTGCCAAACATGGACTGCTTTGCCAGATATAGAGTCGCCACCTAAATATTTTATTTTGGGAAATTTAGGAAACCCTGACTCGTTGCCTAAGGCCACGTGCTCGTCATCACCAAAGTTGCCTCGGCTCGGGAACTTGGGTACGATTGGGGACGGTCACTTCGTGAGCACCCCCGCTCGCCCGATCAAAGATCGGCCTCTACTAACCATGATATCTAGTTTTGAAAACATTATGCGTTCTTATTCCGGTTATTAGCCTAGATTTACTATGTGATGCGCACAGCATACAAGTATAGACTGGATCGCCTGAATTGGAACAAAACATTCCATGTTTGTTTATTTGAAAACGGTTTGATGGTGCTACCCGCAAATAAGCTAAAATGTGGATTTGCCACCCTTAGGTGGGCTTAGAAAATAAGATGATTTGCCACTATCTAGTGGGCTTAAAACTCACAATTGATGAATTGTTCCAATCCAAATAACCCAACCCTCACCCATAGGCATTCAGGCGGTTATATCATATAAGCACATAGCCTCATGGTAAGCATGCTATCATGGCAGTCACTCACACACATGCAAGGATGCTAAAGCATAAACACTTACCGAGTACTCCAAGCCGAAACAAAAGCTATGTTAGAAATCCATGCATGATCCTAACTATACAGAAATGCCTGATGCAACACATGCAAAAATGCAACTACGATAGGCTCGGCTACTCTAAAGATGGCATATGAAATGCTACAACTAACAAGTATTCAACTCGGAATTGAAATATAAATGCAGTTAGTATGATGCGCCGAGCCCGGTACATGCAAGATAGATGAATGATGCAAACATGCTATCATACTGTATGCTAATTGAAACATGCCCTAATCTAACCATCATAAGTTGGTAAATAAAAGGGAGAAAGACATGGGGTTGGAAGGCATATATCACACTCACGCACACTTATTACAACATTGCCCTCGCTCGGAGGGTTCGAAAGAATAATACAGTCCGAATGAATAATACAGTCCGAATAAATAGTACAGTCCGAAATGAATAATTAAAATATTACAAAACCCTAATTAATTAACAAATTAATCTAAGAAAGCGAGTAAATTAGCATGCAAGCCTATGGACTGCCTCAGCTCTGTTCCGAATGATGGGAGATGCATGCTTGAGTTGCCTGGCGTGGAAATCCATTGCGATGTCCCGATTCGCCTCTGTTTGCAATTAATGCTGGAATGCTGTGCAAGGCTTTAGAAAGCTGGTGATTTCTGATTTGCTGCAACAGAGAGCAAGAAAGAGGCATGGCAAAGTATTTTCACATATGTACTCTTCAGGGAGTGTAGTCCTCGATCCTCGTGCCACCAATCACGCATATCGATGCATGATGGTTGAGGAGCCGAATTGCACGACTCAATATGAGATGAATGCACATGAAAACACAACAAGACCTAAACTCCATCATGGGTAATCCAGAGTGTCGGCGACAGGGAATTGAGACACGTTCCGTCACTCGGAGTATGAAACGTCCCTCGTTTCCCGTGCTCGGGCTAACTCCTATCCCAAACACAATGCAAATGAGATGGCATACATAATGCGACTAACATATAACCTAGCATATGCAATGCTATGAAATGGCATACACAATGCTCGATGTAACATGGCATACACAAAGTTCTAACACGCAACCTAGCATACGCAATGCTATGAATTGAAAAGGCATACACAATGCATAATGGACTTACACCAATCATGAGTGGACTTCAGCTACACTCACATCAGTAGCCATTAGATGAAAATGAGACAACCGAAATGCGTGCACACATGCACGCATACCGAGGACCAAACCTAAGGCATCAAATGCCACTCTACCAAAGCATGGCAAGGGATGAAAGATGGCCTATGAACATGTAATTTCCAGCACTAAAACATGATGCTAAATGATCCCGAAACATGGAAATATGGCACCCAATGCATGGAATAAGTCTCGAAACTCAAAACTAGGCACATGTATTGAACCACAAGTATACAAAGCAAGCATTATTTGATCATGAAGTCAAAAGACAGAGCCAAGGCAGTCCCAAAACATGTACATTTCTAGTTTAGATCATGGCCAAAAGATGCTAATATGATGAACTAAAATAGCATGCAACATTGGCTAGCAAGCATGGTTTACATGGCATGTATATGAAGCAGATGAGAACTCATCAAACCAGCCAAAAACAGTGAATAAAATATGCCAAAATATACCCAAATAATCACTGAAATGCAGCCAATGCATGTAAAAATGAGGGGCTTCTTTGGAAGGTCATTCAAGGGGTTGTTAAGCACATATAAGATAGACACTTAGCATGACCAAAAAAACTCTGGAAATGAGTTATGACAGCCCTAAAACTCACAAAATTGGCCCTGAAATCAGTCAAGGAAGCATACGATGAAAGGCCCCCTCAAAAGGCCTTGAATGGAATTGTTCTACACATGCACTATAGACATAAAATATGATCAAAAGGGCCCCGGACAGACCTAAGGCAGACCTTAAAACCCACAAAATTGGATCCAAAAAGTGACTTCAATGCATGCAAAATAGAGCCCCTTTGGAAAGCCAATGATGCTAGTAAAGAAAATGAGGGGTGAGAGGGTCACCCCTCTATGATTTCAAAGCTCAAAACCTAATCAAAGACACTAAAAATCCCCTGGCTTTCAGTGGATAAGAGGCCAAAACAAGTCCAATGCAAATGCTCTAATGCATAGCCCTAAATATGAAGGAATGAAGCATGCAAGGAAGGAGATGACTCCAAATAGAAAAGTGACCTCAAGAAAACTCAAAGAGGAGGTCAAAACAAGGCTTTTTTCAGTTTATAACAAATCTCGAAAAAGTTCACAAGTATGGCTAAAGTATGATGCAAAAATAGCCCTAAAAGAGAGATAAATGGTAAGGGGAAGTAGATGACCTCAAACAGAAAAGTGCCCCTAAACAAAGTTGAAGAGGAGTTCAAAATATGACACTTTCTAGTTTATGACAAAGCTCAGAAATACTTTTAAGTGAAGCAAAGTAATGAAGCAAAAAAATGCAAGTTTAAGGGAAATAGACACTTACCTTGAAGAGCCGACCTCCAGCAGCTTTTGGACCAAGTTGGTGAGCTTTCAACCTCTGCAAATCACTTCCAAGGTGCTGGAATGGATGATGGAGGTGTGGTGCTAAGGGTTGTAGTGCAAATGGACCAAGAAAATTAGGGTTTTGGAGCTTGGAATAGTGACAATGGAGGAGGGAGGTTATATGCCTTAGTCAATTTTGTTCAACCTTTTGATATGAAGCCAAGCCTCTCCTTTATAGAGGAGAGGCTCCAAAATATCCAAAAAGGTCCCCAAGTATCCTCCATACACGTGTATGGACGATACACCAAATGGCCTCCAGCTGGCACAGCTGGACTACACTCAGAAAAAACAAAAAGCAAGAAGCAGGCCGGCCAGTTCAAGTGGCCGGCCGACCAGGGATCAAAAGGGTCAACAAAATTTTCTGGCCGGCCACCCCAGAAAGGTGGCCTCACAGATGAGTACAACACAGCTACGAAGTGAAAAACCAGAAAAAGTGACCCGGGAGAGAGAAAAGCTAGCTTTTAAGCAAGGTTCAAAAGGGTCAAGAAGAGAAAACTGATCGGCCTACCATATTGGTGGCCTCCCAGATGAGCACAACACAATGGTGGTATGAAAAGCCAGAAAATGTGGCTCAAAAGTGAGAAAAACCAGCTTTCTGTCAGAAAAATCGACTTTTGGAGAGAGAAAATGAGAAAGCTGATTTTTCAGTGGAAAAGGTGGCCGGCCACCATCCTACCACCTTCCTAACAATGAAAATAGGGTCTCAACCAAAAATGGACCAAAACGGATGCAAAACAAAGGTTCGGGGGCCAAAATGCGCGGTTCGGGGCCTCGAAAACAGGTTGTTAGGCACCGGAAGTGGCGTATGACCACGAAGGTGGTCTCTAGGGCCACAGTGTCCCTCTAAAGGGAGGAAATAAGGTGTGTGCCAAAAATCGGAGCAAACGAAGGTAGTTAAGCGGTCCCGAACCGAGGCACACGGCCGACGGCTCCGAAAATCGAAAACCGGGCTCCAAATGGGAAAAATGGCCTACGACCACGAAACGTAGCCTACGGCCACTGAGAGATGATCTATGAGACCTCTCCCTCCCTTCGGGAAGAGAAAACAGAGAAAATAGGACCCGGTTCATAAACCGAGGCAAGGCACAAAAAGAGCCCCGAAGTCCGGAGGCAAGGCTCGCAACCGAGACTCTGAAACCTCAGATCGAGCACAAAATGCAACATCACCGAGCGCTCAATTGGTGACGTCTAAGTCTTAAGGTCGGTCAAAAATGGGGTGTCTACAGTTGCCCCTCTTTGACAGAACTCAGAAGTCATACATGACGGGAGTGAATGTCAAAGTCCAGAGACGACCCATTTTTGACGAGACCAAAGACTTAGACAAACATACAAGATAACAAAGATGTGCCCGCAGGCAGGGGCAAAATGCAAAATGATATGCACAAAGCCTGACGTAACTCGTGATCATGCAGAGCTGCAAGCTGTAATGAAGTGCACACATAACAGTTTTAAGCAAGAATGCAAAGCAACAACTACATTTCATGCAGTTTAAGAATACGGAGAATTGTTCGATTCTCGCCACGTCTCACACGGAGAAGATACAATACCTGCGCGATTCGTCTGGTCGCACCAACTTCAAATGAACCGTACATACAATATCGTGCCTGAAAGAGGAAGAAACTTAACAAGTACAACATCATTAGCAACACATGTTCAAAACTACATCGAATGCAGACAAACAGGGTGCCAATGGGAAAGCGCATCGCAATGCGAGAGACACGCGCGTAAAAACGCAAGCTAAGCGTGAGGGTATAACAATACCAATGAAACATGCACAACCATGCAAGTGGTATGCATGAGAATGCAAGTGACGTGCACAACAATGCAGGATAAGTGCAAATTCGAATGCATGTTTGACACGAAACAACGAGCAAAGAAATGCAAGTTTCGACGAATGTGACTCAATCGCGACCTCCGGTTTACCTCCCAGAAGGGTCATAGCATACTCAAAAAGGATACATCTTGCTCTTGATGAGTGACGATGAGACACGCATCGAAAGTTGGAGTTGGAGTTCCCGCAGAGGGATTTCGCGACGAAAAGTGCACTTTCCTTGTACTTTCTCGGGTGCTGGGGACTCCGATGACTACCAAAATTTGCAGAGACTTTAGAGACCACCTTGGGAACATCACCGACCAGGTTTGGAACCCAGGGGAGGCCACTGACCAGGTTTCAGTGCAGGGGGTGGTCAGCTTACCAGAAAAGGTGGCCGGCGGACCACCTAGCCCAAATCCAAGGCAATTTGATCTTTTTGCTCTCATTTCTTTAAATGTACATGTCCAAAGCTCTTTTCCTCATAACTTCAGCTCCGAAACTGCTTTCTCCTCCTTCCTAGACCATTTTCTCTCTCAGATCTGCGCTCTATACGTGTTTTCCAATGCCCCACGCAAAGTTGTTTCGCGAAAACTTTCAGTTTTCTTCACTTTGTTGAGGTAAGTTTGTTTTCTCATTTTCACATTTTCTCATTTTCACCACTTGAGGTAAGTTTGTCTTAATATTGGAAGATTTTCTCGGGAGTTGACTTTTGTTGACTTTTTCATTTCCCAAGAGTTGACTTTTGTTGACTTTTTCCAATTTTGGCTTATTTCGCTCATTTTTGCTCCTTTTTGCAGATTCCCTGAGATGGCGGGTCAATTTCCGTATGGCGGAGATTCTCCAGGTGCCGGAGGCGATCCAGACATCATGTCTCTGCCGTCGAGGATTCAGCCATTCATCCCCGAGAGGTACAATCCTCCGAATCATGTCCTCCCTCGGACGATTTTTTATCACTTTACCGACTTCGACCCTCGAGCTCCTGTGGACCTGCTACTACGGGAGCCAGAGTCCCATCTCTCTCATCAGGCACGAGAGGTATATACTTCACTTTTTATATTTCCTGCCTTTGTTCTGCATTTTTCGTGCATTTTATGCTATGTATGCTTATTTGCTCGTTCTGAACACATGAGCATGTCATACTTCTGCTCATTCTAGTACACAGCTTATTCTGCATGCTTAGTCTATAACACAATACTCTATCTTGAACACACAACTCAATCACTTGAATCTCTGAAATCTGAACACACAGCCCAAATTTAATTGTGAACACGAGCCCACATTTGTTTGAAGGTTGAACACGCAGCCCAAACTTTAAATTTCTGAAATCTGAACACACAGCCCAAATTTGATTGTGAACACGCAGCCCACATTTAATTGAAAGTTGAACACGCAACCCAAACTTTAAATTTCTAAAATCTGAACACACAGCCCAAATTTGATTGTGAACACGCAGCCCACATTTGATTGAAGGTTGAACACGCAGCTCAAACTTTAAATTTCTAAAATCTGAACACACGGCCCAAATTTGATGGTGAACACGCAACCGACATTTGATTGAAGGTTGAACACGCAGCCCAAACTTTAAATTTCTGAAATCTGAACACACAGCCCAAATTTGATGGTGAACACGCAGCCCACATTTGATTGAAGGTTGAACACGCAGCCCAAATTTGATTGTGAACACGCAGCCCACATTTGATTGAAAGTTGAACACGCAGCCCAAACTTTAAATTTCTGAAATCTGAACACACAGCCCAAATTTGATTGTGAACACACAGCCCACATTTGATTGAAGGTTGAACACGTAGCCCAAACTTTAAATTTCTGAAATATGAACACACAGCCCAAATTTGATGGTGAACACGCAACCCACATTTGATTGAAAGTTGAACACGCAGCCCAAACTTTAAATTTCTGAAATCTGAACACACAGCCCAAATTTGATTGTGAACACGCAGCCCACATTTGATTGAATTTGATTTGATTTGTACACAGCTCATATCTTTTCATTTGCACACAGCTTATTCATTTCGTTCTGAAACTGAATACATGTGTTTATTATGAATGCAGACATCCTCCCGTGTTACACGGGGATACGGCTCCATTGCTGCGAGAGATTGGTATGGGGAGCTCCCGGAGGCTATTCGCGATTGGGTTGATCTGGCAGGATTCGGGACCTTTTGTACCGGGATATCTCGCTATCCAGCTAGCCAGACATTGATGGGCGCCCTAGTGAAGAGATGGTGGGACACCACCAACTCCTTCCATTTCTTAGCCGCCAGGGACATGACCATGACCCCATTTGACTTCGCCGTGTTGATAGGCCTTAACGTGGGAGGCTGGGCGATTCCTTACGACGAGGACATGGGCGAGTGGGAGGTTGCCTGGATTCATCTGTTGGGAGCTCGCCCACCGGTCGACCGATCTTCGGGCCGAGTCCGGTACACCTGGTTTTCTACACAGTTCAGGGGGACTAAGCCCGAGACTCCTGAGGAGATTGCACAGTACGCCCGCGGGTTTTTGATGTTCCTCTTCGGGACCACTCTGTTTGCCGATAGGGCGAACACCGTTGGGCTATATTTGCTGAGTGCCCTGGTGGACCTTACGCAGGTTGGTCAGTATGACTGGGGTGGCGCTAGCTTGGCTACCTTCTATTGCTATATGAGTGCGACCTCCCGCGGACGGGGGAACATAGTCGGCGGCTATTGGAGAGCCTGGGAGGTACCTTCTGCCCTCTTGATTTATATTTCTACTTTTCATCATCTGTATATTGTACACATGGCACACTTTACATTCTGTACTTACATTCTGCCCTCAGCATTCTGTATTCAGATTTTGCACTCAGCATTCTGTATTCAGATTCTGCACTCAGCATTCTGTATTCTGATGGCTTTTGCCCTGTTTTCCACAGTTATGGGTCTTCGCGTACTTTCCGACGCTAGCCCCGGAGCTCGAGGTGGAGGCCCCTCTCATGACCCCTTATTCGCTCGTCTTCGAGGGCCATTACCGGTCGCGGCCCCGGGAGACTCTCCCCTACCTGCGGTAGTATTTTGACACGGTGCGGGCGACCGAGGTATGTCAGAACTCTCAATTCTTCCCGTGTTCATTTTTGATTCATGCTTGGACGTTTGTGATTTCTAATCGGCTTATGCATTGGCTATCCGCAGATCTTATGGCAGCCCTGGGCGCCTTTGGGTGAGGATCTCTGATTCCAGTTTGTTGGAGGATGGGCCTCCTCCCGGTATAGGATCTTGTTCGAGGGGCCAATTGGTAGGTCCTGGTTCTTGGGAGACCGCTTCATTCGTCAGACTATAGGCTTTCCTGAGCCGAGTGTCCCTTCAGCACCCCCAGACGATATGCGGCTCGCTGATAGGCTTACTCCCCAGGGTGTCATTGACGCCAGGCTGGGCATTGATGCACTGCTGCATTTGGAGAACGGGGAGTACGCGACCTACCGTCACACATACTTGATGCCTCCATTGACAGGTGTCCGTACTCCCTCGAGGAGGTCTATTGGCATGCCGTCTTCAAGTCGCACCTGAGCCAGAGACGTTCCTTCGGCCAGTAGGACTGGCACATCCAGAGGTGGGGCTGGACTGGTCCCCCCGGTTCCCCCGACTTATCATCATGCCGGATGGCCAAATATACCGACTGAGTTGACGGGATGGAGATACGGGGCTTCCTACCCAATTCCGCTAGATCCTCCTATGCCAGATCATCCATACACCATAGACCCTGACTCACCACCGGTATGTTTTACAGCTTTGCTTTATCACTCAGATACTTGGACATTCATTCATTCACTGATGATTTGCACTTGCATCTGCAGCCTACCACGGAGTATGCTGAGGGGTTACTCGGGTTAGTGGCCTCGCTCGAAGGCATGGTCTTGCGGAGGGAGGCGCAGCTGTCCATCATGGGTGTCTCGGTACTGTTTAGTTTTCTTGCTTTTATCATATTTTTGATGACATGCGGAATTTGAACATTTCACTGCATTGATTGACCGACTGTATGCGGAGAGCACATCTGACACACACCACATCCATGTACTATATTTGCATACATCCACTCCATGTAGCTTTTTATCTATACATCTGATATATATATTTTGGCTAATGCATTTAAATTTCACTCTTCCTTTTCAGATGCCTCCGATATATACCGGACCACAGGCCGGGCCATCTGGGCCTTCCCGAGGAGCTGGGCCATCTAGGCCTTCTCGAGGAGCTGGGAGAGGGGAGTCATCTCGCGGACGAGGCGGGTGCAGAGCACATATCATTGAGGAGGAGTCCAGTGAGGAGGAGGAGTTCACGCATCGTCAGTCAGAGACATTTGCTGGCAGAGAGGATGACTCTGAGTCAGGCTCTGAGGGCAGAGGTGATGTCCAGGAGGATTCCGAGGACAGTGGCTCCGATTCAAATAGTGGTGCTGATGGAGATGGCATAGAGGCTGTTCCGCGAAAAAGGACGAAGAGGGCCTCTTTTTCTTACGCTTGAGAGCACAGATGTTCCCTGCTTTATTTGCCTTTTTTACTAGTAATTGTAGCACATTGCACATTATTAGGCAGTTTTTATTTTCTGTAAAACTTGTACCCTTGCTGTAAAATGTTGTAACAAAGGAAGCATGATGGAATGAAACAGTTTTTGTTCAAAAAAGTGTTGTATTTTATGTTCTTGCATCGCATCGCATTATTTTGCACAAAAATGAGATTGAATGGAAATCGTGCATTGAAAATTACCAAGTCAGGTAGTGAACCAACGCAACAAACAAAGCAACTTAACTTACTAAGAAAGAACAGAACCTTAGCAAGTTTACAACTCGATAAGCAAGACACAACAATGTTGATTAAACCTACAACTCGATAAGCAAGACACAACAATGTTGATAAACAAAGAGTAACAACTCAATACACAAAACTTGTCAACTCGACAAAACTTAACAACTTGGTAAGCTTAACAACTCGGTAAGCAAAGCAACAACTCGATAAGCAAAAACAACAACTCGATAAACAAATGCATTTCGGACGATCTGGGTGACGGAACGCATCCGAAACAGAGGAAAACTCGCACCTTTAACGCCCCCAATGCATGGAAATGCTTGGAACTTTCTTCTAGAGGCTAGAACAAGACTAAAGCCACCCTCCTCTTGATGGCCGACCACCTAAGGGAGCTGGCCGACCAGCTTTTTGCATTGGAGGGGAGAGGGGTAGTCGGCCTGCCAGAAAAGATGGCCGGCCGGCCACCTAGCTTGGTAACCACCAAATTTTTGACACGTGTCCTCCGAACAGTGCCTTGTCCTCTTTAAAAACTCTAGCCTCGTGGTTCTCTCATCTTAGTTTTGCACCAAAATGGAAGCATTTCTCACCCAAAATCTCACAGCTTGGATTGCTACTTTAGACAGCTCGGAAAAGTTGAACTTCCGGGGCTTCAGCTTGAATGCACTATTCACGCTGAGCCGTACTTCGCTGCACATTCCGTTCCTCCATGCCGCGACGAGGTTTTGGAATCCGGTAACACACGTCTTTAGCTTCGGTGGGCAAGAGATGTGTCCGACCTTCGAAGATTTTCAAGCTTTGATGGAGTCCGAGCGCAATGAGGAAATCTTGCCTCAACTCCGATTTGGCCACGTCCAAGCCTTAGGACAAATGTGCGGCCTCACTCTGCATGATGCTCGGTCTCTGATCTGCAACGGGGAACTGGATATCCTTGGCTTGATTCATCGCTTTTCTGATGCCGGTAACCGCGGCGACCATCATTGGCAAGGTTTTCTGCAACACACCCTTTGCTTGTGCATGCTATCTCACTTTTTGCTTGCCCCGGGCTTTAGCGGATCTAGCATCCGTCTGATTGAAGTTGCTCAAGGCTTGAAAGAAGGAAAAGCTGCATTGCCATGACATTGGCCGAGACGCTGATGGGCTTGGATGCTTTCTATCGCTGAGAGACGACCAGATTCGCGGGGAGTTCACTACTACTGCAGGTAATGTTTCCCACCCTTTGTCACATATATATTGCTCACATCACTCGGCCCTCAGGCTCGGTTTTTCTCACAAAACCCTTTTTTTACTTTTCTCTCATTTTACATCTCTCTATTCTTTATTCTCTCATTTTTCATCCCTCCCCAGGCATGGTTGATGGATAAATTACAGGTTGTGGACTCTTGCCCAGCCTACTCAGCTCGCGGCTACTTCTTCCAACAACGACTAGTCGATGCCCTTGATGAGGGATGGTGGTTCGACTGGATGTGCAATTTGTCTGCGGATCGCATTGCTTGGCGCTGTCCTTGGCTCAATCTCCCGGCAATGAGCTATAGCATGTCCCGGCAGACCGGGATCCAGTTGATTAGTCTGACTCACTGTGTGTTCTACTTTCGGTTCCGGTTCCAACGCCAGTTCGGTCATGATCAGACTTGCCCGCCATAGGGGATAGAGTATCCTACTGCATTCCCGGTTTGAGGTGCACAGCTTGCCCGGTATGCCACAGCATGGAGGACTAGAGAGCTCCTGGCCCCTGCTCCTTCTTTTAGTTGCACCTTGTCTGGTGAGTGCTTGGATTGGCTCATTGAAGAGGCACAAGAAGGGCCTACTTTGGCATTAGAGGCTTCGACCAGCTCTGGGAGGGGGCGCAGGAACACCTGACTTAGCTATGCCCCAGATTTATTGCTTTATTAGTACTTCCGAGTTTTCCTTATGATTGTAATAAAAAAAAACTTCAATTTGTATGAAAGAGCAAGAGAACTTTGTATTGAAATCAATGAAATTGAAGGTTGTGGGTACTGAAAATTTTCCGCTTTGGTCCAAAAAATGGTCTAAGTTATAAAAAGATTAATCTTGAACACAGTCAACTTTTATTAAAACTTTTCAAAACCATTTTCGATATGGATCAAAACTGGGCATGCCTGAAATCTATCACTGAGATACACAACCCCGGATCCCAGCAACTGGAAAGTTGCCCCTAGTCTGAAGAGTACCGCGGCACTGCACAGCAACAGAAAGTTGCCCCTAGTCTGAAGAGCACTGCACCGGAGATCATAACCGAACTCTTGAATGCTGAATAGACAAAGATGGCCGAGATGATCAAATGGACAAAGTTGATCGGGGAAAAGTTTATGGCTGAACTTCAGGATGAAGTTGCCTACGTATCCCAAAGATGGGAATCAAGCCTTACGTAGTTCAGGCTGAGGTTCATTCGAGTATTTTCACTCTCCTTTTATGCTCTAACTTTTGCCAAGGCCACCCTTTGCAGGTTTTCAACCTTGCGAGCTCAGTTTTTATATTTTCCAATTTTTTCAATGCTCTAACTTTTGCCTTGGTCGCCCTTTCGGGTTTTCGGCCTAACGAGCCTCTCAGGGGTAATATTTCTTTAACTTGTCCATGTTGATCAGTTGCGAGAACTCTAAGCCATCTAGGTCCATTACAACCACAGCTCCACCTGACCAGATTGACTTGATGATGTAGGGACCAGTCCAATTGGGTCTGAACTTGCCCCTTGGGTCGTGGATGGGAGCTCGGTTGTCCTTGAGCACCAAATTTCCTTCTTTTAGATTCCTGGACTTAACTTTTTTGTTGAAAGCCCGGGCAATTCTGCGCTGATAGCCTTGAACATGGTACAGCACTTTCAGTCTGCGTTTGTCAAAAAGCATGAGTTCTTCAAATCTGTTCTGTTGCCAATCTGTTTCGGCTATTTGACACTCAGCCAGCACTCGCAAAGACGGAACCTTAATTTCAATAGGTAGAATGGCCTCCATCCCATAAACTAATGAATACGGAGTCGCCCTAGTAGAAGTTCTGATTAAAGTCCGGTACCCCCACAGAGCAAACGGCAGCTTGTCTGGCCAATCCTGGTAGGTTTCCACTATCTTCTGCAATATGTGTTTGATATTTTTGTTAGCAGCCTCGACTGCTCCATTGGTTTGCGGCCGATATGTAGATGACTTATGAAAAGCCACATTGTATTTCTCCAACAAGTCAATCACTTCTTTCTTGAAGTGGGAACCATTATCTGAAATGACCTCGTTTGGGACCCCATAACGACAAATGATGTTGTTTCTAATGAACTTAGCAACATGCGAAGCCTTCAACACCGCATAGGATTGGGCCTCAACCCACTTCGTGAAATAATCTATTGCGACCAGGATGAACTCATGCCCGTTAGACCCCTTCGGAGTGATAACCCCGATCACATCGATTCCCCAAACTGAAAATGGCCATGGTGAAGTCATATTGTACAACTTTGATGGTGGGATGTTTGTGCAGTTTGCATCGATCTGACATTTGTGGCATCGCCGAACAAAGCCGATACAATCCTCCTCTATGGTGGACCAGTAGTAACCCTGTCTGAGGATCTTCCGTGCCAGCATTACCCCGTTCATATGTGCTCCACATTCTCCTCTATGGATGGCCTCCATCAGGCGTTTTGATTCTCCAGCTTCAACGCATAGCTTATGCATTCCCAGATGACTTCTCTTATATAATTTACCTCCGCAGATGATGAACTGAACAGCCATTCTTCTGATTGCCCTTTTATCCTTGGCATTTGCCCCTGGTGAATACGCCTTTTTCTCCAAGAAGTTCCAAATGTCGTAATACCAGGGGTTCTCATCTTGAACCTCGTCTATAGTAGCAATTGACTCATAAGCTGGCGCAAACTTCTGGTCAATAACGACTGGACGCATCCGGACTCCAAACGGGATGTCTATCATAGAAGATAGAGTTGCTAGTGAATCTGCGAACCTGTTGTTCTCTCTTGCTAGATGAGCAAAGTTTAGCTTTTCAAACCGAGGGATTAACAAATCCAGGGACTGATGATGCATCATCATCTTTTCTTCTTTGACCTTCCAATCTCCTTTCGCTTGAGATACAACAAGGTTCGAGTCACCGATGACGTCCAACCGTTTTGCCCCTAGTTCTAGGGCTGCTTCTAGACCGGCAATGCATGCCTCATACTCTGCTTCGTTGTTCAAGAGTTTGAACCGGAACTTAAATGCTAAAGGGATACGGGAATTGTCGGGTGCTATCAGCAACACTCCTATTCTATACCCATACTGGTTGGACGCTCCGTCGAAATACATCGTCCAAAACTCATCGTCGATATGCAAAATGGCCTCATCTGGGAATAAGTACTCAACTGCTTCACCCCCTTCCACTGGATGATCGGCTAAGAATTCTGCTACTGCTCTTCCCTTGACCGACTTGCGCGTTATATATTTTAGATCGAATTCAGAAAGCAACAACAACCAACGAGCTAGCCTACCCGTAAGTGCCGATTTCTCGAAGAGATATTTGATGGGATCTAATCTCGAAACCAACATTACAGAGTGAGCTAACAGGTAGTGTTGCAGCTTCCTGGTAGCCCATACCAAGGCCAACAAGCCTTCTCCAATGGTGTGTAGCGAGTTTCATACTCTAACATCTTCTTGCTCAGATAATAGATGGCCTTTTCCACTTGTCCTCTGATTCCTGCGCAAGCATGCAGCCCATTGTGGTCTTAGTTACCGAAAGGTACAATATCAACGGTCTTCCTGGTTCTGGTGGTGACAACGCAGGTGGGTTCTGTAAATATTCCTTGATCTTTTCAAAAGCAGCTTGGCATCGGCCGTCCCACTGGAATTTCTTTCCTTTCTCAGGAGACCAAAAAATGGTTCATAAGTCAAGGTTAATTTTGAGATAAACCGTCTTATGTATTGCACTTTACCCAGAAAGCCTCGCACCTCTTTTTCAGTCCTTGGTGGTGACATTTCTAGGATGGCCTTGATTTTGGAAGGGTCAACTTCGATACCCCTCTATGTAATGAGAAACCCCAGCATTTTTCCTGCTGTAACACCAAACATACACTTCTAAGGATTCAGCCGCAACCGGAATTCTCTGATCCTTTGAAAGAATTTTTACAAGGCGGTGCAGTGGCCCTCCCTTTCTTTGGACTTGACAATCATGTCGTCCACGTACACCTTAACCTCTTTGTGGATCATGTCATGCAATATCGTGATCGCGGCCCATTGATATGTAGCTCCAGCATTCTTCAACCCAAACGGCATTACTCTGTAACAGTATGTCCCCCACGGGGTGGTGAAGGCAGTCTTTTCTCGGTCTTCAGGTGCCATCACTATCTGGTTGTAGCCTGAGAAGCCATCCATAAACGAAAGCAAAGCATGCCCAGCTGTGAAGTCCACTAACTCATCAATGTGCGGCAAGGGAAAGTTGTCCTTTGGACTAGCTATGTTTAAGTCCCTAAAATCCACACATACTCGGATCCTACCATCCATCTTCGGCACTGGAACGATGTTAGCCAACCAGGTCGGGTATTCAGATAATTGCAGGAAACCTGCGTCAATTTTCTTGGTGACTTCTTCCTTAATCTTAAGGGCCCAATCCGGGCAGATTCTTCTGAGTTTTTGTTTAACGGGTCAGGTCTCGGGGTCAAGAGGGATTCGGTGTTATACAATCTCAAGATCGATTCCAAGCATGTCTTCGTAGGACCACGCGAAAACATCTTTGAAATCTTTTAATAAAGCGACTAAGCGCTCGCGTTCTTCCGAAGACAACGTGGACCCGATCTGGACCAGCCGCGGGTCCTCCTCAGTACCGATGTTCACAGTAGTGATTTCATCCATTAAGGGTTTAACAAATCTTTCCTGCTCTTGTTCAATTAAGCGTTGCAAAATTGGAGGAATTTCTTCCTCGTCGTTTTCATCAAAATTTTGAAAGTCTGAATTAACGCAATAAATCAAGGGCATAGAAAAGTACTCAGAAACCACAGCTATTTGATTCTCATTAAGCACATCCAAATCGTCCGATTCTTCGGTTACAACAGACTCAAAAGAGAAAGAAAAAGACGACCTAGACAAGACTGTGGCATCCGGGTTATCATCCCCAGGATTACCAGACTCAGACTCAGTCGAGCCGGAACTTGATTCCGACTCACAAGATTCGGTGGAATCAGATTTCGGCTCACTACCTGGCCCGGTGTTGCTAGACAAAAATCCATCTTCATACTGCCAAATGAGAGAGGGTGCGATAGATACATCCAAAATGTTTGCTGGTAGGCCCGCAGCCGTTCATTTCCCGATCATACATACCGAGAAGTTATCCCCCAAGCACTTCTGTTCGATCGGAGGATCTGAAAGTAGACACGCCAGCGCTACCTCTATTTCACTTTCGGCGTCCTCAGACTCCACTTTCTTGCTCTGCTCAAACTCAGCTAATGGGTCTATCTGCTCTTCGGCAACGTCATCCCCGGGTAACTGCAGATCAAAGAAGATCTCAAACCCCGGCACGTGCTTCCTCTCCGCGTTCAGCCACGGCTCTGGGAAGCCACAGAACGGAAAGTCCTCCCCCTCCCGGACGAAGCGTCCGTTTAGGGTACCCTAAATGGGCCGGTGCATTAAGTCAAAAGGCTTCCCCACCTTTTTCGCTCTGGCTCTCCCAGCCATCTCCTTATCCTTCCTTATCCAATCCTCTTTGGTGGGCAGATAACCTAAACTAAAGGTATGTGGGTTATGTGGCACCTCGGCCGATGCTGCGACGCCCTTTCAGTCGCTCTTTCCTAATCCCATTCCGGGGATATGTTGAAGCTTCTTCATGAGGTATATCGATTGGGCACTGACATACACCCCCCATTAACAGCTAAGATGTTCTGCACGACTCGGGCCTCAGCTAGGGTAAAACCGGATAAGAACACATCCTTCATACCGTGCTCAATTTCCAAAACTGGCGTAGATACTTCCGGCGGTGGATGGATCGATGAATTCCCAAAAATAATGGCTACTTCCTTTCCATGGGGGTATTTCACCATTTGATGCAAGGTAGAAGAAACTGCCTTCACTTGATGCAGCCACAGCCGCCCCAAGAGCAGATTGAAAGTGGCGGGAACCTCTAGGATGTGAAAGTCAATTTCATGCTGCCCCGGCCCAACCTTGGTCTGAATTTTCGCTGTCCCCATGACTTCTCTGCTTGTATTGTCGTATGCCCGAATCACCTGGGCAGTTGGCACAAAGTCCGCGGTCTTCAAGCCGATTGCATAGGCAGTCCTCGCTGGACATACATTGATGGCGGACCCTGTGTCGACAAGCACCATGGGTATCCATTTATTTCTGCACTCCATGGAGATGTAGAGTGGCTTGTTGTGGTTCGCACCCTCAGGTGGTAGTTCTTTGTCAGAAAAGGTCAACATCGGGGTAGCTCCTCCCGGAAAAACTAAGCCTACCAGCTGTTCGGGCGTGGTGTCTATAGAGAGCTTGGCCTTGTCCATGGCCGATAAGACAGCTTGTCGATGCACTCGTGATGCCATAAGCAGTCCCCAGATGGAGATGTCTGCTTGTATCTTCTTTAACTGCTTCAGTACAGCCTCCTTTTCGACTTGCTTCTCTTTCTATCTCTCAACTTCTTTATCCTTCCCAGATGCCTCCGGCTGGTCTAGGTGCGGGGGCTTGGAATACCGTTCGCTTCTCGTCATATGATCGACCTCACCGATATACTAGGTATCATCTGGCTGATTACTCCCCCAATCCTCATCCGTGTGGGCAAGACATAAATCATCGTCCTCCTACCACATTCCATCGGCAGCCAACAGACACCTGTCTGGCTCTGGTTCAATTGCGCCCGCAGTACTCTCCATTCACATGCTCACAGCATTCTCTATCTTCGTGCACATAGCACTCTCAGTCCCCTCAGGGCCCTTAGCTTTCATAATTCTCTCGGCATCCTTCAACCTTTCTTGTTCCAGCTGTGTCAGTACAGCTGGCTGTTCAACAATTCCCGCATTCATAATGCCCAAGTCTCGAGCGGAATTCTTAGCACTAGCGCTCTCCGGCGATTCATTCTGATTTCTGGCCCTTTCGGCCACCACTAATATACTTGCCCCTACCTGGCCCTGTTCTAACTGAGCTTCGTCAACAATGTCTGGTAAGTCATCAAGCCACTCAGTAGCCTCTGCTGATTCCTCATAATCAAACCAGTTGACTGCCGCGTCTCCTGGATCTTGGTCGTTGAAAAACTGGAGGTTGGCCAAGTCCTCTTCCACAACCGTCAAACCATATGTCCCCTGCTTAAATCCATCTTCTCGGATCACACACAGCTTTGCCTTCTCTGGCAATTCAATATTAGGCTCAAACTGGCCTGCTGGCAGAATGTAATCACTCGGATCATAGGCTTCCCCAGCGACACTCCCAGACTGCTCAAAAAAACCTGATTGAATAATTTCATCCTCTTCTGAAATCTCCTCTGTTCTATCTCTACCAGTCACTACCATTGGCTCGAATTGGGTTCTGGAGATGTCCAACATGCACAAAGAGTCAGTGCAGTTATGAAGGAGCACCTTCGGCTTAGGCAAGTAGGAATGAGTGATATATATGCTAGGATCGTAAGACACGACCCCAGTCTGGATGAAGTTGATTCTTTTGGGAGGTGGAGCTTGGTTGTGCGGTGGAAGAGGGTTTGTTGTGACATTGGGTTTTTCTAGAGGTACAATCACCTGCTTGTCAATGAGGTCTTGAATCTCATGACGCAATCTGAAACATTGGTCAATGTCGTGACCATGTTGTTGGTGATATGCGCAGTATTTTGCTGGGTTATGAGAATGAGGGAGTAGATTTGGCAATGGCCTCGGCTCCAGGGGCTTTAAGTGCCCTTTCTTGATTAATACCCCTAGAGCCTTGGACAGGGGCATATACAGTGGGGTGAAGGTTCTTTGGCCTCTGGGTTGGAATCGAGTGGTTTGTGTGTTGCTTCTGGACGCGCCGGAGAAAGGTGTAGCTCCCATGGGTCTTGGAAGGGGAGGAAGAATGGTGGTGACCATGCTCACCTTCGAAACTCTTGCAGTTGCAACGCCACTTGGGCCTGTATTGTTGTTGCGGTTAAAGGTTCTTCTGGGTTGCTCTCTATCTTGGTCAATCAGACCTTGTTTCATTACATCTTTGATTTATACCCCAATTTCATGTAGATCTGAGAAAATGAGAAAGGGGAGCACAATCATTTTTTGCATCAGTTTTGGCTGGAGATTGCGCACAATCATCTTGATTTGGTCTTTGTCGGTAGGCCTCAAGGTCATCATCGAAGCCTTCGCTCTCCACCGAGTTACGAAATCCGAGAAGCTCTCCTTAGGTTCCTGCCTTGTTGTTTTGAGATCCCGGGTTGTAATCTCGATTTGGGTATTGTAAGAGTATTGCACGACAAAGGCCTCGGCCATTTCATCCCAACTCCGCTTGACATCATCCTCTAACTTCGTATACCAGATAGCGGCCACACCCGACAGGGTCCGGCCGAATAGTGAAAGCTTTTGTGGTCTGGTGAGGCCCATTGGCCGTAGTATATCTAAAAATAGCCGGAGATGTACCATGGGGTCCCCAGATCCGTTGAAGCGATCAATTTGCGGCATTTTAAACCTATCCGGTAGCGTAACAGCCACGTCAGTATATCCGTCCTCGATATCCGGGATAGCCTTTACCCCTTGGGATTTTTTGAACAACTTCTCAAGCTTGCTCAATTTCAGTGCTGTATGGTCTACCTCGAACTCGAAGGGAGAGTCCGGTTGATTGACTGGCATAAGTGCCTTAGATAGCTGGGGCAGAATTGGAGACGGAGCTGGCCCCGTTGGTATGTCCGTATCTGTCTGGACATTTGGTGCCTCCTCGGGTGCTGGGATTCCTGGTGGGGGAGGAACTGGGTGTGAAGTAGATGCTTCGGCTTGTTGTTGCAATCTGGCAATTAACTCCGCCTGCTGGGCCATGATCTTGGCCTGTTGTTTGGCAAATTCGTTGCGGCGAACAGCATCCTGCTGCATGGCTCTCATGGTGTCCTGCATCTGACGCATCATTTCCTCAACTCCTGTCGATCCCGCCATACTGCCCTGATCTGTCTACACTACTGGCAGGTCTATCTCTATAGCAACAATTGGGATTTCAATCTGATTGTCCACTGATGAGGTAATCGACTGGCAACCTCTGCTCAGATACACTGCGCCTTTCGACCTCTGTCTAATAATCGGGGATAGAGAGTGGAACACTGGTTGTCCGTTGACCAGATCCTCAGATCGATTGAGTCGGCGACCTCTTGTCCAGAGTGCTTGAGGAATATCTGCTTGGTCTAGAGCAATTGTGCTAAAGTACCTAGCAAAAGATAAATAAAGCAATAATAAGGAAATAAACGAGCAGACGAACAGACAGCATAAGGGCATAAATAAACACAACACACAGTCGGGTATAATTAACACGCAATTGATACACTGTTCTCAAAGACCGATCATTATTCCCAAATCACTGTCCCTGAAGCTGAATCTGATACCCGCAGATAACTGATTTCAAAAATACTGAACTGGTGCCCACAGGCTTAATACCCAGAAATACTGAACTGGTGCCCGTAGGCCTGATGCCCAAACTTGTAAACTGATACATGCATTCATATAGAGACGCACTCTAAAAGCACATAATAAACAAGTAAGAGCCAAAACACCCCTATGTTGGGGTAAGGTTTCCCTGTCCTATTTTGTCAGGAACTAGGGTTTCACTACGCACGCAGCGGTTTCAAACAACCTATAAACGGGTCAGCAACCTGTCCTAGTTTGGAATGGTCACTATGGATTCCGAATATGCACTAGGTCGAATGGTCAAAAAGGGTGCCCCGGTAAAACCGGGGTTTGTGTTCCCGTTGTGGCAGAGCTCGTAACCGGTCAGCCTTATGGCACGCTTCTCGAAGCGAGCCTCCGGCAAACCGTTCAGGAATAGTATACGGCAAACACGGTGTCTTAGGCACACCAATGCAAATGTAATGCAAAGAAACACATAAGTGTAGTCAAAACCAGACATCATAAGTTCGAGTCAAGTTCTCTAATTCCCCAGCAGAGTCGCCAGAAACTGTAGACGTCCCCGAACGTCCTGGGAGGGAAATCCCCCCGTTTTGTTCGTATGGGCACACTGCAGTTCAGGACTCAATGTCACGGTCCTGTATCTAATCTCACAGAGTGAAATGCAAGACCGATGAAATCATCAAAGAGTCCAAATCCGGCAAATAGTTTTTGAAAACAGATTTTTTGAAAGAAGTGCCAAACATGGACTGCTTTGCCAGATACAGAGTCGCCACCTAAATATTTTATTTTGGGAAATTTAAGAAACCCTGACTCGTTGCCTAAGGCCACGTGCTCGTCATCACCAAAGTTACCTCGGCTCGGGAACTTAGGTACGATTGGGAAAGGTCACTTCGTGAGCACCCCCGCTCGCCCGATCAAAGATCGGCCTCTACTAACCATGATATCTAGTTTTGAAAACATTATGCGTTCTTATTCCGGTTATTAGCCTAGATTTACTATGTAATGCACACAACAAATAAGTATAGATTGGATCGCCTGAATTGGAACAAAACATTCCATGTTTGTTTATTTGAAAACGGTTTGATGGTGCTACCCGCAAATAGGCTAAAATGTGGATTTGCCACCCTCAGGTGGGCTTAGAAAACAAGATGATTTGCCACTATCTAGTGGGCTTAAAACTCACAATTGATGAATTGTTCCAATCCAAATAACCCAACCTTCACCCACAGGCATTCAGGCAGTTATATCATATAAGCACATAGCCTCATGGTAAGCATGCTATCATGGCAGTCACTCACACACATACAAGGATGCTAAAGCATAAACACTTACCGAGTACTCCAAGCCAAAACAAAAGCTATGTTAGAAATCCATGTATGATCCTAACTATACAGAAATGCCTAATGCAACACATGCAAAAATGCAACTACGATAGGCTCGGCTACTCTAAATATGACATGTGAAATGCTACAACTAACAAGTATTCAACTCGGAATTGAAATACAAATGCAGTTAGTATGATGCGCTGAGCCCGGTGCATGCAAGATAGATGAATGATGCAAACATGCTATCATATTGTATGCTAATTGAAACATGCCCTAATCTAACTATCATAAGCTGGTAAATAAAAGGGAGAAAGACGTGGGGTTGGAAGGCATACATCACACTCACGCACACTTATTACAACATTGCCCTCGCTCGGAGGGTCCGAAAGAATAATACAGTCCGAATGAATAATACAGTCCGAATAAATAGTACAGTCCGAAATGAATAATTAAATATTACAAAACCCTAATTAATTAATAAATTAATCTAGGAAAGTGAGTAAATTAGCATGCAAGCCTATGGACTGCCTTAGCTCTGTTCCAAATGATGGGAGATGCATGCTTGAGTTGCCTGGCACGGAAATCCATTGCGATGTCCCGATTCGCCTCTGTTTGCAATTAATGCCAGAATGCTGTGCAAGGCTTTAGAAAGCTGCTGATTTCTGATTTGCTGCAACAGAGAGCAAGAAAGAGGCATGGCAAAGTATTTTCACATATGTATGCATGACTACTCTTCAGGGAGTGTAGTCCTCGATCCTCGTGCCACCAATCACGCATATCGATGCATGATGGCCGAGGAGCCGAATTGCACGACTCAATATGGGATGAATACACATGAAAACACAACAAGACCAAAACTCCATCATGGGTAATCCAGAGTGTCGGCGACAGGGAATTGAGACACGTTCCGTCACTCGGAGTACGAAACGTCCCTCGTTTCCCGAACTCGGGCTAACTCCTATCCCAAACACAATGCAAATGAGATGGCATACATAATGCGACTAACATACAACCTAGCATACGCAATGCTATGAAATGACATACACAATGTTCGATGTAACATGGCATACACAAAGCTCTAACACGCAACCTAGCATACGCAATGCTATGAATTGAAAAGGCATACACAATGCATAATGGACTTACACCAATCATGAGTGGACCTCAGCCACACTCACATCAGTAGCCATTAGATGAAAATGAGACAACCGAAATGCGTGCACACATGCATGCATACCGAGGACCGAACCTAAGGCATCAAATGCCACTCTACCAAAGCATGGCAAGGGATGAAAGATGGCCTATGAACATGTAATTTTCAGCACTAAAACATGATGCTAAATGATCCCGAAACATGGAAATATGGCACCCGATGCATGGAATAAGCCTCGAAACTCAAAACTAGGCACATGTATTGAACCACAAGTATACAAAGTAAGCATTATTTGATCATGAAGTCAAAAGACAGAGCCAAGGCAGTCCCAAAACATGCACATTTCTAGTTTAGAGCATGGCCAAAAGATGCTAACATGATGGACTAAAATAGCATGCAACATTGGCTAGCAAGCATGGTTTACATGGCATGTATATGAAGCAAATCAGCCAAAAACAATGAATAAAACATGCCAAAATATGCCCAAATAATCACTGAAATGCAGCCAATGCATCTAAAAATGACGGGCTTTTTTGGAAGGCCATTCAAGGGGTTGTTAAGCACATATAAGATAGACACTTAGCATGACCAAAAAAACTCTGGAAATGAGTTATGACAGTCCTAAAACTCACAAAATTGGCCCTGAAATCAGTTAAGGAAGCATACGTTGAAAGGCCCCCTCAAAAGGCCTTGAATGGAATTGTTCTACACATGCACTATAGACATAAAATATGATCAAAAGGGCCTCAGAAAGACCTAAGACAGACCTTAAAACCCACAAAATTGGACCCGAAAAGTGACTTCAATGCATACAAAATAGAGCCCCTTTGGAAAGCCAATGACGCTAGTAAAGAAAATGAGGGGTGAGAGGGTCACCCCTCTATGATTTCAAAGCTCAAAACCTTATCAAAGACACTGAAAATCCCCTGGATTTCAGTGGCTAAGAGGCCAAAATAAGTCCAATGCAAATGCTCTAATGCATAGCCCTAAATATGAAGGAATGAAGCATGCAAGGAAGGAGATGACTCCAAACAGAAAAGTGACCTCAAGAAAACTCAAAGATGAGGTCAAAACAAGGCTTTTTCCAGTTTATAACAAATCTCAAAAAAGTTCACAAGGCTAAAGTATGATGCAAAAATAGCCATAAAAGAGAGATAAAGTGTAAGGGAAAGTAGATGACCTCAAACAGCAAAGTGCCCCTAAACAAAGTTGAAGAGGAGCTCAAAATATGACACTTTCTAGTTTATGACAAAGCCTAGAAATACTTTTAAGTGAAGCTAAGTAATGAAGCAAAAAAATACAAGTTTAAGGGAAATAGACACTTACCCTTGAAGAGCCGACCTCCAGCAGCTTTTGGACCAAGTTGGTGAGCTTTCAACCTCTGCAAATGAATTCCAAGGTGCTGGAATGGATGATGGAGGTGTGGTGCTAAGGGTTGTAATGCAAATGGACCAAGAAAATTAGGGTTTTGGAGCTTGGAATAATGACAATGGATGAGGGAGGTTATATGCCTTAGTCAATTTTGTTCAACCTCTTGATATGAAGCCAGGCTCCAAAATATCCAAAAAGGTCCCCAAGTATCCTCCATACACGTGTATGGAGGATACACCAAATGGCCTCCAGCTGGCACAGCTGGACTACACTCCGAAAAAGGAAAAAGCAAGAAGCAGGTCGGCCAATTCAAGTGGCCGGCCGGCCACCCCCCTGGTCGGCCGACCAGGGGTCAAAAGGGTCAACAAAATTTTCTGACCAGCCACCCTAGAAAGGTGGCCTCACAGATGAGTACAACACAGCTACGAAGTGAAAAATCAGAAAAAGTGACCCGAGAGAGAGAAAAGCTAGCTTTTAAGCAAGGTTCAAAAGGGTCAAGAAGAGAAAACTGGTCGGCCTACCATATTGGTGGCCTCCCAGATGAGCACAACACAATGGTGGTATGAAAAGCCAGAAAATGTGGCTTAAAAGTGAGAAAAACCAGCTTTTTGTCAGAAAAACCGACTTTTGGAGAGAGAAAATGAGAAAACTGGTTTTTCCTGGGAAAAGGTGGCCGGCCACCATCCTACCACCTTCTTAACAATGAAAATAGGGTCTCAACCAAAAATGGACCAAAACGGATGCAAAACGAAGGTTCGGGGGCCAAAACGCGCGGTTCGGGGCCCCGAAAACAGGCTGTTAGGCACTGGAAGTGGCATATGACCACGAAGGTGGTCTCCAGGGCCACAGTGTCCCTCTAAAGGGAGGAAATAAGGTGTGTGCCAAAAATCGGAGCAAACGGAGGTAGTTAAGCGGTCCCGAACCGAGGCACACGGCCGACGGCTCCGAAAACCAGAAACCAGGCTCCAAATGGGAAGAATGGCCTACAACCACGAAACGTAGCCTACGGCCACTGAGAGATGATCTACGAGACCTCTCCCTCCCTTTGGGAAGAGAAAACAGAGAAAATAGGACTTGATTCGTAAACCGAGGCAAGGCACAAAAAGAGCCCCGAAGTTCGGAGGCAAAGCTCCCAGTCGAGACTCTGAAACCTCAGATCGAGCACAAAATGCAACATCACCAAGCGCTCAACTAGTGACGTCTAATTCTTAAGGTCGGTCAAAAATGGGGTGTCTACACCTTACAAGCGAATTACTTCAACCCAAACGAGGCTGCCATTAGAGCCGCGCTACGGTATCGTCACCGAGATTGCCACGACCTTCTCGGTTACGTACCGAGCTACCGATACTCGACTCCTCGCAGAAATAGGGTTACAAACTTTCTGCGAGCACTATCCCCACCGCCCAATCCAATACTTCCGGACGTGCCCCTAATCCGACTAACCGAGGAAGAGAAAATGGCCAAACGGAGCCGAATCAAGAATCTCATCACCGCCACATCCACTGAGTTGCCGAGCGTCCCTCTGCGCGTCCCTACTACCGGTCAAACATTAGGGACCGTGATCGCATTGGCGTCGACCACTGCGCCGTAAGCTAGCAAAGAAAGTCATCGAGCTGGAGAAAGGCCTCGATCTGCCTATCCAACATCCGAGCTTGTCGTCGAGTTGAGCACTAAGCAACCGGCGGAGGAATCTGAGCCAATGCCCTCATGGCAGCCACAGCTGAAACACCGGGGTAAGGAGATCCCGGCCACCGCATCAGTCAAGTGTGATAAAGAACACCTCTTGGTTTTTGATCTGACGAAAGCTTTGCTTCTGCAGAGCGACATAACCGGCAGTGACCACGTGCCCGACACCTGCCTCGTGAAGTCCTTGATTAAATCCATGACCCGGGTAAGAGTTCTACAAATTTGCTCAAATTTGTTCAAGCATTTCCACGGTTAATCTTCTTATTTGAACTCTAATACGTTCTCTTACAGGCCATCCAGAAACAGCACCTCGTGATGGATCGGATTTACAAACTCTAGCGAGAGGTGACCGACGCCACCAATCAGGTCAAACATCAGCAAACCTAGCGGGGGAGGTCCAAGACTTCGTTGGAGATGGCCAACGCGGACAACACCAAATTGCTCGAGCAACTTGGATCATCCGAAAAGAAAAGGGACACACTCCGGGCCGAGCTGGATGCGTTAAAGCAGGCTAGGAAAGATGAAGTGGACGCGGCAAACAATCTCGGTTTCAAGGAGATTGAAGACAGCTATGCCAAACAGGTCGAGGCCACCAAGGACATATTCTTTAAGTCCGGTTGGAAGGCTACCTGTGAACAACTCAGCCAAGGATCTGAAACCGAGGTGTTTACATCTCCCCCCGCTGCTTTCCTGCTGGCCTACATGGTCCCGTACGCGAACAAAGTCTTCAATGTGCTGTAAGAGGAGGCCAATGAAGAGGTGGCCAATGAAGAGGTCGGGCACGCCGCCAAGGAGGATGCTGAGGAAGAGGGCCACCCAAAAGAGACCGGCTAGGAGGAGACCGGTGTTAGAGAAATTTCCTCCACGATTGATCTGGAGGCTACCACGGAGGGGGCCGGGGTCGATTTCGCTGATCTCTCCTCCCTGGTTTAGTCAAGGGTTCTTCACCTTTTCTTTTTTTTTTTCTTTTTTTTTTCTTTTTTTTTTTGCGTATGTAACCGGGCTACCTGTCCCACCATATGTACTACATTTCTCAATCAATGAAAAGTTTGAATTTCACTTTTATTCTGCTAATGTCAGCTTTTATTCTGCTAATGTCAGCTATTGTTCATATTGCAACCGCGTTATTCTTGCCCGGCATGTTATAGACTGATTGATCCGAGAAAATTATCTCGATCTTAAAAGACAAATGAAAATTATCTAGAATTGAGCAAATCACCAACTTTTCAATCCAGAATAAAACATCTTGGCTCAAATGTTAGAGTTGAGCAAATCATCAACTCTTCGAGCCAGGAAACAACACCTCGGCTATAATCCTAGAGTTGAGCAAATCATCAACTCCATTAGCTAAGATAAAACACCACGGCTATGATACTCGAGTTAAACAAAACATTAACTATTCTAGCCGGGATAGAACATTTCGGCTAAAATGCTAGTTAAGCAAATCAACTCTTCAAGCCAGGAAACAACACCTCGGCTGTAATCCTAGAGTTCAGCAAATCATCAACTCCATTAGCCGAGATAAAACACCATGGCTTAGATACTCGAGTTGAACAGAACGTCAACTCTTCTAGCCGGGATAAAACATCTCGGCTAAAATGCTAGAGTTGAGCAAATCATCAACTCTTCGAGCCGGGAAACTACACATTGGCTATAATCCTAGAGTTGAGCAAATCATTAACTCCATTAGCCGAGATAAAACACCACGGCTTAGATACTCAAGTTGAACAAAACATCAACTCTGTTAGCCGAGATAGAGCATCTCGGCTAAAATGCTAGAGTTGAGCAAATCATCAACTCTTCGAGCCAAGAAACTATAACTCGACTATAATCCTACAGTTGAGCAAATCTTTAACTCCATTAGCCGAGATAAAACACCACGGCTGTAAAGGGGGTTGCCCCAGGTACACTACAGTTCCTCAAGTACAACATACTTTTAATGTGAAATAATTCGTTTCTATTTCATATTGCAATCATGAATTCACATAATGACTGAGAGGATTACATTGGTAGATAGAGGGAAAAACTTGCCTTTTTACAAAAAATTACACACAAAAGATAGACTAAAAATAGTACAGCTTGAGATTGGCCGTTTTCCATGGTCGGGGTACGCTTTTGCCATCCAAGTCCTCTAGGTGGTATGCCCCCTTGCTCGCCAGACTGATTATCCTGTAAGGCCCTTCTCAGTTTGCCCCTAGCTTGCCTTCGCCCGGCACCAGTGTGTTGCTCATCACCTTCCTTAAAATCCAGTCCCCTACTTTAAACGATCTGGGGTGCACTGTTTTGTTGTACTTTATGGACAATTCTTGTTGATATGCGGCCACGTGGATTAACGCATTTTCTCGGCGTTCGTTAGCTAGGTCCAATTCCAGGGCGATGGCGTCAGAGTTCAGCTCGGGCTCAAAATTTTCGCTGTGGATGGTGGGCATGCCGATCTCCAATGAGGTAACTGCCTCCATGCCATATGCCAAGGCAAAAGGATTCTCCCCGGTTGAGCGTCTCAGAGTTGTCCAATATGCCCAGAGAACACTAGGAAGTTCCTCGGCCCACTTGCCTTTGACTTTCTCCAGTTTTTTTTTTCAATCCATCCAGAATGGTCTTGTTTGAAGCTTCAGCCTGGCCGTTGGACTGAGGGTAGGATGGGGTGGAATTGTAGAATTCTATCTTCAATTTCTCACAAAATCCTCTGAACAACCGTCCATCAAATTGGGTGCCATTATCAGAAATCAAAGCCTTGGGGACGCCAAACCGCGTAATCATGTTCTGTCAAACAAACCGCTTGACATCCTTTTTTTTATGGTCGCTAGGGGCTCGGCTTCAACCCACTTGGCGAAGTAATTTGTCGTTGCAATGAAGAACTTCTTGTTGTCTGGCGTTGTTGGGAGTGGTCCCACTATGTTCAGCCCCCACATTGCGAAAGATCAAGGACTTATGAAGGGGAGGAGTTCTCTAGCTAGCTAGTGGATTTAGTGGGCAAACTTTTGGCATTTTTTGCATTTTATAACATATTTCTGTGCGTCCGCTTGCATTCACGATCACCAATATCCTTGCTAAATAGCGCGGTAGGCTAAAGATCTCCCCCCGATGTGACTGCCGCACATGCCTTCATGGATCTCGTAAAGGAAAGCTTCCATGCTGTTTGCATGAACACACTTAAGATACGAACCGGTGAATGAATTCTTATATAAGTGCCAGATGGAGAGAGCCAAAATCGCGCTGCCTTTGCCCAGACTTTATGTGCTTTCTTTTTGTCGACCGGAAGGGTCCGTTCTTTCAGGAAAAGGATAATAGGGTCTATTCAAGAGAGACCAAGCTCGGTGCAGAATACTTCTGTCTGCTTCGAGTCCTCAATGCTAGGTCTTGGGAGAAACTCAATCAGGAGAGAGCTAGGAGTTGATCTGTTGAACACGGAAGCTAGGCCGGCTAACTCATCTGCTCGGTCATTTTCTTCACGGCCAATTTGTTGGATCCTTATTGCTTGGAATTTCTTGATGTGTTCTCTCACTAGAGCTTGGTATTTGGCCATTCTGTCATCTTTGGCTTCGTACTCTCCAGACACTTGGTTTACAACGTGCTGGGAGTCGCTGTAGACCATCAGCTCAGATGCGCGTAATTAGAGTGGGCTTTAAGTCCGGCCAGCAGTGCCTCGTACTCAGCCTCGTTGTTTGATGCTGGGAATCCAAGCGTGATGGAGTGTTCGATGGATAGACCGTCTGGCGAGATTAAAACTATGCCCAGCCCGGCACCGTGCTTGTTTGAGGCGCCATCTACAAACAGTTTCCACATTTCACCAATGAAAAGTTTCCAACATTCTGACGGATCCTGGGAGGCTTAAAGGTCGAGGTGATCACAGTCGCTCGGTTGCTCGGCTATTTCTGCTACAAGCTCGCCGCTGACTATTTCAACAGACGTGTCCTTATCTCCCCTCGGCGAAGTAGTGCCGGATCCAATAGGTTGACCTGTTATTTCCAAATCCAACGTCGTATTGCCGGGCTGAAGTACACCTCTAACTGAAGGATTTGTGGACGGGCGCACAAGTTTCGCGTCGCCAACATAGCTCTATTGTGCAATTTTCGTTGCACTTACCTCCTTCACCCTGGTTGCTGCCATAAGATCCACCGGGCATACCGAGTGAATTCCAGGCGAGAATTCAGTAACAAAGTCGGCCAATGCTTGGGCTTTGATGGCGGTTCGGGGTTGAAACTTGATGTTGAATTGCCCCAATTCGACTACCTACTTCAGAATTTGGCCAGAGAAATCTGTCCGCTCAAATGAGGCATTCAGAGGGAATTCGGTTAACACCACGATTGTGTGAGCATAAAAGTAGTGCGCCAATTTCCTGGAGGCCATCATTAGCGCCAAAGCAAGTTTTTCCAGCGGCAAGTACATCGACTCTACCGGTAACAAGGTTTTGCTCACGTAAAATATTGGGAGATATTGGATAGCTTCTGTTGGACGAGCACCGCACTAACTTCATATTGAGAAACAGCCAGATAAAGGTAGAGTTCTTCGCCGTTCTTGGGTGTCACCAAGAGCGAGGCGGAAGACAAATACGTTTTGAGTTCTGCCAAGGTCCTGTTACATTCTTCGTCCTATGAAAACTTGGATTTCAAGGCTTGAAAGAAAGGGCGGCAACGATCTGATGACCGACTTATGAATCTGTTAAGTACGGATGCCATGTTGGCAAGATGTTGCACGTCCTTTGTCAAGTTGGGCTGCTTCAATTCTTGTATGGCTCTAATTTGTGAGGGGTCTGCTTCGGTGCCTCGGTTGGTGGCTAGGAAGCCTAGAAATTTCCCTGACCCCATGCCGAAGGCACACTTTGACGCATTCAGGTGAAGCTTGTGTTGTTTAAGAATGGCGAACATCTTGGCTAAGTCGGAAAAGTGGTCGGCCTGATGCTTGCTTTTGACCACCATGTCATCGATGTAAGCCTCCATCGTGCGGCCTAGTAGAGGGGCGAACATCTTGGTCACCATCCTCTGGAAAGTCGCCCTGCCGTTTTTCAAACCAAAAGGCATGACTCTATAGCATAACAATCCCCTCGGCGTCGTGAAAAAGGTTATCTCGCGGTCGGGTGCATGCATAGCGATCTGGTGATAACCGCGATAGGCATCTAGGAAACTAAGCTGATTGTGTCCGGCTGTAAGATCCACCAGCTGGTCGATTCTTAGCAAATGATATATTACCCAAAAAACAACCTAAGAGGGGAGGTGAATTAGGTTTTTATAATTAAAATTAATAATACCCTAATAAAAATTATGACTAGCACAATAGATAAATATAATTAATGAAATAAAAATAATTAAAGGGTGCTAACAATATTTTCACAGATGGAGCAATCATCCACAAATTTTACACTGACTTTCTAAGTCAAGAACACTGAGTATACTACACTCTTACAAGGTTAAAAAGAAGGTGTTTTTACTTTCACAGAAAGTTACAAGAATTATCTCTCAAAGATAGATATATAAAATGAAGTTCTGGATTTTCTGTAAACCTCACACAAGAAAGATGATCTTAATGTTATAAGGCTCAATGTATAATTTTTGAGAGAGGATGTAAACAAAAATTGAAGAACACTTCTCAAAGAATTTTTCATAGAATAAATGTGAGTGATTATAGATCAAAGAATATTTTTTGATTTTTTTTTTTTTAGTAACTTGTTTACATTAGAGGCTTTGGTATATATAATGAAACTTATAGCCGTTTATAGCCGTTGTATTCATTTGAATTTATAGCCATTTAAAGTCGTTTATAGCCATTGTACTTCCATCATTACTAATTTAAATATCTTCCACTCCATCATTACAAATTTGAATATCTTCCACTTGAACCTTTTGACCTGCTGCTGTGCTGGGTTGTTTGAACCTTTATTTTGGGCTGTTTGAACCTCTGATTTAATCAAATATTAAATATATTCTAACAACATTTAGGATAAAGATTTAGGTGAGAAATAATGGTACAAAATAAATTTTGATTCTATTTTTCTCTTCCAAATAAATTAAAATATAATTAAATAAATCATCAAAATAAATTTTGAATTCTATTTTTCTCTTTCAAATAAATTAAAATATAATTAAATAAATCATCAAAATAAATAAGTCTAGCAAGAAAGCTGTCTGTAGGGCAAGCTCGGCTGACCGTCTTGTAATCAACGCAAACTCGCCACTTTCCATTCTTCTTGGGTACCACGATCGTGTTCGAAACCCACAGAGGATAGTGCACTTCCTGGATTGCCCTGGCTTCTAGCAGGTTCTTGACTTCCTCCGCAACTACCTCGGCGTGATGAAGGGTTGATCCCCTCGTTCTTTGAATGACAGGACGTGAGTCCGGGAAGACATTGAGTTGGTGGCAAATAAAGCTTGGATTGATGCCAGGCATGTTGTATGGCGTCCATGCAAATACTTCAATATTCGCCACCAAGAACTCCACCATCTCGGTCCTTTCTTAGGTGGTCAGGCTAGATCCCAGGAAAAAGAACTTGTCAGGATTCTCTGTGCCAATCCGCACCTCCACCAAATCTTCAACAGCCTTTTCCTCGGTCCTAGTGCCCACATCATCCAGGACACTTTGGTCTTCCGGACCTTTGATCATTTGCACGAAGCCTTTGGCTGCTTAGCTCCCATTTACTGCCACGAAACACTACTTCGCCATGACTTGATCACCCCAAATCTCCTTAACTTCCCCCGTAACCGAGGGAAACCTCATAACCTGGTGGTAGGTCGACGCCACCGCCTGCATAACGTGAAGCCATCCCCTACCTAGGATCAAATTGTATGTGGACGGCACCTTCAACACGCAGAACTCCACCTGTTTGACCACGGATTCGTTTTTGATCGGTAAGATTATCTTTCCCATAAGCCACTCCGACTATGAGTTAAAACCAACCATTGGCGAAGTTGTTGGAGCCAAGTCCGTATCTCTGAGCTTGAGCTGCTTGAAGGCGTCGTAGTACATGATCTCGACCGAGCTGCCTTGGTCAATCAAAATACGCTTAACATCGAAGTCCCTGACGCGAAGGATGTAACGCCCTCAAAATATTATACAAATCAACCATTCATAAGGTCTAGAGACATAATAGAAATGTTATATTTTTATTCATCAGAGTTAATATTACAAAAGATATCACGTGCATTACACTTTCATAAATATTCATCTTGAAACCATAATATATAACTCTAGTTTAGAACAACAAAATAAATGCCCTAAGGGTTTACATCTTTCCAAGTAATCACTTGGTTAAAACAAAAGAGAGAGTCAGAAGCTCTTTACAATTAAAGCCCTCGGCTTAAAAGAAGACATATAAACACAAAAATGAAATCACAAAAGTAAAGCCTTTAGCCTCCCAAGCTATGTCCTTGGAGGTGGCATATTACCTGTACCTGAAAATGGTTTCCCAAGTAGGGTGAGCCAAAGCCCAGTAAAAATATGCTAAACCATACATGAGAATTAACTAAAATATGAGCATCAGATAAATGTGCAACATTCTTAACCAACACATATTCTTTTCAAGGTCATTCAATATAGATAACCAATATCTCAATTAATTTCCATTCTACCATTTCGGGTAAATCAATTAGCCAAATTCATTATTATCAAGCAACCAATATGAGACTACAACTCAATGGTTCACAATTCAATACATTCATCAAATCCAACATTTCTATTTCTTGCCATTTTACGGAACCACGTCTGAGGGAACCGATACCCATAAATATATAAGATTTTGGGACTTTCACCCTGATACTCTGGCTAACTTAATTATCAATGGAGTCCATCCCCTGTCTCCTCCCACACAATGGAATACATCCCCTATCTCCTACCAAACAATGATACATATACAATGTATTTAAACACGTTGTTATATACAATGACTAATCAAATCACATATTCAACAATTCAATCAACCCGTCATATTCAATGACATAACTCATATGACAAGTTTCAATTTACCTGGTGCTCATGCAATTTGTACAACAATCATAGCTATCCTCCACCGATAGCCCAAAGCAGATATATCTAAACAGATAAATAAATCTATCAACAGATAATTTATCAAATTCCATAGGTGTGTAATTTCTCAAACCAAACTACACCAATTTCATGATTCCCCAATTTCATGATTCCCAAACCAATTTCATAATTTACATAAATAGTTATTCCAACTCAACATTGGACAAAATTTCCCCATTTTCCAAAATATCAACCCATAGGTCTACATCTCACCATTTCAACAATAAAGAATCTCATACATAAACCCCCAAGGTTACTTTGTAAACCAAAAATGAAAACCCCCTTTAATGTAGAGCCCAAACCCTAACTTTTACCAAAATCCCACCATTTATGCAAAATGACAAATATGTAGGTTAAAACCCATATTAAAGAGTAGAATATCCCTATCTCAAGCTTAGATGAAAGAGAAAAGAGAAAGCTCAAAAGTTGATGGTGACGAAACCACATTTTGTCCCGATCAAATCGAAGCCCTTTACAAGCTCTATACTTAATCTCAAAGGAGTAAGGTGAAAAGATCACTCTAGGTGAGTAGATCTAGAGATTTAAGTGAAAAAGTTTGAGTTTTAGAGAGAGAAGAGAAAAATTACGGTTTAAGAGGAAAAATGGGAGGAAAATCATGAGAGAAAAATGGTTTAGGCCTATTTATAGTAGTAAGAAATAGCCCTAAGGTCAAATAAAATAATAAGCCCAAAAACCCCTTTTAGTTAAGGCCCATTCGGTCTTCAAAAATCTGAAAAAAATACGCAGGGGTCGACCCTTAGGCAGGAGGGGGTCAACCCTATTTTCCAGCAACTAACACACAAACATAAGAGGGTCTATCCTCTCCAGTCTAGTGTCTACCATATCTTCCAGCAACTAACACACAGACATAAAAGGGTCGACCCTCTCCAGTCTGGTGTCTACCCTATCTTCCAGCAACTAACACACAGACATAAGAGGGTTGACCCTCTCTAGTCTGGTGTCTACCCTATCTTCCAACAACACTTCTAGAAACTTCACCAACAGGTAAGGGTCGACCCTTAGGAAGGCTAGTGTCGACCCTAGAATAAAATTTCTAAGTCTCCAAGGAACTTTTGACAAGAATAAGTACGAACAACCAAACCCAACAATTTTAAATCGAATTGTACTCTTCCAAAACCAACCCATAACAACACCAAAGATTCCCAAAATAAAATTAAAGGATTTGAATACACTTTCCCATAAGCTTTGAAGGATACAGGTGCTACAAAGGGTGACCACCAGAGCGTCATTATGTGGCGTTTGAATGCGCTCAAGATCCCTACTTGAGAAGCTAAGGACATTTTTCTCCTCGGTCTTGCCTCTTTTGGTCGAGGGTTGGACTGACAAAACTTCCCTCATATGTTCTACTTTTTTGATCATCCCTCAGAGCTTGTAAACTTGTGTCGGCTCTACTATACTGCGGATCACATTGACCACCCCTTGGGGGGGTGCTTCTAGGTCATCTAAGCCACTTGGCTCAGCCGGTGCATGGTGCGCAGCCCTGACGCCCCCATTGATGTAACGGTCTAAGTGACCGGCGGCGACTAACTCCTCCAAGTGTTACTTCAGGGGCAAGCAATCCTCCATCCAGTGCCCTCGCTCTCTATGAAATGTGCAGCGATACCGCGGATTGAAGCCCTTTTACGCATCGCCTAACTTAGCGGGAAACCAAACGTAAACCTTGTCTCGGATTTCACTAAGTATGCTGTAGATTGGGATCTTAAAAACCGTGGTGATGCCCGTCCAAGCGTTTAACTTTCTATTTGCATCTGCTGTGTCATCGCAGGGATAATCAGCTTAGTCGTTTCAACGACTTTTACCCCGGTTTCTGTGATCCAAACCACGGTCTGACTCCCTTGCACGGTCATTTGGACGGTTTGTCTCCTGTCCGACCGTGTGGACTTTTCCAGCCACTCTTTTGTCTGTTGCCACTGGATTTGTCTTCACGGTGGACGCAGTTGCATCATCCTCCACTCGGATATGCTCGTTGATGCGCTGCGTCAACAGCTCCATGGAAGTCGGTTGGTTCATCGTGAGCGAGTCCTTTAGTTTATGTTCAACCGGGAGACCATGCTTATATTGGGTGATTGCCAGGTTAGTCGGGAAATTAAGGATCTCGTTGAAGGTTTCCTAATATCTGGCATTGTATGCTTTGAGGGAGTCGTCTGACTCCATCTTGACGCTCAGGAGGTGGTAAACTTCCTTTGGCGTTTTAGTGTTGGTTTTGAATCGAGTCACGAATGCTTCCGCCAACTGCTGTCACCTTTCGATGCTTTCCTTCGGAAGCCTCTCGAACCACTTCAAGCCCAACTCGCCCAAACTCGACGAGAAAATAAGGCATATGAGAGCATCATTACGCCAGCATCCAGCCATAACCTGTCGAAAGTGGCTTACGTGTATGTACGGATCGATTTTTTTGTCATAAAGCGTAAATTTGGGCTGGTGAAAGCCTACTGGAAGCAGTGTCGTCACGATCCCATTTTGCCCCTAGTAGAATGGTGCCGTGATGGCCAGTAATCTGAGATTACCAGAGGCCAACTCACAAAGATTCACACATAATCAGAGTATGCATATGGGCCTTACATGTGCGGAAGCAATAAATTCAAATCTAATTAGTCCATAAGAGCTGTGCATAGATTAAATGAAATGACATACATTTTAACATGGTTTACAACTTGGATACAAATAAAATAAAGTATATATTACATCTTGATCAAAAGGCTTTTCAAGCCGACATATACAAAAGAAGTGAATTAAAACTAAGAAACAAAATCTTCAAGAAGTTAGCAAAATGAATCCAAAACAACTTGCAAATAACATCTAGGCGTCACCACCTTCTTGCTCGCCACCTACATATATATAAAGGAGAGGGTGAGCTTGGATACTCAGTGAATGATATAATTAATAAAGGTTTGAATGAATGATATCTGAGATCTTTATCAAAACAATACATATCATAGCTTGTAACAAAACATGGGATGAATCAAGTTCATCAATCAAATCTTTCAAATCTTCTTGGGATGTTTAATAACATCTACATAATACATGGGATGACATTCTGAACAAAACAAGGGAATAACTGACCTGGAATCGATTAGATAAATCCACTCGTACAAGACCGTCGGTGGTACCATCCGTACAAGACCGTCAATGGCAGAGATATCTCAAACATGGGTACTACATGGGCTTAAAGTCCCCTAGCACGAAAGGACTTTCCAAGAATTTCATCAAAACAAACGTAATACTTGATACAAAAATTAGAGGACAATCATTCATGCTTGATCAAATACTTTTCCAAAACGAAGCAAAGCTTTATCAAAACTTTATAACATAGCTTTATTAAAAATACCACTCACATAGCTCTTCGGTTGTAGGTGTAGACACCTCATTTTTTACCATCCTCAAGACTTGGACGTCACCGTTTGAACACTCGGTGATCATCCATGCTCGTGTTTGTTTTGAGTTACCGGAGGTCTCGGCTACACGCCTTGCCTCAGGATCTCTCGACTTGCTTGTTCTGTGCTTGGTTTTGCACCAAGGAATTGTGTGTTTTGTACCTGAGGGTAGAGAGTAGCTTGTTAGCTACCCCTGACACCCACCGACCTTAGATTGAGGCCATCGGCCGTGTATTATTGCTACCGGCCATTGGTGAAATATACTATTGGCCAGTCGGCACTTGGTGTGGTCGGCCGACCATCTGCTTGGCCGATGGCCTCCTTTTTTGGCCGGTGCCACATTTTTGCCTTTTTCAGGCATGGTGCAAGCCAGCTGTGCCAGCTGGAATGCACGGACCCTTCTCCCCATGCATGAGTGAGGCTATTTTGCTCATTTTGCACCTTTTTGGTCTAGCTTCTTGTGGAAGCTTGGACCTTTGTCTTAGCTTCCTCAAAAAGCTTAGACACCTGTCCCAGCTTCCTAAGGAAGCCTTGGCCCCTTTGCCTTGGCTTCTTTAGGAAACCTTGACCCCTTTGTTAGCTTCCCTTGGAAGCTTAACCTTTTCCATTGTCTATATAAGGAGCCTCCCCCTTCCTTTGTCTTGGTTGAGCAAAAAACTAGAGCAAGATACAGATATATATATATCTAATATACACTTTCTCTCTCTATATCTCCCTCTCTCTCTTCATTTTGTGTGTGTTTTATAGCCTAAAAGTGTGTTTAGTTCATAGTATTGCACTAAAACACACACTATTACACCATACTTCAACTTGGGAGGCCTTGAGGGTTTGTTCTTGAAGTTTTGAGCTGATTTTGATCATAAGAAGGGGCCTGAGCTTGCTGTTCTTCAAAGGTTCTTCAAGGGTAACATTACTTACTTTATATTCTGCAATCTTGCACTAGCCTTTAGCCTATCTTGCTTACTGTTTTAGACTTTGTGTATAACTGAAAAAAGTCTTGTATTTTTATGCTTAAGACCTTTCATTAAGGTCACTTTAGTATTGGGGGTCGACCTCTCCCTCTTAGGCCTTGTTTGGCCCCTTTTGTCCCCTCCTTGATTGAGCTTTGAACCTTTTGTGCATTGGCCTTCTCACCACTGAAATCCAGTGGATTTTTAGTGGTGAAGAAGAGGTTTTGAGGTCTTGCATAGGGGAGGGACACCCCTCTCCCCTTTGTGTCTCTTTAGCTTGTGTTTAAGGCTTATAAAGGTAGCATGCATGCCTAGCTTTGTGTGGCTTTATTTCAGAGGTTATTTGGTGTTTATTTAGCATGTTTTACCTCCGTCCCATGTTGGTTTGTTGACCCCTTGCATCCATAATACATTTGCCTTGTATTCCTCTATTTTGCTTAGAAATGCATATTGCCTTTGGACCATCATGCTTGCATGTTTTGGCTCAGCTTTGTGAAGCTTTAGGTCATGTTTTGCCATGCTTAAGGACTGTTTGGTACTAATTTGGTCATATTTGCCATGTTTGATATAGCCACCATGCATTTTGGCTTGAGAGCCTTGGGTGTGTGGGTCACTAGCATACTTTACTTGGCTTATTCCCATAATTTGGCATCATTTGAGATCATATTTCAGTCCATGTAATGTGGTCTTACACTTGCATTTGGCTCTCTTTCAATTCTTTGAAATGTTGTAGTTTTGTGCCTCAAGAGTTGGTCATTGTGTTTGCCACTATGTTTAGACATTTGAGATGCCATCTAAGTGGGTTTTGGGGCTCATTCTAACATGCCATAGCTCTTATTTTGTTGGTCTAATGCCCATGTTTGTCTTCTTTTCAGTGCGCTTAAAAGTTGGCTTTTATGCCTTAGTCTTAGGCCCATTGGTTTGCATGCTTGTCTTGCATACTGGCACCATCATTTTAGTACCTTTGGCCACTGTTTTGGGGTATGGCTGAGGTTCCTCCATCCTAGTGTAAGTCCATGCATTTGTGTCTTGTAGTATGATCATCACATTGCATGATTGTTGCATCCTTGTAGTTAATGCATTATTACATGATTATCATTTTACCTAGTTGTCTATCTAGGTAGCATTGTAGCATTGCATGCTTAGCACATTGCATATTTGCATGTTTGGTTGGTGTTTACATTTGACATGCTTTGCTAGCTTGAGTCATTTTGCATACTCGAGCCATATTGCATACATGCATTACATTTTGCTTGGTTTGGGGTGTCAAACCAAGCACGAGGGATGAGATGCGTTCGTACTCAAAGTGACGTAACGCGCCTCGATCCTCGGTCGCCGACGCCCTTGATCCCTACATGATAGGGCGTGAAGCTTTCATTTGTTTGTTGCATGCATTGACATCGATTTGCTAACTTGGCCTCTTAGGCCATCACACATCGAAATGTGCAATTGATGACCTGAGGGTCGAGGGCCATGCTCCCTTGAGTCCACTGCATAATAGGGAGTGTGGCTATGCTCACATTTGCTTGAAAATTCCACGCCATACACTGCTTGCCCTATGTTGCTGTCAACTGCAGGATTCTGTAGGAAGCAATGGCCGACCGGCCACCTACAGTGCCGATCGACCATCGGTGGCTGGCCGGTGGTACAACAGTTAGCCGATAAGCCCATCCCCATGGCCGGTGGTGCTTTGAATTGGTCGGTGATATTCCAGAGTGATCAAGAATCAGTTTAGAGGTGCCCCAAGAATTTTCACAGTCCTCAGAGGAGCAGGGCAATGTTAACAGAGGCAACAATGCTATGGCAGCAAGTTTCCGGGCGAGACGAGTCAAGCATGCATTATTCACGCATCCCAAGGCGGGGCTATGGCCACCTTCTTTCTGCATTTAATTTGTTAATTAATTAGAAATTCTGTAATAATTAATTTAGTATTATTTATTCGGACTGTAATATTTATTCGGACCCTCCGAGTGAGGGCAATTATGTAATAAGTGTGCGTGAGTGTGTGTTTGTCTCCCAACCCCACGTCTTTCTTCCCTTTTATTTACTAGCTTTCGATGGTTAGTCTAGGGCATGTTTTAATTAGCATACAGTATGATAGCACGTTTGGATCCATTCATTCGTTTTGCATGCACCGGGCTCGGCGCATCATTCTAACTGCATTTGTATTCCAATTCCAAATTGAATATGTGTTGGTTGTAGCATTTCACATGTCATTGTAGATTAGCTGAGCCCATCTTAGTTGCATTTTGCATATGTTGCATTAGCCATCTTAACATGAACTAGGATCATGCATATGATTACTAACTAGTTTCTGTTTTGGCTCGGAGTACTCAGTAAGTTCTCATGCTTTAGCATCCTTGCATGTGTGTGAGTGTTGCCATGACAGCATACTTACTATGGAGCTAGCTGCTTATGTGATATAACTGCTTGAGTGCCTGTGAATGGAGGTTGAATTACCTAAATTGGAATAATGCACTAAAATTGTGAGTTTTAAGCCCACTAGATAGTGGCAAAACCATCTTTTCTAAAGCCCACTTGAGGGTGGCAAAATCTGTATTTTAGCCTACTTGCGAGTAGCAAACCATTTTTAGAACAAACATGAAATGTTTTGTTCCAATTTAGTCGATTTGGTCTATACTTGTTTGCTGTGCGCATAACATAGTAATTCTAGTCTAATAACCGGAATAAGAGCATATAATGTTTTCAAAACAAGATATCATGGTTAGTAGAGACCGATCTTTGATCGGGCGAGCGGGGGTGCTCATAGCTGACCTTCCCCAATCGTACCCAAGTTCCCGAACCGAGGCAACTTTGGTGATGACGGACACGTGGCCTTTGGCACCGAGTCAGGATTTCCTAAATTCCCCCAAAATAAAATATTTAGGTGGCGACTCTGTATCTGGCAAAGCAGTCCATGTTTGGCACTTCTTTTCTAAAAATCTGTTTTCTCAAAACGATTTGCCGGATTTGGACTCTTTTGTTCAGATTAAGAACCGTGACAATTCGAGAGTCCGAACTGTAGTGAGCCCAATATGAACAGAACGGGACTCGCCCTCCCGGGGCGTTCGGGGACGTCTACAGTAGGGATTAAGGCAAGGATCCAAGACCTACACATACATGGCAAAGTCTATTGAATGCATTTCAAGAAGACAAGAAAGAATGCTCAAAGATGGCTATGCAATGCATTCTCAAAACAAGCTTTACATGAGTGCAAATGATCCCGGCATTTCTTTCCAAAACCAAGTCAAGACAAAGTAAAACATGTGCTGGGAGTTAAATCATTGTTTTTCATCTAGAGAAAACATGCTGGGTACAAACCAGGTCTTGGAATGGATGCACAGAGATGATCTAGGCTAAAATGACCCAGCTGGGTGAACTCAGGAGGTCTTGACCGAGGTCCCACACCTCTTGGCCGAGGTGTGGTTACCTAGGCTTCTGTGTGCAGCTGCCTACCGAAGTATTACAAGGTGCCGGCAAGGGTGTACCATGGTCGGCCTAGGTGTGCAGAGGTTGGCCTAGGTGTGCATGCAAGATAAGCTAAGGTGCAAGTGATCATGCAAGGTAGGCCAAGGTGAGATACAATGCTTGGCCTAGGTGTGGGATCTAGGCAAGAGTGATCTCTGTGATCACACCTAGGGAAATGAGGTCTAGAAATCTGGGTTTCCCTCTTGATGAACATGAAAAACATGAAGGACAAGAACATGAATGCTAAAATCATAACTTCTTTATTCAAAATCTGAGATTTCATGAGATGAGTTCGAAAACCTGGGTACCCATACTTGAAGATCTTATGAAAACAAACACAAAAACATGGATCTTGATACAAACTTTCGGATCAAAATATGGTTCTATTTCAAGAAAACAAGAACATTATTTTCTTTTTCTAGAACAAGCTTTAAATCAATGCATGGCTCATGAATCATGCTAGATCATGCAATGTGATCGGATCAATATAAAGAACAACAAGAGTAGATTAAGAATCTAACCTCAAAACACAAATCTAACGGTTCAAGGTGTGAAGATCAAGCTTGGAAATCTAGTTCTCTCTCTAAGAACTTCTTCCTCTTCTTCTTAGAGCTTCTCTCTCTAAAAAGGCAAAGATATGACAAAATGATGTGGGTTTCTCTACTGCCGGCAGACTTAACCCTCTGGTGGGACACGTGGCAACGTCTGGTTGGATTTTCTAAAAAAGATGCCAGAATGACAAGACAAGAGTATGACAAAGTGTGTATAACAAGCAAGGTGGCATGGGTACTCAGACAAGGCAATGATCTCGGATTAGGACATAGGCTTCGGCAAGAAGGTTTCAATGATCTTGGCTAGGAAGGATAACACTTGGCCTAGCTGTGCCACACCTCGGCTTAGATGTGCCACACCTCGGTCTAGGTCATACCAGTCCCGGAACAAGATCACTAGGTGCAAGGATCAAAGATCTAGGATGCCTAGATGATAACATCTCGGCCTAGGTGATGCACACCTCGGCTTAAATGATGACATCTCGGCCAATATGCCAGAGTGAAGGTGGAGGTCAACCAAAAGTGGTTCCAAGATGGTTCTAGGTGTAAGAGGTTCAAAGGTGTGACCCAGGCTTAACATGACCTAGGCTTGGCATGACCTAGGCTTAACATGACCTAAGCTTGGCATGACCTAAGCTTGAGACATCAAGGAAGGAACAAAGCATGCACATAACACTTAGGCAAAACATGATAGCATCAAGACAAAACAAGAACCTTTACCTAGGCAAAACAAGTCTAAGTCTACAAATGCAAGCTTAACAAGACAAATCATGCAAATGCACATGAACATGACTAAGACATGAATGTGGATTATTACAGGTGTGGTCTCTATCTTAAGAGATAAGGGGTTAGCGCTCAGCTTTGCCAAATCTTTGTCCAAAGGGACAGGCACGACTGAGCGGGGTAGCGGCATTACGACTTCTTCACTGGTGCGACCTCCGTAGGATAACCGCTAGAGCGTCGGCACCCTTTGAGCCTCCTGTCGGCGCGCTCGTTCCTTCAAGACGTCCCTCAAGTCCTCCGAAAGAACGGAGTAGGAACATCTCGATGTCGTGGGCGGACGTGAAGGATAGTAACTACTATCTTGCGTGCAAGACTTCTCTACAAGCGGGTTAGAGTCTCCAACCCCATAGCTTCTGGTGATAGAAAGAGAGGACGTGTGTCGCTGGTTCTGGCTGCCTGAGCGGCGGGGTTGGGTGCGCTCACTGTGGTCACCCACTCCAGCAACACCCTTCCCTTTGACTTGCCGCTTGAGAGCTTCCATTTCCGCTGCCATTCTCCGGATGGTAGCGTCTTGGTCCCTCAACTTGTGCTCCAGGTATTGAGCGTGCGACTCTCTTCGCCGCCGGTGCCAGTCTGGACTCCACGAGTGATCAGTGCTCCTGGCGCACTTATATCGTACATCTCTAAGGAGTCCTCCTGGTGAGGCCTCCAGGCGCGCCATGTTCGGAACGGCGGGAAATGCGTCTCTCCGTCGGACTGACTTTGGGGTAATGTCGTCAATGGCAGACAATGGTACTTCATCGTTGTTTGCCATGAAAGGTGATCCAATGAGCTTGGAGGACAAGGTTGTGTCTGTTTCGATTTTTCCACAGACAGCGCCAATTATATGGGGTGCAAATATCCGATACCACCCGTACTCCTCGCGTCCAAGCTCCGCTCCGTTCCGATTAACCTGCGAACACAACGACGGTGAGCTACCCAGTGGTGCGTTGCCGGAAAAATCCTTCAACGATCAAGTTAGCACACTTTTGGGGAGAGAGAGAGAGAAGAGAAAAGTTACAATGTGGTAGTTCAATTTTTTCACCTCCTTCTTCTGTATGGAGTTGCAATCTTATTTATATGGTTACTGCGCGCGCTTTCGTGCCCATTCCTCTCGGGACGTGTAGACCTGCTCCCTTCTCACATTTTCCCACGTGTCAGTGCTAAAATAGCGAAACACCACCTAACAAAAACCGCCAAACTGAATTAATGTACGATCTGCGGAACCTTCATTCCGCGATGCCATACAACCGTGCCGCACTCCCAATCGGGCTACTATTAGCGTGGTGCCACGTCCCGCCGACGCAGCCTTTCCTCTTAACCGGTTTCCTTGATTACTTCGCACCGCGTAGTGCCTCCACCGAGCTCCTAAATTCCGACAGCTCTCCTGCCCGGTCGGCCCAAACTTGGAAGTCCAAACTCACTGATGTGCACTATCCCACCGGGCTAGAGGACTAAAGTTACTCCGGCTCAACCGGACCGAGCTCCTTAACCCAAGGTGTCTGCTGGTCGCACGGACTTAGCTCAGCCCAACAAGCTTGGCCCACTCAGCCTAACCCAAACGAGCTCGGTCCAAAGTCGAATTAAGGAATCCCCCTCTCAATAACTGAAAAAAAAATCATAATCAAACACAAAAATATTATAATCAAATATCTCAAAATAATATTATAATTAAAAAAAATTACATAATAAAGGAAGTAGAATTCTCCTTATAGAAAAACCAGAATACCTTCTCTAAGCATCGATTGATTCATTTAAGCTTGGGACACATTGTGTTGTGATTTAATGCATTAAGTCTAGATTCATTCCAATTTGTGTGTTAAACAGTACAATAGGATGAGTTCATGATGAATCCTACTTTAATAATTTAAAGAAAAAAAAGAATAATTTTCTCTTTAACTAATGTCATTTGTGTATTCATTTTTAAGAACATTGATGGTTTTCTTTGGTTTGTAATTGATTTTTTTGATGAATTTATTATTATTTTTTTGTTTGTTTGTTTTTTTTTTCTTTTGTTATATGACTTGTATAGTTTTTTGTTGTTATTTTTAATCACTAATGCTTCGTAGCTCGAAATTCTCCGCCCCGAATGGCTCGAAAATTATAATTCTCTCTCTCTCTCTCCATGACCCACTCTCTCTTTCCCCCTTATTTTGTATCTCTCTCTCTCTCTTTCTTTTTCTCTTTCTCAGAGCCAACATTCTCTCATCTCGGAACTCGCTCATCTCTTTCTTCTCTATGTTGGGTGGAGAAGTTGGAGCAGATTTTGGCACCTATTTTTTTTTTCCTTCATTCTTTTCTCTCTGCTTCCTCTTTTTCCTTCCTCTGTTTTTTTCCTTCTTTTTCTTCTTCTTTCTAGATTGTTGAATGAGGCAAAACAAAAAAACAACATAGAGAGAGAAATGGAAATTTTACACCAAAACCAAAACCAAAACCAAACCCACAATCACAAATCAAAATCGAAATTGAAACCAAAATCAGACAAAATCAAACAAAAATTCGAACTTCCATGATATAATTGATGCATGTACATATACATATACATATACAAATACATACATATATACCTGTTGAAGACAAAGGTTTATACCTTTTTGGTTAATGATGATTCTGTGTGTGTGTGTGTGTGTGTGTGTGTTTGTGTTGATGATGATTTGTTGATTTTTGATTGATAATGATGATTCTCTCTCGTTGCTCCTCTCCTCTCCTCTTCTTTTTCTTCTTTGTTCTTCTTCTATAGGTTATGGAAACAAAGAAGAAAAGGAAAAAAAAAAAAAGAAGGCAAAATGACATCATTTTGGTATTTTGGGCCACTCGAGCCGCTAATCTTTCGAGCTACGTAGCGGGACTCATTTTTAATATATATATTTTCAATATTTTCAAAAAAAAAAAGTCAATGGTGTATTGAATAGGACAATAAGATGGGTTCATTATGAGTTATATTATAATAATTTTTAAAAAATAATAATTTTATATTTAATTAAAGTCAGTCTACTGTTCATTAAAATTTTAATTATTGTGAATTTTAGTAATTTATTTGATAATTTAAATATTTTTTTATATTTATAATTACTCTTTTAAGATTGATCTCCAAAAAAATATTATACCATGTGGAATTATTTTTAAAATTTTGGACAAATTACATACATCCTCTCGAGATTTAACAAAATTATAGATATTTTCTTGAGGTTTGAGAAATTACAGATATCCCTAAGGTTATATTTGCATAATAAATTAGGGGGCAATTTGTTATGAAAATATAAATCTCAGGAGACAAGTTGTTATGAATATATAAACTTCAGAAAATATCTATAATTTTCGAAATCTCAAAAAATATCCGTAATTTAACGAAACCTCGAGAGAGAGGTATTTGTAATTTGCCCTAAAATTTTCATCTCCTTTCACGATTTGTGTTCGTTCTCTCCATTAAATTGCAATTTGTCCAGTAATATATGATAAAAAAAAAAAACCAAGGATAAAAATAAAAACCTGGTTAGTTCTTCTTCCTAACCGCGAAATAGTGAAGTTGTTAGTAAGCGTCTTAGCGGATATTCTTTACACTCCTCTTCCCGTTCTGGGATGGCTCTGAGCTTCTCTTGCTATGCTTCGCTCAAATCTCAACCACAAGGTCTCTTCTTGTTCTCTCTCTCTCTCGCTCTCTACATACACACATAATATTTCTCTGTTTGCCATCCAGGCCAGACAAAAATCAGCAGCAACAACAAGAAGAAATGCCTTCAGAGAGTGAAAGACCTCATCAATTCAGTTGGGGTTCCTTCAATCACAAGCTCACCTCACGATTCCCTTCAAAGAGGCAACTGGGTCAAGCTCATTTGTGGTGCTAGCTTCGAGGTTTCTCAAAACCCTCACTACCCATGACCTTAAAAACCCTTCAATTTTCACATCCTTAATTACTCTCAAATTGAGCACTTCAATCTCTCTGTCTCTCTCTAGGATGTTGTTGATGTCAGGAATCTTTCTCTGGTTTACACTCTCGCTGGAGGTGAAATTTTTGAAAAGCTACAGTTTTAAGAATGTTATTATATGTACCCATGTGGAATTTAGTGTTTTGGGTAACAAATTGAAGTTAAGTGCAGTTGATTGTATTGATTGTGCGGCTGATGCGGCAGTGGTGAGCGCGGTGAACGAGGGAATTGAAGCAGCCAGAGAGATTGTACCCCTTCGGAGGCCGTGGGTAATGATCAGTGTTAATGACGACGAAGATCTTCACTTTCGTAAAGCCGGTAAAAAATGAATCTTCTTTATTATTTTATGTAATATTATTTATTGATGTTCCCATGAAGCTATTGCTTGATCAACATTAATTGAGTACATATTTCTATCTGATTCAATGTGATCACTTATGTTAAATTAAGTAGCTGTTTGGAGTAAAACCCGGGTTTGTGAGCTTTGAAATAATTCGGATTTTCACTGTCACGGCTATGTAAATTGTGCATCCAGCAATTTCTAGCTTTGTTGTATGTTTACCTTTTAGTCCATTCTTTAATATGGTGTCGCAACATTGCATATATAAATTCATTGCAAAATACGAGATGATTGACATATTTCATGGTGGAAAATGTATATTATTTCATAACTAAAAATCCTAGAATTTATACCATATATTAGAACAAATAGTTTCTCAAATGTTATGCTAGTTATAGTAATGCATACTTCCATTCCTCATAACATCCTTAATGGAAGTGATTTACCGGATTGTCTTTTAAAGTCCAAATGCATTCAGTGGTCATCTTCATTTGATCCGTGACTTGTTGGCTTTTCATCCTGAGCCAGCTTATTGCCATCTTCACAGAATTTGATCCAAATGATTGTCCACTGGATTGTTCCAGACCCTGTGAGATTGTCTGTCCAGCTAATGCAATATCACTGGAGGGCACACCTAGTGCACTCAAGGTACTTCTTTTGCCCACTAATTATTAAGCTTCCAAGTATAGGCCTCCATCGTTCATTAATGTCCGCATTTCAATACTTGTAGTCCACATTAATATGCAGGGTGGAGTGATAACTGAACGCTGCTATGGCTGTGGCCGCTGCTTTCCAGTTTGTCCATATGATAAAATAAGTAAATACTTCCTCTGTGCTTTTTTCTTTTCTAATTTGGCTTTTTTCCCCTTAACCACGGTGGACTTTCCGTTCATGTGTATATTTCCCACTTCAAATTCTGTTGGATTCTTTCATTCTAGTTGTTCTTTAAATAATAAAACTGGGTTTAATTGATCTAGGAGCAATTACATATGTAAGAGATGCTTCTGCTACAGCTGAGCTTCTTAGAAGAGAAGATGTTGATGCGGTGGAGATACATACAAATGGAAGGTAGCCCAATGACTCTCAATGATATTATCTTTCTCACACATATTGTATCTTTTTTTGATAGTATCCGGGCACAAATGTATTCTATAGAATAAAGCTGTTAGTAAAAATGGGAACGTTGCCACAAGTAAAAGTCAGAAAGTGTGAAGTAATAAATCGTTTGAATGGCCCACCAAAAAAAAACAACCTAATAACTGCCACAGCATACTTTATGACATGTCAGGATGATTTCATTGGGCATCCAAATGTGACCCTATTTAATTAGAGTTTCATTCATATCATCCCTAAATTTTCAACTGCGGCCATGTTTGTTCATAGGCAGACTATGCTGTTTGAAGAACTTTGGAATGGTTTGGGAGATTCACTGGGATATTTAAGACTCGTAGCAGTAAGTAAATTGTCTTGTCCTTGTTGTTTGAATAACCAGATATTTCATTGTCTAGTTATCAGTAGTCATCAAAATGTGTGCTAGTTAAGATATTGTCCTGAAATTTTACAGGAGGCATATACTGATTTTTAACCTATTTAGATTAGCTTGCCTCACATTGGAGATTCAACCATATCTTCAATGAACATGATGTACTCCCTTATGCAGCCCAATTTACGTTGCTTCAATTTATGGCAGGTGTGTCCCTTATATTGTTTAACCGATACTATCTTCTTGAATTTCAAAGGGAAAACATCATAAACCATCTTAGTTTCTAACAAATTGTACAAATGATGTTCCTTTTAACCAAAGCTGGATGGTCGGCCCATGAGTGGAGATATTGGCCGAGGCGCCACAAGGGAAGCAATTGCTTTTGCTGTTCATATAGCTGCTGATAAAGATAGGCCTCCTGGTTTGTATACAGAGTGGTATTGTTAAGAATGTGCGAAGTTCTTTGCCACAAACTAAAAGTTCTTTTAATTTGGTAGGTTTTCTTCAGTTGGCTGGTGGTACCAATGCTCACACAGTTGATGGGTTAAAAAGGGTGGGGCTCTTCCAAGCAACAACCTTATCTAGTATAATCATTAACCTCTTTTGCTTTCGTGTTTGCGTGCTGCCTTGTGTTAGTACCTTCTGCTGTATCAACTAACCTTTTTTTTTTCTAGTGAACTCAAAAGATGAAATGAGCATGGTGGGTTCACATAGTTCGCCACTCGCTTTAATTGGTGGAGTAGCCTATGGTGGGTATGCAAGGAAGGTTGGTACTGTTTTTCTACGTTCATTGGATTGAATATAATTGGATTTAGCCAACAACCTTTTCTTTCTTTCTTTTTTTCTATTTTTCTTTTTTTTTACAATGTATAAGATCTAGAATTACATACTAGAATTTTCTGTTGTTTTTTCTTTTCCAGATAGTTGGAAAGGTTTTGAATTCTATGCAATCCAAGCACGGACTTGCTTGTATCGAGCACTATCCGGAGCATCTTCTGGAGGCACTTACAGAAGCCCTCACTTTGGTTGGAACTGTCAAATGCTTTAATACAAATCTGTATGTTTCTCTACCTCTTTAACCCATGGCATTGTTGAATGTTTTGAGTAAATACCACAAATATTCAAGTACTCTTCTAATTTCTGAGCTATTTGGATTAATGAAATCTGAAACAAATGGATTTGTTTTTAAAAGTAGACTATAACTCCAATTCTAGGACGGGAAAAAACAAAACTAGTAATAAAATTTCCTAAACAAACAGAGTTCAAGCAACTGGTGCAAGCCCAATTAAATCCGAATTTGGGGCTGTAAAATTTGGGGCAGAATCAAAACACACAAAAGTTAATACTAGGTTTGGGTGGGGTGCGCCAAGCCAAGGCAATAGTGCAACACCAAGGCAACACTCAAGAGCCCAGTAGCAAGCTACTGTGGTGAGCCCTCCCCCTGAAAAAATTGACTTAATATCGAGTGGGCCAATGGCCCACATATCAGATATTAAACTGATAAGAACAGATACTACACTTGATCTTAGCCAAAAGGCCGAGAAAGGTATGCTTTTACCAATCTTGGGCCACTTCTTTTATTTCAACCTACTTTCTCCTCGTGTTTGTGTTCCTACGGTGTGGGAAGTAAAACACAACATTAGAGATATTTTGTTTTATGCACTAACATATTATTGTTTTTAGAACATATTTCTGCTTTTTATGAAGTTCATGAATCTGATCCTTATTCAAATTATCCGATTTCTCAAGATCAATTTCTTGCAATCTCTTCTATTCAACTCTCTCGAGATCAACCACCCCTCATCATCGGTGAATGTGAACATTTCAACATTTCCGATATTCAAATCAACCTTTTAAAGAAATATATGACACCTTTATCTTCAACTTAAAGTGAAAAATCAGAAAATAGGTGTGTGAGCCCCCTTGAAACCTGATTATCGTCGCCTATATCCAGCCCCTTAAGTTGAAGACAAACCTCACCCTTTGATCTCCTCAAACCTTCCAGTTTTTCTGTAATTTCTATTCTTGTTTTGGGCATTTCTATTCTTGTTTTGGGCATATAAGAATTACATTCTATAATTTTCCTTTTTCCAGATAGTTGGAAGGGATTCGAAGGTAAGCCCTTGCTTTGGTTGGGAACTGTGAAATGATATGATACAAATATGTATATGCTTCTTGGAGGGATTCTTAGCCCATGGAACTGTTGAATGTGAATAAATTCTAGAAATATTCTCATCCTCTTCTAATTTCTTTTTCGGTTAATTTCTATTTCTCCTTTCTGTTGGAAGGAAAAGCCATTTTTTTTTCTTTTCTTTTTTTAGTGGGTAGCAAACCTGAAATTTTTGCAATGACTGCCAAAACAGTGGGAAAGGTCACCACAGTTGTGGCTTGGTGGTTACTTGAGCATGACTCTAATGTTTGCGTTTGGATTAATAAATTTTAAATGAATGAATTTGTGTTTTAGTGGCTTTGATATGAATTTGTGTTTAGTGGCTTTGATCTTAGTTTGCAATTATAGATTTTGAAATGAATGAATTTATGTGTAAAGCTCACCTTCCCTAATCAAGAAAAAATAAACTAAGGATATTACCTCAAAAAAAATAGGCTATTCTAGTTTTACATTTTAATATTCTCTAATTGAACTACGTTGTGTCTTCGCACACAAATTGAGCTGAGCCAAAAACACAACAAATTTTAAACTAGATTTGGGTGGGGTGCGCCAGGCCCTGGCAATAGTGCAACACCAAAGCGACACTCAAGAGGCCCCAGCAGCAAGCTACTGTAATGGGCCCTCCCCTTAAAAAATTAATTTAATATCATGTGAGCCAATGGCCCACGTATCAAATATTAAACTGATAAGAACAGATACTACACTTGATCTTAGCCAAAAGGCCGAGAAAGGTATGCTTTTACCTGTTTTGGGCTACTGGTTTTATTGCCTTCTTTTTTCTTCTCATGTTTGTGGTTCTCTGATGTGGGAAGCAAAACACAAACAGCATTGGAGAATCATTGTTTGTTTCAGATAGTTGAAAGGTTTTGCAAGCACTTACAGAAACCCTTTGCTTTGGTTAGGAAAACTATCAAATGATATGATGTACTGATATACCTAATCAAATGAGCTGCACCTAATCAAATGAGCTGCTGAGGCTCACCTAATATAAAGATAATAAGCGGGGCAAACAAACAAATGTACTTCGATTACCCACTCACTCTTCAAGATCATACAACTGAGCTGACCCTAGACGAATATTGATCCTACTATTTGGCAGACCTAGACCCTGATGAAGATGGGCCAACTCTAATATCAAAATTGAGCTGGGGAAAGCCACTTACCCTAGACCTAGCTGAGGTAGTGACACTCTAAATAGATACGGTACTTGTCAAACTATATTTAATAGGATGTATACATTGCTAGCCACGTGGCACCTCTTATACGGTTGTAGTAATTGTAACTGAGACATGATAGACACGTGGAGGACGGGAAAAGAAAACCATCTAGGGACCACAAGAATAGTCGAAAAGAATCAAAGGGAAAGAGAGGAAGACCTCGAAGTACAAGAGAAAATACATTTATTCATCATCAAATGGAGGGCATACAGAGGATTAGAGACCGATTTTGTTCCATCATATACAAATTTGTATTCTTCTTTAAGTGCCGCTAAAGCCCATAGCACTGTTGAATGATGAGTAAATTCTAGAAATATTCACATCCTCTTCAAATTACTTTTTTGGGTTATTTTTCTTTTTCAATTTTCTCTTATGTTGGGAGGAAAAGCCTCTTCTTCTTTCCTTTTTTTTTTCAGTATTTTTTTCTTTATTGGGTAGTAAGCGTGAAATTTTGGCATGACATGACGCAGAAACAATGGAAAGGTCACCACATATATGGTTTGGTGGTTAGTTGAGCATGACCTTAAAGTTGCATTTGGATTAATGTATTTGAAATGAATAAATTTGTGTTTAAAAGAATTGTTCCCGAGTTTGCATTTGGATTTCTAGATTTGAAATGAATAGATTTGTGCTGGGAGAAAAAAAAAAAAAAAGAATCTGTTTGTGTTTTGAATTTCACTTTAGTTCCAATTTTAGAAATCCTATGGTTGTAGAGAAATCCTAAGGTTGTAGGAGTATATGGATTAATAGTGTAAGAGGGGCTAATTTGAGCTCACTAAATTATTTAGGCCCAATAGCCCAAGATTAGTGGGCCCGAATTTATCGCAAGTCCAAGAATCGGTGGGTCTAGATTTATCGCCATCAAACGGATTGAATCGCTCTAAGCCTCGAAAGGGTTCGGATCCACGAACCTAGAGACTTACTCAGGCCCGGACTCGAAAGGGTATTAGGCAAGCCTAGAGATCCGAGGCACTCGGACTCGAAAGGGTTCGGATCCACGAACCTAGAGGTCCGAAATACTTGGCTTCGAACGGATTCAGACGCAATCTAGAAGTCGCTCCGTTAATGAGTCCCAGAACACTTGCGGGCTCGGAGCTTTCCGGGATCTACGCACCAGAACCATGGGCGTAATGGAGTTCGAACAAAGGACCCGATCCCGAGGACGGTGAGTGGAGACAAATTCACTCTTCGGTTAAACTAGCCTATACCCGGGTCGAGGTGGCACGACCCCGGGGGGTCCATGAGACTCGGCAATATTTTGCGGCAGGACGTCCTCTGGGACTACCCCTGACCCTTTGGGATGATTGGGGATCATTGGTTAGGTGTGGCTAAGAAGAAGGGTTCGCCGAGGGACTGATCTCCTCTTCGGGGTTTTCTCATCCTCGGAGAAGTCACCTCCTCGGAGAAGTCACCTCCTCGGAGAGGTCACCTCCTTGGACAAGGTGGTTAGAGAGAATATCCCCCATGTGCCTTGCACATGGGCTCCATCCTACATCATGAGGTGCCTATAAATAGTACCAACCCATAGCTTTACAAGGGATGGATTTTGGAGATTCTTAACTCTTGGGAAAGAACTAATTTCCCTTCTCCATTATCAACCTTGAGAGTGAAAGTGGGAGATCCATGGGAGAGCCTTGCCATTATTCTATTCTCTAGCCATTTTGCCTTCTTCTTCACCCAATCTCTTATCTCCATCATCTCCTTTGTTTTTTTTTTTTTTGTGTTCCTAAGTTGAGATTATTAAAGAATCTAAGCCTCTCATCATATTCTAGAGAATTCGAAGTTGTTCTTCAAGAATCTTCGAAGATCTTCGAATTTTCCAACTCCTTTCTTGAACCCTCTCCTACAAATAGATTTGAAATGAATGAATTTAAGTTTAAAAGCTCACTTCAATTCCCCAATTCATTGATGGATTCAAGAACCATTTTTATATATCGTATTTAAGAAAAATGGTTTGTTATAGTTTTATAATATTATGATTAAATTTGTTTCCTTACTACGTACTTCACGGAAAATTAATTTTTGAAAACCAACAAAACCAAACATAGCCTATGTATATAGTCACTTCAATTCTAATTACTAACAACAATGATTCATCCCACTAAAAGCATCACTACTAATAGCACTAATGCATTAAAAAATTAAAAAAAAAATACAATTCCAAGATCAAAACATCACATCATTAATGGCAGAACCCACTGTCACCTAATTAGTGGGAGCACTAATTAGTGCTCCCAAGCATTTTTCAATTACTAAATCCTCAACATTATACAAAGGAAAATTAATAAATGTATTTTGGTTCATATGAATTTTTTGTCCTATTTAACTTTAACCACAAAGTAAATTCCTATTTAACTTTTGTCCTAATGTCTCACCACAAAGTAAATTCCTATTTAACTTTAACCACACGTGAACCACAAAAATACGCAAACCGATATGGTATGCAAACCTTAGCCATCTATACTTTTTTAGCCAACTTGGGTTCGCTCCGTTGTAGTAACCTCTAAATGTAAATGGGCCGAATGTAGAACTAGATTTGGGTGGGGTGCGCCAGGCCAAGGCAGTAGTGCAACACCAAGGCGACGCTCAAGGAGCCCCAGCAGCAAGCTACTGTGATGGGCCCTCCCCCTTAAAAGATTAATTTAATATCATGTGAGCCAATGGCCCACGTATCAGATATTGATAAGAACAGATACTACACTTGATCTTAGCCAAAAGGCCGAGAAAGGTATGCTTTTTCAAATCTTGGGCCACTTCTTTTATTTCCATATTGTCTCTGCTCATGTTTGTGTTCCTACGATGTGGGAAGGCAAACACAAACAACGTTGGTGAATCAATATAACAGCCTTTGAGCTGGGTTTTTTTACATCATCTTTTCAATCAACCTTTTTATTACGTTGAAATGAATATCTCCATTCCAAGGCATAGCTTGTAACATGTCATTAAGATTCAAAATTGCTGATTTAAATTTGCTACAACAAAATTGAATTTGAAATGTCCCTCTTAACCCTTTTTTAATTTAAAGTAAAAATATGTTGATGTAACTCTTTCACAATTATTGATCATGAAATAGATATCTTTCATTCTGTCTATTTCATGTAAAGGTTTTAGATTTGTTTTGCCACACCATTAATAATGCTTTGACATTAGAGAGCTATAAAATAACTATTGTGTGAGTGATTTTCTAACCACACTGTCAACTTAGTACTCAACTGGAGAATACCAGCAGAATAAATTAAGCCCGAACGACCTGCAATAGAAAGAAGAATTTCCGGCGGTGGCTCGTCCACCTGAGGGCACTCTGACGATTAAGTCAGTACTCAATATCTCTCAAAGATAACCAATAGTGCTTAACTCACTAGACAGAATATAAATTGCGTACCTTAAACCCATGGGGTGCCTCCCTTTTATAGTCAACTCAATCCTAGTCCCAATAAGAGCCTAGCTCTAATGGACTTAGGATTACTGCTAGACTAGCTCTAATGGACTTAGGATTACTGCTAATCTTGGACTCCCAGTAGAATTAGGATAAACTCTCTAAGAGTTTTATCTTAATTCAAACTAAAGTCTTCTCCCATTCTAGGACTCTTGTCCCTTATCCACTTATTTCGGATTCCAGTTTCTCGCAGATAACCTCGGCCTAACCGAGATCATCTCGGCATCATGACCAGGACACGTGACACCTCGGCTGACACTTCGGTGTCACCTTGGCTACGTGTTGTCATTCAAAAATTATGTCCCCACAACTATTATTTATGATAATGAATTTTCTATTTTCTATCTCTAAAATTTTATGTTTTTTTCAAAGGATCTAAAATGATATGTTTAGACAATCACTAAGGTTCATAGTAGTCTATCGTGGCCATCACCATCAGACTTGTTTTAAAAAATTGATGATATAGTGGTTGGGTGGGCTTAAGAAACTTTGGTTTGAAATGTTAGTAATTGTATTATAAGTTATGAATCTTATATTTTAAGAAAATATTGGTCATTGACTAGATTATAAATTGCTTTTAATACACTACAGACAGTAAGTCCAAAACTCTACATGGTCCTAGTCAATCATGGGATGCTGTATAATATATATATATATATATAAATATATCACTTACTCTTGTCTTAGAATATTGAAAAAATGATAGAAAGTATGAATTGGTGGATTGAATGTTGATTTGGCTTGCGTAGAATAATGGGTACAATTCATCATTTGTAATCGGAAATTAAAATTATTTTTACACTTACTTTTAAAAATTCATTTGTTTTAAAAAAATATTAATTTATTTATGGCAAAACAAAATATTTTAACTATACTAAAAAGTCATTAAAAAATCCCAAAAAATTGGAATTCCACCAAATAAATTAATTTTTTTAACGTTAACTTTTTAGTTAATTTTAAAAATAATAATAAAAGAGTGGTCAACAAAATGCGAATGTATCGTGTCGCTATTGGCTCCTTTTCAAACACAATTACAATGAGTACAGGTAGCATTTGCTATTTGGAGAAGAATAAAAATAAATAAATCAATCAATTATAAATGAAACTTGGAAATCAACAAAATTGACACTGATGAGGCTCGAGTGTGGGAAATTTGTTTTCCATTCTGGTATTTAAACTCTCATCAGTTTGATATTGGGCCTCTAGGTCCACCGTCTTCACTTTATGACTTAAACTCTTATTTCTTAGGAAATTATATATAAAAAAAAAAAAAGACATTATTGAGGCATTGAAGGTTTTAGTAAACTTGTATTTCTCTCTCTACCTGGTCATATACAGTTTTCAGGTTTTTTAAAACAATAATAATAATAAGAGATGTTTTGACCAATTATCTTAGGGCCACCCTCTTTGAATTAGAACCAGGAGTTACAATAATGCATTTGGAGTGATATTTTTAAATGAAATTGAGAATTTAAGTAGAACCATTCAACAATGGCGTGTGCATCGCTGCTCTAAGCAGACTGTCATTTTTGAAAATGTTGTGTGTGCATGAATAGGTTTGGTCCATGCCTTTGTCTATAGTCTGACCCCAAATTTGGCTATAAACAAATATATTCCACCAAACAGTATTAATTCAGTACTCTAATTTTTAAGTATTAATGTCAATTCTAATGAGTTGGTAGTTCAAAAAAAAAAAAAAAACAAACAAACAAATAAATAAACAAAGATCAAATTATCGCATCGGGGTGGAGTCTACATCTGCTATGTCATTAGCAGTCTATTAATGGAATTGAATTAGTGGTCTGAAACATTTTTCTTCCACCAAATTATTATGAGATAGCCAACATAAATTCACTTTTGACTCTTCATTTTTCTTCGACAAAAATAAAATAAAATAAATGGAAACATGTCATCACAAAGTTGGTGACAACTACAAGTTCAAAGTATCGTCATTTCACTCTATAATAGTTAAATTGTGTAATTAATTTTTATGTATCAAAATTATATTAATTTGACTTTTCAACCAAATTGTGTAATAGCCGCAGTTAAAGTTAACTGAAGTGACACATCATACATTTTGAAAACTAATTGTGTATTTTTTGGGTGAGTTTTTATATTAATGAGACATCAAATATTTTGAGTGCTTAGAATATCAGCAATCAGTCTTTTTACAATAATTTTAAATCTACAATAAAAGTTGTAAATATCAGTTCTATCAGACTCTTTAATTTTTCATTCATTTTGTGAATGCTACAGTGGCTCAAATGATTTGTTGAAACACTGTTCATACGATAAATTATTTTTTATTATATTTTTTGGAGAAAAATTGAGCCAAAAAGTTATGGCCAGTCATCCATCCGGATGTTTTCCCGGATATCCTGTGAGTGCCCTGTAACAAAGAAGGAAAAATACTCAAATTTGGCCTAATCGATCGATCGCCCCTCAGTGGGTTCGGCCCTCCTGTGTTGCTGCTGCTCTGTTGTTGTTCAGATGTTGATCTGTTACTGTCTTTGGGCTTATTTATACTTGTTTGTTCATAATATTTTAATGAAATAGTTAGAACAAAGAGTTTGATGGAGTGTGTGCATATAAAAAAGAGGCTAGTTAAAATACAGAAGTGGATTTTAACTTATAATTTGACTCAAAATTTGTTAAGACTGATGCGTATTCTTTGAAAGAGTAATTTTTAAAATGAATTTTTACATGTATCTCTAACTTTAATGGTATTTACTACGGAGTTAGATTGGTGGGTCAAATCAAAACATTTTTTATACATTAGGAACTAAAATGAGACTTTTTATTAAGTTTTATTATAATAAGATGCATTAATTAGGGCTCTTTTGAAAAGTGGATTGGTAGTTAAATACCAGCTTTTAATCAATTTTGGATCACATTATCCCTCACATTTTTTACATATTTTTTTAAAAAAAAACTAATTTTTTTTTAACCGTCTTTTCAAAATAGGCCTTAAAAAATATCTAGAATATATTATAGTAGTTATTTAATAATTTAAAATATGATAATTTGTATAAGAGGGTTTTACCAAATTCAACTAATCTCAAGGTGCAAATTAGTGTTTGATAAAAATAAAAATAAAAATGCGAGCAAATTAGTGTATAGATCTAGATCTCAATAAGGATGTGTGGAGTGATTTCTGAGCAATAACTTAGGGTTGGTTTGAGGTGGGGGTTGATTTTTTGAATTTTTGATTTTTTTAGTCTGTGGTTAAAAAGTCTCGTTGGAGATAAATTTTTTAACTTTTTTGACTTTTGTGAGAGAAAAAATAAAATAATTATGATTTGGATGTGATATTTTATTTTATTAGATTAAAAAATTTATTTTATTTTTTTGTAACTAAAATAATTAAAAAGCTAAAAATTTTAACATGCCAAACGAATGCTTAAGAAGATCACACTTCACGTATGTGGTTTGGCCCCCCAACTCAAGAAAATAAATTAATTAATATATCCTATGATTTAAAAGTGAATACATAACTTTCAAATGATTTGAATTGAAGTACAAAATGAAAAAAAATTATTAATTTAACAATGTGCGTAATTTATTTGTTGAGTTGATTGAATATGAGTGTTTTCTATGAAACCTATGCATGAATGCTATGCTTTGTTTCAACTTCAAATATTTTTATATAAATTACATAAATATATATTTTAAATATATATATATATATATATATATTATATTTGATTGATATTTAAAATGAAAAATTTATAATGTACGCATATATTTTCATTTTTGAAATGATCAATATACTAAAAGTCCCGCATTGGATGTAAGCTTTTTAGAAATTAACTTATAAAATTTTTAATGATAAGTCATTTTAAGAGGTATGACAGAAAATATTTGTTACTTAATTTTTTTTCAATCAAATAGTAAGAAAATAAAAAAAATATTTAGATATATTTATTAAAATAAACGAAGCTAAAACAACTTTATATTTTATCATTTTTTTTGCTTCAAACAAAGTGGGAGTGAGAGGAAGATAGAGAAAAAACAAACAAGATAATAATATATACTGACAACAAAATATCAGTAAATCACATAGGTATCAATTGTTATTATTTAATTCTAAAGCAAAATCTCCAATGTGGGTCTTGTTTGGATGTTTATAAGGTTTTGTTTACAATGATAGAGACCACTAATTTTGGAACTCTAAAAAGAATGGCACTCACTAAAAAAAGAAAAAAAATACAACACCAAGACCAAAACATCAAATCATTCATGGTGAATCCTACTGTCACATCATTAGTGGTAGCACTAATCAGTGCTCCCACTCCTTTTCCTTTTGTTTATATATGTATTTTTGAGCTGGGTGATATAGAACCAATCAAACCCACATGAAACTGTACCAACCTTTAAACTTGACCTCAGGTAACATAGATGTTTCAAACATATCCCTATTTCAATCTTTTTCAAACTTCTTTTAGCAAAACAAATTCAATAAACCTAAGTCCACAACAGACCAAATACACATTCTGTATTTCTAGTATTGTTGAAACACATTTTTTTTTAAAAATCCCCATAATTATTTCAGTAGCACTTCTAATAAGCACCTTCAAATAAACTTAGAAATCCCAAACGGATCATCAATCCATTTTTGTAATCTACTTTATTATCTATGTATTTTGAATAAAGCTATTACATAATTTTAAAAACTTTGATCTTTGTAGTTTGTATCCATAGTTTTAAAGTGGTAATATTATAACATATATTGATACACTAATTGATATATGTAGTACTATTAATATATTTTTGACAGTTGCCAAATCACCTCCAATGTATCACATTATTAACCATAGAGTAATAACGTAGTGATCGCATTTGAATATAACATATAGGATTTGTTTTGTTTTGTCTTGTTTTTAGGGACAAAAAACTGGAAAGTTCAAAAAAACATTTTTTGTGATAAAAAATAGTTTTCAAAAATTCAAAAACAACTTTTGTTATTTGCTAAAATGTGAATCATTTGCACCAACAAATTTTTCTAGAAATAGTTTTGGATAAAAATGCTCAACAACTTTATTATATGTTTTATAAAATAAAAGCAAACAGACCTTTGGTTAGGGGTGTAAAATTGTCCCGGCCCGATCCATGTCGGGTCTCGTGAGCTCCCACAGAAGAAGAAAAAAAAAATCGGGCCGGCCTGGGCCACATGCTAAAAAATTAGGTCCAGACCTAAGCCTAAGCCCAGGGGTATTCAGGCCAATGGACTGGGGCCTGGCCTCAGGCTTGGGCTGGGCTTGGATGTGCCTGACCATTTTTATTTTTTTTCTAAAAAAAAAAAAAAGCTCTACCAAATTTTTATTATCTTCCATTAAAAATACACTGGTCTCAAGTGGGTCGGGTCTTGCGTGGGCCTTAAGTGGGCCGGGTTCCAAAACAATGGTTCAGGCCCTAGCCCAATGGCTCAGGTCGAGGTCGGGTCTGGGCCCAAATGGGTCTAAACAGGCCATCCTGGACCGCCCATAGGACACGGGTCATTTTTACACTCTCACATTTGATGCTTCTGCTTTATGACAAATAAAATAAAAAAATAAAGAGAGAAGGATATTATTAAATTAAAAAAATCTAGTGACACCAAACACATATCCAGGTATAGTTTAATCACCACCGGATCTAATGGGGTGCAAAGGTGCCTTCATTTTGCACAGGTGAGCTAGACTCGACTCTTAAGGGTGTGATTAGTGGCTCGTTTTTCTAACGGTGAAACTAATTTTGCTATATTCCAATCATGACTCTATCTCCTATGTTAGAGTTGGCGCATTTCTCTCTTATTCAGGTGATGGGTCCCTTAATTTGGATGTGATTAAGGCCTTGTTTGGGAACAGACTAATTTAGTAACTTTTTGATTATTTTGGCTAAAATATGAGCTAAAAAAAGCTAGTATGTTTGTGATGACTTTTTTACTTTTTACGAAAAGATGTGCAAAAAGTAAAAAAAAATAGAATCTTTGACTTTTTGGTATGAATTGTTGGTTTTTTTACTTTTTTAGTAACTTTTTGACTAAACTGGCCTTTTGCCAAACGAGGCCTAAATCTAGCATACAACCGATTATCTCAGAGTCAGGACTCACAGATATTATGATACTCGCGAAATGTGCTTTTTTTAGTTTAAAAAAAGGATAAATTACAAATATACTTCTGAGGTTTGCTTAAAATACGAATTGCTCTATGCGATTTGAAAAATTACAAATACTTCTCTGTCAAAATTTTTTATTTAACATAATTAATTGAAAACGTAAAATTTCTAATTGTTCACCTATATAATAATAAAATTATCTGAATTATTAATTGAAATAAGATTTTAATATTATTAAAAACTGTTAATTAACTTGATAATTTATTAATAAAAAGATTTATTTGTTATGAAATTAAAAACCTTAAAGGACATAATGTAATTTTTAAAACTACATAAATAATTTGTAATATAAGTAAACCTCAAAGGATGTGTTGTAATTTTTTTTAAAAAAAAGAAAAAAGAAGAAGAAGAAGAAGATGCAGTTCAATCTATAAGTGGTAGTTTAGTAGTTGTGATCCAAGGGGCAACTGTTTATCATAAGAACTTGAATTTGTTACTAATTTACTACTATAAATAGTCCAAATTAAAATAAACTCAGTTGCGATTGTTTACGGCTATTTTTGGGTAATTACAAATTTATCTTTTGAGATTTGATTAAAATATAAATCACTCCTGTAGTTTTGAAAATTACATTTCACCTCCTGAGAGTTTTAATTTCACAATAAATCACCAATTTTATTAATAAATTATCAAGTCATTAACAGTTTTTAATGATGTTATAAATATATTTCAATTAATAATTTAGTTAATTTTATTATTATATAAGAGAATAATTATAAATTTTTTTTTAGTTAATTATGTTAAATAAAAAATTTTAATAAGAGAATATTTGTAATTTTTTAAATTATAAAAAAACAATCTGTATTTTAAGAAAAAGGTATATTCGTAATTTAAGCCCTATTGTTTGAGTCAAGCCAAACCTTCCTATCCACCTACCCCCAACCAGCACATCCTATCTCTCTCTCCAATTACTTTGCGAAATCTCTCCAATATTTTTTTAAAATAATAACATATAAATAAAAATTATATAGAATGATGCTATAAAATTATAACCTTATTACTTTGAAATTTAAAAAAAAATTAAGATGTTTTTAATATTAAAATTATTACTACATATTATTCTGGTGAAAATTTTATTAAAATGCTTCTTAATATTAAAGTTGTCATTGATATATTATTTTGATAAATTTCTGAAAAAATAATACTTGGTTTAGTTAGGTTTTAAATTGAAAATTTAATTTAATAAAAACAAAACAAAAATTATTTGTTTCATATGATTTATTTCCTAAAATTTAAGTAGATGTGAGAAATGATTATAGAATCCAATTGAATCTAAAAATAAGAATAATGAGTTCATATTATAGAATTTGATTAAATAATAAAATTGTCTTATTTAAAAAAAAAAAAGACAAATGTTATAAGATAGTCGAAAGAAGTTTAAAATTCTTAGGTCATGTTTGATTCACAACACTAATAGTGAGGTATTAATAATCCTATCAAATTAGTGTGGTATTAACTATCCCACCCCTATCCCATTACTAATAATCCTACAAATTTGTTGGATTAATTATCCATTAGATTAATAATGCTAAACAAAAATGTCAAAACAAATATAGGATGATTGGGCCCACGAATTAATAATCTCAATCCCATGCTTTAATCCTTCCAATCAAACATGCCCTTATGTAATTGAGCGACATTAATAATTTTTTTCCCATTCTATTGATAAAGCTGGCTAGGTCTAATTTATAGTATTTATGTTTATGAATTTTAATTTTAATTTAAAAAAATAAATTATGAAAAACTCAAGGAATATTTTCCATTCTAAAAACATTTTGCAAAATTTTCTAGTGCCGAATTAGTGAAAACCAAAGCCCTCGTGAGCTACCATGTTCCACGTGCTCCTCTCTCTCTCTCTACCCACACTCTCTCTCCTCTCCCCCTGTTGGTAGCCCCCTCTCTCTCTCTCCATCTATATAAACACAACCCCCTCTCTACCCTCCGATAGTCGATATAGAACACCATTTCTTCTTCAAGCTCAGTTGATCTTCCACACCCATTGGTACGTACACTGACTCTGTCTGTCTCCGTCTCTGTCTCTCTCCCTCTCCCTCTCCTATCTATCTATCTATCTATCTATCTATATGTTTTGTGTGTATATGTGTGTATGTTGGTTGACCAAATCATAATTTTGGATTTTCTGATTTGGGTTTGGGTTTTACGTTTTCTCACTTGGGTTAATGATTCGAGCTCGTGTTTGTATCCTAAGCTTCGTGTGATTTTGGATCTTTGTTTGACTATTTGGCATTTCGACATACTCGATGCGATATGCTTTGATTTGTTGTTTAGTCTAGCATTTGGTGCTTTTAAATTACTGTCAGATCTACTTGTAACCGTAAAAAATTGTGTCTTGGATTTGGGTTTCGAGGTTCGACTTGTGTTACAGACATTGTTTACGTGCATTCTAGGTTTTGTTCTCACACTAATCGGACCGATCATCTGGTGCGTTTTGCTTTGCAAGTGTTGATTTGTTTCATTGAATTGATTGTGATTGGTAATCCTGTAGATTTACTTTGTTGAATTTTTTCAAGTTGTGTCCTTTGTCTGTACTAGTTCTATTTTTAGAAATTGTTGCAGAACAGAACAATCATGATACTCTGAAGCTGCTAAACCTGCATAGATTTGGACATCAACCCACATAACACGGCTGCGACATTTTGTTTTCCTCTTTAGGTTGTTTGCGTATACTTGCTTTTGCTTGTTTGGCAGTTGTACAGTAGGATCACATGGTATGTTCATGTGCTTGTTTCAAATGATATCTTTCTTTATTTATTTATATTTTATTTTTTCATAAGCAAAAGAAAAAAAATGAAATTTTTTAAAACACCCATCGTTTTCATTTTTGGTGTTTTCTAATAAGTGGGTTGTTTTTAGAAATTTTTCTCGAAAACAGTTTATGGAAAGAGTTCGCCAAACAAGTTTTTTATGTTTTCCATAAAATAAAAACAGAAACGAAAACACAACCAAACAGATCTTAGAGTTTGCATCATGCTTCCATCAGAGTAGAAACTTTGAACTGTTGGATCATTCTTTGCTGTTAGTTAATGCGAGCATATCCGTAATAACTCCTAAGTTTCTCTGTTTTTCCGATGGATCAATTTTATTCTTCCTTATTATTAGTGTGCTTGATTTATTGTTCAAACAACTTCCACTATTACTTGCATTAGGAGAAAATTATATGTTGACATTTTACCTGTGCACAGGTGTCATTAAGTTACACCATGGCTTCCGGACAACTTTTCTCCCGGACTACACAAGCATTGTTCTACAATTACAAGCAACTGCCCATCCAACGGATGCTTGATTTTGACTTCCTTTGTGGTGTGTATAATTTCTTGTGTTTCTGTTCATTTCAATATAAATATTTCCATTGTTTAATTGTTTTTTATATTAAGATGCTTTGATCTCTTGTATTTCCAGGGAGAGAAACACCTTCAGTTGCTGGAATTATCAATCCTGGTTCTGAGGGTTTTCAGAAACTCTTTTTTGGCCAGGAGGAAATTGCTATCCCAGTGCATTCAACGTGCGTACTTTCTTTCTTTATAATTTTGTTTCACTTTCCATACTCAAAATTTGAAGCTGAAAAGAGTAATTAAATGTGCTCCTAACAAGCTACTAAGGGATTTACTTTTGTTTGGTGAGAATGACTAGTATGCATGATCATCATCAAAATATTTGGAGAAAACTTGCATCTTAAATGTTTTACTTTTATCTTAGTCATGTCCATCAAAAAAAATAATTTTTTGATAAGATTATAGGTACACTTTTTTGGGTGGGTAAGATTATAGGTACATGTTTGTGCTTAAATGGTCAATTGTTGCAAATGGTTTAATTCTTAATTTTACATGTGGAAAAATGGTAAACAACCTTATTGTAAGTTTTGATTGATTGTTCTGTTAGGCTGCAGATGTCTTTATTTTAGCATAAATCTATGGTGTACCAACTCAATGCTGAGTTCAATATATACAAGTGACCAAAAAAATATATGCTTGTACAGCTTTAAATTCTGTATAGCATCTAAAACTGCTATTTATCTACCTCAATGTGGATCCAAAACATAAAAATCATGTATGTTTATGCAATAGAGCTAAAATATTGAAAATGTATTCTTACCTTCATTTGTTTTTTTTATATCCCAGCATTGAAGCTGCTTGCACTGCACATCCTACTGCTGATGTTTTCATTAACTTTGCATCATTCAGAAGGTAAGTCCTCATTTCTCTTATCATGTTGTGGTGGGCAGAAGCACTTTATTGCATCCCTTACTCATATTTAAAGTACTTTTGCAGTGCTGCTGCCTCATCTCTGTCAGCTCTTAAACAGCCAACCATTAGAGTCGTGGCTATAATAGCTGAAGGTGTTCCTGAGTTGGACACCAAGCAGTTGATTGGTTACGCAAGGGCAAATAATAAGGTAAATGAATGACGCGAAGTCTTTCAAAAAATTTGGGCATAATTTGTAGTCAAGTGCATTTTTAAAGCAGGCTGAGTTAATTAGAAGATATAAATGATCATTCTCTCAATTCATATATGGAACATATAACTGTTACTTCTCTTTTTTGTGCTTGATCTTCTTTTTGGATTCTTTATTGTCTAGCTTAACATTTTATCTAATTTTATAGTTGATCTTGTTGGCAGGTTGTTATTGGCCCAGCAACCGTTGGAGGTATTCAAGCGGGAGCTTTTAAGATTGGTGACACTGCTGGCACGATTGATAATATTATTCAATGCAAGCTGTATAGGCCTGGATCTGTTGGTTTTGTCTCCAAATCTGTGCGTAATCATTCATCGCTACCCTCTCTTTCTTTCTTAAGCTTACCCATAATATATAATATCTCCAAAGTAAAATATAGTCACTTACCAGCTGTATCTGGCACAAGAATTTCCTGGAAAAAGTTTAATAGATATTTTATATTTTGCTCTGTTTCTTTTAATATTGCACAACTTACCATCAACACTTAGAAAGGAAACAGCAAAAATAAACGGAGTTGCACAGATTACTATCATGACTTGGATTTATGTGTTCATTAAATTGCATAATGTATGACTCATGAATAGTCAATTTTTTTGCTTTTACCTCCTAGACTTATAGACGATGTAAAGTTGAGTTCTATTTATGTGGTCAAGGCTTGAGCTTTTGTACTTGCATAGAAGTTTATTGCCCTCAGTTGGAGTGTTATGCGGAAGAATAGCAATCCAAACTGCTTGTTTATGGTCGTTAGTAATATATTTTCTGTTCAATTACAGGGTGGCATGTCTAATGAACTGTACAATACAATTGCCCGTGTAACAGACGGAATTTATGAAGGTATCTATACGTGTTGGCTATTTTTTCCCTCTCTCTTGTCATGCACATTTAGGTTGGAATAAAAGTTGGGTGTTTTACAATTCTTTTAGGTATTGCGATTGGAGGAGATGTGTTCCCGGGCTCTACACTTTCTGACCATGTTCTGCGGTTTAACAACATCCCACAGGTACCATTGTCTGTACTCCTCGTTGGGAGGGTTCTGTCACAGAGTTGAACTTTGTGTGTCTATATTTTCTTCTCATTGAGAAAGTTACCTGCATAATCTGCATCAACGCATTGGGATCAACTTCACAATGTATGCTTAATGCCTTAACCTGAACAACAAATTATTTAAATGGTCTCAAAAGTGGAAATCTGCATCTTGCCTATTGCTGCTATTTTGTAAAAAGGATCCTAATATTGCTATTCAATTTTCTGTGGCATAATTTATTACAGATTTTTTACCATACTTAGCTGCCTTAACAGCTGATTGTAAAAATATTTGACTAGTACAAGTCGAAAATTTTCTTGTGAAGTTTATTTGTTGCTTGACTGCCACAATAAGCACTCAGTTGATGAAGATATTTGTAAATCTTTTAATATATTAGTCTCAGCCTCAAGCTTAAAGGTTACAAAGAAGCTAGATCTGAATTTCTAATTTTGTGTTTGGTTCTACTTTCAAGTACTAGAGCACCTACTTAGGCCAAGCTATTCTAGCCTAGCTTCTAAACTTCTGCATCATTAGATGTCATATAGTTATTGGTTTTTCTTACTTTCCTGTTACTTTTCTTTGTATTTTGGTTCCTATCCTTTTGCTGACTTAATTTTCTGATTTACTCAGATTAAAATGATTGTTGTGCTTGGAGAACTTGGTGGCCGAGATGAGTATTCCCTAGTGGAAGCCCTGAAACAGGGGAAAATCAGTAAACCTGTGGTTGCTTGGGTCAGTGGAACTTGTGCACGTCTCTTCAAGTCAGAAGTACAATTTGGTCATGCGGTGAGCTACTGCTAAATTTCCTTGGATATAATTATTGTTTATTTATTTTATTTTATTTTTGGTGTTATTTTCTAATTTTGCTCAACGTTGCTTAAATTAGGGAGCCAAAAGTGGTGGTGAGATGGAGTCTGCACAAGCCAAGAATCAAGCACTTCACGATGCTGGAGCTGTTGTCCCAACTTCATTTGAAGCATTTGAAACTATGATTAAAGAAACATTTGAGAAGCTGGTAAGCTGTTGCACATCTCAAACCCATTACTGCCATTATCTAGGCATTCCTCACTACCACCAGTTTTAGTAAATCATTTGCTTACATTTTGCTTAGGTTGAGGGGGGCAATGTTACTCCTATAAAGGAAGTTAAGCCTCCACAAATCCCTGAGGATCTTAATACTGCTATTAAGAGCGGAAAAGTCCGAGCTCCAACTCATATTATATCCACCATATCTGATGACAGAGGTATGATATATGCTATATATATATTGTGTATGGGTTTAGGGTTTTCTTTTTCTCTTATATATTTAGGTGCCATAACTGCTGTAACAATATAGAGAATTAATGCAATATTAATCTTTTGTTGTTAAACTCACACCATCTAGGATACCAGGAGGACAGCAGTCCTGAATTTCTGCTTCAGACTGGAAATAAACTCTGCTAAATCTGTCTTTTTATCTCTGTTTGCAGGCGAAGAGCCATGCTATGCTGGTATCCCAATGTCTTCCATTGTTGAACAGGGTTATGGCGTGGGTGATGTCATTTCCCTGTTGTGGTTCAAACGCAGCCTTCCCCGTTACTGCACAAGGTTCATTGAGGTCTGAATCACTTATTTATTTATTTTATTATTATTTTTATAACAAGCCACATTAAATTTTTTTTTTGTTCTGTCAATTTTTTTTTTTTTTTTTTTTCTAATTGCTTTTTGATATTTGAATTACTATATTGAGGTCTATGTTCTCACTATCATATGCGACCTTATCAGATTTGCGTAATGTTGTGTGCTGATCATGGTCCTTGTGTTTCTGGCGCTCACAACACCATTGTAACTGCAAGGGCAGGAAAAGATCTTGTGTCCAGTCTTGTTTCAGGTATACTCCTATTACAAATATTTGTTGAGATTATATCCTCTCAAATTACCAGACTGAATAATGTGAGGAAAACTGAAATGTGCTTCTGAAACAGGTTTGCTAACAATTGGTCCCCGATTTGGTGGGGCTATTGATGATGCTGCCCGATACTTCAAGGATGCTTATGACAAGGTGAGTTCTTGTGTAAATCAGAGATTACTTGCTGTTTGGTTACTTAATTTTTTCTGGAGTCTAAGATGTCAATGTGCTGTGTTTTGGCAGAATCTTACACCATATGAGTTTGTGGAAAGTATGAAAAAGAAGGGCATTCGTGTGCCAGGAATTGGACACAGGTATACAGCTTATTGAGTTCCTGCATTCTTTATTGACCTTGCTTCCAAAATGCTGCTACTTGAATCTAATTTGAGAAACTGTTTTTACTTTTTGTGGAAACAAAGGATCAAGAGAGGTGACAACAGAGATAAGAGAGTGGAGTTGCTACAACTATTTGCCCGCACTAATTTCCCTTCTGTGAAGTACATGGAATATGCTGTTCAAGTTGAAACCTACACTCTCACCAAGGCAAACAACCTTGTCCTTAACGTTGACGGTGCAATTGGGTCCCTATTCTTGGATCTCCTTGCTGGCAGTGGAATGTTCACCAAGCAAGAGATTGATGAGATTGTTGAGATTGGTTATCTGAATGGGCTCTTTGTGTTGGCGCGCTCCATTGGTTTGATTGGGTGAGTTTGCTTGCTCTTATGAATGACCTCGTAGAAACGGAGAATTTTAAAAGAAATTTATTTAAAAACTCTATCTCCATCGCTTGGCTAGATGTTTTCTATCTACCAAGTTCAGTAGGGGTTAGACTGCCTGTGTATGTATGCACAAGTGGGACCATTCCCTGCAAATATTTGCATATTCCTCAGTATCACTGTGATATTGTTCTCCGACTGATTCGTCTTTTTGCTGAAATTGCAGGCATACCTTTGACCAAAAGAGATTGAAGCAGCCACTATACCGTCACCCATGGGAGGACGTTCTCTACACCAAGTGAGAAATTTCCCAGATGGCGGCAGGGCAAATCTTTCCCGTGTTCCAACTTTGCATTTCCTTTTGAAGTTTTCAATATGCAATTTGCTGTATTGATTGTTCAGTAGTTAGATTAGTCACTCTCTCTCTCTCTCTGTATTGTTGCTAGTGCCAGGCTGAACACCATTTGTTAGTGTCAATGGAAATTATAATGGAAAAACTCTCCATTATCATAAGGTATGAGTTTGTCACCATCCAGAGTTCTTTGTTTCTGGTCTCAGGTAGAAATAAGAGACATTATTGTATTCTAGTTAGGTTTGTATTCAAACAATGAATGGTCATTTGTTGTACTATGAGCAAATTGAATGGGCCATTGTGGTAGCCTATCAAATTTTTGATGTCTTGTCATTGAACAAGTATATCAACACAAAAATTATCATAAAATCAAACACAATACCCATCAACAAATTTGTTTGGCATTGCATTATGTAAAACGTTTGTTCATTGAAATGGACAACTGGTCTGGTCAGTTGTCATTCTCAAAGTCTTGCCCCACCAAGAAGGTTGTTGAAGTCAATAAACAGTAGTGGCATGTTCTATTAAAAGGGGACTGCTTTGGACATGTTCTATCTCTGTCCTAAATTACTTCTAAATTAATTAATAATCATAATAATTAAAAATAAAAAAGTCTTTAACATTAAATTTTAATAAAAATACAAAAAGTGAAAATCACAATTAACCTAAAAAAATATAGGGAGCCCTACACTGAAAGCCCCTTTTTACCCATTTGAGGTAAATTGCCTTCAATTTTTGGGTTCCAAAGCCATACCTTATCTATACTTGTGAGGGGACCAAATATAAAGTTGAATTAAATATATAAAACAGTCCATTCTTTAATGGACCTGGGAATCAAGAAAATTTATTAAAAAATATGGAGGATCATATTATTTTTTCCCACGTGGCCCCAACTTCTAAGCACCTGTATCCACCAATCAGCAAGCCCACTTTTCTAGTGGCCTCACGCCATGCCTCTCCTCTGCCCACATGTCAATTCCAGCTCAGAAAATGAGAAGGAAAACACAAGAAAATGCCAAGAAAACCACAAAACCCAAAAATAGAAAAATGAAAAAGAAGAAGAGACAGAAAAAAAAGGAGGGGTCATGTCTCAAACAAACCAAAAATCAACTTATGTGAGTTGCTTTTCCACTGCCAAACAATACCTACAACTCCCACTCTCCTCGTAAATAGGAAAAATTATTTCTTGATTTAAAAGCGTGTCGTGGTTATAATCATAATTAATCATAAGTTATTATATATTTTTTATATTTTTTAATCACGTAATGTAAAATTATGAATGTCATTTTATTTATCAATCATAACATATTTAAAATATCACGTGATCGTGTCCCTTAGAGCATCTCTAACGGTAGTAGGCATTTTACCTATCTAAATATTACTATAAAGTATATATTTTATTTTGCCTATCAACTGTTTTATGTTTTTACTCCAACCATGCTCTTTATTTTAGCTATTTATTCAAATACTATTAATTTTATAGAATGCCATGTCAACAACAAAGATGGAGGGAAATGATCCTAATGATTGAATACATTTTGCCTAGCGTTGAAAGCTAGCTACATGTAGCTAGTGAATATGAGTTGAGCCAAAATGCCTAATCATATGTCTAGTGCATTGGAATTGAAAAAAGTGAATCATACTAGGCATTTTAACTAATAAGTATTATATGCCTAGTGCATTGGAGATGCTCTTATCACCAAATAATTTTTCTATAAATAAAAAAAAAAACCCTAGAAAATGACAAGAAAACTATAAATTCAAAAATAAAAGGCAGGTGTGAAAAAAAAAGGGCCATGCATGTCTTAAACAAGGGTTATAGATAATTTATTATCTAAATTAATATTAATTATCAAATTAAAATCAATTATAATTCCATCATAATTGCTTTAGTTACGAGGAGAAATCATTTATGTCTTAAAATCATATCTTAGTTATTACCGTGATTAATAATTTAAATTTATTTTTAAAAAGGTAAATTATTGATAAATCTCATTTAGAAGTGTTTTAACTCAAGAAATCCGTGAAAGAATATTTTAACTCATTTAGTCCCATGTATGTATAGTTTTATTCCATAAAATCTTTTTTCTTAATTTACATTATTTTTTTAGACACTTATGCACTTATATTTAATTTTGATACACTTATAAATATTTTTTGAACGGTTAGCAATTTTATGATGTAAACATTCATATTTTAAAATTCACATTGGTAGGAATGTAAAATTGGCCCGTGGGCGGCCCGAAACCTGTCCGCGAGCCGGGGCAGGCCCGGCTTGTTGACAATGTGAATATTCACATTGACATGTTAACATTCACATTAATAGGAGTGTAAAATTGGCCCGTGTCCCGTGGCGGCACGAAACCCCCCGCGGCCCATGGGCAGCCCGGGGCGGGCCCGGTCCGGCCCGTTGACAACGTGAATATTCACATTGACATATTAACATTCACATTGATAAGAGTATAAAATTGGCCCGCGCGCCATGGCTGGCCAAAAGCCCGCCCGCCACCCGAGGCGGGCCTTGCCCGGCCCGTTGACAATGTGAATATTCACATTGACATGTTAACATTCACATTGATAGGAGTGTAAAAATAGCCCGGGCCTCGTGGCTGCCCGAAACCCGTCCATGGCCCATGAGGGGCCCAGGGCAGGCCCAGCCCGGCCCGGCCTGTTGACAATGTGAATGTTCACATTGACATGTTAACATTCATATTGAAAAGAGTATAAAATTGGCCCCGCATCCCATGGGCGGCCAAAAGCCCGCCTGCCGCCCGGAGCGGGCCCGCCCCGACCCGTTAACAATGTGATATTCACATTGACATGTTAACATTTATATTAATAGGAGTGTAAAATTAGCTCGCGCCTCGTGGCTGCCCAAAACCCGCCCATGGGCGGTCTGGGGCGGGCTCGGCCTGGCCTGTTGACAATGTGAATATTCACATTGACATGTTGACATTCACATTGATAAGAGTATAAAATTGGCCAGCGGCCCAGGGCGGGCCCGACCCGGCCCATTGACAATGTGAATATTTACATTGACATGTTAACATTCACATTGATAAGAGTGTAAAATTGGCCCGCAGCTCGTGGGCGGCCCGAAGCCCGACTGCAGTTTGAGACGGGCTTAGCCCGACCCGTGACAATGTGAATATTCACATTAACATGTTAATATTAACATTGATAGGAGTGTAAAATTTGTCCGCTGCCCGAAGCTTGCCCGCGGCTCGGGGTAGGCCCAACCCGGCCCGTTGACAATGTGAATATTCACATTGACATGTTAAAATGCACATTGATAGGAATGTAGAATTGGCCCGCGGCCTGTGGGCTGCCCGAAGCCCACCCACGGCCCGGGGCAGGCTCGTTTCAGTCCGGGCCCGAGCATGTCCGAGACTCTAGGTTAGGGCCTAGGTCATCACTTTGAAGCCCGGTCCGACCCGGCCCATCGGCCCGCTTAAGGCCCATTCAAGGCTCGGTCCGAGGCCTAGACCGCCGGAGGCGCAATGTATTTTTTTTGTGAAAAATAATAAAATTTTGGTAGAAAAAATTAAAAAGAATTAATAAAAAATAGCCAGGCCCGCCCAAGCCCGACCTAAGCTCGAGGCTGAGCCCAAACCCACTGGCCCGACCCAAGGTTTGATCCATCGGCCCGTCCAAAACCCGAATACCCTTGTGCCAGGGCTAGGGCCTGGGCCTAATTTTTTGGCCCGTGGACCGGCCCGGGAAAGGCTCGTTTGGGCCCAAGCTCGAGCCTAGTCCGAGACCCTAGGCTAGGGCCTGGGCCATCACTTTGAAGTCCAGCCCGGCCCATCGGCTCGGTCCGAGACCTAGTGTCTTTTTTTGTGGAAAATAATAAAATTTTGATAGAAAAAATTAAAAAGAATTAAAAAAAATGGTCAGGCCTGCCCCGGGCCACCCACAGGCCATGGGAGGGTTTCGGGCAGTCACGAGGCACGGGCTAATTTTACACTCCTATCAATGTGAATGTTAACATGTCAATGTGAATATTCACATTGTCAACGGGCCGGGCCAGGCCCGCCCTGGGCCGCTGGCCAATTTTATACTCTTATCAATGTGAATGTTAACATGTCAATGTGAATATTCATATTGTCAACAGGGCGGGGCGGGTCAGCCCTGGGCCGTGGGCAGGTTTTGGGCAGCCACGAGGCGCGAGCTAATTTTACACTCCTATCAATGTGAATGTTAACATGTCAATGTGAATATTTACATTGTCAACGGGCCGGGCCGAGCCAGGCCCGTCCCGGGCCGTGGACGGGCTTTTGGTCGCCCATGGGCCGCGGACCAATTTTACACTCTTATCAATGTGAATATTCACATTGTCAACGGGCTGGATCGGGCCCCGCCCCGGGCTACCCATGGGCCGCGGGCGGGTTTCGCCCCACCACAGGACGCAGACTAATTTTACACTCCTATTAATGTGAATGTTAACATGTCAATGTGAATATTCACATTGTCAATAGGCCGGGCCCGCCCCGGTCCGACTTGAATTTTTCCGGGCACCCACGAGGATCGACATAGGCCGGGCTCTTACACATTGACGATATGAACATTCATATTGACGGTGTGAACATTCATATTAGGGGTATTTTGATAATTATGTCACCCATAGAACTTATTGAAACATAAGAAAATAATGTGAACTAAATGGAACATACATAGATGAAAAGGGTATTTTGGTCTTTTTATCTCAAATAGGACCTAATAGAATAGTCAAAAAGAATATGAATTGGATGGAATAAAATTATTAGAAAGTGAATTTATCAAAAAAACTTCCTTTTTAAAATCAAATGACCAAAAGTAAATATACATTTTTTAGATTTGGAATATCAAATAGTATTGTTTTATGGACTTGATAAGAAAAATTACAAAACAAAATAGAGTTGAAATCTTCATCCTTAAAAAAATTAACATACATGAATTAATATATTTTCATGAATTAATTTTTGAATAAATTATACTTGAAATTTTAATTCATATAATATTTAATCCCTATTATTCAATAATTTATTAGTTATATGTATTAAAAAATGACGTTGCCATTACTTTTATATGAAAATATATACTTATATATATATATATATATTTTTTTTTTTTTCTTTATGTTTTTGCAATATCTTTGGCCTATTTAACCTTACAGGAAAAGAAATCATTGTAATTATTTTAAAATTATGGGATTTAATGTGTGTGCGTGTGTTTTTTTTAAATCTTAAGAGAAATAATATAATTTGAAAAATCGTATAGTATGTATATATCATATACACCTTTAGTTACGACCTTTGTGCTATTGATTATGATGTAAGTATGATTAATTATGACACATTATAATATTACTTATGATGTTAATATAATATCAATTGTAACTCCTGAATTATAATATTTATAACGATTAAACTCCCCCAATAACATAACTTGAGTATTTCCCTTCTTTATCCTATTTTTTTACGACATTTTCATTGAAAACACATGCAAACAATAATATACATTCAACATAAAATTGTGAAAAAAAGAATATGTACAAAAAATAAAAAATAAAATTGTGAAAAAAAGAATATGTACAAAAAATAAAAAATGTACCACCCTTCCAAGCTTCTTGACTGACAACACCCCCATTAAGCCTCCGTTTGGGAAGTGAGTTGGCTTTTTGACTTTATGGTTTTTTTAGCTATTTTAACCTGGGTTAAAAAGCTTGGTTTGGGAAGGATTTTTTGACTTTTTGGCTTTTTTAACTTTTTTTGTGAGAGAAGAAAGTAATGATTATAGGTTGGATGTGATGTTTTATTTGTTATGACTAAAATAACCTATTTTATTTTTTGTGGCTAAAATAGCAAAAAAAAACCTGAAAAAGCCCTTGCCAAACAGAGGCTAAATAATATAATTTCCCATCAAACAAACAAAGATCAAAGCAAACCACTTTCTTTTTCTTGTTGAGTTCTCTCAGCGGCAAAGTGAGTGTACGCTTGAAATCTCTCACACCCCGTTCAACTCGTGATCGTTCTTAGATTGATAAATATTGAATACCCATTAGGGTTTTGTGATCCATTTTTCTGTTTACTTACTAAACCTAACCAAATACACTCTGAATTTTCCAAGAAAGTAGTGAGAAAGAGCAAGAAAATGGCTTCAGGAAGCAGAGTAACGCATACTAATCACAAGCAATCTCAAGCTCAGTCTTCAGGTACGAACAATGTTAGAGACACTGTCAGCAAAGCCGTAGCTCAGTACACTGTCGATGCTCGTCTTCATGCTGTGTTCGAACAGTCTGGTGAGTCTGGTAAGTTGTTTGATTACTCACAATCTGTTAAAACAACTACACAATCTGTGCCAGAACAACAAATCACTGCTTATTTGTCGAAAATTCAGAGAGGAGGTCATATACAGCCCTTTGGTTGTATGATTGCTGTTGATGAGGCCACTTTTCGGGTGATTGCTTACAGCGAAAATGCCCAAGAAATGCTGGGTCTCACTCCGCAATCGGTCCCGAGTCTCAAGAAACCAGAGATACTCACAGTTGGGACCGATGTGAGAACACTCTTTACTCCTTCGAGTGAAGTTTTGCTCGGAAAGGCATTTGGGGCACGCGAAATCACGCTATTGAACCCAATTTGGATTCATTCTAAGAATTCGGGGAAACCGTTTTACGCGATTTTGCATAGGATTGATGTTGGTATTGTAATTGATTTGGAACCTGCAAGGACAGAGGACCCTGCCCTGTCTATTGCAGGGACTGTGCAGTCCCAGAAGCTCGCAGTGCGAGCAATTTCGCATTTGCAATCACTTCCGGGTGGGGATATTAAGCTTTTGTGTGATACAGTGGTTGAGAGTGTGAGAGAGCTTACTCGTTATGATCGAGTTATGGTGTACAAGTTTCATGAGGACGAGCATGGTGAGGTTGTGGCTGAGAGCAGGAGGCCCGATTTGGAACCTTATATTGGGTTGCACTACCCTGCCACTGACATTCCTCAGGCATCAAGATTTTTGTTTAAACAGAACCGGGTTAGGATGATTGTGGACTGTCATGCCACATCAGTTCCGGTAATTCAAGACGAAACGCTTATGCAGCCTTTGTGTTTAGTTGGTTCAACACTAAGGGCACCTCATGGTTGCCATGCCCAATACATGGCTAACATGGGTTCAATTGCTTCTTTAGGCATGGCTGTTATAATTAATGTGAATGATGATGAACCTTCTGGTGGACGAAACTCGACGAGGCTCTGGGGTCTGGTCGTTTGCCATCACACTTCTGCTCGTTGTATTCCTTTCCCCCTCCGTTATGCCTGTGAGTTTCTAATGCAGGCCTTTGGACTCCAATTGAACATGGAATTGCAATTGGCTTCGCAGTTCTCAGAGAAACATGTTTTAAGAACACAAACCCTATTGTGTGATATGCTTCTTCGTGAATCACCTACTGGGATTATTACTCAAAGCCCCAGTATAATGGACCTTGTGAAGTGTGATGGGGCTGCACTCTACTACCAAGGGAAGTACTATCCGTTAGGTGTAACCCCTACTGAAGCCCAGATAAAGGATATCGTGGAGTGGTTGTTGGCTGCTCATGGAGACTCAACTGGTTTGAGCACTGACAGCCTGGCAGAAGCAGGGTACCCTGGTGCAGTTTCACTTGGTGATGCAGTGTGTGGAATGGCTGTTGCTTATATCACTTCAAAAGATTTCTTGTTCTGGTTCCGGTCCAACACGGCAAAAGAGGTCAAGTGGGGTGGTGCCAAACATCACCCAGAGGACAAAGATGATGGGCAGAGGATGCATCCACGTTCTTCATTCAAAGCGTTCTTGGAAGTGGTTAAGAGCCGTAGTTTGCCATGGGAGAATGCTGAAATGGATGCAATTCATTCTTTGCAGCTCATTTTGCGAGATTCATTCAAGGATGCAGAGGGAAGCAATTCTAAGGCTGTCATACATGCCCCACTTGTGGATTTAGAGTTGCAAAGGATGGAGGAGATCAGCTCTGTTGCACGGGAAATGGTTAGGTTGATAGAGACTGCAACAGCTCCCATATTTGCTGTGGACATTGATGGTTGCATAAATGGTTGGAATGCTAAGGTTGCAGAGTTGACAGGATTATCGGTTGCTGAAGCAATGGGAAAATCTTTGGTTCATGATCTTGTTTTTAAGGAATCAGAAGAAATTGTTGACAAGCTTTTATATAATGCTTTGAGAGGTAGTGCTCTTAAATCTAATGTTTATTAATTCTGCTAATTCTAGAAATCTATTAATGTGGTCTTTTCATACACCTTGGAAATGCAATATCCTATTTTTTTAAACTCTGAAAAGCATAAATCTCTTTATGATAGGATAGAATGAAGAATTGGAGAAGTAACATAAATCCCTTTATTTATTGTCGTATATGTATTGTAAAATACATCATACATGAGATATGTATTGAGAACAATACCGATTTACCTATACAGATATTGAATCGTAAGATACATATCGTGATTCATAAGATACTAACAACACTGTTTGAAACTGGTCATTTTATTGGGCTATGGAACAAGGACATTGTTGTAGGTGTTCGGAGTCTCTGAGTGGCCCACCATACCAACTTGGAAGTTAGATGAACTTCCTAGTGTTTGTGTTGGACACCAGAGAAATTGCTAAAATATACATCACCATCCATAGGTTAGAAGGTTTCAATATTTAGTGTTGGTGCTTTGCAATTTTGATAGTGATACACAAAGGCAAAGATGGCTTAGCTTTTAAGTGCATAATATAGGATTTTGGCTGGACTCTTGTATGATTGTATCACAAGGCTTTGGGGCTACTTTATGTATCAATAATAAATATTGATAATTTATATTGCCATTGTTCTATCACAATAATTTAACTGATACAGGTGAAGAAGATAAGAATGTAGAAATTAAATTGAAGACTTCTGGCTCAGAACAACATAAGAAGGCTGTTTTCTTGGTGGTCAATGCTTGCTCTAGCAAGGATTATACAAATAATATAGTTGGTGTATGCTTTGTTGGTCAGGATGTTACTGATCAGAAAGTGGTAATGGACAAGTTCATACACATACAAGGTGATTACAAGGCTATCGTACATAGTCCCAACCCGTTGATCCCACCTATATTTGCCTCAGACGAGAATACCTGTTGCTGTGAGTGGAACAATGCCATGGAAAAGCTCACCGGGTGGACCAGAGGGGAAAACATAGGGAAAATGTTGGTTGGAGATATTTTTGGCAGTTGCTGTCAGCTCAAGGGCCCTGATGCTATGACAAAATTCATGATTGTCTTGCACAATGCAATCGGAGGACAGGATACAGATAAATTTCCATTTGCCTTTTTCGATCGAAATGGAAAATATGTGCAAGCTCTATTGACAGCAAATAAGAGGGTTAGTATGGATGGCCAGATTATTGGAGCCTTCTGTTTCTTGCAGATTCCTAGTCCAGAATTGCAGCAGGCTCTGGAAGTCCATAGACTACAAGAGAATAAATGCTTTGCAAGGATGAAAGAGTTGGCTTACATTTGCCAGGAAATAAAGAATCCATTAAGTGGTATACGCTTTACTAATTTGCTTTTGGAGGCTACGAACTTGACTGAAGATCAGAAACAGTTTCTTGAGACAAGTGCTGCTTGTGAGAAGCAGATGTTAAAGATTATAAGGGATGTCAATCTGGATAGCATTGAAAATGGGTGAGTTTCTCTAAATTTGTTATTCTCAATAATAGATAAAGAGCTCAGATGCATAAATATAGGTTGCTTATTTTCATGTCTTTGTTGGACCTCAAGTACCTCTACGGCTATGTATAACATCTCTAAATCTGGTGTTTACCTAACAACCGTAAAGTATAACCAATCATCATATAAGTTCCCTTTTCTTATCCATGGGTTTTGGCTCATAACTCTGTGCTTTTATTCCTTCTCCATTGGTATAATTTTGCCAGTAAATTTAAATTTCTTAGCCCACAATTGTGTGATGGCTCTTAGAATCACATCTTATTTATCTGTTGATGTGACTTGAATCAATAGTTGTCTTTCTTTAAATGCACTTTACAATGTCCTATTGGAACCAACTCAATGTTTTCATTCCCATTTTGATCTAGAAGTGAACTGCATTCCTAATCTGGAGAAGATTTTGTAATTATTAGTATCAGTCTCTCTTTACTGCAAAGATTGGATAGTTGCCATTAACTGTTTACAGCCTGATTCTACCATTTAAGTCAGCTAGATGAATCTTCTTTTGCAATTTTACTTCTACTTTATGTTATTTATAACAGCCAGTCACCTACACTCAGTCTGTACACACTCACGCACGTCTTATTTGTTTTAACCTTTACATCAAGGATCTATTAACACTGAAATTCACCAAATGCAGATGTTGAGGAAACAAACACCAGTTGCTTGTTTGTATTATATCCAATTCCATTTCTTACTTTTCTCTCATGGGTTTTCCATGATAAATACCATTGTTCAGAGCTTATTGATATGAATATCTCGTTTATCACGTCCAGCATCATTTTACCAATGGGAAATGCATGATCTAATTTTGTAATTGTCTTCTGGTTGTAGTTCGTTGGAGCTAGAGAAGACTGAATTCTTAGTTGGAAGTGTCATAGACGCTGTTGTTAGCCAAGGAATGATATTGCTTAGGGAAAGAGGTCTACAATTGATCAGGGATATTCCAGAAGAAATCAAAACATTGGCTGTTTATGGTGATCAAGTGAGAGTTCAACAGGTCTTAGCTGATTTCTTGTTGAGTATGGTGCATTATGCACCTTCTCCAAAGGGTTGGGTAGAGATTCAAGTTCAACCAAGATTGAAGCAAATTTCTGCTGAAATAACTATGGTGCATATTGAATTCAGGTATGCAGCTTCAAATTGCCTACAATATTATTTGTAATGTTACGTTGACTGTTGTTGTAAGGAAATAAATTCTTTGGCAATTGTTATATCACTTTCCCTTCGTGATTTCATGAAACTGCAATTGAGTTTGAATTATGTTTATCTATCATGCCCATCAGAATAGTTGAGACTACTTCATCAGTCCAATTGCAGAGATAAAAAAGAAAAATTAGCATTCACAAAGTCACAAATAAAGAAATAATTTATAAAGAAATAAATAGAATACTTGGAGAAAGAGGTCTTAGACAAAGAATATCTTATATAGAGGAAGCTAATACAGAAAAAGTGACAAACCTGTAGAAAAAATCAATGACGAATAAGAGTAGCAAGACCAGGGGTATCCATGAACAGCAGTGGAGGAGGCCGATTAGGGCTGGAACATCTTCATTAACGACATCTCCAAGAGCAGTGAAACCATGGGGATTGGGTCTTGTAATGGTGGGAGGTGGTAGATCAGGGCTGGAACATCTTCATCAACATCTCCAAGAGTTGGGGGAGGTAGATTGGGGTTGGGAGGTGGATTGTGTCACAGAGAGAGAGAGAGAGAGCATCAACGGTGATGGAGCTGTGAAGGTGGTGTACGGTGGCTCTAGTGGAAGTGTTAAGAGGGACCGAGAGAAAGAGTCACTAGAAATTTTGAGAGGCATTGAATTCTAAGAGAATGAGAGGAACCAAGGTTATCGTGACTCTGTCAATAAAACGGTAAACTGACTGGTTCTTGTGGTTCTCCAATTTACATAACTGGAACCAAACCAATCTATCAAAAAACCGGACCAAACTGCACAGGTTGGACCGGTTTACCAGTTCAACCGTTTTTTTTTAAAACAGCCCTAATAGTGATGTGGCTCGAGATTTGTGGTCTTTGATTCTTCTTGTGGGTTTTCCCTCGGAAATTTGTGGAGCTTCTTCACTCTTGGAGTGTTGTGCTGAAGTGGGGAAAGAATGAAGACTTGGTGTTTAGTGCCTCTGGCATTGATGTCAATTGTGTGGGGAGAGCACAATAGAAGAAGTTTTGATAGGAGGGAAGTAGATTATTATCTTTTTTGTATAGGTGGTTTTCGGGTGCGATTAATCCATTATTGAACCAATTTTTTAGCTTTGTAGAGGTCTTTGAATATGTTTCTGATATATAGTTGATATAGACCTTTCATTTTTGTACACAGGTTACACCCGCTTGGTGCTCCTTTTAGTAAAAAAAAAACTTATCATTTCCTTTTTACACACTCAGTTTATATATAGAGAGAGAGTGATTACAAATCCTAATAAGGAAAACAAAAAAAATCTAAAATGAAAACAAAATCCTAATATTAAATGAAATTCTTAAATAAAACTAAGACTCCTAAAACTAGTAGAACAGCCGGGTTTCCTGATGCAACCAACACCATTTCTACAGGTTGAACAGGCCACCCATAGCCTATGGCTGGCCTGTTGACATAGCCAAAACAGCTCAAGGTTGAGATCGAGGAGAAGGATATTTTATGGGCACATAAGGCCACTCTAACCCATTCCGAAATTTGCTGGTTCAAGTATGTTAAAAAATTTGTAGGAAATATTTATGATATTTATGAATTATTGAACTAAAAAAAACCATATAATTGAGTTGCACAAAACAAATAGAAAATTGAATATAATCCGGGTTAAAAAGAAAATGGTGCCATAATGCCTACAAGCCTACAAGACAGTTATTTTCCTGCAACATAGGCTGAACAAATCTCTTGATCACACCCTACAACTCCAAGCAACTAGTGCTAATATTTTTAAAAACTAATGATGTAATTTCCCCTCTTCATCAAGCAACCTTGTCTTGCAACTTTTGACGTTGTTTGATTTTCTGTGTCTTGTTTTCATATCATCAACGAATGACCATATTAGGTCAGAAAATAACAAAAAATAGAAAAGACATACATTCTCAACTATAATGGATGTTCCTTCTAGTTTAGGAACCAGCAATGTTGTGCCCATCATAGGAATTGAACAATCTCACCTTCCAAATCTGTCAATTGTACTAGGATATGAACCAAGCCTCTTTATGCCAGATATAATGTATGTTCAGCAAATTAGCTCAGGCATTGATTCAGCCAGGATCAATGAGTTTCTCTTGTAGGGGGCCAGCCAAGTCTTTGCCATAAGTGACAGGGCAAAATGGAGTAAAGAACATCCAGTTTCTCTCAACTTAATTTGCCAAGCACACAACAGAGTTTGGTAGGGGGTTCTCCTTTGTAGCATCTCATTGGCGTTGACCATTCTAGGAGCAACCAAACTTGCAAAAGATTTCAATTTAGAGGGGCCTTAGCCATTAATGTAAAATCACCTTCTTGTCTCTTATGCAGGCGATTTCTTGTTTGGATAGCATCAAGTTTAGCACTGTGCATTGATCCATATGTTGGATGCTTTATTTTCAACATTGATTTGGTGTTTCCTTTGTCAAGAACTGTATACAGATGTCTGAAATCTAACCAATTAGAAATTCCATGAAATGCGAATCCTTTTGTTTAATCCTTGAAATATGAAAAATATGTATTTTTCATATTTTATTGCCTTGGACTTGTCATTTGTTTTTTCAAATTATAACAAGATTTCACTCCTATAATAACTTACACGTTTTCGTTGAAGAAAAAAAAACCTAAGGGAAGGACTGATTTGAGGATGAGGAATAATCCTTTTGTTTTTTGGGGCAATTTATCTGACTTGCTATTAAAGCAACAACTAAGTGTCATTTCTTATTATTTCTTTAAGAAGTCATTCTGATTTTTACTTTTTGAGATATTATACTTATCGTGGTGCTAGACACTCTTAATTAATTAATTAACTAAATTTATTTTTATTTTTTTGTTCTGGTGAAGGATTGTCTGCCCTGGTGAAGGTCTTCCTTCTGAACTCGTTCAAGACATGTTTCGTAGCAGTCGATGGGTGACTCAGGAAGGCCTAGGCCTAAGCATGTGCAGGAAGATTTTAAAGCTTATGAATGGTGAAGTCCAATATGTAAGAGAGTCAGAAAGATGCTACTTTCTAGTTATCCTAGAACTTCCCATGCCAAGGAGGGGCTCCACGAGTGTTGACTAGGAGCATTGCGAATCACCGGACTTCAGTATCTTGGCAAATCGAAACGGAGACACCACTTCCTACAATATCTTTGTGGACGGCTTGCATAAAACCAAATACGAGCTCTCACTCGTGCTGAAGCCTCACAAATCTGTTAATGGGTGTTCTCCGATCACACTTTTGGGGCAGTATTAGATCAACCGGAGACTAATATGGTGTAATGCTAAGAGATACTGAGAGCTTGTTATTTGAGATGTTTATAAACTTCCATGGACTAAAGACAGTTGACTGATCTCCAAATGGATTGGGTGGCGTTGTCCCAGCTGTAAGTTTGCATTAAATTTGGACTATAGTTTGTACAATATTTGTATAAATGTCTTCTCAAGTTTTGAAACAAACTGTGTACTATTAATTTCCGATGTACTTAAAAAAAAAAAAAAACTGTGTAATAACTACTGCTTTAGAGATGTACTTTCTTCCCTGAAATGCTGAAATTATTCCAACCCCGCCCCTCCATCCTCTACCCCTACCTTGGCTCTTTTTCATTGTGGAATAAAGCTGTCTTGCTCTAGTTGTTGAAATTTTTATGTGACAGGATATTCTGATAATCTCTCTCTCTCTCTCTCTCTCTCTCTGATATATTAATAGATTTTATATTATATTTTATATCTTTTCTAGTGGCAAGTCATGGACCAATTGTTACATTGGCTCTGTGTTTGGTGTAGCTTCTTGGGCAGCTTATAAAATTTATTTACAGTATTTATTTTTGAAATTCATTCTAGAGTTTAAATAAGTTTTAAAAAATTAATTATTGAGAAGCACATAAAGGATACTTTTAGCTTTTGTCTATGATTATTAGCTTTTAGCTGGTAAGAAATTGCACCAAACATGTCTATTGTTGTTAATGAATAGCTTGCTCAGAAACACTTTTGTAAACTACTTGCATATATATTGCAGAGTTTGAAGATGATCAGAATTGAGAACCAAACCCTATGCAACAGTGGATTTTAGTTCCTTGAAGGTTTGGGTGGAACTTGCTCCACTATTTGATGATTCTCCTTTTAAAGCCATCCCATGAATTTGATGCCTACTATCGCTCCCTCCTGTCTCTATCTCTTTATTTATGCATATGGTTTGGATATCATTTTATCTTTAATTGATACCTTTGATGCTTTGACTTATTCCCAGCTTTTCAACATATTCAAAGCTGAATATGTTGACAAAATGATCACTATAAATGGAAAGGTTAAAAAAATGAAAGATTTAAGTTGATATGAGATACACTAGTACAAAAAATATAAATTTATTTAGTTTAATTGAATATATAATTTTTGACAAAATAAAATAATAAAAAAAGATCAATGTAACTGATTTTAGTTAATTGTGAGATACAAAGTTTGGTTTGTTTTTCAACATATTCAAAGCATCAAAGGTATCATTTAAAGCTAGTTTGATATACATCCTAGTCAAGCATACCATAAAGAGATAGGGGGAATAAAATTCAGGGGATGGCTTTAAATGACATTTTAGGAACAAGTTTATTTCTTGGACCAAGCAGGCAGCCTAATGCAGTGATGGTGACCATCTCATAATCTGTTAGATTTGACTGATTTGACCAGCCAAACATGATTAATTATGGCTCAGTCAGTTGAATTTATTTTAAAATCATGTTGGAGACCATTAATTTTTTTGGCTCTAAACCTATCATTAATGAGGTGAAAAAGTAAAAATAAAAAATAAAAAATAGACACAATACATACTGTGGCAATGAGTGAGACTCATTACCACATCATTAGTGGTAGCTCTAATTAGAGCTCCCACTCATTTTTCTTTATTTTAAAGTCTCAGTTGACAAGTTAATATTTTAATTAAAAAATAAAAAAATTATTAAAAAAAATCAAAAAGCCTATAATTTATACCAAAAATCAAAGATTTCATTTTCTTTCTACTTTTTGTACATCTTTTCGTAAAAAATTAAAAAGTCACCTTAAACATAGTAGTTTTTTTTTATCTTATATTTTAGCCAAAGAATCAAAAGTTACTAAGATAGCATATTTCCAAACGAGGCCTTAGAAAGTTATTGATAATCTATGAGTAAATTCTAAAAACTTATTTATAATTTTTTCTTGATTTATCTAAATTATTTTTATTGCGTAAATTATAAGAATGAACCACAACGAACGGTTTGACATAGGCCCTCAAAATATAAACAAAAAAAAAAAATAATTATTTAAAAATTTTATTTACAAATATTATAATAGTTCAAGTCCTATCTAAGATTTTTTGAATCAATAAGTCTTATTTAATAAAACTGAGAATATTATTAGCTTTTTCTAATTTTTAAAACTAAGAACATTATCAATTTTGAATAGTAATGTTCTAGATAATTGTTTCACTAACTCATAAAAAAAATGAGCATAAGATTAAACGTTTTTACCTTTCTCTTTATTGATTTGATTCAATTATTCAATAAAACCAATAATATTATCAGTTTTTTTCAGTTTTAAAACTGAGAACATTATCAATTTTTTCATTTTTAAAAGTTTTTAGTTTTTTAAAAAAAAAAAAATATTCACTGTGTTTGGTTTGAGTTTTCTGGATTAAGTTTTTTGAAAACTGACTTTTTTGGTTTTTGTGTTTTTTTGTTTTTAGTGAATATTTTTTAAATTTTAAACATTTTTTTTACTTTTTTAGATGCACCTTACTTAGATGTATCTAAAAAGTAAAAAATTTGTGAAAAAATATTTTAAAAAATTAATAAATACATAAAAATATAAAAAATGTATTGAATTTTTGTATTTTTTTTTATATTTTTGGTATTTAATGAATTTTTAAAAGATTTTTTTTTACAATTTTTTTACTTTTTATATGTATTTATGTTAGGTGTGTCTAAAAAGTAAAAAAATTACTTAAAATATTAAAAAAAATTCAGTAAAAATAAAAAAACACGGAAAATAAGAGAGTAGAATTTTTTGAAAGTATGTTGGAAAACTAGAAACCAGGCAAAGTGATAGTTTTTTTCTTGACATAATTTTTTTTTTAGGTTTTTTTAATTTGAAAGTTGATATTTTAAAGTTTTGAAAACCAAAATAAACATCAAATCATCATATTCTTTTATAGATAATCATAAACGGTGAACAATCATTATTTGAAGGGCAATTCAAACTATTAAAAATTTAATGGGACTTGAAGGTCAAAAAAATCTTAATTAAGACATAATTCATAAATTAAGACTTGCGTGTAAATATTCCATAAATAAATAATAACCAAAGCAACTTATAGGCAACAAACAACACTTATATAGCCTTGTTTGAGATGTGGATTAACTTTTTGATTTTTTGATTTTTTTACTTTTGCTTGAGGTTAAAAAGTCTCGTTTGGGATGAACTTTTTACCTTTTTTGACTTTGTGAGAGAAAAAATAAAATGACTATGATTTGAACGTGATATTTTATCTTATTAATTTTTTAACTTATTTTACCTTTTTGCGAATAAAATAGCCAAAAAATCTTATGTCAAACAAAGTCATATATAGCTCTCTTTTGGGAAATGGGTTATAATCCATTTCCCAGATTATAACCCACTTCCATCTCTTACAAAAAAATTGATTATAATCAGTTTTTAACCAAAAAATTAATTATAACAATCTTTCCAAAATAGCCAATAGTGATGCCAGAAAACTAAAAAATAGAAAAGACCTCATTTGGCATGCGAGTGTTTTAGTTAAATACTTTCAAAAAAAATCAAAAAGCCTATAACTTATACCAAAAAGTCAAAGATTCATTTTTCTCTCTACTTTTTATACATCTTTTTGTAAAAAATCAAAAAGTCATTCCAAATATATTAATTTTTTTATTTCATATTTTAGTTAAAAAGTCAAAAAATTATTAAAAGAATGCGTTCCAAAACAAAAAGAACACATTTTGTAGAAATATCCATATATTGATCTATTTTGTCAATACAGTTAAAAGTTAATTTTTTAACTTTTTAAATCACATCATATTTCAATTTTTTTTATATTAAAAAAAAAGAAAAAAAAAAATTAAAAAACCAACTTTTAATCTACTCTCAAAAATATTATAAGTTAGATGGTTGGATGGACAAAAACAGATTAAAAAATTAATAAATAAAAATGTATTTTGTACAAGATAACACAAGATAAGATGCACAATGGAAATTTGTCGTCTGCCCAACTTTTATTAATCTAATCTGTTCCCAGTTTGATGAGTTTTTAGGTCAACTTGAGAGCTTTTAGATTATGAGTTTACATGACTGATGAATGAAGATAAGGATGTCCAATGTCCTTTGATTTAGACCTTTTCTGAGAAGACCAACAGGACTCATCCTAAACAGTTGATTAATTTCACAATTATTTATTTCCCTAGTAGATACTAATAATACAATAATAGTGCTTGGTTTGAATTTTTTAAAAACATTTTTTAAAATTCTATTTTCTTATTTTTTTAATTTTTTTTACTCATTTTTTTTAATATTTTAAGAATTTTTTTAAAAAATTTTAGATGCATCTAACATAAATACACTTAAAAAGTATAATTTTCCTGAACAAAATCTTTAAGAAATTCACTAAGGCCTTGTTTGGCATGATCTAAAAAAAGATAAAAAGTCAAAAAATCACTATCTTATTTAAGTCACATCATCTTATTTAAGTCACATCACCTCTCTAACACATCACTTCAAACTCAACCCATACCCAACCCATATTTCATAAAAAGTCAAAAAGTACACTTATTTAGATCATCTCATACCACCCCTAAATATCAAACATAAAAAAAAAATGAAAATTCAATATATTTTTCGTATTTTTGTATATTTATTATTTTTTAAATTATTTTTTCATAAATACTTTACTTTTTAAATATATCTAAATAATTTAAGTAAAGTATATCTAAAAAAATAAAAAAATATTTAAAATTTTAAAAATATTTATTAAAAATAAAAAAATACGAAAAATAAAAAACTTAATTTTTTAAAAATTAAATTCAAAAAATCCAAACTAAAACACTGAATGAGATTTTATTTTATTTTATTTTTTTTATTAATTATTAATTTTTTGTGGGGAAGTCATAGTAATGATGAGAGTACGAAAACACCATTGTCTCTATCAGTACCATAAATTGAGGGAGCGTGCAGTCCCAATTTCATGCTTGTACGCAAATTGTGTTCGGGCGAGATAAGGAACCTCCTGCTCCCCTTTCTTTTTTTTCTTTTCTTTTTTCATGCTTGTACCTTCTTTTTTTTTTCTTTTTTTTTTCTTTTTTTTTTTTTTTTTTTTTTGGGGGGGGGGGGGCATTGGTAAAAATAGGGAAAAAAAAAAAAGAGGAAAAGAAAAATATTTTAGCGCTCTAAGGAGTTCTAAACTATGAGTCTCATTGCGTGATTTGATATTTTGGTCTTTGTTTTGTTTTTTTTATTTTTTATGAAAAATTTAGTCTAACATCCCTCTCCAACTTTTAGTATTGAGAGAGGTCTATAATATTTCTTTTTGTAGTCTAAAGTCCTTCAATCATAGCATTTTTCCCTCTAAAACTAACTCTCTCTCTCTCTCTCTGTACATATATACAATCTTCATCTCTTTCTACGGAGATTGTGCAATTGATTGTTGGAATGGTTATAAAATTCTGGATAAAACCAGAATTTTTTCCTCAGTTCGGTCTATTTTTTAGGTGGGCCCCGAGTGTCGATTTACTCGGGTCAAAGTGGTAACGCGTTCTATGCCGCGTTGTGATTCACGTGGTATATTTGGTTGCTCAAAACCATTACCGAGTGAATAGGAAATTGAAGCCAAAGTGTGCTCCATGGAAATGGAGTTTTGGTGGAAATTCCTTAAGGTTGTAAATTGGCTTGTCCCACATTGTTTTGGTGGGAGGTTTTGAAAGGGTTTATAAGGCTTAGGGTGAGATACTTGGGGTGTGCCCCAAGGGGTACCCAAATTAAATTGGTTTGGATTATTTGTTCATCCAAACAGGGCCCTTCCCGGTTTCAAACAGAAATAAACTGTTTTGGAATTAATGCACACCCAAACAGGGCCCTTCCCGTTTTACTATCTGTTTGAATTGATTCAAATCTGTTTGAATTCAAAACCCAACAGGTATGATACCTGTTCAATTCAAAACCAAGAGCTACATACCTGTTTAATTCAAAATGAAGAGCCACCTTCACATCTATAAATAGGACCACCCTCATTTGATGTTTGCATTCAGAAATTTCGTATTTCACTTCTGTTTTCTATTCTTCATCTTGCTGCATTTTATTTTAAAAAAAAAAGAGTGTAAACACTTAGTGTGTTCGTAAGGCAAACAATTAGTAGTGCTGCTATTGTTTGTGGAAGATCATTTCATCCTGGGAGATAGACGTCCGAATTCTGAAAGCACCGTGGAGAGGACGAATCTGTCTTAAGGACACAGTGTTAAACACTGGACTTGATCAGAAAAATAATTCGAAGAAATTAAATCAAGTAAGTTATTTAATTACTTTCAGTGTTGTTTTTATTTGTTCATTTATTCAGATTTTAATTTTGTTTTTGTAACAAAATAAAATCTGTTTGTTTTTTATTTATTTATTTTTATTTCGAGTTTGATTTTTGTAATCAAACATATTCTCTCCTTTTTCTCTATTTCTTTTATTCTGGTTGTTGTTTTGTACACAACAGAATTAAATCCTTTTAAATACGGTGAAGATTGTCCAACAATCTTAAGACAGAATCCTTTTTGGGTATCTTCATTGTATTTAATTTTCTGTGTTTTCAAATTAATATTCTGGTTGGAAAAACAAATAGTGATTTATGCTATTTGACAGATAGTAGTAATATACTGTCTCTTTTCTTTGACAACTACTAGTAGTACGATACTGGTGTCATTAACAATTCAGAATATTATTTGGTATTACAGAAAATTCTTGTGATATTTTATTTTTCAAGTTTTAGTAACAAGGAAAATAAAATTATTTTGTTGTTATAATTATTTTCTGGTTTTAGTAACTAGAAAATTAATTTGTGTTTTAATATTTTCTGATTTTTGTAATCAGAGATTATGGCTACTACAACTGAAACTGCATCTGGCAGTGGTACTCCTATTGTTACACCTACATCGGTCCCTATCCAGAACCATGTTCATGTACCAATCAATCATGGAGAAAAACCGGAAAAATTTAATGGTACCGAGTTTAAGAGATGGCAGCAGAAGATGCTGTTCTATCTTACAACTCTTAATTTGGCCCGGTTTCTCCATGAAGAGGCTCCAGCACTTAAAGAGGGTGAAAGTGATCGGCAAGTTGTTGCCGCTGTAGATGCTTGGAAACATTCAGATTTCCTGTGCAGAAACTACATCCTAAATGGCCTTGACAATATGCTGTATAATGTATACAGTCCTCTAAAAACAGCAAAAGAATTGTGGGATTCTTTGGAGAAGAAATACAAGACAGAAGATGCCGGCACGAAGAAATTTGTCGTCGGTAAATTTCTGGACTTTGTTATGGTAGACTCCCAAACGGTAATATCTCAAGTTCAAAGTTTTCAAATAATTTTGCATGATATTCATTCAGAAGGTATGTCTCTTAGCGAGTCATTCCAAGTCGCAGCTTTAGTGGAAAAGTTACCACCGGCTTGGAAAGATTTCAAAAATTATTTAAAACATAAACGCAAAGAGATGACTATGGATGAATTGATTGTAAGGTTAAGAATTGAAGAAGATAACCGAAAGGCTGAAAAGAGGAATGGGAAAAATCCCATTGAGTCCAAGGCAAATGTGGTTGAACAAGTTCATAAACCACATAACAAAAAGAGAAAGTTTACTGGAGATGGTCCTAAACAAGGCGATAGTAGCAAGAAGTTCAAAGGAAAATGCTATAACTGTGGCAAAACTGGACATCGAGCTTCTGACTGCCGCCGCCCTAAAAAGAATCATGGTAGTACAAGTAAGAAGACCACCAATCAGGCCAATGTAACAGAATTGGATTACATCTCTGACGGAGTAAATGACATCAACCTTTCTGCTGTGGTGTCTGAGGCTAACTTGGTTGGAAATCCCAAAGAGTGGTGGGTTGACACTGGAGCAACTCGTCACATATGTGCGGACAAGAAGATGTTCACTACCTACAATGAGGCTGCAAATGGTGAACAACTTTTCATGGGAAATTCTTCTACTTCTGCTGTGGCTGGACAAGGGAAAGTAATCTTGAAGATGACATCAGGGAAAGAACTGACCCTCAACAACGTACTACATGTACCTGACATCCGGAAGAATTTAGTTTCTGGGTCTTTGTTAAGTAAAAATGGTTTTAGGCTTGTATTTGAGTCTGATAAGTTTGTATTAACAAAGAGTGGTATGTATGTTGGTAAGGGATACATGAGTGATGGTCTCTTTAAGTTAAATGTAATGACAGTTGTACCGAAAGTTGCTATGAATAAGAATAACACATCTTTTGTTTATATTCTTGAGTCAAATTTATGGCATGGTAGATTAGGACATGTGAATTTTGATGCTTTGCGTAGATTAATTGGTTTAGATTATATACCAAAGTTTGAAATTAATCCTAATCATAAATGTGAAATTTGTGTAGAAGCGAAACTAACTAAGGCTCCATTTAAATCGGTTGAAAGAAAAACCGAACCTCTAGAATTAATTCACACTGATGTATGTGATTTAAAGTTTATTCAAACTAGAGGTGGCAAAAAGTATTTCATAACATTTATCGATGATTGCACAAGATATTGTTATGTTTATTTACTTAGAAGTAAAGATGAAGCCTTAGAAATGTTTAAACTCTACAAAACAGAAGTTGAAAATCAACTTGGTAAAACCATTAAAATGGTTAGAAGTGATAGGGGTGGTGAATATGATGCACCATTACATGAATTTTGTGCACAACATGGCATTATTCACCAAACTACAGCCCCTTATTCTCCACAGCAAAATGGAATTGCTGAAAGGAAGAATAGAACTCTAAAAGAAATGATGAATGCCATGTTACTAAGTTCAGGCTTACCACAGAACTTGTGGGGGGAAGCAATATTGTCTGCTAATTATGTTCTTAATAGAATACCCCACAAGAAAACCAAAAGCATTCCTTATGAATTGTGGAAAGGTCGACCACCTTCCTACAAATACTTAAAAGTGTGGGGGTGTTTGGCAAAAGTTGAAGTACCTGTTCCTAAAAAGACTAAAATTGGACCAAAAACAGTATATTGTGTGTTTATTGGTTATGCTCAGAATAGTAGTGCATATCAGTTTCTGACTTATAAATCAGATATACCTGATATAAATGTGAACACTATTATAGAGTCAAGGAATGTTGTGTTTTTTGAACATGTCTTTCCTTACAAGAAAGGACAGGAATTAAGTTCACAGAAAAGAACTTATGATTGTACACAAAGTCAAGAGACTAATGACAATCAAACACAAGAGACTAGTAATAGTCTCGACCAACAGGATTTAACTAATGATGAACCAAGACGAAGTAAAAGAGCGAGAACATCAAAATCCTTTGGTCCAGATTTTCTGACATACTTGTTAGAAAATGAACCTCAAAGCTTTAAGGCAGCAATGACAGGTCCTGAAGCACCTTTGTGGAAAGAGGCTGTTAATAATGAAATTGAATCCATTATGCAAAATCATACTTGGGAATTGGTGGATCTTCCACCAGGTTCTAAACCTCTTGGATATAAATGGATATTCAAGAGAAAAATGAAAGCAGATGGTTCAATTGACAAGTATAAAGCAAGACTTGTTGTTAAAGGTTACAGACAAAAGGAAGGTCTGGACTATTTTGACACATATTCCCCTGTGACAAGAATAACATCCATTCGCATGCTTATTGCTATAGCAGCGTTGTTTAATTTAGAAATACATCAAATGGATGTTAAGACAGCTTTCTTAAACGGTGATCTAAATGAAGAGATCTATATGGAACAACCCGAAGGGTTTGTAGTATCAGGACAAGAAAAGAAAGTTTGTCGACTTGTAAAATCCCTTTATGGATTAAAACAAGCACCTAAGCAATGGCATGAAAAATTTGATCATGCAATGCTTACTAATGGGTTTAAGATAAACGAATGTGACAAATGCGTCTATGTTAAAAACACTGACCAAGGATATGTCATAGTTTGTCTTTATGTGGATGACATGCTTATCATTGGAAGCAGTCAAAACATGATCAAATCAACTAAGCAGATGCTTAACAAAAGATTTGATATGAAAGATATGGGGGTCGCAGATGTTATATTAGGAATGAAAATTACTAAAACATCTGACGGATATGCATTATCTCAATCTCATTATATTGAGAAAATTCTTGATAAATTTATCAAGGATGATTTGAATTTAGCTAGAACACCTGTAGACATCAGTCTTTATTTATCAAAAAATAAAGGTGATGCAGTGTCTCAGTTAAAATACTCCCAAATCATTGGAAGCCTAATGTACCTAATGAATTGTACTCGTCCTGATATAGCTTATGCTATAAGTAAATTGAGTAGGTACACTAGTAACCCTGGAGAAGACCATTGGAAAGCGATCATTCGAGTTCTTAGATATCTAAGATTTACTCGTGATCATGGTTTGAACTTTACTCGATATCCAGCAGTACTAGAAGGCTATTGTGATGCCAATTGGATATCGGATACTAAAGATTCAAAATCCACTAGTGGATATGTCTTTACTCTAGGAAGCGCTGCTGTTTCTTGGAAGTCCACGAAACAAACTTGCATCGCACGATCCACAATGGAATCCGAGTTCATTGCTTTAGACAAAGCAGGTGAAGAAGCAGAATGGCTTCGTCACTTCTTAGAAGACATTCCAATGTGGCCAAAACCTGTGCCAGCTATTTGCATTCATTGTGATAGTCAATCTGCAATAGGCAGGGCACAGAATCACATGTATAACGGTAAGTCACGACATATACGTCGTCGACATAATACCGTAAGGCAATTGTTGTCAAACGGAATAATCTCAATAGATTATATCAAATCTAAAGAGAATATTGCAGATCCGTTAACAAAAGGTTTGACAAAAGAGCTAGTGTATAGTTCATCGAAGGGGATGGGATTAAAGCCTATTACATAAGAGTCGTCATAATGGTAACCCTACTTATATGACTGGAGATCCCAAGAACTAAGTTCAAAGGGACAACTAAGTTATGTATGGCTCGCCAGAAATCACCAAGGGATTAAAATTCCTACCCATTCCTATGGTGAGAGTGATATCTGCAACATATGTTGTCTGCAGGGGTATAAGGATAAGCTTTGCTTTTAATGATTACTTATATCTTGATTAAGGCATAAAATCAAGACGAGTATAAAGAGATACTCACAATAAGAATCACCTATATGAGTGTTGAACTGGGGCCGGTTCTATGAGAATGCAAAGGCTAAATTCTCTAGAAACACTTATGAAAACCAGGCGCGTTCAAGGCCAAAATGAACACAACAGTGAGAACCACGATGTGTTAGAAGATATTTTGTGTGAAATCTATTTTCTTGGCTTACACAAACGGCTGAACAATTCAAGGCATCGCGTCCATTGGTTAGCCAGTAAGTCCGATAGGTTATCACTAGGGAAGGTTCAAAGCCGAAAACTACCTATCCTGATGCAAGATATTTTCGACTTATACTCTTTCGTTAAAGTCTGCATTTTGTTGCATTTCCGTTGTCATCAAATTCCATTCATGTGGGGGATTGTTGGAATGGTTATAAAATTCTGGATAAAACCAGAATTTTTTCCTCAGTTCGGTCTATTTTTTAGGTGGGCCCCGAGTGTCGATTTACTCGGGTCAAAGTGGTAACGCGTTCTATGCCGCGTTGTGATTCACGTGGTATATTTGGTTGCTCAAAACCATTACCGAGTGCATAGGAAATTGAAGCCAAAGTGTGCTCCATGGAAATGGAGTTTTGGTGGAAATTCCTTAAGGTTGTAAATTGGCTTGTCCCACATTGTTTTGGTGGGAGGTTTTGAAAGGGTTTATAAGGCTTAGGGTGAGATACTTGGGGTGTGCCCCAAGGGGTACCCAAGTGTTTTAGAGGGAGAGGTTATGGGCAAAATGGGCTAGACCCATTGGACCCAAAAATCACCACACACGCGCGCGCGCGCCGCCGCCGCCGTCCGTCCGGTCGGTCGGGCGGGCTGGGCTGGGCTGGGCTTGGGCTTGGGCTTGGGCGCGGGTGCGTGGTGTGTGGTTGGGCTTCTAATCTTTTTGGGCCAAAAACATTTGAATTTAATTTTATTTTTTATTAAAATAAAATCCATAATTCAAATTAAATTGGTTTGGATTATTTGTTCATCCAAACAGGGCCCTTCCCGGTTTCAAACAGAAATAAACTGTTTTGGAATTAATGCACACCCAAACAGGGCCCTTCCCGTTTTACTATCTGTTTGAATTGATTCAAATCTGTTTGAATTCAAAACCCAACAGCTATGGTACCTGTTCAATTCAAAACCAAGAGCTACATACCTGTTTAATTCAAAATGAAGAGCCACCTTCACATCTATAAATAGGACCACCCTCATTTGATGTTTGCATTCAGAAATTTCGTATTTCACTTCTGTTTTCTATTCTTCATCTTGCTGCATTTTATTTAAAAAAAAAAGAGTGTAAACACTTAGTGTGTTCGTAAGGCAAACAATTAGTAGTGCTGCTATTGTTTGTGGAAGATCATTTCATCCTGGGAGATAGACGTCCGAATTCTGAAAGCACCGTGGAGAGGACGAATCTGTCTTAAGGACACAGTGTTAAACACTGGACTTGATCAGAAAAATAATTCGAAGAAATTAAATCAAGTAAGTTATTTAATTACTTTCAGTGTTGTTTTTATTTGTTCATTTATTCAGATTTTAATTTTGTTTTTGTAACAAAATAAAATCTGTTTGTTTTTTATTTATTTATTTTTATTTCGAGTTTGATTTTTGTAATCAAACATATTCTCTCCTTTTTCTCTATTTCTTTTATTCTGGTTGTTGTTTTGTACACAACAGAATTAAATCCTTTTAAATACGGTGAAGATTGTCCAACATTGATCACCAACTACAAGATTGCTCGTTGCATAGTATTGTTTCAACGCATCCAATCGAGAACACATATGGGTCAGCTCCAGCTGCCGAAAAATCACCCATCTTGTTGGAATTGTTAGTCGAGAACACGTCTGACCAAAAATTCTCGTCCATCTTGGGGAAGTTGTCGAATGAATCAATGTCCATGTAAGAGGTGGTGGTAGTGGTGGTGTTGTCAGTACTGGTGGTGGTGATGGAAGAGATTTCACTGGCTAAATTTTTTGGCTTTGAAGCCTCATTACTGGAGTTGGATAAGTCATGGTGGGTTTTTCTGGTTCTTTCTCCGTGACTTGATCATTTTTTTGGATTTTGATGGAGGAGTGTGGTGGTTTGATTTCCAGCTCTAGCTGAGTGGGCTACTTTTGTTTGAGTCTCTTTTTCAAGTGGATATGCCACATTTTTTATTTTGTTGTCGGTTCGTCCTGGTAATCTTGCTGCAATGGCTGACTATTTGTAATTGAAAGTTTGTTTGAAATGGTTTTGGAAAAAATCAAATTTTTCCTCAACTTTGATATAATTTTTAGGTGGGACCCATGCGCCAAAGTTGACGGGTCTAAGTGATAACACGTTCTATGCTACATTGTGATTCACGTAGTATATTTGGTTGCTTAAAACCATTATTGGGTGAATGAAAAATTAAAGCCAAAGTGAGCTCTATTATAAACAAGTCCCTCATTTAGTTTTTCATTTAATTTTCGTCCTCAATTCTGCGGTTGTTCTCTCTGCATTTTGCTGCATTATTTTCCTATGAGAAAGAGTGTAAACACAAAGTGTGTTCTCTGTGTGAATAGTTTTTAGTGTTGCTATTATTCACTGTTGATTATTTTATCCTGAGAGATATACGTCCATAATCTGAAAGCACCGTGGAGAGGACAAATCTGTCTTAAGGATACAGTGTTAAACATTGGATTTGATCAAAAATTTGTTTGACAAATAAATAAGGTAAGTAATTAATTTACTTTCTGTTCTATTTATTTTTATCAGATTTTGATTTTGTTTTTGTAACAAAATAAGAATCTATTATTTTATTTTATTTTATATACTGTTTTGATTTTTGTAATCAAACAGTTTCTCTCATTTCTTTAATTCTTCGAATACAGTAAGATTGTCCAACAATCTTAAAACAAATTTATTCTCTGTGTCTTCATTGTATTAGTTTTCTGTGTTTTTACAAATTGATATTCTGGTTGGAAAATACAAATAGTAGTCATATACTGTTTGATAAATAGTAGTAATATACTATTTATTTTCTTTAGCAAATAATAGTAATATACTGTTTACCATTAACAATTTCAGAATATTATTTTGTATAGCAGTGTTACAGAAAAATAGTGTATAGTATTTTATTTTTTTGGTTTTAGTAACTAGAAAAGTAAAAATTATTTTATTATAATTTATTTTGTGGTTTTAGTAACTAGAAAATTAATTTGTGTTTTGATTTTTCTAATTTTTGTAATCAGATATTATGGCTACTGCAACTGAAAGTGGTACTCCAATTGTTACAACAACTCTGGTCCCTATCTAGAACCATGTTCAAGTTCCAATAAATCATGGAGAAAAATCAAAAAAAATTAATGGCATTGAGTTTAAAAGCTAATAGTAGAAAATGTTGTTCTATCTCACAACTCTGAATCTTGCTCGGTTTCTCCGTGAAGAGGCTCTAGTACTTAAAGAGGATGAAAGTGATAGGCAAGTTGTTGCCACTGTAGACGCTTGGAAACATTCTGATTTTCTGTGCAAAAACTACATCCTTAATGGCCTTGACAATATGCTGTATAATGTTTACAGCCCTCTGAAAACAGTAAAAGAATTGTGACATTCCTTTTGTCTGTAATCTTTTACCACAAGTCTTGCTTTATACTTGTCTATTAAACCATCTGTTTTCATTTTTCTCTTAAATATCTATTTATATACAAGAGGTTTAAAACTGGGTGGAAGATCCACCAATTCCCAAGTATGATTTTACATAATGGATTCAATTTCATTATTAACAGTCTCTTTCTACAAAGGTGTTTCAGGACCTGTCATTGCTTCTTTAAAGATTTAAGGTTCATTTTTCTAACAGGTATGTCAGAAAATCTGGACCAAAAGATTTTGATGTTCTTACTTTCTTACTTCATCTTGGTTCATCATCAGTTAAATCCTGTTGGTCGAGACCATTACTAGTCTCTTGTGTTTGATTATCATTAGTCTCTTAACTTTGTGTACAATCATAAATTTTTTTATGTAAACTTAATTCCTGTCATTTCTTGTAAGGAAAAACATGTTCAAAAAACACAGCATTCTTTAACTCCATATTAGTGTTCACATGTACATCAGGTATTTCTGCTTTATAAGTCAGAAACCGATATGCACCACTATTCTGAGCATGACCAATAAACACACGATCCACTGTTGTACCACGATGTGTCAGAGGATATTTTGTGTGAAATGTATTGTCTTGGCTTGCACAAACGGCTGAAAAATTCAAGGCATCGCGTCCATTGGTTAGCAAGTAAATCCGATAGGTTATCACTAGGGAAGGTTCAAGGCCGAAAGCTACCTATCTTGATGGAAGATATTTTCGACTTATATTCTTTCGACAAATTCTACATATTGTTGCATTTCTGTTGTCATCAAATTCGATTCACGTGAGGGATTGTTAGAAATGGTTTTGGAAAAAATTAGATTTTTCCTTAACTTTGGTCTAATTTTTAGATGGGACCAATACGCCAAAGTTGGCGGGTCTAAGTGGTAGCGCGTTCTATGCCGCATCGTTATTCATGTAGTATATTTGGTTGCTCAAAACCATTATTGGGTGAATGAAAAATTGAAGCCAAAGTGAGCTTTATGGAAATAGTATATTGGTAAAGTGTCCTTAAAGGTTTGAATTAAAAGTTTGTCCCACATTGGTTTGGTAGGTAAACTTTTGTGGGTTTATAAGGCATAGGTTTGGAACTTGGGGAGGGCCCTAAGGGGTACCCAAATTTTGTGGAAGGGTGAGGTTATGGGCAAAGTAGACTAGACCCATTGAACCCAAAATAAACACTAGCGCGTCGTTGTCCGGGCAGGCTGGCCTGGGCCCGGGCGTGGGTGTGTGGTGTGAGGTTGGGTTGGGCTTGTCCGGCCCAATGCTTATCTTTTTGGGCCAAAAACATTTTGGATTTTTATTTTTCTAAAATTAAATTCTTATATTTTTTGAATTTAAATTTTGAAAACAATTCCAAAATGATGTCCAGATTATTCCTACACCCAAACAGGTCTATAGCTTTCCAATACAAACCGAACAAATTCAGTTATCTGTTCAAAATTCAAACCAAACAGGTTGTATCTGTTCAAACAGTGCCAAACAGGTACGGTACCTGTTCAAGCAGATCTGCTACTTGTTGGATTCAAACAGAACGACCACATTTACACCTATAAATAGACAAGTCTGTAATTTGGTTTTTCACTTAATTTTCGTCCTCAATTCTGTTGTTATTCTCTCTATATTTTGCTGCATTATTTTCTTATAAGAAAGAGTGTAAACGCAAAGTGTGTTCGCTGTGTGAATAGTTTGTAGTGCTGCTACTATTCACTATTGATCATTTTATCTTAGGAGATAGACGTCTATAATCTGAAAGCACCGTGGAGATGATAAATCTGTCTTAAGGACACAGTGTTAAACATTGGACTTGATCAAAAATTTGTTTGGCAAATAACTAAGATAAGGAATTAATTTACTTTCTGTTTTATTTATTTTTATTAGATTCTGATTTTGTTTTTGTAACAAAATAAGAATATTTTGTTTTATTTTATTTTATATACTGTTTTGATTTTTGTAATCAAACACTTTCTCTCATTTCTTTAATTCTTCGAATACAGTGAAGATTGTCCAACAAGATTATATAAATATTTGAATTAGTTGAATTAATATATTAAATATTGTTATTCACAGTATTAAAAATCTGTTCTTTATAAGTGCATTGAACTCTCTATTTCCAAATTTTTTTATCTTAGTATCTTATCACACTTTTAATCATTAGATTATACCTTAAAATGCCCCGTAAATATTCTAATACACTAAAATCAATCACATACCTGTTTTCCAACATTTCAGGCAACTTTATGATGGTTTCTCCTCTTCTTCGCTGAAGTGTCCTCGTTTAATGTCTGGCGTCAAGTAATTCGCCCATTAGAGCTTACAACTCTTCCCACACCTTAATAAACCTAATCAGAGAAATTAAGCTTCTGTTTGGGAAGCAAGATTTGGGCTAAAATAGCCATATAAGACAAAAATAGGCTATTTTAGCCCAATAAGACAAAACATTACATCCAACCTATGATTATTACATTCTTTCTCTCACAAAAAAATCAAAAAAGCTAAAAGCTCTTCCCAAACCAGGCTTTTTAGCCCCAGGCTAAAATAGTCAAAAAGTCAACCCACTTTTCAAACGGAGGTTTAAAGTTATAGACATGCAAACCAAAGAATTTTTCTAGATAGTGGAAAATCCAGAGAAATTTGGAGAAAATTTCTCTGGAGTGTGAGAAATCCAGAGAAATTTGGAGGGAAGTCTAGAGAAATTTAGAGAGAACTTTTCTGGAGAGTGGGAAGTCCAGATAAATTTGGAGAGAAGTCCAGAGAAATTTGGAGAGAATTTCTCTGGAGAGTGAAAAGTGCAGAGAAATTTGGAGAGAAGTCCAGAGAAATTTGGAGAGAATTTCTCTGGAGAGTGAAAAGTGCAGAGAAATTTGGAGAGAAGTCCAAAGAAATTTGGAGAGAATTTCTCCGAGGATTAAAATTTCTCTGGATCTATATGTGAGGGACCTTAGATATTATGAAAATATTTAATGTCCTTTATGCTATAAAATCTTAATATCAGGGACTCAAAAAAAAAAAATTTGAGTTGCCACATCAGTAGAGCTCTGATTAGAGCTCTCCTATTAGAACTCTTAATCACTAGTGCAAAATTAGAAGAGATGAAACATGGGGACTTGGAAGAAGAAACAAGGACAGACATTTAAAAAAAAAAAAACTGGTTTAATTTTAAAATTATAATTTAAGTGTGAAGTTGTGTTTTGAAAGATAAATTTTTGAAAAGAGAAAACTTGTTTTATTATGAGTTTTGAAAAGAGTTTTGAATTTTGAGCTGTATTTTAAAATTGGTTTGGGTTTATTTTTTTAAAAAATATTTTTAAAAAAATTATTTTATTTTTTTAGGATAAATATTTTTTTATTGCAAATATTTTTTTTATTTTTTTAATATATGTTGTATTTTCCATATTTGTGTGTTGTATTTTTTTAAATATTTTAATTATTTTTAAAGATTTAAAATTTTAATTTTTTTATTTTAAATATATAATTTTTATTTTAAAAGTTTTATTTTTTATTTTAAATATATTTTTTATTTTTTCCATATTATAAATATATGTTTTATTTTTTTATTTTTAAAATTTTTTGGATTTTATTTTAAATATTTTCTTATTAAAATATTTAATATTTTAAAAATTTTAAAAAAATTTAGATCGTCTATATATATTTAAACCATAATAAATTATTTGGGTAATAATTAAAAAAATAACAAAACGTTTTTTTTTGAAAAAATAAAAAATAATAAAAAATATTTTTCTTCAAAAATAAAAATAAATAATAATTTTAAAGAACAAAATAAAAAAAATATTTTTTGAATTTTTTAAAAATAAAATTTTGAAAAGAATTTAGTTATTTGTTTTGGAAAGAGTTTTGAATTGAACGTTTGGTTATGAATTTTGAATATTTTTTATTTATTGAAATTATGATTCCAAAATTAACCAAATGCTACCAAAATTTTTAATTTTAAAGTTGCACAATTAAGTTGATTAATTTAGTTTGTCATTTTTACACATTGTTAATTGAGAGGTTAGTAGATTAATCTTTGAGTTTGTTTTTTGTATTAATGTTGGTGTTGGACCTGAGCGTGTGTGTTGTTGGGATTTCTTTTCACTGTTAATTGTCTAGTTTATTATAATTTTCTTGATATTTATAAATTATTTTTTGCTATTTTTTAATAATAAAAAAATTTACTTCTATGGTCAACCAAAATGATAAGTTGAACATAGAATTCTTGCAGGTGAAGGGTGGACGTTGAAGTATGCTTCTCCATACATGATGGTATTATAAGAAGGGTGATGCTAGGGAGCTCGAAAGCCTCCCTCGAATCCTTCTAATATTTTTTTGTTTTGTTTTCAGAAGCAGAGAAGGAGAAGAGAAGGGAGGAGGAGGACTGGAGGGGGCCGGACTGGAGGGGGCCATAACTGGAGGGGGCCGGAGGCGAGCTGCTGCTGCTGCGACGAGCAACCGGAGGCGAGCTACTGCTGCTGCAAGGAGCTGCGGCCGGACTACGAGGAGCTGCGACTTCTCCTCTTCCCCTCTCTTCTCTCTCTCTCCCTCTCCCTCTTCCTCTGCGTTTCAGACCTGAAATGGAAAAAGAAGAAGGAAAAAAAAAAAAAAAAGCAAAATGCCCAAAACAACGTCGTTTTGGGCATTAGAGGGATTCGGGGGAGATAGTTTCGAGCTACGAAACATTATCCTTATAAGAATAGATTTGAATTAGCCAAAAGTAAACCCAAATCTTTAATGATTAGACAGCCTTAGACTATGTTTGGTATGAATTGTTTTTTTGTTATTTTAATCACAAAATAACAAAATAAGTTAAATGGTTAATAAGATAAAATACCACATCAAAATTATAAGTATTTTATTTTATTTTCATAAAAATTAAAAAGCTATAAAAACCCATCCCAAATAAGGCTTTTTAGCCCTAGACTAAAATAGTCAAAAAATTAAAAAGTTAAAAAGTCAACGCACATTCCAAACAAATGTTATGTTTGGTATTTTGGTTTGAGACTATTTTAGGTACAAAAAGACAAAATAAAAAAGTCAATAAGATTGGGTAAAATACAAATACACTCCCTGAGGTTTGCTTAAAATATAAATTGTCACAAATACCTTCTTGTCAAAATTTCTTATTTAATAGAATTAATTGAAAAATTAAAATTTCTAACTATTCACCTGTACAATAATATAATTATCTGAATTATTAATTGAAATAAAATTTTAATATTATTAAAAACTATTAATTAATTTGATGATTTATTAACAAAAGGACCTATTTGTTATAAAATTAAAAATTTTAGGAGATATAATGTAATTTCTAGAACCACAAGAGGTAATTTATAATTTAAATAAACCTCAAGGGGTGTGTTTGTAATTTATCCAAAAATATCACATTCAACCCATAATTATTTTATTTTTTCTCTCATAAAAATTAAAAAAATTAAAAAATCAAAAAATCATTCCAATGAAAACATTTTTAACCCTAAATTAAAATAATTAAAAAACTAAAAGGTGAACTCCCATTTCAAACGGAGGGAACGCTTAATCAAACTTATAACTTACATTTATGCATGTACTTCACATACAGTCATCTTTTCTTTTAGAAAAGGAAAATGCTATGCTTTTGTGTTGAAACCAGTGTGGCAACTTGATTACATCAATTTGTATTTTGTTTTTTAAAAAATAATATGTAGAAATGCTCTATAAATTCATAATTATTTATTTATTCATAGTTATGACAGACATATAATAATAAAATTTGGTATTTCAACTAGGATTCATTAAAATAAAACAATAGGATCAATTTTAGTTTGTAAAAGTTTGTAAGTTTTGACTTAGTTTGCCACATGGATTAGCCTTCGTTTGAAAAGTGGATTAACTTTTTAATTTTTTAATTTCGGCTAAAAAGCCTTATTTGAGATGAATTTTTTTTAATTTTTTTAATTTTTGTGAGAAAAAAAATAAAATGATTATAGTTTGGATGTGACATTTCGTCTTATTAATTTTTGAGTGGTGCTATGAGCACCCCATGAATTATTTTGGATTCCTTATTTCTTTGAGATGCCACTTATAAATTTTGAAACTCTCAAAATTTCTTTCCCCCTCCAAATAATACTAAAATTATTCTTGTGAAAACATTTTATCCATTGATTGCACACTCTCCACACCCCCACACGCCAAAAAAACCCCTCTTTCCAAAAACTCTAACAAAACCCACAAAGAAGAAGAAGAAGAGCCAATGTGATTACTGTTTCTGCTATCTCATTCATCATTGTCACAGTTGTTATGCTCTCTCTCTCTCTCTACATATATATACATATACATAATTTCTTAATTTTCTTGTAATAATTTCTTCTCTTGTAAGAAAAAAATTATACTAATTGGTTTGATTGGTTTTGTTGGTAGATAATATAAAATTGTGAGTTCAGCAGAGAACTACGCAGCAATATTATCAAAGTTACGCTATGAAGGAATAACTTTTCAACCTGATAATGGATTTGGGTTACTTCCGATAATTTTTGTAAGTGTTAAAAATTTTGACCATTCAATGTGTTAAAAAATTTCCACGTTCGGCCTGTATTCCCAAATTTGAAAAAATGAAAAATTTTATAAGCGTTAAAAATTTTGACCATTTAAGCTCCGTTTGGGAAGCTAATCTTGAGGTTTTTTTTTGGCTATTTTAGCCACAAAAAACAAAATAGGTTTTTTAGCACAATAAGACAAAACATCACATCCAACCCATAATTATTACATTCATTCTCTCACAAAAAAATCAAAAAAGCCAAAAGCCCTTCCTAAACCAGGTTTTTTAGTCCCAGGCTAAAATAGCCAAAAAATCCAAAAAGCCAAAAAGCTAACCCACTTCCCAAACGAAGCCTAAGGTGTTAAGAAATTTCCATGTTCGGACCTACATTTCCGAACATTATTTATTTGTTCAGGAATGCTTTCCCGAACAAATAAATAATGTTTGGGCCTGTATTCTCGAACTTGAAAAAATGAAAACTTTTGCAAGCGTTAATAATTTTGACTGTTCAATATGTTAAGAAATTTTCATGTTTGGACCTGCATCCCAAACATTACATTTGTTTATGAATGCCTTCCCGAACAAATAAATAATGTTCGGGCCTACGTTCCTAAATTCAGTTATATGTTCAGGAGTTTAGTCTCGAAAAAATGACGAACATATTTTATTATTTTTGCCATTTTTTTAAAGAAACTTACCCTTACAAGGTCAATCAATATCAAAGCTATGAACATCCTTTAAGCTTTTATTGTTATACTCCTTTCGTCTTATAGAGTTGTGGTTACCAGAAAAATTTCACTTATTGTCATTGTCGGAGAAGTTTAAGTAGTTAAATGACTGCCACCGTTACTACCAGAATATTACCGCCAAAGGATTTTTAATATTTTGAGTGTGGGTAGGTTTTGATGGTGGGATTTGGGAAAGATGGATGGGTGGTGATGGAAATGGGTGCTCTTATAAACCTTAATTCATAATGTAGTGGGTGTGTAAGTTTAATTGCGAGATGCAGTGTTCCAAAATTAATGATGTCCGTTATAGTAATTTTATTTGAGGTTATTATTGTAACAAAAAAAATTTAAAAATTAGGAAGTTCAAAATAATTCAAAAATTCTATTTCCATATACTTAATTAGCTCAAGGCACACACTTAATGAAATATTAATTTCATGACAATTAAATGAAAATGACCATAATAAACATTCAGCAACACCCATAATATACTATAAAAAAATTCTCTATACATATCTTTTAAGAACAAAAAAAATCTCAATATACACCAATTTAAAAAAATTAAACCATAAATTTTTCATTGTTATCACTTTGCTAACCAAACCAAACACGGTTCACTTGCCTGCTATTCCATCTCTGTTTCTTTTTCGACAGCACATGGTGCATAAGCTGAACCTTTCTCCATTTCAACCTGCTTATATGCTTTGGCTATCTCATCTATAGAATCTTGAGGAAAGTAACTGCAAGTATAACCCTTGGAAGACAATTCTCCGATCGTTTTGTTGTACTTCTCTGACCAGTGAACAATACGGGGAATAACCATCTGTGCCATCATGTGGAGCGGTGGAAATTGATTAGTTACGCATTAAAACCTTACCAACACACTCAAGAACAAATTAACGTATACGGTCTTACCTTCAACATGATTTTGGAAGATTTATTATGGTTTTCAATGGAGGTCTTCTATGTAAGTCTTCAATGAAAGAAATTTCACTTCAGACCAAAGTCTTTTTCAAGGGCATGGGTGGGTTAATGTGGAAGTAGGGTCAATCAAAAGTGTGTGGAAAAAGGGTTAGTGGTGTGTGTACAATGGTTATAAGTGAAGGGTGTAATTGTAACTTTAAGTGTGTGGATTGAGAAAATTAATTGATAATCAAATTAGGCATTGTTTGTCATAACCTAAAAAAGTCAAAAAACTAAAAAGTCACTATCTTATTTAAGTCTCATCATCTTATTTAAATCACATCACATCACCTCTCTATCACATCACTTCAAATCACACTCATACCCAATCCATATTTCATAAAAAGTCAAAAAGTAAATTTATTTAGATCATCCCAAACCACCCCTTAATAGGTATGTTTATTGAGAAAAGAAGTGCCTTGAACTAATTAAATGTGTGTGGAAATAGAATTTCTCAAAATAATTTATAGAGTGCTAATAATAACACTCTAATTTTTTAGTCTATTTTATTTTATTTTTTTGCGACTAAAATAATTCTAAAACCACATGCCAAATATAGCCTTAGTAGTTTAAAGAAAAACTATTTAATATATGGGAAATGTTTCACAGACATGATATATAGTAATATTAAAATAACACGATAGGATCAATCTCAATCTTAAGTTAAATTTATATCAAATCAAAAAAAAGGAAAAGAATTTATAAATTTTATTTGTTTGTATTGCATTATTCTCTAATAATATGCCAAACAGTATTTAAATTAAAGTTTATAAATTTTGTTTATTTATATAGAGCATTATTTTTATTTTAAAAGAACTAGTTTAAAAGCCCACTACCTTTAAATAATACCCCTGTTATCCAATGAGATGTACAGGGTGTCTTATGTAATTAAAATATGCAAAAAGAACAGTGGTGGACAAAATTATAAATTTGATAATTAGGTGAAATCTAAGTCAGTCCAATCCACATATTGGCAATTGGGAAACAACTCATCCAATGTGTGAAGTTCACCCTATTTCCCTTTGAAAAAAAGGCTAATTTATCTCTTGGTTTTTATCCGACAATAGAGAAAGCCCACCCAAAAAACCAAAAAAAATCCAAATCTAAAAATAAAAAATGAAAAATATAATGGGCAAAATGATAATTGAGTTAGTTATGCAAGGGAGCATCTATTTACACACACATACCTCTCTCTAGACACATTTTCCACACACAACTCTCTAACACACCCTCTCATTAAGGCCAAGTTTGGGAAGACTAAAAAAGTGCACTTTTTGTCTTTTTGGACTAAAAAATTGAGGTTGAAAATATGGATGTTTGGGTTAACTTTTTGACTTTTTATTGAAAAATGTGTAATAAAAAATTGTAAAAATTGATTTGTAGGGAAAAATTTGAATTGGGAGTTGTGCAGCCGTAATTGTTGACTTTTGGTGAATAGTGTTAACTTTTTAATTTTTTGAGTAATTTTTTGACTTTTTGGCTTTTTTGAAAGTACCCAAACTTGGCCTAAGTGTGTGAGAAAAGAGGATATAGTGTGTGTAAATAGAAGCTCCCGTTATGCAAGCACTCCTCTTATACTATTAGTTCTATATTTTTATGTGTAATCCATGAAATGATTACAGAAAATGGAATGATGAGAATGCGAGTGAAAATAAAAGGATAACTCTTTTCATATTTACGATATAGTTTAATTTGATCGGGAGGTGATTTATGAATCGAATTAATTCTTACTTTTCAAAAAATTTAGGTTAAAAAACAAAACACAAAAAGTGATTTAAGACTTTGAGAAAAAGGATGCATTTGCTCGTTATAAACTTGAACAATTATTTATCAAAGCATAATTTTTTACAAAATCGCAAGACCATATATGAGAAGTGATGTTTGATTTGTAAACGAAATTCATGATATTCCCATAACCTTTTCAAACGACAATGCTACGTAGCTCAAATTTTGTGGCTCAAATGACCAAAACGACGTCGTTTTGAGTACAGAACAACATAAAAATGGTCAAAACGACGTCGTTTTGGCCATTTGAGCCACTTTTGAGCCACAAAATTTGAGCTACGAGACATCTTTCCTTTTCAAATTCTTTCAAATCTGACAAGTTCACTCTTGTGAAATTTATTGATTTGTAGATGCATTACTCTAAACTCCAATTTTTAATTTCTAATTTTATGTGAATTAAAATGTAATATTGAGTATGTGAGGTCTACCACGAATCTTATTATGATAATTTGAATCGTTTAATATATAGAATTTATCAAATACTTTATGCTTATAAAAAATTATGTTGATCAAATATCAATAACTCCTTAATTATAATATATTTTTTATCAATAATAAGTATAATTTTAAAAATAAATTATTTACAAAAATATATTTCAATGAAAAAAAAATCAATATTCAATTAACTTAATTTATTATAAATATAAAATACTCAATAAAATCTACCTATTAAATCAAAACGACATCAGTAACAATACATTCAAATTCAGTATATCAATCGGAGGGGAAGTGATGACCAATGAGTGAATAAAATTTTTCATATCATCTCATTTTTGGTTAGGAAAACGCATTATCGTGTAGACACGCACGGAATTGGCTATTAAGGAACGTGGTGGATACGCGCGAGTACGAAGCTCATGGGCCTAAATACTGGTCCACACACCTATAAAACGACAACCTGTCGAAATTGTTAGATTCAGATTATGATGAGAGAGAATCGCAGCACAGAGAAAGAAAGAGATGAGAGAGAAGCAACCAAAACTTCTCAAGCCGCCTTCTCAAACCGCCCATAGAAGACGAGACTCGGAGAAAGAGAGAGAGAATCACACTCACACAAACCCGAAAGGAAAGGAAAAGAAAAGAAAAGAAAAGAAAAGAAAATAGAAAGCTGAGACAGAGAAAGTGAATCACAGTTATGGATCCATGACTTTTTATTATTGTTATTATCTTCTTCTTCGACCCATACTTCGTTATTCAAAACTTGTATTTGAGTGAGTGAGCGAGCTTGATTTGAACCATCAATGGAGTCACCACCACAAGCTGAAGAGCTTCTGAAGAAGATCCAAGACCTCGAAGCCGGTCACGCCGACCTCAAGCACAAGATGTCGAAGCTCATGATCTCTGACGATCGCAAATCGAACCAGAGGTCTCACTCGGTGTCGCCGCAGCGGCCGAGAGGGTTCAATGGTTCGGCGGCAGTTTGGAAGAAGGGTTCGGCGTCGTTTCGGCATTCCTCGCCGCTGCAGAGGGAGAGCCGGAGTTCAAACCCAGCCGCCGGTGGTCCGCCGGCTGTCAAGCTTACTGATAGGCAGTATTTGAATATATTGCAGTCGATGGGTCAGGCAGTTCATATATTTGATCTCGACATTCGCATAATTTACTGGTGAGTCAATTGAATTGCATTTACATTCCTAATTTTGGCAAATTTTGGTGCTAATTTTCGCATTCAATTCACGGGGGTCAATTCTTCTTCTTCTTTTTTTTTTTTTTTTTTTTTTCTTCTTCTAGTTATCTCTCTTTTTCTTTGATTTGTTGTGTATGGTTTATGAGCAGTTTTGTAATTTCAAAGCTATAGAATTGTAGTTTGGCAGTGTTTCTATGGGTTGAGATTGATTACAGCTTCTAATTCTTGAAATTGACACAGCTATATATTGGACCATAGAAACTTGAAATCATGAAGTTGATGTAGGATTTTAATAGAAATCCATGGCTAAAATCTCAAGCCAGATCAAGAAAAGAAAACAATAATAATAGATGTCTACTTGACGCGTGATGGAGATAATCCAAGTGTTAGACACCTTAGTGGTTGTCGTCTCCCGTCTCCAAAACACTACTCTTCTTCTTGCCTCACATAGGGATGGAAAACGTATGAGATAGAGGCTAGATTTTAGTGTAGAAACCTTAACCACATATTTTTAGAGCTTCAATTCCATATTTGCCCCTCATAAATAAATGTAATTACAATTGGGAAAATGTTTAATACCTACAAAAAAAAAAAAAAAAAACTCCCACAAAAGTACTCACAATGATGCAGTGTGCCAACTTTTGATTTGTTATACATTCAATGATATAGGGCTCAACTCCCTTGCCACGTTATTGTAGGTGGATTTGTGCGTTTAAAAGTGTGGGTCTATAGCATTACTCTTACAATTGGGTCTGGGCTCTACACATTTAGTTTAACCCATACTTTAACACACGTACCATGATCAAAAGATGTGTCATGGTCCGGTCATGTTTTTATCTTGTTGAGTAGGAATGAAATACCTGTTATCTATTTGGTGCATATTCAATTGTGCAGGAATAGAACTGCAGAACTCCTTTATGGTTATTCTTCGGCGGAGGCTCTTGGTCAGGACGCAGTTGGGCTCCTAGCTGATAACCGAGACCACGATATAGCGAATAATATAGTGCACAGGGTAGTGACGGGGGAGAGCTGGACCGGTCAATTTCCTGTTAGGAACAAGAGAGGGGATAGATTTCTAATCATAGCAACCAACACCCCCTTTTATGATGATGACGGCATTTTGGTTGGGGGTATCTGTGTATCGAGTGATTCGCGTCCATTTGAAGACATGAGAACTGCATTGTCGTTTACGAAGCACTCGGAGGCAGATGCTATCTTTAGCCAGCCTAGAAGCATTGCTTCAGTCAAACTTGGTCTTGATCCTCAGCAACCTCTCCAAGTTGCAATTAAGTCTAAAATATCAAATTTGGTTAGTTTCACAATTTTTATGTTTCTGTGGTAAATATTAGACTATTAGTGTAACTTATATTGATTGGTAGAAACATCAAAACAGGCTTCCAAAGTGAGCAACAAGGTTAAGTCAAAAATAAGGACTGGAGAGAACAGCGTGGTTCATGAAGGTGGCAGTGGAGATAGTCATCAGTCTGATCATGGTTTTTTAGATGCAGCCTTTTCTGATCATAGGGATGATGCTACTTCTAGTGGAGCTAGCACGCCAAGAGGAGATATACCGCCATCTTCATTTGGAGTATTTTCTCAGGGTGCGCATGACGTGAACTCCCAAGGAAAACCCTCAAGAGATTCTGGTGATGAGAGTGAAGGAAAATCTGGAATCCACAAAATCATTACATCAAAAGCAGAGGCATGGATGGGTAAGAAAGGAATATCATGGCTGTGGAAAGGGAATGAGCGTGAAGGGATGGAGGCAAAGACCACTCGTTTTGCCTGGCCTTGGTCGAACAATGATCATGAGAATGATTCGGATCATCAGAAGAGTTCTGTTTCTGGTGTGAAACCAGAAAATCAAGTGGGTGAGAGTAGTCGGCCTACCAATAATGAGGCTTCAGGGTCATGGGCATCCTCATTGAACGTTAACAGTACAGGTAGTGCAAGTAGCTGTGGAAGTACCAGCAGTGGTGCTCGTAATAAAGTGGATGTGGACACTGACAGCTTGGATTATGAAATCTTGTGGGAGGACTTGACAATTGGGGAGCAAATTGGGCAAGGTAAATATTTTTTCGTTTAACAGGTTTTGATTATTGATTATTGAGGGTTGATGTTATCAACTTTTGGAAATCACTCTCTCTTTCCCCCATCCCACTCTCTTTTCCTATTTATTTATTTAGTGTGTGTGTGTGTGTGAGAGAGAGAGTGAGAGAGAGAGAGAGAGAGAGAGAGAGATCTTTTGCTGACTTATGTATAATTCTAATTGTTATGTCTCCACTCTTTTCTTTTGATGTTCTTGCAGGTTCTTGTGGAACCGTATATCATGCACTGTGGTATGGATCGGTATGTTCTTTGGCTCCTCTATGGATCTTGCTGTTGATAAGATTTTTTTTGCCAGTATAATGCATGTAAGAAACATCCTTTAGTTTTAGTCTATTAAGTGGGAGGAGATATATTATGTCAAAGTTCCTTCGATAAAATAAAACTGAAATTTAAGTATTGAAAGTTTCTAACACTGAATGTTTATACTGAAATATTTAAGTACTTTTAAAATTGCAAATTTTAATTTAAGGTTGTTAGTTAAAGTTGATAATTGAGATTACTTTCCTTTGCGCACATTCGGCATTCAGTTGTCAAGTATCTTTTACTTAAAATTAACAAATTTTTAATAAATTTTTAGATTTAATTGATAGGTGATTATGAGATATCTAATGCACTTAATTGACAACTGAATATGTACATTTTTAGTCTTAATTCTATAATTGACTATGCCTAACTTTTTCTTAGCATTGCCTATGGAAAAACTTGAACCCTTGACCTCCTAGTGAGCAAGAATTCTGGTCAAATGGGTTACACCAAATTGGTTTAACTTTAATTTTTAATGTTGCAGGCTATGGAAAAAGTTCATCAGCTCTTATATTATTAATTATATTGTTTAGGGAAGTTTAGGCTAATTACATCTACAATTATCCCAAATGCTCATCATATCAATTTGAAGCTGCATTGCAGACCTGAGAGAGGGGGGGGGGGGGGGGGGGGGGGGAAGAAAAAAAATGTACAAACTATATTATGAGTTATGAATGGCATGATGTGATATTTGGCTTTAGTCATCACTCTAATCAAATTAAGAAAGGATGGATCATGGAACCTTAAATTTGAGTTGGATGTTTAAATAATGTTTGATTGAATCATGTCCCTTTTTTGCTCATTAAAAGTACAAAGAAAAAAATTACATCAATGTTTTGCAGGATGTTGCTGTCAAGGTTTTTTCCAAGCAAGAATATTCAGATGATTTGATATATTCCTTCAGAAAAGAGGTGTGTTTAACCAGTTGATGCATAATTCAGAAGTCTTATGTAATTGAAGTTGATAGAATTTGTTGCTAAAATTGAAATATTTAAAACTGAATCTCCGTATAATTACCATGATGAGACATAGTGAATAGGAAGTGAACACACAACACAGAAGGATGTGGTACACAAAACATTAGCATGACTCAGCGGCCATTCTTGTTGTCTGCATGGTACTGGAATTCTAAGAATTCTTACATAACTGATTCTGTTTAAAGGAAGAAATGAAGATGTAACTCTGTTTTATGTAGATTTTGTTAGTATTTGATTTTGACTCTAAACAAAGTAGCCTTCATAAATGTGGAGGGATAGGATGTCCAGTCCTTTTTTTGTTATTTTATTTTTATTTTTATGTAGCTGATTAGATCATTTGTGTTGAAAAATGATTTTACTAGCATTAATAATTATTCGGTGGTAACATATATGTTGACCATACAGTTTGTTTTTGTTTATGAAGGTATCTCTCATGAAAAGATTCAGACATCCAAATGTTCTACTTTTTATGGGTGCAGTAACTTCACCTCAGCGTCTTTGTATTGTTACAGAGTTCCTTCCACGGTTCATTCTCCACTTCCCTTTTGAGAACATATTATTCAAGCAATTTGACTAAAAATTGTTGTGTATTATTGAGAACTTCTTGAGGGAGGTTGTTAGAATTCATTATGGGAAAGAAAATAGTATAACTTTTGTTCCAGTAATGCCGGAAAAGTGCAATTTCACTGGATTGCAACAAGTCCTTTTAGCTGCAAAAGCAGTCTTTGGGGCCTCTTCGATTTGCTTACCTCGACTCTCATCCCAAGACTATGCGAGGAAGTAATATAGTAGCGAGGGCCTAATACTATAAGAAGGAGCTGGAGGGAAAGAAAGAGCAGATGGGAAGCTAGTGGTTAGCCGGTGGCTCTGATATGAAGGGGAGCATATAGGGCGTGGAGCCCTTTTATCAAATAATTATCCAATTTTGTTTTTATTTCCCCCCATATGTTAATGATTTTGTATTGTTTGGAACCCTTTTAGAACTTCGTACATTTTGGTCTTGCAGGTTGTAATTTTATTATCTATTTATTTATTTTATTTGTTTATTTTTTGTAGTGGAAGCTTGTTTCGGTTGCTACAGAGGAATACAACCCGGTTAGATTGGAGACGACGTGTTCACATGGCTTTGGATGTAGTGAGTGTCACTAGGTCCAGTTTGCATGTGGAAAATATCATTTCACTGACAATTGTCACTATTCTTGTCAAGTTCAGCTTTTGTTTTCTGATTGTTGCTTAAACTTTTTCCATGTGAATGTCAGCTCTTTTTGTTTGTTTGTTTTTTTTTTTTAAATTTTTGGGGGCCTAGTAAGAAATGATAAATTTGTTTTTTTTGTAGATTGGGTAACTTCTCTTTAGTAATTATCTGTAATTCCTCATTTTGCTATCAACCCTTCTACAGGCGCGAGGCATGAATTATCTTCATCATTACAACCCCCCTATTATTCATCGTGATTTGAAGTCTTCTAACCTTCTAGTTGATAAGAACTGGACTGTGAAGGTGTGCTTTTACTTCTGTTTGTATTTTTGCAATTTCTTGTCTTGTTTCTTTTGACAGCCTTGCTTTTGGATTCTTTTCCTTATCCTTTTTTAATATTCTTACCAAAAGTAAATGTTCTTGTTATTTCAACTCAATAGGTTGGTGATTTTGGTCTGTCACGCCTCAAACATGAAACATATCTTACTACAAAAACAGGGAAAGGAACGGTATGCCAACTGGCACTCACGAATCCTTTAGTTACATTGGTTTAATCTCAGTCTAATTTGTCATATGATGCTGCGTAAATCTAGTGATGCTGCGTAAATCTAGTTTTTAGTTGATTCATAATGCAATGTTAATCCTGGTTTGTTTAATCCTCTTTTGTAGCCTCAATGGATGGCGCCAGAGGTTCTTCGTAATGAATCCTCAGACGAGAAGTATGTCTAATTTAAGGAACTAATTCTTTTAATTCTACTCACACGCATACATGCACACGAATATGTGAATTTTAAACATTTCTCTGTCTGGAAATCTTGTAGGTCTGATGTATACAGCTTTGGAGTGGTATTATGGGAGCTGGCCACTGAAAAGATCCCATGGGATAATCTCAACTCGATGCAGGTATATTGTTCTCCTTTCAAACATTTATCTTGACATCGGTATTGAAGGACTTAACATGGCTGAAAGGGTAGGGTGGGTGAGGTGCTTTCATTTGAATCCATCTTATATGTCATTTAAAAAGAAAGAAAAAAGGAATGGTTGCATGCTTTGTCAGATTGGATGTCCAACAACATTTTGTTTGGGATCAGGTGATTGGAGCTGTCGGGTTCATGAACCAACAATTAGAGATCCCCAAAGACGTAGATCCACAATGGGCCTCTATAATTGAGAGCTGCTGGCACAGGTTTGTTTTATTTCCCCCTACATGCTTATTACACATTTGATTTATATATATGTGCATATATATCATAAAAACAAGGACATAGTTCTTATATTTTTTTAAAAAAAAATTTGTTTTGGGTAAGTGGAAAACAAAAAGGGTGCAAAACAAGGAACCCCTTTTGTTTTTGGCTTACTTAACCATTTTTTAAAAAATATTTATATATACTTTTAATTGTCTTTGTAGTTCTAAGGTAGGTTCACACATGTAGCGTGTTCTGTCGAAGTCATCATGACCAAGATAGTATTGTTGTTATAGACATCAGTGGGTACATGAGCTGCATCCAGTGTTCAGATTAGTAATAGTAGTTCTATGTAGCATAATAAAGAAAGAGAATGCCAAGAACAAACACATACCTATCACTTTTGGAAGGTTGGGGATTGTTAAGGAGCCCTTACACACTTAAAAGACTTGACTTCATTGAACTGGCACTCACTATATATACGTATAATTTTGGTCCTCTTTCATAGATATCAGGTCTAGAAACATTTGTAGTAGTGACTAAGAATTAGAGTTATTGCTAACTTTTGATTTGATGAAAAAAACCAGTGAACCACAGTGTCGGCCAACATTCCAAGAATTGCTGGAAAGGCTTAAGGATTTGCAGAAACAGTATGCCATTCAGTTTCAGGCCGCCCGTTCTGCTGCAAAAGATAGCCAAAAAGAATCATAGGATACTGGTGTTCGACATTTTTGGTCAAAAGTTTGAACTTCGCTGTGCATAAGTTGATAATTGCCACAGTTTGCCACAAAATGCTTGGGTTATCGGAGCAACTAATTCCAGAGAACCTCCCAGCACGCCATAGCAACATAGAGAAATGAAAGGAAATAGAGCGGTCAAGACTAATGAGAGGTCTTGTGGTCAGTCCTGTGTTTTTTTAAAAAAATTCTTTATTGACACCATAAAATCCTGTCGCCAGCAATGTTTAATGTTAAACGATTCATGCCATTGAAGCCATTTTGTGATCTTTAGGAGAATAGAGTTGGGATTTGTACATAAAACACCACATTATTTTCTATTCAACTTAAAATAGTGATCCCATCCTTGTGTTATAAATTTTTTTCATCATTTTCTCAAGTAGGTTATTGTCTTCAATTGTTTTTGTTTTGGTCTATATTTTTTTGGATAGATTGTATTGGTCTACATTGAGGCATTTATTTGCAAATTTGTTATCTGAAGGGTTTGTTTGGGATGTGAGTTTTTTTTTGTTTTTTTGATTTTTGTGAGAGAAAAAATGAAATGATTATGGTTTGGATGTGATAACTTTTAGCTTAGAGCTAAAAAGTCTATTTTGTCCTTTTGTGGCTAAAATGGCCCCAACCCATGCCAAACCCACATGCCAAACGATTACTTAGGGCAGATTAGATGGGAATGGAGAGCGTTCCAGGTTATTTGAACATTCAAATTCCAGTATGAACAAGCAATTTGTTTGGCAAAGCATTTTGTGGAGGATGATACAGTCTGTGAAAGTACAAAGATACTGGATTTGTCACTATTATATCTTGTCAGCCTTTACCAGTTTAGATAAGAAGGTTGATATCAAACCAAGCTAAGCTAAGCGTTGTATTTTAATTGAGGACGGCGATATCAAAATTATTGTTATTATTATTTTTTTTGGGCCATACTTGAGGGGCACTAAACGTACGAGGCTTTTACATTTGATGAAATTTGAAATTTAATTTCAAAACACACTGAGCACCAGCTAGTCAGCATAACAATAGTATTCTCATTCAAATCCTTCTGTGAACATGAAGTAAGAAGCAAATCCAACTTGATTTCTAGGTCTCCGCAGAACAGAAAAGTTCTGTAATGGAATACAAAAACTGTACTTTCACCAGCCCTGTTACTTGGAAAAAAAAATTGAAAAAAAAAAAGAAAAAAGAAAAAAGCATGTCGGACTTGATAGGTGAACGGCTACGCCAACATGACTGTATAAAGGTTCAGAAATGTGGAACACTGAAAGCCTTTCTGGTGAAGCAGGCATTGGATGGCAACAACAGTGTTGCCTTTGTGCTCTCGCAGAGTTCTTTCAGCCACCTTCTTGTCCAGTGTTTCCAAGTTTCAAAGTGAAAAATATATTAAAAGCCTTTGGCATAAGTGAATGGTAACACATTAAAAAGCACTGAGAAATGAAAGGGACCTAACCTCTAGTTCGATTGTAATTATGTCAAACATCAGCTGCATTGAAGAAGACAAACTGTGTACAACGGTAAAAAATTTGAATCGGTAGATGCCTAGTTGCAACGATAATATTGATTCTGGGTTATTGTTTGAAAAATATTATTATATTCAAGTGGGTCCCACAATGGCTGGCTATATTGCTAGCCACAGATAACACACAAGTTAACAGTTAATACTAATGGCTGACACTAACATATAGCTCTATTGTAAAAATTGACAGCTGACACTAACAAATACACTAACACATTAATTGTGGATGCTCTAAGGAACCAGGAAACCATTATCATGTATATTTAAAGCACCCTTACTGAAAATAAGTGGGACTAACAAATATGCAACTGGCAAGAGAATATGTTTTGCTTCAAATTTCATGGTGCAGTACCTTTTAAGATAGTCAAACATCAATGTCCACCAATTCATTGAGTGCTCAATATTAGTTCAAATATTTTATACTACAATACTGAATATAATACTGTGATGTTACTGTAAGATCGGATTGTCAATAAACCTTGAGGGGACCATCCAAGTTGCTAAGTGAGTATGCTCCCCAAGTTACTGATGAGGGTTTGAATCCTCTCTTGTTTGCCAGTTCACTGGCTTAGGGGGTAGCCTTTGAACCTGAGTTCACCTCCTTAGGGTGGGTTCACAGGACCCTGTCTAAGATGGGTTCTCAATTATCACAACAAAAAAGAAAGAAGAAGAAGAAGAAGAAGAAGAAGAAGAAAGGAAAAGGAATAAGATTGTCATTGTGCACAGTTCATTTATAGAAAAAGAAATTGAATATAATCTTGTAGGCTGGAGTAAAGATTGAGAGATAAATCAACAAACAATAACCTGGAACATAATACATATAGGCATCATATAATTTATCAGAAAATATAGGACTTAAGAAAGATGTTAATCTCACTAAAAAAACCTTACAAACACAACTTACTGACTGGACATATAAGTGGCAGACTTGAAAATAATGCAATATTGCTGATTCTTTTCTGAAGTACCTTCTGTGCATACATTAGTAAGATTTGTTCATAAGATTTGTGAGTGAGAACATATAATTTTTTTTGAACGAAGAACAACATATAATTTGGTCCTGATTGCTGCAGCAGGCCTTGACAAGCTAATCTTAGGCCTATCTTATGTTTTTTCTGTTCAACTACACCTAAGCCATAACGGCACTGTTTAGATGTGGCTCGAGTTTGTTGATTGTATTAATATGGAATTAACCACATAATTTTGTACAAAAAAACTTAGGAAGGTGTTATTACTTATTCACATTTCCTTTTGCACAAATACACTCCGTTCTTTATTTTTATTATACAAATATACAATAAAGTCCTTTTGTAAAATGAAAATATGTATGAGATATTTGAATAGAAGGATATGAAGGTCTTATAAAATGAAAAAGTTTCGTTATAATATTGTATAATGAAGACAAGAAGTGGAATGTATTTATGCAAATGAGGAGCGTGAATAACACACCCCAAAACTTATTCTTGGAAATCAAACGATGATTCAATTAAGGTGCATCTAGAATTTCTTAGGAATTTAATAGTTTTGTTGTGATTCATATAACATTATAGTACAGAAACTTAATCATTGAGATAGGGGTGACTAAATGTAATGGTAGTGAAGTGACCACAAATGATGATAAAAAACACAAGTGTCATTAAGAAACCTCAAATTGTTTAATTCCACCATTTCTTTTTCCATGACCTCATTCACAATGAAGTTTTAGTTTCAAACACAGTTAAGTCACAATGGACCTATTTAAATTCCTTTGAAGCACCCTTTATTCACTATCATAAATGAAAATTAAGCTCAAGAGCAGTAAGAAGAAAGAGTGTTGGTTTCAGGAAACCCGATTGCTTGCCAACGACTCCATCTCTTCACTTCATCATAATTTTAGCTTTAATGATTTCACATCTTACTACTGACCAAAGTTTTAAAAGGCTTTTAGTTTGTAGTTTATTAGGGGTCTCTAACATTTTTTTAATAAACTTATAATTGTCTTATTTGTGAATCCAGATATGAAAGACCTTATAAATCTAAGGAAGTGGAATAGTGAAGTCTTTGGACATGTGGAGGAAAAATTGAAAAAAGTTGAGGATGAATTACATGAGTGGGATATAAAAGTTGAAGTTAGAGACTCACAGGAGTTTGAAAAATGTCACAGAAGAGAGGTTCAGAGTTTAGTATGGGACTTGAAGAGGAAAAAAGAGAGTATGTGGCTTCAAAAATCCAGGTTGGTATGGGTTGAAAATGGTGATAAAAATACGAGGTTTTTTCATATTATGGCTAGTAGAAGACAAAGGAGAAATATGCTTGATTTTGTGACAGTGAATGGGACCTTGGTGGATAGGCCAGATTTGATTAAACAGGCAGTGGTGAATTTTTTTGATAAGCTGTTTACAAAGGAGTGGGTGGACAGACCTAAATTAGTTGGTGTGCGTGCTAAAATAAGTCCCCAAGCAGCAAGTATGTTGGAATTAGACTTTACAGACGAAGAGATCTGGGATGCTGTGAAGGAGTGTGATGGGAATAAGGCCCCTGGGCCTGATGGATTCAACCTCGCTTGTTTCCAAAGGTGTTGGTCTATTATGAAAGATGAAGTTATTAAGGTGATGAAGGAATTTCATGTAAATGAGAATCTGGCTAAAGGTGTCAATAGCTCATTCATTTCACTCATTCCAAAGAAGGATTGTCTCATTGGGTTGTTTGACTTCAGGCCAATAAGTTTGGTAAGCTCAGTGTATAAAATTCTTGCCAAAGTTTTATCAAGAAGACTGCGGCAGGTTCTTTTTGACATTATTAGTGAAGTGCAATCAGGTTTTTTGAGTGGACGATGTATATTTGATGGGATTTTAATAGCTAATGAGGTGGTAAACTGGTGGAAGAAGACAAAGCAGAGAGGTGTCATCCTTAAATTGGATTTCGAAAAGGCATATGATTCCGTCAATTGGGGGTTCTTGTGTTCCATGATGTCTATTTGGGTTTGGTGACAAGAGGGTGGATTAGATAAAGACATGTATTTCAGCAACAAGAGTCTCTGTGTTAGTTAATGGGTCCCCAACTTCAGAGTTTTCTCCTTATAAAGGTTTGAGGCAAGGTAATCCCCTATTGCCTTTCCTATTCAACTTGGTGGCAGAGAGTTTGAACATTTTAATGGAAAGAGCAAAAGATATATGGCTGATCAAAGGAGCTGTTGTGGGTCATAGTGATCTGAAGTTATCTCATCTTCAGTTCGTTGACGACACTATTATTTTTTGTGAAGCAAATTGGGAGGAAATCATAACAATAAAGCGAATTTTGAGATGTTTTGAAATAATGTATGGGTTGAAGATTAATTTTCATAAAAGTAAAGTTTATGGAATTGGTGTTGAGGATGATTTGGTGAAGGCCTTTGCAAAAAAGTTGAATTGCTTAACTCAAAAACTACCTTTGAATTATTTAGGATTGCCTCTAGGTGCAAATCCAAGGTGTAAGAGAATGTGGTAGCCAGTGGGGGATAAGTTCATGAAGAAACTAGCTCTGTGGAAGAGGAAATGCTTATCATTTGCAGCTAGACTCACCTTGATTAAGTCTATATTATCAGGATTGCCTATATATTTTCTGTCTATATTTAAAATGCTAGTGGGTATTGCCAAACTATTAGATAGAATACAATATACTTTTCTTTGGGGTGGTGATGAGGTGAAGAGAAAAGTGCACCTTGTAAAGTGGAAGGAGGTGTGCAAAAATAAAAGCCAAGGTGGGCATGGTGAGAGGAAGCTCAATGAGTTCAATGAGTGTTTGTTAGTCAAATGATGGTAGAAATATGGCTTTGAAGATAAAGCATTATGGAAATAAGTGTTGTGCAGCAAGTATGGTCAGTTTGGTGGCAGATGGAGTCCTTTGGCAGTGGAGTCAGGGGGGGTATCTATTTTGTGGAAGGATATTCTGTCCCTAGTTTCAAGGAATCCTTCTTTGAGGGAATTTTTCTTTTCTAATTTCAAGATTGTGATTGGGAATGGTATTAGGAAAAATTTTTGGGTGGATGTGTGGTGTAATAATCAGAGTCTATCTTTTGTTTTTCCTAGACTTTATTCATTATCAGTTGATACGGATGGTTCAGTGTATGATTTCTTTTAACGGAAAACAGAGGGTGATGACTGAAACTTTTTGTTTAGAAGACAGCTCTTTGCTTGGGAAAAGGAGGATCTTTCTAATTTGTATGGGTACCTTCATGTTGCACCAAGTTTAAGAAATCATCATGAGGATCAGTGCACTTGGATGGCCCATCCATCTGGATTATTTTCTGTAGCCTCTGTGTGGAAGTGGTTGGATTCGTGTAAAGGGTCTTGTTAAATTTGATGTATAGAGAAATAGAGAGAATTGTATTATTGATTGATTGATTGATTTATATTACAATGATTCATGATTCCTATATATAGAAGAGGGTGAGTGTGTAGTAGGTAAGGAGTAGGTGAAGTGGAGGTGGTAGTGGTGTAGTGGGTTAGGTTTAGTGGAGTAGGTGAGGTGGTAGTGGTGTAGTGGGTTAGGTTTAGTGGAGTAGGTTTAAGTGGGTGAAGTAGGTGAGGTGGTAGTGGTGTAGTGGGTTAGGTTTAGTGGAGTAGGTTTAAGTGGGTGAAGTAGGTGGAGAGTAGGTGGATTTTAACAGCCCCCCGCAAACTCAAGGGGGATAGGAACTAACCAACTTGAGTTTGGAGAGAGTAACAAAACAAGAAAATACATAAAAATAAAAGAGGATAAGAGACACTGTATGGTCGTGTCAGACCATTGGTGAAGACACTGGATGGTGGTGTCATAACGTTGTAGAGGACACTGTATGGGGGTGTCATAACCATGTAGAGGACACTGTATGGTGGTGTCATAACGGTGTAGAGGACACTGGATGGCGGTGTCAGACCGATGTAGAAGACAGTTTATGGGGTCATGTCGGACCGTTGTAGCAGACAGTTTACGGGGTCATGTCGGACCGTTGTAACAGACACTGTTGTGACAGTTGTTGTGACAGTTTACGGAGTCTTGCCGGACCCTTGTAGAAACTAACCGGAATCAATGTCGGGACAGTTTACAGAGTCTTGTCGGACCCTTTGAAGGAGCGAACCGGAATCAATGTCGGGACAGTTTACGGAGTCTTGTCGGACCCTTGAAGGAGCTAACCGGAATCAATGTCGGGACAGTTTACAGAGTCTTGTCGGACCCCTGAAGGAGCTAACCGGAATCAGTGTCGGGACAGTTTACAGAGTCTTGTCGGACCCTTAAAAAGTCGCACCCTCAAAAGGTGTGCCCAATCTTTCAAAAGGCGTGCCATCAAAAGGCGTGCCCAATCCATAAAAAGGCGTGTCATCAAAAGGCGTGCCCAATCCATAAAAAGACGTGCCATCAAAAGACGTGCCATCAAAAGGCGGGCCCAAGTTGTCGGCGAGCGCCGAGCGGCGCATGATGCGCGTGTCTGCCTCTTCGTCAGGGTCTTTATAAACTGAAGCGGAGGCTGAGGCTTTGAAGCAGAGACAAAAAACCTGCTAGAAAAACTCTGAAAAACTCTTCGTTTTCTGAGAGAGATACTCTGTAACACTTTGTTTTCTGAGAGAGATTCCTGAGAGAGACACTCTGTAACACTCTGTTGTCCAGAAAATGGCTTCGTCTTCCCGTGGTCTGCTCACTCTCTTTCCAGACCTTAACGAGGCAACAAGAGAGATAACGGGTGCGGGGGCCAGTGAACCTCAACCAAGCGCCCCAGGGTTTGCTCCGTTGAACTTTCCTATGCGGTCGGTGGAGCAAAAAATGGCAGTGCAAACTGACATTGAAGCCAATCAGTATACTTTGAAGTCCTGTGTGGAGACGATGACGGCAGTCACAAACTTGTCGCACCGGCTGCAGAGTAGGACAAATGAGGTGCAGCATTTAAACGCCCAACTGGCTCTGCTCCAACGCATGTATAAGGATGCGCGAGCAGAGATAAGTGTGCTAAAGGCGGAAAACAAGGAGCTGAAGCGGAAGGCCACTGTGATGTTCCGATTTGGAGGTCCGCCATATGCTGCAGTGGAGGAGTATGGGGGAGTGATCGTGCCTAGTGGAGTGGGAAACACGGAGGCAACACCGTCAAGGACCGCCCAGGACGGAGGCAAAAAGAAGAGACCGGCGGCAGAGTAGGTCGGTGGGTGGCCGTCTGCAGAAAAGAAAACAAATCTGTTGTTGTGGTGATGGTAATCTTGTGTGGTTTTTTTTTTTTTTTTTTTTTTTTTTTTTTTTTTTTATGGTTGTGGTGTAAAATGTGGATCGGGGTGAACCCCTGAGATGAATAAAATATGGTTTGTTGTGCAAATTGGTAAATGGTTTTGGGTTTTTTTTTTTGTTTTTTTGTTTTTTTTTTGTGGAATATAAAAAATAATAATAAGATAATGGAAAAATGGTGATGCTCACTAACGAGTGGTATAATAATGAAATATTGGTGGAAAAAGAAAGATAGAAAAAATAAAATAAAATAAAATAAAAGGAGGGATAGGAGAAATATATTATAATAAAAATATAGATATATATATCTTAAAATAAAAGAAAAGTGTGAAATAAAAGAAGAGTGGTGTTTGGTCAGACATGGGGGTGATCAAAGAGAATAAGAAAATAGAGGGTGAGGAACATGAGGATATGGGAGAAAGACGAGAAAAAGTAAAAAATAAATAAAGAAAAGAAAAAGTAGATTGGCTTAGAATTCATTACTGAATTCAAAGAGAATAAAAAAATAAAGGGTTTGAAAGTGGAAAATAAAGAAAAGAAAAGAAAGGGGATCATGTGGTGTACTGCCCAGAAACTTTTTATCATGAGAAAATGCAAGACGCTCGATAGGATATTCTGAATGCTCCGCAATTGGCTGTATTATTCTGTTGGGTAATATGCCTACCAGGCTAATGAGCCCATTCTCAGATCCAGTAATAACTCTATCTTCATCAAGCTTTAACAAAGCATCAATAGAGTTTGGGGATAGATCGACAAAGCGGTCACTGCAGTCCTTGAAAAAACCCCATGAATATAATAGAAGAGTTCCAGTTTGCGTCCCACATATAACTTTTCGACCATTCTTCATGATTAACACAGAAAGCAGCTCGTCTTCAGAAAATTCAGAGCGAGTTTGAACCTTGTTGCTCCGAAGATTGCAAACAGAGAGAGTCCCGTCTCCACTTGTTCCCAATAGTCTTATGGAATCAGATGCCAAAGTCATATCTGAAATGTATTCTTCATGAACATCAAAAGAGTTGCAGCAAGTACGCTGCCTGGTATCCCAAACCTTAATACACCCTTCATCATCTCCAGATGCAATGGTTGACTCCGTCAAGCTGATTATTCGATTTGACAGCAGCCCCATGAGAGCTTTCAAGACGAGCAATTGCAGATCCTGTTTCAACATCCGTCGAAAGAATGGAGCAATCCGGAGACCCCGTGACAATTGCACGACCCTCGTTGATGAATCGAAGGGTCCTACAAGATTCACTATGGGCATGAACTTCCAAAAGCCTTTGAGGCGGAGGAGGAGATCGGAGTTCCGGTGGATGCTACCACCGAGGGAGTTCTCGATTGGTGACGAGATCTAGGGTTTGGTGGCCGTTAACGGCGGTGATGTTGTCGGCGTGCCGCTCTTCACGGTGGTGTCTTGCGGTTGCGACACCACCTTGCTCGCTAAAATGGCGCACGAGCTCTGCCAGTCGGTAGTCAACAGTGAGGGAGTGGTGTCGGCGGCGAACCTTGATGGAGTGGTGTTGGCAGCGAACAGTGAGGGAGTGAGAGAGAGTGCGAAAGTCACGAAGAAGATTCGTGGAAGGAAATGATGGAGCGAAGCTTCTCTTCTTGCAGAGGTACGGCTGTGGAAGGTATGTGTAGAAAATTTTAGCAGACTAGGTTGAGGTCCGGCGGGCAGCTAAGGTGAGGTTGTCGCCCGCCGGGGAAGTGAAAATATTAGGTTCTAAACCTGCTCTGATACCATGTTAAATTTGATGTATAGAGAAATAGAGAGAATTGTATTATTGATTGATTGATTGATTTATATTACAATGATTCATGATTCCTATATATAGAAGAGGGTGAGTGTGTAGTAGGTAAGGAGTAGGTGAAGTGGAGGTGGTAATGGTGTAGTGGGTTAGGTTTAGTGGAGTAGGTGAGGTGGTAGTGGTGTAGTGGGTTAGGTTTAGTGGAGTAGGTTTAAGTGGGTGAAGTAGGTGAAGTGGTAGTGGTGTAGTGGGTTAGGTTTAGTGGAGTAGGTTTAAGTGGGTGAAGTAGGTGGAGAGTAGGTGGATTTTAACAAATATCAAATTTGTCATGGATATCTGAAATAATATTGCTCCCCCAAAGGTTCAATTCATGACATGGTTAGCATGGAGAGGTAGGATGAAGTCTCCTGTCTTTGTGCAAAGGATTGGGGTGTTAAAGCCTAATGTAAACATCCTCTGTGTATTTTGCAAGTCAGAGGTGGAGTCATAGAATCATCTATTGTTGCATTGTAGTTGTATTTGGAAAGTGTGGTATGGGATTGTGGGCTGGTGGGGTTTGTCTTGGGCTAGTCCTGGATCAATGTAGTCCTTGATGAGTTAGTGGGCTGGTTTTAAGGTCTGAAAGAAAGTGAGGATGATTTGGAGAATTGTTCCTTTGGTTATGGAAATTAAGAAATGATTGTTTGTTTAATAATGCTTAACCTAATTTTGTGAATTTGGAAGAATTAGTGAAAGTCAGAGTGGCATTATGGGTAAAGTCTAGTATGAAGGATCTGCAATATTTTGAGCATGATTTTATTTTAAACTTATGACAGATCAACTACTCAGGGTAATGTGGTTGTTACTGGTGTATTGGCTGCACAATTCTGTGGTTGTCTGTGCTGCTTGTCTGCACAATTATGTTTGTCGTTGCATGTGCTGCTATTGAACTGGTTTTGGGCTACAGAGTTATCCATCGGGTGATGATCAAGTAGTGGAGGCTTTGCAAACAGAGGCTTTGCTGGATGTCGGTGTTAGTGCCGTGTTGATGTGCTGGTTTTTGTGGTTGTCTGTTGCTTATTGTTTTGTTTTTATTCAAATTTGGTGAAAGTTAGAGTGGCATTATGGGCAAAGTCTAGTTTGAAGAATTTACATTACTTTGTGCATGATGTTATTTCAAACTTATGGCAGATGTATTACTAAGGTCTCGTTTGGGAACTATCATTTTTAGTCAAAAAGTCAAAAAGTTACTAAATTAGCCAAAAAGCCAACAACCCATACCAAAAAGTCAAAGATTATATTTTCTCTCTACTTTTTGCACATCTTTTCGTAAAAAGCTAAAAAGTCATCCCAAACATACTAGTTTTTTTGAGCTCATATTTTAGCCAAATAGCCAAAAAGCTACTAAATTAGCCTGTTCCCAAACGAGGCCTAAGTGTAACTTTGGACAGCTGCTGGTGGAGTGGCTGGAAGGGTATGGAGGGGGCATTTTATTGTGGTGCTCATTGGCTAGAGTGCATATAGCAGCGGGGGATAGGTTATCTGGTTTGTTTTTTGCAAGTAGTCAACTTGGGTTTGCTGCAGTATTGATGATGTTTGTCTGCAGTATTGGTTTTGTTTTGTTGCACAGCTCTGTCATGGTTGGGATTGGTATGCTCACTCTGTCATAGTTGATGCTATTGATAGATCATTGTCATGGTTGCTGATTTATGTGCTGTTCAGAGCTGTTTTGGCTTCAGAATTATATATCAGGTCATGCTCTGGTGCCTATGATAGAAGATGAGTAGTGGAGGCTTTGCTTGCGGAGGATTTTGGTGGAGGATGATGTTTATTATGTTGTTGGGCTGTTATTGGGTTGTTCGGTTTGTTGTTTGATGTTTCTGGTTTGGTTTTGGTTGGTAACTCACCAACTTTTGATGTGCGTGCTAGTAGGGGATTGGGCGGTCATATTGGTGCCAACCTAGTTAGGATTGGTATGCTCGCTATGATACTTTTTACACCCATCTCTTTCCCTTTTTTGATGTAATGATTCTTTTGTTCATCAATAAAGATTTTTTGTTGATCAAAAAAAAAAAAAAGATGACAATCACATGCTTTTCTAAAAGAAGTAAAATAGTGAGTATTTACAAGGTCTTTCTTATTCTTCTCACTTTCTATAGTGGGATTCATAAAGGCACTTTTAAAATCCGCCAACTTTTTTTTAAAACCTTAGAAACATACTACATACTATATTTTTGTTTTAAAAATCCTTTTAACACTATGAAGAAAATTTTCACATTCTCTATCCAAACTAATGTTACTCCATAAAACACTACTAGAAAAGAGGGTATATGACACGGAACCTTTTGCGACGGTTTAAAAATCGTCACAAAAGTTCGCTTTTTGCGACGACAAATAAAACCGTGGCGAAATTAATTTTTGAAAAATGACTCGGAGCTCGAATTTTGCCCGGCTTGAATGGCCCGAACTACCCAAAACGACGTCGTTTTGGGCAGTGTTTTCTTTTTTTTTTTCGAACACAAACAGAGAGGGAAGAGAAGAGGAGAGAGAGAGAGAGAGAGAGAGGAGAAGAGAAGAGGTGATGACGGTGATGGTGGCGGTGATCGACGGCCCGATCTCCTCTTTCAAACTTTTTTTGTTTTAGTTGATCTGGATCTAAAGATTAGTTCATCAAAAAAAAAAAAAAATTTGTTGATGATGAAGATGATGATGATGTTGAAAATGATGATGATGTTGTTGCAATTTGTTGATGTTGATGTTGATGAAGATGATGAACAAGATCTGCAAACCCAACGCAACAGACCCTTCTTCTTCTTCTTCATTTTCTTCTTCTTCTTCATCAAAAAAATCTGTAGAAAAACGCAAAAAAAAAGAAAAAAAATATATATATATATCAAAACGACGTCGTTTTGATGTTAGGCCATTCGAGTCACGCTAATTTGGAGCTACGAATTGGAACAGTTAATTTTTTTGCGACGAAAAATTTGAAATCGTGGCAAAAAGTAAGATTATATGCGACGGTACATTACCTGTTGCAATTTTTTTTTTTATGTCTTGCTTTTTTTTTTTTGCAATGCTCTTTATTAATTCATCATAAAATATTTTATTTTTGCTCATTCATTTGCAATGGTTCTTAACATCGTCACAAATCCTTATCCCTAAATTCGAGCCCACCTCGCCTACTCTTCGTCCCTAGGGGTGAACATGGTTCGGATTGGACCGGATTTGGGTAAAACCAGGACTAATTTGTTATTTACGGTTCCTGAAAAATTGAAACCAATCCAATCCGTTTAAATCATGGAACCAATCTATTTAAATACGGATTGGATCGGTTTAGGACCACGGATTCACATAATTAAATAACAAAAATATATATATATAACACTTTAATTTCATAAAAATATAAACATAGCGCTATATTAGTTCCACAATAACAATATGTTTTTCTATAATAGCGACATACTGTTTTAGAATTTAAACAAACATAAGAAAACTAGTTTCACCATAAGTATTTAGATCATTACAAATTAAAACTAAAAACTAACAAATAAAAATAATAAAAGAAGATATTATACAGTTTTAGGTTTGTGTTTAGATTTTATATAGAATAAGAGAAGATACTATAAGAAAGAATGTATAATAAAAATATAGACTATTTATATATGGTCCGGATCGGTTCCAATCCGGAACCGTGGAATTTAATTCAGAACCAATCCGTGAATTATGAATTTTTAATTCTTCAATATAAACTGATCCACAAATTCAAAAAATCAATTCAAACCTATCAAATTAAACTAAATTGACGAATTTAACGAATTCCTTCCTCGGCCGTCCCCGTCCCCTAATCTCACTCTCTCTCTCTTGTGGCCAGTCGTTACTCTGTCTTTCCTCTTGTTCTCGCTGTTAATACATCAAAAGCGACATAGAAGAGAGAGAGAGAGCGAGAGAGATTGACGGCAGCCGGAAGTTCCACCTCCACCCAACGCCACCTCTGCACAAGATGGCATCGAATCGGTGTTGGGACATCGATTAGCGCCAGCGTCAGCGTCAGCGCCAGCGCCAGCGCCACCACTGTCTCTTTCTCTTGTCCATCCATGGCCTCATTGCCGTTGCTGCCTCACCCAGTTTCTCCCCACAGGTACATCTCTGTCCGTGGAGCCCTGTCCATGGCTGATTTGCGTCTCATTATAACTTGTTTTTGAGGTAGATTTCTCAGTTTTTGATCTATTTGACCAATTGAACTCTGATTAGTCTTGTTTATACTGTTTGTTTTTGTTAAATTTTGATTGGGTTTTAGTTATAATCTCGATTTCATCAATTGGGTTTTAGTTATAGTCTTGATTTCAGATGGGTTTGTCTCTAAATCTAGTGATGATTTGGGGTTTCTTGGCTCTTCAAACTAGCGATTGTTTAAGGATTTTTGATTTGAAGGCGTGATGAATGTGAAGTTTATGTTTTTGCCTTCAATTTGACTGTTAATAGCTTGGAACATGCAATTGCTAAAATTTTGAAGTCAACTAATTTTGTTTAATTGCTGAGAAAAACTACGGAATTCGTCTTTAGATTTTTATTTTATTTTATTTTTTTGTTTTGTTTCTTAAAATAAAAAAATTGAAACTTGCAACAAAGTTACGTTTGTACTTTAGGAGGTGGGAATGATGAAAATTACATCAAAATGTTCTGGTATGTGATAATGTTATGATCTAAACAGATTGAATTTTGTGATTAGAATTTTGATCTAAACAAATTACATCAAAATTACATCAAAATGTTCTGGGAAAGGGAGCTCTTTCTAGGTTTAGAAAGACAAGCATTGAACTTCTGATTTTGTTGGAACTTAAGTGTTAGTGCAATGTACTCCAGTTGAAAACTAGTGATGATGTAATAGTGAGTACAATTACCTTTAGATAGAACATCATATTTTTCAAGTAGGACATTGCCAGTGAGAGTCATTAGTCAATGGTCCATCTTCAGTTCAAATAGCAACAATCGACTCATAGATCATGTGACTTATTATGCTGGAAAAATTACTATTCTTTTTTATGGTTAATTAATTACTAGAAAGCAGGAGCATTGTGAGTGGCTTGATCAAATGAAAATGAAGAAGAGTGATGTGGGTTTGTGGTGTGAGAGAATTGGGTTTTTATGTAGGGTGAGATAGAGGGTGAGAATGAAGTTTAGGTAAGAGGGTGTGTTTTAAGGTGGCAAGACAGGATGGGGTGTTGATGGTGGTGAAGCAGCTAGTGGTTTGCTTAGCAATGGGTGAAAAATAGCTGAGTGAGTGGGGGGCATTGATGGTGGTGAAGTGATTCAAGTTTTTTGTGGTTAAGATTGAATGATCTTCGTTTTGCTTTGTTCCAGGGACATCCTTATGGATAAAGTTTCCTCAAGTTGTTATGGTGGAAAAGCTCAATTAATTAAAGTAATTTTGAAATGTTGAAGTTTTAATTTGAATTTTGGGTGTAATGTTGTTATAGGAATGTGATACAATAGGCATAGTAGATATTTATTATGCTGTTACTAACAATGTGCATTGGCCTCCAGATCTAATTTTTGCCAGGTTTCTGATTGATGGAGCATGGTTAAAGCACTCAGCCAAAGCAGAGGCAACCTGGATAGCATGGATCAGCCATTGTAGCAGAAGCTAGAGCATGTTTTGAAGTGTTAAGATGGTGCATACAAAGCAAAGTGATGTCAGTTACCATCCTAACAAATTGTCAAGTGTTAGTAAAGAGGTTCAAGGAAGGGAATGCAGTAGATAGAGTGGAATCTGAAGTACATCTGAATGGACATCTGTTATCTATAGATTATGTATGTATAACTGAAGTACCTAGGCTGGTAGTGCAAGCTGCACACGAGGCAGCAAAGTCAGCCTCTATAAGGGTTTGTTTTGTGTTTTGTAATGGTTTATTTTGATAGGACTATATGCACCTTAACCGTCCTCAAATTTTTTTGCCAAAAGTCGAGTAGTAGCCCTTCAAAATTGAGCAGTAGCCCTTCAAAATGTGGAATCCTCATTTTCAAAACTTGGTGGGATTTTCACTCATTTGGCTACAATGGTAGCGCAACAAGGGGAATTGGCTATCAGGTTTGCTCTTTTTACATGAATATCTGACGATTATTTTAATTTGTTACCTTTGATCTGTCTAAACTTCTGAAGTACGAAAAAAAGTAGATTTTTATACAAGAAACTTAAATGCACGTGGCTCCTGATTGGAGCTTATAGTTTTGTTATTTACAGTGAATAACTATCTTGCTTGCTTGTTTTTTTTTAAATTCATGTTTTCTTGTATTGAAACTATTTATTTGTTTGATCAGGATTGATGATAACATGGAAGAGTCATTGACAAATGTTGAAAGTGCTTGCAGTGCCTTGTTAAGGCATTTAAACCAGATATCATCATACAGGTGGCTCATGATTAAGATATTTGCCATTTTGATCTTTTCTTGATGGTATTCATCTTCTTTGTGGTTTAATACTTACTGATGAGAACCCTTGTATTATTGTTGCATCTGGTATTCTACACCTTTGTCATACCATTGAATCTGTCTATAGATTATTTGTCAAGTAGAGGTTGCCCATTGTGGAAATTGGGTAGTACATAGCCATTGTTCTTGTACATGTGCTTGCTACTTACCATTTTGTTGCTACCTTGTTTAGGAAGCATGTTTACAACAACATTTTCATGGGTTGAAATTATAATGAAAGATATTTTATTAGTTGACACATGGAGTTGTAACTGCTTGACTTCTTCTTGACACAGAGTTCTGCAATGGTATTTTAATTATTAGGGTACCTCTTTTTTTTTTTTTTTTTTTTTTTGTTGTTGTTGTTGTTGTTGTTGTTGTTGCTCAGTCTCCTTATTAATCGAAAGGAGTTTAAAAGCTTGAATGATTTGAGAAAATAAATCCATGTAGTTGATCCCACATGATTAAGATAAGCTCTTGTCAAGTTGAGTTACAGGAAGTTTATTGATTCATATTAGAAATTGTGTAACCTTGTTCAAGCCTCTAGTATGTTTTCTTTAAAACCAAAAAAAAAAAAAAGTTTTCTGTTTCTTGTATTTTCCAGGCATCTCTTTGATCTCCCATGCACTTCCAGGCCACACTTGCCTACATTAAGGAGTATCAACCCTAAGGATAGATGAGGGCTGTCTCCAAGTAGCTAAAAATCATGAATCATTTGAATGCCTTTTTAAATTCTTCAGAGACAACACTCTAAATCTAGCCATATTAAAAATGTTCATAACAAGAACTTCTTCAGGAATTTTCTCTATTCTCTCAAGCCAAATGAGGAAAACAGTGCAATTTAGAGCAAACCTGGAAATAATAGAGCCAAGAGAATTACCCTTAACAGATTTAGCAATATAAGACACCAGCCCAGTCCAATTTTACATAGGCCAAGCCACATTGATCTTTGTTTTAATATTCATCGACACTCTCTCAGAGAAGGGGCAATTAAAAAATAAGTAGGAGTGGTCCTCAATGTGGGAAAAGCATAATGAGCAAGTAGCAACAGGAGAAACCTATTTGGATATATCATTTTTTCATAAGTGCTTTTGCTGGTCTTGTTGTAAGTACCATAATTATATGTGTTACATCTTCAACTTACTCCTTAACCATATGATTTTGTAGTAACATGTTTTAGTAACTCAAATTCAAATTATTAAGCATACAAGTCCACTTTGATTCCATCTTTCATTGTATTTCCACAGCTGGATTTAGCTACATCTGGAAAAGGAGGAATTGGGACTTATATTGGAATATGTATGATTAGCGGTGCTTTTGGAGTTGCAGATGCTCATGTTCAGGGTGGAATGGTTGGAGATCTATCATTCATGCTACCCGAGTTCATGCAAGTTAGTATTTGTGGTTAGCTTATTATCTGATCTAGTTTTGAAGTTTTGATATAAGCTTTCTTGTTTTTTTATTCTTTATGTCTTTTCTTGCTGTTTTGGCTGCATCGGGGGATCTAACCTCTGGCTTGAGATTGATTACAAAAGTAGCATTTGAGAATTCCAAGGATGGCCTGCGCAAGGGAGCTAGTATGTTCAAATCCTTTTAGCTGTTTTTCATAAATTTTGTAGGAAATATGATTCAATAAGTATTGCTACATATTGGGGTTACAATTTTCTAGTTACTGTTCTGTGAAAGAGATACTCATCAAACTTATGTCAACATTTAAGCCAATGACTCAAAGTATGAACGTAACAGAGATTAAGTTCAGGTAGGTAGACAATGACCTTTTTTTCTCTCGAGTTTTTTCTTTATTTTTTATTTATAAATATTTGTGGTTATTGTTTTCCACCTAAACTACAAATAATAGGTTATCATTGTCAATCTTTTTAGGTAGTTTATTTTGATGCATTTTGTACTATATTTGACTTATGTTTCCAAACCAAGTATTTTGCTTGTGCCCTATTTTGTTCAAATGAATGAAATGTTTGTCCCGGATATTGACAGCTAACATAATTCAATTGAATCTGTAGTGAACTTCATAAGGGAAAAACATAGATGTTAAAGTAAGATAATGATCAAACTGATTTGGATTGTAGAGTTACAAAATGAATTAAAATTTTTACTTCATAATAATAGAATCGATATCTCTGATGAATATGCTTTCTTTAATTCCATACAGCACCCATGGTTATCAGAATCCCGATCCGGATCTTACGATCCTACGATCTTACGATTCATTTGAGTACAATTGATCCCGATTTCACCTGTAATATCTTTTCTTTAATTTCAATTGCACTATTTTAAAGAATGCTGAGATAGAGTACTATGATAGCATGTAATACTAGTTTACTAATTTTTATTACTTACGGTTCATTACAGTTTTATTTTTTGCTATCTCTGCATTTTTTGAACTCCTTTGCATTCTTCTCTATGCATTGGTCTTTCCAAAGCTACCAATTGTAAAATACTACTGCTCAAACGGCGTCGGATGTCAACAAAACTTAACACATACGACTAACTAGGCACAAATGACTTGTAGAAAAAGACGGGACTCGAAATCGATTCTCCATTTTGAATCTGGAGCATAATTTCCATTTGTGAAAATTTGTCCTTTATAAATTCTTTTTTGAAGAACAATTGGAGACACTCTTGAAAGATACATTGTGTGGCGTTTGATTTATGTATATGTTATTTATTTATTTATTTTATGAAATAAATATCAAATGTTTTACATATTTTGTAAGCTTGAAATTAATTATATTATAGATAATTTTTTTTTTCTTTTTTCAGATGTTACTCTTTTGAGTATGTGATAATATTTTCGCATATCGATGTTGGAGCTTACTGTTAATACTAAAACAAGCTGTTAATATATATGCCTTTTTATTAGTATTTGTCGATACTTTAGACTTGTTTTAGATACAAATTTGAGTTTTTGAATTATCAAAAAATATTAGTATTGTTAGAGGATGTTTTATATATTTTTGTAAAGAATATTTGGTTGACACTGTATCATTATAGGATACGCACATATATATATATATATATATATAATTATTCGTATATATGATTTTGTGAATGTGAATGTGAATGTGGATGTGTATTAATAATTGTACAAAGAATGAATTAATAAAATATATATTTATTTTATGAAAAAAAATTTGCAGCAGTAATAAACTGTCGCTAATGGAATCATCATTTCTTTGCATTTTATTAGCGACGGGTTAACCTGTTGCATATGTCTTTAACGACGGTTTAAACTGTCGTGAATATATTATTGATTTAATTTTATTTTTTTGCGACATTTAAGACTGTCGCTAATAATACTTTTTGCGACATCAATTACCATCTCTAAAAGAGTTTTTGGTGATGGCATCGTAAACTGTCGTTAAAAGAGATGTTTTTTTTCCCTTTTTTTTGTGTCGGTTAAATCGTTGCAAAAACTATTGATTTAAAGTGACGGTTTGTAACCGCCGCAAATACCTTTTGTCACGCCTCCTTCCGTCACGCACCCATAGTACTCTATCTCAGCATTCTTTTGTCACGGCATATACACCTTTTGCGACGTTTACGACTGTCACGAAGTTCCTGTTTTTAGTAGTGAAATAAGTTGATTTGGATAGCATTTTAAATATAGACCCTTGTCCAATTTAACATATGATGTGTAACTGAAAATAGGGCAACGTACCCTCACGGCCAACGGTGATAGCACTGTGCAACCTTGATACCAAGGTGTAAGCGTTTATTATCAGTATCTTAAAGGAAAATTCAATAAACTTTATCATAGGAAAATTTCAACAGCAAGCCCCACAATGAGTTTTACAGTAAGGGGGAATTACATGTAGGTGTAAGATAGAAAAAAATTACAAACACATGGGGGTGCAGGTATGTTCATAGTGAGGTGCAAATAAAAGATTGCATATAATTCCCCCTTACAGTAATGACAGAATGTTCTTAGATGCACCATGTTTGGTCATCAAATTTTATGCTTTTCGTATTACAGGGTCTTCGTGATTCACTTGCAACCCTTTCAAAGCTTCTCATTAGACTATAACAATCACAACACTGGGCACATGACACAAAAGTTCAGCTCAGAGCAATTTTCTACGCCAAACTACTTAGAATTCATTACCCATTTCTGGTGGGGAATTTTCAAAATGGTTTTTAAAATTTATCGTTTAATTTTTGGGTGTTTTCAAAACATTCTTTGTTTTTCTTTGGAAAGCATTAATTAAGCTTGGAGACTTTGTCTCACATTGAAAAGAGAGCAAAACATGGAACACTTAATAAAGTGCTATATGGAATATTCTTTTGAATATGAAATTATGAGATGAAAGTTAGTGTGCATGCACCCACACACCAAGGATGGTGCTTCGCACCATCTGCACACGCACGCGTGGCGTGGGCTGTGTTGCGTTTGATGGCGCACTTTGCACGGACGCATCGGCGCCATGAGGGCGCTTTCCTATTTGCATCGGACAGGTTGGAGCGATGACGTGGATCCGACGTGGCATGGGTGACGTGGAATACAGTCAACTCCACATGGCAGTGACGTGTCATCTGTTGGCGATGAGTCAACCAACCGATCAAACGATTGTTAGCACCCGATCATGATCAGGTATGATTAGTCAAGGCATCTATTCGGTGTTAGAATAACCTGCACCATAGATCGTCGATCCAACGGTTAGATCTGATCGGATGCGATCAAGGGACATGACGTGCATCGGCGCCATGAGGGCACTTTTCTATTTGCATCGGACAGGTTGAAGCGATGACGGGGATTTGACGTGGCATGGGTGACGTGGAATACAGTTAACTCCACATGGCAGTGACGTGTCATCCGTTGGCGATGAGTCAACCAACTGATCAAACAATTGTGTGTTCGATTTGGAGCGGGTTGATCATAGCGATCGATTAGAGATGTACGCGATTGTACGGATGAGATGGCACCCGATCATGATCAGGTGTGATTAGTCAAGGCATCTATTTGGTGTTAAAATGACCTGCACCATAGATCGTCAATCCAACGGTCAGATCTGATCGGATGCGATCAAGGGACATGACTATTCATCCGATCAGATTCATTAAGGCCTATAAATAAGCTATGAAATGAGACATTTCATTCAACCCAAAATCCTGAAAAGCATTCCTGGAATTCTCTCTTTCTCTCTCCCTCTTGATTTTGAATTTTCGATCAAGAGTTTTTTAAGTAAATTTCTGTTTTTCTTATTGATAATCAAGTTCTGCAGATTTGATTATCAGTATCTTGGTTTCTTGATTATATCAAGAGTGTTCTGATTTATTATTGTCAGTGCAGATGCCGATAGACTAGATCTTTAGATCATGCTTTATTGTATTCTGGAAGCAAATTTGTTGTAACTCCCTGCACACCTTTTGGTGGGTACAAATATTGTCTATAGAAAAGCGACTTAGTAACGCAACTTGAAGCACTAATTTTCTATTCTATATAGACATGATGATTGCCAAATTTTGAAGACTCGAAGACCACCATTTGAAGAATTCAAGACCCTTTGTTCCAACAATTTCACCTCTAAACTCACTTACATGACAGAGATTGCCATTATTTCCAATCATGGCACAAGGATATCAATAAATTCACTCAAATCCTATTCATATGAAGAAAAAGCATGTAAGAACCAATAATTGAGGGTCAGAACCTCATGCACTGTGAGTGCCCTTTATTTGTTTTAGATTATACCGAAGAACACTTGTTATTTGGTGACCCCATTGTTCATCACACAAGCTCAACAAAGATAGTTGATAACCTTGAGATAAAAATCTTCAAATAGACTCCATAAAAATTCAATTTTTTTTATTTTTTTTATTTTTTTTATTTTTCTAAATTTATGAATGAAAAGTGAAAAAGAAGTGACTGAGAGACATATGGACCTCAATCTCATGGCATTCAATTCAGCATCCTTGGCTTCATAAATTGATGCATAGCCTAGAAAAAATCCCCAAATCCATTAGGGGAGAGAGAGAGAGAGAGAGAGAGAGTTGATTCCCTCCATTGTTTTGCTGTCTATAAACCCTCTTTCCACAACCACTAGGGTTTTGTCTAGGGGAAATCGAAATTGTGTGACCCAAATAGCAGACCCGGAACTGTATGCCCCGAGAAGTAACCGAGTTGGGTCGAGTTGGGTCGGGTGTCTGAATTGACAATTTTAATCAAATGGGCTGGATTGGGTCTTTTGATTGGGCTGCTATTCAACATATCAAAATTACTTGGATTTGGATTGGAATTAGGCACAGGACCTCGTTGGTCTGTGTTTGGTGTTTTTTTGTATCTCCTCAAAGTCCAAACAACCCCTAAAAAAAATTATAATAACATAATAAAATGTAATTTTTAAGGTGTGAAAGAATTAAATTACGACAAATTATTTAAAATATACATTGGCATGATGCAACCCATTTCTTATGAAAAGGAGACCCACGAATGAGGATACTTTTAATGGGTCGTCCCATCATATACTAACATGTACATTTTATTATACTTTTGTATTTAAGAGCATCTCCAATGCACTAGGCATATAATACTTGTTAGTTAAAATGCCTAGTGTGATTCACTTTTTTCAATTCCAATGCACTAGGCATATGATTAGGCATTTTGCCTCAACTCATATTCACTAGCTACATGTAGCTAGCCTTCAACGCTAGGCAAAATGTATTCATTCATTAGGATCATTTCCCTCCATCTTTGTTGTTGACGTGTCATTCTATAAAATTAATAGTATTTGGATAAATAGCTAAAATAAAGAGCATGGTTGGAGTAAAAACATAAAACAGTTGATAGGCAAAATAAAATATATACTTTATAGTAATATTCAGATAGGTAAAATGTCTACTACCGTTGGAGATGCTCCAAGTGTAGGATTGAGATTTTTTTCTAATTGAAATTTCCTTGGAAGCTGTTTTTTTAACCTTGGTGGGCTCACCATAAAATCTGCACTACTTTTTTTTTACGGGGGAAGCCAGTTGTTAGATTACCTCACTTACCTTCAATATCCAAATAGCTCAACTTATTGTGCTTTTTAAGCAAATTATTCATGAAAATAAAGCAGGTTGAGCGAACTACCCAACAATTATAATCATATAATCGTATCACATTTGTTTTTGAAAAAAATGAATAGTCTATTATTAAAATTATACGTGTTAATCATATATTTAAAGACAAACATGACCTTATTGTGTTTACATTTAGACAGACATCATGCCCAACACTCATACTCAACTTTATATAACATAAGTCAAAGTTATTTAACAAAAATTTAACTGCCATTAGTTGCCCATTGCACTGGACTGGATTGGTTTATGTTTGAGTGAGGGTGAAGTTAATATGAAACGCGTCTACCAAAATTAATGCAGATCAATGCAGTTTTTTCTAGAAGCTTGAAGGTTGTAAGCTTTACAGTTGATGTTCATTAAAAATAAAGCTGTCCTGTTTGTTTCTTGTCATTGTCACACCAAAGTCTTTTGCTTTGCCATTATATACTAAACAAAGAGAGAAGAAGAGAAGAATAAGGAAAAGGGGATTTCACCCATTTGTTAATTGTTGTCTGACCAAGTAGATGTATCTTCACAATTCAAACAGAGAAACTCAGATTAATGAGGTGGGCTCGATCAAATCAAATGATCATTAATGAGAAATTTCACAATCTACACAAATATTAGGAAATTTAGGATAATGCAGCTGGCATTCTGCGATAGAACAGACACCAAAAAAGAAAAGAGAGAGAGAGAGGCTTTAGAGCTCATCTTTCTAATTGTAAAATACATAATTTTAAATTTTGACTGTCATGTATTAAAATTTGGAACTTTTGATATTCAGTATTTAGTGGTATATTGGCCGATATGAACTGATATTTGACCATATCTCGATATTTAAAATTGTGAGTGGTAAAAAATTTCTTCAAAATTTAAATAAAAAATTTTGGGGTACATATTGGAAGAGTGTATTAAATAAGTTGGATGGGCTACTTTCTACCTAAGGCAACGCGTATATGAGAGGGCCCATCTACAACCCACTGATGAAAATAGTATAGAATGCGTCTCATTTGATGACATGATTATATGACTCCTTAAAAAATGGGACACAAAAATAAATTTTATATAGAATTTATATTAAGAATAATAATAATGTTTTGAATAATTTAAAATAGATTAGTCTGTTTAATGTAGTTTCTTAGAGTATCTTTAACGCTTACTCTAATTTTTCATCAAATTTGAATAAAGATTTGATGAAAAGTTTCATCTGATACTATGCGTTCCAACGTTAATTTTTGAAGTTTCATCAAACAATCAGTTAACTGGGGGGACAATTTGCCGGACAGCCAGGAGGACAACCAGCAATAGACAACTTTGCAAGTAATTGGTTGTCCGGTGTACGGTGAAACGCAACAGCTCTTTTCAAAAATTTGATGAACGTTGAAATTTTTCTCAATTTGATGAAACTTTTACTTTGTCCATTATTTGATATAGGTTTGATGTCATGGTTAGAGAAAAAAAAAAACGTAAATGTGTTTTATCAAATTTAAATTTGATTCCAAATCTATGAAAGCGTTGGAGATATTCTTATAAGTTAAAAATTAATAATAATTAAAAAATGAAATTACATCTCTCATCGTTTCTCAATAATTTATTTTTTAAATTCTTTTTACTTTTTTTTTTTCTGAGACATAATTCTTTTTACTTTATAAATCATAAATAGGAACTACTTCATGCACTTTTACTTTTTAATTTTAAATCAAAAAAGAAAAAACAAAAAGTGTGTAATAACTATACAAGTGTAAAAGCAGTTATGGAGTGTAGACTTGTCATGCACTTGAGAAAAGAAGCCTGTTAGTCTCCTTCACTACTGCGATTGCACTTGCATCATTGTTATCGGTAGCATCGAGTGATGGCAATTTTCTTGGACTTGGAATTTATTATTGTACTCCCTCTCTCTCTCTCTCTCTCTCTATATATATATATATATATATATCCACAGCCATAGTTGCTAAACTTGCCAGTGCTATAAATTTACTGTTGTTGTTCTCTCCGATATACGTAATACTGAGTTAAGAAAAAAAAAAGAGAGATTTAGCTATAAACCCCTTTTACCTTTCTTTTATTGTTAAAAGGATTAAGAAAAAAATTATATTTTCTAAATCTCCTCATAATTATAAAATTTTGCATAAAGGACAAAATTTATTATTTAAATATTTTATTAGACTATTATACCCTCAACTAAATTTCCTCACCTTCTCCACTCTTTTTTCCTTCTCTCTTTCATTCCTAGGGTTTGGATTGGATTCGTTCGAAGCTCTCGTGATTTCAACCAAAACTGTGAATATACCTAAATCACCTTCAGTTGCAGAGAATTTTCTTTGAATGGCGCATAGGTTTCGCAGTGGAAGAGATCGTCGGAGATGATCAGAGAAAGCTTCGACGACGTCGACGTATCGCCTTCCAATTCTCATGAAGTTCATGTTCTTGCCGTTGATGATAGCCTCGTCGATCAAAAATTTGAATTGTGAAAGAGTATAGAGACGAATCGCGCGACTGTTCAAAATTTTCATATTTGAACACAGTTCTTTAGATTTTTCATATATATATGTGTGTGTTTGTGTGTGTGTGTGTGTGTGAGGAAGAAATTTTTCATTTGGATAGTGTTGTTAAGTTCTTAAATTGATCTATTGATGAGTTGTTACTATGTTCTCTCAACTTTTTGTTGTAAAATTGTTTTTGATTTTGATAAATTTTTGTGTCGTGAGTAATATGGATTGTGTATATGTAATAGATAACAGAGAAGCCAAAGAGGTGATACGAAAGAGATAAGTAACTATGAAGAAACAGAAGAACAGTGGCTGTGAATGATCTAATTTCATTTGATAGAACCAGAGTAAAATTTTCCTTTAGTTCTATTGCTCTGTTTTTTTCATTTGACAAAACCAGAGTAAAATTTTACTTTTATACAGAGTAAAATTTTACTTTTAGCTTCAGAGTCTCACAGTTTACTTGTTTTTCAGAGTAAAATTTTACTTTAGTTTCAGAGTAAAATTTTACTTTTATACAGAGTAAAATTTTACTCTGAAATACATAGTGAAGATGGCTTAATAGGAGAGCTGATAGATATGAGGGTAGTATAGTAAAAGAAATAAGTTTTAAAATATCAGGGAATTTTGAAAGTACTTATATAATTCTTGTCCTTTTGAAAGACAAATTAGATAGTGAGGGGGCTATCACCAAATCCTTAAAAAAAAAAAAAAAAAAAAAACTAGCTTTGACTATTACGGTCCATTTTAAAATATTTTTTTTTTGGTGTTTTTAAAGAAGTCGGTTGTTTTCAGAAAGTATTTTTGAAATAACTTTGAAGCCGAACAAGTTTTGCGTGCTTTTTTTTTTTTTTTTTTTTTTTTGTTAGAAATGGGTTTGGAAGGTTTGGAAAATTAGAATTTTTTTCTCAATTTTGGTCTAATTTTTAGGTGGGGCCCATGTGTTAAAGTTGGCGAATCAAAGTAGTAACGCGTTCTATGCCGCGTTGTGATTTACGTAGCATATTTGATTGCTCAAAACCATTATCGGGTGAATGAGAAATTGAAGCCAAAGTGAATTCCATAAAAATGGAGTTTTTAGTAGAAATTCCTTAAAGTTTGAATAAAAGCTTGTCCCACGTTAGTTTGGTAAAAAGAATTTTATGGATTTATAAAGCTTGAGATTGTAAGTTGGAGAGGGCTCCAAGTTTGTAGAAGGGAGAGGTTATGGACAAATTGGGCTAGACTTATTGGACCAAAAACTAAACACATGCGCATGTCGCCGCCATCCAATCGGGCTAAGATTGTGCTTTTCCGGCCCAATACCTATTTTTTTGGGCAAAAAATATTTGAATTTAATTTTATTTTTGGTAAAATAAAATCTGTCCAGAATTCGAATTTAAATTCTGAAAATCTGTCATTTTTTCCCTCCACCCGAATAGGTTCCAATCGATTTGAAATTAAACCGAATAGATTCAATATCTATTTAAAATTCAAACCAAATAGTGTCTTACCTATTTAAGCAGATTTGTATCTGTTTAATTTAAACTCAACAAGTTTTGTACCTTTTTAATTCAAACCAAACAGCCACCATTTTCCTCTATAAATAGGCAGTTCCTCATTTGGTTTTTTCACTCCAATTTTCGTCCCTGTTTGCTCTCTCTGCATTTTGCAGCATTGTTTTCTTGTGAGAAAGAATGTAAACACAAAATGTGTTCGTTGTGAGAATAATTTGTAGTGCTGCAATTATTCGTAGTTGATCATTTTATCTTGGGAGATAGATGTTCATAATCTGAAAGCACTGTGGAAAAGACGCATCTGTCTTAAGGACACAGTGTTAAACACTGGACTTGATTAAAAATTTGTTCAAGAAATTAATTTGGTAAGTAATTAATTTATTTTTTATTTTATTATTTTTCTGTTCTAGATTTTGATTTTGTTTTTTGTAACAAAATAAAAATCTATTTTTATTTATGTATTTTATATTTTGATTTGATTTTTGTAATCAAACAATCTCTCTTATTTTCTTTATTTCTTCTGTATTCCATTTGTTGTTAAGTACACAAACATAATTTATTTTTTAAATACAGTACAATACTTTTAGAAAAATAAATACAAAAAATAGAAAGCGGAAAACAACCCTTATAAGTAAAGTAATAAAAATAAAATAAAGTATATAAAAATATATTGATATAAAAATAAAATTTACATATAAAATGATGCAACTTTTATTCACATTTTATTTTCAATTAAAACACTTGTAATTTCAAGAATATTATTGCCACTTATTGATTTTTATTATTATCTTAAACAAATCTGTTAGATCACCTTCTTAAAAAAATAGACCTTGTTAGTGTTAATTAACCAGCACTAATAAAACTTACCTATATATATTGTGAGAGGCTAGAATATTTGTTGGCTTTCACATGGTAGACTATTCCTTGAACAAATTGAGAAATTCTGTGAAGTTTTAAAAGACATTAAAGCTTCCATACTGTCTAATCCTATCTTAATGATAAGCAAATCCCAAGTCAAATAGGTGGACCAAAGCATGTTTATTACACTAGTTTTGAATAAGGGATTAAACTTCCTCGTACATGTATCTCTTCATATTCATTTATATTCTCGTGTAGACTCAAATTCGAACTCACATTAATGATCATTAAGGAAAAAATTGATAGATATGGAGGGTATGAATAGAGCTTATCCAAACACCCCCCCCCCCCCCAGGATCCAAACAAACCATTAATTAGCTAAGAGTTGTTTAGGGCTACAGTGGTGGTTCTATGCATTTAAATAGGTTCATCTACTTTCTGAAGTCATGAGAGTACAAACTACAAAGTTTATTCATGATTTAGTGAGGAAAGAAATATGGGTTTGAGAAGCATATTTGGAGTAATCATCTTAGTGTTGTCATTGTGGTTTAAGGTTGAAGGAGGAGGGTGGCTTTCTTATGATTTCTATGAGAGAACATGTCCACAGGTTGAGGGCATTGTTAGAGCTGGCCTTCAATCCCTCTATCTCTCTGATCCCACTTCTCCTGCAGCTTTGTTGAGGCTCATGTTCCATGATTGCCAAGTTCAGGTCTCTCTCTCTGTCTCTGTCTCTGTCTCTCTCACACACACACACATCTGGGGTTTCAGGCCAAAACCACAGTTAATGGTTGAACTACAAGCTCAAGTTGTGTGGTTCATGCCAGAAATGCTATGAATTCACAAAAATGTCTAAATTAAATATATTGTATAGATTTAAACTTTTATGGTGTGTTTGGTTGGGGGATTTAGAGAGGGATTTGGAAAGGGAAAGGGAAAAAGTGTGTGAAATTATGTGAAATATATACATATTTTATTCATATTTCACCTACCTTTTCCATTTCCCTTTCCAAATCCCTTCCCAAATCCCCTAACCAAACACAGCATTAATGTAGCGTGGGTTACACTCAAAATTAATTTTATCCAAACATTTCAGTTTTAAACTCTTTTTTAAAGTACATTTTCTGAGTACATAATCACCTTCTCACCTTAAAAGTGAAATCCTCAACCATTTGCAATATTGCAGACTATTTCAAACTATTTGTTACTATACATTCATATTTAGGGAAAATTATACTATAGTCTTGGAGTATTATATGGTCATATTTTTTCACCAATCACCATTATCATTATACCCCCTTTATGTTCTTCAATTACTTAACATAAATAATAAATACTTCACATTCTCTATCAATTATACTATCATAAAGTATTACGTAATCATATTCCGAAACTATTGAATAATTATTTCATATTTAGTGTAAGGGCGTTGCCTCGGCCCGGAATTCGAAGTTCTGAAAGTATTTGTTGTATTTTTCGGTTAGACTTTCAGTGTGTGAGAGTGATAGTACTTTAGAGTGGTCGAGTTTTAGAGTGGTTGAATTTTAGAGCTTTTAAATTTTATAATCTTTAGATTCTGTTTAGAAATTAAATATTTTAGTTAAAATGTTAAAAAATTACTATAAATTATCACATTATTCTTTTACATATTTTTTTTATTTATTTATAAAAGATCAAAAAATTATTAAAATAATTTATTTTCAAACCAGACGTTAATGTGCATAATAAATTTATTCTCTTCCTCTATGTGATTCTTGCATGTCGTGCACTCCGGTCAAATCGTTTTGACTCATTCAACCAGTGCTCTCTTGAGCTGTTGAAGAGTTCCTTCTATCGATCTCAAAACCCTGATTCGACAAAATAACACCATAATTGAGGAGTCAAAGCCATCCCAGGAGAACAAGTTCCAACTGATGTTCTTCATCGTATAGAACAAGGGAATCTTGCTGTCTTAGTATTAAGAGACACAAGATGGACTGGAGAACGCAAACCGTATATTTTGTCCCCTGTGTGTTTGTTTTGTTTCTCTTTAGTATTTTGTGATTGAAACCATTCAAAATTGTTATTTGACTTTGCTTTTAAAAAACACCTTAACTTCTTCCAAAAAGCTAACTACTGCTACAAAGTACTAGTATTGTCATCATGCTTTCTTTGATTCAGTTGGTTCAACTGATTTTAACTATGTTTTTATCTAATCAATCCCAGGGCTGTGATGCATCAATCCTTCTAGATTCAACTAATTTCACTATAAAATCAGAGATTGCTTCACCCAAGAATTTCGGCATCCGAAACAGAGAGTCAATCAGCGTAATAAAATCCATGGTGGAAGCAGTGTGTCCCCAGCAAGTTTCCTGTGCTGACATTCTGATTTTGGCGGCACGAGAAGCGGTGGCGATCGCGGGAGGGCCTTGGATACAGGTTCCATTGGGCAGAAGGGATTCCATGTCACCAAACTACACACTTGCAGATGCTGTGCTACCTACTCTAAATATAGGAGTTGATCACATGCTTAGAAATTTTTCCAAGACAGGGATGAGCATTGAAGAATCTGTCGCCATTATGGGTACACCAATAACCCTGTCACCTTCATTTCATACATGCACATCCACATGAGTATATAATCCATATGCATTTGTGCATATTCATAAGGGTTTTGGGTGTGCATGAAGTAGTACCTCAGTTGAGAAAGACTGTTTAGTAGTCTTGGAGTATTACTTGACACTTTCACGTGTATTTTAAGACTATCATTAAATATGTAGTAGATTTTTTTTTTAAATGCATATTAAAATCTATTTAGAAAAAAATATAAATATAGTACATGTTTAATTTTGTATAGTAAGATTCATATCTAGAATAAATAGTCCTAATTCAACTATTATATAGTTTGTAAAATTTAAGACTAATATATATATATATATATTTGAACTTACACTAAATTATAATTTATTCTAATTAGAACACATATAAAAGGAGTGCACTAGAAAATTGGCTTCCAGATGCACATCATCAACATAAGTACATATATATAATGGTATGTATAAATGATATGTAGCATTTTCCGATGTAACCAAAAAAAAAAAAGAAATGATATGTAGCAAAACAAAGAAGGAAACCGCAAAAAGTTTTAAAATTTAAATGTATGGTATAAATTTAAACATTGTGTGTCGTAGATTAAATTTATAATGAATCTGATGTACATATTTCAAATTTTAAACTTTTTTGAACATTTTTGCTCAGTCCTCGGCATTGTTGTATAATTTGACATGGTTTCTTGCACCTTGTAAACCCTTTTGCAGGTGCTCATACACTAGGAATCACACATTGCAAAAACATTCTGGATCGTCTATACAACAGCTCAGACGCTAATTACAATACAATGGACACAGAGCTAAAGAAGATGCTGAGACTGATCTGTCGATTACGGTCTTCAACTGCAAACATTAGCTTTGTAATAAATGACCCAACCGCATGTATATTTGACAACCAATACTACATCAATGTCATGAAACGCCGTGGCATACTCAGTATTGATAGTGACTTGCTTTCGGACCCTCGAACTGTTCCGTTTGTGCAGCGTTTCGCGGATGATCAGGGTGGTTTCTTTCAGGCTTTCTCTTCTGCGTTTGTGAAGCTGTCATCTTCTGGTGTTCTTACTGGTGATCAAGGTGTTATTAGAAGGATTTGTAGTGCAATGAACTGAGTGGTGTTGATAGTATGGCTATGAGTATTTAAGGTGCTATAATATATGAATGGTTTTAGTAATATTCATCTCACGTATTGAGTATTTGTGATAAGTGCACGTGATATTTTTGCCAATATGAAACTATATAAAAAATGATTAATGGGAACCATTTTGTATCCCACCTAAGCAATCTAGATCTGCTCCACTTATATGATTACTTATTAATTTGAGAACACTATCTCAACTGATTGAGTTGATAATATGAGAAATTAGAATATTGAATAATAACTTTTCATGATTTTTTTTTGTTTTCAAAATCACTGTCCTTAATGAACTCTCACTTGCATGGTATAGTAAAAATCTTCAAATTTGAAATCTTGACACATGTTGGGACAGGACAGGGATTCGATAAAGAATCCTTAGTCACTACCATGGTTGTTAAAATCGCGATCCGGATTGCAGGATCGTACGATCCTACGATCCTACTTTGCCAAAGAGATCCAGATCGTTGTAGGATCGATGTTACAACAGGATCGCAAGTAGGATCGTGTAGGATCGCATGGGATCGTGTAGGATCATATGGGATTGTATGGGATCGTAGGTAGGATCGCAAATAGGATCGTAGATTTTATGATTTTTCACCTTATTTTTAATATGTATCATTTTAATTTTAATTTTTATCTTTTTTTTTTAATAGAAAGTAGGATCTTACGATCCTCGATCCGATCCTACGATCCGATCCACCAGACCCTCTCACCGATCCTACTTAGGATCCCGATTTTCACAATGAGAAAAAAACATGATGTGCCCTGCACAGAGGGATTCAACAAACGGGGAAATTACCAATAAGTGGTAATTTTTAAAAATTATTATACATTAATAAAAAAATTATGATTTTAATTATTAATATTTATAATATTTATCATATATATATATATTTTTTCCTGACTCTCACTAACAAGTTATTTCTCCAAAAAATTTACCAAGAAAAATAATTTAAAAAAATAATATGTGATTTAAATTCATTCTAAATACATGTCTATCACATAAGAATTTACCACACAATTTAAAATAATATAGTTTTACTTAGATTACTACAATAAGAGTATTGTAAATAGATCCATGACAGAGGATACTGAATAAAAAAAGAAAATATAGTCAAATTATTTATTTAAAAAAAAAGAAGTGTACCATTAGATCTGGGCTGGTGGATGTGGTTTTGGAGTCCACATCCATTTAAGGCCTAAATTTGGGCCAAGATGAGGCATAGAACCACATTCGGCTTTTGTTCATTTGGGCTTAACATGGGCCCCACCATGTTCTTGCCTAGCTCAACAGAAAGAGGGAAAAACAGCTCATCACCACACTGCCATACCTCCATCCATTTATTATTAGAGCACCATTCAACTTTTTGGTTAGTTTTTTCAGAATTTACTTTTTAAAAAATTAATTTTTTTTTTATTTTTTTAGATTTTTTTAATATTTTAAGTAATTTTTTTAATTTTTAAATACGCCGAACATAAATATACTTAAAAAGTATAATATTTGTAAAAATTTTTTTTACAAAATTCACTAAGTACTAAAAATATAAAAAAATATGAGAATTCAATATATATTTTGTATTCTTGTATATTTATTATTATTTTTATAAATATTTTACTTTTTAGATATGTCTTAAAAAGTTTTAAAAAAAATTATTTAAAATTTTAAAAGTATTTATTAAAAACAAAAAAATATGAAAAATAAAAAATTCAAATTTTTTAAAATTAAATACAAAAAATTAAAACCAAACAGAATAATTATTTTGCGGCTTTTGATATCCCAATCTCAGCCACACATACACAACACAGGTGGTGTTTTGGTTATAAATGTATGTTGTAACACAATGAATGTGGTGGCAGCACATTTTTATTTATTTTAAAAAGAAACAAATGAACCCATCTTGAAAACATATCATGTAGTCCGTGTAAATTACTTTTTTGATTGATAGTCCGTGTAATAATTTTAGTGTCTCAGACCCTATGGATAATTATTCGATAATTTTGAAATATAGATATATAATATTTTATAGTATTATAATCGATGAAAAAAATAAATAGGTAAGGTATTGTATTATGTAATACTAGAGATCCCAAATGTTCTATCAAAAGTTTTACCAAATGTCTCATATGGGTGTGGAACCCACATAATGTGGGTCCATGTGAGTCCCACACCCATATGAGACATTTGGTAAAATTTTTGGTAGAATTTTTAGGACCTCTAATATTTTTGATATTGTATTAGGTGATTAAAGAATATAAATGAATATATTGAATTATAATTAATTAAAAAATATAAATACGTGATACTTCAAAAATATTTAATAATTTCCCTCTATTATTGATATAATATATTTTTTATGATCAATCAGAATCGACCAACGATTGCCTGAGCCCATCACATGTGAAAAAAAAAACATCCTTCAAACTTTTAAGACACGTTAGTGTCAGTAAATTTAATTTAATTTATTATTATTATTATTTTTAAGCTTAGCATTGGCAGGTGATTCTTCTATTATTAACTTTGTTCTGCTTCTTTTAAATAAAAAAAAAAAATCATTTTTTAAAACTTTTTATATCAATCTAAACCGTGATTGAATACACTAATTTGAACTGATAGCACCGGAAGAAAAAAAAAAAACAAAAGCCAAACTATTACATCAATAATAAAGTCTACATAATGTCACATCATTAGTGATCAATTAGTGATCTGAAATATTTTTCAAAAAACAAATTTATTAGAGATGCAATAGGCCACAACCAAACATCAAACCACCAAATCAATGATAGTTTTTCAAATTTATTTGACGACGACAGCTAAATAAGTCACAGCATCATTTAGTTCATCTTTATTCAATTATTTTAAAATGACAAAAATTAATCAGACACAATCATCATCATATCCTATAGGTCACCTCACATAAAAATGTTGAGTTTGTAATAAGTTTTTATATTCTTAATTTTTTTTTTTCATTTTTATTCTATAGCTAACCAAAAAAAAAAAAAAAAAATGATTGAAAAGTGGCATGCGAAATGCCCATAGAGTTATATGCCCATAAATATTAGTATTTTAGTTTTTGATATTTTAATAGATTAAATTTTTTTGTATTTAAGAAGATGGTGAGATTTTTTTATAATTAGATGTGATGTTTGTATGAGAAAAAATAAAATAATTATAAATTTGATGCGATATTTTATTTTAATAATCATTTTAACTTATTTTATTTTTTAAATTTTAACCCAAAAACAAAAACAAAAACAAAAACAAAACAAAAAATAGCCCTAGCCAAGCAAGGCCATAGTTTCTGGTTGGTTTACTTCCCTGCATGTCCGTATACACTACTGTACGGCCACATATTTCACTCAGGATCATAAATGTTATGTTACCATTTCACGTGATTGCATTGAATTACCACATTAATCTTCGTTACTTCGTTAGGTTCGTTGGCAGATGAAACATTTAATTCTTTCCACAAATCTTTGCTTTTTCAGCAAATCCACAGACTCCTCCTCACTGAGTTTACAAACAATTCCACAAAGCTCGGGGATGGTTGAATCAATGGCTTTCCATCTTTGTGGGTTTATCTCATGATCTATGCTAACTAGTATTTTAAAGGTTTTGAATTTTTACAATTTGTACAAGGAGATCATAATTTTAAACTGAATGTCATAACATATGTTATTACGCTAATTAGTATCAATTGATGCTTGTAGTATTACGGGAAATTTGACTATAAACCCCCTTTACCTTCCTTTCATTGTTAGAAGGATTAAGAAAAAAATTATACTTTCTAAACCCCCTCATAATTATAAAATCTTGCATAAAGAACAAAATTTATTATTTAAATATTTTATCAGACTATTATACTCTCACATATACACAATCCAGATACAAAATTTATCTTCTCTCTCGTCTCTCACTTCTAACCCTGGTTTCCTCCATGGCCGGAGCTGTGTCATTCCTAAGCTCCGACGATCTCTCTCTGCATCTTCTCAACTCTCCTCCTTCAACTCTCCTTCAACTGTTCATCTTCTATCTCGTCTCTCTTTTCTAATCCTAGCTTCCTTTATGGCCGGAGTTGTGGAGAACTTGCAAATCACGCTGATACATATATATATATATATATATATATATATGTATGTGTGTGTGTGTGTGTGTGTTTGTGTGTTTTGAGATTTGAATTCCAATATATATGTGTTTTGAGATTTGAATTCGAATATATATATATCTACATATTCCGATCTGTAATATATATATATATATATATATCTATATATGTGTGTGTTTGTGTGTTTTGATATTTGAATTCGAATATATAGATTTTTGAAAGCTCAAAGTTTTAAAAATCTGAAAAATCTGAAGAATCGGGGTATGAAAAATTGAGATTTCTCTAAAATTTTTAAATTATAGGCCTGATTCAAGGATTATAGGCACGATTTAATGTTTTTCAAAGTAAACATCGATTGATTCAAGGATTACAGGCCTGATTCAAAGCTCAAAACTCAAAGTTCCATCGGTTTTTCAGAGTAAACATCAAATTTCATTTGATAGAACCAGAGTAAAATTTTACTCTGGTTCTATTGCTCTGTTTTTTTCATTTGACAAAATCAGAGTAAAATTTTACTTTTATACAGAGTAAAATTTTACTTTTAACTTCAGAGTCGTACAGTTTACTTATTTTTCAGAGTAAAATTTTACTTTTATACAGAGTAAAATTTTACTTTTAGTTTCAGAGTATAAAATTTTACTCTCATTCAGAGTAGAATTTTACTTTCATACAGAGTAAAATTTTACTTTTAGTTTAGAGTCTTACAATTTACTTATTTTTCAGAGTAAAATTTTACTTTTATACAGAGTAAAATTTTACTTTTAGTTTCAGAGTGTAAAATTTTACTATCATTCATAGTCAAATTTTACTTTTATACAGAGTAAAATTTTATTTTCATACAGAGTAAAATTTTAATTTTAGCTTCAGAGTCTTACAGTTTAATTATTTTTCAGAGTAAAATTTTACTTTTATACAGAGTAAAATTTTAGTTTTAGTTTCAGAGTGTAAAATTTTACTCTCATTCATAGTAAAATTTTACTTTTATACAGAGTAAAATTTTACTCTGAAATACATAGTGAAAATGTCTTAATAGCAGAGTTGATAGATATGAGGGTGATATAGTAAAAGAAACAAGTTTTAAAATATCAAGAGATTTTGAAAGTACTTATATAATTCTTGTCATTTTGAAAGAGAAATTAGATAGCAGGACCAAATCCCCTAGTATTACCGCTTCGAAAAAGGTACTCCCTCCGTCCCAAAATATTAGTCCCTTATTCCATTTTTCATTGTCCCAAAATATTAGTCCCTCTTTATAAATCAAGTACAAAAATAATGTAAATTTCCTATTTTACCCTTCTTTTAAACTAATAAACAATTTAAAAAGTACAATTATGACATTGATATTCCCAAAAAATGTACTATCAAAAGGGTAATTTTGAAAAACTAACTTTTTTCAAATGCAATAAATGTACTACTAAAAAAAGTTGAATTCCCCAAAAGGGACCAATATTTTGGGACGGAGGGAGTATATTTTCTCATGGGTTATTGTTGATTTTGCAGTGCATTTAATGTACTCACTGAGTTTCTCACACGAGCTGATCTATAAAATGGTATGCTTTTCACTTTCAACTCAAACTTTGCTTCTGGGTTTTCATTTTTTCCATCAAAAACAGTGGATGGTCTTTGTCTTTTTTTGGGTTTCTGATTTGTCTTGTATAGAACCACTGTGTAATTTGAGGTCCCCGTGAGCGTAAATGGCTCATAAAGCTTTATCTGGACAGTTTTTGTCTACTTTTTAGACTTGCAGCCCATGTGTCTGATATATGTTCTAACTGATTCAGAAACAAGTTGAAAAGTACTAGGGACAAGTGTTTTTAATCTTGTATTTGGTCAGATTCATTGGTGTTCTGTTCAGTTGACATTCTTCACTTGTAGATAGGATAGAAGAAAGGAAAATAAATCAATTTTCCATTTTAGAATCTCTGTTCATAGATCAAGTCAGGCTGTTGTATTACTCTTATTTATGTTCTCTGAAATGGGTGTTCTTTTGGGTAGGCCAATTGTTGGGATCACATTTCGAATTTTGATCATCTTGGTCTTTTCCGGGATTTGCTTGGGGGAAGATGTTCCTGCTAATTTTGTATTTGGAGATTCTTTGGTTGAGGTGGGTAACAATGACTACATTGTCTCTCTCTCCAAAGCTGATTACGCTCCTTTTGGAATTGATTTCGGAAAGCCAACAGGACGATACACAAATGGAAGAACTATAGTTGACATTATAGGCAAGTTTTCACTCATTGTTACTTTCGCTATTGACATTCCACAGAGTCGTTGCTTATTAATTCTTTTTTGGGACAATTTAAGTGATGTGAATACTTTTATCTTAACTTCTGTTTTTTCTTATTTTTTCTTCTAACCAGGACAAGAAATAGGTTTGAAAGATTTTACTCCTCCGTACTTGGCTCCAACGACCACGGGACCTGTGGTTCTGCAGGGTGTCAATTATGCTTCTGGTGGAGGTGGAATTCTAAATCACACTGGAAAGATCTTTGTGAGGTTTCTTTTCTATTTGCTAAATTTTTTTATTTTTGATTTACGGTTGGTTGAAAGAAGGTGAAATAAAATGTTCAATTTGGTTGCTTTTTGTGTCATACCAAACTAAGCTTTGTGTCCTAACCCAATCAAGTGGGTTGGCTATATGAATCATTTATCACCATTCAATTCTATCAAGGGCTTTTTGTATCATAATGTTTCTATTTATGTGTAAACACATTTGATATGTTTATGAATCACTTGTGGAATTAGGTCCCAGAGTTTATAACTTTGAAAATTACTGTGCATTTTATTATGTTCCACAATCAGTAGGAACTCTTGCCTTTGTCTTATTCAATGTATCCTTCTTAGTTGTATTTTGTAAAATGGGATTAACTTATTAACGGCGGAGCTGTGAAACACTTTTTTTACGGATAGCGAGTGGTATGATGAGACCTAGTGAATTTTTATACAAAAATGCTAGAGGTCCCAAAAATTCTACCAAAAGTTTTACCAAATGTCTCACATGGGGTGGGACCCACATGGGACCCACATTGTGTGGGTCCCACATCCATGTGAGACATTTGGTAAAACTTTTGGTAGAATATTTGAGGTCTCTAGCATTACTCATTTTTATAAAACAAAGAAAATATATTAGCCCTTTCCCGTACACCCCCACAAATACAACACAAACCCACCCTACCAGTTTGCTCCTCCTAGCACTTCCGTTCCGATGCGGTGACTCATCCCTCCTCTTCGATGTTGATATCTCTGTCCTCACAGTCCGAAATTCCTCACCGCAAAACGTCACACCCACACCAAACCCACCCATACATAACCTCACACACAAACCCACACAAACCATTACAAATAACTAGTTCATGGTTGAAACAGGGAATTTGGACATTTACGACATGCAAATTAGGTGTTTTTGCACAAAACTCTCATTGGTTAATAGCTGAGGAAATGGTTTGGTGCTTGTTTTGTCATGGGTCTTTTATTTTCAGCGTTTATTGATGATGAGTTTTTGTTGGAATCAAATAATAGAATGTTGCAGAGTCGACTTTGGTGCTACGATGGTGGTGCTGAGCCAAAGTTGGGTTGGGTGTTTTGTATTTTGTTTTTTGTTTTTTGTTTTTTGGGTAAGGAAGTTGGGAGGGTTTGGTATGGGTGTGACCTTTTATAGTGAGGAATTTCCGACGATGAAGAGGAAAACTTAAGGACGCAGATCCTTTTGAAGAGATCTGATAAACATCATGTCAAGATCCTACATATATCAAGATTGGATCCTCTCAATACCCAACACAACTGATACATTAAGTCTATCAATCAAGACACCATGTACAATTTATTAACGGAATACGTATAAGCTGGCTGCATTGAATATCCACAGTTAGGCCAAGTTTGGCATTCTCAAAAAAATTCAAAAATTTAAAAAGTCACTATCTTATTTAAGTCATATCATCTTATTTAAGTCACATCATTTCTCTAACACATTACTTCAAACCCAATCCAAATCCAACCCATATTTCATAAAAAGTCAAAAAGTACACTTATTTAGTCTTCCCAAACTTTGCCTTAGTTGCCCTTTTTTTCAAGTGGCTGTGGATCACAGGGAAGAGAAAGCACTATTCCTGAATCCAGATTTCTTATTTAATGTCGGAATGAGTCTGCTAGTGCTTAAATTTGTGGTGGAATTGGAAGAGGGTGGTGTTGTTGGGCCGCTGATGGTGGGGGCTAGGTGAGAAAAGGGGAGCAAACTGGTAGGGTGGGTTCGTGTTATATGTGGGGGGTGTACAGGAAAGGGTTGATATGTTTCCTTTGTTTTCTAAAAACTCATTAGGTGTCGTCATACCATTTGCTATCCGTAAAACAGGTGTTTCACGGCCCCGCCATTAACAAGTTAATCCCTTGTAAAATTAGATGCATTTGAATATAAATGGTAACATTTTATACGAATTTGAAAAATTATATGCAAATTAATCTGACAAGCAATATTTATTGACTCCATAGGTTGGTAGAATCAACTTGGATGCGCAGATGGATAACTTTGCAAATACCAGGCAAGACATAATCTCAAACATAGGTGCTCCTGCAGCATTGAAAATGTTTGAAAAGGCTCTCTTCTCAATAACAATTGGCGCAAATGATTTCATCAACAACTACCTAACACCTGTTGTCTCAGCTCTTGAGCAGAAGTTGGTGCCTCCAGAAACATTCGTGGACACATTAATCTCAAGATTTAGGTTACAACTTACGGTAGAATGTCCTTGCAAACTAACTACATATTACTTTCTAACAGAACACAATCAAACATGTTCGGTTTCTTTAACTTTCTTTTAACAATCCTAAAACATTCCTCAGAGACTCTACAACATGGGAGCCAGAAACATCGTTGTGGCAAATGTAGGGCCTATTGGGTGTATTCCGTATCAAAGAGATATTAATCCTTCTGCGGGAGAGAGCTGTGTTGCTTTTCCAAATCAGCTAGCCCAGTTGTTCAATGCCCAGTTGAAGGACCTTTTAGCAGAGCTCAGTGCAAATCTCAAGGAATCAAAATTTCTGTACGCAAATGTTTACCGCCTTTTTGAAGATATCATTAAAAATCACATATCATATGGTGTGTTAAGACTCTGAATCTGCATTTATTTCAGTTTTGTTTGAATTTTGCTTGATCTGTGCTCAGATATAGGTCATTGCATTTGCGTTGCAGGTTTTGAGAATGCAAATTCTGCATGCTGTGCCATCTCTGGGCGCTTTGGAGGTCTGATTCCTTGTGGTCCTTCAGCGAAAGTTTGTCCAGACAGATCCAAATATGTTTTCTGGGACCCTTACCATCCAACTGATGCTGCTAATGCAATCATAGCGAAGCGTCTTACAGACGGTGGCTCTGATGATATTTGGCCAATGAACATTCGACGTCTACTTGAATCTTGAATTGCTGACTAAAATGAGAAGGCTTCAGAAGACGATTCAAGTGAAATTTCAAAACGGAAGCTGCATTTTTTTTCTATTTCTTGATTATAGATGACAAGTTCAAATACAACATTTATGACAATAATTTGAAATCAACAGGGATAGTCCGTTTGGCTTAACTTATTAAGAGGATAATGGCTCATATCTCTCCACTTGCATGTAGATTTTATTTTCCCATGTATTTGTTGGGATTATCCTCCACTTTGGAAATTTCTTTATATTAATTACGTAAAATAAAAATAAAAATAAAAAGAGGGAGAAGGAAATATAACATTTTAACCAGGTCCCAAAATTTGGCTCTGTTGCTGCTATTTCTTGTTTATTAGATGGAATAAAGTTTGATATATATGACTCGCGCGGAGTGTATGCTTGGGGATGGAAACTTTTGTTAATTTCCTTATTTCCTTTCTCAAAGTTGAAGAACTCAAATCACTGGAATTGAAAATGTAAAGAGTTTTACTGTAATTTTATTTATTAAAAATAAAATAAATAGTGTGCATCTAATAAAATTGAGAATGTAAATAAAACCAATAAATGGACCTTGATAAATAAAGGGTTGGGCTAGATAAATAAAGGGTTGGGCGCGTTAACCTTGTGTCCAATCCATCATCTAGATCAAAGAGTATATTTGGCCAATGGAGTCTATTATGAGTTCTGTTTTGATGATTTGAATCGTTTATTTTATTAAGTTTTGCACACATATTATTTATAAAAAAAAATAAAATAAAATCAATCTGATATTTACAATCCATTTATTTTATTAGATTTGTATAAAGAAAAGATGATTTTTTTTTTTTAAAAAACATATTCATCGTTAACTTTTTTGAAGACAAACTCGATAAAATGAAATAGTTACAAATATTGAATCGATTTAATTTTTTTTATTTATTTATATTAATGATCAAATAAAAAAAACAGTTTAAATTATCAAATAAACCTATATTGGGCCCATGGGAGAATAGTACCCATTAATTCAGATTTGGACATGAGCAAACAAACCCTTAATAAAGCTGCATCTGAAACAAAAACTAAAAGGAGTATTATGAGCGGGGAAATTTTAATATACACTGTTAGTGATGTTATTTTTTTTTTAAAATTATGATATTATTTTAATTATAATTTATAGTTTTTTTAATAATATTTTAAAGTAATGTTAAAGACGTCAAAAATTTTATCAAAATTTATAGTTTCATATGGGTGTGAGACTCACACACGTGGATTCATACCATGTGAGATATTTGGTAGAATTTTTAGTACAATTTTTAAGATTTCTAATTGTAGGAGAGGGTTCAAGAAAGGAGTTGGAAAATTCGAAGATCTTCGAAGATCCTTGAAGAACAACTTCGAATTCTCTAGAATATGATGAGAGGCTTAGATTCTTCAATAATCTCAACTTAGGAACACAACAACAAAGGAGATGATGGAGATAAAAGATTGGGTGAAGAAGAAGGCAAAATGGCTAGAGAATAGAATAATGGCAAGGCTCTCCCATTGATCTCCCACTTTCACTCTCAAGGTCGATAATGGAGAAGGGAAATTAGTTCTTTCCCAAGAGTTAAAAAAAATCTCCAAAATCCATCCCTTGTAAAGCTATGGGTGGGTGCTATTTATAGGCACCTCATGATGTAGGATGGAGCCCATGTGCAAGGCACATGGGGGATATTCTCTCTAACCACCTTGTCCGAGGAGGTGACCTCTCCGAGGAGGTGACTTCTCCGAGGATGAGAAAACCCCGAAGAGGAGATCAATCCCTCGGCGAACCCTTCTTCTTAGCCACACCTAACCAATGATCCCCAATCATCCCAAAGGGTCAGGGGTAGTCCCAGAGGACGTCCTGCCGCAAAGTATTGCCGAGTCTCATGGACCCCCCGAGGTCGTGCCACCTCGACCCGGGTATAGGCTAGTTTAACCGAAGAGTGAATTTGTCTCCACTCACCGTCCTCGGGATCGGGTCCTTTGTTCGAACTCCATTACGCCCATGGTTCTGGTGCGTAGATCCCGGAAAGCTCCGAGCCCGCAAGTGTTCTGGGACTCATTAACGGAGCGACTTCTAGATTGCGTCTGAATCCGTTCGAAGCCAAGTGTTTCGGACCTCTAGGTTCGTGGATCCGAACCCTTTCGAGTCCGAGTGCCTCGGATCTCTAGGCTTGCTTAATACCCTTTCGAGTCCGGGTCCGAGTAAGTCTCTAGGTTCGTGGATCCGAACCCTTTCGAGGCTTAGAGCCATTCAGCCCGTTTGACGGCGATAAATCCAAGCCCACTAATCTTGGATTTGCGATAAATTCGGGCCCACTAATCTTGGGCTATTGGGCCTAAATAATTTAGTGGGCTTAAATTAGCTCCTCTTACATTTGCCCCTTGCGTGTATGAGAAATTGTAATTTTCTCGGACATGCATAATTTCACCTTATCAGCCATACTTCACATCATGTCTTCGAGAATATTTGGCCTTGATAAAATCTATGGATAAAAACTGAGGACTCACTGTAAATTACGGATAAAATTGACAACTAATATTATTATTATTATATTTTTTTTTTTGGAACTTTTTTTTTTTTGGAAAGAAAATCAAAACTTGAATTGTTTAATGCCCCACCAAACCAACCTGGACATGTAATTCATACAGCAACAACTAAATTGCCAAAGAAAATAATAATAATAATATTTTTTTTTTTTTTTTTTTGCAACTGATTTGTTTTTTTTTTTTTTTTTTTTTTTTGTAGACTTTTTTTTTTAGACTTTTTTTTTTTTCGAGAATAAACAAATCAGAAAGCTGACCCCTTTTTTTACAATATATAAACACATTGCTTTTTTAGGCATTCTCTCTCTAGAAACTTCAAACCCAAAAATTTTTTTTTTTTTTTATTAGAAAACAAACAGGTCCTATATCATGATGACCCATGTGATTTCTCTCTTTACAAAAGTGAAACCCACTTTTTTTTTTCTTTTTTTTTTTTTTTTTTTTTTTTTTAATTGGAAAACCGTGAACCGTTATATGTATATATATATATATATATGCAAAATACTTGAGAGGATAGGCCATCACACCCCTTTTTTTATTCTATTTAAAGAAAGAGATAACAATCTTAATCAATACCTCTCACCTTTCTTTTTGCCTACAGCCGCCGACAGCACAACTTTCCTCTTCCTTTCTCTTTTCTTTTTTTTTTTTAATCAGTGACATACACCTTCTCTCTCTTGCTTTGCATTCCATTTGAAGGCCATAGCCGCTGTGTCACGACCCAAACCCGGCCCTATGGGTTTAGCACCGTAACCGGCCAGTAATCCGAGATTACCGAAGGCCTGCTGAACAGTAATACAGTGAAACAGAGTACAGGGCCTGGCGGAAGCCAATACAGTAAATAAATAGTGTCCATTGAGCTGTGACAGTCTGTATGCAAAAAGGCTTTTCACACATTTATACATAAACAGTACAGAACAGTATACACAATATTCACATCCATTTAGCTAGGGACTCAACCCCTAGTAACAGTACAGAAAACATTCCGTCTGTACAACACAGTATACAAAATTAACAGTCACACAGTACAGGGACCTAATCCCTGTATAACAGTACAGTAAACAGTCAGTCTATACAAAACAGTGAAACAGTACAAAAGGGGGGGGGAAATTCTAAAACACCCCTAAGCCTTAACAGTAGGCTCGGAACCTCGCAGTGAGGCACAAAGGCTGGCTTGACAAAACTGGAGTAACCCTGACGCCTCTAGCTGCGGTCTGGTGCCTGTACACCTACATATATATATGAGCAGTGAGCTAAAGCCCAGTGAATAACATAAAGCGTAAAGGGGTTTAGAATGAATGTCCTTACAGTAATGAAAATAGTTCATTTCAATCAGTAATTCAGTTGCTCAGTACAGTAAACAGTCATATGTGGTACATCCATTAGCATAACAGTAACAGTAGGTCTTAAAAGACCGAACAGTAATGATGGCCATCAGTCAGTAAACAGTAGTGGTTCCACAAGGAAACCGACAGAGATCTCTGTGACAGTAACAGTAACAGTAAACCGTAGATACTAAGGATGCCACAGTACAGTTCAGAAATAAAGGACATACATTCATTCAGTAAATAATACCAGTTCAGTATTCAGAAGATAATCAGTTGAACATATCTTTACACAATTGTTACTCACAGAGTTCTGGGCTACAGTATGCTAGAGCGTGTCTCCCCAGTTGCCAACCCTACACAGTTCACAGGTTGAACACACTAAGCTACACAGTTGGGAAATCTCATAACTTAATCCCTAATTTGCCTTGGTGTGTTCTACAATGATATCCTCATCAAGGTGCCTTAAACTAGGCCTAAGAATGCCTAGGATGGGATGAGGATGCAAAAATACACTTAGAAAACATTTCGCAAACTTTGCTGAAAATAAGAGCCTCGCTCGAGCGAGACTTTCTACGCTCGAGCGTAATTCCAAAATCAAAGGCTTCGCTCGAGCGAGGAATCCTTCGCTCGAGCGGTCTGCAAAACAGTAAAAGTACTGGATGCTGAAATTTTATGCGCGATGGTCGCTCGATGGTCGCTCGAGCGGAGCCCTGGACAAAGGTGCTCGCTCGAGCGGGGAATCCTTCGCTCGAGCGAGGAAGCCAAATCTGGAATTTCCAGATTTGCCTCTCAAGCTCAAACCAAGCATTCAACCACTCCAAACTCGACCTCTTGGGCCCAAATTCTGGAAAACATCATTAAATTCAATGTATAACAAGTTTCAAAGCTCAATTTATGAATTCAAGCCCCAAAGGTGAGTCAATTAGAACCACATTCAAACCCATTTTCAAGAATATGAAGAACATGCAAACATGCAAGGATTTAAACCAAATCAAAGCTTCAAAGCTTGTTCAAATGAGCTCATTCTTTTCAAAACAAGATGAAAACATGGTCTACTCTTACAACATGGACATGCATGTAACCATTTACCATGAATTCAACTCAAAACTCATTAATTCAACCATGCATGCAAGAAATGAGCTTCAATTCACCATTAATGACCCAAATCATGACTTAGTTCTACAATGAAGCATGAACCATGCAAGAACTAGTTCAATAGCATCAATAAGAAGATAAGATCCTTACCTAGAGCTTGAATTAGAAGACTAGGAGCTCAAATATGCAATCTATACTTCAATTCCTTCAATTCTCCAAGCAAAACCAACAAGAACACTTCTCTCCCTCCCTAACTCTCTCTATGGTCGGCAATGAGAGGGGAAATGGCTGAGGAAATGTTTTGATTCAATGTGTGCAAGGCTCTAGCATCACTAGGTAGTGTGCCACTAAGGGTGGCAATATGGTAAATAAACCGAACTCTTTAATTGGCTTATTTTAATCTAATTTAATCATACCTAATCAGTTTTCAGATAAATATACCATAAAATCACATTAATTATGAGGGTCACGGAACATCAATCGGTTTCTAATTCGGCCGCCGATAAGGCCTTCAATTAGCAGTTTAAGCATGTAAACATGAACAGATAATCAGGCAATCAAACAGATAGAATGCAATTAACTAACATATACTCAGTTAATTCAGATTCCAATTTCAAATTTTCAGTCAGTCGTTTCAGTACTTTAGTCAGTTCATTTATCAGTCAGTTATCAGTCATTATCAGTTCCGTTTAACAGTAATCGGTGGTTAACGGTAATCAATCAGTAAACAGTATGAGGGTTGTTACAGTCTCCCCTCCTTATAAAGAGTTTAGTCCTCTAAACTCGAGTTACCTTCATTCTGGAAGAAAACAGGATTCAGTGGAAACAGTTCAGGATATCGTTTAGCCATGTCATCTTCCCTTTCCCAAGTGGCATACACGCCACCATGGTTCTGCCAGTCAACTTTCACTAACGGGATCTCTTTGTTCCTCAGTTTCTTGATCCGTCGGTTTACAATCTGTATAGGCCGTTCCTCGTAAGTGTAGTCATCACTCAACACTACGTGGGTAGGCTCTATTACATGGAAGGGATCCCGGAGATAGTCTCTCAACATAGAAATGTGGAAGACGTTATGCATGTGTTCCATTTCAGGAGGAAGCGCAACTTGATACGCCACCGGATTGATTTTCTCAATGATCTCATATGGTCCGACGTATCTCGGTGCTAACTTGCCTTTGACTCCAAAACGAGTCTGGCCTTTCATTGGTGTCACTTTCACAAAAACGTGATCACCCACTTCATACTCTCTGTCCCGTCTTCTGACATCTGCATAACTTTTCTGTCTACTCTGTGCAGTTTTCAGTCTTTGCTGTATCAGTTTCACTTTCTCAGTTGTTTCATACACAATCTCGGGCCCAAGCAAAGGCCCATCTCCAACTTCTGCCCAGCAAATTGGAGATCTACATTTTCTGCCATACAATGCCTCAAAAGGCGCCATTCCAATACTCGAATGGTAGCTGTTGTTGTAGGCGAATTCAACTAATGGCAGATGACTTTCCCAGTCTCCCTGAAAATCAAGGACACACATTCTCAGTAAATCCTCCAGAGTTTGGATGGTCCTTTCTGATTGGCCATCTGTCTGAGGATGATAGGCACTACTCAGTCTCAGTTCAGTACCCAGTGCAGTTTGTAGGCTTTGCCAAAACCTCGATGTAAACTTCGAATCCCTGTCAGAAACAATAGACACAGGCACTCCATGCAGTCTAACAATTTCATCAATATAGATAACAGCCAATTTGTCCGCATTATAAATCGTCTTGACAGGTAAGAAGTGAGCAGATTTGGTTAGTCTATCAACAATAACCCAAATTGAATCCATACCTTTTCTGGAGCGAGGTAACCCAACGATAAAATCCATCGTGATGTGCTCCCATTTCCATTCCGGTATGGGTAAGGGTTGCAGTAATCCGACAGGTCGTTGATGTTCAGCTTTGACCTGTTGGCAATGAAGACATTTGGATACAAAATCAGCAATTTCTTTCTTCATTCCCGGCCACCAGAAATTCTGTTTCAGATCTTGGTACATTTTCGTATTCCCCGGATGGATAGACAATTTCGAATTGTGGCCTTCTTGCAGGACTCTTCTTTTCAGTTCAGTATCATTCGGTACACACAGTCTTTCTTGAAATTTCAGTACATTATTCTCACATTTGAATCCTGGTTTCGGTTTAGATTCTCTTTCTTCGATGATCTTTTTCAAGAAGTCATCCAGTTGCTGTTTCTCTTTAATCTCCTCGATCAGTGCCGGTTGAGCAGAAATAGCAGCTAAGATTCTACCTTGTCCTCTCAAAACAATTTCTATTTCAGATTTTTCCAGGTCACAAAGCAACTCTTTCTGCCCTGTAAGCAAACAGGCTAAGTTTCCAATCGATTTCCGGCTCAATGCATCGGCAACGGTATTGGCTTTTCCCGGATGGTACAATATCTGTAGGTCATAGTCTTTAATCAGTTCTAGCCATCTCCGCTGTCTCATATTCAGTTCTTTCTGTGTGAAGAAATACTTCAAGCTCTTGTGGTCGGTATATACTTCACATGTTACCCCGTACAGGTAGTGACGCCAAATTTTCAGTGCAAATACTACTGCAGCAAGTTCCAGATCATGGGTCGGGTAATTCTTTTCATGTGGTCTCAGTTGTCGGGAAGCATAAGCTATAACCTTCCCATTCTGCATTAAAACACATCCCAAACCCTTATGAGAAGCATCACTAAATACAGTATAACCATCCGTACCTGAGGGTAAAGTCAAAACTGGTGCAGTCACAAGTCGAGTTTTCAACTCCTGGAAAGCAGATTCTCTTTGGTCGGTCCAGTCAAATGATGTCCCCTTTTGAGTTAACTGAGTCAATGGTAGGGCAATTTTGGAGAAATCTTTGACAAATCTTCTGTAATATCCAGCCAGTCCCAAAAAGCTTCGGACTTCAGTCACATTTGTTGGTCTAGGCCAGTTCACCACAGCTTCAATTTTCTGCGGATCAACAGAAATTCCATCTTTGCTAACAACATGCCCCAAAAACATAACATGGTCAAGCCAAAATTCACATTTAGACAGTTTAGCATACAGTTTCTGTTCCCTTAAGGTTTGTAGGGCAAGTCTCAGATGATGTTCATGCTGTTCTATACTTTTGGAGTAAATCAATATGTCATCGATAAATACAACAATAAAGTCATCAAGGTACGGTTTAAAAACTCTGTTCATGAGGTCCATAAAAGCAGCTGGTGCATTCGTGACTCCAAAAGGCATAACCAAAAATTCATAATGTCCATACCTCGTTCTAAAAGCAGTTTTATCGATGTCTTCCGGTTTAACCTTCAGTTGATGATACCCCGATCTGAGATCAATCTTAGAAAACACTTGTGCACCCTGTAACTGATCAAATAAATCATCAATGCGTGGCAAAGGGTATTTATTCTTTACAGTTACCTTATTCAGTTCACGGTAGTCAATGCACAGTCTCAGTGAGCCATCTTTCTTCTTGACAAACAAAACAGGAGCACCCCATGACGAAGTGCTAGGTCTGATGAACTTTTTATCTAACAGTTCTTGCAATTGCACTTTCAGTTCCTTCAGTTCAGTTGGAGCCATTCTGTAAGGAGCTTTAGAAACTGGTTGTGTTCCGGGAATCACATCAACGGTAAATTCAATCTCCCTATCAGTCAAATCTCCTGGAAGATTATCTGGGAAAACATCTGGAAATTCCCTGACTATAGGAATACAATTCACATCAGTTTTAACACTATCATCAGTAGACACAGTCAGTACAGAACACAGATATCCTTTACACCCCTTTCTAATTAATTTAACAGCTTTCACTGACGAAATCAAATACGGAGGAGGTACTACTCCACTCCCATTAAACACAATTTCAGGCAAACCAGGTGGACGGAAAACAACTTGCTTGGTCACACAGTCAATAGTGGCATGATATTTTTGTAACCAATCCATCCCCAATATTACGTCAAAATGATCAATGTTCAATGGCAGTAAATCAATAAACAGATGCATATCCCCAACAATAATTTCACATGCGGGGTACATATAAGCACATGTCATGGATCCCCCTATGGGTGATGATACGGCTAGCAGATAGTTCATAGGTTCTAAGGGTCTATTCAATTTCCGTGAGAAAGCATGCGATACATAAGAATGTGTAGACCCCGAATCAATCAATACATATGCATTTTGTGTACAGATAGAGAGGATACCTGACACAACGGTCTCAGTATTTTGCACGTCTCCCGGTACTAGGGCGAACACTCGGCCCTGCCTCATGGGCTCTTTCCCGGTAGCTCTGGGGTTAGGCTTTGGTGCTACAGTTGATGCTGCTGCGCTTGGTGCAGCTTTACCACTGGCTTGTGGAGCAGAGGGGCAGTCTTTAACCATGTGGCCCACCTTGCCACACCTGTAACAGGCTCCAGATATTCTGTAGCAGACCCCCTTGTGCCTCTTGCCACACTCAGGACAGGGTGGTATGAATCCACTCCCTTGACTGGGGCTAGTTGTTGTCCCCGTATTCTGTTTCTTGTTGGCTGGGTTGTGCTTGCCTTTCTTGAATTTGAAACCCTGCCTTTTACCATGCCATTCAGTTGTTGGTGTTTCAGATTGTTTCACTGCTGCAATGTTCGACTCGGCCATCAATGCCCGGTCGAGGACACCCACAAAAGTCGGTAATTTCAAAACATTTATCCGGTCAAGTATTGCCACATTAAGGCCACCTTCAAATTTTCTGGCCTTCTTATATTCAGTATCCACCATGTGTGGTGCATAACGGGCAAGCTCAGTAAATTTTGTTTCATACTCTGCAACGGACATTGTGCCCTGCTTCAGCTGTTCAAACTCAGTTACTTTCCTATCCCTGACACACTGAGGGAAGTACTTTTCAAAGAAGGACTCCTTGAACTGAGCCCAAGTCATAACAGTGTTTGTTTCACGGATTAACATCCACCACCTTCTAGCTTCTTCTTGTAAGGTGAAGGTAGCTAACAGTACTTTATTCGCTTCAGAGCACGGAAACACTTCAAATAATTTCTCTGTTTCCAGAACCCAAGCTTCAGCTTTTAGCGGTTCAAGGCCTCCCTGAAAGGATGGCGGTTTCATCTTACTGAATTTATGGGTGAGAGCAATAATATCCCCATCATCCGCATTCGCATTAGGTTCCGGCTGTACCGGAGGAGGAGGAGGAGGTGGGGGCTGTTGGTTCTGTTGTTGTTCCAGTCTAGCAGTTATCAGTTCTATCATTCTTTCCATTCTTTCCATTCTTGCCTCAGTAGATGAGGACTCAGGTTCATTTGCATTGTCCATTTCACTATAAGCAGTTATAACAGTTTTAAACATAAGCAGTCATTTGTTTCATAGTTTAAGACATTAACAGATATTCAGTCATAACATAGCCACACACTTTTCAAGTTCATGAGATGTCCTAATTACTTTTCTAGGACACCCTATAGCTCATTTGGACACGTGTGTGCGGTATAACTCGTGGTAAGTATCGCTCTGATACCACTCTGTCACGACCCAAACCCGGCCCTATGGGTTTAGCACCGTAACCGGCCAGTAATCCGAGATTACCGAAGGCCTGCTGAACAGTAATACAGTGAAACAGAGTACAGGGCCTGGCGGAAGCCAATACAGTAAATAAATAGTGTCCATTGAGCTGTGACAGTCTGTATGCAAAAAGGCTTTTCACACATTTATACATAAACAGTACAGAACAGTATACACAATATTCACATCCATTTAGCTAGGGACTCAACCCCTAGTAACAGTACAGAAAACATTCCGTCTGTACAACACAGTATACAAAATTAACAGTCACACAGTACAGGGACCTAATCCCTGTATAACAGTACAGTAAACAGTCAGTCTATACAAAACAGTGAAACAGTACAAAAGGGGGGGGAAATTCTAAAACACCCCTAAGCCTTAACAGTAGGCTCGGAACCTCGCAGTGAGGCACAAAGGCTGGCTTGACAAAACTGGAGTAACCCTGACGCCTCTAGCTGCGGTCTGGTGCCTGTACACCTACATATATATATGAGCAGTGAGCTAAAGCCCAATGAATAACATAAAGCGTAAAGGGGTTTAGAATGAATGTCCTTACAGTAATGAAAATAGTTCATTTCAATCAGTAATTCAGTTGCTCAGTACAGTAAACAGTCATATGTGGTACATCCATTAGCATAACAGTAACAGTAGGTCTTAAAAGACCGAACAGTAATGATGGCCATCAGTCAGTAAACAGTAGTGGTTCCACAAGGAAACCGACAGAGATCTCTGTGACAGTAACAGTAACAGTAAACCGTAGATACTAAGGATGCCACAGTACAGTTCAGAAATAAAGGACATACATTCATTCAGTAAATAATACCAGTTCAGTAAACAGTTCAGTTCAGTATTCAGAAGATAATCAGTTGAACATATCTTTACACAATTGTTACTCACAGAGTTCTGGGCTACAGTATGCTAGAGCGTGTCTCCCCAGTTGCCAACCCTACACAGTTCACAGGTTGAACACACTAAGCTACACAGTTGGGAAATCTCATAACTTAATCCCTAATTTGCCTTGGTGTGTTCTACAATGATATCCTCATCAAGGTGCCTTAAACTAGGCCTAAGAATGCCTAGGATGGGATGAGGATGCAAAAATACACTTAGAAAACATTTCGCAAACTTTGCTGAAAATAAGAGCCTCGCTCGAGCGAGACTTTCTACGCTCGAGCGTAATTCCAAAATCAAAGGCTTCGCTCGAGCGAGGAATCCTTCGCTCGAGCGGTCTGCAAAACAGTAAAAGTACTGGATGCTGAAATTTTACGCGCGATGGTCGCTCGATGGTCGCTCGAGCGGAGCCCTGGACAAAGGTGCTCGCTCGAGCGGGGAATCCTTCGCTCGAGCGAGGAAGCCAAATCTGGAATTTCCAGATTTGCCTCTCAAGCTCAAACCAAGCATTCAACCACTCCAAACTCGACCTCTTGGGCCCAAATTCTGGAAAACATCATTAAATTCAATGTATAACAAGTTTCAAAGCTCAATTTATGAATTCAAGCCCCAAAGGTGAGTCAATTAGAACCACATTCAAACCCATTTTCAAGAATATGAAGAACATGCAAACATGCAAGGATTTAAACCAAATCAAAGCTTCAAAGCTTGTTCAAATGAGCTCATTCTTTTCAAAACAAGATGAAAACATGGTCTACTCTTACAACATGGACATGCATGTAACCATTTACCATGAATTCAACTCAAAACTCATTAATTCAACCATGCATGCAAGAAATGAGCTTCAATTCACCATTAATGACCCAAATCATGACTTAGTTCTACAATGAAGCATGAACCATGCAAGAACTAGTTCAATAGCATCAATAAGAAGATAAGATCCTTACCTAGAGCTTGAATTAGAAGACTAGGAGCTCAAATATGCAATCTATACTTCAATTCCTTCAATTCTCCAAGCAAAACCAACAAGAACACTTCTCTCCCTCCCTAACTCTCTCTATGGTCGGCAATGAGAGGGGAAATGGCTGAGGAAATGTTTTGATTCAATGTGTGCAAGGCTCTAGCATCACTAGGTAGTGTGCCACTAAGGGTGGCAATATGGTAAATAAACCGAACTCTTTAATTGGCTTATTTTAATCTAATTTAATCATACCTAATCAGTTTTCAGATAAATATACCATAAAATCACATTAATTATGAGGGTCACGGAACATCAATCGGTTTCTAATTCGGCCGCCGATAAGGCCTTCAATTAGCAGTTTAAGCATGTAAACATGAACAGATAATCAGGCAATCAAACAGATAGAATGCAATTAACTAACATATACTCAGTTAATTCAGATTCCAATTTCAAATTTTCAGTCAGTCGTTTCAGTACTTTAGTCAGTTCATTTATCAGTCAGTTATCAGTCATTATCAGTTCCGTTTAACAGTAATCGGTGGTTAACGGTAATCAATCAGTAAACAGTATGAGGGTTGTTACACGCTGCTTCTGCAAATCAAAAAAAAAAAAAACAGAGCCATCACGAAACTCTTTTTTTTTTTTAAATCAATGCAGCACAGCTCGGTTTTTGCTTCTGTAACCACTGAAGAGCACTGTTGAAGAACACTGATGTAACTTTGTCTTCCTCTCCTCACTATTGAATGTTTTTTTTTTTAGGTTGCAGGTTGTTCATCGCCGTTGCTGTTAGATTTGTAAATACAAGCTTAAAACCCTTTTTGTCAAACCCATTCTCAGCCCACTCTCTCTAACAGAGACAGATTCGGAGTTCGTCTTCTTGCACACCACACACGTTCGCCCTCTCAACGCAACGTGTGTGGTTGCTGACTCTTCTGTGGTACCAACGTTGCTTCCGGCTTCAACTTGTCCAACGCCGACCACGCCCGTTCGCCCACTCAACGCAACGTGTGTGGTCCTGTCCACTGCCGGTGCTATTATTGATTTACTCCGGCTATCTTCGGTACTGGTTCCACCCATTCGTGGCCTATTTTCTGCTTCCCACATTGACTCTAACACAGCCGTGCACTTCCTCCGTTGGCCCAAACCTGTGAGTAAGCTCTTTAAGTGTTTTGTTTATTTATTTATTTTATTCTTATATATGTATATTCTTTGTGTGGTGGCAGCACTACTTATATATATATACATATTTATATATATATATATATATATAAATAAAATAAACAAATAAATGAATGAATCCATGCAAGAACTTCCATGTTCTGATACATTAAAAAAAAATATATATATATCGGTGATTTGAAATCCCAATGTGAAGCTTGAATTTGTTTGGGCTTTGTAATTTTTGAAATAGGCTGTGGGATTTATTTAACTGGATTTTCTGACTTGAAATTTGCCAAAGAAATTATGGGCTATTGTATAACTTGAACTATTGTTGCTGAATTTTTTTTTTTTTTTTTTTTTTTTTTTTTTTTTTTTGCCGTCGTAATAGAATATTTGCCACTTGAATTGAGCAAAAAAAAAAAAATAATATTGACTTGGGAGGAATATTCTTGTAGCTTGCACGTCAATTCATCAAATCTTGCTACTGATAAGCAATGTAATATACTTCGGATCTCGGACCTGAAATTTGCTATTGAACTTCACTCTGTCCAAATTTTGAGCCCCGTATAAATTGAACCTTTAATATGGAACATAGTGACTTTAAGAAATTGACCCGATTGAACTTTATCATGAAGCGACCTATGACATTGCACCTTTTATTGATGATAGAAGACGAAAATCTATATGTTGATGATGCACCCATTGGTATTAAAACTTGTTGAGCTTGAAGAATATCCAAGAAAATGAATTGTTGATGACGTCCGAAGTTGAATTTGTTGATAAACCCATCATGTTGCATGTAACAATATTCTGAATTTTAATACGGTCAACTCTTTAATATTTATACAGGTTATTTCAGCCATATGTCTTCTCGAAAGAAACCCGTTGTCCCAGGGTCATCGGAACCGGCTCTCATGAAAGAGAGGGATGTACCTCCGGCATCTGAGTGGAGGAAATCTCCTTATTTTGGTCGGAAGGACCCCTTCTGGCGGGCGGCTACCTCTACCACTTCTCCTCTATCTCCGAAGAGGGCTCCATTATGTCTCACTGAGGACACTGACTCTGGACATGAGGCCCTCATTTCTCCTTCCTCGGTGCTACGCTTTCGGATTGAGCGGGGGGACTTTCCATACTGTTATCCTCAGTTCAAGGCCTTCTCAAACCCTCCTTTTGGTTGGCAGGAGTGGGTCGATGATGTCCTCTCGGACAAAAGCTTCTGTCAGCGGCTTCAAGAGGCCCGGCTATTGATCCCGGTGAAAATATCTAGATCTCTATCCATCCGTCGCAACAATGCTAGCCTGGAAGCCATGGCTCTTCGGTGGAGCACTGAGACACACACCTTTATACTTGGCCAGCACGAGATGGGGCCCACCCTTGAGGATGTGTTCATGTTGCTGCGTCTGGAAGTGACCGGCCCTGATGCCTTCGACCCTGAGCAGACACCCCCCGAAGATGATTCTTTGATCCAATCTCTGAAGCTAAATTTTCAAACTTGTGGTCGGTGGAGTTCCGTTTTTGATGGTTCAGCGAGGAGGACTAGTCGAGTAAGGACGGACCGTGCCTCCTATACTGCATGGATCCGCCACTTCTTCAAAGATCTTCAGCCCTTGGCCAGAGATGCTGACCCTAACTCTCGGGAGTATGAGGCCGGTCCGATGTATGGCTCCAGGCTCTATTTCTTGGGATTTCTGGCTTGCTTCCTTTCATTCTTCATTCTTCCGAGCACACCTCCGGATTCCCTCAATCCTTTCGTCTTCCCCTTGGCAGTCAGGCTCTTCAGAGGAGATCGGATCCCTTTGGCTCCACTATTTCTTGGGAATCTCTACTATCGGCTGGATCTACTACATCGAGATATGGTTCGCTCCGTGGGTCGATATGAGCATGTCTCCTTTATTCACAGCCAGTTCCTGCTATGTTTCTTCTTCGAGAGGTTCCCAAAATTTGCCCCTGCTCCGACTGTATTTGAGGCGGAAGTTCTTCGGGAGATAGTGGATAAAGATGGCATTCCCGTGCTCGATACTGATGGGTCTCGGACATTTGAGAAAGCGAAGTCTTGCCAGCCGTTGATTACACGGTGGTCACGTACCATTTCCACCTTATCCTTGAATACTCTGGTGGATGATCCCCGACGCTTTGTGGCACAGCCGTATGTATGCCCACCTGTGGGTGTGGCCACACCGCTTATCTATCATGGTTCCTCCCGCTCGGTGTCCTTTCCTTTGCCGAAGAACATCCCTGCACCCTTTGTTGATATGCTGATTATGATCCGTCCGAGTTCATTACCGGTGTGGCATGAGGAAGGCGTTGATAGTGCCGTTTATAGGCCTGACCACGTAGCATGTCAATTCGGGTTTGATCAATGTGCCCCGGGGCCAGCACCTCATTTATTATCATTTTCAGAGAGCTACGGGCGCTTCAGTCGCCGGCTTGTACACACCGTGCTTCCCATATCCGGCTCTTTGACGATGCCAGGCTTGAGCCGAGTAGGGGGTTTCACCCCCTCTTTCAGGCGGTATTGGCAGAAGAATATCGATGCGTTTATTGCATTTGTCCAGAGCAGACCGACCGTATGTTTGCCTCCGCCGATTTATAAGAAGGATTGATGCGTTTATTGCATTTGTCCAGAGCAGACCGACCGTATGTTTGCCTCCGCCGATTTATAAGAAGGATTCTTCTCTTCGGCTACCCGAGAGCCGAAAATCTGACCACATGTACGAGGGTTTCTTCACTTCATCTGCTCCAACTGACCCTTCTGCTCGGGCATCTGCTTCTAGCTTGGCAATTACTTCTCCAGAGCCAGTCCCTTTGAATAAAGCCTCTGGTCCTCGGACGACCCGCCTTAAGAAGATGGCTCACAAGAGGACTTCTGATGCCAGTCCTTCCGCTCCTCGCCTTTCCAAAAGGCTTCATGAGGTACCTGAAATTCTTGATTTGAAGCTACTTTCCTTCTTGCGACTATACCTTCTAAAATGAAAACTTTTATTTGCCCATGTTGTGTAGGATCCTGCGATTGTTGACGTTGTCAGTACCGTGGCTCCTGGCCATGCTGCCTCCCCCAGGCCGGACTCAGACTTGGACGACACCCTCCCTTTGTCTGCAAGACTTGTGAAGATGCGCACCCCTCGTATAGCAGTTATAGATGACGATGATGATAAGGCTGAGTCCTCCGATCATTTTTGTGACCTTATTCCACGCACGCGTCGTCACCGCCCTACCGTAGCTGAGGAGGAGCACTACCTTGGTGACGAGTTTATTGGGGCTCACCGTTCTGATGTTGAGATTGCTGGAGGGACTGATGCCACAGGAATTGATGCCGCGGGCCATGCTTCTAGAAGCAATGTAGAGATGAGGTGCGCCTCTGGGAATGGTGTGGAGGTAGATGTGCTAGAGATCTCTGAGACTCGCTCTGGCACTTATGGTGATTCTCATCCTCCGGCCCTCCTTCCTTCTTCAAGGATGACTGCTACTGTTCAGGCTTCGTCAGACATTGAGATTGATCAGGTGCTCTCTATACGGCCAAGTGACCTTGCTGATGCTAGGAGTCCTTCAGTCGCTCCGGCTTTGCATATTGATTCTCCCTCTGGTAATCTTTCTTTCTGAAGTTTGTCATTTACTTCTATCTGTGAGAAATCTTTACTCAAACGGCTTTCATGTTCCCTACCTCTAATAAGGCTTCCTTATCTTTTCTTCAGTGTTAGCTGCTACCGGGGTCCTGCCTTCACCTGCCTCAGACTCTGCTCCAGTGTTAGCTGCTACCGGGGTCCCGTCTTCACCTGCCCCGGACTCTACTCCGACTCTCTTTGTAACTCCTCACGGTTCTCCTTCTCAAGGGGGAACACTTGCCTTTGAGACGACTGTCAGAGGTTCTTCATCGCCAGTGCCTTCGAATATTTTGGATTTGAATCTCAGTGATTTCCACATTGATAGTGATGCTTTTGGTCTTTCCCCTTATCGTTCGGCATTCTCAGGCTCGGGACCTCTGCCGGGAGTTACCCCTCCGGGTGGTTCATCTAACCCGATAGACATTGGGGAGATTCCTGAGACTAGCAGCTTTCCGGCCCCAATTCCTCCTTCGACTTCTGGCAAAGTATCATTTCTCCATTATTGGGTAGCTCCTGAGTTTGCTTCAGTTCTACAGCTTGTGCATTCAAGTTACCCGGAGACCTTTGCTTCATTTGCTTGCCAGTGTCCACTCATTCAGACTGCTCTTCTCGAGTCTTTTGCCACTATCTTATATAGCTTGGACAGGCAACGGTTGTGTGACCTTAATGGGAAAGTAGTCGAGACGGCGTATCAGGGGATCTCTGACATGGAGCGTCACCAAGTGGACTTATCATGGCTTCGGAAGCGCCTGGATATAGCTTCGAACGCCAGTCATCGGCTGGAACTTATGTCTGTGCTTGCCTCTTATCACACCTCTATAGATGAGATAAAGGCAACTCTTTGTGAACTTGAGTCGGGTTATGCTCGGGCCTTGGAGACTTTAGAAGCACACTCTACTGTTTGTCCTCCAGATGTAGATGTGACGGACAGCTTCTTCGAGGGTGTCTTTAGGAAAGATTGAGTTTTTTTTTTTTTTTTATATCATTACTTTCTTGCCCCTTTCGATAAAAATGTTTTATCTAGGACAATGCAATGAAATGACAAAATTTTTGTTGTTTGGATATTTTCGCATTGTTTTCTCATTCTACTTGATAAAATATTTATTTCGAATGATACAATGGAAAGAACAATCATATGCATATGTTTATGAAAGCTTCATTAGTTCTTCAACTTTCTTGACAAAAGTATAATAGATTCACTGTAAGTGATGGGATAAAACATACACCATAGAGAAAACCAGCTTCTTCATAACGTAAGGGAAATACAACCTTTAGACAAAGTAAGAAAGTGAAAAATGAATTTCAACATAGATGAGTCCAACTATGGGTAGTAATGCTTGATAAACTTTGCATTGAGCGGGCCAGTTCGGAAGCCGTCTTCAACCCTTACAAGTTTGTAGTACCCGCTTGAGCTTGCCTGAACCACCTTGTAGGGCCCTTCCCATTTTAGAGAAAACTTGGGTAAAGGCTGTCCTCGCATGATTGGGTCTACAATCTTCCATACTAGATCACCTTCTTCAAACTTCCTTGGTACCACAGTCTGGTTATAGGCTCGGGCGATGGACTCATGATACCTTTCCATGACTTTTGCAGCTCTGTCATGCTTTTCCTCTAATGCTTCCAATCTGGTGGTTCGAGGATCCAATACCATCCCCGAGGCGAGAGCCATTCGAGCAGATGGCGTTTCCAACTCTATAGGTAACACTGCCTCGGACCCATACACAAGGGAGTAAGGAGTTGCTTGAGTTGGCTTTCTCTTCGAAGTGCGATACGCCCATAGGGCTACTATCAACTGTTCGGACCAAGTCCCCCCAAACTCATCCATCATCTTGCTCAGAATCCTTATCAGTGTCTTGTTTGTGGCTTCCGCTTGCCCGTTCCCTTTTGGATAGTAGGGTGTGGATTTGTGATGCTTCACTTGGTAAGTCTCTAGGAGGCTCTTCACATATTTGTTTATGAAGGGAGTGCCGTTATCCGAGAGGATGGTGTTTGGTACTCCAAATCGGCAAATGATATTCTCCTTGATGAAGTTCGCAACTGCAGGCCCCGTAGCGTTCTTCAGAGGAATTGCTTCGACCCACTTTGTACTCAATTCTGTGGCTGCGAGAATCCACTTGTACCCCTTAGAAGATGTGGAGATGGGCCCTATCAGATCAAAAGCCCAGGTATGGAACGGCCATGGCGTTCGGATACTATGCAGGTCTACAGCTGGAGCATGGATCAAATTTCCGTGTTTCTGACAAGTCTGGCACCTCTTCACGTGATGGGATGCATCTGACTCCATGGTCGGCCAGTAATACCCAAGGTGTATAAGTTGTTCGAACAGCCGAGCCCCTCCTTGATGTTCAATCTCGTGGGCTCTTCCGAGGACTAGATCTGACTCCTCCTTGGAGAGACACCTCAGGGGAGTGCCCTCAATACTTCTTCTGTAAAGCTTGTCCTGATCAAGAAAGTACCGCCTCGCTCTCCTCTTGAGGTGTGCAATGTCCCTCGGGCTCTCAGGTAGTGTTCCCTCTTTGAGATAGTCAATGTAGACTTGCCTCCAGTCAAGGGTATCAATTTCAAAGCAACTCTCATCCTCCCGGATGTATGACTGACACTTGGGGCATTCCTTCTGTAATTGATTCGAGTCCTTCTCCATCTCGGGCCAATAATAACCTTGTCTTTGGATTCTTCTGTACAGACTGATATCCCCATCTCCGCAAGACTTTTCGTGGATCTGTTGTAGTCGGAAGCTCGCTTCTTGTTGGCCAACACACCGGGCTAGGAATCCGGTACCTCCTCGGAAGTAAAGTTCACCTTGAATAATTGTGAATTGGGCAAGCTTGGCCATAGTCAGTTTTCCAACTTTGCTTCTGAGTTGCTCGAGGACTTCTCCTCTCCAGTCCTCCGGAAGGCCTTTGTTTTCGGGTATTATTGAAGGTTCTGTTCTCTTCTTGATAACAATTGTTGCCTCTTCCTCTGGAATGTCAACTCTTGCCCCTAATGTTGCGAGGGCATCTGAAAACTTGTTGTCGGAGCGAGGCACATGCTCTATTTCGACCTTCTGAAATTTGTCAAGAAGCCTTTGGACTGTTGTTCGATATGTGGCCAAGGCAGGCTCCTTTAAGACGAACTGTCCTGAAACTTGCTTCACTATCAGCTTTGAGTCCCCCCGGATCCGAATCTTCTTGATACTGTGCTTCTCAGCTGCTATCAAGCCTAAAATAAGAGCCTCATACTCGGCTTCGTTATTCGAACAATGGAAATCCAGTTTATAAGACAAATATAACTTTTCCCCACTTTTGCTTGTAAGGACTATCCCGGTTCCTCCCTTCCCTCCGGCTGCTGCTCCGTCAAAGCTCAATGTCCAGAAGCTTTCCTCGGAAGCCATAGCTGCATGCACCTCTCCTCTTAATTCTTCATTCACTGGTTCATAGTCACCACTTGGAAATTGAGCAAGGAGATCAGCTAAGGCTTGACTTTTGATCGCCTTGGGGGCTACACATGTGATCTCGAATTCACCCAGTGCTAACAACCATCTTGCCACCTTCCCGGTTAGAGCAGGCTTGCTGAGGAGGTATCGGATTGGATCACTTTTAGTAACAATCTGAATCTGGTGTGCTAAAAAGTAATGTCTGAGCTTTTGGGCAGTGAATACCAAAGCTAAACAATGCCTCTCTACTGGAGTATATCGGACTTCTGCTCCTCGAATCTTCCGACTGATGTAATACACCGGGCGTTCTACTCCATCTACATCTTGGACCAATAATGCCCCTATGGACTTGGGAGTTGAAGTTAAGTACAACATTAGAGGGACCCCGGGCTGCGGGGCTATCATGGTCTGAGGCGAGGTTAAGGCCGCCTTGATTCTCTCAAAGGCCTTTTGGTGCTCTTGGTTCCACTCGAACTTGGCATCTCCTTTTAACAAAGAGCCGAAAGGCGCAGAGATCTCTGCCAGTGCTGGGATAAACCTCCGAATATAAGACACCTTCCCGAGGAACTTCTTTAACTCCTTCTGAGAATGCGGGGGAGGCATTGCTCTGATAGATTTGACCTTGTCTTCATCTGCCTCGATACCATGTCTGTGTACAAGAAACCCGAGGAACTTCCCAGCCGTCACCCCGAAAGCACATTTGAGAGGATTCATCCTCATTTTGAATTTCTGGCACCTTTTGAATACCTTCTCAAGGTCTCGGAGATGGTCTTCTTCTTTCTTGGATTTCACCACTAGATCATCAACATAATCTTCCACCTCATGATGGATCATGTCATGAAAGATTGCAGTCATAGCCCTTTGGTAAGTTGCACCGGCATTCTTGAGTCTGAAAGGCATGACTGTATAGAAGAAGTTTCCGAGAGGTGTTCTAAAAGCAGTCTTTTCTGCGTCCTCTTCAGCCATCTTAATCTGATTGTATCCACTGTATCCACTGAATCCATCCATGAATGAGAACATCTGGTGTCCCGAGGTAGTATCCATAAGGGTGTCGATGTGAGGAAGAGGGAATTCATCCTTCGGGCAAGATTTGTTCAAATCTCGAAAGTCTACACATACTCTGATTTGGCCATTCTTCTTCTTTACTGGCACGATGTTTGCTAACCACGTGGGGTACTGTATTGGCCGGATGAAACCAGCCTGTTGAAGTTTTTCAATCTCCCCCTTAATCTTCTCTTCGAGATCTGGATGATATTTTCGAGCAGCTTGCTTAATTGGCTTGGAGTTTAGGAACACATCAAGATAGTGGGAGACTAGGTCAGGATCTAGTCCGGGCATTTCCTTATATGACCAAGCAAACACATCTGAGTATCGGCTTATCAATTTTAACAACTGTTCCCGCTTCTCTGGGCTAAGGCTCGAACTTACGAATACCGGCCTCGGTGCATCTTGTCCATCACTCAAATCTATTTCAATAAGTTGTTCGGGCTGAGGCTTCGGCCCATCTTGCATACATTCTGGAGCCACTTCAGGCTTTATTACTATATCATTGTCAGGAGGCTCTTCTTTTGACTCGGAGTCGGTGACTGAAGAAACCGACTCCCCGCACCTTCATAAATAATACACCATCTTGCCTCCTTCTCGAACTTTCATCACCTTCCGAGGAATAGACGGACTTTCTGGTCTAGACATCGTCTGCTTACTTGATTCTGTCATCGGCTCCTTGTCATCTTTGATATCCTCCCAACGAGGAATTTTGACCCCTCGAGGCTTAGAAGTGGTGGGAACTTCTTCGACAGCCAGTTCGGTGAAGTAGATGGCATCAGAATAATGAGCTTCATGGATCTCGAACGGCCTTTCTGTAGCCTGAATTGTCACCGTCTTCTTTCCCCATTTAGCCTTAACACACTGATGATAACTTGATGGTACAGCCCCATATCTATGCATCCAGGTCCTCCCTAGAATGATGTGATAATTTGCTTCAGAATCGATAATATGGAACTTGGTGGCCGAGCGAATTTCTCCAACGGCTAAATCAACTGTTACGCATCCGATAGTAACTCTCCTTTCTCCACCGAAGCCAGTGATGACTATCGGCTGCTTCACAATGCGTTCTTCAGAGATTCCGGCTTTTTCTAGAGTAGCGCGAGTCATAATGTTGATAGAGGCTCCACTATCTAGAAAGGCCCTTTTGAACTCAGCCCCGTTAATAAAAGCAGTCACATAAAGCGGGCGATTGTGAGAAAAAGGATACTTCCGATCAGCCTCGGAGAAAGTAATGGCACTAGATTGCTCTTTTGCCTTCCTCGGGATAGACCCCTCAGTCGACATGCATTCCTCATGGTGTGCCTCGGCTATATTAATGATAGACTTGGTGATTTCCGTTCTTGCCTCCCTGGAAAGTCCAAGCTGGTCAAAGAACTGCTTGAACTTTACACAGTCTTGCAGGGTTTTGGCATAGTGATCCGGATCTTTTTCCACTCTTGGAGGCTCGTAGTTAACCATCTCCTCGGTCTCCTCAAAATAAGATGCCACATAAACATGGTGTCCTCCTCTTCCATAGTATTCTTCTCCTCCTTCTGGATCAAAGGGAGCATTTCCATAGTAAACTTGCTCACCCTCTGGCTCGAGGATGTCGTCCAGATAACAGTCATCGTCATCGAGATTAGTGATAGCCTCGATCATTGGGCCTTCATAAGCTATCATAGCAACATTCTTGCCCTTGTCTCGGTGTTGAGGATATGGTTGTTCTCGGATGTCTTGAGTCCCTCGCTTTTTGAACCTCAATTCGTCTGCCTCGACTTTATCTCTGAAGATTTTCCTGAGAGTCCAACACTTCTCTGTTGGATGTTTCAATGTACGATGGTAGACACAAAATTCAGGGCTCTCACGGTCCTTTTTTGATGGCATTTCTTCAACATAAGGCAATTTTAGCTCTCCGTCAGCCACCCATTCCTTAACTAGAGCTTTCACTTCCTCGATTCCACATGGATAAGAAACATTCCCCTTTTCACCATTATATTGCTTTCTTTTCTGGCCTCTATGACCTCCTCCTTGTGAATTTCGGGTATCCGGGGCAAAGGCAGCAGCAACGATAGGTCCACGAGATGACTTGAAACTAGTCTTGTAACTGGCTTTAAATCCGGACTCCTGAGCCTGAGGAATGCTAATGTTCCGAGCTGCTTCTATTAATGCCGAGAAGGTGGGTAGCTTGTGGTTAACTAGAAACATTTTGTACCTGCTCAATGCCCCTTCTAGACAAATTTGAACCAGATAACTCTCCTCAACTGCTTCATGACAATCCACGGCCTTGTCCTGAAACCTTTTGACGTAGTCAAGGATGTCTTCACTTTCTTGTTGCTTCTCTTTACACAATGTAAGTGTGGTCACCTTCTCCGCCACTTGAAAGAACTTGGAGTGGAATTTGTTAACCATTTCCTCCCAACTTCGGACAGAGTTTGGGGCCAAATTAACATACCAACTATATGCTCGGTCGGTGAGGGACTTAGAGAATTCTCTCAGTCGGAGGACGTGGTTTGAACCATGAATACCTAGAGTCTCGATAAATCGCACAACATGTTCTCGAGCATTTCCTTGTTTGCCGTCGAACTTGATGAACTTCGGCACTGTATATCCCTCAGGGTATGGATAGCTCAGCATCTCAATGGGGTAAGGCGGCTTGACGTCTGGATCAGGCAAAGAGGGTAAGGTCCTCTTGCCCCGTTCGAGATCGAACATGGCCTGCACATCGGCGAGAGTGAGAAACTGTTGAGGGAGAGAGTTTGATGGTGGTATTCCCGGGACTTGGCTTATGTACCCGAAGACTGAGCTAGGGGCGTCTTGGCCATTCTGGTGCTGCGAATTCATCATTGGTGAGGACATTTGACGATACTGGCCATCAGCGCCTATAGACAAGCCAGTTGGTGATGGGATATTGAATTGAGGCCCGTAAAGTCCACCATACGGCGCCGCTATACCGGGTTGTGCTTGCAGATTTGTTGTCGGCACCAAAGGAGGCCCGCTTGGTGCTTGGGTAACATTTACTGGTGGCGTGACAAGATTAGGTACGGGCAGAGCTCCCTTTTGCGCCATCACGCTCCTTATGTTTTCCTGGACACCAACAGTCGCCGGAGCACCATTCATTACACTAGAAACTCCCCTAGTCACCATTGGATCTTGGCTTGGCACGCCATGGAGCCCGGGCATGGGCAAACTGCCGCCGCCTACTGTGGTTTGAGCATGTGTTACTGTGGCCGTGTTGCCATGAGCCATAGGCTGATTGGGGCCTACTTCTCCTTGGATTTGATTTTGCGCTCCGGCGAGAATAATTCCACCACCAGTTTGATTCCCGTTTGGCGCCGGTGCAAAGTTAGAACTCATCACTAACATGGTGTGAGTGAGATTCTGAAGAGTGGTAAGAATCTCTTGCTGAGTATTCTGAAGTCCTTGAATGGCTTCAAGCAAAAGTGGTTGATCTGGAGTCATGGTTCTGTCATCACCACCATTAGAGGATCCTTGTTGGTGAACTTCATCTTCTCCCGCCATTCTTGTTGGAGTTGTGTGGATTCCAGATCTCGTTGAGACCATTAACCAATCCGCCTCCCCAGTGGAGTCGCCAAAATGTAGGAGAGGGTTCAAGAAAGGAGTTGGAAAATTCGAAGATCTTCGAAGATCCTTGAAGAACAACTTCGAATTCTCTAGAATATGATGAGAGGCTTAGATTCTTCAATAATCTCAACTTAGGAACACAACAACAAAGGAGATGATGGAGATAAAAGATTGGGTGAAGAAGAAGGCAAAATGGCTAGAGAATAGAATAATGGCAAGGCTCTCCCATTGATCTCCCACTTTCACTCTCAAGGTCGATAATGGAGAAGGGAAATTAGTTCTTTCCCAAGAGTTAAAAAAAATCTCCAAAATCCATCCCTTGTAAAGCTATGGGTGGGTGCTATTTATAGGCACCTCATGATGTAGGATGGAGCCCATGTGCAAGGCACATGGGGGATATTCTCTCTAACCACCTTGTCCGAGGAGGTGACCTCTCCGAGGAGGTGACTTCTCCGAGGATGAGAAAACCCCGAAGAGGAGATCAATCCCTCGGCGAACCCTTCTTCTTAGCCACACCTAACCAATGATCCCCAATCATCCCAAAGGGTCAGGGGTAGTCCCAGAGGACGTCCTGCCGCAAAGTATTGCCGAGTCTCATGGACCCCCCGAGGTCGTGCCACCTCGACCCGGGTATAGGCTAGTTTAACCGAAGAGTGAATTTGTCTCCACTCACCGTCCTCGGGATCGGGTCCTTTGTTCGAACTCCATTACGCCCATGGTTCTGGTGCGTAGATCCCGGAAAGCTCCGAGCCCGCAAGTGTTCTGGGACTCATTAACGGAGCGACTTCTAGATTGCGTCTGAATCCGTTCGAAGCCAAGTGTTTCGGACCTCTAGGTTCGTGGATCCGAACCCTTTCGAGTCCGAGTGCCTCGGATCTCTAGGCTTGCTTAATACCCTTTCGAGTCCGGGTCCGAGTAAGTCTCTAGGTTCGTGGATCCGAACCCTTTCGAGGCTTAGAGCCATTCAGCCCGTTTGACGGCGATAAATCCAAGCCCACTAATCTTGGACTTGCGATAAATTCGGGCCCACTAATCTTGGGCTATTGGGCCTAAATAATTTAGTGGGCTTAAATTAGCTCCTCTTACATTAATATTTTTAATTTATATTATATTTAATTATGATATTTTTTTTAATTATTTCTTAAAAAATATAAAATTATGTCATTATTTTTTAATTATAAAGGGGTCTTTTGGTAACAAATTAAAAAAGTTAATTTTTTGATTTTTTAACTTTTTTTTTTACATAAAAAAAATTAAATTTTTTGACCAAAAAAATCACCAAAAAAATTTAAAAATTAATTTGTTACCAACTTTTCAAAACAGCGGAAAGTGAGTATAATCCACACATGTTAAAGGTGTGTGCCGTAAATTACACCAAACAGTCCCTACGAATGGACGGTCGTCCAAGCAACACAAAAGAGCTGCCACGTTAGCAATATCTCTAAAGAAGATAAAGCTAAACCAGTTACCGACCACCATGCTGTCACCGATGAGGTCCGCAGCACACACTCCAACACAAGCACACATAACACGGCCCCCGGTCTATGTCACTCCCCCAAACCAATACATACACACATATATATACACACACACACATAATATACGTATACACGTATGTTTGGTGAGAGACAGAAATGGATCGATCGTCACCGGAAAACCTAATACTTGTGACCTGCCAACCAGATGGGATCGCTCTCGTGACGATCAACCGCCCCAAATCTCTGAACTCGCTAACGAAGTCGATGATGACGGATCTGGCTAAGGCTTTCAAGTCCCTCGACGCCGACGACTCTGTTCTGGTTATCATACTGTCGGGTTCGGGCCGGTCTTTCTGCTCCGGCGTTGACTTGACTTCCGCCGAGGACGTCTTCAAGGGGGACGTGAAGGACATGGAGTCCGACCCGGTGGCCCAGATGGAGCGGTGTCGGAAACCGATTATCGGGGCGATCGGCGGGTTCGCTGTCACAGCCGGGTTCGAGATCGCTCTCGCTTGCGATGTTTTGGTGGCTTCCAAGGGTGCCAAGTTCATGGACACTCACGCTAGGTTTCTCTCTCTCTCGCCGTTCTTGTTTTTCCCCAATTTTCATAAAAAGCGTGATTTTTTTTTTGAAAGCATACAAATTGGTTTTGAGTTGTTCGAAAGCAATTAGTTTTGCTTTTGAAATCATTAATTTTACTTTTGTTTAATGCTGCTAGTGATACATAATACACATGATGAACAAGAAAAATTTATAAAATTTGTTGAGGGATTCACTTCTAAAAAGCATATACATTCATATTGGTGTTTGGTTCTGTAAAGACTTGTTCTTGCTACAAAATGGCTATGTTTGGGTGGGCTTAAGTTACTGTTGAACATTTCTTGGTTGGGTTTTGATAACATGAGAAAATAGAAATAGCTTTGTTCTTGAAAGGTCTTTCAATAAGAAAAGGAGAAACATTGGTTAGAGAAGGGAAAACATACTCGAGTTTAAGATTTTGACGAAGTGATTTGGCACTTTTTGTTTATTTGAATTTTTGACAATGTAATTTAGCTTACTCCCAAGTTGTTGAGATTGATGCTTGTTGAGTTGGTTTGAGTGAAACCTGCAAACCATTAATAAATAAAAATCTAGAGTATGATGATCCATGGCTCAATTTATGGTTGAAAGTTGAAACTACAACCGTGGGATGGTAGAATTTTTCTACATATTCTTCTACGCAGGGAAGAAACCTTTTCAGTCATGTGTGTCACTGCTCTCTTTTGAATGTCAAGGACACTTTTTTGTGTTTAGTTGTTATCTATCTAATGAAGATTCATTCATGTAACCTTGTTTTTTGCAGGTTTGGGATATTTCCTTCATGGGGCCTTTCTCAGAAGCTTTCACGGATTATAGGGCCCAACAGAGCTCGTGAAGTGTCTTTGGCAGCCATGCCCCTAACTGCAGAACAAGCTGAGAGGTTGGGTTTCGTGAATCATCTTGTTGAGGAAAGCGAATTGCTGAAGAAAGCCCGAGAAATTGCAACGGCCATTATAAAAAATAATCAAGACTTAGTGTTGAGGTACAAGTCAGTTATAAATGATGGCTTAAAGCTGGACCTGGGTCACGCTCTCACGCTAGAAAAGGTATCTCTCTCTTTCAAGTGGCTTTTTTTCTTTCAGCTACATGAAATCTTGTTTAAAGTTCTAGTATCACCTATAAGTTAGATCATGTAGCAGTGTTGCATTGATTTGATTCTAATCATCTCCTTAAGTTCATTGATTTACATCATGCAATTTGTATTTAATGATTTTTGGAACCTCTTTAGTAGTTAACACTTATTCTCCATATTTTAGAGGTCCTTCTGCTTCCTTTCCGACCTTTCCCCTTTTCAGGCTATGCTGTAAACCAATTGCATATGTATAATGTGCTTTATGATATCCGTATTTGTTGGTAAACAGCATTATAACCTACAGAAAGCTCCTTCGATGGAAGGGAAGAGAACTATAGAACTAAGGCAGCTACTATAGAAGAAAAAGAAATAGGCCACGGCTCGTACACAGTCACACCAACACACGAGTCTGAACACAGTGAATCCAAAGTCAAGAGGGTTATCACACTCGCAAATTTGTGATCTTTGAAGTAGGGCTTTAGAAGGACTTGTACATAATGCAGTACTTTTGCTTGATCATGTGATCAATGCAAGATTAAAAAGAAAAATGGCTTACATATTCCAGATGCGTTGGCTTTGTATTGTGTTCAATATTTAGCAGACACTATGTGAAACATATATTGAATATATGAAATTTGGATCTTTTATCTGCTTCCGGTGCATACTAGTCTTTCAATCTGGACTGCCAAATTGATGCATAGTTATAGGAGTTAAATTGTTGAAGAAAGAATACTCGTATGAACACAACAATCTATTACGGAATTGGACACAGAAGACACATAAATGGACACAGAATACGCTTAATTTGTTAGTAAGATCCATTTTTGAAAAATTTTATTCATCTATTTATATTTTGTGTCCGGTTTTGTAGTAGGTTTTTGCGTTGATAGTAGAATTGTTAAAGAAATGGTCAAACTTAGAAAAGAAATCACATTATTGCAAAAGCTTATCAATATTCATCATGATTGGTTGTGCTGTTAATTGACACAACTTACAATTCTTACAATTATGCTGGTGTTTTCAGGAGAGGGCTCATGAATATTACAATGGAATGACGAAGGAGCAGTTTAAGAAAATGCAGGAATTCATAGCTGGTCGAGGCTCAAAGAAACCTCCTCCTTCCAAGTTATAGATTTAATCATTTGCAAAATTTACTTTTGTTGTAAAATAAATCACTTTTGGATAAACAAAAGTTGAAAATAGCAATAAATTTATTGGTTGTCCAATGATACTTTTTGTGTAGGAGAGAGTAATGTACGCTTACTTGCCAGTTCTCTGTTAGTTGTGGAGTTACTGGTGGTTATACTAGAGAGATACATAAGCTCCAGCATTATGTCTGTCTGATTGAGTTTTTGGTTTCAGTTTCTTGTTTTCAATTGTTTGGCAAACTGTTGCCAAAGTTTTTTTTGGGAATATTTTCTTTTAAACAAACTAAGTTTTCAGAAAACACCAAAAAATCATTTTAAAATTTTCGAAGACGGTTTTGCACAAAAATAAACATGATATGTAAGCCATGGTATAGTTTTTCATCTTGGATGGAAGATGGAATAGGTGGGGTTAGTTCAATTAATAAGAATTTTTGCATTTTATTGGGTAGTCTTAAGGGTTTGTCTCGTCTAATGTACATCTCCTATTTTTTGTAAAGGACAATTATGATTTTTTATTTAAAATTGTATTTGTCATTTTTTTAAATGACAAATTTGATGAAATTATGTAGTTATAATTAACAATATAGATTTAGAAATTTTCTCTAAAAATATTTTATATTTTTTCCTTAGTATGTAACTTATGCACAAATATCAAAATTACTATGAAGGGTTTTATTATAACTTTGCTTAATAAAAATAAAAAATAGAATAAATTTTAGTTAAAAAGGAGTATGGATAGAGCTCCACCCTACTATTTTTATTTTTATTGTTGTTGTATTTGATCCTAGTATTACTCTACTTTGTGATATATATTTTGTTGAAGGCCTTGCAGTACAATAGGACTACTAGAGTTCTTAATGAAGTAGAACTCATTTCAGTGGAGAAATTATATACATAGGAGAACTGTAAAGTCATGTGTTGTTGTAGTTATATACGTCACTCTGGAATTGCTTCAAACTCCAAGGGACTAGAATTTTGAAACATAAAAGCTTCTGTTATGTCTGTTCTGTTCACAGCCTCAACTTTTAAGTTGAACAGATATGGAATCAACAGGTACTACTCTATGCTTTTGAATAGTACGATAGTTTGGGTTGCTTTTTATCACTATTGTTATTTTTATTTTTCTTTTGTTTTGTTTATTTGTTTGTTTGGTTGTTGTTGTTGTTGGTTCTCTTTTTTTATTTATTTTTATTTATTTTTATGCTGCTGCCAATATGTTGATCCTAAAATCACTCCAAAGTAGATTGCAAAATTTTATTTTGTTTTTGCGGAGGTAGATTACAAGGAAACATTTTTATCCTTTTCTTTTGCTCCACCACTTGCATTTTATTTTTATATTTTCTTTGAAAATATAGTTAATGGGCTTCAATTTTTGAATACGGTTTTCCATAGACATCTTGAGAACAACTCATTTTTCACAAAACACCAAAAAAGTTTCAAAAATTATTTTCTCACAAAAATAGAAATGATGAATTTTTCAAACTTTTTTTTATTGCTTTTGCTTTTTGAAAACATGAAAAGCAAAAACCAAAAAATTAACCCAAAGACAGTGTTGCTCAACCACTTGCATTTTATTTTTATATTTTCTTTGAAACTTAGTTAATGGGCTTCAATTTTTTAATATGGTTTTCGAAAAACATCTTCAAAACAACTCATTTTTCACGAAACACCAAAAAAGTTTCAAAAAGTATTTTCTCACAAACTTTGTTTTTGTTTGCTTGTCAAACTTTGTTTGTTTTTGTTTTTGTTTTTGTTTTTGTTCTTATTGCTTTTGTTTTTGAAAGCATGAAAAGAAAAAACCCAAAAATTAACCCAAAGACTCTGAAAACACAACCAAATTTATTTACTACATAATTTTGTTTTACTATAATTTTCTTTCATGACATCAAAATTTCTCACATACGTTAATTATTCAGATGAAAATAATGTGGCCTTCAAATTTAAGCAATTCGACATTGTCAGAGACCCTTCAGATCACTACTATGTCAGGTCAAACAAATCCAAAAAGAACAAAGATTGTTTCACAAATGTAAACAATTCTGTCCACATGAAGATCATGAGAGAGTGGAAATTCCTCCGAAAAGGCCTCCCAGAATCCATCTATGTTCGAGCATACGAGGACCGGATTGACCTTCTCCGAGCTGTCATTGTTGGTGCTCCTAGCACTCCTTACCACGACGGTCTCTTCTTCTTCGACATTGCCTTCCCTTCCGACTACCCACACCAACCCCCCAAAGTATATTATCGCTCACACGGTCTCAGATTGAATCCAAATCTCTATGAAAATGGGAATGTGTGTTTAAGCCTCATCAACACTTGGGATGGAAACAAGAATGAGAGGTGGAACAGTTCTTCATCGACAATTCTTCAAGTTTTGGTTTCAATTCAAGGGCTTGTGCTCATTGACAGACCTTATTTCAATGAGCCTGCCTATGCAAAAGTGAAAAACAAGAGTAATAAGTATTGGCTCGACAAATCCAATGCGTACAATGAGGATGTTTTTGCGCTGTCTTGCAAGACGATGATTTATGTGTTGGGAAAACCACCTGGGAATTTTGAGGGCTTTGTTTCTGATCATTTTTGTAAGCGTGGTGAAGATATTTTGGCAGCGGTTAAGGCTTATAGAGATGGTCATGTGATCGTTGGTTACTATCGACATGACAATTCATCTTCTTCTTCGCAAGTGAGTGTGTCGGATAATTTTGAGAGTAATATGAACAAGCTTTGTTTGGAGCTCAAGAAGGCCTTCAGAAGAGAGTTGAAGATGCCATTAGATATGGAGCCTGACTGGGTCGCAGAAAATGAATGGAAACAGGGAATTTTAAATAAAATTATTGCGGTATTGAAGTGGATTTGTGAGTGAATTAGGTGAGAAAATAGGATGTAGGATGTGAAACAACAGAGCGAGTGAAAGAAAGCTTGAAATTCATCAGTTGGATTTTAGCTATGGTTTTAGGACTATGCATGTCTCAATTGGATTTGAACCATGTTTTATCTTAACTTTTGAGTTCTTTTATTTATATTTCACTTTTGAGTTTGAATAATTTACTATTCAACTCAGTTTGTTTACGATCCTAACCATTTGAAATTTTTTTCCCCCTCATATATATATATATTAGGGATGACCCATTCCTGACGGCACTACCAACAATTTTTTTGCTGTCACGTGCTACGAAACTCAATGATAATAAATCAATTCCAAATGGTAATGTCACTCCGACTTAAAACTTCACGTATAAGAAATTGAAATTGTTTTTACACATTGAATTAGCGAAAGCATTTATAAATTTCAAATAGCAAATTTCAAAATTAAAGTCCAAAAAATGAATTATGTATTTGAATATAGCATATGCAAAGAATCTAGAAATATTTGCTAAACTTAAAAGTCCAAATAGCAAATTTTAGATTTTTATCCACGTCAAAATGACACACCTATACACTATAGCAAGTTAGAATGTGATAACCTTCAATAAAAGAATGTTATTGAATTAGTATTATAACTGGTAACTCTATCGCTTTATCAGGTTTAAATTCCTTCAAATAAAGGTCAATGAACATCATGAACATTATGAACATGAGAGAGCCAACCAACGATACATTGGTAGAAGCAACGTAACCCAATGTTTCTAATATGGATCAATGACCTGCAACAAAATCACTCGCTTAAATTCGCTTCCAAAAACCAATAGCTATGAAAAATCACATCAAAATGCATATGAGAAATCGGAAGAAATTGTAATGAAGAATAATTGAATCAAAAGAAACTGTAACATGAAAAATCGCATCAAAATACACATGAGAAATAGGAAAATCAATAGCTATGAATTAAGAAGAATTGAACATAACTATTATGGTCAATTGAATTATGTATGCATTACTAAAGTAAACAAATAAGAATAGACAATTATATGCATTACTAAAGTAAACAAATGAATATAAAAGCAAATAATAGTATAGAAGGATCAATTGAGAATGCCGATAAATCATATAAACCTCCAAATAGAATTAAACTCAAATTTTGTAAGGGGAGCGAATAATTTTCTTTATTACGACTAAGAGAGTCATGTTATAAGGAAGAAGAATTTTTGAAGGTTATAAAACCAAACAAAATTAAAATTTTAAACAATTAAAGCTTACCTTGTGCGAAGTATCCATTTTTGGATGATCATGCTCCTTTGAGTTTCTATCCCTGTGATAATGCATAGCTCATTTTCTAGTTGAAGCATTATGTATAACAATTAGTAGGCAACAAAAAAAGAATCAAACTTGAAATTAACGTTAATGGGCAAATCTAACTAAAATTAAACCCAAGGTTCATTAAATAAAATTAACTGTACTATTTTTTTAAACAAAGATTACAACCAAATACTTGTGCTAGTTCATTCATCATTTTAATATTTTTGGAATCAAAACCATTCAGAAACACATTTAAATCTAACCCATTTGAAGATAGGTTTCTAAAATGTAAACCATTTCAAAAAATTATTACATGAAATTCACAGTTTTTCCTCACCTCATACCCAACACCACATTTGCCTCAAACCAATCAATTGACTTGCCTACTAAAAAAAAAAAAGGAAAAATAAAAAAGGATTACATACTTTTCACTTTCTAGGTGATTGATAACATGTTGTATACTCCAAATCAATCACCAAGAATTTGCCCACAACATTTAAGAGAGCACTTCACCAACATTAAAGGTTGAAAGTGAAACCACCTTCTTCTTCACTTATGAGGTACCATTATGCATAATCATCCAATTAAAAGTATAAAGTATGTTTAAACTACTTCAAGCATAAAGTAAGTTTATGCCATCACTCTTTACTCCAGGATGACTAACTAATAACATAGATGGTCTACTAAATTAATTTAGTTCCAAAACCAAATATTTGAAGAATAAAAGAAACAACCAATTGGCTTAAAACTGACTTTTATTAACCTAGACCTCTTTACTATTTTTCTATTACAAATTCTTTATAGACCTCATTGAGCCAATCTCAGCATTGTTTATAGTCTTACAAAAAAACTGGCAAAGCTGAAAGTATAATTTTTTTGGGTAAATTACAAATACACCCCTGAAGTTTGCTTAAAATACGAATTGTCCCCTATGGTTTGGAAAATTACAAATACCTCCCGGTCAGAATTTTTTATTTAACAAAAATAATTAAAAAAGTGAAATTTCTAACTGTTCACCTATACAATAATCAAATTATCTAAATTATTAATTGAAATAAAATTTTAACATTATTAAAAATTGTTAATTAACTTGATGATTTATTAATAAAAAGGACATATTTATTAGGAAATTAGAAACCTTAGAGCACATAATGTAATTTCTAGAACCACAGGGGGAAATTTATAATTTAAGTAAATCTCAAGGGGTGTGTTTGTAATTTACCCTTTTTTTTTATTTATTTATCACAACGTACAATCCTCACTCTGAAAATAAAATAAAAAATGAGAGGAGAAGAAGAAGAAGAAAGAAAGAAAGAAAGAAAGAAAGAAAGAAAAAAAAAAAACGAAAGAAAGGAAAGAACAGGTGCAACTCTTGTACAAAATAACAGATGATTTTCACCCAATAGAACTAAAATATATTGAGTTAAGAGTCACAGGGGTAAAGGGAAGAAGAAAAAAAAATTAACTCTGACCCCTCCAATCAAAATTTTAATTTATTATAATCATATTTGTTTGTCACATCTATTTTAAAATGAATATACAATTGTACCTACAGTGTTTAAATTTTAAAATGAAAATTTTAATTGATTATAAGCACTGGTAAAGTTATAGGGTGTGGAAAAAGTAGTAGGCAAAGTTATTCTATTGAATCAACCTGATCTAAATTTCTCTTCCACCTCCAAAATCACCTATATCAAGAAGAAAAATTACAATAAAAAGAAACTCCATAAATGCACTTCTAGTTCCCCAAACAAGGATATAAAATTGTGAAGAAAAAAAAAGGCTCACTTGTTTAATGGGCCATTGTGCCATTGCTCTATATTTCTTGAAAAATTTACTAATAGACCCACACAACACTTCCATTCATTGTATAACCTGAATTTTTCAAGTCTAATCAAAACAAAGCAAAATCAAACATAAAGGCATTCTAAACCATGCTAATTTTCAAAATTATAGAAAAAATTATCACAATGATTATCATCAAAATTGTATGAAATTCAAAAATTAAAATAGAAGGCCCAAGTTATCACCATAAAAAAATCAAGTACTCGCTCTTCTTAGTTCTGAACCTAACTAATAATCCAGAAGATAGCAATATGTAAATGAAGCCTATCTAATAAAAATTTAAGATTCTTAATTTGAACAATAGATAAGCAACAAATTATTGATAAATCCATCAATGGAAGGCAGACCAGTTACCTAATCAACCATTGCGGCAAACAAAGTCACAACAACTTTTTATGAGCTAATCAAACACTCCTTCAAGCCAAGGCATATGTACCTGAAACAAAAGGAAGAATAGAAAATATAAGCAAGCAAGCTCCATTATCCAGAATCAACCCCTTAAAAATTGCCCATTGTTTGTTATGACACCAGATACGTAGGAATTAAGAATAACCTCTTAAGAGAATTCATAATCTCATAATAGAAGACAGAGAAGTTGAGAGCAAGGCCAAGACGAATTGGGTGTGTTGAAGGGAGATCTGTATTTGCAGTGGTAGAAGCAGCCTAAAAAAAGAAAAAGAAGAAAGAACAGCATCAAGAAGACACATCAAGTGAAGGTTAAAAACAAAACTATGTCAATATGCAGCAATTCACTATGCATATCTCTAGTATAGGATGTCAAGACAATTGATCAACATGCCTCATAACCCTTCAGTGATTGTTCAGCAACCTCTTTTCTTTCCTGGTCAGTCATAAACTCAACAAGATACCGGTAGTAGTCACCTTTCCTGAATTAATCAGAACACAGAGAAGATAAACTTACTTCCAATTTGGAAAGGAAAGAAAAATATGAGAAAAATAAAAAGTCACATTCAAGGTATGGCCCAAACCAAATTGTATTAGTATTAGAAGTATCAACTGATAAAACCAAACGACATTAACTAATGTACTTCAAAAAAATAAAAATAAAAGAAGCACACCAACCAATAGGACAAAAAAAAAAAAATCTAAATCAACAACCAACATAAATAATTATTACAAAACCAACTCACCATTGACAACAAATTGAATTCATCTTGGTAATAAAAAAAGAAAAGAAGCAGAGAATAACATTCTAAGCTAGTTTCCATATTAAAAAGTAACAAAGACTAACAATTAACGGTGTTCTACACAAAATTGGAAACCAATATGATTAGTGGTGTTCATACACTATCACCACAACCATATATGTATTAAGCATACTACACTGCAATAAGCATATTACACTGCAAGTAGACAAACTAGTTTTCTAATCATTAAACCCATACCTACTATTTTCAATGTGTTTGATGGAGGTTAGTTTAGTATAGGATGTCAAGACAATATATATCAACAACCAATGTAAACAATTATTACAAAACCAACTTTATATGCAATAGTAGCTTTCCCTGAACTATCTGTTTCAATTTTTAATATATATCGTTAGTTTTTCAACTTAATTGGTCTCTAAGTGAGTTACTTGAAGCTTAAACTTGAGTGAAAAAGATGCAGTTATGATGGCATAACTTTAAGAACATGTGAACATTGTATTTGCCTGTGCAAGCCAAATAATGTTTTATGTAATAATTGCAGGCTCTAATAATTAGTAAATGTTTTCATAGTAACAGAAGCAAAACCAAGGAAGATCTACGGAGTTAATTTTCATAGTTTGATGCATAATACGGATCAAACAAATTTGATGCTAAGCAATTGCGAGTACCCACAAAAATCATAGATGAGATAATGAAAGTACCCTCACAAAAATCAGACACCTAAACTACAAAACCAAAAATTAATATCAAACAACAAAACAACAAATCCAAACAACTCCTTCAGGATTCATAATTTAAACAACAAATCAAAATTATAGGCAAGAGCAGAGAAAGTGAAAAGGCAAACAACGAAGAGTGAATAAATCTTACCGGCAAGAGCAGAGAAAGGGAAAAACACAATATAATCAACAACAACGATCGGGAAAAAATATTGGACGGTGAGTTCGAAGTCTTACCTAAATGAGAAACAAATCACATAATATAAATGAGAAACACAATCAAACCCAAATGAGAAACAAATCACATAAAAATTTAGACACTCAACGAAAACCCAAATAAAAATTTTGAGGCATTTTGGAGACCCATTTTACAAATCACATAGTGAATGCATACAAAGAGACACATAAAAAAAAAAAAAAAAGAAGCCGAAAAAGAAAAATAAAAAATTTTTTTTTTTGTTGAAACATTCACTAATAGATCCATTCAATAAAAATTTGAAACATTCAATAAAAAATGAGTGGAACAAAAAAGGCTCACTTGTTAAATGGGCTGTTGTGCCATTACTCTCAATTTCTTGAAACATTCACTAATAGACCCACACAATACTTCCATTCATTGTCTAACTTGAATTTTTCAAGTCTAATCAAAACAAACTAAAACATCTTATTTTTGAAAAACAATAAAATCAAACATAAAAGCATTCTAAACAATGCTAATTTTTAAAATTGCAGTAAAAATTATCACAATGATTATTATCAAAATAGTATGAAATTCAAAAATTAAAATAGAAGACCCAAATTATTAGCATAAAAAAATCAAGTACTCACTCTTCTTGGTTCTTGCTTCTCTACCGTTTCTGAACAAAAAACATAAACTGCATGTAGCTAATAATCCAGAAGATAGCCGACATATAAAATGAAGCCTAGCTAGTAAAAATGAAGCCAAGTTAAACAATAGATAAACAACAAATTATTGACAAATCCATCAATGGAAGGCAGACCAATTACCTAATTAACCATTGTAGCAAACAAAGCCATAACAACTTTTTATGAGCTAATCAAACACACCTTTAAGCCAAGGCAGCTCCATTATCCACTATCCATTATCTAAAATCAACTCTCTAAAAATTGCCCACTGTTTATTATTAAAAATAAGATCCAACTCCCATTGATTGATTCACCAATTTGAATATACCTATATTTTTGTTAACCTTAACAAATATCCAAGGCATGTATCATTCACTATTTGGGGGGAATGTAGAATAAACTATGATGGATTCACTCACTATTTTTTTTTTTTGTATGTGTGTGTAGTGGAGAGGGGGGGGGGAGGAAGGGGGGGAATGTAGAATAAACTATAAGATAACTTTGATCAATTAGGACATTCACATTACTAGTACTAAGTGCATTCAAGCATGGTTAATCAAACTCTCTGTAGGAAATGTTGTTTAGTCATTTACTTGGCTTGATAGATTCACTCACTATTTGAACAACAAAAAAGTATAATTATATAAGAAAATAAACTATTTTAATTGAGGCATTTTACAGAACATCCAAAATTTGACCATCAAAAACAACCGCCACAACTTTCTAGCAAAATTTGTAATTAGTTACCTGACCAAAGGTAATGTTGAAGAAGATAGCCAACAATTCTATAGCAAAATTGAATGCTTATGTGTCATGAAAAGTGAATCTGAAAGGTTCAGCTAAATGCAAGTAAAGAAATGATGTATATTCCTAACAAAGAAAAAATGCAAGTGAATCTGAAAAAATATACACAACATCATTGCAACTTAAGCCTAAACTCAGAAAACCCACATAGAAAAATCGCAAAAAAATAACAGAACACTGACCCAGAAGGAGAAATCAAGAGAATAATAATATTGGTAGTTGGATGATTCCCATTATCCAAAAGCAAGTTAAAAAATTATTGGGATGATTCCCATTTCTCCACAAAATCAAACCGAAAAATCTATATATGAGAGATGATACCATCAACTGAATTTGTTGTGTGTAAATTCCATTGAAACATTTTATCAAACACTTAATAAGCAAGGAATATAGAATGGTTAATGGGTAACTCAATAGAATGGTTAATGGCACAACAACCACTCAATACAATAGTTGCACAAAACAATACTATCTGGCTGATAGAGTACATATTATCTGTAACTAAACAATACTATGTGGCTGATAAAGTATAAATTCAATAGAGTAACTAAAGAAAAATCAATACGATATAGAATGGTTTCGTGTGTATATATTATATGTATAAGAATGTGTATAAGAAAAATAGAATGTGCATATTATCTGGCTGATTTTGGGAATCTGCATAAGAAAAATCAAACCCATAAAAGTGTACCCAAAATTAAAGAAAAACAATACTCAAAGTTTGATCTTGGGAATCGTTCTTTCTCTACTCCACTAATGATCAATTGATGATCTCTGTGACTTCAAAGAAAAAAAACAAAAAAAATCTGGCTGCTAATCACCCATAATGAGAGAGAAAAACTGACTCAAGGTTGGTTTCATTGAAAACAAAGGGTTGGATAGATTATAATCCAAGTAAGAAATGGTGCAACAACACAAATACTGTAGTTAGTTTAAGAAAGTAAAATTGTATCAAACACCACTGCAAATATAATGCTTGCTAGTCCTATTATGTGATCACCTACCTTGTTCATATCTGTTAGAATTCAATGGGCTCAAGTTAACCCCTCTTACACCGATCAATCAAAAATTTTCTCAAATTCACATTTCTTAAAATGCTTTAGCTTTATCAAGTTCAAATATTGCAGCAATTATTGTATTTCACTACATGGTATGCCTTTGGAACGTTTGCATGGTATTAATGAAGTAGGCTTAACCATCAAACTGATTTTGGTATTCAGTTCTAGCAACCAATTCAGGACTTTTATTTCCAGTCTCTACACAAATTAGGATAACTGAACTATGGGTTTCAACCAAAATAGATTTCCTATCTCTCTTCATATTTGCATTCTATGGCTACTCCCCTAAACCATGTCTTCATAGAACAAAGTTCAGAATTTTTGTTAGTGGGAGCAAAACAAATTAAACAATGCTCCCATTACAGGGCCTGAAATTTCAAACGTCAATACAGGAAAATCCTGCCCATGAAAAAGAACAAAAACTAAACCAAAATCAGTTCAAAAGGTTTCAAAATGATTAAAACGGAAACCTTGTTCTTCGAGTTGGAGCATCTTCAAATCATTCATCAAATTTTTTCATAAAATTCAAATTGGATGAAAATTTGGCTAAAAGTGCGTTTCAACCATTTAATCAAATCTGTAATCAAGGTAGAGGCAATTTTTTCTCTAAATCAAGGATGAGCAAATTCCTTCGCCAAATTTCCAAAATTCATAATTTTTCTCAATTTTGATGAAATTTTTAAAGGACTAAGGATTGAAGATGGTTTTCTTTTTTCAAAATGGTTAAAACAAACAGATTTTTAGGATAAGTTTTGCAACTTTTCATAAGATTTTATGCAAACAAAAAAAAAAAAAAAAAAGAAAGAAAAGTTAAGGGTTGGAGTGTTTTTTGGCCCTATTTGGTTTAGATTATTAGAAATTAAATCACATAGGCTTCGTTCGAGAAGAGAGGTAGGGTTGGGTTTAGGGCTATTTTAATTATAAAAATAAATAAATAAATAAAATAAGTCTTTTAGTTCACGTCTATCTCATAATCATTATATTATTTCTCTCATAAAAAATCAAAAAAAAAAAAAAATTCCCAAATAAAACTTTTTAAACCCATACTAAAATAGTCAAAAAAAAATCAAAAACCAACCCATTTCCTAAACCAACCCATGAGTTAAAGCAACTCTCTCCCTGCTTTTAGATAATCAATAGTTTTTGAACTTAATTAAATTAGTACGGCCTAATATAAGCTATATAAGCTACAGACACAAGTCTACCAAACAGTACCAAACTCCAAATTAAAATAAAGCTTTTAACAAAATTTTCACTCAAATTTGAGCCAAATTTTCATATCATATAAAGCTTTTAATTAAATTTTCACTCAAATTTGAAAAAAAATAAAGAAAGAAAGATTGGTAAAGCTCTTATACATCTATAAAAAGAGTAAAAAGCAAAAAAGTATTGGAAATCCATCTTCCATTGAAATTTGAATCTGTTTCAAAAATCTGTCAAAAGTTTTAGGATAAGTTTTGCAATACATCATCTATAAGTTTTGTTCTAGAACAAAGCTTCAAAAGTACCTGTGGAAATCCATCTTTTGATAGACACAAAATTACCATCACACAATCAAAGCTTCTGCAGTCTAATCACACAAAATTACCATCAAACATAATATGATCAGATACAACTTTATTGGCTTACGGAGACGCTAAAAAAAAATTGGTATTGTTATAAAGTGCAACTATAACGATCCTGGTTTCCCCTTTTCTTTAACTGTTGTACCCGGGCTTAAGTTCCGTGGAGTTGGTTGTTGTATATGTCTTGTTTACATCATTTACTCCTTGCATTCGAGTCTTGAGTTGTGTTTGGCGAGTTTGAAACAGGTTGGTTGAACTTAGAAACCAAGAGTAGTTGCCCAGATTTTGGCCCTCACGCTCGAGCGGGGATTTTGACGCTCGAGCGGGCCCTTCGTTGCTGTCTGTTCACTCGAGCTGGGTTTTCGACGCTTGAGCGTAGTTTTCCATCTTCTAGTATCTCCTCTGCAGAGTTGTACGCTCGAGCGGGAGTTTTGACGCTCGAGCAGGTTGTTGTGTGTGACGCTCGAGCGGGAGGGTTGACACTCGAGCGGAGACCTGGTTTAATAAAAGTTCTGGAAGTGTGTATTCGCCGCTCGAGCGGGATTGTTGACGCTTGAGCGGGAGTCTGTGAGTGACGCTCAAGCGGGGCGTTGGACGCTCGAGCGCGGCGATTGGGTTAAAGCTCTGTGTTTTGACTTTTCAAATCACTTTTTCCATTTCTCTTTTCTCTCTTACTTTTCCAAAAACCCCATTGTTGAGCTTCTCACTCTAGGACTCTACCTTCTCTCTAGGTATTGATCTAGTAGGAGTGATTTGCTCACCTTTGGCCTTTACAAAAGAGTTGTTGATCGTCGAGGGCTACCTTTTGATCTGAAAAGTTTGTGGTTTGGAGCACTTCCATTTTCTTCGTCTTCTCGGTTGGGAGTTATCTTTGGAGGTAGGGATAACCTACTCCTTACTATGGGTTTTGTCTTTAAATTTTAGTAGTTTGAGATGTTGGAGTCAGTTTGGTAATTTTGTGAAAGTTTGAGACTTTTGTGCAAATTTACAAAGTTGGGATTTTAACTATATAAAAGCCTAGATGCATGTTTGGCATGGAAAAGTGGAATTAATGTTAAAACATTAATGAAAATGGAACCTAAGGGTTGAAATGTTAATTATGGAAAATGCCCTAATTACATTGGTTAATTAATTTGTAAAATTAATTGTGAGAAATGAGGAATTGAATTGGAAATGTTGAGATTGGGAATACATGGGATTAAAGAGTGTAGTTGGGTTTTATGTCACTCACCTAGTTGGAAATGTCGATTTTATATCCATTTGTTGCATTTATTTTCTGTATAGAAAGAACTGCTTTGGGCTATCGCTGGAGGATAGTCTTGGTTGTTGTAGACACTGCATGATGATTAGGCAATCTAAAACTAATCACCGGAATGTGTCATTGAGTATGACGGTTGAATGAATACATTATCTGTTATGTATTGGTTGATGATGTGTATAATTATTGTTTATATGCATTGTGTTGTGTTGGAGGAGATAGGGGATGTACTCCGCGGTTTAGGGGAAGATAGGGGATGGACCTCTAAACCGGATATTGTTGGGAGGAGATAGGGGATGGACTCCGTAGATAGAACTCATATTCTTATCTAGTAATGTGTTGACAGAGCTCATATGCTTGTCATTGAAAATGTGATAGTGCTCATATGCATATCTGTGGAAGTGATGATATAGCTTGTATGCTTATCTGTTAGTATATGATATAGCTTGTACACTTATCTGTTATGTAATGGGAGGTGCTTGATATGAGTTACTGTGTCATATGAGTTGTTTGGCCAGGTTCTGAGCCATGGTTATAAATTGAGAATTTGATAGGAATTGGAAAATGAATGGTAATATGGACTTGTATGTCATGAAAATGTATAGTGTGATAAAGGAAAGTATCAGTGTTGGCCATCTATCAACTGCTAATCTTTTAGTCATTGTTTATATTTGGTTTAGTATATTTCTACTGGGCTGTGGCTCACCCTATATGGGAATATCATTTTCAGGTACAGGTAGCATGCCACCTCCAAGGACGTAGCTTGGGAGGCTAGAGGCAGGCGGACTTTTGTTGTTTTATTTCTTGATGTATTACATGTATATTCAAGTCAAGGGCTTAATGTGTAAATGAGTTAGCACTCTTTTGTTGTAACCAAGTGTTAACTTGGAAAGCTGTAAGCCCGTAGGGCATTTGCTTTTGTTGATTAACATGTAATACTTTTGTAAAGGACTACTCTGATGAATAGAAGAATGTTTATCTTTATTACCAATGCATGTCTGTATTGACGGGTTTAATGTGTTATTTTGAGGGCGTTATAACTTGGTATCAGAGCGTACCGGGTTCGAATACTTTGGGTATGTGGGAAGTGATTAGTATCACAATGGGTTTGTCTCGCTTGATAGAGACTTCGGAATAGTGTTTCATGCTATGTGTTTAATTGATAACATGCTTATGTGACTATGTGGGTATGGGATTTAGTTTCTAGGATATTGATTGGATCCTTGGGTTTCTGTGAGTCTTGTTGGAAAGGCACTTGATCAATGCTGTTTCTAACCGGAACTCTAGTAACGCCTCGGGACTATCATTATCTGGAGATGAAATTCATAAGTGCTTATGTGTTTATGTGCTTACGTGGAGTGAATTACAGTTGTCCATGCATTAGGACGTGAGTGTTTAGTTTTGGCACATTTGTGAATGTGCTAACGTTTTGTATTACCTTTATTAGGATGTCAGGGCGAGGAAGAGGTGCTAGGCGTGGTAGGCCTGCGAGGCAGGAAGCACCTTTACCGGATGATATTCCGGCAGTGCAGGAGGGTGTTGGTCAGGCCAACGTGGCCGAGCCAGCGGGCCAGCAGGCTATGAGTGCCTTGGCACGAGAGATCGCTGGGGCTTTGGGTATTCTCAGGGCTGGGAATCAGGCAGCTGAGGCAGGGCCTTCTTTCTTGAAGAGGGAGTTCTTCCGGTCTAACTCGAATGAGTTTGTTGGGGATCCAAAGGAACCACTGAAGGCTGACGAGTGGTTAGAACAGATGAGTAAGACGTTCGAGATGCTTGGCATCGAGGACGGAGCTTTGAAAGTGACCTTGGCATCCTTCTCGCTGAAGGGAGATGTGGGTCAATGGTGGAAGTACGAGAAGGCTCGTGTTGGTGGAACATGGGAGGCGTTTGTGAATGCTTTCCAGGAGAGGTTCTTGTTTGCAGTTGCTAGGGAGAAGCTGAGGGATCAGTTTAGCCGGCTTAATCAGCAGGGTATGTCTGTGGCAGAGTTTGAGGCCACTTTCACTAGTTTGTCCAGGTTTGCACCTGAGTTGGTGGCGTCCGAAGAACGCCGTTGCTATGAGTTTGAGCGGAAGTTGAGGCGGGGCCTCAAGTTGAGAGTTGGTGGGTCTTACATCCGAGAGTATAGACATTTAGTGGATGCTGCAGCTCATATGGAGCTCATGATGCAGGAGGAGGATGAGGGACAGAGAGGCTCCAAGAGGAGCCAAGATGGCCAGGGTGATGGCAGGAGGCAGAGGGGTCCTAATCCTCAGCAGTCACAGGGTGGTGTTGCTAGATCGACCTTTCCAGTGCCGAGTGCAGGCCCCGGGAGAGGTAGTCAGGGGGATTTTACCTGTTTCAAGTGTGGCCAGCTGGGTCACAAAGTTTCAGTTTTCCCGCAGAACGGAGGGGGTCAGCGAGCTGCTTCTTCTTCAGCTAGATCTCAGGGCCAGAGTCAGGGCAGGGGCCAGCCTTTGTCTTGTTATCAGTGTGGTCAGCCTGGGCACCTGAAGAGGTATTGCCCACAGTTGGGCGCCACATCAGGAGCGTCTGGTTCTAGGCAGACGCAAAGTTATCAGCCAGCTCAGTCTGTGTAGGCCTCGAGGGCCAATCCGGTAGCTTCGTCTTCCCAGTCTGTGCAGCAGTCTTTTGCTCCGAGGGGTGAGCAGATAGATCAGGGGCCTACAGGGCGCGTGTATGCTGTTACCGCGCATGATTTAGTACCGGCTCCATCAGTAGTGAGAGGTACTTTCTTGTTTTGCAACTCGGTTGCCAGTGTGTTGATTGACACGGGTGCATCTCATTCTTTTGTATCTGCTGCATTTGCATCTGTTTTGGAATTGGAGTTAGCACAGTTAGCATCTCCTATTTGTATAATGTCACCTCTTGGGGGTGAACTGATCTTGAAACAAGGTGTTAGAGGTTGTGATATAGAGGTCTCCGACCATAGGCTTCCTTTTCCGTTTGTTATCATGCCCATGAAGGGCTTTGATGTTATTTTGGGTACGGACTGGCTATCGTCATACCGGGCTGTTATCGATTGCTACCGCCAGAGGGTCACGTTATGTACCTTGAGCAGGGAGTGGTTCTATTTCTTGGGAGACCGGGTTGGTAGTGTTTTGCCACCGGGGTATGATTCGCGAGGGCGAAGTGAACTTAGTGGTCTACTTGTTAGCTTTGAGAGTGGTGAGTGTGGTGAGACCCAGCCTGTGTTGCCGAGGGTGGTTTGTGAGTATTCAGATGTCTTTCCCGAGGACCTTGTTAGTTTGCCACCTCATCGAGAGATAGAGTTCTCTATTGATTTAGTGCCCGGCACAGCGCCGATTTCTATGGCACCTTATCGTTTTGCCCCAGCCGAGTTGAGTGAGTTGAAGACTCAGCTTCAGGAGTTGTTAGATAAGGGTTTTGTTCGCCCTAGTGTTTTGCCGTGGGGAGCACCGGCCCTCTTTGCTAAAAAGAAAGATGGTGCCTTGAGATTGTATATCGACTATCGAAAGTTGAATCGGGCTACGGTGAAGAATAAGTATCCTATGCCCCGTATAGATGATCTGCTTGACCAGTTGAAGGGTTCCCGTTGTTTTTCTAAGATAGACTTGAGATCGAGTTACCACCAGTTGAGGGTCAGGGAAGAGGATATCCCGAAGACGACATTCTGTACGCGGTATGGCCATTATGAGTTTCTGGTGATGCCATTTGGGCTCACCAATGCACCGGTAGTCTTTATGGATTTGATGAACCGGATCTTCCGGGAATTCTTGGATCGATTTGTAGTCGTTTTCGTGGACGACATCCTGATTTATTCGCCTTCAGAGGAGGAGCACGAGGCACACTTGAGAGTAGTGCTTGAGTTACTTAGAGCCCATAGGTTGTATGCCAAGTTTGGGAAGTGTGAGTTCTGGCTGAGGGAAGTCAAATTCTTAGGCCACGTGGTATCCGGGGAAGGGGTGTCTGTTGATGTATCCAAGGTTGAGGCAGTGCAAGATTGGGCACAGCCTAAGAGTGTGTTTGAGATTCGCAGTTTTCTGGGATTAGCTGGGTATTACCGTCGGTTTGTGAAAGATTTCTCCAGGCTAGCTTCACCGTTGACTAGATTGACTCGGAAGGGAGTCAAATTTGTGTGGAGTGAGACTTGCGAAAAGTCGTTCCAAGAGTTGAAGGTTAGATTGACTACCGCTCCGGTTTTGATTATTCCGGAGAGAGGGTTGGGTTATGCGGTTTATTGTGATGCCTCACGAGAGGGTTTGGGTTGTGTGTTAATGCAAGAGGGGAAAGTGGTAGCTTATGGCTCACGTCATTTGAAAATTCACGAGAAGAATTACCCTACACACGACCTAGAGTTAGCAGCAGTGATCTTTGCCTTGAAAATTTGGAGGCATTACCTTTATGGTGAGAGGTTCGAGGTGTTCTCGGACCACAAGAGTTTGAAGTATCTGTTCACATAGAGAGACTTGAATTTGAGACAGAGGAGATGGATGGAGTTCATTGAGGACTACGATTTTGAGTTGCACTATCACCCGGGAAAGGCCAATGTTGTGGCCGATGCCCTTAGTAGGAAATCCATTAGTGATGTAGCTTGTATTGCCATCCGGGAATGGGAGATGATGGGTGCACTTGGTGAGTTTGATATGCTATTGGGCGAATCGGTTGAGGCTGCGGCCTTGTTTTCTGTTGTTGTGCAGCCTACACTTGTGACTAGAGTGTTGGAGGCACAGAGAGGTGACCTTGAGGTAGAATCCTTCCGAGAGAAGATCTCCAGTGGGAAAGTTGAGAAGGGTTTGACGGTGTATCTCGACTAGAGTGTGAGATACCGAGACCGTTTGTTTGTGCCAGAGTCTTGCCGAGAGGAAGTACTCCGAGAGTTTCATCATTCGCACCTTGCGGTGCATCCGGGGGGCACTAAGATGTATCGGGATTTGGGTCGCCAGTTTTGGTGGCGGGGTATGAAGAGAGATGTGGTTGTTTTCGTATCGAAATGCCTTACTTGCCAGCAAGTAAAGGCCGAGCATCAGAGGCCAGCGGGTTTGTTGCAACCCTTGCCTATTGCCGAGTGGAAGTGGGAGCATGTCGCTATGGACTTCGTTGTAGGTCTTCCGAGGACTCAGCGGGGTAGTGATGCTATTTGGGTGGTTGTAGACCGGTTGACTAAGTCGGCGTATTTCATTCCTATACACGTGAGAGATTCGGTAGATCATCTTACCGACTTGTATATTCGGGACATAGTGAGATTGCACGGGGTCCCAGTGACGATCGTCTCAGATAGAGATCCTCGTTTTATTGCTAGGTTGTGGCAGAGTTTGCAAAGTGCCTTGGGCACTAAGTTGACCTTTAGTACGGCTTATCATCCTCAGACTGACGGGCAGTCCGAGCGTACTATTCAGATCCTTGAGGATATGCTTCGAGGGTGTGTCCTAGACTTCAGTGGGACGTGGGAGAGGCACTTGCCATTGGTGGAGTTTGCCTACAACAACAGCTTTCAGTCTAGTATCGGTATGGCACCGTTTGAGGCCTTGTATGGCCGACCGTGTAGGTCTCCAGTTTGTTGGACCGAGGTGGGTGATGCACCTTTGTTGGGTCCGGAGTTGGTTAGGGAGATGACGGAGAAAGTTCAGCTTATCCGTAGGAGGCTTATTACAGCCCAGAGTCGCCAAAAGAGTTATGCCGACCGTAGGAGGAGGCCTTTGGCGTTTGAGATAGGTGATCACGTCTTCTTGAAAATATCACCTAGGCGAGGTTTGATGAGGTTTGGGAAGAGTGGGAAGTTATCCCCTCGGTTTATTGGTCCCTTTGAGATCCTTGAGAGGATTGGGGAAGTCGCTTACCGTTTGGCTTTACCGCCGCAATTGTCCGGGGTGCATGACGTCTTTCATGTTAGTATGCTTCGGAAGTATGAGCCGGATCCATCGCATGTATTAGATTGGACCGACTTAGAGGTAGATGAGGACGCCTCGTATGAGGAGAGACCGGTTCGGGTCTTGGATAGGCGGGATCAAGTCCTGCGTGGCAAGACCATCCCTTTGGTAAAGGTTTTGTGGAAATATCACAGAGTGGAGGAAGCCACTTGGGAACGTGAGTTGGAAGTCCGCGAGAAATATCCGGACTTGTTTATTGATGAGTAATCTTGTATTTAGATTTTGTAATATTGCTGGACTTAAGAGCTTTATACATGTCTTAAGTTGTAAAACATTGGTAATGTTTTGGTTTAATGGAAGTATGTTGTAGAACTTACCCTGATATGGGAGTTGATTATGATATTGCATATGTTGGCTATATTGTAGAATTGGAGCTGTATCATGAATATTGATTATGATATGAACTATGAACCATGTATGTTGAAAATGGTTAGACATGGGAGAAAATTGCATGTTGATAATGCACTTGTAATATGGGTTGTGAAATGCCTCTTGAAAAGAGATGGAATTGACCGGTAATGGGTCGAAATGCTTAATATTATGTCGTAATGTTGTTGGACATGGAGAAAACCTTTTTTCTGAAACTGTGTTTAATTTCGGGGACGAAATTCTTTAAGGGGGGAGGTTATAACGATCCCGGTTTCCCCTTTTCTTTAACTGTTGTACCCGGACTTAAGTTCCGTGGAGTTGGTTGTTGTATATGTCTTGTTTACATCCTTTACTCCTTGCATTCGAGTCTTGAGTTGTGTTGGGCGAGTTTGAAACAGGTTGATTGAACTTAGAAACCAAGAGTAGTTGCCCAGATTTTGGCCCTCACGCTCGAGCGGGGATTTTGACGCTTGAGCGGGCCCTTCGTTGCTGTCTGTCCGCTCGAGCTGGGTTTTCGACGCTCGAGCGTAGTTTTCCATCTTCCAGTATCTCCTCTGTAGAGTTGTACGCTCGAGCGGGAGTTTTGACGCTTGAGCGGGTTGTTGTGTGTGACGCTCGAGCGGGAGGGTTGACACTCGAGCGGAGACTTGGTTCTGTAAAAGTTCTGGAAGTGTGTATTCGCCGCTCGAGCGGGATTGTTGACGCTCGAGCGGGAGTCTGTGAGTGACGCTCAAGCGGGGCGTTGGACGCTCGAGCGGGGCGATTGGGTTAAAGCTCCGTGTTTTGACTTTTCAAATCACTTTTTCCATTTCTCTTCTCTCTCTTACTTTTCCAAAAACCCCATTGTTGAGCTTCTCACTCTAGGACTCTACCTTCTCTCTAGGTATTGATCTAGTAGGAGTGATTTGCTCACCTTTGGCCTTTACAAAAGAGTTGTTGATCGTCGAGGGCTACCTTTTGATCTGAAAAGTTTGTGGTTTGGAGCACTTCCGTTTTCTTCGTCTTCTCGGTTGGGAGTTATCTTTGGAGGTAGGGACAACCTACTCCTTACTATGGGTTTTGTCTTTAAATTTTAGTAGTTTGAGATGTTGGAGTCAGTTTGGTAATTTTGTGAAAGTTTGAGACTTTTGTGCAAATTTACAAAGTTGGGATTTTAACTATATAAAAGCCTAGATGCATGTTTGGCATGGAAAAGTGGAATTAATGTTAAAACATTAATGAAAATGGAACCTAAGGGTTGAAATGTTAATTATGGAAAATGCCCTAATTACATTGGTTAATTAATTTGTAAAATTAATTGTGAGAAATGAGGAATTGAATTGGAAATGTTGAGATTGGGAATACATGGGATTAAAGGGTGTAGTTGGGTTTTATGTCACTCACCTAGTTGGAAATGTCGATTTTATATCCATTTGTTGCATTTATTTTCTGTATAGAAAGAACTGCTTTGGGCTATCGGTGGAAGATAGTCTTGGTTGTTGTAGACAATGCATGATGATTAGGCAAACTAAAACTAATCACCGGAATGTGTCATTGAGTATGACGGTTGAATGAATACATTATCTGTTATGTATTGGTTGATGATGTGTATAATTATTGTTTATATGCATTGTGTTGTGTTGGAGAAGATAGGGGATGCACTCCGTGGTTTAGGGGAAGATAGGGGATGAACCTCTAAACCGGATATTGTTGGGAGGAGATAGGGGATGGACTCCATAGATAGAGCTCATATGCTTATCTAGTAATGTGTTGACAGAGCTCATATGCTTGTCATTGAAAATGTGATAGTGCTCATATGCATATCTGTGAAAGTGATGATATAGCTTGTATGCTTATCTGTTAGTATGTGATATAGCTTGTACACTTATCTGTTATGTAATGGGAGGTGCTTGATATGAGTTACTGTGTCATATGAGTTGTTTGGCCAGGTTCTGAGCCATGGTTATAAATTGAGAATTTGATAGGAATTGGAAAATGAATGGTAATATGGACTTGTATGTCATGAAAATGTATAGTGTGATAAAGGAAAGTATCAGTGTTGGCCATCTATCAACTGCTAATCTTTTAGTCATTGTTCATATTTGGTTTAGTATATTTCTACTGGGCTGTGGCTCACCCTATATGGGATTATCATTTTCAGGTACAGGTAGCATGCCACCTCCAAGGACGTAGCTTGGGAGGCTAGAGGCAGACGGACTTTTGTTGTTTTATTTCTTGATGTATTACATGTATATTCAAGTCAAGGGCTTAATGTGTAAATGAGTTAGCACTCTTTTGTTGTAACCAAGTGTTAACTTGGAAAGCTGTAAGCCCGTAGGGCATTTGCTTTTGTTGATTAACATGTAATACCTTTGTAAAGGACTACTCTGATGAATAAAAGAATGTTTATCTTTATTACCAATACATGTCTGTATTGACGGGTTTAATGTGTTATTTTGAGGGCGTTACAGCAACTATTATTAATTTACAGATTCTGGAGAACCTCAAACAAAAGATTTTGGAGAACCTCACCGATTTGTTGCCGCGATGTCGCCGATTAGCACCCAACAAACTCTCCAATGCGAAGTCGCCGATCTACTATGTTTTCAGGGGAGATTGAAGATGAAGAGTGAGCTCTGAGAGTAAGATGAGGGAGACAACTCAATTTTAAATTTTGAATGTGAGAGAGAGAGAGAGAGAGAGAGAGAGAGAGAGAGAGAGAGAGAGAGAGATAGATGGAAGGGAAGAAGAAACCTAATCAGAAAATGTATTGGTCTATTGGACACCGTAGGATTGAATCACCATTGTAAATCCACCATTGAAAATGTATTTGCCTCTTGGACATTTTTTAGCCGTTGGATTGAATCAATCTAACGGTTCACATTGTGACAAAGGGACAATAGTCCCATCACAATTCAAAAACTACTATTCCTTATTATATAGATATATATATATATATATATATATATTGTTTTTAAGTCCAAGTAAAATTAAGTGCTTTAATGCCAAGGGGATGACCTGGAAAATGAGGCCTAAAACTGGGGAGTTTGCTCCCTTAAAAATCTCATGTTCGATTCCTCTTGCTAGCAAAAACTCTTGGAGCTACGAACCGCAGAACATAAAATCCTATTTTGAAAGGCTTGCTTGGATTGTAGGGACTTAATTTGATAGTAAGTTGGCCCAAAATACCCTATTTATCCAAAAAAAAAAAAAAATTATTATGTGGTTTGAATGGTTTGAGAAAGCAACGAGTCTAGGCTTCACATTAATATTGGAACAAAAATTCATTACCTAAAGCCTATTTTAGAGTGTAGGAAAAAAGTTACTTTTTAAACTTTTTTTTTTAAAAAAAATATGTAAAAAAAATAAAGATATAATGTGATTCAAATAAGATAATAAATTAATAAGTTGACTTTTTTTTTTTAGTTTGACAGAATAGGCAATTTTGCTTGGAACTAAAAAAGAGAAAAAAGTAGTACAGCAAATTTTGTGTTTGAATTTACATAAAATTCAAAAAATAAGTTACATTAAATTAAAAAAAAAAAAACTAATTTTGTGTTTGGTTAAAACTCTTAATAATCTTAATAGTTGTTATCTTTAAAAAGGGAATTTATTAGTGGAAAATCTTCTTTCAAATACAACCTTATTATTGGACATTGATTCATAAAATTTTAATTATCATATTTAAGATATTTTATGAACAATCTTACTCTTATAAATATTTTTTCAATCCTTAACAAATTGGTGATGTGAACATTTATATTAAATAAATTTGATAGTGTGAATATTCAAGTTCACAATGTGAATGTTCATACCATGGAACATTCACAGTGTCAATGTTTACATTAATGTGTGTTTTTTCCTATTATTATTAGTAATATTTTAGTAACTATATCACCTATAAAACTTATTAGAACATAAGGAACTAATTTGAACTAAGTGGAATATAAATAAGAGAAGAAAAATTTATGAATAAATGGCCCTCATTAAAAATTTCAAAAATCTTTTAATAAATAAAATTTTAAAAAATAAGTTACATTAAATTCACAGGGTAATAATGTAGCTCTATTTAGACCTATTTTGAGTAGTAAAAAAAAAAAAAAATCAACTTTTTCAAATTTTTTTTTAAAAAACGTGTCAAAAAAATATAATTTGATTTAAATAAGTCAATAAAATAATAAAATAATATATATATATATATATATATATTTTTTTTTTTCTAGGGACATTTACATACAAGTCCCATTTTGTAAACTTATAATCCATTAAGTCCTATATAAAATTATTTGCTCCTCCAAGTCCTATTAATTTTTAATAGGCCAATTTACCCTTCCAAGACCTTCTCACCAGACACACACACACACACTCTCTCTCTCTCTCTCTCTCTCTCTCTCCTCCCCACAAACCCAGTCTCTGGTCTCCTCCATATGACTCCTCCTTCCCCTCCGTCCAGAGCGTCGTCGACTCCAGTGTCGACCTCGACCACGTCAACCTCACCGCCTGCCACCGCCATGGTATCGCTGTCACCAACATTGGCGACGCCTTCTTCACCGATTCAACCCTTGTTGTTGCTGCTACTGCTGCGACGTGGCTCCAGCGCCGACCTCGACCATGTCGACCTCACTGCTTGCCACTGCCATGGTATCTGTTATCCCAGATAAGCAACCCAAGAGGAGAGGTGAATTGGGTTATTAAAAATTTCACACTATTAAAATTAACACAATATTCAGAATTTTAATAAATAAAAAAAACAGAATAATAATTATCAATATAAAACTAAGAGAGATAGGGAGAGAAAATCAAACACTGCGATTTATAGTGGTTCGGCATGCTAGACCTACGTCCACTCCCCAAGGAACCTCCTTGAGAATTTTTTTACTATCAATTGAATAAATACGCCACCAAGTTTTTGGATTTGGCACATGACTTATTCTTATCTATTGAGCTTCGCTTAACAATAAATGCCTTACCCTTACAAAATCTCTCACAAAAATAAGGAATAAGAATAAATGGTACTTAAACATTCTTTTACAATAATTCTTTCACAAAGAGTAGATATGAAAGTGTAAGAACAAAGGCTAGACTTAGATCTGAAAGTGAAAGAGCAGAATACAATGTACTCAGAATTTTGGAGCTTAAGAAAATTTTCTCTTCAAGTTCTTGATTTTTCTCCACACACAACACTTCTATTTATATACAAAAATATACCCGTTGGATGCTTCTTACTGACGTCATGGCTTACATAAGCACGCTCCTGACGTCATGACTTTCATAAGCACGCTCCTGATGTCATGGCTTACATAAGCACGCTCATTGATTTTAAATAGTCACCAAATGTTAATAATTAAAAAGATAAAAGTAAAACTAATTTTTTCTTTTTCTTTTTTGTTTTTTCAAACATGGAGCCACCGTTTTTGTAGACAATTTAATACAAAAGTTCACAACTTTCAAACAAACAAATAATTTGCTCCATCTTGTTTATAATATATATATATATATACATATATATATATAACTCCATCTTTTTCTTATTGTTTGATTATAATATGATATAATCAATGTAGTGTAGTGTGATATGATATAATCAATGTAGTGTAAAATGTTGAATAGCGCACATGATGTATTCTATTTATATTATATGCATTATATATAATGTTCTAATTAAATATTTGCATATAGAAAAATCTCTTTAATAATATTTATGATGGATCTGAAAATATATGCCCTTTTTCTGTATATGTTGTAGAGATTTTAAATTAAATATAACCTTCCCCTCTATATCAATTTTGTCAAAAGAAGACAACCCATTAATACCAAATTTGTCAAAATAATACAACCAATCAATCAATATAATTAATCAATTTTAATTTTGTCAAAAAGTAAATAGTGATCAGCCTAATTTTTCAAAAAGTGAATAGTAGAGTTTTCATAAATATTTTTATTTAAATAATATTTAAAAATATATATATATTTTAAACAGATAATATTTTGTGTCAAATAATATGTATATTGAAAAATCTAGATTTTTGCAAATAATATTTTAGACATCATCAAAATTAAATAATATGATTAACAATCTCCCAATTTTTTATGATGGCAATATTTGTATGGATTTGACACAAAATATTTGATAACCCTTCAACATACTGCAACATATAATTTTCAAAAGCAAAATCATATTTTTTCTCCCCCTTTGACATCATCAAAATAAAAGATGAAGAGATGAAACAAACACATTTGATAAAATAATCTGAGCGGCCAAAAATAAAATAATGGGTCTTCTGTCTTGTTGGATTCATTATGGGGATTTTGGAGCATCACGAGCGCAGAAAATATTGACAAACAAAAGATTTGAGCAGATATGCATCGAGTAATGGATCGATGGAGTGTATAAAAAATGACACAGATGATAGGTAAAGATATGAAATCATCAAGTGTTGGAGAGAAAAATTTGTTTTAGCTTCTTGTGTAATCATATCATTCCTTACCTTATCTATCAATGAGTAAGACCTGCATGAGGTGCCTGTAATGCAGGCAAATGAGAGAGTACCAGTGGTGCAGGCACATGCTAAGCCTGTAAATGAGGGTTCTAGTGTTATTGGTAATCGAAATGATATCGATGCTATTAATAACACTATGACTCTTAGTACACAGGCCATGACCGCAATTTCCAATATGACGCGACGATTACAAACAAGAGTATAAGAAAATCAGCAATGGAGAGATGATGTGTGCTTGTTAAAACAACAACTGGTTAATATGTGTAAGAAGAAGAAAGAGCTAAAAAGGAAAAATGCACAGTTGGAAAATGCAGTGCAATATTATGCAATGATTATAATGCTGAGACTCACAGAAGTCGAAAATAGAGAGAAGCATGCAAAAGAGGCTCATGAAAAATTGTTGAGAAAAGTGAAACGGAAAAAATCTGTGAACCCTTCTGAAAATTTACATGTAATTGAGTAATATTTTCTTCTTCTGAAATAAAATTGCAAGCATTTCTTCCTTTTTATTTATTTATTTATTTTTTAAATTCTATCTTTGCACAAAAAAAAAAAATGTTTGTTGGTACAGATAAAGAGTATTGCAGATAAGAAAAAAAAAAGTATATGTACTCACCTTAAAATTATGCACATAATATAAACATGCCCCTTTTTTTTATATATATTTTTATAATAATTGTTGATCTCAAAATATATGAGTCTCCCCCTAAATTAATGCACTAAAAATTACATAAATTTGAAAAAATAAATCACCAATCTATAATACCAAGGGCCATTAAGATCTGGCCATAAACAACTACACCAAGTGCACTAGCATAAAAGGAGAAAATAAAAATAAAAACAATTTCTGCAGACAAGGTAGAAGCAACCATTATTAAATCCAAGAGAATTTGGAGCACATACAACAAGTAAAAAAATATAACACAGTGCAACAAGAATTTTTATATGTTGATCAGTGATGACCTTGATGATCGGAAGAAATGGAGGAGATTGGGTAGATCGGTGACGAATTTGTGCAGATCGACAATGGATCTTGATGAATCAGTCACGGATCTTGATAGATCAGTCACGGAAATTGATGGATCGGTGATGGAACTTGATGGATCGGTAAGGATGGTGATGCAGATTTTGGGTAGAGAAGTGATGGAGTTTAGTGGATTGGTGAGGGATTTGGGTGGATGATGGCAGTGATGAAAGTGATGGATGATTTTGTGGATGGTGGAGATGGTTGTAGACGATGGTGAGCATGGAGATGGAGTCGGCTGAGGATGTGAGGAAGAAGGGGAGAGCGAGAGACCAAGAGAAAGAGAAAAAGAGAGAGTAAGAGAAAGAGTGGGTAAGAGATAGAGATGGAACGGGAGAGAGAGAGAGAAAAATTATATATATATATATATGTATATTATTATTATTGTTATTATTTTTTATAATAATAATTATTACTATAGTTATTTTATTTAATTATTTATTAAAAAAAATCATTTTTAATATAAACATTATATTGGAGTATTCATCATACCAAGTTATGTTCTAATATAACAAAATTGTTCTTCATTTAGAGGCTTGGTAAATATGTCAGCTAATTGACGATTTGTAGGCACAAATTCGAGCTCAATGTCACATTTGAGTACATGATCTCTTAGAAAATGATGCCTTTTTTCAATGTGTTTAGTGCGTGAGTGCTGAATATGATTTTTTGAAAGGTTAATGGCACTTGTGTTATCACATTTTATAGGAATATGATCATAGTGAAGTCCAAAATCTTGAAGTTGTTGTTTCATTCAAAGCAATTGTGCACAACTGTAGACGTCCCCGAACGCTCCGGGAGGGAATCCTGTTCTGTTCATTTGGGCTCACTCCAGTTCAGGACTCAAATCGTCACGGTTCTTAATCTGATCTTGCAAAGTGCAATGCAAGACTGATAAATCACCAAAGAGTCCAAATCCGGCAAATCGTTTTTGGAAAACAGATTTTTTAGAAAGAAGTGCCAAACATGGTCTACTTTGCCAGATACAGAGTCGCCACCTAAATATTTTTTATGGGGGAATTTAAGAAACCCTTACTCGTTTGCCTAAGGCCACGTATCCATCATTACCAAAGTTGCATTGGCTCGGGAACTTGGGTACAATTGGGGAAGGTCAGCTATGAGCACCCCCGCTCGCCCGATCAAAGATCGGCCTCTACTAACCATGATATCTAGTTTTGAAAACATTATGAGTTCTTATTCCGATTAATTAGCTAATCTTACTATGTGATGTGCATAACACAAAAGTATAAAGTAGATCGCCTAATTTGGAACAAAGCATCGCATATCCGTTTTTCGGAAATGATTTGAGGTTTGCTACTCGCAAGTAGGCTAAAATACGGATTTCAATGAATTATTCCAATTCAAACAATCCAACCTTCACCCACAGGCATTCAGGCAGTAAATTAACTAAGCAGTTAACCTCATGGCAAGCATGCTTTCATGTTAACATTCACACTCATGCGAGATGCTAAAGCATAAACACTCACCTAGTACTCCAAGCCAAATCAAGAAACATGTTAGTAATCAAATGTACGATCCAAGTCCATGTTAAGATGGCTAATGCATCGCAGGCAAAATGCAGCTAGAATAGACTCGGCTAATCTATGGATGGCATGTGAAATGCAACAGATAACATGTATTCAAGTTAGATTTGAAATACTATGCAGTTAGTATGATGCGCCGAGCCCAGTGCATGCAATACTGATGAATGAATGCACACATGCATAGCATAAGGATGCTAATTGAAATATGCCCTAATACTAACCATCAAAAGCAGGTAAGTAAAAGGGAGAAAGAAGTGGGGGTTGGAAGACATGTACACACGCACCCACACTTATTACACAGTTATTCTCTCTCTTGGAGAGACCGAATAAATAATACAAATTAATCAACTATCAAGCTAATTAGTTAATTACAAACCACTTAACTAGTTAAGCCAATTAACTAAGCTAATAAAGTGGTAAAACAGCCTCGGGAAGAGGGTCCAATGCATGCGTGCTCGGCTTCGCTCGGAAATCCACCACCATGCACAAGCTGCCTCTGTTTACCCTGCTCTGCTCCTCTAAAAATTGTGCAAGTCTCAATGATGCTCCAGAATCACCTCCTGATCACTATGGAAGGTCACCGACCAAGAGGAAACACCACCGGCCAGGCGAAACTAGTCATCGACCATTGCTATGGTTCTCGGCCAAATATATTTAGTCGGTCGGCACTCAATATGGTCGGTCGACCATATTTTCCTGCAAAATCCTGTTTTGACAGCAGCAGAGGGCAAACTAGGCATGACGATGCATTCTAAAGCAAATGTTTGCACAACCAACGTCCCCATCATGTTATGAACTCAAGGGAGTGTGGCCCTCGACCCTTGGGCCACCAATTGCGCATTTCAACGCGTGATGGCCAAAGAGGCCAAGTGTGCCATTTCAATGTCAAATGAAATACACACCAAACAAACAAGGGACCCAACCTCTATCATGGTGATTCAAGAGGCAAGGCATGCATACAAAATGCAACCTGAGCATGCGAGCTAAGTATGCAATATGAGCATGTAAACAAACAATGTGTACTAGGCACACAACCTAAGCAAACAAGCATGCGAGACATGTAACAATAATGCTAATAACCAACATGCAACAACATGTGAATGGGACTTAGCATGGGAACATGTAAAACAACTTTAGCAAAGAAAATGCATGCCAAATGCAATGCGATTCAAGCATGCAACAACATGCGATAGGCCAAGTACGTAACAACACACAAGGCGAGCATGCGACAACATGCGAAGGATGGTCTTAAACCAATTTGGGAAGCTCTAAAATAGGCCCAAATTAGTGGCCAAGATGCTAAGAGACAAGGGACAAAGTCACATACAAACATGCATGCACACATGGTCTAACACTTAAGCATAAAGAGGCAACTTTTAAGCACACTTAAAAGGGATGAACATGGACATATGGCAAGCATAACAAGCTCTGAAATCATGTTAGAAAAGGTGCTAAACCAATTAAACAAGGCAAGCAAAGCATGCAACCAAGCCCAAGGCCTAAGGCTAACCTAAGGGATCAAACCATGGCTATGCAAGGCGAGTCCCAAAGGGTCGAGGGGACTCAAAACAGTCCCAATGTAGGTCGAGACGAGGCCCAAAACACACTTAGATGGCATCTAAATGGCCTACACATGGAAGCATACATAATGGTCAAACATGGAGCATAAGACATCAACCTTTTAAAGCATCAAAGGAGTATCAAATGCAAGCACACAAGCATACCATATGGACTGAAATGACATGATAAGTAGTGCCAAACCACTGAAATGATGCAAGGAGAGCATGCTAGAGAGGCCAACACTCAAGGCCTATAAGGGAGATTGCATGGTAGCTATACAAAGCAAGTCATGGACGACCCAAATTACCAAAGTCAGACCTCAAGCACACTAAAACATGCATAAAAACTTCACAAAGCTAAGCCAAAATCATGCTAAAAACAAGGCTCAAAGCACAAAGCATGTTAAGGCAATTTCATGGCATTACAAGACAAGTATGCAAAGCATGCATGGTGTGTCTAAACCAACTTCAAACAGAGATATAACATGGAAAAACAACCACAAATACCAGCTAAGACATGGCCATCATGAACTTAAACAAGATGCTTACACATGAGGCAAAAATGACAAATATTGAAGGCAACAAGGAGAGGGGACCCTCTCCTTCTTAGGATCTCAAAACATCATTCCCACCACTGAAATCCCTCTGGATTTTAGTGGTGGGAAGACCAATACAAGGTGGTCCCGGAGCTCACCAAAAATAGCACAAAAAGGAGGCCAAACAAGGCCTAAGAGGGGATAAACAACCCCAAACACCAAAGCAACCTTAAACAACTATTTTAAGCAAGTAAAATCAGAGCTTTTATCAGTTATAGACTAAGCTCAAAAACAGATGCAAGATAGGCAAAAGGCTTATGCAAAAATGGGAAATAAAGAGCAAGAATCTCACCCTTGTAGACCACCTTCAAGAACAAGGCTCCAGCAGCCTTTCCAAGCTTAAATCCACTCAAAAACTTCAAGAACAACCCTTTGGCACCTCAACAGCCAAGGTAAGGTGTGATACTAGGTGTCCTAGTGCAAAACTAAGAACAAATACACCTTATACACACACAAGAGTGAAATAGAGGGAGATATAGAGATAGAGAGATACAAATCCTAAACCCTAATCTCAGACCCTCTCTGGAACTTTTTTGGAACCCTTGAGGAGGGAGGAGAAGCCCTTTTTTTATAGAGATTCACTCTTGCAAAGCTTATAAAACAAGCTAAGCAACAGGGAAATCCCTCCATACACGTGTATGGAGGGGGTTAATTGTGGGTACCGGCTATCACAGCTGGCACAAAATATCTGTTAAAAGTAGATGAATAGTGGTCGGCCAGCAAAAAATGACAAATTGACCAAAACACTGGTCGACTGACCAGACAGAGTGCTGACCGGCCATAGCCAATGGCCGATAGTAACAAAACAGGGCCGGTGGCCTCGAGCCATGGTGTAAACACCCCATTTTTGACCGACCTTAAGACTCAGACGTCACCGATTGAGTGCTTGGTGATGTTGCATATTGCGCTCGTTTTGAGGTTTCAGAGTCTCGGCTGCGAGCCTTGCCTCCAGACTTCCGGGCTCTTTCGTGTCTTGCCTCGGTTTGCGAACCAGGCTCCGTTTTCTCTGTTTTCTTTTTTCGAAGGGAGGGAGAGGTCTCGTAGATCATCTCTCAGTGGCCGTAGGCTACGTTTCGTGGTCGTAGTCCATGTTTCCCGTTTGGAGCCCGGTTTTCGATTTTTCGGAGCCAACGGCCGTGTGCCTCGGTTCGGGACCGCTTAACCACCTCCATTTGTCCCGATTTTTGGTATACACCCCACCACCATCCATTCCAACAGCTTGGAGCTGTTTTTCAGAGCTTAGGAGCACCATTTCTCAGACCAAGAGCTGCTGGTCCATTGGTCTTCAAGGGTAAGCTTCTTTTCCCTCTTTTTTGTTCCTATCTTGCTCTATATCTAAGCCTTGCTTGCAAGCATTTTTGGGCTCCAAACCAAACTGTAAATAGTCATATTTTGAGCCCCTTTTCATGTTTGATTAAGGGTCTTTCTCTGTTTGAGGCCTCCTGCTCTCACTTTCTTATTTAACTCTCTTTTAGGCCTTATTTTTGCATAGTATTTTTGGCCTGTTTGTGAGCTGTTTTGGATTTTTCCATAAACTGAAAAATAGATTTTTTTGAGCCCCTCTTCAACATTGTTGAAGGGATCTCCTCTGTTTGAGGCCTCCTGCTATCACTTTCTTCTCTATCTCTCTTTTAGGCCAATTTTTGCATAGTACTTTAGGCCTATTTGTGAGTTGTTTTGAATCTTTCCATAAACTGTAAAATGTCTTGTTTTGAGCCCCTCTACAACTTTTTTGAAGGGCTCTCTTCGGTTTGAGGCCAGAAGCTACCACTTGCCTCTTTATCTCTCTTTTAGGCCTATTTTTGGAGGGAAATTTGAATTTCATTTCCCCCCCTTTTTCCTCCACTCCTTTGCCTATATAACCAGCACCTCCAGCTGTGTTTTGAGGGTTACAAAAATTGGTTCTAAGCCTCTTGCATTCAATCCCTCTTCCCTTCTATTCCAAACATCAAAACCCTTTTGTTCTTGGACCATTCCTACACCCTTTACTCTACAACCCATAGCACCCCTCCTCCTCACTCCATTCCAGCAGCTTGAAGGCCATTTCCAGAGCTTAAGAGTCCCCAAACTTGGTCCAAAGGCTGTCAAAGATTGGTTCTTCATGGGTAAGTCTTATTTTCCTCTTTTCTTACTTTATTTTGATCTATATTTTAGCCCCTTGTGCTCGCATATTTGGGCTCCGACCCTAACTGAAAATAGTCTTATTTTAAGCTCTATTTCATGTTTGATTAAGGGCTTCTCCCTGCTTGAGGCTTCTTTTTTACACTTTGTGTTAAAAGCCTCTTTTAGGCCTCTTTCTTGCATAGTATTTTAGGCTTATTTGTAGAATGTTTCGAGCTTTTCTATAAACTGTGAGTTACCTTATTTTGTTCAAATTTGTTGAAGGGCTCTTCGCTGTTTGGGACTTCCCTCTATCACTTGCCTTTTTATCCCTCTTTTGGCCCCTTTGTTTGCATGTTTTTTTAGCTTCTTGTGCTTGTATTTTTGGGCTCTGACCCAAACTATAAAGAGTCATATTTTGACCCCCTCTTCATGTTTGATCAAGGGTCCTTTGCTGTTTGAGGCTCCCTTTTTTCTCTTTGTGTTTAAACCTTCTTTTAGGCCTATTTTTGCATAGTGTTTTAAGCTTACTTGTGCACTGTTTTGGACTTGGTCATAAACTGTAAAGTGTATTATTTTGAGCCCCTCTTCAACTTTTTTGAAGTGATATTCTTTGTTTGGGGCCAGCTTCTGTCCCTTTGTGTTTAATCTCTATTTTAGGCCTTTTCTTGCATGATAGATTAGCCCTATTTGCATTCGTTTTTGGGACTTGTTATAAACTGGAAATATGCATGTTTTGGGACTGTCTTGCTTCTGTCTTCATACTTCATGATCAAATAATACATGTTTTGTATAGCTATAAGCCAATGCATATGCCTAGTTTTGTGTTTCGGGCTCATTCCATGCATCGGGTGCCATGTTTCCATGTTTCGGGGCTGTTTTGCATCATATTTCAGCACTGAAATTTGCATGTTTGCATACCATGTTTCATGCCTTGCCATGCCTTGTTAGTGTTGCATGCTATGCCTTGGGTTCGGTCCTCGATTAGCGTACATGTGTGCACGCATTTCGAGTGTCTCATTTTTCATCTCGTGGCTACTAATGTGAGTGTGGCTAAGGTCCACTCATGTTGGTGTAAGTCCATTGTGCATTGAGTATGCCATTTCATTTTATAGCATTGCGTATGCTAGGTTGTATGTTAGAGCATTGCGTATGCCTTGTTACATCGTGCATTGTGTATGCCATCTCATAGCATTGTGCATGCTAGGTTGTATATTAGTTGCATTCATACATGTCATGCATATTGCATTGTGCTTGGGATAGGAGTTAGCCCGAGTACGGGAAACGAGGGACGTTTCGTACTTCGAGTGACGGAACGTGTCTCAATTCCCAGTCACCGACACTCCGGATTATCCATGATGGAGTTTAGGTTTTGTTGTGTTTATATGTGCATTCATTTCATATTGAGTCGTGCAATTCGACTCCTCGGCCATTATGCATCGATATGCGTGATTGGTGGCACGAGGACCGAGGACTACACTCCCTGAAGAGTAGTCATGCATACATATGTGAAAATACTTTGCCATGTCCCTTTGTTGCTCTCTGTTGCAGCAAATCAGAAATCGACAGCCTTCCGGAGCTTGGCACGCATTCTAAGAAAATTGCAAATAGAGGCAAACCGGGGCATCGCGAGGGATTCTCCGGACAAGGCAACCCGAGCATGCATCATTCATCACCCGGAGCATATTTGAGGCAGTCCTTGGCTTACATGCCAATTTATTGCTTTCCTAATTTAATTTGTTAATTAATTATGGTTTTGTACATATTTGAACTGTAATTATTCATTTGGGACTGTATATTATTTATTCGGACCCTCTGCGCGAGGGCACAACTGTAATAAGTGTGCGTGTGTGTGATGTATGTCTTCCAACCCCACGTCTTTCTCCCTTTTATTTACCCGCTTATGATGGTTAGATTAGGGCATGTTTAAATTAGCATACAGTATGATAGCATGTTTGCATTCATTCATCTGTTTTGCATGCACCGGGCTCGGCGCATCATACTAACTGCATTGTATTTTCAATTCCAAGTTGAATACATGTTAGCTGTAGCATTTCATATGTCATGTTTAGAATAGCCGAACCTGCTATAGTTGCATTTTTGCATGTGTTGCATTAGGCATTTCCGTATAATTAGGATCATGCATGGATTTCTAATTAGCTTCTGTTTTGGCTTGGAGTACTCGGTAAGTTTTATGCTTTAGCATCCTTGCATACGTGTGAGTGACTGCCATGAATAGCATGCTTACCATGAGGCTATATACTTATGTGATATAATTGCCTGAATGCCTATGGATGAAGGTTGGGTTATTTGAATTGGAACAATTCATTAAATGTGTGTTTTAAGCCCAGTAGATAGTGGCAAAATCATGTTTTTCTAAGCCCACCCGAGGGTAGCAAATCCACGTCTTAGCCTACTTGCGGGTAGCACCATCAAACCACTTTAAAAAATAAACATGAAATGTTTTGTTCCAATTCAGACGATCCAGTCTATACTTGTATGTTGTGCGCATCACATAGTAAATCTAGGCTAATAACCGGAATAAGAACGCATAATGTTTTGAAAAATAGATATCGTGGTTAGTAGAGGCCGATCTTTGATCGGGCGAGCGGGGGTGCTCACGAAGTGACCTTTCCCAATCATACCCAAGTTCCCGAGCCGAGGCAACTTTGGTGATGACGAACACGTGGCCTTAGGCAAACGAGTCAAGGTTTCCTAAATTTCCCCAAAATAAAACATTTAGGTGGCGACTCTGTATCTGGAAAAACAGTCCATGTTTGGAACTTCTTTTAAAATCTGTTTTCTCAAAACAATTTGCCGGATTCGGACTCTTTGGTTCAAATTTAGAACCGTGACAATTTGAGAGTCCGAACTGTAGTGAACCCCAAATGAACAGAACGGGACTCGTTCCTCCCGAGGCGTTCGGGGACGTCTACAGTTTCTGGCGACTCTGCTGGGTAGTTAGAGAACTTGACTCAAACTCATGATATCTTGTTTTGACTACACTTGTGTGTTTCTTTGCATTGCTTGTGCATTGGTGCGCCTAGGACACCGTGTTTGCCATCTGCTATTCCTGAACGGTTTGCCGGAGGCTTGTCTTGTCAAGGCATGACCGTAAGGCTGACCGGTTATGGGCTCTGCCAGTATGGGAACACAAACCCCGGTTTTACCGGGGAACCCTTTTTGACCATTCGACCTAGTGCATATTCGGAATCCATAGTGACCATTCCAAACTAGGACAGGTTGCTTACCCGATTGTAGGTTGTTTGAAACCGCTGCGTGCGTAGTGAAACCCTAGCTCCTGACAAAATAGGACAGGGAAATCCTACCCCAACATAGGGGTGTTTTGGCTCTCACTTGCTTGTTATGTGCTTTTAGAGTGCGTCTCTACAGGAATGCATGTAACAGTTTCCAAGTCTGGGTATCAGGCCTACGGGCATCAGTATCTGGGAATCAGTTTTACCTGAGGGTATCAGTTCACTGGTAGAATTTTGGGCAGAATTCAGTAGAGAGCACACTCATTCAACTATGCTCATATCTATTCAAGGGTGAAATCAGGCTGAGATGCTGCATGTTTTCTCTTTTGCTAGGGGTAGTCTCGGAACCATAGCTTCAGAAGGCTCCAATATCCCCTGAGGTTCATCGGACTTGTGCTGATAGACTTTGTCAGGTCAGAGATTCAGTTCAAGGACAAATCAGTGTTCCTCCGCCAGAGGCAGGGTAAAAGGGGCCAGTTAGGCACAGATCATCGGTTCAGCAGTTACCAGATCAGTGGCCCTTATCCACCCTACCAGTGAATAGTCAGGCTGAGGCCTCAGTTTTATCAGTTTTTAGTCACCTCACCAGTCAGTCAGCTGGAATAGCAGAACATGGTAGGGATGGAGGAAATGATGCGTCAACTCCAAGAAAGTATGAAACTCATGCAGCAAGACGCTGCCCAGCAAATGGAATTTGCCAAACAGCAGGCTGCGATCATGGCCTAGCAGGCTGAGCTAATCACCAGGCTGCAACAGCAAAATGGAGCATCTGCTTCGCACCAAGCCCCTCCCCCACCAGGAGTTCCAGCATCCGAGGAGGCACCAAATGTCCAGGGAGATACGAACATTCCGACAGGATCGGCTCCGCCCCCAATCTTACCCCAGCTGTCTAAAGCACCGATCAACCTGCCGGATTCACCATTTGAGTTCGAGTTAGACCCTACAGCGCTGAAGATGAGCAAGCTAGAAAAGATGTTCAAGAAATCTCAGGGAGTGAAATCCATTCCGGACATTGAGGACGGGAATACCGACGCAGCTGTGACACTGCCGGACAGATTTAAGATGCCACACATCGACCGATTTGATGGATCTGGCGATCCCATAGTGCACCTCCGGTTGTTTTCGGACATACTAAGGTTGATGGGCCTCACCAGGCTGTAGAAACTTTCATTATTCGGCCGGACCCTGTCGGGTGTGGCCACTATCTGGTATGCAAAACTAGAAGACGATGTCAAACGGAACTGGGATGAGATGGCCGAGGCCTTCGTTGCGCAGTACTCCTATAACACACAAATCGAGGTCACAACCCGTGATCTTGAGACAACAAGGCAAGAGACTAAGGAGGGTTTTTCTGATTTCGTAGCCCGCTGGAGGGCCAAGACCTCGATGATGACCCTTAGGCCCACTGACAAAGATCAAATTCAGATGATTGTGCGCAATCTCCAGCCCAAGCTTATGCAGAAAATGATCTTTCTCCCCTTCCCCACCTTTTCAGACTTACATGAGATGGGAGTACAGATCGAGGACGCTATGAAGCAGGGCTTTCTTGACCAGGAGAAGGAGCAGCCCAGGAGGGCGTTTTCCCGCAGTTCGAATGCGACCACCAGTGGTGATACAACTGCAAGATCTTCTGAAGTGGGCATGGTTACCACCATCGCATCAAAAACAGCTACCCCATTCACCGGTGCGTCCGGAAGTAGCTCACAAAAAACCAAATATCCGCCTCGAGTCAGGAGGGTTTTTACCCCACTTTATATGCCTTTGCCAAAGGCTCTAAAGGCCTTACTCCGAAAGGGATATCTGAAACTATTGGAACAACGGCCTCTACCCAATCCTCTCCCTCCAAAGCATGACCAGAATAAGTACTGTGCATACCATCAACAAACCGGTCATGACACTGACAGTTGCTTTCGTCTTCGCCACGATGTACAAGATCTGTTTGATAACAAGGTCATCGTCGCACCAGCTCAGCAAAGTCTATCGGCACTTGATTAGTGAACTTGTGGGGAATAATGTGATGTGATCAAGGGATGAACCACCTGCGGGCGACACTCAGTTTACTCCAGATATGGCGTGTGGCACTCACTGTTTTGAGTATTTGCGAATGCTGGTTTTTGTAGCTTCTGACTTGGGTGTTGAGTCAGTTCTGTAGTTTTGTTTTGAGTCTGTCTCTTTGTTTTGAGTTAGTCTTTTTGATTAAGGGTCTGTCTTGTTGTATCGAGTCAGTCCTGTTGTACAGAAGTCAGGTGATTTCGGGGGTGTTACCTCGGATATCATTATTTTGTTTTGCGTCTGTCTTTTCGCTTCCTTGTGAGTCTGTTTCTGCCGGGGAGCCAATGACACCAGAAGATTTGAATGAAACAGCAGTGGTTTTTCATGCTTTTGTGCTTGCTTTTGCCTTGTGCCGGTTGTACCAGAAACTTGAATGAAATAGCAGTACCTTTTGCTTGCTCTTCTGTGCCTTGAATCATTGTATTGACCTAAGCTTTTCAAAATTTTTTCTAACACTGTGGTGAAAACAAAGAGGAAGGAATTCCTCGGGATTTGTAAAAATTTGATCAACTGAGAGAAAGAGAGGCGTGCTAAGCCCTTAATGAATAAGATCATGCTTGTTAATGTAAGTACTGAGAAGGATCCTGGCTTGATCCAGATTGGTTCTACATTGTCTTCAGCGCAAGCGACTAGTCGCTTTCTTAAAAGATTTCAAAAAATATTTTGCGCGGTCCTACGAAGATCTATGTGGAATCGCTCTTGAGATTGTGCAGCCTAGGATTGCTCTCAACCTCGAGACTCGACCCCTTGCTTTCAAACCTCAAACTCGGGCTCAGAAAGTTCAAAGGTCAACCATAATGTTAGGCCTGCGTGGCCAGATTCGAAGCAGCCCTCGAACTAGGGGCAAGAAAAGTCAGATCAAGAAGATCAAATGTTTTCAAAGGAAGCTTGCGAAGCTAGATCAAAAGCCCTCAAACTAGGGGCAAAACTGTCAGATGTGCTCGAAGAGTCAAAAAATTGGGATGTTTCTCAAGCTAACAAAGATCGGCAAGAATGCCAAATCCTAGAGGGGAAGAGAGAAGAAAGTATTGCTGAAGAAAAATTGAGTTTCGATCTACAACACTAGGGGCAAATTCAGCCTCCACGGGATGGACTCCTGCATCGTCAACGAACAGCAGCCACTCTCTTGGATTCAGACGAATTCGAGATCTCAGAACCATTTGACATGGACCAAGCTACACTTTTACCCTTGACAGGCTCGCTGGGCCGAAAACTCGGAAGGGAGACCCAGGCAAAAGTTAGAGCAAGAAAAAGAACAAAAAAAAAAAAGAAGAAAAGAAAAAAAATGCAAAGAAAAAAAAAAGAAATGAAGAAAAAGAAATGAAAAATTCTGAAAAAGAATGAACAAAGTAGAAAAGAAATGAAAAGAATTGAAAAGAATTGAAAAGGAAAGAAGAACATAACTCGCAAGGTTGAAAACTCGGAAGGGCGGCCTTGGCAAAAGTTAGAGCGCAAAAGGAGAGGTTAAATACCCGAGTGTACCTTAACCCCGAACTACGTAAGGCTTGATTCCTATCTTTGGGATACGTAGGCAACTTCATTCTGAAGTCCAGCCGTAAAACACTTCAAATTGATTGTGCCCATGTATTGGTTTTGACCATCTTTGCCTTCTCTGTATCCGAGAATTTGGTTGTGTTCGTCACTCTGAGGACTGACTACAATGCGCTGCGGTGCCATTCAAACAAGGGGCAACTTTCCGTTGCCATTCAATACACCGCGGTGCCATTCAAACAAGGGGCAACTTTCCGTTGCCATGTAGCTCTCCTCAAGCAAGGGGCAATTTTCCTTCGAATCTGAGGTTGTGCATCTCGAGAGTGGGTTCTATGCTCGTTGAGCAGTGGCCGTTTGCAAAAACAGTTTTTGAGAATTTTTACTAAGGTTGACTGAGTTTCTCTAGAAAACTATTCCATTTTTCCAAAATTGGACCTTTTTCTTGGACCCAAAAAAGGAAGATTTTCAGTGCTCATAACCTAACTCGCATGATTTCAAATCAGAAAATCGAACAAGCCTGTTAATCTAACTCTCATGTCGGTCAAAATTGTTTTAGTCGGAAAAAAAAAAAATTGGTCAAAATGATGAACTAGGGGCACAGTTGAGTCAGGCTTCCTGTCTTTTCCCCGTTGCCAATGCCTTTGCCAGAAAGGGCACCATACTTGCCAAGAAGGGCACTCTCCCTGCCAGAAAGGGAACAACTAAAACTGTCAATAAAAGAGCTGAAAGCTCTCTCATCTTCCAAGCAACGAGGTATCAAGCCAAGTGCGAAGCACGAACTGGAATGGATCAAGATATCCCACTCCCTCATCTGGACAGATCTAACCACGTCCAAACTCCCCGGTAGAGCATCGACAGCCGATGTCAGCCGCAGATTCGCTACACGCTTAGCTGCAGCGCAACCCCTTTTGTGGGAGGAACTCACTAGCTGCACGTAGAAAAAGAAGAATCTAGCTGAGTGCTTGGGGCAAGAGCCCACAACTTTTCGTTTATCCATCGACCACCCTGGGGAGGGATAAAAATGAGAGAATAAAGAATAGGGAGATGTACGATGAGAGAAAAGTGAGAAAAGGATTTTGTGAGAAAAATCGAGCTTGAAGGCTGAGTGATATGAGAATCACAAATGAGAAAGGGTGGGAAACAATACCCAGAGAAACAGGCTCCCTGTGCACGTCTGAGTGTCGTGTCTTTCTGTTTTACCTCAATTCTTGTCTTGAGTTGTTTTTTTTTTTTTGAGTGTCTGTATTTGTGTTTAGGTTGTTTACCTTTTGTTTTCCGTTGTTGAGTCGTAGTGCGCTGTGTTTAGTCGTAAGCTCAATGCCCCAGTCAAAAACTCATTTATCAATTTTAAAATAAAATTGTTTTGCGCTCCGAGTGCCGTGCTGTTCTCTACATCTGTGCAAAACAAGATTCGTTCTTTCATAAAACCGCAAGGTTCAACCCAGGTCATGTCAGAACAGTAAAACCAGGACCTATTTGAAGCTATATGGGTTCCAGACTGCAAAGCAAAAGAAAAAAGGAAATGTCGAGCATCTGAGTTTGTTTCAACTTCAGTAAGTTTCGAGACTACATTCCGTGTGTACCTCTTCAGGTCTTGCCAATGCTCCAAAGTATGAGTGTGCCTCTACCTCAAGCTCAAGATCAAGTCTGCTTCAAGCCAGAATGGCGATCAAAAGTGCTCTCCCCGAGTACCATTCTCTACCAGAGGCATCTTGGCTGTGTTCGCAATGAGTTCCTAGGAGACCAACTGCAATGGTGGAAACTAGAGTTCGAATGGCTCACGCCTAGAACGCAAAGGTTCGGGATTTCCGAGACGAAAGTCTGGTTTAAATACCCTGAGGCGTGTCCTCGGCTTGAAATATGTATGGAAGCCCCATAGGTTGAGATAGCGTGTATGCACCTCAATTCTGGATACCGAACCAACCTAGTCTGTCACCCCGTTGGAGAATAGGGAAACTTGTGAATATGATCAGGAAGAAAGGCAGCATCCAAAGTGTTCTACGTGAAGAATCCTTGTCAGTATTTTAGAGCCTTTGTACTGTGAGTTGAAGGTAAGTGTTCGAAGAGCACGAGGGGAGATCCCCGTCAGAGTAGAGCGGTTCATCGCCACTCACCCCATGAGGTGCTTGCTAAAGCGCCGCTACGCTTGTTTATTGCGTTCCTTAAACATCATGTATTGTATTGCACTGTACCTATCAAGTTTCTTTCTCATTCATGCACGATATTGTATGTACAGTTCATTCAAAGAAGTTCCGTTTGAGATCCTTTATTTAGTGTATCAATCACACTTCATTCACTTAATGTATCAATCACACTTCGTTCACTTTTGTGTATCTATCACACACATTCTCATTTTGTGTATCTACCATGCACATATTCACTTTAGTGTATCTATCACATACATTCTCGTTTAGTGTATCAATCACACTTGATTCATTTAGTGTATCAATCACACTTCATTCATTTAGTATATCAATCATACTCTATTCACATAGTGCATCTATCACACTTTGTGTTCATTTTCAGTATATCAATCATACTCTGTTCACATAGTGCATCTATCACACTTTGTGTTCACCTTTAGTGTATCAATCACACTTCATTCATTTAGTATATCAATCATACTCTGTTCACATAGTGCATCTATCACACTTTGTGTTCATTTTCAGTATATCAATCATACTCTGTTCACATAGTGCATCTATCACACTTTGTGTTCATTTAGTGTATCAATCATACTCTGTTCACATAGTGCATCTATCACACTTTGTGTTCACATTTAGTATATCAATCACACTCTGTTCACTTAGTGCATCTATCACACTTTGTGTTCGCTTTTAGTGTATCAATCACACTCTGTTCACTTAGTGCATCTATCACACTTTGTGCTCGCTTTTAGTGTATCCATCACACCTGTTCACATAGTGCATCTGTCACACTTTGTGTTCGCGTTTAGTGTATCTATCATACTCTATTCACATAGTGCATCTATCACACTTTGTGTTCACTTTTAGTGTATCAATCACACTCTGTTCACATAGTGCATCTATCACACTTTGTGTTCACTTTTAGTATATCAATCACACTTTGTTCACATAGTGCATCTATCACACTTTGTGTTCACCTTTAGTGTATCAATCACACTCTGTTCACTTAGTGCATCTATCACACTTTGTGTTTACCTTCAGTGTATCAATTACACTCTGTTCACTTAATGCATCTATCACACTTTGTATTCACTTTTAGTGTCTATCACACTTTGCTTCATATAGTGTATCTGTCACACTCACTTCACATTATGCTCATTTTGTGTATCTATCACGCGTTCACTTTGTGTATCCATCACGCACGTTCGCTTAGTGTATCAATCACACTTTATTCATATAGTGTATCCATCACACTCTCTTCACTTTTGTGTATCTATCACACATGCTCGCTAAGATTGCATCATAACTGCATGAAATGCAGTTTGATTTGCCTTCCCGCTTAAAACTGTCGCATTTATTGTGAATATTTGCTTCGTTACAGCTTTATTTACATGATCTTTACTGCATGAAATGTAGTTAGATTTGTATATGCTTGCTGCATTTGCATGATCATTGAGATACGTCTGGCTTTGTGCATATCATTTTGCATCTTGCCCCCTGCCTGCGGGCACATCTTTATTATCTTGCCTGTTTGTCTAAGTCTTCGGCCTTTTCAAAAATGGATCGTCTCTGGGCTTTGACATTCACTCCCGTCACGCATGACTTTCGAGTTCTGTCAAAGAGGGGCAACTGTAGACACCCCATTTTTGACCGACCTTAAGACTCAGACGTCACCGATTGAGCGCTTGGTGATGTTGCATATTGCGCTCGTTCTGAGGTTTCAGAATCTCGGCTGCGAGCCTTGCCTCCGGACTTTCGGGCTCTTTCGTGTCTTGCCTCGGTTTGCGAACCAGGCTCCGTTTTCTCTGTTTTCTCTTCCCGAAGGGAGGGAGAGGTCTCGTAGATCATCTCTCAGTGGCCGTAGGCTACGTTTTGTGGTCGTAGGCCATTTTTCCCGTTTGGAGCCCGGTTTCTGATTTTTCGGAGCCGACGGCCGTGTGCCTCGGTTCGAGACCGCTTAACCACCTTCGTTTGCCCCGGTTTTTGGTATACACCCCACCACCATCCATTCCAACAACTTGGAACTATTTTTCAGAGCTTAGGAGCACCATTTCTCAGACCAAGAGCTGCTGGTCCATTGGTTTTCAAGGGTAAGCTTCTTTTCCCTCTTTTTTGTTCATATCTTGCTCTATATTTAAGCCTTGCTTGTAAGCATTTTTGGGCTCCGACCCAAACTGTAAATAGTCATATTTTGAGCCCCTTTTCATGTTTGATTAAGGGTCTTTCTCTGTTTGAGGCCTCCTGCTATCACTTGCTTCTTTAACTCTCTTTTAGGCCTTATTTTTGCATAGTATTTTTGGCCTGTTTGTGAGCATTTTTGGATTTTTCCATAAACTGAAAAATAGATTTTTTTGAGCCCCTCTTCAAAATTGTTGAAGGGATCTCCTCTGTTTGAGGCCTCCTTCTATCACTTGCTTCTCTATCTCTCTTTTAGGCCAATTTTGGCATAGTACTTTAGGCCTATTTGTGAGCTGTTTTGAATCTTGCCATAAACTGTAAAATATCTTATTTTGAGCCCCTCTTCAATTTTGTTGAGGGCTCTCTTCGGTTTGAGGCCAGAAGCTACCACTTGCCTCTTTATCTCTCTTTTAGGCCTATTTTTGGAGGGAAATTTGAATTTCATTTCCCCCCCTTTTTCCTCCACTCCTTGGCTATATAACCAGCACCTCCAGCTGTGTTTTGAGGGTTACAAAAATTGGTTCTAAGCCTCTTGCATTCAATCCCTCTTCCCTTCTATTCCAAACATCAAAACCCTTTTGTTCTTGCACCATTCCTACACCCTTTACTCTACAACCCATAGCACCCCTCCTCCTCACTCCATTCCAGCAGCTTGAAGGCCATTTCCAGAGCTTAAGAGTCCCCAAACTTGGTCCAAAGGCTGTCAAAGATTGGTTCTTCATGGGTAAGTCTTATTTTCCTCTTTTCTTACTTTATTTTGATCTATATTTTAGCCCCTTGTACTCGCATATTTGGGCTCCGACCCTAACTGAAAATAGTCTTATTTTAAGCTCTATTTCATGTTTGATTAAGGGCTTCTCCCTGTTTGAGGCTTCTTTTTTACACTTTGTGTTAAAAGCCTCTTTTAGGCCTCTTTCTTGCATAGTATTTTAGGCTTATTTGTAGAATGTTTCGAGCTTTTCTATAAACTGTGAGTTACCTTATTTTGTTCAACTTTGTTGAAGGGCTCTTCGCTGTTTGGGACTTCCCTCTATCACTTGCCTCTTTATCCCTCTTTTGGCCCCTTTGTTTGCATGTTTTTTTAGCTTCTTGTGCTTGTATTTTTGGGCTCTGACCCAAACTATAAAGAGTCATATTTTGACCCCCTCTTCATGTTTGATCAAGGGTCCTTTGCTGTTTGAGGCTCCCTTTTTTCTCTTTGTGTTTAAACCTTCTTTTAGGCCTATTTTTGCATAGTGTTTTAAGCTTACTTGTGCACTGTTTTGGACTTGGTCATAAACTGTAAAGTGTATTATTTTGAGCCCCTCTTCAACTTTTTTGAAGTGATATTCTTTGTTTGGGGCCAGCTTCTGTCCCTTTGTGTTTAATCTCTATTTTAGGCCTTTTCTTGCATGATAGATTAGCCCTATTTGCATTCGTTTTTGGGACTTGTTATAAACTGGAAATATGCATGTTTTGGGACTGTCTTGCTTCTGTCTTCATACTTCATGATCAAATAATACATGTTTTGTATAGCTATAAGCCAATGCATATGCCTAGTTTTGTGTTTCGGGCTCATTCCATGCATCGGGTGCCATGTTTCCATGTTTCGGGGCTGTTTTGCATCATATTTCAGCACTGAAATTTGCATGTTTGCATACCATGTTTCATGCCTTGCCATGCCTTGTTAGTGTTGCATGCTATGCCTTGGGTTCGGTCCTCGATTAGCGTGCATGTGTGCACGCATTTCGAGTGTCTCATTTTTCATCTCGTGGCTACTAATGTGAGTGTGGCTGAGGTCCACTCATGTTGGTGTAAGTCCATTGTGCATTGAGTATGCCATTTCATTTTATAGCATTGCGTATGCTAGGTTGTATGTTAGAGCATTGCGTATGCCTTGTTACATCGTGCATTGTGTATGCCATCTCATAGCATTGTGCATGCTAGGTTGTATATTAGTTGCATTCATGCATGTCATGCATATTGCATTGTGCTTGGGATAGGAGTTAGCCCGAGTACGGGAAACGAGGGACGTTTCGTACTTCGAGTGACGGAACGTGTCTCAATTCCCAGTCACCGACACTCCGGATTATCCATGATGGAGTTTAGGTTTTGTTGTGTTTATATGTGCATTCATTTCATATTGAGTCGTGCAATTCGACTCCTCGGCCATTATGCATCGATATGCGTGATTGGTGGCACGAGGACCGAGGACTACACTCCCTGAAGAGTAGTCATGCATACATATGTGAAAATACTTTGCCATGTCCCTTTGTTGCTCTCTGTTGCAGCAAATCAGAAATCGACAGCCTTCCGGAGCTTGGCACGCATTCTAAGAACAATTGCAAATAGAGGCAAACCGGGGCATCGCGAGGGATTCTCCGGACAAGGCAACCCGAGCATGCATCATTCATCACCCGGAGCATATTTGAGGCAGTCCTTGGCTTACATGCCAATTTATTGCTTTCCTAATTTAATTTGTTAATTAATTATGGTTTTGTACATATTTGGACTGTAATTATTCATTTGGGACTGTATATTATTTATTCAGACCCTCTGCGCGAGGGCACAACTGTAATAAGTGTGCGTGTGTGTGATGTATGTCTTCCAATCCCACGTCTTTCTCCCTTTTATTTACCTGCTTATGATGGTTAGATTATGGCATGTTTTAATTAGCATACAGTATGATACCACGTTTGCATTCATTCATCTGTTTTGCATGCACCGGGCTCAGCGTATCATACTAACTGCATTGTATTTTCAATTCCAAGTTGAATACATGTTAGCTGTAGCATTTCATATGCCATGTTTAGAATAGCCGAGCCTGCTATAGTTGCATTTTTGCATGTGTTGCGTTAGGCATTTCCGTATAATTAGGATCATGCATGGATTTCTAATTAGCTTCTATTTTGGCTTAGAGTACTCGGTAAGTTTTATGCTTTAGCATCCTTGCATGTGTGTGAGTGACTGCCATGAATAGCATGCTTACCATGAGACTATATGCTTATGTGATATAACTGCCTGAATGCCTGTGGGTGAAGGTTGGGTTATTTGAATTTGAACAATTCATCAAATGTGTGTTTTAAGCCCACTAGATAGTGGCAAAATCATGTTTTTCTAAGCCCACCCGAGGGTGGCAAATCCACTTCTTAGCCTACTTGCGGGTAGCACCCTCAAACCATTTTAAAAAATAAACATGAAATGTTTTGTTCCAATTCAGACAATCCAGTCTATACTTGTTTGCTGTGCGTATCACATAGTAAATCTAGGCTAATAACCGGAATAAGAACGCATAATGTTTTCAAAAATAGATATCATGGTTAGTAGATTCCGATCTTTGATCGGGCGAGCGGGGGTGCTCACGAAGTGATCTTCCCCAATCGTACCCAAGTTCCCGAGCCGATGCAACTTTGGTGATGACGGACACATGGTCTTAGGCAAGCGAGTCAGGGTTTCCTAAATTTCCCCAAAATAAAACATTTAGGTGGCGACTCTGTATTTGGCAAAGCAGTCCATGTTTGGCACTTCTTTCAAAATCTGTTTTCTCAAAACGATTTGCCGGATTTGGACTCTTTGGTTTAGATTTAGAACCGTGACAATTTGAGAGTCCGAACTGTAGTGAACCCCAAATGAACAGAACGGGACTCGTTCCTCCCGGGGCATTCGGGGATGTCTACACATGGCCGGTGAGGTATGGGGTTGACAAACAAGCTATTTCCCACCCTCAGAAGCAAAAACACAAGTGTTTGGTGCAAAACCAAACACAAAACAGGCAAGTCGAGAGGTCTTGAGGCAAGGCGCGTGGCCGAGACCTCCGAGAACTCAAGACGAACACAAATATAGATAATCATCGAGTGTTCAAACGATGACGTCCAAGTCTTGAGGACGGTCAAAAATGGGGTGTCTACAACAACACTCAGCGGTGGCAATATATTCTGCTTCAGCAGTTGACAGAGCCACTGAGTTTTGTTTTTTGCAAAACCAAGAAGTGAGTGAGTGTCCAAGAAAATGACAAGTGCCACTAGTGCTTTTTCGGTCAAGTCTACATCCCGCAAAGTCGACATCTGAGTAACCAAAAAGTTCAAAGGTGGTTCCCTTAGGATACCATAATCCCAAATTTGGAATGCCGACAAGATATCTGAAAATACGTTTGACTGCAGTGATGTGTGACTCTTTCGGTGCGGATTGAAAATGTGCACACATACAAACACTAAACATTATGTCGGGCCTACTTGCAGTAAGATAGAGTAAAGAACCAATCATACCTCGATATTTCTTTTCATCTACAGGTTTACCTTGCTCATCTTTGTCGATTTTTATTGGTGTGCTCATTGGAGTTGCTGCAGGCTTTGATGATTCCATTTCAAACCTTTTGAGTAGATCCTTGATATATTACATTTGATTTAAATGGATCCCATCATTAGTTTGTTTAATTTGTAGACCAATGAAGTAACTTAACTCCCCCATCATACTTATTTCAAATTCACCCTGCATATCTTTAGCAAACTCTTTGCACAAATTTTCATTAGTAGCACCAAAAATGATACCATCAACATAAATTTGAACAATTAACATATCTTCTTTTTTGATTTTTATAAAAAGTGTTGTATCAATTTTTCTTCTACAAAAACCTTTGTCAAGTAGAAAATTACTCAATCTTTCATATCATGCTTTAGGAGCTTGTTTCAAGCCATATAAAACTTTTGAAAGTTTGAAAATATGATCCGGGTATTTATGATTTTCAAAACCGAGAGGTTGTTCAACATAGACTTCCTCCGAAATGTACCCATTTAAAAAATCACTTTTAACATCCATTTGATATAATTTAAAATCTTTAAAACACGCAAAAGCAAGTAACATTCTAATGGCTTCAAGTCTAGCAACTGGTGCAAAAGTTTCATCAAAATCAATTCCCTCTTCTTGATTATAGCTTTGTGCTACTAATCTAGCTTTATTTCTAGTAATAACTCTAGATTCGTCCATTTTATTTCGAAAAACCTATTTTGTACCAATAACGGGATGATCCTTAGGTCGAGGGGTCAAAAACCAAATTTCATTTCTTTCATATTGATTTAATTCTTCTTGCATTGCTAAAATCCAGTTTTCATCATTTTCAACTTTTAAAAATGATTTGGGTTCGATTTGTGAAACAAATGCTAAGTTACTACAAATATTTCTAACAGAGGAACGAGTTTTTATACCTTCTGCCGCATCACCTATGATGAGGTCTTTGGGGTGGCCATGAGCATACTTCTATTCTTTTGGTAGATTTGAGTCACTTTCTAGAAGAGCATATATTTCTTAAAGTTTCTCCATTGTCATTTCTTCTTCATGTTCGCGTAATGGATTTTCTTCATTTTCCTTTTTGTAAATGCTCTCCGTGCTAGGTTGATTTTCTACAATATCATTACTTACAAGATTCTTGGAAATAATGTCGTTAGATTCATCAAAAATAACATGCACAGATTCTTCAACAAGTAGAGTTCTTTTATTGAACACTCTATAAGCTTTATTGGACATAGAATAACCAAGAAATATAGCTTCATCCGATTTAGTATCAAATTTTCCTAAGTTATCTTTATTGTTATTTAATACAAAGCATTTACAACCAAAAGCACGCAAGTGGCTAATATTAGGTTTTCTACCTTTCCAAAGTTCATAAGGGGTTTTCTTAAGAAGAAGTCTAATCATGGCACGGTTTATAACATAGCATGCAGTGTTAACAGTTTCTGCCCAAAAATATTTAGGCAAATTATTTTCACAAAGCATATATAGTACGGGCCATTTCTTCAAGAGTTCTATTTTTTCTTTCAACCACTCCATTTTGTTGAGGAGTCCTAGGGGCTTAGAAATTATGATCTATTCCTAAGTCATCACAAAACATAATAAAATCATCATTTTCAAATTCTCTACCATGGTCACTTCTAATATTACAAATATTAAGATTTTTCTCATTTTGAATTCTTTTACAAAGTTTTGAGAAATTATAAAAAGCTTCATTTTTGTGTGTTAAAAATAATACCCATGTATATTTAGTATAATCATCAACACAAACAAGGGTATAAGATTTTCCTCCTAAACTTAATGTTCTAGATGGTCCGAATAGATCAATATGCAAGAGTTGAAACAGTCTAGTAGTTGAAACGATATTTTTGGATTTAAAAGAAATTCTAGTTTGTTTTCCAAATTGACATGCATCACAAAGTTTATCTTTTTCAAAAATAATTTTTGGTAAACCTATGACTAACTCATTTTTTGAAAGTTTGGTAATTAAATCAAAATGAGCATGTCCTAATCTTCTATGCGAAAGCCAACAATTATCATTTATAGCAGAAAAATATTTAATGTTAAAATGAGAAGATAAATCATGTAAATCAAACACATATACATTCTCATGTCTATAACCTACAAATAAAGTTTTGTTTTGTAGGGTGTTTTCAATAGTACAATGAGTCTTTTCAAAAATAACTCTATAACCTTTATCACATAATTGATTAATGTTAAGCAAATTATGTTTTAAACCTTTAATAAATAAAACATTTTCAATAATAGGAGAGGGATTTTTACCAATACTTCCTACACCAATAATTTTACCCTTGCTATTGTCGCCAAAAGTCACATATCCGCCATCCTTTAGTTGAAGTGTGGCGAACATAGCTTTATTTCTAGTCATGTGCCTCGAACATGCACTGTTGAGATACCATCTATCGTTACTAGATTTTGTCTTGAAACATACCTACAAAAATTTGATTTTTCTATTGGTACCCATTTTTTCTTGGGTCCATAAAAGTTAGAGTTTGATACTCTTGAACTGTCCTTAGGGACCCACATCTTTTTTATTTTAGCAAAATGATTTGTTTTAACAGGACATGAAGGTGAAATATGACCTTTTGTACCACAAAAATGACATGTGAGATGAGAGTGATTAGAAGATGCATACACAAGGTCATTTTTGACAGTTTTTACTTTTGAAAAGGTTTATATCCAATTTCAGCTCTACCAAAAGTACGATTTTGATTTTTAAGAATTTTATCTAAAGTTTCTCTGCCTTGAGTGAATTTTGAAAAAATATTTTTCAAGTCTTTAATATTTTCTTTCAAAATAATTTGCTCCTTTTTTAAAGACTCATTTTCTTTTTGCAATACAACTAAATACTTTTCAGAAATTGAAGACTCTTTTCGAGTTAAAATCTCATTTTCCTTTTTCAATTTCATGGCTTCATTTTCTAAAACATTTATCTTGGAAGTCAATGATTCATTTTCTTTTGATAAACTTGAAATTACTTTCTTTTGACAATTACTTTTCAAACTAAGTTTCTTAAATTCAGCATGTAATTCATCAAAAGCTAATTGTAATTCATCAAATGTAAATGATTCGTCATTTACCTCATTTTCGTTTCCAAGTGCCATTAAGTATAGGTTAGCAACCTCATTTTTGCAAACTTCGGTTTCTGTGTCGCTTTCATCACTATCTTCTCTCCATGCTACAATCATAGCTTTCTTCTTGTCCTTTTTGAATTTTTTCTTAAGTTCTGGACATTTTGATTTGTAATGTCTAGGTTTGTTGCATTCATAGCAAGTTACTTCAAATTTTTTGTGATTTTCTCCTCTTTGAAAATCCCTGTTGTTGAAGTTTTTTCTGAAAAAATTTCGTACGCCTTGTTTCTTTCTCACAAACCTTTAGAACTTTCTAGTGATGAATGTCATTTCCTCACCCTCATTTGAATCATCTTCCTTATCCTCTTGATGTTTCAAGGTGGATTTGAAGGCTATTCCTTTCTTCTTGTTGTTATCCTCCTCTTCCTTTCTTTCTTGCATTATGAGCTCATGAGTTAAAAGAGATCCCATTAACTCATCTAGACTCAGCTTTGATAAATCCTTGGCTTCGGTAATGGCAATAACTTTTGTCTCCCAACTTTTTGGCAATGACCTAAGCACTTTTCTTATAATTTCAGCATTAGTATATATTTTTCCAAGAAAAGTTAAACCATTAATAATATCAGTAAAGCGAGTAAACGTTTGAGGAATAGTCTCATCAGACTTCATTTTACAGAGTTCATAATTATGGACTAGCAAACTGGCTCTAGATTCTTTAACTTATTCAGTTCTCTCATGAGTCACTATAAACTTGTCCCAAATTTCTTTTGCAATTTTACATGTGGAAATTCTGTTGAACTCGTTGGCATCTAAGGCGCAGTACAACATGTTTGTAGCTTTGACATTAATTTGGGTCATTCTAGTATCTGATTCATCTCACTCATCTTCAGGTTTTGGTACCTTAAGTCCATCTACGGTTTTGGTAGGAATTTTTGGACCATTGCAAATAATTTTCCAGCATTCATAATCATTAAATTGAACATGTATGGTCATCCTAGTTTTTCAATAGCTAAAATTTGTGCCGTTAAATAGTGGTGGCCTATTGGATGCTTGTCCCTCGGGTAAAGAATAACTAGGGGTTGCCATGATCTACTCTAAGACGGTTAAGTCACACAAACTAGAGTTTAGACTCTGATACCAATTGTTATCCCAGATAGGCAACTCAAGAAGGGGGTGAATTGAGTTATTAAAAATTTCACACTATTAAAATTAACACAATATTCAGAATTTTCATAAATAAAAAAAAACAGAATAATAATTATCAATATAAAACTAAGAGAGATAGGGAGAGAAAACAAACACTGCGATTTATAGTGGTTTAGCACGCCAGGCCTACGTCCACTCCCCAAGGAACCTCCTTGAGAATTTCTTTACTATCAATTGAATAAACACACCACCAAGCTTGTGGATTTGGCACAGGACTTACTCTTATCTATTGAGCCTCGCTCAACAATAAATGCCTTACCCTTACAAAATCTCTCACAAAAATAAGGAATAAGAATAAGTGGTACTTAAACATTCTTTTACAATAATTCTCTCACAAAGAGCAGATATGAAAGTGTAAGAACAAAGGCTAGACTTAGATCTGAAAGTGAAAGAGCAGAATACAATGTACTCAGAATTTTGGAGCTTAAGAAAATTTTCTCTTCAAGTTCTTGATTTTTCTCCACACACAACACTTCTATTTATACACAAAAATATACCCATTAGACGCTCCTTGCTGACGTCATGGCTTACATAAGCACGCTCTTGACGTCATGGCTTTCATAAGCACGCTCCTGATGTCATGGCTTACATAAGCACGCTCTTGATGTCATGGCTTACATAAGCACGCTCCTGATGTCATGGCTTACATAAGCACGCTCTTGATGTCATGGCTTACATAAGCACGCTCCTTGATTTTAAATAGTCAGCAAATGTTAATAATTAAAAAGATAAAAGTAAGACTAATTTTTTCTTTTCCTTTTTTGTTTTTTCAAATATGGAGCCACCGTTTTTGTAGACAATTTAATACAAAAGTTCACAACTTTCAAACAAACAAATGATTTGCTGCATCTTGTTTATAATATATATATATATATATACATATATATGTAACTCCATCTTTTTCTTATTGTTTGATTACAATATGATATAATCAATGTAGTGTAAAAAGTTTAATAGCGCATGTGATGTATTCTATTTATATTATATGCATTATATATATAATGTTCTAATCAAATATTTGTATACAGAAAAATTTCTTTAATAATATTTATGATGGATCTGAAAATATATGCCCTTTTCTGTATATGTTGTAGAGATTTTAAATTAAATATAACATTCCCCTCCATATCAATTTTGTCAAAAGAAGACAACCCATTAATACCAAATTTGTCAAAATAATACAACCAATCAATCAATATAATTAATCAATTTTAATTTTGTTAAAAAGTAAATAGTGATCAGCCTAATTTTTCAAAAAGTGAATAGTAGAGTTTTCAAAAATATTTTTATTTAAATAATATTTAACAAATATATATATTTTAAACAGATAACATTTTGTGTCAAATAATATGTATATTAAAAAATCCGGATTTTTGCAAATAATATTTTAGACATCATCAAAATTAAATAATATGATTAACAATCACTGTCACCAACACCGGCGACGCCTTCTTCACCGATTCAACCCTTGCTGCTGCTGCTACTGTTGCGACGTGGTCGTCAAATCGAAGTTACTGTGTAAATTAAGGAAATTACCGTCACCTCACTCAGGGAATTTGCAGAGATAGATCGGCCACTGCCATTAGAGATAGAGAGAGATTTAGGGTTTTTTGAAATTGAGAACCTTCTCAATTTATAATATTCTCAATTTTAATCATAAAAAAATCGAGAAAATTCTCAAAATTAATAATTACAAATTTTTTAATTTTGATAGTTTTGATAATATCTCAGTTCATACTAGAAAAAAAATTGAGAAATTTCCTAATTTTGATAATTATAAATTAAGAACATTCTCAGTTTTGAAATTGTGAATATTCTCAGTTTCGGGATTAAAGGACAAAACGTCTTTTTACCTGTACATGGGACTTATTGGTTCAAATTTTTTTGATAAAACCTAAGCTACCACCAAATGTGTAGACAGAACTTTTAAGTAATTAACTCTTTTTTCTATTGGTCAAAATAGACCTTAGAATGTGGGACACGAGGCAATGGATTTTCTTATTAAAGGAAAGAAAAAAAAAATAAATAATTGGGCCATAGAATAAAGAGCCCGATCCGAATCGGGGGACCCGTATGTCCATTCTACCGCAGTCCATTGTTTCTCATCCGTTCCTAATAGAATCCTAGTACTTGTCGAACAAGTAATCCCTCTGATTAAACGCGTTGTTCTTCGTCCCCATATTATATGCTTGTCTTTCACGTCTCTCCCTCTCTCTATATAAAAGCAAGTTCTTCTATTTTGATTTCGATTTTTTTCTTTTTGGTGCATCTTTCAATTTGTTGCATAACAGAGATTAGATAGTTAATCAGTGCCATTTCGATTTGGGTTTGGGTTTTGATTCGAGAGTGTGAAAAAGGAGGGCTGGTTCGATTTTTGATCTCTCTCGTTTTGATCGTGATCAGAAGAGGCGGGGGAGACATGGAAGACAATTTCGATGATGATCATTACGTTATTCTAGGGTTACCATCTGGGGAACAAGGGGCTAAGCTTTCAGAGAAAGAGATCACGAAAGCATATCGAAAAAGGGCTTTGGAAATCCACCCCGATAAGAGGCCCGATTACCGCAATGCCCACCCCGACATTCAGCGACTCAACGCATCGTACGCTATTCTCAAAGACGAAAAAGCTCGCAAGTCCTTCGACGATCTGGTCCGAGCCAGAGATGCGAAGCTTTGAATTCGAAGGCAATCATCGTAACAGGGATCGAAGCGAAGGAAGATGGTGAATGATCTTGAAGAGATAGGGAGGGCTTCAGAGGTGAAAGCAAGGGAAGAAGAAGAGGAAGAAGAGAGAATTCACAGGAAATTTAAGGAAGAAGTTGTGAGGATTCGAGCGAAACAGGGGAATAGAGTTGGGCCAATTGGGATTGGGTTGGAGAAAGAGAAAGTGATGAGAGGCTGAGAGAATTGTTTGGGAAGTTCGGTGAAGTTGAAGATGTTGTAATCAAGAGTTTGAAGAAGAGAGGCTCCACGGTGGTTGTCATGGCTTCTAAAGATGCGGTTGCTGCTGCTACCACTACTGCCGCTGGAAGTGTGTTTGGAAATCTGTCAAATCCTTTATGGGTTTTTCCTCTTCAACCCATAAGCACTTCTGTTCCAGGCACACAGAGAAGTGATCTTGTTGGGGATGCACACCAGGTGTTTGAAGATTTGGTGCAAAAGAAACTACAGAAGGTGATTGCCCAAATGGAACCTTGTTAGCACCTTAAGACTTAGACATTCAACTTGACACATGGTGGCACCTTGCACCTATGTCAAGGTCCAAGCCAGGCATGATGGAGGCATGCCTAAGTCAAGGTAACTATGTGGCAGTGGCAATGCCACCAGACCCTAAGGCGAGTAATGTCTCATGCGGGCAAATGAAAGGCTATACTTAGCCCGAATGCTGCTGGCAGCATAGACTTGTTGGGTCAAACAGATTAGTGGGCATGACACTTTGTGGCAGACCAAGACTTACAATTTTGTGGGTTAACTCAGGAGGGTTCAAAAGGCTGAAATGGATAGGCAGTTCATGGCAGTTCCTTGGCATAATGCAAAGCTGGCAGACAGGGCAGTTTATAGCAGTTATGCTTGCACAAAGTCAGGACAAAGCTTGCTAGAATTGAGGAACTGGACCAAGACAGTTCCAAACAGTTTCCAGCAGTTACAATCTGCAGCAGCCTTGTTGGTTTGAATTTGCCCTAGCAGTTGGGGGTGTCAACTGCTCACAACTGATTTGTAAAATGCCTATAAATGTTAAGGCATAGAGGGATTTAGACACATCATGTTATCTGTACGAAATACTCTTGTATCCTTGTATTATTTGGTGATAATAAAGGTTGGGAACGGTTCCTGTAATTTACTTGTGTATGTTTGCTTGCTTACAAAACTTGCAGTGGGTAATTCGTGCATGCTTGGCTGAGACTAAGTACTTTAACTTAGTGTCATTACAGGTTGGAAATTTAAAATGAAAATTGACCCTGTAACATAGGTGGTGGTGCAACCAATTTGGTGGTACAACAGTAACCCACATGGCCAAGGCATGTTAAGCAAGTCATGGAGGTGTGTTGGGTTTGTGGAGTTTGATTAATGCAGATGTGGAGGTTTTACGATAATTTGTTGATTTAAACCTAGTATATGTTGAGTTTTTCAAAGAAGTCAATTGTACTCTCTTCTTCTATCAGTATAGTGGAACTAGTGCGAGCCATGGCCACGTAAATCTATGTGTCATAGTTTTTTTTTTTTTGTGTGTGTGACTGTTTCTTCTTGCTACTTCTTGCTATTGTTTGTGTAGTTTATTCCACAATTTGTGTGATGCAATGGTGAACTAAAACATACTCTGAATGTTGATCTCTTCATAACTCCATTTAATCCCAACATCCCATTACATATTTTGTGAATCATTCTATGATCCATTATGTTATGTGTTCTTAGCATTGCTATTATGCAATGAGGGGATCTATCTGCAGCTTTGGTTTTCTCACTGATTTTCTTGTCCTGGTTGAGACAGGGTCACTATTGTTTATTAGCTAATTCATTCACTTGAAGAGACCCTTTTGTAAATGCAAGGTCTAAGTTGTGTTGCATTAGAACAATTTGTGTTGTCCTTAGCCAATTGCGTCAAAAAGTGTTAATTAGATTTGTGTTAGTAAGAGTATCTCCAACGTTGAAACAAATTTTTCATTAAATTTGATTAAAAATTGATAAAAAGCTTGATTTGATACCCGTTCACTCCAATACTAAAATTAGAATTTTCATTAGATTTTTTCACATATCTGATTGTTCAGGAGGACGTCTAGGCGAAAATCCTATAGGTCATCTGGACATGAACAAAAAAATTGTCAAATTGCCTTAGGTGGACATCCTGTCCAACGGTAACAATTTAAATTTGATGAAGGATGAAACCTATCTCCATTTGATGAAATATCTGATTCTCTTTTTGTTTGATATCACTTTGGTGAAACTGCAAGAGCTCACTTTTTAAGACTTTTTTTTTTATCAAATTTGAATTTAATGATAGATTTGAGTAGGTTGAAGATGGTCTAAGTAGAGTTCTATTACAAGATGCATAGTAAATTTGTTTTTGTATTGGGAATATGTTTTATAGCTTCATTTGCTTCATTTGGAAAGAGCTAATTTAGCTTTATTTTTTGGCTAATTTAGCTTGGCTAAATTAGTTTCGGTTAGAAAGAACTTCTGATTTTTTTTTTGATTTGGATGGCGTGATTGTGAGAGAAAAAGTTAAATGATTATGGTTAGATGTAATATTTTATCTTATTAACTTATTTAACTTATTTTGTCTTTTTATGTTTATTCTCAAACCAAGTTGTCAAACGGCAACTATATCAACAAAATTAGAAAGGCATGACCAATTATTTCAATTCAATTTGTGTTTGAAGGGTTTTTTTTTGTACGTTGTTCAACATTTTGGTGACCATTTACACATTATATTAATAGCATCTCAAGTGTATATTAATGGGTTTTTGAAGAGTTTGTCACTTTCAAGATGATCAGCCATTTTTATAGGAACAATTCCAAGTGTCAAGAGAGTTAAAAAAAATTGAAACATAAATTGAAAATATAGTATGCTTTTTTCAGAAAAATTATTGATTGGTCCAGAAGCGTTACGTGATCGTGCCCCTCATCAATCATAATTCACCATACCTCCTTATACTCCTAATTACCCAACACAAATTTGTAGGTCCCACCTCTTACACCACTTACAAAATTGTTGAGGCACCCCGGTATCCAAGATCAAACAATAACTTCTCCTTCTTCCAAGATAGAATGATCCTTAACCAGGAGGATTTCTTGTGTAGCTAATTGAGGAAACTAGGAGTAAATAGAAATAAGAGAGCAATTTAAGGACCGTTCTTAGATATTGAAGACAGTTGTGCAGAGAAGCATTCTCTTGGAAGATTAACCCTTCCAATGTGTCACACACTAGCAATGCGGAAGCCTTGACAAAGATATGCAAGTGTGTGTGGCACTAATTAACTCTCTTCACTAGCCCGCCAATAATACTCAGATGATTTGCAAAGATAAGCAAACACAATATTAGTTAAGTTGATGAGCCACAAGATTGGAGACAAGCCACAAAATAGCAATCAACAAACTAAAATTATAGTAAGCAACAATTGAAAGGCTTTGCATAATTTAAAGGCGAAATAAACTTTTCATTACTCAAAAGAAGGCATTACAATAGTTGAACAATGCACTAAAAGTGCTACAAAAGTTTTCTTACCATAAGCTAGGTTGGGGTACATTAAAGGCACAAGTGGTCTGGTTCAACACTTGGGTAACCCCTCCTTAATATAGCTTGTTAAGCCTTTTCCTAACTAGCAGGAGGAAACATCCACTATGTTTGAGGAGTCATAATGGATTTTTAAAAATTCTACAAAAAGAGAAAAATTATAACTCTTGGTCCCAAAACACCTTTAATACTAAGGTATTTATATAAAAATTTACAAGGAAAAAAGATTACATTTGACCCTCCAAAAGTTGGCCTAAAGTTGCTACTTGGTGGCTAGGTTGCTTCATGGCATGTCTTAGACTGTCTTGCACTATGCCTTGGACCTTTGCTTGTACTTGCACTAACAACTTCTTAGACATGTCTTTAGCTCTCCAAAGGGCACAACTGTGTGTGGCATCAAGGTGTTAACCCTTGGATGGGCGCACCTTGACAGTTTCCCCCACTTGAACGGTCAACGCCCTCGACGACTTGGCCCAATAAGCATCAATCTCATCTTGAAAAGCCGACAAGTCTGTCTTCCGTTCCCAACTGATTTCTTCATCTCCAAGGCCTTTTCATTTCACTAAGTATTGCCTTTGTTTCTTCTTGGAAACCATTTTCACCCGATCGGCCAAGATAGATTCAATAGACCTTTTTCCTGCTTTGGCTGTGATGGTTTGGCGTTTCAACTCATTTCGGGTTGGATCTTCCTTGTCTGGATAGTAAGGCTTCAAATAACTCACATGGAAAACCGAATGCACTTTAAGCTAAGATAGAGCATCTATCTTGTAAGCACACTTGCCAATTCTCTTCAGAATAGTTACCGGTCCCTCATATTTGCGCACTAGCCTTCTGTCTCTTCCCCTCATAAACTTGCGTTGCTCAGGGTTGAGTTTGACAAGAACTTGATCCCCAGCTCTAAACTCGAATGGCCTCCTCTTTTCATCAACCCATTTTTTCATTTTACTTGTTGCTTTTCCAGATAGCCACGAGTAGTCTCATGGTTTCTCTTCCATTCTTTAGCAAATTGGTAAGCCCTGGGAGATTTTCCTTCATAAGGTCCATCCGCTGTGTGGGGCAACAGTGGTTGCTATCCATTCACTATCTCAAAAGCACTCTTGCCCGTAGAGCTACTCTTTTGAGAGTTGAAGCATAGCTGTGCTACGTCAAGAAGTTGCACCCAATTTCGTTGATTAGCATTGTGTCACGACCCAAACCCGGCCCTATGGGTTTAGCACCGTAACCGGCCAATAATCCGAGATTACCGAAGGCCTGCTTAACAGTAATACAGTAAAACAGAGTACAGGGCCTGGCGGAAGCCAATACAGTAAGTAAATAGTGTCCATTGAGCTATGACAGTCTGTATGCCAAAAATATTTTTCATGCATTCATACATACACAAACAGTACAGTCTATACAAAATTTACAGTCACACAGTACAGGGACCTAATCCCTTGATAACAGTACAGTTAGCAACAGACAGTCTATACAGTAATCCAAACAGTATGGAGACAGACGGGGGAAAACAAACAAAACACCCCAAAGCCATAGCATGGCAACTCGGAACCTCGCAGTGAGGCACAAAGGCTGGCTTGACAAAACTGGAGTTACCCTGACGCTCCTAGCTCCGATCTGGTGCCTGTACACCTACATATATTTATGAGCAGTGAGCTAAAGCCCAGTGAATAACATAAAGCGTAAAGGGGTTTAGAATTAATGTCCTTACAGTAATGAAAACAGTTCAATTCAATCAGTATTTCAGTTGTTCAGTACAGTAAACAGTCATATGTGGTACATCCATTAGCATAACAGTGACAGTAGGTCTTAAAAGACCGAACAGTAATGATGGCCATCAGTCAGTAAACAGTAGTGGTTCCACGAGGGAACCGACAGAGATCTCTGTAACAGTAACAGTAACAGTAAACAGTAGATACTAAGGATGCCATAGTACAGTTCAGAAATAAAGGACATACATTCATTCAGTAATACCAGTTCAGTAAACAGTTCAGTTCAATATTCAAAAGATATCAGTTGAACATATCTTTACACAATTGTTACTCACAGAGTTCTGGGCTACAGTATGCTAGAGCGTGTCTCCCCAGTTGCCAACCCTACACAGTTCACAGGTTGAACACACACTAAGCTACACAGTTGGGAAATATCATAACTTAATCCCTAATTTGCCTTGGTGTGTTCTACATCTATATCCTCATTAAGATGCCTTAAACTAGGCCTAAGAATGCCTAGGGTGGGATGAGGATGCAAAAATACACTTAGAAAACATTTCGCAAGGTTTGCTGAAACTAGGAGCCTCGCTCGAGCGGGACTTTCTACGCTCGAGCGTAAGTCCAAAATCAAAGGCTTCGCTCGAGCGAGGAATCCTTCACTCGAGCGGTCTGCAAAACAGTAAAAATACTGGATGCTGCGATTTTGCGCGCGATGGTCGCTCGATGGTCGCTCGAGCGGAGCCCTGGACAAAGGTGCTCGCTCGAGCGGGTAATCCTTCGCTCGAGCGAGGAAGCCAAATCTGGAATTTCCAGATCTGCCTCCCAAGCTCAAACCAAGCATTCTACCACTCCAAACTCGACCTCTTGGGCCCAAATTCTGGAAAACATAACTAAATTCAATGTATAACAATTTTCAAAGCTCAATTTATGAATTCAAGCCCCAAAGGTGAGTCAATTAAAACCATATTCAAACCCATTTTCAAGAATATGAAGAACATGCAAACATGCATGAATTCAAACCAATTTCAAAGCTCCAATTTATGCTCTAAGGAGCTAATTGTTTCCAAAACATGATGAAATCATGGACCATTACAAAATTATGGACATGCATGTAACCTTTTGCCATGAACTCAACTCAAAATCCATCAATACTAACATGCATGCAAAGATTGAGCTTCAATTCACCATTAATGAACCAATTCATGACTTAGCTCTACAATTGGACATGAACCATGAATGAATCAACTTAAACACAAGTCAAAAGGATGAAATTCATACCTAGGTTCCTTGAATGCAAGTCTAGAGGTTCAAATTAACAATCCACACTTCAATCTTCAAGCAATTCTAGCCAATTCACAATGAAACAAGTTGAACTCAACTCTTCTAGCTCCTCTCCCTCTCTAAGGTCGGTTGTGCAGGAAGTGGAAGAAGAAATGTTTTGTTGAGTGTATTAGGAGATCAAAAAGGCTCAAGTAGTGGGCCACTCAGGTGGCAATTTGGTAATAAGTCCAATTCATGAAATTTGGTACCATTAATCTAATTTAATCATACCTAATCAGTTTTCAGATAACTTCACCATAAAATTACATAAATTATGTTGATCAAGACACACTAATCAATTTTGGATTCGGCCGCCGATATGGCCTTCAATTAGCAGTTTAAACATCTAAGCATGAACAGATAATCATACAGTCAAACAGATAAAATGCAATTTAACTAACATATACTCAATCAATTCGGTTTCCAAATTTCAGTCAGTCAGTTCCGTACTTTAATCAGTTCAATTATCAGTCGTAATCAATTCAGTTTAACGGTAATCAATCAGTCATAAGTCGGTAAACAGTATGAGGGTTGTTACAGTCTCCCCTCCTTATAAAGAGTTTAGTCCTCTAAACTCGAGTTACCTTCATTCTGGAAGAAAACAGGATTCAGTGGAAACAGTTCAGGATATCGTTTGGCCATGTCATCTTCCCTTTCCCAAGTGGCATACACGCCACCGTGGTTCTGCCAGTCAACTTTTACTAGCGGGATCTCTTTGTTCCTCACTTTCTTGATCCGTCGGTTTACAATCTGTATAGGCCGTTCCTCGTAAGTGTAGTCATCACTCAACACTATCCGAGTAGGCTCAATCACATGGAAGGGATCCCGGAGGTAGTCTCTCAACATGGAAATGTGGAAGACGTTATGCATATGCTCCATTTCAGGAGGGAGCGCAACTTGATACGCCACCGGATTAATTTTCTCAATAATCTCATACGGTCCGACGTATCTTGGTGCTAACTTGCCTTTGACTCCAAAACGAGTCTGGCCTTTCATTGGTGTCACTTTCACAAATACGTGATCACCCACTTCATACTCTCTGTCTCGTCTTCTAACATCTGCATAGTTTTTCTGTCTACTCTGTGCAGTTTTCAGTCTCTGTTGTATCAGTTTTACTTTTTCAGTTGTTTCATACACAATCTCGGGCCCAAGCAAAGGCCCATCTCCGACTTCTGCCCAGCAAATCGGAGATCTACATTTTCTGCCATACAATGCCTCGAAAGGCGCCATACCAATACTCGAATGGTAGCTATTGTTGTAGGCGAATTCAACTAATGGCAGATGACTTTCCCAATCTCCCTGAAAATCAAGGACACACATTCTCAGTAAATCCTCCAGAGTTTGGATGGTCCTTTCTGATTGGCCATCTGTCTGAGGATGATAGGCACTACTCAGTCTCAGTTCAGTACCCAGTGCAGTTTGTAGGCTTTGCCAAAACCTCGATGTAAACTTCGAATCCCTGTCAGAAACAATAGACACAGGCACTCCATGCAGTCTTACAATTTCATCAATATAGATAACAGCCAATTTGTCCGCATTATAAATCGTCTTGACAGGTAAGAAGTGAGCAGATTTGGTTAGTCTATCAACAATAACCCAAATTGAATCCATACCTTTTCTGGAGCGAGGCAATCCGACGATAAAATCCATCGTGATATGCTCTCATTTCCACTCTGGTATGGGTAGGGGTTGCAATAGTCTGGCAGGTCGTTGATGTTCAGCTTTGACCTGTTGGCAATGAAGACATTTGGATACAAAATCAGCAATTTCTTTCTTCATTCCCGGCCACCAGAAATTCTGTTTCAGATCTTGGTACATTTTCGTATTCCCCGGATGGATAGACAATTTTGAATTGTGGCCTTCTTGCAGAACTCTTCTTTTCAGTTCAGTATCATTTGGTACACACAATCTTTCTTGAAATTTCAGTACATTATTCTCAAATTTGAATCCCGGTCTCGGTTTAGATTCTCTTTCTTCGATGATCTTTTTCAAGAAGTCATCCAGTTGCTGTTTCTCTTTAATCTCCTCAATCAGCGCCGGTTGAGCAGAAATAGCAGCTAAGATTCCACCTTGTTCTCGTAAAACAATTTCGATTTCAGATTTTTCAAGGTCACAAAGCAACTCTTTCTGTCCTGTAAGCAAACATGCTAAGTTTCCAATCGATTTCCGGCTCAATCCATCGGCAACGGTATTGGCTTTTCCCGGATGGTACAATATCTGTAGGTCATAGTCTTTAATCAGTTCCAGCCATCTCCGCTGTCTCATGTTTAGTTCTTTCTGTGTGAAGAAATACTTTAAACTCTTGTGGTCGGTGTATACTTCACATGTCACCCCGTACAGATAGTGACGCCAGATTTTCAGTGCAAATACTACTGCAGCAAGTTCCAGATCATGGGTCGGGTAGTTCTTTTCATGCGGTCTCAGTTGTCGGGAAGCGTAGGCAATTACTTTCCCATTCTGCATTAAAACACATCCCAAACCCTTATGAGAAGCATCACTATATACAGTATAACCATCCGTACCTGATGGTAAAGTTAAAACCGGTGCAGTCACAAGTCGAGTTTTCAACTCTTGGAATGCTGATTCCCTTTGGTCGGTCCAGTCAAATGATGTCCCCTTTTGTGTTAACTGTGTCAGTGGTAGGGCAATTTTGGAGAAATCTTTGACGAATCTTCTGTAATATCTAGCCAAACCCAAAAAGTTTCGGACTTCAGTCACATTTGTTGGTCTAGGCCAGTTCACTACAGCTTCAATTTTCTGCGGATCAACAGAAATTCCATTTTTGCTAACAACATGCCCCAAAAACATAACATGGTCAAGCCAAAATTCACATTTAGACAGTTTAGCATACAGTTTCTGTTCTATTAAGGTTTGTAGGGCAAGTCTCAGATGATGTTCATGTTGTTCTACACTTTTGGAGTAAATCAATATGTCATCGATAAATACAACAATAAAGTCATCAAGGTATGGTTTAAAAATTCTGTTCATGAGGTCCATAAAAGCAGCAGGGGCATTCGTGACTCCAAAAGGCATAACCAAAAATTCGTAGTGTCCATACCTTGTTCTAAAAGCAGTTTTATCAATGTCTTCCGGTTTAACCTTCAGTTGATGGTATCCTGATCTGAGATCAATCTTGGAAAACACTTGTGCACCCTGTAACTGATCAAATAAGTCATCAATACGTGGCAAAGGGTATTTATTTTTCACAGTTACCTTGTTCAGTTCACGGTAGTCTATACACAACCTCAACGAGCCATCTTTCTTCTTTACAAACAAAACTGGTGCACCCCATGGTGAGGTACTGGGTCTGATGAACTTTTTGTCTAACAGTTCTTGCAGTTGCACTTTCAGTTCTTTCAATTCAGTTGGAGCCATTCGGTATGGAGCTTTAGAAACTGGTTGTGTTCCGGGAATCACATCAACGGTAAATTCAATCTCCCTGTCAGTCAAATCTCCTGGAAGATTATCTGGAAAAACATCTGGAAATTCTCTGACTATAGGAATGCAATTCACATCAGTTTTAACACTATCATCAGTAGACACAGTCAGTACAGAACACAGATATCCTTTACACCCCTTTCTAATTAATTTAACAGCTTTCACTGACGAAATCAAATACGGAGGAGGTACTACTCCACTCCCATTAAACACAAATTCAGGCAAACCAGGTGGACGAAAAACAACTTGCTTGGTCACACAGTCAATAGTGGCATGATATTTTTGTAACCAATCCATCCCCAATATTACGTCAAAATGATCAATGTTCAATGGCAGTAAATCAATAAACAGATGCATATCCCCAACAATAATTTCACATGCGGGATACATATATGCACAAGTCATAGATCCTCCTACGGGTGATGATACGGCTAGCAGATAGTTCATGGGTTCTAAGGGTCTATTCAATTTCCGTGAGAGAGCATGCGATACATAAGAATGTGTAGACCCCGAATCAATCAGTACATATGCATTTTGAGTACAGATAGAGAGAATACCTGACACAACGGTCTCGGTATTCTGCACATCTCCCGGTACTAGTGCGAACACTCGGCCTTGCCTCATAGGCTCTTTTCCGGTAGCTTTAGGGTTCGGTTTTGGTGGAGCGTTTGATGCTGCGCCGCTGGCTGCAGCTTTGCTATTGCCCTGAGGAGCAGAAGGACAATCTTTAACCATGTGGCCCACCTTACCACACCTGTAACAGGCTCCAGATAATTTGTGACAAACCCCTTTATGCTTGTTACCACATACAGAGCAGGGTGGAATGAACCCACTCCCTTGGCTGGGGCTAGTCATTGATCCCGTGTTCTGTTTCTTATTAGCTGGGTTGTGCTTGCCTTTCTTGAATTTGAAACCCTGCCTTTTTCCATGCCATTCAGTTGTTGGTGTTTCAGATTGTTTCACTGCTGCAATGTTCGACTCGGCCATCAATGCCCGGTCGAGAACACCCACAAAAGTCGGTAGTTTCAAAACATTTATCCGGTCAAGTATTGCCACATTAAGGCCACCTTCAAATTTCCTGGCCTTCTTATACTTAGTATCCACCATATGCGGTGCATAACGGGCAAGTTCAGTAAATTTGGTTTCATACTCTGCAACGGACATTGTGCCCTGCTTCAGCTGTTCAAATTCAGTCACTTTTCTATCCCTGACACACTGAGGGAAGTACTTTTCAAAGAAGGACTCCTTGAACTGAGCCCAAGTCATAACAGTGCTTGTATCGCGGATCAACATCCACCACCTTCTAGCTTCTTCTTGTAGGGTGAAGGTAGCTAGCAATACCTTATTCGCTTCAAAGCACGGAAACACTTCAAATAATTTTTCTGTTTCAAGCACCCAAGCTTCAGCCTTTAACGGTTCGAGGCCTCCCTGAAAGGATGGCGGTTTCATCTTGCTGAATTTATGGGTGAGAGCAATAATATCCCCATCATTCACATTCACATTAGGTTCCGGTTGTACCGGAGGAGGAGGAGGTGGGGGCTGTTGGTTCTGTTGATCAAGTCTAGCAGTTATCAGTTCCATCATTCTTTCCATTCTTTCCATTCTTGCCTCAGTAGATGAGGACTCAGGTTCATTTGCATTGTCCATTTCACTATAAGCAGTTATAACAGTTTTTAAACATAAGCAGTCATTTGTTTAACAGTTTACCACATTAGCATGTATTCAGTCACAACATAACCACACACTTATCATGCTCATGAGATGCCCTAATAACTTTTCTAGGACACCCTATAGCTCATTTGGACACGTGTGTGCGGTATAACTCGTGGTAAGTATCGCTCTGATACCACTCTGTCACGACCCAAACCCGGCCCTATGGGTTTAGCACCGTAACCGGCCAGTAATCCGAGATTACCGAAGGCCTGCTTAACAGTAATACAATAAAACAGAGTACAGGGCTTGGCGGAAGCCAATATAGTAAGTAAATAGTGTCCATTGAGCTGTGACAGTCTGTATGCCAAAAAGATTTTTCATGCATTCATACATACACAAACAGTACAGTCTATACAAAATTTACAGTCACACAGTACAGGGACCTAATCCCTTGATAACAGTACAGTTAGCAACAGACAGTCTATACAGTAATCCAAACAGTATGGAGACAGACGGGGGAAAACAAACAAAACACCCCAAAGCCATAGCATGGCAACTCGGAACCTCGCAGTGAGGCACAAAGGCTGGCTTGACAAAACTGGAGTTACCCTGACGCTCCTAGCTCCGATATGGTGCCTGTACACCTACATATATTTATGAGCAGTGAGCTAAAGCCCAGTGAATAACATAAAGCGTAAAGGGGTTTAGAATGAATGTCCTTATAGTAATGAAAACAGTTCAATTCAATCAGTATTTCAGTTGTTCAGTACAGTAAACAGTCATATGTGGTACATCCATTAGCATAACAGTGACAGTAGGTCTTAAAAGTCCGAACAGTAATGATGGCCATCAGTCAGTAAACAGTAGTGGTTCCACAAGGGAACCGACAGAGATCTCTGTAACAGTAACAGTAACAGTAAACAGTAGATACTAAGGATGCCACAGTACAGTTCAGAAATAAAGGACATACATTCATTCAGTAATACCAGTTCAGTAAACAGTTCAGTTCAATATTCAAAAGATATCAGTTGAACATATCTTTACACAATTGTTACTCACAGAGTTCTGGGCTACAGTATGCTAGAGCGTGTCTCCCCAGTTGCCAACCCTACACAGTTCACAGGTTGAACACACACTAAGCTACACAGTTGGGAAATATCATAACTTAATCCCTAATTTGCCTTGGTGTGTTCTACATCTATATCCTCATTAAGATGCCTTAAACTAGGCCTAAGAATGCCTAGGGTGGGATGAGGATGCAAAAATACACTTAGAAAACATTTCGCAAGGTTTGCTGAAACTAGGAGCCTCGCTCGAGCGGGACTTTCTACGCTCAAGCGTAAGTCCAAAATCAAAGGCTTCGCTCGAGCGAGGAATCCTTCGCTCGAGCGGTCTGCAAAACAGTAAAAATACTGGATGCTGCGATTTTGCGCGCGATGGTCGCTCGAGCGGAGCCTTGGACAAAGGTGCTCGCTCGAGCGGGTAATCCTTCGCTCGAGCGAGGAAGCCAAATCTGGAATTTCCAGATCTGCCTCCCAAGCTCAAACCAAGCATTCTACCACTCCAAACTCGACCTCTTGGGCCCAAATTCTGGAAAACATAACTAAATTCAATGTATAACAAGTTTCAAAGCTCAATTTATGAATTCAAGCCCCAAAGGTGAGTCAATTAAAACCATATTCAAACCCATTTTCAAGAATATGAAGAACATGCAAACATGCATGAATTCAAACCAATTTCAAAGCTCCAATTTATGCTCTAAGGAGCTAATTGTTTCCAAAACATGATGAAATCATGGACCATTACAAAATTATGGACATGCATGTAACCTTTTGCCATGAACTCAACTCAAAATCCATCAATACTAACATGCATGCAAAGATTGAGCTTCAATTCACCATTAATGAACCAATTCATGACTTAGCTCTACAATTGGACATGAACCATGCATGAATCAACTTAAACACAAGTCAAAAGGATGAAATTCATACCTAGGTTCCTTGAATGCAAGTCTAGAGGTTCAAATTAACAATCCACACTTCAATCTTCAAGCAATTCTAGCCAATTCACAATGAAACAAGTTAAACTCAACTCTTCTAGCTCCTCTCCCTCTCTAAGGTCGGTTGTGTGCAGGAAGTGGAAGAAGAAATGTTTTGTTGAGTGTATTAGGAGATCAAAAAGGCTCAAGTAGTGGGCCACTCAGGTGGCAATTTGGTAATAAGTCCAATTCATGAAATTTGGTACCATTAATCTAATTTAATCATACCTAATCAGTTTTCAGATAACTTCACCATAAAATTACATAAATTATGTTGATCAAGACACACTAATCAATTTTGGATTCGGCCGCCGATATGGCCTTCAATTAGCAGTTTAAACATCTAAGCATGAACAGATAATCATACAGTCAAACAGATAAAATGCAATTTAACTAACATATACTCAATCAATTCGGTTTCCAAATTTCAGTCAGTCAGTTTCGTACTTTAATCAGTTCAATTATCAGTCGTAATCAATTCAGTTTAACGGTAATCAATCAGTCATAAGTCGGTAAACAGTATGAGGGTTGTTACACATTGACAAAGTGGCACAAATACTCCTTGAACATACGGTTGGAGCGTTCAGTTTGATGAACAAAGCGCGTATCCCGGATGGTAGCTTGATGAAGTATTAAGTTGTGACCTAAGAAGCTTGAATAACTCCGTCCATAAGTTGCTAACAAAGCGCATATCTCGGTCACTAACAATTCTTTTAGGCACACCCCAATATTTAACAATGTGCTGGAAAAAGAGTTGGGCAGTCTCCTCCGCTGAAACATACTTTGGGGCAGCAATAAAGGTGGCATATTTGGAGAATCGGTCCACAATAGTCAAGATAGTCCCGATATCTCCCACTTTAGGCAATCTAGTGATGAAGTCAAGTGATACACTTTCCCACGGACGTTTAGGCACAGGCAAAGGTTTAAGCAAGTCTGCTTCCTTCTTATGCTCAACCTTGTCTTGCTGGCAAGTGAGACAAGTGCGGATATATTCTTCCACATCATCATGCATTTGGGGCCAATAATATCCTTGTTTCACCAAGGCCAATGTTCGTTCCCAACTTGGGTGTCCTGGCCAAAGTGTATCATGGCACTCCCTAAGAAGTGTCTTCCTCAATTCACCAGTCCTGGGTACAAATATGCGGTTGCCTGTTGTCATTAGAAGTCCATTTTGCACCCAAAATTGGTGAGTCTTGCCCATTTTGACAAGGTTCATAAGATTCTCTGCCATAGCATCCTTATCTAGATGAGCCTTGACTTTCTCCTTGATGTTCGTCGAAATGGAAGTAAGTGAACATACATGATGGCACACGGCAAGCTCCGTCTTCCTACTTAGTGCATCAATAACATGGTTGGTGGCACCGTCTTTGTATTCTAAGGAAAAATCAAACTCTGCCAACTTCTCTTGCCACCGTACTTGTCGTGCGCTTAGCTTGGACTGTGTTAAGAAATGACTAAGTATCGTGTTGTCAGTCTTTACAACAAACCGTGAGCCCAAGATGTAGTGCCTCCAAGTCCTTAGACAATGCATTACTGCAAGCAACTCTTTCTCATGAGCTGGATATCTCCGCTCAACATCATTGAGCTTCATACTCTCATAGGCAATTGGGTGACCATCCTGCAAAACAACACCACCCAAAGCAAAATCAGATGCATCAGTTTGTATCTCAAAAGCTTTACCTAAGTCTGGTAGATCAAGAGCAGGATCTTTTGACATAACTTCTTTCAAGGCTTGAAAGGCTTGTTGGCACTCCTCTGCCCAAACATTTGGCCTGCCCTTCCTTAGCAACTCTATCAATGGGGAAGCTAGTCTTGAGTAGCCTTCAACAAACTTGCGATAATAATTAGCTAATCCAAGGAATGACCGCAACTCTGAGACATTAGTAGGTGGCTGCCACTCTTGAATAGCCTTGACCTTCTCTTGGTCTATTTTGATTCATTCTCACTCAACAATGTGCCCTAGGAACTTAATCCTCTCTTGGACAAAAGAACACTTCTCTAGCTTGACATAGAGCTTGTGCTCTCTCAACTTGGTAAGGGCCTTCTGAAGATGCTCCACATGCTCTTCTAAAGTGGAGCTATAGATTACAATGTCATTCAAATATACTACCACGAATTGATCCAAATACTCTTGAAAAACTTCGTTCATCACGGTGCAGAATGTTTCTGGGGCATTGGTCAAGCCAAATGGCATGACAAGAAACTTATAAGAGCCATAACGAGTAACACAAGTAGTTTTAGGCTCATCTCCCTCGGCAATCCTTACTTGATAGTACCCCGATCGAAGATCTAGCTTTGTGAAATACCTCGCTTTGCTCAATTGATCAAATGAATCCGCAATGAGAGGAAGGGAATACTTGTTCTTGATGGTCAGCTTGTTGAGAGCCCGATAATACACACATAAGCGAAGACTACCATCACGCTTCTTTTGAAATAAGACAGGTGCACCGAATGGGGCCTTAGATGGCTTGATGAAGCCTGCTTCCAATAACTCTACAAACTGCTTCCTTAACTCATTCAACTTAGGAATAGCCATTCTATATGGTGCACGAGCTGGTGGCCTTGCCCCTGGTACCAACTCGATAGCATGATCTACACCTTGGCGTGGAGGCAACTCCTTAGGCAACTGTTCAGGCATAACATCTGCAAATTGCCTTAAGACCTTCTTGATTGCGACTGTGACAAGAGTAGATTCAAGAGTTTCATTCAACTTCAATACGGTAACCCAAGTTTGCTTACTATGCCTAACACCCCTCTTGAGTTGTATAGTTGAGACAAACCAGTCACTGTTGTTAGTGGCCGTAGCAGGAATGAGACATGGCTTATCCCCCATAACGCACATACTATTAGAATAAGGCATGACTGTCGTCTTTGTGCTTCTTAAGAAATCCAACCCAAGGATGGCTGGAAGTCATCCATGGGTACTGCAGTGAAATCTACTTTTCCTTTCCAAGTGCTGACCTTCAAATGAATAGATTTTGTAACCCCATAGATAGTCTGCACTGCCGAGTTAACCGTCTTGATGTAGCTGCCATCCTTCTCTAAAGATAGCTCAAGTCTTTCAACTTCGGTCCTCGCAACAAAGTTGTGGGTGGCCCCTGTGTCAATCAAAGCATGAAGGGGCTTCCCATTCAGTTTTACATCCACAAACATCAAACCTTTGTTGGATGACTTGCTTTTGTTCAACTTGCCTGATGATTCCCCACTATACATGGGTTTCTTCCCTTTGCCTTCATCTTTAGACTCCACAAGTTGTTTAGGATCTGAATGCTTGCCCACTTTGCCACTCTTGGCATTCTTCTTAGGCCTTCCTGTAGAAGCCTTCTTCTTCATGGCATTCATCATATGAAAGGCTCCCACTCTAGAGCCAGATGCCTTAGAACCCTTGCCATTTCGCCTAGAACGCACGTCTTCTTCCTCACTATCATCATCACTTGGTTGAGAGACATGGTCAGACACAGTTGCTAGAGCATTCAAGGCACGTTTTTGTGGACATTCAGATAACCAATGTGGCACATTGCATAAGAAACAAGAGATAGGACCTTTTGTTTTGCTTATAGAGAATTGTTGAGGGGCTTTTGCGTTGTCACCATAGCTCTTCTATTGCCATTGTCCTCAACCCGATTGGGTTTTGGATGTAGAAGTGTTGTCTCCCCCACTCTTAGGTTTGCCATAGCCTTGGGACTTTCCACCTCCCCTACTCTTGCGCGGGGAACCACTATCCCGTTGCTTAGGTTCGACGTAGTCCGTAAGGCATTCAGCTACTGCTTGTGCATGGGCTAAATCTTGAACTCTTTGCCTTTGAAGTTCAACTCTGGCCTATGGCTTCAATCCCTCAAGAAAGAAGAAGAGCTTGTCTTTCTCTGACATATCTTTGATGTCTAGCATAAGCCAATAGAATTCTTTCACATAATCTCTTATAGTGCCGGTGTGCTTGAGATCCCGCAATGCACGCTGGGCATTATACTCAACATTTTCAGGGAAGAATTGGAGTTTTAATTCATGCTTAAGTTGCTCCAAAGTCTCAATTGTGCATAAGCCGCGTTGCATCTCATCATGTTTAGTTCGCCACCACAACTTGGCATCACCGGACAAATACATTGTGGCCATAGAAATCCTTGTCTCATCAGCATTGACTTTCACAGCTTTGAAATATTGCTCCATATTAAAAAGAAAGTTGTCTAACTCCTTGGCATCTTGAGCACCACTATAGGCACGGGGCTCGGGCACACGTGCCCTAGTGAATTCCATGCCACCACTAGGTGCATTGCCAAAGGCACGGGTAAGAACACCAACCCAGCCACTGAGGTCTTTAATCTCTAGCCTGAGTTCAGTGACAACATCCTCAAAATCTTGCCCTTGAGTAGGGCCATGAGTTTGCTCAAGATCATAAACCCGTTGCTCAAGGGTGGCTAGTGAAGTTGCCATGGTCTCCATGTTGTCCATACGTTGCTCAAAGAGTTCAATTCTCTCCCTTTGCGTGGGTTAACTGTTGCCAGTAGCATCCATTTAGAAAGCCAATAATAGAGAAAGCTAAATAGACTGGGCTCTGATACCAACTGTCACACACCGGCAATGCGGAAGCCTTGACAAAGATATGCAAGTGTGTGTGGCGCTAGTTAACTCTTTTCACTAGCCTGCCAATAATGCTCAGAAGGTTTGCAAAGACAAGCAAACACAATATTAGTTAAGTTGATGAGCCACAAGATTGGAGACAAGCCACAAAATAGCAATCAACAAACTAAAATTAAAGTAAGCAACAATTGAAAGGCTTTGCACAATTTAAAGGCGAAATGAACTTTTCATTACTCAAAAGAAGGCATTACAATAGTTGAACAATGCACTAAAAGTGCTACAAAAGTTGTCTTACCATAAGTTAGGTTAGGATACATTAAAGGCACAAGTGGTCTGGTTCAACACTTGGGTACCCCCTCCTTAATATAGCTTGTTAAGCCTTTTCCTAGCTGGCAGGAGGAAACATCCACTATGTTTGAGAAGTCATAATGGATTTTTAAAAATTCTACAAAAAGAGAAAAATTACAACTCTTGGTCTCAAAACACTTTTAATACTAAGGTATTTACATAAAAATTTACAAGGCAAAAAGATTACATTTGACCATCTAAAAGTTGGCCTAAAGTTGCTACTTGGTGGTTAGGTTGCTTCATGGCATGTGTTGGACTATCTTGCACTATGCCTTGGGCCTTTACTTGTACTTGCACTAACAACTTCTTAGACATGTCTTTGGCTCTCCAAATAATACAAATGTGTGTGACATCAAGGTGTTGACCTTTGGATGGGCCCACATTGACACAATGCCATATCCATGCTATTGTTGAAGCATACATAATTCTCATTTGCGGGGAAGTTTTATAGCTGACAAGCCCCCATATTAGGCCTGTTTGGCAACACGCTAATATATAGTTAAAAAATCTAAAAACCATAACAAAAAGTAATTAATTAATTTAATTTACGTATTTTTAAATTAATATATTTTTATTTTTATTTTTATTTTTATTTTTTTTAAAGATTGATGAAATCCGGTACACTGTTCTGTTTGCCTTTATCGATTACAAGAGGTACAGGTGATATATTTCTCCGAAATTACAAAGGAACAGAGAGCCTTTCACGCTACTGACTTTAGTTTGATTCTTACGTCAACTTTCTCAGAGAAAACTAGCAGGTGTGGTGTGGTGTGGTGTGTGGTTAAAGATTTGCCAATAATTTCTGAATCACATCGAAGGTATGAGCCATGCACTTACAATGCATTTGTTGTAGAAGACCAGCTTTTTAAAACCAAATACATGTCCTTTAAAATCAAAATTTTCAAATTTAAACAGTTTTAAAAACTGACGGATAATTACTAGCGGTGTCCTTATAGACGCGACTTATTTATTCATAAATCGTGAGTGAAAATATATATATATATATATATATATATATATATATATTTTATGTATTTCCCTCTCGATTTGATAATAAAAAATTTTTGGGACTTTTTAGTATGGTCGTGATCCTTGGAATCAATAGGCTTTTTTAAGTTCGTATAAATGAACTATCAAGATTTTAGTTAATGTAAACAAGTTTTTATTATATATAGATAAATTCTGTTGGTATATTGGCAAATAGAAAAAAGTATGAGTATTTATTATTTCACCGATAAACTTTTTTTTATATGCAAATATATGTTTATAGGAGATTCATCTTTAAGGGTTTGTTTAGATTTAGATGTCTTTAGTGATTTTTTTTTTTTTTTTTTTTTTATATCTATTTTTGCTTTAAAGTTTTAGGGTCTTCTAGTTTAGTTAAACCTAAAATGTATAAAATTTTGATTAAAGCTTAAATAAGGTTTACTAAAAATAAAAAAAGAAGTATGGAAAAAAATTATGTAAAAAAGAAAAAGAAATTTCCAAATTCATGGGATCACTTGTTAAATTCTTCCACTTGTAATTAAATTGTCTGAAATTCTCTTGAGAGAGGAAACTCATTTTTTCAAAAACTTGTTTTGCAAAATTGAGACAAAAATTCATGAAATTTAAAGAAAAACAGTTAGAATTTTTTTTGGGGGAGACATTTTAGAATTCAAGTATAGTTTAAAGAAACATGTGTAAAAAATTCTCAGAATATCTTTATAAAAATTTGTTTTCCCCTCACAATTTTTGGAAAGTTTCTTGGTCAAAAAGAAAAGCTAGAAACAAAGAGAACAGTGATGCTACGATTAATGGAAGAACTATTATTGCGGAAACTAACTCACTTTTAAAAGACCAAATGACCCTCCAAATGGCTCTTTTAGTCAATAAGAAGAAAATAAACGTCCTAGAGGTTTCAGGGAACTTGACCCAGTACTTTCCCTACTTATTCAACCAGAATGACCTAATTAACCACCTAACCCAATTGTAAAAAGACAAGTCTAATCTCAGAAACATCATGCCAAATTGCATCTTAAAGTATGTTTGATCACTAATCCTAAGAAAAAATACAGATTTATTTAGATTAAGTTTAAATATATACAATAAAATATATCAAGATGGTACATGTCAACATAATAGAGCTATTAAACACATTGCTGTCAAAATATTCATTTATTGAATTATATTTCAAGATAGTCAGATATTAAAATTTTCACATGATTAACACTTCAGAGTGTGTATGAATATAAGAGATGTAATGTAAATTTGCTATGTGCTTTATTTAATATATAGGTCGACTACATCATACAACTAGGCATGTGAGATATACTAGGAGTCACATAATTTTAATTGTTCAACTTGTCAACTCTTTCTACATAGATCATTTATAAATAAAAATTAAATTGATTTGATAATTATAATTAGATATATCTTTAAAAAGAAAACATGATTTATGTTTTAAAATTTTATTATGAATGATCTAACACAACTTGTCAAGATGAACAATTTAAAATTGTTGGCTGTGTAATTTGTATAAGTCAATCACAATTTGACACGTGACATGAAAGGGGTAATTTGGGGAGGTAATGTAATGTGCCAACCATAGTCAGACACGTGTCAACCCATACTAGTAATAATGGGTCTGCGTGGTACTGGAATGATTGAGGGATATAAGGTGATGTGGCCTAAACAGTTATTCACAAGGTTCAAATTCAAAATCAAGAGGGAAGCTTAACTGCAAAACATGGCGTAGTGGGACTGACTGTGAGGAGCATGTTCAGCGATCATGGGGGGATATTTTGACGGTTAGGAGCCCATTTCGACGGTAATCATTGAGAAGTATAAATAGTAGAGAAGGCCACAGAAATGAGGATCTAGATTCAGATCAAAAACCAATTTTATCTACTTTATTTTTCTTTCCAGTTTTTACAGTTCTTTACATTTATGTACTGTAAATTCCTGTATTACACTTCATTCATAGGAGTAGTTTCAAATAGCTTGTTGTTGTAAACCTCTATGAGGCTAGGTCAGATCATTATAAGTTTTTCATTTTAACTTAATGAAATTCAACGATTTTCTTCACTTAATTGTTGTTTACTAAATTCTCCTAAACAAGCCACCAGTAAAAGTTCTTTTCATTGAGGCTGAAAGACCTAAAACGTAATCGTCTGATAATTAGTTGGCAATTAATCTTCTGTAAGGACTGATTGATCCTTACTAGCACGCTTAAAATTACAATACTAACATTCGAAAGCCAAAAAAGTCAATATATATTTTTGGCACGTATAGTGGGATTAATTGAAATGGCTAGACATAGGAGACAAGGAGAAAATGAACACCTAGAACAAGGTGTGGAGGGAGAGGTAGAAATACCTAATCTAGAGGATAATGTAATGACACATCTTGTGGAAGTACCTGTCCTATCAGAACCTATGGTCGAACATACCAGCACTTCAGAGCAAGTATCATATGTTCAAAATATTGGACGAGGCCATGGAATTGGACCATCCACTGTTCCATCTACCCAGCCCATGAATCCATGGGGAGGCTTGGTGGATGCCATGGGACAACAGTTAATGAACACAATGGTAAGATGGGCAACATCCTTTGTGGATTGAATGAATTCCCATCAACCAACTAACACAAAGTATATGGAGGAAAATTCAAATGCTCCTCACCAAAGATTGGCTAGAGATAAACAGCCTATGCAAAGTAATGGACAAGGTAATGGTCAGACTAGTAATCCAAATTATGAAAGACCATCACATGTAGCTCAGTCATGGTATGAGCCTCTTTTAAGGCCCGTGGTACTGAAGCCATACAAATTGGTGGATCTGGGCCAACACAAGAAAATGGCATGAGAATGTTTCTAAATCCCATGTTTGAAACCATACCTGGTACAAGAGGGTTCACTAATCCTCTATTCGAATTCACACCAGGGAGTGGAAAGGGTTTCCTGCGGCTGTGAGGGAAACAACACCTATTCCTCCTATTGCAACACCTTTTGTAGGACAGGTTCAGAGGGGCCAGCCACACCCTCAACAGCAGCAAGTACCACAGGGACAACTAGTCCCAAATATGCCTCCTTATGGACCAAGAGGACATCAAGCACATGGGATTCCAACAAACCTTGTGTTTGTTCCTCCAGTAATAGTCTAACAAGTACAAAATATGGTCCCTAGGGACCAAATTGCTAATATTGTTAGAGAAATGTGTGGATCTATGGCTCGGGGGTTTCAAACTCCTGTGTATAGAAAGTCATATCTAGAATGGGTGGATAGGGTACATGAATACCTATAACAACCCTCACCACTGTTTACCGATAAACTATCGATTACTGCTAAACTGAGACTGATTATGAAAAGAAATTAAACTGATTGAAATACTGAACTGACTGACTGAAATCTAAAACTGATTGATTGACTGTATCTGTTTAAATGAATTATTTATCTGTTGACTGTTTGATTATCTGTTCATGTTTTATGTTTAAATTGCGAATTGAAGGCCTTATCGGCGGCCAAACCAGAGATCGATTAGTGTTTCATGATCATCATAATTTATGTGATTTATGGTGTAATTATCTGAAAATTGATTTGGTATGATTAAATTAGATTAAATGGTAAAGAATTATAAGAGTTGGACTTATTACTTAAATGCCATCTAGTGGGGCCTTTGTTTATTAATATGTTGAGCCTTTTCTATTCTTGTGTTTGGAGACCGAAGGTAGAGTAACTACCCTCTTGTTTGTGAATTCAATTGATTCTTGCATGGTTTAGAGCAAGTTGAAGTCTAGAGCCAAGTTATAGCTCTTAATTGTTGAATTTTAGTATATATCATGCATGCATGCCTAGATTGATGAGTTTTAAGTTGTTTTTATGGAATTTGGTATACGCATGTCCATATTTTGAGACTAGACCATGGATTCATCTTGTCTTTGTAAGAATTGGCTCATTAGAGCATGAAATGAGAGCTTTGAATTGTTTTAAATTCATGCATGTCATGTTTAAATTATGTTCATGAAAATTGGTTTGAAATGAGTTTGAATTGATCTTCCTTGGGGCTTTGATTTTACAATTGAGCTTGAAATCATGTTAAGTTATGGGTTTATAAGAGTTTTCCAGAAAATTGGCCCGAGAGGATCGAAATTTATGCATTAAAACTTGGTTTTGGACTTGAATGTGCAATCTGGATTTTCCCAGATTCTTGACTCCCGCTCGAGCGGGGGGAAGTTGTGCTTGAGCGGAGAATTCGTGCTCCCAGCACTTTGCACTGTTTTGATGTCCGCTCGAGCGAAATAATTAACGCTCGAGTTGAACCTTGTGTCTCACACTCGAGCGGTCATCGAGCACCCATCGAGCGTGATTTTCACATATCTAGTACTTTTGCCCTGTTTTGCAGAACGCTCGAGCGAGAAAGTCTGCGCTCGAGCGGAAACCTTTGTCTGCATTTCCGCTCGAGCGGAGTAATCGACGCTTGAGCTGGAACCCTGTTTTCTAAAAATTCTGAAAATACTTTTAAAGTGCATCTTTGCATCCTCATTTCATCCTAGGCATTCTTAGGCCTAGTTTAAGGCATCTTAATAAGGATATAGATGTAGAACCACACCGAGTCAAGATAGGGATTAAATTATTATCTTTCCCAACTATATAGCTTAGTGTGTGTTCAATTTGTACACTATGTAGGGTTGGCGACTGGGGACGCGCTCTAGCCTAATTGTAGCCCAGAACTTTGTGAGTAATAATTGTGTAAAGATATGTTCAAAAATGATTATCTTCTGAACAATTGAACTGTACTGTTTCTGAATTGATACTGTTAATAGAATGAATGTATGTCCTCTATTCTGAACTGTATTGTGGCATCCTTAGCAACTATTGTTACTGACTATTACTGTTACAGAGATCTCTGTCGGTTCCCTTGTTGGAACCACTATTGTATACTGATTGATGGCCATCATTGACTGTTCGGTCTTTCTAGACCTACTATTTACTATACTGTTATGCTAATGGATGTACCATATATGACTGTACTGACTGAACAACTGAAATACTGATTTAATGAACTGTTTTCATTACTGTAAGGACATTCATTCTAAACTTCTTTACGCATTATGTTATTCACTGGGCTTTAGCTCACTGCTCATATATATATGCAGGTGTACAGGCACCAGACCGTGGCTAGAAGCGTCGGGGTAAGCTCCAGTTTTGTCAAGCCAACCACTGTGCCTCACTGCGAGATTCCGAGCCTGTCAAGCTATGGCTTAGGGGTGTTTTAATTTCCCCTGTCTGTCTCTGTAACTGTTTTATTAACTGTATAGACTGTTACTGTACTGTTTATCAGGGATTAGGTCCCCGATCTGAATGATTATAAATGTCGTACATACTGTTCTGCACTGCGTGTATATATATATATATATATATATGAAAAGTCTTTTTGGCATACAGACTCTCACAGCTCATTGGACATTGTTTATTTACTGTATTGGCTTCCGCCAGGCCCCTGTACTCTGTTTTACTATATTACTGTTAAGCAGGCCTTCGGTAATCTCGGATTACTGGCCGGTTACGGTACTAAACCCATAGGGGCGGGTTTGGGTCGTGACAATACCCTAGAGAGTTTAGAATACCAGACTTTGCTCTTTTTTATGGGAATGGAAACCAGTCAACAGTAGAATACATTGCTAGGTTCGCTGCCTAATGTGGTGAATTTACCAATAATGATTACATGAAGTCAAGATTTTTTCTAAATTCTCTAACTGGGGCAGCTTTTGTATGGTATATTAACCTTACACCTGGCTCTATCCAAATTTGATAACAAATGGAAGAGGCATTTCATGCCCAATTCTTCTAAACGGAGCTAGAAATTTCTATGGAAAACTTGGCAAGGTTGAGTCATAGGCTTGATGAGAAAGCTGTTCAATTTATTGCTAGATTCAAAAGAGTACGAAAACAAGTGTAGGGTCATTCTACCAGAGCCTGCATTTGTGAGATTGGCTCAAAATAGTTTAAAGTTTAGGCTTTGAAAGAAGTTTGACTCAACTGAGTTTCGAGACTTAGTGGAATTAACCTATAAGTTGTCTAGATATGAATCATTACTTGAAGAAGAATAAGACCGAAGTAATGCATCATACAAGACTTATTATAGAGATCCTAATTATGACATTAATACAACAGAGATCGTAGGGAAAGAGTCTGTGATCTGTGAGGCGTTAATCTATGTAGACACTACAATAGATCAGTAGTTTAAAAAAAAAGACCTTTATAGGAAATACTCTTTCTATTTAATAAAGACAGATGACATTTTTGATCATTTCCTTACAGTAAATTTCCTAAAGTTACCAAAGGGAGTTAAAATTCCTTCTCTAGAAGAACTTAAAGGAAAATTTATTGTAAATGGCACAATTCTTGGTCTCACTCAACTAAAAACTATATTATTTTTCGGAACATGATCTAAGAAAAGATTTGAAATGGGAGTTTAAGATTCCCAGCCAGAACAAAGAAAGCTATGGGGATTAACACTAATCCATTCCTAGAAATTGAAGAACTTACAGCCAATGTTATTGTGCCAGATTTCCAGAACTTATCCTTGAAAGAATTGGAAGAGGTTAATCTGCAGATGCATGATGCCAGCCAAACTACTGTTAAGAAAGATACCAGGAGTTCACCAGCGAATGGGCAGGGCTTTCCAGACCAAATGGAGGATTCTAGTGAGGAGGCACTGGATGATGACTCTTTAAAGGCAGCTGTCATGCAGAGGATGTGTCCCAGATGCAGGTTAAGTTGCAAATGGTTGAAAGGGGTCCCAATTGATGGGAAGCAGTACTACAAGGATGTGAAGAGGCGCCCTAAACCAACCAGTGCTTACAACAAAAGGCCATACCCAACTGGTCCTAGATAACAGCCATTCTTGGTTGAACCAATAGCCACTAGAATGCATTTCAAGGGCAAGAGACCTCTACATGAGTTCAGACCACCCAACTACTACAGGATGAAGGGCAGTCATCCTGAGAGGAGGCCTGAAGTAGGCTCAAGTTATAGGATCAGAGCCTGAGATTGGCCTCCTAGACCAGACTCACACAAGATGGAAAGTAGCCACCCCGATGGAAGGCCCAAATTAGGCTCAAGACAGGGGATCAAGACCAAGTAGTGGCCTCCACAGACAGCTTCGAAGCTGGATTCAAAGGCAGAAATAGATAGTTCAACAACTGAGCTAGTGAGTTCATGGGTACCTGGGGTTTCAAATTGGTTTGTTATGTAAAACAAGCCTAAGGAAATACCTACCCAGAGAAGTGTTGTTAGAGACCAGGGCAGGATGGTTAAACCTCCATTGGTGGTTCCAAATAATTAGGTGTTACTGAAGCATCCAAAAACAAAGGAACCAAATATGGTTCCAGTAATTTCTAGGTCCCAAATGAGGAAAATCTAGCGAAGGTACACTCAATACCAAAAGGATCTGAAAGAAAGTGGGGAGAGTTTTTCATTGGCCCAGCCAAAAGGCTAGATAGAGGAAAGAAAAAATCCAAAATTGGATCATAGTCCAAAATCGACTTCTCAGAGCAGAAGGAGTTTCAACAAAGAGCAGTTGGCTAAAGTTCACTTTGAATTGAAAGCCAATGAAAGATCCAGCTTAGTAGGTCTTGAAAAGGCTTTGATGAAAAAAGACAATGAGACAGAAGGAGAAATTGACCTAGGCCAAAGGAAAGAGATGGTTAAGGAGGAGATGTTTGAAGCCTTTATGGCTGAACAAACATTTTTGGTCGAAAAATCAGCAGGAACAGACCATTCGAAGGAAGTCAATAGTACTGAAGTGCCAGAATATAGTGCCAGAATATAGCATGGAAAATGCTTCTGAAGTAACTGAACTAGTTAGCCTAGAAAAGAAGCAAGTGCTGCCAGTAGTTCAATTTGGCTCATTTTCTCCAGTATCAGTGAATATGGTGCATATACTACCGCAGGAGTTCCAGGCTGAAGATGGAAACCAAGAGGGTCAAGATATTGACCCTATTCCAGTTTCTAGTGAAGACTCACGGGTTAGTATGGTTTAAGATAAATCCGAAGTGGCCACACCGATGGAAACTGAGGACGAGAGTGAGGAAGAAGTGAGTATTAATTTCTCATGTCCTTTTGAGTATCCTACAACATCCATGACACAACATGTTAAGTCCTTGTATATCAAATCTTTTTTCGGTGGGATACAGATGAATAGAGTATTGATGGACAATGGGGCAGCGGTGAACTTGCTTCTGAAATCTTCTTTGAAGAAACTAGGGAAAAAAGAACCCCGAATTAATTCCAACCAGCACAACCATTGCTAGTTTTGCTGGAGATAAACAGATGGCTCAAGGTATTTTACCGATCAACCTGAGTGTAGAAACTAGAGATTGCATGTCGGCATTCTTTGTTATTGACAACAATGCTAAGTATAATGCTTTACTTGGCAGAGATTAGATTTACACCAACAAATGTGTGTCTTCCTCTCTATATCAGAAGACAATGATGGCCTTGTGCAATGGAGAGACAGAGGAGATCAATACAGACCCTCAACCCTTTGTCGCTTGTGTTGACTTTGCAGAGGCCAAGTTGTATACTGAAGGAGTAACACCACTCATTATATTGAGAAAACCTGATGGTTTAGCCGAAGTGACAGCTGATGAGGAAGTAGCACACCTAAAGCACTTGGTACAGGAGAGTGCTGATGAAGAATTCGTCGTCAAAGATGATAATGATACCTGGTTGTAGGCAAGAAGATGAAACCCAAGAAGCCAGACCTTTGGCTTTAGTCAAGTTCACAACATTGGACTTGAAAGCAATAGTCTAAAAATTTCAGAAACAAGAGAAGGAAGCCAGGGTAGTTGGCTGTAATCATAAACAACAACAGGTCAGACCTTTGACCTTTGATAAATACTGTGCATTGGACATCGAAACAAAAGTCTAGGAAATACAAGAGGAAAAAGCCTTATGAACAGACTTTGTCTATGAGGAGGAGGGCAAAGATGTTGAATCAGAGAAAATAGGAGCAGAACAAAACAAAGAAATTGCTTCGAAGACAGAAGAAATCAAAAAACGAAGCATTAGTGAGTTTTCAAATACAAGACCCCTTGGAAGAAGTTAATTTAGGAGAAGGTTCTACACAGCAACCCACCTACATCAGTGCTTGGCTAAGTGCTCCTGACAGGGACCAGTTGTTGATGGTCTTAAAGAGGTATAAAGATTGTTTTGCATGGTCTTATAATGAACTGCCATGATTAGATAGGTCATTAGTGGAGCATAGGCTCCCTATGAAGCCTAATTTTAAGTCATACAAGCAGAAACCAAGAAGGATAAGTCTTGAAGTGATTCAGAAGGTTAAGAAGGAAATTCTAAGGCTCCTTAAGATAGGCTTTATTAGAACAGCTAGATATGTTGAATGACTATCCAATATTGTGGCTGTGGTTAAAAAGAATGATAAAATTAGGGTATGCATCGATTTTAAAAACCTGAATTTAGCAACTCCAAAAGATAAGTACCCCATGCCCATAATAGATTTATTGGTGGTTAGTTCAGCAGGGCACAAGATTTTATCAATGATGGATGGGCATTCTGGTTATAACCAAATCTGCATTGCAAAAGAGAATGTCCATAAGATAGCATTCAGATGTCTTAAGAACATTAGCACCTTCGAATGTGTTAAAATGCCATTTGGCCTAAAGAATGTTGGGGCTACATATCAAAGGGCTATGTACACTATCTTTCATGATCTCATTGGAGGATACTTAGAGTGTTACATTGATTACATTGTAATGAAGTTCCAATCCATAGAGGAACATTTGTTTCACTTAGAAACAGCTTTCGAAAGAATGAAAAAATTCAAGTTGAAGCTTAATCCTCTCAAATGTGCTTTTAGTGTATTAGCTGGAAACTTCTTGGACTACGTAGTACACAAGAAGGGAATACAGATTGATCAAAATAAAGCCAAAGCCATCATTGAAGCCAAGCCTCCATCAAGTAAGAAAGAAGTACAAAAATTCCTTGGACATGTTAATTTTTTTTGAAGATTTATTTCTAACACTGTAGGGAAAACTAAAGTATTTTCTTCCTTATTAAGGTTGAAAGATGAAGAGGAGTTTGTCTGGACGGCATAGCATCAAACTGATTTCGAAGGAATTAAAGCCTACTTGGCCAAGCCTCCAGTACTGATGCCACCAAAGAGTGATAAGCCCTTGAAGTTGTACATTGCTGCAGCAGAAGATTCATTGAGAGTTTTCTTAGCCCAGGACAATGAAGAAGGCAAAAAGCAAGCAGTTTATTTCCTTAGTAGGTTCTTAAGTTCTTGTAAATGTAAACATTCAGTTGTAGAAAAGTTGTGCATTGCATTGTTTTTTGCTGCAATGAAACTAAGATACTGTCTTTTGCCTACAACTGTCTTGGTAATTACAACAACAGATTTGATTAAGTATATGTTATCTAGACCTATGTTGAGTGGAAGAATTAGCAACTAGATACTAGTTTTATCAGAATTTCATCTAGAATATGTCTCCCAAAAAACAATAAAGGGACAAGTTTTAACTAATTTCTTGGCAGATCATCCATGTCAGACAGAAACCCAAGAGATAATGGATCTTGGTATAGTTAATATTAAGCCATGGAAAATGTGGTTTGATGGATCAAAAGCCAACGGTCTAACTGGAATTGGTGTGGTGATTAAGTCACCACAGGGGGTAGAAACCACACATGGTTTCAAAGTTGATGAAATTACTTGTTCCAATAATCAAGCTGAATATGAAGCTTTAATAATCGGATTAGAAATACTTATTGGATTACAAGCCCATGCAATTGATATATTTGGGGATTCTCAATTAGTGGTTAACCAAGTGAAAGGAATTTTCAAATGTCAAAGTGTAAACATGTTGCCATATTATGTTATTGCATTACATTTGCTCTTCCAGTTTCAGATAGCAAATGTGACTTATATCTCAAGATTCATGAATAACAAAGCTAATGATGTAGATCAGAAAACTTCAAATTTTAGGAGAATGGATGACACTCAAATGAACATAAGTCAAGCAACATATCAAAAAGTAATACCACCCTTAAATGAAAGGAATGTGGTGTTAGAGGTCCATCATATTGACTTACAAGACCAAGATTGGAGTATCCAATAATGCAGTACCTAACTGGCCCATCTTCGAAAGCCAGTAGAAAAATCAAATTGCAATCTATGCAATACATAGTGTATGGTAATGCTCTTTACAAAAGGGGAGCAAATGAGTTATTATTGGAATGTTTAGGGCCAAAGGAAGCATTGATAGCGATGGCTAAAGTTCATGAAGGAATCTGTGGTGCTCATCAGCCTGGTGCGAAGATGAGATGGCTGCTTCGAAGACATTCCTACTATTGGCCAACCATCCTTAAAGATTGTATAGAGTATGCTAGAGGTTGCCAGGCATGCCAAACGCATGACACATTAAGACATGTACCAATAACTGATTTCCATGCAATGGTAAAACCTTGGCCATTTAGAGGATGGGCTATGGATATGATAGGAAAAATACATCTACCCTCTTCGAAGCATCATTGTTTTATCTTAGTGGCCACGAATTACTTTAGCAAGTGGGTCGAAGCTAAACCATATAAGGCTATAGACCAAACTGAAGTTATTGGATTCATTAAAGATCTGATTCACAGGTTTGGCATCCCACAGACCATCACTGTGGATAATGGAACTGTGTTTGATGGGAAGATGGTAAATTTTTTTGTGGCAAAGTTTGGAATTAGCCTTGTTAATTCTACCCCTTATTATGCACAAGCAAATGGTTAGGCAGAATCATCCAATAAGTCTTTGAAAAAAGGAATACAGAGGGTTATGGAGGACAATCCTAGGAATTGGCATAACTTACTGTTAGATGTATTATGGGCTTATAGCACTTCTCCAAGATCAAGTACAAGAGTTACTCTTTATGCCTTAATATATGGGCATGATGCAGTGTTACCTATAGAAATTAATATCAAGTCTTTGAGGGTGAGATGCCAGGATCAGTTAGTTCCTGAGCAGTACAATCAGAGTATGTTCTTGGAATTAGAGAATGCGGATGAACCTAGAATTTTGGCATTAAATAGCATTCTTTTCCAAAAGAAGAAAGCAGCCAAAAACTATAATAAGAAAGTCAAGCACATTAGCTTTGATGAAGGTGATTTAGTATGAAAGACAATACTCCCAATAGGAATTAAAAGCCATAAGTTTGGCAAATGGTCACCTAATTGAGAATGACCATATCAAGTTCATAGAGTCTTGCCTTGGGAAGCATATCATCTGAAGTTCTACTTGAGCAATGGGGTTAAGGATATGACCCCGAGTCATAATGTCACAAGCCCATCGAAAGTTCTTAAGAGGAACTTCACCCCTAAGAACATTGAAGGGCAAGTGAGAAAAGGCTGCAAGCAGAAGCTGAGCTTGATATCACTCAAATATAGTGGGGGGAGCTGAAGGTTCGTAGGAAGGAAGAAATTGATTCTCAAAGAAAGTAAGTCTCAATTCTTTCATCTAGTGAGGGTTTTGAGGAAGAGGAGGTGCAGGAGGATCCACCTCAAAGGAAGAAGGGAACTAGGGGTTATTTACACAATCAAGCTAGTCAGAAGAGCAAAATTTTGCCCTTTGGGCTAAGAATGACGGGCTATACCCTTGTGCTTCCTCTGGATAACGAGTGGCTTGCACTATCTTCGTAGGCATGGAAGATGTGTACCATGCTATAAGTAAGTTGTCTTCCAAACTGCGTCGGCGATCGATAGATACATAGAAGTAAACCACCGAGCTCCGAGCAAAGGGAGGAAAGATAGAGGATCAGCGAATTCAACGAATCGATGGTTAATTCGCTCTTTTAGCTTGGATTTCTCAAGTTCTGGCAAGCTTCCCCAGCCAAAAGCTTTAGAAGAAGAAGAGAAAGCCACAGCTTCATCCCATGCATAAGGTTTTGGGGTAGAAGAAGAGCTTTCAATATCCATTTTTGTAAAGTCTTGGACTAAAGAATTATGAACAATAGGTTCGTGATCCAAAGGTCGATAATTTGCAAAAGCTTCCATGATTTGAATAAATGGAGATGGAAGGTGTGGCTAATAAATGCATGAAAATTCTTTCGAGAGCAAACATCATTATCTAACAACTCTTCGTATGCTTGATCTGTGTCAAAGAAGGTATGTTTGGCCACGTGAACTGTACCAGTCTTTTCGAATGCTCAAATAGTGGGAAATGTTCAAGGTGTAGAAAAGAATTTAATGCAGTCGGTTGTAGTTCTAAGAAGATACAAAGCCCATACACATCCTAGGACGTGGGTAAAGTGCTTTGATCCACTAATATCACCAAGTATTGGGTATATTAGTTCGAGGAGTAATGTTGGCTGTGTAATTTGTATAAGCCAATCACAATTTGACACGTGGCATGAAAGGGGTAATTTGGAGAGGTAATGCAAAGTGCCAACCATAGTCAAACACGTGTCAACCTATACTGGTAATAATGGGTCTTCGTGGTACTAGAATGATTGAGGGATATAAGGTGATGTGGCCTAAACGGTTATTCACAAGGTTCAAATTCAAAATCAGGAGGGAAGCCTAACTGCAAAACATGGCGTAGTGGGACTGACTGTGAGGAGTATGTTCAGCGATCATGAAGGGACATTTTGATGGCTAGGAGCCTATTTCGACGGTAATCATTGAGAAGTATAAATAGCAGAGAAGGCCCCAGAAAAGGAGGATCCAGACTCAAATCAAAAATTAGTTTTATCTACTTTATTTTCCTTTCCAGTTTTTACAATTCTTTATGTTTCTGTACTTCGAATTCCTATATTGCACTTCATTCATAGGAGTAGTTTCAAATAACTTATTGCTGTAAACCTCTATGAGATTGGGTCAGATCATTGTAAGTTTTTCATTTTTACTTAATGAAATTCTGCGATTTTCTTCACTTAATTGTTGTTTACTAAATTCTCTTAAACAAGTCACCAATAAAAGTCATTTTCATTGAGGCTGAAAGAATTAAAACACAATTGTCTGATAATTGGTTGGTAATTAATCTTTTGTAAGGACTGATTGATCCTTGCTGGCACGCTTAAAATTACAATATTAACCTTCGAAAGTCAAAAAAGTCAACAAAAATAAAAAAGACTTCTATGAGTCACATTTGGTAATTTTAATTGTTCAACTTGTCAACTTTTTCTACATAGATCATTTATAAAAAAAATAAAATTAAATAAAATTAAATTAAATTGATTTGAAAATTATAATTAGATTTATCTTTAAAAACAAAATAAGATTTATATTTTAAAATTTTATTAGGAATCATCTAAACACAAAACTTGACAAGGTGTACCATTTAAAATAAAATAAAATAAAATAAAAAAGACTTTTTTTTTATTCAATGAAAATTCAGAAAAGCAAAAGACTTCTAATAATAGTCCAATTGTGTACATGTAGGCTGAGGAGAGGGCTCGTTTTGAGAAGTTTATAAAAGTTAGTTTTTTGAATTTTTGACTTTTTTGATGGTTTTTTTGACAAAAAAATTGATTTTTTAGTGACTTTTTTGTAGTTTTTTTGGAAGAACTTGGTAAAATGCCAAAAAGTTATGAATGGCAACGGGGCGGGGCAAGGCGGGGCGGGGCCGGGGATCACACTCTTTGTCCCCGATCCCCGATTATGAAAATCTCCCCGGCCCCGATCCCCGACGAGGAACCTACCACTGTCCCCTTCCCTGCTCCCTAACGGGGATCGAGTTTTCCCGACCTCGAAAATTCCCCGCTCCTCAAATCTGTTTCAATACCACCATCATCAACAACAACATCATCAACAGAATCACCAACATCAACATATCAATTTTAATATCAACATATTAACAAAATCATCAATAGATCATAAACAAAAAAACAAAAAAATAAATAAAAATGGGCAGACACACAAACATACATGTATACATACACAAACAGATCTGAGATCTGTGTCACAGAGAGAGAGAGAAAGGATCATCAACACATGCAGATGGAGGAGGATGATACACACATATAGATTTGTGTATCTGTGTCACAGAGAGAGAGAGAGAGAGTGGACGATCGGCGACGATGAACGACAGAGGAGATCGGAGGAGGTGATGGTGGACGAAGGAGGAGAAGGACGATCGGAGATTCGGAGGCGATGGATGGTATGACTACGACGATGGAGGCCATAGACGACGAAGGAGGCCGATCGACGTGGCAGACAGTGACGATCGGCGTCGCGACCAGTGTGAGAATGAGAGTGAGAGAAAAAGTAGAGGGAAGAGAGAAAAAGAGAGACACGACGGAAGACAGAATTGAGATATGAGGACGAGAGTTTACCATATGTGTATATATATATAGGGGTAAACTACTAATTTCACTTCGGGGACAAACGAGGATGGAGATGAGGCCGGGTACGGGACTGGGATACTTATCCCCGTCCTCGACCCGAATCTAATCGGGGATTGATTTTTAAATATCATTCCCGTCCCGTTGGAAATATTTTTCGGGAAAAATCGCTCAAATTGGGGTCAGGGAGTCGGGTCCCCGTCGGGCTGGGTTTAAATTGCCATCCCTACATAAAAGTTGACCTTTTACTAAGTTTTCAAATTGCTCCTCTATCCCGTTTGCAGGTTTAGGTTGGGAGAAAAAAAAAGTATAAAAATATGAAATAGGCTAAATAAATTAATAAAATAAAATATTACATATAAATTATAATTATTTCATCATTCTTTTCATAAAAAAGTAAAAAAATATTAAAAAATTCTTTCTAAACCAAACTATTTTAGCAAGACAAAATTAATCCAAAAAAATTAAAAAGTCAAGTCAAAAATATTCATTTCAAACCAACCCTCCACATATGTTTAGTATACCCATTTGATCAGACGGCAGCTATTTTCCGTTGTACCTTAAAAAAAAAAAAAAAAAAATCAGACGGTAGCTGATGAAAAAGTTAGGGGATCCATCACCGTCCAAGTGAGCTTACTGTAGGACCCATTTACTTGCTTTTCTCTAACCAAAATCACAAAGATTCCACTACACCTTACCTTGCTTTGAAAAAAATTCTCTCTCTTCTCTTCTCTCTCTCTCTCTCTCTCTCTCTCCCCCTGTGAACTATTGAATTCAATTCATCCATGGCTCTCTCAGTGAACCGAAATGCAGAGATCCAAGAAGACGGCACAACCACTCAATTCCGGCAATTCGATGTGGTCAGCGACGACTCCGATCACCACTATCTCAACTGGAACAACAAAATCGGCAAAACAAGCAACGGCCCAGATTGCTTCTCCAATGCATCAAGCGGTGTCTACAAGAAGATCATGAAGGAGTGGAAAGTACTGGAAAGAAACCTTCCTGATTCGATCTACGTCCGAGTCTACGAGCGCCGCATCGACCTCCTCCGGGCCGTAATCGTCGGCCCCGCCGGCACACCCTACCACGACGGTCTCTTCTTCTTCGATATCGCCTTCCCCTCGGACTACCCGACCCTCCCGCCCATGGTCATGTACCGGTCATTCGGGCTCCGACTCAACCCGAACCTCTACGCCACTGGGATGGTCTGTCTCAGCCTCCTCAACACATGGTACGGCAAGAGGACCGAGAAATGGAACCCAGATGAGTCCACGGTGCTCCAAGTTCTGGTCTCGATCCAAGGCCTGGTTCTAAACAAAGACCCGTATTTCAACGAACCAGGCGTCGGGATTTTTCCGGGTCGGGCTAGGAAATCGATGGTTTACAATGAGAACGCGTTTGTATTGTCTTGCAAAACCATGGTGTACTTGCTTCGAAAGCCTCCGAAGAACTTCGAAGGCTTCGTGGCTTCGCATTTTCGGGAACGAGCAAGGAACATATTGGGTGCGTGTAGTGCGTATGTGGATGGTAGAGTTAGAGTTGGGTTGTATAGTGAAAATGGGTCGGTTTGTAATTCGAAATCGATCAAAGTGTCGAGAAATTTCAAGGCGACGATGAAGTATTGGTGCCCAGAAATGGTGGTGGCTTTCGATAGAGCTGGCGCTGGGGATTCGCTGGGGAATTTCGTGTTACAGTTGAAGGTGGAGAATAAGAAAATAACGACGTCGTTTAAGGGGAAGATGGCGAAAACGGTGCCGTTGAGGACTGTGGTGGTTAAGAAGGCAAAGTGTGGAATTAGCAATGTGATTAGGAAATTTAAGAAGGTTTTGGGATTGAAGAAAGCTGGTAAACAGAATGTTTGATACTGCACTGACTGGCATTATTATCAAAAGTGAATTCTTCTCGAAGACTGGATGGGGTGGGACCCACTTGGTATTTTCTAACCCTAGTTGCTTTTGTTTTTGAAAAAAAAAAATTTAGAATAGGGTAGAGAGTCCTTTTAATTTAAATTTGACTAAAAGTTTATCTAAGTCTAGTATAGGGTAGAGAGTCCTTTTAATTGAGATTTGACTAAAAATTTGTCCTTTGATTTTTTTTAATCATAGGAAGATAGTTTAATGTATAAATTAAATAAATTTCTCAAGGCAAATAAGGTTACAAAATTGCACGCCTTCTTTTTATTTTTTATTTAGTTATATTTGATCAATGTTAGGCATTATTTTCTTCAATGATTTGCGTTATTCGTCATAATTTTTTCGAAAAAAAAATGAGGGGAGAGTGTGGGTATGTCTCTCTCATTTTGCTCTGGCAAAATAGAATTTCTCAAATTATGTTTTGCATAAAAATTAATGCAAAATTTCACTATAGAGACATTTTTTTGGACAAATAATTGAATTGTTGAAAATTATTTTTTTATTATTTTTATATGGTTCTCGAGGCATATTCACGAATTCCCAAAAGAAGGGTTGGTGAGGAAGAGCAGAGCCCTTGCCACAGTAATATAATGGGTAATGTTAAAAATGTTAAATTTTTTACTAAGCTTTCGGTTGATAAATATATTGGGACTATATAAATATATAAGGATAAAAAAAAGTCACAAAATTATAAATGATAAAATATATAATTTTTAATGTAAAATTATTAAATTGACTCATATACAAATAAAAAGTAAAAAAAATTATCATTTCTAAGTGGAGGGCATATTTTTCATTCCAATGCAAAAAAGTTAGAAAAATCAAATAAGAAAACTAAACGAACAAAAAAGTCTCAGGCTAAAAAAATCAAAAAAGCCAAAAAGTTAAGTTTACCAAACAACACCTAAATAACTGATTAAGGATTGATTTGGGATAATCTAAATAAGTGTACTTTTTGACTTTTTATGAAGTATGAGTTGGGTTTGAAGTGATGTGTTACAGAGGTGATATGACTTAAATGAGATGATGTGACTTAAATAAGATAATGACTTTTTGACCTTTTTAGATCATGCCAAACAAAGCCTAAATGTTTTATATGCGTGTGGGGTCTATAATTTTGTAGATTTCACATTCATGTGAAACTTTTGGTTATTTGTTTGGTGTAAAATTTTTGGTCATTTGTTTGGTAAAAAATTTAAAACGTATAACATTTTTCTTAATATTACATACCTATATAAAATATTTGATTATTTATTTATTAGAAAATTTAAGGCATATAGTATTTTTCTAATATAATGGTTTAAAAAAGATTATTTCATTTATTTTTTCTGTTTTCTTTTTGCACCACCTCAAATCAACTATAATTTTCACGATTCCGATCCTCATATGTACGATGATCCTCATATGTATGATGCAAAAATTGTGCCACAGAGTTTTCATCAGGGAACATGTATTGGAACTTGCTCAGCCAATAGAGTAGGACTGTAAATTGGTTTGATAGGGAATTCTATTCGCACCCAAAAATTTATCACTTTGTTTAGTTTTGGTTTTCAGAAAATAATTTTTAAAATTTTTTATTTTTTTTATTTTTTATATTTTAATGTTTTTAATGAATATTTTTAATATTTTATGAATTTTTTTTTTAATTTTTAGACACACTTAACATAAATATACTTAATAAGTATAATATTTGTAAAAAAATCTTTAAAAAATACACTAAATATCAAAAAATACAAAAACAACAACAAAAATTCCATGCATTTTTTTTTATATTTTTGTATATTTATTAATTTTTTAAAATATTTTCAAACAAATATTTTACTATTTAGATACATTTGCGTAAAATACATCTAAAAAAGTAAAAAATTTACTTCAAATTTTAAAAATATTCACTAAAAAAAAATACAAAGAACAAAAAACTTAATTTTTAAAAAACTGAATTCAAAAAATTAAAACCAAACACACTGATACTGTATTTGGTTGGGGAATTTAGAAAGAGATTTAGAAACAAAAATAGAAATTGAGTATGAAATTAGGTAAAATATAGATATATTTTATTCTCATTTCACATATTTTTTTAATTTTTTTTCTCTTTTCAAATTTCTTGATCAAACACAACGTAAATAAGTCTAATTTCTCAATACACTATTAAATTATTTAATATTATAATTTACTCTCAATACACTATATATTTTTTTCTCAAATTCCTTTCAAGATACATCCAAATAATAATAAATTAAAAACTCCAACAGGAAATACAGCAGCAGTAACTATACAAGAGCATATTAAGGAATCATTATTTAAAGAGGGAAGAAATCCATACAACTTACAAGAGATAGTGAAATACAGCAGCAGTAACTATACAAGAGCATATTTAGTTTATTGATGCAGCATGTCTAAACTTACGGAATCATTATTTAAAGAGGGAAGAAACCCATACAACTTACAAGAGATAGCTTCACTAAGGACTGCTTTGTAACGTTTATGTTTTTAATTTATATTTATAAAATTTTTATAAATTAATTTTTGTTTATTTTTTATTTATTTTTAAAAAAACATAAATTATAAATGTGTTTGGTTTAGACAAAATGTTTAAAAAAAATTTAAAAATATAAAAAAGAGTAAAAAATGACAAGTGGTGGCGGGTGGTGGGTGGAGACGAGTAGTAACGGCAGAAGACACTGGTGGAAAATGATGGCGGGTAGTGGTGGCGGAAGACGGTGATGGAAAATGGTGGCAGGTGGTGGGTGACGGTGGCAGAAGACGGTGGTGAAAAGTGGTGGCAAGTGGCGGGTGGTGGCGGCAGAAGATGGTGGTGGGTGGCTGGGTGACAGCGGCGGGTGGTGGGTAGTAGCGAGTGGGTGGTGGTGGCGGGTGGTGGGTAGTGGTGGTAGATGGGTGGCGGATGACGGGTGGTAGGTGGGTGGCGGATGACGGGTGGTGGCGGGTGACGGTAGCGGGTGGCGGGTGACGGTAGCGGGTGGTGGGTGGTAGCGAGTGGGTGGTGGTGGTGGCGGCTGGTGGGTAGTGGGTAGTGGTGGCAGATGGGTGGTGAATGACGGGTGGTGGTGATGATGGTGGGTAGGTGGCGGGTGGTGGGGGTGAGTGGTGGGTGACGGTGGCGGGTGATGGGTGGTAGCGAGTGGGTGGTGGTGGTAGTGTCGGGTGGTGGTGGCAGGTGCGTGGCGGGTGGGTGATGGCGATAGGTGGTGGTGGCGGATAGGTAGCGGGTGGTGGTGGTGGGTGGGTGGGTGACGGTGGCGGTGGCGGTGGCGGTGGCGGATGGTAGGTGGTAGCGAGTGGGTGGTGGTGGCGGGTGGTGGGTGGTGGTGGCGGGTGGTGGGTGGTACCGAGTGGGTGGTGGTGGTGGTGGTGGCGGGTGGCTGGCAGGTGGGTAGTGGTGGCTGGTGGCGGGTGGCGGGTGGTGGTGGCAGGTGGGTGGTGAGTGGTGGTGGCAGGTGGTGGTGGGTGGTAGTGGTGGTGGCAGAAGACAATGGTGGAAAATAGTGGCACGTGGTGGCTAGTGTTGGGTGGTAAAAAAAGAAAAACTCAAAACGTAAACTCATTTTTTGTGTTTTTATTTTTTGGCCAAATTTATAAACTAAGACCATTGATTTATAAATCAAAAATTTACCAAACAAGTTTTTATTTGAATTTTTAAAATTTTTGTAAATATAAACAGAAAACTGAAAAGGTAAGTATTACCAAACGGCACCTAAGAATTAATATATCTTACTGTCTCTACAAGAAATAAGAAAAGTTAGGGATCATGAAATTTTATTCATGAAAATGATTATAAAAAAATTATAATTCTTGCATTACCTTAATTAATGTGTAGTACTTTATTCTAAGTGTAATGTAAGAGTCATAAAACTTTCATAATTATTTTTATAAAATGTTTTTCATAATACCTAACATTACTGGAAAGAAATTTTCTATGCTGCTGGTCAGTGTTGACTTGGGAACAGCACCAATAACTCCATCTTTCTTCTTTTCGTTCTTGAAGATTATGACGGTTGAGATGCCACGGATACCATATCGAGTTGCAACTGAAAGACTCTCTTCAGGGTTCACCTTTGAATTGATGATAATTGTGAGTTTTGATAAAATAGATTGGAGTTTTGGAATAAGAAAGAAAATGATGAGAAAATAATTGAAATTTAAGAAAAAAGATAAAGAGAGTTGAATATGAACAATATGTATGAGTGGTTTGGGCATATCATAGGAAAAAAAAATTATTTTAGAGTTTAATGTGTATTATCTTTATTAATAAATTTATATTAAGATATAATAAAAATTAAAATTTTAAAATTGTAATCCAACATATTCAATTATTATTTAAGTACAAATAAAATCACCCGTGTTATAGTCTGCTAAGCCCACTGTACGTTGGTTATCATCTACCAAGCCCGAGTCTACTCATGTTTGGTCCATAGGGGCCCGGCTTGGGCCAGCCCACCTATATTCATGTCCATATTTTATTACAAAATTTTATGGTTTATCTAAATTAATTAGTTACAAAATTTGAACCACTACGGTAATGTGAGAAATATATTGTGTATAGAATTAGGGAAGATTGTATTGCATATAGAATTAGGAAAGATTGTGGTGGTGTTACTATTTGGCTATATTTCCTTTTTCGTATTTTCTTTTTTCCATCATAGGCTTAGGGTTATATAAATTGGTGGCCTCCTTCTAAAGATACACAATTGAATATATAGTTTCATTCAGAAAACTTACAAAAGAGGCACCCAAACCACTAAAGAAATAATATTATTTAATTTTAAAATATGACAAAAATATTATGTCAGTCATATGAGTGGATTTGATATTTTTTTATTTTATTTTTCAACTCTGCTACGTAGCTCGAAATATCAATGGCTCGAATGGCTCGAAATCTCAAAACGACGTCGTTTTAGGATTTTTTTTTATTCTCTTACCGGTAAGATAATATTTTCCGTGCCATTCGAGCTCTAAGCATTCGAGCTCTCACGCATTTTCCTTTATTTTTGGACCTGAGAATAAAACATAAGTCTAATCCCAAGCTGGGCCAAGTTTGAAAATTTAATTTACTTCAACCATTATTGTGTAGTATAGACCAAGCCAGCCTGGCCCGTGTCCACCCTATCAAGTATAAATTTTCAATCAAAAGCCCCTTATTTAGCTGAGAGATGATCAGGAAATAGGGATAGACAGAAACAAATTTTGAAAGGAAAATGTTAGAGATTCTAAAATTTTTATGAAATATTTTATCAAATGTCTTTCACATGGTGGTGGATCCCACATAAGTGTGGGGTATGTGGGATCCATCCCATGCGAGAGACATTTGATAAAACATTTAATAGAAATTTTAATACCTCAAGCATTATTCTTTTGAAATAGGCTAGAATTGGATGGGCCGACATTGGAGGCCCATTAAAATTTAATATTTCTACTGTTTGGTTGGTTCTTTCCATTACTTTTAATTTTTAGTAACCTCTATTAATTAGTTTATGTTTTTTTTGAACAACTTCCATATATGTGAATGCATATATGTTACAATACTGTACGAGTATAGAATAATCTTCTCGTTTAACCTTATTGATCAAGTTTGCGCTCCTCCAAACGTCGTCACTTTACTATCTGAAAACACAAACGTAAGCTAACCGACGGGGTTGTGCCGAAAACCTCTCTGATGCCTAAGTCAGCGAATAGACAATAGACACAAAACCTCTATGTAATTGAGAGTAAGAATTGTAATATCTGTACATAGATTCTATCATGAGCTTTTATAGATTCTGTCTGGCACAATCCCAGTAGGACTTTAACTTTCCTTAAAGGAGTCCTCTTAAGAATCACACTTTCAAGGATAATGCCTACCCTTGTAACACCCTATTCACTACCAGTCAAATGAGACGGCTTAGACCTTTTACCTTGGCTGACACTACATTCAACCGAACCTTGGCCCCGTGCTACTCTGGGTAGAGTCGTTGTAATCATCACTGCAAGAGGGCCCAATGCCGAGCTACACTTATCTCGGCCCTCTTTCTTGTTCTCACCTCTGTTTGCCTTAGGACTTTGCTCTAGATAGCGTGGTCAAGGCTCTAGAGACACCTCTAACTGGCTTGTTACTTGGATGGCCCAGGACCGGGCTATCGTAGATCATTGCCACGATAAAAAACTTTATGTTGCTCGGCACTATTGAGAGTGGTCTCACTATGTCTAAGCTCCATATTGCAAAAGGCCAAGGGCTGGTCAAAGGCAAGAGCTCTCTAGTTAGTTGATGGATTTGATGTGTGAACTTCTGAAAGTTATCGCATTTCTTGACATACTTCTCTGCATCTGCTTGCATATATGGCCACCAATACCCTTATGAAATAGCTTGGTAGGCCAGAGATCTTAATTGGTGACTTCCACAAATGCCCTCGTGGATTTCAAACAAGAATGCTTTAACCTTGCTATGATGGATACATTTCAAGTACGGTCCCGTGAAGGACTTTTTTTACAATACTAGCGATGGGAAGAGCCAAAATCGCTGCGACTTCACTCTAATTTTGTTGGCTTCCTTCTTCTCCTCTAGCAGAATACTATCTTTTAAGAACACCGCTATGGAGTCTATCCAGGAGGGACCTAGTTCGGCGCAGCATACCTTGGTTGCTTTAGGTTCTTCAATACTTGGTCTCGATAAGTAGTCCAGCAGCAATAGGTGTGGAACAGATATGTCTGCCATTGACGCAAAATCGGCCAGTTCATTTGCCTTGCTATTTTCTTCTCGACCTATTTGCTCTATCCTCACCACTTCAAACTTCGTGATCTCTTTTCTGATCAACTCTTGATACTTGGCCATTCTATCGTCTTTTGCCTCATAGTCGCCCGATATTTGATTGACTACTAGTTGGGAGTCACTGTACACCATCAGTTCGATGGCTTTCATGCGGAATGCAGACTTCAAACTTGCTAACAATGCATCATACTCAGCCTCGTTGTTGGATGCTAGAAATCCAAGATTGATTACTTGTTCAATTGTCAAGCCATCTGACAAGATGAAGACTATGCCAAGTCATGCATCGTACCTGTTGGATGCTCTATCCACGAAGAGCTTCCATATCTTTCCTACGAACAACTTCCAATAAGTGGAGGGATCTGATGATGTCTTAGGATCAGGGGCATTAACGATGCCTTCTTCTAAGTTATTGTCCATCATTAGGATTTGATCCTTACTGTTTGACAGTCTTAGGACTTCACTTTTGGACGAGTCCTTGCTTGTAGTAGTGTGGTCTATTCCTTCTTGCCTTTCTGCAAGGCTGAATGGTTTACTACGCAGTTGAGCGACCTGCTGCGGGGGCTACACTATCCCTACGTCACTTTTCCCTCTTTGCTCGGTTGCCTCGGTCAAGTTGATCGGGCAAACATGATGACTGCCTAGCACAAACTCTGCCACAAAGTTTGCCAAAGCGTGGGCCTTTATTGCGGTTCTTGTTTGAAACTTAATGTTGAATTGCCCTAACTCCACGGCCCACTTTAAAATTCGCCCAGAAAAGCCCGCCCTTTCAAACAAGGCTTTTAAGGAGAATGCCGTTAAGATGATAACGGTGTGGGCATGGAAGTAGTGCGACAATTTTCTTGAAGCCATCATTAAAGCTGAGGCCAACTTCTCCAACGGAAAATACCTCGTTTCAGCGCCTAGTAACGTCTTCCTAACATAAAAGATAGACAGGTACTATACTTCTTCAACTCGTACCAATATTGCGAAAACTACATGATGAAAAACTGCCAAGTATAGAAAAAGTTTCTCTTTTGATATTGGGGTTACCAACAACGGCGGAGAGGTCATGTATTTTTTCAAGCTTTTCAGAGCGCGGTCGCACTCGTCATCCCATTCAAACTTGGCCTTTAGTGCCTGGAAAAACGGTTGACATCTGTCTGACGACCGACTTATGAACCGATTTAGTGCGGCCGCTAGGCCCATGAGATGCTGTACTTCCTTGACTGTGTTGGGCCTCTCGAGATCTTGAATGGCTTTGATCTGAGAAGGATCGGCTTCTATACCTCGGTTGGTCATTAGAAAGCCAAGAGATTTACCTGACCTTATGCCAAATGTGCATTTGGTTGCGTTCAATCGCAGATTGTGGATCTTCAAAATGTGAAACATCTCAGCTAGGTCCTTGAGATGGTCTCCTTCATTCTTACTCTTGACCACCATGTCGTCTATGTATGCTTCCATTGTTCTGCCCAACAACGGCTTGAACATTTTACTGATCATTTGCTGGAATGTTGTCATTGCATTTTTTAGGTCAAAGGGCATGACCTTATAACAATACAATCCCTTAGGTGTTGTAAAGGATGTGACCTTCTGATCCGGTTCAAACATAGCGATCTGATGGTATCCACGATATGCATCGAGAAAGTTAAGTCCGTTATGACTTGCAGTTAGGTCTACCAGTTGGTCCGTCCGTGGTAAGGGAAAACAGCCTTTTGGGCATGCTTTGTTGACCGTCTTGTAGTCCACACATACGCGCCACTTGCCGTTCTTCTTTGGTACCATTACGGTGTTGGAGATCCACTTGGGATAGTGGACTTCTTTGATCGCCCCTGCTTCTGGCAGGTTTCCCACTTCCTTAGCCACAATCTCGGCGTGGTGAAGTGTCGGTCGGCACGTTCGATGTATAATTGATCTGGCGGTTTGGTGGACATTAAGCTGATGACAGATAAAAGTTAGATCAATGCTTGGCATATCATACAGTGTCCAGGCAAACACCTCGATGTAAAGATTAAGAAGTCTATGATCTCTATTCTCTCGGTGCTGGACAGAGATGAGCCAAGCAGAAAGAATTTCTTTAGGTTTTTCTCGTCTATCTTCACCTCCACCAGATCTTCTACTACCTTCTGTTCGGCTGCTTTGCCGACGTCTACAAACAATTCATTGCTTTCTGGTTCCTTTATCATTTATACGAACCCTTTGGCCGCTCGGTTGCTGTTTACTGTCACGAAGCATTGCTTGGACATGATTTGGTCTCCTAAGACCTCTTCAATTATTCCAGCTTCGTTAAGAAACCGCATCACTTGGTGGTAGGTTGATGCCACCGCTCACACGGTGTGTAACTATGCTCTCTCCAAGATTATGTTGTATGTGGAAGGGGCTTTCAACACCCATAATTCCACTTGATTTGTCATAGTTCTAGTTTTGACAAGTAGAATTATCTTGCCAACCGGCCATTCTGGCATTGAGATGAAACCAACCAAAGCAGATGTCGTGGGTGCTAAATCTTTGTCTTCCAACTTGAGTTGCTTGAAGGTCTCATAGTATATTATCTTGCATGAGCGCCCCTGGTCTATCAAGATCTGCTTGATGTCAAAGTTCTTCACGCGCAGAGTAACCACCAGCGTGTCATTGTGGGGGCTTTGCAATCTTGCCAAATGCCTGTCAGAGAAGGTGATGACATTAGTCGCTTCTGTCTTCCCTCTTTTCACGGTGGGCTGTACACTTAGTACTTCCTTCAGCTGTTCTGCCTTTTTGATCATTCCTCTATGCTCACAGACCCGCTTTAGCTCGACAATCCCATGTATTAAATTGATTATGCCTTGAGACGGTCCTTCAGTTGGCATCTCATTGGGCTCTTTGCGGTCCTAGGAGGCTGGCCGAGCTCGTCCTTCAATGTACTGGTCCAAGTGGCTTGCAGCTTCTAACTCCTCTAGATGCTACCTCAATGGTGTACAGTTTTCAGTTCGGTGCCTTTTTCATCATAGAAGGTGTACCGGTATCTATCATCGTATCCCCTCTGTGCTTCTCCCAACTTGGTTGGCCACTGAATGAAGGGTTCGTCATGTCTCTAACTAAGAATCCGGTAGATTGGCTTATTGAACACTGTGGTAATAGCAGTGCGGACTCTCAACCTCCTTGCCTGGGAGTCTTTATCGTTCGATCGTCTGTTTCAACCATTTTTATTTGATCGTTCCTTGTGACGGTCGTATTGAATTTTGCCGTGGGCTTTTTGTCTGACATCGTTGTTGTGCCAGATTTGCCTTGGCTTGAGCGCCATCATCATCTGCCCTGATGTGCTGATACACTCTCTCCATTAGGGCTTCCATCGTGAGGAGTAACATTATTGTCATTGAATCCCTTAACTTATTGCATGCCGGCAAACCCCGTTTGTACTGTGCAATAATTAGGTTTGTAGGGCAATCTCCAATTTGATTAAAAGTCTCCCAATACTGGTTGCTATAAGACTTCAGTGTTTCTTTCTAGCCTATGTCGATGGAGAGCAGTTGGTCTATCTCCACTGGCGTTTTAGTGTTTGTTCTAAACCTGGTAACAAACGATTCTGCCAGTTGCGCCCATGAAGCTATGCTGTCTTCGGGTAGCTTTTCAAACCAAGTTAGGCCCAGGTCGCCTAAGCTTGAAAGAAACAAGATACACATTAGGGTCTCATTCCATCAATATACAGCCATTACCTAGCGAAAATGGCTCAAATGCATGTAGGGGTCTGATTTTCCCTCACAAGCTGTGAACTTAGGTTGGTGGAAGCCTAAGGGTAATGGTGCGTTCTTTATCTCTGGAACGAACAGCATGCTCTGCAATCTTACTAACGCTTTGTCCACTGGTTCATAAGCAAGGCGTGGTACTGGCATTTTAACCTCAACACTTCCATGTGTCCGAGAAGCCAACCGCTGCAGAGCCGAGACCCTTTGGAGGTCGCGTGCCTGGGCGTCTTCTCTCTTTCGAGCCCTCTCTTCTAGCACTGTCTGTAAGTCTGCTGACCTAGGCATCTCTGTGTGTCTTGATGTCATCTGGTGCGTATGTGAGGGCCTATAACTGCTTCCCTCTGTACAAGACCTTTCCGTCCTCGTCCTCTCAGACTTGGAGTAACGAGTCCTGGAAGTCCTTGACTGTGTGTCGCCTGTCCTAAGGCTTCTGCTTTCAATCTGTGATCGTGTGACTTGTCTGTCACGATCTCCAGAGTGGCGAGAGTGCGTTCTGCCTTTGCCCATCTCTTCTTCTGCCACCCTTTTGCTTTTTTATCTAGCACTTCATCGTCTCTATGTCAACCGCTATTCTCCTTATCACTTCGTCTTGCTCCCTTACGCAATTCTCCAAAACCTGAGGATCCATCATCCGCCTCTATCTATCAAGGCTTTGAGAGCGATGTGAACTTGAGCCTCATCTTTCTCGCTTGTCTCTCCGTAGGTTCCATCGGTGGGGATCCAATTTCGCTATGGGCGGACAAAAGGCAAACCTTCGCGCCTCCCACCGCCTTCAGGGGTTTGCCCATTGATAGTAGAATGCGACAAGTCTTCATTATGCGCCATTGAAATTAATCGAAGGAAAACTTAATCAAAAGGTTTGTTCTCTGTAATCTTTCCCACAGATAGCGCCAATTGTAGGAGCACAGAATAATCTTCTCGTATAACCCTATTAATCAAGTTTGCACTTCTCCAAATGTTGTCGCTTTACTACCTAAAAACACAAACGTGAGTTAGTCAGCGGGGGTGTGCTGGAAAGCTCTCCAATGCCTAAGTCAGTGAATAGACAATAGACACAAAAACTCTGTGTAATTGAGAGTAAGAATTGCAATACCTGTACATAGGTCCTATCATGAGCTTTTATAGATTTTGTCTGACACAATCCTAGTAGGATTCTAAATCTCCTTAGCAGAATCCTCTTAGGAATCACACTTCCAAAGATAATACCTACCCTTGTAGCACCCTGCTCGCTACCAGTTAAGTGAGATGGCTTAGACCTTTTACCTCGACAAACACAACATTCAACCGAGCTTCCGTGGCCCCATGCTACTGTAGGTTAAGTCATGGTAATCATCATTGCAAGAGGGCCCAATGCTGAGCTATACTTATCTTGGCCCTCTTCCTTGTTCTTACCTCGGTCCGCCTTAGGTTTGCTCTAGATAGCGCGGTCAAGGCTCTAAAGACACCTCTAATTGGCTTGGTGCCTAGATGGCCCAGGACAAGGCTATTGTAGCTGCTACCTCGGTCCATCACTCGGCTCAAATGCTCAAGACTGGACTTAGCTCGACCTAGTTTACTCACATAAATTACCCTCTCAAATACTAACATTAATTTATTTGATAATTAAGCAAAGCCATTAGACAAAAGGAAATGGGTAAAGCTTCATCGGGTGATTTTATTTGCATCCAAATAATAATTCAGTATGCCCAACTAAAATTTTTAAATTTTAATTCTTATTTTAGACCCTAATATAAATTTACCAATAAGGACAATACACATTAAACCCTAAAATATTTTTTTATGGTACACCCTAATCACTTATATTTATTTTTCATATTCAAGCCTCTTCATCTTCTTTCACAAATTTCAATTATTTTCTCTTTACTTTGTTCCTCACTCTAAAACTCCAATCTATCCTACCAAAATTCACCATTATCATAAGCATTATTGCTTCTTATTGTGTTGTTACTTGTAAATAAATTTTTTTAAAACAAAATTAAACAATAAATAAAAATAATAATCAAATATATCTTTTGAAACAATCCATCAAACCAAACAATGGCCAAACAACCATTCACGTAGATGTCAACCAAACAATGGCCAAACAACCATCGCGAACAAAGGCCAAACAACGAACAAAGGCCGAAATTGAAAATCAACGAAGATCAGCCACAACCATTGCGAAGATCAACCATTATCCTAAACAATCATTGTGAAAAATCAACGGAAAAAAAAAAAAAAAAACCACTATCCTAAATAATGAAAAATTGTAATCAATGAAAAAACATGAGAGCGAGAGTGAGGGTGAGGGAGTGCTATGGCTGAGGAGAGAGAGAGAGAGATTTGAATTGATTTGTTTATTATTTAAGTATATCATAAATTATGATTTTATTTTGAAGAGTAACTTGTGAAAAACACAGAGTGTATTGAGAATAAATTATAATCCTATATAATTTAGTAAAGAATATTAAGAAATTAGGCACACTAATTAATTTTTTGAGTGCAAATAGAATTACTTAGTTTCATCTCTTCACTTGAAAGAGATTGATTGGACAATCCATTCCAGCGTTGTGGCAGTGCAAAGGGGGTTGCGGAGAATGAGGATCCTCTCCTTGCAGCTTCCATCCTTGCACTTGTCCTTGCAGGCCTTCGGGTCTAGTTTTAGGCCCAATTTTGATAATCCGAACCGTTCATATTTTATGATTTATTCAGTATATCATACCTGTAAAAAATCAAGTTGATCGGATATCAGAAAGCATGTGTTCGGAAAACTGTTTATTAAATTCTTTAAAAAATAGTTTTTAGTTCAATTTTTCGAACACATGCTTTCTGATATCCGATCAACTTGATTTTTTACAGGTATGATATACTGAATAAATTATAAAATATGAACGGTTCGGATTATCAAAATTGGGCCTAAAAGTAGACCCGAAGGCCTGCAAGGACGGACGCAAGTACGAGGCTGCAAGGAGAGAACCTTGGCTCGGTTGCGGAGGCCTAGCCGATTGAGGGTTCTTTTGGGATGTAGGTTGATTTTTTGACTTTTTAATTATTTTAGTTTAGGACTAAAACATCTCGTTTTGGATGGATTTTTTAGCTTTTTTGACTTTTATAAGAGAAAAAATGAAGTGATTATGGTTTGGTTGTAAAATTTTGTCTTATTAATTTTTTAATTTATTTTGTTTATTTTTTTGACTATTTTAACCAAAAAAAAATCCCAAGTTATTTCTTTTCAAACGAGCTCTGAATGGATAGGTTGGCCATGGGCCATGGCCTGTCTTGCGGACACACCTCATAGAAAATTGGTTGTGAAGTCCCAATCTCCATGAGACACATTTGACAATTTTTTAGTAGAGTCCCCCCATGACTATACTGCAAAATTATATTAGATAGTTGTAGAGTATTATAGGATATTATTTATATAACATAAAAGATAAATAATTAAAAAATATATTAGATGAGTCTTTTGGGGTTTTTTTTTTTTTTTTTTTAACTAGCTAAGAAAGTTAGGTTAACATTGTTTTATTAGTAAAGTTTTCTGTCATGTCACTTATTGAAAATACTATGAGCGTGTATGATTGACTCACTAAATGTGGGATAAGAGGTGAGGAGGAATATTGGGAACTACATATTTTTAGTTTGATGTCTGTTTAGCATGATATTGAATCTCCAAATTATATTAATATTGGAATTAGGTCTCTGCATACAAATTATTGAATGATGTTATATAGTATTTTGAGACTGAATAATTAAGGGACAGTAATTTGGTCCAATGACCCCATGGGAAAGCATCTATGCAACAGAATCTTTTGTTGCTCCAATTTGTAGGGACCAAATTAGCATTGCAGTTGACTTGATGTTGATTTTCTTGTTTGTCTTGCTGGATTGCACAAGCAAATGTGGGGCAACAATTCTTGAAGCTAATCCATGTCTTGGCTTTCTCTACTAGTGTGCTCATGAGATGTGGGCATAGTAAGCATTGCAATTTACATTATTATATTTGTTCAACTAACATCTATGATCTATTATTCCCCAAATGCCTATTTAATTCCCAGAGGTTTGTGGAGTAGAGGAGATGGGGGAAGGAAATTTTGAAAACTGATCACAGATTTGATGAGCTGATTAACCCAACATTCTATGCTTTTTTTTTTTGTTAACAATTAAATGGGCAATTCCTTTTAACACAAATAACAAGTTTACGGACCATAAAATCAACCGCATAAAATATAGGTGGAGCAATTTAAGTGAAATTATTTACTTATAATAACCTCACTATCTAATATGTATGACTCTAATTAGTTTATGTGCTCGGTTATTGCAACACAAATGAGGTCTTAAAGAGTTAAGAAAAATACGCACACCGTAGATTTATTTATTTTTTAGGCATATTGTAGTTTGAAGTAATTAATTTAAAGTTTGTTTATTGTTTCAAGTAATTAACATGCAAGGTTCTTTGCAAAACTAAAGGGCTACCCCCTTTTTTGGAAAGAGTTTTCTTTTTAGGTTGAACATTTCTCATGAGATACAATCAATAGCAATAGTCTGTTTTGGTTGATCTAGGTGCCGCTACAAGGCAACTAAGAAAATTGAGCATCTTCAATGCAATTGTTTATAAAGACTATTGTATTTTGACAACATATTAAAATTACAACTTTTTAATAATTTTATTTATTTAGTTATTTATTGATACAACACAAGTAAATTACAAATGTGTACAGTTTCTAAAGTGAAAATAAAATTCCCAATCAAATATGTAGAGTCAAACCCCTAACATTTTAGTGAGATAGAAGACTAACCTATGTGATTTATATCTTCATACATATGGCGCTATTTGGGAAGGAATTTTTTTAGTTTTTTTTTTTTTTTAATTTTTTACTAAAAGACAAATTGATTACAAAATTAAAAAAAAAAACAAGTCCAAATAAAATATTACATCAAACTCCATAATTATTTCACTTTTTCTCTCATAAACATCACATCCAACCACAAAAAAATCTAACATTTTTCTAAACACAAAATTTTTTTTCTCCAATAATATCTTACAACTAAAAAAATCTATAAAAAAACCCACTTTCCAAACACCCATATAGTCAAGCTTCAACAAATTTTCTACCAAATTCACCGTCAATGTAAAGAGATGAACATAATTTACTACTGAATTAGTTATGAAAACTGAATATTTTTATTTATTTTTATTTTAAGCTCTTAGAGAGTTTTGTCTTATAATTGAGTTAAGGGGTTGTTTAGGATGTTTTAAATAAGTGTACTTTTTGACTTTTTATGAAATATGAGTCAGGTATGGATTAGATATGAAATGATGTGATATAGAGATGATGTGACTTAAATAGGATAACAACTTTTTAACTTTTTAACTTTTTTAGAGGACGACAAACAAAGCCTAATTCTCAAAATTGGTTATAAAACAAGCAATTTCTATATAATAATAATAAAAAAAGAGTCCGGAAAAACAAACGCACAAAAACCATTAACCCGTAAACCCGATTTACAGAGCCCATCATCCGCAAATATGGCCCGGCCCAACAAAACCTTCAGTCAGTGTCTTCTTCGTCAATTTTTTACTTGCTCGAAACCATGGCAGTAGATATGCTGTCGAAGAAAATTACCGAGAATGAAAAAAAAAAAACACAAAAAAACAAAACAGAAAAACAAAAGCAGTTTGAAGCAAAAGGACAAAACTCAAAAGGCGACAAAAAAATAAAAACAAAAACAAAAACAAAAACACAGAAAGCAGTTTTAGAACTGAAATTCCCAATTGTTATCATAAGTAAAAGAGCGTTTCGCATACAACGTCCATACATACAAAATTATGCTTATACAAGATATACAGATATATATATATATACACAGACAGTGAAAGTGACACCCAACAAAAGGCTTCCCTACGTCATCTTCTTCCACACAGAATGAACACAACCATGCTCCTCCTCCACCGAACAACCCCCACCTCCCTCCACCCCTATTCTCTCACCTAGGGTTTCCTTCTCTCTCTCTCTCTACCCCTCTATATATATATATATATATATTCTCTTAAAATTTGGATGAAGAGGGGCTAAAAAAACTTGGCCTTATTGGGGAGAATTGGGTGAGGAGGAGGAGGAGAAGATCAGGGTTTTTGGGTTTTTTAATCGAGAGATGTGGGATGGTGGAGGCGTTGATGAATCAGCTCACGCTTTGTTGGAAGCCATCTGAGGGTAATTCCCGCGGCGCTGATGGTTTCGTCAGAGACGGGTTGCTCCGGTATCGGGACATTGGGAGGTGCTCGAGCGGGGAGTTGTCGATGGCGGTGCTACAGGCGAACCAGGTGCTCGAGGACCAGAGCCAAATCGAGTCCGGACCCTTCGGGACGTTCGTCGGCGTCTACGACGGTCACGGAGGCCCCGAGGCGGCTCGATATGTTTGCGATCACTTGTTCCGCCACTTCCAAGGTTCGTCTTCTGGTTCGATTCTTGTAATTTTTTTATTGAATTGGTATATGTAACTTGTTAAAATTGTGATCTTTTTACATTTACTCAGCTAAATTGGCAACTGATTTAATGCTAAAACACTATGGTTTTGTACTTTCTTTGCTAAATTGGCAACTGTTAATGCAGCAGTAGATGGGATTTTTTATGGCTTTTGGAGGGTCTGGTTTGATTGAACTTTAAATGAAGTTAAACAACAATGGTTTGTGATATACATTGAAAGTATATATAAGGTTTAATCTTTCTAAATACGTCAAAATTAACCAGTGTGTTCTGTATTTGATACACATGGTCACATACACGCACGTACACCCACAGTAATCTAATTTTATTGCAGATTGTTTGTTTTGGCACCATAGAGTGAAGAGTTGAAGATCGTGTTGATATAATTTGGGTTCAACATCAAAAAAGCAATTGCTTCTTATTTTTTGTGATCTTAGACTCTGTGTGTTGATATAATTTGGGTTCAACATCAAAAAAGTAATTGCTTCTTATTTTTTGTGATCTTAGACTCTGTGTTTATGCAGCAATAGCAGCGGAAGATGGCGGTGTTGTAACAGCTGACACACTTAGAAGAGCTTTTCTCGAAACAGAACAAGGGTTCACAGCTCATGTTTCGAGGTTATGGAATGCTCGACCCAACTTAGCATCAGTTGGTTCGTGCTGTCTTGTTGGAGTAATATATCAGCAGACTCTTTTTGTAGCAAATCTTGGAGATTCCCGTGTTGTATTGGGGAAGAAAGTTGGGGACACAGGAGTTATTACTGCCACACAATTATCAACAGAACACAATGCCAACATTGAGGCCGTCAGGCACGAGCTTAAAGAATTACACCCCAATGATCCTCAAATTGTTGTCCTCAAGCATGGAGTTTGGAGAGTAAAAGGCATTATTCAGGTTCTTCTAATTTCTTTCACCATAAAAGCTTGTTGATTGAGCCATGATTTTAATTTCTGTTATGCTGAAAACTGCTGTCCAAAATACGCTTTGTTCTCAGTTTCTACTTGGATTCTCATAGTGTGTGATTCCCTAGATTTTAATTTGAAAGTCTTGAGACCAGCATATGTATCAAGGTTTTTTGACTTTGAATCTCAGTGTTGTTTGAGAACATGCTTGATCTTGTAATGATGCTCGTTTGGGAACAGGCTAATTTAGTAACTTTTTGACTGTTTGGCTAAAAAGGTAGGTAAAAAAAACTTGTATGTTTGGGATGACTTTTTGGCTAATTACGAAAAGATGTGCAAAAAGTAGAGAGAAAAGAGAATCTTTGACTTTTTGGTATGGGTTGTTGACTTTTTGGCTAATTTAGTAACTTTTTGACTAATTGGCTAAAATAGCCTCTTGCCAAACGAGGCCTTAAGATGTCATATCTAACCTCAAAAGTAGCTTTAAGTAATTAGGCTTGTGTAAATGTCAATGGGTTTGTATAATGTGTGCTTTAGAATCATCATTAAAAAAATTTATGCAAAAAAAAAAAAAAAAAAACAGGAATCATCATAAAAAAAGGGTGCTTTCGATTCAACCTTACATGCTGCCATAGTAATCTGAAAGATATGAGCAACAAACTTGGCGTGGAAAAATTAAATATGTCTCGTCTGAGATGCTCCCTGGTTTGTGGTTCAAATTCAAAAGAAATTACTTTTTCATCAACAAACTGACGTAATGAGGAAGACCTAAACCAATAAGGAATGACTGTAGTGCCCTGTGTGCATCCTGTCGAGCTCGAAGCATTTTAAACAAGTAAAAATGGACAGAATAATCTGCTATTGTGCAACATAATTTTCTCTCCGTGTCACTAAAGATGGTGTTTTCATATGGAAATGAAGACATACGGTTTTGCAGCCAACTATTTAGGTGAGAGCTCCCAAGTAGGTATTGTATGTGTAGTTATGATGAAATAACCATGGCTCCAATCCATCTATTACCCTGTTGTAAAAGAGTAGTGGAAGTTGGTCCTTTTCAGGGTTACTAGTAAAAAATTGAACTTGGTGGTTGCATTCTTTGATGGATGGAAGTTACAGAGACGTTGAATGTTGCCATGAGCACATTGCCAAATGGCTTGATATGGTGTACCTAAGGATTGTAGTAGAATGCGGGAGGGGGGCGGGAGCGGGAGCGAGGAAGTGTGAACTGATAGAAGTTTCTTAGGTTAGGAGCGTCTCGGGGAGCGGTAATATATATATATTTTAATACATATTAATTATTTTATTTATTTATTATATTTTTTAAATAATATGTTATTGTTAACTTATTTTTTTATTTTTAATTGATATATATATATATATATATTATAAATAAATAATTATAATAAATAAGGAATAATAAATTATGTTAAAATAAATAAAAAGAAAGATTAGATATTTTATTTTATAATTTTTTTATTATATATGATTTAATTAGATTTCTTTTAAATAATTAGATGATTTATTTTATTTATTATATGTTAAAAAGTTAATAAATAATAATTTACAAAAATTATTATTATATATGATATTTTAAAAATAATAATTAGATATTTTATTATATATGATAAAAATTATAATTTATAAATTTTATTATATATATTAAATATGATAAATTATATTTATTATATGTGATCCATTAAATCATAGAGACGAAGAGATTGAGAACAACGAATCGATTGAGAGACAAAGGGAGAGAGAAGCAGAGACGAAGAGAGAGAGAAGCGCAGAGACGAAGAGAGAGAGAGAGATGAAGACGATTGAGAGAGTGACGAAGATGATCGAACCCCTCAGAGACAAAGACGATCGTGATCGATAGTGAGAGAAGAGAGTGACGAAGACAATCAAAGCCCTAATCCGAGCCCTAAATCAATCCAACTACAAAGTTGCTACCATTGTTCACTGTCGACATCGAAGGCTAGGGTCTCTCTCTCTCTCTCTCTCCCCCTTTTACGATCCCGTCTTGGACTGAATCGCGTTTCTCTTTGCACAGAAACGCAATTCCTACACGTTTCTTTCTAAGAAACGCGGAATCGCGATTCTTACTCAGAATCCCCACCTAGTTGGACGATTCCTGCAACTAAGAAAAAAACTATACAATGCCAACCAATGTATGTTTAGATTGGAGATTTTTTTTTTATTTTTTTTTATTTTTTTTTTAGATATCATTATTCCGATGGGCTAGAAGTTTAGACATGTTCAAAATTTTTTTTTTTTTTTGCCCCTCTCTCATCTTGGTCAATGTAAAAGCCCTTATACTATATGAATTTCATGTATGTGGAGGTTCTCCTGCACCTTTTCTTTCTCTAGAAGTTTCTTGTCTCATCTCTACTGCTACCAATAGTCTTGTTCTCCTTTGATCATTTGACATAGGACCATTTAGGATATTTTTGTACTTCCACAATGAGCTTGTGACTTTAAACATCTTTTGATAACTTTTGAGTTTCCATAGCCCTTTTTCTTTTCTTTTTTTTTTTGGATGAGTTTCTTTAGCACTTTATGGTAGTGACTAATTCCTAACCTTACGAAGAAAGGAAAAAAAATGGAGAGTAGAAATTGTACCACATACAAGCTTTGTTGCCTTTAGTTTGAAAATTTCAACAATGAATTTTAATTGTTAAAAGGAAACACGAGAACCAGATCTTGTTGATTTTTATTACTTTTGAAACCTTTTATATTAAGAAAATTCTCTAGAGGTATTTTCCCAGATTTTTAGTACTTACTAAAAAAGAAGAACAAAAAAACTCATTGTTTTAGTATGTTCTCCATTTTAGCAGCTAGTACTTTGAATCTTCAATGCTTTCTTGATATCTGATTCTAATTCTAAACTTTATGGTTTTATGTGATTCAGGTTTCTAGATCTATAGGTGATGTTTATATGAAAGATGTGCAGTTCAACAGGGAACCACTCAATGCGAAGTACAGACTTTCTGAACCGATGAATATGCCTATCTTGTCTGCTACCCCGTCTATTCTTCCTCATCCTCTACAGCCAAATGATTTATTTCTTATATTTGCATCTGATGGTTTATGGGAACACTTGAGTAATGAAAAAGCTGTGGATATTGTCCATAGTCATCCGCGTGCAGTAAGATTTTGTCATCTTTTATCTCCTTTTGTAATCACTCTCTTCTGGACTGAAATTGTGAACATTAAAATGACCTTTAAAATTTGCATCCTGATTTGTCCATAATTTGTTTGTTTTGTGGTGGTTGGCCCTGTAATTTCATTTCGAATTACTGGTTTTATAGGAGATATCATACGTATATTCTAAGGAGTAGTATTATGAGAATTTATATTACGTAGGAGACATCATGGTTTGGTCATTCATCAAAACGGCTGCACAAAGTTTTGTTGATAAATTTCATATTTTAACCATTCAGTGGCCTGATTAAAAAAAAAAAACCATTCAGTGGCTGCATTCTTATAGAAATTATTTCTATTAATTCCCTTTATACACAAATGGTATTATTTGTCAATAGAGAACGAAAAAACATTAAAAATAATGTCCACAGTTTTAACTAACAGTATCGAGATACATATTGGTCTGTGTATCGGCAAATATTTAGATTTTGATTTTGTGTCTGTGAGTGCAAGAGATATAACCTCTGTGCTCACCATAACATTTTTGGTAATGCAGGGAAGTGCGAAGAGGCTTGTCAAGGCTGCCCTCCAAGAAGCAGCAAGAAAAAGGGAGATGCGATATTCGGATCTTAAGAAGATTGACAAGAAGGTCCGACGCCATTTTCATGACGATATAACTGTTATTGTTTTGTTCTTAAACCATGACCTTATTTCCAGAGGCATAGTGCAAGACACTGCTCGACTCTCAATCCGAAGTGCTCTGGAGCACTGATAATGATTTCTGAACCTAATCATATATATATGCTTCCTCTGATTTTTGCAATGCCGAAAACACTATACTACCTTCACGAGATGTGTTGGGATGCGGAGCTAGTGAGCAACATCAACAAAGCGGTCATGATTAAATGATATATACTGAGTTCATTGTTTTTAAAAAGAGGTAATACTTATAAATTTTTGTTGTTAGAAAGATAAGAGATGTTCTTTAGTAATACTATCTTTATTTGAAAGCATGGTCTACTATACTACCAAAATAACAATGGCAAGTTACTTCTCTCATTTGTTTTCTGTACTTGTAGCTGCATAAAAAGTTAGGGGCAAATTACAAACATCCCCTCGAGGTTTGGTAAAAATACAGATTTCTCCTGAGGTTTGAGAAATTACAAATTGCCCCCTGAAGGTCAAATTTACATAACAAATTATGGGAGAATCTGTATGAAAATAAAAACCTCAGGAGGTAATTTGTTATGGAAATATAAACCTCAGGGGACGGGATGTAATTTCTCAAACCTTAAGAGAAATTTGTATTTTCACCAAACCTCGAGGGGCGTTTGTAATTTGCCCAAAAGTTAATACCGAGTACAAAGTTTTTTTGACTCAGGGTACTCACTGTTCAAAAAAAAGGGAACAAAGTTTCCAAACAGTAAGGTCTGAGAGAGAGAGAGAGAGTGAGTAAGCACACTACCTGATTCTTATTATTTGAATTTTGAACTCATGTTACATTGAGTAAGCGTATCATGTACAATGTAATATGATTTGAGAATAAAATTAAAATCAAACTTTAGATTGCAAATTAACAAATTTCTTATCCTTAATCAACGGGTTAATTACAAAAAAAATCTTAGGGTTTTGCGTATTTTTCAATTTAAATCTCAGAATTTCAATTTTGACAAACTAAATTCTAGAGTTTCATTTGTGTTTCAATCTGATTCCTCGGTCCATCTCCGTCAAATTAAACTAACAGAAATCTGGGTAGAAATTCAGACTCAAATCTACATGTTTAAATACTTGTATCTTCCTCGTTTTAACTATGTTTCGCCTCATTTTTGCATTGTTAGATTCACCTCATGGCGTAGTTTTCATTTCGTTCTTCATACGCCTTGTTACACATCTTTTTACCTGTCGTCGGAGTTCCGAAATTTGACCAAAAATAAGATTTTCTCTCTTTGGGCAAAATTTTTATATTCAAATTCACATATTCAAGTATTTATATCTTCCTCGTCGTAATTTCGTTTCACTTTATTTTTGCGTCGTTAGATTCAACTCATGACAGTTATTATTTCACTCATCATATACCTTATTTCACCCTTTTTTTGCATGTCGTTGAAGTTCTGAAAATTAGTCAAAAATAAATTATCTTTTTTTTCCCCCCCCTTCCTTCCTCCTCCTCCTCCTCCTCCTCCTCCTAGCTTGCTACTGCTGCTGCTTCATCGTCATTATCTGCAAGATAAGGTGGTGGTGGTAATGGTGGCGGTGTCATCAAGTAGTGACAATCAACCTTTGTATAGGTGGCAATTTAACATACAATGGAGCATTTCCACCTAGATAGAAAATGCTCAATTCTCTCTAACGCAGATTTGGTGGCGTGAACTCAATCCCTATGTGACAAAATTTGTAATCCTCGAAGCCAACACCACCTTCACCAGTATCCCAAAGCCTCTGCTCTTCGTTGCAAATCGCGATCGATTTTCTTTTGTCAAGGGAAACATCGTTCACAGTGTGTTTCATGGCCGGACTTCGTCGCTTGTGTCCCACGAAGACCCATTTGTGCTTGAATCAGAACAACGTAGAGCCATGACTATGCTTCGTCGTGCTCCATTGTATGTTCCATTGCCACCTAGACAAAAGTTGATTGTCACTATTCGACGACACTGCCTCCATTACTACCACCACCTCATCTTGAAGATAACGATGATAAAGCAATAGCATCAACAAGCCAAGAGGGGGGGCTACAGAGGAGGAGAAGAAAAATAAATAAATAAATTAAAAAAAAGAGCTTATTTTTGGCCAACTTTCGAAACTCCGACGGCATGCAAAAAGATGTGAAACCAGGCATATGAGGGATGAAATAAAAGCTAGTCCATGAGTTAAATCTAACGACACAAAAATAAGATAAAATGGAGTTTCGATGAGAGAGATACAAGTGAAATTTTTGGCCAACTTTTGGATTTAAATCTAAAAATTTTGCCGAAAGAACAAAAAAATCTTATTTTTGGCCAACTTTTGGAGCTCTGACGGCAAGTAAAAAGATGTGAAATAAGACATATAGAGAATGGAATGAAAATTAGGTCATGAGATGAATCCAACGATGCAAACATGAGGCGAAACAGAGTTAAAACAAGAGAGATACAAGTGTTTAAACATGTGGATTTAAATCTAAAATTCTGTCCAGATTTTTGCTAGTTTAATATGATGGAGGTGGACGGAGAGATCAGATTGAAATATGGATGAAACTCTATGGTTTGTTAAAATTAAAATTATGGAGTTTAAATTAAAAAATACGCAAAACCCTGGAGTGTTTTTTGTGATTAACCCTCAATCAAGTCAATCAATTGTTTGACAATTTGAATAGTTTTAATTTATTAGTTAATTAAAAAATAGAGACACTTTTTCATAAATTCTTTTTTACCTATTTATGTTCTATTTAATTTACATTATTTTCTTATATTCCAATAAGTTTTATGAGTGACATAGTTATCAAAATATCCCTAATAATATTCACATTTACAAAGCGAATGTTCTGTAATGTGAATGTTCAGACGATCAATGTGAATATTCATATTGTAAAATGTGAATATTCACATCACTAAATTGTTAATCGTTCAAAAAATATTTATAATAGTAGAAATGTCCATCAAATACCTTAAATATGAAAATTAAAATTTAATAGATCAAATGTTCAAATAATAAGACTTATTAGAATGTAAGAATATTTTATGGACTAATTGAAATACAAACACTTAAAAAAAGATTTTCTAGTAAATCTTCCTAAAAAATGGTTATTAAATATTTATATAATATATAACATTAACTTACATAATATTTTTTTTTTATATAACCTCAAATTTTACATTTCAAAGTTCTCTCTCACACTATCATTGCAAATTCAGTGAATTTAAAGAAGATTAATGCTTGGAAGCACTAAAAAAGGAGCACTAGAGAAACACTAATGATGTGGCTCTCCCTCTAATGTGATGGTTGTCTCTTGTGTTTTTTTTTTTTTCTTTTATTTTTTACATTTTTCAACTCATTAGAGCTATTAATAATGTGATTTTTTAGTAATCCCTATCATTGCTTTTAAAGAATTGAAAAGTACAGAGCTTTAAGAGTTGCAAAAAACAATGCGGGAACTGTACATTGATTTTTTTAAAAATATTTTATTACAAACGTTTCATATTTCTGGTAAATTTTTTATCTATTATTTTAATCAACTAATCTAAATGCTTACAAAAATCTATCTATATTTTTAGACTGTTTTTCTTTCTTTTTTACTTTTGTATGTAAGTCAAATTTTTGTACTTTTAAAAGCATCTTCAACCAAAAAAAAGAAAGGGCTAAATTTTGAATTTTCTTTTTTATATACTCCCTCCGCCTCAAAATAATGATCTCTTTGAGAAATCTAATTTTTTTGATAGTATAATTATTATATTTTAAAAAAAAAATTTAAAATTACCTTTTAATAGTATATTTTTTTTTTTTGAAAGATATCAATATTATAATTATATTTTTTATGTTAATGAATTTAAAAGAAAAATAAAATGAGAAATTTATATTATTTTTATACTTTTTTTTAAAAAGAGATTAATATTTTGAAACGGAAAAATTATTAAAATACAAAAAAAAACTTATTTAAAAATAATATTTCAAAAATCAAACCAACCACGCTTCACTTCCTCTACTTCTCCATGGCAATTAGATGAAAAATTCCTGCTATCTTTATGAAAGGGTTTATTCTCTTATATTTTATTTTAGGATTTTAAATTAAGAGAAAATTTTGTAAAAAGTGTCATATAAAAAGTTATTCTCTCAAATTATATTTAAATCTTAATTATTAAAAGCAAAAGCATCTTACATTAAACTTCTAAGACTCAATTTCAATTAATGTTCATTTTAGATGGTAAATTAATGTTCCATCAATTTCCATATTTAAGTAATAAATTTATATAAGAACTAAAAATGCCCATACTACTTGATGCTGCAAAACATTCAAATCAATAAATCTTTATTTTAAATTCAAAATAATTAAAAGAGTTTTAAAAGTACCAATAAAAAAACGAAATAGAATTAGGATAAATGAGAAAATAACAAATTGAGATCAGAAAGAGCTTTCTAGGCTGCATATTATCCATCAAGAAAAGCAGTTTCAACTGCTCAGAGCCCAGTGCACATTTCATCATCTCTACTGGATTCTTTCTATACCAATCCTCCAAATCAAACATAACAACAAAATAAAACATAAAAGCAAAAAAAAAAAAAACCAATTAGATTATTCATAATAATATCTATCATAATATTTATAATTACAATTTATTTTTATTAAAAAAAAAGGAAATCCATAATTTATAAAGTGCTCCTCAGATTGTAATGTTGTCATCAAATTAAACAATCAGGTCTCAAAGATTTCATGCCATCATTGGAGCCACCATTCTCCATACAAAGTAATAACAACAAAAAAACCAATCAAATTAATTTTAGAAACATAAAAGAGAAAGAGAGATTGTGTTGAAAAAGAATCTAGCAGATCAATATTCACTGTGCCTGTGAAAAATTTCTGAGGCGAAGTGACTCAACCATACTGCACTAAATTTGTGCCTATATATATACGTAGTACATATATATATACATGACAGCAAAACCCTTCCACTGAAATTCAAAGGGTTCCCATCAATAGGCAACTCTCTAATCAAATACATATACATAAATACAGAGAGAGAAAGAGAGAAAGAGAGAGAGAGAGAGGGGCTTACGTGAAAGGAAGAAGGATAACCTAGGGCTTAAATACTGGAGAATTTAAGAATTAGGGTTTGGTTCGATGGTGTCTCACTAAATTACCGAAAAAGCCTTCACAGGCCCGGTTTGATTGAACTTCGGCTCTCTCTTTTGTGGGCCCAATTCTATGCACCTAACCCATGTGTAATGGCCCAATTTCTTTACCTGTGACCCAATCTATCCTTGACGGGTAAGCAGCTTGATCCAAACTTAAATCCCCTCCTTAAAAAAAAAAAAAAAAAAAAAAAAATTGCATTAGAATGTTTTCGAGACAAGCCGAGATATTAAAATTTTAATAGGTCTCAATTTATGTTTAGGTTTAACTTTTTTTACTTGTCGAGTCGATCAAGTTTTAATCAAACCAAACTATAGTAGTTTATTTTTTATTTTTTTATAGTGTATATAATATTATTGAACAAAACTCCAAAAATTAATAAGTTTTAAAATGTGTTTGAATTTAATTTATTTATATAATAAGTCGATCGCAAATGAATTTTTAATAAGTTGAATATGAGTCAAGCTTAAATAATTTAGTTTATTTCACCATTTTATAAACATGTTCAATGTTTCAGTTAGTGATTAAATTTGTGTCCATGATATATCTTCTTTTTTTAAAATAAAATAAAAAAATGAGAAGCAACAACAACGGTTGAACCAAAATCCTGTGCAATTTATAGATTTTTCAGACTCTGTGTCTTGATCCAACTCATGAATATCACTTTTATTCTTTTATTTGTCATGAGTTTTAGCTAAATCTATTTAACTCTATTATGTTATAGAAGAAATAGAATCCACCATTAGTTTTTAAGTAAAATTAGACCTTTTTACATTTTTCATATTTAATGTGATAAACAAATATGAGTTTTTTTTATTGGTTAATTAATTATTTTATTTTCTAATTCAAGTTTGTTAATACTTTACGGGTACATTACTAATTTGTGAAAAAATAAAATAAAAATACACTAATAAGTCTTTAGCAGATTTTCAATGTTTCAAGCTCAACTTTTATTAGCATTAACACCTGTCTCAAAACGTGCCCTCAACACCACACCATAGGCCATTGAGTTGTTTTATTGATGATAGTTTGGATATGTATATGAAAGCTTATAATTTACAAACTGTGAGACCTAGAAAATTCTCTCATATGAATTGTTGAAGAGAACAAACAAAGAAATGAGCTTAGTTCTAACAAATCTACAAGGATGAACATAGTCGGTGCCACTCAATCGAATTGCCGACTGGAGACACTCTGATGATAAAATTAGCCATTGAAATCAGAGAAGAAAGATGAAGAAAATCAATAATGTTCGTGTGTCGTGTGCAAAGAGATAATGCATACCTATATTTATGGGGGTGCCCTCCTTTTATAGATAAGGGGTGTGATATTTGTCCCCATGGGTTAGCCTAATAAGCTGATTTTTTTTTTTCCTTGGCTCCCACAATTGGCCCAAAACTTTCATTGTCTTCGGTAAAAGAAATGAGAGTTTTTATTACCAAGGTACTCTATTCTAATAGATATTAGGTTTCTTGAAAAAGAACACTTTTGATAAATAAATAAAAATGAATGACTGTATGAATGTATGTATATATGTCTTGCTCCGAATTCAGAGGTTTTTGCTGATGGCTCTCCGTGCTGAGCACGAAAAGCACTTCGAATTTAAAGGCTTTTTTTATGGCCAATCGTGTCGAGTACGAAGGGCGCTCTAAATTCGGAGCTTTTTGCGATGACCAATCGTGCCGAGCACGAAGGGCACTTTGAATTCAAAGGCTTTTACGATGGCCAATCATGCCGAGTACGAAGGGCGCTCTGAATTCAGAGGTTTTCGCGATGGCTAATCGTGTCGAGCACGAAGGGCGCTCTAAATTCAGAGGCTTTTGTTGATGGCAAGTGACAATCAATTTCAAACATTGCAAGGATTTTGAATAGTACATCTCGTGTCATTGATTGCCTGTACCAAATAATGTAGACTTGTTAGGCACAAAAAAGTAGAAAACTGAAAAACCTATGCCAGTGGTAGAGCATTAAAAAATAGCATCACTTCATTGCAAGGAATTGCCGAGTGGAGCACATTGAAACAGATTTAAGTTGATTTCTTGCCCTTAAGCTAGTATGAATTGTGGTTGTGCCAAGTAAGAGTAAACTAGTACTACATCGTATACAACGTATATTTGACCCATTGCTTTCGAATAAGATTTGTTATTCGGAAGAAATAAAATTGACTTTGGCCAAAATTGCCGATGAGTAGGCTGATAACAACTGGAAACGGAGTCCTTGCCTCTACTCGGTGCCATGGCAATATTGAAATAAAATTGAGACAAAGTAAGATGCTTGGTGATATGCAAAGTGAGATCAATTGCGCGCAGTTTGTACATTCGTGTTTTTTTTTTTTTTGGTGCTAGTCTTCGAATAAAATCTGTTATTTTCTGAGTTGAATTTGCAAATTCTGACCACACAGATGTGCTCAAAATACATCAAATAACTGGAAAGGACTATTGGATCATTGTGATTGGACTCCAGATGGCTTAGATTTAACTAAAATAGAGCTGATGGTTCAAATGAACCAATTGCAATGCAACTACGAAGCACGGGATGATTTCCTCTATTGCTTGCAAGTTCTTCTTCATCGACAAAGTTGTGGATTTTTTGGCCAATTTTGGACTGGCTCGTACGACTTCATTTTAGCGCCGATTTTGACTTGATTTGTTGCGTTGGATTCGTCTCGATGAGTACATCACATTGGTATGGTCAAAACATGATTTTGACAACTTTGAAAATTTTAGTTTTTTGAAAATTTGGTCTGTTTTCATAACTACCAGCGAACTTTGGTTATTTCTTGGCTTCTTGGGTTGGTGGGTTTGGACTCCTTGAGTTGACACGAATCCTCTGATATATTTAGATGTTGACTTCAACATGTTGAGATGCTAGTTCTATGCCGAGATAGTAGCACTAGGCAATATTGTTGTATGATGAATTAATAACTATAGTTTTTGTTCCAAGAATGTCCAATGTTGTGGAGCATGTTGTCGAGATGTGACTCGAGAAAGAGCGACTAGATTTGTTCTCAGTATTGCAGTTGTAGCCAATATGATTAAAGATATATACTTGCATCGTTCATGACAATTATCATTGTGTAGCACCGAGTTTCGAAAAATAGTCTAGTTAATGAGTAGGAATTCGGCAAGTTGGTAGCTATGCCGAGTAACCTATGTGCTACCGAGGGGAATGGATAACCTTTAACGAGCTGACAAGTTGACAGGCTAATGGTAATGTTGCCGAATTGTGGTGTCATCGTTGGGCTTTATTGATGTAATTTGGTTCTTTGGTGTTGTTGTGCCGCAACGTATATAATGTTAGTGGCTGTAACAACCCCAACCTATGATTAACTGTTAAACCATGATGAAAGATGCCTAATAAGTGATTAACAGGAAATTCTACATTAACTGCATGTGTGTTGCATTATTTATGTTTCTATCTCGTAGAAATATCTGTTCATGTTTGCATTTGGTTTTGTGAATTGACGATTGTACGGGGAGGAGATATTCGTCGCTGTCCATACTCCTTTCGTCTAAGCTCCGAGTCTATCCGATCAACCTGAAAACACAACGGCGGTGAGCTACCCGGCGGTGTGTCGCCGGAAAACCCCTCCGACGGTCTAGTTAGCACACACTTAGAGAGAGGGAGAGAAAGAGAGAGTTGAATGAATGCCAAGTTTTCTCTCACCAAATAATGTTCCATCTCCAGCATGGGGGACGCAGTCATGCTTATATACTTTCTGCGCTCATCTCTGCATCCATTCGCTTATTGACACGTGAAGCTGCTCTCCCATCTGTCAGCGTAAATCCAGCTAAGCACCACCTACTCAAACCGCCAGACAACATTAGCGGGAATGGGGCAGCTCGGCGACCTCACCTCGGCCTCCTACGACCGTGCTATGTAACAAGCCCGACAGCGCCACTCACCGAGCTCTATCACAACCGAGCTCAGTAGCATTCCGGTACGACTGAGCTCCAGATAGATTAAGCCGGTATTCAGAAGACTCTTCCCGCCGAGCTAAATGTGTGAACCACGTAACTCGGGTTGGCCGACAATCACCTCGGCCAAGTTAGCTCAGCCCAAACTTGGAAGCAGGGACTCGACCGAGCAAACCTAACCTGGACAGGCCCAAGTTAGCTCGGCCCAAACATGGGACCTGGGCCTCGACCGAGCAAACCAACTCTGGAGAAGCCCATGCTAGCTTGGCCTAAACATGCTCAGACCTTTCTCTGCCCGGCTTCTACCACGGCCCAAAGCTAGTTTATAAATCTCCCTAACAATTGCCCCTTAATTTCGTTCGCGCAAACGTGACTGGGATTACATGATCTGATTGGGGTCGATTCTCCGCCCGACTTAAACTCGCAAGACGTTGACCGAGCTAATCCTTATGCTCGGTTTCTTGAATTGCTCGGTCGATGCCTCAACTCGCCATCCTGTCTCTTCAGTACTGACGCCGCCGTCATTATGGACACGCATCCCTTGCTCATTGGCCTCGAGCAGCCAACTCTGCCGCCTCTTCGTTTTTCAAATTTTTGGCGCTTCTTTTCTTCTTATAAGCTTGTCGTTTGCCCCCTCCACATTTCTTTCTTACTGCTTCTCTTCCATTCCAGATGACCCAACGTGCCATCCTCTCTATCAAACACCATTCTTGCCCTGGACTGTCTCCGTGCTCAAAGATTCGACCTTCGCCCCCGAACTGGTAAGTTCTTCGAATCTCTTCATTGTTTTTCCTTTGATACTCACATTTTAGGGCAGATAGCCGTAGGTTTTAGGATGTAGCCCCCTACTAACCACCTCCGCCCCTTCTCTCTCAACTGTTCTTCAACTTCTGTGAAGAACACGCGAGGATTTGGGGCAGACCGGGCTCCAGGTCTTCTTTTGATCCCAAAAAACACTAAAACCGAGCAAGTTGCGAGTTTGTAAAACTCGCGTAGGAACTGAGGTAACAAAGTGTTGGACAGCTCGACTGGGCTAATATCTGGTCCGCTTGAGCGGCCGAGCTTCTGGGTTTACCTCTGTGACCAAGATGGTCTGGTACTCCATTTGACCGAGCTAAAGTTGAGCTCGTTTTGCGCGACCGCACTCCCACTTACACTTCCACTTCCTTCTACTGCAGAGTCCAAGGGAACCAATCACCAACACTGAGGCTCTCAAAGGCTGAGTAACCATCAAATGAAAGTTTGCCAAACTAACACAGCCATGCTAAAACTAGCCGACTTCACATGGGGCGTTACCGCTTCCTGGTTGACACGCCTATAGCGATTCTGGTATTCTCTGTTGTTGTTTAACTGTAATCTGGACTCGGTTCCGTAGATTTGCTGTTGTCTTATCCTCATTTCTATCCCTTACTCTTTGTTTTAGAGTTTTGGATTGTGTTGGGCAAGTTGGGAATAAGTTGGTTGTGTTTTAAAACTTAGAATTTTGCCCAGGTTTTGGTCTCTCCGCTCGAGCGGCTCCTTGACGCTCGAGCGGGCATTTGTTGTTGCCTCTCCGCTCGAGCGTGAATTTCCTTCTCTCAGCATTTTTGTCGTCTGCAGAAGATTCTGGGAGGGTGCATCTGGCGCTCGAGCGGATCTTTGGACGCTCGAGCGTAAACCTGTGTCTGACGCTCGAGCGGGGTGTTGTACGCTCGAGTGGACATGCTTTATATCAGTCCGTGAAATCACTTTTTGAATCACTTTTCACTTTTTTTCTCTCTCTCTTACTTTCCCAAAACCGATTTTTGAGAGCTCCTTACTCTAAAACCTAACTTCTCTCTAGGGTTTGATCTAGTAGGAGTGTTTTCCTCACCTTGGGCCTTTGTAAAAAGTGTGTTGATCGTCGAGGGCTTCGTTTTGATCCAAAAAATTTAGAATTTGAAGCACTTCCGAGTTTTGCTCTTCTTCTCCTTGGGGTCTACATTTGAGGTAGGGATTTCCTTGTTTTTTTTCAATACTTCGTCTATAGATAGACATGTGATAGTTTTGTATTGCATGAAAGTCATATCCACGTTGGATTTGTTTGAAATCATGAGAAGGAACCTAGGGTTGGTGGTTTGAAAATGGTTATTTTATCATTGATGGTTGTTTTGGGCTAATTGGAGTGTAAATTAGCATGTTATAGTTGAAAGAAGAAAAAAGCCCTAAATTATATTTTGATTTGGTAAATTAAAATGGAGGGTAGTTAACCTATGTTGTAAATCTCTATTGTTAATGTGAGTTGGGTGAAGGTGTTAATGCCTAAGGGGTTAACTTTGGCTTTGGAATGGTTTTGAAATGAATGTAGTGGGTTAATGTGAGTTATGGCTTTATTATCACCGGAATTGGTTTTGTGGAAACAAAAGGGATGGAGTTGGGTTTGTGAAAACAAAAAGAAATGGAATTTGTTTTGTGAAATGAGAAAAGTATCTTTGATATAAGTATGAAAATTGGATTGTTGTTTCTTGAGTGTTAAATACACACACGTGGGGGTTGTATCTTTAACTACCGTGTTAGTGTTGTTGTTGGGTTTGTGGTCTCATAGTAATTGAGTCTTTTATAGATGTACTAAATACTTGCATCTAGAGGTTTTGTCCTTGGTCATCGGTGGAGGATAACATGGTTGTGTTGAATTGTCGTGTATGCATTATACCATTGTTGATTGAACATTGTATGTGAGGAAGTGCTGAGATACATTATATATGTATACTTGCTCAGGGGAAATTAATTATGTGTTCATATACTTTAACACATTGATTGTATCTTGATGGTTTATGTATATGCGCTATGCATGTTAGTTATGCCCTGTCGTATTTTGGTTGGTGGTGTTATACCTTGCGCTAAAAATCAGAGGTACCGTGACCTTCCAGCTAGCTCCTGGAGAACTGACTACATTGAGAATCTAAGGTACCACACCCTTCTAGCTAGCTCTTGGTAAACTGGTATGTTATTGTGAGAGGTGTATCTTTGGCTTACTACGCACATAGCTGGTAGAGCAAAGTTTTGTTGTTGTTGTTCCATTGTATCTGAAGATATCATGAATTTGGTTGGTTGCAGTTTCGGAGGGCCAAGTTACCTCATTGGTTGATTATATACATGTTAGTGAGTTGTTATCTCCCTTTTTATAAAGGTATGCATGTATAGTTATGATTGTATTGGGAACGAACCAAAATGTCAATTTGTCATTTGGAAAATGGAAGAGAGTAATGGGCTTAGTGAGATTATTTCCTAAGTAATTGTTAATGTTATGAAGGATTGAAGTTAATGGAAGAAAAAGGAAAGATGAATCGCTTATAGCGTTGAATGAAATGGCTGTTTTCGAGGAAGTTCATACTTATGTATATTTTGTATAAACTGTCACATTACTATTCTAGTATGAGATTGGGCATTCACGATCATAGCTACCTGCAAGTTGTTATTGTTAAGGACCATGTTGAGATCCCTACTGGACTATATGTTCATCCCACGTTGTTGAATCTTTTTCAGGTGTTGAGCTGAATGTACTGCAAGATTTGGATCTTCTTATTTATTGGCCACGGGGCCTCTCTTGTATTGGCGGAATGCCATATATGTAAAAGGGTTGCACCCTTCTTCTTGATTCGTTAATGATGTAAGTCCAAGGGCAATTTATTTATTATACTCATGTTGTATTTACTTGCATACGAATGAAAGCAATGTTATTCACTTCTACGAGTTGAATATAAGAGTTTATTTCCGCATGTTATCTCTGAAATGGAATTAAGTAAATGAGATTGGTAATACTTCGAGTAATAAAAAGTGGGGCGTGACAACTTGGTATCAAAGCTAGCCGGGTTTGAATACTTTGGGCTCGTGGGAAGTGGTTTTTACCACAGTGAATTTACTATGTATAGTGAGGACGTTGCATATAGATATCATGAAAGTTAGGACTTGTGTGTTGCACTTATGTGAGCATGGGATTCAGTCTCTCGGGTAGTATTCATAGCCGATGAACTTGCTTTGAGGTTCTTTCGGAAACACGCCTGATCAACGTGGTTTCTGATAGGAATTCCTTGAGAGTTCCGGGATGAGTGGCTATCTTTGTGGACTTGATTCGATTATGTGTTTACATGTTTAGATGATTATATGCAATAGAGATGTATATTTTGTGACTAAGTGAGTCTTGTGACTTAATAGTAGTGGTGTGTGCCTCGGAGAAGGCTATTGTGTTGTGCACTAAGCGTGGTATTTGCTTTTGTGCCTTATAGGATGTCTACACGAGGAAGTAGAGGACGGTTGAGTAGTAGGAGTGTCGGTAGGGGCACAACAGTTCCTTTAGCACCCGCCGTTGCAGCATCGGCTGTCGGCGAGGATGTCACACGTGAGATTGTGAGAGCAGTGCAAGACGCCCTAGCTCGCACTAAGGGCGGCAGCGGGCATGCTCTCAAGCTTACTAAGGAGTTTTTCCGCTCCGGCCCACCAGAGTTTGTGGGGGAGGCTAAACCGTTGGAGGCAGAGAGTTGGTTGGAACATATTACCAAGACTCTTGATATGCTCAGAGTCGAAGAAGAAGAGTTAAGGGTTTCTTTGGCGACTTTTCAATTAAAGGGCGATGCGAGTTATTGGTGGAAGTATGCTAAGAATACTGCAGATAGCACGTGGGTTGCTTTTACCGAGGCCTTTTGGGCCAAGTATTTCCCTTCTTCTGCTCGAGAAAGGTTGAGGGATCAATTTTTGGAATTGCGTCAGGATGATACTCCTGTGGCACAGTTTGAGATGCGGTTTACTAGTTTGTCGAGGTTTGCTCCAGAGTTGGTGGCAATAGAGGAGCGTCGTTGTTATGAGTTTGAAAGGCGGTTGTGTTTTGATATTCGGAAAAAGGTAGCTGGATCCTTTTGGAAGGATTATTATAATTTAGTTGAGGCAGCGGCCCATGTGGAGGCCATGGTTGTGAGTGATGGTCGGGATAGGGAAGAGACCATCTCGGTAAGTCCTTCGGTTCCTAAGCGCTCTAGGCTCAGTAAGGGGTGGAGGTGGAAACATGCTCAGTCAGGGGCTAATTTCTTTCCTTCGCCTGGGGTTTCGGACTCTTCTATTGGGGGGTCCCGGGGGATGCAGATTTCAGACCAGTCTTAGAGTAGGGGGTCTGGTGGTTGTTTTGTTTGTGGTCAGCTGGGCCATGGTAGACGTTTTTGTCCTTTGCGTGTAAATTCTTCGGGTGTTTCAAAACCCAGTCAGACTCAGTTGTACCCGTCCAGTCAAGGACGCTATCGGTATCAGAAACGGGCAGGCCAGGCTTCGAGAGCCTCGCGAGGGGCGACTTATTAGCTAGCCCTGTATTATTACCCTGGAGCGGGAACTTTTGTGTTGTTGACCGGTGATGTATTATATGAATCGTTTTGTTGTTGACCGGTGTATTGTTGGATGCTGAGGCACCATGTTTATGTATCACATATGTATGCATAGTGTTGTTTGTTTAATCCTCATCTATTGGGGAGTATGTATGTAATTTCGAAACCCCTATAATATCTATTGAGAAGTTGTTAATGGGATCAATGATCCTGATATTGTTGCATGCTTGGTATCTGTATGTTGATTAGTGTTTTGGGCTTTGCTAGTTAATGAGTCCGTGGTGACCCCATCGGTTGTATAGGGGTAGTGTTCGCATTGTGATTGGCTACCAATTGTTGGGTATGGTTTGTGAGTGGATTCTGGCAGCATTCTTAAGAGGAAGAACGGGTTGTGTTCTAGGGTGACGAGAATAGCGTTGGTCAAATTGTCCTTCGTGATTGGGTTGTTGTAATTGAGGTTTACTATGTCGGTCTTCGGTCGAGGAGATGAGCAAGCTTGCTATGTAGCCATGGGGAGGGGGGATAGTGATTCCCTTAGACACAGTGTTGATGTGGTTCGATTTTAGGAGATCCGTTGAGATTTCAAAATTTGGGGGTTTGTGTGAGGAACTCCGTGTTTGGGGTTAATGGCACATCAGTGTGTGGATTACTAAGTGTGGAGTTTATTAAGTTGATTAGTCAACTTGTTGGTATCGGGTTTTGGGTTGACATCTGTCACCTTGAGGTTAGTCTCATTTGTTGTAGACTTGTATGTTGATTAGGGAAAACTGAAACTAATCGAACATGTTAGGTCATTAAATCTAACGGTTGGAATAATACATCAAGTTTTGTATTGATTAATTGAACTTGTATATGTTAATTGCTTATATACATTGTTGCGTGTGGGAGGAGATGGAGGATGTACTCCACGGTTTATTGGAAGATGGGGGAAGGACCTCTAAACCGGATTTTGTTTGATTTGATATAGCACTAAAATGTATATCGTTATCAATTATGAAGTATAGAAGTGTTTCTATGTTATATTGATACAACACCAAAATGTGTATCATTTGTGTATTAAGGAGGTATTGTTGATGTGAGATGTGGTCTCTTTTAATTGTTAGCCAGGTTCTGAGCCATGTTTATGATTTTAAATTAGTTAAGTAAAAGAAGGTGGAATGAAATTATAAAATCATGAATTCCTTATGCATTGTGTGTTGATAGCACTGCCGTTATTTCTATTAACAATCATTATAGAAATGCTATGTTTTGTGTTGGTTTTGGCCTCACTGTGTGAGTGATGAACGTTGCTAGTATTGTTTTGAAAGGATATGGAAAACAAAATGGTTATGTGTTTTGGATAACACCGTATTTGTGAAAAATGTTTACAAAACTTCTGAGTTTCACATGGAAAATGCAAGGTTTATTTCGGAATGTCAACATTGAAAATTTGACTATCTTTGTGAAATGTCTTATGAATAAAAAAATGTTTTCCTTATATTAATGCAAAAGATTTGCTTTGATTACCCTTTTATTGGAAATTATGGTTATTGAGTAGTGACTTAGCTTGAAGCGCTAGTCAGATGTTGGTAAATTGTTTCAGGAAGGTTTGGTTTTATTGTAGTTTTTCATGCTTGAGTGTTGTCATTTGGAACGTGTTCCCTTGGTTAGTCTCTTCCTTGGTAAGAGTGAATCGAAGGTTTGTAAGGAGAATAGTTCCTCTCCTAGTACTCGGGTGTTGGTGTTGTGTGATCAGTTGGCCTTATGTTTTGGCATATCCTTAATTTCGGGGACGAAATTCTTCAGGGGGGGGAGGTTATAGCGATTCTGGTATTCCCTGTTGTTGTTTAACTGTAATCCGGACTCGGTTCCGTAGATTTGCTGTTGTCTTATCCTCATTTCTATCCCTTACTCTTTGTTTTAGAGTTTTGGGTTGTGTTGGGCAAGTTGGGAATAAGTTGGTTGTGCTTTAAAACTTAGAATTTTGCCCAGGTTTTGGTCTCTCCGCTCGAGCGGCTCCTTGACGCTTGAGCGGGCATTTGTTGTTGCCTCTCCGCTCGAGCGGTAGTTTGGACGCTCGAGCGTGAATTTCCTTCTCTCAGCATTTTGGTTGTCTGCAGAAGATTCTGGGAGGTGCATCCGGCGCTCGAGCTGATCTTTGGACGCTCGAGCGTGAACCTGTGTCTGACGCTCGAGCGGGGTGTTATACGCTCGAGCGGACATGTTTTATATCAATCCGTGAAATCACTTTTTGAATCGCTTTTCACTTTTTTTTTCTCTCTCTTATTTTCCCAAAACCGATTTTGAGAGCTCCTCACTCTAAAACCTAACTTCTCTCTAGGGTTTGATCTAGTAGGAGTGTTTTCCTCACCTTGGGCCTTTGTAAAAAGTGTGTTGATCGTCGAGGGCTTCATTTTGATCCAAGAAATTTAGGATTTGGAGCACTTCCGAGTTTTGCTCTTCTTCTCCTTGGGGTCTACATTTGAGGTAGGGATTTCCTTGTTCTTTTTCAATACTTCGTCTATAGATAGACATGTGGTAGTTTTGTATTGCATGAAAATCATATCCACGTTAGATTTGTTTGAAATCATGAGAAGGAACCTAGGGTTGGTGGTTTGAAAATGGTTATTTTATCATTGATGGTTGTTTTGGGCTAATTAGAGTGTAAATTAGCATGTTATAGTTGAAAGAAGAAAAATGCCCTAAATTATATTTTGACTTGGTAAATTAAAATGGAGGGTAGTTAACCTATGTTGTTAATCTCTATTGCTAATGTGAGTTGGGTGAAGGTGTTAATGCCTAAGGGGTTAACTTTGGCTTTGGAATGGTTTTGAAATGAATGTAGCGGGTTAATGTGAGTTATGGCTTTATTATCACCGGAATTGGTTTTGTGGAAATAAAAGGGATGGAGTTGGTTTTGTGAAAACAAAAGGAAATGGAATTTGTTTTGTGAAATGAGAAAAGTATCTTTGATATAAGTATGAAAATTGAATTTTTGTTTCTTGAGTGTTAAATACACACACGTGGGGGTTGTATCTTTAACTACCGTGTTAGTGTTGTTGTTGGGTTTGTGGTCTCATAGTAATTGAGTCTTTAATAGATGTACTAAATACTTGCATCTAGAGGTTTTGTCCTTGGTCATCGGTGGAGGATGACATGGTTGTGTTGAATTGTCGTGTATGCATTATACCATTGTTGATTGAACATTGTATGTGAGGAAGTGCTGAGATACATTATATATGTATACTTGCTCGAGGGAAATTAATTATGTGTTCATATACTTTAACACATTGCTTGTATCTTGATGGTTTATGTATATGTGCTATGCATGTTAGTTATGCCCTGTCGTATTTTGGTTGGTGGTGTTATACCTTGCGCTAAAAATCAGAGGTACCGTGACCTTCCAGCTAGCGCCTGGAGAACTGACTGCGCTGAGAATCTAAGGTACCACACCTTTCCAGCTAGCACCTGGTAAACTGGTATGTTGTTGTGAGAGGTGTATCTTTGGCTTACTTTGTTGTTCCATTGTATCTGAGGATATCATGAATTTGGTTGGTTATAGTTTCGGAGAGCCAAGTTACCTCATTGGTTGATTATATACATGTTAAGTGAGTTGTTATCTCCTTTTTTATAAAGGTATGCATGTATAGTTATGATTATATTGGGAACGAACCAAAATGTCAATTTGTCATTTGGAAAATGGAAGAGAGTAATGGGCTTAGTGAGATTATTTCCTAAGTAATTGTTAATGTTATGAAGGATTGGAGTTAATGAAAGAAAAAGGAAAAATGAATCGCTTATAGTGTTGAATGAAATGGTTGTTTTCGAGAAAGTTCATACTTATGTATATTTTGTATAAACTGTCACATTACTATCCTAGTATGAGATTGGGCATTCATGATCATAGCTATCTGTAAGTTGTTATTGTTAAGGGCCATGTTGAGATCCCTACTGGACTATATGTTCATCCCACGTTGTTGAATCTTTTTCAGGTGTTGAGTTGAATGTACTACAAGATTTGGATCTTCTTATTTGTTGGCCACGGGGCCTCTCTTGTATTAGCGGAATGTCATATGTGTAAAAGGGTTGCACCCTTCTTCTTGATTCGTTAATGATGTAAGCCCAAGGGCAATTTAATTATTATACTCATGTTGTATTTACTTGCATACGAATGAGAGCAATGTTATTCACTTCTACGAGTTGAATATACGAGTTTATTTCCGCATGTTATCTCTGAAATGGAATTAAGTAAATGAAATTGGTAATACTTCGGGTAATAAAAAGTGGGACGTGACATGCCGGTCGCACTAGCCGTGTTCCAGGAAGAATACGGCATCTCTGCCGATGTACATCTCAAGCTCGGTGCCGAGGACACAACCCGTTTGGGGCAGACTAGACCAATGCCCTTTCACCGTGCTTTTCATTATCAATGGCGGCCTTTACTTCCCGGTCAATCCTCTAATGTGCGAGTTCCTAAGGCGCACCGGGCTAGCACCAACACAAGTCTCAACCAACACCTACAGAATAATTAACGGGATAGCCGAGCTAAACAGCCGGCTGGGCCTGAGTCTAGGATTAGCCGAGATTCTACGCCAGTACACCCTCGGGCATACAGGCAATGGACTTAACTACTATTTAAAGATTAGGCCGGGCAAGGAAAAGATTGTAACCGGTACCCCAGATAAAGATATGCACAACGATGACTTTTTCTGGGTGTCTGGGAATTATGAAATAGCCGATGTACCCGGCTAGTACATCAACAAGAACTTCGGTTCGACATATAAGCCGTGCTCACTGCTCGGTCAATCCATTTTCCTTCACTGTTCTGTACTAATGTTCTTTCTTCTTTCCCACTTTGCAGCTACCGAAGCCTTGCAAGTAAACTACTATAACCCCAACGAGGCTGCCATCAGAACCGTACTGCGGTATCGTAATCGGGATTGCCACGAACTTCTCAGCCACGTACCGAGCTACAGATGCACAGCTCCCCGCCGGAGTAGAGTTACAGACTTTCTCCGAGCACCGTCTCCACTACCCGATCCAACACTACAGGACGTGCCCCTAATCCGGTTGACCAAAGAAGAAGAGATGGCCAAGCGGAGCCACATCAAGAACCTCATCACCGCCACATCCACTGAGCTGCCAAGATTGCCTCCCCGCGTAGCTATTGCTGGGCAAATAAGTGGGACCGTGGTTGCGTTGGTGTCAACTGCTGCGGCGCAGACCAGCAAGGACAGCCGCCCGAGCCGGGAAAAGGCCTCGGACCGCCGATCCCACAGTCGAGCTTGTTACGAAGCTGAGCACCGAGCAACCGGCGGTCACATTTGAGCCAACACCACCTTGGAAGCCTCAGTTGAAGCACCGGGGTAAGGCGATCCCGGCCAACGTTTCGGTCAAAGGCGACAAAGAACACCTCCTAGCCTTCGACCTGACAAAAGCCCTACTCCTGCCGAGCAACGTGACCGGCAGTGACCACGTGCCCGACACCCGGCTCGTGAAATCCTCGGTCAAGTCTATGACCCGAGTAAGAATTCTGCATACTTTATTCAAATTTTTTTCAAGTGTTTGCACGGTTGGCTTTCTTTATTCAAACTCTCTTCTTGTAGGCCATCCAAAAACAACATCTTGCGATGGAGTGGATTCATAGACTCTGGCAAAAGGCGACCGACGCCGCCAGCCAAGTCGAGCACCTTCAAACCGAGCTGGGGTGGTCGAAGGCTTCTTTGGAGATTGCAAATACCGATAACTCCAAACTGCTCGGCCAACTTGGAGCTATTGAGAAGGAAAGGGACGCTCTCCAAGCCGAGCTGGCAGCGTTGAAGCAATCAAGGGAAGATGAAGTGGATGAGGCAAACAATGAAGGTTTCAAGGAGACCGAAGAAAGCTATACCAAGCAAGTCGAGGCCACCAAGGACATATTCTTTAAGTCCGGCTGGAAGGCTGCTTGCGAACAGCTCGACCAAGGATCTGGGACCGACGTGTTTGCCTCTCCTCCCGCTGCCTTTCTGCCGGCCTATATGGTGCCATATGCGAATGATGTCTTCAGTACCCTGCAAGCTGAGGCCGAGGAAGAAGGCGGGGACAACACCGGGCTGTCTGCCCCACCTTATGTACTACAATTTATCATCAATGAAAAATTCTCATTTTGTTAACTGTTGCATTGCTTGTTGAACTATGTTTCACCAAGTCGGCAGGAACCTTTGACCTAAGCAAAACATTAACTCCTTTAGCCGGGGTAAAGCACCTCGGCTAGAGCCTTTGAGTTGAGAAAATCACCAACTCCTTTAGCTGGGATAAAGCATCTCGGCTAAAGCCTTGAGTAAATCATCAAATCATTTAGTCGGGGTAACTCATCTCGGCTGAAACCTCAGAGTTGAGTAAATCATCAACTCATTTAGCCAGAGTAAATCATCTCGGCTGAAGCCACAGAGTTAAGTAAATCATCAACTCATTTAGCCGGGGTAACTCATCTCGGCTAAAACCTCAGAGTTAAGTAAATCATCAACTCATTTAGCCGGAGTAAATCATCTCGGCTAAAACCTCAGAGTTGAGTAAATCATCGACTCTTTTAGCCGGTGTAAATCATCTCGGCTGGAACCCTTGAGTTTGGCAAATCACCAATTCTATTAACCGAGGTAAATCATCTCGGCTAAAATGCAAGAGTAGGCCCCGAAAACAACAAACTACTTTAGCAAAGATAATTCACTTCTATTATATTGACAAAAAGAGTGTTACATTTGGAAGTGTAGGGAAAACAAATCCTTCCTCAAAAAATTACATAAGAACGACAAATACTAAAAATAGTACAGTTTGAGGTTAGTCGCATTCCATGGCCAGGGTACACCTTTGCCATCCAAATCTTCTAAATGGTATGCCCTCTTGCCCGCTAGACCGGTTACCTTGTAGGGCCCTTCCTAGTTTGCCCCTAGCTTGCCTTCGCCCGGCACCAATGTGTTGCCCATGACCTTTCTTAAAACCCAGTCGCCCACTTTAAACGGTCTAGGGTGCATGGTTTTCTTGTATTTCCTGGACAATTCTTGTTAGTATGCGGCCACGTGGGTCAAAGCTTTTTCTCGGCGCTCATCAACTAGGTCTAATTCCAGGGCGACTGCTTTAGAGTTCAACCCGCGCTCAAAATTTTCACTGTGGATGGTGGGCATGCCGATTTCTAATGGAATGACCACCTCCATGCCGTACGCCAAGGCAAAAGGGGTTTTCGGGGTTGTCCAATATACCCAAAGGACACTTGAGAGTTCCTCGGCCTATTTTCCTTTGGCTTTCTCTAGACTTTTCTTCAACCCATCGAGAATAGTCTTATTTGATGCTTCGACTTGGCCGTTGGACTATAGGTAAGCCGGAGTGGAATTGTAGAATTCGATTTTCAATTCCTCACAAAATCCTCTGAATAAGCGTCCGTCAAATTGGATACCATTATCGAAAATCAGAATCTTTGGGATGACAAACCGCGTTACCACATTCTACCAGACAAACCATTTGACGTCTTTCTCCTTGATAGTCGCTAAGGGCTCAACTTCAACCCATTTGGTGAAGTAATCCGTAGCCGCAATGAAGAACTTCCGGTTGCCTGGTGCCGTTGGGAGTGGTCCCACTATGTCTAGCCCCCACATCGCAAAAGGCCAAGGACTTATGAGGGGAAGAAGTCCTCTGGCTGACTGGTGAATTTGGTGGGCGAACTTCTGGCACTTCTCACATTTTCTAACATATTTTTGAGCATCTACTTGCATGCATGGCCACCAATATCCTTGCGAGATAGCTCGGTGGGCCAAAGATCTCCCCCCGATGTGACTTCCGCATATGCCTTCATGGATCTTGTACAGCAAAACTTCCACGCTGTTTGGGTGTACACACTTGATGTAAGGACTGGTGAATGACTTCTTGTATAAAGCACCAGATGGAGAGAGCCAAAACTGCTCTGACTTCACATGGACTTTATGCGCTTCCTTTTTATCGACCGGAAGGGTCCGTTCTTTTAGGAAGAGGATAACATGGTCCATCCAAGAAAGGCCAAGCTTGGTGCAGAGTACTTCTGTCTACTCGGGTTTCTTAATACTAGGCCTTGGAAGAAACTCAATCAGAAGAGGACTGGGAGATGTTCTGTCGACCATTGAAGCTAGATCGGCTAATTCATCCGCACGGCCGTTTTCTTCACGACCAATTTGTTGGACCCTTATTGCTTGCAATCGCTTGATGTGTTCTCTTACCAGAGCTTGGTACTTGGCCATTCTCTTGTCTTTGGCTTCGTAGGCCCCAAACACTTGGTTGACAACAAGTTGGGAGTCACTATAAACCATCAGCTCGGATGCGCGCAACTGAAGCGCGTTCTTCAGCCCGACCAATAGCGCCTCGTACTCAGCCTCATTGTTTGACGTAGGGAATTCGAGTGTGATAGAGTGTTCGATGGTCAGACCATCTGGCGAGATCAAAACTATGCCCAGCTCAACACTGTGACGATTTGAGGCTCCATCTACAAAAAGTTTCCACATTTCACCGACGAAGAGTTTCCAACAATCTGAGGGGTCCTGGGAGGCTTGAAGGTTGATGGGATCACGGTCGCTCGGCTGTTCGGTTTCAGGTTCACCGCTGTTCGGTTCCACTTCATCCCCCCTCGGCGATGCGGCACTGGACCCAACAAGTTGGTCTGTTATGCCTAAGTCCGTCATCGCGTTGCCGGGCTGCAGCACTATTCTGACATGAGGTTCTATGGACGGGCGTGCAAGTTCCGCGTCGCCAACATCACCCTGTTGTGCAATTTTCGTTGAGCCTTCATTCGCCCCCTCGACTACTGCGGTGAGATCTACCGGGTATACTTGGTGAATTCCAGGCGAGAATTCAGTAACAAAATCTGCCAATGCTATTGTTTTTATGGCCGTTCGGGGTTGAAACTTGACATCAAATTGTCCCAATTCAACCGCCCACTTCAGGATTCGACCGGAGAAATCCGCCTGCACGAACAAGGCTTTGAGGGGAAATCCAGTCAATACGACGATTGTGTGAGCATGAAAGTAGTGCGCCAATTTCCTGGAGGCCATCATCAACGCCAAAGCAAGTTTTTCCAGCGAGAAATACCTCGACTCGGCCGGTAGCAAGGTTTTGCTCACGTAAAAGATAGGGAAATGCTGGATACCTTCTAACCGGACAAGCACCGCACTAACTGCATGCTGAGAAACTGCCAGATAAAGGTAGTGTTCTTCGCCAGGCTTGGGTGTTACCAGTAATGGGGTAGAAGACAAATACGCCTTAATCTCGGCCAAAGCCCTGTCACACTCCTTGTCCCATGAAAACTTGGACTTCAAGGCTCGAAAGAAAGGGTGGCAGCGATCTGATGACCGCCTTATGAATCAGTTAAGCGGGGCGGCCATTCCGGCCGGACGCTGCACGTCCTTTGCCGAGTTGGGCTACTTCAATTCTTGTATGCCTTTGATTTGTGTGGGGTCCGCCTCGATGCCTCGGTTTGTGACTAGGAAGCCTAGGAATTTCCTGGATCCCACACCGAAGGCATACTTTGACGCATTCAGGCGTAGCTTATGCTGTTTGAGAATGGCGAACATCTCGGCTAGGTCAGATAAGTGGTCTGCCTGATGCCTGCTTTTGACCACCATGTCATCAATGTAAGCCTCCATCGTCCGATCTAGCAGAGGAGCGAACATTTTGGTCACCATTCTTTGGAAAGTTGTCCCGGCGTTCTTCAAACTAAAAGGCATGACTCGATAGCAGAATAGTCCCCTTGGGGTGGTGAAAGAGGTTATCTCGTGGTCGGGGCCATGCATGACGATCTGATGATAACCGCGATAGGCATCTAAGAAACTGAGCCTGTTATGCCCGGCCGTAAGATCCACCAGTTGGTCTATTCTGGGCAGAAGAAAGCTGTCTTTAGGGCAAGCTCGGTTGACAGTCTTATAGTCAACGCAAACTCGCCACTTCCCATTCTTCTTGGATACTACGACCGTGTTTGAAACCCACCGAGGGTAGTGCACTTCCTGGATAGCCCGTGCTTCTAGCAGGTTCCTTACCTCCTCCGCGACTACCTCGGCGTGATGAAAAACCGATCTCCTCGTTCTTTGAATGACAGGGCGTGCATCCGGGAAGACATTGAGTTGGTGGCAAATAAAGCTTGGGTCAACGCCGGGCATGTCGTACGGCGTCTATGCCAAGACTTCGATATTCACCAGCAAGAAATCCACCATCTCAGTTCTTACTTGGGCGGTCAGGCTTAACCCTAGCAAAAAGAACTTGTTTGGACTCTCGGCGTCGATCCGCACTTCCACTAATTCTTCAACAGCCTTGTCCTCGACCTTGGCACCCACATCATCAAGGACACCCTGGTCTTCCGGACCTTCAATCATTTGGACGAAGCCTTTGGCAGCTCAGCTCCCGTTTACTACCACGAAACATTGTTTCGGCATGACTTGATCGCCCCAAATTTCCTCAACTTCCCCCATAGCCGAGGAGAATCTCATAACCTGGTGATAGGTTGACACTACCGCCTGCATGGCATGAAGCCATCCTCTACCCAAGATCAGGTTGTATGCGGACGGCACTTTCAATACCTAGAACTCCACCTGCTTGACAACGGATCCGGCTTTGACTGGTAAAATTACCTTTCCCATAGGCCACTCCGGTTATGAGTTGAAACCAATTAGCGGCGAAGTTGCCGGAGCCAAGTCTGTATCCCGGAGTTTGAGTTACTTGAACGCGTCGTAGTACATAATCACTATCGAGCTTCCTTGGTCAATCAAGATGCGCTTGACATCGATGTCTCTGACGCAGAGGGTGACTACTAGGGTGTCGTTGTGCGACGTTTGAATGCGCTCTAGGTCTCTAGTTGAGAAGCTAATCACATCTTTCTCCTTGGTCTTCCCCCTTTTGATCGCGGGCTGGACTGACAACACTTCCCTCATATGCTCTGCCTTTTTGATCATTCCTCAAAACTCGCATACTCGCACCGGTTCCACTATGCCGTGGATCACACTAACCACTCCTTGAGGAGGCGTCTCTAAGTCATCTGAACCACTCGGATCAACCGGGGTGGGATGCGCTGCTCTGATGCCCCCATCAATGTAAAGGTCCAAGTGACCGGCTGTGACTAACTCCTCCAAGTGTTGCTTCAAAGGGAAACAGTCCTCTGTGCGGTGTCCACGCTCCCTATGATATGTGCAGTGGTACTGCAGATTGAAGCCCTTTTGCACATCACCTAACTTAGTAGGAAACCGAACGTAATCTTCGTCGCGAATTTCACTAAGTATGCGATAGATTGGAATCTTAAATACCGTGGTGATGCCCGTCCGAGCCTTCAACCTTCTGTTTGCATCGGCTGCGTCATCACGGGGATATTCTGCTCGGTCATTGCGGCGACCTCTGCCCCGGTTTCTATGATTCGATCCACGGTCAGATTCCCCGGTGCGATCATTTAGACGGTTAGTCTCTTATCCAACCACGTGCACCTTGCCAGCCGCCCTGTTGTCTGTTACCACCGGATTTGTCTTCGCGGTGGATGCCGCCGCATCATCCTCTACTTGGAGGTGCTCATTGATACGTTGCATTAGTTGCCCCATGGACGCCGGCTGGTTCATTGTAAGTGAGTCCCTCAGTCTATTCCCGACCGGGAGACCGTGCTTATATTGGGTGATTGCCAAGTTGATCAGGCAATCTAGGATCTCGTTGAAGGTTTCCTAGTACCTAGAGTTGTATGCCTTGAGGGTGTCACTCGACTCCATCTTGACACTCAAAAGGTGGTCCACTTCCTTTGGCGTTTTGGTGTTGATTTTGAAACGGGTCATGAATGCTTCCGCCAACTGCTGCCACCTCTCAATGCTTTCTTCTAGGAGTCTCTCAAGTCATTTCAAGCCCAGTTCGCCTAAAATGCATGTACGGGTCACTTTTTCGGTCATAAAGTGTAAACTTGGGCTGGTGAAATCCCGTTGGGAGCGGCGTGGTCTCTATTTCAAGGGAGAAGGGGAAAGCGTTCAGCCTCGCCAAGTCAGTGTCCAAAGGAACTGGTACGGCCAAACGGGGCAGCGACATCATAACTTCCTCACTATGGTGACCTCCGTAAGATAACCGTTGGAGCGCCGACACCCTTTCAACCTCCCGTTGGCGAGCTCGCTCCTTCAAGACGTCCTTCAAGTCCTCTGAACGGACGGAGTAGGAATATCTCGAAGTGGTCGACGGACGTGAGGGATGGTAGGTACTATCTTGTGCGCTAGACTTCTCTGCAGAAGTGTCTAAATCCCCACCTCTATAACTTCTGGTGATAGAAAGGGAATGCGTGTGCTGCTGGCTCTAGCTGCTTGAGCGGTGGGGATGGGTGCGCTCACTATGGTCTCCCACTCTAGCTACACCCTTTCCTTTGACCTGTCATTTGAGAGCTTACATCTCTGCCGCCATTCTCTGGATGACGGTGTCTTGGTCACTTAACTTGTGCTCCAGACGTCGAGCATGCGATTCTCTTCGCCGCTGGTGTCCCTCTGGGCTCCGTGAGCGACCAAAACTTCTGGCGCGCTTATCACGTGCATCTCTCAGGAGTCCTCCTAGGGAAGTCTCCAAGTCCGCCATGTTCGAAATGGCAGGAAGTTCGTCTCTCCATCTGGCTGACTCCGGGGTAACACCGTCGAGGGCAGACAACGGTATTTTGTCGTTGTTTGCCATGGAAGGTGATCAGATTAGCTTGGAAGACAAGGTTATGTTTGCAAATGGTTCCTACAAACGGCGCCAATTGTATGGGGAGGAGATATTCGTTGCTGTTCGTACTCCTTTCGTCTAAGCTTCGAGTCTATCCGATCAACCTGAAAACACAACGGCAGTGAGCTACCGCGGTGTGTCGCCGAAAAACCCCTCCGACAGTCTAGTTAGCACACACTCAGAGAGAGGGAGAGAGAGAGAAAGCTGAATGAATGTTAAGTTTTCTCTCACCAAATGATGTTCCATCCCCAGCATGGGGGGCGCAATCATGCTTATATACTTTCTATGCTCATCTCTGTATCCATTCGCTTATTGACACGTGGAGCTGCTCTCCCATCCGTCAGCGCAAATCTAGCTAAGCACCACTTACTCAAACCGCCAGACAACATTAGCGGGAATGGGGCAGCCCGGCGACCTCACCTCGGCCTCCTACGACCGTGCTATGTAACGAGCCTGACAGCACCACTCACCGAGCTCCATCACAACCGAGCTCAATAGCATTCCGGTACGACTGAGCTCCAGACAGATTAGGCCGGTATTCAGAAGACTCTTCCCCGAGCTAAATGTGTGAACCACGTAACCCGGGTTGGCCGACAACCACTTCGGCCAAGTTAGCTCAGCCTAAACTTGGAAGCAGGGACTTGACCGAGCAAACCTAACCTAGACAGGCCCAAGTTAGCTCGGCCCAAACGTGGGACCTGGGCCTCGACCGAGCAAACCAACTCTGGAAAAGCCCATGCTAGCTCGACCTAAACATGCTCAGACCTCTCTCTACCCGGCTTCTACCACGGCCCAAAGCCAGTTTATAAATCTCCCTCACAACGGCCTTATCAGCATCCAATCATAAAATTGACTTGATTTTGTGTTACATGGAATTTTTAGGAATTTATGGTGGGTTTAATTGAAATTCGATTCGGAACGAATTAATTAGAATTAATAATACACGTTTGCTTAGCTTAAGCCAAGTATATAAGCCTTCATAATTGAGCCTATATAAGGCATATGAGACTTCAAGACTACACTTTATATTCTCATTTTTTTTTCTCTTTGAGCTTCCAACGCGATAGAGAGAGAGAGAGAGAGTGAGAGAGAGTTGAATTCAAGAAGGAAATGAAGGAATTGCTAGGGAACTGAAGGGTAATTGGAGAATTGAGTTAGAACTCACTAAGAATTCAAAGAATTGAGAACTTTAGGTAAGGTTTTCATTCCTTAAGCTTATGTTTGACTCCCCCATACAAGAATTCAAGAAAAGTTAGAGATGTAGAACAATGATTGAGCTAGAATTGATGCATTAAAGCCATACCATGCATGCATGCACTTTCATCACATTTTTGGGCTGCATTTCAAGTAATTCTCACATGCATGTACCAAGTCTATCTTAGTTTTGAGAATTCATCTTGTTTTCTATCTAATTGCCTCATTTGATCATGATTTGGAAGCTTTGAAGTCAAGAACTTCTATGCATGTCATGTTTTCAACATTTCAAGTTTGAGTTTGAGTTTGAGCAATTCACATGCTTTTGGGCCTTGATTTTACGAAATTGCTTTCATTTCAAGAAGTTTTATAAGTTATATATGTGTTTTCTTAACTTTAGGCTCAAAAAGATGTGTTTTGAAAGGTTAAAGTTGGGTTTTCAAGCTTGGAGGTGAATCTGGAAATTCCAAAATTTGACCTCACTGCTCGAGCTACAACTCCTGTGCTCAAGCGACCACCATTGTTTTTACACCTCCGCTCGAGCGACCTAAAGTTGGCTCGAGCATTAATTACATGCTCCTGGAAGTTTTCATGTTTTGCAAACCGCTCGAGCGACAAGAGTTACGCTCGAGCGAAGACTTCAGTCTCATGCTCGAGTGACCGTTAAGCGTGAGTCGAGAAGAAAAATCAAGCAACCAATACTTTTTCTAAGTTTACAGACCGCTTGAGCGACCGAAGTTGCGCTCGAGCGACCACTCACATTTTTGAGCCTCCGCTCAAGCGAAGGAAGTTGCGTGTAGTGACCCTGAATTTTTGTAAGTCATTATTTATTATTATTACTTTATTTTATTTGTGGATTTATTAATTACGTGACTACATGAGAATTTAATGTGATATTTAATTAAATATAATTAATTTGAATTTTTTTTTTATATTTATATATATATATTAATCTTATATTCATATCTATATATGTTTATCTTTATGTGTATATATATAATATTATATAAATGTCTATTAGGTTGCATTACAGAGAAAAAAAAGAAAAGAGATGAGTAGCTACCACGGCAAAGAGAGAGAGAGAGAGAGAGAGAGAGAAAGAGAGAGATTAATCAAAGAAAAGAGGGTCTATGTGTGAGAAACCAGTGAGAGAGAGAGAGAGAGAGAGAGAAAGAGAGAGATTAATCAAAATAGAGAGATGGTGCAAGAGAAGAAAGAAAAAAAAAAGAAGAAAGGAGGTTAGGGTTTTGTTTTGGTGGCTTTATTAATTCTTTAAATTTTTTTTTGGTCTTCAAAAAAATATAATGAGTACAAAATCCACTTCTCTTGATTTATGTTTAATTCGTTGTTTTTATTTATTTATTTTTATTTATTTGATGTTAGTTTGATTTTGTTTTTACATGAAGATGATAGATTGATTTTAATTATTTTGATTAGTTGTGTATATCAGGTTTAGGGTTTTTATATGTATTTATTTTATGGTTGTAATCACACTCAGGGTTATATAAAATTAAAATAAACTTAGAACCTATAGATAAATTCTTTATACTCCACCATGACTCCGTGGATTGTTGTTTCATTTGAGTGTTGGTGAGAAAGAGTGTATAAAAGAAAATTGAGGATTATGAGATTTATTTTAATGCCTTACGCTTGGCATTATTATATTTGTTCTCATGAGTAGATGAGAGATTGTGTATATATATATTGTTGTCTCGTTCTCATTAGTAGACGAGTGTTTTGATTTACGCTTGTACATATATGCTAACCATCCGAGGAGTGTGAGTCAAACTCGGGATGATATCCCCATGCAAGTTTGGCATTGGAGCGGTGTTAGGTTTACGGGAGGCACATAGGATATATGTGTAGGCCGGAAGTGAAGGGCCGAAGTGGTGGAGTTAAGGTACAAAGAATTTAATTATGAGTTTATTGGTATAATGTGAATTGTATTGATTTGTTCATGTTGAAAAATAGTAAACGACCTCGATAAATTATGAAATTTGAGTAGAGGCATGTATACGTGATTCTAGAGAACTTTTGTGTTTTAACTTTTTATTAAAAAGATCGATTAGAACTTATAATCGGATGATCTTGGTTATAATAGTTTTTATTCATTTTAGCAGTGCAGACTTTAGATGTTGTTTAATCCACGAAACAAGCTCATGTTTTATTGGTTTCGCGAAAAATGAAGTAAAACATTATTCTAAACACTTTTCATGTTTTGAACTTTTCTAAAAAAAATCATCTTAAGATAGTTTCTTTTCGTTTTTAGCTTCAGATTTTCCGATTGAATTCTGTCTAGATTCTTCTATCTAGTTTTTCTCTCAACCTGTTCAGTTTCTACTAAATTCGTTCACATTATGTTTTAGGAAATTTAATTCTATACAACTTTTATTCTTTGAGTTTTGGTCAATTCAAATTATTTAAGCATGAAACGGTGCATTTTTATATTTCTTCAGCAATTTACTTATGATTAAATGATACTAACTTCTTCTTTTTTTGTGTGTAGAATGGCGGGTCTTACTAATTTTTTATGCAGGGCTGACCCACCATTTTTTTATGTTTATTTTATTATTCTATACTCAATTTATATTTAGTTGTGTACGGGTAAGAAACTAAATGTCATCGTATCTCAAGAAACTACTCATTTATCTCGGTGCGGGTGGAACTACTTATCTTGTCCCGTAAAAAGAATTACATGTAATTTTGTTTGTGTCTGGTAGACACGTAGGTGTCAAATATTTGTACTCATACCAATATACTTGTATACTGACCCGTTTTGTCTCTTGGCATCTCGGGTACATTCTATTTGAGTGCAGTCGAGCTTTCTTTGCAGGATTAGTTGGGACTACGGTGGTGAAGAGAAATAACTATAGTTGTTGGACATGTCGTTTGGACTTCTTTTGTTTTCTTGAGCTTAGGGTTGATATTAGTTTATGTATTTATTATTTTTTTTATGACCATAGTATTTTGATAATTTGGCATGATTTGTAACTTTACATTATTTAAGTTATTTTGACTATTTATTGTTACTTTAATGTTTGATGTATTGGTTAGTTATGAAATTATGGTGGATGGTTTGGTTGTCGTTTTGTTAGTTTTTTTTTTTTTTTTTTTAATCCCTTGTAATCTTTTTAGCATAGAATTTATTTAAACCTTATGGAGATGAGAACGTTAAGGATTTGTGTAATAATCCGACTCTCTCATCTGCTTTGATTCCCTAATTATATGTGTGATTATGTGTTTGATGTGAAATTACATGTTTAAATGTGTGAATTCTATATTTTTGAACGTGTATCTGTCGATTATAAGAACATCTGTTGAAATTACAACATTTGGACTAAAAATTGAAAGCCTTAGAGGTGCGATAAACCGAAATTGACTTTACAATTATGATTAGCCTGATTTTTAGAACATAATATGAAGTTTTGTAAAAATTTGATTCATAATGAATTAATTAGCTCGATTTGGCTAAAACCCCTAGAGTTAACACTTTTACACTGAAATTAACGACTTTAATGAATTCAGAAACCGAAATTGAGCACATGAATATGCTAATGAGAATTTTTAGAGCCATTTGGGAAGTTTAATTGAAAATTTATTTAATCTGATTCGTTAAGGCTTGTTTGGCAAGCATTTTAGCTATATACATATATATGTGATATAAGCCCCTTTTGAGCTCATCTCCTCTCATTTTGGTGAGTGGAGAAATCTGGAGAGTCACCCAAGAGAGAGAAAGAAAAGAAGAGAATTCAAGTTAAGCTTGGAGATTTGAAGAGTGATTTAAAGATTGGCTCAAGGTAAGTGTTAATCAACCCAAATCCTTACAATATTTCTTCAATTGCTTGGAATCAAGTCTTAAAATGAAGTTTCTTACATGTATATGAGTTAGGGTTATGGGTTATGGTCTTAACTTAACCAATTTTATGAAATTGAAGCTTGAGTTTTATATCATGAAAAGATGAAGAAGAAGAAGGGATATGAAAATTAGAGTGTAATGTTAGTGTAATGTTTGTATATATATATCATGAAAAGATGAAGAAGATGAAGGAATATGAAAATTAGAGTTGTATATGCAAAACTAAAAGAAATTTTGATCTATTTAAGCTTGAGTTTTATGCTTGTTATGTTCATATGTCATGTTTTTGGAAGTAAATTGCTTGAATTAGAGCCTTGGCATACCTTTGGAAAGGTTAATTTTGTTGAAGTTTCGGACTGCTCAAACAGAGCCCAGGACCGCACGTGCAGGGCTCATGGCCACATGTGCAGGATGCATGGCCGCATGTGCGGGGCTCATAGCCGCACGAGTGAAAAGCAGGGGAGGCAGACTATGCAGTTTGAAATAAAAACATGTGCGGTGGGGGACTTCCTCACATGCGACCAGTGGAAAAAAATTCTGTCAACTTCTTTTGCTCTTTTTAACCCTCTGAAATTGTTAATGTGTCCATTTAATCCCTCTGAAATTGTTATCCCTGAGACCGTTGTGTATCATGTTGGGCTCGAGGCCGTTGTGCATTATGTTGGGCCTAAGGTTCTTCCATCTTATGTTGGGCCCTAGGTCGTTCCGTCTTACGTGGGCCCGAAGCCGTTTTGGAATATGATTATGGAGACATGCATACGTTAGATAAATATTCTCCAAGACATATGCCCATTCACCCGAACCTCCTTACATTATTATTATTCACTGAGCCTTGCTCACTCCGTTTTTATATATGTTTATATAGGTGATCAACTTGGAGGGCAGCCCTAGGTCGGCCTTAGGAAACTTTTGATGGACTGGTTTTGTTAAGCCTCCAAAGTGGAGCCCTTGCCTTTTAGAGTTGCCGTGTTGCCTAAACACTTGTGAATATGTAATTTTTGGATTGCTAACGTACATGATTTATACTTGTACATATGAACTGTGTATATGAACCATCTGAATATGATGTTTAATGATCTTGGCATTTAAGCACTGCTCAATGGACGTTTTTCTATTTATTTGTTTTCGCTTAAGGCCCCGTAATTGAATAAATAGTTTTGAATTTTGTCTTTGAGGCCTGAGTGCAGGCCGGTCATGACCTAAACTTTTAGGAGCGGGTTTGGGTCGTGACAATTTGGATGATGAAATATTGATTGGGGTTTAGTCCTAATTTAATATTTAATTGTTCAAATTTTGGGCCGTGACATTGTGCTAGAGCAAGGCCCCTATTTTCAGCAATTTGACTAAATGTTGAACAACATGTTTTGACATTCTCATTGCATCCTAGGTATTCCTAGGCCAAGATTAAGACATAATAATGAGGATCAAGACTAGAAACACACTAAGAACGAAATAAAATAAGTTATATATGATCCAAGCATGTGTTTCAGTATATGTACATGTTATGTTTGCGTAGGTCACGCACCGTGAGCTTGTGATCCATTGGTTTGCTATCAAGCTATCTATGAGTAATAACTTAATAAAGCTATGTTCGACATGAAATACTTTTTGAATATTATGATATGATATGAACTGTTTTTGAATGATACAAAAGGCTATTTTGTGATTACATGAATGATGATCCAATTTGTATTTGTGGTATTCTTAGTAGATGCCCTCGCCCAAGGGACATAATATTGTGACTTATGGTCACGAGGCCCTCGCCCGAGGGAGCCAATAATGTGGCATAGGCTCTCGCCCAGGGGAAACAATACCGCGGCACAAGGCCTTGCTCGGGGGAAACAATACAGTGGCCTACGTTTGTTATATGACTCCCGGTACCAGAGGTTCCAATATAGAACTTAATATACTTGACCAAAGAGATATGTTAAATGCGAACGGATACACCACGCATGATATGAATATGCTTATGACTCTATTTCTAATACCAATATTTCTGTTCAATAAGAGATTTGAAAGTTATATCTGTAATAGATACCATTCATTAAACCCCTTTACTCTGTTCCTATTCACTGAGCTCCAGCTCACTGTACTATATATGTATGTAGGTGACCAGGCTCAGAGTTAAGGACCTGGAGTCTCAATCGAGTCAGCCAGTTGTTGTGCCTCCCGAAGAGGTTCCCTTTTGTAGCTCACACATGTTTGAGACTTTGTTTTCTTTTGGAAGTTAAACAAGTTTTATGTTTATGTGTATATTTGTAACGAATGTGTATGGCGTCATGCTTATGTATATAAAGTTTTTGGAATTACTGTCTCATGTATGTGTACATAGCTCAATAGACTATACATTTTCTATATTTGCTTTTGTAGCCTCTTACATTTTATGATATTCAAGTCAGAGGCCTTTGGTAATCCAAGGATTACTGACTGGTTACGACGCTAAACCAATAGGGGTGGGTTGGGCCGTGACAGAGTGGTATTAGAACACGTGTCATACTGCACACACAAGTCCATATGAACTATAAGATGTCTTAGAAAAGAATTAGGGTTTCATTTGCATATGTGAGTGTGTGTGTTAATTTCTGTAACTATGAAAACTGAATCTAATCATGCACACATGAAATTGAAACGAATGAACTGGGAGTGAATGTCCCAAACATTGTGAAAAGAACTATTTGCCTATTTTATCAGTGCTTTGTTTACCTATAGCAATGGAAAATACAATAAGCAACGGAACAACTAAATCTTCAAAGGCTCGAATGAGCCGAATGGAACAGATGCTCGCAATCCTAACTAAAACAATGATACAACAGCAAAGCCAACAACCTTCGCCTCCACTGCCCCCTCCGATCCAAGTTGAACCGGATTACAATGACATCATAAACCTAACTCAGAAGTTCATGAAGATGAAACCGCCAACTTTCTTAGGTGGTGTTGAACCATTGAAGGAAGAGACATGGTTACTTGAGATGGAAAAACTATTTGAAGTATTTCCCTGCTCTGAGACTCAGAAGGTTCTCTTAGCCACCTACACCTTGAAAGATGAAGCCTGAAGATGGTGGTTACTCATCCGAAATAGTAATGGGACCATGACATAGCCACAATTCAACGAGATTTTCTACAATAAACACTTTCCTTAGTTCTTTTGGGACCGAAAGTTTCTGAATTCCAAGAACTTAAGCAAGGGAAGATGTCCGTAGTCAAGTACGAGGCGAAGTTTACAAAGTTAGCTAGATTTACTCCTCATATGGTCGACACAGATTACAAGAAAGCTCAAAAATTTGAAGGGAGATTAGACCTGGATGTGTATGACCGAGTAGGTGTACTGAAATTACCTGTATATGTAGAAGTACTTAATAGAGCATTGATAGCGGAAGCCATTTTGGCGACAAAGAAACAAGCTATAACTCCAACAACTGAATGGAGAGGTAAAAGATTCGAGTTTAATTTCAAGAAGGGTCGGTTATTTTTAAAGAAGCAAAACACGGGATCCTCTACTAGCTCTAGTCAGAGTAGTGGATCTATTCCAAACTGTTCTGATTGTGGAAGAAAGCATAGATGAGTATGTTACTATGCATCTGGTGCCTATTACCAGTATAGCAAAGTTGGCCATATGATGAAAGATTATCTACTTGGGTCTGAGAATGCCAATCGCCCTGCAGCAAGTTCGACTGGGTCTGCTTTGGTGGTAAGCTCAAATACAAGAACTAATGCCAGGGATAACGCTGGAAATGAAACGTTAACGCAAGGGAGAGTGTTCGCACTAGTGCCTGGAGATGTACAGAACACCAAATCTATGGTGTTAGGAATAATTTCCATTTGTGCCCAAAATGCATATGTCTTGATAGATTCTGGTTTTACACACTCATTTGTGTCGCATGTCTTTTCTCGAAAATTAACCAGACCTTTAGAATCCATGAATTATTTATTGTCTATATCTACGCCATCTTGGGGTTCTATGGTATGTGCATATGTATATCCAACATGTGATATTGTGATTGGTGATGTGATGTTGTATGTTGACTTATTGCCTTTGGGAATTGATCATTTTGACTGCATATTGGGTATGGACTGGTTAATGAAGTACTGTGTGACTATTAACTGTGTGAATAAATTTGTTGTATTTCGTCTACCTAGTTTACCTATGTTTGTGTTTACTTGGAATGAGGTAGTTCCTCCCCCATACTTGATTTCCGTGATGAAAGTTGTTAAATTGCTTAGGAAGGGATATAGGGTTTACATGTGTTATGTTTTGACTGAGAGTTCTGATAATTTGAATGTGGATATTATTCATGTTGCTTGTGAATTTCCCGATGTGTTTCCGAATGACTTGCTTGGAGACCTAGTTGATAGGGAAATTGAGTTTACCATTGAAGTAGCACCTGGAGCATTACCTATTTCTAAGACTCCTTATAAAATGTCGACTTCTGGACTAAAAGAATTGAAAACTCAAATTCAGGAACTGTTAGACAAGAAGTTTATTCACCCAAGCACTTCACCATGGGGTGCTCCAGTTTTGTTTGTCAAAAAGAAAGATGGATCTTTAAGGTTGTGTAGAGATTATCGGGAATTGAACAAAGTGACTATCAAGAACAAATACCCACTACCCTGAATAGATGATCTCTTTGACCAACTCTAGGGAGCAGAAGTGTTCTCAAAGATAGATCTTAGAACCGGGTATCACCAGTTAAAGATTAAAGCAGAAGATATAGAGAAAACTACATTCAGAACTAGATACGGGCACTGTAAATTTTTTGTAATACCATTTGGGGTAACCAATGTGCCTACGATACTTATGGATTTAATGAACAAGGTATTCAAACAATTTCTCGATGACTTTATAGTTGTGTTTATTGATGTCATCTTGATTTATTCTAAAAGCATGGAGGAATATGAAAGTCATTTGAGAACTGCTTTACAGATTCTGAGAGAGAAGAAATTGTATGCAAAGCTTTCTAAATGTGAGTTTTGGCTTGACAATGTAACATTTTTGGGACATGTAATCAACAAAGACGACATCTCAATGGATTCACAAAAAATTGAGGCCATTGTAGGCTGGCTAAGACCAACCAATGTGATAGAAATCAGAAGTTTTCTAGGGCTTGTTGGCTACTACCGTGGATTTGTGAGAGATTTCTCTAAGCTTACTATGCCATTGACACAGTTGACCTAGAAAAATGTATCATTTGATTGGAATAATCAAAGAGAGTCTGCCTTCCAAGAGCTAAAGACCAGGTTAGTAACAGCACCAATTTTGACTTTGCCTAATGATACTGATGGATTTCAAATTTATAGTGATGCTTCGTACAAAGGTTTGGGGTGTGTGTTAATTCAAAATGAAAAGGTGATTGCTTATGTTTCTCGGCAACTTTGCCCTCATGAAAGGAACTATCCAACACATGACCTTGAATTAGCAATTGTGGTGTTTGCCCTAAAAATTTGGCGACATTATCTGTACGGTGTAACTTGTGAGGTGTATATGGATCATAAAAGCCTAAAGTATTTCTTCACCCAAAAATAATTGAACATGAGACAAAGGAGATGGCTTGAATTGATCAAGGATTATGATTTGTAGATCTTGTACCATCCAGGGAAAGCCAATACTGTTACAGATGCCTTGAGCCAAAAGTCTATTAGAAATTTGTCATGTTTGCTTACTGGCCAAGAAAAATTATTATGTGACCTGGAGAGGAATGAAATTCAAATAGTTCTACGTGAACAAGGAGGAATTCTAGCCACTATTTTTGCCTAACCTGCAATAATTGAATATGTGAAAGAGAAACAGCTAGAAGATGAGTTTTTATGGAAGATTACTAATGAAATGGATTCAAGACTGAGGCCCGAGTTTGTATTTGAGAACAATGTGTTGAAGTTCCAGAATAGACTTTGTGTACCAAATTGTTTAGATTTGAGGAAACGTGTTATGACTAAAGCTCACAATTCTAAATTTGCTATGCATCTGGGGAATACGAAGATGTACTATGACTTGAAACAAAATTTTTGGTGGCTGGGAATGAAGAAGAGCATTGTTGATTTTGTGACTAGATGCTTGCATTGTCAACAAATTAAAAATGAACATCAATGACCCGCGGGATTACTACAACCGCTTCCAATACCGGAATGGAAATAGGAGCACATTACTATGGACTTCATTGTGAGATTGCCTCGCTCTTCTCGAGGTATGGATTCTATTTGGGTCATCATTGATTGTTTAACTAAATCTGCTCATTTCTTACCTGTGAAAGCTTTTTATAATGCAGATAAGCTAGCTAACCTATATATAAATGAGATTGTGAGATTACACGGTGTGCCAGTGTCTATTGTATCTGACAGAGATCCTAAGTTCACTTCAAGATTCTGGCAGAGTTTGCAACAGGCTTTAGGGACAGAACTGAGATTAAGTAGTGCTTATCACCCACAGGCAAACGGCCAATAAGAAAGAACAATACAAACTTTGGAGGATATGCTTAGAATGTGTGCCCTAGATTTCCAAGGCAATTAGGAGACCTACTTACCATTGGCCGAATTTATGTATAACAATAGCTATGACTCAAGTGTTAGGATGGCTCCTTATGAAGTTCTATATGGAAGGAAATGTCGTTCTCCGATTCGTTGGACCAAGGTAGGTGATAGACCTTTGTTGGGACCAGAACTTGTGCAAAAAATGACAGAAAATGTGAAATTGATTCAACAAAGATTAAAAACTGCACAAAATCGCCAAAAGAGTTATGAGGATATCTGAAGAAGAGATCGGGAATATGAAATTAGGGATCATGTCTTTATCAAAGTAACTCCTATGAAAAGCCAAACGTGATTTGGTGTAAAGGGCAAGTTAACACCGAGATATGTTGGGCCATATGAAATCCTTGAAAAGATCAACCCAGTGACGTATCAGGTAGCCTTGCCGCCGGTCATGGAACATATGCATAATGTCTTTTATGTCTCAATGCTTCGGGAATATTTACGAGATCCATTCCACGTGATTGAGCCAACTCATGTGCTTCTGAAAGATGACTATACATATGAAGAGAGATCAATTCAGATTATACATCGCAGAATTAAGAGATTGAGGAATAAAGAAATACCATTAGTAAAAGTTGATTGGCAGAACCACAGAGGGACCTATGCAACTTGGGAGACTGAAGAAGATATAATGAAAAGATGCCCTGACTTGTTCCCGTTGGACCCGGTATTCTTTTAGAATGAAGGTAATTCGAGTTTGGAGGACCAAACTCTTTAAGGGGGGAAGACTGTAACAACCCCGACCTATGATTAATTATTAAACCATGATGAAGGATGCCTAATAAGTGATTAAGAGAAAATTCTACATTAATTGCATGTGTGAAATTCTATTTGTTTAACGTAGAAATATTTGTTCGTGTTTCCGTTTGGTTTTGTGAATTGACAGCCTTATCGGCATCTGATCATGAAATTGACTTGATTTTTGTGTTATATGGAATTTTTAGGAATTTATGGTGGGTTTAATTGAAATTTGATTCGGAACGAATAAATTAGAATTAATAATACCCATTTGCTTAGTTTAAGCCAAGTGTATAAGCCTTCATAATTAAGCCTATATAAGGCATATGAGACTTCAAGACCACACTTTACATTTTTTCTTCCTCTTTGAGCTTCTAACATGAGAGAGAGAGAGAGAGAGAGAGGGAGAGAGAAAGAGAAAGAGTTAAATTCAAGAAAGAAATAAGGAATTGTTAGGAAATTGAAGGGTAATTGAAGAATTAAGTTAGAACTCACTAAGAATTCAAGGAATTAAGAACTTTAGGTAAGATTTTCATTCCTTAAGCTTATGTTTGACCCCTTTATACAAGAATTCAAGAAAGTTAGAGATGTAGAACAATGATTAAGCTAAAATTAATGAAGCCATACCGTGTATGCATGCACTTTCATCACATTTTTTGGTTAAATTTCAAGTAATTCTCGAATGCATGTACCAAGCCTATCTTAGTTTTAAGAATTCATCTTGTTTTCTATCAAATTGCCTCATTTGATCATGATTTGGAAGCTTTGAAGTCAAGAACTTCTATGCATGTCATGTTTTCAACATTTTAAGTTTGAGTTTGAGTTTGAGCAATTCACATGCTTTTGGGCCTTGATTTTACGAAATTGCTTTCATTTCAAGAAGTTTTATAAGTTATATATGTGTTTTCTTAACTTTAGGCTCAAAAAGATGTGTTTTGAAAGGTTAAAGTTGGGTTTTCAAGCTTGGAGATGAATCTGGAAATTCTAAAATTCGACCTCACCGCTCGAGCTACAGGTCCTGTGCTCGAGCAACCACCTTTGTTTTTACACCTTCGCTTCAGCGAACTAAAGTTGGCTCGAGTGTAAATTACATGCTCCTAAAAGTTTTCATGTATTGCAGACCGCTCAAGCGACAAGAGTTGCGCTCGAGCGAAGACTTCAGTCTCACGCTCGAGTGAACGTTGAGCGTGAGTCGAGCAGAAAAATCAAGCAACCAATACTTTTTCTAAGTTTGCAGACAGTTCGAGCGACCGAAGTTGCGCTCGAGTGACCTCTCACATTTTTTAGCCTCTGCTCGAGCGAGACCCCTGTTTTCAGTAATTTGACTAAGTGTTGAACAGCGTGTTTTGACATTCTCATTGCATCCTAGGCATTCCTAGGCCAAGATTAAGACATAATAACAAGGATTAAGGCTAGAAACACACTAAGAACGAAATGAAATAAGTTATGGATGATCTAAGCGTGTGTTTCAATATATATATATCTATTATGTTTGCGTAGGTCACGCACCGCAAGCTGTTGATCCATTGGTTTGCTATCAAGCTATCTGTGAAGCTATCTGTGAGTAATAACTTAGTAAAACTATGTTCAATATGAAATACTTTTTGAATATTATGATATGATATGAGCTATTTTTGAATGATAGAAACGGATATTTTGTGATTTCATGAATAATGATCCAATTCGTATTTGTAGTATCCTTAGTAAAGGCCCTCGCCCAAAGGACATAATATTGTGGCTTATGGTCATGAGTCCCTTGCCCGAGGGAGACAATATTGTGGCCTACGTATGTTATACGACACCCGGTACCAGAGGTTCCAAAATGGAACTTAATATGCTTAACAAAAGAGATATGTTAAATGCTAATGGATACATCACGCATGATATGAATATGCTTATGACTCTGTTTCTGGTACAAATATTTCTGTTCAATAAGAGATTTGAAAGTTATATCTGTGATAGACATCATTTATTAAACCCTTTTACTTTGTTCTTATTCACTGAGCTCCAACTCACTGTATTATATATGTGTGTAGGTGACCAGGTGCGTGACCAGACTAAGAGTTGAGGACCTGGGGTCTCAGTCGAGTCAGTCAGCTGTTGTGCCTCCCGAGGAGGTTCCCTTTTGTAGCTCACACGTGTTTGAGACTTTGTTTTCTTTTGGAAGTTAAACAAGTTTCATTTTTATGTGTATATCTGTAATGAATGTGTATGGCGTCACACGTATGTATATAAATTTTTTGGAATTACTATCTCATGTATGTCTACACAGCTCAATGGACTATATATTTTCTATATTTGCTTCCTCAGCCTCTTACATTTTATGATATTCAAGTCAGAAGCCTTTGGTAATCTAAGGATTGCTAGCCGGTTACGACGCTAAACTTATAGGAGCGAGTTTGGGTCGTGACAGTGGCGTTGTCAAGAAAAACTAGAACGCACCTCTTGGTAGCCAACATGACTTATAGAGATGATCCGCCGGATGTTAGGTCATCGAGGTGGTCATTGCCAATGGCACCAGAATTCTCCTATTCGACAACATGACTCATTTAGTCAGCAAAATATTGCGCACGATCATTGTCGAACAACTTTCACTCTAGAGAGAGTAAAGAACTAAGTCAACCTAAGCATTATTGCATGTTGTTTCGGAGCGTAAATTTCCTGGTTTTGGGCTCGACTCTAAGCTGTGAGATAGGATAATCCTTGCATGGGTTGCTTTGATCGGCACGAGTCATCGACTTAGGATTCGTTGTCGAGAGGTACAACGTTGAGGCGATATAACCCTTTGTCATACTTAGTTTGCAATTGCTTGTGTATGTCGGCATAATTGTGATGAGTGCTTATCCATGTATTTATTTTGCCGAGAAGAGGACGGTATGGCAAAGCAACTCTTGCTCCAAAGGTTGCTTAATCTTGATACAAGTGCTAGGTAACATAAACAACCATTTATGGGTGTGCCAAACATCGATCAAAGGCAAATTTGATGTTTTCATTATTGCCAAGGTGTGCGGACATATTTTATGAATGACAGCATGTGGCCATGGTGACATTGGAGTGTCAGCTGAGGTGCCACGTGGCTTGGTCCTCTCGCCGAGGTGATCTCGGCTAGGCTAAGGTTGTCTACGGAGATGTCAGAATCCGAGATGAGCAGATAAGGGACAAGAGTCCTAGAAGATGGGAGGATCTCAGTCTAGATAAAGATAAAGCTCTTAGGGAGTTTATCCCTATCTAGTTGAGAGTCCAAGATGAGCATTGGGCCTGAGTCCATTGAGGTTAGGTCTCTACAAGGATCAGGTCAGTGCTAGTAATAAAAGCAGGGCACCCTCGTAAGTCTAAGGTATGTTTTATTTGTGATATACTGTGAGCAGTAAGTTCTTTCTTGTGAGTTAAGCACAATTTGTTATCTTTGAGAGATATTTGATTACTGACTTGAACGTCGGAGTGCCCCCGGGTGGACGAACCACCGCCTGATTCTTATCTTTTTGTGACAGGTTGTTCGGGCTTAATTTATTCTATCGGTGCTCTCCAGTTGAGTTTCCCCTTTGGTTGTGTGGTCAAAAATCAACACTCACAATTTTGGCACCATCTGTGGAAACGTAAGGAGAATAGATGGCCAACGATGAACAAAAAGAAACGATCGGGGACGATGTCCCTAGTAAGAATGGTAAGCATGCTGATCCAAACATGGAGGAAGAAAACTATAACGAAGGAGCACGGGAACAGAATCCCAGGGAGAAAGATGTCGGCCAAGAGGGAGACGCACCGAAGAAAGCAGGCCGAGACGAGTATTACAACAAAAGCGACCTCCAGGTATGGAAGGACAGATGCCTGAAGAGATACGACAAGATGAAAGGGATGGCAAACAAGTTGACAGACCTGTAATCGGTTGTCAACTTTATGATGCAGAACAACGTCATGCAGCCACCATTTCTATTGAAGGACACGCTGATTCCAACGGCCAAGAACGACACTCAGAAAGGGGGCAAAAAGAAATTCCAGCAGTCCCTCAGCATGATAGAGTGAAGGAATGCTCACATTGGCCTTCACGGGATGTCGGGTGAGCAGAGTCAATGAGAGAAGAGTCTCAAAGGACGCCTCATACCAAGGGAACTTATATTAAGGAACATCGGCATGTTCAGGAGAAGGAACTTTGTTTTGACACGGTGAATGAAGAGAATTCCAAGAGGACACATAACGACACTGGGAGCAGCGCACCAAAAAGGCTAAAATCTGTTGACAGCCGAGCTCCTAGTCGAATTAAGGAGGATTTGAGGGACTACCTGTAGAGAAAGCAGCAGAATGTCGAGGTCACATCCCCCAGTCAAACTGAGAACGCCATTCTCAATGGAGTTGATCGGTTTGAGGCCCCAAAAAGGTTCCATATGCCGAGGTTCCAAATATATGACGATAAGTCTGATCTGAATTTTCACGTCAGCTTATATTTAAATTCAATGGCTTTGCATACAGGGAAAAAACCATTGTTGTGCAAGGTGTTCCCCTCATCCTTTAGGGAAATTGCATCGAATTGGTTTCACAAGTTGCTGAAAGGAACTGTGAAAAGTTGGGAAGGCCTGGCCAAAATGTTTGTGGCCAGGTTCATTACAAACAAATTGCAGCCATTGAGGGTAGACTCCATAATGGCTCTGAAAATTGGCGAAGGTGAAAGCCTCAGGGCTTATGCCAAAAGGTATTATGAGGTGTTCAACCGAATACCAAGATGTAACCAAGAGTTGGCGGTTATATCTTTTAAGAACTGCCTGGAGGATAATTGCATGCTTCAAAAGTCACTGGCGAAGACTCTACCAAAAAGTATGGAGGAGCTCATAATAAAGATCGAGAAATATACCAAAGTAGAAGAAGACACACCAGGAACGAAGGCACTGAAACAGGAGAAGACAAACAGCTCGCCGAAGCGAAGCCGAGGCAATATTGGATTTAACAGGCAAGAAACAGGGTTGAGAGTTGTATAGGCAGTCACTATTGTGTTCCGGATCCCGGTTTATCGAGCGCCAGAAAGGATTCTTGGCGAATTTATGAGGAGAAGTCTTGGGAAGCACTATGCTTACCACAATGAGAATGGACACCTAACTCAGGGGTGCAAAGCCCTGAAGACGCATTTGGAAAACCTAGTCAGACAGGGTCACTTGAGAAACCTGGTAGATGAGGCTAGGACGAGGGAGGGAAGAGCAGACAAGATTGCCCCAAGCAGCGGCAGCACCACCTCCACCATAACCACAGCAAGTAGAACCTCAATACCAGGTAAAGCGCATTCTAATTGACCATGATAGCTCTTGTGACATCATGAATGTCAGGTGTTACAAGGAGCTTGGCCTTCATCATGATGAATTTGAGCAATCCAACAGTCCAATGGTCAAGTTCAATGGAACGCCGACATGGCCTCAATGAGCGATAAATTTGGAGATACAGGCGGGCACCAGAAAAGTAAGCACAGAGTTTACAGTAATTGACACCCGCTCCCCTTACAACGTTATCTTAGGAAGGCTATGGTTGCACACAATGAGGGTTGTACCCTCAATACTACACCAGCTGTTGCAGTTTCCAACGTAGTGTGGAATTGAAGAGGTCAGAGAAGATCAGGTGCAGGAAAAAAATTACTTCACGACAGCAATGAAATCCACCTGTAACGTGTGAGAAACAGAAACAGCAGAAATTGAGGAGGAAGACATGGAAGTCCTAGATGATGTTCCTAGCCCGAGATCTAGACCTACTGGAGAAGAAAATAGAGAGAGAGCAGCAATTCGGCTGGGGGGCATACCAGTAAAAACTTGCCAAAGCTTACAACAAGAAGGTCAACCCAAGCGAGTTTAAGGTTGGGGACCTCATCCTAAGAAAGGTCGTCGGCAACAAGAAGGATCCTAGGGAGGGAAAACTTGGCCCAAACTGGGAGGGGCCTTATAAAATCATCTCGGTTGCCAGTAATGGGGCATATCGGCTTGAAGACACTGAAGGCAAAGAGTTGTTAAGACCCTGGAACACTTGCAATTTGAAGTTTTTTTATCATTAGTTTTCTGTTCTCGATGTTTATGTCATAATTTTATTAGCCGAAGTAATAAAAGCATACTAGTTTGATTTTTATGATTTTTAAATTTGTGCGATAGGACTGACCAGTCCTATGACAACTTGAAGAAAGATTGGGTAGCGTGGAAGAAGCTGGAGAATGCCAGCCACTACTTGACAAGGTTTGCGTACGACCATAAGACGGGTTTGTTCACTGCACCTGACCATTATTGGGCCAAAATGCAAGCGGTATGTATTGCAACCATTTATTTTTCCCATTATTGTTGTACTAGTATTTGTGATTTGTGGTGCCATATGTTCTTCACGTTACTACTTTTACAAATCAAAGCACTTCTTTAATATACTACTGATATCCAACGAGCTAATTGTGGCACGGTGAGTTTTATTATTTGTAACGTTTTCATTAGTTGTTGCGACAATTTTTATTTATCATATGTTGGGCAACCCACAACTTGCCATGTGTACACTTAATTCTATACTTACATTTATTGTTTTATAATTATAACATGTAATCCCTTCAAGTGTTCAGCCTCTTTTACTGTCATTGGTGCTACATTTTCAGGGCAGCAAATACATTTCCAGCTTACTTACATTTGTGTTTTCTCTTGTCTTAGATGAACAACCGATGTGCTAAGTTCAAGACTAAGCCTCTAGAGCACTTGAACCTCATAGAGCGGGTGTACTCTAGCGTAGTAGCGACTGGGAAACATGTATAGACTCCAACTGAAGTGCGCGATGATGCTATTGTCGCAACCAATGCCAACGAGGATAACAGGATGGGACCTCTCAATACAGGCACACCACCACAACCGAGCCATGACACTGTCAGGGAGAATGTAACGGATAGTTCCCTCTTCGACGATGCCCCCCCAGTCAGTCGCAGACGGATCAGCCAGCACAAAACGTCGCAAACGGCCAGCGCCTGGTACTATCGCTAGTAACATAGACAACCTCGTGGAAGCAGTCAACAAACAAGGCCGGGAGCTGAAAATTACGCAATATGTTGTCACTGGTAAAGGTGACAACACTGTAGGGGATTGTCTTGCAAGGCTTATGAGTACGCCTGGATTGGAGCCTGGCGATAAGTTGTTCTCATTTGCATGCGGCATAATGGATTCACCAGATAATCGGGACATTATCATGGCCCTCCCCGTGAATTACATTGTGAACTGGTTGACAGAGAAGTGTGCCTGCTAGCTGGCCAATGTTGGCAGGGATCGTGAAGGGGAGACACAACTGTTCGGGAGTGATGGTGTTGTTGACTTGGACTAGGCCTCTGTGGTTGGATTGTAGTTTTAGTATTTACTTCATGGGACTGTAGTTTATTTTCAATTGTTGTTTTCGTCGACTGTTTTGTGTATATATATATATATATTTTTTTTTTGCTGTGGTGGACATGCGAAACTATTCGTATTTTTTTTTTTTTAAGGTTTGGACATTTATTTATGATTGTTGGGTACCCATTGTTCAGGACTTGGGTACTGTCTGGGAGTGTACAAGCCACAAGATCGCACTATTGTGTCACATGGTTGTTATGTTATGCAAAATTGTCATGGCCAGGGAATCTATGCATGGTGCATCACCATGTACGTTTTGTTTGTTGTCTAGGGAATCTATGTTTGGTGTAAAACATATAGGTTCAACTTTGTTCTTGTTTGCAGGCACTTTTTTGTTTTTTGTATAATTATTTATTTTTGGTGCTTCATAAAAGGTCTATTTATTTAAATTTCCGTATGAATTTATTTATTGACTAGATTGGTCTTCTATTTATGTCGTTTATGGATCTCCGTATTCATTTATTTGTGTTGTAATTTTGTGGTCATTTTTTGTGGGGAAAAAATCAGTGGGCGCAGCGTATGGTGATTTGAGGTGAAAAAACTCAAATTGCTCTAGAATAAATGTGTAGCAAAAATTAGTGGGGCAGGCAGATGGTGATTTGAGGTGAAAAACTCAAATTGCTCTAGGTTTCAAATTGTTGGATTGAATTTTTAAAATCTGTTTTATTATTGAGAAAAAAAATAACTTGACAAAAATAAACACTAACTTTTAAAAAAAATGAAGAAAAAGAAAATTCCCAAGGAAGGAAAAAAAAGAAAAAGAAAATGATGAGTTTTTTTTTCCCAGATTAATATTGACATCATTAAGAATATCAACTGTGTGACAAAATTTGTCCAGACATTAAATTTTGTGAAACTAATCCATATTGTAGAACATTATTCTTAAAAATGTTTGATTTCAATTCAATTATATTTTTGCCATACATTTATTAGTGGTTATTACTTCCAAAAGTGTGTTCCATTAATTTATTTATTTAGATATGTTTACTTACTTTATTTTAACTAAAATGTCTGATGCAATATTTAGCTCATTTGATGTGTCTAACGTAAATCAGAAGCAAATGAAACTTGGTTGCTTATATGCTTATATGGAAGCATGCAGACTAGAAATTGTACAAACTTGGGGAATGTACTACCATTCACATGGTAGTGTCATGTTGTTCATCTTTGGGTAATCACATGGCCATAGTATGAAATGTGGTAGTTGAAGATGTCTAACAAGTGCTATATATGATGGAGTTGATCAACCCATTTTATGAATGTGAACTACAACTTGCAATTTTCCTTTTATATAATTTGGAACGTCTATGTATCCGCAAGAGGGTACTAGCTCGGGACTTATACGCAATGGCCAAATAAATGCTTGGATATAAGAGACGATCGGAGAAATAGAATTGACGACATCAATGATTTGGGTGGAAATTGCTCGCGTTGCCAATGAGTACGCATATGTTGACAGGACTCCGTTTCACACATCATCATTGACTGGTTGCATGTGGATGCAGGAGATGCTTCGAGGTCGGGATGAAGCATTTTAGCGAAATTTTTGGATGTCACAGGATGTGTTCTTAATGTTGTGCAAGACATTAGTTGAGGATTATGGCCTCTCAGTACCACAACGTCCCTATGGTGTAGACGTAGTTGAAAGTGTCGGCATGTTCATATTTGTGTTGCGAGGCTTCCTGAGTTGGGATATAAAAGATCATTTCCAACACACTTGGAAAACAGTATGACGTCATGTAATGTGAGTTCTTAAGGCGATGAAGTTGTTCACGATTGCACACTGCCGACCGACAATGCCACAACACAGTAGACATCCGTACTTAGAGTCCCGACGAAAATATTTGCCATTCAGAGTGAGTATAATAATTTTTTGCACATTTAATTATGAATAGTAACCACATTCAGAAAATAAGGGAGAACTTTTTTCAGGTTAAAGCATTTCTCCTTTATATTTACGCAATTGCTTTGGGTGCTTGTGCAGGACTATATTGGCGCGCTTGACGGCACACATGTGGAGGCACATCTCCCGCCGCAGGAGGCAACGCCATATTTTTTCCCTAAAGGATGACACACTCAAAACATACTCGCAGTGTGTGACTTCAACTTGTGTTTTACTTTTATATCTTGCGGATGGAAAGGTAGTATGCATGACAATAGAGTTTTTAACGACGTAACATCGGACCCGACCAAACAATTCCCCATGCCAGAGGAAGGTTAGATGAATAAGGGCTGGTCAATTTTTTGTATTACTTGTGTGCATTTGATATTTGTAATGATGTTACTTACTAATGCAAAATTATCAAATTACAAGCAGGAAAATATTACCTTGTTGATGCGGGGTACAAAAACAAAAAAGGCTTTTTGGCGCCATTTAAGGAATACTGCTACCACCAGGAAGAGTTTCACGCAACTAGACAGCCAAAAAATGCAAATGAAGTTTTCAACATAGTGCACTCCTCCTTACGGAGTGTAATTGAACGCACGTTTGGAATATGAAAAGTGCGATGGGGATTCCTACATAACATGCCGCGATATGATTTTGGGAAAGTGCAGGTGCCATTGGTCGGGGCTTCAATGGCACTACATAATTTTATACGTCACAACTCCAACGACGATGAAGCGTTCAACAAGGTTGCGAATGCAGAGAATTTTACTTTCAACGACAAGCCAAATGTTGCGGGTGTTAGTGACGACGATGATAATGAACCAAAGGGCGATGATGACGTACATATAAACGACGTGAGGAAATCACTACGAAATGAATTAGTACGACATCGGTGTGAACTTGGGTTGTAATCTTGTTTGGTCTGTACGAGTTGATGGTAAATGAAATGAATGTATCAAATTGTTAAAAGTGTTAAAAAAAATATATGGTTGTGGTTGTAAACTGCAGGTTGTAAAGGGCGTTTAGCAGCTTCTAATGTGGAAATGAATTAATGTAAGCACGCAATTTCTTGGCAAAAAATAATAAACTTAATATGCCATTCAATAATTTAATATTTTTACTGTGATGTGTAGTGTAACATGGAATAATAATAAAAAAAATCATAATTAAATAATTTGCACTGCATGACATTGAAAAATTGTAATATTACATTAAAAAAAAGTGTTCAAATACACAAGGGCAAAATCGTAAATTTCATAAGTTGGCTAAGGGTATTTTGGTCATTTTAAAGTGATTTGACGCCATAAACAAATATTAAACCAAAAAGTAAAAAGTTAACTTTTTACCAACTTCTTAAATCACTTTCTAAAAAAGTCAAAAAGTTTGATAAAAAGTCAAAAGCCAACTTTTTACAAACTTCTCAAAACACCAAACAGTGGCATATTTGTTATCTACTTCGTTGAACTCTTCCAAATGATTCCCATAGGCAGCGCCTACTGTGAGACCTAGAAAATCTTCTCACTTGAATTATTGAAGAGAACCAGTAAAGAGATGAGCTTGGCTCTAGTAGATCTGCAGGGATGAACATAGTCGACGCCACCCAACCGGGGTTGCTGACCGAAGACACCCTGATGATAAAATGAGCCATTGGAATCAGAAAAGGAAGATGAAGAAAATCAAGAATGTTCGTGTGTCGTGTGGCAAAGAGATGATGCAGACCTATATTCATGGGGTATCCTTCTTTTATAGATGGGGGGTGTGATATTTGTTCCATAGGCTTCTTTATTTAGGCTGGATCCATTGTCATGCCTTATTTGGGTTAGCCCAATAAGAGCATCTCCAACGGTTTAGCAAAATTTTCACCAAATTTGAGTAAAAAAAAGTTGATTTTCTTGATCTGATACGTGTAGCTCCAATGGTTATGGTTACTATAGTGTGCATCAAAAGGAAATGGGACATCTGGTGGGTCGACCGGTTCAAAAAAAAAAAAATTGAACCATTTAAACCAGTAATTTGAACCATTTGAACCAGTTCGCAGGCTAATTTTTGCATGAGCCGGTCGACCGGTGGGTCAACCGGCCGGACGTCCAGCCGATTGGCCGGTGGGCCCACCTCCAACGTTACAGCACTGTGAAATGGTGAAATCTCACGTAGATCCTCAGTTTAATGAAACTTTTGCTCTATTCTTAGTTTGATACCACTCTGGTGAAACCATTGGAGAGAGAAAAAGTGATTTTTTTCATTAAATTTAAATTTAATGCTGAATCTGGTACAACGTTGGAGATGGTCTAAGTTAATATATATTTTTTTTTTGGCTTCCACACAAGCAAAATTAAAAAAATCTCTTTTATAATTTAAGAATATATATACATATAAATATTTATAATAAATTATTTGACATAGAATCTCAAAATAATTTGTTATAAGTGACTCATTGAAGTTGCAACAAACCGTACAAATTAATAATAGACAAATTTTGAAATAGACGGTTCAACAAGAAGAAAATGAACGATAATTGAAAAAAAGCATATACTTTTTGTACCATTTGTCAATGAGCAAATTTTCTCTCCGATCTAGTTTTGTGATTGGACTAGTTCAATCTAGTGTATGATAGTCTTGATGACGTTGCGAGCCCTAAAAAATAGACTGTACGAATTCACTCAAAAGCCAATTAAAAAAAAAAAAAAAAAAATGATCTAGACCTCTTCCAAAGGTGACTCCCATGACTCCTTTTGGCTTGTGATTGGTCAATTTTTATTTATTTATTTATTTTTTATTTTTTTCTCCTCCAATCACCAACTTCCACGTGAGAGTTGATTATTGAAAGGGTCTCAATCACTTCGATAAAAACAATATTCTTCTTTAATCAATTAACATCCTTCTTGTTTTCTTTTAAAATACTAATCTGAAAGTGTTAAAATTTACTATTTAAATCAGTAAGTATTCAATCGGAACGTTATAATTTCTCTAATAATTGAGGAGGTGTAGAGTCGTAACACCGTGGGGGTGTGTCATTCAGATCCCAAAAATTGCGTGGAGCAAAATGGCATAGAGGGGTGATGCTTGCTTCTCACCGATTAATATTCTGTTGGGAATATAGAAAAAAAAAATTAATTTATTGACTTATTTTGGTCTTATTAACTATCTATTTTTTTACATATTTTTTTTAAAAAATAAATCAAAAAAAACCAATAACCTAATTTCTCCAATTTTCCAAAACAAAAGAGTTTGGAATTTTGAAGAAAAAAGAGGGACCCCAACACTCTGTTAAAACAGATACGAAACACAAGATGCATACTTTTTTGTTTTGAAGCGTGAGATGATAAGTCTTTTGATTCTATTGTTTTTGTTTTATTTTTTATTAAAATTTTCGTAATTCTTACAATTAGAAAAGTATTCGTTTATTAGAACTTTTTATAAACAATCTATTCAAAAATAAAATGGAACCATCTTTGAGATTTAAAAAAAAAAAAAAATGCATTAAGTTCAACAAGTTTGATATGAAGAATGATATTTTAATTTTTTGTTATTCTTAAATGTATACTTTACCATTGTTTATTCCTATTTTTATATATTATTTGCATTAGTTTTGATCATTTAATTTTATTAAACAAAGATCAGTGTAATAGAATATTTGAAGCAATTTATATGAGCTGTTTATAATAGGTTTTCTTTTTATGAAACTTTAAAAAGTCTGTGCTAGATTATTTGATAGAATTTTATAGAAAATTACACTAGACAGACTCATTACTTGTAGAGCTTTACGTACCTATTTTTTAAACCTCCGTAATGGCCATTTATCCAAATACAATTTTACATTTATTGTTACTTTTTTCTGATTACATTTGTTGTTACTTTTTTGTGAGTTAAAAAGTTGTGAGTATAAGTTTCAGCTAAATAATTGTTCAGTAATTTTAGAGTAATCCTATAACATTGTTCACATGTGCTTGCTACTAATGGCATATAAATTTATTGGGTATGGCTTCTGTCCAGTCTGGGATCGGATTGGACCGTATTGTTGGGTCTGTGAGAGCTCGCCACGGGTCCCGTTTTAATAATCTGAACCGTCAATGTGTAGAACTCGTCAAGTATTATATGCCTGTAAAAAATTATATTGATCGGATATCGATAACTATGTGATCAAAACAGTTTTTTGTCAACCGTTAATTTGTTATTTCATAAATGGGACAATGTTGAGGCATAAGTAGTTGAACGTTAATAAATTACCCACTTAGACCTTTTTAGAGAACATGAAAAAAAATCAATTTATTAGTTTATTGATTTATTTGTGTTATATCATTTTTTTATTTTTTTTTTTTACAAATTTTTTTAAGAGAAGCCAATAAATTAACATTTTTCTACTTCTTAAAACAATATATATAATAATTTTTTATTTATCAAAAACACTACAAATATCAAATCATATTTCAACATTACCTAACAATTTTTTTAGTTTAAAAAAATGCATGTGAATTTTAACACTTTTGCTGAAATTGGTCTTCTTTCAGAGGCTGATGCTTTTGACTCTTGTATGTTAGTCTCTAAAGCCTTGTGGCCACTAGTGAATCACTTGGATCTTTTGGTATTTCAGTCGGTGACTCGGTGTCTCATCCCTGTGTGAACCTCACATGTCCGCTAAAGTTTAATCAGCCCAACAGAAACAAACAAAAAACAAACAAACAAAACCCAACGCTATACAAAGAATAGATCACGTGTGACGTTTGGGATGTGGGGCGTGTGCACCTAACAGCCTCATATATCATTCCACTCAATTTTTTATAATTGTAAAAATGTTGTTTTTAGTTGTGTGCAGCTATCAATTAGTACGTATTTTCTTTTCAAACTCAACATACGTCACCGCATGCGTCTTCGAATCAGCAAACTCTTCAAGAGAATCTATCGACTTCTTTGAGGCGTTAGGATCCTCTAGAGTAGAAACCCTACATTCATCTCCTAAAGTAGAAGATCCAATGGCTGAAAATAAAACTCACCAAAACGACGTCGTTTTGGTGAGTAAGTTGAAAAAAAAAAAAAAAAAACAAAAAACAAAAACAAAGAGAGAGAGACAAGAAGAGAGAGAGAGGATCACAAACTCTGCCATGGCTGGGTTTTCAAATTTCTGAGTTTTTCTTCCCTTACCCCTTCATCTTTCCTCTCCTCTTCACTGCCCCGCCGCCACCGGACACCGCCGATTCATATTGGCTACAACTCTTGCCTCTAATACTGTCAATATCTCATATGGGTCATAGCTACAATATACATGAGAGTTTTCCTTCCGGAGTCGATTACAGACGATGATGACTGCGTTTTTGCTAAGGAAGAAGCAAAACTTAGCCTTTTAGATAAAGATGAAGATTCCAAAAACAATTTCAAAATATTCAAGACAATGCCTTCCTTTGATGATTTTGTCTCCTTGTTAAGAAGCAAGTAATGGAGTCAAATAAATATCTATATGATCTTTGTGGCATTGCTCTGTATAATTAAGGTTTAGGCTCTGCTTGTTTGTTTCTTGGGAAATTTGAGATTAATCTTACATGTCTATGTTTTTTGTTCTTTATTGTTTTGATTTTGTAGCTTTGGTGTTTGTTATTTGTCCTCAGTGAAAATCATTCCCAGATCAAAGCAAAACACTCTCTCTATATATATAAATCAAAACAAATAAATATACAAACGATTTTATCAACAAAAAAAAAAAAAATTTAAAATCACAGAAGTGGGTTTAATGTGGGTGTAATCAGAGAGAAGAATTGCTTTGTAGGATTGCTTTGTAGTTTTTAGAGAAGAAGAAGGAGGGGATTTGAATCATCATCAAGTGCAGAAATTATAAAAAAAAATGTACTTTTCTCAAATCCTTATATGGCCACTCATCAAGTGCTCGCCGGTGAAGAACATAGGTGACGATCACCGAAGAGAGAATGAAGAAGAGGAGAGGGAAGATGAAGGAGTGAGGGAAGAAAAACTCAGAAATTTGAAAACCCAGCCATGGCAGAATTTGGGGATCTTCTTCTCTCCCTCTTCTTGTCTCTCTCTCTCTCCTTTTTTTTTTTTTTAACTCACCAAAACGACGTCGTTTTGATGAGTTTTATTGTCAACCGTTGGATCTTACACTCTAGGAGATCACTGTAGGCTTTCTACTCCAGAGGATCCTGACTCTTCTTTGAGAAGTTAATTATTTTAATTGATTTTTTTATTTTAAATTATTTTAATTTAATTAAAAAAATTATATTTAGAAATTTAGGGATTGTTTGGTAAACATGTTGGGCTAAATAATCACAAAATGACAAAAAAAAAAAGTCAAAAAATTATAGAAGGACAAAAATTACAAAAGAACAAAAAAAAACCCACTATTCAAAAACTAAAAAAATCAAAAAGTCAATCAATAATACCAAACGAACAAAAAAGTCTCAGACTAAAAAAGTTAAAGAAGTCAAAAAAACTAACTAAAAAAGTCATTGTCAAACGAAGGCTTAGTTGACTTTCTTTGCTAGATGGAGTTGTTTGGAAAGTATTAGATCAGTATACTTTTTGACTTTTTATAAAAAAATGTGAAATATAGGTTGGATTTAAAATAATGGGATAGAGAGTGATGTGATTCAAATAATATGATTGTGACCCAAATAGGATAATGTGTTAAAATAACATGTATTTTTTTTAACACATGCCAAACAAGCACTTAATTTAATGATTATTTGAAAAAAATAATAATAATAATTTAGATGTAATATTTTATCTTATTAATTATTTTATTTTTATTAATTATTTTAACTGCAAAAAAATAAATAAATAACAATTTGCCAAACACCCCTTACGAATGGTTTGACACCGTATTCCCCAAGTATCTCGTGCGTGGACACATTCCAAAACAAAAACACCTCTCTCTATATATAGCACCCTTAAATTTTAGAAACCTTCAACTACAAAATACAAAACACCAATTAACACCGGTCCAATACAATCTTCATTGATTCTCTCATTTCATATTTTTGTGATACATACAATACAACCACAATGTGTCCTACCGGCACCAACCACCGCCTCGACACCGCCAGTGGTTCGAATATCCGGTCAGCGTTCGACGTTCTCGACGCCGATCGGGACGGCAAGATAAGCCCCTCCGACCTGAAAACATTCTACAAGGGGTTTTCCGGCGGCGGAGCTGAGGAGGAGGATGTGATTCGGTCGATGATGTCGGTGGCGGACTCCAACAAAGACGGGTTCGTGGAGTACGATGAATTCGAGACGGTGTTGAACGAGAGGAACGGCGGCGGCGGCGGCGGAGGAGGAAGTAGGTGGGGGGCGATGGAGGAGGCGTTTCGGTTTATGGATAGAGATGGTGACGGTGTGGTTGGGGAGGAGGACCTCCGTGGGTACTTCAATTTGGCTGGTTTTGATGCTACTGATGAGGATATCAAGGCTATGATCACATTGGGCGGTGGTGATCAAAATCAAGGGGTTTCTTATGATGGTTTTCTCAAGATTTTAGCCGTTTGATTTTATTATCATTACAATAACCACGATGACGACGACGACAAATTATAGTATTGTTCGGTGCCTTTTATGAGGATTATTTTATGTTTTTTTGTTTTAAATTTTGAGAATTTGCATGATAGCAAGCTGGAGTTAAATAAATTGAAACAATTTATCAGTAATGTTACGAATTTAAATTTAACTCGTAGGAATTATTATTTTGTAATTTAATTTTTTTTCATATTATATAAATTTAATTTTTACCACACAATTACTAAGTGATTTTGTCAAAATTCTCAAACTTTTTCATTAATTTATTTGTAAGAAGTTGAGCAGGTAGTCACGTTTCTAGCTTATTATTTTTTTTATTATAAAAATGTTATACCAAACGTGTCCTATGTTTTAGGATGATTTTGATTAATGATTTATTTACTGAATTTATTTAGTTCGAATTTATTTAAAGAGTTATTTCGGGTGTCTTAAATAAGTATATTTTTATATTTTTAGACTAAAAAATTGAGAAAAAAAATATGGACGTTTGGGTTAATTTTTTAACTTTTTATAAAAAAAAATGTGTATTAAAAAATTATATAAATAAGTGTGTAGGAGAAGATAGTATAGTAGTGCAGTTTGGGTGAGTAGAAGGGAAAAGATTGCCTCCTTTTAAGACTTTGATTGGACAGTGTTGTTTGGTCCGTTGGGGCCCACCACGGATACCGTTTTTCTAATCGGAACCGTTCAATGTGTAGAACTCGTCAAGTACTATATGTTTGTAATAAATCACATTGATTGAATATCGATAACTATCTGATCGTGTTAGTTTTTTTGTCAACTGTTAACTATAACACCATCCTTTTTTTATACAAAACTGATTTGATCATATAGTTAGCGATATCCGATAAACGTGATTTTTTACAAGTATATAGTACTAGATGAGTTCTACATATTAACGATTCGGATTATCAAAACGGAAATCATAATAGGCCCCACGGACCCAACTTTACCATCAAACTTAATGAATATACACATGTAATTTTTCTTCCCCTTTAGCAGCAGTTGCTTTGACGTCAGTACGTTGATGAGCCAAAAAGTTAATTTGTATATTAATTTTTTATATTTTTTTTTGGTGAATGGTGATAATTTTTTAATTTTTTTATAACTTTTTGACTTTTTGATTTTTTTAAAAATTGTCAAACTAGCCCTAAATGAGTCTTTTTTTGAAAAGAAGCCCATTCCGATAAATTTGGATTAAATATATTCTATAGGCGAATCATTAATCATTGGCCCCGTTTGGTGTAGCTGTTAAAACAGCTTATAGATTATAACTTAACAGATTATAAATTATGACTTTAATCAGAAGTTGTTAATCTGTTTGGTGTAACTGTTGGATTATAGATTTAAATTGCTGAGTAGTGTTTGTTAAATAAGCTGTGAAATAGCTTTTTCAATTAATTTTTATTTTTTGTTTGTTTACATTTCTCATAAAAAATAATAATAATAAACTATAGTCCATTTGAGTCTTTTTCTATTTTTTAAAAAAATAAGAAATAAAAAAATTTAAGAGTATAACCATAAATTAACATGTTCACAGCAGAAGATGATAATCAGAAGTAAAGGGTGAGCAGCTTCTCAGAATCAGCTTTTTTGAGTTAAAATAAGCTGTTAGAATCAGAAGCTGTTTGAAATAAGTTTAACCAAACAGTCCAAAATAACTTTTTCAAAGCTAAAAGTCATAAGTTGACTCTGAAAAGCTAAAACAAACACCCCCATTATAAATAGCATGTAATGAGTTTTTATTTTTTTCATTTTTAGAAAAGGAAGGGAGGGGGGTGTTTGGTGTTTCATAGAAACACGACTAGTATTGATATAATGTATTAAACAAACATGAACAATTGATAATGCATCACTATTATCACAATGTCTTTATTATTATTTATTTTTTCAATCAACATAAAGAAAATTAATTTTAAAATTAGTTAGAGCAACTCCAACGGTGTATTAATTTTTTTGTTAAATTTGAGTAAAAATTTCTTTTAATATCAAGTGTTCAAATGAAAGATTTTGAAGTTTTATTAAAGTACCAGTGTAAATTTTTTTTTTTTTGCCTTGAGATAGTCGATCGGGAGGTCGACTGACTAGTGCAATTGTTTCACAAATTTTTGCTTTGAAGTGATCATCCGGGAGAACATTCGAGAGACATTCGGCAATGATAATAAACTATAATTTGATGAAAGACACATTTGTCTTCAGTTTAATGAAAGAAAAGTGAAATTCTCAATTTGATATCTATTTAATGCAACCGTTGAAGCAGAAAAGAAAACTCATTTTTTTTATCAAATTTAAATTTGATAAAAGGTTTGAGTAACCATTGGAGATGGTCTCATAGTAACTACTTTTGCCTTGCTGGATTTCCTTTTTTTTTTTTTTTTTACAAAGATAACTTATTCATTAATTATTCAATAATTTATTGTTTAATGATATATTTAACCTCATTATTTTGACTTCAATTAGAGTATATAATTTAATTAATATGTTTTAAAAAATAGTAGTATAATTTATTTATTTTTTTAAAAAAACTAATTTTTTAAGGCTATGTTTGGCATAAACTTTTTGGGCTAAAATAGTTATAAAAAGATAAAATAAACTAAAAAATCAATATGAAAAAATGCCACATTTAAGTTATAATCATTTCATTTTTTTCTTACAAAAGCTAAAAAGTTCATCCCAAATAAGACTTTTTGGCCCCAGGCAACAAGCTTTTTTAATAACTTTTTGACTAAAATATAATGTAAAAAAAATTGTATGTTTGGAATAATTTTTGACTTTTTACTAAAAGATTTGTAAAAAATAAAGAGAAAAGAAAATGTTTGACTTTTTTGTATAGATTGTTGATTTTTTGATTTATTTAACAACCTTTTGATTTTTATGTTAAAAAATAATGTTGCCAAACGAGATTTAAAATAATTAAAAAGTTAAAAAATAAAAATCAACCCATATTTCAAACGAGGGCTAAATTATAACTTGACTGCAGATCTAGTTGAGAAATTGCAAGAAGGGCATGATTTTTTCTTCCTGTAGTCATCTCCACTTAAAAGTGTGCTTGAGTTTAGTATGTTTATTTTGAAATTGAATTTAATAATTCGAATCGTTCATTTTTTATAACTCGTTGAGTAGAATATTTATGTAAAAAATAAAAATAATTAGATATCGATAGTTGTATGTTTGAATAATATTTTTATTTAAAAAAATAAACAATGAATATATAATTTCAAGAATAACTAGTATTTATTTTTTATAATATAAATTTAATTCAAATATAAAGCTATCAATATTCAATCATCTTAATTTTAATACCAATTTTCTGAGAATTTGTCTGGGACTTTAATAAAAATGGCAGAAAAAGTTAAAAATAAAATTGTTGGTCCTAGAAAATATGCTTGAATTTTATAACAATTTTCTGGGAATTTGTCTACTTGGGGCGTTACTTTTTTAATTTTGTAAGCTAGTCCCTGAAACCTTTTGGCCACTTGCAATAATTGATGAGAAGCGTTGTGAATCACTAGAGTTTGTGTCATTTCCTGTGAATCAGCGACCTTTTTGGTTGTGCTTTTGTCATTTGTCATTTGTCATTGTTTTTTTAACTTTTTTGTTTTGTTTAAAAAGACAAAAATAATGAATTTTTTTTAAAACAATCATTTTAATAACACTATTCAATTTATTATTTTTATGCAAAAATATTTTTTGAAAATATGAAAATAACTTTTTGATGGATGATTCTTACAAGGTGTGGATTTTTTTATTTTTTATTTTTTAAATGAGAAAAAACTTCTACCCATGCACAAGGATAAGCAAAATCACTTTCAAAGCATTTATAAGTTTTGAGTGTTTTTAACCCAGTTGACTATGAGTGAGCAGCGGATATACTGATCTGTCAAAATCAATCAAATCGAACCGATCCACCGTATTTTGGATGGATGCGTGATGACGAGCGGACGGTTGCGGATTGATTTTCTCCAATCTACCAATTTGGTAGACGGATGGCGGATTTGAAATTCCTTTAACCGCAACCGAACCGCGAAACCGCGAACACCCCTAGTAATTTATAAGACTTTGTGTTTTCAGTTTGTTTAAATATTATGTTTGTATTTTCAATTAAAAAGGAGTTTAAATATTCTGATGAAAAAAAGTTTTCAATTTGAATATCTTTTTTGAATTGAAAAAAATAAACGTATTATTTATCTATATTTTTTGGTTTTTAAATTTATCTCTAAAAATAATAAATACAAAATATGATATATGCTGGTTGGTTTTTGTTTTCAAAAATAGATATAAATGTAACAATACAGATATACAATCTCTACTGCTACTTTGTTCATAATTTTGGTGATTTGAATTGTTTTTATATTTTAACAACCACAAATTGTAATACTTTATGTAGATGAGGCATGCTGTGATTGTAGTATATGGATGAACCATGCAGTGATTGTGATATTCTAAACTTTTAAACTTTCTTGCTTTGGATGAGGCATGCAGTGATTGTAATATTTTTTTAAGTCATTAACTGTAATATTTTCTTCTTTTTTTTTTTTTTTTGAGGAAGTGCACAAATTGAATTATGTTGAAAATTTATAAAATTTTAAACCGTTAAACTGATTCGCATCCATCCGCCAAACCACCAATCTGCTCAATCCACATCCACCGGATTAGCAGACGGATGCGGATTGATTTTCTCCAATCCGCCAATCTGGCGAACGGATGACAGATTGAAAGTTCAGTGGCCGCAACCGACCTGCGCCCACCTCTACTATGGAGGTTAAATACAAGGCTTTTGAAAATATAATGAAACTTTTATATGTTCGACTCTTTAGCTATGGTTTAACTATCATTTTGGGGTTAAAAAAAAAGTATAAAATGACAAAATAGACTAAATAAGTTAATAAGATAAAATATCACATTAAATCTATAATCATTACACTTTTTCTCTCACAAAATCAAAAAAATCAAAAAAATCCCAAATGAGGTTAAAAAAGTCAGGCTAAAAAAGTTTCAATACAAAAAAAGTTAACTATATTAGCCAATGTCAAACGAAGCTTTAATTAGTAGGCTACTCGTGTGGGTTAAAATGGATAAAAATTGAGTTGTTATCAAAACAATAATTTTTGAGAATAAGTTTAGCTATCATTTTGGGGCTAAAAAAGCACAAAATAACAAAATAAATTAAATAAGTTAATAAGATAAAAATATTACATTCAATTCATAATTATTATATTTTTTCTCTCACAAAAATTAAAAAAATCAAAAAAATCAAACTAAAGGAGACTAAAAAAACTAAGCGAAAAAAGTTTTAATACAAAAAAGTTGATTATATTAACCAATGAAAACAAAGTTTAAAAATCCAAACAAAATTGTGCTTTGTACAAAAGCAAAAACAAAATACAATACTCAACAAAAACAAAAAAACAAAACAAAATAAAACAAAACACAAGAATCTCAATGCAACCTTGTGTGGTGGGAGTCTTTAAAAGACCCAAACCGACGCGCATACACCCCTATCTAATAGCTTTATGCATTAGAAAACATCGCGGGTGTGTTTGTTTTGTATTTTGAAATAAATTTAAAACAAAAAAAAAAAAAAATTAAGAGAGTTTAGAATTTTTTTTGATTTGTTTAGTTATATATTTTGAAAATAATTTTGGAGTTTAGAAGTTTGTGATGATTTGATATTTTGTTATAATTGAATAGGTATATGTGAGAGAAAAAATGATTGAGATTGAGAGAGAAGAGAGAAAAAATGATTGATTGACGTGTAATAGAGAAAAAAATAATTTTGAATTTTTTTTAAAAAATTTGCAACCAAATATGTTTTTGAAAATTTTCTTTCAAAAACATATTTCAAAACACAAACCAAACACACCCAACATGTCCGGAATATCACATAAGTGTCCGTCCAAATAATGATACTTGTGGTTTGTCTATAATTTTTCATTTAAAAAAAAAAAATCATTGAAGTATATAATTTTCTAGGAAAACATTATAATGCACATGCATTTTATAACTAAAAAGAAAAATGACATAATTTCATATTTTTTAAGTCATAACTAAAAAAAAAATGTCATAACTAAACAAAATATGAGACACAACTAAAGAACTCATGAGTCATAATTAAAATAATACCATAATTAAAAAATAAAATTAATAATAACTAAAAAAAATGACATAATTAGGAATATATATAATACACTCTTTTCAAATGAGTGTATATTGGGAAATTATTTAATACTCCCGGACCATCACGTGTCCATACTTCAAACCAATCACCAATTAGTTAGTCTCATATTGTTCTCTCATCTCCAACATAAATCGTGGGCCCTTATGTCTCTCTACCAATCAAAATCTTATGAAGCACCACGTGTCAATACTCTGGAAATACTGAATAATCACCCGTGTATATTAGAATTTTTCAGTTTTCTATTATTGAACAAATGCATTGTGTTGTTCTTAGGTTTAATTAAGTTTTCAATTGCTTTTTATTTAAAAAAAAAAATAGAAATGACAAAAATAAATACAAAAAATTATTTGAAAAATTTTAAAAAATATTTCAATCACATAAAAGGGAAAATTATACTATGGCCTCATTTGCTAACTTGGCTATTAGTTGTCCAATTTTTTTAAAATTAATTAGTTAATTAATTTTTTTATTTTTTTATTTTTTTTTTCCAAAACAGATGAGTCAACCCCGAAATAATCGTCACCCCACACGTACACCAACTAGCAACTCACTGTGTTCCGACCCAACCAAAAAAAAAAAAAAAAAAAAAAAAAAATGCAGGGACTTTTATCAATATTTTTACTAACGCTGCGCAGAGTTACGGAATTTGAAAGATTTGAAAAGAAATTTAAAAAAAAAAAAATAGAGAATATGAATAAAATATATTTATATGTTATCTAATCTTATACATATTTTTTTTTTTCATTTCTAAATTTCTTCCTAATCTCTCAATCAAATACAACGTAAATGTCTTACATGTATATGGTCTCATACCCATATAAAACATTTATGATGTAAAATATTTATGTTGTATTTAGTTAGGAGATTTGAAGACAAATTTAAAAATAAAAAAAAAATAAATATAAAATATGAATATATTTTATTCTCATTTCACTTATTTTTTTATTTTTCTGAACCTCTTTTTAAATTTCTAACTAAGAAAAAAAATATTAATAAAATATTTAAATCCCTAAAAAGACCCACCCAAAACCTGTGTTCCGAAACTTCCAAGAGATTTGACACCGTATTCCCCAAGTCTCTCGTTTGAAATATCAACCTTGGCGGACCCAAAAGTCTTCGGATTTCAAACCCTCTACATATAGTATCACATTCACATATACAAGACCTAAACACGTTGGGCTTTCATTTCATATAACGCACCTCCTAAAAGTCCTCTCTCAAAATTCTCTCATTTTCATATTTTTGTAATACATACATACAAACCGCAAGAGAATGTGTCCCACCGGGACCACCGCTCACCACCCCGACACCCCCACCGGTTCAGATTTCCGGTCAGCATTCGACGTTCTCGACGCCGACCGAGACGGCAAGATAAGCCCCTCCGATCTTAAAACGTTCTACAAGAGGTTTTCCGGCGGCGGAGCTGAGGAGGATGATGTCATCGGGTCGATGATGTCGGCCGCGGACTCCAATAAGGATGGGTTCGTGGAGTACGATGAATTCGAGACGGTGTTGAATGAGAGGAACAGCGGCGGCGGAAGTGGGCGGGGGGTGATGGAGGAGGCGTTTAGGGTTATGGACAGAGATGGGGACGGCTTGCTTGGGGAGGAGGATCTCAGGGGGTACTTCCATTTGGCTGGTTTTGATGCAAGTGATGAGGAGATCAAGGCCATGATCAGATTGGGCGGTGGTGATCAAAACCGGGGGGTTTCATATGATGCTTTTCTGAAGATTTTAGCCGTTTCATGATTCATTAGGAGACAACGAGGACGATGATGATGATGACGACGACAATTATTTCTTGGGTTCTGCCTTTTGTTTTGTTTTTAATCTTTTGCTTTTCTTTCTAGTTGGTTGTTATACGTGATGGATTATTAAATAAAAATTTTGATGTGATGAGTTCAGAAATCATAAATTATTTGCAGTGGGCATTTCAGAAATGAACAAAAAAACAAAATTCAAAGAATGAAACAGGAATTGAGTTGTATAAGAGCATCTCTGTCACTTATTCAAAATTTTTTAATTAAAAATTTGATTTGATATGATGTGTTTCAATTGTTTTATCAAATTTGGCCGGTCGTCCGGCCTAGAATAAATTTTTATCAAAATTTTCCTAATCTGATCGTCCACCCAATTGTTTATCCAGTTGACCGGCAAGTCATCCACAAACGGTCACCAGCAAAATTTGATGAAAGATTAAACACTCTCCTCATTTGATGAAACTTTTGATTTTGCTTTCATTTGATATGCCTTTGATAAACAATTGGAACCTAAAAAGTAGACATTTTTTATCAAATTTAAATTTGATAAAATATGTGAGAAATGATTGGAGATGGTCGAAGAGGTACCCGGTTACTTTACTTATATCGCAATGCCCTTTATTCTTGCATTTGGATGCTACTTCTCTGAAAGGAATGAGATTCTTGGTGATTTGAGCTGCATGTCTTGTAGAGTACATCAAGCAAATACTTCATAAATAATTTGAAATAAGATCAGGAGAATCACTTAATAAAATTAAATGATAGAGAAAATTGGTTCATTTGATCCATCATAATATTTGATGACAGCTAATTATGTAGGATGGGAGCATTGTTTGTTTGGTTTGTATGACAATCCTTCATCTTTCTACTTTTCCGGAAAGGAATCAGATTCTCTCGTCACTGAGTAATTACCATTTATTTTTTGAAAATATCATATTAATAGAAGTTAAATACTTCTATGGTCTATAAAAAAGAAAAGAAAAATAACCATAATAGATAAATCACAAAATACCATCAAACGAATACACAATCACTTAATGTTTCGGACCTATGTGATAACTTTTTGTTTCAGTTAGCTTTATTAAACCGTGTTATTGGATTTTGATAAGCTTAACATGAACTTATTTCGATGATGCAAATCATTCATAATGTGAAATCTTCTAAACAGTTCATATAAGGACAAAAATCTTATTGATAGAACAAAAGCATAAACATATGATCAAAAAATGTCTTCAAAATAAAACTGAAATGCAGGTCAGAAAGATGAGGCACTAACTGGCTAGAGGTTCCTGAAAAACACACAATTGAACAAAATCAAGGTTAGATAAGAGGTTTGGCTTGGTGGTTTCCACGATCCAAATACAGCTGACACGAATATAGGTAGGCCCGAGTCAAACTAAATCAATTTGGCCGCTATGTACAAGTGGCTTTATTGAATTGTACTGTACAGCATAGACATCATTAGGATCCAGGTCAATGGGGTCCTCTTCTCCACTGCAAGATGAGAGATTCCAACTAGTTTAGCAAACAAATATTTTTGAGGGACACGGTAAGAACATGGAAGAAAACAATAGATTGCCTGTTATCGAGCTGGAGAGCTCCTAAGGATTGCCTTGTTCTACAGATAACATAACTGTCCAGCTGTGGTTCTGGGACTGTCAAGTCACACAGAAAAGAGAAAGAAATGTGTCAAAGTATACCAATCACGAATACTAATATACCCAACAAGAAGAAAACAGCTTTCGCCATGCAAATTACCTTCTTTTTTCCCCTTCTTTGTTTGCTTTAATGTGTAAGAATTTATGTATTATTGATTGATTGATATATTACAATTGATTGTTATCTATCTGTATATTGATTACAACTCCTATATATAGAAGAGAAGGTAGCAGATTGTGGTGGTGCTGGTAGGGGGTGAAGTGGAGGTGGTAGGTAGAGTTGAGTGTGTTAGGTGAAGTGGAGGTGGTAGGTGGAGTACAATTTACATTTACAATTTACATTAACAGCCCCCCTCAAACTCAAGGAGGATAGGCACTAGCCAACTTGAGTTTGGAGAGAGTCACAAAACAGAAAAATAAACTGATAAATAAAACAGGATAGGAGACACGGTATGGTCGTGTCAGACCGATGTAGCAGACAGTTTATGGGGTCATGTCGGACCGTTGTGGCAGACAGTTTACGGGGTCATGTCGGACCGTTGTAGCAGACACTGTGTGGTCGTGTCAGACCGATGTAGAAGACAGTTTATGGGGTCATGTCGGACCGATGTAGCAGGACAGTTTACGGGGTCATGTCGGACCGGTGTAGAAGACAGTTTACGGGGTCATGTCGGACCGTTGTAGCAGACAGTTTACGGGGTCATGTCGGACCGATGTAGCAGGACAGTTTACGGGGTCATGTCGGACCGTTGTAGAAGACAGTTTACGGGGTCATGTCGGACCGATGTAGCAGACACTGTGTGGTCGTGTCAGACCGTTGTAGAAGACAGTTTATGGGGTCATGTCGGACCGTTGTAGAAGCTGACCGGAATCAATGTCGGGACAGTTTATGGGGTCATGTCGGACCGTTGTAGAATGTTGTGGTGGTGTACCAAGGGGGCGACTTAGGGAGTGCGCCATGAGCGACTTATACATGATACTGGTATAACCCCCCCTCAAACTCAAATAGGTGTGAAGATAGAAACCTATTTGAGGTTGAAACAAAGGGATTGATAAAGCTGACCGGTGTAGAAGACACTGTATGAGTGTGTATATAGGCTGCCCAAAAAATATACATGGATGTAGATATCGAGCCTCAAAAGTCGTGCCCTCAAAAGGTGTGTCATCAAAAGGCGTGTCATCAAAAGACGTGCCCGAGTCATGAAAAGGTGTGCCATGAAAAGGCGTGCCAGGTTGTCGGTGTCAAAAGGCGCGCGATGCGCGTGGCTGTCTCTGGGTCATGGTCGTTATAAACCGAAGCGGAGGAGGCAGAAACTGAGACAGAAAAATTGAGAGAAACCTCTGAAAAATTCTTCATTTTGCTGAGAAAGAGAGGTCGTTTTGCTGAGAGAGATAGTCTGTAACACTCTGTTTGTGAGAGATATTCTGTAACACTCTGTTGCCCAGAAAATGGCCTCGTCTTCCCGTGGGCTGCTTACCCTCTTTCCCGACCTCAACGAGTCCACAGGAGAGAGAACTGGTGCGGTGGCCAGTGAACCTCAACCAAACACCGCTGGGTTTGCTCCGCTGAACTTTCCCATGCGGTCTGTGGAGCAAAAAATGGCGGTGCAGACGGATGTGGAGGCCAATCAGTATACTTTGAAGGCATGTGTGGAGTCCATGACGGCGGTCACAAACTTGTCGCACCGGCTGCAGAGTAGGACAAATGAGGTGCAGCAATTAAACTCCCAGCTGGCTCTGCTCCAACGCATGTATAAGGATGCGCGAGCAGAGATAAGCGTGCTAAGGGCAGAAAACAAGGAGCTGAAGCGGAAGGCCACCGTGATGTTCCGATTTGGAGGGCCGCCATATGCTGCAGTGGAGGAGCAGGGAGTAGTGATCATGCCCAGTGGAGTGGGAAATACGGAGGCAATACCGGCAAGGGCCACCCAGGACGGAGGCAAGAAGAAAAGACCGGCGGCAGAGTAGAGAAGAAAATCCTGCCTGTGGATGTGGTTGATTTGTTGCTTTTTTTTTTTTTTTTTTTTTTTTTTTTTTTTTCTTTTTTTTTGTTTTTTTTTTTGTGGTGGTGTAAAAGTGTGATCGGGTTGAGCCCCTGACATGAATAAAATGATAAGGTGGTGGAATGTTGTGGGTGTGATTTTGTGAATGATGTTTTGTGTAATAAGAAAAATAAAATAAAATAAAACAATGGATAAAGAAAATAGAGAAAAATATTTGTGGATGGGGGATAAGAAAAACAAGGGTGTATGTTTTTTTTTTTTTTTTTTTTTTTTTTTTTTTTTTAATAATAAAATATATATATATATATATATATATATATATATATATTAAAAGAAAAGAAAATGGTGAAATCGTGGGTGGAAGAAAGTAAGGGAAAGGAGGGAAATTAAAGTGGGTTTGAAAAAGTGGGAAAATGTGATGATAGTGGTGAGTGGAGGATTGATTTAAAAAATGAAAAGGGAGATGGGTGTGTGCAAAAGGTGGGGAACAAGAGTAAGTGGTGTGGTGTATGGCTCTGGTCGTTGGTCTCTTGCTCTCTTTCTCTCTCTTGATTTCTTTCATCTATTGAAGAATTTCTGAATTAACATTCACAGTGTTTGATGGGAACGTCATCTGGGTCTCATTTCCATCAGCAACCTTCACCAAAAATGCTGCCTCCTCGTCAACAGCCACGAGGACTGCAGACATCGCGATCAAGACTGGGATTCAGGCGGTTTTGCATCCAAGTGTCAGTCTCTCTCAAGCTTCTCTCATTGAGGTTTTCCTCTACAAAAGGTGTAGAAACATTGCCTGTGGGAGTCCCCTTCCAGCAGAGGACTGTAACTGTGAAGCTTGCTCTATGAGGAATGGTTTCTGCAACCTTTGCATGTGTGTGAGCTGTAACAAGTTTGATTTTGAAGTGAACACATGCCGATGGATTGGTTGTGATTCATGTTCTCATTGGACGCACACAGATTGTGCTATCCGTAATGGACTGATTGGACCGGGCCCTGGTGTTAAGACGGGTTCAGTTCCAGCAGATATGCTTTTCGGGTGCCGAGCTTGCAATAGGACATCCGAGTTATTGGGTTGGGTCAAAGATGTGTTCCAACAATGTGCACCAAGCTGGGATCGGGAAGCACTGATAAGAGAACTTGATTATGTGAGTAGAATTTTCCGTGGGAGTGAGGATCCACGAGGGAGAAAACTGGTCTGGAAGTGTGACGAACTCATAGACAAACTGAAAAGGGGGATGGCAGAGAGAGAGTAAAGGCATGTGTAGAGGTCCGGCGGGCGGCCAAGGCGAGGCTGCCGCCCGCCGGTGAAGCAGAATTATTAGCTTCTTAACCTTGCTCTGATACCATGTAAGAATTTATGTATTATTGATTGATTGATATATTACAATTGATTGTTATCTATCTGTATATTGATTACAACTCCTATATATAGAAGAGAAGGTAGCAGATTGTGGTGGTGCTGGTAGGGGGTGAAGTGGAGGTGGTAGGTAGAGTTGAGTGTGTTAGGTGAAGTGGAGGTGGTAGGTGGAGTACAATTTACATTTACAATTTACATTAACATAATGAATGCCATATTCTTGCCTTTGTTTCCAGTTATTTTCAACATTTTAGCTTAAAATTTGAACAAAAAGATTAACACCTGAGAATTACAACTCAACCTTCCTCAATTCTCATTCAGACAGGCTCATTCAGAAATAAGGAAGCTAAAACTGAGACATCCAAATGCACATAACTGATTTTAATAGAATGTCAAAACAGCTGGGAAAGTAATATCAATTATGTTTATAAAAGTATAGCTGATTCCTTCTCAAATACTTCTCTTGACTAATTTAAGTATAGGAATCTAATATTTAACTCTTCCGGAACTAAAATATGAACTGTCATAAATTAGGGGACTACTAAGAAATCTAGAATGCCCTCAAGTAAATTATGCTGTGACAAATTTTAGTGAGATAATTTTGAAAATGGATGTAAATAAGCTTGAGATAATATCAACTATCAGTTTTGATTAACAATTCGAGCCCCTGACCTAAACTCATCATATGGCTATAAAAACTTAAAACTTACAAACTAGTTTCTAAGAAGGAATTCAAGTATAAACACAAAAAAACACAATTTTCCGCATATTTTTATTAATATTTAAAACACACACAGCGACTTAAAAAGGACAAGAAAGAAATGAACATCAACTTGGACAACAATGAGTGGATTACCCATGTTATCCTCCTCACTTATAAGAGATTGCTTTAAACTCGACTTGTATCAATCGGGCAATTTTGACAGAACAGATTTTCAAAATGATCTTCCAGATCTTCAATGCACCTGTAATGATGAAGGCACACAAAAAATAAGAGATTAAAAACATTCCATTCATATTTCCACTTGAAAAAAGTAAAAGAGCAGAAGAAAAATAGAAAAGAGATTAAACAGTTTTCACCTTTTGGCAAACTTCTGTTCTTGCTTAGAAAGCCGATTCCACAGTTCAGTAGTTTTATGGATGTGAACCATGTATTTCTCAATCTGAGATCAAAATCACAACCCAGAAAACATGGATTCATGATGCCAAGAGTCTACTGTATTTGGATAACTTTTGAATGATTTTATAGTTTCCTTTAATGCATGTTTGTTTATGTATGAGCGATGCAGGATTCACTAAAGTAACTTTCTTTCTGGATCGTTTCAACGATTTTGTGATTAGCCACCATTCTTGTATTAGTTCCATTTGAGAGGATGGAGTAATGGCTTCCAATGCTGTGGAAAGAAAGTTAGACTTGTACATTTCCATTAAAATTCCAGGCACACCTTAAAAGCAAATAAGAAAGAGTAAATCATTGTTCACCTTCTGCAGATGAATACGAAGATACGATCTCAAAAGAAATAGTGTCCTGTCCAATTCCATTTGGTAAAGTGAAACAGTGAGCAGATCAATACCACTTGCCATGGATTCATCCACAGTTTCTTCCTAAATATAAGCCCCAAAATTGCCATTAGGAAAATTATTAACACCATGATCGCACATCATGCTAGTTACATGCAAGGATCCCAAGTCCATGTAATATCCTAGTTGTGATGCTCATTGCTCAATATCGAAACTTTTGTATCCACTATCTTATAAACTCGTTGGATTTGAGTAAGGTATCAAGATTTATAAATCCAAAACTTGATTATCTTAATCAAATCCAAAATATTGCAGTATCTCATTGAGTATGTCAACCATACATACAACAATATGTATATATAATAATAGTGTTATATACAATTATATAAGAAGTATCCGTTGAAAAGTGTCCAACACATATTCCATACCCTTATCCGAGTGTCGGGTGTCTGACACGGGTATTTAATTTATTTTGAACAATCTGTATAACATAGGTTATAAATGGATCAAACACACTACCCTTACAATGATGTGTTGTGTCAGATATGTCAAGCCCAAGTGAGTTAATGACATCCGTAGTGTTAAGGTTCACCATATCAACGTACGATACCCATCTATACTTCTAATATGTAAAAAACCAAAAAAAAAAAAAAAAACTACTGTAGTATCTATTGAATGTGATGTGTTGTCAAGCCCAAGTGAGTTGATGACATCCTATTAGTGTTGTAGTTCACCATATCAACAGATGTGGACATATCTATTCTTCTAATATGTTAAAAACTAATAAATATTGGATGCTGAGTTGGAGCATACATGACCAGGTTTGAAACAAATTTGGGACAAAATAATAACCGTGTTGCTATACCTATGTAAAGGCCAGCTGGAATTGAGCATTTCTTTCAATAAAACCATCAAGACTGCATTGCCACCACCAGCACCATACTTGCAATTAATGCCAGCACAACCACTACACAGCGCCATTACTAATATGTTACAGTGGCTATTAATGCTATGCCAATACAATCTCCACCACCACAATCACACTACCTCATGGCACTTGGGCACAATCATCTCCACCACGACTATTGGCTTCAAATCAACTCGCTTCATCAATTAAACCTTTATGACAATCACCACCTCCATTCTAATTTGGCTAATAAATAACAGATTTAATTCATATCTAACCATCACAATGTCAACAGTCAAAAGGTCACAATAACAACGATAAGCTTAATTTGGCATAGCCTTAGAGATGAGGATTACGAACACAACAATTCCTGTTAGTTGAGCAGCGTCTTAATCCAATCAAACAAGAAAAACAAGACCTTGGACTATTCATCTTAGCAAGGCTCAATCATATACGATTTGATAGAAACATTTTATTAAGTAATGATCTCTAGAGTTTTATATCTTCTCTCATATATCAAATTAATGCAATCCATACCCAATTTCAGAGCCATCCACTTCTCTTTCTTGGTGTTTATTATTCATAGAAGATATTGTTTGCATATAGAGGCAAGGCGATAAAAAGTGTCTATAAGCACAATATATGCAGATCAAAGTTGGTATAACATGATATCCGCGTCATATGGAGAGTGAAAACGAGAACTCCTCCCACTGTAAAAATTAAAATCTAATACAAAAACATTTAATTAAAGCTTTAACATTCATTCGAAACAAAATTAAGACTTTAACCAAAAGTTCTACATGCACAAAAACAAATTACAGCATGGATCACAATGGTGTGGGTCCCATAGTGGGCAGGCCCACTATGTACAGATAGGTATCTTTTCCAGCCTTAACACTTTAAACACAGAAGAACGCTGGTGCAGTTTATTAAACAGTAAAGCATTTCTGCCCAACAACAATGAAGGACGCATATTAACTCACTTCAATTGCAACCTGGGTTTGCCTAGTGGGCAAAACTTGGGACCTAGGATGTGCTCTTTTACGTTTTAAGTTCAATACCCACTAGTCCCTAATAAATTCTTTGGGGCCATGTCCATACCGGTTTTAAATGGGTCTCGCAAGTGGGCAGTGGGATTATTGCTCGAATTAGGAGTTGTTTGGGGTGTCTTAAATAAGTGCATTTTTTGTCTTTTTTTAACTAAAAAATTGAGGAAGAAAATATAGATGTTTGGGTTAACTTTTTGAGTTTTTATGAAAAAATGTGTAATAAAAAATTATAAAAATTAATTTGTAAGAGAAAATTAGAATTAGGAGTTGTGCAGCCGTAATTGTTGACTTTTGGTGAATAGTGTTAACTTTTTAACTTTTTGAGTAGCTTTTTGGCTTTTTGGCTTATTCTGAACTTGCCAAACTTGGCCTTAGTCTCGGACACCCGGTTATCCAAAAAAAAAAACAAAAAACACTCACTTCAATTGCTTGAATTTTTGTTTTTAATAGACAATTGATCTCGTACTCATTGAATCAACTACATGTACCACCAAATTAAAAAGCAGTAATCAGATTTTTCCCCAGTGAAATTTCTATTGCAGATAAACTCTGTTCTAAACATGGATTCGGTTCAATCAGAAAACCCCTAAAAAATATAAAAAAATTAAAAAATTAAAAAAAAAAGAGCTTAATCTCGTGCAGACCAAAATTTTCAAGGAGCACATTGCAAAAGGAAAAAGTCGGACCCTCAGTGGGGTGAACCCCACCACCCTACCGTTTTTTTGATTGGTTCAAATTTTTTTTCTTTAATCTTGGTCTCACAGCCCCACGCGGAGGTGGAGGTGGAGGTGCTGGGGCTGCATTGTTCCAAAAATTACAAAAATCAAACCTATACGGCACTTTACATCTTACATATATGCGTTTGTATATATATATACGTACAGACAAAAAGAAAATTAAAATTAGATACATATAAAAACATACAAACAAAATCGGAGAGAGAGATTACGAGCAAGTGGATCTGTTCTCTGTCCGCCATGCTCGCTTCAAGAGCTCCTCGGCATCGGTAGTCGAAATCAACGCCTCGTAGTCCTCCATCCCTGTTCCCGAATCCATCTGATCACAGCCACATAACCAAAAAAACCTTTTCTAAAATAAAAAGGCCAAAAAAGAAAAAAAAGAAAAGAAAAAGAAAAACAGGGGAAGAAAGATGGGGTGTGGTGGGGTGTGGTGCAGAGAAGACTGATCACGAGTTTGTGCGTGAATCTAACACCGTCAGATTGGCCGGTTTTTGGGTTTGCCTCGAGATATGAACTCTGGGAAAGGCAGAGAGGACAGCTGGGATGATGGGGTTGGACTCGCGCACAAACTAGAGATATGTCTCGTCTCGTATCTCTTCGAGCAACATGAAGAAAGGTAAGATAAAGATTTGATATTTTGATGGGGTTAAGGGGTTCCCTTGCCTTATTTAGAATGAGAATTGGATAGAGAGAGAGAGAGAGAGAGAGAGAGAGGATCCAAACACCACCGCCTTAAAAAAATTGACCTTTTGCGGTTAGGCTACGTTTGAATGGTTGAACATTAGCCCATGTTTGGATGTAGGGTTTTTTTAACAGTCCCAAAACTTCATCTCCAAGTCTTAAAAACATAATAATTTAATGAATAATAAAATCTTTGGTGTGTTTTTTGATTATATGTAAAAATCCTTTTAATTTAATAACTAATAAAGATAATTAATGATATCAAACCACCACCAATATCACCCCCCCAAAAAAAACAGATGAAAATATTGACTATCATGTATTTATTGTTTAATGATTTTAAACAACTGAAACTTAAGTTTAAAAAAGAAAAAGAAAAATGCTCAATCGTATAATAAAAATGACAGTATAATTTAAACAATGATTAATAAAAAAGTAACGGAGCTGATTCTACATTAATGCTAACAAACTAATTTAATTTTCATTTATTTGATCCATTATTTGACGTCTTAATTGAATGGTTTCAAATTAGAGATTGGATAATTGACAACTCGAACCAACTCCTTATATGGTGTTTGATCAATAAGCCTTATTTGTTGATTGGCCTAATTGAATCTGTTTTCTTCAAAATCAAGTTAAATTCTAAATCGGCTTCGAATTAAATTCGGATAAAGGCGTATCAGTTATCAGCGTTTATAAACAAAGAAAGTTTACAAAATTAATGACCGGTATAACAGAAATGAAAGTACATACAGCTTTTTAGAATCTGTACTTTTCAATGTTTTCAAATAATGATTAATGAAAAGAAAATGTAAAAACTCTCCAGAATTAATTTTTTTTTTCATTTATTCTCAATCTCCACTTACTTCTTATTACTAATTTCATAATTAATCATAAATTTAAAGTATGAACAACCTGTAGTAGCTCAATTGCTTCATTTGGTCAAAATGTTTCTCATGTGTTTTGCATGTGCTTCAGTTGAATTTTTTTGTTGACTGTTTATATATTAAAGTTACAGTTGTTCACTTGATTGAAAATTCAAACCCTTTAAAATTTGAACATTTCAACTTTATGGCCATAATTTTCATATAGCAATTCCGGTTTTTGACTCGTTATCTATTTTATTCCAGACTCGGGTTGGTATGGTTTAGAATGGTTATTCGTATCTTGTTTCCCTTGTCTCCCCTTTATTTTGGTTATCGAATTGTAATTATGTATTTGAAACAGGTTGGTTGCTTGTATTTTCAAACTTGTGATACCCAGATTTTGACTCTTTTGCTCGAGCAGGCATTCTTGCACTTGAGCGGGTTTCACAAATTTTGTTCCTCTGATCAAGCATTCATTCTTGTGCTCGAGCTGCGCTCAAGTGGGATTTGTCAACTTTCAGTATTTTTGCAGTTTTGCAAATACTAAGAAAATGCATTGGCCGCTCGAGCGTCCAGTCTCACGCTCGAGCGAGGCCCTTCGTCTGTAGAACTTCTGGAAATGCGTATCCCATGCTCGAGCGTCGCTTTTTACGCTCTAGCGGAACTTTGTGTCTGACGCTCGAGCGTCGTTTTCCACGCTCGAGCGGACTACGTGTATAATAGTCCGTGAAGATGATGTTTTGAATCATTTTTTTATCCTTCTCTCTCTCTCTAAAACTTCCCAAAAATCAAGTTCTTGAGTTTCTCTCTCTAAAACTGATATTTTTTCTTAGATTTCATTTAGATCCGTCGATCTCCCCACCCTTGTGCCTTTGAGAAAAAGATAAAGCATCTCAAGATCTACATTTTAATCCGAATAGAAGTGGGTTTCGGTGTTCTTGGAGTTCCTCTCTTGTTTGGGCTCATCTTCTTTCTTTGAGATAGGGATCTTTTCTACACCTTCATATGATATTTAGCTTAGTTATTTGTATCTTGTGTAACAATGATGTGATTTGGGGTATTGTAAGCAAACCTAGGGTTTGGGCATGTTATGGAAAGAGGCATTGTTATTGAACACGAAATAGACGAATGTGGGTTAAGAAAATGAAATTATGGTGGGTCAAAATGGTAGAAAGTGATATTTGGGTTGATATTTGAAAAGGGAAAGTTTTGCCCTAAAATGACTATCATGATTATTTTGTATAGACAATTGAAATTGTCATTGAAAACGTAAAATTGAGAGGGTATTGATATAAATGGTGAAATTAGTTATGTATTAACCCATTCTTTGGAAGTTTGAATAAATTATCTGTCATGAGATTGAATATCCGTTTAGAAATAACTATATTGGACTATCAATGGAGAATGGCTATGATTGTTGTAGAAATTGCATGAGAATTAGGTGAATTGAAACAAATCTGTTGTTATTTGTCATTGAATATGATTATGTTTATATATATTGTACATGTATGATTATGTGGGAGTGGAAAGGAGATGTGCTCTATTGTTTGACTTTGTGTTTAAATACATTGCATATGTATGAATGATTGTTTGAGAGGAGAAAATGGATGGACTTCATTATAATTAAGTTGGCTGGAGTGTCCTCGGTAAAAATCCCAAAATTATACATGGGTGCCTAGCCCGCAGACGAAATATCCGTAAAATGGCAATTGTAGTGCTTGTACAGTCTACGTTTACATGGATCCCGTTTGAAGGCTGCCTGAGGATGAAATATCCATGAAAGAAAAGTTTGAAGTGCTTATATGTTGATGATGTGATTAGAGAACTAATGAGTTGTAGTCTTATTTGGGTGGTTGAGAAACGATGAAATCGGCTCATGTAATGAAATGAAAAAAGGGGAATGACTTAATAATTGTGTTTGGTATCTTATGACTATATAATATGTAAATGTTTTTATCACTGACGTTGTATATGCATAGTGTACTTATACCTTTGCTAAATTTCATATACTGTGTTTGATGATTTCTACTGGATTGTGGCTCACCCTATTTGGAAATAACATTTTCAGGTAATGATGGCATACCTCCACCAAGGCAATAGCATTGAAGGGATCTTTGGGAAGAACTTATTTTGTTTTATTTTTGTATAGCTTAGGGCTAAATTTGTATTGAACGAAGCTCATTTTGTTATAACCAAGTCAAGGCTTGGAAATGTGTAAGTCAATAGGGCATTTACCAGGGCAACGGAATCCACTCCTACTCCACAAACCACACTCTTATGATAATTAATTTTCAACCCTGATACTAGTTCAAAACAACGAAGGATCCTTTTAATATTGACTATTTCCCCTTCATCAGCCTCACAGAATAGGATAGAATCATCTGCAAATTGCAAATGAGACACCAGAACATCATTAACCCCAACCCTAACACCCTTGATTAAATTCAAATCTAGAGCTCTGGACAAGAGGACATTCAAGCATTCTGCCACAATAATGAATAGAAAAGGTGAGAGGGGGTCACCCTGCCTTAGCCCTTTTTGGGGAGAGAATTCTTCAGTTGGAGAACCATTCACAAGGACCGAAAGCCTAGCAGTGGACACACATTCCTTAATCCAAGCAATCCACCTTTCACCAAACCCGAATCTGGACAACAAAGAGAAGAGGAATTCCCAATTGACAGAATCAAAGGCCTTTTCAAAGTCGAGTTTCAAAATCACACCCTTCTTTTTTACTTTTTTCCACCCATCAACAACCTCATTTGCTATAAGGACTCCATCCAGAATATTCCTGCCACGAAGGAAGGCGGATTGAGCTTCGCTAATTATTTCGGGCAAAACCTTACTAAGTCGACATGTTAGCACCTTTGATAAAATTTTGTACAGAGACCCTACAAGACTTATGGGCCTAAAATCTTCCAACCCCCCTGCATTCTCTTTTTTAGGCACTAAGGTTGAAAGTTGATGAAGGGGGAAGTGATCCAATTTATGAAGGAATTTCATACTCATGCTAAACTGGTTAGAGGCATCAATAGTTCCTTTATAACCTTAGTGCCTAAAAAAGAGAATGCAGGGGGGTTGGAAGATTTTAGGCCCATAAGTCTTGTAGGGTCTCTGTACAAAATTTTATCAAAGGTGCTAACATGTCGACTTAGTAAGGTTTTGCCCGAAATAATTAGCGAAGCTCAATCCGCCTTCCTTCGTGGCAGGAATATTCTGGATGGAGTCCTTATAGCAAATGAGGTTGTTGATGGGTGGAAAAAAGTAAAAAGGAAGGGTGTGATTTTGAAACTCGACTTTGAAAAGGCCTTTGATTCTGTCAATTGGGAATTCCTCTTCTCTTTGTTGTCCAGATTCGGGTTTGGTGAAAGGTGGATTGCTTGGATTAAGGAATGTGTGTCCACTGCTAGGCTTTCGGTCCTTGTGAATGGTTCTCCAACTGAAGAATTCTCTCCCCAAAAAGGGCTAAGGCAGGGTGACCCCCTCTCACCTTTTCTATTCATTATTGTGGCAGAATGCTTGAATGTCCTCTTGTCCAGAGCTCTAGATTTGAATTTAATCAAGGGTGTTAGGGTTGGGGTTATTGATGTTCTGGTGTCTCAATTGCAATTTGCAGATGATTCTATCCTATTCTGTGAGGCTGATGAAGGGGAAATAGTCAATGTTAAAAGGATCCTTCGTTGTTTTGAACTAGTATCAGGGTTGAAAATTAATTATCATAAGAGTGTGGTTTGTGGAGTAGGAGTGGATTCCGTTGCCCTGGTTGATTTTGCTGCCAAGCTGAATTGCAAGACTGGCTCATTACCTTTGACTTATCTTGGGCTCCCTCTGGGGGTTAGTCCTAGCAAAAGGAAGTCCTGGACTCCAGTTCTTGAGAAAGTTAAGGCTAGGCTGGCAGGTTGGAAGAGGAGAATGTTGTCCTTTGCGGGTAGGTTGGTGTTGATTAAGTCTGCTCTCTCTTGCTTACCAGTCTACTATTTATCTCTATTTAGAATGCCGGAGGGTGTGGCTAAGGATTTTGAAAGAATCCAAGCAGCTTTTTTATGGGGTGGCTCGGATCTCAAAAGGAAGGTTCACCTAGTCAAATGGGAGGAGGTTACCAATAGTATTGAAAATGGAGGGTTGGGTGTTAGGAAGGTTAGAGTTGCTAATTCCTGCTTGCTACTGAAGTGGTGGTGGAGGTTTGCTTGTGAGTCAAAAGCTCTGTGGAGAAAAGTAATTTGCAGTAAGTACAACATTGATGAGTGCTGCTGGTTGCCGACTTCTGGTGATAGCTGGAAGCAGTCAAAATTATGGCGAGATATTACATCACTGGCCTCTCTTTACCCCTCAATGTTGGAGTGTTTTCTTAATAATTTCAACGTGCAGGTGGGAGATGGCTGTAGAATAAGATTTTGGGAGGATTTGTGGTGTGATGGCCACTGTTTGAGAGTTGAATTTCCTAGGCTGTTCAGCTTGTCCAAAGAAAAGAAAGGTACTCTTAGACTTTTTGTTGATCTAAAAGCATCCTCAGGGGAGTGGAACTTATTATTCAGAAGAGAGTTGTTTGAATGGGAAAGAGCTGATTTGCTGAGACTAGTTTCTATTATCTCTCCTGGTCCCTTAATTAGGTTGGAGAGAGTTGATTACCCTAAGTGGTCAGCCACATCATCAGGTCTCTTTTCAGTAGCTTCTCTGTATAAGCATTGTTCCAGTGGAGTTGGAAATCAACTGGGAGCTCCTAGAATGCTGTGGAATAAGGTTTTACCCCTAAAGTCCAGTTTTTCGGCTGGCTCGCTTGGAAACATAAGATTAAGACCACTGTGTTCCTCCAGAAAATAGCGGTCCTCCCTGGAGGAACTTCTACCCTGTGTTGCTTCTGTAAGCATGATGAGGAGTCGGTGTTACATGTGCTCCTTCATTGCCATTTTGTGTGGTTGGTATGGTCGTCCTTGCTTGATTGGTGGGGTCTATCTTGGGCAATGCCTGGCACAGTTGATTGTTTGTTTCAGTGGTGGGAGGGTGGTAAGTTTCAGAAGAGAGAGAAGGTGATTTGGAGATGTATCCCTCTTGTAACCCTTTGGTCTCTTTGGAAGCAAAGAAATGACTGTGTTTTCAATAACGCAGTAGCTGATGTTGAGATTCTCTCTGATCTAGTTAAGTATAGAGTGGCTCTTTGGCTAAGTACAGCTTCTAAGCAGTGGCAGTATCCTATTCATGATTTTGTCTTCAATCTCCCTCAGATTAGAAGGTGTATCAGTAGAGGTTAATCTGTTCTGTTGTGATGCTACTGTTGTTGTGTTGAGGATATCAGAAGGGGTTATCAGTCGAGGTCACGGTTGTTGTAGGGTTGTTTCTGCTTGTTATTGCTTAGTCTGCTGGGTTGGTCTGCTGGTTTCTTAGGTTTTATTTTTTTTTGCTTTGGGTTCCCTCTTTTGGGTGCCCTTGGTTGGCTCCTCACCAATCCCGGGTCCAGTGCTAGCATATGATTGCGCTTTCTTTGCGGTGCCAACCTAGTTGGGATTGTTAAGTTTAGCTATGATGCTCTCTGCACTCCCCTGCTTTGTTGATGTAATTTTGCATGTTCTATGCCTCTTTCATCAATAAAGTTCTTTTTTGCTGATCAAAAAAAATAGGGCATTTATTTACGTTAAACTCTTTGTACTCCTTAACTTTATGTAATGACAGAACCATTTACTTTGAATTATGCAATTGTTATTTATGCTTTGGGCTATAATTATTGTGTTATTTGAGGGAGTTACATTTCAAATTTAATTTTGTGTTTTCATACTCAACTATATATCTTATATGAATCCAAAGTACTAAAAAATACCCTTTCTTTTACTATTTTTAAAATGTTAGGTCTTTGCAATATTTTATTAACGTTGTGAATAGTAAATTATCTCAATATTAGAAGAAAAATAAAGTACTGGCCTCGTTTGGCAAGAGGCTATTTTAGCCAATTAGCCAAAAAGTTACTAAATTAGCCAAAAAGCCAACAACTCATACCAAAAAGTCAAAGATTCTCTTTTCTCTCTACTTTTTGCACATCTTTTCGTAATTAGCCAAAAAGTCATCCCAAACATACAAGTTTTTTTTACCTACCTTTTTAGCCAAATAGCCAAAAAGTTACTAAATTAGCTTGTTCCCAAACGAGGCCTGAATATATATCACAAGTTATTTGAGTAACTAGATGTGATCTGTAGACGTTTAAAATATTATAATAAAAAAAATTTCAAAAGATATGTTATTAATTATCTAGAATAGCTGAGTTTTAAGTTACGATACCAATAATTTAATTAATGAAAGTTGTATTATATATATAAATATTTACTAACATGCATTGGGATTGATAATATCTTATTTTCATGCAAATATTTATTTTTAATTGGGTTGGAGGACCAACTCTTGGTACTAGACTTGCAATGTAGACTCAAATGCTTGGCTTTTACCACGGGATTAATTAAAGTACCTAAGTAAATTAAGCAAAAGAGCAACAAAACTTCATATAAACTAACATATATATGTAAAGAAATTCACCCCAAACAAGAAATAATCAAACTAGTTTTGAATATTTGCTAAGAAAAGGTCATAAACAACACACATATATATGTAAAGAAATTTGTAGTTTGGTTTTCTTGTTGTGTCCTATTAAGTTGGAATATTTTGAAACGTTTACAAGGCTTCCATGGACAGTTGTATATTTATGCAATAATTTTGGTTGACAACTTCATCACTCTATTGTAGGCTTGAGAATTATAGTTGAGGCCTGTTGAGATTGGCTTTATATATAAACATTTGTGAGGAAAAAGAAAAGATTTTTTTTTTTTTTTTTTGAAAGGATCAACAGCATAAACCAGTTACAATTTGCCTGGTGGCTTTACCACATACATGATCTTGAGAACGTCCCCAAAATCCCTTCCCGTCTCTAGTGCATTCCTCCGAACAACATGTTCGTGCCTTGAACTATTTTGTCATTCCTTAGATAATTTTAGCAAAAATTTCGATACTCTGTTTGTTTTCACTTATTTATAATTTGTTTGATTTAAAATTTTTGAATTGCATGCGTAAGTAGTTGTACTTGAAAGGAAAATGACTGACCTGCAGCATCACTATTTGAGGATGATTCTGTGGGTTGGATTAGTGACCAATGAGACAGCTACAACACCAAGTCGGTTTTGGACCAATAGTTGGCTCAAACAACAGTTCTCTACTTGAAAAACATTAAAAAAAAAAAATGTAGGGTGTTCAGTTTCACTTTTCATATATATATATTTTTCTTAGGTCAAGTGTTAGAAACTAGGCCCTTATGTTTTACATAGTAAAGAGGCCGAAGCGATGAAATTAGAAAAAAATTGCTAAGAATATAAAATAACATTTTATTTGATACATAAGAGGCTTTTGAGAAGCTAGCTTTTAATCCATTTTAGATCATATCATCTTTCAAATTTTTTACACACAAATAGACAAAAAAAAATTAAAAAGTCAACTTTTAAACTTCTTAAATCACCTCATAATGAGAAAGATCTAGTGCATTTGTATTTGGAAAGACTATTTAGTCGGAGTAACATCTGGTGCACTTTGTAAGGGTTGGGGAGTGATCTTTGTTGTATTTTTTAGGGGACATCACATCTCATGTAAGTTGGAGATTTATGGAGAAAAAATAGAAAATACTCATAGATCTTTGTAGGGCAATGGCCCCTCAGTCCTCCTATGTCACAGGAGTCTTTACCCTCTAGAGAGCCAGACAAGAGGCGCTTAGTGTAAATTTGTGAAAAAATAATGTTTTAGAGCACTAAATTGAGAGCTCTAGAGCATCACTAATGATGTGGCACAGTGGCCCCCACCAAAGTGATGTGATATTTTGGCTTGAGTTTATTTTTTTATTTTTTTTTTAAACTCATTAGAGCTATTAGTGGTCTAAAAATTAGTGGGATGAATCACCACTCATTTGTGAAAAATCTACAGCCATTGTTTTTAGACTGGTTAAACAATGAATAACTTAACTCCAATCTCACTAAGAAGATATAGATAAGAGCCAATGATTTGAGTCTTGTGCATTATTTTAAATAACAGTATAAGTATATATATATCTGTACCAGTGATATATGATTATATATAGACTAATATCAAATAATATTGGTCGATATATTTTTTTTGATCAGCAAAGAAAAATTTCATTAATCAACATGAAATTAAAGGTATAATAATATCAAAAGTCTAAAATCTTAATATGTAGCAGTTGGTTTTTAAGACACCGACTCTTGTACTACCGACAAGCACCAAAAAAAACTCCAACCATGGGGTGTTTTGGCTAGTCGGATTTTGACATTTTTTTTGTTAAAATCGACAAAAAGACAAAATACACTAAAATAGCTAATAAGATAACATGTCACATTAAATCCACATCTAACTATAAAAAAATCCAACACAAAAATTTTAATCTACTAAAATAATAACTTCCCAAACACTCACATAGAGTATAAAATATATAACATGTAATAAGCACAAACCCTTGCTAGCCATGGCTTTATTATTTTAAGGTAGTTATACACAACATACTTGGGCCTAGCTAGCTATATGGTGGCTTACATGTATCCATCACACACAACACTAAAACAAACCACATAAAACCGATATTTTCAGGTTTATGAAGCTTTAAAACATTGAATATATAGCTAGTCACACACACACACACACAAGCATAAACTTATGTTGCTACTTGGTACACAACACAAGTAGTATAACCTTATTTCAAGCACACCCTTTTTATACTTGTTGATCCCATCCCATTCACCGTAGATAGAGCTAGATAGCTAGCTCTTACTCATGATCGGGTCGTTGGACAGATGTGAAATAGTGATGAGTGTCAACGGTTGATCCTCCAGCTCCTTGGCCAAGCTTCCCATAACTGTGGTTCACCTCGTCGTCGCTATCGTCATCCTCCGCATTCGTGCTAGCTTTACTTTCAGCTATGGCTTCCACATCTATTGAAATTTAAATAATAAAATTATTATTCATTTTCCTATCAAAGTTAAATCTTAATATCTGTTATTCAATGGGTTGAGCCTCATAGGGTTTAATTCAACCCACTAAATTTTTTTAAACAGTTGTATGATTATGTGAAATTTTTGGGATTTTCATAATTGAACCTAATAAAATAATTAGAAAAATTAAAATTGATATATATATATCTATTTAGTTTGTGTTTGATCTTGAATTTAGAGATGAATTTTTGAAAATAAAATAAAATAAAATAGTAATATAAGTGAAATATGAACTTTTTTTTTTTCTTTACATATTTCTCTTCGTTTCACAAATCTCTCTCCCAAATTTAAGATTCAAATACTGTTTATCAAAAAAAAAAACACTTGGTTAATTCTTGAAACTTAGAGATCATATCTCTCTATCATCAGTATGTGAGTGATTATGTATAAGATAAACTTTTATTAATATGTTTTTGGCAATATATAAATGATATTAAAGTGTATCATGAGAATGAATTTTCTAAAACTAAAAAATTGACATAATAAATTATCCATTAACCCTACTAAATCAAATTGCTGATTAAAAATTCACTAAAGAAGAATTAAGAATATAAATAAGGGATAAAAGTTAACAATATTCAACAAGATTAGTACTACCTTTGTTTCCATTAATAGCAACCTTATCATTTGCACCAACGTTAACCTTTCGACCAAGATTTTTATCGCTTGGCTTCTCTGCCAGAGTCCCCAAGATCAACATGAAGGTTAGCAAGATTGGTAGCAAGATCTTCATGATTTGAACTCTTCTATATAACCCTGAAATTAGAAGGTATCTTTGTTGTTAGTTAACAAAGAAATGCTTTGAGAGGAAACTATGGAAAAAAACAAGGACACAAGTACACTACAACTAGGGCAACAGGACATACCACTAGGGCAACAGGACATACCACTCTTCTTGCTTCAAGAAAGAATATGTAAATGGCTGATGAAATAATGACTTCCAAGTGTGACAATATATAGGCAATTTTTTTATTTTTATTTTATTTTTACTGTATTTACAACTTTGAATGTTTAAAAAGATTAGACACCACATTTTTTACAAATTTTATAATAATGTTAGAATTATTATTTTTTTAAATTTCATTTTATTTATCATTTAACAGTACACATCCACAATCATTGAATATTAACGAGGACTATGTGAGATTCCGTTGTATTATATTTGTAGATAATATTGGCCCCGTTTGGTAGAACTGTGGAAAAGCGATTATAAATTATAGTTTAACAGATTATGGCTTATAGCCGTGAACCTAAGCTATTACCCTGTTTGGTGCAACTATGAGATTATGAATTTAAGCAGTAGAGTAGTGTTTGGTTAATAAGCTGTAAAATACATTTTGCTTTTATATGATATAAAAATGATTATTTTGTCATTTTTTCAATTTTAATTTTAAAAAAATTATTTCATTAATAAAAGTTAATGTAATTAGTATTACAAAAGTTAATATAATTAGCATCAATTAATTCTAAAATTATTAATAGTATCAATTAATACTAAAGTTAATATAATTTTTTTTTCATTTTTTCATTATAAATGAATTAGGTGTCAATTAATGGCTTAATTACCATCAATTAATACTAAAATTATTAATATTATCAATTAGTATAATTTTTTTCATTTTTTCATTATGAATGAAGTAGGTGTCAATTAATGGCTTAATTACCATCAATTAATACTAAAATTATTAATATTATCAATTAGTATAATTTTTTTCATTTTTTCATTATGAATGAATTAGGTGTCAATTAATGGCTTAATTACCATCCATTAATACTAAAGTTATTAATATTATCAATTAGTATAATTTTCTTCATTTTTTCATTACAAATGAATTAGGTGTCAATTTTTTTCATTTCTTCATTACAAATGAATTAGGTATCAATTAATGGCTTAATTACCATCAATTAATACTAAAATTATTAATATTATCAATTAGTATAATTTTTTTCATTTTATCATTATGAATGAATTAGGTGTCAATTAATGGCTTAATTACCATCAATTAAAAATAAAATTATTAATATTATCAATTAGTATAATTTTTTTTTCATTTTTTCATTATGTATGAATTAGGTGTCAATTAATGGCTTAATTACCATCCATTAATACTAAAATTATTAATATTATCAATTAGTATAATTTTTTTTCTTTTTTTCATTACAAATGAATTAGGTATCAATTAATATTTTTGTTACAAATTATTAATTAATATTATCAATTATTAATTATTAATCATTACAAATTATTAATTATTATTATTATTATTTATTAAAAAACACTGAAAACCTTTAAAAAAAAGAAAAAAGAAAAAATTTGAACACTGAAACCCTAGCTCCGACGCGATGGGGGACGACGCCTAGGGTTTCAGATCGCCTCGCACGGTTGATCCCGATGGGGGACGACAACGGAGGCCAAGATCTTCATCTTTATCTTCTAGGGCAGATCTTCATCTTCTTGTCTTCTCCGACGTTGATCGAGGTTGTCGAAAGTTAGGTTTGATCGCGATTGATGCTGTCACAACGAAGGCCAGATCTTTAGTAGGCCGTTGCCCTTCGCCACCGCGAGCCTCTCTAGGGCGATGATTGTCACTCTCAATCGATTGTCTTCCTTCAGATTTGAATCCAAACACACACATAGAGAGAGACAGAGAGACAGAGATAGAGCAAGGGTTCGCCGAAAATCACCTCCCTCGCCGAAAATCGCCTCTCTAGTTCGGGCGAGGGAGAGAAATGAGTGAGTTTGGTTTATATACGTGGCACACTGGTAATAACTTGAAATGGCGAGGGGTATTTAAGTCATTTTGGCCCTCAAACCCCCAGCTGTGCGCTTAAGCTGAATCAAAAAGCATATCCTCCCCAACTCAAAGAATAATTAATTTTTTGACTTAATTTAAGTTAAAAGTTGATCACTTGAGCTACACCAAACACACAAAAATCACTTAATTTAAGCTAAAAGCTAAAATAAGCTGGATTTAAGCTCTACCATACACCCACATTATATGATATAACAAACAAAATGTGATATAAAAAGATAATAAGTATATCATTATTACCACATAACTGGCAGGTCGTACTATATGTATATTCACATATGAAGCGAGCTCCATTGAGTGTGTTGAAAATTATTAGTTTCTCAGAAAAATTATGTAAATAGTCCATGTAATTTGCATGATATGTCAATTTGGTTAATGTAGTTTCAATTTGCTCTATTTTGACCCATAATTTAACGAATTGTGTCATCTTAATTCAATAAATAACGGTTATTAAGTTAATTTAATAGAAAGTCAAACAATGTGTCAATTTGGTCTCTGTATTTTTCACAATGTGTCAATTTAGTCCCTATCAAAATCGAGAAAATTGAAATTACAGGGACTAAATTGACACATCGTGTAAAGTACATGGACCAAGTTGACACATTATTTGATCTTCCGTTAAATTAACTTAATAAACGTTATTTGTTGAACTAAAATGACACAATCCGTTAAATTAAAGGGTAAAATCAAACAAATTAAAACTATAGAGATCAAATTGACACATCGTGTAAATTATATGGACTATTTACATAATTTACCCTAGTTTCTCTTAAAGTATTGCTCTACACTGATACCGATTGATACACCTTTTTATGTTTGTCAAAATATCAACGAAAACCAATCAAAAACCGATCATAATATCATGTAAATACTCAATAATTTTTCTAAATAATTTTTCATTGTTGCTGGAGTACCAGTTCAACAAAAATATCAAATGTACATGTCACAATAATACTCTAAAGAGTTGAACATTTTCCCTCACTTCAGTTTGGGGGTTCGTAAATTTATTGCCCTCACCCACAGCTAGGAGTGTATGCGCTGCGTTTCGGACGGTTTGAGAATAAAATTACAAATTGAATGGCGGGTTAGCGGATTAACGGATTGATAAATTGCGATTTGGGCGATTTTTTACAGATTGACGGATTGAAGAATATTCTAACTAATTATCATATATTTGCATAATATATAACTCTAATTTGTATAGTATTTTTTAGATATATAACACAAAGTAATTTTACATTATATGTTTCATATATATAACCACTAATTTGTAATAAATTTCATATCTTAAATCTCTCTCACACTCATTTTTATATTGATATTTCATTGGAAGTTAAAAATATATATGTATTAACTATAGCGAACAGAGCAGTTCGGTTGGTGGACTGTAAATTTTAAAGTTTAAACCGTGGTTAACGGTTAGAGTGCTACGAATTGATACGATTTTAACAGATTGGACAGTATTTTGCACAGTCCTACCTACCGCATGGGCTGTCAAAAAATAAAATAAGTAAAATAGTGCATATAGCATTGTTGTTGAATTTAAGAGGTGGAGTGGAGATAAAATTGGAAGCACTAAGAAGACTAGACAAGTGCGTGCACATGGGGAAGGAAGGACTGATGATGTATTAGCACCCCCATTTGGAGATAGTTAATTGTATCCACCAAAAGAGTAATTATGATTAGGATTGATAATTATTCAATTTTTTTAGCTCTGACTTTCAATTATTTAATGAATAAATATGCATTTATGTTTCCATGTTAGGGTTCAACAATGGGTGCATTATACATACATATTTCTCTCACTTTATTTCCCTTCTTGAAATAATTATCAACCGAACACAGTTAGTGATGAGCTGACTTATTAGTATTATAATGAAAAAGACTTTGTAGTAGTAATATGCATGAAACAATTACCTATAGTGATAGTTATTCCTTATGATGTACTTAACAGTAATTATAATCAATTCATGATACGGAGAAAGTATTTTGTGTAATGATTACCTTTTTCTCTGGCATGTTTGAACGCTCGACTTTTATAGGTCCTTTAAATATCTATCTTTCTAATGCCAATACATTGTGAAGGAATATGTAATTGTGGCATGGGATCTTTACCTTGCTCTAACAATTATGCTAGAAAGAGGTGTGAGATAAGACTTATCATTTGTCTTACATTTGTGATTGTTTTAATATTTATGGAGTTTTTCTTATCTTAAAATGTTCACATTATTGAATATGTCTCAAAATTTTTGTAACTCAAAAATCATTAGTAAAATGTAGCATTTGTAGTTGAGGGGCTAAAGTGATAAATAGAAATAATTGAAGGGATAAAATATAATTAATCAAATTAAGACTTGGTTTGGGGAGCACCCAAATAAATTACGTATTAGTTTATTTTCGTCACATCACTTCTTTTTATTTTTGTTTGTCTTTTCGTAATAAATAAATTAATTAATTAAAAAATAAGTTTTACCCAAACTCAGCCTAATAATCCCGAGGCCCAATATACCCTTGTTTGTTATTATTGGATCAATAATGGAAACTCTGTTTGGGCAATTTATGCGGTCTTCAGGATTTGAGCATGGGCCTAAGGTGGGGGCATTCTATATGAATCCAAAAAATATCTTAATATGTCCAATTTAAATTTATAAATTTTAATTCTTATTATATTCTAATATGAATTTACTAATAAAGATAATCTATATTAAATCTTAAAATATTTTTTTTTTCATGGTACATCACAATCCATTATTCCTATTCAAATCTCTACATCTTCTTTCCGAAGAGATCTAAGTTAGTTTGTCTTCTTCTTCTTCTTTCTCACTCCAAAACTCCAATCTACTTTACCAAAACTCACCATTATCATTAACATCATTGTTTTTTATTATTTTGAAACCCTAAACCCTAGAAGAAAGTTTGAACAATAAAATAATGGAGGAAAGTGATAATCAAAATATTTTTAACCTTAACCATTGAAATCCAAAAGGTTGACAGCATATAGAAAGGTGTCACAACATATAGGTCTCAGAAAAAAAAAGAGTAACATGACCAAAAAATAAAACAAATTAAAACAAAAAATTATTGAAAGGTGCTGCAACAAATAGATGTAAGATTATAGGATCTATATACTAGAAATCAAAATACTATAAATTTAAGTAACTACTAAAATATAAACTTAGATACATATCATTTGATTCCGTTATTGTCTTGAGTTTTACTTCCTTGAAAGAATATGGCATTCACAATTGGAAAACCTTAGCACCAGCTCTTCCCCTCCTTCTCCTAATCTTTTTGTTGTCTTTTCAATGGGGCTGACAATCCTTTGATCTACATATATATAGATATATGTAAACCCTAATAAGGATAGGAGAGGGGACTGGGCCTAAATAAAACAATTACTAGAACCTCCCATTAAGGAACCCAAATAACTTAAAACAGGCCTTACACCTCCATATCATATATCCACATATAAAATAATATATAAACTAAGATGACCATGGCCCAAACTTTATGGATCACAATAATAATTTTGGGCTCATACCAGTCAATCTATCTGAATCACGTTCAACCCGTTTTTCACAAACCAAACAAAATATAGTCAATGACAGCCTAATTAAGAATAAATTCTTACATTCTCCCACTTAGGCAGCATTGACTACTACTTTAAGAAAATATTTTATTTAAGAAAAAATGACTCTCGGGTTAAACAACTTTAGTGGCCACATAAACATGATTCAAAATAGAAACATCTCAGCACAGAATCTCGTTCAATGAGAAATATTAATATCGAACTGTAGCGGTAATTATGCTATTGAACAACATAACACCTTCCACAATTACAAACACTAATATCTCACCAACATGGATTCCTATATGTGATAAAGTGTAGTGTGGAATTTCAGCATAATTGATCCAAAAATTATATAACATGCTAATTCCACATTCAGTCCTCTGTATGGTCTTGACAAGACCGTGCAAGGAATTTTATTCCATTTTACGCTTCCAAAAGAAGCCTTTATTCCACTAAACTGAGGTCTTTCATGCTTTAAACCAAGCATCATACTTTATAGATCCATATATACTTCTAAACCAAAGTGTTAATCTTTATATCTCAAAATTAAAATATAACTATAAGAGCTCATATAAGAGGTATACATATATGACAATTACCATTTATGTGTACACACACATAACTATAAACAAAATGTGAATTGAAAAATCTAGAAATCCCCTAGATGTTGATTTGTGATTATGTATCAATTTTAAGCAGAATATAACAATCCCAATCAAACAATCAAGACAAAGAGACACAACGATTTTACGTGGAAAAAATCACAATTGGACACCTCCAACTGTGATAAAAAAACCACGGGCAACAGCCACAAGAACAATCCATTAAGAAGATTTAAAGGAATTACACAGGTATACTCTCAATTACCTAGCGAATCCACAACGCCTAATTGAACCAACCTCTATGTGCCTCTTCCAACCCCACCTTCACCACGGAATTGTCTTTCTGATGAGCCACTCCGGATTCCACCAAAACTTCAGGCTCGAATTCTTCAGAATCCACAACTGAAGAATAACTCTCTCTTTTGTGTATAACAAACAAACCTTTGATGTACTCTCTTTAGATCATGAGTTGAATACTCAATAAAAACATCAAAGAAAACTAGCAAAATCTCTCCAGATATAAACCTTAAGATCCAAAAATAAGATCTGGAGAAGTCCCATCAATCCCTTAGTTTTGGGAGAAAACCAACTATTTATAGAAAACCAAAGCAATCCTAATTTCAGAAGAAAACCAACTCTTTAATCAAATCTGGAAATCTGGATCGCGCGGTCCGCTCGAGCTCAACACAGCCCGCTCGAGCGGACTGACCAAAAGCTGTGTGCGAACAAACTGAGATGCGCTCGAGCGTAGGAGAATCCGTTCGAGCGTAAAATCACACCCACCAGTATTTTTTGCTTGCCCTGACAAAATACTAAGACCTGCTAATCTACGCTCGAGCTCACAAGGCTCCGCTCGAGCGGACAGAACAAAAACACAAAAAATTACAATTGAATCAACACAATGTTTTGTCTCCGGATTTGACAACATAGGTAGTACCTTCTCTGAAAAGCACAATTCGGGTTGGATTCGCATCTAAACACTCATAGCCTCACTGAAATAAAAGTGCGAAAAAAAAAACAACTGAAAGGAGTTTTGTCAAACGGTGGTTGCCAAGAATAAAACCTAACAATCTCCCCCTTTGGCAATGCCGTGACAAAACACACCTAACAAATAAAATCCTAAACACCCCAACCCATTATAGCCAACAAAAGCCAACATCGTTTTCAAGGTCTTGATCTGCAAAATAGTTATTAGTGCCACAATCTCCAAAACACCTATTAGTCCCACAAGAGTATATGAAAAAGCAATAGACATATGGCATGATTTTCTTGAAACATGAGATGGAAAACATGAATAGAGGAAAACTAAGACTCATGAAAAAACAACTCTCAAACAACAAAAACAAGATTATAAACCACACAAGCAATGTTATGACGATGTAAAGACCATGAACATACAAAAAGGGCAAATAGTGCATAACAACATGCAAAACAAACAGCCAATCTCAAAAGCCAACATATCAAAGTGTTCATGCTAAACAACTCTTGCAATGAGAAACCAAACTTCCTTACCAAGCCAAAACAAGATGAACCAAACTCCCCCTCACTAAAAGCAACCACAAACACTGAAAACAGTGAACAAGAAGAAAACGATAAAAATAATATGGTGGAGCAAGTAAGGAATTTCAGATTAGTACCTTAAAACACATAAGATTATCCAAGAAGCACCATTACTAGTAAACACAATGGGCACAGTCTGTAGAAAATTCCTCATGAAAGAAAGTGATGCATTATGTGAAAAGCATAGATCCCATGATAAAAAGTGTGTGTGTGACTCTTGGAGTTCGACAAACACTAGATTCAATCCTAGTAGTGATATGAAAGCTGGACCTCCGACAAGAGAATCTTAAGCATGACAAAGGAAAGTCAAACCGCTAGGAATCAAGGGGTATTTGGTGAGTAAAGGCGGAGGCTCCCCCTCAATCAATGAATTTTTTTTTTCTTTCTTTCTTTTGCATATTTTGTCTTCTTCTCTTTCTTTTTCTTTTGCTTTTTCTTTTTCTTTTGCACAATCATTGGTGGCTGGCACGCTCAAGAGTATGGAAACCGAACCAGAGAAGCATGGATATAATAAGGATGGCCTGGTTGGTGACTCTGAGGTAGCCTTTTCCTCATGGCTAGACTGCAAAGAATTAAGGGGAAAGCCATGGAGATGCAAAAGGATGGTAGGTGGTTAAGAGACTCAACATCACCCATGATATGCTAGTATAGGTCAATTCCTCTAGAAAAGCAAAAGATACAATGACAGAAGTCCATAGAGAAAAAATAATCACTAAGGCGGAAGACTCCAAAATTTGCTAATCCAAGAGTGTGTACAGAATAAGACATACTAATCAAAGAACACACACTCCAAAATGAGTAATGACCACAGAAAGCACACACATATTAACATGTAATAGGTTTTCTCATCAATTCCAATATGTACCAAGGACCACTCAAAAATTTCAAGCTTGCAAAACCATACTAAGAAAATCTTTTTGGAATTTTTTTTTTTTTTTTTTTCAAGAATAAAGCAAGAAAAAAAAAATGAATAAGCACACATGTTTAACACACAAAAATCCAAAAGCTAAAACAAATAAACAAATTAACACTAGTCAAGTTTTCTCACCCAAATCTTTTTGATCTTAACAAAATTAGGTCTAGCGGTCTTGGTAAATGTCACGGTGTTGTGAACACCCTCATGAATCTTGGTATTCCGCTTAGACATGTAAGGCTGTCTCCTAACCCAAAACGTATTCGAATTTCTACCCTTTTGAGACACTTTCCCATGCAACTTATAACAATAAGGGCGAATATGACCATGCATACCACAATGATGACAAATAAAAACAGGGTGTACCTTCTTTTCTTTTACCTTACCAACTCTAGGGAGTTTGAGAAGTCTTTCCTCTTGTTGAATCTTTTGTCCTCCCTTTCCTTGAGTTCTTGTATCATAAGATGTGGAGGCACTCTGTTTTTGCTCTTTCTTATCTCTAAAGCCGATGCCACTCTTGTCTAAACAGATTTGTTGAGACCCAATGATATCCTCCAAAGTCTTTGATCCTTTGTTCCAAAGACCAATGGTAGCCATAGCACACTTGAGCTCTTCCTCTTTCTTGATCATTAGTTCTTCCAAAGCAACTTGTGACATCTCGAGAGATTCAATCTTTTCTTCATACATGACATGGGTTTGCAGTAGCTCATTCCTCTCTGTCTCACAAGTTAACAGTTTTGCACAAAGAACTTGTTGATCATCAGCTATCTTGATGGCATTGATCCTAGCCTCGGAAATCTCCTCCTTAAGTTTGACATTCTCACATTCACATGCTTTGAGTTTTTTTATGAGTTTGTCATTCAATTTGAATAACTTAAGAGACTCCTTATACAACTTTTCATAAGCTTGCTCAAGCTCTTCATTATCACTCTCCGAGGATTCATCATTAACCGATCTCTTTGAATCCATTATCACAAATCAAACAAGATCTCGTTCTAAAGGAATTTTTAAAAAAAAAAAAATAGAACGACCTGCTCTGATACCAATTGAAAAATCTAGAAATCCCCTAGATGTTGATTTGTGATTATGTATCAATTTTAAGCAGAATATAACAATCCCAATCAAACAATCAAGACAAAGAGACACAACGATTTTACATGGAAAAAACCACAATTGGACACCTCCAACTATGATCAAAAAACCACGGGCAACAGCCACAAGAACAATCCACTAAGAAGATTTAAAGGAATTACACAGGTATACTCTCAATTACCTAGCGAATCCACAACGCCTAATTGAACCAACCTCTATGTGCCTCTTCCAACCCCATCTTCACCACGGAATTGTCTTTCTGATGAGCCACTCCGGATTCCACCAAAGCTTCAGGCTCGAATTCTTCAGAATCCACAACTGAAGAATAACTCTCTCTTTTGTGTATAACAAACAAACCTTTGATGTACTCTCTTTAGATCATGAGTTGAATACTCAATAAAAACATCAAAGAAAACTAGCAAAATCTCTCCAGATATAAACCTTAAGATCCAAAAATAAGATCTGGAGAAGTCCCATCAATCCCTTAGTTTTGGGAGAAAACCAACTATTTATAGAAAACCAAAGAAATCCTAATTTCAGAAGAAAACCAACTCTTTAATCAAATCTGGAAATCTGGATCGCGCGGTCCGCTCGAGCTCAACACAGCCCGCTCGAGCGGACTGACCAAAAGTTGCGTGCGAACAAACTGAGATGCACTCGAGCGTAGGAGAATCCGCTCGAGCGTAAAATCACACCCACCAGTATTTTTTGCTTGCCCTGACAAAATACTGAGACCTGCTAATCTACGCTCGAGCTCACAAGGCTCCGCTCGAGCGGACAGAACAAAAACACAAAAAATTACAAATTGAATCAACACAATGTTTTGTCTCCGGATTTGACAACATAGGTAGTACCTTCTCTGAAAAGCACAATTCGGGTTGGATTCGCATCTAAACACTCATAGCCTCACTGAAATAAAAGTGCGAAAAAAAAAACAACTGAAAGGAGTTTTGTCAAACGGTGGTTGCCAAGAATAAAACCTAACATGAATAAACACATTAAACTTTATTAACTGAAATATACCATAGATAATATTCATGGGTAAAAAATTTCTTTAACCAAGCACATAAAAAACTATAAAGTACCCATATGCTCAATATATTTAGCAAACTAAAATTTGGCCTAAGCCCTATATTTAGAGGATCAACTAGTATGTATTCTATAACATGTGCTCATAAAGAATATCATTTTTAACAACTCTCTAATTCTGAAGTACTTTAAAATTATGTATTTAACACCATCAGAGTTTTTGTTATTCTTCATAGAGAAAATTAAAACCATATATCATAATACATCTTTATAGGTTTGGAGATGAAATTAACAATTCCAAGCTCTAAAATAAAATTCTGTAATTACGTAACTCAAGTCGAACTCTAAAACATGTTTATATAGTGAAAAATTATAAGAGATTTTATGAAACTCTTTCATGAAACAAGATCTCATGCAAACATAAAAAATGTAACCAGTTACAAACACTATATATCATCTGAGCAACTTCCAAAGTCGACATTATACAACCAATAATATTAACATGATTAATTCTTCTATAGCCAATTGTATAATCTTTAATTCTCTATGAATATCATGACACTTTATGTCTTTCAACCCAATGGTCAAGGCTTAAATTAAAATAATAATTGTCTAACAAACTAATTGCATATGCACCAAGTTTAATTCAAACTTCATAATTCATTCAACTCTCACAACACTAGCATACAAGACATTCCTCATGAACTTTTTCTCAAAATCATTTAATGAAAACTGAATGTTACTTAATTAATCTTGATCATTAAAAAGAGCAATGTAAAACTATCAATTCTGCATATTAAATTCAATAAAAATGTGATCTAGGTATGCTCTTTGAGATGAGACAAATAATCCTCTAAGTTATTTTTCAAGTTTTTCAATGCCAAACACGTAAAATACTTTATCAAGATATTTTATATCAAAAATTTATTAACAATAATATCTTCACATCAAGTATTAATTTGAAATTATGACTAATAAGTAAAATTCTATCGGTATAAAGGATCAAGAAAAATAAATTGCTCCCACTAACCTTGAGATATATGCATAAATTAATAGTATTATCCATAAAGCCAAGTAATAATATTTGGTGAACCTTTAAATATCATTACTCAGAAATTCGTTTAAAACCATAAATAAATTTGTTTAACTTACAAATCAAATTTATTTTGTTTGGCGAAGCAAAAGATAAAAATGTCACAATACCACTATAATCATTATAAACCTATATTTATGACGTTGGTAAGAACAATACTATTTTCAAATCACAACCTCTTGCAATAGCATTGTATTTATTTATTTATCTTTAAAAAAATACTCATTAGATTTCAAACTTTTAAAAAGGTATAACATGATCTCATATTTAATTAATAATTTGTACCAATTCATTTACCATATTACAAATCGCCAATATCTTCATCATACGTAACAATCATCTCTTCAATCTCTTGATATTGCTCACTACTAAAATTTCAGCTTTTTGCGACGGCAAAATGCATACTCTTAATGCCGTTGCAAAAACGTAAAAAACTTTTTGCGACGGCAAAGGACTTTTTGCTACGGCAAGAGGGGGGTCGCAACTGGGGGCGTTGCAAAAAAAATTTTGCAACGGCTTTTTTGCCTTTTGCGACGGCACTATTTTACCGTCGCTAAAAATGTTATTTGAGACGGCAAAAAATGCCGTCACTAATAGTCTTTTTTTTTACAACGGCAAGAATACTATTTTTGCGACGGTGTAGTGCCATCGCAAAAAGTATTAAAAATATGAAAATTTCTATTTTTACGACAGTGTACTGTCGTCACAAAAAGTATGAAAATATAATAAAATTTCTATTTTTTGCGACAGTTTAGTGTCGTCGCAAAAAGTAAAACCTGTAACAAAATCAATAAAAATATTAAAATTTTCTGTTTTTTGCGACAGTGTAGTGCCGTCACAAAAAAGAAAAAAATATCTTGCGATAAAATTATTAAAAATATTAAAATTTTAATAATATAAAAATTATTAAAATTTTAATAATTGCATAATAATATAAAAATTCCTGTATAAAAATAATAATTTCTCCATAATAAAATATTCTTCCATTCATAATTACACATCAACAAAATTATCCCACTACATAATGTTCCATAATACATATATAATGTTTAAATACATGATTTTGTTCATAATTCAAAATAACATAAACCAAAATTAAATATTTTTCTCATCATTCTTCATAGATAACAAAAACAAAAGTTAGCCACATTCTCCACAGGCATGCATTCCACAAGAAACACACTCCTATATGGGAAATATCTGAAAAATAAAAATAAAAATAATTAATGACAATATAATTATGTGTTAATGTTAATTACAAAAAAATATAAAATTTAACTACTATAGCATCAAATACAACATTTTTTTTGTTAGTCATCAAATCCCACATGGATAATTAAACATCTCAATCAAATACAAAAATAAAAATTTAACTACTATAGCATCAAATACAAAAAAAAAAAAAAAAAACATAAAAATTATATCTGAAATTTGGCTCTAACTCCCAACAACATCAAATACAGCATTTTTTTTGTTAGTCATCAAATTCCACATGGATAAATAAACATCTCAATCAACAATGAGAACATATGCATTTCTAAGAAAATTAAGCAATGGAAATAAGTTATGACACCTTCATAGAAATGTCAGCCTTCTAGTATTTATACAAAAGTTTGTCATCCTTCAATTAATTGGCATATACGCATATATTATGTTTGTACACATAAAAGTGTAGATATATCCTAGACTAAGCTATCTGCTACACAACAAAATGTAAACCTCTAGACCTATATACAAGTATCTAGCATTTCACAAGTATCTATCTTTGCTTTCAATGTGAAAGATAAATTTGACTTTTCTAAGATAGAATGAGCAACAAAGAAAGAGAAAAATACAAACTACCTCTTTAAGGTGCCATTCCCATGTCTTTCCACTAATATCAAATTTGGTTCAACTTGTCCTCTACAAATAGAAATGATTATATGAGAATAATTAATTAAAATAAAAGGGGATAATAGGAAATACAAAATAAAATGTTGAGCTTTATGGAGTTTCCTTTGCTTTAATTAGAGTCATGTGAATATAAAAAATTGGAGTTCGTGCATGTAAATTATGGTTGCTTGTGTTAAAGAACCTTAGGGTTAATATTTGACTGAAATTACTGTGTAAAAAATTTATGACACTTGCTACACTACCAAACAGATACAGGCATTATTATTACCCATGAATCACCACATTGACGAGTTGCTTGAGGGAACAAATATTTGAGGAAAACAACTTTTTTCCCCCAAGGGTTTTGTCACTGTAGGTTAGGTATTCATAGAGTAATTGTTGGACAATACTAACCTTGCCACAGTGCAGTGGGTTAGCAATATATATATGAGTGGTGATTACGTGTATCATGTGTGCATCGATTCTAGTAAGAGACTAAAAGAAGCTTGATTGTAAAGATGTTTCACAATATTAAAAATAAAGAAACATAATGACACATGATGTGCAATATATATTTAAAGGAACATGTGAGATGAAGGGTTTGATCCTACAAATGATGTTTAAAAAAGAAAAAATCCCACAATGACACATAGCACGTTACCAAATGACAAAACCCATAGTGGAGAAAAAAAGCGGCAGAGTGATTCATTAAGAGCACTGACTCACAGTAAAAGTGTAACAACCCTCATACTGTTTACTGATTATTGACTGATTGATTACCGATAATCACCGATTACTGTTAAACGGAACTGATAATGACTGATAACTGACTGAGAATTGAACTGATTAAAGTACTGAACTGACTGACCGAAATTGAAACTGAATTGAGTGAATACATCTGTTTGAATTGCATTTTATCTGTTGACTGTTTGTTTGATCTGTTCATGTTTAGTGTTTAAACTGCTAATTGAAGGCCTTATCGGCGGCCGAATCTGGAATTGGTTAGTGTTTTATCATGTAATTTTATGGTACATTCATTGAAAAAGTGATTAGGTATGATTAAATTAGATTAAAATGAGTTAAATTGCAATAGTTGCCTTATTTACCAAACTAGCCTTGTAGTGGCCCACTACCTCAAACCTTTTGAGCCTTATTACACTTAATGCATTTGATTAAAACCAACATTTCATCAGCCTTTGTGTTGCCTCTAACCGACCAAGAAGAGAGTTAGAGAGAGAGAGAATTGTTCTTGTTGATTTAGCTTGAGAATCTTGAAGAATTGAAGGAGTTTTGTACAATTGAGCTTCCCTATCCTAAATACAAGACTTAAGGTAGCTCCATTGTCTTCTTGTTCATGTTTTGAGTAGATTCTTGCATGGTTCATGTCATATTGATGGAGTTTAGAGCCAATCATGGGTTAGATGTTGAATTGTAGCTTGATTGTTGCATGCATGTTGCCATTCTTGAGTTTTGAGGTTGTAGTTCAAAATACCTCACATGCATGTCCATCTTTTGGTCATACTCCATGAGTTCATCTTGTTTTGAAGGTTTGAGCTCTTTTGAAACAGCATTAAAGCTTTGAAAATGATTTAAGATCATGCGTGTCATGTTTGAGGAAAATGGTTTGAAATTGGGTTTGAATAAAACACCCTTGGGCTTTGATTTCTCGAATTGAGTTTTGAATCATGTCATTTTATATGTTTGCAAGAGTTTTCCAGAAAATGAGCCCAAGAGGATCGGTTTTGAGTTGTTAACAACTTGGTTTTGAGCTTGGAGGTGCAATCTGGGTTTTCCAGATTTTGCACTCCCGCTCGAGCGGGGAAATTGGCGCTCGAGCGTAGAATCCGAGCATCCAGTATCTCTGCACTGTTTTACATTCCGCTCGAGCAGAGGAATGGGCGCTTGAGCGGAGTCATGTCTCAAGCTCGAGCGGGCGTCGAGCGGAGATTTCACCCATCCAGTACTTTTACAGTACGCTCGAGCGGGAAAGTTCACGCTCGAGCGTGTACCTTTGTTGCATGACCGCTCGAGCGGGGAAACGTGCGCTCGAGCGGAACTCTGTTTTTTCTGAAAATGCTTTTAAATGTGCATCTTTGCATCCTCATCTCATTCTAGGCATTCTTAGGCCTAGTTGTAGACATCTTGTTGAGGATATAGATGTAGAACACACCAAGGCATTAGGGATTAAGTTGTTATATTTCCCAACTGCGTAGCTTAGTGTGTTCAATCTGTAAACTGTGTAGGGTTGGCGACTGGGGAGACACGCTCTAGCTTACTGTAGCCCGAACTCTGTGAGTAACAATTGTGTAAAGATATATTCAAAATGATTATCTTCTGAATACTGAACTGAACTGTTTACTGAACTGATACTGTTTACTGGATGAATGTATGTCCTATATTCTGAACTATATTGTGGCATCCTTAGCACCTACTGTTTACTGTTACTGTTACAGAGATCTCTGTCGGTTCCCTCGTGGAACCACTACTGTTTACTGATTGATGGCCATCATTATTGTTCGGTCTTTAAGACCTACTGTTTACTGCTATGCTAATGGATGTACCACATATGACTGAATAACTGTTCTGACTGAAAGACTAAAGTATTGTTTAATGAACTGATTTCATTACTGTAAGGACATTTCATTCATAACCCCTTTACGCATTATGTTATTCACTGGGCTTTAGCTCACTGTTTATATATATATGTAGGTGTTCAGCCACCAGACCGGAGTTAGGAGCGTGGGTTAGCCTCCAGTTTTGTCAAGTCAGCCTTTGTGCCTCACTGCGAGGTTCCGAGCCTAACGTGTGAGGGCTTAGGGGTGTTTTACAAGTCCCCCTTTTGTACTGTTTCACTGTTCTGTATAGACTAAATGTTTACCGTACTGTTATCTAGGGTTGAGTCCCTAGTCTGAATGATTGTAAATATTGTGCATACCGTTCTGTACTGTTTACGTATAAATGTATGAAAAATCTTTTCATATAGACTGTCGCAGCTCATTGGACATTGTTTATTTACTGTTTTGGCTTCCGCTAGACTCTGTACTCTGTTTTACTGTACTACTGTTCTGCAGGCCTGTGGTAATCTCGGATTACTGGCCGGTTACGGTGCTAAACCCATAGGGCCGGGTTTGGGTCGTGACAAAAAGCCACAATATTACTAATGCCTCTTATTCTAATCACGTGAAATGGAGTACCTCACTGTCTATAGATTTTTCTAGAATTATGAATCTTGCACAAATCACATGTGAGGGAATATTTACGTCAAGAATTCCACACTACCTGTGTGGATGCTCCTGCTCAAGGGCAGAATACATTCATTTCTTTAACTAGCAAGGGAAAAATATGTGTCTGAAATGGACCATTACTAACATCTCACAAGGCCAAAAAAAAAAAAAACCACAAGGAAATTAAGTTTTCAACACTTAGGTATCCACATCCCTCATTCTCACATGGTGGGAACTCATCCCAAATCAGGTAAAATAAAATAGCAATGTCAAACTGATTAAGGTTAAAAAAAAAGACCCAATGACATAATTTGATGTATAAGTCATCATTTTGCCTGTGAAAAAAAAAGGAGAAGAAAAGAAAAGATATTGAAAACATAACAAATAATCGCAATACGTAGAACATGTGGTTCTTCGCTTGAGCTGATCAGTTCAATAAATAAATCAAAACAATATGCCCGTTTAAGAAAAATCAATATTGGCATTAAAATTCAGAATAATTACTGCCATCAGAAGCACTTATCCAAGAGAAATAAAATAAAATTCTACCATCAGAAGAGATGTATGGTTGAAATTATTTCACGGTCCCAATGCAAATGCATTAGTAAAATGGACTCAAAGCCCTTGCACAATGTCCCAAACATCACATGGCAGTTTAATGGACTGCTGATATATCAAATCCGCAAATAAATTAAAAATGAAGATCTAAGCGACTTAACCACATGAATATAATAATCCATATATATATATATATATATATATACATATACGAAAATAAAAGTCTCTAGAGGTGTAACAATTTTAGGACATAATTATCCCTATTGAATCAAATCCTGCCAATAGCAATCTGTATAGCTCCAACAAAATGCTACAAATGAAATATTCCTAATAAACAATAGTAGTCATCAATCAAGATTCCCCATAAAAATATAATTTAATTCAATCTCATATCATTAACACCGAAATCATTTTAATTTGGTCTACCATTGTCAATTTCCACTTTAAAACAATTTAATGTCAGAGTGCTTATAATGTCATGGTGTTAGTTTTTAAAAATCTATAGTTTGTTTCAAATGCTTTAAAATATTGGACACTGTAAATAATTAGAGAAAAAATAGGCTAACCAGAACAAACGCATCAGCGCTAGCATTGAGATTTAGGGGGCCTTAGGCAAACAACAAAAAAGGGGCCCTCTTACATATATATATATATATATATATATATATATAAAGTTAATGGATAAAACAAGAAGTAGCAACAATCTTTTTATTTGTTAGTATCCACAAAAAGTTTACTTGCACATATAATCACTAAAATTATAAACTAAAATTACAAATTTTAGGTTTGTTTCATGCTACCAAAACCTTTATCAAGTGCCTGTGATTGAGATTGAATATTTTCTTTTTCAAATCCACAAATATACAAATCCGCAATCACCGATATCTGCAAATAATTTGTTTTCGGAAATTAGAGCACAAAAAAATTATAGATTTCCATCAAAGCAAAAAAATTAGAGACTTTTCTAATTCAACCAAACCAAAAAAAAAAAAAAATAGTTTCTCTTTTTATTTTTCTTTTTCTATCTTTTCTCTCTTAATGTTCTTTAACAAAAACAACAATTTAAATTATTTGTTTGCACTTCATTATTCATTTTCTAAATAAACTGTGTGAACTGAATTCAAGACAAAGAATAGTAAATCTTGTAGTCCATTGGGCACAAAAATTATGGCAAAGTCAGTGAAGAAACATTAGGGGGGGAAATAGGGCACGAACTTCTTCCATTAAAATCTGATATACATATATATATGGAGAGAGAGAGAGAGAGAGAGAGAGAGACTCACACACTGCCGGTTGTACATATATATATATATATATTTAAACATATATTGCACACATGTAAATTAGCCCAGTTCTTAATTTACAGATTATGAAGATCAAAAAAAAAAAAAAAAAACCATAGAACTTGATTTCCCTGAGAAACATAATAAAAATAAAAATAAATAAATAAATCCTTTTTAACATAAATATTGATTCAAATTCTTTTAACATAAATATTGATTCAAGTTGCTTCATTATTTCTATCATGGAAATTCTTTATACTGAGTTCAAAATTTAGGATCTTTGTAAACATTAACCATCCCAGATCATTAATTCACCATTTCAACACCAGCAAATCATCGAGCACCTTCAAAGCATAAAATGGAGGGACTTATATTCCAACATTTCATAGGCTTCAATATATATATATATATATATATACACACATATACATATTACAGAAGAGGGAGTTGAAGAGAAAAACAGACCTATGCAAAGAGTTGAAGACAAAGGACCGATAAAGGGAGATTTTCGGTGGTCGGCGATTCACGGATAGAGAACGACATACAGAGATTTTTGGTGGTCGTCGGTGGTCAACCAGGTCGATGGTCAATAGCAGCACCCACGTTGGTGGTCAGCGGTGGCACCCAGGTCGATACTCAGCAGCAGCACACAGGTCGGCTAGTTTCGCTAGGTCAGGTCGGTGCTCCTCTGTCTCTACTCTTTCTTCTTTTGTTTAAGGGGTTGGGGATTGGGGATTTGAGATCGTGAGTGAGAAACAAAAGAGGGGAAAGAAAGGGAAGAATTAGAAAGAGCGGGAAAACGAAAAAGAAAAAGAAGAGGAGAGCTAGGATAGTAGCGTAAACTACGTCGTTTTATTTATTTTTTATTAAATTTTTTTTTTTTTTTGTAGTTAATGAAACTTTTTTTCATTTTTATTTATTTTTAGTTACTAAGGTTGAAAATTTATTTGTTTCATTTTTATTTTAATAAAAAAAATATTATTATTTTTTTATTTGGTAGAAGTAGGGGCAATTTTTGGGGAATTTTTGAAATTGGGAATTTTTTGTTTAAGGGATTGGGGATTGATGATTTGAGATCGTGAGAAACAAAAGGGGGAAAAGAAATGGGGGAATTAAAAAGCGGGAAAATGAAATTTTTTTGGTTAAAATAAATTCGTTTTTTGTAGTTAATGAATTTTTTTTATTTTTTATTTTTTTTTAATTACTAAGGTTGAAAATTTATTTTTTTCATTTTTATTTTAATGAAAAAAATTATTATTTTTCTATTTTGAAGAAGTAGGGGTAATATTTTAATAAAAAATATTTTTCCGTGGCTCATTTTTTTTTTTTTTTTTTGCTACTAAAAACCAGGAACTAATTTTTTGTGGTAGATGAAAGGGAGTGACAGTAAAAGTGGTGGATAAGAGGTGGTGGTGGTGGTGGTGGTAGCAAAGGAGATTAGTGGTGAAGTTGTGGTAGTGGTAGAAGAGATGGAGTGACGATAGTGGATGAGAGGCAATGGTAATAGTAGTAGCAGTAGTGGTGGTGGTCATAATTTCACCCATTGATTTAAGTATGGTGTTTGTTTTAAACTTTCAAATCATAATTCTACATCCATTTTTCAAAACTCAATTCAAAATATAATCATTACTTTTCAAAACTCATAACCAAACACATAATTTAAAGCTCTTTTCAAAACTTAATTCAAATCAATTTTATATTTAAATATTTTAAGAATATTTTAATTTTGTGAGAGACAGATAAAGAAAAGATAAAGACAGAGACAGAGTGATGAGTGAGAGAGAGACAAAGTGGTTGCTAAAAGTGTATTTTCTTATAGTAGATCGATAAATCGAGAAGGAGCTCGATAAATAGGAAGATGAGAGGGAGAGAATGAGCAAGGCGAACATAGTGAGGGAGAAATAGACAAATAGACAAGCAGACAGAGAGAAGAGTGATAAGTGAGAGAGAGACAGGGGGAGAGAGAGAGAGAGATAGACAGAAAAAGAGATAGAGAGAGGAAGAGAGAGATAGAGATAGAGGGAGAGATAGAAAAAGAGAGAGAAACAAGAGATGAGCAAGAGATAGACAAAAAGAGAGAGAAATAGAGTGAAAAGAGATGAGTGAGAGAGAGAGACACAGAAAAAGAGAGAGAAGAGAGATGGACGAGAGAGATAGAGAGAGATAAAAAGATAAGAGAGAGAGAAGAGAGATGAGCGAGAGAGATAGAGAGAGAAGACAAATGAGAGAGATAAAGAGAAGAGAGATAGGCGAGAGACACATACAGAAAATGAGAGAGAGAAACAGACAGACAGAGAAAGAAGAGTGATGAGTGAAAGAGATATAAAGAGAAGAGACAGAGAGACAGGAAGATGAAAAAATGAATGAAAAGAGAAATATTATATCAAAAGAGTAAGACGACATCGTTTTTTTTAATTTTTTTTGCGATAGAAAAATACCGTTGAATTTATTCAAACTATTTTGTGACTGTATATATATGATCACTATGCTAGGTTAGAGTTTTCCAAAAACTCTTTTGAGAAAATTATACTTTCTTGTTTTCTGTGTTATATTGTTTTTACTAAATTTTGTTAATATTTTAAGTAATTTTTTAAATTTTTAGACACACCTAACATAAATATACCTAAAAATTAAAAAAATTGTAAAAAAAATCTTTTAAAAATTCACTAAATACCAAAAATACAAAAAAAAAAACAATAATTCAATACATTTTTTTGAATTTTTATGTATTTATTAATTTTTAAAAATATTTTTTCATAATTTTTTTATTTTTTAGATACATCTAAGTAAGGTGCATCTAAAAAAATATTTAAAATTTTAAAAATATTCACTAAAAAAAAAAACACGAAAGTCACTTTTTTGTGACGGCAGAAATGTCGTCTAAAAAAAGCAGAGTACTTGCGACGGCAGAAAATACCGTCTCAAAAAAGGAGAGTATTTGCGACAGAAGAAAATACCGTCACAAATACTCTCCTTTTTGAGACTACAAATTGCGTCGTCGCAAATGCTTTATTTTTTTGAGACGGCAAATGGTGCCGTCGCAAATACTCTGTTTTTTTGAGACGACATTTTCTGCAATCGCAAAAAGTGACTTTTTGAGACGGCAAGTGTGCTGTTGCAAATAGTTCTGTCTTTTAAGCCCACTTTTCTTGTAGTATCATTTAGAAAAATAATATAATCGCAAGGATCTTTTAATTGTATGAGAATGTCTAGAAGGTTGCACGTGTTATACATGTTCAACTTTTATCAATAGACTGAATAGACGCTTTAGATTCTACTTGCACTCTCACTTCCTCTATGTGAGAATGAACGGACCAATTTATTATAATAGGCACAAGTATACAAGAAGATTTATATATTTAAACTGTTCACCAATCTAATAACTTCACATTTTAAAAGCTTAAAAGATTCTTATGTCAGAACCAAGATAATAGAACCATTGATAACTTACAAAGTAACAACAAATTGCTATAGGTCCCATTTTGATTTCAAAAATATATCATAAAATTTTTTACTTCTGTACAATCCCAAACTCAAAAGTTATTCTAACTAAATTTTATATTAGTTCGCAATTCAAAAGTGTTTTAAAAATATTTTTAACTTAGTACCATATGTAAAGTATACACAAGTATACATAGCAATTAAAAATATTTTATCACAAAAACTTGTATAATTTAAACATGTTAACATACACCTCATCATTTTATTGGAGTCCAATTATGGCGCTCAAGTACTCAACTTTCTTTCGAAGTTACAAGCATGATATATTTAAATTGATCCCACAATTTTATAAAAAATTAATAAGCGGTTATGCACATTAACCAAAATTATCATGTTCACTATAATATCGATCTTCAATTAATAATTTTAAATTCTTTATCAGTGTGTTTTTCAACATAAATGAGATTAGACAAATGCATAACATCAATACTCATTTATGAAATTAATAAAATAATTTCTCCCACACACCTTATGATAAATGAAAATCTATTTCAATTATTATTATTTTTATTTTATTTATTACCAAAACTAAAAATAATAACAATGCTTATTTTGTTGACATTAAAATTGAATTGTATCTCATGGATAATATAAAAATAACATTCTTTAAAATAAGATCAGTACTAAATTATAACTTAAATAACTTGACCAGAAAATAAAATTTTGATTAACACAAGCATTTTTTTTTAAGCAGTTTAAAAAATAAATAAGGAGATTCTGAAGGTGGGAAGAGCGTCATAGCTTACAAAAAATTTTAATGAATTTTTCTTACTTGAGTTAATAATATATAAAAAGATTTGCGGAATATTCTGAAAAGGAAAACATAAAACACTGAAGAGAGATAACGATTTGTAAAAGTCGAAGGTATTATATAGAGCATTGTAGAGTATAATTTAGATTTTCTTATAAGAATCACCTAGTGAATATTTTAAAACTCTACTTTCTTAAATAGTTAACATTGAATATAATTTCAATCTTTCACACTATATTGAGATCTTAATATAAATAGTTAAGAAGACACATTCTCGAGTATGTCAATATCTAAATCAGTTAGTCTTAAAGCTAACTCAATATCTTTTAACCGATTCATAGTCAAAACTTTAATGGAGTAAATTTGATTTTCATAAAAATATCTCCCTTCATTGCTTTCAATTCAATATAATATCATTCAATTATATATGGACAATAATAATCTCAAATATTTAAAACGTATCACTCTTGAACTGAATATATAAAAGGCATGTTCACAACTCCAACTTTCAATTATACATAGGCAATTAGTATAATCTCACAAGAATATGCTGCGAATAAACTTTAGCAATATTCTCAGATGTGGCAGAATGTATCACTATATAAACATCTTTGGGTTGAATATATAGAATACAATCAACATCTTTAAATTTCAATATAATCTTAATTAATTATACATGGGCAATAATTATAATCTCACAACAATGGGCTGCAAATAAACTTTAACAATATTGTTAGATATTTCAGAATGTATCATCATATAAATACCTTTGGGCTAAATATATAAGACACATTCTAACACTTATAAACAAGTCAACTAGCAAGAATGAGTTATCAAGAAATTATCTCCTTTGGGTAGATAAATTCTTTCAAAAACAATAAAATTTTCCTTACTAGCGGCTCACACCACCTCTAAAATTAATACACTCAATTAACCTCCTCTGGGTAGGTAATTGAGTGATATAATATTAGAAGAGCTTCCTAGAATTCTTATTGCACTACAAGAAAAAGCATTTTTGGCGACTAAAAAAACACCTTTTGTCGCTGAAAGTATAGGCTTTGCCGACTAAAAATAAAAAAATTTAGTAGCCAAAAGTATAGGTTTTGGCGACTAACAATCTGTTTGGTCGCCGATATAAGGCTTTTACCGACTAAAAATATTTTAGTAGCCAAAAGTAAGGCTTTTGGCTACTAAAAAAAATTTAGTAGCTAAAAGTGAGGCATTGGGCGCCTAAAAAGATGTTTAGTAGCCAAATGTGATGCTTTTACCGACTAAAAAAATTTTAGTAGCCAAAAGTGAGGCATTAGGCGACTAAAAAGATATTTAGTAGCCAAATGTGATGCTTTTACCGACTAAAAAAATTTAGTAGCCAAAAGTGAGACTTTTTGGCGACTAAAAAGAAGTTTAGTCGCCAAAAGTAGTAATTTTAGCATGGGAATTAAATTTTTTAGCGACTAAAAAAATTAGTAGCCAAAAGTATAGAATTGGCGACTAAAGTCGCCAAAAGTGGTCTCTTTTTTTTCTAGTAAATAATTTATTTTTACATAAATTATGTTCAATAAAAAATAATTATATTTATATATATACTTTTATATTAATGCGGGTCTATATACTATATAAATAATATATGTTACATATATAATTATATGGTGTTGTAGGGGCGTAGTGGAAAGAGTGTGTTGTATAAAGTTTATGGTGTGTGAGGTTGATGGTTCGAATCTCTATAAGAGCAGATGAAAAGTTAGTGAGTGTAATTTTTTTTTTTTTCACGTATGACCTTTTGGCGACTAAAAAGTTTGGTCGCCGATTCCTTGAGTAATGGTAGGTAAATGTATAATTTTAAAAAATAAAATTGACTATTGGCGACTAATAATTTAGTAGCCAAAACATTTTTTTTTGCCGACCAAATAAAATTTAGTAGCTAAAAGGTAACATTGCCGACTAAAAAAATAGTAGCCAAATGTGCACTTTCAGTGACCAAACACGCATTTAGTCGCTAAAACATTCGCCGACAGAGTTTAGGCGACTAACTTGGCGACAAAAAAATTTAGTCGCTAAATAGTTTTGGCGACTAAAAATCTGACCTTTCGCGACTATATTTTGGTTGGCAAAACTGTTATTTCTTGTAGTGTTGGTAAATCACTTTAAATCTCAATAAGTAACCACTTCGGCAGTATCACCCTTATTGATTCAAAAATCTTCCACTGGGACTACAAAAATAAATATTTGTCTACCTTTAAAACTTTATTTATTTATTAACAATAATGCAATCTGTAACCCATCAAAGCATACATAATATCATATTACGAATCACTACTAAACAGTTAATCAAAAATAATATCTCACGGCCAACCAAAATTCGCATATGAATTTACAAAAATTACACAAAGTGATATACATGATATAGAACTCTTAAACAATCTAATGTTTATGTAAAAGTCATAAAAACGAATATGTTTCATATGTTTTGCAAATATTTGATTAGGTAAGATTTGAAATATATATATATATATATATATATATATCAATACAGATTTAATATACACACGTCCATACTTCACAGTTTTCGTAAAACTACCATATCTAAATTACTTTTTATTTTTATTTTTATTTTATAAAACACAATTGGAAGCAAACCATCAATACTCAAACAGTACGTACTCATTACATTTAAAAAGTTTGCTTGAAATTACTAAAGCACAATTTTGAGATGCAAAAGTATCCTTCAGTAAAAGAAATATTAATTTATTCCTTATCATTATATAAAATAATTTTACTGAAATAATCTGCCATGATTTTGATTCTAGTATAAACTTGCTCTGATATCACTTGTAAGATTATAGGACCTATATACTAGAAATAAAAACACTATGAATATAAGTAACTACTAAAATATAAACTTAGATACATACCGTTTGATTCCGTTATTGTGTTGAGTTTTGCTTCCTTGAAAGAATATGGCATTCACAATTAGAAAACCTTAGCACCAGCTCTTTCCCTCCTCCTAATCTTTTTGTTGTCTTTTCAATGGGACTGACAACCCTTTGATCTACATATATATAAACATATGGAAACCCTAATAAGGATAGGAGAGGGGACTGGGCTTAAATAAAACAATTACTGGGCCCTCCCATTAAGGAATCCAAATAACTTAAAACAGGCCTTACACCTCCATATCACATATCCACATATAAAATAATATGAAAAATGAGTGAGACCTCCTTTTTGGAAGACCCCCCACAACCCCCATAGTGATCCGCACCATTCATGATGTCTGGGGCCCACTCATGTATGTGTGGGGTCCACATCATAAATGGTATGGATCACTATGGGAGTTGTGGGGGCCCTCCAAAAAGGGGGTCTCTATCATTGCTCAAATAATATATACACTAAGATGACCATGGCTCAAACTTCATGGATCACAATAATAATTTTGAGCTCATACCAGTTAATCTATCTGAATCACGTTCAACTCGTTTTTCATAAACCAAACAAAATATAGTCAATGACAGCCTAATTAAAAATAAATTCTTACAATAGAATCTCCTTTTACATATTTGACATAAATAGCAACCTAGGCTGTTTGGTTTTTATATTTAAATTAATGCTTCTGTTGCAACTTGGAGAAGCTATAATGCTATTTGTATGATTGTGAAAATTGAAAGATTTAACATTATAATGGGACATGTGAAAAAATACATAAATTAATAATTATATTTTGATTTTTATATGAATACTTACCTCCTCTTTGATGGGTTACTTCAAAATATTATCTTGATTATCACTTTTCTCTATTGTTTGATTGTTCATACTTTCTTCTATGGTTTAGGGTTTCAAAATAATAAAAAAAATAATGATATTAATGATAATGGTGAGTTTCAGTAAGGTGGATTGGAGTTTTGGAGTGAGAAGAAGAAGAAGAAGAAGAAGAAGAAGAAGAAGATAAATTAACTTTGATCTCTTGGGGATGAAGATGTAGAGATTTAAATAGAAATAATAGATTAGGGTGTACCATGAGAAAAAAAATATTTATTTTAAGATTTAATTGGATTGTCCATATTAATAAATTCACATTAACATATAATAAGAATTAAAATTTATAAATTTAAATTGGACATACTACAATATTTTTTAGGTTCAAATAGAGTGCCCCTAAGGTGGAACTGGTTTGGATCTGGCCCATGTAAAATGTGAAACGAACTACGTGAAGTCGAGACCCAGCCCAATTATTAAGGTGGTTTCAAATGATCGGACGGTTAGGTTTCGTTCGAGTCAAGTTGTCTTCTGAAATCAGATGTTCAGCTTGGGCCCTAACCTCTCTCATCTCTGCTTTGGTATTTGGCGTGTAAATATATATACACAGTTTGAAAATCTGCCGCCAAAAAAGAGTGATCAAAGAGAGCTATGAAAGACTACCAGCTTCAAACTCCAAAGAAGGATCATCACCATCATCATCAACAACACGCTAATCGCAGATCCAAGACCATCTCCGATCACACCAAGAAGTCTCAGAAGGTATAATCGACTCTCTCTCTCTCTCTCTCTCTCTCTCTCAAAATGTAATGTATATACATCAATTTCATGTGGATTAAAGTTCTGAATCTTTGATTTGATTTTCTACTCTCGCAGATTAGCAAAAAGTGCTTGGATTCTGTATTTACATCGGTTTCAGAAGATGTCTCATTCAAATCTCCGAAAGGCTCGATCGAGTTCTCTTCACTCTCGGAGATTTCTGAGGATCATCAATTCGATAAATCCGCAGAGGTAAATTGATTCGTGTTCTGTTGTCATGATTTTGGAACTAGTTTTAGCACCTTCACTCCACAACTCGCTGTTGCTTGATCGCTATTGCCTTCTTGAATTCGAAATTCAATATTGCTTACTCTTTGATTGACAGGCATTGTTTTGTTAGTAAATTTTTTTCTACGTTTTGAGAGTGAATTTCAGCTTGTTTCTATTTCAGAGCTTCATCTCATCGCTGAATCCAGTGCTTTCGCCTTCATCAGAGACAGTTGCTCTGTCTGATCTCACTCCATTGTCGTCAGCTATCGCTGATGTCTCAGTCTGCCATTACAGATCTGCTGAAACAAAAAATAGTATCGATATTGTTGCTGTAGAGGCAGAGATGGTGGTGAATCATCTCAAGCAAGCTCGAATTCAAGTTATGAATTCAACCAGCGCTGATCTCCAGTGTAAGAAGCTTTTGGACACATTGATCGAAGTAGTGATTGGGGAATTCAATGCTTTGCCCGAAGAGAAAGACCGGTTTGCTGAACTTGTTTTAACTAAAACTCAAGTTGTGTTTCTGAGTTTCTTGCTGTGGATCCTTGCTGTTTCAGTGGTATTTCTCTTCAGTTCTGGGGTACAAAGTTCCTTCAGTGAACCTCCGCCAACATGAAATCTAGTGGTTGGAGCATTATTGGTTGATTGGTCCTTAAAATGGTACGATCTTTTGTCTTCAGCTTACTTTGAGTCCTTTTGTCAAAAAAATTTTAGGTACACTTGTCTTTTCCACGTGGTGTCCTATTCGAGTGTGAATGGTTTGCACGATGGGCCTCATCACATTAACTTTGATGTTTTGCTTAGTTGTGACAATTGATAATTGCTGTAGGATATTAATGTCAAGTGACGCCCTTTTGGTACCCAATAATTTTCTCTTTTTTCACCTCACAAAGTGAATTAAACTTTGGATAAAGTACTGCTAAGGTTAGAATTGATTTGACATTACTTGTATCCTAGGATTTTGCTCAACATGTTACATGTCTATGTAAGAAATTTACAGTACTACAATGATCAGAATACTATTCTAATTCATCTGATTCAGTTGGATCAGCATTATGACTGCATCAAGGAAAAGGTGTTCTTTGAAGTTTTGAATATTTGCTTTATTGTTTTTGTTTTATCTATTTTTTGTGATGCTTGTATAGTTAGTGAGTTGAGGATAAACTGCACCCTTGTCCCAAGCAATTCAATTCTGTACTATGATAAAAGCTCAATTGAACATCTGAATTGATAATAATCTCCACAACTTGTCTGTTTCTTGCTAGTATAAAAATTGCTTAAAGTTTATAAACTTTGGTTTGCTGCCTGCTTCAGAGGCTCAGAGTTTGTAGTACAACTATGAAGCCAACACATTACCGGCATCAGCTCCTTTCCTCAAAAGTGATCACTGATCTGTGTTGGGCATGACTTCCTAGATCTGTATCATATTGGATACTGGTCCTACCCTATAAGTATATGCAAGTGATCTTTGAGCAAGATCACTTTCCCTCACATCTGTCACAAGTCATAACTCTAGTTTAAAATTTGAGCATATTAAAAATCAAGCAGGGATTTCCCCACAAAATAAACTTCTGAGCTTGTTGGCTTCACTGATTTCCTAGATGAACTAATATTTTTTTATATTCTATTCCTTCATAAATGGTAATAGGCTTAGTGGGCATTTTAATGATCTCTGCTTTTACAAGTTGTCCTTGGTTTGTGCCCTTTATTTATATGGTCAGTGGTCCACTTACATTATTATGACAAACTTGAATGCTATTCAATCAAAGAAGGACAACGCGTCAATCGTGCACAAAAAATGTGATTGTCTTGCATGTTTCTATGTCCAGTGCATATCCAGGGCCCTTTTCTTCTATAGCCCGTGTACTTGAAATTGGTGCAACATGTATATGTCTATATACAAGTCTAGGGTAAGGACATTATAAGGGTGAAATGCACTACAAAAATAGGAATCCTTATAATATCTTATTGAATGGTCTTGCAATTGTTGAGTCATATTAGTTTCCAGGTTGGGTCTACGTCACTTAAGCATCCTATATAGCTACTCTTTTGGCTTGTTAGGCTTATTGTCTTCTCCAACAGTTCCATAATTGAAAAAGTTTGACCGATATTTTTATGATACATCATAATCTTCCACAGGAAAGGTTCTTCATTTGAAATTCTTCAGTTTTTCTTCCTTCTTTAACAAGAAGCTCTCTTTGTTTATGAAATTACATATCCAATGCCATCCATTCCTAGCCTTGAGCTGTTCCTAATACTTTGATGTAAGCTTGGTCTAAGATGATGCTAGAGCACAAATATTCAATGGAAATAATCATATTGTTTGGTTTTTTATTACTTGAAGTGACGAGAACTATTTCCCGAATTAGAGAGGAAAAACCAGCTTTACAATGGAATCAGTTGGAAACAAAGCAGCGTCATTATGAAAATAGTTACAAAAAATCAAAATTGAAAGTGTGAATTGATATTCATAATTAGCTAGAACAGTCATTCTTCTGTTCATACAATCAATAAAACTTAATTTCCTTTTCCAAGTTCTGTGAGAAAGTCGGTAATCATTTCAAATAATTTATGAAATGCAGTTGGATGGTTTCGTATCTTAGGGATGAAGGAACCCCAGTGGTTTGTAAAGTATTGAACTTGTATGCTTTATGAAACCTTAGATTTGCTTGAGATAGGTTGTTTTCAAACTTGCCCAAAATTTCAATTGCACCAACCAGTTGGTGGGTGTCCCACTATTGATGGTAATATCACAAACATCCTCCTGTTGGGAAATGCTCTTGTCCTCTCGTAATTAAATCTCTCTTAATAGTTCTTTTCCTGTATTATAATTAGCAAATAATATTGTTTGGCATGGCTGCTTGCTGCTACTCACTTTTCTGGTCATCATGTGTACCATCTGAATAGTTAGTAACTAGTTCAACTTCTTTCTAGTTCAGCTATAACTTGGAGAGGCTCTAACTTAGCCACGTTCAACATTTCTCACTTGTCCATATCTGATTGAATGATCATAATCTGGTCCATGATTTTTTTTCAAGTAATATTGTTTAATGACGTTGACCTGAATGCCAAACAACAGGAGCATTTTTCAGGTGAAATTATTGCTGGAAAGTTCATAATTTATTCAGGACTCTTTGCATGCAATGATGTGTGTAGATAAACTGACACAATTAAGTAGTATATAATCTTTTCAATATTATTAGAATGTTACAAGATTATGCAATATACAAATTCCCACAGTCTTTATAGTTTGACTAATAGATATCATCTGGGAAGTTAAAATGTGTTATATGATTATTATCCTAATAGCTTTTTTTTTTTTTTTTTTTTTGGTCATTTCCTCTTTCATCCTTTGGTGCACGGCCATGAGGTCAAATAAGAGCATATACGGTATTAATAAAAGATTACACACTGAAATTCATCAGGCAGAGAGGATTCTAACTTGTCCAATGGTGAAGGGTTTGGGATCCAGAATAATAAAAAGGGAAGGTATGCAAAATGAACCATTTGATGTCTTTAGAAGTCAAAATAATTGACACATTTTACATAAATCTGGGGTGAGCATAAGGGTATTCCCATTGGTTAGGGACCTGTAAGTCCACGCTCATTGCTAGGTTCGAAACCCAACATCCTCTCTGTTAGGTAGTAATATAAATGAAGTAGTCAGAAGAAATGATCATTACTTGTGTAGAAATGAAATCTACCACAATGCAATGAAAATATCAAATATTCATAATTAGACATAGATAAACAGCAGCCTTCTTCCAAAGACATTAGAGTGAAGTGGTGTTTTAAGATCAAGAGTCAATTATCTAAGCAATGAGATAGCCATAAAAGGAGTCATCAATAAAGAGATCATGTAGAGCTAATGGTTTTAAGGTATTTAGAGAGTTAAGATCGTCCAGTGGAGAAGAGGTAATTCTGTTACTTTCTGATGCTGTTGGATCTCCTCCAAAAGACCAATGTTCTACCCGAAAACCCAACGATCAATACTCACCACCTTGTTATGGCTAACGATTGATTTTGGCCCAATTCCATCATTTAGGCCATCAATTTTTCATTTGCCGTTTTAGGAAATTTTGTTTTGTTAATTACTTTTATAAGAAATTGAGAGAGATTGAGTAAGCAAATAGCTCTGTGTTTTTTTTGTATATTTATTACAAGATTGAGCTCTCTCTATTTATAGAGAGGAGAAGGTGACCGAAAGAGTATATTACAATACAGGTGTGTGCTAGTGGGTGTGTGCCTTTACAGTGTGTATAACATGTGTGCTGTGCTTTACAGTGTGATGCTAGCATGTGATGCTAGTGGGTGTGTGCCTTTACAGTGTGGATTGTATAACATGTGTGCTGTGCGTTAACTATGATTAACAACTTTGTCTAGTAATATTTGTTTTGGTTGTCGTTTGTTTTGACAAGTTTCTTTTAGTTTGTAGTATCAAAATTTTAGCTTAACTTAATTTTGTCATTTCTAATAATTTTTTGTATGTTCTTAATTATTCAGTGTTTAGTTACAAAATTACCTATTATTTCCCTTTCCTAGTCAAATTAGGAGTTTTTACTACTATAAATAAGGTTGTAAGCCTTAGGACTACTCAATTTTACGTGATTATAATTCAATTTCAGAAGTGGATTACAGTAGAAGTAAAATTAGTCAAATTAAGCAGTCAAAAAGGATGATTCATCATCAAAGAAAGATTTGACTTACTAATCTACACCATGTGAGGGAGAAATGCTGCAAGACAAATTCAAGTGGTAGAGCTTTCAATTCTGTAATCAAAAGCCTTGAACCTGAAGAGCATAAATAGCTGTCTTATTCATTGGTTGGATCAGTTTAATTCACTGATTGGTCATATAAGATAATGAAAGCATATCAGACAAAGGTCCAATAGGTTCTTTCATGAAAGTTGTTGGAAAAGGGGATAAGGAAGAATCTGAATGGGTGATTGAAACTGAAGAAAACCATATAGGACTTTGGAAGTGGTTGTTAGAAGGGTGCAGGTAACAATCTAATTTGACAATCTAAAAGATCATTGATGGGGCCAATAAGTAGCTGGAGAGAGAGAGACAGAGAGAGGTACTTAAAAGATGATGATATGGTGTAATCCATAAAAACTCCACCTGATTGTACTTAAAAGCAATGATTTGGGGTAATCCACCAAAGTTAGAAAATTAAAAAAAATTTGCAAGTGACATGAGGCTTTATGGCATTAATTATTCTATCCGGCACTTACATTAGCATTTTTATCTACCTGTAGAATTTCCCATGCAGGAACTCAGTATTTTTTGGGCATATGTGAATTGAAATAACTATATTTGAAATCAATAACATTTGATAGACACAGACTCACCTTAAATTTATGATGTTTAGCCTTCTACTGAGATAATTTACTATTCATTATTGTAAAATTTGACTACTGTTTTTCTCTAATCTTCATTTCTATTGTTATAGTTGGGGAACAATGTTAATGTTATTAAGAACAGTGAATATTTGAAGTTGTTTCATTTTTGTGCTAAATGTATATTTTGGGATTACATATATTAAGCATAAATTCAGTTTTATAATAAAGTTATACATGCTTTTCTCTACACATATTGATGTTTAGATGGACTCTACAATTATTAGTGCATCCTTAATGGAATACTACATACTTTGTGTGCATAATTTAATACCCTCTACTTATTAAAATGCTGATATATGATTCTTTCCTTTAGCCTTTAGCTAATCAAAGTGCTTTAGTTTGGATTTTTACTTGATTGCAGAATCAAATGTTAAACTCATGAATGAGTGTCAATGAAAACTGGAAAATGAGAGCGGGTTTTGACTTAAAAGGGTTCAAACCACAGAAGTAGTCTCTTTGCTGGTGAGAATAAGATTTGTACAACTGATCTTCACCCAGGCCTTGCATTCGCCAGAGTCTTGTGCGTCTTGTGCACTGGGACTTCCCGGCCCTGCATTCGCCAGAGTCTTGTGCACTGGGACTTCCCTTATAGAGCTATAGGAACAAACTATTTGTACCAAATTTGAATGATTCAAATTGGTACAAAGTTGTAATACAAAAAAGTGCTTGCAGAGCAATTTTTTCTGTTTAGATTTGTCCCATTTAAAGTTTGAAACAGAGCACCTGCAAGCAATTCATCTTTCCAGCCAAATGCCACCTTTAAAACACATGGCACATGGTTCAGTCATTCAGCTTTCATTGTTATGTGGTCAATGGTTGGTGTTGGTCACATGCTGTGAAAAAAAGCATTGGCCACATGGGCTGTATTCACTGACTTTTACTACTCAGCAAAAGACAACCCCCCCACAAAAAAAAAAAATAAAAATAATAATAATAATAATAATAATACGAAAACAACAAAGAATGCTTTCTTTGCTAAGGGAAGCCAGTTTAAACCAAATTCAACATTGGGTTAGAGTGATATTAGGTGATTTATTTATATTTATATTTTGTACTCGGTAGAATGTTAGTGAGTTAGTAATCCAGGCATTCGACACTTCTCCGTAAGTTAGAAACCCAAAAAATTCTCTATAAATCTAGAGTTATACAACTGCTTGAGTTTGCACAAATTGATATTAGGTGAAGTAAAAGAGCCTAGTTTTGTAGATAATTTTGGTCTGGGAAAATTTTTTAAGCTAGATGAATGGGAATGGGAAAATTTCTTTGAATCCCAAAAATAAAAAATAAAAGATCCATTGACATTTTTTAGATCATTCTGTCTGGTTTAGAAGATAAAAGTTATATAATTGATGAAAAGAACTTGCATTTTTTTTTTCTGTGAACAATCAATAAATTACTTGATCTTACCTAACTTGTACTGTGAATGCAAGAGTTAAATATTAAGAAGCAGACAACAGTTTCTGAATTATAAAACCAATTTCCAACCATTTATGACGCTTTTAAATTGACCAATATTTGAACAAATCCAGTATATTTGACCTCATTTTTGGACTAGATTGATGTCAACACAGTGGTTTGGATTCTTTATGATGTGTTTGAATGTTGAATTTGTTGAGAAATTTCTGAAGCGAAAGAAAAAACATAAACTTCCTTATTTTTATTTAAGAGCAAGGTAGTTTGATGATTATACTTTGTAAAATTCTTTAGGAAGGATTCATCTACCTACTGTCCTGCTTGTTTGGGACATGGTCTTGGAATCAGATCAATAATCTAATAAAATACAAAATTTTATGTTTAGTTAAGAAAATTGGGGTGCAGAGTAATAGTCCATTCAGACAATAATACTTTTCATATATGATACTATTGAATCCCAAGTGGGGCGAGATACAAAATGAGACTAAAGAGAGGTTCAGACTAATTAACTAAATTACAAAATTAGGATTTTGTCAATCCTTCTCATAATCTTAAGTCAATCCAAATATGAAATAGGTTACAGAATTCAAAGAAATTAATAATCTCATGACTAATAATCTTAAAGATATTATCCTATCTAATCTAACTTGCCAAACAAACATGACCAACATGTATGGTAAACCAAATCCAACCATATCAGCAATCTATGTCTTATTCAGAGTACATCCCCACCTCTCTCTCTCTCTCTCTGCCTGATCATCACTGTTTAATGGTGTCTCATGGTAGGGGGGCAACTATTCTGGCACATCATAATGCCTAGTATTGTTTGTAGTTATTTATAAAGTTCTTTGAGGTTTCTCAGTGTGATTCATGGCTAGTTTATTGACATTCACATGGTAACCATGATTTTAGGGAGAATGTGGATTAGGTTCATGATTACTTCAGAAATATAACATAACATTTAACAAAGTATTTAATCATTTTATGCATTTAGACAATTATGTTCTCAACCTTGGTCAAATTGTCAATTCCCTAATCAATATTCTCTTTCCTCAGCACCAATAAACTCTAGACAAAAATATCAATCTCTATTTAGTGCATTGTAGTTACACAGTGTTCATAATATTTTGTCCTCTTTTTATTAGTAATCCATTATTCAAATAAATAAAATTTTACACTGAAATAATCTATTTTATTCTTGATTATTCATACTTTTGCATATTGTTTGCATTAATTTAGATTGCTTTCATGTTAAAATTTACTGTATTATATATTTTTTTCAAAATGAAAAAAACTTCCACCTTAACACTCTGCATTGTGATTTGTTTGTTTAACAAATGTTTAGCTATATGGTACTTAGATAATTATTGGGTGATTATTGATGATACCAAGGACATCTATCCTGTTCTAGAAGAAAGGAAAGAGTAATGTTACAAATCTTAAAATTTTTATCAAATATTTTATATGGATGGGAGACTTACATAGGATTCACATGACGTGAGTTTCACTCATGTTAGATATTTAGTAGAAATTTTAATAAATTTTTTGGAGTCTTAACATTTTCTGGGAGGAAAATGAAAGGACCAGTAATGAGGGGGACCTCTTGCTGGAAATATGGAGCATAACTGTCAACACCTCACAGAGCAGCAAAATTCCAAATTCCCTTCTAAATTATTTTTTTTTTTTAAATTTAAATTTAAAAAAATAATAATAATAATAATAAAACAAAGCAGAAGATAGAAATGCCAGAGAACCAACCACATGCATTCCCTTTGTTTATCTTTACTTTTGTGCAAGAGCAAGGATCCTCTAGAGTTTTTTTTCTCTAAAGTTTCCTAGAGTGGTGTGTTGTATGGTTGAGATTTAATGACAAGTCACATCAATTTTTTAGCATTAAATCTCACCTATACAACACACCACTTTAAGAAACTTTAAGAAAAAAAAACTCTAGAAGATTCTTGGTGTTTGTGCAATCCCTCCCTCCCTCCCTCCCACCCAAACAATAATCATTGCACGGAATATAAAAATAATAATAATAACAATATTTGTGTGGGACCCTCCCAAATGCAGTCAATTAGTGGATGCCAACACCTTCATGTTAGACCCCGATTAAATTGAGGCAGAGTTTCAAATCAGTAATTAGTGATAAATTTTATTAATATTAATAATAATAATTATAATTATAATTTTTTTTATACATATGTAATAATTTTTTAAAATTACCACTAACAGGTAATTTCTCCTTAAATTAATCCATGTCATCACCCTCTTTTCTTTTTATTTTTTATTTTTAAAATAAAATAGTTTTGAAGTTTTTGTAGTTGAGTTTAAACATGGCATTTTTTTTTATACTAAAAACAAAACTTTAGTGGCGCATTCTCTCTTGTTTTGTTATTTACTTGTTTATTTATTTATTATTTATATTTTCATAGATGAGCTTGCAGAAAGGAAGATGAAGATGTTATTGAAGTATTTGTGTGAGACTGAAAAAAGAGCATGAGATGTTAACAGGTAATGGACTTTCAAATTTTTTTTTTTTTTTTTTAAATTAAGATTTGAGAGAGATTGAAATATATAAAATGGCTTTAAAAACTTACTTTGATCATGGTCATAATCTTGCTGTGGATGAGCATAAAAGATTGAAACCTAAAAAAATTTGTTGTCGGTAAATTTCTGGACTTTGTTATAGTAGACTTTCAAATAGTAATTTTTCAAGTTCAAAGTTTTCAATTAATTTTACATGATATTCATTCTGAGGGTATATCTCTAAGCGAGTCTTTCCAAGTCGCTCCTTTAGTGGAAAAGTTACCACCGGCTTTGAAAGATTTCAAAAATTATTTAAAACATAAACGCAAAGAGATGACCGTGGATGAACTTATTGTAAGACTAAGGGGGTGTTTGTTTAAGCTTTTCAGAGCCAACTTATGGCTTTTAGCTTTGAAAAAGTTATTTTGGACTGTTTGGTTAAACTTATTTCAAACAGCTTCTGATTCTAACAGCTTATTTTAACTCAAAAAAGCTGATTCTGAGAAGCTGCTCACCCCTTACTTCTGATTATCAGCTCCTGCTGTGGACATATTAATTTATGGTTATACTCTTAAATTTTTTTATTTTTTATTTTTTTAAAAATAGAAAAAGACTCAAATGGACTATAGATTATTATTATTATTTTTTATGAGAAATGTAGACAAACACAAAATAAAAATTAATTGAAAAAGCTATTTCACAGCTTATTTAACAAACACTACTCAGCAACTTAAATCTATAATCCAACAGCTACACCAAACAGATTAACAACTTCTGATTAAAGTCATAATCTATAATCTGTTAAGCTATAATCTATAAGCTGTTTTAACAGCTACACCAAACGGGGCCTAAGAATTGAGGAAGATAACCGAAAGACTGAAAAGATGAATGAGAAAAATCCCATTGAGTCCAAGGCTAATGTGGTTGAACAAGTTCATAAACCACATAACAAAAAGAGGAAGTTTACTGGAGATGGTCCTAAATAAGGCGATAGCAACAAGAAGTTCAAAGGAAAATGCTATAACTGTGGCAAGACTGGACATCGAGCTTCTGACTGCCGCCGTCCTAAGAAGGATCATGGAAGTACAAGCAAGAAAATCACCAATCAGGCCAATGTAACAGAATTGGATTACATCTCTGACGGAGTGAATGACATCAACCTCTCTGCTGTGGTGTCTGAGGCTAACTTGGTTGGAAATCCCAAAGAGTGGTGGGTTGACATTAGAGCAACTCGTCACATATGTGCGGACAAGAAGATGTTCACTACCTACAATGAGGCTGCAAATGGTGAATAACTTTTTATGAGAAATTCTTCTACTTCTACTGTGGCTGGACAAGGGAAGGTGATCTTGAAGATGACATCAGGGAAAAAACTGACCCTTAACAACGTACTGCATGTACCTGACATCCGGAAGAATTTAATTTCTGATTCTTTGTTAAGTAAAAATGGTTTTAGGTTTGTCTTTGAGTCTGATAAATTTGTATTAATAAAGAGTGACATGTATGTTGGTAAGGGATACATGAGTGATGGTCTCTTCAAATTAAATGTAATGACAATTGTACCAAAAGTTGCTATGAATAAGAATAACACATCTTTTGCTTAATTCTTGAGTCGAATTTATGGCATGGTAGATGAGATGGAGATTTATGGTTTGGTTTAGGCTGTGGAAATGGCCGGGCCGATTAAGGCTGAACAAGTTTGGGCCGCGGTGAAACAGGTCTATCCTGAAAGGTTTTGCTCGGTTAAGGCAAGGCGTGGTCGGACCCAGCTATTTGGCTTCATGGTATAGAAGCCGGTCAAGCGATATGTCCAGCGCCAGGCAAGGCGTGGTCTGACCGAGCTATTTGGCTTCATGGTATAGAAGCCGGTCAAGAGAGACGTCCGGCGCCAGGCCAGGCGTGGTCGGACCGAGCTACGTAGCTCCATGGTATAGAAGCCAGTGAAGTGGGATGATCGGCGCCAAGGAAGGTGTGTAGGTCCCACTGTTCATGATTTAGCTCGGCAGGAAGGCCGGTGGCAAACTAGTATAAGCTGTCCCGAGCTCGGCTATGCCGGGATGCAGTCGAGCTTGGTCCTCAATGAGCTTGGTTATTGGAACGCTTGGGCTTGAAGTGCAGCATGGCCGTTGGCAGCCGAGATATTGCAATTCGGCTGCCGAGCTCCTGGTAGAGTGGGCTGGCAGTTGGGATTAGGTGATATTCAGCAAGATTTGTGCTGACAGATGGGATAGTAGCACCACGTGTCGAGAGACTAATGGGAATAGATTTAGGGCGCAGAAGATATATAAACGAGTTTGCACCCCCTATACTAGACAGATGACATTTTGGTGAGATAAACACTACACACAACTCAGTCCTCTCTCTCTCTCTCTATCCCTGTGTGTGTATCTAACTTGGTCGTTGGAGGGGTTTTCCGGCCACACACCGCCGGGTAGCTCACCGCCGTTGTGCTCGCAAGTCGATCGGACAGACAGGAGCTTAGAAGAAAGGAGTGCCGGCTTGCCTGGATATTTGCTCTCCGCACAATTGGCGCCGTCTGTGGGAATATTGCAGACAAAACCTTGTCTTCCAGGCTCATCTGATCGCCGTCCATGGCGAACAACGAAGAGATTCCGCTGTCCGCCGTCGACGGAGTTACCCCGGAGTCGGGTAGACGGAGAGAAGGACATCCCACCATCATTCCTCCGATGGTGGACCTGGAGACTGCTCCAGGAGGACACTCAAGAGACGCGCGCGATAAGCGCAGAAGAAGTTATGGTCATTCACAGAGTCCAGATGGTCATCGGCGGTGGAGAGAATCGCACGCCAGACGTCTGGAACACAAGCTAAGGGACCAGGATGCCGTCATCCGGCGAATGGCGGCGGAGATGGAGGAACTAAAGCGGCATGTCAAAGGGAAGGGTGTAGCTGGAGGGGGAGACCACAGTAAGCGCACCCAACCCCGTCGTTCAGGCAGTCAGAGTCAGCGGCACACTCCTTCCATTTCTATCACCAGAAGTTACAAGGTTGGAGATTCCAACATGCATGTAGAGAAATCTAGCACACAAGATAGCACTTACCAGCCCTCACGTCCGGTGACGACGTCGAGGTACTCTTATTCTGCCCAATCAGAGGATTTTCGTGTAGTTTTGAAGGAACGGGCTCGCCGGCGGGAGGCTCAGAGGGTGTCGGCGTTCCAGTGGCTATCCTATGGGGTTCACGCCAGCGAGGAGGTCGGAATGCCTCCACCCCGCCCAGCCGCGCCTCTCCTTGTAGACATAGACTTGGCGAGGCTGAGTGCCACTTCATTTTCCGTGGATATAGAGATAGCACCACTTCTGGCGAGCTTCCACCAGCCAAAGTTCACGTTCTACGATGAAAAAATCGACCCGTATATGCATGTAAGTCATTTCCGACAGGTCATGGCCGGACATAGGCGGAATGATGCCCTTATGTGCTTGATCTTCTCGTCGAGTTTGGGCGAGCTGGGTTTGAAATGGTTCGAGAGGCTGCCGGAGGGGAGCATTGAAAGGTGGCAGCAGTTGGCCGAAGCATTTGTGACGCGCTTCAAAATCAACACCAAAACACCAAAGGAAGTTGATCACCTACTGAGTGTCAAGATGGAACCGAGCGACACATTGAAGGCATACAACTCCAGATATTGGGAGACCTTCAACGAGATCTTAGATTGCCCGGTCAACCTTCTAATCACACAATACAAGCGTGGTCTCCTGGTCGGACATAGATTACGGGACTCGCTTACCATGCACCAGTCGACATCCATGGGCCAGCTAATGCAGCGCATCAATGAGCACATCTGAGTGGAGGATGATGTGTCAGCATCTACCGCGAAGGCAACTCCGGTAGCAACGGACAAGAGGTCGGTTGGCAAAGTGCACGCGGTCGGACAAGAGTCCAGCCATTCAAATGACCGCACTGAGGAATCGAACCGTGGCTCAAATCGTAAAAACTGGGGTAGGGGACGTTGGATGACCGGGATGACGTGGCCGATGCAAACAGAAGGTTGAAGGCCAGGACAGGTATCACCACGGTCTTTAAGATTCCAATCTATCACATACTTAGTGAAATCCATGACGAGGAGTATGTCCGGTTTCCTGCTAAGTTGGGCGACGGACAGAAGGGCTTCAATCCACAATACCGTTGTACGTTTCACCGGGAGCGCGACCACCGGACAAAGGACTGTTTGCTTTTGAGGCAACACTTGGAAGAGCTAGTCGCAGCCGGACACCTGGAACTTTACATTGATGGAGGCGCGAAGGCAAATCAAGCTCCGGTTGATCCATGGGGACCGGATGACCGGGATGCGCCTCCACAAGAGGTTGTTAATGTCATCCACGGCATAGTGGAACCGGCGCGTGTATGCGAGCTCCGCGGTATGATCAAGAAGGCAGAACACATAAGAGAAGTTTTGTCAGTTCAGCCTGCGATCAAGAGGGGGAAGACCGAAGAGAAAGATGTGATCAATTTCTCCTTAAGGGACCTAGAGCGCATTCAGACGCCGCACAACGATGCCTTAGTGGTTACACTCTGCGTCAAAGAATTCGATGTCAAACGGATCTTGATCGATCAGGGAAGTTCGGTCGAGATCATGTATTACGACGTATTCAAACAGCTTAAGCTTCGGGATACAGATTTGGCTCCGGCAACTTTGCCACTGGTTGGTTTCAACTCACAACCGGAGTGGCTTTTAGGGAAGGTTATCCTGCCGGTCAAAGCGGGATCCGTGGTTAAGCAGGTGGAGTTTTGGGTGTTGCAGGTGCCATCTACTTATAACCTAATCCTTGGAAAAGGATGGCTTCACGCTATGCAAGCCGTGGCGTCAACCTACCACCAGGTAATGAGATTTCCCTCGGCAATGGGGGCAATTGAGGAGATTTGGGGCGATCAAGTCATGTCGAAGCAATGCTTCGTGGCAGTAAACGGGAGCCAGGCTGCCAGGGGCTTCGTCCAAATGATTGAAGGACCGGAAGACCAGGGAGTCCTTGATGATGTGGGTACTAAGGCTGAGGACAAAGCCGTTGAGAAATTGGTGGAAGTACGAATTGATACAGAGAATCCGGACAAGTTCTTCTTGCTCGGCTCAAGCCTTACCGCCCAAGAAAGAACCGAGATAGTTGAGTTTTTGATGGCTAATATCGAAGTCTTCGCATGGTTGCCTTACGACATGCCCGGCCTCAATCCGAGTTTTATTTGCCATCATCTCAACGTCTTCCCCAGAGCCAAGCTGGTCGTTCAGCGGACCAGGAGATCGGCGCTGCATCACACTAAGGTAGTTGCAGAAGAAGTGAAGAACTTGCTTGAGGCACGCGCAATTCAGGAAGTGCACTACCTTCGATGGATTTCAAACACGGTCGTGGTGCCCAAGAAAAATGGGAAGTGGAGAGTCTGTGTGGATTACAAGACCGTCAACCGAGCCTGCCCGAAAGACAGCTTCCCTCTGCCCAGAATTGACCAGCTTGTGAATTTAACGGCTGGACATAACAGGCTCAGTTTCTTGGATGCTTACCGTGGCTACCATCAAATTGCCATGCATGGCCCGGACCGAGAGACCACCTCATTCACTACACCAAGGGGACTCTTCTGCTATCGAGTCATGCCTTTTGATTTGAAGAACGCCTGGGCAACTTTCCAAAGAATGGTGACGAAGATGTTTGCTTCTTTGCTGGGCCGGACAATGGAGGCTTACATTGATGATATGGTGGTTAAAAGCTAGCATCAAGCAAACCACTTGTCCGACTTAACCGAGATGTTCGCCATTCTCAAAAAACACAAGCTACGCCTGAATGCGTCTAAGTGTGCCTTTGGCGTGGGATCCGAAAAATTCTTAGGCGTCCTAGTCATGAACCGAGGCATCGAAGCAGACCCCACACAGATCAGAGCCGTATAAGAATTGAAGCAGCCTAGCTCGGCTAAGGACGTGCAGCATCTGGCCGGAATGGCCGCCACGCTTAATCGATTTATAAGCCGGTCATCAGATCGCTGCTGTCCTTTCTTTCAAGCATTGAAGTCAAAGTTCTCGTGGGATGAAGCGTGCAACCGGGCTTTGGCCGAGCTCAAGGAGTAACTGTCTTCAGCGCCACTGTTGGTAACACCAAAGCCTGGCGAAGAACTTTACCTTTATTTGGCCGTTTCGCAGCATGCAGTCAGCGCAGTGCCCGTCCGGTCAGAAGAAATCAAGCACCTCCCTATCTTCTACGTCAGCAAAACCTTGTTACCGGCAGAGTCGAGATACTTGCCGCTGGAAAAACTTGCATTGGCATTAATGATGGCTTCAAGGAATCTAGCGTACTATATCCATGCGCATACAATAATCGTTCTGACCGAGTTCCCCCTCAAAGCTTTATTCGAGCGGGCGGACTTCTCCGGTCGAATTCTTAAGTGGGCGGTCGAGTTGGGACAGTTTGACATCAAGTTCCAGCCGCGCACCGCCATAAAAGCCCAGACTTTGGCCGACTTCGTTACCGAATTCTCACTCGGAACTCATCCAGTATGCCCGGTCGACATTGTCGCGGTAGATGAAGAGGTGAATGCAAGCCTGACTGAAATACCACAGCTTGGCGGTGTTGGCGACGCGGAACTTGCGCGTCCCGCCGAGGCACCTTCAGTTGATACGATACTACAACCCGGCGATGCAATGACGGAGTTGGGTATCACCGACTAACCTGCTCTGTCCGGTACCGCATCACCGAGAGGGGAAGAAATGGAATCGCTCAGCACAGAGCCTGCGGCCGGCATAATACCGCAACCTGGCGATTCGCCTATGGACTTAGGCATTATGGATCAACTTGCTGAGTCCGGCGCCGAATCACCAAGGGGGGCTGAAGTGGAACCGCTCAACGCGGAACTGGAAGTCGAACAGCCGAGCAACTGTGATCCCATCAACCTTCAAGCCTTTCAGGACCCGTCAGAGTGTTGAAAGCTCTTTGTTGGCGAAATGTGGAAACTTTTTGTTGATGGAGCCTCGAACCGTCACGGTGCCGGGCTGGGCATAGTTTTGATTTCGCCAGACGGACTGACTATTGAACATTCTATCACCTTTGGCTTCCCAGCATCTAACAATGAAGCCGAGTATGAGGCGCTCTTGGCCGAGCTCAAGAGCGCGCTTCAGATACAAGCGTCTGAGCTAATGGTTTACAGTGACTCCCAACTTGTGGTTAACTAAGTTTCTGGGGTTTATGAAGCAAAGGATGACCGAATGATGAAGTACCAAGCTCTGGTCAGGGACCACATCAAGCGATTTCAGGCGATCAGGGTCCAACAGATCGGCCGAGAAAAAAACGGCCGAGCAGACGAGTTGGCCGGCCTTGCTTCTATGGTCGATAGCTCATCTCCCAACCCTCTTTTGATTGAATTCATTCCGAGGCCCAACATTGAGACAACCGGACAGACATAAATACTCTGCGCCGAGCTAGGTCCTTTTTGGATGGACCCAATCATCCTTTTTTTCAAAGACCGGACCCTTCCAGCTGACAAGAAGGTAGCACATAAAGTGCGGGTGAAGTCAGAGCGGTTTTGGCTCTCTCCATCTGGCGCTTTATACAAGAAGTCTTTCACCGGTCCCTACCTGAAGTGTGTGCACTCGAGCAGCGTGGAAGCCTTCCTGTACGAAATTCACGAAGGCATCTGTGGCAGTCACATAGGGGGCAGATCTTTGGCCTACCGAGCTATTTCGCAGGGCTACTGGTGGCCGTGCATGCAAGCCGACGCGCAGAAGTATGTTCGTACATGCGAGAAGTGCCAGAAGTTTGCCCACCAGATCCACCAGCCGGCCAGGGAACTTCTTCCTTTCACTAGCCCTTGGCCCTTTGCGATGTGGGGGCTAGATATAGTGGGGCCACTCCCCATCGCACCAGGCAACCAGAAGTTCTTCATCGCGGCCACAGACTACTTCACCAAATAGGTTGAAGCAGAGCCTTTGGCAACAATCAAGGAGAAATACGTCAAGCGGTTTGTCTGGCAGAATGTGGTAACGCGGTTTGGCGTCCCCAAAATTCTGATCTCTGACAACGTCACCCAATTTGACGGACGCCTTTTCAGAGGATTTTGTGAAGACTTGAAGATAGAATTCTACAACTCCACCCCTGCTTACCTGCAGTCTAATGGACAAGCCGAGGCGTCAAACAAGACCATCCTTGATGGGTTGAAGAAAAGGTTGGAGAAGGCAAAGGGAAAGTGGGCTGAGGAACTCCCCAGCGTCCTTTGGGCATACCGAACAACGCCACGGCGATCTATCGGGAAAACTCCTTTTGCTTTGGCATATGGCATGGAGGCGGTCATACCTTTGGAAGTTGGGATGCCCACTCTTAGAAGTGAAAGTTTTGAGCCCGAGCTGAACGCCGAAGCCATTGCCCTGGAATTGGACCTCGTGGACGAACGTCGAGAAAAGGCTCTCATCCATGTGGCCACCTACCAACAAGAGCTCTCAAGGAAATACAACAAAACGGTGAACCCCAGACCGTTCAAAGTAGGTGATTGGGTCTTGAGGAAAGTCATGGGCAATACCCTGGTGCCAGGTGAAGGCAAATTGGGAAGGACCCTACAAGATAACCGGTCTGGCGGGCAAAGGGGCATACCACTTAGAGGACTTGGATGGTAAAGGAATACCCCGGCCATGGAATGCGGCCAACCTCAAACTGTATTATTTCTAGCTTTTGTTTTCTTTTCGCCCAAAGGAATTTTTTGCCTTACACTTCAAAATGTAATATTCTTTTTGTCAATATATAGAAGTGTCTCATCTTTGCCTTAGCATTCTTATTGTTGCTTTTTAATTGAGATTGCAACCGAGATGATTTACTCCGGTTGAACGACTTGATGATTTGCTCAACTCTGGGATTCTCAACTGAGATGATTTACTCCGGTTGAACGAGTTGATGATTTGCTCAACTGAGATTCTTAGCCGGAATGATTTACTTCGGTTGAACGAGTTGATGATTTGCTCAACTTTGAGATTGCAACCGAGATGATTTACTCTGGTTGAACGCGTTGATGATTTGCTCAACTTTGAAGATTCTCAGCCGAGATTATTTATTCCGGTTGAACGAGTTAATGATTTGTTCAACTTTGAAAACTCTCAACAGAGATGATTTACTTCGGTTGACTATGCTGATTATTTAATCAAACCGAGATGTATTGTTCCGGTTGAAACAGTTGATGATTTATTCAATTATATTCTTGCAACCGAGATGCATTTCCCGGTTAATTAAGTTATACAAGATGGTTAGTGTTGCCGAAGTATTTTGTCCGGTTGAAGTTACTCAGCTTGAAGACCGTGCAAACACTTGATGAAATTAGAGCTTTTTTATTAATGTGAAAATAAGTACAAAAGGTGGGGACCTTAGCCCGGTTACATGTTCAGACAAAAAGTAAGAAAAAGAAAACTAAGCTAAGGGGGAAAGGTTAGTGAATTCATCATCGGTTGCGTCTAAGTTGACCGTTGGTGGTTGGCCTTGGACACCGGTCTCAGTTTGGCCGGGTTGCTCCTTCGTTTGGCGGTCTTGCTCCTCACCATTTGCCTCGGTTTCTCCTTCGAGTCCTTCCTCGGCCTCAGCCTGCAACGCGCTGAAGACGTCGTTGGCATACGACACGAGATAAGTCGGTAGGAAGACAGCCGACGGAGAGACAAACACGTCGGTCTCAGGGCCTTGGCCGAGCTGATCGCAAGTAGACTTCTAACCCGCTTTGAAGTATATATCTTGGGTGGCAAAGACTTTTTTTTGTAGCTGTCCTTGGCCTCCTTGAAGTCGACATTATTTGCGTCCTCCAGCTCCTTCTCCCTGGACTTTTTTAGTGCATCCAGCTCGACCTGGAGCGCATCCCTCTCTTTCTTAGCGTCACCAAGTTAGCCGAGCAACCGAGAGTTGTCCGTGTTTGCTATATGCAGTGAAGACTTTGCTCAGCCTAGCTCAGTTTGAAGGCTTTGACCTTGGCTGGCTGTGTTATTCGCCTTTTACCGCAGTCGATGAATGCGCACCATGACCAAGTGTTGCTTCTGGATGACCTGCAAGAAGAAAGATTGATCAAAGAGGAAACTGCGCAAACACTTGTGAAAATTTGAGTAGAAGTTTGAGACTCTTACCCTGGTCATGGACTTCACGGCTGACTTCACCAACCTGGTGTGTCTAAAACATGGTCGCTGCCGACCACGTCGCTCGGTAGAAAAAAGGCCTTGGAGAGGTCAAAGGCGAGAAGATGTTCTTTGTCGCCCTTCACGAAAGCTGTTGTCGAGATCTCCTTACCCTAGTGTTTGAGTTACGGGCGCCATGTCGGTGTTGGGTCGACGGTGACGGCGGGTTGCTCGATAGTCAGCTCTTCAATTAGCTCAGCAGAGGGGTCTGCGTGAAGCTGTTTCCCAGCCCAGCGGTTGTCTTGGCTGGCTTGCCCGGCAGCAGAAGACGCTAGCGCAACCACGGCCCCGCTGGATTGACCGGCAGCAGGAGAGCGGGTGATGACGCTCGGCATCTCGGTGGAAGTTGCTGTGAGGAGGTTCTTGATACGCCTTCGTTTTGCCATCTCTTCTTCTTCGGTTAACCGGATTAGGGGCACGTCTGGTAGTGTTGGGTCTGCAGGAGGTGACGGAGCACAGAGGAAGTCAGTGACTTTACTTCGGCGCGGAGCTGAGTATCTATATGTTGGGACGTAATCGAGTAGCTCGTTACAATCCCGATGACGGTAGCGGAGCACGGTCCGGATGGCTTCTTCGTTGGGGTAGTGATAGTTGGCTTGTAAGGCTTGGATCGCTGCAAAGGAAAGAAGAAAAATGTTAAAATACAGAATATAGAACAAAGGCAATTAACCGAGCTAGTTAGCACGGCTTACATGTCTCGCCGAAATTTTTGCTAATGAACCAGCCCGGTACGTCGGCCGTTTCATAATTGCCGGACACCCAGAAGAAGTCGTCGTCGTGTAAGTCTTTGTTTGGGGTACCGGTCACTATTTTTTCTTTGCTCGGCCTAATCTTTAAGTAATAGGCGAGGCCATCGCCAGTGTGCCCAAGGGTGTACTGTTTTAGTATCTTGGCTAAACCTAAGTTGGTCCCTAGCCGGTTATTTAGCTCATGGATGCCGTTGATTATTCGGTAGGTGTTGGTTGATGCTTGTGTGGGTGCTAGCCCGGTACGGCGCAAGAATTCGGTCAGCAGAGGGTTGACCAGGAAGCGGAGGCCTCCTTCAATGATAGAAAGCACGGTGAAGGGTCACTGGTCTAATCTACCCCAAGGGGTTGTCTCAATTTCGGCGAGCTCTAGGTGAGCGTCTGCCGGGATACCGTAGTCTTCCCAGAACATGGCCAAGGCAGCCGGAGTGTCAACAAGGAAGCGGAAGCGCCCTATGTGTAGCCGACTGGATTAGCTCGGCCGAGGTGGTTTGGCACACTGGTGTCTTGATGGCTGCTCGGTCTTTGAGAGCCTCAATATTTGGTCAGTGGTCCCCTTGGACTCTGCAGGAAAAGGATGACAGTTGTGAGTGTGAGCGCGGTCGCGCAAAACGAGCTTGATTTTAGCTCGGTCATGAAGAGTGCTAACCACCTCGGTCGTGAAGGTGAACCAAGGAGCTCGGTCGCTCAAGCGGCCCAGATGTTAGCCCGGTCGAGCGGCCAAGTTCCCTGCCTACCCCGGTTTCTGCTAAAGGTTTTGATAAACTAGTAAATTGCTAGGCCTTATTGTATTTTGGGATCAAAAGGCGATTTGGAGCCCGGTCCGCCCCAGTTCTTCGTGTATTCATGTGTTCATCACTAGGATTGAAGAACAACGAAGAGAATAGGGGCGAATGTGGGTTTTGGGAGGGTTATGTCCTAAAACCTACGGATTTGGTGCCCTAAAAGGAGTAATATCAAACGAAATGACAATAAAGAGAGTTGAAGGACTTACCAGTTGAGGGGAGGGACTACTTCTTCGAGCATGAGTGCAAGAAAGGGCAGGGGTGAAGCTTGCTAAGTGATGCTTAAGCTCTGGAACGTTGAAGGTTTGAGGTGAGACAGTAAGAATGGAAAGAAATGAGATGGGCCATGTTTATAGGGGTGGAAAGGCCGCCCAAAATTTGAATTGAAGGGACGTGACTGTTGGCGGCTTAAGGCCAATCAGGGCACGACACGTGTCCCCATTAATGACAGCGTCAGAGCTGAAGAGACAGATAGGTTAGACGAGGCGTCGACCGAGCAAGTCAAGATACAGGAAGGTCAGAGGCGTCGACCGAGCAAGACAAAGAACCGAGCGCAGAAATTAGCTCGGTCGACTTCCTACAAAACTGAGAACCGAGGAAGTATTTACCCCGGTCATAACAGATAATCCCAGTCATGTTTTGGCGAACGGAATTAAGAGGCAATTGAGAGGGAGATTTATGGTCTGGTTTGGGCCGTGGAAATGGCCGGGCAGATTAGGGCCGAACAAGTTTGGGCCGCGATGAAACGGGCCTATCCTGAAAGGTTTTGCTCGGTTAAGGCAAGGCGTGGTCGGACCCAACTATTTGGCTTCATGGTATAAAAGCCGGTCAAGCGATATGTCCGATGCCAGGCAGGGCGTGGTCGGACCGAGCTATTTGGCTTCATGGTATAGAAGCCGGTCAAGAGAGATGTCCGACTCCAGGCCAGGCATGGTCGGACCGAGCTACGTAGCTCCATGGTGTAGAAGCCAGTGAAGTGGGATGACCGGCGCCAGGAAAGGCGTGTAGGTCCTACGGTTCATGATTTAGCTCGGCAGGAAGGCCGGTGGCAAACTAGTATGAGCTGTCCCGAGCTCGGTTATGTCGGGATGCAGCCGAGCTCGGTCCTCAATGAGCTTGGTTATTAGAACGCTTGGGCTTGATGTGCAGCATGGCCGTTGGCAGTCGAGATATTGCAATCTGGCTGCCGAGCTCCCAGTAGAGTGGGCTGGCAGTTGGGATTAGGTGATGTTCAGTAAGATTTGTGCTGACAGATAGGATAGCAGCACTACGTGTCGAGAGACTAATGAGAGTAGATTTGGGGCGCAAAAGGTATATAAGCGAGTCTGCGCCCCCATACTAGATAGATGACATTTTGGTGAGATAAACACTGAACACAACTCAGTCCTCTCTCTCTCTCTCTCTTTCTCTATCCCTGTGTGTGTATCTAACTTGGTCGTCGGAGGGGTTTTCCGGCCACACACCGCCGGGTAGCTCACCGCCGTTGTGCTCGCAAGTCGATCAGACAGACATGAGCTTGGAAGAAAGGAGTGCGGGCTTGCCTGGATATTTGCTCCCCGCACAGTAGATTAGGACATGTAAATTATGATGCTTTGCATAGATTATTTGGTTTGGATTATATCCCAAAGTTTGAAATTAATACTAATCATAAATGTGAAGTTTGTGTGGAAGCGAAATTAACTAAAGCTCCATTTAAATCGGTTGAAAGGAAAACCGAACCTCTAGAATTAATTCATACTGATATATGTGATCTAAAATTTATTCAAACTAGAGGAGGCAAAAAGTATTTCATAACTTTTATCGATGATTGTACAAGATATTGTTATGTTTATTTACTTAGAAGTAAAGATGTAGCCTTAGAAATATTAAACTCTACAAAACAGAAGTTGAAAATCAACTTGATAAAACCATTAAAATGGTTAGAAGTGATAGGGGTGATGAATATGATGCACCATTAAATGAATTTTGTGCACAACATGGCATTATTCACCAAACTACAGCACCTTATTCTCCACAGCAAAATGGAATTGCTGAAAGGAATAATAGAACCCTAAAAGAAATGATGAATGCCATGTTACTAAGTTCAGGCTTACCACAGAACTTGTGGGGGGAAGCAATATTGTCTGCTAATTATGTTCTTAACCGAATACCCCACAAGAAAACCAACAGCACTCCTTATGAATTGTGGAAAGGTCGACCGCCTTCCTACAAATACTTAAAAGTGTGAGGGTGTTTGGCAAAAGTTAAAGTTTCTGTTCCTAAAAAGACCAAGATTGGACCAAAAACAGTAGACTATGTGTTTATTGGCTATACTCAGAATAGTAGTGCATATCGGTTTCTAACTTATAAATCAAAAATACCTGGTATAAATATAAACACTATTATAGAGTCAAAGAATGCTGTGTTTTTTTGAATATGTCTTTCCTTACAAGAAAGGACAGGAATTAAGTTCACAGAAAAGAACTTATGATTGTACACAAAGTCAAGAGACTAATGACAATCAAACACAAGAGACTAGTAATGATATCGACCAACAGGATTTAACTGATGATGAACCAAGACGAAGTAAAAGAGCGAGAACATCAAAATCCTTTGGTCCAGATTTTCTGACATACCTGTTAGAAAATGAACCTCAAAGCTTTAAGGCAGCAATGACAGGTCCTGAAGCACCTTTGTGAAAAGAGGCTGTTAATAATGAAATTGAATCCATTGTGCAAAATCATACTTGGGTATTGGTGGATCTTCTACCAGGTTCTGAATCTCTTGGATATAAGTGGATATTCAAGAGGAAAATGAAAGCAGATGGTTCAATTGACAAGTATAAAGCAAGACTTGTAGTTAAAGGTTACAGACAAAAGGAAGGTCTGCACTATTTTGACATATATTCCCCTGTGACAAGAATAACTTCCATTCGCATGCTTATTTCTATAACAGCGTTGTTTAATTTAGAAATACATCAAATGGATATTAGGACAACTTTCTTAAACGGTGATCTAAATGAAGAGATCTATATGGAGCAACCCGAAGGGTTTGTAGTATCAGGGCAAGAAAAGAAAGTTTGTCGACTTGTAAAATCCCTTTATGGATTAAAACAAGCACCTAAGCAATGGCATGAAAAATTTGATCATGCAATGCTTACTAATGGGTTTAAGATAAACGAATGTGACAAATGCGTCTATGTTAAAAACACTGACCAAGGATATGTCATAGTTTGTCTTTATATGGATGACATGCTTATCATTGGAAGCAATCAAAATATGATCAAATCAACTAAGCAAATGCTTAACAAAAGATTTGATATGAAAGATATGGGGGTGTAGACGTCCCCGAACGTCCCGGGAGGGAATCCCGTTCTGTTCATTTGGGGCTCACTACAATTCGGACTCAAATTGTCACGGTTCTTAATCTGATCTTGCAAAGTGCAATGCAAGACTGATAAATCACCAAAGAGTCCAAATCCAGCAAATCGTTTTTAAAAAACAGATTTTTTAGAAAGAAATGCCAAACATGGACTGCTTTGCCAGATATAGAGTCGCCACCTAAATATTTATTTTGGAGGAATTTAAGAAACCCTGACTCGTTGCCTAAGGCCACGTGTCCGTCATCACCAAAGTTACCTCGACTTGGGAACTTGGGTACGATTGGAGAAGGTCAGCTATAAGCACCCCCGCTCGCTCGATCAAAGATCGGCCTCTACTAACCATGATATCTTGTTTTTGAAAACACATGCGTTCTTATTCCGGTTAAAAACAAATGCGTCTCTGTTAAAAACACTGACCAAGGATATGTCATACTTTGCCTTTATGTGGATGACATGCTTATCATTGGAAGCAATCAAAATATGATCAAATCAACTAAGCAAATGCTTAACAAAAGATTTGATATGAAATATATGGGGGTGTAGACGTCCCCGAACGTCCCGGGAGGGAATCCCGTTCTGTTCATTTGGGGCTCACTACAGTTCGGACTCAAATTGTCACGGTTCTTAATCTGATCTTGCAAAGTGCAATGCAAAACTGATAAATCACCAAAGAGTCCAAATCCGGCAAATCGTTTTTAAAAAACAGATTTTTTAGAAAGAAGTGCCAAACATGGACTGCTTTGCCAGATACAGAGTCGCCACCTAAATAATTATTTTGGAGGAATTTAAGAAACCCTGGCTCGTTGCCTAAGGCCACGTGTCCGTCATCACCAAAGTTACCTCAACTTGGGAACTTGGGTACGATTGGGGAAGGTCAGCTATGAGCACCCCCGCTCGCTCGATCAAAGATCGACCTCTACTAACCATGATATCTTGTTTTTGAAAACACATGCGTTCTTATTCCGGTTAAAAACAAATGCGTCTCTGTTAAAAACACTGACCAAGGATATGTCATAGTTTGTCTTTATGTGGATAACATGCTTATCATTGGAAGTAATCAAAATATGATCAAATCAACTAAGCAAATGCTTAACAAAAGATTTGATATGAAAAATATGGGGGTGTAGACGTCCCCGAACGTCCCGGGAGGGAATCCCGTTCTGTTCATTTGGGGCTCATTACAGTTCGGACTCAAATTGTCACGGTTCTTAATCTGATCTTGCAAAGTGCAATGCAAGACTGATAAATCACCAAAGAGTTCAAATCCGAAAAATCATTTTTAAAAAACAGATTTTTTAGAAAGAAGTGCCAAACTTGGACTGCTTTGCCAGATACAGAGTCGCCACCTAAATATTTATTTTGGAGGAATTTAAGAAACCCTGACTCGTTGCCTAAGGCCACGTGTCCGTCATCACCAAAGTTGCCTCGACTCGGGAACTTGCGTACGTTTGGGGAAGGTCAGCTATGAGCACCCTCGCTCGCTCGATCAAAGATCGGCCTCTACTAACCATGATATCTTGTTTTTGAAAACACATGCGTTCTTATTCCGGTTAATTAGCTAATCTTTACTACGTGATGCGCACAGCAAAACAAGTATAGACTAGATTGCCTAATTTGGAACAATGCATCGCATATCCGTTTGTTTGGAAATGGTTTGAAGTTTGCTACTCGCAAGTAGGCTTAAAACACAGATTTCAATGAATTATCCCAATTCAAGCAATCCAACCTTCACCCACAGGCATTCAGGCAGTTATATTACATAAGCAAATAGCCTCATGGTAAGCATGCTATCATAGCAGTCACTGACACACATATAAGGATGCTAAAGCATAAACACTCACCGAGTACTCCAAGCCAAAACAGAAACTAATTAGTAATCAATGGCATGATCCTAGTTCATGTTAAGATGGCTAATGCAACACATGCAAAATGCAACTAAGATAGGCTCGGCTAATCTAAGAATGACATATGAGATGCAACAATCGATACATGTATTCAACTTGGAATTGAAATACGATACAATTAGTATAATGCGCCAAGCCCGGTGCATGCAAGACGAATGAATGGATACAAACATGTGAGCATAAGTATGCTAATTAAAACATGCCCTAATCTAACCATCGAAAACTGGTAAATAAAAGGGAGAAAGACGTGGGGTTGGAAGATATGCACACGCGCACGCACACTTATTACAACATTTCCCTCGCTCGGAGGGTCCGAACAAATAATATAAACTGGATAAATAATTAACTACCCTAGCTAATTAAATATTACATAACACTTAACTAATTAAACAAATTAACTAAGCTATGGAAAACAGTAAAAGGCCTCGGGAAGAGGGATGCACGCATGCTCGGATTGGCTTTACCTGGAAACCCGTTGCCATGCCACTGTTGCCTCTGTTTGCGTTATTTTGCACCTCTGAGGGATGTGAGAATCCTTGGGATGCCTCTGAAATACTCCCTTAGCACTGTGGAATGTCACCGACCAGAATACAAGTCCACCGACCATATAAAAATGGCCATCGACCAAAAGTTGGATCACCGGCTGGAGTTTGGTAGTTGGTCGGCACTTAATGTAGTCGACCGGCCATATGTTGCTGCAGAATACTGGTTTTGCTGCAGCAGAGGACAGACAGTGCATGGCAAAGAATTTACAAGACAATGTATGCACAACCACCCTCCCTATCATGTTTAAGACTCAAGGGAGTATGGTACTCAACACTCGGACCATCAATCGCGCATTTCAATGCGTGATGGCCAAAGAGTCAAGTATGCATTTGATATCGAATGAAATGCACATAAAACAAATAAGAGGCCTCCAACCCCTATCATAATTGATTCAAGAGGCTAAAGATGCATGCAATGATATGCAACTTAAACATGCAAGCTAAACATGCAACATGAGCATGTGAACATGCAATATTCATATAGGCATACGACCTAAACATGTGGATGTATATAGCATACAACAACATCCGAAATGAAACAAGCATGTGACAACATGGTGAGATGGACTTACACTAACATGGGTAGCTCTCAAGCATGCCAAAATCAGTGGCCAATGGGATGCAACAAAAGCATGGAAACATACATACAAGCATGCATGCACAAAGACCTATCATCTAAGGCATAAAAGAAACAACTTTTAAACACATTTAAAAGAGACTATTATGGACAAATGGTAAGCATACTAAGCTCTGAAGTTACATGAAAGATGATGCCAAATCAACTAATCAAGACAAGTAAAGCATGTTAACGGACTTAAAATTCAAATCAAACCATAGCCATGTCGACTAAGCCCCAAAGGGCTAAGGTGATCCAAAAGAGTCCCAAGGGAGGCCAAAACAAGGCTAGAATATGCATAGAATGAGGCCAAAATATGCTACAAAGGCAAGTACAAAACAAGACGCATACAAGGCCTAAAAGAGGAAATGCACTACACCTCTTACAACCAAACATGGCATGATTTAGGCAAATAAAATCAGAGTTAAAACACATCAAAATAAGCCCCAAAACCTAATGAAAAGGTCTTCCAAAGACCAAATCATGGAGGCGCATGCAATGGTCTATTCTTAAGGCATAACACACAAACTATCCCAAGCACGGAATGGATGATAAATGCAAGTGTGTGGCCCTAGAACATGGACTGAAATGGCATGGGAAGTGATTCCAAATCACTGAAATAGCCTAAATGAAGCATGATAATGACTCACACACCCGAAGCTATCAAGTTAGAATGCAAAGAAGCTATACGAAGCATGGCAAGCATGACCAAATCGACACCAAACAGAACTTAAATATGTTAAAACATGACTAAAAAATTTCACAAAGCTAAGTCAAAACATGTAAGCATGGTGGTCCAAATGCAAGATGCCTTTCTAGGCAAAATAGAGGAATGCAAGGCAACTGTATAGTGCATGCAAGGGGTCAACAAACCAACCTAAAACAGAGGTAAAGCATGCCTAATAACACCAAATACCCACTGAAATAGAGCCAACACATGTTAGAATAAGGTGCTCCTTTGGAAGGCCATGCAAGGGGTTGTTTTACACATGCAAGATGAACATTAAATATGACAAAACCACCTCTGGACAGAGGTTATATAGGTTCTAAAACTCACCAAAAATGGCCTGAACCAAGCTTGGAATGCATGCAAATATGGGCTCCTTTGTAAGGCCAAAAATGCAAGTAAACAAGACAATAAGGAGAGGGGATGGCCCTCTCCTTTTTAGGACCTCAAAACATCATCCCCACCACTGGATTTCAGTGGTGAGAAGGCCAACACAAGGTGGTCCCGAATCTCACAAAAAAGGCACAAAAATGAGGCCAAACAAGACCTAAGAGGGGGAAGACAACCCCAAACACAAAAGTGGTCTTAAACAAACTTCAAAAGGAGCTCAAAATAAGACTTTTTTCAGTTTATGACAAAGCTCGAAAATGCTTGCAAGTATGGCTAAAAGATGGAGCAAAATAAAGACCAAAAGAGGGTAAAGTGTGTTACCCTTGTAGCTTCAGCAAAACCAGCAGCTTTGAGACCAAAAAACCAGACCTTCAACCTCTGAAAATGGCCTCTAAGATCCTTAGGTTGATGATGGAGGTGTTAGGCTAAGAGTTGGTGTGCAAAGGGGTCAAGAGCTTCACTCTTTCTAAGCCTAAGTGTAGAGACAAAGAGAGATATATGTGTATGCCTTAGCAAAAATTTTTGGAACCTTTTCTAATGAGGGAGAGGCTCCCTCTTATAGAAGAACAAAGGTCCAAGCTTCTCTTAGAAGCTTGGAGCAAAGGGACCAAGCTTCTTAAGGAAGCTAAAGCAAAACAGGTCAAGCTTCTTGAGGAAGCTAGAGCAAAGGGGTCAAGCTTCCTCAAGAAGCTAAGAAAGCCTCAAAGCAAAGGGTCAAGCCTCTTGGAGAAGCTAAAAGGGGTCAAGCTTCTTGGAGAAGCTTAAAATGGTCAAACTTCTTGGAGAAGCTAGACAAGGGTTCAAGAGGTTCAAGCTTCCTCAAGAAGCCAAAACGTGGGATTCAAAAGGTTCAAGCTTCCTCAATAAGCTAAAACGAGGGGTTCAAAAGGTTCAAACCTCCTCAAGAAAAGGTCTCGGTCAGAAAAAGTGGCCGATTGATCAAAACAATGGCCGACCGACCAAAAACATTGCCGATTGGCCAACACTTTTGGCCGGTAGCAAGAAAATAGGGCCGGTGGTAACATGCCAAGGCCGGTGGGGTGTGGGGATGGCCAACAAGCCATTTCCTACCCTCAGAAGCAAAAACTCAAGTGCCTGGTCCACAACCAAGTACAAAACAAACAAGTCGAGAGGTCTTGAGGCAAGGCGCGCGGCCGAAACTTTCGAGAACTCAAGACGAACACGAACATGGAGAATCATCGAGTGTTCAAACGATGACGTCCGAGCCTTGAGGACGGTAAAAAATGGGATGTCTACAGGGGGTCGCAGATGTTATATTAAGAATGAAATTTACTAAAACATCTGACGGATATACATTATCTCAATCTCATTATATAGAGAAAATTCTTGATAAATTTATCAAGGATGATTTGAATTTAGCTAGAACACCTGTAGATATCAATCTTTATTTATCAAAAAATAAAGGTGATGCAGTGTCTCAGTTAAAATACTCCCAAATCATTGGAAGCGTAATGTACCTAATGAATTATACTCGTCCTGATATAGCTTATGCTATTAGTAAATTGAGTAGGTACACTAGTAACCCCGGAGAAGACCATTGGAAAGCGATCATTCGAGTTTTTAGATATCTAAGATTTACCCATGATCATGGTTTGAATTTTACTCGATAGCAGTACTTGAAGGTTATTGTGGTGCCAATTGGATATCGGATATTAAAGATTCAAAATCCACTAGTGGATATGTCTTTACTCTAGGAGGTGCTGCTGTATCTTGGAAATCCACAAAACAAACATGCATCGCACGATCCACAATGGAATCCGAGTTCATTGCTTTAGACAAAGCAGGAGAAGAAGCGGAATGGCTTCGTCACTTCTTAGAAGACATTCTAATGTGGCCAAAACTTGTGCCAGCTATTTGCATTCATTGTGATAGTCAATCTGCAATAGGCAGGGCACAGAATCATATGTATAACGGTAAGTCACGACATATTCGTCGTCGACATAATACCGTAAGGCAATTGTTGTCAAACGGAATAATCTCAATAGATTATATAAAATCTAAAGAGAATATTGCGGATCCGTTAACAAAAGGTTTGATAAAAGAGCTAGTGTATAGTTCATCGAAGGGAATGGGATTAAAGCCTATTACATAAGAGTCGTCATAATGGTAACCCTACTTATATGACTGGAGATCCCAAGAACTAAGTTCAAAGGGACAACTAAATTATGTATGGCTCGCCAGAAATCACCAAGGGATTAAAATTCCCTACGCATTCCTATGATGAGAGCGATATCTGCAACATGTGTTGTCTGCAGGGGTATAAGGATAAGCTTTGCTTTTAATGGTTACTTATATCTTGATTAAGGCATAAAATCAAGACAAGTATAAGGAGATACTCACAATAAGAATCACATATATGAGTGTCGAACTGGGACCGGTTCTATGAGAATGAAATGGCTAAATTCTCTAGAAACATTCATGAAAACCAGGAGCGTTCAAGGCCAAAATGAACACAACAGTGAGAACCATGATGTGTTAGAAGATATTTTGTGTGAAATCTATTGTCTTGGCTTACACAAACGGTTGAACAATTCAAGGCATCGCGTCCATTGGTTAGCTAGTAAGTCCGATAAGTTATCACTAGGGAAGGTTCAAGGCCGAAAGCTACCTATCCTGATGCAAGATATTTTCGACTTATACTCTTTCGATAAAGTTTGCATATTGTTGCATTTCCGTTGTTATCAAATTCCATTCATGTGGGGGATTGTTGGAAATTGTTATAAAATTCTAGGTAAAAACCAGAATTTTTTCCTAAGTTTGGTCTATTTTTTAGGTGGGCCCGTGCGTCGATTTTCACGGGTCAAAGTGGTAACACGTTCTATGCCGCGTTGTGATTCGCGTGGTATATTTGGTTGCTCAAAACCATTATCGAGTGAATGGGAAATTGAAGCCAAAGTATGCTCCATGGAAATGGAGTTTTGGTTAAAAATCCTTAAAGGTATTAAATAAGGCTTGTCCCACATTGATTTGGTGGGAAGTTTTGAATGGGTTTATAAGGCATGGGTTTGGTACTTAGGGTGTGCCCCAAGAGGTACCCAAGTGTTTTAGAGGGAAAGGTTATGGGCAAAATGGACTAGACCCATTGGACCCAAAAATCACCACACATGAGCGCGCGCCCCGCCGCCGCCGTCCGTCTAGCTGGGCTGGGCCTGGGCGCGGGTGCGTGGTGTGTAGTTGGGTTGGGTTTGTTCGGCCCAATACTAATCTTTTTGGGCCAAAAATATTTGAATTTAATTTTATTTTTGGTAAAATAAAATCCAGAATTCAAATTAAACCGGAAATAAACTGGTCCGGTTTTATTGTACATTCAAACAGGGCCCTTCCTGTTTTTTATCTGTTTGAATTATAAACCCAACAGATTCAAATCTGTTTGAATTCAAAACCAACAGGTTCATACTCGTTTAATTCAAAATTTGCAACCACCATTACATCTATAAATAGGACAACCCTCATTTGATATTAAAAATATTTTCGAAAATTCATTATTTTCGTTCTTAAGAGCTCTGCAAATTCATTCTTCATTTTGTTGCATTATTTTCTTGTAAGAAAGAGTGTAAACACTTAATGTGTTCGTAAAACAAACAATTTGTAGTGCTGCTATTGTTTGTAGTAGATCATTTTATCCTGAGAGATAGACGTCCAAGTTCTGAAAACACCGAGAGGACGAATCTGTCTCAAGGACACAGTGTCAAACACTGGACTTGATCAGATAATTATTCAAAGAAATTAATCAAGTAAGTTATTTAATTTATTATTCTGTTTTATTTATTTATTTAAATCAGATTTTAATTTTGTTTTTGTAACAAAATAAGATCTATTTTTATTTATTTATTTTTATTTCTAGTTTGATTTTTGTAATCAAACAAATTCTCTCATTTGTTTATTTCTTTATATTCTAGTTGTTGTTTAGTACACAACAAAATTTAAACTATTTAAATATAATGAAAATTGTCCGACAACTTCTAATCGAGAATTGTCTTTTGGTGATCTTTTATTAGACTTTTCATGTTAACTAAAGAAGCTCAGCTAAGAATTTTATGAATTAACTTAAAACTCTGAGAGTATATAATTTTGCAAGTTAATGAACAACATAAACCAAGTGTTTGAGAATGAATACATGTAAAATCCAAAGAATATGAAATTCCATAATGGAAATCTCAACATCTCCCAAAATAATAATAAATAAATTATGGCCATTTTATAAGTTTTTATTTTGGTAACTACTATAATAGAGTAATGCCAAAAAATTTTAAAATTCTATCAAAATTTCTATCAAATGTCCGAGTGTAGGACTCACAGAATGTGGGGCCCTTCCTGTTTTTTATCTGTTTGAATTATAAACCCAACAGATTCAAATCTGTTTGAATTCAAAACCAACATGTTCATACTCGTTTAATTCAAAATTTGCAACCACCATTACATCTATAAATAGGACAACCCTCATTTGATATTAAAAATATTTTCGAAAATTCATTATTTTCGTCCTTAAGAGCTCTGCAAATTCATTCTTCATTTTGTTGCATTATTTTCTTGTAAGAAAGAGTGTAAACACTTAATGTGTTCGTAAAACAAACAATTTGTAGTGCTGCTATTGTTTGTAGTAGATCATTTTATCCTGAGAGATAGACGTCCAAGTTCTGAAAACACCGAGAGGACGAATCTGTCTCAAGGACACAGTGTCAAACACTGGACTTGATCAGATAATTATTCAAAGAAATTAATCAAGTAAGTTATTTAATTTATTATTCTGTTTTATTTATTTATTTAAATCAGATTTTAATTTTGTTTTTGTAACAAAATAAGATCTATTTTTATTTATTTATTTTTATTTCCAGTTTGATTTTTGTAATCAAACAAATTCTTTCATTTGTTTATTTCTTTATATTCTAGTTGTTGTTTAGTACACAACAAAATTTAAACTATTTAAATATAATGAAAATTGTCCGACAACTTCTAATCGAGAATTGTCTTTTGGTGATCTTTTATTAGACTTTTCATGTTAACTAAAGAAGCTCAGCTAAGAATTTTATGAATTAACTTAAAACTCTGAGAGTATATAATTTTGCAAGTTAATGAACAACATAAACCAAGTGTTTGAGAATGAATACATGTAAAATCCAAAGAATATGAAATTCCATAATGGAAATCTCAACATCTCCCAAAATAATAATAAATAAATTATGGCCATTTTATAAGTTTTTATTTTGGTAACTACTATAATAGAGTAATGCCAAAAAATTTTAAAATTCTATCAAAATTTCTATCAAATGTCTGTAGGACTCACAGAATGTGGGTTCTATGTAGATCTCCCATTAGAATTTTTAAGAACCTCTAACATTTTTGCTATAATATCCCCATGGTGGGTGGATCAAATCAAATCTTAACTGAGCAATGGGTTGTGTGTTAACTGTTAACACCAATATCTATCAAAGATTTCATGCCAATTTAGGATACTCGTACTGTGTTCACATTTGAAAAGCTTTGTGGAGGGAAAAAGATGAGAGATTTGATCTAAATAAATACTATACATATATCATTTTAAGACATAATTATCATTTTTTTGAGATACGCACTTTGACATATAACCAAAAATATTACTTTAGTGCATAACCAACATACTTTGAGACTAAACACCATATTAAATTATAACCAAACATTACTTTAAATTATTATCAAAGTTGACCTAATTTGATTTGACATAAATATCTCATTTCAAATCATAACCAATGTTATTTATTTTTTTTCAATAGGCATAGCCAATATCACTTTATGACATAATCAACCCAATATTGAGGCAAGTTACATACCTAAGGACCTTGAATTTTGTTAGCTTCCATAAAGAGGTAAGGAACACTGAAATATATGTTTGTATTGAAATGATAAGAGTTTTGAATTCTTACCCTTATTTAATACAAAGCAAACTACATTTACTGAAGTCGCATTGTTGTTCTTGCAAGTGAATTGTTTTCCTTCAATTGAGTTGTTGTTTCATGTTATAATTCTTAGGAAGAACTCTGAGCATGTTTCGTGATAATTCACCAGTTAGAACTTTAAGGCATTTGCATACGGATGGGAGATGATAAATAGATAGTATCTTGGTGAACTAAATCAAGCTTAGTATCTCAAGGGGATACCAACTACCTTAGCTATGTTGGTGGTGAGATCAATGAATACATATTTGTTTAAAAAAAATAAATTTTTTTTGGGTTTATGAATATATATATATATATGATTAATTTTATTTTTTCTTAACAAATCCAATATCCAAACATAATGTTAATCAGCATCTTCTTTCTGACTTTGCTTGCTAATTAATAGTAGGTGACTTCAAAGTCATTTCTAAAAAGTAATTATTAAATTGAAACATTTCAGTCAGGTTTTTTTTTTTTTTTTTTATAAATGTTGAGATCAGTGCACTAACACTAATCATTCCACTATAATGCTTATTCTTATGCTTTCACAAAAAATATATTAAAAATAGAATTATTCCATTATTATAGAATTATTATCACTTAAAATTCTCTATTCCATTAGACTCTATTTTATTTCATAAAGTTATTTTATTTTATTAGAATATTTTTGTTTGATCGGCAAAAATAATAACTTCATTAATGAAAAAAAAAAGTACCTATTTTATTAGAATTATTATTTATCATTATAAATATCATAAATAGACTAAAGAACAACAATTTTATTGCATAATAAATTAACAAAAATATTAGAGACCCAAAATTTTGATAAAATTTTTGACATATCTAACATAACTCATAAATTAAACACTATATAAGTGAAAATAACACCACTTTTTTAAAATTCCAATGATGAGGTGTAAAATTTAAGATTAATTACACATACAGCCTTTCACTTATTATTGAAATCACTTAACACTCTCAATTGTAAATTTTCATAGTTAAATTTCTAAACAATAAAATTGTAAAACTTTCATTATCTAGAAAGAATATTTATACGGTTTTTTTTTTTATTTATAATTAAGAAGTTGTAATATACTAATATAATTTTAAATTTAAAAACAATAAACTGATACATTTGATGATAATTACAAAATTAAACCCAAAATTTTCTGAAAAAGAGCTCAAAGTAAAGTTCGTTCATTCGTACACCTAGTGGGTAGGGGTGACACTATGGGCATGAAAGTGAAGTAGTGAATGAGATCTATATATATGATATTTAGGGAAACGACGCGTGCTTCTCTTTAAAGCCTTCGAACCACTAGCCCCTTCTTCCCCTCCGTTACAAAACCACCTCTCTCTCTCTCTCTCTCTCTCTCTCTCTCTCTATATATATATATATATATGTATGTATGTATGTATGTATGTATCTGTTCTATGTCGATCTCGGTTTGGAACCCCTTGGTGAATCGATCGGTTGAAACTATACCTTCAACCGGAGCGAAAACCAGAAGCTGATTCTCGAACGGTCATCCGCTTTCCTCCCACAGGTAATGATCTTATCGCGATGCAATCATTTCGATTCTCTGTTCATAATTTTTTTTTTTAAAAAAAATCGAAGCTTTTTCAGAATTTCTCTATGATGTTCTTGATCTTATCTGATTCGAAATTATTCATCTTTCTGATTAAATTCGACAGAAATTGCCTTGTTTTTCTTTGAATCCTTCGTCGAATCTCACTCTCTCGCGATTGGAATCATCATCTGTTCACGTGATTGAATCCACAGATATATACGTGATCCGATCCGATCCGATCCGATTCGGTTCTCAATCGTACCGAATTGGCTGTGTTGATGGCGTCTACTCTGATTTCGAATCCTGTAACGAACTCCGACCAATCACGGGACTCGTCCAAGAGGAGAAAGAAGAAGAAAGCAGTAGCCACCAGAGATCAATCTCAGAATCCTAACGGCGGTCACAGCTCCACCGAATGGAAGTCCGAAGCCCAACAACAAGTCTACTCGTCGAAGCTTCTCCAGGCTCTTCGCCAAGTCCGGCACAACTCTTCTCCTTCGGCTCCGCGGCGGGGCCGAGCCGTGCGCGAAGCCGCTGACAGAGTTCTGGCTGTGACTGCCAAGGGGAGGACCAGGTGGAGTCGCGCCATTCTCACCAACCGGCTTAAGCTGAAGTTCATGAAAAACAAGAGGCAGAGAGTGACGGTTACCGGCCACAACCGGTCGAAGAAACCGAGAGTGAGTATTTTGCGGTTGAAGACGAAGAATTTACCGGCTGTCCAGCGGAAGGCTCGTGTTCTCGGGCGGTTAGTTCCCGGTTGCCGGAAAGAAGCGTTACCAGTGATTCTAGAAGAAGCAACGGATTACATCGCGGCTCTTGAGATGCAGGTTAGAGCCATGAGTGCCCTGGCTGAGCTGCTGTCCTTCTCCGGCTCTAGCTCCTTGCCTCTAAGTCAGCTCGGCTCAATTCGTCCTCCGCCGAGCTGATTACATTGTTGCTTCTGTTTTCTACTAGCTTTTTTTTCTTTCTATTTGTTTTCATTTTTATTACTATTATTATTAACTCTCTCTCTCTCTCTCTCTCAAGTGTTTCTCTGTTAATTACTATCCTTTTATTTTATTTTATTTTTTAATATTTCTTTTGTTTTTCAAATGGTAATTTCGTCTCCCATAAGAGATAACCGCCATTTCGAAATAATGTTGGGGGCGGATGCAATGCAACCAATTTATCATACCATAAATCTTCTCCTTCGTTTCTTCTCAATCTATCTCTTCCTCAGTCCTGTTAATTTTTGTATAAAAATATTTTTTCCTGAATTGCATTTAGAACTTTTTTTTTTTTAAATAAAAGAAAAAGAAAAATAGATTTTAAAAACAATTCGTGAAGGACAAAGTGTTTATAAACCTGGAGAAAATGAAAATTTGACAATTTTAAAATAATTATTTTTTACATAAATTTTATTATTAACCAATAAATGAGTAAACGTTTGGCATTCGGAAAACAAATTTGTTAAAGCTAAGTGTGGCAAGTCTAGAATAAGTCAAAAAGTTAAAAAATTACTCAAAAAGTTAAAAAGTTAACACTATGTATTAAAAGTCAACAATTACGGTTGCACAATTCTCAATTTTAATTTTTTTTTACAAATTAATTTTTATAATTTTTTATTACATATTTTTTCATAAAAAGTTAAAAAATTAACCCAAATATTTATATTTTATTTTTTAATTTTTTAATTTAAAAAGATTAAAAATACACTTATTTAGAACATTTCAAATAATTCTTAAATTTCGAAACTTGCACAAGTCTCCAGGGAGTCGCCTAATCTACCCCCAGAAGGCCTAATCGTATTACCTAATCGTATTACCATTACGTTGCTGTTGAGGGATAAATGAAACAGCTGTTATGCTACGCATCATAAAATAAATATCTTAAAAAAATTTATAAAATTAATTTAAAAGTAATTATATAACATATAATAAAATATTATAAATATTATAAATTAATTTAAGAATAGAGAATTTTCATGATATTTCTTCCCTGGCATTATTGATGAAACAGTATGGAAGCTTTGTATCATTGTCTGGGATTCAAGATTCCTATTTGTGGTGTGGTAGATCTTGATGGATTGGGAGTAAAACCATTGTTTTGTATCTACTATTGGTGCTATCAATATTGGATAATGTTTGGTATCAAGAAAAAATATATTATTAAATATTTTATAAAAATTTTATTGTGTAATTTAAAGATAAAAAATTAAAATTTTCATAATATTTTTTTTCATGATATATACTATAGTCAATATTGCAGTGAATGAAATTATTTACTAAATTCACACCTTTTAATATTTTATTTTTTAAATTCGATTAGTTTTGATTTTTTTTGTTTGTTAAATTCATATGAGTTTTTGAAATTCATTTTCATTAAATTTAAAATCCACGTTTTTAAAACAAAATTAATACATTTTAAAATAACTAAGTTTGATAAAATAAAATAAAATAGAAATGGATGTACAATTTTTGTTTGTTGATGTTAACGGGTTGTCTAAGGTTTCGCCCAACAAGTCATATAGGTAGTTTTTTTTTTTTTTTTTTTGTCTCACACACATTAGTAATTATTAGACTTGAGCCCCGTTTGGAAAGAGTTAAATTGGATTTTTTTTGGCTATTTAGTCACAAAAGACAAAATAGGCTATTTTAGTTACAAAAATAAAACATCACATTCAATGCATAATCATTGCACTCTTCTCTCACAAAAAAAAATCAAAAAGTCAAAAAGTCTATTCCAAACCAAACTTTTTAGCCCAGGTTAAAATAACTAAAAAACTAAAAAATCAACTCACTTTTCAAACCAATCCTTAAACCCACAAGAATAATCTTTAGGAGTGAGGAATGTAATTTTCACATTATCCACTCATAGAGATTCAGAGATGCACTCTCTTGAAGAGAAGACTCATAGCATTGTTTGGCAAGTTGGTTTGTGGCTAAAATAGTTATAAAATATAAAATAAGTTATTTTAGCCACAACAAATAAAACATCACATTCAACCCATAATCATTACACTCTTCTCTCACAAAAAAAGTTAAAAAAATCAAAAAATCAAAAAACTCTTCCTAAACCAAGTTTTTTAATCCAGCCTAAAATAATCAAAAAAATTAAAAAGTCAAAAAGCTAACCCACTACCCAAACGGAGGCTCAAGCTTTTTGACACTAGGCTAATCCTAGTGCTTAATAGATTAATTACTTGGTGAGGATAATGTCTAATTGAGACGCAAAAAGTGTCAAATTTGTCATCTTTAGTGCCATTTTGGGAACATGGTAAAAAGCCACGTTTTTGGACGCCAAAAAAGCCAAAAAAACCATTTGGCAAGTGCAAAAAACGCAGCCCTAAAATTACAAATTAGGGCCTATGAAAAATAAATAAAAAAATAACTCTCTTATGTTGGGTAAGGGTATTTTGGTCATTTTAGTTTGATTTGACACCATAAATAAATATTAAACTAAAAAGCAAAAAGCCAGCTTTTTACCAACTTCCCAAATCATTTCCAAAAAAGCCAAAAAACTTGATAAAAAATCAAAAGCTAACTTTTTACCAACTTCTCAAAATAACCCTTAGATGTCCTGGGAACTTGCAGGGGTTGATGAGGATAAGAACAGGGCAATGAGGACCAAACCAACCAAATATTACTGCTATTCCATCTCTTGTAAGTGTGACACAGCTTTTGGTTTTTTGAGTGTGTATTAAATCTGTTGGTACTATTATTGGGACTATTCAATACCAGTTTGAGCATATTAGAAAAAGAATGAAAACAATGAAAGTGACACTTCTTCTGTTATAAAAGCATATATGTGAATATATCAGAATATGTGGTGGTCTTCTAACAGGGTTCTAACAGGGGTCTTGTGGTAGATTTTAATTTTGTACGACTAACTAAAGTGGGTAGGAATCTTGCTCATCATAATAATAAATTGATAGATATTAAATACACGTTACGTGGTGTTTTGAAAAGTTGGTAAAAAATTAAATTTTAATTTTTTTTGAATTTTTTGTGTTAAAAACCGGCTTTTTGTGATTTTTTTATGATTTTTTGTGTAAAAAAATTAAAAAGCTAACTTTTTTATCTTCTTCCTAAATTGCCCCTACTTAAGGCACACAAAAAAAAAATTAAAAAAAAATTAGGGTTGGTTTGGGAAAATTACTTTTAGTCTAATTTTTTGGTTTTTTGATTAATTTGTCCACCTAAATTAGTTTCGTTTGGAAAAAACTTATTGACTTTTTTGTGAGAAAAAAATGAAATGATTATAACTTGAATATGATATTTTATTTTATTGACTTATTTAACTTATTTTATATTTTTGTGTTTTTTTAGTCTCAACTCAAAACCAACCTACTTACCAAACGATAACTTAATGACTTGGACCGAAAGGTCTAGGGTATGTTTGGTTTGGGTTTGAGTTTGAGAGATGTGTTTTAGAGATAAAAAGTACGAAAAATTGTTTGATTTGGTTTTTTTCAAAAGATGTTTTTGAAAATTATTTTGAGAGAGAGTTTTGAAAAAAGTGATTGATTTGATGTGTGTGAGAGAGAGATTTGTTTGGAAAACTTGTTTGGTTTACAAGTTTTGAGAAATTTTTTTAGAAAAATTTGTTTGGTTTGATTACTTTTAAAAACTTATTTGTAGAGAAAATTTCTCAAAAATTTTTCAAAAATACAAACCAAACGAACCCCTAGTTTGTATAGTTGTGGACTCATTTTAGGTTTGAATTATCTAAATTGTTTAATTTATAAAATTTGTTAGGTAGACATTTTATGTAATAATATTAAGCTAATTAGTATTTGCACGATTGATTTATATTTGTAAAAATAAAAATAGAATTGATAATGTAATTGTCTATGTCTGATTATTTTTTTAAAAAAAATAATTTAAATCATAAAAATAAAGCATAACAGATTCGCAAGTTACAACCATGTAAATTTGGAACTTTACTTGAATTTGGAGACAAGCTTCGTAGAAAAGTAATTGTGAGGGAAGTGTTACACATCAAGGATTCGCATGGATTGGGTGTCCCCCACGTCATAAATGTATGTATGTATGTATGTATGTATGTATGGCATGTCAGCTTATTTATTTATTTATTTTTTTTTTGACTATTTTTGTCATAAAATAACAAAATAAGTTTTTTTTTGACAAAACATCACATTCAAATGATAATCATTTTATTTTTTTCTTACAAAAGTTAAAAAAGTTAAAAAATATATCTCAAACAAGACTTTTTAACCTCAAATTAAAATAATTAAAAATTAAAAAACCAACAAACATCTCAAACGAACGCTATATATGTTGCTTAAGTAGTCAGTCACCCCCTCCCAAAAAAAAAAAAAAAAGGTTTTAATGATTAGGAAAAAAAAGTTTTAATGACTAAGATCATGTTTGGAAACAGATTTTTTTAATAATTTTTTAATTAAAATATGATATAAAAAAATTAGTATATTTGAAAAGACTTTTTAATTTTTTATAAAAGATATTCAATAAGTAAAAAAAAATTAACTTTTGATATAAATTATTAATTTTAAAAATTTTTAACAATTTTTTAAATAAAATCACCACTTGCACTAACGCCTTGTTTGGAGTGCCTTAAAAAAAATCAAACAGTTAAAAAGTCATTATCATATTTAAGTCACATCACCTCTCTATCACATCATTTCAAATTCAATCTATATTTCATAAAAAATTAAAAAACATACTTATTTAAATCATTTCAAACCACCGTTAATACTAGGCTCCAAATGGGGGCAGCGTGTGAGATCTATGCACCCAAGTAATAGTCGTGGCTCAGCTTCACCCCTTCATTTAGGCAAAAATGATTGGCACCCCCAGTTTTTCAAACCCCCAGTGACCCCCAGTGTTTTCTTATTGACTGAAATTTTATTTATTTATTTTTTTTTTCCTATCTACCAATCACAGAGCCCCATGTGGAGTAGGGGGGTGCTGGGGGTCATCCCACTGGGAGTCCCAGCACGGTTGTTCATTTAGGCCAAAATGCTCCTATAGCCTATAGGGTACCCTCCAAAAACACGACCCCCGTCTCTTCTCTATTATCTCTTATCTCTCTCTTGTGACTCACTCATTCCTTAGATTTTGTTTGAATTTGCAGTTTGAAGTTAAAAAAAATAATAATAGTAAAATTAAAGAAATATAACATGAGAAAAGTGGTTAATTTTTCCCATAAAATAAATAGTAGAGAGATTACAAATTTTAAAGATAAGACGCTCTCTTATCAATCGTGATATTTAAATTTTGAGTTTTAACAATATGAGTGTAATTTCTCTTTTATTATTATATTTTAGGGAATATAAAAATATTAGAGTAGTTGGGTAATTATTTTTGAAATTGAAAATCCAAATTCAACAAATTTATGTTTCACTCACTCACCAGTTTTGTTATAATTACAAATTAATTTATTAATTTTTTTTATAATTACTAGAATCTACATAGGTCCCGTTTGACAGAGCTGTAGGAAAGTGATTATAACTTATAACCTAACAACTTATAGCTTGTAGCTATGAACATACGTTAAGTTTTGACTTATAAATTAAGGTCCTCCTCCCCCACTCAAAGAATAAGTTAATTTTTTACTTACAAAAAGTTATAAGCTGTATTGTTAAGCTGAATCAAACACATTGAAATAACTTAAATTAAGTTGAAAACTGAAATAAGATAGAAATAAGTCCTACCAAACAAGGCCATACACACAGGTAAATTCTACAAACATATCATTATTTGGTTAAATAATTAATAATTAGTATGCATCTCTGCCATTTTTCTCAGACATTTATACTAACAAAAAAATTACTGATCTTGGAGCAAATTCACAAGGTGCACTAAGTATGTTTTGTTAGTTAACTCATTATTATTGGATTAACTTTTGAAAGACAACTAAGTAGTGTTTTGGAAAGTTGATAAAAAATTGATTTTTTAACTTTTGATGATTTTTTTTGACAAAAAACTAAATTGTTTTGGATAAAAACATTAACTTTTTTGATTAAAATAATTAAAAAATTAAAAAACTGACCTTTACCATTATTTTCAAAAGACCCTTATATAGGTGATAGAATGTGAATAACCTGAAAACAATGATCAAAACCACCAAACAATATCACACGTGAGGGTTTTGTTCCTTGACACGTGTGATCTCTATTTATCGAGAGCCACCTGTCATCTCAAGCGGCGGATCCATGTGTTTTTCATTAGGAATATAGAAATTAAAGAGTTCAGATCTTCGGCCGCTCTTTCCAGCGGCACTCCCAGCAGCACTACAAAACGACGCCGTTTTGTATATATATATATATATATATTTTTTTTTTTTTCCTTTCTTTTCTTCTTATTCACCTTTCCCCTTTCCATTTTTGAACCCTAGACAGAGGACACGAAGGAGACACGAAGAAGAGGAGAAGAGCTGGACGATCTGGAAGAGTGAGGCCGTTTTGTATATATATATATATTTTTCCTTTCTTTTCTTCTTATTCACCTTTCCCCTTTCCATTTTTGAACCCTAGACAGAGGACACGAAAGAGAGGAGAAGAGTTGGACGATCTGGAAGAGTGAGGCGACGATACAGGACGACACGAAGGAGAGGAGAAGATCTGGACGATCTGGAAGAACGAGGTTCGTTTCTCTCCCTTTCCATTCTTTTCGATTTTTCCCTTTCGATTTTCCATAGATTTTCCATAGATTTTTTTGCCCATACTCTTTTTGGTTGATGAACATAGATTCGGACAATGGTTGATGAACATAGATTCCATAGATTCTGTTCTTAAATATGTTCAAATAAAACAGAGTTTGAGAAATAGGACAATGGTTGATGAACAGAGTTTGAGAAAGAACAAGGTTCGTTTCTCTCCCTTTCCATTCTTTTCGATTTTTCCCTTTCGATTTTCCATAGATTTTCCATAGATTTTTTGCCCATACTCTTTTTGGTTGATGAACATAGATTCGGACAATGGTTGATGAACATAGATTCCATAGATTCTGTTCTTAAATATGTTCAAATAAAACAGAGTTTGAGAAATAGGACAATGGTTGATGAACAGAGTTTGAGAAATAGGACAATGTTTCATAGATTCCATTCGGACAATGGTTGATGAACAGAGTTTGAGAAACAGAATTCCATGCTCATATTTCTTAACATATTTAAGAACAGGATTACAAATATTTTTATTTGAACAGGGTGAACAAATTCTTATTTCTCAGAACATATTTCAGTTGAACATAGATTTCTTTCTATTACAGAATAGATAACTAGAAAATAAAGTAGTATGATAATCATTTTTCATCTGCATCTGTCACTGTAATTGAGTAAACTGCAAATGAATTTGACCCAAGTTTGTCAAAGTATGCTCCTATAACCTGTAGACATTACAAATGCACCACATTGTTCTAAATTCTCAAATTCAAGTAGTTTTTAAATTTTTAATAAATTTATGTTATTCTCAAAGTCACCTAACCCAAACCTGGTAGTCCTATCCTACAATAGTGGAAAAAACCAAAGCATTGTTGCATTCACATTGGTAGGATATCACATATTGAAGAAAATGATGCGATTTGTAACATACAATAGTAAACAAGTACATTGAAGTGAATCACATTATAATTACATAGGAGCCATTTTCCAAACTACCATTCAAGATGGTCTCATATATGGAAGTCTATCGTCATTAAAGAAGTCACCGAATACGGCTCACTCTTATATGTCCATTCCCAATATGGCTATCATTTTGCCACATAGAACTATGTATTTTTTATTGATTACTTTTTTTAAAAAATAATATACAAGTTCACTTTTTAAATCAAATGATATTTAAATGAGATTATTGATTAATAATTAGACAAGACATGAGAGAAAGAGTTGCTTTAAATATTCTAATAGATTGTTACATCATTAAGTTTATAATGAATCTAATTTTTAGACTATAATAACACTAATTTTATTTTATTTTATTTTTTTCACACAACAACAACAAAAGATTAGTCAAAATATCATGAAATAAAAAAAAAACTTTATCGACGTGAAGAACTTACACTTGATATGGGGCCAAAAATATATATATTTATTTATTTATTTTGTTTGATAATTGGATATTTAATTAGGTATAATCCCAACTAATCCTCACTCATTTAAAGCATTCCCTTCATGCGAGTCGAGCAAATTTTGGGCTATACTAGTAGACATGGCCCCTAGTAGATTGATACTAATTTTATTTTTTTGCAAAAGGGAAGATTCAATTCAAATATGCCATCTTTGGCAATATTATGTATGCTCACCAAACAAAACAATCAGTCCATTTATACCATTCAAGTGTTTATCAAAGGTATTAAATTAAATAACTCCTGAAAATTCTGAAGTAAACATATATAGCTCATTTCAAAAATCCAATATTTTTATTTTGAAAAAAAAAAATTTTGATGATTAATAATTAAGGGAAGAAAAATGAAAGACCTGAGAAGCAACTTTAGATTGGTTAAAAAGGCCTTTACGTCCCCAATCTCCGACCACCAAAAAGCTAAGGGAGCCATCGGTTTTCAAGGGGTGATGGAAACGCGGGAGTGCAGCCTCAGAGAAATGACAACACAACCATAAACTAGCCGCGAACGAAAGAAACAAAAGCATAGGTTTATTAAGCAGAGCAGCCATGATTTTCTATTCTTGAGAAAGACAGAGAGGTATGTTGAAAATGTTAGAATATGAAAGTATCAAAATTTAAATACCAAGGTTTGTGTTTATATATGTGTGTAGAAGAATGCCAGTTTAAGGATTTAGATTACAAACTGAGATATCACAAGTTCACAATCATTCAACAATATGTTTGACATACATAACTTCTTTCTTTTTTTAATTTATAAATATGTTTGGCATACATAACTTCAACAATATGTTTGGATCTTGAAGTTATCTTGAAGTTATTAATGCAAGTATAGATCCATTTGTCAAGTGCACTTATTGATTAAATGAAATGTGCAATTAATTAGATCTGATAGATATAATTTATGCTTGGATGCATGCATACATATGCAAATGTAAATATAGCAAATTTACCCTAACTTGAGGGAAGTGTCAGAGCTTCCTGTTTAGGGCAACGTAAGAGTTTTTTTTTTTAAAAAAAAAAAAAAAGAAGCAAAAACCAAAAGATTGAAAAGTAGGTGTATGTAGGAATGATATGATTGAAGTTGAATGTGTATATAACTTTACTATGAATTGTGTGCATAATTTTGCAGATGTCAAGTTCAACTGTTAACGGAGGTACCTCAGATCAGTTGACGTTCAACAACAGAAATTGCCCTAAATGTCATAAGAAAGCAACTATTCAAATTTCGGAGACGGAACAAAACAGAAACAAATTATTTTATTGTTGTAAAAATTGCGGCGATTTTATGGGATGGTACTTGCCTACAAATTCACAAGGTAGACGTGAAGGAGTAGTGCAAATGGAAAATATGTCAACTGTCACCGAACAACAACTTCGACTTATGAATGAACAACTTCGATTTCAAAGCGAAGAACTGCAATTTATGAGGGCGAAGATGCTTAAGTTGGAAACAGACATAAATCAAAATTCGAGTCGTATTTATGGGTTGTGTATCTTGCTTGTAATTGTGATCGTGTTAGTTATAAAAATGTAATATTTTTGTAATCTTTGCGACCCATGGCAGCTAGTGGCAGGTTGTATGGTTATGTGGTTAGGTAAACTATATCTTTGTATGGTTAACTGGACTTGTTAATTTTGTATGGTTATATGGTTATGTAATGGCACTTGGTTATTTTGTTCATTTTGTCCAGCAGAGCTGTGTAATCTGTGTAATTAGTTTGTATGGTTATGTTGTGCACTTTGTATGGTTATGATTATGTTCAACCTGTCCATTACAGGGTGTAATGAAAATAGGGAATAAGTGTATTTTCTCCATTACAGGGTGTAATCAAAACAGGAAATAAAATCAAACCTGTCCATTACATTACAGGGTGTAATCAAAACAGTAAATAACTGGAAATAAGTTCAACCTGTCCATTACATTACAGGGTGTAATCAAAACAGGAAATTTTAAAATTCAAATTGACATAGAAACATTGATTTTAGTTTTTAATGATGTCATCCAAACTAAAGCATTATACATCTCCATTCTTATTTTGAATATCCCAATTGTAAGAATTGGTATCATATGGCATGCAAAGTTTAAAGCTGTGCACTTTCATAACATGCATAAAATGCTTTCAAATTACTCTTGAACAAAACACCCATTTTTTTTTTAAGAATGTAAACTAAACAATTCTAGAAATTACATTTTTAAACAAATGTGAAAAATGGCGTTTGAAGAATTATAATGGAAACCATAACATGAAGATTACCACAATTAAGTGGACAGTCCAACCAGTACAAAAAATTAAATGGAAAAACAAAGTAAACTATGAATCAAACAAAGGATTCTGACCGTATTAATGAAGAATTTATCATGTGAAGTAAAAAAACATCATCGTTCTTGGGTGTAATAAAAAATGTACGCAAACATTCAAATCCCACCAAACATGAATACATTAATACTAAACTCTCACCCCTTCTTGGGTGTAATAAAAAATGTCCATAAAAAAATTCAAATCCCACTAAACATTACAAATACATAAAAAATATATCCATAAAAATTATACAAATCCCACAAAACATTACAAATACATACAAAATATATCCATAAAAATTATACAAATCCCACAAAACATTACAAATACATACAAAAAATTGTCCATCAAAAATATCCAAATCCCACCGAACATAAAAAAAAATACACCCAAATCCACAAATATAATAACATCATCGTTCAGTGCAAGCCTTCCAGGGATGTCCATCCACACGACTGTCAGCAGGACTATGTGAGGCTTGTGACAGTTGGACTGCAGTACTATCTTGAAGCAATTTCTGAAACGATGTCGGAGTGGGATACAGTAAAGGCATTGAATCAGGCGGCATTGACTGAGGCGTGTTATTTCCCTGAAATAGTGATACATGTATTAAACTTTTTTTAGAATCTATACTACATTTTCAATGTAAAGTATGTAACCAATTACAGCTCACATCATATGTAGGATACATGACATGATGTACACTTGTACGACCCATGGCAAATGAAGGTTGAGATTGGGATTGAGGTCGAGAAATATAGGTTGCACGACCATCACCCTAAAGTAAACCAACGTAAAAAAATAAAGTATGAAATGAAAAATAGTAATAATGTGTTTTCATTTTACAAAACATACAATATGAAATATTACCTCGGCATAATTAGTATGACACATGGCAAAAGAAAGTTGAGATTGGGATTCGCGACCATGACCCTAAAGTAAACCAACACAAATAAAAGAAGAATGTCCATCAAAAAAAATAAAAATGTATTTTAATTTTAAAAAACATACAATATGAAATATTACCTGAACGTAATTACTACGACCCATGGCAAAAGGGGGTCAAGATTGACCTTGTGGAGTGTAAACACCCTAAAGTAAACCAACATAAAGCAAAGAATAAGACAAAGTTCATAATTCCGTATGAGGTTCAATTTCCCTAACGTCTATGCATGTCAAAGGTAAACACCCTAAATTACATATTACCTGTATCGAATGATTAGCCATGTCGGAAGAAGGTTGAGATTGACCTTGATAAGTAGAAAAAGAACCATCCTACATGCATCACAAAAGACCAAAAATAATCAATATAACGCTACTAGTTGCAAGAATAATCAATCCATCAAATTAATACAAGGTTGCACACAAAAGTAAAAATTACCTGACTAGAAATATTACCCATGGCAATAGGAGGTCGAGATTGACCTTGTGGAGTGTAAACACCCTAATGTAAACCAACATAAAGCAAAGAATAAGACAAAGTTCGTAATTCCGTATGAGGTTCAATTTCCCTAACGTCTATGCATGTCAAAGGTAAACACCCTAAATTAAATATTACCTGTATCGAATGATTACCCATGTCGAAAGAAGGTTGAGATTGACCTTGATAAGTAGAAAAAGAACCATCCTACGTGCATCACAAAAGACCAAAAATAATCAATATAACGCTACTAGTTGCAAGAATAATCAATCCATTAAATTAATACAAGGTTGCACACAATAGTAAAAATTACCTAACTAGAAATATTACCCATGGCAACAGGAGGCTCATATTGACCTTCAAGAGTACAAAAACTATCACCTTGCAAACAACCAAATTATTTAATAAATTATTTTCGTAACACACATAACACAAAATTGATAACACATAACAATCAGACATAACTTCAATTAATTACCTGCTTAGATTGCATTCTTTTCTTCTTCGCAATATATTTTTCCATCCCGCCCTTGATCCTCCTTCTTCCCTTAGTAGTTGCTTGTCTTTTCTTCAGTCCCTTGGCTTGGATTGGACAATCTACTTCATCACTCTGTGGGCATGTGTTAGCTGAGGAATTTCTGAATTCAGTGATCTCCACTTGACCAAAAGTGTGCACACTTAATTTGTCTTCAACCATGACACTCAATTCTTCACCTTTTGCAAGTGACAAATGATAAGTTTCACTTTCGGCGGCTCTACTTGCTATAGCTCTAAACATATTCATCAATGACCTATATCGGTCGCTTTGATGCAGTTTGACATCAGCCTTCACATCATACCCACGCCTATCTTTCACAGTTTCAGCCCTTGCTTTTTTAGTCCATCGTTTGAGTATGTATTGTGCAGGAAGGTCCTTTGCATTGATTATCTCTCTAAGCACCTTTAAACAATGTTGACACACTATGCCCTTCACTTCAAACTTCTTGCAACTACAACTCAAAAAACCATCTCTATCCATTGTCACATTCTTATCTTTTTTTCCATCTACATCCGTTTGAATTGTGAATATGGTACTCTCACCATCATGAATAGTGCCTACAATGGACGCTTCAATGGACTGCACGTACTCATTTTGGAATTCCTCAAAAATTGTTTTGGTGTAAATATCTGCCATTTGCTTTAACATCACAGTTGGAATGGCAACCCTTGGCAATTTTTGACACAAATTATACTCGGCTTCCAATTCTTTATACCTTTTGTCATAGAGCACCCTCTCAAAATGCTTGAAAAATTCCATCAAGTTATGATCACAATTGAGATAATCCTTCAAAAATGCATTGAATGATTCACTTAGTTGAGTAGTACTCATTCCAGCTGCCCAAGAATTCATAATATATGGCCATCCCCATTTCTCCTTCACACCAAAATTTTGCGCCAACCAATGATTGTTGTGTGCATCATACCTATGAAGCATTTGGTCCCATTGTATTTTGAATTCTTCTTCATCATCAATTTGATGCATAAATTTTGAAAAGACACCCTTTACCCCAACATCTTGAAAGAGGGAACTCACATGCTTCACAGCATTTTGCATCAAATGCCATGTACAAAGTCGATGGTTTGTACTAGGCATGACAATGGGAATGGCCTTAGCCATCGTAGCATCTTGATCGGTGAAAATAGTTTTTGGAGCTTTGTTTGACATTGCCTCCAAAAAAATCTGAAACAACCATGTGAATGATTCGGCAGTCTCATCATACATCAACGCTGCACCGAATACAACAGTTTCTCGATGATGATTAAATCCAACAAAGGTTTCAAAAGGTCTATGTTCATTATTTAATTTGTAAGTAGTGTCAAAGGTTACTACATCACCAAATTGAGCATAGTCCATTATCATTTGTGCATCCGCCCAAAATATGTTACTTATTTGCTCTTCACAATCTAATTGGACTACATAATAAAAGGATGGATTTTCTAAACTTTTCTTACGAAAGTATTGCAACACACTACCCGCTTCTCCATATTTCAAATCTTTTTGTCTCTTCGATCTCAAGTAATTTTTTTGGTCTAATTTGGTGAAGCCAAGTGATGCTCTTCCACCAGATTCCCTACCAAATAGCTCATAAGCAGACCTAAGAGGAATTCCTGATTCTGCAGCCAATTCTACTTCAATTGCTTGGGTGGTAGATATTTTTCTTTGGGATGGCAACATATGAATGCACTCTTGAGGCACAAGATCATGATTATGATGTTCAACAAAATCAAAGGCAACATATTTTCCTAAATTTCTATCTAACTTGATACTAAATCGAGCACGACAACCACACCTCACCTCTTGTCTCGGAAATTTTACTAGTGGATCTCGCTTGTCAATACCCCGAGTTCCCTCTTTGTAACATACAAAAGTCCGTGAAGTTATTTCCTTAGTATGTTTGTTCTTGTGTGCATATAGCTTCTTAATACTAAAGCCCACCTTTCCGCCATAGGTATTATAAAAATCATATGCAGCTTGTTCAGAGTCAAATGAAATGCCCAATTTTGGCTTCCAACCACAATTAGCCAACTCATTAACAACATTATTTTCTTCGATTACCTGCAATTCGATTTATAGGTTATGGGGAGTGGTTTATTAAGGTAGTTTTATTTTATAATTTTGTAAATCTCTCTGAAATGATGGACCAGATCATAGTTATAAATGATATCTTTTATATATAACTATCATAGTTATAAATGATATTGAAAAATCAATCATAGTTACTAATCACTCTTCTTTATAATTACTAATTTTTGAATTCACAAAATCCTTAATTATATATAAATCCTTAATTATATATAAAAATTAATATAGAGAAATGTATAGAGAAAAATTAATTATTTTATAATTTTGTAAATCTCTTTGAAATGATGGACCAGATCATAGTTATAAATGATATCTTTTATATATAACTATCATAGTTATAAATGATATTGAAAAATCAATCATAGTTACTAATCACTCTTCTTTATAATTACTAATTTCTGAATTCACAAAATCCTTAATTATATATAAATCCTTAATTATATATAAAAATTAATATAGAGAAATGTATAGAGAAAAATTAATATATACATTGGTATATTTGTATATTTGTAATGTCTGCAAATCAAAGCACTGGTAATGTGAAAAATTAATATATACACTGGTATATTTGTATATTTGTAATGTCTGCAAATCAAAGTAAGTATAAAAGATATCATTTATAACATATACTTATTTCAATAAAAGATACAAATATACCAGTGATATCTTTTATACTTATTTTGTATCTTTTATACACTGGTATATTTGTATATATACACTGGTATAATATATACTTATTTCAATCTCTTTCAATCTCTTTGTAATGTCTGAAAAATTAGATTTGATACGACTGAAATAGAGAAATTAGTCTGAAAAATTAATATTTGTAATGTCTGAAAAATTAAATTGTATATAGCACTGGTATATTTGTAATGAAAAATTAGATTTGACACGACTGAAATAGAGAAATTAGTCTGAAAAATTAATATTTGTAATGTCTGAAAAATTAGTCTGAAAAATTAAATTGTATATAGCACTGGTATATTTGTAATGTCTGCAAATACATACAGACTGAAATAGAGAAATAGACTGAAATAGAAAAATAGACCGAAGATCTGAACTCATGTATACCTCGTCACAGCCAAACAAAATACATACAAATACAGAGATTGAAATATAGACTGAAATATCATTGAAATATAGAGACTGACATATTTGTAATACCATTGAAATATAGAGACCGAAGATCTGAAATATCATTGAAATATCATTGAAATATATAGACTGAAATATAAAGACTGAAATATAGAGACTCATGTATACCTCCGCCATCGTCGCGTCACAGCTGGACTCGCGTCCCTCCGCCATCGTCGCGTCACAGCCAGACTCACGTCCCTCCGCCAACCTCTCTCCATTACCGTCGCCTCCGTCCACCATCGTTCTCTCCGTTCTCCAGCGCCTCTCTTCTCTCTCTCTCTCTCTCTCTATCCAGCTGCGTGGTTTGTTAGGGCAAAACAGAGGAGATGGGGACGAAGATGAAGTCAAAATGATCAGGCAGGAAATTCGAATTTTTCGGAACCAAAAAAAAAAAAAAACCAACTAAACAAAACGACGTCGTTTTTTCACTACAAAACGACGTCGTTTTGTAGTGCTGCTGGAAAGAGCGGCCGAAGATCTGAACTCGAAATTAAATCCTCACTCCAAATATTTAATTTAAAATAATGATAATAATAATAACAACGTGTGCGCACACACCTAATATATTATTTCTAAATTTGATGATAAAATTTATTTTTAAATTTTTTTATTAAATTTATATATATTTTATATTTAATTTTATAATTGATTTATTATTATTATTTTTAATTGAATTTGAAGAACAACAGTACTTGTAACTTTGTAAGGTCAGATACACTATTCATATAGAGAGTAGGGTCATGTTATTATACATATTCTTTTTGAAGTGTGTATTATAAAAAAATTATAACATTTATAGTATTTATAATTAAATTATTTTATATTATAATTAAAAAAATAATGAGTCATAATTAAATATCATATAAGATGTAATTAAAAATATTTTCAACCTTAATCAAAATAATAAATATGAAAAATAATTGAAAGTTCTAATTGAACACTCCTAATTCAGTTCTAATGATGTGAAATGAATCTCACTAATTGAAAGTTCTAATTGAACACTCCTAATTCACTTCTAATGATGTGAAATGAATCTCACTCTTTACTCATTATTCTTCCTCTCCCTATTCTCTCACTTTTATCTCATTAAAGATTAAAATAAAAATAATATATTAAAAAATATAACACCACTAATCAACTAAATAACACAAATATCAAAAATGTGATGCAGATGTATTTTAAAACGGTGGTGTTATATGGACCAATTAGTGTACTAACTAGTGTACCAACACTAGTTATGACATTATTATTGACCCTACTCATTAATTACATTATAAATTTTAAAAATCTCTTAACTTATGTCACAACATTAATTGATATACTAGTTAATATACTAAATTGATACATATAACATTATTCATTTTAAAATATTTATATTCATATTTATAATTTTATGTCTAAGTATTTTGTATGGTTTCACGTGCCAAAAAACACACAAACACCAGAACACACACACATATAACCCATGTGCCCTATTTATTAAAGCCCATCACTCCCCATTTGACATTTGTGTCTCAAATCATCTCCACTTCTCTTTTATTTACTCATTTATTTATTATTATTATAAAATATTCGAAACAATTTACACATATTTTTATAATTTTGAAATTTTAAAATTAATAATTGGATAAACTTTTAATGACCTAATATTTGATCTTATTAGAATTCAACCCTACTATCTTTTAGGTAATAAACCTTTTGTTTGCCTCTCTTCCTATTAAGCCAAACCACTTGGAATTAAATCATCCCCACTTCTCTCCCCTTGCAACAGGACGTTTGTGATTGTTCTTACTCAACTTTATTTAAATTTAATTTATTTATTTTATCTCAATTAAATCTTAATTAAGTTGACTTGAAATATAATTTACTTTTCCTAGTAGATATAATAACTGAGTTAAGTCAAGGAAAAGACTGTTTTATAAAACTTATTGAAGGTACAAATTAAGCTTATGTTTTGCCTATCTATATATGTTAATGATTTGAACATTTTACTCATAAAAATATTTTGAAAAATATTTTATGGTTAAATTTATTTTAAATGTAAATTTTATTATACAAAAAGTCAATCTAAATTACACATTACTTTTTTAAAATAATTTTTTTGAATTTCCATTTTTTTTTTGTATTTTTATTTAGAGAGAGAAAGGATAATCTCGTTTGGTGTAGCTGTTAAAACAGCTTATAGATTATAGCTTAACAAATTATAAATTATGACTTTAATCAGAAGTTGTTAATCTGTTTGGTATAACTGTTGGATTATAGATTTAAGTTGATGAGTAGTGTTTGTTAAATAAGTTGTGAAATAGTTTTTTCAATTAATTTTTATTTTTTGTTTTTCTATATTTCTCATAAAAAATAATAATAATAATCTATAGTCCATTTGGATCTTTTTCTATTTTTTAAAAAATAAAAAATAAAAAAAATCTAAGAGTATAATCATAAATTAACATGTCCACAGCAGAAACTGATAATCAGAAATAAGGGGTGAACAGCTTCTCAGAATCAACTTTTTTGAGTTAAAATAAGCTGTTAGAATCAGAAACTGTTTGAAATAAGTTTAACCAAACAGTCCAAAATAATTTTTTTAAAGTTAAAAGTCATAAGTTAACTTTGAAAAACTGAAACAAACACCCCCAATATATGTGTCGGCTGAGAGGACGGGGATTGATGGGCAAACGTCTAGGGGGTGTTAAGTGGATGTCAAAGTGACAGAACAATTTAACTGTTTTAAGATAGCTACTTTTCTTTATTAAAAAATTTTTTTTTTTTTTTTTTTCTTTTGATGGTGCTTGAATTATTGATTTGGAAAAATATTTGTAAAGTGAAAAGAAAAAATTAATGAAATATAAGTTAAATGTTTTTTACATATTTTTTTTAAATAATTTTTTATTTAAATTCTTAAGCCATTTCAATTTTCAACCCTAACATATTCCAACCAGAGAGAGAAAATCCATCTAAAAAGAACCTCTAAACAACAGGCTGAGATATTTGTTAATAAAATGTATTATGTGAATTGAATTCATTCTAAGTGAGATGGTGATGTGTTAATAACACTTTGGGGGATGATGTATCACACTTAATATTTAATGCTAGCAAACAAAAAACTATGAAGATAGGGAAATGGAGGACAAATGCATGAATAGAATCTTTATATATCCTTTGCAAATTTCATTTTCAATCACTTCTTTTATAAGTGGCAATGAATATCAAAAAAAATCTTCAATAAAACACTATAGTGCCCTGAGAGGATAATTTTTGTGAAAATTGGGCCGAGTTAGGAGATGGTCATTATGACCCATAGTACGAAGGGTTGGGTAAAAATGCCGTAAAATTACTCCGGCCCAGGAGAGGTAAAAAATTACTCCGGCCCAGGAGAAATGTAAAGTTACTCCGGTCCGGAAGTGACTTGGAGTTAGGCCGGTCTTAGAGTTAGTCCGGTCATGGCGTATTGTGGTTGGAACGGTCAGAACCTTGCTACTCGGTAGCTCGGTCTAAACACACCATGGTTTGTACATGAGAGCATCGAGATAAGGAGAAGTAAAAGGAAGAACCGAACTAAGGATAGTTTGGCCTATTCTGCGGCTCAGCATAGCCATGATTACTTCGGTCATGTTGGAGTTCGGCCATGGTAAAAACTATCTCACTTAATTTAAGCAGTGAGGGGGGTGTTAAAGGATAAGCATTATCTTTCAGGAGTATGAATCCTAGGAGGACTCTGCATAGAGGAGTAGAAGTCCTACTAGGATTATGCCACACGAAACCTATAAAAGCTCACAAACATCACCACAGGAGGAGGTAACACACAATTTTGCTTTCTGAATACACAGAGCTTTGTCTATTTGTCAAGCTTGCTGACTTAGGCATCGGAGAGGTTTCCGGCACACACCCACCGGCTAGCTCACGTTTGTGTTTTCAGGTGATAAAGCGACGACGTACGGAGGAAAGTAGACTTGGTCAACAAGATTATACGAAAAGGTTTATTTCTTTCCCGTACATGCCCAATTATGTTAACATAACGAAGGATTGATTTTGACCTTGATTGAGAAATTCTTATTACATGCCCCAAAAAAATCTTAGTATTTTAGACAAAATTACACGTACACTCATTGTAATTTGTTTATTATATCAATTTGATTTATATAGTTCTGATTGTATCAATTTTAGTCATTAATTTTGTATACTGTGCCAATTTGACCTAATTGATAAGGTACATTAAGAAATTTGATAAAAATCAAGAGCAAAATACGTAGTGTATTCAAAAGTGAAAGAAACATTAACTAAATTGATATAATGTAAAAAATTTAAGGGTAAAATTGACACAATTATAATTATAAAATTAAATTGACATAAGAAATAAATACAAAAATTATGAGTTAGTGTTAGTCCTAACATAATGGTAAAATAAAAATGTTCGAGACCTTAAAAAATTAGGAAAATTTTTATACAATACTAAGTAGGAGATTAATTATTATTTTTATAATGAAATTAATATTGTAATTATTATTATTATTATTATTGTTAGGTTTTATTATTGGCAATCCCATTTGACAAGGATTTCTTTAAGAAATTGGATTTCTTCCAAAACTAGGATTACTTTTGGATTTTCTATAAATAGTTGGTTTTCTCCCAAAACTATTTAATTCCTCCAGATCTTCTTTTTGGTTCTTAAGGTTTATATCTGGGGATATTTTGCTAGTTTTCTTTGATGTTTTTTTGAGTATTCAACTCATGGATTAAAGAAAGTACATCAAAGGTTTTGTTTGTTATACACAAGAGAGAGAGAGTTGTTCTTCGGTGGATTCTGAAGAATTCGAGCCTGAAGCTTCGATGGATTTTGGAGTGGCTCATCGTAAAGATAATTCCGAGGTGAAGACAGGGTTAGAAGAGGCACATAGAGGTTGGTTCAATTAGGCGTGGATTCGCTAGGTAATTGAGAGTATACTGGTATAATTTCTTTAAATCTTCTTAGTGGATTGTTTTGTGGCTGTTGCCTGTGGTTTTTTAATCACAGTTGGATGTGTCCAATTGTGGTTTTTCCACGTTAAAATCGTTGTGCTGATTTGTCTTGATTGTTTGATTGGGATTGTTATATACTGCTTAAAATTGTTACATAATCACAAATCAATATCTAGGGGATTTCTAGATTTTTCAATTGGTATCAGAGCAGGTTGCTCTATTTTTTTTAAAAAAAATTCTTTTAGAACGAGATCTTGTTTGATTTGTGATAATGGATACAATTCGTGAAGGAAATTCTATGGTTCGACCACCCCTACTTGACGGATCCAATTATTCTTTTTGGAAAGCTCGGATGAGATCTTTTTTAAAATCTATTAATGAAAAAGTTTGGCAATCCGTCATGAATGGGTGGACTGAACCAACAATTACCGTTGATGGAGTTATAATTCCTAAACCAATTGATAAGTGGGACACAATTGATTACCAAAATAGTAGCTGGAATAGTAAAGCTATCAATTCTCTCTTTTGCGCTGTCACACCTGAAGAGTTTAGTCGAATTTGTAATTGTGAAGTCGCAAAAGAGGCTTGGGATATCTTACAAACTATTCATGAGGGCACTCCTTCTGTTAAACGCTCAAAACTTCAAAGGCTCACGTCTAGTTTCGAAAACCTTTCAATGAAAGATAGTGAGACCTTTGATGAATTTTATGCGAAGTTGAGTGATATTGTAAATTCCAGCTTCAATTTAGGTGAAAAAATACCAGAATCCAAAGTTGTGGGAAAAATTTTGAGATCATTGCCCAATCAGTTCCAACCAAAAGTTACGGCTATTGAGGAGGCTCAAGATGTTGACAACCTCAAGCTAGATCAGTTTGTTAGAAATCTCCAAACTTATGAGGCACATAGGAATTTCAAAAAGAAACAAAAAGATATTGCGTTTAGTAGTGCTCATAGAATTGGAGAGGATTCTGATGAGGATTGTGAGATAGATTCCAAAATTACATCTGCTTTTGTTAAACAATTTAAAAAATCTTTTTTGAAAAAGAATCCTAATCTTTTGGAATCTACTCATACTCATAAATCTAAAGGCAAAGATAAACTCAAAATTAATTCTATTGCCAAGAAGGAGAAAGGAAAGATACAAGGGAACTCTGAAAGAGTCCAATGCTATGATTGCCAAGGATATGGCCACTTTGCTTCAGAATGCCCCACTCGTTTGAGGAAGAAGAAAGCCCTCGCTATCACTTGGGATGATGAATCAGAATCTGATGTAGATGAAAATGACAACGAAGACCAAGGCGAAGAGGGACATAAGCAATTCATTACTTTCATGGTGGCTTCCGAAGCTGAAGGACAAATAGATTCTCCAAAGAGGTCAGTTGAGAATATCACTGATGATGAATCCTCGGAGAGTGATCATGAAGAGCTTAAGCAAGCTTATGAAAAGTTGTATAATGAGTCTCTTAACTTATTCAAATTGAATGACAAACTCACAAAGAAACTCAAAGCATGTGAAAGTGAGAATGTAAAACTTAAAGAGGAGATTTCCGAGGTTAGGATTAATGCCATCAAGGTAGCTGATGATCGACAAATTCTTTGTGCAAAACTGTTGACTTATGAGACAGAGAGGAATGAGCTACTGCAAACCCATGCCATGTATGAAGAAAAGATTGAATCTCTCGAGATGTCACAAGTTACTTTGGAAGAACTAATGATCAAGAAAGAGGAAGAACTCAAGTGTGCCGTAGTTACCATTGGTCTTTGGAACAAAGGATCAAAGACTTTGGACAATATCATTGGGTCTCAACAAATCTGTTCTGACAAGAGTGGCATTGGCTTTTGTGGTAAGAAAGAGGAAAAACAGAGTGCTTTCACATTTCATGATACAAGAACTCAAGGAAAGGGAGAACAAAAAATTCAATGTAAGGATGGACTTCTCAAACTTCCTAGAGTTGGTAAGGTAAAAGAAAAGAAGGTACACCCTGTTTTTATTTGTCATCATTGTGGTATGCATGGTCATATTCGTGCTTATTGTTATAAGTTGCATGGGAAAGTGTATTTGCATAGACCTAGGAATAGGAAGTTGGAACCTATGTTGAGACGGGTTCCAATTGCAGGGGAAAGGAACCACAACGTCAAGACACCACCCAAGAACTGCAATTCTCACAACTTTGTTCGTACTAAAGCAGTTTGGGTGAGAAAACTTGACTTGTGTTAATTTGTTTATTTGTTTTAACTTTTGGGTTTTTGTGTGTTGTTTTTAATGAAAAAAAAAATGTGTGCTTGTTCATTTTTTTTTTCTTGCTTTATTTTTTTAAAAAAAAAAAAGAAAAAAAAAACCCCAAAAAGATTTTCTTAGTTTGGTTTTGCAAGCTTGAAATTTTTGAGTGGTCCATGGTGCATATTGGATTTGATGAGAATATCCATTACATGTTAATATATGTGTGCTTTCTGTGGTCATTACTCGTTTTGGAGTGTGTGTTTTTTATTAGTATGTCTCATTCTGTACACACTCTTGGATTAGCAAATTTTGGAGTCTTCTGCCTTAGTGATTATTTTTTCTTTATGGACTTTTGCATTTCTGTCATTGATCTTTTGCGTTTCTAGAGGAATTGACCTACACTAGCATATCATTGGTGATGTTAAGTCTCTTAACCACCTTCCATCTTTTTGCACCTCCACGGCTTTCCCCTTAATTCTTTACAGTCTAGCCATGAGGAAAAGGCTACCTCAGAGTCACCAACCAGGCCATCCTTATTATATCCATACTTCTCTAGTTCGGTTTCCATACTCTTGAGCGTGTCAACCGCCAATGATTGTGCAAAAGAAAAAGCAAAAGAAAAAGAAAAAGAAAAAGAAAAAATATGCAAAAGAAAGAAAAAATGTGCAAAAGTAAGAAAAAGTGTGTGAAAAAAAAAATAAAAAATTCATTGATTGAGGGGGAGCCTCCGCCTTTACTCACCAAATACCCCTTGATTCCTAGTGGTTTGACTTTCCTTTGTCGTGCTTAGATTCTCTTGTCGGAGGTCCAACTTTCAGATCACTACTAGGATTGAATCTAGTGTTTGTCGAACTCCAAGAGTCACACACACACTTTTTATCATGGGATCTATGCTTTTAACATAATGCATTACTTTCTTGCATAAGGAATCTTTTACAGATTGTGCATATTGTGTTTACTAGTAATTGTGCTTCTTGGATAATCTTATGTGTTTTAAGGTACTAATCTGAAATTTCTTACTTGCTCCACCATATTATTTTTATTGTTTTCTTCTTGTTCACTGTTTTCAGTGTTTGTGGTTGCTTTTAGTGAGGGGGAGTTTGGTTCATCTTGATTTGGGTTGGTAAGGAAGTTTGGTTTTTCATTGCAAGAGTTGTTTAGCATGAACACTTTGATATGTTTGATAAGGGGGATTGGCTTTAATTGTTTTGCAAATTGCTATGCACTGTTTGCTAATTATTTCCTTCTTGTATGTTTCTGATATTTACATCGTCATATCATTACTTGTGTGGTTTACGATCTTACTTTTGTTGTTTGAGATTTGTTTTTCATGAGTCTTAGTTTTCATCTATTCATGTTTTCCATCTCTTGTTTCAAGATAATCGTGTCATATGTCTATTGCTTTTTCATATACTCTTGTGGGACTAATAGTTGTTTTGAAGATTGTGGCACTAATAACTGTTTTGCAGATCTTAATCTTGAGAAAGAAGTTTGTGTTTGTTGGTTGTAATGGGTTGGGGTGATTAGGAATTTATTTGTTAGGTGTGTTTTGTTACGGCATTGCCAAAGGGGGAGATTGTTAGGTTTTATTGACAATCCCGTTTGACAAGGATTTCTTTAAGAAATTGGATTTCTTCCAAAACTAGGATTACTTTTGGATTTTCTATAAATAGTTGGTTTTCTCCCAAAACTATTTAATTCCTCCAGATCTTCTTTTTGGTTCTTAAGGTTTATATTTGGGGATATTTTGTTAGTTTTCTTTGATGTTTTTTTGGGTATTCAACTCATGGTTTAAAGAGAGTACATCAAAGGTTTTGTTTGTTATACACAAGAGAGAGAGAGTTGTTCTTCGGTGGATGCTGAAGAATTCGAGCCTGAAGCTTCGGTGGATTCTGGAGTGGCTCATCGTAAAGACAATTCCAAGGTGAAGACGAGGTTGGAAGAGGCACATAGAGGTTGGTTCAATTAGGCGTGGATTCGCTAGGTAATTGAGAGTATACCTGTGTAATTCCTTTAAATCTTCTTAGTGGATTGTTTTGTGGCTGTTGCCCGTGGTTTTTTTATCACAATTGGAGGTGTCCAATTGTGATTTTTCCACGTTAAAATCGTTGTGCTAATTTGTCTTGATTGTTTGATTGGGATTGTTATATATTGCTTAAAATTGTTATATAATCACAAATCAATATCTATGGAATTTCTAGATTTTTCAATTATCATATGGTGGGTAGGCCCTTGCAATTTTGGTTTAGGGAGGCAAGTTTTCATCATTTGAATAAAGATGGCCACCATAGTATTCTTTCCTCCTAAACATGCTTAAAAAAATAAAGCCAAAAAGTGAAAAAAGAAAATAAAAAATGGAGAGAGAGTATTTATTTATTTTGATAGAATTGTACAAATGTTCTTCTTGTAGAGAAAAAAAGTGATAGAATATCACAATGCCGCTTTTAGAGGAGATAGAAGCTATATATATTACAGTTACGGGTGAAATAATATTTAGGAATTGTTAGGTTTTTATAATTGGTAATTTCATTTGGCAAAACTTCTTTTAATTGTAATTTTATTTGCTCTTTTATTTCGATGAGGTTATGAGTGTTTAAATGCAAATTCAACCCGAACTGTGCATTGCAAAGTAGTTTGTGATCTTAATCCTTTTATGTTTGTCATTTCGCAGACTATGTACGGAGATCGAGCTGCTTGGTCAACTCGTGGGGGTCTAGGGGATAGCGCCCAATGGTGGGTCCGGGGCAGTGCCTAGGCAGGGTGAAGAGGTATGCCTCCAAAGCAAAAAAACAAAAATACAATTAAAGTTGTTTGACAGCTCGAGCTGTCATTTGTGCGCTCGAGCGAAGAAAATGATTATCCAGTACTTTTGCAAAGCGCCTGAACTCTGGGAAGAAAGTTTTACCGCTCGAGTGATCAATTATATATTTCGCACCGCCTTTAGTCACATCGCTCGAGCGGTGAAATGTGCGCTCAAGCGGTCTTCACAATTCAAGTTACTATAAAGTGCGTTGTTTGCTCGTTTTACGATTTGAGCCGTCCAAATTATTAGAGAGGAAGAAAAACACAAAGCACTTTATATTCAAGAGTGCTTTATGAATGTTTCTTTGATAATTTAAAAGTGATCAATGGATCCATGAACGTTATATCGACATTATTAAGGGGTTTGTTTATTTTCTTTTATTCACAAAATAGAGAGTTATTTTTCGGTGGATTCCAGAGTGATTCATAATCGTGGATTCGACATCGGCATCGTGGATTTAATGTTGGGTAAGACAATTTCGAGGTGAAGATGGTGGTGGAAGAGACACATTGGGATCGGCTCAATTCGGGCGTAAATTCACTAGATAATTGAGAGTAACTTGTGTAATTCTTTTTTGTCTTCTTAGTGGATTGTTTTGTGACTTTTGCCTGTGGTTCTTTTATCACATTTGGAGGCGCTCCAATTATGATTTTTTTCACGTTAAATCATTATGTCGATTTGTCTTTAATTGTTTGAATAGGATTGTCATACATTGTTTAGAATTAAAATATAATCACAAATTAATATCTCAAAAATTTTAGATTTTTCAGAAATATTTGGGGGTTGTTCATGTAAAATATTATTTAGCTATAAATCTTCTACTTTAGCAACAAAAATATTTATACATGTATTGTGGTTAAAAGATTAAGTTTGCATGTCAATCCAATATGTAAGAACATACATCCTAAAAAAGTGTATACATATAAAATATAATTAACAACTTTAAACATATTATTAGTTGAATCATCAGACTAGCTAGATGATTGAACCCATTACCACACAATTGGTCCAACAAAAAAACAATAGGGAAAAAGTAACATATATGCACATGGGGAGTCATGGACTTAAAACCCTTTGATTAGGACTTAAAGTTAATTAACAATTGACAAGTTGATGAGTTGACAGTTTCAATAAAAAGTAACCACTCCCGTATCGAATTAACGGGAAGTTATTTGATCCCCTTAAACTAATATCCAACAATTTTAAGAGTAAAACATTGTTTAAAATCCGTTTTTTAATATAATAATCTTAAAAGTGAAATAATCTTACGAGATTACCTTATGAGTGCCAAACCAATTTTCTTAATTAACGGAAATTCTAGTAAATCCCAACACACAAATGAAGAATAGTGGGCTTCACAAAGCATCAAATCATTAGTGGAAAGCATATGAGAGAGGGAGAGAAGTACATACTTAAATTAAGTGGTTTATATGCTTTCTTTGTGGTTGTGGGTAATGTAACATCATCAATTGAGAGAGAGAGAGAGAGAGAGAGAGAGAGAGAGAGAGAGAGAGAGAGAGCTTCCCCAACAAGTGTTTGTGTTTGGGCCTCATTAAACTCTTCCATTATGTGCAAAGAATAATTGAGACTTGTTAATCTTAAAAAAGATTTTTTTCATGTAACTATCTCTCTTAAGCTTCCACAATTACGTGGAGGGCAAGAAAGGTCAAACTCAAAGTGTGTGTCCCATGTAACTGGAACAAAAAATATGCTTTTCTTTTAAATGCAGTTTTCTCTAGGAGTTTAATTTTGAGTTTGAAGTCTCCTAATACAAATAGTACAGAATAAGATTTGTCACCAATTGATTATAATGTGAATTGATTCCTATTATTAGGCATTATGGGTTTCACTGCAAAACTCATTATAATCTAATTGGTTCATTCTTCAAGTCACTATGTACAATCATATTTTGCTTCAAAAAAAAAAAAAAAAACTACGAGTATGATTTTGAAATTAGGCTATTTTTTTTCTTTTTCTTTTTTCCTAAATAACTATATGATAAAATCAAGTGGTCTAAAATGAGGAGCTTCTAAATACACTCTTATTTTTTTAAAAAGTTTATTCACAATGTACAAGTTCTATTAAAGGTAAAAAGAAATTTAAAATTCACATAAAAATATGATAAATGTAATATTAATGGGCCAAAAATGATTAGTAACATGTGAGATGTCATGACAATCTCCAACAACAACTTTGCGAGGGGAGCAACCCACACACTTTATCTTGCTTTTGTAAACCATGCAACAAAACATCGCATATGGGTCTCTCTACGAGCCATGTGAGTCTACAACAAAAAGGCCATGAAAACATTCAATTAAAAACTTCATATAATTATTAAAACCTAAAGCATTTCTATGACCACATGGAGGGGTCATAGCTTTGTCCATTAGCCTCTCTATCTCTCTCAAAATAAAGCAAATTCAGAACAATGAAAAGAAAAAGGTTGTGTACATGAGTAGATAGCTAACCCAACCATATTAATTAGGTCACCACTCACCACAACAAAGATTTCTGAAGAAGTTTCATGTCATATCATATATGTGGGAAATTACACTTTCAACCCTTATATATTATTATACACGTATTTCTATGTGATATTTTGAGAAGTTAGTAAAAAGTTGATTTTTAATTTTTTTTTTTTTGCTTTTTGGCATTTTTTTTATAGTAAAAAGGCTGACTTTTATACGACTTTTTTGTGTAAAAAAAAATTAAAAACTAAAAAATTAGCACTTTTTAGCTTCTTTCCAAATTGTCCCTATATAGTATTATAATTAGTTCCAAGTTCCTCTTTATTGATGTATTTTATTATACATTGTATGTTTCTCATCAATAAAGCCTTCTCTTTGCCGATCACCAAAAAAAAAAAAAATTGTTACATCAACCACTAGCCAATTGTACCAATGTTGACATTTCCATATTATAATACTATGTGATAATGTGCTTGTGCATGTCAAGTTCATATTAATTTTACCATAATATGATTGAAGTAGATGTATGATATTGTACCACTCTTAATTCTATCAGCATGGGTTGTACCAAGTAATCAGAAAGCGACTCTTACTCTTAACAGACTCGTTTTTTTTTTTTTTTTTTTTGGCCAATAAGCAGATAATTGAAGAATTTTATTTATGGGGAGAACATTTTTCAACTTTCTTCCAATATATATGTTGCATATATATTTCGAAATCAACAACGTTTGAGTCACCGCTTTCCTCAGTTTCCAAAATATAGGGCTCTCTACCTATAATTGCTTCAAAAGGTACAAAAAAATGTTAAGATATTGTGCTATTTCAATTAAAAAATTAAAAAGTTATTAAAAAGATTACATATAGAATTCAACAATTAACACATAATACTCACAATAGTTGTGGGAACCATATGCAACTTTTTGTAAATATTCGTTGGTGTAAATTCCTATAAAATTTTCTGCGTGCCAACCATTTTTTTTTATCTTTTTATTTTGTGGTTGGAGAACTAATTTTCACCTTTTTATATGAAATGCATGTATTGATATCTCTTGTGAGAATTGGTGTGTCGTTTTCCATTAAAGAAGAACCTAGGGATTGCAAAAAAAAAAAAAATTTAAAAACTAAATAAATAATTTAACAGGGAGGACAATAATTGTGGGGGGGAGACCAATAATTGAAATTCAATTGTTAGGGTACCAATAATGAAAAAATCAAATAGGTTTTTCTATGTGGGTTTGTCCCCTATATTGGAGAGCCATTACTACCCCAAACAATAGACTAGAACCCAATTTGATTTATTGGGCCAGGGTTGTAACAGTCATAACTGTATTTGCTCCCCAAATTATGTTCTCCCATGCTTGTGATGCTTGTATAAACAATATAATTTATTTATTGTGTTTATGTTAAGATTGGAAATTTTTACTCTAATTTAGACTAAAACGAATGAAAAGATAAAAGCGATACCAAGAATTAAATTCAAACAGATAAATTAAAACATCAAAATTATAATGACTGAGTCTCGTGATGTAATAATTTATTAGAGACTGATCGAAAAATAAAAAATATAATATAATATTGAACTATAATTAAATTCGATAATGCTAGGTGACCCAAAAAAATATGGCTCGAATGATTCGAAACACTCAAAACGACCATTTTGGGTGTAAAATGACGTCATTTTGACACATTCGAACCATTCAAGCCACAAAAATTCGGGTCACCAAATATTTTCCAATTAAATTTTTATTATTTAGAAGTAAACCAAACACTAGGATGCATCTCCAATTAAATGGATTTCCTCCTCATGTGATCCATGTAGCCTAGATAGCAATGCTATATACATATAGATCTTTCTAGATTAATTACAGCATATATGTATATATATATATATATTAAAAAGCATAGTGCCATAGCACATCATACATTAAAAGTTTTTATTATTTGTTTTTAATAGCAACTTGTGACGGTAGGTACAATTAGGCAAATCAAAGTTGATTTTTGTAAATTAGGTTTAAATCATGCTATATATATTCACAGCCGCCTTGCATAGCTCAACAATTATGCAGTTTGGGGGTTTTGGAGCTTTATGTCTTAAAAACATTTATTCGTTTTTCTGTTTTTCATTTGGTGAGTATGATATCTGTCTCTAATCATGTTTGGTGTTTGCATTTCATGAGATGGTGACCACTTAACCTATTCCATACTTAACACCCACTTGGGACTCATTTTCTAATTATGTTACCACTTTAAAACTCTAATCATAACTAATATCTAAAGTTTTATTTTCGACCGAAATTTCACGTTACCAAAATACAAATTATGTACCTACCGTCACAAGTAGGTAATTATGTTCATTTTCTAATTATGTCAACACCTCTCATATGAAGTTAATCGCTCTCTAGTAGGAATGGTAATAGGAGGGGGGTGTGTTTAAGTTTGTCATTTACTATCTTCATTCAATTCTTTTTCGAAATAAGAAAAATCGGGGAGTTGATGAGAGCGGCAAAAGAGGGGTTGTATTAATGAGAGAGAGATGATATAAGAAAAAAGCCTCATATATCCACTGAGGGTCGACCGCCAGTGAGGTGGCACTCCATAATTGGTCCAAAAAAAAACTATTTTTTTTTTTTTTTTTTTTTTTTGGGTTTCAACCAGTGGGGGCGCGACACCTCACTGGGGGTATGCAGCAGTGTTGATGATATAATATGCCTTCGTTTGGCATGTCAGGTTTTTTGACTTTTTTAGCTACAAAAAAGACAAAATAGACTTTTTAACTCAATAAGATAAAATATCACATCCAAACTATAATCATTTTATTTTTTCTCTCACAAAAGTCAAAAAGCCAAAAAGCTTATCCCAAATAAAGCTTTTTAACCACAAGCTAAAATAGTCAAAAAGTCAACCCACATCCCAAACGAACCCTATATAAGGAACAAGCAGTAGTAAAGGAATTTGCACCCTCCGAATCTCTTTCAGTACATTTTATTTTCTTGTACCTTTAATTTTACATTTTAATGAAATTTTTATTTTGCCAATAAGAATAATATGAGGAACAAAATATGATGAGTGATGAGTGTTGAAAAAATTAGAAATAAGAGATACATAAAATATATATACATTACTTGCTATTTTCTTATTGGAGTGCAAAAACTAAACTTGTTTGATTATGATTTTCAAAAAATACTTCTTAGAAAATTTTACTTTTTTATTTTTTGTATTTTTTTTTTGTTTTCAATGAATTTTTTAAATATTTTAAGCAGATTTTTTTATTTTTAGATACACCTAACATAACACTTAAAAAGTATAATATTTGTGAAAAAATCTTTAAAAAATTCACTAAATACCAAAAATATAAAAAAATACTAAAATTCAGTACATTTTTCATATTTTTGTGTATTTATTAATTTTTTAAAATATTTTTTCACAAATATTTTACTATTTAGATACATCTAAGTAAGGTGCATCCAAAAAGTGGGGTTGTTTGGGGTGTCCTAAATAAGTGCACTTTTTGTCTTTTTGGACTAAAAAATTGAGAAAGAAAATATAGATGTTTGGGTTAACTTTTTGACTTTTTATGGAAAAATGTGGAATAAAAAATTGTAAAAATTGGTTTGTAGGAGAAAATTATAATTGGGAGTTGTGCAGCCGTAATTGTTAACTTTTTAACTTTTTAAGTAACTTTTTGGCTTTTTGACTTTTCCTGGACATGCCAAACTTAGGGTAAAAAAATTACTTAAAATTTTAAAAATATTAACCAAAAACAAAAAATTATGAAAAATAAAAAACTCAATATTAAAAAAATTGAAACCAAGCACACTAATTGGAGTGAAAAAAACTGGCACGAGACAAGACTGGGAGATATGGGATGCCCCTACTCTCCATTTACCGGGCTGTAGTCCTTGCTCTTTTATGGGCTATTTTTATAAAACCACGCCCTTTGTCATATTCGGCCCAAGAAAACTGCTAGGCTGGGCATCTACTTTTGGGATTAGGTTACATTCAAACTAAGCATAACAAAGCCCAACCCAATTCAACAGTGGATTGGATTTGGACCTCTCTTATTTATCATCTTCTGCATCTCTAGCAATATTACAGTAGTTAAAATAATTAAAAGTAATTTTTATATTTTAACTAGTTAAACATTTAGGGTTCGTTTGGTTTGAATTTCCCAAAAATTTTTGGGAAAATTTCTCTACAAATGAGTTTTCAGAAAAACTCAAACCAAACAAATTTTCTCAAAAAAATTTCCCAAAACTTGTAAACCAAACAAGTTTTCCAAACAAATCTCTCTCTCATACACATCAAATCAATCACTTTTTCCAAAACTCTCTCTCAAAATAATTTTCCAAAACATCTTTCTAAAAAAACCAAACCAAACAACTTTTCGTACTTTTTATCTCCCAAACTCATCTCCCAAAATCAAACCAAACAAGCCCTTATTTTCTTTTTAAATTTCAAATTATATAGTATAGAATAGAGAGACATAAATAAATAAATAGGCTACCTAGTGAACAGTAACTTAAAGAAAAATACCCTCTTTTTTAGACATCACAACCTTCTTTTGATTTCAACCATTAATATATATATATAGGACCCACTCATGTATGTGTAGGACCTACACCATCAATAGTTCACATCCAAAAAGATTGTGGAGTCTCTAATAAAATGGGGTCTCAATCATTGTTGATAACTTAAATTTGCCTAAACATGAGTTGATAAGTTGAGTGTTTGAAAATTAACTTTTTAAATAATGTTTTCATATTTTATAAAATGATACAAAAAAATAAAAATATTTACTTTGTTTGGTTTGGGTTTTTTAAAAATGTTTTTTAGAAAATTCTACTCTCTTTTTTCTTATTTTTTTATTTTTACTAAATTGTTTTTAATATTTTAAGTAATTTTTTTAATTTTTAGATACATTTAACATAAATATACTTAAAAAGTATAATTTTCGTAAAAAAAAAATTAAAAATTCACTAGATACCAAAAAATATTTAAAAAAAATGCAAAAATTCAAAATAGTTTTCATATTTTTGTATATTTATTAATTTTTTGAAATATTTTCTCACAAATATTTTATTTTTTAGATACATCTAAGTAAATTGCATATAAAAAAGTAGAAAAATATGTTTAAAATTTTAAAACTATTCACTAAAAAAAAAAAATTATGAACAGTAAACAACTTAATTTTAAAAAAATTAAAATCAAACATACTGAATAATTTTTACCTAAAAATCCACCTCCCCAAACAAGGCGTTAGTTTGGCTCGACAGTTGGAAATCATGACACGTCATTTCTTATTTTTATTTTTATATTTTTACAAGAATTCCAAAACGACGTCATTTGTTTCATATGCTAGTGTCTTCCCTAGTCAATAACTCCTCGAGCCCTCTCTCTCTCTCTCTCTCTCTCTCTCTCTGTCCGTGTCGAAAATGGCAACCGCATCGTCGTCGTCGTCAGCATCATCTGGGGTTACAGAAAGAAGAGGAATACCAGCAGCTGCTTTCGTGGAAGATGTACACACCTACCTCTCTCAATTAGGTCTCGATGTCAACTCCGCCCTCTCTTTCCTCCAAGAAAGGTTTCTCTTTTTTCCTTCTCTCTCTCTGTATCTCTCTACTTTGTTTCATATATGTCTAGGTTTATATCTTTTGGACATACCCATGTTATTATTTGACAAACCCAGATCAAAATCCATATGGGTTTTATTGGAGGTTTTAGAAATCTATTGTATCTGTATCTATTTTTTCAGCTTGAGTGACTTGGGTTTGATTCCCTTTTCTTGATCTTGTTGTAATTGTTGTAGTTTATTACAACTTTTACATGCACTGGACTTATTGTTGATTTGAATTCAGTTACTCTATTACATCGAATGTTCATTTGAACTTACTCTGAAAATTGGAAAATTGAATTGCTCTGTATGTATATTGTTCTTCTTGTTTGTGAAATCCAACTAGTTCCTACTGTCACCATTCAGTCCCCAATTGTATGTAATCATACTTACACGTTACAATATGTGAACTACTTTAGCTCTCATTCAGATAATGCAAGTGAAAAAAAATTCTGTTTTGGGGATGAGCGGAGCTGGTAAATTTCGGGTAGATCCTTTTGATTCTGTCGCCTAGAACACTTATACTCTTATCTTACTTTTGCCAATAAGCAGTCATGGACTTGTGACAAAACCTTGAATTTTGCTTAAATTTTCATATTTTTTTGCTATTGGATCAATCTCTGAATTTAATGGATGTTTAAAACACAAATAGCAACTTGCCATCATGCCCCAAACCAAATCTTGACATGCTTAAGCTTCAGTTACTTTGCAACCCACACAACATGCATGCACATATTTAAAAAAAAACAAATCAATTTGTAATTCAAAATTTTCATATTATTATTCGTTTTTATATGAAATTCTTTATTTTATATATCCTGTATGAGATAGGAATACATAAATGCATAAAACCTGGTACATTAAGCTTAATTAACTAGATTGGTGCGAACAAATCTTGTTAGTTAATTTTTAAAATGTAGGACACCTTAGGAAACGTGTGTTAAGGCTGCCTATTATTGGAATTGTGGTGGATTTTATGTAAAACTTCTAGGGTTACTATGGGTAGTAGAAAGTTTCCAAGGTTTGTGAGATGTGGGTGGATTTTTCAAAAAAGTAGGTTGTTGAATTTTCAAACTCGTTGTTGTTAGAAGTCATGGATAGAAGCCATTTATAGTCTTTAGTGCTAAAGCAAAGGCTTGTTGATAGTTGTAATATTATTTTAGTCTAAGGGTAGTTTAGTAAGTTTAGTCTTTGTTTCCAAATTATGATTTAGTTCTTGGTATTTATATTTTGTGCATTTAATCTTTGATTATTGAGATAATATTACAACTCTAACATGTTAGGGGTCAATAGATTAGGATTTTAGCATTGAAGGAACGACTTTTAGGGGCTTGTACCCTAAGAATAGTGATTCTATGGAAAAAGAAGAAGAAGAAACTGTAGGTACTCCACCTAGACTTCCTTAGGAATTCCTGTTAGGAGGTTACACAAAGAATGATAGAATTTCAAAAGTTTCACATAAATTCTATAAAACTCAACTCATACGAATAAAAAGATTACATAAGTATTTATAGGCTGTTGGTCACTCCTCATTCTGTTAGGACTATGACACACAATTTAGAAAACTAAGAAGATTTGACCAATAAAGATGCTTCATACCAAATACAGACTCTGTATAAGACCTAATGATATTGTTTGACCTGTAATATGACTACTGGACTAACCCTACACCCGTCTAACAATTTTCAAAATTATGAAAATAATCCTCACTAGTCAAACCTAATAAAAATATTAAATATGTGTGGCATCATTGTGGATTAATGAAATAATGCCATTGTAGTGTAAATGTAATTTCTGGACATGTTTAATTGGAGACAATATATTGAAAGGCAGCCACCTTTACGTGATTATGCAGTATTAGTCTTGTGATGTAGTTCCTGCTCTAATTTTTTGCTCAGGCTTCAGCAATACAGGTTGGTCGAGATGAAACTTCTTGCACAGCAGAGGGATCTTCAGGTTTATTTCTTATTAATGTTCCTTCTCTGTACCTAATATGCTTCACATTGTATTGCTTTAAAGTCAAATATTAACAACTGTTGGTGCCTTGATAGTGGAAGAAAAAACAAAGTTTATGAACTGGTTGTTGAAAGTAAAAAATGAATTATGATTGGGGACTAAAGAAGGACCACACAACACTCTTCATGTACTAAAATTATGATAGATAGCTTGTTCTTTCCATCTTATTTAATTTTTGGGGTGATCTGTGATAACAAATACCGAAGTTGCACTTGAAATGGATTAATGATATTAGGCATCACAATTCTGCAAAGTTAAGACCAAGACCATGTGTATGAGCATTATGGCATGTGTCCTTGAGCATTATAGATTGTTAACCAACAAAAAATGTAAAGAAAACTTTGTAGTAGATTATTTCATAAAGTTCATTATGGGCATTCCTTTGGCATATTTAAGCATAAAAAATAGGCGAACATGTTTCCAACTGTCCAAGTTGGTGTCAGACCGTCGAAGACAGCTACTAAGATAGATAGGTTTTCAACTGCCCTTGGGCATGCAATCATCATTTATTGTTAACCAACAAAAAATGTAAAAGAAAACTTTGTAGGAGATTACTTCCTGAAATGTGTCATGGGCATGCCTTTAGCATAAATAAAAAATAGGTGAACTTGTTTCCAACTGTCTGAGTTGGTGTCTGACTGTGGACTCTGCATCACTTCAATGGTTGTCCAAGTCCAACACACTGCTTTTATATGTTTTCGAGAATGGTGTGGAATCTTTCTTTCTCTTTCTGGCTGTGGTGGTGGGGTGCTTGGTGCTGGTTTTTGTGCTGGAATAAATTGGTGGGCCAATTTACACAATTGATTGGTTGCATATTTACATTGTGGCATGTCAGAGTCTCAGTGCAAGTTTGGGCTATTGGATACATACAGATACAGTCGACTTCTAATGCTTGAGACTATGCTTTGTTAAGTGGAGTTAAATTGTGCTTTTGTGAAGTTGTAGAAATTAACTTGACATGGTTATTTTGATCTGGTTTCCGGCTAAATATTTTAAAATTACGAGTTTTCGAAAGTCTTATGATGAGGTTGTAGCCTAAACATATGTTTGCATTTTTCTGTCTTAAAGTCATTACCAAACTGTAACTACTCTTTATATGTCAAATTTGATTCCCATAAACTAGGAATTGCTTGCTTTTCTGTAATGTTCATGAGAAATTTGAATCTTGCTGGCTCTCGCTTCTTGTTTGTTGTGGTTATCAGGGGAAGATCCCAGACATTGAGAAGTGCTTGGATATAGTCGCTACTTTGCAAGCTAAGAAGGGTACTGGCGAGGTTCGTTTTAACTCTATGAGTTTGTTCAATATATCTGCAATTTGGGTAAACTCGTCTGTAACTTTGCTGTCAGATGATATTTGAAATTGGGATGGCAGTATAGTTGTGTGAAGGTGAACCTCATTAACTTTCGTGGTTTTTATTATATTTTGTAGAGGCGGTATAACCTGGATAAGAGAATTCTGGATCATTAATCTGGTAGAATAATGCACTCTGGGTTTTGTGGACACTAGTTGACACAAGTTTGTGCATGCATGCAAATCCATTTATACTAGAAGATGTGACTTCATCTATTAGTATTTACGTGCACATGTGATGACAAATTGACTTCCATGTCAGATAAATATTGAGAGAAAAAACAGTGCATATCATTGTGGGAGAGGTAGTGCAGGTTTATACTTAGCTTTCTTGCTGCTGGTCTACCGGTCTGTGTATTCCACCTGTTAGAGAGTCACATTTGTTAAGTATCTACCCGCACCGCCATGGCATCTAAGTGAAGCCCTCAATATTATATACTAAAATGTAACTACAGTTTAGATTAAATTGAACCTAGCTTTACAATGCCTATTTGGGGTTGGCTTTTGCTCCTTTCACCTTTTTATTATCTTTTCTTTTTCCCTTGTCCTTGCACAGAACCTACGATTTGCACTGCTCTTTATTTCTGCTTCATGATGTTTATTATTTACTGATAATGAAATGACATTAAGTTATCTTCTATCAGCTTGTCACTGAAGATTGTAGGACTCTACGGACAAGGTATTCTTTTCTTTCATGTATTGTCGAGGGTCTTTGTTAAAAGACACCAATAACACGGAGGCATATTTTGTACTTTCAAATTTTTTAGACATATTACTCGAATGCAGGAATATTGTGGTCCTAGGTCTTAAAAGTTATAGTGCATAGAACATTGAACCTTATAGTGGTGGGCTCTAATTTGCCATGTGTCAATGTGGGTTAAGTGTTGCCATGTGTCTCACATACTCCAAAACTTACACTACCAAATGTGGACCTTCTGTTTGTGTGTTTGACATTTCCAATGATTTTCAGCTTCTCGTATTGTACAATCATATGACCACTTTTATGCGGTTTCATATTTTGGTTGCAGGCACTGCTAGCCGATTTCGAAGTGTCTGAAGGCATCTATTCTCGAGCACGCATTCAGGACACTGATTCAGTATGTTTATGGCTGGGAGCTAATGTCATGCTGGAGTACTCATGTGAAGAGGTACCCATTTGTTATCTGAATATGTTTGTTAGCCTTTGGCCCATGGACACAAGAAATTTTGAAGTTCTTTAAACTTCAAAGTGCAGGCCACCAAACTTCTACAAATGAATTTGGAAAATGCTAGAGCCAGTTTAGAAGTTATTGTTGCAGATCTACAATTCCTGAGGGATCAAGTGACGATTACTCAGGTAAAGTTGGTGTTTTAGTGATTTTGGGAGTTATTGCTAAAAGAGTTCAAAGCTTGTTCGCAAATTCACAGGCTTTCTATTTTTAATTTTTACTCGATTCAAGAAAAATTTTACTAGTTTAAGGCATATGAAAGCATGGTAGCACAATTGATTATGTTATTTGGTGGTGGATCTTTACCATATTACTGCTATTGAGCAGGTCACAATCGCTCGCATATACAACTGGGATGTTCATCAACGCAGAATCCGACAAGCACAAGCCTCACCTGCCAAAGACTCATGAGAAAAGTTTCGCTACACCCAGATAAGAGCTGGCAGAACCTGCTATTCTAGCCAAAAGTATGGACCTAGTTTCTCTTTTCCATTGTTTTAGGTAATGAGATTGTCTTTACTATTTTATTTTTTTAGTTTTTTTTTTATAATATTATGAGATGTGTTCTCATATCAATTGAGCTTCTCGTTCCAGATTTTGATCGGTTGAAATAGTTCTGTTGTGTAAGAAAAAGTTATCACATTATTAGGGTTGAGCTGTAACAAGATTCGCTATGATTTAGGTTGTCAAATATGTTTTTTTTTTTTTTTTTCCTGTAGCCCTACCTCGTTTTTCTCTCAGCTAGACAGGTCATTTCAATTTAGTTCCTCTGATTTATGCCTTCAGTGATGGTTGATCTTAGTTCAAATTTGAAAATTTTGGATTACTGCAAAATGGGGCCTCCAGAAGATTCTTTAGGAGAGAAACTTTGTTGGCCAAGCGTCTTCGTCCAATAGAGCGGCCCGGTGTTACGATTTGTGTCTTCGAATGATGTCAGTGCAGTCACTGTCAGTCCTAAAAAGAGTTTCAGAGTTGGATGATTTGTATTAGTATATTGCAGTTTAAGTCAGGAATAGCATTATTGGCACTTTAAGTGGATTTGAATAAGGAAAGCATTAGTTCGCTTGGGAATTAACAATTGAATGTAGGTGTTACATCAGTTTGGTTTTCTTTGGTTTTGAGTGCTCTGACTCCACAATTAGGTGGGGCACCACTAGTTGTGTTCTTATGACTTGTGATCAAAGTGGGAAAAGAAAACTATGTTGTTGATATTCACATGAGTTTGAATCTTGAAAATGGTTTGCCTCCCTGCTGCACCTCATTCTGGCCAAGGGTTTCACACCAATTATTGTGGCATCTATTTGTTGAAAAACATTTGCAATTTTTCAGAGCATGCAAGGCTTGTCTGCTGCTGATGTAGTGAAAATTATTCAGTGCAGTTTGCAGCAATGCCGCAACTAGTTAGGTCACAGGTGCAAAATATCAAAAGTACCCTAAACCCTCAACAAATCACACAAGTTTGATCTTCTCTCGAATGATTACTAGTGTCTAGTACTTATCAGGATTTATACATTACAAAAAATTTAACCTCAACTGATTATTCACGCAATTTTCTGTAAAGTTTTTGCAAAACACATGCCAAAAACAGAGAGTTGAAAGGCAGTAGTTACAATACCAAAATAACAAAAAAACTTTTGGGAGGATATTTGACTTTAGATATGTCTTTTTGGAAGGGAGGGACCTCTTTGTATTGTTTCAAGATTGTGTGTTGATGGTAGAATTGGAGACCTAAAACATACGCTTTGTCACACCTCAATCTAGCGGCTGGTAGAGCACCACACGTTATGTAATGTCTGGTGTGCTCTTGGCAGCCCTTGAAATTCCGGTGGACCAAGAGCCTTTCATGTTCGATAGTACTCCTAACAATTGTATCAAGTTTTCAAGGTGAATAACCTCTTGTGATGTAGGCAAGGGAAGTCATTAAAGTGAATTCATAACTTTGAAAAGGGTTAATATCTGAGTTTGATTCTTATTACTGCGCGAGACAATTACCTTCTTCTATTCATCTCTGTATACCCTCTTGCTAAATTTGAATTAATTTATTACTCTATTGTCATAGTTGTCAAGTGTAGTAACAAGGTTGGGGGTCATAAAATGGACAACATTGAACACAATTCAATTCTACAACTTAATGAATGAATTGAGAAATGAATGTATTCTATATTTCCTTTTTTTTATTACATCTATATCCTATCTATGAATAGGTTCAAATTATTAACTATGTAATCAGTTGTTCAAATTATTAACTAGGTTCAAATTATTCTATACTGTAGGTCATCCTTTTTTGTTAAACAAATCAAAGTTATGATGTACTTCAAAGAATACTTTAAAAACGTTCCTCTAAGAAGTGGACTTTTGAGTAAAGGTATAAAATGAATTAAGTTATTCAAGTTTAATTCATGTTCAGTTCGTTAAAAATATATTCGAGATTAGTTTGTGGTATAAATAAGTCAAATATAAATATATTTTAATATTTTTAATTTTACTATATTGTCATTTGTTTGAGATCATCTCGAAAGGTAAATAAGTCAAATTAAAAAATATTTTGAAAAACTCGTTTAATTTTACTCCATTGTGCGTGCAATTTTTTTCACTTAAGAGGCTTGGAGAGATTCATTATGGAACCTTGGATCCCAAACTAGGGGTTTTATTTCAGACTGAGCTTTCAGGTGGGAACCCATGGTTAAGACAATGGTCCAAACCCAACTGACCTAAGGTTTGACTGACCCACCCTCCAACGGTCAATAAAAAAGCCTGATATTAACAAAAAACAGATCAATAAAAAAGCCTAATCTTAACAACAACAAAATTATTAGTTGATGTTGGAGCGCCATGTGATGATCTTCCATACCAATTATAATTTATTATATCTTTTCATATTTCTCAATTACCCAACACAAATTTGTATATCTTTTCATATTTCTCAATTACCTAACACAAATTCGTAAATCCTACTGCCTCCACTAATCACAATACCATTTGAGACACCACGTAAAGATACCCAAGACCAACCAATAACTCCTCCATCTTAACTTTCCATTCCCATCTTTCACCCTGACACTCCAACGTGCATACATACATATATGTATATATATAGATATAGATATGAAATCCCAATTCAAATTAAAAATTGCTAAATCTACAACCCATATGAGAAGAAAAGTTGGGGCGCATAAAAAAAAATCGAAGAACTTATCATTTTAACTTCCGTTTTGGATATGTAGATTTGATATAAAATATTTAAGGATCAATTTTTTAAATTGTTGAATTGTAAATAAGTAAAAATACGTGAAAGTAATTACAAAAATAAGGTGGTGTGATGAAGTATGTGCTCTGGTGTAAGTAAAATCATAATTTTCTCGAAGTTATTTTATATCTATTAATTAAAATCCTCAAATTCATTCTAAATATATTACGATGTACTCTTCCAAATGAATGATGTCAAATTCATTCATTTTAAATTTATAAATATAAACACACTTTGGTACTCATCTCTAATCTCTCACTCACATTTTACTTTGGTATTCCTCTTCAAATTATAATAATAAAGTTCTCAAAATTTAATATGCGTTTTAATGTGGTCCTTCCATTCCTTTACCATTTAAAATTTGAGTGAAAATATGAAAAATTAAAGTGAAATTTCAGTAAAATTTAATTGATGAAAAGGATAATTTACTGGATTTTCGACACCTATAAAATGTGCTCTTGTGATTTTTACTTAGGTAATTTTATGCCAATTTTTTTAGTGATAAGTCACAAGAAAACTACATTGAAATATGAGTAAAAATATTAAAATTTTAATTATTACAATTAAAAAATAAATATCAAAGCATAATTCAGATATAAAAAATAATAATTAAAGGTAAAAAGTGTAATTTAAGAAGAAAAAATAATGCACACCTTAGTTGCACGAAATCGGGACCGTAAATTATAAAGGGCAGTGAATGACGTGCACGCAAGACCGAGGATGTTTTTGTCATTTTACGTTGGAAGAGCTTCTGTCTGCTTCTGTGTTAACGCGTTAACGTTACAAATTATTACATACACATCATATATTTGTACACGAAAAATCTGTACAAGAATGTTGACTTTGACTTTTGATCATGTGCGGTTCTGATCCGAACAGTGGCCCACAAAACTCACCAAAAAGATTATTTTACGAGTATTTGATTAAGGCCAAGTTTGACTACTACAAAATAATTTATTTTTTTATCTTTTTATTTTTTTTTGTCATATCACTTCTCTATTTTTTTATATATTTTTTCGTAAAAAGACAAAAAGTACACTTATTTAGGTTATCCCAAACAACCCCTAAAAGGTAAATTATAAATACATTTCTTGATATTTAATTAAAATATGAATTTTTTTTTTGGTATTAAAAGTTTTATTTCATCTCTTGAGGTTTTAAATTTTATAACAAATCGTCTATTTTATTAATAAATATCAAGTTAATTAATAATTTTTAATATTGTTATAAATATGTTTTATTTAATAATTTAAATAATTTTATTATTGTATAGGAAAACAATTATGAATTTCATTTTTAGTTAATTCCATTAAATAATTTTTTTTAATAATAGGATATTTGTAATTTTCTAAATTATAAGAGACAATTTGTGTGTTTGGTAATGTTTACGTTTTCAGTTTATATTTACAAAAATTTTATAAACTGGTTTTTGTTTATTTTTAGAAAAATATAAACTACAAACGCGTTTGGTAATTAACAAAATATTTAAAAAAATTTAAAAATATAAAAAAGAGTGAGAAATGGCAAGTGGTGGCAAGTGGCGGCGAAAGACGGTGGTGGAAAGTGGTGACGGCGGGTGGTGGGTGGTGGTGGTAGGTGGGTGGGTGGGTGGGTGGGTGACGGTGGCGCGCGGGTGGTGGGTGGTAGCGAGTGGGTGGTGGTGGTGGTGGTGGTAGTGGTGGGTGGTGGGTGGTGGTGGTAGGTAGGTGGCGGATGGCGGGTGGTAGTAGGTCGTGGCGGGTGGGTCGTGGTGGCGGTGGGTGGGTGGGTGACGGTGGCGAGTGGTGGGTGGTAGCGAGTGGGTGGTGGTGGTGGCGGGTGGTGGTGGCAGGTGGGTGGTGGCGAGTAAGTGGTGGGTGGTGGGTGGTAGCGAGTGGGTGGTGGTAGTGGCGGGTGGTGGTGACAGGTGGATGGCAGATAGCGGATGGTGGGTGGGTAGGTAACGGTGGCGGGTGGTGGCGAGTGGGTGGTGGTGGTGGTGGTGATGGTAGTGGGTGGTGGGTGGTGGTGGATCATGGCGGGTGGGTGGTGGTGGCGGGTGGGTGGCGGGTGGTGGGTGGTGGTGGTGGTGACGGGTGAGTGGCGGATGGTGGTGGCAGGTGGGTGGCGGATGGCGGGTGGTGGGTGATAGCAAGTGGGTGGTGGTGGCAGGTGGGTGGCGGATGGCGGATGGGTGGTGGTGGTGGTGGGTGGTGGGATGTGGTGGTGGTGGCGACGGGTGGGTGGCAGGTGGCTGGTGGTGGCAGATGGTGGATGGTGGTGGCAGGTAGGTGGTGAGTGGTGGTGGCAAGTAGGTGGCGGGTGGTGGTGACAAGCGGTGGATGGTAGTGGCGGGTGGTGGGTAGTGGCGGGTAGTGGCGGGTGGCGGGTGGATGGCATGTAGTGGTGGTGGTGGTGGTATCGAGGAGTGAGTGATGGTGGCGGGTGATGAGTGGTGGTGGCAGGTAAGTGGTGAGTGGTGGTAGTGGGGGGTAGGTGGTGGTACTGGAAGACGGTGGTGGAAAATGGTGGTGGCTAGTGTTGGGTGGTAAAAAAAAAAAATTAAAAACTCAAAACGGAAACACATTTTTTGTGTTTTCATTTTTTGGCCAAATTTATAAACTGAGACCACTAATTTATAAGTCAAAAATTTTATCAAACAAGTTTTTATTTGAGTTTTTTAAATTTTTGTAAATATAAACTGAAGACGTAAGTGTTACTATACAGCATCTTTGTATTTTAAGCTAATCTCAAAGATTTGTAATTTATCCTTGATTTAAAAAGGAAAATATCAAATCACTGATTTTTTTAAAAATAATTATAAATTAATGAAAAAATTTATAGATATTAATAATTAAAATATTTTTTTTTATGATTCTCTAATTATTTTTAAGGAGATGGATTAAAATGTAATTTTTTTATTAAAAAATGGGGTAAATTACACTTTATTCTTTTTATATTTGGTCACTTTCTCATTTTGGCCTCTAAAGTTTATTTTTTTCACTTTGACTTTTTATATTTTAAGTTTTTTCTAATTTACTCCTACGCTAACTTCTGTTCAAAATTAGACACAAAATATCATAATAACTGTTACATAATATAAAAAATATATTATTATATTAAAATTTAAATTTATGATAGAGATGTAAATTATATATAATAAAATATTTTTTATATCATGTAACTGTTAATGTCTCATTTTCTAACTAATTTTTGACATATTTTAATTTTAAAAAATTTAAAATTTGAAGGTTTAAAGTGAAAAAAAAAAAAAATTAAAAAAGTTAAAGTAAAATAGAATAACCACACATAAAATAAGCAAGTGTAATAACACAAATCATCAGTTAGTGTTCCAATGAATTTGTGTGTTTAATCTCCTCAAACAAAAAAAATTCTAAGAAGATATCTTATGTTCGGTATCATTTGTCTTCGCAGACCTCCAAATTAATATAGATCAAGTTTAATAAAAGAAAGACTGATAGAAACTTATTCTAGAAACTTATTCTATGCACAACTCCTTTCCTTTGACCATCATGTTTGGTATTTTTCTTATTATTTCAGTTTTTGTTTATTAAAAATTTTGTTTTAAAAACCTGTTGCCTATGAAGAAATATATCCTAGTAGAGAGAGAGAGTTTGTGTCGCCTTCATAAGTTTTAAGAGAGAGTTTGTGTCACCTTCATAAGTTTCAAGAGAGAATTATATCTAAAACATCATTTACCTTAAATAATTGTGGATGATATTATATCATTAATAATTTTATTATTTATATTATATTTTCAATTTTGAGTTGTGAACATTGTCATTTTTTTCTTCCCAAGATTATCCTTTCTGTTAAATAATATCATTAATCAAATAGTCTAAAATTGTTAAAAGATTTTCCTTATTCATCAAACCACTTAAAAATTTAAATGTAAAATTGCAAAAATAATTGCTAGTGGATATATATATATATATATATATATATATAGAGAGAGAGAGAGAGAGAGAGAGAGAGAATATCCTAATATGAAATCAATTTTGTGAAAAAGATAAGTTTCACTGCTAAAGCTTACAAATATCCATATTTAATTCAATATGCAATCCTCGTATATTACTGAAAATCCAGCTAAAGATCTTGTTTAAGCTTTTACTATTACGCCTCATAGAATAAGGTGGTTATCTAGAATCTAAATACGTTACAACCATTTAAAAATCATGATTAGGAAATTTTATAATAATTTTATAACCACCATGAATTGACAATTCTAAAATTTATCTAGAAACAGAATCACTAACTGTAATGTACCAGCAAAAGATCATAGAAAAATAGAATGATTTTAGCTTCCTAATTAACAATGTTAGCCACAAAATGTTGTTCAATGAACCATCCATAAACAATTTTAAAAGTTCTCTAGATTACATTGCTAGGATCATTCGGTCAATAACAATTTTTGGATTGTTAAATAAAAGACTCAGCGTCTCACTAGTTAGAGGGAAGTTCGAATCTGTTAAGCTAAACATGTTAGTCTCATCATACATCTCATTTCAATGATACAAACTATCATTTTATAAGTCTCTGCAGGTAGATTATCTAAGCATATAAATTAATTAATTCAATAATCATAACCACATGATTTCATGAAATTTATCTTCATAAAACCGACGGTTATTTTCAAAATAATACTACTTGTCAATTTTTTTAAAGACAAATCTAATAAAATCAAATAGCTATAAGTACCAGATCAAGATGATTTTTTTCATGAATAATTTTCACACATAAATCTACATAATCAACGGTTCAGATCACTGTGAGAGCCACGAGTTCAACTAGAATAGAACTACACTTATATACAAGTTAAGATAAGTCGATTTCTTAAATAAAAACCTACCCTAATTTTGAAAATTCAGAGCACCTATATATTATTCCATCATAAAATTCCCTACTATGATAATTAAATCTAAATTGTCAAGTAAAATAACAATATGGTCGGTTATAGATTATGTGGGTTGTGGCATCTTTGTAATTGTCATAGAAACTAACATGAGGCAGTTAAACATAGCCTAATATTAAATTGGTCATGCCTATGGAAAGCAACTTTCTAGCAGAGCAACCTCTGTCGATTCTTCCTTGTAAATTAAGAGGGAAAAGAGATTAAAAAAAAGAAGAGAATCTATTTACATTTTTGTTTCTAGTGCTGGTTAAAGTTTATGGATGTTGATTTAAAAAATAACACTTTACGCGGTGTTGAGTTACGCGGAAAGATTACAAACGAAAAAATAATTAATTAATTAAATAAATTGGTGCAAGGAAGATGTAATTAATTAGGTTGAGAGATTACTCTCTGAAACAGAAAATTATTCATCCCCTCAAATTATTATTATTATTATTATTATTATTTTGGTTCACCAAGATGAAAAATATTTATACATTTTTTTTGTTGAAAAAACCTCTTAACTAAATTTTAAATTTTTTGGGTTGATAATGGGATCAATTGAACCTATCGGTCATGTTTGATTCACAAGACTAATAGTGAAATATTAATAATTTTATCAAATTAGTGTGATATTCACTATTTAATTGGATTAATAAGATAAATTATCTATTGAATTAATAATCCTACCCATATCCCATTATTAATAATCTTACAAATTTATTGGATTAATAATCTTAAATCAAAATATTAAAACAAATATAGGATAATTGAGCCCACGGATTAATAATCATAATCTCATGTTCTAATCTATCCAATCAAACATGCCCATCGTGTATAACCATCATTGACTTTAGAAGCAGAGGAAAAGAAGGGTTAGGGGGTCATGTGCCCCTCTCAGTTTTGAAATTTTTTTTTTTTTATGTGTGTTGTTGGCATATACAAAATGTTTTTTTTTTCTTAACATATTTTTTGGCTAAAAGTTTATTGTATTGTTCACAACAAGTAGTTATTTGATACTTTGAGAGCACTATGTGATATTATTTATGTAGTAGTTTAAACCAATAATATAGTAAAAAATCTTATAGATTGGATATAATAAATTCATTATTTTCAGGCAGTTGGCAGATTATTTAGTGTGATTTGTAATTTCTCATGCTTTTGGCATCACGTAGGCAATGCTATATAGTATTCTAAGACTGTTTAATAATTTTCATTCAAAATACATCATTTATAAACAATGCCATCTCTTTAATATTTTTCTGTCAAATAAAAATTAAATAGATTTTACAATAAGTTGTGCTATATATGATGTGTTTTTATTTTCTAAAATTAAGAATTTTGATCCATAATTTTTTGTGCTAAAATTGTAAACTTATATCACCATTCCGCACCGTGCTATTCTACACTATTATAGAATTTTAATTTGTCCCTATTAGTAATGAATATGTAATTTTTTATGCTTAAATTTAGCTCATAAAATTATTATTATTATTTTAATATTGATCATAATTTTTTTTAAATAAAAAATTATAATTAATAATGTCCCTTTTAATTTAATTTTTTTTTGACTCCGCGACTGCTCGACTTGTTTTTAAATTTTCAATGAAATGCATGAATTGGTTAAGATAATAAAGCCTCATAAACATGCTGAATAAAGTTGTTGATGTGATTTTGGAACTTGATATTCTGCCACACTAGCATCTTCAAGACATACATCCCATGATCTAGCTAGTTTGCTGCAAGTTCGAAGTACCTAAAAAAAAGTGGGAAATGGAAACAAAAAAAAAAAATCTTAATGCATACGAAATAAGGGGTTCTTTGGGTGTCTTAAATAAATGTATTTTTTGTCTTTTTAAATTAAAAAAATTAAGAAAGAAAATATGGATGTTTGAGTTAATTTTTTGACTTTTTATAAAAAAATGTATAATAAAAAATTGTAAAAATTGATTTGTAAGAAAAAATTATGATTGAGAGTTGTGCAGCCGTAATTATTGACTTTTGATGAATAATGTTAACTTTTTAATTTTTTAAGTGACTTTTTGATTTTTTAATTTTTTTTTATAATATGCCAACCTTGATCTAAGTAAAAAGTGGCATAATTAAATAGTTTCGGAATCTTAGTACATGACCATGATGGAACATCAAACCAAACTTATGTAAAACCGTGGCACATCAATGTCCTTTCGATTAAACACGCAAGTTGCGATGAGTGAATGATTTGCTAGGATCAGAAGATGAAAAAGGTATTGAAAATTTGGGAAATTATATGTGGTACTGCAAAAATGATGATTAAATTGTGGTTGAGATACAATCATAGTCGGTTATCACAAAATGTGATCGGCAATCACAATGTGTTGTGTTGTAATCTTAGCCAAAATTAATCACATTAAGTGATAACTTTTAAAGATGAAAATCACAAACTATCCCAAAAGATCTTAACAGGTAATTAACATGTAGTATCAAATCTAACATGCATTGTTAGCGAACCTAACTAGTATCTTCATGGCACATAATTCACCTATGTCATGACTACATATCGAAACCACCAGTAGGTGGTAAATTAAACTATGATTAATGTCTTGAGATAATAGTATTTAGTGTTACCACATTAATCTAAAAAACATGTTATATATCACAGCTTTAACATTACCTTTGACCCTTATTCATGCCCTTGTTGGAAAATTGGAGATAACATTTGTACGGGAAAGAAATAAACCTTTTCGTATAATCCTGTTGATCAAGTTTGCGCTCCTTCATACGTCGTCGCTTTACTCCCTGAAAACACAAACGCGAGCTAGCCGGCGGGTGTGTGCCGGAAACCCCTCCTATGCCTAAATCAGCAAAATAGACAAATAGACAAAAGCTCTGTGTATTCAGGAATCAAAGTTGTGTTACCTCTCCATAGGTGATGTTATGAGCTTTTATAGGTTCCGTGTGACACAATCCTAATAGGACTCTTACTCCTCCATGTAGAGTCCTCTTAGGATTCACACTCCTAAGAGATAATGCTTATCCTTCAACACCCCCTTACTGCTTAAACCAAGTGAGATGGTTTTACCTCGACAGGATGACCATACGACCGAGATAACTGTCAGATTGGCTTTTTACTTCCTCACTTCTACCTCGGCTTTGCATACCAAGACCGAGCTATCCGTAGAAGAGTTGGACCAAGCTAACCAAGAACAAAAGTCCCGAAGAAGGCTAGGTATACCTCGGTTAAAGATTACGACCGGGCCAACCAATTTAACCGTGGCGACCGAGATAACAACAAGGCCTTCTTGGACCGAGCTAATGAAAAAAGCCATTTTACTCCGCCTTTCTTACTACGGCCCAAAGCGGCCCATTACCCAATCTCGGCCCAATTTATTCAAATAAATTACCCTCTCAATTGCCCCTTAATTCTATCTGCGCAGCATAATGGGATTACCTTGTCTTCCAGCCGAGCTAAAAAAAAAAAATTTTAACCTTACTACCGAGCTAAGCCTTTAAGCTTTTCTAGCCGAGCTAAAAACTCTTTTAGCCTTTCCAGCCAAGCTAGGCTCATACCGGGCTGTTCCTGTCCGGTTCAAACGTCTCTTCAATCACAGTAACTGAATCGCTTCTTATCCCAAGGACGCGTGGCATACTCTCATTGGCTGAAGGTAACTATCACGTCGTCATCGTACCTCGTGTTTTTTGAACAGTCCCGCCCAAATTTTGGGCCTCTCATCAAAACAAACTCTTTTTGTTTTTCTTTTTGAATCACTCACACCACTATTCATCTCCTTCCCTCTCTTTGAGCCTCCATTGTCCTGCAACTAATGAAGCTTCGTGGTTTTGCTGTCATTGCTCCTATCTTTAGTTTCTTTCCTTTACTCTGGTAAGTGACTTGATGCTTCCTTTCTGTTAATTTGATCCTGTTACGTAGCTCTTATTTTGTGTGTTTTTGCAAAACATTTTGTACTCCGATTTTCTGCCGTGTCTTGCATCTTCTGCGAAAACTTAGTAATAGAACCCTTTTGATTTAATAAATAACTTGAAAAACACTAGTTTTGATCCAAAATCACAATATCACCGAACTAAAAAATAGTTTGTAGCTGTTTTTACTCTTGCCAGTCTATTCAACCGAACCAACACTTGTACCAATAGTTTTAACAAGTCAAAAAAATCATCTTTTGATTTATCTTAGCCGAGATAACAAACCGAACTAAGTCTGCACTTAGTGTGTGTGCAGGCCTTAATTCCGACCGAATTATCTTGGGGCTAAACCAGCACTCTTAATTCAGACCGAACTAAGAAAGCTGCCCCTAGAATTTTAACCGGTCTAACAAATCACTTGCCTCAACCGAGCTACCAAGCACCTTACTGAAACCGAGATAGGACCTGCAACATTTCACAAAGCTGAAGTAGGACATAACTTGTTTTTACTTTGTAGCACGATCTAAAGATCTGTGCTTAACACTTCTGTTTTTCACTTTGCAGACATAGGTTGCCCAGGCACTCCTTTTAATCGCTTAACCGAGCTACACAGCAACATTTTCCGACCGAGCTAGCACCAAGCATAATTTATACATAACTTAGGAATAAATGGGTAAATATAGGTTTTTAGTAGAAACACCAGGTGGCTTGGCCGAATTCCGAAGGGAATATAACATTCCTGACGACGTCCACCTCACCTTAGCTGAACAAGACATCATACCCTGGGGAAACCCTGGTTTTGTTCCCTTCACCCTCCTTTCCATTGTAGAAACCGGGCTTAGATTCCCTGTACATCCCTTACTTTGTGAATTCCTTAAGCAAACTAGAATATGCCCAACTCAGCTTTCCACAAATTCATACTGTATAATAAATGGTATAGCCGAGCTAAACCGTCGAGCTGGCATTAACCTCGGCTTAGCCAAACTATTCCATCAATATTCAATAGGATCCAAAAAAGATGGCTGGGTATATTACCTAAGGATACGCCGTCGTCAAGGGAAAATAATAACGGACACACCGGATAAAGACTTGAACGACGATGATTTCTTCTGGGTTTCTAGGAACTTCGAAGACCAAGAAGCTCAGATTCCTGGTGACCGAATAAACTGGAATAAAGGGACCCCCAGTATAATTACCTCGGTTTCTTTGCAAGCTTCTGTTTTGTTTTGGTATTCTATTCCTTAACCGAACTGATAGTTGTCTTCTTTATGCAGATTCAGCCCACCTCAAGTCACTGTACAGGTACCCCAACCTACACACACTTCGCGCCACACTTCAGTATTCTGAAAGAAGTTGGGCCAAGCTACTGAATTTTGAGCCGACGTACAGATACAGCGGCCGATGTAAAGCCAGAGTAACAGACTTCTTACTGGAAGCCTCTCCCGAATCGGACCCCAACTTGCCACAAATTAACCTGATTCGCACTACCGAAGAAGAAGAAATGGCGAAGCGGAATAGAGTGAAGGCCCTCTTAACTGAAACAAACAGGGCCGAGGTACCACCACCAAACCAAACACAAGAAACCGTGGTGGCCCTACCATCACAACAACCCTCCTCATCACGCCAAACTAAGCGCGCCCGTACTACCCAGACCGAACAACGCTTAGTTAATAAAGACGAAACCACTCTGCCACCAAGCCCTCCACTGAGCTCGTAATCGGAGCACGCCGGCCGAGCCAGCTCTTCCAAATGGGCACCCAAACTGACTTTCTAGAACCGTGATATTCAGGACACTGATTCAGTTGTCATTGAAAAAGACCATCTGATGGCTTTCAACCTTGCCAAGAGTGTGTGCCTCCCAACCGACATGGAACACCACAAGAACTTGACCGAGCTAAGGGCCATCCGCTCGGCCACGAAATCAAAGATCCTGGTAAGTTATTCTTCTTGTCTCTCTAAATATCACCAACTTTCTGTTTGGTTTTGTCATTAGTTTCTTTTTCAGGCCGTGCAAAAGGGCCAAATTGCGCATAAAAAGGTGTTGGAGCTCAGGAACACAGCAAGGCAAGCCATTGCAGAGGTTGAAGCAAAAACAACCGAACTGAAGGAGTCCTACCAGAAAACAGCCGAGCTAGAGGCCGAGGTGGCTCGTCTGACCAGACTAGTTACCTCGGCCGATGCAGACAAACAGAAGGCCCTAATTGTGATGAAGGATAAGTACCTTCGGGAGCTAGTCAAGCTCGAAGGTAAGAAGGACGCCGAGATAATGAAGCTGAAGAAGAAGGCAGAAGACGCCGAGCTCCAGGGTTTCAAGGAGGGCGAAGCCCTTTATATCAAACAATGTAAAGCAGCAAAGGATTTATTCTTCAAGTGCGACTGGAGAGGTGCTGTGGAGCAGCTCGATTGTGGGCCCGAAATCGAGGTCTCCAATGCTCCTCAGTATTTCATTCCGGCCTCATTGGCGGAGTATGCTGCCGACCTTCAGAAGCAATTTCTTGAAGAAAGTGGAGATGAAGGCTCTTCTTCTGAAGACGACTCCCAACCCGGTCGCCAGCCTACTCCTCCAATTTCAGTGATCTCCAATCCCCCAGCACCTGATGCTATAGTCGTGTCTCCAGTTGAGCCGAACCCAGAGGAGCTTGTTTCAATCGAGCCCAACCGAGTTCTGGCTACAACCGAACTTCCTACTGAGACCGGACTCAGAGTTGAGCTGGATGCTGATCTGGACGATCTCTTAAACTGATTTTGTATCTTCTTTTTTCTTTTTGCTCTTATAACCGGGCTGTAGCCCCTCCTTTGTACTTGTTTTGAATTTGATCAATGAAAATCATCTTTTCTGCTCAACACTTATTTCGGTTTGATCTGTATGCTTGTACCTGTAATGACTTTTCAATGACTTCTATTGCTCCAACTGTTAGCTTGGTTTACTTTCCTGTTTGAGCATGCTTTCTAACTGCAACTTGAAACATACTATTTTTCGGCCGAGATACTTTATTTCGGTCTTAGCTGTGCCATCTGACTGACCTTACTAGCCAACCACTCTTTTGCCGATATACTTACTTCGGCTGAAGAGTACCAAGAGTGGTTTAATTCAGTCAATTACTCTTCAGCCTAAACCCTTACTTCGGCTGAAGAGTAATAAGAGTTTAATTCGGCCATCCTCTAAGTTGGTTTTGTCCAGCCACCCACTCTTTAGCTAATGTCCTTACTTCGGCTAAAGAGTACTAAGAGTTGGTTTAATCCAGCCAACCACTTTTTAGCCGATGTCTTTTTTTTAGGCTAAAGAGTACAAGAGTTAGTTTAGTCCAGCCAGCCACTCTTTAGCCGATGTCCTTATTTCGGCTAAAGAGTATTAAGAGTTAGTTTAGTCCAGCCAACCACTCTTTAGCCGATGTCCTTACTTCGGCTAAAGAGTATTAAGAGTTGGTTTAATCCAGCCAACCACTCTTTAGTTGATGTCCCTACTTCGGCCAAAGAGTACTAAGAGTTGGTTTAATCCAACCAACCACTCTTTAGCCGATGTCCTTACTTTGGCTAAAGAGTACTAAGAGTTGGTTTAATTCAGCCAACCACTCTTTACCCGATGTCCTTACTTTGGCTAAAGAGTACTAAGAGTTGGTTTAATTCAGCCAACCACTCTTTAGCCGATGTCCTTACTTTGGCTAAAGAGTACTAAAAGTTGGTTTAATCCAGCCAACCACTCTTTAGCCGATGTCCTTACTTCGGCTAAAGAATACTAAGAGTTGGTTTAATCTAGCCAACCTCTCTTTAGCCGATGTCCTTACTTTGGCTAAAGAGTACTAGGAGTTCGTTTAATCCAGCCAACCTCTAAATTGGTTATTCCTGCCAAGTTAGAATAAAATGTTTGGTTATTCCGACCAAACGTCCTGCAGCCTGGATCCTTATCCTGGGCTTAGGAGGGGTGTTGGTTTTTCCAGCCAACCTCTAAATTGGTTATTCCTGCCAAGTTAGAATAAAATGTTTGGTTATTCCGACCAAACGTCCTGCAGCCTGAATCCTTATCCTGGGCTTAGGAGGGGTGTTGGTTTTTCCAGCCAACCTATAGATTGGTTTTTCCAGCCAACCTAGAGTAAAATGTTTGGTTATTCCGACCAAACGTCCTGCAGCCTGGATCCTTATCCTGGGCTTAGGAGGGGTGTTGGTTTTTCCAGCCAACCTTACTTTTGATGTCCCTAACTTACTAATACAATCTCTTACAAAAAATAACTATGCTGAAAAGAATCAACTTTGTTTTATTAAGAAAAAGGAAAATTACACATACTTGTAAAAAAAAAGCTAAAAATAAAATAGTTTGAGATTGGCAGTATTCCATGGCCTAAAAATGGCTTTGTCGTCCTCATCTTCCAGGTGGTATGCCCCTTTGCCAGCTAATCCGACCACTTTGTAAGGTCCTTCCCAATTAGGCCCTAACTTGCCATCTCCTAGTACCAAGGTGTTTTCCATTACTTTGCGCAGCACCCAATCTCCGATCTTGAATTGCCTTGGATGCACTGTTTTGTTGGATTTCCTGGATAACTCTTGTTGATATGAGGCAATGTGAACCAGTGCTCTTTCTCTTCTTTCTTCGGCGAGGTCGAGCTCCATTGCTATGACTTCTCCATTCAAGTCTGAATCAAAATTTTCGCTTCTAATTGTGGGGAGGCCAACTTCCAGTGGGATTACTGCTTCCATGCCGTAGGCTAAGGAGAATAGTGTTTCTCCTGTTGATCGTCGAGGTGTGGTGCGGTAAGCCCATAAAACATGAGAAAGCTCCCCAGCCCATTTGCCTTTTGTTCTTTCTAACCTTTTCTTCAGTCCATCTAAGATGACTTTGTTTGATGATTCCGCTTGGCCGTTGGCTTGAAGATATGCCGGTGTAGAATTGTAGAACTCTATCTTGTATTCTTCACAAAAGCCTCTAAAGATTCTGCCATCAAACTGGGTGCCGTTGTCTGATATTAAGGCTTTAGGTATGCCGAATCGAGTAATGATATTCTACCAAACGAACTTTTTCACATCTTTTTCCTTGATTGATGACAATGCTTCTGCTTCCACCCACTTTGTGAAGTAGTCCGTTGCTGCGAGAAAGAATTTCCTGTTTCCGAGTGCTGTTGGAAGTGGTCCTACTATGTCCAAGCCTCACATTGCAAAGGGCCATGGGCTGGATAATGGTAGGAGTTCTCTGGTCGGCTGATGTATTTGATGTGCGAACTTCTGACATTTCTCGCACTTCTTCACATACTTCTCTGAGTCTGCTTGCATGTATGGCCACCAATATCCTTGCGAAATGGCTCTTTAAGCTAACGATCTTCCTCCTTGGTGGCTTCCGCACACCCCTTCGTATATTTCGAACAAGAATGCTTCTACTTTGCTGGGGTGGACACACTTTAGATAAGGTCTTGAGAATGACTTTTTGTATAATGCCATAGATGGGGAGAGCCAAAATCCCTGCGACTTTGCTCTAATTTTGTTGGCTTCTTTCTTGTCTTCCGGTAAGACGCCGTCTTTTAAGAACAGTATGATGGGATCCATCCATGAGGGGCCTAATTCGGCGCAACATACCTCTTCTACTTCGGGGTCCTCAATGCTTGGTTTTGGTAGGTAATCAATTAGTAGTGGGTGAGGGATGGATGTATCTGCCATTGACGCAAAACCTGCTAGTTCGTCTGCTCTGCTGTTTTCCTCCCTGCCAATCTATTTTATCCTTATTATTTCAAATTTCTTGATCTCTGTTCGGACCAATTCTTGGTACTTGGCCATCCTATCATCCTTTGCTTCATAGTTGCCAGAAATTTGGTTTACCACCAACTGTGAGTCGCTATAGACCATTAGTTCGGTGGCCTTCATGTAGAATGCTGATTTGAGTCCTGCAAGAAGTGCTTCATACTCCGCTTCGTTGTTTGATGCTGGGAAGCCAAGGTTGATTGCTTGCTCCACAACCAGGCCGTCTGGTGAGATGAGGATTATGCCAAGTCCTGCACCATGCCAGTTAAATGCTCCATCCACAAAGAGCTTCCACATCTCTCCAACGAACAACTTCCAGCAAGTGGAGGAGTCAGATGATGTCGTGGGGTCAGGGATGTTGCTGGTGTTCTCAAGGTCCATACTAGCTATTTGCCCCTCGCTATTTGATTGAACCAAGTCTTTATTTATTGGTGAGTCTTGGCTTGGTGTAGCATGGTTCGCTTTTTCCTTGCTGTCTTTATTATGGTCTGCCTTGAGGTCTGACTGAATATCCTGCACTAGGGGTTGCGCTATTCCGACGTTAACTTCTATCCCTGGTTTGGTTGTATTAGTCAGGTCGACTGGGCAGATATGATGACTTCCTGGGGTGAATTCTGCGATAAAGTCTGCCAAAGCTTGGGCCTTTATCGCGGTTCTGGGTTGGAACTTGATGTCGAATTGTCCCAACTCTACTGCCCACTTCAAGATTCGCCCAGAAAATTTTGCTCTCTCAAACAAAGCCTTTAATGGGAAAGCTGTGAGGACGACTATGGTGTGGGCGTGAAAGTAGTGCGATAACTTTCTTGAGGCCATCATCAAGGCCAATGCCAGTTTTTTCAGTGGCAAGTACCTTGTTTTGGCACCCAGCAATGTCTTGCTGACATAATAGATGGGAAGATGTTGGATTCCTTCCGCGCGAACCAACACTGTGCTAATTGTGTGCTGAGAGACTGCCAGGTACAGGAAGAGTTCTTCTCCAGATATCGGGATTACCAGTAGTGGTGGAGAAGACATGTATTCTTTCAAGCTTTCCAGAGCGCGATCGCATTCTTCGTTCCACTCGAACTTAGCTTTTAATGCTTGAAAAAACGGTCGTAGTCTGTATGACGACTGGCTAATGAATCGGTTGAGTGCAGCTGCCATGCCGGTGAGATGCTGTACTTCTTTTGTTGAATTAGGCCTCTCCAGATCTGAATAACTTTGATCTGGGAGGGGTCTGCTTCTATACCCCGGTTGGTCACCAGGAAGCCCAGGAATTTGCCAGATCCTACATCAAACGCGCACTTAGATGTATTAAGGCGCAACTTGTGCTTCTTCAGAATCTGGAACATTTCACCTAGGTCCCTTAGATGGTCATTCTCATCCTTGCTCTTGACCACCATGTCATCGATGTAAGCCTCCATTGTTCTGCCTAACAACGGCTCAAACATCTTGGTGACCAATCTCTGGAATGGTACCCCTGCGTTCTTTAGGCCAAAGGGTATGACCTTATAGCAATACAGTCCTCTTAGAGTAGTAAAGGACGTAACCTCCTGGTCTGGTTCGTACATGGCGATCTGATAGTAGCCTCTGTACGCATCCAGAAAGCTAAGTCAGTAGTGCCCCGCCGTTAGGTCTACCAATTGATCTATCCGTGGTAGGGGGAAGCTGTCCTTTGGGCACGCTTTGTTAACTGTCTTATAGTCGACGTAGACACACCATTTGCCATTCTTCTTTGGTACCACGACTGTGTTGGAAATCTATCTGGGGTAGTGCACCTCTCTGATAGCTCCTGCCTCTAGCAGATTTCTCACTTCTTCCGCCACTATCTCGGCGTGGTGGAGTGCCGATCTGCGAGTGTGCTGAATGATTGGTCTGGCAGATGGGTGGACATTGAGTTGGTGACAGATGAAGTTTGGATCAATTCCTGGCATGTCGTTGGCCGTCCAGGCGAACACTTCGATGTTAGAAGTCAAGAATTCCAAGACCTCTAATCTCTCAGTGCTGGACAACGACGAACCGAGCAAAAAGAACTTATCCGGGTTCTTTTCATCTATTCTTACCTCTACCAAATCTTCCACCGCTTTTTGATCAGCTGCTCTGCCGACATCTGCGAACAGTTCATTACTCTCAGGTTCTTCCACCGAATGTACATATCCCTTGGCAGCGCGGCTGCCGTTCGCCGTGATAAAGCATTGCTTGGACATAATCTGGTCTCCAAAGACCTCTTCAATTACTCCGGTTCCGTTGGGAAACCGCATTACTTGATGGTAGGATGATGCTACTGATTTCATGGCATGGAACCATGTTCTTCCTAAGATTATGTTGTAAGTGGAAGGGACTTTCAATACCTAAAATTCCACTTGTTTTGTCACGCTTCTTGCTCTGACTGGCAGTATAATTTTGCCGACTGGCCATTCTGGCATTGAATTGAATCCGATCAGGGGGGATACAGCTGGTGCCAGGTCTTTGTCCTCTAATTTCAGTTGTTTGAAGGTTTCGTAGTACATTATCTCACACGAGCTACCTTGGTCTATCAGAATTCGCTTGACGTCATAATCCTTGACGCGGAGGGTGACGACCAGTGCATCGTTGTAAGGGTAATATATTCTTTCCAAGTCCTTGTCTGAAAAAGACATGACGTTCGTGGCCTCCGTTCTCCCCTTTTTGATGGTAGGTTGGGCACTTAGTACCTCCCTTAAGTGCTCAGCCTTCTTGATCGACCCTTTGAGCTCGCATACACGCTCGGGTTCGAATACTCCATGTATCACATTGATCACACCTTGAGGTGGGGCGTCAATTGGCATTCCATTGGGGTTATTGTGGTCCTGGGGGGCTAGTTGCGTCCCTCCTGCAATGTATTTATCCAGGTGATCGGCTGCCACCAATTCCTCCAGATGCTGTCTCAATGGCATGCAATTTTCAGTGCGGTGCCCCTTTTCTTTGTGAAAGGTGCATCGCGATCTTTCGTCATAGTCTTTCTGTGCTTCTCCTAGCTTAGCTGGCCATCTGACGAAAGGCTCATCGCGTATCTCACTCAGAATCTGATAGATCGGTTTCTTGAATACCGTGGTTATAGCAGTACGGATTCTTAACCATCTTTTATCCTGGTCTTCTCCGTTGTCCCGCCTGCTTCGTCCGTTTTTGTTCGGACGTTTTACCGCGTTGATCTTTGCTGTGGTCTTTTTATCTGGTACTGCGATCGTGCCAGATTTTGTTTTGGCACGGGCGCCATCCTTTTCCACCCTGATGTGCTGATGAACTCTTTCCATCAAGGCCTCCATGGTAAGGGGCGGTGTCATGGTGATTGAGTCCCTTAGTCTGTTTCCGACTGGAAGGCCTCTTTTGTACTGTGCAATGGCGAGATTGGTGGGACAGTCCCCAATCTGGTTGAATGTCTCCCAGTAGCGACTATTGTAGGATCTTAGTGTCTCCTTTTCGCCCATGTCGATGGAGAGTAACTGGTCAATCTCCACCGGGATTTTGGTGTTCGTTCTGAACCTTGTGACGAACGCCTCCGCCAATTGCGCCCAGGAGGCTATGCTGCCTTCTGGAAGTTTTTCGAACCAAGTCAAGCCTAGGTCACTAAGGCTTGATGGGAAGAGGATGCACATCAAAGCCTCGTTTCGCCGATATACCGCCATAACCTGGCAGAAGTGGCTTAGGTGTATGTAGGGGTCCGTTTTCCCCTCGTACATGGTGAATTTGGGCCGAAGGAAGCCTGAAGGTAGGGGCGCGTTTTCAATTGCCGGAACGAACGGCGAGGTCTGCAGCCTTGCTAACGCTTTGTCCGTTGGTTCGTAGGCAGGGCGTGGTAATAGCATTCCGACCTCGACACTTCCATGCGTCCGAGGAGCCAACCGTTGAAGGGTAGATACCCTGTGAGGTTTGCGCGCCCCAGTATCCTCCTTCCATCGTGCCTTTTCCTCCAGCATGATCCGCAAATCGGATGATCTTGGCAACTCCGTCTGCTTGGATGATGTTTGGTGCAAGTGCGAGGGTCGATAGGTACTTCCCTCAGTGTAAGACCTTAATGATCTCGTTTTCTCAGACCTGGAGTAACGAGTTCTGGAGGTTCTGGACTGAGTATCGCCCGTCCTGAGGCTTCTACTCTCTGCTTGTGATGGTGTGGAATGCCTTCCACGATCTTCTGAGTGGCGATGGGGCGTTTTGCTTTTGCGCCCCTCTCCTATCGCCACTCCTTTTCCCTTTATCTAGCGCTTCAAGGCCTCCATGTCCGCCGCCATCTTCCTTATTAATTCATCTTGCTCCTTCACGCGGTCCTCCAGAACTTGAGGATCAATCCTCCTCCTTTGTCTGTCAGGACTTCGTGAACGAGAGTGATGGGGGCTGTTAGTCCACCTCCTCTCCCTTGTATCCCTCCTGGGATTTTGTCGCTATGGCTCTAAGTCCGCCATAGGAGGGATAGAAGGTAGGCCTTTGCGTCTTGCACCCCCCTCCGGTGTTTGTCCGTCGATGGCGGACTGGGGCAAATCTTCGTTGTGCGCCATTGCTTCTAAAGAAGAGAAGCTTGATCAAGAGGTTTTGTTCTTGTCTGAATTCCCACAGACGGCGCCAATTGTACGGGAAAGAAATAAACCTTCTCGTATAATCCTGTTGATCAAGTCTGCGCTTCTCCGTACGTCGTCGCTTTACTCCCTGAAAACACAAACGCGAGCTAGCCGGCAGGTGTGTGCCGGAAACCCCTCCGATGCCTAAATCAGCAAAATAGACAAATAGACAAAAGCTCTGTGTATTCAGGAATCAAAGTTGTGTTACCTCTCCATAGGTGATGTTATGAGCTTTTATAGGTTCCGTGTGGCACAATCCTAATAGGACTCTTACTTCTCCATGTAGAGTCCTCCTAGGATTCACACTCTTGAGAGATAATGCTTATCCTTCAACGCCCCCTCACTGCTTAAACCAAGTGAGATGGTTTTACCTCGGCAGGATGACCATACGACCGAGATAACTGTCAGATCGGCTTTTTACTTCCTCACTTCTACCTCGGCTTTGCATACCAAGACCGAGCTATCCGTAGAAGAGTTGGACCGAGCTAACCAAGAACAAAAGTCTCGAAGAAGGCTAGGTATACCTCGGTTAAAGATTACGACCGGGCCAACCAATTTGACCGTGGCGACCGAGATAACAACAAGGCCTTCTTGGACCGAGCTAATGAAAAAAGCCATTTTACTCCGCCTTTCTTACTACGACCCAAAGCGGCCCATTCCCCAATCTCGGCCCAATTTAATCAAATAAATTACCTTCTCAACATTTTATTTTTATTTTATTGGATCAGCAAAGAAAGATTTTATTAATGAAAAGCATAGTACATGGTACAATACAACTGTTAGAAATTATGGAAAAATTCTGGGTAAAAATAAAAAAATTTCCTAATTTTGGTCTAATTTTTAGGTGGGACCCGAGCATCAATTTTCGCGGGTCAAAGTAGTAACGTGTTCTATGCCGTGTTATGATTCACGTGGTATATTTAGTTGCTCAAAACCATTATCGAGTGAATGGGAAATTGAAGTCAAAGTGTGCTCCATGGAAATGGAGTTTTTGGTGGAAAATCCTTAAAGGTTTGAATAAGGCTTTTCCCGCATTAGTTTGGTGGGAAGTTTTGGATGGGTTTATATAGCTTGGAATTATAACTTGGGGAGGGTCCTAAAGGGCATCCCAAGTTTGTAGAAGGGAGAGGTTATGGGCAAAATGGGCTAGATCCATTGGATCCAAAAATCATCACACGCACACTGCCGTCCGGCTGGGCTTGGGCTCTAGTGTGTGGTTAGATTGGGCTTGTTCGGCCCAACACTAATCTTTTTGGGTCAAAAACATTTGAATTTTATTTTTTCTAAAATTAAATTATAATTTGTCCAATTTGATTTTCGAAATTTAAATTCAAAATTGGGTTTGGTTTTCTCCCACCCGAACAGATTTGAATCTATTTAAATTCAAATAACCCGGAAAGATTCAAATATGTGTTATTCGATTTTTATCTGTTCAAATTTGAACTCAATCAGTAACAATTTAAACCCAACAGGTTCAGTACCTGTTCAAACAGGTATGCTACCTTGTTCAATTCAAATTAAAAGGGTGCCACTACATCTATAAATAGACCAGCCCTCATTTGATGATTCATTCACAATTTTCGTCCATCCTTGCTGCAATTTCATCTCTGCATTTTACTGCATTTATTCTATTATTTTTTCTATCTAAAAGAGTGTATACACCAAGTGTGTTCGTTGAACAAATAAATTGTAGTACTGTATTTATTTGTTGTTGATCATTTCATCCTGGGAGATAGACGTCCATATTCTAAAAGCACCATGGAGAGGACAAATCTGTCTTAAGGACACAGTGTCGAACACTGGACTTGATCAGATTATTATTCGAAGAAATTAATCAAGTAAGTTGTTTAATTTATTTTTCTATTTTATTTGTTTATCTAAATCAGATTTTAATTTTATTTTTATAACAAAATAAAACAGTCTATATTTGGTGTCTTCATTGTATTTAATTTTTTGTGTTTTCAAAGTAATATTCTGGTTGGAAAATATAAATAGTATTTATAAACTATTTGACAGATAATAATAATATACTGTCTATTTTCTTTGACAACTAGTAGTAATATACTGGTGTCATTAACAATTGCATAATATTATTTGGTGTTACAGAAAATTATTGTAGTATTTTATTTTTTGGTTTTAGTAACAAGGAAAATAAAATTATTTTGTATTATAATTTATTTTCTGATTTTAGTAACTAGAAATTAATTTGTGGTTTGTTTTTCTGATTTTTGTAATCAGATTTCATGGCTACTGCAACTAAAACTGCAACTGGAAGTGGTACTCCAACTGTTACACCAACACCAGTCCCTATCCAGAACCATGTTCAAGTACCAATAAATCATGGAGAAAAATCGAAAAAATTTAACGATACTGAATTTAAGAGATGGCAGCAGAAGATGTTGTTCTATCTTACAACTCTAAATTTGGCCCGATTTCTCCGTGAAAAGGCTCCAGCACTTAAAGAGGGTGAAAGTGATCGGCAAGTTATTGCCACTGTAGATGCTTGGAAACATTCAGATTTCCTATGCAGAAACTACATCCTCAATGGCCTTGACAACATGCTGTATAATGTTTACAGCCTTCTGAAAACAGCAAAAGAATTGTGGGATTCTTTGGAGAAGAAATACAAGAGAGAGAATGTCGGCACGAAGAAAATTGCTGTCGGTAAATTTCTGGACTTCGTTATGGTAGACTCCCAAACGGTAATTTCTCAAGTTCAAAGTTTTCAATTAATTTTACATGATGTTCATTCTGAGGGTATGTCTTTGAGCGAGTCTTTCCAAGTCGATGCTTTAGTAGAAAAGTTACCACCGGCTTGGAAAGATTTCAAAAAAAATTTAAAACATAAATGCAAAGAGATGACCATAGATGAACTTATTGTAAGACTGAGAATTGAGGAAGATAACCATAAGACTGAAAAGAGGAATGGAAAAAATTCCATTGAGTCCAAGGCTAATGTGGTTAAACAAGTTCACAAACCACATAACAAAAAGAGGAAGTTTATTGGAGATGGTCCTAAACAATGCGATAACAATGGCAACAAGAAGTTCAAAGGAAAATGCTATAACTGTGGCAAAACTGAACATCGAGTTTCTGACTGCCGCCGCCCTAAGAAGGATCGTGGAAGTACAAGTAAGAAGACCACTAATCAAGCCAATGTGACAGAATTAGAATACATCTTTGACGGGGTAAATGACATCAACCTCACTGCTGTGGTGTCTGAGGCTAACTTGGTTGGAAATCCCAAAGAGTGGTGGGTTGACACTGAAGTAACTCGTCACATATATGCGGACAAGAAGATGTTCACTACCTACAATGAGACTGCAAATGGTGAACAACTTTTCATGGAAAATTCTTCTACTTCTACTGTGGCTGGACAAGGAAAGGTGATCTTGAAGATGACATCAGGAAAAGAACTGACCCTCAACAACGTACTACATGTACCTGACATTCAGAAGAATTTGGTTTCTGACTCTTTGTTAAGTAAAAATGGTTTTAGGCTTGTATTTGAGTTTGATAAATTTGTATTATCAAATAGTGGTATGTATGTTGGTAACGGATACATGAGTGATGGTCTCTTCAAATTAAATGTAATGACAGTTATACCAAAAGTTGCTATGAATAAGAATAACACATTTTTTTGCTTATATTCTTGAGTCAAATTTATGGCATGGTAGATTAGGACATGTGAATTTTGATACTTTGCGTAGATTAATTAGTTTAGATTATATACCAAAGTTTGAAATTAATCCTAATCATAAATGTGAAATTTGTGTAGGAGCGAAACTAACTAAGGCTCCATTTAAATCAGTTGAAAGGAAATCCAAACCTCTAGAATTAATTCATACAGATGTATGTGATATTAAATTTGTTCAAACTAGAGGAGGCAAACAGTATTTCATAACATTTATCGATGATTGCACAAGATATTGTTATGTATACTTACTTAGAAGCAAAGATGAAGTCTTAGAAATGTTTAAACTCTACAAAACTGAAGTTGAAAATCAACTTGGTAAAACCATTAAAATGGTTATAAGTGATAGGGGTGGTGAATATGATGCACCATTAAATGAATTTTGTGCACAACATGGCATTATTCACCAAACTACAACACCCTATTCTCCTCAGCAAAATGGAATTGCGGAAATAAAGAATAGAACCCTAAAAGAAATGATGAATGTCATGTTACTAAGTTTAGGCTTACCACAGAACTTGTGGGGGGAAGCAATTTTGTCTGCTAATTATGTTCTTAACAGAATACCCAAAAAGAAAACGAACAGCACTCCTTATGAATTGTGGAAAGGTTAACCACATTCCTACAAATACTTAAAAGTGTGGGGGTATTTAGCAAAAGTTAAAGTTCATGTTCCTAAAAAGACTAAGATTGGACCAAAAACAGTAGATTGTGTGTTTATTGGTTATGCTCAAAATAGTAGTGCATATCGATTTCTGACTTATAAATCAGAAATACCTAATATAAATGTGAACACTATTATAAAGTCAAGGAATGCTATGTTTTTGAACATGTCTTTCCTTACAAGAAATGACAGGAATTAAGTTCACAGAAAAGAACTTATGATTGTACACAAAGTCAAGAGACTAATGACAATCAAACACAAGAGACTAGTGATGGTCTCGACCAACAGGATTTAACTGATGATGAACCAAGACGAAGTAAGAGAGTGAGAACATCAAAATCCTTTGGTCCAGATTTTCTGACATACTTGTTAGAAAATGAACCTCAAAGTTTTAAGGAAGCAATGACAGGTCCTGAAGCACCTTTGTGGAAAGAGACTGTTAATAATGAAATTGAATCCATTATGCAAAATCATACTTGGGAATTGGTGGATCTTCCACCTGGTTCTAAACCTCTTGGATATAAGTGGATATTCAAGAGAAAAATGAAAGCAGATGGTTCAATTGAAAAGTATAAAGCAAGACTTGTAGTAAAAGGTTACAGACAAAAGGAAGGTCTGGATTATTTTGACATATATTCCCTTGTGACAAGAATAACATCCATTCGCATGCTTATTGCTATAGCAGCATTGTTTAATTTAGAAATACATCAAATAGATGTTAAGACAGCTTTCTTAAATGGTGATCTAAATGAAGAGACCTATATGGAGCAACCCGAAGGGTTTGTAGTGTCAGGGCAAGAAAAGAAAGTTTGTCGGCTTATAAAATCTCTTTATGAATTAAAACAAGCAGCTAAGAAATGGCATGAAAAATTTGATCATGCAATGTTTACTAATGGGTTTAAGATAAACGAATGTGACAAATGCGTCTATGTTAAAAACACTGACCAAGGATATGTCATAGTTTGTCTTTATGTGGGTAACATGCTTATCATTGGAAGCAATCAAAACATGATCAAATCAACTAAGCAAATGCTTAACAAAAGATTTGATATGAAAAATATGGGGGTCGCAGATGTTATAATAGGAATGAAAATTACTAAAATATCTAATGGATATACATTATCTCAATCACATTATATTGAGAAAATTCTTGGTAAGTTTATCATGGATGATATGAATATAGTTAGAACACCTGTAGACATCAGTCTTTATTTATCGAAAAATAAAGGTGATGCGGTGTCTCAGTTAAAATACTCCCAAATCATTGGAAGCGTAATGTACCTAATGAATTGTACTCGTCCTGACATAGATTATGCAGTCAGTAAATTGAGTAGGTACACTAGTAACCCCGAAAAAAATCATTGGAAAGTGATCATTCGGGTTCTTAGATATCTAAGATTTACCCGTGATCATAGTTTGAACTTTACTCGATATTCAGCAGTATTTATTGTGATGCAAATTGGATATCAGATACTAAAGATTCAAAATCTACAATTAGATATGTCTTTACTCTGGGAGGCGTTGCTGTTTCTTGGAAATCCGCGAAACAAACATGCATTGCGCGATCCACAATAGAATTCGAGTTCATTGCTTTAGACAAAGCAGGAGAAGAAGCAGAATGACTTCGTCACTTCTTAGAAGGCATTCCAATGTGGCCAAAACATGTGCCAGCTATTTGCATTCATTGTGATAGTCAATCTGCAATAGGCTGAGTACAGAATCATATGTATAACGGTAAGTCACGACATATTCGTCGTGGACATAATACTGTAAGGCAATTGTTGTCAAATGGAATAATCTCAATAGATTATATAAAATCTAAAGAGAATATTGCGGATTCGTTAACAAAATGTTTGACAAAAGAGCTTGTGTATAGTTTATCGAAGGGGATGGGATTAAAGCCTATTACATAAGAGCAATCATAATGGTAATCCTACTTATATGACTGGAGATCCCAAGAACTGAGTTCAAAGGGACCACTAAGTTATGTGTGGCTCACCAGAAATCACCAAGGGATTAAAATTTCCCTACCCATTCCTGTGGCGAAAGTGATATCTACAACATATGTTATATGCAGGGGTATAAAGATAAGCTTTGTTTTTAATGATTACTTATATCTTGATTAAGGCATAAAATCAAGACGAGTATAAGTAGATACTCACAATAAGAATCACCTATGAGTGTCGAACTGGGGCTGGTTCTATGAGAATGAAAGAGACTAAATTCTCTAAAAACACTTATGAAAACCAGGAGCGTTCAAGGCCAAGATGAACACAACAGTGAGAACCACGATGTGTTAGAAGATATTTTGTGTGAAATCTATTGTCTTGGCTTACACAAACGGCTGAACAATTCAAGGCATCGCGTCTATTGGTTAGCTAGTAAGTCCGATAAGTTATCACTAGGGAAGGTTCAAGGCCGAAAGCTACCTATCCTGATGCAAGATATTTTCGACTTATACTCTTTCGACAAATTCTACATATTATTGCATTTCCGTTGTCATCAAATTCCATTCATGTGGGGGATTGTTAGAAATTGTGGGAAAATTCTTCGTAAAAACAGAATTTTTTCCTAACTTTGGTCTAATTTTTAGGTGGGACCCGAGCGTCGATTTTCGCGGGTCAAAGTGGTAACGCGTTCTATGTCGCGTTGTGATTCACGTGGTATATTTTGTTGCTCAAAACCATTATTGAGTGAATGGGAAATTGAAGCCAAAGTGTGCTCCATGAAAATTGAGTTTTGGTGGAAAATCCTTAAAGGTTTGAATAAGGCATGTCCCACATTGGTTTGGTGAGAAGTTTTGGATGGGTTTCTATAGCTTGGAATTATAACTTAGGGAGGGCCCCAAAGGACACCCCAAGTTTGTAGAAGAGAGAGGTTATAGGCAAAATGGACTAGATCTATTAGACTCAAAAATCACCACACGCTCGCTGTCATCCGGTCGGGCTGGGCTGAGTAGGGCTCGGGCGCGAGTGCGTGGTGTGTGGTTGGGCTGGGCATGTTCGGCCCAATACTAATCTTTTTGAGCCAAAAACATTTGAATTTTATTTTTTCTAAAATTAAATTCTAATTTGTCCAATTTGATTTTCGAAATTTAAATTCAAAATTGGGCCCGATTTTCTCCCACCCGAATAGATTTGACTCTGTTTAAATTCAAATAACCCAGACAGATTCAAATCTGTGTTATTCGGTTTTTCTCTGTTCAAATTTGAACTCAATCAGTACCAATTCAAACCCAACAGGTTCAGTACCTGTTCAAACAGGTATGCTACCTTATTCAATTCAAATTAAAAGGGTGCCACTACATCTATAAATAGACCAGCCCTCATTTGATGATTCATTCACAATTTTCGTCCATCCTCGCTGCAATTTTATCTCTACATTTTGCTGTATTTATTCTATTATTTTTCCTGTCTAAAAGAGTGTAGACACTAAGTATGTTCGTTGAACAAATAAATTGTAGTGCTACATTTATTTGTTGTTGATCATTTCATCTTGGGAGATAGACGTCCATATTCTGAAAGTACCGTGGAGATGACGAATCTGTCTTAAGGACACAGTGTCGAACACTGGACTTGATCAGATTATTATTCGAATAAATTAATCAAATAAGCTGTTTAATTTATTTTTCTATTTTATTTGTTTATTTAAATCAGATTTTAATTTTGTTTTTGTAACAAAATAAAATCTATTTTTATTTATTTTATTTTATTTTTTATTTCTAGGTTGATTTTTGTAATCAATCTTATTTCTCTCCTTCTTTTATTTTTTTTGTATTCTGTTTGTTGTTAAATACACAAACAGAATTAATCTATTTAAATACAGTGAAGATTGTCCAAATAACATCAATAAAGATAGGCAAGTACAAAAAGTATCACAGCACGCAACATCATCCCAACTATGCTGACACCAGAATACGCATCTTATCATTTGCTAGTACCCCAAGTTGGTGAGCAACCAACCACAAAAATAACAAAGCAGCGACAACAAATGAAGAACAACCACCCTGGCTACCCAAGGAACAGGGTCAGCACAACCTATACCCAAGGAAAATTGGGGATAACATAGGATAGAATCATGATTATACTCAGTTCATGGTTACGTAATTACTATCTCTAAGATGGACTCTACACAACATGAAAGAAATAGATATCCAAGAAAAGGTCTTGATAGATAGTATGGCTAGCCAAGAGGCTAAGATGGTTCATTTCAAATTAGATTTTCCTTACATTATGCATGTGCAGTTGTACTGTACCATCATGTGCAGAGTTTAACCGAATGAGACCATACGCAAACAAAGGGGGTACATGAGGACCACCCTATCCTAACAACACACCAACAACATTTATATGGGTATTTTGTATATATTTATACACAGGCATACATTATAGGCTGCATATTGTAACATCATGCATCTATTGGATATGATCTCAGATGCATGGAATTATTTTACATCTGTTTCTATATGTATTTTGTGTAATTGTGCAAACAAATGTTCAAAGTATTGAATTTTGACCCTTTTGTTTCTTCATCCTACTTTATATAATATCAACCAAAATATAGCTGGATACAACGGCTGATTGGGACCGCGGTCAATTGCTTTTAAATATTGAAAAATATTTTGGAGCTGATTGAAAAATTGTTCAAATTGGATTGTATTATTTTCTTCTTTCAGCTTGGTGGAATTGGTGTGAGCTATAGATATAGACAACTTTATTGTACGATATAAATATGTATATTTTTATTTGTGATTGATACTTGAAGTTTATTCCCCAACATATTGCGGTCGAGGTTGAAGGGCATGCTCACAAGTAATAACTTTTCTTTTGTGGTATTTTGGGAAGTTGGTAAAAAAGTTGATTTTTTGATTTTTTTTGTTTTGATGTTTTGGTAGCTTTTTTGTGTAAAAAAAAACTGACTTTTTGTGTCTTTTTTGTATAAAAAAATTTAAAAAGCCAAAAAACTAACCTTTTTAGCAAGTTCTCGAATCATAGACTAAAACAAAACACATTAGGTCAGTCTAGTGCTTCCCAAACTTATCAGGTAAGTAAATCACAGTCAACTGTTAGGTAAAACTTTAATTTAGTAAAATAATATGTCATTGATTTACCAAATAAATTTGTTGTAGGGACATGAAGTAACCTTAGTTTAATGGCATTTGAAAGAATCAAAGGAGCAAGAGAGAAAACAACTTCCCTTTTATTAGGTAGAATGTAAGCTTGACTACTACAACATTCACAAGTCATTGCTACTATTCCACATATTAATCTCTGTTTTGGACCGACACCTTAACCGACATAATTAATTATTGTAAGCTTTTTCAATTTTACCATAAATTTGACTTCACCTAGTCAATTTAAAAAATTTTATCACTTGTAGACTTTTCTTATTAATATATCAATTGGGCTCAGAACTTGAAAAATAAATAAATTAAATGATGAAAGGACTTTGTTGAGCAAATATTTGATCAATTTTATGGAGACTAAACTACACTGGACAGTTCATATATTTTATATTTGAAAAAAAAAAAAAAAAAAAACGAGTATACCATTTTAAGTGAATTTAATGATTTAAATTATGAGTTTTTGACATTCTTCTTATATCTATGATCATAATAATTTGTAAAAAAATCATTTATATATATGATATTACTCTTTGGATAGGTAAAGTCTTGAGATAATCAACAATATTATTACTCATACCTGTGTTGGGTAGAAGGATATGCGAGATCAGATGACCTTTTTTTTAGAAAAACCAATTGGTCAGTGATCGCTCTCGACCAGATTTGGTTAGAAAGATCCTCCGATGATCAAGTTAGAAATGTGATTTGCCATATAATATTTATTTATGGAGATAGATTTTCTATTTTTTCTTGCTTGCCATTTGCTTTCCCTTACTTTTCCTTTTATAGTGTTATTGTCCTAACGTGGATCATTGGATTGGCATCTTCATCTAAGGGTTCTGGTTATTTCCAGACTTTGTTCAGGCAAGTAACTAGATTGCTTTGATCCTTTGCCGTTAGATTACCTTGTTGTGTGCATCTCAGATTATGCCAGGCTTTTAAGAGACAGCCTACCAATTGCCTCATCCGTCCGATCGGGGTTCATCGGATGGTTATTTCGTTTGTATGGTCCAGATCTATACACTTATTTCTGACGATTGTGATCTTTACCGTTGATTATGAATGAATCTAAAGACATTCCTGCTTTCTGCATATCTCTTTTTAGAAGGCAATTTTACTCAGGTTTCAATCACGTGATATTGTCCCCTCTTTCATCGGATCCATTAATGATTTGGGCCTTTCTTGATTCAATTTGCTAGGCGGAACTTGAATTTTGAATTTCGGGCTAACATGTCTGCTCTTTGAATCAATATTTTTATCTCTCCACAATACCAATTACCATATTGAAATCAATCGAAGTGGTTAGCTATAAATTCAATCTCAATCAACCACTTCGGCTGACTACAACGTGGCAATCAACTTATACATCATTTTTTACGCAGTCATAATAGAGTACATATCACATCCAACTTTCACCAGGACTTTAGGAACGTGTGTACTTAATTGCTCAAATTGTATGGACATATTGATTTGGTGATTTTTTTAAATTGAAATTTAATTTAATATTTTTTTTTTCAAAAGTAATGTTATACCCTACATAAATAAATTTTCTTACTCAACAATATGGCACATATTATATTTTTAAAGTATGTGTTGCTTTAGATTTTTAAAGTGAATTTATTTTATTTTTTTATCAACAAAAAAAAGAGCTTTATAGATTAGATTTTAAAGTTATAATTATAACATAACACATAAGTAATTTTTAATATATATATATATATATATAATATTTATTATTTTGTGTTATATTTTTTATTTTTTTACATCAACAACTATTAAAACCAATAGTAACTTTATCAGAAGGAAAATCTGCCACCGACTGATGTTGCCATCTAGCTAGATTTTTAGCCACAAAGCACAACCATGACGCATGTAGATTAAGAGCCTAAAATAAAAGCAATATAATAGAACCAGAAAAGAAAAGAAAAGCTAGAATTTAGCAGTTTGTGCTTGTGATTAGGAAAGAAATGCATGATTACCAGTTGGTTAATTACATTTTATTTTTTTTAAAATGGATAACAATTGTAAGTCTAAACTTAGACCATATATTTATAAAATAAAATATAATATGTTCATTTATTCATCAATTATTGCGAGATTTACGAGATGAACAATTCAAATCATTATTATACGTCCAGAATGAGACCACAAAATGAAGTATGGAGTAATATGAAAAATAATGATATGGAAAAAAGTTTTGTTCTCCATTAGGAGAGGTGAAGACTAATCTCAAGTCTTAAAGCTCAGTAATTAATCGTTGGACGAAGGAATTGCATGAGGGAAACTGTAAAAATATTTTCATAATAAAAAATTAAAAAATAATCAAAAGATTAAAAAGTTAATGAAAGTTGGGCTAATGTTTTAAAAAATATATATTATTATTATTATTATTATTATTATTATTATTATTATTATTACTTAAATAAATAAATAAAATAAAACGGTATACGAAAGATGAATGGGGATAGCGAGTGGGAGTGTCGTTGACGGTGTAGGCTTGTTGCGGAAGAAGTTTACCGAATGATATGATGCTGATGAGTTGGTGACAGGGATATTGTGTCATCGTCTCCTCGACATTTTCCTCATATTTCCCGACCACACGTGCCGGAAACTTCTTCCACACGCTTAATCTTAAACGACACGGTTTTTATTTTATAATTTTCCTCTATGCTAACTGGCTAGCTGCAACCAAACTATAGCTTTGATGGACGGTTGTGATTCAAAAATCATCCATGCATCTTACATATATATCCCTCCCTAGGTAATGTTTGTTTAGGCGGGATAAAAAATAAATAAAAAAACTTGACCCTACCTAATTTTAATTTTATATTTTATTGTGGTTTAAGAAAAAAAATATATTATATGTAGAGAAACATTTGGGATCACATGGCTTTTTATTCAAATGTTTGTTTAGCATAGTATTGAAGTCATAAACTACCGCTTTTAACAAAATTCACCCAATCTATAAATAAATAAAATAAAATGAAAAACAAAATTCACATAGTGTGTAATATTAATAAAAAATGATTTATAAATAGAATTTTTGTTTTAAAGATTCATTAATAATATTTTAAAATTTATAAATTATAATAGTGGGTATTTTGACATAATATTCAAAAACACAAACAATCACATCATTCTGAGGTGTTTTGGAAAATTAGTAAAAAGTTAATTTTTTTTATTTTTTTAGCTTATTTTGTCTTTTTATGAGTAAGTTATGTGAGAGGTAATGTGACCCAAAATGAATAAAAAGTTAGAAGCTGGCTTTTTACCAGTTTCCCAAAAAATTCCTCTATAACAAAATTATCAATAAGAAAATTGCTTCATAGTTAGAAAAATTGGAGACTTGAGTGGCTTAAAATCCAAAACGACGTCGTTTTGGCCCTTTTTTTTCCCTCTCTTTTCTCTCTGAAACAGAGAGGCCAAAGAAGAAAGAGAGAGAGAAAAGGGAGAAAGAGAGAAGAAGACGAAAAGAAGAGAGGGGAACAGATCTGTATATACACACAGAGCAACGGTGATGGCGATGGGCTGTGTATACACACAGATCACTATCGAAGTCCACGACGAGGCAAGGCGAGCTCCATCATCAGTTTCAGCGGCCACCAAACGACTTCATTTGGTTTATGGCGGTGGGTTTGATTTTTGGTTTTGATTTATGGGCTTGATTTTTTGTTTTGATTTTTGATTTTGATTTGAATTTCTCTAGTTTTGATTTTGTGGATTTGATTTTTGGGTTTGATTTGTCTAATTGGTTTTGATTTTTGATTTTTGGGTTTTATTTTTGCCCAGAGAGATTCAATCAATAAAACCCATTTTTCCTCTTCCATAGCTTTCCTTTCCCATATTTTGGGGTTTGATTTGTTAGCTTTCCTCTCCTCTCTGCTCTCTCTCTCTCCTCTCATCTCCTCTTCTTTGTTCTTCTTCTTTCTTCCTTCTCTCCTCTGAGTTATGGAAAGGAAGAAGAAAAGAAAATAAAAAAATAAAAAAGTCGTTTTGGCACATCAAACCATTTGAGCCTTAGTGAATTCAAGTTACCTAACGGGATTGTATCAATAAACTAGTCGATGTATGTCTTATTTCTCAAATTTTTTTTGGAATTAACATCCTATTGATAGTAAGTTCTCTATTTCATGTTTAACTTTGTTTTGCATGCATAAGTTTGCATTGGCATGGCTTCTCCATTCCCACTTTTTTTTTTTCTTTTTTTACTTGTTCTAAATATGGAGATTTGAAAAGATAGGGAAAATGAAAACATATTAAACACACCACAAATAAAAGTATGTAATTCTTGCATTTGAACAATGTAGGGCCGATCCCTAGTGATTGAAAAGTATTGGATCATTCTTGTTAGGAAATTATCTCAAATATAAGTATTATTACGGATTGTTTTAGAAAGTAAATTAAAAATTAATTTTTGATTATATTTTATTTTTTAAATATATATATATATATATGTATAAATAGAGAGATATTGTTATTTAAAATAAGTTAAAAATTAAAAAATAATTTTTTTCCCACCTACCAAAACAAGCGTACGATGGTTTTGGATTTGGACCATGCAACTAGCCCTACAAAGGTGAGGGACCTAGTCCCATTCCATCCAAATATACACCTAAACGGAAAAAAGTCTCATACTTTACCAAACATCTAATAAATGAGGCACTTTATACATCTCTCCTTCTTGATTACAACATCATTACTCCACATAGTTAGTGCACATAAAACTAGTTTGATTGATTTGATTATGGTAATCCAACAAGCAAGGGTAATCTTAGAGATTTTAAGAATTTTATTAAATGTCTCGTACGGGTGTGGGTCTCACATTCATGTGAGACATTTGACAAAATTTTTAATAAGTTTTTTAGAATTTCTATCATTTTTAAACAAAGAAAGTGTTAGATGAAAATTCATGAAAAATGCAAGAGCCAAACTAATAAATAAATAAAATTACTTATCCTCAATCCTTTTCTTTTTTGTTTTTAAAATCTATCATAGGATAAGTCTCTTTGACTTGACTATATTATAAATAGAGACTTGAAACATTAGGATTTCGTGTAGGAAGAGGGATTGGGTTGAGTTTTGGATTATTTTAGCCACAAGAAAATAAAATAAATTTTTTAATTCAATAAGACAAAATATCACATCTAATCCATAATCGTTACAATTTTTCTCTCACAAAAAATCAAAAAACTTTTTCCAAATGAGACTTTTTAGCCCCAAACTAACATAACCAAAAATTCAAAAAGCTAAAAAGCTAACCCACTTCCCAAACGAACCCTAAGGATTGTTTTGAAAAGTTAGTTAAAAATTGACTTTTTTTTATTTATTTATTTTTTAAAATATGTAAAAAAAATAAAGAAGTACTATGATCCAAAATAAGTTAAAAGTCAAAAATTAACTTTTAACTATTTTTTCAAATTAACCCTAAGACAATAGATTTTTATCCCAAAAAAAATACATGAAAATAATATATATATATATATACACACATAAAGATGAAAGGGGATAACAAACGTTAAGTACAATAGTGACACCACAAATGAGATTAAATAAATAAAATTGAGTATACATAATTCAACGGATTTACACGTTAAAAAAATCTAAATTATATTTTAATTTTTTTAAATAAATGCTCTATGTAGGCAGCAATATTTATCCACTATTAACTCAACTATATAATTTTTATTGATACAACATGAAATTTTTTAAAAATAATAATAATTATATTATATAATATCATTGTTGTATTTAATATTCACTCAATTCATTAAGTTGAGAGACATTCATGTAACCCAATAAAGGTTTTTCTATTAAGGGGTTGTTTGGGATATTCTAAATAAATGTATTTTTTATCTGTTTAGATTAAAAAATTAAGGAAAAAAATATCAATGTTTAGATTAATTTTTTGACTTTTTATGAAAAAATGTGTATTAAAAAATTGTATATATTAATGTGTAAAAAAAATTAAAATTAAAAATTGTGCAGTCATAATTTTTTACTTTTAGTGAATAATGATAACTTTTTAATTTTTTAAATAACTTTTTAAATTTTTAATTTTTTTTCAACCAAAAAAAAATAAAGAAAGGGATTTGGAATTTGGATTCACATCCACATGCAGATGCAGTGCAGACGAGCCACTTTTTATTTTTCCAGCCCACGTGTAACCGGAAACCCGTCCACACACACACACAGAGAGCCGGTTGCCAGTTAACAATCCGCGTAAGATAGCGTCAACTATTTCGCCGGACCACTCGGCGGTCCTTCATTCATTTATTGCCACCAGCCCCCCTCTCCGACACTCTTCCGTACACCCTGTCCACCGCCAGCTGCCGGTCACCACCCCCTATGTGGAAATCCCTCCTTTAGCCAACCTGTCCTCCAAAAACACCCTAAAAACAACAAAGACCCCCCAAAAAACCAAACACACTCTCTCTCTCTCTCTCTCTCTCTCTCGTTTCTCTCTCCACACTTCTTTTTGGTTACAGAAACTGCACTTGAAGGAGCTTGAAATGAAATGAAGAATCTATGCTTGTTGTTGTGAGTGATCAATTCATGGAAAAGAGAGGAGAGCTAAAGACCGAAAATTCGATGCCGAATTCGACATTTTCTGGTCCGTTTCCGGCGAATACTACTACTACTACTTCTTACGGTTTCCCGGGAATCTTCGACATGCCATGTGATGGTGATAAGGGCTCTTCTTTAGGCTTCATACACTTGTTGGGTATCCAAGATGACAATCCTTCTTTATTCGATTTGTTCCAAACTCCGGTGATTCCTTCTCCGGCGTCCGAGGTGGTGAATACTCCGGCGACCCCCAATTCTCTGTCAATCTCTTCGTCGTCGAACGAAGCTGCAAATGATGAGCAGAACAAAACAACGGTGGAAGAAGAAGATGAGCAGAATCAAAAGAAGGCCAAGAAACAGTAAAAGACTTGCTTTTTCTTTCTTTTATATTATATTGTTTAGTCTAGTGCATATATGTAATATAGTATTACTAGTTTTGGATGAAACTTTAAAGAAAAAAGAATTTTTTAACAAAAGCCATTGAAGGGATAAGAAGATTTGGTTAATGGGTTATCTGTTCTGCAGAATCTAAGTATGGATTTGATATTTTTGGTTTAGATTTGTTTCTAAATTTTTGTTTTTCTTTTTGTGGGTTTAAGGTTGAAACCCAAAAAAACCCCAAAAAGGCCCAGAGAGCCGAGATTTGCGTTCATGACAAAGAGTGAGGCTGATCACTTGGATGATGGGTATAGATGGAGGAAGTACGGCCAAAAGGCTGTGAAAAATAGCCCTTTTCCAAGGTATGTTTACATCAAAAATTTCAATCTGGTCCCCTTTTGATGATCATGACGGAAATTACTGTGAGACTATAATTTAATTTTCTTGCTAAATCTTTTTGTGGGTCATGCAATGATTTCTCACAGGAGCTACTACCGTTGCACCACCGCAGGATGTGGTGTGAAAAAGCGAGTGGAGCGGTCTTCTGATGATCAGTCGATCGTCGTCACGACCTACGAGGGCACGCACACGCATCCGTGCCCGGTGGCACCACGTGGCAGTATTGGAGTTATGCCGGACTCCTCCGGTTTCGGTGGCATTGGTGGTACTTCCTCTTTTGTTATTCCACAACCTCAATTCCAACCCTATTTCCATAACTCAATCCCTTCTCTGGGCTTTACCAATGCTACTAATTCCCCATTTCCAACATTTTTTCAAGAAAGACAGTTTTACCCCTCACTGTCATCGTCTTTGCTCAGAGACGATGGACTTCTTCAGGATATCCTGCCTTCGCAGGTGCGAAAGGAGGCAAAACCCGAGTAGAAAAAAGTTGCCCGTTATTGGTATGTAATTCTCTTACTGACTGGTCTTGAGGTTGAGGGTTATCTTTAGATAAGAACCCCACTTCTTCACCATTACATAGACTGATTATCACTGTAAAATGGAGGATAATAGCTAGTTTAATCCATGGGTTCCTTTTGTTATTCTTTGTATTTAGAGATCTTTTATAGCTATGGACATTTTGGGGATTTGTATATTCTCTTTTTTCGTTTAGTTGTGTCATATGAATATCTCCCTTATTATTATTATTCTTCTTGTTCTTCTTTGGTTGGTTAAAAGTGCATTAATTGTGAAGAGTATATATTGCTCAGAGCTGTATTTAGGGTTAGGGTTTCTACACTATTGGGAAAGTTGGTGAGACACTGAGACCCTTTTTTCAGTTTCGTTTTTTTTTTTTTTTTGGGTTTTGTGGGAACCTTATGAATCATGACCTGATTATAGGAAGTGGAGGCAAGAATAAACTTGGGAACTTGATCCTTTACCTTATTCACACTAAGAAACCCTAAAAATGGAGCTTGATCATTCTGGTTCCATCGGTTTTATGAACACCGCTACAAATATGGGATATGGTGCAATAGGCAAGAATTAGTTTCTCACCCAAATAGAAGGAGAATGACATTTTTTCTACATTTTAATTCTCCAACTCTCTCATCAATGTACTCATGAATTCCCTTTACACTTACTTTTGAGCATTGGAAGCTAAAAGTTGAGGCCAATACCTTTGTTTGGTTTAACTTATAAAAGAGATACTTATAATAAAAGATTTTATTTAAAATTTTGTATTGAATGATATGATACACTTTTTTTATTACAAAAGGAATATTTTAGTTTTATTTTTTATTATTAATTTTAGCTTGCAAATAACTGCACCAACCAGACTCAATATATGTCGACTAGTGGTGTGTACATACTACATATGGCAAAATAAAGTACAAAAGATCGTGTGAGATTTTGGAGAAGATATGGTTGCTTCACAAATTGCTTGTATTAGTTACCATACCTATTGGAGTTGGAAGGTCCTTGTCCATATGACACACTCTTTGCTATGAATGTTAAATTCAATTGAATGCAATGCTACTTATGGCAATACATGATTCCTACCCAAAACTATAAGGAAAGAGCATTAGATGAAAGGCCATTGGATTTGTACAATTTCTTACTTTATCCCATCCTCGGCAGATCACACAAAACAGCTATGATTATGTACTAGTCCCCATTTAGGTATATGCATATGAGTAATGCCTATATTCCTAGCATTTGACATATTAAACTTCTGTGAAAGATGATTTTCCTGAATTTTTTTTTTTTTTTTTTTTTTTTTTGCATTAGTAAGATGGCAAAGTGAACAAAGTATTTGCATATTTGTAGTGATGTTTTTGTGTTCATTTTTTAGAGAGAAAGTGTGTTTTAGATCACCAATTATATATGTTGATAGAAAACAGGTGGAATAGTGTATATGAAGCTAATACTTTCCTCATGTGCAATCGATCCCATCTCACCCATGCAGACAAACAAACCTAAAACCATGCACAAAGATAGACAGAACAAAGTGCACAATGACAGAGATAATGAGATGGCAAGACTTGAATCCAAGATCTCAAAGAGAGAGAGAGAGAGAGAGAGAGAGAGATGAGAATAGTTTTCACTGCTGGGAAAAGGAGATTAAATCTTGTGCTTCCTCCCGTAGTGTTTACAAAAACAGAAGTTCTAGCTTCTTTTTTTTTGTGGTACGTCAGTGGCTGGAGGTTGGGAACTTCAAGCTTGGCCTACTAATAAAGTGTTGGGTTCTGCCTCATGCTTTAGGATTGATTCAATTGATGTAGATTATGAAAGATACAAATTTAGAACTTGCATTCCGAGCCTTAGCACAACCATAAGTTTGCTCTCTACTTGTATACATCTAACCTTTCTTGACACGTAATCTTGAAGTTAATCAAGAAGAAAATTTTGGGAATTTTGAGAAATAGTAACTTCCTACATTATTTAGTATGAACACAAATTAACTTTTGTTTATTCTACTTTGCTAGTATGATGTGTGAACATGAAACATATAAATACCACTTATGTTTCTTCCAAGCAAGAGGTGAATATTCTTTTTATGAACTAGATGAACTGTGGCCAACCCTTTAAGCATTACTGAGAACAAAGATCGGGAAAAAAAATCCCTTATGTTTGTTCTTATTTCTCAGAGAATTATTCTTGCATCTTACGCTTTCCAGCCTTTAAGAACCTAAAGTTTGTATTCCCTGTAGCTCAACTGGATGTGGTATCCATTTAATCACACCATGATCTTCTGGTCACTGCGTAGCACTCAATTTGATATTGTTGTGGGTGTGACTCTAACTCGACTTGGATGATGCTTATTACTAGTTCCCGATTAATAGGTCCGACTCATATTTGTTTATGGGTCTATTTTAACCCTACTTGGTACTTTCATGTCCTTGTATTTTTTGCGTTATTTCAGGATTCTAGGTTTGATGATGATTTTGTGCCTTAGGATTTGAGAAGGAGAGAGAGCTGATTCAATGTAATTTTATATTTATAGTGAAACTCATTTGTCAATCTTTTCCCATGACTGTAGGCATATTGTTGAACCACATAAATCTTACTATTGGTTTAGGCCTTGGCTTCAACAGTGAATATTGTATATTAATTGGATTCCATAAAGTACTCAATTTCATCTAGAGTGTTAATTTTCCTATATTTCTAAGATGTTTCTTTGAAGATCATACTCTCTTTCCATAGTTTGAATGGGAATAATAATACATGTTTCTAAAGGTGTAATAATTAGAAGGAGAAGTGAAAAAGTATAGAAAAACAACTATATATATGCAAAAAGAATCGAAATACATTTTCTTTGTGTATTGTCTTATCATCGTAGCTAGCTGTAAAGGGATATCAATCTTGATACGTATGTATTCAAATATTCTCTATATACATAAACTTAATTACAATACTTATTATTGTAGCTGAAAACTTTCAATTAAATGCATTTTTTAATTTTATTTTATGCCTTTTTGTTGGGGTGAAGGATAAGAATCCTTGAGAATTTTTTATTTTTTATTTTTAAAAGCTTTTTTTATTATGGTGGCAATACCTTTTAGATCCATTTTAGTCAAAAGTGGATACTCCTATTGTGACCTACAGAAAATCATAAAAATTAAAATTAAAAAATTAAAAAAAAAAATCTTATCTTAGAAGTCTATAATCTCAAGCTAACTTTTCTTCTAACAGTAATTCCACTTATAAGCCAAAATATACTTCAAAATTAGGAATGAATTGTATAGATTATTCAAGGGAAAAAAAAAAAAATCTGATAATCGTAAACACACAATTTCATTATATTTGTTTTCAAAAAAAAAAAGATAGTAAGTGTAATTTTGAAAATAAAGTACTTATTTTTTTAACACAAAATAGAATCATGCTGTCACGATCAACCAATTAATTTTTTTTTTTTTTTTTGAATAATCTACGCATGAATTTACAAAACAAACAAGACACATCATTAGAGTGAAACTAGTGATAAACGCACGAGGTCAGAATGATAATATCCAATACACATAGTGGAATTAGGTCATAAATGAAGGTTTCAAATGTAGTTATTAATTGTATTAAAAATATGTCATCAGAGTGAAACTAGTGATAAACCCACGAGATCAGATTGATAATATCGAATCCACATTGTGGAATTGGGTCATAAACAAAGGTTTCAAATGTAGTTAATTGTACTAAAAATATGTAGTTGATGATTTAACGTGTTAGTTATACCATGAGTTTTGGATGATGTATGTAGGAATGTTCAAAAAGAAAATCCGTGAAATCAATAAATTATGATTCATTCTTGTTCACTATGGAATTGACAAGTTTCAATCAACTATGTTAATTGTTATTGATTTTTTTTAATATAATCATATACGCATAGCATATCTCTATTACATAATATTAATAAAATTGTAAAACTAAACTGAACAAATTAATTTTTGTGATTCAATTCTAATCCAACTATATACACTGAATTGCCATTACTATAATTTTTCTGAAACTATAAGAACAGATTCAATTCGTGAAACATAGGCTAGTCATGGCTATTTATAAATTCATCCTTTATGGGGTCACCATTTAATGCATGCTATGTACAAGTCTTGAAAGAAATTTAATGGCATGGTACAAGACGTGACTCAACCAGAGAATTTCCTCATCCCAAACTTCCTCAGACCTGCTACCTTAATTAATTTCTACCCGTTGGGGTCGCATGGAATATGATTATTTTTTGGAAAATGATTGACTCTTGAGGGTTGGACATGGGTCCATTCCCAAACTCATCAACTATCAGTGATTGGATTTTTCTTGTAATGGTTTTACATGGGTTCAGTCTCAAACTCGTCAGTTATTAGTGATTAAATGTTTTTATAATGGTCTTATAATTTAATCATTTGTGTTTAAAATTGAGGTAAAACAATGTTATCTTGGAGTGTTTGGTTTTAATGGCAGTTTATTTCAATTCTAACTAAAATTATTAAATTATATATTTTACTGACATGTCGAACTAAAAAATACAAAAATAAATATAAATAAATAAATCATGACAAAGAAACTAGACTCAAGATTGCATGAGTGTAGCAAAAATGGCCAAAAAAACATTTGTGAAGGTTAAGTTGTAGGAGTTACTATATATACACATGAATTGTGGCTGGGATTTCAACTAAAAGTTGGTACTCTAAGCCTTATTTCCAAATTTGTGCCCTCACATAATAATATTAGAAGTCTAATTGGTATATAAATAAAATTTTAATACACAAATTACAAACATAATAACATGACGTGGCGTTATTTTTTAAATTGCAAGCTCATTATTTTACACTAATCAAACATATATATAATACAATTAATTCTATAACTACAGTCTTACTTATATTCATTAATCTCAATTACAATTCCATGATTTCTAATCCTCTAAATCAATGACAATCAAATTTGATCATGATTATGCAATTAAAATTAAAATAAAATAAAAATATATATATGAAGAAGCTCATGGCATTAGGTGAACAGGGTAGAACCTGCATGTCATCCACAAGAGACCTCTTCTTGGGCTTGACTGTGTCTTCTACTACTTTCACTAACCCTTTTAGTACAACAACAACTACTACGACCTCTCTCTCTCTTTCTCTCCAAGCAACTACTATATATATATATATATATATATATATGTGGGCAACTTATATAAGTAAAATTAACTTAGCAGAAAGTTTATTATAGGCCACAAAATGGCATTGTTCTTCCTAACTTTCTATTTACTGATGCTAAAGATTTCAGTTAGTTGGTCAGCAGAGGCAGAAGTGACAAACACATTGAACAAAGCATGCATCGATGGTGGGAGCTTCCTTCTGAGGATCGGGGCATACAGAGACAGCTGCCCGGAGGCAGAAACCATTATCTTCTCATGGGTGGAAAGGGCTGTCACTGAGGACCCTAGAATGCCTGCTTCACTGCTTCGTCTCCATTTCCATGATTGCTTTGTCAATGCAAGTCATTCTCTTTATATTTATTATGTTGTACATACTGAAACATTACCAAAAAATCAAAAAAGTGTTGGCATTGCACTCATTTGACTCGCGTTCTTACCATAATGAATGCAACTTTTAGAGGCCTTAGGTTTGTATTTTAATATGATTATTAAATTTCAATCTAAAAACTTCTTTAAGTTAAAATTTATTCATTATACATATATTCTTGTAAATAATATTTTTTTTTGCCACCTTTACTGCGTTTGGTAAATAGAAGAATTTTTTTGGAGAAATTACTGTTTAGTGGTGTCAGCAAAAATTATTACAAATTCATGATAAAATTTATAATTTTAATTATTAATATTTATAATGTTTATCATTTATTTATAGTTAATTTTTTCGACACCACTGTGGTGTAATTTTTCCTTTTTTTTTTTTGGGTTGGGCCTTTAGATCAGGGTTGGTTTTTCTGGTATAGTCTTTAGACAAAGAATGTTTTATTCAGCCTCCATTATTGGAGACTTACAGGATTTATTTTTTATAAACTTTTAGATGAAGATTTTTTTATTTTGCTTTTAGTGGAGCTTTTATATATTGACATTTTTTTTTCTTTGCTCAGCTTTTACCAAAAACCAAAGATAAGGAGGATTTTTTTTTTTATAATTTTTGAGAGACTTTCGACAAATATTTTTAAAAAACAATGGACCTTGGGAAAATTGGAGGCCTTGTCGAATGCCTAAATAGCCTAACGTAACGCTGCATTCTGGACACTGTATAGTAAAAAATTCTCCATATATAGAATTACTCATTTCCTTGGTAGAGCATTTTAATACTGATGAACAACGATGGGCTGACACGTTTTTCAGGGATGTGATGCATCAGTGTTGTTGGATGACACACCAAATTTTGTAGGCGAAAAAACTGCAGCACCAAACCTGAATTCACTGAGAGGGTTCGAAATGATCGATGCAATTAAATCTGATCTTGAATCTGTTTGTCCTGAGACTGTCTCTTGTGCTGATATACTCGCTATTGTAGCCAGAGACTCGGTTGTTCTGGTATGTGCAGTCTTAGCCATTAGTACTAACTCTACAACTTGATCATTGGATTAATGGAGCTCAAAATTTGCAGTCAGGAGGGCCAGTTTGGGAAGTCCAGATGGGGAGGAGAGACAGCTTGACTGCTAGCAAAGCAGCAGCAAACAACAACATTCCAGGGCCTAATTCCGACGTAGCCACACTAGTGGCCAAGTTCCAAAATGTTGGCCTTACACTTAGTGACATGGTCACCCTCTCAGGTACCCATCATTTTCACTGTCCGCAGATGTTTGGTTGTTGAGAAAATACTCTCTTACTTTCTCTCTGCAGGGGCGCACACGATGGGAAAAGCTCGATGCTCCACTTTCAGCTCTAGGCTGAATGGTAACAGCAACTCAAACAGCCCAGACATCAATGTGGACTTCCTGCAGTCACTCCAGCAGCTATGTGCAGAACCAAACAGCAACACAACACTAGCACATCTTGATCTTGTGACCCCATCCACGTTCGATAACCAGTACTATGTTAACCTAATTTCTGGGGAGGGATTACTCGTTTCTGACCAGGCCCTTGTCACTGGAGATGACCAAACACGAGGAATCGTCCAATCTTACACAGATGATCCAACAACTTTCTTTGAGGAGTTTACAAAGTCTATGCTGAAAATGGGAAGTTTGGGACCGCTGACTGGAGAGAACGGTCAAATCCGCAAAAACTGTAGGATTATCAATCAGTTTTAGCTCTTTGAAGACATCTGGAAGCTTAATTTCTGTAGTACCTGGTCATGTAACCAAACTACACTAGTAATGTCAACATAACTTCTGTGAGCTATCTAATATAATGTTATCTAGAGAGACAGGGTCGCATGCACTACATACATAAGATTATTACACTTCAACCAAGTTACGAGCACAAAAATACCCTCAAATAATCTGAATCACTTCCACACCAAACGATGCATGAGAACACGGTTTCACGATAAATTTACATCTGCACGTAGATTTAATATCTGACGATGGCATTACTTACTAATGGCATGCTAAGACATATTGCAGTAATGGCTCCCAAAATTTTATTAGTTGAGCCGATAACTGTGACACAGTAAAACCCAGTTACGTAGAGAAACGTGAGGGGAAAAATTAATTTCTATTACACAATATTCAGTGATGCAAGCATACCATCGGCCTTGGAGCTACAAGAGTCGGCTTCCAGTTCTAATTATGGGCAGAGCATCATCCAACCGGACTTTTTGGCAATTCACCTTAAAACTTCTAATCAACCCGCGTCAAGTTCCTGAAAAATTGATTGACACGATGAGCAAAAAATTCAATTGTGTATCAATGCAAGAACATCAAACTTTTCAGTTTGTACATGTTGAGCAAAATCAATGAGGTTAGAACTGCCCTCCACAGCTCCATTATTAACAAAATGCTCGAAGGACAGTCAGAATAGAAGGGCATGGTGCTCGCCAGCATCCACTTTTAGCTCAAAACCATGAGATGCATTGTCTAATAAACAACACAACTGAAGCACATTGACCGGGTAATTCAATCAATTTATCACATCTTTCACAGCCTTAGATTATTTAAAGAGGAACTAACCACAAAACTAAATGCATTGGGCAATCCAGAAAGAATCAAAACCTGAAAAGTTTGGCTCCTGCGCCATCATTTAGGTAAATGTCAACTTGCCATGTGACTTTAGCCTCAAGTTTTTCACCCTTCTGAGACCCAAAATTATCCACAAAACTACGTGCATTGGGTCTAGGAAAACTTTAACGAGAAAGGTTTGGCTTCTGAGCCATCAATTAGGCCAAGTCAACTAGCCCATGTGGCTTTTTAGCCTCAAGGTTTTTACCCCTCCAAACCCTAAATTGCAAGATGTTCACTAGTTCCTAAACAAGTATGTGATGATTATAAAGCAAAACAAACTGATCAGAACCTGAAGACGTATTCTTCCACATCCAATCCTGAGCAGCCTGAAGCCCCTGCGGCAAAGGTAGACAATGCAAATGAAACAGTGATCAAACGAAGAACCTAACCAAGTCAACAAGTTAATATCTTACTTGTTGGAAGCGTGCGGGATCATTGACAGAACCAGCTGCCATCTGCAACTGTGTATAACCAAGTTGTTCCTGAAATACCAAAGAAATTATAAGAACTTGGAACTAGTGAGGGGAGGGGAAAAAGTCCACAGGGACACCATGGAAGTGCATTAGCCATTTTGGGTAGTTATAATGGCAATTAAAATCTCATAGATTCATATTACATACAGTTCATTAGCAATATCAGACAATTCAACTGCAATAGTAAGAAACGAGGAAGCACGGATATGGAGATAGGACGTGGATAAAATATATCATTGAAATTATAAAACAGAAAAATTACAACTAGAGACGTTACAGAGAGTTCCAGTTACAACATAATAGCATCAATGTCAAACATAAATTAAAATTCAAAAGCAATCAATCATTTTGTAATCAAGTTAACATTTACCTGAATATTTTGGTGACCTGTGACTCCTGAAGCCTGATACTGCAAAATAATAAAATCAAATAAGATACGAACAAGTTAAAATCTTGAAAGTGAATACATGACAAACACTCACTGATGATGGTAAAGAACTTTGTTGCAACTGCTGCGGATGGTGGGCCTGTGTTTGAACTTGTGTTTGGAGTTGAAATTGCTGTGTCTGAGGAACTTGCTGTGTAGAGATCCTCTGAGGGTGAGACTGGGTTTGAGGCTGTTGAACAGATTGTTTTTGCTGTTGTTCAAATAATGCCAATTCCTCTGGTTTCTCCCACTACATGTCCATGGCAGTAAGCATTGGTATATATTTAAGTGGAAACGGTACTCACCCCAAAAATATGAAGATAATAAATTTCTTACTGTGCTTTGACCAGTTGAGCTATTATAATAGTACTTGAATCCATCAGGAGAAGTGTGTTCTGTCCAATTACATTTTACAGGAGCAACAGCCTGTGGTATTACAGGAAGAACCGGAGCAGACGATGTGGCAGGAGGCACATCTGCCACGGAAGTGATAGCAGGCATGCTGGCAACTGTCTGTGGTACTATCCCAGCCCACGGATACTGAATTAAAAAGCAATATTCTATTTAGCATGTGGCCTAAAAGTTTCTAAACATTGTCAAGAATAAATAAATAAATCCCTATGTAAGTAGAACAACAGTAAAATGTTCATACAAAAATTTGAACACCACACGTGTAGAAGCAAACAAATGTCATAGACAGCCTGTCAGAACATTTTTCAAGGTGGTGTACTAACTGTTAACAAAAATTGACAAATTCAGGAATAACTGCAGACAACTGACAACTCTAAAGTGCAAACTATTAGGTGTGTACAACATAATTCAACACTAGTTGCCAATCAAAAAAATATTCAACACCAGTTACATGTGTCGCACATGTAGGAAAAAAATTTGATCCACGAGGATTGACGTATATCAATTTCTCCCAGGATAAAACTTAAATGGCATAGAAGTAACATTAAGCCTTGAATCTCAAAATATCCTTAGAAAAATCCATTATGGAGTAATGTTGCCTCCGCACTGAGGAAGTATAAAACCAGAACCGCACCTACCTACCTTGAATATGATATGAGTTAATCTCATGGTTGCCAAATCCAAATATCAGCTTAATTCTTTATTTAATGAATATTTAAATATGACCATATAAGTGCAACAAATCACTTGAAATTTTTCAGTGTAAATAACTAGATAAAGCAGACCCACTAAATATGTAAATACCTGCTGTTTGGTAGCCTGAGAAAACTGATGTGACATCAGATTTTGATTTGAAGGTTGAATCAACTGAAATTGTTGTTGAAGCTCAGAGAAAGCCTGCTGAGATGAATGAAAGCTTGCCTGTAGTGTTTGCTTCTGTTGTGACAGCATCTGAGCAAACTGAGAAGCTGATTGTTGGAGTGGAAGCTGCTGTTCATTTGCTGCGGCAGATGGATGATGTGGATGTAAGTTAGTATTCATTGGGGTTTGTTGTGCAGATGAGGCATTCTGCTGGACCTGAGGCTGAGAAACAAATAACTGTCCACCCAAACCAAGCAATGCATGACTGAAGGGGGTTTGACCCGCAGACTGAGGAATTTGTAGTTGACCATGTTGCTGGAGTGGCATCTGTGTTTGCATGTAAGATTGTAACTCTTGTGGTGATTGAAGTGGCCTTTGCAATTGTGATATTTGCTGCTGCCCAATTGAGGGAACTTGTGGCAAAGACTGGTCAAAGCTCTGGAAAACAATTCAGAGAGAAAAATGGATTTAAAGTTGTCACAAAAGGACTAGCGAACCACATGAAGGTATCAACAATCAATGGGCATATACCTGCTGTGATGTAGAAGATGAAACTGCACGTCCAGAAAGCACAACATCTGCAGAGCCATCATGTACGCCAAGAGGACCACCCTAGAATATTTCCAAGCATAAGAAGTTGAAAATCCTTAATCTCAGATGAAAAGAATAATGAAAAGACCATGTAAAAATAAGTACTCCATCCCATTCATTTTGTCCACTTCTCCATTTTGGGATGTCCTAAAATGGTAATTTGAAAAGCCTGGATATGTATTGCTATGATTTTACAATATCATCCTGTTTTAAATGAGTGAATGCATTTAATATGGTAAAACAAACGAAACCAAACCAGACTAAGACTTGTGTCCCAATCAAGTGGAGCTAGCTACATAAATCCTTTTTTGCCATTTAATAGAGTAAAGCAGAGGGATAATTTTGATCCTTTTCTTTTTTTGATCACCAGAGGTATAATTGGAAACTTCATTCAGACTATATTAGTTAAGTGTGAACACATTTAAAACGAATTTGGAATTTCCATTAAAAAAAATTAAAATTAAAAAAAAAAGGACATACAGAGTAAATTTTATAAAAAATAAAACAATAAAAAAATAAGAAGAAGCACACATGCAGCTTTTATATTAGCTGACTGAACACAGGAAAACACATTTACAGAGCTACAAAATCAAAAATCTATAACCCTTCAGCAGAGCTCATGCTTACTGCAGGCTAATGTAATATTCATAATTTGAATAGAAAAACAAACATGGTCTAGTTACACAGGGAAGGAGCTTATGCTTACTGCAGGATTATGTAGTATCATAATTTGAACAGCGAAGCAAACATGGTCTACTTACATACGGAGGTTATTTATAGCAGAAATATATCATTTATTTACCTACAGAAACCTAATTATATAGTTCGTGGTAATTTTATTTTTACTTTTTTTTGGATAAATATATAGTTCATGGTAATATGCTAGCATTACAAATATTATTCCTTGAAATAAAAGGACACAAATTAAATTAAAGTAACCACAACTTTTCCATACCAGAGTAGAAGGCATTGCCATATCCCCAGACCGAGGAAGAAACTGGCTCCCAAAACCTTGTACACCAGGGTTTGAAAATGGCCCCATATTTAGAGGACTCATGAAATGCCAAGAATCGGATGGTTTGTGACCATGCATAGGCTCACCAAGATTTGGTGTTGGTCTGCAAGAGTAACAATACAATAAAATAAGTTCATGAGAAAAATTAAAAGAAAAAAATCAAAAGTGAATAAGATGGGAACAAGAGAAATAAAACGATAATATGGCAACGAGCTTCATCCTTTAGTTATCAAATAAATTACCGATCTTCTGGTGGTGGGAACCGTGGACCAAAACCTGGACCCCCAAATGCAGGACTAGCCCTGCGAAATAAAACAAATTAAGTTGACACAGTATACTAAGAAGTAAGAATACAAAGAAGGGATACAAATACCACATGATAAAACCAAACTGTCATGCCAATTTCAAAAGATCTAGACAAGAACAAAGTGGAACAAGGCAGCAAGTAAACATCCTTTCACATATATTCACTTTTATGTACAAACAGATATATACATATCATAGGAAGATAATAGAAAAACATTAATTACTATATTTATATGTTGGACAAGAAATTTGAACAAAAAGCCACTGGTCCTAAATCTCTTACTTTAAGTTCCTAGTATTCATAAATAAATTGGAAGTTGTTAGGATTTAGGGTTCCAAAGATAAAAATCCCAAAGAAGGGATTAATGGATTGAAGTTCATATTTGTTTTGATTTTAAAATCAAGTTGCAATGCAAGTACTCTGATACCTGCTTCTCACAAACAACAGTATATCTTAGTAATGTTCTACTTAAAACACAGGACCCAATATCCGTGTTTCATAGATGAAGAGTACGCTAAACTAATAAAGAGCAATAATGACGAAGGACGAGCAAAACCTTGGGTCTCCAGCTCTAGGCCTCTTAGGATCAGCAAACCGAACAATTAATGGTTGATCACACCCCTAAGATGCAAAAGGAGAAGATAAATGATTAGTGTTTGGTAACATTAAATAGAGAACATATCACTGTTGAAATAGCAAAATAAGCTTACTTTCATTGTATATATTCCATTAAGCGCATTAATAGCTGCCATCGCCATTTCTCTATGAAAATATTTAACAAATCCACACCCTTCAAAACAGTTGGACATATAACTGAGAAGCAGTGGAACATGATAACAATAACTGTAGCATACATCTCAATAAGGATTAGAAAGAAACACTTGGATCAGCACACACAAAAATTATAAATCCTGAGAAGCTTTATACATAAATGACCCAATATCTAAACTAAAGTAAGTGGAATGGGAGAGACTTAACTAAATATTTTTTTTTTTTTTCTTCTCTCTTTCAAGTGAATCTGAATTTGAAATCAGTATGTGCCACATGATGACATAGAATGTGCCTATGTGATTGTGGTTGTGTTCATTTTCTCATGAAAGAGTGGGGACAAGATGCGCATTTTCTTCCACGTACATGATTCAAAACAATGTCACATAAACACAGATATGAGATATGGACATGGTATGATTCAAACATACTGACACAACAAATTTTGAAAAAGTAAGACGTGACATTACATGACAGGCATGGCAACACATTACTATATATATGTATATCTTTATGTTATATATGAAACCTAATTTATTATTAATATTTTTCTAGTTAAAATTAGAAATTGGAAAAAATAGAGATCCGCAAACATCATGTATATAATGCATTCTCCAGTTACTTGGTGTCTTACTACATTTTAATCTTTATTGCCATATCATTTCATATGTTAGAAGTTGTCCATTGTATAGTCTATGTTGGTCATGCAGATTATGAAATCAAATTAAAAATATTTCAAGACATATTGTGGGTGCACCACGTGTTTGAATTGTTACTACAGATATTCACCACACATGTGTTTGCATAGTGTTGTCAAATTGTCCGAAATTGTTATTTTATTTTTTAATCAGGATATGTTGAAGAAGTGTCAGGCACATTTCGAGGAGTGTCTAAGAAGTATCGATGTCCGCCACGTGTTGGACAAAAACAGTGCTCTTCCCTAGAAGTGTTTGTGCTACCTAGATTCAAATAATAGCTTAGTTACAAGACTGAAGAGGACTACATGGTGTAACTAAAAGAGCAACAAGACAAACCACGGCTCTGCTTCATTTCATCACGCATAAGATAGACCTCTTCAACTCGACCATAAGGTGAAAAAATCTGACAAAGGAAGAATCAGTTGTCAGCAATAAACTTTAATTAGTTTGAGCAAAGTAGATTATAATAACTGTAACACATTTATATACACATGCAGGCGCACAGTATGAGTGACAAAAAGTATATGAAGAATAAGCTGAAGTTTCTTAATTTTTAGGACACCAAGGAGGGTAGGGAATTTAAAGGGAGAAGAATGGCAAGATGAATACTATTATGCTAATGTTACAAAAAGATAGGCATAACTAACGCAAACATGTGAATACAAGTGAAACATACTTCCTCAACTTCCTTTTCTGTAGCTTGTTTGTTCAATGCGCCGACAAACAACTTGTACTCAACTGCACCTAAAATAAAGAGAAATAGGTAAGGAATGGGAAAAAAACACATATGCATCAAATAGAAAAGAACAGCCCATAACCAAAGTCCCAATTAGGGATTTTCTATGGGAAGGGAAAGATGAGGGTAGGAAGGATCATTTGGTGAATTGGGAAACGATGTCCTTATCAAAGGAGAAAGGGGGTTTGGCCATTGGTAATATTGGTTAGAAACATAGCTCTGCTGGGCAAGTGGTTAGGTTATGGCAATTTCCCAATGAGTGTGGTTCATTAAGGCATGCGGTTATTAAAAATAAATATGGGATTCAGGTTAATGGTAGGGACTCTCAAGTGGTCTCGAGGGGTAGCGGTCGTGCTCCTTGGAAGTCCATTTTTCAAATTTATCCAGTTTGGTCCCGATTCATTTCTATGAGGGTGGGTAATGGGAAAATGGTCAAATTTTGGGAGGATGTTTGGGTGGGTTCGATGTCCTTGGCTGAGTCATATCCACTTCTATACGGTGTTTCTCAATCTCATAATTGTTCTGCTGCATCTATGGCGGGTTCTTTGGTGGTTCCTTTATCTTGGGATTTTAATTTCCGTCAGAATCTTCATGGCAGGGAAGTTCCGGAATTGATTTCTCTTTTGTCAAGGCTTGAAAATGTTTCTCTGTCTCCAATGTTGAAGGATAGGTTAGTATGGAATATCAATTCGTCGGAGTCTTTTACTTGTAAGTCCTTTCTTGATAAAACCATTGATAATTCTCATGTCCCTCAATTTCCATTTCATAACAAGATTTGGAAGGCGTGTGCTCCTCTCAAGGTGAAAGTGTTCATGTGGATTTTGGTTCATGGGGGCACTCTGACCAATGATTCATTGCAAAAGAGGAGACCTTTGCTGTATCTTAATCCTCAATGGTGCATCATATGTTGTAGAAGTGGAGAATCTTTGGATCATCTCTTTTTGCATTGCTCGGTGGCTAGGTGTTTATGGCTTAGTGTAAAATATATTGATGTATATTATTGATTGATTTGTTGATCTCTATTACAATGATTCATGATTCCTATATATAGAAGAGGGTGAGTGTGTAGTAGGTAAGGAGTAGGTGAAGTGGAGGTGGTAGTGGTGTAGTGGGTTAGGTTTAGTGGAGTAGGTGAGCTGGTAGTGGTGTAGTGGGTTAGGTTTAGTGGAGTAGGTTTAAGTGGGTGAAGTAGGTGGAGAGTAGGTGGATTTTAACAGCCCCCCGCAAACTCAAGGGGGATAGGAACTAACCAACTTGAGGTTGGAGAGAGTAACAAAACAAGAAAATACATAAAAATAAAAGAGGATAAGAGACACTGTATGGTCGTGTCAGACCATTGGTGAAGACACTGGATGGTGGTATCATAACGTTGTAGAGGACACTGTATGGGGGTGTCATAACCATGTAGAGCACACTGTATGGTGGTGTCATAACGGTGTAGAGGACACTGGATGGCGGTGTCAGACCGATGTAGAAGACAGTTTATGGGGTCATGTCGGACCGTTGTAGCAGACACTGTGTGGTCGTGTCAGACCGATGTAGAAGACAGTTTATGGGGTCATGTCGGACCGATGTAGAAGACAGTTTACGGGGTCATGTCGGACCGTTGTAACAGACACTGTTGTGACAGTTGTTGTGACAGTTTACGGAGTCTTGCTGGACCCTTGTAGAAACTAAACGGAATCAATGTCGGGACAGTTTACAGAGTCTTGTCGGACCCTTTGAAGGAGCGAACCGGAATCAATGTCGGGACAGTTTACTGAGTCTTGTCGGACCCTTGAAGGAGCTAACCGGAATCAATGTCGGGACAGTTTACAGAGTCTTGTCGGACCCCTGAAGGAGCTAACCGGAATCAGTGTCGGGACAGTTTACAGAGTCTTGTCGGACCCTTAAAAAGTCGCACCCTCAAAAGGTGTGTCCAATCTTTCAAAAGGCGTGCCATCAAAAGGCGTGCCCAATCCATAAAAAGGCGTGCCAGATGCTGGAAATTGTGTTCATGCATATAATATGATAGTGGTGTTGGTGGTAGATAGTGGCATGTATATAATATGATAGTGGTAGATAGTGGTAATATATAATATGTAAGTGGCATATAATGGGTTATGATGATGTTTGTAATATCTCCTATATAAGGAGTGTCATTTGGTCTTGTAAGATAAGAAGTTTTGAATATAACTGAAATATATTCCTTCTTCCTCATATTTTTCGGACTTCTTCTTCTTCATATTTTCTAAGTTGGTATCAGAGCAACAAAAAACACAGCAGCCCTAAAACCGTCATAGCCATGTCAGAAGTCACGTCCGGAACCACTTCAACCCCTGCCGCTGCCATTCCGGTGAAAACGTCCAACTCTCACTCTGTCCAAATCACCACCATCCGCCTAAATGGTGATAATTTTCTCCGCTGGTCACAATCTGTCCGGATGTATATCCGTGGGCAAGGAAAGATCAGTTACATCACTGGTGACAAGAAGGCTCCTGCTGTTAATGATCCGTTGTTCGACAATTGGGACGCTGAAAACTCCATGGTTATGACATGGTTGGTCAATTCCATGGAGGAGGATATAAGCTCTAATTACATGTGCTATACTACTGCACAAGAATTGTGGGATAATGTTAGTCAGATGTATTCTGACCTAGGAAATCAATCTCAAGTTTTCGAATTAACTTTGAAGTTGGGAGAGATTCGTCAAGGAGATGATTCCGTCACCAAATATTTCAATTCGTTGAAAAGGTTGTGGCAGGATCTTGACATCTTCAACACATACGAATGGAAATCGGTTGACGACTGCAACCACCACAAGAAAACTGTGGAAGACAGCCGTATTTACAAGTTTCTTGCCGGCCTCAACATTGAGTTCGATGAAGTGCGAGGAAGAATTATTGGCAGACCTCCTCTCCCATCCATTGGCGAAGTATTTGCTGAAGTCAGAAGGGAAGAGAGCCGAAGGAGCGTCATGCTTAAGAAAAAAGGTAATGGTGAATCAATTGAAATTTCTGCTTTAATTAGCGATGCTGCGGCCAACAAGGCTGCAAATTACCAGCGCAGGTTTGATGATAAGCCACGGGTCTGGTGTGATTTTTGCAACAAGCCTCGCCATACACGCGAAACGTGTTGGAAGATTCATGGCAAACCTGTCAACTGGAAAAGCAGCAAACAAGGAGAGAAGAATCGTGGCTTTCCTACCGCTAATGAAGCCGATTCAGGTCCCTTCAACAAAGAGCAGATTGATCAACTCTTAAAGCTGATAAAATCCAACTCCTCAACCGGTACTCCTAGTGTTTTGTTGGCACAAACAGGTAGAAATCCTAAAGCCTTCTCTTGCCTAAACTTCTCTCCGTGGATCATAGATTCCGGTGCCTCCGATCACATGACTAGTTTTTCCCATTTATTTAGTACCTATTTCCCTTGTTCTGGTCATAACAAAATCAGAATAGCCGATGGTAGTTTTTCACCTATTGCAGGAAAAGGATTTATTAAACTAACTGAGAAAATTAATCTCAATGTTGTTCTTCACGTCCCCAACTTAGCCTGTAACCTTTTGTCTGTCAGTAAACTATCTAAGGATTCTAATTGTCGTGTTACATTTTTTGAATCCCATTGTGAATTTCAGGACCAGAACTCGGGGATGATGATTGGGCATGCTAGGATGCTTGAAGGTCTTTACTACTTTGATGAAGTACCTGTTAGTAATAAAAAAGCTCAGAGCTTTAATAGTACCAGTTCAATCTCTGTTCGAGAAAAAATAATGCTATGGCACTATAGGCTAGGACATCCTAGTTTTCTTTATCTGAAACATTTATTTCCAGAATTATTTAAAGGGATTGATTGTTCTTCTTTTCATTGTGAAAGTTGCATTTTTGCAAAATTTCATCGCTCTACTTATTTGCCAAAACCTTACCAGGCTTCAAAACCTTTTTATTTGATTCATAGTGATGTTTGGGGCCCTTCTAAAATCACTACTCTTTCTGGTAAAAGATGGTTTGTTACATTTATTGATGACCATACCCGCTTATGTTGGATTTATTTGATGAATAAAAAATCTGACGTGAAAAATTTATTCACAAATTTTTACAATATGATTGAAAACCAATTTCACACCAAAATTGGTATTTTACATTCTGATAATGGAACAGAATATTTCAATGAGCAGTTGGGTGAGTTTTTGGAAAAAAATGGGATTTTTCATCAATCTACATGTCGGGATACCCCTCAACAAAATGGCATTGCAGAACGAAAAAATAAACATCTACTTGAAGTAGCACGTGCTATAATGTTTTACATGCATGTTCCTAAATATTTATGGGGTGAAGCAATTTTAACAGCCTCTTATTTGATAAACAGGATGCCTACAAAGGTGTTAACATACAAAACACCTTTTGATTGTCTCAAAACTTTTTTTCCTGACACGAGGTTGTTTTCTGATTTACCCGCCAAAGTTTTTGGATGTACTGCCTATGTTCATGTTCCCAGTCAATTTCGTTCAAAACTTGACCCCCGTGCTATAAAATGTGTTTTTTTGGGTTATTCCTCAAACAAAAAGGGGTATAAGTGCTTCGATCCTCAAAACAAGAAATTTCATGTGAGTATGGATGTGTCATTTGTGGAAACAAAATCCTATTTCCCCAACACTTCTCTTCAGGGGGAGACAAGTGGAGTAGAAGACCGTTTTTGGGATATTTCTATCCCGCTCCCCAATGTCATTTATCCTACACAAAAATCACATCTGTCTGATAATGATCACTTAGGAGAACCAAGTTCTATGGTGCCTAGTCAAGAAGATTCTTGTTTAGGGGGAGAAGTACTACAAAATGATCTAAATCCTGAGCTTCAGGTTTATACTAGGAAGCGATTTCATCTGAGGAATAATGACCCGAATGTCCATCCTAATGACCCGAATGTCCACCCGAGTTCTGGCATCGAAATTTTAGGTAATCCTATTCCTTCTATTTCCGACCTTGATGTACCTATAGCAATTAGGAAAGGTGTCCGAAATTGCATTAAACATCCTATTGCAAATTACCTCTCCTATCAAAGACTGTCTAAAAACCATAGAGCTTTCACATCTAGGATTTCACACTTGTTTGTTCCAAGGAATATACAGGAAGCATTGGATGATCCGAATTGGAAATTAGCAGTCATGGAGGAGATGAATGCTTTAAGGAGAAGTGGTACTTGGGAGATAGTTGATCTACCCAAAGACAAGAAAACAGTTGGGTGTAAATGGGTGTTTACGATAAAATGTAACGCAGATGGAAGCGTTGAGAGATACAAGGCGAGACTGGTAGCTAAAGGCTTCACTCAAACTTATGGGATCGACTATCAGGAGACGTTTGCTCCTGTTGCTAAAATAAATTCCATCAGAGTACTGTTATCTCTTGCAGTAAATTCAGATTGGCCTCTACATCAACTTGACATTAAAAATGCATTTCTCAATGGTGATCTTGAAGAGGAGGTGTTCATGAGCCTACCGCCGGGATTTGAGCAGAGACTTGGAAGTGACAGAGTATGCAGATTGAACAAGTCATTATACGGACTCAAACAATCACCAAGAGCGTGGTTTGAACGCTTTGGGAAGGCAGTTATCAGTTGTGGCTTCTCGCAGAGTCAAGCAGATCACACAATATTTTATAAACATTCAAAAAACAGTAAAATTGCAATTTTGATTGTTTATGTTGATGACATCATTTTAACTGGTAATGATGAAGCAGAGTTAGCAGCCCTCAAAGAGAAACTCGCAAAAGAATTTCACATTAAGGATCTGGGAGCCCTCAAGTATTTCCTCGGAATGGAATTTGCAAGATCCAAAGAAGGTATATTCGTTAATCAGAGAAAATATGTTCTTGATCTTCTTGGAGAAACAGGTATGCTTGGTTGTAAGATGGTGGAGACTCCGATCGAGCCTAACTTGAAGTTACAAGCTGCTAAGGCTGAAGAAGTCAAAGAGAGGGAACAATATCAGCGACTTGTCGGGAAATTGATTTACTTGTCTCATACGCGGCCTGATATTGCCTTTGCAGTCAGCATGGTAAGTCAGTTCATGCACTCACCAGGGGCAGAGCACTTTGAGGCCGTTTATAAGATCTTAAGATATTTGAAAGGAACTCCAGGGAGAGGCTTACTGTTCAAGAAACATGGACATCTTCAAGTTGAAGTATACACAGATGCAGACTGGGCAGGAAGTGTTACAGACAGGAGATCAACATCCGGATACTGCTCCTTTGTAGGTGGGAACCTAGTTACTTGGCGGAGTAAAAAACAGAATGTGGTAGCTAGAAGTAGTGCAGAAGCAGAGTTCAGAGCTGTTGCCCATGGAATCTGTGAAGTAATGTGGATTAAAAGAATTCTTGAAGAATTAAAGCTTTCTCACCCGACACCTATGAAGGTCTATTGTGACAACAAAGCAGCTATATCTATAGCTCATAATCCAGTTCTACATGATCGCACCAAACATATAGAAGTGGATAAACATTTCATCAAGGAGAAAATCAATGCTGGCATAATCTGTATGACCTACCTTCCAACAGGTGAACAATTAGCTGATGTGCTAACGAAGGGACTACACAAGAAGCAATTTGCTAAGCTGACTAGCAAGCTGGCTATGGAAGATATCTTCAAACCAGCTTGAGGGGGAGTGCTGGAAATTGTGTTCATGCATATAATATGATAGTGGTGTTGGTGGTAGATAGTGGCATGTATAGAATATGATAGTGGTGTTGGTGGTAGATAGTGGCATGTATAGAATATGATAGTGGTGTTGGTGGTAGATAGTGGCATGTATATAATATGATAGTGGTAGATAGTGGTAATATATAATATGTAAGTGGCATATAATGGGTTATGATGATGTTTGTAATATCTCCTATATAAGGAGTGTCATTTGGTCTTGTAAGATAAGAAGTTTTGAATATAACTGAAATATATTCCTTCTTCCTCATATTTTTCGGAGTTCTTCTTCTTCATAAAAAGGCGTGCCCAATCCATAAAAAGGCGTGCCAGATATGATGGCGAGGCACGTGAGTGCCTTGGCTGGCGCGCCCGTTTGTCGTCTGGCGTCAAGTGGCGCGCAATACGCGTGGCTGCCTCGGCTATTTAACCAAGACGGAGGCTGAGGCTGAGGCTGAGGCAGAAGCTGAGACAGAAAAACTGAGAGAAACCTCTGAAAAATTCTTCCGTTGTGCTGAGAGAGAGTGTCTGTAACACTCTGTTGCGAGAGATATTCTGTAACACTTTGTTGCCCAAAAAATGGCCTCGTCTTCCCGTGGTCTGCTGACTCTCTTTCCCGACCTCAACGAGTCAACAAGAGAGATAACTGGTGCGGTGGCCAGTGAACCTCAACCAAACACCGCTGGGTTTGCTCCGTTGAACTTTCCGATGCGGTCGGTGGAGCAAAGAATGGCAATGCAGTCGGATGTGGAGGCCAATCAGTATACTTTGAAGTCATGTGTGGAGACCATGACTGCGGTTACAAACTTGTCAAACCGGCTGCAGAGTAGGACAAATGAGGTGCAGCAGTTAAACGCCCAACTGGCTCTGCTCCAACGCATGTATAAGGATGCGCGAGCAGAGATAAGTGTGCTAAAGGCAGAAAACAAGGAGCTGAAGCGGAAGGCCACCGTGATGTTCCGATTTGGAGGGCCGCCATATGCTGCAGTGGAGGAGCAGGGTGGAGTGATCGTGCCCAGTGGAGTGGGAAACACGGAGGCAACACCGTCAAGGGCCACGCAGGACGGAGGCAAGAAGAAGAGACCGGTGGCAGAGTAGAGAAGAAAAATCTCATTGTTCCGATTTGTGTTGGTGTGGTGTTGTTTTTTTTTTTTTTTTTTTTGTGTGGTGTAAAATGGTGATCGGGGTGAGCCCCGACATGAATAAAATGAGTTTGGTGTGCAGTTCGTCTTCTGCCTATTTTTTTTTTTTTTTTTTTGTTTTAAGAGAAATAAAAAAAAGAAAGAGATTAAAAAGGGGTTTTGAAATCAAACAGAGGAGATTAAGAGATTGGTTCACGTGGGTATGTATATATATATATATATATATTTTTTTTTTTTTTGTTGGAAATGAAAAAGAAAAGATAAAATAAAATAAATAAAGGTAAAGTAGGGTGTATTGATTATTTGATATAATAATAATAGTAATAAAAAAATAAAAAGTTAGACCACTTGGAGAATGGCCTGGAGATTCGTTTGGTAGGGTGTGATTAAAAAAGAAAAGGGAGGAGAGAGAGAGAGATGGACACCACTTGTTCTTAGGATAGTCTCAGGCACATAGAGAGAGAGAAAGAGGGGGGTTACTGTGATTTCTCTTTCCTCCATTTTCAGAGGTTGAAGAGCCCTCAAAAACCTTCAATATTTTGTGGGGGTATTAATGATCTCAGTGTCGCATTGCCTTTACATGAGGAATCTGTCTCTGGGTCTTGCAAATGGAAACTGTAGACAAGTCCCATGTTGATTTGGAAGACGCCGGTGGTGCTGGTGGCGCCACCTCGAGTGACGGAGGAAGTGACGATCTTAGCTCCACCGCCGGCGCGTCGTCAAGCCTCTCTGGTGCTGAGATGGTGGGTGTGAGGAAGGAATCCTCTGCGTTGGAGTGTTCGGTAGAGTTGGATCTGGAAGCTGGGGTCTCACAGGTTAAGGTTAACAGTGGTGGTAGATGAAGACGACCGAGACGGTGGTGTATGGGAGGACAACAGTGAGAGGAGGGGCAGTGGTGGTGGACTCGAATAAATTTCAAGGTATGTGTAGAAAATTCTAGCGGATTAGGTTGAGGTCCGGCGGACGGCCAAGGCGAGGTTGCCGCCCGCCGGTGAAGCGAAAAATACTAAGTGCTTAACCTGGCTCTGATACCATGTAAAATATATTGATGTATATTATTGATTGATTTGTTGATCTCTATTACAATGATTCATGATTCCTATATATAGAAGAGGGTGAGTGTGTAGTAGGTAAGGAGTAGGTGAAGTGGAGGTGGTAGTGGTGTAGTGGGTTAGGTTTAGTGGAGTAGGTGAGGTGGTAGTGGTGTAGTGGGTTAGGTTTAGTGGAGTAGGTTTAAGTGGGTGAAGTAGGTGGAGAATAGGTGGATTTTAACACTTAGGGTGTTTGGATTGGGTAGTGTGATGTGGGTGGCCCCAAAAGGATGTGCTCAAATGTTATTATTTGATTTTCATGTTTTTGAAAGATCGAAGAGAGCTAAAATACTGTGGAGTGGTGTAGTCTTTGCAATTTTCTGAGTTGTTTGGTTGGAAAGAAATGCTCGGATTTTCGAAGGAGTGGCCCGGGATATAGATTACTTATGGGATAGGGTGAGATACTTGGCATCTTTTTGGGCCTCGGCGAGCACAATATTTCGGGGGATTCCGCTTTTTTTGCTTGCTTCAGATTGGGTGTCAGTTTGTTCTATGTAGAAGTTTTCAAGTTTGGTATTTTTGTATTTTCTTTTTCTCTTTTTGGTTTTTCCATTTCTACTGTAAGAGGATATCTTATCCTCTTTTTTCTTGGCCTTGAGCCTTAATAAATCTTTGTTTGTTGCTGATCAAAAAAAAAAAAAAAAAGTTATGACCTTCTAAGCATGTCTTCTCATAGCTTCGCTTTGAACACCCAACTTTCGCGATAGGTCATTCAAAGAGACAATATTCAAATTAAACACTACTATAAAAATTCCTAGTGGAGAAATAATTAAATATAATAATTCCTCATGCACTAGCTGAACATCCTTTAAAGCAACTCCAACTAAATAATTGACAGGAAAACTTACAAAGGTATGATATGCTACAGTTCAATTAATACATATGTTTGACACAGAAAAACTTGATACATCTACCTGGAAAATAAAAGAGAAAGAAAATTCACTCTCAAATTACAAATATGTAAACATACTTGGGGAAAGAAGGTTTTACAAAGACGTTCTGTTTCCCCATCAGCATATATTGCTTGGATAAGGTATGATATGCCATAGTTCAAATAACATATATGTTTGATGAAAAACTTGATATACCTTCAAGTAAAAAATAAGGAGAAAAAAACACTCAAAACTATAAGTATGTAAACATACTGGGGAAAGAAGGTATCATTAGCAAAAGATACAGAAAGTCATAATATATTACCCAGACGTTCCCTTTCCCCATCAGCATATCTTACTTGGATAGGACCCACTCCCTGAAAAACACAAGAATGATCAAACTATTAAACAAAAGCTAGTCAACTCACTTGACAGAACATGCATAGCAGCAAAAGACCTCACCCCAGGCAAGGTGTGTTGGTTGTGTAAAGCACTCATTGCCCTGTCAGCTTCTTCAGAAGTAGTGTATTTTACAAAACAACATCCTGCAGAAGTAAAAAGTTTGTATCCTGATTTCATTTACTTCTACCTTTTCTAGTGACAGACAGGTAGATGCAAACGCACGTACCAGTTGACTATGCTTATGTGATAAAAAGATACATAAAAATTATTGAACAGTAAACATCAAGAAAAGTAATACTAATACTACATCAAGGATTACACATCCAAATTCACAAATCCAAGACATATCAAGTCAAGTTGTTCGAAAACAGCAGCGCCGTGTTGCTATCATTAAATAAGATATATATCGTTTTTTTTTTTTTGAAAACAAAACACACCAAAACTTTTGGACAGACATAAACAACAACCAAAATTAACTTGCAAGAGCTACACATTGTGTATATATTCGTCAAAACAATAGGTGCCAACAAATTTAAATATGGTGTTAACTATAATCAACAAAAAAGTTCACTTCAGGCTTCTCAAATTAATAACAGTGGCGATTTGAGTGGGATTGGTTGAGTAGGATTTGGGTGATTTGAGTGAATTTTCTCGACTACTAGAATAAAAGAACAGGCATGAATTGTACAGAGAGAACAAATGCACCCACACAAATTCCAACATCCAATACACCTTTAAAAAGGAGAAATTAGTTTATATATAATTGTCAGGAAATTAAAAATCAAAACATCCAGAGGAAGCCAACACATAGACCATCATCTTCAGGATAAAATTTAGTCACTCTAAAAATAGAACCATGTTGAAAATTACTCGAATATTAACGGGCACAAAAAAATGCATTAAAAAATAATAACCAAACCAAAATAAGCTTTGTCCCAATCAAGTAGGGCAGGCTATGTGAATCCTTTTTCTCCATTCTGCTCCAAAAAAAAAAAAACTAGGAAAAGAATATCAAGCCCCATTGCATTCACCACAGTAGTCATCCAAAATTGATTCCCATTCAGAATAAACAGATGAATGGCTATTAAGTCTGCACCACCTGATTCACTTGTCTAATTGTTATCTCATTCTTTTCCTCCATTTATTTAATGAACTCAACCATAGAAGGAGAACATAATGAAATCTGACAAATATATGCATCAACTGATATGCAGAATCTAAGTGATTCAATAGCTAGAAGGAAAAGTGTTGAACTAGTCAAGGATGCATCAAAGGAGTCAAAATCAACTTGCATCCAGCTATCCATATACACAAAAGCAATAACAATGATGAGCCATTGGAACAAATATGTATGATACACCAGCTACAGTAAACAAATAAGAGCATTAACTTCCAGGAAGTAAACATTAAACAAGTTGATGAGCCACTTTATGAGGCAAAACTCATTGCAAAAATCTCTGTAACAATAATTTACATTTGAAATTAACAAATACACACCAAGCATCTGATGACATGAACTATAAGGTCAATAAGCCATCAGTTTGACCATAAGAGTTCATGAACATAACAAAGCAGCTCCAATACCACCCCACAGGCCATAAGCCAATGTCAATAAAATTAGAGAAAAACATAGGAGAAAAAATGCAGCTGACCGTGCCGTTCAAAGTTGTATATTGGAAAACTTCTATTACAATGTACCTCTCTGATTCTTCCAATGCTCTTTGACAGCAGTTTTATTTCTAACCAACTAAAAAACCTTTTTCTGCCTTTGACCAAATAATAATGGCATACATACAACCACCCAGAAGAATACAAGCATACACCACTTTCTTGCAGAATAAGTGGAAGAAGATTTACTTGATCTAGTAACCAAACGAATAAACATTCATCCACACTAGCATTGTACCACAACATACATCATTATTCCATCAACATAGTGCTATCACTACCATACCATCAAAGCCATCTTGGGATCAATAACATCTATAACGAAAGAACATGTGCAACAAGCGTGCCAAGTTCAACGTATAACTCGGCACAAAAACTTCTGGATGCATCAACCAATATTCCAGAAAACTGAAAACCTCCAAGCTTCCAACTAATTTTGTACAGAGCCATACATGGACAAGGACAACCCACTATAAAGAAAGAAAATGGCAGACAGAGAGAGAATGAGAGCATTTCCATGAAAATGAAACACGTCCAATTGGCAGCTCAAAATCCCTGAACAACTCAAATTCAATTGCGAACATATTAGCATCATTTCAGACAAACAGAGTAAGCTTCGAGAGGACAGATGCTCCTAATTTCATAGTATACAATGATACAACTAACCAGACAAGACACATGAACTTCACATTGATAGCCCTCAAGCCGCAAAAGTCATAAATATGCTGGAAGATAACATCCTCACTTGATGTGTTGCAGACAAACACAGATAGAATAAATAACAAATAGCAAAATCCACAGCACCACACCAAACTGTTAAAAGGTAAAGCTTTGGCATCCACAACCACATACAGTCAATTACACAAACACAAATTACAATAATTAACAATTGATTCTTAAACAGCCCATAAGTTTCAAACTCACTCAGTAAAGGATGGGATAGTCACTTCACATCTATATAAAGGTATTTCAAAAAGTGTGGCAGTGTTGTTAGCTTGGAGTTCTGATTACATACCAAAACACAAAGGAAATTGCAAAGGGAAATTACAAATAAGAACAAAACATCTTCATTATCATGCACTAGCCAAATTGGATTAACTTGGGCCACATCCACAATATCATAACACACAATAATTGTCTGGACTGTGTTCAAGCCTTGCAAGGAGCGAAATCACAAGGCTCCCAAAACAAGAAGAATAAAGAATAAAGAAAACCACCTTCCAGAGTTCACAAAGCAATGGCATACTAGCTTCAAATAATATACAAGCAAAAGAACTAAGTCAGCCCACTTCACTTGAATTTAAGAAAGACCATGAAATACCATTGCCCTGTTAACAAGAGGTCCATACTTCAAAATGTTGCATTCAAATGACAAGGAACCAAAATTGTTGCAACTAAATGACATTTATCATCAACCATCTCTATTTGGCAAACCAACCTCAGTCCCAATTTGTCACAGCTAATATTGGTAAAAGGAAAAGCCAAGCCATTCAAAATCAAGAATTCCAGGTTATCAAAATAAGAAACCATAGAAATTCTCCACACAACAATGACATTAATACCCATTCATTTGCAACAATCTAAGTATTGTTGTGTCACTTGTTGTACTACAACAATTTAACTTCCACACATCTTGACATAAAAGAAGCAACATTTATGGTAATAGACACTCTCATTACAATTAACTTGCAGTTTAATGCCCCCACTGCTGCAGCAAGTAGCACAAGAGCAAGATCTATCTCTTCCAAGTTCCCAACTGCTATACATAAACCAATTTTTAAAGGGTTTTTCTTGTCTTCCTCTTGGTCGACAGGGCAAACATAAAAGAAAGGTTGAAAATCGTTGGAAAAATAACTGAGTCGAAACATAAGCTTACAGGTGCCCCCATCAGCCCCTCAAAGAACCTGAAAAAAGATATTGGTGTAAATAAAAATCAATCCAAAATAAATAGTAGTTGCACATACCTTGTTGCTGCCCTGTTCTCTTGTCTTTGATTAATGCAACCTCTAAAACATGGCCATGTTCCTCAAACAAGGGACGAATCTGACATCATATAAACAATACTTACACACAAATTACACAAAGATGACAACAATTATAGCTGATCTCAGGTAAACAAATGCAAAAGTTTGTCAGGTAAACCACAATTCAAATGCATCCTGTTCATTAAATACTAAAAATGGACTGCAATAAATGGTAGGCCAGGGCAATTAATTGCATACTCATCTTTGTTTCATAACACCATGGTTAGATAAAATTAGTCCAAAACAAAATCTTTAAAGATGAATGCAAAGTATGAGGCGTTTCACCCCTCATTAAACGAGGCGTAAGCATTTCAAGTTTCAAATTTTTATATTTAGTAAATAAATTAAATATTTTAAAATAGTAAAAATTAAATAAAGCTAAATATAAAGTGCAAATACTTTTCTCCTCAAGGCATCCAACATTTCACTGTGGAGATGGAAGTTTGCCCTCATTGAAATTGATATTCTTAGATTTAGCAAAATATAGTTGCGAAAGGGGTTTTCTTTAATTTTTTCTTTTTTATGTTTAACCCATCTACTAGACTAAATTTAACAATAGCCTAAGACAAGTTCTTCATATGTGTACTCCTCATATGCTTATGTGCAAAAGGTATACAAGGCACACATAAGGCGAATGCCTTAAACTGTGATGTGCAACCCTTCGAGAGGTGCAACCTAAAAATCAAGGGCTTGATGCGCTTTACCTTAGCCGCGCTTCGAGGTGAGCCTCAATAAAGCCTTTTAAAATTTTTTATGGCACTCCTATGCTTTATTCTTAATATAAAAGGGGATGAGATTTCACTCATTCCCTAACTCTTTCTCCTTTTTGTGTTTTTTTTGTATTTTAGGTTGAAAACATTACAGGAGAGAGACAGAGACTTGCCGATAGGATACCTGGATGCAGGAGATCAAGCCAACAGGGCCAGAGAGACTGTCATCAAAGGTGGAGAGTCCTGGAGGCTTGCCGACAAGAGCCCTGGATGCAAGAGAGCAAGCCAACATAGGCCTAGAGGACCAGAGGGGCTGCCGACTCACCCTAATAAGGTGTCGAGTAACCCAAGAGGACTGCCTGGGCAAGGGATTTCGAGAGGCCTGGTCTGGGCTAGGTTGACTGTCGGTGTGAGAGGGTGAAGAAAAGAGGCTGTTGGAGAAGAGAAAAGAGGCTTTAGTGTGTCAAAAGAATGTGGTTGGGTATAGCTGTTGTGTATGGCCGGAATAGGGCAGCTAGGGTCTGAATGGCTCTGATACCATGAAGATTTTAGAGAAGAGAAAGAGTTCCATTATACCTCCTACTATGACTAACCTCAACCCTAGCCTTAAGGTCACCACCTCTCTATTCAATGGTCAGAATTATCTAGCCTGGTCGCAAAGTCTGACTATTTTTTTGAAGAGCAGAGGGAAGATGGGGTATGTTGATGGAAGAATACAGGCACCCAGTACCACGGATCCTAGTTATGACCCGTGGGAGATCACCAACTCCCTAATCATGGATTGATTGATACATTCTATGGTACTTGAGATTGGAGAGAATACAGGCACCAAGATATTTAGAAGGTTGTAGCTACTACTTACTCCAGGAAAAGGAACTTCTCATAGGCTTTCGAGTTACATCGCTCCATTGAAAGGTCAGTACAAGGTGAGATGACTATCCTCCAGTATTTTACCTTCCTTAGCAATGGGTGGAAGCGGCTTGATCACCTTTAGGATTACAAGCCTATCTGTCCCACTGATTCTGCTAGTTACCGGAAGTTTGTGGCGCAAGAGCGGGTCTTCAAGTTCTTGGAAGGCCTAAATATGGAGTATGATCCAATTCGGAGCAGAGTACTTGGCATGGATGTGCTTCCTTCTCTTCAGGAAGCCTTTGCTTTTGTGCAAAATGAGAAGAGTTGCCGCTCTACAATGCTTCCTTCTGCTATTACTGATCGCTGGATCTTGGTTTCTACACCTCGTCACGATAGTTGTGGTTCTCGTCCTTTCTCTGAGAAGGATAATCTTTTCTGTGACTACTGTCGTCGACCTCGACACACACGAGAGACTTGTTGGAAACTGCATGGGACTCCCTCTGCTGACCGGGGAGACTATCCTAGTACTTGAGGGGGGTAGATCTAGTCAGTCTAGAGGCCGAAGGAGCCAATGCTTGGGCACATCTTTCAGACACTGTTGAGCCACCATCTTCATTTCCAATTGTCTCCCCTGCTGCTGATGTTTCGGGGTTATCTGCCTCGAATCTTGAGATTGTTCTTCGCCACTTGCTAGACCGTCGCGCCTCCACTTGTGCCACAGGTACACCATCTTCTTACTTTGCCAATTCAGGTAACTTGGCTTCATCCCCATGTGCATTGCTATCTCATACGACTGTACCATGGATTATTGATTCTGGTGCTTCCGACCATATGTTTGGCTGCTCTAATTTATTCTCAAAGTATAACCCTCCTCAGGTCAAGAAAAAGTACGTATTGCTGATGGTACTATTTCATTTGTGTCAAGGAAAGATTTAATTCATGCCATCTTTTCCCTTCCTTTGTCCTCTGTACTCCATGTTTCCAATTTTAGTGTTAATTTTTTATCTTTGAGTCGTATTACTCGTAATTTAAATTATAGCATGACCATTTTTCCTGATCATTATTTTCTTCAGGACCTTATCACGAGAAAGAGGATTGGCAATGGTAGAGAGAAACATGGTCTTTACATTCTGGATCAGACAGATATGATGGCTCATTCATCTATCCAGTTACCATCCACCAAGGAAGACATTGGCTATGGTACCGTCGCTTAGGATATCCCTCATTTTTATTACTTAAACATTTATTTCCTTCTGTTTTTAAAAAAAAATAATGTATCTGATCTTCAATGTGAGTCGTGTCAACTTGAAAAACAACACCGCGCCTCTTTTGCTCCGTCTATTAATAAAAGTTCAATTCCATTTTCTTTAATTCATTCTGATGTATGAGATTCATCATGTTTTGTGTCTTTAAAACATCAAAAATGATTTGTTACTTTCATCGATGACTATTCCAAGGCCACTTGGGTATATCTGATGAAAGATAAAAGTAAGGTGTTTTCTGTGTTTTAAAACTTCCATAAAATGATTTATACTCAGTTTGGGGCAGTTGTCCAAACTCTGCATTCTAATAATGGAAGGAATATATCGACTTTGGTCTTGCTAATTATTTCGCCACTCATGGCATTATTCACCAAACTTCATGCATTAATACCCCTCAACAAAATGGTATTGCAAGACGAAAAAATCACCATCTCCTTGATATGGCCCATTGTCTATCCTTTGAGATACAGGTTCCTCGATCCTATTGGGGGGAAGCAATTCTCACTGCCGCTTATTTGATTAATCGTTTTCCTATCCAAGTCCTTCACAAACAGATACCCATGGTTGTTAAAATCGCGATCTGGATTGTAGGATCGTACGATCCTATGATCCTACTTTGCCAAAACGATCCAGATCGTTGTAGGATCGATGTTATAACAGGATCGCAAGTAGGATCGTGTAGGATCGCATGGGATCGTGTAGGATCGTATAGGATCGTAGGTAAGATCGCAAGTAGGATCGTAGATTTTATGATTTTTCACCTTATTTTTAATATGTATCATTTTAATTTTTACTTTTATCTTTTTTTTTTAATAGAAAGTAGGATCTTACGATCCTCGATCCAATCCTACGATCCGATCCACCAGACTCTCTCACCGATCCTACTTACGATCCCGATTTTAACAACCTTGCAGATACCTCTTCAAGTTTTGCTTGGGTCTACCTCTTCCGGGTTCTCCATTTCTCCTAAGACCTTTGCATGTGTTTGCTTTGTCCATAATCATTCACCCACTCGTGGTAAATTGGATCCTAGGTTTCTTAAGTGTATTGTTCTGGATTATTTTGTAACCCAAAAGGGTTATAAGTGTTATCATCCTCCCACTCACAAATGATTTGTCACCTTGGATGTCACCTTTTTTGAGTCTAAGTCTTTCTCTCCTCCCCAGTGTCACAATCATTCTTTCGGGGGGAGCCTTGGTGTAAAGAGATTGTTCCACTACCGCCAATGGTTGAACATATTGCGGATAATGAACCAACAGTTGTTGTGGAAGAGGAAGTAAACAAAGTTTATGTCAGGGACAAGGATAGATAGAAAGTCACCTGGATGCAAGAGACTACTTTCCTTCCTCTAACTTCTTCTCCGAATGAGTGTCCAGAGTCATCCTTCTCTCCTAAAAACCTAGGTAATTCTGATCCTAATGCTCCTATTCCTGAGTTCTCAGATCTTGATGTTCCCATTGCTAATAGAAAGGGGATTAGGTCATGTACTCAGTATCTAATTACTAATCATATCTCTTATTCTAATCTGTCTTCCTCACATAAAGCCTTTCTGTCTAAGATTTTTTCTGTGAGTCTACCTACCAATTTTCAGGATGCTCTCTCTATTCCTAAATGGAAACATGCCATGATGGAGGAGATGAGAGTTCTCAATAAGAATGGCACTTAGGAGTTAGTGGAGTTACCTAGAGGCAAAAATCCAATTGGGTGTACACTGTAAAACACAAAACCGATGGTTCCATAGAATGGTACAAAGCAAGACTGGTTGCTAAGGGCTTCACTCAGACTTATGGGGCAGGTTACTAGAAGACATTTGCACCGGTGGCGCGGATGAACTCTGTGAGAATACTACTCTCTTTTGCAGCAAATTTGGATTAGCCACTTCATCAGTTTGATATGAAGAATGCCTTCCTTCATGGAGACCCAACAGAAGAGGTCTATATGGATATTCTCCCTGATTTTGCAGATGCTAAGTCCAAAGGTAAAGTCTACAGACTCCGGAAGTCACTTTATGTGCTAAAGCAATCTCCTAGGGCTTGGTTTGAAAGATTTCTCAAACTATGCTGAGATATGGGTTCAAGCAAAGTCAAGCTGATCACACCTTATTTGTGAAACACTCCTCACATGGTAAGACCACAGCTCTTATTATTTATATTGATGATATTGTTCTGACAAGGGGGATGACGTTGAGGAGATCCCTCAGTTGAAGAAATACTTGGCCAAGGCGTTTGAAATCAAAGACTTGGGTACTTTGAAATATTTCTTGGGCATTGAAGTAGGTAGGTCCAAGGATGGTATCTTCATATGTCAAAAAAAGTATATACTTGACTTGTTAAAGGAAACTAGGATGCTTAGAGGTAGACCATGCGATACACCTCTAAAACCGGGTCAAAAACTAAGTGAGGATCAAGAGGGAGAGCCAGTGGACAGGGAGAGATATCAGAGGCTAGTGGGTAAACTCATATACTTATCCCACTCACATCCAGACATTGCCATTGCAATGACCATAGTTAGCCAGTTTATGCATGCTCCTAGAACTTCACACTTAGAGGCCGTTATAAGAATCCTGAGGTACCTAAAGTCTTCTCCTAGAAAGGGTCTCTATTTCTCAAAGCATGAACATCTCGGTGTGGAAACATTTATTGATGTGGATTGGACTGGATCAGTCACTGACAGACAGTCAACTTCTGGATATTGTACATTTGTTGGAGGCAACCTAGTCACATGGCGAAGTAAGAAACAGAATGTGGTTGCTAGATCTAGTGTTGAGGTAGAATTTAGGACTATGGCTCAGGGTGTATGTGAGTTGCTATGGATTCAATTATTATTAGAAGACTTGGGGATCCATCAGACCGATTCCATGAGGTTGTACTGTGACAACAAGACGGCGATCAACATAGCTCTTAATCCAGTTCAACATGAAAAAACCAAGCATGTGGAGATTGATAGGCACTTCATCAAGGAAAACCTCACTAGTGGCACCATATGTACTCCATTTGTGAAGACTGGGGACCAACTAGCAAATGTTCTCACCAAAGGAATAGGGAGCAAACCATTTTATAACATTCTCAACAAGTTGGGCATGAGATATATCTTCGCACCACAAACCAGCTTGAGAGGGAGTGTTAGAATAGAAAATTATGTTGTTAGAATAGAAAATTCTACTCACATATTTTATTCTGATTTGACGTGATGGGTTGTAATGAGCTGGCCCATAATTCATGCCTTATGGCACTTTTGTAATTATGCTTTATTCTTAATATAAAAAGGGATGAGGTTTCACTCATTCCCTCACTCTTTCTCTTTTCTAAAATCTTCATATATCTGTGTGTAAGTGCACATGTGTGAAGCGAAAGACGAACAACATTAAAGAAAACACAAATTAGACTAAAAATAGATAATAACATTAATGCAAATCTAAAACATACATATCTGAGGCATCAATGTTGACATATTTCCTAAAACTGTGTTTGGTTGAGGGATTTAGAAAATAAAAGAGAAAAGTTGTGTGAAACTATTTGAAATGTAAGTATATTATATTCACATTTCACCTATCTTTTTCATTTCCCTTTTCAAATTCCTTCTCAAATCCCCCAACCTAACACAGCGTAAAAAAAATTAGACACGATGACAATCCAAGTGAAGCACAAAAATAACCCAAATACGCAACTGTATGATTCTCTGAACAGACTAATATTTTAATCAATACATCTCATGTATGGCAACAGCTTGATGAAATAAACAGCTTACATCTTCTTCAGTGGCTGTCCTTGGAACGGATCCAACAAAAAGTTTGGCAAAATTGCCAACATCAGAACGATCTGAAATGGGAAAAACAATAATAATAATCTTACATTAAAAGAAATACTAGCAGTGTGTCAACAAACTTGTATGCAAGGAAAACGAAGCAGCACTTATGAACATATCAAAACAATAGCTTAAGGGGGCATCAGTGATGAATACTAAAGGTGGCTCGCAAGGGGTAAATATCCAAAATTACGCTGCAGCCAACAAATAGAGGTAGCAGAAAAGAAATTACATAACAAATTCAACCCCTTCTAAATGCAAAAAATTACCAAAACTACAATGTGGTCTGGCCAGATTATCGGTTCTCCTTTCTTGCACTCCTTTTTTACTTTAGTTTATGAGCAATTGTCGGCCGAGCTCATTTTTTATTTTATTTTTTTCAAAATCCAGGCAGTTTAACATCACTCGCAGGAAATCCATAGTTGGCTACACCTTGTTTTGCCCGCCCGCCTATCGGGATAGCAGGGCCTCGGGCATTATTGCCTTTCCTTTATAATAAAGAATTCCAGCTCAGCGTACCCTTTGTTTCTACTCTCTCTCTCTCTTGTAAGAACAACAAGAAAATATAAAAAAGAACAATATTTGTATTATATGGACCTATGAAGGTGTGAATGAACAACACCCAATAATAGAAACAAAGAAGCAATCAATCGATGTTTGGCTGCAAGACTATCAGATAAATAGGACCGATCTATCACAAATACAAGAAGCAAATAATACCTGGAGAGGCACCTCGGGCAGAGAAGGGGAACCCTCGTTTCTGGCCAGAGAGAGGAATTTGGTGATTGGAATTAAACCCGCCACCACCTGTTGGACGGAATCCTCCACCATTGCCGCCGGAGGGAGGGCTTTCGAAAGGACGAGGATGGTGGTGGTGGTGGTCAGGGCTACGGCGGCGGCGGTGGTTGATGGGGGCATCGGTGGAGGAGCGAAGAGGGGCTCTAGAGGGCCCGAGGTGGCGTGAATCTGAGTTGTTGTCGTAGCGGTCGTCTCTGTTTCTGTCCATTTGTGATTACAAAATCAGGGTAGGGAGAGAGAGAGCAATTGCAGTGTCGCGAAGAGAAGAGAGAGAGCGGCTCAGTGTTGTAGATTGTCAAGTCAACAAAAAGAAGAAAAGAATATTGTCTTGTACTCCAAATAAATTACTTTTCCGTTTTAATATATAAGATTCTTATTTTATTTTTTATTATCTTAAATAATTTTTAAGAAAAAATTAAATATAAAAATAATATATATTTTATTTTATCTTTCGTTTAAATTTATTAATAACATAAAAAGTACAATTATGACATTAATATTCTTAAAAAAATATACTATCAAAAGGTAATTTTAAAATTTTTAATTTTTTAAAGTATAATAATTATACTATCAAAAAAAGTTAGATTCCCTAAAAGATATTATCGGGGTCTTTTGGAAAGCAAAAAAAAATGTTAACTTTTAGTTTTTTATCTATTTTTTGTCACATCACTTCTCACATTTTTTATTCACAAAAAGACAAAATAAGCTAAAAAAAAGTCAAAAAATCAACTTTTTACTAACTTTTCAAAACAACACATTATTTTCGAACAAAGAGAGTACTAAGGTGGTGTTTGGCAAGTGATTTTGGGGCTAAAATAATCACAAAAAACAAAATAGGTTATTTTAATCATAACAAACAAAATATCACATCCAACCCATAATCATTATACTTTTTTCTCACAAACAAAGTCAAAAAGTCAAAAAGTCTTTTACAAACCAAGCTTTTTAGTCTAACCTAAAATAGCCAAAAAAATCAAAAAGTCAATCCACTTCCCAAACGGAGGCTAAATTTTATATCAAATTTTTTGCGTAAGCATAGAATCTATACATGTATAATTTGTGTAGATTCTACACTTATGTGAGAGATCTAATAAAAAATTTAATAATTTATTTAAAGTTTATAACATTTTTTAATAATATTTACCAAAGTAATTAGAGTAATATTAGAAATTTTAAAAAAAATTACCAAAGGCCTCACATACACCATGTGAATTCTATGTGTATCTCTCACACACAAGCAAAATATTTGGTAAAATTTATGCGCCCTCTACGGCCTCGTTTGGGGAGTAATTATTTTAGTCAAAAAATTAAAAAGTCATTAAAAATTATCACATTATTTCTTTATTTTTTTACATATTTTTTTATAAAAAATTAAAAAATTATTAAAATAAACTCTTGCCAAACGAGACCTAACATTTTTGAAGCAATTATTGGTAATGGCCCTGTTTGGTAGAGCTGTGGAAAAGTGCTTATAGCTTATGCCTAAACAGCTTATAGCTTATAACTTTCAGCTTAAGCTGATTTCCAGCTTATTCTTAAAGCATCTCCTACCCCACTCAAAGAATAAGCTGTTTTCTGACTTCCACAAAGCTATAAGTTATAAGCTATAAGCTATAAGCTAAACCAAACACATCAAAATAGCTTAAATTAAGCTGAAAGCTGAAATTAAACTGTACCAAACAGGGCCAATGTCAAGTTGAAGAAAAAATATTGGTTAGTCTTCTGCCACCGTGAGTCATGACAGTCAATCGCAAACCCTATATTCCTTCTTATTTTTTAATTATTCAGTATAAAATTATAAATTTTATTATTTTATTAATTATAATATATATAGAGCGTCACAACCGTGACGTTGTCTTTGGACCCATTAATAATTTCTCTAAAATAAACTATGTTATTTTTTTTATTTAACAATTATAAATATTTTGACTTGTTTTGAAAAATTAAATAAAAAAATAATTTTTTTTACTTTTTAAAAAAAAATAAAAAAGTAATATAATCTAAAATTTTAAAAAGTCAATAAATTAATTTTTAACCTTACTTCCAAAATAAGCCTTTTATGTCAAGTTAAATTGTGGGAATTTTGTATTAAGGTTGCTGTTTGTGGTTTTTAAAAAAAAAATTAAAAAAAAATATTAAATGAGATTTATTTAGTTAAATTGATATAAGTAGAGAAAGTTTCTTTTGATCTAGTTAAATTGATATAAGCAGAGAACGCTCATTTTGATCTTTTAAAAATAATTTTTAGATGAGCTTTTATTTTTAGTGAAATTTTTATACTGGGGTTTTTATTGCTAAATCCTATTTAAGAGTGTTGTAGGTTAAGAAGTCCATAAAAGAAATTCATAACTCACTTAGCCCTATGTATTTATACCTTTATTCCATAAGGTCATTTTTCTTGATTTACATTATTTTCTTAAACTTTTATACCCTTATATTTAATATTGATATGCAGTAACTACACAATACTATTTAATATTGATATACATTAAACCGAACCAAGTCTTAATGTTGATATCTGAGAGGGTAATTTATATATAAATTGGGCTGAACTGGGTAATGAGCCGTTGTGGGCCACAGTAAGAAGGGCGGAGTAAAAAGGACCTTGGCGTTAGCCCGGTCCCCGAAAAGGCCTTGTTGTTATCCGGTCCAAGAGAGTGTTACAGACAACTCGTTCACCACACTCAGAGTTAGCCTGGTCGTGGCATGTTGCGATTAGCTCGGTCAAAACCTTGCTATTTTTTAACTCGGTCTAAACACATCATGGTTTATAGAGGAGAAGCCGAGGTAAGAGTAATGAATGGAAGAAACCGAATTGGCTTTAGTTCGGTCTACTCTGTGACTTAGCATAGCCATCCTTACCTCAGTTATATTGGGTTCCGACCATGGTAAAACCATCTCACTTGGTTTAAGTAGTGAGGGGAGCGTTGAAGGATAGACATTATCTTTCATAAGTATGACTCCTATGAGGACTCTACATGGAGGAGTAAGAGTCCTACTTGGATTGTGCCACGCGAAACCTATAAAAGCTCATAACATCACCTATGGAGAGGTAACACAACCTTGATTCCCGAACACGCAGAACTTTTTGTCTATTTGTCTATTTTGCTGACTTAGGCATCGGAGAGGTATCCGGCACACACCCGCCGGCTAGCTCACGTTTGTGTTTTCAGAGAATAAAGCGACGACGTTTGGAGGAGCGCGGACTTAATCAACAGGATTATACGAGAAGGTTTATTTCTTTCCCGTACAATTGGCGCCGTCTGTGGAAAAATCAGACAAAGAACAAAACCTCTTGATCAAGTTTCCCTCGCTAGTTGAATGGCACACAACAAAGATTTGCCACAGTCCGCCATCGACGGACAAACCCCAAAGGGGGGTGGGAGGCGCGAAGGATTGCCCTCTATCCCTCCCATGGCGGACTTAGAGCCCCAACAACAGAATCCCCGGAGGGATGCAAGGGGGAGGCAGAACAACAGCCCCCGTCGCTCTCACTCACAAAGTCCTAAAAGGCAAAGGCGAAGAATCGACCCTCAAGCTCTGGAGGATCGCGTAAAAGAGCAAGATGAACTAATAAGGAAGATGGCGGCAGACATGGAGGCCATGAAGCACCAGATCAGGGGAAAATGGGTGGCGACAAGAGAGGGGCGCAAGGGTAATACGCCTCCTCGCCACTCAGAAGATCGTGGTAGGCATACCACGCCATCGCAAACAGAAAGTAAAAGCCTCAGGACAGGCGACACTCAATCAAGGATTTCCAGAACTCGTTACTCAAGGTCTGAGAGAACGAGATCATTGAGGTCTTACACTGAGGGAAGTACCTATCGGCCCTCATATACGCATCAGACATTATCTAGGCAAACGGAGTTGCCTAGATTGTCCGATTTACGGACAGTGCTTGAAGAAATGGCGCGACAGAAGGAGGATGCCAGGGCACGCGACCCGCACAGAATTTCAGCCCTTCAGCGGTTGGCTCCTCGGACGCATGGAAGCGTCAAGGTTGGAATGCCAATACCGCGCCTTACCTACAAACCAACAGATAAAGCATTGGCAAGACTACATAGCTCGCCGTTCGTTCTGGCGATTGAGAACGCACCATTACCTTCAGGCTTCATCCAGCCTAAATTTACCACGTACAAAGGGAAGACAGACCCTTACATGCACCTAAGCCACTTTCGCCAGGTTATAGCAGTGTACCGGCGAAACAAAGCTTTGATGTGCATCATATTCCCATCTAGCCTTGGCGACCTAGGTTTAACCTGGTTCAAAAGGCTACCAGAAGGCAGCATAGCCTCCTGGGCGCAATTAGCGGAGGCGTTCGTGACAAGATTCAGAACGAACACCAAGACGCCAGTGGAGATTGATCAGCTACTCTCCATTGACATGGGCGACAAAGAAACATTGAGGTCCTACAACGGTCGCTACTGGGAGACGTTCAACCAAATAGGGGACTGCCCCACCAATCTCGCCATCGCACAATACAAAAGAGGACTTCTAGTCGGAAACAGATTGAATGATTCGATTACAATGACTCCACCCCTCACGATGGAGGCCTTGATGGAGAGAGTGCACCAACATATTCGGGTAGAGGAGGATGGTGCCCGTGTCAAGGCAAAATCTGGTGCGACAGCAACACCAGAAAAGAAGACTACGGCAAAGGTCAATACAGTAGAACGTCAAAGCAAGAATGGACGAGGCAGGCGAGACAACGAAGAAGACTGAGATAAAAGATGGTTGAGAGTCTGCACTGCCATTACTACGGTATTCAAGAAACCAATCTACCAAATTCTCAGTGAGATACGCGATGAACCTTTCGTCAAATGGCCAACTAAATTGGGAGAAGCACAGAAGGACTACGACGAAAGATCTCGGTGCACTTTCCATAAGGAAAAGGGGCACTGCACTGAAAACTGCAAGCCGTTGAGACAGCATCTGGAGGAATTAGTGACAGCTGGTCACCTAGACCGGTACATAGAATGAGGGACGCAGCCAGTCCCCCAAAACCACGACCACCCAGACGGAACACCGACCGACGCCCACCTCAAGGTGTAATAAACGTAATACATGGGGTATTCGAGCCTGAGCGAGTATGTGAGCTCAGGAGCATGATAAAGAAGGCTGAGCACTTAAGGAAGGTATTAAGTGCGCAGCTCACCATTAAAAGGAAAAAAACAGAGGCCACGAACGTCATGTCTTTTTCAGACAAGGACTTAGAAAGGATATATTGCCCTCACAACGATGCACTAGTCGTCACTCTCCGCATCAAGGATTACGACGTCAGGCGAATTTTTATTGACCAAGGAAACTCATGTGAGATAATGTACTATGAAACTTTCAAACAGTTGAAATTGAAGGACAAAGACTTGGCACCCGCCGTATTTCCCCTGATTGGGTTCAACTCAATGCCAGAGTGGCCAGTCGGCAAGATAATCCTCCCAGTCAGAACAGGAAGCATGACTAAACAAGTGAAATTTTAGGTATTGAAAGTACTCTCCACTTACAACATAATCTTGGGAAGGACATGGCTGCACGCCATGAGAGCGGTAGCGTCAACCTACCATCAAGTAATGCGTTTCCCCAATGAAGCCGGAGTAATTAAAGAGGTCTATGGAGATCAAATTATGTCCAAGCAATGCTTCGTCACAGTAAATGGCAGCCGAGCTGCCAAGGGGTTTGTTCAGATGGTAGAAGAGCCCAAAAATAATGAATTTTTTGCGGATGTTGGCAAAGCCGCTGAACAGAAGGCAATGGAAGACTTGGTATAGGTAAGAATAGATGAAAAGAACCCGGATAAGTTCTTTTTGCTTGGCTCATCTATGTCCAGCACTGAGAGAATAGAGGTCATGGAATTCTTAATCTTTAACATCGAAGTGTTTGCCTGGACGCCGTATGACATGCCTGGTATTGACCCAAGCTTCATCTGTCACCAATTGAATGTCCACCCAACTGCCAGACTAGTTATACAGCGCACTCGTAGATCGGCACTCCACCATGCCGAGATAGTAGCAGAAGAAGTAGAAAACCTACTAGAAGCAGGAGCTATCAGAGAGGTGCACTACCCCAGATGGATCTCCAATACAGTGGTAGTGTCTAAAAAGAATAGAAAATGGCGTGTCTGTGTGGACTACAAAACGGTCAACAAGGCGTGCCCAAAAGACAGCTTTCCTCTTCCATGGATAGACCAACTGGTAGATCTGACGGCAGGACACAACCGTCTTAGCTTCCTCGATGTGTACAAAGGCTACCATCAGATCGCTATGTATGAATCAGACCAAGAGGTCACGTCTTTTACAACACCAAGAAGACTGTACTACTACAAGGTCATGCCCTTTGGCCTAAAGAACGCAGAGGCAACATTCCAACGGATGGTCACCAAGATATTTGAACCATTGTTAGGCAGAACAATGGAGGCTTACATCGACGACATGGTGGTCAAGAGCAAGGACAAGAGTGAACATCTCAAGGACCTAGGTGAGATGTTTCAAATCCTGAAAAAACACAAGTTACGCCTTAATGCATCTAAGTGTGCGTTCGGCGTAGGATCTGGCAAATTCCTAGGCTTTCTAGTAACCAACCGTGGCATAGAGGCAGACCTCTCTCAGATCAAAGCAATCTAGGATCTAGAGAGCCCAACTTAGTAAAAGAAGTACAACATCTCACCGGTATTGCAGCCATGCTAAACCGATTCATAAGTCGGTCGTCAGACAGATGTCGACTATTCTTTCAAGCATTGAAGGCCAAATTTCAGTGGGATGAAGAATGCGACCGTGCCCTTGAAAGTTTGAAAGAATACCTGTTTTCTCCACTGCTGCTAGTGACCCCAATACCTGGAAAAGAACTATTTTTGTACCTGGCAATCTCACAACACACAATTAGCTCAGTGTTGGTCCGAGCGGAAGGAATCCAACATCTACCCATCTTTTATGTCTGCAAGACATTGCTGGGCGCAGAAACTAGGTACTTACCATTGGAAAAATTGGCCTTAGCCTTGATGATGGCATCAAGGAAGTTGTCGCACTACTTTCACACCCACACCATAATCGTCCTCACAGCTTTCCCATTAAAAGCTTTGTTTGAGAGAGCGAACTTTTCTGGACGAATCTTGAAGTGGGCAGTGGAGTTGGGACAATTTGACATCAAGTTCCAACCCAAAACCTCAATAAAAGCCCAAGCCTTGGCAGACTTTGTCGCAAAATTCACCCCAGGAAGTCATCATATCTGCCTAGTTGACCTGACTGATATAACCAAACTAGAGTTAGAAGTTGACACCGGAATAGCGCAACCCCTGGTGCAGGATACCCAATTCGACCCTAAGGCAGACCAGAGTAAAGTAAGGGAGACAGAAGCAAACCATACTACACCAAGTAAAGACTCACCAGCAAATGAAGACTTGGTACAATCAAATAATGAGGGGTAAACAACAAGCATGGATTTCGAAGAAAACACCAGCAACACTCTTGATCCCAAGGCATCATCTGATCTCTCCACTTGCTAGAAACTGTTCATTGGAGAGATGTGGAAGCTCTTCGTGGATGGAGCGTCGAACAGGCACGGTGCAGGACTAGGCATAGTCCTCATCTCACTAGATGGCCTAATGGTGGAGCAAGTAGTCAACCTTGGCTTCCTAGCATCGAACAACGAAGCAGAATATGAAGCACTTCTGGCAGGCTTAAAATCAGCATCCTACATGAAGGCCACCGAGCGAATGGTTTTCAGTGACTCACAGCTGGTGGTAAACCAAATTTCAGGTGACTACGAGGCAAAGGACGACAGGATGGCTAAGTACCAAGAATTAGTCAGAAAAAAGATCAAGAAATTTGAAGTAGTGCGGATAGAACAGATTGGTAAGGAAGAAAACAGTAGAGCAGACGAACTAGCAGGCATTGCTTCAATGGCAGATACATCCGTCCCACATCCGTTATTGATTGACTACTTACCAAGACCAAGCATTGAAGAACCTGAGGTAGAAGAAGTATGTTGCGCCGAACTAGGCCCTTCAGGGATGGATCCCATCATAGCATTCTTAAAAGACGGCGTTCTACCGGAAGAGAAGAAAAAGGCCAACAAAATAAGAGCAAAGTCGCAACGATTTTGGCTCTTCCCATCAATGGCCTTGTACAAGAAATCCTTCACAGGACCTTATCTAAAGTGTGTCCATCCCAGCAAAGTTGAAGCGTTCTTGTTCGAGATACACGAAGGCGTATGCGGAAGCCACCAAGGAGGAAGATCATTAGCCTATAGAGCCGTTTCGCAAGGATATTGGTGGTCATACATGCAAGCAGATTCAGAGAAGTGTGTCAAGAAGTGCGAGAAATGCTAGAAGTTCGCACACCAAATACACCAACTAGCCAAAGAGCTCCTATCTTTAACTAGTCCATGGCCCTTTGCAATGTGGGGCTTGGACATAGTCGGACCACTTCCAGCAGCACCCGGCAACAGAAAGTTCTTTCTCGCAGCAACAGACTACTTCACAAAGTGGGTGGAAGCAGAAGCACTAGCATCAATAAAAGAGAAAAATGTAAAGAAATTCGTCTGGCAAAATATCATCACTCGGTTTGGCATACCGAAAGCTTTGATATCTGACAACGGCACTCAGTTCGACGGAAAAATTTTCAGAGGATTTTGTGAAGAATACAAGATAGAGTTCTATAATTCTACACCAGCATACCCCCAAGCGAATGGCCAGGCAAAAGTATCAAACAAAGTCATCTTAGATGGATTGAAGAAAATGTTAGAGAAAGCAAAATGCAAATGGACAGAAGAACTTCCTCATGTTTTATGGGCTTACCGTACCACACCGCGGCGATCAACTGGAGAAGCACCATTTTCATTGGCCTATGGCATGGAAGCAGTAATCCCACTAGAAGTGGACCTCCCCACAATTAGAAGTGAAAATTTTGATCCAGACTTAAATAGAGAGGCCATTGCATTAGAGCTCGACCTTGCAGAAGAAAGAAGAGAAAGAGCACTGGTTCGCATCGCTTCATACCAGCAAGAGTTGTCCAGAAAGTATAACAAGACAGTGCACCCAAGGCAATTCAAGATTGGAGACTGGGTACTGCCCAAAGTAATGGGAAACACCGTGGTACCCGGAGACGGCAAGTTGGGACCCAATTGGGAAGGACCCTACAAAGTGGTTGGATTAGCAGGAAAAGGGACATACCACTTGGAAAATGCAGGCAGCAAAGCCATCCCCAGGCCATGGAACACTGTCAATCTCAAATTATTTTATTTTTAACTTTTTTGTTCGTAATTTTCTTTTTTCTTTCTCAATAAAACAAGTAGTTTCTTTTTCAGTATAGCTGGTTCCTTTCGTAAAAGATTGTTTTAGTGAGTTAGGAGCACTGTAAGCATAGTTGGCCAGAAAAACTAACTTAGAGGTTGGCTGGAATAACCAACACCTCTCCTAAGCCCAGGATAAAGATCCAGGCCGCAGGACATTTGGCTGGAAAAATCAAACACTTTACTCTAGGTTGGCTGGAAAAACCAACTTAAAGTGGATGGCTGGAATAACCAACACCCCTCCTAAGCCCAGCATAAGGATCCAGGCTGCAGGACGTTTGGCTGGAAAACCCAAACACTTTACTCTAGGTTGGCTGGAAAAACCAACTTAGAGGTTGGCTGGAATAACCAATACCTCTCCTAAGCCCAGGATAAGGATCCAGGTTGCAGGACGTTTGGCTGGAAAAACCAAATACTTTACTCTAGGTTGGCTGGAAAAACCAACTTAAAGTGGTTGGCTGGAATAACCAACACCCCTCCTAAGCCCAGGATAAGGATCCAAGCTGCAGGAAGTTTAGCTGGAAAAACCAACACTTAGTCCTCTTTAGCCGAGATAAGGATTCAGGCTGAAGAGTGGTTGGCTGAAAAAACCAACACTTTGTACTTTTCAACCGAGATAAGGATCTCGACTAAAGAGTGGTTGGCTGAAAAAACCAATACTTTGTACTCTTCAACCGAGATAAGGATCTCGACTAAAGAGTGGTTGGTTGGAAAAATCAACACTTATTGTTCTTCAGCCGAGATAATAATCTAAGCTGAAGAGGTTGGCAACTATGGCTTGATAGATTGGAAAGCTAAAGACCGGGATAAAGTATCTCGGCAAGAGAAGGTTATACTTTATTCAGATTACAGTTAGAAGGCAAGTACCAACATGGAAGTAAACCGAGATAACAGTTGGAACAAAAGAGGATTTCATTAAGTGCAAATTGAATACACAAAGTGGGACCTCAGCCCGGTTACAACTTCTCATCCAAAAGCAAAAATACGAAAATACAGAGATTAAGCAAAAAGGTCATCTATTTCCGCGTTAAGATCAACTCGGAGCCCGGTCTCATCTGGTAGCCTGGTCTCATCTGGTAGTTCGATCGTCAGATCTTCAACCAGTGGCTCCAACTGAGTTGGTTGAACAATAGGTTTATTAACAACAGGGGTATTGTTTGGCTTGGTCTCTTCTTCGTCATGCTCAGCTTGAAGAAATTGTTGCTGAATAGCAGCGGCGTACTCCGTCATCGAACCCAGGATAAAATACGGAGGAGGGTTGAAGACCCCCGGTCTCTGGCCCATGAACGAGCTGTGCCACGGCCGCCCTCCATCCGCATTTAAAGAATAAGTCTTTGGCCGCCTCATATTGCTTAATGTAAAAAGCCTCCCCTTCCTTGAAACCGAGGTTCTTCGCATCCTCCAGCTTCTTTTCAAGCTTTTTTATTTCGGCATCCTTTTTCCCTTCAAGCTAGGCTAGCTCGCACAAATATTTGCCTTTTATTACGGCCGCAGCCTTTTTTTTGTCTACTTCAGCCAAGCTAACGAGATCGGCCAAACGACCATTCTCGGATCGTAGCTCGGCTATCTGCTTCCTGGCCTCTTCTAGCTCGGCGGTTTTTTCAGTTACTTCGGTCATAGCCTGCCTTGTTGTTTTTCGAAGTTCCAGCACTCGCTTGTAAGTGATATGGTTCTTCTGTATGGCCTACAAAATGATGGAAAGAAACTTTCTAAGTACGACCGAGCATAAAGTTGCAAGAATTTGAAAGATAAGCAAGTGAGCTACTTACCAGCACCATGGATTTTGTGGACGAGCAAAGGGCCTTAAGCTCGATTAGGTGGTCATGGTGCTCCATGTCAGATGGAAGGCAAACACTATTGGCCAGATTGAATGCCATTAGGTGATTTTTTTCAGCGACCACTGAATCAGTATCCCATATAGCACGATTCTGAAAAGTGATTTTAGGAGCCCACTTGGAAGAGTTAGCTCGGTCAGATGGGCTTCGTGGAGCGCTTGGTGGAGGAATGGTATCCTCTTCATCAACAAGGCGTGGCTCGATTGTGGAAGTCCGAGCACGCTTGTTTGGACGAGATGAAGAGGGTTGATGGGTTGGTAAGGCCACCACGGTCTCTTGAGGTTGGCTTGCTGGTGGTACCTCGGCTTGGTTTGTTTCAGTCAGAAGGGCCCTCACGGCTCGTTTCTTAGCCATCTCTTGCTCAGCGGTTAGATGAATCAATCTGATTTGGGGCAAGTTTGGGTCCGGTTCAGGAGAGGCTTCCAATAAGAAGTCAGTTACCTTGGTCTTCTGTTTCCTACTATATCGGTAGGTCGGCTGAAACTCCAATAGCTCGGTTCAACTTCGGTTGGGATATCGTAGGGCGGTGTGAAGTATATTCAAGTTGGGGTAGCTATATTGGGACTTGAAGAAGTTCAAATCTGCATAAAAGAAGACGGTTAGAGCGGTTTAAGATGGAAAACCGAGATAAAGAAAGGCGTAGTATAAAGCCGAGGTAACTCTACCGGCTACACCTTTGTTCCAATTTATTCTATCACCAGGGATTTGGGCCTATTGATCCTCAAAATTTCCAAATACCCAGAGGAAGTCATCATCATTTACGTCTTTGTCCGGGGTATCTTTTATTATTTTTTCATGCCGGCATCTTATTCTTAAATAATAGACCCATCCATCTTCGGCGGAGCCTATAGAATATTGATGGAAGAGCTCGGCTAAACCGAGATTAAGGCCAGCCCGGTGGTTTAGCTCAGCAATACCATTTATTATGCGGTAAGAATTGGTGGAAAGTTGGGTTGGGCAAAGGTTGGTCTGCCTAAGGAATTCACAGAGAAGAGGCTGTGCAGGGAATCTTAGTCTGGTTTCTACTATGGATAGAAAGGTAAAGGGAACGAAGCCGTGTTTTCCCCATGGTATGGTGTCCAGGTCGGCTAAAATGAGATGGACATCATCAGGGATGTTATAATTCTTTCGGAATTCGGCCATGGCACCTGGTGAGTTGACTAAGAACCTATACTTTCCCATTTATGGTTTAAGTTATAAATAAGTTAAACAAACAATGTTAGCTCGGTCGAAGTAAGGTGCTGAGTAGCTCAGTTGAGCGCTCAAAGGCGTGCATGGGCAACCTAAGTCTGCAAAGTGAAAAACAAAGGTGTTAAGCACAGATCACTGGATTGTGCTACAAAAAACAAGGGCAAGATAAATAAAGTCCTAGCTCGGCTACATAAAACGCTATCAATTTTTAGCCCAATTGAGCTTTTGAGGCAACACCCTTAGTTCGGTTTGAACTAAGGGAGCTGGTTCAGTCCCAGGTTTTAGCTCGGTCGGTGGTTAAAGCTATTAGGGAGCAATCTTTAGCTCGGTCTGAACTAAGGGAGCTGGTTTAGCCCGGGCAGCGATTGAGGTTCTCTAGCATGGTATTACGCAGATCTAGTACGGTTCGATAGCTCGACTAATTGAATCAAAAGGTGGTTTGACTTGTTAAAATTACTAGAATAGCATGAAGTGTTAGTTCAGTTGGTTAGTCTGGCTAGACTGACATCAACTACAAACAACTTCCTAGTTCGGTTGCATTGTGATTTTGGATCAAATGCAGTGTTCTACAGATTGTTTCGCGAATACTAGTGGTTCTTACAAGGCTTTTCCCAGGAAAACGGAAGCAAACATGGCATGTGTTTTGAGAAAATATGTATATACAAATGCTACGCGTCTATACAAAAGGAAAGCAAGAGAGGGTTGAGGTACTTACAATTCGGGGGAAGTTTATCGAGGCCCCAAGAGCAGCAACAAAAACACAAGCCACATAGATGCAGAGTTGAGGCGAAATGGGAACTCAGAAGGTAGAGAGAGAAGGAGATGAATAGTATAATGATTGATTCAAAAACGAAGGATTTGTTTTGTGTAGAGGAAAGGACAAAAAAAGGCGGGACTGTTTAAATTACGCGAAGTACGAAGACAGCGTGACAGCTGCACTGGGCTAATAAGAGTGTGCCACGTGTCCTAGGAATGAGAAACGATTCAGTTGTGGCGATTGAAGATACGTTTTGACCGGGCATATTTAAGTAGCCCGGTGTTAACCTAGCCCGGTTGGAATGCTAAAGAATTTAGTCCGGTTGGAACGCTAAAAGTTTTTAGCTCGGTTGGAATGCTAAAAGTTTTTTAGCTCGGCTCATAACAAGTAATCCCTATCATGCTGTGCAGATGGAATTAAGGGGCAATTGAGAGGGTAATTTATATATAAATTGGGTCGAACTGGGTAATGGGTTGTTGTGGGCCACAGTAAGAAGGGCGGAGTAAAAAGGACCTTGGCGTTAGCCCGGGCCCCAAAAAGGCCTTGTTGTTATCCCGGTCCAAGAAAGTGTTATAGACAACCCGTTCACCACAATCAGAGTTAGCCCGGTCGTGGCATGTTGCGGTTAGCTCGGTCAAAACCTTGCTATTTCTTAACTCGGTCTAAACACATCATGGTTTGTAGAGGAGAAGCCGAGGTAAGAGTAGTGAATGGAAGAAACCGAACTGGCTTTAGTTCGGTCTACTCTGTGATATAGCATAGCCATCCTTACCTCAGTTATATTGGGTTCCGACCATGGTAAAACCATCTCACTTGGTTTAAGCAATGAGGGGGGTGTTGAAGGATAGGTATTATCTTTCAGGAGTATGATTCCTAGGAGGACTCTATATGGAGGAGTAAGAGTCCTACTTGGATTGTGCCACGCGGAACCTATAAAAGCTCATAACATCACCTATGGAGAGGTAACACAACCTTGATTCCCAAACACACAGAGCTTTTTGTCTATTTGTCTATTTTGCTGACTTAGGCATCGAAGAGGTATCCGGCACACACTCGCCGGCTAGCTCGCGTTTGTGTTTTCAGGGAATAAAGCGACGACGTTTGGAGGAGCACGGACTTGATCAACAGGATTATACGAGAAGGTTTATTTCTTTCCCGTACAATATCTATTACACACAAAAAATTAAACATGGTTTTTTATTGATTGTCATTATGTTTTGGTAGTTCTCATATATCCAAATGTTGACTGTACATGATGACGTGAATATCCATATCAGATGACGTGAATGCGAATGTTCACATCAGATGACGTGAATGTTCACACTAAAACATGTGAATGTGAATACAAATGTTATTGTTCATAATGTTAATATCTATATTCCAGAATTCATGTGAACATTCACATTCATATGTTTTAGTGTGAACATTTACGTCATATGTTATATTCAAATGAAAGTTGAGGCTTGTGATTGTCACGTCCCACTTTTTATTACTCGAAGTCATTACCAAATTCATTAACTTAATTCAATTTCAAGAATAACATGCGGAAATAAACTCATACATTCAATTTGTAGAAGTGATTAACAATACTCTCATTCGTATGCAAAGTAAGTATTACATGAACATACTTAATAAATTGCCCTTGGGCTTACATCACTTAAGGTACAAGGAGAAGGGTGTAACCCTTTTACAACAATGGCATTCCGCCAACATAACTGAGGCCCCGTGGCCAGTAAATAAGTAGATCCAAATCTTGCAGCTCAACCTACTTAGTACCTGAAAAACATTCAACAACGTGGGATGAACATATAGTCCAGTAGGGATCTCAACATGGCCCTCAACAATAACAACATACAGATAGCTATGATCATGAATACCCAATCTCATACTAGGATAGTAATGTGACAGTTTATACAAAACATGCATAAGTATGAACTTTTCTTGAAAACAACCATTTCAATCAACGCCATAGGCGATTCAGTTTTCTTTTCTTTTTCATTAATCCCCGTTCCCAATCTTTCATAACACTAATAATGCCTTAGGAAATAATTTCACTAAGCCCACAACTCTCTTCCATTCTCCGAACAATCACAGGTATCCCTTTTCAAAATATGTATATATTCCTTTAAAAGTATCTGTTTTCCTTCACACTTTCCAAAAGACAAATATGACATTTTGGCTTCTTCCCGATACAATCAAATCTATACATGCATTGTTATAAAAAGAAATAACAACTCACCAACATGCATAAGATAAACCAATAAGGCAACTCGGCCCCTTCAAAACCGTAATCAACACAATCCATGATATTCCCAAACACACTGAAATATCAACAACAAAACTTTGCTCTACTAGCCATGTGCGTAGTAAGGCAAAGATACACTTCTCACAACCACATACCAGTTTACCAGGCGCTAGATGGAAGGGTGTGGTACCTTAGATTCTCAGCGCATTCAGTTCTCCAGTCGCTAGCTGGAAGGTAACGGTACCTTTGATTATCAGCGCAGGGTATAACACCAACAATCACAATGCAACAAGGCATAACCAACATGTATAAAACATACATATAAACTATCAAGATACCAACAATGTGTTAAGGTATATGAACACACAGGTGTGTGGAGTCCATCCCCTATCTTCTCATATACACTGGAGTACAACCCCTCTCTCCTCCCTAACAAGTATACATATATAATGTATCTCAACATTTCATCGCATAAGATGTTCAATCAACAATGGTGTAATGCATACACGACAATTCAACGTAACCGTGACATCCTCCACCGATGACCAAGGACAAAACCTCTAGATGCAAATATTGTACATCTATTAACAGATCCAATTATCATGAGATCCCAAACCCATCAACAACCCAAGCATGGCAACTACAAATTAATTTCCCCCAAATATGTGCACTCGACATGCATGATACAACAATTCAATTCCCATCTTTATTTTCTATGACTCACATAGAGTTAAAGTTTCATTCGTCACTTTCAAAATCAACTTTCATAATTTTCCAAATCAACATGTTCCACCACTTATTCCAAAAACACTTTTCTCATTTCCCCAAAATCAATTCCATTCCTTTCATAACCTTCCAAATTAATTATGCAAATTAAGTCATAATTATTAAGTTAGGGTTTTTCTCCCTCTTTCTCAACATTGACCAAAAAGGTTCAATCATCAACAATAAACAACAAAGACCTCATTTGAGACCCAAAATACACAAGTATTTGCCCAAAGAACAAAACCCCTTTTTTTAATTTATCTTGACACATATAAATTAGGGCTTTTCTATATTTCAACAACAACATGCTATTTCACACCATACATGGTCCAATGAACAACCAAAGACAATAAATCCATTTTTATCAACCAACTCTAGGTTTCCTCATGATTTTCAAACAATCCCAACATAGGTATGGTTTTCATGCAATACAAAACTACCACATGTCTATCTATAGACGAAGTATTGAAAAAGAACAAGGAAATCCCTACCTCGAATGGAGAACTCAAATAGAGAAGGTGACCCGAAATCAAAGTGCTCCAAATCCCAAATTTCTTAGATCACAACGAAGCCCTCGACGATCAACACATTTCTTACAAAGGCCCAAGGTGAGGAAAAAACTCTAGCTAGATCAATCCTAAGAGAGAAGTTAGGTTTTAGAGTGAGGTGCTCTCCAATGGAGGTTTTGAAAAAGTAAGAGAGAGAAAGGAGATCAAAAAATGATCAAAAAAGTGATTTCACGGACTGATATAAAAACAGGTCCGCTCGAGCGTACAACTCCCTGCTCGAGCGTCAGACACAGGTTCACGCTCGAGCGTCCAAAGATCCGCTCGAGCGTCGGATGCACTCTCCTAGAATTTTCTGCAAACGTCCAAAATGCTGAGAGAAGGAAATTCACGCTCGAGCGTCCAAATTGCCGCTCGAGCGGAGAGGCAACAACAAAAGCCCGCTCGAGCGTCAAATCGCCGCTCGAGCGGAGAGACCAAAGCCTGGACAAAATTTCTAAGCTTTAAAACACAACCAACTCATTCCCAACTTGCCCAACACAACCCAAAACTCTAACACAAAGAGTAAGGGATAGAAATGAGGATAAAACAACAACGAATCTACGGAACCGCGTCCTGATTACAGTTAAACAACAACAGGGAATACCGGGATCGCTATAGTGATTGTGTAATTTGATGCAATGTTGATGTGAACTTTGACATCACCTTTATCATAACGTCATCTGATGTAATATTTACATTCACGTCATCTTATGTGAACATTCACATTCACGTTCACGTCATCTAATGTAAACATTCACGTTATCACGTACAGTCAACATTTTTTGATGCATGGGGAACTACCAAAACATAATAATAATCAATAAAGAACCATGTTTAATTTTTTTTGTGTAATATATATCAACATTAAATAGTGGTCTGTAGTTAATACATTTTTTTAGAGTGAAGATATAATGACAATCAATATTAAATATTAGCATTAATGGGGGCAGGAGAGATTTAGGGTATTTTGGTTTTCTTACCTCAAATATGATCTAATGGAATAGTAAAAAAATATATATATAGGTTGGATGAAATAAAACTCTTATAAAGGGGATTTATCCAAAAAAAAAAACTCCCCTTTTTAAATACACCAAATCAAGATGCATCTAAAAACTAAAATAAACGGACTAAAATTTTTTTTTTAAAAAAATACTAAAAATAGATTAAAAAATAAAAAATAAAAACTAGAACAAAAACCTGTGTGCATTTTTGTTTGAATTTTGGTTAGTTTTTAGTATTTTGTTTTTTTAAATATTTTAGTTAAAAAAATTGACTTTTTATATGCATTTCTAATCTTGTCTTGATGTATCTATAAAATAAAATTAAAAAAATTGACTAAAATATGAAGAAAAAAAAATCAATAAAAACAAACGAAAATCCGTTTAAAAATAATTTATGAAAATTGTAACTAAACAAAGCGTAACGAAAAATAATTCAGATGGCTTAAGCCAAAAATGGTATTAATTATCCGTCATTTGAAACCAAGGGACTCTAGTCATATTAGCTAATCATTTGACCACCAAGTCTCTTATAAAAGAGAATTAGTCAAATTAGCTAATCATTTGACCACCAAATCTTTCCTAAAGGAGAGATTTTGAGTAGAACCTCAAGATACTAATCTAATAACTAACCATTAATTTTTGCCAATAAAAAAAAAATTATCCACCATTTGATTCACATATGGATGGATAAGAGCAGCTCCCGTGGTTTTGTTGTTTGGCAATAATAAACGCATATCTTGACGTGTTGATTTTCATCATAAGAATTATAACAAAATTCTTTTTCCCTCTCAATCCTACAATCAAACATGCAATGCAATTAAGGGTTGCTAAATGCAATCTACCCAAACTTTTTGCAACACAGTCCACTCATCATAAAATCTATTATTTCTACTGATTTTTTTTCAGTATGAATTTCATTTCACCCACTATCTAAAAATTAATTCTAACTAGTAGGAGCAGACACATTTGAAGACCCTGCCAAGAAAGAAAAAGAGCTTCTATTTACATACCCTCATTTAATTTTGTGTATATCTTTCTTAATACACATAGTTAAAAAATTAATCTCAATTTATTTTACTTACTGCACACACCTTTTATTCCACATCTACCCTCAAATGTAAATCACACACACACACCCAGAGCCCCAAAACCGCCTCTCACACACAAACCCCTCAGGCCCCAAACTCATCTCTCACACTCACACACCCATCTCTCACACTCTATTTTTCATCCCCAAAAGCTGCATCCATCCATTAAAGACATCTCATTGAAGCATTGAAGATATCTCACGTGAATCATTGAAGGAATTCTTCACATTTTGATAACTTAAGTTAGTTTACTTATTTCAATCTTCGTTGTAATGTGGGGTTTGTTTTTACCATTTTCAAAATGAAACCCACCGAAATGAGCAATCTGTTCCTCATTCAGAATTGATTTTTCGAAAATAAACAACTTGTTCGGAAGTAGCATTTCGAAAATTATCATTTATTTCGACGGTAGAATTTCGAAATTTTTTTATTTTTTCGACATTCAACTTTCGAATGTATTTGTTTGAATAGTGTGTGAAGTTCATAATAGTAATTTCACCTAGGAATAAAATTATAATAAAAATAAATATCATTAAGTGTGTGCACAAAGTGAAATAGGTATGTGCAAATAAAAGCTCCCAGAAGGAAAGATGAATTCACACTTGCATAGGATAAATACCCAAACAACCCCGTGAATCCACAAAGAGAGCCATACGGCATATTTGGTGCAGCATTTCTCAAACTAAAATTGATATTAAAAAAACATAGACTGTGTTTGGTTAAGCTTTTCAAACTCAATTTCACCCTTTGGTTTGAGTCATGTGTTAGGTCACAGTTTTTAAAAATTGATTCTACACCCATTTATGAAAACATGTCTACCCGGTCATCCTCCCGGACGTTTGGTGATTGACCAAAATAATGTTCGATTTTTATTTTATTTTTTGCACCTGTTATTTTAATATTTTAAATAAAAAATATTTTTTGAATTTTTTTAAAAAAAATTATGAGTTTTAAATAGAATTTTAAGTTATGTATTTGGTTATGAGTTATAAATTTTTTAATCAAATATCATATGTCACATCACTCAATTCAAAACTCTTTTCAAAACTCATACCCAAACAAATTTTTTACACTCAAATCATAATTTCAAAAATCACAAACTCAAAATACAACTCTATTATCAAATTATAATTCTAAAACTTTACCAAACGCTACCCATATTTTTCAGACTGCAATCAGCAATTTAGCTAAAATAACCATCAATACTCTTTATTCAAGAAAAATGATCATTTGAACACTTGGAGCAGTTACTAAATTAATGCAGCCCGGTAGTAAATTCCAATTTAGCATATATGGGTAATTAGTTAAAGAAGTACAGCTTACAAGTTACAATTAACAAAGAAAGTTCAAGCTGAAGATAACTAAAAAGGAACAAGAGGAGGGGGAACCCAACAGTGATACAGGTAATAATTGTTAAGGAAATAAATAATTAATTTGTTAGTCAACAATTCAACATGGTATCAAAGTAGGCAATAGATCCTTGTGTTCAAAACTCATTGCCACCTAATAATTATAATGTTTACATGTATTTGACCCGCTTACGAAGGAGAGTCCGGTCACACATGAGGGGCGCATGTTCACCATATAAATAATTAAGTTGTCTTTCTCTCTAATAATCTCTCTAATAACCTCTCTAATAACTTAAGTTTTAGATGAGTTGGCAATCAACCATTCAACAAAAACAATAAGTTATCCAAACATAATAAGGTCACTAAAGACAAAAGATCTTGGATGAGATCACTAGACAAAGATTTCAAGCCAACACACCCTATATTTGTTTTGCTAACACCAAATAATAGGTAATTTCACTGCCGACTAACAAAATTAGTAATCTCTAACACTTTCACAAAGAAAAAGCATCCCATTCATCTAATGTAGTTTTTGAATCCTACAATGCTAGCTCCATAAAGGAACCAACTTTTATTGGGGGATACAGTTAGTATTAGTAATTTAATAATCGAGTCTACATCGTAATAGTAATGGACAATGGACATCCTTAATGCATATAAAGTAAGTATACAGTAAACGAGAATCATCAAATATGAAAGAAAATAAGAAGGGGACTAACTGTAATACTAGCTTGGCTCGTTATTGCCAAGATAATGGCCTACTCTTCATGTCCATGTGTAATACATACAGTAATTGACCACAAAAGAATCAAGAGAAAAAGAAACAATTGAAATTGGTCGATATATTCATCAAAACAAATGAAGAGGAAACAAAAGATGAAAGATAGAACCTCTCATAGGTAGTGGATCCCTTCCATGCCTCTCGTCCAAAAACATCCAAATTTTGATACCTAATGCTATATGTTAATCGTTCTTATTTGCAATGGAACAAGATAGCATGATCTATATGTCAACAATAGGCTGTGTTTGACAAGATTTTTTTTTGGATTTTTTATTTTATTTTTTCCACTAAAAGACAAACTTTTTGCGGGAAAAAAAAAAAAAACACATTCAAACAAAATATCACATCCAACTCCATAATCATTTCACTTTTCTCTCACAAACATCACATTCAACCACAAAAAACCTAATTATCTTCTCAAACGCCAAAAAAAATTTCTCCAATAATAGCCTATAATTAAAAAAACCTACATTAAAGCACACTTCCCAAATACCCACTAAATAAATTTGAGAAATGTTAATGACAGCCCTACGTGTGCTTGTAAAAGTGCACAAAATGAGTGAAAATATATTAAAAAATTAAAAAATATATTTGAGAATAATTGAGAAGTGTATTGAATTGTAATTTTTTTGGCTCTCTCAACTTCTAAATCAGAAGCATATGACTTTAATTAGCATGACCCATCTAAGTTTGTACTATATTCATTCTAGCTCAATGCTATTGTAGATTCTAATGTAAAATTCTGCACAAACTAACAAATTTTGAAAGCTAAAAAAGGACCTACTTCAATAATATGATACGAGTCATTAAAAAAAATAAGATTTATTAGTTTGTATAATATTACTCTTTCTTATTTTAAACTATACAACTTTGATAGAGACTCCCTCAATCACCAACCCCCATCACCCCCACACACACGTGGGGTTGGTGATTGAAAATAAATAAATAAATCTGGCCAATCATAGGCCAAGGGGGTCATGGGGTCACTATTTGGAAGGGGCCGAAACATTTTTGTAAACCATAATATTACAAGAGGTAAGACTCCACTCATGGCAGCCTAAGCCAATTGGAATTCAAAATAAGAAAAACGGTAATGCTATGTTTGGTTAAGAGATTTACAAAAGAAAAAAATAGGCGAAATATGAATAAAATATATTTATATTTACCTAGTTTCACATACTTTTTCTTTTTATTTTTCTAAATCTCTTCTCAAATTTTCCAATCCAACACAGTGTAAATGAACAAATTATAACAGAATATGCTTAACACCAAGTAGTAATTGAAGGTGGTATCAAACAAAACAAATTTGAAATTCTTACATGATGAAAGGTCCAGTAACAAAAATTCAAGAATATCAAAATGAATATCAGCTCAGTTGTATAACATGAGAAAACAAGAATGTCCTAAAAATCCAAAACAAAAATGCTAAAATTACCAAATATTCTACTAGAATCTCTAACATAATAAATAGACCCACATGAATCCAAATATTTGATAGGATAGTAATTCATTTGGTCCTTGCATATCCCAAAAATCCAAAAAAATATCAAGGCCAATTCCAGACCTAGAGTGGCTTTCCCATTGAGAAAGAAAGGAATGCATCAAGACAAGCGCACTGAACTTGCTTTTAGGTGAGCCAATAAGCTTCCCAATTGCTCATCCCAACCCATTTCTACTTCTTCACACCATCGATACCCAGAATCAACCATGCCAATCGATATCCTCTTACTAAAACCTCTCTTCTCCGCCGCAACGTGGCAAATATCTTGTGAGCAAAGGTCAGTCGGTGTAGTTACGTCGACGAAAGTGGTGATAATGCGCATGTGATTGTGAAATCGGATTTCGATCCCGTGGACGTACCTCTTATTAAGGGAACCACGTAAAAATTCTTGTGTTGCTTCTGATTTAATTTTTCTGCATTAGTTTTTATTCCCATTGATTGATTTACTTGTGGGGAATCACATATTTTCCCTAACAACTGGTATCAGAGCTTAAGGTTTATTTGGGTTTATTTATTTATGTAAATCAATAGAGGGGAATGTGGGTCGTATGTCTAGCTTCAATGGAAGCAATTAGATAACTTGGAAAACTAAAATGGAGGACCTATTATTTTGTAAAGATTTGTATGGACCCATTGAGGGTGATAGTGGCAAACCCGAGAGTATGAAAGATGATGAATGGAATAGGCTTAATTGAAAAGCCGTTGGTGTTATCCGTCAATGGATCGATGACAGTATATTTCATCATGTTGCTACTGAAACTTCGGCACATGATTTATTGAAAAAATTAGAGAGTCTTTGTGATAGAAAATCAGCCACAAATAAAGATTTTCTGTTTTGTAAGTTGGTTAATTTAAAATATAAAGATAGCAGCCCCATTCCAGAACATTTAAATGAAATAAAGAGTATTGTTAACCAACTTGCTTCTATGAAAATTATTTTTGATGATGAGTTGCAGGCTTTGATGCTACTTTGTTTTTTGGCCGAAAGTTGGGAGACTTTGGTTGTGACAGTTAGTAATTCGGTACCTGATGGAGTTGTCACAACGGGCCAAGTCACTAGTAGACTGTTGAAAAAAGAAACTAGAAGACAATCAGCAGATTCTTCTCATTCAGAAGCATTTATTGTGAGAGGCCGAAGTAAAATAAGGGGGAGGAGTAAGACTCCTCATGGTCGCGATCAAAGCCGTGACAAATCAAAAAATGGTTCTTTTTCAAAGAAAGACATTGAGTGCTATTATTGCCATGAGAAAAGGGCACATGAAGCGGGAATGTCGAAAGCTCGAGAATAAGGAGAAAAGGCGTGACAAAAGTGCGGATAAGAAGCAAGAAGACATAACGGCAGTTACTACCGATGATCTCATGGTCGTTTGTGAAGATGATTGTATCAATTTTGTGGGCCAAGAGAGCAATTGGGTGATTGATTCCGGTGCTTCTTTTCATGTGACTTCTCGAGTTGATTTTTCACTACCTACACCAAATGAGATTATGGTTCTGTTCGAATGGGTAATGAAGGTTTGTCCAAGATTATTGGCATGAGTGATGTTTGCTTGGAAACAAATTTGGGCTGCAAGTTGTTGCTTAAAGATGTGAGGCATGTTCCCGACATTCGCCTTAATTTGATCTCTACTAGGAAGCTAGATGATGAAGGCTTCAACAACAAATTTGGTGATGGAATATGGAAGCTCACAAAGGGTTCTTTGGTGGTGGCTAAGTGCAAGAAGACTCATACACTTTATTCGATGCAAGGAAAAAATTTGTAAAGGTATTGTCAATGCACTTGAAGATGATATTTCTACCGAATTGTGGCACAAGCGGCTTGGCCACATGAGTGAAAAAGGGCTGCAAGTATTGTTCAAGAAAGAGCTTCTACCTGGTTTGAAAGGTACACATCTCAAAACTTGCGTTCATTGTTTGGCGGGTAAACAACATAGAATTTCTTTTCATAAAAATGTTACTTTTAGAAAAGAAAATGTTTTGGAGTTGATTCATTCGGATATTTGTGGTCCTTTAAAAGTTATAACACATGGTGGTGCACTTTATTTTGTTACTTTCATTGATGATTATTCAAGGAAAGTTTGGGTTTTTCTACTAAAAACTAAAGATCAAGTCCTAGAAGTATTTAAGCATTTTCATGCCATGGTTGAAAGAGAAACAGGGCAGAAATTGAAGTGCATTCGATCAGACAATGGTGGTGAATACATTGGGTCATTTGATAAGTATTTTCATAGCCAAGGTATTCGGCATCAAAAGACAGTTAAGAAGACTCCTCAACAAAATGGAGTTGCCAAAGAGGATGAACCGCACCATTGTGGAAAGAACAAGGTGTTTGCTTTCACAAGCTAAATTGCCAAGATCCTTTTGGGGTAAGGCATTGAAGACATCAGTTGATGTGATCAATTTGTCTCATTCCTATCCATTGAATGGTGATGTTCCAGAAAGAGTTTGGACCGGCAAAGATGTGTCTTATAAGCACTTGAAAGTGTTTGGTTGCCGAGCTTTCGTTCACATTCCAAAAGATGAGAGGTCCAAGCTTGATAGTAAGTCAAGACAATGTATTTTTCTTGGCTATGGGCATGATGAATTTGGGTATAGATTGTGGGATCCGATCGACAAGAAAGTCATTCGAAGCCGTGATGTTGTGTTTCTTGAAGACCAAACAATTGAAGACTTTAGCAAAGGTGATCAACCAGAGCCAAAAACTAGTGATCTCATCGACATGGATCCATTTCCTTCATCTTCAGTTGATGATGAAAATGAGGGAGATGTGCAGCCACGTATTAAAGATGTAGAAGATGATGCTAATCCGAATGAAGTTGAGCCAGAAATTAAGAAAAAGCATCCAACTCAAGAACCGCCACCATAACTTGAGTTGAGGAAATCTACAAGGGACCGACAACCTTCAAGAAAGTATCCTCCCAATGAGTTTGTGTTGATTTCTGATCAAGAGGAGCCTAAGAGCTATCAAGAAGCAATTGAGCATGCAAAGAAATGTGATTGAAAAAAGGCCATGGAAGAGGAGATGAATTCTTTACTTGAAAATCACACCTATGATTTAGTGAAGTTGCCTAAGGGAAGAAAAAATTTGAAAAATAAGTGGGTCTTCAAATTGAAGAATGATGGCAGGAATCTAAGGTACAAGGCACGTCTTGCTGTGAAAGGCTTTGGGCAAAAGAAAGGTATTGACTTTGACGAGATTTTCTCACCGGTTGTAAAGATGTCTTCTATTTGGGTTGTACTTGGCATGGCTGCAAGAATGAACCTTAAAGTTGAGCAACTTGATGTGAGGACCACATTTCTTCATGGTGATCTTGAAGAAAAAATTTACATGGAGCAACCGGAAGGTTTTGTGGAGAAATGGAAAGAGAAATTTGTTTGCAAATTGAAGAAAAGTTTGTATGGCTTCAAGCAAGCCCCGCGGCAATGGTACAAAAAATTTGACTCTTTCATGATGATAATGGTTTTTCTAAAACCACTTCGGACCATTGTGTGTTTGTGAAAAATTTCCCAGATGGCAAATTTATTATTCTTTTGCTTTATATTGATGACATGCTAATTGTGGGTCAAGATTTTACCATGATTAACAGGTTGAAATTGGACTTGAGCAAGTCTTTTGCTATGAAAGATTTGGGACCGGCAAAGCAAATTTTTGGTATGAAAATTGTTCGTGATCACAAAGAGGGGCTGATTTGGTTATCTCAAGAAAGCTATATTGAGAAAGTTCTTGAAAGGTTCAACATGAATAAAGCAAAGCCGGTTGGTTGTCCACTTGCGGGTGACTTCAAGCTTAGTTCGAATCAATATCTTACAAGTGAAAAAGACAAAGAAGAGATGTTGAAAGTTCCTTATGCTTCAGCAGTTGGTTCTTTGATGTACGCCATGGTTTGTACAAGGCCGAATATTGCTCACGCTGTTGGTGTGGTGAGTCGTTTTCTCTCTAATCCGGGTAAAGAACATTGGGCAGCAGTAAAATGGATTCTAAGGTATCTTCGAGGGATTTCGAAGGTGTGTTTGTGTTTTGGGGATGGTAAGCCGATGCTTGATGGGTTCACAGATTCTGACATGGCCGGTGATATTGATTTTAGGAAATCTACTTTGGGGTATTTGATGACTTTTGCAGGGGAAGCTGTGGCATGGCAATCTAAATTACAAAAATGTGTTGCTCTCTCAACTATCGAAGTTGAATTTGTTACCATTACGGAAGCTTGTAAAGAAGAGTTATGATTGAAGAAATTTTTGCAAGAGTTGGGTTTGAAGTAAGAAAAGTATGCGATTTATTGTGATTTATTGTGATAGTCAAAGTGCGATTTACTTGAGTAAAAATTCTACTTTTCATTTGAGATCAAAACACATTGATGTGAGATACCATTGGATTCGTGATGCGTTAGATTCAAAATTGTTACAACTCGAAAAGGTTCACATAGATGATAATATTTCAAATATATTGACAAAGACTTTGTCGAGGGACAACATTTAAAGTGTCGAACTTTGGCGGGTATGGTTGATTTCTCCACCTAAGTCGGTAGGGGGAGAATTGTTGGATATACCTCCTTATTGGAGTGTGGGACCCAATTAGTTTTGGAAAAAGAGTTTAATTTGGTTTAGTCTTAATTATAATATATTTTTATTTATTATATTTAATTTATGAAGACCCAATCCAATTTGGAAACAACTAAGATTTGATAATAAACCCTAGATTCACAATATTTTAGGGTTTTGTTTTTGCTCATCCCAAGGTGAAGAGAACAGCTGCTACACATACTCCACTTTGGTGAAATCAATATTTTGGGTGTGTGAACAGTGGAATTAATTTGGGTGGTTCTTTGCTTCGTTTTCGGTGTTGATTTGGTTCGTTATTTTGGATCTTCTACAACTCTGGTTCTGAAGATTTTTGTTCATCTATTTGGTGAGGTCTTTCCTCTTGTTTATTTGGGATTATTTAGAATTCACCTAAGGGTGGTTTTGTGAGACCATTAATGTCTCGTTTGTAATCGTTTGGAACTTATTTGGTTAATAGTGGAATCGGGTTTTGATCCTGTGGACGTACCTCACATTGAGGGAACCACGTAAAAATTCTTGTGTTGCTTCTGATTTAATTTTTTCGCATTAGTTTTTATTCTCATTGATTGATTTACTTGTGGGGAATCAAATATTTTCCCTAACAGGTTCGTTGGTTGTAGGGGTTTGGGTTGTAGTTGGACTCGATGGTTATGGGTTCGTCACTCATCGTTAGGACTTGATGTGTGTGTCTCTCTCTCTTTAGCGAGCTCGATGTGTGTGGGTCTGTGAGGTTGTTGAGTTGAGGGCCTATGTTGTCTAAGGGCATCACAATGAATGTGTTAAAATTGTGTGTTAAAATGTGTATTATATGACAAAAAGTATTAAAAGTGGAATCCAAAAATATGTGTTAAGAGTTTATTAATTTAGTGAGCGAATAGTGAATGAATTGTGGTACAATAGATGTGTTAAGGTGCGTGTTAAATATATATATATATATATGTGTGTGTGTGTGTGTATATAATAAATAAAATAAATAAATAATTTAGTTTAATAAAAAATTTCAAGTCCAAAATTAAGGCCAAGTTTGGCATGTCATGAAAAAGGTAAAAAGTCAAAAAGTCACTATCTTATTTAAGTCACATCATCTTATTTAAGTCACATCACCTCTCTTACACATCACTTCAAACCCAACCCAAACCCAACCCATATTTCATAAAAAGTCAAAAAGTGCACTTATTTAGATCATCCCAAACAACCCTTTTAAATTTCAAGTTCAAAAAAAAAATCCCAACAAGTAAAAAAAAAAATTTTAATTTGTCGTTGATCGGTCAACCGGCCGATCAATCGGTAGGACAAAAAAACACCCCCCTTCGCTAGCTAAAACGCTCGTTGCAGATAACACACATACTAACACACACCATTAACACACACATTAACAGCTTCATTGCAGCCCCAAACAACACCCTCAGCTAGCCAAAACTTGGCACCGGACACACACGGCTTAGTGTGTCCATTATGGATGCTCTAATAGGTTAGGTTGGGTTAGAGCATCCCTATCAGTTTCGTTAAATCATTCCTTTATTTTAAAGGGTTGGAAGTCCTGATATCACCCTATCAGATTCCTTATAAGTCATCATAAATTAATATTTGTTATAGGGACTCTCTATTTATCAAGAGTCACTGTAACTCCGTCCATCTGGATATTCTAAATGAATAATCTGGGCAAAACTTGCTTCACCAGTCATTCACCCGAACGTCCGCCCGGTCGACCTCCTGAACGTCCGACCGGTTGACCACCCACTTCTTGTCCTCCTTATACTACTCGTCCTCGTATATTCTTCTTTCATTTCAGACTTTTTCTACCGCCATTGTCACTGCAAGATCTATTTTTAGATAAAAATTTGAACTTTGTAATGGACACTGCTCTTCTCGATCTTCCAACTTCCCTTGATTAGTCTTCCTCTGAATTTGGAGAAAATCCATTAAAACCCGCAACTTGAAACATATATCTGACCATATTTTTCCAACAGAGCCACTGACAAAATTGTGTTTATCACTAGCATATGAAGAAACCCTTCACCCGAGCTTGGAATGTTGTACAAACTCATCTTTCTCTCTCCTCAAAAAACAAACACAAATGACTCAATTAGAGAAAAAAAAGAACAACAATAAGAAGAAGAAAGCAAATTTGCTTTCACATATTGAAACATAAAACCAACTTGATGTGTAATGATGTGTCTACACTGATTACTTTCGTTTGTGAGTGGTTTAGATTCCATTGATGTTAGCTACAATAAATGAAAAGATTTCTTGCATTGAAAGGTTGATTCAAGCTAGATAATGAACATCATTCTAATTAATCGAAGAAGATGATGAAAAATTGAAAGAATAGAGAAAATATATTTTAATAATATTTTAAGAAAAGAATCGAAAATTTATTGATAGAAATAAATAAAAATATAATTCTTAAAATAAAAAATAAATATTTTAATAATATTTTATGATAAAATATAAAGAAACTATGGGGGAATCGATTATGATCTGCTCAAGGTTGTGTTTAGATTGCGTATCAGAAAAGAAATGATCAGGACCGTCCATCAATGATTGCATTACGTCTTTTCATTGTACAGCACCGCTCCGCATACACATGGGGAAAATTATTTGGTGGTTTGCGGCAAATCCACAAATCTTGCTGAAACCATTTCTGTTTACTGAGAGAGTGAAAAAAAACATCACATCCTTTCAAATCAATTTTAAATATTAAAAAAAAATATTAAAATAAAAAAATATTGAAAGTTTTTTACAATTTTTTTTTATAAATATTCCTAACATCATTCTATTAAAATTTTGGTACTCCATACCTTTGGTACAGGGTAGGATTATACCAGTTCAGGGCATTGGTCACGTTTGATAGAGTTATGGAAAAATGATTATAACTTATAGTTTAATAGTTTATAGTTTATGATTGTGAACATAAGTTGATTTTTGACTTATAAATTAAGTTTCTCCTCTCCCATTCAAAGAATAAGTTGATTTTTAATTTACAAAAAGTTATAAGCTGTATTATTAAGCTAAACCAAACACATCAAAATAGCTTAAATTAAGCTAAAAGCTGAAATAAGCTAAAAATAAGCCCTACCAAACAGGGCCATTGTTTTGTTGATTGGAACAATTCATTTTGTAAAATATTTTTGTATTTTATTTATAAAAAAGTTAGGTTAAGTTAATAAGAAAAATGATAATATATAAGTTTATTTTATAAACTTATTTTATAAATTTAATGATGTGTAAGTGTGATAATTGATTGATAATTAAAGAGAGGCAATTTGGGAAGTAAATAAAAAATAAAAAATTAATTTTTAACTCATTTTTTAGTCACATTACCTCTTACATTTTTTACATAAAAAAAAAAACTAAAAGAACTAAAAAAAAAAAAACAGATTTTAACCATCTTTTCAAAACATCCCAAAATACATGAGACAAAAATAATAAATAAGAGTAATTGATTAATTGATCATAAATTTAAAAGTGAGTCTAATTTTTAAGTTTGAATAGTGTTACTCATTTAATAATTATAATTTAATGTAGTATTTATTACTATTAAAAAAACAACAATTCTATTTTTAAAAATAAATTGCCTACTTTTTTGTGATAATCATTGAATTATTAAAAAACGGAACCGTAATAAATCCTGAGATCCCATGGCCCATTTGTTTCTGGTTATAGCAATCCGGAGTGGATTGTTAGTGAGTAACAGTAAAATAATATCATATTTGCTTTGCAAAGTGAGCTTCGGAATGTAATTTCCTTCAGACGACGAAAGGTCTTAGTGAGCGGATTAGGAGTCTGAGTTGGGAGATGACATTAAAAAATAATACGTTCGGCTTAGTTTTTATTTGGCATTGATTTTTTTAGTTAGTTTTTTTGTGTTGGGACTTTTTTAATTTCGTTTGGTTTGATTTTTTTGAGTTTTGTGAGATAAAAAAATATAATAATTATTATTTGAATGTGATATTTTGTCTTATTGATTTGTATAACTAATTTTATCATTTTATACTTTTTTTAACCAAAAATCAAATGTCAAACAAAGCTTTAGGGTGTTACCAGTCATCCAAGCGGCTCGTTAACCAGCCAAGTATAATTATTATTTTTTTTTACATGTTGGGCAGCACATTTTGAACATTAATATTTAATATTTTTATATTTTTTGTTAAGTAAAAATCATGATTTTATTTATTTTATTATTTTATATAAAAATAATTTTACAATTCACACACTAACTATCATCAAAATAAACATAATTTAGAGGTGTTTTGAGAAGATAGTTAAAAGCTATTTTTTAATTTTTTTGTGAAAGAGGAAAGTGGGTTAAAAGCTGAAAAATGACTTTTAATCCACTTTTTAAAATAACCATTAATCTCCGCACTATCAATCCCTTTCCATCTATCTTGAAAACTGGACCTAAAAGTCTAAACAATACCGGCTAAGAACTGCATTCATGATAGAATTTTTATTGTAACGGGTTCAATACATTTTATTTACATTCATGATGTTATTTCTGTTTTTTTCTTTTCTTTTTTTTGTTTAAAACAAAAATGAGAAAAAATTTAAAAGTGGAGAGACTACCACTTTAATAATTTAATAAGTATTTCATCAATAAATAAATAAAATTTATTAATTTATATAACATTTTTTAAGAACAATGTATATAACATTACTTATATAACTTTTGCATCAATAATTAAATTGTTTCTCTTAAAAAAAATTATACAAAATTAAAAGGACATTATAGATAATTAACAAAAATATAAGATTTTATTATTATTTTATCTATTAAAAATAAGATAAATATACTTCATAAAAAATAGTGGGATTAGCAATCACACTAAAATCTTATTTGATTAACATGATTAATAACCTTATAAATTCATGTAGAAATAATTATTGAATTATTAGTGAAATAACAATTTATTATGTATTCAATTTATTTTATTTTTTTTCCTATTTAAAATTATGATACCCAACCTTTTCAATATTAAAATTTTATGAATTATGTCGGATTGAGTGGTGCTTTAAGAAATTGGTAAAACTTTTTACCGTTTTTTAATCCATTTTACCTTTTTGTAGGTAAAAATTGTGAGAGATGATGTGACCAAAAATGGATAAAAAGCTAAAAGATGACTTTTTTTTTACTTCCCAAAAGACCCCTGAATATACACAATGCATATAAATCCAATTAATAAAATTACAATAACAATCTGCAATCCAGTTAATCAAACATGTCTGTGCGTATCGGATATCGCACTAGATGAAAGTGGATCGGAGTTTCGCATTCAGCTGGACTATCCAAGGAATGAGGTCCCGCAGTAGGAAAAATCACAAGAGCTGCCCCGCCGGGGTTGGCCAGATAACCCCTCTGGTGTGGGAATCAGTAATCAGAGAAGAAGTGTAGTGCCTTCTAAGTACGGAGAGTTGAGTTTTCAGTAAGTAGGGTTTAGATTTCTATCAGTTACCTTCAATGTGAAGTTAATGTAGTTTATATACAACTCCTTGCTTGTTTTCCAAGATGGTTTCATGGAGCACTTGTACTGCCAAGTTTCCTTTTAACATTGCTCAAGGTGGGGGACCATCTGGTAGTTGTCAAAGAGTGCATATACTCATTGTAGTCATGCTGATAACAAACCACATTCCTTTGGTTCAACTGTTTTCCGTGATTCTAGTGTATGGGACCAGCTGAGGTGGCAACTTGCACATGCATACACTCACAGCTTCCACGTTTCTTTAAGAGGTTACCTCAGCTCGGTGCTATTGTGCCTCGGCTCGGCCCTTCGCGAGGCTATTGTTAGGATGAGCTGGCCCATTCAGATATTTGTGTATGAACTCGGCCCACTTTGGTTCTGATGATGGGTTCGACCCATCAGTTCAGCCTGTAGATAGGAATGGCAACGGGGCGGGGTGGGGTCGGGGACTGCCCTCTCCGTCCCCGATCCCCGAAAGTGCCAAATTTCCCGTCCCCGCCCCCAATCCCGGCAAGGAACCCATCGCCACCCCTACCCCCGCCCCTTAACGGGGATCGAGTATCCCCGACCCCGAAAAATCACCGAATTAAATAGCATATTAGATTTTTTTTTTATTCAAAGGAAAGATTAAGCAATTTGTAAAACAAGCTAAAACACATCCATCTAACATCAGTGACTCCGTCATCATCAACATCATCATTATCACTAACAAAAAATAATAATAATAAAAAAAAATCAAACAAATGTTCATCAAAAAATAATTAAAAAAAAAATCAAACAAATATTCATATACAAAGCAAACTAAGTGATCTCCATTTTTGTAGTTGATCTTAAACAGCAAATCAAAGCTCTTCACATTCTCGTAGTTGATCTTCATATGTGCGAATGGACTTCCACAAATAGTTGAAATCGAACCAGATCTGGGGGTTTTGAACTAGATCTAAGGAAGATGGGTGACTGTGACTGCGATGATGGAGGCGATGGACGACGGAGGAGGACTATCGGCGTCAAGGACAGCGATGATAGAGAGGAGGGATGACGGCGATAGGAAGGGGGAAGGAGGTCAGCGGCGATGGGTAGGAATGATAGCAGACAGCGGCGATGGGAAGGAGGCCGATGATCAGCGGTGATGGGAGGAGGGAGATCGGCGATGGAGGGACGACGGCACGCCGTGAGAGCAGCTGCTCAGAGAGAGAAAGAGAGAGAGGTTGGGACTATGAGAGAGAGAAATGAGATGCATGTGAGTAAAAGGCAGAGTCAAACATGTTACATATATAAATGGAGAATATTCGGGAGTTATGCAGGGATAAATCGGGCCGGGGCCAGGGTTGGGGTAGCTATCCCTGTTCCTGGCCCAAAAATAGTCGAGGATTCAATTTTTAATACCATCCCCGGCCCTATGTGGATAATTTTCGGGGAAAACCCGTTATAATCGAGGTTGGGGGATCGGGTCCCCTTCGGGTCGGGGTCAAATTGCCATCCTTACCTGTAGAACGAGTCTTGCAGCTCGGCCTTAGCCCAGTATCGCAGCTAGACTGGCCTTTCCACTGCGAGTTGGGCCCAAGTACTTGAGAATTTGGGTGGACTGTTAGTAATGGAGTTAGGCTTAGTTAGGTTGCCCACATGCTCATCAGACCCATCTGAATTTGGGTTTAGGAGATTGGACCCGGCCCAAGGCTTGGATCCGACCCATTTCTTATTTTACCCCTTTAATGTCCTAAAAATATTAGTTTGAACTGTTGCTATCAAAGAACTATGGATTTCATATATAAAATCCAACCAGAAACAAAATAAAAAAAAAAAGAAAAGAAGAAGAGATATTTACACATAAATTTTAAACCTTTAAGTCCCATTATATTTTTAATAGTCAGAATTACCCTTTAAATGATGATTGTTCATCATTTATGATTATATATAAGAACAGGATAATTTGACATTTATTTTGATTTTTAAAACTTTAGAATATCAATTTTCAAATTGATTTTTTTTTTTAAAAAAAAAAATTATGTACAAAAAAAAAAACTAATTTTTTTTATTTTTTAAAAATTGAACTATTTTTTTTGTATAAAATAAAAATTTTGTGTTTATAAAAGATCATAATGATAAAACTTTGATGCGCAAAACTATAAAAAAAATAAAAAATAAAAATAAAAAAACTGTAAAAATAAAAAAAATTGATAATGTTATCAATTTTAAAATAAAAAATAAAATTAATAATATTTTTAATTTTATTGAATAGTTGAATCAAATTAATAAATGAAAGGACAAAACGTTTAATCTCATACTTTTTTTTGTCAGTTAGTGAAATAATTACCTAAAATACTATTATACAAAATTGATAATGTTCTTAATTTTAAAAAATTTTAAAAAATTGATAATATTTTTAATTTTATTAAATAAGACTTACTAGTTAAAAAAAAATTAGATATAATCTAAATTTTCATAATATTTATAAATAGAATTTTTAGATAATTATTTAAAAAAAAAAAACCACAATGACAAACCATTTTGCAAAATATGTGAGTGTAACATGTATAATAAAATAAAATAAAACTTTTATATTATTGTTTCATGGAAAAGCAAGATCACTAGCACCAATAAGTAATCTAGAAGTCCATTTTAATGGTCACTCAAATTTTTAATTAAATTTAAATTTGATGGAAAATAATTTTTTTTTATTCTAACAGTTTCATTAAGCAATAAATCAAGAATTTTATTTTTCTTTCATCAAATTAAAAATTAATATATCTTTTATCAATTCACTGTTCATTGTTATTGGTGTTGTTGAATATCCACCCGGTCCCCGAATGACCATCTTAAGAAAAAAATCTATAAAAAAAAAAATTATATTAACAGATCGTCCGCCCAGTTAGCCGATCGTCTCAGTGACTTGATGAAACTCCAAAACCCAAGCTTTTACTCAAATTTAGTAAAAAAAATTGATACACCATTAGAAATACTTTAAGAATTCGTTTAAAATGTGAATTGACTTTTTTACTATCTTAACTTGAGACTAAAAAATCTCATTTAGAATAAATTTTTTATTTTTTATATTTTTATAAAAAAATAATTATAATTTAAATGTGACATTCAAAAAAATTCTTTTTAATATTCAAAATGCTATATCTTAACAATGATTCTATATATTCAAAATTTCTAAAAGAACTTTTACACGAAAATTGAGCGAGCTCTGTTGAATTCTCTACACATGAACACAGCCGCACATATACATAGGGCTTCATTTGGTAACTGGGTTTTTTTTTCTTTTTTTAAGTAATTTTTAAATTTTTTTTATTAAAATATGATGTAAAAAAATTAATATATTCAGAATGATATTTTAATTTTTCTCAAAAAAATATATAAAAAATAAAATAAAATCTTTAATTTTTTAATATAAATAGTTAGTTTATTTATTTATTTATTTATTTTTTAATTACTTTTTAATTTTTTAACGAAAATCACCGAACCAAGCCATATACATAGGCCTCGTTTGGCGTAACTGTTAAAACAACTTATAAATTAAACATTCACAGATTATAAATTATGATTTTAATCAGAAATTGTTAATTTGTTTAGTGTAACTATTAGAATATAGATTTAAGTTGTTGAGTAATATTTATTAAATAAATTCTGAAATAATTTTTTCAATTAATTTTTATTTTTATTTGTCTACCTTTCTCATAAAAAATAATAATAATAATCTATAGTTCATTTAAATTTTTTTCTATTTTTAAAAAAATAAAAAATAAAAAAATTTAAGAATATAATTATAAATTAACATGTCACAGCAGAAGTTGATAAGGAGTGAGCAACTTCTCAAAATCAGCTTTTTTAAGTTAAAATAACCTGTTAAAATCAGAAACTGTTTGAAATAAATTTAACCAAACAATCCTAAATAATTTTTTCAAAATTAAAAGTCATAAGTCCGTTCTAAAAAACTGAAACAAATACTACGTCATACAATAAAACAATGAAATCTGCATTCAAAGAATTCCGTCATACAATAAAACTATGAAATCTGCATCAAAGAACTCACTGAACTGAAGGGATCTCTGCTGAATTCTATGAACATAAACACACGCAAATGTATACATACATATTCATGTAGATTTAATCTGCATTCAAAGAGGCTCACTCAATAATCAAAAGATATTTCAATGTCAAACAAATACCAAATGCTCTGATACATTAGTACGCAATATCATAAACTGACAGAGATCTCAAAAGTGCCTGTTCTTATTCATAAGGCTTTAAAAGCACTATTAGTACGCAATATCATAAACTGACAGAGATCTCAAAAGTGCCTGTTCTTATTCATAAGGCTTTAAAAGCACTGTTTGTAGCATTAAACATATTATTGTAAATTGAAGTTATATCTACCTACTGAACAGAACAGAACAGTTCATCGCATGGCATTCAAAAATCTGGCACTCGGAGGTTAAGAGATCTCCCAAGCCTTCAAATCTTTCCCGATAAGGAACGAAATGTATGAATCGACGCAAGCTTGCAAGACCTGCATAGAACTGAGATCTTTGTTGTCCCATTCGCTCCTACCAATCTGATCGTCGAATCTCACGCCTCTGATTCCAAGATACTCCTCTACTATAGTCTCCCTAGACGCTTGTACAAGGCTTCGACCGGTGACCTTCGAAAATGCGTGTTGCCTCAGATCCAGTGGCTCGCGAAACATGCCGAGCGCATGCTTCGAGTTCAAGAGCTTATCGGCGTCGGAGTGGTTCCACAAGCCAACAAAAGTGTTTCTAGGGTTTAGGAGGAAGCGGCGGAGGAGGTTGGGGACGGAGTCGGAGTGAAGGAGCTGGAAGATGAGGCAACGGCGTCCGACGCAGAGTTGGAGAGTGGCTGCGGGACTGGTTCGGTAGCCTGGGAGCCATTGAACGCCGAGGCCGACGACGAGATGGTGGAGGATGCGGCGGCGATGGCAGAGAGTGGTTCGGAGCCATTTGCGGACGACGGAGGGAGTGGAGGTGACGGTGGTGGCAATTCTAGTTCTGTTGAAGTTGATGATGAAGGTTTGGTGGTTTGAAAATGGCAGAGTCGGAACTTCAGTGATGATGGAGGAATCCATTGTCGGTGATGGTGGGAGAGTGTGAAGTGAGGACGTGTATGTGTGGATAGTGCGCTCCCTCTCTCTCTCTCTCGGTGAAGAAGAACCTCAACAGACAGATAGTGGGCAGCGAATGGCAGTTATGATGACAAGGAAATGATGAGGTAGTGGCACTCTATCATGGTTTCTGATGCTGCGTAGTGAAATTCGCGGAAGGCACATTTTGATTAGGATGAGAATGGCAAGGGAATTGGGTTTAGATTGGGATTAAAAAATTTAAAAATGATCAAATAAATTAATTGAGTTAATAAAATAAAATATTAAATTTAAATTATAATTATTTATTTAGAGTTAATCAGTGAAAAGTCAAATAAAATATTAAATTTAAATTATAATTATTTATTTAGAGTTAATTAGTGAAAAGTCTTGTTTATAGATGTTATGGTAGTTCAGGTTTTATTTAAGATTTTTTTGAACTAATAAGTTATATTTAATAAAATTGATAATATTATCAGTTTTTAAAATTTTTAAAACTAATAATATTATTAATTTTGTATAGTAATGTTTCAGGTAATTATTTCACTAATTAATGAAAAAAACAAAGTATGAGATTCAACGTTTTTGCCATTCTACTTCTTGGTTTGATTTAACTATCAAATAAAATCGTAAATATTATCTGTTTTAAAATTGAGAACATTATCAATTTTTTTATCTTTAAAGTTTTTTTTTAGTTTTTCACATTAATGTTCCATCATCTTGTTCCTTTATAAATACAAAATTTGCAGTTTTACACAAAAAAATAATTCAATTTTTTCAAAAATTCATATAATATATATTTTTTTAATTTGAAAATTGATGTTTTAAAGTTTTGAAATTCAAAATAAATGTCAAATCATCATATTCTTTTATAGATAATCATAAATGATAAACAATCATTGTTTGAATGGTAAGTTTAACTATTAAAAATTTTATGAGACTTTAAGGTCTAAAAAATCTTAATTAAAATTTAATGAAATATGAGTTTATAAGTTAGAATTTGTGTATAAATGCCATTATTTTTTTTTCTCTAAAAAAGGTTAAAAAGTCAAAAAATAATTTAACCAAACTAAACTAACTAAAAAGCCAAAAGGTTAGGCTAAAAAAAGTTCTTCCCAAACTAATCCTAAGTTATCGTTTGGCAAGTAAGTTGGGTTTAGGTTGAGACTAAAAAATAAATAAACAAAATAGCTAATAAGATAAAATGTCATATCCAAATTATAATCATTTTACTTTTTAAAAAAAATAAAAAAGTTGAAAAAAGTCAAAAAAAATGTTCTCAAACGAAGCTAAATTAATTAAAAAGTCACCCTAAAAAAGTTTTTTCCCAAACGAATAAAAATTATAAGAAAATTATTTTTTTTACTACTCATGGTAATATGGTGACTAAGCTTCTACTTTATTGCAAAAAAATACAATAAAGTTTAAATTTGTTGTAAAAATAGTTACTTATAATTAAAAAATTTATTTTCTTACAAAATTTTGATCCTATACAATAAAATATATTTTATTTTTCTTTTCTTTTCTTTTGCTTCATTTTCTACTATTTTCACTTTTCATCATTTATTTCTTTATAATCAAACATAGCCTCTGAGATTATAATCTATTTATAAAAGTGATTTTTTTTACAGATTTGTCTCTACTAGTAATTCATATGTGGCCTAATAATAAAATACAATAATTATATAATTATATTTCTTAATTATTTTTTTATATTTTTAATTACAAAATAATTTGACTAACATTATAAATACATATGAAATTCATTCAATTTTGTGTTTAACAATAAAAGTAAAATAAAATAAAAGGCGAATTACACTAATAATTCATGTAGTTTTAGACTTGTATCATTTTGATTCCCAATTTTTTCAATTGTAATATAATTGATTCTGAATTTTGAATATTGTTTCAAATAAAGATAATCAAAGATATTTCTTTTGCAAATGGTCCATTTATTACATGATAACAAAAACAACAACTACCCATTACATTATCATTATCCAAACACATATTAAAATTTGGTGGATAAAATAAAAATGTAAAAAATTTATTGTTTTTATATAATTTTATCTTTGGCGGATAAAATAATTTTTAAAAATTTTAAAATATTTTTTAACATTTATCTTTGTCAAACTAACTTATATTTTTATTAAAATGATTATTTTGCCCTTGAAATGCAATAGCATTATCTTCAATTGTCTTTATTTTGAACGAGATTCAAAATTTAAGATTAAATATATCACGATTGAAAGGTTAAGAATTAAAGTGACATAAGATCCAAACTATAGGAACCGTAAATATAATTTGTCATAAAATAAAATTATAGCAATATTTTTTAATAAAATTTAAACATGATCGACTTCAATGGTATAGTAGATATGACATCAATAAATAAATAAATAATTGACAAATAGTTGTTTGAGATGTGTTATATAAGCGTACTTTTTGAGTTTTTGACTAAAAAAATAGAGAAAAAAATATGTATGTTTGGGATAATTTTTTAATTTTACAAAAAGATATGTAATAAAATATTTTAATAAAATCAAAATGACCATTCTATCCTTGTTGAATTTTTGACATATGGGTAATTGAATTCAAATGGCAAAATAATAGGTGTGTTTGGTTTGATTTTAGGAGATAAATTTTCAAAAAATTTTGGGGAAAGAATTTAAATTTTTTTTGGGTTTGTTTGGTTGTATATTTTGAAAATAGTTTTGGAGTATAAAAGTTTAGAATGATTTGATATTTTGTTATGATTGAGTGGATGTGTGTGAGAGAAAAAGTGATTGAGAATGAGAGAGGAGAAAGAAAAAATGATTGATTGATGTGTAGGAGAAAGAAAGTAATTTTGGAAAAAAATTTCAAAAAATTTCTATCAAACAAAATTTTGGAAATTTTTTTCAAAAATTATGTTTTAAGAGTTAAACCAAACAAGGCCAATAATTTTGCCCTTTGGGCTTCCGTCACAAGCTTCTCCCAAATTAGGGACAGAGGTAAAGAGGGTCTAGGGGGGTCACATGCCCCCGAGTTTTGGATTTTTTTTTCTGTAAACATAAATAAAATATTTTAAATAAAAAAATTTAAAAATATTATTTAAAGTGAAATATCAATGACATTTTTTAAATTATGAAAACAATAATGATTGTTTTGATTGAAAATAAAGAGACTAGCTATAAAAATTTCAATATAATAGTGATATTTATTATAATTGACATGCAAACATAATTAATCTCAATAAATATGTATAATTTATTAGATTGTTAATTACATTTGACATGCAAAGTTCATCTTCTATATGTTTCTTTACTATTGGTTGGTGATATCATATGTCAATGATGACGTAATATTACTATTATATTAAATTTTTACTCGTATTTTGTATAAAAAAATTACTTTATCATTATATAATTTATTTTAAAACTTATATCCATGACTTTTTTTATAGGGTAAATTACAAATACACCCCTTGAAATTTGATTAAAATACGAATCATTCTCTGTGTTTTGAAAATTACATTACATTTATTGAGATTTCTAATTTCATAACAAATCACCAATTTTATTAATAAATTATCAAGTCAATTAACAGTTTTAATGATATTAAAAATATGTTTTGATTAATAATTTACGTAATTTTATAATTGTATAGGAGAGCAATTATGAATTTCATTTTTTTTTATTAATTCTGTCAAATAAAAAATTCTAATAAGGGGGTATTTGTAATTTTTCAAACCACATGGGGTAATCTGTATTTTAAGCAAACCTTAGAGGGTGTATTTACAATTTATCATTTTTATATTATCAATGATACACTAGTTACAAATAACATTATTTTATTTTATTTTTTATCTTTCTTAAAGTCAATCATAAAAGTTTTCAATGTTATAATTAATAAGTGCCCCCTTTGATTTAATTTATTAATTCCGCCACTGCCCAAATGGTGTGGACTTTTTTTTTTTTTTTAACTTTTTAATTTTTTGACTTTTATAGATTATCTCAAACCAACAATTGAAAATTTCAAATGTGCACCACAAATTTTATTTTTTCATAACTAGGTATCTAGATAAATTTGTCCCCATCTCAACTAATTTCAAGATTCTAAAATTAATGATTTGAGAAATTGGAGTGGACTCAAAGTCACAAAATTTAAAATCAAGATAATTTTTTTTTTTTTTAAACAAAGCTATATTGTCACGCCCCCCATTTTTATTACTCGGAAGTATTACCAAATTCATTACTTAATTCAATTTCAGAGATAACATGCAGAAATAAACTCTTCAGTCCAATGAGTAGAAATAAATAATCATTCTCTCATCCGAATGCAAATTAAATACAACAAGAGCATACTGAATAAAATGCCCGAAGGCTTACATCATTTATTTAAAGAATCAAGAAGAAGGGTGTAACCCTTTTACATATATGGCATTCCAACACGAAAGAGGCCCCGTGGCCAACAAATAAGAAGATCCAAATCTTGTAGCACATCGTGCTTAACACCTGAAAAAGATTCAACAAAGTGGGATGAATATATAGTCCAGTAGGGATTTCTACATGATCCTCAACAATAACAACTTACAGATAGCTATGATCATGAATGCTTAATCTCATACTAGAATAGTAATGTGGCAGTTTATTCAAAGTATACATAAGTATGTACTTTTTTAAAAAATAGCCATTTCATTCAACGCTATAAGCGATTCATATTTCCTTTCATTATCTCTTGTTCCCAAACTTTCATAAACAATAACAACTTAGAAAACAATTCCACTAAGCCCATTATTTTCCTCCCATTTTCCATACTCACAACAAATTTTCCCTTTTTCAAAACATACTTTCAAATACCTAATTTTCCTTCACACTTTTCCAAAATCTCATAATAGCATTTTGGTTTATTCCCAATACATTCATATCTATACATACATGCCGTTAATAGAAAGGTGATAACAAATCATCAACATGTATAAAATCAACAAATGAGGCAACTCGGCTCTCCAAAACTGTAACCATCGCAATCCATGATATACTCAGATAGACTGAGACAAAAATAATAATAAAGCTCTACTCTACCTGCCATAAGCACAGTAAGTCAAGGATACACCTTACAATCAAATGACAAGCCATATTTGTAACAACCCTCATACTGTTTACTGATTAATGACTGATTGATTACCGATAATCACCGATTACTATTAAACGGAACTGATAATGACTGATAACTGACTGAGAATTGAACTGATTAAGGTACTGAACTGACTGCCCGAAATTGAAACTGAATTGAGTGAATACATCTGTTTGAATTGCATTTTATCTGTTGACTGTTTGTTTGATCTGTTCGTGTTTTATGTTTAAACTATTAATTGAAGGCCTTATCGGCGGCCGAACCGGAAATTGGTTAGTGTTTTATGATCCTCATAATTAATGTACTTTTATGGTACATTCATTGAAAAAGTGATTAGGTATGATTAAATTAGATTAAATAAGCTAATTAAAGAGTTAGGCTTAATTACCAAATTGCCACCCTTAGTGGCCCACTCAATACACACACTTGAGCCTTATGTACACACTTGAAGAACATTTCATCAGCCATTTCTTCTTGTTCTAGCCGACCTTAGAGAGAGAGAGACTTGAGGAGTTGATTTCATCTCAATTTTGCTTGTGAATTGTTTGGAAATTGAAGAAATTGTTGAGGAGATTGCATATTTGAGCTCCCTCACTTCTAATTCTACACCCAAGGTAGATCATTCATCATCTTAATGGTGTCTTTGAGTTGTTCTTGCATGATTCATGCTTCATTGTAGAACTAAGTCATGAATTGGTTCATTGTTGTTGAATTGAAGCTTAAGTGTTGCATGCATGTACATATATTGAAGTTTTGAGGTGGTAGTTCATCATACCTCACATGCATGTCCATCTTTTGGTCATACTCCATGAGTTCATCTTGTTTTTGAAGGCTTGAGCTCTTTTGAAACAGCATTAAAGCTTTGAAAATGATTTAAGATCATGCATGTCATGTTTGAAGATTGTTCTTGAAAATGATTTGAAATTGGTTTGAAATTGGGTTTGAATTAAACACCCTTGGGCTTTGATTTCTCAAATTGAGCTTTGAACCACGTTATTCTATGTGTTTATAAATTTTTTCCAGAAAATGAGCCCAAGAGGATCGGTTTTGATGCATTTAAACTTGAGTTTGAGCTTGGAGGTGCAATCTGGGTTTTCCAGATTTCGCACTTCCGCTCGAGCGGGGAAAGTTACGCTCGAGCGTGGAATCCGAGCAACCAGCATCTCTCTGCACTGTTTTGCAGTCCGCTCGAGCGTAGGATTGGGCGCTCGAGCGGAGTCATGTCTCAAGCTCGAGCGGGCGTCGAGCGGAGATTTCACCCATCCAATACTTTTACAGTACGCTCGAGCGGAAAATTTTACGCTCGAGCGTGTACCTTTGTTGCATGTCCGCTCGAGCGGGGAAACATGCGCTCGAGCGGGACTCTGTTTTTCTAAAAATGCTTTTAAATGTGCATCTTTGCATCCCCACTCCATTCTAGGCATTCTTAGACCTAGTTTAAGGCATCTTATTGAGGATATAGATGTAGAACACACCGAGGCAAATTAGGGTTTAAGTTGTTACTTTCCCAACTGCGTAGCTTAGTGTGTTCAATCTGTTAACTGTGTAGGGTTGGCGACTGGGGAGACACGCTCTAGCTTACTGTAGCCCGAACTCTGTGAGTAACAATTGTGTAAAGATATGTTCAACTGATATCTTTTGAATACTGAACTGAACTGTTTACTGAACTGGTATTACTGAATGAATGTATGTCCTTTATTTCTGAACTGTACTGTGGCATCCTTAGTACCTACTGTTTACTGTTACTGTTACTGTTACTGTTACAGAGATCTCTGTCGGTTCCCTCGTGGAGCCACTACTGTTTACTGACTGATGGCCATCATTACTGTTCGGTCTTTTAAGACCTACTGTTACTGTTATGCTAATGGATGTACCACATATGACTGTTTACTGTACTGAACAACTGAAATACTGATTGAATTGAACTGTTTTCATTACCGTAAGGACATTCATTCTAAACCTCTTTACGCATTATGTTATTCACTGGGCTTTAGCTCACTGTTTATATATATATGTAGGTGCTCAACCACCAGATCGGAGCTAGGAGCGTGGGTTAGACTCCAGTTTTGTCAAGCCAGCCTTTGTGCCTCACTGCGAGGTTCCGAGTTGCCATGCTATGGCTTTGGGGTGTTTTGTTTGTTTCCCCCGTCTGTCTCCATACTGTTTGGATTACTGTATAGACTGTCAGTTGCTAACTGTACTGTTATCAAGGGATTAGGTCCCTGTACTGTGTGACTGTAAATTTTGTATAGACTGTACTGTTTGTATATGTATGAATGCATGAAAAATCTTTTTGGCATACAGACTGTCACAGCTCATTGGACATTGTTTAATTACTGTATTGGCTTCCGCCAGGCCCTGTACTCTGTTTTACTGTATTACTGTTAAGCAGGCCTTCGGTAATCTCGGATTACTGGCCGGTTACGGTGCTAAACCTATAGGGCCGGGTTTGGGTCGTGACAGAGTGGTATCAGAGCGATACTTACCACGAGTTATACCGCACACACGTGTCCAAATGAGCTATAGGGTGTCCTAGAAAAGTGATTAGGGCATCTCATGAGCATGATAAGTGTGTGGTTATGTTATGACTGAATACATACTAATGTGGTAAACTGTTAAACAAATGACTGCTTATGTTTAAAACTGTTATAATTGCTTATAGTGAAATGGACAATGCAAATGAACCTGAGTCCTCATCTACTGAGGCAAGAATGGAAAGAATGATGGAATTGATAACTGCTAGACTTGAACAACAACAGAACCAACCGCCCCACCTCCTCCTCTTCCGGTACAGCCAGAACCTAATGTGGATGTGAATGATGGGGATATAATTGCTCTTACCCAGAAGTTCAGCAAAATGAAACTGCCATTCTTTTAGGGAGGCCTTGAACCGTTAAAAGTTGAAGCTTGGGTTCTGGAAACAGAAAAACTATTTGAAGTGTTCCCGTGCTCAGAAGCGAATAAAGTACTGTTAGCTACCTTCACCTTACAAGAAGAAGCTAGAAGGTGGTGGATGTTGATCCGTGATACAAATACTGTTATGACTTGGGCTCAGTTCAAGGAGTCCTTCTTTGAAAAGTATTTCCCTCAGTGTGTTAGGGATAGAAAAGTGACTGAATTTGAACAGCTGAAGCAGGGCACAATGACTGTTGCGGAATATGAGACGAAATTTACTGAACTTGCCCGTTATGCACCGCATATGGTGGATACTGAGTATAAGAAGGCCAGGAAATTCGAAGGTGGCCTTAATGTTGCAATCCTTGATCGAATAAATGTCTTGAAACTACCGACTTTTGTGGGTATTCTCGACCGGGCATTGATGGCCGAGTCGAACATTGTAGCAGTGAAACAATCTGAAACACCAACAACCGAATGGCATGGTAAAAGGCAGGGTTTCAAATTCAAGAAAGGCAAGCACAACCCAGCCAACAAGAAACAGAATACGGGGTCGACAACTAGCCCCAGCCAAGGGAGTGGGTTCATACCACCCTGTCCTGAGTGTGGCAAGAAGCACAAGGGGGTCTGCTACAGAATATCTGGAGCCTGTTACAGGTGTGGCAAGGTGGGCCACATGGTTAAAGACTGCCCCTCTGCTCCACAAGCCAGTAGTAAAGCTGCACCAAGCGCAGCAGCATCAACTGTAGCACCAAAGCCTAACCCCAGAGCTACCGGGAAAGAGCCCATGAGGCAGGGCCGAGTGTTCGCCCTAGTACCGGGAGACGTGCAAAATACTGAGACCGTTGTGTCAGGTATTCTCTCTATTTGTACACAAAATGCATATGTATTGATTGATTCGGGGTCTACACATTCTTATGTATCGCATGCTTTCTCACGGAAATTGAATAGACCCTTAGAACCTATGAACTATCTGCTAGCCGTATCATCACCCGTAGGAGGGTCCATGACATGTGCTTATATGTACCCTGCATGTGAAATCCTTGTTGGGGATATGCATCTGTTTATTGATTTACTGCCATTGAACATTGATCATTTTGACGTAATATTGGGGATGGATTGGTTACAAAAATATCATGCCACTATTGACTGTGTGACCAAGCAAGTTGTTTTCCGTCCACCTGGTTTGCCTGAATTTGTGTTTAATGGGAGTGGAGTAGTACCTCCTCCGTATTTGATTTCGTCAGTGAAAGCTGTTAAATTAATTAGGAAGGGGTGTAAAGGGTATCTGTGTTCTGTGCTGACTGCGTCTACTGATGATAGTGTTAAAATTGATGTGAATTGTGTTCCTATAGTCAGGGAATTTCCAGATGTTTTTCCAGATAATCTTCCAGGAGACTTGACGGACAGGGAGATTGAATTTACCGTTGATGTGATTCCCGGAACACAACCAGTTTCTAAAGCTCCTTACCGAATGGCTCCAACTGAACTGAAAGAACTGAAAGTGCAATTGTAAGAACTGTTAGACAAAAAGTTCATCAGACCTAGCACTTCGCCATGGGGTGCTCCTGTTTTGTTTGTCAAGAAGAAAGATGGCTCACTGAGACTGTGCATTGACTACCGTGAACTGAATAAGGTAACTGTAAAGAATAAATACCCATTACCGCGTATTGATGATTTATTTGATCAGTTACAGGGTGCACAAGTGTTTTCCAAAATCGATCTCAGATCGGGGTATCATCAACTGAAGGTTAAACCAGAAGACATTGATAAAACTGCTTTTAGAACAAGGTATGGCCATTATGAATTTTTAGTTATGCCATTCGGAGTCACGAATGCCCCTGCTGCTTTTATGGACCTCACGAACAGAATTTTTAAACCATACCTTGATGACTTTATTGTTGTATTTATCGATGACATATTGATTTACTCCAAAAGTATAGAACAACATGAACATCATCTGAGTCTTGCCCTACAAACCTTAAGAGAACAGAAACTGTATGCTAAACTGTCTAAATGTGAATTTTGGCTTGACCATGTTATGTTTCTGGGGCATGTTGTTAGCAAAAATGAAATTTCTGTTGATCCGCAGAAAATTGAAGCTGTAGTGAACTGGCCTAGACCGACAAATGTGACTGAAGTCCGAAGCTTTTTGGGACTGGCTGGATATTACAGAAGATTTGTCAAAGACTTCTCCAAAATTGCCCTACCATTGACTCAGTTAACTCAAAAGGGGACATCATTTGACTGGACTGACCAAAGAGAATCTGCTTTCCAGGAGCTGAAAACTCGATTAGTGACTGCACCAGTTCTTACCTTACCTTCAGGTACGGATGGCTATACTGTATTTAGTGATGCTTCTCATAAGGGTTTGGGGTGTGTTTTAATGCAGAATGGGAGAGTTATTGCTTATGCTTCCCGACAGTTGAGACCACATGAAAAGAACTACCCGACCCATGACCTGGAACTTGCTGCAGTGGTGTTTGCACTGAAAATTTGGCGTCACTATCTGTATGGGGTGACATGTGAAGTATACACCGACCACAAGAGTTTAAAGTATTTCTTCACACAGAAAGAACTGAACATGAGACAGCGGAGATGGCTGGAACTGATTAAAGACTATGACCTACAGATATTGTACCATCCCGGAAAAGCCAATACCGTTGCCGATGCATTGAGCCGGAAATCGATTGGAAACTTAGCCTGTTTGCTTACAGGACAGAAAGAGTTGCTTTGTGACCTTGAAAAATCTGAAATCGAAATTGTTTTACGAGAACAAGGTGGAATCTTAGCTGCTATTTCTGCTCAACCGGCGCTGATTGAGGAGATTAAAGAGAAACAGCAACTGGATGACTTCTTGAAAAAGATCATCGAAGAAAGAGAATCTAAACCGAGACCAGGATTCAAATTTGAGAATAATGTACTGAAATTTCAAGAAAGACTGTGTGTACCAAATGATACTGAGCTAAAAAGAAGAGTTCTGCAAGAAGGCCACAATTTGAAATTGTCTATCCATCCGGGGAATACGAAAATGTACCAAGATCTGAAATAGAATTTCTGGTGGCCAGGAATGAAGAAAGAAATTGTTGATTTTGTATCCAAATGTCTTCATTGCCAACAGGTCAAAGCTGAACATCAACGACCTGCCGGACTATTGCAACCCCTACCCATATCAGAGTGGAAATGGGAGCATATCACGATGGATTTTATCGTTGGATTGCCTCGCTCCAGAAAAGGTATGGATTCAATTTGGGTTATTGTTGATAGATTAACCAAATCTGCTCACTTCTTACCTGTCAAGACAATCTATAATGCGGACAAATTGGCTGTTATCTATATTGATGAGATTGTAAGACTGCATGGAGTGCCTGTGTCTATTGTTTCTGACAGGGATTCGAAGTTTACATCGAGGTTTTGGCAAAGCCTACAAATTGCACTGGGTACTGAACTGAGACTAAGTAGTGCCTATCATCCTCAGACAGATGGCCAATCAGAAAGGACCATCCAAACTCTGGAGGATTTACTGAGAATGTGTGTCCTTGATTTTCAGGGAGACTGGGAAAGTCATCTGCCATTAGTTGAATTCGCCTACAATAACAGTTACCATTCGAGTATTGGTATGGCGCCCTTCGAGGCATTGTATGGCAGAAAATGTAGATCTCCGATTTGCTGGGCAGAAGTTGGAGATAGGCCTTTGCTTGGGCTCGAGATTGTGTATGAAACAACTGAAAAAGTGAAACTGATACAGCAGAGACTGAAAACTGCACAGAGTAGACAGAAAAGTTATGCAGATGTCAGAAGACGGGACAGAAAGTATGAAGTGGGTGATCACGTTTTTGTGAAAGTGACACCAATGAAAGGTCAGACTCGTTTTAGAGTCAAAGGCAAGTTAGCGCCGAGATATGTTGGACCGTATGAGATTATTGAGAAAATCAATCCGGTGGCGTATCAAGTTGCGCTTCCTCCTGAAATGGAACACATGCATAATGTTTTCCACATTTCTATGTTAAGAGATTATCTCCGGGATCCCTTCCACATAATAGAGCCTACCCACGTAGTGTTGAGTGATGACTACACTTACGAGGAACGACCTATACAGATTGTAAACAAACGAATCAAGAAACTGAGAAACAAGGAAATCCCATTGGTGAAAGTCGACTGGCAGAACCATGGTGGTATGTATGCCACTTGGGAAAGGGAAGATGACATGGCTAAAAGATATCCTGAACTGTTTCCACTGAACCCTGTTTTCTTCCAGAATGAAGGTAGCTCGAGTTTAGAGGACTAAACTCTTTATAAGGAGGGGAGACTGTAACAACCCTCATACTGTTTACTGATTAATGACTGATTGATTACCGATAATCACCGATTACTATTAAACGGAACTGATAATGACTGATAACTAACTGAGAATTGAACTGATTAAGGTACTGAACTGACTGCTCGAAATTGAAACTGAATTGAGTGAATACATCTGTTTGAATTGCATTTTATCTGTTGACTGTTTGTTTGATCTGTTCGTGTTTTATGTTTAAACTATTAATTGAAGGCCTTATCGGCGGCCGAACCGGAAATTGGTTAGTGTTTTATGATCCTCATAATTAATGTACTTTTATGGTACATTCATTGAAAAAGTGATTAGGTATGATTAAATTAGATTAAATAAGCTAATTAAAGAGTTAGGCTTAATAACCAAATTGCCACCCTTAGTGGCCCACTCAATACACACACTTGAGCCTTATGTACACACTTGAAGAACATTTCATCAGCCATTTCTTCTTGTTCTAGCCGACCTTAGAGAGAGAGAGACTTGAGGAGTTGATTTCATCTCAATTTTGCTTGTGAATTGTTTGGAAATTGAAGAAATTGTTGAGGAGATTGCATATTTGAGCTCCCTCACTTCTAATTCTACACCCAAGGTAGATCATTCATCATCTTAATGGTGTCTTTGAGTTGTTCTTGCATGATTCATGCTTCATTATAGAACTAAGTCATGAATTGGTTCATTGTTGTTGAATTGAAGCTTAAGTGTTGCATGCATGTACATATATTGAAGTTTTGAGGTGGTAGTTCATCATACCTCACATGCATGTCCATCTTTTGGTCATACTCCATGAGTTCATCTTGTTTTTGAAGGCTTGAGCTCTTTTGAAACAGCATTAAAGCTTTGAAAATGATTTAAGATCATGCATGTCATGTTTGAAGATTGTTCTTGAAAATGATTTGAAATTGGTTTGAAATTGGGTTTGAATTAAACACCCTTGGGCTTTGATTTCTCAAATTGAGCTTTGAACCACGTTATTCTATGTGTTTATAAATTTTTTCCAGAAAATGAGCCCAAGAGGATCGGTTTTGATGCATTTAAACTTGAGTTTGAGCTTGGAGGTGCAATCTGGGTTTTCCAGATTTCGCACTTCCGCTCGAGCGGGGAAAGTTACGCTCGAGCGTGGAATCCGAGCAACCAGCATCTCTCTGCACTGTTTTGCAGTCCGCTCGAGCGTAGGATTGGGCGCTCGAGCGGAGTCATGTCTCAAGCTCGAGCGGGCGTCGAGCGGAGATTTCACCCATCCAGTACTTTTACAGTACGCTCGAGCGGAAAATTTTACGCTCGAGCGTGTACCTTTGTTGCATGTCCGCTCGAGCGGGGAAACATGCGCTCGAGCGGGACTCTGTTTTTCTAAAAATGCTTTTAAATGTGCATCTTTGCATCCCCACTCCATTCTAGGCATTCTTAGACCTAGTTTAAGGCATCTTATTGAGGATATAGATGTAGAACACACCGAGGCAAATTAGGGTTTAAGTTGTTACTTTCCCAACTGCGTAGCTTAGTGTGTTCAATCTGTTAACTGTGTAGGGTTGGCGACTGGGGAGACACGCTCTAGCTTACTGTAGCCCGAACTCTGTGAGTAACAATTGTGTAAAGATATGTTCAACTGATATCTTTTGAATACTAAACTGAACTGTTTACTGAACTGGTATTACTGAATGAATGTATGTCCTTTATTTCTGAACTGTACTGTGGCATCCTTAGTACCTACTGTTTACTGTTACTGTTACTGTTACAGAGATCTCTGTCGGTTCCCTCGTGGAGCCACTACTGTTTACTGATTGATGGCCATCATTACTGTTCGGTCTTTTAAGACCTACTGTTACTGTTATGCTAATGGATGTACCACATATGACTGTTTACTGTACTGAACAACTGAAATACTGATTGAATTGAACTGTTTTCATTACCGTAAGGACATTCATTCTAAACCTCTTTACGCATTATGTTATTCACTGGGCTTTAGCTCACTGTTTATATATATATGTAGGTGCTCAGCCACCAGATCGGAGCTAGGAGCGTGGGTTAGACTCCAGTTTTGTCAAGCCAGCCTTTGTGCCTCACTGCGAGGTTCCGAGTTGCCATGCTATGGCTTTGGGGTGTTTTGTTTGTTTCCCCCGTCTGTCTCCATACTGTTTGGATTACTGTATAGACTGTCAGTTGCTAACTGTACTGTTATCAAGGGATTAGGTCCCTGTACTGTGTGACTGTAAATTTTGTATAGACTGTACTGTTTGTATATGTATGAATGCATGAAAAATCTTTTTGGCATACAGACTGTCACAGCTCATTGGACATTGTTTAATTACTGTATTGGCTTCCGCCAGGCCCTGTACTCTGTTTTACTGTATTACTGTTAAACAGACCTTCGGTAATCTCGGATTACTGGCCGGTTACGGTGCTAAACCCATAGGGCCGGGTTTGGGTCGTGACAATATTCTCCAGACACAAGCTGGAAGGTAATGGTATTGTAGACATCCCCGAATGCCCTGGGAGGATGAGTCCCGTTCTGTTCATTTGGGCTCACTACAGTTCGAACTCTCAATTTGTCACGGTTCTAAATCTGAACCAAAGAGTCCAAATCCGGTAAATCGTTTTGAGAAAATAGATTTTTAGAAATAAGTGTCAAACATGGACTGCTTTGCTTGATACAGAGTCGTCACCTAAATATTTTTTATGGGGAAATTTAGGAAACCCTGACTCGTTGCCTAAGGCCATGTGTCCGTCATCACCAAAGTTGCCTTGGCTCGGGAACTTGGGTACGATTGGAGAAGGTCAGCTATGAGCACCCCCGCTTACCCGATCAAAGATCGGCCTCTACTAACCATGATATCTTTTTTTGCAAAAATATTACGTGTCCTTAAACGGTTATTAGCATAGAATTACTATGTGATGCGTGCAGCAAAACAAGTATAGACTGGGTCGCTTGAATTGGAACAAAACATTTCATGTTTGTTTTGAAAACTGTTTGCTACCCGCAAGTAGGCTTACAATGCAGATTTTGCCACCTTCAGGTGGACTTAGAAAACATGATTTTGCCACTGTCTAGTGGGCTTAAAACTCGCATCCAATGCATTGTCCCAATTCAAATAACCCAACCTTCACCCACAGGCATTCAGGCAGTTATATCACATAAGCATATAGCCTCATGGTAAGCATGCTAATATGGCAACATTCATACGCATGCAAGATGCTAAAGCATAAGAGCTTACCTAGTACTCCAAGCCAAAACAGAAACTAGTTAGTAATCAAATGCATGATCCTAGTTCATGTTAAGATGGCTAATGCAACAAATACAGAATGTAACTAGAATAGGCTCGGCTAATCTAAGAATGGCATATGATGATGCCACAGCTAACACGAATTCAACTTGGAATTGAAATATAATGCAGTTAGTATGATGCGCCGAGCCCGGTGCATGCAATACAGATGGATGGATGCACGCATGCAAAGCATAAGGTATGCTAATTTAAATATGTCCTAATACTAACCATTGAAAGCTAGTAAATAAAAAAGGAAGAAAGACGTGGGGTTGGAAGACATACACAGACTCACGCACACTTATTACACAATTGCCCTCACTCGGAGGGTACGAATAAATATTACACAACTAAATGAATACTACTAAATTAAATATTACAGAACTTCTAATTAATTAACGAATTAAATACAGAAGGAAGGTGGCCGCAGCCCTGCCTCGGAATGCGTGGATGATGCATGCTTGACTTGCCTTGCTCGGAAACCCGCACCATGCCACTATTGCCTCTGTTTACACTGCTTTGCTACTCTCAAAATTGTGAAAGTTTCCAAAACTGCTTTGAGCTTCCTTCTGAGTGCTGTGGAGTGCCACCGGCCAGAACAAAAGGCCACCGGCCATGGGAATGGGATTATCGGCCAAATCTTGTGTCATCGACTGGACACTGATGGCCGGTCGGCACTAGAGATGGCCGGTCGGCCATTTATTCCTGCAGAATCCTGCAGTTGACAGCAGCAGAGGGCACGTAGTGTATGGCATGAAATTTCAAGCAAATGTGTGCATGGCCACTCTCCTAATCATGTTATGGACTCAATAGGGTGTGGCCCTCGACTCTCGGACCATTAATTGCGCATTTCGATGCATGATGGCCTAAGAGGCCAAGTTTGCCATTCGATGTAAATGCATACAACAAAACACGTGAATGCCAACAACCTATCATGTTGAGATCAAGGGCACGACAATCGAGGAGTGAGGCGCGTTACATCACTTCAAGTACAAACGCATCCCATTCCTTAGATTTGGTTTGACACCCCAAACCAAACCTAATGCCATGTATGTATATCATATTTAATGCAAAATGATGCAACTTAATGTAATGCAATACGAGCATGCTAGCCTGATACAATGCAATACTACCAAGACATGCAAGCTAATCTGATGTCACATTAGTATGCCAAGTGTGCAACAAGGTCATGTGATGCCATTAGCTAAGCAATATGCAAAAATGAAAACAAGATATAATACAAGCATGCAACTAATGTAATGCAATATACATCATGCCAAGTATGTAATTATGTACAAGGGTGGTCTTAAATTGAAATGGGAGGCCTCAGCCATGCCCCAAAACAGTGGCCAAAGATGGTGCAAAAGAGCACCAATTATGCATGCAAACGCACACAACAAGGTTCATCATCTAAGCACGGAAAGGGACAACTCTAGGCATACTCGAAGGCGATATACATGGACGTTAAACACTCATGTTAAACTCTGAAAAGCATGCGAAGAATGATGCCAAAACATGCTAGGGAATGGGTGCGAAATAGAATGCATTCAAGACCACAAAAGAGAGCATTGCCCAACACCTATCCCAAGCAAACATGGTATGGACTATGCAACCAAAAGCAGAGTTACAATGCACCAAAACAAGTCCCAAAACCCACTGTTATGGTAGCTCGAATGACTCAAACACATAGGCATGCACAAAAGTCCAAACATGGAGCATGAGACCACATCTCTTCAAGGCATTGAAAGGAGAACAAATGTAAGCATGTAAGCACAAAACATGGACTGAAATGACATAATAAGTGATTCCAAATCAATGAAATAGCCAAGGTAATGCATGCTAATGACTCACACACCCGATGCCAACATGCTAGAATGCAAAGGGACTATACAAAGCATGAAAGGTATGACCAAATCAATGCCTAACAAACCTCAAGCATGATGAAACATGACCAAAAGCTTCACAAAGCTAGGCAAAAACATGAGAGCATGGTAGGCTAAATGCATGATGCACTTCTAGGCAAAATAAGGGAATACAAAGCAAGTATATTAAGTATGCAAGGGGCCCTTAATCCGACCAAAAACAGAGATATAATATGACCAAATAACACCCAAAAACCTCTGAAATGAAGCCAAAAGCAATTAAGCATACATGCTACTCTTATGAGCCAAAAATGCAAACAAAAAGAGAGACAAAGAGAGAGGGGTGTCCCTCCCCTATGCAAGAATTCAAGACCCCTTCTTCACCACTGAAAATCCTCTGGATTTCAGTGGTGGGAAGGCCAATACACAAAAGGATTCAAAGCTCAACAAAGAAGGTACAAAAGGGCCAAACAAGGCCTAAGAGAGGGAGGTCGACCTCCAACACCAAAGTGTGCAAAACTAAGAACAAACTACACTTTTAGGCCCTCAAACACGCACAAATCAAGAGAGAGGGGGAGATATAAAGAGAGAGGGTGATATATATCAGAGATATATGTAATTAGGTCTGGTTTTGCTGAACCCCTTCAAAGGAGGAGGAAGGTCTCCTTAAATAGACAAGGCAAAGTGTCAAGCTTCCAAGAAAAGCTAACAAAAAGGGTCAAGGCTTCCTAAAGAAGCTAAGGAAAAAGGGGCCAAGGCCTCCTTAGGAAGCTGAGACAGGTGTTCAAGCTTCTTGAGAAAGCTAAGACAAAGGTCCAAGCTTCCCTAAGAAGCTAGACCAAAAGGGTGCAAATGGTGCAATTCCTCCATACACGTGTATGGAGGACAGGCCTGTGTACTCCAGCTGACACAGCTGGCATGCAAAATACCTGAAAAAGGCAAAAAGGTGGTACCGGCCAGAAACGGAGTCCATCGGCCAAATACATGGTCAGCCGACCACACAAAATGCCGATACACCTGAGATAAGTGCCGGCCGACCAAACATTTGGTCGGTAGGAAAAAGGAATGGCCGGTGGCTTCATGCCACGGCCGGTGGATTTCAGGGATGGCTAACAAGCCTCTTCCCACCCTCAGAAGCACAAAACACAAGTCCCTGGTGCAAAACCAAGCACAGAACAGACAAGTTAAGAGATCTTGAGGAAAGGTGTGCGGCCGAGGCCTCCAAGAACTCAAAACGAACACGAACATGGATGATCACCGAGCGTTCAAACAGTGACGTCCAAGTCTTGAGGACGGTCAAAAATGGGGTGTCTACAGTTGCCCCTCTTTGACAGAACTCGAAAGTCATAACAATGACGAGAGTGAGTGTCAAAGCCCAGAGACGGCCCATTTTTGACAAGGCCGAAGACTTAGACAAAGCATACAAGCTACAGATAAAGATATGCGCCTGAAGGCAGGGGCAAAATGCAAGAACAATGCACAAAGTCGAGCATAACTTATGATCATGCAAAGAAAGCTGTAACGAAGCATATACATACAATAAATGTAACAGTTTAAGCAGTCTAATAATAAATCCAACTACATTACAATGCAGAAAAGAGGTAAGAGAATTATGTAATTCTCGCTACGTTTCACACGGAGAATATAATACCTGTCCGGTTTGTCTGGTTGCGCCAGCCTCAAATGAACCGTACATACAATATCGTGCCTGTAAGATAAAGGAAACTTAATAGGTACAATATTGTTAGCAGTATGCGTAACAACGCAATTGAAAGTGCGTGACAACGCAAGTTGAATAGGGCGCATAACAATGCGATTTGAAATAAGCATAACAATGCTATGAAGGCACAAACACATGTAAGTAAAGAACACGTGACAACGTGCACAATGCGTGAAGATGTAGACACATGTAAGTATAGCACACGTAACAACGTGCACAATGTGTGAAGAGGAACTTGACCACATGTGAGTAAAGTACGCGCGACAAAGCATACGATGTGTGTAGAAGAAACTTGAACACATGTAAGTAAAGCATAACGCGACAACGCATGCAATGTGTATAAAAGGAACTTGAACGCATGTAAGTAAAGCATAACACGACAACGCATGCAATGTGTATAAAAGAAACTTGAACGCATGTAAGTAAAGCATAACACGACAACGCATGCAATGTGTATAAAAGGAACTTGAACGCATGTAAGTAAAACATAACGCGACAACGCATACAATGTGTATAAAAGGAACTTGAACACATGTAAGTAAAGCATAACGTGACAACGCATGCAATGTGTATAAAAGGAACTTGAAATGTGCGCGACAATTACAGTCAGAACAAATCAATGCAATACAGCATAATTGAAGTGATTTGTGGAATTCGCAAGATGTATAAAAGGATGCGAGGAAGGATACTCTTTGCGCGCATCGAGCATCACACACAGAAGACACGGCTTGAGGTCAACTCGAAGGTCTACCACTGTTCTAAAGTGCACTTTCTTGCACTGTCTTGAGTAATGAAGGTGCCAAACCACATAATTGACCCAAATCAGGGCGCGGTATGTGCATTGTCTGAAAAAAGGGGGGTTACCGGTATCAATCCCAATACTCTGCTGCTCTGCTCCTCTCTTTTGCTTTACTTATCTTTTTTACCGGCAGTTTAGGCACATTGCACTGCCTCAGGCATGTTTTCAAAACTGTATATCTTTGGAAAAGACATGATGGAAATGAAACAGCTATTTCGTTCAAAAAGGTGTTACATTTGTACTTTCTATGCATCGCATCGCATTGCATTACATAACAATGTAAATGAGGTTAGGATCTTTTGATTGCTTGAAAAGTAAACGCTTGCTTCGTAATAATCAGGTAGTGAACCGACTTACAACTCGATAAGCCAAAACAAAGAAACTTGATAAGCTAACCAAGTACGAGTACAACTCGATAAGCAAAAAAAATACTTAAAGAGAGTGAAATACAACTCGATAAGCAAATATACAACAACTCGATAAGCCAATAGGCGTGGCTCCGCAAAATCAATCACTAAAGACACTGGAAATGGAACCAGTCACAAGTTTTCAGCATTTTCAGCAGATGGACAACTCTGAGGATAGGAGGGAAGGCCACCGGCCAAATAAAGAGGTCACCGGCCACAATAAATAGCCATCGGCCATTATCACTAGCCGATTGGCCAAACATGGTGGTTGGTCGGCACTATTTATGGTCGGCCGGTCAAAAATTGGCAAGAACCACCAGAATGTTGACACCTGTCCTCCACCCACACCTTATCCTCTACAAAAGGCCTCAGCTTTGTAGTTTTTCTCAATTCAGCACTGATTTGCTCCAAATGGAAGAGTTTTTTGCACAGAATCTCATGGCTTGGATTGCCAACTTGGACGGCTCGGAAAAGTTGAATTTTCGGGGCTTCGACATAAATGCACTATTCACTCTGAGTCATACCCCGCTGCACTTTCCGTTCCTTCATGCCGTGGCGACATTTTGGAACCCAGTAACACATGTCTTTAACTTTGGCGGGCAAGAGGTGTGTTCTACATTCGAAGACTTCTAAGTTTTTATGGAATCTAAGCGGAACGAAGAAGTTCTGTCTCAGCTTCGCTTTGGCCACGCCCAAGCCTTAGGGCGAATGTGTGGACTTACTATGCACGACGCTCGATTTTTGATTTGTGATGAAATGCTGGATATTCCGAGTTTGATTTGTCGGTTTTCTGATGCCGGTGACCGCGGTGACCATCATTGGCAAGACTTTCGGCGACATGCCCTTTGTTTGTGCATGCTATCTCATTTCTTGTTTGTCTCGGGCTCCGGAGGGTCTAGTATCCGGTTGATCGAGGTTGCCCAAGGTTTGAAGGAGGGCAAAAGCTGCATTGCCATGACTCTGGCTGAGACGTTGATGGGCTTGGACGCTTTCCATCATCGAGAAACGACCAAATTTACGGAGAGTCCACTACTGCTGCAGGTACTTCCCACCAAATCTCACATATGTATTGCTCACATCACTCGGCCCTTAGGCTCGATTTTTCTCACAAAACCCTTTTCTCACTTTTCTCTCATCGTACATCTCTCTATTCTTTATTCTCTCATTTTTCATCCCTTCCCAGGTGTGGTTGATAGACAAGTTGCAGGTTGTGGACTCTTGCCCAGCATACTCGGCTCGCGGCTACTTCTTCCGGCAACGCCTAGTCGATGCCCTTGATGAGGGATGGTGGTTCGATTGGATGTGCAGCTTGTCTGCGGACCGTATTGCTTGGCGGTGCCCTTGGCTCAACCTACCGGCTATGAGTTACAGCATGTCCCGGCAGACCGGGATTCAGTTGATTGGCTTGGCACACTGCGTGTTCTACTTTCCTTTTCGGTTCCAGCGCCCGTTCGACCATGATCAGATTTGTCCGCCAGAGGGAATAGAGTACCCAGCTGCATTCCCAGTCTGAGGTGCGCAGCTTGCTCGGTACGCCACAGCGTGGAGGACTAGTGAACTCCTGGCCCCCGCTCCCACTTTCAGTTGCACTTTGTCTGATGAGTGCATAGATTGGCTCAACGAAGAGGCACAGATTGGGCCTAGCTTGGCATCAGAGGCTTCGACCAGCTCTGGAAGGGGACGCAGGAACACCTGACTTATCTATGCCCTGGATTTATTACTTTATTAGTACTTTCAAGTTTTCTTTATAAATGTAATGAAAAGCAACTTCAATTTGTATGCAAGAGCAGGAGAACTCTGTATTGAAATTAATAAAATTGAAGGTTGTGGGTATTGAAAATTTTCCGCTTTGGTCCAAAAATGGTCTAAGTTGTAAAAAGATTAATTTTGAACAAAGTCAACTTTTATTAAAACTTTTCAAGACCATTTTCGAAATGGATCAGAACTGGACACGCCTGAGATCTGTCACTGAGATGCACAACCTCGGATCCCAGTAACTAGAAAGTTACCCCTAGTTTGAATAGTACCGCAGCGGTGCACGGCAACGAAAAGTTGCCCTTAGTCTGAATAGCACCGCACCGGAGATCTCAACCGAAGCTCTTGAATGCTGAATAGACAAAGATGACCGAGATGATCAAATGGACAAAGTTGATCAGGGAAGTATTTATGGCTGAACTTCTGGATGAAGTTGCCTACGTATCCCAAAGATGGTAATCAAACCTTACGTAGTTCAGGCTTGGGTTCACTCAAGTATTTTCACTCTCCTTTTACGCTTTAACTTTTGCCAAGGTCGCCCTTTGCGGGTTTTCAACCTTGCGAGCTTAGTTTTTGTAATTTCAAATTTTTCTATGCTCTAACTTTTGCCTAGGTCGCCCTTTCGGGTTTTCGGCCTAGCAAGCCTCTCAGGGGTAATATTTCTTCAACTTGTCCATGTTGATCGGTTGTGAGAACTCTAGGCCATCTAGGTCCATCAGAACGACAGCTCCATCTGACCATATAGATTTGATGATGTAGGGACTAGTCCAATTGGGTCTGAACTTGCCCCTTGGGTCATGGATGGGAGCTCGGTTGTCCTTGAGCACCAAATCTCCTTCTTTTAGATTCCTGGACTTAATTTTCTTGTTAAAAGCCCGGGCAATTCTGCCCTGATAACCTTGAACATGGTACAGTGCTTTCAGTCTTTTTTCATCAAAGAGCATAAGTTCCTCAAATCTGCTCTGTTGCCAATCTGCTTCGGCTATCTGACACTCAGCCAGTACTCGCAAAGACAGAACCTCCATTTCAATAGGTAGAACGGCCTCCATCCCATAAACTAATGAATATGGGGTCGCCCCAGTAGAAGTTCTAATCGAAGTCCGGTAGCCCCATAGAGCAAACGGCAGCTTATCTTGCCAATCCCGGTAGGTTTCCACCATCTTCTGTAAAATGCGTTTGACATTCTTATTGGCAGCCTCAACCGCTCCATTGGTCTGAGGTCGGTATGTGGATGACTTGTGAAAAGCCACATTGTATTTCTCCAACAAATCAATCACTTCCTTTTTGAAGTGAGAACCATTATCTGAGATAATCTCGTTCGGGACTCCATAGTGACAAATGATGTTGTTCCTGATATACTTTGCAACGTGCGACGCTTTCAACACAACATAAGATTGGGCCTCAACCCACTTTGTGAAATAATCTATCGCGACCAGAATGAACTCATGCCCATTCGACCCCTTCGGAGTGACAGCCCCGATTACATCGATTCCCCAAACTGAAAATGGCCACGGCGAAGTCATATTGTACAGCTTCGATGGCGGGATATTCATGCGATTTGCATGGATCTGACACTTGTGGCATCGCCGAACAAAACCGATGCAATCCTCCTCCATGATAGACCAGTAGTAACCTTGTCTGAGGATCTTCCGCGCTAGCATTACCCCGTTCATATGTGCACCACATTCCCCTCCATGGATGGCCTCCATTAGACGTTTTGATTCTTTAACTTCAACGCACAACTTATGCATTCCCAGATGACCTCTCTTATACAATTTACCTCCGCAGATGATAAACTGAACAACCATTCTTCTGATTGCCCTTTTATCCTTGGCATTTACCCCTGGTGGATATGCTTCATTCTCCAAGAAATTCCAAATATCGTAATACCAGGGGTTCTTATCTTGAACCTCATCTATAGCAGCAATTGACTCGTAAGCCGACACAAATTTCTGGTCGATAATGACTGGACGCATTCGGACTCCAAACGGGATGTTTATCATGGAAGATAGAGTTGCTAGTGAATCTGCGAACCTGTTGTTCTCTCTTAACAGATGAGCAAAATTTAGCTTCTCAAACCGAGAAATTAACAAGTCCAAGGTCTGGTGATACATTATCATATTTTCTTCTTTGACTTTCCAGTTTCCTTTTACTTGAGACACAACAAGGTTCGAGTCCCCGATGACGTCCAACCGTTTTGCCCCTAGTTCCAGGGCTGCTTCTAGACTGGCAATTCACGACTCATATTCTACTTCGTTGTTTGAGACTTTGAATCGGAGTTTGAATACTAGAGGGATACGGGAATTGTCGGGTGCTATCAGCAACACTCCTATCCCATACCCGTACCGGTTTGACTCTCCGTCAAAGTACATCATCCAAGTTTCATCGTCGATATGCAAAATGGCCTCATCTGGAAATAAGTACTCAACTGCTTCACCTCCTTCTACTGGATGATCGGCTAAGAACTCCGCTACTGCTCTTCTCTTGACTGACTTGCACGTCACATATTTCAGATCGAATTCAGAAAGCAACAGCAACCAACGAGCTAGCCTACCCGTAAGTGCCGGTTTCTCAAAGAGATATTTGATGGGATCTAGCCTTGAAACCAGCATTACTGAGTGAGCTAACAGGTAGTGCCGCAGCTTCCTGGTAGTCCATACCAAGGCTAAACAAGCCTTTTCCAATAGTGTGTAGCGGGTCTCATACTCTAGCATCTTCTTGCTTAGATAGTAGATGGCTCTCTCCACCTTGTCCTCTGATTCTTGCGCTAGCATACAGTCCATTGTAGTCCCAGTTACTGAAAGATACAAAATCAACGGCCTCCCCGGCTCTGGTGGTGACAACACGGGTGGGTTCTGTAAGTATTCCTTAATCTGTTCAAAAGCACCTTGGCATCGGCCGTCCCATTGGAACTTCTTTCCTTTCTTCAAGAGACCAAAAAGTGGTTCACAAGTCAAGGTTAATTTTGAGATAAACCGTCTTATGAATTGCACTTTACTCAGATAGCCTCGAATCTCCTTTTCAGTCCTTGGTGGTGGCATTTCTAAGATGGCCTTGATTTTGGAAGGGTCGACTTCGATACCTCTCTATGTAATTAGAAGCCCCAGCATTTTTCCTACTGTAACACCAAACGTACACTTCTGAGGATTCAGCCACAACCGAAATTCTCTGATCCTTTGGAAGAACTTTCGCAAGGCGGTGTAGTGGCCCTCTCTTTCTTTGGACTTGACAATCATGTCATCCACGTACACCTCAACCTCTTTGTGGATCATGTCATGTAATATTGTGGTCGCGGCCCGTTGATATGTAGCTCCAGCATTCTTCAACCCAAACGGCATAACTCTGTAGCAGTAGGTCCCCCACAGGGTGGTGAAAGCAGTCTTCTCTCGATTTTCAGGTGCCATCACTATCTGATTGTAGCCTGAGAAGCTATCCATGAACGAAAGCAAAGCATGCTCCGCTGTGAAGTCCACCAACTCATCGATATGCGGTAAGGGAAAGTCGTCCTTCGGATTAGCTTTGTTCAAATCCCTGAAATCCACGCACACCCGGATCCTTCCATCCTTCTTCGGCACTGGAACTATGTTGGCCAACCAAGTCGGGTATTCGGATACCAGCAGGAACCCTGCGTCGATTTGTTTGGTGAGCTTTTCTTTAATCTTGAGGGCCCAGTCCGGGCGGATTCTTCTGAGTTTTTGCTTGATGGGTCGGGCCTCGGGGTCAAAAGGGATCCGGTGCTGTATAATCTCAGGATCGATTCCAGGCATATCTTCGTAGGACCACGCGAAAACATCTTTGAAATCTTTTAATAAAGCGACTAAGCGCTCGCGTTCCTCCGAAGACAACGTGGACCCGATCTGGATCGGCCGCGGGTCCTCCTCAGTACCAATATTCACAGTAGTGATTTCATCCATTAAGGGCTTGACAAATCTTTCCTACTCTTGATCAATTAAACGTTGTAAAATCGGAGGAATTTCTTCCTCATCGTTTTCATCAAAATTTTGAAAGTCTAAGTTAATGCAATAAATCAATGGCATAGAAAAGTACTCAGAAACCACAGCCACATCATTCTCATTAAGCACATCCAAATCGTCCGATTCTTCAGTTACAACAGACTCGAAAGAGAAAGAAAAAGACGACCTGGACAGGACTGTGGCATCCGGGTTGTCACCCCCAGGAATACCGGACTCAGACTCAGTCGAGCTGGAACCTAATTCCGACTCACAAGACTCGGTGGAATCAGATTCCGGCTCACTACCTGACCCGGTGTTGCTTGACAAAAATCCCTCCTCGTACTGCCAAATGAGAGAGGGTGCGATGGATGCATCCAAAATGTTTGCTGGTAGGCCCACAACCGTTTCATTCCTGATCATGGATACCGAGAAGTTATCTCCCAAGCACTTCTGTTCGATCGGAGGATCTGAAAGTAGACATGCCAGCGCTACCCCCATTTCACTTTCGGCGTCCTCAAACTCTACTTTCTTGCTCTGCTCAGCCTCAGCTAATGAGTCCGTCTGCTCTTTGGCAACGTCATCCCCGGATAACTGCAAGTCGAAGAAAATCTCAAATCCCGGCACGTGCTTCCTCTCCGCATTCAACCACGGCTCTTGAAAGCCACAAAATGGAAAGTCCTTCCCTCCCCCGGACGAAGCGTCCGTTTAGGGTACCCTGGATGGGTCGGTGCATTAACTCAAAATGCTTCCCTGCCCTCTTTGCTTTGGCTCTCCCAGCCATCTCCTTACCCTTCCTTATCCAATCCTCTTTGGTGGGCAGATAACCCAAATCAAAAATATGTGGGTTGTGTGGCACTTCGGCCAACGCTGCAACTCCTTTCCGGCCACTCTTTCCCAATCCCATCCCGAGGATGTGTTGAAGCTTGTTTATGAGGTATACTGATTGAGCACTGACATACACCCCCTCATTAACAGCCAAAATGTTCTGCACGACCTAGGCCTCAGCCAGAGTGAAACCGAATAAGAATACATCCTCCATACCGTGCTCGATTTCTAGGACTGGTGTAGACACCTCCGGCAGTAGATGGATCGATGAGTTCCCAAAAACAATGGCTACTCCCTTCCCGTGAGGGTATTTCACCATCTGATACAAAGTGGACGAAACTGCATTTACTTGGTGTAACCACGGCCGCCCCAAAAGTAGATTGAAGGTCGCAGGAACTTCTAAGACGTGAAAGTCTACCTCATGCTGTCCCGGCCCAACCTTGGTCTGAATTTGTACGGTCCCCTTCACCTCTCTACTTGTATTATCATACGCCCTTATCACTTGGGTGGTTGGCGCAAAGTCTGCGGGTTTCAACCCGATTGCATAGGCGGTCCTTGCCAGGCACACATTGATGGCGGATCCGGTATCAATAAGAACCACTGGTATCCATTTGTTCTTACACTCCACAGAGATGTAGAGTGGCTTGTTGTGATTCGCACCTTCAGGTGGCAATTCTTTGTCAGAGAAGGTCAGCATCGGGGAAGCTCCTCCCGGAAAGACCAGTCCCACCAATTGTTCCGGCGTGGTTTCTATTGAGAGCTTAGCCTTATCCATTGCCGATAGGACGACTTATCGATGAACACATGATGCCATAAGCAGTTCCCATATAGAGATGTCTGCTTGTACCTTTTTCAGCTGCTTCAGTACAGCCTCTTCTTCGAGTTGTTTCTCTTTCTATTTCTCTGTCTCCTTATCTTTCCCAGACGCCTCTAGCTGATCTAGATGTGGGGGCTTAAAATACCGCCCGCTTCTAGTCATATGATTGACTTTGCCGATGTACCAGGTATCGTCTGGTTAATTGCTTCCCCAATCCTCATCCGTGTGGGCAAGACATAAATCATCGTCCTCCCACCACATTCCGTCAGCAGCCGACAGACACCTGTCCGGCTCCAATATAACTGTTCTTGTACTCGCAGTTCCTTCTGTCCACATGCTCACAACACTCTCTGTCCTTGTGCACACAGTACTTTCAGTCCCCACGGGGGCCTTGGCTTTTCTGATTCTCTCAAACTCCTCGATCCCTTTTTGTTCCAACTGCATCAGTACAACTGGTTGCTATATAATTCCTGTAATCAAAATGCCCAGATCCTGAGCGAAATTCTTAGCGTCGGCGCTCTCCGGCGATGCGTTCTAATCTCTGGCCCTTCCGGCCACAACTGATATCCTTGCCCCTGCTGGGCCCTGTTCAAACTGAGATTCTTCAACAACGTTTGGTAGGTCATCAAGCCACTCGGTAACCTCTGCTGACTCTTCAAAGTCAGACCAGTTGACCGCCACGCCGTCTGGGTCTTGTTCATTGAAAAACTGGAGGTTAGCAAAGTCCCTTTCCACAGTCGCTAAGTCCTCTAATCTCTGATCAAATCTATCCCCTTGTATCATACAAAGCTCTACCCCTGCTGGCAATTCCACACTTGGTCCAACCTGGCCTACTAACAGAATGTAGTCGCTCGGACTGTATACCTTCTCAGCAAAATTCCCAGATTCCTCAGATTCCTCAGATTCTGACTCAGCAATACCATTCTCCACTGAAGTCTCGACAGTCACCACCGTTGGCTCGGGTTGGGTTCTGGAGATGTCTAATATGCATAAGTCGGTGCAGTCAGGAAGGAGCACCTCCGGCTTAGGTAGGTGGGACGGGGTGATATAGATGCTGGGGTCGTATGACGTGACCTCAGTTTGGATAAAGTTGATTCTTTTGGAAGGTGGAGCTTGGTTGTGTGGTGGGAGAGGATTGGTTGTGACGTTGGGCTTTTCTGGAGACACAATCACCTCATTATCAATGAGATCTTGAATCTCATGACGTAATCGGAAGCATTGGTCGGTGTCATGACCGTGTTGCTGATGAAATGCGCAATACTTGGTTGGGTTGTGGATATGGGGAAGTTTTCCCGGTAATGGCCGCGGCTCTAGGGGCTTCAAGTGCCCTTTTTTGATTAAAACCCCCAGAGCTTTGGACAGGGGCATATATAGTGGGGCGAAGGTTTTTTGGTTTTTGAGTTGGTATTTGGCTGTTTGTGTATTGCTTTCGGACGCATCGGAGAATGGCGTAGCTGCCATGGTTCTTGGAGGGGTATTGGTGGTGACCATGCTCACTTCTGATGCTCTTGTGGTCACAGCGCCACTCGGGCCTGCATTGGTATTACAGTTGCAAGTTCTCCTGGGTTGCTCTTTATCATTGTCAATCAAGCCCTGCTTCAAGGCATCCTCAATCTGTACTCCCATCTCATGCAGATCCGAAAAGGTAGGGAAAGGGAGCACGATCATTTTCTGCATCAGCTTAGGCTGGAGATTGCGTGCAATCATCCGAATTTGATCTTTATCGGTGGGCCTTAGGGTCATCATTGAGGCCTTGGCCCTCCATCTAGTTACGAACCCCGAAAAGCTCTCCTTAGGCTCCTGCTTTGTCGTCTCGAGATCACGGGTCGTAATCTCGATTTGCATGTTATAAGAGTATTGTGTAATGAATGCCTCGGCCATCTCATCCCAGTTCCTCTTAACATCATCTTCTAATTTGGTGTACCAGATGGCCGCCACACTTGACAGGGTCCGGTCGAACAAAGATAGCTTCTGTAGTCTGGTGAGGCCCATCGGCCTTAAGATATCTGAAAACAACTGTAGATGTACCATGGGATCCCTGGATCCATCAAAACGGTCAATGTATGGCATCTTGAATCAATCTAGCAGCGTCACAGCCACGTCGGTATACCCGTCCTCGATATCTGGGATGGACTTTACCCCTTGGGACTTCTTGAACAACTTCTCAAGCTTGCTCAACTTTAATGCTGTAGAGTCTACCTCGAACTCGAAGGGGGAGTCCGGTTGATTGATAGGCGTGGGTGCCTTGGATAGTTGCGGTAAAATCGGAGGCGGAGCCGGCCCCGTTGGGATGTCCTTATCTTCTTGGGCATTCTGGACGTTTGCCGTCTCCTCAGGTATCGGGACTCTTGTTAGGGGAGGAACCTGGTGTGAAGCGGATGCTCCGGTTTGCTGCTGTAACCGGGTAATTAGCTCCGCCTATTGGGCCATAACAACGGCTTGCTGTTTGGCAAATTTTGCTTGACGAACAGCGTCCTCTTGCATGGCTTTCATGCTTTCCTGGAGCTGGCACACCATGTCTTCCATCCCTGACATACTACCCTGATTTATCTGAATTGTCGGTGTATCTGCCTCTGTAGTAGGTTCAAAAATCTCAACTCGACTGTTCAAAGACCACTGATCTGGCAATCTCGGTACCGATACACTGCGTCTTCTCGACATCCGTCTGATAACCGGGGGTAAGGAATAAAACACTGGTTATCCGTCGACCAGATCCTCGGATCGATGGAGTCGGCGACCTCTAGTCCAGAGTGTTTGAGGAATATCTACTGGGTCAGAAGCAATCGTGCTAAACTACCCTAGCAAAAAGATAAATAAAGCAATAATAAAGAAATAAATAACCAGACAAACGAACAACATAACAGCGTAAAATAAACACACAACACACAGTTGGGCATTATAGCACACAGTTGATAAGTTGAATACACTGTTCCTCAATACTGATTATTGTCCCCGAATCACTATTCCCGAAAACTGAATCTGATACCCGCAGATAACTGATTCCCAAAATACTGATACTGATGCCCTCAGGCCTGGTACTAAACTTACAAACTGACATGTGCGTTCTTGTAAAGATACACTCCAAAAGCACATAGCAAGTAAATGAGAACGAAAACACCCCTATGTTGGGGTAGGGTTTCCCTGTCCTATTTTGTCAGGAGCTAGGGTTTCACTACGTACGCAGCGGTTTCAAACAACCTATCGGGTAAGCAACCTATCCTAGCTTGGAATGGTCACTACAGATTCCGAATATGCGCTAGGTCGAATGGTCGAAAATGGTGCCCCGATGAAAATCAGGGTTTGTGTTCCCATACTAGCAGAGCCCGTAACCGGTCAACCTTATGGCACGCAGCCTCAGGCTAACCGCTCAGGAATAGCAGACGGCAAACACGGTGTCCTAGGCGCACCAATGCACATGCAATGCAAAGAAACACATAAGTGTAGTCAAAACAAGATATCATGAGTTCGAGTCAAGTTCTCCAAACTCCCCAGCGGAGTCGCCAGAAACTGTAGATGTCCCTGAACGCCCCGGGAGGATGAGTCCCATTCTGTTCATTTGGGCTCACTACAGTTCGGACTCTCAAATTGTTACGGTTCTAAATCTGAACCAAAGAGTCCAAATCCGGCAAATCGTTTTGAGAAAACAGATTTTTGGAAAGAAGTGCCAAACATGGACTGCTTTGCCAGATACAGAGTCGCTACCTAAATATTTTTTATGGGGGAATTTAGGAAACCCTAACTCGTTGCCTAAGGCCACGTGTCTGTCATCACCAAAGTTGTCTCGGCTCGGGAACTTGGGTACGATTGGGGAAGGTCAGCTATGAGCACCCCCGCTCGCCCGATCAAAGATCGACCTCTACTAACCATGATATCTTTTTTTGAAAATATTACGTGTTCTTAAGCCGGTTATTAGCCTAGAATTACTATGTGATGTGCGCAGCAAAACAAGTATAGACTGGGTCGCTTGGATTGGAACAAAACATTTCATATTTGTTTTGAAAACTGTTTGCTACCCGTAAGTAGGCTTAAAATACAGATTTTGCCACCTTCAGGTGGGCTTAGAAAACATGATTTTGCTACTGTCTAGTGGGCTTAAAACTCGCATCCAATGCATTGTCCCAATTCAAATAACCCAACCTTCACCCACAGGCATTCAGGCAGTTGTATCACATAAGCATATAGCCTCATGGTAAGCATGCTAATATGGCAACATTCACATGCATGCAAGATGCTAAAGCATAAGAGCTTACCTAGTACTCCAAGTCAAAACAGAAACTAGTTAGTAACCAAATGCATGATCCTAGTTCATGTTAATATGGCTAATGCAACACATACAGAATGCAACTAGAATAGGCTCGGCTAATCTAAGAATGGCATATGATGATGCCACAGCTAACACGAATTCAACTTGAAATTGAAATATAATGCAGTTAGTATGATGCGCCGAGCCCGGTGCATGCAATACAGATGGATGGATGCACGCATGCAAAGCATAAGGTATGCTAATTTAAATATGCCCTAATACGAACCATTGAAAGCTAGTAAATAAAAAGGGAAGAAATACGTGGGGTTGGAAGACATGCACAGACTCACGCACACTTATTACACAATTGCCCTCACTCGGAGGGTCCGAATAAATATTACACAACCAAATGAATACTACTAAATTAAATATTACAGAACTTCTAATTAATTAACGAATTAAATGCAGAAAGAAGGTGGCCGCAGCCCTGCCTCGGAATGCGTGGATGATGCATGCTTGACTTGCCTTGCTTGGAAACCCGTACCATGCCACTATTGCCTCTGTTTACACTGTCTTGCTACTCTGAAAATTGTGAAAGTTTCCAGAACTGCTTTGAGCTTCCTTCTGAGTGTTGTGGAGTGCCACCGGCCAGAACAAAAGGCCACCGGCCATGGGAATGGGATTATCGGCCAAATCTTGTGTCATCGACTGGACACTGATGGCTGGTCGGCACTAGAGATGGCCAGTCAGCCATTTATTCCTGCAGAATCCTGCAGTTGACAGTAGCAGAGGGCAAGTAGTGTATGGCATGAAATTTTCAAACAAATGTGTGCATGGCCACTCTCCCAATCATGTTATGGACTCAAGGAGGTGTGGCCCTCGACCCTTGGGCCATCAATTGCGCATTTCGATGCATGATGGCCTAAGATGCCAAGTTTTCCATTCGATGTAAATGCATGCAACAAAACACGTGAATGCCAACAACCTATCATGTTGAGATCAAGGGTACGGCAACCGAGGAGTGAGGCGCGTTACATCACTTCAAGTACGAACGCATCCCATTCCTCAGATTTGGTTTGACACCCCAAACCAAACCTAATGCAATGCATGTATGTCATATATAATGCAAAATGATGCAACTTAATGTAATGCAATATGAGCATGCTAGCCTAATACAATGCAATACTACCAAGACATGCAAGCTAATTTGATGTCACATTAGTATGCCAAGTATGCAACAAGGGCATGTGATGCCATTAGCTAAGCAATATGCAAAAATGCAAACAAGATATAATGCAAGCATGCAACTAATGTAATGCAATATACATCATGCCAAATATGTAATTATGTACAAGGGTGGTCTTAAACTGAAATGGGAGGCCTCAGCCATGCCCCAAAACAGTGGCCAAAGATGGTGCAAAAGAGCACCAATTATGCATGCAAACATGCACACAACAAGGTTCATCATCTAAGCATGGAAGGGGACAACTCTAGGCATACTTGAAGGCGATATACATGGACGTTAAACACTCATGTTAAACTCTGAAAAGCATGCGAAGAATGATGCCAAAACATGCAAGGGAATGGGTTCGAAATAGAAGACATTCAAGGCCATAAAAGAGAGCATTGCCCAACACCTATCCCAAGCAAACATGGTATGGACTATGCAACCAAAAGTAGAGTTACAATGCACCAAAATAAGTCCCAAAACCCACTGTTATGGCAGCTCGAATGACTCAAACACATAGGCATGCACAAAAGCCTAAACATGGAGCATGAGACCACACCTCTTCAATGAATTGAAAGGAGAACAAATGTAAGCATGTAAGAACAAAACATAGACTGAAATGACATAATAAGTGATTCCAAATCACTGAAATAGCCAAGGTAATGCATGCTAATGACTCACACACCCGATGCCAACATGCTAGAATGCAAAGGGACTATACAAAGCATGAAAGGTATGACCAAATCAATGCCTAACAGACCTCAAGCATGATGAAACATGACCAAAAGCTTCACAAAGCTAGGCAAAAACATGAGAGCATGGTAGGCTAAATGCATGATGCACTTCTAGGAAAAATAAGGGAATACAAAGCAAGTATATTAAGTATGCAAGGGGCCATTAATCCGACCAAAAACAGAGATATAATATCACCAAATAACACCCAAAAACCTCTGAAATGAAGCTAAAAGCAATTAAGCATACATGCTACTCTTATGAGCCAAAAATGCAAACAAAAAGATAGATAAAGAAAGAGGGGTGTCCCTCCCCTATGCAAGACTTCAAGACCCCTTCTTCACCAATGAAAATCCTTTGGATTTCAGTGGTGGGAAGGCCAATACGCAAAAGGATTCAAAGCTCAACAAAGAAGGTACAAAAGGGCCAAACAAGGCCTAAGAGGGGGAGGTCGACCTCCAACACCAAAGTGACCTTAATGAAGTATCTTAAGCATGCAAATACTAGACTTTTTTCAGTTATACACAAAGCTTAAATCAGTATGCAAGATAGGTTAAAGACCAGTGCAAGATTGGGGAAAATAAAGCAAAAGTGTTACCCTTGAAGAACACTTCAAGAACAGCAAGTGCAGCCACCTTCTTCTGATCAAAACCAGCTCAAAACTTGAAGAACAAACCCTCAACATGTCCAAAGTCGAAGTATGGTGTTATACTATGTGTTCTAGTGCAAAACTAAGAACAAACTACACTTTAGGCCCTCAAACACGCACAAATCAAGAGAGAGAGGGAGATATAAAGAGAGAGTATATGTAATTAGGTTTGGTTTTGCTGAACCCCTTCAAAGGAGGAGGAAGGTCTCCTTAAATAGACAAGGCAAAGTGTCAAGCTTCCAAGAGAAACTAATAAAAGGGGTCAAGGCTTCCTAAAGGAGCTAAGGAAAAAGGGCCAAGGCTTCCTTAGAAAGCTGATACAGGTGTCCAAGCTTCTTGAGGAAGCTAAGACAAAGGTCCAAGCTTCCCCAAGAAGCTAGACCAAAAGGGTGCAAAGGGTGCAATTCCTCCATACACGTGTATGGAGGACAGGCCTGTGCACTCCAGCTGGCACAGCTGCCATGCAAAATGCCTGAAAAAGGCAAAAAGGTGGTACCCGCTAGAAAAGGAGTCCATCGGCCAAATACATGGTCGGCCGACCACACAAAATGTCGATACACCTGAGATAAGTGCCGATCGACCAAACATTTGGTCGGTAGGAAAAATGAATGGCCGGTGGCTTCATGCCACGGCCAGTGGGTTTCAGGGATGGCTAACAAGCCTCTTCCCACCCTCAGAAGCACAAAACACAAGTCCCTGGTGCAAAACCAACCACAGAACAGGCAAGTTAAGAGATCCTGAGGCAAGGTGCGCGACCGAGGCCTCCGGGAACTCAAAACGAACACGAACATGAATGATCACCGAGTGTTCAAACGGTGACATCTAAGTCTTGAGAACGGTCAAAAATGGGGTGTCTACAGGTACCTAGTCCAAGTTCTCCAGGCGCTAACTAGAAGGCACTGGTACCCCTCATTCTAAGCGCGGTATATAACACCAACCATCACAATATAACAAAGCACAACCAATAAGTGTAATACGTACACATAAATTATTCAAAATACATGAGCAATGTGTTAAGGTATATGAACACATAGGTGTGTGGAGTACATCCCCTATCTCCTTCCACACACTGGAGTACATCACCTATCTCCTCCCTAACTATTATACATATATAATGCATCTTAACACTTCATTACATATAATGTTCAATTGACACAGACGTAATGTATATACAACAATTCAATACAACAATATCATCCTCCACCGATGACCAAGGACAAAACCTCTAGATGAATGTATTCAATACACCTATTAGAAGACTCGTCTATCATGAGATCATAAACCCAACAACAACGCTATTACGATAGGTAAAGGTAAAATCCCAAATGTGGGTATTCAACACTCAAGACATAATAGTTCAATTTCCATATTCAGTTTTCATATTCAAAGTCGACTTGTTCCACCACTTATTCCAAAAACACTTTTCCCATTTCACAAAACCAATTCCATTCTTTTTATTTTACAAAATCAATTCCATGGATAATAAAAGTCATAATCCAATTCGATGCAATACATTCATTTCAAAACAACCCCAAAGCCACAGTTAATCCCTTAACCATTAACACCCTTTACACAATTCATATCAACAATAGAAATTTACCAACATTGTTCAACCATACCCTCTTTTATTTATCAATCCAAAATATAAATTAGGGCTTTCTCTTCTTTTAACAATAACATGCTAGATTTACTCTCCAATTAGCTCAAACAACAATCAATGATAACAAATTCATTCTCAAACAACCAACCCTAGGTTCCCATTCTTGATTTTTAAACAAATCCAACATGGATATGATTTTCATGCAATACAAAACTACCACATGTCTTTCTATAGACGAAGCATTGTAAAAGAAGAAGGAAATTCCTACCTCAAATTCGGAGCTCAAAAGGAGAAGATGATGAAAACTCGAAGTGCTCCAAATCCCAAGATTTTCGGATAGAAATGTAGCCCAAGCCAAGCTCTACTATTTTTACAAAGACACCAAGGTAGGAGATGACTCAAACTGGATCAAACCCTAGTGAGAAGTTGCGTTTTAGAGAGAGAGGCTCTCTAATGGAGGTTTTGAAAAAGTAGGAGAGAGAAAGAAAATCAAAAAGTGATCCAAAATGTCACTTTTGGAACTAATATACAAGTCGCCCCGCTCGAGCATGGAACTCTCCGCTTGAGTGTCAGACACAGACTCACGCTCGAGCGTCAAAAGCGCCGCTGGAGCGCCGGATGCACACTTCCAGAAGTTTTGCAGACCAGGTCCCCACTCGAGCGGAGGAACAAAAACGAAAGGTCCCGCTTGAGCGTCAAAACTCCCACTCGAGCGTCAAAACTCCTGCTCGAGCGTACAACGACCTGCAGAGACAAAATACTGGGAGATGAATATTCACGCTCGAGCGTCAAAACGCCCGCTCGAGCGGAGAAGCAACAACAAAGGGTCCGCTCGAGCGTCAAAGTCCCCGCTTGAGCGTGAAGGCCAAAATCTGGGCATCAACTTTTGATTTCTAACACAACCAACCTGTTCGAAACCTGCCCAATACAACCCAAGACTCAAATACAAAGAGTAAATGATGGAAATGAAAATAAGACAACAACATAACTACGGAACCAAGTCCGGAATGCAACAATCAAAGGAAAGGAAGACTGGGATCGCTATATAAATAGACATATATTTACTCTATTTAATTTCAGTTTTTAGAATTCACTTTTCATAAAATTTTACTTTTTCATTTCTCGTATTTTTTTATTTTTACTATTTTTTTTCATTTTTAGACACACTTAACATAAATACACTTAAAAAGTATAATATTTGTGAATTTTTTTTAGAAAATTCACTAAATACTCAAAAATACAATATATATATATATATATATAGAAATTTAGTACATTTTTCATTTTTTTGTGTATTTATTAATTTTTTAAAATATTTTTTCACAAATATTTACTATTTAGATACATCTAAGTAAGGTGCATCTAAAAAAGTGAAAAATAAAAAACTCAATTTTTAAAAAACTAAATCTAAAAAACTACTAAACACACTGATTATTATTATTTATAAGTTGGCTTCGTGTAGCATAAGTTATTTTAGCTAAATTAGTCAATAAATATAAAACAGATTAATTTTACTAATAAGACTAAATTTTACATTCAAATCATAATTATTTTATTTTTTATCTCACAACCGTTAAATCAACTAGAAAAAAAGAAAGAAAAAGAAATCAAAATTTATTTGAAACATAACTTTTTCAAGTTAATTTAATTAATTCCAAACAATGGTTGAATTTTGCTTATATCAGTTGTTGTCGTTGTTTTTTTTTTGGGGGGGGGGGAGGGGGGTATTTAGATGTAGTAAGAAGTATCAATAAAATTATCGAACAATAATATGAATAATGCTATATAAATAATAAAAATTGATACATAATAATGTGATTTATTATAAATTTTTCATTTTAAAACAAAACACTATTAAAAATGACTTTGTTTATAATAATGGTATCTCCGCATTGTAGAATTTTTTATAAGAAATTTATGTACTCATGTGGCATAATGGTTTGGGATTAAAATAATCATTAAAAAAAAGGGTTATAAAGTCAATAAGATAAAATATCAAATTCAAACAATAATCATTTTAATTTTTCTTTTACAAAAGTCAAAAAAATAAAAAAAACTCATCCCAAACGATCAAACTAAAAAAAATTAAAAAATCAACCCATATCCCAAACGAATCCTAAGAATGAAATTTTCCTATATCAATTTATCATTAAAAAAAAAGGGATGAAAAAAAGGTTTGCAAATGATGTCATTTGATGAGGCAATATTTGGACATGGTTTAGGATGCAACTCGGGCGGGTTCAGTCGGATTGGGAGGTTGTCAAAGCCTAACTCAAGTTGTACTGAGGCTTGTCCAAGCTCGAATTATAACACGATGTTACCTGCCCAAACCCGACTTGAGTTAAATCCGAATTGGCCGAATTGTAAATGAATTTCATTTTTTTTTCAGCTACATTATTAAATTATTAAAATTTGACTATATTTGCATTTTTTTAATGGAAAATCATTAATACTATCAAAATAAATAATTTATATAATGTAAGAGATATGTCGCTATAATAATCTTTATAACTTATGAGTGAAAATAAATAATTTTTTTTTTAATATTATTTGTATATATAATATATATTCAATATGATTTAATAATATAAAACTACTTTAATATCATGTAATGACTAATAATTTATATATATTTAATATTTTTTATATATCATATATGTATAATTCGGGTTTCGGGTTGCTCGGGTTATTTGACATCTTTGTCCAAGCTCGCCTAAATTTAATTCGGGTTTCTAAATTTTTTCCCAAACCCGTACTGAATTAAAAAATATATTGTCCAAACTCTAAAAAAATTCATATTGGATTCAGATTGTTCGGATTTAGCCCACCCAAGTTGCACCCTAATCTTATATATAGATGGAAGGAGAGTAAGAATGGCAACAGGCCGAGATAGGGCCAGAGATCACACTCCCAGTCCCTGATCCCCGATGGCAAAAATTCCCCTGTTCCTGGCCCCGATCCTTGACAGGAAACCTATCACCGTCCTCGCCCCTGTCTCCTAATGAGGATCGGGTTTTCCCGACCCCGAAAATTCCTCGACAAAGAAGAAGAAGAAGAAGAAGAAAAAATAGCTTTAGTTGCAGATCTAACAACATAATCACAACCAACTCAAAACCCTAACACATAACCCAAAAAAAAACAAACCTAAAAAAAGAACAAAATTTAATCACTGTAAATAAGTGTGAGGCTTAGATCTGTATTTGATCGAGAAAGACACACAATCTCAGTCCCTAATTATATGAACCCAATCGAAATATATGAACCCAATCTCAGTACCTAATTATATGAATCCAATTGAAATAGAAATATTATCACAGCTTCTTTATACCACTAGTAGAATTAGAATTAGAAGCTGAAGCTGTAAAACACACACAAATATATAAATCTATAAATACATGACCATAAACACACAAAGAGAGAGAGAGAGAGAGAGAGAGAGAGAGAAAACTAGATTTGGATTTGAAACGGTGGAGTTCACGGAGGACTCTACCGTGCTTGATCGGTCTCGTTTTCCCTAGGGTAAATTTGCAGCGGTGAAGATCTAAAGAGGGACGACGGCCAGGGGTAGTACGATGGTAGTGGCGTCGGAGGAGGCAACGACATCAGAGGATACGATGACTCTAGATACGAAAGAGAGAAAGAGTGAGAGAGAGTAGAGGAAAGAGAGAGTCACCATAGATTGTGAGAGAGAGAGAAGACGAAGAGAAGTGGGTTTGTAAGAGAGAAGAGAGAAGAGAGAAAGAGAGTCGTAGGAGAGAGAGAGAGAGATGAGTTTGTATCAGAGTGAACTGAATAAATATATATATATATATATACGGGACTGTTTGGGGATTAAGCGGGGCCGGGGGAATCTATTCCCGTTCCCGGCTTAAAAACCATTATAAATATATTTTTCAATACCAAACTTAACCCTATAGGGATAATTTTTTAGAAAAATCTGGTTTATCAAGACGGGACGGTCCGAGTCTCGTCAGACCGGGTTAAAATTGTAATCCTAAAAGCAACTCCAGGGTCATTCTATTTACACACCACCTTTCCTCTCAAGGCAAACAATTAATTAATTTATTTTTTATTACAATTTTAACATTAAGTGAAATGATTATAGAGGACAAGTTATGATACACACCATTTGTGTATTTACCATAAAGGACAAGAATCAATATAATATAAATCATCAATTTCGAACTTGTTCCTTACGTATCTTCTTTGTCAAGAATCCAAAACCCTAAAACCAAAATCAAAAACCCTTCAACAAGTAATAAAAAATATAGTATTATTGAAGATTTTGATTGGATTCAATGAATGATGCATCTGACAATTCTCATTCGGAACAATGGAGCAATGAAAATGTTATTTTTTCGTTGTTTTTGTTTTCGTTTTCATTTATGAGTGGTAAATCGTTGTTTGGTTAACGAGAGGTGAATAATATATCATTGTTCAACAAATTACAATCGAACAAATTATATATGTTTGACAGACTACAATCGAACAAATTACATATGTTCGACTATCAAGTGTTGAATGAGCCCGTACAGCTTTTGGGGTTCGAAATTATATTGTCGAACGGTTTGGAACTGATTCATTCATGGCAATGGTAAAAAATACATAAAATCCTAAAATCTAAGCGAAATGAGAACTCACACACTGCTTTACTTGAACACCAACTACGTCTTCACCACTGCTTAACTGAGTGTTGAGCACCAACACAATGTTCACCGGTTGAAACTGAGAATGGAGGGGGAAAGATGGAAGAAGGTGGGTGTGTGTGGGGTGTGTGAGTAAGTGAGGGTAGATATGAGAGTTTGTGTATATATTGTTGTGAATAAGTATGTGAGTAAGGATAAATATATAAATTTGTAGTGTATGATGAACAAAATATATATTTACTAAATTATTAAAAATGATTTATCTTAAAATAAATTATGATACGTAAATAGAGACATCCGCAACTCCACTGAACAATTAAAAGAAACCTGTTAGGCATTCTAACCAATAATAGTACATTTTAGCCCTCCAACGGGCTGGTTAAAAGGCTAGGTACTTTACCATCGACCTTCCCGGCTGGCTACATATGAAAAGGAGGCTTTTCCCAATATAAGCTTTTTTTCCATTCTATTTCCAAAACTAGGTCAACTTCTGACGGAATTTCAAAACTAAGCTAAAACGCCATTACTATTCGCGCTTTTACTGTTAGGAGGCCAAAAGTTGATGAATAGTGAAATCGCCATTTGAAATCGCGATTTTAATTAAGAAAACGCTGTTCCAAATCGCGCTTTTAACATAAAAAAAATTTCTGAAGAAAACGCTATTTAAAATAGCGCTTTTACTGTGCATATAATAATTTTTTTTTTTTTTTTTTTTTTTTTTAAAAACGCCATTTGAAATGGCGTTTCTACTACCAACCAAACCCAACCCACACAATGACACACACACACCAATGGCCACACCCACAACACTCAAGCATTGAAGTAATATAATTTTTATATATAATAATAATTTATAATAATTAATTATATAATTTTTATAATTTTCGTAAATATAAATCATTTTTAGGTTATGAATGGTTTGATTTATAATACGTACGTATGTAAGGATAAAAATTTTTGTAATCAAAAATAATTTTTATAATCAAAAACAATTTATAATACGTATGTATTATAAAAAATTTTATAATAATTTATAATACGTATGTATTATTTGAATCTTTACATTTTTTATTTAAAATTTTTCACAGTAAACCCATCTTCACATTTTATAATACGTATGTATTATTCAAAAATAATTTATAAAAATTTATAATTAATACGTATGTAAATAATTTAATACGTATCTTCACATTTACATTTACAGTAAACTCATCTTCACATTTACATACGTATGGTTTAAGGGTAAATTGTTTTATAAATGACTTAAATGATAAATCAAACCATTCATAACCTAAAATTTTTTACCCTTACATACGTATGGTTTAAATAATTTATAAAAATTATTGCCATACGTATGTAAAAATCGATTATAAAAATTGCAAAAATTGATTATAAATTTTTTTATATATAATAATAATTTATAATAATCAATTATATAATTTTTATAATTTTTAAATTTTTTTAAATTTTTACAATTTTTACAATTTTTTTACCCTTTATTTTATAAATAAAGGGTAAAAAATGATTTATATTTACGAAAATTATATTTTGCAATTTTTAAAATTATAAATAATCTAAATGTGAAGATGGATTTACTGTAATAATTTTTGAATAATTTTTGCAATTTTTATAATCGATTTTTACATACGTATGACAATAATTTTTATAAATTATTTAAACCATACGTATGTAAGGGTAAAAAAATTTAAGTTATGGATGGTTTGATTTATCATTTAAGTCATTTATCAAAAAATTTACCCTTAAACCATACATATGTAAATGTGAAGATGGGTTTACTGTAAATGTAAATGTAAATGTGAAGATACGTATTAAATTATTTACATACGTATTAATTATAAATTTTTATAAATTATTTTTGAATAATACATACGTATTATAAAATGTGAAGATGGGTTTACTGTGAAAAATTTTAAATAAAAAATGTAAAGATTCAAATAATACATACGTATTATAAATTATTATAAATTTTTTTATAATACATACGTATTATAAATTGTTTTTGATTATAAAAATTATTTTTGATTATAAAAATTTTTATCCTTACATACGTACGTATTATAAATCAAACCATTCATAACCTAAAAATGATTTATATTTACGAAAATTATAAAAATTATATAATTAATTATTATAAATTATTATTATATATAAAAATTATATTATTTCAATGCTTGAGTGTTGTGGGTGTGGCCATTGGTGTGTGTGTCATTGTGTGGGTTGACTTTGGTTGGTAGTAGAAACGCCATTTCAAATGGCGTTTTTTTAAAAAAAAAAAAAAAAAAAAATTATTATATGCACAGTAAAAGTGCTATTTTAAATAGCGTTTTCTTCAGAAATTTTTTTTATGTTAAAAGCGCGATTTGGAACAGCGTTTTCTTAATTAAAATCGCGATTTCAAATAGCGATTTCACTATTCATCAACTTTTGGCCTCCTAACAGTAAAAGCGCGAATAGTAATAGCGTTTTAGCTTAGTTTTGGAATTCCGTCAAAAGTTGACCTAGTTTTGGAAATAGAATAGAAAAAAGGCTTATATTGGGAAAAGCCTCTATGAAAAGCACTTAGCCGAGGCTTTTCCCAATATAAGCCATTTTTGTATTGTATTTCCAAAACTAGGCCAACTTCTGACGGAATTCCAAAACTAAGCTAAAGCGTTATTACTATTCGCGCTTTTACTGTTTGGAGGCCAAAAGTTGATGAATATTGAAATCGCTATTTGAAATCGCGATTTTAATTAAGAAAACGCTGTTCCAAATCGCGCTTTTAACATAAAAAAAAATTTCTGAAGAAAACGCTATTTAAAATAGCGCTTTTACTGTGCATATAATAATTTTTTTTTTTTTTTTTTTTTAAAAAAACGCCATTTGAAATGGCGTTTCTATTGTAACCCACACACTGACGCGCGCACACACACCAATGGCACACCCACAACACTCAAATTGAAATAATATAATTTTTATATATAATAATTAATTATATAATTTTTATAATTTTCGTAAATATAAATCATTTTTAGGTTATGAATGGTTTGATTTATAATACGAAGGATAAAAAATTTTATAATCAAAAATAATTTTTGTAATTTTTATAAATAAAAATAATTTATAAATTATCAAAAATAATTTATAATACGTATGTATTATAAATTTTTTTATAATAATTTATAATACGTATGTATTATTTAAATCTTTACATTTTTTATTTAAAATTTTTTACAGTAAACCCATCTTCACAATTTATAATACGTATGTATTATTCAAAAATAATTTATAAAAATTTATAATTAATACGTATGTAAATAATTTAATACGTATCTTCACATTTACATTTACAGTAAACCCATCTTCACATTTACATACGTATGGTTTAAAGGTAAATTTTTTTATAAATGACTTAAATGATAAATCAAACCATTCATAATCTAAAATTTTTTACCCTTACATACGTATGGTTTAAATAATTTATAAAAATTATTGCCATACGTATGTAAAAATCGATTATAAAAATTGCAAAAATTGATTATAAATTTTTTTTATATATAATAATATTTTATAATTTTTATAATTTTTAAATTTTTTTAAATTTTTACAATTTTTACAATTTTTTTACCTTTTATTTTATAAATAAAGGGTAAAAAAATGATTTATATTTACGAAAATTATATTTTGCAATTTTAAAAATTATAAATTATCTAAATGTGAAGATGGATTTACTGTAATAATAATTTACTGTAATAATTATATCATTTTTTTATCCTTTATTTATAAAATAAAGGGTAAAAAAATTGTAAAAATTGTAAAAATTAAAAAAAATTTAAAAATTATAAAAATTATTATTATATATAAAAAAATTTATAATCAATTTTTGCAATTTTTGTAATCGATTTTTACATATGTATGGCAATAATTTTTATAAATTATTTAAACCATACGTATGTAAGGGTAAAAAATGTTAGATTATGAATGGTTTGATTTATCATTTAAGTCATTTATAAAAAAATTTACCTTTAAACCATACGTATGTAAATGTGAAGATAGGTTTACTGTAAATGTAAATGTGAAGATACGTATTAAATTATTTACATACGTATTAATTATAAATTTTTATAAATTATTTTTGAATAATACATACGTATTATAAATTGTGAAGATGGGTTTACTGTAAAAAATTTTAAATAAAAAATGTAAAGATTTAAATAATACATACGTATTATAAATTATTATAAAAAAATTTATAATACATACGTATTATAAATTATTTTTGATAATTTATAAATTATTTTTAATTATAAAAATTACAAAAATTATTTTTGATTATAAAATTTTTTATCCTTCGTATTATAAATCAAACCATTCATAACCTAAAAATGATTTATATTTACGAAAATTATAAAAATTATATAATTAATTATTATATATAAAAATTATATTATTTCAATTTGAGTGTTGTGGGTGTGCCATTGGTGTGTGTGTGCGCGTTAGTGTGTGGGTTACAATAGAAACGCCATTTCAAATGGCGTTTTGAAAAAAAAAAAAAAAAAAAAAAATTTATTATATACACAGTAAAAGCGCTATTTTAAATAGCGTTTTCTTCAGAAATTTTTTTTTATGTTAAAAGCGCGATTTGGAACAGCGTTTTCTTAATTAAAATCGCGATTTCAAATAGCGATTTCACTATTCATCAACTTTTGGCCTCCAAACAGTAAAAGCGCGAATAGTAATAACGCTTTAGCTTAGTTTTGAAATTCCGTCAGAAGTTGGCCTAGATTTAGAAATACAATACAAAAATGGCTTATATTGGGAAAAGCCTCCAATTAGCCCTCTGCAAATTCTATTGAAACCCTTTTTCCCACGAAATCATTTCCCACAAATTCTGCTTGCTGTAGCCTCCACAGCCCATTACCACCATATTGCGTCGCCGGCCTTTCGCCTCCTCGCGTCACCGCCTTCCGTCGCCGACTCCCTGCCTTCCGTCGCCCTCTTCCATCTCAGGTATACTCGGTCTCTCTCAGATCAATTTCTCTCTGTCTCTCTCAGATCAATCTCTCTTTGTCTCTCTGAAATCTCCTTGGTCTCTTTGTTTTTTGTCTGGGGAGGTTACACAATTTTTGCCACAACTAATTGATATGTTTGAAATAAGCTAATAGAAATTAGTGTGAGAGATCTGAGATATGGAATTTGTAACAAATCAGTGTTATATATGGAGCTTTTGGAGCTTGCGGTGTCACCCTCCAATATGATTGTTGTTTATCCTAGAGAAGGATTTTGGGCCATCTGTATAATCAAACTTTCCTTGTAGGTTTCATAGAGCCAAAACCTGTTGGAGCCTCTGAATCGTATGCTATTATTGGGATATATACACACATTTTGTTGCTTAAATCAATATAGATAAGTTGGTTAATCTTTGGAGATTGAAGATGACTAGTATAGAGAAAAAGCATGCTAATATGTTTAAAGAACTTGTTCTGGGTGCTGATAAAATTGAGCATATGGTGTTTGCTTAAATGCCACAGAAACAAAGATTTGCATTATATAGTCAGCAACCATTTTCCTAACCTTGAATTTTTTGTGCATGACACTTCTCAATGGATCTTCAGAAAGAAAACAATTTGCATATTTAGTTTAGGCCTAACTGTGTGAGTGTTTATGACACTATCAGAATTTGTAGCATTTGCCATATAAAATACCATATAAATTGCAGAATGCAGGTACTTCAAGTTTGGAATTTGAACTAAAAGGACCAAATACCCATCATCTACATATTAAAAAAATTCTCTGCAAAGTAATACTAAAATGGCTCAATTTCCAGCACATAACATAAATATAGATAAAAAAATACAACAAAGGTGTAAAATACAATTGAACTATTGCTTCCAATGATCATAACTAGAAACATGTTCAATTTCCATCTACTGCCACCATACTAGTACAATAAACTCTTCTCCCCTGCCACTAGTGACTAGATTAGAAACCAACTAAGACTTGACTACATTATGATTAGTCCTCATATTACATCTGGAAAACTATGTAAGTTGCTGTGATAGTTATACGTGCACATATACTCTCATTAGTTGGTTATACTCTCATTAGTTGTGATAGTTATATCAAATCTAGTATTTTTTAATATAACAAAGTCACATGCATCTAAACACTAACATAATGTTTTAATTTGAAATTCTAATAATTAAAAAAATGTAGCAATATATAAATCCTTGCTGGTAGTGTTAAATCCTTGCTTGCAATTTTTAAAATATGCTTTGGTGTTCAACCTATTAGCTTCTTGGTTGCTGCCATATTGCTAATATTAATGTAGAACTCGATGCCGTCCAATTGCTAGGTACTCATTAGTTGGTTTTCGGTTTTCTATTGTTTGTTGCTAGTCTCCATTGGGTGACTCTGAGTTTAGTGTGTGATGTCTTTCTTGAGATGTTTAAATAGCATATGTCCAAATAGGTGTCAGCTAATGCATCTGAGAAGTAGCCTTGTTGTGTCTGCTTTTGGAGTGTGTGAATGGAGCGGAATAAGAGAATTTTTGGGATTATGGACCTTTCCATGCCTACGTTTAGGCGTTCCTTTCTGAAGCTGTCCAAATCATTTAATCTTCTTGAGCCTTGAAAGGCCATTGTCCTTTGTGTGCATTAATCCTTGGACTTCTTGTTATGTTGTGGAAGTCTTTTATTCATCATAACTAAAAGAAGAGAAACAAAACATTAATAGAATCCGTTGGAGTTTGGAGAATTTGAGCACAAAAATGTTATTGATTCTCAATATCACCAAGAATTTCATGTTTCAGTTTAGCACAATATATAAGGAAAATCTCAATTGTGGAATTTTTATTTCAAGTAAATGTCATCTCTCTTGGATATGCTTTGGGTCGTGGGCAGCTACTTATTAATGGTTGAATTTGTAAAAAAAAAATTACTTGTTAAACATGTATATTTTTAAAAATGTTAAAGAAATATTATTGCAAATTTATATTAGTAAAATATCAGCAATTAGTATTTTTTGTTTTAAAAATTGGTTAAGTTAGTTTGAATGATCAACTAAAATAAAGAGTGTGGTTGGAGAACACAATAGCTAAAGCAATTAGATAAAATAAGGAGTGTACTATTTTTGTACTTTAGCTAGTGAAAAATGAAGAGTATGGTTGGAGTTGCTCTAAAGGAGAGAGACAACACAGACACAGATAGACTCAAACCTCGGTAAAACCCCTTTCCCAGCTGAGCTCTCCAATTGCGTCTTCCTGCAAGAGGAACTCTCACCATAAGCCAATTCATCCCTCTGGACTTCTGCTATTGTTTTCTTTCCCACTATTTATGTAAGTTTTTTCTGTTTGATACCCGAGAAATATCAGAAAGAAAAAAAAATGCGATTTCAGAATCATCTAATTGTAACTAATAAAACCCTAATCTTCCATGAAACCCAAACTTCTCAAACCAAGCGGTATTGTTGTATAGGTTCATACTAAAATGTTCAATTCATGTTATGTTGTTTAGGTATTGAAGGACCGAACACCGCAACCAACAACTTCGCTTAGAAATGGACATTGATTCTGTGGAAGCTGCATCATCAACCAAGCAAATGGATTCGGAGGAGTCATCCAACGCTTCTGTAAATACTCTCCACTTATTTTGCACCCCTTTTTTAAAACTTCGTTGAATTCCATGAATTGCCCAAATTTTGTAATTACATGCTTGATTTGTTGAGTGGTTGTTGTTTTCCTTTGTTCGGTTTTCAAAAGGGTAAAGAAAAAGATGATATTGCTAAGTCGATGGAAAAAATGAAGATTGAGTCTGGGGAGGCAGGGACTTCATCAACCAATTTCAAAAAGAAACCAGTCATAATCATTGTTGTAGGAATGGCAGGTATTACATAATATATATGTTCTTAAGGGCCTCGTTATTATTATTATTATTTTGAGTTTTTTCATGTGGGTTTTGAGAAATATATGAAATTTTTTTAGGCAGTGGAAAAACAACATTCCTTCATCGCCTGGTTTGTCATACACAAGCTTCAAATATCCGGGGCTATGTAATGAATCTTGACCCTGCTGTTATGACCCTCCCATTCGGTGCAAATATCGATATAAGGGACACTGTAAAATACAAGGAAGTGATGAAGCAGTTCAATCTTGGTCCTAATGGTGGAATCCTGACATCACTCAATTTGTTTGCTACCAAGTTTGATGAGGTAAAATTGTTGATTGGGAAGTTTCTCCTCTGAAAACTGTTGTTTAAAATGTTTATATTGTGTGATTGACTGTTTCATGGATGTTGAAAACTGGGACAGACCTATTGTGTCATTATGACCAATTGAATTGGCGATGCTTGTGCTTTATTTATTTAGCTCAGTTCTATATAGTATCTACCATGAGCGTCCATAAGAGGTCTACATATAGAATGGTTTTGTTGGATTAGATCAACTGACCATTTAGCTTAAAGTTTCATTGATATTGAGATGAGAACCCAAACTTGCTTTCATGTGTGCAACAATGATAGGTTTACAAAGTCTTAGTTTATGCAAATTTCATGGAAAATCAGTTTGTGTGTTTCCTTCAAGTTATTTAATTGCATAAATGCGTCTTTGTTCAGTTTTTACTACCTTGTGTTGTGCAGACTAAATGGTGGCAATGTCAATTTCAGGTTATTTCAGTTATTGAGAAACGAGCAGATCAGCTGGATTATGTTCTTGTGGACACTCCTGGTCAGATTGAGATCTTCACCTGGTCTGCTTCTGGAGCAATCATAACAGAAGCTTTTGCTTCGACCTTTCCCACTATAATAACATATGTAGTTGATACACCACGATCTGCAAATCCACAGACTTTTATGAGCAATATGCTTTATGCTTGTAGCATTCTCTACAAGACACGATTGCCTTTAGTGTTGGCATTCAACAAGACTGACGTGGCTCAACACCAATTTGCTTTGGAGGTAATTCGTGCTCCTTTCTTACATGACTGCTTGTTCTGATGTTAATTTTTGTTGATAAAAGTGTTTTCACATTGAGTATGTTGTCAAAAACCTTCCACTTTTGTGTTCTGGTTTATTTTGCTGCTTGTAAATTATGTATGAGTGGTTGTTATGGAGATGAAGTGGTACCACGTGCAAGGACAGACCCACATTTAGACCAAAGGGGGCTGTGAGCCCTAGCCTCTGAGAAAACTCTCTTTATATACAATTGTATAAGCAATATTTAAAGCTTTTGCTCATATGCCCCCCAGCCCTTTATGACATAGCAATATTCAAGGATTTTGCTCGTATGTGGCCCCTCCAATTTAATGCCCCCCCTCTTCCTGATGTGTGTAAAGAGAACCCATATAGAACAACATCAAGTATTTAGAACCCATATTAAAAGACCTCAATAACATCAAGAACATAGTCTATGCTTCAACTGCGTAAAGTTTAGACTAGTAAAGAGTGCATGTAAGGTCTTAGGTTCAGAAGAAATATCTAATACAACGAGTACAACGGCACTGGACTTTGCTTTTCCTTTTTTTTTTTTTCATGGATTACAAGTCTTTGTATTGTGATTTTGGAGTTTATGAAGTATGTTATTCTTGAAAGCAACAATATTTTTTTAATTTTTTATTTCATAATATCTAATGATCTGTGACCCTAAATGGAGTAGATTGGGTGAACTATGCCACCAGAAATATGTTATTATAAAGTATTTTTATATTCAAATCGTTGATGTCTTGCAAATAATTGAAACTCTTTATTACTAGGGAGTTTGCTGAATATTTATGTGGAAGTCATATATTCTCCCAAATTGAGAGAATAATAGAGCAAGCAATAGGAAATGGCGTGGGCATGCTTTGTATGCATAGTTGTCAAATCGGGGTTCGTATTGTGAATCGAAATGGTCTTATATCGAATTGCGAATCGAATCCAATCGAATCGTGAATCGTAAAGATTCGGTTACTTTTTTTAAATTACTTAAAAACATACATCTACACATTTAGATGTTAAATATATCTTATGAATATGAAATATTTAGACTTAAATCAATAAAAATGTTATTTTGAATGATAATCACGTAGTAAATAGGTAAGAAATTAACAAATGTTCCTATGTAAGATTACTATCTTACCTTTTTTCTTTTTTAGATATTTCTTATCAATCATTGTTAATAACGATAATAATCAAATAAACAAATTATCAATTTTTAAATTAACAATAATTAACAACGATATTGATATTTAGACAATAAACATACATATTTTTCTAAGTACCAGTGAGCAAATAATAGAAAAGAATTATTTAGAACATTTTATTTTAAAGCCTAAAACATTTTAAAAGGTATAACTAACCCCACACATGTAATATTCAATTTAATAAAATAAAAATTGATAATTCATAGTGTAACTTTAATCTTAAATATCTTTAGAAGATATATTATGATTTTTTGAAGGGAAAAAAAATGAAAAGAAAGGTTAAAAATATGTTGTCTGATTGAATCTGACTAAATCCTATTAAAAACTCAAAGCTTACTAAAATAATAACAAATTATGTATATATGTTGGTTATTTTGATGTTAAATGCTATTGAAAATTGTATTATATCATTTTCACTAAAAAGATAGAGAAAAAAAGAATCGAAAATATGGCGGACACAATAATTTCAAAAATTGCATGAATCATAAAAAGTGAATCAAATCGTGAATTGATTCGTATCAATTTTGTAAAAATTGCAAATCGAATCAGGAATTGTAAGATTTTGATAACAGAGTTTGTATGTCAAATGATTGTAAAAATACAAAGAAAACTAGTTTAGGAGGCGGTAATCTAATTGTCTTCGTGACATGAGCCAAAAAATAATCTTAATGCAATTTTAGGTTTTTTGATGTAGGAAAAGAGAACATGATTTGAGATATTTGGCTTAGATTTTCTCTTTAGGGACTGAGGAGTGGATAGACATAGAAGTCTGAAATTTTTTTCTCTACTTGAAACATTTGGCAATAAATAACGAAAGCCTGTCTTCTATACCCACTTTCCGTCTTTTGATCTTGTGCATTATCTTCATTAATTACTCCTCCTCTCCCCTTTCATTGTCTCAAGACCAAGTGCAAGAAGATAAACTCTCTCTCTCGCTCTCTCTCATGTTAATTTTGTATAGTTTTAGGAATATTGGTTTTTTTCTTTATCATAGGATTCTTTAATTGGAACTGCTGCTTCAAAATGACCGTTAAAGATATGCATGTGGCTGTTCTCCCCCATTTTGTCCAGACCCCATTTTTATTTTCAGTTTGTGTGTTGTCTTTAATATGTAAGTTCAGACCTTTGTTTTCTTTTTGTCAATGGTTTGAATAATGCACTGCTGCTACTTCTGTGTGTAAAGTGGATGGAAGACTTTGAGGCATTTCATGCAGCACTGGATTCAGATCATTCGTACACGTCAACCCTTACTAGAAGCCTCTCTCTTGCTCTGGAGGAGTTCTATAAGAATCTAAAATCTGTTGGAGTGTCTGCAGTTTCTGGTGCAGGAATGGAGGCTTTCTTCAAGGCTATTGAAGCAAGTGCTGAAGAATACATGGAAACATACAAGTACAGCACATACTCGACACTTCAAGCTATTTTCCTCCAAGTGTAGTGCAATGTTTTTGTTGTTAGGATAAGCTATCAACTATTACATTTGTGTTGCATTTTGTTGCTTTTGTAGGGCTGATCTTGACAAGAGGCGGGCAGAAAAGCAACGTTTGGAGGAAGAACGAAGGCGGGAGAACATGGACAAGCTGAGGAAAGATATGGAGAAGTCCAGGGGAGAAACTGTGGTATTGAGCACTGGTTTGAAGGACAGAGAAACCAATAGTAAGGTCATGATGGATGAAGAAGAAGAAGAAGAGGAAGACGAAGATGTAGATGATTATGAGAGGTTTTCTGATGAGGATGAAGATGTTATAGATGAGGATGAAGATGAAGAGGTTGGCAGGTTTTCATTTTAACTGCTCCTGTTCCTGGCAAATTTTCTCAAAGCAAAACTTTGTATTTGACCATCAAAAGTAACTGAATTGGTATTTTAAGGGTTTGAAGTTTGGCTTTGTGCATGCCTGCTTGGATACCTTCCTTGAACTTCAATGTTTTCCAGTGGGGTTACATTACATAACAAAATTCAGAGTTATCTTTGTTAGTATGTGCTGATCAGTTTGCCTTTGTTACTGCTGTTGATTAATTTGTATTTGAAAAAGTTTTGAGACTTAGTTAAGTTTCATATTTGCTGATAATCCTAGGAAACAAGAAAGGGTTTTAGAGAAGCTGTTGAGAAATTTTCAAAGTTTGGGCAAAACTTTAGGTCATGATTGAATGCAGTGCAGATATGGACATCATTTATTGTTGAAGGCATGGTTAGATCACAATTAGGACAGTAAAGATGCAATAGGTTTCTGTCAATGTTGAAAATTTAGTTAGTATTCCCTTAGCATAACCATGGCATGTGCACGTGGTATTTCCGACCTGAGGCCATGGGAAATACGTTGTGGCCTATCTTGTTTGTCACCTAGCCGACCAAGTTGGGTTACTTCAGACTGTCGATCCTCGTGTGGAGCGTTACTCGTATCAGGATTAGGTTCTCCACCTAGATCAGGATTAGGTTCTAACCTGCAAATCAAATGGGCTTGAACCCCAAAACCCATTCTCTCTCTCGTACAGGAAGCACAATGGCTGCAAATGATAGAAAGCGATGGCAGCTGTTCTTATGATCAACATTTTCGGCGATATGTAGTAGAGCAAAAATTATTTGGTGTCCATTGGGCTTGGGGTATTACGTGGCCCATTGGGCATACCAATCACTAAATATTATGTTTCTTACCGTCTCTTCAATATCTAATATGAAATCGTGAATTTCATAGTTCTCTAATCAAAATTTCTATAGAATACCACCTTATCATTTCTCTTGGGCGTGGAATAACTTTTTGTAATAAAGTGCTGGAGAAAGTGGAGAATTTTTACATAATTAATGAGGTGTTTGGGAATATAATAAGATTAAAATAACCCATTAAAAAGCAAAATAGATTAAAATAATAAATAAGACAAAATATTACATCTAATCTATAGTCATTTAACTTTGTCTCTTAAAACCATTAGATCAACTACAAAAAATAAAAATAAAAATCAATTAACTTTCCAAACAAACTATTTTAGCTAGGCCAAAATAGTTAAATGGCTAACTAAAATAACAAACTTCCCAATAAGGCCTAAATAAAGTAGTGAGCAGTTGATATAAGATTGACTTTTTTTTAAAAAAAATAAAATAATTTGGTATATTTTGCTATGTTAGTTCCAGGGAAAACGGGATGCCAAATTATGTAGAATCTAATGCTAAAGAGGCTTTTGACTGTAGCACATAGTAAATAATTGTAGTTTTTCCTTTAATTATTTTTGTCTCTTTGTATTTATTTTTATAAAGCCTATGACTAGGCTTGACTAGGGTTTTAGAAATTTTTGCAACTCTTGGCCGTAAAGTCTTGCCAAGTTAGGTATGCATTAAGTTTGGTTTTGTTTGTATTCACCATCTTGTATTCTATATATTGGCTTTTACGCCAACATAATGGACAATGTAAATTCTCTTCATCTTTGTGCTTCCAACTTTGTCTCTAACTTCTCCATCATAATTCCATACTCCATAACTCCATGATAAAAATAGTAAAATTAGTATCATTTTTAACTTCATTTGTCTGAATAAAGTCAAAATTTTCTTCATATTCCCATGTGCCAAATAATTCGTGATCAATTGGCTCTTCCGCCTTTCTTTTCCCTTTATTTATTTCTGGTGAAATATCTTGATCTAATGTTTCTTCAGATGAGGATGATTGACTATCATCATTATTAGTTGACATATTAATATCATGATTAAAGTGCTGTAAAAGGGCTTCATGTTCTAGATAAGTTTCTCTTATGTGGTCGAGTAGCCTATTTCTTTCATCAATACCTAAATCTGGGTCTTTATATAATTTTCTCCAATAATTCAATATTTCAACAATATTTTCATATTCAGTCCTATTATAGGTATTGGTTTGAAGTACCATAATATTTTCTGTACCATAAGATAGCCTAGGGATGTAACTATCTCCTGGACTATTTATTCTATCATTGTTTATGAAGGATATAGTTTCTAATTTTGTCACCAAATTGTTTATTTGGTTTTTTACTTCTTTATTTAAGTCAATATTTACTATAGAACCCAAATTGTCTATTTTAGATTCTATAGACTCAATTTTGATTTCTAGATAATTTTGATTTATTTTTTGATTTTTATCTAATTTAGAAAACCAAGAACACATAATATTAGTAATATTATTTAAACTAGAACACACGCTATTTATATTTGTAGACTCTTTAGTAATATGCAAACCATGATCATATTTATTATTAACATTATTTTTTGTATTTCCAAAGCATATTATATCTTCAGGGTTAATTGCCATTATAGATTGTTGTTGGTACCTAAGACCCTCCTAGTGTATTATCTGGTGCCTAAAGCCTCTCTTTGTGATCTTAAAGACTTAATTATGGCCAATAGTCAAAAGATCTTAATGAGTATATGGGCTGTGGCATACACTAAGCATATAGGTTTTACAACAACTATAAATGAAACAAATAATTATGAAGATACAAAATACAAAGGATACACAACTAAAAACTTAGACGGTTTTTTTTTTTTTTTTTCTAACATAAAGCACACCATACACATTTATACATATCAAAATTTATACATAGATAGAAATACTTACATAGTTTGATCTTACTTTCAAAAGTTCTTCGCCAGACTCTGATACCGATTACAAACACAAAAAAAGGAAAGGAGCTTTTTACTATTTTTTACTATTTTTATTATGGAGTTATGGAGTATGGAATTATGATGGAAAAGTAAGGGACAAAGTTGGAAGTACAAAGATGGAGAGAGTTTATATTGTCCATTATGTTGGCGTAAAAGCCAATATATAGAATACAAGATAGTGAATACAAACAAACCAAACTTAATGCATATCTAACTTGACAAAAGTTTACAGTCAAGAGTTGCAAAAATTTCTAACACCCTAGTCAAGCCTAGTCATAGGCTTTATAAAAGGTCTACATAAAAATAAATACAAAAAGACAAAAATGATTAAAGGAAAAACTATAATTATTTGCTATGTGCTACAATTTTTACTATTTGCTATGTTATTCTTCATACTGGTGGCATGTGGGCTCAGATTTGCTAGGAATAATGTTGATTTATCTTTGTCAAGTATTTGAGAGATGATTTTTCATTTATGTTTTGTTTGATTTATGAATTTGATTAAGAATTTTTTTTTTAAAAAAATGTGTTAAATATAAGTAAAATATTATATTTCACATTTCAGTAATATCTAATAATTTTTCAAATAAGTAAGCATCCTAGATTTTTAGCAAGATAGTAGGATGCTTAAACGTTATAGTCAGGTGGCCGAAGTCATGTCCACTTCAAATTGATTCTATAATTGAATCCTACCTTTAGGGGCTTTGAAAATAGGTCAAAACCTTTAATACTTCAAATGTTTGTTGAATGTGTCTCCAAAATCATGTAGGATAGCCAAATTAGTTGTTTGATTTCCAAAATCATACGTTCAGAACAAAACAAAAAAAAAAAAAAAGAAAAAAAGAAAAAGAAAAAGGGTAATCAAATTTAGGTCTCTTTTACAAAATGCAAAAAAGTCAATTCATTGACTATTTAATTTATTTAAGTCATATCATCTCTTTATTTTTTGCATGTCTTTTCGTAATAAGTAAAAAAATTAACATTTTTAACATTTCTCAAAACAAAGGTTAGTTATTGGTTTTCAAAATCATTAAGTTTCAAAAGGAAAAAGAAACAATGAGCAAATTGTAAAAGCAAAATGAAATTTGTAAAAAAAAAAAAATTTAATTTAATTTTCTTTCAAATTGTTATTTTATCACAAGCAAAAGTGTTAATTACATTAAAACTCCTCGGCTACATTTCATGGCTAGATTTTTTTTTTTATGAGATTAGATACGATGAGATTATGAATAAGATTGCGATGGATAAATTATATCATATAATTAGATATGATAAATAATTAGAGATATGATAAGATTATGGATAGGATTGTGAGGAATGAATTAATAGATAAGATAAATTATTGAATAAAAGAGACACGACATTATATTTGATTAGAATGGAATAAAATTATATAATTATTTTTAACTTAGATGAAAGAAAAAATAATGTGTTTTTAACACTTCTTAAAACAAAGGTTAGTTACCGGTTTCCAAAATCATGAAGTTTCAAAAGGAAAAAGAAACAATGAGCGAATTGTAAAAGCAAAATGAAATTTGTTAAAAAAAACAATTTAATTTAATTTTCTTTAAAACTGTTATTTTATCACAAGCAAAAGTGTTAATTACATTAAAACTCCTCGGCTACATGTCATGGCTGGACTATTTTTTTTACGAAATTAAATACAATGAGATTATGAATATGATTGCGATGGATAAATTATACTATATAATTAGATATGATAAATAATTAGAGATATGATAAGATTATGGATAGAATTGTGAGGAATGAATTAATAGATAAGATAAATTATTGAATAAAAAAGATAAAGCATTATATTTGATTAGAATGAAATAAAATTATATAATTATTTTTAACTTAGATGAAGGAAAAAATAATGTGGAAATGTCTCATTCTTCTAATCCCAATCCCCATTCAACTAAAGGATTATTACCTTACTTATTTTATCCATGAATTTGTAAATTTCAACCCCATCATCCATTTAGAAATGATAAGAATAAAATGAACTTGGTCAATAATTGAAACAATAATGATTTAGAACTCTATAATGAGCTCTAAATCCATCATTAGTGAGGTAGAAAATGAAATAAAAAAAAAAAAAAGGCACAACACACACTGTGATAGTGGATATCATTAGTGGTAGCATCAAGGCCTTGTTTGGCAATTGACTTTTTTAGTTAAAAAGTTAAAAAATTACGAAAAAAGTCAAAAAGTCAACCACCTATACCAAAAATTAAAGATTCTTTTTTCTCCCTACTCTTTGCACATCTTTTCGTAAAAAGTCAAAAAATCATCCCAAACATACTAAAATTTTTTACATCACATTTTAGTTAAAAAGTCAAAAAGTTACTAAAAAAATATGTTCCCAAACGAGGCCTAATTAGTGGTCTCAAGCATTATTGTAATTGAAAAGGATAAATGTAATTAAACCCTAATCAAAAGCAAGAGAAGATGTACTTATATAAGTATACTTTTTAATTTTTAATTAAAAAATAGAAAAAAAAGATATATATTTGAAATAATTTTTTAACTTTTTACGAAAAGATACGTGATAAAATATTATCTATACTATTATATATGTGAGCACAGGACTTGGTGTCTAATAGTGTGGTGGCTTCTCCTTCTGCCACGTGGCAAATTTTTCTATCCTAAAATAAAAAAATGTTATTCAAAGGCATGAGTAAGATTTGAACCCAAGACCTTGGGTTTCATTAAGAACACTCTTACCATTTAGACAATATACATATTATGGCATTAATTTCTTTATTATTTGTTTTTATGCTTATTTATCTGAATTGCACATGCATCGCATGTGCCACACCACTAGTAATAAAATTAAAATAACTATTATACCTTTTTTAACATTTAACTTTTTAACTTTTGAATAATTAAATTTAAGAAAACAAAATAATAATTTTACCTTACAAACTTCTCCAAATAATATAAATTTTTTAACTTTTTAAATAAAATTTTAAGTTTTTAACGGTATTTTAATTTATCCCAAACCAACCAACCAACCCATAAAAGATTCTTACTTGAAGTAAATGACGACGGAGTCTCCAAATGGCCAGCTACACGGCTCTAACTCTCTCTCCTCTCCCTCACTTGGAGATTTTCAACTTTTCATAAAGTGCTTCTTATCCAACAGCTTGCTTTCTTTCTTTATTTTTTCCCCCGAGAAAGTCCACCAACACCAACTCGTATATTCCTTTTTCATAGTACAATAATAAATTAATAATTGCGTTTCACACACATACATCATCAAATCAAAGCCTCTCTCAAATTCACAATTCAATCATATCAGTTAGAGCTCAGCAAAAATGGCGAGACACGAAGAGCTTCCAATCCCAGTCTACTCAACACTCGAACCAGTGTACGGAGACGAATCTCAGGTCGAAGAAGCTCAGCTCCGATTCGACAGATTGAAATCTAAGTTCCTCGACGTCTTCGGCCACCCTCCTCAATTCTACGCTCGATCTCCAGGTCCCCCATCCCCCCCCCCTCTCTCTCTCTCTATATATATGTATATTGTATAATTGTGAGTGAATTGAGTACAGGGAGAGTGAATTTGATTGGGGAACACATTGATTATGAGGGGTACTCGGTGTTGCCGATGGCGATTCGGCAGGACACAATCGTGGCGATCCGGAAGAACGATGCTGAAAAGCTTCTCCGGATTGCTAATGTTAGCGACAAGTACTCCTTGTGTACTTACCCTGCTGATCCAACTCAGGTATGTGACTCTATCTATAGATATGTATGTGTGTGTATGTAATTGTGGTTTATGTTATGTAAGTGTGTGCTTGTGAATGCAAGTTGTTGTATTTAGCACCAGACACAAAACAATGGTTTTATGCGTATTTATTAACGTGGATTGATCGTAGTGCATTTGTGTCTAATGGTAAGAAAGTCGGGTCAGAAATCAGTTTGTGTATAGTATTACTTGTTACTAAATTATTAGAGGATGAAAAAGGGGGAAAGCTAGAAATTGGAGTTAGTTTGATTCCATGATATCAGCTGTCTTTGTCATGAAAATTGAAGTATGAGAGAGAGTTTGAAGATGTGTGTTTGGTTAGACTCTTCAAGGTTATATGGGGCTTGGACTTTGAAAGGTGTATTGAGCTCTCAAATGCTCTACCACGCAGGCAGTAGTAAGCACAGAGACCCAACTGCTCTTTTTCATGTTGCTTTTAAAAAAATTATTGCTTGGCAATCCAAGATGGATCTGCATTTGGAAATTTTGACAGAAAAATTACGGGTGTGTTTAGTTTGTATTTTGAGATAAATTTTCAAAAATTTTTTTAGGGAGAGAGTTTAGAAATTTTTTTAGTTTGTTTGGTTGTATATTTTGAAAATAGTTTTGGGATTTGGGAGTTTGGGGTGATTTGATATTTTGTTGTAGTTGTGTAGATGTATATGAGAGAAAAAGTGATTTAGAAGGAGAGATGAGAGAAAAAGTGATTGATTGATGTGTAGGAGAGAGTGATTTTGGAAATTTTTTTTAAAAAATTTGAACCAAACAAAATTTTGAAAATTTTTCTCAAAAATTGTATCTTGTGATACAAACCAAACAAGTTTGAAGTTGGAGTGAATTACTAAATGTGGAGTTGAAGTGAAAAATAGTCTTAATTTCTATATCCAAAATTTCTTCATGTTTGAGCCAGCAAGAATCTGCAACATTGATGGTAGTAATTAGACAGGCTAAGACCTGTAAAAACTAATTACACGTCTTTGATTTGTGGACTGAATTGAAGATTGGCTCTTGTTATATGTAACCCATTTCTTGCAATGTCTCAACTTGTTATCTTAGCTGCTCGTCCTATTTTTCTTCAAATAAGTACCCGAATTTCTGTCTATGGCCCATCTTTTGTCATCCATTCATTCATCAATTGAATTTATTGCATGGAACACACTCCAGTGATTCCACTACGTCAAGGATGTATTTGGACCAGGTCATTTTGGAGTGCTGTTAATTAATTAATTTTCATAGTGGTCTTATTTCATCCGTGAAAGATCTATATACCATGTTAATTTGCTTCACTTTATTCATTGTGTAGGATATTGATCTGAAGAATCATAAATGGGGTCATTACTTCATCTGTGGGTGCGTCCTCGAACCTTACTCCGCACTATTTTGCTTTTAATTACTGACTACAGTTTGAAGTAAATTTGTTCATGTTACTTTCTTGCTTCATTATACCAATTTATGTCAACTAAAGGTTGAAATGATGATGGGTATGTTAGGAATAGAATTAGGGCAGTTTGGGGTGGTGACTTCTCAGCAGGTATTGCTCCTGGTCAGAAACAATGCTACAATGCTTCTTGAATTTTCCTAGACTCATGGCTGAGACAAGAGATAGCAATAGTATGGGGTGGGAATCAGGCTGGCAGTCATATATGCATTTGACATAAAATATATTTTTTTCCTAACTCGTTCTGCAAGTGCATACATCAGCATGCTTCTGTAGTCTGTAAAAAAGTTATGAGGGAGACTTTTCTCAAAATGGGTTTGGTGTATCCTTTTTTAACCAAAGTGTTAATGTGGGACTTATTCTTTTTGTAGTTTTAGGTCACAATATCACATGTGCTGAAAATTACTATTTTTTAACTTCATAAAGTAGAAATAATGTTTATTTATTTCAATACCATCTTTTGCCAAATTGCCAAGTTTGAGTGCTGTTTTTAGTTAATAACGATGTTGACTTCCAAAGATGCATTGTGGTGGGCTGGGCCATATCTATCTAATGAAGAAAAACCAGATATTGGCCTTTCATGTTCTCTACTTGTAAGCTAGAGTCGAAAGTGGTGGCGCAAATTCCAAAATTCTATAAGGTGATGTGGAGACAGAACAGATATCAGTCTGCTATATAGGCAACAGACTGGTGTTAAATCATTTACTAATGACTACAAGTAATAAATGAAATTAAAACTTCTCTCTCTCTCTCTCTCTATATATATATATTTTCTAATAAAAAAAAAAAAAAACTGCACATGATAAATGAGCACCTAATATATGGGTTGATTTTTTATGTTCTCTTGGAACTGATTAATATCCCACACCGGAAATCTATTGTTATGTGTTCTGCAGGTATAAGGGCTACCATGAGTATGCTAAATCAAAAGGACTGGATGTTGGTGTTCCAGTTGGGCTGGATGTTATGATTGATGGAACAGTTCCTACAGGTATAATTTCTCTGTAATGTGAAGTCTGTAATCACTTGACATTGTAATGCTTTATGGAGCAACAGTTTTTTTTATATAATGCTTCATATCTGAGTTGCCTACTTTTTGTTTAGGGTCTGGTTTATCAAGCTCTGCAGCATTGGTCTGCTGTTCCACAATTGCTATAATGGCTACCTTTGATGTGAACTTTCCAAAGGTATACCAACCATTTCTCCATAGCTATAGGGGAAGTATTTCATCAATTTCCTTTGCTTTCTTAATATATACTCAGAATTTCATATTGATTGAGCATTGCATTCCTTAGGAACATTCTATACCATGTCACTTGCTCAAACTTCGATTCTGAGATTATTTTTCTTTGGTGTGTGATTTTTACCTTTTGTTTATGAAAGATCAGCCATATTCATCAATTATAATTGCATTGAACTCATAAAATCATCTACTTATTACAAAACTATTCCCTTGCTTAACATATTTAATTATTTGTTTTATATTTTTTATGGTACAAAATATTGAATAAAATCATTGAAGTATAACCATGCATTATTTGGATACAAAAATTCGTGGTTGGTTTTCCGATAATTTGAATGCTTGTTTGTGAGAGTGTCAAGAAGAGTATCTGATGTTTTTCTTAGGATGTCTGTGCTTATAATTCTGCTTAATGCTACATAATTCATTTGTACTTCCACATGTTCTCTTTACGTTTGAGATGCTTACCTTTCGCAGGCTGGTTGATGAAGACTAATTGATATTACCTGTGCACATATTGAAAGGTTGTATCTTTTGCTGATTCGAATTTCATGTTTTACTTTACAGAAAGAGATTGCACAGCTTACATGTGAATGTGAACGGCACATCGGGACACAATCTGGTGGAATGGATCAGGTTACATATCCTCCGTTACATACTCTTGAAATATATTATAGGTTTCTTGAATCTTTGGTGCTGTAGCTGTACTTCTAAAAAGGGACAATATGCAAACTTGATTCAGTCCTACAAAGCATAATTCTCTTGTATATTACGACTTGCAAGTTCCCATATACATTCTAAGGAAGAATGCTTTTGTTAAGCTGGTGGCTTGGTGGTTAGTGTTACTTTGGTCACTTGCAAGTCTTCGTGGGGCTTCAGTCTGGTCCTTACTTTTTGTGATATTGCCATTTGGGCTAGGTGACTCCTTGTAATCTTGTCGTGCATCGTCTTTAATGTCCGCCAGCCTGTGATGCATGGTAATATTTGTTATGAACTTGACCTAGATGATAGTGAGATCCTCTAACACACTGCAGACATATGCATGGAGATTTGAAAGTTGCAAAGTTGCATTCCTTATTTATCATTAACTGCTGAAATCATAAGGTTATGACCTGTATGTAAGCAAGTGAGAATAGCTTCACAACATGGTGTGTCTAGCTGGCTGGAAGTTGCTTAACAAAGGAGTCTGCATGCTTCTGATCTAGAAAAATCCCAACTGATGAGAGCTTATATATTGCAACACGTCATAAATTTGTTGTTTTATACTAACAGATATCACAAAGATTTTTTTTTTTTCCTTCCCTTTTATGAGGTATAGTGCCATGTAAATTGGCACATCCTATTGTGAGTTGGGGGTTGTTTGATGACCCATTTAGTGAATACAACTGAAAAGTTACAGTTGGTGTTATATTAAAATGCATTTTATAAATGCACAATCAACTACTATTGAATGCTGAATTTACTTCAATGGAAGGTAGCCTTAAACATTGACATAGATAAACAACATTCTATTTAAGATTTTTAGTTTTGAAAAATCAGCACTTAAAAGTAATCAGCACTAATAGTTCAGCACCAAATTTTCAGTTTTGTCAGCCCCATTAGTCAGATCCGTTTTTGTTTCATTATGGAACAAGGATTCTTTAGCTTGTTAACACACTGTGATCTTATATTTACTCCATGCTGAAATGGCATTGAGAATTTTTGATTGATCAATGGAACTATAAATGTGTTCAGTTATTTCCCCAGCATAATATTTGTTATTTTCATCCTCATCAAACAAATTGATATCTTTTCATTTTAGGTAGATTGGTCACAGCCTATCAGTCTGTCTTGTTTCACTTTGCAGGCTATCTCTGTCATGGCTAAATCTGGGTTTGCAGAGCTGATTGATTTCAACCCAATTCGTGCAACTGATGTACAACTTCCTGCTGGCGGGTCTTTTGTCATAGCCCATTCGTTGGCTGAATCCCAGAAAGCAGTCACTGCTGCTACAAATTACAATAATCGGGTTGTTGAATGCCGGCTAGCTGCTGTAAGTTTTATTTTACTTTATTTTATTTTTGAAAAATTGGACGTGAATTTTACTTTTGAATTGACTTGAAGCATTACTCTATAGACCCTGTAGCCATTTCAAAAGCTCCTGCTTATAAAAACTACAAGTTCTACTATCTCTATGTCATCCTCCATGGCAATAGTGATTTAAGGGAACTCATTTCTTCTCCCCTTGTATTCCTCTTCCTTTCCCCGTTTTGAAGCTCAACTCTCCTCATTTTTTAACTGATCTCTTCTTTTAGCTTTGGGCGTGGAGATTCACAGCAAACTGTCATTCATTTGTTTGTTTTGGGTACTTGTATGAGTTTAATATCTGAGAAAGTCATGGTTTTCTCTTCCCCTTGTGCTAATGGAAGGGAAAAAAGACTTGTTAGTTTGGAGCTCTGTATTAAATTGTTTCATTTGGGATTTAATTACTTGAAGGTGAAACCAATTTGTATGTAGATTTTGAATTGTGTGCTCAAGTATTTATTAGCAGGTTTTGGAATTGTAAAATCAAGAGTTTTCATTCTTTGATTTTTCCAACGGGTAAAAAGACTTCCAAATGCTTTCAGTTTCCTACTGTAAAATGTCTGTTGTACTCACAATAGTGGAGACTGTAGATTTTACTCGGTATAAAGCTTGGAATGAAACCGCAAGAAGCAATATCCGAAGTGAAAACTCTTTCTGATGTTGAAGGGTTGTGTGTATCGTTTGCTGGCAGACATGGATCTTCTGACCCTGTCCTTGCGGTCAAGGTATCTATTTATTTATTTTATGCAGCAAGGTTGTTGCAATCATTTCGTTGTTTGTTTCTGTTTTCCCTCAATAAAATCATGCCTCTACTTGTCTAACACCGTTAGATGGTTCTTACAAACATATAATCATGGATTTTTGGTTATGTTGTTCTCAAGTAAACAGATATGTTTTTATCTACCCATACATGTCAGGTTACATTAGCTTGTGGCATTGCTACAGGAACTCTTAAGTGAAGAACCATACACAGCTGAAGATATTGAGAAAATCATCGAGGAAAACTTGCAATCCGTCTTTGCCGATTCTCAGTCTTCTTTGGATGTGCTAAAAGCTGCCACACACTACAAGTTATTCCAGGTAACTTTTTTCAAACACTGCAAGTTATTCAGGTTACTTTTTGTTGATTGGCAACATTATCTTTTAGTCCAGCCTCATGATTGAAATTATAATTTTAGTTCATAAACGGGGCTTCCATAGATATTCTACCTTAATTTCACTGGGCTAACCATGTAACAAATCAAGCTAAAGACTTTGGGACTTCATTAGAAGCTTGGACTTCCACACCCACCTGCGTATAAGTTAATCTACTCCTAAGTTGAGTAGTCATATCATGTCAAAAGTATAAAGCGGTCCCAACATAGCAAGCTACAAAGCTTCAGCCTTATCTGTCCATAATTCCAAAGGAACATTTTAAAAATTTATCTGCATAGGAATACTGGTAAAATTTTGCTGCCTCTAGTGCCTTTTCACTTAATGAAAAAGGCATTTCCTACTTTAAAAAAAACCTACCCGAACATGGTCCCATTAGTATTGTTCTTCCTCTGGTGGCTCTAAAGGAACTTTTAACGGTTGCCCGTACTAACAACCAGTTGTTATGATGATATAGAACTTTTGCCCAACTATTATCAAAAGATGGATTCTTATTTTGACTACCTTTTGTTCAAAAATCTTATAAATTTTGTTGTTTTGTAGTGATACATATTCTTTCTCTCATCCCTTTGGAAGCTCTTAACTCTTGTCTAACATTTAATATCCAGAGAGCCTCTCATGTGTATGCGGAAGCCAAGCGTGTATATGCTTTCAAGGACGCTGTATCATCAAACATAAGGTGAGTTAATATGTAGTACCATGAGCTAGCCTTCCATTTATGCTATCCATGCTTATGCATTTGCAATATATTTTAGTAGGATCCTGTTAGCTAGAATAGAATCTTTAAGATTATCTCTCTGTTTCTATTTATTTTTAACATGATCTCAAATTAGTACTTTTATATAGTTATTTCAAATCCATAATGATAAAACTATTTAATTTCAATGTTGAAATTTATTGGTAAACTATCAAATCTAAATTTAAGTTGTTTTCCTTGAATGATCATTGTCAAATCCATGTATTTCAAATCTACATTCATCCAAATGGGCTTTTAAGTGAAGATATTTACCAATTTCACGTTTTCCGAATCTAACATCCAATAAGTTCTCATTGCTTGCAGTGAGGAGGACAAGCTGAAAAAGCTTGGTGACCTAATGAATGAAAGCCATTATAGCTGCAGCGTTCTGTATGAGTGCAGGTACTAGTCCAGCTTCTGAAATTCATATGTACTAAGTGATATGTAGTGTTGCTGACAATATTGATATTGGTATTCTTTGATTCTTAAGCCACTAGTTGAGGTGCCTTTTAACATCTTTAATTACATGTAGGGGAATTGCAAATTAGTGCCTACAAGTGAAAATAATTACAAAAACATGAAGAGGTATAAGTGTGGCTTGTTGTCACGGCCTTGGTTGTTACTTGGTGATGCTAAGTCAACCTAACCTACAAACTCGCAAGAAAGACAAGTTAGAAGACAAAGAGAGTTTGAGAGAATGCCTTTGTATACACCTTAAAGAGACTTGTACAACTCTGGGATGGGTTGGAGCAAATGAGCTATTTTCCTATTTATGGGCTCACATTTCAGCTCAGTTCATTTACTCTGCAGGCTTTTTTTTTTTTGACTCTAATTGGGCAGGAGATATCTTCGATAGGAAATCTGCTTCTGGCTATTGTGTCTTTCTTGGCTCTAATTTGATTTCCTAGTCTCCTAAAAAGCAACCTACTGTCTCCTGAGGCTGAATACCGATCTTTGGCACATACCACTGCTGAACTTAGTTGGCTGCAGATGCTTTTTATGCTTTTTGTTGACTTAGGCATTGCTATCACTGCTCCACCCATTCTCTAGTGTGATAACCAATCTGCTATAGCCTCTAACCCAGTTTTTCACACTCGCTCCAAACACATTGATATGGATTGTCATTGTACATCCCTACCAATGATCAACTTGCTGACATTTTTAAGTACATCCCTACAACTTGCTGACATTTTTACAAAGCCCTTATCAACATCCAAATTTTCTTATTTGCAGTCCAAGCTTCTGGTCACTGCTCTTCCCATCAGCTTGCAGGGGCTGAGGAAATAAAGTCCACAAATGCTGCCAAGGCAAGCTAGTAACTGCTGCTGCCATAGCAGCAGCTGGTAGCCATTCCTAACTGAAACAGAGGCAGTTTAGTGTGTATTAATTGTATAAGTGTGTATGTACTAAGTGTGTGTGAGTTGGTTACATTGTAACAATATATTTTAGTTAGTTAGAGTTGTATGGTTAGATTGTTAGAGAGGTTAGAAAAGTCAGTTAGGAATCAAGATTGTATTGAGTATATAAGTGTAATGGCTTTTGATAAAGAAGAAATAGAAGATGAAAGAATTAGTTCTGAAAATTCATCATGGTATCACTTTAAAGAGACTTGTACAACTCTGAGATGGATTGGAGCAAATGAGCCCCTTTCCTGTTTATAGGCTCCTTGGGAGCATTCTAGAACACACAGGTAGAAGCTTCCCATGGAAGCCTTCTTACAAGCTACAAGATCATTTCTAGAATGTCTTCTAAAAATATCTATACAAATATCTACAAATCTAGATATATGTACAAGTATGTATATACTTGAATTCCCTAAGGCCTTTTAGAATTCTCCATGGTCTCATATGTGCTAGAATTTGCTAGGGAGTTTTAGATTCTTCCATTGGCTCCCATTTTTCCAAGCTCTTATCCGGATATTTCTGGAGAATTCTGTAAGGGCGTGACATTGTGCAATGGTGCATGTGAGATGGCAATTTTCACTTGCCTCAGAGCCCATACCAACTTACACATCCATGTTTTTGCAATTATTTTCACTTATTTCCATTGATTTGCAATTTTCCCTTACATTTGTCATTCTCTTGATAAAAATTGCGACTTCAACAAATTTTCCCTGTATTTACTTGTACCTTTGTGTGGTTTCTATAATTAGCTGCCCAGAGTTGGAAGAACTTGTGAAGGTTTGTCGCGACAATGGTGCTCTAGGGGCAAGGCTGACAGGAGCTGGATGGGGTGGTTGTGCAGTTGCTTTGGTGAAAGAGTCTATTGTACCTCAGTTCATCCTGAACTTGAAAGTTAGTTTGTGTTTTTTTGTTTTTGTTTTTTTCTATCTGGAATCATCTTGCATCTCGATGCGGTATTAACAAGGTTGTTATGTGTTTGTATCAGGAGCAATTTTATCATTCAAGAATCGACAAAGGGGTGATCAATAAGAATGATCTTGGTCTCTATGTTTTTGCTTCCAAGCCATCTAGTGGTGCTGCTATTTTCAAATTTTTTTAGTCCTCTCTGGTTTATTGCAATGAACACAGTACTTTGCAAGAAACTTCAATTATTTTGTTTTATCGTGAAGGGTAATTATCTAATCCTTACAGTCCATGAATGAAAGTTGATTTGTGTTTCATACCAAACGATCATATTAAAAAAAAAATTATGGGCTATTTTTTTTTCCTTTTCTTTTTCGTTCATTTTTATTTTTATTTTTATTTTATATAGTTATTCTTTTCCTTTATTATTTGGTAATATGCATGTATTAACCCTTTGTTAAAGCCCTTGTTGTCACTTTCTCTACGGGATTTGTAATATGTTTAATAAAAAAGTGAATGATATGTTATTAATTTAATTCTAACAAGTTTTTTTTTTTTTTTTTGAAAAATAATAAGGTTTTTGTTATATATGGAAATAATGATGTTGTTTTGATGGAGATTTGATGCAAAAATGAGGATCTTCTCCTGAATTAAATTTTTGTATTTGTTTTGAAGTGTGAGAAAAACTAAATGAACAAATAATTATATAATAACAACAATATTGCATCTCTTACTTTATCATTTTTAAATCATGACATTGAGGTTATTAGGGATAATTTTTAAAATTGATAAATTAAGTGTCTTAAGTATTTTTCATTTAATAAACTAGATATTTTCTTTAAGCTTAACCAACCAATTTAATTCAGTTTTATTTTTATCAATAATTTATGGGAGACTTATTTATAAGTCCTTTTTCAGACACTTATGGTAGGCTAAGTCCTGTGTAATTTCTTATAGAGTCTCGAGTTCTATTTAGATAGAAATGTATTTCACTAGCTCCTATATAAACGTAACGTGATGTGACACTTACATAAACGTAACGTAACGTGACAGTTATGTAAACGTAACGTAACGTGACACATATATAAATGTAACGTAACGTGACACATATATAAATGTAACGTAACGTGATATCTACAAGAATTTGGTTGGTTGCAAATAGGTCTATAAAGTCAAGACTCATTTTGATAGTTCTCTCGAATGCTATAAAGCCCGTCTGGTTGCTAAAGGTTTCTCACAAGAATGTGGTATTGATTATGAGGAGACCTTTGCCTTTGTTGTCAAGATGACTATTGTCCGTACTTTGATCTCTGTTGTTGTTGTTTGTCATTGGTCTCTTTATCAGATGGATGTTAAGAAATCTTTTCTTAATGACCATTTCACTGAAGAGGTTTACATGTGTCCTTCCTTTAGCCTTCATTATTCCTCTGGTCAGGTTTGTCGCATTCGGCGTGCTCTGTATGGTTTGAAGCAATCTCCTCATGCTTGGTATGATCACTTTTAGACAGTTGTTACTGTGCTTGGGTTTCTTTCTTGTGCCCACGACTTTGCATTGTTTCTTTTCCACACCTCTGTTGGTTTTGTTGGGTTATTATTATATGTGGATGACATGATCATTATTGGCTCTGACTTTTCTGCTATCCTTGAGGTTAAGCAGCATCTCTTCCGCACTTTTGAAATGAAGGTTCTGGGACTATTGTGGTATTTTCTTGGTAATATACAGTTTCATTAAGAAAACTTACAGTAATCTTGTTTTCTTGGCTGCCGTGGCTAGTGACCCTTCTGTCCAGTTTTATCGGCTCAATTAAAATATTTAGGTATGTTGCATGTGCATGATATTTTGCAAAAATGGTAACCAATGACAAGTTTTTGTAAGGATTGTATTTGATTTGAATTCAGGGCTCTTTGGCAAAGCACTCGGAGATTCTCAAATTGAGCTTTGAGGGTTCAAACATGTTTAGAAGACAATAAATATAACATAAGTATTTAAGACGTCAACTCTACAAAATTCAAGCAATGAACTTCTAGATAGAAAACTTATAACTATTAGCATGTTATTGAAAATGAAATTGAACCATGCCCTCCCCAATTCCTCTCAAAATTGACTTCATTATAGACATTATTACAGTGAAGATGTCAGACAGAATCTTGCCCATACGAATGATCATTAGCGGTGGTGTCTTAATGGTGTTCAAATCTTTTTGCATTCTTCAGCCCCTGTCAGAGATTTGAACATGCCATCTTCATCAGCTTTGTGATCGCCTATAGTTAAAGCGTGAAGGGTTTTTGGGATATGATAATTGAGGACCATGTTGTAAAGTTTACTGCACTTGCGTAAGGGAACTCTGGACTGGAGGCTTGGCCCCTTAAGCTTATTGATGTTGTTTAAAGCAACAGTTGCCTTAGCTATCGTGACATGAACCAAAATCAGGCTTAGGCCTTTGACATTTGCCCTTGAACTCTGAGGCTTTGATCGCAGAGTTGAGATGCAGAGTTGGTAAAAGGGCGTGTGCTTGCACATTTTGGTTATCAAGTCATTGCGAATCGTGACAAAGCATTGGATTAAGGGTAGAAGGATGATAAGAAGAAAGACAAATGTGGGGGACTAAGCTTTTCATCTTTTCTTTGTAGCACCTGAAAAAGAAAAAGAAAAAGAAAAAAGAGATTGTAAGAAGAGTATTGTTTGATGGTGATGTTATTCAAAGGGATCTTTTAAATGGGGGTTGGACTGCATATGTTTTTCGATGTTGTTTGAAGCCATGATTGCCTTAGCCTTTACAACATCAAGCACAATGATGCCTAGACCTGTGACATTTGCCTTGGAGCTTCGATGGTCTGATCGCAAAATTGAGACACAAAATTGTTGGAAAGATGAATGATTGCATACTTTGGTTATCAAGTCATCCTTCGCTACAACAAGGTTTTGGCTCAAGTGTAGAGGGATAATAAGAAGAACGACAAATGTTAGAGAGACTAAGCTCTTCATATTTTGGCTATTATTGCACTAGAAAAAAATTATAACTGTAAGGAGAAGATTGTATGGTGGTGGTGTTATTCAAAGCCAAGAAGTTGGACTCTTTTTATAGAAAACTACCATTCTCTCAAGATGCAAGCAAACTTATAGCGATCCCGGGTTTACCCTTGTTGAACAGTGATCCGGACATGTGTCCGTGGATGTTGGTAGTTGATTATTATCTTGTTTACATCCTTTTTACTTTGTATTTGAGTTATAGGATGTGTTGGGCAGGTTTGTTATGGGTTGGTTGAGTTTAGAAACCAAAACTAGTTGCCCAGATTTTGGCCTGTCCGCTCGAGCGGGTCTTCTTGCGCTCGAGCGGGGATTACACACTTCCAGTATTTCGTGTCTCTGCAAAACTTCTGAAGATGTGATTTTTGCGCTCGAGCGGGTTTGTTTACGCTCGAGCGGGTCTGTGGGCGCTCGAGCGGGTAGTACTTCCAGAGTATAAGTTCTGGGAGGGGGAAATCCACGCTCGAGCGGACTGGTTTTCGCGCTCGAGCGGAAGTGCTTTATTCTTGTGTCTTGGCGCTCGAGCGGGCCTTATTGCGCTCGAGCGTGTCCAGATTTTTGTTCTTGGCGCTCGAGCGTCGTGTTCTCCGCTCGAGCGGGTCATACGTATATGAGTTATTCGCTGGGTGATTTTAAATCACTTTTTACTTTTCTTTCTCTCTCCTACTTTTTCTAAACACCATTTTGAGAGCCTCTCTCTCTAAAATCTTACCTTCTCTCTAGATTTTGATCTAGCTAGGGTGAGTTCCTTGTCTTTGGCCGTTATAAAAGAGTTGTTGATCGTCGGGGGCTACTTTTTAATCTGAAAATTTCGGGATTTGGAGCACGTTGGGTTTTGTCACCTTCTCCTTTGGGGCTCCGAATTTGAGGTAGGGATATCCTACTTGGATTTTGTCTTTAAATTTTAGTATTTTGAGATGTTAGGGTTGGTTTGGTGATTTGGTGAAAGTTTGGGGCTTTTGTGTTATTTTACAAAAGTTGGGGTTTTATTCATAATAAACCTAGATGCATGTTTGGCATAGAGAAATGGAATAAATGTTGAATCATTGGTGAAAATGGGACCTAAGGGTTGAAATGTCAATTATGGAAAATAACCTAATTATATTGTTTGATTAATTGGGATGATTAATTGTGATAAATGAGGAAATGAAATGTTGATTGAATATCCATTGTGCATTTATTTTCTGTTTAGAGATAACTGCTTTGGGCTATCGGTGGAGGATAGTCGTGATTGTTGTAGACAATGCATGATGATTAGACAAACGGAAACTAATCAATGGAATGTGTCATGGAATTTGACGGTTGATAGAATACATTAATTGTATGTATTGAGTGATTGTATATAGAACCAATGTGTTTGTATACATTATGTGTAGAGGAGGAGATGAGGGATGTACTCCGCGGTTTAGGGGAAGATGGGGGATGTACCTCTAAACCAGATAGTGTTGGGAGAAGATAGGGGATGAACTCCGTAGATACAGCTCATATGCTTGTCTAGAGAAGTGAAGATAAAGCTCATGTGCTTATCTTTGTGAATGTGGATATAGCTTATATGCTTATCTGTGAATGTGGATATTGTTGTTATACATATCTGTTGAGAATGTGGATATAGCTTATATGCTTATCTGTGAATGTGGATATTATTTTTATATATATCTGTTGAGATGATGATAGAGCTAATATGCTTATCTGTTGAAAAAGGAAAAATGAAAAGTAACTTGGACCCATAAGTCGTATGACATAAAATTGTGATTTATATGGATGTATCAGTGTTGGCCATCTATCAATTGCTAATCTTTTAGTCATTGTTCATGGTTGGTTTAGTGTATTTCTACTGGGCTGTGGCTCACCCTATATGGGAATATCATTTTCAGGTACAGGTAGCATGCCACCTCCAAGGACATAGCTTGGGAGGCTAGAGGCGGACATACTTTTGTCGTTTTACTTTTTGATGTATTACATGTAAATTCAAGCCAAGGGCTTAATGTGTAATGAGTTAGTACTCTTTTGTTGTAACCAAGTGTTAACTTGGAAAGCTGTAAGCCCATAGGGCATTTGCTTTTGTTGTTAACTTCCAATACTTTTGTAATGGAACTCTGATAAATGGAAGAACGTGGAACTTTTACATATCAATGTATATCTTTATTGATGGATTTAATGTTGTTATTTTGAGGGCGTTACAAAACTTGGCTAGACATGGTGTTAAGGTTCTATGTGCCAAATGTACATGTTGGCACTGTTTGGGATAGGTTTAATTCCACTTTCCTGTGATATAAATGATAAATTTAGAGAATATCAAGATTAGGGAATGATTAGGATATCATCCCCTATTTATATTAATGAAAATCAATAATTATAAGGAAGCCCTAAGGCATAGAATAATTACAAAATAATACTCCAAATAATAATATATTATTCTAACACTTCCCCTCAAGTTGGTGCGAAAATATCTCTCATGCCTAGCTTGCTTAAGATGCCATGAAAGGGCTTACTCCTAACTCCCTTGGTGAGGATGTCAGCAAGTTGTTCGTCAGACTGCACAAAGGGAGTACATATGGCGTCACTAGTGAGTTTCTCCTTAATGAAATGGCGATCAATCTCAACATGCTTTGTCCTGTCATGTTGAACCGGATTATGAGTAATGTTGATAGCGGCCTTTTTACCATAATATAACCACATGGAGTCCATCTGATTAATACTTAGATCACTCAACAATAATTTGATTCATAAGAGCTCACACACCCCTTGTGCCATAGCTCTAAACTCAGCTTCTGCACTTAACTTGGCAACTGTATTCTGTTTCTTACTCCTCCAAGTAACTAGGTTGCCTCCAACAAATGTGCAATACCTTGAAGTCGATCTCCTATCAGTTACTGATCCAGCCCAGTCAACATCTGTATAGGCTTCCACACAAAGATGATCATACTTTGAAAAATAAAGACCCTTACCAGGAGCAGACTTCAAGTACCTCAGCCTCTAAGTGAATCTGATGAGGAGCATGCATAAACTGGCTAACCACACTGACAGCAACAACAATATCAGGATGGGAGGGAGATAGGTAAATGAGCTTGCTCATTAATCGCTAATAGCTCCTCCTATCAACAGCTGCTCCTCCTTCATCATCTCCCAGTTTCTGATTGGGTTCCAATAGAGTGTCACAGGCCTCGGAGCCAAGCATTCCAATTTCCTTCAACAGGTCAAGTACATACTTTCTTTGTAAGATAAATATCCCATCCTTAGAGCGAGCAACTTCAATTCCCAGAAAATATTTCAAGCTCCCCAAGTCTTTGATTTCAAACTCACTGGCTAAATATTTCTTCAACAGAGGTATTTCCTCACTATCATCGCCTGTAAGAACTATGCCATCTACATAAACAATGAGTGCTGTAGTCTTACTACATGAGGAATGTTTCACAAACAAGGTGTGATTTGCCTGACTTTGTTTGAAGCCATATTTAAGCATAGCCTGAGTCAATCTCTCAAACCAAGCCCTTGGAGACTGTTAGAGACTATATAATGACTTCCGAAGCCTGCATACTTTGCCTTATGTCTGATGATCCTCAAAACCAGGAGGAATGTCCATATATACCTCTTCTTCGAGGTCACCATGGATAAAAGCATTCTTTACATCAAATTGATAAAGTGGCCAGTCTAGAATAGCTGCTAGAGAAAGAAGTACTCTGACCAAGGTTTTAAAAAGTGGCCGCAACCGTTACGTAACGGTTGTGGTAGTTACCGCCACCCGTTACGGCCGCTTTTGCAGTGTGATTAAGATTCATAGGTGCGTCGGCCGTAGCGGCTACTATAGGTGCCGTAACAGCCTGTTATGTACCGTTACGTAACGGTTCCGAATTGCTTCTTTCGAAAAAAACACAAAAAAAAAAGTTGAAAATGGGGGAAGAGAGATAGAGAGAGAAGAGGGAAGATGAAGAACATATTATTGATTTGTTGAAGCTGTAAGACCTATACTATTCTATTAAGCTACTATTACTCAACTATTTAGTTTGTGTGTGTCTATCTATATATTGTTTGAAAATAATAATAATAATAATAATAATAATAATAAGTGTGGTCATTATCTATTTTGCTTGATTAAAAAATATATATATATATATATATTTAGGCTTTTATTTGTTCTCTTACTTTTATCATTGTTTATCTTATACATAATAGTTAGTGATTGATTTTTTATATAATATAGAGTCATTAATTATTAAAATAAAATGAAAAAAACTCAGTTTATAGTGATTTGAAAATATGAAATATATTGGATCAAACTTAAAAATTTATAAAAATTGATCAATATTTATTTTAAAACCCAATAAATATGATCATGGAAAAAAAATGTGCGTATCAGTAAGTTTTTTTCAAATTGTGTGAAAAATAAAAAAATTCACGGTTCTAGTTACCGCAACCGTTACGATATGGCCTTTACATCCTACAACTGCAACCGCCACCGTTACGGCGACCGCAACCGCTTTTCAGAACCTTGACTCTGACCGAATTCATCTTAGCCACTGGTGCAAAGGTCTCCTAATAGTCGACGCCATATGTTTGAGTAGACCCTTTTGCCATAAGTCTAGCCTTGTAATACTCAATAGACCAATCCATGTTGTGTTTCACAGTATACACCCATTTGTATCCCACAAGTGGTTTGCCCGTAGGTAACTTAGTCAATTCCCAAATGCCATTCTTCCTAAGTGCTTTCATTTCCTCAATCATGGCAAGTTTCCACTTAGAGGTAGCAAGAGCATCCTAAAAATGGTTAGGAATGCTATCAGAGGAAATATTTGATACAAACGCTCTATAAGAGGACGATAAATGGGAGTAGGACACAAAATTTGAGATAGGATGTTGAGTACAAGATCTCAGCCCAGCCCACATTTCTTCTTAAAACCTAGGTATTAAGGAGAGGGAAACTAGAGCCTTATAACCAGTACAGATGGGGCAACTCTAGGCAATGTGGGACACATTCCAACACACCCTCCTAGACCACAACACAAACTAGCTGGACAAACGGCCCACTAGTCACAGGCCTAACCAAGCTCTGATACCAAGTTGAAAAGCCCAGTCCACACTTCTCCTTAAAACCCAGGTATAAAGGAGAGGGAAACGAGAGCCTTATAACTAACACAGATGGGGCAACTCTAGGCGATGTGGGACACATTCCAACAATAGGAACATCAAGATCAATGGACTCAAGAGATTCAAAGTTACCTGGACTCTCATCAGAAGCAAAAGATGGCAATGGAGGAGCAAAAGTGGTCTCTTGTATCCAGTTAACTTTTTGTCTGTCTTTGTCCCTGACATAAACTTGCCTTTCCCTATCCTTGGTGACATTGGGTTCTGTAGTCCCAGTAGAAGGTGGGGGTGCAGGAACAACTGGTTCTACCATAGGAATCACAAGAATCACTTCACACTAAGGCTCTCCCTGAAGGGAGGATTGTGACATCGGAGAGGACAAGAAATAGGATTGGGACTCAAAGAATGTGATATCCATGGACACAAACCACTTACGAGAAGGAGGGTATTAACACTTATACCCCTTTTGAGTAGGAGAGTATCCAAGGAAAACACATTTGAGAGAGCGAGGGTCCAACTTACTATGAGTAGGAGAGTGATTGTGGACAAAACATACACATCCAAATATTTTGGGAGGAATAGAAAACAAGGACTTGGAACCTATGAGGACTTGAAAAGGAGCTTGTTTTTACAAGACCTAGGTAGGAAGATGATTAATAAGATGGGCAACGGTGAGAATGTCGCCCCACTAGGACCGAGGCACACTCATAGAAAAACACATGCACCGAGCCATGTCATGAAGAGGACGATTCTTGCGTTCCGCTACCCCATTTTGTTGAGAGGTATTGGTGCAAGAGGTCTGATGGATAATGTCATGAGCAGAAAAATATTTCCTTAACCCAGAATCTATGTATTCCCCGCCATTATCAGAACGAAAGATTTTGACAGTGGCCCCAAATTGAGTACAAAGCATCTTATGAAAATTGCGGAATACAGAGAAAACTTTACTCTTGTCTTTCATGAGATACATCCAAGTAGGACGAGAAAAATCATTAATAAATGTAACAAACCATCAATGACCTTTCACAGACATAACACGAGATGGACCCCAGACATCATAATGTATTAATAAAAAAAGAACTAAACTTTTATTAAAACTGGGAGCAAAAGAAGCTTTGTGTTGTTTTCCAAGTTGACAAGACTCACAAAGAAACTCAGACACATTATTGTTTGCAAAACCAGATAGAAATAAATGTTTAAGTAAATAAAAAGAAAGATGCCCAAGACGCCAATGCCACAGCCATAAATCAACTTGGGTAGTAGGACTCATGGTAGAGGAATAAACAAGCTTATTTGGTTGATCCAGGAAGTAGAGACCATTTTTTGCACTGCTACTGCCAATCGTCCTCCTCGTGATAAGGTCCTAAAAAAGACAATGATCAGGAAAAAAACGTCACACTACAATTCAAATCTTGTATAATACGACTCAAGGATAACAGGTTAACAGAAAAATTGGGAACATGAAGAATAGAAGATAGAGGTATGGTAGGAGTGACATGGACTAAACCTTTCACAGAAGTAGAAAAAACAGTACCATTTGCAATCCTAATTTTGTCCTGACCTAAAGAGGGTTTATAGGCAGAGAAAAGGTCAGAGGAGCCAGACATATGATCTGAGGCACCAGAATCAATAATCTAGGGTAAAGACTTATGAGACAGGAAAACACAATGAGAAGATGCTAAGTTACCTGAGCAAACGACAAGGAAGATGTATTGAAAGCAGTAGAATACCGGCGGTCCAACAAGTGACGCAAAACATCCTCAAGCTCAGGAGTAGTCATGCTAGAGAAACCATCAGAAGGCTGACCAATGGAAGCAGAAGTAGAATCAAGTGTATCAATGGTACTAAACTGATGAGCCCGTGGATGAGAACCCCGTCCTCTAGACTGGCCTGACCGACTTCCTCTAAAACTAGACCAATCACCTTGACCCCCGGATGGAGTCCCATGAAGCTTCCAACATGTCTCACGAGTATGCTGCGATTTTTTATAGTAATCACAGAATACAGATTTCTTGGCGATGGACGGAGGCTAAGGCCATCTCTAGGAGTAGTCAGTAATGCAGAGTGGTCAATAGAGACAGCGAACATCATAGCAGACCGACAACTCTTCTTATTCTGTACATAGGTAAATGTCTCCCGAAGTGAAGGAAGAGTGTCCATACTCAGAACTCGACTCCGAATCGGATCATACTCCACATTGAGCCCTGCCAAAAACTTAGAGACCTTTTCCTATGCAATGAATTTCATGTATCCGATTGAATCAACAGTGCAACACAGGCTTATAGTCTTGTAGGTGATCAAGGCTTTTCCAGCCGTTGGTGAGGAAGGTAAAGTATTGAAGGACCGTTTGCTTCCCCTGAACAGAGCTCTTAATAGAGTGGCGTAACTCAAATGCTTGAGAGAAATTCCCTTTGCGGGAATAGGTAATAGCCACAGCATCCCAAACATCTTGGACAGTCTCCATAGACAAGTAGTCCTCACCAATATTTGGTACCGTCGAATGAATAAGCTAACCCATAATCAAAGAGTTGGTAATCTCCTATTGGTTATAACTCGAGTTAGTGGTACTGGGTGCCTGTATCCTACCATCAACATACCCCATCTTCCCTCTGCTCTTCAAAAACAAAGTCAAACTCTACGACCATGCTAGATAGTTTCGACCATTGAATGGAGAGGTGGTGATTTTAATACTAGGGTTAGGGTTATTAGTTATAGTGGTAGGTATAATGGAACTCTTAGGTGTCGACACACTGGTGGAATCTGTCATAGATACTGTACTACCAAACCCTCAACAAAATTAGTGCCAATCACAAACCCGAAAGGTGGTGGTGGAAGGAAAAACAAACACAATGACCACTATGACAGTATACAGAATTAACAATTCATACTTTACTTTTTTTGTTTTTTGTTTCTTTGTTTCTTTGTTTCTGTTTTTGTTATAACCAGAGAAGCACTGTTCAACACTAGACCAAGTCAAACATCAACATAGACAAACAAACAAAACCAAACGAACAAACGAAACTAGAGAGAGAGAGACGATGGAAAAATCCATCAGAGGTGTCGCATGAAGCTAACGGGCTGTCGGTGGTAGTCAACTAGGCCAAGAGGGCTGTCAATGGCAGTCGACTAGGCCAGGCGACTAGCAGCGATGCTGTTATGGATGAGAAGTCGAAGCCGATCACAGATAGGACAGTCGCCGAAGAAGTTAGGAGAGACCTAGGTGAGTTTCGAACCCTAGGGAATCATTAATACCCAGTTGAAAAAGGGGGTTGTCTCCCGTTGGTAGCGGGAGGCTCCGGTGGGTAACAGAACTGTTTGGGGAGATGAGTTTAGGGTTTAGGGTTTAGGGTTAGGCTTTGATACCATGATAAATTTAGAGAATACCAAGATTAGGGAATGATTAAAATATCATCCCCTATTTATATTAATGAAGATAAATAATTACAAGGGAGCCCTAAGGTATAGAATAATTACAAAATAATATACCAAATAATAATATATTATTCTAACAATAAAATGGTATAATTAATTAAGTTGGTACTGTTTCGAATATGTTTTGTGTGAATATGTTTCAACTAGAGGGGAAAAAAGTTTGAATGCGAAGGTGATAGTAGGTCATTATTGACACATAATATTAGTATTCAGTAACTTGTGTAATTTAACATGGATATGTGACAGTTATTAAATTATTTTAAAATATATAGTTATATCTTAAAACTGGGGTTTATTGTTCATATAATTCCATGTATCAACGATGACGTGATATCACAATACTGAATTTTTACTAGAGAATGATCTTAAATAGTTTATGGATTGAACATACAATTTAATGCAATTTCCCAGTTTATAAAATGGTATAATCATTTTTAAGTTTGTGGGTTAGTTATTTTTTTATTTAGTAAATGCAATTAAAGCTTAATCTTTTATATCCAAGCTCATTTAAACATCAAAATCAAAGCTTCCACACCTCAGATTAATATGTCCTATATCACAAGTTTGTACAAGTGCTCTTGGGTATTTAATGCGCTACCAACTTGTTACTATGTTAGTAGATCCACTTTCTTCAAGTGGGTATTACAAACTTTGAATATTCTTTGGTCTGTGAAAGAAAAAGGGGGAAAACTATGTAACAACCTAATTTATCTAATTTGTGTAATAGTCTATTGCGTACATGTGTGAAACTATTTGAATAAAAAATCAAACATAATATAACTCTGTTTTCTACTTCAGGTTTTGGTTCAATTTGTATGAAGATTTATATGGGTTGTGGATTCTGAATTTTTGGATTGTTGATTATACGATCATGTTTCCTGAAAAGTATAGATCTGAATATCAAAAAAGAGAGAACAAAAAAATAATAATAATAAAAAGTAGAGAAATTAATTCATGAAATGCAAAACTTATATTATTCTGATGAATTTGTACTTCCATTTCCCAGTACTGAATTTCACATTACTATAGAAGACAATTTAGACATCATTTCATTGGAAGATAAAGAGGGAAAAAGAGTACACAAATCAATATATCAACCCAATGTAGAGATAATGCCAGAGGCCACCATGGCAAGACCCTGCACTTGTTTGCTCTGTGTGGATACCGATGCCTGTGGTAAGCCGCGGTTTATATACTGATCTCCATACGTCGTTGAAGATGTTGCAGTATCGTCTGCACCTTGTTTTGATGCTCCGTAGTTGTTGGAGTCCGAAGCACTGATTGCTCCTGCTAGATAATCTGTTACAGCTCTGTTGTATTCTATAATACAATTTCCTAGTAATCTGAACATTATAGGGACCCTGGTGTCCTTAAACAGGTTTCCCACATTCTGTAATGTTTGATTTGTCTTGGTCAGGAGTTGTTGAAGACTGATGCGAGCAAATCCTTTGACATCTGCATTCAAACTCTAATGCTGTGTTTGGTTGGAGTTTTTGAAGTGAGATTTGGAAAAGAAATGAGAAATGTAATCCTATTTATGTTTGGTTATAATAAAAAATATATGGAAAAAGAAAGGGGGTGAGAAATAAATAAAGAAATAGGATACCTTTTAAGACATCAATTCTATTTTATAATCAACACAACCAAACATAGTTGGGATTTGGAATTCTATTAATTCTTTCTCCTTTTCCTTTCATTTCCATTTCCCTTTCCATTTCCCTTCCCAAATCCCCCAACCAAACACAGCGTAAAGGTCTGAATTTAGGGATATGACATAGAGGTTAAAGTTATTCGTGCGCTTGCATGTTTGGCGAATCAAATCTTCACTTTTCTGTGAAGTTGAAGCAGAGGATTGGGTTGATAATGCTACAAGGATGGCATGAAGGAGAAAAAGCAAGAAACACCTTTGAGAGAAAAATGCCATTTTGTGTAGAGAAAATGCTATTTCAATTTCAAAACAGAGAAAAATGATATGTTGATGATGTATTGCTCGGTTTATTTTCTTATTTATAGATAAATGCGAGACTTTCTATCTTCATGGATTTGAATCAAAACATAGCATTTCAATGATTTGTTAATGTAATCATAAAAGTAATGTTAGGGTTTCTAAATATTTTACTAAATATTCTATCAAATGTCTCGTATGGGTGTGAGACTTATATGGCGTGGGTCTCACATCATAGGAGACATTTGATAAAATATTTGAGATCTCTAGCATTTTTTTAAATGTTAATGTAATTGAATGGATTTAAATGATTTATGAATGTAACCATAAATAACTTTGGGGGTATTTGTTCGGGTTTTTTTGAGCTAATTTATAATTTTTAGTTTTTGAAAAGTTATTTTGGACTGTTTGGTTAAACTTATTGCAAACAGTTTCTGATTCTAATAATTTATTTTAACTCAAAAAAGTTGATTATGAGAAACTGCTCATCCTTTCTTTCTGATTATTAGTTTCTGCTGTGGATATTTTAATTTTCGATTATACTCTTAGATTTTTTTATTTTTTATTTTTTTAAAAATAAAAAAAGATCCGAATGGACTATAAATTATTATTATTATTTTTTATGAGAAATGTAGACAAGTAGTGAATAATAAAAAATAAAAGTTAATTAAAAAAGTTACTTCACAACTTATTTAACAAACACTACCCAGTAACTTAAATCTATAATCCAATAACTATACCAAACAGATCAACAACTTTTAATTAAAGTTATAATTTAAAATTTGTTAAATTATAATATATAATTTGTTTTTAGTAGCTCCATCAAACGGAGCCTTTGAATGATTTAAGATGGATTTGAATGGTTTGTGGACCTGTCTGTTTGTTGTGAGAGATAAATGATAGGATCAGATTGGAAGTGAGTGATATGAGGCTCATAAACATTATGTTTATTTTGAAAAATTGTCATGGAATTTAGAGTCTCAAGCTTGCTTGTTTTTATTTTTTAGAAAATATTTTTCAGAAAATTTTATTTTTTTATTTTTCGTATTTTTTTGTTTTTACTGAATTTTTTTAATATTTTAAGTAATTTTTTTACTTTTTAGACACACTTAACATAAATATACCTAAAAAGTAAAAAAATTGTAAAAAAAATCTTTTAAAAATTCACTAAATATCAAAAATACAAAAAAATATAAGAATTCAATACATTTTTTTATATTTCTATGTATTTATTAAGTTTTTAAAATATTTTTTTACAAATTTTTTACTTTTTAGATACATCTAACTAAGGTGCTTCTAAAAAACTAAAAAAAATGTTTAAAATTTAAAAAATATTCACTAAAAACAAAAGAATACGAAAACCAAAAAATTCAGTTTTCAAAAAATTTAATCCAAAAAACTCAAGCCAAACACACTAAATGAAATCTTTGCAAGGAGGGGATTCGCAATCCCGGAGGGAGGTAGTATTGAAATTTAATATCATTGGATTAAAGGTAAAAACACTATTTTACCTCTTACTTTATAAAATTTGCAAAATCACATTTTATATAATGAAGAATTTTATGTAATTTTATAAATTTAATCTCAATTGACAACTAACTAATATCTTACATCACTAACTTAATATTCCATCTCACCATATTGATAAAAAAAACCTTAATACTCCATCTCACCATATTAATAACCACATCCAAATAGAGCCTACTATTTTATGAAAAGAAATTTCGTTGGGACTGTTGTAATTTTTAATATATTTTTTTTTACCAATTTAATTTTTAGTTTTTTAGAATTTTTTTCTAAAAACTAAACCAAACACAACCTTATAACTAAAAAGGTTTCAGTATTATTCATTAAAAAAAAGATCATTACATTTTAAATAACATACAGATGAATAAATACAAAATAAATTATATGATAATTTTATTTTAAAAATGAATCATTTACAAAAAATATATATAAATATATATATTTAATTATCTTTATTTAAAATAAAATTTAAAATTTAATATGAAAGGTATCACAATTAAAACGTGACACCAAAGTGACATAGCCCAAACTACATAATAGTATTTTAAAAAGTTAATAAAAAATTGACTTTTTAACTTTTTTTTCATGATTTTTTTTTGGTAAAAAATTAATTCCTTTTGAGTAAAAAAAGTTATTTTTTTGATTAAAAAATTAAAAAGTCAAAAAATTAATTTTTTAACCTCTTCCCAAAGTGTCCCATAATATAAAACTAAAATTAGGAAGGACAAAGAGAGATGGTTTAGACCTAAACGAACCGTATATAAGCCCCATCTGTAGATCCTCTCTAACCAAGTTTTTGAGAGAGAGTTTTTAACCTTTAGAATTTTTTTTTTAAAAATTTTTTAAATTGGTACATTATGTGGTTGAAATTTAATGACAAATCACATTAATTTTTTAGCATTAAATTTCAACCACGCAATGCCTTCGTTTAGAAAGTTGCTATTTTAGTTTTTGACTATTTTAGTAAGTTAAAATTTTTGTGTTTGAGAAGATGATTAAATTTTTTTGTAATTAAATATGATATTTGTGAGAAAAAAAATGAAATAATTATAAATTTAATGTGATATTTTATTGGGCAAATTATATATACACCCCTCGAGGTTTGGTTAAATTACAGATACCCCCTGAGGTTTCGGAAATTACATCCCGCCCCCTGAGGTTTGTATTTTCATAACAATTTACCCCCTGAGGTTTATATTTCATAACAAATTACCCCCTAATTTCTTATGCAAATATAGCATTCAGGGGGAATTCGTAATTTCTCAAACCTCAGGGGGTATTTGTAATTTAGCCAAACCTCGAAGGGTGTATATGTAATTTGCCCTATTTTATTCTATTAACTATTTTAATTTATTTTATTTTATTTTTTTGTAAATTTTAAACTTAAGTAGCCTATTTTTTTCCTTGCCAAACGCTCTAGAGATCCTTGGTGGCGTCTCTTCTCCTGTCCTCTGTTGCTCGATCTATCGATCGATCGATCGATCTCCCTCTCTTGCAATGGAAAATCGTACATCAAAAACAATTTATATTTGGTATCATTATGACGAGGGACCGATTTCATATTCAGTTTTTTCCATCGACACGAGTACTCGCAACGACTGTTCTCACGGAAAAATTCATGAATTCAAACGTGTTGAGCTTCCACAAGTCGGAATGGGAATTTTTCCTGTATCTCCCAGCAAGTTTTATCTAATTGGAGGTGGTTGCGAAACTCGTCCTAATATCTTGTCTCGTGATGTTCGCGTGTTCGACACAAGTCGGCGTCGCATCACCACCGCGCCGCCAATGCACGGCGCCAAGTGGGAACCCCTCGTTTTCCCCGCCGTAGGAAAGTTGTACGTCCTCTCCGACGTCTCGTTCTTGGGCCAAAACCCGAGCCCTTGTTTCGAGTCACTCGATCCAATTTCAGGCCAATGGAAAATATGTACCCCGCCTCCATTCTACTACATTAATGATTGTTATTGGTCTTCTGCTCCCAAAATCAATTTTAATTGCAAAATAATCTCTCACGCAGTTGTTGATAACGATACCAAGATCATTGTTTCAATTCAGAGCAAAGGAAGGTATGGCATTTACTTGTACGATGTGTTGATGGGGATTTGGATTCATGTTGATTCCGGTGACTTTTTGCCTTTTCGTGGGAGAGCTGTGTTCGCTTCCAACAAGTGGTTTGGGATTCCTCTTTTTGACCTTGACAACGACAACACTGTGTTCGAATACGAGTTCGATTTCAGCGCTGAACAGAGATTTGTTGGTCGACGTGTGCAAGATCTTAAACCTCTCAAACAAACTCTGCTACCCAACTACTATGAGTGTAATGTTTTTGATGAAGCAGCATACTCAGATGCTGACTCTGTTGATTTGGATTTTTTGATTGATTTGTACTATGATCACAAGTGTCCATATCCTGATTATGAGTTGCTTGATTTGGGCAATGGATGTCTTTGCCTACTTATGTTTCGTCCTGATGAAGATGCCGAAAGAGAGCCTCATGTGTTGGTGAGCACTTTTCAGGTTATTGAGGAGAAGAAGGGAACTAGTACTAGTGCAAGGCCGACTTCTTATCATCGTTGTGTTCATCAGCGCCGCATCTTGTGTGACTTGAGCGGTGGAGAAGCCACAATTCGCCATAGATCGCATCCTAGTAGTGGTGACATTGTTACTTTCTGCACTGCATGAACTAGTAGCCCACATAGCTTGTGTTTACATACATGGTTTGGGACAGGGATCATCGAATTCTAGGAATTAGGACTCCAAATCTATACAATTCTATATGTGTTTTAAAGTTTCTTGATGTATATATTGAATTAGATTTATTGGTAATGAAATTCGGAAATATAACTTCTCATGACAAATCAATTGGCAGATATTTTTTTTTTTTTTTTTTGAGTGAGTACTATCTAGTTTATGCGGTTTTAATGACTCAAAATGACTGTTTGTTCCTTCTTGAGTTGATCAGCCATCAATCAACTATTTGAATTTCTATGTGCATTTTGTTCCTACTATACAATTAGCAGAAGAATGAATTAGTTGTTCGTTATTACTCATTGATTTATGTATGTGTGCACCGAATACAATTCTCATTCGAGCAATTTATATTACTGTTACTCAATCCATGAAGTTTCACTTAGATATGGAACAAAGATGTTCCGACGATAATAAGAACATTGTTCCGATGATGTGCCCACCAATCCATGGAAAGGAAAATAATCAATGTGTTTTATGTAGAAACAATGTTCTTATTATCATCAGAACATCTCTGTTTTCAGATTCAAATTCATCCAAATCTGTCTTTGATGTATATGTATGTATATATAGCTTTACTTTCTCTTAGGTAAATGCATATTAATGAAATTATTATAAGTTAAATGCAAAATTTCCGTCTTCATAAAACAAAGAAAAAAAAAAAAAAGGGTTAAACTTTTGAACAAACTTTAGGGATTAAGATTTGACTTTGGCGACATGCAGTCGTTGCATTGTTATCCGTTGTAGAACTCACAATAAGATTGTAGAAACCACAATTGTGTCCATTTTTGACAATTCATATCTCTTTGGTGTTTCTCTCAGTGTAGTAATACTGAATTTGCTGAGTTCATCACTAAAACATTGATGTCCTCTTAACATGAATTAGCATATTAGAAATATTAATGTAGCAATGAATCTTGATTAGATTTGTTATAAGCTTGGTAAGTTTGTGAAATGAAAAAATTAGAACAAGTGGTTTGGGACACTGAGAACCACAACACTGTGTTCACATACAATTTCAATTTCAGCACTGAGCAGAGATTTGTTGATTGACCTGTGGAAGATTTTAAACCTGTCAAACCAACTCTGCTACCCAACTATAATGAATGAGTATACTGATTTTGATGAATCATAATTAGATCCTGACTGTGAGTTGCTTGATTTGGGCAATGGATTTCTTTGCCTACTTATGTTTGTCTAGATGTCTACAACGTCCCTCTAGTGTTAAAATCTGTTCTCCAATTTAATATGTGAGTATGAGAGCATTTAGACTCAAAATTGATATTTTAGGGACCAAATTAAAAATAAAATAAAATACAACAAAAAAAGTGGACCAATGGCTACAAATATTTTGGTGGACACATGATAGGACTAGAGCATGAAACAGTTGTAACCGTACTGCCTCTGGATTGCACTAAACTGTTCTAGAATCTGTAAGTAATGTCCTTGATGTAGAGTGAGTTTAGAGTTAATTGAATGATTTTTCTTGTTCAAAGATGGTCATGGAACTTTTCATTTCTCTCTTTCCTCTGTCAATTACTTTTTTAGTTTTCTGGATGCTTCTTAATAAAATAATCAACATTGATAGTGCTTTTTACCAAAATCTAAACCCAAGGTTTGAAATTCACTGTTTCACAAACATTGAACCTTCTTTCCTTATTTTGGAAATTTAACTCACCACTTCTGATGGCGGTAGTGCCATATAACTTGACAAGCCAAGACTGTCTTGCATCAGTTTGTTTTCTCATTTTTTTTTTTTCAAATGCAGAGGCCACATGATCTAATGTTGTATACGACTTGCAGTTTCTGAAAACCATACGAAGATGTGTGAAGATAGTGGAAGTTGTTCCAAGGGATGGGTTACAAAATGAGAAGGAGATTGTACCTCCCTCCGTAAAGATTAAGTTGATAAAGATGCTCGTTTCTTCTGGGTTGCCTGTTGTTGAGGCCACTAGTTTTGTTTCGCCAAAATGAGTACCACAGGTAAATTGCGTTCAGTTGTTTTCAAGAGATTATTACTATGTTTATAGGTTGGTGGGTAGCCTTACACCTACTCTCTTTTTCTTCCTCTATTTTTTTTTTTTTTTTTTTTTTTTTTTTTTGGGGAGAGATCAATTTCTGTTACTCGAACTTGCACCGCTGTGCTGGGAGCAGATAGTACTTAACTATTGACAAACAGATTGGTTGTTGTAATAGGATAACTTTGAAAGTGTGTCTAATACATGGTGTGTGTATGAAGGGTCAGTATCCGACATGTGCAGGACACAAACACGACACCCTAGTAGGTGTGTCCATGCTTCTGAGCTTGCTTGAGCATGAACCTATGAAATTTTCACCATTCACATTACAGAAAGCTCAACATCAAAGAGATGACCATGAATGGTAATAAATCATAATTAATTGAATCTACTGTTAGTTTGTACTCTTATTTATTTTTATTTTTTAACCCATGTTTTGACTTCTACTGATCCTTTTAGTTAGTTTAAGTCCTCTTGTAATACTTATTGGCTTCATTTGATTACAATGCCTTATGAATGAATACCAACTCCAGACATATTATAGTTGCAGTTAATGCAATCTGTGGGGTTTCTTTTCTAGATTATAATGTTTCTTTATCTGTCTTCGATAGGAATATATAGCAGTTTGATAAAAATTGGAGTAAAATATATTCTTTTAAAAGTATCATAATCAAAATTGCATCTAGCAGATGCCAAGGATGTCCTCGAGGCAATTCAGTGTGTTAAGGGAGCTAGGTTTCCTATTTTAACACCTAATCTTAAAGTAAGTTTCCCTTTGCAGCTGACCATTCTGTTGCACAGCAATTTTTAATCTGTCTAGGAAGCATATTTAGTGTTTTGTTTCCCTTTCTTCAGGGTTTTGAGGCAGCTGTTGCAGCTGGAGCTAAGGAAGTGGCCATCTTTGCTGCAGCTTCTGAGTCTTTTTCGATGTCAAACATAAACTGTAGCATTGAAGATAGCCTTGCTCGATATCGTGATGTTGCGCTTGCTGCTAAAAAGCTCTCAATTCCTGTCCTGTGGGTATGTCTTGTGATTCCCTCTTAACTTCTCACCTTTTCATGGAAATATATCTGACATTTTCAGTTTGTTGTTGTCTTGTCTAGTGAGATTGTTGTATGTGTGTGTGTGAAACATTTGATATTAGGTCGTGTGAAGAAACCATAACTCAGATTTAGGCATTGGAATTATAATGAGGTCCCCAACGTTTGATGTTGTATTTTCCAATATTGGATCTATTTAAAAAACCAAATTCGAAATCCTAAAACCACATTTGATAATTGGCTGATATGTTATCATATTAATATATAAATCTCTTATCATGGGTTTGTTGTGTGCTTACTTCCTATGGCCTTCTATTTATCCTTACATTGAGGAGCTTTTATCTTCTATTAATGCTGTGTCATATGTTAAAATGTTATAAAGGATTATTGCCGTCTCCAATCCATTCATGTATGTGCTGATTATGCGTATAATAGCTGCCCTGTGAGTTGTGATATCTCAATCTAGTTCTGTGTAAGAATTTATGTATTATTGATTGATGTATTGATTGATGTCTGATGTGTGAATTACAGATGGTGAGGTACTCATTATATAGGGGAGTAGGTGAGTGTGTGTGGTAGGTGAGTTGAGTGGAGGTGGTAGGTGATGATATATTTTAACAGTCCCCCGCAAACTCAAGGAGGATAGAAACTAACCAACTTGAGTTTGAAGAGAGTTACAAAACAAGAAAATACATAAAAAAAAGGATAGGAGACACTGTATGGTCGTGTCAGACCGTTGGTGAAGACACTGTATGGTGGTGTCATAACGTTGTAGAGGACACTGTATGGTGGTGTCATAACGTTGTAGAGGACACTGTATGGTGGTGTCAGACCGATTTAGAAGACAGTTTATGGGGTCATGTCGGACCGTTGTAGAAGACAGTTTATGGGGTCATGTCGGACCGTTGTAACAGATAATTTTGTGACAGTTGTTGTGACAGTTTACGGAGTCTTGCTGGACCCTTGTAGAAACTAACCGGAATCAATGTCGGGACAGTTTACAGAGTCTTGTCGGACCCATAAAGGAGCTAACCGGAATCAATGTCGGGACAGTTTATAGGGTCTTGTCGGACCCATAAAAAGTCGCACCCTCAAAAGGTGTGCCCAATTCATAAAAAGGCGTGCCATCAAAAAGCGTGCCATCAAAAGACGTGCCATCAAAAGGCGGGTCCACTGTATCAAAAGATGTGCCATGAAAAGGCGTGCCAGTTTGTCGGGCGTCAAGAGGCGCGCGATGCGCGTGGCCGCCTTGGCTATTTAACCAAGACGAAGGCTGAGGCTGAGGCATACCATTCTGAAACCTCTGAAACCAACCCTTCTCTGAAAAACTCTGCGTTGTGCTGAGAGAGAGAGTCTGTAACACTCTGTTGCGAGAGATAGTCTATAATACTCGGTTGCTGAGAGAGAGAGTCTGTAACACTCTGTTGCGAGAGATAGTCTGTAATACTCGGTTGCCCAGAAAATGGCCTCGTCTTCCCGCGGTCTGCTCACTCTCTTTCCCGACCTCAACGAGTCAACAAGAGAGATAACTGGTGCGGTGGCACTGGAACCTCAACCAAGTGCCCCGGAGTTTGCTCCGTTGAACTTTCCTATGCGGTCTGTGGAGCAAAGAATGGCAGTGCAGACGGATGTGGAGGCTAATCAGTATACTTTGAAGTCATGTGTGGAAACCATGACTGCGGTGACAAACCTGTCGAACCGGCTGCAGAGTAGGGCAAATGAGGTGCAGCAGTTAAACTCTCAGTTGGCTCTGCTCCAACGCATGTATAAGGATGCGCGAGCAGAGATAAGCGTGCTAAGGGCAGAAAACAAGGAGCTGAAGCGGAAGGCCACCGTGATGTTCCGATTTGGAGGGCCGCCATATGCCGCAGTGGAGGAGCAGGGAGTAGTGATCGTGCCCAGTGGAGTGGGAAATACGGAGGCAACACCGGCAAGGGCCGCCCAGGACGGAGGCAAGAAGAAAAGACCGGCGGAATAGGCGAAGAAGTGAGGTCGGTTGGTGGCCGGCTGCAGAAAAGAAAACAAATTGTTTTGTTTGTTGTGGTTGTTTTTTTTGTTTTTTTGTTTTTTTTTTGTTTTTTTTTTGATGTAAAATGGTGATCGGGGTGAGCCCCTGATATGAATAAAATATGAGTGTTGGGCAAATTAGGAAATGGTTTGTTTTTTTTTTTTTTTTTTTGTTTTTTTTTTTGTTTTTTTTTTGTTTTTTTTGGATTGGACGTGTGCCCCTCTTTACAAAACAAAAACAATAAAATAAAAGACAATAATAAAAAAAGAGATATATATATATATATATATATATATGGGGAAGAATATAATGATGGGATTAAAAGGATGATGATAAAATATGATGAGGGGTTGAAAATAAAATAAAATAAGAAAAAATATGTCGGTGATGGGCGGTGGGATCAGACAGCGGCTTTATGGGAATGATAAAATAGGGATGGCAATATTTAAAAAAAAAGAAAGAGAGGGTGAAAAGTGAGAGAGAGAAAGTTGGTGGGTGTGTGAACTGGGAGATGTTTAGGGCGGTGGAGGAGGAGTCAGAGAAGGAGGGATCGACTGCCATGGCCATGGATCGCTGGAGTCAGCGGCAAAGGGGACGTCAGCGAGGTTGTGAAACAGATCGAAGGGGCCACGATGCCAAAGACGATCAGAGGCCTCAGTACTTCCCATGACGCCGCCGAACACGACGAAGAGGCCAAGGACTCTCTCCCTCTACGGTGATGCAAACTGGACGCCGCGGGAACCATGAGAGCGGCACCACTCTAAAGATCAGAGAGAGGACTCAGTCAGATTCATTAGACGAGGCAGAGAACTTCATTTGGTCGAGGGCTTTGTGGTGAGCCCACGACTCGATGGTGAGATCGGTCTTGGAGTTGAAGCCGAATCCGCAGATGACGATAGAAAGCTGGTAATGTAGCAAGGAAGCTCCTAGTCCTCCCACTTCCTTCTCTTCCCGGCGGCGGAGGAGTCCGGTTGAAGAGAACACCCAATTCACACCCAGATGGGTCATCGGATTCTCAGGCTCCGCCGTCAATCGAATCTCTGTTCAGCAGAAATGTCGATTTCCACCCAGCGAAGAAGCCATTCTCTAGGTTCAGCAATGGCGGCGGAGGGTTTAGGTTGGAGACTCTGAACCCAACTACTATCGCGGATCCACGGAGGCTTGGTGCGTCGGGCCAGGGCAGTGGTCAAACGGGTCTGGTTGGGAAGAAACCAGATGGGTCGGAGTTTTTGGATGTTGGGTTGGATCCTGAGCTCACTTTTGGGATTACTTTTCGGAGACTTGGTTCTGGACTGGAAAATCTTGGTTCTGGGTTTGTCCGGCGGACGGCCAAGGCGAGGCTGCCGCCCGCCGGTGAAGCGGAATCACTAAGTTCTTAACCTCGCTCTGATACCATGTAAGAATTTATGTATTATTGATTGATGTATTGATTGATGTCTGATGTGTGAATTACTGATGTGTGAATTACAGATGGTGAGGTACTCATTATATAGGGGAGTAGGTGAGTGTGTGTGGTAGGTGAGTTGAGTGGAGGTGGTAGGTGATGATATATTTTAACATTCTGCCTATAAAACCTGTTTTCATTCACTAGGCCAATATTGTTAAAATCTGATTCCAGACAGCTATTAAGTGTGTTGCATTTTTTTATCTAAGACGTTTGTGTGATAAAACTGGATTTTAGTTGCTTTTATTTTCCATTTTGCCTTTAATAGTCAAACGTTTGAACTTAAAAATATTGGTGTGGTTGTTGGATATTTGCGTTTTTGTTGATTGTTGACTATTTAGCATTTGGAATGGTAGCTGCTTTTATGGCTTTTGGAATTCTTATTAATTTTTTGTAAGTTATTTATTTATTTTTAAATTCTTCCTCTTATTGTTTAAAACTCATTAATTTTTTGTTTTGCCTATGTTGGATCTTGAATTATATGTCTATGTTAAATTACTTGTCTTTAATCAACAACGTTTGTCTCAATTTGGTGAAGCCTGCACCTCACTTCGCACCTAGGCCCCAAAAGACCTTGGCGCTCGGCGCACCTCTTACGTTAAACAACTCTACAACTCTCTCTCTCTCTCTCTCTCTCTCTCTCTCTCTCTCTTAATATTTGTTTTTGATACTTTGTAGGGTGTTAGCCTGCTATGATTTCCAAAACTTTGTCAAAATAAGTATATGTATATCTGATTTTTTTTTTCTTCCAGTAATATTTCTTGTGTTGTTGGGTGCCCAGTTGAAGGAGCAATAGCTCCATCAAAAGTAGCATACGTGGCAAAAGAACTTTTTGATATGGGATGCTTTGAAATTTCCCTTGGTGAGACTATTGGTGTTGGTACTCCAGGTAATTCTAAGGTGATTTTTATTTTTTTGTTTAATTTCTACAGTTCATAGAATATGAGAAATCAGTAATGACATACATCTGAAGTATTAGTTTGTTGCTGACATCATAATTTATCATAAGAGAGCCTGTAAAAAATCTGAGGTTTACTTAAATCTTTCTAATTTCTTGTATGTTCTCATTTGAATTACTATTTCAAAACTTTAATCTGTCGTATGTTATGTTTGACTAGTTAGCTGTTGACCGGCCATTCATCTGGTCTGTTTGTGATTTCATACAAAAATTATTTCTGAGTTTTAGTCCGGGGGATTGAACCCCTAAACCAAATTGTATTAACTGGTTCAATATCTGGTTCAACCAGTTGATCTGTGAACCAGTCACTGAAATTGGTCAATGTTGGGATGTGGGTACGGTCATTCTATTTCCACAGACCACCTTTTCTCAGTTCACACCATTTTTTTTGTACGGATATCAATTACTGAACAAAAAACTCATGGTTCGGATATCAATTACTGAACCAAAGGTATAGCTGAACCATGGGTTTTTGTTTGGTAATTGATAATTGAACCCTTTTTTTTTTGGTAGTTGATATCTGATGAAAGGAGGGTGTGAACTGAGAAAAACGTGTAAATTGATGCTCCCGTGGGTGCAACTTTGCATTTGGCCGCCTGATCCACCTTGTCTGGTATGATGTAACAACTTGGGAACAGTATATTTGAACAAATAATGTGCATTTGTTTACTTTTCTCCCTTGTAAAGGATGATAAGATTAATTATAGGATTGGAATAAAATATGTATATTAACTAAAATCTTGTGTTTAATAAATCCTCCAATCATTTCCTGAATTGTATGTTAAAATTTACCATTACCTACCACACACTTACCATCACCTACCACACACTCACCTACTACACTCACCTACTCCTCACCTACCACCACCTACTCCATTCACCTACTCCTCACCTACCACCACCTACTCCACTACACCTACATCTATATAAGGAACCATTTGTAATAGACAGAATCATTAGATATCAATCAATAATACATCAATTTTAACATGGTATCAGAGCAAGGTTGAGAAGCTAATAATTCTGCTTCACCGGCGGGCGGCAGCCTCGCCTTGGCCGCCCGCCGGACCTCTACCCATACCTTCACTCTGCTGCTCTCTCTCTCGGCAACTCTCTTTTCTGGGCAAAACCCAGCTTGTTTTTTTCTCCAACAAATTGTCCCTCATTTCACTCCTCGCGTCCGTCTTCTTTCTCGATTTCTAGAGAGAGAAGATCGATAGATATATCGCCATAATATATTCTACTTGAAGAAGAAGAGCTCAATCCCAGGCCCATCAATGGTGTTTCCCTTCATCGACATAGATTCCGGTTAGTTTCTACAGGGGTCCGACAAGACTCTGTAAACTGTCCCGACATTGATTCCGGTTAGCTCCTTTATGGGTCCGACAAGACTCTGTAAACTGTCCCGACATTGATTCCGGTTAGTTTCTACAAGGGTCCAGCAAGACTCTGTAAACTGTCACAACAACTGTCACAACAGTGTCTGCTACAACGGTCCGACATGACCCCGTAAACTGTCTGCTACAACGGTCCGACATAACCCCCATACAGTGTCCTCTACAACGTTATGACACCACCATACAGTGTCCTCTACAACGTTATGACACCCCCATACAGTGTCCTCTACAACGTTATGACACCACCATCCAGTGCCTTCACCAATGGTCTGACACGACCATACAGTGTCTCCTATCCTCTTTTATTTTTATGTATTTTCTTGTTTTGTTACTCTCTCCAAACTCAAGTTGGTTAGTTCCTATCCCCCTTGAGTTTGCGGGGGGCTGTTAAAATTTACCATTACCTACCACACACTTACCATCACCTACCACACACTCACCTACTACACTCACCTACTCCTCACCTACCACCACCTACTCCACTACACCTACATCTATATAAGGAACCATTTGTAATAGACAGAATCATTAGATATCAATCAATAATACATCAATTTTAACATTGTACATATTGTTTTTTTTCCCTCTTTCACTTATTTCTATTTATTTACCCCTCTTTCTTTTTGCCTAGGTACTGCTATTCCAATGCTTGAAGCTGTTATTGATGTTGTACCTTTGGAGAAGCTCGCTGTTCATTTCCATGACACTTACGGACAAGCTATTTCAATTATTCTTGTATCACTCCAAGTAAGCCATCTTTTCATGTTAATCCATAGAAACCCAAACCTGTTATGACAGATCAATCACACTTCATATTTCAGGTGATCAAGACCGAAGTTAAACCATCTATTGTGCTTGTATGCACACACTGGTTTTAAAAGTAATTCAGGCCCACCTTTCAACAAGTTTACTATAGGTTTCTCTGGCCAGACATCAATTTACTCTAGTTTCCTTATGTTTTATTTAAAAGTAAAATAAATTCTTTGGATGAACTTTTAAATGTATTGTGCTGCAAAATGGATTACAATTGAATGAATAGTTCTTAGGTAAGGTTTTGACATTTTGTTTCTTGACTGTAGTCAAGAGTCAAGACAAATAGACTTTGAAGTAAATAGTGAAAAAAAGTAACTGAAATGCATCCTAATAGACAAGTAATAGTCATTAATTGGCTACATTTGCTAGTTTCCGTCCTGAAATTGAAGTCTTCATTTGAGGGAAAAAGGTGAAAATATTTTCATTTTTTCGGTTTGTCATATATTAAGACTAGAGATCAGTGGTTTCCCCCATCCTACTGCTAATCTAATCCATTCATGACTTGTATTTAATATTTCATTGATCCTCTTTTAGAACTTGATTGATATCCCCTATCTAGTGGTGGTGTCCCTTTGCTGCAATGATTTTTGCATAATGTGGAGGAATATTGAAATTCATCCAGAAGAATATGATCGTATTTGTTGATCTTTTTGAATAAAACAACATTGCATCATTTGTGGTATTGTTTTTGTTTATACCTAACTTAATCGTGACGTAAGTTATATTTTACTAATCCTCATATAGAATTTGATCATATTCACTTGTTTGATGTCGGTTTCCCACTTTTCTACAATGTTACTAGCATCCACATTGAAGTTTATCCAAAAAATATAACCATATTTGTTGATCTTTTGTAAGAGTGCATCATTTGAATTGTATAAATTCTTAATAGAGTTTCGTGGTGAATTCATATTTCATATTAATTCTTTGATGTTGTCTCGCAGATGGGGATTAGCATTGTAGATTCATCTGTATCAGGTCTTGGTGGTTGCCCATACGCTAAAGGTGCTTCTGGGAATGTTGCGTCTGAGGACCTTGTTTATATATTAAATGGGCTCAGAGTTGAGACCAATGTGGATCTCCGAAAGGTCATGTTGGCTGGGGATTTCATCTGTAAATATTTGGGCCAATCCTCTGGTTCAAAGACCGCAATTGCATTGAGCTGAACCACAGCTCATGCTTCTAAGTTATAAGCTACGTGGGACCAATGTACCTTGCTAAAGAGATGCATGCACACCAACTTCTCAGTTTTTTGAATTGCCTTAAGCTATGTTTGGATCAATGATTTGAGGAGGGAAAGAAAAAGGGATATTCAGAATTGCCTTCATGTCCCTTTATAGATATATCGGTTTCCGTTGTTGGGAAATTCTATTTCCACACACCTAATTAGCTTAGAACACATCTTTTCTCAATACACGCCTATTAATTTGATTATTAATTAATTTTCTCAATTCATACCCTTTAAGTTACAATTACATCCATCACTCATAACTATTGTACACATACTACTAACCTTCATTTCCACACACTTTTGCTATATATAAATGTTGCTATATATATATGTATGTATTTTTTTTTATCCTGTTGTAAATCATCTATTTGGAGATCAAACCTTTCATTAGTTAAAAAATCAAAACCTGCAGTTTGTTGATAGTTCAGTTTTGGTCCTTCGTGTAAGTCATCTATTCTATTTGTTGATTTTTTTAGTCCTTTCGAAGGATTCAACTTTTGAAAAAAAGGAGATTTGACTGGAAATCACCAGATTTTATCCATGGGTGAGCTCTTACCTTGTGAGAACATGTGATTGGGATGTGTTTCGATCTGAGATTTATGTAGAGATTTGTTGAGAGAAAAAAAGAGGAAGGGAAAAGAGAAATTTCTGTCTTTATAAAAACTATTTGACAAAAAAAAACGCAGAACTCTTTCTCCTAAAATTTGAACGCCCTTGGAACTCATCTCCTTTAATTTATTTATTTATAAATTAGTAAGAGAGAAATAAAAAAGAGAAACTATATTTGTAAGCAATAATGGAAAAATATAGTATAGAGTGTGTAACAAGTTGACATGGGTAAGTCTATAAAGATTATAACCTACCATTTAGGGTTCAATACACGTCTCAAATACTAGAGCCCAGCACTGTTGAAGTCCCATGTAACAATAAGAACCAATGACATCACGACACATGGCAAGAGAAGGGCAAGCCACATCAACAGATAAAGATCTACAAAGTTATTGGCACGGTACATCGCCATTAATGAGGCCCCCTTACAGCATTTATTGCGATAACCCCTCTCTGTCGGGACGGCACGTTCTCACCCTGAACAAGGAAAGCTACAGCATAGACTTTCGGCCAAGGTGATAGGCCGGAAGGGATAACGAAATGATTACCAGAGGATATAATCAGACGTTGAAGATAAGAAGAAGGTTAAGCTTTTCTATCTCTAATCTATCTATACAATCCACTTCTCTTTCTAACTTGCTCGTTGGAGGGTTTGCTGGGGGGCTCTTCATTCCCCGTTGAACTCTTGTGCAGGTTCTCTGGTGGGCTTGATCACTCGGATACCGGTTGGAGAAGCGTGGATTAGTCCGACCCGTCCAAGTCTCTTGTAGTATCATCACAAGTAAAGTGACAATAAGGAAAAATTAGGGTTTAATTTTTTTTAACTCAAAAGGTGTACAAGATTTTATTGTTCTCAAAAGATGTGTACAGAGAATTTTTCTATATGATATTATGGGGGTTGCTAGATGTCTATCATGGTCATTTTTATTTAAGATATAATTGTTATTAAATTAATATTTCATTAAATGTGTGCCTTGAGCTAAGTAGGTGTGTGAAAATATAATTTCCCATTGTTGTATCATAGAAGCATAAAAAAAAATTGATAAATAATGTTTCAGTCCTTTTGTCCTCACATTTGAACTTTGTTCAGTTTCCATTTTGTTATGGAATAGCTTTCATGGCATTTATGTACCTGAAGTGAAAAAATTTATTCAAAAAAAAAAAAAACAAAAATGAAGAGGGAGAGAGAGAGAGAGGAATAAATGTTAGGAAAAATATGTGATTCCCTATAAGTAAATCAATCAATGGGAATAAAAATTAATGCGGAAAAATTAAATAAAAAGCAACACAAGAATTTTTACGTGGTTCCCTCAATGTGAGGTACGTCCACGAGATCGAAATCCGATTCCACTATCAACCAAATAAGTTCCAAATGATTACAAACGAGACACTAATGGTCTCACAAAACCACCCTTAGGTGAATTCCAAATAATTACAAATAAACAAGAGGAAAGACCTCACCAAATAGATGAACCAAAATCTTCAGAAACTAAAGTTGTAGAAGACCCAAAATAATACTCCAAATCAAACGACACTGTAGACGCGCCCGCGTGGGCCTCGTGCTACTACAGTTCGGACTCGATTTGTGTCACGGTTCTTAATCTGAACCAAAGAGTCCAAATCTGGCAAATCGTTTTGAGAAATAGATTTTTGAAAAAGTAGTGCCAAACATGGACTGCTTTGCCAGATACAGAGTCGCCACCTAAATATTTTAAAATGGGAGAATTTAGGAAACCCTGACTCGGTGCCGAAGGCCACATGTCCGTCTATCACCGGAGTTGTCTCGGCTCGGGAGCTTGGGTACGATCGGGGAAGGTCAGCTATGAGCACCCCCTTTCGCCCGGTCCGAAGACCGGCCTCTACTAACCATGATATCCGATTTTAAAAACGTTATGTGTTCTTATTCCGGTTATTAGCCTAGAATTACTATGTTATGCGCGCAGCAAACAAGTATAGACCAAATCGCCTAAATTGGAACAAAACATTTCATGTTTGTTTTAAAAATGGTTTGCTACTCGCAAGTAGGCTAAAATGCAGATTTTGCCACCCTCAAGTGGGCTTTTAGAAAAGATGATTTTGCCACTATCTAGTGGGCTTAAAACTCACAGTTTTAATGCATTATTCCAATTTAGGTAATTCAACCTCCATCCACAGGCATTCAAGCAGTTATATCACATAAGCAGCTAGCCTCATGGTAATCATGCTATCATGGCAACATTCACACGCATGCGATATGCTAAAGCATAAATACTTACATCGTACTCCGTGCCAAAACAGTAAACTAGTTAGCAAACATGCATGATCCTAGTTCATGTTAAAAATGGCTAATGCAACACATGCAAAGATGCAATCTAAACAGGCTCGGTTAACCTAAGCATGGCATATGAAATGCGATCAACTATCACATAGTCAATTTTTGAATTGAAGTACGAATGCAATTAGCGTGATGTACCGAGCCTAATGCATGCAGTACAAATGCATGGATGCACACATGCATAGCATAAGGTATGCTAAATTAAACGTGCCCTAATCTACCATCGTAAGCAGGTAAATAAAAGGGAAGAAAGACGTGAGGTTGGAAAACATACACACACTCACGCACACTTATTACAGATTTGCCCTCGCTCGGAGGGACCGCATAAATATTACAAATTAATTAACTACGCAAGCTAATTAAATGTTACAAATTGCCTAATTTAATTAACAAATTAAAATAGACTAAGAAAAGCAGTAAACGCCTCGGGAAACGCGCCGCCATGCATAGGCTGCCTCTGTTTTCCTTCCTTCACTCCTCTGGAGGCTGTCAAAACCTCAGGACTGCATCCTTGGACAGAGGGGATCACCACCGGCTAGATGAAATTTCCACCGGCAGTGTTGTATGATCATCGGCACCAAATGAAGTTGTCGGCAGAGAAGTTGTTGCCGGCCGGCACCTTACACTGCCGGTCGGCAGAGTATTCCTGCAGAACCTGCAACCCACAGCAACAGAGGACAAGGCAAAGCATGGCATCACATTTCAAGGCATATATGCACCAACCATGTCTCTTATCATTGTAATGACTCAAAGGGACATGTGCCTCGGTTCTCGGACCACCAATCACGCATTTCCATGCATGATGGCCCAAAGAACCAAGTATGCAACTTTAATTTCAAATGCATGCAAACCAAATCAAACCAAACAAGGCCCAATTCCTATCATCAAGTCAAGGAACAAGGCATGCATGTAAGATGCAATGCAACCTAAGCATGCAAGCTAAGGATGCAACATGACATGGTGACAAGCTTATGCAAGCATACAAGCATACATATGGCAATGTAAACTAATGTTAAGGTGGTCTTATACATGAATTAGGCAGCTCTAATAAGGCCTAAAACAGTGGCCAAAATGCTAAGTACATGGAGGCAAACGGCATGCAAACATGCATAGATACACGATCCAAGACTTAAGCATAAGGAAGCAACTTTTCGACGCATTTGAAGAGCATAAACATGGACAATTTTCATGCAAATTTCAGAGGCGATAGGTGATGCAAAACAGCCCCGAAACATAACGAAACAACACTCAACGCATGGAATGAATCCCGAAATGCAAAATTAGGCATATGGAATGGCTTACAGCTATACAAAGCATGCATAATATGGACATGGAGCATGAAGACAGAAGCAAGACAGCCCTGAGACAAGCATTTTTACAGTTTATGGCATGGCCAAACAGCAAGCGAAGATGGGGCTAAAATGGCATACAAAAACGGCCCTAAACATGCGATTATGAAGCAACTCACAGCTGCTAACTCCAAATAGGTTAGGGCCCTTCAACAACATTGAAGAGGGACCCAAAATATGCACATTTACAGAACTGTAAAAGCCCCAAAAACAAACATGGGTAGGGCTAAGCTCTTATGCAAGAAATGGGCCAAAAGGTGGCCAAAGAAGCAAGTATGCAAAACATTCATCAAACAGCCAAAGACCCTTAATAAAACATGACAAGGGGGTCAAAATATGGCTGTTTTTAGTTCGGACCAAAGTCCAAAAACAGCAACATCAGGGGCTGCCAAGGCATGCAAAAATGGGACCAAAAAGAGAATATAAAGGCAAGTATAACATGGAAGTCCCAAACAGTGTTGAGCCCTTCTTCAATGTTGAAGAGGGGCTCAAAATAAGCCTATTTTCAGTTTATATCAGCCTCTAAAACAGATCATACGCAAGCCAAAAATATTACGCAAAATTATGGCATAAAGAGGGCTAATGAAGGAAGTGCTAGCTACTATCCTCAAACAGCAAGAGGTCCTCAATCAAACATGAAGAGGACCTCAAAATATGATGATTTGAAATTTGGGTCGGAGCCCAAAAGTGCAAGCAACTATGGCTTAGATATGAAGCAAGAAAAGGCTAGAAAAGGGAAGATGAAGACTCACCCTTGAAGACCAGCAAACCAACACCTCTTGGACCAAGTTTGGGAGCTTTTAACCTCTGGAGGACAGCCTCAAGCTGCTGGAATAGGCGTTGGATGCCTTGTGCTATGAGTTGATGAAGAAATGGCCCAAGAACAAGGGTGTTTGATGGTTGAATGGGAGAGATATGGAGAGAGATGGAGGTTTGTATGTATGTATATCAGATATATGTGGTATATCTCTGGTTTTTCTTGCCTCAAATCTCTAACCTAAACAAAGGAGGAGGAGAGGTGCTTATATAAGCAATGCTAAGCTTCTAAGACAAGCTTCAAAGGGGCCAAGGGGTTCAAGGGGGGTGCAAGACTTCTAGAGGAAGCTAAAACAGCTGGCCAAGCTTGGCCAAAAGGTTCAAGCTTCTAGAAGGTTAAGGGGTTCAAAGGCTCACAAGGTGCAAAACAAACACACATGCACGTGGGGGATCGATTCTGTGCATTCCAGCTGGCACAGCTGGAATCCACTCAATCTGCAGAATGCTCCGGAAGGTCATCGGCTAGCAAAAATTGCCGGTCAGCAAAATAAAGTACCGGTCGGCACAATAAATTGCCGGCCGGATATATATAGTTCCGGTGGATGGCCGGTAAGGTCAAAAAACTGCCGATTGATGTCCAAATTGAAGCCCCGGAAGTTAGCTTTCCAATGGCGCAAACCTTGCATCAAAATTCCTCCTGTGCAAAAAGTTATGCCCTTTTCCGTGAAGCCGCGCAGATTCGATCCAACCGGGATGATGCCCGACTTCAACTGATCATATCTCCCCCACCCGGACTTGGCTCTAGGAGATTCTTGAGTGCAAAGTGAAGCCCCGGAAGTAAGCTTTCCGACGGTGGTGGCCCCATAGCTAAACTCCAAGTGTACAGACAGATAAGCCCGATTCAGCGAGGGCTGCTCGACTCGCTTCTACCCGGATTCATGCCGAACTTCTCCCAAACTAGTTTTTCTCCTCTCCTTTCCTCTCTTCTTCAACTCCAAAACCCTAAACAAAGTGTTTTGAAAGATTTGCCTCTCTTCTAGCCGAAGAAACTGATTCTTTGCCCTGCACATCTCTCAACACTGAGCAAACCATCAGTAGTGCCCAAGTCTTAAGGGCGGTCAAAAATGGGGTGTCTACAGACACAAAGCAGCCGAATATTCACACCAACAGTAGCCGAAAATCAAGAATTGATTCCACCAAATTTCACCTAAGCACTATCTCACCAATCAATTGATCAAAAAAGTGCTGCTGCTGCTTCACTCAACTTCGAGAAAAACAAATATAATTAGGCCACTGTTGACTCTCTCCGAAAACAAATCTCTCCGAAAACAAAGCCATATATATATATATATATGTAAAATCTTGGAATTGTTGTATCAAACCCTAGTTGTTACCAAACTAAATTAGGTGTGATACCCCTGTTCCGTAATACGTTGATTGGTCCTTAATACGAATGTGATTATGCATTTTGATATGATTTTGTGTGCCATCATGTGAAAATATGTGGTTTTGAATTTCTATCTGTTCACCGTAGGAATATCTGTTTGATTATCTGCTTTGGAAATTAAATTGAAGGCCTTATCGGCCACAGAACCCGAAATTGATTGCGCCATTGTGATTGGCATAATTTTTAGAGCCTACGGTGAAATTTAATTGAAAATTGATTTGGATCAAATTAAGTTGATTAAATTAGTGGATTAGTGCCCCATTACTTTATTATTATTATAATGCCAATAATGGGTTTTGTTGGGGAAGGGCACTACACCCTCTATTCTATCTTCTTGTTTCATTTGACTGATTTGGGACTCAAAATTAGAGGAGAGCCGGCTGTAGAGAGGGAGAGAGGAGAGAATTGTGCAATTCTAGCTTAAAGCTTGGGAACCTTAAAGATTATCCAAGAATTTGTTATAGATTGTGAGAATTAAAGCTTCTTGGTGAGTAATCTTGTAAATTTAGAGTTGATTGATGATCAAGAACATGAATTTAATTGAGTATGATGAAATTGAATTGGTTTTGTTGAATTGAAGGCTAAATTGTGCATGCATGTAAGAAATTGTCTTAAATTTGCATGTTTAAGCTTGAAATACATGATTCATGTAGGGTTTTGGTTAAAGCTCATGATGTAATCACCAATTGTATTATCTAAGTTGAGAATCATCACATGCATGTACAAATTATAAGGTTGAATGCATGACATTGTTATGTTGGTAATGAGTTTGGGGGAAAATGAGCCATGCATGTGTTTAATTCATGAAATTAAGCTCCATGTTGATGTATTCTAGTGTTAGTACTATGTTAGTACAAATATATGTGAGCTTGGAGCCATAGTATACAAGAAAAATTGGTTGAAAGTCGATTGGAGCTCAAGAACTTATTCTGGAAAACCCAGAATTTTGATGTCTGCTTGAGCGTAGGAACTAGCGCTCGAGCGGGAAATACGCGCTCCCAGCACTTTTTGCAGACATGGTGTTCGCTCGAGCGGGGAGCTATGTAGACAGGCCTTACACTCGAGCGTCCGAGTTCACGCTCGAGCGGGGATTTGATGTAACCAGTACTTTTGCAGGCCTTAAGGGTTTGCTCGAACGGGGAAGTCCACGCTCGAGCGGGGACCCTGTTTTTTGAAATTTTGAAGATGCATTCTGTGTTCTGTTTTTTCGTTCCCTTTCACTTGTAAGTACTCTTAGGCATACATTGAGCATTGTAATTGAGTTAAAGAGATAAGAATGAAGCTTAAAGAGGAAAATGTGAATTAAAGAACGGATTGAATTATTTGTGCCCATATGTGCTATGTGATGTGTAGGGTCAAGCTCCAGGGCAAATTCACAAGCCGATCACTATGAGTAATATCTGAAATACATATTGTCGTCCAATTGCTTACTTCTGTGTAAGTTTTGTAAAGTTCATTAATATTGAATGGTGGACAAGTTTGATATGAAAGACCTATGAGCCAGTTTGATATGAAAGGCCTATGAGCCAGTTTGATATGAAAGGCCTATGAGCCAGTTTGACACGAAAGTGTACATGGGCCGAAGGCCGTTTGGTAATAAATGTGGGCCGAAGGCCGATGGACATGAATGAATTGGGTCCGAGGCCGTATGATGTGTTTGGAACCTCAGTTACTTAACTTACATATGTCTATGTATGTATGTATTAGTTGGAAATGCAAATTGGGCCCAAGGCCATTTGATGTATATTGTTCCAATGTATATTCTTTATTTGATATTATTCACTGGGCTATCGCTTACACTCATTCATGTATTTGTAGGTGAGCCCAGAGAAGTCCAAACCCAGCCCCAGTGAAGTCTATGTGGAACAACAGAGGTTTTGGAAAGTCAGCCCTTGTATCTCACGCATGAGACCTGTCTTCGCCTTTTTGTTATTTTGTTCTATGCTGTTATGTTGGCGAAGTTTTTGTATATGTTTGTTTATAGTTTTTATGGGTTGACTTAGTTTTGGATGATCCTGTCTGTACAGAACTTTATGGTGCCGTGTTCTGTTGTGAGTTATTAACATGTATTTGTATGGAATGTTATAATGTGCATATAAGTACGGCTTTATGGACAAAGTTTTAAATTTTTGCTTCCGTTTGGCCCCTCTTACTCTGATAAGTTTTGTCTTATTTGGTTTGAGGCTGTAGGTAATCTCGTGATTACTGGCCGGTTATGGCCTTAACCCATAGGGGCGGGTTCGGATCATGACATTAGGTCTCCACAAATTAGATATAATATATAAAAATATATTATACCCAAACCAAACCAAATTAAAATTCTTTAACCAAAACCAATTGGGCCTTAAACTCTAATAAGGAGGTATATCCCAACAATTCTCCCCCTACCGACTTAGATGGAGATATCAACCATACCCGCCAAAGTTCGACACTTTAAATGTTTGTCCCTCGACAAAGTCTTTGTCAACATATCCGAAATATTATCATCTGTGTGAACCTTTTCGAGTTTCAACGAATTCGAATCTAACATATCACGAATCCAATGGTATCTCACATCAATGTGTTTCGATCTCGAATGAAAAGTAGAATTTTTACTCAAGTGAATAGCACTTTGACTATCACAATAAAGCACATACTTTTCTTGCTTCAAACCCAACTCTTGCAAAAATTTCTTCAACCATAACTCTTCTTTGCAAGCTTCTGTAATGGTAATAAATTCAGCATCGGTAATTGAGAGTGCAACACATTTTTTTAATTTAGATTGCCATGCCACAGCTCCCCTTGCAAAAGTCATCAAATATCCCGAAGTAGATTTCCTAGAATCAATATCACCGGCCATGTCAGAATTTGTGAACCCATCAAGCATTGGCTTACCATCCCCAAAACACAAACACACCTTTGAAGTCCCTCGAAGATACCTTAGAATCCATTTTACAGCTGCCCAATGTTCTTTACCCGGATTAGAGAGAAAACGACTCACCACACCAACTGCATGAGCAATATCCAGCCTTGTACAAACCATGGTGTACATCAAAGAACCAACTGCTGAAGCATAAGGAACTTTCAACATCTCTTCTTTGTCTTTCTCACTTGTAGGACATTGATTCGAACTAAGTTTGAAGTGACCCGCAAGTGGACAACCAACCAGCTTTGCTTTATCCACGTTGAACCTCTCAAGAACTTTCTCAATGTAGCTTTCTTGAGACAACCAAATCAGCCCCTCTTTGCGATCACGAACAATTTTCATACCAAGAATTTGCTTTGTCGGTCCCAAATCTTTCATAGCAAATGACTTGCTCAACTCCAATTTCAACCTGTTAATCATGGTAGAATCTTGGCCCATAATTAACATGTCATCAACATAAAGCAAAAGAATAATAAATTTGCCATTCGAGAAATTTTTCACAAACACACAATGATCCGAAGTGGTTTTAGAAAAACCATTATTCATCATGAAAAAGCCAAATTTTTTGTACCATTGCCGTGGAGCTTGCTTGAGACCATACAAACTTTTTTTCAATTTGCAAACAAATTTATCTTTCCCTTTTCCACAAAACCTTCCGGTTGCTCCATGTAAATTTCTTCTTCAAGATCACCATAAAGAAATGCGGTCTTCACATCAAGTTGCTCAACTTCAAGGTTCATACTTGCAGTCATGCCAAGTACAACCCGAATAGAAGACATCTTTACAACCGGTGAGAAAATCTCGTCAAAGTCAATGCCTTTCTTTTGCCTAAAGCCTTTCACAACAAGACGTGCTTTGTATTTTAGATTCTTGCTATCATTCTTCAATTTGAAAACCCACTTATTTTTCAGAATTTTTCTCCCTTTAGGCAACTTCACTAAATCATAAGTGTGATTTTTAAGTAAGGAATTCATCTCCTCTTCCATTGCCTTTTTCCAATCATCTTTCTTTGCATGTTCAATTGCTTCTTGGTAGCTCTCAGGCTCCCCTTGGTTGGAAATCAATACAAACTCATTGGGAGGATACTTTCTCGAAGGTTGTCGGTCCCTTGTAGATTTCCTCAACTCAAGTTGTGGTGACAGTACTTGAGTTGGATGCTCTTCCTCAATTTCTGGCTCAAGTTCATTAGGATTAGCATCATCATCTACATCTTCAATGGGTGGCTGCACATCTCCCACATTTTCATTATCAACTGAAGATGAAGGAGATAGATCCATGTCAATGAGATCACTAGTTTTTGGCTCCGGTTGATCATCTTTGCCAAAGTCTTCAAGAAACACAACATCACGGCTTCGAATAATTTTCTTGTCGACCGGATCCCACAATCTATAACCAAACTTGTCACGCCCATAGCCAAGAAAAATGCATTGCCTTGACTTGCTATCAAGCTTGGACCTCTCATCCTTTGGAATGTGAACAAAAGCTCGACAACCAAACACTCTCAAGTGCTCATAAGACACATCTTTGCCGGTCCAAACTCTTTCTGGAACATCACCATTCAAAGGATAGCAAGGAGACAAATTGATCACGTCAACCGCTGTCTTCACTGCCTCACCCCAAAAGGATCTTGGCAATTTAGCTTGTAAAAGCAAACACCTTGTTCTTTCCACAATGGTGCGGTTCATCTTCTCGGCAACGCCATTTTGTTGAGGAGTCTTCTTAACTGTCTTTTGGTGCCGAATACCTTGGTTGCGACAATACTCATCAAATGGCCCAATGTATTTACCACCATTGTCTGATCGGATGCACTTCAATTTCTGCCCTGTTTCTCTTTCAACCATGGCCTGAAAATGCTTAAATACTTCTAGAACTTGATCTTTAGTTTTTAGTAGAAAAACCCAAATTTTCCTTGAATAATCATCAATGAAAGTAACAAAATAAAGTGCACTACTATGTGTTCTAACTTTTAAAGGACCACAAACATCCGAATGAATCAACTCCAAAACATTTTCTTTTCTAGAAACAACATTTTTATGAAAAGAAGCTCTATGTTGTTTACCCGCCAAACAATGAACACAAGTTTTGAGATGTGTACCTTTCAAACTGGGTAGAAGCTCTTTCTTGAACAAAACTTGCAGCCCCTTTTCACTCATGTGGCCAAGCCGCTTATGCCACAATTTGGTAGAAGTATCATCTTTAAGTGCATTGACAATACCTTTACAAATTTTTCCTTGCATCGAATAAAGTGTATGAGTCTTCTTACACTTAGCCACCACCAAAGAACCCTTTGTGAGCTTCCATATTCCATCACCAAATTTGTTGTTGTAGCCTTCATCATCTAGCTTCCCGGTAGAGATCAAATTGAGGCGAATGTCGGGAACATGTCTCACATCTTTAAGCAACAACTTGCAGCCCAAATTTGTTTCCAAGCAAACATCACCCATGCCGATAATCTTGGACAAACCTTCATTAACCATTCGAACAGAACCATAATCTCCTTTGGTGTAAGTAGTGAAGAAATCAACTCGAGAAGTCACATGAAAAGAAGCACCAGAATCAATCACCCAATTGCTCTCTTGGCCCACAAAATTGATACAATCATCTTCACAAACAACCATGAGATCATCGGTAGTAATTGCCGTTGTGTCTTCTTGCTTTTTATCCACACTTTTGTCACGCTTTTTCTCCTTGTTCTTGAGCTTTCGGCATTCTCGCTTCATGTGCCCTTTCTCATGGCAATAATAACACTCAATGTCTTTCTTTGAAAAAGAACCATCTCTTGATTTGTCACGGCTTTGATCACGACCATGAGGAGTCTTACTCCTCCCCCTTGTTTTGCTTTGGCCTCTCACAACAAATGCTTCTGAATGAGAGGAATCCGTTGATTTTCTTCTAGTTTCTTCATTCAATAGGCTACTAGTGACTTGGCCCATTGTGACAACTCCATGGGCACCGAATTACTAACGGTCACAACCAAGGTCTCCCAACTTTCGGGCAAAGAACTAAGTAGCATCAAAGCCTGCAACTCATCATCAAAAATAATTTTCATAGAAGTAAGTTGGTTAACAATACTCTTTATTTCATTCAGATGTTCCGGAATAGGGCTGCCCTCTTTATATTTTAAATTAACCAACTTACGAGATAGAAAGGCTTTATTTATGGCTGATTTTCTATCATAAAGACTCTCTAATTTTTTTCATAAATCATGTGCTGAAGTTTCAGTAGCAACATGATGAAACACACTGTTATCAATTCATTGACGGATAACACCAACGGCTTTTCGATTAAGGCATTTCCATTCATCATCTTTCATACCCTCGGGTTTGCCACTGTCACCCTCAATGGGTTCATACAAATCTTTACAAAATAATAGGTCCTCCATTTTAGTTTTTCAAGTTACCCAATTGCTTCTATTGAAGCTAGACATACGACCCATATTCCCCTCCATTGATTTACACAAATAAATAAACTCAAATAAATCGTAAGCTTTGATACCAGTTGTTAGGGAAAATATGTGATTCCCCACAAGTAAATCAATCAATGAGAATAAAAATTAATGCGAAAAAATTAAATAAAAGGCAACACAAGAATTTTTACGTGGTTCCCTCAATGTGAGGTACGTCCACGGGATCGAAATCCGATTCTACTATCAACCAAATAAGTTCAAAACGATTACAAACGAGACACCAATGGTCTCACAAAACAACCCTTAGGTGAATTCCAAATAATCACAAATAAACAAGAGGAAAGAGCTCACCAAATAGATGAACCAAAATCTTCAGAAACCAAAGTTATAGAAGACCCAAAATAGTACTCCAAATCAACCCACACAAAGCAGCTGAATATTCACACCAACAGTAGCCGAAAATCAAGAATTGATTCCACCAAATTTCACCTAAGCACTATCTCACCAATCAATTGATCAAAAAAGTGCTGCTGCTGCTTCACTCAATTTCGAGAAAAACAAATATAATTAGGCCACTGTTGACTCTCTCTAAAAACAAGCCATATATATATATATATATGTAAAATCTTGGAATTGTTGTATCAAACCCTAGTTGTTACCAAACTAAATTAGGCCTCCACAAATTAGATATAATATATAAAAATATATTGTACCCAAACCAAACCAAATTAAAATTCTTTAACTAAAACCAATTGGGTCTCAAACTCTAATAAGGAGGTATATCCCAACAATAAAGAGGGGTGTCGACCTTCCGAAGAAGAACAAAGATACTCAGCCATTGCCACTAGGAACCTCTGTCGAGGATGGGTAGAACTTCGATAATGGACCCCTATGATGTCGGTTATCTTTTGTCTCTCTGACTCACTAACTCCTTTTACTATAGAGAGATAGAGCAATATTTCACTATCGAGAAAAATAAAAAAAAAAAAGGTAAAGAAATAAAAGCCCATCAAATTTTAAGTATAAAACAGAGCAACATCCACATAAACACACACAGAGAGAGAGAGAGAGAGAGAGTATTTTGAATGTTGATAAAAAGATATATGCATGATAGAGCATTTTTATTTTACAATTAGGAGTGTTAGATTCAATAATCCATTCATTCTTTTTCTTATAAACTATAATTAGTCTCTATGTTTTCTATTTTTTTTTTGGTTTCTTTTGCAATTACTTTCTCTTTCATTAATTTTATTTATCTATTTTTCGAGTAATGATGTAGAAGACACTTTGAGTAATGACTTATGATGTAGAAGACATCTAATGAATAGAGAAAAGAAGGCACTTTGTTGCCTATGTAAAGAATTTTTTACTGAATTTTCTTGCTGATAACCAATCTAAGACAGAAGAATTGCTCTTAGGAAACTAGACCTTTATTGTCAAGACTTATGCTTAACGGTTCATTGTGTCATTACACTACCTCCAAAACCATCTGCATGATCATTTTCTGGTTTGATATTTTTTTCCTCTTACTTTAGAATGCAAAAATTTGGAATATTTTAAAGTTGGGCAGCAGATGATGTCTTTAAATTGATGCTTCCTGCATTTGAGACTATGCCTTTCTTTCTTTGCTTTCCTCTAAGAAGTTAAAATAAAATCCACAAGTTACGTCATGTGGATCCTGCGATGTAATTCTAAAATTTACTTTTTTCTTTTATAATCAGAAATATGTTTGATATTTTTCTACAATCCAATATTTATATATAATTGCTTTGATCGTGCGAGTTTTGTACTCTGTAACAGAAAAGAGACTAAGTCTGCATTATACTTTTATACTAGAAAATTTTCAATGGAATGCATCTAGCAGTAACTGAATTTCCAAATATTAAGGGCCTGTTTGGTAACTATTTCGTTTTCAATTTTCTGTTTATATTTACAAAATGGTTGTCTCAGTTTGTAAATTTGAGGAAAAAAAGTAAACTCAAAAAATGAGTTTACGTTGGTTTTTAAATAGAACTTTAAAAATTTGACTAAAGTAAAGGCGTTGGTTTGGGTTCATTTGTCCAGCCTATATCTATGTAGTGACCCACATTTCATGTTCTCATCATGTTCATGAGCATCTGTGTGATTATGACTTGTTTAGCTTGCATGTGTGTGTTGCGATTTGTTTCGTTTGAGTTAATGTGATCCATGCCTTGTTTTGAAGCCTTGTGATTTGTCTAAGTGTAGTATGCTTGTCTTATTCCTTCCTTGATGTGAAACTTAGGTTACGCCTTGCCTGAGTTATACTAGCCGATGTTATTCCAATGCCGAGGTCATCCTTAGTCTAGTAATAGTATCTTGGAACCCCTTGTCGACCTCAGTCCTTGCCTTGACCACATTAGCCGAGATGTTACCTTGCACCCAAGTGATCTCGTCCTGGAAGTGGTATGACCTAGGCCGAGGTGTGGCGCATCTAGGCCAAGATGTGGCACAGCTTAGTCAAGTGTTGTCCTTCCTAGCCGAGGTCATTGTCACCTTAGTCGCCGAAGTCTTTGTTAGCCGATGTCACCCCTTGCCGGAGTGCCACTCCGTGTAGCTTGTTAGATATGCCTTGTTGTTAGCCGATGTCATAGTCTGTCAGAAAGCCCATACCGCTTTGCTTGTTGAACACCCTTCCACCATGCTTTGTCTGGCCTGTCAGCCACCTTTTCAGGATGAACCCAACCAGTCGCCGCCACGTGTCTCAGCAGAGGGTTAACCCCAGAACCGGGTATAGAAAACTATCATTTGGTATCATAAACTTGCCTTGTAGAGAGAGAGAGAAGCTCTAGAAGAGGGAGAAGAGTTCTTGAGAGAGAAGTAAATCTTCAAGCTTGATTCCTAGAGATCGAACCGTTAGATCCGTGTTCTAAGGTTAGATTCTTGATTCGCTCATGATGTTCTTTATGTTTATGTTATTGCATTGCATGATTGAAAATGATTTGTAAGCCATGCATCGTTTTGAAGCTCGATTCTAGAAAGAGAAAATGACATTCATGTGTTCTTCAAGAAAGTCTTGTTTTGATCCGAAAGCTTTTCGCCTAGACTCAAGTTTTGTGTTTGTTCTTGCATGATTTTCAACTACGGGTACCCAGGTCCATGTTTTCAAACTCATAGCACGAAAATCCCAGATTTGTGATGGCAGATTATGATCAAACATTCGTATTTTTCATGTTTTCACACTCATGTTCTTCATGTTCATCAACAGAGGGAAACCCAGAGTTTCCCGACCTCTTTTCCTTGCATGTGGCCCTCGGGAACACACCTCGGCAAGGAGGTGTGGAACCTCGGCCTAGACCTGGTTGGTGCCCAGCATGTTTTCCGAAAACATTTGTGTACATGAGAGACTTGTTTGAAAGCGCATTCAATAGGCTTTGCCATGTGTTGTAGGACTTGGGCTTGTCTCGACCCCGACGTGTGAAGAAACGATGTGAGTGGTATTTTTAATAAAGCTATGTTACACTTGCTTTCATAAATCTCGTCTTGCCTTGTTTTGAAAAGTACTTGATCTAGCATGAATGACTATCCCTATTTTGTATATCAAATACTATCTTGTTTTGATGACTCGTCTTGACAGTCCTTAGTGCTAGAGGACTCTAAACTTTCACAGCACAGCTTGTCTTGACAGTCCTTAGTGCTAGAGGACTCTAAACTTTCGCAGCACAGCTTGTCTTGACAGTCCTTAGTGCTAGAGGACTATAAACTTTCGCAGCACAGCTTGTCTTGAAAGTCCTTAGTTGCAGGGGACTATAATGCAACTGCACTCTTGTCTTGGGAATGTCATCACCCTCTTGTATTAAGTAGATGTAATAACATCCAAAGAACTTGAAAGGCCGGCAATGAACTTGATTTCCCTCTTGATTGTAAAGTATGCTACGTATTGTTTTGAAAGAAATCTTGGATATCAATCATGCAAACCTTTATTTCTAATATCATTCACTGAGTATCCAAGCTCACCCTCTCTATATATATATGTAGGTGATGAACAAGAAGGCATTGAGGCCTAGACGTGAATGCCGATGTGTTTTGGGCGCATAGCCGACATGTTTTGGATTTGTGTTTTGCATCGTCTTGAAGATCATGCTTCTCGGCTTATTTTTCATTTGCACTTGTATATGTCGGCTTGAGAAGCCTTTTGGTCAAGATATGTTTTGTATTTCATTTCATCCTTGTATTTAAGTTGTAAGACTTGTAAAGATGTTTGATGTATGCCATTCTACTGGACTTATGCACGGCTCTCATGGACTATTCAGATTTTGTATATGTATATATATTGCTTCCGCACTTGTAAGCCCCATATTTTATACTCGGATTGTGTGTGATTTTTTTTGTAAGACGGCCTTCGGTAACCTCGGGTTACTGGCCATCACGGCACCAAACTACTAGGGGCGGTTTGGGGGCGTGACAGAATGGTATCAGAGCACAAGATCCTTGTAGTACGTTAATCACACACCTTGAGTTCTAGAGAGCCTAGGATTTCCCTTTAGAAGAAAGTTAAGATTGCATCGTATTGCTTGCTACTTGACTATGTGTGCATCGTTTTGGCCTAGACGCTCATTACTTGCATATGTGTTATCTGTTTAGTTGTTTTAAAGTCTCATCTTGCATCCCCCCCTAGCATCATGAGGAGAGGTAGACCCCCGGTTGGCCGAGATCGATCGGAAGACAGGTTGGAGAGATTGGAAAGGTTAGTCGAAGGCTTGGTTCGTGAGCAGAGGCAACCTAGGCCGCAGGATACTGGTGCCACTTCTATGCATGCCGAATAGACGAATGGCCGATATGCAGCTCCACCCCCTCCGGTGCCACAAGTGCCTCCGCAGCAAGCTTTGTATGGGAACGACACGATAACTCTAATCAGAGAGTTCAAGAAGATGAAACCGCCGAGATTTCAGGGAGGCATAGAACCAATGAAAGCCGAGGCATGGGTTTTAGAGATGGAGAAGTTGTTTGAAGTTTTCCCCAGTACAGACGCCCAGAAGGTATCTCTGGCAGCATTCACATTAGACGACGATGCTCGTAGGTGGTGGATGATGGTCCGAGAAAGCAATCCGGGTTTGACTTGGGCAAAATTTTTGGAGTTGTTCTACAACAAGCATTTCCCCCTCAGCGTCCGAGACCGAAAGACCACGGAGTTTCAGAATCTGGTCCAAGGGAACAAGACGGTCGCAGAATACGATCGTGCCTTTACTGAACTAGCGAGATATGCGCCTCATATGGTTGACGACGAGTACCGAAAGGCGAGGAAGTTCGAAAGTGGGTTGCGTGGACCGATACAAGATCGGGTCAATATGCTCAATATGCCGACGTACGCCGGAGTACTGGACAAGGCCATCCTGGCTGAAGCTAACTTGAACCGATACCAGAGTTCAGGTGAGGGTCAGAGGAAGAGACAGAGCTATGATAATCGCCGAGTTCCGTTCAATGCCAAGAAGAAGATAAGTACGGACAATTCCAGCAACTTCAATCAAGAGGGTAACGTTAAGCCGATGTGCGCGAGTTGTGGAAAGCTACATTTCGGGGTTTGTCGTTGGGCAACAGGAGCTTGTTATGAGTGCGGCGAGATAGGCCATCGCGTGAAGGACTGCCCGAAAGCAAGGACCGATGATGGGAGGAGGAATGGAAGCGCCTCAGGCTCTGCACAGAAGAATAACGTCGGGGGAATACAGGCGAGGCAAGGCAGAGTTTTTGCATTAGTACCAGGAGACGCCCAGAATGCCGAGGCGGTAGTGTCAGGTACCCTCTCAATTTGTTCTCAAGATGCATACGTACTGATTGATTCGGGTTCTACGCATTCATTTGTGTCCACTATATTCGCCGAGAAGTTGGATAGAGAATTAGAACCCCTTGATTATGTATTATCTGTGTCTACCCCATCTGGGAGAAATATGATTGTTACATCCATTTATAGGGCGTGTATTGCTATGATTGAGAGTATAGAATTGTTAGTTGATTTGATGCCATTAAACATGACTCACTTCGATGTTATATTGGGAATGGATTGGTTAGTGGCGAATCATGCATCCATTAATTGTGTTACTAAGAACGTCACATTGAAGACCCCAAGTCAAGCCGAGGTCATTTTCCAGGGTAAAGGAGTAGTACCCCCACCTTACTTAATCTCATCCATGAAGGCCTACAAGTTGATCCAAAAAGGATGTAAGGGTTATTTATGCAGTATACTAAGTGATCTGAATGGAAATGTTGAGTTAGCCGACATACCCGTTGTTGAGGAATTCCCCGACGTCTTTCCGAATAAGTTGCCTGGCCACCTTGTCGATAGAGAAATAGAGTTTACTGTGGACGTCTTGCCAGGAACACAACCTATCTCCAAAACACCCTACAGAATGGCTCCAGCTGAACTTAGAGAACTGAAATCGCAACTACAGGAATTGTTGGATAAGGGATTCGTCAGGCCGAGCACTTCACCGTGGGGAGCACCCGTTCTATTTGTTAGGAAAAAGGACGACACCCTTCGTCTTTGCATTGACTACAGAGAACTTAATAAGGTGACCATTAAGAACAAATACCCATTGCCAAGAATCGATGATTTGCTTGATCAACTACGAGGAGCACGAGTCTTTTCCAAGATTGACCTTAGGTCAGGCTACCACCAGTTGAAGGTTAAAGCCGAGGACATTGAGAAAACCGCTTTTCGGACAAGATATGGCCACTACGAATTTTTGGTAATGCCCTTCGGAGTAACCAATGCCCCAGCAGCATTCATGGACTTGATGAACAGAGTCTTTAAGCCGTACCTGGATGAGTTTGTCATTATTTTTATCGACGACATATTGATCTATTCCGGGAGTGCGAGCGAGCACGAGAATCATCTGAGACTTGCCCTGCAGACCTTGAGAAATAAGGAGTTGTACGCCAAGTTAAGTAAATGCGAGTTTTGGCTTTCCAGCATTTCGTTTCTAGGACATGTGATTAATGAAGACGGTATATCAGTTGACCCCAGTAAGATTGAAGCCGTTGTGAATTGGCCGACGCCGACCAACGTGTTCGAGGTTCGTAGTTTCCTGGGTTTGGCAGGTTATTACAGAAAGTTTGTGAAGGATTTCTCGAGGATTGCAGTGCCATTGACACAACTAACGAAGAAGGGAGCAACTTATGAATGGACCGACGAAAGAGAATCAGCTTTCCAGGAGCTGAAGACGAGGTTAGTTACAGCACCAGTTCTGGTACTACCATCAGCTAATGAAGAATTTCAGATTTACAGCGATGCTTCACACAAAGGTTTGGGTTGCGTTTTAATGCAAAAAGGTAAAGTCATAGCGTACGCGTCTCGTCAGTTGAAGCCCAATGAAAAGAATTATCCTACCCATGACCTGGAGTTAGCTGCCGTGGTTTTTGCTCTGAAGATCTGGCGTCATTACCTGTACGGAACATCTTGCCAAGTTTTCACCGACCACAAGAGTCTGAAATACTTGTTCACCCAGAAAGAGTTAAATATGAGGCAGAGAAGATGGCTCGAGCTGTTGAAGGACTACGACATGCAGATTCAGTATCACCCAGGTAAGGCAAACTCCGTAGCCGACGCATTAAGCAGAAAACTAGTCGGAAGTTTGGCGTGTCTGGCAACGGTCTCAGCGGAACCGACCATCGTTGAGGAAGTGAAGAACAGGCAGATGGAAGATAAGTTCCTGAGAAGGGTAATTGATGAATTCGTCTCCAAGCCGAGGCCAGGTTACACAGTGGAAAATCAGGTGCTTAGGTTCGAAGGAAGATTGTGTGTAGCCGACGTACCAGAGTTAAAAAGGAAGATTTTGCAAGAGGCCCATAGTTCCAAATTTGCCATTCATCCAGGGAGCACCAAGATGTATCGGGACGTAAAGCGGACCTTTTGGTGGCCAAACATTAAAAGAGAGATAGCCGAGTTTGTATCTCAGTGTCTGTGTTGTCAGCAAGTGAAGGCAGAACACCAGAGGCCAGCAGGACTTCTTCAACCCTTGTCAATTCCTGAGTGGAAATGGGAGCACATCTCCATGGATTTCGTAGTGGGTTTGCCGAGGACGCAAAGAGGTATGGATTCCATTTGGGTTATAGTTGACAGGTTTACTAAGTCAGCTCACTTTTTGCCGGTCAAGACTACATTCAATGCCAACCGACTTGCCGAATTGTACATGAATGAGATCGTTAGGCTTCATGGTGTGCCGATGTCCATTGTGTCAGACCGAGACCCGAAGTTCGTTTCTAGATTTTGGCAGAGTCTACAAGGAGCCTTGGGAACAGAGTTGAGATTTAGCACAGCCTTTCACCCCCAGACCGACGGACAGACAGAAAGAACGATTCAGACACTCGAAGACATGCTCAGGCTGTGCGTGTTGGACTTCCAGGGAAGTTGGGAATCGCATTTGCCATTAGTAGAGTTCGCGTACAACAACAGTTATCAAGCCAGCATAGGCATGGCGCCGTATGAAGCTTTGTATGGAAGGGAGTGTAAATCGCCGATATGTTGGACTGAAGTAGGAGACAAAGCTCTAATTGGCCCCGAGTTGGTTCATATGACAACTGAAAAGATCAAACTCATTCAGCAGAGGATTAAAACTGCACAGAGTCGACAGAAGTGTTATGCCGACCAAAGAAGGAGGGAGTTAGAATTTGAAATTGGGGATCATGTATTTTTGAAGGTCTCGCCGATGACAGGAGTTTCGAGATTTGGGAAGAAGGGTAAACTTGCACCCCGATATATTGGGCCGTTTGAAATTCTTGAGAAAGTTAACACCGTTGCTTACAGACTCGCTTTGCCGCCAGATTTGAGCCAAGTCCACAGCGTGTTCCATGTTTCGATGCTGAGAAAATATATCCGAGACCCACTGCATGTAATAGATTACTCCGGGGTTGTAGTTAATGAAGACTTGGGCTACGAAGAGAAGCCGATGAGAATTATCGACAGACAAGTGAGGCAGTTGAGAAACAAGTCGATATCAATGGTGAAAATCGAATGGGAGAAACATAATGGCGCGGAGGCCACATGGGAAAAGGAAGAGGAGATGAAAATCCGTTACCCGGAGTTATTCGTAGGACAAGGTAACTTAAGTTTGGGGACCAAACTTCCTTAAGGAGGGTAGACTGTAGTGACCCACATTTCATGTTCTCATCATGTTCATGAGCATCTGTGTGATTATGACTTGTTTAGCTTGCATGTGTGTGTTGCGATTTGTTTCGTTTGAGTTAATGTGATCCATGCCTTGTTTTGAAGCCTTGTGATTTGTCTAAGTGTAGTATGCTTGTCTTATTCCTTCCTTGATGTGAAACTTAGGTTACGCCTTGCCTGAGTTATACTAGCCGATGTTATTCCAATGCCGAGGTCATCCTTAGTCTAGTAATAGTATCTTGGAACCCCTTGTCGACCTCAGTCCTTGTCTTGACCACATTAGCCGAGATGTTACCTTGCACCCAAGTGATCTCGTCCTGGAAGTGGTATGACCTAGGCCGAGGTGTGGCGCATCTAGGCCAAGATGTGGCACAGCTTAGTCAAGTGTTGTCCTTCCTAGCCGAGGTCATTGTCACCTTAGTCGCCGAAGTCTTTGTTAGCCGATGTCACCCCTTGCCGGAGTGCCACTCCGTGTAGCTTGTTAGATATGCCTTGTTGTTAGCCGATGTCATAGTCTGTCAGAAAGCCCATACCGCTTTGCTTGTTGAACACCCTTCCACCATGCTTTGTCTGGCCTGTCAGCCACCTTTTCAGGATGAACCCAACCAGTCGCCGCCACGTGTCTCAGCAGAGGGTTAACCCCAGAACCGGGTATAGAAAACTATCATTTGGTATCATAAACTTGCCTTGTAGAGAGAGAGAGAAGCTCTAGAAGAGGGAGAAGAGTTCTTGAGAGAGAAGTAAATCTTCAAGCTTGATTCCTAGAGATCGAACCGTTGGATCCGTGTTCTAAGGTTAGATTCTTGATTCGCTCATGATGTTCTTTATGTTTATGTTATTGCATTGCATGATTGAAAATGATTTGTAAGCCATGCATCGTTTTGAAGCTCGATTCTAGAAAGAGAAAATGACATTCATGTGTTCTTCAAGAAAGTCTTGTTTTGATCCGAAAGCTTTTCGCCTAGACTCAAGTTTTGTGTTTGTTCTTGCATGATTTTCAACTACGGGTACCCAGGTCCATGTTTTCAAACTCATAGCACGAAAATCCCAGATTTGTGATGGCAGATTATGATCAAACATTCGTATTTTTCATGTTTTCACACTCATGTTCTTCATGTTCATCAACAGAGGGAAACCCAGAGTTTCCCGACCTCTTTTCCTTGCATGTGGCCCTCGGGAACACACCTCGGCAAGGAGGTGTGGAACCTCGGCCTAGACCTGGTTGGTGCCCAGCATGTTTTCCGAAAACATTTGTGTACATGAGAGACTTGTTTGAAAGCGCATTCAATAGGCTTTGCCATGTGTTGTAGGACTTGGGCTTGTCTCGACCCCGACGTGTGAAGAAACGATGTGAGTGGTATTTTTAATAAAGCTATGTTACACTTGCTTTCATAAATCTCGTCTTGCCTTGTTTTGAAAAGTACTTGATCTAGCATGAATGACTATCCCTATTTTGTATATCAAATACTATCTTGTTTTGATGACTCGTCTTGACAGTCCTTAGTGCTAGAGGACTCTAAACTTTCACAGCACAGCTTGTCTTGACAGTCCTTAGTGCTAGAGGACTCTAAACTTTCGCAGCACAGCTTGTCTTGACAGTCCTTAGTGCTAGAGGACTATAAACTTTCGCAGCACAGCTTGTCTTGAAAGTCCTTAGTTGCAGGGGACTATAATGCAACTGCACTCTTGTCTTGGGAATGTCATCACCCTCTTGTATTAAGTAGATGTAATAACATCCAAAGAACTTGAAAGGCCGGCAATGAACTTGATTTCCCTCTTGATTGTAAAGTATGCTACGTATTGTTTTGAAAGAAATCTTGGATATCAATCATGCAAACCTTTATTTCTAATATCATTCACTGAGTATCCAAGCTCACCCTCTCTATATATATATGTAGGTGATGAACAAGAAGGCATTGAGGCCTAGACGTGAATGCCGATGTGTTTTGGGCGCATAGCCGACATGTTTTGGATTTGTGTTTTGCATCGTCTTGAAGATCATGCTTCTCGGCTTATTTTTCATTTGCACTTGTATATGTCGGCTTGAGAAGCCTTTTGGTCAAGATATGTTTTGTATTTCATTTCATCCTTGTATTTAAGTTGTAAGACTTGTAAAGATGTTTGATGTATGCCATTCTACTGGACTTATGCACGGCTCTCATGGACTATTCAGATTTTGTATATGTATATATATTGCTTCCGCACTTGTAAGCCCCATATTTAATACTCGGATTGTGTGTGATTTTTTTTGTAAGACGGCCTTCGGTAACCTCGGGTTACTGGCCATCACGGCACCAAACTACTAGGGGCGGTTTGGGGGCGTGACAATCTAAGTCAATCCAACCCGTTTAATTCTATTTATTAAATGGACAAGTTTTAGTTAAATTGTTTTAAATAAATAACTCGTTTTGACCCTCCCAAACTCACTTATTTGCCACTATTTAGGTTAAGTTGTAGTGTCAATAATCTCGGAACGCTACGTGGTTATATTCCAAGTCAATCATCAATTGCTTTGCCCCATGTTGTTCCCTCATCTCCAACATAAATCGTGGGCCCCTACCTCTCTCTATCAATCAAATATTCCGGGAATATTGAATAGTCACCTTGTGAAATTAAGTGTGACTTTTGGAGGATGTTTGAATGGGCTCCCTTTACTTTGTCTCAAATTTTTCACATTTTTATAGAGTGGCTTAGTCTCATTATTGTTCTATTACTTCCATAGCTTGTGCATGAGACTAGAGAAAGAGTTAATACAAAGTTGGAGATTTGGAGAAAAACTCTTGAATCTAAAGGATTTCGGATAAGCAGAACTAAGATAGAGTACATGGAGTGTAAATTTAGTAACAGTAACAATGAAAGCAGAGGAGAAGTGAAGATTGAGAATTAAGAACTGCCTAAGAGTGAACATTTTTGTTATTTAGGGTCTAATATCACAACAGCGGGGGAGATTGATGTGGATGTGGCCCATAGGATAAAGACAAGTTGGTGTAAGTGGAGAAGTGCGTTTGGGGTACTGTGCGATAAACGAATACCCACTAGACTTAAAAGTAAGTTCTATAGAATGGCCATTAGACCAGTGATATTATATGGGACGAAGTGTTGGGCAACCAAGAAACAACATGTAGATAAGATGAGTGTGGCTGAGATGAGAATGCTAAGGTGGATGTGTGGCAAGACTAGACAAGACATAATTAGGAATGAGTGTATTTGGGAATGAGTAAGAGTAGTACCGATAGAAGATAAATTAAGAGAGAATCGATTGAGATGGTTTGGTCATATTCAATGGAGACTAACAGAGGCAGTAGTGAAGAGATGCGATGCTGTAACGGTAGATGGAAGTGTTAGGGGACGAGGTAGGCCTAGATTAACGTTGGTTAGCGTTATAAATAGAGATATGGATTTACTTAATTTGACTAACGAAATGGCCTTTGATAGGGCCACGTAGAGAAGAAGGATTCATGTAGCCGACCCCATTTGATGGGACTTAAGGCTTGGTTTGGTTTGGTTTGGTTTTCTTGAAATTTCAATTTTTCTAGGAATCTCAATGATACGTAGGTTGTAAAGCTGACATCTTTGTTGTCAAGACTTAATCTTTTTTCTTTGGTTCCTCTTTTGGAGGATAAGAGGGTTTGGACTTTTCATTCATCGAGTATATTTTCTTGTAAGTCTTTTTTTGACAAAATTATTGATAATCCTCAAGTTCCTTAGTTTCTTTTTTGTAAAAGAATTTGGAAGGACAAGGTTAAAATGCAAAGAAGCAAAGGCAATTTGTCTTTTACAAGCAAAGCCTTCTTGGCATTCTTACATATATTTGGAAAAGATATTCCATTGCTTGATTCTCTTCAATATCCACAGCATTAGTGATTTACGTATTTTTTTTTTATAACTTGATATCTAATTCACATGACCGCCTAATCAGGAGATCAATCTCACTATACATTAAGGGGGCTTGATTAAAGTCAGGGCAAAATCCAATATGAACTGACTTCAAATAATTGTTTGCAGCTTTAGAAGTTTTAGACCTTAAAATGACCACACCCCAGGTCCAGGTCCAGGTCCTTAACTATCCGGCCAAACCCTTCAGGTTTTATATATGATGAATACTACTAGTATTGCTTCTTCTTGGAGTAGTGATTCTCACTGCTATTTCTCTTGCTCTTCATAATCCTGAAAACCCATCTTCTCTCATTGAGAATAACATAATAATCTTTGGTGTTCATGATCCTTTCCCAAACCCTACTTGGAAGAGTTGAACAACAATTAATGGTGAAGAAGTATAGGACATGGCCTTCCCCCAAAGGTAGTGTGGCAACATAGAGGACCGTTAACGAAAAGAGTGAGGGGCCACCACTGCCACTAGTGGTAAGAAGATCAACTAGACCACCAAATATTTCATCACACTGAAATCTCAGATAAAAAATGTAACACACTTAATGGATGTCGGCGATTAGATTTTAACAATATTGGCCGAGTGAATGAAAATTATACAAATAATCTGCAAATACATGAACAGAATGGAGACGACAATAATCCTTCATAACATTTTAACATATGACATGGCATTGCAAAATTGGACACTATTTTATCAATAATCGAAGATTAAAGCTCCTTATTGCAAAGCTAAGAAGAAGGTAGACACATGAGAAGTATGCACACAACAAACCCATGATAAGATATTTATACAATAATATGATAACATTTCAGCCAATTATCAAATTTGGTTTTAGGATTTTGAATTTACTTTTTCAAATAGATCCAATATTGGAAAATATAGTATCAAACTTCGGGATCTCATTATAATTCCACTACCCAATTCTATGTTATGGTTTCTTCACATGACCTAAAATAAAAACTTCCAGACAAAAAAACCACTAGACAAGACGACCACAAACTGAAAATGTTCGATATATTTCCATGAAAATGTAAGAAGCTAATAGGGAATCACAAGATATACCCAGAGATAGGAATTGAGAGCTTTCTAGCAGCAAGAACAACATCACGATATCGAGCAAGGCTATCTTCAATGCTACAGTTTATGTTTGACTTTGAAAAAGACTCAGAAGCTACAACAAAGATGGCCATTTACTGTAAGAATAGGTGTTAAAACAGGAAATCTGCCTCCCTCAACTCACTGAATTGCCTTAAATTCTCATTTGCATCTCCTACCTGCAATTTTGATTTTGATACTTTTCAAAGCATGTATTTTACTCTAATTTTTATCAAACTGCTCTATTCTTATCAAAGACAAATAAAGCAGCACTACAATCTAGAAAAGGAAACCCACAGATTATATTTAATTATTACTATATTATGTCTGAAGTTGGCATTCATTCACAAGGCATTGCAATGAAATGAAGCCAATAAGTATTACAAGAGGACTTAAACTAACTAATATGATCACTAGAAGTCAAAACGTGAGTTTAAAATAAAAAATAAAAAAGAAAGAAAGAAAGAAAGAAAGAAAAAGAGTACAAAATAACAGCAGATACAATAATTGTGACTTAAAGCCTTGTTTGGAAACAAACTATTTTAGTAATTTTTTGTCTTTTTATGAAAAGATGTGCAGAAAAGTGAAGAGAGTAATGTGACAACTTATATTGACTTTTTGGCTAAAATGTATAGTTGGCAAACGAGGCCTTATTACCATTCATGGTCATCTCTTTGATGTTGCGCTTTCTGTACTATGAATGGTGAAAATTTATATATGGTCGCCGGAGGTATTGGCGACTAAAATTTTTTTAGTCGGCAAAAAATAGCTCTTTAGCGACCAACGATTTAGTCGCCAATAGTGATTTATACTTTTTAAAATCACACATTTAGCGACTAATCTTTTAGTCGCCAATAGTCCATGAATCGCCGACTAAACTGTTTAGTCACCCAAAATAAACACTTTTGGCGACTAAAATTTTAGTCGCCAAAGGTGCTTCCATGAAAAAAAAAAAAATCAACTTTTTTGCTTTTTTTGATATTCAAACCGCCAACCTCTCCCACATTCTAAATCTTTAGCAACACACTCTCTCCACTATGCAACTACAACACCACATGAATATATATGCAACATATATTATTTATATACTATATTGACCCGTATTAATATCTAGCTATATATATAAAAATAATTATTTTTATTCAATATAATTTATGTAAAAAATAAATTATTTACTAAAAAAAAATTAGATCACTTTTGGCGACTAAATCTATTTTTTAGTCGCCAATTGTATAGTTTTGGCTACTAATTATATTTTAATCGCTAAAAAAATTCATTCCCGTCGAAAAACCTCCACTTTTGGCGACTAAACTGAAATTTAGTCGCCAAAACCTCTACTTTGGGCGACTAAACTGCTTTTGAGTCGGCAATTCTTGACTTTTAGCTACTAAATTTTTTTAGTAGCCAAAAAGCTTCACTTTTGGCTACGAAATTGATTTTTGTCGGTAAAACATGTATAATCGGCGACCAAACTATTTTTTAGTCGCCAAAACCTATACTTTTGGCTACTAAATGTTTTTAGTCGCCAAAAACCTTCTCTTTTGGCTACTAAAATTTTTTTAGTCGCTAAAACCCCTATATTCGGCGACTAAACTGAGTTTTAGTCGCTAAAATCCCTACATTTGGCTACTAAACTGTTTTAGTTGCCAAAAGTGAACACTCTTTAGTCGCCAATTCTGCTACTTTCAGCGACGAAAAATCCATTTTTAATCGCGAAATCTGCTTTTTCTTGTAGTGACACCTACTAGGGTGTTGTATTTGTGTCCTACACATGTCAGATATTGAAAACCTTCATACACACACTGACACATATTGGACACACTTTCAAAGTTATCCTATTACAACAACCAATTTGTTTGTCAATACTTGAGGCTTATAAAAGTAAGACAACAGAACTTATTAGAGGTTTTGACCAGGAGCAACGTCAAGAGCTATCTGCGCCTAGCATAGTAGTGCAAGTTCGAGTAACAGAAAATTGTCTCTCCACAAAAAAAAAAAAAAAAAAAAAAAAAAAGAAAAAGAAAAAGAAAAAGAAAAAGAGAGGGGGTAAGGCTACCTATTTACCTATAAACATAGTGGTCATCTCTTCAAAACAACTGACTGCGACTTACCTGTGGTACCCATTTTTGGCGAGACAAAACTAGTGGCCTCCATAACAAGCAACCCAGAAGAAACAAGCATCTTTATCAACTTAACTTTTATGGAGGGAGGTACAATCTCCTCATTTTGCAATCCATCCCTTGAACCAACTCCCACTATCTTCACATATCTTGGCATTGTTCTCGGAGATTGCAAGTCATATACAACATTAGATCACATCGCCCTCTACACTAAAAAAAAAATTAAAAAAAAAATAGGAGAACAAACTGATGCAAGACAGCCTTGGCTTGTCAAGTTCTATGACACTACTGCCATCAGAAGTGGTGAGCTAAATTTCCCAATTAAGGAAAGAATGTTAAGAATTTGTAAAATAGTGAAATACAAACATTGGGTTTAGATTTTGTAAAAAGCACTATCAATGTAGATTATTTTATTAAGAAGCATCCAGTAAACTAGAATAACAAGAAAGAGAGAAGTGAAAAGTTCCATGACCATCTTTGACCAAGACAAATCATTCAACTAACTCTAAGATCACTTTACATCAAGGACATCACTTATAGATTCTAGAAGACCTTTCAGGCAAAAAAATTAGCTTTCTAAAATTACACCCTAAGACTTTGTTCAGTTCTTCTCAACTTGCAATGATGTTATTGACCTAATGTAATCATTGTGCACTAGCTTTTTCCTTCAAGTTTTCCCTGCATCATAAACCTTTAATTTGTGCAGTAGCCTAGGATGTGAAACACTCAGGTTTAAATCATACAGTTTCAACTCAAGTTGATGCTTTATTCACATCAAAATTAACTTGCTAGATAATCTTATCTATGCAATGACTAATAAACAATGAAACCACATTAGAAAAGTCGAAGACAACTTAACTACACAAACCTTATTTGTTTGCCCTCTTGTGCCATTATCATTACAATTGGAGCCATAATGATGATTTGGCATATATAAAGCATCAGGGAGAGTTCCAACCATTCCAGGTACTTGATTTAAGAAACTTCTCCAGAGCAGACTCAATATTTGTCTTCCACATGCAAATGCCTCTCTTGAAATCTCATCACTGCAAAAGAAGAAATCATGATTTCTACAGTATTTAAGATATCAAATAGAAGATGTAATCAACGGCCAACATCAACTAAAAACAAAAAGAAAGCCAATAGTGATCATAACTATTTAACTTTCACATTTGAATATCGCAAGATGAGAAAGAATACTAGAAAAATATAAATAAAGAATGAAATAACAATGAAATAAGGCACGCCCATAGGTATGATGACCAACTCACCCTCCTTCTGTTGTTTACTAGAGTGTGGGGGCCGAGTTTGAGTAGGCCCAGATTGGGCTTTATCCTTAAGACTGCTGAACACATATTGATGAACAGGGCTGTGGCCGACTAGAACCCGCCCGAAGGGCCAAATAGGCTACAGATCTTGTGAAGACGGCTAGGGGTCCAGCTGTGAGGGCAGGGTGTCCATAATAGAAAATGGGCCCTTGGAGAACAATATAAAAAGGAGGACCATCAGCCAAAAGGAAAAAAAAGGCAAGAAAGAGAGTGATAACTTGTGATAAAAAGAAAAACCATAGAGAATATCAACTGGTCTGTTGGAGTGCTAATTCTGGCACCCCCAAACAGAGAACACACCCCCATTTCAGGTATCAGTTTGAGGATTAAGAGAGTCTACTAGAACCAAAGGGTATTTCCAAACCCCTTCACCACAATTGGTGCCGTCTGTGGGAATACTCGAATGCATTCATGGCAAACATAACGGATGATCCTTCACTTGTTGCAGATGATGTTATACCAAGAACCATGCTTGGTCCAGAGAATATCACAGCGCGAAAGGCCCTAAACTTCGACCTAGTGGCTCAAACTTTGCCTTCAACTTTTATGCAGGAAACCATGCAGACAATCATGGATCAAGCAAAGCAAAACGAACAACGTCTGGAAGACATGGTGGCTAATAATGAACATTTACGTAAGGAGTTGGCCCTTGAGTTAGCCAAATCCCAACCAACCGCACTACATCGTGACCGGGGTCGGTCGCCAGAGAAGAAGAATGATAATCGATGGCGTCGGCATCGGAAACATGGTAGTGGCAGTGCTTCCAAATCATCATCTTAGGAACCCGGAAGAAGGGGTGAGTTAACATGTCTAGCTTATCTGAGGGAAGTCCGTACGTATGACACAGGCAGGGGAAATAAGATGATGGTTCGGATGAAGAAGATAAACATGATCGTTTCGTACGAAGCATTGCAAAAGCTATATTGCCTAAAAAGTTTAAAGCATCAATGTTCACCTTGTATGACGGTAAGTTAGAACCTACAGATCATATTCGTCATTACAAACAAGTGATGACATTGCATGCTGATGATGAAGCCCTCATATGCCGAATGTTTCCAAGCAGCCTAGGACCATTAGCCATCAGATGGTATTATAAATTGGAGTCGGCCTCAATAAAAAGCTTTCATCAGCTCCAAAAATCTTTCAGGGCAAGATTCATCACCAACAAGGTTCAACCAAAGCAAGTTGACTCTCTCTAGGTAATGCAAATTAAATCGGAAGAGACCCTCCGTGAGTATTCAGCATACTACAGGGAGTGTTTTAACTTAGTAGAGGATGCCTGTAATGATTCCATGGCCATCACCGCCTTTAAAATGGGTTACACCCCGATAGTCCTCTCCAAAGCTCGTTGACCAGATGGCGTCCCAAAACAGTCTGGGCGCTAATGAAGAAAGTTGAGGAGTATTGTAAGGTGGAAGACAATGCCCCCGCGTTAAGGCTGCCTAGAAAGTTGTGAAGTCGACGCCATCTAGTCTGGTTCAGCCGATAAGTGCCGTACCACCAAGGAGCCTTGAACACCGGAGTAAAACTAAATGAGACAACCAGTGTGATTCGCGTCGATCAAACGAGCAATGTTCACGCTGTTCGAGTGAACAGTATCAAGTGGATAGCAGACGCACCAGATGTTTGGACAAGAAGTATATGGAGTTGGCAGAGTCGATCAATAAAATCCTACCCAACGTCCAGCACCTTCCGTTCTTTAAGTGGCCATCCAAGATGATTGGACCCCCTGATATTAAAAGGAGGGATAGGCGGTGTGAATATCACAAGGACCATGGTCGCGACATTGACAGCTGTTATGCATTGAAGGACTATCTGGAGGAGTTAGTGCAAGATGGCTAGCTGGCGCAGCATATCCAAAAGAATAATCCACCGAACACAGTAGCTCCACGGCTAGATTCACCGCCACTTGGTGTGATTCACATGATATAAAGTCTATCGCAGCCAACTCAGGTACATACGATCCAGCTACAACCTAGCCTATCCAGGCGATTTACATTAGCCAAACGACCTCATGAAACTGGCAAAATCAGCTTCGATGACACTAATCTTGAAGGGTTAACGCTCCCCCATGATGATGCCCATGTCATGGAGTTGCGCGTACACAAATTCATCGTCGAACGCGTTCTGATAGGTCAAGGGAGCTCCTCGGAGATAATGTATTACAAAACATTTATTAAACTCAGCTTCACCGATTCATACTTGTTACTGGCCGACTATCTCCTGTTCGATTTCAATGCCAACCCTAAGTATCCTTTGGGCAAGATTACATTATCAGTCCGTGTAGGCACCAAGTCAGTCGATGTGGAGTTTTTGGTCGTCAAACTTCCTTCACCATACAATCTCATCATGAGGAGAACCTGGTTGCACGCAATGCAAGCCGTACCAAGTATCTACCATCAATTACACCACTTTCCAACACAACATGGCATTGAGCAAATTCGGGGATCTCAAAAGTCGGCAAGGGCATGCTACATTGTCGCTTCAGCAAAGAAGCCAAAGGAACTGGAAATAAACTTGATTAAAGTCCTGGTTCAGGAAGTCCTCGAAGACATTGGAAAAACCCCTAGTGATAAGGCAACCGAAGACCTTGATTGGGGCAGAATCAAGCGGAACCCAACAAGTTCTTCATGATCGGCACCTCCCTGAACGCAGCTAAAAGACAAGAGCTGGTCTCTTTCTTACTCAGCAACATAGACGTATATGCCTGGACGCCGTATGAGATGCCGGGGGTGGATCCGAGCGTAGCCCAACATCGTTTAAATGTCGACCCAAAGGCTAAACCAATTATTCAGAAAAGTCGACGGTCGGCTGCGAAGCATTCTTCGGCCGTTGTCGACGAAGTTGATAGGCTATTGGAAGCCAGGGCAATTTGTGAAGTAACCTATCTGATGTGGCTGTCTAATACCGTGGTCGTCAAGAAGAAAAATGGATCTTGGCGTGTTTGTGTAGATTTCACGGGCCTGAACAGGGCCTGCCCCAAAGATTGTTTTCCTCTTCCCTGAATAGACCAACTTGTGGACGCAACTACGCACCACCAACGCATGAGTTTCTTGGATGCTTACCGGGGTTACCACCAAATTTCCATGCATTCGGAGGACCAGGAAAAGGCCGCATTCCTCACCCCACAGGGTACTTATTGCTACAAGGTCATGTCGTTCAGACAGAAGAATGCGGGGGCAATGTACCAGAGGTTGGTCACTACTATGTTTAAAGAACAGCTCGGCCATACCATGGAAGTATATATTGACGATATGGTGGTGAAATCTAAGGAAAAGCATGCCCATCTAGCCAATTTAACAGCGACCTTCGCATTCTACGAAAGTACAAAATGAAACTAAATGCCTCAAAATGTGCATTCGGCATGGGATCCGGAAAGTTTCTCGGCCATATTATGAATCATCGCTGAATAGAGGCCAACCCGAGGTAGATCACGACAACTATAGAACTCAGCTCCCCTCAGTTGGCCAAAGAAGTTCAGAAGTTGATGGGAATGGCTGCCGTTCTCAATAGGTTTATCAGCCGTTCCTAGGATCACTGCTGATCATTTTTTCACACACTTCGGTAGGGAAAAACATTTCAATAAAGCCCCGAGTGCTAAGCTACGTTGGAAGGCTTGAAAACTTATCTCTGTTCAGTGCCACTCTTGGCAACCCCATTGCCAGATGATCTGCTTATCTTGTATCTAGCGGTGTCCGATTGGGCGGTTAACGCCTTGTTATTAAAGGAGGAACTCGAGGAGCAGCGACCAATCCACTATGTAAGCAAGGTTATGGTTAACGCCGAAACACGATACCTACCATTGGAAAAGCTCATCCTGGCTCTTGTAGTGGCTGCCAAAAAGTTGATGCACAATTTTCAGGCTCATATCATAGGGTTACTAACGGACTATCCTTTCTAAGCAGCGCTCCGTAACGCGGAAGCATTGGGGCGAGTCTCTAAATGGGCTTTGGAACTCGATCAGTATGACATCCAATTTTTTCCCAGAACAACCATCAAGGGGTAGGTGCTGGCCGACTTTGTAGCTGAGTTTATAGGGTGCCATGCCAATTTCAAGTCTGACCAACTCTCTCCTCAACCTCAACTAGACTGGAGAATGTATGTTGGAGACATTTGGAAGATGTATTGTGATGGATCATGCAACCAACGTGGCAGCGGGGCAGGCGTAGTAAGCATGACCACCGAAGGGACAATAATCGAGCAGGCAGTCAAATTGGGTTTCGACGCATCAAATAACGAGGCTGAATATGAAGCATTGCTAACCGGCCTTCGTAACGCGCTTCACTTTGGTGCTCAGTGGTTGCAGTTTTTCTGTGACTCAAAATTATTCATCAACCAGTTGAAAAGGGAATATGAGGCTAAGAACGACCGAATGGCAACCTATATGAGAATGGCGAACTCCTTGCTTACGAAGTTCGACCACCACAAGCTGAATCAGATAACCTGAGATCAAAACACAGATGCGGATGCCCTTGCTTGCCCATCTTTTGCCATTAATTCAGAAATCAAACGAACCATCGAAGTAGGATTCATTCTAGAGCTGAGCATCACTTCCTCTAAACAAGTTTAGACTAACATCATTGAGTTGGGACTGAGTCGGATGGACCCTATCGCCTTATTTCTCTTTTCAGAACAGCTCCCAACAGATAAGAAAGAAGCCCACAAGCTGTGAAATAAAGCCCTGCGATATTACCTGGATCCCCAGGGAAAGCTTTACAAAAAATCTCTCTCAGGGCCATATTCGGAATGTGTTCACCCAGACAAAGTTGAGGACTTCTTGGCTGAAATATATGAAGGTAGTTGTAGTGCTCATTCTGGAAGGCGCTCATTGACCCATCGAGCCGCAACGCAGGGATATTATTGGCCGACCATGCGTACTGATGCCGAGAACTACGTAAAGAAGTGCGAACAATGCCAAAAGTTCTCCCATTAATTCGTTTGTCTGCCGAAGAATTAAATTTCATTACTAGCCCTTGGCCGTTCGCTCAATGGGGCCTTGACATCGTCGGACCATTACTGTGAGCACCGGAAAACAAACGATTCTTGATCGTTGTAATAGACTATTTCACAAAGTGAGTTGAAGCAGAATCACTAGCACATATCTGAGATGTCAACGTTAAAACGCTTTCTATGGAAAAACGTCATAACTCGATTCAGCATCCCAAGAGCACTTGTATCTGACAACAACACTCAATTCGATTGTGGCGTCTATCGAGAGTTATGTAATACATATGATATTCGACCCTATTTTTCCACACCGACATACCCACAAAGCAACGGTCAGGCTGAGGCCCTTAATAAAGTGATCTTGGATGGAATCAAGAAACGATTGGAGAAGGCCAAGGGCAAGTGGGTTGAAGAATTGCCCTGTGTATTGTGGGCTCACCGTACCACTTCGAGGAGGTCTACTAGAGAAATGCCGTTCGCCTTGTGCTTTGGGACAGAAGATATCATCCCTCTTGAAATTGGCTAGCCCACTTTGAAATCAAAGGCTTTTGACACAGGGCGTAACGACAAGATGTTGGCCTTAGATCTGAATTTGATTGAGGAGCGCCGAAATTGAGCTCTTGCGTGCATGGCACGATATCAAAAGCAGCTTGCCAAGTCATATAACCAGCGCGTGCAGCTGCACCGTTATGCTCCTGGAGAATTGGAACTAAAAAAATGCTTTCTGCTACTAAAAACCCGGCAAATGAAAAACTAGGCTCCAATTGGGACGACCCCTACCAGATTGATTCGATTGTCGGCACGGGAGCATATCGCCTCTCAGACATGGCTGGCAGAAGTTTACCACAACCCTGGTATAGCTTGCCTTTTTTTCGCACCCCGCATTTCGGAAAGGTTTGAAAAGAAAGGCCTCACAGTTCAGACTCCTGCGGTTTTGAATCTAATCTCACAAGTGCAATGTGAAATTGATAAACACCAAAGAGTCCAAATCCGGAAAATCATTTTGGAAAATCGATTTTAAATCAAAATAATGCCAAAATTGGACTGCTTTGCCAGATATAGAATCGCCACCTAAATATTTTATTTTGGAGAAATTTAGAAAACCCTGACTCGTGCCAAAAGGCTACATGTCCGTCATCACCAAAGTTGCCTCGGCTTGGGAACTTGGGTACAAGGGGGGAAGGTCATGAATTGAGCACCCTCGCTCGCCCGATCAAAGATCGGCCTCTACTAATCATGATACGATTTTTTTATAAACATTATGTGTTCTTATTCAGGTTATTAAACTAGTTTGACTATGTGATGCGCACAAGCAAGTATATAGTTTGCTAAATTTGGAATAATTCAACTCATGTTTGTTTGCCAAAGTGGTTTGAATTTGCTACCTCAAGTGGGCTTAAAGTTTGTGGTTTTGCCACCAAACATAGTAGGTTTAAAACATGATTTACCACTCAACAAAGTGGGCTTAAAATGCATATTTGTTGAATCATTCCAATTCAAACAACAAGCCTTCATCCACAGGCATTCATACAGTTTAGCATTTAAGCACATAGCCTCATGGCAAGCATGCTAATCATGGCAACATTCATACTTTATACAAGTATGCTAAAGCATAAAAACTCACCTAGTACTCCAAGCCAAAAACAGAAACCAGTTAGAAAAATGCATGATCCTAACTATACAAGATGCCTAATGCAACGCATGCGAAGAATGCAATTAATAGGCTCGGCTACTAATATGGCATATGATTCATTTAAATGACATGTGGTTAAACATGTATTCAAAGAAGATATTGAAATGACAATGTAGTTTGAATGATGCGCCAAGCCTCGGTGAATGCAAGACGAGATGAATGGATGCAAGCATGCGATATGCTAATTGAAATATGATCCCTAATCTAATCATCAAAAGCGATTAAATAAAAGGGAGAAAGATGTGGGGTTGGAAAACATACACATACGCACGCACACTTATTACAACATTACGCCCTCGCAAAGGAGGGTCCGAATGAATAAGAGCTAAGCTAATCTAAGCTAAGCTAATTAAACTAATCTAATTAAAATAATTAGACTAATTATTACAAATCAAATGGATAACTAGCTAAGCTAATTACTAATTATTACAACACTTTAATTAACTAGTAAACTAATTAATTAAATTACTTTACAACACAAATGCACACGAAGTAAGCATGTAAGATATTTAAACTATGCTGCTACTGCTCCGTCTCAGGAAGTGAAGGATGCACATGCTTGGTTCTCGATCGGGAAGAAAACCGTTTTGCTCACGGAAGCCTCTGTTTCCAGGGTTGAACATTTCCAGAACCTTTCTGCTTCACCTTACCAAAAACATGTTGAGGTTTACATCAGTGGCCTTCCGGGCATGGATGACTGTTACCGGCCATCTGCCGGCCATAAATGATGCACTGTTGGCCACTGATGCATTGGATCACCATGCTGCAACAGAGCACAAACAGAGTAAAAATGGGATTTTTTCAAGGGTTTGTTTGTACTGTATCCCTCCTTATCATCTCAAAATCTCAAAGGAGTGACACATTTGGATCCAAAACCACCAATCAAGCAAGTTCACTGCATGATGGCCAAAGATACAAGTTGTACAATTTCGATAAATGTACAAATAAGACTCGAAAGACCACCACCCTATCATGCATGATCAAAGGCAATGTCGACCAAGGAAAATGGCACATTTCATCACTTTTGAGTATGAAATGTTCTTTTTCCTTGTGTTCAAACTAACTTCCGATTTGAACACATGCAATACAACACAAAGAGATGCTTATCTTGCCTCTTTTACTTTTCAATTTTGTTTACACATTTTAATTACTAAGCCATTCCTTAATCACTTAGTCCATTAGTGAGTGTCCTCTAAATGGAAAGAAAGCTCAAACCAAAGGTTGTTTTATGCATGAAAGAGACCTCATGCCGTTGGTAATGAACCCCAAAAGGGATTAAACCATTAAGCACAAACATCTTAATTTCATGCTTTAAACAAGCAAATGGTTTAAACCACTTTCAAAACAAAAATAAAACCAAGAAAGGGGGAAGGTTGCAGATATGATTAGGTGCTGAAAATGAGTACCAAAAGCATTAAAACATGCAACCAACTCAAACCAATGATAGTTAAAGCCTTAAAACACTAAGCTAGTGAAGGAATTAACACTACAACCATGCCATGCAAGGCTCAAATGAAACAAATAACAAAAAACAGAGGCAAAACAACCTTAAATGTAGTCTAAAAAATGCTGGATTTAAGCCACAAAAAGCTAATACATGGAGTTAACTAGGCATGCAAACAAGACACAAGGAGGGGAGGCTAACCTCTCCAATTTTGGACTTCAAAATGATTTTTTTACCATTGAAAAACCTCTGAAATTCAGTGGTTAAAAGGCCCAAAAAAGTTGGTTTGAAAGTGATGAACAAAGGCACAAAAACCTTTACAAGCAAAGAAGCAAGAAATGTGAGCTACCCTTTAACTAAAAATGGCCTCAAACCAACACTTTTAAGCCATAAAAATAGAGCTTTTACAGTTCATAACCAGCCTTAAAACAGTTGAAAGAAGATAGAAAAACAAGTATTAAAAGCAAGTTAACAAAACTAGTATTCTACCTCTTGAAGCAAAGAATACTTTTAGGCACAAGTTCAAGCCAAAACCACCTTCAAGAGCTGCAAGAAGGCCCCAAGTAACCTCATCTCAAAGGTGAGAGGATTTGGTTTAGGAGATGTAGGCTAAAGTGTAGAGAAACTAAGCAAACACACACAAATTTGCAAGAGAGAGAGAAATCTAGAGAGAGAAAATTTCTAGGTCTCAAATTTTTCTAACCCCCACACATGAGAGAGAGGGGTCCTATATATAGAAAACACAAAGTTTCCTCACAAACATCCAGCCATACACGTGTTGGAAGATGCATGAATCTGTGCAAACAGCTGGCACAAAATATCTGCAGGAAACACTGCGGCTGGCCGGCCATCAGTGATGGCCGGCAAGGCTTCATTAATGGCCGGTAGGGAACATCAATGGCTGGCAAAGGAGAAGTGGTGTCCGGCAGCCTCCAAGGATGGTCGGCAGGCCATCTGAAACTTCATGCTGAAAAGAGTTAGGCATGGTCCAACGATGAGACAAAATGGATGCAGGGTTTGAAATGCTCAAAGTTGTGGCATTCCGTCGATGGCCTCAAGCGCTGGGCAAGCAATCAAATTGATCAACGGATGTACCTGCAAGAACATCCAAGTCTTAAAGGGTCGTCAGAAATAGGGTGTCTACACTTGGAACTCGACCCACTTGTGTAAATTTTACCATTAAGTGTCTATGTAAACATCTATGCTAGTCCGCTTTGTTTTTGTTGTTGACCAAGCATGTACACATCTATGAAGTTACTCAGCAATGAAATATGCCTTTCTCATTTACTTCCCGTTTTAGTTTTCCACTTGACAAAAGGCTCCGAATTTCGGAGCGCCCTTCGTGCTCGGCACGATTGGCTGAATAAGCCTCCGAATTCGAAGCGCCCTTCGTGCATGATCACGTTTGGAAATTACAAAGACTCCAAATTCGGAGCGCCCTTCGTGCTCGGCACGATTGGCCGAATAAGCCTCCAAATTTGGAGTTCCCTTTGTGCATAATCATGTTTGGCAATTACAAAGACTCCGAATTCGGAGTGCCCTTTATGCTCAGCACGATTGGCCGAATAAGCCTCCTTCGAATTCAAGCACCGTTCGTGCTTGATCACGTTTGGCAATTATAAAGACTTCGAATTCAAAGTTGCCAAAATCGGCAAAAATTTAGCAATCAAATTACAATATCAAATAACCAAACATAGTGTATATTTATTTCGAGCGGTACATGGTTTCTTGCTACAAATACAAATACATGGATTATGCTAAAAAATAAAATAAATAAATACGATACAAGTCTTTCTTGTTATTTAGGTCTTATCTGGACTAAGACCTTCTTCTTCATCGTTAGTCTTTTCGGCATCATAAGTTTTGAAGGGAAACTTGTAGCTTTGATACAACAGCGATGCCAAGTCTATACCAGCGGCTTGTGTCAAGACCTTTTTCTTCATCGTTAGTCTTTTCGGCATCATAAGTTTTGAAGGGAAACTTGTAGCTTTGATACAACGGCGATGCCAAGTCTATACCAGCGGCTTGTGTCACGACCCAAACCCGGTACCCAAAGGTTCGGTGTTGCATTAAGATAATAAAAATAAAATAATTCTAAAATTACTGTATTAGTAGCGCAAGTGGATAAAATAAAAATAAATAAATGGGTATCAAAAGTTTATTAAAAAGAAAAAAATAGTCATTTGAGCTTTTATTTTATTACAAGAGTCTAATCAGAAATACAAATAGTAAATAAATAAAAAAGAAAAAAGAAAACACTACGATTTATCCTCCATCTTGATCCCGCTAAATCTCGTCTCCTGAAAGGGGTAATAGCTACAAGCACATAGCAGAGAGAGAAATATTATATTGTGAGTATAGGGGCACAAAATGGCCATGGATAGTTATTTAAGCTATAACCTTAACATAATTTAAGTTGAATAAACACACATTATTTAAGTGGTAGAAACTGAAACACAGAAATAACTATAATCACGGTACAGAACAGAACATAGGTCACTGTAGTGACAAACAAAATAGAAGTCAATGGATCCATGACAAACAAAAGACCACAAAGTAGCTAAACAGAAGCCAATGGTTTATTTAAGTCCCCTAAGGCGTGGGACTCCCGTGGTGGTACTTACAGAGAATAATTGATTATCAAATCATTGTCAAATAATTTTTAAAATTTAACAAACATATCCATGGATTTTAATTTAAGCAAATAGAGTTCAGAAAATAATCCATGTAATTGAAACATTAACATAATCATAAAACACACATTATATAAAATAAATTGTGATAACTCAAAACATTCGTAAAATATATTATGGTGAGTCAAGACATATATAAAACATATTATAGTGGCTCAAGATATAATATAACTCACCTTAAAATTACTCCTAAATTATTCTGGGCTCACTTCATGTTTCTAAGGCTCTTTTCCAACCTGAATCCCTTGTGTTTCTTGCTCAAATGCTCTCTATTACAGCACTGTGTTCCTTGCTCGAATGCTTTCTCCTACAGCACTAACCCTATTTATACAGAACTAAGTGTGAGGCCCAAGCAACAAAGCATACACGTAGGTAATTTCCCTTAATGCCACCTGTCCTTGGCCCTTAATTTTACCTCAAGAAATCACCAAGGGCCATATTGACCCTTGGCCCACCGAAAACTTGTTTGGCCATTTTTTTGTGTGTATTATTTTAATTCAATTCTAAAGGTTATGATTCCTAACGTTACCTATGATTATATGTTAGGTTCACGTCTAAAAACTTCACCACCCAACTATAAAATATCACTTACCATTTACTGAAATATTTAATATTCTAAATATGCGGTGTCTCACAATCTATTTCCTTAACAATTTAATCGATTAATTCCCAACTTTCTAAACTATGCATTTTTATTTATTTATTATTATTATTATTTATTTTTTTTAATAATAAAGAATTCTATTTATTGCAGTATTGAATTAAATTTAAAAATTCAGGTGTCACAGCTTGCAAAGCCTTGGTCCATCCGTGCTTGAAGCCACGATTCTCGCATCGACAAACGTCATCCACCAACTTTTCTCTAGTCTTCTCAATGCCGATTTTTCGGCCATCAAAAAAGCCTTCTTCATACACCTATGTTCTTATCTCTTCTTTGGCAAACATGCTTGTCGTATCCCGATCGGGTATAACATGGTCAAGTAGGCACTGGTTTACTCTGTCTATTACGATTGGCTTCGTTGCATCCACCGATTGAGTCTTGGTACCTCTAGCTTTTCTCAGTTCACTCTCGACCTTTTTTGTGGTGCTCTAAGTCTCGAATACACTCGTTTTTCCGTTCAATTTCTCTTTTTACAGCTTGAAGACGCATGCCAATCTCATATGAGCTGTAGAGTCCCTGAATTGCTTTATGAATGACCTCTCTGAAAATTTCATAGTCACTTCATCCGACCATTGATTGTTGCACTTTGGGTGAAAACATTTGCCGAGTAAACTTGACTGCCACGTTTGGATCACGAATAATTGAGTCTACTTCGGTCATTGGTTTGTTACCAATAAACACAGAAAAACTTAATGGGCATGGTGGCCTGCTCTATTCGTTTCGCGTTGAAGCAGGTGCACCTCCAATTCGTGAGTTCCCTCGTTGCTGTACCCCCCTCCTTGGTGATTTTTCTCCCTCGCCCCCTTGTGGGGACCAACTGCGATGATGGGTTGATCGACGCCTCTCTCACTCCTCCGACGCCATTTTACCAGTTCAGGAGGATTTGCCACTAGCTCCACAGTTCATTTCTACGTCCAGTTCATCTAACGTCTTTCCTTTCCCTCTATTGTTGAAGAATACTCTGCTGGACATATGAATTTTACTCAAGTCGGCGTAGTGCTTTTTTTTCCTTTTACATGTAGTTAGATCTGAGCAACTTCCATTTAAAGAGGCCACAGGCCCAATACATGTCTGGCCACCCGCTTATTAATTGTAATTGCAACAATTACGAAGTGCCCGTGGTCACTGTTGTCTTCTCATGTATTCGGCGGTTGCAATCAGAGATCAACAGGGGTAAAGGCAGATTTATTAATCTATTCGGCTTATCTTCAGACATTTTGCCGAATCAATTTAATGCCCTACTTGATCCCATGAACATGCTTTGTCTATTTATTTGGCAGTTGCGCTTCGTGATCAACTGGGGCAAAAGAAGATTTATTAATCTATTCAGCTTATCTTTAGGCATTTTGCCGTATCATTACAATGCCCCACTTGATCCCATGACCATGTTTCATCCATGTATTCGGCGGTTATGCTCAGTGATTAACTGGGGCAAAGACAGATTTATTAATCTATTCGGCTTATCTTCAGACATTTTGCTGAATCAGTACCACGCCCCACTTGATCCCATGAACATGTTTTGTCCATGTATTCGGCGGTTATGCTCAGTGATCAACTGGGGCAAAGGCAGATTTATTAATTTATTCGGCTTATCTTCAGACATTTTGCCGAATCAGTACAATGCCCCACTTGATCCCATGAACATGCTTCGTCCATGTATTCGGCAGTTGCGCTCAGTGATCAACTGGGCCAAAGGCAGATTTATTAATCTATCCGGCTTATCTTTAGACATTTTGCCGAATCAGTACAATGCCCCACTTGATCTTATGAACATGTTTCGTCCATGTATTCGGTGGTTATGCTCAGTGATCAACTGGGGCAAAGGAAGATTTATTAATATATTTTGCGCTGCCACCATTTCTTTCTATGTTTCTAATCTATATAGCACGTTTTAGTTTCCCAATGGTTAATTATTTACATTCATTAGCAAAATGGGAATTTTCATTAATAAATTGCATGAGTACATTCACTTTATACATGAAAATGACCTAAAGTCCAAAATAAAATGCTAACAAAAGATAATAAATCAAACAAAAGCAGAAGAAAGTATCTATTACAAAATAAACCAAACAAAAGCAGAAGAAAGTATTTATTACAAAAACGGCCGATTAGAAGTCTAAATCCTTTGGGTCCGATTCCAGCGGTTCGACTTCTAGTTGCTCATAGGGAATCGGTTGATCGAGAGTCACCTTAGCAGCCACCAAAGCTTTGAGCCATCCGTGCTTGAAGCCTTAATTCTCGAACTTCAAGGCTTCGTCAGCGTACAACTCCTTGGCCTTCAGCTCGCCGACACCAAAAGCTTTGGCTGCGTCTACCTCAGTGAGCTCCCTCGCCTTCTTCTCCGCTTCCAGATCGGCCTTCAACTTTAAGATTTCTTCTTAAGCTGACTTCAGAGAGCCGTCCATCAAGTTTGCTCTCTCTTCAACGGCCCTTCTGAGAAGATTGGTGTGTTCAACTTTCTCTTGAACAGCAACTACCCTTCCTTGCTCTTCTTCGACCTTCGCCGTTGCCGCAGCCAAATCGATAATTGCAACAATGGCCTTGTTTTTCTCTTCCTCTAACTGCCCTTCAAGGATGCCGAATTGCTCTACGACGTCATAATGATGACAACCGATCTCGGTGATCCTTTCTGCCACTTGGCAAAGCAATAAAGCCAAGACATTAGTCTGAGTAGAAACGAAAATTTTAGCTATTGGGAAATTTTTGTTTTTACAACTTACCAATATGGCTGATTGTGCCGCCAAAGCAATTAAGAAGACATCAGGTTCGGTACAAAAAATTGCTCTGTCTGTTGGCAAAGAGAGTGCCGAAGCCACGCTTAGGGCCACAGCGGGATCTTTGATGGCCGATCCATAGACTTGTACCGGCGCACTCTTCATCCTTGGTTGGATAATGAATGCCTCAAATGACTTATCTTCGATGGGTGTCATCTGCACCTTTGACCATTTATCAATCGGCGCCTCCAACAACTCGGTAACAATCTCGACCGGTCACTTTTGCCCTATCAGATCGACGTCCAAGACTTCTATCTAGCTCAATTCTAGAACAAACTCAGCCATGATCGTTTTATGGGCCGTTTCTTCTACAAGAGCCTTACGTGTCAGCGCTACTTGGCTCCTTCCAGCCGGCTGACTTGCTTTCTAGCCACCATCTTCTTTGCATTGCGCCGTTTGGTAAACTGGGTAAGTGATTCTCTGCCTATCTCTTCAACTTCAGATTCGGCCCCAGGAAGATTTTCTAACCTAGTGAAAATGTTGTCCTCTGGAGCAGATTAATCTACTCGGCCAGAGGTAGAGGGGTGATCGGTGGAATGGTCAGGGCTGATGTGCTCAAATGCCAATTCAATTTCTCTATTAAGGTCTTGGTCCTCTGCATGGTCGTCAGATTACGTGTTTTCAATGACCTCTTCAACAACATCGGAACCCTCAATACCAATATCTCTAAGACTTTTGTAGCTAGGGAATATTAGTGTAGTAAGCTGTCGTTCATGTCTCGATACAAGGATATTATCTACCACAGAGAAAGTGGAGTAGGTTGGGTCGTATTTCAACAAAACATGTGCTACGTGCCCTTGTCCATGGAGGTTTGCACGACCTTTGTAATTAAGGACCATCTTGACTTGCACCAGAATAGTTTCGTCCGCCGATGTCAATGACCTTTTCAAGTCGTTGCCTGCAAGATAAACAAATGATCAGCACCCAGTATTTGAGCCGAATGAACTGTTCATTTTAGGCGTGCTAACAATTAGTTGGCCACCTGGTTCCCCTTTTTGCCTTGGCACTGGGTCTTGGCGATCTTTTCCTTCGCCGAACTCCCAATTACCTCAGACGGTGATCGTGACATCGTCAACCCTTTTTCCAGAACTGGCAAGCATGGTAACCAAGTGATGGTCAACATTTTTGGCTCTTAGACAGTAACAGCCCTGCCGATTTTTTAATTTCACCATAATGTAGCAGTGTCGAATAGCTGGGATTCCTAGGTTAAGACCTAGTCAACGATTCAATTATACTATACCCATGATTATTCGGTAAAAGTTCATGTTAGGCTGGGAGGGAATTAATCCCCAATAGCGTAGGACTGCCTTAAGAAGGGGATGGAGGGGGAATCAAACTCCACCCTCAGCAATTGCCAAAAGAGGGAAGTTAATGGTGTTTGTGTCAGCCCTCTCCAGGTCCACCACACTATCTGCAACAAATGATATGTGGACGTCGTTTGGAATGGAAAAATGATGACGGAAGGTTGCGATTCGTTCCTCTGAGAGGAGGGCTTTCATGTGCCTCACCATTTAAAACGAAATACAAACAAAATGTATACTAAAAAACAAAACACGCAGGGGACTGGAATGAGAGTAGAACGAAATGAGAGAGTGAAACTTATAGGTTAAAGAAGAAGATGAACAATGGAGAGCGAAATTGTAGAAGTCTTGAAAGAGGTTGGTGTGAAGAATGCCAAAGGAGATTGAGAGTTTTTTGATTCGAGAGTATACATAGGGTTGGTTTTCAAATCGAACATTAAATGATTGCCAAACACAAAGGGCCGAGAAGCTGTAATGATTAAAACATAGCGCCTGTTTTGACAAGTCAGTTTCAAAAAGAGTGCAACCGCCGTATTTTCGACTTTCGAGAGTTTCTGACATGATATCCGAGTAATGTATTAACCAAACATGCCGACTGAAACTAACTTACTCGGATGTTTGGAGGGAAATTGTGGGGGCCAAGTTTAAGTCGGCCCAAATTGGGCTTTATCCTTAAGACTGCCGAACACATATTGATGAACTAGGCCGTGGCCGATTAGAACCCACTTGAAGGACCGAATAGACCACAGATCTTGTGAACACGCCTGGGGGTCTAGCTATGAGGACATGGTTTCCATAATAGAAAGTGGGCCCCTGGAGACCAATATAAAAAGGAGGACCATCAGCCAAAAGGGAAAAAAAAGGCAAGAAAAAGAGTGATAACTTGTGATAAAAGAAAAACAAGAGAGAATATCAACTGGTCTGTCGGAGTGCTAATTCCAAGACCCCCGATCGGAGAACACACCCCCATTTCAGCTATCAGTTTGAGGATTAAGAGATTCTGCTAGAACCAAAAGGTATTTCCAAACCCCTTCGCCACATAGAGATTATACTCTAATGAAATTATTAAATAACCAAAACCATTACCTACAAATAACATAATAGGCATTTCATGTTCCCAACTTTGCACAATTATAGTTAAATGACTTCTTCCCTTCTTATCCTCAATCACTGCTCCTTATCGTTGACTAAATTCATTTATCTTTCTTTCTTTTTCTTTTTATTTCTTTTCATCAGTCTCAATATTCTGGTTGCAGTCCACTCTTCTTTTTCTCTTTTTTCCTTTTATTTCTTCTGTTAAGTACCAAAAAATATCGAATACACAATGAGGCTCATGACATGCCCAAAGTGTAATAACCTCAATCCGTAATTAGCCCATAATCCGTAATTAAGAATACTAATTAAGTCTTAAGAATGAGATTATGGGTAAATTGTGCATTTTGTATGTGTTTTGCATTCTTATCTATTAGCCGTAGGAATATCTGTTCAGAATTCTGCTTTGTTTTGTTAATTGAAGGCCTTATCGGTATCCGAGTATGAAATTGACTACGTCAATGTGTTAATTTGAATTTTTAGAATTTTATGGTAAGTTTAACTAGAATTCGATTTGGAATCAAATAATTAGAATAAATTAATTATTAAGTTGAATTAACTTAGCTCTCATCATAATTAATTAGCATAAGCTAAATGAGCGTATATAAGGCCACTACAACTTCTAGATTTCACTCTTTTCATCATTTTGAGCTCTCTAATGTGTGTGTGTGTGAGAGAGAGAGAGAGAGAGAGAGAAAGAGAAAGAGAGAACATAGGAAGAATTGAATATAACCTTGAGGATTGTAGAGAATTAGAAGAAATTGGAGGAATTGGCTTAGAAACTCAAACAATTAGCCATTTAGAGCACAATTGAGAATTCAAGGTAAGAATTCAACCCTTTAGTTATGTAATTGAGTTGGCTAGTGTTAGAATTCAAGTGAATTGGGAGATGAATCACAAGAATTAAACTAAGATTAAAGAATTAAAACTCAATACATACATACATGCATATTTTATGGCATTTTGAAGTTGTTTTCCAAAGAATTCTCCCATGCATGCACTTATTTTAGATTGGTTTTGGCAATTCATCATGTTCTAAGTCATTTTGTCTTAATTGATCATGTTTTAAAAGTAAAAACTTATATGATTTCATGCATGTGCATAATATGTAAAGAAGAGCATAGTTTTGATTTGGTTTTGAAGAATTGACTTGCTTTTAGGCTTTGATTTTGTGAAATGATCATCAATTCATAATGTTATACAAGTTTTTAAGTGTTTTCTAAAGTTTTAGGCCCAAAAGAACAGGTTTGAAGCTTTAAACTCATGTTTTGAACTTGGAATAGCAGTATGAAAATTCTAGAATTTGGTCGCATCGCTCGAGCGTAAATTACGAGCTCTCAGAAGTTTTGCAGAGTTTGATGGTTGGCTCGAGCGACCAAAAGACCGGTCGAACGATCACCCTTTATTTTCAGCATTGGCTCGAGTGACCAAAAGTTGGCTCGAGTGTAAAATAAAAGTTCCCAGTACTTTTGCAGACTTTGCAGACCGCTCGAGCGACCAAAGATTCGCTTGAGCAAACTGCCTTATTTTCATAACTTTTGCAAAGTGTTTCAAAGTGCATAATTGCATCCTCATTCCATCATACGTATTCTTAAGCCATGGTGTAGGCCATAATGATGAAGAAATGAATTAGTAACACACTAAAAGGAATTAGGTTGCATTTTGCTAAATACGGAGTGTGTGTTTCAATATGTATCCGTTATATGATTGTGTAGGTTACGCGCCGTTGATCGTCTGATCTGTCTGTTCTGCGTTTGGAGCTAACTGTGAGGAACAATTTTGTAAAAATATGTTGACTATAAGTATTTTCTAAATGATATAATACGATCCATTTTTTGAAATGCTATTTTATGAGCCATGAATGATTGTCCAGCTTTCTGAAATGTAATCGTGGCATCCTTAGCATCATGTAATATGTTATATGTTACCTGGTACCAGGGTTTCACGTGAGTTCCATTCATGGAACTGATTACCCATAATCAACTTTATTATCTGCAAGTAGGTTTCTATGATCACCTCATATGTATATGGGTTTTTATGACCATCTCATATGTATATGGGTCTTTATGACCAATTCAATCTGTTAGCGCTAATGGATGTGTAACGTATAACTGTTTACAAGTCTGAATAAGTATGTGAATCCATTTTTGATCTAAATTCTGATTTTTGAATTTGTTATGGACAACATTCATAAAACCTTTACCTTGTTGTTATTCACTGGGCTCCAACTCATTATTTATATTCTGTATGTAGGTAATCAGGCGTATGACCAGGCTTGAGACTTCTAGTCAAGATCAATTATGTTAGCCAACCACTGTACCTCACGAGGAGGTTCCCGATAATGGTTGTGGTCAAGTTTGTGAACCAGTCTTAGGCTTTTATTTTCTTTTGTTTGGTTTTGTGACGACCCAAAAAAGCGGGAACATTAGAGAATATAGTATTAAATAAATACAAGGTTTATCTAAGATTACAAAATAGGAAATGTCACTAATGAGTCCTTTGATCAATAACCAAGTAAGATCCCAAGAAAGATCGGAGGAGTTAAACTAGCCTCCCTTCAAAGCCCAATCTCCTTAGATAACAAAGCTATCTTTTTGATAGATCCTATCAAGGTATTAACACAAAGTCTACATGAGTTGACAGAAAATAAGGAATAGGTAGTATAAAAGATATGTATAGATATATAATAATTACAAAACCAAGTCTTAAATACAACATGGGATCTATCACTTACAATCTTACAACACATTTACAAACTAGTTTCTAATCCTCCTAGGTAACCGTATGTCCTCAAATGCTTCAGCTTTGCCTTCAATTGGTCTAATAGTCTTCAATACCTTGCATGAAACGTCATGAGCTTTAAATGCCCAGTAAACGCACACACACCCCGTCCCATTTTTCCCAATTCAATACACCAACGTATTTATAACAAGCAAGTAGTGAAGCATGATATTCGAGTCTATAACAGCAATTTCAATAATAGAGGAAAGGAACATGACATTCAAATAGATAGCAAAGGCTACAATGTTAGTGGTTAGTATTCTAGAAATCTCCCAAAAAGATTTCATCCTCTCAACCACAAGAATTGGACTTAGATTATACGGTATGCCCCCTCTTTTGCTGCTTTGCAGACCTTACCCCGGATGCCTACCAACGGTTATATACTACGTAGTGCCAACCGAAGACCTCAAAAGAGATGGTGAAATAAGGGCCTTGCCCATAACCTCCTCCAACCTTATTAACTATAAGCACCTAGGGTCCGAATACAACCGATCCATTGAAGGGTTCCGATACAACTGCTTGCGCAAGACTTTTCTTCAATTAGGGAACACACCCCATCAATCCATAACACATTATCATCTCTTCATTATTGAAGAGATCGAAAACCCAATACCATTCCAATTAAGTTTTCCATTGAGTTACATGTCTTAAGTTAGTTAGCACAAGCAATTGAAATAAATTTTCATAGATATAAGCATCATTAAGGGAAAAAAAAAAAACATAACCATGACATGTATAATATCATACCAAGACATTATTATATATAAGTAACCATATTCGTAAAGTCAAGAGCACAAAGCATCAATGTGAACAGAATTTCCAGATTCAAAGTCACTTAAAGATCAAGATTAAAAGGACTATTTCAGATTTTTCCCAAATCCGGCCTTCCTATGGTTCGTAGAGAATTTTATCATGTTTTCAGAACATTTTTTGGAAATGGAAAAGCTTTTCCTGATTTTTAGTTATTTCAGAAATACTCCAGCTCTGTCCAGATTTGTCGACCGTTAGAAAAATCGGGTTTTCTCACAAACTGCTCACTCTTTTTCAATGAAACCAATTTTAATTGAAATCTATCTCCTTAAGGAAGATTCTGACATAAAATTGAGGTCCAAAAGAGTTTTCTACATTTTTCTATAATTTTTGAAAGTTGGTTGTAAAATAGATTATTGTGGCACAGTTCATGAAATAAGAAAGTTGGTGAGAAAAGATGTCAATTAGGGGAAATTTTATACTTCTCTTATGATGAAAACATGCTAAATAATATGTAATAAACTCAGAAATTTAAGGTGAAGGTGTGCCTTTCGAAATTTTGAGAGATTGATATGGAAAAAGGTAGTCTTATACTGATAGAGCGAAATATAAGAAGGGTAGAACCAAGGCTTAACTCCTTTCATTTTTAACGCAAAAGTACCATCAAAGCACATCTGAAATGAATGTCTAAAACTTATAAGAGCATGTAGTTGAAAGGAAAAAAAAGAGAGAGTTGTGTTGTGGCTTACTTGAGGGTTGTTGGAATTGCTAGCAAACTTTTTCTTCCTCTTCTCTCTTCTACCAAGCTCACCCTCTTTCCTCTCTTCTCTCCCAGCTGATTATAGTGTGTATGCGTGTGTTCTTGCATGTAAAATGCTATGAGAGGGGTTGTTTTTATAATGAATTTGGTGCAAAAGGTCATAAATGCCCATTGGTTGGAATTGGATTGGATAGTTTGAATTCAATGGAATAGTTAATGATTAGAGGCCTTAATTAGGTTCCTAAACATGATCTAGTTAGGGTTTTCCTCCTAATAAAACCAACCTAGTTATATATATATGTATATATATAAAAGTTTGTACCAAGTCAAAGATATTTTCCATAATTTATGCAAACTTGTCTCAAAAAGTACATTCATCATATTTTCAAGGTGATGGCTGGCCATGTGAGGTAGATTTGAGGGCCTTTTTTTTTTTTTTATATATATATATTTTTGTGTACAATTGTTGGAATTTGTAAAATATAATGTTTAAAAAAAGATTTTAGGGTACAAGTGTATATATAATTATATAGTGGTACTTGTTTGGAGTCAATTTGTGATTTAATCAAAATGTGAGGGCTTTGGGTTTAATTTATGAGTTGGAACATTTATTTTAGTGTAGAATTAAATTAAATTAGGATTAGAGAGTCTAATTCGGTTTGGATTTCTTGTTTCAAATAAAAAGGCGATCAACTGACGAATGTGATAAAGACCGAAAAAGCCTAGAGTCTTTTAGTGGTAATTCCATGTTTAAGGAGTCAATTATTCAGTATTAGGGTATTAGAAATGATTCCTAAGTTCCAGGTTCAATAAGGGTTTGTATGAGTGTGACAACCACCTCCTTAATTAAGCAAATTAATTAAATTGATTATGTGCTTATATGTTATGAAGTGTTATTGTTATGCCATGTGATTATTTGAATTGTGTTACTGCGGACAGATAGGTTAAAGTGAATATTAAACCTGTTTGATTTGTTAATGTTAACAAGTAAGAATTAAATCATAGGATAGGAATAGAGCCTGATTCACCATAGTATAATTTAATTTGGTGTAATTAAGATTACAAGATGATGAAATTAATTTATTTGAGTTAATTAAATACAATATAAACTAGAAATTGAATTATTATATTACAGTTATTCTACTCATTTATTCGACCATTTATTTGGTATAAGGAAAATAGTGGATTTGGTTGAGTCATGCCCAACACACATACGTACGTAGAGAGAGAGAATGTGAGCTCATTTAGAACACTAAGAGGAAGAAAAAAAGAACACCAAAAGGAAGAAGAAAATTGAAGCAAAAGTTGTAATTCAACTCAATTCTTTAACTCTACTTAAGAATTCTTTTCTTGTATCTCACCAATTTAACAGAGCATAATTATACTTATGGAATTCTAGCTTATTTAAGAAGAATATAAACTTGATGATGTGAATTACCATGAGAATTGAGCTTAAATAGATGAACTCCATGCATGCAAGCATATATCATAGCATTTTGAGTTTGAATTTCACACAAGTCTCACATGCATATGTCTATCTTACCTTTATTTTGAGAATTCGTCTTGTTTAATGCCATTTCATACTAATTGATCATGTTTTGGAAACTTTGAAGTCAAGATAAAGCATGCATGTTATGTTTTCAAAGAATTGAGTGTTGTTTTGCATAATTGGCAAACGTTTGGGCCTCGATTTTGCGAAATGGTTTTGAATTCATGATGTTAACAAGTTTACATATGTTTTTCTCAAGTTTTGGGGCCAAAAAGTTGCATTTTGAGACTTTGAATTTGAGTTTGAAGCTTGGGAGTGCAATCTGGAAATTCTAGAATTCTGCACCACCGCTCGAGCGACAAATCCTGCGCTCGAGCGACAAAAAGTTGGCTCGAGCGTAAAATACATGCTCCCAGAAGATTGCATGTTTTGCAGACCGCTCGAGCGACAAGAGTTGCGCTCGAGCGAGGACCTGAGTCTTATGCTCGATCGAGCGTCGATCGAGCGTCACGCAGAAAAATCAGGCAACTAGTACTTTTACAAAGTTTATAGACCGCTCGAGCGAAGGAAGTTGCGCTCGAGCGATACCCCTGTTTTCAGCAAGTTTTGTTAGATGTTTCCAAGTACATTTTAGCATCCTTAATGCATCCTAGGTATTCCTAAGCCAAGATTAAAACATCATAATGAGGATAAGAAGTAGAAATACACCAAGATAAGAAAGTATTAAGTTAATGATTCCAGGTGTTTAATTTAGTACGTGTTCATTCTGTAACTGTGTAGGTCATGTGCCACAATACATCTGAATCGCCTACTCTGTCTGTTTGCTTTGGAACCAACTGTGAGTAATAATGTTGTAAAGCTGTGTTCAATTATAATAATCTTCTGAATGGTTAACTGTATTGCTTTCTGAAATGATATTGTTTACTGAATAAATGTTTGTCCTAATTTATGAACTGTACTCGTGGCATCCATAGAAACTGACTATTACTGTTACTGCTATTGTTACTGTTACTCCTACTATTACAGAGATCTTTGTCAGTTCCAATCTTTGGAATACTGGTTACTAATTGATGGTCATCAACTAACTGTTCGGTCTTTAAGACTTACTGTACTGTTCTGCTATTGGATGTACCACGTATGATTGTTATGCTTACCATATGACAGATATGATATGAAATATGAGATATTGATCGAATAAATGATCTACTGATGCAACTGACTGTTTTAAATACTGAAAGGACATTCATTCTTAACCTTTTACACATTTGTTATTCAATGTTTTATACTTTGTTTTGGCTTTGGGATTTAATTCCCTAACATGATCTTTATCTTGTACTTAGATGTGTGTTGGACCTAAGTGGCTGTATGTATAAGTTTGGCCATGGACATGAACTTATGTCTGTATTGGTACAAATGTATATTGAGGTTGTTTGTCCAGTTAAGTTATCACAGCTCTTTGGACATTATGTTTTAATATTTATAGGCTTCCGCCAGCCCCTCTTATTGTGTAAATGTTATTACTGTTAACAGGCCTTGGGTAATCACGGATTACTGGCCGGTTACGATCCTAAACTCTTAGGGGCGGGTTTGGGTCATGACAAAGTGCAAAACACAAGTTATACCGCACACAAGTGTCCAAATGAGCTATGAGATGTCCTAGAAACGAAATTAGGGCATTGCATGAGCATAAATAAGTGTGTGTGGACATGTTATGTGTATACGTGCTAACATGAATAAGTAAACCATCTTTCCTATGTTTATTATTACTATGTTTTATATAGTGCAATGGAGAATGCAAAAAATGTAGATGAAAATGAATCATTTGAAGCAAGAATTGCAAGATTGGAAAGAATGGTTGAATTATTGACTGAGGCTCTAAGACAACAATAGAATCGATAGCCTCCACCTCCTCCTCCGCCACCAATGCTTCCAGAACCAAATGCCAATAATGATGTTATTGCTTTAACACAAAAGTTTAACAAAATGAAGTCATCAACATTCCAGGGAGGTCTTGAGCCACTGAAAGCCGAAGCCTTGATCCTAGAAACTGAAAAACTATTTGAAGTATTCCCGTGTTCAGAGGCGCATAAAAGTGTTATTGGCTACTTTTACTTTACAAGAAGAAGCCAGGTGGTGGTGGATGCTTATTCGTGATACAAACAATACTATGACTTGGGCTTAGTTGAAAGAAGCTTTTTATGATAAATATTTCCCTCAGTGCATCCGAGACCGCAAAGTATCCGAATTTGAGCAAGTGAATGAGGGTATCATGTTAGTAGCAGAATATGAAGCTACATTCACTGAGCTCACCCGCTATGCACCTTCACATGGTAGATACCGACTATGAAAAGGCTAGAAAATTTGAGGGTGGACTTAATGTAGAGATACTTGACCGAATCAATGTTCTAAAATTACTCAAGTATGTGGATGTCCTTGACCGTGCTATCATAGCTGAGGGAAATATTGTAGCATTGAAACAGGCTAAGATGTCGGTGACTGAATGGCGGGGTAAGAGACAAAGTTTTAATTTCAAAAAGGGCCGGAACAACTCATTGATTAAAAAACAAAATACAGGGTCAACCAGTAGTTCCAGTCAAGGGAATAATTCTATACCACCTTGTCCAGAATGCGACAGAAGACATAAAGGGGTTTGTTACAAGATTTCTGGGGCATGTTACAGGTGTGGCAAGGTGGGCCACATGGTCAAAGATTGTCCTCTCACATCTTAAGGCACTAGTAGACCTGTAGCAAGTGCCGTAGCATCAACCGCTACACTAAAACTCAATCCTAAAAGCTACCGGCAGAGAAACTTTGAGGCAAGGACAGGTGTTTGCACTTGTACCAGGAGATGTGCTGAATACTGAGACAATTGTGTCAGGTATATTTCCAATTTGTGCTCAAAATTCTTATATTTTGATTGACTCGAGGTCTACGCATTCATTTGTATCGCATGCTTTTTCGAGAAAATTATCTAGACTATTGGAACCCATGAATTATTTATTGGCTGTAACGTCACCTACCGGGGGGTCCATGACTTGTGCTTATGTGTATCCTGCATGTGAAATTGTTATTGGGGATGTGATTTTATATGTTGATTTGTTGCGTCTGAATCTTGATCACTTTGATGTAATTTTGGGGATGGACTGGTTAACAAAATATCATACCTCCATTGATTGTGTAACAAAACAAGTTGTTTTCCGTCCACATGGGTTGCCTGAATTTATATTTAACGGAGTTGGTGTCGTACTTCTCCCATACTTGATTTCATCTATGAAAGCATGCAAATTGATTAAAAAGGGGTGTAAAGGGTATTTGTGTTGTATATTGACTATGTCTACTGATGATAAAACTAATATGGACAGTATTCCTATAGTCAGAGAATTCCCAGATGTGTTTCTAGATGATTTTCCAGGGGATTTGATTGACAGGGAGACTGAACTCACTATTGAGGTGCTACCGGGTACACAACCAATTTCCAAAGCTCCGTACAGAATGACACTTATTGAATTGAAAGAGTTGAAAATTCAATTACAAGAATTGTTGGACAAGAAATTTATTAGGCCTAGTATATCACCGTGGGGCGCTCCAATTTTATTTGTGAAAAAGAAGGATGGCTCATTATGGCTTTACATAGGCTACCGTAAGTTGAACAAGGTGACAGTGAAAAACAAGTATTCGTTGCCCCGCATTGATGATTTATTTGACTAATTGCAAGGTGCACAAATCTTTTCCAAAATTGATCTTAAATCCGGATACCACCAATTGAAAGTCAAAGCTGAGGACATTGAAAAAACTGCTTTCCGAACAAGGTATGAACATTATGAATTTCTTGTTATGCCTTTCGGAGTTACTAACGCACCTGCTGCATTTATGGATCTCATGAATAGAATTTTCAAGCCATTCCTCAATGAATTTGTGATTGTTTTTATAGATGACATTTTGACTTATTCCAAAAGCAAAGAAGAACATGAACATCATTTGAGAATTGCTTTGCAAAACTTGAGAGAGCAAAAATTATATGCAAAGCTGACAAAGTGTAAATTCTGGCTTGATAGTGTTATGTTTTTGGGGCATGTAATCAATAAAGATGGCATTTCAGTTGACCCACAGAAGATTGAGATAGTTGTTAATTGGCCTAGACCCACCAATGTTACTGAGGTCCGAAGATTCGTGAAGGACTTTTCTAAAATTGCTTTGCCTTTGACTCAGTTGACGCAGAAAGGAGTATCGTTCGATTGGACCGATCAGAGAGAATCAACCTTTCAAAAATTGAAGACTTGACTTGTGATTGCATCGATTCTCACCTTACCCTCAGGTACAGATGGATTTACTATTTTTAGTGATGCTTCTTATAAGGGTTTGGGGTGTGTGTTGATGCAGAATGGTTAAGTAATAGCATATGCTTCCCGATAACTGAGGCCACATGAAAAGAATTATCCGACTCATGATTTGGAGCATGCCGCAGTAGTATTTGCATTGAAGATTTGGTGCCATTACTTGTATAGGGCAACATGTGAGGTTTATACAGATCACAAGAGCTTAAAGTATTTCTTTACCCAGAAAGAGTTGAACATGAGACAACAAAGATGGCTGGAATTGATAAAAGATTATGACTTGCAAATCTTGTACCATTCAGGGAAAGCTAACACCGTTGCTGATGCACTTAGTCGGAAATCAATTGGGAATTTGGCTTGCTTACTTACTGGGCAAAGAGAATTGCTGCATGATCTTGAAAATTTTGAGGTTGAAATTGTTTTGCGAGAACAAGGCGGGACATTGGCTGTTATTTTTGCTTAACCGGTGATTCTTGAAGAAATTAAAGAAAAACAACAACAAGATGAATTTTTGAAGAAGATTATTGATGAACGGGAATCCAAACTGAGATCGGATTTTGTTTTTGAACATGGTTTGTTGAAATTTCAAGGTAGAATGTGCGTACCAATTGATCTTGACTTGAAAAGCGAATTTTGCAGGAAGTTCAAAACTTTCTATCCATCCGGGGATTACAAAAATGTACCAAGATTTGAAGCTCAATTTCTGGTGGCCGAGAATGAAGAAATAAATTGCTGAGTTTGTGTCAAAATGCCTACATTACCAACAAGTCAAAGCCGAGCATCAACGACCCACGGGATTGCTTCAACCATTGCCAATATCGGAATGGAAATGGGAGCATATTACCCTGGATTTTGTTGTTGGACTACCTCGCTCCAATAGAGGTATGGATTCAATTTGGGTTATTGTTGACCGTTTGACTAAATCTATTAATTTCTTACCTGTCAAGACAATTTATAATGCGGATAAGTTGGCTACAATTTACATTAATGAGAATGTTAGATTGCATAGAGTACCCATGTTAATTGTTTTTGATAGGGACTCAAAGTTCACATTCTGATTCTGGCAAAGTTTGTAAAGGCAATAGGAACCGAACTGAGATTAAGCAGTGTTTATCATCCACAAACCGATGGCCAGTCAGAAAGAACAATTCAAACTTTGGAGGACATTTGCGTATGTGAGTGCTTGATTTTCATGGGAATTGGGAAACTCACTTACCATTAGTTGAATTCGCCTGCAACAATAGTTTTCATTTCGAGCATTGGTATGGCACCTTTCGAGGCTTTATATGGTAGAAAATATCGATCTTCTATTTGTTAGGCAGAAGTTGGAGATGGGCCTTTACTTGGGCCTAAAATTGTGCATGAAACAACGGAAAAGGTGAAGTTTATTCAATAACGATTGAAAACCGCACAAAACCAATAGAAAAGTTACACAAATGTCCGAAGGCGAGACAGGGAATATGAAGTGGGTGACCATGTTTTTATTAAAGTGACACCAATGAAAGGGTAGACTCGTTTTGGAACCAAGGGCAAGTTAGCACCGAGGTATGTTGGGCTATATGAAATCATTGAAAAGATTAATCCAGTGACATATCAGGTAGTACTTCCTCCCGAAATGGAACATATACATAATGTCTTTCATGTTTTGATGTTACGGAATAACCTTTGGGATTCTTTTCATGTTATTGAGCCTACCCATGTGGTGTTGAGTGATGACTATACATATGAAGAACGACCCATTCAGATTGTTAACTGCCGAATCAAGAAGTTGAGAAATAAGGAAATTCCATTAGTGAAAGTGGATTGGCAAAATCATGGTGGTATCTATGCAACTTGGAAAAGAGAGGATGATATGAAAAAAAGATATCCGGACCTCTTTCCACTTGATCCTATATTCTTCTCGGAGGAAGATAAATAGGTTTGGAGGACCAAACTTCCTAAGAGGGAGAGAATGTGACAACCACCTCCTTAATTAAGAAAATTAATTAAATTGATTTTGTGCTTATATGTTATGAAGTGTTATTGTTATGCCATGTGATTATTTGAATTGTGTTATTGTGGACAAATAAGTTAAAGTGAATATTAAACTAGTTTGGTTCATTATTGTTAACAAGTTCGAATTAAATCATAGGATAGGAATAGAGCCTAATTCACCTTAGTATAATTTAATTTGGTGTAATTAAGATTAGAAGATGATGAAATTAATTTATTTGAGTTAATTAAATGCAATTTAAACTAGAAATTGAATTATTATTATATTAGAGTTATTCTACTCATTTATTTGGTATAAGGAAAATAGTGGGTTTGGTTGAGTCATGCCCAACACACATACGTACGTAAAGAGAGAGAGAGAGAGAGAGAGAGAGAGAGAGAGAGAGAGAGAAAATGTGAGCTCATTTAGAACACTAAGAGGAAGAAGAAAAGAACACCAAGAGGAAGAAGAAAATTGAAGGAAAAGTAGGAATTCAACTCAATTCTTTAACTCTACGTAAGAATTCTTTTCTTGTATCTCACCAATTTGAAGAATCATAATTATACTTATGGAATTCTAGCTCATTTAGGAAGAATATAAACTTGATGAGTTGAATTACCATGAGAATTGAGCTTAAATAGATGAACTCCATGCATGCAAGCATATATCATAGCATTTTGAGTTTGAATTTCACACAAGTCTCACATGCATGTGTCTATCTTACCTTTATTTTGAGAATTCGTCTTGTTTAATATCATTTCATACCAATTGATCATGTTTTGAAAACTTTGAAGTCAAGATAAAGCATACATGTTATGTTTTCAAAGAATTGAGTGTTGTTTTGCACAATTGGCAAACGTTTGGGCCTCGATTTTGCAAAATGGTTTTGAATTCATGATGTTTAACAAGTTTACATATGTTTTCTCAAGTTTTGGGGCCAAAACGTTGCATTTGGAGACTTTGAATTTGAGTTTGAAGCTTGGGAGTGCAATCTGGAAATTCCAGAATTCTGCACCTCCGCTCGAGCGACAAAAAGTTAGCTTGAGCGTAAAATACATGCTCCCAGAAGATTGCATGTTTTGCAGACCGCTCGAGCGACAAGAGTTGCGCTCGAGTGAGGACTTGAGTCTTACACTCGAGCGAGCATTGAGCAGAAAATCAAGCAACTAGTACTTTTGCAGAGTTTACAGATTGCACGAGTGAAGGAAGTTGCGCTCGAGCGATACCCCTATTTTCAACAAGTTTTGTCAGATGTTTCCAAGTACATTTTAGCATCCTCAATGCATCCTAGGCATTCCTAGGCTAAGATTAAGACATCATATTGAGGATAAGAAGTAGAAACACACTAAGATAAGAAAGTATTAAGTTAATGATTCCGGGTGTGTAATTGAATACGTGTTCGTTCTGTAACTGTGTAAGTCACGCGCCACAAGACATCTGAATCACCTACTCTGTCAGTTTTCTTTGGAACCAATTGTGAGTAACAATGTTGTAAAGTTATGTTCAATTATAATAATTTTCTGAATGGTTAACTGTACTGCTTTCTGAAATGATATTGTTTACTGAATGAATGTTTGTCCTAATTTATGAACTGTACTCGTGGCATCCATAGCAACTGACTGCTACTGCTACTGCTACTGCCACCGTTATTGCTACTATTACAGAGATCTCTGTCAGTTCCAATCTTTGGAATTACTGTTTACTATTTGATGGCCATCAACTGACTGTTCGATCTTTAAGACTTACTGTACTGTTCTGCTATTGGATGTATCACGTATGATTGCTGTGCTTACTATATGACAGATATGATATGAAATATGAGATATTGATCGATTAAATGATCTACTGATGCAACTGAATGTTTTAAATACTGAAAGGACATTCATTCTTAACCCTTTACACATTTGTTATTTACTGGGCTTTAGCTCACTATATATATATATATATGTATGTAAGTGATCCGGCACCTCAACGAAGTTAGCAGCGCCGATCCAATTCTGTTTTGTCAAGCCAACCTATTGTGCCTCACTGCAAGGCTCCAAACCATTATTGTCAAGGCTTTTGGGGTGATCTAATTCTACCCTTTTGAATGTTATATGCTGTCAAAGTGAATGTTTTATACTTTGTTTTGGCTTTGGGATTTAATTCCCTAACATGATCTTTATCTTGTACTTAGATGTGTGTTGGACCTAAGTGGTTGTATATATAAGCTTGGCCATGGACATGAACTTATGTGTGTATTGGTACAAATGTATATTGAGATTGTTTGTTCAGTTAAGTCATCATAACTCTTTGGACATTATGTTTTAATATTTACAGGCTTCCGTCGGCCCCTCTTATTGTGTAAGTATTATTATTGTTAAGCAGGCCTTGGGTAATCACGGATTACTGGCCGGTTATGATCCTAAAATCTTAGGGATGGGTTTGGGTTGTGACAATGAGTTCATCCGTGATATGTTTTTGGTTCTAGGGTTAATTCTGCGAATTAACAGGGAACTAAGGGTTTTTTATTATAATAATTCAAAAGTAAGGGTCTTACTAGGATTTACAAAAATTTGGGGGTCTTACAACCTATCCCCTTTAAACAAATTTCTTCCTTGAAATTTAAGTCGTCTCTCCTGGTAACTATTTATCAAGGCTTGATGTGCGAATGATGAGTCTATATCCAGAATGATGTTGGGGATTGATGCGAAGAAATGCTATGAATAAAATATATACTCAAGAATTTTGAAGTACAAATATAAAGGCACCAAGACTTGGATTAACAAAAGCGAATTTACACATTCGTGCTTGGATTACAAAATTCCTTCTAAGGAGTTCTAATTATTACCCTAGTCACATTTTCCTACATTAGCCATGGCTCATACTGTGGTTCCACAGGTTCATACGCGGTGTATTGTTTATACTCTGAGTGCACCGCAATGGGATTTTCTTCTTCTTGTAATACGAATACTCTGCCAATTGGCTATTGGTTGGTGACCTTCCCAGAGTTTCGATTGTTCCATGTTTTATAATTTTGTTGCATAACAGTTCCTGGCATAGTTACCCATGGTTGCTGCTCACTAGTAGCATGCGTATTTACACTCGTGCGCTCTCCTTGATTTCTAACCAACTGGGGACATTCAAACTTTCTATATCTTATCTGTTGACAATGATAACATTGAATTAGCCGCGCTGGTCCTTCTTGGAAACTTTCCTTTAGATTTTGTTGTTGTGGCGTTGTGGTTGTGGCCTTGTGTAGGGCTTCGGGGTAGTATTTCCCTTTTGGCTCCTCTGAGGTCCTACAGATGTCTAATCCCATTTCCACTTATTTCAAATTTTCCTAGTATCGGCTGCTTCCCTTTTAGATTCTAATGCTGTCTCCAATACCTCGACATAGGAGCGGAGTTGTTGCGGTATAACTCTCCTCTTAATTGTAAGATCCAACCTCTATTTGAACATTCTTGCTTTCTCTTCATCATTTGCTACATACCTAGTTGCGTAGTGAGCTAGTTCTTCAAATTTTGCGGCATATTGGGTTACGGACATATTCCCTTACTCCAGGTTTTGGAATTCCCTAACTTGTTCTCGATGAACTGTACTTGGAAAATATTTATTCAGAAACAATTCCTTAAATTGGTTCCATGACATGTTTGTAATGTCACCGATATTCTTGATTAGTTCCCACCAATGATCGCCTTCATCATCTAGCTCAAATATTGCCAAGGCTATTCTGTCAGCATCTTCAGTTATCCCCATAGTGTCCAACATTTTCTCTATCTGCAGAAGCCAATTTTCAGCCACTCTCGGGTCTGGTACTCCTGTGAACTTTGGGGGCCTTTGTTTTTTGAATTCCGAAAAGAGTCGAGTCCTCTCGCTTTGCCAATTGTTCCTTAGTTTTCCTAGTTCTTCTAGAATTTGATGCCTGAGATTATTAGGGATATTGGTTCCCACGGGTTTGGGCCCATGCTGATTTCTATGACGGTTTTGGGCATTGTTGTTGGTCTCTGAGTAGTCATTAGCACGTGTATCCACCGTTCTGTTCATGGTACAGGAAAAGTTGGTTTCAAGATTTCTAGTTAAAGGTAATCTTTCTACTAAACTTGAAATTAAGGTTTAGTTTTCTCCTGGTGTGGCGAAATATTAAAGCAAGTAATAGCCTACAGATATAGATCAAATTGTCATTTCATATATTTACAATAGGCAAAATAATAACTACTAGAGTTTGGTTAATGGAATGATTACGAAGTGGAGATCGAAGAGTATGACGGGGTAATAACATCAATTAACACAAGGATCATCCAAAATATGGATAAATGATATAATGGAATGGACGATATTACGGTTTCAGACGTTAGTATGGTCAAGGTTATAGAGGTAGTGACTAAGCTAGATATTTGACTTGAAACTGTATTGGCCATCCACGTTTCAAACTGAATATCCAAGATTCGTCACCAAGTAAAGAAAATGAAATTATTTACAAGAAGCCTTGTGCTAAACAAAATAATCTGGGCTCAAAGGGGGTCATGACTTAATCTTGGAAACGGATGACATCGAATAAAGGTTACGAATACAAGATGAGGGTACGACGATTGATAGAAGATGCGTAGAACTAATAGTACCCCTACTGCGCGATGTGAGGCATTGTCCAGAGTTAAAACCACCTCCCGATCCTGAAATACGTCCTTGTGAATTGATGTTGCTATGCCCGGAATTCGAAGAAATGCCCTAAGGTAAGTCAAGAAAATTTCTATTTTTGATGTCTTTTAATTGATAGGTAGTGTTATAATAACATAACATAGTTGGGGCAAGGTAGCCTCTAACCGCAGGTTGAAATGCGTGGGTAAGGGTTGAACCTAGGCTCTAATATCAAGTTGGGACGCCCCAAAAAATTGAGAATATCAGAGAATATAATATCAAATAAATACATGGTTTATCTAAGATTACAAAATAAGAAACGTCACTAATGAGTCCTTTGATCAATAACCAAGTAAGATCCCAGGAAAGATCAGAGGAGTCAAACTAGCCTCCCTTCAAAGTCCAATCTCCTTAGATAGCAAAGCTACCTTTTGACAGTTCTTATCAAGGTATTAATACAAGGTCTACATGAGTTGACGAAAAATAAGGAATATGTAGTATAAAAGATACGTATAGATATATAATAATTACAAATTCAAGTCTTAAATACAACATGGGATCTATCACTTATAATCTCACAACACGTTTACAACCTAGTTTCTAATCCTCCTAGGTAGCCGTATGTCCTCAAATGCTTTAGCTTTGCCTTCGACTGGTCTAATAGTCTTCAATACTTAGCATGAAACACCATGAGCTTTGAATGCCCAGTAAATGCACACATACCCCGTCCCTTTTTCCCAATTCAATACACCAACGTATTTATAACAAGCAAGTAGTGAAGCATGATATTCGAGTCAATAACAGCAATTTCAATAATAGAGGAAAGGAACATGACATTCAAATAGATAGCAAAGGCTACAATGTTAGTGGTCAGTATTCTAGAAATCCCCCAAAAAGATTTCATCCTCCCAACCACAAGAATGGTAATTAAGTCTTAAGAATGAGATTATGGGTAAATTGTGCATTTTGTATGTGTTTTGCATTCCTATCTGTTAGCCGTAGGAATATCTATTCAGAATTCTGCTTTGTTCTGTTAATTGAAGGCCTTATCGGCATCCGAGTATGAAATTGACTACGTCAATGTGTTAATTTGAATTTTTAGAATTTTATGGTAAGTTTAACTAGAATTCGATTTGGAATCAAATAATTAGAATAAATTAATTATTAAGTTGAATTAACTTAGCTCTAATCACAATTAATTAGGGTAAGCTAAATAAGCCTATATAAGGCCACTAAAACTTCTAGATTTCACTCTTTTCATCATTTTGAGCTCTCTAACGTGAGAGAGAGAGAGAGAGAGAGAGAGAGAGAGAGAGAGAGAGAACAAAGGAAGAATTGAATACAAGCTTGAGGATTGTAGAGAACTAGAAAAAATTAGAGGAATTGGCTTGGAAACTTAAACAATTAGCCATTTAGAGCACAATTAAGAATCTAAGGTAAGAATTCAATCCTTTAGTTATGTAATTGAGTTGGTTAGTGTTAGAATTCAAGTGAATTGGGAGATGAATCACAAGAATTAAACTAAGATTGAAGAATTAAAACTCAATACATACATGCATGCATATTTCATGGCATTTTAAAGTTGTTTTCCAAAGAATTCTCTCATGCATGCATTCATTTTCGCTCGGTTTTGGAAATTCATCATGTTCTAAGTCATTTTGTCTTAATTGATAATGTTTTCAAAGTAAGATCTTAGATGATTTCATGCATGTGCATAACATGTGAAGAAGAGTATAGTTTTGATTTGGTTTTGAAGAATTGACTTGCTTTTGGGCTTTGATTTTGGAAAATGATCTTCAATTCATAATGTTATACAAGTTTTCAAGTGTTTTATAAAGTTTTTGGCCCAAAAGAACAGGTTTGAAGCTATAAACTCATGTTTTGAACTTGGAACAACAATCTGAAAATTCCAGAATTTGGTCACATCACTCGAGCGTAAATTGCGAGCTCTTAGAAGTTTTGCAGAGTTTGATGGTTGGCACGAGCGACCAAAAGACCGGTCGAATGATCACCCTTTATTTTCAGTATTGGCTTGAGCGACCAAAAATTGGCTCGAGCGTAAAATGAGAGTTCCCAGTATTTTTGCAGACTTTGCAGACCTTGCTCCAGCGAACTGCCCTGTTTTCATAACATTTGCAAAGTGTTTCAAAGTGCATAATTGCATCCTTATTCTGTCCTAGGTATTCTTAAGCCATTGTTTAGTCCATAATAGCGAAGAAATGAATTAGTAACACACAAAAAGGAATTAGGTTACATTTTGCTAAATACGGAGTGCGTGTTTCAATATGTATCAGTTATGTGATTGTGTAGGTTACGCGCCGTTGATCGTTTGATCTGTCTGTTCTACATTTGGAGCTAACTGTGAGTAACAATTTTGTAAAAATATGTTGACTATAAGTATTTTCTGAATGATATGATACGATCCATTTTCTGAAATGCTATTTTATGAGCCATGAATGATTGTCCAGCTTTCTGAAATGTAATCATGACATCCTTAGCATCATGTGATATGCTATATGTTACCTAGTACCAGGGTTTTATATGAGTTCCATTCATGGAACTGATTATGCATAATCAATTTTATTATCTGCAAGTGGGTGGGTTTTTATGACCACCTCATGTGTATAGGGGTCTTTATGACCAATTTGATCTGTTAGCATTAATGGATGTACTACGTATGACTGTTTACAAGTCTGAATAAGTATATGAATCTGTTTCTAATCTGAATTCTGATTTTTGAATCTGTTACGGGCATTATTCATAAAACCTTTACTCTGTTGTTATTCACTAGGCTCCAGCTCATTATTTATATTCTGTATATGGGTAATCAGGCGTATGACCAGGCTTGAGACTTTTAGTCTAGATCAATTATGTTAGCCAACCATTGTGCCTCACAAGGAGGTTCCTGATAATGGTTGTGGTCAAGTTTGTGAACCAGTCTTAAGCTTTTATTTTCTTTTGTTTGGTCTTGTGACGTCCCAAAAAAGCGGGAACATCAGAGAATATAATATCAAATAAATACAGGGTTTATCTAAGATTGCAAAATATGAAACTTCACTAATGAGTTCTTTGATCAATAACCAAGTAAGATCCCAGGAAAGATCGGATGAGTCAAACTAGCCTCCCTCAAACTAGCCTCCCTTCAAAGTCCAATCTCCTTAGATAACAAAGCTACCGTTTTGACATATCCTATCAAGGTATTAACACAAAGTCTAGATGAGTTGACGGAAAATAAGAAATAGGTAGTATAAAAGATATGTATAGATATAATAATTACAAAATCAAGTCTTAAATACAACATGGGATCTACCACTTACAATCTCAAAACACATTTACAAACTAGTTTCTAATCCTCCTAGGTAACCGTACGTCCTCAAATGCTTCAGCTTTGCCTTCTACTGGTCTAATAGTTTTCAATACCTTGCATGAAACGCTATGAGCTTTGAATGCCCAGTAAACACACACACACCCTGTTCCCTTTTTCCCAATTCAATACCCCAACGTATTTATAACAAGCAAGTACTGAAGCATAATATTCGAGTCTATAACAGCAATTTCAATAATAGAGGAAATGAACATGACATTCAAATAAATAGCAAAGGCTACAATGTTAGTGTTAGTATTCTAGAAATCCCCCAAAGAGATTTCATCCTTAGACCAGATTATTCGGTATGCCCCATCTTTTGCTGCTTTGCAGACCTTACCCCGAATGCCTACCAACGGTTATATACCACGTAGCGCCAACCGAGGACCCCAAAAGAGACAGTAAAATAAGGGCCTTGCCCATAAGCTCCTCCAACCTTATCCACTATAAGCACCTAGGGTTTGAATACAACCGATCCATTCAAGGGTTCCGATACAACCACTTGTGCAAGACTTTCCTTCAATTAGGGAACACACCCCATCAATCTATAACACATTATCATCTCTTCATTATTTAAGTGATCGAAAACCCAATACCATCCCAATCAAGTTTCCCATTAAGTTACATGTCTTAAGTTAGTTAGCACAAGCAATTGAAATAAATTTTCATAGATATAATATAAGCATCATTAAGGAAAAAAAATATACATAACCATGACATGTATAAAATCATACCAAGACATTATTATATATAAGCAACCATATTCGTAAAGTCAAGAGCACAAAACATCAATGTAAACAGAATTTCCAGATTCAATGTCATTTAAAGATCAAGATTAAAAGGACTATTTCAGATTTTTCCCAAATCCGGCCTTCCTATTGTTCGTAGAGAATTTTATCTAGTTTTCAGAACATTTTTTGGAAATGGAATAGCTTTTCTTGATTTTTAGTTATTTCAGAAATACTCCAGCTCTGTCCAGATTCGTCAACTGTTACGAAAATCAGGTTTTCTCACAAACCGCTTATTGTTTTTCAATGAAACCAATTTTACTTGAAATCTAACTACTTAAGGAAAATTCTGACATAAAATTGAGGTCCAGAAGATTTTTCTATAATTTTTGAAATTTGGCTGTAAAATAGATTGTTCTGGCATAGTTCGTAAAATAAGAAAATTGGTGAGAAAAGAGGTCAATTAGAGGAGATTTTTTACTTCTCTTGTGATGAAAACATGCTAAATAATATATAATAAACTCAGAAATTTAAGGTGAAGGTGTGCCTTTCAAAATTTTGAGAGATTGATATGGGAAAAGGTAGTCTTATATCGATTACGTGAAATATAAGATGGGTAGAACCAAGGCTCAACTCCTTTCATTTTTAACACAAAAGTACCATCAAAACACATCTGAAATGAATGTTTAAAACTTCTAAGAGCATGTATTTGAAAGGAAAAATAAGAGAGAGTTGTGTTGTGGCTTACTTGAGGGTTGTTGGAATTGCTAGCAAACTTTTTCTTCCTCTCCTCTCTTCTACCAAACTCACCCTCCTTCTTCTCTTCTCTCCCAGCTGATTATAGTGTGTATATGTGTGTTTTTGCATGTAAAATGCTATGGGAGGGGTTGTTTTTATAATGAATTTGGTGCAAAAGGTCATTGTAGCTCAACTTTTCCGCGCTCCTTTTGGAGGGCCAATAGGCCCTACAGTATCGGACTCTCAGGGTTCTGAATTTGATTCCACAAGTGCAATGAGAAATAGATAATCACCAAATAGTCCCAATCTGGTAAATCTTTTGGAAAATCAATTTTGAATCAAATTGCCAAAAATGGACTGCTTTGCCAGATACAAAGTCGCCACCTAAATGTTTTGGAAAATTTAGAAAACCCATGACTCGTGCCAACGGCCACGTGTCCGTCATCACCAAGATTATCTTGGCTCGGGAACTTAGGTACAAGAGGGGATGGTCATGAATTGAGCACCCCCGCTCGCTCGATCCAAGATCGGCCTCTACTAATCATGATGTGTTTCTTATCTACATTATATATTCTTATTCCAGTTATTAGGCTAACATTACTATGTGATGCGCAGACACACAAGTATAGACTAATTTGCAAAAATTGGATCAATTGATTTCATGTTTGCTTTGCAAAAATGGTTTGTGAATATGCCACTTGAAAAAGTGGGCTTAAATGCACATTTGATCGAATTATTCCAATTCAAACAACTAGCCTTCATCCACAGGCATTCAAATAGTTTATCATTTAAGCACTTAGCCTCATGGAAAGCATGCAAAACATGTCAACAATCACACGCATATGATATGCTAAAGCGAGTAAAGGCTCACCTATTACTCCAAGCCAAAAAAGATGAAAGAGTTAGAAAAATGCATGATCTTAACTATGCAATATGACTAATGCAACGCATGCGATATGCAATTACTAAGCTCAGCTAGTAAAATGGCATATGAGTTCAATTTGACAGCATGCGGTCTAAGCACGTATTCAAAAATATTTAAACTAACAATGCAAGTTAGAATGATATGCTGAGCTCAATGCATGCAAGGCAATGAATGCAAACATGAAGTATGCTAAACAAAACATGACCCTAAACTAACCATCATAAGCTAGTAAATAAAAGGGAGAAAGACGTGGGGTTGGAAGACATAGACATTATTACAACATTATGCCATCGCGCAGGACGGTTCGAATGAGCTAACTAGCTAACTAATCAAAACTAAGCTAATTAACTAACTATTGCAACAACTAATGAATAATTTAGCTAAACTACGTAACTAAATATTACAACAAATTGAACTAATTAATTAACTATTCTAACTAACTAATTATTACAAACTGAATTAATTAACTATTCTAACTAACTAATTATTACAAACCGAATTAATTAACTATTCTAACTAACTAATTACAAAACTCTACAAAATTAACTAGCTACAACTAATTAATTACAAAGCCACTAATTTTGAACACAACACTAATATATTACAACACGGATCCCAAGGATCAATGAGGAACTCATGCATGAACGCGGTTTCTACCCAAAAAAGCCTCAATTTCTGTTGTTGAATGCCTCTGTTGCACAGTAAAGCACTTGAACTGATTTCCTCCTCCAGACCAACTCTGTTCTGCCTCAAAAGTACATAGCTGGATTTGCACTGGTGGCCGACAGGGGGCCTGTCGTCCACTGCTGATGGCCTATCAGCCATTGATGGTGGCCGGTCGGCCACTGAAGATAGCCTGTCGGTCATCAATGGTGGCCTGCTGGCCACTGTTGACTAGGTTTTCTTGCTGCAACAGAGAGCAAATAGAGTAGAGACAGTGTATTCTCAAGGGTTTGTTTGCACAACTCACCATTCCTTATCATTTTGAACAGCTCAAAAGAGTAGTGAGTTTGATTCATAAACCACCAATGGATGCAATTTTATTGAATGATGGCCGATGAATCAAGTGTGAAAGTTCAATAAATGCAACAAAATAAGACTCTCAACACCACCTCCCTATCATGAAAGATCAAGGGAAGTAGTTAACAATGAATCTTGAACCATTTTCATCACTAATGAGTATGAAATGACTCAAGACTCAAGGGTTCAATTAATGTCCGATTGAACCCTAACCAAATTATTATCTTGTATCACTTTTAATCACCAATTTTATTACTCATTTTAATTTACCAACTATTCCTTAGTAAATTAAGTCCAAAAGGTGAATTTAAGTCCTCTAATGGAAAGAGGGCTCAAACTAAAAGCTACTTTGGGCATGAAAGAGACATTATACCGTTGGTAATGAACCTCCAAAGGGATTAAACCATTAAGTATGACATCTCATTCTCATGCTTAAACAAACAAGTAATTTGAAACCACTTTCAAAGAAAAACAAAAGCCAAGAAAGGAGGGAGATTGCAGAGGTGATTAGGAGTGATTACAAGTATGGAAAGCCATAAATAATTGTAATCAACTCAAACAAGATGGTGTCTAAGGCCTAGAACACCAAACTCATGAGGATAATTACACTACAACCATGCAATATAAAGCTCAAATGCAATTATCAACCAAAAATGGTGCTAAAATAGTCTAAAAATAGTCCTAAAACATGCTAGAATTATGACAAATAAAACTAGATTAACATGCTCAAACATAGCATAAGCTAGGCTAGTAAACAAGACACAAGGAGGGGAGGCTAACCCCTCCAATTTTGGACTTCAAAACAACATTTTAGCCACTAAAATAACTTTGAAATCAGTATTAAAAAGCTCAAAAAGAGTAGACAATAAGGTGGGAAACACAAGGGCAAAGGCCTTAGAAGCAAGGTACAAAGAAGGGCTCTCAACCCCTCTACCTTTAATGGCCTTTAACCACAAGTTTATGCCCAAAAATACAAGTTTTACAGAGCTTAAAAACAGCAAGCAAAGATGGAAAACAAGTGGTGTAGAGATGATACAAAAACAAGAGAAGATATACCTCTTGAAGAGGAATGAACCCTTTAGTCTTAAACCAACAATTTCACACTCTCAAGTATTTCAAGAGCTTAAATTTAAGCTCAAATCACCTCAGCAAGACGTTCTCTAGGTTTGGTTTAGAGTGTTTGAGCAAAGGCTATACAAGTGCTTAGGAAATTTCAAGAGAGAAAGAGAGAGAGAGAGAGTTTTTGCTCCAAAAATATTCTTTCACTCCTAAAAGTTTCTAACCTTGAAAGCAAGAAGAGAGGTCCTCTATATATAGAAAAACAGCCCCTCAGTCGAAAATATCTATAGAGGGACAGTTGGAGCATTTGGAGGATAGTTGGCAAAAATATTTGGGCTTTACACCAGTGGTCGATAGGCCAAAGTGGTGGCCGAAAGGCCAATAGTGGTGGCCGGTCATCCGTAAGTGGTGGCTATCAGCCACCTGTTAGCCACAACAAAAATTACTTCCAGGCCCGACGGACATATCTCCTTTATCCGGACTCGGTTTTAGGTCATTCTTGAGTCTAAATTGAAGTCTCAGAAGTCTACTTTCCAATGGAGGTGGCATCACAACTAAATTATAAGTATGCAAAGAGACATGCCTATTTTAGTGAAGGTTGCCCAGTTTTGTCTTAACCGAATGGATGTCTAACTTCAAACGGCCATATCCCCCTCATCCAGACTCAGCTTTAGGAGATTCTTAAGTGTAAAGTGAAGCCCCGAAAGTCTTATTTCCAATGGTGGTGGCCACATAACTAAATTATATGTGTACAAAAAGGTAAGCCTGATTTAGTGAAGGCTGCTCAGTTCTCCCTAACAGATTGATACCCAACTTCTCCCCAAACTAGGTTTCTTCCCTCCCCTCTAATTTTCTTCAACTCCAAACCTCTAAATAAAAGATTTTTAAAGATTTTTCAAAGATTTCACCTCTATTCCATTTATTTCCACTTTTCCCTTGCTCGGTTTACCGAAAAGTGCAATTTTTAACGAAATGCGAGCATCGGAACATCGTAGAAATATTTTAAAAAATATTTTGAAAGAGAGGGTTTTAAAGTCTAAAATAGTTTTGGTCAAAAGTGGGGTGTATGGTTGAGATTTAGAAGCTTTTCTCACTAAAGAAATCGAATATTTTCACAACATAACTTTCATCATCGGGTGATCAATCAGTGGCGCCCAAGTCTTAAGGGCGGTCAAAAATGGGATGTCTACAGTCATAAATTCCCATTGGTTGGAATTGGATTGGATAGTTTGGATTTAGTTTGAATTCAATGGAATAGTGGAGGATTAGAGGCCTTAATTAGGTTCCTAAACATGATCTAGTTAGGGTTATCCTCCTAATCAAACCAACGTAGTTATATATATACATATATGTTAGAACAATCTTCTGTGTAAAATAAATAACTTGAAACAAATCAAACAAAAATAAATAAATTACTTACAAAATTTATTTTACCGAAATGTAAAAGAACAAAAAGATCAAGTCGAGTGTGTGACACTCTGTTCTTAAGATAGATTCGCCCCGCTACGGTGTTTATGGATAAAAGGCATCTATTTCCCAAGATGCAATGATCTTCACAAATTGTAGTAGCACTCCAAAACATTTGTACGGCAAACAAAACCCGTGTTCTTTACTCTCTAAATTTTTCTAAATAACTAGTATGAAGAATAATGCAAACAGAGCAAAATCTGGACAGCAAGAAAAATGAATTTTTCTGACCCTAAAAACTGGTGGAAATGGCTGGTATTTATAGGCAAACTGTGGTTATCCGAACGGGTTCATTTTTAAATGAACAAATCTGTTTTCAAATAAAACAAATGCAAACAGATTTTTGAACAGATAACTACAGTAGTTTTCTACCTGTCCAAAAATACCGGCAGATTTGAATTTGTCTGGGCAGATTTGAATTTGTCTGGGTAATTTTAATCTGTTCTATACAGAAACTGTATCTGTCCAGGTGTAAGAGATTTGAAAAGTATTTGGACAGTTTAATCTATTTGGAAAAAATCGGACTGGAAGAGGTAACTTTGGACACGAAATTAAATTCAAATTTGAATTAATTTCGGTTCAGAAAAATAAATTTTCCCTCAAGTATTTTTGGAAAAAATTCAAATAAACGTTGTCCAAAAAATTAATATTAGAACCGACCCGACCCACAACCCGCACTCGACACGGCTCGGCCGACGGTGGTGGCGGCGGCGCAGCGCATGTGTGGTGGTTTGAGCCAAGGTTCACTTTGTCCATAACTTCTCCTTTCTATAAACTTGGGGTGCCCCTTGGGGCCCAACCCAAGTATTGCCACTTAGAACTTATATACACACATAAGTTCTCTTAAGTTTTCAATCTGGGATACCTATTTCAAGGAAACTCACATTTTACTTCTTGAATTGTCCATTCCATGAACCCAAAAAACAACGTCAAGTTCCCATTTGCTCATAAATGGTTTTGACGAACTGTCTTCACCGTATGACTTGCCATGCGGCAAGGAGCACGTCACCTCTTTGGACCCACCCCAAAAGATGTTTTGGACCCACTCAAATTTGGGCTCAAAGTTGGCCTAAAATAAGCCTATAAAATCCAAATTTTCCAACAATATATATATATATATATATATATAAAAGTTTGTACCAAGTCAAAGATATTTTCCATAATTTATGCAAACTTGTCTAAAAAAGTACATTCATCATATTTTCAAGGTGATGGCTGGCCATGTGAGGTAGATGTGAGGGACTTTTTTTAAATTTTTTTCTGTACAATTGTTAGAATTTGTAAAATATAATGTTTAAAAAAAGATTTTAGGGTACAAGTGTATGTATAATTATATAATGGTACTTGTTTGGGGCCAATTTGTGATTTAATAAAAATGTGAGTGCTTTGGGTTTAATTTATGAGTTCAAACATTTATTTTAGTGTAGAATTAAATTAAATTAGGATTAGAGAGTCTAATTCGGTTTGGATTTCTAGTTTCGAATAAAAAGGCGATCAATCGACGAATGTGATAAAGACCGGAAAAGCCTAGGATTTTTAAGTGGTAGTTCCATATTTAAGGAGTTAATTAATCAGTATTTGGGTATTAGAAATGATTCCTAAGTTCCGGGTTATATCAGGGTTTGTATGAGTTCATCCGTGATACGTTTTTGATTCTAGGGTTAATTCTGCGAATTAACAGGGAACTAAGGGTTTTTTATTATAATAATTCAAAAGTAAGGGTCTTATTGGGATTTACAAAAATTTAGGGGTCTCACAGGTTTGGGTAACTTTTGTGTATTATGTGACAGGGTTATGTCCCTTTTTGTTTATCTGTATTGGTGTTGACGCAGATATGCCGTCATAATATATGAAAGTATAAGTTTTAATTTTCTGTCCCATGTAGGTCTGCACAGCTCTATGGACATTCTATATTTGTTATTTGCTTCCACTAGCCCCTTATTTTGCTAATCTGTTCAGAGGCCTTCGGTAATCTTAGGATTACTGGCTGGTTACAATACTAAACCTGTAGGAGCAGGTTTGGGTCGTGACAGAAAGGCACCACCCCCAATAGAAGGAAAGCGCATGCCTAGCCTACTAAAACAAAACCTCTCACAGCTCGATAGGCTAAGCTAATATAACACACCGATGTCTCACAACCCAAGAGAATAGATATACAACCAAAACACATAAAGTAAGGAGGTTTGTGACTTCCTCCTTGCCCTTGCTTTGATGAACTTGGCTATTTGTCACACATTTTTTAACTCAATTTGTGTGGTTTGACAAGAAGAATTGTTCTAACCTTCTCTCTTGCTATTTTGGGGTTTGTTAACTAAACTACCATTCTCCTCACTAGGCATAATAGTGGTGCAAGAGTTATGAACATCAAACATATTGGAGTTCCTATAAATTCCATTGCCTTTTTGCTCCAAAGACTTTGATGATAAACAACTTGTGTTTTCCTTTTCCTGCAAGTGATATCTCATTCCATTCATTTTGGGATATATTATTTTCCCTCTCCTTAATCCACCATTCATTTGAGACTTGCTTGAGAAGCCAAAGAGGAAGGATGCAAGTGCATAGAATAACCAAAAGCCTTGCAAAAACTAGCACTAGAGTTACTAACTAGGAAACTAGACTTTCGATTTCTAAAACCTAATTAAATCCAAATAAGATCCGTAAGCGACCCTTGCAGTCCATGTCCAAAACTTCAAATTGCCAAAATACCCTTGACATCTGAAACATTAGAAAACATATAAAAATAAATAAAATTTAAATCTAGCTTAAATAATCTTATAATACTACTCTGCTAAGCTTGAAAATTTAAATCATATATGTTTCCAATTAATCCCAATTGAATTTGCTTGAAAGGAACCAATTTCCAAACTGAGTTCCTTCTTTGATTCACTACAACAAAAAAGGGTTTTTATGGCGTGACATGCACACCATGGATACAATTTTACGATGTGCAAGGTAATGTCATATTATGACCAACCATGGAAAGCCATTCACTTTGAACGGCATGCCATAGCATGCCATTAAAACTTTTAACAGCGCATCTTATACGTCATGTTTAATTTTTCTATGATTACTTTTTCACACCGTTAATTCAAGAGATAAACCACGACGCTTAATGCTAGACAAACCACATTAGAAGAGAAGTCAAAGACAACTTAAGTACACAAACCTTATTTGTTCGCTCGCTTGTGCCATTGTCATTACAATTGGAGCTCTAATGATGATTTGGAATATATAAAGCATTAGGGAGAGTTTTAATCATTCCAAGTACTTGAGTTAAGAAACTTCTCCTTGGCAGACTTAATATTTGTCTTCCACATGCAAAGGCCTCTCTTGAAAGCTCATCACCGCAAAAGAAGAAATCATGATTTCTGCACTATTTAAGATATCAAATATAAGATGTAATCAACAACCAACATCAACTAAAAACAAAAAGAAAGTCAATAGTGATCATAACTATTTAACTTTTACATTTGATTATCACAAGATGAGTAAGAATACCAGAAAAATATAAATAAACAATGAAATAAGGCACGCCTATAGGTATGAACTCACCCTCATTCTGTTGTTTACTAGAGATTATACTCTAATGAAATTATGAAATAACCAAAACCCTTACCAACAAACAACATAATAGATATTTTATGTTCCCAACTTCGCACAATTATCATTACATGAAGTTAGATGACTTCCACTCTTCTTATCCTCAATCACTGTTGCTTATCTTTGCTTAATTGTATTTATCTTTCTTTCTTTTTCTTTTTATTTCTTCTCATCAGTCTCAATATTATGATTGCATTCCACTCTTCTTTTTCTCTTTTTTTTCTTTCTTTTATTTTCTTCTGTTAAGTACCAAAAAATATAGAATACACAATGAAGCTCAAGACATGCCCAAAGGCACCACCCCCAATAGGAGGAAAGCACATGCTTTGCCTACTAAAACGAAACCTCTCATAGCTCGATAGGCTAAGCTAATATAACACACCGATGTCTCACAACCCAATAGAATAGATATACAACCAAAACACATAAAGCAAGGAGGTTTGTGACTCCCTCCTTGTCCTTGCTTTGATGAACTTGGTTGCTTGTCACACGTTTTTTAACTCAATTTGTTTGGTTTGACAAGAAGAATTGTTCTAACATTCTCTCTTGCTATTTTAAGAGTTGTTAACTAAACTGCCATTCTTTTCACAAGGCATAATAATAGAGCAAGTGTTACAAACATCAAAAATATTGGAGTTCCTAGAAATTCCATTGCCTTTTTGCTCCAAAGACTTTGATGATAAACAACTTGTGTTTTCCTTTTCCTACAAGTGATATCTCCTTCCATTCATTTTGGGATATATTGTTTTCTCTCTCCTTAATCCTTCATTTATTTTGAGACTTGCTTGGGAAGCCAAAGAGGAAGGATGCAAGTGCATAGAATGAACAAAAGCCTTGCAAAAACTAGGACTAGAGTTACTAACTAGGAAACTAGACTTTCGATTTCTAAAACCTAATTAAATCCAAATAAGATCCGTAAGCAACCCTTGCAGTCCATGTCCAGAACATCAAATAGCCAAAATACCCTTGACATCTGAAACATTAGAAAACATATAAAAATAAATAAAATTTAAATCTAGCTTAAATAATCTTATAATATTACTCTGCTAAGCTTGAAAACTTAAATCATATATGTTTCCAATTAATCCCAATTGAATTTGCTTGAAAGGAACCAATTTCCAAACTGAGTTGCTTATTTGATTATGTCTTCTACCATGTTTCTTTCAATATATCCACCTTTCACCCTATATCTTCTCTCTATATATTATAATGTTTTCCATGCTTATATATTTAAGATGGGAAAAGAATGAAAAGAATTATTTGGCTTACCAATCAATGAGGTAGAGGCCATTTATATATAATATATTCATGATATAATTTAAGAAACAATATACACAAGGTAAACTTCCTATAATCAAAATAATTCATATTCTAATTCCTATTCTAATTTCCACATTCAAACATAATATTTTGATTTCTATATTCAACACTTTCCCTCAAGCTGGCATGAAGATATTCAACAAATGCAGCTTGTTAATGAAAGACTAGAGCAAAGTTGGTCCCACAGATTTTGTGAACATATCTGCCAACTGCTGAGAAGAAGAGACAAAGGATGGACGAACAATGCCAGTCCGAACCTTTTCTCGAATGAAATGTATGTCAACCTCGATATGGTTGGTATGCTTATGAAGTACAGAATCAGAAGATAACATAATGGAAAATTTGTTATCACAAAATAAAAAGGAAGGAACAATCTCCTCAAAACCCAACTCTACCATAATAGAGTGAATCCAAAGAATCTCACATGTCCCATGTGCCATAGCTCGATACTCAGTCTCTGCAGAAGACCTAGAAACCACCGTTTCTTTTTACTTTTCCATGAGATAAGATGATCACCATAGAAAGTACAAAAACCAGAAGTGGAACGCCGATCAGTCCTAGATCCTGCATAATCTGCATCTATGAAACATGAGAGCCCAGATTAGAGACCAGTGATAAAGAACAATCCCAAGCTAGGAAAAGTTTTTAAATACCTCAAAATATGATGAATGGCTTCAAGGTGCCCTTTACGAGGTGTATGCATGAACTGACTTACAACACTAACTGTAAATGTCAAATCAGGTCTAGTGTTGGTCAAATAAATGAGGCGTCCAACAAGATGCTAATACACGCCTGGATTATTCAGCAACTCACCAGACTCTGATATGAGTGTGACATTAGGATCCATAGGAGTAGAAGCAGGTTTACACCCTAACATACCAGTATCATAAATCAAGTAAAGGGTGTACTTTATTTGAGATAAGGAGATCCCCTCCCTTGAGCGAGCCACTTCAATTCCCAGAAAATATTTGATACATCCCAGACCCTTAATATCAAAAGTTTGGCCCAAGTCCTTCTTTACTTGACCAATGCCGATAGAGTCATCACCTGTGAGAATAATATCATCTACATAAACTAACAAGACTATACACTGATTTGCAGAATTCCGGCGAATGAAACAAGTGCGATCGGAGTGGCACTGAACAAAGCCCATAGATATAATTACAAAACTAAAGCGTCCAAACCATGCTCATAGAGATTGTTTTAGACCATACAAGGATTTTCATAAGCGACACACTTTTCCTGAATACTCCCTTTTAGCCCGAAAATAGGGTCGAGGAACCATATATCTAGAAGATCTCTATGGAGAAATGCATTCTTGACATCAAGTTGATAAAGAGGCCAAGAATGAGATAATGCAAGGGAGATAAGGAGACGTACAGAAGTAAGCTTGGTGACAGGGGCAAAAGTGGCACCAAAATCCTTGCCTGGAATCTATGTGAAACCTTTGGCCACCAAGCAGGCTTTGTAACAGTCAATTGAGCCATCAGCGAGATACTTTATAGTGAACACCTATTTGCAACCAACCGTGCTTGCCCCAAGAGGTAAAGGTACAAGATCCCAAGTGTGATTTTGCTCTAAGACCGCTATCTTGGTTTGCATAGCCACTACCCATTTGGGATTCTAAAAAGCCTCAGATACAAAACAAGGAATGAACTCCGACTCAAGCTTGCCAAGAAAAGAATGGTAAGAAGGGAAAATCCTATCATAGGAAAGATACTGGGAAATAAGATGATAAGTAGCACTCAAATAACTCAAACGATTTGGAGAATGTCAATCCCGATGTGGGTCACGACGAGGAGGTGGAAGAGAAGCTAAAGGAGAAAAGCTACCTGACCTAGAGATCTGAGAGGCGACAGGGGGGCTGAGTATGTGGGTGACGGGAGTATACTTGCAATAGAGAAGGAGGCGAAGGTTGAGAAGGAGGAAGGGGGATAGCCTCATTCTTAACCTCGTCCAAAATGGTCACCAGGCGAACAATGGAAGCAATAAGAGGAGAAGCCTGCAAAGAAGGGTTAGTACCAAAGAAAGGAAGATCCTCACAAAACGTAACACCCAGTTTGTTGCTGGCCACTATGTGGTGTCACAAATTGCTGCTGCTGGCCAATTTATGGCCTTATCAGTATCTTTGGGTTTCCATATGGCTTAGAGCCCTTTTGTTGTTTTAGCATGGCCCTTATATTACTTGATCCACCAAAGCATGGATGAACATGAGCTCCTTGGAACAGAAATGGAGCATCATCTTTACCGTAATTCTCTGCAGGGCCAAATACCCTTGGATCTAACCCATCATAGAACATATAATCGTTATCAAATATCTACAAGTCACCATTTCCGATGGTATTGAACCTGAGGCCAACATCCTTTCCAATTTTTTAAATTTCATCTATCACAATGGCCTTGGCTCTTTCTTTTTCAGTGCCACATTTAAAACAAATGAACCTCTCACTAGACTCTTCTTGAACTTTCTTTCATTTTGCCTCCTTAGCAATCTTTTCCATCCTTTCTTTGTGGAGTTTTTCTAGTTCTACCGGGAGAACTCTAGGGTTCTTTCCCTTCTTCTTTTGGTCAGTCGACTGGAGGTCAGTTACTACCATGTTGATCCGCACCATGTTTGGGAATGCGTCACTATTAACTGTCATGACCCCCTTATCTTTTTCAGCATACTTTAGCATTCCTTTCTAGATTAAGTCCTGCACACAATTTCGAAATATGACACAGTTATTAGTAGAATATCTAAAAGAGTTATGTCACTTATAGTATTCCTTGCTAACCCTATCCCTTTATCTAGGAAGAAGTCAAAGTTAAAAACTTGTTTGCTAATAACTCATCAAACAGTGCATTTGCTTTTGATAGGTCAAAAGAATACTACTTGTTCGACACAGCCACAATTCTTGTATAATATTTATGATCTGTTATCTATTTGGCATAGGGTCATGCCCTATTTGCACATGTTGTTGCCCCCTCCATAAAAATCTTGTTGTAAAGGAGGAGGTCCAGGTCCTCTAGGCCTTGGCTTAACAACGTTAGGTTCCTGGTAATGTGCCTGATATAGTGGTTGGTATAGTGGTGGTGGTTGTTTGTGTGGTTATGGATATGGTGGTTGCTGATAGGGTGGTTGTCACAAGTCTTGTTGGAGTGGGGGAGGCCTAAGTCCCTTCAACTCTTGATAAGGTTGTTGGTACACATGTTCTTGAACATGCTGAGGCCTTATCACCTCTAATTGCCTTACCCTTTGGTCCATTAGGTTATGGTTACCATCTCTAGGGCCTTCGTATGCCTGTTATGCATACATTAGAGGCCTTTGTTGCCCTCCAGGTCTAGGTCTTGACCCCATGTCATTGTTATTAAAATCAAAAACTAAGTTTGGTGGGTATCATTTCATCCCGTTAAACTCAAAGACAGGATTTGAATTAATCCTCTCCTCATACTCTTCTTGGAATGTAGAAGGTCTGTAAAATGACAACTGATCATTTGCAGGCAAGGCCTTTGTAGGCTTTGATGTGTAATTTTGTGGAGTTAAAGAAGGACCAAGATTTACCTTACTCCCATGAGCTTCATCTCTAAGTTGCCTTGACCGACTTGGCCTGAAGTTATGCTTCTCAAATTCAACAAGGACTTCATCAATTGAAGTCTGATTTTCATGTGGAGGCAGACTTGTAAGAACTCTACTCACATGCAAAACCAGTGCCTTCCTAACATCCACCGGAGAGCCACTTGTCTGGCCTTCCATGAGTGCATTGTGGCCATATCTTTGGCCATCATCCTGAGCAGCCATTAAATGGTTGTCATCAGCATTGTTTGTGATTTCTTCATCATAACCTTCTCTTAAGATAGTGCCATCGAAGTGCCTTTTCTTAGGATCTCCATGCATTTATGGGGATTGGTCGGTTTGCTTCTTCTTAGCCATAACTCCAAATTAGGCGGGTGCCATTGGGCGTGCAAAAATATGTTAGCGAAAATCTGGTTTGGGTGCAATATCGACAAACAGCACACAAACCAATTTTCACAAACAATAGGTTCAAGCAATGTGGTTGAGTGTCTTAATGCCTTGACAGGTTCAAGGACTTTTTTGGAGGTGTATTTCTTGAAGAAACAAAGTAAATACAACTAGAAATTGACTGATAATAAAGAAACTTGTCACTTTAACCATAAGGATCAAATTACAAGTTTTTTGACACTATAATCGACAGAACTTTGTACATACTACAAATGCTAACCGCTACTGCTATTGCCACTCCTAATTACAAGTACTGCTATTCCTAGATACATTAGACTTCTTCCTTCGAAGTTCTAGCCTTTATGCCACTGGTTATGCTGTCCATACGCTGCCGCGTGTTTCATCATGAAGCAAGTTACTTCCACTTCTTTGACTAACTGCCCACGATCGCCACAATCGCCTATAACTGCTTCCTCTACTGTAGCCTTGTCTTCCTCTTCAATCTGTGTGAATAAACCACGTGTCCTGCATCAACATACCCCTAAACTCATGGCTCCACTCCTGAGCCATGTTTGGCCATGTTCCATCACATTTTTAGGCATATCGACAGAAGAAATTGCCCCTACTATCACTGCATATGAAACTGCTCCTTTAACTGCTTCAACCTTGTCACTTGTTCTACATTTTAGAGCCCATACGTGTCACCAATCTTGTGGTCCTTGCTCCTACCACATACTGGATCATCTCTCCATGCTTGGACATGTTTATCGACAAAAATAGTTTTTAGTGCCAATAGATCTTTGACGTTTCAATTGTCATATATTTAACCCTAAATTTTGAATCTCGTTCCAAATAAAGACAACTGAAGATACCATTATTCAATTTCAAGGACAAAGTCATCAATTTGATAAAATATAAACTAATTTGATAAAAATTAATGTAAAAAATATTGTTGAATTTTAAAAAATTATTTCTACCCATCAAAGATAAATTTATGTAAAAATGCAAAAGATTTATCATTTTGTTGTCATATATTATATGACAACAAATGTTTTTCATTTGTTATATTTCTACCCATATTGTCATATATTTCTACCCATATTGTAAAAATGCAAAAGATTTATCATTTTTTGCATTTTTGAATAGTTATCATATAATGGATGGTTATTAGGATTTTAATGTATAATCGATATGTTTAATATATGAAATATTTTTAGTTTTGGATTTTTTTGATTTAATGGATTAGTTTAATAATGATATCAAAGTTGTCGCCATGTTTGAATTTTGAAAAAAAATAGAAACTAATTTAATAAAAATAAATATCAAAAAAATTATTTAAAAAAATTATTTCTACCTTCCCAAAAGATAAAATAATATAAAAATAATGAGTTTTTAATTTTTTTTTCACCAATTTAATTTTTAGTTTCTTAGATATTTTTTCTAAAAACTAAACCAAACACAACTTTACAACTAAAAAGGTTTCAGTATTATTCATTAAAAAAAAGGTCATTACATTTCAAATAACATACATGTAAATAAATACAAAATAAATTATATAATGATTTTATCCTTAAAATGAATCATTTACAAAAAAATATATATCTATTTAATTTTCCTTATTTAAAATAAAATTTAAAATTTAATATAAAACGTATGACAAGAAACTAGAAATGTATGAAAGGTCCTATCTTCAAGAGCAAGAAAAGATTGATAATGAGAAAGAAAGGATTGTTAATGAGAAAGAGAAGACGCGAATGGAACAATTGAAGGAGAAATAGCGAATAATGTCATTGGATACGAATGCGATGCCTCCATTGCAAGCAGAATATATTCATCGCCACCAAATGGAAATTCTCCAAAAGAAGATTTAGTTGTTGTTAGAACTATGTTTTTGACTTATTTTATTGTTGGGTTGTTATATTTACTTTATGTTAGAATTAGTTACTTTATGTTAAAACTATGTTGGAACTAATTTTTGAATGCTTGAACTAGATTATTGGTGGATTAATTTCCCCTTGCAAGCATAATTTTGTTTATATTTAGTTTATTTTGGAACTAGTTCTTGTTTGTTTGAATAATGTTGGAATTGAAATGAATGAATGCTTGAACTACTAGTAGTTTAATTACAAAGGTGAATGCTTGTTGAAGTGTTAGTTATTTACAGCTTTCAACTATGTACTCTCTGTGTACAGCTTCTTCTGTGGCTTATTCTGTCAATGACCTGATATACAATATGCCTCAGGTTAGAAGGAGTAGTAGCTGGCAGCAACATGCTGCAGCAGAGTGGATCTGAGCCTCTTAATTTTTTTCTCCTCTTCTTTGGCTTGCGTTGGCTCCTCTCCAACCTTTGTGGTTGTGCTTGCTCATGATTGGGCTTTGTGCACTCCCCTTCTTTATCGATGAAATCTCATATGTATTGTATGTTATTGTCATCAATAAAGTTTCATTTTTTGCTGACTAAAAAAAAATCATGTACTACATATTTTAATAAAAAAATAACTAACATTATTTTAAAATATGTTAAAATATATATTATTATAAATGTCACCTCAACAACTATGTCAACGGTAAAATAAAGAATATAGTTTGAATACACAATAGTTAAAATACTTAGGTAAAATAAAAAGCTTATCATTTTGTACTTTAGCTAGTGAAAAATGAAGAGTGTGATTCGAATTGCTCTAATATTACCCTTTATTTATTAAATTATGGTTGTCTTTTAAGGTTGATATTTTCTCAAGTTTTGATTCAACAATCAATTTTTTTTTAATGAAATTATTGTTGGAAGTGCTCTTTTCATCTCAAAGTTACTTCGTAAAAGCAAACATAAATTCAAAATCAAGTAAATTATTCATCCATTTATCTCCTATTTGATTGAACAATATCTATTTATTTATTTTGTGTGTGTGAAGGAAACTAATATATAGCCTAATATACCTTTGCAGTATATAAATTGATATGATTAATTTAAGCTTCTTCAATTTTTTGGCCGGATAAAAGGATCAAACTAATTAGTTAATATTGAATGTGCTCAGTTGAAAAATGATCTTAGATATTAATGTCTACATACAAATTTTTATTTTAGAAATTCAATAATACTAAATTCACAACCAATGTTGTTCAATTTTGTCATTCAACTTATACCAATAAGGACTTCAAAAGCCCATTTACCATGGATGTAATCACTACTGAATTTCCGATTCTGAATTTCACTTATTCATCAAACTATTCAAAACTATTAATTAGATGGTTTTTTTTTTTCTTCTTTTTTTTCATCAAACCGCTCCACAATTAATAAACCATTCAAAAATTTTAATGTAAAATTGCAAAAGCAATCAGCTAATTTGCTAAAGAAGACAATGAAGCACTAAAACTTGACCGTGAACATATAGAGAAAAGAGTAGACAAATAATCAAGCCAGTATAGAAATAATGCCAAAGGCCACCATAGAGAGGTCACGGACAGCATGTGTCATGACCCAAACCTACTCTTGTGGATTAGAGTCACAACCGGCCAATAATCATGTGATTACCTGTGGCCTTAGTCAGAAATCGAATCACATTTAATAGTAAGGGGCCAAATTACGGAAGCAAAATTTACAAAGATTGTCCAATGAGCTGTGCATACATGGCTTAACCAAAACATTGTCATATTCATAAAACATCCATATTATGTATGTATTACATAAGTCCAGGATCATTCAAAACTAGTATTAACAAAAACCAAGGTTATACTCAGGATTGGTCATACACGACCACAAAAGAACAAAAGGAAAAGCAAAACAAAAGTAAGGCCTCTTGCGTGAGGCGACCTTGGTTAACTCCTCAAAACTTGGTTTCTCATTGCTCATTGGGGTTGAGGCTGGACATCCCGCTGCTCACTTACATACATATAAATAAGGAATGAGCTAATGCCCAGTGAATAATACCAAAGCAAAGGAGTTCATGAACAAATTCTTGCAATCATAATTCACTATTACGCTTTGAAAATCAATAATAAAGCAAAACGACCTCAGGTCCTTTCTATCATTTCTCAAACATGAAACGACCTCGGGTCCATATAGTATACCAAACGACCTTGGGTCCAACTTACACATAGAACGACCTTGGGTCCATTACACACAGAACGACCTTGGGTCCATTACACATACATATATTTGATGTGTGCACACATTTAAATCCATGGTCATATCCATTTTTGTATCCGGAACGACCTTAGGTCCATTTCTTTCCCTTATCCTGAACGGCCTTCGGCCTATTTAATATGTATACGGAACGGCCATAGGCCCAATCCATATCTTTACTGAATATACTAAACGGCCTTAGGCCCATTTCATACCCATACGTTGATCACTTCGCATGTTTCATTCCGAATTGAGTGATTAGACTACTCATTCATGATATCACTTCAAAGGTTTAGAACCTTACCACCTAGGCATCATTTAGAAAATAATGCACATACAAAATATCTTTGCTAAGATATTACTCACAGTATTTCGATGCTTGATTCGTCCTTGCACTTGACCCTACATAATTGATAGCACATTGGGTCATAATACCATTCAATCTGTTCTTTAGTTTGCTTAATGTTCTTAGGCTTCTTTCATGTCCTTTAATTCATTTACAATGTTCAATGCATGCCTAAGAGTGCTTAGAAATGAAAGAGAACGGAAAGCGAAACATAAAACAACTTTTTAAAATTTCTGAAACAGAGCTCTTCGCTCGAGCATAACTTTTCTCGCTTAAGCGGACCCTTTGGTCTACAAAAGTACTGGTTGCCTCATTTTTGCGCTCGAGAGTGACCTTGGTCGCTTGAGCCAAGAGTCAAAACATGTGAGTGGGCGCTCGAGCGCAATTCTTCTTGCTCGAGCAGACATCAATGTTTGTAAAACTTTTGGGAGCTTGATTTTTATGCTCGAGCGGCACTTTCCTCGCTCAAGTGGACTCGATGAATTTTGGAATTTCTAGAACTTTATTTGAGGCTCAAGCTTGATGTTCAAAGGTCCAAAGCTTGTGTTTTTGGTACAAAATCATGGAAAGACATTATATAACATGAGAACATAGGTAATTTGAGACCAATTGTCTAAAGCCATGATCCAATTCTCAAATAATTTCATATTCTTCTTGACAACTTCAAAACACATGCAATCAAGCTTCATAACTACATGGATTATGCATGCATGTGTAATATAGACTCTAATACCATTTCAAATGGTAGAAATGATGGTCAAAATCATGTGGCTTAACAAAACTATGCTTGCATGTATGATTTGGTACTCAATTCTTCATGTTTCATGCTCAAATGAACATAATCATGGTGAATACAAACATGCATACTCCAATTCTTGTTCTTAGTCACATATCATGCTTGGATTTACTTAGTTATAAATTTTAATTCATGAATTTGAGCTCAATTACTCACCTAGGAGCTTCAGCTCTTCCAATTATAGCCAATTCTTGAGCTAATCCTCCTAGTTTCTTGAATTCACTTGCAAATTCCCAAGGTTAAGCTCCCTCTCTCTCTAATTCGGCTCACTCTCTCTCTCACTAGAGTGAAATCTCAGCCAAGTTGGAAGAAATGAGCTCAAAAGAATAACTTAAGTGTATATAGGCCTATATACAGGCTTGCCTAAGGCTAGGTAATTGTGCTTTAATTTAATCATATTGAATCTAATTATTTTGGTCCGAATCAATTTTTAATTAAATCTCACTATAGGCTCTAAAAATCATGCTAATCATAAAAATACAGTCAATTTTAGTTTTCGTCGCCTCTGCGACCTTCAATTGAATTTTATAGTAGAAAAGCAAACAAATTTTCCTACGGTGAACAGATGCAAATTGAGAAACACATATAATCACATAATTAGCATTCAAAATCATATCAAGCTCATAATTATAAGCATAACTAAGATCATTAACATAACATAGAGCAGGGTTATCACAGCATGGTTCTGATTGGTGACAGGTGATCCGCTCGCCTACTGCTGTTTACACAGGTTGGCATCGTCCCTAACATTAGCTGCACCTTGTTTTGATTCTCCATAGTCATTGGAATTCAATGCAATGATTGCTCCTGGTAGTTCAATTGACACAGCTTTGTTGTATTCTTCAATACATGTTCCTAAGAATTCGTAATCTAAACGATCATGGGTTTGATTAAATAGTTTTCCCACAATCTGTAATGTTTGATTAGCTTTAACCATAACTTGTTGAAGACTGATGTGAGCGAGCCCTTTGACATCTGCTTTCAAACTTTGAGGGTCTGATTCTAGAGATGCGGCACAGAGGTTGAAGTTATTGGTACGCCTGAACGTTTGGCGAATCAAATTTCTGTTTTTCTGTGAAGTTGAAGCAGATGATTGGGTTGATACTATAAGGATAGCATGAAGGAAAAAAAGACGGATCAATCTTTGAGAGATCCACATTGCCATTTTGTGTAGAGAAATGATATGTTTGTTGATGATATTATCTGGTCTATTTTCTTAGTATTTATTGATACAAAATGTGAGACCTTCCATCTTCATAAATATTTTATACAATACTTAAAGTTTCAAGTAGTATGGGTCCTACACTCAAGTATTATATGGAATATTTAGTAATTCATTTGGAGTTTCTAGCATTTTTGTAATATTTCTATGTAATTTGTGAATGTACTTGAATGAATTTGAATGATTTATGAATGTAACCATAAATGGCTTTGAATGATTTGTGAATTTACATAAATGGAATTGAATGATTTATGGATGTTCCTAACTCACACATTAATATGGGTCGCATACCTAGTGATAGTTGATCGTATCAAAACATGTGAGTATGTTAGTAAAATTATTAATAAATGTGTTAATATCCCTAACATTGTTGATATTGTAAATGGATTTAAATGTTCAAACCTCTTCCATGCAACTTGGGTTCATATTGAATTCTATTAGAGTTATTTATCAGATTCATTCCAATTTTAAACAGATTTTCTGAGTTATTTAAATTTATTTCTCATACTCAAGTTGTTTTTTGAAATAGTATTATTAAAAAAAAGCGCTGTTTGATTTGATTTTCATAAATTATTTTTTGAATTTTTTTTTGATAAAAATAAACACCAAAAAGATAATTTTCTAGTTTAAGAAATCATTTCTAGTCTTCATCTTCAAAAGATAAAAATATATGAAAATGAGGAGCATTTTTTTCATCATATTAATTAATTTATTTAAAAAAATTGAAAACAAGTTCTAAAATTCAAATCAAACAAAGCCACTACATCTGCGAACTTCAGACATGATTGCAAAGAAATGGAAAATAAGATCAAAATAACTCAGTTATTTCCAATATAACTTGGGTATGGTAAAAGACTTAATTCTAACCATACCTTTTAAAAGTGATGAAAAATCCAAAACAAAAAAATCAATCATACTAAAAACATGAAAGGTATTGAGAGAGAGAGAGAGAGAGAGAGAGAGAGAGAGAAGAAAAAAAGAAACTAATTCCCAAATTCATCTCCCAAAACCAACCCAGAGTGCAGCAGCCAAAACAAAATCGAATAAACAGAGACAACATTTGTCACGCCCTCAAAATATGATATATTCATTCATTCACAAGATCTATAGACATAATAGAAATGTTATATTTTCATTCATTAGAGTCTTCTTTACAAAATGTATTACATGCATTACGTTTTCATAAAGGTTTATCTTGAAATTATAGCATGTAGCTCTAACTGATAACAACAAAATAAATGCCCTACGAACTTACAGCTTTCTAAGTTATCACTTGGTTACAACAAAAGAAGAGTCCTAACTCTTTTACATATAAAGCCCTCGACTTGAATTTACATTGAGCATAAAACAAAATATACAAAAGTGGAGCCTTCAACTCCTAAGCCTCCCAAGCTATGACCTTGGAGGTGGCATGTCACCTGTACCTGAAAATGGTTTCCCAAGTAGGGTGAGCCAAAACCCAGTAGAGATATGCTAAACAATATATGAGAATTAATTAAAATATCAGCATCAGATAAATGTGCAACGTTCTTAACCAACTTATAATCTTTTCAAGGTCATTCAATATAGATAGCCAATATCTTAATTCATTTCCATTCTTCCATTTCGGGTAAACCAATTAACCAAATCCATTATTATCAAAGCAACCAATATGAGACTGCAACTCAATGGTTCACAATTCAATACATTTATCAATCCAACACTTCTATTTCTTGCCATTTTACGGAACCACGTCCGAGGGAACTGACACCCATAAATATATAAGATTTCGGAACTTTTACCTTGGACACTCCGGCCAACTTAATTATCAATGGAGTCCATCCCTTATTTCCTCCCAAATCATGGAGTACATCCCCTATCTCCTCCCAAACAATTATACATATAATATGTATTTAAACACTTTGTCATATACAATGACTAATCAAAACACGTATTCAATGGTTTAATCAAACCATCGTATTCAATGACATAATTCAACTGATTAGTTTCAATCATCCTAATTCTCATGCAGTTTCTACAACAATCATAGCTATCCTCCATTAATAGCCCAAAACATATATATCTAAACAAATAAATAAATCTATCAACAGATAATTTATCGAATTCCATAGGTGTGTGATTTATCAAACCAAACTACGCCATTCAATCACATATTCCCCCAATTTCATAATTCCCAAACCAATTTCATTATTTACATAAATAGTTATTTCAACTCAACTTAGGGCAAAACTTCTTCATTTTTCCAAAATATCAACCCATAGGTCTAAATCTCACCATTTCAACAATAAAGAACCTCATACACAAACCCCCAAGGTTACTTTGTAAATCAACATGAAAACTCCTTTTAGTTTAAAGCCCAAACCTTAACTTTTACCAAAATCTTCCTAAATCCCACCATTTATACAAAATGACAAATATCTAAGTTAAAGCTCATATTAGAGAGTAGAATATCCCTACCTCAAAGTTAGGAGAGCAAAGGAGAAGATGGAAGAAACTTTGAAGATGACCAAATTCCACCTTTTTCGAATCAAATGGAAGCTCACGCAATACTTTACCTTTTTAACAAAGGGACTAGGGTAGAAACTCTTAGATCAAGGAGTATTTGTAGAGAGAGAGAGAGAGAGAGAAAGTTTTAAAGAGAGAGGGTGTCGGATTAGGGTTTTGGCATAAAAAGAAATAAAAAAGTGATGCAGAAAAGCTCTGCTGCGAACTGATATACGCGGTCTTCGTTCGAGCGAAGGAGCTGTCGCTCGAGTGACCAGACACAACAATGACCTTGCTCGAGAAGCCTTGCTCGAGCGTAGAATGCAAAGCTTCAAGTCTGCCACTAATGCAGACGCACGCTCAAGTGCAAGAAGTCTCGCTCGAGCGAAGAAACAATTTCACAAGGCTCGCTTGAGCGAAAGAAGCCTCGCTCGAGCGACGCACTATCACCTTTCCAGAAACGCTACGTTTGGGAGAAAACCTGAAGACCCTCATTTCTCGCTCAAGCGTAAGAAACCTTGCTCGAGCGAAGAAGCAAATACACAAGGCTCGCTCGAGCGCAAGAAGTCTTGCTCGAGCGAAGAGGCCAAAATCTGGGTAACAACCATTTGTACCAATAGACAACCAACCTATTCCAAACTCGCCCAACAAGTCCCAAAACTCAAATTCAAAGAATTAAATGGAGGAAACAAGACATAGACAACAACATACAATCACGGACCCAAGTCCGGAATACAATAAAGGTCGGGGTAAAACCAGGATCGCTATAACATTCATCCCCAATGAACAAGTAAATATTCTATTGAAATGTTATACATTTTGACAAATTGACATTAGATTTACAAATCTTTAATATTTCCTTACAAATTGCTGACCCCCGGGCTCCTATAATCTTTGTATTTCCCAAAAAAAACTTTAAAACATGCGTAAACTATACTACCAAACAATCTATAAACCAAGAGTAAAACATGAATGCAACGATAATACCACCTCATCATGCACACGTGGTATCACAGTTGTATTGAATTTGTTTTGGGGAAAGAAGAGTTCCAAAAGCAAGTGTCACAAAACAAAACAACCGCTATACATAAAATGGCTATTACAAGAGCCTATGAGTCAATCCCCCAACACTTGGGTACTCAGGATTTGCATTAGTGATCAAGCACTCAACATTGGGTAGCAGATAGTTTGAGTACTCTGGAGATAACTTGCAATTTAATAAACCTCTATAGTATATAAATTGGTATAATTTGGTTTAAGCTTGCTTCTTCAATTTTTTGGCCCAATAAAGGGATCAAACTAATTAGTTAAATGTTGAATGTGCTTCGTAGAAAAGTGATTTTAGATATTAACATTTTATTTTAGAAATTCAACAAAAACTGAATTCACAACCAATGTTGTTCATATTTTTCATTCAATTTATACCAATAAGAACTTCAAACACCCATTTAACATGGATATAAGCACTACTGATTTTCTAGTACTAAATTTCACTCATTATCAAACTGTTCAAAACTGTTAAAATGATTGATTTTTATTTTTTTTTTGCTTTCATCAAACCGCCCCTCAATTATTAAAACATTCAAAAATTTAACTTAAAATTGCAAACGTGATACTCTAAAAGGATTTGCTAGAGAAGACACTAAAACCTACCATGAACATATGTAGACAAATCAACCCAGTGTAGAAATAATGCCAAAAGCGACCATAGAGAGATCACGCATATAGCGATCCCGGTTTTGACCTGACTCTTATGGTATTCCAGACTCGGGTTTAATGCTTTCATATTGTTGTCTACCTCTATCTTCCCTTGTATCTCTTTGAAACTGGCTTTTGGGTTGTTATGGTTATGTTTGGGCAAGTTGGTCGCTTATTTTTCAAACCTTGTGTTGCCCAGAATTTTGGTCCTCCGCTCGAGCGAGACTTCATGCACTCGAGCAGGCTTTGCAAACACTCAGTACTTTTGCAGGTCTGCAAAACTACTGGGAGAGTGATTTCCACGCTCAAGTGGCGTTTCCTTCGCTCGAGCAGGTTGGCGCTTGAGTGGCCTTTCTTGCGCTCGAGTGTTGGTCTATTGTCTGTAAAACTATTGGATGTGTGTTTTCTACGTTCAAGTGTCACTTCTTGCGCTCGAGTAGTGAGCGTCTTTTTCATTATGTCTTGGCGCTCGAGCGACCTTTCTTGTGCTCGAGCGGAACAACTTATTGTGTCTGACGCGCGAGCGTTAACTCTTGCGCTCGAGCGGACTGTGCCTATATCAGATTGCAAAAATGACTTTTTATATCACTTTTTCAGATCTTTTCTCCCTAAAACCTAAAGTTGAGACTCTCTTTCTCTCTACATTTTCACCTAGTTTTAGTGATTTCTTCACCCTAGTCCCTTTGTTAAAAAGGTAGGCCATCTCAAGATATTCATTTTGATCCGAATAGAGTTGGATTTGGGCATTTTTAAAGTTTCTCTCTTGTTTGGCTCGTCTTCTCTCTTTGAAGTAAGGATTTTCTATACTTTCATATGATTTTTAGCTTAGTTATTTGTCATTGTGTAAAAATGGTGGGATTTGGGAGTGTTTTGAATAAACCTAGGGTTTAATTGTGAAATAAAAAGAGGGGTTTCTAAATGATTGTGAAATAAATGATTATGAGGTTCGAATATGAGATTCTCTGGTGGCAAAATAGTTAATTTTGATACTTAGGTTGATATATGGAAAAATAGAGTTTTGCCCTAAATGGGTCAAATTGTTATTTGTACAAATAACTAAAATTGTTAATGATAATGTGCAATTGGGTGATGGTTGATGTAAATGTTGGAGTTGGACACGTGTTGTCTCCCACTTATGGAAATTTGAATTATTTAGCTATTGAGAAGATTGTATATATGTTTAGAAATATCTGTATTGGGCTATTGGTGGAGGATAGCTACGATTATTGTAGAAAATACATAAGGATTAGGTAAATTGAAACTAATCCAATGGTTTTGATTGGTGACTGGTGATCCGCTTCCAAACTGCTGTTCACACAAGTTAGCATCATCCCTAACATTGGACGCACCTTGTTTTGCTCCTCCAAAGTTGTTGGAATCCAATGCACTGATTACTCCTGGTAGTTCAATTGACACAGCTTTGTTGTATTCTTCAATACAAGTTCCTAAGAATTCGTACTCTATACGATCATGGGTTTGATTAAACAATTTTCCCACAATCTGTAATGTTTGATTAGCTTTAACCAGGGCTTGTTGAAGACTGATGTGAGCAAGCCCTTTCACTTATGCATGCAAACTCTGAGGGTCTGATTCTAGAGATGCGACATAGAGGTTGAAGTTATTGGTGTGCCTGCACGTTTGGCGAATCAAATTTATGTTTTTCTGTGAAGTTGAAGCAGAGGATTGGGTTGATACTAGAAGGATGGCATGAAGGAAAAAAAGACAGAACAATCTTTGAGAGATCTGCATTGCCATTTTGTGTAGAGAAATGATATGTTTGTTGATGATATTATCTGGTCTATTTTCTTAGTATTTATAGATACAAAATGTGAGACCTTCCATCTTCATAAATATTTTATACAATACTTAAAGTTTCAAGTAGTATGCGTCCTACACTCAAGTATTGTATAGAATATTTAGTAATTCATTTGGAGTTTTTAGTATTTTTGTAATATTTCTTTGTAATTTGTGAATCTGGGCTTGAAAGTCTCAACCACGACTGAGCTACAACTTGAGGCTAAACCACCTTTCTTAGTTCAGACCGTACTAAGAATGCTACCCTTATAGGCTCAACCGGGCTAACAAAATCCTTGATCACACTGAGCTAATAGACCCCTTCCTTAAACCGAGCTAAGACACAAAGCAATTCTCACAGTCGAGCTAGGACTTCATTTAACTTGCCAGTGTTTCTTTTAGCACAGTCCAATGATCTGCGCTTAACACCTTTGTTCTTCACTTTGCAGACTTAGGTTTCCCAAATACTCCTTTGAGCGCTCAACCGAGCTACTCGGCATCATCCTTCGACCGAGCTAACATTCAAGTATAATTTATTCATAGCTTAGACCATAAATGGGAAAGTATAGGTTTTTAGTTAACTCTCCTGGTGCAATAGCTGAATTTCGCAAGGACTACCAAATCCCAGATGATGTCTACCTTTCTTTAGCCGAGCCAGACACCGTCCCCTGGGGAAAACAAGGTTTTGTCCCCTTTAACGTTATTTCCATTGTGGAGTGCGGTTTACGTTTCCCTGTACAACCTTTACTTTGTGAATTCCTTAGGCAAACTAGGATATGCCCTACCTAACTTTTCACAAATTCATACCGCATAATTAATGGTATAGCCAAACTAAACCGCCGAGCTGGCATTAACCTCGGCTTACCCAAACTCTTCTATCAATATTCCATAGGATCAAAAGAAGATGGTTGGGTCTATTATCTAAGAATACGTCGTCGTCGAGAGAAAATAATAAAGGACACACTGGATAAAGACTTGAACAATGATGATTTTTTCTGGGTATCTGGGAATTTTGAAGACCACCAAGCCCAGATTCCAGGCCGCAGCATAAACTAGAAGAAAGGAACCCCCGGTATAATTGCCTCGGCATCTTCGTATGCCTCCCCTTATTTCGGTTTCCTGTTCCTGAACTGAATTGACAATTGTCTTCTTTATGCAGATTCAGCCCACCTCAAGTCACTCTACAGCTACCCCAATCTAAACACACTTCGCGCCGCATTACGATATCCTGAAAGAAGTTGGGCCAAGCTACTGAATTTTGAACCAACGTACAGAGACAGCAGTCGACGAAAAGCCAGAGTAACAGACTTCTTGCTGGAGGTATCTCCTGAACCGGATCCAACCTTGCCACAAATTAACCTGGTCCGTACTACTGTTGAACAAGAGATGGCCAAGAGGAATAGAGTAAGGGCCCTACTAACCGAGACACACCAAGCCGAGGTACCACCACCCAACCAGACTCAGGAAATCGTGGTGGCCCTTCCATCTCAACAACCCTCCTCATCTCGCCCAAGCAAACGTGCCCGGACTACTGTAACCGAGCAACGACTTATTGATGAAGATGAAACCTTGGTTCCTCAAACCACTGTCTCAAGCCCTCCACCAAGTCCACAGCCGGAGCGTTCTGACTGGGCTAGTTCTTCCAAGTGGGTTCCAAAGCTCACTTTCTAAAACCGAGCCATTGAGGACACTGACTCGGTGGTTTCTGAAGAGGACCACTTAATGGCATTCAACCTGTCCAAAAGTGTCTGCCTTCCAGCCGATATGGCGCACCATGACGGCCTCACCGAGCTGCGTGCCATTCGTTCGGCTACAAAATCCATGGTTTTGGTAAGTTCTGTTTCCTAACCCCAAATTTCAATATCTTTTAGTTCGGTTTATCTGAAGACTGTACCGCTCCTTTTGCAGGCCCTGTAAAAGAATCATGTCGCACACAAGCGTGTGTTGGAACTTCGTAGGACCACTAAGGAGGCCCTGGCAGAGGTCAAAACAAAAACAGCCGAGCTAAAAGAGTCCAAACGGCAGATGACCGAGCTAGAGGCCGAAGTAACCAGGCTAACCGGTCTAGTTAATTCAGCCGAAGCAGAAAAATAGAAGGCTGCGGCCGAGCTGAAAGACAAGTACCTGCGCCAGCTTGCAAAGCTCGAGAAGAAGAAGGATGATGAGATCACCAAGCTAAAGGAGAATGTGAATGATGCCAAACTCCGGGGCTTCGAGGAGGGAGAGGCAACTTACACTCAATAATGCGAAGTCGCCAAAGATCTGTTCTTCAAGTGCGGATGGAGGGCGGCAATGTCACAGCTCGGTCATGGTCCGGAGACCGAGGTCTTCAATCCTCCTGCATATTATATATCGGGCTCCATGGCGGAGTATGCTGCTGCCCTGCAGAAGAAATTTCTTGAGGAAGGTAATGATGAAGACTTTGCTTCTGAGGACAACTCCCAGCCCGGTCGTCGATCTATCTCTCCAATTCCAGCGATTTCCAACCCCCCAGCACCTGTTTCAACTATTGTGGTGCCTCCAACTGAGCTAAACCAATGAGAGCTTGTTTCAACTGAGCCCAACCAAGAGGTTCTTGCCACAACCGATCTTCCTGCTGAGACCGGACTCAGAGTTGAGTCGGATGCTGATCTGGATGATCTCTTTGCTTGATTGTGTATTTCTCTTTTTGTTGGACAAAAATTTGTAACCGGGCTGAGTCCCCTACTATTGCACCTCTGTTTGTTTTGCTTCTGAATGAATGAAAAACCTTTCATCTTTCTGTTCGGTCTGTGCTATACCTGCATCCATTTTGTATACAGACATGCATTTTCCTGCCGAGGTAACTATCTTGGTCCTAAACTAGAAATATTATTATAGCTGCCAACCACTCTTTAGCCGAGATGCCTACCTCGGCTGAAGAGTACTAAGAGTTGGTTTAGTCCAGCTAACCTCATTTTAGCCGATATCCTTACTTCGGCTGAAGAGTACTAAGAGTTGGTTTAATCCAGCCAACCATGTTTTAGCCGACATCCTTACTTTGACTGAAGAGTACTAAGAGTTGGTTTTAATCCAGCTAACCACTCTTTAGTCGATATCCTTACTTCGGCTGAAGAGTACTAAGAGTTGGTTTAATCCAGCCAACCACTCTTTAGCCGATGTCCTTACTTCGGCTGAAGAGTACCAAGTGTTGGTTTAATCCAGCCAACCACTCTTTAGCCGATATCCTTACTTTGGCTGAAGAGTACTAAGTGTTGGTTTAATCCAGCCAACCTCTAAATTGGTTATTCCTGCCAATCTAGAATAAAGTGTTTGGTTATTCCGACCAAAACGTCCTGCAGCCTAGATCCTTATCCTGGGCTTAGGAGGGGTGTTGGTTTAATCCAGCCAACCTCTAAGTTGGTTTTTTCAGCCAACCTAGAGTAAAGTGTTTTGTTTATTCCGACCAAAATGTCCTGCAGCCTGGATCCTTATCCTGGGCTTAGGAGGGGTGTTGGTTTAATCCAGCCATCCTCTAAGTTGGTTTTTCCAGCCAACCTAGAGTAAAGTGTTTGGTTTATTTCGACCAAAACGTCCTGCAGTCTGGATCCTTATCCTGGGCTTAGGAGGGGTGTTGGTTTAATCCAGCCAACCTCTAAGTTGGTTTTTTCAGCCAACCTTGCTTTTAATGTCCCTAACTCACTAAAACAATCTCTCACAGAAGGAAATAATTATACTGAAAAGAAGCTACTTATTTTATTGAGAAAGGAAAAAATTACATATACTAAAAAGAAAAAGCTAAAAATAAAATAATTTGAGATTGACAGTATTCCATGGCCTGGGAATTGCCTTGTCGTCCTCATCTTTTAAGTGGTATGCCCCTTTGCCTGCTAATCCAACCACTTTGTATGGTCCTTCCCAATTGGGCCCTAACTTGCCATCTCCCGGAACCATGGTGTTTCCCAATACTTTGTGCAGCACCCAATCTCTGATCTTGAATTGCCTTGGATGCACTGTTTTTTTGTATTTCTTGGATAACTCTTGTTGGTACGAGGCAATGTAAACCAGTGCTCTTTCTCTTCTTTCTTTGGCCAGGTCGAGCTCTAATGCTATAGAGTCGGCATTTAAGTCTGGATCAAAATTTTCGCTTCGAATTGTGGGGAGACCGACTTCTAGTGCGATTACCGCTTCCATACCATAGGCTAAGGAAAATGGAGTTTCTCCTATTGACCGCCGTGGTGTGGTACGGTAAGCCCATAAAACAAGAGGGAGCTCTTCCGCCCATTTGCCTTTTGCTTTCTCTAACCTCTTTTTCAACCCATCCAAGACCACTTTGTTTGATGCTTCTGCCTGGCCATTTGCTTGGGGGTATGTCGGTGTAGAGTTGTAGAATTCTATCTTGTACTCCTCACAAAAGCCTCTAAAAATTTTACCGTCGAACTGAGTGCCATTATCTGATATTAGTGCCTTGGGTATGCCGAACCATGTAATGATATTCTGCCAGACAAACTTCTTCACATCTTTCTCTTTTATTGATGCTAGTGCTTCTGCTTCCACCCACTTTGTGCAGTAGTCTGTTGCTGCTAGAAAGAACTTCCTATTTCCGGGTGCTGTTAGAAGTGGTCCTACTATGTCCAAGCCCCACATTGCGAAGGGCCATGGGCTGGTCAATGGTAGGAGCTCTCTGGCTGGCTGCTGTATTTGGTGTGTGAACTTCTGACATTTCTCGCACTTCTTTACATACTTCTCTGAGTCTGCCTGCATGTATGGCCACCAGTATCCTTGCGAAATGGCTTTGTAAGCTAACGATCTTTCTCCTTGGTGGCTTCCGTACACTCTTTCGTGTATCTTGAACAAGAATGCTTCAACTTTGTTGGGATGAACACACTTTAGATAAGGTCCTGAGAATGACTTTTTGTACAATGCCATAGAAGGGGAGAGTCAAAATCGCTACGACTTTGCTCTAATTTTGTTGGCTTTTTTCTTCTCTTCCGGCAGTACGCCATTTTTTAAGAATGCTATGATGGGATCCATCCATGAAGGGCCTAGTTCGGCGCAACATACCTCTTCTGCTTCGGGGTCTTCAATGCTTGGTCTTGGTAGGTAGTCAATTAGCAGTGGGTGAGGGATGGATGTATCTTCCATTGAAGCAAATCCTGCTAGTTCGTCTACTCTGCTGTTTTTCTCCCTGCCAATCTGTTCTATCCTTACTACTTCAAATTTCTTGATCTCTGTTCTGACCAATTCTTGGTACTTGGCCATCCTGTCATCTTTTGTTTCGTAGTCGCCAGAAATTTGGTTTACCACCAGCTGTGAGTCGTTGTAGACCATTAGCTCGGTGGCCTTTATGTAGAATGCTAATTTGAGACCTACAAGAAGCGCTTCATATTCCGTTTCGTTGTTTGATGTTGGGAATTCAAGGTTGACTGCTTGCTCCACAACCAGGCCGTCTGGTGAGATGAGGACTATGCCAAGTCTTGCACCATGCCGGTTGGATGCTCCGTCCACAAAGAGCTTCCACATCTCTCCAACGAATAATTTCCAGCAAGTGGAGGGATTAGATGATGCCGTGGGGTCAAGAATGTTGCTGGTGTTTTCTTCAGGGTCCATACTTGTTGTCTGCTCCTCGCTATCTGATTGAGCCAAGTCTTTATTTGTTAGTGAGTCTTGGCTTGGTGTAGCATGGTTCGCTTCTGCCTTGCTCTCTTTACTCTGGTCTGCCTTGGGGTCCGGTTGAGTGTCCTGCACCAGGGGTTGCGCTATTTCGGCGTCAATTTCCATCCCTAGTTCGGTTGCATTAGTCAGGTCGACTGGGCAGATATGATGACTTCCAAGAGTAAATTCTGCGACAAAGTCTGCCAAAGCTTAGGCCTTATCGCGGTTCTGGGTTGGAACTTGATGTCGCATTGTCCCAACTCTACTGCCCACTTCAAGATTCGCCTAGAAAAGTTTGCCCTCTCAAACAAAGCTTTTAATGGGAAAGCTGTGAGGACGACTATGGTGTGGGCGTGAAAGTAGTGTGACAACTTCCTTGAGGCCATCATCAAGGCCAAGGCCAGTTTTTCCAGTGGCAAGTACCTTGTTTCGGCGCCCAGCAATGTCTTGCTGACAAAATAGCTTGGCAGATGTTGGATTCCTTCCGCACGGACCAACACTGCTCTAATTACGTGCTGAGAGACCGCCAGGTACAGGAAGAGTTCTTCTCCAGGTACTGGGGTGACAAGCAATGGTGGAGAAGACATGTATTCTTTCAATTTTTCCAGAACGCGGTCGCATTCTTCATCCCACTCGAACTTGGCTTTTAATGCTTGAAAAAATGGTCGTAATCTATCTGATGACCGGCTACTGAATCAGTTTAGTGCTGCTGCCATGCCGGTGAGATGCTGCACTTCTTTTACTGAGTTAGGCCTCTCCAGATCCTGAATTGCTTTGATCTAGGAGGGGTCTGCCTCTATACCCCGGTTGGTCACCAGGAAGCCCAGGAATTTGCCAGATCCTACACCGAACGCGCACTTAGATGCATTAAGGTGCAACTTGTGCCTCTTCAGAATCTGGAACATCTCACCTAGGTCCCTTAGATGGTCGTTCTCATCCTTGCTCTTGACCACCATGTCGTCGATGTAAGCCTCCATTGTTCTGCCTAACAACGGCTCAAACATCTTGGTGATCATTCTCTGGAATGTTGCCCCTGCGTTCTTTAGGCTAAAAGGCTTGACCTTGTAGCAATACAGTCCTCTTGGAGTTGTAAAGGATGTGACCTCCTGGTCTGGTTCGTACATGGCGATCTGATGGTAGCCTCTGTACATATCAAGAAAGCTAAGTCGGTTATGCCCCACCGTTAGGTTTACCAGTTGATCTATCCTCGGTAGGGGGAAGCTGTCCTTTGGACATGCTTTGTTGACTGTCTTATAGTCGACGCAGACCCGCCATTTGCCATTCTTCTTTGGCACCACGACTGTGTTGGAAATCCATCTGGGATAGTGCACCTCTCTGATAGCTCCTGCCTCTAGTAGATTTCCCACTTCTTCCGCTACTATCTCGGCGTGGTGGAGTGCCGATCTGTGAGTGTGCTGAATGATTGGTCTGGTGGATGGGTGGACATTGAGTTGGTGACAGATGAAGTTTGGATCAATGCCTGGCATGTCGTAGGGTGTCCAGGCGAACACTTCGATGTTAGAGGTCAAAAATTCCAAGACCTCCAATCTCTCAGTGCTGGACAAAGACGAACCGAGCAAAAAAAACTTATCTGGGTTCTTTTCATCTATTCTTACGTCTACCAAGTCTTCCACCGCTTTTTGATCAGCTGCTTTGCCTACATCTGCGAACAGTTCATTGCTCTCAGGTTCTTCCACCGAATGAACATATCCCTTGGCAGCGCGGCTGCCATTAATCGTGACAAAGCATTGCTTGGACATAATTTGGTTTCCAAAGACCTCTTCAACTACCCAGGCTTCGTTGGGGAATCGCATTACTTGATGGTAGGATGAAGCTACCGCTCGCATGGCATGCAGCCATGTTCTTCCCAAGATTATGTTGTAAGTGGAAGGGACCTTCAACACCCAAAATTCCACTTGTTTTGTCACGCTTCCTGCCCTGACTGGCAGGATAATTTTGCCGACTGGCCATTCTGGCATTGAGTTGAATCCGATCAAGGGGGATACAGTTGGGGCCAGGTCTTTGTCCTCCAATTTTAGTTGTTTGAAGGTGTCGTAGTACATGATCTCACATGAGCTACCTTGGTCTATCAAAATTTGCTTGACGCCGTAGTCTTTGATGCGGAGGGTGACGACCAGTGCATCGTTGTGAGGGCAATATATTCTTTCCAAGTCCTTGTCTGAAAAAGACATGACATTCGTGGCCTCTGTTCTCCCATTTTTTATGGTAGGTTGGGTGCGTAGTACCTCTCTTAAGTGCTCAGCCTTCTTTATCATGCCCCTAAGCTCGCATACGCGCTCAGGTTCGAATACTCCACGAATCACGTTGATCACGCCTTGGGGTGGGGGGTTGATTGGCATACCATTCGGGTGATCGTCATTCTGGGGGGCTGGCTGCGCCCCTCCTTCAATGTATTTTTCCAGGTGACCGGCTGCCACCAACTCCTCTAAATGCTGTCTCAATGGTGCACAATTTTCAGTGCGGTGCCCTTTTTCTTTATGAAAGGTGCACCGCGATCTTTCGTCGTAGTCTTTCTGAGCTTCTCCTAGCATGGCAGGCCATCTGATGAAAGGTTTATTGCGTATCTCGCTTAGGATCCGGTAGATTGGTTTTTTGAATACCGTGGTAATGGCAGTGCGGATTCTCAACCATCTTTTATCTTGGTCTTCTCTGTTGTCCCGCCTGCCTCATTCTTTTTTGTTCGGACGTTCTACTGCGTTAACCTTTGCCGCGGTCTTTTTATCTGGTACTGTGGTCGTGCTAGACTTTGATTTAGCACGAGCGCCATCTTCTTCTACCCGAATGTGTTGGTGCACTCTCTCCATTAAGGCCTCCATCGTGAGAGGCGGTGTCATAGTGATTGAGTCCCTTAGTCTGTTTCCGACTGGAAGGTCTCTTTTGTACTGTGCGATGGTGAGATTGGTGGGGCAGTCCCCAATCTGGTTGAAGGTCTCCCAGTAGCGGCTATTGTAGGATCTTAATGACTCTTTTTCGCCCATGTCGATGGAAAGCAGTTGATCAATTTCCACCGGGGTTTTGGTGTTCGTTCTGAACCTTGTTATGAACGCCTCCGCCAATTGCGCCCAGGAGGCTATGCCGCCTTTTGGAAGTTTTTCGAACCAAGTCAAGCCTAGGTCACCAAGGCTTGATGGGAAGAGGATGCACATCAAAGCCTCGTTTCGTCGATATACCGCCATAACCTGGCGGAAGTGGCTTAGGTGCATGTAAGGGTCTGTCTTCCCTTCGTACGTGGTAAATTTAGGCTGGATGAAGCCTGAGGGTAATGATGCGTTCTCAATCGCCGGAACGAACGGCGAGCTATGTAGTCTTACCAACGCTTTATCTGTTGGTTCGTAGGCAAGGTATGGTACTGGCATTCCAACCTCGACGCTTCCATGCGTCCGAGGAGCCAACCGCCGAAGGGCTGAAACTCTGTGCGGGTCGTGTGCCCTGGCATCCTCCTTCTGTCGCGCCATTTCTTCAAGCACGGTCCGTAAGTCGGATGATCTAGGCAACTCCGTTTGCCTGGATGATGATTGGTGCGTGTGTGAGGGCCGATAGGTACTTCCCTCAGTGTAAGACCTCAATGATCTCGTTCTCTCAGACTTGGAGTAACGAGTTTTGGAAGTCCTTGTTTGAGTGTCGCTTGTCCTGAGGCTTTTACTCTCTGCTTGCGATGGCGTGATATGCCTATCACGATCTTCAGAGTGGCGAGAAGGCGTATTGCCTTTGCGCCCCGCTCTCGTCGCTACTTCTTTTCCCTTGATCTGGTGCTTCATGGTCTCTATGTCCGCCGCCATCTTCCTTATCAGTTCATCTTGCTCTTTTACGCGATCCTCCAAAGCTTGAGGGTCGATTCTTTGCCTTTGCCTTTCAGGACTTTGTAAGCGAGAGCGACGGGGGTTGTTGTTCCGCCTCCCCCTAGTATCCCTCCAGGGATTCTATCGATGGGGCTCTAAGTCCGCCATAGGAGGGATAGAGGGCAATCCTTCGCGCCTCCCACCCCCCTCTGGGGTTTGTCCGTCGATGGCGGACTGCGGCAAATCTTCGTTGTGCGCCATTGCTTCTAAAGAGGGAAAGCTTGATCAAGAGGTTTTGTTCTAATCTGATGTTCCCACAGACGACGCCAATTGTACGAGAAAGAAATAAACCTTCTTGTATAATCCTGTTGATCAAGATTGCGCTCCTCCGTACGACGTCGCTTTACTCCTTGAAAATACAAACGTGAGCTAGCCGGCGGGTGTGTGCCGGATACCTCTCCGATGCCTAAGTCAGCAGAATAGACAAATAGACAAAAAGTTTTGTGTATTCGGGAATCTAAGTTGTATTACCTCTCCATAGGTGATGTTATGAGCTTTTATAGGTTCTGCGTGGCACAATCCTAGTAGGACTCTTACTCCACCATGTAGAGTCATCCTAGGAGTCATACTCCTGAAAGATAATGCTTATCCTTCTACACCCTCCTCACTGCTTAAACCAAGTGAGATGGTTTTGCTATGGTCGGATTCCAATACGACCGAGCTAACATGACCATGCTAAAGCCGCAGTCTAGACTGAGATAACTTTAGCTTAGCCCTTCCATTCATTGCTCTCACGTTGGTTTCTCCCATTGCTAACCATGGTATCTTCCGACCGGGATAACTTTGTGTGTGACGACCGAGCTTACCGTAAGCTTTTTGGGACCGGAGTAACTTAAAGCCTCATTTAGGACCGAAGTAACTTTAGGCCTCATTTCCACCGGAGTAACATTATGCCTCCTTTGAACCAGAATAACTTTATGCCTCCTTTGGACCGGAGTAACTTTATGGCCTTTTTACTCAGCCCTTTGTACTGTGGCCCATAACGGTCCATTACCCAGCTCAGCCCAATTTTCATATAAATTACTCTCTCAATTTATGAATGTGACCATAAATGGTTTTGAATGATTTGTGAATTTACATAAATGGAATTGAATGATTTATGGATGTGCCTAAGATGGCTTTTGAATGGTTTGCTTGCGAAGGCATATATTGTAAGAAAAATGCTAGGAATACTTACTAAAGTTTATGTGGGTCTCATACTTAGTGATAGTTGATCTTATCAATACACATGAGTGTATTAATAAAATTGTTAATAAATGTGTTAACATTCCTAACATTGTTGATATTGTAAATAAATTTAAATGTTCAAATATCTTCCATGCAACTTGGGTTCATATTGAATTCTATTAGAGTTATTTATCAGATCCATTCCAATTTTAAACAGATTTTCCGAGTTATTTAAACTTATTTCTCATACTCAAGTTGTTTTTTGAAAAAGTGTTATTAAAAAAAACATTGTTTGATTTTATTTCCATAAACTATTTTTTGGATTTTTTTTGAATAAAATATAAAATAATTTGATAAAAATAAACATCAAAAAGATAATTTTATATTTGAAGAAATTATTTCTAGTCTTCATCTTCAAAAGATAAAATTATATGAAAATGATGAGCATTTTTTTTCATCATATTAATTAATTAATTTTTAAAAAAAATTGAAAACAAGTTCTAAAATTCAAATCAAACAGAGCCACTACTTTGTGAACTTCAAACATGATTGCAAAGAAATGAAAAATAAGATCAAAACAACTCATTTATTTCCAATATAACTTGGGTTTGGTGAAAGACTCATAATTCTAACTACACCTCTTAAAAGTGATAAAAAAATCAAACCAAAAAAATCAGCCATACCAAAAACAAGTGTGTTTGATTGGACGGATTACATAAGGGGAGATTAGAATCCATCAGACTTGAATCTTGGGACTGTGAATCCTCTGAACTATTTGGTTGCATTGAATGTGTATCCCGTATTTATTTTTTTATGGGATTAGATGTCTAGAAATGATTATTTTTAGTAAATCAAATGTTTGGTTAGACGGACTTAATAGAATAAATGAGCAAAAGACTATTTTACCATTTTTCAATTGTTTACTAAGTAATAGTAATATTAAACATATCTTTGATATTTTAATTATTTTTAGATAGGTTAAATAAAAATTTATTTTAATTTATTTTTTACACAATTAAATAAATTTATTTTTTTTAAATTAAATAAATAAAATATCAATAAAAATATATCTTATTTTTTTAATTAAAATTTTAAATAAATTTATTTCAAAAAATAATAATAATTAAATAATGAAATTAAATCAAACATCTATTAAAATTTAAATAATGAAATTAAATAAAATATAAACAAAATTTTAAAATAAAACATCAACAAAAAATTAAATAAAATTATTTTATTTTTAAATTGAGACATTTAAATTTTATTGAATTTTACTAAATATAATACATAATTAAATAGTAGAGGATCAAAATGGTCATTTCACCACCTAATCCTAACAGTAAATTATCCCATGAGAATTGTCTCATACCCCTCGGACAATATAATCTCACATATGGGGGATAAGGAATCCGACCGGACTCTATGTCCAACAGACTAAAAAAAAAAACAAACGCCGAATTATCCACTTTCAATAGATTACAATCTAAATAATAAATAGTCCCCTTATCCCCAATCAAACGCACTCGAAAGGTATTGAGAGAGAGAGAGAGAGGAGGGAAAAGGAAAGAGAGAAGTAATTCCTAAGTTCATCTCCCAAAACCAACCCAGAATGCGGCAGCCAAAACAAAATCGAATAAACAGAGACAACATTCATCCCTAATGAACAAGTAAATGTTCTATTGAAATACATTTTGACAAATTGACATGAGATTTACAACCCTTAAATATTTCCTCACAAATCGCCAACCTTCCGGCTCCTATAATCTTTGTATTTCCCCCAAAAAACTTTAAAACATGCTTCAACTATACTACCAAACAATCTGTAAACCAGGAGTAAAGCATGAATGCAACGATAATACAACCTCATCATGCACACATGGTATCACAGTCGTATTGAATTTCTTTTGTTAATGAAGCGCCCCAAAAGCAAGTGTCACAAAACAAAACAACCCCTATGCATAAAATGGCCGTTACAAGAGTCTATCAGTCTATCCCAGAGCACTTGGGTACTCAGGATTTGCATTAGTGTTCAAGCACTCAACATTGGGTAGCAGATAGTTGGAGTACTTTGGAGCTGTCTTGCAATTTAATATACCTTTGTAGTATATAAATTGGTATAATTTAGGTCTCGTTTAGAAACAGACTATTTTAATAATTTTTTGATTTTTTACGAAAAGATATGCAAAAAAATAAAAAAAGTGATGTGACAATTTATAGTGACTTTTTAACTTTTTGATTAAAATGTACAATTGACAAACGAAGAAGGGATTCTGCCATCCATACGCTTGGTTCTTCAATTTTTTGGCCCAATAAAGGGATCAAACTAATTTGTTAAATGTTGAATGTGCTCTGTTGAAAAATGACTTTAGATATTAATTTTTTATTTTAGAAATTCAATAATACTGAATTCACAATCGATATTACCTTGTCTATTTTCTTAATATTAATAATAGATACAAACGGTCACTGGTTTGATTAAACAGTTTTCCCACAATCTGTAATGTTTGATTAGCCTTAGCCAACACTTGTTGAAGACTGTGATGCGAGCGAGCCCTTTCACATCTGCATTCGAACTCCAAGGATCTGATACTAGAGATGCGACACAGAGGTTGAAGTTATTGGTGCGCCTGCACGTCTGGCGAATCAAATTACTGTCTTTTTGTGAAGTTGAAGCAGAGGATTGGGTTGATGATGCTAGAAGGATGGCATGAAGGGAAAAAAAAAAAGACAGAACAACCTTTGACACATCATTTTCTGTAGAGAAAATGCTACTTAAGTTGATGATATTACCTTGTCTATTTTCTTAATATTAATAATAGATACAAAATGTGAGACTTTGGCCCATTGGGACATGTTATTTTAGTAATTTTTAAATTTTTTTAATTAAAATATGAGATAAAAAAATTAGTATGTTTAAAATGATTTTTTGATTTTTTACAAAAATATATACAAAAAGTAAAGAGAAAAATGAATTTTTGACTTTTTAATATAAGTTATAAGTTTTTAAAATTTTTTTAATAATTTTTTGATTTTTAAACTAAAATTGTTCCATGTCAAACGATGCTTTTGTATCTTCATAAATGATGGGGTGGATTTGAATGGCTGAAGCATAATTTTTTTATTTTGGGATAAATTACAAACACACATCCTGAGATTTACTTAAATTACAAATTACTCCTGTAATTCTAAAAATTACATTATGTCCTATAAAGTTTCTAATTTCATAACAAATAGATCATTCTATTAATAAATCATCAGATTAATTAATAGTTTTTAATAATATTAAAATTTTATTTCAATTAATAATTCAGATAATTTTATTATTGTATAGGTGAACAGTTAGAAATTTCACTTTTTAAATCAATTCTATTAAATAAAAAATTCTAACAGGGAGATATTTGTAGTTTTTCAAATTACAGAAGACAATTTATATTTTAAGCAAATCTGAAGAGGTGTATTTATAATTTATCTTTTTTTTTTTCCTTTTTTTCTTGATTTGTAAATGGATTTGAATGATTTGTGAATGTAACCATAATAAATAGCTTTCAATGATTTGTGAATGCACATAAATGACTTTGATTGATTTACGGATAATGCTACGCATCATGAAATAAATATCATGAAAAGTTTCATGAAACTAATCCAGGGTGATTGTATAACATACTGTGTGAGTGATTTTTCGATCACACTGCCAACTCAGTATTCAGCTAGAGAGTACTGGCAGAATAGATGGCACCTGTTTGACTTGCAACAGAAAGAGAAGATTCCGGCGGTAGTTCATCCACCCGGGGGCACTCCGACGATCAAGTCAGTATATCTCTTAAAGATAATCAATAGTGCTAAACTCACTGTTCTGAATATAAATTGCGTACCTTAGATCCATCGGGGGTGCCTTTCTTTTATAGTTACCTCAATCCTAGTCCCCATAGAAGCCTAGCTTCAATGGACTTCTGCTTAGTGCTTATACTGGATTCTCCAAGAGATAAAAATAAACTCCCTAAGAGTGTTATCCTTATCCACGCTAAAGTCCTTCCTCATTCTAGGACTCTTGTGCCTTATCCGTTTATCTCGGATTCCGATATCTTCAGAGATAACCTCGACCTTGCCGAGATAACCTCGGTGTCATGACCAGGACACGTGGCACCTCGGTTGACATGTCGGCGTCACCTTGGCCACGTGTTGGTACTCAGAAAATATATCCCCACAACTGCCCCCTAGGTTCTATTACCTCGGCATTCTGAGGTGATGGAACCTATACCAGAACTTCCGGTCAATATATCGGTTTAAAGTCTCTCAGCCGAGGTCATCATATAGGCCGACATGTCTCTTTAAAGATTAAAGATTCCAAGATGTCCTTCACGCGTATGAGCTGTCATGCAAAATAACCCCACCGTTTCAGCCACGCTTCTTTTCCTTACTGGATCGTACTCCGGACGCGTTTGCAAGTCGTCTTGCGCCTACATGCACTGTCTGACGTACTTGTTGTTCCAGGTGCATTAATTGCCCTTTTTGCCGCCGTTTTAAGTTTTGACAAAACTTGTTTCTTTTTCCCCCGTCTTTCCACTTTACTTTGTTTCAGAAGCTCTCTCTCTCTCTCTAGCCTTTTCAAATCTTCCATTGTTCCAAGCTTTCAAGCTCTGCTACCACCGTTGTTCACCTCCTCCGGTAAGACTCTTGTTACTCTTCCCCGCTGCTATCGTTCGTCTGACTTCGACAATCTCAACATCGGCTTCTTTTCTCTAGTAAGTCACCATTCCTCCTGGTTTTAGTTCTTGTTGTGCTCCAAGAAATTTTGCTTCATCATTAGTCGTCATTACTGTTTTACTCAAATATTTGATTCATGAATCATGCATCTGAGCGTATTTATTTCACAATTTTGTTTTTTGCTCATGTCTTGAATACTCGCACCGTTCACAACTTTTCTGCACTTTTGCCACTGTTCTTGACCTGTTACACCTGTCTTGTGTTTCTTGATGATCCTTCACTGTTCTTGACTCTGAATCGCATTCTTGCTTTTCTGTTTTCCAGATTCGTGCCTTCAATCTTCATTTCCACAGATCTAGGTTTGAGATTTGTTTGTAGAACCCACGATTTTTTTAGGAAAAACTGAAACTATTTCCACAAATTCTTACCCAGCAAATTTTTAGGTTTTTGCCGAGGTCCCAATAACCCTTTTAAAACACCTTCATTCTGAAACCCAGTTCCTCCTAGTTAGGCCGATATCATGGGTATGTGGAAACATAAGGTAGACACCCCGACCAAGTTAGATCACTTTAGGCGTGAGTTTGACATCCCTGCCAACGTCCATCTGAGGTTGGCTGGGAAGGAAGACTCTATCATGCCCACAGCTGATTCCATGCCCCTTTCCTGTTGTAGCTTTCATCGAGTGCGGACTTCGGCTCCCACTCAATATCCTTTTTCATGAGATCATCCATTATTATAAGTTGAACCCAATGCAGTTTGCCATCAACTCCTACCGAGTCATTAATGGCATCATAGCCTTAGCCATACAAGAAAACGTTAGGGTTACCTTAGCCGATATCCAGTATTGCTACACCATGTGTGGCCTCAAAAAAGACACGGGCTACATTTACTACCTCAAGCCGAGATCCACAGAATACAAAATCATAGCCGACCTCCCAGACTCCAACAAGGGAGCTGGAGATGATTACGTCATTACCTCGGGGAACTGGGAGTTTGCTCTAGATGAGGACCTCCATCTTTACCCTCTTCCTCGAACAGTTTTTGTAGAGGGCAATGGTAAGAGCCCTGTGTCCATATTAACTTGTTTGTTTTAAAGTCTTCAATACTTTATTTGTTTCTAATGTCTGCTTTTCTTCCAGCTCTTCCTCAGCCACCAAAACACTTCCGTCAATCTTTCTTTCCTAGCAAAGGCTTGAGGAAACTGTTAGATTTGCCAGTCCTTAAACGGAAGGCCCCTTTTCTACTCAATTTCATTCCTACCTACAAGTCAACTCTTCCCGACGTCCCCAAGAAGAAGAAGAAAAGCCTTTCTCCGCCTTCCGCTACAACTCCACAAGTTACCTCCACATCTCGGCCAGATCAAGGATCAGCTTCCGACCCAGCAGGTCAGCCGTCAACCTCGGCTCCATATCTGATCCTGCCATCTCAACACCAACGTCGGTGACGAACGGTTTTTGGTGTTGAAATGGGCCGTCAAAAAGCAGTTGCTAAGGACTTTTTGGCCAACATTCCTGATTTTGTTGATGCTCAATCAGCGCCAACCTAACCAAAGCTGATGACAAAAAAGATCAAGAAAGCTCAGCCAAAGGCAAAGGTGACTCAAATTGACACCGATGATACTTTGTCGATCTTGAAATTAGCTTCGAGCGAGAGAACTACATCTGCTGCCGAGAAGAGGGCAGCCGAGGCCCAACCATCTGAATCCCCAAAATCAAAAAGGTTGAGGTCATCTGCTGTAACCACATCGGGGTCTCGAAAGCAGGATTCCCCCTGGGCTCCTCAAATCACATTGGAGGATAAGCCAGTTAGGGCTAGCGACAGAGCTGATGATATCAATGTCGGCGTTGCCCTTAGTACTGCTCTGCTTCTTCCCGGCGATCTCGATCGAAACGCCGAGTTGAGTGAGTATGAGAACTACGCTCTGATGCTTCAGCGCTCTATCCAAGTGAATGTCTTTATTTGGTCATTTTTCTTTCTTTCTTGTACTTAGAAAATTTTCTAATAACTTTTGTCTTGTTCACTTTCAGGCCATCCAGCATACTCATTCCTTCTCAATACAATTCTTTGAGAACCGGAAAGAACTGGCCGATAAGAAGAGAGAAGTTGCCAGTCTGCAAAAGGCCAATAAAAGCTTGCAATCCAAGATGAAGACCTTGGAGGATCAAGCCGAGGCTGCTATCAAGGCCCAAAATATCGCCGAAGAAAAGGCAGAATCTGCCGAGGCCATTAAGAAGGTTCTTGAGGCCGAAAAGAGAGAGGCCGAAGAGAAGATGACCCAGGACCAGAAGGAACTTCAAGAAGCCCTGGCCACAAAAGCGGCCGAAGTCAAGTCCGCCGATGAGAAGGGCTATAACGAAGGGGTGGCCGATGTCACGACAGACTATGAAAAGCAAGTGAAGCAGGCATGCAACAAGGGTTTCACCCTAGGTTGGATGTCTCTTCTAAAAAAGCTTGAAGTCCCCGAGGACTCGTCCCTCAGGAATGCCGACGTCATTCCTCTTCCATTCCCTCCGTCCCCAACTCAATCCGGCGACGAATCTGAGTCTGAGGAGGAGACCTTGGTGAGGAAATCAAAGGAGGCTGCTGGGACCAAGTCTCCTTCTCTGAATGAGCAAGTCCTGGACTTGACTCAAGATGAGGAGGGTGATGAGGTTCCCCAGGAAGCTACCCTTGAGCAGGCATCATTGGACGTGCCTCTCGCTGACAAGAGCCTTGATCAAACCCTTCAAGAAATTGATGTTGAGCTTGTGGTCGAGAAGGTGGCCGAGATGTCCTCCCAGCAGTCTTCCGAGATCCAGACCCAGCCTGCTAATGATGCTGAAGAATCTTAATTTTGGCATCTTTTTCCTTTGTTTTTTTTTTGCCCTTTGTACTTCTTTGTTTTTGGGACAATGTAAACTCTGCATATGGCCGATATGCCTTCTTATGAATACAACTTCCTTCTTTCTTGGATGCTTGCATGTTTGTCTTTCTTTTATTGCTCTTGTATGATTCCATACTTAGAATATTTTGCATATCTTTAATATATACTTCAATCTTGTGCAACCTTCTCGGGTTGACACACCTCGGTTTTACAAACTGACAATTTATTTCGGCAAGTACCCAAGTACCTTTCTTGGCGCGACCTTGGTTTCAACTTGTAAATTTTTCATAAAATTTCAACAAGTGTTTAACCTTAGTCTAACTTCGACTTGTAAACTTGTTAAGTTTCAACAAGTGTTAGGCATAATCTCAGTTTAACTTCAACTTGTAAACTTTTTCCAAGTTTCAACAAGTGTTAAGCATGATCTCGGTTTAACTTCAACTTGTAAACTTTTCTCAAGTTCCAACAAGTGTTAAACATCATCTCGGTTTAACTTCAACTTGTAAACTTTTCTTAAACATCATCTCGGTTTAACTTCAACTTGTAAACTGTTCTCAAGTTTCAACAAGTGTTAAACATCATTTCGGTTTAACTTCAACTTGTAAACTTTTCTCAAGTTTCAATAAGTGTTAAACATCATCTCGGTTTAACTTCAACTTGTAAACTTTTCACAAGTTTCAACAAGTGTTAAACATCATCTCGGTTTAACTTCAACTTGTAAACTTTTCTCAAGTTTCAACAAGTGTTAAATATCATCTCGGTTTAACTTCAACTTGTAAACTTTTTAAGTTTCAACAAGTTTTAGAACCGCTTTCCAACTCTCTGCCCCCTAATGTGAACTTAAGTTCTACTTGGGTTCTCATTACGCATGTATTCTAGAAACATTGGCAAGTATCTTATCAGTCATAAACGTAGAAGAATTCTGGTAAAATTTTATTCATTACGTCGGCAAAAAACAAGGAAAATCTAATGATAGAAAAATTTCAGATTATAAGTATTCCAGGGTTTTGGCAACTCTTTGTCCTCATTATCTTCAAGACGATATGCCCTATTGCCCAATATCAAAGTGATTCTGTAGGGTCCTTCCCAATTTGGGCCAAGCTTGCCTTCCCTGGGATCCTTCTTGTTACCGGCGACTTTTCTCAAGACTAGGTCGCCGACTTGGAACTCCCTTGGGTTAACCCTTTTATTGTAAGCCCTGGCAAGCTGCTGCTGGTATGCTACTAGCTGAATTGCAGCTTTCTCCCTTCTTTCTTCTAAAAGATCCAGATCTCGGGCTAAGAGTACATCATTAGTCCCATTCTCTACTCCCTGGATTTTGATCCCTAGGATGCCGACCTTTAGTGGAATGACAACTTCTGTGCCATAAGTCATGGTGAAGGGTGATTCCCCTGTTGATCTTCTCGGCGTAGTCCAATATGCCAGAGTACACTTGGCAGTTCATCCACCCATTTTCCTTTCGCTGCTTGCAGCCTCTTCTTTATTCCATCCATGATAACTTTGTTGGATGCTTCTGCTTGTCCATTGCTTTGAGGAAATCTTGGGGTTGAAAAATAATTCTTGATCTTGAATTTTGCATAGAAGCTTTTGATTAGCTTGCTATCAAATTGTGTTCCGTTGTTGGCAACTATTGCTCTTGGAATCCCAAATCTGGTAATGATATTTCTCCATATGAAGTTCTTCATGTCTACATCTCGGATCTTGGCCAGGGGCTCAACTTCTATCCATTTGGTGAAGTAATCTGTTGCTACTAGCAAGTACTTCCTTTGTCCAGTTGCTTGGGGCAGTTGCCCAATGAGATCCATGCCCCATTGGGCAAACGGCCAAGGACTGGATACTGGGTTCTGGTCTGCTGCTGGTTGGTGTATTAGGGGTGCAAACCTTTGGCACTTTTCACACTTTTTCACATAGGCTTTTGCATCTCTTTGCATGTAAGGCCACCAATACCCCTGCGTAATGGCCCTATGAGCAAGTGATCTGCCCCCATCGTGGCTTCCACAAACTCCTTCATGTATTTCATATAAAAAATCTTCAACTTGTGAAGGATGTACACACCTCAAAAGGGGTCCAGTGAAGGATTTTCTGTAGAGATGTCCTTCTGCTGTCAGACTGAATCTTATCGACTTCAATCTGATCTTGTGTGCCTCTTTATGGTCATCTGGCAGCTTCCCTTCCTTTAAGAATGCTATAATTGCATCCATCCAACTTGGTCCCATATCCACACACATTGCTTCGTGCTCTGCGATCGGTGGTTCAATGCTTGGGCTCGACAGGTATTCGACCATTATCGCCCTTGCTTTTCTAGGTTGTATTGCACTAGCCAGATTGGCCAGTGCATCGGCGTGACTGTTATCATCTCGGCTAACCTGATGTAGTCGGCAATTCTGAAACAAGGCCACTAACCTATTGACTTCTTTTGCGTAGGTTGACATCCTTTCATCTCGGGCTGTAAACTCGCCCGTTGTCTGGTTGACTATGAACTGGGAGTCACAGAAGACTATCACTTTATCTGCTTCTGTTGCTACCTCTAGCTTTAGTCCTGCAATCAATGCTTCATACTCTATTTCATTGTTTGAGGCCTTGAACCCCAATCGAATGGACTGTTCCAATATCTCTCCATCTGGAGATACCAGTACTACTCCTGCCCCCGCTCCTTGTCGGTTTGAGTTCCCATTGACAAACAGTCGAAAGGAGTCGCCGATGTAAATGCTGCAGGGTCTGAGTTTTTCCTTTTTCCTTTGTTCTGTTGCATTTGGCTGGGCTTCTCCCTGCTTGCTTGGACATCGTTCACCTCGACTCAACGGAGCTCGATGTACGATGGATTCTGGTGTGAACTCGGCCACGAAGTCGGCCAAAACTTGGCCTTTGATTGTTGTTTTGGGTTTGTACTCCAAGTCATACTGCCCCAAGGCCACTGCCCACCTGGCTATTCTTCCTGTCAGGTCTCCTTGTTGCAGCAAGGACTTCAAGGGGTGTTCAGTTGGCACCACAATTTTATGGGCCTGGAAGTAATGGTTCAGTTTCTTTGAAGCCATTACTAACGCCGGTGCCAATTTCTCTAAGGGTAGATACCTTGTTTCTGCATCGGCCAGGGTTTTGTTTACATAGTAAATAGCCCTTTGCTCCCCTTTTTCTTCTCAGATTACCACTGCGCTTACTACGTTTTCTGAGACTGCTAAGTACAAAAACAACTCCTCCCCAGGTTCTGGATTTGAAAGAACTGGAGCTGTGGTCAAGTACTTCTTCAAGTCAGCCAGGGCGACCTCGCATTCTTCTATCCAAAAGAAATCTGTGACTTTCTTCACTAAGTTCAAGAAAGGTTTGCACTTGTCTGAGCTTCTGCTTATGAACCCATTCAGCGCTGTGGCCCTTCCAGTCAACATTTGTACTGTTTTGCTGACGTTGGGCTCTTCAATTCCAGGATGGCCTTAATCTGGTTTGGGCTGGCCTCAATGCCCCTTCTAGTCACCAGGTATCCCAAAAACTTACCAGATCCCACTCCAAATGCACATTTCGCTGCATTGAGTCGGAGCCGATATGTTTTAAGGATGTCAAAGACTACTTTCAAGTCGGCCAGATGACCTTTAGGTTCCTTAGTCTTCACGACCATGTCATCGATGTAAACTTCCACCGTTCTGCCAATCAGGTGTTTGAACATCTTGGTTGCCAGTCTTTGGTAAGTTGCTCCTGCGTTTTTCAACCCAAAAGGTATCACTCTGTAACAGTACAAACCTTTTGGGGTGATAAACGCAGTCTTCTCCTCATCTGGGGGATGCATGGCTATCTGATGGTATCCCTTTTAGGAATCCAAGAAGCTCATCCTTCCATGCCCCGAAGTGGCGTCTGCCAGGTGGTCAATTTTGGGTAGAGAAAAACTGTCTTTGGGACAGTATTTGTTCAGGCTGGTAAAGTCCACACAGACCCTCCATTTACCATTCTTTTTCTTCACCACGACTGTGTTTGATAGCTATGTCGAGTAATTTACCTCTCTAATGGCCATGGCCTCTAGAAGTCTGTCTACTTCCACTTCCACTGCTTCGACATTCAGTTTATAGCAAGTGACCTCGGGGTCAATGTTAGGCATTTCGTAAGGCGTCCAAGCAAACACCTCAATATTTGCTCTCAAAAAAGCTTCCAACTCTTTTTCCTCTTCTTCAGCTAAGCTCGAACCGAGAAGAAAGAAGCGTTCTTCATCCCTCTTTTGGATGAGGATTTTTTTCAGTGCTTCTTCACTCTTCTCGGCTGGCTCCTTGCCGACATACTCTAAGATCTCCACGTCTTCGTCTTCGATCTCTGCCTTCTCTGGTTCTCTTATCCTGCAGGTGGATTTCATTGCTGCCATTGAGCAATTCTTTGCCTGCAGCTGATCTCCTTTGACCTTCTCAATCCCATGCTCTGTTGGGAACTACAATAGTTGATGCAATGTTGAGGGAACAACCCTCATCGCATGCAACCACGGCCTTCCCAAGATGATATTGTAAGGGGAGGGTGTGTCGATTACAGTAAACTCTGTCTTTATCCTCATGGTGCCAGCCTGCACTTCCAAGCTCGTCGTTCCCAGTGGCCATGTCGGCTATTGAACCCAACCATTGGGCTATTGTATTGCTCCATATCATCTGGGTGAAGGCCAAGCTCCTTGTAACATCTGACGTACATGATGTCACAAGAGCTGCCTTGGTCGATTAAGATGCGCTTCACTTGGCATTCCCCAACCTGGAGGGATACTACCAAGGCATCGTTATGTGGATGCTGCACCATCTCAAGGTCGGCTTCAGTAAAGGACACTACTGGTCCTTGGCACTCCTCTGCCCGAAATCTCTTCTTCCTGACTTGGTAGACATGCTGTAGGTTTTTACCTTCTGGGTCTCCCCCCGAATCTCGTTTTCGTTGACCTTCGAGTGACTTACATTAATTACCCGAGGTCCTCCTGTTTGAGGTTGCTGTGCTGGGGGAGGTGGAGCTACTGTCGCCTGAGGCAAGTGTAGACACCCCATTTTTGACCGTCCTCAAGACTTGGACGTCACTGTTTGAACACACGGTGATCTTCCATGTTTGTGTTCGTTTGGAGTTCCCGGAGGTCTCGGCTCGCGTGCCTTGCCTCAGGATCTCCGAACTCGACCGTTTAGTGTCTGGTTTTGCACCAAACACTTGCATCTTGCCTTTGAGAGGCAGGGTGGGGCTTGTAGACCATCCCCACCCATCACCGGCAGTGGCTAGATGCCACCGGCTGGTTTTTGCTGCCACCGGCAATATAGTTTGCCGGCCGGCACTCTTTGTTGCCGGTCAGCACTCTTTTGTGCCGGTCGGCACTCTTTTTGGCCAAGATGGCATTTTTTTCCGGCCGATTGCTGTTCATCTGCTTTTGCAGATATTTTTGGACAGCTGTATTGCTTTTGCTCCCCTCCATACACGTGTATGGAGGGATCTCCCTCTTGCAAAGCTTGTCTTGTAAGCTTTACAAGAGGGATATAGAGGGAAGCTCTCTCTAAGGCAAGGAGAGAGGCTTTAGACATTTTTGAGAGAGAAAATACAGAGGAGAGCTCTGGTTTTCTAGGGTTAGGGTTAGACATACACAACCTATCTCTCTTTCCCTCTCATTTTGTTCACTAGGTGTTTTGTGCCTTACTATTGCACACAAACACCTAGTGTTTCACCTTCCTCTTGGAGCTGAGGTTCTAAGGAGTGTGTTTTGAAGTTTTGGTGTTGGATCCAAGCTCAAGGAGACCATTGGAGCATCTTTGTTGAAGAAGGCATCAAGGGTGAGAAACTAGTCCCTTTTTTCCCCATTTTTGCATCAATTTTCTACTAGTCTTAGAGCTGTTTTTGTGATTATTGTATAACATAAAAAAGTTCTATTTTTAAGCCCTCTTTATTGTTTATTAAGAGTGTTTTGTTGTTTGAGGGGTGTTGACCACCCTTAGGCCTCAAAAGGCCTCATTTTGAGCCATTTTGTGCTAGCTCCGGGATTTTGGTGTTGAGGTCTCTTCACCACTGAAATCTTGAGGGATTTTAGTGGTGAAGATGATGCTTTGAAGTCCTAAGAAGGAGAGGGCCACCCCCCTCTCCTTGTTGTCCTTGAAAAGGGCATATTTTGGCCTCTCAAGGAAGCCTATGCTTGAGTGTGTGTTGAGCATATTTGGTTCGTTTTTCATGCTTATATATCCATGATATAACATGATTTCAAGTTGGTTTTGGAACTTCATGCATATTTAGCATAGTTGCCATGTAATGCCTTATTTGTGCCTTAGGTTGTTAGCCTTGTTGGAGCATGTTTTAGGCTTGCATTTGTGAAGTTTATGTGCTTATTTTGCCATGTTTTAGCTCTGTCCATAGTCGTTTGGGTTGATCTTTGCATGCATTATATAGCTCCTTTGTATTTGGGCTTGTTGGCCTTGAGTAAGTGCATGTGTAGCATGCCATCTTTGCATTGTTTTGATGATTTGGAATCATCCTACATGCCATTTCAGTCCCATTTCCATGCTCGTTGGATTGCCTTGCATGTCTCTTTAATGCTTTGAAAGCATGTGTTGCAATGCTCCATGTTTCGGCCATGGTGTATGCCTTTGTATTTGCGCCACTTTGATGCCATCTAAGGAGTCCTTTGGCCTTGTTTTAACATGCTAAAAATCTGTTTTTGGTTGGTTAATGCATGCCATGTTTGGTTTTGTTAAAGTGTAGTTCAATGCCTCATTGATTTGCTTTGAACATTTAGGCCTTTTGGTGCATGCTTGGCTTGATTTGTTGCTTGGTTTGGCACCATGTGTTAGCATGATTTTAGAGCTTATAATGCATGCTAATTTGTCCATGTTTCCTTCTTTCAAGTGTGCTTGAATGTTGCTTGTTTTGTCCTTAAGTGTTGGCCCTTATGTGCATGTGTGTGTGCATGCCATTTAGCTCTCACTCTTTAGCACTTATTGGCTACTGTTTTAGGCCTTTTTAGAGTTGCTTAATTCATGTATAAGTCCATCTTGCCATCCATTTGCATTGCCATATGTATGCTTGCATGATTGCATAAGTGCCTTGCCATGTCATGTTGCATTCCTAGCTTGTATGCCTAGGTTGCATTGCATTTTGCATACATGCCTTGTTCCTTGAATTGGTGATAGGAATTGGGCCTAATTTGTTTGATTGGTTTGCATGCATTTGAAACCAAAGTTGCATGCTTGGTTCCTTGGACCATCATGCATGGAAATGCGTGATTGGTGGTCCGAGAACCGAGGCACATGTCCCTTTGAGTTATCACAATGATAAGAGACATGGTTGATGCATACATGCCTTGAAATATGCTGTCATGCCTTGTTTTGCCCTCTGTTGCTGTGAGTTGCAGGTTCTGCAGGAATACCCTGCCGACCGGCAGTGTAATGTGCCGACCGGCACCATTTTCTCTGCCGACAGCTTCAACTTTGTGCCAATGGCCATACAACACTGCCGGTGGAAATTTCATCTAGCCGGTGATGATCCCCTCTGTCCAAGGATGTAGTCCTGAGGTTTTGACAACCTCCAGAGGAGGAAAGGGAGGAAAACAGAGGCAGCTTGCGCATGGCGGCGCGCTTCTCGAGACGTTTTACTGTTTTCCTAAATTAGTTAATTTGTTAATTAATTAATTTGTAATATTTAATTAGCTTGCGTAGTTAATTAATTTGTAATATTTATTCGGTCCCTCCGAGCGAGGGCAAATCTGTAATAAGTGTGCGTGAGTGTGTGTATGTCTTCCAACCTCACGTCTTTCTTCCCTCTTATTTACCTGCTTACGATGGTAGATTAAGGCACGTTTAATTTAGCATACCTTATGCTATGCATGTGTGCATCCATGCATTTGTATTGCATGCATTAGGCTCGGTACATCACGCTAATTGCATCAATGCTTCAATTCCCAAACTGAACACGTGATAATTGTGCATTTTCACATGACATGTTTAGGATAGCCGAGCCTATTCTAGTAACACTCTGTATGCGATGCATTAGGCACTTCACATGGACTTGGATCATGCATGTTTGCTAACAAGTTCTTTGTTTTGGCACGGAGTACTATGTAAGTATTTCCGCTTTAGCATATCACATGAGTGTGAATGTTACCATGTCAGCATGCTTAACATGTGGCTAGATGCTTATGTGTTATAAACTGCCTGAATGCCTGTGGGTGAAGGTTGGATTGTTTGAGTTGGAAAAACTCGTTGAAATCCGTGTTTTAGCCTACTTGCGAGTAACAAATTCCAAAGCATTTTCAAAACAAACGGATATGCAATGTTTCTTTCCAAATTAGGCAATCTAGTCTATACTTGTTTGCTGCGCGCATAACATAGTAATTCTAGACTAATAAATGAAATAAGAACACATAACGTTTTCAAAATCGGATATCATGGTTAGTAGAGGCCGGTCTTTGGACCGGGCGAAAGGGGGTGCTCATAGCTGACCTTCCCCGATCGTACCCAAGCTCCCGAGCCGAGACAACTCCGGTGATGACGGACATGTGGCCTTCGGCACCGAGTCAGGGTTTCCTAAATTTCCCCATTTTAAAAATATTTAGGTGGCGACTCTGTATCTGGCAAAGCAGTCCATGTTTGGCACTACTTTTTCAAAAATCTGTTTCTCAAAACGATTTGCCAGATTTGGACTCTTTGGTTCAGATTAAGAACCGTGACACAAATCGAGTCCGAACTGTAGCGAGGTCCCCTCCCGCGGGCTTGTCTACAGTTTCTGGCGACTCTGCTGGGGAAATTTAGAGAGCTTGACTCCAACTTGTGATATCCTGTTTTGATCTCATTTATGTGTTTCTTTGCATTGCATGTGCATTGGTGCGCCTAGGAACACAGTGTTTGCCATCTGCCATTCCTGAACGGTTTGCCGGAGGCTTGTCTTGTCAAGGCATGTCCATAAGGCTGACCGGCTATGGGCTCTGACAGTATGGGAACACAAACCCCGGTTTGTCCGGGGCACCCCTTTTGACCATTCGACCTAGTGCATATTCGGAACCATAGTGACCATTCCAAGCTAGGACAGGTTGCTTACCCGATGCTAAGTTGTTTGAAAACCGCTGTGTGCGTAGTGAAACCCTAGTTCCTGACAAAATAGGACAGGGAAACCCTACCCCAACATAGGGGTGATTGAGCTCTCTTTTACTTGCTATGTGCTTTTAGAGTGTATCTCTACAGGAACGCATATACCAGTTTACGAGTTTGAGTATCGGGCCCGAAGGTACCAGAATCAGTATTGTTGAGAATCAGTTATCAGGAATCAGTTATCCGCGGGTATCAGATTCAGTATTTTGGGAACAGAAATCTGGGAACAGTGATCAGCAGTAGGGTACAATTGTTTGGCTACACTCGTGTTTGATCAGTTTGGGCTGAAATGCTGCCTATTTTTCTTTCAGTTCAGAGAGTTGTAGAGTTGATACAGAACAGCCAGTGTCTCCCCTTTGCTGAGGCAAGATTTATGGCGACACAAAGTTCAGAAGAAATTGTGGTTATGACAGCCGCACCGGACCAGGGGACCGCTCCGCAGAGTGAAGCCAGCATCAGTATGTCACACCCGCCCAGGATGCCCGTTGTGCACCCGGTTTGGGCTCCCCAGTTATACCAGGCTCGTGAGCCCACCACCTTTGAATTGATGGGAATGATAGGCGATCTCCAAAGGTCTGTGGCAGATCTCGCCTATGGAATGTCGACTTCACCGCCAGCGGCGCCGTATGCTGGGAATTTTGTACCACAGGAGCCCCCGCTACTGGGGCGGATTGTGATAGAGCTCAGCCAGCCAGAGGTGGCTTCCGGCTATAGCCACGACATGCCAGCACCAACCCCGACCCTTGATCAGGCTGAGGCCAGGGGAAAAGACAAGGCAAAGATAGATGCCGACCCCATTGAGCAACTGTTATGGGCAGTCGAGGCTCTGAAGGCCAGAGGGATGAACAAGCAACAAACATCTGCAATAGTGACCAAAGCTGTAGATGATGCTTTCCCCGCTCCAACCAAGGGCAGTTCAAGCCAGACAGAAAACCGGGATGGGCCCCGTCATGCCCAGACAATTCCAGTAGCTCCCACCCCTACACCGGGAAAGGTTCAGAAAGCCAAGGCAGCGCCAGCTGATCCTTTCGCCAGCGCATCTGGCAAGAATCCTCAAACTACAAAGTACCTGCCCCGAGGGCGCAGGGTCTTTCACGACCTCCACATGCCTTTGTCTAGGGCATTGCTGATATTGGCGAAGAATGGGCATCTTAAGCCTTTGGAGCCCCGGCCACTCCCGAAGAATCTCCCCACCACTCATGATGCTACCTTGTACTGCGCGTACCATCAACAGTCCGGTCACAGTACCGATGGGTGTTCCCGTCTTCGTCATGAAGTGCAGGATTTGATTGATAACAAGGTCATCCTACCACCTACCTCAGGCAAGCCCGTCACCACTCAGTTGTTGGATTTCGAGGGCTCAGATACTGCGAGTATGTAAAGTGAACCGCCAGCGGGCAACATTTGGTACATTTTTGATGAAGCGTCTGGCACGCATTTTTGAGTATCGGTGAAACCGAGTTTTGTAAATCTTGGCTTGGATGTCGAGTCAGTCTTTTGTTTTGAGTCTGTCTCTTTGTCTTGAGTCAGTCTTTTTTACTTAAGGGTCTGTCTTGTTGTATCGAGTCAGTCCCCGTTGTATATAATACCTGGTGATTCTGGGGTTGTTGTCCCGAACACCATTTTGTTTTGTAATTATCTGTTTTTGTTTTGAGTCTGTTTCTGCCAAGGGGCCAGTTGCACCAACAAAGCCGATCAAAACAGCTGTTGCTATCTCAACTTCATGCTTGCTTTCAGCATAAGGACCAGAGAATTTGAATGGGCTGACAGTACATCTCGCCTGCTCTCCTGTGTGCCAAACTCATTGCATTAACCTAAGTTTTTTAAAAAAAAAATAGACTTTTGAACACTGCGGTGATGAAAACGAAGAGGAAGGAATTCCTCGGGTTTTGTAAAATTTTGATCATTTTGAGAGAAAGAGAGGCGTGCTAAGCCTTTTTATGAATAAAGCCATGCTTGTCGGCGTGAGTACTGAGAAGGACCCTGGCCTGATCCAGATTGGTTCCACACTATCTTCGGCGCGAGCGATTCGTCGCCTTCTTAAAAACTTTCAAAAGCAAATGTTTTACGCGGCCCTGGGAAGACCTGTGTGGAATCGCTCTTGAGATTGCGCAGCCTAGGATCGCTCTCAACCTCAAGATTCAACCTATTTGTTTTCCGAGTTTGAACCCGTTCAGAATGTTCAGAATGTTCAATGGTCAACCGCCATATGAGGCCTGTGTGGCCAGATTCAAAGCAGCCCTCGAGCAAGAGGCACCAAAGTCAGATCAAGAAGATCAGATCAAAGGAAGCTTGTAAAGCTAGATCAGAAGCCCCCCCTCAAACTAGGGGCAAAAATGTCAGATATGCTCGAAGAGCTGAAGATGAGTCCTCTTGCAAATCAACAGCCACTCTCCTGGATACGGATGGCTTCGAAACCCTATAACCATTTGGCATGGACCAAGCTACACTTTTACCCTTGAGAGGCTCGCTGGGCCGAAAACCCGGAAGGGCGACCCAGGCAAAAGTTAGAGCAAGAAAAAGAAGAAAAAGAACAAAAAAAGAAAAAAGAAGAAAAAGAGAAAAAAGAGAAAGAAAAGAACAAAAAAAGAAAATCAATGAAAAGAAAAGAAATGAAAAGAATTGAAAAGAAAAGAAAAACAAAGCTCGCAAGGTCGAAAACCCGCATCGGGCGCCTTGGCAAAAGTTAGAGCCTAAAAAGGAGAGGTTAAATACCCGAGTGTACCTTAACCGGAACTACGTAAGGCTTGATTCCCATGTTTGGGATACGTAGGCAACTTCATCATGAAGTCCAGCCCCCAACGCTTTCATAAGCGTCTCAGTCCATGCAATGGTTTCGATTTCATCTCAAAGTCTGGTCGCCAACGCTCCCAAGGCGACTGTGTCCATATATGTGTTGTGATCGTCTTCGTCATCGCTGTGTCTGAGAGTTCGACCACCGCCAATGAAGACTGTCTGCGGACTGCTGCGGCACCATCCAAACAAGGGGCAACTTTCTGTTGCCACAAGCCGTCGTGAGACGCCATTCAAACTAGGGGCAACTTTCCGTTGCCTCCCCCCCCCTCTTCAAACCAGGGGCAATTTTCCATTGCCTCCGATCCGAGGTTGCGCGTCTCGAAGGGAAAGTTCTATGCTTGTTAAGCATCAGCTGTTTGAAAAATAGTTTTTGAAATTTTTTACTGAGGTTGACTATTTTCTCGAAAACTATTTCATTTTCCAAAATCGGACCATTGTTTTGGATCCAAAAAAGGAAAATTTTCAGTGCTTGCTGCCTGACTTGCACGGCTTTCAAATCGAAAATTGAACAAGTACGTTAATCCGACTCTCATTTTGATCAAAACCGTTTTAGTAGAAAGCAAAAACGAAGAATGGTTAAAATAATGAACTAGGGGCACAGTTGAGCCAGGCGTTCTGTCTTTCCCCCGTCATCAACGTACTTGCCAGAAGAGCACTCTGCCCGCCAGAAGAAATAGCTGTGAGCTAACGATGTTGAGCATGAACCCACAACTTCCTATTCATCCATCAATCACCCCGGGGAGGGATGAAAAATGAGAGATTGAAGAATAGAGAGGTGTAAGTTGAGAGAAAAGCGAGGAAAAAAGGGTTTTGAGAGAAAATCCGAGCTTGAGAGTCGAGTGATGTGAGGATCACAAATGAGAAAGGGTGGGAAACAATACCCAGATTGAACTGGCTCCTCGTGGTCCGAGGTCTCCCATCTTCGTTTACGCGTCTGTGTGTCGTGTCTCTTTCATTTGACGGTCTCGTCTTTTGTTTTGAGTCTCTCCCGAGCGTGCCTCGTTGTGTTTAGGTCGTGTACCTCTTTGTTTGAGTCCTCCCCGCTGTGTTCAGTGGTAGGCTCGATATCCCGGTTTGAAAAACCCTCATTCGATTTCAAAAATTGCTTATGCTCAGAATGCTGTGCCATTCTCTACATTTGAACGTGTCTAGACTCCAACCGGTTCCATCTTTGAGGTCCGTCCTGTCAGATTGGGCTGTTTGTTTGAGAATTGCCGTGTGCAGAATGAATCGAATGCTGTGTTATGGGCTGTATGCAGATTAATCCCCAGTAAAGCAAGGGCTGTGTGTCCAGAATCAGGCAGTGGGCTGCTTGGGTTATTTTGCTGTTGGCTGTTTAGTTATCTGATTATTACAGTGCAAATGTTCAATTTTCAGACAGCCAATCAGTTCCATTTACATTGAGGTGTAACATGATGAGATGCGATGCAATGCATGAAATGTGTAAATGTAAACACTTTTTCAGATAAAAGTCCGTTTCATTTCATTATCTTTTCAAATGTACAAGTTTTGGAAACAAAATCTGCCTGCGGCAGTACAAGGTAATCTATCTACCAACCAAAAAGAAAAGTACAAGAAAGAAAGAAAAGATAGCAAAAATCTGCATCTGTGTCAAGCACTCCGAAGGGCCGTCAGTCTGTCCTGGTCCTCTTCCTGGACGAGGGTCCAGGAGCATCATCAGCGTCGTCGTCAGAGCCCGAGCTAGAATCGCCTCCGGTCTCCTCCTCCGATGACCCTCCCTCCGCCTCTGACTCCTCGTCGTCGTCATCGTCCGGGACTGGAGCTCGCGAGCTACTCCCGACGTGAGTACGCCCTCCCCTGGTACGGGGAAATATCCGACCCTCCTCATCTCTCCCCCGAGCAGGGACAGAAGGTCTAGCTGGAGCACCTCCTGCCATGGGAATCTGGAAAGGGGGCTGAAAAGTTCACAAAAAGGGAAACGCATCAGTATGCCGTGAGCAGTTTAGCAATACAGAATGCAGAGTATGAGTACAGTGTATGAATGCCGTGGGCAGTCTATCAGTGCAGAATGCAGAGTGTGAGTACAGTGTATGAATGCCGTGAGCAGTTTATCAGTACAGAGTACGGTGCAGAATGCAGTGTTCAGATACTGTGAGATCAGTGTATCAGGTGTTGTGCCGTGCATCAGATTATGTAAAGCAGTGTATGAATGGTTTGAGGCCAATGTCAGAAGGACATACCGGTATGCTGTAGAGGGCTAGGAGATCAAATGTCCGCTGGAGCATCCCCATCATCGAGGCATTCATCGCCAACGACTGACGGGTGTACTCAGAAGAAGCCTGCAAAGGTATCAGATGCATTAGTATTCTGTGGAATATCAAGTAAACTGAAATGAATAACTGTACAAAATGCAGTAGGACATACCGGCGGTAAGTCGGGGACATCAATGAACTCGTGACCAGCCGGTGGAGGGGCAAAGGGGATCTGATAGGTCGACCCACCCTGCCCCTGGAAAGTCAGTACAGCGGGTAGGGCAGGCCAGCCAGCTCCTCGTCCTCCCCGCACTTCGCCCCTGCCACGGACCCGGGCCCTCCTCGAGGATCCAGCCCCTGCTCCCGCTCCGGCCCCAGCCGCCGATGCTACAGGCCTGGCCCCCTCTGCTCGCCGACCGCTCAAGGGACGCATCAGGTACGTCCGCACGTACTCCTGATAGTCGCCGGTGCCTCGGAAGCCGGCCTCCTCCCAGCCGATGGAGTAATCATCTAACTGCTCAGGGGTCAGCCCCTCGGTCTCCCTCATCTCTGCAGGAGGGTGAGCCGGGACTATCTGCTCAGGTAACCCGCAGGTCTGGCGTAGAAAACGCTCCCCCAGGTACCAAGCCCGACAGACCGGGCCCTCAAGCAAAATCCGGAAACGCGAGGTCTCCTCAGCACCAGGGAACCGACCCCGCATCGCCGACGGCAGCGAAGCCCATGGCCGCCATGTGATCTGAAAGTAACAGACAGTTTGTTATCTACTGTTATTGAAATATGCAGTAGGAAAGCGAAGCTAAATGAACTGAAAGTAAAGCATACCTCGGCCGGGGTGATGGTGTCGAAATATCGGCGGAAGAAGCCGAACGTCTCCCGTGGTCGCCGGGTACATCTCCCGTCGAAGCGACTCGAGAACGGGATAGCCGGAGGAGGCTCCGCAACTGGCACAGGTGCAAGCCTAGGGAAGTAGGCGTAAACCCACAACTGCAAAACAGATGTCAGTATGACCATCAGATAAAACAGGATATACAGAATAAAGCAGAATGTATGTGTGTGCCGTGTGTATAGCATACAGTGAGTGTAAAGCAGACCGCAGTGTGTGCAGTGTACTGAGTACAGAAAGTACGAGACAGAAGTGAAAAGCGGAGAAGAAATGTACCTCCCAAGCCCGCCAGTAACCTCCAAGCAGCTGGCCGCTGCCACGAGAAGCCGAGCTCATATATCCGTACAGGGTGGCCAGAGCAGCGCCGCCCCAATCGTAGTGCAGAATATCCCGGACGTCCACCAGTGCGCTGAGAAGGTAGAGAGGCACGGTGTTCGCCCGGTCGGCGAAGATAGTAGTCCCGAACAGGAACATGAGGAAGCCACGAGCATACCTCTCCTCGTCCTCCGGGGTCATCTGAGTCTCCTCCCCCAATGCGGGCTGGACCCGAAACTGTGTCTCGAACCAGGAGTATCGGACGAAGCCTGGACGAGCTAGTGGTGGGGCCACCCCCAGTAAATGGACCTGAGCGGCGGTCCACTCATCCATATCAGTGTCGAAAGGGATCGGATCACCCCCTACCCCGATGCCTGTGAGCATCGAGAAGTCATAAGGGGTCATCGTCATGTCCCCTGCAGCAGAAAAATGGAAAGAATCGGTGGTGTCCCACCATCTCTCCGCCAGAGCGGCAAGGAGAGGCCTGCATGTGGACAACCTAGAGAGCCCTCGGCAGAAGGTGCCGAAGCCCGCTCGGTCCACGATGCGCTGGACCGCATCAGGGAGCTCGTCATACCACTCCCGTGCACCAGTATTCCCATACCCGCGAATGGTATGGGAACCCTCCTGCAAACAGAAAATGACAATTGCAAGACGACATTCAAAATGCAGTTTTGAAAAGACAGATATGGCATGTATGCAAGTTTGTTAGATTCAGGCAGATACCGGGTGCCAGTGTGCTTGCAGTGAAATACGTGTGCTGCGTCAGCGTGTTTAGGTGTTTCAGAACAGATATAGCATATGTGCAAATCTAATAGATTCAGACAAATACTGGGTACCAGTGTGTGTGCAGTAGAATACAGTGTGTGCCGTGTGTTTGAGTGATTCAGGGCTAGTGCAGTGCGTGCGCATGTGTCAGTCTCAAGCAGATATCAGTTGTATGTATGTTTACAGTCAACTACGGTCTACGGCATATCAGATTTCAGCAGTTAGAGAGTACAACTAACTATGGCAGTTTTGTATCCTACATTGCGGAATGTAAAGCAGAAAGAAGAGAGTTACCTCGGAAGTGCCGAATGAAAGGTGGGAGGTAGGCTCACGTAGTAGTAGCTTAGGGGCCGCGTACCTCTCAAAGCTCCGAAACTGACGCAGGCCGTCTGGGGGCAGAACGTGGATCGCCGGCCGGTAGGTCGCCGGGTCGAACGGGCGCTCGCTCAGTGGTAAGAGCTCGACCCCGGGATCCATCTCATGGTCCGGGGGAGTCCCGCCACGTGGAATGTCGTCCGCCATGTAGAGAATGGTGTGGAAAAGGCCGGAAAAGGAAAACCGAGCCGGAATGTGAAGAGTCAACTGAAAAGTCAACTCCCGAGAGGGTCGGAAATGGCCGGGAAGGCCGGAATGTGAAGAGGCACGGAAATGAAGAGCAAAGTGAGGGGAACGAACCCCGAAAAGGCGAGAACGCCGAACGAGGCACCGAAACGAGAATGTGATCGGTGGAAAATGTCCGAAACGCGAAGAGGAACGCGAATCCGACGACAAAACGGGCGTAGAACGCGAAGAAACGGGCGAAAAATGAGAGAGAAGCACTCTAGAGAGAGAGAGCAAGGGTTTTCGGTGTGAGGAGAATGAGAAAATAGGGCATGAAGCCCTATTTTATAACACTCGAGGTGAAAAGACAAAACTGCCCCGCATCAGCAACTGTTTGCCGGTCGGCAATGTTTTGTGCCGGCCGGCACTTTTTTGTGCCGATAGAATTGTTTTTGTGCCGATGGCCAGCCGGTGGCCTCCCCATTCGGCCGGTGGGGTTCCCACAGCCTTGTTTAGGCCATTTGAGTTGTTTTGGGTCTTCATAGCTGAAGAAAGTGCAAGAAAGTGCATCTCCGACGTTCAACCGGCCTCCGTTTTGACCGCGGGCCGTGTCTCCAGTGCGTGGCACTCGAATTCGTGCAAGGTGTATCCTTTTTGTATCCTTTTTGAATTCAAAAGTTGCCCCATGTGTGTTGCACAAGTTCATCACACTACTTCGGTGCATTACATCGCGCTGTCGCGCGCCACACATTTGCATTGTTGTGCACGTGTTACATGCGTTGCAACACGCACCCCTTTGCATTGTCGTGCACATTTCTCATGCATCATCATTGCATTTCCATTCCATGCATTGTCATGCATTCCGGAATACGTGCGTTGTTGCGCATTCAAGCCCATTTACACTCCGTGTGGCATACATGTCACACTTGGCATCGCACTGTTTTGTGCATTTCAAACCTCGCGCTGTTCTGCGCACAGCACTGTTTTGTGCATTTCAAACCTCGCGCTATTCTGCGCACCGCACTGTTTTGTGCATTTCAAACTTCGCGCTGTTCTGCGCATCGCACTGTTTTGTGCATTTCAAGCCTCGCGCTGTTCTGCGCATCGCACTGTTTTGTGCGTTTCAAACCTCGCGCTGTTCTGCGCATCGCACTGTTTTGTGCATTTCAAAATTGTTCGCTCTGTTCTGCGCATCGCACTGTTTTGTGCATTTCAAACTTCGCGCTGTTCTGCGCATCGCACTGTTTTGTGCATTTCAAACCGTTGCACTGTTTTGTGCATTTCAAAATTGTTCGCGCTGTTCTGCGCATCGCACTGTTTTGTGCATTTTAATTTCGCGCTGTTTTGCGCATCTCATTGCATTTTGCATGCATTCCATCGCACTGTCCTGTGCACTCGCGTTGCCTAACGCATTGCGCTATTTTGCGCATCATACCGCCCGGTCTGGCGAGACCTTAAACACGCATGGTCTGGCGAGACCTTAAACACGTACGGTCTAGGAGACCTTAAATCCTTGGAAGGTGTGAGACCTTTAGTGTTCGCATTGTCGTACACTTCGAAAGCCGCGTGTTGTCGCGCATTTCATGCAACATGCATCACTTGCATCATTTGCATAACAAAAAAAAACATGCATTGTCATGCATACATTTTGCATTCCGGTCTAGGAGACCTTAAATCCTCTAAAGGTGCAATTCCTTTGGTGTTTGTCGTGCCCGAACGACTTTCGGTGGTCTGGTAAAGCCACCTGCCTATGTTTGCGATGAGTTCCTAGAAGACCAACTGGGACGGTGGAAACTAGAGTTCGAACGGCTTATGCCTAGAACGCAAAGGTTCGGGAGTTCCGAGACTAAAGTCTGGTTTAAATACCCAGGGGTTTACCCTCAGCTTGAAATCTGTATGGAAGCCCCATAGGTTGAGACGGCATGTCTACGCCTCAATTCTGGATACTGAACCAACCTAGTATATCACCCTGTTGGTAAGATAGGGAAAGTTGCAATCATAGCCATTGCATCATAGTGCATTGTCATGCATTTCCATTGTAGCTTGCATGCATCCATTGCATTTTCCCCAGTAGGTCGCATTGCACTGCATTGTCATGCATGTTGTAAATATCCACTCCATTGCATATTTGTAGATATTGCATTGTAGGTTACATGCATTCATTGCATCACCTTCCATCTATGGCTTACGCCTCTCCAAGTTGAGCTTGGTCTGGTATGTGCCCTTACTTTTCATGTTAAAACACAGTTCTGCATGTGTATCGCGCCGATTCCACGCTGATATGTTGGTTGAGGGTTGCGGCACCTTTTCTGTGTTACACATGGCTCGTACGTGTACATGCCTTTCCTAGGCAAGATTTGGTTTGGCTTGTATGCCATATCCATTGTATCAATATCCACTCCATTGCATATTTGTAAATATTGCATTGTAGATTGCATGCATTAATTGCATCACCTTCCGCCTTTGGCTTGCGCCTTTCCAGGTTGGGCTTGGTCTGGTATGTGCCCTTACTTTTCATGTTAAAACACAGTTCTGTATGTGTATCGCGCCGATTCCACGTTGATATGTTGGTTGAGGGTTGCGGCACCTTTTCTGTGTTACACATGGCTTGTATGTGTACATACCTTTCCTAGGCAAGATTTGGTTTGGCCTGCGTGCCATATTCATGTATTACATTGTAGTGTAATTTTTGCATCCGGCATTAGGATCATTGTCCTTTCTCCAGCGGGTCGTTTCCCCACTTATGTCAATTCCACCCAATACTTGTTCTTGCGTCTGTCTACAATACTCATAGTTCAGTTGACCGTTCTATGGTAGACAGACTTGTTACCTCCATCAATCTATTTGACATAGGTGTGGTTTCGAACCGTTCGTGATTGGATCACGATCCAAATGCTTTGCATGTAGCTCGCATTGTCTCAAATACATTGCATCTTCATTTGCATTGTTTATACATTGTTTTGTATATATTGCATATCGTCTTGCATCCATTTTGCATTGTCATGCATGTTGTTAACAATATTGTACCTGTTAAGTTTGTTTTCTTTTCAGGCACGATATTGTATGTACGGTTCATTTGAGGCTGGTGCAACCAGACGAGCCGCACAGGTATTGTATCTCCCGAGTGAGACGTATTGAGAATTCCATAATTCTCTTACATCATTTCTGCATTGTAGTGTAGTTTGGTATGCTAGCTTAAAATTGTCGCATGTTTGCTTCATTACAGCTTTCTTTGCATGATCATAAGTTATGCTCGGCTCCGTGCATTGTCTTGCATTTTGCCCCTGCCTCCGGGCGCATATCTTATTTGTCTTGTATGTTTGTCTAAGTCTTCGGCCTTGTCAAAAATGGGTCGTCTCTGGGCTTTGACATTCACTCCCGTCATTGTTATGACTTTCGAGTTCTGTCAAAGAGGGGCAACTGTAGACACCCCATTTTTGACCGTCCTCAAGACTTGGACGTCACTGTTTGAACACACGGTGATCTTCCATGTTTGTGTTCGTTTGGAGTTCCCGGAGGTCTCGGCTCGCGTGCCTTGCCTCAGGATCTCCGAACTCGACCGTTTAGTGTCTGGTTTTGCACCAAACACTTGCATCTTGCCTTTGAGAGGCAGGGTGGGGCTTGTAGACCATCCCCACCCATCACCGGCAGTGGCTAGATGCCACCGGCTGGTTTTTGCTGCCACCGGCAATATAGTTTGGCGGCCGGCACTCTTTGTTGCCGGTCAGCACTCTTTTGTGCCGGTCGGCACTCTTTTTGGCCAAGATGGCATTTTTTGCCGGCCGATTGCTGTTCATCTGCTTTTGCAGATATTTTTGGACAGCTGTATTGCTTTTGCTCCCCTCCATACACGTGTATGGAGGGATCTCCCTCTTGCAAAGCTTGTCTTGTAAGCTTTACAAGAGGGATATAGAGGGAAGCTCTCTCTAAGGCAAGGAGAGAGGCTTTAGACATTTTTGAGAGAGAAAATACATAGGAGAGCTCTGGTTTTCTAGGGTTAGGGTTAGACATACACAACCTATCTCTCTTTCCCTCTCATTTTGTTCACTAGGTGTTTTGTGCCTTACTATTGCACACAAACACCTAGTGTTTCACCTTCCTCTTGGAGCTGAGGTTCTAAGGAGTGTGTTTTGAAGTTTTGGTGTTGGATCCAAGCTTAAGGAGACCATTGGAGCATCTTTGTTGAAGAAGGCATCAAGGGTGAGAAACTAGTCCCTTTTTCCCCCATTTTTGCATCAATTTTCTACTAGTCTTAGAGCTGTTTTTGTGATTATTGTATAACATAAAAAAGTTCTATTTTTAAGCCCTCTTTATTGTTTATTAAGAGTGTTTTTTTGTTTGAGGGGTGTTGACCACCCTTAGGCCTCAAAAGGCCTCATTTTGAGCCATTTTGTGCTAGCTCCGGGATTTTGGTGTTGAGGTCTCTTCACCACTGAAATCTTGAGGGATTTTAGTGGTGAAGATGATGCTTTGAAGTCCTAAGAAGGAGAGGGCCACCCCCCTCTCCTTGTTGTCCTTGAAAAGGGCATATTTTGGCCTCTCAAGGAAGCCTATGCTTGAGTGTGTGTTGAGCATATTTGGTTTGTTTTTCATGCTTATATATCCATGATATAACATGATTTCAAGTTGGTTTTGGAACTTCATGCATATTTAGCATAGTTTCCATGTAATGTCTTATTTGTGCCTTAATGTGCCTTAGGTTGTTAGCCTTGTTGGAGCATGTTTTAGGCTTGCATTTGTGAAGTTTATGTGCTTATTTTGCCATGTTTTAGCTCTGTCCATAGTCGTTTGGGTTGATCTTTGCATGCATTATATAGCTCCTTTGTATTTGGGCTTGTTGGCCTTGAGTAAGTGCATGTGTAGCATGCCATCTTTGCATTGTTTTGATGATTTGGAATCATCCTACATGCCATTTCAGTCCCATTTCCATGCTCGTTGGATTGCCTTGCATGTCTCTTTAATGCTTTGAAAGCATGTGTTGCAATGCTCCATGTTTCGGCCATGGTGTATGCCTTTGTATTTGGGCCACTTAGATGCCATCTAAGGAGTCCTTTGGCCTTGTTTTAACATGCTAAAAATCTGTTTTTGGTTGGTTAATGCATGCCATGTTTGGTTTTGTTAAAGTGTAGTTCAATGCCTCATTGATTTGCTTTGAACATTTAGGCCTTTTGGTGCATGCTTGGCTTGATTTGTTGCTTGGTTTGGCACCATGTGTTAGCATGATTTTAGAGCTTATAATGCATGCTAATTTGTCCATGTTTCCTTCTTTCAAGTGTGCTTGAATGTTGCTTGTTTTGTGCTTAAGTGTTGGCCCTTATGTGCATGTGTGTGTGCATGCCATTTAGCTCTCACTCTTTAGCACTTATTGGCTACTGTTTTAGGCCTTTTTAGAGTTGCTTAATTCATGTATAAGTCCATCTTGCCATCCATTTGCATTGCCATATGTATGCTTGCATGATTGCATAAGTGCCTTGCCATGTCATGTTGCATTCCTAGCTTGTATGCCTAGGTTGCATTGCATTTTGCATACATGCCTTGTTCCTTGAATTGGTGATAGGAATTGGGCCTAATTTGTTTGATTGGTTTGCATGCATTTGAAACCAAAGTTACATGCTTGGTTCCTTGGACCATCATGCATGGAAATGCGTGATTGGTGATCCGAGAACCGAGGCACATTGTAGACACCCCATTTTTGACCGACCTTGAGACTCAGACGTCACCAGTTGAGTACTTGGTGATATTGCATAATGTGCTCGTTCAGAAGTTTCAGAGTCGCGGCTGCGAGCCCCGCCTCCGGACTTCCGGACCTTCTTCGGTGCCTTGCCTCGGTTTGCGAACCAGACTCGGTTTTCTCTGTTTCTTTTCCTAAGGGGAGGGAGAGGTCCCGTAGACCATCTCTCAATGTCCGTAGGCTACATTTGGTGGCCGTAGGCCATTTTGCCCATTTCGGAGTCCGGTTCCCGGTTTTCGGAGCCGTCAGCCCGTGTGCCTCGGTTCGGGACCGCCTAACCATCTCCGTTTGCTCTGATTTTTGGCATACATCTTATTTTCTCCCTTTTGAGGGACACTGGGGTCTGAGAAACCCACTTCGTGGCCGAACGCCACTTTCGGTGTTTAACGGGCAGTTTCCGAGGCCCCGAACTGCGTGTTTTGGCCCCCGAACATTCGTTTTGCATCGGTTTTCGTTCATTTTTGGCAGGTACCTCTGTTTTATCACCAGGAAGGTCACTGAAGGGTGGGAGGCTAGTAATTGTTGCAGCAACCAGTTATCTCTCCTCCGGAGCCTCCCGGCGCCCGTTTTTCCAACTTCCGGGCTAATGTTGAACACCCTGGGGTTAGTGTTGCCAACTTTCAACCACATATTTGTGATCTACACACCTGGGAGGACCCTAAAAACCCATGGCCGGCCAGTAATTGTAAAATTACTTTTTTACCCCTCTCTTCCGGGCCAATGTTGAACACCCTGGGGTTAGTGTTGCCAATTTTCAACCACATATTTGTGATCTACACACTTGGGAGGATCCTAAAAGTTTATGGCCGACCATTAATTTTTCTTTCCATTTTTGCCCCTCCTCTTCTGGGCCAATGTTGAACACCCTGGAGTCACTGTTGCCAACCCCAAACCACATATATGTGATCTACACACATGGGAGGACACCAAAAGTTGGTGGGAGGCCAGTAATTTTGCCGAAAAGCCAACTTCTTTTTGGTCAAAAGTGGTTCAGCATGAATCCGGGAAGGAGAAAAAGCTGCGCGGCTTCACCGAAACGGGCGTAACTCTTTGCACAAGAGGAATTAAGATATGAGGCCACCACCATTGTAAAGCTTACTTCCGGGGCTTCATTTTGCACTCACGAATCTCCCAAGTCCAAGTCCGGGGGGGAGAGATGTGGTTGGTTGAAGTCCGCTTGGACTGAATCTGCGCGGCTTCACGGAAAAGGGCATAACGTTTTCTACATGAGGAATTTTAATGCAAGGTTTGCGCCATTGGAAAGCTAACTTCTGGGGCTTCATCCTAGGGGGTGACCGGCCATTTTTTCTGGCCGGCCGGCCATTTTTTTCTTTGACCTAGCCGGCCGGCTATGTTAAGTGGCTGGCCGGCCATCTGCAGAAAAAGTAACTGGCCGGCCTGCTTCTTCAGGTTGAGTGCATTCCAGCTGTGCCTTGGTTTTCCCCCCAAAAATATCTACATCCGGGGCCCCTTTTGAAAGAAGAAAAAGGCTCATTTTTCACTACACTTTAGAAGAGGCTCTTCTCTCTCTCTCTTAAATTTTGCTGGCCTCCCAACTCAAGAAAAGGGGTTACAAGGCTTGCTTGGAGGAGATACATACATAACACCCCATTTCCTTCAAGTTTTGGGTTCCATTTCTTCATCATCTTCAAGCTCTACCACCACCCTTCCATTCCAGAAGCAAGGGGAAGAATTCCAGGAGCTTAGAGTCACCAAATCTGGTCCAAGAAGCAACAAAAGTGTTGGTCTTCAAAGGTAAGTCCAATTTCCCTCTTTTCTAGCTCATTCTTGCACCATCTCTAAGCCATACATGCTTATTAATTTGAGCTCCGACCAAAACTGAAAAGGGGCCTATTTTGAGCTCATCTTCACTTTTCATTAAGGGCTCAACCCTGTTTGAGCCCTCCATAATACACTTGCTTCATTGATCCTCTTATATGTCATGATTTTGCATACTATTTTTGGCCCATGAGAAATTTATTTTCGAGCATGTTGTAAACTGATATTAGGCTTATTTTGAGCCCCTCTTCAACATTGAAGAAGGGCTCAACCCCATTTGGGGTTTCCATGTTATACCTACCTTTATACTCCTCTTTTCTTCCCCATTCTTGCATGCAATGGCAGCCTACCATGCTTTTGTTTTTGGCCATTTTACAGTTCTGTAAAAGTTCTTATTTTGGTCCATACTTCATGTTTAATTTAGGTCCTTTCATGGTTTGGGGTCTCCATAGGTCACTTCATGTTATATCTCTCTTTTATTCCCCATTCTTGCATGTTTAGTTAGCCTACCATGCTTTTGTTTTTGGCCATTTTACAGTTCTGGAAAAGTGCTTATTTTGGTCCATTCTACATGTTTTATTAAGGGTCTTTGGCTGTTTGGTGATTATTTTGTATACCTCATGTTATAGCCACTTTTGAGCCTTATTTTGCATCACATTTCTATCATGTTTGTATACTGATTTGAGGTCTTCCATATACTGTAAATATTCATATTTTTGGTCCTTCTTCAATGTTGTAGAAGGAAAATTTTCAGTTTGGGTTTTGCTTATATCACTTGCTTCATTACCCCTCTTTTGGCCCCTATTCTTGCATGCCATTTTTGCCATACCTATGCTTGCTGTTTGGCCATGTTTATAACTGTGAAAGTGCATATTTTGGGACTTTCTAGCTTCTGTCTTTGCATTGCATGTCCATATTGTGCATGTTTGGCATAGCTATAGGCCATTTCGGGTGCCTAAATTCGCCTTTCGGGACAATTCCATGCATTTCATGTCATTTCGCCTCATTTCGGGACTGTTTTCCCCCATATTTTACTGCTGAAATTCCATTAGAATGATTGCTATCCATTCCATGTCATTTCATCGCATTCTGTCATTGCCTCGGTTTGCGTGCCCGTGTGCACGCATTTCGAGGCACTTCATTTTCTGCCATCGGCATCTTATGTGAGTGCGGCTGAGGCTCTCTCATGTTAGTATAAGTCCATACTTCATTTTCCATGTCATTTGCATTGCGTATGCATTGCCTCGGTTTGCGTGCCCGTGTGCACGCATTTCGAGGCACTTCATTTTCTGCCATCGGCATCTTATGTGAGTGCGGCTGAGGCTCTCTCATGTTAGTATAAGTCCATACTTCATTTTCCATGTCATTTGCATTGCGTCTGCATTGCCTCAGTTTGCGTGCCCGTGTGCACGCATTTCGAGGCACTTCATTTTCACCCATCGACATCTTATGTGAGTGCGGCTGAGGCTCTCTCATGTTAGTATAAGTCCATACTTCATTTTCCATGTCATTTGCATTGCGTATGCATTGCCTCGGTTTGCGTGCCCGTGTGCACGCATTTCGAGGCACTTCATTTTCTGCCATCGGCATCTTATGTGAGTGCGGCTGAGGCTCTCTCATGTTAGTATAAGTCCATACTTCATTTTTCATGTCATTTGCATTGCGTATGCATTGCCTCAGTTTGCGTGGCCGTGTGCACGCATTTCAAGGCACTTCATTTTCACCCGCCGGCATCCTATGTGAGTGCGGCTGAGGCTCTCTCATGTTAGTATAAGTCCATACTTCATTTTCCATGTCATTTGCATTGCGTATGCATTGCCTCGGTTTGCGTGCCCGTGTGCACGCATTTCGAGGCACTTCATTTTTTGCCATCGGCATCTTATGTGAGTGCGGCTGAGGCTCTCTCATGTTAGTATAAGTCCATACTTCATTTTCCATGCCATTTCATTGCATTCTGTCACTGCCTCGGTTTGCGTGCCCGTGTGCACGCATTTCGAGGCACTCCATTTTTATCCGACGGCATCCTATGTGAGTGTGGCTGAGGCTCACTCATGTTGGTATAAGCCCATATCATGTTTCCATGTCATTACATTGCATTTTGTCACCGCCTCGGTTTGCGTGCCCGTGTGCACGCATTTCGAGGCACTCCTTTTTTTACCCGCCGGCATCCTATGTGAGTGTGGCTGAGGCTCACTCATGTTGGTATAAGCCCATTTGTCATTTTCATGTTATTCGCCTTGTTTCTGCCATCGCCTCGGTTTGCGTGTCCATGTGCACGCATTTCGAGGCACCTCACTTTCATAGCATTTTGCCATTGCCTCGGTTCGCGTGCCCGTGTACACGCATTTCGATGCACCTCACTTTCATAGCATTTTGCCATTGCCTCGGTTCGCGTGCCCATGTGCATGTATTTCGAGGCACCTCACTTTCATAGCATTTTGCCATTTTCTCAGTTTGCGTGCCCGTGTGCACGCATTTCGAGGCATCTCATTTTCATTACATAACATATTATTTTCTCGGTTTGCGTGCCCGCGTGCACATATTTCGAGACACATGTCATTTTCTCGGTTTGCGTACCCGCGTGCACGTATTTCGAGACACATATCATCGCCTCAGTTTGCGTGCCCGCGTGCACGTATTTCGAGACACATATCATTTTCTCGGTTTGTGTGCCCGCGTGCACGTATTTCGAGACACATATCATTTTCTCGGTTTGCGTGCCCGCGTGTATGTATTTCGAGACACATATCATTTTCTCGGTTTGCGTGCCCGCATGCACGTATTTCGAGGCACCTCATTTTCATAGCACTCTGCCATTTTCTCAGTTTGCGCGCCCGTGTGCACGCATTTCGAGACATCTCATTTTCATAGCATTGTGCATGCTAGGCTGTATCTTAGTCGCATTTCATCCATATCATGCATATTGCATTATGTCCGGAATAGGAGTTAGCCCGGGCACGGGAAACGAGGTACATTTCGTACTCCGAGTGACGGAATGTGTCTCAATTCCCCCAGTCACCGACACTCCGGATTGTCCATGATGGAGTTAGGTTTTAGCTGTAGTTTCATGTGCATTCATCCTATATTGAGTTGTGCATTTCGACTCCTCGGCCATCATGCCTCGGTATGCGTGATTGGTGGCACGAGGATCGAGACATGCATATATCTGTGCAAATACATTGCTATGCCCCTTTCCTGCTCTCTGTTGCAGCAAAACCAGGAATCAGCAACCTTTTGGGGCTTGGCACGCATTTCAAGAACAGGTGTAAACAGAGGCTAATTGGGGCATTCCGGTGGATTTCCGCGCAAGACAATCCGGACATGCATCATCCATCAGAAGCAAGGCAGTCCCTGGCTTGCACGCCAGTTTTATTTGCTTTCTTAGTTAATTCATTAATTAATTAGGATTCTGTAATATTCTCATATTCGGACTGTAATATTTGGACTGTAATATTCTTTTATTTGGGACTGTATATTTATTGGGACCCTCTGCGCGAGGGCCACAACTGTAATAAGTGTGCGTGTGTATGTTGTATGTCTTCCAACCCCACGTCTTTCTCCCTTTTATTTATCCGCTTTTGATGGTTAGATTAGGGCATGTTTAAATTAGCATACAGTATGACAGCATGTTTGCATCATTCATCTGTATTGCATGCACCGAGCTCGACGCATCATACTAACTGCATTGTACTTTCAATTTCAAAGTTGAATACATGATAGTTGTAGCATTTCATATACCATCTTAGAATAGCCGAGCCTGCTATAGTTGCATTCTGCATGTGTCACATTAGGCATTTCTGTATATTTAGGATCATGCATGATTTCTAATAAATTCCTATTTTGGCTTGGAGTACTCGGTAAGTTTTATGCTTTAGCATCCTTACATGTGTGTGAGTGACTGCCATGAATAGCATGCTTACCATGAGGCTATGTGCTTATCTGATATATCTGCCTGAATGCCAGTGGGTGAAGGTTGGGTTACTTAAATTGGAATAAATCATCAAATGTTTCAAGCCTGCCTGCGGGTAGCAAACCATTTTCAAAAACAAACATGAAATGTTTCGTTCCAATTCAGGCGACCCGGTCTACATTTGTATGCTGTGTGCATCATATAGTAACCTAGGCTAATAAACCGGAATAAGAACTCACAATGTTTTCAAAAATTGATATCATGGTTAGTAGAGGCCGGTCTATGATCGGGCGAGCGGGGGTGCTCACGAAGTGACCTTCCCCAATCGTACCCAAGTTCCCGAGCCGAGGCAACTTTGGTGATGACGGACACGTGGCCTTTTGGCACCGAGTCAGGGTTTCCTAAATTTCCCAAAATAAAATATTTAGGTGGCGACTCTGTATCTGGCAAAGCAATCCATGTTTGGCACTACTTTTTCAAAAATCAGTTTCTCAAAATGATTTGCCGGATTTGGACTCTTTGGTTCAGATTAGGAACCGTGACAATTTGAGAGTCCTGAGCTGTAGTGACCCCAAAATGAACAGAACGGGAGCCAACCCTCCCGGGGCGTTCGGGGACGTCTACAGTTTCTGGCGACTCTGCTGGGGATTTAGAGAACTTGATTCGAACTCATGATATCTGTTTTTGACTACACTTGTGTGCTTCTTTGCATTGCATTTGCATTGGTGCGCCTAGGACACCATGTTTGCCATCTGCTATTCCTGAACGGTTTGCCGGAGGCTTGTCTTGTCAAGGCATGACCATAAGGCTGATCGGTTGTGGGCTCTGCCAGTATGGGAACACAAACCCCGATTTTACCGGGGCACCCTCTTTGACCATTCGACCTAGTGCATATTCGGATCCATAGTGACCATTCCAAACTAAGACAGGTTGCTTACCCGTTTATAGGTTGTTTGAAACTGCTGCGTGCGTAATGAAACCCTAGCTCCTGACAAAATAGGACAGGGAAACCCTACCCCAACATAGGGGTGTTTTTTCTCTCACTCATCTGTTATGTGCTTTAGAGTGCGTCTCTACAGGAATGCATGTATCAGTGTATGAGTTTGGGCATCAGGCCTGCGGGCATCAATCAGTATCTGGGAATCAGTTTTGCCTGAGGGTATCAATTCACCGGCAGAATTTTGGGCAGAATTCAATAGAGAGCACACTCATTCAACTATGCTCATATCTGTTCAGGTGAAATCAGGCTGAGATGCTGCACGTTTTCTCTTTTGCTAGGGTAATCCTGGAACTATAGCTTCAGAAGGCTCCGATATCCCCCGGGTACATTGGATCCGTGTTGATAGACTTTGTCAGGTCAGAAATTCAGTTCAAAGGCAAATCAGTGTTCCTTCGCTGAGGTAAGACAAAGGAGGGCCAGATAGGGTTCATTTTGTTCATCTGATCCGACAGTCACCAGTCACATCATCAGCAGACTCGCGATGACGCAAAATTCGGAAGAAATTATGGTTATGGCAGCCGCATCAGACCAAGGAATCACATTGCGGGGTGATACCGATGTTGGAGTGCTACACCCACCCAGGTCACTTGCCGCACATCCGATCTGGGAACCCCAGTTATTTCAAACCCGTGAACCCACTACTTCTGAGCTAAAAAGAATGATCGAAGACCTTCAAAGAACTGTGACGGATCTAGCTTCTGGGACATTGGCTCCATCATCGACCACAGCACATGCCAGGAGTTTCACGACAAAAAGCTCCCCAATCTTGGGACGGGCTGCATTTGAAGAAGGCCGATCCCTTGACCAAGCGGGGGGAAGTGGTGAAAACAAGATAGGGACGGACATGAATCCCCATGAACATCTTCTGTTGGCTGTTGAGGCTTTGAAAGCCGAGGGACTGAACAAAGAGCAAGTGCTCGCGGTTGTTGCAAAAACTGTGGACGACACTTTTGCCACTCAGAATGAGAGCATTTTGAATCAAGGGGCAAGCCGGGAGAAGGGTCTTTGTATCAGAAACGTTCCTTTCAGTTATAATCCTGCACTCGGGAGAGATCAACAAACCAGGCAAGCACCTGCCAATCCCTTTACTGGTGCGTCCAGCAAAAATCCACAAACCTCGAAGTATCTACCCCGAGGTCAAAGAGTCTTCCATGCTCTCTATATGCCTTTGTCCAAAGCTCTCCAAATCCTTGTTGGACAAGGCCATCTCAAACCCCTTGAGCCTCGGCCTCTCCCGAACCTTCTTCCGGCTACACATGATACTACCCAGTACTGCGCGTACCATCAACAAACTGGCCATACTACCAACGCCTGCTTCCGTCTTCGCCATGAAGTACAGGATCTATTTGACAATGGGGTCATCCCCGCGCCAGGTCCTGCAAAGTCTATCGGCACTTGATCAGTGAATTTGTAGGGGATAATGTGATGTGATTGGAGGGATGAACCACCTGCGAGCAGCGCTCAGTTTACTCCAGATATGGTGGATGGCATGCACTGTTTTGAGCATTGGCGAATGCCGGTTTTCGACTCGGGTATTGGGTCAGTCTTGTTGTTTTGTTTTGAGTCTGTTTTTTTGTTTTGAGTCAGTTTCTTTTTTATTTTGGATCTGTCTTGTTGTATCGAGTCAGTCCTGTTGTACAGGAGTCGGGTGATTCCGGGGGGTGTTACCTCGGGCGTCACCATTTTGTTTTGTGTTTGTCTTTTCGTTTTGTTTTGAGTCTGTTTCTGCTAGGGAGCCAGTTGTACCAACAGATTTGAATGAAACAGCAGTAATTTTTGCACTTCTATGTTCGCTTCTGCCGTGTGCTAGTTGTGACGGAATCTGAATGAAATGGCAGTACATTCCACCTGCTCTCTTCTGCACCCCAAAATCATTGCATTTGACCTAAGTTTTTCAAAACTTTTTGAACACTGCGGTGAAAACGAAGAGGAAGGAATTCCTCGGGATTCGCAAAACTTTGATCATTTGAGAGAAAGAGAGGCATGCTAAGCCCTTAATGAATGAAATCATGCTTGTTAGCGTGAGTACTGAGAAGGACCCTGGCTTGATCCAGACTGGTTTCACACTACCTTCAGCGCGAGCGATTCGTCGCTTTCTTAAAAACTTTCAAAAACAAAATGTTTTGCGCGGTCTTGCGAAGACCTGTGTGGAATCGCTCTTGAGATTGTGCAGCCTAGGATCGCTCTCAGCCTCGAGACTCAACTCCTTCGCTTCCAAACCTTGAACTTGGAATCAGAAGGTTCGACGGTCAACTACGATGTGAGGCCTGTGTGGCTAGATTTGAAGCAGCTCTCGAACAAGAGGCACCAAAGTCAGGTCAAGAAGATCAGATCTGATCAGAAGAAGCTTACAAAGCAAAGCAGCAGCCATTCTCCTGGATTCAGATGACTCCAGGATCTCAAAACCATTTGGCATGGACTTGTTATACTTTTACCCTTGAGAGGCTCGCTGGGCCGAAAACCCGGAAGGGCGACCCAGGCAAAAGTTAGAGCAAGAGAAAAATACAAAAAAAAGAAGAAGCAAAAAATGCAAAAAGAAAAAAAGAGAACAAAAAAGAAAGATGCAAAGAAAAGAACGAAAAAAAAATCAAAAAAAGGAAAAAGAAATGAAAAGAATTGAAAAGAAAAGAAGAACAAAGCTCGCAAGGTCGAAAACCCGCAACGGGCGCCTTGGCAAAAGTTAGAGCCTAAATAGGAGAGGTTAATACCCGAGTGTACCTTAACCCTGAACTACGTGAGGCTTGATTCCCATCTTTGGGATACGTAGGCAACTTCATTCTGAAGTCCAGTCGTAAAACACTTCAAACTCAATCATGTCCATGTAATGGTTCTGATAATCTTTGCCTTCTCTATATCTGAGAGTCTGGTTGCGTTCGTCGCTCTGAGGACTGACTACAATACACTACGGTGCCATTCAGACAAGGGGCAACTTTCTGTTGCCATTCAATGCACCGCGGTGTCATTCAAACAAGGGGCAACTTTCCGTTGCCATTCAATGCGCTGCGGTGCTATCCAAACAAGGGGCAACTTTCCGTTGCCATTCAGAACGCCGCAGTGTCATTTCAAACAAGGGGCAACATTCCGTTGCCATGCAGTGTCCTTCAGACAAGGGGCAATTTTCCATTGCCATGGATCCGAGGTTGCGCATCTCAAGAGTAGGTCCCATGCTCGTTGAGCAGTGGTCGTTTGCAAAAATAGTTTTTGAGAATTTTTACTGAGGTTGACTAATCTTCTCGAAAAGTATTCCATTTTCAAAACTGGACCATTTCTTGGACCCAAAAAAGGAAAACTCTCAGTGCTCACTGCCTAACTTGCATGATTTTAAATCAGAAAATTGAACAAGTATGTTGATCTAACTCTCATTTTGGTCAAATTTTTTTTTTAGGAGAAAACTAAAACTAAAAAATGGTCAAAATGATGAACTACGGGCACAGTTAAGTCAGGCTTCCTGTCTTTTCCCCATTGTCAACATACTTGCCAGAAAGGCCACTCTACCCGCCAAAAAAGGGGATGACCGAAGTTAACAACAAAGGGCAGAAAGCTCTCTCATCCTCCAAGCAGTGAAGTATCAAGCCGAGTGCGAAGCACGAATTGGAATGGATCGAGATGCTCCATTCCCTCATCCGGCGCATCGACAGAGGTCACCGAAGGAAATAGCCGCGAGCTGATTATGTTGGGCATGAGCCCGCAACTTCCTGTTCATCCATCAACCACCCAGGGGAGGGATGAAAAATGAGAGATTGAAGAATAGAGAGATGTGTGATGAGAGAAAAAGTGAGAAAAGGGCTTTTTCAGAAAAATAGAGCTTGAGGGCCGAGTGATGCGAGGATCACAAATGAGAGAGGGTGGGGAACACTACCCGGTGAAACAGGCTCCCTGTGCGCGTCTGAGTGTCGTGTCTTTTTGTTTTATCTCGATTCTTGTTTTGAGTCGTTTCGAGTGTTACTCGATGTGTCTAGGTTGTGTGCCTTTTATTTCCTTGTTGAGTTGTTTTGCTGCGTTCAGTCATAGGCTCAATACTTGGTCGAAAGCTCATCTCTGAATTTCAAGAACAAAATCGTTTTGTGCTCCGAGTGCCATGCCATTCTCTACATTTGTACAAAACAAGATTCATTCTTTCATAAAACCGCAGGGTTCAACCTAGGTCATGTGAGAACAGTAGAACCAGGACCTATCTGAAGCTATATATGGTTCCGGACTGCAAAGCAAAAGCAAAAGTGGAAATGTCGAGCATCTGAGTTTGTTTCAACTTCAGTAAGTTCCGAGACTACATTCCGTGATGTATACCTCTTTAAGTCTTGCCAAAGCTCCGAAGTATGAGTGTGCCTCTACCTCAAGCTCAAGATCAAGTCTGCTTCAAGCCAGAATGGCGATCAAGTGCTCTCCCTGAGTACCATTCCCTGCCAGAGGCATCTTGGCTGTGTTCGCAATGAGTTCCTAGGAGACCAACTGCGACGGTGGAAACTAGAGTTCGAATGGCTGATGCCTAGAACGTAAAGGTTCGGGATTTCCGAGACTAAAGTCTGGTTTAAATACCCAGAGGCATGTCCTCGACTTGAAATCTGTATGGAAGCCCCATAGGTTGAGATAGCATGTATGCACCTCAATTCTGGATACTGAACCAACCTAGTCTGTCACCCCGTTGGAGAATAGGGAAAGTTGTGAATATGATCAGGAAGAAAGGCAACATCCAAAGTGTTCTACGTGAAGAACCCTTGTCAGTATTTCAGAGCCTTTGTACTGTGAGATGAAGGTAAGTGTTCGAAGAGCACAGGGGAAAATCCCTATCGGAGCAGAGCGGTTCACCGCCACTCACCTCTTGAGGCGCTTTCGAAAGTGCTGTTTTGTCCATTTATTGCTTTCCTTAAGCATCATGCATTGTAATGCATTGTACCTATCAAGTTTCTTTCTCATTTCATGCACAATATTGTATGTACGGTTCATTCAAAGAAGTTCCGTTTTAAGATCATTTATTTAGTGTATCAATCACACTTCATTCATTTAGTATATCAATCATACTTTGTTCACTTAGTGCATCTATCACACTTTGTGCTCACCTTTTTGTGTATCAATCACATGTTCGCTCTGTGTATCTATCACACATGCACACTGTATTCGCAGTGAGAATTCCATAATTTTCTTACATCCTTTCTGCACGAGGTGTAGTTTGGCTCGAGTTTACTTGCTTGCCTAGCATTCGCTTAAAATGTTGCATTTATTTCGCATAATTGCTTCATTACAGCTCTCTTTGCATAATCATGAGTTCAAATTGGCTTCGCGTAGCGTATAAGTCCACTCTTCAACTTGGCTTCGCGTAGCGTATAAGTCCACTCTTCAATTTGGCTTCGCGTAGCGTATAAGTCCACTCTTCAGCTTGGCTTCGCGTAGCGTATAAGTCCACTCTTCAACTTGGCTTCACGTAGCGTATAAGTCCACTCTTCAATTTGGCTTCGCGTAGCGTATAAGTCCACTCTTCAACTTGGCTTCGCGTAGCGTATAAGTCCACTCGTCAAATCGGCTTCGCGTAGCGTATAAGTCCAACTTTCAAACCGGCTTCGCGTAGCGTATAAGTCCACTCGTCAAACCGGCTTCGCGTAGCGTATAAGTCCACTCGTCAAATCGGCTTCGCGTAGCGTATAAGTCCAACTTTCAAACCGGCTTCGCGTAGCGTATAAGTCCACTCGTCAAATCGGCTTCGCGTAGCGTATAAGTCCAACTTTCAAAATCGGCTTCGCGTAGCGTATAAGTCCAACTTTCAAACCGGCTTCGCGTAGCGTATAAGTCCACTCGTCAAACCGGCTTCGCGTAGCGAATAAGTCCAATCTTCGAAATCTTCTTGCATATCATTTTCATTTTGCCCCCTGCCTGCGGGCACGTCTCTGTTTATCTTGTATGTTTGTCTAAGTCTTCGGTCTTGTCAAAAATGGGTCATCTCTGGGCTTTGACATTCACTCCCGTCACTTGTGACTTCCGAGTTCTGTCAAAGAGGGGCAACTGTAGACACCCCATTTTTGACCGACCTTGAGACTCAGACGTCACCAGTTGAGTACTTGGTGATATTGCATAATGTGCTCGTTCAGAAGTTTCAGAGTCGCGGCTGCGAGCCCCGCCTCCGGACTTCCGGACCTTCTTCGGTGCCTTGCCTCGGTTTGCGAACCAGACTCGGTTTTCTCTGTTTCTTTTCCTAAGGGGAGGGAGAGGTCCCGTAGACCATCTCTCAATGTCCGTAGGCTACATTTGGTGGCCGTAGGCCATTTTGCCCATTTCGGAGTCCGGTTCCCGGTTTTCGGAGCCGTCAGCCCGTGTGCCTCGGTTCGGGACCGCCTAACCATCTCCGTTTGCTCTGATTTTTGGCATACATCTTATTTTCTCCCTTTTGAGGGACACTGGGGTCTGAGAAACCCACTTCGTGGCCGAACGCCACTTTCGGTGTTTAACGGGCAGTTTCCGAGGCCCCGAACTGCGTGTTTTGGCCCCCGAACATTCGTTTTGCATCGGTTTTCGTTCATTTTTGGCAGGTACCTCTGTTTTATCACCAGGAAGGTCACTGAAGGGTGGGAGGCTAGTAATTGTTGCAGCAACCAGTTATCTCTCCTCCGGAGCCTCCCGGCGCCTGTTTTTCCAACTTCCGGGCTAATGTTGAACACCCTGGGGTTAGTGTTGCCAACTTTCAACCACATATTTGTGATCTACACACCTGGGAGGACCCTAAAAACCCATGGCCGGCCAGTAATTGTAAAATTACTTTTTTACCCCTCTCTTCCGGGCCAATGTTGAACACCCTGGGGTTAGTGTTGCCAATTTTCAACCACATATTTGTGATCTACACACTTGGGAGGATCCTAAAAGTTTATGGCCGGCCATTAATTTTTCTTTCCATTTTTGCCCCTCCTCTTCTGGGCCAATGTTGAACACCCTGGAGTCACTGTTGCCAACCCCAAACCACATATATGTGATCTACACACATGGGAGGACACCAAAAGTTGGTGGGAGGCCAGTAATTTTGCCGAAAAGCCAACTTCTTTTTGGTCAAAAGTGGTTCAACATGAATCCGGGAAGGAGAAAAAGCTGCGCGGCTTCACCGAAATGGGCGTAACTCTTTGCACAAGAGGAATTAAGATATGAGGCCACCACCATTGTAAAGCTTACTTCCGGGGCTTCATTTTGTACTCACGAATCTCCCAAGTCCAAGTCCGGGGGGGAGAGATGTGGTTGGTTGAAGTCCGCTTGGACTGAATCTGCGCGGCTTCACGGAAAAGGGCATAACCTTTTCTACATGAGGAATTTTAATGCAAGGTTTGCGCCATTGGAAAGCTAACTTCTGGGGCTTCATCCTAAGGGGTGACCGGCCATTTTTTCTGGCCGGCCGGCCGTTTTTTTCTTTGACCTAGCCGGCCGGCTATGTTAAGTGGCTGGCCGGCCATCTGCAGAAAAAGTAACTGGCCGTCCTGCTTCTTCAGGTTGAGTGCATTCCAGCTGTGCCTTGGTTTTCCCCCCAAAAATATCTACATCCGGGGCCCCTTTTGAAAGAAGAAAAAGGCTCATTTTTCACTACACTTTAGAAGAGGCTCTTCTCTCTCTCTCTTAAATTTTGCTGGCCTCCCAACTCAAGAAAAGGGGTTACAAGGCTTGCTTGGAGGAGATACATACATAACACCCCATTTCCTTCAAGTTTTGGGTTCCATTTCTTCATCATCTTCAAGCTCTACCACCACCCTTCCATTCCAGCAGCAAGGGGAAGAATTCCAGCAGCTTAGAGTCACCAAATCTGGTCCAAGAAGCAACAAAAGTGTTGGTCTTCAAAGGTAAGTCCAATTTCCCTCTTTTCTAGCTCATTCTTGCACCATCTCTAAGCCATACATGCTTATTAATTTGAGCTCCGACCAAAACTGAAAAGGAGCCTATTTTGAGCTCATCTTCACTTTTCATTAAGGGCTCAACCCTGTTTGAGCCCTCCATAATACACTTGCTTCATTGATCCTCTTATATGTCATGATTTTGCATACTATTTTTGGCCCATGAGAAATTTATTTTCGAGCATGTTGTAAACTGATATTAGGCTTATTTTGAGCCCCTCTTCAACATTGAAGAAGGGCTCAACCCCATTTGGGGTTTCCATGTTATACCTACCTTTATACTCCTCTTTTCTTCCCCATTCTTGCATGCAATGGCAGCCTACCATGCTTTTGTTTTTGGCCATTTTACAGTTCTGTAAAAGTTCTTATTTTGGTCCATACTTCATGTTTAATTTAGGTCCTTTCATGGTTTGGGGTCTCCATAGGTCACTTCATGTTATATCTCTATTTTATTCCCCATTCTTGCATGTTTAGTTAGCCTACCATGCTTTTGTTTTTGGCCATTTTACAGTTCTGGAAAAGTGCTTATTTTGGTCCATTCTACATGTTTTATTAAGGGTCTTTGGCTGTTTGGTGATTATTTTGTATACCTCATGTTATAGCCACTTTTGAGCCTTATTTTGCATCACATTTCTATCATGTTTGTATACTGATTTGAGGTCTGCCATATACTGTAAATATTCATATTTTTGGTCCTTCTTCAATGTTGTAGAAGGAAATGTTTCAGTTTGGGTTTTGCTTATATCACTTGCTTCATTACCCCTCTTTTGGCCCCTATTCTTGCATGCCATTTTTGCCATACCTATGCTTGCTGTTTGGCCATGTTTATAACTGTGAACGTGCATCTTTTGGGACTGTCTAGCTTCTGTCTTTGCATTGCATGTCCATATTGTGCATGTTTGGCATAGCTATAGGTCATTTCGGGTGCCTAAATTCGCCTTTCGGGACAATTCCATGCATTTCATGTCATTTCGCCTCATTTCGGGACTGTTTTCCCCCATATTTTACTGCTGAAATTCCATTAGAATGATTGCTATCCATTCCATGTCATTTCATCGCATTCTGTCATTGCCTCGGTTTGCGTGCCCGTGTGCACGCATTTCGAGGCACTTCATTTTCTGCCATCGGCATCTTATGTGAGTGCGGCTGAGGCTCTCTCATGTTAGTATAAGTCCATACTTCATTTTCCATGTCATTTGCATTGCGTATGCATTGCCTCGGTTTGCGTGCCCGTGTGCACGCATTTCGAGGCACTTCATTTTCTGCCATCGGCATCTTATGTGAGTGCGGCTGAGGCTCTCTCATGTTAGTATAAGTCCATACTTCATTTTCCATGTCATTTGCATTGCGTCTGCATTGCCTCAGTTTGCGTGTCCGTGTGCACACATTTCGAGGCACTTCATTTTCACCCATCGGCATCTTATGTGAGTGCGGCTGAGGCTCTCTCATGTTAGTATAAGTCCATACTTCATTTTCCATGTCATTTGCATTGCGTATGCATTGCCTCGGTTTGCGTGCCCGTGTGCACGCATTTCAAGGCACTTCATTTTCTGCCATCGGCATCTTATGTGAGTGCGGCTGAGGCTCTCTCATGTTAGTATAAGTCCATACTTCATTTTCCATGTCATTTGCATTGCGTATGCATTGCCTCAGTTTGCGTGCCCGTGTGCACGCATTTCAAGGCACTTCATTTTCACCCGCCGGCATCCTATGTGAGTGCGGCTGAGGCTCTCTCATGTTAGTATAAGTCCATACTTCATTTTCCATGTCATTTGCATTGCGTATGCATTGCCTCGGTTTGCGTGCCCGTGTGCACGCATTTCGAGGCACTTCATTTTCTGCCATCGGCATCTTATGTGAGTGCGGCTGAGGCTCTCTCATGTTAGTATAAGTCCATACTTCATTTTCCATGCCATTTCATTGCATTCTGTCACTGCCTCGGTTTGCGTGCCCGTGTGCACGCATTTCGAGGCACTCCATTTTTATCCGACGGCATCCTATGTGAGTGTGGCTGAGGCTCACTCATGTTGGTATAAGCCCATATCATGTTTCCATGTCATTACATTGCATTTTGTCACCGCCTCGGTTTGCGTGCCCGTGTGCACGCATTTCGAGGCACTCCTTTTTTTACCCGCCGGCATCCTATGTGAGTGTGGCTGAGGCTCACTCATGTTGGTATAAGCCCATTTGTCATTTTCATGTTATTCGCCTTGTTTCTGCCATCGCCTCGGTTTGCGTGTCCATGTGCACGCATTTCGAGGCACCTCACTTTCATAGCATTTTGCCATTGCCTCGGTTCGCGTGCCCGTGTACACGCATTTCGATGCACCTCACTTTCATAGTATTTTGCCATTGCCTCGGTTCGCGTGCCCATGTGCACGTATTTCGAGGCACCTCACTTTCATAGCATTTTGCCATTTTCTCAGTTTGCGTGCCCGTGTGCACGCATTTCGAGGCATCTCATTTTCATTACATAACATATTATTTTCTCGGTTTGCGTGCCCGCGTGCACATATTTCGAGACACATGTCATTTTCTCGGTTTGCGTGCCCGCGTGCACGTATTTCGAGACACATATCATTTTCTCGGTTTGCGTACCCGCGTGCACGTATTTCGAGACACATATCATCGCCTCGGTTTACGTGCCCGCGTGCACGTATTTCGAGACACATATCATTTTCTCGGTTTGCGTGCCCGCGTGCACATATTTCGAGACACATATCATTTTCTCGGTTTGCGTGCCCGCATGCACGTATTTCGAGGCACCTCATTTTCATAGCACTCTGCCATTTTCTCAGTTTGCGCGCCCGTGTGCACGCATTTCGAGACATCTCATTTTCATAGCATTGTGCATGCTAGGCTGTATCTTAGTCGCATTTCATCCATATCATGCATATTGCATCATGTCCGGAATAGGAGTTAGCCCGGGCACGGGAAACGAGGTACATTTCGTACTCCGAGTGACGGAATGTGTCTCAATTCCCCCAGTCACCGACACTCCGGATTGTCCATGATGGAGTTAGGTTTTAGCTGTAGTTTCATGTGCATTCATCCTATATTGAGTTGTGCATTTCGACTCCTCGGCCATCATGCCTCGGTATGCGTGATTGGTGGCACGAGGATCGAGACATGCATATATCTGTGCAAATACATTGCTATGCCCCTTTCCTGCTCTCTGTTGCAGCAAAACCAGGAATCAGCAACCTTTTGGGGCTTGGCACGCATTTCAAGAACAGGTGTAAACAGAGGCTAATTGGGGCATTCCGGTGGATTTCCGCGCAAGACAATCCGGACATGCATCATCCATCAGAAGCAAGGCAGTCCCTGGCTTGCACGCCAGTTTTATTTGCTTTCTTAGTTAATTCATTAATTAATTAGGATTCTGTAATATTCTCATATTCGGACTGTAATATTTGGACTGTAATATTCTTTTATTTGGGACTGTATATTTATTGGGACCCTCTGCGCGAGGGCCACAACTGTAATAAGTGTGCGTGTGTATGTTGTATGTCTTCCAACCCCACGTCTTTCTCCCTTTTATTTATCCGCTTTTGATGGTTAGATTAGGGCATGTTTAAATTAGCATACAGTATGACAGCATGTTTGCATCATTCATCTGTATTGCATGCACCGAGCTCGACGCATCATACTAACTGCATTGTACTTTCAATTTCAAAGTTGAATACATGATAGTTGTAGCATTTCATATACCATCTTAGAATAGCCGAGCCTGCTATAGTTGCATTCTGCATGTGTCACATTAGGCATTTCTGTATATTTAGGATCATGCATGATTTCTAATAAATTCCTATTTTGGCTTGGAGTACTCGGTAAGTTTTATGCTTTAGCATCCTTACATGTGTGTGAGTGACTGCCATGAATAGCATGCTTACCATGAGGCTATGTGCTTATCTGATATATCTGCCTGAATGCCAGTGGGTGAAGGTTGGGTTACTTAAATTGGAATAAATCATCAAATGTTTCAAGCCTGCCTGCGGGTAGCAAACCATTTTCAAAAACAAACATGAAATGTTTCGTTCCAATTCAGGCGACCCGGTCTACATTTGTATGCTGTGCACATCATATAGTAACCTAGGCTAATAAACCGGAATAAGAACTCACAATGTTTTCAAAAATTGATATCATGGTTAGTAGAGGCCGGTCTATGATCGGGCGAGCGGGGGTGCTCACGAAGTGACCTTCCCCAATCGTACCCAAGTTCCCGAGCCGAGGCAACTTTGGTGATGACGGACACGTGGCCTTTTGGCACCGAGTCAGGGTTTCCTAAATTTCCCAAAATAAAATATTTAGGTGGCGACTCTGTATCTGGCAAAGCAGTCCATGTTTGGCACTACTTTTTCAAAAATCAGTTTCTCAAAATGATTTGCCGGATTTGGACTCTTTGGTTCAGATTAGGAACCGTGACAATTTGAGAGTCCTGAGCTGTAGTGACCCCAAAATGAACAGAACGGGAGCCAACCCTCCCGGGGCGTTCGGGGACGTCTACACAGATGTCCCTTTGAGTTATCACAATGATAAGAGACATGGTTGATGCATACATGCCTTGAAATATGCTGCCATGCCTTGTTTTGCCCTCTGTTGCTGTGAGTTGCAGGTTCTGCAGGAATACCCTGCCGACCGGCAGTGTAATGTGCCGACCGGCACCATTTTCTCTGCCGACAGCTTCAACTTTGTGCCGATGGCCATACAACACTGCCGGTGGAAATTTCATCTAGCCGGTGATGATCCCCTCTGTCCAAGGATGTAGTCCTGAGGTTTTGACAACCTCTAGAGGAGGAAAGGGAGGAAAACAGAGGCAGCTTGCGCATGGCGGCGCGCTTCTCGAGACGTTTTACTGTTTTCCTAAATTAGTTAATTTGTTAATTAATTAATTTGTAATATTTAATTAGCTTACGTAGTTAATTAATTTGTAATATTTATTCGGTCCCTCCGAGCGAGGGCAAATCTGTAATAAGTGTGCGTGAGTGTGTGTATGTCTTCCAACCTCACGTCTTTCTTCCCTTTTATTTACCTGCTTACGATGGTAGATTAAGGCACGTTTAATTTAGCATACCTTATGCTATGCATGTGTGCATCCATGCATTTGTATTGCATGCATTAGGCTCGGTACATCACGCTAATTGCATCAATGCTTCAATTCCCAAACTAAATACGTGATAATTGTGCATTTTCACATGACATGTTTAGGATAGCCGAGCCTATTCTAGTAACACTCTGTATGCGATGCATTAGGCACTTCACATGGACTTGGATCATGCATGTTTGCTAACAAGTTCTTTGTTTTGGCACGGAGTACTATGTAAGTATTTCCGCTTTAGCATATCACATGAGTGTGAATGTTACCATGTCAGCATGCTTAACATGTGGCTAGATGCTTATGTGTTATAAACTGCCTGAATGCCTGTGGGTGAAGGTTGGATTGTTTGAGTTAGAAAAACTCGTTGAAATCCGTGTTTTAGCCTACTTGCGAGTAGCAAATTCCAAAGCATTTTCAAAACAAACGGATATGTAATGTTTCTTTCCAAATTAGGCAATCTAGTCTATACTTGTTTGCTGCGCGCATAACATAGTAATTCTAGACTAATAAATGGAATAAGAACACATAACGTTTTCAAAATCAGATATCATGGTTAGTAGAGGCCGGTCTTCGGACCGGGCGAAAGGGGGTGCTCATAGCTGACCTTCCCCGATCGTACCCAAGCTCCCGAGCCGAGACAACTCCGGTGATGACGGACATGTGGCCTTCGGCACCGAGTCAGGGTTTCCTAAATTTCCCCATTTTAAAAATATTTAGGTGGCGACTCTGTATCTGGAAAAGCAGTCCATGTTTGGCACTACTTTTTCAAAAATCTGTTTCTCAAAACGATTTGCCAGATTTGGACTCTTTGGTTCAGATTAAGAACCGTGACACAAATCGAGTCCGAACTGTAGCGAGGTCCCCTCCCGCGGGCTTGTCTACAGCAAGCTTGCCTGTTTTTCCCTTGTCCTGGCCTCATCAACAAGGTCTCTCAGATGGCCTTGCCTTACCAGGTCTTTTAAGTGTGTTTTCAAGGCTCTACAACCCTGAGTCATCATCTTCATTGTGGTAAGCACAATGTCTGCCAAGGTTTCTTTCCATAAACTCTTATGGTGCTCTTGCTGGCGTTCTGAAATAGGGTTGGTTTCGAATTTTATCTAGGACTTTGTGAATTGGGATTCGGAACACAGTCGTACTGCCTGTGTAGCCCTTAGTCCTATCTCTTGCTTGCCGGATCCATTGTTACCTCAGCCTCGCTTCGGCGAGCCGTTTCCTTTTTCTTGCTTTGTTTCCTTAGTCCCCAATATATCTTCTTCAGCTCTGGCATACTTCTCGATTCTAGCCATGAGCTCTTCCATGCTTTTTGGCAATGTTTTTGCCAAAGATTTTCGTAGTGGACAGTCGTCTTTTAGGCCGTTCTTGAAGGATACCACTGTCACCTCTTGATTACACTCTGGTATTCGGTTGAATACCTCATAGTACCTTTTTGCATAGGCCCTAAGGCCTTCATCCTTACTGATCTTTAGAGCCATCAATGCATCCACCCTCAATGGCTGCAACTTGTTTGTCACAAACCTGGCCACAAACATCTCGGTCAGGCTTTTCCAGGTCTTCACGCTTCCCTTCGATAGTTTGTGAAACCAATCTGATGCAATCTCCCCGAACGATGAGGGGAACACTTTGCAGAGCAACGGCTTGTTCCCACTATACAATGCCATTGAGTTCAAGTATAATCTAACGTGGAAGTTGGGGTCTGACTTACCATCGTATATTTGGAATCTTGGTATACTGAATCTCTTTGGCGCCTCAAACTTGTCCAATTCCACCGAGAATGGTGTTCTTGGCTTATCAGGTGAGGTTACCTCGGCATCGGTATTCTGTTGCTTTCTCTTGAGGTAATCTCTCAAGTCCTCCTTTGTCCGCCTAGGAGCTCGGCTATCTCTCGACTTCAGTCTTTTCGGCATACTACTCTCAGCTTCGTTGTGGGCCCTTTTCGACCTTTCTCCATGAGTTGTGTCGCAGCATAGCTCCTGCCTTTGAACGTGCCGATGTTCTGTTGGGTCTGCTTCTTTAGTGCGATGTGTCCTTCGTGACTCTTCTCTCCTCGACTCTCCTCGCCCGACCTCCCTGGAAGGCCGATGAGAGTGTTTCTCGCTTCTGGTGTGCTGAGGGGCTATTGGGATTGGTTTCTGCCCTCTCTTCTGGGCATTGGCCGCTGGAATCGGCGTGTCTTGTAGCGGGAATGGTGGCTGCATGACGTTATTTTGCATCATAAAATTGACAACCGATTGCAGGTCTGCCAATTTGTTTGCTATCTCTTTCACCTTTTTGTCCCTCCGCAGGCATCTATCCTTCCATACCTGGAGGTCGTCCTCGTTGTAGTATCCGCTTCGATCTGGTTTCTTTGGCACGTCGCCTTCCTGGCCGACGTCTTTCTTGCCTTGATTCTGGTTCTGAGTCTTCTCATTGCGACCATCTTCTCCTACATTTGGTCAACGTGTTTTCCACTCCCAGCAGGGATTTCATCCCCAACCTTATCCTTTTGTCCGTCGTTGGCCATCTATTCTTTTTTCTTTCCCACAGACGGCGCCAAATTGTGTGAGTGATTTTCCGATCACACTACTAACTCAGTATTCAGTTGGAGAGTACTGGCAGAATAGATGGCACCTGTCTGACCTGCAATAGAAAGAGAAGATTCCGGCGGTGGTTCGTCCATCCTGGGGCACTCCGACGATCAAGTCAGTATATCTCTCAAAGATAATCAATAGTGCTAAACTCACTGTTCTGAATATAAATTGCGTACCTTAGACCCATCGGGGGTGCCTTTCTTTTATAATTACCTCAATCCTAGTCCCCATAGAAGCCTAACTTCAATGGACTTCTGCTTAGTGCTTATCGTGGACTCTCCAAGAGATAAAGATAAACTCCCTAAGAGTGTTATCCTTATCTACGCTAAAGTCCTTCCTCATTCTAGGACTCTTGTGCCTTATCTGTTTATCTCGGATTCTGATATCTTCGGAGATAACCTCGGCGTCATGACCAGGACACGTGGCACCTCGGCTGACACGTCGGCGTCACCTTGGCCACGTGTTGGTACTCAGAAAATATATCCCCACACATACAATAAAACACCACAAATACTATAAACTAATCCAAGGGTATAGAATCTTCCTGAAGACTTTTTATGATACTTCTTTCATGATACCTAACATTATTGTTACAACAATGTTAATGATTTGAATGTAAATAAATAGCTTTTCAACAATGATTAAGACTTGCTCTTTTTTTTTGAGATCTCGACAACTCTCTTTGGATCTTCACCATTGATAGTGTAGGCTCCACACATATCTGAGTGGATCCCACACATACATCAATGGTGGAGATCCAAAGGAGATTGTGGGGGTCTCCAAAAAAATGTAGATCTTAAGCATTTTTCATAGCTTTTTATGTTTGGCTTTTGTGCAGACTTATTGTGTGGGTTAATTTTTGGCTTTTAAAAAGTCTTGTTTGGAATAGATTTTTAAATTTTTTTGACTTTGGTAAGAGAAAAAATGAAATGATTATGGTTTAAATGTGAAATTTTGTTTTATTGAGTTAAAAAACTTATTTTGTCTTTGTGTAACTATTTTAGCCAAAAAAATCTCATTTTAACTTATGTCAAACGAAGGCTATGATTCGTCTTTTGTGCACTTAGACTCATTGAGGTAGATAATCTACAAAATGTAATTGTTCAATTTTAAATAGGTTTATATATTTGGTCCTTTGTGTACTTCGACTTATTGAGGTAGATGATCTACAAAATAAGGGGTTGTTTGGGATACCCTAAATAAGTGTAATTTTTGACTTTTTGAACTAAAAATTAGAGGAAAAAAATATGATTGTTTGGGATAACTTTTTGACTTTTTACGAAAAAATGTGTATTAAAATATTTTATAAAATTGTAAAATTACGAAATTACCTTCCCTGACACAGTCAGCATTACTGCGCTGACTTTCTATCTCTTTTCAATTTTTTTTTAAATTTTTTTAATGGGAATGTGTGGCTTCAAGTGTGCCATGTTTTCTTTTTGACTTGGGAAGTTGTGGCTGCACAATTTTGTTGCAACACTGTTTTTTTTTTTTATGTTTTTTTTTTTTTTCATCTAACAGATTTCCCACCAAAATAAAAGTAAATAGTATGAACTTTTTTGTTTTTTTATTGATTTTTTGGCCTTTTGGATTTTATAGGTGATACCAAACCAACCCCTAATCAAATTATTCAATTTATGATTTTAAAAAATAATAATAATAATAATGAACTGTTGAGTTTCAAATTATACTGGTCATTTATTTTTCTAAAAACCAAATATCATTAAATTAGCTTGGCACAATTATCGGATCAATATAAAAAATGGATTGAACTATTAAAGTGATGCTAATGTTAGGCCCATCAACTTGGACAACACCATCGAATTGAGATTTGGACGCAAAAGAGTCATTCATTTGTGAATGTCGATCTCATGGATATTAGGTCTTACATTTATGTGAGTAAATATTTAGTAATTTATTTAGAGCCTCTAATATTACTTAAATGGATTTGAATGATTTATGAATGCAATCATAAATGGCTTTTAATGATTTGTGAAAATGGAATTGAATGATTTATGCATGTACGAAAGATGGCTTTTGACGTGGGATAAGCTTCCATCCATGCTTTTATCTTTTCATATCTTTCTATACATTTTTTGTAGGTCTCAATTCGGATTCGCACTGATAATTTGAATCGTTTATTTCGTAAGTTCCGTAATAAAGGCTATTCATGCAAAAAATGAATTTTATCGAAAATTATAAATACAAAAACAAAAAAACATTTTATTTTATAAAATAGATAGTTTAAATTTACAATAAAATTTGTCATTCATTTTATAAAATAAAATACAATTTTTTTCCTAAGTTTATAATTTTCTGATGAAACTCATTTTTTTGCATGGATGATCTTTATTACGAAACTTACGAAATATACGGTTTGAATTATCGGTGCGGGTCCGAATTCGGCCTAAGTTATTTAAAAGGGAAAATTAGTCTAGGGTCCCTCTCCCACTTTTCGTAATGGAAGAGATCCACAATATTATTTTTTGATGTCTAAGGTCCCTAAACTTATATCAGAGAAATTTGTCTTCGAATAGGTCGATTTTTTACTCTTCAGTTGCTGCCTTGGGTTCAGTTGCCATTCTCAATCAATCTCTTACAAAACCTTGCCTGCAAATGATAAACTATAGATTTAGAACTCAAATTTGAAGACTTTTGAACCCTAAATTTTGCAGAATCAAGGATAAATGTAACATACATATATATATATATATATATATGCTTGATTGATGATAGACACAAGAGAATCCACTTACACCTTCACCGTCAACACCTCTCGCCGCCCCAACGGCACCATCAATCGCCGCCTCACCACCTTCCTCGACCTCAAATCTCCTCCCTCTACCACCAAACCCATCCACGGCGTCACCACATGCGACACCACAATCGACTCTTCTCTCAATCTCTAGTTCCAACTCTACACCTCCACCGCCTTCACATCTACCGCACCACCATCGTCTTCGTACCATTCTCCGATTTCAATCAATATCAGTGCAAATGAGCTTTAATTTTTCTAGGTATCGTTAGAAAATATATAAATATGTTTTGTAATTGCAATTGTAATTTGTTTCTTGGATTTGCAGGTTGTACTTTGATTTGGGAAGTGAGAGTGATTGGATGGGATGTGTGCTATGGAGCTGAATTTGAACTGAATTTTCTCCAGAGAAATTCTCAACCCAGAGAAAATTCAGTTCCATTGCCAAATACTCCTGGAAGCTTGCAGAGAAATTCCAATTCCTCAGTTCATCATTCTTCGAATTGGAGATGGGTTTACACTTGTTGGCCTACAAGAGTACTTCTATGATCAAGTTCTAGATTCAATGAATTTGTGTGTGTGGGTGTGGTATATATATGTTGTGTGTTTGGACTAGTGAACTGAATTTTTTTTTTCATTTGAACTGAATTTTCTCTGGGTTGAAACCAGAGAAATTCTCTAGTTTTTGAACTGAATTTTCTCTAGGTTGGTCTAGAGAAATTCTTTGGTTTCGAGCTGGATCCTGGAATGCTTAATTTGTATAAATCCCACTGATGTTATTATTATTATTTTTTTTTTGGTAATCAGGAATGAACACGAAGTTCAATTAAAGGCCTTGAAGGGTCAGCATGAAGATGAGTACAAGAAACTAAAAGAGGGGTTGGATGTCCAGAAATCCAAAGAAGACATGCAAAGGGCGCTACTGCAATTGCAGTGGAAAGTAATGGGTGATAAACCACAAGAGGACCAAGAAGTAGATTAAAAAAAGAATTATTCTACTACATCAACGAAGATGAGAAATTTTGATGGTCCAGAGAAATTCTGAATCCATATGCAGATGATCCCTATGCATTTGATTAGAGAAAATCATTTCCTGGATTGAACCAATGGCACAAAATCATTGAAGCAAAGTCTTTTGTTCTTTTCCATGTCCTGATAACGGTGGTGCATCTAGACTACTTCACCGACAAGCGACAACACATGTCATGAACTTTCTGTGAAAGAGCTTGAAGTCTAGAGAAATTCTTGGACCAATTTTCTCTGTGACGTGAATTTTCTCTGGACTAATTTTCTTTGGATCAATTTTCTCTGGACAAATTTTCTATCGACTAATTTTCTCTGGATCAACTTGAGGGACCTTAGACATTATGAAAATATTAGATGTCCTTTATGCTATAAAATCTTAATATGAGGGACCTTAAAAAAAAAACCCCTATTTAAAATTATTTCTCATACTCAAGTTGTTCTTTGAAAATTTGATCGAAAAAAAAAAAGTAGTTCTATGAAATAGTATTATTTAAAACAAGCATTGTTTGATTTGATTTTCAAAAATTGTGCGCTGTTTTTTTATTTATTTTTGTTTTAAATTGAAAATAGTTTGATAAAAATAAATACCAAAAAGATATTTTATATTTTAAGAACTTATTCCATCCTCCAAAAGATAAAATTATATGAAAATGATGGATATTTTTTTAATGTTTTCACCAAATTAAATTTTAATTAAAAAAATTTCTAAAAATCCAACCAAACATAGCGACTACTTCAGTGAACTTCAGACATGATTGCAAAGCAATGGAAAACAAGTTCAAAATAACTCACATTTAAAATTTTTATTTGCAATATAACTTGGGTTTGGTAAAAGACTCATAATCCCAACTATACCTCTTAAAAGTTTATCAAAAATCCAAAACAAAAAAATCAGTCATACAGGGATCATTCTTCTACCTTGTTTCAAGGTTCTGCTTTAACCAATCTAAACAAAACAAAAATGAACTAATCTTATTTAAACAAAATTGAACTGGTCTTTGTACTAAAAACATGAAAGGAAACTAATTCCTAAATTCATCTCCCAAAACCAACCCATAGTGCAGTAGCCAAAACAAAATTGAATAAACAGAGACAACATTCGTAGTTCCGGTGTCACAGCTTTGTTGTATTCTTCAATACATGTTCCTAAGAATTCAAGCAACAAACGATCACTGGTTTGATTAAACAATTTTCCCACAATCTGTAATGTTGATTAGCTTTAGCCAGCACTTGTTGAAGACTAATGCGAGCGAGCCCTTTCACATCTGCATTTGAACTCCGAGCACCTGATACTAGAGATGCGACACAGAGGTTGAAGTTATTGGTGTGCCTGCACGTCTGGCGAATCAAATTACTGTCTATTTGTGAAGTTGAAGCAGAGGATTGGGTTGATGATGCTAAAAGGATGGCATGAAGGAAAAAAAGACAGAACAACCTTTGAGAGATCCATATTGCCATTTTCTGTAGACAAAATGCTATTTAAGTTGATGATATTACTTGGTCTATTTTCTTAATATTAGTAGATACAAAATGTGAGACTTCGTCCCGCATAGGAACATTTTAGTAATTTTTTAATTTTTTGACTAAAATATGAGATTAAAAAAAAAATTAGAATAATTTTTTGGTTTTTTACGAAAATATATGTGAAAAGTAAAGAGAAAAAAAAAATTTTGATTTTTTGATATAAGTTATAGGTTTTTTAGTTTTTTTTAATAACTTTTGGTTTTTAAACTAAAATTGTTGCATGCCAAACTATGTCTTTGTATATTCATAAATGATGGGGTGGATTTGAATGGCCGAAGCATAATTTATTTTATTTATTTATTTATTTAGTTTGGGATAAATTATACATACTCTCTGAAGTTTACTTAAATTACAAATTACTCCTTGTAATTCTAAAAATTACATTATACTCTTTAAGGTTTTTAATTTAATAACAAATGGATCATTTTATTAATAAATTATCAAGTTAATTAATAGTTTTTAATAATATTAATTTTTTTTTTCAATTAATAATTTAGATAATTTTAATATTGTATAGGTGAATAGTCAGAAATTTCACTTTTTTAATTAATTCTGTTAAATAAAAAATTTTAATAAAAAAATATTTATAAATTTTCAAATCACATACGACAATTCATATTTTAAATAAATCTCAAGACGTATATTTGTAATTTATTTATCAATCGCGATTGAGAGCTCGAAACCCTCTCCCCCGAATACCCCGAATTCAAAAACGACGACGTTTTTGAATTTTTTTTTTTTTTTTTTTCATTTCAGAAGAAGAGAATCAGAAGAGGAGAAGGAGGAGGAAGAAGAAGAAGAGAAGGAGAACTGGAGGGGGAGGGGGAGGGGGAGGGGGAGAGGGAAGGGGGCCAACAAACCAGGGCTGGAGGCGGAGGTGGAGGCAGAGGTAGGGGGCAGAGGCAGGGGGTGGAGGCGAAGCTGCTGCGAGGCGACGACGGGCGACGCTGCGACGAGCTGCTGCGAGGTGACGTCAGGCGACGATCGGGCAGAGGCGAGCTGCTGTTGCCATCTCTTCCCCTCTCTTCCTCTTTTTCCCCTCTCTTCTTTCTCCCTCTTTCTCTTCTCGATCTGTTTTTCGGGGCATTCGGGGGCAAAAGTTTGGAGGCATAAAACATTTCTCTTTATTTATTTATTTTTAGTGATTTGTAAATAGATTTGAATGATTTGTTAACGTATCATAAATAGCTTTCAATGATTTGTGAATGTACATAAATGACTTTGATTGATTTATGAATGTACTATGTGTGTAGAGTACAACAATGTTAATGATTTGAATGTACATAAATAGCTTTTTATCTTTGGCTTTCTGTGCAGACTTATTGCGTGGGTTAATTTTTTATTTGGGGTTAAAAAATTTCGTTTGTAATAATTTTTTTTTTATTTTTGTAAGAGAAAAAATGAAATGATTATGATTTGGATATGACATTTTGTTTTATTAGGTTAAAAAACTTATTTTGTATTTTTGTAATTATTTTAGTCAAAAAAATCTCATTTTAACTTATGCCAAACGAAGACTATATGTTTGGTCTTTTGTGCACTTGGGACTTATTGAGGTAGGTAATCTACAAAATAAATGTAATTGTTCAATTTTAAATAGGTTTATATGTTTTGTTGAGGTAGATCATCTAAAAAATAAATCAAATTATTTAATTTATGATTTTTTTTTTAAAAAAAATGAACTGCTGAGTTTCAAATTATACTGGTCATTTATTTTTCTAAAAACCAAATATTATTAAATTAGCTTGGCACAATTATCGGATCAATATAAAAAATGAATTGAATTATTAAAGTGAGACTAATGTTAGGCCATCAACTTGGACAACACCATCGAATTGAGATTTGGACGCAAAAGAGTCTTTCAGTTGTGAATGTAGATCTCATATGTATTAGGTGTTACACTCATGTGAGTAAATATTTAGTAATTCATTTAGAGTCTCTAATATTATTTAAACGGTGGTATTGCATGCATTAATTAATGTACTAATTAGTGTACCAACACTAGTTATGACATTATTATTGATCCCACTCATTATATAAATTATAAATACCAAAAATCTCTTAAATTATGTCACATCATTAATTAGTTCACTAATTGGTGCATATAACATTATTCTTAATTAAATGGATTTGAATGATTTATGAATGTAGCCATAAACGGTTTTTAATGATTTGTGAAAATGGAATTGAATGATTTATGCAAGTATGGAAGATGGCTTTGACGTGGGATAAGCTCCCATCCATGCTTTTATCTTTTCATAACTTTCTATACCCTTTTTGTAGGTCTCAATTGGGACTCGCACCGATAATTTGAACCGTTTATTTCGCAAGTTCGGCAATAAAGGTCATCAATGTAAAAAATGAATTTCACCGGAAAATTATAAACACAAAAACAAAAAAAATATTTCATTTTATAAAATAGATAATTTAAATTTACAATAAAATTTGTCGTTCATTTTATAAAATAAGATATGTTTTTTTTTCTAAGTTTATAATTTTATGATGAAACTCATTTTTTGCATGGATGATCTTTATTACGAAACTTACGAATTAAACGGTTTGAATTATCAGTACGAATCCAAATTCAGCCAAAGTTATTTAAAATTATTTCTCATACTCAAGTTGTTCTTTGAAAATTTGATGAAAAAAAAAAAAGGTAGTTCTATGAAATAGTATTATTTAAAACAAGCATTGTTTGATTTGATTTTCAAAAATTGTTTGCTGATTATTTTTTTTTTAATTGAAAATAGTTTGATAAAAATAAATGCCAAAAAGATATTTTATATTTTAAGAGCTTATTCCATCCTCCAAAAGATAAAATTATATGAAAATTATGGGTATTTTTTTTTTTATTTAGTAAAGAGAGAAAAATAATATGTATATATTCAATGAATCAATACAATAGGAGAAGCCCATATATATAGGCTAAGAAACCTAGGTGTATAGGAATAAAAGAATCCTAAGTATAACAGGAATAGGAATACAAGAATCCTAAGTATAACAGGAATAGGATGACTCTAGCTCAAGGTGGTAAGGCATATAGCAACTTGAGCTTGGAGAGGAGATCAGAGAAGCGTCTTGGAAGATGAGCTTTGGTGAAGAGATCGGCGGTCTGATCAGCGGAGGTAGCAAAGAGAAGACGAACAGTGCCCTTAGTAACATGTTGGCGTATGAAGTGGCAATCTATCTGAATGTGGTTGGTGCGATCATGGAAGACATCATTATGTGCAATTTGAATAGCACTCTGGTTGTCACAATATAGATTGATGGCGGTAGAATAAGAAACTCCTATATCAGAAAGAAGCCAACGAAGCCACACAAGCTCATGAGTAGTGTCAGCAAGAGCACGATACTTAGCCTCGGTACTGAGCGTGCAACAAGAGTTTGCTTCTTACTACGCCAGGAAATAAAATAGTTGCCTAAGAAGAAGCAAAATCCAGTAGTAGAACGACGGTCAGTAGGATCTCCGGCCCAATTTGCATCAGAAAAAAGCATGGAGCTGTAGAGAAGACTGGGTGGTGTAGTGAAGACCATGAAACAAAGTGCCTTTGAGATAGCGCAAAATGTGAATCAAAGCATCATAGTGTGGAGAACGGGGGAGCAGCCATGAATTGACTGACAATGTGAACAGTATAAGCAATGTTTGGATGAGTAACCGTAAGATAGACAAGACTGCCAACTAGTTGAGAATATTTGGTGGCATCAGACAATAAGGAACCTTCAAGAGGTGTAAGACGAGTCTAAGGATCAACAGGAGTAGTGGCAGTCTTGCAATCGGTAAGGCCAGCAAGAGCCAATAGATCAGAAGTATACTTGGCCTGGGTAAGAAAGTAACTAGATGAATCTTGAGAAATTTCCAAACCAAGGAAGTAGCTAAGCAAACCCAAATCTTTCATCTCAAACTGGCGATGGAGAAACTGTTGGAGACTAGAGATACCCGTGGGGTCATCTCTAGTGATAATCATATCATCCACATAGAGGAGAAGGAGAATAGTACCACCCTCCGTCTTATGTATAAACAAAGTAGAATCATGGGCACTAGAGGAAAAACCAAAGTCACGAATGGTAGAGCTGAACTTGGAAAACCAGGCACGCGGAGCTTGTTTCAAACCATACAAAGCACGACGAAGTTTGCAGACTTTTTTTAATGGAACAGAAGAACCAGGAGGAGGTTGCATATAAACTTCCTCAGTGAGATCACCATTGAGGAATGCATTCTTGACATCTATCTGATAAAGACTCCAGTGGCGAGCAACAGCCACTGTAAGTAAGCTGCGAACAGAAGTAAAGCGAGCAACAGGAGCAAAGGTTTCTTCATAGTCAATGCCACATTCTTGAGAAAACCCTCGGGCGACAAGGCGAGCTTTGTAATGCTTAATGGAACCGTCAAAATGAGTTTTGATTTTGTAAACCCATTTGCAACTAACAGCACTCTTGCCAAGAGGAAGATCAACCACATCCCAGGTATGAGTTTTATCGGAAGCCTACAGTTCATCAGTCATAGCTTGTTGCCAAAGAGGGTTAGAACAAGCTTCTTGATAGAAAGTTGGTTCATAAGAGGAAAAGGCAGTGGAACCAACAATATAATCACAGAGAAGAACAGAAGGTTGTCGTACCCGTGTGGAATGATGCTCTGGTGGAGGAGGAATCTCAACAAGAGAAGGTATAGGTCCATCAGCAGACACAAGATTCTCAGGATGGACAATAGGCGTAGGTGGCTGTGGAATCATGGAGTCAGAATCTGCATCAAATTCATCAGAAAATAGGTCTATAGAGAGATCAGTAAAGAACGGTGAGTGGGTGGACTGTGGTAAGCGGAACTTGGAAAGAGTTGAGAACATTTTGTGTTCCCAGAAGACCACATGATAGGAAATACGAAGTCGCTTGGAGATAGGATCCCAGAAAACAGCAAAGACGAGAGCGAGGTTCTAGTTTAGTGCGTTTATGAGACTGAAGTAGAACAAAACAAGCAGAACCAAAAACTTTAAGAGTGGTGTAGTCAGGAGGAGAACCATACAAGCGCTCATAAGGAGAAGTATTAGCTGTGACAAGTATAGGTACACGATTTATGGTATGGATGGCAGTGAGGGCAGCTTCTCTCCAAAACTGTTCAGGACAAGAAGAGGAGATGAGAAGAGCCCGGGTAGTGTCTAGAATATAACGATGCTTCCGTTCGGCTCGTCTATTTTGTTGGAACGTGCCAGCACAAGAGCGATGGAAGAGTGTACCATTAACCCGAAGAAAAAACAGAAATTCAGAATCCAAGTACTCTTGAGCATTATCGGAACGAAGGGTTCAATAGTACGAGAAAACTGAGTACAGACCATGGCAGAGAAATCATAATAAATTTGTTTAAGTTCAGATCGATTTTTGAGAAGAAAAAACCAAGTATAACGAGAAAAATCATCAACAAAAATCACAAAATATCTGGACCCCCCATGATCTGTGTGGGGAAAGGTCCCTAAATATCTAAATGCACAAGATCAAAAGGAACAGTAGACATAGAAGTACTATTATTAAAAGATAAAGCAGGTTGTTTAACAATTTGACAAGATAAACAATCGACATCTTCAAGACGGACATGACCTAACTGACCACTAGAAACTACAGTTTTCAAACGACTAAAAGAGACATGTCCTAAGCGGCAATGCCAAAGCTATAAGGAAGACAAGGCAGAAGTAGATGCAAGAGAGAAAGCAATGGGAGCAGTAGTAGAGGATTTGGGGGGAAGACGAAGATGGGTAAGTTCAAACATACGTCTATGCTTATGGCCTTTCCTAAGGATCTGTCTCGTCTGAGGGTCCTGCACAAACAACCATTAGCAGAAAAGGTAACGGTTAGACCAACTTCACATAACTGACCAACAGAGATAAGGTTCAAGTGAAGAGCAGAAATGTGATAAGCATCAGAAAAAGACACAGTAGAAGTAGAAATATGACCAGTGCAACGAATAGTTATATGAGAACCATCAACAGTGTGGATGATGATGATGATATAAAAGAAAACATAGTGGAGTCAGAAGTCATATGATTACAACATGCGGACTCAAAATACCAGGGAGAATTACCTGTAGTCACGGAAAGAGCAGTAGAGGGAGGAGTACCGGTTTTGGAAAGCACTTGTTGGATGAGGGACTCAACATCACCCATAGAGAATGAAGGAGTAGGGTAAGCAGGGGACTGGTGAGGAGAAGAACCCTCAGAGGCAACAGCAGCAGAACAAGAACCTTAGCCAGATTTAGACTAATACCTATAATGAGAAGACCCTTTCTTGGAAGAGGCTCAAAGACAATGGCGTTGGAGATGATCGGAAGCAGTCTTATGGCAAGTAAAACATTCGTGAACCAGGCACTGAACAAAAGAATGAGTGGCAGGTAGGCCACAGTCGAGACAATACTGGCATGAACTAGCAGACGGTGAAGATGAGGAACTCTGGGATGATGGCGTAGCAAGAACAAAATCCATATTCTGAGATTTAAGAGTCCCAAAACGAGTCTACTTTGATAAAATTTCAGTAATGGCTTGCTCTAACATGGGCAAGGGCAAACGATGGAGCAATGAAGTACATACAGGCTCAAAAGTGCTATGGAGAGCCATAAGGAACTGTAATAGTTGCTGATGATTCCGATAAGTAATAAACAGCTGCGTATCCTCAGAATATACCTATGTAGGCTCAGAAAGAGCTAGCTAGTCCCAAACAGACAACATTTGGGATAAGAATTCATTGATAGACTGACCGGGTGCCTGGCACATGTGATGAAGAGTTTGCAACAGTTGATATTGATGAGCATGGACAGTGGTCTGATAATAGTCCCTCAAGAAATCCCAAATTGCATTGGGAGGGGAAGTAATTTTAGCATCATCCTAGAACTGGCCAAACTGAAGTTGAATGGAAGGAACTGAGGTAGCCCGAAACTAGGTGATAATTTGATAATTCTTACTTTCCCATTCATCAAGACGGTCATCGAAAACAGAGTCATGCTCATCCTCATCCTCCTTCTAGGTGGGTTTGGAAAGAGCACCAGTAATGATCCGCCAAAGGCTAATTTGACGCATCAAGGATAACAGAAACAGAGTAGATGTGCTCGGTACGATCCATGATGCTCAAATAGGGCCAAGAAAAAGAAGATGGTGCTTTGTAGAGGCTGATTTTGCCAAAACAGAGCACACCAGTGAATTCAGGAGGCTGAAAACGGGTGGATATGGTCTGAACAGGCCGAAAACACAGCCAGAAATGTGGCAAAGCGGCTGGTCAAAGTTGTTTGACCAACTAGGGGACCACCAATAGGGCTGACGTCACAGTAAGAAGGCTGACATCAAAACGCGCGGCACACGTTAGTAGAGGTGCGCGCGGCGCACGATAGCAAGAAGCAGTAGTGGCACACAGTCTACCAGGGCTGACCTTAGCGATGACGTCAGAACACGCGGCTCACGTTAGCAGGTGAGGTCGTGGTGCAAGATAACGTGAGACAAGGAAGAGGCAGGTGGAGGCGCGTAGGAAACGGCACAACGCGTGTCGATCTTTTGGCAGTGCGTGGCGGCGCGTGTGGATGCGAATGAAGATGATTCTGATGGTGTTGGCTTCGTCTTGAAGAGACGAAGAAGATGGTGTAGTCCAATCGTCGAAACAGGATAAGACGAGATACCAAAAAACCAACGTGAAAAGGAATCAATCTGCCGGACAAGAAAGAAAGAGAAAAAAAAAACGTAAAGAAGAAGAAGAAGATGAGGCTAAGAGAAAATCCTAGGCTCTGATACCATGTTATGATAGTAGAGAGAAAGAGAGAAATAATATGTATTATATATTCAATGAATCAATACAATAGGGGAAGCTTGTATATATAGGCTAAGAAACCTAAGTGTATAGGAATATAAGAATCCTAAGTATAACAGGAATAGGAATACAAGAATCCTAAGTATAGCAGGAATAGGATGACTGCTAACAGTTTTCACCAAATTAAATTTTAATTAACAAAATTCTAAATATCCAACCAAACATAGTGACTACTTCAGTGAACTTCAGACATGATTGCAAAGCAATGGAAAATAAGTTCAAAATAACTCACATTTAAAATTTTTATTTGCAATATAACTTGGGTTTGGTAAAAGACTCATAATCCTAACTATACCTCTTAAAAGTTTATCAAAAATCCAACAAAAAAATCAGTCATGCAGGGATCATTCTTCAACCTTGTTTCAAGGTTCTGCTTTAACCAATCTAAACAAAACAAAAATGAACTAATCTCTGATCTAAACAAAATTGAACTGGTCTTTGTACTAAAAACATGAAAGGAAACTAATTCCAAAATTCATCTCCCAAAACCAACCCATAGTGCAGCAGCCAAAACAAAATTGAATAAACAGAGACAACATTCATCCCCAATGAACAAGTAAATTTTCTATTGAATGTATACATTTGACAAATTGACATGAGATTTACAACCCTTTAATATTTCCTGACAATCGTCTAGCGCCTGGCTCCTATAATCTTTGTATTTCCCAAAAAAACATTAAAACATGTGTCAACTATACCACCAAACAATCTGTAAACCAGAACCCCAAAAGCAAGTATCGCAAAACAAAACAACCTCGATACATAAAGTGGCCGTTACAAGAGTCTATGAGTCTATACCCCAGCACTTGGGTACTCAGGATTTGCATTAGTGATCAAGCACTCAACATTGGGTGGTAGATAGTTCGAGTACGCTGGAACTGTCTTGCAATTTGACTTCCCATAACAGGCTTTTGACCCGTTGTTGCTTCAATTATCAAACTGAGCATTCTTGGGTAGCTGGGATGCTTGCACAACTGAAAGATTCATCTTTCCAGTACGGCCTTGATAGCCCTTACTTATGCTCTGAACAAAATATTCCTTGACAGAACGTGAGTCAAAGAAACCAATCCGGCCTAAGTCCCAGTAAAACACGATGTTCAGTTCTGTTACATTCACATCAACATACTCTGTAGGGTTGGGGTCACAAAAACTCTGAAGCTCCTCCAGCTGTGAAGCAAACAAATATAGTGTTGAGTGTTTGAAAGAAGCAAGACAGTATCTAAATGATCAAGCAAAATAGAGATGGATTTAAAGACAATTGGAGACATAATTTGGCTGCCCCCCAATAAGTTAGATTCCATTTTATACTTCTATTCTCCATAGGATCCACATAACTTATTAAAAATTTGACATTATTATAACTATGCAACTTCAGAAATCATCAAATGCGAAAGCAGCATGCTGCGGGTACACCGCTTGTCCTGAAGTCTGGTACAAGTAATTTTGAAAAATAAAAATAAAAATAACTATACAAGACCAAGCCTTTTTTTTTTCCCATTAACATAGAGATTACATGTGGATATACCATGCTTAAAACCCCCCTATTATGTGCTATGTGCACTTGTTTCCTAATGTCTTCTGACTGTGCCCCTATCAGCTCCAATGCTTTATAATAAGTGACAGTGAGGTAGTTGTGTATGTTGCCTTCCGACAAGCAAGAAATGAGAAAAGAAAAAAAAAATAGGTTGAACATTCTGAGAAAGGAAGAATACATCACAAACATACCTCACAAACAACCATTGAAAGTAGTTATCAGTAGAAGGTACAAGAGCTATTATTATAATGATATCCATTTAAAAAATGAAAGGTACCTTTGTCAAAGCATGCCCTCGGTGAAACTCTGTCCTGATTCGGTAGAAGGTGCTCTTGGTGATATTAGAATGGCAATATTCATGGGGTCTGCATAGAAGTCTAATGGGCATCAAGGACCGTATTTCACTGGCACTTGTAGTCATGGGCACCATCCCATCTTGCAGAATTACTGGAGTTCGCCAATTCCAAAAGGCAAACGTCTTAAAGAAATTCGAAATCTAACCATTCAAGCTCACATTTGGGTGCCTTTGACAAATAAATGCCGCAAGAATAGCTAAATGGACTCCTCCAAAAAACCCAAGTAACTGCACATACAAGTAGAATTAATAGAATTCCTTTACCCTTGACAGAGGCTAGGGGAGAACACATAAAGACAAATCTCAAATGTGACCCTATACCAAGCTTATATGCCCTTACATTACCATACACTCCTTGCCTTTTCGCCCATAATTTAATACATCGTAGTAGTGGTTTGAATACCTGGAATAGAATAATCCGAGAATATATGAGATCTACAAGAACTCTGAAAGCACCAGCTAGCACACAAAGAATGAGAGCTAAAAGAGAATGATTATCATGTATATATAATATCAAGGTAAAAGCAGTTTCGAAAACAAAACCCCACAGGTATTCATGGTTTGATGCCATAGAGAGCATGCTAATAAGAATTAGCTAAATTATTTCCTAATGCAGGTCAAAATTCAAGAAATAGAGACAAATTCTGCTCTGGCATTCAATCTTGAAAACCAGCGGAACTATTTTGCACCTAGAACAAAAATAATTACCATAGGAACCCATAGATAGCATGCTTGATACCTCCATGTTTGGGAGAAGCCGAAGAATGCATTTGTTAGCATGAACACCAGACAAACTTCTCGATCTGGTTTCATCAATGTCGCTCAGAAAGAAAGGGTTGAGTATGTCCATATTCTGCAGATCATAACATGGCAAGTCAAATCTTCAACAGGAAAAAAAAAAAACAGAAGAAGAACAAATAATGCACAGAGTTATATAACGAGATTGTTGAAATACTAATTTCCAACATGCAGATGAAAAGAATAAGAGAATTTATTAAAATCAGCACCCAAAAAATAAAAATAAAAAGATCTCTTGACAGGAAGAGTTTTGGATAGAGAAATCTACATACATGAGATCCTTGTGTATATACAGAAACAACTGTAGGAACTGACTGTTTGAAAGATTTGGTTCCACATGCATCACATTCACCTCAGGAACAGACATTACTTTAGGTTAAGCATATGGAAGATCAATTGAAATCCTATCAAGTTTAAACCGCATTAGAGGAACTTTTGCATCCGTGACGCAGTGGACCTCAGATACTTCTGGTCTGCTTGTAAGCATGTTGTGTAGAACAACAAAAAAAAATCCTCTTGCATGGTTCACAAGATAACAAGTCAAGAGATACTACCTACACAATATCATATATAATGTATATGAACAGGAAAATAAAAAGGCTTACTGTCAAAGTAGCGAAGCAAGGGCCAACACATAAAGCATCGATATCTGACTCTGAATTATGCACCTGAATAGAACCCAAAAAAATTTAAAAAATCAGGTTAGAAGAAGGATGTGTAAATTTATTTTTCCAAAATTTCTAGTTGCCATTATAAAACAGTAGATATAGATATAAATGTTTCCACTAGTGGTATTTAGGCTTTTCCTCTAAGAGGAACCCTTTATATGTAAAAAAAATAATTTTAACCATATTCAATTGCCAGCCTAGTAAGTGATAAGAGTTTAGTGAACATTTGGATCTAAAGAATTACTTACTGAACTTTCTTGCCGATAACTAATCTAAAACATAAGAATTTCTCTTAGGCAACTAGACCCTCATTGTCAAGACTTAAGCTTAAAGGTTTATTGTGTCATTACACTATCTCCAAAACCATCTGCATGATCATTTTCTGGTTTGATATTTTTTTCCTCTTACTGTAGAATGCAGAAATTTGGAATATTTTAAAGTTGTGTAGCAGATGATGTCTTCAAATTGCTGCTTCCTGCATTTGAGACTATGCCTTTCTTTCTTTGCCTTCCTCTAAGAAGTTAAAATAAAATCCACAAGTTACATCATGTGGGATCTTGTGATGTAATTCTAAAATATACTTTTTTCTTTCATTATCAGAAATATGTTTGATATTTTTTCTACAGTCCAGTATTTATATATAACTGCTTTGATCGTGCGAATTTTGTACTCTGCAACAGAAGAGAGACTAAGTCTGCATTATGCTTTTATACTAAAAAATTTTCAATGGAATGCATCTGGCAGTAACTAAATTTCCAAATACTAAAGTTTTGTCTTTCAGGGGTATGCACTAATATAATATGGGGATTATCAAGCCCCTAAGGATGCAATATCTGCAGTGCATGGGACTCAAATTCCGAACAGAACTATCTCTGTTGATTGGGCCCTCAGCAAGGGTCCCATTCAAAGGAAAAAGATTAAAGGTTTCATTTATTTTATGAACTATGATTTATATGTTATTCATCACTCTTTAAGTTTTATTTCTAGTCTATTTAAAGCCTGCTATTGATGTTATTTTTTATACTTTTTTAAAGGGTGTTGTATTACAGACCCAAAAAAAAGTTGTGGTAGTCATTTTATTTATTATGATTCTTTACTTGACAATTGCATGAAGAAATTGATCTCATTCTTTTGTTGCTCTTTATATAATTAATTTGATACAATGCTCACACAAATGTTTAAGTATTTGGCCAACTATGACGTGTTGCTTACATTATGTTCTGTTAGGACTATAGGACACCAGAAATCAATTCCACACAATAACACAAGAAGATTTACGTGGTTCGGCAATTGCCTACGTCCACGGAGAGATATCCACTATTGAATTATCCCGGAGGGAGATTACAGAACTCACACCTCACAACTCTCTATAGAACTCTCTCACTCACAGATTATACTTTCCTCTGTGTATTGCTCCCATATCTGTATTCAACCCCTACTCATTTATCTCAATTTATAACCAAGAGAAGAGGAGTAGGTGAAGTGACAGCCATGAGTGGGCTTGGTTGTGCCACCCTCACCATCTACCTTTGGTGAGTTGGTATTGCCCCACCAGCTTCCTTTACCACATGGTGCCACCCATACCATGTGGATGGTGGGCTCTTTACCATGTGGGTAGTGGATGGAGCTAACAATTCTCCCCCTCCACGCCTACATAGACAACTGGCTTCTCACTTGAAGTCCATCCCGGTCAGATGCTTGCAAACTTCCAGTTTGTCTCTGGTGACACCTTTGGTCATCATGTCAAAAGGATTCTTGTCTGTGTGAATCTTCACTAACTTCATCAGCTGCTTTTCCATCATTTCTCGTATCCAATGATACCGGACATCAATGTGTTTTGTACGTGAATGGTACATGGAATTCTTGCTCAAATCAATTGCACTTTGACTATCACAATGTACCTTATACTCTTCCTGCTGTAGGCCCAATTCTTGGAGAAACCGTTTTAACCACAACATTTTCTTTCCAGCATCTGCGGTAGCAATGTACTCTACCTCTGTTGTAGATAAAGCAACACACTTTTGTTGTTTGGACTACCATGAAACAGCTCCCCCTGCAAAGGTGAACAGAAATCCTGATGTAGACTTTCTACCATCAAGATCACCTGCCATATCGGCATCTGTAAAACCCTCCAAAATTAGTTCAGCTCCCCCGAAACATAAACACATCTTTGAAGTTCCCTTCAAGTACCGAAGAATCCATTTGACCGCCTCCCAATGCTCCTTTCCTGGATTGGCGAGGAATCTGCTCACAACGCCAACTGCGTGAGCTATATCTGGCCGGGTACACACCATTGCATACGTCAAACTTCCTGATACGGAAGAATAAGGGATTGTCTCCATTTCTTTCCTTGCAGAGCTAGTCGTGGGACACGAACGATTTGACACATTAAAATGGTTGGCCAGTGGCATGCTGACTGGCTTGGCATCTTTCATGTTGAACCTTTCAATTACCCGTTCAACATATTTCTTCTGTGACAGCCATATCTTATTGGCTTTCCTGTCACGAACAATCTTCATGCCCAAAATTTGCTGTGCTGGGCCTAAATTCTTCATGTCAAAATACTGCGACAGGTCCTTTTTCAACTTGTTGATCATAGTAGTATCCTATCCGATGATCAGCATATCATCGACATACAACAGTAGGATAATGAAGTTTCCATCCGAAAAGCTTCGGAAATATACACACTAGTTTGCCACCGTTCTTGTGTACTCGTGATCCACCATAAATGAATCAAACTTCTTGTACCATTGTCTCGGCGCCTGTTTCAGGCCATAGAGACTCTTCTTCAGTTTGCAGACTAGTTTCTGTTTTCCTTTAACTTCAAATTCTTCTGGTTGCTCCATGTAGATCTCTTCCTCTAAATCACCATGGAGAAAGGCAGTCTTGACATCCATTTGTTCTACTTCCAAATTCAAGCGAGCTGTTAATCCTAGAGCTACTCGAATAGAAGTCATCTTCACAACTGGGGAGAAGATCTCATCAAAATCAATTCCTTTCTTCTGTCCAAAGCCTTTGACCACCAAACGAGCTTTATGCTGCAATAGTTTACCGTTTCCATCTTTCTTTAACTTATACACCCATTTGTTCTTCAAGGCTCTCCTGTCTCTTGGAAGTGGAACAAGCTCATAAATGTGGTTCTTTTGCAAAGAACTCATCTCCTCCTTCATGGCTTGCATCCAACAGTCTTTCTCTGTATGACTCTTGGCTTCCAAAAAACTCTCGGGCTCCCCCTCATCAATAATAAGAATATACTAAGAAGTGGGATATTTGGTTGATGGCATAGCAGCTCTTTTAGATCTCCACAACTGAGCCCCAGTTGCCTTTATTTGAGGGGGTTGCTCCCCCTGCTCCACACCCTCTTCATCCTGGTCTTCATCTCTTTCCTCTTGATCCTCAATTTTTGGTATAAGATCTTACAACTCTGGCACTTCTTGTTACACATCATCACATCTAGCATTTTGTGATGGCTCGGGAGATGGAAACAAGTCTGGAGTGATGACATCTCTAGACTTTGCAGATTTCTTAAAATCTGCTACTGTCTGGTCTTCTGGGAACACAACATCTCTGCTCCTAAACAACTTCTTGTTCACTGGGTCCCACACCTTGTACCCAAATGCTGCATCTGAATAGCCCACAAATATGCATGGAGTGGATTTGTCATCAAGCTTTTGTCTGTTTCCTTGGAGATGTGTGCAAAGGCCTTACACCCGAAGACTCAAGTGAGAATATGATACCTTTCTTCTGGACCAGACTTCCTCAGGTATCGTAAAATTCAACGGGACTGAAGGCGACCTATTGATGAGCATACATCTGACTCTTTCCATAATATGCGGTTCATTCTTTCTACCACATCATTGTGTTGTGGGGTGCCGGGAACTGTTGTCTCGTACCGAATACCTCTGCCGGCACAGTATGCTGCAAAAGCATTGGAAGTGTACTCGCCTCCATTGTCTGTGCGAAGACACTTCAACTTCTTCCCAGTCTCTCTTTCTACCATTGCATGGAACTCCTGAAAGTGCTGAAATACCTCATCCTTTGTCTTTAGGAAATACACCCATAACTTCCTTGATGCATCATCAATGAAAGTCATAAAATACTTGCGACCGCCATGTGACTCCACTTCGATTGGGCCACAAACATTCGAGTATATCATATTGAGCACTTCTATTTTCCTCTTGCTCGTTGCACTGAAGGATACTCGATGTTGCTTACCATAAAGGCAATGATCACAGGGCTTCAAGACACTCCCTTTGGATAAAGGTATTCTGGATTGCTTTGCCAATAGATGCAATCTCTTCTCACTCCTGTGAGCCAGTTTTCTATGCCGTAAGTCCGGTGACTCCTTGTCTTCTGTTGCATTAAGACTTTCTAGACAGATATTTGTTTGAGTCTTATACAGTGTTAAAGACATCTCTCCTCTGGCGATTGTCAAAGCTCCTCCTGTCAGCTTTCGACGGCCATTTCCGAATGTACTTGTATAGCCCAGTCGGTCCAGGGCGCTTTCGGAGATAAGATTGAGGCCCAAATTTGGAACATGCCTCACATCTTTGAGAACCAGCTTGTTCCCGACATTAGTTTGAATACTAATGTCTCCAATACCCACAATCTTCGAATAGCCAGAATTCCCTATTTGAATAGTGCCAAAATCTCCAGCGTTGTACGAGTTGAAGAGTTCTCTGTGGGAAGTGGCGTGATAGGATGTAGTTGTGTCTATCACCCATTCTGTGTAGCTGTGGTTAGCCACGTGAAGGCAATCTTCCTCTTCACCAACTGCAAGAAGTATTTCATAATTTGTTGTGGTTGTTGTGTTCTCATCTCCTTTTGACTTACTGCTTTGGCCTTTCTCTTTTCGGCTTGGGCAGTTTCTCTTTATGTGACCCTCCTGGCCACAGTGAAAGCAAGTGAAGCTGGAGTTACCTCAACGTTTGTTGTCTCTGGATTTACTCCTGTTGTTCCAGCTGCCTCTACTCTTGATTCTTCCTCTACCTCTTCCATTACCTCTGTCTCTGCCTGTATCTTCTGTGACAAGAGCATGGGACTGATTATGGGACTGATTACCTCCCATGTCTTTCATTCTTGTTTCTACATTGTACATGGCGTCTATGACCATACTCATGGTCAGTTTCCCTTCTGGTGTAGAGGTGCTAAGAGAAACCACCAATGTCTCCCAGCTGTCCGGTAAAGAACTGAGCAGTAGTACGGCTTGCATTTCATCACCCAAGCGTATCTTGACGGTTGCAAGCTGATTCACCAGATTTTTGAATTCATTGGTGTGCTCGGCGATAGACACACCATTCTTCAACTTCAGATTTACTAGCCTTCTCATCACCAAGGCTTTGTTTCGGGCGGTCTTTGACTGGTACATGTCGTTTAACATTGTCCAAAGAGCATAGGCATCTGTCTCTTCGGCAACATGATGAAACACACTGTGGTCTATCCATTATCTGATACAAGTGATAGTCTTGCGGTTCATCTTTATCCAGTCATCATCTTTCACTCCTTCAGGTTTAACCCCTTTTACAAAAATGGGGTCAAACAAGTCTTTTCAAAAACAATATGTCTTCCATCAATAATTTAGAAATGTATAAAAAAAAAACTACATTAAAAATACCTCCAATTAAGGAGAAGGTTTAAGAAATCTTCCAGCTCTGTTGGCATAGCCATTCCTTTCAAAATAACATTACGAACTAAAAATTCTAAGCACAAAAGGACCTTGGTCACTCCAGATTTTGTACGTGGTTCGGTTATTAGATCAAAGAACTTAGGAGTATGATTAACCACGACAACATTATTCTCGTTAAATCCTGTAGTCACAAAATTTTGATTATGTAAGTCCAATATGAACTTCAACAGGCACCTACAAAGAAACAATTTCAAAATAAGTTATGCTAAATGACTAAATTTTATTTATCAAAATCTAAATTACACTATATACGGGTATACCTAAATCAAATAACAGGCTTTTTCTCCGAGCTGGAAATGTAATCCCCTGACAAAAGAAAACTTGTCGTATGAAATCATGGGCGAGCATTGAGTGTTCAAATATTTCAAATAGCATGTCAAAGTCATGTTGTATGACTCATATATGATCGAACCACCACTGCCACGCGAATTGTAGCCAAAAAATTATCGCATAAAATATTTATGCGTTAAGTGTTTTGAACTATGGAGGACATCTTGATATTTCTTGAAATCATCATAATGCTTAACAACTCTCTGGTCCCTTGGGAAAGATACCCGCGCTGAGAAGGTTAGTGTCATCATCTGTGAAGTAATTGCAACTGATACTGTGGCGCTGTAAATAAAATGAATGATGTTATAGATACAAGTCCATAAACAAGATTCACCAAGAAAAAAAAAATGCCATTTACCAACATTGCACTCAATTGTAGCTCAAAAAATACAAATCTGCAACCAAAAGAAAGAAATAACATAAATTAGTTGGAGAAATTACACCACAATAATATTACCCATCAAATAAAAAGAAAGTAAATACAATCCTACAGAGAAGCACCCATTTTTCTAAAGGTGGCAGATTCTAAACAAATTAGAATTCTTGCATCTGTAAACATGCTCAGGTGACCATTTTAATTATAATTCTGAAATTTCATCTACCCTCAAATTGATGTGACCCACCCATGATTCATGAAACATTCTCTTTCACAACTCTTAATTACAAATTGACAACTAAACAACCAAAACCCGCCTAATTTCCAAAACATGGGACTAATTATGGGACTGATTACCTCCCATCTCTTTCCTTCTTGTTTCTTCATTGTACATGGCGTCTATGACCACACTCATGGTCAGTTTCCATTATGGTGCAGAGGTGCTGAGAAAAACCACCAATATCTCCCAGCTGTCCGGTAAAGAACTGAGCAGTAGTACGGCTTGCATTTCATCGTCCAAGCACATCTTGACGGTTGCAAGCTGATTCACCAGATTTTTGAATTCACTGGTGTGCTCGGCGATAGACACACCATTCTTTAACTTCAGATTTACTAGCCTTCTCATCACCAAGGCTTTGTTTCGGGCGGTCTTTGACTGGTACATGTCGTTTAACATTGTCCAAAGAGCATAGGCATCTGTCTCTTCGGCAACATGATGGAACACGTTGTGGTCTATCCATTGTCTGATACAAGCGACAGTCTTGCGGTTCACTTTATCCAGTCATCATCTTTCACTCCTTCAGGTTTAACCCCCTTTATAAAAATGGGGTCAAACAAGTCTTTTAAAAAATAGGATGTCTTCCATCTGTGACTTCCAAATTGCATAATTGGAAGGAGTTAATTTGAACATAGATTCTGAAATTGTTGTGGAATCTTCCATTGTATTCTTTCCTTTTACAGAAAACTCCGAATGAAAAATTTAACCGTACAGATGTGTCCGAAATACTCCAAATAGTCTAAAACCAGTATTGGATCGTTAAAAATGGACACATAATGGCTCAGGTCAGTCCAAAACAGTTTGGACAGTTCATATCTGCAGGTGCACCTTAGCCGCGCAGCATCGGATCACTCTCTGCCTCTGGGTTGACTGGTCAACAGGTCTGATGACGTGGACAGCAACGTGGCAATGATTTGCTGACTTTGCAGCCACGTGTCAGTGACGTGGCATTTATGTGTCAGACACGTGGTAGTGATCTGGCGATGACGTGCCAAACATGTGGCAGCCACGTGGCCGATGACGCGGCATCTAATGTCACACACACGCGCAACACACTCGTCTTCCTTCTTGAGCAGCGCGTGTGGCACGTAGGAGAAAGTGAGATCACGCGCCGGCTCCTCTACACGGCGCGTAGGGCGCGTGCCGAGAGTGGGATTCACGCGCAGGCTTTGGGGGGCGCGTGAGAGTGCGTTCATGCTCTTCTTGGGCTGTTCTTTGCAGTTCTGGACTCTTCTCTTGGAGTCCTTGTTTCTGGAATGCTCAAAACTTGATTTTGAGCAACTTGATTTCTGGGCAGTTTCGAAAAACACACAGTTTTTGTTCCGAAACGCAACCGATTCGGCTCTGATACCACTTATTAGGACTATAGGACACCAGAAATCAATTCCACACAATAACACAAGAAGAATTACGTGGTTCGGCAATTGTCTACGTCCACTGAAAGATATCCACTATAGAATTATCCCGGAGGGAGATTACAGAACTCACACCTCACAGCTCTCTATAGAACTCTCTCACCCATAGATTATACTCTCCTCTGTGTGTGACACCGATATCTGTATTCAACCCCTCCTCTATCATCTCAATTTATGACCAAGAGAAGAGGAGTAGGTGAAGTGACAGCCATGAGTGGGCTTGGTTGTGCCACCCTCACGATCTACCTTTGGGCAGTTGGTATTGCCCCACCAGCTTCCTTTACCACATGGTGCCACCCGTACCATGTGGATGGTGGGCTCCTTACCATGTGGTTAGTGGATGGAGCTAACATGCTCGCTTATTACGCTCCATTTAATTGGTCTGTTGCAGTTTATGATTCCTTTGCCAATAGCATTCAGCCATTTTGATGCATATAGTAGTCTTTACCTTATACTTGAGTTGAGTTTGTATACTGCTGCACGCATGTTTCATCAATCATTTGAGGATCAGAATTACATCATATTGTTATATAAAAATTAAGAATGGAGAGAGGAATAATAGAAGAAAATATGGATAGAAAATTATCCCAATATCCATAAAAACTTAAAAACTAATGCAAGCTTCTAAATATTATCCCCATCATTGTAGAGGAGATTGAACAATGAATTCATCGAGGAGTCCATACTGATTCAACCCTCTCTGCATCTCTACTAAAACCATCGGCTAGGTTATGCTCAAAGCTTGATCGGCATAATATTGGTTGATATTGGTTACCTATACAACATAACAAAGATAATTAAAAATACAAATAAAAAAGAAAAAGAGAAGAGACTATAGCTCCAACAACACTAGCATCAGCTGTTGCAGCTTACGGAACTGACCTAGCTCAAGTATTAAGAGCAGAAAAGGAGTCTAAAATTACCCACAAAGAAAAAGAAAAGAGAGAGACAGAGATTACCGTTTTCCATCTCTTTGTCCAGTAGTCCAACACATGCTGAACTGTATGTCTCATGAATCTAGACAAATCTAATCTTGCATTTTTGAAACCACCATAATGTTTGTGTCCTCGGTAAACATACCATAATGGAGTACCTCTACTTAGCACTTGGTGCCACTCTTTAGATAGTTTCATGTGATTTCCAATGCCCTTTAAAGCCAACTTAAATTTCTTATTGTCGATGAAATGGTGTTTGTCCCAAACGCTGCACATAAATTTGCAATGCTAGGCGGGCTCCATAATTAAGCAGTTGTGCTTAATGAGTAGCACATTTCCCCTATGGAAGAGATAATTTGAAATATAATAATGACGGTTAAATAAAGAAAAGAAAGCACCATCAATAATTTAGAAATGTATATATATAAAAAAAAAACTACAGTAAAAATACATCCAATTAAGGAGAAGGTTTAAGAAATCTTCTAGCTCTGTTGGCACATCCATTCCTTTCAAAATAACATTACGAACTAAAAATTCTAAGCACAAAAGGTCCTTGGTCACTCCAGATTTTGTACGTGGTTCGGTTATTAGATCAAAGAACTTAGGAGTATGATTAACCACTATAACATTATTCTCGTTAAATCCAGTAGTCACAAAATTTTGATTATGTAAGTCCAATATGAACTTCAACAGGCACCTACGAAGAAACAATTTCAAACTAAGTGATGCAAATTGGCAAAAAAATTTTTTATCAAAATATAAATTACACTATATACGGGTATACCTAAATCAAATAACGGGCTTTTTCTTCGAGCTGCAAATGTAATCCCCCGACAAAAGAAAACTTGTCGTATGAAATCATGGGCAAGCCTTGAGTGTTCAAATATTTCAAATAGCATGTCAAAGTCATGTTGTACGACTCATATATGATCGAACCACCACTGCCACGCGAATCGTCGCCAAAAAATTATCGCATAAAATATCTATGCGTTAAGTGTTTTGAACTGTGGAGGACATCTCGTTGTTTCTAGAAATCATCATAGCGCTTAACAACTCTCTGGTCCCTTGGGAAGGATACTCGCTCTGAGAAGGTTAGTGTCATCATCTGTAAAGTAATTGCAACTAACACTGTGACGCTGTAAATAATATGAATGACGTTATGGATACAAGTCCATAAACAAGATTCACGAAAAAAAAAAAATTGCCATTTGCTGACATCGCACTCAATTATAGCTTAAAAAATACAAATCTGCAACCAAAAGAAAAAAATAACATAAATTAGTTGGAAAAATTACACCACAATAATATTACCCATCAAATAAAAAGAAAGTAAATACAATCCTGCAGAGAAGCACCCATTTTTCTAAAGGTTGTAGATTCTAAACAAATTAGAATTCTTGCATCTGTAAACATGCTCAGGCGACCATTTTAATTATAATTCTGAAATCTCATCTACCCTCAAATTGATGTGACCCGCCTATGATTCATAGACATTCTCTTTCAGAACTCCTAATTACAAATTGACAACTAAACAACCAAAACCTGCCTAATTTCCAAAACATGAGACTGATTACCTCCCATGTCTTTCCTTCTTGTTTCTTCATTGTACATGGCGTCTGTGACCATACTCATGGTCAGTGTTAGGGCTGTTCAAAAATCCGTTCAAACCGGTAATCCGGACCGAACCAAACCGAATTATACGATTTGGTTCGGTTCTATTAAGAATTGGTTCGGTTACGGATTAAGAAATATGAGAACCGTAAAAACGGTTCGGTTAATGGATTTTATGAAAAAACTGCGGTTCGAACCGAACTGAACTGAATTTAAAAAAAAATATATATATATATATATATAAAATATCAAGTTTTATTTTTATTAATTGATTTTTTATAATTTTAATGATATTAGGATGGTATATATATGTAATATTAAGTAATGCCTTAATATTATTAGTTTTTATCATGAGTTAAATGTGATTAGTTTGAATAATTATTTTGCTAATATTAATAAATTATTCTTGTAAATAGAAATTTTTGGAACCGTAAACCAAACCAAAATCGAACCGTTTTTTCGGTTTGGTTCTGGTCCGGTTTTACAAGTGTAACGGTCTGGTCTGGTTCTCAAAATCATAGAACTGTTAGGATTGGTTTGGTTCTTGGATTTTCTCAGAACCGAACCAATCCGGACCGTGTACACCCCTAGTCAGTTTCCCTTCTGGTGCACAGGTGCTGAGAGAAACCACCAACTGTCCGGTAAAGAACTGAGCAGTAGTACGGTTTGCATTTCACCGTCCAAGCGCATCTTGATGGTTGCAAGCTGATTCACCAGATTTTTGAATTCACTGGTGTGCTCGGCGATAGACACACCATTCTTCAACTTCAGATTTACTAGCTTTCTCATCACCAAGGCTTTGTTTTGGGCAGTCTTTGACTGGTACATGTCGTTTAACATTGTCCAAAGAGCATGGGCATCTGTCTCTTCGGCAACATGATGGAACACATTGTGGTCTATCCATTGTCTGATACAAGCGACAGTCTTGCGGTTCATCTTTATCCAGTTATCATCTTTCACTCCTTCAGGTTTAACCCCCTTTATAAAAATGGGGTCAAACAAGTCTTTTAAAAAATAGGATGTCTTCTATCTGTGACTTCCAAATTGCATAATTGGAAGGAGTTATTGAACATAGATTCTGAAGTTGATGTGGAATCTTCCATCGTATTCTTTCCTTTTACAGAAAACTCCGAATGAAAAATCGAACCGTACAGATGTGTCTAAAATACTCCAAATAGTCGAAAACCAGTATTGGATCGTTAAAAATGGACACATAATGGCTCAGATCAGTCCAAAACACTTTGGACAGTTCAGATCTGCAGGCGTACCTTAGCCGCGTAGCATCAGATCGCTCTCTGCCTCTGGGTTGACTGGTCAACAGGTTTGATGACGTGGACAGCAACGTAGCAATGATTTGCTGACTTGGCAGCCACGTGTTAGTGACGTGGCGTTTACGTGTCAGACATGTGGTAGTGATCTGGAGATGACGTGTCAGACACGTGTTAGTGACGTGGCGATGACTTGGTAGCCACGTGGCCGATGATGTGGCATCTAACGTCACACACGCGCGCAACACACTCGTCTTCCTTCTTGAGCAGCGCGTGTGGCGCGTGGTAGAAAATGAGATCACGCGCCGGCTCCTCTTCACGGCGCGTGGGGCGCGTGCAGAGAGTGGGATTCACGCGCAGGCTTTGGGGGGCGCGTGAGAGCGAGTTCAGGCTCTTCTTGGGCTGTTCTTTACACTTCTGGACTCCTCTCTTGGAGTCTTTGCGTCTGGTATGCTCAAAACCTGATTTTAAGCAACTTGATTTCTGGGCAGTTTCGAAAAACACACTGTTTTTGTTCCGAAATGCAACCGATTCGGCTCTAATACCACTTGTTAGGACAATAAGACACCAGAAATCAATTCCACACAATAACACAAGAAGATTTACGTGGTCCGGCAATTGCCTACGATCACGGAGAGATATACACTATAGAATTATGCCGGAGGGAGATTACAAAAATCACACCTCACAACACTCTATAGAACTCTCTCACTCACAAATTATACTCTCCTCTGTGTATCACTCCCATATCTGTATTCAACACCTCCTCACTCATCTCAATTTATAACCAAGAGAAGAGGAGTAGGTGAAGTCACAGCCATGAGTGGGCTTGGTTGTGCCACCCTCACCATCTACCTTTGGTAAGTTAGTATTGCCCCACTAACTTCCTTTACCACATGGTGCCACCCATACCATATTGATGGTGGGGTCCTTACCATGCGGGTAGCGGATGGAGCTAACATGCTCGCTTATTACGCTCCATTTAATTGGTCTGTTACAGTTTATGATTCCTTTGCCAATAGCATTCAACCATTTTGATGCATATAGTAGTCTTTACCTTATACTTCTGTTGGCTTTGTATACTGCTGCACGCATGTTTCATTAATAATTTGAGGATCAGAATTGCATCATATTTTTATATAAAAATTATGAATGAAAAGAGGAATAATAGCAGAAAATATGGATAGAAAAGTATTCCAATATCCATAAAAACTTAAAAACTAATGCTAGCTTCTAATTATTATCCTCATCATTGCAGAGGAGATTGAACAAGGAATTCATCAAGGAGTCCATTTTGATTCAGCCCTCTCTGCATCTCTACTAAAACCATTAGATATGTTACGCTCAAAGCTTGATCGACATAATATTGGTTGATATTGATTACCTGTACAACATAACAAAGATAATTAAAAATACAAATAAAAAGGAAAAAGAGAAGAGGCAATAGCTCCAACAACACTAGCATCAGCTGTTGCATCTTACGGAACTCACCTAGGTCAAGTATTAAGAGCACAAAAATAGTCTAAAATTACACACAAAGAAAAAGAAAAGGGAGAGACAGAGATTACTGTTTTCCATCTCTTTGTCCAGTAGTCCAACACATGCTGAACTGTATGTCTCATGAATCTAGACAAATCTAATCTTGCATTTTTGAAACCACCATGATGTTTGTGTCCTCTGTAAATATACCATAATGGAGTTCCTCTACTTAGCGCTTGGTGCCACTCTTTAGATAGTTTCATGTGATTTCCAATGTCCTTTAAAGCCAGCTTAAATTTCTTATTATCGATGAAATGATGTTTGTCCCTAACGCTGCACATAAATTCGCAATGCTGGGCGGGCTCCATAATTGAGCAGTTGTGCTCAATGAGTAGCACATTTCCCCTGTGGAAGAGATAATTTGAAATATAATAATTACGATTAAATAAAGAAAAGAAAGCACCATAAATAATTTAGAAATGTATAAAAAACAAAACTACATTGAAAATACCTCCAATTAAGGAGAAGGTTTAAAAATCTTCCAGCTCTGTTGGCACATCCATTCCTTTCAAAATAACATTACAAACTAAAAATTCTAAGCACAAAAGGTCCTTGGTCACTCTAGATTTTGTACGTGGTTCAGTTATTAGAACAAAGAACTTAGGAGTATGATTAACCACTACAACATTATTCTCGTTAAATCTAGTAGTCACAAAATTTTGATTATGTAAGTCCAATATGGACTTCAACAGGCACCTACGAAGAAACAATTTCAAAATAAGTTATGCTAAATGACTAAATTTTATTTATCAAAATATAAATTACACTATATACGGGTATACCTAAATCAAATAATGGGCTTTTTCTCCAAGCTGCAAAGGTAATCCCCTGACAAAAGAAAACTTGTCGTATGAAATCGTCGGCGAGCCTTGACTGTTCAAATATTTCAAATAGCATGTTAAAGTCATGTTGTAGGACTCATATATGATCAAACCACCACTGCCACGCGAATCGTGGCCAAAAAATTATCGTAGAAAATATCTATGCGTTAAGTGTTTTGAACTGTGGAAGACATCTTGATATTTCTTGAAATCATCATAACGTTTAACAACTCTCTGGTCCCTTGGGAAGGATACCCGCGCTGAGAAGGTTAGTGTCATCATCTGTGAAGTAATCGCATCTAACACTGTGACGCTGTAAATAAAATGAATGACGTTATAAATACATGTCCATAAACAAGATTCACCAAAAAAAAAAAAAAATTGCCACTTACCAACATTGCACTCAATTGTAGCTCAAAAAATACAAATCTGCAACCAAAAGAAAGAAATAACATAAATTAGTTGGAAAAATTACACCACAATAATATTACCCATCAAATAAAAAGAAAGTAAATAAAATCCTGCAGAGAAGCACCCATTTTTCTAAAGGTAGCAGATTCTAAACAAATTTGAATTCTTGTATCTGTAAACATGCGCAGGTGACCATTTTAATTATAATTCTGAAATCTCATCTACCCTCAAATTGATGTGACCCACCCATGATTCATGAAACATTATCTTTCACAACTCCTAATTACAAATTGACAACTGAACAACCAAAACCCGCCTAATTTCCAAAACATGGGACTGATTACTTCCCATGTCTTTCCTTCTTGTTTCTTCATTGTACATGGCGTCTGTGACCATACTCATGGTTAGTTTCCCTTATGGTGCAGAGGTGCTGAGAGAAACCACCAATGTCTCCAAACTGTCCGATAAAGAACTGACTAGTAGTACGGCTTGCATTTCATCGTCCAAGCGCATCTTGACGGTTGCAAGCTGATTCACCAGATTTTTGAATTCACTGGTGTGCTCGGCGATAGACACACCATTCTTCAACTTTAGATTTACTAGCCTTCTCATCACCAAGGCTTTGTTTCGGGGGGTCTTTGATAGGTACACGTCGTTTTACATTGTCCAAAAAGCATAGGCATCTGTCTCTTCGGCAACATGATGGAACACACTGTGGTCTATCCATTGTCTGATACAAGCGACAGTCTTACGATTTATCTTTGTCTAGTAATCATCTTTCACTCCTTTAGGTTTAACCCCCTTTATAAAAATGGGGTCAAACAAGTTTTTTAAAAAACAGGATGTCTTCCATCCATGACTTCAAAATTGCATAATTGGAAGGAGTTAATTTGAACATAGATTCTGAAGTTGATGTGGAATCCTCCATCGTATTCTTTCCTTTTACATAAAACTCCGAATGAACAATCTAACCATACGGATGTGTCCAGAATACTCCAAATAGTCAAAAACCAGTATTAGATCATCAAAAACGGACACAGAATGGCTCAGATCAGTCCAAAACAGTTTGGACAGTTCAGATCTACAGGTGTACCTTAGCCGCGCGGCAGCGGATCACTCTCTGCCTCTGGGTTGACTGGTCAACAGGTCTGATAACGTGGATAGCAACGTGCCAGTGATTTGCTGACTTGGCAGCCACGTGTCAGTGACGTGGCGTTTACATGTCAGACACGTGGTAGGGATCTGGCGATGACGTGTCAGACACGTGTCAGCGACGTGGCGATGACGTGGCAGCCACATGGCCGATGACGTGGCATCTAACATCACACACTTGTCTTCCTCCTTGAGCAACGCGTGTGGCGCGTGGGAGAAAGTGAGATCACGCGCCAGCTCCTCTTGGCGGCGCGTGGGGCGCGTGCAGAGAGTAGGATTCACGCGCAGGCTTTGGGGGGCGCGTGAGAGCGCGTTCAGTCTCTTCTTTGGCTATTCATTGCACTTCTGGACTCCTCTCTTGGAGTCCTTGCTTCTGGTATGCTCAAAACCTGATTTTGAGCAACTTGATTTCTAGGCAGTTTTGAAAAACACACTGTTTTTGTTCCGAAACGCAACCGATTCGGCTCTGATACCACTTGTTAGGACTATAAGACACCATAAATCAATTTCACACAATAACACAAGAAGATTGACGTGGTTCGGCAATTGCCTATATCCACGGAGAGATATCCACTATAGAATTATCCCGGAGGGAGATTACAGAACTCACACCTCACAACTCTCTATAGAACTCTCTCACTCACAGATTATACTCTCCTCTTTGTATCACTCCCATATCTGTATTCAACCCCTCCTCACTCATCTCAATTTATAACCAAGAGAAGAGGAGTAGGTGAAATGACAGCCATGGGTGGGCTTGGTTATGCCACCCTCACCATCTAGTTTTGGTAAGTTGGTATTGCCCCACCAGCTTCCTTTACCACATGGTGCCACCCATACCATGTTGATGGTGGGGTCCTTACCATGTGGGTAGCGGATGGAGCTAACATGCTTGTTTATTACGCTCCACTTAATTGGTCTGTTGTAGTTTATGATTCCTTTGCCAATAGCATTCAACCATTTTGATGCATATAGTAATCTTTACCTTATACTTGTGTTGGCTTTGTATACTGCTGCACGCATGTTTCATTAATAATTTGAGGATCAGAATTGCATCATATTGTTATATAAAAATTAAGAATGGAAAGAGGAATAATAGCAGAAATATGGATAGAAAATTATTCCAATATCCATAAAAACTTAAGAACTAATGCAAGCTTCTAATTATTATCCCCATCATTGCAGAGGATATTGAAAAACGAATTCATCGAGGATTCCATATTGATTCAGCCCTCTCTGCATCTCTACTAAAACCATTAGATAGGTTACGCTCAAAGCTTGATCAGCATAATATTGGTTGATATTGATTACCTATACAACATAACAAAGATAATTAAAAATACAAATAAAAAAGAAAAAGAGAGGAGGCTATAGCTCCAACAACACTAGCATCAGCTGTTGCATCTTACGGAACTCACCTAGGTCAAGTATTAAGAGTAGAAAAACAGTCTAAAATTACACACAAAGAAAAAGAAAAGGGAGAGACAGAGATTACCGTTTTCCATCTCTTTGTCCAGTAGTCCAACACATGCTGAACTGTATGTCTCATGAATCTAGACAAATCTAATTTTGCATTTTTTAAACCACCATGATGTTTGTGTCCTTGGTAAACATACCATGATGGAGTACCTCTACTTAGCACTTGGTGCCACTCTTTAGATAGTTTCATGTGATTTCCAATGTCCTTTAAAGCCAGCTTACATTTCTTATTATCGATGAAATGGTGTTTGTCCCTAACGCTGCACATAAATTCGCAATGCTGGGCGGGCTCCATAATTGAGCAGTTGTGCTCAATGAGTAGCACATTTTCCCTATGGAAGAGATAATTTGAAATATAATAATGATGGTTAAATAAAGAAAAGAAAGCACCATCAATAATTTAGAAATGTATAAAAAAAAAAAAACTACATTAAAAATACCTCCAATTGAGGAGAAGGTTTAAAAATCTTCCAGCTCTGTTAGCCCATCCATTCCATTCAAAATAACATTACAAACTAAAATTTCTAATCAGAAAAGGTCTTTGGTCACTCCAAATTTTGTACGTGGTTCGGTTATTAGATCAAAGAACTTAGGAGGATGATTAACCAGTACAACATTATTCTCGTTAAATCCAGTGGTCACAAAATTTTGATTTATATCCAAATCTAAATTACACTATATACGGGTATACCTAAATCAAATAACGGGCTTTTTCTCCGAGCTGCAAATGTAATCCCCTGACAAAAGAAAACTTGTCGTATGAAATCATGGGCGAGCCTTGAGTGTTCACATATTTCAAATAGCATGTCTAAGTCATGTTGTACGACTTATATATGATCGAACCACCACTGCGACGCGAATCGTCGCCAAAAAATTATCGCATGAAATATCTATACGTTAAGTGTTTTGAACTGTAGAGGACATCTTGATATTTCTTGAAATCATCATAACGCTTAACAACTCTCTGGTCCCTTAGGAAGGATACCTGCGCTGAGAAGGTTAGTTTCATCATCTGTGAAGTAATTGCAACTAACACTGTGACGTTGTAAATAATATGAATGACGCTATAGATACATGTCCATAAAAAAGATTCACCAAAAAAAAAAAAAAAAAAAATTTGCCACTTACCAACTTTGCACTCAATTATAGCTCAAAAAATACAAATCTGCAACCAAAGGAAAGAAATAACATAAATTAGTTGGAAAAATTACACCACAATAATATTACCCATCAAATGAAATGAAAGTAAATACAATCTTGCAGAGAAACACCCATTTTTCTAAAGGTAGCAGATGCTAAACAAATTAGAATTCTTGAATCTGTAAACATGCTCAGGTGACCATTTTAATTATAATTCTAAAATCTCATCTACCCTCAAATTGATGTGACCCACCTTTGATTCATGAAACATTCTCTTTCACAAACTCCTAATTACAAATTGACAACTAAACAACCAAAACTCGCCTAATTTCCAAAACATGGGACTGATTATGGGACTGATTTCCTCTCATGTCTTTCCTTCTTGTTTCTTCATTGTACATGGCATCTGTGACCATACTCATGGTCAGTTTCCTTTCTGGTGCAGAGGTGCTGAGAGAAACCACCAATGTCTCCCAGCTTTCTGGTAAAGAACTGAGCAGTAGTACGGCTTGCATTTCATCGTCCAAACGCATCTTGACGGTTGCAAGCTGATTCACCAGATTTTTGAATTCACTGATGTGCTCTGCGATAGACATACCATTCTTCAACTTCAGATTTACTTACCTTCTCACCAAGGCTTTGTTTCGGATGGTCTTTGACTGGTACATGTCGTTTGACATTGTCCAAAGAGCATAGGCATCTTTCTCTTCGGCAACATGATGGAACACACTGTGGTCTATCCATTGTCTGATACAAGCGATAGTCTTGCAGTTCATCTTTATCCAGTCATCATCTTTCAGTCCTTCAGGTTTAACCCCCTTTATAAAAATGGGGTCAAACAAGTCTTTTAAAAAATAGGATGTCTTTCATCCGTGACTTTCAAATTGCATAATTGGTTGGATTTAATTTGAACATAGATTCTGAAGTTGATGTGGAATCCTCCATCGTATTCTTTCCTTTAATAGAATACTCCGAATGAAAAATCTAACCGTGCGGATGTGTCCGAAATACTCCAAATAGTCGAAAACCAGCATTGGATAGTCAAAAACGGACATAGAATGGCTTAGTTCAGTCCAAAACAGTTTGGACAGTTCAGATTTGCAGGTGTACCTTAGCCACGCTGCAGTGGATCACTCTCTGCCTCTGGGTTGACTGGTCAATAGGTCTGATGACGTGAACAACAACGTGGCAATGATTTGCTGACTTGGCAGCCACGTGTCAGTGACGTGGCGTTTACGTGTCAGGCACGTGGTAGTGATCTGGAGATGACGTGTCAAACACGTGTCAGTGACGTGGCGATGATGTGGTAGCCACGTGGCCGATGACGTGGCATCTAACGTCACACGCGCGCGCAACACACTCGTCTTCCTTCTTGAGCAGTGCGTGTGGCGCGTGGTAGAAAATGAGATCACGCGCTGGCTCCTCTTCACGGCGCGTAGGGCGCGCGCAGAGAGTGAGATTTACGCCCAGGCTTTGGGGGGCGCGTGAGAGCGCATTCAGGCTCTTCTTGGGCTGTTCTTGGCACTTCTAGACTCCTCTCTTGGAGTCCTTGCTTCTGGTATGCTCAAAACCTGATTTTGAGCAACTTGATTTCTAGGCAGTTTCGAAAAACACACTGTTTTTGTTCCGAAACGCAACCGATTCGGCTCTGATACCACTTGTTAGGACTATTGGACACCAAAAATCAATTCCACACAATAACACAAGAAGATTTATGTGGTTCGGCAATTGTCTACGTCCACGGAGAGATATCCACTATAGAATTATCCCGGAGGGAGATTACAGAACTCACACCTCACAACTCTCTATAGAACTCTCTCACTCACAGATTATTCTCTCCTCTTTGTATCACTCCCATATCTGCATTCAACGCCTCCTCACTCATCTCAATTTATAACCAACAGAAGAGGAGTAGGTGAAGTGACAGCCATGAGTGGGCTTGGTTATGCCATCCTCACCATCAACCTTTGGTGAGTTGGTATTGCCCCACCAGCTTCCTTTACCACATGGTGCCACCCATACCATGTAGATGGTGGGCTTTTTACCATGTGGGTAGTGGATGAAGCTAACATGTTCATTTATTACGCTCCATTTAATTGGTCTGTTGCAGTTTATGATTCCTTTGCCAATAACATTCAGCCATTTTGATGCATATAGTAGTCTTTACCTTATACTTGAGTTGAGCTTGTATACTGCTGCACGCATGTTTCATTAATCATTTGAGGATCAGAATTGCATCATATTGTTATATATAAATTAAAAATGGAAAGAGGAATAATAGCAGAAAATATGGATAAAAAATTATTGCAATATCCATAAAAACTTAAAAACTAATGTAAGCTTCTAATTATTATCCCCATCATTGCAGAGGAGACTGAACAATGAATTCGTCGAGGAGTCCATACTGATTCAGCCCTATCTGCATCTCTACTAAAACCATCGGATAGGTTACGCTCAAAGCTTGATCGAAATAATATTGGTTAATATTGGTTACCTATACAACATAACAAAGACAATTAAAAATACAAATAAAAAAGAAAAAGAGAAGAGACTATAGCTCCAACAACACTAGCATCAGCTGTTGCAGCTTACGGAACTCACCTAGCTCAAGTATTAAGAGCAGAAAAACAGTCTAAAATTACACACAAAGAAAAAGAAAAGAGAGACACAGAGATTACCGTTTTCCATCTCTTTGTCCAGTATTCCAACACATGTTGAACTGTATGTCTCATGAATCTAGACAAATCTAATCTTGCATTTTTGAAACCACCATGATGTTTGTATCCTCGGTAAACATACCATAATGGAGTACCTCTACCTAGCACTTGGTGCCACTCTCTAGATAGTTTCATGTGATTTCCAATGTCCTTTAAAGCCAGCTTAAATTTCTTATTGTCGATAAAATGGTGTTTGTCCCAAACGCTGAACATAAATTCGCAATGCTAGGCGGGCTCCATAATTGAGCAGTTGTGCTCAATGAGTAGCACATTTCCCCTATGGAAGAGATAATTTGAAATATAATAATGACGGTTAAATAAAGAAAAGAAAGAACCATCAGTAATTTAGAAATGTATAAAAAAAAAACTAAATTAAAAATACCTCCAATTAAGGAGAAGGTTTAAAAATCTTCCAGCTCTATTGGCACATCCATTCCTTTCAAAATAACATTACAAACTAAAAATTCTAAGCACAAAAGGTCCTTGGTCACTCCATATTTTGTACGTGGTTCGGTTATTAGATCAAAGAACTTAGGAGTATGATTAACCATTACAACATTTTTCTCGTTAAATCCAGTAGTCACAAAATTATGATTCTGTAAGTCCAATATGAACTTCAACAGGCACCTACAGAGAAACAATTTCAAAATAAGTTATGTTAAATGAAAAAAAAAAAAATTATCCAAATCTAAATTACACTATATACGGGTATACCTAAATCAAATAACGGGCTTTTTCTCCGAGCTGCAAATGTAATCCCCTGACAAAAGAAAACTTGTCGCATGAAATCATGGGCGAGCCTTGAGTTTTCAAATATTTCAAATAGCATGTCAAAGTCATGTTGTACGACTCATATATGATCGAACCACCATTGCCACGCGAATCGTCGCCAAAAAATTATCGCATAAAATATCTATGCGTTAAGTGTTTTGAACTGTGGAGGACATCTCGATGTTTCTAGAAATCATCATAGCGCTTAACAACTCTCTGGTCCCTTGGGAAGGATACTCGCGCTGAGAAGGTTAGTGTCATCATCTGTAAAGTAATTGCAACTAACACTGTGACGCTGTAAATAATATGAATGACGTTATAGATACATGTCCATAAACAAGATTCACCAAAAAAAAAAAAAAAAAAAAATTTGCCACTTACCAACATTGCAGTCAATTATAACTCAAAAAAAAAAAAACAAATCTGCAATCAAAAGAAAGAAATAACATAAATTAGTTGGAAAAATTACACCACAATAATATTACCCATCAAATAAAAAGAAAGTAAATACAATCCTGCAGAGAAGCACCCATTTTTCTAAAGGTAGCAGATTCTAAACAAATTAGAATTCTTGAATCTGTAAACATGCTCAAGTGACCATTTTAATTATAATTCTAAAATCTCATCTACCCTCAAATTGATGTGACCCACCTATGATTCATGAAACATTCTCTTTCACAACTCCTAATTACAAATTGACAACAAAACAACCAAAACCTGCCTAATTTCCAAAACATGGGACTGATTACCTCCCATGTCTTTCTTTCTTGTTTCTTCATTGTACATGGCGTCTGTGACCATACTCATGGTCAGTTTCCCTTCTTGTGCAGAGGTGCTAAGAGAAACCACCAACGTCTCCCAGCTGTCCGGTAAAGAACTGAGCAGTAGTACGGCTTACATTTCATCATCCAAGCGCATTTTGACGGTTGCAAGCTGATTCACCAGATTTTTGAATTCACTGGTGTGCTCGGCGATAGACACACCATTCTTCAACTTCAGATTTACTAGCCTTCTCATCACCAAGGCTTTGTTTCAAGCGGTCTTTGACTGGTACATGTCGTTTAACATTGTCCAAAGAACATAGGCACATGTCTCTTCGGCAACATGATGGAACACACTGTGGTCTATCCATTGTTTGATACAAGCGACAGTCTTGCGGTTCATCTTTATCCAGTCATCATCTTTCACTCCTTCAGGTTTAACCCCCTTTATAAAAATGGGGTCAAACAAGTTTTTTAAAAAATAGGATGTCTTCCATCCGTGACTTCCAAATTGCATAATTGGAAGGAGTTAATTTGAACATAGATTCTGAAGTTGATGTGGAATCTTCCATCGTATTCTTTCCTTTTACATAAAACTCCGAATGAAAAATCTAACCGTACGGATGTGTCCGGAATAGTCCAAATAGTCAAAAACAAGTATTGGATCGTCAAAAACGGACACAGAATGGCTCAGATCAGTCCAAAACAGTTTGGACAGTTCAGATCTGCAAGTGTACCTTAGCCGCGCGGCAGCGGATCACTCTCTACCTTTGGGTTGACTGGTTAACTGGTCTGATGACATGGACAGCAACGTGGCAGTGATTTGCCGACGTGGCAGCCACGTGTCAGTGACGTGGCGTTTACATGTCAGACACGTGGTAGGGATCTGGCGATGACGTGTCAGACACGTGTCAGTGACGTGGCGATGACGTGGCAGCCACGTGGCCAATGACGTGGCATCTATCATCACACACTCGTCTTCCTTCTTGAGCAGCGCGTGTGGCGCGTCGGAGAAAGTGAGATCACGCGCCGGCTCCTCTTTACGGCGCGTGGGGCACGTGCAGAGAGTGAGATTCACGTGTAGGCTTTGGGGGCTGCGTGAGATCGCGTTCAGGCTCTTCTTTGGCTATTCTTTGCACTTCTAGATTCCTCTCTTGGAGTCCTTGCTTCTGGTATGCTCAAAACCTGATTTTGAGAAATTTGATTTCTAGGCAGTTTCGAAAAACACTCTATTTTTGTTCCGAAACACAACCAATTCGGCTCTGATACCACTTGTTAGGACTATAGGACACCAGAAATCAATTCTACACAATAAAACAAGAAGATTTACGTGGTTCGGCAATTGCCTACGTCCACGGTGAGACATCCACTATAGAATTATCCCGGAGGGAGATTACAGAACTCATATCTCACTACTCTCTATAGAACTCTCTCACTCACAAATTATACTCTCCTCTTTGTATCACTCTCATATCTGTATTCAACCCCTCCTCACTCATCTCAATTTATAACCAAGAGAAGAGGAGTAGGTGAAATGACAGCCATGGGTGGTCTTGGTTGTGCCACCCTCACCATCTTGCTTTGGTGAGTTGGTATTGCCCCACCAGCTTCCTTTACCACATGGTGCCACCCATACCATGTTGATGGTGGGGTCCTTACCATGTGGGTAGTGGATGGAGCTAACATGCTCGTTTATTACGCTCCATTTAATTGGTTTGTTGTAGTTTATGATTCCTTTGCCAATAGCAATTCAGCCATTTTGATGCATATAGTAGTCTTTACCTTATACTTGTGTTGGCTTTGTATACTGCTGCACGCATGTTTCATTAATAATTTGAGGATCAAAATTGCATCATATTGTTATATAAAAATTAAGAATGGAAAGAGGAATAATAGCAGAAAATATGGATAGAAAATTATTCCAATATCCATAAAAACTTAAGAACTAATGCAAGCTTCTAATTATTATCCCCATCATTGCAGAGGATATTGAAAAATGAATTCATCGAGGATTCCATATTGATTCAGCCCTCTCTGCATCTCTACTAAAACCATTAGATAGGTTACGCTCAAAGCTTGATCGGCATAATATTGGTTGATATTGATTACCTGTACAACATAACAAAGATAATTAAAAATACAAATAAAAAAGAAAAAGAGAGGAGGCTATAGCTCCAACAACACTAGCATCAGCTGTTGCATCTTATGGAACTCACCTAGGTCAAGTATTAAGAGTAGAAAAACAGTCTAAAATTACACACAAAGAAAAAGAAAAGGGAGAGACAGAGATTACCGTTTTCCATCTCTTTGTCCAGTAGTCCAACACATGCTGAACTGTATGTCTCATGAATCTAGACAAATCTAATCTTGCATTTTTTAAACCACCATGATGTTTGTGTCCTTGGTAAACATACCATGATGGAGTACCTCTACTTAGCACTTGGTGCCACTCTTTAGATAGTTTCATGTGATTTCCAATGTCCTTTAAAGCCAGCTTACATTTCTTATTATCGATGAAATGGTGTTTGTCCCTAACGCTGCACATAAATTCGCAATGCTGGGCGGGCTCCATAATTGAGCAGTTGTGCTCAATGAGCAGCACATTTCCCCTGTGGAAGAGATAATTTGAAATATAATAATGACGGTTAAATAAAGAAAAGAAAGCACCATCAATAATTTAGAAATGTATAAAAAAAAAAACTACATTAAAAATACCTCCAATTAAGGAGAAGGTTTAAAAATCTTCCAGCTCTGTTGGCACATCCATTCCATTCAAAATAACATTACAAACTTAAAATTCTAAGCACAAAAGGTCCTTGGTCACTCCAGATTTTGTACGTGGTTCGGTTATTAGATTAAAGAACTTAGGAGTATGATTAACCATTACAACATTATTCTCGTTAAATCCAGTAGTCACAAAATTTTGATTATGTAAGTCCAATATGAACTTCAACAGGCACCTACGAAGGAACAATTTCAAAATAAGTTATGCTAAATGACTAAATTTTATTTATCAAAATATAAATTACACTATATACGGGTATACCTAAATCAAATAACGGGCTTTTTCTCCGAGCTGCAAATGTAATCCCCTGACAAAAGAAAACTTGTCGGATGAAATCATGGGCGAGCCTTGAGTGTTCAAATGTTTCAAATAGCATGTCAAAGTCATGTTGTATGACTCATATATGATCGAACCACCATTGCCATGCAAATCGTCACCATAAAATTATCTCATAAAATATCTATGCGTTAAGTGTTTTGAACTGTGGAGGACGTCTTGATATTTCTTGAAATCATCATAAGCTTAACAACTCTCTAGTCCCTTGGGAAGGATACCCGCGCTGAGAAGGTTAGTGTCATTATCTGTGAAGTAATTGCAACTAACACTATGACGCTGTAAATAAAATGAATGACGTTATAGATACATGTCCATAAACAAGATTCACAAAAAAAATAAATAAAATAAATAAAAATAAATAAAATTTGCCACTTACCAACATTGCACACAATTATAGCTCAAAAAATTCAAATCTGCAACCAAAAGAAAGAAATAACATAAATTAGTTAGAAAAATTACACCACAATAATATTACCCATCAAATAAAAAGAAAGTAAATACAATCCTGTAGAGAAGCACCCATTTTTCTAAAGGTAGCAGATTCTAAACAAATTAGAATTCTTGCATTTGTAAACATGCTCAGGTGACCATTTTAATTATAATTCTGAAATCTCATCTACCCTCAAATTGATGTGACCCACCCATGATTCATGAAACATTCTCTTTCACAACTCCTAATTACAAATTGACAACTAAACAACCAAAACCTGCCTAATTTCCAAAACATGGCATACGTGGCTTTTTGGACAAAACATCAAGAACCAACATATATAAAACCTTCATATGTTGATAAAAATAAAAAAATAAAAAAAACAAACTTCACATCAAAATCTTTCCCTTTAAATTCGAATTATGATATGATCTTAGAAATCTGACTTGCATTTCAAACTCTCTAAATTAACCTAATCATGGAGACAATCTTGCCTTTTAAAAAGTCTTTCTTACACACAGAAAAAGAAAGGTAAAAGTTTCATCCAATTTTGACAAAAAAATTCCCAAGATCAATTCCTTTAACTTTGAAAAAATAAAGAACATTAACAAGAGAACTAGAGAGCTCGAGGGCTCTATTTCAAATACAAAATCAGGGAGTGGCATCAAAACAAAAAGAAAAAGAAACCATTATACTTTATTCTTTAAACCATAACAATTCTTGAAAATAACTCATTCTTTAAGTGAAATCATAATGTTGCATGTCTTAGATCAATATATACGAATTCTAAATATATGTACTGTGTGTGTCAATTTCCGACCACACTGCCAAACAGGTACTCAGCTGGAGAACACCGGCAGTATAGATTAAGCCCAAATGACCTGTTAACAAAAAAAAGAGATTCCGGCGGTGGTTCGTCCACCCGGGGGTACTCCAACGATCAAGTCAGTTATCTCTCAAAGATAGCAAAAGTGCTTAACTCACTATTCAGAGCATAAAAAGCATACCTTAGACCCATGGGGATGCCTCTCTTTTATAGCCAATACAAACCTAGTCCCAATAGAAGCCTAGCTTCAATGAACTTAGGATTACTGCTAATCTTGGACTTCCAGTAGGATTGAGATAAACTCTTTAAGAGTCTTATCTTTACCCAAACTAAAGTCCTCTCTCATTCTAGGCCTCTTGTCCCTTATCCGCTTATCCCGAATTCCGGTATCTTCACAGATAACCTCGGCCTAGCCGAGATGATCTCGGCGTCATGACCAGGACACGTGGCACCCCGGCTGGCACTTCAGTGACACCTCGGCCACGTGTTGTCATTCAAAAATTATGTCTCCACAATTGCCCCCTAGGTTCTATTACCTCGGCATCCTGAGGTGATGGAACCTATATCATTTCTTCCATTTAGCACGTCGGCTAAGTTCGCTTCATTATTTATTGCCGAAGTCAGAACTCGTCGGCTCAATATGACGAAGACCTATAGTCTGCTTTCATCAATGCCTTAGAACCAACGACCAAGTTCGTTCAAGTTTCTCAGCCGAAACCGTCCTCCTAGCCGAGGTATTTGCTTCAAGAACTCCAAGAGTTCCAGTACGCGTATGAGCTGGCACGCACAGTATTTCAACTATTTTTACCACACGTCTTTCCCCTACTGGACCGTACCTGATACGCGTCATCAAGTCACATCACTTTTGCGTGCGCCGTCTAACAAGCACGTCGTCCATGGCACCATAATTGCCATTTTGCCTCCATTTCATGCTTTTGACCAAAATCAACTCTCTCTCCGTCTTTTCACTTCTGCAACTTCTTTCTTGTTCAAACTTTCTCTCTCAAATCCTCCATTGTTGCTTTTGCGAAGCTTTCTGTAACCAGTTTCACTCTCTCCCTCCGGTGAGGCTTTCGTTGCACTTCTTTGCTTACTACCACCGTCTGACACGGATGTACTTCACACTGGCCTTTTTGTAATCTAAACAATCATTCTTCAATGTTAGGCCGAAGTGCCTTTTTTCCTTTTCTGAATGCTTTCTTTAATTTCTTCTCTCAATGTGGTTATATGCGTCTTCTTTTTACTCTTGTATGATTCTATACTTAAAATAATTTGAATGTCTTCAAAATACACTTTAACTGTGCAATCTCCTCGGGGTGTAACACCTCAGTTGTACCCACTAATCAGTTTATCTCAGCCTCGGTTTAACACTCGAAAATATTTTTTACTATATTTTCACAAGTGTTATTTACAACTCGATACTTCACTTTTAGCAAGACTTCTGTCTTCAAATTTCTTCCAAGTCTTGGCAACATGGTAATCTCGACAAATATGTAGATATTTGTTTCAACATAACCTTGGCTTTAACTTGTAAATTTTTTCTCAAAAATTTCAACAAGTGTTTAAACCAATCTTCTTTTAACATAACCTCGGTTAATTTTAACTTGTAAACTTAAATTTCAACAAGCGTTAAACGTGACCTCGGTTTAACTTCAACTTGTAAACTTAAATTTCAACAAACGTTAAACATGACATCGGTTTAATTTCAACTTGTAAATTTCAATTCCAACAAGTGTTAAACATGACCTCGGTTTAACTTCAACTTGTAAACTTAAAATTTCAACGAGTGTTAAACATGACCTTAGTTTAACTTCAACTTGTAAACTTAAATTTCAACAAGTGTTAAACATAACCTCGGTTTATCTACAACTTGTAAATTTAAAATTTCAACAAGTGTTAAACATGACATCGGTTTAACTTCAACTTGTAAAACTTAAATTTCAACAAGCGTTAAACATGACCTCGGTTGAACTTCAACTTGTAAATTTCAATTCCAACAAGTGTTAAACATGACCTCGGTTTAACTTCAACTTGTAAACTTAAAATTTCAACGAGTGTTAAACATGACCTCGGTTTAACTTCAACTTGTAAATTTCAATTTCAACAAGTGTTAAACGTGTCCTCGGTTTAACTTCAACTTGTAAACTTAAATTTCAACAAATGTTAAACATGACATCGGTTTAACTTCAACTTGTAAATTTAAAATTTCAACAAGTGTTAAACATGACATCGGTTTAACTTCAACTTGTAAATTTCAATTTCAACAAGTGTTAAACAAGTCCTCGGTTTAACTTCAACTTGTAAATTTCAATTTCAACAAGTGTTAAACACATCCTTGGTTTAACTTTAACTTGTAAACTTCAATTTCAACAAGTGTTAAACACGTCCTCGGTTTAACTTCAACTTGTAAACTTAAATTTCAACAAGTGTTAAATATGACCTCGGTTTAACTTCAACTTGTAAATTTCAATTCCAATAAGTGTTAAACATGACCTCAATTTAACTTCAACTTGTAAACTTAAAATTTCAACGAGTCTTAAACATGACCTTGATTTAACTTCAACTTGTAAACTTAAAATTTCAACGAGTGTTAAACATGACCTCGGTTTAACTTCAACTTGTAAATTTCAATTTCAACAAGTGTTAAACACTTCCTCGGTTTAACTTCAACTTGTAAACTTAAATTTCAACAAGTGTTAAACATGACCTCGATTTAACTTCAACTTGTAAATTTAAAATTTCAACAAGTGTTAAACATGACCTCGGTTTAACTTCAACTTGTAAATTTCAATTTCAACAAGTGTTAAACACGTCTTCGGTTTAACTTCAATTTGTAAATTTCAATTTCTACATGTGTTAAACACATCCTCGGTTTAACTTTAACTTGTAAACTTAAATTTCAACAAGTGTTAAACACGTCCTCGGTTTAACTTCAACTTGTAAACTTAAATTTCAACAAGTGTTAAACATGACATCGGTTTAACTTCAACTTGTAAATTTAAAATTTCAACAAGTATTAAACATGACCTCGGTTTAACTTTAACTTGTAAATTTCAATTTTAACAAGTGTTAAACATGTCATCGGTTTAACTTCAACTTGTAAATTTCAATTTCAACAAGTGTTAAACACGTCTTCGGTTTAACTTCAATTTGTAAATTTCAATTTCTACATGTGTTAAACACATCCTCGGTTTAACTTTGACATGTAAACTTAAATTTCAACAAGTGTTAAACACGTCTTCGGTTTAACTTCAACTTGTAAACTTAAATTTCAACAAGTGTTAAACAGGACATCGGTTTAACTTCAACTTGTAAATTTAAAATTTCAACAAGTATTAAACATGAACTCGGTTTAACTTCAACTTGTAAATTTCAATTTCAACAAGTGTTAAATATGTCCTCGGTTTAACTTCAACTTATAAATTTTAATTTCAATAAGTGTCTCAACCAATCCCAAGCATCATTCTTCAGCCCTTTGCCCCCTAATGTGAACTTAAGTTCCACTTGGGTTCTCATTAGGCATGTGGCTTTGACCTCGTCGCCGATGCAAGATTCGAACAAAGACTGGCCGAGGTTATTAACCTTGGTCTCTTTACTAAGGCACTTAGCTCCAATCCGTGTTTGATTTTGCCGATATGACAAGTCCAGGTTAACCCAACTTAATTCAACTTTATTATATGCAAGTAAAGTTTTTACTCTGTCATATAATAAGTCTAAGTTATTCGTCATGTTTCAATCAAAAACATCGTCATAGGACTGGTCGGTTCTATCGCATAGATTTCAAAAATCAAACTCGCACTTTATTATTGCTTCAACCGTTATGCCCCATTGTCGGCAACCTTTCTCAGGCTGAGGTCCCTAACTTTGAACTCTCTTGGGCTAACCTTCTTATTGTAAGCCCTAGCAAGTTGTTGCCGGTATGCCCCCAGCCGAATTGCTGTTCTATCGCACGTTGCAGGTGGACTTCAAAGCATTTTCATGCTTTTTTACATAGGCTTCAGCTTCCTTTTGCATATAAGGCCAAAAAGAATCCCTACGATATTGCTCTATGGGCAAGGGATCTGCCCCCTGCATGGCTTCCACATACTCCTTTATGGACTTTATATAAAAATTCTTTAACTTAGGCTAAACTCTTCTCTTCTCGGACTTAATCAACTAGGCTGAGATCTTGTCTTCTGGGATCTGGGATCCGAGATCTGGAATCTGGGATCGGCTCACTTGGGCTGAGCTCTTGTCTTCTCGTATTCAGTGTTATCTCGGCTTCGCTTCGGCAAACCATTTCTCTTCTCTTGTTTGGACGCCTTTGTCCCGCGCGTGTCCTCCTCGGCTCTGGCATACTTTTCTATCTTTGCCAGTGATTTTCGAAGTAGGCAGTCATCCTTCAAGCCGTTTTTAAACGACACGACCGCTACCTCTTGGTTGCATCCTGGTATTCGGTTGAATACCTCATAATACCTTTTGGCATAGGCCTTAAGGCTTTCATCCTCGCCGATCTTCAGGGCCATTAGGGCGTCCACCCTCAATGGCTGTAGCTTGTTTGTCATGAACCTAGCCACAAACATCTCGGCCAGGCCTTCCCAGGTTTTCACGGTTCCTTTCGGCAACTTGTGAAACCAGTCCGATATAATTTCTCCGAAGGATGAAGGGAATACCTTGCAGAACAACGGCTCGCTCCCGGTGTACAACGCCATCGAGTTCAGGTACAAGCCGACGTGAAAGTTGGGGTCCGACTTACCATCATAGATCTGGAATCTCGACATGCTAAACCTCTTTGGGGCTTCAAATATGTCCAATTCTACCGAAAATGGTGCTCTCGGCTTAACCGAGGAGGTTACCTCGGCATCTTGTTGCTTCTTATGTAGGGGATCCCCCAAATCCTCTTTGGTCCAACCAGGGGCTCGGCTATCTCCTGACTTCAGCCTTTTCGGTGCACTACTCCCAGTTTCATTATGGGTCCTTTTTGACTTCCCTCCATTGGTTGCGTCGAAGCATAACTCCTGCCCTTGAACATGCCGATGTTCTTTGGGGTCGGCTTCCTTGGTGCGATGCGTCCTTCTCGATTCTTCCCTTCTTGACTCTCCTCGCTCGACCTCTCTTGAAGGCCAGTGATAGTGTTTTTCGGTCCTGGTGTGCTAGGGGACTGTAGGGACTGTTTTCTGCTCCTCTTTTCAGGCATCCTCCTTTGTTGCGGGAATCGGCGTATCTTATAGTGGGAACGGTGGCTGCATGACATTATTCTGCATCATAAAATTGACCACTGTTTGTAGGTCCGCCAATTTGTTCACCATGGCCTTTACCTCATCGTCCTTTCGTAGGCATATTTCTTTCCATACCTGCAGGTTGTCCTCGTTGTAATAGCCGCTCTGGTCCATTTTCTTTGGTACGTCGCTCTCCTGGCCGACGTCATTTCCTTCATGATTCTTATCGTGAGTCTCTTTGTTGTAGTTGTCTTCTTCGACGTCAAGGTCTACAGGTTTCCCACTCCCATTAAGAGTGTCGTCCCTAACCTTCTCTTTCTATCCGTCGTTGGCCATCTATTCTGTTTTCTTTCCCATAGATGGCGCCAAATTGTGTGTGTCAATTTCCGACCACACTGCCAAATAGGTACTCAGCTGGAGAACACCGGCAGAATGGATTAAGCCCAAATGACCTGTCAACAAAAAGAAGAGATTCCGGCGGTGGTTCGTCTACCCGGGGGCACTCCAACGATCAAGTCAGTTATCTCTCAAAGATAGCAAAAGTGCTTAACTCACTATTCAGAGCATAAAAAACATACCTTAGACGCATGTGGGTGCCTCTCTTTTATAGCCAACACAAACCTAGTCCCAATAGAAGCCTAGCTTCAATGGACTTAGGATTATTGCTAATCTTAGACTCCCATTAGGATTGGGATAAACTCTCTAAGAGTCTTATCTTTACCCAAACTGAAGTCCTCTCTCATTCTAGGACTCTTGTCCCTTATTCGCTTATCTCGGATTCCGATATCTTCGCAGATAACCTCGGCCTAGCCGAGATGAGCTCGGCGTCAAGACCAGGACACGTGGCACCCCGGCTGGCACTTTGGTGACACCTTAGCCACGTGTTGTCATTCAAAAATTATGTCCCCACATGTACATTATTTGCGATTTTACCTATGTTTTTATTGGGATTCTGTAATTCAACCAAAAGAGAAGATAGAAATGAGAAATTTACTGTAAGCGACAGGGATGGAAGACAAGAGAGAGAGAGAGAGAGAGAGAGAGAGAGAGAGAGAGAGCACGCAAAGATATATGGAGTCCAGTAACGGATATGATTTTGTATTTTAATGCAATGATTATCAGAATATTTTTAGGAATTCAAAGGTATTTTAAGGGATTCTGCAATTCAACCGAAAAGAGAAGATAAAAAAAAGAAACTTACAGTGAGCGACGGGGATGGAAGACGAGAGAGAGAGAGAGAGAGAGAGAGAGAGAAAGTGAAGATATATGGAGTCTAACGGATATAATTTTGTATTTAGTTGCAATGATTATCAGAGTAATTTCAAGAAGAGTTTTTTATTTTGTTTTATTAGTGTATTGGTGTAATTCAAAGGTGTTCTATGCTAGGAGGACGATTTGTTATGGTATATGGTAGTTATGTTATGGGCTGTTATGATATGTTAGTTTATGGTATATGGTAGTTTATGGTATATGTGTAATTTAAGGGTGCAAAATTTTTATGAAATATTTCATAATAATATCTTTTTCATAATTCCTACATTATTCAAAATGTGATTCTAACCAATTATAGCGACACGCAGTACACTTCAAATTTTTATATTATATTTTTTAATAAATTTTGAATTTAATAAAAAATGTCTTACTTCAATTACAAATTTGGGCCAAATTAAACCCAATTGAGGACCATGAGTCCATGGTTAGAATAGACAAAGCAAATGGATCGATTTGGTTGGGTCAAGACGAGTTATGTATTTAAAATAATTTAATATAAACTAGCACATTTAGGTAACGTTTACATTTTTTGTTTATGTTTACAAAAATTTTATAAACTGATTTTTATTTATTTTTAGAAAAATATAAATTACAAATGCGTTTGGTTAAAACAAAATATTTGAAATTTTTTAAAAACATAAACTAAAAAATATGTTTGTACAGACCTAAAATAAAGAGCTTATCTTTTTTATTAGCTAGTGAAAAATGAAGAGTGTGGTTGGAATTGTTCTAATATTTCTCTTTATTTATTAAATTATGGTTGTTTTTTTAAGGTTGATATTTTCTCAAGTTTTGATTCAGTAATCAATTTTTTTTAATGAATTTATTGTTGGAAGTGCTCTTTTCATGTCAAAGTTAATTCGTAAAAGTAAACATAAATTCAAAATCAAGTAAATTATTCATCCATTTATCTTCTATTTGATTGAACAATATTAATTTATTTATTTTGTGTGTGTGAAGTAAACTAATATATAGTCTAATATACCTTTGTAATATATAAATTGATATAATTAATTTAAGTTTCTTCAATTTTTTGACCCGATAAAAGGATCAAACTAATTAGTTAAATGTTGAATGTGCTCAGTTGAAAAATGATTTTAGATATTAATGTCTACATACAAATTTTTTATTTTAGAAATTCATTAATACTAAATTCACAACCAATGTTCAATTTTGCCATTCAACTTGTACCAATAAGGACTTCAAAAGCCCATTTACCATGGATATAATCACTACTGAATTTCCAATACTGAATTTCACTCATTCATCAAACTGTTCAAAACTATTAATTAGATGGTTTTTTTTTTTTTTTTTTTCATCAAGCCGCCCCACAATTATTAAACCATTCAAAAATTTTAATGTAAAATTGCAAACGCAATCAGCTAATTTGCTAAAGAAGACAACGAAGCACTAAAACTTGACCATGAACATATAGAGAAAAGCGTAGACAAATAATCAACCCAGTATAGAAATAATGCCAAAGGCCACCATGCAGAGGTCACGGACAGCATGGTTCCGATTGGTGACCGGTGATCCGCTCACCCACTGCTGTTCACACAGGTTGGCATCGTCCCTAACATTAGCTGCACCTTATTTTGATTCTCCATAGTCATTCGAATCCAATGCAATGATTGCTCCTGGTAGTTCAATTGACACAGCTTTGTTGTATTCTTCAATACATGTTCCAAAGAATTCGAACTCATGGGTTTGATTAAACAGTTTTCCCACAATTTGTAATGTTTGATTAGCTTTACCCAGGACTTGTTGAAGACTGATGCGAGCGAGCCCTTTGACATCTGCTTTCAAACTCCGAGGGTCTGATTCTAGAGATGTGACACAGAGGTTGAAGTTATTGGTGCGCCTGCACGTTTGGCGAATCAAATTACTGTTTTTCTGTGAAGTTGAAGCAGAGGATTGGGTTGATACTATAAGGATGGCATGAAGTGAAAAAAGACAGAACAATCTTTGAGAGATCCACATTGCCATTTTGTGTAGAGAAATGATATATTTGTTGACAATATTATCTGGTCTATTTTCTTAGTATTTATAGATACAAAATGTGAGACCTTCCATCTTCATAAATATTTTATACAATAAAGTTTCAAGTGGTAAGGTCCAACACTCAAGTATTATATAGAATATTTAATTCATTTGAAGTTTCTAACATTTTTGCAATATTTCTTTGTAATTTGTGAATGTACTTGAATGAGTTTGAATGATTTATGAATGTAACCATAAATGGCTTTGAATGATTTGTGAATTTACATAAATGGAATTGAATGATTTATGGATGTGCCTAAGATGGCTTTTGAATGGTTTGTTTGTGAAGGCATATATTGTAAGAAAAATATTAGGAATACTTACTAACACATTAAAAAGTTGGTGTGGGTCTCATACTTAGTGATAGTTAATCTTATCAAAACGTTTGAGTGTGCTGGTAAAATTGTTAATAAATGTATTAATATCGCTATCATTGTTGATATTGTAAATGGATTTAAATGTTCAAATCTCTTCCATGCAACTTGGGTTCATATTGAATTCTAGGGTTATTTATCAGATCCATTCCAATTTTAAACAGATTTTCCGAGTTATTTAAACTTATTTCTCATACTCAAGTTGTTTTTTGAAATAGTATTATTAAAAACAAGCACTATTTGATTTGATTTTCATAAACTATTTTCTGGTTTTTTTTTGAATAAAATATAAAATAATTTGATAAAAATAAACACCAAAAAGATAATTTTATATTTGAAGAAATTATTTCTAGTCTTCATCTTCAAAAGATAAAATTATATGAAAATGACGAGCATTTTTTTTTTCATCATATTAATTAATTTATTTAAAAAAAAAATTTGAAAACAAGTTCTAAAATTCAAATCAAATAGAGCCGCTACTTCTGTGAACTTCAGCCATGATTGCAAAGAAACGGAAAATAAGATCAAAATAACTCATTTATTTCCAATATAACTTGGGTTTGGTAAAAGACTCAATAATTCTAACTATACCTCTTAAAAGTGATAAAAAATCCAAAACAAAAAAATCAGTCATACTAAAAACATGAAGGCCATGTTTGTTTGGGTGGACTGGATTAGCATTCCCATGACTAATAGTCCTAAGACTATGAATCCGTTGGATTATGTATCCTATCTTAACTAATAGTCAAGTTTAAAATAATTAGTCCGTACTTCAATTGTTTAACCAAACATTGGATTAATAATGTTATTGGATTATTAGTCCAATCCCAAACTCATGTCCATCCAAACAAACATGGCCGAATGGTATTGAGAGAGAGAGAGAGAGGGGGGGAAAAAAAAAAGAAAGTAATTCCCAAATTCATCTCCCAAAAGAGTGTAGCAGCCAAAACAAAATCGAATAACAGAGACAACATTCATCCCCAATGAACAAGTAAATATTCTATTGAAATGTTATACATTTTGACAGATTGACGTGAGATTTACAACCCTTTAATATTTCCTCACAAATCGCCGACCTCCCAGCTCCTATAATCTTTGTATTTCCAAAAAAAACCTTTAAAACACGCGTCAACTATACTACCAAACAATCTGTAAACCAAAAATAAAACATGAATGCAACAATAATACCACCTCATCGTGCACACGTGGTATCATAGTTGTATTGAATTTTTTTTTGGGTAAGAAGAGCCCCAAAAGCAAGTGTCACAAAACAAAACAACCCCTACACATAAAATGGCCATTACAAGAGTCTATGAGTCTATCCCCCAGCACTTGGGTACTCAGGATTTGCATTAGTGATCAAGCACTCAACATTGGGTGGCAGATAGTTCGAATACTTTGGAGCTGTCTTGCAATTTAATATACCTTTGTAGTATTGTTAGCAAAAAATCTGGTCTGGGCCAAATCGACAGGGGTGATTCGACAGAGAAGCCAAACTTTTACAAACAACAACAAATCAAGCAATTTGTGGTCTAAACGTCCTATGCATTGACAGATTCAAGGACTTCTTTGGAGGTTGTAATGCAAAGAAACAAGAAGGAATAAACTAAAAATCAATTGTTAAACAAACAAAATTGGAATTTAATCAGTAAAATTAAACTTCTAGTTCAATGCACATGACAATCGATAAAGAATTCTTAGTTATAGAAACTGAACTATAGATAGACTACTCCTAAGTAAAAACTAACTAAGTTAAGTTACTCCTAATGCTATAAGGGTTATAGATTTGTTTGAAGATCTTTTTAACTTCGAATTCCCAGCTTTTATATTGCTGGTCTTCAAACTCCACCGCTGCTCTGCTGCCACATGCCCCATCATATAGCCAGTTACTTCCACTTCAATATCCATGATCTCTACAACTGCTAGTAACTGCTTCTCTGTTGCAACTTTTTTCCTTCTAGGAAACATGACACATATCCTATATGCCTTGTTGAAAAAATGATTTTTGGAGACTTTAATTTAATATTAAAGTGTGGTGACTTTAATTAAAGATTAAAGTGGGTCCCAACCATCTATTGTGTTGGGTCTAAGTGGGTCTAGATACTTTGCATTGAGATCTTTACACCACAGATAGAATGGCCAAAAACCATTGAGATTTGAATGAGAAATTACCTCATGAAGTTAGCTTCATGGAAAAAAGGTAATGAAGTTTGTAACTCCTGCATTAATGGGGTTTGTAACTCCTGCATTAATGGGGTTTGTAACTCCTGCCTTTATTGTAGAGGTTAATGGTGCATTATGAACAGCCATAAAGGCTGGAGGCTCTTCCTCTCTCCTCTATTGTCACGACCCAAACCCGGCCCTATGGGTTTAGCACCGTAACCGGCCAGTAATCCGAGATTACCGAAGGCCTGCTGAACAGTAATACAGTAAAACAGAGTACAGGGCCTGGCGGAAGCCAATACAGTAAATAAATAGTGTCCAATGAGCTGTGACAGTCTGTATGCAAAAAGGCTTTTCATATATTCACACATAAACAGTACAGAACAGTATGTACAATATTCACATCCATTCAAGCTAGGGACTCAACCCCACATAACAGTACAGAAAACATTCCGTCTGTACAACACAGTATACAAAATTTACAGTCACACAGTACAGGGACCTACTCCCTGTATAACAGTACAGTAAACAGTCAGTCTATACAGAACAGTTAGACAGTACAGAAAGGGGGAAATTCTAAAACACCCCTAAGCCTTAACAGTAGGCTCGGAACCTCGCAGTGAGGCACAAAGGCTGGCTTGACAAAACTGGAGTAACCCTGACGCCTCTAGCTGCGGTCTGGTGCCTGTACACCTACATATATATATGAGCAGTGAGCTAAAGCCCAGTGAATAACATAAAGCGTAAAGGGGTTTAGAATGAATGTCCTTACAGTAATGAAAACAGTTCATTTCAATCAGTAATTCAGTTGCTCAGTACAGTAAACAGTCATATGTGGTACATCCATTAGCATAACAGTAATAGTAGGTCTTAAAAGACCGAACAGTAATGATGGCCATCAGTCAGTAAACAGTAGTGGTTCCACAAGGAAACCAACAGAGATCTCTGTGACAGTAACAGTAACAGTAAACCGTAGATACTAAGGATGCCACAGTACAGTTCAGAAATAAAGGACATACATTCATTCAGTAAATAATACCAGTTCAGTAAACAGTTCAGTTCAGTATTCAGAAGATAATCAGTTGAACATATCTTTACACAATTGTTACTCACAGAGTTCTGGGCTACAGTATGCTAGAGCGTGACTCCCTAGTCGCCAACCCTACACAGTTAACAGATTGAACACACACTAAGCTACACAGTTGGGAAAATCTCATAACTTAATCCCTAATTTGCCTTGGTGTGTTCTACAATGATATCCTCATCAAGATGCCTTAAACTAGGCCTAAGAATGCCTAGGATGGGATGAGGATGCAAAAATACACTTAGAAAACATTTCGTAAAGTTTGCTGAAAATAGGAGCCTCGCTCGAGCGAGACTTTCTACGCTCGAGCGTAAGTCCAAAATCAAAGGCTTCGCTCGAGCGAGTAATCCTTCGCTCGAGCGGTCTGCAAAACAGTAAAAGTACTGGATGCTGAAATTTTACGCGCGATGGTCGCTCGATGGTCGCTCGAGCGGAGCCCTGGACAAAGGTGCTCGCTCGAGCGGGGAATCCTTCGCTCGAGCGAGGAAGCCAAATCTGGAATTTCCAGATCTGCCTCCCAAGCTCAAACCAAGCATTCTACCACTCCAAACTCGACCTCTTGGGCCCAAATTCTGGAAAACATCATTAAATTCAATGTATAACAAGTTTCAAAGCTCAATTTATGAATTCAAGCCCCAAAGGTGAGTCAATTAAAGCCTCATTCAAACCCAATTTCAAAAATATGAAGAACATGCAAACATGCATGGATTTAAACCAAATCAAAGCTTCAAAGCTTGTTCAAATGAGCTCATTCTTTTCAAAACAAGATGAAAACATGGTCTACTCTTACAACATGGACATGCATGTAACCATTTACCATGAATTCAACTCAAAACTCATTAATTCAACCATGCATGCAAGAAATGAGCTTCAATTCACCATTAATGACCCAAATCATGACTTAGTTCTACAATGAAGCATGAACCATGCAAGAACTAGTTCAATAGCATCAATAAGAAGATAAGATCCTTACCTAGAGCTTGAATTAGAAGACTAGGAGCTCAAATATGCAATCTAAACTTCAATTCCTTCAATTCTCCAAGCAAAACCCAAGGTAGAATTCAATTCCTCTCACTCTCTCTCCTCTCTTCCCTCTTGGTCGGCAATGAGAAGGAAAATGGCTGAGGAAATGTTGTTCTTGGCTCAAGTATGTGTGTGAGATAGTGGCCCACTCAATGGCAAAACGGTAATTAAGTCCAACTCTTCAATTGGCTTATTTCAATCTAATTTAATCACACCTAATCAATTTTCAGATACTTATACCATAAAATCACATTAATTCTGAGGATCATGGAACATCAATCGGTTTCTAATTCGGCCGCCGATATGGCCTTCAATTTACAGTTTAAACATATAAGCATGAACAGATAATCAGACAATCAAACAGATAGAATGCAATTAACTAACATATACTCAGTCAATTCAGTTTCAACTTCAGTCAGTCGGTTCAGTATTTCATTCAGTTCGATTATCAGTTAGTTATCAGTCATTATCTGCTTCGTTTAACAGTAATCGGTGATTAACGGTAATCAATCGGTCATAAATCAGTAAACAGTACGAGGGTTGTTACAGTCTCCCCTCCTTATAAAGAGTTTAGTCCTCTAAACTCGAGTTACCTTCATTCTGGAAGAAAACAGGATTCAGTGGAAACAGTTCAGGATATCGTTTGGCCATGTCATCTTCCCTTTCCCAAGTGGCATACGCGCCACCGTGGTTTTGCCAGTCAACTTTCACTAACGGGATCTCTTTGTTCCTCAGTTTCTTGATCCGTCTGTTTACAATCTGTATAGGCCGTTCCTCGTATGTGTAGTCATCACTCAACACTACGTGGGTAGGCTCTATTACATGGAAGGGATCCCGGAGATAGTCTCTTAACATAGAAATGTGGAAAACATTATGCATGTGTTCCATTTCAGGAGGGAGCGCAACTTGATACGCCACCGGATTAATTTTCTCAATAATCTCATACGGTCCGACGTATCTCGGTGCTAACTTGCCTTTGACTCCAAAACGAGTCTGGCCTTTCATTGGTGTCACTTTCACAAAAACGTGATCACCCACTTCATACTCTTTGTCCCGTCTTCTGACATCTGCATAACTTTTCTGTCTACTCTGTGCAGTTTTCAATCTTTGCTGTATCAGTTTCACTTTTTCAGTTGTTTCATATACAATCTCGGGCCCAAGCAAAGGCCCATCTCCAACTTCTGCCCAGCAAATTGGAGATCTACATTTTCTGCCATACAATGCCTCAAAAGGCGCCATACCAATACTCGAATGGTAGCTGTTGTTGTAGGCGAATTCAGCTAAGGGCAAATGGCTTTCCCAGTCTCCCTGAAAATCAAGGACACACATTCTCAGTAGATCCTCCAGAGTTTGGATGGTCCTTTCAGATTGGCCATCTGTCTGAGGATGATAGGCACTACTCAGCCTCAATTCAGTACCCAATGCAGTCTGTAGGCTTTGCCAAAACCTCGATGTAAACTTCGAATCCCTGTCAGAAACAATAGACACAGGCACTCCATGCAGTCTAACAATTTCATCAATATAGATAACAGCCAATTTGTCCGCATTATAAATCGTCTTGACAGGTAAGAAGTGAGCAGATTTGGTTATTCTATCAACAATAACCCAAATTGAATCCATACCTTTTCTGGAGCGAGGTAACCCGACGATAAAATCCATCGTGATATGTTCCCATTTCCACTCTGGTATGGGTAAGGGTTGCAATAATCCGGCAGGTCGCTGATGTTCAGCTTTGACCTGTTGGCAATGAAGACATTTGGATACAAAATCAGCAATTTCTTTCTTCATTCCCGGCCACCAGAAATTCTGTTTCAGATCTTGGTACATTTTCGTATTCCCCGGATGGATAGACAATTTCGAATTGTGGCCTTCTTGCAGAACTCTTCTTTTCAGTTCAGTATCATTCGGTACACACAGTCTTTCTTGAAATTTCAGTACATTATTCTCACATTTGAATCCCGGTCTCGGTTTAGATTCTCTTTCCTCGATGATCTTCTTCAAGAAATCATCCAGTTGCTGTTTCTCTTTAATTTCCTCAATCAGTGCCGGTTGAGCAGAAATAGCAGCTAAGGTTCCACCTTGTTCCCGTAAAACAATTTCAATTTCAGATTTTTCAAGGTCACAAAGCAACTCTTTCTGTCCTGTAAGCAAACATGCTAAGTTTCCAATCGATTTCCGGCTCAATGCATCGGCAACGGTATTGGCTTTTCCTGGGTGGTACAAGATCTGTAAGTCATAATCCTTTATCAGTTCTAGCCATCTCCGCTGTCTCATATTCAGTTCTTTCTGTGTGAAGAAATACTTCAAGCTCTTGTGGTCGGTATATACTTCACATGTTACCCCGTACAGGTAGTGACGCCAAATTTTCAGTGCAAATACTACTGCAGCAAGTTCCAGATCATGGGTCGGGTAATTCTTTTCATGTGGTCTCAGTTGTCGGGAAGCATAAGCTATAACCTTCCCATTCTGCATTAAAACACATCCCAAACCCTTATGAGAAGCATCACTAAATACAGTATAACCATCCGTACCTGAGGGTAAAGTCAAAACTGGTGCAGTCACAAGTCGAGTTTTCAACTCCTGGAAAGCAGATTCTCTTTGGTCGGTCCAGTCAAATGATGTCCCCTTTTGAGTTAACTGAGTCAATGGTAGGGCAATTTTGGAGAAATCTTTGACAAATCTTCTGTAATATCCAGCCAATCCCAAAAAGCTTCGGATTTCAGTCACATTTGTTGGTCTAGGCCAGTTCACTACAGCTTCAATTTTCTGCAGATCAACAGAAATTCCATTTTTGCTAACAACATGCCCCAAAAACATAACATGGTCAAGCCAAAATTCGCATTTAGACAGTTTAGCATACAGTTTCTGTTCTCTTAAGGTTTGTAGGGCAAGTCTCAGATGATGTTCATGTTCTTCTATACTCTTGGAGTAAATCAATATGTCATCAATAAATACAACAATAAAGTTGTCAAGGTATGGTTTAAAGATTCTGTTCATGAGGTCCATAAATGCAGCTGGGGCATTCGTGACTCCGAAAGGCATAACCAAAAATTCGTAGTGTCCATACCTCGTTCTAAAAGCAGTTTTATCAATGTCATCTGGTTTAACCTTCAGTTGATGATACCCCGATCTAAGATCAATCTTGGAAAACACTTGTGCCCCCTGTAACTGATCAAATAAATCATCAATACGCGGTAATGGGTATTTGTTCTTTACAGTTACCTTATTCAGTTCACGGTAGTCAATGCACAGTCTCAGTGAGCCATCTTTCTTCTTGACAAACAAAACTGGAGCACCCCATGGCGAAGTGCTAGGTCTGATGAACTTTTTATCTAACAGTTCTTGCAATTGCACTTTCAGTTCTTTCAGTTCAGTTAGAGCCATTCTGTAAGGAGCTTTAGAAACTGGTTGTGTTCCGGGAATCACATCAACGGTAAATTCAATCTCCCTATCAGTCAAATCTCCTGGAAGATTATCTGGGAAAACATATGGAAATTCTCTGACTATAGGAATGCAATTCACATCATTTTTAACGCTATCATCAGTAGACACAGTCAGTACAGAACACAGATATCCTTTACACCCCTTTCTAATTAATTTAACAGCTTTCACTGACGAAATCAAATACGGAGGAGGTACTACTCCACTCCCATTAAACACAAATTCAGGCAAACCAGGTGGACGGAAAACAACTTGCTTGGTCACACAGTCAATAGTGGCATGATATTTTTGTAACCAATCCATCCCCAATATTACGTCAAAATGATCAATGTTCAATGGCAGTAAATCAATAAACAGATGCATATCCCCAACAATAATTTCACATGCGGGGTACATATAAGCACATGTCATGGATCCCCCTACGGGTGATGATACGACTAGCAGATAGCTCATGGGTTCTAAGGGTCTATCCAATTTCCGTGAAAAAGCATATGATACATAAGAATGCGTAGACCCCGAATCAATCAGTACATATGCATTTTGAGTACAGATAGAGAGAATACCTGACACAACGGTCTCGGTATTCTGCACATCTCCCGGTACTAGTGCGAACACTCGGCCTTGCCTCATAGGCTCTTTCTCGGTAGCTTTAGGGTTAGGCTTTGGTGGAGCATTTGATACTGCTGCGCTTGGTGCAGCTTTACCACTGGCTTGTGGAGCAGAGGGGCAGTCTTTAACCATGTGGCCCACCTTGCCACACCTGTAACAAGCTCCAGATACTCTGTAACAGACCCCCTTGTGCTTCTTGCCACACTCAGGACAGGGTGGTATGAAACCACTCCCTTGGTTGGGGCTAGTTGTCGACCCCGTATTCTGTTTCTTGTTGGCTGGGTTGTGCTTGCCTTTCTTAAATTTGAAACTCTGCCTTTTTCCATGCCATTCAGTTGTTGGTGTTTCAGATTGTTTCACTGCTGCAATGTTCGACTCGGCCATCAATGCCCGGTCGAGAACACCTACAAAAGTCGGTAATTTCAAAACATTTATCCAGTCAAGTATTGCCACATTAAGGCCACCTTCAAATTTTCTGGCCTTCTTATATTCAGTATCCACCATGTGCGGTGCATAACGGGCAAGTTCAGTAAATTTGGTTTCATATTCTGCAACGGACATTGTGCCCTGCTTCAGCTGTTCAAATTCAGTCACTTTTCTATCCCTAACACACTGAGGGAAGTACTTTTCAAAGAAGGACTCCTTGAACTGAGCCCAAGTCATAACAGTGTTTGTTTCACGGATTAACATCCACCACCTTCTAGCTTCTTCTTGGAGGGTGAAGGTAGCTAACAATACCTTATTCGCTTCAGAGCACGGAAACACTTCAAATAGTTTCTCTGTTTCCAGAACCCAAGCTTCAGCCTTTAACGGTTCAAGGCCTCCCTGAAAGGATGGCGGTTTCATTTTGCTGAACTTCTGGGTGAGAGCAATAATATCCCCATCATCCACATTCACATTAGGTTCCGGCTGTACCGGAGGAGGAGGAGGTGGTTGGTTCTGTTGTTCAAGTCTAGCAGTTATCAGTTCTATCATTCTTTCCATTCTTTCCATTCTTGCCTCGGTAGACGAGGATTCAGGTTCATTTGCATTGTCCATTTCACTATAAGCAGTTATAACAGTTTTAAACATAAGCAGTCATTTGTTTAACAGTTTACCACGTCAGTATGTATTCAGTCATAACATAACCACACACTTATCATGCTCATGAGATGCCCTAATAACTTTTCTAGGACACCCTATAGCTCATTTGGACACGTGTGTGCGGTATAACTCGTGGTAAGTATCGCTCTGATACCACTCTGTCACGACCCAAACCCGGCCCTATGGGTTTAGCACCGTAACCGGCCAGTAATCCGAGATTACCGAAGGCCTGCTGAACAGTAATACAGTAAAACAGAGTACAGGGCCTGGCGGAAGCCAATACAGTAAATAAATAGTGTCCAATGAGCTGTGACAGTCTGTATGCAAAAAGGCTTTTCATATATTCACACATAAACAGTACAGAACAGTATGTACAATATTCACATCCATTCAAGCTAGGGACTCAACCCCACATAACAGTACAGAAAACATTCCGTCTGTACAACACAGTATACAAAATTTACAGTCACACAGTACAGGGACCTACTCCCTGTATAACAGTACAGTAAACAGTCAGTCTATACAGAACAGTTAGACAGTACAGAAAGGGGGAAATTCTAAAACACCCCTAAGCCTTAACAGTAGGCTCGGAACCTCGCAGTGAGGCACAAAGGCTGGCTTGACAAAACTGGAGTAACCCTGACGCCTCTAGCTGCGGTCTGGTGCCTGTACACCTACATATATATATGAGCAGTGAGCTAAAGCCCAGTGAATAACATAAAGCGTAAAGGGGTTTAGAATGAATGTCCTTACAGTAATGAAAACAGTTCATTTCAATCAGTAATTCAGTTGCTCAGTACAGTAAACAGTCATATGTGGTACATCCATTAGCATAACAGTAATAGTAGGTCTTAAAAGACCGAACAGTAATGATGGCCATCAGTCAGTAAACAGTAGTGGTTCCACAAGGAAACCAACAGAGATCTCTGTGACAGTAACAGTAACAGTAAACCGTAGATACTAAGGATGCCACAGTACAGTTCAGAAATAAAGGACATACATTCATTCAGTAAATAATACCAGTTCAGTAAACAGTTCAGTTCAGTATTCAGAAGATAATCAGTTGAACATATCTTTACACAATTGTTACTCACAGAGTTCTGGGCTACAGTATGCTAGAGCGTGACTCCCTAGTCGCCAACCCTACACAGTTAACAGATTGAACACACACTAAGCTACACAGTTGGGAAAATCTCATAACTTAATCCCTAATTTGCCTTGGTGTGTTCTACAATGATATCCTCATCAAGATGCCTTAAACTAGGCCTAAGAATGCCTAGGATGGGATGAGGATGCAAAAATACACTTAGAAAACATTTCGTAAAGTTTGCTGAAAATAGGAGCCTCGCTCGAGCGAGACTTTCTACGCTCGAGCGTAAGTCCAAAATCAAAGGCTTCGCTCGAGCGAGTAATCCTTCGCTCGAGCGGTCTGCAAAACAGTAAAAGTACTGGATGCTGAAATTTTACGCGCGATGGTCGCTCGATGGTCGCTCGAGCGGAGCCCTGGACAAAGGTGCTCGCTCGAGCGGGGAATCCTTCGCTCGAGCGAGGAAGCCAAATCTGGAATTTCCAGATCTGCCTCCCAAGCTCAAACCAAGCATTCTACCACTCCAAACTCGACCTCTTGGGCCCAAATTCTGGAAAACATCATTAAATTCAATGTATAACAAGTTTCAAAGCTCAATTTATGAATTCAAGCCCCAAAGGTGAGTCAATTAAAGCCTCATTCAAACCCAATTTCAAAAATATGAAGAACATGCAAACATGCATGGATTTAAACCAAATCAAAGCTTCAAAGCTTGTTCAAATGAGCTCATTCTTTTCAAAACAAGATGAAAACATGGTCTACTCTTACAACATGGACATGCATGTAACCATTTACCATGAATTCAACTCAAAACTCATTAATTCAACCATGCATGCAAGAAATGAGCTTCAATTCACCATTAATGACCCAAATCATGACTTAGTTCTACAATGAAGCATGAACCATGCAAGAACTAGTTCAATAGCATCAATAAGAAGATAAGATCCTTACCTAGAGCTTGAATTAGAAGACTAGGAGCTCAAATATGCAATCTAAACTTCAATTCCTTCAATTCTCCAAGCAAAACCCAAGGTAGAATTCAATTCCTCTCACTCTCTCTCCTCTCTTCCCTCTTGGTCGGCAATGAGAAGGAAAATGGCTGAGGAAATGTTGTTCTTGGCTCAAGTATGTGTGTGAGATAGTGGCCCACTCAATGGCAAAACGGTAATTAAGTCCAACTCTTCAATTGGCTTATTTCAATCTAATTTAATCACACCTAATCAATTTTCAGATACTTATACCATAAAATCACATTAATTCTGAGGATCATGGAACATCAATCGGTTTCTAATTCGGCCGCCGATATGGCCTTCAATTTACAGTTTAAACATATAAGCATGAACAGATAATCAGACAATCAAACAGATAGAATGCAATTAACTAACATATACTCAGTCAATTCAGTTTCAACTTCAGTCAGTCGGTTCAGTATTTCATTCAGTTCGATTATCAGTTAGTTATCAGTCATTATCTGCTTCGTTTAACAGTAATCGGTGATTAACGGTAATCAATCGGTCATAAATCAGTAAACAGTACGAGGGTTGTTACACCTATACATGTATAAATTGAGACCCTCCTGTCAAGTCTCAAACACAGAATTTTTACTTCCATTTTCACAAGTCAGTTTGCCTGAAAGTTCCTACAGTGAGAGAGTGCTGCCACTGTTTTGTTCGCTAAGCTAGACAGAGAGTGCTTCTGCCGTAGCTGGTTTTGACCGTCATATCTTGGGAGACAGACGCCGGGATTCCTCAAGCACTCGACCAGTGAGGCGGCGAAATCTGTTTTAAGGAAACTGCTTCCGTGCAAGCTTCGGTTTCGTCTCTTTACCCTTTTATTGTTTTGTGTATTTTTGTTGAAATTTAGTTGTAATTATTAGCATGTGTTCTTAGTATATATATAATTTGATTTCTTCATAAATCTATTTATTTAATTTCAAAATTTGAACAACAAGCTTAAAACAGATTTTTCATATATGTTTTCCTATGAAATTGATCGAATAGATTTATATAGACATTTGTATAATGTTACTAGGAACTGTTGCGGAATTGCTCCCTATTTCAATGATTGTAAATTATGCAATGTGATTCTCTAATTGTTTAGTTTAATTAGAATGCTCTATCATAATTTGTATACTTAATTGTATTACTCTGATCTTATTTTATGAGTATGGTTCATCATTCCCCTTCTATGATTTGCATGAATTTTAAGGTTATAAAATATAATTTATTTATGTTGCAATTTTGATATGCTAATTCTATTCTATTCTAGGTTTTAATTTGTTAGATGCTTATTATTTTCTTGACTAGATTACATGATTTAATCTTTAGAATTTTTGCATGTTAATGGTTGAATGGTTATATACTTGAAGTGCTTGGTTATTAGTTTATTACATATAAACAATTCAAATTATTTACATAAACCGCATGCTACTTATTTGGTTTCATCCTATTTGTCTAATGTTGCATATGTATATTTTGATTTTGCATGCTTCTAGCTTTACTATCTAATTTGCATGTGAAATTACTTCTAGTTTTCTAGAGTTATACACATAAGTTATTTCTATGAATAGTGTGTGATTTAATTGGATGAATTAAAGTTTGAATTAAATGTAGTTCTTTGGAGTTATAAAATTTGTGTAACTTGCCTATATTTATTTACATGGTTATTGTGAATTAAATTCTTATATAATTTATGGCAATTAATTTTTTAATTTAATGTAGAAGTTATAAGGTTTTGTAACTTGTATAGTATCTTAATTCCTTAGTTATTTTGCTATTCTATGATTTGCTAGAAGGTTAAATAATATTTGATTGTATGTACAATTGCTTTATATTATATTGTCCTTTTCTACTAACTCTCTTTGTAGGCATACCTAAGCGTAGAGAGGAATTGTATGGACTACTTATAATCCTCAATTGGATTGGTTATTTTTCTTTATGTTTGAAGAAATTTTTTACTTGAGATTTAGTTGGTTTATTTACAAATTTGTAGTAGCAAGTTTTATTTGCTTATTAGACCCATTTTATATGCATGTATTTGGTTGTAGCAATTTTAAATTGTTTGCAAGTTTAAATTGCTTGTAAGTTTGGATTTTGGTTTGGTTTTCTGGAATAGAAACCAAAGTGTTTAGCCTTGGCTAAAAAAGAGGTTTTATTTGTTCCGAAATGGCAACTATCACTGATGCTGCTGCTACTGCTAATGTTGGTGGGGATCTGAATCCCGGGGCAACTGGGTTGCCAACCCCTACTGTTGTGACCTCTGTGGTCAACCATGGCGTTACTCCGGCTGTTCCGGGAGGACCGCTCAGTCATCATGAGCGCCCAGAGAAATTTGCTGGGGTGAACTTCAAGAGATGGCAGCAAAAGATGCTGTTCTACTTGACCACGCTAAACCTTGCAAAGGTTCTGAGCGAGGATCCTCCAGCCGTGACAGAGAATGAGCCTGATAGGCAGAAAGTCATGGCGCTTGACACATGGAAGCAGACAGACTATCTTTGCCGGAACTATGTGTTCAACAGCTTGGCAAACTCACTCTATAGTGTGTTTTGTTCCAAGAGCTCAGCAAAAGAGTTATGGGAATCTCTGGACAAAAAGTATAAGACTGAGGATGCCGGGGCAAAGAAATTTGTAGTTGGCCGGTTCCTTGATTTTAAAATGGTAGACTCTAAAACTGTGATAAGCCAAGTCCAGGAGTTGCAAGTGATCTTGCATGAAATTCATGCTGAAGGAATGCCTTTGAACGAGTCATTCCAAGTTGCTGTGATCATTGAGAAACTTCCCAATGGTTGGAAGGATTTCAAGAACTACTTGAAGCACAAGCGCAAGGAAATGTCAGTTGAAGAGCTGGTGGTCCGACTCCGGATTGAGGAGGATAATAGAAAGAAAGGAGGGAGTACCTCCTCAGTAAAAGCCAATGTCATTGAACATGGCAAATCTTCTGGAATAAGAAAGAAGCCATCTAAGTTGGGGCCTAGAGGTGGTGTTGCAAAGAAGCCAGCTTACAAGCCACCGGAACCAAGTAATTGGTTCTTTGGGAAGTGCTATAACTATGGTAGCAATGGGCGTCGGGCTAGTGACTGCCACAAGCAGAAGAAGTCATACAAGACTAAACCTCGTGCTCATATGGTAGATTTACAAGAGCACTCCCATGAGGAGGATGATATGCACTTGTCTGACGTTGTCTCTGAGGTGAATCTGGTAGGTTCAAACCCAAGAGAATGGTGGATTGATACTGGAGCTACACGCCACATCTGCTCCGAGAAAAAGCTGTTTACAACTTTCGAACCGGTTACAAACGGTGAGAAGTTGTTTATGGAAAACTCTACTACCTCGATTGTTGAGGGGAAAGGAAAGGTAGTCCTGAAGTTGACGTCAGGAAAAGAGCTGACCGTGAACGAAGTCCTGTATGTTCCGGACATTCGTAAAAATCTTGTCTCAGGGTCTCTTCTTAGTAAACATGGTTTTCGCATGGTTTTTGAGTCCGACAAGGTCGTTTTGACCAAGAGCGGAATGTATGTGGGTAAGGGTTATATGTTGAGGGGTATGTTTAAACTCAATGTAATGACTATTATCCCAAAGATGAATAAAGATGCATCTTCTTCTGTTTACATGCTTAAGTTTTCCAATTTGTGGCATGGTAGACTAGGACATGTGAACTTTGAATCTTTACGTAGATTAATCAAGTTAGATCACATACCATCTTTTAAGATTAATCCGAAACACAAGTGTGAAACTTGTGTTGAAGCGAAGTTGACAAGATCTTCGTTTCATTCTATTGAAAGAAGTTCAGAACCGTTGGATTTAGTGCATAGTGATGTGTGTGACTTAAAATTTATACAATCACGTGGTGGCAATAAGTACTTCATCACTTTTGTTGATGATTGCACTAAGTATTGTTATGTCTATTTGCTCAAAAGCAAAGATGAGGCGATTGACAAGTTTGTTCTTTATAAGAATGAAGTTGAGAATCAAGTAGGCCGCAAGATTAAGGCTCTAAGAAGTGATCGTGGTGGTGAGTATGAATCACCGTTTATTGAGATTTGTGCTCAATCCGAGATTATCCACCAAACCACGGCGCCTTATTCTCCTCAATCAAATGGGGTTGCTGAACGGAAGAATAGGACGCTAAAGGAAATAATGAATGCAATGTTGATAAGTTCTGGATTGCCACAGAACATGTGGGGGGAAGCAATTCTCTCTGCAAATTACATTCTGAATAAAGTACCCCGGAAGAAGGTGGATAAGACGCCATATGAGTTATGGAAAGGCGTTAAGCCTTCATATGAATTCTTACAAATGTGGGGGTGTCTTGCAAAAGTGGCGATTCCTACACCCAAACGGGTTAAGATAGGCCCGAAATCTGTGGATTGTATATTCATTGGTTATGCACATAATAGTAGTGCATATCGGTTTCTTGTACATAAGTCTGAAATTCCAGACATACACAGGAATACCATTATGGAGTCAAGGAATACATGTTTCTTTGAAGACATTTTTCCTTACCGAACCCATGAAAGGGTTCCAAGGTCTTTGGAGAAATTTGATGAGCTTGCTAGTGAGGATGATCATATTGATGATTCAGGTGATGATCAAATTGAGGTTTTAGATAAGCCCAGAAGGAGTAAAAGGGCTAGGATATCCAAATCTTTTGGTCCAGACTTCTTAAATTATATGGTTGAGAACGAACCTCAAACTTTCCACGAAGCTGTGACTTCTCCTGAGAGTCCATTATAGAAAGAAGCGATCAAAAGTGAGATTGACTCCATCTTACAGAACCACACCTAGGAGTTGGTAGATTTACCTCCAGGTTGTAAGCCTTTAGGCTTCAAATGGATTTTTAAAAGAAAGATGAAGGCCGATGGGCCAATTGACAAGTATAAAGCGAGGCTCGTTATCAAAGGGTACAGGCAACGAGAAGGCCTGGATTACTTTGATACGTACTCACCTATTACTAGGATAACATCCATTCGGATGGTGATTGCGATTACTGCTTTGCGCAATCTAGAAATTCACCAGATGGATGTAAAGACAGCTTTCTTAAATGGAGATTTGAATGAAGAAATCTACATGGAGCAACCTGAAGGATTTTCAGCTCTAGGGCAAAGCAGGAAAGTTTGTAAACTTGTCAAATCTTTGTATGGTTTGAAGCAAGCGCCTAAACAATGGCATGAGAAGTTTGACAACGCAATGTTGTTAAATGGGTTTAGAATCAACGAATGTGACAAGTGTGTTTATGTCAAAGACACTGACAGAGGTTATGTCATTTTGTGTCTATATGTTGATGATATACTCATTATAGGTAGTAACGATGAAATGATCAAAACTACCAAGAAGTTGTTAAACTCTAAGTTTGACATGAAGGATATGGGCATTGCAGATGTTATTTTGGGAATTAAGATTACCAGAATCTCTGACGGAATTGTACTATCTCAGTCTCATTATGTTGATAAGATACTTGAGAAGTTTAGTGGATCAAATACGAGTGTGTCATCGACACCTGTAGACTTAAGTCTACATTTTACCAAGAATAATAATGAAAGTGTCTCACAGTTAGAATATTCTCGGGTAATTGGAAGTTTAATGTACCTGTAGACTAGGCCGGATATAGCCTACTCGGTTAGCAAGCTTAGTAGATACACAAGTAATCCCGATGCTTCTCATTGGAAGGGTATTGTGCGGGTGTTAAGGTATTTACGCTACACTCGGGATTATGGGTTGCATTATACTCGATATCCAGCGGTGCTTGAAGGCTATAGTGACGCAAATTGGATATCAGATATAAAGGACTCAAAGTCCACTAGTGGATATGTGTTCACTCTTGGTGGAGCAGCGGTGTCTTGGAAATCTTCCAAATAAACGTGTATATCTAGATCAACGATGGAATCAGAGTTTATTGCTTTGGATAAAGCAATGGAAGAAGCTGAATGGCTTTGCCATTTCCTTGAAGATATTCCAAGTTGGTCCAAACCTGTGCTTGCTATTTGTATTCATTGTGATAGTCAATCTGCAATTGGTAGGGCACAGAGTAATATGTATAATGGAAAGTCTAGACATATCCGTCGTAGACATAATTCCATACGATAACTACTCTCAAATGGAGTTGTCTCTATAGACTATGTAAAGTCTAAGGACAACATTGCGGATCCGCTAACCAAAGGGTTAAATCGAGTGTTAGTCGAAACGTCGTCAAAAGGAATGGGGTTGAGGCCTTTGGAAGTTACCGGAATGGAAACCCAACCTAGAGGTTAGGCTGAGCTTTTAATGACTCTAGTTTGTTAAGCTATTGAGCTGAGTATAGCAGGATACTCAAGTAGAGTCACCTATGTGAGTGTGAAGTGGGGCCGCTTCTAGAAGAATTGGGCAGGCCAAGATTCTTTGAAACCACTCGCTGAACCAGGCTAGTGTCCAGGGCCACACAGGGCACACCAGTGAGAATAGAATGGTGGTAGGAGTAATTCCCGTGTGAGATCTATTGTCTCAGTTTACATAAACGGCAGAGCAGTTCAAGATGTCATATTCACTGATCAGCCAGTAAACTCGATAGGTTTTCACTGGGAGAGGTTCAAAGCCAAAAGCTACCTTCTCTGATGTCGGGGTTAGTCCATTGTACTCTCTCTCCGAGTCATTATTGTTGAATGGTGTTCGTTTATTGCGTCATTCGGTCAATTTTTATTCATGTGGGGGATTGTTGAAAAAATGATTTTTAGGGACTTTAATTTAATATTAAAGTGTGGTGACTTTAATTAAAGATTAAAGTGGGTCCCAACCATCTATTGTGTTGGGTCCAAGTGGGTTTAAATACTTTGCATTGAGATCTTTACACCACAGATAGAATGGCCAAAAACCATTGAGATTTGAATGAGAAATTACCTCATGAAGTTAGCTTCATGGAAAAAAGGTAATGAAGTTTGTAACTCCTACATTAATGGGGTTTGTAACTCCTGCAATAATGGGGTTTGTAACTCCTGCCTTTATTGCAGAGATTAATGGTGCATTATGAACAGCCGTAAAGGCTGGAGGCTTTTCCCCTCTCCCCTATACATATATAAATTGAGACCCTCCTGTCAAGTCTCAAACACATAAATTTTTACTTCCATTTTCACAAGTCAGTTTGCCTGAAAGTTCCTACAGTGAGAGAGTGCTGCCACTGTTTTGTTCGCTAAGCTAGACAGAGAGTGCTTCTGCCGTAGCTGGTTTTGACCGTCGTATCCTGGGAGACAGACGCCGGGATTCCTCAAGCACTCGACCAGTGAGGCGGCGAAATCTGTTTTAAGGAAACTGCTTCCGTGCAGGCTTCGGTTTCGTCTCTTTACCCTTTTATTATTTTGTGTATTTCTGTTGAAATTTAGTTGTAATTATTAGCATGTGTTCTTAGTATATATATAATTTGATTTCTTCATAAATCTATTTATTTAATTTCAAAATTTGAACAACATGCCTTGTATGCTAACTTTATGGCTTGACGCCTGGGCCATGTTTGGCCACATTCCACTTCATTACAAGGTGAATTGACAGGAAAACTGCAACTGCCACGTCTGTCTCTTTGACTATTTCCTTTCTGTCACTTGCTTTGTATTCTAGGCATCATATTCATTCGCTTTTCACTTGTAAACTTGTGGAAACTCGTGGTCTTTAAACCTAGCATCCGCTGGACCAATTCTCTGCATTTGTTACATACAATTGATAGAGAATATACAATTTTTAGTGTCAACAATGCCTCCCTCATTCAAGACAAAAAGGAGTTTTTGCCTTGAATGATTATTTAAAAGAAATAAAGTTGGACATTTAAATATTTGGGTTGTTTATCTATAATTTGTAATAAGGCCCAAATGCTAAAAATTAGTCCAACATAATTTCCCAGAACTTTGAGTAAGCCCAACTGATCATACTATCAAACAAAACCCAAACTTAAAAAGGCCCACTACAAGCTATTTGAATGCCAGAATTCAAATCACCATTTCATTATTCTCTATCTCTCTCTGCTATTTGCTTCTTTAACCCTCTGACTTCGAAAAACCCTTCTGCTCACACTCTCTAATGGCGCCCATACGAGGTCAGGTCAAAGGAAAGAAACAAACTGAGTCACCACCTGTACAACGCTTTCCAATGAATTTTCAGCGGCTACTGCGTCAAAACATCTTTAACAGTCGCATTATCCCACGCCATAGCAACTCTGCAGAAGGAGAACTGGGCCCTACTTTCAATGTAATCATTCCTGATGAGCTCACCCAGTATTATCCTATTGCAGACACTGAAACATTAGTCTTCAACAAAGCAAAGCTATCATGGAACCATTGGGATTCCAGCCCTAATCCTCTACGCACATGGCAAAGACCTAATCCAGACTGGAAACGATGGGTCCAACGAATGATGATATACGACATTGATCTCTGGAGAGCTTTAGGTATTTACGATGCCAACAGGTTATCAACTTTCTCTCTAAATATGGACAAATGGGCCATTAGTGCTGTTACATGTTTTTGGTCTTCATCATGTAATTCCCTCATTCTAAAATGTGGTATGATGTCACCTACTATTCTTGATGTTGTCCATTTGACTGGGCATAATATGGTGAAGAGTTTAATATCTGAATGTCGTATTCTTCGGCAAACTCTTTAATCTTATCCTCATTGAACACTGTACCTTGATCGACAGTGATAGATTGGGGTAAACCAAACCTGTGTATCAAATTCTTTTTTAAGAATTTAATAACTTGGACGTGTGTCACCACTTTTAAAGGTATTGCCTCTACCCATTTAGTAAAATAGTCAGTGGCTACCAATAAGTAAGAATGTGCTTTAGAAGATGATGGGAAAATTTGCCCAATTAAATCCATTGCCCATCCTTTAAAAGGCTAAGGTTTAACCACTGAATGCAGGCTGGTAGCTGGTACCCTTTGAATATTGCCATGCTTCTGGCAACTTTGATATCCTTTTGCATACATTATGCAATCTTTTCTAATAGATGGCCAAAAATATCCATACCTGTTAATTAGCCATCTCATTTTATCACCAGCTTGATGGGCCCCACAAATTCCTTCATGTGCTTCAGCCATCACTTTCATTTGATATAATTTACCAATACAAAGCAGAGTCAAACCATCATGAGCCTTCCTAAACAAATCATCTCTCATGACAACATAGTTTAAGGCTTGAAACCTCACCTGCCTACTGCTTTTTTCATTGGGATTCAATAGGTACTTTATTAAAGGGAATCTCCAATCTTCTTCTGTCACATCCAAAGTGAGAATAGGTAGGAAATTCCTACACCTATTTTTAAGTGCAGAAAAGTTTCTTTTCTGAATTCAAATCACCCTTTCCTGAGCCCCTATAGGTATTTTTAGTTCAAAAGCTACTTGAGCCATCTCATTAGCCTCTTTATTCTCCAGTCTAAACCTATGTGTGAATGTGATATGGCCAAAGAAACTAGTTAACCATTTGACCTCAGTTAGATAGTCTTCCATAACACCACTAACACATTTGAACTCTCCTAAAACTTGTTTAATGACTAACTGGGGAATCTCCAAAAACCTGGAGGCTTCTAATCCTGAATTCTATGGCCAATTCTAAGCCAATTATCAAGGCTTTATATTCAGCTTGATTACAAGACTGTACATGTTGTGCTTCCAACTGATATGCAAACTGATACATTTGCTTATTTGGTGCAATCAACACAATACCTACTCCAACTCCTTCATCTATTTTTGAACCATCAAACATCAATTTCCACGGTTTACTTTCCACCAAATTGACCTCATATAGGTCTAAATCGATAGAAGTGCCAGGGTGTTCCATCAAGAAATCAGCCAAAGCTTGCCCCTTGACTGCTTTTTGTGGCACATATTTGAGACAATACTCAATTAATGCTAAGATCCATTTACCCTGTCTCCCTCTTAAAACTGGTTTAGACAACATATTTAATAACATCTGTTTGTGCTATCACAAACACTTCTGTTGGCAGCAAATAATGCCTTAATTTAATGGCTGCAAAATAAAGTGCCAAACACAATTTCTCAACAGAATTATATCTAGTTTCAGTATCATTTAACCTTCTACTTAGGTAGTAAATAGCTTGTTCATGACCCATATCATTTTCTTGAGCCAATAAACAACCAATCGATAAGTCAGAAGCTGATATATACAATTTCAAAGGCTTTCCTGTCACTGGTGGCATAAGCACTGGAGGTTTTGTCAAGTATTTTTTGAGCAAGTCAAAAGCTTCTTGATGGCACACTTCCTATTTAAACTCATGGTCTGACTTAATTTTCATTAAAGGAGAGAATGCTAAAGTTTTCTTGTCCAAATTAGCTATGAATCTCCTCAAAAAATTTACTTTTCCAAGAAAACTTTGCAACTCTTTCTTGTTGGCTGGAGGTCTTGCCCCCAAAATGGCTTTGGCTTTGGCTTTATTAGCATCTACTTCTATTCCTTTGTGATGTACTAAAAAGCCTAAAAAATTTCCAACAGATACACCAAATGCACACTTTAAAGGGTTCATTTTGAGTGTGTATGTCCTCATTCTTTGAAATGTCTGCTGCAAATGTTCTAGATGCTCATCAAAACTGTTAGATTTGATGGCTACATCATCTATATAAACTTCTAAATATTTTCCAATCAAATCATGGAAAATGAAGTTCATTGCCCTTTGATAAGTTGCTCCTACATTCTTTAATCCAAAAGGCATGACTATCCATTCAAATGTCCCTAAAGCACCAGGACATCTAAATGTTGTCTTATGTGTATCCTCTGGGTTAATAAAGATCTGATTATACCCAGCATGTCCATCTATAAAGGACAAAGCCTTGCTCTTGGCTGCCGAATCAACTAACAGATCAGGCACTGGCATAGGATATTCATCTTTAGAAGTTTCTAGATTCAAATTTCTAAAATCTATATACACTCTTAACTTACCATTTTTCTTCATTACAGGAACAATATTAGACAGCCATTTAACATACCTGGCTGTTCTAATAAAACCTGTATTGAGCAACCTTTCGATCTCTTCCTTGACCAATAAGGTGACTTCATTAGTCATCTTTCTTAGGGGTTGTTTATGAGGAATAATATTTCCTTTAATTGGGAGTCTATGCTCCACCAATGTTCTATCTAGTCCAAGCATTTCTTCATACGTCCATGCAAAGCAATCCACATACTCTGAAAGCAAACTAACTAGTTTGCTCTTACATTCATTAGATAAATTAGCATTTACATAAATGGGCCTTGTACAGGCCTTATTTCCTAAGTTATATTCCTCTAACGGGTCCTGCACATCTTTCTTGAGATCATCAAGTTTGGCAGAAGCTGCCTTCAGATGTTCGAGTTGCACCTCTTTATAACTCAGAGGGCTACTGTCGATTACACATTCAGCCCAAGAACAATTAGGCAAACACTTAGGGCTAAACTTACTTCTAAAAAGAAATTAAAAAGTCTAGAAAAAATAGATCTAATTACATCAGCTGTCTCATCCAGCTTGTCTTCTTCTGCTACTTGCACTTGTATTACTCATCGTCTTCAGCAATTTCCTCTATCACAGGCCTCTTCTACTTCTGCATCAGGCTTGGTTTGGCCAATTCCTGGCCTATCTGCTTAAAACCTTCCTCAATGAAGGCCTTGAACCTTTTAGTTGTTAAGCCTTTTCCTTGCGATTTGACTTCTTCTTTATCAATCACTACTGGGCCCAAATTCTCATCATACAGCACCGCCTCTATGTTGTTGACATCAGCAACAAAAGGATTTGCATCAGCCCAGAAGATTTCTATTTCTTTTTTATTCTGACCACCACTAGTTAGAAAAATTAATGCTTGGTGTAGAGATGAAGGCACACACCCATTAAGGTGAATCCAATCCCTACCTAGAAGCACATTGTAATTAGAAGTGGAGTCTATTACAAAGAAAGTTGTTCCCATTAATCTGGAACCAACTTGAAGCTGTAAAGCTACTACTCCACTAGCCTCAGATGATCCACCAGAAAAATTACTTATATTTACCTCAGCAGGAAGTAAGTCATCAACAGACTTACCAATAGCCTTCAGTGTCCTAGATGGGAGAATGTTGACAATAGCTCCATTGTCTACCAACACCTTTTCCACTGGTACCCCATCCAAAAAAGCTTTAACATCCAGAGGCCTCAGATGCTTAATAAGCTTATCTTCTGGTTTTTGAAGTACAACTTTCTCTCCATCGACAGACTTAATGACCTCAATTGATCTCAATGGCTTGGCATGTGTCTCAACTATTGCTATCTGAACAGCTGGTTCTGTCAAATCTTCAACATCACCTGCCAAGTTATCTGGCTGGTTTGGTTTGGCCTGAAACCTTTGTGGGATGGCCATAATCATATTGTACTCCTTAGAAGGGGGCAAAGAACCAAAAATGAATGGCAGCCAACTTTTCTCCAAAGTCACCACCAGAATTGTCTGATTTCACTTCATCTTCTTCAACCCTTTCATTAACATTCTTGTTATCAATGGCCATCTCCCGATCTTGATCATCTTTCATTACCACATCTTTTTTGTTACTGTTATCTTCTTCATCAAACATCAGATCTTTTTCTACTGTTTCAGCTTTTGCCTTAACAAAGCCTTCTCTGAAAGCTTACCCACAGGTCTATCTTCAGTCTCTTCTAGTCCCATTTTCCTTTCCAAAATCTGAACTGGTTGCACTGGATGGGTCTTAGAATTTGAACCTTTCACTTCTTTTCCTTTAGCAGTAGGAACCAATCTTTCCCTAGTCTACACTAAGTCTTGTCTTCCAGATGGTTTGTCCCCTGCAGTAGTGGACATCATAGCATCAAACCTTCTTTGTTCTCTCCTTTTATGAGTTATTGTTTCTCTCATTGGTCTCTAACCACTCATGGGAAACTTTGGATGTGACACTCCTTGCCATCCCAAATGGGATGGTATTGGAGGTTTCACCATTCTTGGCTAAACTAGTTGCATTTCTGGCCTCACTCTTGGGCCATGATGTTGCTGCTGATATCCTCCAGATGGTCTTGCGAATTGTTAATGCCCTCCATATGGCTTCCAAATTGTTGATGGCCACTATGTGATGCACCAAATTGCTGCTGATGGCCATTATATGGCCTAGTCAGAACCTTTGGGTTTCCATAAGGCTTAGAACCCTTATGTTGATTGAGTATAGCCCTCACATTACTAGCTCCAACCAAGCATGGATGAATAGGTGCTCCCTGGAATAAGAATGGAGCATCATCCTTACGATAGTTCTCTACAGGTCCAAAAATTCCAGGATCTGTTCTATCATAGAACAAATAATCGTTATCAAAAATTTGTAAATCTCCACTTCCCATAGTATTAAACCTCAGGCCAACATCTTTTCCAATTTGTTGAATCCCATTAATCACAATGGCCTTAGTTTTTTCTTTCTCAGAACCACATCTGAAATAGATGAAACTCTCACTTGGTTCATTTTGAACTCTTTTTCCTTTTGCTTCTTTTGCCATTTTCTCCAGCCTTTCCTTGTGAAGTTTTTCTAACTCCACCAACAGAACTCTAGGATTTTTTCCTTTTTTCTTCTGATCAGTGGCCACCATATTGATTTCCACCATACTAGGAAACGGATCACTGTCAACTACCATTACTCCTTTATCTTTTTCGGCATATTTCAACATCCCTTTCTGAATTAAATCCTGCACACAATTGCGAAATGTAACACAATTATTAGTAAAATGTCTGAAAGAATTATGCCATTTGCAATATTCCTTGCCAACTCTGTCCTTTTCTTTAGGAATGTTGTGGCCTGGAGTTAAAATTAAAAACTTATTTGTTAATAACTCATTAAATAATGCATCTGCTTTAGACAAATCAAAAGAATATTGTCTATGTGATATAGCCACATTCTTTTTGGCTGGTTGTGTTACTGACATGCTTACAGGTTGGTCTGTCTTTCTTAATGTCTCACAAACCACAGGTTTTTTACCTATTACTTGGGCAACATCTATGTCAACTTCCATGTCAAATTCGACTTCTTGATAATAAGTGCCTAATGAGGCTGCATTTTTATGTTGTTCTTCTCTGAGAATGGCCTCATAACTAATTGCTCTTGAAGACAACTCAAATAAATCCCTAAACATCATGCCTCAAATTTTTTCCTAAGCTCAAAATCTAAACCATTTTGGGCTAATCTTATTACTTCTATTTCAGGCATGTATACATGACACCAGTTTTTTGCTTTTTTAAACCAGTCAATGTACTGTTCTACACTTTCACCTTGTCTTTGTGTAAATTTTGACAAGTCCACCATTGTCACTTCAGGTTCAGTTCTAAAGAACTGAGCATGAAACTGATTTTTCATATCTTGCCAAGTGTGAACAGAGTTCTCTGGCAAGTTAATAAACCAAGTAAATGCCGCTTTTGACAAAGAATGAGGAAAGAGCTTTAACTTTAAATTATCATCATAACCAGGTTCTCTACACTGGAGTATGAAGCTACCCACATGTTTTATGATTGATTGTCTTTCGTCCCCTATGAATAAAGTAAACTCAGGAATTCTGTAATTCCTTGGAATGGGAATTATTTCCATCCATGGAGGGCAAGGACTCCTAAACATTGGTCTATCTGGCTTTCTCAAGCCTGGACCATACATTTCTTATATGATGTTCATTATTTGTTGTCTGTTGACTTGAGGTTCTAAGTATTGTTGTTGCTGCCTTCCTCATTCAACCTCCGGTTGAAAGTAAGGATTAGGAGGACCAGGCCCTCTAGGCCTTCGATGCATCATGTAGGGTTCAAAATATGGTTGAGGCATGGTAAAATTCCTTGTATCTTGAGGCCTTACTTGATTAAATGGCCTATTTCTCTGTTCTGCCATAGCCTGATAACCAGGCCCTTCAAATGCAAGATTATCATACATTTGTGGCCTTAGTTGCCCCCCAGGTCTCATTCCCATATTATTTACATTGTAATTAAACACTGAGTTTGTATGATATGTGGGTTGTTCCCTCTCAAGCATTGGATTTATGTTCATTCCCTCCTCATATCTCTCTTGGAGTGTGGGAGGTCTATAAAATGATACGGGTTCACTTACTTTTTCATGTTGTTGAGGGGCCATTTGGGACTTAGGTTGTGCTCTTTTCCCTTGTGCTTCCTTTCCAATCTTTCTTGATTGACTGGGCTTGATGTTGCCTTTCTCAAACAAAGCCATTAAGTCATCAATCATACCTTGGTTCTCATATGCTGACATGGAACCAATTGCTTGCTGGGTATGTAGCAAAAGAGCCCTTTCTTGGATCAATTGGTGGACAACTAGATTGGCCAGTTCTGGCCACATTTTGGCCATTTCCTTGGCCTATTTCTTGCCTAGCCATTGAATGGCCATCAGTTAAGTTGTCTTGTACTCCTTCAATTCCATCGTCCAACTCTTCTTCATCTTCGACCCTTTTCTCAGGATCTTCAAAGACTTCATGCTGTTTCTTCCTAGCCATCACTCCAAATTAGACAGGTCCCACTAGGCGTGCCAAAATATGTTAGCAAAAAATATGGTCTGGGCCAAATCGACAAGGGTGATTCGATAGAGAAGCCAAACTTTTACAAACAACAACAAATCAAGCAATTGTAGTCTGAACGTCCTATGCCTTGACAGATTCAAGGACTTCTTTGGAGGTTGTAATGCGAAGAAACAAGAAGGAATAAACTGAAAATCAATTGTTAAACAAACAAACTTGGAATTTAATCAGTAAAATTAAACTTCCAGTTCAATGTACATGACAATCGACAGAGAATTCTTAGTTATAGAAACTGAACTGCAGATAGACTCTGAACTGCAGATAGACTACTCCTAAGTAAGAACTAACTAAGTTAAGTTACTCTTAAGGCTATAAAGGTTATAGATTTGTTTGAAGATCTTTTTAACTTTGAATTCCTGGCTTTTATATTGCTGGTCTTCAAACTCCACTGCTGCTCTGTTGCCACGCGTCGCATCATATAGGCAGTTACTTCCATTTCAATAACCATGATCTCTGCAACTGCCAGCAACTGCTTCTCTGTTGCAGCTTTTCTCCTTCTAAGAAACACGACACGTATCCTATATGCTTTGCATGCTAACTTTATGGCTTGACGCCTGGGCCATGTTTGGCCACATTCTCTGTCTCTTTGATTATTTCCTTTATGTCACTTGCTCTGTATTCTAGGCTTCATATTCACTCATTTTTCACTTGTAAACTTATGGAAACTAGTGGTCTTTAAACCTAGCATCTGCTGGACCAATTCTCTGCATTTGTTACATACAATCGACAGAGAATATACAATTTTTAGTGTCAACAAGTATATAAATTGGTATAATTTAGTTTAATCTTGCTTCTTCAATTTTTTGGCCCAATAAAGGGATCAAACTAATTAGTTAAATGTTGAATGTGCTCTGTTGAAAAATGATTTTAGATATTAATTTTTTATTTTAGAAATTCAATAATACTGAATTCACAACCAATGTTGTTCATATTTGTCATTCAATTTATACCAATAAGGACTTCAAACACCCATTTATTAACATGGATATAATCACTACTGATTTTCTAGTACTAAATTTCACTCATTATCAACCTGTTCAAAACTGTTAAAATGATTTTTATTTTTTTTTCCTTTTCATCAAACCGCCCCTTAATTATTAAAACATTCAAAAAATTTAACCTAAAATTGCAAACGCCATACTCTAATGTTGGGTTTGATTGGGAGATTTGAGAAGAGATTTGGAAAGGCAAAGAGAAAATGGGTGTGAAACTAGGTAAAATGTAGGTGTATTTTATTCACATTTCACCTACATTTTCCAATTCATTTTCCAAATCCATCCTCAAATCCTTTGTCTGGTCTCTGTTTCAACTAAAGGGGAAAAAAGTTTGAATGCAAAGGTGATATTAGGTCATTATTGACACATAGTATTATCATTCAATAACTCGCTGTGTAATTCAACATAGATATGTGACAGTTACTAAATTATTATAAAAAAATGTAATTATATCTTAAAATTGGGGTTTACTGTTCATGTAATTCCATGTACCAACGATGACGTGATATCACAATAATGAATTTTTACTAGGGAATGATCTAAATTAATGTATGGATTGAACATGCAATTTAATTTCTCAGTTTATAAAATGGTATAATCATTTTTAAGTTTGTGGGTTAGTTTTTTTTTTTATTTAATAAATGCAATTAAAGCTTAATCTTATCTATCCAAGCTCGTTTAAACATCAAAATCAAAGCTTCCACAGCTCGACAGCTCGGATTAATATGTCCTATATCACAAGTTTGTAGAAGTGCTCTTGGGTATTTATTGCACTACCAACTGGTTACTATGTTAGTAGATCCAGTTTCTTCAAGTGGGTATTACAAACCTTGAATATTCTTTGGTCTGTAAAAGAAAAAGGGGGAAAACTATGTAACAACGAAATTTATCTAATTTGTGTAATAGCCTGTTGTGTACATGTGTGAAACTATTTGAATAAAAAATCAAACATAATATAACTCTGTTTTCTACTTCAGTTTGGTTCAATTTCTATGAAGATTTATATGGGTTGTGGATTCTGAATATTTGGATTGTTGATTATATGATCATGTTTCCTAAAAAGTATATATCTGAATATCAAAAAAGAGAGAACAAAATAATAATAATAATAATAATAATAATAATAATAATAATAATAATACGTAGAGAAATTAATTCATGAAATGCAAAACTTATTTCTTTATGATGAATGTGTACTTCCATTTCCCAGTACTGAATTTCACATTACTATAGAAGACAATTTAGACATCATTTCATTGGAACATAAAGAGAGAAAAAGTGCACACAAATCAATATATCAACCCAATGTAGAGATAATGCCAGAGGCCACCATGGCAAGACCCTGCACTTGTTTACTCTGTGTGGATATCGATACCCGTGGTAAGCCGCGGATTATAAACTGATCTCCACACGTCGTGGCAGATGTTGCACTATCGTCTGCACCTTGTTTTGACGCTCCATAGTTGTTGGAGTCCAAAGCACTGATTGCTCCTGGTAGATAATCTGTTACAGCTCTGTTGTATTCTATAATACAATTTCCTAATAATCTGAACATTATAGGGTCCCTGGTGTCCTTAAACAGGTTTCCCACATTCTGTAATGTTTGATTGGTCTTGGTCAGGAGTTGTTGAAGACTGATGCGAGCAAGCCCTTTGACATCTGCATTCAAACTCCGAGGGTCTGAATTTAGGGATGTGACACAGAGGTTGAAGTTATTCGTGCGCTTGCATGTTTGGCGAATCAAATCTTCGCTTTTCTGTGAAGTTAAAGCAGAGGATTGGGTTGATGATGTAACAAGGATGGCATGAAGGAGAAAAAGAGAAAAACACCTTTGAGAGAAAAATGCCATTTTGTGTAGAGAAAATGCTATTTCAATTTCAAAACAGAGAAAAATGATATGTTGATGATGTATTGCTTGGTTTATTTTCTTATTTATAGATACAAAATATGAGACTTTCTATCTTCATGGATTTGAATCAAAACATAGAATTTCAATGATTTGTTAATGTGCTTGAATGTATTTAAATGATTTATGAATGTAACCATAAATGTTAAGAGTAATATTAGGGATTCTAAATATTTTATCAAATATTTCGCATGGGTGTGGATTCACATGGTATGGGTCCCACATCTATGTGAGACATTCGATAGAACGTTTGGTAAAATATTTGGAGTCTCTTGCATTTTCTAAATGTTAATGTACTTGAATGGATTTAAATGATTGATGAATGTAACCATAAATGGCTTTGAATGATTTATAAAATGGATCTGAATGGTTTGTGGACTTTTTTGTTTTGAGAGATAAATGATAAGATTATATTGGAAGTGAGTGAGATGAGGTTCACAAACATCATGTTTATTTGAAAAATTGTCATGGAATTTAGAGTCTCAATGAAATCTCTGCAAGGAGAGGATTCGCAATCCTATGGATGTTGTATTGAAATCTAATCCCATAAAATTCAAGGTAAAAACACTATTTTACCTCTTACTTTACAAAAATTGCAAAATCACATTTTATATAATAAGGCATAAATCTAATCTCAACCAACAACCAACTAATATTTTACATCACCAACCTAATACTCCATCTCACCGTTTTAATAATCACATCCAAACAGAGCCTAACATTTTATGAAAAAAAATTTGGTTGGGACTTTTGTAATTTTTGCTGGTTATGGCAACTTAAAATTGGATTTTGTTACCTAACGTGAGAATTATTTACCAAATTCATGCCAATTTCAAACAGATTTTTTAAATACAAATTATTTTGAATTAATTTATGAAAAATTTTAGAAATCTCAAGAGATTTATCAAAATTTCTATTGTCAAATGTCATGTGTAAGACTCACACTATATTAATCTTACGTGAGTTTCACACCCATGTGAGATATTTGATAGAAATTTTGATAACAACAATGCTTCCGACCCCTAGTGGGGGTGACCCCCAGTGGCACCCCAGTGACGTGTCAGCCACTCATTGGCTGAAAACAAACAAACAAACAAACTAAAAAAAAAAAAAAGAAAAACAGTTTTTTTGGGCCAATCACAGCTGATCCCCAGCACCCCCACTGGGGTCCGAAGCATTTTCCTTTTGATAAATCTTTTAAGATCTCTAACATGGCTCTTTATTTATTAAATTATGGTTGTTTTTTAGGGTTGGTATTTTCTCAAGTTTTGATTCAACAATCAATTTTTTGGGGTCTCCTATTTGATTCAACAATCAATTTTCTTTTTACTGAATTTATTGTTGGAAGTGCTCTTCCCATCTCAAAGTTACTTCACAAAAGCAAACATAAATTCAAAATCAAGTAAATTATTCATCCATTCATCTCCTATTTGATTGAACAATATTTATTTATTTTTTTATTTTTTTTTTTGTGTGTGTGTGAAGTAAACTAATATATAGTCTAATTTACTTTTGTAGTATATAAATTGATATAATTAATTTAAGCTTCTTCAATTTTTTGGCCCAATAAAAGGATCAAACTAATTAGTTAAATGTTGAACGTGCTCAGATTTTCGATATTAATCTGTACATAAAAAAAAATTATTTTAGAAATTGAATATTACTAAATTCACAACCAATGCTGTGCAATTTTGTCATTCAACTTATACCAATAAGGACTTCAAACTGTTCAAAACTATTAATTAGATGGTTTTTTTTTTCTTTTTCTTTTTTTTTCATCTAAATTTTTAAATGGTTTAATAATTTTGGGGTGGCTAGATTTAGCTGATTGCGTTTGCAATTTTATATTAAAATTTTTGAATGGTTTAATAATTGTGGGGTGGCTAGATGAAAAACGTAGACAAATAATCAACCCAGTATAGAAATAATGCCAAAGGCCACCATGGAGAGGTCACGGACAGCATGGTTCTGATTGGTGACGGGTGATCCACTCGCCCACTGCTGTTCACACAGGTTGGCATCGTCCCTGTTAATCATAGTTAACGCACAGCACACATGTTATACAATCCACACTGTAAAGGCACACACCCACTAGCATCACATGCTAGCATCACACTGTAAAGCACAGCACACATGTTATACACACTGTAAAGGCACACACCCACTAGCACACACCTGTATTGTAATATACTCTTTCGGTCACCTTCTCCTCTCTATAAATAGAGAGAGCTCAATCTTGTAATAAATATACAAAAAAAACACAGAGCTATTTGCTTACTCAATCTCTCTCAATTTCTTATATGGTATCAGAGCACAGGTTTTCTGCCTAGCCTCTTCTTCCAACATATTTTTCTGCAGATTGCATTTCATCTGTATCTTTTTTTTTTTTCGTCCATCTCTAAAATCAAGTTTTCACCACACCAGAGCCTTCATATCCTCCGGACGATTCCAACGCCACCAAACTCAGTCCAATCCGAGGTCACACGCGCTCTCACGCGCCACCTCTGTGAACGGCGCGTCGCCTGCCTCCGCCTTCCGCCTCACACGCGCTCCACGCGTCCTCCACACTGTCCCGTGCTAACGTGCACCGCGCACTACCTTGCTAACGTGCGCCGCGCGTTTCTGACGTCAGCACACGTCAGCCTCTTTGCTACCGTGCACTGCCTGGCCTATTTTGCTAACGTGCGCCGCGCACTACCTTGCTAACGTGCGCCGCGCATTTCTGACGTCAGCACACGTCAGCCTCTCTGCTACCGTGCGCCGCGTGGCCTGTTTTGCTAACGTGCGCCGCGCCCTTTTTTTGCTAACGTGCGCCGAGCCCTTTGTCTCTCATTTCTGTGCCTCTGTGGTCATATTTTGGGTCGTTTTACTCCTTTTCCCACTAATTTCGGCCTTCTGAATTCACTGGTAACCTCGGTTTTTTCAGATTCTACCTCCATTGTGCTCTTTTTCCCTCATGGATCGCCCGGATTCCTCTAATCACCCTATTTCCGTTATTCTTGACGGGACTAATTATGTCCTTTGGGCACAAGCCATGTCTGGCTTCCTCAAAGGCAAGAAACTTTGGCGTATCATTACTGGGGATGTGTGCAAACCAGTCCCAGCAACCACAGAATCCGCTGCCACGGACTCCGCTGCCAAATATATTGACCGACTAGAAGATTGGGATAGTAAAAACTATCAGATCATCACCTGGCTTCGCAATACTTCTATTACATCCATCAGCCTTCAGTTTGGTAGGTTCCAACTTGAGTCTGCTTCCTCTCCAGCCAAGGCAATCTGGGATTTTTTGCAAGAACGCTATCAGACTACCGGTCTTGCTCACCAATATCAACTTCTGAGTCATCTTCACCGTATGCGCCAAGAAAACACTCAGACCATTAATGATTTCCTCTCCCAACTGTATTATGTTTGGGATCAACTCGCTCTTTCTGAGCCTCCATGGCCTCATACTGAGGATGCTGCCTTGTTTACTACCTACCGTGACCAACAGCGCTTGGTTCAGTTTCTCATGGCTCTCACTCCTCGTTTTGAGCCCGTCCGCGCATCTCTCCTACATCGCACTCCTTTACCCACTCTTGAGCAAGCCGTTTCTGAACTCCTGTCCGAGGAAACCAGGTTTGGTACTCTCCATCCACACCCTGTGGACTCTGTTCTTGCTACTCCCCAGATTCGGAGTTCTCCTTCACCACAGCGGTCCACTACTTCCCAGATTCGGAGTTCTCCTTCACCACAGCGGTCCACTACCTGCAACTATTGTCACAACCGCAATCTTCCATCGACTCATCTTCTGGTTCATTGTCCCGTTCGTCTTTGTCGATTTTGCAACAAGACTGGCCCCGGTCATCTCCAACAAGATTGCTTCCGCAATCCTACCCGTGCCTCTCGCCATGGTCCTTCCACCGGGAATTTTTCCCGCAGCAACTCTCACCGTTCTGGGACTCCATTTAACAACATGCCTGCTCACCGTTCTGGGACTCCATTTAACAACATGCCTGCTCCTCGCACTGCTGCTGCCACCTCCGAAGATTCACCCTCTTCTGTTCCTGTAGATCCTTCCACTCCGGTCTTCTCTCATACCGATGTTGAAGCCATGTTTCAACATTTTTTGCAGCATTCCGGTACTCCTCCATCTACTGCTTTGTCTACCACCGCAGGTAACACTTCCTGGTACTTTGACTCCGCTTGTTGTAATCACATGACCTTTGATCCTACTATTTTTACTCCTCTCTCTTCGACTCCTCATGTTCCTTCTATCCATACTGCTGATGGGTCTCTTCTGTCTGTAAGTCATGTTGGGTCTGTTTCCACCTCTCACTTATCTTTATCCCATGTATATCTTATGCCTGCTCTCACTTTAAATCTTATCTCCATTAGTCAATTATGTGAGCATGGTCTAACTGTTACCTTTTCCCATACTGGTTGTTTGGTGCAGGACCCTCGGACCAAGCAAACTCTTGGGATAGGCCGTAAGCAAGGACGTCTCTACGAACTTATCCATCTTCATGTTCCGGATTCCTCTCAAATCACTGCTCCTACCACTACTACCACTACTACCACTGCTCCTCCTTTATCTCATTTTCAGCTTTGGCACTATCGTTTGGGCCATCTTTCTGTTGGTCGTTTGAAGTCTTTAATTTCTAGTGGTCATTTGGGTACTGTAAGTTCTGATGCTTTCAATTGTGTGTCCTGTCAACTTGCAAAACAACCTGCTTTGTCGTTTAATAAAAGTAATTCTGTTTCTCTTGCACCCTTTGATCTCATTCATTCTGATATTTGGGGACCCTCTCCTACTCCTACTATGGGAGGCGCACGTTATTTTGTTGTTTTTATAGATGATTTTTCTCGTTTTACATGGTTGTTTCTTATGAAAAATCGCTCTGAACTTAAACAAATTTATTACAATTTTGCTGCAATGGTTAAAACTCAATTTTCTAAAACTATCAAGATTTTTCGCTCCGACAATGCCATGGAATATAAAGATTTTGACTTTCTTTCCTTCCTTAGGAGTCATGGTACTCAACCTCATCGTTCCTGTCCAGGTACGTCCCAACAAAATGGCCGTGCTGAACGAAAACATCGGCATCTACTTGACACTACTCGAGCCCTCCTTCTCTCTTCCTCTTGTCCAGAAAATTTTTGGGGTGAAGCCGCTCTCACTGCTGCTTACACTATCAATTGTATCCCTACACCGGTCATTCATAATCACACTCCATATGAGCGTTTACATGGCACCCGTCCCCCTTACGACACCCTTCGGGTTTTTGGCTCTGCCTGTTTTGTTCTTCTCCAACCTCATGAACGTACCAAACTTGAACCTCGTTCTCGCCTTTGTTGCTTCTTGGGGTATGGTATTGAACATAAAGGGTATCGCTGTTGGGATCCTCTCTCCCAGCGTCTCCGTATCTCTCGTCATGTGGTCTTTTGGGAACACACAATGTTTTCCTCCCTCTCTCAATTCCGTTTATCCGTTCCTTCACCCTCTCTGTGTTTTACTAACCCTTCTGCAGATCTGTTTTCTGATGAGCTTCCTCCACTGCCCATGCCTGACGCTCTTGAGACTGCCTTGCCTACTGGTCTTTCTCAAGCTCCTGCTAGCTCTGATGGTCCTGCTCTTGCTCCCTCGGACTCCTCACCCCCGGTTGAGTCTCTTCCTCTGGCTCCTCCTCCTCCTACTCGACCACACCGGGTAATCCAACCTTCTACTCGTCTTCGTGACTTTATTGTTGGCTCTACTGCTTTTTCTACTTATGAACCCACCTCCTATCGGGAGGCTCGCTCTAATCCTCTTTGGCAGCAAGCTATGACTGATGAATTACAGGCTTTAGACAAAACTCACACTTGGGACATTGTTGATCTTCCTCCTGGCAAGACTGCCATTGGCTGTAAATGGGTATATAAAATCAAAACCTGTTCTGATGGCTCTATTGAGCGCTATAAAGCTCGCCTTGTTGCTAAAGGCTTCAATCAAGAATATGGTATTGACTATGAGGAGACCTTTGCTCCTGTTGCTCGTCTCACCTCTGTTCGCAGTCTCATTGCAGTTGCTACTACCCGACACTGGGATCTTTATCAAATGGATGTAAAAAATGCCTTTCTTAATGGTATTCTTCTTGAGGAGGTCTACATGCAACCTCCCCCTGGGTCTACTTATCCACCTCATAAAGTCTGCAAACTTCAACGTGCTTTATATGGTCTCAAACAAGCTCCCCGCGCTTGGTTTGCCAAGTTCAGCTCTACTATTCATGACTGTGGTTTCACCTCCAGCTCTTATGATACTGCACTTTTTATCCGCAAAACTGCTCAAGGGACCACCTTGCTTCTTCTTTATGTGGATGATATGATTATCACCGGTGATGATGTCAATGGTATTCTTCATCTTAAACAATTTCTTAGCCATCATTTCGAGATGAAAGACCTTGGTCCTCTCCGCTATTTCTTGGGTCTTGAAATCTTCCGTGATTCCACAGGTTCTTTTCTCTCTCAGGCTAAGTACACCTCTGATCTTCTCACCCGTGCTGGTCTTACAGATTGCAAGACTGCCTCAACTCCCCTGGAGCCTCAGAGTCGTCTTACACCTCTTGATGGCACTCTTCTCTCTGATGCTACTCTATATCGTCAGCTGGTTGGCAGTCTTGTCTATCTCACTGTTACTCGTCCTGATATTGCCTATGCCGTCCATATTGTCAGCCAGTTTATGTCGGCTCCTCGTACCACACATTATGCTGCATTACTTCGTATCCTTCGCTATCTCAAAGGCACCATGTTTCATGGTCTTCATTATTCCGCCCGCTCCTCTCTCCAGCTTCGTGCTTTCTCTGATGCTGATTGGGCTGGCGATCCTACTGACCGCCGCTCTACTACTGGGTTTTGCTTTTTTCTGGGTGATTCTCTTATTTCTTGGCGCAGTAAGAAACAATCTCTTACTGCTCGTTCTAGTACCGAAGCCGAATATCGTGCCCTTGCTGATACTACTCAGGAGCTTCTCTGGCTTCGTTGGCTTCTTACTGACATGGGTGTTACTCCCTCTGGCGCTACTGCCCTCTTTTGTGACAATCACAGTGCTCTTCAAATTGCTCACAATGATGTTTTTCATGATCGCACCAAGCACATTGAGATTGACTGCCATTTTATTCGGCAACACGTTACTCATGGTACTGTCCATCTCCATCCGATCTCTTCTGTTGATCAACCTGCTGATATCTTCACCAAAGCTCATTCTCCTGGCCGCTTCGTTGACCTTGTCTCCAAACTCAAGTTGGTTGATGTTTGTCCTCCTTGAGTTTGAGGGGGGATGTTAATCATAGTTAACGCACAGCACACATGTTATACAATCCACACTGTAAAGGCACACACCCACTAGCATCACATGCTAGCATCACACTGTAAAGCACAGCACACATGTTATACACACTGTAAAGGCACACACCCACTAGCACACACCTGTATTGTAATATACTCTTTCGGTCACCTTCTCCTCTCTATAAATAGAGAGAGCTCAATCTTGTAATAAATATACAAAAAAAACACAGAGCTATTTGCTTACTCAATCTCTCTCAATTTCTTATAGTCCCTAACATTAGCTGCACCTTGTTTTGATTCTCCATAGTCTTTGGAATCCAATGCAATGATCGCTCCTGGTAGTTCAATTGACACATCTTTGTTGTATTCTTCAATACAAGTTCCTAAGAATTCGTACTCTATACGATCATTGGTTTGATTAAACAGTTTTCCCACAATCTGTAATGTTTGATTAGCTTTAACCAGGACTTGTTGAAGACTGATGCGAGCGAGCCCTTTGACATCTGCTTTCAAACTCCGAGGGTCTGATTCTAGAGATGCGACACAGAGGTTAAAGTTATTGGTGTGCCTGCACGTTTGGCGAATCAAATTACTGTTTTTCTGTGAAGTTGAAGCAGAGGATTGGGTTGATACTATAAGGATGGCATGAAGGGAAAAAAGACAGAACAATCTTTGAGAGATCCACATTGCCATTTTGTGTAGAGAAATGATATATTTGTTGATGATATTATCTGGTCTATTTTCTTAGTATTTATAGATACAAAATGTGAGACCTTCCATCTTCATGAATATTTTATACAATAAAGTTTCAAGTGGTAAGGTCCTGCACTCAAGTATTGTATAGAATATTTAATTCATTTGATGTTTCTAACATTTTTGCAGTATTTCTTTGTATTTTGTGAATGTACTTGAATGAGTTTGAATGATTTATGAATGTAACTATAAATGGCTTTGAATGATTTGTGAATTTACATAAATGGAATTGAATGATTTATGGATGTGCCTAAGATTTGTTTGTGAAGGCATATATATATTGTAAGAAAAATATTAGGAATACTTACTGGCCTCGTTTGGGAAGTGACTATTTTAGAGGCTTTTTGACTTTTAGCTATTTTAGTAGGCTATTTTAGTTTTTGTGTTTGGGAAGATGAGATGAATTTTATTTGAGTTGTTGTATTGAAAAATGTGTTGAAATGATGTTTGAAGTTAAAATGACAAATTTATCCCTAAAAATATTTTTTTTTTAAATTGATGTAAAGGGGTAAAATCGTAATTTACTCATTGATGGAACAATTTGTGTAGCTGACAGTGTAGGTTGTGCCTACACTGCCGGCAGTGCAGTCTATTTATTTATTTATTTATGTTTTTTTTTTTTAAAAAGCTTTGAAGAGTGGGCTTTTTGGCTAAATTTTCATTTGAGGCTATAATAGCCTCAATCTACTCTTCCCAAATAGCGCCACTAACACATTCAAAAGTTGATGTGGGTCTCATACTTAATGATAGTTAATCTTATCAAAACATCTGAGTGTGCTGGTAAAATTGTTAATAAATGTGTTAATATCGCTATCATTGTTGATATTGTAAATGGATTTAAATGTTCAAATCTCTTCCATGCAACTTGGGTTCATATTGAATTCTAGAGTTATTTATCAGATCCATTCCAATTTTAAACAGATTTTTCGAGTTATTTAAACTTATTTCTCATACTCAAGTTGTTTTTTGAAATAGTATTATTAAAAACAAGCACGGTTTGATTTGATTTTCATAAACTATTTTTTGGATTTTTTTTTTGAATAAAATATAAAATAATTTGATAAAAATAAACACCAAAACGATAATTTTATATTTGAAGAAATTATTTCTAGTCTTCATCTTCAAAAGATAAAATTATATGAAAATAATGAGCATTTTTTTTTTTCACCATATTAATTAATTTTTTTTTTTTGTTTGCTACAACTAGGATTTGGCTCAAGGGTAGAGGGATGATAAGAAGAACGACAAATGTTATAGAGACCAAGCTTTTCATAGTTTGGCTATTATTGCACTAGGAAAAAATTATGACTGCAAGGAGAAGATTGTAGGTGGTGGTGTTATTCAAAGCCAAGAAGTTGGACTCTTCTTATAGTCAACTGCCATTCTCTCAAGATGCAAGCAAACTTGGGTAGACATGTTGTTAAGGTTGCCAAATGTACATGTTGGTACTGTTTGGGATAGGTTTAATTCCACTTTCTTATGATATAAAATGGTATAATTAATTAAGTTGGTACTGTTTCGAATATGTTGTGTGAATATGTTTCAACTAGAGGGGAAAAAAGCTTGAATGCAAAGGTGATATTATGTCATTATTGACACATAGTATTACCCTTCAATAACTTCTTGTGTAATTTAACATGGATATGTGAGAGTTACTAAATTATTATAAAAAATGTAGTTATATCTTAAAACTAGGGCTTACTGTTCATATAATTCCATGTACCAGTAATGACGTGATATCACAATACTGAATTTGAACTAGAGAATGATCTAAATTAGTTTTATGATTGAACATGCAATTTAATTTCTCAGTTTATAAAATGGTATAATCATTTTTAAGTTTGTGGGTTACTTTTTTGGAAAAATTATTTATAAGTCCTATTAGGGAGACTCATGCTGCATATGGTCCTACTAAAAAACTTATGTTCCCATAAGTCCTGTGAGAAGTTTGTTGACACATTTACCCTCAATATTAGTTGTTAATATCATAAATAATAGTAAAACCATATATAGAAAATTGAATGTTATCATAGATCATATCTATATAAACGTAGCGTAACGTGACACCTATACGTAACGTGACACCTACATAAACGTAACGTAACACCTATGATCTATGGTAACATGCAATTTCCTATATAGAAAATTGCATGCTACCATAGATTATATCTATATGAACGTAACGTAACGTAACACCTATGATCTTTGGCAACATTCAATTTTCTATATAGGAAATTGAATGTTACCATAGATCATATTTATATGAAACGTAACGTGACACCAACATAAACCAGCAACATTTTCACATTCAATTTAAAAAAATAAAAACTCATTAAGTTTGTGGAACGTAACATGACACGTTACGTTACGTTTATGTAGGTGTCACGTTACGTTACGTTTATATAGGTGTCACGTTACGTTACGTTTATGTAGGTGTCACGTTACGTTACGTTTATGTAAGTGTCACGTCACGTTACGTCTATGTAGGATTTTGTGGAATACATTCCTATCTAAATATAGGACTTGAGACTCTGTAAGAAATTACACAGGACTTAACCTACCATAAATGTCTGAAAATGGACTTATAAATAAGTCTCCCTAGTTTTTTCTATTTTTTTTATTTAATAAATGCAATTAAAGCTTAATCTTATATATCCAAGCTCGTTTAAACATCAAAATCAAAGCTTCCACACCTCAGATTAATATGTCCTATATCACAAGTTTGTATAAGTGCTCTTGGGTATTTATTGCACTACCAACTTTTTACTATGTTAGTAGATCCACTTTCTTCAAGTGGGTATGACAAACTTCGAATATTCTTTGGTCTGTAAAAGGGAAAGGGGAAAAACTATGTAACAACCTAATTTATGTAATTTGTGTAATAGCCTATTGTGTACATGTGTGAAACTATTTGAATAAAAAATCAAACATAATATAACTCTGTTTTCTACTTCAGATTTTGGTTTAATTTCCATGAAGATTTATATGGGTTGTGGGAATATTTGGATTGTTGATTATATGATCATGTTTCCTAAAATGTATAGATCTGAATATCAAAAAAGAGAGAACAAAAAAATAATAATAATAAAAAGTAGGGAAATTAATTCATGAAATGCAAAACTTATGTCTTTATGATGAATATGTACTTCCATTTCCCCGGACTGAATTTCACATTACTATAGAAGATAATTTAGACATCATTTCATTGGAACATAAAGAGAGAAAAAGAGTACAGAAATCAATATATCAACCCAATGTAGAGATAATGCCAGAGGCCACCATGGCAAGACCCTGCACTTGTTTGCTCTGTGTGGATACCGATACCTTTGGTAAGCCGCGGATTATAAACTGATCCCCACACGTCGTGGCAGATGTTGCAGTATCGTCTGCACCTTGTTTTGACGCTCCATAGTTGTTGGAGTCCAAAGCACTGATTGCTACTGGTAGATAATCTGTTACAGCCCTGTTGTATTCTATAATACAATTTCCTAATAATCTGAACATTATAGGGTCCCTAGTGTCCTTAAACAGGTTTCCCACATTCTGTAATGTTTGATTGGTCTTGGTCAGGAGTTGTTGAAGACTGATGCGAGCAAGCCCTTTGACATCTGCATTCAAACTCCGAGGGTCTGAATTTAGGGATGTGACACAGAGGTTGAAGTTATTCGTGCGCTTGCATGTTTGGCGAATCAAATCTTCGCTTTTCTGTGAAGTTAAAGCAGAGGATTGGGTTGATGATGCAACAAGGATGGCATGAAGGAGAAAAAGAGAAAAACACCTTTGAGAGAAAAATGCCATTTTGTGTAGAGAAAATGCTGTTTCAATTTCAAAACAGAGAAAAATGATATGTTGATGATGTATTGCTTGGTTTATTTTCTTATTTATAGATACAAAATGTGAGACTTTCTATCTTCATGGATTTGAATCAAAACATAGAATTTCAATGATTTGTTAATGTGCTTGAATGTATTTAAATGATTTATGAATGTAACCATAAATGTTAAGAGTAATATTAGGGATTCTAAATATTTTATCAAATATTTCGCATGGGTGTGGGATTCACATGGTATGGGTCCCACATCTATGTGAGACATTCGATAGAACGTTTGGTAAAATATTTGGGGTCTCTAGCATTTTTCTAAATGTTAATGTACTTGAATGGATTTAAATGATTGATGAATGTAACCATAAATGGCTTTGAATGATTTATAAAATGGATCTGAATGGTTTGTAGACTTTTTTGTTTTGAGAGATAAATGTTAAGAATAATATTAGGGATTCTAAATATTTTATCAAATGTTTCGCATGGGTGTGGGATTCACATGGTATGGGTCCCACATCTATGTGAGACATTCGATAGAACGTTTGGTAAAATGTTTGGGATCTCTAGCATTTTTCTAAATGTTAATGTACTTGAATGGATTTAAATGATTGATGAATGTAACCATAAATGGCTTTGAATGATTTATAAAGTGGATCTGAATGGTTTGTGGACCTGTTTGTTTTGAGTAGGGGTGCAACTCGGGCGGGTTCGGTCGAGTTTGGAGGTTGTCCAAGCCCAGCTCAAGTTGTGTGGAGACCTGCCCAAGCCCGAATTGTAACCCGAGGTTGTCTGCTCAAGCCCGACCCGAGTTAAACCCGAATTGCCCAAGTTGCCTAAATTGTACATGAATTTCAGTTTTTTTTTTTTTTTTTTTTGCACCTACATTATTAAATTATTAAAATTTGACTCTATTTACAATTATTTTTTTTAATAGAAAATCATTAATATTATCAAAACAGATAATTTATATAATGTAAAGGAGATGTTATTATAGTAGCCCTTACAATTTATGAGTAAAAATAAAAAGAAAAAAAGTAAGATTTTATGTTATTTATATATATAATATATATTCAATATGATTTAATAATATAAATTATTTTAATATCATGTAATGATTAATAATTTATATGTATATTTAATATTTTTATATATCTATATATGTATAATTTGGGTTTCGGGTTGTGTGACGTCTTTGCCCAAGCCCGTCCAAATTTAATTCGAGCTTTTGAATTTTTGCCCAAACCCGTACTGAATTTAAAAATATTTTATCTAAATCCTAAAAAAATTCGAGCTGGGCTCGGGTTGCTCGAGTTGAGCCCGCCCAAGTTGCACCCCTACTTACACATGACATTTGACAATAGAAATTTTGATAAATCTCTTGTGATTTCTAACATTTTTCATAAATTAATTCAAAATAATTTGTATTTAAAAAATCTGTTTGAAATTGGCATGAATTTGGTAAATAATTCTCACGTTAGATAACAAAATCCAATTTTAAGTTGCTATAACCAGCAAATATTACAAAAGTCCCAACCAAATTTCTTTTAATAAAATGTTAGGCTCTGTTTGGATGTGATTATTAATACGGTGAGATGGAGTATTAGGTTGGTGATGTAAAATATTAGTTGGTTGTTGGTTGAGATTAGATTTATGCAATTATGTAAAATTCCTTATTATATAAAATGTGACTTTGCAATTTTTGTAAAGTAAGCGGTAAAATAGTGTTTTTACCTTTAATTTTATGAGATTAGATTTCAATACTACATTTGCGAATCCTCTCCTTGCAGAGATTTCATTGAGACTCTAAATTCCATGACAATTTTTCAAAATAAACATGTTGTTTCTGAACCTCACCGCACTCACTTCCAATCTAATCTTATCATTTATCTCTCAAAACAAAGAGGTCCACAAACCATTCAAATCCATTTTATAAAGCCATTTATGATTACATTCATCAATCATTTAAATCCATTCAAGTACATTAACATGACATTTATTTGATAAAATATTTAGAATCCCTAATATTAACATTTATAGTTACATTCATAAATCATTTAAATCCATTCAAGCACATTAACAAATCATTGAAATTCTATGTTTTGATTCAAATCCATGAAGATAGAAAGTCTCACATTTTGTATCTATAAAATTGTAAGACCCACACCATATTAATCTCACGTGAGTTTCACACCCATGAGAGATATTTGATAGAAATTTTAATAAATCTTTTAAGATCTCTAACATGACTCTTTATTTATTAAATTATGGTTGTTTTTAGGGTTGATATTTTCTCAAGTTTTGATTCAACAATCAATTTTTTGGGGTCTCCTATTTGATTCAACAATCAATTTTTTTTATGAATTTATTGTTGGAAGTGCTCTTTCCATCTCAAAGTTACTTCGCAAAAGCAAACATAAATTCAAACTCAAGTAAATTATTCATCCATTCATCTCCTATTTGATTGAACAATATTTATTTATTTATTTGTTTTTTGTGTCAGTGAAGTAAACTAATATATAGTCTAATATACTTTTGTAGTATATAAATTGATGTAATTAATTTAAGCTTCTTCAATTTTTTGGCCCGATAAAAGGATCAAACTAATTAGTTAAATGTTGAATGTGCTCAGTTGAAAAATGATTTTAGATATTAATGTGTACATAAAAAAAAAAAAATTTATTTTAGAAATTGAATAATACTAAATTCACAACCAATGTTGTGCAATTTTGTCATTCAGCTTATACCAATAAGGACTTCAAAAGCCCATTTACCATGGATATAATCACTACTGAATTTCCAATACTTAATTTCACTCATTCATCAAACTGTTCAAAACTATTAATTAGATTTTTTTTTTTTTTTCTTTTTTTTCATGAAGCCGCCCCACAATTATTAAACCATTCAAAAATTTTAATGCAAAATTGCAAAAGCAATCAGCTAATTTGCTAAAGAAGACAACGAAGCACTAAAACTTGACCATGAACATATAGAGAAAAGCGTAGACAAATAATCAACCCAGTATAGAAATAATGCCAAAGGCCACCATAGAGAGGTCACGGACAGCATGGTTCTGATTGGTGACCGGTGATCCGCTCGCCCACTGCTGTTCACACATGTTGGCATCGTCCCTAACATTAGCTGCACCTTGTTTTGATCCTCCATTGTCATTGGAATCCAATGCAATGATTGCTCCTGGTAGTTCAATTGACACAGCTTTGTTGTATTCTTCAATACAAGTTCCTAAGAATTCGTACTCTATACGATCATGGGTTTGATTAAACAGTTTTCCCACAATCTGTAATGTTTGATTAGCTTTAACCTGTTGGGATCTGGGATCCCGCCCAAGACCTTATAGAAATCAAAACAAGCAGAAAAACACACCCACACACAAGGAGACACAATATTTTACGTGGTTCGGCCCAATGCCTACGTCCACGGGAGAGTAACCGGTTATCACTATACCAATGAGGAGATTACAGAAAGATTACAATAGAGGAGGAGCTCACACTCTCCTCACTCAGCCACTCACCCGTCTCCCTCGCTCACACCGAGGGAGACGGTCTCTCCGCCTCACATCTCTCGCACTCTTTGGTTCACGGTTTTCTTCCTCACTTACACCACATATTTGGCCTCTCCTCTCACCCTCCATTTATACACATTGGAGTAGGTGGGAGTGCCTTTGGGTAGCCTCCATACTTGACCCTTGACATGGTTGGTGGCTGCCAAGGTGGACTTTGGTTGGTTGCCTTCCCATTGTTGCCAACCAAACTTGACTTGGATGATCACCCCTTTCACACATGGGTGAATTCAACAAATCACCCCCTCAACCCATGTGAGGTGATCCACTGCACACACTGCTGCTAATCTTGTCACGCCCAAATTCAACATAGTCTGCATCTCTTCACTGAGACGCTGCATCCCCTGAAGCTAGAGATAAAACACCAGAGATACAAGAGGAGGAGGGAATCCGACATCCTCAACTCAACTCACACCACTCTCTGATTTGGAGAGAGCCACTGCTCCTATCTCCCACAGATCTCTTCCATGCTTCCTGTCTCGGATGTCTATACCTGCTATGCTTGAACTTGCGCAACCAAGATATCCGACACCCCCTGATTGGATGTCCTGCACCCCCTGCTTGGATGCCCTTGACTATCATGCAACTCCTTGCATGATGAACACTGGAGCAACTAGAAAACTTCAGAGTTTGACACATCAACATCCTCAAGTTTCCTTGCTCGGAGCTTATTTCTGAACAACCAGCCTTTGCCCTTCTGCACTTCTGAACAACCTCCTGGCGTTTCCACATACGCTTGTTGTCTGTGCTGCAATCCCTGATGTTCGGTTCTGTCTCACTTGTCCGTACTGATGTTTGACAGTTAGCCCTTCTGTCAAGACAACTTCCACCGGTCTGTACAAGTTACCACTATGCAACTCCGTGCATAGTGCTCGCACCCATGGCTTCTGGTCTCCCTGCGTCAAGCTTGCTTGAGAGATCTGCATCAACTCTATCATCTGCTGCCATGGAACTAAAGAAACCATCATAGAGAAATAAGACTTGCCACTCCTTGGCACGCACTCTTGCGTTTTACCTGTCTCAATTTCTCTGTCTGGAAGTTCCTGTGAACTGTCAACAACCCGCTGTTGCACACTCTTCTCGCGCCTCTGTACGACACTCTAGCGTACCCTTGCACTGTTACACGTCTGCAATTGTACTTCTGCGCTTAGTATGCTCCTCTGCAACTATTGTTCTACATGTCCACATACCATTAGTACCTTCTCGTATACAGTAGCTCCAACAGCCACAGTATTTCCCTGAGCCTGTACTGGTTGCCAAATCATCTATCCGTCGATGAATGGTCTTCTCTTTTGATTGAACCAGATCCTCCGAATACCTCAACAACCAGGAAAGTTCCCAGGAAAGACTGGTGGGGTCACAACCGGTCCCACTTAAGAACCAGTCTCCTTAGACAGTGTCTTTTTGACAGAACTTTCCTAGAACTTTCCTAGACCTTTGAGATAATCATGTCTGCAATCCTCTGATCGCCCCTGACCAATCCTGATCTCCCTCGATCTGCCATTTGATCAAGCCTGATCTCCTCTGGTCTTCAATGATCTATCTCAATCTGTATCTGGTTGTCCAATCTGGTCAGAATCTGCCCATTCTAACCTCGTCAGTGAATCCGTAGCGTTCCACAATATCCGGCAACCTTCCTTCGACTATTGAAGATGGCAAACATCCATGTTTTGACAAACTTTCCAAACCGTTCAGAATTTCACTATTCTGACCTCGCGGTTGCGTCCGGAGCGGTCCGTTTAGCTAGGACCAACCTTCGCTGCACTTCCAGGGACCTCACTGAAAACTATCCCCGAAAGCTGGGCCACACCACAATTTTCTAAAAATGTTGGGCCAAATTGCAATTTTCAGAAGTTCAGGGAATATTCCGTGTTCCAACAGAATATTCCGTCCACTGCCCCTAACGCCGTCTGCCACTTTAATCTGCCTTCTTTTTACAGAAACTCCATCTACAAAATCTGACCGTACGGATGTGTCCGGAATACTCCAAATAGTTGAAAACCACTATTGGATCGCCAAAAACGGACTCCAAATGGCTTCGATCTAGCCAAAACATTTTGTACGCCTCAGATCTGCGGCTGTACCTTCGCCGCGAAACACAGGATTCTTCCTCCTGCGGATGACGTGGCAGATGACGTGGCTACTGACGTGGCACGCGCGTGCCATACACGCGCCTCCCCCACTCGTCTTCTTCCTTCATCCGCGCGTGGGGCGCGTGCCTGCGACTGGCACGACGCGCCAGCTGCCTTCACGGCGCGTGGAGGCGCGTGCCGAGACTGAAGAAGGCGCGTGAGAGCGCGTGCCAACTCCTCTGGGTGTCTGCTTTATATGGTTGGACTCCTCTTCTCGAGCCCTTGCTCCTGGTATGCTCAAAACCTGATTTCGAGCAACTTGATTTCTGGGCAGTTTCGGACAACACGCTGTTTTTGTTCCGAAACGCCACCGACGAGGCTCTGATACCACTTGTTGGGATCTGGGATCCCGCCCAAGACCTTATAGAAATCAAAACAAGCAGAAAAACACACCCACACACAAGGAGACACAATATTTTACGTGGTTCGGCCCAATGCCTACGTCCACGGGAGAGTAACCGGTTATCACTATACCAATGAGGAGATTACAGAAAGATTACAATAGAGGAGGAGCTCACACTCTCCTCACTCAGCCACTCACCCGTCTCCCTCGCTCACACCGAGGGAGACGGTCTCTCCGCCTCACATCTCTCGCACTCTTTGGTTCACGGTTTTCTTCCTCACTTACACCACATATTTGGCCTCTCCTCTCACCCTCCATTTATACACATTGGAGTAGGTGGGAGTGCCTTTGGGTAGCCTCCATGCTTGACCCTTGACATGGTTGGTAGCTGCCAAGGTGGACTTTGGTTGGTTGCCTTCCCATTGTTGCCAACCAAACTTGACTCGGATGATCACCCCTTTCACACATGGGTGAATTCAACAAATCACCCCCTCAACCCATGTGAGGTGATCAACTGCACACACTGCTGCTAATCTTGTCACGCCCAAATTCAACATAGTCTGCATCTCTTCACTGAGACGCTGCATCCCCTGAAGCTAGAGATAAAACACCAGAGATACAAGAGGAGGAGGGAATCCGACATCCTCAACTCAACTCACACCACTCTCTGATTTGGAGAGAGCCACTGCTCCTATCTCCCACAGATCTCTTTCATGCTTCCTGTCTCGGATGTCTATACCTGCTATGCTTGAACTTGCGCAACCAAGATATCCGACACCCCCTGATTGGATGTCCTGCACCCCCTGCTTGGATGCCCTTGACTATCATGCAACTCCTTGCATGATGAACACTGGAGCAACTAGAAAACTTCAGAGTTTGACACATCAACATCCTCAAGTTTCCTTGCTCGGAGCTTATTTCTGAACAACCAGCCTTTGCCCTTCTGCACTTCTGAACAACCTCCTGGCGTTTCCACATACGCTTGTTGTCTGTGCTGCAATCCCTGATGTTCGGTTCTGTCTCACTTGTCCGTACTGATGTTTGACAGTTAGCCCTTCTGTCAAGACAACTTCCACCGGTCTGTACAAGTTACCACTATGCAACTCCGTGCATAGTGCTCGCACCCATGGCTTCTGGTCTCCCTGCGTCAAGCTTGCTTGAGAGATCTGCATCAACTCTATCATCTGCTGCCATGGAACTAAAGAAACCATCATAGAGAAATAAGACTTGCCACTCCTTGGCACGCACTCTTGCGTTTTACCTGTCTCAATTTCTCTGTCTGGAAGTTCCTGTGAACTGTCAACAACCCGCTGTTGCACACTCTTCTCGCGCCTCTGTACGACACTCTAGCGTACCCTTGCACTGTTACACGTCTGCAATTGTACTTCTGCGCTTAGTATGCTCCTCTGCAACTATTGTTCTACATGTCCACATACCATTAGTACCTTCTCGTATACAGTAGCTCCAACAGCCACAGTATTTCCCTGAGCCTGTACTGGTTGCCAAATCATCTATCCGTCGATGAATGGTCTTCTCTTTTGATTGAACCAGATCCTCCGAATACCTCAACAACCAGGAAAGTTCCCAAGAAAGACTGGTGGGGTCACAACCGGTCCCACTTAAGAACCAGTCTCCTTAGACAGTGTCTTTTTGACAGAACTTTCCTAGAACTTTCCTAGACCTTTGAGATAATCATGTCTGCAATCCTCTGATCGCCCCTGACCAATCCTGATCTCCCTCGATCTGCCATTTGATCAAGCCTGATCTCCTCTGGTCTTCAATGATCTATCTCAATCTGTATCTGGTTGTCCAATCTGGTCAGAATCTGCCCATTCTAACCTCGTCAGTGAATTCGTAGCGTTCCACAATATCCGGCAACCTTCCTTCGACTATTGAAGATGGCAAACATCCATGTTTTGACAAACTTTCCAAACCGTTCAGAATTTCACTATTCTGACCTCGCGGTTGCGTCCGGAGCGGTCCGTTTAGCTAGGACCAACCTTCGCTGCACTTCCAGGGACCTCACTGAAAACTATCCCCGAAAGCTGGGCCACACCACAATTTTCTGAAAATGTTGGGCCAAATTGCAATTTTCAGAAGTTCAGGGAATATTCCGTGTTCCAACAGAATATTCCGTCCACTGTCCCTAACGCCGTCTACCACTTTAATCTGCCTTCTTTTTACAGAAACTCCATCTACAAAATCTGACCGTACGGATGTGTCCGGAATACTCCAAATAGTTGAAAACCACTATTGGATCGCCAAAAACGGACTCCAAATGGCTTCGATCTAGCCAAAACATTTTGTACGCCTCAGATCTGCGGCTGTACCTTCGCCGCGAAACACAGGATTCTTCCTCCTGCGGATGACGTGGCAGATGACGTGGCTACTGACGTGGCACGCGCGTGCCATACACGCGCCTCCCCCACTCGTCTTCTTCCTTCATCCGCGCGTGGGGCACGTGCCTGCGACTGGCACGACGCGCCAGCTGCCTTCACGGCGCGTGGAGGCGCGTGCCGAGACTGAAGAAGGCGCGTGAGAGCGCGTGCCAACTCCTCTGGGTGTCTGCTTTATATGGTTGGACTCCTCTTCTCGAGCCCTTGCTCCTGGTATGCTCAAAACCTGATTTCGAGCAACTTGATTTCTGGGCAGTTTCGGACAACACGCTGTTTTCGTTCCGAAACGCCACCGACGAGGCTCTGATACCACTTGTTGGGATCTGGGATCCCGCCCAAGACCTTATAGAAATCAAAACAAGCAGAAAAACACACCCACACACAAGGAGACACAATATTTTACGTGGTTCGGCCCAATGCCTACGTCCACGGGAGAGTAACCGGTTATCACTATACCAATGAGGAGATTACAGAAAGATTACAATAGAGGAGGAGCTCACACTCTCCTCACTCAGCCACTCACCCGTCTCCCTCGCTCACACCGAGGGAGACGATCTCTCCGCCTCACATCTCTCGCACTCTTTGGTTCACGGTTTTCTTCCTCACTTACACCACATATTTGGCCTCTCCTCTCACCCTCCATTTATACACATTGGAGTAGGTGGGAGTGCCTTTGGGTAGCCTCCATGCTTGACCCTTGACATGGTTGGTGGCTGCCAAGGTGGACTTTGGTTGGTTGCCTTCCCATTGTTGCCAACCAAACTTGACTTGGATGATCACCCCTTTCACACATGGGTGAATTCAACATAACCAGGACTTGTTGAAGATTGATGCGAGCAAGCCCTTTGACATCTGCTTTCAAACTCCGAGGATCTGATTCTAGAGATGCGACACAGAGGTTGAAGTTATTGGTGCGCCTGCACGTTTGGCGAATCAAATTAATGTTTTTCTGTGAAGTTGAAGCAGAGGATTGGGTTGATACTATAAGGATGGCATAAAGGAAAAAAAAAACAGAACAATTTTTGAGAGATCCACATTGCCATTTCGTGTAGAGAAATGATACGTTTGTTGATGATATTATCTGGTCTATTTTCTTAGTATTTATAGATACAAAATGTGAGACACCTTTCATATTCATAAAGAGTTATGATAGGGATTCCAAATAATCTTGGGGTCCATAGCATTTTCCATTTGATAATTCATTTGGAGTTTTTAGCATTTTTGTAATATTTCTTTGTAATTTGTGAATGTTGAATGTACTTGAATGAATTTGAATGATTTATGAATGAAACCGTAAATGGCTTTGAATGATTTGTGAATCTATACTATATATTAAGGCTTTGAATGATTTGTGAATCTATACTATATATTAAGTAAAAAAAGGGTTTTTAACCCTCAAGGCCTGTGGGAGCTTCAATATCCCAATCTGAATTTTCTAAATTTTTTATTTAAAAAAAAAAACTCAGCATTTATTGATTTGGTCAAAATGTCCTGATCAGCATTTATTAACTTTTTTCAATCCACATGTCTTTCCCCATGCCTACATTTATTGATTTGGTCAAAATTCCCTGATCAGCATTTAAAATCCCCTCATACAAATAATTATAGATACAATCCGTGTATAGTTACTACAGCACCTTTTTCAACTTCTCTCAAACACTATGGTTAGCGATAAGATTGTTAAATTATTTTTATAAAAAATCTTTAAAAACATAATTTATATATTAAAAAAAATGTAAAACAAATATAAATATTTATAATTATCCCGTGGATAGCACGGATGATAGGCTAGTTTACATAAATGAAATTGAATGATTTATGGATGTGCCTAAGATGGCTTTTGAATGGTTTGTTTGTGAAGGCGTATATTGTAGGAAAAATACTAGGAATACTTACTAACACATTAATATGTTGTTGTGGGTCTTATATCTTGTTTGGCAATATCAATTTTAGTTTAAAAGTCAAAAAATCACTAACAAAATCAAAAAGTCAATAACTTATAAAAAGTCAAAAATTTCTTTTTTTCCTCTACTTTTTGCACATCTTTTTATAAAAAATCAACAAGTTATTCCAAACATTCTAGTTTTTTTTTTTTTTACATCATATTTTAGTTAAAAATTACTAAAAAAACTTGTTCCCAAACAAGACCATGGGTTAATCTTATCAAAATATGTGAGTGTGGTGGTAAAATTGTTAATAAATGTGTTAATATCGCTACCATTGTTGATATTGTAAATAGATTTAAATGTTCAAATCTCTTCCATGCAACTTGGGTTCATATTAAATTCTAGAGTTATTTATCAGATCCATCCCAATTTTAAACAGATTTTTCAAGTTATTTAAACTTATTTCTCATACTCAAGTTGTTTTTTGAAATAGTATTATTAAAAACAAGCACTGTTTGATTTGATCTTCATAAACTATTTTCTGGATTTTTTTTTTGAATAAAATATAAAATAATTTGATAAAAATAAACACCAAAAAGATAATTTTATATTTGAAGAAATTATTTCTAGTCTTCATCTTCAAAAGATAAAATCATATGAAAATGATTTTTTTATCATATTAATTAATTTATTTTTTAAAAAAAAATTGAAAACAAGTTCTAAAATTCAAATCAAATAGAGCCACTACTGTGAACTTCAGACATGATAGCAAAGAAATGGAAAATAAGATCAAAATAACTCATTTATTTCCAATAGAACTTGGGTTTGGTAAAAGACTCATAATTCTAACTACACCTCTTAAAAGTGATAAAAAAATCCAAACCAAAAAAATCAGTCATACTAAAAACATGAAAGGTATTGAGAGAGAGAGAGAGAGAAAGAGAGAGAGGGAAAAGGAAAAAAGAAGCTAATTCCTAAATTCATCTCCCAAAACCAACCCAGAGTGCAGCAGCCAAAACAAAATCGAATAAACAGAGACAACATTCATCCCTAATGAACAAGTAAATATTCTATTGAAATGGAACAAGTAGGAATGGCAACGGGGCGGGGCGGGGCCGGGGATCACCCTCCCCGTCCCCGATCCCCGATTGTGAAAATCTCCCCGGCCCCGGCCCCGATCCCCGACGGGGAACCTACCACCCTCCCCATCCCCGCCCCTACCGGGGATCGGGTTTCCCCGACCCCGAAAATTCCCCGCCCCCAAATCTGTTTCAACACCGAATCATCAACAACAACAACAAGAGAATCATCATCATTGACAACGTCAACCGAATCATCAACACCAACATCAACATATCAACAAAAATATCACCAGATTATAAACAAAAAAATAAAAAAAAATGGACAGATAGATGCACAAACAGATTAAAAAATGGACACAACACAAACAGATCTGAGATCTGTCACAGAGAGAGAGAGAGAGAGAGAGAGTGGACGAGAGAAAGAGAGAGATTTGTATCACAAACAGATCTGAGATCTGCCTCCGATGCCGACGCTTCCCCCTGTACACGATCGGACTGCTTCCTCCGACGTCGACTGCCTCTGACGCCGACTGTCCCTTCGTTATCGCCTCCGACGCCGACTGTCCCTTCGATCTAATGAAAGAGAGAGAGGGAGGATAGAATAGAGAGAGACGAAGTGGAGAGAGAGAGGGGGTCGCGGACTCGGGGAAAGAGAGAACGATAGAGTTAAGAGAGAGAGAGTAGAGTCAGAAAGGAATTGAGAGTGAGATCACATATATTATATATATATATATATATATGCATATAAATTATAATTAAGGGGTTTACTATATATATATATACATATAAAGGGTATAAAAGTAATTTCACTTCGGGGAAATTCGGGGACGGGGCCGGGGACGGGGATCGGGCCGGGCCGGGGATCAAACACTGATCACTGTCTCCGGCCCGTGACAGATCGGGGATTGATTTTCAAATACCGTCACCTCCCCGTCGGGGGTATTTTTCGGGGAAAAACCGCTTAAATCGGGGTCGGGATCGGGGATCCCCGTCGGGCCGGTTTCAAATTGCCATCCCTAGGAACAAGGAAATATTCTATTGAAATGTAATACATTTTGACAAATTGACATGAGATTTACAACCCTTTAATATTTCCTCACAAATCGCTGACCTCCCGGCTCCTATAATCTTTGTATTTCCCCAAAAAAACCTTAAAACATGCGTCAACTATACTACCAAATAATCTGTAAACCAAGAGTAAAACATGAATGCAATGATAATACCACCTCATCATGCACACATGGTATCACAGCTGTATTGAATTTTTTTTGGGGAAAGAAAAACCCCAAAAGCAAGTGTCACAAAACAAAACAACCCCTATACATAAAATGGCCATTACAAGAGTCTATGAGTCTATCCCCCAGCACTTGGGTACTGAGGATTTGCATTAGTGATCAAGCACTCAACATTGGGTGGCAGATAGTTCGAGTACCCTGGAGCTTTCTTGCAATTTAATATACCTTTGTAGTATATAAATTGGTATAACTTGGTTTAAGCTTGCTTCTTCAATTTTTTGGCCCAATAAAGGGATCAAACTAATTAGTTAAATGTTGAATGTGCTTTGTTGAAAAATGATTTTAGATATTAATTTTTTATTTTAGAAATTCAATAATACTGAATTCACAACCAATGTTGTTCATATTTGTCATTCAATTTATACCAATAAGGACTTCAATCACCCATTTATTAACATGGATATAATCACTACTGATTTTCTAGCACTAAATTTCACTCGTTATCAAACTGTTCAAAACTGTTAAAATGATTTTTTTTTTTTTCCTTTCATCAAACGGCCCCTTAATTATTAAAACATTCAAAAATTTTAACCTAAAATTGCAAACGCGATATTCTAATATTGGATTTGATTGGGAGATTTGGGAAGGGATTTAAAAAGAAAAATAGAAAATGTGTATAAAATTAAGTGAAATATAGGTATATTTTATTTACATTTTATATTTCACATACCTTTTCCAAATCCATCCTTAAATCTTTTAACCAAACACAGCATGAAAAGATTTGCTAAAGAAGACAATTAAGCACTAAAACTTGACCATGAACATATAGAGAAAAAGTGCAGACAAATCAACCCAGTGTAGAAATAATGCCAAAGGCGACCATAGAGAGATCACGCACAACAATGGTTCTGATTGGTGGCCGGTGATCTGCTTCCAAACAGCTGTTCACACATGTTGGCATCGTCCCTAACATCGGACGCACCTTGTTTTGCTCCTCCATAGTTGTTGGAATCCATTGCACTGATCATGGTTATCAGAATTCTGATCCGGATCTTACGATCCTACGATCTTACGATCCATTTGAGTACAATCGATCCGGATCGTATAAAAAACTCCTTATAGGTAGGATCTTTCGATCCTACTAGTGGGATCTTATAGGATCGTGGAATCCCGATCCGAATCCGATCCTATCCGATTCAATTTACAAGCCTTGTTTTGTATTGTATGATATATTTTGTTGTAAATTTTATGTTTGTTATCTAAATACTAATTTATGTTGTCAAAATAAATAATAAAAATTAAGTAGTGTTGAATCAAATAGACTAAGAAAAACAAACTAAGAAACAAACATTCAAATATTGCGGTAATTTAAGAAAATTAAATAGTCGGAAAAACAAACTTAGTTTTAGCGGAGTCTAAGAAGGGTAAGGTGATTGCAACTTTATCCCAATTTCTGGAGAAATTATTTTTGTGACTCGAATTCGCTCCACCAGGGATGCAAACGACAAATCTTATCATTCGACTAAGCTACTCTTTTGAGTTCTTAATCTATTTTCATATCCAATTTTGTTAAATATTTTTTCTTCACTTTTTATGCATTATTGTACATTGTAAAGTATTTTGTTATAGAATTCTTCTTCTTCTTCACCTTATTTTTTGCTAAAATACAAAACTTTTACCATCGAGTTTTCTATTGCATCATATTATATGTACATTTTACATGAATATTATATTTTTCACAATATGTTTACTTCTTTTTAATAGAATATAGGTTCATTTTGTGTATACTTTATAAGAAATATTTATTTAAATTAAATTATTATGTAATTTGTCTTTTTTGGTAGGATCTTACGATCCTCGATCCGATTCTACGATCCGATCCTATAAATACCTCCAACGATTCAACGTAGGATCCCGATTTTAACAACCTTAGCACTGATTGCTCCTGGTAGTTCCCGTGTCACAGCTTTGTTGTATTCTTCAATACATATTCCTAAGAATTCAAGCAACAAACGGTCACTGGTTTGATTAAACAGTTTTCTCACACTGTCTGTAATGTTTGATTAGCCTTAGCCAGCACTTATTGAAGACTGATGTGAGCGAGCCCTTCCACATCTGCATTCGAACTCCGAGGATCTGATACTAGAGATGCGATGCGACACAGAGGTTGAAGTTATTGGTGCGCCTGCACGTCTGGCGAATCAAATTATTATCTTTTTGTGAAGTTGAAGCAGAGGATTGGGTTGATGGAGTCCAGATCATCTGCCATACTTTCCTGCAGTGGCTCCTGCGATGGTCTCCAAAACGACGTCGTTTTGTTTACTGATTTTTTTTTTTTTTATTTCACAATGTTCATCCCCCCCTTCTCTCTTCTCTGTAGTATTATCTCTTTGCACCATCGATTTGAGGTAATGAACCCTAGCATAGAGAGAGAGAGAGAGGCATCGCGAGAGGCAGGTGAGGAACTGAGAGAGTGACGGAGAAACGAACGAGAACTGAGAGACGAAAGAGATGGCGGAGATGGCGGAGTAGCGCGATGGCGAACTGAGACAAAATTGGGAAAACATTTTGATGAGGGGTGAGTACATCACTTAAATTCTGGTGCAGAATGTTTGTTGTGGAAACATTCTGGTGCTTTTTCTTTTCCAAGTGAGAAGGAAGGTGAGTACATCACTTAAATTGATGATTAAATTCTGGTGCAAAATGTTTGTTGTGGAAACATTCTCAATCTCATTTTTCTTTTCCAAGTGAGAAGGAAGGTGAGTACATCACATAAATTAATGAAACAAAAAAAAAATTGAAAAAAAATTCAACTGAACAACAAACAACAAATCTGGTTCCACAAATCAAATCATATATATATATATATATATAATGAGAATGAAGACCAGACCTCATCGCCTCTCCAGACCTCGTCGCCGTCGCCTCCCCCTCTCTGTCTGTCTCCTACCACTGCCTTTCGCCTCACCGCTGCCTCTCCTCTCCTCGCCTCCGTTGCCTCGCTGTAGGAGTCACGTCGGCCTCTCCCCGTTCATCGCCTCTGTTCATCTCACTGAGAGGGGGGCTAGGGTTGAAAGACCACACAAAACAAAAGGAGGCTGGAAAAAAAAAAAAAAAAAAAAAGAGGTTCAAAACGACACCGCAGGGGCCACTGCAGGAATGTATGGCAGAGGATCTGGACTCTGGGTTGATGATGCTAGAAGGATGGCATGAAGGAAAAAAAGACGAAACAACCATTGAGAGATCCATATTGCCATTTACTGTAGAGAAAATGCTATTTAATGATATTACTTGGTCTATTTTCTTAATATTAATAGATACAAAATGTGATACTTTGGCCCGTTTGAGAACATATTATTTTAGTAATTTTTTAATTTTTTGACTAAAATATAAGATAAAAAAAAATTTAGTATGTTTAGAATGATTTTTTTATTTTTTACGAAAATATATGCAAAAAGTAAAGAGAAAAGAGAATTTTTGACTTTTTGATATAAGTTATAATTTTTTTAATAACTTTTTGATTTTTAAATTAAAATTGTTGCATGCAAGACGTTGTCTTTGTATCTTCATAAATGATGTGGTGGATTTGAATGGCCGAAGCATAATTTTTTTTATTTTTTTTATTTATTTATTTTGGGATAAATTATATACACTCCTGAAATTTACTTGAATTATAAATTATCTCCTGTAATTCTAAAAATTACATTATACTTTTTAACGTTTCTAATTCATAACAAATTGGTCTTTTTATTAATAAATTACCAAGTTAATTAATAGGTTTTAATAATATTCAAATTTTATTTCAATTAATAATTCAGATAATTTTATTATTATATAGGTGAACAGTTAGAAATGTTATTATTTTTAATTAATTCTGTTAAATAAAAAATTCTGACAGAAAAGTATTTGTAAATTTTCAAACAACATGAGGCAATTCATATTTTAAATAAATTTTAAAATATGTATTTATAATTTTTTATTTATTTATTTTTTTGAGATTTGTAAATGGATTTGAATGATTTGTGAATGGAACCATAATAGATAGCTTTCAATGATTTGTGAATGTACATAAATGACTTTGACTGATTTATGGATTTACTATGTGCGTAGATTACAACAATGTTAATGATTTGAATGTACATAAATAGCTTTTTATGTTTGGATTTATGTGCGTTAGGCATCGTTTGAAAATAGAATTTTTTAGTAATTTTTTAATTTTTTTTGATTGAAATGTGATGTAAAAGAATTAATATATTTGAAATAATTTTTTAATTTTTTGCAAAAATATATGCAAAAAATAGAAAAAAAAATGAAAATTTTGACTTTTTTATATAAATTGTTGGCTTTTTGATTTTTTTTAGTGACTTTTGACTTTTTGAGTAAAAAAGTCATTTGTCAAACGAGACCTTATTGCGTGGGTTAATTTTTTTGTTTGGGGTTAAAAAATTTCGTTTGTGATAGGTTTTTTGACTTTTTTAACTTTTGTGAAAGAAAAAATTAAATGATTATAATTTGGATATAACATTTTGTTTTATTAGGTTAAAAAACTTATTTTGTTTTTTTATAGCTATTTTAACCAAAAAAATCTCATTTTAACTTATGTCAACGAAGGCAATGTTTGGTCTTTTGTGCACGTAGACTTATTTCGGTAGATAATCAACAAAATAAATGTAATTGTTCAATTTTAAATAGGTTTATATGTTTAGTCCTTTGTGTTGTTGGTGTAGATGATCTACAAAATAATCAAATTATTCAATTTATGATTTTTTTTTTTTTATAAAAAAAATGAACTGTTGAGTTTCAAATTATACTGGTCATTTATTTTTCTAAAAACCAAACATTATTAAATTAGCTTGGTACAATTATTGGATTAATATAAAAATGGATTGAATTATTAAAGTGAGACTAATGTTAGGCCATCAACGTGGCCAACACCATCAAATTGAGATTTGGATGCAAAAGAGTCTGTCAGTTGTGAATGTGGATCTCATGTGTATTAGGTCTTACACTTATGTGACTTAATATTTTGTAATTCATTATGTTTGGATTGGGTGATTTGGAGAGGATCTCATGTGTATTAGGTCTTACACTTATGTGACTTAATATTTAGTAATTCATTATGTTTGGATTGGGTGATTTGGAGAGGGAAAAAAAAAAAAGAAATGGAGAGATATGTATTTCTCTTATTTATTTGAATAACTTAAGTGTAGAGAAATGGGGACAAATGAAGAGAAATGGAGATAAACTCATTTCTCTTATAACCCTCATTTTCAATCTTCCCAAAAGTGAAGAAATTGGAAGAGAAAAGAAACCAATATTTTTATAATACCAATTTTGTCCCTGTAAAAATAAAAGGAATAAAATGATTGAAAATATAAAAGGTTATTTTTGTAATATAACATAAAATAATTTCTTTTCTTTTCTCTTATGAAATCTAACCAAACAAGTAAGAAAGAAATCATAATCATAATCATTTCTTTTCTTTTATTTCTTACTTATCTAAATAAGAAGAAGAGAAATCACAATCATTTTTTTTTTCTTTTATCTTCTCTTATAACTTCAGTAATCATTTCATTTCATTTGTTTTCTCTCCTAGGTTTCCAAACTTAGAGTCTCTAATATTACTTAAACAGCAGCACTACATGTACTAATTAGTGTACTAACTAGTGTACAACACTAGTTAGATATTATTATTGATTCCATTGCTAATACAAATTACAAAAATCAAAAATCTCTTAGATTATGTCACATCATCAATTGATACACTAATTAATACATATAATATTATTCTTCCTTAAATAGATTTGAATGCAACCATAAACGGCTTTTGATGATTTGTGAAAATGGAATTGAATGATTTATGCATGTACGGAAGTGGCTTTTGACATGGGATAAGCTCCCATTCATGCTTTTATCTTTTCGTGCCTTTCTATACCTTTTTTTGTAGGTCTCAATTCCAACTCGCATCGATAATTTGAACCATTAATTTCGTAAGTTTCATAATAAAGGTCATTTATGCAAAAAAAGAATTTCATCGAAAAATTATAAACACAAAAACAAAAAACATTTTATTTTATGAAATAGATAGTTTAAATTTACAATAAAATTTGTCGTTCATTTTATAAAATAAAATATGATTTTTTTCTAAGTTTATAATTTTTTTTGATGAAACTCATTTTTTATATGGATAATCTTTATTGCGAAACTTACGAACTAGATGGTTTGAATTATCGGTGTGGGTCCGAGTACGGCGTAAATTATTTAAAATTATTTCTCATACTCAAGTTGTTCTTTGAAAATTTGATCGAAAAACAAAAAAAAAAAGAAGGTAGTTCTATGAAATAGTATTATTTAAAACAAGCATTGTTTGATTTGATTTTTAAAAATTGTTTGCTGATTTTTTTATTTTTGTTTTAAATTGAAAATAGTTTGATAAAAATAAATACCAAAAAGATATTTTATATTTTAAGAACTTATTCCATCCTCCAGAAGATAAAATTATATGAAAATGATGGATATTTTTTTATTGTTTTCACCAAATTAAATTTTAATTAAAAAAATTCTAAAAATCCAACCAAACATGGCTACTACTTCAGTGAACTTCGGACATGATTGCAAAGCAATGGAAAATAAGTTCAAAATAACTCACTTTTAAAATTTTTATTTGCAATATTACTTGGGTCTGGTAAAAGACTCAGGGTTGGTTTGAAAAGTGGATTGACTTTTTGACTTTTTTGACTATTTTAACTTGGGCTAAAAAGCTTGGTTTGGGAAGGACTTTTTAGGTTTTTTTACTTTTTTTGTGAGAGAAGAGTGTAATGATTATGGGTTGGATGTAATGTTTTGTTTGTTGTGGTTAAAATAGCCTATTTTATCTTTTATAACTAAAATAGTAAAAAAAAAAGCCTACAATCTATCTTTCCAAACGGACTATACCTCTTAAAAGTCTATCAAAAATCCAAAACAAAAAAATCAGTCATACAGGGATCATCCTTCAACTTGGTTTTAAGGTTCTGCTTTAACCAATCTAAACAAAACAAAAATGAACTAATCTCTGATCTAAACAAAATTAAACTGGTCTTTGTACTAAAAACATGAAAACTAATTCCTAAATCCATCTCCCAAAACCAAACCACAGTGCAGCAGCCAAAACAAAATTGAATAAACAGAGACAACATTCGTCCCCAATGAACAAGTAAATTTTCTATTGAATGTATACATTTGACAAATTGACGTGAGATTTACAACCCTTTAATATTTCCTCACAATCGTCTAGCTCCCGGCTCCTATAATCTTTGTATTTCCCCAAAAAACTATAAAACATGTGTCAACTACACCACCAAACAATCTGTAAACCAGAACCCCAAAAGCAAGTATCGCAAAACAAAACAACCCCGATACATAAAGTGGCTGTTACAAGAGTCTATCTGTCTATCCCCCAGCACTTGGGTACTCAGGATTTGCATTAGTGATCAAGCACTCAACATTGGGTGGCAGATAGTTTGAGTACGCTGGAACTGTCTTGCAATTTAACTTCCCATAACAGGCTTTTGACCCATTGTTGCTTTAATTATCAAACTGAGCATTCTTGGGTAGCTGGGATGCTTGCACAACTGAAAGCTTCATCGTTCCAGTACGGCCTTGATAGCCCGCCCTTATGCTCTGAACAAAATATTCCTTGACAGACCTTAAGTCCAAGAAACCATTCCTGCCTAAGCCCCAGTAAAACACGATGTTCGGCTCTGTTACATTCACATCAACATACTCTGTAGGGTTGGGGTCACAAAAACTCTGAAGCTCCTCCAGCTGTGAAGCAAACAAATATAGTGTTAGCGTTCAAAAGGAGCAAGACAGTATCTAAAAGATCAAGCAACATAGAGGTGGATTTAAAGACACTTGGAGACATAATTTGGCTAGCCCCCAGTAAGTTAGATTCCATTTTATACTTCTATTCTCCATAGGAACCACACAACTGATGCAAAATTTGACATAATTTTAACTATGCAACTTCAGAAATCATCAAATGGGAAAGCAGCATGCTGCTGGTACACTGCTTGTCCTGAAGTCTGGTACAATTAGGAGTACGTTTATACAACTAATTTTGAAAAATAAAAATAAAAATAACTATACTAGACCAGGCTTTTTTCTTTCTTTTTTCATTAACATAGAGATTACATGTGGATATACCATGCTTAAAACCCCCCTGATTTTCTGCACATGAAAAAGCATCTCTCCTAAATAAGTGCATGGCACCTATTATGTGCTATTTGCACTTGTTTCCTAATGTCTTCTGACTGTGCCCCTATCAGCTCCACTGCTTTATAATAAGTGACAGTGAGGTAGTTGTGGATGTTGCCTTCTGACAAGCAAGCAATGAGAAAAGAAGAAAAAAAAAAATTAGGTTGAACATTGAGAAGTTGAGAAATTTGGAATGCAACTGAGAAAGGAAGAAAAGAAACTTTTGGGTGCAAGTGTACCATCTAGGGGGGCTATCACTTGAACGACAGACTGCTAGAATATGAATGGTTTGCGGTAAAAACGGGCCAGGGCTTTGTGTTGGCATACTTTACTGCTTGAGGAAACATTGCAACATAGCATTGCCTCATTCCCACATATTTAGAGCTGCTAGCTAAGTTGATTCTCTACCGTGAACATAAGTACTTATCAACAAGAAGTACTTATCAACATAGCTAAGTTGATTCTCTACCGCATTGCCGCATCCCAAGGTGCCCTAGCAAACAGACTTTTAGTTTACAATTTGAAGATCTTTATTTTGCTCGTGTATATTGGTCTGGGCGGCCCCAAATTTACCACACATCCAGTAAGTACAGAGAATACACATGTAGTTGCCTACACAATCACAGTAGTTATCAACAAGAAGTTAATAATCTAAAATGAGATGAAGACACTAACCTTAACAAGAAGGCTGCGGAACCGTGACTTAACCCAACCCACCCATTTTCCTAACTCATCTTGATCAGAAGCTGCAAGGCATATTTTGACAAATCGTGTGTACTTTTTTGTATACGGAAAAGGCTCAAATAGGCAAGCCCAACCAAAATCTGGTCTCAGGAGATCCTGCAATGCCAAGAAAAAAGATAGCTTAAGCAAATCCATATATTAATAATAATAAAAATAATAAAACTACACTCAGATTCCAAAAATACATCACAAACAACAATTGAAAGCAGTTATCAGTTAAACGTACAAGAGATATTATAATAATGATATCCATTTAAAAAATGAAAGGAACCTTTGTCAAAGCATGCCCTTGGTGAAACTCTGTCGTGATTCGGTAGAAGGTGCTCTTGGTGATATTAGAATGGCAATATTCATGTGGTCTGCATGGAAGTCTAATGGGCATCAAGGACCGTATTTCACTGGCACTTATAGTCGTGGGCACCATCCCATCTTGCAAAATTACCGGAGTTCGCCAATCCCAAAAGGCATACGTCTTAAAGAAATTTGAAATCAAACCATTCAAGCTCACATTTGGGTGCCTTTGACAAATGAATGCCGCAAGAATAGCTAAATGGACTCCTCCAAAAAACCCAAGTAACTGCACATACGAGTAGAATTAGTAGCATTCCTTTACCCTTGACAGAGGCTAGGGGAGAACACATAAAGACAAATCTCAAATGTGACCCTATACCAAGCTTATATGCCCTTACATTACCATACACTCCTCGCCTTTTCGCCCATAATTTAACACATCGCAGCAGTGATTTGAATACCTGGAATAGAACAATCCGAGAATATATGAGATCTACAAGAACTCTGAAAGCACCACCTAGCACACAAAAAATGAGAGCTGAAAGAGAATGATTATCATGTATATATTAATATCAAGGTGGCAGCGGTTTTGAAAACAAAACCCCACAGGTATTCATGGTTTGATGCCATAGAGAGCATGCTAATGAGAACTAGCTAAATTATTTTCTAATGCAGGTGCAAAATTCAAGAAATAGAGACAGATTCTGCTCTGGCGTTCAACCTTGAAAACCAGCAGAACTACTTGCACCTAGAACAAAAATAATTACCATAGGAACCCATAGATAGCATGCTTGATACCTCCATGTTCGGGAGAAGCCGAAGAATGCATTTGTTAGCATGAACTCCAGACAAACTTCTCCAGCTGGTTTCATCAATGTTGCTCAGAAAGAAAGGGTTGAGTATGTCCACATTCTGCAAATCATAACATGGCAACTCAAATCTCCAACAGGAAAAAAAAAAAAACCAGAAGAAGAACAAATAATGCAGAGAGTTTATATAACGAGATTGTTGAAATACTAATTTCCAACATGCTGATGAAAAGAATGGGGGAATTTATTAAAATCAGCACCCAAAAAATAAAAATAAAAAGATCTCTTGAAAGGTATAGTTTTAGATAGAGAAATCTACACACATGAGATCCTTGTGTATATACAGAAACAACTGTAGGAACAGACTGTTTTGAAGGATTTGGTTCTACATGCATCACACTCACCTCAGGAACAGACATTACTTTAAGTTGTGCATATGGAAGATCAATTGAGATCCCATCAAGTTTAAACCGCATTAGAGGAACTTTTGCATCCTTGACGCAGTGGACCTCAGATACTTCCGGTCTGCTTGTAAGCATGCTGTGCAGAACAACAAAAAAATCCTCCTGCATGGTTCACAAGATAACAAGTCGAGATACTACCTACACAATATCATATATGATGTATACGAACATGAAAATAAAAAGGCTTACTGCCAAAGTAGCGAAGCAAGGGCCAACACATAAAGCATCAATATCTGACTCTGAATTATGAACCTGAATAGAACCCAAAAAAAAATTAAAAAATCAGGTCAGAAGAAGGATGTGTAAATTTATTTTTCCAAAATTTCCAGTTGCCATGTTTCTACTAGCTGTATTTAGGCTTTTCCTCTAAGAGGAACCCTTTATAACCAAACCAAACCAAACCAAGCCTTAAGTGATAAGAGTTTAGTGAACATTTGGATGTAGATTTTCCTGCTAATGCCATTTAGATTTCTCCCTAGAACAGAACCCCTATGCATGAGGAAACTTACAACTACTCGTTGCAAACCTATTAAACACCAAGAAAATATTAGACAAGAAAAGCACAAACCAGATCGGTCATCTTTTATCTTCCAATGATTGTAGCTAGATCGAGTCGTAGTAAAAAAAATAAAAAAAAAATAAAAAAATTTACAAAGTGAAAATATTTCTCTTCATTTACGTGTCAATTCTAGTCATTTAGTTACTTGCAAGCTGTTAATAAGTGAAACAAAGTATCATGAATTCCCCCTCCCCATCTATTCCTGACGATAGAAAAATAAGGAAACAAAAGAAAGACAAAAAAAAACTTCCAAACAAATGACTTACTCCAAGGCCATACGATCCATATGTTAATACAGTGGCAGAAGCATCTGTAGTATGTTGTCGGTGAAGCTGACGTTTGTGAGCAACACTCTTAATCCATTCCATCACTATCTGTTAGGTGACATAAAATATTGAAATTTACACACAATGAGCATCACATAAGTAAATTAAAGAAAGCACATATGAAGGCTATCTCATGAATCCATTTCAACAACAAAGGTAACTGATAAACTTGAATTTCAAAAATATTTGGTCCCCCTTGAAGCATACAGGTGATTCCATTTGCAGCGTAACCTTTAACTGCTACCTCAAACATATGAATTCCATATAGGCCACAAAATCACATGATAAGATGTTTCTTAAAAACTTAAAGCACAAACCAAATCATGCACCATTCTCCCCTAATATATATATATATATATATATATATATGAATCAATGAACTCCTTAACAAAATTCAGCTCAACCCCAAAGAAATTGCAATCAGATAGGCATAGCAATGTCATCTATACACAGACAGACATACAAAATCAAATAGAGAAAGAGAGACAGAGAATAACCTGTTTGAGCTTCTCAATGGCATTTTTCCTCCTAATTTCCTCTTCTGGAGAAGGCACAAGTCCTTCATCTGCCATAAACTATACAGATCAAAATCATCAACAAATCAACAACCCAAATAAGTAATCGACCAATATGCATAACGAAAATGGAAGTTCATGTATACCTGAAGCAGAGATCGTGACCTTGCCTCCTCGATTCGAACCAGAAAAGCTGGGTCCAAAGCGAAACCAAAAGAAGGAACTAGGGTTGGATTGGGTGGAACCAATACTGTCCCACTGCTAGGGTTTATGAAATTGAGAGCGATGGGTGGTCCGGTGACGAAGGTAACAGGTTGGTTCAGAGAGCGAGGATCAATCAATTGATGATACGGAACAAAAACACCTTGATTCTGGTTCGCATATGCCATACACACCACTCAGATCAATTCACAGGAAATCAAGAATCTAAAGAAATCACAAACCTAAAGCAGAAAACTTTAATAGGGTTTGGAGTCAGAAAAAAAAAAAAAAAAACTATTACAGATTACAGATATATATATATATATATATGTATGTATTTATGTATGTATGTATATGTAGAGAGAGAAAGTAGCTTTGGACTGAGGATTAAGGAATTGGAACTTGGAAGAGGTACAGAGAGGAGGAATAAGATGAATGGAACTGGCATTTGACTATGGTATGGTTTTTGTTTACAAGGTTTTAGCTTTTTGAATTGCAACGGTGTAAAACGGGCGGAGGAGTTATATGGTGCATCCGGTGTGACACGTAGCCGTATGGTTGTCCAATAATAGGCCATTTGTCCACTTGTTGGCAGAAGAAGATATTATTATACAGTGGTTCATAGCATCTTGAACAATAAAAAGTGAAAAAAATTAGAATATTTTTATTTTTAGAATTTACTTTTTAAAAAATTTTATTTTTTTATTTTTCATATTATTTTTTATTTTCACTAATTTTTTTGACACATTTAACGTAAATACACTTAAAAATTATAACATTTGTAATTTTTTTTAAAAAAAAATTCACTAAATACTAAAAATAAGAAAATTTACTACATTTTTGTATTTTTATGTATTTATTAATTTTTTAAAATATTTTTTTCATAAATATTTTACTATTTAAATACATCTAAACAAAGTGCATCTAAAAAAGTAAAAAAAAAATTATTTAAAATTTTTAAAATATTTGCTAAAAGTAAAAAAAAATATGAAAAATAAAAAACTAAATTTTTAAGAAATTAAATTCAAAAAATTAAAACTAAACACACTGAATAGCGCATGTTAATTTAGATTCATTTTTTAAATTTAATAAAATAATAGTTTATTAAAAAAATATAAGATAATTCTCTTTCTCATCTTCTTTAATTATTAATTAATTATACTTTTAAATATTACTAAATTTTTAAAATAGGCGTGTTTTGAGAACATCCTAAAAAGTTAATTTTTTTACTTTTTTACACAAAAAAGTCACAAAAAAAAAATCAACTTGTTCAACACAAAAAAGTCAAAAAGTCATAAAAAAAAATCAAAAAATTAACTTTTTGTCAATTTTTTAAAACACCACATAATAGTCAATGAGTATTGGATGTAGGACTGTGTAAACTATCGCCCAATCCGCTAAAACCACACTGATTCGCATCAATTCGTACCGCTCTAATCGCTAACTGCGGTTTAAACTTTAAAATTTATAATCCGTCAATTGAACCGCTCCGCTCTACTAAAGTTAATACATATATATTTGTTAACTTTCAATGAAATATCAATAGAAAAATGAGTGAAAAAGATTTAAAATATGAAATTTATTACAAATTAGTGTTATATATTATGTAAATATATGATAATTAGTTAAAATATTCTTCAATCCATCAATCTGTCAAAAACTATCTAAATCGTAATTTTTCAATCTATCAATTAGTTAATCCGCCATTCAATTTGTAATTTTACTCTCAAATCGTCTGAACCGTACCACACACATCCTTGATTGGATGAGACGAAAAGTTAAAATGATAGTTAACCCCAATGATTTTACTTTTTATTTTTTGTTGAGCTAGGAGAGTCCAATCACAAGGTAACGAGCAAATCAATTCTTTACTTTTAGGGCAAATTACATATACACCCTTCGAGGTTTGGCTAAATTACAGATGCCCCTAAGATTTGAGAAATTACGAATTCCCCCTGAATGCTATATTTGCATAAGAAATTAGGGGGTAATTTGTTATGAAATATAAATCTCAGGGGGCAAATTGTTATGAAAATACAAACCTCAGGGGGCGGGATGTAATTTTCAAAATCTCAGGGGTATCTGTAATTTAACCAAACCTCGAGGGGTGTATATGTAATTTGCTCTTACTTTTAAGCCCACGTCCAAACTAGGCCTCGAGTCTACGCAATTGGGATATCAGATTGGATAAAATAAAAAATTTGTTGGAGATGAACTTTCAAATCAAATGATGATCTTTTATTTTTACTTGATGAAAATATACAAAAATAAATAAATAAATATAACATTATTTATTTAATATTTTGAGAAAATTATTTGTAAAAAAAATAAATAAATATAACATTGTTTATTTAACATTATTTGTTTAATAAATATAACATAAATATATGCTTGGTTACCACTTTTTAAAAATATTTTTCAGAAAATTCTACTTTCTTATTTTTTATATTTTTTTTGTTTTTACTGAATTTTTTTAATATTTTGAGCAATTTTTTTAATTTTTAAACATACCTAATATAAATATACCTAAAAAGTAAAAAAAAATTGAAAAAACCTTTTAAAAATTCACTAAATACCAAAAATATAAAAAAAATACGAGAATTCAGTATATTTTTTATATTTTTATGTATTTATTAATTTTTAAAAATATTTTTTCACAAATTTTTTACTTTTTAAATACATCTAAGTAAGGTGCATCTAAAAAGATAGAAAAAATATTTAAAATTTTAAAAATATTCACTAAAAATAAAAAAATGCAAAAACTAAAAAACTCAAATTTTAAGAAACTCAATTCAAAAAATTCAAACCAAACACACTGTTAATTTTGTTTCTCACCATATCAATCAAGACGGATCAAATTGGCGTCATTTGTCCACCATTAATGTTTCAACATCACATCAACATTCATAACTCAAAATTATCCTAAAAGATGAAAAATAAAAAAATAAAAAATAAAATAGATTATTATAATTTAGAAAATGTTATTCTCCCTCCTTTTATTTTTTTAAAAAAAGGTGCTAACTAGTGTGATTAATATTGATATATGTATAAAAATATAAAAATATGTAAAAATGTATACTATTAGTTGCACTCTTCTCTTCTTCCTCCCTTTTTATTTTTATTTTTTATTTTGTTAACATTATTGATTTTGAATGAAATAGTTAACAAAATCATTTTACAAAAATTTATTTTTCTGTTAAGAATTATACGTGATAAAATTTTCATTGAGAGTGCAATTTTTTTAAAAATTGAAATATGACTAGTAAATTGGATAGTTTGAATGAAATGGCATAACAATTTTTATATATATGCTTATTGGCCCGGTACATTTGTAATGTTGTATTCATACCATACACGATAATTTCTCAATAAGAGGAATAAGTGGTCATTTAAAAGCACGCACCGTAGCATATATATAAGAAATGGTTCTGATAATTAATGCAATCTCTAAGCTGCTTTAGTCCTCAAAAAAAAAAAGCACGCACCGTAGCAGATAATTTTCTCAAATAAGAAGGAAGGAAGGAAGGAAGATGCGGTCCAGCTTCTATAGGCATCCACGTGTCCATAACGTGTGGGGTATATGTGTCACCACATAATTTGTTAAAAGTTTACACCTTTTATTTCATTCAACGGCTGAGATCCTAGACAAGATCATTGGCAGCTATTTTTTTTATTTTTATTTTTCCGGATTACCATACCAACCAAAAAAAAAAAAAAAAAAGTTTTGCCATAGCGTTGGTTTAGATGTAAATGACTTTAAAAAAATTAACAAAACATTTTATATATTTTATGAGAATTTTTTTTAAGATTTTTGATATTAAAATTTTATAAGATAAAATAAATATAATATTTTTATAGTAGTTAATATCTCGCAATATTTTTACAGAAAAAATTCAATTCCGAAAAATTTCAACCAACACAAAGAAATTTCGATCTCGATATTGAGAAATTTCAATTTTCACAAAGAAATTTCTCTAAGTTGAAGAGAGATGTTTTACTATTTTTTCTTATATTATATATATATATATATATAGACTATAGACTATAGTTAGCCATTTTTATACACACATATATATTTTATACATACATATTTCGTTATATTTTAAGAAGTTGATAGAAAATTGATTTTTTAATTTTTGACTTTTTGGTATTTTTTTTGGTTAAAAAAGTTGACTTTTTTGTAATTTTTTTGTGGTTTATTTTTATTTTATTTTATTTTATTTTTGGGTGTAAAAATGCTAAAAAATTAAAAAGCTAATTTTTTTAACAAATACCAAAATTGCCCTGAATATTAAGGTTATTTACAGATAGCTAACAAATTTTTAATGAATACCAAATTTTAAGGGAATTATTATTTCTAATTTATCATTATATTTATTGGTTCTTCTCCATTTATACTTTCTTTTAAAATCTATGTATTTAGTTTGAAATTTAATGTCTTCGTTTTTTTAATTCCGTTGTATCCAAAAAAAAAAATTAAGAATAAAAATATAATAATGTCTTCGTGTTTTTTTATTTTGAATATAAAATATAAAAAAAAAGTAGTGTATAATTAAAAATGCCATAATTGTCTTTTTTTACTTTTAATTAAAAAAATGTATAATCAAAAGGACAAATTACACTATCAGTCCCTATAGTTTGAGAGTCATGTTACTTTGGTCGTTGACTTTTTAATTGTGACACATTTGATCCTGAATTTTCAATCTTATTCCAAATAAAGACAACTGAACATACCATTGTTTAATTTTAAGGACAAAATTATCACATTGATAAAATATAAATTAATTTGACAAAAATAATGTGAAATTTTATTTTGAAATTTTGAAAAATTATTTTTACCCACCAAAGATAAAATCATGTAAAACTGATAAATCATTCTATGAGATAAAAATCATTTTATGAGATAAATTTAAACATAAAAAATCACATATTCATTATTAATAAGAACAAATCAAAATTTTATAATAGTGTGGAATAGCTCGGTGTGAGATGATAATGTAAGTTTGCAATTTTAGCACAAAAAATTATGGATCAAAATTCCTAACTTTAAAAAATAAAAACACATCATTTACAACACAAATATTATAGAATCTATTTAATTTTTATTTGACAGAAAAATATTAAAGAGATGACATTACTTATAAATGATGTGTTTTGAATGAAAATTATTAAACAGTCTTAGAGTACCATATGACATTACCTATATGATGCTCAAAGCATAGAAAATCACAAATCACACTAAGTAGTATGTCAACTGCTTGAAAATAATGAGTTCATTATATCTAATCTATAATATTTTTCGCTACACTATTGATTTAAACTATTACATAAATAATACCACATAGTATTCCTAAAGTATCAAATAACTACTTGTTGTAAACAATATAATAAATCATTAGCCAAAAAACATATTAAGAAAAAAAAAAAAAAAGAGAATACATTTTATACATGACAATAACACAAAAAAAAAAAAATACAAAACTGAGGGGAGGCACGTGACCCCCCTCGGCCTATGCTGCCTCCGCCCTTGTATGTAGCTAAGATAACGAACGGTGTGCCCACCCTTGGCTAGTTCCAAATGATGCCGCTAGGGCTTTGGCCAAGCACGGTTCCTCTAGGAGACCGGCTTGATTCAGCTCGGCATCAAGGTAATCAAAGTAATGCTCATGGTTCACAAGTAATAGCTCGATCAAGTATTCAACATGGACCAATGGAAGGGAATCCACTCGTGGTATGCGTCAATATCGTTTGGCTGTGCGACAAATACTGTTTAGTAGTTTTGGTCTCTACACGTGTAAGAAATATAGAGGGGAGCACAACCGCCAGTCCAGTGAAAGACAGTAGAGATAGTGCGCTCACAATCTCTGAGACTGCATGGCCAGCCTAGATAAAGAGGCGCATGTAGATGTTGGAGGTAAGCAGTTTTCAGCAACTAGAGTGCTCCGCTTTCTCTCTTTTCCAAGAAAATTAACTTGATTGTCGGAGGAGTTTTTCGACAAACCCACCCTTCAGGTAGCTCACCTTTGTCTTGCTTGCAGCACGATGAATTCTAACGAAATGAGACGAGCTTGGTAGCAAGAAAGTATGGAGTGAGACCAATATCTCTCTCATGTACATTTCTCTTGGCGCTCAGAACATGAATTGTGGTGAAGGTGCTAGTGATTTGTGATTCGGAAATTACAGTCAAGGCCCTGCTGCTGGATCACAATAGAGACTTTCCTAGTTGCTATTCGTTGTAATTTTGAATTTGAATTCATTGTATTTTTGAAGACACTGTTGGTTGATTGTAATAAATTTAAGTATGTTAGGGCATGCATGGCTTTTGCTTATATATAATAATTGAGCAATGCTAGGTATCATGAAAAAACTTTCATGAAAATGATCATGAAATATTTATGACTTTTGGATTACACTTAAAATAAAACATCACACACTAATCAAGGTAATTTAAGGGTCATAAATTTTTCATGATCAGTTTCATGAAAGTTTTTTCACGATCCCTATCTTTTCTCATAATAATTTGAAGTTGCAATATGTCTTGAATTTCCTAGTTAAAAATCTTAAAACTTGTAAAAATAGATTTATTAAACACTATGGAATCATCAAATGTCTATGTAAATACCAATCTAAGTAGAAATTTGGATTGAGCGAATGTATATTAAGTAAGAAAGAGATCAAATCAGAGAGAGGAGAAATTAGAGAGTACAACCACAGAACATGAAGAAATAGCAGAGCATGGCGAGCACAGCCAAGGTCTCGAACACGGTGACGAAGGTCCACAACAAGTTGTCCACCGAGAAATCGAGCCACGATCGGAAGCTCTGCGAGCTCCAACCAAAGCTCAAGTGAGATAAATCAATTCCGACCCTCCACCGGAAAATCGACGACGGTGTCCAGAACTCGAATTCGGGCCACCGCATCCTGCTCCACGACATCCCTCTCCCCCCCCTCTCTCTCTCTGCTCTCTCTCGAGAATCAACTTCTTCTTCTCTCTCTCTTTGGAATCTGCTTCTCCCTCTCTAAAAATCTATGTTTATCACCCTTCGGGCCTTCCATGATTAGTAGCCTCCGTTTGGAAGGTGGGTTGGTTTTTTGGTTTTTTAATTTTTTTTTGACTATTTTAGATTGGGTTAAAAGGTTTGATTTGAGAAGAGTTTTTTGATTTTTTGACTTTTTGACTTTTTTTGTGAGAGAATAGTATAATGATTATGGATTTGATGTGATGTTTTATTTTTTGTGATTAAAAAAACCTATTTTGTCTTCTGTGATTAAAATAGTCAAAAAAAAATCTAGAAAACTCTTCCCAAACGAACCGTAGTATTATCTGGAAAAAAAAACCATACCGACACAATTGAGGGTTGTTTAGGAATGTAATAAATAAATGTATTTATTTGAGTTATATTATTTATTTTTATGTTTTGTACATATTTTTTTTATAAAAAATTAAAAATATATTAGATAAGTAAATTTCAAATAATTTTTTAGTGGGATTGGACAATTTATTTTTCGTAGTCTTTTTATTGATTTTTTTTTATTTTGCAATTTTCTTTAAAAGTATTATTCTTATTAGTTTATACTTTTAGATCTTAGATTTAAAAAAAAAAAAAAATCACTAGACGTAAAAAAAAAAAAAAAAAAAGTAGTAAAAGTAAAATTTTTGAATTTTTTATCTTTAAAGATAATTTATTTTACACATTTCTAATTTTTTGATTTAATAATAGCTTTTTAGGCTGACTAAAGTAACTTTTTTAATTTAAAAAAATTGACAAATGAGCAATTTTTTTTATTAACAAAATAATTTTTTAATTAATATACTAATATTTTAACTGTAATAATCTTATTATAAATAAGACTCCTTTCTTTTGAACTATTATGACTTTTTGAAATTAAAATTTTTAATTAAGACAAGTGGGCCCAGAAGTTACACATAATAAGTAGATAATAATGTCATCCTCGTGGCATCTTCACATACAAAAAGAATTGAGACTAATTTTTAAAAAGTTGCTTTTCATTTTTTTTGATTGTCAATTATGGAGGCTGGGAATTAATAATGCAGAGGGTTTTTTTCCACTGTAAATTCTTATTTTGATAGCCCTTATGAGTCTATTTTCAGTTTAAAATGTTGAAAAAACTCAAATAATAAGCCCTTTTTTTTGGTTTAAAAAAATTATTTGAATTGTCAAATAATTTGGCTTAGTACTTAAAAAAAAAAAAAAAAAAATCCCAAATAAATCAAATCATTTGACAATTCAGTAGTTTTTTTTTTTTCAACTGCTTAGTAAGTTGTGTTATTAACATTAAGATCACCTCTAATGATTAGTGTCAACATAATAATGTCAAATGGTATAAATGTGGAAAAATGCATCAGACCCCATTGGGCTGACCACGGGGTCTGATTGGGCAAAACAAAAAAAAAAATTTTTTTTTTGGTACCATTTGCAGCCCTCCACGTGGACTGGAGGTGCTGGGTCCCAGCACGGTTGTATAAATGTGATGGCTCCGCGGAGAATTTGTCAGCTCAGTGAATCCTATGCTTATCCACTATTTTGCGTTGTATTTGATTGGGACATTGACAGGCCGTTTGGTAATGGTTTTTTTAATTGATTTTTTAGTTTTTTTATTTTTTAAATTTAATATTTTTTTATTTGATTTTTTTGACTTTGAAATGATAAATTTTTTATTGGTTTTTTTTTTTATGATCTTTTTGTGATTATTTGGCCCAAATAATTTGTTAAACCAGGGCTTAAAAAGGAATCTGAAATGAAAAAAAAAAATACTATAGATCCTAAATAACCTGTCAAATTTTTTATCAAACCTCTCATATTAGTATAGGACTCACACAAATTTACATGTGTGTAGGCCCCACATCTATGTGAGAGGTTTGATAAAAAAATTGGTAGATTATTTGTGATTCTTAGCATAACTCAAATGAAAAAGGAAAAATGTAGAAAAATGTAAATAAAATGTACTTACATTTTACTTAATTTCACATATTTTTTCTTTTTCTTTTTTCAAACTCTTTATCAAATCCTTTAACCAAACATAACGTCAAATTTTGAATAAACAATTATTTTTCTTCATATTTTTTTTAGCTATGATTTTTCTCTATTTTTTTTTAAACCAAAAAAATTAACTTAAAAGAAGTTGTGAAATCAAATTTGACACCTCTCGTTCCAATTATTTAAACGAGTGATCTCTAGCGATTCAATATTTTTTAAAAAAATATGTTTATTAAACAAGTTTTATTATTTTTATTTTTACCACAAAAAAGAGTGTGTTTAATGTTTAAGTATATAATAAAGAGATTCAATCAAATTAAATCAAATTGTTAGGCCTTAAATTGAAATTAACTTGTCTTCGTTTCCAACCAGGTTGCGTTGGGCTTTTCCATTTGTTCGCTTTCACGAAAAAAACTAAGGAATTTTGTAATATATTTATCAAGCCTTCATGGTTAAGTTTTTGAACCAATAACTCTAATGTTAAATTCAGTTGGTAGCTTTAGAAATAGATTTAAAAAATAAAAGAAAAAATAAAAGTGAAATATAAATAAAATATACTTACATTTTACATAATTTCACACATATTTTTACTCTATTTTCTCCTTTTCATTTCTGAATCTATTTCTAAATCTTTTAACCAAATATAACGTAAGACTGTCATTGTCATTTATTAGACATTTATTGGAGTCCTTAATTACAACATTAAGGGTTGTGTTTGAGAAATTGGTTAAAGTTAATTTTTGGACTTTTTAATTTTTTTAAAATAAATGTGTAAAAAAATAATATAATCTAAAATAAATTAAAAATCAAAAAATAATTTTAACCCTCTACCCAAACGAGGCCTAAGTGATATGATTTGCCACGGCACAACTCTCTCGGCGTTGAATTGTTGGAAACCATATCGTCCTTCTACCTAGTATAGAACTAGGGGTGTGTTTGATTGGACGGACTGAAAAAGTGGGGATTAGAATCCATCGGACTTGAGTCCTGGGACTGTGAATCCCCCGGACTATTTGGTCGGATTGGATATGTATCTTGTGTTTGTTTTTTCATGGGATTAGATGTCTGGATAGGACTATTTTCAGTGAATCTAACGTTTGGTTGGACGGACTGGATAGGATAAATGAACAAAAGACTATTTTACCTTTTTTCAATTGTTTACTATGTAATAGCAATATTAAACATATCTTTAATATTTTAATTATTTTTAGTAAACATTAAACATACTAATGGTTAAATTTTGTTTAAAGATATTTAAACATACTAATATTGATAAAAAAATTTGACTGGTATAGATTATTTTTATTTAAACAAATAAAAATTTATTGTTGAAATTAAACATACTAATGGTTAAATGTTTAAATTTTTATTTAAACAATTAACATTGAAATTATTTTGATGTACAGATTATGTTTAAACAATTAACAATTAACAATTAAATAAATGTTGATGTATAGATTATGTTTAAACAATTAACAAATGTTGATATAATTAACAATTAACAAATGTAGATGTAATCAAATGTTGACGTATTAAAACATAATTTAATAGATGTTAAATAAATATACATGTTGATGTACAAATGTTGAAATAATTTAATAAACATGTTGATGTACAAATGTTTAAATAAAACATAATTTAAATAAATAAAATTATTTATTGTTGAAATTAAACATTTAATTGTTTAAATAAAACATCTATTAAATTTAAACAATGAAATTAAATAAAACATAAACAAAATTTTAAAATAAAACATCAATAAAAAATTATTTTAAAAAATTAAATAAATAAAACATTAATAAAAAGTTAAATAAAATTATTTTATTTTTAAATTGAGACATTTAAATTTTATTGAATTTTATTAAATATAATACATAATTAAATAGTAGAGGGTCAAAATTGTCATTTTCGCATATAATCCAAACAGTGATTAGTCCCCCACTTTCTGTCCCACCCCCCCCAGGACATGATAGTCCCCCATATGGGGGACATGGAGTCCGGCCGGACATAGAGTCCGCCGGACTAAAAAAAAATCAAACGACGGATAAGGTGCACTATTTGGATTACAATCCAAATAGTGGATAGTCCCCCCTCCTAATCCCCCCAATCAAACACACCCTAGGTGCTTAATTCTGCCACACATGGGTATTAAACATTGCCATAAAAACCCTATTATCTGTATTTGTACGAAAATGATATCATACAAAATGTTTTGAGCTGAACCTCCGATTTTTTTCTTTGTTTGGGAGTCTTTTTTTATATTAGATTGGGAAGAAAATTTTCATTAAAAAATATTAAAAAATTGAAATCTCATATAATGATAATAACAAATCTTGTAAAAAGATAACAAACTTTCATAAGAGGAAGAATCTTAACCTCTATAGAGGAGGAGAAAAAAACTCTCACAAATGAGAGACATAACCTTTACACACGGAAGATTATTACAGCAAATAATAAAAAAATAAAAAATAAAACCGAAAACAACCAAATTTAAGTCGCCAAAAGCATCCAAAGTTTCATTATACCGCAACCTTCAACTTGAAATCTGAAGACTCTACCTTCGTTGGTCAAGATAGAACATTGAGGTTGAAGTGGTTGCCTAGCATAAAACGAATGCGTAAGAAGATTTGAAACTATATTTTAAAGTTTTGGGCGCAAGCCAAACACCAGATTTGTAAGATCAGAAAGAAAGAAAGGTGACGCCAATGCCGGCGGCCAGAGGCAGACCTGAAGAAGATAAGGCAAATCTGGTGAAGGTGGATCTATGGGGGCGGGAAGGTGGAAAATCTGATGGTGGTGTGGGGTAGAGTGGGGTGGTGTGGTGTGTTAGAAGAACAATCATCCAATATTATTAAGCAAAAAGACAAAAAAAAGAAAGGAAAAAAAAGGAATATATATATATATATTTTTTATTCAAATGAAAGGCTAATAAAGTAAAGAGTTTAATACAAGCATTTGAGCAAAAGGGAGCTTAGTCCCTCCTAGAGCTAGCAGCCACCATGTCTGCAACTACGACAGAAAAGAGAGCACTGTGTGGCTCATCTAAGAAGATAAAATGCTTAATTTGGCTGACTCCAATGTTGGCAAGAGCATCAACACATTGGTTAGCTTTTCTTGGAATATAGGAAATATTACATTTGCATCTTCTCAGGAGGAAGTTGGCATCCTCAATTAAAGCTCTGTAAGGGCAAAAGCTATCTGCACCATCTGTGATCAGCTGCATTACGAGCTGGGAATCTGTGATCAGCTTTATATTTGCCATTCCTTTCTGCATAATGATGGTAATTCCTCGGTAAAGTCACCAAAGTTTAGCTTCTAAGCTCGTGCAATTCCCCAGGTAACCATGATAGCCCCACAGCCAAGTGCCTATTTCATCTCGCAATAGACCACCATACCCAGATTGACCTGGATCTCCTCTAGAGCTTCCATCAGTATTCAATTTCAATGTCCCTACAAGAGGAGCAAGCCAAACAGTGAGTCGTGGTGCTAAATAATTTGGGTGAAGTGGGTTTAAAAAAGTTTTCTGAATTTCTTAAGCCTGTTGGAGAATTTTGGTTGTGCTGATGGGTGCAAGTTGAGGTTGATTTTCAAACACTTCTCTGTTCTTATCTTTCCATATATTCCAAATAGCAGATAGGAATATAGTTGCCCATTGGATGTCATCCACCTTATGCTTACTTTTTCATGTTGGAGCTGATCCATTCAAGTAAAGGAACCTTGTCTCTTACCAGCCACCAGGGGAGGTTTTTCAAAGTGATCCAGATTATTTTAGCTTTGGGACAGCCTCTTAGTAAATGGCTCATGTCCTCTCTAGCAATTTGACATCTGGAACATGTGTCTGAATCTGTAAGCTTCCTTTTGAACCTCATCTGGTTGGTAAGCAGTCTTCCATACATGGTCAACCAGAGAAAGCTTTTTAGTCTCTGAGGGTCCTTAATTTTCCAGACCCATTGCCAGTGAAAGTCATTCTCATCCTGCTGGGAAATGGAATTGTAGGCTGCAAAAGTAGTAAAATTGTCATTGGTGGTGCCTTGCCAAGTAGGAGTGTCCATGAAAGTTACAAACCTAGGCCTGTATATATGTAGAATGTTATCTTTTTCTTCTTGGGAAATTAGATTTTGGATTGAGGTCAAGTTCCATTGGCCTTTATCATCGAAAATGGAGCTAACAGTTGTAGTGCAATCAATGTAAGAGCCCTGGTTATTACTGCACAGTGGTGTTGTGCCACACCACCAATCTATCCAAAGTGAGATATTCTCACCATTCCCCACATTCCATTTGATGTTAGCCTTTAACACCTCTCTGTTGTTAATTATGCTCTTCCAAGTGTGGGAAGCTTTTCTCTTGAGAGGCCAATTGATTGTAGAGTGGTGCTTAAGGTATTTAGATTTAAGAATTGTACACCAGAGATTATTAGCCTTGCTGGTAATTTTCTAGCCAAGTTTGGAGATAAGAGCAGAATTTTGGTCCCTGGCTTTCCTAATGCTCAATCTACCATTCTTTTTACTTTTGCAAATTTGGTTCCAGTTAATCAAGTGAACTTTTTTGACAGAATCAGTGCTATCTCAAAGGAAATTCTTATTTAAGCTGTCAATTTTATCACAAATATGTCTAGGTAATTCCATAGGTTGCATTAGATGATTAGGCATAGCAGAAGTAACAGAATTCACAAATGTGAGTCTACTTGTAAGGGACAAGTTTTTGGCCTTCCACCTAAATAACCTATTAGTCATTTTTTCAATGATGTTATTTATATGATTTTTGTTAATTCTGCCATGAAGCAGAGGGGTGCCAAGATACTTACCCAAGTCATTGGTAAGGGAAAAATCACATTGATAACTAAGGGGGAGGGCTTACCTTTTAGGGATATTGGGAGAAATAAATATCTTGGATTTTTGGAAATTTATTTTCTGCCCAGAAATTTCACAAAATTCATTCAAAACTTCCATGATGGCATTGCAATTTCTAGTATTAGCCTTGGCAAAGAGAATAAGGTCATCAGCAAAGAAAAGATAGGAGATAGGGAGACTGTGTCTAGAAGCTTTAAGGCCGTGCCAATTACCACTTTGAGTTTTAATTCTTATCATGTTAGATAGATTTTCCATGCAAAGCACAAACAGATAAGGGGATAGAGGGTCACCCTGTCTAAGTCATCTCCCAACATTAATGTTAGGAAGGGCCTCACCATTCCAAATAATAGATGAGTGAACATTAGAAACACAATTCATGATGAGAGTAATCCAAGTAGGATTAAGGTTAAATTCTTTAAGGTATGATGGATAAACTCTCAGGAAATATGATCATAGGCTTTTTCAAGGTCAATCTTAAGCACCATACTTCCAGATTTGTCTTTCTTGGTCCTGAGGGTGTGAATAACTTCCTGGGTTATGATGATATTATCAGTGGTAGTTCTACCAGGGATGAAACTACTCTGATTGAGGCTTATTAAATCAGAAAGCAGAGGATGAATACGATTGACAATGATTTTGGTGATGGTCTTATAAATAACATTGCAAAGACTTAAGGGTCTAAACTGTTTTATAGTCTCAGGTTCTCCAGTTTGGGGATTAACACAATCTGGGTTGCATTGACCTTCTCAGGGATGATCTGAGTGGAAAAACACTGTTTGACAAAATTGCACATGGATGTTCCAACTATATTCCAGTTTTGATGAAAGAAGACAGCTTGCAACCCATCTTTGCCGGAGCTTTAAAAGCTTTGATATTTTTAATGGCATTCCAGATTTCATGGTTAGTGATGGGAGCTTGGAGAGTATCATTATTATCTTTAGTAAAGACAGTATGGGTGATATTTCTCTAGTTATCCAGCATAGGAGTATCCTCATGGTGAAACAGATCATTGAAATATTGGTTAATATGATTTTTGATATCTTCAGATTTAGAAAGCCAATTGCCAATATCATCCTTGATCATATTAATTTTCAGTTTCCTGCGTTTATTGAGGGTAGATATATGAAAGAATTTAGTATTACGATCTCCCATGGTAAGCTATTTGACCCTGGATTTTTGAAACCAAATAAGCTTTTCTTGAAAAAGGGTCATGTTATACTATTTAATACGGTTTTTTTTCGAGTAAATGCAGATTATGGGAAAACCCATGAGTTTGAGAGATTTTTGAATTCCTTCTATTCGGGCCAAAAGATTTCTCTTATGTTTATACACATTCCCAAAGACTTCTTTGTTCCAATTTTTAACATCGTGGGTAAAGCCATTTATGGCCTCAATTAGACTATAATCCATATTAGTTCAAGACTTTGTGACTGCATTTGAGAAAGTAGGGTGGCAGAGCCAAGCTGCTTCGAATCTAAAAGGCCTAGAATTAGGGTTAGAGGGATGCATACCTTGTATGAGAACAATGAATGGAGAGTGATCTGAATAAGTTATGGGAAGTGTCCTCACTATCCCTCCAGGAAATAAAGCTCTCTATTTGTCATTGCTCATAGCTCTGTCAAGACGCTCCATGGTATTTGCCAAGCCATGACGGTTGTTTGTCCAGGTGAGTCTAGGGCCGACACTACCAAGATCGATGAGATTGTAGTTATTGATTCGTTCAACGAATCTTTGGGTCCGATTATGGTTGTAGTGAGGAGAAAAGCTTCTCCTTTCATTGTGGTTACTGAAATCATTAAAATCACCCATGACCAGCCAGGGTTTCTCCACTCCTAGTTGCATCCTCGAGGCTGTTCCAGAGCTCATCTCTTTGGGATAGGTGACGGCTAGCATAAACGGCGAAGAGAATCCATTCCTCATAGTCTTCTTTATGGATTGTGGCCTGAATAACTTTAGTGGCATGTGAAGCTCTTATACTGACATGGTTAGTGTTCTTGAGAAGCCAAATGCCACTTACTTTTCCTATTGGGTCCACTATTATTGCAATAGTAAACCCCATATTGTTGAAGAAGTTCCCCATTAAGCTGTATGGAACTTTGGTTTCCATAAGGATGAGTATCTCCAGTTTATAAGTGCTAATAAGCTCTCTTATGTTGCACTTAAATGCATTATTGCCTGCCCCTCGGCAGTTCCAAATGAGAATGTTGAGTGAATCCATAGTAGGGTATTCAGGAAGGGGATCAATGGCCAAACCAAAGAGAATGCTACGAATTCGTCTATGATCTTGACCCCTTGATCTCATGGAGGCCATCTGCACAGAGTGAACTGGGGACTCAACTCTACGGTTCCAGCTTGGTTTTATTTGCATCTGTATCTGCTTTGTCCACCATATCGTAACGACATGGTGAGTTGCTTTGCTCCCTTGCTCTAAAGACAGAGTCAGTGGATGGTTCTCCATCCGAAGGGTAAACATCTCCAGTCTTGTGCCCTCTTTCGTTGCCATGGCTGATTCTCGGATCATGGGGTTTTTTGTGTTTTGTGGTTGTGGTTCCATCTCTCCCTATTTGTAAATGTTCAGAGGTAGGTGGAGTAGGTGTATGTGTTATAAGTGTTTCATAAGGCGAATCTTCCATCGGGAATTCTGGGGATGTAAAGTCAGTTCCCAATGTACTGGGGTTGTCAGTTATAGAGTGGCTAGTTTGGTTGCTATGTAGTGTCTGGGGTAAAGGAGCCTTATCTTCAAGGATGATAAAAATAAAGGGGTTCTGAGTAGGTGGAGTGTAGGTTGGTGTTAGATTAGCAACGGGTTGTGTGGCCTTAGGCAGGGTTACAGTTTGTGAAACAGATGGCCTAGATTGGGTTTTCTGGTATGGGCTAGATGCCTCTTTTTCAAGGCCCAATCTTGTTGTTTTCTTGCCCCTACCCAGTTCATCTTTTTGTTGGGTCCCTTTACTCAATTCTGAGAACTTGTTGTAATTTGGGCTTGGTCCAGTAGTTTGGGTCTTCCTATTGATCACAGGTTTACGGGTTCTCTTTGTTACCATCATCTAGGGCCCATATGGATCATCTTCTTCTACTGTTGGTTGTTGCAGGTAGCCGTTGACACTGGAACTAGCCGTTGGAGTTTGGTCCTGGTTGCCCTCAGCGGTTAGTTGTACTCCTTTCGGCGGAGGGTTATTCCGGTGAACAGCTTGTTGCTTGGGGTGCGCTACTTAATATTTGCACAATTCCTTGCGGTGATCCACTCTACCACAATAAAAACAAAATGAATGGATAAATTCGTATTCTATGTTATAACGTTTTTTGCCTAGGAGGAATCTGGGACATAGTGGCTTGCGGAGATTGACTTCAATGCACACCCTTACAAACCAGCCCCTACTAGCCATGGCTGTGGTGAGATCAATCTTCAGGGGTTTACCAATCTGCCTAACAATCGCATATAGAACTTTCTCTTGAAAATATTCAGTTGGAAGCTCCGGAAACCAAACCCATACTACAGTGGTGGTTTCAAAAGCTTTCGATGCCTTAAAATCAGGCTCCCGTTTACACACAGTGAGATAATGATCCGTAATGACCCACGGTCCTCCAGAGTATACATTTGCACAGTCTTCCAATGAGGAGAATTTGAACAAAAAATAGTTATTACCCAGATCTATAACATTAAAGTCCTCTTGTAGGCCCCATAGATTCTTAACTCTTGTGCAGAGCATCTTGGACCCGATGTTCTTACCCAATAGCCTGACAATCAGTGTTTTTGCCTAGGGTTTGCGAATCTGTTCTAGAAATTTTTTCGAGAGATGTATTTGTGGGATGCCTTGTTGGGTTGGATGCAAGTTTCCTTCATGAATGGTTATATCCCCTTCATCGTCCTCCTCATCGGTAGAGAGAGAATCTATGGTGTCGTCAAAATAGAAATTAGTATTTCGTGGAGTTGCCAGAGCTTCCTTGAACGATTTTACCTTCTGGCCCTCAGTCGATACCTCTTTTGGGTGTTGCGCCAGTACTAACGTAGGAGGAAGACGTAAAAGCTCAGCTGTATCCATGGATGCTACCTCTAAGTGATCCTTGCTCTTGATTTTCTTTGTACTTCTAATCAAATGGCCTTTCTCTTTTTGAGATTTTGTGGGTGAGGCAGAGTTGGAGGAGACTAGATCGCACATTGGAAGAGAACTTAGAGAGAGAAAAAAGCAATCATTATTAAACGTGAGGAAAATTCATATATGAATATATATATATATATATATATCTATATCTATATCTATATTAGGCTAGGCTAATATTACATGGATTAAAAATACTTCGGGCCTCCTAAAAATTATTACAGTTTAGAAGTTCAAGGTGGCAACCCTGTTTACCTTACGTTAGGGTTAGGCCAAGTTGTAACAATATTATCATTCTTGATTTAGGTTAGTGACCACAATATTGTTAAATCAGAGAGAAATAATGGTTGTTGTCCACTTAAAATCCATATTCTCTAGAGTGATTTTTTTCAAAATAATCTTAGAGTAATTTTTTGTATGACTGGAATAATTTTATAAAAGTTAGTACTAAATTGAAAATACAATAATATTAATAATCACTTAAAAAAATTCAAATATACAAAATATCATTCTAAAATTATTTCAAAAAAAGTCTTTTTAATACAATCGGACTTATCCACTTAATTTATTTGTATTTTTTATTAGTAGATAACATCATTTCCTTATATGTGACTCCCTCCCTCATTTCTTTTATAGACAAAAGGTGATGTACTAGGGGGTGTAAATTTGGCCCGTCCAATGTCGGGCCTTGCGGGTGTAGACGTGCCCAAACGTCCCGGCTCCGCGCTCGAAATGGCGCGAAATCTGTTTTGTTCTGAGCTACTACAGTTCGGACTCATGTCACGGTTCTGAATCTAATCTCACAAAGTGCAATGTAAGACCGATAAATCACCAAAGAGTCCAAATCTGGCAAATCGTTTTGAAAAACTGATTTTTAGAAAGAAGTGCCAAACATGGCCTGTTTTTCCAGATACAGAGTCGCCACTTAAATATTTTATTTTGGGATAAATTTAGAAAACCCTGACTCGTGCCTAAGGCCACGTGTCCGTCATCACCAAAGTTACCTCCGCTCGGGAACTTGGGTATGAGAGCGGAAAGTCATGCAATGAGCACCCCTACTCGCCTGATTAAAGATCGGCCTTTACTAACATGATATTTTATTTTTGAAAACACATGTGTTTTTATTCCGGTTATTAGCTAGAATTACTATGTGATGCGCACAACACACAAGTATAGACTAGATTGCCTAAGGTGGAATAAAACATCTCATGTTTGTTTGAAAATGGTTTGAAGGTGCTACTCGTAAGTAGGCTAAGACGTGGATTTGCCACCCTCAAGTGGGCTTAGAAAACAAGATTTTGCCACCCCAAGTGGGCTTAAAACTCGCATTTCGATGAATTGTTTCAATTCAAGTAATCCAACCTTCACCCACAGGCATTCAGGCAGTTAAACACATAAGCAGTTAGCCTCATGGCATGCATGCTATCATGGCAATCACTAACACTCATGCAAGATGCTAAAGTATAAACACTTACAGTGTACTCCGAGCCAAAATAGAGAACTAGTTAGAAATTATGCATGATCCTAGCTATGTTAAGATAGCTAATGCAACACATGTAAAATGCAACTAGAAATAGGCTCGGCTATTCTAAAATGGCATATGAGATGTAACTTGATAATCATGTGTTCAAGTAGGAATTGAAATACAATGCGGTTAGTATGATGCGCCGAGCCCGGAGCATGCGATACAGATGAATGGATGCAAACATACAAGCATAAGGATGCTAATTGAAACATGACCTAGAACTAACCATCGTAAGCGGTTAAGTAAAAGGGAGAAAGACGTGGGGTTGGAAGACATGTATCACACACACGCACGCTTATTACAACAGTTGGCCCTCTCGAGGGACGTCCGAATGAATAATACAAGCTAGCTACGCTAAGCTATTCTAACTAATCTAATAATCTACTTAGGCTAGTTATTACAGCACCAAAACTAATTAACTAACAAGCTAATTAATTATTACAAACCAAATTGAAACAAATAGCTACACTAAGCTAAATGAATATTACAAAACCAATTAAATGATTAAATTACATGAACTAATCATGAATATTGAAATGGCCTCGCAGGCAATGGAGAGATGCATGCTCGGTCGCATCCTCCCGGAAATCCGTTGCCATGCCTCATGTTGCCTCTGTTTGCACTGTTTATCACCTCTGAAAAATATGCCAACTTCTGAAACACTTCTGATCCACCTCAGGAATATGCTGAGAGGTCATCGGCCAAGAGGTAAGGCCATTGGCCAAGAGATGAGGGTCATCGACCAATTATGAGGCTATCGGCCAAAAATTGTTAGCCGATTGGCACATCAGATAGCCGATCGGCCATCTTTTCTTGCAAACTTCTCCTTTTGCTACAGCAGAGCACAAACAGAGGCATGGCAATACATCTTCAAGAAAATGTTGTGCAACTACACTCCTTATCATGTTTGAAACTCAAAGGAGTGTAGTGTTCGATTCTCGAGCCATCAATCACGCATTTCGATGCATGATGGCCAAAGAAGCCGAGTTGCACAATTCAATGTGAATGAAATGCACAAAAACACATAAGGGACCTCAACCTCTATCGTGTTTGATCAAGAGGCAAGGCATGCACACACAATGCAATGCAACCTAAGCATGCAAGCAAAGCTAATGCAACATGAGTATGCCAATAACAATACAATGCAACTAGCATATAACAACATGCAAAGACAAGTATATTAAACCAATGTAATGCATGCATGATTAACTTAACAAAGAAACACAAGCATACAAATATGAGGCCATATAACAAGTATGCAACAGCATGCAATGCAATAGGCATGCAATAACATGCAAACCACATACTCAATAGACTTAAACTAAAAATGGACAGACCTCAGCCATGCCCAAATTAGTGGCCAAAATGATGAATTGATGACATGAAATGCAAGACAAGCATGCATGCCAATTGGCCCAAGAATTAAGGCATAAAGAGGACAACTCTCAAGAGTGCTTAAAGGGTGAAAAGCATGCAAGTGTGACAACACTACATGCTCTGAAATGATGTTAGAAATGATGCCAAATCAACCAAACAATGCAAATATGGCATGCAAGAAAGCTCAAAGCTTGAAGCTAGCAAAAACGCTTGCACTAAGGCTATGCAAAACATGAAGCAAGTGGCCTAAGCAAACCAAAATAGTCCTAAAGTATACCAAAGTGAGTCTAAAATATGCATGAACCAAAGCCAAAACAAGTCAACATGAGAGGCATAAGGCATGATGCAAGTAAGGCCAACAAAGGGGATTGCACTACACCTATCAAAATCAAACATGGCATGACTTAACCAATAAAAATCAGAGTTATGTCATGTCAAAATAAGCCCAAAAATCCACTGAGATGGCATCCCAAAAGCTTAAGCAAAAAGGCATGTACAATGACCCACTCTTAAGGCATAAAACACCAACTCTTCAAAGCATTGAAAGAATGGCAAAGGCAAGTGTATGACCATGAAACATGCATTGAAATATCATTTCAAATGATGTCAAATCATGAGAATAGTCTAAACAATGCATGCTAGTGACTTGGAATCTCAAAGCTAACAAGCTAGAATGCACTATGGCTATACAAAGCATGGTATACATGATCAAGACAACATAAATCACATCTTAAGCATGGTAAAATAAGGCTAAAAGCTTCTTGGAGTTGAGCCAAAATATGCAAGAATGATGGTCCAAATGCACGATGCATGTTAAGGCAAATAAGAGATGCATGCAAGATGCTATTAAACCAACCTTAGGCAGAGGTATAGCATGGCAAAATAACACCAAATACTTGCTGAAATGGAGCCAAAACAAGCTTAACAAACATGCCACTATTATGAGCCATTTATACTAGCATACAAAACACAAGGAAGGGGGATGACCCTCTTCTATTTGGGACCTCAAAGCACTCTTCCCATCACTGAAATTCCTCTGAGTTTCAGTGGTGAGAAGGCCAAAACAAGGTGGTCCCAAAAGCTTAAAAAGAAGGCACAAAAGCAAGGCCAAACAAGGCCTAAGAGGGGGTAAACAACCGCCAACACAAAAGTGACCTTAAACAAAGATCTCAAGCATGAAAAATCAAAACTTTTTATAGTAGAAAGTTAAGCTTAAATCAGCATACAAATAGGTCTAAAAGCTTAAGCAAGAATGAGGGATTAAAAGGTTAGTTGCTCACCCTTGAAGAACACCTTCAAGAACACAACTCCAGCACTCTTTTTGAGCTTAAACCAATCTAAAAACACTAAAACCAACTCCTCAGTACCTCAGCAATAAAAGGATGGTGTTCTAGTAGGTGTTTGTGTGCAATAGTATGAAGAAATCACACTTTTGAATACAAACAAGAGCAAATGGAGAGAGAGAGGTAAAATATAAAGAGAGAGTGATATATGTTTTGTATATCCAGATTTCAAAACCTTTGGAAAGGGAGAGGGGCCTCCCTTCTTATAGAATTTCAATTCTCAAGCTTGTTGAACAAGCTTGAGTCTTGATGCAATCCCTCCATACACGTGTATGGAGGATGAGAATTGTGCTCACCAGCTGTCACAATTGGTAGAAAAATACCTGCAAAAGTAGGTGGAATGGTCTCGGCCAAAAAATATGGCCGATCGACTAAAAGAAGTTCCGATTGACTAAAAAGAGTGTCGATCAGCTAACACTTATGGCCGATGGCAAGAAAACAAAGCCGATGGCACAAGGCCTTAGCCGATGGGTTGAGGGGATGGCCAAAAAGCCACCCTCTTCCCTCAGAAGCAAAACCACAAGTCCTTGGTCCACAACCAAGCACAAAAACAAACAAGTTGAGAGATCCTAAGGCAAGGCGTGCAACCGAGGCCTTCGGGAACTCAAAACGAACACGAGCATGGATGATCATCGAGTGTTCAAATGATGACGTCCAAGTCTTGAAGACGGTCAAAAATGGGCTGTCTACAGTTGCCCCTCTTTGACAGAACTCGAAAGTCATAAGATGACGGGAGTGAATGTCAAAGCCCAGAGATGACCTATTTTCGACAAGGCTGAAGACTTAGACAAGCATACAAGATAACAAAGAGATGTGCCCGCAGGCAGGGGCAAGACGCAAATGACATGCACGATGCCGAACATAACTTATGATCATGAAAAGAGAGCTGTAATGAAGCATTCATGCAAAACAAATACAACATTTTAAGCTAGCGAATAGGAAATAACAATCCTTCACATTTCAACAAAAAATGATGTAAGAAAATTATGCAATTCTCACTGTTCCTTACGCAGAGAATACTAAAAGCGACTACCGAGAATACTCGGAGTCTCAAACACAACATCTCTTAGCATGGCACACGCATGAGAGGAAAGAGAGCATCTCTCAGCGTGGCACACGCATGAGAGGAAAGGACTGTGCAAGAAAGCACAGTTATTCAAACGCGTATCAAACGCGAGAGGTGAGAGATACGTCCCAATGCATGCCAAATGCGAGTGAAGAGGGGGGGGGAGTCAAGCTGAACTGGAACTCTTCTTGAATGAACCGTACATACAATATCGTGCCTGCAAAAGAAAGAAATTCAACAGGTACAATATAGTAGAAACACATGTTCAACAATAGATCAAGAAATCAGTTCAATATGAGATAAACACATGCATATACAATGCGAGTGAGAAGTGTGTGACAACGCGAGCAAAGTGTGGGTGCATAACAATGCGAACAAAATGTGCGTGACAACGCAAGTAAGGTGTGTATGACAATGTAATTGAAACAAGCATGACAACGCAAGTAAGGGGTGCATAACAATGCGGTTGAAACAAGCATGACAATACAAGTAAAACATGCGCAACAACGCAAGTGCGGGGTGCATAACAATGCAATTGAAACAAGCATGACAATACAAGTAAAACATGCGCGACAACGCAAGAGAGGGGTGCATAACAATGCAATTGAAACAAGCATGACAATGCAAGTAAAACATATGCGACAACGCAAGTGAGGGGTGCATAACAATACGGTTGTAACAAGCATGACAATGCAAGTAAAACATGCACGACAACGCAAGTGAGGGATGCATAACAATGCGGTTGAAACAAGCATGACAATGCAAGTAAAACATGTGTGACAACGCAAGTGAGGGGTGCACGACAATGTAACCTAAGTGTACTCATAACAATGCGAGAAAGGCATGTGCAACAACGCAAGCCAAGTGCATAACAAGACAGTTGAAACAAGCATGACAATGTCAGTAAAACATGCGCGACAACGCAAGTGAGAGGTGCATGACAATGCAACCTAAGTGTACGCATAACAATGCAAGAAAGGCATGCGCGACAACGCAAGCCAAGTGCATAACAACACATGTAAGTAAAGCATGTGCGACAACGCAAGCAATGTGTGTAAGTGAGGAAAAGCATAAACACATGTAAGTAAAGCATGCGTGACGACGCATACAATGTGTGTAACAATGCGAGGAAAAGCATAAACACATGTAAGTAAAGCATGCGCGACGACGCATACAATGTGTGTAGTAATGCAACAACAAAGAGAGGCATATATTCAACGGAAGCATGGTAAAGGCATGCTATTCGCGATGTTGAGATGCAACTTCAAAGCAAGACGAGGCATGCTCAATGCAAGAGCGAAAAGGCGTATAACAAGCGCGCTTATTACAAACATGACAAAACATTGTAATGCAACATATTCAAAGCAATTTTTGAATCTCGCAATATAAAAAAAGATACGAAAAAGGATACATTTTATGCGTATCGAGTGTTGCACACGGAAGACATGGTTCGAGGTTAACACGAAGGCTGGTTAAGCTTCAAAAGTGTACTTTCTTGCACTTTCTTAAGAGATGAGGGTACCAATCAACATAACTGACCCAAACAAGGAAATTGGAGGTGCATCGACCACAAGAGGAGGCCATCGGCCATCCATCAGCCACAAAAGGAGATCATCGGCCAACAATTTGGCCGATCGGCCAAAAATGATAGATTCGGGGTAGTTTTGACATTTTGCCTCGGGTCTTTAAACATAGGGCCTTAAACCCTATTTCCTCACTTTACCTTGGTTGAAAATCCTTGCTCTCTCTCTCTCGGTCATTTTCCGCCCTTAGATCCGAGCTTTTCCTTTGTTTTCGAGCCTCCCGCAACTTCCAATTCGCACAAACCTCTTCGTTCCAAACACTTTGAACCGAACGAAACACGATTTCGGGGCCCCATTCTCGATTTCTACCACTCGGCGTTTGTTTCCCCCGAGTTTACCTTGATTCCCGTGCCTTCTTCCGAGCCTTGTCATTTTCCTTTGTTTTTCACCTCCTCGGGGTTGACTTTCGGTTGATTTTTGGCATTCTTGCCAATTTTTCATACCCTCGACCACTTTTGCACTCTTCTCGAGATAAAAGACGACATTTCACGGGGTGGGACTCCCCTAGAGATGGATACGAATCCTGAGGTTAAGCTCTTGCCACTCAGTGTCCGTCCATTCGATCCGGCGACATACCAGCCGACGATACACATACTGCCTCCTGATAGCATCCGCCAGTTCAGGAGCTATCCGCGAGGTGCGCCATTGGAGCTCTTGCTACGCGAGCCGGAGTCACACCTTTCCTAGGTGTCGCTGAGGTATACTCTTCCCCTCTTTTACTTTCTGCAATGTAAGACATATAACTTCGATAGTCGATATTGTTCTTTAACTGAATAACCCAAACACACTGATACATCACATGCTTAGTTCACCCAGAGCACAATCATACATGATATCTATGCAAACTTGAACACATGCACACACACTGCATTTTCATCAACTCCGAACGCATTCGAAATACTGTATATCTAATACTCCTTCGTATCTGTTTGTCTTTGAACACAAGAAGATTCCCATGCCTTCCAGGGGTATGGGAACACCATTGCTTGAGGATGGTACATGGAGTTATCCGACATGGTTCGTCACATCGTTGATTAGGCCAGCTTCGGCACTTTCTGCATGGGACTCTCGCGCCTCACTGCCAGTAGACACCTTCTAGGTGCGCTGGTGGATAGATGGTGGGACACCATCGATTCCTTCTACCTTTCCATAGTAAGGGAGATGACGATGACTTCCTTCAACTTCTCCATGCTCACCGGCATTAGAGTAGGGGGTGATCCGATTCCCTTCGACACCGACATAGGCGAGTGGGATGCTGCCCAGATCTACCTGCTTGGCGCTTGGCCAACTCTTTCCCGGCCAGGGTTCGTGAGGTATTCTTGGTTCGAGGACCAGTTCCGGATACAGGCGCCTACGACCCGTAAGGAGGTGGAGCAGTATGCTCGAGGCTTCATCATGTTCTTATTGGGCACCACCTTATTCGCCGATCGGGCGAACACCGTTGCCCTATATCTGCTGAGCGCATTGGTGGACGTCACCAAGATCCGTCGCTACGACTAGGGTGGCGCAAGCTTGGCCACGCTTTACGGATACATGAGCTCTTCATCCCGCCGCAGTAGACATTTGCTCGGAGGCTACTGGCGGGCCTGGGAGGTACACCTTCCCTTTCTGTTTTATAGTTCTGCTTTACACTATCTGTACACCACACACACTGTATATACGCAATTTGCTTTACATTGGCTGTACACTGCACACACTGCACAAGACACTTCACACACTGCACGATACACTGCACATCATTCTCTGATTTCTGCTTTATCTGCATACTGCCTTACTGATAAGCATACTCATTGTTGTCCTTTTACACTCTGTAGTTATGGGTGTATGCTTACTTCCCGAGGTTTGCCCTAGTACCGGATGTGGAGACTCCTCTTGCTGTCCCATATTCTTATTGATATGACGTGAGGTGCGAGCGGAGACCACGAGAGTCTTTCCTATTCTTCCGCAGATACTTTGACACCATTACCGCCGTAGAGGTATTTCAAACATTACAGTTATTTAAGCTTCGCTTTGCATTATACTTTCAACAACAGATAACAAATTGTATATCATTTGCAGATCACTTGGCAGCCCTAGGCCGTGTTGCCGGATGCAGTGAGAAGCCAGTACAAGGGTGCTCGGAAGACTGCCCGATTCTGAGTCTTGTTGGAGGGTCCAGTCTGCCGAGCATGGTATTTTGGGGAGCGCTTCCTGCGTCAGACTCTCGGCCTACCAGAGCAGATAGTCCCGAGGCCACCTCCTACGCATACGAGGGCCATCGAGAGGTACACCCTGCAGGAGATGATAGACTTCACTATCGGCTGGGACGTCAACTTTTTCAGAGACGAGGGCGACAACACCGAGTTCATCCAGACCTATCTCATGCGACCTTTGACCGGTGCTCGCCGAGTCGAGAGGGAGAGGCCTATAGCGCCAGTAGCAGGAGCAGGAGCACCGAGGACGACTCAGGCCCGTGACAGGAGTGGGTTCCGGAAGGGACGGGGAGTTGTGTGGGCAGCCCTGCTCAGCACCATGACATGCCGATGACAGGGTGGGGAGGCTTATCAGATATCCATCGCTCCTCCTCCGAATGATCTTGAGCTCGTCGGAGTTCGCGACTCGACCCCAGTGTACACTATACTTTACATTCTGTACAGTCATTTCATTTCATTTGATACCTCGCAGAATACTAATCACTTCAACACTTTTGCAGGCTTCGATTGAGTACACTGGACAGGCACTGGAGCTAACAGCCTCGGTGATGGGGATGCTTCAGAGGAGTATTGACCTGTTGACCATCTACGGCATCCCGGTGAGTTCTTTCAACCTCAGTCTCAAGACTCTGCATAATCTGTTCCATACTGATATGATACATCGCATTATCAATACGACACTTGATACACTGCACCCATATACCACTCACGGCACTGATACACTGTAATCATACACTGCTCACAGCATTGCTCACGACATTCATACATTGTACTCATACACTGCTCATGGCATTTATACACTGTACTCATACACTATTTTGCATAGCATAACTAATGCGTTTGCGAATTGTTCTTTTTAGGCCTTATTCCAGATATTGGCCGCGCGAAGGTGCTCCAGCAAGACCATTTGCACCTGCCCGAGGAGCAGGGGAGCGGGACGGCGGATGACGATACACAGCCGAGGCAGGCATAGGCGTACTTGTATCGAGAGTGGTTCACGGGGAGCCAACCCCAGATGATGATAAGTCCAATGAGGAGGTAGAGTTGTCCTATGATGAGGCTGGGGATGGCTCAGACTCAAACTCTGACGGTGGAGATCCTGGACCTTCGTCCAGGAAGAGGACTAGGACGGACTCCCGCACTTGAGGCTACTGGCACCGATCCAGACGTTTTGCTGTTTTTCTTCTTTTTTGCTTTATTTTTCTTTTTACTGGTAGTTTAAGCACATTGTACTGCGTAAGGTAGATTTTATTTTCTTCAAAACTATGTACTTTTGCAAAAGAAATATAATAGAATGAAACAACTCTTTTTTGTTGAAAAAGTGTTGCATTTATACATTCTATGCATCGCATCACATCGCATCACATTACATAACAATGTAAATGAGATTGAACTTTGTTTTGAAAACTAAACACTTGAATTGCATTGATCAGGTAGTGAACCAACTGACAATAAAACAACTCGATAAGCAAAACAAAGCACTTGACAAGCTAACCAAATGTAAATATAACTTGATAAGCAAGACAAGAACTAAAGAACACAAAATACAACTCGATAAACAAAAGTACAACAACTCGATAAACAAATTGAAGTAACACAGGCGTGACTTTGCAAAATCATCACCGAAAGGCATTTGAAGTGGAACCAGTCACAAGTTCTCAACATATTCAACACATAGACAGCTCAGAGAACAAAGGAAGAGGCCATCGGCCAAGGTGAGAGGCCATCAGCCACAAAAAATGGCCATCGGCCATCATTACTAGCCGATCGGCCAAAAAAAGATGGTCGGTGGGCACTACTTTTGGCCGATCGACCAAAAATGGCAAGAACCTCCAGAATGCTGCCACCTGTCTTCCACTCAACACCTTATCTTCTACAAAAGCCTCAACTTCGTAGTTTTCTCCATTTCAGCACAGTTTTTGCGCCAAATGGAAGCATTTCTTGTCCAGAATTTCACAAATTGGATTGCCAACTTGGATGGCTCGAAAAAGCTGAATTTCCGGGGCTTCGGCATAAATGCACTATTCACTTTGAGTCGCACCCCACTGCATTTTCCGTTCCTTCATGCCGCGGCAAGGTTTTGGAATCCGGTAACACACATCTTTAGCTTTGGCGGACAAGAAATGTGTCTCACTTTCGAGGATTTCCAAGCTTTAATGGAATTCGAGCGTGATGAAGAAATCTTGCCTCAACTCCGGTTCGGCCACATCCAAGCCTAAGGACGGATGTGTGGGCTTACTTTTCATGATGCTCGGTCATTGATTCATGACAGAGAGTTGGACATTCCGAGCTTGATTTGTCGGTTTTCTAATGTCGGTGACCACGGCGATCATCATTGGCAGGGTTATCGGCGACATGCACTTTGCTTGTGCATGTTGTCTCATTTCTTGCTTGCCCTAGGCTCCGGTGGGTTTAGCACTTGTTTGCTTGAGGTTACCGAGAGCATGAAAGAGGGCAAGAGCTGCATCGCCATGACGCTAGCTGAGACATTGATGGGTTTGGACGCTTTTCATCGCCAGGAGACGACTACAGTCGCGGGGAGTCCACTACTACTGCATGTAATGTTTCCCATCCCATCTCACATATATTGCTCACATCACTCGGCCCTCAGGCTCAATTTTTCTCTTAAAACCTTTTCCTCACTTTTCTCTCAACGTACACCTCTCTATTCTTTAATCTCTCATTTTTAATCCCTTTCCAATATGGTTGATGGATAAGTTGAAAATTGTGGACTCATGCCCAGCATATTTAGCTCGCAGCTATTTCTTCTGACGGCGTCTAGTCGATGCCCCTGATGAGGGATGGTGGTGCAACTGGATGCACAGCTTGTCTACTTTCGACATTGCTTGGCGCTGCCCCTAGCTTAATTTACCAGCGATGAGCTACAGCATGACCTGCCAGCCCGGGATTCAATTGATTAGCCTGACACACTGTGTCTTTTACTTCCCTTTTCGATTCCGGTGCCAGTTCGGACATGATCAGACTTGCCCGGAAGAGGGGATAGATTACCTTGCTACATTTCCAGTCCGAGGCGCATAGTTAGCTCGGTATGCCACGGTGTGGAGGATGAGAGAGCTTCTGGCCCCCGCTCCCACTTTCAGTTGCACCCTCTTTGATGAGTGCATAGATTGGCTTGATGAGGAGGAGCAGATTGGGCCCACTTTGGCATCAGAGGCTTCCACAAGCTCGGGAAGGGGACGCAGGAACATCTGACTATATCCCGAATTTATTTGCCTTAATCAGTACTTTCAAGTTTTCTTTATGAATGTAATAAAAGCAACTTCAATTTGTATTCAAGAGTAGGAGAACTCTGTATTGAAATCAATGTAATTGAAGGTTGTGGGTATTGAAAATTTTTCGTTCGCTCCAAAAATGGTCTAAGTTGTAAAAAGATTAATTTGAGCAAAATCAACTTTTATTAAAACTTTTCAAAACTATTTTCGATATGGATCACAACTGGACATGCCTGAGATCTATCACTGAGATGTACAACCCTGGATCCCAACAACTGGAAAGTTGCCCGTAGTCTGAATAGCACTACACTGAAGATCACGACCGAGCTCTTGAATGCAGAATAGACAAAGACGACCAAACATGATCACATGGGCAAAGTTGATCGGGGAAGTGTTTATGCCTGGACTTCAGGATGAAGTTGCCTACGTATCCCAAAGATGGGAATCAAGCCTTACGTAGTTCGACTCTGGTTCACTCATGTATTAACACTCTCCTTTTGCGCTCTAAGTTTTGCCAAGGCCGCCCTTTCTGGGTTTTCGACCTTGCGAACTCAGTTTTTATAATTTCAAATTTTTCATGCTCTAACTTTTGCCTAGGTCGCCCTTTCGGGTTTTCAGCCTAGCGAGCCACTCAGGGAAAGTATTTCTTCAACCTGTCCATGTTGATCGGTTGGGAGAACTCTAGGCCATCTAGGTCCATCAGAACGACAGCTTCACTCGACCAGATCGACTTGATGATGTAAGGACCAGTCCAATTACGTCTGAACTTGCCCCTAGGGTCGTGGATAGGAGCTCGGTTGTCTTTGAGCACAAGATCTCCTTCTTTCAAATTTCTGGACTTAACCTTCTTGTTAAAAGCCCTGCTAATTCTCCGTTGATAACCTTGAACATGGTACAGTGCTTTTAGCGTTCTTTCATCAAAGAGCATGAGTTCTTCGAACCTGCTTTGCTGCCAATCTGCCTTAGCTATCTGACACTCAGCCAATACTCGCAATGACGGAACCTCAACTTCGATAAATAGAACAACCTTCATCCCATAAACCAAGGAATACGGAGTTGCCCCAGTAGAAGTTCGAATTGAAGTCCAGTAGCCCCACAGAGCAAACGACAGCTTATCTGGCCAAGCCTGGTAGGTTTCCACCATCTTCTGTAGAATGTGCTTGATGTTCTTGTTGGCAGCCTCAACTGCCCTGTTGGTTTGCGGCCGATATGTAGATGACTTATGAAAAGCCACATTGTATTTCTCCAACAAGTCGACCACCTCCTTCTTGAAGTGGGAACCATTATCTAAAATAATCTTGTTCGGGACCCCGTAGCGACAGATGATGTTGTTTCTGATGAACTTAGCAACATGCGAAGCCTTCAACACCGCATAAGATTGAGCCTCAACCCACTTCGTAAAATAGTCTATTGCGACCAAAATGAACTCATGCCCATTGGACCCTATCGGAGTGACAGCCCCGATCACATCAATCCCCCAGACTGAAAACGGCCATGGCGAAGTCATGTTGTATAGCTTCGACGGCGGAATGTTCATGCGGTTTGCATGGATCTGACATTTATGGCATTGCCGGACAAAGCCTATACAATCCTCCTCCATGCTGGACCAGTAGTAACCCTGTCTAAGGATCTTCCAGGCTAGCATCACCCCGTTCATGTACGCTCCGCATTCTCCTCCATGGATGGCCTCCATCAAGCGCTTCGATTCTTTAGCATCAACACACAGCTTATGCATCCTGAGATGACCTCTCTTGTACAGTTTACCTCCGAAGACGATGAACTGAGCAGCCATTCTTCGAATTGCCTTTTTATCTTTGGCATTTGCCCCTGGTGGATACGCCTCTTTTTTCAAGAAGTTCCAAACATCGTAATACTAGGGGTTCTCATCGTGTACCTCATCTATGGCAGCAATCAGCTCGTAGGCCGGCACAAATTTCTGGTCAATGATGAACGGATGTATCCGAACTCCGAACGGGATGTCTATCATAGAAGATAGAGTTGCTAATGAATCTGCGAACCTGTTGTTCTCTCTTAACAGATGAGCGAAGTTCAGTTTCTCAAACTGAGGAATCAGCATGTCCAAGGTCTGGTGATAGATTCTCATCTTTTCTTCTTTGACTTTCCAGTCTCCTTTAGCTTGAGATATAACAAGGTTCGAGTCCCCGATGACGTTCAACCGTTTTGCCCCTAGGTCTAGAGCTGCTTCCAAACCAGCAATACATGCCTCATACTCTGTCTCATTGTTCGAGACTTTGAACCGGAGTTTGAATGCTAAAGGTATACGGGAATTGTCGGGTGCTATCAGCAACACCCCTATCCCATACCCATATTGGTTTGACGCTCCGTCAAAGTACATCATCCAAGTTTCTTCTTTAACATGCAGAATGGCCTTGTCTGGGAATAGGTACTCAATTGCTTCATCCCCTTCGACAGGGTGATCGGCTAGGAACTCCGCTACCGCTCTCCCTTTCACTGACTTGCGCGTCATATACTTCAGATCGAATTCGGAAAGCAGAAGCAACCAACGGGCTAGCCTACATGTAAGTGCCGGTTTCTCGAAGAGATATTTGATGGGATCTAATCTAGAAACTAGTATTACAGAGTAAGCTAACAAGTAGTGCCGCAGCTTCCTGGTAGCCCATACCAAGGCCAAACAAGCCTTCTCCAGCGGAGTGTAGCGGGTCTCGTAATCTAGTATTTTCTTGCTCAGGTAGTAGATAGCTCTCTCCACCTTGTCCTTAGACACCTGTGCAAGCATACAGCCCATTGTAGTTTCAGTCACTGAAAGATACAGAATTAACGGTTTCCCCGGCTTAGGCGGTAACAACACAGGTGGGTTCTATAAATATTGCTTGATCTGTTCAAAAGCAGCTTGGCATCGGCCGTCCCATTGGAATTTCTTTCCTTTCTTCAGGAGACCAACGAGTGGTTCACAAGTCAAGGTCAATTTTGCAATAAACCGTCTTATGAATTGCACTTTACCCAGAAAGTCTCGCACCTCCTTTTCAGTCCTCGGTGGTGGCATTTCTAAGATGGCCTTGATTTTGGAAGGATTGACCTCGATACCTCTCTGTGTGATCAAGAACCCCAGCATTTTCCCTGCTGTAACACCAAATGTACATTTTTGAGGATTCAGCCACAACCGATACTCTCTGATCTGTTGGAAGAATTTCTACAAGACAGTGTAGTGGCCCTCTCTATCCTTAGACTTGACAATCATGTCGTCCACGTAAACCTCAACCTCTTTATGGATCATATCATGCAAAATTGTGGTCGCAGCCCGTTGATATATAGCCCCAGCATTCTTCAGCCCAAATGGCATCACCCTATAACAATAGGTCCCCCACGGGGTGGTAAAAGTAGTCTTCTCCTGGTCTTCGGGTGCCATCAAAATCTGGTTGTAGCTAGAAAATCCATCCATGAATGAGAGCAACGCATGCCCTGCAGTGAAGTCCACTAATTCGTCAATATGCGGCAGAGGAAAGTCGTCCTTCGGACTGGCTTTGTTCAAATCCCTGAAGTCTATACATACCCGAATTCTGCCGTCCTTCTTCGGCACCGGAACTATATTGGCCAACCAAGTTGGGTATTCAGATACCAGCAAGAACCCTGTGTCAATTTGCTTGGTGACCTCTTCTTTGATCTTGAGAGCCCGGTCCGGGCCGATCCTTTTGAGTTTCTGCTTAACAGGTTGGGCCTCTAGGTCAAGAGGGATCCAGTGCTGTACAATCTCAGGATCGATTCCAAGCATGTCTTCGTAGGACCACGCGAAAACATTTTTGAAATCTTTTAATAAAGCGACTAAGCGCTCGCGCTCCTTCGAAGACAACGTGGACCTAATCTGGACCAGTCGTTGGTCCTTCTCTGTACCAACATTAATTTGGGTGATTTCATCAACCAGTGATTTTACAAACCTCTCCTGCTCTTGATCTAGCAAATATTTCAAAACCGGACGAATTTCTTCCTCGTCATTTTCATCAAAATTTTGAAAGTCTTGATTAATACAATAAATCAAAGGCACAAAAAAGTACTCGAAGGCCACAGCCATTCCATTCTCATTAATCACTTCCAAGTCGCCTGATTCCTCTGTTACAACAGACTCAAAGGAAAAAGAAAAAGACGACCTAGACAGGGCTGTGGCATCCGGGTTGTCACCTCCAGAAATACCGGACTCAGACTCAGACGAGCTAGAACCCAATTCCAACTCCACAAACTCGGTGGAATCAGATTTCGGCTCACTACCTGACCCAGTGCTGCTCGATAAGAATCCCTTCTCGTACTGCCAGCCGAGAGAGGGCGCGATGGATGCATCCAGAATGTTTAAAGATGGGCTCGCAGCTGTTTCATTCCTGATCATGGACACTGAGTTATCCCTCGAGCACTCATGTATGATCAGAGGACCTGAAAGTAGACAAGCCAGTGCTACCCCCATTTCAATCTCGGTGTTCTCGGAATCCTCTTCCTTACACTGCTCAGTCTCAGCTGATGGGTCTGTCTGCTCTTTGAAAACATCATCCCTGGACAACTGCAAGTCGAAGAAAATCTCAAATCCCAGCAGGCGCCTCTTCTCTGCGTTTAGCCATGGCTTTGGGAAGCCGCAGAATGGAAAGTCTTCCCCCTTTCGGACAAAGCGTCCGTTCAGGGTGCCCTGGATAGGCCAATGCATCAACTCATAATGCTTTCCGATCTGCTTGGTTCTGGCTCTTCTGGCCATCTCTTTGCCTTTCCTCACCCAGTCCTCTTTGGTAGGCAGATAACCTAAGCCAAAGGTATGCAGGTTGTGTGGCACTTCGGCCGATACTGTAATGCCCTTCCAGCCACTGCATCCTAATCCCATCCCGGGGATGTTCTGGAGTTTGTTCATGAGATAAACAGACTGCGCACTGACATATAACCGCTCATCAACAGCTAAAATGTTCTGTACGACCCGGGCCTCAGCTAGGGTAAATCCTGACAGGAACACATCCTCTGTGCCATGCTCAATTTCCAGAACCGGTGTAGACACCTTTGGCGGCGGATGGATTGACGAATTCCCAAAAACTATAGCCACCCTCTTCCCGTGGGGGTATTTCAACATCTGATGCAGGGTGGAAGAGACCACCTTCACCTGGTGCAGCCACGGCCGCCCTAGGAGTAGATTAAAGGTTGCGGGAACGTCCAAGACACGAAAGTCAATATCCTGCTGTCCTAGACCAACCTGAGTCAGAATCTTCACGGTTCCCATCACTTCTCTGCTGGTATTGTCATATGCCCTCATTCCCTGGGCAGTAGGTACAAAGTCCGCGGGCTTCAACTCGATTGCATATGCCGTCATCAACGGGCACACATTGATAGCGAATCCTGTATCGACAAGAACCACTGGTATCCATTTGTCTCTATACTCAACAGAGATGTAGAGAGGTTTTTTATGGTTTGCGCCCTCAGGCGACAGCTCCTTGTCAATGAAAGTCAACGTCGAGGAAGCTCCTCCCGAAAAAACCAATCCTACCAGCTACTCATGCGTGGTGTTGATTGAAAGTTTGGCCTTGTCCATTGCAGAAAGGACAGCTTGTCGATGAACTCTTGAGGCCATAAGCAGTCCCCAGATAGAGATGTCTGCTTGTATCTTCTTGAGCTGTTTTAGTATAGCCTCCTCCTCAAGCAGTTTTTCTTTCTGCTTGTCTACCTCTTTGTCCTTTCCGAACACCTCTGGTTGATCTAAGTGCGGGGGCTTGAAATACCGCCCACTCCTAGTCATGTGGTCAACCTTGCCAATATACCAGGTATCATCCGGCTGACTTTGCCCCCAGTCTTCATCTGTGTGGGCAAGACATAGGTCGTCATTTTTCCACCACATGCCATCGGCAGCTGACAGACACCTATCTGGCTCTGTTACAACTATTCCTGTGCCCGCAGCACCCTGTGTTCCTGTGCTCACAGCATGCTCTGTTCTTGTGCACACAACATGTTCTGTCCCCACAGGGGCTTTGGCCTTTCTAGCCCTCTCAGAATCTTCAATCCTTTCTCGCTCAAATTGCTTCAGTGCAGCTTGCTGTTCAGTATCCTCTATATCCAAACTGCCTGTATTCTGAGCAAAATTCTTAACACCGGTGCTTTCCGGTGGTGCATCCTGATTCCCGGCCCTTCCAACCACTGTTGATGTCCCCGTCCCTGACGGACCCTGTTCTAGCTGAGGTTGTTTAACAACATCCAACTTGTCGCTGAGCCACCCGGTAGCTTCCGCTGACCCTTCTAGATCAAACCAGTTGACAGTCATGTCCCCTGAGTCTTATTCATTGAAAAACTGGAGGTTTGTAATGTCTTCTCCCAGATCCGCTAGGTCATCTAGCCCCTAATTAGGTCCATTCTCCCGGACTACACAAACCTCTACCTCCACTGGCAATTCTACTCTCGACCTGGCCTGGCCTGCTGATGTAATGTAACCGCTCGGGTTGTACATGAAGCTCGCAGACCCCTCAGGCTCTGTATTCACATTCTCATCTGCCCCCACGGTCGACCCAATTCTATCTTCGATAGTCACCACCACTGTTTCAGGTTGGGTTTGGGAGATGTCCAACATGCACAAGTCAGTGCTGTTAAGAATGAACACTTCCAGCTTGGGTAGGTGGGAATGAGTGATATATATGCTAGGGTCGTATGACACAATCCCAGTTTGGATCATATTGATGCGTTTGGGAGGTGAAGCTTGGTTATGTAGTGGGAGAGGGTTGGTTCTGACATTCGGTTTCTCCGGAGGCACGATCACCCTATTGTCAACGATATCTTAAATCTCGTGACGCAATCTATAGCATTGGTCGGTGTCATGACCATGCTGTTGGTGAAATGTGTAGTACTTCGCCCGGTTATGGGAGGGGGGAAGTTTTTCTGGCAATGGCCGCGGCTCTAGGGGCTTCAAGTGCCCTTTTCTAATCAAAACCCCCAAAGCCTTAGACAAAGACATGTATAGTGGGGTGAAGGTTCTTTGGCCTCGAGGTGAAAACTTGGTTGTTTGTGAGCTACTTTCGGATGCACCAGTGAATGGTGTAGCTGTAAGGGTTCTTGGGGTGGTGGCGGTGACCATTCCCATATCTGAAGCTCTAGCAGCTGCAGCATTACTTGTGCTTGCATTCGTACTACGGTTGAATGCCCTCTTGGGCTGCTCTCTCTCATGATTAATGAAGCCCTGTTTCATAGCGTCCTCGATCTATACCCCTATCTCATGTAAATCTGTAAAGGTGGGTAGGGGGAGAACGATCATCTTCTGCATGAGCTTAGGCTGGAGGTTACGCACAACCATCCGAACCTGATCTTTGCCAACTGGCCTGATGGTCATCATCGAGGCTTTAGCCCTCCAGCGGGTCACAAAATCGGAGAAGCTCTCTTTCGACTCTTGCCTAGTCATCTCGAGATCACGAGTTGTGACCTCGATCTGTGTATTGTAGGAGTATTGAGCTACAAAGCCTTAGCCATATCCTCCAAATTTCTCTTAATAGAATCCTTCCGTTTTGCATACCAAATAGCCGCTACACCCGATAGGGTCCGGCCAAACAGGGAAAGCTTCTGCAATCTAGAGAGGTCCATTGGCCATAGGATATCCGAAAACAGCCGCAAATGCACCGTAGGATCTCCAGACCCGTCGAAACGGTCTATGTGCGGCATTTTAAATCGGTTTGGCAAAGTCACAGCCGAGTCGGTATATCCATCCTTAATATTCGGAATGGATTTCATGCCCTGAGACTTCTTGAACAGCTTCTCTAGTTTGCTCACTTTTAGGGCTGTCGGATCCACCTCAAACTCAAACGGTGTATCCCCCAGGTTGTTCTATGCTTTGGATAACTAGGGTAGGATTGGGGCGGAACCGACCCTGTTGGAACGTCCGTATTTTCCTAGACGTTGACGGTCTCCCCAAGTATTGGAATTCTTGGTGGGAGAGGAGGTTGGTGCGATGCAGATGCTCCGGCTTGTTGTGGTGGTTGTTGTTGTTGAAGTCTAGCAATCAACTTTGCTTGTTGGGCCATAACCTCAGTTTGTCCTACAGCAAATTCTGCTCGACAGGTAGCATCCTACTGCATGACTTTCATGCTCTCCTGGAGCTGACGCATCATCTCCTCTATACCTGTCATATTGTACTGGTCTATCTGAACAACCGGTATACCTGTTCCTGTAGTGGAAACTGAGACCTCAGCCTGACTGTTCACTGGTGAGGTAGACCACTGATCAGGCGACCGCTGTACCGAGACATTGCACCTTTTTGACCTCCGTCTGGTAACCAGGGGTAAAGAAAGGAACACTGCTTGTCCGTCAATCAGATCCCTGGATCGATCAAGTCTACGACCTCTAACCTAGAGTGCTCGGGGAATATCTGCCTAGTCGGGTGCAATGGTGCTAAACTACCTTGCAAAAAGATAAATAAAGTATAATAAGGAAACAATGAATAGAAAAATAGACAACATAACAGCTTAAATAAAGACAACACACAATTGGCAAATACAAGCTAGAAGAACTGTTCTCAACCACTGATCACTGTTCCCAAATCACTACCCCAAATCTAAATCTGATACGCGCAGGTAAAGCTAATTCCCAATCACTGACACCTGCAGGCCTGATACCCAGACTTGCAAACTGATACGTGCATTCCTGTAGAGGCCAACTCTAAAAGCCCATAGCAAGCAAGTGAGAGCCAAAACACTCCTATGTTGGGGTAGGGTTTCCCTATCCTATTGTCAAGAGCTAGGGTTTCACTATGCACACAGCAGTTTCAAACAACCTATAATCAGGTAAGCAACATGTCCTAGTTTGGAATAGTCACTATGGATTCCGATATACACTAGGTCGAATGGTTAAAAAGGGTGCACCAGTAAAAACCAGGGTTTGTGTTCCCATCGTGGCAGAGCCCGCAACCGGTCAGCCTTATGGCACGCTTCTCGAAGCGAGCCTCTGACAAACCGTTTAGGAATAGCATACAGAAAACACGATGTCCTAGGTGCACCAATGCACATGCAATGCAAAGAAACATATAAGTGTAATCAAAACAAGATATCATGAGTTTGAGTCAAGTTCTTTAAATCCCCAGCAAAGTCGCCAGAAACTGTAGACGTGCAAGAACGTCCCGGCTCTGCGTGCGAAATGGCGCGAAATCCGTTTTGTTTTGAGCTACTACAGTTCGGATTCATGTCACGGTTCTAAATCTAATCTCACAAAGTGTAATGTGAGACCGATAAATCACTAAAAAGTACAAATCCGACAAATCGTTTTGGAAAATTGATTTTTAGAAAGAAGTGCCAAACATGGACTACTTTGCCAGATACAGAGTCGCCACCTAAATATTTTATTTTGGAGAAAATTTAGGAAATCCTGACTCGTGCCTAAGGCCACGTGTCCGTCATCACCAAAGTTACCTCGGCTCGGGAACTTGGGTACGAGAGGGGAAGGTCATGCAATGAGCACCCCCGCTCGCCCGATTAAAGGTCGGCCTTTACTAACAATATATTTTCTTTTTGAAAACACATGTGTTCTTATTCCGGTTATTAGCTAGAATTACTATGTGATGCGCACAACACACAAGTATAGACTAGATCGCCTAAGTTGGAATAAAACATCTCATGTTTGTTTGAAAATGGTTTGAAAGTGCTACTCGCAAATAGGCTAAGACGTAGATTTGCCACCCTCAAGTGGACTTAGAAAACAAGATTTTGCCACCTCAAGTGGGCTTAAAACTTACATTTCGATGAATTGTTCTAATTCAAGTAACCCATCCTTCACCCATAAGCATTCAGGCAGTTAAACACATAAGCAGTTAGCCTCATGGCAAGCATGTTATCATGGCAATCACTAACATTCATGCAAGATACTAAAGCATAAACACTTACAGTGTACTCCGAGCCAAAATAGAGAACTAGTTAGAAATCATGCATGATCCTAGCTATGTTAAGATGGCTAATGCAACACATACAAAATGCAACTAGAAATAGGCTCGGCTATTCTAAAATAGCATATGAGATGCAACTTGATAATCATGTGTTCAAGTAGGAATTGAAATACAATGCGGTTAGTATGATGCGCCGAGACCGGTGCATGCGATACAGATGAATGGATGCAAACATGCAAGCATAAGGATGCTAATTGAAACATGACCTAGAACTAACCATCGTAAGCGGTTAAGTAAAAGGGAGAAAGACGTGGGGTTGGAAGACAAGTATCACACACACACACGCTTGGCCCTCTCGAGGAAGGTCCGAATGAATAATACAAGCTAGCTACGCTAAGCTATTCTAACTAATCTAATAATCTACTTAGACTAGTTATTATAGCACCAAAACTAATTAACTAACAAGCTAATTAATTATTACAAACCAAATTGAAACAAATAGCTGCACTAAGCTAAATGAATATTACAAAACCAATTAAATGATTAAATTACATGAACTAATCATGAATATTGAAATGGCCTCGCAGGCAATGGAGAGATGCATGCTCGGTCGCGTCCTCCCGGAAATCCGTCGCCATGCCTCATATTGCCTCTGTTTGCACTGTTTTTCACCTCTGAAAAATATGCCAACTTCTGAAACACTTCTGATCCACCTCAGGAATATGCTGAGAGGTCATCGGCCAAGAGGTAAGGCCATCGGCCAAGAGATGAGGGTCATCGACCAATTATGAGGCTATCGGCCAAAAATTGTTAGCCGATTGGCACATCAGATAGCCGATCGGCCATCTTTTCCTACAAACTTCTCCTTTTGCTGCAGCAGAGCACAAATAGAGGCATGGCAATACATCTTCAAGAAAATGTTGTGCAACTACACTCCTTATCATGTTTGAAACTCAAAAGAGTGTAGTGTTCGATTCTCGAGCCATCAATCACGTATTTCGATGCATGATGGCCAAAGAAGCCGAGTTGCACAATTCAATGTGAATGAAACGCACAAAAACACATAAGGGACCTCAACCTCTATCATGTTTGATCAAGAGGCAAGGCATGCACACATAATGCAATGCAACCTAAGCATGCAAGCAAAGCTAATGCAACATGAGTATGCCAACAACAATGCAATGCAACTAGCATATAACAACATGCAAAGACAAGTATATTAAACCAATGTAATGCATGCATGATTAACTTAACAAAGCAACACAAGCATACAAATATGAGGCCATATAACAAGTATGCAACACATGCAATGCAATAGGCATGCAATAACATGCAAACCACATACTCAATAGACTTAAACTAAAAATGGATAGACCTCAGCCATGCCCAAATTAGTGGCCAAAATGATGAATTGATGACATGAAATGCAAGACAAGCATGCATGCCAATTGGCTCAAGAATTGAGGCATAAAGAGGACAACTCTCAAGAGTGCTTAAAGGGTGAAAAGCATGCAAGTGTGACAACACTACATGCTCTGAAATGATGTTAGGAGTGATGCCAAATCAACCAAACAATGCAAATATGGCATGCAAGAAAGCTCAAAGCTTGAAGCTAGCAAAAGCGCTTGCACTAAGGCTATGTAAAACATGAAGCAAGTGGCCTAAGAAAACCAAAACACTCCTAAAGCATACCAAAGTGAGTCTAAAACATGCATGGACCAAAGCCAAAGCAAGTCAACATGAGAGGCATAAGGCATGATGCAAGTAAGGCCAACGAAGGGGATTGCACTATACCTATCAAAATCAAACATGGCATGACTTAACCAATAAAAATTAGAGTTATGGCATGTCAAAAAAAGCCCAAAAATCCACTGAGATGGCATCCCAAAAGCTTAAGCAAAAAGGCATGTACAATGACCCACTCTTAAGGTATAAAACACCAACTCTTCAAAGCATTGAAAGAATGGCAAAGGCAAGTGTATGACCATGAAACATGCACTGAAATATCATTTCAAATGATGCCAAATCATGAGAATAGTCTAAGCAATACATGCTAGTGACTTGGAATCTCAAAGCTAACAAGCTAGAATGCACTATGGCTATACAAAGCATGGTATACATGATCAAAACAACACAAATCAGAGCTTAAGCATGATAAAACAAGGCTAAAATCTTCTTGGAGTTGAGCCAAAATATGCAAGAATGATGGTCCAAATACATGATGCATGTTAAGGCAAATGAGAGGATTGCACTACAAGTGCATGATGCATGCAAGATGCTATTAAACCAACCTTAGATAGAGGTATAGCATGGCAAAATAACACCAAATACTTGCTGAAATGGAGCCAAAACAAGCTTAACAAACATACCACTATTATGAGCCATTTATACTAGCATACAAAACACAAGGAGGGGGGGATGACCCTCTCCTATTTGGGACTTTGTAGACGTCCCCGAACGTCCCGGGGGAAATCCCTCCATTTTGTTCGTTGGGCTCACTACAGTTCGGTCTCAAAAGTCACGGTCCTGTATCTAATCTCGTAGAGTGCAATGCAAGACCGATGAATCATCAAAGAGTCTAAATCTGGCAAATCGTTTTGAAAAATAGATTTTTAGAAAGAAGTGACAAACATGGATTGCTTTGCCAGATACAGAGTCGCCACCTAAATATTTTATTTTGGAGAATTTAGGAAACCCTGACTCGTGCCTAAGGCCACGTGTCCGTCATTACCAAAGTTGCCTCGGCTCGGGAACTTGGGTACGATTGGGGAAGGTCACTTCGTGAGCACCCCCGCTCGCCCGATCACAGATCGGCCTCTACTAACCATGATATTGGGTTTTGAAAACATTATGCATTCTTATTCCGGTTATTAGCCTAGATTTACTATTTGATGCGCACAGCATACAAGTATAGACTGGATTGCCTAAGTTGGAACAAAGCATCGCACATCCGATTGTTTTGAAAATGGATCGAAGTTTGTTACTCACAAGTAGGCTAAAACACGGGTTTCGACGAATTATCCCAACTCAAGCAACCCAACCTTCACCCACAAGCATTCAGGCAGTTATATCACATAAGCACATAGCCTCATGGTAAGCATGCTATCATGGCAGTCGCTCACACACATGCAAGGATGCTAAAGCATAAACACTTACCGAGTACTCCAAGCCAAAGAAAGAAGCTAATTAGAAATCATGCATGAATCCTAACTATGTTAAGAATGCCTAATGCAACACATGCAAAAATGCAACTACAATAGGCTCGGCTATTCTAAGATGGCATATGAGATGCAACAATCGATACATGTATTCAACTTGGAATTGAAATACAATGCAGTTAGCATGATGCGCCGAGCCCGGTGCATGCAATACAGATGAATGAATGCAGACATGCGAACATATAGATGCTAATTGAAACATGCCCTAAACTAACCATCATAAGCTAGTAAATAAAAGAGAGAAAGACGTGGGGTTGGAAGACATACATCACATACACGCACACTTATTTACAACATTGCCCTCCCTCAGAGGGTCCGAATAAATAATACAGACCGAATAAATAATTAACTACTCTAGCTAATTAAATATTACAAAACCCTAATTAATTAACAAATTAACTAAGAAACGAAATAAACTAATATGCAGATCTATGTATTGCCTCAGCTCTGTTCCGAATGATGACAGATGCATGCATGCTCGAGCCGCCTCGTCGGGAAATTCCTCGTGATGCCCCGATTCGCCTTTGTTTGCAATTGATCCCGGAATGCTGTACAAAGCTCCAGAAGGTTGTTGACTAGTTTTTACTGTCGGTTTTCGGTTTGCTGCAACAGAGAGCAAGAAAGGGGCATGGCAAAGTATTTTCACATATGTATGCACGCACTCTCTCTGTCATTGCACAAGCTCTAGGGAGTGTAGACCTCGATCCTCGTGCTATTAATCACGCATCTCGATGCATGATGGCCGAGGAGTCGAATTGCACGACTCAATATGAAATGAATGTACATATAAACACAACAAGGCCCAAACTCCATCATGGGTAATCCGGAGTGTCGGCGATCAGGAATTGAGACACGTTTCATCACTTTGAGTACGAAACGTCCCTCGTTTCCCGTGTTTGAACTAACCCTACTCCAAACACAATGCAATGAGCTGGCATACACAATGCGGCTAACATGCAACCCTAAATGCAATGCAACCAAATCATGCTGGCATGCGAGGGATGATATGCACACATGCAATTAGCATACGCAATGCTATGAACCTATAATGGCATACTCAATGCACATGAGCTATATGGCATACACAATGCACACATACGAAGATGGACATACACAAAGGCATAATCAAAGCATACACAATACGATGGTCAAACATGCAACAACATGAACCAAATAGCATACACAATTCAAGGTGGACTTAAACCAATATGAATGGACCTCAGCCACACTCAAATCAGTGGCCATTCATGGTGAAATTAAAGGCAAGAAGACTCATGTAAATGCAAGGGACCGATCCTAAAGCACCGAATGCAACTTTATCAAAGCATGGAAAATGATGAAATATAGCATACGAACACACATTTTCCAGCTCTGAAACATGATGCACCATGGTCCTGAATCATGCAAATATGTCACCTAATGCATGCTAGATGGCCCGAATATCGAAACTAATAAAGCGGATTACACTAGAGGTACACAAAGCAATGCACAAATGACAAAACGGACCCCAAACAGACCCTAGGCAGGTCCAAGACAGTGGGAAAATGGCCTAAAATGATGGCTTAACATGTATAGAAATGAAGCTCACGCAATGGTCTGAAAACGAGGCATTTATGCACAACGCTCAAACGCATTTAAAGAGTGGAAAACATGGATATATGGCATTCATATAAGCTCTGAAATATGATATACAATGGCCCCAAAATATGGAAACACCTCAACACAAGCATGCAATATGCCCCAAAACTCAAAGCTAGGTATGGATATTGTACTACAAGCATGAAAAAAAAGCATCATTCGACCATGAGACCCAAAAACAAAGCTAAGATAGTCCAAAATATGCACAAAATCAGTTTAAGGCATGGCCAAAAAGTGCTAAAATCAAGGGCCAAAGCAACATGCAATACAAGCCAGTGAAGAGGGTTCACACTACAAGTCTATTAAGCATTCAAGAGGTCACTAAACTAGCAAAAGTTAGAGGTATTATATGCCAAATAAACCCCAAAAATCCACTGAAACATGGTCTATGCATGCAAGAATGATAGGCTCCTTTGATAGGCTATAAAGAGGGTTGTTCTACACATGCAAGAGGGACACCTAATATGGCGAAACCACCTCTGGACAGAGGTTATGAGGGCCCTAAAACTCACTGAAAATGGCCTGAAATGAGGTTAGGAAGCATGCAAGTAAAGGCTCCTTTGAAAGGGCATGAAGAGGGTTACTCTACACATGCAAGAGGGACACCTAATATGGCAAAACCACCTCTGCACAGAGGTCATGCAGGTCCTAAAACCCACCAAAAATGTCCTGAAACATGCTCAAGAAGTGTGAAAATATGGGCTCCTTTGTAAGGCCAAGAATGCTAGTAAACAAGACAAGGGGTGTGAGGGCCACCCCTCTCTGATTTTGGGGCTCAAAACAATATTCTAGCCACTAAAAGGCCAAACAAAGCACAATACAAAGGTCTTAATGCATGGCTCAAAACAAGATGAAAACAAGCATGCAAGGGGGTAGATGGCCCCCAACTGAAAAATGACCTTAAACAAATTTCAAGAGAACCTCAAAATAAGACTTTTTTCAGTTTATGACAAAGCCTAAATATGCTTGGAAATATAGCTAAGATGTGAAGCAAAATAAGGACCAAAAAGGGAATAAGAGTGTTACCCTTGTAGCCAATAACTCCAGCAGCTTCTGGACTAAAACAGCAACTCCTTAGCCTCTGAAAATAAGGTCCAAGGTGCTTAGATGGATGATGGAGAGGTTAGGTTGTGAGGTGGTGTGCAAAGGAGGGCAAGAACTTCACTCTTTGAAGCTTAAAGGGAGAGACAAAGAGAGATATATGGTGTATGCTCTCACCAAGTTCTGAACCCTTGCCAAGGAAGAAGAGGCCTACCTTTATAGAGCCAAGGGTCCAAATCTTCTCTTGGAAGCTTAAAACCAAGATTAAACATCCTCCATACACGTGTATGGAAGATGCAGCAAATGCCTCCCAGCTGGCACAGTTGGAAGCAACTCAGGAAGACAAAACAGGAGGGAGTAGGCCGACCAGTTCAAGTGGTCGGCCGACCAGGCCAGGTGGTCAGCCAACCACTTTTTGTGGTCGGCCAGCCAGGTCAAAAGGTCCAACTCAAAACTAGGTGGTCGGCAGCCCAAATTGGTGGTCTCCTAGGTGAATACAACTCAGTGGTGATATGGGAGACCAGTAGTTGTATCCCAAAAGTGAGGGAGACCAGTTTCCCGACAAGAAAACTGGCTGGAAGAGAGAGAAAAGTAGTCTCCAAGGGTAATTGGTGGTCTCCACACTGAAACAAAGCCAGTGGTATGGTGGGAGACCAGTAAATGTGGCTTAAAAGTAAGGGAGACCAGCTCTCTAACAAAAAAATCGGGCGGTGAAGAGAAAGGTGGTCTCCAAGAAGAAAATGTGATCTCCCACCCTTGTACCACCTTCCTAACAATGAAAATAGGGTCCATGCCAAAAATGAACCCACACCGATGCAAAACGAGAGTTCGGGGGTCAAAACGCGCAGCTGGGTACCCCGAAAACTGACTATCAAGCACCGGAAGTGGCGTGCGACCACGAAGGTGGTGTCCCGGGCCATAGTGTCCCTCTAGGGAGAGGAAACAATGTGTGTGCCAAAAACCGAAGCAAACGGAGAAAGTTAAGCGGTCCCGAATCGAGGCGCACGGCCGACGGCTCCGAAAATCGAAAACTGGTCTCCAAACGGGAACAATGGCTTACGACCACGAAACGTAGCCTACGGCCATTGAGAGATGGTCTACGAGACCTCTCCCTTCCTTCGAGAAGAGAAATAGAACCTGGTTCGTAAACCGAGACGAAGCACAAAAGAGTCCCAAAGTCCGGAGGCAAGGCTCTCAGTCAAGACTCTGTAACCTCAGAATGAGCACAATATGCACCATCACTAAGCGCTCAGTCGATGACGTCCGAGTCTTAAGGTCGGTCAAAAATAGGGTGTCTACAGATCTCAAAACACCATTCCCATCACTGAAATTCCTCTGAGTTTCAGTGGTGAGAAGGCCAAAACAAGGTGGTCCCAAAGGCTTAAAAAGAAGGCACAAAAGCAAGGCCAAACAAGCTCTAAGAGGGGGTAAACAACCCCCAACACAAAAGTGACCTTAAACAAAGATCTCAAGCATGAAAAATCAGAACTTTTTACAGTAGAAAGTTAAGCTTAAATCAGCATGCAAATAGGTCTAAAAGCTTAAGCAAGAATGAGGGATTAAAAGGTTAGTTGTTCACCCTTGAAGAACACCTTCAAGAACACAACTCCAGCATTCTTTCTGAGCTTAAACCAATCCAAAAACACTAAAACCAACTCCTCAGTACCTCATCAACAAAAGAATGGTGTTCTAGTAGGTGTTTGTGTGTAATACTATGAAGAAATCACACTTTTGAGTACAAACAAGAGCAAATGGAGAGAGAGAGATAAAATATAGAGAGAGAGTGATATATGTTTTGTATATCCAGATTTCAGAACCTCTGGAAAGGGAGAGGGGCCTCCCTTCTTATAGAATTTCAATTCTCAAGCTTGTTGAACAAGCTTGAGTCTTGATGCAATCCCTCTATACACGTGTATGGAGGATGAGAATTGTGCTCACCAACTGTCACAGCCGGCAGAAAAATATCTGCAAAAGCAGGTGGAAAGGTCTCGGCCAAAAAATATGGCCGATCGACCAAAAGAAATGTCGATCGGCCAACACTTATGGCCGATGGCAAGAAAACAAGGCCGATGACACAAGGCCTTAGCCGATGGGTTGAGGGGATGGCCAAAAAGCCACCATCTTCCCTCAGAAGCAAAACCACAAGTTCTTGGTCTACAATCAAGTACAAAAACAAACAAGTTGAGAGATCCTAAGGCAAGGTGCGCAGCCGAGACCTTCGGGAACTCAAAACGAATACGAGCATGGATGATCATCAAGTGCTCAAATGATGACGTCCAAGTCTTGAGGACGGTCAAAAATGGGGTGTCTACAGCGGGTTTCTGTCAAAATTTAGGCTGGGCCGAGTTGGCCCATAGGCTAAGAAATTAGACCCAAATCCAGGGGGTATTCAAGCCTTGGGCCGGCCGGGCTGGTAGGCCTAGGCTCAGGCTTAGGTCGGACTTGAGCGGGTTTGAACATTTTTTTTTACCAAAATTTTATTATTTTTTACAAAAAAAGACACTGGGCTTGGGTTGGACCAGGCCTTAAGCCGTGCCATGAGTGTGCCTTAAGTGAGCCGATGCCGAGCTTCAAAATGATAGCCCAGGCCCAAGCACAATCAGGCTGGGCTTGAGCCTGGACTCAAATAGGCTTAAACGGGTCGGGTTCATCCCAAATTGCAGATAGATTTCGAGTCGCCTACAGATCACAGATCATTTTTACACTACCATTTTATGAACAAACCGTTTGTTAAGCTAATTAAATTGTTGATGTTCGCTATCTAAAAAAATTTATATATATGAATAAATTTATAATTACGTAATGGATTACAAAATTATCCATATAAAAGCTAAAAATTATGCCAAAAAGTAAAATGACGTAGCCCAAAAAAAATAAATAAATAAATAAAAATTTACCCACAGCAGATAGCCTAGGCCCAGGCACAATCAGGCTGGGCTTGAGCTCGGATTCAAATAGGCTTAAACGGGTTGGGTTCATCCCAAATTGCAGATAGATTTCGAGTCGCCTACAGATCATAGACCATTTTTACACTACCATTTTATGAACAAACTGTTTGTTAAGCTAATTAAATTATTGATGTTCGTTATCTAAAAATATATATGAATAAATTTATAATTACGTAATGGATTACAAAATTATCCATATAAAAGCTAAAAATTATGCCAGTCATCATCCACTGACTATCAAGTCGGACCGACCGGAATCTTTTTTCCAATGAGGTGGCGAAATATTAGGGGTAGTTTGGGATGATATAAATAAGTGTATTTTTTAACTTTTTATGAAATATGAGTTAGATATGAGTTAAGTTTGAAGTGATGTGTTAGAGTATCTTCAACGGTGTACCAAATGTTTCACCAAATCTGAGTCGAAAAGGGGTTATTTCCTTAATTTGATACTTCGCGCTCCAACGGTTCAACATCAAATCCGTTTCATCAAATTTGCGCTGGGCAACCGGTTGGTTGACCGGGCGGTCGACCGGCCGGTCAACCGGTAACGGCAAAAATTTTTTATTTTTATTTTTTTACCTGTTTGAACCTTTTTTTTTTTGAATTTTTTGAACTTTTGGTGGTCGACCGGGTGGTCAACCGGCCGGTCGACCGGGTGGTCGACCACCTAGGCAATTTTTTTTTTTTTTTGGGGACTGGTTTGAACCTTTTTGTGAACGGTCTGAACTTTCTCCGGGGCGATCGGTTGGTCAACCGGATGGTCGACCCGTTCGTCTCATCCCAACGGTTAGGAACAGTGCTTTGGTAAAATGCTTCGCCTGCACTCAGTTTGGTACCATTTTTGCTGAATTCTGGATTTGATATCGATTTGGTGAAACCGTTGGAGCTTAAAAAAGTGACTTTTTCACCAAATTTTAAATTTGATGCCAGGTTTGGTTCACCGTTGGAGATGGTCTTAGAGAAGTGATATGACTTAAATAAGATAGTAACTTTTTGACTTTTTAAATTTTTTTAGAGATACCAAACTAGGCCTTAGTGGATGATGCAAGCCTAGGACTTAGCACGTATAGAGAAATCCTGTGGCGTTACGGTTCCGTGGAATATTCCTCGAAAATAAAATCTCAGATAAAGCCCAGCCCCTAACCCTATATACTCTCATACGTGTGGAACGCGACAACCGTGTGTGATGAGCTGAAAAAGACATACGCAGAGGCCTTGTAGCACAAGAAATACGAGTTCGCCTCACGAGAGCCGTCCGATCAGCTAACACGTCATCGATCGTGATTCAACGGCTGAGATCGAAGTATTGCGTTGAGCTAGAACGAAGAAGCTCTTGCTATTCCCTTCTCTCTCTCCTCCCCTGAATTTTTTTCAATTTTTTGGATTTAAAATTTTGATTTTCTATCGGATTTTCTCGGGAAATTTCCAGGAGATGAAAATCATGGAGGGAGAAGCAGAAGTAGAAGGAGAAGGAGAAGGAGAATTCGACGAAATTCGTGAAGATGAAGAGGAGGATACTGAGAAGATTGATGGTGTGGAGGAGGAGAAAGATGGAGAGGACGATGACGAGGATGACGATGGTGAGGACGAAGACGATGACGAGGATGATGAAGAGGACGATGCGAAGGAGGTGTTGCAGAACTCTGGTGGCTCTCCGGTTCAGACAGTAGATGACGATGAGGAGGATGATGAGGACGATGAAGACGACGACGACGACGACGACGACGACGATGACGATGACGATGACGACGACGAGGAGGATGAGGGCGAAGCGAACGATGAGGAAGGCGAAGAAGAACAGGTGATTTTGCTGAAACCTATTTTGTTTTTGTAATTTTTGATAGACTAGTTGTTGAATTTGTCCAGATCTGGTGGTTGTGTTATTATCTCTCTCTCTCTCTCTCTCTCTCTGTGTGTTGTTTGTTCTGTCTGTTTTCTACTCTATTCGTTTTTTCTGATATTGAATTGTAAAACATATTTTTCGAACTCGATGATGTTTGGAAGCTTCACCGTATAACATATTCCCACACAGACGAGTTTTCAAATAGTTTTCCAGGGAAAAAAAAAGTCTAGCAACTGTTTTCCATGGCCAAACGGTTTTGCTCAGTTGACTAATCTCAAATTTTGCTTTTTTATGGCTATTGATTCGTTGCTTGTGTGAGGAAAAAGCTTGATCGTTCCATGATATTTGTGTGTTACTCTCTTATTTTGTCCATATCTGTCTGTATCTGTGAGTTTCTTCTGTTACGTTTGTCCTCCCGTTTTTGCTGTAAATCTCTTCATAAGTTGACTTTGTCTTGTCTGTGTGCATAAATAAGCAGCTCTGATTTGTCTATAAACCTATGCAAGTTTTTTTTTTTTTTTTTTTTTTTTTTTTTTTTTGAAATTCAGAATCATAATCGGTAGATCATTTGTTGTGAAGACTTTAGACCTTGGGATAACAGGATTAGGCCATCTCCAATCATGACTCAATTTTTTACTTGAATTTGAATGAAATTTTAAGTCAAATATATTCTTCAATCATGACTCAGTTCCCATCATATCCTTAAAATGGCAATTTAGTAAATAAATGAAACAAATATTTTCTTTATTAGACATTTGAGTTCGGATTTGAGTCTCTCCTCATTTGAGTAACAATTTAAATAAAACTGAATTTGATATGAGTTTGAGTCAAGAATGGACTAGGATTCAGGGTGTTTTTTACTCGAATTTAAGATTGAGAGCATTTGGATATGGATTGCCCTTGTATCACTCTCTTTTCCCTGCCTCTTTTGCTGATTATGACATTTTCCCTTGATATATTTAATACACCCTTGAAGTCCACCTTTTTATGGGTTCACTTTTTCTCTGAAAGTTCTGTTTGAATCAGGAATTTATGTTGTGTTTGAATAAGGAATTCATGTCGCGATTTGGAGGGACAAAAAAAAAAAAAAAAAAAACTTTTGGGAGTGATGAGATATTTTCAAAACTACAGATCAGAATTCAAAGCAAAAAAAAAAAAAGTTTCTTCCTGAAATGTTGGGAACCAGAGCCACTAGTTTGATTCTTCACCACTTGAATGTGTGTTCTTCTAGTTGACAACATGCATATTGCATTTGATCTTCTTCTTTCTAACTATCTGCTGATAACGTACCTTTAAATGATCACCTAGGAGGATATGGGAACAGAGTACCTGGTTCGACCCTTGGCTCGTGTTGAAGATGAGGAAGATGCCAATGATTTTGAGCCAGAAGAGAATGGTGACGGAGAAGATTTTGATGAAGAGGATGAGGACAATGATGAAGATGGTGCTGGTGGGAAGGTTGAGTTGTCAGCAAAAAGGAAGAGATCAGACAAAGATGACTCTGATGACGATGATGATGATGGAGGAGAGGATGATGAGAGACCGTCCAAACGATAGGGGCAGGCCCCTTTCGTGGATTGAATTGACACACACAGGTCAATCTCCCTGCCTCTCTTGCTCTCCTAAATCCATCTGACCTCTTTGTAGGAAGGATAGGATACTTCATGGGGCTGTATTATTAGGGTTGTAGCTTTCATTTTGAAAATGCATAGTTATTGGGGTTTTCAAAGGACTTCTGTCTAGATCTGGTGTAAGGCGTTAGTTAATATGTTAGATAAGGTTGAAGTACTTCTACTTCAGGTTAATTGTTTGGTTGCAGATTGGGTTTATTCCCAGACTTTGAATGATTAAAAATACTTTGTGAATTTATATATTGTTAGCTGCTTTGAGAAAATATTTATTTTTGGGGTTGATGATGATGAAGCTTCTTCTCTCTCTCGACTCAAACTCTTCTACTTTCATCGCAGTGACGGAATTTGCAGATGGTGAATCGTTGTTGTTAATAGTATATATATATATATATATTTGTTTTTGGGACAACCTAGCAAAAGCTAGTTGATGAATTCAATCCCTAATTTAAGGGTTATATATGGTTTCACAAGTATTCTGGTTAGTATTACACCAATGTTGTGTGTGATTACACTTGTTCTCTCTTAAATTTTCTATCACTACAGACTTCAGTGAATTTACAATGTGCAATTTCATTACCTATATCAAAAGCATATCGAATTTACTTGAATCCGGTTTGGGATGTTAAAAAAAGCACTCAATTGTCACTCTTTTTTTTTTTTTTTTTTGTTCTTTCTAAAAGTTGTTTGTTTGTAAACATTGATTGTTTTTCCATTTCATCAAAAGATCTTTGGCACAGGAGGAGGGTGTTGATCTGTATCACCAAAATGTTGATTAACTACGAAAATAAAAGAAAAAATAAATCCATATTTTAGGCCCGGCTTTCATCACCAATAAAACCCAAAACAGCTAACAAGCTTAACTGAGATTTTGCAGGGGGTTGGATTTCCCAAGTTCACATATAAATTTTTTTATCATTTTTCTCCAGCCAAACAATCACTATAATAAAACAAATACAAAAAAGGGGAGAAAACTTAAATGGTTGAACTTAAATACACGATGTCCAAATCTGAAAAATGTCTCCCCATCTTTTAGCAACACCACAGCATTTCAGTTTGTCGAATCCATCACAGCAGCTAGCGGTGACAGCATCATCTCCTCTATTCCACGCACGATGCAGCAGACATCCCCTCAGAATATGTGCACGAAGTCGTAAGCAAATCTTTTCAAGTCAAGGAAAGTGGCAATAATAGTATGATCATTTGTAGGAAAGTGCAAACTCAAATCAGTTTAAGACTTCAAAAGATTTCGTAAAAAACACATTTTCAGGAAGAACTACATTCCTGATGCAACCAATTGCTGTTATTGGAATTCTCTTGAAAAAATAGAAGAAATTTCTTATGCTTTGAATGGAGCACATTCCAAGAAGTTCCATGGCAGTACCTAATTGCACCCAAGAGCAACTACTACTACTACCCATGTTGATGCCTTGGCCACAGAAAAAAGGTATGCATATATATGCAAGGGTTTGATAGTCAAAAAATTCTGTTTTCCTGGTACAAAACGACGTCGTTTTACAATCGGCGACCAAATTTTTTTGTCGCTAAAATTTTTCAATTCCGCCTCCACGTTTTAAATTTTCCTCCCAAACTTTTGGTGACCAAAAGACCAGATTAGTCGCAGAAAAGGTACCTTCGCCGACAAATTTTTTTAGTCGTCAAATCTCAATCAACGGCGACTAAAATATTAGTCGCTAAAAGTACTAATTTGGCGACTAATTTTTTTTTTTGGTTGCTAAAAATAAGTTTTTGGTGACCAAATTTTTTGGTCGCCAAAGAAAAAAAAATTTATTTTCCATTCCGCAACTAAATTGTTTTAGTAGCCAAAACTCAATATACGACAACTAAAATATTTTTGGTCTGGGAAAATAAACTTTTGGCAACTAAAATTTTGGTCGCCAATTTTACAATCAACTTATTTTTGATCTTCCGTGACCAACTTATTTTTTGGTTGCCAAAATGTGACCTTCCGCGACCAAATTTGTAGTTGGTCGCCAAAAGCATACCACTTTCTGTGATCAACTCATTTTTTGGTCACCAAAATATGACCTTCTGCGACCAACTCATATTTGGTAGCCAAAAATAATGATCATTCGCTACTAATTAATATTTAGTCGCCAAAAAGTAACTTTTAGCTACCAAATTTTATATTGGTCACGAAAAGTAATCGCTAAAAGTGCAGATTCTTGTGGTGAATACACTTATAAAAAAATTTCAAAATTTCTTATTATCAAAATGAGGGACAATTAAGTAGAAAACATCGCTCAATAAATAAGACTAATCAATAGGACTACTAACTAATTATCCCTATTTTTTGGGGTACAAGTCACATAACTTGAATTACAGATAACAAAGTTAACAAATAACATACACGTCGGGTTTGGGTGGAACCTTAACCCGAGCCGTTTACCCATTTTAACAAGTTAAAGTTCAAATCGGAATCGATTGGAGCCAGAGATATTTTGCAGTCAAGAGGACTCTTTTGAAAAGGAGCTCTCTTCCATTTCCGTTGTAACCAAAAGAAAAAAAGAAAAGGAGCTCTCTTCTTCTCCACCGAGCACAAGGTATAAATTCTACACACACACACACAAATATATATTATCTGAATTGAAGCAATTACTTTTCTCTTCTTGGAAAAATTCTCGAATCTCGATTCGCAGATCTGTTATATACGCAACACACAATTGTAACTACATGTGAGTATACACTGTTGATTACAATTCAAAAAAAAAATATTTTTATCCAGGTTCAATTCCATGCTTCAGTGACTTTCTGTTATTATTCACTTCAATTTTTACGATAAATTTAACATTTTGATGATGGGTTGGTTGTACTGGGTAATTCATTCACTTTTGCGTATTGTTATTGTTGATTCTTGAATTAAATTATAGAGTGTAGAAGCTATGGGTGGACATGATGACTCAGGTTCGTCTGAGAAGAAATCAATTGGGGTTGCCAATGATGTCCCAACTTTGAATGCTGAGAATATGCAGAACAACATGAAAGCTGTCTATTACTGGTTTGTTTCTAGACCTCCCTGCAATTTCTCATGATGAACAAAGAAAAATAAATTGACTAACTTGGCTGGTTAATTACAATAAATTACAATTATATGGCACGTTCCAATATGGCTAGAATGCATGAAATTAGGGGTTTCCTAGGCAACTTCGGATAAGATGCATTGGATTTTGGCAACCCGTAGACGTGTCCACAGCCTATCTATCATGGATACTAGATTTGGTGTTTTGCACACGTTGATCATGCTATGTTTTAGATTTCCTAATTCAATATGTGGAAATGAACTTATTGTAGAATGCATTTTGTCATCTCTATGAACTGCTAATTATTGGCTTCTATCTCTGCACCTTCTTTCTCCAACGTAAGCCAAATTTGCTTGGGTTGTTGTGGTTATACTTTTTGTGAAGCCATGTCTCAAGTCCTAAGATAGCTGGGTTCTGTTTTCATAAAAAAGGAAAGCTATTTGAAGAATGTGGGATGAGACAATAATGAAACCTATGTTTTAAAATAGATCTAGTCCTGCATAGAAGTTGATGTTGGGAAAAAGACTTTCATAGCTGAATTTGGGATTTAACACATTGTTGAGTTGTTCAATTCTGATTGAGAACCATACATGTTCTAATGTACATCGTTATGTTTTCATACTTTCCTTGTTCACAAACTTGTTCCGCCAAGCATTGTTGGTTGATATTAAAAGCTGAGGTTTGTCTATTGGGCAGTCGAACATTTATGTGTATTATTGGTGGAGTTGTTGCTGGAATTTTGGGATTTACTGGGTTGACTGGATTTATCTTTTATTTCCTTGTCATGGCAATTACTTCGGTAGGACTCATAGCAAAGGCGGGGTTTTCCATCCATTCATACTTTGATTCCTGGAACCAGATTATATTTGATGGCATTTTGGGCGGGCTTATGGTACGCTTCTCTATTAATTTTCAATTATTTATTTCAAGTTTATTTCTTAAAATGTTTCCCTTGATTCTTACTTTGAAGACATTGATTTCACTCATGCATAAAATTCTTCACTTTTTGACATATCTTCCTCTATTCTCCAACCCCCCCCCCCCCCCCCCCCCCCCTCTTAAGTTTTGTGAGTGTCCGTCTTTTGAACAATACAGTGGGAGTACTCCTCTACTTGGCTCATCCTACTTTAATTCCATGATTTATATCACCGCCAATCTCTCCTTATCTATAATTAAGTGTAGTAGCTAAATTTCTCACTCTTTGGTACGCTGAAAGTCGATGAGTTTTGCTTCATCCTTATTTGTATTTTTAGTTTTGCTAAAATTATATTCCATGTATGCTCCTTTCCATTTTAGAGCTTCTCTTCAAATGATGGTTTATTATTTGCTCCTGTTTTTATTATTTCAATTAAAATAATTACACAATTAAATGAGTGTATGATGGAACCTGCTTTGAAGTAAAAAGCTAAGAACTAAGCCATAAATTTAAGATGAAGGGTTTGTGAAATTGCGAGTTTACTTGTTTGCCTTGTGGTTCTTCCTACTATATTCATAGATCTATGTTTTTGGGTTAGAAGATGCAATCTCCAATATTATCAAGCCTAGATGAAGAACCCCATTGCCATAATTTTTGGGGGATCCTTGCGTTATGATGGTGCATGTGTACTTTAACAGCGTTTATTCATCATTTTGTTCTATTTCCTTTTCTTTGTTAACTGGCTAACACTATTTTGGTTTTTTGCAGTCATTCGTGCTGTTTTGGACGTATCCTTTTCATAATTCAGAAGATTATGCATAGAATAACTAAGAAAATTAAGAAAACACAAGTGCAGACAGAGTCTGCAGACCCCATGTAAGGATGATGCCAATTATGTTGCCAACGTCAAAACCATCAAAATTATGTGGATCTTGTGTTCCTAAATTTCTACATTTTTCCACAGCCACATAAAAACACATTTTGCTATCTAGAAGGTAGTGAAATTAGGCCATATCATCTTATCACTGGAATATTCCAATATTTATCGGACACCTGCCAATGGAGGCATCAAGTATGTATGACGGTAGGTCGCGTACTCCCCGTCCTCCAAGTGTAGCAATACATCGGTGCCCAACCTGGCGTCAATAACACCCTGGGGAGTGAGCCTATCAGCAGACCGCATATCGTCCAGGGGTGCTGAAGGGACACTCTACTCAGGGAAGCCCATAGTCTGGCAAAGGAAGCGTTTCCCCAAAAACCAGGCCCTACCAACCGGCCCCTCAAACAGGACCCTGTACCAAGAGGCGGCCCATTCTCCGGCAAGCTAAAATCGGAGGTCCCCACCCAAAGGCACCCAGGGCTGCCATGTGATTTGCAGATAACCAATGCATAAGCCGATTAGAAATCGTAGATATGCAAAATAAATCAAAGATGAAAACATGGAGAACTGAGAGTTCTGAATTACCTCTGTCGGCCGCACTGTGTCAAAAAACTATCGTAGGTAGGGGAGAGTCTCCCGGGCCCGCGGCTGGTACTGGCCCTCAAAAACGAGCGAGTAGGGGGTCATGAGGGGCGCCTCCACCTCGAGCTCTGGGGCTAGCGTCGGGAAGTACGCAAAAACCCATAACTGTGGAAAACAGGGCAAAAGCCATCAGAATACAGAATGCTGAGTACAGAATGTGAGTACAGAATGTAAAGTGTGCCGTGCGTACAATGTACAGATAATGAAAAGCAGAAATGTAAATCAAGAGGGCAGAAGGTACCTTCCAGGTTCTCCAGTAGCCACCAACTATGTTCCCCCGTCCGCGGGAGGTCGCGCTTATGTAGCAATAGAGGGTAGCCAAGCCGGCGCCACCCTAGTCATACTGACTGACCTACGAGAGGTCTACCAGGGCACTCAGCAGATATAGCCCAACGGTGTTCCCCCTATCGGCGAATAGAGTGGTCCCGAAGAGGAACATCAAAAACCCTCGGGTGTACTGTGCTATCTCCTCGGGAGTCTCGAGCTCCCTCTGTCTGAAATATGAAGAAAACCAGGTGTACCGGACTCGGCCCGAGGATCGGTCGACCGGTGGGCGAGCTCCCAATAGATAAATCCAGGCAGCCTCCCACTCGCCCATGTCCTCATCATAAGGGATCTCCTAGCCTCCCACGTCGAGGCCTGTCAACACAGCAAAGTCGAATGGGGTCATAGTCATGTCCCCGGTAGCTGAGAAATGAAAGGAATTGGTGGTGTCCCACCACCTCTCCACAAGAGTGCCCATCAACGTCCTGTTAGCGGGATAGCGAGATATCCCAGTACAGAAGGGCCCGAACCCTGCCTGATCAACCCAATCACGGACAGCCTCTGGAAGCTCTGTATACCCCTCTCTCGCAGCAATGGAGCCATATCCCCGTGTAACACGAGAGGACACCTGCATTCACAATGAACACATGTATTCAGTTTCAAAATGAAATGAATAAGCTGCGTGCAAATGAAATGTATGAGCTGTGTGCAAATTAAATCAAATACAATGCTGTGAACTGCGTGTTCAGTATGAGTTGTGCGTTCAGAATTGAAGTGTGTGCTGCGTGTTCACAAACAAATTTGGGCTGTGTGTTCAGATTTCAGAAATAGTGTGTGCTGCGTGTTCACCATCAAATGTGGGTTGCGTGTTCAGAAATTCAAAGTTTGGACTGCGTGTTCAACTCTCAACAAGTGTGTGCTACGTGTTCACAATCAAATATGGGCTGCGTGTTCAACTCTCAACAAGTGTGTGATGCGTGTTCACAATCAAATATGGGCTGCGTGTTCAGAAATTCAAAGTTTGGGCTGCGTGTTCAACTTTCAACAAATATGGGCTACGTGTTCATAAATTCAAAGTTTGGGCTGCGTGTTCAACTCTCAACAAGTGTGTGCTGCGTGTTCACAATCAAATATGGGCTATGTGTTCAGAACAAATGTGTGCTGCGTGTTCACAAACAAATTTGGGCTGTGTGTTCAGATTTCAGAAATAGTGTGTGCTGCGTGTTCACCATCAAATATGAGCTGCGTGTTCAGAAATTCAAAGTTTGGGCTGCGTGTTCAACTTTCAACAAATGTGTGCTGTGTGTTCACAAACAAAGTTTGGGCTGAGTGTTCAACTTTCAACAAATGTGTGCTGCGTGTTCAGAAATTCAAAGTTTGGGCTGAGTGTTCAACTTTCAACAAATATGGGCTGCGTGTTCAGAAATTCAAAGTTTGGGCTGCGTGTTCAACTCTCAACAAATGTGTGCTGCGTGTTCACAATCAAGATATGGGCTGCGTGTTCAAAAATTCAAAGTTTGGGCTGCGTGTTCAACTTTCAACAAATGTGTGCTGCACAATCAAATATGGGCTGTGTGTTCATAATTGAAATGTGTGCTGCGTGTTCACAAACAAATATGAGCTGTGTGTTCAGATTTCAGAGATAGTGTGTGCTGCGTGTTCACTATCAAATATGAGCTGCGTGTTCAGAAATTCAAGTGATTGAGCTGTATGTTCAAGATGCAAACAGAGTACTGTGTTATAGACTAAGCATTCAGAACAAGCTGTGTGCTAGAATGAGCAGAAGTATGGCATGCGAATGTGTTCAGAGCGAGCAAATAAGCATGCGTAGCATAAAATGCACAAAAAATGCAAAATTAAGGCAGGAAATGTAAAAAAGTGAAGTACATACCTCTCGTGCCTGATAAGAGAGATGGGACTCTGGCTCCCGCAATAACAAGTCCACAGGTGCTCGAGCATTAAAGTCGGTAAAATGATAAAAAACCGCCTGAGGGAGGATGTGTGTCGGAGGGTCATACCTCTCATGAATGAATGGCCGAACCCTCGGAGGTAAAGACATGATGTCAGGCTCACCTCCGGCACCTGGAGAACCTCCGTCATGGGGAAAATGACCTGCCATCTCAAGAAATCTGCAAAAATGAGCAAAATGAGCCAAAATTAGAAAAAGTCAACAAAAGTCAACTCTCAGGAAATGAAAAAGTCAACAAAAGTCAACTCCCGAGAAAATCTTCCAAATGTTGAGACAAACTCACCTCAAGTGGTGAAAATAAGAAAAGAAGCTCCGAAATCAAAATTTAATCGGTTCAAAGTGAAGAGAACTGAAAGTTTTCGCGAAACAACTTTGCGTGGGGCGTTAGAAAACGCGTATAGAGCGCAGATCTGAGAGGAAAAATGCTCTAGGAAGGGAGAGGGACTTATTTCGGACTTAGAGTTGTGAGAAAAAAGTGTTTGGCTTTGTATATTTAAAGAAATGAGTGTGAAAGGACAAAATTGCCCCGGATTTGGGCTAGGTGGTCGGCCGGCCACCTTTTCTGGTAGGCCGACCACCCCCTGCACTCAAACCTGGTCGGTGGCCTCCAGTGAACTCCAAACCTGGTCGGTGGTGTTCCCAAGATAGTCTCCAAGGTCTCTGCAAATTTTGGTAGTGATCGGAGTCCCCGGCACCCGAGAAAGTACAAGAAAAGTGCACTTTTCGTCGCGAAATCCCTCCGCGGGAACTTCAACTCCAACTTTCGATGCGCGTTTCATCGTCACTCATCAAGAGCAAAATGTATCCTTTTTGAGCACGTTGTGACCCTTCCGGGAGGTAAACCGGAGGTCGCGATTGAGTCACACTCGTCAAAACTTGCATTTCTTTGCTCGTTGTTTCGTGTCAAACATGCATTCGAGTTTGCACTTATCCTGCATTGTTATGCACGTCACTTGCATTCTCATGCATACCACTTGCATTGTTGTGCACATTTCATGGGTATTGTCATACCCTCATGCTTAACTTGCGTTGATACGCGCGTGTCTCTCGCATTGCGATGCACTTTCCCATCGGTGCCCTGTTTGTCTACGTTCGATATAGCGTTGAACATGTGTTGCTAACTAGGTTGTGCTTGTTAAGTTTCTCTCTTTTGCAGGCACGATATTGTATATACGGTTCATTTGAAGCTGGTGCAACCAGACGAATCGCGCAGGTATTGTATCTTCTCCGTGTGAGACGTGGCGAGAATTGAATAATTCTCCGCATTCTTAAACTGCATGAAATGTAGTTGTTGCTTTGCATTCTTGCTTAAAACTGTTGCGTGTGCGCTTCGTTACAGCTTGCTGCTTTGCATGATCATGAGTTACGTCCGGCTTTGTGCATATCATTTTGCATCTTGCCCCCTGCCTACGGGCATGCCTGCGGGCACATCTTTGTTATCTTGCCTGTTTGTCTAAGTCTTCAGCCTTGTCAAAAATGGGTCGTGTCTGAGCTTTGACATTCACTCCCGTCAATTACGACTTTCGAGTTCTGTCAAAGAGGGGCAACTGTAGACACCCCATTTTTTACCAACCTTAAGACTCAGACGTCACCAATTGAGCGCTCGGTGATATTGCATATTGTGCTCGTTCTAAGGTTGCGGAGTCTCGGCTGCGAGCCTTGCCTCCGGACTTCGGGGCTCTTTTGTGCTTTGCCTCGATTTGCGAACCAGGTCCTGTTTTCTCTGTTTTCTCTTCCCGAAGGGAATGAGAGGTCTCGTAGACCATCTCTCAGTGGCCGTAGGCTACGTTTCGTGGTCGTAGGCCATTTTTTCCCGTTTGGAGCCCAGTTTCCGATTTTCGGAGCCGTCGGCCGTGTGCCTTGGTTCGGGACCGCTTAACTACCTCTGTTTGCTCCAGTTTTTGGAACACACCTTGTTTCCTCCCTTTAGAGGGACACTGTGGAACGGGAGACAACCTTCGTGGTCATACGCCACTTCTGGTGCCTAACGGCCTATTTTCGAGGCCCCGGACTGCGCGTTTTGGCCCCTGAACCTTCGTTTTGCATCCGTCTTGGTCCATTTTTGGTAGGGACCCTATTTTTATTGCTAAGGAGGTGGTAGTATGGTGGGAGGCCACCTTTTCCCCTTGGAAACCAGCTTTCTCTTTTTCTCTCTCCTCTAGTCGATTTTTCTGACAGAAAGCTGGTTTTTCTCACTTTTGAGCCACAATTTCTGGTTTTTCATACCACCATTGTGTTGTGCTCATCTGGGAGGCCACCAATAGGGGTAGGCCGGCCAGTAATTCTTCTTGACCCTTTTAAACCTTGCTAAAAAGCTAGTTTTTCTCTCTCTTGGGTCACATTTTCTGGTTTTCCACTATACAGCTGCGTTGCACTCATCTGAGAGGCCACCTTTCTGGGGTGGCCGGCCAGCATTTCTCCTTGAACCTTTTGACCCCTGGTCAGCCGACGAGGGGGAGTGGCCGGCCAACCACTTGAACTGGTCGGCCTACTTCTTGCTTTTTGCTCTCTCTGAATGCATCACAGCTGTGCCAACTGGGAGGCATTTGGACCATCCTCCATACACGTATGGAGGATATTTGAAGCTTCCAAGAGAAGCTTTAGAGCCTCTCCTCTATAAAGGAGAGGCTTGTCTTCATTTGCAAGGGTTCAACAATTTTGAAGGCTTATACACCTCTCTCTCCCTATATCTTTACACTTGAGCTCCAAAAACCCTAATAGTCTTGGCCATTTGCACACCAACCCTTAGTACAACACCTCCACTAGAGGTTAAAGAACTCCCATCTTGGTCCAGAAGTTGCTGGAAACCTGCTCTTCAAGGGTGAGTCTCTCTTTTTCATTTTCTTGCATTATTTTGCTCCATTGATTAACCTTATTTGTAAGCATTTCTAGACTTTGTCATAAATTGAAAAGTGTCTTATTTTGAGCTCCTCTTGAAGTTTGATTAGGGACACTTTTCTGTTTGAGGCCATCTACCTCCTTGTATGCTCTATCCCTCTTTGTAGGCTTATTTTGCATCATATCTTAGTCCTACTTGTGAGCATTTTCGAGATTTGCCATGAACTAAAAAGAGTTTTATTTTGAGCTTATAAACATGTTTTCTTAAGGTCATTTTCCTGTTGGGGGTCATCTACCCCCTTTCATGCTTTATTTCCTCATGTTTTGAGCTATGCATGTGAGCATTTGCATTGGCCTTGGTTTGGCCTTTTAGCCACTGTGTGTCTTTGAACTTCAAAATCATAGAGGGGTGACCCTCTCACCCCTCATTCTCTTTACTAGCTTTATTGGCCTTCCAAAGGACCCCCATTTTGCATGCTTTGAAGTCTTGTTTCAGGCCCTATTATGTGAGTTTTGAGGTCTGCCTTAGCTCTGTCCAGAGCCCTTTTGGCCATATTTTATGTCTATCATGCATGTGTGGAGCAATCCTCCTTAAGGCCTTTCAAGGGGACCTTTCATTGCATACTTCCTTGAGCCATTTCAGGCCCTTTTTGGTGAGTTTTAGGGCTGTCATAATTGAGTTCCAGAGCTGGTTTTGCTATGCTAACTATCCTTGATGCATGTGTTGAGTAACCCCTTACATGGCCCTCCAAAGGAGCTCATCATTTTTGCATGCATTGGATACATTTCAGTAGTTATTTGGGCATATTTTAGCATATCATGTTCCTATTTTTGGCTGGTTTGGTGACCTCTCTTATGCTTCATGTACATGCCATGTAAACCATGGTTCACCAGCCTATGTTGCACATTGTTTTGGCCCTTCATGTTAACACTTTTTGGCCATGCCTTAAACTGATTTTGTGCTTATTTTGGACTGCCCTAGCTCTATTTTTGGGTTTCATGGTTGAATGATGTTTGTTTTGCACGCTTGTAGTTCAATTCCCATGCTTAACTTTGAGTTTTGAGGTCCATTCCATGCATATACTGAGGTGTGTTCATGTTTTGGGTCCATTTTGCATCATATTTTAGAGCCTATACGAATGCTATATTGCCATGTTTTGCACTCCTTAAATGCGTTTGAGAGTTGGGCTTGTATGCCTCATTTGCCGACCATTGAATGAGCTTCATTTCGTTGCATTCCGAGCCATCATTTTAGGCTATTTTCCCACTATTTCAGACCTGCCTAGGGTCTATTTGGGATTGGTTTTGCCACTGGTGCATTGCTTTGGGTACCTCTAGTGTAACGCACTTCACTAGTTTCGGTACCCGGGCACCCTAGCTTGCATTGTGTGACATGTTTCCATGATTCGGGACCATTGCGCATCATATTTCAGTGCTGGAAATTGCATGTTTGTATGCCATCTTTCATCCCTTGCCATGCTTTGGTAGAATGGCATTTGATGCCTTAGGTTCGGTCCTTGGTATTTGTGCATGTGTGCACGCATTTCGGTTGTCTCATTTTCATCTAATGGCCACTGATGTGAGTGTGGCTGAGGTCCACTCATGTTGGTGTAAGTCCATCATGCATTGTGTATGCCATTTCGATCCATAGCATTGTGTATGCTGAGTTGCATGTTAGAGCATTGTGTATGCCATGTTACATCGAGCATTGTGTATGCTATTTCATAGCATTGCGTATGCTAGGTTGTATGTTAGTCGCATTGTGTATGCCATCTCATTTGCATTGTGTTTGGGATAGGAGCTAGCCCAAGCACGGGAAACGAGGGACGTTTCGTTCTCCGAGTGACGGAACGTGTCTCAATTCCCGGTCGCCGACACTCCGAATAACCCATGATGGAGTTTAGGTCTTGTTGTGTTTATATGTGCATTCATTTCACATTGAGTCGTGCAATTCGACTTCTCGGCCATCATGCATCGAGATGCGTGATTGGTGGTATGAGGATCGAGGACTGCACTCCCTGAAGAGTAGTCATGCATACATATGTGAAAATACTTTGTTGTGCCCCTTTCTTGCTCTCTGTTGCAGCAAATCAGAAATCAGTAGCTTTCTAAAGCCTTGCACAGCATTCTGGCATTAATTGCAAACAGAGGCGAATCGGGGCATCGCGATGGATTTCCGCTCAAGGCAACTCGAGCATGCATCTTTCATCATTCGGAACAGAGCTGAGGTGGTCCATGGATTTGCATGCTAATTTACTTGCTTTCCTAGTTAAAGTGTTAATTAATTAGGGTTTTGTACTTATTCGGACTGTAATTATTATTCGGACTGTATTATTTATTCAGACCCTCCGAGCGAGGGCACAATTGTAATAAGTGTGCGTGCGTGTGATGTATGTCTTCCAACCCCACGTCTTTCTCCCTTTTATTTACCAGCTTATGATGGTTAGATTAGGGCATGTTTCAATTAGCATACTTATGCTTGCATGTTTGCATCATTCATCTGTCTTGCATGCACCGGGCTCGGCGCATCATACTAACTGCATTTGTATTTCAATTCCAAATTGAATACGTGTTAGTTGTAGCATCATCACATGCCATCTTTAGAATAGTCGAGCCTATTGTAATTGCATTCCTGCATGTGTTGCATTAGGCATTTCTGTATAGTTAGGATCATGCATGGATTTCTAACATAGCTTCTGTTTTGGCTTGGAGTACTCGGTAAGTGTTTATGCTTTAGCATTCTTGCATGTGTGTGAGTGACTGCCATGATAGCATGCTTACCATGAGGCTACGTGCTTACGTGGTATACCTGCCTGAATGCCTATGGGTGAAGGTTGGGTTATTTGGATTGGAACAATTCATCAATTGTGAGTTTTAAGCCCACTTGAAAGTGGCAAATCATCTTTTTTTTCTAAGCCCACCTGAGGGTGGCAAAATCTGCATTTTAAGCCTACTTGCGAGTAGCAAACCATTTTCAAAACAAACATGAGATGTGTTGTTCCAATTCAGGCGATCCAGTCTATATTTGTATGCTGTGCGCATCACATAGTAAATCTAGGCTAATAACTGGAATAAGAGCACATAACGTTTTCAAAACTAGATATCATGGTTAATAAAGGCTGATCTTTGATCGGGCGAGCGGGGGTGCTCACGAAGTGACCTTCCCCAATCGTACTCAAGTTCCCGAGCCGAGGCAACTTTGGTGATGACGGACACGTGGCCTTAGGCAAATGAGTCAGGGTTTCCTAAATTCCCCAAAATAAAAGATTTAGGTGGCGACTTTGTATCTGGAAAAGCAGTCCATGTTTGGCACTTCTTTCAAAAAAATCTGTTTTCAAAAAACAATTTCCTGGATCTGGACTCTTTGATGATTCATCGGTCTTGCATTGCACTCTGCGAGATTAGATACAGGACAGTGACTTTTGAGTCCGAACTGTAGTGAGCCCATATGAACAAAACGGGGATTTCCTTCCTAGGACGTTCGAGGACGTCTACAATTATCGACTCAGGTGTATGGCAATATAATGTTTGTTTTGCTTATGTAGTGATAATTTGATTGGCAACAGCAGTACTAGCACGTGTGCATTGTTTGGTGTTTAATTTAATTAATTTTTTTTTTTTTAAGATTGTAAAGTATTAGTTGGTGTGCATTCATTTTTTTTAGATTGCAGAGCACTGATTGGTGTGCATTGATTTATTTGGAATTACAGAGTATAGGCTAGTACGCATTGTTTGATGTTTAATTTTCAATTTAATTTGTTGAGGTCGCATAGCACTTGCTGGTGCGGTTTATTTGGTGTGTAGTAATTTTTTTTTATTTTTTTTTATAGATTATAGAGCGTTAACAACTGTACAAATAGTTTTAATTTGTGTGTTTTGTTTAATGTTTATAATTTTTTCTTAACTTGCTTCTTTTTTTTTTTTGATCGGCAAAAAAAAAACTTTATTGATAAAAGAGCAAAGTATAAGGTACAAAACAATTTACATCAATAAAGAGAGGTGAGTGCAAAAGCATCACGATGAGTAAGATCATCCCAATTATGTTACCACCAAAAAGTTCATCCTATCATTTGCTAGTACCCCCCAAGTTGGTGAGCAACCAACCAAAGTAACGGAACAAAACACAATCAACAAACAGAGAACGACATAGCACTCCTCTGCAACATCAGCACAGCATATCAATTCAATATATCAGTTCAACACAAGCATATCAGTTCATTCCACTTCTCCCTTTTGTCAACCACCAAGACTCTGCAGGCTATTTCTTCTCATACAAAACCTAATTTCCCTTAAATTAGATAGGAAATCCTAAACATTTAAATGATACACCTTGAGGCAGGTATGCTTTTACTATTTTGATTTGCAATATGTTGTTATTTTTATTTCAATTCTGTAGAGCATGTAGTACAAGCAAAATTGTTAGAAGTTCTTTAAGAAGGTTAATATTTCTTTATATTATTTCAGTGTCTTTATCAAATTTCAACATGATGCGTATAAATTACAACTGTATTTTCATCCCAACATAATTTATACCGTGCCTTTAGGCACCGACATCCACTAGTATATATATATTTGGAGCAGTTATGAGCCAATCTTATGGATCAAATTTATTTATCAAAACATCCTACTTGAACTTTTAGTTATAAATTTATTATTCTAAAAATATTTTTTTTAAATACAATTCGACTACTTATACATTTCACATCATATTTTACTACAAATTAATATAAATAAATTAAAAAATAATCAAAATTCATGAACAAAAGTCAAAATTTCTCAACAATTCATCACTTTGATAAATTTATCACTTTTAGTACCAGTACCAAACAATTATTTCACAAATACAATCACTACAAGAAATAACACCTTTGCCGACCAAAAAATTGGTCGCTAAAAGCCCATTTTTAGTCGGCAAAAGTTATCCGCGACCAATTTTTTTGGTCACCAATTGAGGGTCGGCAAAAGTAATTCGCGACCAAAATTTTTGTTGGACGGGAAAAGGTGGATTTGCCGACTAAAATTTTGGTTGCTAAATATATCATTACTGCGACTAATCCATTTTGTCGCTAAAACACTTTGGTTGCGAAAGGTGATATTTTCCCGACCAAATATCTTAGTCCCTAATTGTCACATTTCACGACCAAACAGATTAGTCGCCAAAAGTCGAGGAATCGCCGACTAACAATTTAGTCGCCAAAAGGTAAGGAATTGCCGACCAATGATTTTAGTCGCAAAAGTGTAGAATTTGCCGACCAATTTTTTAGTCGCCAAATCTCTTTCTTTTCTTTTCTTTTTTTTTAGAATAATCAATTTTTGTTTATAAACATTCAATCCAATATCAAACAAAATTCATTCAACCCAACCACAATTAAGAAACAATAACATTTAAAAAAGAAAAAGATTAGGAACAATAATTAACAAATTTCCTTTCTTGTAACTTCACTAAATCATCAAACAATCATTAAATTCCATTTGAAATAAAGAATGTAAACATAATCCGATGTGTTAATGAATGGCTCTTGTAACTTACAATCAAGATTTCCAGTAGATTAGATATTACAGTCATTGCAAGAGCAAGAGCAGAATTCTCCCCAGCAAGCTGCATTTTAGCAATTAAATCATGTTGTCAAACTTGCAACCATTTTTCTATCCTGGAGATTAATGAAACTACTATTTCGGAGCACATTTAGAGTTTTGAGATACTCAATTAGGTGCTTGATCAGATTCTCCACGCACTTTTTTGTAGCTTGAAATCTATGATCACAGTTTTTAAGTACTTGAAATTCACCATTAATCATCGTAAGAACATTTAGAGTTTTGAAATACTCAATTAGGTGCCTAATTAGATTCTCCACGCACTTTTTTGTATCTTGAAATCTATGATCGTGGTTTTTAACTTTTAAGTACTCGAAATTCACCATTAATCATCGTATAACAACAAATCGAACTCTAAAACCTCATCAAATTGGAATTGATGCTTTGGGCCAATACTTCTTTAATTCTCCTTTTGCACGAATCAATTGCATTCAGGGAAAGTGGAGTTCAATATGAAGTTGCATGTTCATAAGATTGGTTATACAAACTTGTCTGACTCATCTAATTTCTCTACTAAGAATACGTACTCAAAAAATAAGAACTACAAAAAGCATATTTAACAAAGCAAGAGAATGTATAAAAGTAAACAGTTGAGTCCAAAGAACCAGTACAAGAAGTTTAGGGCAGATATCTAATTGACTATAAAATTAATTTTTTTTTTTAAAAAAGTACAAAAAATCATTACTTAAACCACCAGATCTGAAGACCACAAAGAAAGCATTCTAACCTGAAGTGCTAAATCCATAGATGCATCAAGCTAGAAGGCAAAATTAGCATCCTTCCCTCGGACTCTTTTGATTGAAGTGTATCGTCCTTCAATTCTAACCAAAGCAGACAGAAGATCATCAATCAAAATCAATTCCTGCATATCAAAAGAACACAACACTGCTAGTAAGTTACTGAATAGATAATGACACGCAACAATATACTTTTATTCAACCATATTTTGCAAAATAAGGTCCAAATAAATTGAATTTTTTATTAAATTTTAAAATTTTCAAAAAGTTGTAGTCAAATAAAGCTAGATAGAAAAAGAATAACAATAATCTATGCATCTAAAACTCTTCTAGGCATGCCTTCAAAACCAAATGGATAGCAACCCCAAGACAGATAAATGAACACACAAGCCTATGGTACACGAAGGATCTCAAGAAGGATAGAAGTTTCATCAAACAATATGTGCTAGTTACAATGATAGCTTTTCAGGCAATGGGCAACCATCAGAACATTATGAAGTGCCACATTCCAAGTGAAGGATCCTAGGAAGGAAAACAAGTTTTGACTAAAACCAACACTTCATGCCCCCATCTTCCCTAAGGAAAAGTAAGTAGGTTCAGCCTAACCGCTTCCTTAAACAAATATTGGATTAAATTCGTTCGATAAAAATTTAAAAAAAAAAAAAAAAAAAAAAAAAAAAAACTCACAAGTCATTAGATGAACAATAAAAGACAATTTGTTGTTTACTATATTTAACAAAAGTCTGAAATAATTCTAGCCTATGTAAAAAACCAAGAATTAATATGCATTTTCATTTTCATTCCCTTAAAAGTGTTTTTCAGTCCTAACCACATTTCACTTTCTTCAAAAAAAAATCAGACATACACAGTTTGTAGGCACGTTGCAACCAAAGAACAACATGATATGTGCATCCACATACACCAACACTTAAGACAATTACAACAATATGGCAATACCATTACCAAAAAAATGGAAAAAGAAAAAAGGCAAAAAAAGGAAGAAAAAAAGAAAAGCACATGGATTACAACAATTGCAACTTAAATGCCTATTGATTGACTAGAGTATTACATGTTGACCAATGTGAACAATAACAATCATTCACCTACTAAAAACTAACAGAAGTTTCAGTCAACAAATCAGTAGAACAACAACACACAACACCAATTTACTACATTATTATTCATAAAATGCCTATAAAGCATACCTGAATGGAAGCATGATAGCAACCTATAGCCTTCTCCATTCCAACACTACTTAGCAAGTAATTAAAGCAACCACATACCAAATCAATAATCTAGTGAACAATAATCAATGATGATAAATATTAGGGGGGGAAAACCAGCATTCGACCTTGGTAACAAACTAAACCCTAGGTTTTTAATTCTTTCAATTTAAACCCAGAATTTTAAATTGGTCCCAACTCAAACCATCGTCCAATTCCATTTATATAACTACTGCAGACAGGATAAGTAAATCTTTCTACCCATCGTCTTAACAATAATTTTGTCAATTTATGTTGCCACAATATCACCATCACCACTCTCCCCTTCTCTAACCCAACCTCAATTTAACAACCCACCACAAGATAGCTCAAATACAAAGAACCTCATCATAATTCTCAATTAACAGTCACATATTATAGCAAGAATCTCCACCACCAAAGTCAAAAGCACAAATCTAGTATACATATGCATGTACAACAATGTATATATATATATATGAAATCAACTACCTATATAGCTCTGTTCACTCTAGTTTCTTGATCTTGCTCAACGATCAAAACCCTAAAAACACCAAATCACAAATTGTTAAGTAAATCAAATAGAAGTCGATGGAAAATTACGATGGAGCTCGAGATGGACAGAGCGAAGACCTACTGTGGGGACATAATTTTTGAATGATAACACGTCGAGGTGCCGGCCGAGGTGCCACTGAAGTGCCAGTCGAGGTGCCACGTGTCCTAGTCATGGAGCCGAGATCTCGGCTACACCGAGGTTATCTACTGAGATACCGGAATCCGGGATAAGCGGATAAGGTACAAGAGTCCTAGAATAAGAGAGGACTTCAGTTTGGGTAAAGATAAAACTCTTAGGGAGTTTATCCGAATCCTACTAGGAGTCCAAGATTAGTAGTAATCCTAAGTCCATTGAAGCTAGGCTTCTATTGGGATTAGGTAAGTGTTGGCTATAAAAGAGAGGCACCCCCATGGGTTTGAGGTATGTCTTTTATGCTATGTCTAGTGAGTTAAGCGCTGTTAGTTATCTTTGAGAAATATTTTATTGATTAGTAGTAATCCTAAGTCCATTGAGCTAGGCTTCTATTGGGATTAGGTAAGTGTTGGCTATAAAAGAGAGGCACCCCCATGGGTTTGAGGTATGTCTTCTATGCTATGTCTAGTGAATTAAGCACTATTAGTTATCTTTGAGAGATATTTTATTGACTTGATCGTCGGAGTGCCCCTGGGTGAACGAACCACCACGGGATTCTTATCTTTCTGTGACAGGTTGTTCGGGCTTAATCTATTCTGCCGGTGTTCTCCAGCTGAGTGCTTGATTGGCAGTGTGGTCGGAAATCAACACCCACAATTTGGCGCCGTCTGTGGGAAAGAAAGAAGAATAGATGGCCAACGACGGACAGAAAGAGAAGGTTGGGGACAACACTCCTAATGGGAGTGAGAAACCTGTAGACCTTGACGTCGAAGAAGAAAACTGTAACGAAGAGACTCGTGATAAGAATCACGTAGAAAATGATGTCAGCCAGGAGGGCGACGTGCTAAAGAAATCAGACCGGAGCGGGTATTATAACGAGGACGACCTCCAGGTATAGAAAGATAGATGCATGCGGAAGGACGACGAGATGAAGGCCATGGTGAACAAATTGGCGGACCTACAAACAGTGGTCAATTTCATGATGCAGAATAGTGTCATGCAGCCACCGTTCCCACTACAAGATACGTCGATTCCAGCGACAAAGGAGGATGCCCGAAAAGATGGGCAGAAAATAGTCCCTACAGTCCCCCAGCACACTAGGACGGAAAAACACTGTCATCGGCCTTCAAGGGAGGTCGGGCGAGGAGAGTCAAGAAGGGAAGAATCGAGGAGGACGCATCGCACCAAGGAAGCCGACTCCAAAGAACATCGGCATGTTCAAGGGCAGAAGTTATGCTTCGATGCAACCAATGGAGGGAAGTCCAAAAGGACCCATAATGAAACTGGAAGTAGTGCACCGAAAAGGCTGAAGTCAAGAGATAGCCGAGCTCCTGGACGGACCAAAGAAGATCTGGAGGATCACCTACAGAGGAAGCAACAAGATGCCCAGGTAACCTCCCCGGTCAAGCCGAGAACGCCGTTCTCGGTAGAATTTGACAAATTCGAAGCACCGAAGAGGTTTAGCATGCCAAGATTCCAGATCTATGACGGTAAGTCGGACCCCAACCTTCACGTCGGCTTGTACCTGAACTCGATGGCATTGTACACCGGGAACGAGTCATTGCTCTGCAAAGTGTTCCCCTCATCCTTTGGAGAAATTGCATCGGACTGGTTTCACAAGTTGCCGAAAGGAACTGTGAAAACCTGGGAGGGCCTGGCCGAGATGTTTATGGCCAGGTTCGTGACAAACAAGCTACAACCATCAAGGGTGGACGCCCTAATGGACCTGAAGATCGGCGAGGATGAAAGCCTTATGGCCTATGCCGAAAGGTATTATGAGGTATTCAATCGAATACCAGGATGTAACCAAGAGGTGGCGGTCGTGTCGTTTAAAAACGGCTTGAAGGATGACTGCCTGTTTCAAAAATCACTAGCAAAGATATTGCCGAAAAGCATGGAGGAGCTGATGGCCAGGATAGAAAAGTATACCAGAGCCGAGGAAGACACGCCGAGGACAAAGGCGTCCAAACAAGAGAAGAGAAATGGTTCGCCAAAGCGAAACCGAGATAACACTGGATATGAGAAAACAAGAGCTTAGCCCAAGTGAGCAGATCCCGGATTCCAGATCACAGAAGACAAGATCTCGGCCTAGATGATTAAGTTCGAGAAGAGAAGAGCTTGGCTTAAATTAAAGAATTTTTATATAAGGTCCACAAAGGAGTATGTGGAAGCCATGCAGAGGGTAGATCCCTTGCCTATAGAGCAATATCGTAGGGATTCTTTTGGCCTTACATGCAAAAGGAAGCTGAAGCCTATGTAAAAAAGCATGAAAAAGCTTTGAAATCCACCTGCAACATGCGACAGAACAGCAATTCGGCTAGGGGCATACCAGCAACAACTTGCTAGGGCTTACAACAAGAAAGTCAGCCCAAGAGAGTTCAAAGTTAGGGACCTCAGCCTAAGAAAGGTTGCCGGCAATGGGGCATAACAGCTGAAGTGCTAGTTTGATTTTTGAAATCTGTGCGATAGGACCGACCAGTCCTATGACGATGTTTCTGATTGAAATATGACGAATAACTTAGACATACTATATGGCAGAGTAAAAACTTTACTTGCATATAATAAAGTTGAACTAAGTTGGGTTAACCTGGACTTGTCATATCGGCAAAATCAGACACAGATATGAGCTAAGTACCTTAGTAAAGAGACCAAGGTTAATAACCTCGGCTAGCCTTTGTTTGAATCTTACATCGGTGACGAGGTCAAAGCCACATGCCTAATAAGAACCCAAGTGGAACTTAAGTTCACATTAGGAGGCAAAGGGCTGAAGAATGATGCTTGGGAGTTAGAATTTCACAAGCTAAGATTGGTTTAGACACTTGTTGAAATTTAAATTTACAAGTTGAAGTTAAACCGAGGACGTGTTTAACACTTGTTGAAATTGAAATTTACAAGTTGAAGTTAAACCGAGGTCATTTTTAACACTTGTTGAAATTGAAATTTACAAGTTGAAGTTAAACCGAGGACGCGTTTAACACTTGTTGAAATTGAAATTTACAAGTTGAAGTTAAACCGATGAGGTGTTTAACACTTGTTGAAATTGAAATTTACAAGTTGATGTTAAACCGAGGTCATGTTTAACACTTGTTGAAATTGAAATTTACAAGTTGAAGTTAAACCGAGGAGGTGTTTAACACTTGTTGAAATTGAAATTTACAAGTTGAAGTTAAACCGAGGTCGTATTTAACACTTGTTGAAATTGAAATTTACAAGTTGAAGTTAAACCGATAAGGTGTTTAACACTCGTTGAAATTAAAATTTACAAGTTGAAGTTAAACCGAGGTCGTGTTTAACACTTGTTGAAATTGAAATTGAAATTTACAAGTTGAAGTTAAACCGAGGAGGTGTTTAACACTTGTTCAAATTGAAACACTTGTTGAAATTGAAATTTACAAGTTGAAGTTAAGCCGAGGAGGTGTTTAACACTTGTTGAAATTGAAATTTACAAGTTGAAGTTAAACCGAGGTCGTGTTTAACACTTGTTGAAATTGAAATTTGCAAGTTGAAGTTAAACCGAGGACGTGTTTAACACTTGTTAAAATTCAAATTTACAAGTTGAAGTTAAACCAATGAGGTGTTTAACACTTGTTGAAATTTAAGTTTACAAGTTGAAGTTAAACCGAGGTCAGGTTTAATGCTTGTTGAAATTTAAGTTTACAAGTTGAAGTTAACCGAGGTTATGATAAAAAAAGATTGGTTTAAACACTTGTTAAAATTTTGAGAAAAATTTACAAGTTAAGCCAAGGTTATGTTAAAAGAAATATCTACATACTTGCCGAGATTACCATGTTGCCAAGACTTGGAAGAAATTTGAAAATAGAAGTCTTGCTAAGAGTGAAGTATCGAGTTGTAAATAACACTTGTGAAAATATTGTAAAAAATATTTTCAAGTGTTAAGCCAAGGCTGAGATTAACCGATTAGTGGGTACAACCGAGGTATTACACCCCGAGGAGATTCCACAATTAAGGTGTATTTTGAAGACATGCAAATTATTTAAAGTATAGAATCATACAAGAGTAAAAAGAAGACACATACAACTACGTTGAAAGAAGAAATTAAAGAATGCATTCAGAAAAGGAAAGAAGGCACTTCGGCCTAATATTGAAGAATGATTGTTTAGATTACAAAAAGGTCGGTGTACGCCGGTGTCAGACGATGGTAGTAAGCAAAGAAGTGCAATGAAAGCCTCACCGGATGGAGAGAGTGAAACTGGTTGCAGAAAGCTTCACAAAAGCAACAATAGAGGATTTGAGAGAGAAAGTTTGAATAAGAATGAAGATGCAGAAGTTAAAAGACGGAGAGAGAGTTGATTTTGATCAAAAACATGAAATGGCAGCAAAATGGCAATTGTGGTGCCTTGGACGACGTGCTTGTCAGACGGCGCACGCAAAAGCGATGCGACTTGATAGCGCGTATCAGGTATGGTCTAGTAGGGGAATGATGCGTGGTAAAAACGGTTGAAATACTATGCGTGCCAGCTCATACGCGTGCTGGAACTCTTGGAGTTCTTGATTCAAATAAAGCAAATACCTCAGCTAGGAGGACGGTATCGGCTGAGAAACTTGAACGAACTTGGTCGTTGGTTCTAAAGCATTGATGAAAGCAGACTATAGGTCTTGGTCATATTGAGCCAACGAGTTCTGACTTCGGCAATAGTTGATGAAGCGAGCTTAGCCGACGTGCTAAATGGAAGAAATGATATAGGTTCCATCACCTCAGGATGCTGAGGTAATAGAACCTAGGGGGTAGTTGTGGGGACATAATTTTTGAATGATAACACGTGGCCGAGGTGTCACTGAAGTACCAGTCGAGGTGCCACGTGTCCTAGTCATGGAGCCGAGATCTCGGCTAGACCGAGGTTATCTACTGAGATACCAGAATCCGGGATAAGCGGATAAGGGACAAGAGTCTTAGAATAGGAGAGGACTTCAGTTTGGGTAAAGATAAGACTCTTATAGAGTTTATCCCAATCCTACTAGGAGTCCAAGATTAGCAGTAATCCTAAGTCCATTGAAGCTAGGCTTCTATTGGGATTAGGTTTGTGTTGACTATAAAAGAGAGGCACCCTCATGGGTCTAAGGTATGTCTTTTATGCTCTGTCTAGTGAGTTAAGAACTATTAGTTATCTTTGAGAGATATCGTCGGAGTGCCCCCGGGTGGACGAACTACCGCGGGATTCTTATCTTTCTGTGACAGGTTATTCGGGCTTAATCTATTCTGCTGTTGTTCTCCAGCTGAGTGCTTGATTGGCAATGTGGTCGGAAATCAACACCCACACCTACAATGAAGCTTGCGATGGAGCTTGATATATAGGGAGAGAAGTTTTTACGCATCGTGTTTTGCAAAAAGTGAACTGGCAATCAAATAGCGTGTATTTGCATTAGGTGAGGTTTTGTAATTTTTCATTATTTGGTCCCTAAAATGCCAATAATATGTATTGACAACCAAAATTATTGGTCTGAAAAAGTTACACAGCATAACAGTAAGATATCAAGAGTCATTTTTGTATTTTTATAAGTAAATTATCATAAGTTTAGATTTGTCTCTAAAAGATTATTTTTTGAGACTAAATCTAATTAGTCCCTAAATATTAGTCTCCAAAAGACTAATTTCTTGTAGTGAGCGAGCTAGAGACAGAGGGGAGATGCCATCCTCGAGTCGCACCCGAGCTAGAGACATTCCTTCGACCAGTAGGGCTGGTACATCTAGAGATGGGGCTGGACTAGTCCCCTCGATTCCCCCGACTTATCATCACGCTGGATGGCCAGATATCCTGACTGAGTTGACGGGATGGCGATACGGGACTTCCTACCCGATTCCGATAGAGCCTCCTATGTCAGATCACCCATACATCAGAGACCCTGACTCACCACCTGTATGCTTTACAGATTTGATTTATCACTCAGATACTTGGACATTCATTCATTCACTGATGACTTACACTTGCATCTGCAGCCTACCACGGAGTATACTGAGGGGTTGCTCGGGTTAGTGGCCTCGCTCGAGGGCATGGTCTTGCGGAGAGAGGCGCAGCTGTCCATCATGGGTGTCTCGGTACTCTTTAGTTTTCTTGCATTTATCATACTTCTGATGACATGCTGAACTTGAACATTTCACTGCATTGATTGACCGACTGTATGCGTAGAGCACATCTGAAACACACCACATCCATGTACTATATTTGCATACATCAACTCCATGTAGCTTTTTTATCTGTGCATCTGATATACATATTTTGGCTGATGCATTCAAATTGCACTCTTTCTTTTCAGATGCCTCCGATATATACCAGGCCACAGGCTGGGCCATCTGGGCCTTCCCGAGGAGCTGGGCCATCTAGGCCTTCTTGAGGAGCTGGGAGAGGGGAGTCGTCTCGCAGACGAGGTGGGCGCAGAGCACATATCATAGAGGAGGAGTCCAGCGAGGAGGAGGAGTCCACGCATCCTCAGTTAGAGACATCCGTCGGCACAGAGGATGACTCTGAGTCCGGTTCCGAGGGCGGAGGTAATGCCGAGGAGGGTTCCGAGGACAGCAGCTCCGATTCAGATAGTGGTGCTGATGGGGATGACGCAGGGGCTATTCCGCAGAAGAGGACGAAGAGGGCCTCTTTTTCTTGTTCTTGAGAGCACAAATGTTCCTGCTTTATTTGCCTTTTTTACTAGTAGTTGTAGCACATTGTACATTATTAGGCAGTTTTATTTTCTGTAAAACTTGTACCCTTGTTGTAAAATGTTGTAACAAAGGAAGCATGATGGAATGAAACAACTTTTGTTCAAAAAGTGTTGCATTTTATGTTCTTGCATCGCATCGCATCGCATCATTTTGCACAAAATGAGATTGAATGGAATTGTGCATTTGAAAATTGCCAAGTCAGGTAGTGAACCAACGCAACAAACAAAGCAACTTAACTTACTAAGAAAGAACAGAACCTTAGCAAGTTTACAACTCGATAAGCAAGACACAACAATGTTGATTAAACCTATAACTCAATAAGCAAGACACAACAATGTTGATTAAACAAAGAGTAACAACTCAATATACACAGCTCGTTAACTCGACAAAACTTAATAACTCGATAAACTAAACAACTCGATAAACAAAACAATAACTCAATAAGCAAAATAACAACTTGATAAGTAGGATTTAACAACAACTCGATAAACAAATGCATTTCGGACGATCTGGGTGACGGAACGCATCCGAAACAGAGGGAAACTCGCACCTTCAACACCCCCAATGCATGGAAATGCTAGGAACTTTCTTCTAGAAGCTAGAACAAGACCAAAGCCACCTTCCTCTCTATGGCCGACCACCTAAGGGAGCTGGCCGACCAGCTTTTTGCATTAGAGGAGAGAGGGGTGGTCGGCCTACCAGAAAAGGTGGCCGGCCGACCACCTAGCTTGGCAGCCACCAAATTTTCGACACGTGTCCCCCGAACAGTGCCTTATCCTCTTTAAAAGCTCCAGCCTTGTGGCTCTTTCATTTCATCTTAGTTTTGCATCAGAATGGAGGCGTTCCTCACCCAAAATCTCACAGCTTGGATTGCTTCTATAGATGGCTCGAAAAAGTTGAACTTCCGGGGCTTCGGCTTGAACGCACTATTCACGCTGGGCCGTACTCCGCTGCATCTTCCTTTCCTCTATGCTGCGGTAAGGTTTTGGAATCCGGTAACACACGTCTTTAGCTTTAGCGGACAATAGATGTGTCCTACTTTCGAGGATTTCCAAGTTTTGATGGAGTCCGAGCGCAACGAGGAAATCTTGCCTCAACTCCGATTCGGCCGCGTCGAAGCCTTTGGACAAATGTGCGGCCTCACTTTGCATGATGCTCGATCATTGATTCATGATGGGGAGCTGGACATCCCAAACTTGGTTTGCCGGTTTTCTGATGCTGGTGACCGCGACGACCATCATTGGCAGGGCTATCGGCAACACGCGCTTTGCCTATGCTTGCTATCTCATTTCTTACTTGCCTCAGGTTCCGGAGGATCCAGTGTCCGGTTGATCGAGGTTGCCCAAGGTTTGAAGGAGGGCAAGAGCTGCATTGCTATGACATTAGCTGAGACATTGGTAGGCTTAGACGCTTTTCATCGCCGGGAGACGGCTAGGCTTGCGGGGAGCCCACTACTATTGTAGGTAATGTTTCCCACCCAATCTCACATATGTATTGCTCACATCACTCGGCCCTCAGGCTCGGTTTTTCTCACAAAGCCTTTTTCTTACTTTTCTCTCATCGTACATCTTTCTATTCTTTATTCTCTTATTTTTCAATCCCTCCCCAGGTGTGGTTGATGGACAAGTTACAGATTGTGGAGTCTTTCCCCACATACTCAGCTCGCGGCTACTTTTTCCGACAACGCTTGGTTGATGCCGTTGATGAGGGGTGGTGGTACAACTGGATGTGCAATTTGTCTGCAAACCGCATCGCTTGGCGCTGCCCTTGGCTCAATCTGCCAGTGATGAGTTACAACCCGTCAACCTGGGATTCAATTGATTGGCATGACACACTGTGTCTTCTATTTTCCGTTCCGGTTCCAGCGCCAATTCGGACATGATCAGACTTGCCCGCCAGAGAGGATAGAGTATCCTGCTGCATTCCCGGTTCGAGGCACACAGCTTGCCCGGTATGCCACAACATGGAGGACTAGAGAGCTCCTAGCCCCTGCTTCCACTTTCAGTTGCACTTTGTCTGATGAGTGCTTGGATTGGCTCAATGAAGAGGCACAAGAAGGGCCCACTTTGGTATCAGAGGCTTCGACCAGCTCTGGGAGGGGGCGCAGGAACACCTGACTTAGCTATGCCCGAATTTATTGCTTTATTAGAACGTTCAAGTTTTCTTTGTGATTGTAATAAAAAACAACTTCAATACGTATGCAAGAGCAGGAGAACTCTGTATTGGAATCAGTGAAATTGAAGGTTGTAGGTACTGAAAATTTTCCGCTTTGGTCCAAAAATGGTCTAAGTTGTAAAAAGATTAATTTTGAACAAAGTCAACTTTTATTAAAACTTTTCGAAACCATTTTCGATATGGATCAGAACTGGACATGTCTGAAATCTGTCACTGAGGTGCACAACCCTGGATCCTAGCAACTGGAAAGTTGCCCCTAGTCTAAAGAGTACTGCGGCACTGCACAGCAACGGAAAGTTGCCCCTAGTCTGAAGAGCACTGCACCGGAGATCATAACCGAACTCTTGAATGTTGAATAGACAAAGATGGCCGAGATGATCAAATGGACAAAGTTGATCGGAGAAAAGTTTATGGCTGAACTTCAGGATGAAGTTGCCTACGTATCCCAAAGATGGGAATCAAGCCTTACGTAGTTCAGGCTGGGGTTCACTCGAGTATTTTCACACTCCTTTTACGCTCTAACTTTTGCCAAGGCCGCCCTTTGCGGGTTTTTAACCTTGCGAGCTCAGTTTTTATAGTTTCAAATTTTTCATGCTCTAACTTTTGCCTAGGTCGCCCTTTCGGGTTTTCGACCTAGCAAGCTTATCAGGGGTAATATTTCTTCAACTTGTCCATATTGATCGGTTGGGAGAACTCTAGGCCATCTAGGTCCATCAAAACCACAGCTCCATCTGACCAAATAGACTTAATGATGTAGGGACCAGTCTAATTGGGTCTGAACTTGCCCCTTGGGTCGTGGATGGGAGCTCGGTTGTCCTTGAGCACCAAATCTCCTTCTTTTAGATTCCTGGACTTAACTTTCTTGTTAAAAACCCTGGCAATTCTGCGCTGATAGCCTTGAACATGGTACAGTGCTTTCAGTCTGCGCTCGTCAAAAAGCATAAGTTATTCAAATCTGCTCTGTTGCCAATCTGCTTCGGCTATCTGATACTCAGCCAACACTCGCAAAGACGGAACCTCAATTTCAATAAGTAGAACGACCTCCATCCCATAAACTAATGAATACGGAGTCGCCCTAGTAGAAGTTCTAATTGAAGTTCGGTACCCCCACAGAGCAAACGACAGCTTGTCTGGCCAATCCTAGTAAGTTTCCACCATCTTCTGCAATATGTGTTTGATATTCTTGTTGGCGGCCTCGACCGCTCCATTTGTTTGCGGCCGGTATGCAGATGACTTATGAAAAGCCACATTGTATTTTTCCAACAAATCAATTACTTCCTTTTTGAAGTGGGAACCATTATCTAAAATGACCTCGTTTGGGACCCCATAACGACAGATGATGTTGTTTCTGATGAATTTTGCAACATGTGACACCTTCAACACCGCATAGGATTGGGCCTCAACCCACTTCGTGAAATAATCTATCGCGACCAGGATGAACTCATGCCCATTAGACCCCTTCGGGGTAACAGCCCCGATCACATCGATTCCCCAAACTGAAAATGGCCATGCTGAAGTCATATTGTACAGCTTCGACGGCGGGATGTTCATGCGGTTTGCATGGATCTGGCATTTGTGGCATCGCCGAACAAAGCCGATACAATCCTCCTCCATGGTGGACCAGTAGTAACCCAGTCTGAGGATTTTCCGTGCCAGCATTACCCCATTCATATGCGCACTGCATTCCCCTCCATGGATGGCCTCCATCAGGCGTTTTGATTCTTCAGCTTCAACGCATAGCTTATGCATTCCCAGATGGCCTCTCTTATACAATTTACCTCCACAGATGATGAACTGAACGACCATTCTTCTGATTGCCCTTTTATCCTTGGTATTTGCCCCTGGTGGATACGCATCTTTCTCTAAGAAATTCCAAATATCGTAATACCAGGGGTTCTCATCTTGAACCTCATCTATAGCAGCAATTGACTCGTAAGCCGACACAAATTTTTGGTCGATAATGACTGGACGCATCCGGACTCCAAATGGGATGTCTATCATGGAAGATAGAGTTGCTAGTGAATCTGCGAACCTGTTGTTTTCTCTTAACAGATGAGCGAGGTTTAACTTCTCAAACCGAGGAATTAACAAATCCAAGGTTTGGTGATAAATAATCATCTTTTCTTCTTTGACTTTCCAATCTCCTTTCGCTTGAGATACAACAAGATTTGAGTCCCCGATGACGTCCAACCGTTTTGCTCCTAGTTCCAGGGCTGCTTCTAGATCGGCAATGCATGCCTCATATTCTGCTTCGTTGTTCGAGACTTTGAACCGGAGTTTGAAGGCTAGAGGGATACAGGAATTGTCGGGTGCTATCAGCAACATTCCTATCCCATACCCGTACTGGTTGGACGCTCCGTCAAAATACATCGTCCAAAACTCGTCGTCGATATGCAAAATGGCCTCATCTGGGAATAAGTACTCAACTGCTTCACCCCCTTCCACTAGATGATCGGCTAAGAACTCTGTTACTGCTCTTCCCTTGACTGACTTGCGCGTCACATATTTTAGATCAAATTCAGAAAGCAACAGCAACCAACGAGCTAGCCTACCCGTAAGTGCCAATTTCTCGAAGAGATATTTGATGGGATCTAATCTTGAAACCAACATTACAGAGTGAGCTAACAGGTAGTGCCGCAGCTTCCTGGTAGCCCATACCAAGGCTAAGCAAGCCTTCTCCAATGGTGTGTAACGAGTCTCATACTCTAGCATCTTCTTGCTCAGATAGTAGATGGCCCTCTCCACTTTCTCCTCTGATTCCTGCGCGAGCATGCAGCCCATTGTGGTCTCAGTTACTGAAAGGTACAATATCAACGGTCTCTCCGGCTCTGGTGGTGACAACACGGGTGGGTTCTGTAAATATTCCTTGATCTGTTCAAAAGCAGCTTGGCATCGGCCGTCCCACTGGAATTTCTTTCCTTTCTTCAGGAGACCAAAAAAAACTTTACCCAGAAAGCCTCGCACCTCCTTTTCAGTCCTTGGTGGTAGCATTTCTAAGATGGCCTTCATTTTGGAAGGGTCGACTTCGATACCTCTCTGTGTAATCAGAAACCCTAGCTTTTTTCCTGCTGTCACACCGAACGTACACTTCTGAGGATTCAGCCGCAATCGAAATTCTCTGATCCTTTGAAAGAACTTTCGCAAGGTGGTGTAGTGGCCGTCTCTTTCTTTGGACTTGACAATCATGTCGTCCACATACACCTCAACCTCTTTGTGGATCATGTCGTGCAATATTGTGGTCGCGACCCGTTGATATGTAGCTCCAACGTTCTTTAGCCCAAATGGCATCACTCTGTAGCAGTAGGTCCCCCACGGGGTGGTGAATGCAGTCTTTTCCCGGTCTGCAGGTGCCATCACTATCTGATTATAGCCTGAGAAGCCATCCATGAACGAAAGCAAAGCATGCCCCACTGTGAAGTCCACCAACTCATTAATATGGAGCAAGGGAAAGTTGTCCTTCGGACTGGCTCTGTTCAAGTCCCTGAAATCCATGCATACCTGGATCCTGCCATCCTTCTTCGGCACTGGAACAATGTTGGCCAACCAAGTCGGGTATTCGGATACCAGTAGGAAACCTGCGTCAATTTGCTTGGTGACTTCTTCCTTAATCTTGAGGGCCCAGTCTGGGCGGATCCTTCTAAGTTTTTGTTTAACGGGTCGGACCTCGGGGTCAAGAGGGATCCGGTGCTGTATGATCTCAGGATCGATTCCAGGCATGTCTTCGTAGGACCACGGGAAAACGTCTTTGAAATCTTTTAATAAAGCGACTAAGCGCTTGCATTCCTCTGAAGACAACATGGACCCGATCTGGACTAGCCACGGGTCCTTCTCAGTACCAATATTCACAGTAGTGATTTCATCCATTAAGGGTTTAACAAATCTTTCCTGCTCTTGTTCAATTAAGCGTTGCAAAACCGGAGGAATTTCTTCCTCGTCGTTTTCATCAAAATTTTGAAAGTCTGAGTTAATGCAATAAATCAAGGGCACAGAAAAGCACTCAGAAACCACTGCCACATCATTCTCATTAAGCACATCCAAATCGTCCGATTCTTCGGTTACAACAGACTCAAAAAAGAAAGAAAAAGATGACCTAGACAGGACTGTGGTATCCGGGTTATCATCCCCAGGAATACCGGACTCAGACTCAGTCGAGCTGGAACCTGATTCCGACTCAACAGATTCGGAGGAATCAGATTCCGGCTCACTACCTGATCCGGTGCTGCTTGACAAAAATCCCTCTTCATACTGCCAAATGAGAGAGGGTGCGATAGATGCATCCAAAATATTTGCTGGTAGGCCCGCAGCCGTTCCATTTCTGATCACGCATACCGAGAAGTTATCCCCCAAGCACTTTTGTTCGATCAGGGGATCTGAAAGTAGACACGCCAGCGCTACTCCCATTTCACTTTCGGCATCCTCAGACTCCACTTTCTTGCTCTGCTTAACCTCAGCTAATGGGTCTTTCTGCTTTTCGGCAACGTCATCCCCGGATAACTGTAGGTTAAAGAAAATCTCAAAACCTGGCACGCGTTTCATCTCCGCGTTCAGCCACGGCTCTAGGAAGCCACAAAACAGAAAGTCCTCCCCCTCCCGGACGAAGTGTCCGTTTAGGGTACCCTGAATGGGCCGGTGAATTAAGTCAAAAGGCTTCCCCACCTTCTTCGCTCTAGCCCTCCCAGCCATCTCCTTACCCTTCCTTGTCCAATCATCTTTGGTGGGCAAATAACCCAAGCCAAATGTATGTGGGTTGTGTGGCACCTCGGCCAATATTGCGACGCCCTTCCGGCCGCTCTTTCCCAATCCCATCCCGAGGATGTGTTGAAGCTTGTTCATGAGGTATACTGATTGAGCATTGACATACACCCCCTCATTAACAGCTAAGATGTTCTGCACGACCCGGGCCTCAACTAGGGTAAAACCGGATAAGAACATATCCTCCTTACCGTGCGTAATTTCCAAAACTGGCGTAGATACTTCCGGCGGTGGATGGATCGATGAATTCCCAAAAACAATGGCTACCCCCTTCCCATGGGGGTATTTCACCATCTGATACAAGGTGGACGAAACTACCTTCACCTGGTACAGCCACGGCCGCCCCAAGAGCATATTGAAAGTTGTAGGAACTTCTAAGACGTGGAAGTCTACCTCATGCTGTCTCGACCCAACCTTGGTCTGAATTCTCACTATCCCCATTACTTCTCTGCTTGTGTTGTCATATGCCCGAATCACCTAGGCTGTCGGCACAAAATCTGCAGTCTTTAAACCGATTGCATATGCAGTCCTTGCTGGGCACACATTGATGGTGGACCCTGTGTCGACAAGCACTATGGGTATCCATTTGTTTCTTCACTCCACAAAAATGTAGAGTGGCTTGTTATGGTTCGCGCCCTCAGGTGGCAATTCTTTGTCGGAGAAAGTCAACATCAGGGTAGCCCCTCCCGGAAAAACTAAGCCCACCAGCTGCTCGGGCGTGGTGTCTATTGAGAGCTTGGCCTTGTCCATGGCCGATAAGACAGCTTGTCGATGCACTCGAGATGCCATAAGCAGTCCCCAGATGGAGATGTCTGCCTGTATCTTTTTCAACTACTTCAGTACAACCTCTTCTTTGAGTTGCTTCTCTTTCTGTTTCTCCGCCTCCTTATCTTTTCCAGATGCCTCTGGCTGGTCTAGGTGTGGAGGCTTGAAATACCGCCCGCTCCTGGTCATATGATCGACTTCGCCGATATACCAGGTATCATCTGGCTGATTGCTCCCCCAATCCTCATCCGTGTGGGCAAGACATAAATCATCGTCCTCTCACCACATTCCATCGGCAGCCAACAGACACCTGTCTGGCTCCGGTACAATTGCACCCGCAGTACTCTCCGTCCACATGCTCGCATCATTCTCTATCCTCGTTCACACAACACTTTTAGTCCCCTCAGGGCCCTTAACTTTCCTGATTCTCTCAGAATCCTCAAACCTTTCTTGTTCCAACTGCGTCAGTACAGCTGGCTGTTCAACAATTCCCGTATTCACAATGCCCAAGTCTTGAGCGAAATTCTTAGCACCGGCGCTCTCCGGTGATTCATTTTGATTTTCGGCCCTTTCGGCCACAACTGATATTCTTGCCCCTGTCGGGCCCCGTTCCAACTGAGCTTCATCGACAACGTCTGGCAGGTCATCAAGCCACCCGGTGACCTCTGCTGACTCCTCAAAATCTGACCAGTTGACTACCATGCCTTCTGGCTCTTGTTCATTAAAAAATTGGAGGTTAGCAAAGTCCTCTTCCACAGTTGCCAGGTCATTTATCCTCTGACCAGATTCATCCCCCTGTATCATACAAAGCTCTGCCCCTGCCGGCAATTCAAAGTTCGGCCCAACCTGGCCCACTGATAGAATGTAGTCACTCGGACTGTATACTTCCTTAGCAAAACTCCCAGATTCCTCAGATCCTGGCTCGACAATCCCATTCTCCCCTGGAATCTCCCATGTTCTGTCTTCGACAGTCACCACCAATGGTTCGGGTTAGGCTCTGGAGATGTCCAACATGCACAAGTCAGTGCAGTCAGGAAGGAGCAACTCCGGCTTGGGTAGGTGGGTTGGGGTAATATATATGCTGGGATCGTAAGACACGACCCCAGTCTGGATAAAGTTGATTCTTTTGGGAGGTGGAGCTTGGTTGTGCGGTGGGAGAGGGTTTGTTGTGACATTGGGTTTTTTTAGAGGCACAATCATCTACTTGTCAACGAGATCTTGAATCTCATGACGCAATCTAAAACATTGGTCAGTGTCGTGACCATGTTGTTGGTGATATGCGCAGTATTTTGTTGGGTTAAGAGAGGGAGGGAGTGGATTTGGCAATGGCCTCGGCTCCATGGGCATTAAGTGCCCTTTCTTGATTAATACCCCTAGAGCCTTGGACAGGAGCATATACAGTGGGGTGAAGGCTCTCTGGCCTCGAGGTTAGAATTTGGTGGTTTGTGTGTTGCTTCCGGACGCGCCGGAGAAAGGTGTAGCTGCCATGGGTCTTAGAGGGGGGATGGTTGTGACCATGCTTACCTTCGAAGCTCTAGCATTTGCGGCATTGCTGGTGCCTGTGTTGTTGTTGCGGTTGAAGGTTCTTCGGGGTTGCTCTCTATCTTGGTCAATCAGACCTTGTTTCATAGCATCCTCTATTTGTACCCCCATCTTGTGCAAATTTGAAAAGGTAGGGAAGGGGAGCACAATCATTTTCTACATCAATTTTGGCTGGAGATTGCGCACAATCATCCGAATTTGATCTTTATCTGTAGGCCATAGGGTCATCATTGAAGCCTTCGCCCTCCACCAAGCCACAAAATCTAAAAAGCTCTCCTTAGGCTCCTGCCTTGTTGTCTCAAGATCACGGGTTGTAATCTCGATTTGAGTGTTATAGGAGTACTGTACAATGAGAGCCTCGGCCATCTCATCCCAGTTCCGCTTAAGATCATCTTCTAATTTTGCATACCAGATAGTGGCCACACCTGACAAGGTCTAGCCGAATAGTGAAAGCTTCTGTGGTCTGGTGAGGCCCATTGGTCGCAGTATATCTGAGAACAACCGAAGATGGACCATGGGATCCCCGGATCCGTCAAAGCGGTCGATTTGTGGCATCTTGTACCTATCTGGCAGCGTCACAGCCACATCGGTATATCCGTCCTCGATGTCTGCGATGGACTTCACCTCCTGGGATTTCTTGAACAACTTCTCGAGCTTGCTCAATTTCAATGCTGTATGGTCTACCTCGAACTCAAAGGGAGAGTCCGGTTGATTGACAAGCGTAGGTGCCTTGGATAACTGTGGTAGAATCGGGGGCGGAGCCGGCCCCATCGGGATGTTCGTATCTCCCTGGACATTTGGTGCCTCCCCGGGTGCTGGAACTCCTGGTGAGGGAGGAGCTGGGTGTGAAGCAGATGCCTCGGTTTGTTGTTGCAACCTGGCAATTAACTCTGCCTGCTGGGCTATGATCTCGGCTTGTTGTTTGGCAAACTCATCCCGGCGAACAACGTCCTGCTGCATGGCTCTCATGGTCTCCTGCACCTGGCACATCATTTCTTCAACTCCTATCGGTCCCGCCATACTGCCCTGATCTATCTGAACTACTAGCAGGTCTATCTCTATAGCAACAATTGAGATCTCAGTCTGACTGTTCACTGATGGGGTAATCTACTGCTCTAGCAACCTCTGCTCAGATACACTGCGTCTTCTCGACCTCCATCTGATAACCGGGGGTAGGGAATGATACACTGGTTATCCGTCGACCAGATCCTCAGATCGATGGAGTCGGCGACCTCTTGTCCAGAGTGCTTGGGGAATATCTGTTTGGTCTGAAGCAATTGTGCTAAACTACCGTAGCAAAAAGATAAATAAAGCAATAATAAGGAAATAAACGAGCAGACAAACGGACAGCATAACAGCGTAAATAAACACAACACACAGTCGGGTATAATTAACACGCAATTGATACACTGTTCTCAAAGACTAATCATTATTCCCATATCACTGTCCCCGAAGCTGAATCTGATACCCGCAGATAACTGATTTCGAAAATACTGAACTGGTGCCCGCAGGCCTGATACCCAAAATATTGATCTAGCGCCGCAGGCCTGATGCCCAAACTTGTAAACTGATACATGCATTCGTATAGAGACGCACTCTAAAAGCACATAACAAATAAGTGAGAGCCAAAAAAAAAACACCCTTATGTTAGGGTAAGGTTTTCCTGTCCTATTTTGTCAGGAGCTAGGGTTTCACTACGCACGCAGCGGTTTCAAACAACCTATAAACGGGTAAGCAACCTTCCTAGTTTGTAATGGTCACTATGGATTCCGAATATGCACTAGGTCCAATGGTCAAAAAGGGTGCCCCGGTAAAACCGGGGTTTGTGTTCCCGTCGTGGCAGAGCCCGCAACCGGTTAGCCTCATGGCACGCTTCGCAAAGTGAGCCTCCGGCAAACCGTTCAGGAATAACATACGGCAAACACGGTGTCCTAGGTGCACCAATGCAAATGCAATGCAAAGAAACACGTAAGTGTAATCAAAACCAGATATCATGAGTTCGAGTCAAATTCTCCAAACTCCCTAGTAGAGTCGCCAGAAACCGTAGACGTTCCCGAACGTCCCGGGAGGGAAATCCCCCCCGTTTTGTTCATATGGGCTCACTACAGTTCGGACTCAAAAGTCGCGGTCCTGTATCTAGTCTCGCAGAGTGCAATGCAAGACCGATGAATCATCAAAGGGTCCAGATCCGGCAAATCGTTTTTGAAAATAGATTTTTTTGAAAGAAGTGCCAAACATGGACTGCTTTGCCAGATATACAGTCGCCACCTAAATATTTTATTTTGGGGAATTCAGGAAACCCTGACTCATTTGCCTAAGGCCACGTGTTCGTCATCACCAAAGTTGCCTCGGCTTGGGAACTTGGGTACGATTGGGGAAGGTCGCTTCGTGAGCACCCCCGCTCACCCGATCAAAGATCGGCCTCTACTAACCATGATATCTAGTTTTGAAAACGTTATGTGCTCTTATTCCGGTTATTAGCCTAGATTTACTATGTGATGCGCACAACATACAAATATAGATCGGATCGCCTGAATTGGAACAACACATCTCATGTTTGTTTTGAAAATGGTTTGCTACTCGCAAGTAGGCTTAAAATGCAGATTTTGCCACCCTCGGGTGGGCTTAGAAAACAAGATGATTTGCCACTCTCAAGTGGGCTTAAAACTCACAATTGATGAATTGTTCCAATCCAAATAACCCAACCTTCACCCACAGGCATTCAGGCAGGTATACCACGTAAGCACGTAGCCTCATGGTAAGCATGCTATCATGGCAGTCACTCACACACATGCAAGGATGCTAAAGCATAAACACTTACCGAGTACTCCAAGCCAAAACAGAAGCTATGTTAGAAATCCATGCATGATCCTAACTATACAGAAATGCCTAATGCAACACATGCAGGAATGCAATTACAATAGGCTCGACTATTCTAAAGATGGCATGTGATGATGCTACAACTAACACGTATTCAATTTGGAATTGAATACAAATGCAGTTAGTATGATGCGCCGAGCCCGGTGCATGCAAGACAGATGAATGATGCAAACATGCAAGCATAAGTATGCTAATTGAAACATGCCCTAATCTAACCATCATAAGCTGGTAAATAAAAGGGAGAAAGACGTAGGGTTGGAAGACATACTTCACACACACGCACACTTATTACAATTGTGCCCTTGCTCGGAGGGTCCGAATAAATAATACAGTCCGAATAATAATTACAGTCCGAATAAGTACAAAACCCTAATTAATTAACACTTTAACTAGGAAAGCAAGTAAATTAGCATGCAAATCCATGGACCGCCTCAGCTCTGTTCCGAATGATGAAAGATGCATGCTCGAGTTGCCTTGCGCGGAAATCCATTGCGATGCCCCGATTCGTCTCTGTCTGCAATTAATGCCGGAATGCTGTGCAAGGCTTTAGAAAGCTGCTGATTTCTAATTTGCTGCAATAGAGAGCAAGAAAGGGGCATAACAAAGTATTTTCACATATGTATGCATGACTACTCTTCAAGGAGTGTAGTCTTTGATCCTCATGCCACCAATCACGCATCTCGATGCATGATGGCCGAGGAGTCGAATTGCACGACTCGATGTGAAATGAATGCACATATAAACACAATAAGACCTAAACTCCATCATGGGTTATCTAGAGTGTCGGTGACCGAAAATTGAGACACCTTCCGTCACTCGGAGTATGAAACGTCCCTCGTTTCCCGTGCTTGGGCTAACTCCTATCCCAAACACAATGCAAATGAGATGGCATACACAATGCGACTAACATACAACCTAGCGTACGCAATTCTATGAAATGGCATACACAATGCTCGATATAACATGGCATACACAATGCTCCAACATGCAACTCAGCATACACAATGTTATGGACCAAAATGGCATACACAATGCACGATGGACTTAAACCAACATGAGTGGACCTCAGCCACACTCACATCAGTGGCCATTAGATGAAAATGAGACAACCGAAATACGTGCACACATGCACAAATACCAAGGACCGAACCTAAGGCATCAAATGCCACTCTACCAAAGCATGGCAAGGGATGAAAGATGGCATACAAACATACAATTTTCAGCACTGAAATATGATGCGCAATGGTCCCGAATCATGGAAAAATGTCACACAATGCAAGCTAGGGGGCCCGGGTACTGAAACTAGTGAAGTGCGTTATACTAGAGGTACCCAAAGCAATGCACCAGTGGCAAAACCAATCCCAAATAGACCCTAGGCAGGTCTGAAACAGTGGGAAAATAGCCTAAAATGATGGCTCAGAATGCAACGAAATGAAGCTCATTCAATGGTCGGCAAATGAGGCATACATGCCCGACTCTCAAACGCATTTAAGGAGTGCAAAACATGGCAATATAGCATTCATATAGACTCTGAAATATGATGCAAAATGGACCCAAAACATGAACACACCTCAGTATATGCATGGAATGGACCTCAAAACTCAAAGTTAAGCATGGGTATTGAACTACAAGCGTGCAAAACAAACATCATTCAACCATGAAACTGGAAAAAAGAGCTAGGGCAGTCCAAAATAAGCACAAAATCAGTTTAAGGTATAGTCAAAAAGTGCTAACATGAAGGGCCAAAACAATGTGCAGCATAGGCTGGTGAACCATGGTTTACATGGCATGTACATGAAGCATAAGAGAGGTCACCAAACCAGCCAAAAATAGGAACATGATATGCTAAAATATGCCCAAATAACCACTGAAATGTATCCAATGCATGCAAAAATGATGAGCTCCTTTGGAGGGCCATGCAAGGGGTTACTCAACACATGCATCAAGGACACTTAGCATAGCAAAACCAGCTCTGGAACTCAATTATGACAGCCCTAAAACTCACCAAAAAGGGCCTGAAATAGCTCAAGGAAGTATGCAATGAAAGGTCCCCTTGAAAGGCCTTAAGGAGGATTGCTCCACACATGCATGATAGACATAAAATATGGCCAAAAGGGCTCTGGACAGAGCTAAGGCAGACCTCAAAACTCACATAATAGGGCCTGAAACAAGACTTCAAAGCATGCAAAATGGGGGTCCTTTGGAAGGCCAATAAAGCTAGTAAAGAGAATGAGGGGTGAGAGGGTCACCCCTCTATGATTTTGAAGTTCAAAGACACATCTAAGCCACTGAAAATCTGCTGGATTTCAGTGGCTAAAAGGCCAAACCAAGGCCAATGCAAATTCTCACATGCATAGCTCAAAACATGAGGAAATAAAGCATGAAAGGGGGTAGATGACCCCCAACAGGAAAATGACATTAAGAAAACATGTTTATAAGCTCAAAATAAAACTCTTTTTAGTTCATGACAAATCTCGAAAATGCTCACAAGTAGGACTAAGATATGATGTAAAATAAGCCTACAAAGAGGGATAGAGCATACAAGGAGGTAGATGGCCTCAAACAGAAAAGTGTCCTTAATCAAACTTCAAGAGGAGCTCAAAAGAAGACACTTTTCAGTTTATGACAAAGTCTAGAAATGCTTACAAATAAGGCTAATCAATGGAGCAAAATAATGCAAGAAAATGGGAAAGAGAGACTCACCCTTGAAGAGCAGATTTCCAGCAACTTCTGGACCAAGATGGGAGTTCTTTAACCTCTGAAAATCAGCTCCAAGATGCTTGGATGGATGGTGGAGGTGTTGTACTAAGGGTTGGTGTGCAAATGGCCAAGACTATTAGGGTTTTTGGAGCTCTAGTGTAAAGATATAGGGAGAGAGAGGTGTATAAGCCTTCAAAATTGTTGAACCCTTGCAAATGAAGACAAGCCTCTCCTTTATAGAGGAGAGGCTCTAAAGCCTCTCTTGGAAGCTTCAAATATCCTCCATACACACGTGTGGAGGATGGTCCAAATGCCTCCCAGCTGGCACAGCTGTAATGCATTCACAGAAAGCAAAAAGCAAGAAGCAGGTCGACCAGTTCAAGTGGTCGGCCAGCCACTCCCCCTGTCGGCTGACCAGGGGTCAAAAGGTTCAAGGAGAAATGCTGGTCGGCCACCCTAGAAAGGTGGCCTCCCAGATGAGTGCAACACAGCTGTATGGTGGAAAACTAGAAAATGTGACCCAAGAGAGAGAAAAACCAGCTTTTTAGCAAGGTTCAAAAGGGTCAAGAAGAATTACTAGTCGGCCTACCCATATTGGTGGCCTCCCAGATGAGCACAACACAATGGTGGTATGAAAAACCAGAAATTGTGGCTCAAAAGTGAGAAAAACCAACTTTCTGTCAGAAAAATCGGCTGGAGGAGGGAGAAAAAGAGAAAGCTAGTTTCCAAGGGGAAAAGGTGGCCTCCCACCATACTACCACCTCCCTAGCAATGAAAATAGGACCCCTACCAAAAATGGACCAAGACGGATGCAAAACGAAGGTTCGGGGGCCAAAACGCGCAGTCTGGGACCCCGAAAACAGGCTGTTAGGCATCGGAAGTGGCGTATGACCACGAAGGTGGTCTCCCGGGCCACAGTGTCCCTCTAAAGGGAGGAAACAAGGTGTGTGCGAAAAACCGGAGCAAACAGAGGTAGTTAAGCAGTCCCGAACCGAGGCACACGGCCGACGGCTCCGAAAACCGAAAACTAGGCTCCAAAAAGGAAAAAATGGCCTACGACCACGAAACGTAGCCTACGGCCACTGAGAGATGGTCTACGAGACCTCTCCCTCCCTGCGGGAAGAGAAAACAGGACTTGGTTCACAAATCGAGGCAAAGCACAAAAGAGCCCCGAAGTCTGGAGGCAAGGCTCGCAGCCGAGACTCCGCAACCTCAGAACGAGCACAATATGCAACATCACCGAGCGCTTAGTTGGTGACATCTGAGTCTTAACGTAGGTCAAAAATGGGGTGTCTACAATAATATATCTACAAGAGGCAAAGGAGACTTAGGCAAAATACCATATAATAGAGAAGAAAGAAGAGAACAAAGAGAGAGAAGAAGAAGGGTTCAACATAGGAGTTGGAAGATTGAAGAAATTGAAAGAAGAATAAAAGAATTAGCTCAAGGTAAGTGGAAATCACCTAAATACCTCTCAATCTTCCTTCAATTGAGTAAAAAAAGGTCTAAAATGAAACTTTGACACTAATGGAGATTAGGGTTTATGAGTTATGAATTTGATTGAACAAATCTCATGGAAGTGAACATGTAATCTTTACATTTTGTTTGATTGTGAGTTGGTTCCTTTATTTTGAGTTTGATTTGAGTTGGATTCAAGGAAATTACTAAATCATCCTATTTCCTGCATGCTTTGGACTCATATATATGTATGAATATATATGAAAAGATGAAAGATATTGAAGGAATGAAAGCAAAATGGAAAGTAGGGTTTTATATATCAAATAAAGGGAGGTTTGGATCTATGTAAGTTTGAGCTTCATATTTCTTGTGTTCATATGATTATGATTTTGAAGTGATGTTACTTGATTTGTGCCTTAGAAATGCCCTTAGTAAGCTTGTTTTTGTTGCATTTTCGGATTGCACAGCAGAGCCCAAGATCGCACGTACGGGGTCCATGGCCGCACATGCGGAATGCCTAACCGTACGTGCGGAAAACATGGAAGGCAAATGTTGGCTTTTGAAATAAATGCACGTGTGGCACACCTCTCTGTACGTGCGGTGAGGGACCTCCGCATATGCGGGAAGAGAGGAAAAATTATGTTGCTTTCTAACATCCCTTTTGACCTTCTGAACCTGTTAATTTGTATATTTTATACCCCCAAAATGCATAAAAATGAATAGAAAGTGAACGAAACGAAAGAAAGATAAAAGACAAGAAGCTAAGAAATGAATGCATTACTTATCAATTTATGTGTGGGATGAGTAGGTCATTTGCCGGAAGGGACTACTACATGACCGGATCACTGTGAGTAATAGTATTGTAAATATATGTTCACTTGTATTTATTTTGATACGTTAATGTGTGGTTCTCTAAAGTTATGTTTTATTCGAATGAATGAACTACAAGAATTGAAAAATGGAATGTTGGTATGAGATGTGAATTATTTGTTGGAGAATTTTCACAATGATTTTTAAAAGGTATAGTTTAATTTTTGGGTGTTTTCAAAACCTTCCTTGTTGTTCTTTGGAAAGCATTAAATAAGCTTGGAGACTTTGTCCCACAACGGAAAAAGAGAAAAACATGGAGCACTTAATAAAGTGCTACATGGAATATTCCTTTGAATATGGAATTGTGAGGTGAAAGCTAGTGTGCATGCACCCACACTGCAAGGATGGTGCTTCGCACCATTCGCACACGCACACCCGCGTGTGCGCCTGGCGTAGGTAGTGGGCAGTGTGGCATTTGATGGCGCACTTTGCACTTAGCACGGGCACTATGAGGGCGGTTTTTTATTTGCATCGGATAGGTTGGAGTGATGACGTGGCATAGGTGACGTGGAATACAGTCAGCTCCACGTGGCAGTGACGTGTCGTCCGTTGGCAATGATTCAACCAAAACGGTTGTGTGTCCGATCGGGAGTGGGTTGATCATAGTCGTTGATTGGAGATGCGCGCGATCGTATTGATAAGATGACACCCGATCGCGATCAGGTGTGATTAGTCAAGGCGTCTATTCGGTGTGAGAATGATCTGCATCGTAGATCGTCGATCCAACGGTCAGATCTGATCAAATGCGATCAAGGGACATGACTATTCGATCAGGTGCATTAAGTCCTATAAATAGACTACGAAATCAGCCATTTCGTTCCATCCAAAAATTCAGAATTCATTCCTGCAATTCTCTCTCTCTCTCTCTCTCCCCCTCTTGATTTAGGGTTTTCAATCAAGAGTTTCTTAAGCAAATTTCTTCTTTTCTTATTAGTAATCAAGTTCTGTAGATCTGATTATCAATGTCTTGGTTTTCTTGATTATATCAAGAGTATTCTGATCTACTGTCATCAGTGCAGACCCCGGTAGATTTGATCTTTAGATCAGGCTTCATTGTATCTTGGAAGCAAATTTGTTGTAAACCCCTTCACACCTTTTGGTAGGTACAAATATTGTCTTTAGGAAAGCGACTAAGTAACACGACTTGAAGTATTAAATTTCTATTCTACATAGACACAATCATCGCCAAATTTTGAAGACTTGAAGACCACTAATTGAAGAATTCAAGACGATTTGTTCCAACAATCTAAAGACAATATTTAGATATGGCGATGTCTATTCAGAAAATGACTCAAGATTTCATGAAGCTTGACCATTTTAATGGAGGAAATTTCCGACGTTGGCAACAGAAAATGCACTTTTTGCTCACCACTCTCAAAGTGGTCTATGTGCTAACTACCCCCTATCTGATGGAGCAAAAAGACGAGATTGTGGAGCAAACTCGTGCCAAAACCAAATAGGAGAATGACGACTACATTTGCCGAGGACATATTCTGAATGCGTTGTCAGACTCTCTATTTGATGTGTATCAACATCTGGAAGTGGCAAAATAACTCTGGGACTTATTACAGTCAAAGTATCTCACCGAGGATGCCACCAGTAAGAAATTTCTTGTTAGTAATTTTATGTGTTTTACAATGATTGATACAAAGCCTATTATGGAACAATTCCATGAGATCCAACATATTCTGAGTTAGTTTCGACAAAAGAATATGAACCTAGATGAATCTATTGTAGTTTCACCTATAATAGAGAAACTGCCATCTTCTTGAAAGGATTTTAAGAAAACTCTGAAACACAAAAAAAAAGATCTTACTTTAGAGGAATTGGCTCAAGACCTCCGAGTTGAGGAAGAGTCAAGGTTTCTTGAAAGTAAAGATAACCAATTGGCTCAGACATCCAAGATCTGCGAGGGTATTTATTTTATTGATCATATAACCGAATATAGCATTTGGGGCCACAAGGGCCAAAATGCTTTGGGGTCCTGGGGACTGAAATGTTTTAAGGACCGTAAGGGTCGTTGTATATATAAGGGGTCCTGGGGACCGAAACATTGAAATGAGAATTGAAGTGCTACGATGACATGAGTTATGTTCCTATGGTTATGTTTTGGGTAACGATACCGTCATCACCTAAGTGGCGAGGTAACGCGACCCTAAGGCTATGTAGTGGTTCGTATGATGGACATGAAATCTTAATGTATTGAAAAGTTGTATTTTTGTTTACTTTCATTATTCAAATGTATTTTTTTTCTTCCTTATAAGATTCCTTGGAAAAATCTTGATAACGTTTTATGAAAATTTTATTTCATTATTTCTATTTTTTTTTTATTATGTATAAATTTTAGTCCAATTAAGCTCTTATGTTTATTATCTTTATTTTGAACCCAATTGGAAGGAGCAAGTTTTATAACTCCATGGTATTGGTATACTCATTGGGCTTTAGCTCATTCATTTTAAATAATTTTTTTTTTTTTTTTTTCCAGATTCATAGACTTTTGTGTGGCTCGCCTCAACTTGGAAGATTAGAATTTTTTTGAAGGATCAAAGGTGGGCATCTTGTAGTTGAGGTTTTGCTTAGGGTCATTCTAGGATGTAAGTTTATCCTTTATTTTATTTTTATGAAGGAGGTTGATTGTAAATATTTGCTTATGAAGTTGGATGAATTGATGGATTCGTGAATAGTATGTTTTATTTTTGGGGAAGTGATGCTTGGGAACTATCTTGTAGCATGATGATATTTTTGTCTTTGAATGGATCATCTCATATATGTTGGACAATTGAAAGGTCATATGCACTTTTGGTGATGTGATGTAAGAATTATACAGTAATTGTTGTGTAAAGGTGCTATAGCGTTTGAGGTGCACCCCCTTGGCGGGGTTTTGCCTTGCCAAGATTGGGTCGTTACATCATAATGAATCAATAAATTTGAATACAAACATATAAATTTGATGAAGGTAACTAAAGCTATACACACAATACTATCAGTTCAATCTTGCTTTGCCATTGCAGAATTTATGTTATCCAACTAAAAATCAATGAATAATATCACATTAAATAGATAATTTAAAAAATACAACCGATTAAATATTAAGTACATAGTACCTATTGCTTTGAAAAAAGGAAAAAGAAAAAAGAAAAAAGAAAAAAAAAAAAAGAAGAAATAAGAAATCAAATAAAACTAATGATGTGAATTGAGAATTAAGGATGCATTTGGCAATAGGCTAAGAAGTCAAAAACTTAAAAGCCACAAAATCAATTGTCATGAGTTGTTTTTATAAAAAAAAAAAAAAGAAAAAAAAAATCACATTAGCATGTTTCACTCACTAAAAAAATAAAATTTTAAACACATTAACTAAAAAAAAAAATTTAAAATGAATCCCAAACAACCACTTAATAATCTTGTGATGGCCATCCAAACAACGCTTAGCATGATCCAAAGTGATTGAAAACAATAATGGCGTGATCACATTACAGATAATTTGATAATTTGATTTTCATTTTTAAATAAAAATAATAAAAAAATAATCAAATTGTGTAATTTTATTGCCCAAGATAGGAAAATGAGAAACAATACTACATTAACCAATTCATCAACAAAAAAATGGGATCAATTTATCAACATAAAAAGATGAAACCCAAATCAAAAAACTAAAATAAAAAAGTTGATAAAACCTACAAATTTTTAGAGAGAGATAGGATAGTTGATGAACAAAACCAGAAGGATGAAACCCAAATCATATTTTATAGTTTGAAGAGAGGGAAACCCATTTGGAGAGAGAGAAAGAGAGAGGGCATTTTCTGATTGGGTTAGAGAGAGAAACCCATTTGAAGAGGGCATTTTCAATCATCAATGTAAAAGGATGAAGAAGACATTTGGTTAGAGAGAGAAACCCACTTGAAGAAGGCATTTTCAATCATCAATGTAAAAGGATGAAGAAGGCATTGGGTTAGAGAGAGAAACCAAAAGAAAATTATTGACTAAATTGGAATTTTTGTAGGTTAGAGAGAGAAATTCATTTGAGGAGAGAGAGAAAGGGCATTTTCAATCAATGTAAAAGGATGAAACCCAAATCTAAAAGTTGATGAAGCCCACAAACTTTTAAAGAGAAATAGGGTAGTTGATGAATAAACCAAAATAAATTCCCATTTTGTAGGTTAGAGAGAGAAAACGATTTGAAGAGAGAGAGAGAGAGAGAGGGCACTTTCTTTTTTTTTGATCAGCGAAGAAAATGAATCTTTATTGATGAAAACCGAGTAAGAGAATACATCAATAAGGGAGAAGGGGAGGGGGAAGGGGTAGGGGAAAGATGGTGAGTTGGTGAGTAACCAACCACAATCAACAAACCCAACCCACAATACAACCAAAATCAGAAACATACCAAAGCCAACAGATAAAAAATACAACCGGCCAATAAAGCAAACCATCTTTCCCTCTGCTGGAGCATCCAAACAGCAGACCACACACAGTTAGAGAGAGGGCACTTTCAATTACCCATTTACTCAATAATTTTCTAAAATAGTTAGAGAGAGATAGGACATCATATTTTATAGTTTGAAGAGATGATTGAAACTGTTAATGGTCTCGTAATGAACAAATAGAATTGACAAATAATAGAGATTAGAGAGAGTGAGAGAGAACCACCATAGTTGAAGATTATAGGAGTGTCACCTATTAATATTGTAGAATTGAAACTTAAAGAGAAGGGGGAGGAAAATGTAAGTAAAGAAGGGTTGTTGGAGTATGTAAGAAGAGAGATGAATGTATGTCTAACATGGGAAACAGAGAGAATAAGTGAAAAGTCATATATTTGGGCAAGAAGCAAAAACACAACTTTCATCTTAACCCTTGGATTAGTTGATAAGTATAATCTAAACTATTGAAATCAAATGTAACTCTTAACATATTTTGAGATATTTTAACAAACCCTTGTACCATATATTATATATATATATATGAAAGTAATTTAGGAGTAATTACCTTGTTTTCTCAAAAACAATATGTTAGATGTAACCAGGGCTAAATATTTACATAATAAAAAATTACAGAAAAGGACAGTGGATAAATTACAAAAATTTATTAAACAGCGACTAGGTATAGACTTTTGTGATAATTTTTTATAATTTCGGATCCTTTCATATTCCAACCATGTTAGAAAAAGTAATTTGTTTGCTGTCTAATTTGTGGGGATGAATGTCCTGTCTAATTTGTTTCTGATTGAAGGATGGAATAAGGCAAGAAGGATGGCTATGAGGAGAAGATTTAAAAATATGCATTATACTAAAATAGTGTTATCAAATTCAAGTTGTTATGTATGGGTTCTGTTCTGGTTCTGCTGATGATGAAATTGTTGGGCCTGTTTGTTGCTACCTGGGTGTTAATTACTTAGTGTATGCTGCTGTTGCAAGGAGCTTGCTGGCATTTTGATTATGAATATTAGAGGAGTTTGTTGGGGGCGGAGCATGCCGCTGATCTGTGTGGCTGGTCTGCTCAAGGATTTGGTGCTGGTGTATGGTGTCTTATGTTGTTCTCTTTTATTGTTTGCTTTTCTGTTTTTTTGGTTCCTCTTAATTGGTTTCTCACCAATCTTTGGGTTAGTACTTGCAAAGATTGTGTTTCTTTAGTGATGCCAACCTAGTTGGGATTGTTAAGGTTAGCGTTGATACTCTTTGCACTTCCCTCTTTGTTTTTTTTTTTTTTGATTGGTAAAGAAAAATTTCATTAACAGCATGAAATTAAAGGTACAGAAAGACGACATGCTTTGAGAGAGATTCGAAAGTATAAAAATACCCCTACTACTGTTACTCGCATCCATACAACCAACTCCTTAGCCTCACGTTTTTTTTTTTGAAAACAAAAAAACTAAGAACGACTTAACTAAACATTAAAATACCAAAATTCCCACAAAAATCAACCCACCAAACACCTCTGATCAACCCAATTACCAAGAATCTCTCACCTATGCTACTACAAACTCCCCAAGCCCACACCTATGCTGCTGTAGCTCTCGCCACACCTCTGATCACATCACGCCTATGCTGCTGTAGCCCACACCTCTCACCACACCTATGCTACTACAAACTCCCCAAGCCCACACCTATGCTGCTGTAGCTCTCACCACACCTCTGATCACATCACGCCTATGCTGCTGTAGCCCACACCTCTCACCACACCTGCTGTAGCTCTCACCTCTCACCACACCTGCACTTCCCTCTTTGTTGATGTAATTTTTTCACATATTTTTATTTTTTTTATCAATAAAGTTTCATTTTACTGATAAAAAAAAAAATATGTTAGAAAAATGTTTGCGAAGAAACCAACCGAGAAGGATAATCTTTCTTTATTCTTGTACATAAAATGAAACAACCATGAACATTTATTCAAATTTATCTCTAGACTAGCCACTATAAGCCAAGTTGACAAGTTCTATATATACTGTAAACACACCAACACTGGCTTATTAAGGCCTTCGTCTTTCAAGTTCTACATATACTGTAAACACACCAACACTTGACAAGTTGAAAAGTAAGCTAGCTAGCTCGTTATTCAACACCAACACTGGCTTATTAATCATCAGTAAAATCTTCATGGACGTTGCAGATATGACTTGGCAATTTGACCATTAGCTCCCATAGGGTAGAAGCCACCGGGGACATGCTCATCTCCGCTACCGTACACGATTCGCAGTATCTCCTCTGGAGTTCTGTCATAAGAAAGAGAGTTTTTGTCTCCGGCAAGCACGTTGCCTGAAATCTTTCCCTCAGCTCCTTCAGCTTCTGGTACTATAAGGCCTTCGTCTTTCAGGCCATCGCATCCCAGCCTATCCCTCAGCTCTGAGATTCTGTCTGTGAAATTTGCCACACTGATTCCATATGGGTCCACCGTTGCTGTCGCCTGCCTGTAGAGCATTCCTCGGATAACTGCATCTTGGCCGGACTCCACTCCCAAAAGCCCCGCAACTAGCTGATACATTCACGTGCATGCATGCATATAAATACATAAACAAACTAGTAATGGCACAAACTCAGAAAAAATCGAGATAAATTTTTACAGTCCATAACAATTTTTTTTGTAAATCAGGTATCATAAAATGGTTTTAAATAGATTGCAGAATAACAATAGCTGGAGCAATACTTATCAAAAACTAGATACAAAAGTTGAGTTATTGAAATCGGCACACACACACACACACACATATATACCCTTTTGGCAGCGAAACTCTGTAAGTTTGGATTAGCTCCAACATATCCAGTGAGTCCAACATAAGGAATAACATAGGAGGCAAGTAGGAAGTTAAGTTCATTATCATAAGGATTGAAAGGTGGCTCCAAGTTTCTTCCAATTGCACTGTTCATCACTTTTGCAAATACTTCTGCACTTATATTCAGCAGTGGCCTCGGAAACCCTCTCACCGTGCTCTTAATTGCCCTGCAACATATTCAAAACTTGAAAAATTATACAGGAAAATTATCCAAACAAAGAAATTACCTCAGTTAGATGATACATATATACCTCAAGTGTCCAACTTCCTGCAACCCAAATTGGAGGATAACGTCCTTTACCAAAGCGTCTAGTTTAGCCTGTGTGCCGCCAATCGGTGGTGGACCTCCGGCGGCTAGACTCGGAGCGATGCTATCCAAGCCATGTCCCAAGGCGCCATATAAGAAGAACTCTGTTTCTAAGAACTCTAAATTTAGCGCGACCTCTATAAGATTTGCATCAGAGTCAGGGACAAATTCGTAACAATAAGAAGGAGGAAGGAGGAGGAGAAGGATCAATGAGATGACAGCAGTGGCGGTAGCAGCGCCGGTGGTCGTGGTGGAAATAGACAATGCCATGGTCTTGTGTTTGTTTTACTAGGGATGAATGTTTCATGCAGTTCCCCTATGATACACACGTATTTATAGGTGCAATTTTATTACTGTATGTGTTTAGTTTTGGGAAAATGAGTGGGAGTACTAATTAGTGCTACCACTAATGATGTGGGAGTAGGCCCCACTATGAATGATTTGATGTTTTGGCCTTGGTGTTGTATTTTTTTTCTTTTTTTATTGAGTGCCATGTTATTAGTGGTTATTTTAGAGCTCCAAAATTAGTGGTCTCTATCATTGTTATTAGTTTTGTGGAATTGATTTCGAGATACGTAGATTTATGAGCAGTGCTATTTAGGTAAAAAAAAATTAAATTTAATAATGTGGTAATATATTAAAATATTTAAAACAGAGAGTAAATTTTTCTCGAGTTGGATTTTTCAATTAGGGTGTTGTTGGGCCTATGTGGGCTCAACATGTAATCTACATCGATAATTCAAACCGTTCACTATGTAGACTTGTTGAGTATTTCATCATTGCAAAAAATCATGTTGATCGGATATCAATAGACACTTGATCGTATAATATTTGTGTCAACAATTTATTTTAAAAATTATATTTACCGTCGACATAAATGTGATCCGATTAAGTAGATATTGATATCCGATCAACGTGATTTTTTACAGAGATAAGCACTCGACAAATCCTACATATTGAACAATTCAGATCATCGATGATGACTCAATTGTGGGCCCACGAAGGCCCAACAACACCCTCCAACATGATTTGGACTGGAGAGAAGTATGCTCCTTAAAACAAGTCACTTTCTCTCCTATCTTCTCTAATCATTTTTTAATTATCTTATTTACACATCATTAAATTTAGAAATAAATCTACAAAACTGACTTGTATATTATATTTGGGCTAGGCTTGTCTCCAATCCACATTGGGCCTATGGGGTCTATCACGGGTCTTATTTCGATAATCCAAATGTTCAATATGTAAAACTCGTTGAGTACTTTATCCCTATAAAAAATCACGTTGATCGAATCAGATTTTTGTCAACAATTTATTTTAAAAATTATATTTATCGTTGACAGAAATTTGATCTAATCAAGTAACTACTAATATCCAATCAACGTAATTTTTTGCAGGGATAAACTATTCGACGAGTTCTATACATTAAATTATTCAAATTATCAAAACAGAATTCGTGATAGACACCCACAGACCCAACAACATGCTCCAGGTTAATTCCGGACTGAAAAGAATCCTGGTCCTTATATAGTTGTTTAGATTACTCATATAGGTGAGTACGCCCCCGATAATTAAAGTAATTATTGATTGGCAAATACATTGCGAAAGTAAATAGGTAAGCGTAGGATTTGAAATGTGAGAAGAGATCCATGGATATTAGTTTATTGAATTATTATATAAATAGTGGTCAATTACTAATCTTACAAAAAAATCGCACAACTTGATATTAGAGAATTTAGATGGTGTGAAAATGTTACAAATTCAAAATATGTGAATTAGTTTGTACACAATATCAAATTTAAATTCATACAATAGATTCAAATTTTAAATATTTTTTGAGTATATAATATTTCTGTATGGTGGTGTTGAAAAAAAAAAAAATCACTAATAATAAAAATTATAAATGATGAGGCATACATTCACTTGTCTTTTTAAACTTTTTTTTTTTTTTTTAATTTTAGTGGGTTATTTGAAAAAAAGGCCGAATCAACCGAATTACTAGTTTGATTTGGACTCCTACACATTAGAACAGCTCCGTTTGTTTTGGGAGATAGAATGGAGGGGATTGATAGTGAGGGGATTAATAGTGAGGGGATTGATAGTGAGGGGATTAGTAGTGAGGGGATTGATAGTGAGGGGATTAGTAGTGAGGGGATTAGTAGTGAGGAATTGTTAAATTATTTTTATATAAAATAATAAAACAAATAAAAAAATATAAAAAATTAAAAATTATATTTTTAAAAAAATTTCCCATATATAAAAAATAAAAAAAATAAAAAAATTTCTAATCCCCTCATTATTTTTCTAATACCATCTCTACCTCCTCCTTACCAATCCCCTCTCCAAGAGTATTAGTAATACCAAGGGACTAATAGTCCCAAAGCCTTCTCCCAAAACAAACAAGGCATTACTAATACATTGGTATTATCAATCCCAATACCCTCACTTTGAGAGTTTCTTTATAAAATTTGTATTTTATTTTTATTACTGTGATGGTAATTCATTGGATTTTGAATCAAATAAAAAGAAAAAATAAGGGCTAGTCTAATGAGACTTAGGGGTTGTTTGGGATGACTTAAATAAGTGTATTTTTTGATTTTTTTTATAAAATATAGGTTGGATTTGATATGATGTGGTAGAGAGGTGATGTGACTTAAATAAGATGATATGACTTAAATAGAATAGTGACTTTTTAATTTTTAACTTTTTTGAGTTATGCCAAACTTAGCCTTATAAGTGAAAAAAAAAATACTTAAAAAAAGAAAAAATTACAAATCAATATATCTTTTAAAAAATAATTACAGATTTATATATAAAAAAATTATACTTTTAATTATTAGTATTTGTAAAATTTATCATTGATTTGTATTTATGTTTTTAAACTCTCTACTAATGTGATATTTTCTTTATAAAAAAAACAAAAACAAAAATGAAACTTTTACTGACAATTGTTTTGAAAAGTGTCAAATAAATTGGTTTTTTATTTATTATAAAAAAAATGTATAAAAAAATAATATAACTTAAATAAATTAAAAAATTAACTTATAAACCACTCTTCCTCAAAAAGGCTTAAAAAACCAAACCCCACCTAAAACCTCGCGCACACTTGGCTTGACTTGGGGATTGTTTTGAGGTGTCTTAAATAAATAATTGTATTTTTTATTTTTTTAATTAAAAAATTGAGAAAAAAAATATAGATGTTTGTATTAATTTTTTGACTTTTTATAAAAAAATGTATATTAAAAAATTATATAAATAAGTGTGTAGGAGAAGATAGTGTAGTAGGCGTACGAAATGGCAGTGCAGTCAGCTGGGTGAATATATGGGAAAATATTGTCTCCTTTTCGGGTTTTGATTAGAACGTGTTGTTTGGCCCATGGGGGCCCACCACGGGTTCTGTTTTTCTAATCGGAACCGTTCAATGTGTTGAACTCGTCGAGAATTATATACTTATAAAAATCACATTGATTGGATATTGATAACTATTTGATCATGTTAGTTTTTTTGTTAACTGTTAACTATAACACCATCTATTTTTTATACAAAACTGACTTGATCATGTAGTTAGGGATATCCAATAGACGTAATTTTTTACAGGCATATAGTACTAAACGAGTTCTACATATTAAATGGTTTGGATTATCAAAACGGGACCCATGGTGGATCCCCACGGACCCAATTTTACCAACCAACTTATGAATGTAAACATGTAATTTTTTCTTCTTTCACTGCACTGGGTTTGACGTTTGTACGGTTGATGGGGCAAAAAGTTGATTTGTATATGTATATTTGTATATTAATTTTTTTTTTTATGAATGTTAATAACTTTTTAATTTTTTTTTTTTTTTTGATAACTTTTTGATTTTTTAGGTTCTTATAAATTTTAATTCGTGCAGAGCCGGCGGCCGGCCTCACCGATAGGAGGAAAAACGCGTGCATAGTTGCATGCGTCATTTCATTTTCTATGCTTGGTTCCCGCAAAGACTTCCCAAATATTTAAAGTAACTAATTCAATACAAGTTAGTTTTGACAGCCTGTATCTATCAAAACGTCTACAATAATTCATTTGAAAATGGATTCAAATTTTGACCTACTTCATATTTTCTGAGCATATAATATTTAGAGAACTTATGCAACAATTATCGTCTTTTTTTCATCTTATTTTTCTAACGATTATAGATAAAATAGTGATTTTTTGAGACTTATATATATATATATATATATATATCAGACTTACTAATATATAAATAGTAGATAAGAAAATGTCACTGCAAGAATTAACACTTTTAACAAAAAAAAAATTGGTCGCTAAAAGTCTATTTTTGGTCGGCAAAAGTTATCCGCGACCAAAATTTTTGGTCGCTAGTTTGGTCGCCAATTGAGAGTCGGCAAAAGTAATTCGCGACCAAAAATTTCGTTGGTTGGCAAAAGTTGGATTTGCCGACTAAATTTTTAGTCGCTAAATATTTAATTACCGCGACTAATTTATTTTGTCGCTAAAACACTTTGGTCGCGAAAAGTGATATTTTCCCGACCAAATTTCTTAGTCGCCAATTGTCACATTTCGCGACCAAATTTTTTTGTCGCCAATTGTGACAATTGACGACAAAAAATTTTGGTCGCCAATTGTGACATTTCGCGACAAAAAATTTTGGTCGCCAATAGTCTCATTCTGCAACTAAATCTAGTTTGGTCGCCAATTGTCACATTTCGCGACCAAAAATTTTGGTCGCCAATTGTGACATTTTGCGACCAAAAAACATTGTCGCCAATTGTGACATTCTGCGACCAAAATTTGTTCGGTCGCCAATTGTCACATTTCGCGACTAATCACTTGGTCGCCAATTGTGACATTCTGCGACCAAAATTTGTTTGGTCGCCAATTGTCACATTTCGCGACTAATCACTTGGTCGCCAATTGTGACATTTCGCGACTAATCAATTGGTCGCCAAAACTATAGAAACAAAACCAAATTTTGGTCGCCAACATCCAACAAAATAAACCTGTAATTTATAATAATCCATCCAATTTATTCAATATAATCTGTAAAAAGAAGAAATCATTCAAACCAACAAATAAGTTGAATCATCAACATTCAACAAAATACATATATCAACCATTTCTGAACCTGTTTAATTAAAGTCAGCAACTATTATAAGTTTACATCCACAAATAATTCGAAACTACATATTTCATGTAGCATAAAATTTAAAACATAACAAGTACTTGTTATTATGTTTGAAATTTTTATCCATGTACATCAACCCAAAAAAATAACTACTAGTCTACCAAATATTTTCTATACACACCCATCCAAAAATATAACTAGTAGTGTATCCAAAAATATAACTACTAGTCTACCCTAATATTTTCCATATACATCTATACAAAAATATATAATCCTTCCAAAAATGCAAAAAGTGCCAATTTGTCCTGTACAATTTAGCTTTGTGCACGAGTTCATCCATCTGTACCAAAGAAAAAGATAAATAATGTCAGTTAAAATTGGACAAATAATGAAAAATAACCATGAAAAGCAAAGGTCACATTAGTAAATTAAATGACTACCATTATCAAATTGTAAATAAAACAATAGCATTCTTATGTCTATAGAATAAATCTCCCTATCATTAAATGACTATCATTATCATATTGTCAATAACTCCTATCTTCCTCAATGAACCTTTCATGTGATGTTGTGATGAAACGAGTGTTACACTGCTGCCACAGTTCATGAGTACTCTCTTATTTATCCCAAGCTCAAACTTAAATAAACAAAAACTGAAGAAAAAGGCATCTAGAAATAATAAAAACAGTGACCCCATAATCAAAACACAACAAAGAGTGGAGAGTTTTAGAAAAGAACAAATCATACATGACAATACTTCTTGACTTTCATAAAATAGGAAAATAATACAAAAACTGTGAGTTAGCTAACAACTTATTTCTAGGTAATTATGATGGGCAAAGGTCAACTTTCTACTGATTATCTGACTTTTCTGCATAAAATCTATTTAAATTATGCAGAAATCACATGAGCAACTCTATACGTAGAAATAATGAAATTGAATACCTACAAAATAAACAAGCTCTGTAATGGGTAATAAATCATACAATCTAGAATTTTCAAGCAATACAAAAAGATCAATCTCCATCTCAATATGAAAGGAATTATAAAGTAAACACCTGACTAGTAAGTTCCAATCAAAATTATGAGAATAAACAAGAGAAACTTAAAGATTTGAAAACTACATCAATTTATGAAGTCAATTATGAAGTTTGAATTTGAAGTTTCTAAAGACATGAACATACAACCCAGAATTTGAACTTTTTTTACTTTTACTTTCGTTCTTTTTTCTTTTGTTTTTTAATTTGTGTCAAAAGTTTTTACTTTTCATGTATGGCTACTCTAAAAGAATTTTTTTGCAAAAAAATCCAAAAAATGGTTCACTATAGACACACCAAATAATGTTTTTTTTATAAAAAAGTCAACCTTTTTAGCTTTTCTTGTCTTCAGTGTACTTTTTAAAAAATATATATATAGATATATACATATTTATATTTTTAAGGTCCGTCTAGTCTATTAGAAATTAAAGTTCAATTACTTGAAATAAAAGGATGAAAAGGAAATCTAGACCACGAATTCAGAAGAATGAGAGTTATGTAAAATTATGTTGCTAAACATACAGAAAGAATTGGTTTCCCACTATTCCAGCATGGCTTTGGAAGCTGATTGTAGGGAAAAAACCTAAGAAATTTCATAGACAACACAAAGTCGAGAAAAGAATTACAATCTCTCTATCTTTCTGTTTTTCCTCTTTGATGTGCATGTTCAACACTTCATCAATGGCATCACAGGACAGAGACACATTTCAGTAGATCTATTGTGTAGTCAATAGCTTAAACATGCAATTAACAAATGATCTTCCTTGAAGAAAATTAACCTCATCAAATTTCTTTTCCCCTCACCTCTTAAAGTTTGAATGGTATCTTACTACAATACAAAAGAGGTACCAGGAACCATATATACAAACATCTCTCTGTTTGTTTCTCCAATAGCTGCTTAATTGTGTCACATCACTCTCTTTTTCATCTAATTCGTCCTTTGCTCTCATCATCTAATAAAATGCATGATAACTCTTTTCTCCTCACCAGGCAGATAGGTCGGATTTCAATATTTGATCTTTCACAACAACGAGACAAATATTTAATTTCAAAGAAACCAATTGAATGTGCTTAGGACATCTAACATGCATACCAATTGACGTTTCTACAATCAACAACAAAATTTTCCCAAAAAGAACACAAAAACAAGCTCCATCCTTGTTAGCTTTTCCCACATGATAATATTTCATAAGGTCAGGAGCCTTTGCAAAGTTTGATCAATTCAAAAACTCTTTGGCCAGCCTAACCAAGAGAGGCTTGTGAATATCTGAACATTTTTTGTCCACACAAAGATCTAGAACTGAGTTTGCTTATGGTCATACAAACATTAATTTGTAAGGAATGCTAAAACTCAAAATTTTGAAAAGATCTCTACTAGAACCATACGTGACAGTTTCAGCAGATCTATCAAATTCAATCTGTTGATTACAGAAGAGATGAATTCCCTTAGCTCTTTTATATGCAAGCAACAAATTACTTACAAGATGACGAGTTAGGATGAATAAACGATTAGCTATTCATGGAAAAGGATTGAGCTTTAAATGATGGGGACATGGAAGAGGGAACGTATTTGTTTATAGAAATAACAATGATGAGAAGGAGGAGACAGTGATTGTGGTAGTAGTGGTGGTGGTGGTGATATCATGATCTAATGAACTAAGCCATCGAAGGTAATGATTCAACAAAAATATCACCCTTCTCAAAAAGTGGATGGATGTTAAGTAACTAATATTCACTAGAAATGTCATCTTTGTTCTATTAATTTAAAAGCCAATCTAATTGGCCAATAGACAATTCCTCAGTAATTCATAGAATGTCTAGAATAATTTGAAGAACCAAAAAAGTGGACCAAGTTATTTTATCAAAAGCAGCTCATATTCTATAGGCTTTCTATTCTATGAAACTCATGACGAAAGAATCGTAATAACTTTAAGTTACAGCGATTGAGTTTGTTGTGTACTCTAAATCAAGTATATTTGGGTTTCAAATTACTCAAGTTGCCACCTTGTTACACAGCAACATGCAGACCACTAACAATCCCCAGACAAGGCAAGTTTTTTTCTTTTGAATTGGTATTGATTATTAAAAACATTTATGAAGCATTTGGACTACTAACAATCCCCAGACATCTATCCCTACAAACGTCAACAAGACTTAATGATCACAAGTATTTTATGCTTCACTGTTATATTATAAGAATCAAGACATTTGATTCTTCATTGTTAATGCCGTAAAATCTAAACTCGACCATTCACAACTTTGTAGGGATACAGAAATGGCCATTAATGGATGAAATTATGCCTGACATGGTAACCAACCTGCGAGGATCGTAGACGATAACAGTACGATCAGCTCCTCCCACTGCAATACTAGTTGAAGAACTATAGACTGCATAGAAGATATCTCCAACAGAACCATATATCCTACGCACACAACCACCATTTTCTTTCATTCTCAAGTCCCATATGGAAAGCTGCAGTAATTCAAAAAGATGGAAAAATGCCAAAATGGGTAAACAAAGAAATAAGCTCAAATGTTAATTTTTTTTAAAAAATGTATACAAAATGAAAAGGCAAAACCTGGCAGCCTTCTGTGACGGCTAATATAGAACTATCATTTCCACTACACAAACTCTGCATAAAGGTTAATGAAGATGGATACCATAATCTGCAACACAGCTACATCAATGGCAATCAATATTCTGAAAAAACTTACATATTCAAGCAATTCATAGGCAATTCAATGACAAGGCTTTTAGAGAATCAGAAGCTTTGAGATTGACTAGTGTCAAGAAATATGAATCACCACTGCTAAAAATTTCACATTTGGTGGCGTTTAAAAAACGCCGCTATAGGTATAAAAAACGCTGCTAATTCTTTTTGCGGTGTTTAGTACAAACGTCGAAGACGCGACTGTCGCTATAACATTATGACACTTTAAAAACGTCATTATATTAGTATAGACGGCGTTTTTAAAAACGCTGTTAAATGTGATAAATAACAATAAAATGACGTCACTTAGTATTTAGAGACGTCTTAAAAACGCCGTAATAGATTTTTTATTATTTTAAAAATATAACAGTTGGTACTGTAGTGGCGTTTGGGAAAACGCCGTTATAGCTTCTTTTCTTTTTTTTTTTTTTTTGAAATTGTGCTAATTCTATTAGATTTAACTAAAAAAATACCTATAAAAAAGCTAAAAATAACAATAATATGGCTACAACATTGCTGCTATTTCAATATATTAGCTAAATTTAGATAAACATTGCATAATTATTCTAAACCAAAATCAAGTAACAAACACAACCAAAAAATAAAAGGAAAAAAAATATTATATCACACAAATATAATGCAAATCTGTCAAATAACAAATTCAACGAGACCATGATTTCAAAAACTACAATTGCAGATGACACACCTTCAAGATCTCCATGTTAACACATTCAGTGGTTTTGGGTTGAATCTCAACTGGGTTGGGATGGATTTTCTCAATGTCGCACTCTGCCTCTTCCGTGGCATCACTGCTGTCTTCCGATGATGGGACATTGTTGCCAAAATCAATGATAGGTTGGTGGTTGTGGGTGGGATTTTCAGTGGAGAAGACACCAATGGATCTAAATCTGCAAACTTTGGCAAATTTGGAGACAATGTCTGATATATTTGAAGGTGGTTTTGTTGCATATTCCATTTCTTGACTCTCTGATGAAAAAAAAAAAAAAAACCCACAAAAACAAACTGATATGGGAATGTATAAATAAAGGAACAGAGTTGATTTTTCTTCTTATAGAATAAAGTAGGAAAATATTAGAAAAGTGATCTGAGTACAATAATATAGCATAGAGGAAACAAAAGCAGGGGGACAGAGAGGAGAAACACTGCGATTCCTGCAGAAATGCCAATGAGATAATGAACAAGGGTTTTAAAGAAAGAAAGACACTAGCTAGTTTGAGAATATCAAATTGTTTAGTACATAAACTATGAAATCCCTAAAAATAACAACTATACAATAAATGAAAAAATAATTTACCTGCAGAATGGTCTTTGCTGTCCATGGCACTGTCCAAGGTTCTGCACTAAAAACTGCAACTGCAGCCTGTAACATAAATAGCCGATTAACCACTAATCATGAAGGATTAATTGACAATGATTATGTCTCCAATTACTAAGCTCTTCTTAGAAACTATTTCTTCCACAAAAAATGTCTCCAGCAGTTAAACATGTTCATGTCTCTAATTACAAACATGTAAACCTACCATATTCCCTCTAGCAAAGAGAAACTGAATATCTTATTTCCATATCTGAAAAGAACTGGGTTAAGAAAAAAAATACTTTAAATGGGGAAAAAAATTAAATTGATTTTGAGTTCCAAAACTAGGAATTACTGTGTATTTGGGGTTCGAATTTTTAGGCGTCATTGGCATCTTGGCTAGGAGTGGATTCGGCAAGCCAACCCTACATGCGGCTCGAGCTCTACCTCTGTTTTGCACTCAAGGCAGCTTGTTCAGAGGCAGCCTTTTGTCTTTGAAGAAGTTCAAGTTCTTTTTGTTAGGTCTCCATAGTTTGCAGCTTTTGCCGTAGCTCTGCCACATCAACCTGGTGAGATAGTAAGTGTTAGAACTAAACTTCTTTCCAATGAAGACATTTTAAAAGAAACCACCAAAATTAATCAGATATCACTCAAACCAACAAAATTAATTATTCAATACATAAATCAAAAGTTTGATGTTAGTATTAATTTGTGCGCCGTTAACATAATGAAGAAACCAAAAGTTTTTGCTCTCTTAAATCAATCAATAAAGACCAAACTATTATGCCTTCAAATGAAAGCAAGCACAAAGAAAGTCAAATTTAAAAAAGGAAAAAAAGAAAAGAAAAGAGAGGGGTCATAGTAAACTGCACCAAACAGAGCCACCAACCTACTTGATTTCAACTAATGCATGCAAATACAAGAAAATATGCTGCCAAGAATATGCATGTAAATACAAATTTCAAGACAATAAACTTATAGTTGTAGACATTCCGGTCCAAAGAACATAGAAGAAAACCATGTCATATGACTTCATGGTTTTAATTACACTAAAAAAATGGGATCTAAGTCTTGTAGACTTGTGTAATTATGTCAATGATCCAATTAAAACACTATAGACCATAAACAGAGAAATATATGGACCAAAAGTACATTTATATCTCCATAAAGCGATCAAATCTCATTGAAAGAAAACTGAGAAATTGAATCGCCAAGTTACCAACAAAAACATACAGTACACTTAATTTAAGATAATTGCATTTCAACAGTACACTTAATTGTCACTTGTAACCTTTAAGCAATGGATTGATATCTTTGTTTTCTTAAAGGAACTTAATTGTTTTATAATTTAGTGAATTGTTGATCAGAATTGGTAGGTATAATTCTTTGTATTTCATCTATTGCATGGAGAAAAGAGTAGAAATGGAGGAGAAGAGTAATGGGGAAGAATAAGTAGAAAAAGGCTATAAGAGAAGTAAGCAAAGCCATATTGTTTTTTATTACTCTTGTCTCACACTTTGATGGTCATTCTAGAAAAACAAAATGTATTATTTTCTTCATATCACTACACTAAAATTATTTCTGATATGAACATCAAAAGAAAAAAATTGAGTGTTTTTTCCATTCACAAATCCTATAGTGTAAAGTGTAAACATAATATGGCAGAGTTAAGTTGATCAAACAAATGTAGGACATTACCATTTGGGTGGCGTAGACGGCTGTGTATGAAAAGGAGAAAAGAAAAGAAAAGAAAAAGTCAATCGCATGGACAAGAACAAAGTGGAGGAGGGAAAATATGAGAAGCTACGATTGCAAATAGATCAATTAAGACAAACCTTAGAATACATATCTCATTGCAGAGGTCTTCGACGTTCTCAACAGTTAAATCTTGTTCAAGAAAAACTTTAATGGCAACATCTGTCCCATTCCAAATGCCACAAAAAACTTCTCCAAAAACCCTTGAAGATTCAGGAATTTTTTTTTTTTTTTTTTTTTTTTTTTTTTTTTTTTTTTTTTTTTTTTTTTTTTTTCTGAAAGTCAAGTACCTAACACAAATGCCGCATTTTGATGTTTATAGGTTGCCAAAAATCTATTTATGGGGTTAATGTGGCAGCCGCCAGGCTGTCTTAATATATATGATGTACAAGTATTCTAGAATAAAAACATGGACAAAACTAGAATACAAACATGGACATAAATGTGAAGTTCTCCATTAAATTTACTTGGTATAGTATGATTACAACTTTATTAACAGAAGGTGATTTAAAATTGAAATGTGAAGTGGAAAGGTGGTCCTCGTAAAAATAATGCATGAGTTTCTAAAATGCATTTTTGTGTGCAGTATGAAGTATAATGTAGTCTCATCAGTTGTACACTATACAATAATAACAAAAATAGTGTATTTAATATAAGTGTTTTCTCAAATTTTAGATTTTCTTTGTAGACTTTTGATTGGCAGTGCATACCAAATTTTTGTGTCTGATAAATAATGAATAAGTGGCATTTGAAGCACATACATGCTATTAGCAATGAACTGTTCACACTGGAGAACCAAAACAAAGTAAATAACATGACAGTATTTATAATCATTGAGAACACATATAAATGGTTGCTGTAGGTTTTTAGCATGGAATATATCCAAGAAAAGCTATTCTTACTAGTATAACATATCATTTTCTTTGGGCCAAAACTTATTCTGTTTTCATAGCATTATCCAAAATGAACCACCTCATCTATAATGTACATTTCTGAATCATACTAGGAATTTAACATATATAGCAATGAACTGTTTAGGTGCATAGAAAACCAATCAATAATTTATAATTTGTTTAGGTGCATAGAAAACCACCTCATCTATAATGTACATTTCTTAATTTCTGTTTTCATAGTATTCAGTTTCAGCTTTAGGCACAAAGAGATGAGAAAGCGAGAAGGACTAATTGTCATAGTGTAAATTTATAATTTAAGGCATAAAACTCTTATATTGACAGCATACCTCTTCACAACCTGATTCCATCATCACTTTAATAGATTTGGTCACAAGTTAGACAGACAAAATAACATTCAGAAAAAAGGGGAGAAAAAACAAACCCCAAAAATAGAGAGATGGTTGGGAGGTGGGGGGAGAGTGGTGATTAATGATGTGTTTCACTCAAGTAATGGCATGACCGAGATAAATTAGTTGGATATTTCAAACTTACTCTTCAGTAACCTTGGCAAATGCAGGTAAATCAGATTTTGCCAAGTGCTTTGCATACTGAGCTGCTATTTCCTGACGGGTCTGCTGATCTGGTAAGCCAAAGGTGATCATAGAATCAAACCGACTGACAGAAATGAATGAAACGTATGTTAGTAAACCTTGAATCAATTCTGCATATAACCGTCATATAAGAAAATGTGCACTGGTATACCTAATCAAAGCAGGATCAAGGTCTTGCTTTCTGTGGGTTGCAGCAATGACCACCACTTTTTTCTCCTGCTCAAATCCATCAATCTGCACCAGAAGAGTAAAATTTACTGAGGCCACAACAAAAACTGTCTAATGCCGCTATATCCTATTTAGTTTAACACATGCTACCAGAGAATGATTACATCTATCATTTCTCGAAAGTATTCAAAGAACATGACAAACAACGAAATTTGAGAAAAAGACAGCACAAGGACTACTTGCGCGTAATTTATCCTTTTTATTTTGTTGCTATTGAAGTTTGAAAAGTCTCATTGCTTTTATATTGTTTTCATTTTTTTTTGCCTACGAAAAATATCTTTGCAAATTTAGAAAGCAAATTTGCAAGCCTTTCTTAGCAATTATAGGATGAACAATATAAAAACTTGATAAGTAGTTCAAGGGCTGAAAACTTAAAGCTTCAAAACATCTTGTACATATCAACATTGAAGATGAAAGATAAACATATACATATTCTACCCTTTTCGACATGATTGTGTCAGGATTAGGGTATTAAACTAAAAAACATAAGACCCCATATGTTTAGGATTTGTCTCCTAATGTTGTAATGTCTCATATTTGATTCACCAATAAGGGGATTAGTTGTGCGGACAGATTAATACTCCCTCAAAACCATGGGTTAAATTTCTCAGTGCCTTGGCATAATTAATTTCGTACGGGTACTCGTCGGATTAACTTTCCTCCATCCCAACTCTTACTAAACATAGTACTGTAATTTCATAATAAATATTAATCTATCCAACATCCCATGGTATGAAAAAAAATCGGATCCACGTGTAGACACCCCATTTTTGACCGTCCTCAAGACTTGGACGTCACCGTTTGAACACTCGGTGATCATCCATGATCGTGTTCGTTCAGAGTTCCCGGAGGTCTCGGCTCGCGCGCCCTGCCTCAGGATCTCCGAACCTAACCGTTTGGTGTCTGGTTTTGCACCGAACACTTGTGTTTTGCCTTGAAAGGGCAGGGAATGCCTTATGAGGCATCCGCACACACCACCGGCAGTGGCTGGAAGCCACCGGATGGTCTTTCTCTTCCATCGGCACTTTTGTTTGCCGGTCGGCATAATATGTTGCCGGTCGGCACTGTTTTTTGCCGAAATAGCATTTTTGGGCAGCCGACCACTGTTCATCCACTTTATGGAGATATTTTGTGCCAGCTGTGATAGCTGGCACCAACTCTTCCCCCCTCCATACACGTGTATGGAGGGATTTCCCTCTAGCCAAACTTGTTGTATAAGCTTTGCAAGAGGGAGTCCTATAAGAGAGGGGCTTTCCTCTTGGTTCTAGGTTAGAAAAACAGAAGCAAAAACCAGCCCTTAGCAATATAGATACATATTATCTCTATACCTCCCCCTCTCTCCTCCTTTGTGTGTGTTTTTTAGCTCAAAAGGTGTGTTTTACCTTACTTTTGCACCATTACACACACCATTACACCTTACTCCGAGATTGAGGGACTTGGAGGAGTTGTTTCTTGAGTTTTGGACTGGTTTTGATCCAAAAAAGGAGGCTAGACCATTTGTTCTTCAAGGGTTCTTCAAGGGTGAGCATTTTCCTTTTTATTCCCCAAACTTGCATTGGTTTTCTACCTATTTTGTTTACTGTTTTAGCTCTTGTGTATAACATGAAAAAGGCTTAAATTTTCCTGCTCTAGCACTTTCATTAAGGTCATTTTGTGGTTTGAGTGCAAACTCACCCTCATAGGCCTTGTTGGGTCTATTTTGGTGCCTCTTTGATAAGGTTTTGTTCACTTCAGCATTTTGATCTTTTCATCACTAAAAATCAGTGTATTTTAGTGTCAAAAAAGTTGGTTTGAAGTCTTGCATAGGGGAGGGACACCCCTCTCCCTTTATGGTTTTGTTTCCTTGCTTTTTGGGCTCAAAAGGATAGCATGTGTGCTTGTTGTTTCTTGGCTTCATTTCAGTATTTTTTTAGGCATCTTAGGTCATATATAACCTCTGTTTTTGGTCGGATTTGGGCCTTCTTGTATGCTTGTAATACTTGCTTTGTATTGCTCCATCTTGCTTAGAAATACATCTCATGATTAGGCCATGATTCTTGTGAGAGTTGGTTTAGTTCCATGAAGTTCTTAGTGATGTTTTTTTCATGCTTAAGGTTTATTGGTTATCCATTTAGTCATGCTTGACATGTTTGTTAGGGTTGCTTTGTATTTTAGCTTAAAAGCTTTGAGCATGTTGACCTCTAACATGTATGTTTGTGATTATCCTCATGATTTAACATCATCTAAGGACCACATTTTAGTCCAAGAATCATGCTTGTATGTGTGCATGCATGGCCTCTTTCATACGTTGAGGGTGTGTCCTCTTATGCCTAGGAGTGAGCCTTAGCGCATTCGTTTCATGGGGGATATTTTAGCTGCCATATTAGGAGTTTTTGGGGTCCTATTTTGCATGCAAAAACTCTGTTTTTACTTGTTTTGATCATGCCAGGAGAGGTCATGTTAGTGGGGGGGAGTTGTCTCCTTTTGTGCCTTAACTTTGGGACCATGAGCTTACTTGTTAACATGAGTTGATTGTTCATCATTTTGAGCACTTTTGGCCACTGTTTTGAGAAGGGTGAGGGCCTGCCCCTTTGCCATTTTAAGCCCTCTTGCATGCTTGCTCCATGTTTGTTGCATAGTTGTTCCATTAAGCCTTGTAGCTTATCAATCCCATGGTCAAATTGGTCCATGTTTGCACCATTTTTGTACCTTGTATGCTTAGCATTGTACATTTGTCATGTTGGTTGCATAATGCTTGTTGTGCTTTATATCTTGGTGGCATGATACATTTGAGCCTTGTCGAGCATTACATGCATTGCATTTACTTGGTTTGGGGTGTCAAACTAAGTTTGGGAATCAAGGACCATTCATACTTCAAGTGATGCAATGTGCCTCGATTCCCGGTCATCGGGACCTTTGACTCCAACTTGATAAGGCCTCGGTTTTCATGTTGTTTGTTGCATACATCCTTACATTAAGTGGCAAATTTGATCCCTTGAGTCATCATGCACCATTGATGGCTCAAAGGTCGAAGGTCATGCTTCTTTGAGTTCAAAATATGATAAGAAGTAGGACCATGCTTACATGTGTCCAAGAACTCCATACCATGCACTGTCTGTTCTCTGTTTGCTGTCAAATTGTCTTCTGCAAGAAGTTTCTGCCGACCGGCAGAATTTAGTGCCGACCGGCACTATCTGGAGTGCCGATGAATCCAATAAAGTGCCGATGGTAATTGAGAAGTGCCGGTGGTAATTCTGTCTGGCCGGTGGTGCTCTGCTGGATGCAGGGAACTTGCCCCAGTGCTTTGGCAATTTTCAGAAAGACGAGGCAGTACAAACAGAGGAGGCAGGGGTACGGTACAGGTTTTTCGGGCGAGCCAAGTTCCGAGCATGCATCATCTGTGCACCCCGAGGCAGAGGCTGTGGCCACCCTCTTCTTTCTTTTGCTTCCTTTCTTTTAATTAATTAGGAAATTTTGTAATATTTTCATTTGTTCATTATTTTGGGACTGTAATATTAATTCGAACCCTCTGAGTGAGGGTAAACATGTAATAAGTGTGGGTGAGTGTGTGTATGTCTTCCAATCCCCATTTCTTTCTTCCCTTTTATTTACCTGCTTATGATGGTAGATTAGGGCATTTTTGAAATTAGCATACCTTATGATATGCATGCGTGCATTCATGCATTTGTTGACATGCACCAGGCTCGGTACATCATACTAACCGCATTCGTATTTTCAAATTTCAAAATTGAATACATGAATCAATTGGTTGCATATCATATGCCAATATTTAGGTTAACCGAGCCTAACTAAAATTGCATCTTGTATGTGTTGCATTAGGCAAAATAACTTGAACTAGGACATGCACAATTGCTAACTAGTTTATTGTTTTGGCACGGAGTACAATGTAAGTGGTTATGCTTTAGCATCCAGCATGCGTGTGAATGTTGCCATAATAGTATGCTTGCCATGCGGCTAAGTGTTTACATGAGATAAATTGCTTGAATGCCTGTGGGTGGAGGTCAAATTGCTTAAATTGGGATAATGCGTTAAAACTATATTTGTTTTAAGCCCACTAGATAGTGGTAAAACCGTCTTTTCCAAAAACCCACTTGAGGGTGGCAAAATCTGCATTTTAGCCTACTTGCGAGTAGCAAACCATTTTCAAAACGAACATGGAATGTTTTGTTCCAATTTGGGCAATTTGGTCTATACTTGTTTGCTGCGCGCATAACATAGTAATTCTAGGCTAATAATTGGAATAAGAACACATAACGTTTTCAAAACTGGATATCACGGTTAGTAGAGGCTGGTCTTCGGACCAGGCGAGAGGGGGTGCTCATAGCTGACCTTCCCCGATCGTACCCAAGCTACCGAGCCGAGACAACTCCGGTGATGACGGACATGTGGCCTTCGGCACCAAGTCAGGGTTTCCTAAATTTCCCATTTTAAAAATATTTAGGTGGCGACTCTGTATCTGACAAAGCAGTCCATGTTCGGCACTACTTTTTCAAAAACCCGTTTCTCAAAACGATTTGCCAGATTTGGACTCTTTGGTTCAGATTAAGAACCGTGACACAAATCGAGTCCGAACTGTGGTAACCCCAAATGAACAGAACGGGACTAACCCTCCCGGGGTGTTCGGGGGACGTCCACACCACGGTATTAGCTAGACCATTATCCTTTCCCTTAAGAGTAAACATGACTGTGAACTTTCTAGCACAATGGAAAAAGAAACTTCAAACAGAAAAATGATAAGCATATATGGCAAGTCCAACTTGGCTAAAATAAGATGTGCTACCCTGTCTCTTCATAAAAAATCAACTCCAACTTCTAAAGGATGGTATATACGGTAAGTCCTTGTACAGCTTGTGGCTCATTTAAGGGTACTTAAAAAATCTCAGGAATTTATAATCTATTAACCAACTAATTTGTTCGGAAATCAAATTCCAAATAACTTACAAAAGCACCCAAAGAAATTTTAGGTTCAATTAAGTATATTTCCCAATATAAACAGGGATACTTAAAAGAAATAGGAGCAAAAAAACACTACAAGAACATCACAGATTGGGGGACTTCACAAACAACATAACGAAATCTTATAATCGACATATCCCAGTAGCAAACATCAACACAACCATTGACAGTGAGAGGGAGACACAGGCAGAGACTGAGTTCATGAGAGTGATACTCTCGGATTTATACCTGAAATTGATTTTAGGGCGAGTTGAAGATGCTCCGACAAATCGCGATGGTGAGGGCCCTGGTGGGTGAGACATTGTAGAACAAGACGAGTATGAGGAATCAAAGAGAAAAAATGAGACACAGAGATATAAACGGAGAGAAACTATTATAAGTTGAAAAAAATACCTAGATGAATCAGAAATCCCCAAGATGAAACAGAAATGGCGTAGAGGGACGGAGGCGCAGACGGTGGAGAGGCGCTGACGGCGGACGGCAAGGTTGATGGTAAGGTGAGATGATTGGCACAAATGAGCTTTGATCGAATTCGCCTGAGGTCTGAAAGAGGCGCGTAAGCATTTCTTATGTGTGTTTGAATTAGTAAAGTTATCCCCTACGAAACTGATGGTCGGCTAATGAATTTTGATACCAAAACGACGTCGTTTTGGTATCAGCGACCAAATTTTTTTAGTCGCTAGAATAACATACACAGCACACTTTTAAATGTCATTCTCCCGCCCATATTTTTGGCGACAAATGGTGTAATTTGGTCGCAAAAAATTACTTATTTGCGACCAAAAATTTTGGTCGGTAATAGTATTAATTTTTAGCTACGACATTTACTTTTGGTCGGCAAATGGCATTTTTTTGCGACCAAAATTTTTTTGGTCAGCAAAAGTGGTCGCCAATTGTGTAGATTCTTGTAGTGTGTAGTGCATGTAATATTTTTTATACAAAAATGACTTCTTTCTCGTTAGCACTAACGTATGACCAGAGAAAATAATCTGGCCTTCCAAATTGTGTTGTGTCTGTTAGTCAATCTTCCCTGCATTTGGAGAATGGAGTCTGTTTGTTTACAAAAAAAACAAAACAAAACATATATATATATATAAAAAATAATAAAACAAATTCTTATTTTGTTACAGAAACAAAACATAATCTGAAAAAGAAAAATTAATAAAAACAGAAAAGTAAACTCATTACTTACAGTATTATTTTCTCAGATATTTAGATCAAGTCCAGTGTTCAACACTGTCTCCTTAAAACAGATTTTTCCTCTCTTAGGTGTTTTTAGAATGTGGACGTCTATCTCCCAGGATAAAATGATTGTTGACACTTAGTAGCAGCACTACAAACTAAATGTCCAGCAAACACATTTGTGTATATACTCTTTTTTATAGAAAATAAATGCAACAAAATGTAGCAGAAGCAATAACGAAAAAATTGAGTACAAAACCAAATGGAGAACTTGTCTATTTATAGGAGAATTGGTGGCTTTTTAAGACAGACTTGAATAGGTAAAAAACTTGTTCGGGTTGGAGATGAACAAGTACAAATCTGTTCAGGTTGGAGGAAAATACTGAAAAGGTGCAAGGGACCAAACTGCCAACGTTCAAAAACGTTGGGGTCATTTCGAAATTAAGTTTGAATTTCAAACCGAAATTCAAATTCCAAATAGTAAGAATTTAATTTTAGAAAAAATAAAATTCAAATGTTTTTGATCAAAAAAGATAAGTATTGGGTCGAACAAGTCCAACCCAATCTCACATTGCACCCGCGCCCAAGCCCAACCAGCCCGACCGGACGGTGGCGCCACGTGTGTTTGTTTTGGGTACAATGGATCTAGCCCATAATCTCCCCTCTACAAAACTTGAGTGCCCCCTTGGGGCCTACCCCAGCGTCCAAACTCAAAACTTATAAACTCATACAATGTTAGCCTAACCAAACAATGTGGGACAAGTTTTTCTTCCTTCAATTTGGGAAACCCATCAAAACACTATTTTCATGGAGCTTATTTTGGTTTTAATTTTTTATTCACCCAACAATAGTTTTGAACAACCAAATATACTACGTGAATCACAACGTTGCATAAAACGCAATACGACCAATATCCGCCAACCTCGGCTCATGGATTCCACTTAAAAAATATATCAAAGTTGAAGAAAAAACTATTTTTCCAAAACCATTCTTACAATGTCCTCTCGGTATAAATTTTGTTTACCTATTAGCCTGTTGAATATTGAGTTGGATTTTTTATTTAAATTTAATATTAATTTTGTAAGTATGTGGATATAATATAAATCATTAAATTACACATAAAAAAAATAAAAAAATAAAAAAAAAACTGATGCAACAAGGATCAGACGGAATTAAAGACAAGTTCAGCTCTTTCTCATATATGCATATATTAATATATGAAGCGGAGGTTCATCTCACGAAAACTCTTTTTCGGAAATGTCTTCAAAACTTGAGTAAATTAAATTGTTTCAATTTTTTTTCAATTGCCTTAAATATCTGTCATAATTATCAGATTCAATTACAAATTGCATAACTAATGTGAGTCTATCTCTAATATGTATATGTATATATATATATCTTGCAATTTGTGTAGGTGTCCTGTCAAAAAAATTGAGAAGCCACACTGGTCAAAATTTTGAGAAGCTGACAATTTTTTATATAACAAAGAATTTGATATAACATTTTTTTTAATAAAAATAATTAAATCAATCACTTAAAATAATTTAACAATAAAAATCATTAATAAGTCATAGAATACTTATAAAGAATTTATGGGGATTTCACAACAAAGAAGATTTAAAGTTTCACGCAAAAGAATACAATTTTTTATTAAAAACAATATAAGAATGAATGAGTTGCACAATCACTACTCACATGTATTTATTACAAGGGAATTGCTAACCATTGCTCTTACGATGTTGGTCAAGGCATTTTTGAGAATATATTATTTTAGTAATTTTTTTAGTTAAAATATGGGATAAAAAAATTAGTATATTTGACGATTCTTAATTTTTTTAAGAAAAATGTGCAAAAAGTTGAAAAAAAAAAAGGAAAAAAGAAAGAAATATTTAACTTTTTGATATAAGTTGTTGATTTTTGTAATTTTATTAGTGATTTTTTAATTTTTAAACTAAAACAGTGAATTACCAAACGAGGCCTAAGAGTTAATAAAGAAAAAAAAATAAATAAATAAAAATTTAAGCACTTCAATAAACATTTATTTATTTTTATATATTTTAATATTTTAATAAATTTTGTATACACTTTTCAACCATCACCAAACCAATAGGGTGGTGGTTTACTGTCTCCTTATTGTAAAAGGAATTTGTTAACCTAACCTTAATAATAATCATAAACAAATAAAAGAAATATATTGATTAAAAAATATTCTGTAAGCATTTGTTTAGACGGGCTAAATAAGGAGGGATTATAATCCATCAGACTATTAATCCTAAGATGCATATAGTCTTTGGACTATTTGATTGGAAATGATATGTATACCGTGTTTATTTAATCATTGGAAGGCAAAAAAAAGACTATTTTATTGAATCCTAGGTTTATTTGGGAAACTATGAAGAAGGATAAATGCTCAAAAAACTATTTTGCTCTTTTGTTTATTAAATATTCGGAATACTAAATCTAAGTTATAAATTTTATATTTTATATTTTATTTTATTTTAATAAGTACAATAATCCAGAGGGCCAAAAATGTGATTTTACCCTCTAATCCGAAGAAGTTATCCCACTATTTTGTATCTCACACACCTCATGGGACACAATAATTCCACAAATAAGATATTGATAGTCCGATTAGACTATTAGTTCAGCTTACATTTTTTTAACCAAATATCAAACTATTACATAGAATAGCTATGGGGTCCTATCCTACCCTCCAATCCGTCTAAACAAACACCCCCGAAATGCAATAAGAGAGTTAGACACAACATTGGGAAACACCAACATAGAATGGGTTTGGCAATTGTTTTTTTGCAAAATGATATATAAATCTACTTTGTAAATCCAATTTCTGAATTGAATGATGTGTAAATGAAATGATTGTGATTGATTAGAGAAGATACACTACAAGAAAACAGCCCAAATAACACAGAGCATTTTGCGACAATATAGGTACCGTCGCAAAAAATGGTCTTTTGCGACGGCGTGTTCAAACTGTCTCAAAAAATAGTCTTTTGCGACGGCGTTTTCAAACCGTCTCAAAAAATGGTCTTTTGCAACGGTGGTGACCCTGTCGCTAATGAATATATCACAAAAAAACATAAAACATTTGCGACGCCTAATGTACCGTCGCAAATTTTTTTTTTTTTTGAGACGGGAGCATTTACTGTCGCAAAAGTCTTGTTAACACGGCGTCGTTTTATTTATTAGGATTCATCATTTGTGACGGTTTAAGTATGCCGTCGCAAAAAGTAATGAAATTTTTTCTATCTCGCTCATTTTAGCCTATTCGCGGTCATGTGTTTCCCCAAAATCCCTAAAATCTTTCTAAAACCAAAATCCCCAAAACCATTTTGAAGCAAAATCCCCAAAACCCTTGAGCCAAAATTCAATGACGATGATCGACAACGGCTAGAGCTAGGGAGCAGCGACTGACGACGGTCATCAACGACGATGACGAGCAGCAGTGAGTGACAACGGTGACGGCGAGTGACAACTGTATGCCCCCCCCTCTCTCTCTCTCTAATTACATCCAAAGCCCTCTCATTTTTTTTGAATATATTTTTTTCTCCACTGTTGTTTGGGGGTGTCATTGCTTTGAAACTGTGCCTAGAGGTGACCATTCTCAAATTGGCCTTTGATCGTATATCTCCTTCCTTCGGTTTGTTGCATAATTTGGCAGAGCCTTCTGGTTTCTCCACCTTGATGACATCGTCTTCAGAAATTGTGCACAGTGATGGCCTTGAAAAAAAATTGATTTTCATATTTTTAATAATTTTATTAAAAACAACATACGTAAAGTTATTTGGTTGCTTACAAGATCTCTTGACAGAACCCATTTATGATAGCACATGTTGTACGTAAGTGAGATTTACTGTTACAAGATTTCCATACATGTTATTTGGTTATATTAATGGCATATTTAAATTTGTGTCCTAAACCCTGGGTTTTAGCTCAATCTTTCCTTTTTTCTTTTTTTTTCTGGGTCAGTAGGATTTATTTTATTTGATTATTAGGTCTGCTTTGATGGATATCTGAGGGGAAATTTTTATTCATTTGAAGGATTATTTCAAAGTTTTGGAGGTAGATTATGATGCAACTGATGAGAAGATTAAGTTGAATTACAGGAAACTGGCACTGGTTAGTTTTCCGTCTTTTCTTGGTAACTGATGGCATATTCTAATAGCACTTCTACTTTTCCTGATTTAAATTATAGTACATTATTGGAAATTTACATGGTCTTGAATTCTATTATTATGTAACAGAAATGGCATCCTGACAAACACAAGCGTGACAATGCTGTTACTGCAAAATTTCAACAGATTAACGAGGCTTACACTAGTAATTCTTGTCCATTTTTTATATTTGTTTAATTTTATATTCTATTAATGCATATATATATATATATATATATAAGTAATTCTTTTGTAGTGTTTCAAAAGCACAAAGGTCTAGATTCCCTGTTTTACGCCATGCATATGGCCTTACTATAATTATGTCAATCCCCATGTTCAGTTGGTGGCTAGGTTATGGAATATAAACACTTCAGAGTTCAATATTTTTTAGTTCTCTCAGATGTGTGGCATGGTGAATGGACATTAAGATTTTAAAGATTGGTTCATGTATCTAGAATTGACAGTCCTTGCCCATTTGGTATTTGGATTTCAAGTTTTTATTTTTATTTTTTTGTATTGGTATGTTGAGTTATTGACATCTAGCTTCAGTTTTATAAATTGAATGCTCGTTATATTTATGGGTGAAGCATATTTTGGGCCACAGTGGAAGCTACTAGTTCCTAAAAGCAAAATTTGCCTTCTGATAATTCAGATTAATAAGCTGCTAAAATTTAATTCAAACTAATTACCATAAACCGAAACTAACCCTTTCACAATCATTGTTTCTTTTTTGTTTAGAGCTTCTTTATTTCCCTTCATGTAGATTTTGTACTAATATTTATAGTTTTGATGGCGTATGGTTCTTTTGCAGTGTTAAGTGATCCTGCCAAGTGACTTGACTATGATATAACTGGAAACTATGAGATTGATAAATACACTTTGCAAGTAAGAATTTCCATTGTATCATCTGGCTTAGATTTGTCAACCTGCTTTAATTCACTTTGGTTGTGTGATTCTTCTATGATGCATCCTAATTATTTGGGATATCTTTCCACTTCAATACAGGAGTATCTAACCAGATTTAAAGGGATGATACTTACTTGCAATGGGCTTGGTATGAGTCACTCATCAATTTGGTATAGCTCTCTGACTTTTTAAATTAAGTTATATTTTGAAAAAATGAAAACTAACATTGTGAACAATTTTATTGATAGATATGGTCACTGACTATCAATTGCAAGCACTGCTGGAAATTCAGCTTTTAGCGGCGTTTTAAAAACGCCGCGATAAGTGTCAAAAACGCCACTAATTCTTTTCGTGACGCTTAGCACCAAACGCCGAGGACGCGGCCGTCGCTATAGCATTGTGGCGTTTTAAAAACGTCGTTAAAACGCCACTAAATGTGGTATATATAGGCAAAGTGACGTCATGACAATTTTTAGTGACGCTTTAGAAACGTCGCTAAATTTTTATAGGAGGCGTTTTTCAAAAACGCCGCTAAATGTGATTCATACTGCAATGCAACATCTGACAACTTTTAGCGACGTTTCAAAAACGTCGTCATAGCTTTTTTAATTTTAAAAAACCTATATAGTGGGGTTTTGAATAATGCCATTACATTCTTATTTTTTTAATTGTTTTTTTTTTTTTGAAATTATGCTAATTTTATGTGGTTAAACTAAAAAAATACTTGTAATAAAATTGCAATGTAGCACTAATATGAAACAATAACTCCTATTTTCATTCAAATGAACATTTGTCAAAAGATAAGCCGATTATATGAAAAGCTGTCAATTAGCAAATATATTAGTAATTCACTTTCCCATTCAATTTAATATCCAATCACCATTAACTAAAAAATAACATATCCACAAATCATGTTTTAACATTTGCCAAAAAATAATAAGAAAAACATCAAGACAAACTCCATGAGTTATGATTTAATTTAATGTCTTGTCCTTGTTACTAAATTCACTGAACTCAACTGATATAGCATAGAATCTGTAGTCTTCACTGGTCTAGATACCTGCATCAGAACATGAAAGCCAAATCAGGTAAAGTGCATAAATCAATAATAGTAGAAGTGTTACAACTATAAAACATAAGATCTACATTACAACTCACCATCTGTTGAAAAATGTTTTGTACTTGGAAAAACAATTTAAACAAATCAGTCATTTCTAAGGCTTTGAAACAGCAAAAAAAGGCAGAAAAATAACTTATATCTAGTCATTAACTAGAAATAAGTCATCAACCAATTCATTGTATTCCTCAGCATATACTTCTGAAGCCATGAACTCTGGTGTCCCTAATTAACCTCAAAAAATAGATAAAAACTAACTCAATGATTTCCTTTAATTATGTCAATCAACCAATCATTCACACATAAAGTTACATATCATCACAAAAAGTCATGTTACAATAGATACGTACTGTTTCATGGTCCCAAAAGTGAACATTTCAGTGACAAAATTGGTATGTACTGTTTTAGAGTGCACCAATGAAACACAATAATGATTGAGAAAGAAAGTGCACATTGAAGTAACTGAAACAAGAATAAAAAAAACTGAAGAACTATTCCGAAGTTCAACCGCGTTGAAAAAACAAAACACACTATAATGAATAACAGATATATTGAATCAAATGTTAAATAAAAAAAACACAAACAAAAACAAAACAAAACTGCAAACTTGCCAAAACAAAACTGGAAAAAAAAAACAAACAAACAAACAAAAAAACACTACCTTATATCTAGTAAAAAATTGATAAAATAAAAGGGAAAATCATTGCGTATTATTCATAAATATGTCATAGTTAATGTTCTGCATTCCACTGATCAAGTGACCTCACTTCAACCGTTGTATATTAAACAGAAAAGGATAGCAAATTGAGTCGTATCTATTTCAGATATGATTTAATAGAAGCTCATTTGTACCTAGTTTTCCATAGCTCTCGATGAGATCAATTTTAAACAAAACATTGATGTGGGAAAGTTCCAGATGTAACATTGTTGATAGAGAGAGAATCAATGCACTCACATACTTTCCTGGATCACTGCACAGGTGTGCATCTACTAAATGCGCAACCGTCAGCTGCATAAAATGAAGCCCATTTGAATTCCAAAAAAAATGGGGCCAAGGTATTAGGTTAGAGTAACTGGGCATGTTAAACAAGACCATTTCAAAAGAAGCTTTTATTTGATATTGACATGTTCCTACCACTTGAATTTCATTAATTACAATGCAAGAATACTAGTAAAGGATTCATGGGATTTGTATATTGAAATTCCAGTGGTATGGGTAATCTTGTTAGTTTGAAGATACTATCTATCAGAAATTTCTGTCTCACTGGTTAGATACCATCTTCAAGCTTTAATATCTCTTCTTTGTAAGTGTTTCATGTTGGAGGAAAAAATATACTTGGTATAATGGTACTCAGCCAGTGGATATGTGCTACAATGGCTGCTAGTATCTATGTTGCTTGTCTCATTTTCTGTATGTAAAGTTTATTTTTTTAAAAAAAAAAATTGATTTTTTTAAAAATAATTTGTTTAACATGTAGCTTTAAAGTCAATTTTTTCAAAAATGATTTGTGTTTTAAAACTAGTAACAGGAACGACATTCTCACAGTTCTCTTATTGCATTAACTGTCATGTCTAATGTATAGTAAGTTAGTAAGATGCAAATGATAATAAAACGATTCAATATTTATTCTGGACCTGATAAATATGAAAGCATGACAAGAACCTAGAATCCAGGATGGTTGATAATCACTTCCAAAAAACAAAGAGTTACAAGTCAATGCCAATGTAGGCCTTGAATACTAACCTTTGAGAAGAGGCTTTAGTTTGGACTCCAACCAGTCAACATTTTTCTCCAAGTAATCCATACAATACACAAGACCTAGTTGAACATGGTAGAAAAGAATTAGCTGTAAGGACACCTAGCTGGAAATTCTTTGTTCGAATTTAAGTCACTAGTATTTTCAAGCATCAGAGATTTCTCGGAGAATAAAAGAATTGATTTGAGACCAAGCCAGTATCCAGTGATATTCATCCTCCATCATCACCTTTTCACATGGAGACAAGTGAAAAGGTCTACAATAACATTATGTGCTCCAACAAAAAAATATTTGAAATAATAAACTAGGCAAATTTTGGAAATCATCCAATAATGGGATTAGTTATGAGGCTGCAAAATGACAGGATGACCTCAGATCTGAGCAGCTCTTAGCACAGATGTATAACATAAACTAGATGGAGAAGAAAACCTAAGCTACACTATGAGTTTGTGGTAGTGAATACGAGATTATGTCGGATTAACAATAAAGTTCGAATTAGAAGTAATGAAAGCACTTTTAAAACAAAATAACAATCAGTAGGCCAAAACAACTCTTTTCAGCATACAGCACCTAGATTATGCAGATAGTGAAGTTAAAGTGCATCATTTAATGATACAACAAGAAATGAGGACAAAAGAGAATGGACAGACATGGGAATAGCCTCAAGCTGCACTGGCATGAAATAATTAAGAATCCATCAGATAATTAGTAAGTAAGAAGGGACTAATTATCTTATTAAAAAAAAAGAAAAGAAATAAAGACGTTAGGAAAAATTGCTTTACAGGGACAATGTAAAGTGAATTACCTCGGAAAGTTACTAAGATTGTTTATATATAAATTTACTAAGATTTTTTAAAATACATAAATAAAAGTTATTATACAAGGATTGCATTAGAAAGGTGTAAAAGGACAATGGTGTAAGTAATGTACTATACACAGTGAATTACCTCAAAAAGGGTTGGTACGGTTGTAGGATTGAATTCTTCACAAATGATTTGGATCAATTGGAACACATACATGACCTGGAAAATAGTTGAGGAAATTAATAACAAGAAAGAAGCATTATGCTAATACTAAGAACCCTATGGCTAAACAAGTATACCAAGTACAAGTGACACTAAAGAACAAGCATTCATGACTTTTTTTTCTCACAAAATGCAATTCAAATTCTTATCTTGCAACAAACATTCAACTATTGGGGGACCAAATTATAAGGAAAAAAAAGTTAATCTCAAAAAGAAAAAGAAAAAAAAATACAAAAGATTGCTATCAATTCATCACATTATGCACTATAACTTCAAATTAAAAAAAGCAATGTTAAGGGATCTTAAAAATCCAGATTAAAATTACACGTATATAGCAAACCAAGCAATGAAGGAACACTTAATGCTTTGCACAATATTGATACTTGTACCTTATCTGAGAGCATACCGAAGGTGGGAAATCAACCTGCAGATTGCTGCTGCTGGGTTGAAGTATCAGCTGAAGTACTCTGCAAGACAATTTCTTCATCAAGTCTCCACATATTGCCAGGCATGACATTCCCACCTGATTGGGTATTAATGCTGCCAAAACCAATAGTTGACTTGTCATGCTCAGAATTTGCAGTTTGTCTTTTTCTTTTTCTTTTTTAAAAAAGAACCATTTCTAAAAATAAAACAAGAATAAAACCATATAGTACTTTCAGCATGACTTTCAAATCAAACCAAAATATGTTTATCAGATTCGGAGATGTGTTGGAGTCATCATTCCACTAACATACATTGTGATGTTCAAAAGAAGCAAAAATTGAAAAGAAAATAGGAACAAACCTCAGGCCCCAAGAAATGGTTCATATAGCTGATATCACAAGAGTATGGTGCCCCAACATACTAGATGCAAAAAAAATCAAATGTGGGAAGACAAGTCAATCTGCATCAATTATCAACATATTAACCTTCTATCAAATCCTGGCAGAGGAATAAAATAACCAACACGACTGGAAATAAATTCATAGAAATAAAGACCATGTATTCTTCAAATCATTCAAAGTCATGTTAAAGTAGTACCTTCAAAGTCAAGTAAACCCTAACAATGTGGGAAGACAAGTCAATCTGCATCAATTATTAACATATTAGTGTGACATTTAGAAACACCAAGCATGTGCTTTAACTTCATAGTGAAAGCTAATGAACAAAAATGGACAATTCATTGAAACACTAATCAGCTAAATAATGCATCCTTCATTGAAAGATCCATGAGTGCTTGTATCACTCGCTGTCAAAGTTTTGCAAAAAAACTCTGTTTGTGGTTTACCTTGGACATTATTATGGGCTAAATCTTCCTATACCTTCAAACTTTCTTTTTCATTTTTTGTTCATCGATCAACTTTGTTTTATGGATAGTTTTACTACAAGGATAATGCAACAGTTAATATTGCAGCAACTCCTTACAGAGGGAACAGGTTGAAGCGTCATCTGAGCATATACTTCGTCCATTTCTAGATCCGCCTAGGAAATAAACATGATTGAATTAGCTAATGACAAGAAATTACTACTATTGACCCGTTTTTGCATAAAAGAAATGAAAGCTAATTAAAGCCAGTTATACATGCAACGTGACATTGTGAAGGAGGCATAGCAGCTTTGAGGGAAGATTTGGATAGTTTGGGATCTGAGAATCCACACCCTTCTTCATGGATGCTGCAACCTGAAATGGAGATTTTTACACATGCAATGAGGATAAACATGTAGTTCCCATAATTAATACAAAACAACTACACAGAAAGTTTTCATGTATTTCAATCATATAGCCACTATTGTATTGGGTCCATTCAACACTGGAAATGCAACAAATTTTCAATTCATAAACCAATAACAATCTGTAGCAATTTTCCAGTATTGATCACAGGGTTCAGAATTTCACCAATATAACAAATTTTCAATTCATAAACCAATAACAATCTGTAGCCTTTTTTAATTTTAAAAAACTAACCGTTAAGTGTGGGGTTTTGAAAAATGCCATCTTTATGTTTTTGATTGTTTTTTTTTTAAATTATGCTAATTTTATGTGGTTAAACTAAAAAAATTACATGTAATAAAATTAAAAAGTAACACTAACATAAAACAATAACTCCTATTTCCATTCAAATGAACATTTGTCAAAAAGAGCCGATTATACGAAAAGCTGTCAATTAGCAAATATATCATTAATTCACTTTCCCATTCAATTTAATATCCAATCACCATTAACTAAAAAATAATAGGAAAAACATCAAGACAAACCCCATGAGTTATGATTTAATTTAATGTCTTGTCTTTATTACTAAATTCACTGAACTCAACTGATATAGCATAGAATCTGTAGTCTTCACTGGTCTAGATACCTGCATCAGAACATGGAAGCCAAATCAATAAATCAATAACTGTAGAAGTGTTAAACATAAGATCTACATTACAACTCACCATCTGTTGAAGAATGTTTTGTACCTGGAAAACAATTTAAACAAATCAGTCATTTCTGAGGCTTTGAAATAGCAGAAAAAGGCAGAAAAATAATTTATTTCTAGGCATTAACTAGAAATAAGCTATCAACCAATTCATTTTATTCTTCAGCATATACTTCTGAAGCCATGAACTCTGGTGTCCCTAATTAATCCCAAAAAATAGATAAAAACTAACTTAATGATTTCTCTTAATGGTGTCAATCAACCAATCACTCATACAGAAAGTTACATATCATCACAAAAAGTCATTGTACAACAGATAAAAAGTCATTCTTGTGTCTAATTACAAGAATGAAATGAAACATATCTGGAAAACTCACATTAATATTCCTACTCACATATTCCCTTGCCATGGTTTTTGTGAGGCCAAGTACCCCTGCCTTTGCAGCATTATAATTGGTGTGCCCAACGTTACCAACAAGACCAACAATTGATGCTATGTTGATTATCCTTCCCTGCCACATCAGCAATTAAGATAAATGGGAGATTGAAAAGCAAAAAGATAATAAATAGCTACCAAATAATTGAAAATTTTTCATCAAAGACCTAATAGCCGTGGACGTGGCCCTAGTTTGGAGTCCACGTAAATTTGTGTTCTTGTGTGCTTGATTAGATTCTTGTTTTTATTCTTATTTGTGTTTCATCTTTCACTGATCTTGGTTAGGTGTAACAATTCCTCACAACGACCTCCTAACATAGGTTATTAAAACAGGGCAACAAGCCACAAGTGCGGAAATACCAAAATACCTTTACTCCAAATTCGGAGTCAAGTAGTTAGTGCCTAGTACTTATCAGGGTCCACACTACCCAACTATCATTTTTCATCAAAGAACATGCCCGTAGCGCTTAACAAGATGGCACGACAAATGTCAAAGTATTTAACATGAGAATAGCTACTTCATTTTTCATGCCTTTTATCCTTTTCCAGGCAGCCACACTGAATTCTAGAAAGTGAAAATCTGCAGTATCATCCTTTATAACTTTTCAAATGAATATAGCTCCCATTCCTTCAATGCACGATAACAAAAATATAGCCAGCAAGACATTTCAAACAATATGAGATCATAAAAGGAAGATCCCATCCTTTAAGATATACCCTCTAGAGTGAATAATTTATGAAGATGTATTAAATTTACCAAGAGAAGATCTTCATCAATTCCAAAGGATTTGCGAGCTTCTTCTAGGCGCTTTGATGTGACCTTCTCATGTTTCCTGCACAATCATCCAAAGTGGAAACTACAATAAACAAAACCAATTGCTCAAGCAAAGATTTGCACAAATTGTAAAACTCAGTGCATTATGGCATGGTAAAGTTTCAAAACATAGTGAACTTCTGGTTAAGATGCTTCTTTTAATAAGATTTCGCACAAAGCTTCACACTTACTAGATTTCTTCAAATGGACCCAAAACATTTCAAATTTAAATGTGCATGCACGTGTAGACACACATCCTGGGGAAGAAAAAGACTAGTTTCCAACGTTTTCACTGTATTTTCTCAAATTAACTAACACGCATCAAGAAGCATTCACTAAAGGATTCCACAACTCTTTTACTTAATCAACATGCTTAGGTGTTAATTATCTTCTTATGACCAAAGAAGGAAAAAAAAAAAAAAAGAACTAAAAAAAAGAGGCAGCTCTGTTTTTTGTTTTTTCGAATGTTTGTGGATAGTGATGTTTAAAGGAGAGGGAAAACAAGTGATGTACCCAGAGCTCGCTGGATCTCTAATCTCAAACTCATCTATCATAGCATCATAGCCACATATTACAACATAGTGACCTACAGAAGATTATAGTCCAGTTAGTAACAGATACAGATGTGGCATGCACAATGAATATACGGGGTTACTGGCCATGAACTCAAATATGAGATAGTATTAGTGGCAGTGAGAGGACTAGAAATAAATAATTTGGAGGAGAAAAAATGAGACAAACGCAAGATCAGAAACAGTTAAACCCACACATTCATCTGCCCATTTTTCTCCTACAACTCCAACTGATCCAAAATGAGTTATTTGTAGTTCATAAACAATAACGAAGTTCTCAAATTTCAACATTCCACCAACTATATATATATACAAGTCACAATAACAATCTACATCAACTTGGAAATCCAATCAATATGTTGTTCAAAGTGAGCAATTTATTTTGTCAGATTTTTCATCTTGTGTTTGATGAAAAGGAGATGACCCTTCGTCTGAGCCAGGGCAAAAAAAAGGATGATTATTCAATCAATACATATATAAATTCATATATATACTTGTATAGAGAGATTTTTAAGAGAAAAAAAAAATTATCCAAAAAAAAATACAGATAATGTGTACGCATATAACGAGATTGTGCGAGAGAGACAGAGATCGAGAGAGATTGAGAGATCGAGAGAGAGAAGAATCGATAAAACTGAGATTGGAAGACCAACCTTCAGACGGCGTTGATCTTGCACAACCTGTTTAGCACGGGCCCTAACCTCATATGGATCAATCTTGGATTGGGGCTAACTAGAGCATATACAACTCATCAATCACTGAAACGGAGAGAGAGACGGGAAGGAAGAGCTTCAGAGAGAGAGAGAAAGAGAGACGGTGGAGCTCACCTTAGGAGACGATGGTGTAGATGATGATGTAGACGATGGTGCAGATGGTGGAGACCGATCTGAATCTCTAAATCTCTGCGATGAAATCACTGAGATGAAATCGCTCTGAATCTTTGTGATGAAATCACTGAGATGAATCTCTGAATGGCTCTGATAAGGGTTTAGAGAGAGTTGAGAGAGAGATTTAGAGAGAGAAAGAGAGACAGTGGTGGAGCTTCGAAATCGTTCTGAGATTTAGAGAGAGAGAGCTCGAAAAGTTGGGTCTTAGTCTGAGATTCAAAATTAGGCTTTGAAAAGAGGAGACCAAGCGCGTGAGGCACAACACATTCGGAGGCGTTTCAAACGCCTCCTATTATTAAACGATGTCATTTTGTTGAACAAATATGCGACGCTTTAAAAAACGTCGTTAAATGTTAAAAAAAAGTGACGTTTAAAAATGCGTCGTTAAAAAAACGCCGCCTAAACCTCTTTTTCCTGTAGTGAAGTCCTTTTGTGCTTTCTTGTTGCTGTTTGTTTGTTTTTTTTATCTTTGTTATATTGTTATATGTGTTCTGAATTGATAGGGGAAAATGGAACAAATGAATAACCACATAAGAAAACTTTAAGCTCTCTATTTAAAGTGGTTTCAAGAAGTTGAAGAAGGCCATATCAAGGAAAAGGAAAGCTATGTAATACATTGGAATCTACCGAGAGAAAATGCACAGACACAGGTAAATTTTGCACCTTAAGTTTTTACAAAACTCTAATGAGAAATTAATCTTCTAATGTAGTTCATGTTCTTTCAGAGATGGCTATGAAAAAAATGGAGGTGGAATTAAATTTACTGATTACTTGGCACGAAACTTGGCATACACGACCGCCTAGGTATGAGAGACTTGTGGGAGAAGACGGGGCTCGAATTGGGTTCCCGGTTTGGGAGTTAGAGTCGGATATCACTCTAGGCAAACTAGTTCCTTAAGAAATTTGAATTCGAGGTGTTGACTCCCCAAAATCACCAAACGACATCAGTTTAGCACGAAACTTAGCACACATGACCACCTAGGCACGAGAGACTTATGGGAGAAGACGGGACTCCAATCGAGTTCCCAGTTTGGGAGTTAGAGCCGTATTTCGGTCTAGGCAAACTAGTTCCTTAAGAAACTTAAATTCGAGGTGTTAACGCCCCAAAATCACCAAACGGGATCGGATTGACACGAAACTTGGCACACACGACCGCCTAGGCACGAGAGACTTGTGGGAGAAGACGGGGCTCGAATTGGGTACTCGGTTTGGGAGTTAGAGTTAGACATCACTCTAGGCAAACTAATTCCTTAAGAAACTTGAATTCGAGGTGTTGACGCCCTAAAATCACCAAACGAGGTCGGATTGGTACGAAACTTGGTACACACGACCGCCTAGGCACAAGAGACTTGTGGGAGAAGACGGGGTTTGAATCGGGTTCCCGATTTGGTAGTTAGAGTCGGATATCATTTTAGGCAAACTAGTTCCTTAAGAAACTTGAATTCGACGTGTTGACGTCCCAAAATCACTAAACGGCGTCGGTTTAGCATGAAACTTGTCAACACGACTGCCTAGGCACGAGAGACTTGTGGGAGAAGATGGGACTCCAATCGAGTTCCCGATTTGGGAGTTAGAGCCGTATTTCATTCTAGGCAAACTAGTTCCTTAAGAAACTTGAGTTCGAGATGTTGAAGCCCTAAAATTACCAAACGACGTCAGTTTAGCACGAAACTTGGCACACACTACCACTTAGGTACGAGAGACTTGTGGGAGAAGACGAGACTCCAATCGGGTTCCCAGTTTGGGAGTTAGAGCCGTATTTCGGTCTAGGCAAACTAGTTCCTTAAGAAATTTGAATTTGAGGTGTTGACGCCCCAAAATCACAAAACGGGGTCGGTTTAACACGAAACTTGGCACACACGACCGCCTAGGCACGAGAGACTTGTGGGAGAAGACGGGGCTCGAATCGGGTTCCCTGTTTGGGAGTTAAAGTCGGATATCACTCTAGGCAAACTAGTTCCTTAAGAAACTTGAATTCGAGGTGTTAATGCCCCAAAATCACCAAACGGGATTGGATTGGCACGAAACGTGGCACACACGACCACCTAGGCATGAGAGACTTGTGAGAGAAGACAGGGCTTGAATCGGGTTCCCGGTTTGGGAGTTAAAGTCGGATATCACTCTAGGCAAATTAGTTCCTTAAGAAACTTAAATTCTAGGTGTTGATAATCCAAAATCACCAAACGACGTCGGTTTAGGACGAAACTTGGCACACACGACCGCCTAGGTCCGAGAGACTTGTGGGAGAAGACGGGACTCCAATCGGGTTCCCGGTTTGGGAGTTAGAGTCGTATTTCAGTCTAGGCAAACTAGTTTCTTAAGAAACTTGAATTTGAGGTGTTGACGCCCCAAAATACCAAACGGGGTCGGTTTAGCACGAAACTTGGCACACACAACCGCCTAGGCACGAGAGACTTGTGGGAGAAGACGGGGCTTGAATCGGGTTCCCGGTTTGGGAGTTAGGGCTGGATTTCTGTCTAGCCAAAATTATTTACTTAACTATTTTTGTAATTATATAATAGTTAATTTTTTTAGGTTTTTTTGTAATTAAAATATTAACACATAATTATATTGTCCTTAATTATTTTTATTTTTTATTTTCAGATATTTCCTGAGTAGCAGTTTACTTTTTGTGGAATGCAGGCGTGTGAAGACTGCGACTAACTTTTGTTTTTGTAACCCATGGACGAATCATGACGAAAGCTTTTATTTTTTATTTACGTTATTTAGATTTGTGAACATCATTATGTATGTATTATGCAAAATTATGTGGTGGGATAATTTTGCTGATGTATTGTTATGAATGGAAGAATATTTTAATTATGGATGAATTTTTATTTATATACTGAAATTTTTATATTATTATGTAATTATCGATTTCTTTTTTAGTTATTTTTCATTTAATATAAGTAATTTTCATATTTTTAATAATTTTATTACAGTTTTTTTTTTTTTTTTTTTTTTTTTTTTTTTGAGATGGCACCATACTGTCTCAAAAAAAAATTAAAACCAGGTTTTTTGCGACAGTAGTATAATCGTCGCAAAAGATATTGGCATTAGTTGAAACAAAAGGCCTTTAGCGACAGTATTCTTTATCGTCGCAAATAATATTTTTAGAGACAGCATGTTTGTGGTCTCAAATAACCATTTAGCGACGGTATTTTTGCCGTCGCAAATAACCCTTTTAGCGATGGCAACACAGTACCGTCCAAAAAAATTTAGATTTTCACACATTAATGCCGATAGCATTTTGCCGTCGCAAAAAAGAGGCGACGGCATTATACCGTCGCTAAAACCCTTTAGCAACCCCCTTTGTTGCGACCCCCCACTCGCCGTCGCTAAAACCCAATTGTCGTCGCAAAAAAGTTTTTGAGACGGCGTTTTGGGTATTTGCAACGGTATTTTGCTGTCGCAAAAAAGTAATTTTTTTGTAGTGATAAGAGAGATATTTACCTTAGATATTTTAATATATTGCCACATAATTGAGTTTAATTTTTAGACTTGAATAACATTATTCTTGTTTTTTTACTAATTTTTTTTTGTTCATTTTTAGTAATTTTTTCAAAAGTTTTCACTTTTAAAGTCCTATTAAATTTGATAGATTTCAAAAGTCAAATAATAAAAAATAAAAAACTTCACCAAAGAAAAAAAAATTTTATTGAACTTTTTTAGTTTTTTTTAAAAAATTATTCTAATTTTTTTTGGCTAGATGGAATTAAAAATTAAAAATTTGTGAAAACGGATTTTTTTTAAAAATTAACTAAAAGTGAAAAATTAATATTTTTTTGTGAACATTCTGAGTATAGTTAAATTTGTTAATAAAATTAATGTTCAAAAGTGTACCTCTTAAAAAGACCGTCACTAATTCATCAACTCACACTCTTAATATTTTTTTATTGGACCATAATACTGTGTTTGGTTAAAAAATTTAAGAAGAAATTTAGAAAGAGAAAAAAAAAATTTGTAAAACTAATAAAATATAAATATATTTTATTTATATTTTACTTATATTTTTTTTCTCCTCTTAAATTTCTTTTCAAATCTTTCAATCAAACGGAAGGAACAACTACACGCCAACGTACACAAGGGTCTTTGTTTTTTTAGTAGTTGGGTACGTGTGTTGCATGTGGCATATAATTTTTCATTAACTGTTAGTATTGTAATTATGTGTACCTCTTAAATTGGTATGTGATATGTATATAAAGTATGGAGACTTGTATGGATAAATTGATTTATATCCAAAATACAACTAAGTAAGAAATGAATACATCCTTGGTTGAAGAATTTAAATGATAAATGAAACATTTTATAAACATAAATACTAATGTATAGTTAGATTGTTGAGATCACGATTACACAAATATTTTTTATCAATTTTTCACTTCAATTTTTCATAATTCATACCGGTAATATAATGGAATGTATGAAATTAATTGCACAATTACAAAATTTTGTTAAATAGTTCATCTTATAATATAAATTCATTGAACCCACAATTGCATATTATTTGCATACTATTGGTGTAAGAATGCATTAATATCAATATATAACATATTTTTATACATCAAGAATTATTGAGTCTAGTTTCTTGTACCACGAATATCTTGCATGTTGAAAAATATAACATTAGTCATTAGTATACTTTCATTTATGTAGAAAATGTGAACTAATTTTTTTTTTTAAATGGAATGATATTGGAGCTTAATATTTAGATCGATATATGAATTTTATAATTGTTTTCATGATATTTATAGATACATATTTATAAGTGTTTGTAAGATCACTTTCATGAAACTGTCAAGTTACATAATTGAGAAGGTAATTATGGGCCGAGCTAAGAGCATTTGGCAACGGATGTGTAACACCCCCAAAATAATACAATAAAGATAACTCATATGCGGAATAAATATGGAAAATAACATACTTTCATACATCGGAATCTACTGTTTAACAACCAGTTAAATGCCATGTAGGCTTATATCTTTCCAAGTCATTTCTTGGTTACGCAAATTGAGTCTCGCTCATTACATCTTAAGCCCTTGGCTTTACAAATACCAACATACACACAACAAAACATAATTAAGAAGCTCTTACTTCCCGAAAGTCCATCCACGCTATTGCCTAGCACTCGGCCAAACAACAAATGAAGTAGTATAATCCATCACTACATTACACTTAAGAAATGATAAAACCCATTGTTTGATCTTCAAATCTGAAAAGCATTCCATGTACACATGTACAAGTAGGGGGTGAACAAAGCCCACCGAACAATCTCATATTAAAACATTAAAAGATATGCGAGGACAAAGATACTTATACATATACGTGAAATCATATCATGTCAAAACTATATGATTTTATTACATAATCTCTTATATCCAAGGCCTGCATATTCATATGTCACTAAGACCAATCTTATTCCATTTTTCTTTAACTCATATCCAGTTCATATATGCTATTCAATTCATGAGTTAAATTCATTATCTTTCAACAACCAAAATGAGACTACAACTCAATGATTTTCCAATTATGCACAACATACATAAACACTTCAAACTTTGCCATTTTACGGATATTTCGTCCGAAGGGACCGGCACCCATTTATATATAGATTTTCGGGTTTTTCACCTATGACACTCCGGCCAACTTGCTTTAAATAGAGTCCATCCCCTTTCTCCTCCCAATTAAATATACATATGCAATGTATTTATAAACATAATCATATATGGAGCACATCTCATTTCTCCTCCCAAATAAACATAAATATACAATGTATTTATAACATGGTCATATATGGAGTACATCCCATTTCTTCTCCCAATAAACATACATATGCAATGTATTTATAGCATGGTCATATTCAATGACAACCAACAATAGATTAGCATTATATCGCCTAATCCTCATACAATTTCTACAACAATCATAGCTATCCTCCACCGATAGCCCAATACATTTATTTTCAATTTATGTTCAATATCGGAATAAATAGTTTATTCAAAACTTCCGTAGGTGAGATAATACATATCAAATATCACCATCTATATCAATAACCATTCAATTTAACGTATTCAATGTTAATTTCAATTATTTATATAAAATAATCATTTTATCAAATTAGAACAAAAATCCCAATTTTTCCATTATTGACCCAAACATCCAGAATCAACTATTTTGGTACACCAAGATCTTATATTCAAACCACACACTCATTTATCTCTTATACATCAAAAACCCCTCTTTTCATTTCACACCCAAATCTTAGATTTGTCCAAACCACAACCAAATCTCATCATCTATACATAATAGCAAATAACTAAGTTAAAAACCATATTAGAGTGTAGAAAATCCATACTTATTAAATATTACCATTTTGATCAAAATTCTCATTTCTCATTTCAATATAATTTCTAATACAATTCCAAGAGATAATGCAACCATATCCATATTCATATAGTCTCCACATGCTAATCAACATTCTCAATTTAGTCATTTCAAGACAAATTTATAACATATTATATATCAAACTTCCAAAGTTCCATCATTTCTCATCCTTCCAAGAAATCCCTCATTTAAATGCAACATGGTAAATTTTCACCGATAGCTAAAATAGTTATCTCTAACATATTAATTAAAGGATAACAACATGGACATACAATCCAACATATAACTATAACTTGGAATTTCCCATGATTCCCAACATTTAGAAACAAATCATATTCCACATTTTATCAAATATGAACAACTATACTAGTTTTCATATCACAATCACGTCTGGTAACCTCTCAAGATCCATTTCTAACCGTGTCGGTTTTATTCCAACAAATACATTAAGTAAAATAATGTCGTTAATGCCCAAGAAAACATCATTTTCTTTCCAAACTCATTCTCCAAGCATTATTCAACTATGACATCCTATTTTGATCGAAAGCCCCAAAAGTTAAATGTAATTCCTTTGTTTTCTTTAAAAATGCTCTTTTGGCCACAAACCGGTAAAAATTTCAAAACCAATCGAATCGAGATCCATTTTTGTTCAAATTTAAAACATAACTCTTTCATAACCTTACAAACATATTCCAAGTTTACACTTTCGCAATTTGGGCATCAACTTTTTATTTTTCTCAAAATTTCTCTTTTAAGCAAATAAAACACAATTTTTTTGAAAATTCTAATTAAATTATATACAACTCTAAACTCCATATAATCAAGCAAAAGTGCATAAAGAAGTATAGGAAAAATCTCTACTTAACAATTTATACAATATTCCTCAATATCAATTTATTTTTCTCAAAAATAAATTCCAAAACTCAAGGAAGAGATAAATATTTCAACATTAATTTCTCAAAATAAATTATCTAACCATAATATGATGTAAATATAATCCATATAACTATTAAATTCTATTTTCAGATTTCTTTTACAAAATTAATAACACAAAATGATTTTCCCAAAATCAATCTCAAAATACCAACATTCTTAATATTTCAACATAATTTTTCTTCCAAAAATTACCAAGCAAAAATCTGAAAATATATCTATATGCAATATCTCTTATAATGATATATTTTCTCAAATATAACCCTAACATAGCTTTAATGTAAAAATATGAAGAAAGTCTCTACCTCAAATAATGAAGAAGAGCAGATCTGGAAGGCAAATCTTGCCTGATCATGAATTCGAGACTACTATTGTGAAGATCATGATGAGCTCTCCGATTTTTATTTACAACACTTTTGCAAAATCTCACTCTAAAGACTCTCACTCTAAGCTCAAAGCTTGAGTAACCATAGAAAATAAAGAAAGAGGGACAGAGAGACAGAGACGTTTGAAAGAAAGAAAGAGATGAGCTCTCTGCTCATCAAAAGCCAAGAGGAAAATGAAGAAGGAAAAAAAAAAAGGAGGGGAAATGATGGCAAGACAAAAATGGGGACCACCCACATGGGTGTGTCTCCCAAAGCTTGATTTTTTCCAAAAAAATATAATTTTTATAATAATACCTCAAAGTTTTATAATATAAATTATAAAATGATATAATTTTTTTCTCATCACAAAATATAATATTTTGATCACTACGAAATATATGCATTTTCATTCTTTATAAAAATATATAATTTTTCGTCATATGGTACACACCATAAAATCAACTATCAAATATTTATTATAATTCTATTTAATAAATAATAACAACTCCTAAGGTGGTTACTACCAATCACCTAATTAAAAAGGACCAAACACCCAAAACTCACTTTCAAATTCTGCTATACACTAGACCGAACAACGATCAGTCCGCGAATTTTCATAAAATAAATACTTATCAATAAATTCTGAAATTTTCACCCAACGTGCTAGACTCGTATGTGAACAACATATAAAAATTTCATAATTTTCTGAGATCGGAAACTATTTTAAAAAAATACAAACCGAATTGTTTTTGCACAGAATTTACACAGCAGTCAAATTTGAAAATTTGTTCAATTAAATTATGCATTGTCAATTTTTTTAAAAAAAAAAATTATGGGTCATTATAGGATGTAAGGCCGAAGTAAGATTGGGATAGCACGGTCTTCGGTCATCTAAACGTCAAGTCGGTCAGAAATAGGCTGCTGGGGCCTGACCGGGCTATCCTAGTCTGGACTGCGTGGAAGACCAAGGTGTCAATAAAGAAGAAATGAGCTAAGGTTGGCTATGCAAGCGCCACCTTACAGTTAGGATTACAGCAGCAATATCGTGCTGTGTAAGCTCGGCTGAGCGCGCTTCAATAACAGTCCGGTATGACGATAACCAGTCCATACCCAAAATCACATCAAAACCCGACATAGCCATAACTACAAAAGAAAATGGAAGCCGGCAGTCGGCGACCTCTATATCATAGCCCCGACACCCTTGTTTCAAAATCAATTCACCCCCAATAGGTGATGCAACACAAATAGGAGAAGCTAACTGTGCCAACTCCAACCCCAAAACAGATGCGAATGCAGCAGAAATAAAGGAATAGGATGCACCCGTATCAATCAACACATTGGCAACTGAGTTGCAAAACAAAAAGGTACCTCTCACAACCGATGGAGCCGGTACAAGATCCTACGCGGTAATAGCATACACGCGCCCTGAAGGTCTTTGATCAACCTGCTCACCTCTAGGAGCAAAAGATTGCTGTACAGACTAAGACGGTGAGGCTCCCTGATTGGCCCTCGAGACCTGAACAGACTGAGCTGGCTGATAACTCTGCCTCGACCCAGATGCACCTGATGTGCCACTTAACTGCGGGCAAAACCTCTTCAGGTGCCTCGCCTGACCACATTGGTAACAAGAGAACGACTGACCTCTACCCTGACTCTGGCTTTGAGGACGAGCTGAAGATGAAATTGCTCTCTGCCCTCCTCCCTTCTGCGAGCAAGCTGGAGACTTGTGGCTCAGCTGACCACATTTGTAACAAGTAATGTCTCCCTGACTGCCTCTCCCAGAGCCAGAACTCGGCACTGGAAAGGTAGACCTCACAAAAGTACCCTGGGACTGCTGAGGGTTAGAACCCCTCTGCCTCCTACCATCTCCATGGCTATCCTAACTCCTCTTGGAGCCCCTTAACCTCTCTTCTTCCTCATGCATGATAATCTCCATATGGGCTGCAGCATCCACAAGGCGCCCATACTCCCGAGTGATGGACCCCGCAATTCTTATCTTGAGCCCAGTTCTCAACTTCTTCTCAAATTCCAGACAACAGCATTCCTTAGACGCCACTAGCTCAGGTGAAAACCTGGACAAACTGGTAAATACGGCCTCAAACTCGGCCACTAATGAACTTAGCTGCTTGAACTGACAGAACTAATCTCTCAACTTCTCCCTGATAGCGGGAGACAGAAACTTCTCCTGAAAAGCACCAACGAACGCCTCCCAAGTCCCTCCAATACAACCTCGAACAAACTTCCACCACTGACCGCGTCTCCCTTCAGCTGGAAGGACGCCAAGGTCACCTTCAATGCCCCGTCTTCGATACCAAGCATCTCAAACGTCTTGGTCATCTGCTTAAGCCATTTATCAGCTTTCAGTGGCTCTTTAGGATCTCCCACCAACTCATTCGGATTGGACCGGAAAAACTCCCACTTCAGAAAAGAAGGCCCTGCCTCAACTCTATGGGCTTGGACTTGATTCTTAGCTTTGAGAATGTCCATGGATTCCCTCAATGCTCCTGCCATCTCGCGAGCTAAGGCACCCAAGGCCTGCTGACCTACTGGCTCGGCCACATTGGCCTGACCAACAGCCTCTTGCTGCGCCGAAATCTCATCTGGTATAGGCATCTTCTGCCTCCTAGGCCTACCACGCCTACATGCACGTCCTCGTCCTGACATCCTAATAAAGGTAACGAAGAACATTAGCACATTCACAAATGTGTCCAAGCTATTTCACTCGCGTCTTAATACATGGACAACAGTAATTCATTCCACATAAGCACATAACCACATAAGCACTTATGAATTTCATTTCCGGATAATGACAGTCCCAAGGCGTTGCTAGAGTTCCGATTAGAAACAGCATTGATTAAGTGCTTTTCCAACAGGACTCCCAGAAACCCAAGGATCCAATCAACATCCTAGAAATTAAATCCCATACCTATATAGTCACATAAGCATGTTATCACATAAGTACATAACATTACACTTAAGTCTCTAACAAGCGAGACAAACCCAATGTGGTACTAACCACTTCCCACGTACCTGAAGTATTCAAACCCGGTACGCTCTGATACCAAGTTGTAACGCCCTCAAAATAGTACATATAAACCCACATTCTTGACATACATAGACATAAGAGAATAAAGCATATTTCTATTTATCAGAGTATTTATTACAGAAGTATTACATGTTGACAACAAAAGTAAATGCCCCATGGGCTTACAACTTTTCAAGCCAACACTTGGTTACAAAAAGAGAATACTAACTCTTACACATTAAGCCCTCATCTTGAATTTACATGTAATACCAAAATAAAAAAACAACCAAAAGAGTCTTCAACTCCCAAAACCTTCCAAGATATGTCCTTGGAGGTGGCACGTCACCTGAACCTGAAAAAGATGGCCCATATAGGGTGAGTCAATGCCCAGTAGAGATATACTAAACCAAGTATGAGAAATAACTAAACTATTAGCATTTGATAGAAGGCTAGCACTTGTAAACCAACTTATATCACAATACAGTTCCATGACAATTATGTCCATGTTTCATTCCACTTTCCTTTACTTATCCAAATCAATTCATAAACACGGCAAACGTGAGCTAGCTGACAATTATGTTGATCAAGTTTTGTATGTGACAATTATGTTGGCAAACGTGAGTGCAAACATGACAATTATGTCCATGTTCCATGACAATTATGTCCATGTTTCGTATAATCATGTTGATCAAGTTTGCACTCCTCCAAACATCGTCACTTTGCTACCTGAAAACACAAACGTGAGCTAGCTGGCGGGTGTGTGCCAGAAACCCCTCCGAGGCCTAAGTCAGCAACTAGACAATAGACAATAAGCTCTGTGTATTTTAGAGTAAGAATTGTGATAACTTTGCATAGATCCAGTTATGAGCTTTAATAGATTCTACTTGGCACAATTCTAGTAGGACTCTAACTTTCCTTAGCAGAGCTCTCTAAGGAATCACACTCCCAAGGATAATATCTATCCTGATAACACCCTACTCACTACCAACCAAGTGAGATGGTGGCAACTTTTATCTGGGCTGGAAGCACGCTCAACCGAGCTTACACTTTTATCTTGGCTGGCCAGAGGGTCACTGTATGTACCTTGAGCGGGGATTGTTTCCATTTCTTGGGGGATCGGGTTGGTAGTGTGTTTGCCACCAGTGTATGATTCGCGAGGGCGGAGTGAGCTTAGTGGTCTTCTTGCTAGCTTTATGAGTAGTGAGTGTGATGAGATCTAGATTAAGTTACCTAGAGTGGTTTGTGAGTACTCGGACATCTTTCCCGAGGATCTTGTTAGTTTGCCACCCCATCGAGAGGTGAAGTTTTCTATTAATTTAGTGCCCGGCACAGCGCCGATTTCCATGGCACCTTACCGTTTTGCCCCAGCCGAGTTGAGTGAGTTGAAGATTCAGCTCCAAGAATTGCTAGATAAGGGCTTTATTCGACCTAGTACTTCGCTGTGGGGAGCACCGGCCCTCTTTGCTAAAAAGAAAGATGGGGCTTTGAGACTTTGTATCGATTACCGGAAATTGAATCGGGCTACGGTTAAGAATAAGTACCCTATGCCCCGTATAGATGATTTGTTTGACTAGTTGAAAGGGTCCCGTTGTTTTTCTAAGATAGACTTGAGATCGGGTTACCATCAGTTGAGGGTCAGGGAGGAGGATATCCCAAAGACGGCATTTCGTACGCGGTATGGCCACTACAAGTTTCTGGCGACACCTTTTGGGCTCACCAATGCACCGGCAGTGTTTATGGATTTGATGAACTGAATATTCCGGGAGTTCCTAGATCGCTTTGTGGTCGTCGTCGTGGACGACATTTTGATTTATTCACCTTCTGAGGAGGAGCATGAGGAACACTTGAGAGTGGTACTTGAGTTGCTTAGAACCCATAGGTTGTATGCCAAGTTCGGAAAGTGTGAGTTCTGGCTAAAAGAGGTTAAATTCTTAGGCTATGTAGTCTCCGGGGAAGGGGTGTCTGTTGATACATCCAAGATTGAGGCAGTGCAAGATTGGGCACAGCCTAAGAGTGTTTTTAAGATCCGCAGTTTTCTGGGATTAGCTAGGTATTACCGCCGGTTTATGAAGGATTCTCCAGGCTAGCTTCGTTGTTGACTAGATTGACGCAGAAAGGGGTCAAGTTTGTGTGCAGTGACACTTGTGAAAAGTCGTTCTAAGAGCTTAAAGTTAGACTTACCACCGCTCCAGTGTTGATTATTCCGGAGAGGGGTTTGGGTTATGCAGTGTATTGTGATGCTTCACGAGAGGGTTTGGGTTGTGTGTTGATGCAAGAGGGGATAGTGGTAGCCTATGGCTCACGACAGTTGAAAATACACGAGAGGAATTACCCTACCCATGATCTAGAGTCAGTAGCTGTGATTTTTGCCTTGAAGATTTGGAGGCACTACCTTTATGGTGAGAGATTCGAGGTGTTCTCGGATCATAAGAATCTGAAATATCTGTTTACACAGAAAGACTTGAACTTGAGGCAGATGAGGTGGATGGAGTTTATTGAGGATTACGACTTTGAGTTGCATTATCATCCGGGGAAGGCCAACGTTGTGGCCGATGCCCTTAGCAGGAAATCCATTAGTGATGTTGCTTGTATAGCCATCCGGGAGTGGGAAATGTTGGGTGCACTTGGCGAGTTTGATTTGCTTCTGGGTAAATCTATTGAGTCTGTGGCCTTGTTTTCTGTAGTTGCGCAGCCTACACTTATGAGTCGAGTGTTAGAGGCACAGAGAGGTGACCTTGAGGTAGAATCCCTCCGGGAGAAGATCTCTAGTGGGAAGGTTGCGAAGGGTTTGACTGTGTATCCCGACATGAGTGTGAGATACCGAGACCGTTTGTGCGTGTCGGAGTCTTGCCAAGAGGAGGTACTCCGAGAGTTTCACCATTCACGCCTTGCAGTGCATCCGGGAGGTACTAAGATGTATCGTGATTTGGGTCGCCAGTTTTGGTGGCGAAGTATGAAGAAGGATGTGGCAGTTTTTGTGTCTAAGGGCCGTACTTGTCAGCAAGTGAAGGCCGAACATCAAAGACCAATGGGTTTGTTACAACCCTTGCCTATTGCCGAGTGGAAATGGGAGCATGTCACTATGGACTTCGTTGTAGGTCTTTTGAGGACTCAACGAGGTAGTGATGCTATTTGGGTGGTTGTAGACCGGTTGACTAAGTCGGCACACTTTATCCCTATGCGCGTGAGAGATTCAGTAGATCATCTTGCCGACTTGTATATTCGGGACATAGTGAGATCACACGGGGTCCCAGTGTCGATCGTCTCAGATAGAGATCCATGTTTTACTACTAGGTTGTGGCAGAGTTTGCAGAGTGCCTTGGGCACTAGATTGACCTTTAGCACGACTTATCATCCTCAGACTAATGGGCAGTCCGAGCGTGCTATTCAGATCCTTGAGGATATGCTTCGAGGTTGTGTCCTTGACTTTAGTGGGTCGTGGGAGAGGCACTTGCCCTTGGTGGAGTTTGCCTACAACAACAGTTTCCAATCGAGTATTGGTATGGCACCGTTTGAGGCCTTGTATGGCCGACCGTGTAGGTCTCTAGTTTGTTGGGCCAGGGTGGGTGATGCACCTTTGTTTTGCCCGGAGTTGGTTAGGTAGACGACGGAGAAAGTTGAGTTTATCCATAAGAGACTTGTTATAGCCCAGAGTCGCCAAAAGTGTTATGCCGACCGTAGGAGAAGGCCTTTGGTATTTGAGGTGGGTGATCATGTCTTCTTGAAAATATCACCTAGGCGGGGTTTGATGAGGTTTGGTAAGAGTGGGAAGTCGTCCCCTCGGTTTATTGGCCCTTTCGAGATCCTTGAGAGGATTGGCGAGGTTGTCTACTATTTAGCTTTGGTGCCGCAGTTGTCCGGAGTGCATGACGTGTTTCATGTTAGCATGCTTCGGAAGTACGAGCCGGATCCATCGCATGTATTGGATTGGACCGACTTAGGTGTTGACGAGGATATCTCGTATGAGGAGAGACCGATGCGGGTCTTGGATATGTGGGATCAAGTCTTGCGAGGCAAGACGATACCCTTGGTAAAAGTTTTGTGGAAACATCATGAGAATGAGGAAGCCACTTGAGAACTTGAGTTGGATGTCCGTGAGAAATATCCAGACTTGTTTGTTAATGTTTAACCATATATTGGGAATTTTGTTGTATTGATAAACTTTAAGAATATTGGACATGTCTTAAGTTGTAAAACATTGTATATGTTTTGGTTTATGGAAATATTGTGAAGGTTGAGTATGCCTTGAGAATGGAAGTTTATTTTAACATTGTGTATGTTAAATATGTTGTAGAAATGCAAGTATGTTATTAACGTTGCATATGGTATGGAATTGTGGATTATGATATTGAAACTTGTTGAAATTCAAAGGAATGCATGTTGATAATGCATGTTGAAATTTATATTGTGAAATGCCTTTTGAATAGAGATGGAATGACTGGTAATGGGTCAGGATGCAGATTATTGAATTGTAATGTTGTTGAGAATTGAGAAAATCACACTTTCGAAAAAAAAACTTATATCTAATTTCGGGGACGAAATTCTTTAAGAAGGGGAGGTTATAGCGATCTCGGGTTTTCCTCTTTATGTACAGTATTCCGAACTTAGGTTCCGTGGTGTTGGTTGTCGTATATATCTTGTTTCCGTCCTTCAATTCTTTATATATGAGTTTTAGAATGTATTGGGCAGGTTGTTACAGGTTGGTAGAGAGTTTAAACCAATGGTTGCTGCCCAGAATTTTGGTTCTTTGCTCGAGCGAGGCTTTTGTCGCTCGAGCGAGCTCTTTGTTTTTGTTCCTTCGCTCAAGCCAGGGTTCCTTCGCTCAAGCGAGAGTTGGGTGATGTGTCTGGTGGCTCGAGTGAGAAGTCTTGCGCTCAAGCTTGCGTCTGCGTCTGGTTCTGGACCTGAGAGTTGCATTTCTTGGTTCGAGCGAGCTTTCCTTCGCTCGAGCGAGCGAGCTATATGCTTTGGGTTTCTTCGCTCGAGCGAGCTTTTCTTCGCTCGAGCGTGCTTCTGGGTTGCAGACCTGAAGCTTCGAATTGTTGGCTCGAGCGAGGTTTCTTTGTGTCTGGTTGCTCGAGCGACCATTCCTTCGCTCAAGCGAGCCTCGTATATTTCAGTTCGTAACAGTAGCTTCTTCCTCACTTTTTCTCCACCTCTTTTGGTTCAAACCCTAGATCCGGTTCCCTCTCTCTCTACACATACCTTCTCTCTAGGGTTTCATCTACTTTTAGAGTGTTTCTACCCTAATCTCTTTGTAAAAAATATGGAGGGTCGTGAAGGCTTTATTTTAATCTAAAAAGTTGTGGATTTGGAGCACTTTGGGTTTTCTTCATCTTCTCCATTTGGTCTCTTCATTTCGAGGTAGGGATAACCTACTCTAATCTGAGTTTTGACATAAATTTTAGTCATTTTGATTAGTTGGTGTTGTTGAGTAATTTTGGAAAAGTTAGGGTTTGATTTGAGGTTATAAAAAAGGGGTTTTTCAAACGATAAAATCCATGTGTATGTGAGGTTTTGAAAAATGGAATTGTTGTGGTTGAAATGATGAAAATGAGCCTTAGGGCTAATGTTAGGAAAATGGGGGGGGGGGAAACCCTAATTTAATGTGACCAATTAATTTGAATAATTAATTTGGGAAAATTGTGTAATTGAGTTGAAATTCATGAAATTGGGAAGTTGTGGGATTGAATGGTGTAGTTGAATAATTTAATTATTCACCTATGAAAATGTTGATATTTTATTTGTTGATGAATTTATTATCTGTTTAGAGATAACTGCTTTGGGCTATCGGTGGAGGATAGTCTTGATTGTTGTAGACACTGTATGTTGATTAGGGAAAACTGAGACTAATCAAACATGTTATGCCATTGAATATGACGGTTGCAATAATACAGCAAATATGTGTATTGATTGATCATTGTGTATGATAACTGTTTAAATACATTGTACATGTATATTGTTTGGGAGGAGATAGGGGATGTACTCCATGGTTTGAGAGGAGATAGGGGATGGACTCTCAAACCTGTTTGGGAGGAGATAAGGGATGGACTCCATTAATACAGCAAATATGTGTATTAAATTGAAGTATTAATACAACAAATATGTGTATTAATTGAAGTGTGGAAGTGTTTTAATATGAGTTGTAGACTCATTTGAATTGTGAATAAAGAAAGTGTTTTAATATGAGATGTAGTCTCATTTAATTGTTTGGCCAGGTTCTAAGTCATGCTTATGAATTGATTTGGATAAGTAAAGGAAAGTGGAATGAAACATGGATATAATTGTCATGGAATTGTATTATGATATAAGTTGGTTTACAAGTGCTAGCCATCTATCAAATGCTAATGTTTTAGTTATTTCTCATACTTGGTTTAGTATATCTCTACTGGGCATTGGCTCACCCTATATGGGGTATCATTTTCAGGTTCAGGTGACATGCCACCTCCAAGGACATAGCTTGGAAGGTTTTGGGAGTTGAAGACTCTTTTGGTTGTTTTTTTATTTTGGTATTACATGTAAATTCAAGTCGAGGGCTTAATGTGTAAGAGTTAGTACTCTCTTTATGTAACCAAGTGTTGGCTTGGAAAGTTGTAAACCCATAGGGCATTTACATTTGTTGTCAACGTTTAATACTTCTGTAATGAATACTCTGATAAATAGAAATATGCTTTATTCTCTTATGTCTATGTATGTCAAGAATGTGGGTTTATATGTACTATTTTGAGGGCGTTACAGAACTCTTCATGACTTTCAGAAAATATAATAAATTTGATAAGGTAAAATTAAAATTTTAAAAAAATAAAAAACATGATAAACTTTTCAAACTTTTATAATAACTAGTGGAGGTGCACGTGCTTTGCACGTGGTATTTTTTCTTATATTTATGTTTAGTTTTTTTTTTTTGGTTTGTAGGTTTTATATTAGTTTTCTTTTTTTTGATAAGCAAAGAAAAGAAACTTTATTGTTGAAACCGAAAACTATTACATCAGTAAAAGAAAGAGGAGGATGAGTGCAAAAAGTATCATAGCGAACCTAATCAATCCCAACTAGGTTGGCTCCAATGAGACTGTTCAATCATTTGCTAGCACACCCTCACGAGTTGGTGAGAAATCAACCACAAACACTAAAAACAACCTCACCCAATAAAAAGCTATCCAAACCTGATATAGACCAAACAACCCAAAACTACCAAACAACAATAAAATAATGAAACAAACAAAACAAAACTAGTTGACAGATCAAAACAGCATTCCATATATATAACAACAGAGTCCACCACAGAGTAAGTACTCCTTTTATATTAGTTTTCTTTTTGAAACATTTTGTTATTTTTTGTTAATGTTTAATGTTTATGTTTTAAAATATGGATATTGTTTGGTAGAAATTTGATAAATTGGACTAGGAGTGTAATCGGACTCCATGTCCTTCATATGTGGATGTTTTTGTCAATTCATGAAGAAAATAATGTATGAATTCTTGCATATGGGAGGGGGGCATTTATATTTTTGTTTAAGTATTAAAATTTAGAAAGTAAGTTGAAACAATCACATAAAATAATTGCAGTCCATGTCATATGGTTGGACTTATTACTATTAAATATATAATTCACCAGGTTGTTTTACTTTTGTTATGTGTATGTATGTAGAAACCTTTTTGTAATTAAAAGATGAACAAATAAAACACCCAACTAACATTGTAATATTATTATTATTTAAGGTGAAGAAATAAAACATTCAACTAATATTGTAATATTTTTATTATAATTTTGTAATAAATTAAGTAAAGGAAATTGAAAGATAATTTTTTTTTTAAGAAAAAATGATTCATTCCTTCTCTAGTTTGATCCTCTTTGAGGGATTTTGAAAATTTGTTATATTTGTATTTTCTATTTTCCATTTCATATTGATCTTATTCATTTTATACTTCTTCTGCTACAATGTTCGCAGATATGCGAATTTTATCATTCATCTTGTGTAGCCTTGTGATAAATATGTATGTATGTCCAGAAGCATTGTAGAATTTGTTATTCTTACCTTGCTGCAACAACAATAACAATAGTATAGTTTTAAATTAAATTATTTTCTTTGCTATGTATGTATGTTACTAATGTGACATTGTTTATGCCTTTGGTAAACTTGCCTTGTCTTTGGATGCTATAAATTCAGTTGCTGGACATCCAATAATTTTCTCAGCCACTTCAAATAATGTGGCATGTAGTTGTCTTTCTCCATCTCCCACTGTATGCTTCATCAAATATATGATATTTGATGTGACAAATGTAAATAAATTATGAGGTTGTAATTTTGTTATTTAATAAATGCAAAACATTAATTTGTGTTATTATGTAGAACTATCACATACCTTGGATGATACTCTAAATTCGAGTTCTTGCATTTACAGCATTCTACTCCTTGTTCAGTTTGATAAACTTTCTTATTGCATACTTTGCATGTAACGCCATCAAAATAATACATAATCCCAATACCCAACAGTTCTATATACATGATGGATAGATCACATCTCCATACATACATTAGAGTTAATATTATAAAAGAGTATTTCATATAAGTTACAAATGTTTACAAAAATAATGGAATGCCCTGCGGGCTAACATCTTTCCAATTTATTACTTGGTTACACAAAAGAAGAGTCCTAACTCTTTTACAAGTAAAGCCCCCGGCTCGCATTTACATAAAATCAATAAAACAAATAACAAAACCGAGTCTTCAATTTCGAAAACCTCCTAAGCAAAGGGCTTGAATTTGGCACGTCTTCGGTACCTGAAAATGGTGTCCCAAGTAGGGTGAGCCAAAGCCCAGTAGAGATATACTAAACCCAATATGAGAAATAACTAAAACATTATCATTTGACAAGTGATTAACACATGTAAACCAATTCACACCCTTCTCATAGCCCAACAACAATTACATCTATGTTTCCATCCACCTCCCTTGTTTATCCAATTCAATTCCTAGATACGGTTCATTATCTAACCCAAACAATTTAAGTGAGACTACAACTTGACTTATGAACACCTCTGTTTCCCACAATTTAAAATGAGAATACATCTCACGTAGTTACTACTTCAATTGACAACTTCAATCCTGCACTTCAATTATAAGGTTTCGGGACTTTTACCCTCGACACTCCGACCAGCTTACTTATCTATGGAGTACATCCCCCATCTCCTTCCAAATAAATATACATAAACAATGTGTTAAAGTATATAAACACATATGGAGTACATCCCCTATCTCCTCCCGAACAAAGATACATAAACAATGTGCTAAAGTATATAATCACATATGGAGTACATCCCCTATCTCCTCCCAAACAAATATACATAAACAATGTATTAAAGTGTATAAACACATATGAAGTACAACCCCTATCTCCTCCCAAACAAAGATATATAAACAATGTGTTAAAGTATATAAACACATATGTAGTACATCCCCTATCTCCTTCCAAACAAAGTTACATAAACAATGCGTTAAAGTATATAAACATATATGGAGTACATCCCCTATCTCCTCCCAAATAAAGATACATAAACAATGTGTTAAAGTATATGAACACATATGTGTGTGGAGTACATCCTCTATCTTCTCCCACACACTGGAGTACATCCTCTATCTCCTCCCTAACAAATATACATATATAATGTATTTAAGCACTTTATCACATACAATGATCAATCAATACATATATTTGCTGTATTATTTCAACTGTCATATTCAATGACACAACACGTTCGATTAGTTTCAGTTTTACCTAATCAACATACAGTGTCTATAACAATCAAGACTATCCTCCACTGATAGCCCAAAGCAGTTATTTCTAAACAGACAATAAATTTATCAATAGATAAAATATTGACATTTTCATAGGTGAGTGATTAAATTATCCAACTATACCATTTACTTCCACAATTTCCCAATTTCATTATCCTCAACCCAATTTCACATTTCCCCAAATTAATATTCAAATTAATTATTCAATGTAATTAGGGCATTTTTCCCTTATTCACAAGATTGCCCTCAAGGATCATATTTCACTCATAATTCATAAACAACTCCCAATTTCAAGTATTTAACACATGTTGGACTCACACATGAAGAACCCATCTTTTATAAATTACAAATCAAACCCTAACTTTTCTAAAATTACCAAATAACACCAACTAATCAAAAAGACTAAAATTTATGTCAAGACTCATAGATTAGTGTGATACCCCTGTTCTGTATTATGCTAAATTGGTCCTGAATTTGTTTATGGTTATGTGTTTAGCATGATTTTGTGTGTCATTATGTGAATATATGTGATTTTGGAGTTTTATCTGTTCACCGTAGGAATATCTGTTTGAATAATCAGCTTTGGAAATTTAATTGAGGGCCTTATCGGCCACAGAGCCCGAAATTGATTACGCCATTGTGATTGGCATAATTTTTAGAGCCTACGGTGAAATTTAATTAGAAATTGATTCGGGTCAGATTAAATCGATTAAACTGGTGGATTAGTGCCCACTTGCCTTATTATTATTATTATATTGACTTAGTGGGACTTGATGTATTTGAGCACTACACCTCATTTCTCTCCTTTAACTCATTTTGACTAATTCTTGGACTCAAACTGAGAGAGAGAGAGCCGACTATAGAGAGGGAGAAAGAGGGATTGTGCAATTGTGGTCTTGAAACTTGGAGGTTGGAAGTCTAATTCAAGATTTAATCATAGATTGTGAGAATCAAGCTCCTAGGTGAGTAATTCTTGGATTATAGTTGTAATTTTTGTGTGCTCAACCTAATTTGGTGATCAAGAGTAAGATTGAAATGAAATTGAGTTGTAATTGTTGAATTGAAGCTTGATATATGCATGCATGTAAGGAAATGTTTTGAAATAGCATGTATAAGCTTAAAATACATGATTCATGTAGAGTTTTGGTTGAAACTCATGTTTTGATCACCATTTGTGTTATCTAAGTTGGGAATGTGGCTAATAGATCACATGCATGTACAATTTGAGAAGATATGAGCTTGAATGCATGAGTTTGTTATGTTGATGTTGAGTTTGACATGTTTTGAGACATGCATGTAGATAAATCAAGAAAATGAGCTTCCTAATGTTGTAATCTTGCATTGGTGTCATGTTAGCATGATTAATTTGAGATTTGGGCCATTGCATGCAAGTAGTGTGGCTGGGAATTCGAATGGGAGCTCAAGAACACAATTTGGGTTTTCCAGAATTTTGATGTCCGCTCGAGCGGGGTAATGGCCGCTCGAGCGGGAAAATTGTGTTGTAGGATTGGTGTCCGCTCGAGCGGGATATTGTACGCTCGAGCGGGGAGCTTTGTAGACAGGCCTTCCGCTCGAGCGCTGTACTCCACGCTCGAGCGTAATTTTCATGTAAGCAGTACTTTTGCAGGCCTTAAGGGTCCGCTCGAGCGGGGAAGTTGACGCTCGAACGGGAACCCTGTTTTCTGAAATTCTATTTTTTGCATTCTGTATTCTGCTTTCCGTTCTCTTTCACGTGTAAGCACTCTTAGGCATGTGTTAAGCATCGTAAATGAATTGATGAGATAAAGATAAAGCCTAAAGAGGAATATGTGAATTAAAGAACGGATTGAACTGTTAGTGACCCTTTTTGTGTTCATGAAATGTGTAGGGTCAAGCTCCAGGGCAAATTCACAAGCCAATCACTGTGAGTAATATCGATGTTTGAATACTTGTAAATGTCCAATGGTTTACTCCCTTATAAGCTGTATGGGTGGCTAATTGGGATTCTGGACAAAAGTCTGACATGAATAGATAAATGAACCAAAGGTCGTTTTGATAAACATAAATGGACCAAAGGTCATTCTGATAAACATAAATGGACCAAAGGTCGTTCTGATAGAAATGAGTGGACCGAAGGTCGTTTTGACATGAATGTATGGGCCGACGGCCGTTTTGACGTAAACGAATGGGCCGAAGGCCATTTTGATAGAAATAAATGGACCAAAGGTCGTTCTGATAAACATAAATGGACCAAAGGTCGTTCTGATAGAAATGAGTGGACCGAAGGTCGTTTTGACATGAATGAGTGGGCCGAAGGCCGTTTTGACAGAAATGAATGGACCGAAGGTCGTTTTGATAGAAATGAGTAGACCGAAGGTCGTTTTGACATATATGAATGGACCTAAGGTCGTTTTGACATGAATGAGTGGGCCGAAGGCCGTTTTGACATGAATGTATGGGCCGAAGGCCGTTTTGACGTAAACAAATGGGCCGAAGGCCATTTTGATAGAAATGAATAGGCCGAAGGCCGTTTTGACGTAAATGAACGGGCCGAAGGCCGTTTTGACATGAATGGAAATCTGAATGGGCCAAAGGCCAGAATGTTTGGAACTACAGTCACTTGATTTGAATTTCATATAGTTATATATCTGTTAAATAGAAATAGGAATTGGGCCTAAGGCCGTTTGGAACATGTTGTTCTACATTGTTATGTAACTTATGTATTTGATTTGATATTATTCACTGGGCTTTCGCTCACGCTCATTCATGTGTTTGTAGGTGAGCCAAGAGAAGTCCAGACCCAGCCTCAGTGAAGTCTGTATGGAGCAACTAAGGTTTTGAGAGAGTCAGCCCTTGTGTCTCACGCACGAGACCCGTCTTCGCCCTTTTGTTATATATTTACATTTTGTCAGGTTGGCGAAGTTTTGAATACGTCTGTATATAGTTTTCATGGGTTGACTTAGTTTGGATGATCCTGTCTGTATAGAATCTTATGTCATTACACTTTTTGTTGTGAGTTATTAACATATGTACGTATGGAATGTTACGGTGTGCATATAGGCACGGCTCTATGAACAAAGTTTTAAATTTGCTTCCGTTTGGCCCCTTTTACTCTGATGAGTCTTATCTTATTTGGTTTGAGGCCGTAGGTAATCTCGTGATTACTGGCCGGTTATGGCCTTAACCCATAGGGGCGGGTTTGGGTCGTGACAATTAGAGTAGCTTATCCCTACCTCAAACGGAGAGACTGAATGGAGAAGAGAGGTGAAACTCAAGGTGCTCCAAATCCAGAAATTTTCAGATTAAAGTGAAGCACAAGCCACCCTCTATCTTTCTTACAAAGTGACTAGGGTAGAAACACTGTAAAAATAGATGAAACCCTAGAGAGAAGATGTATATAGAGAGAGAGAGAGGCCAGATCTAGGGTTTGAGGGAGAAAAGGGAATCAAAAAGTGATGAAGGGGATTGCTGCTCCGTACTGATATAACAGAGGCTCGCTCGAGCGAAGAAGTGGTTGCTCGAGCGACCAGACACAAGGAACCCTCGCTCGAGCGTAGAAAGTCTCGCTCGAGCCAATAATTCGAAGCTTCAAGTCTGCAACCCAGAAGCACGCTCGAGTGAAGGAATTCTCGCTCAAGCGAAGAAACTCAAAACATACAACTCGCTCACTCGAGCGAAGGGAAGCTCGCTCGAGCCAAGAAATGCAACTCTCAGGTCCAGAACCAAACGCAGACGCAGGCTCGATTGCAAGACTTCTCGCTCGAGCCACCAGACACAACATCTAACTCTCACTCGAGTGAAGGAACCCTGGCTCGAGCGAAGGAACTGAAACAAAGAGCTCGCTCGAGCGACAAAAGCCTCGCTCGAGCGAAGAAAGAAAATTTTGGACAGCAACTATTGGTTTAAACTCACAACCAACCTATAACAAACCTGCCCAACACATCCTAAAACTCAAATATATGGAATTAAAGGATGAACACAAGATATATGCAACAACCAACTCCAGGGAACCTAAGTCCAGAATACAACAACCAAATGGGAAAAATCGGGATCGCTATATTGCAAGCAATATAATAAGGTTGGTCTAGATTGTCTATACAAATGATTATCGCTTTGAAAGAACAAGGTTGGGCATTTATATTTTTGTTTAAGTATTAAAATTTAGAAAGTAAGTTGAAACAATCACATAAAATAATTGCAGTTCATATCATATGGTTGGATTTATTACTATTAAATATATAATTCACCAGGTTGTTTTACTTTTGTTATGTGTATGTATGTAGAAACCTTTTTGTAATTAAAAGATGAACAAATAAAACACCCAACTAACATTGTAATATTATTATTATTATTTAAGGTGAAGAAAAAAACATTCAACTAATATTGTAATATTTTTATTATAATTTTGTAATAAATTAAGTAAAGGAAAATGAAAGATAATTTTTTTTTTAAAAAAAGATTAATTCTTTCTCTAGTTTGATCCTCTTTGAGGGATTTTGAAAATTTGTTGTATTTATATTTTCCATTTCATATTGATCTTATTCATTTTATACTTCTTCTGCTACAATGTTCGCAGATATGCGATTTTAATCATTCATTTTGTGTAGCCTTGTGATAAATATGTATGTATGTCCAGAAGCATTATAGAATTTGTTATTCTTACCTTACTGCAACTACAATAATAATAGTTTAGTTTTAAATTAAATTATTTTCTTTGCTATGTATGTATGTTACTAATGTGACATTGTTTATGCATTTGGTAAACTTGCCTTGTCTTTGGATGCTATAAATTCAGTTGCTGGACATCCAATAATTTTCTCAGCCACTTCAAATAATGTGGCATGTAGTTGTCTTTCTCCATCTCCCACTGTATGCTTCATCAAATATCTGATATTTGATGTGACAAATGTAAATAAATTATGAGGTTGTAATTTTGTTATTTAATAAATGCAAAACATTAATTTGTGTTATTATGTAGAACTATCACATACCTTGGATGATACTCTAAATTCGAGTTCTTGCATTAACATCATTTTGCTCCTTGTTTAGTTTGATAAACTTTCTTATTGCATACTTTGCAAGCAATATACCAAGGTTGGTCTAGATTGTCTATACAAATGATTGTCGCTTTGAAGGAACAAGGTTGGGCATTTATATTTTTGTTTAAGTATTAAAATTTAGAAAGTAAGTTGAAACAATCACATAAAATAATTGCAGTTCATATCATATGATTAGACTTATTACTATTAAATATATAATTCACCAGGTTGTTTTACTTTTGTTATGTGTATGTATGTAGAAACCTTTTTGTAATTAAAAAATGAACAAATAAAACACCCAACTAACATTTTAATATTATTATTATTTAAGGTGAAGAAATAAAACATTCAACTAATATTATAATATTTTTATTATAATTTTGTAATAAATTAAGTAAAAGAAATTGAAAGATAATTTTTTTTAAAGAAAAAATGATTAATTCCTTCTCTAGTTTGATCCTCTTTGAGGGATTTTGAAAATTTGTTGTATTTGTATTTTCCATTTCATATTGATCTTATTCATTTTATACTTCTTCTGCTATAATGTTCGCATATATGCGATTTTTATCATTTATCTTCTGTAGCCTTGTGATAAATATGTATGTATGTCCAGAAGCATTATAGAATTTGTTATTCTTACCTTGCTGCAACAACAATAACAATAGTATAGTTTTAAATTAAATTATTTTCTTTGCTATGTATGTATGTTACTAATGTGACATTGTTTATGCATTTGGTAAACTTGCCTTGTCTTTAGATGCTATAAATTCAGTTGCTGGACATCCAATAATTTTCTCAGCCACTTCAAATAATGCAGCATGTAGTTGTCTTTGTCCATCTCCAACTGTATGCTTCATCAAATATTTGATATTTGATGTGACAAATGTAAATAAATTATGAGGTTGTAATTTTGTTATTTAATAAATGCAAAACATTAATTTGTGTTATTATGTAGAACTATCACATACCTTGGATAATACTCTAACTTCGAGTTCTTGCATTTACAGCATTCTGCTCCTTGTTCAGTTTGATAAACTTTCTTATTGCATACTTTGCAAGCAATATACCAAGGTTGGTCTAGATTGTCTATACAAATTATTGTCTTTTTGAAGGAACAATGTATATTCTATTTGGATATTTATAGTCATGGTGTATTAGTATTAATATTAATTTGGTGATTAAAAGATAAGTCATAATATTTGGAATTTTTACAATTATTATTAGGATGATAAATTACATACCTAAAAATTAAATAATGAATGTTCTATCAAATCTTCTATCTTCACTCGTTTGGGACTTTGCTTACTTGTTGCCCATAACGTTGTACTTGAGTTACTTTCAATTGTTTTTTAATTGCAACTACATATAATATTTGTTAATTTCAGTATTGTATGAAAGTTGTAAATCTGGAAATAGAAACAATATATTTTTTAATATACCATTCTCTAATATTATCAACTTCAGATGTTATCTGGTTTATTTGAATTGTAGTTGTTGAAATAAAGGATATAGATATGACACTTGTGAGAAATGAAAATCGTGAGTATATATATATATATATATATTAAATTAAACAAGGGAGCTTTTTTGATAAATTTTTTTTCTAGGAGCTTTATTCCATCCAATCTATATTCTTTTTTACTATTCCATTAGGTCCTATTTGAGGTAAGAAGACCAAAATACCCTTTTCATCTCCTTATGTTCCATTTAGTCCACATTATTTTCTTATGTTTCAATAAGTTCTATGGGTGACATTATTACCAAAATACCCCTAATGTGAATGTTCCCATCGTCAATGTGAATGTTCACACCGTCAATGTGAATATTCCTGTTTGAGGTAAGAAGACCAAAATATCCTTTTTCGCCAACTTATGTTCCATTTAGTCCACATTATTTTCTTATGTTTCAATAAGTCCTATGGGTGACATAATTACCAAAATACCCCTAATGTGAATGTTCACATCCTATGGGTGAGATAATTACCAAAATACCTCTAATGTGAATGTTCACACCGTCAATGTGAATGTTCCTATTTGAGGTAAGAAGACCAAAATACTCTTTTCATCTACTTATGTTTCATTTAGTCAACATTATTTTCTTATATCCAATAAGCCCTATGGGTAACATAATTACCAAAATACCCCTAATGTGAATGTTCACACCGTCAATGTGAATATTCCTATTTGAGGTAAGAAGACCAAAATACCATTTTCATTTACTTATGTTCCATTTAGTCCATATTATTTTCTTATGTTTCAATAAGTCCTATGGGTGACATAATTACCAAAATACCCCTAATGTGAATGTTCACATCGTCAATATGAATGTTCACACTATCAATGTGAATGTTCCTATTTGAGGTAAGAAGACCAAAATACCCTTTTCATCTACTTATGTTCCATTTAGTTCACATTATTTTCTTATGTTTCAATAAGCCCTATGGGTGATATAATTACCAAAATATCCCTAATGTGAATGTTCACATCCTATGGGTGACATAATTACCAAAATATTCCTAATGTGAATGTTCACATCGTCAATGTGAATGTTCACACCGTCAATGTGAATGTTTCTATATGAGGTAAGAAGACCAAAATACCCTTTTCATCTACTTATGTTCCATTTAGTCCACATTATTTTCTTATGTTTCGATAAGTCCTATGGGTGACATAATTACCAAAATACTCCTAATGTGAATGTTCACATCGTCAATGTGAATGTTCACACTGTCAATGTAAATGTTCACACCGTCAATGTGAATGTTCATATCATCAATGTGAATGGCCAACCCATGTAAAGCCTCGTGGGTGCTTGCCAAAATTCGGGCCGGGCCAGACCGGCCCAAGGGCCAAAAAATTAGGCCTAGGCCCTAGCCCTGGCAGAAAGGTATTCAGGCTTTGGGTGCCCCGGAGGATCGAGCCAAGGGGCTTGGGCCTAGACTTGGGCTTGGGTGAGCCTCGCCATTTTTTTAAATTCTTTTTAATTTTTTCTCCCAAAATTTTATTATTTTTCACAAAAAAGACACCGGGTCTCTGGCAGGCCAGGCCACGGGCCGAGCCTTAAATGGGCCTTATGTGGGCCGAGCTTCAAAGTGATGGCCCAGGTCCTAGCCCAAGTTCTCGGGTTGGGCTCGGGCCTGGGCCCAAATGAGCTTGCCTTAGGCCGCGGGAGGGTTTCGGGTGGCCCATGGGCCGCCGGCCAATTTTACACTCCTATCAATGTGAATATTAACATGTCAATGTGAATATTCACATTTTCAACAGGTCAAACCCGCTCAAGCTCGCGGGCCAATTTTACACTCCTATCAATGTTAATGTTAACATGTCAATGTGAATATTCACATTGTAAATGGGCCGAGCCGGGCCGGACTCGCGAGCGGGTTTCGGGCCGCCTACGGGCCGCGGGTCAATTTTACACTCCTATTAATGTGAATGTTAATATGTTAATGTGAATATTCACATTGTCAACGGGCCGGGCCGAGCCCGCCCCGGGCAGCCCACGGGCCACGGGCCAATTTTACACTTCTATCAATATGAATGTTAACATGTCAATGTGAATATTCACATTATCAAAGGACCGGGTCCGCCCTAGCCCGGAGGGAGCTTCGGACTGCCCACGGGCCACGGGCCAATTTTACATTCTTACCAATGTGAATGTTAAAATATGAATATTTATAGCTCGTCCCACCCCAGGCAACGGGCAGGCTTTGGGCCGCCCACGGGCCGCGGGCTAATTTTACATTCCTATCAATGTGAATGTTAATATGTCAATGTGAATATTCACATTGTAAACGGGCCGGGCCGGGCCCGCGGGCAGGTTTCGGGTTGCCCATGGGCCGCGGGCCAATTTTACACTCCTATCAATGTGAATGTTAACATGTCAATGTAAATATTCACATTGTAAACGGGTCGGGTTGGGCCTGCGGGTGGGTTTCGGGCCACTTACGGGCCGCGGGTCAATTTTACACTCCTATCAACGTGAATGTAAATATTCACATTGTCAACGGGCCGGGTCGGGCCCGCCCTGGGCAACCCACAGGCCGCGAGCGGGTTTCGGGCCGCGGGCCAATTTTACACTTCTATCAATGTGAATGTTAACATGTCAATGTGAATATTCACATTGTCAACGGACCGGGCCCACCCTAGCTCGGGGGCAAGCTTCGGACCGCCCACGGGCCACGGGCCAATTTTACATTCTTACCAATGTGAATGTTAAAATAAGAATATTTACAGCCCGCCTCACCCCGGGCAACGGGCGGGCTTCGGGTTGCCCACGTGCCGCGGGCCAATTTTACATTCCTATCAATGTGAATGTTAACATGTCAATGTAAATATTCACATTGTAAACGGGCCGGGTCGGGCCCGCGAGCGGGTTTTAAGCCACCTACGGGCCGCGAGTCAATTTTACACTCCTATCAACGTGAATGTTAATATGTTAATGTGAATATTCACATTGTCAACGGGCCGGGTCGGGCCCGCCCCGGGCCGCCCACGAGCCGCGGGCCAATTTTACACTTCTATCAATGTGAATGTTAATATGTCAATGTGAATATTCACATTGTCAACAGACCAGGCCCGCCCCGGCTCGAGGGTGAGCTTCGGACCGCCCACGAGCCACGGGCCAATTTTACATTCTTACCAATGTGAATGTTAAAATAAGAATATTTATAGCCCGCCCCGCCTCGGGCAACGGGCAGGCTTCGGGCCGCCTACGTTCTGTGGGCCAATTTTACATTCCTATCAATGTGAATGTCAACATGTCAATATGAATATTCACATTGTAAACGGCCGGGCCGGGCCCGCGGGCCGATTTCGGGCCGCCTATGGGCCGCCGATCAATTTTACACTCCTATCAACGTGAATGTTAATATGTTAATGTGAATATTCACATTGTCAACGGGCCGGGCCCGCCCCCGGCAGCCCGTGGGCCACGGGCGGGTTTCGGGCCTCCCACGGGCCGCGGGCCAATTTTACACTTCTATCAATGTGAATGTTAACATGTCAATGTGAATATTCACATTGTCAACGGACCGAGCCCGCCCCGGCCCAGGGGCGATATTCGGACCTCCCACGGGCCACGGGCCAATTTTACATTCTTACCAATGTGAATGTTAAAATATGAATATTTACATCATAAAATTGTTAACCGTTCAAAAAATATTTGTGAGGGTATCAAAATTAAATATAAGGGCATAAGAGTCTAAAAAAAGAGTGTAAATCAAGAAAAATGACTTTATGGAATAAAACTATACATACATGGGACTAAATTGGTTAATAAATTTCTTCATGGACTTTTTGGGTTAAAACACTTCTAAATGAGATTTATCAATTAAAATCCCATTAAACAATGTAAAATTCTGAATATTTATAATTAGGGATTTATATATTTTCATTATAAGGCAATAATAATAATGTCATATATAATATTATTTTAATTTTAAGTGTTTAAATATGCCTCCATATGTTGACACTTTTACTTTGGACATTGCAATTACATGTGTTTCTTTTACCATATCTTCTAGAATTGTTCCTTCGTTTTGGGCTACATCCCCCCATAACGTACGATGAATAGTGTGAGAGCCGTGACAATGAAAAATATAAAATTTTGGTATTTTAAGTTTTTTGTATTTTTTATTTTGTAACTTAAGAGTTATTATAATGCATACCTTGAATCTATCAAATAGATATTCCTCTTCAATAATTTACCAATTGTTCCTATTCTGATAACCGATGAAAGAGGTTCAACATTGTGTACTAAGCCAAATACATCTGACATAATAGTAAAAATTAATTTAAGGTTTACTATTATTTGATAGTAAGTTATATATAATAATATATAAGAAAATGTTTAAAACATACAAATAATATTGTTGCTTTGTAGAGTTGTTTGATTCGAGAGAATGAAACAAAGTCATATGTAAGTGTATCCAACGTGATCATTATTTTTGCATTTGTACTTGTGTTTGAATAGGGAGTGATATTTCAATTTCTTTGTGGCCATTTGCAAATTTTTGGTTCATAGGTTTAACAAGTCAATTGGAAATGAAATATGTACTGTCCTTTTTAAATGACTTTCCAAGCATATCAATGACTTCATAGAATGTCACTGCTTGTATTTTTGTACCCTTATTATAAAATGATGAAATGAACAGGTGCATTAAATTAGAATTGATATTAGAAATTAGAAATATCAAATGAAGGAGAAATAAGTTATATTTGTATAAATCATTAAATGATATACCTGTTCGTCCATCAATATAATTTTCTACATTGTTCCTGATCCTTTTGAAGTGGTATAATGTTCAATGATCCCTCTAACAATTGTTTTTATTGTCCAATCTTTATGAAAAGGTCAAAGTTCATTGATGAGGATAAAACCTTTTGAATCAATTTCATTTTCTTGCATTACTCCTACCAAACAATTTCAGATTTTGTGAATTTCCATTGATTTGTAAGTTGAAAGAATTTTTGAATACAACGATTTTTTTTTTTTACCTTGCAATTGGGATGAGTCCTCATTGATTGTCTCTTTCATAGGTTTGGTACTGTTAGCAGGAATATCATCATCTATGATGGTAAACTAGGTAAGCTTGCTCTTTCTTCTCATATTTTACTTATGTTACAGAATAAACAATGTTTATGTTTTGCAATTGTGACCTGTGTACACAAAAAAATATGATTTAGGTAAGGACTAAGTATGTTTATATTTAGTGACGTAATAATACAAAATTTAGAATTATGGAAACATTGATATAAGAACAAGTGTTTGACAAGCAAAATTTAGTCCCATGACACCATGCCTCTGAAACAGAGACTATGGTGATGGGTGGTGGTGGGTCCACCAACGTGTGAGGCTTGTGTCCACTGGTGGGGCCTGTTGTAAATTTTTGTTTTTTTGATTTTGATTAACGAAAGTAAACAAATTATTTAAATTGAAAATAAATTAAAAGATTATAATTTAAATTAAAAAAATTTGTATAATTACTCCAAATATTTATATGTTTATTATACATGAATGAAGAAAACTTGAAAATTTAGTGAGTTTGGAATTGTTTGTTTTATTCTTATGTTTTATTTTGTTTAATATGATTGCTATAGTTTTATTTATATATATTTTATAGTGACATATTATATTTTTGTTTGTATTATGATTGCTATATGTTATATAATTGAAGTGTTAAGTATTTTTATTTCAACATTAGTTTGCTTTTAAAATTTGATTTTACAAAGTGATTTTGAAACAAATAAAAATATTATATCACTCAATTTTCATACAATTTTTTGTCTTGAATTTATTTTAGTAATAAAACCCAGAGTATTTATTTCCCAACTAAACTCATTCAACTAATCAAACGGATTAATGGAAATTAGAGTTGACATTGTGTTAAACACCCATGTTGTGAGGGTCAAGATTTTTGTTATTATAATGGTCAAATAATGATTTTTTTTTTTTGTTCTTTATTTCCCCTAACTATTTTGTTGCCTCACATGTATTATTGTTAGTGTAAATTTTTTATTTTATTTTATTTTTATATATAGATCCCAGCCCAATTTACCCCCATGATGATCATGTTCAACGATGTACATAGGAAAGTTTTTTTTTTTTTTTTTAACTATTGGTTTTTGTGCTATTATTAATGTTGGTATATTTTTTGGAGTTAGCTTTACCGAATTGAGGACAAAACAATATGTAAGACAAAAGAAATTAAGAGTAATCCTAATATGACAGATTTACTAACAGTTTGTAAAATCAAAACATCAAAACAAAGAGATTTAGTAACAGTTTGGAAAATCATAACATCAAAACAAAGGGAAAGGGTATGAAGATGGCTTTTCAAGAGATACATACATCTTGAGAATGAGAATATTGAGAACGGTGAAATCCACAATGCACAACTGTTGCAAACAAGATCTGAAGTCTTTGTTTTCAATGTTTTGATGCTGAAAAATAGGAGAGGGGGAGTCTATTTATAGAAGAGTTCATGAGTATTATAAACTGTTCACTACTTGTATTTAAATTCAAAACCTTTTAGATTTTATAATCCTTGATAAAGTAAGAGAGGGAGTCTATTTATATGGGACTTCATGAGTATTATAAATGTTTTAGTATTTGTGTTTAAATCCAAAACTTTTTAGATTTTATAATCCTTTAAAAAATTGGAATTCCACTAATGTATTTAAAGTCAATTATTATTTCTTAAAAGCCCCTATCACCAAACAGGAAGAGGATACGTCTTTGGTCACACAAACCTGTTTGATTTGAAATTATAATTGGAAAAATAGATTTTTAAAATTTTAAGTTAGAATAAGAATAATAATAACAACAAATTATATTATGTTCTACTTATAAATATTTAAATATGAATGAAATTTCTATAATACAAGTTTAATGGCTAAAATAATTTTATAAATTTTAAAGGTAGAATAAAAATAATAATGAATAGAAAATTATATTGTATTGCGTCCACACCTAATTGGTGGTGCCTGTTGTAGACGTCCCCGAACGCCCCGGGGGGAAATCTCGTTCTGTTCATTTGGGATTCACTACAGTTCGGACTCTCAAATTGTCACGGTTCTAAATCTGAATCAAAGAGTCCAAATCCGACAAATCGTTTTGAGAAAACAGATTTTGAAGAAGTGCCAAACATGGACTGCTTTGCCAGATACAGAGTCGCCACCTAAATGTTTTATTTTGGGAAAATTTAGGAAACCCTGACTCGTTTGCCTAAGGCCACGTGTCCGTCATCATCAAAGTTGCCTCGGCTCGAGAACTTGGGTACGATTGGGGAAGGTCACTTCGTGAGCACCCCCGCACGCTCGATCAAAGATCGGCCTCTACTAACCATGATATCTATTTTTGAAAACATTATGCGTTCTTATTCTGCTTATTAGCCTAGATTTACTATGTGATGCACAAAGCATACAAGTATAGACTGGATCGTCTGAATTGGAACAAAACATTTTATGTTTGTTAATTTTGAAAATGGTTTGATGGTGCTACCCGCAAGTAGGCTAAGACGTGGATTTGCCACTATCTAGTGGGCTTTAAAACACACATTTGATGAATTGTTCCAATTCAAATAACCCAACATTCACCCACAGGCATTCAGGCAGTTATATCACATAAGCAATTAGCCTCATGGTAAGCATGCTGTTCATGGCAGTCACTCACACGCATGCAAGGATGCTAAAGCATAAAACTTATCGAGTACTCCAAGCCAAAACAGAAGCTAGGTTAGAAATCCATGCATGATCCTAACTATACAGAAATGCCTAATGCAACATATGCAAAAATGCAACTATAGCAGGCTCGGCTATTCTAAACATGGCATATGAAATGCTACAGCTAGCATGTATTCAACTTGGAATTGAAAATACGATGCAGTTAATATGATGCGCCGAGCCCGATGCATGCAAAACAAATGAATGAATGAATTCAAACATGCTATCATACTGTATGCTAATTGAAACATGCCCTAATCTAACCATCATAAGCGGCTAAATAAAAGGGAGAAAGACGTGGGGTTGGAAGACATACATCACACACACGCACACTTATTACAACATTGCCCTCGCGCAGAGGGTCCGAATAAATAATATACAGTCCCAAATAATTACAGTCCAAATATATACAAAACCCTAATTAATTAACAAATTAAATTAGGAAAGCAATAAATTGGCATGCAAGCCAGGGACTGCCTCAACTCTGCTCCGGATGATGGATGATGCATGCTTGAGTTGCCTTGTGCGGAAATCCACTGCGATGCCCCAATTAGCCTCTGTTTGCAATTATTCTCGGGATGCGTGCCAAGCTTCGGAAGGCTGCTGATTTCTGATTTGCTGCAACAGAGAGCAACAAAGGGGCATGGCAAAGTATTTTGACACATATATGCATGACTACTCTTCAGGGAGTGTAGTCCTCGATTCTCGTGCCACCAATCACGCATATCGATGCATGATGGCCGAGGAGTCGAATTGCATGACTCAATATGAAATGAATGCACATATAAATACAACAAGACCTAAACTCCATCATGGATTATCCGGAGTGTCGGTGACTGGGAATTGAGACACGTTCCGTCACTCGAAGTACGAAACGTCCCTCGTTTCCCGTGCTCGGGCTAACCCCTATCCCAAGCACAATGCAATATGCATGAAATGCATGAATACAACTAAGATACAACCTAACATGCACAATACTATGAAATGGCATACACGATGTACGAGGTAACATGGCATACACAATGCGCTAACATACAACCTAGCATACACAATGCTATGAAATGAAATGACATACACAATGCATAATGGACTTACACCAACATGAGTGGACCTCAGCCATACTCACATTAGTAGCCATGAGATGAAAAATGAGACACTCGAAATGCGTGCACACATGCACGCAAACCGAGGATCGAACCCAAGGCATAGCATGCAACACTAACAAGGCATGGCAAGGCATGAAACATGGTATGCATACATGAAAATTTCAGTGCTGAAATATGATGCGAAACAGCCCCGAAACATGGAAATATGGCACCCGATGCATGGAATGAACCCGAAACACAAAACTAGGCATACGCATTGGCCTATAACTATACAAAACATGCATTATTTGAACATTAAGGCTAAGTTTGGCATGCTTGAAAAAAGACAAAAAGTCAAAAAGTCACTATCCTATTTAAGTCACATCATCTTATTTAAGACACATCACCTCTCTAACACATCACTTCAAACCCAACTCAAACCCAACCCATATTTCATAAAAAGTCAAAAAGTGCACTTATTTAGTCTTCTGAAACTAGGCCTAAGTGTGAAGACAGAATCAAGAAAGTCCCAAAAAAAGCATATTTACAGTTTTAAGAAAGGCCAAACAATGGACACAAATAGGACTAAGCTAGCATGCAAAAATGGCCCCGTAAGAGAGGTAATGAAGCAAGTAGCAGCTGCTGGCCCTAAATGGCCAAGAGCCCTTCAACAAAGTTGAAGAGGGGCTCAAAACATGGTACTTTATAGTTTACAACAAGCCACAAGAACAAACACAAGTATGGCTAAGCTATTGTGCAAGAAATGGGCCAAAAGGGAGACAAAGAAGCAAGTGATGGTTTCTGGCCCCAAACAGAGGAGGGCCCTTCAACAAAGTTGAAGAGGGGCCCAAAACATGGTACTTTACAGTTTATGATCAAACCCAAAACAGTGCACAAGCAACCTTAAAATACTATGCAAAATAAGGCCTAAAAAGAGGTTTAAACACAAAGAATAAAAAGGGAGCTTCAAACAGAAAATGTCCCTTGATCAAACATGAAGAGGGGGTCAAAATAATGCTATTTACAGTTCGGACCAGAGCCCAAAAATACAAGCACAAGGGGCTAACAAAACATGCAAAAATAAGGCCAAAAGAGGGATAAAGAGGTAAGTGACAAATGGAAGCCTCAAACAGTGAAGATCCCTTCAACAATATTGAATAACGGCTCATAATAAGCCACTTTACGGTTTATAGCCAAGCTCAAAAAAGTTTACAAATGAGCCTAAAATACAATGCAAGAAAGAGGCATACAAGAGAGGTAAAGAAGCAAGTGTAAAAAGGAAGCCTCAAAAAGGGAGAGGCCCTTAAACAAACATGAAAAGGAGCTCAAAAAAATGCTATTTTAAGTTAGTGTCGGAGCCCAAATATGCAAGCAAGTATGGCTTAGAAAACATGCAAAAGAAGCTCAAAAAGAGGGAAAGTATGGCTCACCCTTGTAGACCAAACTTCAACAGCCTTTTGGCTTGAGAAAAGGTGCTCCATGCCTCTGAAAAACCAGCTCCAAGTGTTGGAAAGGATGGTGGATTGGTTGGCTTGGAGATGGAGTAGAAATGGTGTAGGGTTTGAGAGGTTTTGGTGCTTGGAAGAGAAGGAGAGGGATGATCAATGCAAGAGCCTTCAAGCCAATTTTGTAACCCTTCAAATGGGAGCTGGAGGGCCTGATATATAGGCAAAAGTGTGGGGAAAAAGGGGGGAACAAAAGGGGGGGAAATGAATTCAAGTTTCCCCCCAAAAGTGCAGCCCCTCGGATACACAATTTGGGGTAAACAAAATACATATCTGTAATGTACCTAGAGAGAGGATCAAGGCCGGCTGGTTTGCTAGGGTTTAGGTGGCCGGTCGGCCAAGGGTCAAAAGGGTCAATCAGTATTAGTGGCCGGCCACCCCAGATTGGTGGCCTCCCATGTGTGCACAACACAACCATGTGGTCAAAAACTAGAGAAAGTAAACCAGGAGAGAGAAAAGCCCACTTTTTGGAGGGGTTCAAAAGAGTCAAGCACAATTACTGGCCGGCCATATGATATTGGTGGCCTCCCAGGTGTGTACAACACAAATATGTGGTTTGGGGCAAGAAAAAGTGGCCTTAGGGTGGTCAACATTGGCTTTCAAGTGAGAAAAACGGGCGACAGAGGGCGATGGAGGAATAAAACTGGTTGTCAGAACAATTACTGGCCTCCCACCCTTCTACGACCTTCTTAGCAGTGAAAATAAGGTCTCCACCAAAAAATGAGCCCAAACCGATGCAAAATAAGGTTCGGGGGCCGAAACGCGCAGCCTGAGGCCCCGAAAACTGACTGTTAGTCACCGGAAGTGGTGTTCGACCACGAAGCTGGTCTCTCGAGCCACAGTGTCCCTCAAAAGGGAGCAAATAAGATGCATGCCAAAAACCGGAGCAAACAGAGGTGGTTAAGCGGTCCTGAACCGAGGCACACGGCCAATGGCTCCGAAAAACCGAAAACCGGACTCCAAACGGGCAAAATGGCCTACGACCACGAAACGTAGCCTACGGCCACTGAGAGATGATCTACGAGACCTCTCCCTCCCTTCGGGAAGAGAAAACAGAGCCTAGTTTGCAAACCGAGGCAAAGCATGAAAGAGTCCGGAAGTCCGGAGGCAAGACTCGCAGCCGAGACTCTGAAACCTCTGAACGAGCACGATATGCAACATCACCAAGCGCTCAATCGGTGACGTCTGAGTCTTAAGGTCGGTCAGAAATGGGGTGTCTACAGTTGCCCCTCTTTGACAGAACTCGAAAGTCATAAGTGACGGGAGTGAATGTCAAAGCCCAGAGACGACCCATTTTTGACAAGGCCGAAGACTTAGACAAACAGGTGAGATAAACAAAGATGTGCTCGCAGGCATGCCCGCAGGCAGGGGGCAAGATGCAAAATGATATGCAGGAAGATTTTGATAATTGGACTTATACGCTACGTGAAGCCGGTTTTGAAAGTTGGACTTATATGCTACGCGAAGCCTGTTTGAAAATTGAGGATTCATGCAATACACTGTAATGTAGTGGCTAAAATGCAATGTAATATCTAAGAGGTAAAGCTACCTTACAGGGGCAATTGGCAATGACTTACCTCATGCTGCTGGGGATCTTTCGCTTCTTCTTGGTTGAACTGCAGGTACTACTTTTCTCCCTGACTATGGTCGCAGTTTTCCCTATTCTCCAACAGGGTGACAGACTAGGTTGGTTCAGTATCCAGAATTGAGGCGCATACACATGCTATTTCAATCTATGGGGCTGCCATACAGATTTCAAGCCGAAGATATACCCCTGGGTATTTAAACCAGACTTTAGTCTCGGAAATCCCGAACCTTTGCGTTCTAGGCAAGAGCCATTCGAACTCTAGTTTCCACCGTCTCAGTTGATCTCCTAGGAACTCACTGCTAACATAGGCAGGTGGCTATACCAAACCACTGGAAGTCATTCGGGCACAACAAACACCAAAGGAATTGCACCTTTAGAGGATTTAAGGTCTCCTAGACCAGAAGTGCACAAGATAGCGCAAAGAAATGCAAGTACGATGCGCAAAACAGCGTGAATGATGATGCAGGATTTAAGGTCTCCTTAGACCAGGCGATAAAACAGATATGGTGCAATGGATGTAATAGATGTGATGCAATAGATAATAGATGCGATGCAACAGAGAGTACAATAGATGCAAAATGGTGACATACTCCAACCACGTTGGACTCGTGAGTGGAGGAAGAATAAAGAAGATTAATCAGGAGCGCGCTCTATGCATCCTAAGATAAATTCCAGACACGCTGAAATCGTGTGAGGAAGGGGACAAAGAGAGAAACATAGGGACTTATCCCAGTGTTTCGGAATGGTAGAAGCATTGGAACGTATTCCGAACGCTTTTAACCGAAGGGGGAGAAACATAGGGACGTATCCCGGTGTTTCAGAATGGTGTGAGCATTGGAATGTATTCCGAACACTTTTAACCGAAGAGGGAGAAACATAGGGACGTATCCCGGTGTTTCAGAATGGTGTGAGCATTGGAACGTATTCCGAACACTTTTAACCGAAGAGGGAGAAACATAGGGACGTATCCCGGTGTTTCAGAATGGTGTGAGCATTGGAACGTATTCCGAACACTTTTAACCGAAGAGGGAGAAACATAGGGACGTATCCCGGTGTTTTAGAATAAAGGGAGAAACATAGGGACGTATCCCGGTGTTTCAGAATGGCGTGAGTATTGGAACGTATTCCGAACACTTTTAACCGAAGAGGGAGAAACATAGGGACGTATCCCGGTGTTTCAGAATGGTGTGAGCATTGGAACGTATTTCGAACACTTTTAACCGAAGAGGGAGAAACATAGGGACGTATCCCGGTGTTTCAGAATGGTGTGAGCATTGGAACGTATTCCGAATCCTTTTAACCGAAGAGGGAGAAACATAGGGACGTATCCCGGGGTTTCAGAATGGTGTGAGTATTGGAACGTATTCCGAACACTTTTAACTGAAGAGGGAGAAACATAGGGACGTATCCCGGTGTTTCAGAATGGGAGAGAAACGTAGGGACGTATCCCGGTGTTTCGGAAAGAGAGGGAAACGTAGGGACGTATCCCGTTGATTCGGAATGGAAAGAGAAACATAGGGACGTATCCCAGTGTTTCGGAAAGAGAGAAACGTAGGGACGTATCCCGGTGTTTCAAAAGAAAGGAGAGACATAGGGACGTATCCTGGTGTTTTGGAATGGTGTGAGCATTGAAACGTATTCCAAATGCTCTTAACCAGAGAAGGTCTAACCCATCGCACGCGCGAGGAGAAAGAATGATAATGGCAAGTGAAAAGGTGCATAACAATGCAAGTAATGAGCGTGACAATGCTAGATAGATGTGCAAAATCAATGCAATGAATGAGCGTAACAATGCTAGTGAAGTGGGTGTATAACAATACAATTGGAATGTGCATCACAATGCAAGTGAAGTGGGTGCATAACCATGCAATTGGAACGTACATCACAATGCAAGTGGAACGTGCGTGACAACGCATATTTGAAACAAAATGCCGAATAAGGGAATACAAGCCTTAACAAGACCAAATCCAAACGCGACCTTCGATTTACCTCTCGAAGGGGTTTGTAACACACTCCGCCTGAAAAGGGGACACCCTGTTTATATTGGCGAGAGATAACATCTGCTGCTGCTTTAAATGCCATTCTGACTTGAAGCGGGCTTAAGATTGGAGTAGAGGCACACTCATTCTTCGGAGCACTGACAAGGCCTGAAGAGGTGCATCCGGAGTAAAATCACAGGCTTTGCTGAAGGTGAGACACACTTAGATGCTTAGGTTTTCCCTCTTTTCTTTTGCTTTGCAGTCCGGAACCTATATAGCTTCAGATAGATCCTGATTTTACTGTTCTCACATGACCTGGGTTGAACCCCGCAGTTTTCGAAAGAACAAATTCCCTTTTTTGCACAAATGTGGAGAATGGCAAAGCACTCTGAGCACACAACAAATCATTTTTTGAAATTGAGAAAATGAGTTCTCGACCAGGTATTGAGCCTACGACTGAACACAGCGAAAAAGACTCAACAATGAAAAACAAAAGGTAAACAACCTAAACACATCGAGACACGCTTGGAACGACTCAAATCCAGAATCGAGACAAACAAAACAAGAGACACGACACAGACGTGTTACAAAGACGAGAGACCTCTCAGCGCACGAGGAGCCAGTTTCTCTGGGTATTGTTTCCCACCATTTTCTCATTTGTGATTCTCACGTCACTCTGGCACTCAATCTCTGTTCTGAAAAATCCATTTTCTCACTTTTCCTCTCATCGCACATCTCTTTATTATTCAATCTCTCATTTTGAATCCCTCCCCTGGGTAGTTGATGAATAAACAGATAGTTGTGGGCTCTTGCCCCTAGCGTTCTGCTAGATTCTTCTTCTTGTTCACAACAGTGAGTTTTTTCCACAGAGGGGCTATTTTACAACTGGGTGTGTAGCAAATCTGCAGCTGACATCGGTTGACGATGCTCTGCTGGGGAGTTTGGACGTGATTAGATCTGTCCAGATAAGGGAGTGGAATGTCTTGTCCCATTCCAGTTCGTGCTTCGCACTTAGCTTGATACCTTGTTGCTTGGAGGATGAGAGAGCTTTCAGCCCTTTGTTGTTAACTTCAGTTGTGCCCTCTTCTGGCAGGTAGAGTGCCCTTCTTGGCGAGTATGTTGAAAATGGAGGAAAGACATGAAGCCTGACTCAACTGTGCCCCTAGTTCATCATTTTGACCTTTTTTTTTTTTTTTCTACTAACACAATTTTGACCAATACGGGAGTTAGATTAACATGCTTGTTCGATTTTTGATTTGAAATCATGCAAGTTAGGCTATGAGCACTGAAAATTTTCCTTTTTTGGGTCCAAGAAACGGTCCAGTTTTTGGAAAAGATGGAACAATTTTCGAGAAAATTAGTCAACCTCAGTAAAAATTCTCAAAAACTATTTTTACAAACGGCCAATGCTTAACAAGCACGGAACCTACTCTTGAGACGCACAACCTCGGATCTGGACGAAAATTGCCCCCTTGCTCGAAGAGAGCTGCATGGCAACGGAAAGTTGCCCCTTGTTTGAACGGCACCGCAGTGCATTGAATGGCAACGGAAAGTTGCCCCTTGTGTGAATGGCACCGCAGCGCATTATAATCAGTCCTCGAAGCGATGATTGCAACCGAACTCTCGGATACAGAGAAGGCAAAGATTATCTGAACCATTACATGGACATGATCGAATTTGAAGTATTTTACGGCTGGACTTCAGAATGAAGTTGCCTACGTATCCCAAAGATGGGAATCAAGCCTTACGTAGTTCGGGGTTTAGGTTCACTCGAGTATTTTCACTCTCCTTTTACGCTCTAACATTTGCCAAGGTCGCCCTTTGCGGGTTTTCAACCTTGCGAGCTCAGTTTTTATATTTTCTAATTTTTTGTACTCTAACTTTTGCCTAGGTCGCCCTCTCGGGTTTTCGGCCTAGCGAGCCTCTCAGGGGTAATATTTCTTCAACTTGTCCATGTTGATCGGTTGGGAAAATTCCAGGCCATCTAGGTCCATCAGAACCACAGCTCCACCTGACCAGATAGCTTTGATGATATAGGGACCAGTCCAATTAGGTCTGAACTTGCCCCTTGGGTCGTAGATGGGAGCTCGGTTGTCCTTGAGCACTAAATCTCCTTCCTTTAGATTCCTGGACTTAACTTTCTTGTTGAAAGCCTGAGCAATTCTGCGCTGATAACCTTGAACATGGTACAGTGCTTTCAGTCTCCTCTCATAAAAAAGCATGAGTTCCTCAAACCTGCTCTGCTGCCAATCGGCTTCGGCTATTTGACACTCAGCCAATACTCGCAATGACAGAACCTCAATCTCGATAGGTAGAACGGCCTCCATCCCATAAACCAATGAATACGGAGTCGCTCCGGTAGAAGCCCTGATTGACGTCTGGTAGCCCCACAGAGCAAAGGGTAGCTTATCTGGCCAATCCCGGTAGGTTTCCACTATCTTCTGCAGTATGTGTTTGATATTCTTGTTGGCGGCCTCGACCGCTCCGTTGGTTTGCGGCCGGTATGTAGATGACTTATGAAAAGCCATGTTGTATTTTTCCAACAAGCTAATCACTTCCTTCTTGAAGTGGGAACCATTATCTGAAATGACCTCGTTTGGATCCCATAGCGACTGATGATGTTATTTCTGATAAACTTCGTAACGTGCGACGCCTTCAACACCGCATAAGACTGGGCCTCAACCCACTTTGTGAAATAATCTATCGCGACCAGGATGAACTCATGCCCATTCGACCCCTTTGGAGTGACAGCCCCGATCACGTCAATTTCCCAAATTGAAAACGGCCATGGCGAAGTCATGTTGTACAGCTTCGAAGGCGGGATATTCATGCGATTTGCATGGATCTGACATTTGTGGCATCGCCGAACAAAATTGATACAATCCTCCTCCATGGTGGACCAGTAGTAACCTTGTCTGAGGATCTTCCGTGCTAGCATTACTCCATTCATGTGTGCACCGCATTCCCCTCCATGGATGGCTTCCATTAGACGTCTCGACTCTTCGGCATCAACACACAGCTTATGTATTCCCTGATGACCTCTCTTATACAGCTTACCCCCACAGATGATGAACTGAATGGCCATTCTTCTGATTGCCCTTTTATCCTTGGCATTTACCCCTGGCGGATATGCTTCCTTCTCCAAGAAGTTCCAAATGTCGTAATACTAGGGGTTTTCGTCCTGAACCTCATCTATAGTAGCAATCGACTCGTAGGCAGGTGCAAATTTCTGGTCAATGATGACTGGACGCATCCGGACTCCGAACGGGATGTCTATCATGGAAGATAGAGTTGCTAAAGAATCTGTGAACCTGTTGTTCTCTCTTGGAAGATGAGCAAAGTTTAGCTTCTCGAACCTAGGAATTAACAAGTCCAAGGTCTGGTGATACATCATCATATTTTCTTCTTTGACTTTCCAGTCTCCTTTTGCTTGAGACACAACAAGGTTCGAGTCACCGATGACGTCCAACCGTCTTGCCCCTAATTCCAGGGCTGCTTCTAGACCGGCAATGCATGCCTCATATTCTGCTTCATTGTTCGAGACTTTGAACCGGAGTTTGAAGGCTAGAGGGATAAGGGAATTATCGGGTGCTATCAGCAACACTCTTATCCCATACCCGTATTGATTTGACGCTCCGTCAAAGTACATCGTCCAATATTCGTCATCGATGTGCAAAATGGCTTCATCTGGGAATAAGTACTCAACTGCTTTGCCTCCTTCGACTGGATGATCGGCTAAGAACTCTGCCACTGCTCTTCCTTTGACTGACTTGCGTGTCACACATTTCAGGTCGAATTCGGAGAGCAACAACAACCAACGAGCTAGCCTACCCGTAAGTGTTGGTTTCTCGAAAAGATATTTGATGGGATCGAGTCGTGAAACCAACATTACAGAGTGAGCTAACAGGTAGTGCCGCAGCTTCCTAGTAACCCATACCAAAGCTAAGCAAGCCTTCTCTAATGGTGTGTAGCGAGTCTCATACTCTAGCATCTTCTTGCTCAGATAGTAGATAGCCCTCTCCACCTTGTCCTCGAATTCTTGCGCGAGCATACAGCCCATTGTGGTCTCAGTCATTGAAAGGTACAATATCAATGGTTTCCCCGGCTCTGGTGGCGACAACATGGGCGGGTTCTGTAAATATTTCTTGATCTATTCAAAAGAAGCTTGGCATCGGCCGTCCCATTGGAACTTCTTGCCTTTTTTCAGGAGACCAAAAAGTGGTTCACAAGTCAAGGTTAATTTCGAGATAAACCGTCTTATGAATTGCACTTTACCCAGAAAGCCTCGTACCTCCTTTTCAGTCCTTGGTGGTGGCCTTTCTAAGATGGCCTTGATTTTTGAAGGGTCGACCTCGATGCCCCTTTGTGTAATAAAAAATCCCAGCATTTTTCCCGCTGTAACACCGAACGTACACTTCTGAGGATTTAGCCGCAACCGAAATTCTCTGATCCTTTGAAAGAACTTTTGCAAGGCGGTGTAGTGGCCCTCTCTTTCTTTGGACTTGACAATCATGTCGTCCACGTACACCTCAACCTCTTTGTGGATCATGTCGTGCAATATTGTGGTCGCGGCCCGTTGATAAGAAGCTCCGGCATTCTTCAACCCAAACGGCATTACTCTGTAGCAGTATGTCCCCCACGAGGTGGTGAATGCAGTCTTTTCCCGATCTTCAGGTGCCGTTACTATCTGATTGTACCCTGACAAGCCATCTATGAATGAGAGCAAAGCATGCCCTGTTGTGAAATCTACCAACTCATCAATATGCGGCAAGGGAAAGTCGTCCTTCGGACTAGCTCTGTTTAAATCCCTGAAATCCACGCACACCCGGATCCTGCCATCCTTCTTCGGCACTGGAACGATGTTGGCCAACCAAGTCGAGTATTCGGACACCAGCAGAAAGCCTGCATCGATTTGCTTGGTGACCTCTTCTTTAATCTTGAGATCCCAGTCCGGGCGGATCCTTCTGAGTTTCTGTTTGACAGGTCGGGCCTCGGGGTCAAGAGGGATCCGGTGCTGTACAATCTCAGGATCGATTCCAGGCATGTCTTCGTAGGACTATGCGAAAACATCTTTGAAATCTTTTAATAAAGCGATTAAGCGCTCGCGTTCCTCCGAAGACAACGTGGACCCGATCTGGACCAGCCGCGAGTCCTCCTCAGTACCAATATTCACGGTAATGATTTCATCCGTTAAGGGTTTGACAAATCTCTCCTGCTCCTGCTCAATTAAACGTTGCAAAACCGGAGGAATTTCTTCCTCGTCGTTTTCATCAAAATTTTGAAAGTCTGAGTTTATGCAATAAATTAAGGGCACAGAAAAGTACTCAGAAACCATAGTTACTTGATTCTCATTAAGCACATCCAAATCGTCCGAATTCTCGGTTACAAAAGACTCAAACGAGAAAGAAAAAGACGACCTGGACATAACTGTGGCATCCGGGTTATCATCCCCAGGATTACCAGACTCAGACTTAGTCGAGCTGGAACCTAATTCCAACTCCCAAGACTCGGTGGAATCAAATTCCGGCTCACTACCTGACCCGGTGCTGCTGGACAAGAATCCCTCCTCGTACTGCCAAGTGAGAGAGGGTGCGATAGATGCATCCAAAATAGTTACTGGTAGGCCCGCAGCCGTTTCATCCTCAATCATGGAAACTGAGAAGTTATCCCCCAAGCACTTTTGATCAATCGAAGGATCTAAAAGTAGACATGTCAGCGCTACCCTCATCTCAAGTTCGGTGCCTTCAGAATCCACTGCCTTACACTGCCCAATCCCAGCTGATGGGTCTGTCTGCTCTTCGGTAATATCATCCCCGGGTAGTTGAAGGTCGAAGAAGATCTCGAAACCTGGCACGTGCTTCTTCTCCGCGTTTAGCCACGGCTCTGGGAAGCCGCAAAACGGAAAGTCCTCACCCTCCCGGACGAAGCGCCCGTTTAGGGTACCCTGAATGGGCCTATGCATCAACTCAAAAGGCTTCCCCGCCTTCTTTGCTCTGGCTCTCCCAGCCATCTTTTTACCCTTCCTTACCCAGTCCTCTTTGGTGGGCATATAACCAAATCCAAAGGTATGAGGGTTGTGTGGCACTTCAGCCAATGCTGCGACGCCCTTCCGGCCGCTCCTTCCTAATCCCATCCTGGGGATGTGTTGTAACTTGTTCATGAGGTAGATGGATTGAGCACTGACGTACACCCCTTCATTCACAGCCATAATATTCTGCACCACTCGAGCCTTAGCCAAAGTGAACCCTGATAAGAACACATCCTCAGTGCCATGCTCGATTTCCAAGACTGGTGTGGACACTTTCGGCGGCGGATGGATTGATGAATTCCCGAAGACAATAGCCACCCCCTTCCCGTGAGGGTACTTCAACATCTGATGTAAAGTGGAAGAGACTGCCTTTACTTGGTGCAACCACGGCCGCCCCAAAAGTAGATTGAAGGTTGCGGGAACGTCCAAGACATGGAATTCAATGTTGTGTTGTCCGGGACCAACCTGGGTCTGAATTTTGACAGTCCCCATCACTTCCTTGCTAGTATTATCATATGCTCTGATCACCTGAGCAGTCGGCACGAAGTCTGCGGGCTTCAACCCGATTGCATACGCTGTTCTGGCTGGGCAGACATTGATGGCGGACCCGGTATCAACAAGTACCACCGGTATCCACTTGTCTCTACATTCCACGGAAACGTAGAGGGGTTTGTTGTGATTTGTGCCTTCAGGTGGTAGTTCTTTGTCTAAAAAGGTTAATGCCGGGGAACCTCCTCTCGGAAAAACCAGCCCAACTAGCTGTTCTGGTGTAGTATATATAGAGAGTTTGGACTTGTCCATGGCAGATAAGACAGCCTGTCTGTGTACTCGCGACGCCATAAGCAGTCCCCAGATGGAGATGTCTGCTTGTATCTTCTTCAGCTGTTTCAGTACAGCCTCCTCTTCAAGCTGTTTCTCCTTCTATTTCTCAGCTTCTTTATCCTTCCCAGATGCCTCGGGTTGGTCTAGGTGCGGAGGCTTGAAGTACCGCCCGCTTCTTGTCATGTGATCAACCTCATCGAGGTACCAGGTGTCGTCGGGTTGATTGCTTCCCCAGTCTTCTTCTGTGTGGCCAAGACATAAGTCATCCTCTTCCCACCACATTCCGTTGGCATTCAAAAGGCACCTGTCTGGCTCGGGCACGTTTGTACTCACAGCACTTTCAGCCTGCATGCTCACAGCATCCTCTGTTCTTGTGCCCACAGCACTTCCGATCCCCTCATGGATTTTGGCTTTCCCGGTTCTCTCAGAACCCTGTCGTTCTACTTGCGTCAGTGCAGTTTGTTGTTCAACTTTCCCTACATTCACAATGCTTCTGTCCTGAGCGAAATTCTTTGTACCGGCGCTCTTCGGCAATGTAATCTAACTTCCGGCCCTTCCGGCCACAGTTGATACTCTCGTCCCTGCCGGGCCCTGTTCTGGTTGGGACTCTTTCACCACATCCGGTTGATCATCCAGCCACCCAGTGGCCTCTGCTGATTCCTCATAATCAAACCAGTTGACTGCCGCGCCCCCTGATTCTTGGTCATCGAAAAACTGTAGGTTGGCAAAGTCCTCCTCGACAGCCGTCAGATTGTCCGTTCCTTGTTCAAATCTGTCCCCCTGAATCACACATAGTTCTGCTTTTTCTGGCAGCCCTACACTTAGCTCAGATTGGCCCACTGACAAGATGTACTTACTTGGGTCGTCGGTTTCCCCAGCAAAGTTTCCAGACTGCTCACACCCTGTCTCAACCATTCCATCCTCCCCTGCAACCTCTGTTGCGCTGTCTTCCACAGTCGCCACCACTGGCTCAGGTTGGGTTGTAGAGATGTCCAATATGCACAAGAAGTCAGTGCAGTCGGGAAGGAGAACCTCCAGCTTAGGTAGATGGGTAGGAGTAATATAGATGCTAGGATCGTAAGACACGACCCCAGTCTGGATAAGATTGACTCTTTTGGGAGGTGGAGCTTGGTTGTGTATAGGGAGTGGATTGGTTGTGACGCTAGGTTTCTCTGGAGGTAGAATCACATTTTTGTCAACGAGGTCTTGAATTTCGTGACGCAGCCTGAAACATTGGTCAGTATCATGACCGTGCAGCTGGTGATATGCACAGTACTTGGCTGGGTTGTGAGAGGGTGGAAGTGGATTTGGTAATGGCCTCGGCTCTAGGGGTTTTAGATGCCCCTTTCTGATTAAGACCCCCAGAGCCTTAGACAAAGGCATGTACAGTGGGGTGAAGGTTCTTTGGCCTCTGGGCTGGTATTTAGTGGTTTGGGTATTACTTCCGGATGCACCGGAGAAGGGTGTGGTTGCCATGGGCTTTGGAAGGGGAGGGGGAATGGTGGTGACCATGCTGACCTCCGAAGCTCTTGCGGTTGCAGCGCCACTTGGGCCTGCGTTATTGTTGCGATTAAATGTTCTCCGGGCTTACTCCCTGTCCTGGTCAATCAGACCTTGCTTCATCGCATCCTCGATTTGTACCCCCATCTCATGTAGGTCCGAAAAGGTGGGGAAGGGGAGTACAATCATCTTCTGCATCAATTTTGGTTGGAGATTGCACATAATCATCCTGATTTGGTCCTTATCAGTGGGCCTCAAAGTCATCATCGATGCCTTTGCCCTCCACCGAGTTACGAAATCTGAGAAAGTTTCTTTGGGCTCCTGCCTCGCTGTTTCGAGATCACGAGTTGTAATCTCGATCTGGGTACTGTACGAGTACTGTGCGACAAAGGCCTCGGCCATTTCATCCCAACTTCTTTTTACCTCATCTTCCAACTTCGTGTACCAGATAGCGGCGACACCCGACAGGGTTCGGCCGAACAGCGAAAGCTTTTGTGGTCGGGTTAGGCCCATTGGCCGCAGTATATCTGAGAATAACCGGGGGTGGACCATGGGATCCCTGGATCCGTCGAAACGATCAATCTGCGGCATCTTGAATCTATCTGGCAGCGTTACGGCCACATCGGTATATCCGTCCTCGATATCCGGAATAGCCTTTACCCCTTGTGATTTCTTGAAAAGCTTCTCGAGCTTGCTCAGTTTCAGAGCTGTATGGTCTATTTCGAACTCGAAGGGAGAGTCCGGGTGGTTGGGTGTATGGGTCTTGGACAGTTGAGGCGGAAGCGGGAGCGGAGCTGGCCCCGTTGGAAGATCTGTGTCCTCTTGGATGTTCTGGACATTGGGTAAGGTGTCCTGGGTGTTTGGCAAGACATTCTGGACAGTTGGTGTCTGCTCTGGTAACGGGATCCCTGGTGGGGGAGGAACTGGATGTGAGGCTGAAGCTCCGGCTTGCTGCTGGAGCCGGGTAATTATCTCCACCTGTTGGGCCATGATTGCGGCTTGCTACTTAGAGAATTCTGCTTGGCGGACAGCGTCCTCCTGCATTTGCTTCATACTCTCTTGGAGCTGACGCATCATTTCCTCCATTCTAGCTACACTCTGCTGATCCTGCTGACTGACTGGTATGTGTATTTCTATGGCAGAAACTAAAACCTCAGCCCGACTGTTCACTGCTAGGGTAGACCACTGTTCTGGTAACCTCTGCTCAGACACACTGCGTCTTCTTGACCTTCTTCTGACAACTGGGGGTAGAGAATGAAACACTGGCTGTCCGTCAACCAGATCCTCGGATCGATTGAGCCGACGACCTCCTGTCCAAAGTGCTTGGGGAATATCTACTGGGTCGGAAGTAATTGTGCTAAAACTGCCCTAGTAAAAAGATAGATAAAGCAATAAGGAAATAAATAAACAGATAAACAGACAGCATAACAGCTAAAATAAATACACAACACACGGCTGGGCATAACAACACACGGTCGATAAGCTGGATACACACTGTCCCCAGAGACTGAATCTGATACTTGCAGATAACTGATTCTTAAACACTGACTGATGCCCGCAGGGCTGATGCCCCAAAATCGCAAATTGATACATGCAACCCCTGTAGAGACACACTCTGACAGCACATAACAGATAATTGAGAGCCAAAACACCCCTATGTTGGGGTAGGATTTTCCCTGTCCTATTTTGTCAGGAGCTAGGGTTTCACTACACATGCAGCGGTTTCAAACAACCTATAAACGGGTAAGCAACCTGTCCTAGTTTGGAATGGTCACTATGGATCCGAATATGCACTAGGTCGAATGGTCGGAAAGGGTGCCCCGGTAAAACCGGGGTTTGTGTTCCCATACTGGCAGAGCCCACAACCGGTCAGCCTTATGGTCATGCCTTGACAAGACAAGCCTCCAGCAAACCGTTCAGGAATACCAGATGGCAAACACGGTGTCCTAGGCGCACCAATGCAAATGCAATGCAAAGAAACACACAAGTGTAGTAAAAAACAGATATCATGAGTTCAAGTCAAGTTCTCTAAATCCCCAGCAGAGTCGTCAGAAACTGTAGATGTTCCCGAACGCCCTGGGAGGGATGAGTCCCGTTCTGTTCATTTGGGGTTCACTACAGTTCGGACTCTCAAATTGTCACGGTTCTAAATCTGAACCAAAGAGTCCAAATCCGGCAAATCTTTTTGAGAAAGTAGATTTTGAAAGAAGTGCCAAACATGGACTGCTTTGTTAGGAAACCCTGACTCGTTTGCCTAAGGCCACGTGTCCGTCATCACCAAAGTTGCCTCGGCTCGGGAACTTGGGTACGATTGGGGAAGGTCACTTCGTGAGCACCCCCGCTCGCCCGATCAAAGATCGGCCTCTACTAACCATGATATCTATTTTTGAAAACATTATGCGTTCTTATTCCGGTTATTAGCCTAGATTTACTATGTGATGCGCACAGCATACAAGTATAGACTGGATCGTCTTAATTGGAACAAAACATTTTATGTTTGTTTATTTTGAAAATGGTTTGATGGTGCTACCCGCAAGTAGGCTAAGACGTGGATTTGCCACCCTCGGGTGGGCTTAGAAAACATGATTTTGCCACTATCAAGTGGGCTTTAAAACACATATTTGATGAATTGTTCGAATTCAAATAACCCAACATTCACCCACAGGCATTCAGGCAGTTATATCACATAAGCAATTAGCCTCATGGTAAGCATGCTGTTCATGGCAGTCACTCACACGCATGCAAGGATGCTAAAGCATAAAACTTACTGAGTACTCCAAGCCAAAACAGAAACTAGGTTAGAAATCCATGTATGATCCTAACTATACAGAAATGCCTAATGCAACACATGCAAAAATGCAACTATAGCAGGCTCGACTACTCTAAACATGGCATATGAAATGCTATAGCTAGCATGTATTCAACTTGGAATTGAAAATACGATGCAGTTAGTATGATGCGCCGAGCCCGGTGCATGCAAAACAGATGAATGAATGCAAACATGCTATCATACTGTATGCTAATTGAAGCATGCCCTAATCTAACCATCATAAGCGGCTAAATAAAAGAGAGAAAGACGTGGGGTTGGAAGACATACATCACACACACGCACACTTATTACAACATTTCCCTCGCGCAGAGGGTCCGAATAAATAATATACAATCCCAAATAATTACAGTCCAAATATATACAAAACCCTAATTAATTAACAAATTAAATTAGGAAAGCAATAAATTGGCATGCAAGCCAGGGACTGCCTCAACTCTGCTCCGGATGATGGATGATGCATGCTTGAGTTGCCTTGTGCGGAAATCCACTGCGATGCCCCAATTAGCCTCTGTTTGCAATTATTCTCGGGATGCGTGCCAAGCTTCAGAAGGCTGCTGATTTCTGATTTGCTGCAAAAGAGAGCAACAAAGGGGCATGGCAAAGTATTTTCACACATGCATGCATGACTACTCTTCAGGGAGTGTAGTCCTCGATCCTCGTGCCACCAATCATGCATATCGATGCATGATGGCCGAGGAGTCGAATTGCATGACTCAATATGAAATGAATGCACATATAAACACAACAAGACCTAAGCTCCATCATGGATTATCCGGAGTGTCGGTGACTGGGAATTGAGACACGTTCCGTCAGTCGAAGTACGAAACGTCCCTCGTTTCTCGTGCTCGGGCTAACCCCTATCCCAAGCACAATGCAATATGCATGACATGCATGAATGCAACTAAGATACAACCTAACATGCACAATGCTATGAAATGGCATACACGATGCACGAGGTAATATGGAATACACAATGCGCTAACATACAACCTAGCATACACAATGCTATGAAATGAAATGGCATACACAATGCATAATGGACTTACACCAACATGAGTGGACCTCAGCCACACTCACATTAGTAGCCATGAGATGAAAAATGAGACACTCGAAATGCGTGCACACATGCACACAAACCGAGGACCGAACCCAAGGCATAGCATGCAACACTAACAAGGCATGACAAGGCATGAAACATGGTATGCAAACATGCAAATTTCAGTGCTGAATATGATGCAAAACAGCCCCGAAACATGGAAACATGGCACCCGATGTATGGAATGAACCCGAAACACAAAACTAGGCATACGCATTGGCCTATAGCTATACAAAACATGCATTATTTGAACATGAAGTGTGAATACAGAATCAAGAAAGTCCCAAAAAAAGCATATTTACAGTTTTAATCAAGGCCAAACAATGGACACAAATAGGACTAAGCTAGCATGCAAAAATGGCCCCGTAAGAGAGGTAATGAAGCAAGTAGCAGCTGCTGGCCCTAAATGGTCAAGAGCCCTTCAACAAAGTTGAATAGGGGCTCAAAACATGGTACTTTACAGTTTATAACAAGACACGAGAACAAACACAAGTATGGCTAAGCTATTGTGCAAGAAATGGGCCAAAAGGGAGACAAAGAAGCAAGTGATGGTTGCTGGCCCCAAACAGAGTAGGGCCCTTCAAAAAAGTTGAATAGGGGCCCAAAACATGGTACTTTACAGTTTATGATCAAACCCAAAACAGTGCACAAGCAAGCTTAAAATACTATGCAAAATAAGGCCTAAAATGAGGTTTAAACACAAAGAACAAAAAGGGAGCTTCAAACAGAAAAGGTCCCTTGATCAAACATGAATAGGGGGTCAAAATAAGGCTATTTACTATTCAGACCAGAGCCCAAAAATACAAGCACAAGGGGCTAACAAAACATGCAAAAATAAGGCCAAAAGAGGGATAAAGAGGCAAGTGACAAAAGGAAGCCTCAAAAAGTAAAGATCCCTTCAAAAAATTTTAATAAGGGCTCAAAATAACCAAGCTCAAAACAGTTTACAAATGAGCCTAAAATACTATGCAAGAAAGAGGCATACAAGAGAGGTAAAGAAGCAAGTGTAAAAAGGAAGCCTCAAACAGGGAGAGGCCCTTAAACAAACATGAAAAGGAGCACCAAAGAATGCTATTTTTAGTTAGGGTCGGAGCCCAAATATGCAAGAAAGTATGGCTTAGAAAACATGCAAAAGAAGCTTAAAAAGAGGAAAAGTATGGCTCACCCTTGTAGACCAAACTTCAACAGCCTCTTGGCTTGAGAAAAGGTGCTCCTTGCCTCTGAAAAACCAGCTCCAAGTGTTGGAAAGGATGGTGGATTGGTTGGCTTGGAGATGGAGTATAAATGGTGTAGGGTTTGAGAGGTTTTGGTGCTTGGAAGAAAAGGAGAGGGAGGATCAATGCAAGAGCCTTCAAGCCAATTTTGTAACCCTTCAAATGAGATCTGGAGGGCCTGATATATAGGAAAAAGTATTGGGAAAAAGGGGGGAAAAAAAGGGGGGGGGGGAATGAATTCAAGTTTCCCCCCAAAAGTGCAGCCCCCCGGATACACAATCTGCGGGGAAACAAAATACATATCTGTAATGTACCTAGAGAGAGGATCAAGGCCGGCTGGTTTGCTAGGGTTTAGGTGGCCGGTCGGCCTTTCCCATGGCCGGTTGGCCAAGGGTCAAAAGGGTCAAGCAGTATTAGTGGCCGGCCACCCCAGATTGGTGGCCTCCCGTGTGTGCACAACACAACCATGTAGTAAAAAACTGGAGAAAGTAAACCACGAGAGAGAAAAGCCCACTTTTTGGAGGGGTTCAAAAGAGTCAAGCACAATTACTGGCCGGCCATATGATACTGGTGGCCTCCCATGTGTGTACAACACAAATATGTGGTTTGGGGCAAGAAAAAGTGGCCTTAGGGTGGTCAACATTGGCTTTCAAGTGAGAAAAACAGGCGACGGAGGGCGATGGAGGAATAAAACTGGTTGTCAGAACAATTACTGGCCTCCCACCCTTCTACGACCTTCTTAGCAGTGAAAATAAGGTCTCCACCAAAAAATGAGCCCAAACCGATGCAAAATGAAGGTTCGGGGGCCGAAACGCGCAGCCCGAGGCCCCGAAAACTGACTGTTAGGCACCGGAAGTGGTGTTCGACCACGAAGCTGGTCTCTCGAGCCACAGTGTCCCTCAAAAGGGAGAAAATAAGATGCATGCCAAAAACCGGAGCAAACGGAGGTGGTTAAGCGGTCCCGAACCAAGGCACACGGCCAACGGCTCCGAAAAATCAGAAATCGGACTCCAAACGGGTAAAATGGCCTACGACCACGAAACGTAGCCTACGGCCACTGAGAGATGATCTACGAGACCTCTCCCTCCCTTCGGGAAGAGAAAACAGAGAAAACAGAGCCTGGTTCGCAAACCAAGGCAAAGCATGAAAAAGTCCGGAAGTCCGGAGGCAAGGCTCGCAGCCGAGACTCTGAAACATCTGAACGAGCACGATATGCAACATCACCAAGCGCTCAATCGGTGACGTCCGAGTCTTAAGGTCGGTCAAAAATGGGGTGTCTACACCTGTTGTAAACCTTTTTTTTTTTTAAAAAAAAAAAATTTGATTAACGAAAGTAAACAAATGATTTAAATTGAAAATAAATTAAAAGATTATAATTTAAATTTACAAAATTTTTATAATTACTCCAAATATTTATATGTTTATTATACATTAATGAAAAAAACTTGAAAATTTAGAGAGGTCCGTTAACTAGGTAAGTGCTCATGGGAATAGAATTTCATAACTAGTTGAAGAGAACAAGAAGATCATTGCATGAGTGTAACATTCGACTCTCATGTAGTAAAAAAGGAATGACGAAATGGCAAAAGAGCCTTCTTTGAGTGCTTTGAGGAAAGCAGTTGCCATCTCAACTGTTCGATTGATTTCCTCCTTCCTCTCTTCTATTGACTTCATGGCAAGTTTATCACCGCCAGCGGTACAACACCTTTCCAACCACTCTTTCTAAGCCCTCATTCCTGGAACGTGTTGCAGTTTGTTCATGAAATAGATGGACTGGACACACAAGGTATGACCAGTGATAAAGACAGAACGTGCAAAGCAGAAAGCACAATGCATGGACAAATATAAAAGTAGAAAGCATAAGACGTAAACAAAAATTAAAAGTACAGTGTGTACCTCCCAGGCTCTCCAATAGCCTCCGACCTTGTTCCCCTTAATGCGGGAACCAGAGCTCTCTATCAACATGTATGCATTTTGGGCATAGCTAGAGAGCATACCTAACACCACAAATTCGGTGTTCTAGTCATGGTTGCATTTAGAGTGGACCTTGTGAGTCACCGTAATACTAGTGTAGAGTTTGTGTTGTAACTCGAAGTAAATATCTTAGAAGTTGAGTTGAATTAACTTTTAACTTGAAGGCCATGTATGGTTTGGGCGTTTACCTAGTTGTGTTGAGTCTTGCTTACTAAAAACTTGTCCAACACACTTCCTCTCTCTCTTGCATTACACATATGCTATCCATACACTTCCTACACCAAAAACTTCACTGCTGGAAATTAGACTTATAGTGGCATTTAAAAAACGCTGCTATAACTATCAAAAACGCCGCTAATTATTTTTGTGACGTTTAGTACCAAACGCCAAAGATGTGGCCATCACTGTAGCTTTACAACGCTTTAAAAGTGTCGCTATATTAGTATAGGCGGCGTTTTCGCTAAATGTGCTGCATAATGACACAATGATGTCATGCCATATTTAGCGACGTTTTAAAAACGCCGTGATAGAGCTTTTGTATTTTAAAAATATACCCGTTGACATTATTTTATAGTGGTGTTTAAAAATGCCAGTATAGCTTCATTTGTTTGTTTGTTTGTTTGTTTTTTTTTTTTTTTTTTTTTTTGCAATTGTACTAATTCTATGAGATTTAACTTAAAAAAATACCTATAATAAAGCTAAAAAATATTCAATATATTGACTAAATTTAGGTAAACATAATACTAGATCGATTCCTGCTTCTCAATATGCAAAAAATATTTCAATTCTAAGATGAAATAAAGTTAAACTAGTGCCTTGTGGTAAGTTTAAAGTTATTACAAAATAGATAGACACAAAAGATGCAATTCAAACTAATTATACATATAAGTACTTTTGTTGCTAGAGGATTTATTTCTACCCTGGAAATTTATCACGGTAGTTAGTTGGAGATTTCTATCTGCACCAACCAAGAAAACAAAACAAATTAGACAATATATGCAGAAAGAAACAAATTGATAGAATTAACTACCGAGAAACATAGTTGGGAAAGTAAGTAGTACCTGATGCTCCATAAAACCGGCAGGTGCCAATGACAGAGCCCACTATAAAGCCCTGCATTGATAAAGAAAAAAGATACAGAAGAAACCATCATTAAAGTGAAATTCATAAGCTGCAATATATTATTAGTAAAGCACAAAGTAAAAGTAGTATAATTAATTCATGAGATGGAAATCAAGTGTTTTGCAGCCATACTTTGCAATCTGGGTGGTAACATATAGCAGTTGCTACATCTCTCACATCAGCCCAATCAATAACTTGTCTCTCGGTCACTCCCCAAATTCGAGCTTTTCCGTGTATAGAGTCACTCATGAAGTAATTTTCATTGACTGGATTGAACTGAATGCATGTCACTGATACCATAAAGATAACATAAACAATATATTAATTTTTAATAACACTCAAAAGACAATAGATTCAACAAGATACATATACATATTATGATCTGAATCAATAGTTTATATAGGAATTACAAATAGCTAACAATACTAACCATAGTCAATGTGTTGGAAAACACTAATACATTCATTGCAGCCCACTTGCCATAGACGAACAGTTTTATCCTTCGATGATGAAAGAAGACACTGCAACAAATTAACCCCAAAACATTATGTTTTTTCAAACAAATGGGAAAATTTTAAAGGTATTTTTCAAGCAAGCAATAACTCACATTAGATTTGGACCACGCCAGATCCAAGACATCACTAGTGTGGCCATGAAATTCTTGCGGTGGCAACTCCTTAATTTGATGAATTTTTTCCACCAACTCCTCAATAACTCCCATCTTCTTGTTTTTGATAATTTTTTTCCACCAATTCTTCAACAGAAACACAACTGGTAGCAAATCTTATAATGGTCATTTGAATCTACAATAGGATGCAATATTAATGAACAAAAAATCAGTCTTCATTTCCTTTCCCAATGAAGAAAGGGTATCATACCTCTGTTTTATGAGTTCTCTTTTCAAACATGGTATAGTGGAAAATGTGGTATAACACCAAAAATATGTAAAATTCTAAAGCATCTTACCATTTTGTTTGCTTTCTTACACTGACATGGTTGGCCCTCTTTGACCACTCAAATTGATCATATTCATTTGTCCAGCTATCATAATGAAAAAGCATAATTTGAAAATCCTTAGAAAACTATCAAAAAATAAAATAAGATTACAAACCTCTACTTGCAACATCATAAAAATAATACATATAATGGAATGGTCCATTTGTGTAACCTTTTTAACTGCTGCATCAATGTTGTTCCTCTAATCCAAACCAACTGTGAATGTTACCAAGTATTTCGGCTTCATTGTCAAGTCATGAAAGTTACAGAACGTTCTCCATAAGAGAATTAGAGTTATGAGAGTAGTTACACACATGCCAAATCAATGGAAATGCCATAGTATGAAACGGTTTCTTTTTGCACTTATTCCAATTTTTAATATTTTATGATGTGAGGGTTAGCCAATTAAATCTACAAGCAGCCAACCCAATCATACCAATCTTAACAAATCTAAGCATCAAACATTAAAAAATAAACAAAACCTGAAAAGTATAGTTTTGCAAACAGGTTCCACACAATTTCAAAAAACGATGATAAGACTAATATCCATTAAGCCTTTGACAAGAACATTTCAAAGATGAGAAAACTTTAGTTAAAGAATTATTAAGTAGAATATGCCATGGTCTTAGATATGCGATAAATTTTTCAATTTTTTTTATTTTTTGATATTTACTCGCTAAACAACAATGTCTACTCTATTAGGACTTCCAAAATCATATATGGTCATAGTTGAGTTGGAGAATTAACAAGAAATTAAAAACTTTACAATGATTAAAACCAATTCCACCATCTAAAATAGGTAAATAATTGCAAGCTCCAACACCATAACACAATTACTTGTGTTGAACAACATACCTCACTGGGTTCACCCTATAACCTTCGTAAATAAAAATCGGACTGAGAGACTACAATTGCTGGAGGTAAGGACTCTGTACCATGAGGATTTGTTGGAACATATATTTGGGGGGAAAACCAAACACGAACAGGTCATCAGCCTAAATAAAAAGTTGAACATGAACTCTGGGAACACATTTTGTTGTTGCAGCAACTGAGAAAAGAGATTGGAAAAGCCTGTTGATCTAGTATTTCCAGATAAGCTATAACACAAATCGAGAGAGAGAGAGGGAGAAATCAATATCTCGCGGTGATGCTTTGAATTCTCAACAAAAGACTAATTCTCAACAGGTAATTATAACAGTGAAATGGAAATATAAGCTACAAAGACTAATTCTCAACAAAAGAAAATTTTATAAAGAAAACAATCATCAATCCATATTGATATCAGTAATCATAAACAATAGCAGTTGCTCGGGGATGGACTAAAAAGAAAAAACCTCAGTTGATAATGGGTGATGGTTCGAAACATGGGATCATGGGATCAAGGGATTAGCGATTCTTTTATTGCTTGGCAAAAAATAAACAAATAAAATTCTTCAATCTCCAATTGTCCACAGATATATATGTTAAGAAATGAACCCAATAATGTATATCAAGCAATCTAACATAAATTATATGGAAAACTTAGCTTGAAAATTTAGCATAACATATGTGTAGACGTCCCCCGTGGGCTTCATGCTACAGTTCGGACTCAATTTGTGTCACAGTTCTTAATCTTGAACCAAAGAATCCAAATCCGGCAAATCGTTTTGAGAAACAGATTTTTGAAAAAGTAGTGCCAAACATGGGCTGCTTTGCCAGATACAGAGTCGCCACCTAAATATTTTTTAAATGGGAGAATTTAGGAAACCCTGACTCGGTGCCGAAGGCCACATGTCCGTCATCACCGGAGTTGTCTCGGCTCGGGAGCTTGGGTACGATCAGGGAAGGTCAGCTATGAGCACCCCCTTTCGCCCAGTCCGAAGACCGGCCTCTACTAACCGTGATATCTGATTTTGAAAACTTTATGCGTTCTTATTCCAGTTATTAGCCTAGAATTACTATGTTATGCGCGCAGCAAACAAGTATAGACTAGATTGCCTAATTTGGAAATAAGCATTGCATATCCGTTTGTTTTGACAAGATGTTTTGGAATTTGCTACTCGCAAGTAGGCTAAAACACGGATTTCAATGAGTTTTTCCAACTCAAACAATCCAACCTTCACCCACAGGCATCCAAGCAGTTTATCACATAAACACTTAGCCGCATGGCAAGCATACTATCATGGCAACATTCACACGCATGCGAGATGCTAAAGCACAAATATTTACATAGTACTCCGTGCCAAAACGAGAAACTAGTTAGCAAACATGCATGTCCTAGCTCATGTTAAAAATGACTAATGCAACACATACAGGATGCGATTAGATAGGCTCGGCTAACCTAAGCATGGCATATGAAATGCGATCAACTATCACATATTTAATTTTTGAATTGAAGTACAAATGCAGTTAGCATGATGTACCGAGCCTAATGTATGCAATGTAAATGTATGAATGCACGCATGCATAGCATAAGGTATGCTAAATTAAACGTGCCCTAATCTACCATCATAAGCAGGTAAATAAAAGGGAAGAAAGACGTGAGGTTGGAAGACATACACCCACTCACGCACACTTATTACAGAATTGCCCTCACTCGGAGGGGCCAAATAAATATTACAAATAATTAACTACGCAAGCTAATTAAATATTACAAATTGCCTAATCAACTAAGCAAATTAACTAAAGCTAGGAAAACAGTAAACTGCCTCGGGAGGAGAGCCCGATGCAATGCATGTTCGATCTCGCTCGGAAATGCACCGCCATGCATAGGCTGCCTCTGTTTTCCTTCCTTCACTCCTCTGGAGGCTGCCAAAACCTCAGGACTACTTCCTTGGATGCTGGGAGACATCACCGGCTGCATGGAATTTCCACCGGCAGTGTGGTGTGTTCACCGGCACAAAATGAAGCTGTCGGCATAGAAATGATTGCCGGTCGGCACTTTACACTGCCGGTCGGCAGAGTGTTCCTGCAGAATCTGCAAATGACAGCAACAGAGGGCAAGGCAAAGCATGGCAGCACATTTCAAGGCATGTATGCACCACTCATGTCCCTTATCATGGTAATGACTCAAAGGGGCATGTACCTCGATTCTCGGACCACCAATCACGCATTTCCATGCATGATGGCCCAAAGAATCAAGTATGCAACATTCATGTCAAATGAAATGCAAACCAATTAAGCAAAACAAGGCCCAATTCCCATCATCAAGTCAAGGAACAAGGCATGCATGTAAGATGCAATGTAACCTAGGCATACAAGCTAAGGATGCAACATGGCATGGCAAGTCACTTATGCAAGCATGCAAGCATACATATGGCAATGCAAATAGATGGAAAGATGGACTTATACATGATTTAGGAAACTCCAAATAGGCCTAAAACAGTGGCCAAAATGACCAAAACAAGGGACCAAAACACATGCACACATGCATATGATTAAGGGCCAACACTTAGGCACAAATTAGACAACCCTCAAGCACACTTGAAAGGGGCAATCATGGACTAATTAGCATGCATTATAAGCCTTGAAAATCATGTAGGAAAGGATACCAAATTAACCTACTCATGCAAGCTATACATGCAATGAGGCCCAAGGACCTAAAGCATGATCATATGACTCATGAAGCAAATGACCAAATTGAACCAAAACAGTCCCAAATCATGCAAAAACAAGCCTCAAGAATCACTTAGATGGCATCCAAGTAACCTAATCCTAGAGGTATACATCATGGCACAAATATGAAGCATGGAGCATCAACTCTTGAAGCAACAAAGGGGCCACAAAATGCAAACATTTAGGCATGCTAAAAGGTCTGAAATGACAAGGTGGATGGTTTCAAACCACCGAAATGATGCAAGAAACACATTCTACACATCCACATACTTGAGGCCAACAAGCCCGAATACAAAGGAGCTATACTAAGCATGCCGAGATCAACCCAAACGATTATGGACAGAGCTAAAACATGGCAAAATGAGCACAAAACCTTCACAAGGCTAAGCCTAAAACATGCTTGAACAAAGGCTAACAACCTAAGATACATTAAGGCATAAACATGGCATTACAAGGTAGGTATGCTAAGCATGCATGATGTACCAAAACCAACAATAAACAGAGGTATATCATGATATAATAGGCACAAAAAACAGCCAAGGCATGATCAATACACACTTTAACATGATGCTCCCTCAAGAGGCCAAAAATGGTCCATTTCAAGGACAACAAAGGGAGGGGGTGGCCCTCCCCTTTTGGAGACTTCAAGGCACCATCTTCACCACTGAAATCTTAGTGGTGAAGAGGCCCAAACACCAAAGTCACGAAACTTGCACAAAATAGCACAAAATGAGGCCTTTCAAGGCCTAGGAGGGGTCAAACACCTCCAAACCACAAAACACTCTTAATAAACAGTCAAGAGGGTCTAAAAACAGAACTTTTTTGTATTATACACTAAGCTCAAAAACGATTTTAAGACAGGTAAAAATACAATGCAAGAATGGGGGAAAAAGGGGTAAGATTCTTACCCTTGAAGTCCTCTTCAACAATGATGCTCCAATGGCCCTCCTTGGCTTGAATCCAACACCAAAACTTCAAAATCAGTCCCTTAGAACCTCAGTAGCTAAGTGAAGGTGAAACACTAGGTGTTTGTGTGCAATAGTATGGACTAAAACACAATTTTACACACACAAGGGTAAAAAAAGAGAGAGGAAGTGTATCAAACACTAACCCTAGAACTCAAACCCTAACAATGGCTGTCTAAGCCCTCTAAAATATCTCAAGTCTCTAATCTCTCCAAAAAAAACCTTGCAACAAGAGAGAGCCCCTCTCTTTAAAGAAGCTTTTTTTTTCTTGTAAAGCTTACAAGACAAGCTTCATAAGACGGAGATCCCTCCATACACTGTATGGAGGGGAGCAAAAAGCAAGACAGCTGTCTTAAAATATCTGCAAAAGCAGATGCACAGTAGTCGGCTGGCCAAAAATGCCATTTTGGCCAAAAAGAGTGCCGACCGGCACTAAACAGTGCCGACCGGCAATATACATTGCCGGTGGCAGCAAAAACCAGCCGGTGACCTCTAGCCACTGCCGGTGGTGGGTGGGGATGGTCTACAAGCCCTACCCTACCTCTCAAAGGCAAAACACAAGTGTTTGGTGCAAAACCAGACACTAAACGGTCGAGTTCGGAGATCCTGAGGCAAGGCGCGTAGCCGAGACCTCCGGGAACTCCAAACAAACACAAACATGGATGATCACCGAGTGTTCAAACGGTGACGTCCAAGTCTTGAGGACGGTCAAAAATGGGGTGTCTACAGTTGCCCCTCTTTGACAGAACTCGAAAGTCATAACAATGACGGGAGTGAATGTCAAAGCCCAGAGACGACCCATTTTTGACAAGGCCGAAGACTTAGACAAACATGCAAGACAAACAAGGTATGCGCCCGAAGGCAGGGGCAAAATGCAAGACAATGCACGAAGCCGAGCATAACTTATGATCATGCAAAGAAAGCTGTAATGAAGCATAACATGCGACAGTTTTAAGCTCGCATACACCAAACTACACTACAATGCAGAAAGGATGTAAGAGAATTATACAATTCTCGATACGTCTCACTCGGAGGATACAATACCTGTGCGGCTCGTCTGGTTGCACCAACCTTAAATGAACCGTACATACAATATCGTGCCTGAAAAGAAAACAAACTTAACAGGTACAATATAGTTAGCAACAAGTGTACTCGAAATGCGTGACAGCGCAAAGCAAGTGGGGAGCATAACAATGCTGTGAAAATACAAACATGTAAGTGGAGCATGCGGTCTACGTAGGCAACAAAATTGATCATAAGCATGCGGTCTACGCAGGTGATGATATTAACAAATATGCGGTCTACGCAATCAAAACATGCGGTCTACGCAGGTAATGAAGTTGAACAATCATGCGGTCTACGCAATCAAAACATGCGGTCTACGCTGGGAATGAAATTGGATAATCATGCGGTCTACGCATTCAAAACATGCGGTCTACGCAGGTAATGAAATTAAATAATCATGCGGTCTACGCAATCAATACATGCGGTCTACGCAGGTAATGAAATTAAATAATCATGCGGTCTACGCAATCAAAACATGCGGTCTACGCAGGCAATGAAATTAAATAATCATGCGGTCTACGCAATCAAAACATGCGGTCTACGCAGGTAATGAAATTAATATGCGGTCTACGCAGTTAATGGAATTGAACAATTATGCGGTCTACGCAAGCAATACATACGGTTTACGCAGGTAAAGAAATTGAACAATAATGCGGTCTTCGCAAGGAAAGAAATTGAACAATTATGCGGTCTACGCAAGCAATACATGCGGTCTATGCAGGTAAAGAAATTGAACAATAATGCGGTCTACGCAAGGAAAGAACTTGAACAATTATGCGGTCTACGCAAGCAATACATGCGGTCTACACAGGTAAAGAAATTGAACAATAATGCGGTCTACGCAAGGAAAGAATTTGAGCAATTACGCGGTCTACGCAAGCAATACATGCGGTCTACGCAGGTAAAGAAATTGAACAATAATGCGGTCTACGCAAGGAAAGAAATTGAACAATTATGCGGTCTACGCAAGCAATACATGTGGTCTACGCAGGTAAAGAAATTGAACAATAATGCGGTCTACGCAAGGAAAGAAATTGAACAATTATGCGGTCTACGCAAGCAATACATGCGGTCTACGCAAGTAATGGAATAGATTATAAACATGCGGTCTACGCAGGTAATGTAATTAACATACGGTCTACGCAAGTAATGGAATAGATTACAAACATGCGGTCTACGCAGGTAATGTAATTAACATGCGGTCTACGCAAGTAATGGAATAGATTACAAACATGCGGTCTACGCAGGTAATGTAATTAACATGCGGTCTACGCAAGTAATGGAATAGATTACAAACATGCGGTCTACGCAGGTAATGTAATTAATGTGCGGTCTACGCAAGTAATGGATGCAAAACAATGCAGATCGTGAGCAATGTAAGACAATGCAAATGAGGCACGCATGCCAATGCAAATGAGGCACACGTGCCGATGCAAATGGGGCACACGTGCCGATGCAAATGGAGCACACGTGCCGATGAAAATGGGGCACACGTGCCGATGAAAACGGGGCACACGTGCCGATGAAAACGGGGCACACGTGCCGATGAAAACGGGGCACACGTGCCAATGAAAACGGAGCACACGTGCCGGTGGGAATGAGGCACACATGCCGGTGGGAATGAGGCACACGTGCCAATGAAAACGGGGCACACGTGCCAATGAAAATGGGGCACACGTGCCAATAAGAATGAGGCACACGTGCCGGTGCGAATGAGGCACACGTGCCGGTGCAAATGAGGCACACGTGCCGATGCGAATGTGGCACATGAGACACGCATGCCTCATAAGATGCAGAATGATACAAAGTATGACACGCATGCCACATGGAATGTAACGCGGTGCTAAGTGCGACACGCATGCCACACAGAAAGTGAATGGACTTAAATGCGCAACAACGCACGTGTGTCTAAGCGCATAACAATGCTCGTAACAAAATGCAATGACAATGCATGAGAGATGTGCATGACGATGCAAGGGGTGCGTGTTACAACGCATGTAGTATGCAAAACAATGCCACTGCGAGGCGCGTACTAGCGCGATATAATGCACCGAAATAGTGCGATGAACACGTGCAACGCACATGGGGCAACTTTTTGGATCTTGTAAGAGGCAAAAAGGATACTAAAGGATACAACCTTGCACAAGTTGGAGTGCTACGCACGGCAGACACGGTCCGAAGTCAAAACGGAGGCCGGTTGAGCATCGGAGATGCACTATCTTGCACTTTCTTGAGCTATGAAGACCAAAAACTCATCATATGGCCTAAACAAGGTTGTGGGAACACCACCGACCGGAAGGGGAGGCCACCGGCTGTCCACCGGCTGCAAAATAACTCCATCGGCACAAAATACTGCCGGCCGGCACAAAATATTGCCGACCGGTAAAAAGTTGCTGAGTCGGGGCAGATTCGACTTTTCACCCTGGGTGTTTTAAAATAGGGTTTCAAACCCTAATTCCTCACTTCCCCACCGCCGAAAACTCTCACCCTCTCTCTCTAGAGCGTTTTTCTCTCCCCGTTTCTCCGTTTCTTCGCGTTCTACGCCCGTTTCGTCGTCGGATTCGCGATTTTCTTCGCGTTTCGGACATTTTCAACCAATCACATCTTTGTTTCGGTGCCTCGTTCGGTGTTCCCGCCTTTTCGGGGTTTGTTCCCCTTGCTTTCCTCTTCATTTCCATGCCTTTTCACATTCCGGCCTTCCCGGCCATTTTCGACCTTCCCGGGAGTTGACTTTCCAGTTGACTCTTCGTATTCCGGCCCGGTTTTCCTTCCTCCGGCCATTTTCACATTATTCTTGATATGGCGGACGACATCCCACGTGGCGGGACTCCCCCGGACCACGAGATGGATCCCGGGGTCAAGCTTCTACCTCTGAGCGAACGCCCGTTCGACCCAGCGACCTACCGACCGGCGATCCACGTTTTGCCTCCTGACGGCCTGCGCCAGTTCCGGAGCTTCGAGAGGCACGTGCCACCTGAGCTACTACTGCGCGAGCCTACCTCTCACCTGTCCTTCGGCGTCTCCGAGGTAACTCTCTTTCTTCTGCTTTACTTCTCGCAATGTAGGATACAAAACTGTCATAGTTAGTTGTACTCTTTAACTGCTGAAATCTGATATACTGTAGACTGTAGTTGACTGTAAACATACATACAACTGATATCTGTTTGAGACTGACACATGCACACACACTGCACTAACCCTGAACCACTCAAACACACGGCGCACACTGTATTTTACTGCAAACACACCGGTACCCGGTATTTGCTTGAGTCTGTCAAACTATGCACACATGCTATACTGTACTGAACCACCCGAACATGTTGACACATCACACGCTGTAGTTCACTGTAAGCACACCAGCACCCGGTATTTGTTCAAACCTGTTAAACCTGCACGCATGCTATATCTGTTCTGAATTACCCAAACACGCTGACGCATCACACGTATTTCACTGTAAGTACACCGGCACCCGGTATTTGTTTAAATCTAACAAACTTGCACGCATGCTACATCTGTATGTTACTCAAAACTGCATTTTGAATGTTGTCTTGCAATTGTTATTTTCTGTTTACAGGAGGATTCCCATACCATCCGCGGGTATGGGAACACTGGCGCTCGGGAGTGGTACGACGAGCTCCTTGATGCAGTTCGGCGTATAGTAGACTGAGCGGGCTTCGGTGCCTTCTGCCGAGGACTCTCCAGGCTTTCTACCTGCAGACCTCTCCTTGCCGCACTGGCGGAGAGGTGGTGGGACACCACTGATTCGTTTCACTTCTCCACAGCAGGGGACATGACGATGACCCCTTACGATTTCTCGATGCTCACAGGCATCGGGGTAGGGAGTGATCCGATCCCCTTTGGCATAGACATGGATGAGTGGACCACCGCTCAGGTCCATCTACTAGGTGAGGCGCCACCCCTTGCTCGTCCAGGTTTTGTGAGGTACTCCTGGTTCGAGGTCCAGTTTAGGGTCCAGCCCGCATTGGAGGAGGAGGCGCAGATGACTCAGGAGGACATGGAGAGGTATGCTCGCGGCTTCCTCATGTTCCTGTTCGGGACGACCATCTTCGCCGACCGAGCGAACACCGTGCCTCTCTGTCTTCTCAGCGCACTGGTGGACGTCTGGGACATCCTGCACTATGATTGGGGTGGTGCCGCTCTGGCCACCCTTTATGGATACATGAGTTCGGCTTCGCGCGGCAGCGGCCAGCTGCTCCGAGGCTATTGGCGGGCTTGGGAGGTACATTTCTTCTCTGCTTTTCATTTCTGCCTTATATTTCCTGTACTCTGTACACTGCACACACTGTAGTCTGCTTTATACTTGCTGTATACTGTACACACGGCACACACATACATTCTGCTTTACACTGACTGTACACTGCTCACACTGTACACTGCTCACACTGTACACTGTACACAACACACTGCACAACACACGGCTCTGCCATTTCTGCTTTATTCTGTATTCTGCTTTATCTGATAAATGCAATGGTATTTATCTTGCAGTTGTGGGTTTATGCCTACTTTCCTAGGCTCGCTCCCGTACCTGTCACAGAGACTCCTCTGGTCGTCCCCTTTTCACGCCGCTTCGACGGGAGATGCACCCGGCGGCCACGAGAGACATTCGGCTTTTTTCGCCGATACTTCGACACCATTACCCCTGCCGAGGTATGTTTTACTTGCAGTTCATTTAAGCTTCGCCTTTCCACTGCATATTTCAAAAACAGTAGATAACAAACTGTCTGTCACTTTCAGATCACTTGGCGGCCGTGGGCTCCGTTGCCGGCGGTGACGCGGGACCGATTTGCCGGTGCCGAGGAGACCTCGCGTTTTCGGATCTTGCTGGAGGGCCCGGTCTGTCGGGCTTGGTACCTGGGAGAGCGTTTCCTACACCAGACCCTAGGGTTACCTGAGCAGATAGTCCCGATTCACCCTCCTGCGGACATGAGGGAGACCGAGAGGCTCACCACTGAGCAGATGGACGATTACACCATTGGCTGGGAGGAGGCCCGCTTCAGAGGCATCGGCGACTACCGGGAGTATGTGCAGACATACCTGATGCGACCTCTGAGCGGCGGCCGCCGAGCTGAGGGACCCAGGCCGATGGCGGTGGCGGCTGGGGCCGGAGCGGGGGTTTCGAGGAGGGCCCGAGTCCGGGGCAGGGGTGGAGCTCAAGGAGGACGGGGAGCTGGCTGGCCCGCCCTGCCTGCTGCACTGACTTTTCGAGGGCAGGGTGGGTCGACCTATCAGATCCCCTTCGCCCCTCCGCCAGCTGATCATGAGTTCATCGGTGTCCTCGACTTACCTCCGGTATGTATTACTGCATTTTGTACAGTCATTTCATTTCAGTTTATTTGATATTCCACAGAATATTAATGCATCTGGCACTTTTGCAGGCTTCTTCTGAGTACACCCGTCAGTCGTTGGCAATGAATGCCTCGATGATGGGGATGCTTCAGCGGACTTTTGACCTCCTAGCCCTCTACAGCATTCCGGTATGTTCTTCTGAAACTGGCCTCAAACCATTCATACACTGCTTTACATAATCTGATGCATGGCACAATACCTGATACACTGATCTCACAGTATCTGATACACTGCATACACTGCATTCTGCACTGTACTCTATACTGATAAACTGCTCACGGCATTCATCCACTGTACTGCATTCTGCACTGATAAACTGCTCACGGCATTCTCATACTATACTCATACACTACATTCTGCACTGATAAACTGCCCACAGAATTCTCATACTATACTCATACATTACATTTTGCACTGATAAACTGTTCACAGTATACTAATGCATTTCCCTTTCATGTACTTTTTCAGCCTCCTTTCCAGATTCCCATGGCAGGAGGCGCTCCATCTGGACCTTCCGTCCCGGCTCGAGGGAGAGACGACGAGGGTAGAGCATTCCCCCGCACGAAGGCGAGGCGCACTCATGTCGGGAGTAGCTCGCGAGCTCCAGTCCCGGATGATGATGACGAGGATTCAGAGGCGGAGGTAGAGGCGGAGTCAGAGTCATCAGAGGAGGAGACCGAAGGCGGCACTAGCTCGGGCTCTGACGACGATGCTGGTGATGCTCCTGGACCCTCGTCCAGGAAGAGGACTAGGACAGACTGACAGCCCCCGGAGTGCTCGACATGGATACATATTTTTTGCTTGTTTTTCTTCTTTCTTGTACTTTTCCTTTTGTTGGTAGTTAGATTACCTTGTACTACCGTAGGCAGATTTTTGTTTCCAAAACTTGTACATTTGAAAAGATGATGAAATGAAACAGGCTTTTTATCTAAAAAAAAGTGTTTACATCTGTATGTCTTTACATTTCAAATTTTGCATCGCATCACACCATATTACACCTCAATGTAAATGAAATTGATTGGTTGTCTGAAAATTGAACACTTGCACTGTAATAATCAGATAACTAAACAGCCAACAGCAAAATAACCCAAGCAACCCACTGCCTGATTCTGGACACACAACCCTTACTCTGTTGGGGATTAATCTGCGTACAGCCCATAACACAGCATTCGGTTCATTTTGTACATAGCAACTCCCGAACCAACAGTCCAATCTGACAAGACGGACTACAGATGTGAAACCAGCTGAAGTTGAAACACAATCGAATATAGAGAATGGCACAACATTCTGAGCATAAGCGACTTTTGAAATTAGATAAGGGTTTTTCAAACCGGGGTATCGAGCCTACAACTGAACACAGCGGGGAGGACTCAAACAAAGAGGTACACGACCTAAAACACAACGAGACACGCTCGGAAGAGACCTAAGACAAAGGTTTAGGTCAACAAAACAAAAGACACGACATACAGACGCGTCAACGACGACGGGGAACCTCAGATCACGAGGAGCCAGTTTCTCTGGGTATTGTTTCCCACCCTTTCTGATATGTGATTCTTACATCACTCGGCCCTCAAGCTCTGTTTTTCTCTCAAAACCCTCCGGCTCGCTTTTCTCTCAACTTACACCTCTCTATTCTTTATTCTCTCATTTTTCGTCCCTCCCCGAGGTGATTAATGGATGAATAGGAAGTTGCGGGTTCACGCCCGATGCCTTTAGCTCACAGTTATTTCTTCTGGTGGGTGGAGTGCCCTCCTGGCAGGTACGTCGATAACGGGGGAAAAGACAGAACACCTGACTCAACTGTGCCCCTAGTTCATCATTCTGATCATTTTTTGTTTTGCTTTCCACTAAAACAGTTTTGATCAAGATGAAAGTCGGATTAACGTACTCGTCCGATTTTTGATTTGAAAGCCATGCAAGTCAGGCTATAAGCACTGGAAATTTTCCTTTTTTGGGTCCAAGAAAATGGTCCAGTTTTGGAAAATGGAATAGTTTTCGAGAAAATAGTCAACTTCAGTAAAAATTTTCAAAAACTATTTTTGCAAACGGCTAATGCTCAACGAGCATGGAACTTACTCTTTGAGATGCGCAACCTCGGATCGGAGGCAATGGAAAATTGCCCCCAGTTTGAAGAACGCCACACGGCAACGGAAAGTTGCCCCTAGTTTGAATGGCGGCTCATGACGACTGGTGGCAACGGAAAGTTGCCCCTTGTTTGGATGGTGCCGCAGCAATCCGCAGACAGTCTTCATTGGCGGTGGCCGAACTTTTGGACATAGAGATGACAAAGACGGTCACAACAAATATATGGACACAATCACCTTGGAAGGTGTTGGCGACCAAACTTTGGGATGAAATCAAAACCATTGCATGGACTGAGACGCTATGAAAGCGTTGGGGGCTGGACTTCAGGATGAAGTTGCCTACGTATCCCAAACATGGGAATCAAGCCTTACGTAGTTCCGGTTAAGGTACTCTCGGGTATTTTAACCTTCACTTTTCAGGCTCTAACTTTTGCCAAGGTGCCCGATGCGGGTTTTCGACCTTGCGAGCTTTTTTTTTTTCATTTGTTCAATTTTTTCTTTTTCTCTTCTTTTCCGCATTTTTTTTTCTTTTCTTTTCTTTTCTTTTGTATTTTTGTTTTTTTGTTTTTTTTGTATTTTTCTCTTGCTCTAACTTTTGCCTGGGCTGCCCTTCCGGGTTTTCGGCCCAGCGAGCCTCTCAAAGGGTAAAAGTGTAGCAAGTCCATGCCAAATGGTTTTTGAAGTTGAAGCCTCTCTGTGTTTAGGAGAACGCCTGTTGCAATGATTTGCGGAAGAATCCATCTCGGTTGCTCCACGAGCTTCTTCCGGCGAGATCTACTCCTTTTGATTCGGCTTTGGGTGCCTCTTGCTCGAGGGCTACTTCTGATCTGGCCATACAGACCTTGCATGACGTTTGACCGTTGAACTTGCTGAACGGGTTCAAGGTTCGAAACGGACGGGTTGAATCTTGAGGCTGAGAGCGATCCTAGGCTACACAATCTCAAGAGCGGTTCCACACAAGTCTTCATAGGGCCGTGTAAAACATTTTTTTTTTGAAAGTTTTTAAGAAAGCGACGAATCGCTCGCGCCGAAGATAGTGTGGAACCAGTCTGGATCAAGCCAGGATCCTTCCCAGTACTCACGCCGACAAGCATGATTTCATTAACAGGCTTAGCACGCCTCTCTTTCTCTCAAATGATCAAAGTTTTGCAAAACCCGAGGAATTCCTTCCTCTTCGTTTTTATCACCGCAGTGTTAAAAAGTGGTTTTTGAAAAACTTAGGTTAATGCAATGAGTTTGGCGCACAGGAGAGCAGGCGAGATGTACTGTCAGCCCATTCAAGTCCTCTGGCACTTGTATTGAAAGTAAGCACGAAAGTGAGATAGCAACAGCTGTTTCATTCAGATTTGTTAGTGTAACTGGCCCCTCGGGAGAAACAGACTAAAAACAAAAACAGGTAATTACAAAACAAAACGGTGTTCGGGACAACAACCCCAGAATCACCTGGTATTCTATACAAAGGGGACTGACTCGATACAACAAGACAGACCCAAAACAAAAGACTGACTTGACACCCAAGCCAGGATTTACAAAACTCGATTTCACCGATGCTCAAAAATGCGTGCCAGACGCCATATCCAAAACATACCGAATGCCGCCCACAGGTGGTTCACTCTCTGACTACATACTCGCAGTATCTGAGCCCTCAAAATCGAACAACTGGGTGGTAACGGACTTGGCCAAGGTGGGTGGGAGGATAACCTTGTTATCAATCAAATCTTGCACCTCATGACGGAGGCGGAAGCAATTGTCAGTAGGATGGCCTGTCTGCTGGTGGTACGCGCAGTACTGAGCAGCATCATGCGCGGCAGGGAGATTCTTCGGGAGTGGCCGAGGCTCCAAGGGTTTAAGGTGCCCCTTCTCGGCAAGGATCTGAAGTGCCTTGGACAGAGGCATGTAGAGAGCATGAAAGGCCCTGCGCCCTCGGGGCAGGTACTTTGGAGTCTGAGCACCTTTACTAGCCGCACAGGCGAAAGGATCGGCAGGCGCCACCTTAGCTTTTTGATCTTTCCCGGGTGCAGGGGCGGGAATAGAAGGAACTGTTCTGGCATGACGGGGCCCATCCCGATTTTCTGACTGACTTGAACTACTCTCAGGTAGAGTGGGGAAAGCATCCTCCACAGTTTTTGCCACAACTGCAGTTATCTGTTGCTTGTTCATCCCGCCGGCTTTCAAAGCCTCGACTGCCCACAGCGGTTGTTCAATAGGATCGGCATCTACCTTTGCTTTGCCTTTTCCTCCGGCCTCAGCCTGATCGAGGGTCTGGGTTGGTGCCGGCATGTCATTGCCGTAGCTGGAGGCCATCTCCGGTTGACTGAGTTCAATCACAATTCGCCCTAACAGCGGGGGCTCCTGGGGTACAAAACTCCCGGCATATGGTGTGGCTAGAGGTGAAGCTGACATTCCGTAGGCGAGATCCACCACAGATCTCTAAAGATCACCTATCATCCCCATTAGTTCAAAGGTAGTGGGCTCACGAGCCTGATACAACTGGGGGGCCCAGACCGGGTGCACAACTGGCGTCCTAGGTGAATGTGGCATACCCATGTTGGTCTCACTTTGCAGAGTGATCCCCTGATCTAATGTAGTTGTCATAACTACGAACTCTTCTGAATTCTGCGTCGTCATAGGTCCTGCCTCAGCAAGGGGGAACACTGGCTATTCTGTATCAACTCTCTGACTTTCTGAACCTTGAAAGGAAAAACAGGCAGCATTTCAGCCCAAACTAATCAAACACGGGCGTAACTATACAACTGTATTTTACTACTGATCACTATTCCCCGGAATCACTGTCCCCAAAACTGAATCTGATATCCGCGGATATAACCGATTCTCGAATTCTGATACTGGTGCCCTCGGGCCTGATACTCAAACTTTGCAAACTGGTATGCACATTCTTGTAGAGATACACCCTAAAAGCACATAGCAAGTAAAGAGAACCAAAACACCCCTATGTTGGGGTAGGGTTTCCCTGTCCTATTTTGTCAGGAGCTAGGGTTTCACTATGCACGCAGCGGTTTTCAAAACAACCTAATATCGGGTAAGCAACCTGTCCTAGTTTGGAATGGTCACTATGGATTTCAATATGCACTAGGTCGAATGGTCAAAAAGGGTGCCCCGGTAAAACCGGGGTTTGTGTTCCCATGCTGTCAGAGCCCATAACCGGTCAGCCTTATGGTCATGCCTTGACAAGACAAGCCTCCGGCAAACCGTTCAGGAATGGCAGATGGCAAACACGGTGTCCTAGGCGCACCAATGCACATGCAATGCAAAGAGACACATAAATGAAATCAAAACAGGACATCAAGAGTTCGAGTCAAGCTCTCTAAACATCCCCAGCAGAGTCGCCAGAAACTGTAGACGTCCCCCGTGGGCTTCATGCTACAGTTCAGACTCAATTTGTGTCACGGTTCTTAATCTTGAACCAAAGAGTCCAAATCTGGCAAATCGTTTTGAGAAACAGATTTTTGAAAAAGTAGTGCCAAACATGGACTGCTTTGCCAGATACAGAGTCGCCACCTAAATATTTTTTAAATGGGAGAATTTAGGAAACCCTGACTCGGTGCCGAAGGCCACATGTCCGTCATCACCGGAGTTGTCTCGGCTCGGGAGCTTGGGTACGATCAGGGAAGGTCAGCTATGAGCACCCCCTTTCGCCCGGTCCGAAGACCGGCCTCTACTAACCGTGATATCTGATTTTGAAAACTTTATGCGTTCTTATTCCAGTTATTAGCCTAGAATTACTATGTTATGCGCGCAGCAATCAAGTATAGACTAGATTGCCTAATTTGGAAATAAGCATTGCATATCCGTTTGTTTTGACAAGATGTTTTGGAATTTGCTACTCGCAAGTAGGCTAAAACACGGATTTCAATGAGTTTTTCCAACTCAAACAATCCAACCTTCACCCACAGGCATCCAAGCAGTTTATCACATAAACACTTAGCCGCATGGCAAGCATACTATCATGGCAACATTCACACGCATGCGAGATGCTAAAGCACAAATACTTACATAGTACTCCGTGCCAAAACGAGAAACTAGTTAGCAAACATGCATGTCCTAGCTCATGTTAAAAATGACTAATGCAACACATACAGGATGCGATTAGATAGGCTCGGCTAACCTAAGCATGGCATATGAAATGCGATCAACTATCACATATTTAATTTTTGAATTGAAGTACAAATGTAGTTAGCATGATGTACCGAGCCTAATGTATGCAATGTAAATGTATGAATGCACGCATGCATAGCATAAGGTATGCTAAATTAAACGTGCCCTAATCTACCATCATAAGCAGGTAAATAAAAGGGAAGAAAGACGTGAGGTTGGAAGACATACACCCACTCACGCACACTTATTACAGAATTGCCCTCACTCGGAGGGGCCAAATAAATATTACAAATAATTAACTACGCAAGCTAATTAAATATTACAAATTGCCTAATCAACTAAGCAAATTAACTAAAGCTAGGAAAACAGTAAACTGCCTCGGGAGGAGAGCCCGATGCAATGCATGTTCGATCTCGCTCGGAAATGCACCGCCATGCATAGGCTGCCTCTGTTTTCCTTCCTTCACTTCTCTGGAGGCTGCCAAAACCTCAGGACTACTTCCTTGGATGCTGGGAGACATCACCGGCTGCATGGAATTTCCACCGGCAGTGTGGTGTGTTCACCGGCACAAAATGAAGCTGTCGGCATAGAAATGATTGCCGGTTGGCACTTTACACTGCCGGTCGACAGAGTGTTCTTGCAGAATCTGCAAATGACAGAAACAGAGGGCAAGGCAAAGCATGGCAGCACATTTCAAGGCATGTATGCACCACTCATGTCCCTTATCATGGTAATGACTCAAAGGGGCATGTATCTCGATTCTCGGACCACCAATCACGCATTTCCATGCATGATGGCCCAAAGAATCAAGTATGCAACATTCATGTCAAATGAAATGCAAACCAATTAAGCAAAACAAGGCCCAATTCCCATCATCAAGTCAAGGAACAAGGCATGCATGTAAGATGCAATGTAACCTAGGCATACAAGCTAAGGATGCAACATGGCATGGCAAGGCACTTATGCAAGCATACAAGCATACATATGGCAATGCAAATAGATGGAAAGATGGACTTATACATGATTTAGGAAACTCCAAATAGGCCTAAAACAGTGGCCAAAATGACCAAAACAAGGGACCAAAACACATGCACACATGCATATGATTAAGGGCCAACACTTAGGCACAAATTAGACAACCCTCAAGCACACTTGAAAGGGGCAATCATGGACTAATTAGCATGCATTATAAGCCTTGAAAATCATGTAGGAAATGATACCAAATTAACCTACTCATGCAAGCTATACATGCAACGAGGCCCAAGGACCTAAAGCATGATCATATGACTCATGAAGCAAATGACCAAATTGAACCAAAACAGTCCCAAATCATGCAAAAACAAGCCTCAAGAATCACTTAGATGGCATCCAAGTAACCTAATCCTAGAGGTATACATCATGGCACAAATATGAAGCATGGAGCATCAACTCTTGAAGCAACAAAGGGGCCACAAAATGCAAACATTTAGGCATGCTAAAAGGTCTGAAATGACAAGGTGGATGGTTTCAAACCACCGAAATGATGCAAGAAACACATTCTACACATCCACATACTTGAGGCCAACAAGCCCGAATACAAAGGAGCTATACTAAGCATGCCGAGATCAACCCAAACGATTATGGACAGAGCTAAAACATGGCAAAATGAGCACAAAACCTTCACAAGGCTAAGCCTAAAACATGCTTGAACAAAGGCTAACAACCTAAGGTACATTAAGGCATAAACATGGCATTACAAGGTAGGTATGCTAAGCATGCATGATGTACCAAAACCAACAATAAATAGAGGTATATCATGATATAATAGGCACAAAAAATAGCCAAGGCATGATCAATACACACTTTAACATGATGCTCCCTCAAGAGGCCAAAAATGGTCCATTTCAAGGACAACAAAGGGAGGGGGTGGCCCTCCCCTTTTGGAGACTTCAAGGCACCATCTTCACCACTGAAATCCCTCAAGATTTCAGTGGTGAAGAGGCCCAAACACCAAAGTCTCGAAACTTGCACAAAATAGCACAAAATGAGGCCTTTCAAGGCCTAGGAGGGGTCAAACACCTCCAAACCACAAAACACTCTTAATAAACAGTCAAGAGGGTCTAAAAACAGAACTTTTTTGTATTATACACTAAGCTCAAAAACGATTTTAAGATAGGTAAAAATACAATGCAAGAATGGGGGAAAAAGGGGTAAGATTCTTACCCTTGAAGTCCTCTTCAACAATGATGTTCCAATGGCCCTCCTTGGCTTGAATCCAACACCAAAACTTCAAAATCAGTCCCTTAGAACCTCAGTAGCTAAGTGAAGGTGAAACATTAGGTGTGTGTGTGCAATAGTATGGACTAAAACACAATTTTACACACACAAGGGTAAAAAGAGAGAGAGGAAGTGTATCAAACCCTAACCCTAGAACTCAAACCCTAACAATGGCTGTCTAAGCCCTCTAAAATATCTCAAGTCTCTAACCTCTCCAAAAAAACCTTGCAACAAGAGAGAGCCCCTCTCTTTAAAGAAGCTTTTTTTTCTTGTAAAGCTTACAAGACAAGCTTCATAAGAGGGAGATCCCTCCATACACGTGTATGGAGGGGAGCAAAAAGCAAGACAGCTGTCTTAAAATATCTGCAAAAGCAGATGCACAGTAGTCGGCCGGCCAAAAATGCCATTTTGGCCAAAAAGAGTGCCGACCGGCACTAAACAGTGCCGACCAGCACTAAACAGTGCCGATGGCAGCAAAAACCAGCCGGTGACCTCTAGCCACTGCCGGTGGTGGGTGGGGATGGTCTACAAGCCCTACCCTGCCTCTCAAAGGCAAAACACAAGTGTTTGGTGCAAAACCAGACACTAAAGTGTCGAGTTCGGAGATCCTGAGGCAAGGCGCGTAGCCGAGACCTCCGGGAACTCCAAACAAACACAAACATGGATGATCACCGAGTGTTCAAACGGTGACGTCCAAGTCTTGAGGACGGTCAAAAATGGGGTGTCTACAATATGTAACAATCCAAGTGGCAAAGGAAACCGACCTTCTAGTTTGTTGCTTCTCTAATTCCTTTGTCCCGTATATGACTTCTACTCCCTGTCAAAGAAATTAAGAGATTTTAGGAATTTGAAATATCTAAAGCAGAAAATCAAAACAATTAAAGATAACCAGTACAGAGATGTAAAGAAGCAAAGATTTAGACTCACTGAAATGGATTCTAGGAACAATGTTACACAATAAAAGAGTAACAATTTTATATTAAAAAAATAATATTTAAAAGGGAAAAAAACACTTAATATTAATCCTTAATTCCTATTTAAATTTTGTAATCAAAATTTCCTAAGAAAGAAGGTGTTGCAAGCTGATTACCATGAGACACAACTTGCTCGCATCTGAGGCAGAAGCCTCTTGTTATTCTAGATCCATTGCTTTATAACCTTGTTTCAATCGAGTGTACATAGTTGGAACCTACATATTACAAAAAGCATTGCAACAATAACATTACGACAATCCTACGAAATCTGGAATCAACACATTGTAGGCCATAAATGCTTCATAGTTTTTTTAAATAAAATATTACTTTGTCCCAAGTGTTCCCTTATGAGAAAAAACCAAACAGAAAAAACCCAAAAAACAAAGTCTCCAAACTGGGCCATAGGTAGTTAGAAAATTGGCAAATATAAATGACAATCACTGACCCACACATAACATAGTATTTTAATTCATGCCATAAAATACTCGACTTACTCCCGTAAACGCAATTATAGCATCATCCGCCTTAGTCCCATCTTTCGGATATGATTCACGCCATCTCTGTGACGACCGGCCTTCTTTTTCTCTTTATTCTCTCTTTCCTCCACTTCGTTCTCTTTTTATTCTTGTTGAATTGAAGTGTCCGGACATGGTTTCCAATTCTTTTTCTTCCGGTGTTGAATTTTTGTTTGCCCCGGAGGGTGCACGGGTGAGTTCGGGGTGCCGGGGACGAAGTTGAAACTTTGGGTTGCTAGGCCAGGACCGCACGTGCGGGCCCTAGGCCGCACGAGCGGCCAAGTTTGACATCCAGAAATTTTGCTACTGTCTAGAGCGCACGAGCGGAGAAAATGGGCCGCACGAGCGGTCAAGGTGGGCCGCACGAGCGGTGGGGAAAGTCGCACGAGCGGCCTACTGGACAGTCCGAAACTCTGTTTTTTGTATCATTTTGATCCGAATATATCTCTCATTACACTCATCTCTCTCTCACTCTAAAACCTATTTTTCCCCCCCTTCTCTCTAGAAAACCCCCTCAATCATCTAACACACTTAGATCCTTGCAAATCTTGGGTCAAGATCTCCACTATCTACCTCCAAATCTTGAAGATCTAAGGTTGGGGCTTCACTTGGGTGATGGAAATCCGAGATTCTCTCTCATTCTAGGAGCTAGGGTTTTACCTTTTCTTCATCAAACATTGAGGTAGGGGTATTCTTGAGTTATATATACATGTTTTGCAAGTTAAATGTTGATTTTTTGTTTCTATTGAATTTGTTTTAAGAGTTTAGGTTTCGGTTAAAAGATGATGAGATTTCTCAAAGGAGGGTTTAAATGTTTAAATGTTTCTAAGTTGATCCTTGTGACTTCTTATTTATTGTTTAAAAAGGATGATTTTGGTAATGCTTTCATCATGAAATGAAGAAATGTAGAGTTTGTGATAAAAACCCTAGAAATTGGGGATTTTACAAAATAATGAAAATGTCTTTGAAATTATTCACTTTCTTGTGTTAAGAGGAGGTATGAGTGTAAGTTCCACCAAATGTTTATCGTAATAACAACATACTTGACACATGGGATATGAGATGGTTTTTTAACATTGTTGCTAACACTCGAACTTGAAATGAGGTAAGATGATAATTGTTGAGCACCATGGGTAGTGAATATTGAAATCTTGGAGAATGATGTTTGAAAATTTCATATAATCTTGTAATGTTGTAAGATGGTGAGTTGTTGAGTGCCATTGATGATGGAAAATGCTTAATTATAATGTAATGGGGAAATGAAATGAGAGATGATATGTTGGCCATATTGAAAGGGTTGATCATGATGAATCATTGTTGAGAAATTGTGATGGTGTGTTGTTGACACATGATTATTTTGTGAAAGTGAGAAAGTTATTAGGTATTATTGTTGTTAAGGCATTTTGAAAATAGAGTAGTGTTATGAGATATTAATTATTGCATCTCATTTCCATTTGATTTAATATCACCTTTGTCTAGGAAGTAAATTATTACCGTTGTTGCATTCTCATCATGCTTACTTGAGAAGGATTATATTGTAATGAGAACTAATGGAAATGTGTATGGGGTAAATACGTTGGTAAGTCCGGATAAGGGGTGTAGATGAATTTGATAAGTTGGCCTGAGTGTCCAAGGTGAAAGACCCAAAAGCCGCGCGGATAGGTGTCGAGCCTTTCGGTTAATACCGGTGAAAATGACAGTTTGGTAGTACTCGTAGAGTCTACTTGCAGACACCAGCCTAGGGATTACCAGTGTTGTATTTACCGCCCCTGTTGATTTAAATTTTGGAAGTTGAAATTAAGGAGGTTATTAATTATTATTGAGAACATGATGATTTTGAAATGGTGCATTGAAATAAGATATGCGTGATATGCGTGATTGGTGACACGAGGATCGAGGACTACACTCCCTGAAGAGAAGTCATGCATACATATGTGAAATACTTTGCCATGCCCCTTTGTTGCTCTCTGTTGCAGTAAATCAGAAATCAGCGACCTTCTGGAGCGTTGCGCAATCTTCCGAAAGCAATTGTAAACAGAGGCAAATCGGGGCATCGCAATGGATTTCCACGCCAGGTAACTCAAGCATGCATCTCCCATCATTCGAAACAGAGCTAAGGCAGTCCATAGGCTTGCATGCTAATTTACTCGCTTTCCTAGATTAATTTGTTAATTAATTAGGATTTTGTATTTATTCGGACTGTATTATTTATTCGGACTGTATATTATTTATTCGGACCCTCCGAGCGAGGGCACAATTGTAATAAGTGTGCGTGAGTGTGGTGTATGTCTTCCAACCCCACGTCTTTCTCCCTTTTATTTACCAGTTTATGATGGTTAGATTAGGGCATGTTTCAATTAGCATACAGTATGATAGCATGTTTGCATTTATTCATCTATCTTGCATGCACCGGGCTCGACGCGTCATACTAACTACATTTGTATTTCAATTCCAAGTTGAATACTTGTTAGTTGTAGCATTTCATATGCCATCTTTAGAATAGCCAAGCCTATCTTAGTTGCATTTTGCATGTGTTGCATTAGGCATTTCTGTATAGTTAGGATCATGCATGGATTTCTAACATAGCTTCTGTTTTGGCTTGGAGTACTCGGTAAGTTTTATGCTTTAGCATCCTTGCATGCGTGTGAGTGACTTCCATGATAGCATGCTTACCAAGAGGTTATTTGCTTATATGATATACCTGCCTGAATGCCTGTGGGTGAAGGCTGGGTTATTTGGATTGGAACAATTCATCAATTGTGAGTTTTAAGCCCACTAGATAGTGGCAAACCACCTTGTTTTCTAAGCCCACCTGAGGGTGGCAAATCCACATTTTAACCTACTTGCGAGTAGCAAACCGCTTTAAAAAACAAACATGGGATGTTTTGTTCCAATTCAGGCGATCCAGTCTATACTTATATGCTATGCGCATCACATAATAAATCTAGGCTAATAACCGGAATAAGACCGCATAATGTTTTCAAAACTAGATATCATGGTTAGTAGAGGCCGATCTTTGATCGGGCGAGTGGGGGTGCTCACGAAGTGACCTTCCCCAATCGTACCAAAGTTCCCGAGCCGAGGCAACTTTGGTGATGACGGACACGTGGCCTTGGGCAACGAGTCAGGGTTTCCTAAATTTCTCAAAATAAAATATTTAGGTGGCGACTCTGTATCTGGAAAAGCAATCCATGTTTGGCACTTCTTTCAAAAAAATCTATTTTAAAAAACGATTTGTTGGATTTAGACTCTTTGATGATTTCATCGGTCTTGCATTGCACTCTGCGAGATTAGATACAGGACCGTGACATTGAGTCCTAAACTGTAGTGAGCCCAATGAACAAAATGGGGGGGATTTCCCTCCCGGGACGTTTGGGGACGTCTACAGTTTCTGGCGACTCTGCTTGGGAATTTAGAGAACTTGACTCGAACTCATGATATCTTGTTTTGACTATGCTTATGTGTTTCTTTGCATTGGTGCGCCTAGGACACCGTGTTTGCCGTATGCTATTCCTGAACGGTTTGCCGGAGGCTCGCTTCATGAAGCGTGCCATAAGGCTGACTGGTTGCGGGCTCTGCCACGACGGGAACACAAACCTCGGTTTTACCGGGGCACCCTTTCTGACCATTCGACCTAGTGCATATTCGAGATCCGTAGTGACCATTCCAAACTAGGACAGGTTGCTTACCCGTTTATAGGTTGTTTGAAACCGCTGCGTGCGTAGTGAAACCCTAGTTCCTGACAAAATAGGACAGGGAAACCTTACCCCAACATAGGGGTGTTTTGGCTCTTACTTGTTTGTTATGTGCTTTTAGAGTGCGTCTCTATACGAATGCATGTATCAGTTTGCAAGTTTGGGCATCAGGCCTGCGGGCACCAGTTCAGTGTTTCTGGGTATCAGGCCTGCGGGCACCAGTTCAGTATTTCTGGGTATCAAGGGCCTGCGGGCACCAGTTTAGTATTTTCGGAATCAGTTATCTGCGGGTATCAAATTCAACTTCAGGGACAGTGATTTGGAAATAATGATCGGTCTTTGAGAACAGTGTATCAATTGCGTGTTAATTATACCCGACTGTGTGTTGTGTTTATTTACGCCGTTATGCTGTCTGTTCGTCTGCTCGTTTATTTCCTTATTATTGCTTTATTTATCTTTTTGCTAGGTAGTTTTAGCACAATTGCTCCAGACCAAGCAGATATTCCCCAAGCACTCTGGACAAGAGGTCGCCGACTCAATCGATCTGAGGATCTGGTTGACGAACAACCAGTGTTCCACTCTCTACCCCCGGTTATCAGACGGAGGTCGAAAAGGCGCAGTGTATCTGAGCAGAGGTTGCCAGAGCAGCAGATTACCCCATCAGTGGACAGTCGGATTGAGATCCCAATTATTACTATAGAGATAGACCTACCAGTAGTTCAGACAGATCAGGGCAGTATGGCGGGACCGACAGGAGTTGAGGAAATGATGCGTCAAATGCTGGACACCATGAGAGCCATGCAGCAGGATGCTGTTCGCCGGGACAAATTTGCCATACAACAGGCCGAGGTTATGGCCCAGCAGACAGAGTTAATTGCCAGATTACAACAACAAGCCGGAGCATCTGCTTCAAATTCAGTTCCTCCCCCACTAGGAATCCCGGCACCCGAAGAGGCGCCAAATGTCCAGCCAGATACGGATATACCAACGAGGCCAGCTCCGTCCCCAATTCTGCCCCAGCTATCTAAGGCACCTACGCTTGTCAATCAACCAGGCTCTCCCTTCGAGTTCGAGGTAGACCATACAGCACTGAAATTGAGCAAGCTTGAGAAGTTGTTCAAGAAATCACAAGGGGTAAAGGCTATCCCGGATATCGAAGACGGATATACCGACGTGGCTGTGACGCTGTCGGATAGGTTCAAAATGCCGTGAATTGATCGCTTTGACGGATCTAGGGACCCCATGGTGCATCTCCGGCTATTTTCAGATATACTACGGCCAATGGGCCTCACCAGACCACAAAAGCTTTCACTATTCGGCCGGACCCTGTCGGGTGTGGCCGCTATCTGGTATGCGAAGTTAGAGGATGATGTTAAACGGAGTTGGAATGAAATGGCCGAGGCCTTTGTCGCGCAATACTCTTACAATACCCAAATCGAGATTACGACCCAAGATCTCGAAACAACAAGGAAGGAGCCTAAGGAGAGCTTCTCGGACTTCGTAACTCGACGGAAGGCGAAGGTTTCAATGATGACCCTGAGGCCTACCGACAAAGACCAAATCAGGATGATTGTGCGCAATCTCCAGCCAAAACTGATGCAAAAAATGATTGTGCTCCCTTTTCCCACTTTTTCAGATCTACATGAAATGGAGGTACAAATCGAAGATGCAATGAAACAAGGTCTGATTGACCAAGATAGAGAGCAACCCAGAAGGACCTTTAACCACAACAACAATACAGGCCCAAGTGGTGCTGCAACTTCAAGAGCTTCGGAGGTAAGCATGGTCACCACCATTCCCCCTCCCCCTCCAAGACCCATGGCAGCTACACCTTTCTCCGGCGCGTCCGGAAGCAACACACAAACCACTTGATTCCAACCCAGAGACCAAAGAACCTTTACCCCACTCTATATGCCCCTGTCCAAGGCTCTAGGGGTATTAATCAAGAAATGGCACTTAAAGCCCCTGGAGCCAAGGCCATTGCCAAATCCACTCCCTCATTCTCATAACCCAGCAAAATACTACGCATATCACCAACAACATGGTCACGACACTGACCAATGTTTCAGATTGCGTCATGAGATTCAAGACCTCATTGACAAGCAGGTGATTGTACCTCCAGAAAAACCCAATGTCACAACAAACCCTCTTCCACCGCACAACCAAGCTCCACCTCCCAAAAGAATTAACTTCATCTAGACTGGGGTCATGTCTTACGATCCCAGCATATATATCACTCCTTCCCACCTACCTAAGCTAGAGGTGCTTCTTCCTAACTGCACTAACTCTTTGTGCATGTTGGACATCTCCAGAACCCAACCCGAGCCAATGGTGGTGACTGGTAAAGATAGAACAGAGGAGATTTCAGAAGAGGATGGAATTGTTCAATCAGGGTTTGAGCAGTCTGGGAGTGTCGCTGGGGAAGCCTACGATCTGAGTGATTACATTCTGCCAGCAGGCCAGTTTGAGCCTAATGTTGAATTGCCAGAGAGGGCAAAGCTGTGTGTGATCCGAGAAGATGGATTTAAGCAGGGGACAGATAGTTTGACAGTTGTGGAAGAGGACTTGGCCAACCTCCAGTTTTTCAATGACCAAGATCCAGGAGACGCGGCAGTCAACTGGTTTGATTATGAGGAATCGGTAGAGGCTACTGGGTGGCTCGATGACTTGCCAGACGTTGTTGACGAAGCTCAGTTAGAACAGGGCCCGGCAGGGGCAAATATATCAGTGGTGGCCGGAAGGGCCGGAAATCAGAATAAATCGCCGGAGAGCGCCGGTGCTAAGAATTCCGCTCGAGACTTGGGCATTATGAATGCGGGAATTGTTGAACAGCCAGCTGTACTGACGTAGCTGGAACAAGAAAGGTTTTAGGATGCCGAGAGAATTAGGAAAGCTAATGGCCCTGAGGGGACTGAGAGTGCTGTGTGCACGAAGATAGAGAATGCTACGAGCATGTGGACGAAGAGTACTGCGAGTGCAATTGAACCGGAGCCAGACAGGTGTCTGTTGGCTGTCGACGGAATGTGGTGGGAAGACTATGATTTATGTCTTGCCCACACGGATGAGGATTGGAGGAGTAATCAGCCAGATGATATCTGGTATATCGGTGAGGTCGATCATATGACGAGAAGCGGATGGTATTTCAAGCCCCCGCACCTAGACCAGCCGGAGGCATCTGGGAAGGATAAGGAAGTTGAGAGACAGAAAGAGAAGCAAGTCAAAGAAGAGGCTGTCCTGAAGCAATTAAAGAAGATACAAGCAGACATCTCTATCTGGGGACTGCTTATGGCATCGCGAGTGCATCGACAAGCTGTCTTATCGGCCATGGACAAGGCCAAGCTCTCTATAGACACCACGCCCGAACAGCTGGTAGGCTTAGTTTTTCCGGGAGGAGCTACCCCGATGTTGACCTTTTCTGACAAAGAACTGCCACCTGAGGGTGCAAACCACAACAAGCCACTCTACATCTCCGTGGAGTGCAGAAATAAATGGATACCTGTGGTGCTTGTCGACACAGGGTCCGCCATCAATGTATGTCCAGCAAGGACTACCTATGCAATCGGCTTGAAGACCGCAGACTTTATGCCAACTGCCTAGGTGATTCGGGCATACGACAATACAAGCAGAGAAGTCATGGGGACAGCAAAAATTCAGACCAAGGTTGGGCCGGGGCAGCATGAGATTGACTTTCACATCCTAGAGGTTCCCGCCACTTTCAATCTACTCTTGGGGCGGCCGTGGCTGCATCAAGTGAAGACAGTTTCTTCTACCTTGCATCAAATGGTGAAATACCCCCATGGAAAGGGAGTAGCCATTGTTTTTGGGAATTCATCGATCCATCCACCGCCGGAAGTATCTATGCCAGTTTTGGAAATTGAGCACGGTATGGAGGATGTGTTCTTATCCGGTTTTACCCTAGCTGAGGCTCGGGTCGTGCAGAACATCTTAGCTATTAATGAGAGGGTGTATGTCAGTGCTCAATCGGTATGCCTCATGAACAAGCTTCAACATATCCCCGGGATGGGATTGGGAAAGAGCGGCCGGAAGGGCGTCGCAGCATCGGCCGAGGTGCCACATAACCCACATACCTTTGGTTTGGGTTATCTGCCCACCAAAGAGGATTGGATAAGGAAGGGTAAGGAGATGGCTGGGAGAGCTAGAGCGAAGAAGGCGGGGAAGCCTTTTGACTTAATGCACCGGCCCATTCAGGGTACCCCAAACGGACGCTTCGTCCGGGAGGGGGAGGACTTTCCGTTCTGTGGCTTCCCAGAGCCGTGGTTGAACGCGGAGAGAAAGCGCATGCCGGGGTTTGAGATCTTCTTTGACCTACAGTTACCCGGGGATGACGTTGCCGAAGAGCAGACAAACCCATTAGCTGAGGTTGAGCAGAGCAAGAAAGTGGAGTCTGAGGATGCCGAAAGTGAAATGGGGGTAGCGCTGGCGTGTCTACTTTCAGATCTTCCGATCGAACAGAAGTGCTTGGGGGATAACTTCTCGGTATGCATGATCGGGAATGAAACGGCTGCAGGCCTACCAGCAAACATTTTGGATGCATTTATCGCACCCTCTCTCATTTGGCAGTATGAAGAGGAATTTTTGTCCAGCAGCACCGGGTCAGGTAATGAACCGGAATCTGATTCCACCAAATCTTGTGAGTCGAAATCAGGTTCCAGCTCGACTGAGTCTGAGTCTGGTAATCCTGGGGATGATAACCCGGATGCCACAGTCTTGTCCAGGTCGTCTTTTTCTTTCTCTTTTGAGTCTGTTGTAACCGAAGAATCGGACGATTTGGATGTGCTTAATGAGAATCAAGTAGCTGTGGTTTCTGAGTACTTTTCTGTGCCCTTGATTTATTGAGTTAATTCAGACTTTCAAAATTTTGATGAAAACGACGAGGAAGAAAATTCCTCCGATTTTGCAACGCTTAATTGAACAAGAGCAGGAAAGATTTGTTAAACCCTTAATGGATGAAATCACTACCGTGAATGTCGGTACTGAGGAGGACCCGCGGCTGGTCCAGATCGGGTCCACGTTGTCTTCGGAGGAACGCGAGCGCTTAGTCGCTTTATTAAAAGATTTCAAAGATGTTTTCGCGTGGTCCTACGAAGACATGCCTGGAATCGATCCTGAGATTGTACAGCACCGGATCCCTCTTGACCCCGAGGCCCGACCCGTTAAACAAAAACTCAGAAGGATCCACCCGGACTGGGCTCTCAAGATTAAGGAAGAAGTCACCAAGCAAATTAATGCAGGTTTCTTGCAGGTATCCGAATACCCGACTTGGTTGACCAACATTGTTCTAGTGCCGAAGAAGGATGATAGGATCCGGGTATGCGTGGATTTTAGAGATTTGAACAGAGCTAGTCCGAAGGATGACTTTCCCTTGCCGCACATCGATGAGTTAGTGGACTTCACAGCGGTGCATGCTTTGCTTTCGTTTATGGATGGCTTCTCAGGCTACAACCAGATAGTGATGGCACCTGAAGACCGAGAAAAGACTGCCTTCACCACCCCGTGGGGGACCTACTGCTACAGAGTGATGACGTTTGGGCTGAAGAACGCTAGAGCTACATATCAACGGGCCACGACCACAATATTGCATGACATGATCCACAAAGAGGTTGAGGTGTACGTGGATGACATGATTATCAAGTCCAAGGAAAGAGAGGGCCACTACACCGCCTTGCAAAAGTTCTTTCAAAGGATTAGAGAATTCCGGTTGCGGCTGAATCATCAGAAGTGTACGTTTGGTGTTACAGCAAGGAAAATGCTGGGGTTCCTCATTACACAGAGAGGTATCGAAGTCGACCCTTCCAAAATCAAGGCCATCCTAGAAATGCCACCACCAAGGACTGAAAATGAGGTGCGAGGCTTTCTGGGTAAAGTGCAATTCATAAGACGGTTTATCTCAAAATTAACCTTGACTTGTGAACCACTTTTTGGTCTCTTGAAGAAAGGAAAGAAATTCCAGTGGGACGGTCGATGCCAAGCTGCTTTTGAAAAGATCAAGGAATATTTACAGAACCCACCTGTGTTGTCACCACCAGAACCGGGAAGACCGTTGATATTGTACCTTTCGGTAACTGAGACCACAATGGGCTGCATGCTCACGCAGGAATCAGAGGAAAAAGTGGAAAGGGCCATCTATTATCTGAGCAAGAAGATGCTAGAGTATGAGACTCGCTACACACCATTAGAGAAGGCTTGCTTGGCCTTGGTATGGGCTACCAGGAAACTGCGACACTACCTGTTAGCTCACTCTGTAATGTTGGTTTCGAGATTAGATCCCATCAAATATCTCTTCGAGAAACCGGCACTTACGAGTAGGCTAGCTCGTTGGTTGTTATTGCTTTTCGAATTCAATCTAAAATATGTGACGCGCAAGTCGGTCAAGGGAAGAGCAGTAGCAGAATTCTTAGTCGATCATCCAGTGGAAGGGGGTGAAGCAGTTGAGTACTTATTCCCAGATGAGGCCATTTTGCATATCGACGACGAGTTTTGGACGATGTATTTCGACGGAGCGTCTAACTAGTATGGGTATGGAATAGGAGTGTTGCTGATAGCACCCGACAATTCCCGTATCCCTCTAGCCTTCAAGCTCCGATTCAAAGTCTCGAACAACGAAGCAGAGTATGAGGCATGCATTGCCGGTCTAGAAGCAGCCTTGGAACTAGGGGCAAAACTCGGGGACTCGAACCTTGTTGTATCTCAAGCGAAAGGAGATTGGAAAGTCAAAGAAGAAAAGATGATGATGTATCATCAGGCCTTGGATTTGTTAATTCCTCGGTTTGAAAAGCTAAACTTTGCTCATCTAGCAAGAGAGAACAACAGGTTCACAGATTCACTAGCAACTCTATCTTCTATGATAGACATCCCGTTTGGAGTCTGGATGCGTCCAGTCATTATTGACCAGAAGTTTGCGCCAGCTTACGAGTCAATTACTACTATAGACGAGGTTCAAGATGAGAACCCCTGGTATTACGACATTTGGAACTTCGTAGAGAAAGAGGCATATCCACCAGGGGCAAATGCCAAGGATAAAAGGGCAATCAGAAGAATGGTCGTTCAATTCATCATCTGCAGAGGTGAATTATATAAGAGAGGTCATCTGGGAATGCATAAGCTATGCGTTGAAGCTGAAGAATCAAAACGCCTGATGGAGGCCATCCATGGAGGAGAATGTGGAGCATATATGAACGGGGTAATGCTGGCACGAAAGATCCTCGGGCAGGGTTACTATTGGTCCATCGTGGAGGAGGATTGTATCGGCTTTGTTCGGCGATGCCACAAATGTCAGATCCATGCAAATCGCATGAACATCCCACCATCAAAGTTGTACAATATGACTTCGCCATGGCCATTTTCAGTTTGGGGAATCGATGTGATCGGGGCTGTCACTCCGAAGGGGTCTAACGGGCATGAGTTCATCCTGGTCGCAATAGATTATTTCACGAAGTGGGTTGAGGCTCAATCCTATGCGGTGTTAAGGGCTTCGCATGTCACAAAGTTCATCAGAAACAACATCATCTGCCGTTATGGGGTCCCGAACGAGGTCATTTCAGATAATGGTTCCCACTTCAAGAAGGAAGTGATTGACTTGTTGGAGAAATACAATGTGGCTTTTCATAAGTCGTCTACATATCGGCCGCAAACCAATGGAGCGGTCGAGGCCGCTAACAAGAATATCAAACACATATTGCAGAAGATGGTGGAAACCTACCGGGATTGGCCAGACAAGCTATCGTTTGCTCTATGGGGGTACCGGACTTCAATCAGAACTTCTACTGGGGTGACTACGTATTCATTAGTTTATGGGATGGAGGCCGTTCTACCTATTGAAATTGAGGTTCCGTCTTTGCGAGTGTTGGCTGAGTGTCAGATAGCCGAAGCAGATTGGCAACAGAACAGATTTGAAGAACTCATTCTTTTTGACGAACGCAGACTGAAAGCACTGTACCATGTTCAAGGCTATCAGCGCAGAATTGCCCGGGCTTTCAACAAAAAAGTTAAGTCCAAGAATCTAAAAGAAGGAGATTTGGTGCTCAAGGATAACCGAGCTCCCATCCACGACCCAAGGGGCAAGTTCAGACCCAATTGGACTGGTCCCTACATCATCAAGTCAATCTGGTTTGGTGGAGCTGTGGTTCTAATGGACCTAGATGGCTTAGAGTTCTCGCAACCGATCAACATGGACAAGCTGAAGAAATATTACCCCTGAGAGGCTCGCTAGGCCGAAAACCCGAAAGGGAGACCTAGGCAAAAGTTAGAGCATTGAAAAATTGGAAAAATATAAAAACTGAGCTCGCAAGGTTGAAAACCCGCAAAGGGTGGCCTTGGCAAAAGTTAGAGCGTAAAAGGAGAGTGAAAATACTCGAGTGAACCTAAGCCTGAACTACGTAAGGCTTGATTCTCATCTTTAGGATACGTAGGCAACTTCATCCTGAAGTTCAGGCATAAACTTTTCCCCGATCAACTTTGTCCATTTGATCATCTCGGCCATCTTTGTCTATTCAGCATTCAAGAGTTCGATTATGATCTCCGGTGCAGTGCTCTTCAGACTAGGGGCAACTTTCCATTGCTGTGCAGTGTCGCGGTACTCTTCAGACTAGGGGCAACTTTCCAGTTACTGGGATCCGGGGTTGTGCATCTCAGTGACAGATTTCAGGCATGCCCAGTTTTGATCCATATCGAAAATGGTTTTGAAAAGTTTTAATAAAAGTTGACTTTGTTCAAAATTAATCTTTTTACAACTTAGACCATTTTTGGACCAAAGAGGAAAATTTTCAGTACCCACAACCTCAATTTCATTGATTTCAATACAGAGTTCTCCTGCTCTTGCATACAAATTGAAGTTGCTTTTTTATTACAATCATAAAGAAAACTTGAAAGTACTAATAAAGCAATAAATTCGGGGCATAGCTAAGTCAGGTGTTCCTGCGCCCCCTCGCAGAGCTGGTCGAAGCCTCTGATGCCAAAGTAGGCCCTTCTTGTGCCTCTTCATTAAGCCAATCCAAGCACTCATCAGACAAGGTGCAACTGAAAGTGGGAGTAGGGGCCAGGAGCTCTCTAGTCCTCCATGCTGTGGCATACCGGGCAAGCTGTGCGCCTCGAACCGGTAATGCGGCAGGATACTCCATCCCCTCTGGCGGGCAAGTCTGATCATGATCGAACTGGCGCTGGAACCGGAACGGAAAGTAGAACACACAGTGAGTCAGACCAATCAATTGGATCCCGTTCTGCCGGGACATGCTATAGCTCATTGCCGGGAGATTAAGCCAAGGACAACGCCAAGCAATGTGGTCTGCAGACAAATTGCACATCCAGTCGAACCACCATCCCTCATCAAGGGCATCGACTAGTTGTTGTCGGAAGAAGTATTCGCGAGCTGAGTAGGCTGGGCAAGAGTCCATAACCTGCAATTTATCCATCAACCATATCTGGGAAGGGATGAAAAATGAGAGAATAAAGAATAGAGAGATGTACGATGAGAGAAAAGTAAGAAAAGGGTTTTGTGAGAAAAACTGAGCCTGAGGGTCGAGTGATGTGAGCAATATATATGTGAGAAAGGGTGGGAAACATTACCTGCAACAGTAGTGGACTCCCCGCGAATCTGGTCGTCTCTCGGCGATAGAAATCATCCAAGCCCATCAGCGTCTCGGCCAATGTCATGGCAATGCAACTCTTTCCTTCTTTCAAACCTTGAGCAACTTCAATTAGACGAATGCTAGATCCGCTAAAACCCGGGACAAGCAAAAAGTGAGATAACATGCACAAGCAAAGGGTGTGTCGCCGAAAACCTTGCCAATGATGGTCGCTGCGGTTACCGACATCAGAAAAGCGATGAATCAAGCCAAGGATATCCAGTTCCCTGTTACAGATCAGAGACCGAACATCATGCAAAGTAAGGCCGCACATTTGTCCTAAGGCTTGGACGTGGCCAAATCGGAGTTGAGGCAAGATTTCCTCGTTGCGCTCGGACTCCATCAAAGATTGAAAATCTTCGAAAGTCGGACACATCTCTTGCTGGCCAAATCAGAGTTGAGGCAAGATTTCCTCGTTGCGCTCGGACTCCATCAAAGCTTGAAAATCTTCGAAAGTCGGACACATCTCTTGCCCGCCGAAGCTAAAGACGTGTGTTACCGGATTCCAAAACCTCACCGCGGCATGGAGGAAAGGAATGTGCAGCGAAGTACGGCTCAACATGAATAGTGCATTCAAGCCGAAGCCCCGGAAGTTCAACTTTTTCGAGCCATCTAGAGAAGCAATCCAAGCTGTGAGATTTTGGGTGAGAAATGCCTCCATTTTGGTGCAAAACTAAGATGAAATGAGAGAACCACGAGGCTGGAGTTTTTAAAGAGGATAAGGCACTGTTCGGAGGACACGTGTCGAAAATTTGGTGGTTGCCAAGCTAGGTGGCTAGCCGGCCACCTTTTCTGGCAGGCCGACCACCCCTCTCCCCTCCAATGCAAAAAGCTGGTTGGCCAGCTCCCTTAGGTGGTCGGCCATCAAGAGGAGGGTGGCTTTAGTCTTGTTCTAGCCTCTAGAAGAAAGTTCCAAGCATTTCCATGCATTGGGGGCGTTAAAGGTGTGAGTTTTCCTCTGTTTCGGATGCGTTCCGTCACCCAGATCGTCCGAAATGCATTTGTCTATCGAGTTGTTAAATCCTAAGGTTCTGTCCTTTCTTAGTAAGTTAAGTTGCTTTGTTTGTTGCGTCGGTTCACTACCTGACTTGGCTATTTTCAATACACGATTTCCACTCAATCTCATTTTTGTGCAAAATAATGCGATGCAGTGCAAGAACATAAAATACAACACTTTTTTGAGCAAAAGCTGTTTCATTCCATCATGCCTCCTTTGTTACAACATTTTACAGCAAGGGTACAAGTTTTACAGAAAATAAAAACTGCCTAAAAATGTACAATGTGCTATAGCTACTAGTAAAAAAAAAAGGCAAATAAAGCAGGGAACATCTGTGCTCTCAAGCGTAAGGAAAAGAGGCCCTCTTCGTCCTCTTCCGCAGAATAGCCTCTGTGCCATCTCCATCAGCACCACTATCCGAATCAGAGCCACTGTCCTCGGAATCCTCCTCGGCATCACCTCCGCCCTCAGAGCCAGACTCAGAGTCATCCTCTCTGCCAGCAGATGTCTCTGACTGACGATGCGCGGACTCCTCTTCCTCACTGGACTCCTCCTCAAAGATATGTGCTCTGCACCCACCTCATCCGCGAGACGACTCCCCTCTCCCGGCTTCTCGAGAATGCCTAGATGGCCCAGCTCCTCGGGAAGGCCCAGATGGCCCGGCCTGTGGTCCGGTATATATCGGAGGCATCTGAAAAGAAAGAGTGCAATTTGAATACATCAGCCAAAATATGTATATCAGATGTACAGATAAAAGGCTACATGGAGTGGATGTATGCAAATATAGTACATGGATGTGGTGTGTGTCAGATGTGCTCTCCGCATATAGTCGGTCAATCAATGCAGTGAAATGTTCAAATTCTACATGTCATCAGGAATATGATAAGTGCAAGAAAACTAAACAGTACCGAGATGCCCATGATGGACAGTTGCGCTTCTCTCCGCAAGACCATGCCTTCGAGCGAGGCCACTAACCCGAGTAACCCCTCAGCATACTCCGTGGTAGGCTGTAGATGCAAGTGCAAATCATCAGTGAATGAATGAATGTCCAAGTATCTGAGTGATAAAGCAAAGCTGTAAAACATACCAGTGGTGAGTTAAGGTCTCTGGCATATCGATGATCTGGCATAGGAGGCTCTAGCGGAATTGGGTAGAAAGCCCCATATCTCCATCCCGTCAACTCAGTCGAGATATCTGGCCATCCGGCATGATCATAAGTCGGGGGAATCAGGGGGACCAGTCCATCCCCACCTCTGGATGTGCCAGCCCTACTGGCCGAAGGAATGTCTCTGGCTCGGGTGCGACTCGAAGACGGCATGCCAGCAGACCTCCTCGAGGGAGTACGGACACCTGTCAATGGAGGCATCAAGTAGGTGTGACAGTAGGTCGCGTGCTCCCCGTCCTCCAAATGCAGCAGTGCATCAATGCCCAGCCTGGCGTCAATGACACCCTGGGGAGTAAGCCTATCAGCGAGCCGCATATCGTCCGGGGGTGCTGAAGGGACACTCGGCTCAGGGAAGCCCATAGTCTGACGAAGGAAGCGGTCTCCCAAGAACCAGGCCCTACCAACTGGCCCCTCGAACAAGATCCTATACCGGGAGGAGGCCCATCCTCCGGCAAACTGGAATCGGAGATCCTCACCCAAAGGCGCCCAGGGCTGCCATAAGATCTGCGGATAGTCAATGCATAAGCCGATTAGAAATCGTAAATGTCCAAGCATGAATCAAAGATGAACACGGGAAGAATTGAGAGTTCTGACATACCTCGGTTGCCCGCACCGTGTCAAAATACTGCCGCAGGTAGGGGAGAGTCTCCCGGGGCCGCGATCGGTACTGGCCCTCGAAGATGAGCGAATAAGGGGTCATGAGAGGGGCCCCCACCTCGAGCTCCGGGGCTAACGTCGGAAAGTACGCGAAGACCCATAACTGTGGAAAACAGGGCAAAAGCCATCAGAATACAGAATGCTGAGTGCAGAATTAGAATACAGAATGCTGAGTGCAGAATGTCAGTACAGAATGTAAAGTATGCCATGTGTGCAATATACAGATAATGAAAGGCAGAAATGTGAATCAAGAGGGCAGAAGGTACCTCCCAGGCTCTCCAATAACCGCCGACTATGTTCCTCCGTCCGCAAGAGGTCACACTCATATAGTAATAGAGGGTAGCCAAGCTGGCGCCACCCCAGTCATACTGACTAACTTGTGTGAGGTCTACCAGGGCACTCAGCAAATATAGTCCAACGGTGTTCCCCCTGTCGGCGAACAGAGTGGTCCCGAAGAGGAACATCAAAAACCCGCGGGCGTACTATGCAATCTCCTCAGGAGTCTCGGGCTCAGTCCCCCTGAACTGCGTAGAAAACCAGGTGTATCGGACTCGGCCCGAAGATCGGTCGACTGGTGGGCGAGCTCCCAGTAGATGAATCCAGGCAGCCTCTCACTCACCCATGTCCTCGTCGTAAGGGATCGCCCAGCCTCCCACGTCAAGGCCCGTCAACACGACGAAGTCAAATGGGGTCATGGTCATGTCCCCGGCGGCTGAGAAATGGAAGGAGTTGGTGATGTCCCACCATCTGTCCACCAGGGCGCCCATCAATGTCCGGCTAGCTGGATAGCGAGATATCCCGGTACAAAAGGGCCCGAACCCTGCTAGATCAACCCAATCGCGGACAGCCTCTCGGAGCTCCGCATACCAATCTCTCGCAGCAATAGAGTCGTATCCCCGTGTAACGCGGGAGGATGTCTGCATTCATAATAAACATAAGTATTCAGTTTCAGAACGAAATGAATAAGCTGTGTGCAAATGAAAAAATATGAGCTGTGTGCAAATCAAATCAACATTCAATCAAATATGAGCTGCGTGTTCAGAAATTTAAAGTTTGGATTGCGTGTTCAACTTTCAACAAATGTGGGCTGCGTGTTCACAATTAAATTTGGGCTGTGTGTTCAGATTTCAGAAATTTAAAGTTTGGGCTGCGTGTTCAACTTTCAATCACATGTGGGCTGCGTGTTCACCATCAAATTTGGGCTGTGTGTTCAGATTTCAGAAATTTAAAGTTTGGGCTGCATGTTCAACTTTCAATCAAATGTGGGCTGCGTGTTCACCATTAAATTTGGGTTGTGTGTTCAGATTTCAGAAATTTAAAGTTTGGGCTGCTTGTTCAACTTTCAATCAAATGAGGGCTGCGTGTTCACAATCAAATTTGGGCTGTGTGTTCAGATTTCAGAAATGGGCCGTATGTTCAACTTTCAATCAAATGTGGGCTGCGTGTTCACCATCAAATTTGGGCTGTGTGTTCAGATTTCAGAAATTTAAAGTTTGGGCTGCGTGTTCAACTTTCAATCAAATGTGGGCTGCGTGTTCACCATCAAATTTGGGCTGTGTGTTCATATTTTAGAAATTTAAAGTTTGAGCTGCATGTTCAACTTTCAATCAAATGTGGGCTGCGTGTTCACCATCAAATTTGGGCTGTGTGTTCAGATTTCGAAAATTTAAAGTTTGGGCTGCGTGTTCAACTTTCAATGAATGTAGGCTGCGTGTTCACTACCAAATTTGGACTGTGTGTTCAGATTTCAAAAATTTAAAGTTTGGGCTGCGTGTTCAACTTTCATTCAAATGTGGGCTGCGTGTTCACAATCAAGTTTGGGCTGCGTGTTCAACTTTCATTCAAATGTGGGCTTCGTGTTCACAATCAAGTTTGGACTGCGTGTTCAACTTTCATTCAAATGTGGGCAACGTGTTTACAATCAAATTTGGGTTGTGTGTTCAGATTTCAGAAATTTGAAATTTGGGCTGCGTGTTCAGCTTTCAATTAAATGTGGGCTACGTGTTCACCTACAAATTTGGGTTGTGTGTTCAAATTTTAGAAATTTAAAGTTTGGGCTGCGTGTTTAACTTTCAACAAATGTGGGCTGCGTGTTCGCCTAACAAATTTGGGCTGTGTGTTCAAATTTCAGAAAAAGTTTGGGCTGCGTGTTCAACTTTCAATTAAATGTGGGCTGCGTGTTCACAATTAAATTTGGGCTGTGTGTTCAGATTTCAGTGATTCAAGTGATTGAGTTGTGTGTTCAAGACAGAGTATTGTGTTATAGACTAAGCATGCAGAACAAGTTGTGTGCTAAAATGAGCAGAAGCATGGCATGCGAATGTGTTCAGAACGAGCAAATAAGCATACATAGCATGAAATGCATGGAGAATGCAGAATTAAGGCAAGAAATGTAAAAAGTGAAGTGTGTACCTCTCGTGCCTGATGAGAGAGATGGGACTCCGGCTCCCGCAGTAGCAGGTCCACAGGAGCTCGAGGGTCGAAGTCGGTAAAGTGATAAAAAACCGCCTGAGGAAGGACGTGTGCCGGAGGATCGTACCTCTCGGGGATGAATGGCCGAATCCTCGGCGGCAAAGACATGATGTCTGGATCGCCTTCGGCGCCTAGAGAACCTCCGCCATCGGGAAATTGACCCGCCATCTCAGGGAATCTACAAAAATGAGCAAAAATGAGCGAAATGAGCCAAAATTGGAAAAAGTCAACAAAAGTCAACTCTCGGGAAATGAAAAAGTCAACAAAAGTCAACTCCTGAGAAAATCTTCCAAATATTGAGACAAACTTACCTCAAGTGGTGAAAATGAGAAAAGAAGCTCCAAAATCAAATTTTAATCGGTTCAAAGTGAAGAAAACTGAAAGTTTTCACGAAACAACTTTGCGTGGGGCGTTGGAAAACGCGTATAGAGCGCAGATCTGAGAAAGAAAATGGTCTAGGAAGGAGGAGAAAGCAGTTTCGGAGCTGAAGTTATGAGGAAAAGAGCTTTGGACATGTACATTTAAAGAAATGAGAGCAAAAAGACCAAATTGCCCCGGATTTGGGCTAGGTGGTCGGCTGGCCACCTTTTCTGGTAAGCCGACCACCCCCTGCACTGAAACCTGGTCGGTGGCCTCCCCTGGACTCCAAACCTGGTTGGTGGTGTTCCCAAGGTGGTCTCTAAGGTCTCTGTAAATTTTGGTAGTCATCGAAGTCCCCAGCACCCGAGAAAGTACAAGGAAAGTGCACTTTTCGTCGCGAAATCCCTCCGCGGGAACTCCAACTCCAACTCCAACTTTCGACGCGTGTCTCATCGTCACTCGTCAAGAGCAAGATGTATCCTTTTTGAGTATGTTGTGACCCTTCTGGGAGGTAAACCGGAGGTCGTGATTGAGTCACACTCGTCGAAACTTGCATTTCTTTGCTCGTTGTTTCGTGTCAAACATGCATTCGAATTTGCACTTATCCTGCATTGTTGTGCACGTCACTTGCATTCTCATGCATACCACTTGCATTGTTGTGCACGTTTCATTGGTACTGTTATACCCTCACGCTTAGCTTGCGTTGTTACGCGCGTGTCTCTCGCATTGCGATACGCTTTCCCATCAACACCCTGTTTGTCTGCATTCGATGTAGTGTTGAACATGTGTTGCTAACTATGTTGTACTTGTTAAGTTTCTTCCTCTCTCAGGCATGATATTGTATGTACGGTTCATTTGAAGCTGGTGCGACCAGAAGAATCACACAGGTATTGTATCTTCTCCGTGTGAGACGTGGCGAGAATCGAACAATTCTCCGCATTCTTAAACTACATGAAATGTAGTTGTTGCTTTGCATTCTTGCTTAAAACTGTTGCGTGTGCACTTCATTACAGCTTGCTGCTTTGCATGATCATGAGTTACGTCAGGCTTTGTGCATATCATTTTGCATTTTTCCCCTGCCTGCGGGCATGCCTACGGGCACATCTTTGTTATCTTGTATGTTTGTCTAAGTCTTCGGCCTTGTCAAAAATGGGTCGTCTCTAGGCTTTGACATTCACTCCCGTCATGTATGACTTCCGAGTTCTGTCAAAGAGGGGCAACTGTAGACACCCCATTTTTGACCGACCTTAAGACTCAGACGTCACCAACTGGGCGCTCGGTGATGTTGCATATTGTGCTCGTTCTGAGGTTTCAGAGTCTCGGCTGCGAGCCTTGCCTTCGGACTTCGGGGCTCTTTTATGCTTTGCCTCGGTTTGCAAACCGGGTCCTATTTTCTCTGTTTTCTCTTCCCGAAGGGAGGGAGAGGTCTCGTAGATCATCTCTCAGTGGCTGTAGGCTACGTTTCGTGGTCGCAGGCCATTTTTCTCATTTGGAGCCCGGTTTCCGTTTTTCGGAGCTGTCGGCCGCGTGCCTCGGTTCGGGACTGCTTAACTACCTCCATTTGCTCCGTTTTTTGGCACACACCTTATTTCCTCCCTTTAGAGGGACACTGTGGCCCGGGAGACCACCTTTGTGGTCATACGCCACTTCCGATGCCTAACAGCCTGCTTTCGGGACCCCGAACCGCGCGTTTTGGCCCCCAAAGCTTCGTTTTGCATCTGTTTTGGTCCATTTTTGGTAGAGACCCTATTTTCATTGTTAGAAAGGTGGTAGGATGGTGGCCGGCCACCTCTTCCCCTAAAAAATCAGTTTTCTCATTTTCACTCTCCAAAAGTCGGTTTTTCTGACAGAAAGCTGGTTTTTCTCACTTTTGAGCCACATTTTCCGGCTTTTCATACCACCATTGTGATCTACTCATCTGGGAGGCCACCAATATGGTAGGCCGACCAGTTTTCTCTTCTTGACCCTTTTGAACCTTGCTTAAAAGCTGGCGTTTCTCTCTCCTGGGTCACATTTTCTGGTTTTTCACCACAGGGCTGTGTTCTACTCATCTGGGAGGCCACCTTTCTGGGTAGGCCGACCAGCAATTTTGCTTGAACCTTTTGACCCCTGGTCGGTCGACCAGGGGGAGTGGCCAACCGGCCACTTGAACTGGCCAGCCTGCTTCTTGCTTTTTGCCCTCTCTGAATACTTTACAGCTGTGCCAGCTGGGGGGCATTTGGTGCATTCTCCATACACGTGTATGGAGGATCTTTGAAGCTTCCAAGAGAAGCTTTGGCCTCTCTTCTCTATAAGAGAGGCCCTCCTCTTCATCTCTAAGGGTTGAACAAAATTTCTTAAGGCATACAACCTCCCTCCTCCATTGTCACTATTCCAAGTTCCAAAACCCTAATTTTCTTGGTCCATTTGCACTACAACCCTTAGCACCACACCTCCATCATCCATTCCAGCACCTTGGAAGTCATTTGCAGAGGTTGAAAGCTCACCAACTTGGTCCAAAAGCTGCTGGAGGTCGGCTCTTCAAGGGTAAGTGTCTATTTCCCTTAAACTTGCATTTTTTTGCTTCATTACTTAGCTTCACTTGAAAGTATTTTTGGGCTTTGTCATAAACTATAAAGTGTCATATTTTGAGCTCCTCTTAAACTTTATTTAAGGGCACTTTTCTGTTTGAGGTCATCTACTTCCTCTTACCCTCTATCTCTCTTTTAGGGCTATTTTTGCATCATACTTTAGCCTTACTTGTGAACATTTTTGAGATTTGTTATAAACTGGAAAAAGCCTTGTTTTAACCTCCTCTTTAAGTTTTCTTGAGGTTACTTTTCCGTTTGGAGTCATCTCCTTCCTTGCATGCTTCATTCCTTCATATTTAGGGCTATGCATTACAGCATTTGCATTGGACTTGTTTTGGCCTCTTAGCCACTAAAATGCAGGAGATTTTCAGTGGCTTTGATAAGGTTTTAAGCTTTGAAATCACAGAGGGGTGACCCTCTCACCCCTCATTTTCTTTACTAGCATCACTGGCTTTCCAAAGGGGCTCTATTTTGCATGCATTGAAGCCACTTTTTGGGTCCAATTTTGTGGGTTTTAAGGTTTGCCTTAGGTCTATCTGGAGCCCTTTTGATCATATTTTATGTCTATAATGCATGTGTAGAACAATTCCATTCAAGGCCTTTTGAGGGGGCCTTTTATCATATGCTTCCTTGACTGATTTCAGGACCAATTTTGTGAGTTTTAGGGCTGTCATAACTCATTTACAGAGGTGATTTTTCCATGTTTCATGTCTATCTTGTATGTGCTTAACAACCCTTTGAATGGCCTTCCAAAGAAGCCCCTCATTTTTGCATGCATTGGCTACATTTCAGTGATTATTTGGGCATATTTTGGTATGTTTTATTCACTGTTTTTGGCTAGTTTGATGAGTTCTCATTTGCTTCATATACATGCCATGTAAACCATGCTTGCTAGCCAATGTTGCATGCTATTTTAGTCCATCATGTTAGGATCTTTTGGCCATGATTTGAACTGGAAATGTGCATGTTTTGGGACTGCCTTAGCTCTGTCTTTAGACTTCATGATCAAATAATGCTTGCTTTGTATACTTGTGGTTCAATGCATTGGACTAGTTTTGAGTTTCGGGGCTTATTCCATGCATCGGGTGCCATATTTCCATGTTTTGGGACCATTTAGCATCATGTTTCAGTGCTGGAATTTACATGTTTGAATGCCATGCTTCATCCTTGCCATGGTTTGGTAAAGTGGCATTTAATGTCTTAGGTTCGGTCCTCGGTTTGCGTGCATGTGTGCACGTATTTCGGTCATCTCATTTTCATCTCATGGCTACTGATGTGAGTGTAGCTGAGGTCCACTCATGATTGGTGTAAGTCCATTATGCATTGTGTATGCCTTTCAATTCATAGCATTGCGTATGCTAGGTTGCGTGTTACAACTTTGTGTATGCCATGTTACATCGAGCATTGTGTATGCCATTTCATAGCATTGCGTATGCTAGGTTGTATGTTAGTCGCATTGTGTATGCCATCTCATTTGCATTGTGTTTGGGACAGGAGTTAGCCCGAGCATGGGAAACGCGGGACATTTCGTACTCCGAGTGACGGAACGTGTCTCAATTCCCTGTCGCCGACACTCCAGATTACCCATGATGGAGTTTAGGTCTTGTTGTGTTTTCATGTGCATTCATTTCATATTGAGTCGTGCAATTCGACTCCTCGGCCATCATGCATCAATATGCGTGATTGGTGGCACAAGGATCGAGGACTACACTCCCTGAAGAGTAGTCATGCATACATATGTGAAATACTTTGCCATGCCCCTTTGTTGCTCTCTGTTGCAGTAAATCAGAAATCAGCGGCCTTCTGGAGCGTTGTGCAATCTTTCGAAAATAATTGCAAACAGAGGCAAATCGGGGCATCGCAATGGATTTTCGCGCCAGGCAACTCAAGCATGCATCTCCCATCATTCGGAACAGAGCTGAGGCAATCCATAGGCTTGCATGCTAATTTACTCGCTTTCCTAGATTAATTTGTTAATTAATTAGGATTTTGTATTTATTCGGACTGTATATTATTTATTCGGACCCTCCGAGCGAGGGCACAATTGTAATAAGTGTGCGTGAGTGTGATGTATGTCTTCCAACCCCACGTCTTTCTCCCTTTTATTTACCAACTTAGGATGGTTAGATTAGGGCATGTTTCAATTAGCATACAGTATGATAGCATGTTTGCATTCATTCATCTATCTTGCATGCACCGGGCTCGGCGCGTCATACTAACTGCATTTGTATTTCAATTCCAAGTTGAATACTTGTTAGTTGTAGCATTTCATATGCCATCTTTAGAATAGCCGAGCCTATCTTAGTTGCATTTTGCATGTGTTGCGTTAGGCATTTCTGTATAGCTAGGATCATGCATGGATTTCTAACATAGCTTCTGTTTTGGCTTGGAGTACTCGGTAAGTTTTATGCTTTAGCATCCTTGCATGCGTGTGGGTGACTTCCATGATAGCATGCTTACCATGAGGTTATTTGCTTATATGATATACCTGCCTGAATGCCTGTGGGTGAAGGTTGGGTTATTTGGATTGGAACAATTCATTAATTGTGAGTTTTAAGCCCACTAGATAGTGGCAAACCACCTTGTTTTTTAAGCCCACCTGAGGGTGGCAAATCCACATTTTAGCCTACTTGCGAGTAGCAAACCGCTTTAAAAAACAAACATGAGATGTTTTGTTCCAATTCAGGCGATCCAGTCTATACTTATACACTGTGCGCATCACATAGTAAATCCAGGCTAATAACCGGAATAAGAACGCATAATGTTTTCAAAACTAGATATCATGGTTAGTAGAGGCCGATCTTTGATCGGGCGAGCGGGGGTGCTCACGAAGTGACCTTCCCCAATCGTACCCAAGTTCCCGAGCCGAGGCAACTTTGGTGATGACGGACACGTGGCCTTAGGCAATGAGTCAGGATTTCCTAAATTTCCCAAAATAAAATATTTAGGTGGCGACTCTGTATCTGGCAAAGCAGTCCATGTTTGGCACTTCTTTCAAAAAAATCTGTTTTCAAAAACGATTTGCCGGATTTGGACTCTTTGATGATTTCATCGGTCTTGCATTGCACTCTGCGAGATTCGATACAGGACCGTGACATTGAGTCCTGAACTATAGTGAGCCCAATGAACAAAACGGGGGGGATTTCCCTCCCGGGACGTTCGGGGACGTCTACAGTAAATAAATGTATTTATGACATGTGAGAATACTTTGGTAAATATTGGAACCATGCAAATGAATTTGATCAATATCTCATTTTGGGAAGTGGGTTGATGTAATAGTTTTGTGAGTTTATTTTTAGGGCGTGACAACTTGGTATCAGAGCTACCGGGTTTGAATACTTGGGGCTCGCAGGGAGTGGTTGTTATACCATAATGGGTTCATTTCGCATGATTAGGAAATGTGTTGTTTTTGTGATTATGTGATAGCATGCTTATGTGACTATGTGGGTATGGGATTAGACTTTTGGGATGTTATTTACGCCTATTAAATTCCTTAAGGTCTTATTAGAAGGATACCTGATCAATACTCATTCTACTAAGAATTCTTGGTTTCTCATGGGACGAATCGCATCGCTAAAGGATAATTCGTATGTGCTTACGTGACTACGTGCTTATGTGGAGTGAATTGAATTGTTTGTGTGTTAGAATGTATATAATTGTACTAGCTCAACGTGTGAGGCAAGTTGCGAGCGCATTTGAGATTATGTGCTAAGTTATCCATTTTGTTCCTTAATTAAGATGTCGGGAAGAGTTCAAAGTTGTGGTGGTGAAAGTGTGTGCCTCGAGGAGGCTATTGCGTCGTGCACTTAGTTGATTATTTTTGAATTTTGTAGGATGTCTACACAAGGAACTAGAGGTTGGGTGTGTAATAGGAGTGTCGGTAGGGGCATGGCGGTTCCCCTAGCGCCTGTCGTTACAGCATCGGCTGTTGGCGAGGAAGTTGCACACGAGGTTGTGAGAGCGGTGCATGATGCTCTAGAGCGCAAGGAGAGGGACAACGGGCATACCCTCAAGCTTACTAAGGAGTTTCCTCGCTCTAATTCACTGGAGTTTTTGGGAGAGGCAAGACCACTGAAGGCGGAGAGTTGGTTAGAACAGATTCCGAAAACTCTTCACGTGCTCAGAGTCAAGGACGAGGGGTTGAGGGTTTCTTTGGCGACCTTCCAGTTGAAGGGGGTTGCGAATTATTAGTGGAAGTATGTGAAGGATACCGTAGGTACCATTTGGGTTGCGTTTACCGAGGCCTTCTTGGCCAAGTATTTCCCTCCTTCTGCTCGGGAAAGGTTGAGTGAACGGTTTGAGTTGCGCCAAGGTGCTACTCCTTTGGCTCAGTTTGAGTGGAGGTTTGCTAGTTTGTCGAGATTCGCTCTAGAATTGGTGGCAACAGAGGAGCGCCGTTGTTACGAGTTTGAGAGGTAGTTGCGTGAAGATATTCGAGAGAAGGTGGTTGAATCTAGGTGGGAGAATTATTTTGATCTAGTCGAGGCGACGACCCATGGAAAGGCCGTGGTTAGCAGTGTTGGTTGAGTTAGAGAGGAGGCCACATCGGTAACTCTTACAGCTCATAAACACCCTAGATTTAGCAAGAGGTGGAGGCGAGCACATGCTCACTCCCAAACCCAGCCCTTGTTTTCTTCGGGGGCTTCGAGCTCGTTTGTTGGGAGACCTAGTGAGGTTCAGGCTCGAAATCAGGTTCAGAGTTGGAAGTCCATTGTTTGTTTTGATTGTGGTCAGCGGGGCCATGCTAGACGTTTTTGCCCTTACGTACAGATCCTTCCGATGTTTGAGAATCTAGTCGGACCTTGTTCCATCAGTCTAGTTGGGGGACGTTATCGGTATCAGACCCGAAGAGGCCAGGCTTCGGAAGCTTCGCGAGGGTCGACTTCTAAACCAGCGCGGTAGTATCACCCTTGAGAGGGACTCTTGTTTTAGAAATCTATGTCATAAGTTGTGAAACTTTTGTGATTGGTCGATGTGTCGTAGGGTGCTAAGGCGCCGTAGTTATGTATTGTTATTTGTTACCCTCACGTGTGGGGCTTGCTAATGAAACTTAAATTTCCTTGTTATGTATGTGTAATGAAATGTGTAAATGGAATTGGTGATCCTAGTACTATTGTATATCAACTGTTGAATTTTGTGATGGTCTTGCGATGGCCTTTGATTTTTGTTCAATTTAGAAATTGTTAATGGGGATTGAGAAGTCTGCGAGAAATTTTTGACAAACGTAGTGTTAAGTTTGAGGAAGTATGAGACCTTAGAGCTCTGTGAAGATTAGTGGAAGTGATGTAGGAATGTCTAAGAGGGTATGAGGTTCACACCTCGGGTAGTGAGAATGGTGTTTGTGTGTGCTGCTTAGTGTTTTAAAATTTTGATTTATGAGTTCATTGGGGTCCTATCGACCATGAATAAGGTTAGTGTTGTGTCAAGGTTGATTGTGAGTTAAAAAAGGTGTTTGGAATGAGCTTGTAGTGTTGCTCGATTTTGGTGGAGATTTGAGTGGGAAAAAAATTTTGTGGGTAGATACTTGAAGTATTACTAGAGCGATGAATAGTTGGTGTTTTAGGTAACGAGTGTACCGTTGGTAAGATTGTCTTAAGTAACCCGGATCGCATGATCACCGTTGACCTACTCGGTCTTGTGTTGGGTATAAGAGTGAGTTGGCCATTTAGGCGTGTAAATTGAATCCCTTTGAGAATGGTATGTAGGTGTTTGAAGACTGGGAGTGGAGGCTTTTGGGTGATTAGTTGAGTTGGGTGGTATTAAGGTGGGTGACAAATAGTCACTTTAGAGTGGTTTAGATATGGGTTGTAAGGTTGAACCTTTGAAAAATATAGCACAGAATTAGCTAGAAGATGGTGTCATACTGTGGATTGTGTTTGGGGGCGTTGAGCCTTGCTTGTGCGGGTAGTATTCAATGTGTGCTTATTGGTATGAGTTTAGAAACCCGAGAGTCAGGGTGAAATGTTAGTTTCTTGGTTGGGAACGCTTGTAAGTCTTCGTGTATTGATGGTCTACTTGGTTAATGTTTCTGTTGGTACGGAACTTTCGGAGTTTGGAAAGTTATGTGTGTTACATCGTTCCATCTAACACCGTGATTATTTCTAAGTGTTGTTGTATTAGAAAATGTGGTAGTCTCACTGTGAAAACACTGTAAGTGTGATGGACGTGACTGGGTGATGGTGGGAATTCACCGGGTGTTGTTGAGAAGATAAATTGATATGTGATTATTGGTTTTTGAAAAACTTTCTTAGCATTTCTATTTCAACTAAAACCCTTGGGGTAAATTTTTAAAGCTTGTTTTGGGAGAAATAATTACAAAATGAATTGTTTTTACTCGAAGTCTATAGCACGAATCCTTCATTGGAAAATTGTAGGAATTCCAAAAAAAAGAAAAAAAGAAAAAGGGATATTCTTTCTTTTAAGATGACAAGAACAATTCCTATTTTAACTAGTTTATCTGATCGTGTCGTTATCTTGTGTAAATAATAACTTGCGTGGTAAGAATAATGTTATGGACTGAACGGAATGGTATAATTGTTGTATTATGTTAATTAATATCATGGAAAACTGTGTTATGTTGTTGTGGTTGTGGCATCACCATGTGGGTGATGGGTGTTGTTGGTTAACGGCGGGGATTCGTCGGTTGTTATGGTGGAGCAGAAATTAGAATGACAAATTTTAGATTTTTCCTTGAATGGAAGAAAATGCATTTTGACTTGTGATCGGCGAGTGTTTGAAGCGCTTTTGAGAAGATGTTTTGTATATAAAGAGATGATTTTTACCCATAATTGAGAAAAAGATGAAAACCTTCTTTTGGAACGAAATTGTTGATTATTGTACCTTTTTAGTGCGTTGGTGTAGCCACTTTAATTGTAATTCTAAGTCTCGAGTTTTGTACGTTCGGTTATGTGGATTGTCGGGCGTTGTAAGAACTTGTTAGACTGGAGTCTTGTCTCGAGCCGAGTTTTGTTGTGACCTTTTCCTTAAACGAGGTAACCAAGGATTTTGTGGTAAGAATCTAGTTTCCATTTTGTTGGAGTGTTGCACGTGGAGAGTGTTTGGGCTAGTGGTGGTGGATACTTGGGGCGTGCGTGTTGTTGCCATGATTGTTTGCTGTTCTTGTCTCATAGACCCAGTGAGTAGTGTGAATCGATGGGAAGTCTGTGACCCTTCCTTATGTCCTTGACCAATTCGGTATCCTTGGCATTCTTAGAGTCAGGGTAGTACTCCAAATTTGGTTGTGGCCGAAAGTGGGTGTTGTGTTTCTTCGGTTGGTTGGGAGGTCTTCCTTGGCACCGTTTGAGGCCTTGTATGGCCGACCTTGTAGGTCACCAGTTTGTTGGGCCAAGGTAGGGAATGCACCATTGTTGGGTCCGGAGTTTGTTAGGAAGGCAACCGAGAAGGTTGCTCTTATCCGAAATAGGGTAGTTACGGCCCAAAGCCGATAGAAAGTTTTGCCGATGGGAGGAGGCAACCTTTGTTCTTTGGAGTGGGTGATCGTATGTTCCTTAAGATCTCACCTAGGCGAAGTTTGATGAGGTTCGGTAAGAGTGGTCAGTGGTCTCCGAGGTTCTTTGGGCCTTCGAGTTAGTGGAGAGGATCGGGGAAGTGGCGTACCGGTTACCTTTACTGCCACAACTTTTAGGGTTTCATTATGTGTTTCAAGACCATACCATTAGTGAAGGTGTTGTGGAGACACCAGGGGGTGGAGGAAACGACTTGGGAACGGGAAGTGGGGGTCCGCTCCAGGTATCCGGGTTTATTTGAGCATGTTTAGTTGTTTTGTTTTAATTGTAATGTCCCTAGTGTTGAAGGAAAAGAATGTTAAATGTTGATTGAAACTAAATGTTGGAATTTGATAATGTTGTTGAAATAACAATTGTTGCTAGGACACTTTTGTTTAGTGAGTTTATTCAAATTTCAGGGACGAAATTTCTTATGGTGGGGAGGTTGTGACAACCGGCCTTCTTTTTCTCTTTATTCTCTCTTTCCTCCGCTTCGTTCTCTTTTTATTCTTGTTGAATTGAAGTGTCTGAAAATGGATTCCAAATTCTTTTTCTTCCGGTGTTGAATTTTTGTTTGCCCCGGAGGGTGCACAGGTGAGTTCGGGGTGCTGGGGACGAAGTTGAAACTTTGGGTTGCTGGGCCAAGACCGCACGTGCGGGGCCCTAGGCCATACGTGCGGAATTGTACCGCACGAGCGGTGGGAAGGGCCGCCCGAGCGGCCAAGTTCGACACCCAGAAATTTTGCTACTGTCTAGAGCGCACGAGCGAAGAAAATGGACCGCACGAGCGGTCAAGGTGGGCCGCATGAGCGATGGAGAAAGTCACATGAGCGGCCAACTGGACAGTCCGAAACTCTATTTTTGTATCATTTTGATCCGAATATATCTCTCATTATACTCATCTCTCTCTCACTCTAAAACCTATTTTTCTCCCCCTTCTCTCTAGAAAACCCCCTCAATCATCTAACACACTTAGATCCTTGCAAATCTTGGGTCAAGATCTCCACTATCTACCTCCAAATCTTGAAGATCTAAGGTTGGGGCTTCACTTGGGTGATGGAAATCCGAGATTCTCTCTCATTCTAGGAGCTAGGGTTTTACCTTTTCTTCATCAAACATTGAGGTAGGGGTATTCTTGAGTTATATATACATGTTTTGCAAGTTAAATGTTGATTTTGTGTTTCTATTGAATTTGTTTTAAGAGTTTAGGTTTCGGTTCAAAGATGATGAGATTTCTCAAAGGAGGGTTTAAATGTTTAAATGTTTCTAAGTTGATCCTTGTGACTTCTTATTTATTTTTTAAAAAGGATGATTTTGATAATGCTTTCATCATGAAATAAAGAAATGTAGTGTTTGTGATAAAAACCCTAGAAATTGGGGATTTTACAAAATAATGAAAATGTCTTTGAAATTATTCACTTTCTTGTGTTAAGAGGAGGTATGAGTGTAAGTTCCACCAAATGTTTATCGTAATAACAACATACTTGACACATGGGATATGAGATGGTTTTTTAACATTGTTGCTAACACTCGAACTTGAAATGAGGTAAGATGATAATTGTTGAGCACCATGGGTAGTGAATATTGAAATCTTGGAGGATGATGTTTGAAAATTTCATATAATCTTGTAATGTTGTAAGATGGTGAGTTGTTGAGTGCCATTGATGATGCAAAATGCTTAATTATAATGTAATGGGGAAATGAAATGAGAGATGATATGTTGGCCATATTGAAAGGGTTGATCATGATGAATCATTGTTGAGAAATTGTGATGGTTATTTTGTGAAAGTGAGAAAGTTATTGTTTATTATTGTTATTAAGGCATTTTGAAAATAGTGTAGTGTTATGAGATATTAATTATTGCATCTCATTTCCATTTGATTTAATATCACCTTTGTTTAGGAAGTAAATTATTACCGTTGTTGCATTCTCATCATGCTTACTTGAGAAGGATTATATTGTAATGAGAACTAATGGAAATGTGTATGGGGTAAATACGTTGGTAAGTCCGGATAGGGGGTATAGATGAATTTGATAAGTTGGTCTGAGTGTCCAGGGTGAAAGACCCAAAAGCCGCGCGGATAGGTGTTGAGCCTTCCGGTTAATACCGGTGAAAATGACAGTTTGGTAGTACTCGTAGAGTCTACTTGCAGACACCAGCCTAGGGATTACCAGTGTCGTATTTACCGCCCCTGTTGATTTAAATTTTGGAAGTTGAAATTAAGGAGGTTATTAATTATTATTGAGAACATGATGATTTTGAAATGGTGCATTGAAATAAGATTTTCTTTCACTATTGGCACTTGCATGGCATTACATATGCATTTTTAACGTTAATGGAATTGGCATAACTGTATATACTTTGTGAGAAATCTCTACTGGGCTTTATGCTCACCCCTATGGAATTTGGTGCAGGCGAAGGTGTGGTGATCCCGCCAAGCTAAAGGCGTGGAAATGTTTTGGAAGAAGAGTGGTTTAACTCTTATGTTGTTGTGATATTTTTTTTGTAAGCCAAGGGCTAACGTGTTTGGGTCCAAGAGACCATTATGTGTAACCGGGCTATTGCCTTGGAACTTGTAAGCCCTGGCCTTATTCGTTGCGATTTAATGATTTCTTTCACATGCATTAGATTCCTATAAAAGTGAGTAAATAAATGTATTTATGACATGTGAGAATACTTTGGTAAATATTGGAACCATGCAAATGAATTTGATCAATATCTCATTTTGGGAAGTGGGTTGATGTAATAGTTTTGTGAGTTTATTTTCGGGGCGTGACAATCTCTGCCAGATTGGCCTCACACTAAATTTTGGAATGAACTCAATCTTCAATAAATAAAACCGATTCATAAGAATTAAAAGTGCTGCAATAGAACAGAACTTCAAATAAAAGGCAGGTCTGTTTTAGCATAAACAAGCAATCTAAGTTTGAAATTGAAAGCCAACTTTGTGAAACAACTATGAACATGAAATAGAATAGATTACTGTGGAACCCGTATAGAAAGGGGCAAGTAAAGCATTGAAAGGCCCATGAACATGTACAGAAGGCAAGTTAAGGATCAATCAAATGTGAAATTATTATATAAAAGTTTTTCTGAAATATAGACCAAGAAACTAAATACACGTTACAAATATTTTAAGAACAGTCAAACCTAGCATTGCTGTAAAAAACTATGTGTGCAAATCAAGAGAGCAAGCAATCTTCAATTTAAAAAATTACCACTCAATGCTAGTGCTACAACACACATTTAATAGATTTACGAAGTGAATAAAAAATTAAGCACCCAAGAGAGAGCAATATTCAATTTAAAAAAATTGCCACTCAATGCTAGTGCTACAACACACATTTAACAGATTTACCAAGTGAATAAAAAACTAAGCACCCAAGAGAATGCAATATTCAATTTAAAAAAATTACCATTATCAAGAAGTACTAGGGCTACAGGAGAAGTAAAAGATTCACCGAGTGAATGAAAAAATTAGACATCAAAAGGATTAGTGGAATCTAAAATCTGAGTAAATACAAAGCATGGTAGTCACTTCTATGGCTTGGATAGGAGTGAAAAAAGCCCCACAAAATATCCATTAAACTTTAATTATATTCTTTTATTAGCCAATGACCATCATGAATGCACCTAATTCAACCCATGAATTGCAAATTCTTTAAGGTGATCTATATCTTTGGAAACGTTTGTCTATAGTTTCCTATTTATGTCTAAAACCCAAGGGGAAAAGGGGAAAAAAATAGAAATCTAACAGAGAACAAGAAATAGAGAAGTTAAACTTGAGCTTGGCATATAAAAAAACATGTAATATACACAAATAAATCCAAATACACTTACACACAAGATTTGAAGGTAGAGAAAGTGACCTCAAGCTAAAGAGAATCTTAAAAAAGGAAAGTAAATGTATATATGGGTAAGTGTATATTCAGAGATCTTTCAAATTTTTCAACATAACATATCAGAAAATGAGCCGATCAAAAAAAAAAAAATCAGAAAATGATGTATTTAGACACAAATTAACTCCTCCTCCTCCCCTCTCTCTCTCTCTCACACACACACACACACACACTCACATCCGGACTTGAAGCAAATACTTAAATCTAGTTCAACAAAGTAAAGAGTGAAGAAAAGAAGAAAAAAGAAGAAAAGAAGAAAGTGAAGCAAATACTTTTTAGTTTTTTTGGCTATTCTAGCCTAGGGCTAAAAAAACCTGATTTGGAAAGGATTTTAGACTTTTTTAACTTTTTTGTCAAAGAAAGAATGTAATGATTATAGATTAAATATGATGTTTTATCTTATTAAACTAAAAAATTTATTTTATTTTTTATAACTAAAATAATCAAAAAAATCTCAACTTTTAGTTCCCAAACGAAGCCTACATGTAACAACCCTCGTCACTGTTTACCGATTAACCACTGATTACTGCTAAACTGAGACTGATTATGATTGGTAACTGAACTGACTGACTGAAATCTGGGATTGAATTGATTAAGTATATCTGTTTAATTGTATGTCTATCTGTTGACTGTTTGATTATCTGTTCATGCCTTTGTGTTTAAATTGCGAATTGAAGGCCTTATCGGCGGCCGAACCGAAAATTGATTACTGTTCCACGATCAGTAGAATTTATGTGATTTAATAGTGTAATTATCTGAAAACTGATTAGGCATGATTAAACTAGATTAAATTAAGCTAAATTGCATTAGGTGAACTTAATTGCCAAAATGCCACTTAGTGGCCACAATCTCACACATTTAGAGGCTTGCATACTTTTTACACAAACACACTTCATCAGCCATTTGTTGCCTACAACCGACTTTATAGAGAGAGAGTGAGAGAATTGACTTGATCTTGAGAGTTTGGCTAGAAAACTTGAAGGAATTGTTAGAGAATTGTCAAATTGAGCTCCTAGACCTTGAATACAAGACCTAAGGTAGTGTAATTACCCTCTTGTTTGTGAATTGAACTTGTTCTTACATGATTCAAGTCAAATTTAGTGGATTAAGTCATGAAATAGCTTCACATGTATGAATTGTTGAGTTGTGAGTTGATTTCATGGTAAAATGTTATATGCATGTTCATATTGTGTTTAAGTCCATGATTTCATCTTGTTCTTGGAAGAATTGGCTCATTAGAGCATGAAATTGAAGCTTTGAAATGGTTTAAATTCGTGCATGTTATGTTTGAATTATATTCTTGAAAATTGGTTTGAAATTGAGTTGTTTGAAACACCCTTGGGCTTTGATTTTACAATTGAGCTTTGGAATCATGTTAAACTATGAGTTTTGGGATGTTTTCTGGAAAATTGACCCAAGAGGATCGAAATTTATGTTTTAAAAGTTGAATTTGAGCTTGAGGTTCAAATCTGGGAATTCCAGATTTTGAACTCACGCTCGAGCGGGGTGACTGGCGCTCGAGCGTGAAATTCGTGCTCCCAGTACTTTGCACTGTTTTGAAGTCCGCTTGAGCGAAATAATTGATGCTCGAGCGGGACATTGTGTCTCATGCTCAAGCGGGTGTCGAGCGCCCAATCGAGCGTGATTTCCACCTATCCAGCACTTTTGACTGTTCTGCAGAACGCTCGAGTAGGTAAGCCTACGCTCGAGCGGAAATCTTTGTTTGCATGTCCGCTCAAGCGGAGTAACCTACGCTCGAGCGTGACCCCTGTTTTCTGAAAATTCTGAAAATACTTTTAAAGTGCATATTTCCATCCTCATCTCATCCTAGGCATTATTAGGCCTAGTTTAAGGCATCTTAATGAGGATATAGATGGAGAACCACACCAAGGCAAATTAAGGATTAAGTTATTATCTTTCCCAACTGTGTAGCTTAGTGTGTGTTCAATCTGCAACTGTGTAGGGTTGGCGACTGGGGACGCACTCTAGCTTTACTGTAGCCCAGAACTCTGTGAGTAACAACTGTGTAAAGATATGTTCAAAATGATTATCTTCTGAACAAATGAATTGTACTGCTTTCTGAACTCATACTGTTAATTGAATGAATGCATGTCCTATATTCTGAACTGTATTGTGGCATCCTTAGCAACTACTGTTTACTGTTACTGTTACAGAGATCTCTGTCGGTTCCCTTGTTGGAACCACTACTGTTACTGATTGATGGCCATCATTTACTATTCGGTCTTTTAAGACCTACTGTTTACTGTACTGTTATGCTAATGGATGTACCACATATGACTGAATGACTGATATACTGAATTAACGAACTGTTTCCATTACTGTAAGGACATTCATTTTTAACCTATTTACGTATTATGTTATTTACTGGGTTTTAGCTCACTGCTCATATATATATGTAGGTGTACAGGCACCAGACCGCGGTTAGAAGTGTCGGGGTAAGCTCCAGTTTTGTCAAGCCAACCACTGTGCCTCACTGCGAGGTTCCGAGCCTGTCAAGTTATGGCTTAGGGGTGTTTTAATTTCCCCGTCTTTCTCTGTATCTGCTTGTATAACTGTATAGACTGTTACCGTACTGTTTAATAGGGATTAGGTCCCTGAACTGAATGATTGTATATATGTACATATTGTTCTGTACTGTTCATGTATATGTGTATGCAAAGTCTTTTTGGCATACAGACTGTCACAACTCATTGGACATTGTTTATTTACTGTTTTGGCTTCCGACATGCCCCTGTACTCTGTTTTACTGTATTACTGTTAAGCAGGCCTTCGGTAATCTTGGATTACTGGCCGGTTATGGTGCTAAACCCACAGGGACGGGTTTGGGTCGTGACAGAGTGGTATCAGAGCGATACTTACCACGAGTTATACCGCACACACGTGTCCCAATGAGCTATAGGATGTCCTAGAAAGCGATTAGGGCATTACATGAGCACGACAAGTGTGTGGCTATGACATGACTGACTGTATGCTAATGTGTTAATCTGTTTAAATGAATGACTGCCTATGTTGATAACTGTTACAACTGCCTATAGTGAAATGGATAATGCGAGAACTGTAAATGAATCTGAATCCTCATCATCTGAGGCAAGAATGGCAAGGCTGGAAAGAATGATGGAACTAATAACTGAGAGACTAGATCAACAACAGAATCAACAGCCCCCACCTCCTCCTCTGGTACAGCCGGAACAGAATGTGAATGTTAATGATGGGAACATAATTGCTCTCACCCATAAGTTCAGCAAAATGAAACCGCCATCCTTCCAAGGAGGCCTTGAACCGTTAAAAGCTGAAGCATGGGTTCCCGAGACAGAAAAATTGTTCGAGGTTTTTCCGTGCTCCGAAGCACGTAAAGTGCTATTGGCCACCTTTACTCTGCAAGAAGAAGCTAGAAGGTGGTGGATGCTTATCCATGATGACAATACTGTTATGACTTAGGCTCAATTCAAAGGAGCCTTCTTTGAAAAGTATTTCCCTCAGTGTGTCAGGGATAGGAAAGTAACTAAATTCGAACAGTTGAGACAGGGCACAATGTCCGTTGCTGAATATGAGACAAAATTTACTGAACTTGTCCGTTATGCACCACACATGGTGGACACTGACTACAAGAAGGCCAGAAAGTTTGAAGGCGGCCTTAATGTTGCAATACTCGACAGAATAAATGTTCTGAAATTACCGAATTACGTAAATGTTCTTGACCGAGCCTTGATGGCTGAATCGAACATCGAGGCACTGAAAACTAAAACACCAACGTCTAAATGGCGTGGTAAAAGGCAGGGTTTTAAATTCAAGAAAGGCAAGCATAACCCATTGAACAAGAAACAGAATACGGGGTTAACAACTAGCCCCAGCCAAGGGAGTGGTTTTATACCGCCCTGTTCTGAGTGTGGCAAGAAGCACAAAGGGGTCTGTTACAAAATATCTGGAGCCTGTTACAGGTGTGGCAAGGTGGGCCACATGGTTAAAGACTGCCCCTCTGCTCCACAAGCTAGTAGTAAAGCTGCACCAAGCGTGGCAGTATCAACTGTTGCACCAAAACCGAACCCCAAAGCTACCGGGAAAGAGCCCATGAGACAGGGCCGAGTGTTCGCCCTAGTACCGGGAGACGTGCAGAATACCGAGACCGTTGTGTCAAGTATTCTCTCTATTTGTACTCAAAATGCTTATGTACTGATTGATTCAGGGTCTACGCATTCATATGTGTCGCATGCTTTTTCGCGAAAACTGAATAGACCATTAGAACCCATAAATTATCTATTAGCTGTATCATCACCCAATGGGGGATCTATGACCTGTGCATATATGTACCCTGCTTGTGAAATTATTGTTGGAGATGCACATTTGTTTATTGACTTACTGCTCCTAAACATTGAGATTAATCATCGATGTATCAAATTTATTAGACAGCTATTATAAATTATTTTTTGTTTTAAACAAGTTTTTATATCACTGATCAATACATGCATGATAAATATAATATAATATATTAGTATTTGCTTTTTCTAATACTTATCTCTAAATAAAAACGATTAGAAATAAAACTACCCAATAGTCACAAACTTAACTTTTTTCCAAGTATAAAAAGTTCCATTTTAAAAGTAGACTACCAAATAGCCCTTTGAGGAGTGAATTGGTTGGGTTAGTCAATCGAATTATATTCTGGGTAGTCAAGTGCCACACCCCTTATCCGATCTTCCGGCATTGGCATCTCCCTTTGCCTCTGCTCCAATATTGTCGTGTAATGAAACCTGTTCATCATCCATTCATTCATTATTTATCAATCTATCTATATAGATTAAAAAATATAGATACTTCTTTTTTCTTCTTTCTTTTCCTTTGGTGGTCTGCATGTTGCTGTGTAACATTGTGGCAGCAGTATAACACTTGTTTCATCACAACATGACAGATCAGGAGCCTTCAAAAGCCTTGGCAATACTGGTTTCATTAGAAGGCTTCTGAAAAGCGATTGTATCATATAGCAGCTGTAGACACCCCATTTTTGACCGTCCTCAAGGCTTGGACGTCACCGTTGGAACACTCGGTGATCATCCGTGCTTGTGTTCGTCTCGAGTTCCCGGACGTCTCGGCTGCGCGCCTCGCCTCAGGATCTCTCGACTCGACTTTTCGGTGTCTGGTTTTGCACCAAACACTTGTGTTTTTTCCTTGAGAGGCAGGGAATGGCTTGTTGGCCATTCCCACACCCCACTGGCTGTCCCCTCACACCACCGACCATTTATTGGTGCCACCGGCAGTGGTTTCTTGAAACCAATGGCCAGTCGGCACTATATTTTGGCGACCGGCACCTTTCTCTGGTCGGTGACTTTTTTTTCTGGCCGGTGTGACCCTTTTGCACCCTTCAGACTTGGTGCATGCCAGCTGGCAGCTGGAATGCACCAACACTCCTCCCCGTGCATGAAGTGGCTGTTTTGCCCCTTTTGCCCCTTTTTTGGTCAAAGCCTCTCGAGGAAGCTTGACCCTTTGTCAAAGCTTCCTCAAGAAGCTTGGCCAGCTGTATTAGCTTCCTCAAGAAGCCTTGACCTCCTTGCCCTCTTTGCCCCTTTCATTTTGCTTCTTTGAGAAGCTTAAATCATTTCCCTTTGCCTATTTAATCACCTCTCTTCTTCCATTGTCGGGGTTAGAGTTTTTTTGAACATAAAAACCAGAGCTTATATACATATACAGCTTATACACACACTCTCTCTCTATATTTCCCTCTATCTCCTCCATTGTGTATGTTTTCTTGGCCTAAAAGTGCATTTTTACCTAACTTTTGCACTAATACACACACCATTACACCTTGCTCCGAGATTGAGAGGCATTGAGGGTTGTTTTTTGAGATTTTGGACTGATTTTGCTCAGAAGAGTGTGGCTGGACCAACTGTTCTTGAAGTGTTTTTCAAAGGTAAGATTTTCACTTTAGTTTCCCCAATCTTGCATTGGCTTTTGACCTGTCTTGTATATTGATTCAAGCTTTGAGTATAACATAAAAAAGTCTTATATTTTCCTGCTTAAGACATCTCATTGAGGTCATTTTGGCATTGGGGGTCGAACTCCCCCTCTTAGGCCTCTTTTGGCCTCTTTTGGTGCCTTTTCTTTAAGCCTTGTTGACTTTGTTGTATTGCTCTTTTCACCACTGAAATCCAGTGGATTTTCAGTGGTGAAGAAGATGGTTTGAGGTCTTGCATAGGGGAGGGACACCCCTCTCCCCTTTGTCTCTCTTTTATCCTTGTTTTTGGCTTAAAGGGCAACATGCATGCTTAACTGGTTTTTGGCCCTATTTCAGAGGTTTTTAGGTGTCTTTTGATCATAATATATCTCTATCTTTGGTCGGGTTTGTGGTCTTTTGCATGCATAATACCCTTGTTTTGTATCCCTCCATTTTGCATAGAAATGCATCTTCTATTTAGGCTTCCATGCTTGCATGATTTAGCTTAGCTTGTTGAAGCTTTCGGTCAAGATTTGTCATGCTTAAGGTCTGTTGGCCACTGTTTTGGTCATGTTTGACATGCTTGATGTAGTTGCTTTGCATTTTGGCTTGTAGGCCTTGAGTATTTTGGCTTCTAGCATGCTTAACTTAGACTATCCACATGATTTGGCATTATTTAAGATCATATTTCAGTCCATGTAAGGTGGTCTTATATTGTCATTTGTGTCCTTTCCCATGCTTTAAGGTTTTGTAGTTTTGTGCCTTGAAGTGGGCATTGTGCATGCTTGTATGTTTAAAACATTTTGGGGCTGCCATATCAGCGGGTTTTTAGGTGTATTTTGCTGCATTGAACATCTGTTTTTGGTCGCTTAGTCCATGCCATGAGTGGTCATGATGGTTGTAGTAGAACGCCCCTTGTTTGTGCCTTAGCTTTGGGCCCCTTTAGCTTGCATGTTGGCATGAGTGCTTGTTCACCATTTTGGACACTTTTTGGTCACTGTTCTGGGATGGACTGAGGTCTGCCCTTCATGGTTTAGCACCACCATTGCATGATCATGTTGCATTGTTTTGGTCCTCATGCTTACATTGTATCATACTTGCATGTTGGCATGGCATTTATCTAGTTGCATCTCATATACATTGTACCATACTTGGCATATTTAGAATGCACTAACTTAGTTTGCATGTTTAGGTTGCATTACATTTGGCATGTTTTACATTTTAACCTCATGTTGTGCATTTGAGCCAAGTTTGTATATATGCATTGCATTGCTTGGTTTGGGGTGTCAAACCGGGCATGGCAATTGAGGAGTGTTTGTACTTCAAGTGACAAAACACGCCTTAACCCTCGGTCGCCAATCCCCTCGACTCCAACATGATAGGGTGTTGGTATTCATGTATTTTGTGTGCATGCATTTTACATTGAATTGCAACCTCGGCCTCTTAGGCCATCATGCATCAAAAATGCACAATTGATGGCCCGAAGGTCGAGGGTCACGCTCCCTTGAGTCTCTTGCATGATTGGGAGTGTGACCAAGCTCACATTTGCTTAAAATTCCATGCCATGTACTGCTTCGCCCTCTGCTGCTGTCAACTGCAGGTCCCAACAGGAATTTGTGGCCGATCGGCAGTGTTTAGTGCCGACCGGCAAAGAATATGTGGCCGATAGACTTGAAAGCAGCTGATGGAAATTTCCCATGGCCGGTGGTTATTTCCCTTAGCCGATGGTGTTCTACAGTGTGCAGAGAACATATTCCAAGACTTTGGCAATTTTCAGGGGAGCAGGGCAGCATTAACAGAGGCAGCAGTGGCATGGTACGGGTTTCCGGGCAAGATGGATCGAGCATGCATCATTCGCGTATCCCGAGGCAGGGCTGCGGCCATCTCTATTCTGTATTTAATTTGTTAAATTAGAGGGTCTGTAATGATTAATTAGCTAGGATAGGTAATTCATTATTCGGATTGTATTATTCTTTTGGTCCCTCCGAGAGAGGGCAAATTTGTAATAAGTGTGGGTGCGTGTGTGCATGTCTTCCAATCCCACGTCTTTCTTCCCTTTTATTTGCCTGCTTATGATGGTAGACTAGGGCATATTTAAATTAGCATAACAGCATGACAGCATGTTTGCATTCATTCATCTATTTCGCATGCACTGGGCTCGGCGCATCATACTAACTGCATCGTATTTTCAATCCCAAACTGAGTACATGTTATTTGCAGCATTTCACATGCCATGTTTAGGATAGCCGAGCCTGTTTGGATTGCATCTTTGCATGTGTTGCATTAGCCATTTCAAAACATGAACTAGGATCATGCATGTGATTACTAACTGGTTTCTGTTTTAGCTTGGAGTACTAGGTGAGCTTTTATGCTTTAGCATACTGCATGCGTGTGAGTGTTGCCATAATTGCATGTTTACCATGAGGCTAGCTGCTTATGTCATATAACTGCTTGAATGCCTGTGGATGAAGGTCGAATTGCTTAAATTGGGATAATGCATTAAAAACCGTGAGTTTAAAGCCCACTAGATAGTGGCAAAATCATCTTTTTCAAAGCCCACTTGAGGGTGGCAAAACCTGCATTTTAGCCTACTTGCGAGTAGCAAATCATTTTCAAAACAAACATGCTATGTTTTGTTCCAATTTAGACGATTTGGTCTATACTCGTTTGCTGTGCGCATAACATAGTAATTCTAGGCTAATAACCGGAATAAGAACACATAACGTTTTCAAAACTGGATATCATGGTTAGTAGAGGCCGATCTTCGGATCGGGCGAGAGGGGGTGCTCATAGCTGACCTTCCCCAATCGTACCCAAGCTCCCGAGCCGAGGCAACTTTGGTGATGACGGACACGTGGCCTTTGGCACCGAGTCAGGGTTTCCTAAATTTCCCCAAAAATAAATATTTAGGTGGCGACTCTGTATCTGGAAAAGTAGTCCATGTTTGGCACTTCTTTTCAAAATCTGTTTCTCAAAACGATTTGCCGGATTTGGACTTTTTGGTTCAGATTAAGAACCGTGACACAAATTGAGTCCGAACTGTAGCGAAGGCCTCACGCGGGCCCGTCTACAGTTTCTGGTGACTCCGCTGGGGACTTTAGAGAGTTTGACTCGAACTCATGATATCCTGTTTTGATTTCATTTATGTGTCTCTTTGCATTGCATGTGCATTGGTGCGCCTAGGACACCGTGTTTGCCATCTGCCATTCCTGAACGGTTTGCCGGAGGCTTGACTTTGTCAAAGCATGCCATAAGGCTGACCAGTTGTGGGCTCTGACAGTATGGGAACACAAACCCCGGTTTTACCGGGGCACCCTTTTCGATCATTCGACCTAGTGCATATCGAAATCCATAGTGACCATTCCAAATTAGGACAGGTTGCTTACCCGATGTTAGGTTGTTTGAAAATTGTTGTGTGCATAGTGGAACCCTAGCTCCTGACAAAATAGGACAGGGAAACCCTACCCCTCTATAGGGGTGTTTTGGCTCTCTTTACTTGCTATGTGCTTTAGAGTGTATCTCTACAGGAACGTACATATCAGTTTCCAAGATTGAGTATTAGGCCCGAGGGCACCAGTATCAGTGTTGTTGACAAATCAGTTATCTGCGGGCATCAAGTACAGTTTTGGAAATGGTGATTTGAGAACAATGATCAGTATCGAGGAACAGTGTGTTCGGCTTACCAACTGTGTGTTATAAATACCCAACTGTGCGTTGTGTGTGTTTATTTTTACGCCGTTATGCTGTCCGATCGTCCGTTTATTTATTTACTTTATTTATCTTTTTACTAGGTAGTCGAGCACAATTGCTTCTGACCCAGTAGATATTCCCCAAGCACTCTGGATTAGAGGTCGTCGGCTCCATCGATCTGAGGATCTGGTAGACGGACAACCAGTGTACCACTCTCTACCCCCGGTTGCTAGATGGAGGGCAGTTAGGCAGAGGATATCAGTTCCGCAGTCAGTACAGAGGGCCTTGTCTACCCCACCCGAGTACAGTAAGGATCAGGGTTCTGTTTCACCCACAGAGAGGGAACATATACCGATAATTCAGTCAGAACAGAACAGCATGGCTAGTTTAAAGGAGATGGTGCGCCAACTCTAGGAAAGCATGAAAGTGATGCAGCAGGATGCTGTCTGACAGGCAGAGTTCGCCAAACAGCAGGCCACGGTTATGAATGAACAAGCAGAGTTAATCATGAGGTTACAGCAGCAAACCGGAGCATCTGCTTCACAGCAAATCCCTCCCCCACTAAGGGTTCCGATACACGAAGAAACACCGAATGCCCGGAATGTCCAAGAGGATACAGACCTTCCAGCGGGGCCAGCTCCGCCCCCGATTCCACCACAACTATCCAAGGCACCCACGCCTGTCAATATACCGGACTCTCCTTTTGAGTTCGAAGTGGACCCCACAGCCTTAAAATTAAGCAAGTTGGAAAAGATGTTTAAGAAGTCCCAGGGAGTCAAGACCATCCCTAACATTGAAGATGGATACACCGACACAGCTGTGACACTGCCTGACAGATTCAAAATGTCGCACATTGATCGATTTGATGGGTCCGGGGACCCCATGGTGCACCTGAGGTTGTTTTCAGATGTCCTAAGGCCAATGGGCCTCACTAGACTGCAGAAGCTGTCTCTATTTGGCCGGACCCTGTCGGGTGTAACAGCCATATGGTATGCCAAATTAGAGGATGACGTCAAGAGGAGCTGGGACGAAATGGCTGAGGCCTTCATCTTGCAGTACTCATACAATACACAAATCGAGATTACGACCCGGGATCTCGAGACAACGAGGCAAGAACCCAAAGAGAGCTTCTCAGAATTCGTGACCAGATGGCGGGCTAAGGCATCGATGATGACCTTAAGGCCCACGGACAAAGATCAGATTCGAATGATTGTGTGCAATCTTCAGCCCAAGTTAATGCAGAAGATGATTGTACTCCCCTTTCCTACCTTTTCTGATTTACATGAAATGGGGGTACAGATTGAGGATGCACTGAAGCAAGGCTTAATTGATATTAACCGGGAGCAACCCCGCAGAACTTTCAATCGTAACACTAATGCAGGCCCGAGTGGTGCTACAACTACCAGGACCTCCGAAGTGAGTACGGTCACTACCAACCCTCCTCCAAGAACTATGGCGGCCGCACCATTCTCCGGTGCATCCGGAAGCAACCCACAAACAGCCAAATACCCACCCAAAAACACCAGAACCTTTGCTCCGCTTTATATGCCCCTGTCCAAAGCTTTGGGGGTTTTAATCAGAAAAGGGCATCTGAAGCCCCTAGAGCCGCGGCCCTTACCAGAAAGACTCCCCGCTACCCACAACCCAGCCAAATATTGTGCATTTCACCAACAGCACGGTCATGACACCGACCTGTGCTTCCGATTACGTCATGAGATTCAAGATCTCATCGATAACGGGGTGATTTTGCCTCCCGAGAAACCCAACGTTACTACAAACCCTCTCCCCACACATAACCAAGCTCCACCACCCAAAAGAGTCAACTTCATCCAAACTGGGGTCATGCCTTACGATCCTAGCATCTATATCACTCCTTCCCACCTACCTAAGCCGGAAGTGTTCCTTCCCGATTGCACCGATTTGTGCATGATGGACACCTCCATAACCCAACATAAGCCAGCGGTGATGACAGTCGAGGACAGGAGAGAGAAGATTCCAAAGGAGAATGGGGTTGTTGAGCCAGAGTCTGCGGAATCTGGGAGTAGTGTTGAGAAAGCTTATAGCCCAGGTGACTACATTTAGTCAATAGGCCAGGATAGGCCAGATATGGAACTACCAACAGAGGGGGAGCTGTGTGTAATCCAGGGGGACGGTCTGGGACAGGAAACGGATGATTTAACGGCTGTGGAAGAGGACCTTGCCAAGCTCCAATTTTACAGTAATCAAGATCCAGGGGACTCAGCCATCAACTGGTTCGATTATGAGGAACCAACAGAGGCTACGGGATGGTTGGACGATCAACCTGATGTGGTAGAAGAGTTTCAGCCACAACAAGGCCCGGCAGGGGCAAGAATGTCAGTGACAGCCGGAAGGGTTGGAGAACAGAGTGCATCGCCGGAGAGTGCCGGTGTCAAGAATTTCGCTCGGGATTGGAGCATTTCGAGTACGGGGATTATTGAACAGTCGGCTGCATTGACACCGTCGGAACAGGAAAGATTCAAAGATTCTGAGAGAATCAAGAAGGCAAAAGCCCATGTGGGGACTGAGACTGCTGTGAGCACAGGAATGGAGAATGCCGCGAGCATAGGGATAGAAGGTACTGTGAGTATGAAAACAGTCATGCTAGAGCCGGACAGGTGCCTGTCGGCTGCAGATGGAATGTGGTGGGAGGATGATGATCTATGTCTTGCCCACACAGATGAAGATTGGGGGAGTGACCAACTAGATTGTACCTGGTATATCGGCGAAGTCGATCACATGACTAGGAGTGGACAGTATTTCAAGCCTCCACACCTAGATCAACCAGAGGCGTCTGGAAAAGATAGGGAGGCAGAGAAGCAAAAAGAAAAGCAACTCGAGGATGAGGCCGTATTGAGACAATTGAAAAAGATACAAGCAGACATCTCCATCTGGGGGCTGCTTATGGCTTCTCGAGTACATAGACAGGCTGTCCTTTCAGCCATGGACAAGGCCAAACTCTCAATAGAGACTACGTCGGAGCAGTTGGTTGGATGGGTTCTTTCGGGAGGAGCTACCCCGATGCTGACATTTTCCGACAAGGAATTACCACCCGAGGAAGGAAACCATAACAAGCCACTCTACATCTCTGTGGAGTGTAGGAATAAATGGATACCGGTGGTCCTTGTCGACACAGGGTCCGCCATCAACGTCTGTCCGGCAAGGACAGCCTATGCGATCGGTTTGAAAATCGCAGACTTTGTGCCAACAACCCAGGTGATTCGAGCGTATGACAACACAAGCCGGGAAGTAATGGGAACAGTTAAGATTCAAACAAAGGTTGGGCCGGGACAGCATGAGATAGATTTCCATGTCTTGGAGGTTCCTGCAACTTTCAACCTGCTTTTGGGGCGGCCGTGGCTGCATCAAGTCAAGGCAGTCTCTTCTACCTTGCATCAAATGGTGAAATACCCCTATGGAAAGGGAGTAGCCATTGTTTTGGGGAATTCATCGATCCATCCACCGCCGGAAGTATCTACGCCAGTTTTGGAAATTGAGCACGGCATGGAGGACGTGTTTGTGTCAGGTTTCACCCTTGCTGAGGCTCGGGTTGTACAAGACATCATGGCTGCTAACGAGGGGGTATATGTCAGTGCCCAAGCGGTATACCTCATGAACAAGCTTCAACATATCCCTGGGATGGGGTTAGGAAGGAGCGGCCGGAAGGGCGTCGCAACATTGGCCGAAGTGCCACATAACCCACATACCTTTGGCTTGGGTTATCTACCCACCAAAGAGGACTGGGAAAGGAAAGGAAAGGAAATGGCCGGAAGAGCCAGAGCAAAGCAGGCTGGGAAGCCTTTTGAGTTAATGCATAGGCCCATTCAGGGTACCCTAAACGGACGCTTCGTCCGGGAGGGGAAGGATTTTCCGTTCTGTGGCTTCCCAGAGCCGTGGCTGAATGCGAAGAGGAAGCGCGTACTGGGGTTTGAGATTTTCTTTGACCTGCAGCTACCTAAGGATGACGTTGCCGAAGGGCAGACAGATCTATCAGCTGAGGTTGGGCAGAGTAAGGAAGCGCAGTCTGAGGACGCTGAAAATGAAATGGGGGTAGCGCTGGCATGTCTACTTTCAGATCCTCCGATCGAACAGAAGTGCTTGGGGGATAACTTCTCGGTATGCATGATCGGGAATGAAACGGCTGCGGGCCTACCATCAACTATTTTGGATGCATCCATCGCACCCTCTCTCGTTTGGCAATACGAAGAGGGATTTTTATCAAGCAGCACCGGGTCAGGTAGTGAGCCGGAATCTGATTCCACCGAGTCTTGTGAGTCGGAATCAGGTTCCAGCTCAACTGAGTCTGAGTTCGGTATTCCTGGGGGTGATAACCTGGATGCCACAGTCCTGTCTAGGTCGTCTTTTTCTTTCTCTTTTGAGTCTGTTGTAACAGAAGAATCGGACGACTTGGAAGTATTTAATGAGAATGATGTGGATGTGGTTTCTGAGTATTTTTCTGTGCCTTTGATTTATTACTTAAATCAGGATTTTCAAAATTTTGATGAAAACGATGAGGAAGAAATTCCTCCGATTTTGCAACGATTAATTGATCAAGAGCAGGAAAGATTTGTTAAACCCTTAATGGATGAAATCACTACTGTGAATGTCGGTACTGAGAAGGACCCGCAACTGGTCCAGATCGGGTCCACGTTGTCTTCGGAGGAACGCGAGCGCTTAGTCGCTTTATTAAAAGATTTCAAAGACGTTTTCGCGTGGTCCTACGAAGACATGCCTGGAATCGATCCTGAGATTGTACAGCACCGGATCCCTCTTGACCCCGAGGCCCGACCTGTCAAACAGAAACTTAGGCGGATCCGCCCGGACTGGGCTCTCAAAATTAAGGAAGAGGTCACCAAGCAAATCGACGCAGGCTTCCTGTTAGTATCCGAATACCCGACTTGGTTGGCCAACATTGTTCCAGTGCCGAAGAAGGATGGCAAGATTCGAGTATGCGTGGATTTCAGGGATTTGAACAGAGCTAGTCCGAAGAACGAATTTCCCTTGCCATATATTGATGAGTTGGTGGATTTTACAGCGGGGCATGCTTTGCTCTCGTTTATGGATGGTTTCTCAGGCTACAATCAGATAGTGATGGCCCCCGAAGACCGAGAGAAGACTGCTTTCACCACCCCGTGGGGGACATACTGTTACAGAGTGATGCCGTTTGGGTTAAAGAATGCCGGAGCTACATATCAACGGGCCGCGACCACGATATTGCATGACATGATCCACAAAGAGGTGGAGGTGTACGTGGACGATATGATTGTCAAGGCCAAAGAAAGGGAGGGCCACTACACCGGCTTGCAAAAGTTCTTTCAAAGGATCAGAGAATTCCGGTTGCGGTTGAATCCTCAGAAGTGTACGTTCGGTGTAACGGCAGGAAAAATGCTAGGGTTTCTGATTACACAAAGGGGCATCGAAGTCAACCCTTCCAAAATCAAGGCCATCTTAGAAATGCCACCACCAAGGACTGAAAAGGAGGTGCGAGGCTTTCTGGGTAAAGTGCAATTCATAAGACGGTTTATCTCAAAATTAACCTTGACTTGTGAACCACTTTTTGGTCTCCTGAAGAAATGAAGGAAATTCCAATGGGATGGCCGATGCCAAGCTGCTTTTGAACAGATCAAAGAATATTTACAGAACCCGCCCGTGTTGTCGCCGCCGGAGCAGGGGAGACCATTGATATTGTATCTTTCAGTGACTGAGACCACGATGGGTTGCATGCTTGCACAAGAATCAGAGGACAAAGTGGAGAGAGCCATCTACTATCTAAGCAAGAAAATGCTAGAGTATGAGACTCGCTACACACCGTTGGAGAAGGCCTGCTTGCCCTTAGTATGGGCTACCAGAAAGCTGTGGCACTACCTGTTAGCTCACTCCGTAATGTTGGTTTCATGACTCGATCCCATCAAATACCTTTTCGAGAAATCGGCACTTACGGGTAGGCTAGCTCGTTGGCTGCTGTTGCTCTCTGAATTCGATCTGAAATATGTAACACGCAAGTCAGTCAAGGAAAGAGCAATAGCAGAATTCTTAGCCGATCATCCAGTCAAATGAGGTGAAGCAGTTGAGTACTTATTCCCAGATGAAGCCATTTTGCACATCGACGACGAATATTGGACGATGTACTTTGACGGAGCGTCAAATCAATACGGGTATGGGATAGGAGTGTTGCTGATAGCACCCGATAATTCTCGTATCCCTCTAGCCTTCAAGCTCCGGTTCAAAGTCTCGAACAACGAAGCAGAATATGAGGCATGTATTGCCGGTTTAGAAGCAGCTCTGGAACTAGGGGCAAGACGGTTAGACGTCATCGGGGATTCGAACCTTGTTGTGTCTCACGTAAAAGGAGACTAGAAAGTCAAAGAAGAAAAAATGTTAATTTACCACCAGACCTTGGACTTGTTAATTCCTCGGTTTGAGAAGCTAACTTTCACTCACCTAGTAAGAGAGAACAACAGGTTCGCAGATTCGCTAGCAACTCTATCTTCCATAATAGACATCCCGTCTGGAGTTCGGATGCGTCCGGTTATTATTGATCAGAAGTTTGTGCTGGCACATGAATCAATTGCCGCCATAGACGAAGTTCAGGACGAAAACCCCTGGTATTACGACATTTGGAACTTCTTGGAGAAAGAGACGCATCCACCAGGGGCGAATGCCAAGGATAAGAGGGCGATCAGAAGAATGGCCGTTCAGTTCATCATCTGTGGGGGTAAGCTGTATAAGAGAGGCCATCTGGGAATGCACAAGCTATGTGTCGAAGCCGAAGAATCGAAGCGCCTGATGGAGGCCATCCATGGAGGAGAGTGCGGTGCACACATGAACGGAGTAATGCTAGCACGGAAGATCCTCAGACAGGGTTACTACTGGTCCACCATGGAGGAGGATTGCATCAGTTTTGTTCGGCGATGCCACAAATGTCAGATCCATGCAAACCGCATGAATATCCCGCCGTCGAAGCTGTACAACATGACTTCACCATGGCCATTTTCAGTTTGGGGAATTGATGTGATCGGGGTTGTCACTCCGAAGGAATCGAATGGGCATGAGTTCATCCTAGTCGCGATAGATTACTTTACAAAGTGGGTCGAGGCCCAATCATATGTCGTGTTGAAGGCGTCGCACGTTGCAAAGTTTATCAGAAACAACATCATCTACCGCTACGGGGTCCCAAACGAGATTATTTCGGATAACGGTTCCCACTTCAAGAAGGAGGTGATTGACTTGTTGGAAAAATACAACGTTATTTCGGATAACGGCCTCTACTAACCATGATATCCAGTTTTGAAAACGTTATGTGCTCTTATTCCGGTTATTAGCCTAGAATTACTATGTTATGCGCACAGCAAACAAGTATAGACCAAATCGCCTAAATTGGAACAAAACATAGCATGTTTGTTTTGAAAATGGTTTGCTACTCGCAAGTAGGCTAAAATGCAGGTTTTGCCACCCTCAAGTGGGCTTTGGAAAAGATGATTTTGCCACTATCTAGTGGGCTTTAAACTCACAATTTTTAATGCATTATCCCAATTTAAGCAATTCGACCTTCATCCACAGGCATTCAAGCAGTTATATCACATAAGCAGCTAGCCTCATGGTAAACATGCAATTATGGCAACACTCACACGCATGTGGTATGCTAAAGCATAAAAACTCACCTAGTACTCCAAGCTAAAACAGAAACCAGTTAGTAATCACATGCATGATCCTAGTTCATGTTTTGAAATGGCTAATGTAACATATGCAAAGATGCAATCCAAACAAGCTCGGCTATCCTAAACATGGCATGTGAAATGCTGCAAATAACATGTACTCAGTTTGGGATTGAAAATATGATGCAGTTACTATGATGCGCCGAGCCCGGTGCATGCGAAACAGATGAATGAATGCAAACATGCTGTCATGCTGTTATGCTAATTTAAATATGTCCTAGTCTACCATCATAAGCAGGCAAATAAAAGGGAAGAAAGACGTGGGATTGGAAGACATGCACACACGCACCCACACTTCTTACAAATTTGCCCTCGCTCGAAGGGACCAAAAGAATAATACAATCCGAATAATGAATTACCTATCCTAGCTAATTAATTATTACAGACCCTCTAATTTAACAAATTAAATGCAGAATAGAGATGGCCGTAGCTCTACCTCGGGATACGCAAATGATGCATGCTCGATCCATCTTGCCCGGAAACCTGTACCATGCCACTGCTGCCTCTGTTAATGCTGCCCTGCTCCTCTGAAAATTGCCAAAGTCTTGGAATATGTTCTCTGCACACTGTAGAACACCATCGGCTAAGGGAAATAACCACCGGCCATGGGAAATTTCCATCGGCTTCTTTCAAGTCTATCGGCCACATATTCTTTGCCGGTCGGCACTAAACACTGCCGATCGGCCACAAATTCCTGCTGGAACCTGCAGTTGACAGCAGCAGAGGGCGAAGCAATACATGGCATGGAATTTTGAGCAAATATGAGCTTGGTCACACTCCCAATCATGCAAGAGACTCAAGGGAGCGTGACCCTCGACCTTCGGGCCATCAATTGTGTATTTTTGATGCATGACGGCCTAAGAGGCTGAGGTTGCAATTCAATGTAAAATGCATGCAAACAAAACACATGAATACCAACATCCTATCATGTTGGAGTCAAGGGGATTGGCGACCGAGGGTTGAGGCGTGTTTTGTCACTTGAAGTACAAACACTCCTCAATCCCCATGCCCGGTTTGACACCCCAAACCAAGCAATGCAATGCATACATACAAACTTGGCTCAAATGCACAACATGAGGTTAAAATACAAAACATGGCAAATGTAATGCAACCTAAACATGAAAACTAAGTTAGTGCATTCTAAATATGCCAAGTATGGTACAATGTATATGAGATGCAACTAGATAAATGCCATGCCAACATGCAAGTATGATACAATGTAAGCATGAGGACCAAAACAATGCAACATGATCATGCAATGGTGGTGCTAAACCATGAAGGGTAGACCTCAGTCCATCCCAGAACAGTGACCAAAAAGTGTCTAAAATGGTGAACAAGCACTCATGCCAACATGCAAGCCAAAGGGGCCCAAAGCTAAGGCACAAACAAGGGGCGTTCTACTACAACCATCATGACCACTCATGGCATGGACTAAGCGACCAAAAACAGATGTTCAATGCAGCAAAATACACCCAAAAACCCGCTGATATGGCAGCCCCAAAATGTCTTAAACATACAAGCATGCACAATGCCCATTTCAAGGCACAAAACTACAACACCTTAAAGCATGGGAAGGGACACAAATGACAATATAAGACCACCTTACATGGACTGAAATATGATCTTAAATAATGCCCAATCATGAGGATAGTCTAAGTTAAGCATGCTAGAAGCCAAAATACTCAAGGCCTACAAGCCAAAATGCAAAGCAACTACATCAAGCATGTCAAACATGACCAAAACAGTGGCCAACAGACCTTAAGCATGACAAATCATGACCGAAAGCTTCAACAAGCTAAGCTAAATCATGCAAGCATGGAAGCCTAAATAGAAGATGCATTTGTATGCAAAATGGAGGGATACAAAACAAGGGTATTATGCATGCAAAAGACCACAAACCCGACCAAAGATAGAGATATATTATGATCAAAAGACACCTAAAAACCTCTGAAATAGGGCCAAAAATCAGTTAAGCATGCATGTTGCCCTTTAAGCCAAAAACAAGGATAAAAGAGAGACAAAGGGGAGAGGGGTGTCCCTCCCCTATGCAAGACCTCAAACCATCTTCTTCACCACTGAAAATCCACTGGATTTCAGTGGTGAAAAGAGCAATACAACAAAGTTAAGAAGGCTTAAAGAAAAGGCACCAAAAGAGGCCAAAAGAGGCCTAAGAGGGGGAGTTCGACCCCCAATGCCAAAATGACCTCAATGAGATGTCTTAAGCAGGAAAATATAAGACGTTTTTATGTTATACTCAAAGCTTTAATCAATATGCAAGATAGGTCAAAAGCCAATGCAAGATTGGGGAAACTAAAGTGAATATCTTACCTTTGAAGAACACTTCAAGAACAGTTGGTCCAGCCACACTCTTCTGAGCAAAATCAGTCCAAAATCTCAAAAAACAACCCTCAATGCCTCTCAATTTCGGAGCAAGGTGTAATGGTGTGTGTATTAGTGCAAAAGTAAGGTCAAAATGCACTTTTAGGCCAAGAAAACACACACAATGGAGGAGAGAGAGGGAAATATAGAGAGAGACTGTATGTATAAGTTGTATATGTATATAAGCTCTGGTTTTTATGTTCAAAAAAACTCTAACCCCTACAATGGAAGAAGAGAGGTGATTAAATAGGCAAAGAGAAATGATTTAAGCTTCTCAAAGAAGCTAAATGAAAGGGGCAAAGGGGGCAAGGAGGTCAAGGCTTCTTGAGGAAGCTAATACAGCTGGCCAAGCTTCTTGAGGAAGCTTTGACAAAGGGTCAAGCTTCCTCAAGAGGCTTTGACCAAAAAAGGGGGCAAAAGGGGCAAAACAGCCACTTCATGCACGGGGAGGAGTGTTGGTGCATTCCAGCTGGCACAGCTGGCATGCACCAAGTCTGAAGGGTGCAAAAGGGTCACACCGGCCAGAAAAAAAAGTCACCAGGCAGTGAAAGGTGCCGGTCGGAAAAATATAGTGCCGACCGGCCATTGGTTTCAAGAAACCACTGCCGGTGGCACCAATAAACGGCCGGTGGTGTGAGGGGACAGCCGGTGGGGTGTGGGAATGGCCAACAAGCCATTCCCTACCTCTCAAGGCAAAAACACAAGTGTTTGGTGCAAAACCAGACACTGAAAAGTTGAGTCGAGAGATCCTGAGGCGAGGCGCGCAACCGAGACCTCCGGGAACTCGAGACGAACACAAGCACGGATGATCAATGTGTGTTCCAATGGTGACGTCCAAGCCTTGAGGACGGTCAAAAATGGGGTGTCTACAATTACCCCTCTTTGACAGAACTCAAAAGTCATAACAATGATGGGAGTGAATGTCAAAGCCCAGAGACGACCCATTTTTGACAAGGCCGAAGACTTAGACAGACATGCAAGACAAGCAGGATATGTGCCCGAAGGCAGGGGCAAAATGCAAGACAATGCACAAAGCCGAACATAACTTATGATTATGCAAAGAAAGCTGTAACGAAGTATATCATGCTACAGTTTTAAGCTAGCATACACCAAACTACACTATAATGCAAAAAGGATGTAAGAGAATTACGTAATTCTCGATACGTCTCACTCGGAGTATACTACACCTGTCCGGTTTGTCGGGTTGTACCAGCCTTAAATGAACTGTACATACAATATCGTGCCTGCAAAGAAAACAAACTTAACAGGTACAATATCGTTAGCAACACGCATATTAATGTACTTGAAATGCGTGACAACGCAAAGCAAGTGGGAAGCATAACAATGCTGTGAAGGCACAGGCATGTAAGTGGAGCACGCGGTCTACGCAGGCAACGAAACTGATCATAAGCATGCGGTCTACGCAAGCAATGAAATTGGTTTCAAATGTGCGGTCTACGCAAGTAGAACATGCGGTCTACGCAGGTAATGAATTTGAACACAGGAATGTGGTCCACGCAAGCAAAACATGTGGTCTACGCAAGTAAAACATGCGGTCTACGCAAGCAAAACATGCGGTCTACGCAAGTAATGGAATTGATTACAAACATGCGGTCTACGCAAGCAACGTAATTAATCATAAGCGTGCGGTCTACGCAAGTAATGAATTTGAACATAAAAATGCGGTCCACGCAAGCAGAACATGCGGTCTACGCAGGCAGAACATGCGGTCTACGCAAGCAAAAACATGCGGTCTACGCAAGTAATGAAATTGATTACAAACATGCGGTCTACGCAAGTAGCGTAATTAATTATAAACATGCGGTCTACGCAAGCAAAACATGCGGTCTACGCAAGTAAATGAAATTGATTACAAACATGCGGTCTACGCAAGTAAAGTAATTAACTATAAACATGCGGTCTACGCAAGCAAAACATGCGGTCTACACAAGTAATGAGATTGATTACAAACATGCGGTCTACGCAAGTAACGTAATTAATTATAAACATGCGGTCTACGCAAGCAAAACATGCGGTCTACGCAAGTAATGAAATTGATTACAAATATGTGGTCTACACAAGTAGTGTGTATGAGAAGAGTTGAATGTACACATGTAAGTAAAAACATGTTATTCACGATGCTGGAATGTAAAGTACTGTAACATAGCATAATTGAAACGATTTGTGGAATCCACAAGACATGAAAAGGATACGGGAAGGCACGTTCTTCGTACGTACCGATCATCGCTCGTAGAAGTTGTGGCCTAAGGTCAACTCGAAGGTTCACGTTTCAAAAGTGTGCTTTCCCGTATTGTCTCGAGTGATGAAGGTGCCAAACCATGTAGTTGACCCGAACAAAGGTGCGGGAGGTGCGTTGACCGCCAGGGGAGTTTTACTGGTATCAATTCCGACACTTTGCTACCCTACCATTCTATGCTTTACTTTCCTTTTTACTGGTAGTTTAAGCACATTGCACCGCCTCAGGCAGGTTTTATTCTTTCTCAAAATTACATATTTTGCAAAACACGTGATGGGAATGAAACGACCATTTTGTTCAAAAGATGTTGCATTTGTAAATTTTCTATGCATCGCATCGCAAGGTACCACACCACAATGTGAACGAAATTGAACCTGTTTTGAACATTGAGTACTTGCATCGTAATAATCAGGTAGTAGATCGACTTACAACTCGATAAGCAAAACAAAAGCATGATATAACCAATCAAGTGTGAGTACAACTTGATAAACAAATCAAGGACTTAAAGAGAGTGAAATACAACTCGATGAGCAAATGTACAATAACTCGATAAGCAGACAGGTGTGACTCCGCAAGAATCGATCACCGGGGGGGGAATTGGAGGTGGTGGAGTTCCCCAATCCCTAGCATAAACAGCTCAGGGAACAAGGAGGAAGACCATCGGCCAGGGGTAGAGGCCATCGGCCACAATAAATGGCCATCGGCCAGAAGTTTGTTCAGTCGGCAAAAAGTGATGGCCGGTCGGCACAATATTTGGTCGGCCGGCTATAAATGAAGGAATCACCAGAATGTTGACACCTGTCCTCCACCCAACCTTATCTCCTACAAAAGACCTCAGCTTCGTAGTTTTTCTCAATTCCACACTGATTTTCTCTAATGAAAGAGTTTCTTGCTCAAAATCTCACAGCTTGGATTGCTAGCTTGGATGGCTCGGAAAAGTTGAATTTTCGGGGTTTCGACATAAATGCACTATTCACTCTAGGTCGTACCCCGTTGCACCTTCCGTTTCTCCATGCCGCGGCGAGGTTTTGGAATCTAGTGGCGCATGTCTTTAACTTTTCTGGGCAAGAGATATGTCCTACCTTTGAAGATTTCCGAGCCTTAATGGAGTCCGAGCGCGACGAAGAGCTCCTGCCCCAACTTAATTTTGGCCATGCCCAATCCTTAGGGCAAATGTTTGGACTCACTATACGTGACGCTCGGTCTCTGATTTGTGACGGGATGCTGGATATTCCGAGTTTGATCGATCGGTTTTCTGACGCCGGTGATCGCAACAATCATCATTGGCAAGGCTTCCGGCGACACGCCCTCTGTTTGTGCATGCTATCTCATTTTCTATTTGTCTCAGGCTTCGGAGGGTCTAGTGTCCGGCTGACCGAGGTTGCAGAAGGCTTGAAGGAGGGCAAGAGCTATATTGCCATGACTCTGGCTGAGACGTTGATGGGCTTAGACGCCTTTTATCTTCGTGAGACGACCAGATTAGCAGGGAGTCCACTACTACTACAGGTAATGTTTCCCACCCGATCTCACATATGTATCGCTCACATCACTCGGCCCTCAAGCTCGGTTTTTCTCACAAAAACCCTATTCTCACTTTTCTCTCATCGTACATCTCTCTATTCTTTATTCTCTCATTTTTCATCCCTTCCCAGGTATGGTTGATGGACAAACTGCAGGTTGTGGACTCTTGCCCAGCATATTCAGCTCGCGGCTACTTCTTCCGGCACCGTCTAGTCAATGCCCTTGATGAGGGATGGTGGTTCGCTTGGATGTGCCGCTTGTCCGCAGACCGTATTGCTTGGCGGTGCCATTGGCTCAGCCTTCCGGCAATGAGCTACAACATGTCCCGGCAGATTGGGATTCAATTGATTGGTCTCACTCACTGTGTATTCTACTTCCCATTCCGGATTCGACGCCAATTTGGCCATGATCAAACCTGCCCGCCAGAGGGGATAGAGTATCCTGCTGCATTCCCAGCCCGAGGCGCACAGCTTGCTCGGCAGGCCACCGCGTGGAGGACGAGAGAACTCCTGGCCCCCGCTCCTACTTTCAGTCGCACTTTGTCTGATGAGTGCTTGGATTGGCTCAATGAAGAGGCACAGGAAGGGCCCAGCTTGGTATCAGAGGCCTCGACTAACTCTAGGAGGGGGCGCAGGAACACCTGACTTAATTATGCCCCGGATTTATTGCTTTATTAGTACTTTCAAGTTTTCTTTATGAATGTAATAAAAAGCAACTTCGATTGTATGCAAGAGCAGGAGAACTCTGTTTTGAAATCAATGAAATTGAAGGTTGTGGCACTGAAAATTTTTTACTTTGGTCCAAAAATGGTTTTAGTTGTAAAAAGATTAATTTGAACAAAGTCAACTTTTATTAAAACTTTTCAGAATCATTTTTGATATGGATCAGAACTGGACATGCCTAAGATCTGTCACTGAGATGCACAACCCTAGATCCCTGCAACTGAACCTAAGCCTGAACTACGTAAGGCTTGATTCCCATCTTTGGGATACGTAGGCAACTTCATCCTGAAGTTCAGCCATAAACTTTTCCCCGATCAACTTTGTCCATTCAATCATCTCAGTCATCTTTGTCTATCAGCATCCACTGGAATCTCCAGTGCAGTGCTATTCAGACTAGGGGCAACTTTTCGTTGCTAATGCAATGCCGCGGTACTCTTCAGACTAGGGGCAACATGACAGATCAGGAGCCTCCAAAAGCCTTGGCAATACTGGTTTCATTAGAAGGCTTCTGAAAAGCGATTGTATCATATAGCAGCACACACAGCTGGGGAACTGATTGTGGCTGGTTCTGGATTGAAATTTAATTCACATGAAAGGTTCATTGAGGATTTCTAGGAGTTATTGACAATATGGATCAATTTCAGTTGCCATGTTGGTTTCTGCTGTGTGGCACTATATTGGATCTGGAATGGTGGCTGATCCAATTTATTCTATACACATAAGAATGCTATTGTTTTATTTACAATTTGATAATGATAGTCATTGAATTTGCTAATGTGACCTTTGCTTTTCATGGACATTTTTCATTATTTGTCCAATTTTACCTGACATTATTTCTCTTCTTTTATGGTACAGATAGATGAACTTGTTCACAAAGCTAAATTGTACAGGACAAATTGGCACTTTTTGCATTTTTGGAAGGATTATATATTTTTGTATAGATGTATATAGAAAATATTAGGGCAGACTAGTAGTTATATTTTTGGATACACGACTAGTTATATTTTTGGATGGGTGTGTATAGAAAATATTTGGTAGACAACTAGTTATATTTTTTGGTTGATGTACATGGATAAAAATTTAAAACATAATAACAAGTACTTGTTATGTTTTAAATTTTTATGCTAGATGAAATATATAGTTTGGAATTATTTGTGGATGTAAACTTATAATAGTTGCTGACTTTAATTAAACAGGTTCAGAAATGGTTGATACATGTATTTTGTTGAATGTTAATGATTCAATTTCTTTGTTGGTTTGAATGATTTTTGCAAATTACAGATTATATTGAATAAATTGGATGGATTATTATAAATTACAGGTTTATTTTGTTGGATATTGGCGACCAAAATTTGGTTTTGTTTTTATAGTTTTGGCGACCAATTGATTAGTCGGGAAAGATAAGTTATACTTTTGCCGACTAAATAAAGTAGTTGGCATATCACAAAGCACATTTAGCGACTAAATAATTAGTCATTAAAATTATTAATTTTGGCAACCAAAGGATTTGGTCGCGAATAGGTCTATTCCCGACTAAAGTTTTAGTTGCGCAAACATTTCTTTTGGCGACAAACATGTTTGGTCGTGGAATGTGACAATTGGCGACTAATTATTTTGGTTGTAGAATGTGACAATTGGCGACCAAAATTTTAGGTCGTGAAATGTCACAATTGCCGACCAAAAATTTTGGTCGTAGAATGTTACAATTGGCGACCAAAAATTTTGGTCGTGAAATGTCACAATTGGCGACCAAAAAGAGGTTGGTCGTGGAATGTGACAATTGGCGACTAAGATATTTGGTCGGCAAAATGTGACTTTTCGCGACCAAAATGTTTTAGCGACAAAATGGATTAGTCGCAGTAATGATATATTTAGCGACCAAAAATTTAGTCGGCAAATCCAACTTTTCCCGACCAACCAAAATTTTGGTCGTGAATTACTTTTGCCGACCCTCAATTGGCGACCAAAGTAGCGACCAAAAAAATTAGTCGCGGATAACTTTTGCTGACTAAAAATGGGCTTTTAGCGGCCAATTTTTTTGTTGCCAAAAGTGTTAATTCTTGTAGTGTACTCAGGGGAAAAAAAAATCGAAAGAAAGAAAATCATGAACCTCAAGTGCCCAACTTCCTGCAACCCAAATTGAAGGATAACATCCTTCAAGAAAGGGTCTAGTTTGGCCTGTCTGCCACCAATGGGTCGTGGACCGCCAGCAGCTAGACTTGGAGCGATGCCATCTGTGGGGATATATTTTCTGAGTACCAACACGTGGCTAAGGTGACGCCGACGTGTCAGCCGAGGTGCCACGTATCCTGGTCATGACGCCGAGGTTATCTCGGCGAGCTGAGGTTACCTCCGAAGATATCAGAATCTAAGATAAGCGGATAAGGCACAAGAGTCCTAGAATGGGAGAAAACCTCAGTTTGGATAAAGATGAAACTCTTAGAGAGTTTATCCTAATTCTACTGGGAGTCCAAGATTAGCAGTAATCCTAAGTCCATTAGAGCTAGGCTTCTATTGGGACTAGGATTGAGTTTGCTATAAAAGAGAGGCACCCCCATGGGTCTAAGGTATGCTTTTGATATTCTGTCTAGTGAGTTAAGCACTATTGGTTATCTTTGAGAGATATTGAGTACTGACTTGATCGTCGGAGTGCCCCTGGGTGGACGAGCCACCGCCGGAAACTCTTCTTTCTGTTACAGGTCGTTCGGGCTTAATCTATTTTGTCGGTGTTCTCCAGTTGAGTACTAAGTTGGCAGTGTGGTCGGAAATTGACCCACACAATTTGGCGCCGTCTGTGGGAACGAAAGGAGAATAGATGGTCAGTAACGGATAAAAGGAAAAGATTGGGGACGACACTCCTGCTGAGAGTGGGAGACCTATTGACCTTGATATCACAAGAGACAAATGCAACACAAAAACTCGTGACCAGAATCCCAGAGTGAAAGAGATCAGCCAGATTGGCGACGCACCAAAGAAACCAGATCGAAATGGTTACTATAACGAGGACGACCTCCAGGTTTGGAAAGATAGATGCCTGCGGAGGGATGAAGAGGTAAAAGAGATGGCAAACAAACTGGAAAACCTACAGTCAGTCGTCAATTTCACGATACAAAATAACGTCATGCAGCCACCGTTCCTGCTGCATGACACGCCGATTCCAGCTGCCAATACCCAGAAGGGAGGGCAGAAAACAATCGCCATAGCCCCTCAGCACAACGGGAGCGAGAGACACTCTCACCGAACCCCCAGGGAAGTCGGACGAAGAGAGTCAAGAAGAGAAGAATCACGGAGGACACATCACATAAAGGAGGCAGACCCCAAAGGACATTGGCATGTTCAGGGACAGGCGCTGTGCTTTGACACAACTCATGGAAAAGGATCAAAAAGGGCTCACCACGAGACCGAGAGTAGTGTACCGAAAAGACTGAAGTCGAAAGATAGCCGAGCTCCTGGGCGGAGCAAAGAAGACTTAAGAGATTACCTCAAGAGGAAGCAACAGAATGCCGACGCCGAGGTAACCTTCCCAGATAAGCCGAGGACACCATTCTCGGTATAATTGGACAGGTTTGAGGCACCGAAGAGATTCAGCATGCCGAGGTTTCAAATATACGATGGTAAGTCAAACCCCAACTTCCACATTGGATTATATTTGAACTCAATGGCATTGTATAGTGGGAACGAGCCGTTGCTCTACAAAGTGTTTCCCACATCTTTTGGGGAGATTGCACCAGATTGGTTCCACAAATTACCAAAGGGAAGCGTGAAAAATTGGGAAGGCCTGGCCGAGATGTTCGTGGCCAGGTTCGTGACAAACAAGTTGCAGCCATTAAGGGTGGATGCATTGATGGCTCTAAAAATCAGCAAGGATGAAGGCCTTAGGGCTTATGCAAAAAGATACTATGAGGTGTTCAACCGAATACCCGAATGCAATCATGAGGTGGCGGTCATATCTTTCAAGAACGGCCTGAAAAACAACTATCCACTATGAAAGTCTTTGGCAAAGACATTGCCAAAAAGTATGGAAGAGCTCATGGCAAGAATCGAGAAGTATGCCAGAGCCGAAGAAAACACGTTGGAGGCTAAAGAGATAAAACAAGAGAAAGAAAACAGCTCGCCGAAACGAGGCCGAGGTAACAATGGATCGAGCAAACAAGAGGCAGAATTGAGGGCCACACAAGCAGTAACAACTGTGTTCCGAATCCCAATCCACAAAGTCCTGGTTTAAATTCGGAACCAGCCCTATTTTAGAACGTTGGAAAGGACTCCAGGAGAGTTCAGGGGAAGAAACGTTGGCAGGCACTGTGCCTACCACAATGAAGATGGGCATATAACTCAGGGTTGTAGAGCCCTGAAAACACACTTGGAAGACCTGGTGAGACAAGGACATCTGAGAGACCTTGTCGATGAGACTAGGACAAGGGAAGAACGGGTAAGATTGCCTCAGGCACCAGCAGTCCCACCTCTCCCAGTACAGCAGTCGCAGGCAGGAGGACCTCGGGTAATCAACGTAATCCACTCGAAGGTCAACGAAAACGAAATCCGAGGAGAGACCCAGAAGGTAAAACACCTACAACATGTCTACCAAGTCGGGGAGAAAAGACATCAGGCAGAAGAGTGCCAGGGACCAATGATAACCTTTACTGAAGCCAACCTAGAGATGGTCCAGCATCCGCATAATGATGCCTTGGTAGTATCCCTCCAGGTTGGGAGTGCCAAGTGAAACGCATCCTGATTGACCAAGACAACTCTTGTGACATCATGTACGTCCGATGTTACAAGGAGCTCGGCCTTCACCCAGATGATATGGAACAATCCAACGGCCCAATGGTTGGGTTCAATGGAACGCTGACATGGCCACTGGGAATAGTAAGCTTGGAGGTGCAGGCTGGCACCAGGAAGATCAAGACAGAATTCACCATCATTGACACACCCTCCCCTTACAACATCATCTTGGGAAAGCCATGGCTGCATACGATGGGGGCAGTTCCCTCAACATTACACCAACTATTGTGATTCCCAACAGAGCATGGAATAGAGGAAGTCAGAGACGATCAGTTGCAGGCAAAGAATTTCTCCATAGCAGTAATGAAATCTACCTACAGCATACGAGAGCCAGAAAAGGCAGAAATTGAAGATGAGGACGTGAAAGTCCTAGAAGACGTCGGCAAGGAGCCAGCTGAAAAGAGTGAAGAGGCACTGAAGAAAATCCTCATCCAGGATGGGGATGAAGAACGCTTCTTTCTTCTCGGCTCGGGCTTAGCCGAAGAAGAAGAAAAAGAGTTGGAAGCTTTTTTGAGAGCAAATATTGAGGTGTTTGCTTGGACACCTTATGAAATGCCAGGCATTGACCCCAAGGTCACTTGCCATAAGCTGAACATTGACCGGTCAGCCAAACCTGTAATTCAATGAGCGAGAAGACCGACGTTGGCACGCGTCGAAGCAGTAGAGGATGAAGTAGACAGACTTCTCGAGGCCAGGGCGATGAGAGAAGTTCACTACCCGACATGGCTATCCAATACAGTGGTGGTAAAGAAGAAGAATGGTAAATGGAGAGTCTGCGTAGACGTTACCAGCCTCAACAAAACCTGTCCCAAAGACAGCTTTCCTCTACCCAAGATTGACCAGCTAGTAGATGCCACTTCAGAGCATGGAAGAATGAGCTTCCTAGATGCCTACAGGGGGTACCACCAGATAGCCATGTACCCTCCAGACGAAGAGAAGACTGCGTTCATCACCCCAAAAGGCTTGTACTGTTACAGAGTAATGCCTTTCGGGTTGAAAAACGCAGGAGCAACTTACCAAAGGTTGGTAACCAAAATGTTCAAACACCTGATTGGCCAAACAGTAGAAGTCTACATCGACAACATGGTCGTTAAGACCAACGAGCCTGAGGGTCATCTCACCGATCTAAAAGCAGTCTTTGAAATCCTTAAAACATATCAGCTCCGACTCAATGCATCGAAGTGTGCATTTGGAGTTGGATCTGGTAAGTTTTAGGATACCTGGTGACCAAAAGGGGCATTGAGGCCAGCCCAGATCAGATCAAAGCCATCCTAGAGTTGAAGAGCCCGACATCGGCAAAACAGGTGCAGATGCTAACTGGAAGGGCTGCAGCCCTGAACAGGTTCATAAGCAGAAGTTCAGACAAGTGCAAACATTTCTTTAACTCAATGAAGAAATACAGACTTTCTTTGGACAGAGGAGTGCGAAGAAGCATTAGCCGATCTGAAGAATTACCTGACCACAGCTCTAGTTCTTTCGAATCCAGAACCTGCGGAGGAACTGTTCCTGTACTTGGCAATTTCAGAACATGCGATAAGTGCAGTACTAATCCGAGAAAAAAAATGGGAGCAAAGGGCTGTTTACTATGTAAGCAAAACCCTAGCCGACGCAAAAACGAGGTATCTGCCCTTAGAGAAATTGGCACTGGCTTTACTAATAGCTTCAAAGAAGTTGAACCATTACTTCTAGGCCCATAAAATTGTGGTACTGACAGAACATCCATTGAAGTCCCTATTGCAGCAGGGAGACTTAACAGGAAGAATAGCCAGATGGGCAGTCGCCCTAGGCCAGTATGATCTAGAGTACAGGCTTAGAACAGCAATCAAAGGCCAAGTTCTGGCCGACTTCGTGGCCGAGTTCACGCCAGATTCCATCGTACATCGGGCTCCGTTGAGCCAAGATGAACGATGTCCAGACAAGCAAAGAGAAGCCCAGGCAAAGGTGAAAGAACAAAAAAAAGAAAAAAAACTCAGACCCTGCAGCATTTACATCGGCGACTCCTTTCGACTGTTCATTAATGGGAGTTCAAACCGACAGAGAGCGGGGGTAGGAGTAGTATTGATATCCCCAGATGGGCAGGTACTAGAACAATCAATTCGTTTGGGGTTCAAGGCCTCAAACAATAAAGCAGAGTATGCAGCACTCATTGCAGGACTGAAGCTGGCAGCAGCAGTGCAAGCAGATGAGGTAATAGTTTTTTGTGATTCACAACTGATAGTTAACCAGACAACGGGCAAGTTTGCAGCCCGAGATGAACGAATGTCGGCCTACGTGAAGGAGGTCATCAGGTTGTCAGCCTTGTTTCAGAACTACCGACTACTTCAGGTAAGCCGAGATGATAACAGCCACGCCGATGCGTTGGCCAACTTAGCTAGTGCGGTACAACCTGGAAAAGCAAGGATCATAATGGTCGATTACTTGTCAGCCCAAGCATCGAACCACTGACCACAGAGCGCGAAGTAATGTGTGTAGACATGGAACCAAGCTAGATGGATGCAATTATTGCATTCCTAAAAGAAGGAAAGCTGCCAGATGACCGCAAGGAGGCACACAAGATCAGACTGAAGTCGGCAAGATTCAGTCTGACAGCAGAAGGACATCTCTACAGAAGGTCCTTCACTGGACCCCTTTAAGGTGCGTACACCCTTTACAAGTCGAAGATTTTTTGTATGAAATACATGAAGGAATCTGTGGAAGCCACGCTGGGGGCAGATGACTCGCTCATAGGGCCATCACCCAGGGGTATTGGTGGCCTTACATGCAGAAAGATGCAGAAGCCTCTGTAAAGAAGTGTGAACAATGCCAAAGGTTTGCACCTCTGATACACCAGCTAGCAGCAGACTTAAACCCTATATCCAGTCCTTGGCCATTTGCCCAATGGAGCATGGATCTCGTTGGGCAACTGCCCCAAGCAACTGGACAAAGGAAGTACTTGCTGGTAACAACAGATTACATCACTAAATGGATAGAAGCTGAACCTCTTGCCAAGATCTGAGATGTGGATGTAAAGAACTTCATTTGGAAGAACATTATCACCAAGTTTGGGATTCCAAGAGCAATTGTTGCAGACAATGGAACTCAATTTGACAGTAAGCTAATTAAAAACTTCTGTGCAAAGTTCAAGATCAAGAACTACTTTTCAACCCCAAGCTTTCCACAAAGCAATGGACAAGCAGAAGCATCCAACAAAGTAATTTTGGATAGGATAAAGAAGAGGCTGCAAGCAGCGAAAGGAAAGTGGGTAAACGAATTGCCCAATGTACTCTGGGCATATCGGACTACGCTGAGAAGATCAACAGGGGAATCCCCCTTTGCCATGGCTTATGGCACAGAAGCAGTCATTCCGCTGGAGGTCGGCATCCCTGGGATCAGAACCCAAGGGTTAGAGAACGGGACTAATGATATACTCTTAGCCCGAGATCTAGATCTTCTAGAAGAACAAAGGGAGAAAGCTGCAATTCAGCTCGCAGCATACCAGCAACAGCTTGCCAGAGCTTATAACAAGAAGGTTAACCCAAGGGAATTTCAGATTGGTGACCTCGTCTTAAGAAAAGTCGTCGGCAACAAGAAGGATCCCAGAGAGGGCAAGCTTGGCCCAAATTGGGAAGGACCCTACAGAATCATCTCGATGCTGGGCAATGGGGCATATCGGCTTGAAGATAATGAGGGCAAAGAGTTGCCAAGGCCTTGGAACACTTGCAATTTGAAATTTTTCTATCATTAGAATTCCTTTGTTCTTTTGTCATTTACCGAAGTAGAACTTAGGTTCACATAAGGGGGCAGAGAGAAGCGAAATCATTGTTTAACACTTGTTGAAATTTGTGGACAATTTACAAGTTGAAGTTAAACCGAAATCATTGTTTAACACTTGTTGAAATTTGTAGACAATTTACAAGTTGAAGTTAAACCGAAATCATTGTTTAACACTTGTTGAAATTTGTGGACAATTTACAAGTTAAAGTTAAACCGAGATCATTGTTTAACACTTGTTGAAATTTGTGGACAATTTACAAGTTGAAATTAAACCGAGATCATTGTTTAAACACTTGTTGAAATTTATGGACAATTTAAAAGATTGAAGACTAAGGTTAAACACTTGTTGAAATTTTATATTTACAAGGTGAAACCAAGATTACGCTGAGAAAGGTAGTTAGGTACTTGCCGAGATAAATCATCAGTTTGTACAACCGAGGTGTGTCACCCCGAGGAGGTTGCACAAGGATTGAAGTGTATATTGAAGACATGCCAAAACTTCTAAGTATAGAATTATGCAAGAGCAGTACAGAGAAGACAAAGATACAAGCACTTAGAGAAGGAAAGTTGTATTAATGTTCAGAAAAAGCACGTCGGCCAAGAGCTTACAATCGTTCCCAATAAAATAAAAAGTACAAAAGATAGAAAAAAATAAACATCAAAACTAAGAGTCTTCAGGAGGCTGGGTTTGGACCTCGGAGGATTTCTGAAAAGACATCTCGGCAACCTTTTCGGCCGTAAGTTCAGCGTCGATTTCTTGCAGGGTTTCATCTAAGCTCTTATCGGCAAGAGGAACATCGGATAAAGCTTTCTCGAGAGCAGCATCTTTGTGAACCTCCTCATCCTCCTCATCTTGAGTCAAGTCCAGGACTTGCTCATTTTGAGGAGGAGACTTGGGCCCAGCAGCATCTTTGGACTTCCTTACCAAAACCTCCTCCTCCTCGGACTCAGAGTCATCGTCACCAGATTGAGCTGGAGTTAGTGTTGGAGGGAATGGAAAAGGAATGGCGTCGGCATTTCTCAAAGTCGAGTCCTCAGGGACATTAAGCTTTTTTAGAAGGGACATCCAACCAAGGGTGAAACCCTTGTTGCATGCCTCCTTCACTTGCTTTTCATAGGCCTCTGTGACATCGGCCATGCCCTGGGCATACGCCTTCTTGTCGGCATCCTTGATTTTAGCCTCTTTGGTAGCCAAGGCCTCCTGCAGCTCTTTTTGGGCCTGGGCCATCTTCTCCTCGGCCTCTCTTTTTTGGGACTCAACAACCTTCTTAATGGCCTCAGCAGACTCAAATTTCTCTTCGGCATCGATTTGAGCCTTGATGGCAGCTTCGGCCTGGTCCTCTAACTTCTTCATTCCCGATTGAAGGCTTTTGTTGGCTTTTTGAAGAGTAGAGAACTCCCTCTTCATCTCGACCAACTTCTCCCGATTTTCAAAAGATTGAATAGAGAAAGAATGGGCATGCTGGATAGCCTGAAAAAATACAAGACAAAAGTTATTACAAAATCTTCTAAAGTACAGGAGAGGAAAAATTACCAAGTAAAGATACTTACCTGAACAGATCGCTGGAGCATCAAAGCATAGTTTTCGTACTCACTCAACTCGGCGTTCCGGTCAAGATCGCAAGGAAGAAGTAGAGCAGTACAGAGGGCGACACCAACATTGATATCATTGGCGCTATCACTAGCCATAACAGGCTTATCTTCCAAAGTAATCTCGGGGGTCTAGAGGGCATCAGACTACTTAGACCCCGAGGTCGTTGCAGAAGATGACCTCGGCCTTTTGGATTTGGTGGATTCGGATGGAAGTATTTCAGCGGACCTCTTCGCAGGGACAGAGGCAGTTTTTTCACTTGGAGCCAGTTTTGAAATTGGCAAGGTATCCTCAAAATCGATCTGAGGCACCTTTGCCTTTGGCTGAGCCTTTTTGATTCGTTTTGGCTTTGAAGGAGGCTGGGTTTGTGTTGGCTGGGCGTCAACATCAGTTGGAATGTTAGCCAAGAGATCTTTGGCAACTGGTTTTGGGTGACCCATCTCGGCAGTAGAAACTGTTCGGCGTCGACGGCGGCTGTAGACACCCCATTTTTGACCGAACTTAAGACTCAGACGTCACCGATTGAGCGCTTGGTGATGTTGCATAATGTGCTTGTTCAGAAGTTTCAGAGTTGCGGCCGTGAGCCCTGCCTCTGGACTTTCGAACCCTCTTTTGTACTTTGCCTCGGTTTGCGAACCAGGCTCGGTTTTCTTTGTTTCTTTTCCTGAGGGAAGGGAGAGGTCCCGTAGACCATCTCTCAATGTCCGTAGGCTACATTTGGTGGCCGTAGGCCATTTTTCTCATTTCGGAGTCCGGTTTCCGGTCTTCGGAGCCGTCAGGCCGTGTGCCTCGGTTCGGGACCGCTTAACCGTCTCCTATTGCTCCGGTTTTTGGCATACTTCCTATTTTCTCCCTTTTGAGGGACACTGGGGTCTGAGAAACCCACTTCGTGGCAGAACGCTACTTTTGGTGCTTAACAGCCCATTTTCGGGACCTCGAACTGCGCGTTTTGGTCCCCGAGCATTCGTTTTGCAACGGTTTTCGTTCATTTTTGGCAGGTACCTCTGTTTTATCACCAGGGAGGTCACTGAAGGGTGGGAGGCCAGCAATTGTTGCAACAACCAGTTATACATCCTCCGACGCCCTCCGGCGCCCGTTTTTCACACTTCCGGGCTAATGTTGAACACCTTGGACCCACATTCTTGAACTTTGAACCACATATTTGTGATGTACACACATGGGAGGACCCTAAAAAGTGGTGGCCGGCCATTAATTCAATTTGACCCTTTTGACCCCCTCCTTCCGGGCTAATGTTGAACCCCTTGGACCCACATTCTTGAACTTTTAACCACAGGGTTATGATGTACACACATGGGAGGACCCTAAAAAGTGGTGGCCGGCCATTAATTCAATTTGACCCTTTTGACCCCCTCCTTCCGGGCTAATGTTGAACCCCTTGGACCCACTTTCTTGGACTTTTAACCACAGGGTTGTGTTGTACACACATAGGAGGACACCATCAATTGGTGGCCGGCCAGAAAATCTGATTGACCCTTTTGACCCCTAGCCGGCCGGCTAGGGGGTGTGGCCGGCCGGCCACCTGGAGCAAAAGTAATAGGCCGGCCGAGCTCCTTGCATTGTGCACTTTACAGCTGTGGAGCTTTATCCCCCAGAAAAGATCTTTATCCGGGGGATATTTTGTGGGGGGAAAGTTTGTCTCCTTTTCCCCCACCTTTACACCCCCTTGTTGGCCTATATAGCAAGAAAGCTAGATCATTTGTTGGGGTTAGAAAACTTCACCTTCAAGCCTCCATACACAACTCCATCTCTATACCTCTCATTTCCTTGAAAATCTCTAAGTCCCTAAGCACCATTTCTTCTACACCACCAAGCTCTACCACCACCACCTCATTTCCAGCAACAAGGAAGGCTTCTCAAAGGCCAAAGAAGCTGCAAATTGGTCCAAGAAGCAACAAAAGTCTTAGTCTTCAAGGGTGAGTAACATTTCTTCTCTTTGACCCTTTTTCTTGATCCATTTGCAAACCCCATATGCTTTTTGTTTCAAGCTCCGGCCCTAACTGAAAGGGGCCCTCTTTTGAGCTCATCTTCACTTTTCATTAAGGGCTCAACCCTGTTTGAGCCCTCCATGATACACTTGCTTCATTGATCCTCTTATATGTCATAATCTTGCATGCTATTTTTGGCCCATAAGAAATCTGTTTTTGAGCATGTTGTAAACTGATATTAGGCTTATTTTGAGCCCCTCTTCAACATTGAAGAAGGGATCAACATTGTTTGGTGCCTCCATGTGTCACTTGTAGTTATATCCCTTATTTGGCCCCATTTTTGCATAAATTGGCAGCCCCCTTTGCTTCTGTTTTTGGACCTTGGTCCGAACTGAAAGTAGCCTTATTTTGGCCTATACTTCATGTTTCATTAACATTTTTTTTCTGTTTGGTGATTATTTTGTATACTTCATGTTATAGCACCTTTTGAGCCTCAATCTTGTGCCTTTTTTTTAGCATATTTGTATACTGATTTTGAGGCTGCCATATACTGTAAATATTCATATTTTTGGTCCCTCTTCAGTGTTGTAGAAGGAAATTTTTCAGTTTGGGCTTTGCTTATATCACTTGCTTCATTACCCCTCTCTTGGCCCCTATTCTTGCATGCCATTTTTTCCATACCTATGCTTGCTGTTTGGCCATGTTTATAACTGTGAAAGTGCCTTTTTTGGGACTGTCTAGCTTCTGTCTTTGCATTGCATGTCCATATTGTGCATGTTTGGCATAGCCATAGGCCATTTCGGGTGCCTAAATTCGCATTTCGGGGTAATTCCATGCATTTCATGTCATTTCGCCTCATTTCGGGACTGTTTTCCCCCATATTTTAGTGCTGAAATTCCATTAGAATGATTATCATCCATTCCATGTCATTACATCACATTCTGTCATCGCCTCGGTTTGCGTGCCCGTGTGCACGCATTTCGAGGCACTTCATTTTTATCCGCCGGCATCCTATGTGAGTGTGGCTGAGGCTCACTCATGTTGGTATAAGCCCATATCATGTTTCCATGTCATTACATCGCATTTTGCCATCGCCTCGGTTTGCGTGCCCGTGTGCACGCATTTCGAGGCACTTCATTTTCATCAACCGACATCCTATGTGAGTGTGGCTGAGGCTCACTCATGTTGGTATAAGCCCATATCATGTTTTCATGTCATTACATCGCATTCTGCCAACGCCTCAATTTGCGTGCCCGTGTGCACACATTTCGAGGCACTTCATTTTCATCCGCCGGCATCCTATGTGAGTGTGGCTGAGGCTCCCTCATGTTGGTATAAGTCCATGTTACATTTTCCATGCCATTTTAGTCACTTGCATTGCATATACCATTTTCTCGGTTTGCGTGCCCATGTGCACGCACTTCGAGGCATCTCATTTTCATAGCATTGTGGTGTTGATGAACTAAGTGATATTGACTTTGTTGGATTATATTGTGTTGACTCATAGTGAATTGATTGGTGTTGTACTATGATGAATTATGTTTGAATTATGTGAATTGTGTAGGGTCAGCTACAGGGACGGATCAAGCACCTGAACGCTGTGAGTAGTAGTACTTCGATGTACCTTTAACCGCTTATCGTTATTGATGTTAAATCTTCGTCTTAAGAATTATGTTGACATAAATGTTATGTATGCTATGTGAGAAACACTGTGACATTATGGAAACTTCAAAAGAGTTTGTGAAGTTATGTATGTTATGTGAGAAACATTATGAAATCATGAAAACATCAAAAGAACTCGTGAAGATCAAACCTATGTGGCCAAGGGCCGACTTGTGACTTATGAAGCTATGAGGCCAAGGGCCAAACTTGTGAACTTGTGAATCCAAAGGGCCGAAAGCCGATGTGATAAGTTGTAAATCTATGAAACCCAAAGGCTATTGTGAATGTGTGAACCCCTCAGGCCAAGGGCCGAGCTGTGAAATTGTGAAACCAATAAAGTCATCTATAATATAATGAAAATGTACTTACTTTTCGTTACTAATTATCAGGAATGTCCTGTTAACTTTACGTTAATTATGTCAACTCATGGGAATGATGTAACGGTTACCATTAGGACTCTGTTAATTACAAGGCAAGGCAACTATGTTAACATAAAAGAATGATTAAACAAAGGTGTATGCTATTGATTAATAGAGCACGTAAAGTAAGTCATTTACCCAAAAGAATTTATGTTCATTCTTGAAGAATGGATTCTGAGTAAATATAAGAGTAGCTATGTGTATCCAGATGAATTGAAGTTATTTTGCTATGTTGCTTATGAATTGGAAGTTATCCAGAATCTACGATATAAGTGCAAAGTTTAGCATCATTGTGTGACCCTCATGAGAATGTGAATTAGTCTCTCATTGTTAAGCGTACGATAATGACATGATACAACAAGAAATGCTCTAGTTATGATATGTTCCGTTTGAATTAATGAATGATGTTCAAGCATGTTTCAGGCATGTTTCCAATATGTTACAAGTTCAAGTATGTTCAGGTATGTTTCAAGTATATGTTACAAGTTTAAGTCTGTTACAAGCTTATGTATGCTACAAGTTTATGTTGTTACAAGTTTATGTATGTTACAAGTTCAAAGATGTTACAAGTTCTTTGTATCAAGGGCTTCATGCCAACTTTTCAAGGGCTTTCATGCCATATGTTTCCAAGGCCTTAGTGCCATATGTTACAAGGGCTTTATGCCATATGTTTCAAGGGCCTTAGTGCCATATGTTACAAGGGCTTTATGCCACATGTTTCAAGGGCCTTAGTGCCATATGTTACAAGGGCTTTATGCCACAAGTTTCAAGGGCCTCGTGCCACCATGTTTCAAGGGCCTCGTGCCACCATGTTTCAAGGGCTTATAGCCACCATGTTTATGTTGCAAGATTGAACCTAAGGCCGTTATGTACTCAGCACAGAATCAGACTAACTATGTGAACTCTACATCTTCGTATGCATTACTATGTGTTATGTTTCAAGTTAAGCATCATTTTATTTATGTATTGCTATTCACTGAGCTTGGCTCACTCTGTTTAATGTCTGTTTCTGTAGGTAACCAACCAGGTGGTCAGTCCTAGTCATGACACCCGTTTTGTTTTGTCAACCTTCGTGGGTTCAAGCACTGCACGAAGCCATTTATTTTTGTAAAGTCTATTGAAATGTTAGCTTAATTTTGATTACCCATTTAAGGTTGAAGACGTAGAACTTCAATGATTTTTGTATAAACCCAGTGATGGGGCTGGGTCTATACGTATGTTTGTTTATCACCGATGCTACAAAATATGGTTTGGAGCTTTATCTATTTTCCATGATGAATGTGATGTATAAGAGGTCCTGGCATGTAGATGTAGCTCAATGGAATTTATATGTATAGTTATTTTCTTACTTTATGTTTCCGATGAGGCCCCGTATGTTATTTACAACAAGTTAAGTGTTCGTTTTCGAACGGGTCATGCCCAAACTTTTAGGGGCGGGTTTAGGGTGTGACAAGTGGTATCAGAGCACGAGTTGCTATCTCACACACGACTCCATTGAGCTTTAGGATGTCTAGAAAAGACTTAGGCATCATGCATGACATCCTTAGTGCATATGAAAGGAATTGATAGCAACGATAAGGGTATATGTAATGACGCTAACCGCAATGGTTATTATTCATGTCTGTTATACATTTCTTGTATGTATTGTGATTGATTGCTATGCAGAACATGGTAAGATCTGCAGATGGGATTTAATCAATAAAGTTGCGCAGCGAAAGCGTGGTGAGGGTTTGAACTGGTCGGTAAGACGACTTATATGTAAAGATTAAAATGTATGTTGTCGGTTGTTAGTCATCTTTTTAGCATCTCTCCAAGTGAATGAGTGAATTGATTAAACTCTAAGCATGGGATATTTCTAAGAACAAAGGAAATGCTATGTGTGATACTCTAACTTTAAGCTAGAGTTATGTCTTCCTCACCATGATCAAGTTTAGATCTGTGATTTTGAGAAAGTACTGCATTTGAGTAGTTTGATAAAATATGGTTGCGTACTAATTGAAAGTGTATTGAGTACGATTGACTGTAAGAAGAAGTTAGGCATATAATGACCTCTCTTAGCGAGTGTAATTGGTTTATGGAAACCTGTAAGCTAAACTTTGAACTTTGAAATTTGAAATCTCACTCTACCATTTATAATCTGTTTTGTTATGTGTAAATTGTAATCTGTAATCAATATTTCTCTACGTGATATGTATAAGGAAACAAAAGGCTAAGGTTTATGAAATTGTAGTGTTTTGACTTGGCTAATGGGAAGTACAAACATGTTGAGTTCTGGAAACATGAAATGATGAGAGACATTAGAATTATGGTAGCTGACAATTCATGAAATTATTATGATTAAAATATTTAATGATTAATAACGAACATGGAATTGGTAATCAAGAGTTAGAATGTTGAAATTGCTACCTGGAATGTTAATAAATACAAGTATCATGATTTGTGATCAAATAATGTTCGGTAGAGTTTTATAGAAGTTTAATGATATAGGGAAATTGTGTTTCTTTTGTGGACTACCATTTGACTGAAGGACATAATTTTGCTCTGGTGTGTTTTTATTCTGAACCTAACGTATTGTTATCATAAATCCACCATTATTGATTAAGGATAAAATATTTATATGAGACTTAATTTAAGGTTTGTTCCTTTATTATCATACGGAAAAGAGTGTTTATAAAATAAAAAAAAATAAAAAAAATTATGTGATCCGTGTTATTTAGGAGATGTCATACCATCATTTACATTCGGTACCTTTGTCAAATGATTTTAATGACTGTACTACACAATGTTTAAGGAAATCCATATTTTGGGCTACGACGGGTTTTATAGGAGAAGTATTTTCGGAAATGATAAAATGCTATGAACTTCCGACATGTTATGATATGATAAGCTTTCTGAATAATTTTTCCAAAATGACTAGATATGCTACGGAACTCCGAATGTTCAAGGTATGACAAGTTTTCTGAAAGAGATATCTTGCTATGCATGAACGAGTTCTTCATTTGATAATTGATTGTGGCATGCTTGATAAACGCTTTATGTTGAGCTTCAAGCTATTCTGTCTTATCTGTTATAAGTTGAACCGAAGATTGTTCTGTCAAAGTTTAATTAAGTTTAATGCTATTGGGAATTATTCCATCATCCGATATCTTTGCAAGGTCTAATAAGTTTCTAAGTAATATCTCTGAACAACGTGTTGTATATAATTATGGAGGGTTTAAAGAACTTTATGTATTACGTATGTTTGGAAAATGTTTTTGTCCATGATAGGAACGTTTTACTAAATATGGAACAAGAATATAATACCTTTATAGTAAATGTATTGTGTGCTTAATGTCATGATGTTGATTTTGAGATCTTCTAAACCAGTATGGATTTTAAATGCTTATTACCTTACAACAATTTGGGAAGTATGATCATTAAGGCTTGATCTGTATTTGATTTTATGAACATGTAATTCCTTGATATGAGATTTAAGTTGGTATTTGGAGTCTGTTAGAGATTTGATTTGAACTGATAAGTCTAATGCAGATAATGAGCAAAGAGCCATGAAGTCGTTGATTTAGAACTTGATTGCTATTATGGGTCTAATTGTTGTAAAAAGCATATACCTTTGACACATGATTATGTCGTGAATGTTTCCTTAATCTTGGAGGAATTATGATAATGGGGGTTATTTGTGAACTTAAAAAGTTTGAATTATGTTTGATAGTTTATGAGTTACATGCAAACGAATACTTGAAATGAATTCATTTCTGAATACCCTTAAGCTGTTCTATTATGTGGAAAATATGATTTGTGGAGTAATGAATGAAAATGTTGTGAAGTATTATTATTAATTGGGTTATCAATTAGTTAATGGAGTTGAATTACTTGTGATTTTGGGAGCAAACTCCATCGAAATTAACTATATAGAAGTGTGAATGGCTAAATGATTAAGAAATGTTATATGTCCAGGACAGAACTAGACTTGTGACAAGGCGAATCAAGTTTGGAGGACCAAACTTCTTAAGGTGGGGAGAATGTAATGACCCCAAAATGCATATAGAAAGTCATCCTTATTTAATTAGGGGTTAATGTGTTTTAATTCAACTATATCTATCGGAATTAAAGACTTATCTGCTGAGTTATGGCGACCTTTATTGTATCGGCTTGGAAATTTTTTACCCTCCGCTCAAGCATGGGCTCATTTTTGACATTCGTAATAGTGTATTTGGAATGTTCTTACCTTATTTTGGGGTATTGTTTGAGGTGGTGGTATGATGGTAAAGTAAGATTGGACCAACGAATTTAATTCGAATAATTAACCTACGATCAGCCGTCATTCATTTGTCCTTTTCTTTTTCCACACTTTGAATTTGAATGTGAGGTTAGAACCATTGGAAAGCTTATTTCCGGAGCTTCAATTTGGACACAAGAACGACCTAGAATGGAGTCCCGATGAGAGAGTTATACCCATTTAACATTTTCACATCTGTGCTGGAAGCAGAGCCGCACGTGCGGGGAATAGCGCCGCACGTGCGGTCTGTGCGGGATAGCAGCTCAAAAACGGGATTTTTGGACCATTCCTTGCAATTTCTTTTCCTCTCTTCTTCTCCCCTCTTCCGTGTCCGAAACCCTAGCTTCCAAAACCTTGATTTCCTCCACTTTTATCAACAAATCCTCCATGGATCTTGTATCAAGGATGGAGAACAAGAAAGGGTCAACATTTCCAACCGATTGAATTTCGAAATTGAGGTGGAATCTCATCCAATCTCGCTCCTTTGTTTGTTCTTCGAGGTAGGGGTTCTAAATCTCCTCAATACTTACATCTATGGATAGATTTATGGTGACCTCAGTATATTAATGTAAAAATCTTCATTTTTATCATCTAGGGCATATAATGAGATTTGGGGATTTAGAGTTTGAGATGTTGGAAGTTAAATTGGTGGGTTAAAATGATGAATTGTGAATCCTAGAAGTAGAACCATTGGGAAAATTGGAATTAAAAGTGGTGATTTAAGAAGTGTGAATTTTTGTTAAAAATCCTCATTTTTCTTGAAACCCTAGGTTGATTAATGATGATACCTAATGTTTTGGCCCAAATTGAAAGTAGAATAATGAAATTGAGGTATTGAATTATATGTCTTCAAGTTTAATTAGAATTTGGAAATGTTTGAAAATTATGTTTAAATTTGCGAATGAACTTTGTTATGAATATTGGAATTCATGCTATCATGTGAAGGGAAAATTGGGGAAATAATCTATTAATGGTATGAATGATATGAACTTGGTTTTGGAATGTTGAAATGGGATTCAAGGATTTATTTTGAATTATGTTAAATTACAAATGGTGTTGATGAACTAAGTGATATTGACTTTGTTGGATTATATTGTGTTGACTCATAGTGAATTGATTGGTGTTGTACTATGATGAATTATGTTTGAATTATGTGAATTGTGTAGGGTCAGCTACAGGGACGGATCAAGCACCTGAACGCTGTGAGTAGTAGTACTTTGATGTACCTTTAACCGCTTATCATTATTGATGTTAAATCTTCGTCGTAAGAATTATGTTGACATAAATGTTATGTATGCTATGTGAGAAACACTGTGACATTATGGAAACTTCAAAAGAGTTGTGAAGTTATGTATGTTATGTGAGAAACATTATGAAATCATGAAAACATCAAAAGAACTCGTGAAGATCAAACCTATGTGGCCAAGGGCCGACTTGTGACTTATGAAGCTATGAGGCCAAGGGCCAAACTTGTGAACTTGTGAATCCAAAGGGCCGAAGGCCGATGTGATAAGTTGTAAATCTATGAAACCCAAAGGCTATTGTGAATGTGTGAACCCCTCTGGCCAAGGGCCGAGCTGTGAAATTGTGAAACCAATAAAGTCATCTATAATATAATGAAAATGTACTTACTTTTCGTTACTAATTATCAGGAATGTCCTGTTAACTTTACGTTAATTATGTCAACTCATGGGAATGATGTAACGGTTACCATTAGGACTCTGTTAATTACAAGGCAAGGCAACTATGTTAACATAAAAGAATGATTAAACAAAGGTGTATGCTATTGATTAATAGAGCACGTAAAGTAAGTCATTTACCCAAAAGAATTTATGTTCATTCTTGAAGAATGGATTCTGAGTAAATATAAGAGTAGCTATGTGTATCCAGATGAATTGAAGTTATTTTGCTATGTTGCTTATGAATTGGAAGTTATCCAGAATCTACGATATAAGTGCAAAGTTTAGCATCATTGTGCGACCCTCATGAGAATGTGAATTAGTCTCTCATTGTTAAGCGTACGAAAATGACATGATACAACAAGAAATGCTCTAGTTATGATATGTTCCGTTTGAATTAATGAATGATGTTCAAGCATGTTTTAGGCATGTTTCAGGCATGTTTCCAATATGTTACAAGTTCAAGTATGTTCAGGTATGCTTCAAGTATATGTTACAAGTTTAAGTCTGTTACAAGCTTATGTATGCTACAAGTTTATGTTGTTACAAGTTTATGTATGTTACAAGTTCAAAGATGTTACAAGTTCTTTGTATCAAGGGCTCCATGCCAACTTTTCAAGGGCTTTCATGCCATATGTTTCAAGGGCCTTAGTGCCATATGTTACAAGGGCTTTATGCCATATGTTTCAAGGGCTTTATGCCACATGTTTCAAGGGCCTTAGTGCCATATGTTACAAGGGCTTTATGCCACAAGTTTCAAGGGTCTCGTGCCACCATGTTTCAAGGGCTTATAGCCACCATGTTTATGTTGCAAGATTGAACCTAAGGCCGTTATGTACTCAGCACAGAATCAGACTAACTATGTGAACTCTACATCTTTGTATGCATTGCTATGTGTTATGTTTCAAGTTAAGCATCGTTTTATTTATGTGTTACTATTCACTGAGCTTGGCTCACTCTGTTTAATGTCTGTTTCTGTAGGTAACCAACCAGGTGGTCAGCCCTAGTCATGACACCCGTTTTCTTTTGTCAACCTTCATGGGTTCAGGCACTACACGAAGCCATTTATTTTTGTAAAGTCTATTTAAATGTTAGCTTAATTTTGATTACCCATTTAAGGTTGAAGACGTAGAACTTCAATGATTTTTGTATAAACCCAATGATGGGGCTGGGTCTATACGTATGTTTGTTTATCACCGATGCTACAAAATATGGTTTGGAGCTTTATCTATTTTCCATGATGAATGTGATGTATAAGAGGTCCTGGCATGTAGATGTAGCTCAATGGAATTTATATGTATAGTTATTTTCTTACTTTATGCTTCCGATGAGGCCCGTATGTTATTTACAACAGGTTAAGTGTTCGTTTTCGAACGGGTCATGCCCAAACTTTTAGGGGCGGGTTTGGGGTGTGACAAGAAGACTTCAGTGTGGGTAAAGATGAAACTCTAAGAGAGTTTATCCTAATTCTACTGGGAGTCTGTAGACACCCCATTTTTGACCGACCTTAAGACTCAGACGTCACCGATTGAGCGCTTGGTGATGTTGCATAATGTGCTCGTTCAGAAGTTTCAGAGTCGCGGCCGTGAGCCCTGCCTCCGGATTTCCGAACCCTCTTCTGTGCCTTGTCTCGGTTTGCGAACCAGACTCGGTTTTCTCTATTTCTTTCCCCAAGGGGAGGGAGAGGTCCCGTAGACCATCTCTCAGTGGCCGTGGGCTACATTTTGTGGCCGCAGGCCATTTTGCCCATTTCGGAGTCCGGTTTCCGATTTTCGGGATCGTTGGCCGTGTGCCTTGGTTCGGGACCGCTTAACCATCTCCATTTGCTCTGATTTTTGGCATACTTCCTATTTTCTCCCTTTTGAGGGACACTGGGGTCTGAGAAACCCACTTCGTGGCCGAATGCCACTTTCGGTGCTTAGCAGCCCATTTTCGGGACCCCGAACTGCGTGTTTTGGCCCCCGAGGGTTCGTTTTGCATCGGTTTTTGTTCATTTTTGGCAAGTGGCTCTGTTTCATCACCGGGAAGGTCACTGGAGGGTGGGAGGCCAGCAATTATCTTGGCAACCAGTTATATTCCATTTTCGCCCTCCGACACCCGTTTTTCGCACTTCCGAGCCAATGTTGAACACCTTGGAGCCACTTTCTTCACCCCCAAACCACATATTTGTGATGTACACACATGGGAGGACCCTAAAAGTTCATGGCCGGCCACTAATGTTGCTTGACCCTTTTGAACCCCTCCTTCCGGACCAATGTTGAACAACCTGGGCCATTTTTCTTGAACTTTGAACCACATATTTGTGTTGTACACACATGGGAGGACCCTAAAAGTTCATGGCCGGCCACTAATTCTATTTGACCCTTTTGAACCCCTCTTGAAAATGGCTTGTTCTCTCTCCTGTTTTAGAGTTTCCGAATTTGAACCACAGGGTTGTGAAGAGGAGACCTGAGAGGCCACCTTTTTGTGGTGGTCGGCCACTAATTGAAGTTGACCTTTTTGACCCCTACCCGGCCGGCTAGGGGGGGTGGCCGGCCGGCCACCTGCAGCAAAAGTAAGGGGCCGGCCATGTTCCTCACGCTTGGTACTTTACAGCTGTGCAGCTGTTTCCCCCAGAAAATATCCCAATCCGGGGGATATTTTGTGGGGGAAAGCTTGCCTCCTTTTTCCCCCACCTTTACACCCTCTTTTTGTTCCATATAACCAGCTGCCAACATGCATTATGGGGGTTGGAACAAAATTGCTTTGAGGCTTTACATACAACTCTCCCTCTATCTCTCTCATTTTCTCAAAAACTTCCAAGTTTTGGCCTCATTTCTTCATCATCATCAAGCTCTACCACCACCCCTCCATTCCAGCAGCAAGGGGACGAATTCCAGCAGCTTAGAGTCATCAAAGTTGGTCCAAGAAGCAACAAAAGCATTGGTCTTCAAGGGTAAGTTCACTTTCCCTCTTTTCTAGCTCATTTTTGCAACATTTGTAAGCCATACATGCTTATTGATTTGAGCTCCGACCAAAACTGAAAAGGTCATTTTTTTGAGCTCATTTTCTTGTTTCATTAAGGGCTCAACCCGGTTTGAGCCCTCCATATTGCACTTGCTTCAATATCCTCCTTGAATGCCATTTTCTTGCATGCTTTGGCAGCCCATTATGCTTCCATTTTTGGATGATTTACAGGCCTAGAGATGGTCTTATTTTGACCTTATTAACATGTTTCATTAAGGGTCTTTGGCCATTTGTGGAATATTTTGCATACTTCATGTTATAGCCTCCTTTGAGCCTCATTTTGCATTGCATTTCTAGCATGTTTTTATATTATTTTGGAGTTTTTACAGTTCTGAAAATATGCTTATTTTTGGTCCCTATTCAATGTTGTAGAAGGTAATTTTTCAGTTTGGGCTTTGTATATACCACTTGCCTCTTTGGCCACCTTTTGGTCCATTTTCTTGCGTAAGAACTTAGCCTTATCTATGTTTATTTTTGAGGATTTTACAGTTCTGTGAAAGTGCTTATTTTTGGTCCCTCTTCAATGTTGTTGAAGGGTCCTAACCCATTTGGAGTTTGCAGCTGTGAGTTGCTTCATAATCTCATGTTTAGGGCCATTTTCGCATGCTAATTTTGCCCTATCTTTGCTTGCTGTTTGGCCTTGTTTTGTACTAGAAAAATGCTAATTTTGGGACTGCCTTGCTTCTGTATTTTCATTGCATATCCATATTGTGTATGTTTGGTATAGCTATAGGCCATTTCGAGTCCCAAAATTCATGTTTCGGGACTATTCCTCGCATCGGGTGTGTTTTCGCTTCATTTTGGGGCTGTTTTCCCCCTCATTTTGCTGCTGAAATCCCATTGGCATGTTTGCATATCATTTCCATGCCATTGCATTGCATATGCCATTGCCTCAGTTTGCGTGCCCGTGTGCACGCATTTCGAGGCACTTCATTTTTATCCATCGGCTTCTTATGTGAGTGTGGCTGAGGCTCTCTCATGTTAGCATAAGTCCATGTTGCATTCCATATGCCATTTTAGCCATTGCATTGCATATGCCATTGCCTCGATTTGCGTGCCCGTGTGCACGCATTTTGAGGCACTTCATTTTCATTCAACGGCATCCTATGTGAGTGCGGCTGAGGCTCTCTCATGTTAGTGTAAGCCCATATTACATTCCCATGTCATTTGCATTGCATTCTGTCATTTTCTCGGTTTGCGTGCCTGTGTGCACGCATTTCGAGACATCTCATTTTCATAGCATTGTGCATGCTAGGCTGTATCTTAGTTGCATTCATGCATATCATGCATATTGCATCGTGTCCGGGATAGGAGTTAACCCGGGCACGGGAAACGAGGTACGTTTCGTACTCCGAGTAACGGAACATGTCTCAATTCCCCAGTCACCGACACTCCGGATTACCCATGATGGAGTTAGGTTTTGTTGTGTCTTCATGTGCATTCATTCTACATTGAATTGTGCAATTCAGCTCCTCGGCCATCATGCATTGATATGCGTAATTGGTGGCACGAGGATCGAGGCATGCATATATTTGTGAAAATACATTGCTATGCCCCTTTCCTGCTCTCTGTTGCAGCAAATCAAGAATCAGCGGTCTTCCGAGGCTTGGCGCGCATTTTAAGAAAAGGTGTAAACAGAGGCTAGTTGGGGCATCCCAGTGGATTTTCGTGCAAGACAGCCCAGACATGCATCATTCATCAGGAACAAGGCAGTCCCTGGCTTGCACGCCAGTTTTATAGCTTTCTTAGTTAATTTGATTAATTAATTAGGAATTTGTATATTATTTGAACTGTAATATTCTTTTATTTGGGACTGTATATTTATTCGGACCCTCTGTGCGAGGGCATAACTGTAATAAGTGTGCGTGTGTGTGTTGTATGTCTTCCAACCCCACGTCTTTCTCCCTTTTATTTATCCGCTTATGGTGGTTAGATTAGGGCATATTTCAATTAGCATACAGTATGATAGCGTGTTTGCATCATTCATCTGTTTTGCATGCACCGGGCTCGGCGCATCACACTAACTGCATTGTACTTTCAATTCCAAATTGAATACATGTTAGTTGTAGCATTCCATATGCCATGTTTAGAATAGCCGAGCCTGCTATAGTTGCATTTTGCATGTGTTGCATTAGGCATTTCTGTATACTTAGGATCATGCATAATTTCTAATACAGTTTTTGTTTTTGGCTTGGAGTACTCGGTAAGCTTTATGCTTTAGCATCCTTGCATGCGTGTGAGTGACTGCCATGAATAACATGCTTACCATGAGACTATTTGCTTATGTGATATAACTGCTTTGAATGCCTGTGGGTGAAGGTTGGGTTATCTGAATTGGGACAATTAATCAAATGTTTGTTTTAAGCCCACTAGATAGTGGCAAAATCATGTTTTCTAAGCCCACTCGAGGGTGGCAAATCCACGTCTTAGCCTACTTGCGAGTAGCACCATCAAACCATTTTCAAACAAACAAACATGAAATGTTTTGTTCCAATTCAGGCGACCCGGTCTATACTTGTATGCTGTGAGCATCACATAGTAATCTAGGCTAATAACCGGAATAAGAACACACAATGTTTTCAAAAATAGATATCATGGTTAGTAGAGGCCGATCTTTGATCGGGCGAGCGGGGGTGCTCACGAAGTGACCTTCCCCAATCGTACCCAAGTTCCCGAGCCGAGGCAACTTTGGTGATGACGAACACGTGGCCTTTGGCACCGAGTCAGGGTTTCCTAAATTTCCCATTAAAAAACATTTAGGTGGCGACTCTGTATCTGGCAAAGCAGTCCATGTTTGGCACTTCTTTCAAAAAATCTGTTTTTTCTCAAAACGATTTGCCGGATTTGGACTCTTTGGTTCAGACTTAGAACCGTGACAAATTTGAGAGTCCTGAGCTGTAGTGACCCCAAAATGAACAGAACGGGAGCTCGTTCCTCCCGGGGCGTTCGGGGACGTCTACAGAGTCCAAGATTAGCAGTAATCCTAAGTCCATTAGAGCTGGGCTTCTATTGGGACTAGGATTGAGTTTGCTATAAAAGAGAGGCACCCTCATGGGTCTAAGGTATGCTTTTGATATTCTGTCTAGTGAGTTAAGCACTATTGGTTATCTTTGAGAGATATTGAGTACTGACTTGATCGTCGGAGTGCCCCCGGGTGGACGAGTCACCGCCGGAAACTTTTCTTTCTATTACAGGTCGTTCGAGCTTAATCTATTCTGTCGGTGTTCTCCTGTTGAGTACTAAGTTGACAATGTGGTCGAAAATTGACCCACACACTATCCAAGCCACGTCCCAAGGCACCACTTAAGAAGAACTCTATTTCCAAGTACTCTAAATTTAGTGCAAATTGTATAACATCTACGTTAGAGTCAGGGATGAATTCAGAACAGTAAGAGGTAGGAAGGATGAGGAAAAGGATCACTGATATGATAGCGACGGTGGTAGTAGTAGTGGTGGAAAGAGACAATGCCATGTCTTATGTTTGTTTTTGTGAGGATGTTTGTTTCATGTTGTTCCATTCCATATAACACTTCAACGACGGACCATGAAAACATGCCGAATAATTCTTAATTTAGTGGGGCTCAACTTCACTTAAAAATTAAAAAAAGTTCAGTGACGGTAAATTCGTTGTGACAATTTTGTTCATATATATTTAAAAGGATTGAACTTTTTTTTTGAAGTCTATAATTCGGACAAATTTAAGTGAGATTTTTCATAATAAATTTGTATATTATAGTTTTCGTTTAAAATTTGATTTTTTTTTTACAATACATAAAATTATTAATTAAATTTTTATATTTATAATTTGTTAATATACCTACATATATGATTGATTTTAGTACCTCACTCTTTTAATTTTGTTACATACATATATATTTTTTATAAATTTTTAAAAGCACGTCGTTTCTATTAAAAAATTAAGGCCATATGTGCTTTGAGGATTATTTAACTCATTTTTTGTAGTTTGGTATCAAATTAACAAAATTAAAATATAACTAATATTTTAAAAACTATTAATATAATTAATTAAAAAATACTTGAAGAAAGAAAAAATTAGTAAGCCGTGACGCTTAACTTTATGTTGTATTCCATGTATGATGGACCAACTAAATCTATGGACCATGGTATAAAAAAGGTTATAATTGACTACCCAGCCTAAAAGCTACATAGCTGCATATGGTATTTACTACTTAGCCCCCATTTTTGTGTTAAAATAATTAAGAAATTAAAAATTATTAAAAAATAAATATTTAAATAATTTACAATTTTCGATATAACTAAAAAAAGTCATTTCCAAATACACATATATAGAAATGACTTTTATACGTTTTTTTCATGTATTATTTGGTTGACTAGAATGAAATAAAATGTCAGACAGTAAGTGCAGTATTAAACATAATCATGAGTAGTCATTATAATATTTGTGGTAAGACCAATATAATCTAGTAGCATAATCAGTAGATCACTGGAAATTCGATAAGTCAGGTGTTGTTTAGGAAAGACAGCTTCAAAGCAAAGTAGCTGTTACATACCTGGAAATAATTAACTGCATAAGACCTGTGTACTTAGCAACTCTCCATGCCGCATGTTTATTTATAGCTGGAGTACAGCTTCAAGTTCAACTGAATGAACTACATACTGTAAGATTGTTACACTTGACATTCCCTTTGAGTATATAGGTAATTGTTTTCCCAATCAATATTCCTTCATTGCTATTTCTACACGTCCCCGATTCCTGTACTAAAAATTGAGATAATGGTAAGCATCAACAAGCCCATGAGTCATGATCCATAATATTTAAAACAACAGCAAAGCATAATATGCCATTAATTCTTTTGAGATGCATATGAAAACACAAACCTACATGACATCCCTCCCAACTAACCTCACCATTATCCCAATTATTTAACATTTCTTCTGTCAGGGAATTCTTGTACTTATCTTTCAGGGCAGCCATCACTGGATGACCAACAGTACTACCCAAAGTTAGTACTAGGAGAAACAGTCATGTTAGTACTGGAAGAAACATTTATGTTAGCACTGGAAGAAGCTGCCATGGTAGTACCATTACACTTAGAGGAAAGCCATTGGAAGGCACAGAGACCAGTGGGAATGGAACAACAATCTGTCCACTCCAGGGCTATCTGTTTGGATCAGCAATTGAGTTGCCAGAAACAACCACAGTGGTAAAGAAGGAACATAGAACATCGCTCGGGGAGCTATTTCAGAGGACAAAAATAGCAGAGGAAAATTATGTAGCCAAAAGCGAGAGGGGAGAAAAACGGACAGATAAATCAGCCATACACCTCATGAAAAAGATGCTGAAGAAAAGAATGGTTCATGGTTCTTCTCGGAGCTCCACCACATCGACTGGGGGAAATGTTGACTCTGCTTCATCTGAGACAAAACTGCATAAGGTATGTGTACTTCTAGTTTAGACCTCTATTACATGAACTTGGGTGCAATGCATATCAAAATGCCGGACCCAACAAATCTCAAATTTACTCGGCAAAAAAAGGTTAACTTTTTTTTATATTATTTTTAATATATTATGTGAGACAAAATGGAAACATATAGTGTCAAAAAGGCATTTTACTTATTTTACTTCAGTCATTTGATCTATGTAGTGGTTTCACTATGTGGGACTATTGCAAACTTTCTTAGAGTGTTGAGATGCCATTATACCCTTATAGTGTACTGAATGTGCTTGTTCATCTTTAAGAACTTGTTTAACGTAAGTGTTCTCCAGTTATGGTTACATGCTCTCCAGTTACGGTTGTACTTTGTAGTTGTAATTTAAGCTCATTTACTTGACTATGTTAGTCTTATTTATTGGGGCTGCTATGGTTTTCCATGGGTTTTAATACTTCATTGCAAGCTAGTAATGGAAATTTCAATTTTTCATTTCTTTCAGTGATAGGACAAAATATTATCTGTTGGCATCCTTTGTTCTACACATAAAGCATAGTGAGTCCAAGGATTCCGCTGTAAGCCCAAGAATTTTGCTTTCTGGTCCTGCAGGTGAACAAGACCATCTCCTTGTCCTAGAACATTTTACGATCTCTCTTACTCAAAATAAGTTAGTCTGAGTGGAGAGATTTTTGAGTGATTTTTACCCAAATTTAAATTTGATATAGGTTTCAGTCAAGGGTTGGAGATGCCATTATATCACTGTGTATTCTATATTTAATTTTCATTTTGAGACTAAATAGTTATTGTTTGCCTTTTATTTGTAAATATTTCAGATTTATCATGATATGACAGCTCATTTATCTCACTATTTTGTATAAACGGGCCATAATTTGTATCTAACGGGAAATCAACTAAGGAGTGACTGCAGTGATGTCCCGATCATACAAGCATTGCAGAGTGGTGTTAGTATTTGAACTAGATATCTGGTCGAATTCCACAAAAGATAATGTCAATGTTCTTCATGGAAGGTAATTGTGCTAATTTGCAAATGGCAGTCAATTCTAATATGGGAATTTTGAACCCCCCTAGTTATACTTTAGGATTATATCTCTATGTGACTTTGTATATGATGGTATCTAGAACATTTTTTACAAATGTGCAATTACCAGTATGTGTATACCCAAGGAGTTGAGTTGTTTTTCTTCTTTCTAAGGAAACTCTGGCCAACCTCCCAAGCGTTTAGAAGTTTCTAGGAGCTCAAATGGAGAAGAAGATGAAGAATGGTCGCTGATATCTGAAATGCACTCAAGGTATTTGCACAATTAATATTCAATTGCATTTCTTTTGTAGAACATTAAATATTTGAGATTGGTAGAGCCTCTTAAACTAAGTTGTTGGTTATAGTAAAATTTATGTTAAACTTGCAATTTATGTGGATAAAGTGACATTTTATTTTTACACGCTTCATGTCATGCTAGAGGTATTTAATGTTAAGACATTTGAAGGGGTGTGATCAGTCGGATTTTTTCTTTTGTGAGACTAGAACAATCTCTAAAAATAGTTAGTTTATTCATATGCTTCTAGCGGTTTCTGAATTAATTTGTGTTTTCATTTTTCAGGTTAGAAATTTGTTGGAGAGATGCAAAATATGGTCAAAGAATTCAAGAACTTAATTTTGCAAGTTTTTTCATTTTTTAATATATGTAAGCACAGTGTAAAACTTTTTATTTAATTCCTCTGTATATACTTTTGAATATGAACATATTTAACTTTCATTTATGAAATATATGACGTTATTCCATTCAATATGTGATTGTGATTCAAAGTATAGTATCTAGTGTGTATTACATTCTTGAAATACGCGTATAAAAATAATATTGATTATTCTTCAAATATGTCAAATTCTTTTTTTTATCGCAGGTTTTATTAGTTATTAATCACACTTAAAAGATGTGATCTAAATATTATTCATCACACTTAAAAGATGTGATGAAATCATTTTTAATGACACTTAAAAAGTGTGATTAAAAATGACCCCTTTTAATCACACTCTCAAAGACCATACTTAAAAGATGTGATCTAAATGTTTTTAATCACACTTAAAAGATGTGATCTAAATATTATTAATCACACTTAAAAGATGTGATAAAATCATTTTTAATGACACTTAAAAAGTGTGATTAAAAATGAACCCTTTTAATCACACTCCCAAAGACCACACTTTAATAAAACTTAAAAGGTGTGATTAAAACACATATATCACACCAAAAAAGTGTGATCTTTATCTGTATTTGTAGTAGTGTTGATTGTTTTAGTATCTCTGATTATTTTGGTATCTCTTTGTTTTTGGTATCTTAATTCTTACAACATGATCTTTGAGCTGATTAGTTGTTAATAATGTAAGAGGAAGATCACTTTTCCCAAGGAAGAGTAACTTGAACTTTAGCTCCATATTTATGTTCTTGCTTGGCAACCTTGTTTGATCTATGCACTGTTATGTCTGTTATAGTCTTGAGATAGGTATGCTCTTGCTAAGAAATTAAGAATTAGATCATGCTCAAATGCTTCTCATATGCTCATTAACAATTTGGTCTCTCATTATTATTTTTTGTTTGGGCTTAATTTTCTTTTTTTTTTTCTGCTTTTTAATTTCATTTTTCAGTACTTAAACATAAACACAACAATAAATCAAAATACAAATATTTACATAAAAAAAACACCCTTTAAAAAAAACACCCTTTGTTTTTGGTATTTTTATTTTTTTTTCCGGCCATACACCGATCTTACTTACTCGCCTCTTCCATCGTTTTCTTCCTCTTTTTATTACCTTGGGAGGCCCTTGAAGGCCCTGCCCCCGTGCTTTCGTCGAGAGTGACGACTCCTCGCTGATTATGAAAGGCCAAGAACGACGTTGCTCCAAATCGGGCCATGGAGGTGGTCTTCCGTTTAAGCTCTTTATTTTCATCCTTCAGTGCGCAAATCTCTGCTCGTGCATCCTTGTACATGCGCTGGAGCAACGAGAGTTAGGCATTGACCTGGTGGAGCTCACTCATCCTGTTCTGCAGTCGGTGAGCCAATTTTGTGACTGCAGTCACCGTCTCCATACAGGACGTCAATGTGAAATGATTGGCTTCAATGTCTGATTGAGCTGCCATTATTTGCTCAATCGACATCATAGGAAGGTTGGGAAGAGTAGGAGCCGGGATATTCGGCCCAACAATGTTTACGGGATCATTCAGGTCCGAAAAGAGAGTAAGGGGACGTGACGAGGCCATGAAGTAGATAAGAGAGATGTAATCGACAAGAGGGTCGTTTTTGGCAGCCTTTCTGCTCTGCTCAGTCTTTCTGTTCTATCTCTCTCACGTAGAAGAAGAACGAGATGGGAGCGAATAAGAAAGAAGAAAGAGAAGAGAGTGATTAAGAAGAAGACAGAGGAGAAGAAGAAGACAGAGGAGAAGAAGACAAGAGGGAGAGAGAGCCGAGGCCGTTGATTGACCCATCTCGCTTTTGTCGGTCGGCTGACGCAAAAGCGAGGATGCGTGTCTGACGCGATTTTCGACGGAAAAGAGAGAGGCGCGCGAATCGTATGTATATGTATATATATGTTTTAAATTGTATAGATGCCATTTTTCACTATCATTTTCCTCCTCCTCCTCCAGATTCTGACCCATGATTTCCTTTTGATAATGTCACAGAGGGAGAAATTATATGATGTTATGTATTATGGTATTATTTTGCTATGATGTTATGTATTATGATATTATTTAAAAATTATGGTATTATTGAAAACTAATCTGATGATTATGTATTTATAATTTGATATCTTTGTTTCATATCATGTCTCTAATTAAAACTTATTTATTACACGTGCTAACCTATGTATTTAGAAATGAATTCAGGGAGCATGACTTGATAGGGAGCTTTTCTTACTCCCAAATCAAATCAATATATCATTGTGTGCCATCATAAAAAAAGGGAGAGATTGTTAGACTTATTTATTTTGATGATTTATTTAATTATGTTTTTAATTTATTTGGAAGAGAAAAATAGAATCAAAATTTATTTTGATTATTTACTTGAAAGAAAAAAATAGAATCAAAATTTATTTTGTCCTATTATTTCTTACCTAAAACTTTTATCCTAAATGTTATTAGAATGTATTTAATATTTGATTAAATCAGAGGTTCAAACAGCTCAAAACAAAGGTTCAAACAGCCCAGCACAACAGCAAGTCAAAAAGTTCAAGTGGAAGATATTCAAATTTGTAATTATGGAGTGGAAGATATTAAAATTAGTAATGATAGAGTACAACGGCTATAAACGGCTATAAATTCAAATAAATACAACGACTATGAACGACTATAAGTTTCATTATATATATCAAGCCTCTAATGTAAACAAGTTACAAAAAAAAAAAAAAAAAAAAAAATTAGAAAATATTCTTTGATCTATAATCACTCACATCTATTCTTTGAAAAATTCTCTGAGAAATGTTCTTCAATTTTTGTTTACATCCTCTCTCAGAACTATACACTGAGCCTTATAACATTAAGCTCATCTTTCCTGTGTGAGGTTTATAGAAAAGCCAGAGTTTCATTTTTATATCTATTTTTAAGAGATAATTATTGTAACTTTCTGTGAAAGCAAAAACACATTCTTTTCAACCTTGTAAGAGTGCAGTACACTCAGTGTTCTTGACTTAGAAAGTCTGTGTAAAATCTGTAGAGGATTGCTCTATCTGTGAAAAGGTTGTTAGCACCCTGTGAAGCTAGAAGATAGTGGAAAATCTCAAGTAAAACTTGAGGAGTGGATGTAGGCTTAGTTAAAACCGGACCACTATAAATCTGTTTGTCTCATCTTCCCTAATCTCTTTACTTTCCTACTACTGCTATATCCAACTAATATGCATGTGCTAATCATTTGATTTACCCTATATGTTAGTTATACTTCATTGTTATTTTACTTGATCATTTACTGCTAAGTTTATTATTGTGCTTGTTAATAATTTGTTGTACTAGTAGTTAATTTTATTGGGGTATTATTAATTTTAATTTGTAGAAACCTAATTTATCCCCCATCTTAGATTGCTTTTTGGGTAACAAAGTGTTATTTTTAAATTATGAGTCACAATAGAGTAATGATTTCACAAAAAGATGGTATTATTTTATATAAAATTTATGAACAAAATGGTACTCCCTCCATTTCATAATAATAGTTCCTTTTGGACATGTTTGATTGAGTGGATTAGAGTATAAGATTGAGATTATTAATCCGTGAGCCCAATTATTCTATGTTTGTTTTAATATTTTGGTTTATGATTATTAATCCAATGGATAATTAATCCAACAAATTTGTAAGATTATTAGTAATGGGGTAGGGGTAGGATTATTAATCTAATGGATATTAATCCAATTGAGTAGTGAATACTACACTAATTTAATAGGATTATTAATATTTCACTATTAGTCTTATGAATCAAACATGACCTTTGAAATTTTAACTTTTTAGTAGTATATGTAATTATTGCTTTGAAATCAAACCAAAATATATTAATTTATTATATTGTCCGTTTTATTTTCATTATTAAATATATTTATAATTATTTTTAGAGGGTAGTTTTGAAGTTCTCTAGAGTTTTATGTTTTGACTTTCTAAAATGGACAAATATTTTGAGGCATCCAAAAAAACAAAGATGGACAAATAATATGGCACAGTGGAAGTATCTTTTAATTAGTTTGGCAAAGTTTGGTTAAAATTAAGTGAATAAAGTACATAGTCAGCCTGAGTTACTTATATCAAAGTTAATTATATTGTGAGGGGTTGTAGTTTCAATTTTACCATTTTATTGAACTTGAATATGTTTTCTTTGCTACTTGTCAGTAGTATTTCCTATGAAAAAATAATGTGTAAAATTAGAAGGATCAAATTAAGACTATAATAACTAAAGTAAATCGTGCTCAAATACGAAAGAACAATGATATAATTTACCCTATCATAATAGATTAATGCACTATCTGGTTTACTTGAATAAAGTATATTGAATGATCATTCCATCAGAATAATTATACTTATTTTTGGTGAACTAAAAAATGATGAAAAATATATATTATAAATAAAATTATCATTCACCATTGTATTAAAAAACTAAAGAATATCCTTCAGTGGTTCATTGGCCTGGAACTTGCGATGCATCCAACCAAGTAACTGCAATCAAGATATATGAAAATATGAACTCAGAAAATATTAAGAACAGTTTTCATCATCCAAATTTCAACATAAATTGGAGTTACATTCATTTTTTTGATCTTTCTTCAGAGTGCTTGATTTAGATCACTTCGGCAGTAGGAGGAAGTGAGAGACGGTGTGCTTTTCGTATTAAGGACTATGACTATTTAATGAATGTGACGCCAAAAATGTGTCCTGAAAGGCTCCAAGGACCTCAGATTAAGGCAGGTAGAGAGAAACATTGAGAAAGTTACAAGATTTGGTTGGCTATTTTGTGTCAAAATCGAATAATGTGGCCTAATGGGAAGTGGGGTCAAAGGACCCCATGAGCTCATGATTTTATCTGGCTGTGCACTTGTGAGGTTGGTCTCCTGGTTTAGTACATGGTTAGCGGTTTGGTCTGCACCTATCAGAACACATGCCTTCTTATAGTTATGTCATTGGACTTCCCAATTTGAGTGGAGTCCAGAGCTATGTTACATTGATTATTATCATGCTTTATTATAACATTCTTAGTTAGTTATGATATGGTAAATTGTAACATTACTAGATTGCTATAAAAAGAATTTCATAGCATTAACAAAATGTTATCCTTTGGTATTTTTAGTAACTTTTAACTATTTCATAGCATTCAAAAATTGTTATAATATATTTACGATAGCGTTCAACGATAACATTCGATAAATGTTATTAAAAATGATACACTTTTAATAACATGGGCAAACATGGCATTCCAACAAATGCTATTGCTTACTTTTGAATGCTATAAAATGTGTTTTTTGTTGTAGTGTGATGAAAAGAAAAATGTTTCTCAACCAATCCAATGTCTACAAGCAAACTGATCAATTGAACTTTTATCAATTTCAGTGTAAATGTGTGCTTCCATTTAGATCATTATATTACCTATCTTGCAGAAGAAGGGAACTAGTCAACATCTTATATAAGAACTAGTTATCAAGCTCAAAAGTACTGTGGAATATGCTAACATACTCAAAAGCTGAATTATGATAAGAGATCTGCAGTGGATGTTAGAACATAGAATAAGTACATAAAATGACTATACAGGAAAGATTACAGTTGTGCGGAAGGCTTCTACCATAAATAATATGGAAAATTGTCAAATGAGATCTGTAGTTCTCTACCATCAATAATGGGATCAAATAGGAAAATGCAAATAAATAAACAATGCTCAAATTCAAAGTGGACCCACCAAATCAAATCAATTGGTTCATGCAATTAGAAGAATATAGAAGTACCTCTTAATTTGTGCAGGAGCAATTAATAAAACTTGTCTGGTTGAATAGAGTACAAAAGGAACTGCAAACAAGCAAAATGATCTAATTTTTTTTGCTTAAATAGACAAAAAGTAATTAAAAAAGACGACCAAACAATTCCTAAGTTAGGAAAGGCAAAAAGATAACATGGATAATTGTATACCTCAAGAACCATGATCACAAATTCCTGAATGCTCCCACTAATGCTAGAAGATACCAAATTACAAAATGTCTATCATAGGTGGGTTTGGGAAGATTCATTACTCATAAATACTTGAGTCAATAAGCCAACTATAATGAAACATTACTTATTAGAGAACACATAAAAAGCTTTCTGACATGGACAACACAATAAAATGAATAATATATTAGCATGACATAATATTCATTCTACTTTGCAGAAAATTTATACACAACTGAGATTAGAAGAAAAATATAACCAGAAGGGCCTTTCTTCCATATAAAATAAACAACAAAATTAAAACTCTCCCCAACTTCAACAACCATGTACTTTCTTTAATTTAAAGGGAAAAAGAAAAAAAGAAAAGACAAAAACAGAGTAGCACTTTGTATCACATCCTTAAACCACATGCATTGTTCAGCAGACATTTATGTTATACAAAATCTTTAACAGCAGAAATTAATTACTAAGACTCTCTGTTGTTTATTAAAATTTTGATCAATGAAAACCACTTAAAATTCCACTCTAATAAACCATATAGTAATAAAAATAACAAAATGACTCTTAACAACATGTATAGCCACAACTGAAGCTAATGGATCATACGCAACTACAATTTTTGAAAACAAGAAAATCAAAATCAAGCAAAAACATATATACAAATCAAAACTGAAGCTTTTGAAAAAGGACCAAGGTGTGTTTACCTCCAAATAAAATGAACACAAGAAATAACAGAACTGAGATGACAAATCTCATCTTTGCAATGCCATTGCGACATTTTGTCGAGCACCTTGCAGACACAAAAATTATATAGCATGACTCATCTTTGCTATACACAGAGAAACTATACAGATGAGAGAAAAAACAAATCCAAAATCAGCAAATAAAGATCATTTCGAAACCCCTTTCAGAAAATAAAATCAGCAAATATAGATGACAAACCATTTTTAAAACGGTGCAATGATAGAAACCATTCTGAAACCCCTTTCAGAAAATAAAGATCATTTCAGAAACCCATTTCAATCATAGAAGAAATTTAAAAATCAAACCATTTCAGAACTGAATTCAAACCTATTTCACTCATCAGATCAGAGAAGAACCAGATTTCAGAAAAATAGAGAGAGAAATGGAAGTTTTCTTACCTGTGATAATGGTGGCCCAGAGCAAGAGCTACGAAACCTAAGCCCAAGACCTGGACTGCGGCTGTTCTTCTCCTTCCCCCTCATTCTCACGGCTGCGGAGGCTGTGTTAATAAGAACTTAGGTTTTTATTTATTTATGTATTTATATTATTAACCTTAAAATAATTACTCTCCTTGTTTTATTATTATTATTATTATTATTAGCCTTGTGGACTTTCATAATAAATTTATTTAAAGTTTAAGATTAATTAAATTATCTTCTAACAATATTTAATTTGGAGATGAAAGATTATTTTCTTCATTAAAAGGTACGTCTTTTGTGATAAAATTTATTTTCATCATTAGTTAAAGACTCTTTTTGTTGTATGTTCAAGAGATTGATGGCGAGCTTGAGGCCCTCAGTGACTAAAGAGGAGAATAAGAAGAAGCTGAAGGAGACAATTTCGAAGACTAGAAGCTTCTTGCCAGCGACGATGCCGACGTCGCAAGCGGAGGGCTTTTCGAGGCGAGGATGGTTTAGGGTGATAAGAGAGATGCCTCCGAAAACGGCGATCTTTTTTCTTAGTTACTAAGATTGAAAATTTATTTGTTTCATTTTTATTTCAATGAAAAAAAATATTATTATTTTTTATTTGGAAGAAGTAGGGGTAATATTTTAATGAAAAATATTTTTCACTAAAATAAAAGTTAATTTTCTGTGGTCAATGAAAAATGTTTTTCTACGGCCCATTTTTTTTTTATTATTAAAAATCATGAACTAATTTTTTGTGGTAGAGGAGAGGGAGTGGCAGTAGTGGTGAAGGTGGTGGATAAGAGATGATGGTGGTGGTAGTGGCGGCGTCGAAGGAGATTAGTGGTGAAGTTGTGGTAGTGGTAGAGTAGATGAAGTGGAAAGGGTGAAGGAGGGGTAATGGTAGTAGTAGTGGCAGTAGTGGTAAAGGTGGTGGATAAGAGATGAAGGTGGTGGTGGTGGTGGTGGCGGTGGCGAAGGAGATTAGTAGTGAAGTTGTGGTAGTGGTAGAGTAGATGAAGTGGCAATGGTGAAAGAGAGGTAATGGTAGTAGTAGTGGTAGTAGTGGTAGTAGTGGTAGTGGTGGCAATGGTAGTAGTAATGGTAGTCGTAGAGGTGAAGTGGCGACAGTGGTAGTAATGGTGGTAGTGGAACAGCGTTTGCAGTAGTGGTGAATGTGGTAAAGGAGATGGGTGGTGAGAGAGAGAGAGATGAGTGAGAGACAGATAGAGGATAGAGAGACAGATAGAGGATAGAGAGACAGAGAGAGACAGAGTGGTCGCTAAAAGTACATTTTCTTATAGTGGATAGATAAATCGAGAGGGAGCTTAGTAAATAGAGAAGACGGAAGGGAGAGAGTGAGCAACGCGAACACAGTAGGAGAGAGAGAGAGAGAGAAAAAAAAGAGAGAGAGGGGAGGACAAAAAGATAAAGAGATAGAGAGTGAGAGACAGAGAAAGAAGAGAGATGAACGAGAGAGACAGAGAGAGAGATAGAGTGTAACAACCCTCATACTGTTTACTGATTAATGACCGATTGATCACCGATTACTGTTAAACGAGACTGATAATGACTGATAATTGACTGATAATTGAACTGATTAAAAGTACTGAACTGACTGACTGAAACTGGAAACCGAATTGATTGAGTATATGTTAGTTAAATTGCATTCTATCTGTTTGATTGTATGATTATCTGTTCATACTTATATGTTTAAACTGCTAATTGAAGGCCTTATCGGCGGCCGAATTAGAAACTGATTGATGTTTAATGATCATCATAATTTATGTGATTTTGTGGTGCATTTACCTGAAAACTGATTAGGTATGATTAAATTAGATTAAAATATGCTAATTAAAGAGTTGGACTTAATTACCGTTTTGCCCTTGAGTGGGCCACTACCTCTACACTTTGAGCTCATTATACTTGAGCCAAACACATTTACTCAGCCATTTCTTCTTGTTCTAGCCGAATTTAGAGAGAGAGGAAGTGAGAGAACTTGGAATTCATCTTGAAGAATTGCTTGGATTGAAGTGTAGATTCCACATTGAGCTTCCTTATCCTAAATACAAGACTTAAGGTAGCTCCATTGTCTTCTTGTTCATGTTTTGAGTGGATTCTTGCATGGTTCATGTCATATTGATGGAGTTTAGAGCCAATCATGGGTTAGATGTTGAATTGAAGCTTGATTGTTGCATGCATGTTGCCATTCTTGAGTTTTGAGGTTGTAAGTTCATGTTTCCTCACATGCATGTTCATAATTTTGTAATGGTCCATGATTTCATCATGTTTTGAAAAGAATTGGCTCTTTAGAACATCAAATTGAAGCTTCAAAATGGTTTGAATTCATGCATGTTTGCATGTTCATCTTGTGCTTGAAAAATGGTTTAAATTGGGTTTGAATTAAACACCATTGGGCTTTGATTTCTTAAAATTGAGCTTTGAAACATGATATCCTATGTGTTTATAAATGTTTTCCAGAAAATGGGCCCAAGAGGATTGGTTTTGATGCTTTTGAGCTTGGTTTTGGACCTGGAGCTCGAATCTGGGATTTCCAGATTTCCGTCGTCCGCTCGAGCGGGGGAAGTGCCGCTCGAGCGGGAAAATCGAGCTTCCAGCATCTTGCACTGTTTTACAGTCCGCTCGAGCGGAGGATTGGGCGCTCGAGCGGAGTCATGTCTCAAGCTCGAGCGGGCGTCGAGCGGGGATTTCACCCATCCAGTACTTTTACAGTACGCTCGAGCGGGAAAGTTTACGCTCGAGCGTGTACCTTTGTTTGCCTGTACGCTCGAGCGGGGAAACCTACGCTCGAGCGGGACTCTGTTTCTCTGAAAATCCTGAAAATGTTTTCTAAGTGTATTTTTTTTGCATCCTCATCCCATCCTAGGCATTCTTAGGCCTAGTTTAAGACATTTAGATGAGGATATCGTTGTAGAACACACCAAGGCAAATTAGGGATTAAGTTATGATATTTCCCAACTGTGTAGCTTAGTGTGTGTTCAATCTGTTAACTGTGTAGGGTTGGCAACTGGGGAGACACGCTCTAGCATACTGTAGCCCAGAACTCTGTGAGTAACGATTGTGTAAAGATATGTTCACAAATGATTATTTTCTGAACAACTGAACTGTACTGTTTTCTGAACTGATTACTGTTAACTGAATGAATGTATGTCCTTTATTTCTGAACTGTACTGTGGCATCCCTAGCACCTACTGTTTACTGTTACTGTTACTGTTACAGAGATCTCTGTCGGTTCCCTCGTGGAACCACTACTGTTTACTGACTGATGGCCATCATTACTGTTCGGTCTTTCAAGACCTACTGTTACTGTTATGCTAATGGATGTACCACATATGACTGTTTACTGTACTGAACGACTGAAATATTGATTGAATTGAACTGTTTTCATTACCGTAAGGACATTCATTCTAAACCCCTTTACGCTTTATGTTATTCACTGGGCTTTAGCTCACTACTCATATATATATGTAGGTGTTCAGGCACCAGACCGCAGCTAGAGGCGTCAGGTTACTCCAGTTTTGTCAAGCCAGCCTTTGTGCCTCACTGCGAGGTTCCGAGTTGCCATGCTATGGCTTGGGGGTGTTTTGTTTGTTTTTCCCCCCTTCTGTACTGTTTTACTGTTCTGTATAGACCGAGTGTTACTGTACTGTCATCTAGGGTCGAGTCCCTACTCTGAATGATTGTAAATATTGTGTATACTGTTCTGTACTGTTTATGTATAAATGTATGAAAAATCTTTTTGGCATACAGACTGTCACAGCTCAATGGACACTATTTATTTACTGTATTGGCTTCCGCCAGGCCCTGTACTCTGTTTTACTGTATTACTGTTCTGCAGGCCTTCGGTAATCTCGGATTACTGGCCGGTTACGGTGCTAAACCCATAGGGCCGGGTTTGGGTCGTGACATAGAGAGAAGAGAGTTGAGCGAGAGAGACAGAGAGAGATGAGAGATAGAGAGAAAAGAGATGAGCGAAAGAGACAGGGAGAGAAAAGAGATGAGAGAAGAGATAGATGAGTGAGAGACAGAGAAAGAGACAGATAGACAGAAAGAAAAGAGTGATGAGTGAGAGAGAGAAAGAGAAGAGAGAGAGGAAGATGAAAAAATAGGTGAAAAGATATAGACAAAGAGAGATAGAGAGAAAAAAAGAACGAAAAGAGATAAACGAGAGAGAGACAGAGAGAGATGAGTAAGAGAGATATAGAGAAGAGAGACAGAGAGAGAAGAGAGATGGGAGAGATAGACAGAAGAGAGATGGACGAGAGACACAGAGAGAAAGAGAGAGAGAGACATACAGACAGACAGAGAAGAGTGATGAGTGAGAGAGAGAAAAATAAGAGAGACAGACACAGAGAGAAAGAGAGAGACAGATAGACAGAGAAGAGTGATGAGTGAGAGAGAGAAAAATAAGAGAGACAGAGACACAGAGAGAAAGAGAGAGACAGACAGACAGAGAAGAGTGATGAGTGAGAGAGAGAGAGAGAAGAGAGATGGAGACAGAGAAATAGGAAAATGAAAAAATGGGTGAAAAAGTTTCGTGTCTAAAGCCTCCTTTTCTAGTAGTGAGTCGTCTCTATCATTCACGGGTAGAATAGAGGCGTGGATTTGGGAATTGTATATTTTATATAAAAATCAAATTGAAATATTATATACAATCACACCTATTTAGGGCTGGTGGGGTGGTGGTGGTGGGTGGCTGGTGGTAGATGGTGGTAGTAGATGGGTGCTGAGTGATGGTAGCGGGTAGGTGGCGGACAGTGGATGGTAGTGGCGGGTGGCGGGTGGCGGGTAGATGGCAGGTAGGTGGTGGTGGCGAGTGGGTGGCAGGTGGGTGTTGGTGGCGAGTGGTGGTGGCAGGTGGTGGGGGGATGGGTGGTGGTGGCGGAAGAAGGTGGTGGAAAATGGTGGCGGGTGGTGGCTAGTGTTGGGTGGTAAAAAAAAAAAAAAAACTCAAAACGAAAACATATTTTTTGAGTTTGCATTTTTTGGCCAAATTTATAAACTGAGACCATTGATTTATAAATCAAAAATTTACCAAACAAGTTTTTATTTGAGTTTTTAAAATTTTTGTAAATATAAACAGAAAACTGAAAACGTAAGTGTTACCAAATGGCACCTTAGCAAACAGGCTTTAGATGGTAAAAATGTTGTAAAAATTAACAAATAATTAAATAAGTTACCAACGTAAGAATTGACTTATCAAAAGATTCTTAGGCCATATATGGTTTGATTTTTAGAAAAAAAATTTAAAAATTAAAAATTAATTTGGTTAAGAAATAAAAACTAAAAAATAATTATCATTTAAGGGTAAAAAATAATTACCATTTTAACTTTTGGGCATGTTATATACATATGTATAGCTGTTTCAATTTAATTTGTAAAAAATTATTTCTAACCACTCGAAAGATAAAAATTAAATGATAATTGTTTTTTATTTTTTATTTCTTAACCAAATTAATTTTTAATTTTTAATTTTTTTTTTCTAAAATTCAAACCATACATAGCCTAAGAATCTTTTGATAAGTCGTTTCTTATGTTGGTAACTTATTTAATTATTTGTTCATTTTACGACATTTTTACCATCCGAAGCATGTTTGGTAACCATTTCGTTTTCAGTTTTCAATTTATATTTACAAAAATTTTAAAAATTGTCATAAAAACTTATTTGATAATTTTTTTGATTTATAAATGGTTGTCTCAGTTTGTAAATTTCAAGAAAAAACGTAAATTCAAAAAATAAGTTTATGTTGGTTTTTAAACAGAAATTTAAAAATTTTACTAACAATTTTTTTTTCAATTAATTTTTTTTCAATGATTTTTTTTTCCAACTAATACTAACCAAGGGGGCAATTGGTAATGCTACTTTAAACCTTAGGGAGGGGATTGTAATTTCTAAAATTTAAGGGGTGTCAATGTAATTTACCCAGTAAGGGAAAAATTAGTATTTAAAAAAATTAAATTGCTAAGGGGAATCTGTAATGAAACTTTAAACCTCAGGAAGGGAGATGTAATTTCCAAAACGTGAAGGGAGAACTGTAATAAACATAAACCTTAGGGGGTGTCAGTGTAATTTACCATATATATATATATATATATATAATCACACTTAATTAGAAAGTGACATAAAAAATAAATATTATCCCACTCAATCATATTAAGGGTGATTAAAAATTTGGGAATTGTATATTTTATATAAAAATCAATTTGAAATATTTTATACAATCACACCTATTTAGGAAGTGTGATTAAATATATATATATATATATATATAATCACACTTATTTAAAAAGTGAGATTAAAAAGTAATAATTTATATATAATCACATTTTAATTAGAATGTGTGATTAAAAAATATATAAATAATCACATTTATTTAAAAAGTGTGATTAAAATGTAATAATGTATAAATAATCACACTTTAATTAGAATGTGTGATTAAAAATATATATATAAATAATCACACTTTAATTAGAATGTGTGATTAAAATATATATATATATATATATATAATCACACTTATTTAAAATGTGTGATTAAAAAGTAGTAGTGTATAAATAATCACACTTTAATTAGAATGTGTGATTAAAAATATATATATATATAATCACACTTATTTAAAAAGTGTGATTAAAAAGTAGTAGTGTATATATAATCACACTTTAATTAGAAGGTGTGATTAAAAAATATATAAATAATCACACTTTAATTAGAATGTGTGATTAAAAAATATATATATAATCACACTTGTTTAAAAAGTGTGATTGAAAAGTAGAAGTGCATATATAATCACACTTTAATTAGAAGGTGTGATTAAAAAATATATAAATAATCACACTTTAATTAGAATGTGTGATTAAAAAATATAAATATAATCACACTTGTTTAAAAAGTGTGATTAAAAAGTAGAAGTGTATATATAATCACACTTTAATTAGAAAGTGTGATTAAAAAAATATATATATAATCACACTTAATTGAAAAGTGACATAAAAAATAAATATTATCACACTCAATTAAATTAAGTGTGATTAAAATATCAATCTAATGTTTTTTATCACACTTCCAATAAAAGTGAGATCTTTTTTTTTGTCAAAGTGTGATCTTTAACCATTTTTGTAGTAGTGCAAGTCTTTTTTTCTCCCCCGATGACATTTTCAACAAAATCAAGCACAATGAGGGAGTATGGTACATCATATAGGGTGAAAAAATGTAAGTCTCATTATAGCACAAATAATCATTCATATCAAGGTAGCTCTATGATACCAAAAAAATGATAGCACATAATGATCATACAATTGAAGCTCATACCATTTGACAATAATGAGTAAAAAAAAATAGTAACATGTGAATGTGCAAGCCTATAAGTTTGATATCAAAAACAACATAGAAACTGAGGGGATTTTAAAAAATAATTAAGTTTAAATTCTTCCCCTTGTTTCATTTGGCAAAATCAATAGGAGATATGATATATGAAAACTCATAACTGAAATGTTCTCGTCAATAATATCAAATAAGATGCCAAAATGATACCAACATGCAATCTAACAAGGATACTAATATGCAATCTAAAAGATTTAACAATCATAGCTCAAGCATTATGTAGAATACCAAATATTGCTCATACTAGGTTAAACTCAATATAATCTTATGGAGCTAATGTAATTCTAAAAAAAATGAAGCATGTTCAAGATATAGCAATCCATATACCAAGAAAAATCATAAATTTCAATATGTACCACACATTTAAGCATAGGCCTGATTTTTAGGTAAGAGTATCATCAAAGAGTATACATTGCAAATCATATGAAGCATAATCAATCTTTTTCATATCAAAGGAATAACAGTATTAGCTCAAAGGATATAAGATAGAATTTTTACCTCAAAAGCTTAAGAGAGTATATGGGACATACCTTAGGTTCAAGAGATGGAAGCTTTTCAATCTTTAATTTTCTTTCATGAGGAGTTCATCTCAAAAAGGTTTAACAAGTATGTTAGCAAAATGATTTCTCCCCCTAAATTAATGCTACCCTTTTCTATTTTGTGTAAATATAGCATTCATAGAACAATCACTATTACTCAATAAAATACAACACAAATCACTTCTTATCACAAACTAAAAAGGTGAAAAATAATTCAATGATCAAACAAGAGTTTGGAATGCTATTTTTCAAAATTTTCAAGTTGTAACGCATAACATAATATGCATAAGAACATAGTTTTATGCTTTTTGTTTTATTAAGAAATGATACAACAATCTCATTTAATCACATAACATTATCAAGAGACATTTTCATCAATTCAATCGACATGCTCAAGTGTGATAAAACATTTTACTCAATATGGAACACAACATGAATGTTATAAATAATTAATTCAATAATTTATCAATCAAAAGCATTTCATGAGATGTATGACAAATATTCAAAAGATATTCAATAGGATAGATGCAATGTCTCTACAAACGTATGATACTTCTTTTCATTTAGACATTATTGATGGATCGTAATTAAGGAATTTCACAACTCATTCAAATATTCCAATGTAAAGCATATAATCATAAAATTTTCATATTAAGCATATTCTTGAGATCACAAATGTAGAATTAAAAATATAGATAGTATACATCTCAAAAACATGCTATGACATCAAAATTGATTCTACAAAGATATGACTCAAAAAGGAATTAACATATTAGTATGAAGTCATATATAAGATATGAAAAGTATGCTCACAAAAAAATTTATCACTTCTTATCTCTTTTTCATAGCAATGGATGACATGATATAAAATGTTAATGAATACATGAATCATTCATATTCTAATAGGCATTCATCAAAATAATATAATTCTCATTTTTTAGTTCAATGAATGTTTGAAAGAAACTAGTAGAACACGACTTAGCAAACTTAGTACAATTAGGTTACATGGAAGCATACAAAGATATGACTCAAAAAGGAATTAACATATTAGTATGAAGTCATATATAAGATATGAAAAGTATGCTCACAAAAAAATTTATCACTTCTTATCTCTTTTTCATAGCAATGGATGACATGATATAAAATGTTAATGAATACATGAATCATTCATATTCTAATAGGCATTCATCAAAATAATATAATTCTCATTTTTGAGTTCAATGAATGTTTGAAAGAAACTAGTAGAACATGACTTAGCAAACTTAGTACAATTAGGTTACATGGAAGCAATAATTAGACACAACCTATTGTATACAAATCACACCTTAAATAATATAGAACTTTAAGCTTAAAGGTGTGTTAGGAGTTATACATTCATTTACCTCTTTGGAATCTTCACCCATACATTACCTCTATTGTTCATCTTGGTGATTTTCATTTCATCATTCTTCTTCTTGTAGGAGCTAATTTTGCTCTTTAGATTGAACACTTTTGTTGTGAATTTCCTCTCAAAGTCCTTGGTATTCTTTGATATTCCACCTACAAAATATCTTGATTTCTTTCTTGGTACACATACTTTCTTGGGTCCATGGGGATTAGTCTCAAGAACATTTAATCTCATAAAAGGTTTAGGAGAATCAAAACCAATGCCTACTTTGTCAAAAATATATCTTTTATTTCCAAGAAACTTGTTGAGATTTTCTTTTCCTTTTACAAAATTTTCAACAGTTTTGTTTAAATTCTCAACATTATTTTTCAAAATGTTTTTCTCATTGGCAATAGACGTAAAGTCATTTTTCAAAGTAGCATTTTCCATTTTTAAAACATCCACATCATTTGAAAGAGAAGTAACTAATTTCTTTAATTTAGAATTCTTAACATAAACGTTTCTAAATATATTATGTAATTCATTGAAAGCACTTTCAAGTTCTACATAATTAGAAATTACCTCATATTGAGTGGATTCTTCTTCTCCAAGAGCCATGAGACACAGGTTTGCTACTCCATCATTTTCTCCTCAAATGGCTTCTTTTTTGCTGTCATCCATCATTGAAAGTTCATGAGCCATGAGTGAGCCTAGGAGTTTTTCAATGCCTAATTTTGTCAGGTCTTTTGCTTCTTGGATAGCTGTAACCTTAGCTTCCCATTCATTTGGCAAAGACCTAAGTGTTTTTCTCACAAGCTCATCATTAGTATAAGATTTAACAAGAGATTTTAGAGTATTAATAATATTGGTAAATTTATAAAACATCTCAGAAATAGATTCATATAATTCCATAGTAAATAGTTCATAATCATGAATAAGCATGTCAATTCGAGACTCTTTTATTTGGGTAGTTCCTTCATAGGTGATTTCAAGTTTATCACAAATCTCTTTAGCAGTAATACGCCTAGAAATTCTATTGTACTCATTTGCATCTAGTCCACACACAAGAACAAGCTTGGCTTTAGCATTAGCTTGAAGGAGTTTATAATCATGCTCATAAAATTTATCCTCAAGTTTAGGCACACTAATATGGTCTACTACCTTGGTAGGGATTTTAGGACCTTTAGTGATAATGATCCACAAAGCATAATTGATAGCTTTAAGATACAAAATCATTTTTTCTTTCCAATTAATATAATTACTACCATCAAATAGAGGTGGCCTATTGTTAGCTTGTCCTACAGCAGAGTAAGTAGAATACATGGTTGCTATGGATAAAAAATTCAAGATTGTTATATCTAAACAAGAGCCCCAAGCTCTAAGTACTAATTGTTACCCAAAAACCAACCTAAGAGGGGGGATGAATTAGGTTTCTCCAGATTAAAATTAATAATATCCCAATAAAATTAACTACTAGTACAATAAATTATTATATTTGGGCTAGGCTTGTCTCCAGTTCACATTGGGCCCGTGGGGTCCATCATGGGTCTTATTTCGATAATCCAAATGTTTAATATGTAAAATTCATCGAGTACTTTATACCTATAAAAAATCACGTTGATCGAGTCAGATTTTTGTTAACAATTTATTTTTAAAATTATATTTATCATTGACAGAAATTTAATCTAATCAAGTAACTATTAATATCCGATCAAAGTAATTTTTTACAAAGATAAACTATTCGACGAGTTCTACACATTAAATTATTCGAATTATCAAAACATCACTCGTGATGAGCACTCACAAACCCAACAACATACTCCAGTCTAATTTTGGACTGAAGAGAATCCTGGTCCTTAGTTGTTTAGATTATTCATATAGGTGAATACGCCCAATAATTAAAGTTAATTATTGATTGGCAAATACATTGCGAAAGTAAATAGGTAAGCGTAAGATTTGAAATGAGAGAAGAGATCCATGGATATTAGTTTATTGAATTATTATATAAATAGTGATCAATTACTAATCTTACAAAAAAATCGCACAACTTGATATTAGAGAATTTAGATGGTGTGAAGATATTACGAATTCAAAATATGTGAATTAGTTTATACACGATATCAAATTTAAATTCATACAATAGATTCAAACTTTAAATATTTTTTGAGTAGATAATATTTTTGTATGGTGGCGTTGAGAATTAACCCACCAAACCATTGGAAGTAAAAATAAATAAGAAAATAAAATTTACGTGATTTGATAAAAATATTTACATTGAAAAAAAACAAATCACTAATAATAAAAATTACAAATGATGAGACATACATTCACTTGTATTTTTAAACTCTTTTTTTTTTTATAATTTTAGTGGATTATTTGAAACAAAATGCCGAATCAACCGAATTACTAGTTTGATTTGGACTCCCACACCTTATTAGAAGTGTATTAATTGGGTCTTTCTCACTTTTAGAGTTTCTTTATAAAATTTGTATTTTATTTTTATTACTATGATGGTAATTCATTGGGTTTTGAATCAAATAAAAGAAAAAAGAAGGGCCAGTCTAATGAGACTTATAAGTGAAAAAAAAAATACTTAAAAAAAGAAAAAAAATTACAAATCAATGTATCTTTTAAAAAATAATTACAGATTTATATATAAAAAAATTATACTTTTAATTATTAGTATTTGTAAAATTTATCATTGATTTGTATTTATGTTTTTAAACTCTCTACTAATGTGATATTTTCTTTATAAAAAAAAACAAAAACAAAAACAAAATCAAAAAAGAAACTTTTACTGAAAATTATTTTGAAAAGTGTCAAATAAATTAATTTTTTATTTATTATAAAAAGATATATAAAAAAATAATATAACTTAAATAAATTAAAAAATTAACTTATAAACCACTCTTCCTCAAAAAGGCTTAAAAAAACAAACCCCACCTAAAACCTCGCTCACACTTGGCTTGACTTGTTACTTCGTGCAGAGCCGGCGACCGGCCTCACTGATTGGAGGAAAAACGTGTGCATAGTAGTATTTTGAAATATTGGTAAAAAGTTAATTTTTTGACTTTTTTGATAGCTTTTTTGATAAAAAGCTGGGTTGTTTTAGATAAAAAAACTGATTTTTTTTTAACTAAAAAAACTAAAAAATCAAAAAATTGATTTTTTACCATTGTTTCCAAAAGAGCCCATAGTTGCATGCGTCATTTCATTTTCTATGCTTGGTTGCCGCAAAGACTTCACAAATATTTAAAGTAACTAATTCAATACAAGTTAGTTTTGACAGCCTCTTTATTGGTCTATCAAAACGTCTACAATAATTCATTTGAAAATGGATTCAAATTTTGCTCTACTTCATATTTTCTGAGCATATAATATTTAGAGAACTCATGCAACAATTATCGTCTTTTTTCATCTTATTTTTCTAACGATTAGAGATAAAATAGTGATTTTTTGAGACTTATATTAATATATATATATATATACATATATGTCAGACTTACTAGTATATAGATAGTAGATAAGAAAATGTAGTGCATGTAATATTTTTTATACAAAAATGACTTCTTTCTCGTTAGCACTAACGTATGGACTAGAGAAAATAATCTGGCCTTCCAAATTGTGTTGTGTCTGTTTTCCAAATTGTGTTGTGTCTGTTAGTCAATCTTCCCTGTATTCGAAGAATGGATTAAGAAAATAGAGAGTCTGTTTGTTTATAAAAAAACAAAACAAAATATATAAGTAGAAAAAAAAACAATAAAACAGATTCTTATTTTGCTACAGAAACAAAACATAGTTTGAAAAAGAAAAATGAATAAAAATAGAAAAGTAAACTAATCACTTATAGTATTATTTTCTCAGATATTTAGATCAAGTCCAATGTTTAACACTATCTCCTTAAGACAGATTCGTCATCTCTTGAGTGTTTTTAGAATGTAAACGTCTATCTCCCAAGGTAAAATGATTGTTGACACTTAGTAGCAGCACTACAAACTAAATGTCCAGCGAACACATTTGTGTATATACTCTTTTTCATAGAAAATAAATACAACAAAATGCAGAGAGTAATAACAGAAGCAATAATGAAAAAATTGAGTACAAAACCAAATGGACACTACAACAAAAAACATTTTTGGCGACGTTTTTAGCAACCAAACTGAAATTAGTCGCCAATTTTACATAATCAGCGACAATATAATTGTTTGTTGCCAAAAGTACACTATTGGCGATGAGTTAATATTTTTAGTCGCCACAAGGTTTGGCGCCAACTTAATTTTTTGGGCGGGAGCACCAAAAATATTTTCGCGACCAAATGAACATATAGCGACAAAATTTTGGTCGCCGATTGTAAAGTTTTGGCGACGAAATGAAATAGTCGCGGAAAAGATGAACGGTACTTATGGCGACAGAAGAATTTTTGTCGCCAATAAATTAGCAAACGAAACTACGTCGTTTTGCATTTTTCGATTTTTTTTTTTTTTAAAAAGACTGGACCGACCCTTTTACTAAATAAACACACCCAAGCCTCATCTCATTGTATTCAGAGGAAAACTAGAAGAGAGGGAGAAGATAGAGGATTCAAAAGGGAATGGAAGGGAAAGGTAGGGTTTCAATCTCTCTCTCTGTGCACACTTCGACGGTACGGCGAAACTGATTCGGCAGCGGTGACAATCAACGGTACGCACTCATCTATTCTCTTCTCTTCTCATTCAACTTCCAAATAGTAGACTTCAAGAGTCCAAATAGCATACCCAAACGATTGTCAAGCATGAGCTAGGTAGCGAATGGCAAGAACGGCAGAGGTGTTTGGCATAGATGAGGCAGGGAGGGGCGTGGCCGTGGGTTTGTTAGGCGTGGCCGTAGGGTAAGGGTCGCCGGAGGGGGGGACTCTCTCTTTCTCTCTCCCCCCTTCTTCAGTTTCTTATTTTTTCTGTTGACAAATTGTGCTTGTCTCTCTTTGCCCTATAAATTGCAATTTCTATGCCCTAATTGATTTTTTTTCTTGCCAAGTGCCTTTTTAGAATTTTTTCTAGGGGTGTTGTTGTGATGTCTGGCTTCTCTCATTAGAGTTCAAACCCATTTTTCTTATCTGTCAAATGTTCGATAAAATGCATCAATGATGGCCTACTGTGATTTTGTTTATTAGATCCATTTTTTTTTTACTTTTGGATCTTTAAGAATATAATTTAGGAGAATTTTGGACTCAAATACAATTTAGTAGAATATAATTTAGTTTTCTTGGTGGGTTTGTTTTTTGTGTTTATCTACAAATTGAAGTTGTGGAAGTATGTATATATAGTAAATTTAGGATCTTTGATTAATCATTTTTTAGTATTTGTCACTCCATGTATTTCAGTTGTTGTGTTTTCAATAAGAGTCTGTAATTGTACATGAATTATTTGAAATACTACAATTATTTGATTTTCAGGAACACTCAGTCGCTGCTTTCACACGTGTTCTTGATGAGGCCAGTGTTGTTCTTCTCTTCAGAGACAAAGTCTATCTTCATCCCAATAAGGTACGTACACATATATATAAATAATAGTTTTCTTGTTAGAAGAAGATTCTTATAAATTGATTTATGTGGGACTAGTGATTTGTGCTTGTGTTAGAATATAACTAACAATTTTGTTGATGAAATTTGTGTGTGTTTATTAGTCACAAAAGTTTTGTGTATCTCATTATGGTTAATATGTATATTTTGCGTTGCTAAAAATCACATGTTATTTTTGTTTTATTATTTTCTTGTTGGTCTTTGGTTGTGTACACTACATGGGGAATGAGTTTACTCTGTATTGCGGAGATGAAGGTTTAAGTTTTACGTTTCCCTCTGTATGGTTAATGTCTAATTTTTGAGTTAAAAAGAGTCCAAAATACATTCGTTAGTTGCACTATGAGAACTAAGCAACTGCTTCTCTACAGAGAACAGTTCCAAAACCTCTGATTTTGCAGCAAAGGATTGAGGATAAAATATATGGACACAGTCACCATCAAAATCAGCACTAAGTGGCCCACATATAAGAGGGTTGATCTTGACTGTATGGTCATCGTGAACATAAACCGACAAAGCTTGCAGGGAATGTTTATATTGTCGGAGGTCTATTGATGAAAATAATATCCCCATCCATTATCCGTCGATGTACCACTTGACTAAGTCTTAAAAAAGTATGCCCCTTCGAACCTTCCCTCAGCGAGTAGGTTGACAAACCATCCCTATAGGTTAAACACAACTTTTCATCAACCATCTTCTGCAGATACTGCATGTTATATTGAGTAACTCTCTCCTCAAATGTTATCCGTTGAGCAATTTCAAAAGGCAGCCCAATCTCATTGACTCCTTTATATGCATTACCTGTAATAACACTCTGTGAGGAAAATCCACAACCCTTTCTGATAAATAGGGTTTTCATCTTCTCAAGCGATGCTTTAGTAGTAGAATCGCTTTGCTCTTTGTTAATCCCAAATCGTGTATCCATGTCACGAGATGCCTTGTAGAAGAAATATGCACGGAAAGACAAGAAAACAACAGTTGTTCATGAACATTTGCACAATTTAATTGCCAAAGGTTTGACTAGATTATCAATCATATTCTCAATAAAGAACAAATGTCACCCAAGTAAATAGTAAACCAGCATCAACTACACAAAACACCATCTTCTAAAACGGATCATCATTCTCAGATAATTCAAATAAGCAATGCAATGGACATGATTGATGAGATCTATTAAAATAAGCAATGCAATGTACATAAAATGGATCATCATTCTCAAATAATTCTGTATAATTTTTAATTAGTTTTTCTCTCAAATCCTCAAAGCAATAAAGTGCCCCCACTAAGGGTCAGCCAAACTTCCTTTGAATGAGCAACAGACATGATTGATGAGATCTATTAAATTAATAGAGTGGTGTCACACGAAATGGTAAACAAAACATGGTACATACATGTAATCATCATAGCATTATGGCACTAAAAGTAATTTGTATATTCAACATGGGATAACTTCAAATAGTGCTTGTGTTGTAAAAGCTCACGTAGTGTACACAAATACTTGTTTCAATTTTACCCCAATATATTGATTACCCAGGAAGCTTCTGAACGTGATCTTTGATCAGTAAGTTCTATAAATTCTTGAGCCATTCTAAATTTTGTTAGTTTGGAGTCAATAAATTAGAAGTCGAAACTATGTCGTTTTGCATTTTTTTTTTTTTTAAGACTTGACCGACCCTTTTGGTGAATAAACAAATAATTATCAATATTAAGAGATGAGGGTCCAAAAGAAAAAAGGTCTGAGGCAAATAGCATCACTCTAAATTGTTTCCTTGGTGTCTAATATTTGTCTATTTCCATCTAATTTGTAGGTATATACAAGTGGGGAATGCAGTTGCATTTCTAGTATCTATGGCATTTGGAAGTATGTTGGCAAAGGGATGCTAAGGAGTCTCAAATAATGAACCCTTGACAACAACTGATCTGAAATTCCCTCTGAGTCCTGCACAATTGTTTGCATGAATAGCATTGGATTAATTAACCATTCTTAAAGTGAGTTCAATCTTGGCAAAATTCATTCTTAACAATCTTGTTGAAGAAAATTTTAAACTCACATTGAGTAGTAGACCATTCATAAAAACCATATATGGTCATTGTAGCTTGTAATTCAAATTTTCATTTGCTTCTTGTATTATCTTGAAAAATATCTGGTAAAGTACATTGAAAGATATGTAACCTTATTTTTAGCTTTTTCTTTTTGGGCCTAGACCCATTTCTGTTTGCAGAGTGCTGGTGGACCGGGCACTGGAAGTGATATTGGGCTGATTGCGAGGTTCTACTGTGGGTCCTTTCTCAGTCCATATTTCCTCACACGACCCATTATGCTGTAGGCCCTTTTTAGGTGGATTTCAGTTTGTAGTTAGTGGATTATTAATCATCTTGTGTGGTAAAGATGATGCTTGTGCAAGTTTTCTTTAACATATTCAAGATCTTTATGAGGTTAATGTTGCCACATCAACTCTCTGCTTCATTTGCTGCTATGATGATGGTTTTATTTGCATCTGATTCTATCTGTTTTTTTTACCAGTATGTGAATGTTTTTAGTTGCAGCTGCTAATCCATGTAATTTCTGTATTTCTTGTCTTTTTTTATTGAAACAGGAATTATCATTAGTTTGCTCATGTTTTCTATTGAATGATTTTCATTTACACCAGCATGCTATTTACTAGTTTCATGCCTATTTACATGATCAGGACAAATGGCGGAACATGGGTATTAGTACTGCTGCACACAGTTCTAAAGAAAAATAAGAATTCCTAGAGTAAAAGCTATTACCGTTGGCCCACTCACCAATGGTCAAAATTCTGCTTCTGCTTCACTTATTGATGATGACAAGGATGGGAAAACTGCTCCATAGTGCGCTTTTCTTTTGGTTCTCTTTTGTGAATATAGAATTAATCTCATGGCGTTGCTCTGATTGGTGAGAGAAACTTTTATGTGCATAAATCTTCTGTTTCTATTGATATGTTTATTCTGCGCCTCCATTATGTTCTATGTATTGAGTGGCTAAGCAAACTAGGATTTACAAACCTACGATAGAGGCTTTAGGCCCCATGAAATTGAAATCCTTTTTTGTCCAAAAGATGGCATCATAGTATTTGCTTTCAGTTTTATTTATCTTTTCTTTAGGCTTCATTGGTTTCATAATTTGAATCTTAGTATATGAACCTTATCACCAATCACATTGCCATAAGACTTCCATTGGATTCAAATGTGACACTTGGGGATGTGAAACCCCTGAATGCAATAGTTAATGCAACAGTATGAGCAGTTTAGTTAAACTTCATAAACTCATTACAAACTGGTGGCATTCCCAAACTCCTTGTAGTTGCAATGATCTTTGAAGCACTTACAACCATACAAGATTCAAATGGAGCTGATATTAGTGCCATTCTAAACTTTATTGACGTCAGATAGAAGTCTTTTGTTATCTTTATTCCCTTGGATAAAATTTACCTAGTTTAATCTTGAAGGACTTGTAGTAGCTGTAAGGTTATGACAAGACAATTTATGGAAAATAATTGCAGACAGCTCTTTATATTGCATAATGTTTAGATACTCAAATCCATGCATCTTGATGTGTAGTCTATTGGACTATTGTGCTTGGTTGATTCCAAACAGCCTAGAATTTCAACATTGTGAGAGTCCATAATTTTGTACATGAATAATTTGATATGCATCTCTTTGCTTCTTTTTTATTTTAATTTTTAATAGTAAACTAAAATTGTCAAAGGAAGGAGGAGGGACAATGATTGCAAGGCAAAGAGAGCCAAATGTTTTGAAGTTTCTGTTTTGATGGCATTACCTATTGCTGCTGGCTTGGAGCACAAACATTTCTATTTCCCTTTGCACCCATAAACATACCTCAAATACTTATTGATGACTCAATAGTTTTTTGTTTTTTTTTTTGTTTTGTTTCCCTGATATGTTGGAAGAAAATGGGTTGTAATGCCTATTGATAACTTGATCATTTTTGTGGTTAGATACACATCTCATTCTCTATAGATCATTAGCATGCTAGTACTACTCCCTTTATTCTTTTTCTTTCTTTCCTCTTGTTAGAAAAGAGCCAAGTGCTCGTTAAAACTATCTCATTCTTTGTGGAATGTAGCATATATGCTCATACCAGTGTCTCATGGACTCTTCTATTTCCTATGAGGTCCTTGTGTGGACATGAGATACAATGGGTACGGGGTGTCAGACACACAATCTATAATGTGTCCAAAACTTTCCAATCCTTTATGTGTGATGGAATAAGTAGCAGCAACTAAGATTTGATGGCCAATGAGGGTTTTCTAACAGAGTAAATTCAGTTCCAGTATTTTTTTAAAAACATTGATAATATTGTGTTAACTTAAAAAAAAATTCCCATCTAAATTATTGTGTTAACTTAAAACAAACCAATTGTCAATGACTTTTCAGGCTAGGCCCACTATGTATCAAGTTGTAAAGGAGATGGTTGACAAAATGGGCTATGCAGTAAGTTTGGATTTGCTTTTATTACTTCTCATGATTAGCAATGCCTATCTTTTCATACCTTGATTTTTCTTTTGTAAGACCTCCATTTGATATAACTCTTTGTTTCTTATGCAGGTGAAGGTTGTTTGAGTCACCAAGAGGGTACATGAGGCATATTTTGCTCAGTTATACCTCACAAAGGCGTATTCCTGTTACAAGCCTATACTTTGTTTGACTAATATTTTCCATAGAACTTGCTTTAATAGTAATATTTAACTGATAAAGTTTTTTTTTTTTTTAAATCTCAGTTGGGTAATGAAACGGAGAGTGTTAGCTTTGATCTTCGACCTTCAGATGCCATTAACATTGCAGTAATATGCAAGGTGCTTTTGCTCATTTTGAAGATTGTAACTGCTTTGGTGGATTTTTGTGGTTGTTTATCATCATGTAGTCCTCTTATCTAACATAGTTATAATCACTGCTCTCTCACTAGATAGCATTATATAATGGTGTTGGATAAACATAATGTTATTTGCATGCAAAACTGAAAGCTAAGTAATACTGTGAGATTCAACAAAGTGTACAATGAAATAGAAAAGAAAAGAACGCCGAAATTACGAAATGACCACCGAAACCACCGAAACTTGGCACGGACAGCTTGTTCAAGCCTAAATAGACTTGTAGGAACAAACGGAACCTCGATTGGATCTCCGGTTAGAAAATTAGAAGGAAAATTGTAAAACACAAGACTAAAAAGGCCCGTTCGGGGGCTGAAATTGCGAAATGACCACCGAAACCACCAAAACTTAGCACAGACAGCTTGTTCAAGTCTAAATAGACTTGTAGGAATAAATGGGACCTCGATTGGATCCCCGGTTAGAAAATTAGAAGGAAAATTGTAAAACACAAGACTTAAAATTCTCTTTCGGGGGCCGAAATTGTGAAATGACCACCGAAACCACTGAAACTTGGCACGGACAGCTTGATCAAACCTAAATAGACTTGTAGGAACAAACGGGACCTCGATTGGATTTTCGGTTAGAAAATTACTAGAAAAAATGTAAAACACAAGACTTAAAATACCCGTTCGGGGACTGAAATTTCGAAATGACTGCCGAAATTTTGAAATGACCATCGAAACTTGGCACAGACAACCTTTTCAAGCCTAAATAGACTTGTAGGAACAAACGGGACTTCTATTGGATCTCTTGTTAGAAAATTAGAAGGAAAATTGTAAAACACAAGACTTAAAAGGCCCGTTCAGGGGCTGAAATTGCGAAATGACCACCGAAACCACCAAAACTTGGCACGGACAGCTTGTTCAAACTTAAATAGACTTGTAGGAACAAACGGAACCTCGATTGGATCCCCGGTTAGAAAATTAGAAGGAAAATTGAAAAACACAAGACTTAAAAAGCCCGTTCGGGGGCTGAAATTGCAAAATGACCACCGAAACCATCAAAACTTGGCACGGACAGCTTGTTCAAACTTAAATAGACTTGTAGGAACAAATGGAACCTCAATTAGATTTCCGGTTAGAAAATTACAAGAAAAAATGTAAAACACAATACTTAAAATGCCCGTTCGGGGGCCGAAATTGCAAAATGACCACTAAAACCACCGAAACTTGGCACGGGCAACTTGTTCAAGCCTAAATAGACTTGTATGAGCAAACAACACCCGATTGGACTTCCCGTTACAAAATTAAAATCAAAATTATGAAATTCATATCGATTTTTTTTTTTTTTTTTTTGTCAATCTAATATTGTTTTTTCTTTTTTCATGTGACAGATTGGCAATGGTGGAAAACAGTTCGGGCTGCACCAGAAGATTTGATTTTGTGTTTTTTGAAATATTTTGACATAGGATTTTGGTAAATGATTTATGGATTAAATGTTTAGCATCAAAATATTTAGTTTTGTGTTTTTGAAAATATTTTGACATAGGATTTGGAATATATTTATGGGTTTGATGTTAGTAGTTTGTAAGTACTTTGGTATGCATGTTTTAGATTGTCAGAGAATTGTTATTATGTTTATTGGGATTTTTCATAGCTATTAGTTTTGAATTAGTATGAATGTCTTGCACAGGTGTATTATTATTTACATTACATTTGTGTATATATTGTGCACAGGAAAACAGGTGTTTTGGATTATTTTGAACAGGAAAATTATTAAAATCAAAATGTGTAGTGAATTTTTAGTAACAGGTGGTGTTTTTGTCGCTGTTAATATATTTGGCGACAACATATTGTTTTTGTCGCTAAAAATTAGTGGTTATTCTAGGAACTTTTAGCAACAAAAACTTACTCGTCGCTAAAAACGTGATTTTTAGCGACCAAATTAATTTTGTCGTTAAATAGTACTTTCGGTGACGCATTTATTTGTCGCTAAAACTACATAGCCTATCCAAATTTTAACCTTTTAAAAACAAATTGTAATTTTATAGCGACAAAATATATGATTTTTGCGACTAATTTTGCTTGTCGCTAAATGTCTACATACGGTGACAATTTCTGATTTCGTCGCCAATACTTTTAGTGACAGGGCTTTGGTGACCAATTGTATACTTTGTCGCCGATTCGTTTGGCGACGAAATTTGTACTTTTGGCGACGAAATTTGTGGGTTGCCAAATGTGTTTTTTGTTGTAGTGGGAGAACTTGTCTATTTATAGGAGAATTGGTGGCTTTTCAGGACAGACTTGAATAGGTAAAAAATCTATTCGGGTTGGATATGAACAGGTACAAACCTGTTCAAGTTGGAGGAAAATACTGAAGAGGTGCAACGGACCAAACTGCCAACGTTCAGAAATATTGGGGTCATTTCAAAATTAAGTTTGAATTTCAAACCGAAATTCAAATTCTAAACGGTAAGAATTTAATTTTAGAAAAAATAAAATTCAAATATTTTTTATCAAAAAATATAAGCATTGGGCCGAACAAGCCCAACCTAACCTCACACTGCACCCGCGCCCAAGCCCAACCAACTCGACCAGACAACAGCGCCGCGCGTGTTTGTTTTGGGTACAATGGGTCTAACACATAACCTCCCCCTCTACAAAACTTGAGTGCCCCCTTGGAGCCTACCCTAACATCCAAACTCAAAACTTATAAACCCATACAATGTTAGTCTAACCAAGCAATGTGGGACAAGTTTTTCTTCCTTCAATTTGGGAAACCACCAAAACACTATTTTCATAGAGTTTATTTTGGTTTCAATTTCCCATTCACCCGATAATAGTTTTGAACAATCAAATATACTATGTGAATCACAACGCTGCATAGAACGTATTATGACCAATAACTGCCAACCTCGGCACATGGATCCCACTTAAAAAAATATATCAAAGTTGAAGAAAAAACTATTTTTCCAAAACCATTCTTACAATGTCATCTCGGTATCAAATTTTGTTTACCTATTAGCCTGTTGAATATTGAGTTGGATTTTTTTATTTAAATCTAATATTAATTTTGTAAGTATGTGGATATAATATAAATCATTAAATTGCACATAAAAAAAATTAATAAATTAATAAATAAATAAATAAACTGATGCAACAAGGATCAGACGGAATTAAAGTCAAGTTCAGCTCTTTCTCATATATCCATATATTAATATATGAAACGGAGGTTCAACTCACGAAAACTCATTTTCGGAAATGTCTTCAAAACTTGAGTAAATTAAATTGTTTCAATTTTTTTCAATTGCCTTAAATATCTATCATAATTATCAGATTCAATTACAAATTACATAACTAATGTGAGTCTATCTCTAATATGTATATGTATATATATCTTGCAATTTGTGTAGGTGCCTAGTCAAAAAAATTGAGAAGCCACACTGGTCAAAATTTTGAGAAGCTGACAATTTTTTATATATATATATATTTTTTTTTTTTTGAATTGGAAAATGCCCTGAGGCTACAAAGGAATATCAGAGGCCAAAAGAGCCTTGAAACCAGAAGGGAGGTTGCGTTCCCAGTCTAAGGGAAGAAGGTCATTGAGGTGAGTGTTGGCCAGCCAATGGGCCACTCGATTGGCTGTTCTGGAGACCCAAGAAAAGGTGAGAGATAATCGGCTACCCATAGTTCGAATGTCATGAAAACAGGTTCTACTTTCCCATGGAGGAACCAATTCTGATGCACTTAACTCGATGACAGATTGGTTGCCGCTCTCAACTTAGACACCAGACAAACCAAGAGCTTGAAGGAGAGAGCAGGCCAACTTAACTGCCTTCGCATCGCTTTGAAGAACAGAGGACGACCAAACAGAGGATACAATGCCATCAACCAACTTACCAGTCCAGTCCCGAAGAACCATTGCAATAGAGGACTTCCGGCCATCAGGAGAGAGGCTGGCATCGCAATTGATTTTCAACTGGCCTCGAGGGAGTGAAGTCCAGGAAGAACTACCAGTCCCAAGGGGGGTGAAGGAGGAAGGAACACCCTGGGGAGGTACCAAACTGAGGTCTTGCCACAGGGAGGAAGCTTGACTGATAACATGCAAAGGATTCACAGATTTATGACAGAACACCCATTCGTTGCGCTCTTTCCAGATAAACCAACCCACCGTGGCTGCTTTACTGATCAAAGTTTTCCTGACCTTGAGGTTCATACTGAGCTCAATGATGGATTGGGTCCAAGTCCTCACTGAAGAGATAAAGCCGTGTCTGGTGTGGAGGCCCAGATCACACCCAAACCAAACCGCACGAGTCCAAGCACAGTGAAACAAGAGGTGTTCAATAGATTCTACACAGCTGCAGATAGGACAAGACTGGGACGAGGCACACCGGCGACGAAACAAATTTTCTTTGGTGACGAGCTTATTGCAGCACACTCTCCACCAGAAATTCCGAATCTTGGGTGAGATAGGCAGCCCCCAGATAACTTTCTAGAAATCCTTGTGAACCGTAGCTAAAGGAGAGGCGTTCTGAAAGTCGGAAAAAAGATCCCCAACTGCAACCTGATACCCACTACGGACTTCATACTGCCCAGGTTTAGTGTAGTGCCAAACAAGGGAGTCGTCAAGGTCTTCCGAAGAGATAGGGATGGATTCAATAGCATGCAGATCATCAGGGCGCAGCAGGTGGCGAAGAGCTATATGATCCCAATCCTTTCAGTGTGGGTGAATCAGATCTTTAACCAACTGAACAGGACAGCCATCTGGTTTTTGAGTTGCAACTTTGAAGTCGTGAGGATGGGGCACCCATTTATCATCCCAAAAGCGAATGGACTTGCCATTCCCAACTTGCCATCTCAATCCCTTATCAAGAAGGTTGCGACCTGTAAGAAGGCTAGCCCATGCCCAAGACGGTCTTCGTTCCCTAGACGTATCAAGAAAGTCGGAATGAGGGTGATAAACACTTTTCAGAACTTGAGCACAAAGAGATTGAGGGTTCTGGAGGAGCCGCCAAGCTTGTTTTGCAAGCAAAGCTTGGTTGAAAGATTTGAAGTCGCGGAAGCCCATCCCTCCTTTGGACTTAGTCAGCGTCAAGGTATCCCAGCTGGACCAGTGCAGTCCTCTGTCCAATGGGTCATTACCCCACCAGAAATTGCTGATGTAAGAGTTTAAACAATCACAGAAATTCTTCGGGAAAGCAAAACAGGCCATGGCATAGGCAGGGATGGCTTGCACTACAGACTTGATGAGAATTTCCTTACCAGCTTGTGATAACAAATGTTGCTTCCAACCTTGCATTTTACTTAGGGCTGTTCAAAAATCCGTTCAAACCGGTAATCCGGATCGAACCAGACCGAATCGTACGGTTTGGTTCGGTTCTATTAAGAATTGGTTCGGTTTCGGATTAAGAAATATGAGAACCGTAAAAACGGTTCGGTTAATGGATTTTATGAAAAAACCGTGGTTCGAACCAAGCCGAACCGAATTTTAAAAGATATATATATATATATATAATATCAAGTTTTATTTTTATTAATTGGTTTTTTATAATTTTAATGATATTAGGATGATATAGATATGTAATATTAAGTAATGCCTTAATATTATTAGTTTTTATCATGAGTTAAATGTAATTAGTTTGAGTAATTATTTTGCTAATATTAACAATTTGTTTTTGTAGATAGAAATTTTTGGAACCGTAAACCAAACCGAAACCGAACCATTTTTTCGGTTTGGTTCTGGTCCGGTTTTACAAGTGTAACGGTCTGGTCTGGTTCTCAAAATCACAGAACCGTTAGGATTGGTTCGGTTCTTGGATTTTCTCAGAACCGAACCAATCCAGACCGTGTACACCCCTAATTTTACTTACAGCTCGTTCCATTAGAAAGCCCAAAACAGCAGATTTTGATCTTTCCCAAGAGGATGGTAGACCCAAATACTTAGTGCTGCCACAGATAGGCGAATCCCCAAAAATGAACATACCTCACTTCTAACAGAGGCAGAGAAATTCGCGGAAAACACAATGCCAGATTTGTCAAAATTGATAAGTTGGCCCGAGGCAATGCTATAGTTAGCAATAGTGGATTTGAGGGCCAAACAATCTTTCTGATTTGCTTTTGCGAAGAGAAGCGTGTCATCCACGAAGAAAAGGTGTGTGAGAGTAGGGCACCCCCGCTTAAGCTTAATCCCAGAGAGTTGCTGAGCAAGTTGTCTCTTGGTGAGGGAGAGAGATAGTGCTTCTGTGATCAAAACAAATAGATACGGTGAAATGGGGTCGCCTTGGCATAAGCCTCGGGTAGGTATGAACGCAGCTCTCTTCAAACCATTCGCAAAAATAGCAAAAGAGACCGTAGACACAACTTCCATGATCCAACTGACCCATGTATTATTAAACCCCAACCTCTCCATAACTGCTTTTAAGAAGTCCCACTGCACTCGATCGTAAGCTTTGTTAAAATCAAGTTTGATTGCCATCTCATGCACCCCGCCTCTTTTTTTAAGCTTCAAATGGTGAAAGGCCTCGTGAGCTACAATAATAGTGTCCTGTATCATTCTCCCTGGAACAAAAGCAGACTGGTGAGGCGAGATAATATGTTGCAGAATGGGTTTAAGCCGATTGGCGAGAATTTTTGAGATGATCTTGAGATTGAAGTTGTAAAGGCTAATAGGGCGGTACTGGGATAGTTTCTCAGGGTTTGGGATTTTTGGAATAAGAACTAGGTTTGTTTGATTCCATTCCTTGAGAAGGTGCCCAATCGTGAAGAAACTCTGCACTGCTTCACACACTTTTGCCCCAACAACAGGCCAATATTTGTGATAAAAGATACCCGAAAACCCATCCAGTCCAGGAGTCTTTAAAAAGCCGAGTTGAAAAGCAGCTACTTTAATTTCCTCAGTCATCACAGGCTTAGTTAGGCTCAAGTTCATTTCAGTGGTAACAACAGGGTTCAATCCTGAGAGAGAGGCCTCCATGTCCCTTGGTTGCACACTAGTAAAGAGAGTGGAGAAGAAATCCAAGAGGTGGGTGTTTATCTCGGTGTCTGAAGTCAGCCATTGCCCAGTGTCATCCAATAGCCGAACTAGCTGATTTGTTTGCCTCCGTTGGGTGACCGATGCATGAAAGAATGATGAATTTTGATCTCCTGCCTGTAACCAGCGAACCCTCGAACGCTGTTGTAGATACATTTTTTCCCTCAGTAAAATTTCAGACATCTCAGCTTGAATGGCTCTCTGATCTTGGAAAAACTCTTCCGAAGATGGCTGTGCTTGAAGACCTGCCAATTGGGCTCGTAAGGTGTTAAGCTTCAGCTTGTTATTGCCAAATTCTCTGGAACTCCACTCCCTTAGGCCATTCTTGCAGGACTTAAGTCGCTGACAAAGAGAGAACATGGGAGAGCCCCTATGAATGCCATCCCAGTGTGTTGCTATAATTTCTTGACAGAAGGGGGAAGTTGTCCACATGGATTCAAATTTGAAAAGCTTAGGCACACGTTGTTGGGGAAGACAGGTGTTGATAACCAGAGGACAATGATCAGAACCCAAGAGGATTTCATGAAAAACTTGAGCATAAGGAAATCGTTCCCTCCATTCCACATTAGCCAATGCACGGTCAAGTCGTTCCCGGACACACGCCTGACCCAGCTGATTGTTAGTCTAGGTGAAAGCAAGACCATGGAATTCCAAATCCAAGAGAGCACAGTCAGATATTACTCGCTGAAAGTTTTCAATTCTACCAGGATTAGGAGCATTGCCTCCTTCCTTCTCCCATACTGAACCAATTTCGTTGAAATCACCAACACATAACCACGGTCGACAATTGTCATGGGCTATGGATTTGATTTGATCCCAAAAGCGTGCTCTTTGATGGAACCTTGGAGGTGCATAAAGGAAGGTTGCCAACCAATCCTCACCCGACCCAGAAATTAAACATCTCAACAAATTACTATTTTGTTGTCTGACATCAATATCAACCTCATGAGTCCACCACAGAGCCAAACCACCTGCTAAACCAACAGGATCCACATAACAGCTATTTGGGAAGCGCAAGCTCCTCCTTATTCTCTCAAGAACAGCTTTTCGATTCTTTGTCTCCATTAAGAAAATGACTCATGGGCGATGGGTTGTACACAACCCTCGTAAGATCTGGACTGTTAGGGGTCGCCCAATCCCCTGACAGTTCTAACTGATTATAAACATGGCGGCTGTGGCTGTTGAGGGTCAGCCACCACCACCCTTTCAGAATCATCCAACTGGGTAACCGGGGGGTATGTATTAAGAACTTGTGAATAGAAATCTGATTCAGCCAAGCACGTTGGAATTTCAGCCTGAACTTCAATGTCCACCAATGCCAATTGGGGAGGCTCAGGAAAGGTATTCCTCTTATGCTTTGATGGTCTACCTCTACTCCCCTTCTTGCCAGTGCGAATACCTTGACTGTGTCCAGCAATTGGTGTTTAGTTGATGACCAGGTCAAACTTGGGCTGATGCTCCAGTTTGAGGAATTTGGGTTGGGGTGAGAAATTGGGGGGCTCGTCCAAAGCCTTGCATTTAAGGGAGAGGCCAGTAAACACAGATGAGAGCAAGGTTCTAAATATCGGCCGGTACGTTCCGTACCGGCCGGTTCGTACCGGAAAATGATAGGGCCGAGTCGGATACTCACCGGTATACCGGCGAGACTAAATTTCACGGCCGTAGCGGCCGATTCCCGACACGTATCGAGCTGAATCCGATACGTAAGCGATTTGTTGTCCGATACATGCCGATACGGCTGAAAAACGAGCACAGCACAGTGTCTTATGTATGTATGAGTGTGGCTACTGAGCAAAGCAAAGCACGGCATCCTTAAGACCTGCAAAAACAATTGAGAAAAGCAAAGCAATCACCTGGAGGAAAAGCAAAGCAAAGCAAAGCACTTTGAGGAAAAGAAAAAATAAAGCAAAAGAACCTGCAAAAGAAAAAAAAAATGGACCAAAGTACCTGCAAAAATAAAGCAAAAGGCCCAAACCTCTGAAGAAAAACTCAGACTCACGGACTCACGGAATACATACACAGACTCACGGACAATAATACATACACAGACTCACGGACGGACACCATAAATGTGTTACAAACCTTTGAAGAAAAACTCAATCGGACCAAACCCAACTCCTCAATCAAACCCAAATCTATCTCCCAGGGGCTTCGATCTTGTAAAGTGTTGCAGCCTGCAGGGAGAAGCATCGAATCGAACCCAAATCCATCACCGATTTCAAGTTTCTTCGTTGAAGGTTTGTTCTCTCACTCATGCTCCGTTTGTTTTGTTCTCTCACCGTATGATGCTCTGTTTTTTTTGTTTTGGGTCAAGAAAGAAAGTCATAGTTTTGCTTTATAAGTTGTGTTTGGTTCGGTTTGTTTTTTTTTTTTTATTTTTTTTCTGTGGTTATTTTTTTAAATGCACATAATTTTTTATATATATTATTGAGGTTGAATAGAATTCGGGAGCAATTTTTTACATAATTTTAAATGCACATAAGTTCAGAAGGTGAATAGAACTCATATTTTACAATTCAGGAGCAGGTTTGTTCTCCCATAATTTTATATATATATATATATATATATATATATATATATATATATATATATATTATCAGCATAGAATATAATGTTTTATATAGAATATAATTTTTTATATAGAAAAATATTTTTTATTTATATTTTAAATGCACATATGCTCAATATATATATTTTTTATATATATTATTTAAAGAGATTTAATCTGTCATATTTTTTATTTCAGATTTTTTTTTTATTATTTTAGATTTTTTAATCTGTCAAATCTTTTTATTTCAGATTATTTTTATATCATATTATTTTTATAGAGGTTTAATCTATCAGATTTTTTTAAAGAGGTTTAATTATTAAGTAAAGATGTTTAATATTTTAGATTTTTTATTTTTATTTTAAATACATTATTATTACTAACTAAATTAGAATTAAAATATTTGTTAATTGAAAACTGTTATTGTAGATAATTGAAAGTTATAATGGCGCACGGAGGTGGGGTTTGTCTATAAATTTTTTTTTCTGTGGTTATTTTTTTAAATGCACATAATTTTTTATATATATTATTGAGGTTCAATAGAATTCAGGGGCAATTTTTACATAATTTTAAATGCACATAAGTTCAAAAGGTGAATAGAACTCATAATTTTACAACTCAGGAGCAGGTTTGTTCTCCCATAATTTTATATATATATATATATATATATTATCAGCATAGAATATAATTTTTTATATATAAAAATATATTTTATATATAATTTAAATGCACATATGCTCAATATATATATTTTTTATATATATTATTTAAAGAGATTTAATCTGTCAGATTTTTTATTTCAGATTTTTTATATATATTATAGATTGTTTGTATGGGATTATGACTGAAACGAATGATTTATTTTCATGTCCCTCTTTCTCTTATTAATTTGTTGTGCATGTGGAAGTATTTCCTTGTTGAAAATAAGTAAAAAAATATTTCCACATCAATTTTATATTAAAAGTTTAACATATATGCCAAATAAAAAGGTTGAGACTAAAATAAATACATATCATTTAGTTGAAAATGAGTCAAGAAAGTGCCTCTACCAAGGTTCTAAATATCGGCCGGTACGTTCCGTACCGGCCGGTTCGTACCGGAAAATGATAGGGCCAAGTCGGATACTCACCGGTATACCGGCGAGACTGAATTTCACGGCCGTAGCGGCCGCTTCCCGACACGTATCGGGCTGAATCCGATACGTAAGCGATTTGTTGTCCGATACATGCCGATACGGCTGAAAAACAAGCAAAGCACAGTGTCTTGTGTATGTATGAGTGTGGTTACTGAGCAAAGCAAAGCACGGCATCCTTAAGACCTGCAAAAACAATTGAGAAAAGCAAAGCAATCACCTGGAGGAAAAGCAAAGCAAAGTACTTTGAGGAAAAGAAAAAATAAAGCAAAAGAACCTGCAAAAGAAAAAAAAATAGACCAAAGTACCTGCAAAAATAAAGCAAAAGGCCCAAACCTCTGAAGAAAAACTCAGACTCACGAACTCACTGAATACATACACAGACTCACGGACAATAATACATACACAAACTCACGGACGGACACCATAAATGTGTTACAAACCTTTGTAAGAAAAACTCAATCGGACCAAACCCAACTCCTCAATCAAACCCAAATCTATCTCCCAGGGGCTTTGATCATGTAAAGTGTTGCAGCCTGCAGGGAGAAGCATCGAATCGAACCCAAATCCATCACCGATTTCAAGCTTCTTCGTTGAAGGTTTGTTCTCTCACTCATGCTCTGTTTGTTTTGTTCTCTCACCGTATGATGCTCTGTTTTTTTTGTTTTGGGTCAAGAAAGAAAGTCATAGTTTTGCTTTATAAGTTGTGTTTGGTTCGGTTTGTTTATTTATTTTTATTTTTTTTCTGTGGTTATTTTTTTAAATGCACATAATTTTTTGTATATATTATTGAGGTTGAATAGAATTCGGGAGCAATTTTTTACATAATTTTAAATGCACATAAGTTCAGAAGGTGAACAGAACTCATATTTTACAATTCAGGAGCAGGTTTGTTCTCCCATAATTTTATATATATATATATATATATATATTATCAGCATAGAATATAATGTTTTATATAGAATATAATTTTTTATATAGAAAAATATTTTTTATTTATATTTTAAATGCACATATGCTCAATATATATATTTTTTATATATATTATTTAAAGAGATTTAATCTGTCAGATTTTTTATTTCAGATTTTTTTTTATTATTTTAGATTTTTTAATCTGTCAAATCTTTTTATTTCAGATTATTTTTATATCATATTATTTTTATAGAGGTTTAATCTATCAGATTTTTTTAAAGAGGTTTAATTATTAAGTAAAGATGTTTAATATTTTAGATTTTTTATTTTTATTTTAAATACATTATTATTACTAACTAAATTAGAATTACAATATTTGTTAATTGAAAACTGTTATTGTAGATAATTGAAAGTTATAATGGCGCACGGAGGTGGGGTTTGTCTATAAAATTTTTTTTCTGTGGTTATTTTTTTAAATGCACATAATTTTTTATATATATTATTGAGGTTCAATAGAATTCAGGGGCAATTTTTACATAATTTTAAATGCACATAAGTTCAGAAGGTGAATAGAACTCATAATTTTACAACTCAGGAGCAGGTTTGTTCTCCCATAATTTTATATATATATATATATATTATCAGCATAGAATATAATTTTTTATATATAAAAATATATTTTATATATATTTTAAATGTACATATGCTCAATATATATATTTTTTATATATATTATTTAAAGAGATTTAATCTGTCAGATTTTTTATATATATTATAGATTGTTTGTATGTGATTATGACTGAAACGAATGATTTATTTTCATGTCCCTCTTTCTCTTATTAATTTGTTGTGCATGTGGAAGTATTTCCTTGTTGAAAATAAGTAAAAAAATATTTCCACATCAATTTTATATTAAAAGTTTAACATATATGCCAAATAAAAATGTTGAGACTAAAATAAATACATATCATTTAGTTGAAAATGAGTCAAGAAAGTGCCTCTACATATCAAAATTTTGATTGAAATGTGATAAATTAAGGCTAAAAGAGTCAAAAAAAATGTATAAAATTGAGTTTTAGATGGATTGTTAATGATTTTTGAAATTTCACAGCCGCGACGCCCGATACCCGCTACGTACCGATCGATACTACCGATACCGATACTCTGCGATCGATACCGTTACGTTACCCGATACCGCGATTTAGAACTATGGATGAGAGGAGGGACTCAGGGGCTTCTGGAAGATCCAAGGCTAATATTTCACTAGTAGTCTGTGAAGGGCTAGTTGGGCCACTCTGGGTTTGAGGATCATTTTGTGTTGACAGAAGCGATCGTGAGTGATCTTGTGAGGTGGGGCTATCTGAGGATTCGGTCACAAAGTAGGGTAGCCCAGAATGGGTTGCGCTTGGGGGCCTACCAAGTTTATACAGGCTGCTCTCAAAGAGTGGGCTGGGGTTAGGAGTATTGATACTGTTGAATGAGGGTGTGGGGGGAGTATGTAAAAAGGGAATATTCAGGGATAACGAAGGTTCTAAACTCTGGAAAAGGGAGGGAGTACTAACCAGAGTTGTCGTTTTCCCAATATGTGCGCCACGTGTTGAGTGGTCGTGCATAACGGCTGGTTCTGAGTCTAGGCAAGGTGGTGGAGGTGAACGTGGTGCCCCAACTGTGGTCGTACGAGATTGATTCGTAGCCTGGTTCACGTGTACGGGATTTCCTTCCTTCAGGATTGGAGAGTATGGCTGCCGGAGAAAGGGTCGCAGCCGGGCTTCCATCTCATCAATCTAGTCTTGATAGTAAGCCACAGATAATCCCAGATTCTTGGCTACTCCAGTTCTCAGCCCAGGACCATAACCAGAAGTCCGACCTTCCTCTCGTGAGACAAATTTACATGAAGGTTTCTCGTGGCCAATGCGTCCACAATCATAGCAAAAATCTAAAAGTCTCTCATATTTAAATTCCACCCATGTGTCTTTAAGCTCCGACGAGTGGGCAGTTTGTCGTTTCAACATGAACCCCTTAGGGAGAGGAGCTGTTACATTGATCTCCACTCTAAGCCTTAGAAAACTTCGAGCTAACAGTAGCCCGTCTGATGGGGCCTCCACTCCAATCAGCTTACCAATCTTCGCAGCAATGATTTGCCCATTCTTTCGGGTCATTCTCTCCATCGGTAAGCCGTGAACCTGGACCCAAAAGGGGCATAAGGAGAAGTCCATTTCCGATATTGTTTTGCCGACTTGCAGAGGCTGGAGTACCAATAGATTGCCCATAATCAACCAAGGAGTTTGCTGCAGAATCAGCGCTCGGTCATCCAGATTCCCAAAACTGAAGAGGAAGACATTATCGGGCCACGCTGAAATGTTAACAGAACCACGCGTTTTCTAGGCCCCCGAAAGAATACGTTGAACCGCTTGCGTATTGAGGGGTTTAGGGGCTAAAATCTTTCCAATCAAGCACAGGTGGGAGGTGTCAATACTCTCATCAGAGCCTTCCTCCAACTCCAGGGAGTCTGGCTCATTCAAACCCACGGGTTCGGTTGCCATCGCAAGCTCAGAAGACACTATGGGGAGAAAATGAGGGAGGGATAAAACAAAGGGGAGCCAAGAAACTCACCACTGGGGAAAAGAGGAAAAAGTAAAGACCAAAGCACATAAATCTGGGAAGGACCCAGCAGAAATACCCAGAGGAGACCTAGGGTGGAGAAGCTCTCATTCAAGAGAGAGAGGCTCTCATTAGAGAGAGATAGGCTGACAATTTTTTATATAACAAAGAATTTTATATAACATTTTTTTAATAAAAATAATTAAATCAATCAATTAAAATAATTTAACAATAAAAATCATTAATAAGTCATAGAATACTTATAGGTCATGTTTGATTCACAATACTAATAGTGAGGTATTAATAATCCAATCAAATTAGTGTGGTATTAACTATCCCACCCCTACCCCATTACTAATAATCCTACAAATTTGTTGGATTAATTATCCATTGGATTAATAGTCCTAAACCAAAATGTCAAAACAAACATAGAATGATTGGGCCCACGGATTAATAATGCTAATCCCATGCTTTAATCCTTCCAATCAAACATGCTGATAAAGAATTTATCGGGGATTTCACAACAAAGAAGATTTAAAGTTTCACGAAAAAGAATACAATTTTTTATTAAAAACAATATATGAATGAATGAGTTCCACAATCACTACTCACATGTATTTATTACAAGGGAATTGCTGACCATTGCTCTTACGATGTTGGTTAAGGTAATTTTTGGAATATATTATTTTAGTAATTTTTTAATTTTTTAGTAAAAATATGGGATAAAAAAATTAATATATTTGACGATTCTTAACTTTTTTAAGAAAAATGTGCAAAAGTAGAAAAAAAAATATTTAACTTTTTGGTATAAGCTATTATTTTTTAATTTTTTTTTAGTAATTTTTTTATTTTTAAACTAAAACAGTGAATTACCAAACTAGGTCCAAGAGTTAATAAAGACAAAAAAACATTTAAGCACTTCAATAAACATTTATTTGTTTTTATATATTTTAATATTTTAATAAATTTTGCATACACTTTGCAACCATCACCAAACCAATAGGGTGTGGTGGTTTACTTTCTCCTTATTGTAAAAGGAATTTGTTAACCTAACCTTAATAATAATAATAAATAAATAAAAGAAATATATTGATTAAAAAATATCCCGTAAATATTTGTTTAGACAGACTAAATAAGGAGGGATTATAATCTATCAGACTGTTAATCTCAAGATACATATATAGTTTTTGGACTATTAGATTGGAAATGATATGTATACTGTGTTTATTTAATCATTGGGGAAAAAAAACTATTTTATTGAATCCTTGGTTTATTTGGGATACTATGAAGAAAGATAAATGCTCAAAAGACTTTTTTGCTCCTTTGTTTATTAAATATTAGGAATACTAAATCTAAGTTATAAATTTTATATTTTATATTTTATTTTATTTTACTAAATACAATAATCCAGAGGTTATCCCAAGAAGTTATCCCACTATTTTGGCCCTGTTTGGTAGGGCTTATTTCTAACTTATTTCAGCTTTTAGCTTAATTTAAACTATTTTGATGTGTTTGGTTCAGCTTAACAATACAGCTTATAGTTTTTGTAAGTCAAAAATCAACTTATTCTTTGAGTGAGGCAGGAGAAGCTTAATTTATAAGTCAAAAATCAACTTATATTCACAGTTATAAGTAATAAGCTGTTAAGTCATAAGTTATAATCACTTTCCTACAGCTCTACCAAACGGGCCATTTGTATCTCACACACCTCATGAGACACAATAATTCCACAAATAAGGTATTGATAGTCCAATTAGAGTATTAGGCTAGCTTACATTTTTTGAATCAAATATCAAACTATTACACAGAATAGCTATGGAGTTCTATCCTACCCTCCAATCCGTTTAAACAAACACCCCTGAAATGTAATTAGAGAGTTAGACACAACATTGGAGAACACCAAAATAGAATGGGTTTGGCAATTGTTTTTTTTGCAAAATGATATATAAATCTACTTTGTAAATCTAATTTGTGGATTAAATGATGTGTAAATGAGATGATTGTGAATGATTAGAGAAGATAAGAGAGATATTTACCTTAGATATTTTAATATATTGCCACATAATTGAGTTTAATTTTTAGACTTGAATAATATTACTCTTGTTTTTTTACTAGTTTTTTTTTTTGGGTTCATTTTTAGTAATTTTTTCAAAAGTTTCGCTTTTAAAGTCCTATTAAATTTGATAGATTTGAAAAGTCAAATAATAAAAAATAATAAACTTCACCAAAGAAAAAAAATAAAAAACTTTATTGAACTTTTTTAGTTTTTTTTTTTAAATTATTCTAAATTTTTTTTTTTTTTTGGCTAGATGGAATTAAAAATTAAAAATTTGTGAAAACAAATTTTAAAAAAAAATTAACTAAAAATGAAAAATTAATATTTTTTGTGAACATTCTACGTATAGTTAAATTTGTTAATAAAATTAATGTACAAAAGTGTACCTCTTAAAAAGACCGTCACTAATTCATCAACTCAAACTCTTAATATTTTTTTATTGCACCATAATACTGTATTTGGTTAAAAAATTTAAGAAGAAATTTAGAAAGAGAAAAAAAAATATGTAAAACTAAATAAAATATAAATATACTTTATTTACATTTTATTTATATTTTTTTCTTCTCAAATTTTTTTCAAATCTCTCAATCAAACGTAAGGAACAACTACACGCCAACGTACACAAGGGTCTTTGTTTTTTTAATTTGCTAGTAGTTCGGTAGGTGCGTTGCATGTGACACATGATTTTTCATTAATTGGTAGTATTGTAATTGTGAGTGCCTCTTAAATTGGTATGTGATATGTATATAAAGTATGGAGACTTGTATGGATAAATTAATTTATATCCAAAATACAACTAAGTAAGAAATTGAAATATACTTGGTTGAAAATTTTAAATGATAAATGAAAAATTATATAAATGTAAATATTAATGTATATTTAGATTGTAGAGATTACAATCTTATCTTAAATAATAAACAATAAACATGTCTTTTAAATATATAGTATTACACAAATATTTTTTTTTATCAATTTTTCACTTCAATTTTTCATAATTCATACCTGTAATATAATTGAATGTATGAAATTAATTGCACAATTACACAATTTTGTTATATAGTTCATCTTATAATACAAATTCATTGAATCCACTATTACATATAATTTGCATACTATTAGTGTAAGAATGCATTAATATCAATATGTAATATATTTTTATACATCAAGAGTTATTAAGTCTAGTTTCTTGTGCCACGAATATCTTGCATGTTGAAAAATATAACATTAGTCATTAGTGTACTTTCATTTATGCAGAAAATGTGAAATAAATTTTTTTTTTTTAAAATGGAATGATATTGTAGTTTAATATTTCGATCGATATATGAATTTCATAATTGTTTTTACGATATTTATAGATACATACTTATAAGTGTTTGTAAGGTCACTTTCATGAATCTGTCAAGTTACATAATTAAGAGGGTAATTTTTATGAGTCGAGCTAAGAGCATTTGGCAACGGATGTAGAGCCGAAGTAAGATTGGGATAGCGCGGTCTTGGGTCATCTAAACGTCAAGTCGGTCAGAAATAGGCTGCTGGGGCCTAACCGGGCTATCCTAGTCTGGACCGCATGGAAGAACGAGGTGTCAATAAAGAAGAACCGAGCTAAGGTTGGCTATGCAGGCGCCACCTTACAGTTAGGATTACAGCGGCAATATCATGCTGTGTAAGCTCAGTTGAGCGTGCTTCTAGCCGAGATAAAAGTTGCCACCATCTCACTTGGTTGACAATGAGTAAGGTGTTATCAGGATAGATATTATTCTTGGGAGTGTGATTCCTTGGAGGGCTCTGCTAAGGAGAGTTAGAGTCCTACTAGGATTGTGCCAGGTAGAATCTATTAAAGCTCATGACTGGACCTATGCAGAGTTATCACAATTCTTACTCTAAAATACACAGAGCTTATTATCTATTGTCTAGTTGCTGACTTAGGCATCAAAGGGGTTTCTGGCACACACCCGTTGGTTAGCTCACGTTTGTGTTTTCAGATAGCAAAGCGACGATGTTTGAAGGAGTGCAAACTTGATCAACAGGATTATACGAAAAGATTATTCTGTGCTCGTACAATAATTTATTTTGTCTCCTGTAAGTAATTAGCAAATGACAAAAATTGATCCAAAATTTTTATTTGATGAACTTATTTTCTAATCATTGAGTTGTTGCGATATTGTTTGGGCATCTTTTGATTTTTTTCCTTGTAATTTGACTAAAATGTGTGTATGAGATACATTGTTTTTCTTGAATTTCACAATAAATAGAATAATTTTTACTTCAGCTCGTCTAACTTTTTCTAGAGAGTATATTGCAATAGATCTCCTACAGCTTTTATTTCACCATCTTCTTGTTTTCTTCTTACTCATAATTATAACTCATTGTAATAAAAATATTTTGATGTGTAAGAGTTTGAAACGATGTCATATTGTTATGAATTTCAAAATCCATTTTCCTCAATAATGTGATTTTTTCTGTGAGGGGAAAAAAGATATAATTATTGTGGTGATAGAGGGGTTTTGTAAAGTTTTAATTTGTTATTGAAAGTGTTTATTGTGTGGACACTTATTTGTATCACATGTATGTATATATGTATTAAATATAAGTTGATAGGAGAACAATATACAATTTCGCAATTTTTCCCTAGCAAATATAATTATATTACTAGAACCATACATGTTATAAAATTAAAGTATCTGATGGTAATATAGTATTACAGATTGACAATATATGAATACAGTAACATATATAAATTTATAATTATATTTTTTTAGTATTTATACATGTAGACATTGATATATATATATATATATATAAGATATTACAAAAATAATGTGTAATCTTTACAACAATATAATATAAGTAACAATGAGAAGTTAATTATTTATAATTAAATAGTGGGTCATAATGTAGATGTTTAGTGTTATATTTTTGTGTGTATGCATTATTTTTTAAATTCACATAAAATTGAAAAGGAATTTGTGTAAAATTAGAGATTAGTGAAGAAAAATTTTAAAAAAGATAAGTTTATAGTGTTTGATTTGATTTGTTTTTCAAACTTTTGTTTTGAATTTTTTGATTTTCATATTTTTTGTCTTTGACATTTTTTTTAATAATCATTTTATTGTCTTTTTAGATTCACTAATTTACTACTTTTTCTATTTTTTAATTTTACTTCGAGATTTAGGTTCACTTAATCTAAATACACTTAGAAAATAATATGTTGTGTATTCTTTTTAGAACAAAATTATTAATGTTAAATAATAATAACAAAAAAAATATAATAATAAAAAATCAATACATATTTGAATTTATAAATTTCTTACTAATATTTTACTTTTTAATTGTATTTAAATTAACAGATATTATATTTTCATGTAAAAGTATAATTTAAATATAAAATATGAAAAAATTCCAATATCTTTAATCACTAAAAGTAAGAAAATATGAAAACTCAAAAAGTGAAAAACAGATTTAAAAAATAAAATCAACAAAAGTGGTTCTTGTTTAAAATTTTGACGCCATACATGGTTATTAAAGTACTATGTAATTATTAAAATTCATAAAATATAATTTAAATAAAAAGAAAGCATATGAAAATAACTTATGAATTTTTAAATGCAACACAAATCTATATCTTAAAAATGTACGCACTTTTTTCTGTTTAAATTCGAACGAATACATACAATTTTAAAATTTAACCAAAATTATTCACAGTGATTTGTATTGTAAATATTATGTATATCAATGTAGAAGCAGACATAGGAAAATAAGAAAGGAACCGTTGATTTATACAGAACTCTTTATAACTTTAGAAAATATAATAAATTTGATAAGGTAAAATTAAAATTTTAAAAAAAATAAAAAACGTGATAAATTTTTCACACTTTTATAATAACTAATGGAGGTGCACGTGCTTTGCACGTGGTATTTTTTTTTAATTTATGTTTATTTATTTATTTATTTATTTTTGGTTTGTAGGTTTTATATTAGTTTTCTTTTCTTTTTTTTTATCAGCAAATAAAAAAAAACTTTATTGTTGAAACCGAAAACTATTACATCAGTAAAAGAAATAGGAGGAGGAGTGCAAAAAATATTATAGCGAACCTAATCAATCCCAACTAGGTTGGCACTAATAAGACCGTTCAATCATATGCTAGCACACCACCACGAGTTGGTGAGAAACCAACCACAAACACCAAAAACCACCTCACCCAATAAAAAGCTATCCAAACTTGATACAAACCAAACAATCCAAAACTACCAAACAACAATAAAATAATGAAGCAGAGAAGAGGGAAAGGTACAGGGAGCAAGGAGCCAAGGACTGAATTGTTCACTGTGTTTGTGGATAGTTTGCCTTCCAGTATGGACCCAAAAACATTGTTCAAATTGTTTACAAAGTTTGGAATAGTGAAAGATGTATTTATCCCGCAGAAGAGGAGGAAGTTCACAAATACCAGGTTTGGCTTTGTCAGGTTCGACTGCTCAGTGGCAGCGAGGGTTGCAGTGTCTAAAGCGAATGGTTTATGGGTCGAGGACAGGGAGATTCAAGTTAAAATGGCAGAGTATGATAGACTTAAGGAAGGAGCACAGAATAGAAACCAAACTACAGGTAGCAAAGGCATCAACGAAGCAGGTGGAAGAGAAGTACACCATCAGCATGGTGTACAGAGGTCATATGCTGAAATACTAAAAACAAACGTGAGAGGAGCTGCGGGGAAAGTTGAAAGAACTATCATGGTAGATGAAGCCGGTCATGGTTGGCTGCACGAGAATGTGATATTGAGATTCAAAGAAGAATACTCTATACATGGCATCGAGAAGATTTTTAAGGAGAAAGGAATTGAGGAAGTAATGGTCAGGCGTGGAGGAGGCAAAGACGTGGTGGTCACCTTTAAATCCAAAGAAGCTAAGGATGCAAAACTATCACTGGTCAGAGAATGGTGTGGACAATGGTGTGAGTTTGTTAAAGAGTGGGAACCAGGAGCTCGTGCAGAACAAGAGAGGTGCCTGTGGCTCAGATGCCATGGGATACCCCTAAGCATGTGGAATAGGAACACTCTCTGCAAGATTGGCAACATTTGGGGAAGTGTTATTCGATTGGAAGGAGACTTTTGCCAACCCAAGTCCTTCTGTTATGGAAGAGTCAGAATTGTAACTCAGTGTATGGACTTCATCAATAAAACCATTAATCTGGAATGCAAAGGCAGGTTATATCCTGTTATGGTGTGCGAAGAGCAACCAGTTAGCATATTTGATAATGACAGTTCGATACTTAGTGTGGTTGAGGATGTCCATAGCTCTAATGGAGCTGTTAATCACGAACCAGTAGCTGGGTGTGGAGCTGGAAATGAAGCAGATGACATGCCGAAGGAGGTTGAGGAAGAAGATGATGAGCTGGCAAACTCTGACACCGTAGTGGTTGAGACCCAATGTGGGCTGGAACCGAACTGTAAAGCTGCCCAAGTTAATACAGTGGTCGTAGAGCCTGAAAGTGGCGTGGGAAACATATTTGGGGTTGAGGCACGCATGGATAGCTCTCTATTGGTAATGGCAGACAGTGCACTGCAGAGGAATAATGTTAACTTTGATGAGCATCTGTTTACCCCTGGGTTTATTAAGAGTGTTAGTGGGGCAAGTGGGCACAGGCCTGGTATCCACCTGGAAGTTAATTTGGGCCGTATACATGGGCCTGGTTCTCCAAATGGGCTGACTGAAGAGGGGGTGGGCACATCCATAGTCCACACAAATAAAGCTCAGTGGGCTGGTACCAGGAAAGACGAGCTCTGGGTGCAATCAAGCCAGACTACCATCAATGGAAGCTCCAACGCTGTGAAGAAGGCAAGAAGGAAAGGAAAGATGAAAGTGGGAGGGCAGGGTGTAGCAAAGCCGAACACAGAGGAGGTTGGGTATAAGAGGTTAGCTCGTCTGTACGGCCAAAAAGGTAACCCATCAAGCAGGTCTATCCCTAAGTGCGCAGTGTTCAGGGCTGCTGCAGCAGCCGTGTCTCTTTCGGCAGCAACCACGAGTGGTTCAAGCAAAGGGAGGCATATTCTTAGTGAAGCTCAAGCTACTCTTCAGCTGGGTAAAGTTCTGGGAATTCATTACAATGGTAAAGATAGTGAAGTTTTGGAGAAATTGGTGGAGCTTGAATCAATTGACAGAGGAAGAAGAAAGGGGAGGGACACGGCATAAGGGTCTCAGTGTCTCTCTAGGGGAACTTGGCGTATCATATGTTGACTGATGAACTTAATGTCATGGAATATCAGAGGATTAGGGAAATCTGTGAAGAGGGGGAGGATTAGGAAGCTTATTTGTGATAGGAGGGTTGACTTTGTTCTATTACAGGAAACTAAGAAAACCTCTATTTCAGAAAGTGAAGTTAGAACCTTGTGGGGAAGGAGGGATATGGAATTTATGGCAGTAGATTCAGAAGGGTTAGCAGGGGGACTACTCTGTATTTGGGATCCAAGCCTATTTCAATTGAAGGACTGTTGTTCCAATAGAAGATTTGTTCTCCTGTCAGGTACTCTCCTGAATTCTTTCGATTGTGTCATACTAAATGTTTATGCCCCTAATGATGTGAATGGTAGAGGTATGCTTTGGGATACTTTAATAAAATTAAAGTCTGACTTTCCAAATCCATGGTGCTTGGGGGGGGATTTCAATGAGATCAGATTTATTGGGGAAAGGGGGGGCTGCTCTGGAAGGGAAAAGGGGATGAAGGAACTAAACGCATTTATTGATAAATGTGAGTTGAATGATATACCATTGCTTGGTAGGAAGTACACATGGTGTAATGCTCAGGAGGGGGAGAAATGGAGTAGGATTGACAGGGTCCTGTTAAATCCTGAGTGGTTGCAAAGATTTAACTTCAAGCTATGGGGCCTTCCTAGAACCTGCTCTGATCATTGCCCACTCTTGTTAATGGAAGATGAGAGGGATTGGGGGCCAAGACCCTTCCGGTTCATTAATGCATGGATTATGCATCCTGGTTTCCTCTCTGTTATGGAAAAATTCTGGACTGAAAAAAGGATTACTGGGAGTGCGGGGTATATTCTTCTCCATAAACTAAAACTGCACAAGGGAGAGCTGAAAAAATGGAACTCTGAAGTTTTTGGGAATGTAGCCACAAAATTAAAGGAGGCAGAGGTAGAGCTGCATGGCATCGACATTACTGCAGAAGACAGAACTTTGTCTGAATCCGAAAAGAATAGAAGAAGGGAGGTGACAGGGGAGGTATGGAAGCTTAGTAGGATGCTGGAAAGGATTTGGCATCAGAAGTCTAGAGTTAACTGGATCTTGAATGGGGACAGGAATACTAAGTTTTTCCATGTTATGGCCAGTAGCAGAAGGAATAGAAATTCAATCAATTCTATCTCAATTGATGGAGTTGATATGAAGGAGCCAGAGACCGTACGACTTGCAGTCTTACAGCACTTTAGGAGGCAGTTCACCGAAAGCTGGGCAATTAGACCAACTCTGGGAGGCATTTTTAAGTCAGTTGCAGCTAGTGATGCATTTTCTGACCTGGAAGCTGCTTTCTCTGCATGTGAAGTAAGGGCAGCTATCATGGATTGTGATGGAAATAAGGCGCCAGGCCCAGATGGTTTTAATCTCCTATTTTTTCAGAAATTTTGGAAGGTATTGAAATCTGAGGTGTTGCATTTCATGAGGGATTTTCATACCACTTCCAAGCTCTCATTTGGAATTAACAGTTCTTTCATCACTCTTATTCCCAAGAATGATACTCCTAAAGGATTAGCTGATTTTAGACCCATTAGTTTGGTGGGGAGCATGTACAAGATTCTCTCAAAAGTTCTAGCTCATAGGCTCACGAGAGTGCTCCCTGAAGTGATTGGGGATTCTCAGTCTGCGTTTTTAGGTGGGAGAAGTATACTTGATGGAGTTTTTATTGCAAATGAAATTGTGGATGGATGGAAAAAAGCTCGAAAGAAAGGGATTCTTATTAAACTTGATTTTGAAAAAGCGTACGACTCAATTAACTGGGAATTTCTATTTTCTATGTTGGCCAATTTTGGGTTTGGGTCAAAATGGACTTCTTGGATGAAGGCATGTGTTTCCACAGCAAGGTTGTCTGTTCTTGTGAATGGTTCACCAACAGAGGAGTTCTCTCCACAAAAGGGTCTTAGACAAGGTGACTCTCTATCTCCTTTTTTATTTATTATAGTGGCAGAAGGGCTGAATATATTGATGCACCGAGCTCATGAACTAGGGATCATTAAGGGGGTAAAAGTCGGGGCGAAGGAAGTGATGATTTCTCACCTCCAATTTGCCGATGATTCGATGTTGTTTTGTGAGGCTGACTTGGAACAAATAGTTCATATAAAGAGGGTCCTAAGATGTTTTGAAATACTTTCTGGAATGAGGATTAACTTTCACAAGAGTGTAGTGTGTGGTGTAGGTGTGGATGTGGAGGCCTTGCTATCCTGTGCTGATATTCTAAATTGCAAGGTCCAAGGATTACCAATGAAATTCTTGGGCCTTCCATTAGGTGCTAATCCAGGTAGGAAATCAACCTGGAAGCCAGTGTTGGATAAGGTTAAAGCCAGGTTGGCGGGTTGGAAGAGAAGAACTCTATCTTTTGCAGGCAGGCTAACGTTGATCAAGTCTGCCCTGTCTAGTCTGCCTATTTACTATCTTTCTCTGTTCAGAATGCCCAATGGAGTTGTTAGAGAAATTGAAAAACTCCAAGCTGCTTTCCTGTGGGGAGGTAACGATCTGAAAAGGAAAGTTCACCTACTAAAATGGGCTGAAGTGACAAAAAGTAGGGAGCAAGGTGGACTGGGAATTAGAAGAATCAAGGATGTCAATTCTAGCCTTCTCCTTAAATGGTGGTGGAAATTTGGGAAGGAAGTAAATGCCCTTTGGAGGAGATTGTTGTGTAGCAAATACAGGATTGAGGAGGGTAGCTGGACCCCATTGGCGAGTGTGTCTCATAGTCACTCTAGAGTGTGGACTGATATTATCACAGTGGCTAAGCATCATCAACAGTTAGTGGAGTTCTATGTAGAGAAGCTTCGGTTAAGGGTTGGGAATGGGACTAGGATCAAGTTTTGGCATGATCGTTGGCTTGGCAGCAGATGTTTAAAAGCTGAGTTCCCTAGAATCTTTAGTTTGTCCATTGATAAAGGGGGATCACTCTTAAGCTTCTATGATAGGAGATCTTCTGTGGAGGAGTGGAATTTTATCTTTAGGAGAAACCTCTATGATTGGGAAAAGGATGAAGTAAATAGATTGGTTGTGGTTTTAAAGGATGCCCCTCCTTTACGCAGTAACGTGGAGGACTGTGCTACATGGAATGGAACAGCTGGCTGCCTCAAGGTATCTGTTTTATACAAGTTCAGTGACACTCCTCTTGGCCCTCATCTGTCTCTAGGTAAGTTTGTGTGGAACACCGATTTACCTCCTAAGGTCCAGTTCTTTGGCTGGCTAGCCTGGAGGAATAGAGTGAAAACTAGAGGTTTTCTCCAGCATATTGGTATTCTTAACTGTAGTGCTTCAATTCTTTGTGCCTTTTGTGAAAATGAGAATGAATCTGCTGCCCATGTGTTGCTGCATTGTCCATTTTCCTGGAAAGTTTGGTCAGATCTGTTACAATGGTGGGGGTGCCTGTGGGTGGTACCTAGGTCTGTTGACTGCTTGTTTTATTGGTGGTTAGGTGGCCATTTTAAGAACAAGGTTAGGAGACTATGGAGGGTTTTACCTCTGATTGCTCTATGGTCCATTTGGAAGTGTAGAAATGATTGTATATTTAATGGGGTGCAGCCTTGTGGAGTTGATCTCAGTGAGCTCATTAAGGTTCGATTTGCCTTATGGAGTAAGGCCTCCAGGGTAGGGAAGATGTACTCGGTCAATGATTTTATCAACAACATTGATCAGGTAAAGGCATGTGTTTGAGGAAGTTGGCAGCTGGCAGTGTCCTTCTGTTGTGTGCATCTGCTGTCTGCATGATCGGTTTGGTCTGTTTGGGGACTGTTAGTCTGTCAGAGGGAGTCTACAGCTGCCACTGTTTGATACTCTGCATCTGAGTAGCAGAACATGCTCTAGTCTTGCATTGTTGTTGTAGCTGGTGCAAGCCACCTGCCTATCTACATTCTTCAGCTGCTGCTCAAGCTTGTATTGTATGGTGGCTTGTATGGTGGCTGCTAGTCTGCGGGTTGGTAGCCTGCAGACTGGTATGGTAGCCTGATGGTGGCTTGTATGGCAGCCTGGTGGTTCTGGTGTAGAACTCTCCCAATCCTTTGCCAGATGCTAGGTGCATTTTCAGTCTGTTTAGTGGCCTGGCTTGGCTGCTGTTTAGGGGCCAAGCTTTGGTGGTTGCTGCTGTATTGTAGATTGTGGACTGTATCTTGTATCTTGCTAATTTGTTGGAGGTTGGGGTTTGATTGGCTTCTCGCCAATCAGGGGTCATGTGCATAGCGCACTCCCCTGATTTGTTGATGTATTGTGGATTGTATCTTGCTTTATCATCAATAAATCCTTATTTTGCCGATCAAAAAAAAAAAACAATAAAATAATGAAATAAACAGACCAAAACTAGTTAACAGATCAAAACAGCATTCCATATATATAGCAGTAGGGTTCACCACAGAGTAAGTACTCCTTTTATATTACTTTTTTTTTTTTTTTTGAAACATTTTGTTATTTTTTGTTAATGTTTAATGTTTATGTTTGAAAATATGGATATTGTTTGGTAGAAATTTGATAATTCGGATTAGGAGTATAATCGGACTCCATGTCCTTCATATGTGAATGTTTTTGTCTATTCATGAAGAAAATAATGTATGAATTATTGCGTATGGGGGGCATTTATATTTCTGTTTAAGTATTAAAATTTAGAAAGTAAGTTGAAACAATCACATAAAATAATTGCAGTCCATATCATATGGTTGGACTTATTACTATTATATATATAATTTACCAGGTTATTTTACTTTTGTTATGTGTATGTATATAGAAACCTTTTTGTAATTAAAAGATGAACAAATAAAACATGCAACTAACATTGTAATATTATTATTATTTAAGGTGAAGAAATAAAACTTTCAACTAATATTGTAATATTTTTATTATAATTTTGTAATAAATTAAGTAAAGGAAATTGAAAGATATTTTTTTTTTTTTTAAATTCATTCATTCTCTAATTTGATCCTCTTTGAGGGATTTTGAAAATTTGTAGTATTTGTATTTTCCATTTCATATTGATCTTCTTCATTTTATACTTCTTTTGTTACAATCTTCACAGATATGCGATTTTTATCATTCATCTTGTGTAGCCTTGTGATAAATATGTATGTATGTTCAGAAGCGTTCTAGAATTTGTTATTCTTACCTTCCTGCAACAACAATAACAATAGTATAGTTTTAAATTAAATTATTTGCTTTGCTATGTATATATGTTAATGTTTTATTGTTTATGCATTTGGTAAACTTGTCTTGTCTTTGGATGCTATGAATTCAGTTGCTGGGTATCCAATAATTTTCTCAACCGCTTCAAATAATGTGACATGTAGTTGTCTTTCTCCATCTCCCACTGTAAGCTTCATCAAATATCCGATATTTGATGTGACAAATGTAAATAAATTATGAGGTTGTAATTTTGTTATTTAATAAATGCAAAACATTAATTTGTGTTATTATGTTGAACTATCACATACCTTGGATGATACTTTGAATTCGAGTTCTTGCATTTACTGCATTTTGCTCCTTGTTCAATTTGATAAACTTTCTTATTGCATACTTTGCAAACAATATACTAAGGTTGGTCTAAATTGTCTATACGAATGATTGTCACTTTGAAGGAACAATGTGTATTCTATTTGGATATTTATAGTCATGGTGTATTAATATTAATATTAATTTGGTGAAGTAAAAGATAAATCATAATATTTGGAATTTTTACAATTATTATTAGGATGATAAATTACATACCTAAAAATTAAGTAATGAACGTTCTATCAAATCTTCTATCTTCACTCGTTCGGGACTTTGCTTACTTGTTGCCCAAAACGTTGTACTTGAGTTGCTTTCAATTGTTTTTTTTATTGCAACTACATATAATATTTGTTAATTTCAGTATTGTATGAAAGCTGTAAATATGGAAATAGAAACAATATATTTTTTAATATATCATTCTCTAATATTATCAGCTTCAGGTGTCATCGGGTTTATTTGAATTGTAGTTGTTGAAATTATGGATATAGATATGACACCTGTGTGAAATGAAAATTGTGAGTGTATATATATATATTAAATTAAACAATGTAAAATTCTGAATATATATAATTAGAGATTTATATATTTTCATTATAAGTGTTTAAATGTACCTGTATATGTTGACACTTTTACTTTGAACATTGCAACTACAGGTGTTTCTTTTACCATATCTTCTAGAATTGTTCATTCGTTTTGGGCTACATCCCCTCATAATGTAAGAAGAATAATTGAGAGATGTGACAATAGAAAATATAAAATTTCAGTATTTTAAGTTTTTTGTATTTTTTATTTTGTAACTTAAGAATTATTATAATGCATACCTTGAATCTATCAAATAGATATTCCTGTTCAATAATTTACCAATTGCTCCAGTTCTGATAACTGATGAAAGAGGCTCAACATGGTGTGCTAAGCCAAATATATCTGACATAATAGTAAAAATTAATTTAAGATTTACTATTATTTTATAGTAAGTTATATACAATAATATATAAAAAAATGTTTAAGACATACCAATAATATTGTTGTTTTGTAGATGTTTGATTTGAGAGAATGAAACAAAGTCATATGTAAGTGTATCCAACTTGATCATCATTTTGGCATTTGTACTTGTGTTTAAATAGAGAGTGATATTTCAATTTCTTTGTGGACACTTGCAAATTTTTGGTTCATAGGTTTAACAAATCCATTGGAAATGAAATATGTATTGTCCTTTTTAAATGACTCTCTAAGCATATCAATGACTTCATTGAATGCCACCGCTTGTATTTTTGTACCCTTATTATAAAGTGATGAAATGAATAGGTGCATTAAATTAGAATTGATATTAGAAATTAGAAATATCAAATGAAGGAGAAATAAATTATATTTGTATAAATCATTAAATGATTTACTTGTTCATCCATCAATATGATTTTTCACATTGTTCCTGATCCTTTTGAAGTGGTATAATGTTCAATGATCCCTCTTCTGAGAACAATTGCTTTTATTGTCCAATCTCTATCAAAAGGTCGAAGTTCATTGATGAAGATAAAACCTTTTGAATCAATTTCATTTTCTTGCATTACTCCTACAAAACAATTTCAGATTTTGTGAATTGCCATTGATTTGTAAGTTGAAATAATTTTCAAATACAATGATTTTTTTTTTTTTGCACCTTGCAATTGGGATGAGTCCTCATTGATTGCCTCTTTCATAGTTTCGGTACTGTTAGTAGGAATGTTATCATATATGATGGTAAACTAGGTAAGTTGCTCTTTCTTCTCATATTTTACTAAGTCACAGAATAAACAGTGTTTATGTTTTGCAATTGTGAGCTGTGTATACAAAAACAATATGATTTACATAAAGACTGAGTATGTTTATATTTAATGACGAAATAATACCGGAAAATAGAGATGTGAATCTATATAGAGAATTGTGGAGACATTGATATAAGAACAAGTGTTTGATAAGCAAAATTTAGTCCCATGACACCATGCCTTTGAAACGAAAGACTATGGTGATGGGTGGTGGTGGGTCCACCAACATGTGAGGCTTGCGTCCATTGGTGGTGCCTGTTGTAAATTTTTTTTTATTTTTTGATCAACGAAAGTAAATAAATTATTTAAATTAAAAATAAATTAAAAGATTATAATTTAAATTAACAAAATTTGTATAATTACTCCAAATATTTATATGTTTATTATACATGAATGAAGAAAACTTGAAAATTTAGAGAGTTTGGAATTGTTTGTTTTATTCTTATAGTTTATTTTGTTTAATATGATTGCTATAGTTTTATTTTTATATATTTGATAGTGGCATATTATATTTTTGTTGGTATTATGATTGCTATAGGTTATATAATTGAAGTGTTAAGCATTTTTATTTCAACATTAGTTTGCTTTTAAAATTTGATTTTACAAAGTGATTTTGAAACAAATAAAAATATTATATAACTCAATTTTTATACAATTTTTTGTCTTGAATTTATTTTAGTAATAAAACCCATTGTATTTTTTTTCCCAACTAAACTCATTCAACTAATCAAACGGATTAATGGAAATTGGAGTTGATATTGTGCTAAACACCCATGTTGTGAGAGTCAAGATTTTTGTTATTATAATGGTCAAATAATGATTTTTTTTTTATTTCCCCTAACTATTTTGTTGCCTCACATGTATTATTGTTAGTGTAAATTTTTTATTTTATTTTATTTTTATATATAGATCCCAGCCCAATTTACCCCCAATGATGATCATGTTCAACGATGTACATAGGAAATTTTTTTTTTTTTTTTAAACTATTGGTTTTTGTGTTATTATTAATGTTGGTATATTTTTTGGAGTTGGCTTTACAGAATTGAGGACAAAACAATATGTAAGACAAAAGAAATTAAGAGTAATCCTAATATGACAGATTTACTAACAATTTGTAAAATCAAAACATCAAAACAAAGAGATTTAGTAACAGTTTAAAAAATCATAATATCAAAACAAAGAGAAAGGGTATGAAGATAGCTTTTGAAGAGATGCGTACATCTTGAGAACGAGAATATTGAGAATGGTGAAATCCACAATGCACAACTGTTGCAAACAAGATCTGAAGTCTTTGTTTTCAGTGTTTTGATGACGAAAAATAGGAGAGGGGGAGTCTATTTATAGAGGACTTCATGAGTATTATAAACTGTTCACTACTTGTATTTAAATCCAAAACCTTTTAGATTTTATAATCCTTGAAAAAGTAGGAGAAGGAGTCTATTTATATAGGGCTTCATGAGTATTATAAATGGTTTAGTATTTGTGTTTAAATCTAAAGCTTTTTAGGTTTTATAATCCTTTAAAAAATTGGAATTCCACTAATGTATGTAAACTCAATTATTATTACTTAAAAGCCTCCATCACCAAACAGGAAGAGGATACGTCTTGGGTCACACATACCTGTGTGATTTGAAATTGTAATTGGAAAAATAGATTTTTAAAATATTAAGTTAGAATAAGAATAATAATAACAACAAATTATATTATGTTCTACTTATAAGTATTTAAATATGAATGAAATTTCTATAATACAAGTTTAACAGCTAAAATAATTTTATAAATTTTAAAGGTAGAATAAAAATAATAATGAACAGAAAATTATATTATATTGCGTCCACACCTAATTGGTGGTGCCTGTTGTAAACTTTTTCTTTTTCTTTTTTTAATTTTGATTAACGAAAGTAAACAAATGATTTAAATTGAAAATACATTAAAAGATTATAATTTAAATCAACAAAATTTTTATAATTACTCCAAATATTTATATGCTTATTATACATTAATGAAGAAAACTTGAAAATTTAGAGAGGTCTGTTAACTATGTAAGAGCTCATGGGAATAGAATTTCATAACTAGTTGAAGAGAACAAGAAGATCATTGCATGAGTGTAACATTCTGCTCTCATGTAGTGAAAAAGGAATGACGAAATGGCAAAAGAGCCTTCTTTGAGTGCTTTGAGGAAAACATTTGCCACCTCAGCTGTTCGCTTGATCTCCTTCTTCCGCTCTTCTATTGACCTCATGGCAAGTTTATCACAGCCAACGCTACAACACCTTTCCGACCACTCTTTCTGAGCCTCATTCCTGGAACGTGTTATAGTTTGTTCATGAAATAGATGGACTAGGCACACAGGGTGTGACCAATGATAAAGACAGAATGTGCAAAGCAGAAAGCATAATGCATGGACAGCTATAAAAGCAGAAAGCATAAGAAGCAAACAAAAATTAAAAGTACAGTGCGTACCTCCCAGGCTCTCCAATAACCTCCAACCTTGTTTCCCTTGATGCGGGAACTAGAGCTCTCTATCAACACGTATGGATTTTGGGCACAACTAAAGAGTATACCTAACACCACAGATTCGGTGTTCTACTCATGGTTGCATTCAGGATGGACCTTGTGAGTCACCGTAATACCAGTGTAAAGTTTGTGTTGTAACTCGAAATAAATGTCTTAGAAATTGAATTGATTTAACTTTTAACTTGAAAGCCATGTATGGTTTAGGTGTTTATCTAATTGTGTTGAGTCTTACTTACCAAAATCTTATCCAACACACTTCCTCCCTCTCTTGCATTACACATACACTATCCATACATTTCCTACACCAAAAACTCACTACAACAAAAAACACAAACGGCGACTAAAAAAAAAAATTCGTCGCTGAAAGTGCATCAAATGGCGACTAAAATGAAATTAGTCGCCGAAAAGCAAGGTTTTAGCGACTAAAAGAGTATAGTCGCCGAAAAGCAGGATTTTAGCGACTAAAATGAAGTTTAGTCGCCGAATATATGGTTTTTAGCGACTAAACTTTGTTTCGTAGCCAAAAGTCACGGTTTTTAGCGACTAAAATAATTTAGTAGCGAAAAGGTAGGGTTTTGGCGACTAAAAACAGGTTTAGTCGCTGATTATAGCAGTTTTGCCGACTAAAAGCAATTTAGTCGCTGAAAGTGGGGGTTTTGCCGACGAAAATCCATTTTAGTCGCCCAAAGTAGTGGTTTTGGCGACGAAATTTCTGTTTAGTCGCCAAAAGTGCTGATTTTTAATTGAGAACTTGTTTTTTTAGCGACAAATAAATAATTAGTAGCCCAAAATAATACAATTAGCGACTAAAAAATGGTTTTAGTCGCCCAAAATAATACAATTTTTTTTTATTAAATAATTTATTTTTTGACAAAAATTATATTGAATTAAAAAATTTATATTTATAAATATTATTTTGTATTAATTGCGCTTAATATAGTATATAAATAATATATATTGCATATATGATCATGTGGTGATGTACTGGCATAGTGGAGGGAGTGTTGTGCAAAGGGTTTGGCATGTGCAAAGGGACGTCGCAAGTTCGAAACCTGTTGGGAGCAGCGGAGACGAAATTTTTTTTTTTCTGAAAATACTTTCAGCGACTAAAGTGAATGGTCGCCAAAGGTATTAATAATAAAATAAAAATGAACTATTGGCAACTAAAAGTTTAGTCGGCAAAGGTATAATTTCCAATGCAGAAATTGACTATTGGCGACGAAATATTTAGTCGCTGAAGACATATATATTGGCGACTAACAGTGTTTTAGTCGCCAAAGGCATTCGCGACCGTTTATTGGTGACAACACGGGCGACTAAACTTTTTTGTCGGGAAAAGTGAAATTTTGACATTTGGCGACTAAAATCGGACCTTTGGCGACTAAAAATTTAGTCGCCAAAGGTGTTTTTTCTTGTAGTGACTTGAGGCCTCTTGCTGAAATTTTTGACCCTAAATTTCAGCTCTTGAAAGTGTTTACCTTGTGATTTGCTTAACTAAGAGTATCTTCTCTTCAAGAGGTATAACATTTGCCATAATTAAAACAAAATCATAAATTCAGGATTAAAATAGAGCCAATTAAAATTACAAATATCAAAATGACACTAAGACCAAAATATAGAGACTACTGTCGCAATTTTTCAAAAAAAAAATGCGCATTTACATGTTGGTCTAGTTAAACAAAATTATTTACCCATAAGTTTTAGTTATCAATATTCTTAAAATATCATCTCTTCACATTCTTCATCCCCATTATTATTAATGGGATAATTTTACCCCTGCCCAACTATGACCTTCGTGTTAGGATTAGGCACACTCAGAAATCAATCACAAGCAATAACATATAAGATTTATATGGTTCAGTAATTGCCTACGTTCACAGAGATAGATTTTCACTATAGAATTCCCAAAGGAAGTTTACAATACTCACACCTCACTTCCTCTCTGTAGCCTCACTTACTCTCTTAAATTGCATACACTTTGTTATTGTTGTTATCTCATCCATTCCTCCTCGCCTCAATTTATACATTAAAAAAAAAAGGAAAATAAAGTCGAGAAATAGTGGCAACTACACCCCTTCTTTCGGTGGACATTTATAAGAAGAAAAAAATGAGCTAGTCTTTCAGCAGCCCTATTCTACTCCTTGACTTGGAGCCAACTTTTAGATTTATGTTGCCGACGAGATCAGTGTTTCGCACAGCGCGTTTAACGTGACAGCGCATCTTTTATTATGAATTACGGGTTGGTTTGGGAAGTGAGTTGGTTTTTAATTTTTTGACTTTTTTAGTTATTTTAGTTTAGGATTAAAAAGTTTGATTTGAAAAGAATTTTAGACTTTTTTGACTTTTTTATAAAAAAAAAAATATATAATGATTATGAATTAGATGTGATATTTTATTTTATTAAATTTTTACCTATTTTATTTTATTTTTTTACTAAAATAACTAAAAAAAACTCCAACTTTGACTTTCGAAACAAAACTTACAGGGCCACAAAAAACAATTCCCCGTGCTGTACTCCTTTCTCCTCCGCCATGTGTCCACATCCGGGCCCACTCATTTATTAAATAAAATTAATAAAAAATTGCAAATCAGGATTTTCATAAAATATTTACAAATTTATAAAATATATATATATTTTTTAATTATTATAATTGACAAAGTTTACCATCAATTTTTTTTTTTTTAATTTTTTACTGAATTGCAATTTCTCCTAAAATTAAAGGGTCCTTGATCATGAATTTAATTGTCACAAATTACTTCAAAAATAAAAATAATTAATTATAATTTAATTTAATTTAAATTAAATTAAGAGAATTAATATAATAAAAAGTATATCAACTCCCTAAAATAATCGAACAACTCCACATTTTCAAGCACTCATCATCAACAGCACCCTTGATATGGGGTTGATTTATTAAGTTCTTACTTTAACTGCTTAAATTTGCTTATTATTTTTGAAAAATAAGAAAGATAAATTGCAAGACTTGTCTTCATGTCTAATTCTGATCCAGATTTTCTACTTTTTTTTTTTTTTTTTTTTGGTTCAAGTCTACTACTAATGTTGGAACCAACCATTAAGGTAAGGTAACCATCGATGGTCAATATGAATCTTATATAATAAAGATATATTAAATAAAATATAGGTATAAACTGGAAAGAGACTTAAAATCTTGTAAGATGTTTCTTTATTTAATTTTTTTTGCACGTAAAGATGAAACAACCATGCATGCATATATGTATTTAAATTTGTGTAGACTAGCCATTATTAGCCAAGGTGAAAAGTAGTAAAAACACACCAAAGTAAGCTAGCTAGCTTATTCATGAACACCAATACTTGGCAATATTCATCAGTGAAATTAAATTAAGCACCATGGATTCGCAGATATGATTTGGCAATTCGACCATCAGCTCCTCTAGGGTAGAAGCCACCTGGGACACGCTCATCTCCGGTACCATACACGATCCGAAGTATCTCCTCGGGAGTTCTGGCGTAGGAAAGAGAGTTTTGGTCAGCGGAGAGGACGTTGCCGGAAATCTTTCCTTCAGCTCCGTCAGCTTGCGGAACTATGAGCCCTTCGTCTTTCAGGCCGTCGCGTGCTAGCCTATCCCTCAGCTTTGAGATGCGATCGGTGAATTCAGCGACAGTGATCCCATACGGGTACACCTTCTCCTGCACCCGGCTGTAGAGTAGTGTTCGGATAACTGCATCTTGGCCTGCCTCCACCCCCAAAAGCCCTGCCACTAGCTGCATGCATAATACATAAACGTATTAGTATCAGTCATGGCCTAATAATGTCGTTGGGAGTGTGAAGGAATACGTATCGAGATTGAATGACCCCAACTCAACTCCTTTGTTATTAATTTGTACAGTTTTTTTTTTTTTTATTATTGGAATATAAATTATTGGCATGAGTAAGCATAATTATAAGACGAAAAATCATAATCATACAAAATAATCACTATATAAAATCTTTGACAACAATAATGGTGATGATTTTTTTAAAAAAATACGAGTCACCTTTGATAAATATTTTGCTTTAAAATGATAAAATCAAAATTTGTCGTATTATCATTCTTTATTAATTTTATGTACACTTAATATTGGATTATAGTCTAATAAGTAACTGTTTGAACCAATTATTAACTTATTTTATAGAATACTACCCAACTTAACTTTAGAAGATTTGAATTTATCAAGGATTGGATGTCGGGATTGTGAATTTTTTAAAATTATCTACCTCGTTGAGCTAGTTGTGAACCGATTATATCTGTTGTGAATTAGCTAAGGAGTCAATCGATACACATGTGATTTTCATTTTAACAGATACACGAGGATGTATCCATATTAAAAGGACAAAAATCAATATATATCGACCGATATTTGGATTAATATGAAATTGGCACATATACCCTTTTGGCAGTGGCACTTTGTAGGTTTGGATTAGCTCCAACATATCCAGTGAGTCCAACATAAGGAATAACATAGGAGGCAATTAGGAAGTTGAGCCCATTATCATAAGGATTGAAAGGTGGCACCAAGCGTCTTCCAAATACAGTGTTCATCGTTTCTGCAAATACCCCTGCACTTATATTCAGTAGTGGTCTCGGAAATCCCTTCACAATGCTCTTAATTGCCCTGCAAATATATTCAAAAGTGGATCATCAGCACCCTTTGTAAAATTTTCCAGGAAAACTACTTGGGAAAAAATAAAATAAAATAAAATCGAAAGAAAGAAAATCATGAACCTCAAGTGCCCAACTTCCTGCAACCCAAATTGAAGGATGACATCCTTCAAGAAAGGTTCTAGTTTGGCCTGTCTGCCGCCAATGGGCCGTGGACCGCCAGCGGCTAGGCTCGGAGCGATGCTATCCAAGCCACGTCCCAAGGCACCATTTAAGAAGAACTCTGTTTCCAAGTACTCTAAATTTAGTGCGAGCTCAATAGCATCTCGGTCAGAGTCAGGGATGAATTCAGAACAGTAAGAGGTAGGAAGGATGAGGAGAAGGATCACTGATACGACAGCGACAGTGGTGGTGGTAGAAAGAGGCAATGCCATGTCTTATGTTTGTTTTTGTGAGGATGTTTGTTTCATGTTGTTCCATTATATATATCAACACTTCTACGACGGACCATGAAAACATGCCGAATAATTTTTAATTTAGTGGGGCTCAACTTCACTTAAAAAGTATAAAAAATTAAAAAAAGTTTGGTGACGGTAAATTCGTTGTGACAAATTTTTTCATATATATTTAAAAGGATTGAATTTTTTTTTTTTTTTTGAAGTCTATAATTCGGACAAATTTAAGTGAGATTTTTTATATTAAATTTTTATATTATAGTTTTTGTTTAAAATTTGATTTTTATTTTTTTACAATACATAAAATTATTAATTAAATTTTTATATTTATATTTTGTTAATGTATGTACATATATGATTGATTTTAGCACCTCACTCTTTTAATTTTGTTACATACATATATATTTTTTATAAATTTTTAAAAGTACGTCATTTCTATTAAAAAATTAAGGCCATGTGTGCTTTGAGGATTATTTAACTCATTTTTTTGTAGATTGGTATCAAATTAACAAAATTAAAATATAACTGATATTTTAAAAAAAATTAATGTAATTAATCTAAAAAATACTTGAAGAAAGAAAAAATTAGTTAGCCGTGATACTTAACTTTATGTTGTAGTCCATGTGTGATGGACCAACTAAATCCATGGACCATGATATAAATTAATAAGGTTATAATTGACTACCCAGCCTAAAACCTACATAGCTGCATATGGTATTTACTACCTAGCCCCCTTTTTTGGGTGTTAAAATAATTAAGAAATTAAAAAATTATTAAAAAAATAAACATTTAAGTAATTTAAGATTTTCGACACAACTAAAAAAAATTATTTCCAAATACACATGTATACTAATGACTTTTATACTTTTTTTTCAATTATTATTTGATTGACTAGAGTGAAATAAAATAAAATAATTATTCTTTAGTTTTTCAATACAATGACAAATGATAATTTTATTTATAATATATATTTTTCATCATTTTTCAGTTAACCAAAAATAAGTACAATTATTACGATAGAATGCCCGTTCAATTACATTTTATTCAAGTAAACCAGATAATGCGTTAATCTATTATGATAGGGTAAATTATATCTATTGGTCTTTCGTATTTGAGCAAGACTTACTTTAGTTATTATAGTTTCAATTTGACCCTTCTAATTTTACACATTATAAATACTAATGACAAGTATAGCAATTCCGGTATTCCCTTTACTGTTCTATTGCATTCCGGATTCAGTTCCGTGGAGTTAGTAGTTGTGTCTATCTTGTTGTCGTCCTTTAATTCCATTTGTTTGAGTTTTAGGATGTGTTGGGCTTGGTTGTTACAGGTTGGTAGAGCTTTGGCTCCCATTGCTGTTGTCCAGTTTTTGAGTGGTCCGCTCAAGCGGGTCATTTTACGCTCGAGCGGGGTTTACACCCTTCCAGCATTTCGAGTCCCTGCAAAACTTCTGCAGGTGTGTTTTCTACGCTCGAGCGGGTTTCTTGCGCTCGAGCGGGTTGCGCTCGAGCGGGCTTGTTGGCGCTCGAGCGGGTAGTACCTCGTTGATGAAAGTTCTGGGAGATGAAAATCTATGCTCGAGCGAACTGGTTTTCGTGCTCGAGCGGATATACTTTATCCTTGTGTCTTGGCGCTCGAGCGGGCATTCTTGCGCTCGAGCGGACCTAGTTTTTTGTTCTTGACGCTCGAGTGTTGTGTTTTTCGCTCGAGCGGGAATGTCGTATAACAGAGGGCAGCTGGGCATTTTTGAATCATTTTCTACACTTCCACTCTCTCTCTTACTTTCCCAAAAACGTTTTTGAGAGCCTCTCTCTCTAGAAACTCCCTTCTCTCTAGGGTTTGATCTAGTTAAAGTGCTTCCCTCCCCTTTGGCCTTTGTAAAAGTTGTGTTGATCGTCGAGGGCTACATTTTGATCCGAGAAACTTGTGATTTGGAGCAACTTCGTTTTCGTCATCTTCTTCTTTGGGTGTCATCGTTTAAGGTAGGGATTCCTACTCACTCTTATGGTCTTTGACATAGATTTTTGGTGGTTTTGATAAAGTGTTGAAGTTGGGTAATTTTGGGACTTAGGGTTTCAAAATGTTAAAAGAGGGTTTTGTTATTTTGATTCTAAAATGTGTATTGTGGGTTTCAAAATAATGATATTGTTGTTGGTTGTTGATATATAGACCTTTGGGTCAATATTGGGAAATGGGGTAGAAAACCCTAATTAGTTGTATAAATTAATTGGTATGATTAATTTGGAAAAATTGTGGTTATATGGAATTGAGCTGGAAATAATGAAATTGGCTCATTATATAGTAAAATAGTGGAGTTGGATTTATTAATCGCTCACTTTTGAAAACATTGATATTTTATCTGTTGGAGCTTTTATTATCTGTTTAGAAATAATTGCTTGGGCTACCGGTGAAGGGTAGTTTTGATTGTTGTAGACAATGCATGATGATTAGGCAAACTAAAACTAATCAATTGGATATGTCATAGAGTATGACGGTTGATAGAATACATTAACATTATGTATTGATTGATTGTGTAAATGACCTATGTGTATATACGTTGTGTGTGTGGGAGGAGATAGGGGATGTACTCCACGGTTTAGGGGAAGATAAGGGATGGACCTCTAAACCGGATGTTGTTTGGGAAGAGATAGGGGATGGACTCCACTAATACAGCTCATATGCTTGTTAGTTAACGTGTTGATACAGCTTGTATGTTTATCTATGGAAGTGTTGATACAGCTCATATGCTTATCTTTGAAAGTCTTGATATAGCTAATATGCATATCTGTTGAAATGTGGATACAGCTTGTATGCTTATCTATTGAGATGTTGATACAACTAGTATGTTTATCTATTGTAAAATGGGAAACGTTTAATATGAGTCACTGTCTCATATAAGTGGTTGGCCAGGTTCTGAGCCGTTGATGTAGATTGTGAAATTGATAAGGAATGGAAACTGAAATGAAACATGAACATAGTGGTCATGAAATGGAAATGGGTTATGAATTGATTTATGAAAATTGAACATTTATCAATTGCTAATGTCTTAGTTATTGCTCATACTGTGTTTAGCATATCTCTACTGGGCGTTGGCTCACCCTTTATGGGACATTATTTTCAGGTACAGGTAGTATGCCACCTCCAAGGACATAGCTTGGATGATGATGAGGGTTGAAGACTCTTTTTGTTCATTTTGTTTGTATTACATGTATATCAAGCCAAGGGCTTATTTTGTATAGAGTTAGCACTCTTCTTTTGTGTAACCAGGTGTTGACTTGGAAAGCTGTAAGCCCATAGGACATTTGCTTTTGTTGTTAACATGTAATACAGTTGTAAGAATTACTCTGATGAATAGAAATGGTTGGTTTCTTTTATATCAATGCATGTCTATAGTGATAGATTTTATGTATTTTTTTGAGGGCGTTACAACAAGTAACAAAGAAAACATATAAAAATTCAATAAAATGGTAAAATTGAAACTACAACCCCGCACAATATAATTAACTTTGATATAAGTAACTCAGGCTGACTATGTACTTTATTCACTTAATTTTAACCAAACTTTGCCAAACTAATTAAAAGATACTTCCGCCAAACTAATTAAAAGATACTTCCACTGTCCCATATTATTTGTCCATCTCTCTTTTTTTGGATGGCTCAAAATACTTGTCCATTTTAAAAAGTCCAAACATAAAACTCTAGAGAATTCTAAAATTACCCTTTAAAAATAATTATAAATATACTTAACAGTGAAAATAAAACGGGGAGCATGATAAGTTAATATATTTTAATTTGATTTTAAAGCAATAATTACATACCTTACTAAAAAGTTAAAATTTCAAAAGAGACTATTATTGTGAAACGGAAGGCGTACCATTTTGTTCATAAATTTTATATAAAATAATATCATCTTTTTGTGAAATCAGTACTCTATTGTGACTCATTATTTAAAAATAACACTTCATTCTAGATGAAATTTATTCATAGAAAGTTTGTTTGTGTATATTTATCTTACAAGAGAGGATACAAAATGAAGCACAGCAAGTACTGTGTGCAAGTTCTTCTAAATAAAAAAAATAAAAAAATTACAAGTATTCATCTCTAAAATTATCGATAATTATAAAATTTTAAATTATTTTTTCATAAGTTGTAAAGAAAAGATACTTAAAAAGAAAGTAATTTTTTATTAAAAAGAAAAGAAACAAAAAGTCACAAAAAGCAATTACAATAAATTATAGGATAATCTACCAGTCAGTCTTGCTTTTTTGAGTTATTAGCTATTAGGGACTGTCTTATATTTTTATGCACCATTAAGTCCTATTATAATTTTCTTTGTCATGACCCAACTCCTGGATGCTTAGGGCTGAAATCGCAACTTATTAATTCTAATTGCACAAATTAAGTGGCGCAAAGTAAGAAAATAATTAAAATGATAATTAACTTCATTAACTATTCTACTATTTAAATGCATGATTAGTTGTGGTATTAATTAAATATTTAGAGTGTCACATTCTCTCATTTTTTCCCTTTTTTTTTTCTTTTCTAGTTTCCCATTTTGTTTTTGAACTCCAAATTGCGAACCATGATTTGGCCACCAACCACCACTTTCGATAGCCAGCGACCACCTCTGACCTTCTGCAACCATTACTGACCTCCGACAACTACCTCCGACAATATTTTTTTTTTGGCCATTTTTCATCTCCAACACGTTACTAACACAACCACCTACTCAGATCTGGTGGCGATGAGAGAAAAGAGGGGGGGGGGAAATGAAGAGAATAAAGGAGAAAAATGAGAAGCTATTACTAGAGAATAATTCTCATCATTTTATGCTATTACAAATCAAGACAAAGAATCAGAAGTCAAATTCAGTGATAAATTTATCCTGCAACAAATCTCAACCAGAGTTGCAGTGATAAATTTATCATTGTTGAATTTGTTAAAAAATTTACAAATAGCAAACTTAATTTGAGAGAGAGGGGCATCACAACATTATATTATGAAGCATTGATAAATTTATTTATGTTGTATGTACTCTGTCATTCCATTGATAAATTACCAACACTTACACCTATAAATTTATAATCTGATAAATTTATCATTTATAAATTACTGAGTGATAAATTTATCACTGAATTAAGCAACAATTTTATAAGATTAGTTACACGTCTGTAGAAGATCAACAACACTTTTTAATGCACTAATTAAAATACTTTGCATCCTAAACCGATGATGGAGAAATATGGTGGCAACGACGATGTCAAAGATGGTAGATTAATAATAGAGGATTACGATGTTAAAGCCAACAGATGAATGATAGGGGATGAGCAGCGGTGATGGCAACGAAAGAGAACGACGGTAGTGTTAGGCGAGAAAGGAGGGGAACGAGGCGTTGGTTGAGGCGAGTGTTGTTGACAATGATAGACGTAGATAGTGGTTGAGCCGAGCGACATATATGGTGATGAAGGAGGAGGAGATGGTGTGCTAGTGACAGAAATATGAATGTGAGAGAGAGAGAGAGAAAGAGAGAGAGAGATGTATTTGGATTTAAGATAAAATCACTCAACTAAATGTAAGGAGTAAAAATAGAAGATGAGCTAAATTATTTTGAATTAAGACTTCTGGAAAATTAAGTCTAGTCCAAAAGACCGGCCCGTAACTTCTCCTAAATTATATTACGAGGCCCAGCCCAATCATGACTCACGAGTTTTAGAAGGTTGGATTAGGAGCTCAAGGCCAATCATGTCTATACCTTTTCGGATGAGAAGATTCTATAAATAATTAGACTTTAAAATCTCAAAAAAAAATGTTATAAATTTTAAATTTACTACTAAATAAATGATTAAATATTTCACATGAGCGTAGTGGGGACCTCACACCCACGTGAGATATTACTCAAGCCCAAAACCTTATGGGCTGACGATTAGACGGCGGGCCGATTTTACGGGCCGTTCAAAATTGATCAATCGAGTCTTACACTTTCGCGCACGCTGCACCCTCACACACCCGATTTCTCTCTCCCTCTCTCTCTCTCTCTCATTCTCCGCCTTCCGCCGCCGCCGCCGCCTTCTGTGACCGCCTCCCAGCTCCGCTACTCCTCCTCCACCGTCACCGCCAGGTACCCCTTACCTCCCACTTCTGTGGGTTTTTTTAAATTTGCTTAATTTGTTCAAAGATATTGGATTAATTTGGAATATCTGGTGTATATATGAATGGTTGATTAGTGTCAAATGGTTTTTTAAATTATATGTTTTTCTCTAGTTTTGCTCAATTAATTTCCTGATGTATATGTATGGCTTATTGAACTATGGATATTTGATGTATATGAGTGGCTTTTTCATGTTACCGAATCTCTGAGTTTTATATATGGGTATGTATGCTGTTCTTAAGGACAGATTGACCGAACCAATTTGAACTCTAGTAATTCTATTTGGTTTGTATGATCATTTCCCATTTTGGGTTTTTTAAAATTTATGGAATTCAATGGGTTAAGGAATTAGGCTTGATCAAAGAATTTTTGAATTTCAGTTAAGCCTGTTTGGACAATGCATTTGAAGGAAGGATGTTCCTTGCTGCTAAAAGTACATAGACCTTCAATTCCTTTTGTGCTCAATACAAACCCCATTCTCAATCCTATCCTTGATAATGAGGTGAATTCTAATCCAACCAGTGTTAAAGAATATGATGTTTTAAAGAGGTTGAGGCACGAACGTGACCTCACGCTAGCATTAGAGTACTTTAAGTCTCTGGCAAATTCAAGATCTTTCAAACATACTCCTCTGACATACCAAACTATGATTGAAAAGCTTGGGTGCAGAGGTGAGATGGAAATTGTTCAGTATCTTTTGCAGCAAATGAAGTTGGAAAGCATTAGTTGCTCGGAAGACTTGTTTATTAGCGTGATAAATTCTTGTCGGCGAGCTGGGGCTGCCGAGCAAGCACTGAAAACATTTTATAGGATGCAAGATTTTGGGTGTTCCCCAACAGTCAAAATTTATAATCACCTTTTGGATGCGTTGCTTAATGAGAATAGGTTTCATATGATCAACCCTATATATAGTCACATGAAGAAAGATGGGTTGGAACCCAATGTGTATACATATAATATTCTTTTGAAGGCGTTGTGCAAGAATAATCGGGTGGATGGTGCTCATAAGTTGCTTGTAGAAATGTCAAATAAAGGATGCTCTGCTGATGCAGTGAGCTACACAACGGTTTTATCTTCTATGTGTAAGCTTGGTAAGGTGAAGGAAGCAAGGGAGATTGCTGCAAGGTTCGCCCCTATTGTACCTGTTTATAATGTTTTGATCCATGGGTTGTGTAGAGAATCCAATATTGAGGAGGCATTTGAGTTGTTGAATGAGATGGTGGATAAGGGAATAGATCCTAATGTGATCACGTACACAACGATCGTCAATGCTCTTTCTGATGCAGGGAATGTTCATCTGTCTCTTGCAGTTTTGTCACACATGTTTAAGATAGGATGTAGTCCCAATATTCATACCTTTAGTTCCTTGGTAAAGGGTTTTTTCTTAAAAGGGAGATCTTATGAAGCTCTTGACGTGTGGGACCAAATGATTCGAGAGGGAATCAGGCCCAATGTTGTTGCATACAACACACTGATACATGGTCTATGCTCTGTTGGTAATGTGGGCAAAGCTGTAGCTGTTACTAATCAAATGGACATTAATGACTGCTCTCCTGATGTAACAACCTACAGCATTCTTATTGATGGCTTTGCAAAAGCTGGGAACTTGGTTGGTGCATCCGAGACGTGGAACAAGATGATTACCCATGGTTGCCATCCAAATGTTGTGGCATATACAAGCATGGTTGATGTCCTTTGTAGGAATCTCATGTTTGACCAAGCCCATTGTCTTATAGAGAATATGGTGATGGAAAATTGTCCACCTAATGCCGTTACATTTAATACGTTTATTAAAAGTTTATGTTGCAGTGGTAGAGTAGATTGGGCAATAAAGTTGCTTTATCTAATGGAAGAATATGGATGCTTGCCAAATATCACGACGTATAATGAAATATTGGGTGGTCTTTTCAAAGAAAACAATTTTGAAGTAGCATTTGAACTGGTTAAGGAGATGGAAGAAAGGGGGTTCGAGCTTAATTTGGTGACGTACAACACTATTATCCATGGCTTTTGTTATGCTTGTATGCTTGAGGAGGCTCTGAAGCTTGTTGGAAAGATGGTGGTCAGGGGAATAAAGCCTGATCCTTACACTTTTAACATAATAATCAACGCCTATTGTAAGCGTGGTAAGATTGAGTTTGCAATTAAACTGCTAAATTCGATGAGAGCAGTAGGCTGGCATCCAGACTTAGTTTCGTACACAAGTATTATGCGTGGGATTTGTGACTTTATTGGTTTGGAAGAAGCCAATGTTTATCTTCACAGGATGGTAAATGAAGGAATTTTCCCTAACACTGCCACATGGAACGTTTTGGTGCGGTTTTTGCTTAGTAAGGTAGGTTTTTCAGGGGCAACGGGTTTTCTAGACAGTATCTTGGATGGGTAGATATCATACAAGAGCACAAAATGGCTTCTGGACAATTGAAGTAGCAGCCGAGTATGTAAATTTTGGATGATATTTCCTTGTTGAGAAGACTGCACTGTCCAATGACCGTGCATGAGCCCAGAACTCAGGAAGTGGAGGGGATGACTTTGCTTAGGCTCATTCACAGGGTAAGTATGCTTTCCTCTCAGTGATCTTCATTCCTCTATATCATGTTACTCCTGTTAATTTCACGGTATTTTGCATTGGATAACTTGAGTGGTTTTTATCTTAGTGACCACCGACCAGCATATAGAATATGTATTTTTTTGTTCTGTTAGCCAAAGCATTTCCTAGGAACTGGAAGCTTCATTCGCTAAAAGTTTTGAACCATTTTTTTGGATGCAGATTTTCAGCTCTAATTGCCGGAGCTCGTATAGTAAACTCTGGCAGATAACTCCACAATAGCATCCCTCTTCTTGATGATGGTATGCAATGCTCGTCTCACTTTCAATGAAGAATATTGTTTCCTTTTCTTTTTCAAATTTTTTTTTTTTAAAATTTATTTATTTTCTTGTTTTCCTGGTCAGATAGCTTTTGATTTTGGATTTCTGGAATCAGTTTGCTCAGGTGGTCTTCCCTTATGTTCCCTAACATTCAAAGTTGTTCTGGTTTGAGAAAGAAGCACTGGCTGAGCGCCCTGAATGAATAAGAAATGTATGGCAAAGGGAATCAATGATTATTATTCAACTGAGTTGAAGCTAGCAACATTTTGCTCATGCATAGTGGTTAACTTGGTGGATCAAAATTCTCTCACACTCTTTCTAAATTGTAACAACAAAAAAGGAAAAGAAAAAATAGAACTAAAATGAATGCTTACATGGAGAACTGGAATTACAAATTTGTCAAAAGAGGTTATCTACTAGTTTTATCTGAATTTGTTGGGATTTTCCTTTGTTTTGGCTTTATAAATCTCATTTGAAATTTGTGGCGATTTTTTTATCATTAAAATGTACAAAAAGAGGTATCGAAGTAGTTGATTGACTGTTTTCTGGGGATTTTCGATTTATTTCATTGGAAATTACCTTATTTCACCAAAGAAATCCCTTTAATTTGACATTTATCTGATAATGGACAGATCTGTTAGTGTGTTCTACAACCAACCAAGAGTGTATCATTTACTTTTTCCCCATCAATTATGCAAAATGGTTAGATTTGCAGATGAGTCGCTCTCTTCCCAAATTTGACATACATAATGTAATTTCCCCTATTTCTCTAATATATACATGTAGTTGCATCATGATAAAAATGCATTTCCTCCAAAGAAAAAATGATATCCTTACAGAATTTAAAACTAATAACCCTGTTTGATTTTCAGTTTTAAAAGTAGTTTTTTGAATTTTCAATTAGTATTTTTATATTTTTAATGAGTTTTTTATATATATTTTAATTAATTTTTTAAAAAAATTTAGATTTACTTAATATTAATATACTCAAAAAGTAAAAAATTGTACAATAATTTTTTAAAAAAAAAAAATCATTAAATACAATTTTTGTATTTTTTTATATTTTTTATATTTGATGATTTTTTTTTAAAAAAAAAATTCACAAATATTATATTTTTTAAAAGTATTTAAATTAGGTACATCTAAAAAATATTTAAAAAAAATTGCATAAAATATTTAAAAAATTCATTAAAAATAAAAAATAAATAAACAAATAATTCAATTTTCTGAAGCCAAACATGGAGAATATACTTTTGATATATGTAAACTTCAAACTAATACAATGTGTCCTGTATGTTTTTATAGGAGATGAAGAGGGCAGAAAAGCTATACATACAAACTCTCTATAATGTGGGCTCAATGGGAACAAGGAATTGAGTCCATACCACTGGTGTACAATTAGCCAAGTTAAATATCCCTCCGGGCCTTCATTATGAAAAAACAAAAAAAGACTATAGGGAGCCTAAATACGAGTCTCTGCGCCCTATTTATCAGGATCGCAAATGTTTTACCCTACTATTGTGACAAGGTTGTGAGCCAACTTGCCAAGTGCTCACCATTAATGCTTCTTCCCTTTCTTCTTCCGCTTGCCAGAACTGCTGCCGCCGCCATTCTTGGAGAAATTCTGATCTCCAGCAGCTGGACTCTCACTTGAAGTGCTGCGAGCAAAATTTTCAAAAATGCCTGTTTGCGCTGCATTCTGTAACCACTCAAAGAACTCTGCTGGTATGCTTTCTTCAAGATTAGGTGATGCACCTCCTCTTTGCCCTGCGCTACCGCTGTTGTTATGCTTTGACGCTAAACTTGTGTTCACATGGAAGCTTGGCTTGTGAGTATTGACCAGACATCTCATCCCCTGCAACAACAAAGGCACTTTCAACATGATATATGCAACACAGGTGTGTAGTCATATGCACAGTGGTATACGCATTGTGTAATATAGAACCCAACTTAAGTCATAACAAATACCTAATCTGCCATTTATTTATTTATTTTTTAAAAAAGAAAAACAGGAAGAAAAAAAGAAAGAATGATCTCATTTCAAAACCTGTAAAACCACTCATTTGACTTCCATGGTACATCCCGAGACCCCAATGGAGTACTGCTCCTCCATATAGAGAATACTTCATTTTTTATTGCTAATTGCTTGGTGTATTAATTATTCATCTGAAACTTGCACTTATTCGCTTTCATTTACTTCAGTCCTGACATGAAAGCACAATACATTTTTCTGGCAGTTCAAACAAACCTAAATGCAGTCTAATTGGTTAGAGTTTATACAATAGGTTTTCTAATTTCCTTGATTCAAATCCCACTTTGAGTAAATACATGATGAGTGCTAGAAATCCCAGAAGACATCAATTCAGCCAATCAGAAGGAAAATCTTCACCTGACAAATATACCATTCAGTTGCATTATATATCTTGCTATCAGCACAAACATATGCACAAGCATCTACCTGCACATTATTAATACATGAGTAGTAGTGCATCAAAAGAAAGAAAAAGAAAGACAAACTTCAATACAGCAAATACTTAAACACATAGTTTGTCTGTCTTCCATGGATTTGTACCTTCTGCAATATTCCGAAAAAGAATGGTTGGGAAGATTGTTCAACCCATCCATCTCCATCTTTAGCTTGATGAAAATCTTTGCAATCCTACAGAATGGGAACCAAATTTAGTCAGAAAAATCTCTTTTCTTGCCAACAGAATATGCTGTAACTAGAAACCTGGTGCAGGTCTTCCAACATGCTAATACAGTCAGTGCCAACTTTCATAGATGCACAATAATCGAAAGCCATGCAGATAGTCAGAATGAAAGGAAAAACCTGGCACCATCTTGCGGTAGATTTAGATTTTTTGGTGTGAATCCAAACATGAAAATCTCCACACTTTCTACAGGCAATCTGCCTAGACTCTCCAAGAGGGTCCTCACCATCAGCATCTGTATCCGCAAATCCAGAGGCAAAGAATCTATTCCTTCCATTCTGAGCAATCAATTGCTGAAAGCTTAGGCAAAATGAAGACAGATATACAAACTAAAGAATAAATGGTGATATAGACAGTGCCTACTGGAAGGTTCTCTGGAGATTCATGATGTCAAAACTAACAAGAAAGCTTACATCTTACAGTTCTCAACTGTTCCGAATAGACATCATATGTTGGACATTTATGAAATCACAAAAAGAGACATTAGATTCCTTGGAGAAATTGGAGACTCCACATATCCACATACATTAATGGAAAGAAAAACTCACCCAAAGTATACAAGTTGCCAATTTACAGGGTATTTCTAAACCATAATTATTTGGAGGCACTGCATGCATTGATTATTGGCAGCAAAACAAACCAGTTGCAAATGGGAATTATATCCTTGACAAGAGGATTTCAAGGACTTTAATAGGAAGATCATTCCCTATTGCACTTCATAATTATATCGTTAACAAGAGGATTTCAAACATAGATGCCAAAGGTAATTTGTATAGATAAATCCAAATGGTCTTCACGCAACAAGTAAATCAGACAATCCTCAATTGCAAACATCATAGATAAAGAAAAACAATAATGAATTTAACTTGTCAGAGATGGGGGGAGGCAAGGATTTAAATATTGGCCTATACGTAACGGATTTTGGACTTCTGATATAATTATTCACTGATATATCAGTCAATACTATCCAATATTGGCTGACATATAACCATGATAGGATGATTCCTGGAATTCTTTCTATTGCCACAGCCAGTAGGGGTGGCAAACTGAAAGGAAAATTTCAAGTTCCAAATCAATCTACACTGGTTTCAGACTAGCTAACAATTGAATGCAGACAGTGAAGGACAATAGAAAGAATCCCAGGAGTCATCCTATGAGATATAGAAAATCTCATTTGATACCTTGAAGAAACCACTCCTTATAGAAACTTAACCTCACACAAGAACTACGCTTTAAGAAAATGTAATCCAAGGGTTAAGTATGATTCTCCATATAAAAATTCGAAGTAAAAGGTCACCACGGCAATTAAGACACATGCTTAAAATTCTACATTGGCTTAACAACAAACATTATGACATGAAAAGTTACTTGACAGTTGACACAAAAACTGCCACTGCCACTGCCAGAAAGAGAGAGTTCAAGAAGTTAATTGCAGTGAATCCTGAAAAAAAATGAAGACGATAGATATTCAAACCTTTTGAGAAGCATTTTGAAACCTACGGAAGCAGTTCAGGAGCTCCTCCCTCCTTAATTCATCATCATATGTTTTTCGCTTAAAAGAATCAAGTAAAACCTAAAGAAAAGAATCCCATCATACAGTCAGGAAAGGAAAACAGGAGAGGAAATTAAAAATAATTCAAAAAATGAAGAGAAAAATGGAACCAACAACATGTACCTCATAAGCATTCTGGAGTTTTTTAAAAGCTTCCGCAGCCTTTTCATTGCCCATATTTTTATCAGGATGGACCAACATCGCCTGAGAACCAAAGCGAAAAAGCTTAATTAAGAAGCTATCTATATACAATGAATTTATCTAATTTCACCCCATGGAGCATACAACAATCGACTGGCAAACCTATTAAAATTTCCTAGAGAATAGCATAAGTGAACTACAGTGAGGTGGAAGTACATCACAATAATTCCATTTCTGCAAGCAAAATATTAAACTAACCTTTTTCCTATATTCCTGCTTGAGTATAGAGACATCTACATTTTCATAACGGAACAGGCCCAACACTGAATAATGATCTGTACAGTTCAACAACCTAACAACTTCCTCTTCAGATGTTATCTCAGAATCAGTCCCTCTGGTGGAAGGTACTCCAGAGCTACGATCAGCTGATGGACCAGAACCAGTTTCAGGGGATGAAGGCTCTGGCCCACTACGGAAGAAGCCTGGTTGACCTTGCATTCCAGCCGTTTGTTCAGGGGACTGATGGGGCCTCCTATGCTCATTTATGTTGTCCTTCAGGAAGAATATTAGAGCATCACTTGAGATGAAAGACAAGTTCAAAGCCAAAATTAAACCAAGCCACCCAACACATGTCCACGCACAGTATACAGAATACAAAGTTGTTATTAACAACGCAAGCCGTTCATGGCTCAACATGAATGTCAACCCTACAATTTAAAGAAGCACCACCTTAGTTCCAGAACTGAACATAAATAGAGAGAAGATGGCAGTCAAGCTCACAGAAAGGCCAAAACGATCACCTCCAGAGCAGATAACAAGTGCTGTTGTCCAAAAACTTCCACAAAACCACAAGAAAATGATTCCAGAAATGGCAATTAACAGAATCGCAATGGTGAATCCAATAAGAAGTCCTGTTAAAGCCGTTATTACCTGAATAATTATGAGCATTTTCTCAATAAGTTAAGGACCAAAATCAACAGAAGAAAAACCAAACCAGAAAGGAAGGGCCCATGCACAAATAAATTTAAAAATCAATTTTACCTTATAAAAGAGAAATAAAATATATATATATTTTGTTTTAGATAGTAGAAATAAAATAGTTAAGTCAGGGTGTAACTAGGGCTTACCAGGACCACGACAAACTTGAACATTCCAATCATTTCAATTATCGACAGAACACTACACCATATAACTGAGAAGAAGGATGTTGTACCCATGCGTAGAAAGGAGTTAATGCCTCTGATGGTACAGTCCAACCAAACCATTGGCAAAAGAAGCATTATGTTCCCAAAATACATGAGCCATCTCAAGACAATTGGATATGCATGATCAATCTTCTTCCACACATAACAAGCAGCATTTGATACATTGTTTGTGACAGTGATAAACAACGGTTTCTGCCTCTCTAGGCATTCAGTAGCTGCCTTCAAAATGGATAAAGCTGAAGCCCTCAAGTCCCTGAAAACGAGAGCATCTGACGATTCTAAATTACCCATTGTATCATCTGTGTGCAATCCATTTGGCGGGACACCATGATTACCGTTAGAATACTTTGGTCTCCCATTTTCTTCCCTCGAACCAGAAGCTTCCATTCTAAAAACATTTTCTATGCAATCTCCTGAATTACTGTCACAAGGCAGCGGTTGCTCTACTCCCTGTGTTGCACCTATACCTTGCTTCTCTTTCCTCGGAAATTTCTTGGACTTTTGCTTGTTTTTGTTCTCGTCTCCTATATGATCAGTTTTGTTCACACTCTCAGAAATAGGTACAGTCGGCTGGTTACCATTTGGGAGTTTGCGATCCAACCCATTCTTTTGTAGGTTTCCCTTCCGAGCCATGAAATATAATTTATAAGCTATTATCCAAAGGGTATGCCAATTTAATCCATTTCTGGTTACATTAATAGATCCATTCTCCGAAAATTAGAATCCATGGTAAATGTTAAACCTACCACCATAAAATTTGGACAATTAGTCTATATAATTAGTAGGCATGATTAATGCAGCAAAAAGCAACAGCAGCATATGGAGAAACGTCAACACTCTCTTGATAATTACAAACTAAGAAGTTTATGTTATGACATTGGTAGCATGGGGTATGCACATCCATCAATCACACAAATAAATGAAACTACCAATTTATCATTCCCCAGCACAACTTTAATGCTATAGCATAATGTTTGGCCCTTGTAAGTAAAATAAACCATTTCCCCTTTTGTTTATGCAAAAAATTATCCTCAATGTAAAACCAAATAATTTTAAAACTGAAGGGGATAGCAGGGTAACTCAAAGAAATAAAGAAAAATCACCCAATGCCCCCAGGAAAATGCTCAAAATAATTTCCACACTGGAAATCCCATGACTACCTGAAGCAACCAACAAATTGCTCACTTTGGGAAGGAAAAACCACATACTTCCAAGCAAAACAATGAAGGCAAAGAAAGAAATATCAAAAATGCCTTACAACTATCCTGTATCTAAATGACACACAAGCATGCATACAGATAGGGAGAGTTCAATAAATGCCTCGGGTAATCCCCGCACAATCTAATAACTTTCTTGTCATTGGTACATAATTTGGAAATAAGTAGAGAACAAGCTCAGCTTTATAAGAAATATCCATTCTCTAAAGATCTCTACTTTGCACGCACTTCATTTTAAGCCAAGATTGTATCTTGCAAGGGGTGTTCCATTCTACGGAATGCATTTTCCTAAGGAAAACAAATATACCGACACATTTCATCACCGGAAATTATTGTACAACTGAAAGGGATGCCAAACACTTCAAGAAAGACAATTCAGCAATGGGAATAGATTATAAAATGCACATAATCCATACATAACAACATAATACAACGATCCCATCATTCAGAATGCATTGCAATACAAAAAACTCGAACACCAAAGCTAATTCACAAGCAAAAATGCACAAAGCCCCAAGAGTAATCCACTTAGTTATATCACCAAAACCTACAAATTACAATATAGACAATTCAAAAAAAGCAGCATTTAGTAAAATACACAATAGAGGGTAAGGTAAGTCGGAGTAGAGAATACAAAGAAAAAAGGAATAAGTATTGTGCATATATATATATATATATATCAAAGGAAATGAAGATTGAAGAATCCTCCTTGTGTTTTAAACCCAACATAATCATTTCATGGTTCTTGAAACTAGGTCGGACCCTCCTCGTGCTCCAAACCCTAGAATACCTGTTTCTGCTTATGTATATACGTATGCTTACCAGAAAGAGGAGGTGATGGTGAGAAGTGATCGAAGAGAAGAGAGTCCGCGCAACCCACAGAGAGAGAGAGAGAGAGAGAGAGAGAGGGCAGTCTCTGTTTCAGTTTCTCCTCTTGTTCGGGTTTTTCAGGGAGGGGTCAGGGAGGGTAGTGCCACGCGGCCCACACTGTGCTGTTCAACGTTCAAATACTGTAATTTTTTTATTTCATATCTATATAATACGGAATGATGTTTTTTGAAAATGTCTTAAAATGTATGTGAGATATATTTTGATTCAATGATTTAAATTGTCTCATTTCAATTTCAATGGTTGAGATGTCTTTAGTTCCTCTCTCTCCATCAATGGTTGATGAGGAAGAGACTTTATTTTCCTCTTTGAGCATCAACGGCTTTATTTCCCTCTAATGGTCAGAAAATATCTCTCTCTCCTCTCCATCACAGATACTCATCTCCTCTCTCTCTCTCTCTACCTGCATCGGAGCCCATCCCGTGCGACGCCGACGAACATCGATCACCAACGTCGACGACCACCGACACCACCGACCACCTCCTCTCCTCTCACCCTTCTCTTTCGTCTCTCTCCCCTTACAAGATAAACTAGAACTTCCAACTTGAATTCATGATATTTTTTGCTTGAATCTGAATGTTTTGTGGGTTTGGTTGTAAAGTTGAATCTGAATGTTTTGTGGGTTTGCTTGAATCTGAATGTTTTGTAAAGTTGGATATTTTTTTGCTTGAATTTGAATTTTTTGTGGGTTTGTAAAGTTGAATCTGGATATTTTTGATATGTGGGTGTTTGGTTGTGTTGATTTTGAAATGAGTTTTGAAACTGGATATTTTCATAGATTTTGAAACTGGATATTTTCATTTTTAAAAAGTTTTGGGTCTGAAATGGGTTTCACTTGAGCAGCCTGATATGGGTATGTTTTTATTGTTTTTGTTTTTATAAAACATGTTTCTGTATACATTTTGGATACATACTTTGATGGTTGTCATGATTAGTATAGAAAATCAATTTCATAATTTTTATTTTTATTTATATTTTTTTTAATTTTATTGACAGGTTCACAAGGAGAGGATAAGAGGGTTCTTTTTTATAACAATGACTTGGTTTTGCATGAAGGATTTCCAGTTCCAAAATCTGTGCAAGATACTGGGTTTGATGCCCCAGAGATCAATTCATTTGGCCACTCATTTAGGTCAGTTTTATTTTGTTTTTTTTCCTTTTTTTTCCCTTTTTTTTTATATTTATAATCGGTATGAGCAAAAATGGAAGTTGCATCATGTAGCAATTAGGGCTATAAATCAATCAAGTTTGAGCCCAATTAACGAGATGAATTCTATCATGAAAAAACTTGACAGGGACTATGATGCAAAGAGTGAGAGACAACAAACTGTTGAGGAATTCTATCGAGTGAACCACATTAACCAAACATATGGGGCTTGTTTGGTTTGTATTTGAGAAACATGTTTTGAGATAAAAAGTACAAAAATTTGTTTGGTTTGGTTTTTTTTCAAAAGATGTTTTGAAAAATTATTTTGAGAGAGAATTTGAGAAAAAGTGATTGATTTGATGTGTATGAAAGAGAGATTTGTTTGGAAAACTTGTAAACTAAACAAGTTTTGAAAAAAAAAATTAGAAAAATTTGTTTGGTTTGATTACTTTTGAAAACTTATTTGTAGAGAATTTTTTCCAAAATTTTTTGAGAAACACAAACCAAACAAAGCCATGATTTTGTAAGTTTACTATAGTTCGATATTGTTTTCAATTTTTTTTTTCATTATTGTTTTTGTTTTTATATGGGTTTTTGAAAACAATGACAAAATCATAAACACACATCTTTTCCATTTTGGTGTGAAAACATTCTTGAAAAATTCAAAAAAAAAAAAAAGTTTAGAAATGTTTCTTAAGAACAATATTTTCAAAAATAGTTTGTCACACAATTTTTTTTCATTTTTCATAGATTTTGAATATATTTTCATAGACTTTGAATATATAAACCCAGTTTATACACTCTATATTTTCATAGATTTTGAAATAGATTTTGAATCTGGATATTTTCATTTTTAAAAAGTTTTGGGTCTGAAATGGGTTTCACTTGATATATATACATGTATAATCCAATTGATGAAGGGTTGGAGATGTTCTTAGTAAAATGTTTAAGACCCTAAAATATTTTCTCTAAATTTACTACATAGCAGGGGTTGGGTCTTGGAGATGTTCTTGGTCTTGGTTGATTCCAAAACTAATCAACTTCCAACTTGAATTCATGATATAATAAGTCGACCTACACTAAATTGTGTCCATTTCAACTCTGAACCAAATGACAATTATATGCAATTCTATGAGAGAATGAGGGCTGTAATTAGGCATAAATGACAAATATACACTAAACAGTATCAATTTCAACTCTTAACCAACCAAATAATGATACATTACATGCAATTATATGCAATTCTATGAGATAACAAAGGTTCAAATCAGGACATAAATGCCAAATAACTATACTCCCTATGAGAATAATATAAACTGGACTATAACTATACTCCCTATGCCAAATAACAAAGGTTCAAATCAGGACATAAATGCCAAATAACATAAATGCCAATTATATGCAATTCTATGAGAATAATGCAATATTTTACACAGAAACCAATCACAATAACTATACTCCCTAAGCTTCCAATGGCTGAAAGCAGGCAGCTTCATCATGAGAAGAAGTTTCAGACTTAAATTTGAGAAGTCGTAAACTCTGGCAATCCATTTCCCTCAGCTTCAGAAGCAAAAGCAACACAATGCCACACCCAAATCCCAAAGCAGCACTAGAACCAGTGAGTGACACAGTAGCACATACCAACATCACAAAAGACTCTTCATTTGTATTCATATCTCTTGAAGCCATAGCCAACTCAATCCCAGTAAAAAGAAAAAGCACCCCAAGCATCCCGATTGGAAACTGACCCAAAATTCTCCCAAACGAGTTCCCAAAAACAAGCCCAATCACAAGCTTCGCAATCCCCAAAAACACCACTGACGCCCCGCTCCGTTCGCTGAACCGGTACTGTCCTGCTAACCCCCTAACACCGTGGCAAACCGGCATTGCCCCGAACCAACACCCAACTAAATTCATCACTCCAACACTCAAATTAAAGGGAAAATTTCCAATAAGTCTTACTTTCCCATGAAATGTTCATTAGGTCTTATTAACACTTGGATCAACTTTCTCAACATAATGCTAATATGATTGAAGAGGAAATTCTACGGGGAAAATAGGATTTAACTGGTCAAAATAAAACTGTTTTGATGTATGTTTTTTCGTTCTTAATTATCAGGTTATCCTTTATGTTTACTTAACTTTCATTAGTTGTTAATGGATGCAGTTATATTGAATTTATTAATAGTATATTCTGTGTCATTTAGCAGTTATATTGTTTTCATTTAGCAGAAAATGAAAACCTCAACATCATTTTGATGGGTAAGAAAACCAACCATTTTGATAGCAATTTGTTAAAAACCTTTTTTTATTCTTCAAGTCACTGCCTCACTTCTTAGGGGTTTGTTTGGTTGCTCACTTCTAATTCTGTATAATCTGAACTGTTAACCCCAAATCTTGGCAAAACTTTACCTTTATGAAACATTCATATATGTGGATGTATGCTTAAGTATTATTTGGTTGTAATATTTGTTTAAAAAAATAGTATAGCTAATTTTATTTAATGAACCTTGGGTTTAATTTTAGTTAGATTTTCCCATTAACATTGATTTCAAAGAAGTAATTAGAACCTGTTTTTGAGTTTTGAGATCCTTGGGTTTCATTACTTTGGTTCTTCTATGTTGTGTGCTTTTGGATGATTCACGTAACATTTTTTTAATTAAGATAGTATTGTGTTATATATAGTTCATAAGTTGAGGCTCAATTTTACCATCAATTGGTCAACTGCCTTGACAAGATCAGATGAAAAAAAAACTCACCCGCTTCTAATCGAATTATGATTTGCAACCCGTTTCGGATTTATGGTTTGAATGAGAGTGAAAAAAAATTGAGTCGACTCGGCCCTTTAGCTCTTTGAGGTGGGTGTGTGTGAATGAACTCTTTGGGGGTGGGTGTGTAAAAAAAAAAAAATTAAAGTCTGTTTCGAAATTATAATTTTTAATTAAAAATTAAAAAATCACTATAAAATATTTTATCATTTTTTTTAAGATTTTTTTTTTTGGGGTCAAAAATTAGAAAATTAACTAAGTTAGCAATTTTCAAATGGAGCCAAAATATAGTTGAGAAGAGTTTAATTGGGACATTTCAATGGTTGAGATCAGTTTTATTCAGTTGGGTTAGGTTAGGTTTTTTATGGAAGAGGGTGTGAGAATCAAGGAGTTCTATTTGGGTTTTCTATTTGTGTAAAATGTGATATGATTTGTGTAAATGTGAGGGTGTGAGAATCTATCATTTTTATTTGGGTTTTGATACGATAATCTATGTGTAAATGTGATATAGTCAGGATTTGAAACTCCAAATGAAGCCCCTCCTCCGCAACAAAGCACATAGCCTTACAAAGAAACCCAGGTAATATTTTATTTTTTTCTTATCAGCCCAAAAACTTTTCTTGCTGCAAAAACTTTTCATCCCATAAACTTTTCTTCCTGGTCTTCTCTCTATTATAGATGGGCTACTAACCAATGATGAGCTTCCTCTAATTTACAGCAATTTTAGTATAATAGAAAAGAATTAGTTTCAACCAAACTATTAACATACAAGATAACAAAATTCATCCACTCTTTATCCACTTTTCATGAGATAACATACAAGATAACAAAATTCTAAGAAATTGTTAAGTAATTGAAGCACACAAAAAAGGAACTCATATCCTATCGCGTTTCCATTATAGAAATGGTCAAATTATTTAGTGAACAATATTTCGACGTGCCCTCATTTGCAGTCATCGTGAATATTCAAGCAATGTATTCACTGTGTGTATATATAGATACTAGGATTCTATGCACACACAAAAAATGTATAATAATCTTGCATGGGTGATTTAAGGATAGTTCAAACCCCAAAAGGCAATCAATTACATGTTTAAATTACAAGATTATTACGCTAGAAATTATTATAGAGAATGATAAGATTGGTGGTTGGCATTTGAAGGGGTAAGATGAAAATAGCAAAGATACACAGAAGAGGAGATTGAGATATTACAAAGATTACAGTTGAAATGTTTGTATAGAAGAAGGCAAAGGGTGAGGTGAGAGATGGACACACATAGATGGACATGAGTGATGACCCATCACTACTGATTGGCCTATATATAATGCAAAGGACTCCCAGATTGGGGACACACTAATAGACCTTCTTGAGGCTCTTTTAGCTTTATTATTCTATGTTAATAACTTAAATTTTTTTTAATGTTTTTTAATTTCCCAACAGTGGCTTCAAGACCCATCGTTCAACACCAAAATAGAGGTATTTTACATTGTCTCTTGAATTTCCCTTTCTATGCTCTTGATCGCTGTTGTTGGTTAATTATGTTGTTTGAATTCTGAATCCTAAAGGATTTGTTATTTGGATTTGTTGGTTGATAATATTTTGTATTACTTCTAAGATTTCATGTACAGCACACAGTGTTTCCCTTTCTATTTGACATGTAACTTTATAGAGTTATGTCCAATTTTGGAGTTAATAATAATGTATTTTGGAGTTAAGCCCATCTCAATCTCAATTAAACAGTGGACGTTTTATTTCTAGGTTTTTAAGTCAGTAGAAAATTTGCCAAAAATTTACCAAATAGGTTTTTGTTTTCAAGCTTCTTTTTTTCTCCTTCCTTGAAAGTTCAAACATTGAGTTTGCATTTGCTTTGATTGTTGAAATACTTTGTTCTTTACCTGCTCGCAAAACTTTTTACTTTATTATTGACTGTAAATGAAATAACATAACAACAACTTAAAGATTGCATAAACACGTAATTAAACTAAAACAAAACTATTTGGGCATTAATTGAATTTCATTTGAAAACTCACATATGTTCTTATAAAGTTTAATTTCAAATCCCTTCATTTGATTGGAAACTCCCACAGCTTCTGTGAACTTAGATAGATGTTTTTGAGTTTGTTTTGTGGTGGGTCACCAAAGCTCAACAATGGTTGTTTGCCTATGCCATTTTCTTGGTATAGAAACAGGAATTTTCAGGTTGAAGGCATAATATCATTTCTGTAATTGATAATTTATTTTTAAGACAAGAAGGGTTGGGATTACAATTATATTAAATTAATAATTGATAATTTATTAAATAGTATTGGGATTACAATTATATTCTAATCCCAACATTATTTATACCGTGCCTTCAAGCACGGGTATACGCTAGCTTTATTAAAATACAAAAAAAAAATTAAAAAAATCGCTTCTTAAATCAATCCTTAAACTTGTTTGGGTAAAGAATTCACTGAGAGAAAAATAGAAGAGTCGACAAAACTGAATAAAATATAACTTAGGTTTTCTATTTTTTTTTAAATTTAAGTTTGGACAAAAAATAAAAATATGTTTTCTTTTCTATATTTGTTTGAATAAGTACTAAGACTACCTCCAACTGTGTATATCAAACTCATCATCAAATTTAAATTTGATGAAAAAAGTATTTTTTTTCAGCTTTAAAGGTTTCATCAAATCGGTATCCAATAGAAGATTTCACTTTTTCTTTTATCAAATTAAGGACTAACTTTTCTTTCATTAAATCACTATTCATTGTCATTGTCGAATGTCTCCCGAATGTCCTCCCGAATAACCACTTCAAGGTAAAAAAGAGTGAAAAAATTACACTAATCGGTCGACTGTCTCAACGCAAAAAAAAAAAAAAAAAAAAAAATTATACTGACCGGTTGACTGGTGCTTTGATGAAACTTTAAAATTCTCTATTAAAACACTTGATATCAAAGGAAACTTTTATTTAAATTCATTAAAAAATATTAATACACCATTAAAGATGCTCTAATAAAGAAAAAGATAGCATCAACCGTATAAGAGAGAGAGGGAAAAAAAATCTTATATATTTTGTCAAAATATCTGTTTTAATATATATATATGCTAGCGTATACCCGTGCCTAAAGGCACGATGTAAATAATGTTGGGATTAGAATATAATTGTAATCCCAATACTATTTAATAAATTATCAATTATTAATTTAATATAATTGTAATCCCAACCCTTCTTGTCTTAAAAATAAATTATCAATTACAGAAATGAAATTATGCCTTCAACCTGAAAATTCCTGTTTCTATACCAAGAAAATGGCATAGGCAAACAACCATTGTTGAGCTTTGGTGACCCACCACAAAACAAACTCAAAAACATCTATCTAAGTTCACAGAAGCTGTGGGAGTTTCCAATCAAATGAAGGGATTTGAAATTAAACTTTATAAGAACATATGTGAGTTTTCAAATGAAATTCAATTAATGCCCAAATAGTTTTATTTTAGTTTAATTACATGTTTATGCAATCTTTAAGTTGTTGTTATGTTATTTCATTTACAGTCGACAATAAAGTAAAAAGTTTTGCGAGCAGGTAAAGAACAAAATTTTTCAACAATCAAAGCAAATACAAACTCAATGTTTGAACTTTCAAGGAAGGAGAAAAAAAGAAGCTTGAAAACAAAAACCTATTTGGTAAATTTTTGGCAAATTTTCTACTGACTTAAAAACCTAGAAATAAAACGTCCACTGTTTAATTGAGATTGAGATGGGCTCAACTCCAAAATACATTATTATTAACTCCAAAATTGGACATATCTCTATAAAGTTACATGTCAAATAGAAAGGGAAGCACTATGTGCTGTACATGAAATCTTAGAAGTAATACAAAATATTATCAACCAACAAATCCAAACAACAAATCCTTTAGGATTCAGAATTCAAACAACATAATTAACCAACAACAGCGATCAAGAGCATAGAATGGGAAATTCAAGAGACAATGTAAAATACCTCTATTTTGGTGTTGAACGATGGGTCTTGAAGCCACTGTTGGGAAATTAAAAAACATTAAAAAAAATTTAAGTTATTGACATAGAATAATAAAGCTAAAAGAGCCTCAAGAAGGTCTATTAGTGTGTCCCCAATCTGGGAGTCCTTTGCATTATATATAGGCCAATCAGTAGTGATGGGTCATCACTCATGTCCATCTATGTGTGTCCATCTCTCACCTCACCCTTTGCCTTCTTCTATACAAACATTTCAACTGTAATCTTTGTAATCTCTCAATCTCCTCTTCTGTGTATCTTTGCTATTTTCATCTTACCCCTTCAAATGCCAACCACCAATCTTATCATTCTCTATAATAATTTCTAGCGTAATAATCTTGTAATTTAAACATGTAATTGATTGCCTTTTGGGGTTTGAACTATCCTTAAATCACCCATGCAAGATTATTATACATTTTTTGTGTGTGCATAGAATCCTAGTATCTATATATACACACAATGAATACATTGCTTGAATATTCACGATGACTGCAAATGAGGGCACGTCGAAATATTGTTCACTAAATAATTTGACCATTTCTATAATGGAAACGCGATAGGATATGAGTTCCTTTTTTGTGTGCTTCAATTACTTAACAATTTCTTAGAATTTTGTTATCTTGTATGTTATCTCATGAAAAGTGGATAAAGAGTGGATGAATTTTGTTATCTTGTATGTTAATAGTTTGGTTGAAACTAATTCTTTTCTATTATACTAAAATTGCTGTAAATTAGAGGAAGCTCATCATTGGTTAGTAGCCCATCTATAATAGAGAGAAGACCAGCAAGAAAAGTTTATGGGATGAAAAGTTTTTGCAGCAAGAAAAGTTTCTGGGCTGATAAGAAAAAAATAAAATATTACCTGGGTTTCTTTGTAAGGCTATGTGCTTTGTTGCGGAGGAGGGGCTTCATTTGGAGTTTCAAATCCTGACTGTATCACATTTACACATAGATTATCGTATCAAAACCCAAATAAAAATGATAGATTCTCACACCTTCACATTTACACAAATCATATCACATTTTACACAAATAGAAAACCCAAATAGAACTCCTTGATTCTCACACCCTCTTCCAAAGAAAACCTAACCTAACCCAACTGAATAAAACTGATCTCAACCATTGAAATGTCCCAATTAAACTCTTCTCAACTATATTTCGGCTCCATTTGAAAATTGCTAACTTAGTTAATTTTCTAATTTTTGACCCAAAAAAAAAATCTTTAAAAAAATGATAAAATATTTTATAGTGATTTTTTAATTTTTAATTAAAAATTATAATTTCGAAACAAACTTTAATTTTTTTTTTTTTTACACACCCACCCCCAAAGAGTTCATTCACACACACCCACCTCAAAGAGCTAAAGGGCCGAGTCGACTCAATTTTTTTTCACTCTCATTCAAACCATAAATCCGAAACGGGTTGCAAATCATAATTCGATTAGAAGCGGGTGAGTTTTTTTTTATCCGATCTTGTCAAGTCAGTTGACCAATTGATGGTAAAATTGAGCCTCAACTTGTGAACTATACATAACACAATACTATCTTAATTAAAAAAATGTTACGTGAATCATCCAAAAGCACACAACATAGAAGAACCAAAGTAATGAAACCCAAGGATCTCAAAACTCAAAAACAGGTTCTAATTGCTTCTTTAAAATCAATGTTAATGGGAAAATCTAACTAAAATTAAACCCGAGGTTCATTAAATAAAATTAGCTATACTATTTTTTTAAACAAAGATTACAGCCAAATAATACTTAAGCATACATCCACATATATGAATGTTTCATAAAGGTAAAGTTTTGCCAAGATTTGGGGTTAGCAGTTCAGATTATACAGAATTAGAAGTGAGCAACCAAACAAACCCCTAAGAAGTGAGGCAGTGACTTGAAGAATAAAAAAAGGTTTCTAACAAATTGCTATCAAAATGGTTAGTTTTCTTACCCATCAAAATGATGTTGAGGTTTTCATTTTCTGCTAAATGAAAACAATATAACTGCTAAATGACACAGAATATACTATCAATAAATTCAATAGAACTGCATCCATTAACAACTAATGAAAGTTAAGTAAACATAAAGGATAACCTGATAATCAAGAACGGAAAAACATACATCAAAACAGTTTAATTTTGACCAGTTAAATCCTATTTTCCCCGTAGAATTTCCTCTTCAATCATATTAGCATTATGTTGAGAGAGTTGATTCAAGTGTTAATAAGACCTAATGAACATTTCAAGGGAAAGTAAGACTTATTGGAAATTTTCCCTTTAATTTGACATTCTTTGGATTTAAATGCATCATACAACCTAAACAAATCATTTCTCCAATTACTTTGAACATCTCTACATACTTAGATCTGGTAAGTATTTCAAGAAGTGTCAGCCACGACCGTTTCAGTGAGTGTTGGAGTGATGAATTTAGTTGGGTGTTGGTTCGGGGCAATGCCGGTTTGCCACGGTGTTGGGGGGTTAGCAGGGTAGTACCGGTTCAGCGGACGGAGCGGGGCGTCAGTGGTGTTTTTGGGGATTGCGACGCTTGTGATTGGGCTTGTTTTTGGGAACTCGTTTGGGAGAATTTTGGGTCAGTTTCCAATCGGGATTCTTGGGGTGCTTTTTCTTGTTGCTGGGATTGAGTTGGCTATGGCTTCAAGAGATATGAATACAAAGGAAGAGTCTTTTGTGATGTTGGTATGTGCTACTGTGTCACTCACTGGTTCTAGTGCTGCTTTGGGATTTGGGTGTGGCATTGTGTTGTTTTTACTTCTGAAGCTGAGGGAAATGGATTGCCAGAGTTTACGGCTTCTCAAATATAAGTCTGAAACCTCTTCTCATGATGAAGCTGCCCGCTTTCAGCCATTGGAAGCTTAGGGAGTATAGTTATTGTGATTGGTTTATGTGTAAAATATTGCATTATTCTCATAGAATTGCATATAATTGGCATTTATGTTGTTTGGCATTTATGTCCTGATTTGAACCTTTGTTATTTGGCATAGGGAGTATAATTATAGTCCAGTTTATATTATTCTCATAGGAAGTGAGAGGGAGATTTATGATCTGGATTGGGCCGTGGAATTGGGCCGGACAGATTTGGGCCGGACAGAGTTGTGCCGGACAGATTTGGGCCGGACAGAGTTGTGCCAGACAGATTTGGGCCGAACAGGTGTTGGGCCAAGTTGTGTGGCCCAGCCTTGAAGGAAGCTGCTCGGTTAAGGCAGCGCGTGGATTGACCGAGCTGCAAGGATCCGTGGTTACGAAGCCGGTCAGGTGAAAGGTCCAGCGCCAGGAAAGGCAAGGTTGGACCGAGGTACCTTTTGCTCGGCAAATAGGTCGACCGTAGACAAGCGTGAGTTGTCCCGAGCTCGGCTTTGCCGAGATGCCGCTGAGTCCGGTCCTCATCTGAGCTTAGCTGTTGGAGTACTTGGACATGAAGCGCAGCATGGCAGACGATGGCCGAGATGGTACTGCCCGGCTGCCGAGCTCCTAGGAGAATGGGTAGGCAGTTGGGTTAGGTGGTGCTCAGCAAGGTTTATGCTGACAGATGGGATAGTAGTGCCACGTGTTGAGAGGACACTGGGAGTAGATTTGGGGCGCAGAAGGTATATAAACACGTCTGCGCCCCCCATACGCGGACAGATGAACATTTGGTGAGACATACACTAAACACTAAACACTCTCCCTTCTCTCTATCTATCCCCTGTGTGTGTTCTAACTTGATCGTCGGAGGGGTTTTCCGGCCACACACCGCCGGGTAGCTCACCGCTATTGTGCTCGCAGGTGATCGGACAAAAACGGAGCTTGGAAGAAAGGAGTACGGGCTTGCCGGAATATTTGCTTCCCGTACAATTGGCGCCGTCTGTGGGAAGCTTGACAGATAGAACCTTGTCTTCCAGGCTCATCTGATCGCCGTCCATGGTGAACAAAGACGAGATTCTGTTGTCCGCCATCGATGGAGCTACCCCGGAGTTCACCCGACGGAGAGAAGGACATCCTGTCATCCTTCCAATGGCGAACTTGGATACGTTCACTGGAGGAAAGTCAGGAGACGTGCGGGATAAGCGCGGAAGAAGTTATGGTCATTCACGAAGTCCAGACGGTCATCGGCGGCGGAAAGAATCACATGCCCGACGTCTGGAACACAAGTTGAGGGACCAAGACGCTGTCATCCGGCGAATGGCAGCGGAGATGGAGGAGTTGAAGCGGCATGTCAAGGGGAAGGGTGTAGATGGAGTGGTAGACCACAGAGAGTGCATCCCATCCCGCCGTTCAGAGAAGTCCAGCGCGCAAGATAGCACTTACCAGCCCTCACGTCCGGTGACGACGTCGAGATATTCCTATTCCGCTCGTTCAGAGGACCTGCGGGCAGTCTTGAAGGAACGGGCTCGCCGGCGGGAGGCTCAAAGGGTGCCGGCGTTCCAGCGGCTATCCTACAAGGTTCATGCCAGCGAGGAGGCCGGAATGCCCCCACCCCACCTAGCGGAGCCACTCCTTGTAGATACAAACTTGACGAGGCTGAGCGCCACCCCTTTCTCCCTGGAGATAGAAACAACACCGCTTCCCGCGGGCTTCCACCAGCCAAAGTTCACGCTTTATGACGGAAAGACCGATCCGTATATGCATGTAAGCCACTTTCGACAGGTCATGGCCGGACGTAGGCGAAATGACGCTCTTATGTGCCTGATCTTCCCGTCGAGTTTAGGCGAGCTGGGCTTGAAGTGGTTCGAGAGGTTGCCAGAAGGGAGTATACAACAATGGAATCAGTTGGCCGAAGCCTTTGTGACGCATTTCAAAACCAACACCAAAACGCCAAAGGAAGTTGACCACCTTCTCAGTGTCAGGATGGAACCGAGCGACACTCTCAAGGCGTACAACTCCAGGTACTGGGATACCTACAATAAGATCCTAGATTGCCCAGTCAACCTGGCAATCACCCAATATAAGCGCGGTCTCCCGCTCGAACATAGGCTAAGGGATTCGCTTACAATGAGCCAGCAGACATCCATGTGGCACCTAATGCAGCGCATCAATGAGCACATTCGAGTAGAGGATGATGCAGCGACGTCCACCGCGGAGACAACCTCGATGGCAACGGGCAAGTGGGCGACTGGGTTTTAAGGAAGGTCATGGGCAACGCACTAGTGCCGGGTGAAGGCAAGCTAGGGGCAAACTAGGAAAAGCCTTAAAAGATAACCGGGCAAGGGGGCATACCACTTAGAGGATTTGGATGGCAAAGGCGTACCCCGGCCATGGAATGCGGCCTTATGTAATTTTTTGAGGGACTTGTTTCCCCTACACTTCTGAATGCAAATACTCTTTTTGTCAATGTAATAGAAGTGAATTAATTTTGCTAAAGAGCTTTGTTGTGTCCGAAATAATAGTGGATGAGGGGCCTACTCTTCTGTTCCAACCGAGATGGTTTACTCCGGTTGGAAGAGTTGGTGTTTTGTCCAACTTCGGATTCCCAACCGAGATGGTTTATTCCGGTTGGAAGAGTTGGCGTTTTGTCCAACTTCGGATTCCCAACCGAGATGGTTTACTCTGGTTGGAAGAGTTGGTGTTTTGTCCAACTTCGAATTCCCACCGAGATGGTTTACTCCGGTTGGAAGAATTGGCGTCTTGTCCAACTTCGGATTCCCAACCGAGATGGTTTACTCCGGTTGGAAGAGTTGGCGTTTTGTCCAACTTCGGATTCCCAACCGAGATGGTTTATTCCGGTTGGAAGAGTTGGTGTTTTGTCCAACTTCGGATTCCCAACCGAGATGGTTTACTCCGGTTGGAAGAGTTGGCGTTTTGTCCAACTTCGAATTCCCAACCGAGATGGTTTACTCCGGTTGGAAGAGTTGGTGTTTTGTCCAACTTCGGATTCCCAACCGAGATGGTTTACTCCGGTTGGAAGAGTTGGCATTTTGTCCAACTTCGGATTCCCAACCGAGATGGTTTACTCCTGTTGGAAGAGTTGGCGTTTTGTCCAACTTCGAATTCCCAACCGAGATGGTTTACTCCTGTTGGAAGAGTTGGTGTTTTGTCCAACTTCGGATTCCCAACCGAGATGGTTCACTCCGGTTGGAAGAGTTGGCGTTTTGTCCAACTTCGAATTCCCAACCGAGATGGTTTACTCCGGTTGGAAGAGTTGGCGTTTTGTCCAACTTCGGATTCCCAACCGAGATGGTTTACTCCGGTTGGAAGAGTTGGCGTTTTGTCCAACTTCGGATTCCCAACCGAGATGGTTTACTCCGGTTGGAAGAGTTGGCGTTTTGTCCAACTTCGGATTCCCAACCGAGATGGTTTACTCCGGTTGGAAGAGTTGGTGTTTTGTCCAACTTCGCATTCCCACCGAGATGGTTTGCTCCGGTTGGAAGAGTTGGGGTCTTGTCCAACTTCGAATTCCCACCGAGATGGTTTACTCCGGTTGGAAGAGTTGGCGTTTTGTCCAACTTCGGATTCCTAACCGAGATGGTTTACTCCGGTTGGAAGAGTTGGCGTTTTGTCCAACTTCGGATTCCCAACCGAGATGGTTTATTCCGGTTGGAAGAGTTGGCGTTTTGTCCAACTTCGGATTCCCAACCGAGATGGTTTACTCCGGTTGGAAGAGTTGGCGTTTTGTCCAACTTCGAATTCCCAACCGAGATGGTTTACTCCGGTTGGAAGAGTTGGCGTTTTGTCCAACTTCGAATTCCCAACCGAGATGGTTTACTCCGGTTGGAAGAGTTGGCGTTTGGTCCAACTTCGGATTCCCAACCGAGATGGTTTACTCCGGTTGGAAGAGTTGGCGTTTTGTCTAACTTCGAATTCCCAACCGAGATGGTTTACTCCGGTTGGAAGAGTTGGCGTTTTGTCCAACTTCGGATTCCCAACCGAGATGGTTTACTCCGGTTGGAAGAGTTGGCGTTTTGTCCAACTTCGAATTCCCAACCGAGATGGTTTACTCCGGTTGGAAGAGTTGGGGTTTTGTCCAACTTCGGATTCCCAACCGAGATGGTTTACTCCGGTTGGAAGAGTTGGCGTTTTGTCCAACTTCGGATTCCCAACCGAGATGGTTTACTCCGGTTGGAAGAGTTGGTGTTTTGTCCAACTTCGGATTCCCAACCGAGATGGTTTACTCCGGTTGGAAGAGTTGGGGTTTTATCCAACTTCGGATTCCCAACCGAGATGGTTTACTCCGGTTGGAAGAGTTGGCGTTTTATCCAACTTAGGATTCCCAACCGAGATGGTTTATCCCGGTTGGAAGAGTTGATGATTTGCTCAACTACGAGGTTCCAGCCGAGATGTTTTACTCCGGCGAAAGAGTTGATGATTTGCTCAACTACGAGGTTCCAGCCGAGATGATTTACTCCGGCTGACGGGTTAATGATTTGCTCAACTCCGAGGTTCCAGCCAAGATGTTTTACTCCGGCTGAAGAGTTGATGATTTGTTCAACTGCGAGGTTCCAGCCGAGATGTTTTACTCTGGTTGGCTAGTTGATGATTTGTTTAAACTCCGAAGTTTCAGCCGAGCTAATGTTGCTCGCCAAGAAGGAAGTCGCGGAGCGGCTCCCCCTCTTTGGAGTTCCTTGGCCGAGCTGATCTTGTCCGCCAAGAAAGAAATGGCGGAGCGGACCTTGCTCCCCCTCTTTGGAGTTCCTTGGCCGAGCTGATCTTGTCCGCCAAGAAGGAAGTCGCGGAGCGGACCTTGCTCCCCTTCTTTAGAGTTCCTTGCCGAGCTGATGTTGCTCGCCGAGAAGGAAGTTGCGGAGCGGACCTTACTCGCCTTCCTTGGAGTTCCTTGCCGAGCTGATGTTGCTCGCCGAGAAGGAAGTCACGGAACTGATGTTGTTCGCCAAGAAGGAAGTCGCGGAGCGGACCTTGCTCGCCTTCCTTGGAGTTCCTTGACGAGCTGATGTTGCTTGCCAAGAAGGAAGTCGCGGAGCGGACCTCGCTCGCCGACCTTGGAAGTTCCTTGCCGAGCAGATGTTGCTTGCCGAGAAGGAAGTCGCGGAGCGGACCTTGCTCGCCTTCCTTGGAGTTTCGTGCCAAGCTGATGTTGCTCGCCAAGAAGGAAGTCGCAGAGCGGACCTTGCTCGCCTTCTTTGGAGTTCCTTGGCCGAGCTGATCTTGCTCACCAAGAAAGAAGTCGTGGAGCGAACCTTGCTCGCCTTCTTAGTGCGGTCACCGTCTTGCAGACTAAGAACCGAGGAAGAGTTACCCCGGTCAGATAGGTAATCCCAGTCACGCTTGAGCGGACGGAATTAAGGGGCAATTGAGAGGGAGATTTATGATCTGGATTGGGTCGTGGAATTGGGCCGGACAGATTTGGGCCGGACAGAGTTGTGCCGGACAGATTTGTGCCGGATAGAGTTGTGCCAGACAGATTTAGGCCGAACAGGTGTTGGGCCAAGTTGTGTGGCCCAGCCTTGAAGGAAGCTGCTCGGTTAAGGCAGCGTGTGGATTGACCGAGCTGTAAGGATCCGTGGTTACGAAGCCGGTCAGGTGAAAGGTCCAGCGTCAGGAAAGGCAAGGTTGGACCGAGGTACCTTTTTGCTCGGCAGATAGGTCGACCGTAGACAAGCGTGAGTTGTCCCGAGCTCGGCTTTGCCGAGATGCCGCCGAGTCCGGTCCTCATCTGAGCTTAGCTATTGGAGTACTTAGACATGAAGCGCAGCATGGCAGACGATGGCCGAGATGGTACTGCCCGGCTGCCGAGCTCCTAGGAGAATGGGTAGGCAGTTGGGTTAGGTGGTGCTCAGCAAGGTTTATGCTGGCAGATGGGATAGTAGTGCCACGTGTTGAGAGGACACTGGGAGTAGATTTGGGGCGCAGAAGGTATATAAACACGTCTGCGCCCCCAATACGCGAACAGATGAACATTTGGTGAGACATACACTAAACACTAAACACTCTCCCTTCTCTCTATCTATCCCCTGTGTGTGTTCTAACTTGATCGTCGGAGGGGTTTTCCGGCCACACACCGCCGGGTAGCTCACCGCTATTGTGCTCGCAGGTGATCGGACAGAAACGGAGCTTGAAAGAAAGGAGTACGGGCTTGCCGGAATATTTGTTTCCCGTACAGGAAGTATAGTTATTTGGCATTTATGTCCTGATTTGAACCTTTGTTATCTCATAGAATTGCATATAATTGCATGTAATGTATCATTATTTGGTTGGTTAAGAGTTGAAATTGATACTGTTTAGTGTATATTTGTCATTTATGCCTAATTATAGCCCTCATTCTCTCATAGAATTGCATATAATTGTCATTTGGTTCAGAGTTGAAATGGACACAATTTAGTGTAGGTCGACTTATTATATCATGAATTCAAGTTGGAAGTTGATTAGTTTTAGAATCAACCAAGACCAAGAACATCTCCAAGACCCAACCCCTGCTATGTAGTAAATTTAGAGAAAATATTTTAGGGTCTTAAACATTTTACTAAGAACATCTCCAACCCTTCATCAATTGGATTATACATGTATATATATCAAGTGAAACCCATTTCAGACCCAAAACTTTTTAAAAATGAAAATATCCAAATTCAAAATCTATTTCAAAATCTATGAAAATATAGAGTGTATAAACTGGGTTTATATATTCAAAGTCTATGAAAATATATTCAAAATCTATGAAAAATGAAAAAAAATTGTGTGACAAACTATTTTTGAAAATATTGTTCTTAAGAAACATTTCTAAACTTTTTTTTTTTTTGAATTTTTCAAGAATGTTTTCACACCAAAATGGAAAAGATGTGTGTTTATGATTTTGTCATTGTTTTCAAAAACCCATATAAAAACAAAAACAATAATGAAAAAAAAAATTGAAAACAATATCGAACTATAGTAAACTTACAAAATCATATGTTTGGTTAATGTGGTTCACTCGATAGAATTCCTCAACAGTTTGTTGTCTTTCACTCTTTGCATCATAGTCCCTGTCAAGTTTTTTCATGTTAGAATTCATCTCGCCAATTCGGCTCAAACTTGATTGATTTATAGCCCTAATTGCTACATGATGCAACTTCCATTTTTGCTCATACCGATTATAAATATAAAAAAAAGGAAAAAAAACAAAATAAAACTGACCTAAATGAGTGGCCAAATGAATTGATCTCTGGGGCATCAAACCCAGTATCTTGCACAGATTTTGGAACTGGAAATCCTTCATGCAAAACCAAGTCATTGTTATAAAAAAGAGCCCTCTTATCCTCCCCTTGTGAACCTGTCAATAAAATTAAAAAAAATATAAATAAAAATAAAAATTATGAAATTGATTTTCTATACTAATCATGACAACCATCAAAGTATGTATCCAAAATGTATACAGAAACATGTTTTATAAAAACAAAAACAATAAAAACATACCCATATCAGGCTGCTCAAGTGAAACCCATTTCAGACCCAAAACTTTTTAAAAATGAAAATATCCAGTTTCAAAATCTATGAAAATATCCAGTTTCAAAACTCATTTCAAAATCAACACAACCAAACATCCACATATAAAAAATATCCAGATTCAACTTTACAAACCCACAAAAAATTCAAATTCAAGCAAAAAAATATCCAACTTTACAAAACATTCAGATTCAAGCAAACCCACAAACACATTCAGATTCATCTTTACAACCAAACCCACAAAACATTCAGATTCAAGAAAAAAATATCATGAATTCAAGTTGGAAGTTTTAGTTTACCTTGCAAGGGGAGAGAGACGAAAGAGGAGGGTGAGAGGAGAGGAGGTGGTCGGTGGTTGTCGGCGTCGGTGGTCGTCGGCGTCGCACGGGATGGGCTCCAATGTAGGTAGAGAGAGAAAGAGAGAGAGGAGATGAGTACCTGTGATGGAGAGGAGAGAGAGAGAGATTTTCTGACCATTAGAGGGAAATAAAGCCGTTGATGCTCAAAGAGGGAAATAAAGCCTCTTCTTCATCAACCATTGATAGAGAGAGAGGGAAATAAAGACATCTCAACCATTGAAGTTGAGATGAGACAATTTAGACTATTGGATCAAAATGTATCTCACATACATTTTAAGACATTTTCAAAAAGCCTCTTGCCTTATTATATAGATATATATATATATATATATAATATTTAGATGAGTGGTTCAATACAATTAAAAATCAATATTATACGTTTTCTTTTCTTCAAATCGTTGCACATTTTAGACTTTTGTTACAACAGAAAATAACACATTTTGAGACATTTAAGGGTAACTTTTTTATTATTATCATTATTTCTTCTCATTTTGGCCTCGTTTAGGTAGAGGATTGAATTAAAATAATTTATTAAAAAATAAAATAAATTAAAATAGTCAATAAGATAAAATATTACATTCAATCTATAATTATTTTATTTTTCCTTCCACAACCAACAAATCAACTTCAAAAAAAAAAAATCAACAAACTTTCCAAACATAATTTTTTAGTCAAACTAAAATAACTAAAAAGTCAAATAAATAACTTCCCAAACAAGGTCATGTCATTTCTTTTCTCGTTAGTTACTCGAATATGTAATTAGAACATCCACATTAGCCTCACCGAATGTAGTTTGGTTAAATATAACTAGCAAATCACAAAATTCTTACTTCATTAGTCTCAATAAATTATTTTTAAATTAGTTTTTGGTTAATTTTGTTACAGTACCTTTACAAATTTGTTGAGATACTATTTATTAATTATTCAATAATTTATCATTTTTTTGATAAATTTGACCTCATTTTAAAAAATTCTTAAGTATTATTCATTGAAAAGATATTTAAAAATTATTTAAATACAAAAAATAAATATTTTAATAAAATAGAATTTTATAATAGAGAGTTAAAGGAGTGTGTATGTAAGAAAAGAGCTAACTAAAATATAACAGTGCTTTTTGAGTTATAATTTTATTCAAAATTTGTTGAGACTAATGTGAATGATGTTAGAAATAAAAATACATTTATCACTATTTATTTTCTTTCTTAATTTGTTAACATTTGTGATTATTTAATACTGTTTATAGTAATCTATGAAGAGAAAGATTTTAACTAAAATATGAAAGTGTTTTTTAAGTTATAATCAGTGTGTTTGGTTTGAGTTTTTTGAATTAAGTTTTTTGAAAATTGAGTTTTTTAATTTTCGTATTTTTTTGTTTTTAGTAAATATTTTTAAAATTTTAAATATTTTTTTTACTTTTTTAGATGCACCTTACTTACATGTATCTAAAAAATAAAAAATTTGTGAAAAAATATTTTTAAAAATTAATAAATACATAAAAATATAAAAAAATGTACTGAATTCTCGTATTTTTTTGTATTTTTGGTATTTAGTGAATTTTTAAAAGGTTTTTTTCAAAAAATTTTTACTTTTAGGTATATGTATGTTAGGTATGTTTAAAAATTAAAAAAATTCCTCAAAATATTAAAAAAAATCAGTAAAAACAAAAAAAACACGAAAAATAAAAAAGTAAAATTTTCTGAAAAGTATTTTTGAAAACTGATAACCAAGCATAGTGAATTTGATTCAAAATTTGTTAAGACTAATATAGATATTGTTAATGTACAGATATAGAAAAATACCGTATTTGATGATAAAGAAATTTAACCAATAAGATAATCAGCACCACCACATGATCGTTATCTGCAAGACAAAACACTTCCAACTACTGTTGAGGCCCTCTAACGCCCATGTCAGTCCTCCAATATTATCAAAATATTTAATTGACTAATTCATAGAGAGAAATCGCATAACTCAACCCATAAGGGTGTTGCCTATTTATAATATCCAATGACTTACTTCTCAAGTAATTTGAATGTTCCAGAAGTCCTATCCCAAACAATCTTCGGTTGTTCAGGACTTGTATATCGATAAGATTTCATATCCTGATAAGTTTTGCATAACATAAAACGCTAATGCAGTGTTTGATAAGAATTTAATAACTGTCATACACATGATAATTTATAATTACGTCACGTGGCACTGTCGAAACCCACATAATTCCTGTAGTTATTTTTATTCCCTCTCAATTGCCCCCAAGCTTTCATTCTCTTTGAACCTAGTGAAAGAGTAGAAACTTTCTGTTGTTCTGATAAAAATAGTCGTGTAATATTGTCTAGCTAGAACCATACATGGGTGCTAGGCTTTATTCCAAAATGCCTAGCCTTGTTGAAACTTATTCTTAGAATGCCTAATCTTGTTAGGAATTATTCCAAAAATGCCTAGCCATACTAGGACCTATTCCGAAAATGCCTAACCTCATTAAGACTTATTCCAAGAACGCCTGATCTCGTTGTGACTTATTCTGAAAATGTCTATCCTTACTAAGACTTATTCCAAGAACGCTTAATCTTGTTAGGAACTACCAAAATACTAACTTGCTTATTGGCAAGCAAAACCAGCTCGGCATGGAATCCCACTGTTGGACAAACAACTAACCTACTCTACAAAAATTTCAAAGTTGGTCAAACCTGCCAACCTACTTCGTTAAGTAAAACCCGCTCGACAAAGATTTTTTAAGTTTGTCAAACTTGCCAACCTACTTTACTCAACAAAGATTTTCAAAATTGGTCAAACTTGACAATCTACTTCACCAAGCAAAACCCACTCGATAGAGATTTTTCAAGTTGGTCAAACCTGCCAACCTACTTTGCTCGACAAAGATTTTCAAAATTGGTCAAATCTGCCAATCTACTTCACTAAGCAAAACCCGCTCGACAAAGATTTTTCAAGTTGGTCAAACCTGCCAACCTACTTTGCTCGACAAAGATTTTCAAAATTGGTCAAACTTGCCAATCTACTTTACCAATCAAAACCCGCTCGACAAAGATTTTTCAAGTTGGTCAAACATGCCAACCTACTTTGCTCGACAAAGATTCTCAAAATTGGTCAAACCTGCCAATCTACTTCACTAAGCAAAACTCGCTCGTCAAAGATTTTTCAAGTTAGTCAAACCTGCCAACCTACTTTGTTCGACAAAGATTTTCAAAATTAGTCAAACCTGCCAATCTACTTCACTAAGCAAACCTGCCCGATAAAAATTTTTCAAAATTTTTAACCAAAGGGCAGCGTAATTCATCTTGTCCCTGTGATCCATAAAACGCGGACTTCATCTCAGTTTAGTGACATATCTCGGCTGTGAAGTCACTGCCTTTTTGTAAGGACTTATAAGTCATGCTTCGATTTATTCGTTATTCAACCATATTCCGATTCATCTACTCTTCTGCCCCCTGACTTTAGTGTGATGTAATCACGGTAAAAGTTTTCATGACTTCGGCAATTTAACTTCTAAAGCTCGGTTGTTGCTTGTCTTCTTATAAGCATATAAAGTAATTTATTCCTTGTCAATTAGTCTGCTAGGGCAATCAGGTGACTCAATTGCCCAACCAGACCGAGATTGCTGGGTCTAGTTATTGAGAAGATATTTCTTGCTTGCTTATCGACCATGTAACAAGGAATTCGAGCATATTAATTCAAACTTTATTTGCCAATTACCTGGTTGGACCGAGCTAAATCAATTTTGGCTATATCACGCAATAACTGTCAATGGGATAATTCTAACCAACAAACTAGATTCTCGTGGAAATCTTGATACATACAATACTCATACAACATTATCAATCTTGTTTTGCCTATGAGGTCCCAGATTATATAATAGGCCAAAACCATTAATAAAACAAAATATTTTTTCAAAATAGAAAAGAGTGGAAGTAATTTGTCATCAAGCTAATTGTTGGAGTAATATAGTCAAATATCACGTTAACAGCAGCTTATCTACAGGAGCTTATCTTTTTCGTTGAATTCTATCGCTTCCCACAGACGACGTCAATTGTACGAAAATAAAAAAAAAAATACCGTATTTGATGATAAAGAAATCCAACAAAGAAAATGATTGTAGACGTCACCGAACGTCCCGGGAGGGAAATCCCGTTTTGTTCATTGGGCTTACTACAGTTCGGACTCGAATGTCACGGTCCTGTATCTAATCTCACAGAGTGCAATGCAAGACCGATGATTCATCAAAGAGTCCAAATCCGGCAAATCGTTTTGAAAAACTGATTTTTAGAAAGAAGTGCCAAACATGGACTGCTTTGTCAGATACAGAGTCGCCTGACTCGTGCCTAAGGCCACGTGTCCGTCATCACCAAAGTTGCCTCAGCTCGGGAACTTGGGTACGATTGGGGAAAGTCACTTCGTGAGCACCCTCGCTCGCCCGATCAAAGATCGGCCACTACTAACCATGATATCAAGTTTTGAAAACATTATGCATTCTTATTCCGGTTATTAGCCTAGATTTACTACGTGATACGCACAACATACAAGTATAGACTGGATTGCCTGAATTGGAACAACACATCTCATGTTTGTTTATTTTGAAAATGGTTTGATGGTGCTACCCGCAAGTAGGCTAAGACGTGGATTTGCCACCCTCGGGTGGGCTTAGAAAACGTGATGGTTTGCCACTCTTAAATGGGCTTAAAACTCACAGTCAATGCATTATTCCAATTCGGATAATCCAACCTTCACCCACAGGCATTCAGGCAGGTATATCACATAAGCACATAGCCTCACGGTAAGCATGCTATCATGGCGGTCACTCACACACATGCAAGGATGCTAAAGCATAAACACTTACCGAGTACTCCAATCTAAAACAGAAGCTATGTTAGAAATCTATGCATGATGCTAACTATGCTGAAATGCCTAATGCAACACATGTAGGAATGAAACTACAATAGGCTTGGCTATTCTAAAGATGGCATGTGAAATGCTACAACTAACAAGTATTCAACTCGGAATTGAAATACAATGCAGTTAGTATGATGCGCCGAGCCCGGTGCATGCAAGACAGATGAATGAATGCAAACGTGCTATCATAAGTATGCTAATTGAAACATGCCCTAAACTAGCCATCATAACCTGGTAAATAAAAGGGAGAAAGACGTGGGGTTGGAAGACATACATCACACACACGCACACTTATTACAATTGTGCCCTCGCTCGGAGGGTCCGAATAAATAATATAGTCTGAAATAAATAATTAATCATTCTAGCTAATTAAATATTACAAAACCCTAATTAATTAACAAATTAACTAGGAAAGCGAATAAACTAGCATGCAAGCCATAAAATGGACTGCCTCAGCTCTTGTTCCGAATGGTGAAAGATGCATGCATGCTCGCGTCACCTCGTCGGTAAATTCCATCGCGATGCCTCGCCTCACCCTTGTTTGCAATTGATCTCAGAAACTTGCACAAAGCTCCAGAAGGCTGAAACTCCACCTTGGGAAGGCCACTGACCAGTTGTTAGCATGGGAGACCACCTGCCGACCACCCTTTGTGGTGGAGACCAAAGAGGGTGGTCGGCCTGCCAAAAAATCTGGTCGGCCGACCAGTTTCCACCTCTGGTTTCTGGTTTTTCTACAACGAAGGCAAGAGAGAAAAAAGGCAATGTATTTTCAACAAATGTGTGCATGGCCACTCTCCCTATCATTGCACAAGCTCTAGAGAGTGTAGTCCTCGATCCTCGTGTCATCAATCACGCATCTCGATGCATAATGACCGAGGAGTCGAATTGCACGACTCAATGGGACATGAATGCACATATAAGCAACTAAAGCCAACGACTCTATCATAGATAGTCAAGAGTGTCGGCGACCGAGAATCGAGGCCCGATTCGTCACTTGGAGTACGAAACATCCCTCGTTTCCAGTGTTTGAACCAAACCCTACTCCAAACACAATGCGATATGCATGACATGCATAAATGCAACTCTAACATGCAACCTAGATGCAAATGCCACTGAATGACGCAAACATGCAAGGGATGACATGCAAACATGCTACTAGCATACACAATGCTATGAAATAATCAACGGCATACTCAATGCAAGATGATTCTATATGGCATACGCAATGCATATGAAAACTAACAAACACAATGAAACGAACAAGGCATACACAATGCAATGATCAAATCATGCAACAACGTGAACTAAATGGCATACACAATGCAAGATGGACTTAAACCAACATGAGTGGATCTCAGCCACACCCAAATCAGTGGCCATATGATGAAAATGAGACAACCGAAATACATGCAAGCATGCACAGATGCAAAGGGTCGATCCTAAGGCACAACATGCAACTCTAACAAAGCATGGCAAAGGATGAAATATGACATAGAATGGCACATGATCCAGCTCTGAAATATGATGCACAATGGTCCCGAATCATGCAAACACTTCACACGATGCATGCTAAATGGCCCGAATACCGAAACTAGTGAAGTGCGTTACACTAGAGCTATACAAAGCAATGCACAAATGGAAAAACCAACCCCAAATAGACCCTAGGCAGGTCCAAGACAGTGGGAAAATGGCCTAAAATGATGGCTTAAAGTGCATGGAAATGAAGCTCATTCAATGGTCCGAAAACGAGGTATTTATGCACAACTCTCAAACACATTGAAAGAGTAGAAAACATGACAATATGGCATGCATGTAAGCTCTGAAATATGATGTGCAATGGCCTCAAAACATGAAAATACCTCAGCATATGCATGTAATAGACCTTGAAACTCAAAGCTAAGCATGGATATTGAACTACAAACATGCAAAATAAGCATCATTCGACCATGAGACCCAAAAATAGAGCCAAGGCAGTCCAAAATATGCACAAAATTAGTTTAAGGCATAGCCAAAAAGTGCTAACATGAAGGGCCAAAACAACATGCAACATAGGCTAGTAAGCATGGTTTACACTACATGTATATGAAGCACATGAGGGGCCACCAAACCAGCCAAAAACAGAAACACGGCATGCCAAAATATGACCAAAAGTCCACTGAAACTCAGTCAACACATGTTAGAATGAAGTGTTCCTTTGAAAGGCCAATGAGAGGGTTGTTCTACACATGTATGATGGACACACAAAATGGCAAAACTACCTCTGGATAGAGGTTATGAGGGCCTTAAAACTCACTGAAAAAGGCCTGAAATGAGTCTAGGAAGCATGCAAGTAAAGGCCCCTTTGGAAGGCCTAGAAGAGGATTACTCTACACATGCATAATAGACATTCAACATGGCAAAAAGGGCTCTGGACAGAGCCTATGCAGGTCACAAAACTCACAAAAAGTGGCCTGAAACATGGCTCGAAAACATGCAAATAGGGGCTCCTTTGTAAAGCCAACAAAGCTAGTAAACAAAACAAGGGGTGAGAGGGTCACCCATCTCTGATTTTGAGGCTCAAAAACACATGTTAGCCACTAAAAATCCACTGGATTTCAGTGGCTAAAAGGCCAAACCAAGGTCAACACAAATGCTCTAATGCATAGCTCAAAACACGAGGAAATGAAGCATGCAATGGGGTAGATGACCCCCAACAGAAAAATAGCCTTAAACAAACATGTTTAGAAGCTTAAAATATGAATTTTTTTAGTTTATGACAAAGCCTAAATATGCTTTAAAACTAGGCTAAGATATGGATCAAAATAATGCTCAAAAGAGGAAAAAATGATTACTCTTGGAGACCAGCAAAAACCAGCAGCCTCTGGACCCAAAAACCCAACCTTGAACCTCTAAAAATATCCTGCAAGGGTCTTAGGCTGATGATGGAAGGGTTAGGCTATGGAGTTGTGTGCAAAGGGGCCAAGAATCAAGCAATTTAGAGCTCAAAAGAGAGAGATATAAAGAGAGATATATTGTTTAGCCCTAACAAAAATTTGAACCCTTGCAAATGGAGAAGGAGGGCTTCCTTTATATAGAGGAGAGGCAAAATCTTCTCCAAGAAGCTTCAAAGCTAGGTTAAACATGCAGCAAATGCCTTCCAGCTGGCACAGCTGGAACACACTCATTGAGACAAACAAGGAGAGAGCAGGCCGACCAGTTCAAGTGGTCGGCCGATCACTTGACCTGGTCGGCCGACCAGGTCAAAAGGGTTAAGGTGGTCAGCCACCCTCTATGATGAAGCCCCAGAAGTTAGTTTTCCAATGGCGTAAACCTTGCATTAAAATTCCATCTGTGCAAAAAGTTATGCTTATTTTGGTGAAGCCACGTAGATTCGGTCCAACCGGATTGATGCCCTACTTCAACCAACCATATCTCCCCCGTCCGGACTTGGATTTAGGAGATTCTTGAGTGCAAACTGAAGCCCCAGAAGTATTTTTTCCAATGGTGGTGGCCTCATAGCTTAAATCCAAGTGTATAGACAGATAAACCTGATTTAGCGAGAATCGCTCGACTCTCTCTTAGCGATTCATGCCCATCCTCTTCGTCAACTAGGTTTCTTCTCTCCACTCTTCTTTCCCTCAACTTCAAACCCCCGAACAAGGTGTTTTGAAAGATTTTTCAAAGATCTCATCTCTCTTTCATTCATTTCCACTTTGCCCTTGCTCGGTTTATCGAAAAGCGCGACATTTTACAAAATGCGAGCGTCGGAACATCGTAGAACTTTATTTTCAAAACGTTTTGAAAGAGAGGGTTTCAAGTCTAAAATCTTTTGATCAAGATTGTTTTGGTCCAAAAAAAGGGGTATGAAGTTGAGATTTGACTCTCTCCTTGCCGACAAAACTGAACCTTTGTCCTGCACACCTTTATCCATCAAGTAAATCATCAATAGTGCCCAAGTCTTAAGGGCGGTCAAAAATGGGGTGTCTACAATGATCAGCACCACCACGCGATCGTTATCTGCAAGGCAAAACACCCCCAGCTGTAGTCGGAGGCCCTTCAACGCCCAAGTCAGTCCTTCAATATTATCAAAATATGTAATAGACTAATTCATAGGAAAAATCGCATAACTCAACCCATAAGGATGTTGCCTATTTATAATATCCAGTGACTTACTTGTCAAGTAATTTGAATGTTCCAGAAGTCCTATCCCAAACAATCTTCGATTGTTAAAGACTTCTATAACGATAAGATTTCGTATCCTTATAAGTTTTACGTAACATAAAACGCTAATGCAGTGTTTGATAAGAATTTGATAACTGTCATACACATGATAATTTATAATTACGTCACGTTGCACTGTCGGGACTCACATAATTCCTGTAGTTATTTTTATTCCCTCTCAATTGCCCCCAAGCTTTCATTCTCTTTGAACCCAGTGAAAGAGTGGAAGCTTTCTGTTGTTCTGGTAAAAATAGTCGTGTAATATTGTCTAGCTAGAACCATACATGGGTGCTAGGACTTATTCCAAAATGCCTAACCTTGTTAGGACTTATTCCGAAAATGCCTAGCCTTGTTGAAACTTATTCCTAGAATGCCTAATCTTGTTAGGTGTAACGCCCTCAAAATAATACATATAAACCCACATTCTTGACATGCATAGACATACGAGAATGAAGCATATTTCCATTTATCAGAGTATTCATTACAAAAGTATTACATGTTGATAACAAAAGTAAATGCCTTAAGGGCTTATAACTTTCCAAGCCAACACTTGGTTACAAAAAGATAGTACTAACTCAAATACATATTAAGCCTTTGGCTTGAATTTACATGTAATACCAAAAGAGAATCAACAAAAAGAGCTATCAGCCTCAAAGCCTCCCAAGCTACGTCCTTGAAAGTGACATATCACCTGAACCTGAAAATGATGTCCCATATAGGGTGGGTCAAAGCCCAGTAGAGATATACTAAACCAAATATGAGAAATAACTAAAACGTTAGCATTCGAGAGATGATTAACACTTGTAAACCAACTTACAACATTTTCCAGTTCCAAGACAAATACGTTCATGTTTCATTACACATTCCTTTACTTCCAATTCAACTTTATAAACATGGCTCATTATCTAGCCAAATGAGTAAATGAGACTACAACTCATATCAAAACACTTCCAATACTTCAATTATCAATAGAGTCCATCTCCTATCTCCTCCCAAACAGGTTTGAGAGTACATCCCCTATCTTCTCTCAAACCATGGAGTACATCCCCTATCTTCTCCCAAACAATATACATATGCAATGTATTTAAACAGTTCATCATATACAATGATCAATCCAGACACATATTCAATGTGGCACTTCAACCGTCATATTCAATGACATAACACGTTTGATTAGTTTTAGTTTTCCCTAATCAACATACAGTGTCTACAACAGTCAAGACTATCCTCCACCGATAGCCCAAGGCAATTATCTCTAAACAGATAATAAATTTATCAAACAGATAAAATAACAACATTTTCATAGGTGAGTGATTAATTAATCCAATTACACCATTCAATCCCACAACTTCCCAATTTCATGACTTTCAACTCAATTTCACATTTTTCAAATTTAATTATTCAAATTAATTATTCAACATAATTAGAGCATTTTCTCCATTTTTCAAATATCAACCCTAAGGTTCAATTTCATCAATTTAACAACAATTCTTCCATTTTCCAAGGTCTCACATGCACATGGGTTTAACATTTGAAAGCCCCCTTTTTATAACCTCAAATCAAACCCTAACTTTCCCAAAATTACCAAACAACACCTCCTAATCAAAATGACTAAAATTTGTGTCAAAACTCATAAGATGGAGTAGGGTATCCCTACCTCGAAGTTAGAAGCCCAAAGGAGTAGATGAAGAAAACTCAGTGCTCCAAATCCACGATTTTTCAGATTAAAGTGAAGCCCACGCCACCCTCTATCTTTCTTACAAAGAGATAAGGGTAGAAACACTCTAGAAGTAGATGAAACATTAGAGAGAGAGAGTGTGTGTGTGTAGAGAGAGGAGCAGTCGAGGCTAGGGTTTGTGTAAAGAAGGTGATGAAAAAGTGAAATGTAACCCGCTGCTGCCAATTGATATACTCGAGACTCGCTCGAGCGAAGGAATGGTCGCTCGAGTGACCAGACACAAAGAAACCTCGCTCGAGCGTAGAAGGCCTCGCTCGAGCCAACAACACGAAGCTTCAAGTCTGTAACCCAGAAGCACGCTTGAGCGAAGGAAGGCTCTCGCTCGAGCGAAGAAATCCAAAACATGGTCCTCGCTCGCTCGAGCGAAGAAAAGCTCGCTCGAGCGAAGAAATGCAACCTTCAGGTCCAAAACCAAACGCAGACGCAAGCTCGAGCGCAAGACTTCTCGCTCGAGCCAGCAGACACACCACCCAACTCTCGCTCGAGCGAAGGAACCCTGGCTCGAGCGAAGGAACTAAAACACAGAGCTCACTCGAGCGACAAAAGCCTCGCTCGAGCGAAGACACCAAAAAATGGGCAGCAACCATTTGTTTCTAATCACAACCAACCTGTTACAAACCTGCCCAACACATTCTAAAACTCATATATAAGGAATTAAAGGACGGAAATGAAACATATGCAACAACTGACATCCACAGAACCAAGTCCGGAATACAACAACCAATGGAGGGAAAATCGGGATCGCTACTTATTCCAAAAATGCCTAGCCTTACTAGGACCTATTCTGAAAATGCCTAACCTCATTAAGACTTATTCCAAGAATGCCTAATCTCGTTAGGACTTATTCCGAAAATACCTATCCTTACCAAGACTTATTCCAAGAATGCCTAATCTTGTTAGGAACTACCAAAACACCAACTTGCTTATTGGCAAGCAAACCCCGCTCGGCAAGGAATCCCACTGTTGGATAAACCACCAACCTACTTTACAAAAAATTTCAAAGTTGGTCAAACCTGCCAACCTACTTTGTTGAGCCAAACCCGCTCTACAAAGATTTTCAAAGTTGGTCAAACTTGCTAACCTACTTCGCTAAGTAAAACCTGCTCGACAAAGATTTTTTAAGTTGGTCAAACCTGCCAACCTACTTTGCTCAACAAAGATTTTCAAAATTGGTCAAACTTGCCAATCTAATTCACCAAGCAAAACCCGCTCGATAAAGATTTTTCAAGTTGGTCAAACATGTCAACCTCCTTTGCTCGACAAAGATTTTCAAAATTGGTCAAACCTGCCAATCTACTTCACTAAGCAAAACCCGCTCAACAAAATTTTTTCAAGTTAGTCAAACCTGCCAACCTACTTTGTTCAACAAAGATTTTCAAAATTAGTCAAACCTGCCAATCTACTTCACCAAGCAAAACCCGCAAGATAAAGATTTTTCAAAATTTTTAACCAAAGGGCGGCGTAATTCATCTTGCCCCTGTGATCCATAAAATGCGGACTTCATCTCAGTTCAGTGACATATATCGGCTGTGAAGTCACTGCCTTTTTGTAAGGACTTATAAGTCATGCTTCGATTTATTCGTTATTCAGCCATATTCTGATTCATCTACTCTTCTGCCCCCTGACTTTATTGTGATGTAATCACGGTAAAAGTTTTCATGACTTTGGCAATTTAACTTCCAAAGCTCGGTTGTTGCTTGTCTTCTTATAAGCATATAAAGTAATTTATTCCCTGTTAATTAGTCTGCTCGGGCAATCAGGTGACTTAATTGCCCAACCGGACCGAGGTTCCTGGGTCTAGTTATTGAGAAGATATTTCTTGCTTTCTTATCGACCATGTAATAAGGAATTCGCGCATATTAATTCAAACTTTATTTTCCAATTGCCTGGTTGGACCGAGCTAAATCAATTTTGGCTATATCACGCAATAACTATCAATGGGATAATTCTAATCACAAAACTAGATTCTTGTGGAAATCTTGACACATATAGTACTTATACAACATCATTAATCTTGTTTTGCCTATGAGGTCCCAGATTATATAATAGGCCAAAAACATTAATAAAACAAAATATTCTTTCAAAATAGAAAAGAGTGGAAGTAATTTGTCATCAAGCTAATTGTTGGAGTATTATAGTCAAATATCACGTTAACAGCAGCTTATCTACACGAGCTTATCTTTTTTGTTGAATTTTATCGCCAATTGTACGGACATAAAAAAATACTGTATTTGATGATAAAGAAATCCAACAAAGAAGATGATTAGTACCACCACGTGATCGTTATTTGCAAGACAAAACACCCCTAGCTATAGCCGGGGACCCTCTGACGCCCAAATTAATCCTCCAATATTATCAAAATATTTAATGGACTAATTCATAGAGAGAAATCGCATAACTTAACCCATAAGGGTGTTGTCTATTTATAATATCCAGTAACTTTCTTCTCAAGTAATTTAAATGTTTCAGAAGTCCTATCCCAAACAATCTTCGGTTGTTCAGGATTTCTATATCGATAAGATTTTATATCCTGATAAGTTTTGCATAACATAAAATACTAATGCAGTGTTTGATAAGAATTTGATAACTGTCAAACATAATTTATAATTACATCACGTGGCACTGTCGGGATCCACATAATTCCTGTAGTTGTTTTTATTCCCTCTCTGTTAGAAATGAAAATACCTTTACCGTTATTTATTTTCTTTCTTAATTTGTTAACATTTATGATTATTTAATACTGTTTATAGTAATCTATGAAGAGATTTAAAAACTGAGTTTATATAGTAATCTATGAAGAGATTTAAAAATTGAGTTTATAAACAATTTTTTTTCTTTTTATTTCTCTTCAGTTTGTTTCATTTTATTTCTATTAAGCTACTCAAATAAGTGACTGGGGGAGAATAGAATTTTTTTTTTTCCCCCAAACCATTGAACTCATAAAAGACTGTAAAAGCGAATTAGGAAAAAAAAAAAAAGCTAAAGAAATAACTTCATTAGATTGTTTGGTTTGAGTTTTCTGAATTCACTTTTCAGAAAATTAAAAATTCTTATTTTCTGTATTTTTTTTGTTTTCACTAAATTTTTTTAACGTTTTAAGCATTTTTTAAAAATTTTTAGATATACCTAATGTAAATATACTTAAAAAGTATAATATTTGTGAATTTTTTTTAAAAAAAAATTCACAAAATACCAAAAAAAAAATAGTATATATTTTTTGTATTCTTATGTATTTATTATTTTTTAAAATATTTTTTTACAAATATTTGTTTTAGATACATCTAAGTAAGGTATATTTAAAACAGTAAAAAAATTACTTAAAATTTTAAAAATATTCACAAGAAACAAAAAAATACAAAAAATAAAAAACTCAATTTTTAAAAAATTAAATCGAAAAAATTAAAACCAAACACTATAACATGTTTTGTAATTGCTTTCTCCATATGCAAAAAATAAAAAAAAATAAAAAACAAATTGGCTACTTTGGGGCTTGCCTTTTAGAAAGGAGTCCCTCAAGAAAAATGATTTAGAGCACTAAAAAAGGTGTATTAAAAGAGCATTAATTTATCCTTTTTCTCTTTGTGTTTTGTCTTTTTCCTCTTTCTCTCTTTTTTTTTCTTTTTTTTTTTTAATGTGTGTGTGCATGTCAGCTCAATAGAGCTGCTTTTAGAGCCGCTCAACTAGTGGTCTGTATCACCATTGGTCCCCTCAAATGCATGGTGTTCATGTGCAATCAAAATAATTACGGTCTCGTTTGGGAGGAGTGTTTAGGCTAAAATAGTATATAAGACAAAATAGATTATTTTAGTTAAATAAGATAAAATGTCACATTTAACTGATAATTATTTCTTTTTTTTTCTTACAAAAGTCAAAAAAACTAAAAAGTTTATTTTGAACAACACTTTTTTAGTCCCAAACTAAAAAAACTAAAAAATCAATCCACATCCAAAACAAATCCTAAATTTTTTTTTTTCTCTTTGTTTTTTTGATTGGGTTAGAAAATTGATAAGAAAATTAATAGATATTAGTATTTTAAAAAAATCTATTTTTTTGTGTTTAATTACCTTTAAAAAAAAGTAATTTGTAATTTGTAATTTCAATATTTTCCTTACCATTAAAGTAACCAGCTTCTAGGATGGTAGTGGCTACAGCCTACATCTAACTCTGATTATGAAGATGGAGGCCGCTGCTACGTCCTCAGCCGAACTCGATTAGGCCAAAAAATTCAATTTGATTGAAAAGAAGAAAAGGGTCATGCGACAAGCTACACAAAAAAAAAAAAAAACTCACCTATCTTTGTTATATTTTTTTACATATTTTAATATATTTTTACATTTTAATCTAAAATCACATCGCCCTTATTGAAAACCAGTATCAAAATTCTAATGGATTAACATTTCCCTTCTCAGTCCAATATCCATTCAACAACTTTTGACATTATGCACAACCTTTTTCCTTGATAACATATTCTGAACAAATTTGGATGATTGGACCCAAGAATGATTTTTTGTATAGGTCTAAATTTTTGAAGAGTAATGCCCTATGCACTGAATTTGTGCTCATATAAATTGATCAAATTTGTGTATGTCGATTGACACACCGGTCATTTAAAAAGTCATCTAGTCGGTTATTTAGAAAAATGCCAGTCATCTGGACAGTCATATGAGAGATTGTTCAGCAGGTTGTCTGTCTTACATAATTCAAACAGACAATTTGGATGAATCCAAATTCTGTGAATCAATCATTTTTCATTTTTTAATAGAGAATAAGAAGTTGGCCTAGTAAATGACTTACGTTTGGAAAGTGGGTTGACTTTTTGGCTTTTTGGCTTTTTTGGCTATTTTAACCTGGGCTAAAAAATTTGGTTTGGGAAGAGTTTTTTAGCTTTTTGACTTTTTTGACTTTTTTTGTGAGAGAAGAGTGTAATGATTATGGGTTGGATGTGATGTTTTGTTTTTTGTGGCTAAAATAGCCTATTTTGTCTTTTGTGGCTAAAATAGCCAAAAAAACTCCAAAATTTTCTTCCCAAACGTAGGCTTAGAAGACCATATGTCTTGGGAGAGGCCGAGTCAAGTTCAAATTGAGCAAAGAGATACAAAAACAGCGCTACGTCGATTCCAAGGAAAGAAGAACAAGAAAGCTTTGGTCCATCTATTTTGTCAAAATCCAATCAAGTAAGTTCCAAATCAAAGCCTATTAGGTGATTGCACTCCTCACTTAAAGCAACTTTCTCTATATTTCCCGGCAAAACTCCTTCAAAGTGAATGATCAACCTAGCTTGTGTATGAAAGGAATATAACCCAATCCTCATTTCCATTGTTTGAACTCAAAGAGGGGAGTACCAAGCCAAATGGACTCCCTATATTCTCTTTGTAATTCTTACTGGTCCTGTTTGTATTTGTACTCCATATATATAGGGCTCAAGTTAAAGCAAAGTTGCCTGAGCTCTTAATCTGAACTGAACAGGATTTAGCATTCTTTTCTGTGGTGTATACATGAAAAAGGATCTCACCCTTCATCTGTGTGGTGGGTTCATTTGAGGTATTTTGGCTTCAAGCCTTCAACCACCGCCTCTCTCGAAGCATACAGAATCAGTAATTGGGAATAGAAAATAATCAAATTTCAATACGAGGTTGCTTAGCAAATTGCCCAAGCCAAACAGTCGTTCTCATCCAAGACCAAACCAAAAGCCTCAAACATCTCACCAAGATTTAGATGTTAGTGATCAACAACCATCAGAACAGAACTACACAAGAAACATTTGAAACTACAGGAAGTTCAGTGATGTTCCACAGAGTAGAATTCTAGACAATTATGACGTGCTGATAAATTATTTGCAGATTTGAATTACCTGAAAACTAAAAACAAGGAAGTTCTGAAGAAGCAGTATGAGGAGGTCACAGAATAGCTCAAGAGCTTTATAAAAATCACATTTTCAATTCAAAAGAAATTATGGTCCAAGTAAGACTAGAACAATGAAAAAAGCATTTTTATGCCCACAAAATGTAGTCACCCTAACTTAAATTGAGTAAATGCACGCACTGTAATTGGCAACAAAGGAATTGGTGTTACCACCCCTTCAATAACTCGGGATAATTCAAATCAATTCACAAAAGCAAGAGCAAGCTGGCCTGAAAAATTATTCATTATAGGTGCTAAAATCCATATAAAATCTACTAGAAGAGTACTAAATTCCGCACTGCATATCTAAAAAAAAATAACCTTGACAATTGAAAATCAACAATGTAGATATAATTGCAATACCAGTTCCCTATACAGTAGTTCATCAGACGCAGTCTCCAGAACTCAGAGGCAAGAGAAAATTGTGCTCCGAAAGTCATATGCAGAAAACCACAAAGGAAGCGTACAGCTGTTCTTCACGGAATACATCTCCTTCCAAAGTCTGCTATTTCGATAATACACCAACACCTGCTTATGGGTGGCCAAGAACACATATTGACTGGCCTGACTTATTGGAAAAATACCCGGCACCATTCCTCTGATACATCTAAGACTCACTCTATCCACCATATGCCATTCTTCCCTCTCGTAATCTTTCATAACCCAAATAGTCATCCAAGCCTCTGAAATCTGAACTACGGACAAGTCCCCATCCAGCTCCAACAAATAAACCCTATTTCCAGATCCGGAACACAATTCATCCGGCAATGAAATTTTCCTCCAAATGTCACAATTCAAATCAAGAACAAGTATACAAGAGCAACTACTGGTCAACCAATGCAACGAGCCATTAACATAAACAACCTGGTTCCTATTCATTTGGGTGAAATAATCATCTTGCAATGACACAAACTTCCTCCATCTGTTCGACACTGAATCAAATACCAAGCATATGAAAGTCTTATCAGGCCTATGCCCAAAGGATCGATGATAACCCGCTAAGACAACATTAAACCTTTGCATTGACAAATCACAAGCCAAACCAACAAGGGTGGCTTCACCATCTGGATAAAATCTAGTAACAGGTCTCTCCCTACTTCTGGGAAGCAGTTTATACTCTCTAGTCATGGGATTACATACATAATACACACCCTTATCAGGTATGCTAGAGCAACACAACAAGCCATTACATGAAGCCCTAACTTTGACTCTATCTTTAATGAAATCCAAAGAGAAATCACAAACACCAGACAATTTATCAATAAAGATCAAGCTTGATTTTGATTCAGATGACTCTGAGACCTCGACTAGTACCATAGGGTTCTTGACAGAGAGTTTATTGTAGAGTTGAATGAAATACTTGTCAGAGGACAATTTGTGCCATAGTTTGCAGACAGACTTGGATCTGAGGAGGTCTTTAACGGGTAACCTAGCAAGAATTTGGAGAATGACTTCATCGGGGAAAAACCCATGTTCTGAATTCGGACGATTCATGATATAATTTGCAAGAAAGATCGAGAGTGCAAGAAAATCGAGGAAAGCTCCGAATATGACTTACCCAATTACATCTCCCAGATGGGCATCCCGTGAAACTCAAGCTCGCGCAAATGAACCGAGAGAGAGAGAGAGAGAGTACGGTTGGATCTGAACTATAAAGAGAACAGGGATTTGAAACATTACAGAGGTAGGATGAGAAAATGAAATGAATGGGGAAGAAAAATCGAGATTCGTCGATGTGTGGATGCCATTTGCAATCAACGGTTGTCATTAAACTTCAGGTTAAGCGGATTTTGGCCCTGTTTGGTACAGCTTAATTTCAGCTTATTTCAGCTTTCAGCTTAATTTAAGTTATTTTGATGTGTTTGGTTTTGCTTATGGCTTATAGCTTATAGCTTTGTGGAAGTCAGAAAACAGCTTATTCTTTGAGTGGGGCAGGAGATGCTTTAAGAATAAGCTGGAAATCAGCTTAAGCTGAAAGTTATAAGCTATAAGCTGTTTAGGCATAAGCTATAAGCACTTTCCCACAGCTCTACCAAACAGGGCCTTTGTGGGCCGCGGATTTTGAATAGTAAGGGATGGTTTGGGATGATCTAAATAAGTGCACTTTTTGACTTTTTATGAAATATTGGTTGGATATGTGTTGGGTTTGAAGTGATGTGTTAGAGAGGTGATATGACTTAAATAAGATGATGTGACTTAAATAGGATAGTGACTTTTTGATTTTTTGACTTTTTTAGATCATGCCAAACAAGGCCTAAGTTAAAAGTAGGGCTTTTTTTATAAATTTTATTCTAACTGTTTTATTCTATAAAATTCAAATTATTTTTAAATATTCTATTAAGTCCTTTAATTATAAAAGGACAAAATAATCCTCTTCTGCCTCTCTCGCGTGTTACCGATTCTGCAAAACCCATTCTCATTCCAGCTATTCAATCCACAAAATTTCCAAAACAAAAACTAAATCCACGAAACCAGATTCACATCGTCTCCAGTAATCCTAGATTCACATCGCCTCACCAACGTCGTCGTCGTCCACCGTCCACTGTCGACCCCAGATTCCTCTTCATCTCATCGCTGCGAAGGTTCACATCGGAAGGAGGGTGCTTCGTCGTTCGAAAATTCATGTCGTTGGATTGAATTTCTTTCATCCACTGAGTGTGGTCCATACCCACCCACCATGAGGAACAAAAGTAAGCAATACCATTCTACCTTCTGCTTTTCAATCATAATGTGATCACCGATGTATACATCCATCTTCTGGTTTTCGGATTTGAGTTTGTAAACATAGATGTTTTCGGAATTAATTTTGTAAATATAGATGATGTAAACATTCACATTAGTGTTGATTGCTGGCTAAACTTACATTAGTAGATACTGATGTGAACATTCACATCAGTGTATAACGATGTGAATGTTCACATTACTGTCACTGTTGATATTGTTAATTGTTGATGTCCACAGAACCCCCAAACTTCACTCAACAATGTGATGGAATATGATATAAATATTCACATTGTGACATCAATGTCAAACTTGTTTGTGTTGTTGGGTGTTGTTTGGTGTTGTTAGTTTCACCCTTTGATTTTTAGCCAATTATAACATAATGTGATCACCCATGTAAACATTTACATTGCCCTATAACTGTCGTTATTTTCAGAATTGATTTTGCAAACATAGATGATGTGAACATTCACATTACTATACTGGGTAAACTAACATTAGTATACACTGATGTGAACATTCACATCAGTGTACAATGATGTGAATGTTCACATTACTGTCACTGTTGATTGTTAAATGTTGTTTGGTGCTTTTGGTTCCATCCTCAGCCAATTATATGTTCTTATTTGAACACTCAGGTCTTCCCCATAGATTTGATGGCAAGTGAAAGAGAGGGGAATCCCGTGCCAAAGCCAAACCTGATCAAATAGCTATTCCTAAAGAAGTGAACATGAAAAAAGTTAACTATCGGTCAAATATAACTGGATTGGTCAAACTGTTAAAGGATACAAAATTTACAAGTGGCCAATTGAAGTGCCTTAGAAAAACACCGTTTTGGCCATTATTTGATTGCTTGATCAGTAATTAAGTCGACCTCAACCACTGCATGAAATATGATGATGTCATTGTACATATAGTGCAAACATTCAAGCCATCTAGTGGGAGGTTTTACATTGGGGATAAGAACATCCAGGTTTTTAGAAGCGATGTATCATTGATTTTTAGGGTGGACTGCGGCACCAAGTCGATGGACCTCTCTTATGGTGCAAAACCAACAACCGGCATCATACACCGAATGTGCAAGGATGTTAGTTGGTTAAGTGCTGCCAAAATACGAGAAATTCTGAGCAAAGCATTAAAAGGCACAAAAAAACAAGACAATGAAGAGGTCACAAGATTAGTTTGCATACATGCGTCAAGCTATTCTTTTCTACGTTCGAAGAAACAATTGGATGGGCTTTTTACTCATACATGGACCCATTAGACAACATGATCGAGTATGATTGGGCTGAGAGCATCCGGACAACCCTGATGGATTCATTAGGCCAAAACTGTGGAAAACCAGGATGAGTCACCGGATGTGTGATGTTGTTAATGATAAATCTCATAAAACTTATTCTATGTTTAATACGAACATTTACGGGGTCTGCCCACTCTGATGTGAATGTTCACATTTCTGGGCAATGGTGTAGAAGTTGACATCAGTGATGTAAACATTCACATTACTGTTCAGTAATGTATAAATACACATTAATAGATGCTGGTGTAAACATTCACATTAGTATAGATTGATGTGATGTTAGCACCAAAATAAATGTGGAACATTCACATTACTGATGTGAATGTTCACATTACTAGGCAATGGTGTGAAAGTTGACATCAGTGATGTAAACATTCACATTACTGTTCAATAATGTACAAACACATATTAGTAGATACTGCTGTAAACATTCACATCAGTGTAGATTGATGTGATGGTAGCACCAAAACAAATGTGGAACAATCACATTACTGGGCAATAGTGTGGAAGTTGACATCAATAATGTGAACATTCACATTACTGTTCAGTAATGTATAAACACACATTATTAGCCACTGGTGTAAACATTCACATCAGTGTTAATTGATGTAAACATTCACATTACTGGCCACTGGTGTAAACATTCACATTAGTGTTAATTGATGTGAACATTCACATCACTGGCCACTAGTGTAAACATTCACATCAGTGTTAATTGATGTGAACATTCACATTATTGATATTTGTTATTTGTTTCAGTACTAGTTGTGTAAGCATACAATAATCTTACAACCCCGCAACCCCAATGCCATTCCGCGATGTGTAAAGTGGGACCTCACAACCTTATATAGAAACATGAAGTCCATATCTTTGGCTAAGCTTGGTTTAAATAAGGTAGAAGTACAACCAAAAATATTGTGCCCATTCACATAGTGAGACAAGGAACTATCTAACTAACATAATGTCTCCAACTGCAGGTATATGGCGGCGAGCTAATGGCATCCCCAACTGAAGCGAAGATATATCATCATACAAAATTGAATGTGGAGCCCAAACCTGAGATTTTGTCAAGTGCACCAGCAAAGAAAGATGAAAGCAATGATGATGAAAGCAAAGACAATCAACACAGTGACGACAGGGATGGATTTTCTGTCGATGCAATGGACCTGAATGATGTTGGACATGATATCAACCCCAGCTGTAACACCCCCAATGCTGAGAGAGGTATCATCATAGCACAACCAACTGAACCGGACATTGTGGATGTACTTATAAAAGAAAACCAAAAAGCTTGGGTCTTGTACGACAATAGGAAGCGAAATACAAACAGTTGGAAGAATCATGAGAGTTGAGGGCAAGGGTGATTGCTCCCCTTGAAGCCAAACTATTTGACCAATCAGGCCCATCCAATATGGACATGGACATGAAGAATTGAATGGAGTGGAAAGATACAAAAATTCAGCGGCTGACAAAGTTGGTCATCAACTTGGAATATGAAAAAACAATTCTTCAAGACCTTTTTGACGATCAGTCCATCCACATTATCACTCAAGTTGAAGTACAAAAGGTTCATGACAGCCTTAAGAAGCATCCCACTGCAGCATTGGAACACATTATCAGCCCACCATTGAGGGTAAAGCGCATCAAGCAGAAGGTAAGGAAAGAGCACCGGTGGATGAGTTTGAATACCCCAACTTGCCTAGTCAAAAGAAAGGGAATGAGGGAGCCGAAGAGCAATCCCACGCAGTCCAAATTGCACAAGATTTAGACAAGCATCCACAAAAAAAGCAACCAACAAAGTACAAGAAGTTAACCTTGAACAACAAACTGAAGGTTTGGGCCAACATGAGCAAACTCAACAAGCAGAAGGTTCAAAATTTGCACAAGAACGGCGGTGATGAGTAAGTGATCTTACATATCCCCAACTGGATTTTTTTTTCCGCTCATGTTCAGTTCACATACATACTTAATAAATTAGATCATTTCATAAATGTGCAATGTTGACATTAACGTTTTTTGTAATCACAATGCACAGGTTGCTAGTGTGGCGAGGGGACTCAAAGACTAAAGATGTGTATTTTGATAACATCATACGCATCATCAAGGAAGAATCAATAACCAACAACGTATGGCAACTATAAATGTGTACAAAACACACACATACTGTAAAGACATTGCAAATAATATACTGCCACCCCTCTGTTTCTGCAGGTGATAGATGCATATGGTGAAATTCTACTTGAACTACAAGGGCTAGTCAACCCAAGTTTGGAGGATTCAGCATTCATTTTTACAAGCACATATTTGGTAACCACTAGACTTTTGCTTTGTTTATGTTTCAATAGATGTGAATGTTCATCTCAGCATTATATGCTTATATTGTTAACTTAAATGATAGGCAGATGTGAATGTTAACAATAACATAAAATGACAGATGAGAAGATTCACATTGACAAATATGAGCATTAACATCATTCGCAGTGAACATTATATGCTTATTATGTTGTTAACTTAAATGATACACAGATGTGAATGTTAACAACAACATAATATAACAGGTGTGAACATTCACATCTGTAATACATTGCATGACTGTTTCACAAATTAATAGATGTAAACATTCACATCATTCACATCACTAATCATTAACAGATGTGAACATTCACATCAGTAACATCACTCATATTAACAGATGTGAACATTTATATCAGTAACATCACTCACCATTAGCAGATGTGAACATTCACATCATTCACATCACTCACATTAACAGATGTGAACATTCACATCAGTAACATAACTCACCATTAGCAGATGTGAACATTCACATCATTCACATCACTCACCATTAGCAGATGTGAACATTCACATCATTCACATCGAACATTGATATAAATACTTGGTACATCATTGTATACCCTTTGTGTGCAGAAAATCATGCAAGAGTCCCCCCCCCCACAAGAGAAATAAACTGATTGAGTATCAAGGCCAGAGATTCTTAATCTTCCCAATATACGACAACTTTCACTAGACAATTGTTGTGTACGACGTGAAAGAGAATGTATGGAGGCATTATAACTCGTTGCGCCCAAGAGAAGGCATACATGACCCACATATTGACAAAGCACAAATAGTAGTAAGTGGCTGACACATATAATACTTGTCATGATGTGTAATATTTGAACTTTGACGTATGCACTATGTTGGTTGGTGCCTGATATGAAATTTCATTGTTGGCAGAGGGACTACATCGAGGCTTTGGTGCACAACATTGGACCATCATCACCATTATGGACCAAATTATCAAGCCAAAATACTTTGCAAACAGTCATATCAGTAGACATCTGTCCTCAGCAAGCGTCAAATTAGTAAGCCTAAAATCGATTTGTATACATGTTCCACAACCATTACCCACCTAAATTTCAAAATCTAACAAGAAGTTTGCATTTTCAGGGTGGATTGCAGGCCTGCAGTTTGTGACATCATGAGGGCGCGTGTATACCGTGAAGACATTGTTGCCAGCCTAGATCGCTTTGAATGGTGTCAAATAAGAGACTCATTAGTACACCTTTTTCTGAACCACAGAAAGACAGTGCAATGTGAAAACCTATAGGTGGAGGGTGTCCACCTATCACGGTTACCCAAATCTGTTATCCACATTTAAGACAATTTAGTGTCAATAGATTTTACATATTGGAGCAGACTAGCTTAATTGTAAATCAAGTCTATATCACTGCTTGTACAGATATTTTTCAGTCAATATATGTATATGAATTTTCAGGCCTATTTTGCTTTGGTCATGCACATTGAGATTGTATTTTTTTTTTTTTTGACACATGACATGATGTGAATGTTCACATCACAGAATGATTGTACACTTTCTTATGTTTTAAACCATACTATATGGATGTGAATATTGTTTAAAATGTTCATGTAACACAACATGACAGGTGTGAATATGATATTTCTTAACACAAGTCAATATTCACATCTAATAATTTGATGATGTGAATATTCACATCATAACTTCTGATTATTTGAATGGCAGCAACGATGTCATGAATATTCACATCATAACTTCTGATTATTTGAATGGCAGCAATGATGTCATGAATATTCACATCTTATGAGTGGATGATATGAATGGTTACATTGATGTAAACGTTCATGTCATCTACTTTGATGCTGTTAACAGTAACAAAAATGTGAACATTCACACCATAGAAATGTTTAAAAGTTCAACCCATGTGCAATTATTCACATAATGTGATTATATTACACAAGTGCGAATGTTAACATCATGCATTCATCCAAAACACCACAACATAAATGTCAGATTGGTATCTTAAAAAATTAAAAATAAAACACAAATCAAATACTAATGCATTATTATGTTTGCCAAAGCAAAGTAATCTTATTGCAACACAATGTTTGTCAACACAACACAATCTTATTTCAAAAATGAATTTAAGAATCCAATGTAAAACACAATGTTGAAATGAAAAATGTACATCCTATATCGGCTCCGTACATGATTTCCGATTATGGCTCCCCAACTTATCATATCTTCCGCACCTTATTTGCTTCAGTTTCTCACCCCTTGATGGGATCCTATTCTTTTTCGGTCTTCCAGGTGGTCTTTTCACAGTTTGTGGGTATATAGAAGTCCATGGGATCAAAAGGCGGCTTCTCCACCGATGGTATAGGGAATATAGCACCCAAATAGGCTGCACGATATGTCTCTACATGAAAGTAATGTTCCACACAATCATTGAGATGGTAGCGGCTCTTCTGAATAGCAATAACAGCATGGTCACATGGGAATCCATTGATATGCCATTTGAAGTAAGAACATGTACGCCTCGCAACATCAACTGTAACAGATGGTATCGAATGAACTTCAAACACATCCTCATTGGCTTTGCTAACTTGCCAAGGCCTGCTGTCATTGAACGAATCCATAAGCCTTGTTTCGAATGTAGAACAAATAAGCCCATTCCATTTGTTTGCTTGGTCACACCGTGCAGACATTTGCCGCATCAACTAAGTACGAATTATGTCCACCATTTGAATGATAGGAAGATTACGTGCTTCTTTAATCCAGTTATTAAATGACTCCGCCGCATTGGATGTCATCTTCCCATAACGCATGTCCCTGCACAATATCACAAACATTGTACAATACGGAATTTAACAGGTCTGACTATTCACGTTGACAGATGTAAACATTAACATCATTCGTAGTGAACATTATATGTTTATTATGTTGTCAACTTAAATGATAGACATATGTGAATGTTAACAACAACAAAATATGACAGGTGTCAACATTCAAATCTGTAATACATTGCATGACTGTTTGACAAATTAACAGATGTGAACATTCACATCAGTAATCATTAGCAGATGTGAACATTCATATCATTTACATTGAACATGAAACACAATTGGAAGATTATTACCATTCTAAACTGAAAATTCACATTGCTACCATTCTAAACTTGATAAATGGAACGCCTTAGGAAACTATTATTACCTAAAGTATGAATTTTCCCAGTGCTCAGGTGCCAAATCCTTGAAAAAATTATGAGCTCGTTGTTTACCCTCCTCTTTTAATTTTGCAAGCTTTTCATGGAACCCTACCACAATTGGCTCATAAGCATAGTCACCCAAACTACTTACTAGGTGATCCCTGAATCCATTATCAATTCCTTTCATCCGGTCTCTTAAATTGCTCTTCAAGTGTTGTAAGCAATAACCATGGTGAGCCGATGGGAACACCTTTGGCATAGTTTCTAATAGACCAAGATTATGATCCGAAATAAAAGTAATCTGGCGCTTACCATCAACAACCTTTCTAAGTTCATGCAAGAACCACGTCCAATTGGTTGTGGTCTCTGAATCAACAATCGCAAATACAACAAGAAACAGACCTACAACACAACACCAATACACAACTGTTCACAATATTCCAAAGTGAATAGAAAACAGTACAAACGAAACAGGTCATGTGAATGCTCATATCTACATTGCCCTATTACTATTGTTATTTTTGGATTCAGGTTCGTAAACATCAACGATGTGAACATTCACATTAATGACCATTAATAATTCATTATTGATTGTTGAGTCATTGATAATGTGAACATTCACAGTACTGTTCATTAATGAATCAACTGACATTAGTATACACTGATGTGAACATTCACATCAGTGTATAATAATGTGAATATTCACATTACTGTCATTAGCAGACACAGATGTGAACATTCACATCAGTGCATATTAATGTCAATGTTCACATTACTTATAATTTCTCAATCACTCATTTGTCCAGACTATGCTGCTCAGAGTGAATATTGGCATGAATAGACAGCTAAAAAAAATACTAACCATTGTTTCCGTCTTTCGCTGTTGCCGCAAGTAGCTGACCTTTGTACTTTCCTTTAAGGAATGTTCCATCTAGGAATAATAAAGGCCGACAATAATTGAATCCAGAAATACACGCAGCGAATGACACAAAGAAACGACAAAACTGTTGACTACTCGCATTATAGTCAATATTGACATAACTCTCCGGATTGTACCGCATCACAGCATCCGAATACCACCTCAGTTGGTCAAACAATAATGAGTGATCTCCATGAATACCAGCCTTCGCTTTCTACACACCCAGCCATACGACATGGTAACTCATATCTAGCCCATAATCCCTCTTCAAAATAGTCACCACCTCACACGGCCAAGTCAACAGCTTGTCCCTCACAATTTCAGATATGGTACTCGACACCAAATCCGAACTAACTCACGGATTCTTCGACGTTCAGACATCTTGTGACAACCCTCACCTCTGATTAATGCTAAACTATGACTGAGAATGATAAGTAACTGATTTGACTGAGATTCTAAATTGATTGCAGAAGTATACTGTTTTAAATATATTTCAATCTGTTAGTCATTAAATGATCTGTTCATGTTTTATCTTTGAATTGCGAATTGAAGGTCCTATCGGCGACCGAATCAGAAATCGATTGGTGTTTTATGTTAATTAGAATTTATGTGATTTTATGGTAGCTTTAATTTGAAATTGATTTGGAATGATTAAATTAGATTAAATAATGTTGAATCACAGTAGTTGCTTTAATTACCCTTTTGCCATTAGTGGGCCACTACCTACAACATTGTTTTGGAGCCTTTTGATGCATCATTCTTGTTCTTCTCTAGAGACAAAACCGAGAGAAAGAGTGAGAGAGAAGAAAACTTAGCTTCAATTGAGAATTGGCTTGGAGACTTACGAGATGTGAAGGTTGATTGCATAATTGAGCTTTTATACCTAAAATTGAAGACCTAAGGTAGGATATTTACCTTCTTGTTTATGAATTCAAGTCATTTCTTGCATGTTTCATGGAGAAATAGGAGCTTAAGGTCAAGAATTAAAGTAAAGTGTTGAATTAAGAGTGGTTCCATGCATGCATGTTCATATTATGACATTTCAAAGTTGTTTTTCATGAAATCTTACATGCAAGCTCATGTTTTGATTGTAGTCCATGAATTCATCATGTTTTTTCATCAAATTGCCAATTTAATCTTGATTTGAGGTGTTGGAACTTAAAGGAGATCATGCATGTTGTGTTTTTGTTTTGTTCCTGAAATTTGGGTTGAAATTGTGTTCAATTGGCTTACCTTTGGGCTTGATTTTACAAATTGATCTTTAAAGACATGTTGTATTGTTGCTTTTCAAGTGTCTTCCAGAAAATTGGCCCAAAAGGTTGAGTTTTGAGGTGTTGAATGCTTGGTTTGAGCTTGGGAGGCAAATCTAGAAATTTCAGATTTTGGCTTCCACGCTCGAGCGAGCCCCTGTGTATTTAGAGGTCCGCTCGAGCGACGAAATGTTGGCTCGAGCGTGAATTGCAAGCTCTCAGGTTTTTGGTGTACGCAGACGCACGCTTGAATGAGAGAACCTACGCTCGAGCGAGGATTGTGTCTCACGCTCGAGCGAGCGTCGAGCGGAGATTTTCAACATCCAGCACTTTTTGCATTTTTACAGACCGCTCGAGCGAGGAAGTCCACGCTTGAGTGATCCCACTGTTTTGACAAGCTCGCTCGAGCGAAGAAAGCCACCCCTGTTTTCTGAAAATTTTGAAAAGTGTTTTAAAGTACATCTTTGCATCCTCATTTCATCCTAGGCATTCCTAGGCCTAGTTTAAGGCATCTTAATGAGGTTATTGATGTAGAACCACACCGAGTCAAGATAGGGACTAAGTTGTTGATTCCCAAGTGTGTAACTTAGTGTGTGTTCGTTCTGTAATTGTGTAGTGTTGGCATCCGAGGACGCTCATTAGCTGCTTATAGCCCAGTGCTCTGTGAGTAACAATGTTGTAAAGATATGTTTAATCATGAATATTTTCTGAATTATCTACTGTACTGCTTTCTGAAATGATATTTCTTACTGAATAAATGTTTGTCCTATTTGTGCACTGAATTCGTGACATCCATAGCAATCTACTGTTACTGTACTGTTACTGCTACGGTTACAGAGATCTCTGTCGGTTCCCATGTTTGGAACCATTACTGTTTACTGTTATGTTGGCCATCAATTGACTGTTCGGTCTGTTAAGACCTACTGTACTGTTTTGCTATGGGATGTACCACATATGACCATTATGGTTTCTAAATGACTGTTTTAAATACTGAAAGGACATTCATTCTTAACCCCTTTACGCATATGTTATTCACTTGGCTTTAGCTCACTGTTTATATTTATATGTAGGTGTCCAGGCACCGGACCGGACCTAGGAACGTCGGGTTAACTCCCATTTTGTCAAGCCAACCATTGTGCCTCACCTCGAGGTTCCAAATCTGACCGAGCTAAGGCTGTTTTAGGGTGTCTCAGTTTCACCCTTCCGTCTCTGTTTTGTAATACTGTTTAAGACTTGTACTGCACTGTGCTAATTAGGGATTTGGTCCCTAACCTGAATGTTTGTACATATGGTGTATATATGTTTTGCTTATGAATGTGAATATGTTCAAAAAAGTCTTTTTGCATACAGACTGTCACAACTCATTGGACATCTTTTATTATTGTTTTGGCTTCCGCCAGCCCCTATACTCTACCTTACTGTCTTTACTGTTAAGCAGGCCTTCGGTAATCACGGATTACTGGCCGGTTATGGTGCTAAACCCATAAGGGCGGGTTTGGGTCGTGACAGAGTGGTATCAGAGCGATATCAAACCACAAGTTATACCGCACACACGTGTCCAAATGAGCTATAGGATGTCCTAGAAAAGTGAATAGGGCATTGCATAAGCATTGAAAAAGTGTGTGTGGCCATGACATGAATATATGTACTAATGTGCTAATGTGTTTAAGTAAGCAATTCCTATATTTATTATTACTGTATTGCATATAGTGATATGGACAATGCAAGGAATGCCGATGAAATGGAATCATCTGATGCCAGAATGGTAAGATTAAAAAGAACAATTGAACTGTTGACTGAGGCCTTGAGGCTACAACAGAACCAACAGCCCCCACTTCCTCCAGTTCAACCCGGGCAGAATGTTAATGAGGATATAATTGCCTTGACACAGAAGTTCAGTAAAATGAAACCACCATCCTTTGACGGAGGCCTTGAATCGTTAAAGGCCGAAGCATGGGTTCTAGAAACAGATAAATTATTTGAAGTGTTTCCGTGTTCCGAAGCACACAAGGTATTGCTGGCTACCTTTACCTTACAAGAAGAGGCCAGAAGGTGGTGGATGCTTGTCCGTGACACCGACAATGTTATGATTTGGGCTCAATTTAAGGGAGCCTTCTTTGAGAAATATTTTCCTCAGTGTGTCAGGGATCGTAAAGTAACTGAATTTGAACAGTTAAAGCAGGGTACCATGTCAGTAGCAGAGTATGAATCAAAGTTTACCGAACTCGCCAGATATGCACCACACATGGTGGGCACTGATTTCAAAAAGGCCAGGAAGTTTGAAGGCGGCCTTAATGTATAGATACTTGACAGAATCAATGTGCTGAAATTACTGAAATATGTAGATGTTCTTGACCGAGCAATAATGGCTGAGTCAAATATCGAAGCATTGAAACAGACTGAAACACCAGTAACTGAATGGCGTGGTAAGAGACGGGATTTTAAGTTTAAGAAAGGCCAAAATAACTCATCGAATAAGAAGCAAAATACGGGGTCAATGACTAGTTCTAGTCAGGGGAGTGGTTCCATACCACCCTGCTCCGAATATGGAAAAAGACATAAAGGGATTTGTTATAAAATTTCTGGTGCTTGTTACAGGTGTGTCAAGGTAGGCCACATGGTTAAAGATTGCCCTTCCACATCTCAAGGCAATAGTAAAGCTGTAGCTAGCGCCGCAACATCGACTGCTCCACCAAAACCCAACCCCAAAGCTACTGGAAAAGAGTTTATGAGGCAAGGCCGAGTGTTTACACTTGTACCGGGAAATGTGCAGAATACCGAGACCGTTGTGTCAGGTATACTGTCAATTTGTGCTCAAAATGCATATATTTTGATTGATTCGAGGTCTACACATTCATATGTCTCGCATGTTTTTTCACGAAAATTGAATAGACCACTGGAACCCATGAACTATTTGTTAGCTGTATCTTCACCCATTGGGGGATCCATGACTTGTGCTTATATGTACCCTGTATGTGAAATTATTGTTGGGGATGTGCATTTGTATATTGATTTACTGCCTTTGAATATCGATCATTTCGATGTGATATTGGGAATGGACTGGTTAACAAAATATCATGCTACCATAGACTGTGTAACAAAACAAGTTATTTTATGTCCACCTGGATTGCCTGAATTTGTATTTAACGGAGTTGGTGTAGTGCCTCCCCCATATCTGATTTCGTCTATGAAAGCTTTTAAATTGATTAAGAAGGGATGTAAAGGGTATCTATGTTGTATATTGACTGTACCTACTGATGCTAAAGCTAATGTGGACAGTATTCCTATAGTCAGAGAATTCCCAGATGTTTTTCCAAATAATTTTCCAGGGGATTTGATTGATAGAGACATTGAGTTCACCATTGATGTGATTCCGAGTACACAGCCAGTTTCCAAAGCTCCGTACAGAATGGCACCTACCGAACTGAAAGAATTGAAAATTCAACTGCAAGAACTGTTGGATAAGAAGTTCATGAGACCTAGTACTTCACCATGGGGTGCTCCAGTTTTATTTGTGAAAAAGAAAGACGGCTCACTGAGACTTTGCATTGATTACTGTGAACTTAATAAGGTAACAGTGAAAAACAAATATCCATTGCCTCGTATTAATGATTTGTTTGACCAATTACAAGGTGTCCAGGTTTTCTCAAAAATTGACCTTAGATCCGAATACCACCAGTTGAAACTCAAACCAGAGGACATTGAAAAGACTGCCTTTCGAACGAGGTATGGACATTACGAATTCCTTGTTATGCCTTTCGGAGTTACTAATGCACCTGCCGCATTTATGGACCTTATGAACAAAATTTTTAAACCGTTCCTCGATGAATTTGTAGTTGTGTTCATAGATGACACTCTAATTTATTCCAAAAGTAGAGAAGAACATGAACACCATTTGAGGATTGCCTTACAAACCCTAAGAGAACAGAAACTGTATGCAAAACTGACAAAGTGTGAATTTTGGCTCAATAATGTTTTGTTTTTGGGACGTGTGATCAGTAAGGATAGCATTACAGTTGACCCACAGAAAATTGAAGCAGTGGTGAATTGGCCTAGACCGACTAATGTTACTGAAGTTCGAAGCTTCCTAGGCTTAGCCGGGTACTACAGAAGGTTTGTAAAAGACTTCTCCAAAATCGCCCTACCATTGACTCAGTTGACTCAAAAGGGAAAAACCATTTGACTGGACCGATCAGAGGGAATCAGCTTTCCAAGAACTGAAGACTCGACTGGTGACTACACCGATTCTCTCTCATCCTACCATCAGGTACGGATGGATTTACTGTTTTTAGTGATGCTTCTTATAAGGGTTCGAGATGTGTCTTAATGCAGAATGGTAAAGTTATCGCATATGCTTCTCGACAACTGAGACCGCATAAGAAAAATTATCCGACCCATGACTTAGAACTTGCTGCAATAGTGTTTACTTTAAAAATCTGGCGTCACTACCTATATGGGGCAACATGTGAGATGTACACAGACCACAAGAGTTTGAAGTACTTCTTCACACAGAAAGAACTGAACATGAGGCAGCGAAGATGGTTAGAACTGATAAAAGATTATGACTTGCAAATTTTATACCATCGGGGAAAGCTAACACCGTCGCTGATGCACTCAATCGAAAATCAGTTGGAAATTTAGCCTGTTTACTCACCAGGCAGAAAGAATTGCTATGTGACCCTGAAAAACTTGAAGTTGGGATTGTTTTGCGTGAACAAGGTGGAACATTAGCTGCTATCTTTGCCCAACCAGCACTTATTGAAGAGATCAAAGAGAAACAATAGCAAGATGATTTTCTGAAAAAGATCATTGATGAACGGGAGTCCAAACCGAGGCCAAACTTTAAATTTGAGAACAATGTGTTGCAATTTCAGGGGAGATTGTGTGTACCGAATGATTCTGAACTGAAAAGACGAATTTACAGGAAGGCCACAATTCGAAACTTTCCATCCATCTAGGAAATACAAAAATGTACCAAGACTTGAAACTGAATTTCTGGTGGCCGGGAATGAAGAAGGAGATTGCTGACTTTGTATCAAAATGTCTTCATTGCCAACAAGTGAAAGCTGAACATCAACGACCCACAGGCTTATTGCAACCCTTACCAATACCGGAGTGGAAATGAGAACATATCACTATGGACTTCATTGTCAGTTTACCGCGCTCTAGTAAAGGTATGGACTCAATTTGGGTTATTGTTGATAGATTGACTAAATCTGCTCACTTCTTACCTGTCAAAACAATTTACAATGCGGACAAATTGGCTATAATTTACATTGATGAGATTGTTAGATTGCATGGAGTGCCTGTATCCATTGTTTCTGATAGGGACTCGAAGTTTACATCGAGATTTTGGCAAAGCCTACAGACAGCATTGGGTACTGAACTGAGACTGAGTAGTGCATACCATCCTCAGACAGATGGCCAGTTAGAAAGAACCATCCAGACTCTGGAAGATTTACTGCGGATGTGTGTTCTTGATTTCTAGGGAAATTAGGAAAGGCATCTACCTTTAGCTGAATTTGCCTACAACAACAACTTTCACTCGAGTATTGGTATGGCGCCATTCGAGGCTTTATATGGCAGGAAATGTCGATCTCCTATCTGCTGGGCAGAAGTTGGAGATGGGCCCTTGCTTGGGCCCAAGATTGTACAGGAAACCACAAAAAAAATGAAACTGATTCAACAGAGATTGAAAACCGTACAAAGTTGACAGAAAAGTTATGCGGATGTCCGAAGGCGAGACAGGGAATATGAAGTAGGTGATCATGTTTTTGTTAAAGTGACACCAATGAAAGGGCAGACTCGTTTTGGAGTCAAGGGTAAGCTAGCGCCGAGATATGTCGGGCCATATGAAATCATTGAGAAGATAAATCCGGTGGCGTATCAAGTAGCACTTCCTCCTTAAATAGAGCATATGCACAGTGTCTTTCATATTTCTATGCTGAGGGATTATCTTCAGGATCCCTTCCATGTTATTGAGCCTATACGTGTGGTATTGAGTGATGACTACACTTATGAAGAACGACCTATTCAAATTATAAACCGTCGGATCAAGAAGTTGAGGAACAAAGAAATCCCACTAGTGAAAGTTGATTGGCAAAACCATGGTGGCACTTATGCCACTTGGGAAAGTGAAGATGATATGTTGAAGAGATATCCTGAACTGTTCCCCCTGAATCCAATGTTCTACCAAAATGAAGGTAATCCGAGTTTGGTGGGCCAAACTCTTTTAAAGGGAGAAAACTGTGACAACCCTCACCTCTGATTAATGCTAAACTGTGACTGAGAATGATAAGTAACTGATTTGACTGAGATTCTGAATTGATTACAAGAGTATACTGTTTTAAATGCGTTTCTATCTATTAGTCATTAAATGATTTGTTCATGTCTTATCTTTGAATTGCGAATTGAAGGTCCTATGGGCAACTGAATCAGAAATCGATTGGTGTTTTATGTTAATTAGAATTTATGTGATTTTATGGTAGCTTTAATTTGAAATTGATTTGGAATGATTAAATTAGATTAAATAATGTTGAATCACATTAGTTGCTTTAATTACCCTTTTGCCATTAGTGGGCCACTACCTACAACATTGTTTTGGAGCCTTTTGATGCATCATTCTTGTTCTTCTCTAGAGACAAAACCGAGAGAAAGAGTGAGAGAGGAGAAAACTTAGCTTCAATTGAGAATTGGCTTGGAGACTTACGAGATGTGAAGGTTGATTGCATAATTGAGCTTCTATACCTAAAATTGAAGACCTAAGGTAGGATATTTACCTTCTTATTTATGAATTCAAGTCATTTTTTGCATGTTTCATGGAGGAATAGGAGCTTAAGGTCAAGAATTAAAGTAAAGTGTTGAATTAAGAGTGGTTCCATGCATGCATGTTCATATTGTGACATTTCGAAGTTGTTTTTCATGAAATCTTACATGCAAGCTCATGTTTTGATTGTAGTCCATGAATTCATCATGTTTTTCCATCAAATTGCCAATTTAATCTTGATTTGAGGTGTTGGAATTTAAAGGAGATCATGCATGTTGTGTTTTTGTTTTGTTCTTGAAATTTGGGTTGAAATTGTGTTCAATTGGCTTACCTTTGGGCTTGATTTTACAAATTGATCTTTAAAGACATGTTATATTGTTGCTTTTCAAGTGTCTTCCAGAAAATTGGCCCAAAAGGTTGAGTTTTGAGGTGTTGAATGCTTGGTTTGAGCTTGGGAGGCAAATCTGGAAATTCCAGATTTTGGCTTCCACGCTCGAGCGAGCCCCTGTGTATTCAGAGGTCCGCTCAAGCGATGGAATGTTGGCTCGAGCGTAAATTACAAGCTCTTAGGTTTTTGATGCACACAGACGCACGCTTGAGCGAGAGAACCTACGCTCGAGTGAGGACTGTGTCTCATGCTCGAACGAGCGTCGAGCGGAGATTTTCAACATCCAGCACTTTTTGCATTTTTACAGACCACTCGAGCGAGGAAGCCCACGCTCGAGCGACCCCAATATTTTGACAAGCTCGCTCGAGCGAAGAAAGCCACGCTCAAGCGAAACCCCTGTTTTCTGAAAATTTTGAAAAGTATTTTAAAGTACATTTTTGCATCCTCATTTCATCTTAGGCCTAGTTTAAGGCATCTTAATGAGGTTATTGATGTAGAACCACACCGAGTCAAGATAGGGACTAAGTTGTTGATTCCCAAGTGTGTAACTTAGTGTGTGTTTGTTCTGTAACTGTGTATTAGCTGCCTATAGCCCAGTGCTCTGTGAGTAACAATGTTGTAAAGATATGTTCAATCATGAATATTTTCTGAATGATCTACTGTACTGCTTTCTGAAATGATATTTCTTACTGAATAAATGTTTGTCCTATTTGTGCACCGAATTCGTGGCATCCATAGCAATCTACTGTTACTGTACTGTTACTGCTACTGTTATAGAAATCTCTGTCGGTTCCCATGTTTGGAACCATTACTGTTTCCTGTTATGATGGCCATCAACTGACTGTTCGGTCTGTTAAGACCTACTGTACTGTTTTGCTATGGGATGTACCACATATGACCATTATGGTTTCTAAATGACTGTTTTAAATACTGAAAGGACATTCATTCTTAACCCCTTTACGCATATGTTATTCACTTGGCTTTAGCTCACTGTTTATATTTATATGTAGGTGTCCAGGCACCGGACCGGACCTAGGAACGTCGGGTTAACTCCCATTTTGTCAAGCCAACCATTGTGCCTCACCTCGAGGTTCCAAATCTGACCGAGCTAAGGTTGTTTTAGGGTGTCTCAGTTTCACCCTTCCGTCTCTGTTTTGTAATACTGTTTAAGACTTGTACTGTACTGTACTAATTAGGGATTTGGTCCCTAACCTGAATGTTTGTACATATGGTGTATATATGTTTTGCTTATGAATGTAAATATGTTCGGAAAAGTCTTTTTGCATACAGACTGTCACAGCTCATTGGACATCTTTTATTACTGTTTTGGCTTCCGCCAGCCCCTGTACTCTGCATTACTGTCTTTACTGTTAATCAGGCCTTCGGTAATCACGGATTACTGGCCGGTTACGGTGCTAAACCCATAGTGGCGGGTTTGGGTCGTGACACATCTGTACCACAACTATGTACATCACTAAACCTCTTGATGTAGAAAAAATCATTTGCTCGTTGTGCTCTGCAATGTATAGCCCACAATCAGCCTCTCTCCTCACGCATCGCACGCACAACAGTAACTCTTGTTGTCTCGTTCTTGACATACGTAAACTGAAACCCACATTGGATGGCATACTTACATAAAATATCACGAAATTCTTGTGCACCTCCAACAAACCGTTGTCCCACATGTGTAATACCATTTGCCTAATGGGCTAACAACAACACATTCTCCTTATGGTAGCAAAATCTCCATAGTGCATCAATATCTTCCTCAACCCCCACACGCAGCGATCCCGAGCTACTTGACTGACCAATATCACTTTTCAACTCAACCACAACTTCTACATGTTGTACCCCCATTGATTTAGCAAGCAGTAACATGTTCTGAAATTTTTTCTAATTGTCCAAATCACACCTGTTAATCTCAGGTAACCGACAGAACAATGAAATAGAACTAGCAGACAACTCCCCCCATTTTTCACACAAATAGTCCACCAAACGCGAATAACACAATGAGCGGGCAACATTTATTACAGTTGTACTGCAACCATATGCACACACCAACATCATAAAGGTATCCATCTCCTGTAAAAATACAACAATCAATAATAATCCAAACCGATATGAAAATTCACATTGTGCAAAAATTAGATGACTACGTGTACAGTTCAAGTGTTAAATCCATAATTCACATTAACAAGATGTGAATATTCACAATGATATATATCCTCTGAATTATATCACCTACACAGAGCCTCATTAACCAAACATCAAAGTGAAGTGAGAACATCCACATTCTTTCATTAAATTAACACGATGTAAACATTTACATTGACACATATACTCTGAATTATATCACACACAGAGCCTCATTAAGCAAACATCAAAGTAAAATGCAAACATCCACATTCTTCACATAATACTAACACAATGTAACACATTCACATTGTTCTATAGAAGATCCACATTCATCACTAATCTGATGACCTCCCCTCCACAGAACCACGATGTAAACATTCACATTGATCCATATACTCTGAATTATATCACGTATGATGCATATAATTGAAAAAAAAGAGCATCCGATACATTTCAATCAAAAAACAGAGCATCTGATCCATCATACAAATCAAAACATAAAGTGAACATGTATTCATAACCAAAATGATATTAACCTTAATCATGCAATCCTACAATCGTCTAGAAACTCGAAAACAACTGCTTTGAAGTAGTTATGCTCCAGAAAATCTGAGAACCGAACACCTTCAAATTCGTCGTCTTCACTTGAAAATCACCGAACCAGACTACAACAGCAACAATGAAACCCTAGCACATCAAAGCCTCAGAACGAGCATACAAGATAGAAACATATCCATTTGAATTAGAATGATAGAAACTGCCAAAACTGAATCCACGAAATCACAAAGAACGTGTTATGTATTAACACAGTATATATATATATATATATAAGGGCATAATAGTTTAGGTAAAAATATAAAATTAAAAAAATGGACTTTATAGAATAAAAAGAAAAGTATATGGGACTAATCAGGTTATAATATTCATTTGTGGACTTAATAAGTTATAACAACTCGAAGATGGATTTATCAATAAAAATCCCTTAAAAGTATAATTTTTTAGTTTTTTTTTTTTTATTTTTGAAAAAAAATTATGTAAAAAAAATAGAGAAATAATGTGATTTAAAAAAGTCAAAAAGTAAAAAAACTGTTTGAGAATTGATTATTTAGAAACCTTTTGGATTTTTATAAAAAGGTATATAAAAAAATAAAAAAATTAATATGATAATTTATAATAATTTTTTTTGACTAAAATTAAAAATTATCAAACCAGATGTTAAGCTCATACTTGGTTCACTGTTAACAAATTTTCATGATTTTTTTTTTTTTTTTGGGGGCTCTAGTTTGTAAATTAATTAATTAATTTCTTTGGTGTTTTTTTTTTAATTTTATTTTTAAATTCAGTTTAAATTAAGAGATCCTAATTGCTTTTTTACCAAAAAAAAAAGAAAACTTTAAATGGCTAAAGACGAGAAAATAAATCAAAAATTTTAACTCAAATTAAAAAAAAAAATCAGTAAAATTAAAAAATAAGTTAACTTATAAGCTGCAAGACCAAAATTCATATAAAATTATTGGTTTGAGAATAAACTATTTTAATAAATTTTTAATTTTTTTATTAAAATGTGGAAGAAAAAAATAATATTTGAAATAATTTTTCATAAATAAAATGTACAAAAACCAAATCTTAACTAGAGAAAGCGTGTCATTTGGAAGCTTAAGGTAGAATTTGAACCTACTAATTTCATAGTTTTGTATTTGAATTATGAATTTGTGTAAGAAATTATAAAAAAAATAAATAAATGAAAAAAGTGAAAGAAATTACGTTACACTTTTTGTACTTTCTATTTCTTCCTTCCTTCCCCTTTTTTTTTTTTTTTTTTTTTTTTTTTTTTTTTTTTTTGGGGAGGGGGAGGGGGAGGGGGAGGGGGAGGGGGGCATTTGAAAACAAGGTAAAACTTGAAAAATAATTACAAATTAGTGGTAAATTTTATCAATATTAATAATTAAAATTATAAATTTTTCTACCTATTTGTAATAATTTTGTGAAATTGCCACAGACGGCTAATTTCCCCATGCCCCCCCTTTTTTTTACTCCACAAATTTCCATACAAATCCATAATCCTAACTTAGCCTTTAAGTTCTTAGCATTAGGTTTGAATTTTGCATTTATTTAAAAAAAAAAGAAAAAGGAAAAGGAAAGAAAATGAAATGTTTACACATTAAAAAATTAGTATATATAAGTACAATTTTTTTAGACATATCCAAGTTGCAAATATAACGTAAAGAAAACAAGAAAAAGAAAATAAGCGACATATTTTAGGTGAAAGGAAACATGCTTCCTAGTTGCCATGGTAATTTGTAATGGAACCTCTCAAGCTCCTATTCATTTTTCATATGTTTTCACATTTTCTTGAATATTAAGTTATGGACAACTTCTTTCCTGTTTTTCACTAGAACAATTCAGAAGTGATAGCAAAGTATAGCTGCATAAAAGAAATAAAAAAAAATCCCCTACTTGGCCTAAACTTGTTTCCAAAATCAGATTTGAGCAATATTCATGCCATATTCTAAAAACTCCCCATCCTAGGGCTAAACTGTTGTGAGAAGTACATACTCTGATCACAAAAGGGCTGATAGCTGTACACAACTCGAGATATATCTAGACACCAAATTTACAAGAGCAACCAAGTTTCAGCACATCATTCCAGAGGCGTCGGTTAATTATTAGTAAGTAAAATGCTACACCTATCGGCTCAGCTACTGAAACCATTAAGACCATCAATTCCAATAAAATTTGGCTAATGATTTATCGATGTTGTTTGAACACCTTCTCTGCAATTTAAGGTTGCAAGCTTGCATGAATAACCTTTCACACTTCATTCAATTTTCATGACTTTTGACCCTGCAAAAGAACCCAAATACACAGCATAGTAGACAATAAATTGGATTATGAAAAAGATTTGCACGGAAAGTACACAGTTAAGGAAAATAAAAGCATACTGATAACCATACCCTCAAATGGACCACCCATTTACCGTCAGTCCAATCTTGATGAGGCCTCAAATCAGAATGTTGAAATTCCAATACCTCATTAGTGCTCCTGATGTAGACCGCATACTTTGAGCCCTGGAAGACTTTGGAGACACCTCCAATCCACCACGCATCATTATACCAAGCATCAACTTCTTCAAATGGTTCATAAGGATCAACACGTTGAATTACAGGAGGGCAAGGCCTTATGAACAAAGCATAAGCCTCTTCTTTAAGGAGTTCCATTTCATTACCAGTTTTCAGTGTCCTGTATTCTACCAAATGCTTCCCAGTCCCTTTAGAGCCTATAATAACTGCTGGGTACCAAGAATCTGAGTAACCTTCTTCATCACTTCTGACTTCAACCTTCATTCCCTTGGTAAAGCAGTTTGGCTCCAGTGCTCTCAAATCATTCTGCCTCTTCAACTTTCCTGGTCTGGGCTTCAGTGGCAACTCAGATGACCTTCTCTGCATTTCAAGCTTTCAAAGATTTAGAAGACATGCAAGCAAACAAATGAAAATAAAAATATCTTGATATCTTTATTTATTTTTATTTTTTTGCATATGATGTTATCTAAGAATGAATATCATGTTACACACTATAAAAAAATCCACCAGAAGGAAAATTTTAAGTGATTGAAAAACATAAGTAATACCATGAAATCAGCAACAAATTTTCCGGCAATCCATTCTTGATGAGGCCTCAGATTAAAATGACCAAATTCTAATACCTCATTGGTGTTCCAGAAATAGACAGCATAATTTAAGCCAGGAAGAACTCTGTAGATAAGACCCACCCACCATCCATCATTATACCATGCATCGACTTTCTCTAAAAGTTTGAAACGGTCCAGCCGTTGTATAACAGGAGGACAAGGCCTAATGTGTAAAGCATCTGCCTTTTCCTTAAGGAGTTCAGTTTCATCCTCTGTTTTCAGTGTCTGGTATTCGACCAAGAACTTGTCCTTCCCAATTGAGCCAACAATTACTGCAGTGTACCAAGAACCATGGTAACCTTCTTCATTGCTTTTGACCTCCACCATTGTCCCATTGCTGAAATTTGCTTCTGAAGTTGTTCCACTGTACTTTGTCTTGAATTTTAGCTCTCTCGCTCTGGACTTCAATTCCAACTCAGATGCACTCTGCATTTCAAACTCTCAGATATTGGTGACATGTAAAACCAAACAAATTTTAATTAATCACTTCAACATGAGATGACTTGGCTTTGGAGCAGTAAATTAGTAATTTTGGAGGATATTCAAGGTGGATGAACAGTTTTTGTACTGTATAGCATATCTAACTAGAACAGGTAAAAAAAAGAGTAAAGAAAAGAAAAAGACATTAATAGTGTGTTTGGTTGGGGAATTTGGGGAGAGATTTGGAAAGGGAAAGGGAAAAGGTGTGTGAAACTATGTGAAATATATACATATTTTATTCACATTTCACCTACCTTTTCTATTTCCCTTTCCAAATCACTCCCCAAATCCCCTAACTAAACACAAAGAGAATACAGAAGTCATACCCTGGAAGTAGCAACCCATTTACCATCAATCCACTCTTGATGAGGCCTCAATTTAGAATGTTCAAGCGTGATTTCCTCATCTGTGCTCCCCAAATGGACTATGTACTTGCATTCATCAAGAACTTTGAAGATATGACCCACCCACCACCCATCATTATACCAAGCATCAACTTCTTGAAACTTGTCAAAATGGTTGATCTGTGGAATCTCAGAGGGACAAGGCCTGATGAAAGAAGCATCAACATTTTCTTTGAGGAGCTCAGTTTCACCATCTGTCCAGAGTGTCTGGTATTCCACCAAGAACTTGTCATTCCCTATTGAGTCAATAATAACAGCAGTGTACCAAGAACCCTGGTATGCTTCTTTGTTGCTTCTGGCCTCAACCATTGTTCCCTTGCTGAATTTTGCTTCTGATGCTCTTCCGCTATACTTAATCCTGAGTTTCAACTCTCTGCGTTTCATATCCAACTCAGATGACTTTCCCTGCATTTCAAGATTTCACACAAATAAAACCACAATAATGGAAAATTGAGGGTGACATAGAAATGTATAGAAATGACAAGCTTTAAACAATTAAATATTGTGCACATAGCTTACTTTAAATACATCTCATGCTAAATATTAGCTGGACGAAACCTAAAGTCATGCACATGATATGCTATTTGATTATGATTTGTTCCTTAATTTACCATTAGTCTTTTGTCAGCATAAAGTTGTGGGTTTTGGTTGGATGATGAAGAAACGCACCACAGGCCATAGACCAAATATCTAGTCTTGGCACCTCTCATCGATGTTGCAAATTTTTTTTTTTTTTGATTGGCACTGGGTGTCCAAATCAAAATCTAACTAATCCCCAAGGGTACACAGCCACACAGCTCTCGGCAAGGAGTTTCTCGCAAATGTACCACGGTTAATTCAAGGTTTTCCCCCAGTTCGATAGCCCCAAGAAATTATTAACACCTATGAGGGATGTAGCAAACTTTTTGTAATGGAGTTTCCCTAGAGTCAGGTTTATTAGAGCAAACCTCCCAAAAATATGAATGCTTTCTTTACATAAGATTATGCAATTCAGAACAGCCAATCATCCGCCAGATCCAGAAACATAAAACACATCCTACCAGGGAAGACCAAGTGTCTCACAAAATATTTTTTTTCCTACTTCAGTTTAAAGCTTTCAAATAATCTTCTTCCTCATGAAGTTTATAATTCTAATTTGTATATATTATTTTACCACAATCCAGCAAAAATTAAAGTAAACAAATGAAATCACCAAAAGAAAGAAGGGACAAAAAAATGAAAAAGTAAACACATTGAATCAATCATTTTTGAGAAATGTGATCTTTGATCTAAACCCCCAATTTTTAGGTATCCATACTCAGCTAAGTGATCGTAACGCACAAGAATAGACCGCGGAGCTCAGACCTGTGCATTTGAAAGCTTAAAAAAAGCAATTCAATAAAGGAACAGCACTAGCAACCAAGAAAATATGAAAAAATAAACCCCATATTCTCTTTCTCTCTATCGCTCGCTCGCTCGCTCGTTCGCGTGTGTATATATATATAGATGTATGTACCTGTAGCTGTAGGTCGAGAGGAGGAATCCAGGAGCCATCATCCCAATCGCGATGAAGCCGCAAATTCCACAGTTCGAACTCAGCCTTCTCATGAACTCCGCCGACGAACGAGACAGAGTACTTGGAATTCTCAAGTATGTCATCAATTGTTCCTTGACGCCAGGCGTTCCGGCGAAATGCGTCGACATTGTCTCCAACCTTGAAGTACCGGTGGAGCTCTATAGGAAGCGAAGGCCTGACTTTGGCAGCAGAGACGTACTCTCTGAGGCGTTTGGTCTGAGTCTCGTCATCGGCGGAGCCGGAGGAGTTGAGAGTCTCGTACTCCACGTAAATCTGGCCCCTGTGCTTCACCGGCACTGATCGGATTACGATCGCCGGGAACCACAGAGACGCGTCGTCGTCGTCGTCCCTGTTCACCTCTACTTTGTCACCCTTGTCGAAATGTCTCGCCGCCGGCATTGCGCATCAAACCCTAATTATACGTATTGAGAGAGAAAGTGATGAGAGAGAGAGAGAGAGAGAGAGAGGCGGGGAGAGGAAGATGGTTGTTCAGTGAGCAGTGTGGCGGCAGAGTATGGTGGCACATCGTCCGAATTGGCAAAGGTTACTGCTAATTTTCGTTTCCGTAAAAAGATCAGTTTAGGCTTCTCAACTAAGCACTGGTTTGAAATGTTGGACGGGGTATAAAATAAATTTTTTAATTTTAAATTAAAAATGTAACATTTAAATTATAATTATTTTATTTTTTTATAAAATTTTTAAAAAAATATAAAAATATATTTTAAATGAAATTTTTTAGTTTACCATGAAGTGAAAAATTAAAAAGATTAAGGTTTAATTTGGCATAATTTAAAAAAGTCAAAAAATTAATATCTTATTTAAATTATATTATTTTATTTAAATCACATCATTTCTTTATTACATCATTGTAAATCTGACCTATAATTTATATTTTTTTATAAAAAATTAAAAAATACATTTATTTAAATTATTTCAAACAATTTCCAAGAGTCACAAAACGACAGCGTACTGGCCCAAAACGGTCCAAATCCATATAAATGTGATCAAGCTTTGTTTCTCATTCGTGCCTGCCTCCTATTCCTATGCTATTGAACTACACCGTCACATGAAAAATTGGTGGCCGATGGTTCGAATGGTTCAAATATATTAAGATATCGTCTTTTACCCTTAAAATTACATTATTTTGAGATATTCAAGTCATAAAATTCCGACCACCTGCCATTGTTGAAAAAAATTATTGATTGATACAAAATGTGACGTACTTATGTCTCTCCCCGTCATAATTTTATAAGGTTTATTTATTAAGACCTCTTTTGATAGGTAGATTAAAAGTAATTTCTTAATAGTAAAACCTTAATAAAATTCCCAATTCAATTTAATTTGATTTTTGTTTGATAGCAAAATTAAAAATTAGTATGATGCAATAGTTATATTTAAATATAAGCTCAAGTTAACTACTCATTCCGTCTCAAAATAATAGTCAATTTTAAGAAATTTAATTTTTTTTGGTAGTATAATTATTATACTTAAAAAAATTGAAAGGGTAAATTACAAATATATCCCTTGAGATTTACTTATAGTACAGATTGTCCCTTGTATTTTGAAAAATTACAAATACTTCATTGTTAGTATTTTTTTTTAACAGAGTTAACTAAAAAAATGAAATTCATAATTGCTCTCCTATACAATAATAAAATTACCCACATTATTAATTGAAACATATTTCTAACATCATTAAAAATTGTTAATTGACTTGATGATTTATCAATAAAATGGACGATTTATTATTTGAAATGTAATTTCTAAAATCATAAGGGTGATTCGTATTTTAACCAAATCTCAGGGATATATTTGTAATTTATCCATAAATAATATATAAAAACTGTTATATATTATTTGGTTTTTTTCATCGCTTTGAATCACTGAATCACATACCAATATATTATAGTTGTTATTAATTATGTAATAATTATTTATAAACAAATAAACTAATTATGAATATTCATATAAAAGATGATAGAAAATAAAATTTATAAGAAATTTTTAACATAATTCAACGTTTAAAGAGATAAATTAAACATATACACACACATATATATATATATATATATATATATTTTAAAAAAGGCAAAAAGAAAGTAATGATAAAAATTTTCCAACATTATTTGAAAGGTTTAAATTGAAATAATTTTTTTGTGTTTGTAAAGTAGTTTTTAAGATAAAAAGTACAAAAACTTATTTGGTTTAATTACTCTTAAAAATTCGTTTGCAGAGAATTTTTTCCAAATTTTTTTTCTGAAAAACAAACCAAACAAAAGTATAATTTCCCAAAAGTTAAAAGGGACACGTGACCCCAGACTACACGTGCCTCCGTCCCTGCTCACAACACCTGAGATGTAATTATGCCTAGAACATTAACACCTTTAGGTCCCGTTTGTTTGGGGTTATAGGGAGGGGATTGAGATTACTAATCCCTTTTGAGTGTTTGTTTTGAGAGATAGGGAAGGGACTATTAATCCCTTGGTATTAGTAGTCCCCTTGGAAGAGGGATTGGTAAGGAGGAGATAGAGATGGTATTAGAAAAATAGTGAGGGTATTAGAAATTTTTTTATTTTTTATATATTGGGAATTTTTTAAAATATTGATGTTTAATTTTTTATATTTTTTTGTTTGTTTTATTATTTTATATAAAAATAATTTAACAATTCCTCACTATTAATCCCCTCACTATGAATCCCCTCACTAACAATTCCCTCACTATTAATCCACTCACTATAAATCCCCTCCATTCTATCTCTGAAAACAAACGAGGCCTTAGGGTCCGTTTGTTTTCAGAGATAGATTCAGTAAGATTATTAGTGTGGGGATTATTAGTGAGGAGACTGTTAGTGAAGGGACTAGAAAATTTGTGTTTATTTGATAACTAGTGGACTAGCAATAATTCCTGTTTGTTTTGAGAGATAGGAGTAGGATTAACTAGTAAAATTTCATAAATACCCCTGTTACATTATTATGAAATTTGAATAATAATAGAGAATCAAAAGAATTATTTATGATAAATTTTAATAAATTATTATATTATTATATTATATTAAATTATATTATTATTATATTATTATATTAAATTATAATAATTATAATAATTTTATCTTGACATTTATTATGATATATTTTAATATTAAAAATTATGCCTTATAAAAATATGATTGGGGAAATTAATTTTATAAAAATATTATTATATTAAATTATTTTTATAAAACATATTTATGTAATAATTAGAGAATCAAAAGAAAACAAATCCAGCCCATGGTTTTCCAAACCAGTTCATGGTTTTAAATAGTGTGTATTGAAGTGCTTTAATTCACTTAGGGTGTGTTTGTTTGGACGGACTGGATAAGGGGGGTTTGTAATCCATCGGACTGTTAGTCCCGGAATACATTGTCCCGGACTATTTGGTTGGATTGAATTTGTATCCTATGTTTGTTTAGTCATGGGATTAGATGTCTGGATTGGACTATTTTTAGTGAATCAAATATTTGGTTAGATGGACTGAATAAGAATAAATGTTCAAAAGACTATTTTACCCTTGTAATTTATAATTTTTATTTAATACATAATTTTAAATTTGTAATCTATAATTTATAATTTAACAACACTAAAAAAATTTAATTTATAAGGCCATAATTTTTAATTTATTATTTTCAATTAAATTAAATTTATAATTTATAGTTTATATTTTTTATTTAATATATAATTTTAAATTAACGACAATAAAAAATAATTTTATTTAATATATAAATTAAATTTTCAACAACACTAAAAAAATTTAATTATTATTTTTAAATAAATTTAATTTATAATTTATATTTTTTATTTAATATATAATTTTAAATTAACAACACTAAAAAAATAATTTAATTTAATATGTAAATTTAATTTTTTAACAACACTAAAAAAATTTAATTTATAAGGCCATAATTTATAATTTATTATTTTTAATTAAATTAAATTTAGAATTTATAATTTAAATTTTTTATTTTATATATAATTTTAAATTAATGACACTAAAAAAATAATTTATAAATATTCAAAAGACTATTTTACAATTTTCTAATTGTTTGCTAAGTAATAGCATGAGGTAAAATAGACATTTCAGAGCCTAATCCAATGGGATACCAATCCTATGGAAACAATCCCACCCCCCATGGGATAGGATAGTCCCACAAATATGGGACTAGTAGTCTGGGGGGAGTATTAGTCCGGAGCAAAAAAAATGAATCAAACAATGGACTATTGGTCCGGTGGGATTAATAATCCAATCCCACACCCTAATCCTTCAAACAAACACACCCTTATTGGCTCATTCATCATCACTTTGCCTACCCTGTTAAAAGAAAAAAAAACAGAGCTTCGTTTTGCTTTCGTCCATCAGCACCGCAACGACGACGATGACGCTGATCTTCATTGTCAACGACGACGACGACGACGCAATGACGCCGATCATCACCGTCAACGATGACGATGACGCCAATCTTCGCCGTGAATGCGAGTTTGTTTTTCTTACAAATTTCAATTTTGTATATCATATATGTCTTTGATTTGTATCTCTTTTGTCTGATTTAGTCAAAGATCGGAGCATCATCTTCAATTTTACTGATCTAATTTGTAATTTGTCTACACTTTTGTTTGGTTGGTGAGAAAACCGAATTTGGAAATTATTGATTGTTTCTGAGTGTGGTTAAAAATTTGTAGGAGGGATCTACTATTCTAAACATAAATTGTATTAAAATAGAAACTCCAAAATAAAATAAACAACCATAATTAACTGATATTATCTACACCAAACAATTCTGTTGTCTAGACTATATTGTTGTGTTTTTGTTTTTAAAATATGAAAAATAAAAAATATTCTTTGTTTTTTGATAAATGAAAATAAAAAAAAATGAAAGTACAATTAAACATGAATTACTCACAATGAAATGAAATAGTGATGATAATGACAAGTTATGTGATTCAACTAAATGGATCAAAACGAATCTCATTCATCCCCTCTTTTACTTGTTTGTATGGTAATGAGAAGAGGAGTAGGATGCTTCATTCCTTTTTTTGCTATACATAATTAAACGACTCAAGTTTAAAATAACACCTTTTTACTTTCAATTATATATTGTAAAACTTTTAATTTTAAAAACTTGAACCGTTACAAGCTTATAAATTTTTTATGAAAAAAGGCAAAGAATTGTAATTGATTCATCAAAAGTTATTGATAATTTGTTGATCAAAAGGCCTATTTTACATCATTTAAGTTTTACATTGAAAAATTAGGACTATTAAAAATCACACAAATCATACTATTTTTTTGCGGTAATGTAAAAACAAATGTTAAATACTCTCCAGTCACTTATTATCAAGAAGCTAATATATATTAGAAGCCCCTTGCTAATAAGTGCTCTATAACACAAGTAAAAGACAACATATTTATTGAACACAATATATTTTTCATTAATTTCAATAATAAAAATTTGAAAACTAAAACAGAACTCAACCAATGCCAAAAGAGTGAGAACCAGCTTTAGCTTTTGCTTTTTCTCTCTCTCCCTTTCTCACACACACATTCGCCCTTCACATTTTTCAAAAAAAAAAAAAAAAAAAAAAAAGTGAGAACTCTAACAAGTTGCCACAGTTTGTATTGCGTCTGTTATTTTATTTTTTTATTTTTTATTTATTTTTTATTTACTTCATCATCTTATTAATAATGGATTTAAAACTAAATTAGTGATACCTAGTACCCCATTTTTCAAGTGAACAACATTCCTACTAAAGGCTAGCCCTTTATCAGGAAGAAGTAAGTGTCCACAATTTCCAACCTTGTTGCTGCTTCCCAACAAAATTGATGTTTGCTGACACCCTGACAATTACTTAGCAAATATATTTAGCCGTCTTTGAACAAGTGACTTTTTTAATTAAAAAGTTAAAAATTATTAAAAAAATTAAAAAATTAACAATTCATATCAAAAAAATTAAAAACTCTTTTTTCTCTTTATTTTTTGTACATCTTTTCATAAAAAGTTAAAAAATCATCCCAAATATATTAATTTTTTTTAATTCATATTTTAGTCAAATAATCAAAAAGTTACTAAATTAACATGTTCCCAAACGATGCCTTAGTTATACTTTGAAAAGTTGGTAAAAAGTTGATATTTTGACTTTTTATGATTTTTAAGCTTTTTTTGTGTTAAAAAAATTGATTTTTTTGTATTTTTTTGTTTAAAAAAATTAAAAAAACCATAAAATTGACTTTTTATCAAAGTTTCCAAAACACCCTTTAGTATGAAAAAATCACCTATAAGCATAATTTTTATACATATATATATTTTTTTTTATTTAAGATGTAGTATTGATATATATTTTTTAGGAAAATGATTTAGAGCCCTAAAATCCCTCCCCCTAATCCCCCTAATTTCCTTTTCTGGAAACTGTTTTCTTTTTCTTTTCTTTTTTTCTTTTTTTTTTTTTTTTACTTGAAATGGCATTTCGGGGGATTCGAGTTCCCCCGTTTTCGGGGATGAATCACTGCCGTATTTTTTAATTGATTTAGTATTTTGGGTTAAAATATAAAGACTATTGGAAAATAGTTTTTGTATAACCTTATTTTTTTATTAACTTTGAGTATTAATTAAGGTGGGACCCAAGTGTTATTTTTAACGTTTCTAATTGGGTTCATGTTTAATGCCGCGTAGTGAATAAATTCATGTATTTGGTTGCTCAAAATCATTTCTGGATGAATGAGAATTCAACGCGCGTTTTTGGGTTCGTGAAATTAGGTTTTTGATGGATTTCCTATACATTTGTGAAATGTGCTTGTCCCACATTAGAAAAGCTTGAGGTTTTGAATGAGTTTATATACCTTAACTTGGGATACTTGGGATGAGCCCCAAGGGGTACCTAAGTTTGTGGGAGAGTGAGGTTATGGGTGAAGTGGGCTAGACCCAAAATTAAAACCACATACGTGCGACCACCAGATGGGCTAAGTGCGGTTGCGTGGTTGGGTTGGGCTTGTCCGACTCAATACTTATCTTTTTGGACCAAAAACAATTTTTATTTTTTAATTTCAGCTTCAAAAAAATTAAAATAATTCTGGTCCAAATTTTTTTTCACCCTATTGGTTTCCACCCAAACAAGTTTGAACCTGCTGAATCCTTTCCCGAATAGATCTGGAATTGTCCAAATAGTTCAAACATATTTTCTATCCGAACAAGTTTGAACCTGTTGAATCCTTTCCCGAACAGATCTGGAACTGTCCAAACAATTCAAACAGATTTTCTATCTATTGAAATCTGTCTGAACAGTTGCCTATCTGTTGGCACCTGTTCGAACAGCCACCATTCTGCCTATATAAAGCCTACTTCTAGTAATTCATTTCATTCAATTTTCCATCAAAATTTCGTCATTCTTCTTTGTGTTTCTCTGTATCTTTTCTACATTTATTTTTTAAGAAAAGAAAGAGAAAGTGTTACAACATATTTTGGTTCGCAAGGTTGGTTTTTTAGTGCTGCAAAATTCAAGTTTTAGTCGTTGCATCCTAGGAAGCAGACGCCGTAACAACTCGAAGCACTGAAACGATGACGAAATCTACTTTAAGGAGATTGTGTCCAACACAAGTCTCGACATTATTTTCTAAAAGCTTTTAATTCGAAAAATAATTTATATAATTATTTTCCTGAATTATTTTATTTTATTATTTATTTAATTTATACATTTAATTTACACACACACACCTTTGTGGGTATAACAATCTTAAAGTAGATTATTTTTATTTTTATTTAATTGGGAAAATTACAAACACCCCCCTCAAGGTTTGGTAAAAATACAGATTCTCCCCTGAGGTTTGAGAAATTACAAATTGCCCCTTGAGGGTCAAATTTTCATGACAAATTAGAGGAAATTAGAGGGGGGAATTTGTATGAAAATAAAAACCTCCGGGGGCAATTTGTTATGGAAATATAAACCTCAGGGAGTGGGATGTAATTTCTCAAACCTCAGGGGAGAATCTATATTTTCACCAAACCTCGAGGGGGTGTTTGTAATTTGCCCTTTTATTTAATTTCTGTGATAGGCAGACGAATATTTTGTTTCAGGAAATTAAATAGTAGTCATATACTGTTTAATTTATTAAATAATAGTAATATACTGTTTAATGATTTCTTTAATAATATAGTAGTAATATACTGTTTATCATTGGAATTTTGTTACAAAATATTATTTTGTTTATTTTGTGTGTGAATTATTTTTTGTATAAATTTGTGATTGGTATATTATTTTTATTTCGTCAGAATTATGACAACTGAAATTAATTGTACTAAGACTGTTATTACTCCGACCCCCACACCTGTTGTGCCAGTGATGACTCCGACAGTACCGGTAAATCATGGGGAGAAGTCAGAAAAATCTAATGGAAATGATTTTAAAAGATGGTAACAAAAAATAATGTTTTATCTTACAATATTGAATTTGGCTCACTTCACTCATGAAAAGGCACCGGCATTGAATAAGAGAGAAACTGACCGACAAGTGGTTGTCGCAGTCCATGCATGGAAACATGGTGATTTTCTGTGTCGGAATTATATCCTCAATGGGTTAGATAATACATTGTATAATGTGTACAGTGTTAAAAGCATTGTTAAAAAACTGTGGAAATCTCTAGATCATAAGTATAAAACAGAGGAAGCTGGTACAAAGAAATTTGTTGTCGGCCGTTTTCTAGATTTTAAAATGATAGATTCCAAGATGGTTATTAGCCAGGTTCAAGATCTCCAATTAATTCTCCATAACATACATGCGGAAGGGATGGTTCTCTGTAAATCTTTTCAAGTTGCAGCAATCATTGAAAAATTGTCACCATCTTGGAAAGAATTCAAGAATTATCTAAAGCATAAGCACAAGGAAATGAAATTGAGGAACTGATAGTGCAGCTCCGAATTGAGGAGGACAACCGTGGTTCCGATAAGAAGTCAGAAAACCATGTTATGCAGGCTAAAGCAAATGTTGTGGAACATGGACAAGGGCAAAGCTCAACAACAAGAAGCGGAAGCATGATGGCAATGGTCCCAAACAAGAATCCATTAGTAAGATTAACAAAGGGATCAACAACTGGTTCAACAAGAGGTTCAAAGGCAAGTGTTTTGTGTGCGATAAAGATGGACATCGTGCTAAGGATTGTCACGTTCGCAAGGATGGAGGAAGTTCGAGTAAAAAGCCAGCATAAGCCAACATAGCTGAGGATTTTTATCTTTCCGATGGAGTGGCAGACATCAATCTTGTTGCAGTAATCTCTGAAGCAAACTTGGTGGGCAATCCCAAGGAATGGTAGGTGGATACTGGAGTAACCCACCATATCTGTGCAAATAAGAAGATGTTCACAACCTACAAAGTGGTGGAAAGTGGGGAACAACTTTTTGTAAGAAACTCTCTACATCAACTATGGAAGGACAACAAAAGATTGTGCTGATAATGACCTCGGGGAAAGAACTTATTCTTAACAATGTACTCCATGTGCCAGAAATTCATAAGAATTTGATTTTTGGATCATTATTGATCAAGAATGGATTTAAATTAGTCTTTGAATCTGATAAAGTTGTCCTCTCCAAGAGTGGAATGTATGTGGGGCGCGGTTCCATGAGTGATGGGCTTTTTAAACTCAATGTAATAATTGTTGTACCTAATTTGGCTTTTAATAATAAGAACACATCTTCTATTTATATTGTTGAGTCTTCTTTTTTATGGCATATGTGACGACCCTGGCCTTCAAACTAGTACATTATATAATTTAAATGAGTTTAATTGCATGATTATGTGTTTAATTGTGTGATTGCATGTTTAATTCTATAACTATCTGTTGATATATGGAATATCTGTTTAAATTGACAACTTAGAGTCCGAAATTGGGAGCCTAAACGGCTTCAGAAACTGAAATTGACTAGCCCAATAGGCTAATTAGAATATTTAGATTTATATGGCAACTTTAATTGATATTTGATTTAGATCAAAATAATTAGAATATATTGATTGAATTAGTTAGGGTTAAGTCTAATTAATTAATCTTAACCACATTTGATTAAGCTAACTTAATCACACCCTATATAAGGCTCTAATTAAGCTTATAGGCTCATTTCCATAACACTTAGCTGAGAATTGAGAGAGAGGAGAGGAGAGTTCAATATTTACAGAGAGAAAGAAGAGAATTGTAGAGAATTAGTGGAAGATTCAAAGATTGGAGCCATAATACACTTGAATTCAACATTAGGTGCACCTCCAAGGCTTAGTGTCATCGCAAACCACTGTGAGTAATAACTTTGTAAAGTTATGTTTGACTTTAATTATTTTCTTATGATATAAAATGATCAGTTTTCTGAAACGCTACGTTTTGAATGAATGAATGATTGTCCAACTTTTCTTTGAAACGAAATTGTGGTATCCTTAGCAGAGGCCCTCGCCCAGGGGACATAATACTATGACTTATGGTCATGAGACCCTAGCTCGGGGGATAATACCGTGGCCCAGGCCCTCGCCCGAGGGAAACAATACCGTGGCACAGGCCCTTGCCCGAGGGAAACAATATCGTGACCGATATATGAGATATGTTACTCGGTACCGGAGGGTCCTTCGTGGAACTTGATATGCTTGACCAAAGAGACATGTTTATGCTAATAGATGTACCACACATGATTTGAATATGGATAAGACTATGATTCTGTTTCCACAACCTGATTATGATTCTAATTCACCATGAGATTTGAAGTCTGTGCTGGGCATCATTCATTAAAATTCTTTACTTTGTTATTACTCATTAGGCTTCAGCTCACTATTTATATTATGTATGTATGTGAGCAGGCACGTGACCAGGCCTAGAGTTGACGGCCTATGTTTCAATTTTTGTCAACTAACCTTTGTGCCTCACGAGGAGGTTCCGGATGAAGTCAAGTTTTGTGGCTGTTTTTGGAATCATATTAGACTTTGTTTGTGTTGTTGAGCTTTTGGACAAGATTTATGATATTATACTTCTAGGAGTGTTATGTAGATGTTATATCTTTTGACATCACTCATAAGTTTATAAAAGTTTTAAATTATACGTCTCATGTATGTCTTCACAGCTCAATGGACTACGTATATTTTGTATATTTGCTTTCGTAGCCCCTAACTATATGTTAATATATCAAGAGGCCTTTGGTAATTCAAGGATTACTGACTGGTTACGATACTAAACCCATAGGGACGGGTTTGGGTCGTGACAACATGGTAGATTAGGACATGTTAATTTTAATTCTTTGCGTAGACTTATTGCTTTAGAATGTTTACCAAACTTAGAATTTGATCCTAATCGTAAATGTGATGTTTGTGTTGACGCAAAACTCACTAAGACATCATTTAATAAAGTTGGAAGAAGTACTGAACTTCTAAGTTTAATTCACACAGATATCTATAATTTAAAATTTGTTCAAATTAAAGGAGGTAAGCAGTACTTTATTACTTTTATTGATGATTGCACTCGATATTGCTATGTTTACTTATTGAGAAGTAAAGATGAAGCCGTAGAAGCTTTTAGGCAATATAAACTTGAGGTTGAAAATCAACTTGGCAAAACTATTAAGATAGTAAGGAGTGGAAGAGGTGGTGAGTATGATGCACCATGTAAAGAATTTTGTTCTGAACATAGTATCATTCACCAAACCACTGCACCCTATTCTCCTCAGTCAAATGGAGTTGTTGAGAGAAAGAATCAAACCCTTAAAGAGATGATGAATGCAATGTTGATTAGTTCACGATTACCTCAGAACTTATGGGGGGAGACAATTTTGTTTGCTAACTTTATCTGTGGAGAAGTGGTTTGGAAATACTCTTCAGATCCTGGGAGACGCTAGTGATCTTCAGCTAGTCACCTGAAAAGATACAAACACTCCGGTCGGGGGTGCCAGAATTAGCACTCCGACGGACAAGTCAGTTCAGACACTCAGGATAGCTTGTTTACTAAGTTAAGTGAAGTGATTCTTACATACCTTTCTCAATCCATTATTCCTGTATTTATACCTGTTCCTATTGATCCTTGGGGCCAGGGCCTACTTTTTAATCATTGTCCTTTCTCTTATTCGGCTCTAAGGATCTACACTTATTCGACACATATATTATATTCGGCTTCCCATTCTCGTAGGATACAGCCGATTAATATCAGTCTTCTAAGGTACGCACCTTCTGATTTTGCCATTATTCGGCTCCCACAATTGCCCCCCGAACTTCCCATTGATGGTAGTTAATCGGCGTGTTTGGTCTTGAATTGGGAAAGTCAAAATAGGTCAGGCGGCTTCGCGTACCCCAATACAGATGTCAGAATGCGCACACCTTTTCGATCATCATTACACTTTCCCGTCTCATTCGTGTGTCTCGCATTTATTGCGATTTGAAATTGCAGTCCTTTCGAGTGCACATTTCGTCGAGTATTCGAGACTTTTGGACCGCCAGCGGGTATCCCTTCTCTAACTCGCATTTTCTGCAACTCTTCTCCATCTACCCTCGTCCCCCTTGCTCCTCGTAAGTTTTCTTCTCTTTTCTTTGCAATCCTACTTTCTGTTTGTTATTTTAATTTTGGCGAACCCTTGATTCCCCGCGAAAATGGCTAAACACTTGAAAAACCTCTTTTCTGAGGGTCGTGTTTCCGGATTCCGGTGACACTTTTCCATCCCCGACGATGTTCATCTGTCTCTAGTGATGGACAATACTCTGGATATGGAGAGAGAGGATCGAAATTCAATCGTCTTTCCTTTCCTATCCATTGCAGAAGGCGGGGTCCGTTTTCCCCTACATCTATTCCTTAGGGCTGTCCTCCGCCATTGGGGTCTGATTCCTTCTCAGCCCAACGTGAACTTTTTTCGAATCGTAATGGGGATCGTAGAGTTGAATCGGCGCCTCAGGATCAATCTTGGCATTCCGGGCATTCGGCACTGCTATGCTTTAGCCAAATCTTCCGGTCGGCTTGGGCGGTACTTTCTTAGGGCCAAGGATACTGACCATCATTTGGTAACCATGCTTGCCAGTTCTGGTAAGCGTGTGGACGACGTAATGGTCAATGTCTGAGGGAACTGGGAATTTGGCGAAGGCGAGGGTCGCCTAGACCCTATTCCCAGACAGAGGGGTGAACTAGGTTGCCGTGTGTCTCCTTGCGTTTATTGAACTTTTCTTTCACTCGGCCTTCTCTCCATATTTAACCTTTTGTCTTTGCAGGCAGTAAATTGAAGAAGATTCTGGTTTCTACTAACGACGCAGCCCTTGCGCAGATTGCAACTGCACTCGGATACTTTGGCCGTCCAAACGTACAGAAGCAAAGGAGAGTGGCCCACATACTTCTTCGATACGAGCCTACTTATACTACTTTTTCGGCCGCTGACAACATTCCGATTCCATCCAGTGATCAACACCTTACGGCTCTTATCTTCCCTAGCTTCAGGAGCCTTAGGCAAGTTGGTCTCGAAGCTTCTTATTCGGGGCAAAACGTGGAGCCGGTGGTAGGGGTAGTCGCCGAACTAGCCAGAGAGTTCGCTGAGGAGGCCGAAGAGGTTGACGAGGCCCTAAACACGGCGTTTGAGGCAGCTAGACTTAGTCAGCCTACCCCGCCGTCCACTTCGGGTCGGGCGGAGTTTTCTTCTGGAGATATTTTTGGAAGTTTGGGAGACCTACCCGGCAATTTTTTTGAAGGTATGGCTGGGGAAAACCTTACGCAGATGGCTCGAAATAAAAATGCTAAGCGAATGGCCGCCCAAAAAAAGGCCGAGGCCACCCGTTCTGGACCTGCCTTGATTGAGTCTTTCGAACCCGTTATTGAAGAGCCGGCTCAGATTGTTGCGGCTGAAACGGCGAAAGAGGTTGAACAACCGGTCATTGAAGAACGGTTGATTCCGGAAGAGCGGGGCAAGAAGCGTAGCGTCGAGGGATGGGCCGGTTCGAAAGATAGTCCTGCTGAAAAAAGGTTTTGCTTAGAAGAGTCGGACGTGGTTATTCCTTTCATTGTTCAGCCAAAGATCAGAGACACGCTGATTTCCTCTGACGCACCCATCATTATCGACCCAGCGGTAGCTTTGAGCCTGGCGGCTTCAATCTCCCTACAAACTGATAAGGCATCCTTTCATGCCGTGCCGGATTTGGTGGCCGTAGCCCTATCTGCGCAGTCGGCCCTTTTGGTAGGTGAACTTGATTTATTTTGATTTTGGTTGCCTATGGCATCTAACGATCCCAACTCGTTTTGCAGACGGTCGGCAGGATCGCTGACTTGGACCGTCGCCTACACGATGCCCTTGACAGGATTGACCGTTTGCAGTTAGAAGTGGGCGATCAAAAGAGCAGGGTCGAGTTTGAGATGATGAGAGCCGCAATGGAGACTGTGCGAGCCGAAACCGAAGTAGAAAGGGCTCGAACTGCCGATCATCTCCATTCTGATGCCGAAGATAGGGCGAACGCGAACAAAGAATCGCTTAGGCTAGCCGAGGAGGCGCTTAACAAGGTGGAGACTGAGTTAGCAGAGTTGAAGGCGGCCAAAGAAAAGGTAGAATCTGAGGCTTCTGCCGCATTCGAAGCAGGAAAAGGCGCCGCCTTCGAGGAATACGTAAATGAAGTCCCCAAGTTTGAGAATCGGGAATTCAAACATGGGTGGCTTAAGGCTCTTGATGCCGTTGGGGTTACATTGGCCTTGCCAATTCCTTTTGAGCAGGTGGACGTTGAGCCACTTGAGTCTGACCCCGAGGATTGATCTGGGAGTCATTCGAATTTTATGAAATGCTTTCCCTTTTGATGTATGTTTTTGTTTTAAGCACTTTTGTTGGTTCCAAGTAGTTTTCATGTATAAATTGGTTACTGTCTACGCTCAATTTATTAATGAAAATTACCTTGTCGTTTCACTACTACTTATGCGCAGTTTGTGATGTTATGTTGGTGAAGAATTTTTGCCTTTCACTACTTTAGATAAAATGATTACTCTGTTGAGCTTTCTACGATTGAATGTCTTGGCAATATTGACTTATCATTCGTATGCCGAATAGTTTGTGGGTATTACGCTGGTGAACCAATTCATGGGCCGGCTAGGGCACTTAATCCGAATAGATTGATTAATCTGCCCTTGCCACAGGCGGTGCATGATCATTCGGGCGCCAGATGAGACGAACTCAGGAGTTTTGAAGTCGATTCATGGGCTGGCTGGATCACTTAAGTCGAATATATTTGATCACTTAAGCCGAATATATTGATAAATCTATTTGCCCTTGTCCCAGGCGGTGCATGATCATTCAGGAGTTTTGAAGTCGATTCATGGGTCGGCTGGAGCACTTGAGCCGAATATATTGATTAATCTGCCCTTGCCCTAGGCGGTGCATGATCATTCGGGCGCCGGATGAGACGAACTCAGGAGTTTTGAAGTCGATTCATGGGTCGGCTGGATCACTTAAGCCGAATATATTGATAAATCTATCTGCCTTTGCCCCAGGCGGTGCATGATCACTCAGGAGTTTTGAAGTCGATTCATGGGCCAGCTGGAGCACTTGAGCCGAATATATTGATAAATCTATTTGCCCTTGCCCTAGGCGGGTTGATCCAGTCAGCGCCGGGTGATTGAGGTTTTCACAATTAATGAGATTACCTCGAGGGTGCTGCCTCTATAAAGGATAAATGATTAAAGGTACAACTTTTATGAGCACAGTAAGCAACTGACTCCAGCTTTTGAAGGTATCGTGTGAATGTCGAACAGACTCTTCTTTAACAGCAGAGAGGAAGCGAGGACGCTAGCTGAGCTAGGTGGAGACATGAATCGAGGTGGTGACCCTTCGCGCACAGGGAGTAGGAGTTCTATGGATCAAGAGAGGCGTCAGTCTCCTCGACGTCGAAGCAGGTCGCCCAGGCGGGACAAGCAGTCGCAGGGAAGATCTCCTCAACCTCGAGTCGAGAGGGGATCTCACGCGAATTTGTGCCCATTAAGCTTTGCGGTATTTGTAGGGAATAGACCCATGACAGAGGCGGACTCGATCGTTCGAGACCCAAATGTAGCGGTCGAGTTTGCTCGACAAATTTTTCCTCCTGAGGTTCAACAATTGATGGTAGGTCGACAGGACTATGAAGTATTTCGTGAAGGCATTCACGGGGCGGTGAAGGGGCTTTATACTGTCTATAAAATCGGCATTCGACTGCGCGCTGCCCGCCGAGAAATGGAGAAGAATGAGGAACGTATTTAAAGTTTGGAGGCTCGCGCGGAGGCGGCTGAGCGCGAGTTAAGGAAGACCAAGGCGGCTCAGGCACAACCCACCGGGCAGGGAAACCCAATCGTGGAAGAAAGGGTTACCAGTCGGCTCATCAGTACCGCGCTCGCCGATCGTGAGACGGCGAGTATGTTCGCAATGAAGACCGCGAAGGGAAGGGCCTATGAAAAAAGGTTTTCATAAAGGCCGAAAGTTTGGAATCGAAAAGACCAAGGAGAAACTTGCCGAAGAAGTTTGCCGATGTGAAAATCATGGATTTAGACACGGTTGGATCAAGGCATCTCAAGCCGCATAAGCTCTTCGAGCGTCGGGCATTGATTCGGCATCGCCACTTTACCACAGTAAACATTTTTCATTTTCTGCTTTTGAAGTCGAGAAGAGTGAGGATGAGGGTGACGCCGTATAAATATGCCTATTGTAAGGTTGAAACGCAGATCACGTTCAAAACTATGTAATTTATTGTTTGTTTGATTGAATAGAAACGTTCTATTATAAATATTTCGTTGCAGTTCGTATTCAGCATGTATGTGTTTCGTTTTATTGTATACATGTTTGAATGAATGTATAAACGTTGATCGGTCTGAGTATCTGTTAAGTGTCCAGTGATACGCCGGTTTATTCCTGAATGAGACCATTGTAACTTGAGGAAGCCGAAAACCAGTGAGTAGAGTGACTGCGGCAAATTTGACTCGGCTCAGGGCCTAGATTTTTGGCCAGTGCCGAATGGATAACTAGGCCGTGGCGAATGTCAACTGATGTTTGTCTCATGGAGTTTAGCGTTAATGAAATCGCCTCGGGATTGGGGCCTCGAGATAGTTGCCAGTATTGAAAATAAAAGGAGTGGGCGCTTCGCGCAGATAAACAATCACTTATTATGTGAGGTGAGATAAGTGGGGATGTTAGTTAGAGAGGCTCGAAGTTCAGCCGAGCTTGGTGTTGCAATGGAGTGCGGCAGGGGACCCATCCATATGGGAGGTAGGGCGTCCAAAATTTGGCATGAGTCTTCAAGTCATCGAAGCAGATCACCCTGAAAGGAAAGGCAATGACCGTTGGGTTTATCATTCCTTGTCCTGGATCTTTGCCTTGACATTGTCAATGGTATCAGGGGAAGTTTGGCAATGCGCAAGTCATGGGCTTGGGCACAGTTGGCTCAAGGCATTGCAAACCGTGGAGGACTTCCGGGTGACGGGAGTTGATTCGGCGCTGCCGCTTTACCAATGTGTCTTTTCCCCTTTTTAGCTTTTGAGGTTGAAAATGGGTATTGCAATGCTCAAATGCGGGTTGCGTTTATGTAACAACTGTTTGATCAAATAAAAAGTTTTATTTCAAACATTTGCGTCTTATTCTGAATTTTTTATATGCTTAGTTAAGCACCTTATTTCGAATGTTACCGTGTTTTGTTTTGTTTTGTTTTGTTCGTGCCAAAGGGTACTCCGAATATGGAGACTTAATCGGCCCTAAGGTGTCATGCACCAAAGGGGGCTCAGAATCCAGAGACTTAATGTGGCCAATCGTGATATCCACGAAGGGCACTCCGAATCCGGAGTCTTAATCGGCCCTAAGGTGTCATGCACCAAAGGGGGCTCCGAATCCGGAGACTTAATCGGTCCTAAGGTGTCATGCACCAAAGGGTGCTCCGAATCCGGAGACTTAATGTGGCCAATCGTGATATCCACGAAGGGCGCTCCAAATCCGAAGTCTTAATCGACCCTAAGGTGTCATACACCAAAGGGGGCTCCAAATCCGGAGACTTAATGTGGCCAATCGTGATATCCACGAAGGGCGCTCTGAATCCGGAGTCTTAATCGGCCCTAAGGTGTCATGCACCAAAGGGGGCTCCGAATCCGGAGACTTAATCGGTCCTAAGGTGTCATGAACCAAAGGGGGCTCCGAATCCGGAGACTTAATCGGCCCTAAGGTGTCATGCACCAAAGGGAGCTTTGAATCCGGAGACCTAATGTGGCCAATCGTGATATCCACAAAGGGCGCTCCGAATCCGGAGTCTTAATCGGCCCTAAGGTGTCATGCACTAAGGGGGCTCCAAATCGGGAGACTTAATCGGCCCTAAGGTGTCATGCACCAAAGGGGGCTCCGAATCCGGAGACTTAATGTGGCCAATCGTGATATCCACGAAGGGCGCTTCGAATCCGGAATCTTAATCGGCCCTAAGGTGTCATGCACCAAAGGGGGCTCTGAATCCAGAGACTTAATTGGCCCTAAGGTGTCATGCACCAAAGGGGGCTCCTAATCCGGAGACTTAATGTGGCCAATCGTGATATCCACGAAGGGCGCTCTGAATCCGGAGTCTTAATCGGCCCTAAGGTGTCATGCACCAAAGGGGGCTCCGAATTCGGAGACTTAATGTGGCCAATCGTGATATCCACGAAGGGCGCTCCGAATCCGGAGTCTTAATCAGCCCTAAGGTGTCATGCGCCAAAAGGGGCTCGAAATCCGGAGACTTAATCGGCCCTAAGGTGTCATGCACCAAAGGGGGCTCCGAATCCGGAGGCTTAATGTGGCCAATCGTGATATCCACGAAGGGCGCTCCGAATTCGGAGTCTTAATCGGCCCTAAGGTGTTATGCACTAAAGGGGGCTCCGAATCTGGAGACTTAATCGGCCCTAAGGTGTCATGCACCAAAGGGGGCTCCGAATTCGGAGACTTAATATGGCCAATCATGATATCCACGAAGGGCGCTCCGAATCTGGAGTCTTAATCGGCCCTAAGGTGTCATGCACCAAAGGGGGCTCTGAATTCGGAGACTTAATGTGGCCAATCGTGATATCCACGAAGGACACTCCGAATCTGGAGTCTTAATCGGCCCTAAGGTGTCATGCACCAAATGGGGGCTTTGAGAAATGAATTGAGTGACGAAGAAAAATGGTTTGCATTGCAGAAATGATATATATACAAGTATCAAAGCCCACAGGTCGGGTCAGTGATAGGGTTTTCATAAAATCTCTGCTTGTGCCGATTGCGGGGAGCCACGGATTTCTTCAATGCCATGGGCTGTCGGGAAGCGCACAAGTTGATGATAAGTACTTGGAACGACCTTCATAATATGTAACCAGGTTCGCCCCATGATGACATTATACGGTGAAGGGAGCTTTACGACAAGGAATTCTACTTCGACCGTTCTGGAGCCCGCTCGAAAAGGTAGTATGATCTTCCCTAACGGGTACTCAGGATTTGTATTAAAGCCGGACAATGGGTGAGGCGCCGGAGACAGATCTGACTCGTTGAGGCCGAGTTTGATGAAAATTTTGTAATACATAACCTCTAAAGTACTCCCTGAGTTTATAAGAATGTGTTCAATGGTGAACCGATTTACGCGTAATTTGATGACCAATGGATCGATATGGGAGGCTGTTGTGCTGCTAAGATTGGAGCCATTGAAAGTAATTGTCGGAGCTTCTCTGGGCCATTCGGTCGGAATACGTTACTTTTGGAGGATTGGATGCGATTGAATTGTGTGCATGGTTGGGGATGCAGGCAGGCTGTAGATTATATGGATCACGCCAAGTGGAGGTGAGTCCTGCCTCAAGGCTAATGCCTTGATTGGCTTTCCCTTCTCACGTACTGTTGCAGTCGGCCGTCTTGCACCAGTTCTTCCAGGTGATCCTTTAATGCGTAACAACTCTCGATTTCATAGCCCTGATCTTTGTGATACTCGCACCGCCTATCCCTTTTTCGTGTGTCGGGTGGCCCCACCATCTTTGACGGCCATTTGAAGAATGGAAGGTGTCGGACTTTGGTCATTATTGCAATGATTGGTTCTGATAACTCTGTGTACTTCTTGTCGGCACGCCTCGAGCGCCTGCTGTCGACTTGCAGTTGTTCATTCGTCTGGTAGGGGCATTGATCGCTTGATCGGCGAAAGTCCCGCCTTTTGTCTCATTTAGCGCGTTACCGTGGCTCAGAGCTCGGAGGTGGCACAGAAATTATTGGTTGAGCAATTTCAAGGGGGGCCGTTTTGTTGGACATTTGTCCGGCTTTTATTCTCAAGGCATCATCTTCCACTGTGCAATACTCTTCAACTTTCTTCATCAACGCCCAGACTGTTTTGGGGGGTCTTCTAGTCAGGAAACTACAAAGAACACTGTCAGGACGTAGTCCCATTTTGAAGGCGGTGATGGCCATGGAGTCGTTGCAAGCGTCGTCGACGAGGTTGAAACACTCCCAATAGCGCGCCGAATATGCTCTGAGCGTTTCTCCTGACTGGATCTGCATAGCCCAGAGAGAGTCGGCTTGTTTCAGCTGTACCTCGTTGGTGATGAACCTGGCCCTGAAGGATTTCTGTAATTGATGGAAGCTTTTGATCGAAGCCGGCTCCAGCTTGTAATATCACTTGACAGCTAATGGCCCCAGGCGGCTGGGGAATATTCAGCACATGAGGGCTTCATTGTCTGCATGCAATGTCATGGCCTGCTTGTAGTGACGGATATGATTAGTGGGGTCTGATTTTCCATCGTAAAGAGTAAATGACGGAGGTTTGAACTTCTTAGGCAGGGCCGCTCTTGCAATCTGTCGGACAAAAGGATCGTGCCAGTCCTCTTCGTCTGAACTACTTCTTCTGCGCTTGTTTCTTGTATGTAGACTCTTTTCGGAGGAGCTAGAAGTTTCGGATCGTCCTTTTTTGTTGAGCTCCGTGGGTAATGAGTTGGAGTCGCTATCGGTATCCTTTGGTCGGGCTCGAGATCGTTGTCCACCTGCCCTCGGAGGTCATTCGGGATCTTGGCGCACGGCTTCTCTGGATTTTGCTACTTCCAGGGCCAAATCTTAACGAAGACGTTCATTTTCAGCGATCATGTTCTCCAGCCTTTGTTCATTCTTCTTTGCTTGTTCCATGATCGCTTGCATTGTCTCTTGCGCTGAAGTCGTTGATGAGTCAAAGTTCAAGGCGCGTCTTGCAGCGATGGTTTCCTTTCCAAGCATATTTGCTGGAGTGAGGTCATCTCTCTGTGCGGTCTTGTCAGTGGCTATCGGAGTATCTTCAGTCACGCTTGCCATGGATGTATTTGAGTATTCCCATAGACGGCGCCAATTATGGAGAAGTGGTTTGGAAATACTCTTCAGATCCTGGGAGACGCTAGTAATCCTCAGCTAGTCACCTGAAAAGATACAAACACTCCGGTCAGGGGTGCCGGAATTAGCACTGTGGGGAAGTGGTTTGGAAATACTCTTCAGATCCTGGGAGACGCTAGTGATCCTCAGCTAGTCACCTGAAATGATACAAACACTCCGGTCGGGGGTACCGGAATTAGCACTCCGACGGACAAGTCAGTTCAGACACTCAGGATAGCTTGTTTACTAGGTTAAGTGAAGTGATTCTTACATGCCTTTCTAAATCCGTGGTTCTTGTATTTATATTTGCTTTTTAAGCCTCGGGGCCTGAGCCTACTTTTATCCCATTTCCCTTTTATTTATTCGGAGCTACTGATCTCCGGCTATTCGGCCTTCCTAACGTATTCGGCATCCTAGTCACGTAATATGGAGCCGAATAATATCTGATTTCTGGGGTACGCACCTTCCGACTATTCTATTTATTCGGCTCCCACAATTGCCCCCCAAGCACTTTACCAATGACAGTTGGCTGGAGTGTTTGGTTTCGAATTTTGAAAAGTTAGAGCCAAAATTCGGCGGTTGGCCTCATCCTCATGCGGATATCTAAGCGCACCCCTTTCGGTTGTCGTGTCGACTTCCCGTCCCCTCGTACGTGTCTATTTATTGCGATTTAAAATTTTGACGTCCTTTCGAGTATGTATTTTATGACGCTCATCGCTGGATTTCCTTTTGAATCGTCCCTGCAATTCTCTTCTCCGATATCCTCTTCGTCCTTTAAAAGTTCTCTCCTTCCTTACTTCGAAGACTCTTTCTGGTTTATTCCTTCCTTGGCATATTCTTATAAACTGTAGGGTATGGCGAAACATTTAAAAGACCTTCTCTAGTCAGATTAAATTTCTGGCTTTAAACGCCATTTCTCCATTCCTGATGATGTCCGTCTGTCGTTTGTGGCAGACGGCACTCTTGATATGGAGAGGGAGGACAAAACCACGATTGTCTTTCCTCTTTCGTCACTCGTAGAGGGTGGAGTCCGTTTTCCCCTTCACCCGTTTCTTAGGGCTATGCTTTGCCATTGGGGTTTAATCCCTTCCCAATTCAATGTGAATTTCTTTAGAATTATAACGGGGGTTATAGCGCTCAACCGTCGCCTTAGAATTAACCTTGGCATTCCAGCCATCCGGCATTGCTATGCCTTGGCTAAGTCTTCTGGTCGGCACGGGCGTTTCTTCCTTAGGGCCAAGGATATCGACCATCAGCTAATTACTATGCTTTCCAGTTCTGGGAAACGAGTTGATGATATTATGGTCGTTGTCCAGGGTAACTGGGAATTTGGCGAAGGGGAGGATCATGTCAACCCTATTCCTAGACGGAGGGGCGAGCCAGGTGGCTGATTACCTTCTCACTTTTATTATTTGTTCATTTTTGTTATAAAGCCTCTTCTTTGAAATGTTATGGCTTGGCTTGTGCAGGGAACGATTTGAAGAAAGTCCTGTCTTCGACTGACGACGCCATTCTTTCGGATATCAAAGTTGCGCTCAAGTATTTCAGCCGTCGAAGTCTTCAGAAACAAGGGAGGGCGGCCCACGTTCTGCTTCGTTACGAACCGACATATACGACATTCTCGGTGACGGAAAATATCCCGGTTCCGAAGGGTGAAGATTCTCTTATCGCTCTTATTTTGTCCGACTTCAAAAACTTGAGGCAGGTTGGTTTTGAAGGGTCTGATTCAGAGCGGGATGTAGCTAATGTTACCGAATCAGATCAGTATGAAACCGAGTCTGACGAGGTATTGAATTCGGCCGATCCTCCATCCACTTCGGGCTGAGGGAATCTTTCACTTGATGGCGTTTTTCACGGCTTAGAGGATCTTCCCGCCGCAGGCCCCGAAGACATAGCCGAGTTAAGCCTGACAAAACTTGCCAGGAAGGCGAATGCGGAAAGGTTGGCCGCGCGACGATGAGCAGATGCCCTTCCATCTGAAGTACCACCTATCACCGAATCTCAACTCTCCCTGCCTATTAGCGAATTAGAGTCCTTGCGCGTTATTGAGGTGGAGACGGCAAAAAATTGGAATGCCGAATCTTCTTTGATCGTGCAGGCCACCCAAGAAGTTGAGGAAGAGGCAGAGAAACGCCCTCCTGAGTTTGAGGCTGGCTCAGAAGAACAAGGCGGCAAACGTCCTCAATTAGAGGGATCGAATGTGATCGTTCCTTTTGTCATTCAGCCGATGATAAAAAACATGCTGGTTTTTTCTGATGCTTCAGCGCTTAAAGATCCAGAAGTTGCATTCAGCTTGGCTACGTTCGTGTCGTTGCCGTCTGACAGGGAGGCTTTTTGGGTGGAATCAGATCTGAATGTGACAGCACTAGCCGCCTAATCGACACTTTTGGTACATATTCGGACTTTGCTTCACTTAATCCAAATACTGTTGAAGTTATGGTTTTAAATTCTTGTTTTGCAGACCGTTGGAAGGATAGCCGATATGGGCCGTCACCATCGCGACGCCGTCAAACAGATTGGTCGTTTACGAAAGAAAATTGAGTGCCAGAAGAGAAGGGCCGAGGTCAAAGCTTTGAGGGCGAACAAGGAAGCCTCAAGGGCTGAGGTCGAGGTGGAGAGGGCTCGTAGCATGGATCAATTGAGATCGGATGCAGAGAAGGAGGCGGACGCGAGCGAAGATGCGCTCAAATTGGCCCAGAAGGCGGTCTCCAAACTTGTCACGACCCAAACCCGCCCCTATGGGTTTAGCACCGTAACCGGCCAGTAATCCGTGATTACCGAAGGCCTGCTTAACAGTCAAACAATAATACAGAGTACAGGGGCTAGCGGAAGCCAAAACAGTAAATAGACAATGTCCAATAAGTTGTGACAGTCTGTATGCAAAAAGACTTGTCATATAGATTCACATTCAGAAACAAAACAATATGTACAATCATTCAAGACAGGGACTTAATCCCTATTAGGACAGTACAGTAACATTCAGTTTATACAGATTATAAGCAAAAAGGAAAAATCTAAAACTCCCCAAGCAGCCTCAGCTTGAACAGATCAGGAACCTCGAAGTGAGGCACAAAGGTTGGCTTGACAAAACTGGAGTTTACCCTGATGCTTCTAGTAACGGTCCGGTGTCTGTACACCTACATATATATATGAGCAGTGAGCTAAAACCCAGTGAATAACATAATGCGTAAAGAGGTTAAGAATGAATGTCCTTTCGATATTGAAAACAGTCAATTGATTCAGTGTATCAGTCATTCACTCATAACAGTCATATGTGGTACATCCATTAGCAGAACAGTACAGTAAACAGTAGGTCTTGAAAGACCGAACAGTCAATGATGGCCATCAGTAATGGTTCCAAATATGGGAACCGACAGAGATCTCTGTAACAGTAGCAGTAACAGTAACAGTAACAGTAGTTGCTAAGGATACCACAATATAGTTCAGAATAGAGGACAAACATTCATTCTGTTAACAGTAAACAGTTCAAAAAACAGTTCAATTGATCATTCAGAAAATATTCATTTTCGAACATATCTTTACAACATTGTTACTCACAGAGTTCTGGGCTACAGATAAGCTAGTACGCGTCTCCAGATACCAACCCTACACAGTTACAGAGTGAACACACACTAACCTACACAGTTGGGAAAATAATAACTTAATCCCTATCTTGACTCGGTGTGGTTCTACATCAATATCCTCATTAAGATGCCTTAAACTAGGCCTAAGAATGCCTAGAATGGAATGAGGATGCAAAGATGTACTTTAAAAATATTTTCAGAATTTTCAAAAAACAGAGGTCCCGCTCTAGCGTGTCTTTCCCCGCTCGAGCGGACATGCAAACAAAAGGGTACGCTCGAGCGTAAACTTTCCCGCTCGAGCGGACTGAAAACGTACTGGATGTGTGAAAATCACGTTCAATTGGGCGCTCGATACTCGCTCGAGCGTGCTCGAGCGGACTGTAAAACAGTGTGAAGTGCTGGATGCATGAATTTTACGCTGGAGCTCCAGTTACTCCGCTCGAGCGTGAGTCCAAAATCTGGAATTCTCAAATTTGAACCTCAAGCTCAAAACCAAGTTTCAATGTACCAAATTCGATCCTTTTGGGCTAATTTTCTGGAAAATACTTCAAAACCCATAGTATAACATGTTTCAAAGATCAATTTGAGAAATCAAAGCCCAAATTTAGTTCAATTAAATCCAATTTCAAACCAATTTTCATGAACATAACTCAAACGTGACATGCATGAGTTTAAACCAATTCAAAGCTTCAATTACATGCTCTAGTGAGCTAATTCTTCCAAAAATATGATGAAAACATGGTCCAATGCAAAAATATGGACATGCATGAGGAATTTCATGAACAATAACTTCAAAACTCAAGAATGGCAACATGCATGCATGATTTATGCTACAATTCAACATTTTAGGACCAATTCTAGGCTCAACTCTTCAATTTAGAATGAACCATGCAAAAACTAACTCAAAGACACAATCAAGAAGGTAAAGGCTCTACCTTAAGTCTTCAATTATAAGAAGGGAAGCTCAATTTGCCAATTATCTTCCAAAATCCCTAAGCCTCCTAGCAAAATAAGATGAATTCATTCTTCTAAGTCTCTCTCTCTCTCTCTACTTCGGTTTTTTACAAGGAAATGGTTGAGGGAAAAGTTGTCTCAAGAGTGTATGAGGTGGAAGTATACAAGTCCTAGAATTGCCCCACTAAGTGGCAAAGGTGCAAATAAGGCCAATTAGTGCAATTTATCAATATTTAATCTAATTTAATCATACCGAATCACATTTCAAATAAATATGCCATAAAATCACATAAATTATGATTAGCACATATCACTAATCAATTTCAGATTCGGCCGCCGATAAGGCCTTCAATTTGGAGTTTAAAGCATACTACATAAACATAAACAGATAATTTTAACAGTTAACAGATATGTATGCACTTAAATAGATACACTCAATCAATCAGTTTAGTGATTTCAGTTAATTCAGTCAATTATCATAATCATTCTCAGTTTAACAGTAATTAGTGGTTTATCAGTAAACAGTGGTGAGGGTTGTCACAAAACTGGAGGCTGAGTTGGCTGAAATGAAGGCGGCGAAGGAAACAGCCAACTCGGAGGCTTCCAAAGTATTCGAGGCCGGGAAAAATGCTGGACTCGCCGAGTATTTGGACCAAGTCCACAAGTTTGAAAATCGGGGATTCAAATATGGCTGGCACAAAGCCCTTGTTGCTGCTGAAGTTTCATTGATTATGCCAATACCATATGAGCAAGTGGATGTTGAGCCATTGGAGTCTGATTCTGATGACTGATTTGGGCGACTGACATAGTTTTTAGGATGTCGAATGTATTTTTACAATTTTTAATTTGGTATTTTTCATGTGTTGCTACAGTCATAGTTTTTTGCTAGGCATTTTCATGCAGGCTTGTAGCTTTTTGTTTAGTAATTTGCGTATATAAAATTTCATGAGTTGTGCTCAACTTGCTAAGGAAAATGTTGTTGATGAATGATATTGCTTTTAGTTATGGTTAGATCGGTTGCTTAGCTTAGGTATTTGGCCGACCAGATTAGTGAATCTGCCCTTGCCTTAGCCAGGGCGCGAGCTTGTGAAGCCGAATGGGCCTAACTCGTGGGCTGGCTGAGGCACAGATTGATCGGCGCTTGCGCTTGAAAACATGGCGGACCAGATTAGTAAATCTGCCCTTGCCTTAGCCAGGGCGCGAGCTTGCGAAGCCGAATTGGCCTAACTTGTGGGTTGGCTGAGGCACAGATTGATCGGCATTTGCGCTTGAAAACATGGCCGACCAGATTAGTAAATCTGCCCTTGCCTTAGCCAGGACGCGAGCTTGGGAAGCCGAATCTTGGGCAGCCGAATGGGCCTAACTCGTGGGCTGGATGAGGCGCAAATTGATCGGCATTTGCGTTTAAAAACATGGTGAACCAGATTAGTAAATCTGCCCTTGCCTTAGCCAGGGCGCGAGCTTGCGAAGCCGAATGGGCCTAACTCGTGGGCTGGCTGAGGCGCAGATTGATCGGTGCTTGCGCTTGAAAACATGGCGGACCAGATTAGTAAATCTGCCATTGCTTTAGCCAGGGTGCGAGCTTGCAAAGCCGAATGGGCCTAACTTGTGGGCTGACTGAGGCACAGATTGATCGGTGCTTGCGCTTGAAAACATGACCGACCAGATTAGTAAATCTGCCCTTGCTTTAGCCAGGGTGCGAGTTTGGAAAGCCGAATCTTGGGCAGCCGAATGGGCTTAACTCGTTGGCTGGACAATTGTCATCCGTCTTTTGACGTTTGGGATTACTGACGTTGCCTCGGGAGAGCTGCACACATTGAAGGATAAATAGGGCGGGTGCACGCCAGAGGCCCTACTTATTTCCATTCAGGCAACTTGGGAGGGACGAAGATTGGCTGAATTAGACGCCGCAATGAGTTGCAGTAGCGAGCCTATGCGTACGGGAAGAAGAACGTCCAAGGATCAGGAAACACAGCAACCCTTTAGTCGTCGAAGCAGATCGCCCCGAAAGGACAGGCAACAACGAGGAAATTTTCCGCGCCCGCGACCGAGAATCGAGCCCAATTCGACGCTACGACCGTTGAGTTTTGCGGTTTTTGTGAGGAATAGACCAATGACGGAGGCGGATTCTATCATTAAAGACCCAGGTGTGGCAGTCGAGTTCGCTCGATAGATCTTCCCGCCAGAAGTCCAACAATCGATGGTCGGATGTCAAGATTTTGAAGTATTTCGAGATGGCATACATGGGGCTGTGAAAGGACTATATACTACTTACGAAGTCGGCATGCGTCTGCGGGAAGCGCGACGTGAGAGTGAGAAAAAGGACGAAAGGAATCGCAGTCTTGAGATTCGCGTGGAAAAGGCTGAGCGTGAGCTTCGGGAGTTGAAGAATGTTCAAACGAGCGCGTCGGTGGCGGCCAGTCAATCTAAATTGGTCGTTGAGGAGAGAGTGACCCAACGGACCTCGGGTTATGAAAAGGGGTTTTAGGACGGCCTGAAGGTCGGGATAGAGAAGACTAAATGAGACCTTGCCGAGGAGGTCTGCCGATGTGAAAATCGTGGATTCAAGCACGGCTGGATCAAGGCCCTTCAAACCGAGAAAGCTCTCGAAGCCGTGGGCATTGATTCGGCTTCGCCCCTGTATCATCGTCACTACTTACCCTATTCCGATTTCGAAATTGAGAAGAGCGACGATGAGGGTGCCGAATAAATAGACTTTGGAACGCGAGAACAGACTTCGCACCGAACAAATAGAATTTCTTTTATTTTCAACGTTCGTATTTGGTCTTGAAATGTTATGTGCTTAATTAAACGTATTATTTCAACTTACTGGAAAGTTTTGTGTTGTGTGGTGCAAATGTTTAAACATACATTGACCGACTCGAATTAAGAACAATTCTCAGTGAATATTTATTCGGCCAGTGAAGTGGTCCGAATGCATCTCTCACAAAGGCTCCGAATCCGGAGACTATTTTGGCCAATCGTGATATCCACGAAGGGCGCTCCGAATTCGGAGTCTTAATCGGCCTTAAGAGGATTAATCGGCCCTAAGGTGTCATGCACCAAAAGGGGCTCCGAATCCGGAGACTTTATTTTGGCCAATCGTGATATCCACGAAGGGCGCTCCGAATCTGGAGTCTTAATCGGCCCTAAGGTGTCATACACCAAAAGGGGGCTTCGAATCTGGAGACTTTATTTTGGCCAATCGTGATATCCACGAAGGGCGCTCCGAATCTGGAGTCTTAATCGGCCCTAAGGTGTCATACACCAAAAGGGGGCTTCGAATCTGGAGACTTTATTTTGGCCAATCGTGATATCCACGAAGGGCGCTCCGAATCCGGAGACTTAATCGGCCCTAAGGTGTCATGCACCGAAAGGGGCTCCGAATTCGGAGACTTTAATTTGGCCAATCGTGATATGCACGAAGGGCGCTCCGAATCCGGAGACTTAATCGGCCCTAAGGTGTCATGCACAGAAAGGGGCTTCCAATCCGGAGACTTTAATTTGGCCAATCGTGATATCCACGAAGGGCACTCCGAATCCAGAGACTTTAATTTGGCCAATCGTGATATCCACGAAGGGCGCTCCGAATCCGGAGACTTAATCGGCCCTAAGGTGTCATGCACCAAAAGGGGCTCCGAATCCGGAGACTTTATTTTGGCCAATCGTGATATCCACGTAGGGCGCTCCGAGTCCGGAGTCTTAATCGGCCTTAAGGTGTCATGCACCAAAAGGGGGCTCCGAATCCGGAGACTTTATTTTGGCCAATCATGATATCCACGAAGGGCGCTCCGAATCCGGAGACTTAATCAGCCCTAAGGTGTCATGCACCGAAAGGGGCTTCGAATTCGGAGACTTTAATTTGGCCAGTCGTGATATCCACGAAGGGCGCTCCGAATCCGGAGACTTTAATTTGGCCAATCGTGATATCCACGAAGGGCGCTCCGAATCTGGAGACTTAATCGGCCCTAAGGTGTCATGCACCGAAAGGGGCTCCGAATCCGGAGACTTTAATTTGGCCAATCGTGATATCTACGAAGGGCGCTCTGAATCCGGAGACTTAATCGGCCCTAAGGTGTCATGCACCAAAAGGGGCTCCGAATCCGGAGACTTTAGTTTGGCCAATCGTGATATCCACGAAGGACGCTCCGAATCCGGATTCTTAATCGGCCCTAAGGTGTCATGCACCAAATAAGGGCTCCGAATCCGGAGACTTTATTTTGGCCAATCGTGATATCCACGAAGGGCGCTCCGAATCCAAAGACATAATCGGCCCTAAGGTGTCATGCATCGAAAGGGGCTCCGAATCCGGAGACTTTAATTTGGCCAATCGTGATATCCATGAAGGGTGCTCCGAATCCGAAGACTTAATCGGCCCTAAGGTGTCATGCACCAAAAGGGGCTCCGAATCCGGAGACTTTATTTTGGCCAATCGTGATATCCACGAAGGGCGCTCCGAATCCGGAGTCTTAATCGGCCCTAAGGTGTCATGCACCAAAAGGGGGCTCCGAATCTAGAGACTTTACTTTGGCCTTAGAAGGCTTAATCGGCCCTTAAAGGCTTGGGAGCGAGCTTGAGAAAACGAGAAGCTTTGTATTGCAACGGTGGAATATGTACAAGTATCATGCCCACAAGTCGGGTCAATGATAGAATTTACGTAAATGTGTTGAATTCCAAGGCCGTGGCAGGCTTCTTTGTCACGACCCAAACCCGGCCCTATGGGTTTAGTACCGTAACCGGCCAGTAATCCGAGATTACCGAAGGCCTGCAGAACAGTAATACAGTAAAACAGAGTACAGGGCCTGGCGGAAGCCAATACAGTAAAGAAACAATGCCCAATGAGCTGTGACGGTCTGTATGCCAAAAGATTTTTCATACATTCATACGTAAACAGTACAGAACAGTATGCACAATATTTACATTCATTCAAACTAGGGACTCAACCCTACACAACAGTACAGAAAACATTCAGTCTATACAGAACAGTAAGACAGTACAGAAGGGGGAATTGTAAAACACCCCTAAGCCTTAACACGATAGGCTCGGAACCTCGCAGTGAGGCACATAGGCTGGCTTGACAAAACTGGAGTCTAACCCACGCTCCTAGCTCCGGTCTGGTGGCTGAGCACCTACATATATATATAAACAGTGAGCTAAAGCCCAGTGAATAACATAATGCGTAAAGGGGTTATGAATGAAATGTCCTTACAGTAATGAAATCAGTTCATTAAACAATACTTCAGTCTTTCAGTCAGAACAGTTATTCAGTCATATGTGGTACATCCATTAGCATAGCAGTAAACAGTAGGTCTTAAAGACCGAACAGTAATGATGGCCATCAGTCAGTAAACAGTAGTGGTTCCACGAGGGAACCGACAGAGATCTCTGTAACAGTAACAGTAAACAGTAGGTGCTAAGGATGCCACAATACAGTTTAGAATATAGGACATACATTCATTCAGTAAACAGTATCAGTTCAGTAAACAGTTCAGTTCAGTATTCAGAAGATAATCATTTTGAACATATCTTTACACAATTGTTACTCACAGAGTTCGGGCTACAGTAAGCTAGAGCATGTCTCCCCAATCGCCAACCCTACACAGTTAACAGATTGAACACACTAAGCTACGCAGTTGGGAAATATAACAACTTAATCCCTAATGCCTCGGTGTGTTCTACCTCTATATCCTCAATAAGATGTCTTAAACTAGGCCTAAGAATGCCTAGGATGGGATGAGGATGCAAGGAGGCACACTAAAAAGCATTTTCAGAAAAACAGATTCCCGTTCGAGCGCAGGTTTCCCCGCTCGAGCGGTCATGCAGTAAAGGTACACGCTCGAGCGTAAACTTTCCCGTTCGAGCGTACTGTAAAAGTACTGGATGGGTGAAATCTCCGCTCGACGCCCGCTCGAGCTTGAGACATGACTCCACTCGAGCGCCCGATCCTCCGCTCGAGCGGACTGTAAAACAGTGCAGAGAGATGTTGGATGCTCGAATTCCACGCTCGAGCGGAACTTCCCCCGGTCGAGCGGAAGTGCGAAATCTTGAAAACCCAGATTGCACCTCCAAGCTCAAACTCAAGTTTAAATGCATCAAAACCGATCCTCTTGGGCTCATTTTCTGGAAAACTCTTGTAAACACATGGAATAACATGATTCAAAGCTCAATTTTGAGAAATCAAGGCCCAAGGGTGGTTAATTCAAACCCAATTTCAAGAACAATATGAACTTGCAAACATGCATGAATTCAAATCATTTTGAAGCTTCAATTTGATGCTCTCAGGAGCCAATTCTTTTCAAAACATGGTGAAATCATGGACTTAAACATGATTATGAACATGTATGTAACCTTTTGCCATGAAAACAACTCAAACATCTACAATACAAACATGCATGCATGAAATGAGCTTCAAATCAACAACAATGAACCAAAATATGACTTAGTTCTACAATGAAGCATGACTCATGCAAGAACTAGCTCAATGGCAACAATAAGAAGGTGAGTTTCCTACCTTAGTCTTGTATTCAAGGTTTAGGGGCTCAAATGTGAAATCTACACTTCAATCCAAGCAATTCTTCAAGATGAATTCCAAGTTCTCTCACTCTCTCCCTCTCTTGGTCGGCTAGAGCAAGAAAATGGCTGAGCAAAATGTTGCCTAAGTGTATATTGAGGCTCAAATATGTTATATTGAGTGGGCCACTAAGGGTGGCAAAATGGTAATTAAGTCCAACTCTTTAATTAGCTTAATTTAATCTAATTTAATCATACCTAATCAGTTTTCAGGTAAATACACCATAAAATCACATTAATTATGACGGTCATAAAACATTAATCAATTCCGGATTCGGCCGCCGATAGGGCCTTCAATTAGCAGTCTAAACATATAAGCATGAACAGATAATCATACAGTCAAACAGATAGAATGCAATTTAACTAACATATACTCAATCAATTCGGTTTCCAATTTCAGTCAGTCAGTTCAGTACTTTTAATCAGTCCAATTATCAGTCATAATCAATTCAGTTTAACGGTAATCGATGGTTATCGGCAATCAATCAGTCATTAATCGGTAAACAGTATGAGGGTTGTTACATTCTTCCTGACATGTCTGAGAGCCGGTATGCCCATGTTCCTACGATGGATTCTATCCGATAGGGGCCGTCCCAGTTTGGACCCAATTTTCCATCGGCCGGTCTCCGGTCGGCTGGAAGTACCTTCTTTAGGACCAACTTTCCTGGCGTGTATCGGCGCAACTGAACTCGCTGATTATACGGCTTGGCAAGCTGCTACTGATACCGTGCCATGGATGCCAGGGTGCGGTCTCTTCGTTCTTCGATTAGAATCAGATCCAGGGCAAGCATCATGTCGTTTTGGCCCGTATAAAAAACTTGTGATTTCAGAGTTGGGAGGCCGATTTCCAGGGGTAAGATTGCCTGGGTTCCAAAGTATAGAGCAAACGACGTTTCTCTAGTGGATCTCCTCGGCGTAGTACGATGAGCCCACAATACACTCGGTAATTCTTTGACCCATTTGCCTTTAGCTTTTTCCATCCTCTTTTTGATGCCGTCCAAGATGGATTTGTTAGAGGCTTCGGCTTGACCATTGCTTTGGGGGTAGGCTGGTGTAGAGAAGTAAGGCCGAATGCCATATTTGCTGCATAACTCTCGATATACGCCACAATCGAACTAGGTGCCATTGTCTGAGATGAGAGCTCTCGGAATGCCGAATCGTGTTATGATGTTTCTCCATACAAAACGTTTAATGTCGACATGTCGTATATGTGTTAAAGCCTCCGCTTCGACCCATTTTGTGAAGTAATCTGTCGCGACGATTAAGAATCGTTTGTTCCCTGGGGCCCTCGGCAATGGTCCTACGATATCAAGTCCCCACTGAGAAAATGGCCAGGGACTGGTGATAGAGTTCAACCCTTCAGTAGGCAGATGGGTTAATGGGGAGAACTTTTGGCACTGTTCGCATTTTTTTACATAACTCTCCGCGTCAGCTCTCATTGTCGGCCAATAATACCCCTGTGTTATCGCTCGATGGGCCAGGGAGCGTCCACCAGAATGGGCACCACAACTGCCCTCATGTATCTCTGTCAAAAGCTCCTCCACTTTGTCGGGGTGCACGCATTCCAAATATGGACCAGAGAGGGACTTTTTATAAAGCCCTCCTTGCGGATCCAGATAGTATCGCAGGGCTTTATTTCGCAGCTTGTTTACTTCTTTTTTGTCCTCTGGGAGTTGTTTAGAAGAGAGGAATGCAGCAATGGGGTCCATCCAGCTTGGTGCGGATTCTATAACGTTGACATGGATTTCCTCCGAAGGTCCAATACTCGGCTCTCGGATAAAACCTACTTCGATGGTCCATTTGATCTCAGAATTGATGGCGGAGGCTAGGTACGCCAAGGCATCCGCGTGTGTGTTTTGGTCGCGTGTTATTTGGTTCAGTTCGTGATGGTCAAATTTTGCCAGCAAGGAATTGGCCATTTTCATGTAGGTCGCCATACGATCGTTTCTTGCCGCGTACTCTCCCTTTAGCTGACTGATTACTAATTTTGAATCACAAAACACAAGCAGACGCCAAGCGCCGAGAATGTACGCATTCCGCAGACCGGCTAGAAGGGCTTCGTATTCGGCTTCGTTATTTGATGCTTCGAAGCCAAGCTTGATGGCCTGCTCAATTACTGCGCCGTATGGAGACATGATTACAACTCCGGCGCCGCTACCCCTTTGGTTAGCCAATCTATCACAGTATAATTGCCAAATATCCCCGACATAAATTCTCCAGTTCGGCTTTAGTCGAACTTCAGCCTTTGGTCGAACTTCGTCAGGTTTGAGGTTGGCAAGCTCGCCAGTGAATTCGGCAACAAAGTCGGCCAACACCTGCCCCTTGATTGCGGTTTTAGGTAAAAAATAAATGTCGTATTGGCCGAGTTCAAGAGCCCATTTTGAAACACGTCCTGATGCTTCTGCACTCCGTAGTACTGATCGGAGGGGATAATCTGTTAGCACCCCAATGCTATGTCCCTAGAAGTAATGCATCAGTTTTCTTGCCGCCATGCTTAGGGCTAAGATGAGTTTTTCCAGCGGAAGGTAGCGTGTTTCGGCGTCAACCATTGCCTTGCTCACATAATACACTGGCCGTTGCTCCCCCTCCTCCTCTTTTAGCAGTACGGCGCTGACGGCCCTATCAGAAACTGCTAGATATAGAATGAGCGGGTCACCAGCGGCAGGTGTTGTCAAGAGAGGTACTGAGCGGAGGTAGGTCTTGAGTCCGTTGAAAGCTATTTCACATTCGGCGGACCATTCAAAAGCCTTACCCTGCCGTAGTGTCTGAAAGAATTGTCGACAGCGATCTGTAGACCGGCTGATGAACCTGTTGAGTGCAGCGGCCATCCCCATCAACTTTTGGACTTCTTTTACTGAACGGGGGGAGCTGAGTTCCAAGATTACTGTGACTTGCCTCAGGTTGGCTTCGATTCCTCGGTGATTGACGATGTAACCCAGGAATGTGCCAGAGCCGATTCCGAACGCACACTTGGAAGCGTTCAGTTTCATTCTGTATTTGCGTAAGATGTTGAATGTCTTTTCTAGATCGGCTATATGATTCTGTTCTTCTTTGGACTTGGCCACCATATTGTTGATGTATACTTTCATAGTGTGGCCAAGTTGCTCTTTGAACATGGCGGTGACCAGTCTTTGGTAGGTTGCCCTGCATTCTTTAGCTCAAAAGGCATAACTTTGTAGTAGTAGGTTCCTTTTGGGGTGAGGAATGTAGTTTTGTCCTGGTCATCTGGATGCATGACGATTTGATGGTAGCCTCTGTAAGCATCGAGGAAGCTCATGCGTTGATGGCGTGCCGTCGTATCGACAAGCTGGTCGATTCTGGGTAGAGGAAAACAGTCTTTGGGGCAAGCTTTGTTCAGATCCGTGAAATCGAGGCACACTCACCAAGTCTCATTTTTCTTCTTCACCACCACTATATTGGAGAGCCACGTAGGGTAAATGACTTCTCTAATTGCCCTGGCGTCAAGCAGTCTGTCTACCTCCTCAACAACGGCGGCAGTATGCTCCGCGGCTGACCGCCGGCCTTTCTGAATGATCGGCTTACATTTGGGATCGAAATTCAGATGGTGCTGTGAAACTGACGGGTCTATTCCTGGTATTTCGTACGGAGTCCACGTAAAGACGTCGAGGTTGTTGAGCAAGAAAGAGATCAGCTGCTGCCTGTCGGCCTGATTCAGAGAAGCGCCGATCATGAAGAACTTTTCTAGGCTTCCATCGATGTCAACTCGGTCTAAACCTTCCGTGGCCTTCTCATTTGGATGCCGCCCAACGTCATCAAGGATCTCCCGATTTGGCACCTCAATGGAGTTTACTTGCAGTTCCTTTGGCATTTTGGCGGCAAGGAGATAACATGCTTGTGCCAATTTCTGGGAGCCGCGGATGTGCTCAATGCTGTGTTCTGTTGGGAAACGTAGCAGTTGATGATAGGTGCTTGGGACGGCCTGCAAGGTATGCAACCACGATCACCCTACGATGAGATTGTACGGCGATGGCAGCCTGACGACCAAGAATTCCACATCCACCATTCTGGAACCTGCTCGAACGGGTAAGCTGATCTTTCCCAATGGGTACTCTGGATTGGCATTGAAGCCGAATAGTGGATAAGGAGCCGGAGTCAGGTCTGACTCGTTGAATCCGAGTTTGATGAAGGTTTTATAATACATAACCTCCGAAGTATTGCCCTGGTCGATAAGAATGCGTTCGACAGTGAACCGGTTTACGCGTAGCTCAATAACCAATGGATCGATGTGAGGGAGTGTTAAGCCGATCAAATCAGAGTCGTCAAAGGTGATATTTGGTGTTTCTCGGAGCCGCTTTGCTGGCGTGAGTTGCTGTTGGGGGCCTGGATATGATTGGATCGTATGCACGGCCGGGGCTGCTGGCAGGCTGTATATCATGTGGACGGTGTCAAGCGGAAATGCATCCTTCAGAAGGGTAGGTGTTTTGATCGCACTCCGCCGGACGCATTATTAGAGACGTTTGTCCTTTGCCAACTCCTCAAGATGATCTGTTGAGGCGTAGTGGCCGTCAGTTTCTTACTGTCGGGCTCGAGATCGTCGATCATCTGCCCTCGGGGGTCGCTCAGAAGCCTGGCGCACTGTTTGTTTGGATTTTGCTATTTTCGAGGCCAGATCGCGACGAAGGCGTTCGTTTTCAGCGATGATGTTGTCCAACCTCTGTTTGGTTTGCCTAGCTTGTGCCATGGTCGCTTGTATTGTCTTTTGCGTTGGGTTTGAAAATGAGCAGAGGTCCAAGCAAGTCTTGCTACGATGGTTTTTGGTCCAAGCGAGTTTGCTGGAGTGAGGTCATCTCTTTGTGTGGTCTCGTCAGTGGCTATCGGAGGATCTTCAGTCACGCCTGCCATGGATGTATTTGAGTATTCCCACAGACGGCGCCAATTGTAGGGAAGTGGTTTGGAAATACTCTTCAGATCCTGGGAGAAGCTAGTGATCCTCAGCTAGTCACCTGAAAAGATACAAACACTCCGGTCGGGGGTGCCGGAATTAGTACTCCGACGGACAAGTCAGTTCAGACACTTAGGATAGCTTGTTTACTAGGTTAAGTGAAGTGATTCTCACATACCTTTCTAAATCTGTGGTTCTTGTATTTATACTTGCTTTTTGGGCCTCGGGGCCTGAACCTACTTTTATCCCATTCCCCTTTTATTTATTCGGAGCTACTGATCTCCGGCTATTCGGCCTTCCTAATGTATTCGGCATCCTAGTCACGTAATATGGAGCCGAATAATATCTGATTTCTGGGGTACGCACCTTCCGACTCTTCTATTTATTCGGCTCCCACAAGCACTCTGACGGACAAGTCAGTTCAGACACTTAGGATAACTTATTTACTAAGTTAAGTGAAGTGATTCTTACATACATTTCTCAATCCATTATTCTTGTATTTATACCTGTTCCTTTTGATCCTCGGGGTCAGGGCTTACTTTTTAATCATTGTCCTTTCTCTTATTCGGCTCTAAGGATCTACACTTATTCGGCACATATATTATATTCGGCTTCCCATTCTCGTAGGATACAGCCAATTAATATCAGTCTTCTAAGGTACGCACCTTCTGATTTTGCCATTATTCGGCTCCCACATTATCCTTAGCAGGGTACCCCACAAGAAACTCAATCAAACATCTTATGAATTATGAAAAGGTCGATGACCTACTTATAATTACCTCAAAGTGTAGGGAGGTGTTTGGCTAAGGTTGCAGTCCCTAGTCCCAAAACGACTAAGATAGGACCAAAAACTATTGATTGTGCGTTCATTGATTATGCAAATAATAGTAGTGCATATAGATTTTTAGTTCATAGATCTGAAAATCTTGATATGCATATAAACACTACTATTGAGTCAAAGAATGCATCGTTGTTTGAACATATTTTTCCTAGTAAGGAAACTGAAGAGAAAAGTTCAAATAAAAAAAATTTTGATACTGCTATGGGTAGTAGTAAAGACCACAATGATAATGAATCAGATGAACCTAGATATAGCAAGAGGACTAGGATCTGTAAATCATTTGGTCTAGATTTTCTGACATACCTGTTAGAAAATGAGCCTCAAAATTTCAAGGAAGCAATGTTAAGTCCTGAAGCTCCATTGTGGAGAAAGGCTGTGAATAGTAAAATTGAATCAATACTGCAAAATCATACTTAGAAACTGGTGGATCTTTCACCAGGATCTAAACCTCTTAGATATAAGTGGATATTCAAGAGAAAAATGAAGCAGCTGGTTCAATAGATAAATACAAGGCTAGAGTTGTTATTAAGGGATATAGGCAGAAGGAAGGCCTTGATTACTCTAACACCTATTCACCGATGACAATAATAACATCTATTCGCATGTTGATTGCGATTGCAGCTTTGTATAATCTGGGAATACACCAAATGGATCTTAAAACAACTTTTTTTAATGGTGAGTTAGATGAGGAAAGCTATATGGAACAACCGAAAGGGTTTCAAGTTCTTAGCCACGAGAAAAAGGTTTGTAAACTTGTCAAATCCCTTTATGGATTAAAACAAGTTTTGAAATAATGACATGAAAAATTTGATCACGCTATGCTTTCGGATGGTTTTAAAATAAACAAATGTGACAAATACGTCTATGTTAAAAGCACAGACAAATGCTATGTCATAGTTTGTCTTTATATGGATGACATGCTCATTATTGGAAGCAATAATGACATGATTAAACCCACAAAGAAAATGTTGAACAAAAAGTTTGACATGAAAGATATGGGAGTAGCAGATGTAATCCTTGGAATAAAGATTATTAGAACATTTGAAGGATATACTTTATCTCAGTCTCACTATGTTGAGAAGATTCTGGAGAAATCTGGAAAGCATGGCGACTGTCCTGCTAAAACACCTGTTGACATTAGTCTTCATCTGTCAAAAAATACAGGAGCAAGCATATCACAATTAGAGTACTCTCGGATAATCAGAAGCTTGATGTACTTAATGAATTGCACTAGGCCAGATTTAGCCTATGTTGTAAGCAAATTGAGTAGGTACACAAGTAATCCAGGATCCGATCATTGGAAAGCGATAATTAGGGTACTTAGGTAGGTAAGACATACCCAGAATTATGGCTTATATTATACCAAATATCCAGCAGTACTCGAGGGATACATCGATGCAAATTGGATGTCGGATACTAAAAACTCAAAATCCACTAGTGAATATGTCTTTACCTTGGGAGGTGCTGCAGTCTCTTGGAAATCCTTCAAGCAGACATGCATATCAAGGTCGACAATGGAATCTGAGTTTATCGCATTAGATAAAACAAGAGAAGAAATAGAATGACTTTGTAATTTCTTCGAAGACATTCCAATGTGGCTTAAACATGTGCTAGCTATATGCATTCACTGTGATAGTGAAGCAGCAATAGGACGGGCACATATGTATAACGGTAAGTCTCGACACATTCGTCAAAGACATAATACCGTTAGGCATTTTCTCTCACATGGAATAATTTTCATAGAATATGTAAAGTCAAAGGAGAATATTGCGGATCCATTGACTAAAGGGCTAGTCAGAGAGCAAGTGTACCATTTATCGAGGGGAATGAGATTAAAACCTATTACTTAAAAGTCGCCATAATGGCAACCCAACCTAGTTGACTAGAGATCCCAAAATCTAGTTTCAAAGGGACAACCGAATTATGAATGACTTCATGCATCACTAAGGGGGTTTACTCCTACCCATTTCTATGATAAGAAGAGTGACACTTACAACGTTAGCAGGATAAGCTTTGTTTTTAATGATTTTTAAAGCTTGAACATCCAAGTGGGGTATAGCAAGATACTCTTAATAAGAAATCACCTCTATGAGTGTGAACTGGGCCGGTTCTGTAAGAATTAAGAAGGCTAAATTCTCTAGAGCACTTATGAATTACCAGGCGTTGTTCAGGGCCAAAATGAGCACAATCGTAAGAACCAAATCGTGTCTGTGGATACACTATGTGTAGTCTATTGTCTTGGCTCACACAAACAGCTGAACAGTTCAAGGTATCGTGTCCACTGGTTAACCAGTAAGTCCGATAGGCTTTCACAGAGGAGGTTCAAAGCCAAAAGCTACCTATCTCGATGTGGTGTATCTTCTTAATGTACTATTTTTTTGTCTGCATCTTGTTGCATGTCCGTTATCGTGAATTCCATTCATGTGGGGGATTGTTGGAAAATGACTTTTGTATAACCTTATTTTTTGTTAACTTTGAGTATTAATTAAGGTGGGACCCAAGCGTTATTTTAACGTTTTTAATTGGGTTCATGTTTAATGCCGTGTAATGAATAAATTCATGTATTTGGTGCTCAAAACCATTTCTGGATGAATGAGAATTCAACGCGCGTTTTCAGGTTTGTGGAACTAGTTTTTTGGTGGGTTTCCTACACATTTGTGAAATGTGCTTGTCCCATATTGGAAAGACTTGAGGTTTTGAATGAGTTTATATACCTTAGTTTGGGATACTTGGATGGGCTCCAAGGGGTATCTAAGTTTGTATAAAGGTGGGGTTATGAATGAAGTGGACTAGACCCATTGGACCCAAAATTAAAACCACACGTGCACGCTGCCGCCGTCTGTCCGGTCGGTCGAGCAGGTTGGGCTTGGGCGCAGGTGCGTGGTTAGGTTGGGCTTCTCCGGCCTAATACTTATCTTTTTGGGCCAAAAATAATTTTGGTCCAAATTTTTTCTTACTCAAACAGGTTTGAACCTGTTGAATCCTTTCCCGAATAGATCTGGAACTGTCTAAACAGTTCAAACAGATTTTCTATTTGTTGAAATTTGTCCGAACAGTTGCCTATCTGTTGGTACCTGTTCAAACAGCCACCATTTTGCTATATAAAGTCTACTTCCAGTAATTCATTTCATTCAATTTTCCATCAAAATTTCGTCATTCTTCTCTGTGTTTCTCTGTATCTTTTCTGCATTTATTTTTTAGGAAAAGAAAGAGAAAGTGTTATAATATATTTTGGTTCGCAAGACTTGGTTTTGTAGTGCTGCAAAATTCAAGTGTTAGTCGTTGCATTCTGGGAAGTAGATGCCGTTACAACTCGAAGTATCGAAGCGAGAACGAAATCTACTTTAAGGAGATTGTATCTAACACAAGTCTCGACATTATTTTCTGTAAGCTTTTAATTCAAAAAATAATTTATATAATTATTTTAACAAAGACCATATCGTTTTGACTAAAATGCTTAAATTTTGAACTTATCGTTTTCGAACTTTTTCTGTTGTGTTATACACTTGATTGAGAGTACCTCTGAAGATAAGTAAGAGTGAATGAGTGAGGGTACAATAATTTTTCATAAAAGTTCTCCTTAATGCTGATCGGGAAAAAAATATTAAAAAAAAAAAAAAAAAAAAAGGTGAAAAAGAGGATAAAAAAACAACATTATGATCAAGCCATGTATAGTTAATAAAATCCAAATTCAAAATTGAGGACAGCTCTAATTTTCTTCTGAAATACTCTGTTTCTCACTTTATTCCCAAATGGACAAAAGAATTTATTAACTCGACACCTAACATTGTCCTGTGTGCAGTTAGTTATAAGGGGAGAAGACTAAAATAAATAGAAATGATATTGTTGAAAAAGCATTAATAAAATTGAAATGCTTTTCCAGCATGACACTATTTCCACCCCTAATCCATTAATATATGATTTTCCAATATATAATATGTTCATGTGGTGTCAAAAATTTACATTCCGAAACTCAATATGCTTATTGAACAAACGATAAACATATATAAAAGCACACAAACACATCCTCTAAGGTCATGTTTGTTTGGATGGACATGAGCTTGTGATTGGACTAATAGTCCAATAAAATTATTAATCCGATATGTGGTTAAACAATTAAACTACAGACTAATTATTTTAAACTTGACTATTAGTTAAGATATGATACATAATCCAACGGATTCGTAGTCCTAGGACTATTAGTCATGGGAATGCTAATCCAGTCCGTCCAAACAAACATGGCCTAAGTGTGTTTGATTGGACAGACTGAATAAGGGGTGATTAGAATCTATCGGACTTGAATCTTGGGATTGTGAATCTCCCGGACTATTTGGTTGGATTAGATATGTATTTGTTTTCTCATTAGATTAGATGTTTGGAAATGACTATGTTTAGTTGGACGGACTGGATATGATAAATGAGTAAAAGACTATTTTACCATTTTTCAATTGTTTACTAAGTAATAGCAATATTAAACATATCTTTAATATTTTAATTATTTTTAGCTAGATTAAATAAAAATTTATTTTATTTTATTTTTTACATAATAAAATAAATAAAATATTAATAAAAATATATGTTATTTTTTTAATTAAAATTTTAAATAATTTTTTTTAAAAATAATAATTAAACAATGAAATTAAATAAAACATCTATTAAAATTTTAAAATAAAACATCAATAAAATATCTATAAAAAATTATTTAAAAAAAATTAAATAAATAAACATCAATAAAAAATTAAATAAAATTATTTTATTTTTAAATTGAGACATTTAAATTTTATTGAATTTTATTAAATATAATATATAATTAAATAGTAGAGGGTCAAAATGGTCATTTTACTACCTAATCCCAACGGTAAACAGTCCCTCTAAAATTGTCCCACACTTCCCCTTGGGATGGTATAATTCTCATATGGAGGATAAGGAGTCCGGACAGACTAAAAAAATAAAACAAACGATGGATTACTCACTCCTTCAGATAAACAATTCGAACAGTAAATAATCTCGCGTTAATCCCCTAATCAAACACACTCTAAGAGCCTCTCCAGTGCGATCGTTAAGGATTCATTGCGTTTGGTGTGCAAAATGTAGCTATTAGCCAATGCAGTAAGACTCGATGCTCCCTAGTCCATTAACTAAAGCGAGGGACTTGATAACTGAGTTTTACCATAACACGCATTTAACACCTCTATTGGAATACTTGTTTTAAATTAACAAATACTTAACATAAAAAAAGAATCCCTTGCCACTTTCATCTCTTTTTATTGGTATATAACGCACTTTCTTTTAACACATAATTAGCACATAACCCATTTGAGAAAAACACTCAGAAATTGCTTTCAGATTTTAGAAATTCCACACTACTGTAATTGTGCGAGTAAAGTGCCACCTTTTGTCAGATAAGAATCATTGACAATGCTCAATCAACACTTAATAATTAAGATAGTATTTGTCATCACAACTCATGTCATATTTATGAGCATTAGATTAAAAAAAAAAAAAAAAACAGCCGGTTCAAATTATTCTTTTATTAATTAAGGGAATAACAAACAAGAATACTACATATGGATAATTTTTTGCTGTGATGCTTTTAGTTGTATTGTTTATTTTTTATTTTTTATTTTTCTATTATTATTAGGCTTTATCTTAAGTTATGATTAGTTGTTTCTTTTCATTATGGGAACTCTTTAAGCAGAACTCTTTAAGCTTGTTGGTCAATGAATACCTTATCCACAAAACTCAGACCTAATGTGAGACAAATGTAAAAAAAAAACACAAATCTGAGATCTGTATCACTAGCTTCATGACACTTTATCCTAAATCTCTCTATATCATATGATGGCTACAAATACAATTGTTCGATTAATTAATAGAAATTTATGTATAAATATCAAGAAGTACAATGATTTGGACAGTCAAGAGTTAATTACACTAAGATCCGATTAACTATTAATGAATATTATTTGCCCCTCTCATCTATGAACTAGCACATATACACCCTCAATTATCAAAACTGTTCAATTGGTGGAATATATAGAATGAGAGCTCTAATTGGGCCATCATAGGCATTTTTTATGTGCAAGAATCTTAGAGGCCGAGGGATATGGGGCTTGCCTACCCAAAAGCCGAATCTTGCTTTAACTTTCTCTTAGGCCTTTGTCGACTGATAGCTATGAGGCCCATGAAGAATAATAATGTCCTTCACAAAAAAAAAAAAAACTAACCATGAACTGTAAATAATCCCCAAAAAGACAATTAATAATGATGATAATAAGAGACTCTTAGATTGTGATCATATTGATAGAGGCATCTCTTCGTATTACTATTCCCTATATTTTTTTATTTTGTATTTTGTGGTCGTCACTCTGAGTCCAAATGATGATTTGAACCGATCATTTTATAAACTTGATAGTAATAACTGTCTTCGTAAAAAATTAGTTTCATCGGATATCATGAATAAATTATATTTTCTCTTCAACAAACAATTTAAGCTTAATTTTATATTATATAAATATATGTATATGTACGGGGAGGAAATAATTCTCCTCGTATAATCCTGTTGACCAAGTCCACGCTCCTCCGTACGACGTCGCTTTGTCACCTGAAAACACAAACGTGAGCTAGCCGGCGGGTGTGTGCCGGAAACCTCTTCGATGCCTAAGTCAGTAAGCTTGACAAATAGACAAAGTTTTATGTTCTCAAAAAGGTTGTGTTCAATTACCTCCTCCAAGGTGATGCTTGTGAGCTTTTATAAGTTTCCCGTGGCACAATCCTAGTAGGACTTGTACTTCTCCATGCAGAGTCCTCCTAGGATTCATTCTCCTAAGGATAATGCTTATCCTTTTGCACCCTCCCCCACTGCTTAAACCAAGTGGGATGGTTTTCTTTATGGCCGAACTTCCATTTGACCAAAGTAAAATTGGCTATACCGAGCCACATAGGGCCGAACTATCCTTAGCTCGGTCTTCTCCTCTAACTCCTTACTTCGGCTGCCCTGTTCAACCTTGGTGTGCTTAGATCAAACTTCCAAGTAACAAGTTCTGACCGACTTAACCATTGTAAGTCACGACTGGACTAATTCCGAAACCGGCCTTCCCAGAACATACAGCGACCGGACTAACTCTGAGACCGGCCTAACTCCGAGTTGCCTCCGGACCGGAGTAGCTTTACTCTTCCTTGGGCCGACGCAACTATCTCTGCTTGAGCCGGAGTAATCACACCTCCTTGGGCCGGAGTAACTTTGCCGGAGTAATCTTGCTCTCCTGGGCCGGAGTATCCTTTACGGCCTTTTTTTACTCAGTCCTTCGCGTTTTGGGCCTCAAAGCCCAACTCGCAGCTCGGCCCAATTTTTCCCAAAAATTACCCTCTCAGTATATATTTTTTATTTCATCCATTTATTTCATGCAGAGCCTTTTTTTTGTGAGTTATCTTATCTACAATCAAATCATATCCTAATACCCAAATATGCAGTTAGGATTTGCAGCATGTTAATATATGCAAGTATGAGAGAGTGGGTAAGAGAATAAAAGAATCAAACACAAAAAGGAAGGATACAGTGGTCCAGTCACATGTCCTTTGTTGAATTCTAGCTTATCCCACAGACATCCTGTGAGACATCTTGTGAGGTAATCATTAATATTTCAGGGAATTACTGGAATGAAAGCAACTCATCATTCAGCTAGAGTCAACCGCCAATGTAATATCATATTCATTCATACAATAATAATCCTATATCCAAAGCAAAAAATTTTGACAATTTATCTCACTCCCCTGAGGAGGAGGGATAAAATTTGCTTCTTCTGCTCCCGTTCCTATTATTTAAAAAAAATATTATTATCACATCAGTAAAAATAAATTTTATGTCAAAAAATCTCTTTGTAGGTTATTTTTCTTTTTTCTTTTGGTAGAATAATTTTAGTTTAGATTAACTGGGAACAACCTCCCAATTCACCACATTTAATCAATCTGATGGTGTGTGTGAATTGTGAACTAGCTACCTTTTTCCCACTGGGGGAGTCCATGGTCACCATCCCTAGGCAAGAAGAGCTATGGCTGTTTAGGGGAATGAAAGTGTGTTGGCCCTTTCAACTACAATGACAAGTCATACGGCTCAATCCTGAATGTCTGTGTGTGTGGTGTGGGGGTGCATTTTGAGTTTCACATTCAGTATCAGGTGATTGTTCATTTATTCACCTCTGGTAAAGTCCTGAGTTTGGTAGAAATAAAAAGGATTGGGCTTCCGTCCATTTCAGTAATTGAACTAGAGCGGGTTCAATAAAGGAGTTGTGGGCTCATTTCGGTGTTTCAGTAATTGAACTAGAGCGGGTTCAATAAAGGAGTTGTGGGCTCACTTCGGTATCATCTCAACGATCCAAAATGGCAGACGGTGAATGATTCAGATCACCAAATTGGATTGGGATAGACCCACAACCCCTAAACTGAACCCTCTAATCCAATGGCAACCCCTTTCTTTTCTTTTCCTTTGAAGGGGAATTGAATAAGAATAGAGGTGTTACCATTTTACCAGGGGACTGTAGTGTGTGGACCACTGCACCATTCTTAAATTGTTGGCTCTTTCTCCGCAAGAATCTTTGCAGGTTTATGTTTCTTTCTTTCACTCAAATGGGTGCATTCACAATGGGTACTAAAACAACTCAACTTTGGACCCATGCATGCATATTAAAGGCAATTTGAAAAAGAGTGTGAGATTGGATTTCTCACTTACAAACTCTCACTTACTTTCTACATTATTGAGTTCCTGATTTAGTATTCCCTCCTAGTCATCATTCATGTCAACTTAATGCATTATTCAAGGCAATTAAATGATTCACCTTCTTGTGTATCCCCCACTACTAGTACATGTTATTTTTGGAGCAATTTTGTGGTGCTTTCTCTAGAATTAGAATATTAACATCTTTGAATAATTACTATAACCTTTATTTTTTTGAGCTGCAAAATTATGCAAGCACTAGACATATTGCACTAGACTGGGTGATCTTTTGTTACAAGACAAGTGTCAAAGCTTGAATGTGGAAGGTAAGGATTAATTGGTGCGCACTCTTGGCCTGCTTTGGCTACTTCAACAAACCAGTAAAATCATCAAAGTTGGTTAATTAACCGACCAAGATTTGCTGGATTATTGTTTAGTTTTGGATAGCAAAGAGTTACATACGTTTGGCATATGTGGATGATATTAACAACCTGCCAAACACCAAACTTTGACATATAACAACTTGCTTCATAATTTATATTCTAATGTACCCTTTTTTGCCCCAGGCCTGCAGAAACTGGGACCCCAATTCAAGGACACATGAAGACATAGATATTACATTTTTTTGTATGTAATGAATCTATCATAATTAGATTGAGAAAAAAAGATTAAAAGCAAGAAAAAGGTCTCAAAAAGGAAAGAGAATGTTATATTTTTGTATAATTGTTATATGCTAGCTGCTGTTGTGTATTCCACACTCTCACATACGTGCGATGTATGCAGTTATGAAGTTGACATTTATGTGAGGAAAAAAAGCCTAAAATTACAAACACCAATCACAAAATTATTATGTGAGAGAGAAGAATATATTGTTATGAAAAATGCTTGGGAGTACTAGTTAGTGCTCCCACTAATTAGGTGGTAGTGAGTCCCGCCATTAATGATGTGATGTTTTGGTCTTAGAGTTGTATTTTTTTTTTTTTTTACTTTTTTAATGTATTAGTGTTATTAGTGGTGGTGTTTTTAGTGGGATGAATCATTGTTGATATTGTTATATAGCCTCCATTTGGGGAGTGGGTTGGCTTTTTGGTTTTTTTGGTTATTTTAGCCTGGGCTAAAAAGTTTGATTTGGGAAAATTTTTTTTGACTTTTTGACTTTTTTGACTTTTTTTATGAGAAAAGAATGTAATGGTTATAGGTTAAATGTGATATTTCATTTTTTGTTACTAAAATAACCTCTTTTATTTTTTATGATTAAAATAACTAAAAAAATCCCATTTAACTCTTGCCAAACGGAGCCATAATGTACTTGTTACACAAAATAAAAAGTACTCTACAAGTAAAGGACTTAATCAATATGTACTATGGTTAGGCATGGTATAGGCATGTGCATGGGATGAGGCTTGTTAGCACCATCATAATAGGGATGGTATGGATATGGACATGAGATGTGACTAATTTTTTTTTATTGGTAAATAAAAATTTGATTAACAACATGAAATTAAAGATATAGGAAGATGACATGTATCAAAAGAAATTTAAAAAGTACAAATTATCCTTACTACTGTTACTTGTATCCATACAACTAATCCCTCAGCCTCACAATTTTTTTTTAAAATAAAAATAAAAGACAAACCAAGAAAACTAAAAAGGACTTAACTGTACAAGTGAAAATATTTGACATAATTACAACCATCATTTTATGGATGTGATAAGTGAAAATGACCCTAAAAAAATATCTGAGAATCTAAGCACTGTTATGGTTATATGGAGCTGTAACTAGCTGTATAAACCATAACTTAATGTTTGACATAACAAAATGTCCTCCATAAATAAAATTTCGCATTATATATATATATATATATTTTTTTTTTTTTGAGGGATCTATGTTATAATTTTTTTCATACACAACATAGGAAATGTATATGTACAAATTTATATAAGCATTTTTATTTATATAAGTGTCAAGATCTTTGACTTACAAGTAAAATGTTAATTATACAAAATATATGTACAAATTTATAGTATTTTTCATGTAAAATGTTAATCATACAAAATATAACATGATTTACAAAATATCATAAATTAGTGGTTGGGAGAAAGCAAGCAACACCTTGAATAGGTTGGGCGGAAATATCAATGATTTTGAGGCGGAAAATGGAATTAAAAATTCTATTAACTCAACATTTTCTAATGGTAAATCTCTTTCATGGAACTATGCTCGATATCTTATTGAACATTGGAGATTTCAATCTCATTTTTTTTAAAATAATTTTTTAACCGATGGCATCCAAACCAAAGTGGTCATTGGCATCTTTTGAAATGTTAAAAAAACAAGATTTATGCTTCATACCCCCACTGGTGGTCGACCCCCAGTGAGGTGTCGGCTCCGGATTGGTCCGAAAAAAAAAATTGTTTTTTTTTTTTTTTTTTTTTTAAGTTTTCAGCCAGTGGGGGCGCGCCACGTCACTGGGGGCGCGACCCCCACTGGGGGTATATAGCGCTGTTGAAAAAACAATTGAGGGAAAGTGAAATCTAATGACATTGAAATTTTGGGAACTTCTATGAGTCTAGTACTCTATAGACACACACACTTGTATTATACAATGCATATATTACTAAGGGGCAACTATATACAAGTAAAAGTTGGGGAAAAAATTACAAACACATGAGAGTGCAAGTGTGTTTGTGATAGAGTCCAAATAAAAGGTTGTAGAGGTGCACGTGTCACTTGCACCCCTCCATGCGTTGATAATTTTTTTTTTCTCAACTCCCACCTATATAGAGTTCCCCTATCACTAATACTAATAACTTATCAATAATATTATCTTATGGGTTATTAATGAATATTGCAATGCTACAATACCCATAAAGAGCACCCAAAAAAAAAAAAAAAGTGTTAAATAAAGTTATTGTATAGTTCACAAAAAAGTTAATGGATACTTCAAAAAAAAAAAAAAAAATCACTTTTATTTTAGATAATCACCTAAAATAAATTTGGATAGCAAATTGATTTTTTTATAGTTTTTTTTAAGATTAAATTTCTCCGTCCACTATTTGAACTAACGGTTCAGATCAATAAATGGGCCTCAAAATGGGTTTAACTGGACTCTCCAGTCTAAATACTAGCCTATATGTAAGCCGCACCTTCTTTTTTTTTTTTTTTAATGTGTAATACTAGGCCCAAAATATATTTATTGAGTCTCATTACTTTTTTTTTTTTTTGATCGGCAAAAACAAAATCTTTATTGATGAAACATACAAAGAATGAAATATTACATCAATAAAGAGGAGTTTGGAGCTAAGAAAAAGCTTCAAGCGCCAGTTGGTGAGGCACCAACAAAAGAAAGCAGCAAAAAAACAAACAGATAGATAAACTATTCTAAGCCTTGTAACTAAGCATCAAAACTGGAAGATAATCTGATAGGAGACAAACTGATAGTAACAGATGGTAGACTGGTGAACACATAGACAGAGTCACCCACACCAGACCCAGCTTCACACACCAAAACAGAACACATCAACACTGAACCATAAGGAGCAATCTTCACACTGATAGAGAGACTAGACCAATCGCCACACTGATCTGATAAATGTGGACATCAATTAAACCATAAGGAGCAAAACCACTGCTACTTCTAAGCCAGAAAGAATTAGAGAAATTTAGTAGTATTACAACAGATAGAGAAATTTAACAGCACAAAACACCAAACAACTGAAATCCAGACAGCAAAATTACTGCAGTTTAGAGCAGATTACAGCAGCACAAACAAAATTCAGCCCAGATATTTGAAAACAGATTCCAAAACACTATTTTCCACCTCTGATCTGTTTCCAGTTGTAGACAAGATCATCCACTGAGTAGGGGAAGTCCTTGATGGAAGCTTTTAGCCAAATTGCAGCTCTGAATTTGATGAGTTCGAGAAGACCTGTACAGGTGGGTTGTGCATTAGAAAACACACTTTCATTTCTGATTTTCCAAATAGGTCAAATAACAATTAATGGGGTTGCTCTCCAAATTAATTTGTGAAGCTTATTAAATTTCCCACTCATCCACCAAGAAAGTAGACCATCTACTGACTTAGGAATACACCATTGTAGTCCCTATTCTTCAACAACAGCACGCTAGATTGACCAAAAATGGCAGTGCAGCAGAACATGAGAAGTAGTTTCTAGCTTAGAGCTACAAAAGTGACAGAGGGGTGATGCATTGCTGTCCAGAATCTCAATTTTTAGCAGAAAATCTGCACTTTTGATCCTATTTTTCCAGGCAAGCCATGAAAAGAAAGAGACTCTGGGGAGCAATAATGAATTCCAAACACATCTGCTTATTTTCAGGTGAGGGCCAAGAAGAGATGAACTGTTGGAATATAGAGCAGAAGCAGAAAAACCAGAACCTGAATCATTGCACCAGACTTGACAATCTTCACAGTCAAAACATAAAGTTGGAGCAGAGGATAAAAGAGTATACAATCTCACTTCTTCAGCCAATTCCCATGAATATAGCTCTCTTCTATGAGGGAGGTTCCAATCAGTTGGGCTTGTTTTCCTTACAAAAAAACTATGTAGAGAGCCTTCCTTATCAGATGACAGATTATAGAACAGAGGAAAATAAGATTTCAGACACAGACCATTGCACCATCTGTCCAGCCAGAATCTAATTCTGGTACCATTCCCAACCTTAATAGAACAGTTGTCCACAAAGAAGTTGCAAATAGGACTGTTAAAAACCCCAATTGATAAAATGTCACTCCATAGTTTAGAATGTTTATAAGAAGAGCTCAAAGGTGGAAGCCAATAGGATTCATTGATTTTATATTTGCTGCATACCACTGACCTCTAAAGTGCCTTGGTTTGGTTTCCAAATTTCCACCACCACTTGAGAAGGAGACACACATTAACATCTCTGATCCTTCTGATGCCTAATCCACCTTGATCAATTCTCTTTGTAACTTCCTCCCATTTTACTAAATGAACTTTTCTTTTAAGATCACTACTACCCCATAAGAATGCGGCCTCCAACCTTTCTATTTCTTTTGCCACTCCTTCAGGCATTTTAAACAAAGAAAGAAAGTAAACAGGTAAGCTGGAGAGAGTAGACTTTATCAAAGTTAATCTACCAGCGAAGGACAGCAATTTGCTCTTCCAACCTGACAATCTAGACTTGATTTTATCAATAACAGGCTTCCAGGTAGATTTTCTTCCAGGGTTTGCACCTAGAGGCAGCCCCAAAAATTTTAAAGGGAGATTCTGTACCTTACAATTGAGAAGAGAGGCAAAAGTGTTTGTACATTCATCAGCCACACCAACACCACACACTACACTCTTGTGGTAGTTAATTTTGAGACCATATAAGACTTCAAAGCATCTGAGAACTCTTTTTATGGATACCAATTGATCCCAATCAGCTTCACAAAAGAGGATTGAGTCATCTGCAAATTGCAAATGTGAGATGAGTACATTGTTAGATCCAACAACCACCCCTTTGAGAATTCCAAGATTAAGGGCTCTGACTAAGAGGATGTTAAGGCCTTCCGCCACTATGTTGAAGAGGAATGGTGAAAGTGGGTTGCCCTGCCTAAGTCCCCTATGAGGGGAAAATTCCTCGGTAGGTGAACCATTCACTAGAACGGAGATTCTTGCTGAAGTGACACAAGTCCTCATCCAAGAGATCCATTTAACCCCTAGGCCAAAACTACTCATCAAAGAAAATAAGAATTCCTTGTTTACCGAATCAAAAGCTTTCTCGAAATCCAGTTTGAGAATCAACCCTTGCTTTTTGGCCTTCTTCCACCCATCCACCACTTCATTAGCCATAAACACACCATCCAGAATATTTCTTCCTCCCAAGAATGCTGACTGAGTTTCACCAATGATTGAGGGAAGCACTGATTTCAACCTGAACGATTAGACTTTGGCCAAAATTTTGTAAATTGATCCCACAGGACTAATAGGTCTATAATCCGATAGGCCAATAGGATTGACCAATTTGGGGATGAGGGTGATGAATGAGCTATTAATGCCATATGCAAGCCTGCTATTAGAATGAAACTCCTTGAAAAATTGCATTATGTCCAGCTTCATAACCTTCCAGAATTTCTGATAACACAGTAGGTTGAACCCATCGGGACCTGGAGCTTTGTTATTGTTATAATCTTTGATTGTTGCGAATACCTCCGCTGCACTGAACTCCGCTACCAGATGTTGAGAAACATAAGATGGATCAATGGAATTGAACACCCCCGACAAAGAAGGCCTCTTAGCCCATGATTCGGAGAGTTGAGCCTTAAAGTGGAGTAAAATTTGGTGCCTGATTCCATTAGGATCCTCAATAGACACTCCATTTACTGAAATAAAATTGATCAGATTTCTACTTTGTCGAGAACTTGCAACAACATGAAAGAATTTGCTATTTTTATCGCCATTGAGAGACCAATTCAATCTGGATTTTTGATGCCAGATCCATTCAACTATTCTGTAGAGTTTCCACAGCTCACCTTTAACTTTCCTTCTTCTTGCCTTTTCTGAAGCAATCAGTGCTCTTTCCTCTGCAGTGATATCCAGAGCATGTAACTCTTCCTCTGAAAGCTTGATTTTATTAGCAATATTTCCAAATACCTCAATGTTCTAAGATTTTAAAATTTACTTCAGATGCTTTAGCTTTTGGGTAAGTATATATCCAGACTAATCAGCAAAAGTAGCACCTGACCATGTTGAGACAAACAATTGAGCAAACCTGGGGTGAAGAGTCCACGAATTTAGGAATCTAAAAGGTTTTGGCCCCCAATATCTGTCATCCTCGATCATTAATAAAGGGCAGTGGTCTAAAATTAACCTTGGCAATCCCCATAATTTCATTGAGAAATTAATCAGCCATTCAAGGCTTAGCAAGACTCTATCAATTCTGTTTCATTTCTCTGATTCCTGGGCATTACATCAAGTGTATTTCCTTCCATGAAGTGGTAGATCATGAAGCTCACTATTTCCAATGAAATCATTGAGGTGTTTCATACCCCTATCCCTCATAGAGCAACCAAGTCTTTCACTGATATGTCTAATCTCATTAAAGTCTCCAGCCATGCACCAAGAATTAGGGAAAGAAGATTTAAGCTTTAAAATATTATCCCAAAAAAATACTCTGGCACCAACATCACTAGGTGCATGAATATTGAGTAGTACACAATTATAAGAGTTGAATAAAGAACCAGAGAGTAGGATATACCTCCTATGACAGCAGCAACCAGAGAGTGTGAACATAGCAGGATCCCAGATACATAAAAGGCCTCATGCTGTTCCTTCAGGATCTACAGACATAAATTTCATGTTTTTGCTTCCCCATAGCCTTTTAGCATCAACATCTGATATAACTGCCCTTTTTGTTTCTTGAAAAAAAACAATGTCTATGTTTCTATCCTTGAGGAGCCTCTTGATTCTGCCATGCTTCTCCTTTTTACCCATACCCCGGATATTCCAAGATAATAATCTCATTACAAACTAATTTATGCACTTAAAAGACCCTTCTACCAACCTTTACTGCTGGGCCTTCCCCTCCTTGTCAATTCTCTCTTTGTCTTTAATTTCTAAGCCCATGATTTTGTTAAGCACAATATCTTCTTTCCCATGATAATCAATGCCAAGTGTTTTCCCCAAGTAGATAGTTGCTGCCGCCTCATGAAGGATCTGGTTCCTCAGAGATGATTCAGTTACAGAAGAATTTGGCTGTGCTAAAGCTTTAACTGCAGGCTGAAAGATGACAGATTTAGCATAGTGCTTCTTGGCTGCATTATTTGTGTACGCATGGATCCTAGCAAAGCTAGTAAACCCCTCAACCTGGGTCTTCATCTTCACTTTCTTCCTCTCCTTGCGTTGCTGGTCTGTAATAAAGACAGAGAGTAAACCTTGGGCTATCTGAGAATGAGGTAGATTACCTTTTATATACGGACCAAAGTTACCAACAGGCCCAGAATGAGATATAGGACCTAATCCCGTGCTTTCTGGGCTTACATTATTAGTTTGAGTGTTAGTGGGCCTGCAAGGAGGTCCAAAAAATTTCGGGCTGCTTTGCATAGCGGGCCAAATCCACTTCCAAGTTGATACCCGATCCTCCTGCAGCACATGGTTCATTGAAGCAACGGATAAAACCAGGTGTGAAGACTTCTTCAGCACATTTTCCCCTCTCATCATTACTTTTTGAAAAATGGGCAGACGTTTCTATCAAATCCGTCAAAATCTTCCCAGCATACGCTCCTCATTCTCTGATAGCGCCTCCATCACAGAGTGTCTCTTCTACCACTATGTTCGTATGGTGTTTTCCCTGTGTTTTCTCATGAGTGCAGGCAATCTTAGCTCCAAACATGGCACTAGCCACTGCCACCTCATCATCTTCACCCATTTCCGTACCTTCGACCACCGGAAAATTTGCTTCCTCTACACTGCAACATGTTTCTAGGAGACTTAACTCATACATGCCATTATGATTCATACTACTGAGATCTGGGAGGTGGTCTTCACACACAAGCATTGTATGAGCTTTGCCTTTGCATTCTAAGATTAATGACTGAGTAATAAACTCCATGGTTGAAGTTAGGGCTGCAAATGAACAGAGCCGTTCATGAACAAGCTCGAGCTCGACTCGGTAAGAGCTCGTTCGAACTCGGTTCGTTAATTTTTTTTGCCGTTCAAGCTCGAGCTCGTTAAATTTTTAATAAATAAGCCCAAACAGTCTAAAGCTCGGCTCGTTAGCTGGCTCGTTTAATATTTATTATTTATATATTAAATAATATAAAATTATGTATAAAAAATAAGAGAAATATGCTATTTATATATTTAAAAAATATAAATGTAAATAATACTTAACTATAGATAGTATATTTATATAATAGTGGTAGTAGATATTATTATTTTAGTAAAATATGAACTTTTTTTTAGTATGTTTATACATATTGTATATATAATTGTATAATCAAAGTTTTAATTGTAACTTTAGTCTCACATGCAAGTATGAATTTATAAATTTTTTGGCTCGTTAAGATTCGTGAATAGGCTCGAGCTTGAGTCGAGCCTAAGCCAACTCGGCTCGAGCTCGGTTCGTTAAATTTTTATTCAGCTCGAGCTCGAGCTCGATCGAGCTCGATAAAATCTTAATAAACAAGCACAAACATACTAAAGCTCGGCTCGGCTCGTTTGCAGCCCTAGTTAAAGTGGCCACTCTGATTCTAGCATATGATAAGGATTTTGGTTGGCATGTATCCCCCTCAATACTGAGTACAGAGCCCCATATGCTACCAATCTTGTTAAGAGTATATTTTTGTTCCAAACATGCAGTGGTATCCCACAGCATTTCAACCACACACACCTTTCTTGGACCAAATGAATCCCAGATTTCCATTCAACCACATACAGACTCAAGTCCTTAAACCAATCTTTAAGATTACCAATGTTTGATTTCAACTCATCTTGAGAGTTAAAGGTTAAAATTACATCCCGACCAACCCCTTTTCTGACCAAAATGTGCTCCAATCCTTTCTCCTTCAGGGCTTCAGTAACACTGTGAATTGAATACTCTATATTGAACCGAATTATGGCACTTCCATAGAGCCACCCGTTGCCCTCCTCAATAACTTTAATGGCGGTATTTGTTTTCACCCCTTGCAAAACATCAACGTAGGATCTCTGGCCAGCAGATGAAACATGCCCTCTGAATCTGTTAACTTCGAATGATCTCCTGTTAAACTGAGGCTTCATGACCTTTGAATATCGCCTATTGTGTTCCTCTCTGCTTCGTCTATCAAGAGTTGCAGTTTTGACTTCGAGGACTTTATCATCCATTAGAAGACCATTGGCTTTTTGAATGGCTATGGCAGTAGCTACATGAGAGTTGAACCTCACAAACCCAAATCTAGAGTGTGACACTACTCTTCGTTTGGAAGGGATGAAGGCATCCTTTACAATGCCAAACTTTGAGAAGAACTTAAACAATGACTTACCATCCATTTTTGATGGTATGTTATCCACAAATACAGAAAAGAGTCCGTGGGTAAATCTAATTATAAATATAAAAGTACCACTATTAAATAAACAGAAAATTTGCACAAAATAATATGATAAATTTTAATTTTATCACTTTAAAATAAAAGAGCCAGCTGTTTTGGAAAATATTTATTTTCATGTTATTGTTGGTAATAATTTTATATAAATTATTGTTTTTACTTAAATATAAAATAAGCAGGCCAAGGAAAACAGTTGATTGTTTTGACCGCATCTAATTAGAAGACTGCGAAGACTACTACTAATAATATGTGTCCCCTTGCCCGCATGCCCACACGGTTCCATTTCCCATGCCTCTAGTTTTTAACATTTAAAATTTTATTTTATTATTTTTTCTTTTTTTAAAACCCAAGTTTAAAAAAAATTAAAAATGAAAAATAAATCGCAAGGTACTTTAGCTTATGGTCAAATACAGTGACCTAGAAGATACTATATTACCATAATTTCTTTTACAAATTACGACTCCTAAATTGTGAACTTGCAGGCTAATTAGAATAACCAAATATCACTTAATGAGGTTAATTCAATTAGTTAGTTATAGTTTTTTCATCACAATATTGGGTTCAAATAATTTTATTTGTGTGTGAATCTATTCTCCCATTTAAGACTAATTTGTTAAGGATGAAAGTGAGGCAAAATCTTTTATTAAAAAAAATAAAAATATATGAAACCTTTTAATGAGTTGTTTAGCATATGTTGGAAATTATAAGAAAAATAATTTGTTTATTTAATCTGGCATTGTAACTAAGTTTTTATTTTCTTGTTTAAAAAAACATTAACAAAATTTGTCTATAATTAAAATTTCTTGAATTTCTCTCTTTTTTTTATAGCAAAATTTTCCCAATTGTAAAAAATAAAAAACAAAAAAATTCTAATTAAATACAAATCTAACTTGAGTTGAACTTGTGTTGTTAATGTAGTTTGATTATAAAATGAAAGTAATATATATTTGTTAAATAAATTTGTGTATTTCATCGGATCAAAAATAAATAAATGATCAAAAAAAATTACGCTACACGTGTGACCTTCCGCTCACTGGACCAGTTCCTACTAACGGACCAAACACTGCCACGTATGGCCCTAACGCGTCGTAAAGACGGATAAAAAGGACCGAAATTTTTTGTTTTACTTACATTTTTTGGGGTTGGTTTAACAAAGGTTGGCCGGGCCGGCAGCACAGGCAGCTTTGACAGATGGTGCACTGGACCACTCAAAGCCTGACCTGAGCTACAATTTCATATTTATTAAAAAAATAAAATTTTGATGAAAAAAATATTTAAACTCATCTTGCAAGTCTGCTCAAGGTACGAATATTTTTTGAACTTGGGCCTAGTCCTACTTATTTGGCTTGTGGCCCGGCTTGGCTCAGCTCAAATTTTGTCAGCCCAAGTTCAGGCCAAATTTATACCCCTATTTAAAAGTATTGTAATTGATTGAGGGGGTGACATGTATAATTTTCTTTTTGTTGAGTACTCAGAGAACAGCAGAAGAATAATACTTAGTGATTATTAAGGAACATTGACAGATGGTGCACTGGACCAGACCACTAAATAATTTTTTTATCATTCAAAACTTGATGACGTCACACGAGGGGTTGGAGGTTGGGTTATAGGTTTGAACATTCTTTCTGGGCCTTGGACCTGTCGCTGTCAGGTCCATCTGGCCAGCCCACTGCATGTCCCAAGCCCCCTTCCCTCTCCTTCTTATAAGCCCACCCATCTGCCTCACTTTCTTCACTCACTTATTCCTCTCTCAAATCTCAGTCTTAGATTGTGTGCTTTTTCTTATGGGAGAGAGGGAGAAGCTTTCAGTTCAGAAAGTAGGAAAGAAATTTCTACAAGGTATGAAGCTCTACTGCCAATTTTTTTTTTTATAAATATAAAATAAATGTCAAAGTGACATTTTAATGTGTTCTTATGGTTTCCTCCATTGAGGTATAGTTCAGCTTCTTCCTTTGAAAATCTACTACAAATTGAGCCATATATATATCTTGTCACAATATTCTTGTGCTGTCAAATTTTCATCTAATATGGAGTTTGGCTTTTTCTTTTCGAACCACCTTCGTCATTATCTTTTTTATTTTATATGAATAGTAATATTATACAAATCAAAAAATTATACATAAAATCAATACTGAATGATGTGACACATGTTGATTTTATGACTTTAAAACAAAAAAAGATCCATCAACATTGGCTTAAATTTTTTAAAATACTAATGCATGCGTTATCATTATGATGAAAAATTAAGTACATACATTTGCTTACATAAATTATACTGCAATGTTTGTTGCAGATGACCTAGAACTTCAAGTATGTAGCACCATCAACAACCCCCCCATGGTGTCTATCACTTTGACAAATCAAAACCATGGGCACGAAGAAATCTCCAGTGATCGGAGTGCCACCGGAGACTTTCAATTTGGCGTTGGGAGCTCCGTTGTGACAGTGGCTTGTTCATGCTAATTTGGTGCTATCCTACCTGAGCTTTTCCTCTCAACCTCTCCTTCTTCATTCTTCATTTCTTTTTTGACTTGTTGCCTTTTCTTTTTTATTTTTGTTATGTCTTCTTGACCTTGTAAGACCTTTTCTTGACCTTGTAAGATCCCACACCGTTTCTTCTATCCTCTTTTTTCATCGCTTTACAAACCTTACAACTGTAAGTGCATATGTAAGGTTTGGTCATTATCTTTCTTCGTTCCCACCCAACTCATGTTCTCCTTCCTTGTCTATCCCTCCTGAGCTATATATTCAAATTAGACTTATCATCTCTAAATTCTCTAATCGAAAAATTATCCCTGGTGTGAACCTCCCAAGAGTTCATACAATACAAGCATTGAAGATCTCAAGTTCAATTTGCCTTTTATCTTCTCCTCATGTAATTTTATGATAGTAAATTTTTTAGTGCTCTTTGAGCTAGGGTTGTAAGGAGTACTCAAACTATTAATAATATATCTTTTTGTTATTTACTCTCTCTCTCTCTCAATTGAATCATATTATTAGATATGAATAAGTCTAAAAATACAAAAATTAATACAGAATCAAATAAACACAATTTTTTAAAATTGAGTTCCACCAATAAATTTTTGTATTCTTCCGTTTCGTTTTGTAATTAATTTCTGTGTGGTAATGGAATAGATATGTGCTCTGACAGCCATTAATTTCGTTGTTTTTTGTGTTGTTTGGCTGAGAAACTGAGTGAGAGAATAAATATTCTTTGCAGATCTGTGGAAAGAGTTCTCCTCGTGACTGCTCTCATCTCATGTACAAAATGTCCTCTGTAGTATTGGGATTCTCTCTCTCTCTCTCTCTCTCTCTCCTTTTTGAACATACTCAGAGCTCATCACATTCATGAACTGTAGAAAAAACACTCATATCTTGGATGATCAGCTTTTCTACAAGCAACTTTTGTAGTACAGAAAAGCCTTTTTTACTCAGAGAGAGAGAGCTGTGTTTTACTTTTCTCTTCTTTTTTTTCTCTCCTCTTTTGTTTTCACTGTTTTTTGTACAAGACAATTACAACTGGTTAAGTAAAGGTCAGTTTGACATTTGTGATATGCACACTCTTGGCAATGGAACTAACTTATTCCCATTTCTGCTGATTTTAATCAAATGCATTACCCTTTTCTTTTTCGAATGTTAATAACCTGTTTGTGGCGTTAAATGTCATGGTATTATTACAAAAAAAAAAAAATTTGCGATTGTGAGGAGAGTTGAGAGAGGAATCCAAATCATTTATCTCCTTCCATACTTTTTTCTTGGTTCCCTTCAATCTTTTTTATTACAACTGATTTTTTTTTCTTTTTTCTTTTTTCTTTTTTCCGACATTGACTAACCCTATGAATCAATAAAATTTAAACGGACAAAAAGGTGAGCATGGGAGAAGACAAATGATCTCAAAATACCTTTTTTTTGTGTGTGGTGAAGTAAAAAAAAAAAAAATATATATATATATATATATATGTATATCTAACCTAGAATTAATGCTATAAAGTTCGCAAATTTGAACACCAAAGATAATATATATAATATCATCGTTACACTCATTATTTACATCCAATTTTATATAATAATTATTCAAAAATACTAGTATTAATGTATTGAGAATATATATATATATAGCAATGTCATATCAAAGATGTATAATATATAATAATTTATAATGTAATAATTCATGGTGTGCCCCTCAAGTGCATGATGTGCATCTGTCTATATACGATACGATGATCTAAATTATAATGTGATTTGTCTTTGCATTATAGTTTTTAATATGGTTATATTGTTATTTTCAAAACGATGGTGGAATTTAGTGTATTCGTTAAGAACAGTGTGGCTTCATCCAAGACTAATACACATGTTCTATTTGGTCTTATAAGAAAGGACACCAATAAAATTACAAAAAATTAGCATATAATATTAACCTATCATTTTTAAACTAAGACATCAAATTGTGTGATGATTTTGATATATTCGTTTTAAACGGCTCAATGTTCTTTTTTTTTTTTTTTTTGAAATATTTTTTGAGATAGGTCATTTTTTAATGAATTTTATTCATAAAAAACTGTCATATATTCTAAATCATAGAATCAAGTTCACGACTGTAGGGCCTGCAAATTATCATTTTAGATGACTCTTTCACAAATGGTATTATTGGTCACCCTAAATGATTCCATTATCAAGGAAAAAAATAACACTAATTATATGCTTAGATTTTTGTGCAATATAGTTAGGGTATTGATTTTTACCAGAGGGAATTGTTAGTCATGACTTTCAAGAACAAAATGATGATGTCCACAAGTGGGCATTGAAAAGTTATGAAACTTTAACTTGTGTCCTTTGACTTGGAGTCTCTCACAACTCTTCATTATTGGGCCTACAAGACGTGATATGCTTTGAAATGAGGTTCACCTTAGAAACATCTTCGTGAATTTTTATTTATTTATTTATTTTTTTTTTAAGATGGTAAAAAAATTATCGTCTGTTGAAAAAATTATCGTATTCATGATTTAAATTATTTAATTTGTAGTCTGTTAAAAAAATTATTTAGATATAATTTTTTAAATTAAATATATTTTAATCATGTAAATATTAATATCTAATAATTTTTTATTTTTTTTTGTATTAATAATTCTTTTGATGAATTTTACAAAATAAAATATTTAAATCATGAAAATCAGTCCAGGGTGAACCTCGCAGAGGGGTACGACACTCTCAACGGGACCCTAGCCCCCATTTATGACTAACACGCAATAATTTATAAATACGTAATTAATAGGTAGAATAATTCAAAATATCAACCGCTTTTATGACGGATTTTATCGTGTACTAGGCATAATCACCGCCATTTTCTTTTTTAACTGATTATGCCTTTGTTTGGAAAATAGGTTGACATTTTGATTTTTTTAACTATTTTAATCTGAGATTAAAAAATTTAATTTGGCAAAAGCTTTTGGTTTTCTTAATTTTTTTAACTTTTTTTGTAAAAAAAAATATAATAATTATAGATTAGATGTAATATCTTGTTTTATTAAACTAAAAAAATTATTTTATTTTTTGTGACTAAAATAATTTAAAAAATCCAAGTTAACAAAGGCTATTAATAAAACTTTTAAAACACTAAATTTTTTTTTGTTTTTTATATATATTTTATAATCTCTTAATCCGCGTCATGTCATAGTAGAGATCCATGTGTTAGGATTAGAATCAAATGACCCATCTAAGCAAGGGAAATGCGTGAGTGTACTAATTAGTGCTATTATTAATAATGTGTTAGTGGGTCTCATTAGGAATGATTTGATATTTTGATTTTGATATTATATATTTTTTTTTTATTAAATATCATGTCATTAGTAATCTTTTTAAAGTTCCAAAATTAATAACCTCTATTATTGTTATCTAAGCAAAATCATTTTAATGATATCTGGGTAACATGCTGTAACATGGCCATTTCATTGGGTTCTTTTTAACTTTTTACTTGAATCATTCCTTTCAAGACTCTTAAAAAAAGTTGGGTATCTGCCGCTTGTCAAATTTCAGTGACCTGTGAAAAGATGCCCTCTTGACCAAATCCTGCAATAATTTGCTTTAATACTTCATGGAATTATGAGGAGGAGAAGTCATGGCCTTGTCAAGGCCGTGTTTGGAAAGCTAAAATGAGTATGTTGTCAAACTGTATGCGCGCACACATATATTATTTGGGAAACGGATTCTATCCGTTTAGATTTTTTAAATAATTACAATCCGATCATAAAATTATTAATATTTATTTAATTAATTTTTTTATTAAAACAAATTATTCGAATTAACAAGATGGGCAACAAGAGCATTTAATTTACAGTAGCACTATTTTATTTTATTTTATTTTATTTTTTGAGCAGAGGTAAGGATATTGATTAATCATAGAAACAAAGCCTGACGCAAAGCATCAGGGGGATTACAAAACCAACCAGGAGGCAAAAGGCCCTTAAGGAACTGTCTAGCAGTCTAATGGGCAGCAACATTAGCCTCTCTCGGAGTCCAAAAAAAGGAGAAATTGTTTTTACAGGCCAAAGTCCGAATGTCAGCAGAGATAGAAGAGCACTCCCATGGAGGAACCTTTTCAGAGGCGCTAAGGTGGATCACTGCCTTGTTGTTGCCCAAAATCTCAACTTGGGAGAGGTTAAGGGATTGGGCCATAAGGCAAGCCCATCTAACAATCATAGCTTTCGCTTACATAACAGAACCCACCACTTCCATGTGGACTCCCCCATGCACGTGAGAGCCAATCTCGAAATAAAATCGCCAGAGCAGCTCTAGACGATCCTGGAAGGATGGCCATATCACAATTGGCTTTAAGTTACCCACAAGAAGGAGGATTCCATACTGGATGGGCCCTTGGAACACTATCCTGGTTGCCAACCACATGCTGTCTGGTAGGAGGAAGAGCTGCAAATTCCGCCCAGGCCTTCCCTGCTGTAAAGATAGTAGACAGAGGATTAACTGGGACATGATTAAAGAAAAAATCATTTCGTCCCTTCTAGATATGCCAAGCCAACCACAACAATTTACAAAAAAATTCCTGCCGATGGTGCGAATTGAAGAAACCATCAAAAAGGTCATAGGTCCATCTGGCAATAGAAGAGATAGATCCCCCATAGAAAGAAAGATTCAACATACTGCCAAACCAAACAGCCTTCACCTAGTTACACCCGCATAATAAGTGCTCCACAGTCTCCAATTCCTTTGCATACACAGGGCAGAGGCCATCAGAAGCACACTGTTTTCGAACTAGATTGAGTTTCGTGGCCACTGAATTGTGACACATCCTCCACCAGAAGTGCCGGAGTTTAGAGGGAACAAGGAGGGCCCAAATGAATTTCCAAACATTCTCCGAAACATGAAAAAAGGAGGACGGCTGTTGCTCAAGCAAGCGATGGAGGTTCAAAGCCACCCGGTACCCTAATTTAACCGAGTATGTCCCATTTGGGTCGTGATACCACACCACACAATCATCCTTGTCTTCAACCGAAATAGGTATGATTCAGATAGCAGCCAGCTCCCTATCAGTAACCAGTAATCCTAGCTTATTCCCATCCCAAATCTTTGAAATTGGGTTGATAGCCTCGCTTACTCGAGAAAGAAGGCAGCCACTAAGCTTTGGAGAGTGAATACGAAAGTCCTTGGATGAGGGTATCCATCTATCAGCCCAGAAATTTACTGAAGAGCCATTATAAACTTGCCAACGAACCCCTCTAGTGAGAACCTCACAGTCGTCAAGTAAGCTAGCCCAGGCCCACGAAGCTCGGCCTCCTTTTTTAGCATTCAAAAAATCTAGAGCAAAAGGAGTTAGGATCTTGAATGAGCCTCTATCCTTAGCGTGCTAGCAGGGCTTTGTTGAAAGCTCGAAAATCACGAAAGTCCACACCACCAAGATTTTTAGACTTGACCATTTTATCCCAGGCAACCCAGTGGATACCCTTATTTGTTGGACCTCCTTTCTACCAAAAATTACTCACAATCTGATTAAAGAGAGCACACAATTTCTTGGGGAAGAGAAAACACGACATAGCATAAGAGGGACTAGCTTGAGCCACCTACTTTATCAAAGTCTCTCTACCAGCATGGGACAGCAACTGGAGTTTCCAACCTTGAAGTTTGTCCATCATCCTTACGACCAAGAAATTGTATGCCTCTATCTTTGATCGGCCCTAGCATGACGGTAGCCCCAGATATTTAAATCCCTTTTTAACCGTAGCCATACCCAAAGTGGAGCAAATTTGTTGCTGGAGACATGGCCCAACATTGGAGGAAAATTGAATGCTTGATTTCTAGAAGTTGATCAATAGGCCAAACGCATCTCCATAAACCTTCAAAATGTGGAGCAAGTTTTGACATTGAAGAACATCCACTTTGAGGAAGAGAAAAACATCGTCTGCAAACAGCAAATGGGACAAAACAGGGCTTGCACGCCTAACTTTCAACCCTGAGAATCTCATGCCAGCAAACCTTGGTGAAGAAGCTTCGACAAAACATCCGCCACCAAAATAAACAAATACGGGGACAGAGGGTCTCCTTGCCAAAGACCCTGAGATGGTATGAAGGACGTAGGCTTAGCTCCATTGACAAAAACTGAGAAAGTGACCGTAGTCACATATTGCATAACCTAGTTTGTCCACCTATCATGAAAGCTCATTTTTTGTAACACTGCTAGGAGGAAGTCCCATTGGATTCGGTCTTACGCTAAATCCAACTTGATTGCCATGTTCGAAGCTGTGCCTTTTTTTTTGTAACTTTAGGTAATGAAAAGCCTCGTATGCTACTAAGATATTATCTTGAATCATCCAACTTGGAATGAATGTCGATTGATTAGGAGCAATGATCGTACCCAGTACCACTTTCAGTCGGTTGGCCAATATTTTGGTGATAATCTTGAGGGTGAAGTTGCAGAGGCTAACAGGCCAGAAATCTGAAAGCTTCTCCGGAGGCTTAACCTTTGGTATGAGAACTAAATTTGTTTGATTCATCTCCTTTAAAAGAAAGCCCCCAACAAAAAAGCTTGTCACAACCTTGCAAACGTCTGCCCTAATATCTGCCCAATACCTCTAGTAAAAAAAACCCCGGATGCCCATCAGGCCTAGGGGCCTTAATAGAGCCCAATTGGAAGACTGTCATATTGATTTCCTCCTTCAACACCTCTCAAATTAACTGCCTATTCATATCAGTTGTGATCATTGGATGCACCACTGCCAAAGCTTCTTGCACATTCCTATCACCCACAGAAGTAAATAGCTGAGAGAAATAGAGATATAGATTAGAGTTTATATCATCATTAGACTCCATCCACACCCCTTCCTCAGATTTAAGTCTGATAAGCTGATTCCTTTGTTGCCATTGGGTAAGAGTAGCATGGAAAAACGTAGAGTTTTAATCCCCATAAGAAAGCCAATTGACGTGTGACCGTTAGTGAAGAAACATCTCCTCCCTTGCCAAAAGCTCCTCAATACGAATTTGAATGGTGTGTTGTTGGCGAAGATTCTCTTTAGTAGGATCTTGGTCTTGAATGGTGTGTAACTTGTGGCGCTATTTTGTGAGCAGCTTTTTGTTATTGCCAAATTCAGTTTTGCTCCACGACATCAGACCCTTACAACAAGCCTCAAGACGATTAGCTAACTGAAACATGGGAGATCTATGGACCTGAGTGGCCTATGCAGTTTGGATAACTTCTCTGCAAATAGGACTCGAAGACCACATTATTTCAAACTTGAACAAACTTGGGGTTGGTTTAGGAGGAAGACAACACTAGACAACTAAAGGATAATGGTTCGACCCAATAAAACAGTCATGAAGTACTTGAGCATAGGGGAACCTTTCATGCCACTCTACAGTTGCATAGGCTTTGTCAAGTCTCTCCCGGATGTTCGCTTTGTCAGCCTGGTTATTAGACCAAGTACAGGAATGGCCTTTGAATTCCAGATCCATCAATTTACAATCCGATAATAACTGTTGAAATTCTACAATCTGAGACCGGCTATATTCTAAGCCTCCTATCTTTTTCTACATAGAACCGACTTGGTTAAAGTCACCGACACTAAGCCCAGGATAGTGAGAGGCCTTGGCTTAAGAAGTCAGAGATTTCTAGAACTCCCTGCGATCGGCATGATTGGAAGGAGCATAGACAAAGGACGCCCCCCAAATCCCCTCACCTCTGGGAGTGCCAATAACACAATGAATCAAATGAGGAGATTTGAATCTAACATCCACACAAATATCGTCCTGTCACCAGAGGGCCAAACCACCAACCAGACCCACAAGATTAACGTAACATTTGATAGGAAATTGGAGACGCCTCCTAATACGATCAAGTTTAAAGGCTTTATTCTTTATTTCCATCAAGAACACCAAAGAGGGATGACGATAGGTTGTGACCAACCCTTGAAGGATCCGAACTGTCAGTTGTCGCCCTAATCCTTGACAGTTCCAGCAAAGCATCAACATTGAGCTCGTGGTTATGAAGGGCCAGCCACCAAAGCCCATGCATTAGAGTCCTCATTTTCCGAGAGGAAAGTACTCGATACCTGGGAAGCAAAATCAGCAAAGTCCTCATGCACCAGATGGACCGGAATCGGTACCAAAGAATCATTATCCTCCACAGCTTCTGAATGTGCAATTCGAATCTCAAACAGTGATTGGCTAGAATTCCCTGCCCTCTTCTTCTATGAGAAATGCTTGTTGAGTTGGTATGGAGTAATTTCCTTTCCTTCTTCACTGGTTTGATCTGCTTGCAAGCCCTAGCTTTATCCACTCCTACAGTTGTCAGTCGTTTAGGCGAATGGGACGAGTTCTCAAAGTCATCACGAACCTTTCTTTTGAGAGATAGGGCTTCAAAAATCTGGGCCATGCTCTTATCAATAGTCCACTCTAAGACAACTAAATGGGACGGGCTAGAGGTGAGGCTCAACTCTTCAATGTAAAAGTCAGAGTTGGGCCCAACATCACTCGCAAGAGTTTGGTTAACCAATATATTAGGCCCCAGCTCAGTAAGATCAGTAACAAAATATTGAGGTCCAATCCTAACACTGGACTAGGCCGAAGACATTGGCAGTTGGTCTATAATACTCAGTTGGTCCATAATACTCAAGTCTGCATAGTTTTGCGTGACACTTGGCTTAGGCGTTATTGTGACAACCCTCACCACTGATTACTGTTAAACTGAGACTGATTATGATAATTGACTGAATTGACTGAAATCCTGAACTGATTGATTGTTTGTATCTGCTTAAGTGCATTTCTATCTATTCGACTGTTCAACTATCTGTTCACGTTTTATGTTTAAACTGCAAATTGAAAGCCTTATCGGCGGCCGAATCTGAAATTGATTAGTGATACGTGTTAATCATAATTTATGTGATTTTATGGTGTATTTAATTGGAATGTGATTTGGTGTGATTAAATTAGATCAAATGTTGATAAATTATAAAAGTTGGCCTTAATCACCAAATTGCCATCCTAGTGGATTAATCTAGGACCCTTTTGTTGATTCATTTATGTTAGCAAAACATTTCTTCAGCCCATTTTCCGTGAGACAACCGACCAAGAGAGAAGAAAGGGAGAGAGTGAGAGAAATTGAGTTTTATCTTGTGAATTGCTTAGTGAATTAAAGAAATTGAAGGTTGATTTCATCGTTGAGCTTCCTACACTTGATATTCAAGGTCTAAGGTAGAGAATCCACCTTCTTAAACTTGTCTTTAAGTTAGTTCTTGCTTGATTCTTGTTATATTGGAAATTGGAGTCAAAATTAGCTTAATATGTTGAATTGTAGCATATATCATGCATGCATGTCTACATTGTTGCATTTTGAGGTTGATTACATGGAATTTGGTACATGCATGTTCATATTATTGTTATAGTCCATGTTTTCATCTTGTTTTAGAAGTTGAGGCTCATTTGAGCAAGTAATTGAAGCTTTGAAGTGGTTTAAACTCATGCATGTCATGTTTGAGTTATGCTTATGAAAATCGGTTTGAAATTGGGTTTAATTGAACTACCTTTGGGCTTTGATTTTCAAATTGATCTTTGAAACATGTTATATTATGAGTTTTGAAATGTTTTCCAGAAAATTAGCCCAAGAGGATCGAATTTGGTGTTTTAAAACTTGTTTTTGAGCTTGAGGTTCAAATTTGGAAATTCCAGATTTTGGACTCACGCTCGAGCGGAGTGACTGGCACTCGAGTGTGAAATTCGTGCATCCAGCATTTTACACTGTTTTACAGTCTGCTCGAGCGGAGTATTGGACGCTCGAGCGAGGACTTGTGTCACACACTCGAGCGGGTATCGAGTGCCCAATCGAGCGTGATTTTCACACATCCAGTACTTTTGGCATGTTTTACAGTCCGTTCGAGTGTGGTAACTCACGCTCGAGCGGAGTATTTTTGTTTGCCTATACGCTCGAGCGGGTAAACCCACGATCGAGCGGGACCCCTATTTTCTGAAAATTCTGAAAATGTTTTTAAAGTGCATCTTTGCATCCTCATTTAATCATAGGCATTCTTAGGCCTAGTTTCAAGCATCTTAATGAGGATATTGATGTAGGACCACACCGAGTTGAGTTAGGGATTAAGTTATTATTTTTCCAACTGTGTAGCTTAGTGTGTGTTCATTCTGCAACTGCGTAGGGTTGGCATCTGGAGACGCGCACTAGCTTATCTGTAGCCCAGAACTCTGTGAGTAACTATGTTGTAAAGATATGTTCGAAAATGAATATTTTTTAAATGATCAACTGAACTGTTTTCTGAACTGTTTACTGTTAACTGAATGAATGTTTGTCCTCTATTCTGAACTGTATTGTGGCATCCTTAGCAACTACTGTTACTGTTACTACTACTGTTACAGAGATCTCTGTTAGTTCCTATTTTGGAACTTTTGTTTACTGTTATGATGGCCATCATTGATTGTTCGATCTTTTAAGACCTACTGTTTACTGTACTGTTTTGCTAATGGATGTACCACATATGACTGTTATGACTGAATGACTGATACACTAAATCAATTGACTATTTTTAATACTGAAAGGACATTCATTCTTAACCTCTTTACGCATTATGTTATTCACTGGGCTTTAGCTCACTACTCATATATATATGTAGGTGTTCAGGCACCAGACTGGAGCTAGGAGTGTGGGTTAGACTCCCTTTTGCCAAAGCCAACCACTGTGCCTCACTGTGAGGTTCTGAACCTGTCAAGCTAGGGCTTTTGGGGTGTTTTAATTTTCCCCCCCTTCTTGGTTATGTTCTATGTTCTGTATAGACTGAATGTTTTTGTACTGTACTGTTTTAAATAGGGATTAAGTCCCCGTCCTGAATGGTTGTATATATTGTACATACTGTTTTGGTACTGATTGTATATATATATATATATATATGAAAAGTCTTTTTGCATACAGACTGTCACAGCTCATTGGACATTGTCTATTTACTGTTTTGGCTTCCGCCATGCTCCTTGTACTCTGTATTATTGTTTGACTGTTAAGTAGGCCTTCGGTAATCACGGCATACTGGCTGGTTACGGTGTTAAACCCATAGGGGCGAGTTTGGGTCGTGACAGTTATCGCCCCTTTGAGTGAGCACATCTCCCCCTTATTTGGCAGCACCGTTGGGGATGCAATCTGGCCACCTGTCCTACTACCCCTATCACTCTCCACACTGTGTCTCTAAGGAGGAGTACAGACAACAAGTACTCCCACATTTGTCCTTGTTGTACCATGTGGCCTCAAGTCACAGGGCCACGTCTCGTCCACCTTATGTGCCTCCGCCGACGGTTGCTACTATGTCAAGACCCATACTCGTTCCTCTGCCATGTCCACCCAATGGTGAATTTGTGCATTAGAGATGGCTAATTTGGGTGCTCGACTAGTTCTGAGCTCCGGTCCATACCCCAACTTGGCCCCTTCTTCACGAGAGGAAAATTTACATGTAGCTTTTCTCATGGCCCACTCTTCCGCAGTCGTAGGAAAAATCTGACAGCTTCTCACACTTGTAGGAAATCCATGTGTCTTTTTTCTCCGGGCCCTTTCTATTGCAAAATAAATCCAAGTGGTAGAGGTTTAGTTACATCCACCTCTACTCGAAGTTGAAGAAAACTACGATAAAGCAAGAGACCATCATGCATGGCCTCGACCCCAATGAGTTCTCGATCTTGTGTCCAATAATCTCTCTATTTTGCCGTGTCATCTTCGTAATCGGAATACAATGAACTTGTACCCAAAATGGGCACCATTGAAACTCCATCTCTGTAGCAGATTTTCCCATGGCGAGTGGTTGGAGGACTAGCAAATGCCCCATCACCGACCACGGAGCCTCTTGGAGGACCCTGCATCGATTTTCTATATCTTCAAATTGGAACAAGAAAGTGTTCTCTGACCATGGAGAAATTGCCAACTTAGCCCTAGGCCTCCAAGCCCCTTGGACAATATTAATGACGGCCTGTTATAGACACCCAATTTTTTACGGCCCTTCAAGACTTGGATGTTCTTGCAGGTACATCCAATGATGAGTCTGTTTGCTTGCCAAGCGCTCGAAGTCCTCAGCGGAATGCCACAACTTTGAGTTTTTCAAACCCTGCATCCATTTTGTCTAATTTTTGGACTGTGCCTTGGTCTTTCCATCCTACAATCTCTGGTGGCCTGTCGGCCATCCCTGGAGGCTGCCGGCCATCATTTCTTGTTTGCTGATCATTAATGTGCCTTGTCGGTTATCAATAATGCCTTGTCGGCCATCACTGATGGCTGGTCAACTACCAGTGTTTGCTGCAGATATTTTATGTTAGCTGTGCCAGTTGTTTGCACAGATGTTTGTATCTGTCCACACGTGGAGGACTGAATCTCCTTGTATAGATTTCATGTTTTCTATATATAAGGACCCCCTCTCACATGTTTTGGGGTTAGAAAATTGTAGACTCAAAATTTTCCTCTCTCTCTACAAATTTTCTAAACTTTTGCCTACAATTCCTACACTCTTGCCTATACACCCTTAACGAAATCCTCTCATCTCTGAGCTGAGGTGTTCTTGGGCTTGGTTTGAGCTCTAGAATGTGGTATTTGCTTGGAATTGTTGCTTGGAATCACTCCTCTTCAAGAGGTATAATACTAGCTTTGTAGGCTTGCTTTACATACTTGTATTCCTATCTTTTTTTCTTATCTTTTTTTCATTGTTTTGGGCTGTTTTTGAGTTGTAAAAAACTCTGTTTTTATGGATTGAAATTGGTATTTTTGGCCACTTAAGGTTAGGGGGTGGTTCATCCCTCTTTATTCCTTATTTAAAAAGCCTTTGCACCTTTGTTTCCCATTTTCAAACCATCTTTTTTTGGGCCTTTAAACACTAATTTTCAATGTGTTTTCAATGGTAAAAATCAGGTTTTGAAGTTCAAATTTGAAGGGGTTAGTGTAGACACCCCATTTTTGACCGACCTTAAGACTCAGACGTCACCGATTGAGCGCTCGGTGATGTTGCATATCGTGCTCGTTCAGAGGTTTCAGAGTCTCGGCTGCGAGCCTTGCCTCCAGACTTCCGGACTCTTTTGTGCTTTGCCTCGGTTTGCGAACCAGGCTCTGTTTTCTCTGTTTTCTCTGTTTTCTCTTCCCGAAGGGAGGGAGAGGTCTTGTAGATCATCTCTTAGTGGCCGTAGGTTACGTTTCGTGGTCGTAGGCCATTTTGCCCGTTTGGAGTCCGGTTTCCGGTTTTTCGGAGCCGTTGGCCGTGTGCCTCGGTTCGGGACTGCTTAACCACCTCCGTTCGCTCCGGTTTTTGGCATACACCTTATTTCCTCCCTTTTGAGGGACACTGTGGTCCGAAAGACCAACTTAGTGGTCGGACACCACCTCCGGTGCCTAACAGCCCACTTTCGGGGCCCCGAACTGCGTGTTTTGGCTCCCGAACCTTCATTCTGCATTTTTGGGCTCCGACCCGAATTTGAGATAGTCATATTTTGAGGTCCTTTTCATGTTTGATTAAGGACCTTTTACTGTTTGAGATCTCCTACTGCCACTTGCTTCTTTACCCCTATTTTAGGCCTTTTCTTGCATGATAGTTTAGGCCTACTTGTATTTATTTTCGTGGCTTGTCATAAACTACAAAGTGTCTTATTTTGAGCCCCTATTCAACTTTGTTGAAGGGCTCTCTTAGGTTTGAGATCTCCTACTATCACTTCTCCATTTATCTCCCTTTTAGGCCAATTTTGGGGGAAAATTTGAATTTCATTTCCCCCCAATTTTTCCCCCTCTTTTCCACCCTCTTGTGTCTATAAAACCAGACCCTCTAGCTCTGTTTTGAAGGTCACAAAAAATTGTTTGAAGCATTATACACACAACCTCCCTCGCCCTCTCTTCCAAGCTCCAAAACCCTTTGTTCTTGGACCATTTTTACACTACAACCCCTAGCCTATCACCTCCATTACTCATTTCAGTACCTTGAAGGACATTTGAAGAGGTTGAAAGCTCAGATTTTCAGACTAAAAGCTGCTGGAAAGTTGGTCTTCAAGGGTGAGTCCCTATTTCCCTTAAACTTGCACTTTTTTGCATGATTGTTTAGCTTTACTTGCAAGTATTTTTGGACTTTGATCCAAACTGAAAAAGATCATATTTTGAGGTCATATTCATGTTTGATTAAGAACTTTTTACTGTTTGAAGTCTTCTTCTCCCCCTTTGTTCTTTACCTCTCTTTTAGGGCCTATTCTTGCATGATATGTTAGCCCTATTTTTAAGCATTTCTGGGCTCCGAGCTAAACTGTGAAGTGGCTTATTTTGAGCACTTATTGAATATTGTTGAAGGGCTCTTCACTGTTTGAAGCTTCCATCTCTCACTTGCCTCTTTATCTCTCTTTTGGTCATATTTTTGCATGATTTGTTAGCCCCTTTTGCTTGTGTTTTTGGACTCTGATCTGAACTGTAAATGGCCTTATTTTGACCCCCTCTTCATGTTTCATCAAGGGTCTTTTGCTGTTTGATGTTTCCTTTTTCCTCCTTGTGTTTAGACCTCTTTTTAGGCCTTATTTTGTATAGTATTTTGGGCATGCTTGTGTACTGTTTTTTGCTCGGCCACCAACTATAGAATATCATATTTTTGGCCCCTCTTCAACATTGTAGAAGGGCCCTTCTCTGTTTAGGGACAAAAGATGCCACTTGCTTCATTATCTCTCTTTCGGGGCCATTTTTGCATGCTAGCTTAGCCCCATTTGTGTTCACTATTTGGCCTTTCTTAAAACTGTAAACATGCTTGTTTTGGGGCTGCCTTGAATCTGTCTTCACATTTCATGTTCAAATAATGCATGTTTTGTATAGCTATAGGTCATTGCGTATGCCTAATTTTGCATTTCGGGTACCATTTCATGCATCGGGTGCCATGTTTCCATGATTCGGGGCTGTTTTGTATCACATTTCAGCCCTGAAATTCACATGTTTGCATATCATGTTCCATGCCTTGCCATGCTTTGGGTAGAGTGGCATTTGATGCCTTAGGCTTGGTCCTCGGTTTGCGTGCATGTGTGCACGCATTTCGAGTGTCTCATTTTCATCTCATGGCCTCTTATGTGAGTGTGGCTGAGGTCCACTCATGTTGGTATAAGCCCATATTGCATTGTGTATGCCATTTCATTTCATAGCATTGCGTATGCTAGGTTGTATGTTAGCGCATTGTGTATGCCATGTTATCTCGTGCATCGTGTATGCCATTTCATAGCATGTTGCATGTTAGGTTGTATATTAGTTGCATTCATGCATATCATGCATATTGCATTGTGCTTGGGATAGGAGTTAGCCCGAGCACGGAAAACGAGGTACGTTTCGTACTCCGAGTGACGGAACGTGTCTCAATTCCAAGTCACCGACACTCCGGATTATCTATGATGGAGTTTAGGTTTTGTTGTGTTTATGTGTGCATTCATTCCATATTGAGTCATGCAAATTGACTCCTCGGCCATCATGCATCGATATGCGTGATTGGTGGCACGAGGATCGAGGACTACACTCCCTGAAGAGTAGTCACGCATACATGTGTGAAAATACATTGCCATGCCCCTTTCTTGCTTTCTGTTGCAACAAATCAAAAATCAGTAGTCTTCCGGGGCTTGGCGCGCTTTCCAAAAAATATTGCAAAATAGAGGCTAATTGGGGCATCACAGTGGATTTCCGTGCAAAGGCGACCCGGACATACATCATCCATCATCTGGAGAAGAGTCAAGACAGTCCTTGGCTTGCATGCCAGTTTATTATTTTTCTTAGTTAATTTGTAAATTAATTAGGGATTTGTACATAGTTGGGCTGTATTATTTGGACTGTATTATTTGGACTGTACTATTTATTTGGACCCTCTGTGCGAGGGTAATGTTGTAATAAGTGTGCGTGTGTGTGATGTATGTCTTCCAACCCCACGTCTTTCTCCCTTTTATTTACCCACTTATGATGGTTAAATTAGGGCATGTTTCAATTAGCATACAGTATGACAGCATGTTTGAATCATTCATCTGTTTTGCATGCACCAGGCTCGGCGCATCATACTAACTGCATTTGTATTTCAATTTCAAAATTGAATACTTGTTAGCTGTTGCATCTCATATGCCATGTTTAGAATAGCCGAGCCTGCTATAGTTGCACTCTTACATGTGTTGCATTAGGCATTTCAGCATATTTAGGATCATGCATGGATTTCTAATTAGCTTCTGTTTTGGCTTGGAGTACTCGGTAAGTTTTATGCTTTAGCATCCTTGCATACGTGTGAGTGACTGCCATGAATAGCATGCTTACCATGAGGCTATGTGCTTATGTGATATAACTGTATGAATGCCTGTGGGTGAAGGTTGGGTAATTTGAATTGGAACAATTCATCAAATGTGTGTTTTAAAGCCCACTAGATAGTGGCAAAATCATGTTTTCCAAGCCCACCCGAGGGTGGCAAATCTACGTCTTAGCCTACTTGCGGGTAGCACCATCAAACCATTTTCAAAATAAACAAACATGAAATGTTTTGTTCCAATTCAGACGATCCAGTCTATACTTGTATGCTGTGCGCATCACATAGTAAATCTAGGCTAATAACCGGAATAAGAACGCATAAAGTTTTCAAAACTAGATATCATGGTTAGTAGAGGCCGATCTTTGATCGGGCGAGCAGGGGTGCTCACGAAGTGACCTTTCCCAATCGTACCCAAGTTCCCGAGCCGAGGCAACTTTGGTGATGACGGACACGTGGCCTTAGGCAACGAGTCAGGGTTTCCTAAATTTCCCAAAATAAAATATTTAGGTGGTGACTCTGTATCTGGCAAAGCAGTCCATGTTTGGCACTTCTTTCAAAATTTGTTTTCTCAAAACGATTTGCCGGATTTGGACTCTTTGGTTCAGATTTAGAACCGTGACAAATTGAGAGTCCTGAACTGTAGTAAGCCCAATATCGAACGGAACGGGGGACTCATTCCTCCCGGGGGCGTTCGGGGACGTCTACAGTTAGCCTCCCCTCCTTGTGTCTTGTTTGTTAGCTTAAATGGTGCCATATGTTAGCTTATTTTTCTAGCTTGTTGTAGCTTAATTCCAGCATGTTTTAAGCTCTATTTTGGACTATTTTAACTCTATTTTGGTTTGATTGTTGCATTTGAGTCTTATATTGCATAGTTGTAGTGTAATAGTCCTCACAAGCTTGGTGTTTTAGGCCTTTAGACACCATTTGTTTGAGTTAATTGCATGTTTTTGGTGCTTTTCATACTTAATTTCAACACTAATCATCTCTGTAACCTCCCCACTTTCTTGGCTTTTAATTTTTCTTTGAAAGTGGTTTGAAGTCACTTGTTTGCCTAAGTGTGAAATTGAGGTTTCATACTTAATGATTTAATCCCTTAGGGGGTTCATTACCAATGGTGTGATACTTTTTTCATACTGAAAACAACTTGTATTTTGAGCTCTCTTTCCATTAGAGGATTTTAATTCACCTTTTGGACTCAATTGGATTAAAGAATGGTTGGTAAGTTAAAAAGAGTAATTAAAACATGGGACTAAAAGATGAGCAAGATAATAACTTGATGTGTTCAATCGGACGTTAATTGAACACATGGAACTTGGACCATTTCACACTTGCTAGTGATGAAATGATTCAAGTCTCCAAGGTCAACTTCTTCCCTTGATTTTTCATGAAAAGGAGGAGGTTTGTGTCTCATTTTGCATTTATTGAACTTACATATCTTGAGTCACAAGCCATCATGCAATGAAATTGTTGAGTTGGTGGTTTACGACTTAAGTTCACCTTTTCTTGGATTTGTTCATAAAAAGGAGGGGTGAGTTGTGCAAACAATCTGTGGGAATACCCTCTTTTTGCTCTATTTGTTCTCTGTTGTAGCAAGTTGAACCAATGCATCAGTGGCCGGCAGGTGGCCGGCAGAGCACCATTGATGGTCGGCAGGTGGCCGGCAGTCTTTACCAGTGGCCGGCTGGCCACTGATGCAAACCTCAGAAGAATGTTGGTAAGGTACAGCAAAATTGTTTTGGAAGTGTTCAACTCTGCAAACAAAGGCTTTCAGGAGCGAAACAGAGGTCTTTTCGAGTGATATCTGAGCATGTGCATCTTCCATTTCCCGAGGCTGAGTAGTGGCAGAGTAGTCAAATATTTTAATTACTTAGCTTATTTGTATTTGTGTTATAATTTAATTCGCTTACTAATTAGTTAAATTAAAAGTGTTGTAATAATTAGTTAATTAGTTTAGCTAGTTATTCATTTGGTTTGTAATAATTAGCTTAATTAGCTTAGCTCTAAATAGTTTTGTTTTATTCATTCGGACTTTCTTTCGTGAGAGCAAAATTTAATAATGTGTATATCTTCCAACCCTACGTCTTTCTCATTTTTATGTAATCGCTTTTGATGGTCAGTTTATGGACATATTTCAATTAGCATACTTTATGCTTGCATCCATGCATCTTGTCTTGCATGCACTAAGACCCGGTGCATCATTCTAACTGCATTGTTATTTCAATGCTTCGTTGAATACGTGCTTAGATCGCATGTTATTTAAATAGATCCATATGCCATATTAGTAGCTAAACCTATTAATTGCATATTGCATGTGTTGCATTAGACATCTTGTATAATTGAGAATCATGCATATTTTTTTTCTAACTCATATCTTCTTAGCTTGGAGTACTAGGTGAGTTTTTTGTACTTTAGCATACTCTCATGAGTGTAAGTGATTGCCATGACTAACATGCTTGCCATGAGGCTAAATGCTTACTTGCTAAACTACTTGAATGCCTATGGATGAAGGTTTGTTGTTTGAATTGGAACGATTCAATAAATGTGCGTTTAAGCCCACTATGTCTAGTGGCAAATTCACAGTTTTAAGCCCACTTTGTTAAGTGGAAAATTCGCAAACTTTAAGCCCACTTGAGGTGACAAATTCAAACCCTTTTTACAAAACAAACATGAAATTAAATTGTTTCAACTTAAGCAAACTAGTATATACTTGTTTGTGTGTATTACATAGTAAAGCTAGCCTAATAACCGGAACAAGAGCACATAATGTATATAAAAATCATATGATGATTAGTAGAGGCCGATCTTTGATTGGGCGAGCGGGAGTGCTCAATTCATGACCTTCCCTTCTCATACCTAAGGTTTTGAATCGAGGCAACTTTGGTGATGACGGACACGTGGCCTTTGGCACGAGTCATGGGTTTTCTAAATTTTCCCAAGATAAAATATTTAGGTGGCGACTCTGTATCTGGAAAAGTAGTCCAATTTTGGCATTTTGATCCCAAAATCGATTTTCTAAAAGATTTGCCAGATTTGGACTCTTTGGTGTTTATTAATTTCACATTGCACTTATGAGATTAGATTCAGAACCGCGGGAGTTTGAACTGTAGGGCTTTCTTTCAAACCTTCCAAAAGGAGGCGTGAAAAAGGCGAGCTACAGTTTCTGGCGACTCTGCTAGGGATTTAGAGAACTTGACTCGAACTCATGATATGATATTTTATCTACACTTATGTGTTTCTTTGCATTTGCATTTGCATTGGTGCGCCTAAGTCACTGTGTTTTCCATCTGCTATTCCTGAATGGTTTGCTGGAGGCTTGCTTGTAAAAGCTTACCAAAAAGCTGATCAGTTGCGGGCTCTGCCATGATGGGAACATAACCCTTGGATCTGGACTACTGCTGTACTGAGTGATCCTCCTTTCACTTCTCGGTGTTAGGTGTGAGATGTATATTAGGTAGTTTTTTCGAGGTACCCTTTTTGACCAATCAACCTAGTTGCATATCGAAAGCCGTAGAGACTGTTCCAAACTAGGACAGGTTGCTTACCCGAATACAAGATTGTGTGAAACCACCTTGCTTGAATAGTTAACCCTAGCTCCTGACGAAACTAGGACATGATAACTCTACCCCATCATAGGGGTGTTTTGGCTCTTACTTAACTGGTATGTGCTTTTAGTGTGAAACTCTACAGGAACGTGCGTATCAGTTGCAAGTTTGAGTATCATCAGATTTGGGGGGCAGAAATCAGTGTTGAGTGTAGTTCTACATCTTATGATTAGAATTGTGTGTTGTTCACATCTGAGTTGAGGTGCTATGCAATTTGTGATTTTTGTTTTCCTTTTGCTTTATTTCTTTTTGCAAGGTAGTTTTTCACGATTGCTTTAGATAGTTCGGTTACCCCCCAAGCACTCTAGACTCGTGTAAGAAGACTTTATAGATCCGAGGATCTTGTTAGGGGACAACCAGTGTTTGTTTCGCTCCCACCAGTTACCAAACGAAGGAGGGTCAGACATAATTCACCAATCCAGTAGTCACCTTTTACATCACTTGCACCTAGTCAGGCTCAGTCTTTTACATCCACTCCAGTAAAAAATTATTTGCTAGTTCCGATGGCTCAACATCCCCCGGTTAGCATGGAAGACATACTTCGTCATCTCAGGCAAACTTTTGAAACCCTGCAGCTAGATACTACCTGCCAAGCTGAAGTTACAGCCCGCCAAGCGGAAGTGATAAATAGACTGCAGCAACAGCAACAGCAACCACCACAAGCAGCGGCTTCTGCTTCCCATGCACCTCAAGTAGGTATCCCAATGCCAAGAATCACTGTCAATGTCCAAGAGAATTTGGGCAACCCGGTAGACCCTATCCCACCGTAGGCCTCCAAGGCACCAGTGTATCAAACTGAGGCGCCATTTGAATTCGGGGTTGACTCCACTGCACTGAAGGTCAACAAACTAGAAAAGCTTTTCAAACAGGCATAGAGTGTGAATTCAATCCCTGACATTGAGGATGGATATACTAACTCTGCAATAACTCTGCTGGACAGATTCAATATGGCACACATAGACCGGTTCGACGGCTCTGGGGATCCCATGGTCCATTTGCGGTTATTCTCAAACATCCTGTGGCCAATGGGCCTCACCAGACTTCAAAAGCTGTCTCTTTTCAGCCGAACCCTGTCGGGTATAGCGGCTATCTGATATGTAAAACTAGAAGACTCTGTGAAATGGAGATGAGAGGAAATGGATGAGGCCTTCATCGCGCAGTACTCCTACAATACCTAGATTGAGGTCACAACCTGTGATCTTAAGGCAACCCGTCAAGAGCCAAATGAGGGCTTTTCGAACTTTGTAACGAGATAGAAGGCCAAGGCTTCGATGATGACTACTAGGCCATCCAAAAAGGACCAAATTAGAATGGTGGTCCGTAATCTGCAAAGGAAATTCCTACAGAAGATGATTGTCTTGCCACTGTTCACATTCATTGAGCTCCATGAGATAGGGGTTCAGATTGAAGATGCAATGAAACAGGGGCTGATAACCGATGAAAAGGAGCAGCCTAAGAGGCCTTTCATACGCAGTTCCAACGCAACCACAAGTGGTAACATGTCTCTGTGGTCATCTGATGTGAATGTCGTTACCACGACACCCAAAACTGCTAACCCTTTCGCCAGTACAAATCCATAAACCTCAACCAGCCAGGCCCGATCTCAAAGGGTTTTTACCTCGCTCTATATGCCTTTATCCAAAGCCTAAGGGGTGCTGATCAAAAAAGGGCATCTTAAGCCTTTAGAACAATGCCCACTACACGACCGTCTCCCGCCTAAACATAACCCGACCAAATACTGCGCTTTTCACCAGCAGCATGGTCACGACACCGACCAGTGTTATAGGCTGCGTTATGAGATTCAATGTCTCATTAACAATAAGGTGATAGCACTACCCTAAAAGCCAAATGTGACCACCAATCCTCTTCCAGCCTACAACCAAGTTTCTCCACCCTGGCACTTAAATCTAACACATACACTAGCCATCCCATATGACCCCAATGTATACATCACCCCTTCTTACCTACGCAAACCGGTTGTGTTCATTCCTGAAAGCACGGACTTGTGCATGATGGACGCATCCATATCCCAACTTGAACCCATGGTGGTGACATTGGCAGAAGGAGGGAAGTTAGCCTTAGAGGGGAGTGTTAGCCCATTGCTTGAGAGATCTGCAGACTTAGCTGAAGAAGGGTATGACCCCGGCTGTTACATTGTGCCAGTTGACCAAACCAAACCCGAAGTGGTATTACCAACAGTAGTGAAGGTTAGTGTGGTTCGAGAGAATAGCCCAAGCTAAGGTCTGGATAATCTAGCTGAGTTGGAAGAAGACTTAGACAATCTGTAGTTCTACGACGAACAAGATTAGGGGGACGTGCAGATTGATTGGTTTGATCTGAATGGGTTGACAGATAACTCCAGGTGGCTTAGTGATAAGCGTGACCAAGAGGAAAAAACCAAACCAAAACTTGAAGAAAAGGAAGCAAGAATAGCTGCAGTGGCCGGAATGGCTGAGGACAAGGGAAAATTGCCGGAGAGCGCCGATATTAAGAATTTGGCTCAGGAATTGGGTATTGAAAATACTACCGATACAGAGCAAGAAGCCGCATTGAAGCGGTTCGTGCAAAAAAGGGATCAATATAAATAAGAAGCTGGAAAAGCCCAACACCCTGTGGGGGATGTGAGAATGATTAGAACAGAACCAGACAATTGCTTGTCGGTTGTCGGAGGAATATAGTGGGAAGGTGATGATCTGCATCTTGCCCACACTGACGAGAATTGGGGTGAAAATCTGCCAGACAATACCTGGTACTCTGAAGAAGTGGACCATATGACTAGAAATGGGCGGTACTTCAAGCCCCCACATTTGGACCGAGCTGAAGCCTCCGGAAATAATAAAGAGGCGGAGAAGCAAAGAGAAAAGTAGTTGGAAGAAGAAGTAGTACTAAAACAGCTAAGGAAGATCCAGGCCGATATTTCAATCTAGGGTCTACTCATGGCTTCTCGCGTGCACCGACAGGCTGTGCTATCAGCAATGGATAATGCCAAATTGTCCATTGAAACTCCTCCAGAACAACTCATTGGATTAGTCTTCCCGAAAGGTGTTGCGCCAACTTTAACCTTCTTAAACAAGGAACTACCGCCAGAAGGCTTAATACACAACAACCTTTGTACATATCTGTAGAGTGTAGAGAAAAATGGGTGCTAGTGGTATTGATCAATACCGAATCAGCAATCAACGTCTGTCCATCTAGTACAGCATATGCTATCGGCTTGAAACCAGCAGATTTCGCTTCTACAGCCCAGGTGATTCGGGCATACGACAATACAAATAGGGAGGTGATGGGCACAGTACAGATCAGAGTTCAAGTCGGCCCAACTCAACAGGATATTGAGTTCCATGTCCTGGATGTGCCAACCACTTTCAATCTATTGCTAGGAAGGTCGTGGCTGCACCAAGTAAAAGTTGTCTCCTCTACCCTCTATCAAATGCTGAAATACCCCTACGGGAAAGGGTTGGCTATTGTGTTCAGGAATTCATCTATACTTCCTCCGCCAGAGATAACTACACTTGTGTTGGAAATTGTTCATGGCGAGGAGGATGTTTTTCTCTTTGGATTTACCCTAGCTGAGGCGGGGGTAGTGCAAACCATCTTGGCAGTTGATGGGGGCTTGCATGTTAGTGCTCAATCAATCTACTTCATAAACAAGCTCCAACATATGCCAGGAATAGGGTTGAGAAGAAGTGGCCGGAAGGGCATTACTGCATTGGCCGATGGGCCACATAACCCGCATGCCTTTGGTCTTGGCTATATGCCCACCAAAGAGGATTGGGTTAGAAAAGGGAAATAGATGGCAGGAAGAGCCAGAGCTAAGCAGACCGGGAAGCGTTATGAACTTGTGCACAGACTGATCCAGGGAACCCTGAATGGTCATTTTGTTCAGGAGGGTGAAGACTTCCCATTTTGTGGTTTCCCCGAACCCTGGTTGAACTCTGAGAAGCAACGGGTTCCTGGCTTTGAAATTTTTTTTAACTTACAGCTACAAGACAGTGATACAAAAGAAATGGTTGAATCAACTGTTGAAGCTGAGAAGAGCACAGAAAGTGATTCTGACAATGGCGAGCTTGAAGGAGCAACACTGGCATGTCTCCTTTCAAATCCTCCGATCGATTCAGAGAGCTTGGGGGATAACCTGACCGTTTCCATGATTGGGGACCAATCGGGTGTGAACCCTTCTAGCAGCATTCTGGATGCATTTGAAGCACAACCCCTTGTTTGGCAGCTGGAGGAGGGTTACCCTTGTAGTTCTGAGAGTTCTGAGTCAGGTAGTGAATCAGAATTTAATTCCATAAAGTCTGTGGAGTCGGAATCATATTCCGATTCTTTTGAGTCAGAGTCCGGTATTCTTGGAGGTGATAACCTGGATGCCAAGGTCTTGTCCAGGTCGTCATTTTCTTTTGCTTTTGAGTCGGTTATAATCGAAGAACTGGATGAGCTTGACCTTGTGAATGAGAATGCCACTGCAAATTTTGAGTATTTCTCTGTGCCGCTTATTTACTGCATTGATCATGATTTTCAAAATTTTGATGAAAACGACAATGAAGGAATTTCTCTGATTTTGAAAAATTTGATTAACCGAGAGGAGAGGTTTGCAAAACCCCTTGCTGATGAAATCATTCCATATGCTTGGTTTGAGTTTTCAGAAAACTCTTTTCAGAAAATTCTACTTTCTTATTTTCCGTGTTTTTTTGTTTTTACTGAATTTTTTTAATATTTTAAACATTTTTTTTTACTTTTTAGACACACCTAACATAAATACACCTAAAAAGTAAAAAATTTGTAAAAAAAAAAAATTAAAATTCACTAAATACCAAAAATACAAAAAAAAAATACAAGAATTTAGTACATTTTTTATATTTTTATGTATTTATTAATTTTTTAAAATATTTTTTCACAAATTTTTTACTTTTTAGATACATGTAACTAAGGCACATCTAAAAAAGTAAAAAAAATGTTTAAAATTTAAAAAATATTCACTAAAAACAAAAGAATACGAAAACCAAAAAACTCAATTTTTAAGAAACTTAATTCAGAAAACTCAAACCAAACACACTGATTGCTTTTAATGTGGGTACTAAGAAGGATCCGCGTCTGGTCTAGATCGTGTCCACGTTGTCTTCGGAGGAGCGTGAGCGCTTAGTCGCTTTATTAAAAGATTTCAAAGATATTTTTGCGTGGTCTTACGAAGACATGCCTGGAATTAATCCTGAGATTGTACAACATCAGATCCCTCTTGACCCCGAGGCCTGACCCATCAAACAGAAGTTGCGGAGAATACCCCCGAATTGGGCTTTGAAGATTAAGGAAGAGGTCACCAAGTAGATAGATGCAAAGTTCTTACTAGTATCTGAGTATCCAACGTGGTTGGCTAACATTGTCCCGGTGCCGAAGAAAAATGGCAGAATTCGTGTGTGTGTGGACTTTAAGGATCTGAACAGAGCCAGTCTGAAGGATGACTTTCCCTTGCCACACATAGATGAATTAGTGGACTTCACCGTAGGTCATGCGTTGCTCTCCTTCATGGACAGATTTTTCAGGCATAACCAAATTCTGATGGCGCCAGAGGACAGAGAGAAAACTGCTTTTACTACACCGTGGGGAACCTACTGCTACAGGGTGATGCCGTTTGGGCTGAAGAATGCCGGGGCTACCTATCAAAGGGCTGCAACCATTATTTTGCATAATATGATCCATAAAGAGGTCGAGATGTATGTGAGAACCCGTATTTTTGCATATTAAATTATTTTGGTAATTATATTTAGCTAATCAACATCTATAATCCAATTCCATAACAACATTTTGTGACGAAATTCTATAATTAACTTTTAATTATTTAAGTAGTGCAATTTTTATCTTCATATTACTATTATTATTGTTGTTGTCATTGTTATCGTCATTGTCGTTACTTTTATGACTACACAAATCTAATTCTTAATATATATTATTTTGTATAAAGTTTTGCATTAATAATTTGTATACAAGAAATTAACCCATGGAGATTAATTGGTTCAATCTAAAGTCTTTTAGTTACATTTAATAATATTATAATATTAAGTCAATTAATAGTGATTATTAAATTATTAAATTGTAATGTTAATAGCACCATAATTAACACCAATATTAAATTCAAAATTATTTTGTTATTAAATTTTTGTAGGTGGAAACTAAATGAGTTAAATAAATAGTAACTGAATTAATAGAATTGTAAGGAGCAAAATATCTAGTAACTAGATTGTATATATTTCTTGATTTTATTCTTTACACACACACATAGACTAGCAATATATATATATATATATATAGGGGAGGAGGCTTGCCATGAGTCAACTCTCATGGGGAAGGATAAATGTTGTCTTATGTAGAGATGCTCCCTCAAAAGTGCAGCCACTTTTGCATGCTCAATCTGATTTTTTTCTCACGTTTGAGTGTAAGAGTGGGTTATCATAAGCATGCCACATGGGATAGGCAAACCACCAATAACCATGCACCCATGCCTTCTCTTAGCAATCCCTTGCCCAAGTTTTCCCTCCCATTTTAGTCTATATAGGAAAAACAAAATCCTCCAGCACAAAACATGAAAGCTTCGGTTGGAACAAGAGAAAGAGAGGGAGAGAAAGCAAGAGGGAAAGGAGAGAAGAGAGGGGAAGAAAGGCTCAACACTTAGGATTTTTTTTTTTTTTTACTTCATTAACGTAAGAATACATCACCTCTATCCTCCCTTAGATACCTCTAACTGAATTTATATAATTTTTATATGCAAGACTAAGCATGGTTTAGTCATACATAGCAAAATAGTACCATGCATGTTTAAAACTTTGATTGGATGAGGGTTTCATTATGTTATAATTTCATATTCCTTCTTGCAAACATAGATATATGGCTTAGCCACTGCTTTTTATGTGTTCAATATTCTCCATTGTTGAAATAATCTTGCAAGGGAGTAAAATAAGATGAGAATGACTTCCCTTTACCTGAAACTTAGATTCTTCCTCACTGTTTCAGACTTTATCGGATGAAAAGAGGGCTCTAATAAATTGAAAATAATTGATGTTAAAAATCTGTATATACTGGAAGTATATATAGGTGTTATACACTGTGTAAAATTTTTATAAAATCATTGGACACCATTTTCTTACCAAAACAAATATTTTCCCTAAGCGTCGCTTACAACACAGCAGAAGCAGTGGATTCAAATAGGTCCCATTTTCTCTACAAATGGTATTTTTCTACACGACCACTTGGAAACGTTATATTTTTAAGTTACCTTTCAAACGCCACCAGTTTCATAATTTTTTATTTAGTATTGAGAGAGAAACACCAATTTTTCCAAAACGTGACATAATCTGTCCAGTTTTTTTATAAAAATTATTTGACCATCTTCGACTGGTTTTCAGTCTTCACATTCTTCTGGAAATATGTTCTAAACTCAAAAATTTAGCAAACCGTTCTGACCATGCCTCTTTTCGACACCATTTGAGGACCCTTTTTATTTTTCGAACACTGAACACCTCTGCTGACGTTTTCATGGCCTGAATATATTTTTACTTCATTGCTGTTTGGAGGCAGCAGCAATGCTGACTTTACCAGGTCACCGTTTATTCAACAGAATAAATTTTCAAGTGATTCAAATCGGAAAAGTTATATTTTTAAGTTACCTTTCAAACGCCGCCGGTTTCATAATTTTTTATTAAATATTGAGAGAGAAACGCCAATTTTTCCAAATGTGATAGAATCTGTCCAGTTTTCTTAGAAAAATTATTTGACCATCTTCCGTTGATTTTCAATCTTCAAATCCTTCTGGAAATATGTTCTAAACTCAAGTATCTAACAAGCCGTTCTAACCATACCTTGTTTTGACACCGTTTGAGGCCACTTTTTATTTTTCCAACACAGATCACCTGTGCTGGAAATACTATAACTCACTAGTTTTCTTCCAAAATTTAATTCTCCCTTTTAAAATCGTTTTTAGCTCTGGTATTCCCTCGGAACATTTTACTAACTCAATGAACTAGCACCAGTTAAAATATCGTAATAGTTGAACATCGTTTGGTATGGGTTTCATATTTTTTTTACCGTACCGTGCTGAAGGAAGTAGTGTGTGAATTCCTAAGAAATTTTGTGATAATTCTGAAGACATTCTATCATATTTATTTTGGTTGTCATACATGATTGTGTTGTGATATATAAACATTATGTCACTGTAGTTTTCAAACTAAAACTCGTACATGCATCAAAATGTGAATTGGACAAAGTAAAGGAACACGGAATCGAACAGATACATTAAAATTTAAAAGTGATGGGGTGAGCCCGGTTTAGAATTTTGCGCAAGTGAGTTGCAAACCCCAACATGGCACGGGAAGGTATTTCGTCTCTTATCGGTACAGGCGATATAAGGTTGGTGGTTCAAGTGTCACAACATAGGCCGTTCCCTTGGGGCAGACTGTGATGTCATGACTCGGGTACGTAACCCTGGTGCGTGGGCATCATTGGTAGTTACAGTAAGTAACATTTGAATATTTAACCAAAGGGGAGTCAGAATTGCCCGTGGCCATTGCTTAGCGATTGAGTAGGAAATAGTGCTCCGCGGGGAGTTACTTAAATTTACCTGTTAAACTAAATCTATGTAAACTAAAAAAAAGAAAGGTTGGCATTTTTCCTTATCATGAAATACTGCTTCCGCTTGCCATTTTTTTTATTGTCTACTGTTAATATTTTAACCAATAGCATTCCAGTTATGTTAGTTAAATGTTGCTCGTTATTCTGTTATTACACAATATTTATTATTTGTGAGTATTATTATCGGGGTGGGTATTTTCGGGTTGTAGTATCTTATTGAGCCCGTCGCTCATTGGCATTCCCATTGCCCTGGCGTTTTATGCCAGGTATCGAAGAAACTGAAGGAAGCGCCAAGGCTTTCCAAGGTGACATTCAGCCTTGGTCAGCTTGACGAATGCCCAAGATTCCATGAAACATTTTCCTAGTTTTATTTTTTTTATTTGTGCTTTTTTTTTCCTTCTAATACTAAGTTTTAAGTTTGGTTGGAGTTGTAATTTAAGAATTTTTAGTTTCCGTGTTGTTAATTAATGGATGATGGTAAATTTGGTGACAACATTGATGAGGATTCTTAATTAAGAAAATTGATTTTAAGTTTTAAACCCTACCATGATGTCCTCAAATTTTGGGGCGTCACAGTGTATGTGGACGACATGATTGTCAAGTCCTAGGAAAGAGAGGGTCACTACACCGCCTTGAATAAATTCTTTCAACAGATCAGAGAATAGAGACTGAGGTTGAATCCATAGAAGTGTACTTTTGGTGTAACAACAGGGAAAATACTGGGTTTCTTGATCACATAGAGGGGCATTGAGGTAGATCCTTCCAAAATCGAGGCCATCATAGAAATGCCACCACCAAGGACTAAAAAGGAGGTGCGAGGCTTTCTGGGTAAAGTGCAATTCATAAGACGATTTATCTCTAAATTAACCTTGACTTGTGAACCACTATTTAGTCTCCTGAAGAAAGGAAAAAAGTTTCGATGGGATGATCGATGTCAATTCCCTTTTGAGCAGATCAAGCAGTATCTTCAGAATCCTCATGTGTTGTTGCCGCCGGAGCCGAGGAAGCCTTTGATTTTGTATCTGTCAGTAACGGACACAACGATGGAATGCATGCTTGCTCAGGAATCTGAGGATAAGGTGGAGAAAGCCATCTATTATTTGAGCAAGAAAATGCTGGATTATGAGACCCGCTACACTCCGTTGGAGAAAAAACTTGCTTAACCTTGGTACGGGCTACCAGGAAGTTGAGGCACTACTTGTTAGCTCACTCTGTAATTCTGGTTTCGAGATTAGATCACTTCAAATATCACTTCGAGAAACCAGCACTTATGAGTAGGTTAGCCCATTGGTTGCTTCTCCTTTTTGAATTTGATCTGAAGTATGTTACTCGCAAGTCTGTTAAAGGGAGAGCGGCAGCAGAGTTCCTGGCAGATCACCCAGTAAAAGGGGATGAAGCAGTAGAATACATGTTCCCAAATGAAGCTATTCTATAAGTTGAGGAAGAGATTTGAACAATGTATTTTGTCAGAGCGTCTAATCAGTATGGTTATAAGATAAGGGTGTTGCTGATAGCATCGAACAATTCCCATATACTTTTAGCCTTCAAACTTCGGTTCCAGGTATCCAATAACGAAGCAGAATGCGAGACGTGTATCGCTGGTTTGGAACTCGCCCTGGAACTAGGAGCAAAAAGGTTGGATGTCATTGGGGCTCGAACCTAGTTGTGTCTCAAGCAAATGGAGACTGGAAGGTTAAAGAAGAAAAGATGAAAGTCTATCATCAGACCTTTGACGTTCTGATTCCTAGGTTTGAAAAACTGATTTTTACGCATCTACTAAGAGAGAACAACAGGTTCGCTCATGCCTTATCAACTCTATCTTCTATGATAAACATCCTATTTGGAGTCCGGATGCGTCCGAACATCATTGACCAGAGATATATGCTGGCCTACGAGACTATTGCCGCAATAGATGAAGCACAAGATCAAAACCCTTTGTTCTACAACATCTAGAACTTCTTGGAAAAAGAGATTTATCCACCAAGGGCAAATGCCAAAGATAAGAGGGCAATACGGCGGATGGCCGTTCAATTTATCATCTGCGGAGATAAACTGTACAAGAAAGGTCATCTGGGAATGCGCAAGTTGTGTGTCGAAGCAGAGGGATCAAAGCGCCTAATGAAGGTCATCCATGGAGGAAAGTGCAGAGCGCACATGAATGGAGTAATGTTAGCTGAGAAGATTCTCAGGCAAGGTTACTACTGGTCTACTATGGAGAAGGGTTGTATCGGTTTTGTTCAGCGACGCCACAAATGCCAAATTCATGCTAATCGCATGAACATCCCCCTGACGAAGCTGTACAACATGACTTCACCATGGCCTAGGGAATTGACGTCATTGGGGCAGTCACACCAAAAGGGTCGAATGGGCATGAATACATTCTGGTGGCAATTGCTTACTTCACGAAGTAGGTGGAAGCTCAGTCTTATACAGTGTTGAAAGCAACGCATGTGGCTAAGTTCATCCGAAACAATATCATTTGCCAATATGGGGTCCCAAATGAGATCCTTTCAGATAATGGTTCCCATTTCAAGAAAGAAGTAATCGACTTGTTGGAAAAATACAATGTGACTTTTCATAAGTCATCTACTTATCGGCCGCAAACCAACGGAGTTGTTGAGGCTGCTAACAAGAACATCAAGCTTATTTTGCAGAAAATGGTTGAGACCTATAGGTATTGGCCAGACAAATTGCCACTCGCACTTTGGGGCTATAGAATTTCAAATCGGACGTCTACAGGGGCAACTCCTTACTCTCTTGTCTATGGAATGGAAGTTGTTTTGCCAATCGAAATAGAAGTCCCGTCACTGCGAGTTATGGCTGAGTGTCAAATAGCAGAAGCGGACTGGTAGCAGAGCAGGTTCGAAGAATTGATGTTGTTTGATGAGAGAAGGCTGAAAGCATTGTACCATGTTCAGGGTTATCAACGCAGGACTGCTAGGGCTTTTAACAAGAAGGTTAAGTCCAGGAATCTCAAAGAAGGGAATTTGGTGCTGAAAGACAATCGAGCTCCCATCCATGACTCTAGGGGCAAGTTCAGACCCAATTGGACTGGTTAGTACATCATAAAAACTATTTGGTTGGGTGGAGTTGTTATTCTCATGAACCTGGATGGCCTAGAATTTTCCCAACCGATCAGCATGGACAAGTTGAAGAAATATTATCCCTGAGAGGCTCGCTAGGCCGAAAACTCGGAAGGGTGACCTAGGCAAAAGTTAGAGCACAAAAAAAATTAGAAATAAAGAAAAATTGAGCTCGCAAGGTTGAAAATCCTAAAAAGGGAGGCCTTGGCAAAAATTAAAGCACAAAAGGAGAGCGTTAATACTCGAGTGAACCCGAACCGAACTATGTAAGGCCTGATTCCTATCTTTGGGATACGTAGGCAACTTCATCCTGAAGTTCGGCCGTAAACACCTCCAAATCAACTGTCCTGTCTATGTGTCTAATCAGGTCATCTTTGTCTGTTCTTTATTTGAAAGTTCGATTGTGATCCTTAATCTGAGAGAAGAGCTGGTTACAGTGCTGAACAATGCTATTCAGTCAAGGGGCAATTTGTGATCTTCGGATTCGGGGTTGTATATCTCGTTGATAGATTCTCCGCATGTCAAGTGGTGATCCTTATCGAAAATGGTTTTCAAAAGTTTTGATAAAAGTTGATTTTTGCTCAAATTTTACCTTTTACAACTTAGACCATTTTTGGACCAATAGGAAAACTTTCAGCGCTCACAATTTTAATTTCATTGATTTCAATACAAAGTTCTCCAACTCTCGATACAAATCAGAGTTGCTTTTATTACATTCATAAAACTTAAAAAGTGAAGATCAAAGCAATAAACTAGGGGTATAGATGAGTCAGGTGCCCCTACGCCCCCCGATTTTGCTTGTGAAAACTTCTGATGCCAATGTAGGCCCGGTTTGTGACTTATCCTCAAGCCAAGCTAGGCACACGCTAGAAAGGGCGTAGCTGAAACTAGGTGCAGGGGCTAAAAGCTCTCTCGTCCTCCAAGCAGTGAGGTACCTAGCCAAATGTGAACCTGAACCTTAGATGGGGAATGAAACCGGGTACTCTACCTCCTCTTCTGGGCAAGTCTGATCATGTCTAAACTGATGCCTGAACTGGAACGGAAAGTAGAATATATAGTGTGTTAGGCCAATCAGCTGAATGCCAGGTTCCTAAGTCATGCTATAGCTCATTTCGGTTAGATTAAGCCAGGGGCAACGCCAAACAATGTTAGCAGCAGACCTGTTGCACATCCAGTGGCACCACCATCCTTCATTCGGGAAATCCACTAGCTGTTAACAGAAAAAATATGCTCGGACTGAGTGTGCAGGCAGGAGTCCACTACCCTTAGCTTATCCATTAGCCACACCTAGGGAGGGATGAAAGAAAAGAGAGACTAAAGAATAAAGAGATTTATGTTGAGAGAAAAGTGGGCTTTGAGAGAAAAACAGAGCATGAATGCCAAGTGATGTGAGAAGCACATATTAAAAAGGGTGAGAAACATTACCTGAAGAAGTAGTGGACTTCCCGTAAATTTGGTGGTCTTTCACCGATAGAAGGCGTTTAAGCACATCAAAGTCTCGGCCAGCACCAAGCCAATGCAACTCTTGCCTTCTTTTAGGCCTTGCGCCATTTCAACTAGCTGAATGCTAGACCCGCCAAAACTAGGGGCAATAAGGAAATGTGCTAGCATACACAAACAAAGGGCGTGTTGCTGAAATCGCCGCCAAAGAAGATCACTACGATCCCCGACCTCACAAAATTGATGAATCAGGCTAGGAATATCTAGCTCTCTATTGTGAACCAAGGATTGAGCCTCGTGTAGAGTAAGCCTGCACATCCGTCCCAAAGCTTGGATGTGGTCGAAACAGGGTTGAGGAATGATTTCTTTATCGCGCCGTGATTCCATTAGTGCCTCAAATTTTTCGATTGTCGGGCATATCTCTTGTCTTCCGAAGCTAAAGACATGTGTAATTGGGTTCCAGCATCTAGCAGCAGCATGAAGGAACAAAAAACGAAGCGGAGAACGGCTCAGCGGGAAAAGTGCATTTATGCCGAAACCCCGAAAATTTAACTTTTCCGAGCCATCTAAAGTAGCTATCCAATCTAAGAGCTTTTTGGCGAAAAATGGCTCCATTTGTGAAGAATTTGCACCTGAAATGAAGAAATCACGACGCTCAACCTTTTGTAGAAGATAAGGCAGTGAGTGGAATCCAAGTGTCAACAATCTGGAGGTCCTACACATTGATGGCCGGCAGGTAGCCGGCAAGCTACATTGGTGGCCGACAAAGAACATTGATGGTCGGCAGGCCACCTTTCATGGCCAGCATGTGGCCGACAACCCTTGTTTGTGGCCGGCAGTCTCTCACTCTGATATGCTGTCGTCCTTTGTGTTGAACAATGCTGAAAGCATGTGTTTTGTTCTACTCTTTGTATGTCTTGGGGTCTTGTTTTGAGTCCTTTTGGTTTTTAGCAAGTTTGTTGATTTTGTATCTATGTTGTGTTGTTTTGTTTATCGAGTTGTATGTTGTTTTATTTATCGAGTCATATGTTGTTTTATTTATCAAGTTGAATATTGCTTTTTATGTCATTTGTTGGTCGGTTCATTACCCGATTAAGATTTTTGTTTCAATCAAGAGTGCTCTTGGCCATTTCATTTCCATGTCAATTCCATGCTATATGGTGCTCATGATGCAAAATACAACACTTTTTCATAAAACTGGTTTCCATTCCGATCATGGTTGTTTTTACAAAAGTACAGTACAAGTTTTTAAAGCAAATAAAACCTGTCTGAAGCTATACAAAATGCTAAAACTATAAACAAAAAGGAACTAAGAAAAAATACAAAAGTCAGCGCTGGTCGCCTCAGACTCGAAAGGCCCTTTTCGTCTTCTTCCTCGGAGGAGAAGACTCTGGGGCACTATTTTCGTCAGCGCCACTGTCTGAATCTGGACCAGAACTTGAGCCAGTGTCATCTCTGCTCTCTGCTCCAAACCCCTCATCGGCATCATCATCTCTACTCCCAGAACCTGAGCCGGTATCATTGTCTATGCTCTAAGATGACTCTGAATGCTGACTCGCTGCCTCTTCAAAGTCGCTCGTCTCAACATCATCATCACCCAGAATGGGCTCTGAAGGACAGCTCTCGGCTCGGGTGCCTCTAGCTCTACCTCGGCCGCTCACGAGAGCCTATCTCTCTCTCCTCCCTACTGTTGGAGGAGGCGCTACTGGTGCAGGTGCAGGTGCAGGTGCTGCAGCTGCCACTGGTGCCATAGGTATAGATGGGATTTGAAAAGACAATTGTCACATGTTAGCCACAATATGCATGTCAGATGCAAGCATAGTGTGCAGAATGAGCATATGCAGAAGTCAGATACAGTGTGTGAATACAGTATGCGAGTGCAGTGTGCCAGATGCAGTGTATCAGTGCAGTTTAGGAAGTTTTCAGTTGAAATGTCAGTGTTAGTGTGTCAGTGGAAATTTGATGCGTGGAATATAAAACTGAAGAAATTACTTGAATACTGTAGAGGTTGAGCAACGCCTCTCTCCTCTGTACCAACCCCATCAGGGAGGCTATCAACTCGAGAGCGCCTCCTGTATACTCGATGGACGCTTGTAAATACAGTTTGAATGATCATTATTTGCAAATGAATATATCTGAAATGAAGTATAGGAAGCAAATGTAAAGTGTGGTTCATACCTGAGTCGGGCCTCGAACCCCAATAAGCTCATGACCAGCCGCCGTAGGCTCAATCGGAACTGGGTAGGCATCCCCGGTGTGTTGCCAGCAAGTCAGCGTGGTAGGAAGCTTTGGCCAATCAGCCCTCTGCCTCGCCTGGGAAGCCCCTTTGCCATGGGCCCTGCTCGCCTGGGTCACTCTAGGTCTCTCTCTCACGGCAAGCGCTCTCGCCTCCTCAGCTCTGCGAACACCAGTCAAGGGTGGCATCAGATGTGTCTGAATGAAAGCCGCGTAGTCACCCGCCGCTTGGAAGTAGTCGACGTTTAAGCCTACTATAAACTGGATGACTTCCTTAGTGGATAGGCCATCTGTGGATCGTATAGACTCTGGCGGAGCCATCGGGACAATCGGGTCAGGCAGGCCCGTGATCTAGCACATGAAGCGCTCGCCCAAGAACTAGGCCCGATAGATTAGGCCCCCAAGTAGAATGCGGTAGCAGGAAGTGGCCCAAGTTCCGGCGAACTGGTCTCGAACCCCCGCTGGCATTGTGGCCCATGGCTGCCACATGATATACAAATAGAGGTTGTATAGATGATTGATTTTTGTTAGTTGCTAAATGTGAATCAAAACAGTGTTAAAGCAAAAATGACTGTGCTTTAGGTTACCTCATGGGTCGCTACCGTGTCGAAGTACGGGCGAAAAAAAGTGAAGGGCTCATGGGTCTTACGGTGGAGCCGACCGTCATATACCCGCGAATAGGGGACTGTCAATGGAAGCTTCTCTACAAGCTCTAGGGTGAGAGTTAGAAAATATGCGTATACCCATAGCTGCAGGGAAACTACAATGATATGTGATCAATACAGTATTGAGCAGACGCAGAAAGTACAAAATAGAAAGCACAGTGTATGAGTAGTGTCTAAGCAGGTACAAAAAGTGCAAAGCAGACAGTACATATGTTAAAACAAATGTTAAGTAGAAATCCTAAAGGAACCGTAAAGCACTAAAAAGAAAGTTGAGATGTGTACCTCCCAGGCTCGCCAGTAGCCTCCGATCAAGTCTCTCCGCAGACGGGGAGGCAGAGCTCATGTATCCGTATAAAGTGGCAAGGCTGGCTCCACCCTAGTCACAAAAATGAACCCGAGGAAGGATCACTAGGGCACTCAACAAATGCAGGCCCACGGTGTTCCATCTGTTCGAAAATAAGATGGTGCCGAAGATGAACATCAGGAAGCCCCTAGCATACTGCTCGATCTCCTCTATCGTCTCGGGCTCGGTCCCTCTGAACCACTCAGCGAAGCAAGTGTCACTGACCATCCCCGTCCGATATATGGATAGGTATGCCCCCAGTAGCTCGAACCAAGCCGCCTCCCACTCCTCCATATCTATATCAAGAGGCATCGGATCGTCCCCTGCGTCTAAGCCGGTGATTATGGATGGCAAAGTCGTAAGGAGTCATCATCATCTTCCCTGCGATGGAAAAGTGGAAGGAGTTGGTGGTGTCCCACCACTTCCCTACGAGTGCTCCTAGGAGGGAACGGCTCGCGGTGACCCGAGTCAAGCCAGAGTAGAAGAGGCCAAAGCCCGCCTCGTCAATGATGTCATGAACTCCAGCTGGGAGCTCGTCATACTAGTCTCAAGCGGTCATAGCACCGTAGCCTCTGAAGGCGCGAGACTTGCCCTGTGACAATGCATGAAATACAGTCACATACACGACAGTGTATGAAATGCAGTCAGATACAAGGCAATGAATGAAATGCAGTCAAATATAAGGCAATGCATGAAATCCAGTCAGGTGAATCCAATAAATGCAGTGCAAGAAATGCGAGTAAAGAACGGCAGAAATGCATAAAAATAGAGTTTATACCTCAATAACAATGATTGACAAGTGAGAATCGAGCTCCCTCAGCAGCAAGTCCTCCGGCGCGCCGCGAGCAAACTCGGTAAAACGTCTGATGCCTCCGGAAGTGGGCAATATGTGTGTTTGAAGATGATATCTCTCTAGATCGAAAGGCCGTACCCTCAGTGGCAATAGCTCTGGCTTGGCCTCGGACTCGAACTCTGCCTCTATGTCGGCCTTAAGGTCAGTTACCGGCTCCTCTACTCCGGGAACAGGTGGAACTACTGGGGAAATCTCGGGAGGAGCCCCTTCATGAGGAATCTCATCCGCCATATGAAAATAGGTGCGAAATGGGTGAAAAGTGAAGAAAAATGGTAAACTTGAAAAAAGTCAACCCTAGGAGAGAGAAAATGGAGGAAAAAGTCAAAGCTGGGAAAAGTGCACAAAACTTGAGAAAAACTCGAAGGAAATAAACCTAAAATGGTAGAAATGAGAAAAGAAGCACTGAAATCAAATTTTAATCGGTTCAAAGTGAAGGAAATAAAGAGGGTTTAGCGAATCAACTTCGTGTGGGGCATTGGAAAATGCGTAGAAATGCCAGATTTAGAGAGAAGGATATTCTAGAGAGAGGGAGTGAATTTTCGGATGTGAGGGTGTGAGGAAATGAGCCCTAGTGGCTCATATTTAAAGACCCGAGGCTAATTGACCAAAAAGCCCCGAATCTGCTATCGATGGCCGGTAAGGCTCATTGGTGGCCGGCAGCATTTCCTTCTGGCTGGCAGGTGGCCGGCGGCTTCCCTTGGGGTTCTAATGCTCTTTTGTGTCCTTGGTTTCCAAGAAGTGAAGGGATTCTCCACTGTTTGAGTTCAGATTGTCTCTATAGAAGCTCAAAACTGTGTTTTCGGTGCGCGATGTTCGTCACTTGTCAACATGAACGAGGTGTATTCTTTAAACATATTGTAACTCTTCCGAGAGGTGAATCGAAAGTTGCTACTGAGTTTGTTTTCGTCAAGTCATGCTCTGGTATCTTGCATAGAACATGCATTTCTTATTCGGTGTTGCATGGAACATGTACTTCACTTTGTGGCATAGAATATGCATTTCGTATATGTTGTTATAAGATGTGCATCTCATGGGAATTGCATACGCATCTTGCATTTGCTCTTGAATCATGCATGGAATATGCGTTTGCTCTTGAATCATGCATGGAATGTGTATCCACTTTTGAATCACGCATAGAATATGCTTCCGTTATCAATCATGCATAGAATATGCTTCTGCTTTTGTTTCTCGCATAGAACATGCCATTAACATTGTATCTCGATTATTTGTCATGCATAGAACATGCATTCCTACTGTATCGCACTTGTTAAGTCTATTTCTTGCAAATGCACGATATTGTATGTACGGTTCATTCAGAGAAGTTCTAGGTAAAATCATTCGTGCCCTTCGAATTGCATCTTTCCACTCTTTCTCCTATCGCGTGAGACTCGTTAGGATCACTTCGGTTAAAAACATTCGGGTGCGTCTCGGTGTTCACACCATTCTTCTTCCTATTGCGTGAGGTGCGTTAGGATCGCTTCGGTTAAAAACATTCGGGAGCGTCCCAGTGTTCACTCCACTCTTCCTTTTATCGTGTGAGATGCGTTAAGATCGCTTCGCTTAAAAACATTCGGGTGCGTCCTGGTGTTCACACCACTCTTCCTCTTATCACGTGAGACGCGTTAGGATCACTTCGGTTAAAAACATTCGAGTGCGTCCCGGTGTTCACACCACTCTTTCTCCTACCGTGTGAGATGCGTTAGGATCGATTCAATTAAAAATGTTTGGGTGCATCCCAGTGTTCACACCACTCTTCCTCCTATCGCGTGAGACGCGTTAGGATCGCTTCGGTTAAAAACATTCAAGTGCGTTCTGGTATTCACACCACTTTTCCTCCTATCGCATGAGACGCGTTAGGATTGCTTCGGTTAAAACCAATTCGGTGCATCCCGGTGTTCACACCACTCTTTCTCTTATCGCGTGAGATGCGCTAGGATCGTTTCGGTTAAAAACATTCTGGTGCATCCCGGTGTTCACACCACTCTTCCTCTTATCGCATGAGACGCGTTAGGATCGCTTCGGTTAAAAACATTCGGGTGCGTCTCAGTGTTCACACCAACCCTTCGATTAAAAACATTTGGGTGCATCTCGGTGTTCACACCAACCCCTTCGATTAAAAACATTCGGGTGCATCCTGGTGTTCACACCAACCCCTTCGGTTAAAAACATTCAAGTGCATCCCGGTGTTCACACCAACCCCTTCGGTTAAAAACATTCGGATATGTCCCGGTATTCACACCAACCCCTTCGGTTAAAAACATTCAGGTGCGTCCCGGTGTTCACACCAACCCTTTGGTTAAAAACATTTGGGTGCGCCGGGTGTTCACACCATCCTTTGTCTCCTTCCGCGTGCAACGCATTAGGATCTTGGTTGAGACCTCGAGTGAGCCCGATGGTTATGTCGTTCTTCGCCTTTGCTGCGTGGCGCGTAGTGAAACTTGCATAATTTTCTTACATCCTTTTTGCATGAAATATGGTTTGGCTCGTGATTCCCACGCGTGGTGTGTATATTTACTTACTTTTTTTCGTGATTGGAATTGTTGTACCTTGTTTCAGTTATGTGGCATTTTCTTTGCATAGCATTTGCGTATAAATGTTTCATTGTACAGCCTCATTGCACGATCATAAGTTATGTTCTTGCATCATGCATATCATTTACATTTTGCCCCAGAACTACACTGGTTTGATTCCTTGCAAAGGAATACGTAGGCATCCTACTGGCACAACCATTTTATTTTTTTTGTCTTGATTATTTGTCCAAGTTTTACGGCCTTGTCAAAATGGGTCGTCTCTAGGCTTTGACATTCGCTCACGTCATTTCATGACTCCGAGTTCTGTCAAAGAGGGGCAACTGTAGGCACCCTATTTTTGACGGCCCTTCAAGACTTGGATGTTCTTGCAGGTATGTCTGATGATGAGTCTGTTTTCTTGCCAAGTGCTCGAAGTCTTCAGCGGAATGCCACAACTTTGAGCCTTTCAAATCCTGCATCAATTTTGTCTCATTTTTGGACCATGCCTTGGTCTTTCCATCTTGCAATCTCTGGTGGCCTACCGGTCATCCCTGGAGGCTGCTGGCCATCATTTCTTGTTTATCGGCCATTGATGTTCCTTGTCGACCAGCAATGATGGCCGGCCGGCCACCAGTGTTTTATGCAGATATTTTATGCCAATTGTGCCAACTGTTTGCACAGATGCTTATATCTGTCCACACTTGGAGGGCAGGATTTCCTTGTATAAATTTCATATTTTCTATATATAGGGACCCCCTCTCTCATGTTTTGGGGTTAGAAAATTTTAGACTCAAAATTTTCCTCTCTCTACAATTCTCTCTCTCTCTCTCTCTACAAATTTTCTACACTTTTGCCTATAATTCCTACACTCTTGCCTATACACCCTTAACCAAATCCTCTCATCTCTAAGTTAAGGTGTTCTTGGGCTTGGTTTGAGCTCTAAAAGGTGGTATTTTCTTGGAATTGTTACTTGGAATCACTCTTCTCTTCAAGAGGTATAATACTAGCTTTGTAGGCTTGCTTTACATACTTGTATTCCTATATTTTTTTCATTGTTTTGGACTGTTTTTGATTTGTTAAAAACCTCTATTTTTATGGGTTGAAATTGGTGTTTTTAGCCACTTAAGGTTAGGGGATGGTTCATCCCTCTTTATTCCTTTTTTAAAAAGCCTTTGCACCTTTGTTTCCCATTTCAAATCATCTTTTTTTGGGCCTTTAAACATTGACTTTCAGAGTTTTTTCAGTGGTAAAAATCAAGTTTTGAAATCCAAATTTGGAGGGGTTAGCCTCCCCTCCTTGTGTCTTGTTTGCTAGCCTAGTTGGTGCCATGTGTTAGTTTAATTTTCTAGCTTGTTGTAGCTAATTCCAATGTGCTTTAGGCTCTATTTTGGATTGTTTTAACTCTATTTTGGGTTGGTTATTGCATTTGAGTCTTATGTTGCATAGTTGTAATGTAATAGTCCTCGCAAGCTTGGTGTTTTAGGCCTTTAGACACCACTTGTTTGAGTTAATTGCATGTTTTTGGTGCTTTTCACACTTAATTTCAACACTAATCATCTCTGCAACCTCCCCTCTTTCTTGGCTTTTAATTTTTCTTTGAAAGTGGTTTCAAGTCACTTGCTTGCCTAAGTGTAAAATTAAGGTTTCATACATAATGGTTTAATCCCTTAGGGGGTTCATTACCAACGGTATGATACTTCTTTCATACCCAAAGCAGCTTGTATTTTGAGCTTTCTTTCCATTAGAGGACTTTAATTCATCTTTTGGACTTAATTGGATTAAAGAATGGTTGGTAAATTAAAAAGAGTAATTAAAACTTGGGACTAAAAGATGAGCAAGATAATAACTTGATGTGTTCAATCGGACGTTAATTAAACACATGGAACTTGAACCATTTCATACTTGCTAGTGATGAAATGATCCAAGTCTCCAAGGTTAATTTCTTCCCTTGATTTTTCATGACATGGAGGAGGTTTGTGTCTCATTTTGCATTTATTGAACTTGCACATCTTGAGTCACAAGCCATCATGCAATGAAATTGCTTGAGTTGGTGGTTTGCGGCTTAAGTTTACCTTTCCTTGGATTTGTTCATGAAAAGGAGAGATAAGTTGTACAAACAATCTGTGGGAATACCCTCTTTTTGTTCTGTTTGTTCTCAGTTGCAGCAAGTTAAACCAATGCATCAATGGCCGGCAGGCCACTCTTCATGGCCGGCAGGTGGTCGGCAGAGCACCATTGATGGCCGGCAGGCCACTTCCATGGCCGGTAGGTGGTCGGCAGTCTTTACCAGTGGCCGGCTGGCCACTAATGCAAACCTTAGAAGAATATTGGTAAGGTGCAGCAAAATTGTTCTAGAAGTGTTCAACTCTGGAAACAGAGGCTTTCGGGAACGAAACGGAGGTCTTTTCGGGTGATATCCAAGCATGTGCATCTTTCATTTCCCGAGGCAGAGTAGTGGCAGAGCAGTCAAATGCTTTAATTACTTAGCTTATTTGCATTTGTGTTATAATTTAATTAGCTTACTAGTTAGTTAAATTAAAAGTGTTGTAATAATTAATTAATTAGTTTAGCTAGTTATTCATTTGGTTTGTAATAATTAGCTTAATTAGCTTAGCTCTAATTAGTTGTTAGTTAGTTTTGCTTTATTCATTCAGACTCTCCTTCGTGAGAGCAAAATGTAATAATATATATGTTTTCTAACCCCACATCTTTCTCCCTTTTATTTAATCGCTTTTGATGATTAGTTTAGGGACATATTTCAATTAGCATACTTTATGCTTGCATCCATTCATCTTGTCTTGCATGTACTGAGGCTCGGCGTATCATTCTAACTGCATTGTTATTTCAATATTTCGTTGAATACGTGCTTAGATCACATGTTATTTAAATTGATTCATATGCCATTTTAGTAGCCAAGCCTATTAATTGCATATTGCATGTGTTGCATTAGACATCTTGTATAATTGAGAATCATGCATATTTTTTTTTTCTAACTCATATCTTCTTAGCTTAGAGTACTAGGTGAGTTTTTAGTGGTTTAGCATACTTGCGTGAGTGTGAGTGATTGCCATGACTAGTGTGATTGCCATGACTAGCATGCTTGCCATGAGGCTAAATGCTTACTTGCTAAACTACTTGAATGCTTGTGGATGAAGGTTTGTTATTTGAATTAGAACGATTCAATAAATGCGCGTTTAAGCCCACTATGTCTAGTGGCAAATTCACAGTTTTAAGCCCACTTTGTTGAGTTGCAAATTCGCAAACTTTAAGCCCACTTGAGGTGGCAAATTCAAACCCCTTTTACAAAACAAACATGAAATTGAATTGTTCCAACTTGAATAAACTAGTCTATACTTGTTCGTGCGCATCACATAGTAAAGCTAGCCTAATAACCGGAACAAGAGCACATTATATCATGATTAGTAAAGGCCGATCTTTGATCGGGCGAGCGGGGGTGCTCAATTCATGACCTTTCCCTCTCGTACCTAAGTTCTCAAGCCGAGACAACTTTGGTGATGACGGACACGCGACCTTTGGCACAAGTCGTGGGTTTCCTAAATTTTCCTAAAATAAAATATTTAGGTATTGACTCTGTATCTGGCAAAACAGTCCAATTTTGGCATTTTGATCCCAAAATCGATTTTTCAAAAGATTTGCCAATTTTGGACTGTTTGGTATTTATTAATTTCGCATTGCACTTGTGAGATAAAATTCAGAACTGCAAAAGTCCGAACTGTAGGGCTTTCTTTCAAACCTTCCAAAAGAGGGCGTGAAAAAGAAGAGCTACATCTGTCAATTCAAAGGTTTTGGGGCCAAAATCTTTCCTAATAAACACAGGTTGGATACATCGACATTCTTACCAGAGCCTTCCTCAAGATCGACACAGTCCACACAGTCTAGGCCTTCAGGGGTTTGAGAAAAAGATTCCATGGGTGAGAAAACTAATGAAAAGAAAACGCCCCAGAACCACCCCCGCCGTCACTCGATCCTAGACCAACTTTGAAAGCAAGAAAGAAAAACACACAAACTCTGAAACAGGGTATAAACCCTAACGACTACCAAAGAGGTAGAGACAGCTCTCACAGAGGAGAAAGAGTTTTATTTTACAGGGGTGGTACTCCCCGACTAGAGTAGCACTATTGGAAACATATAAAATAATCTCACAAGTTATTTATATTCACTGATTTTTTTCAGTTCAAATGTATTTCTAGATATGAGGGGGTCCGATTCTACATGTATATTTAATGTTTGATGTGCGAATCTACGTGAGTGATGAGAAAAAAAACTTAGTGAAATTTATCTACTACATATCAGCCCTTTTATTGGAATGTTGAGATTGAGAGGGGTAATTATTCAGTAATTTCGAAGTATAGACATGTGAAATTTTATAGTATTGTGATTGGTACAGAAAATGAGTAGGTAGGGTATTATGTTGAGAGATTGAGAGAACAAGTATTCAAAATAATAAAAAAAATAATTATTATTTTTCATTACTTAATTATTTTTTTTGGTATGCAGTAGTGATTTAGTGAAATTGAATTTACAAAATGGGGACGAATCTCTTCATCTCCATTACTCTGCGCTCCAATATGTTTATTTGAGAGTTTCCAAAACCCTGTGGCCCATGAAGGCTACATATGGGCCTCCTAGCTTGTTAAGCTGGGCGAGCTTATTGGGCTTAACCGTTTTCTTTGTCCTTACAACTATTGGGTTGGCTAGGACCAGAAAGCTGCCTAGGCTTTCTTCAGATCCATAAGGCCTTGTTTGAATTGAACATGAATATGTGAAGAGGAAAAATAGAAGACTGGAAATAATATATATATATATATATATATAATGAGCTTCTGTTTCATTTTTATTTTCCCCCATCAAATTCAGAATTTAAACCCAACAGTTAGCCAGTAGTCACCCCTGTACACTTGTGTTTCAAAGCAAGGAGATCCATCATTGCTAAATGTAAAAATTGATAATTCTTTATCATTATAGATTGAATAATACTATATGTACTAATTAGTGTACTAACTAGTGTACCAATTGATGATATAGTATAATTTAAGTGGTTTTTGATATTTGTAATGTAATTAATGAGTAGGGTCAGTAATAATGTCATAACTAGTATTGATATATTAGTTATTATACTAATTGGTGCATGTAGGACCACCGTTATGAATTATTTCTCCTTTGTTGGGTTTATGCAGTTGAATTATAATTGTCTTCATATTGTAAATAAGTCTCATGCCGATTGATTGAAAAAAAAATAATTAAAAGAAAAGGATATTACTGGTAAAAACTATACGCAACCATCTATAAATCCCAACCCCATAAACAACAAAATACAAAAATAAAAATAAAAACAATGAAATAATCCATGTATCTGCTGCATAACCTTTTTTTTTGGTACATCGGAAATGAATATCTGCTGCATTACCATTATTTATATATTCATATTAAATAAAAGATTAAAAAGGAGTATTGCCCGTATCCTTGTTTAAGACTTTTTTGTTTATGTGCACACCTGCCACCAATTAATAATATATATATATATATATATATATATGTGTGTGTATTTGTGTGTGTGTCAACATATATAATAAATAAAATCCCCCCAAACCCCCCTCTCCATCAACCAGCTGTTAGAAACAAAGATGCAACAACATTCTTTTTGCAACAATATATGTGACGGATGCCATTAATTTTAATACTTGAAAATTACACTATTTATTAATACATATATAATGTATAATATCCTATATCAAAAGATTTTAATTTTATTTATACTTAATTAAATATTTTTCAATTTATCGTCGAAGTAGTTAAAGACCTAACTCCCTCAACTGAAATTGTTGTTTTAAGTTGACTTTAATCAAAATCTACATGAATAAAAAAAACCCCACATGTATGTGATTAGTTTTTTTTTTTTTTTTTTTTTTTTTTGGATACCCATGGTTAATGGGGCTTTTTTTTTTTTTTTAACCCATGATTAATTTATTGTCTGAAAATTATCATTAAAAAAATAGTAACAGAAAATAATATATGATAGAATATGTCATGGTGTAACAGTATTTGGAATATTGAGTGATACAGTTGTCAATTTATTAAAATCATCAATACTAAAAAATAAAAATATGACTATTGAATTGACTATAAATTGAACCAATTGATACATATGTAATTTTATATTCAATTATATCAATGTGTATTAATATCAAAAACATAAAAATCCAATTAAGGATTGTACCTTTAAATGTCCGAATATTTACACTTTGGATAGGCATAGTTTCATGATCTGTGAATTATACTGCATGTATTATTGTACTTGATGTTTTGACCCTACAAATGATTTGTGCACCTGTTTAAACTCATGGTGTATATTCAGTCCATCTGAATGGTTGTCGGCTTGATTAAATAAATAAAAAATTTCACATATTTTTCTACAATTTCTTCCCCAAAAATCTTCCAACTACATATATCAACCACTCAAATGACCAACATAATTATGTTGTGTTTGCTTCGGCCATTTCTATAATTTTTATGACTCTTCCATTCTGACAAGACTTGAAAACTGTTTTCAAATTTTTAAAAATTATTTTTGTACAAAAAAAAAAAAAAAAAAAACAAGATTTGTTTTTAATTTTTTCATTATTTGTTTTCAGAGACACCAAAGATGAAAATTAATTAAAAAAATTTATTCATTTTTATTTTTGCATGGTCATTTTTTTTCTCTTTTTCATGAGCACTAAAAATGAAAATAAATAAAAATGAGCATACAAAAATGAATAATTTTCATTGATTGGAGTATGTTCTTTGGGATCACAAGTCGTAATTTGATGATCTGTTATGTTTGTTTTTCAGTTTATTACGTTTATTATCATTTATAAAAAATTTAAAAAATCAAATCAATATAATAATTACTTTATGATGATTTTATCTTTTTAAATTTGTATTATATTCTTAAAAATATACATGTGGTCCCACAGAGATATCCACATTTAAGCATTAAAGCATGTCAGTTTTTTTAAGGAAAAATTGGAAATTAGAAGGTAAATTAAATAAATGCCCATTGGCGGCCTAAGGTTGGTTAATGATTAATAATAAATAAATCAATATGTGTGTGTCAAAATCTACAAATTAATTAGCCAAGTCTTGGTTGCTGGTCGCCATTGAATTGTCACACAGTGGTGTCAACCAATAATTATTATCATGTGCAATTAATTATAAAATTTATCAAATATGTCTATTTATATATTATTTGATTTGTTTGGACTTTAGACTATTTCGTACATTTCATAAATTGCTGATGGGACTTTTGGGCATGCAAAGGAACCCCCAACTTGTGGCGTTGATGGTGATCCAAATGACTTTCCGTTGTACCCAATAAAAACAAAAACAAAAAAAAGATGGTGATCCAAATAAAAAATATAAAATAAAAAAAATCAAGTTTAAAAATAAAGAAATTATTTTAATAAAATTTAACTCTCAATTCTCAGGCAAATCACCCAAAACTAGAGTTCATTCTTCTTCTCCCCTCTTTTTATTTTTTATTTTTTTATTTTTATGTATATGATTTGTGACAATTGCAGTAATATTATCATCTTGTATTATTATACTGTTACCATGTTTGAATTGTTGATAAGTGTGTAGAATTACAAACTTTAATCACTTTAGATACTTTTAGGGACATATTTGTTATTTGTTATTGCTTCTTTAATCTCAACAACAATAATGTCACTAATATGAAAATATCAACAATTGATCTTGCAGTAATATTGTATTATTATACTGTTACCATGTTTGAATTGTTTATAAGTGCATAGAATTACAAACTTTAATCATTTTAGATAATTTCAGGGACATATTTGTTATTTGTTATTGCTTCTTTAATCTCAACAACAATAATGTCACTAATATGAAAATATCAACAATTGATCTTTCAAACTCTGCTTGTTTTGAGAAGTAGATTAAAAGTCAATTTTTTATATTTTTTTAAAAAATATATAAAAAAAATATAGAGCTGATATGACTTTAAAAAAATTTAAAAAATAACTTTTAACCGAATTGCCAAAACAATATCTAGTCTAGAAAGCAAAAGCTTGATCTCACAAGATCAAAAATATTTACTACTTTTCAATGACAATGTTATAAATATAGAAAATGGCTTGGATCCCCTCTCTCCCTCACCCCCACCACCTCCACACACACACACACACACACACACACACACACACACACACACACACACACACATACACACGTGAGGGTTGAGGATTGGAAGAGAAGAAAAAAATAAAAATAAAAATAAAAAGCCTGACCAATAGAGAGCCAGTGGGGGTGACCTCCACTAGGGTCCCAATCACTTCCCTATAAATATATCAAAATCATTTATTTTTATTTTATTTAATCGGAGCCTCACAAAAAAAAATAGAAAAATGTTTGGGAGCACTAATTAGTGCTCCCACTAATTAGGTGGTAGTGGGTCCCGCCATTAATGATGTGATGTTTTGGTCTTGAAATTGTATTTTTTTTTTTACTTTTTTAATGTATTAGTGCTATTAGTGGTGATGTTTTTAATGGGATGAATCATTGTTGAAAAAAAAATATATAATTCTAGTATTGTCGCTGACAACAGTAGTAAGCATGAATTGATCAATCAAATCAAATTTTACAAAACTTTGTTTGGCAGGAAGGAATCTCATCTGGGAGAGTCCTATCCTATCTACCAGATACCAAATGGCCCCGGCGACATCTGTAACGGGAAGGTAGAGAATGGGTAGCCCCCCCTCCCCCCCCCCCCCTCAAAAAATAAAATAAAAATAAAAATAAAATGGTAAGACAGAAAATTCAAACATACTCATATTTATGGGTTGGACAAATTTGATCCAAACTAATTAGGATTAGTTATAAGGTAAAAAAAGCAAAACTCAAAATCTGATACTGTTGGGGCCCACTTTTTTGAAAAATATATTCAGCATGACTGGTCAAAATATGAACTGATGGTGCTAAATTACACATATTTGCCTATTTTGAAAATTGAGTTAAAAATTAGAAGGTTGAGTTTTAGATTTTTTTTTTAAGTTTTATCACCCCTTATTTTGTTATATATTTGAAAAAAAAAATCAAAAAAAGTTAAAAAAATTGACTTTTAACCTACTTTTCAAAATAGTCCATTATTGATTAGTTTTGAAATATCATATAATATTGTCTATGTAATATAATCATAAGGTAATAAAAAAAAATTATGGGTAAAATAATGCTTATTCACATTTGTTTAAATATTTTAAACATAAAAAATAATTCACTTACTATAGTTTACAAATTCTTATTTGTAAAAAAATCAAAATATCACATAATATTTGAAGAATACTGTATAATTTTTCTCATTTGTAACAGTTTTTTTTGAAAGTTATAAATTTAGGACCACGTGTACATTGACCACAAGGGTCATTGTTGTATAATTTTTGGGTAAAATAGTATGATAGATTGAATAGGTCCCAACAGATTTTCTGATAAATGGTAAGGGGCCAAGTGAGTTGGAGAGAACGAGAGCTAATTAATTCGCGATATCTCTTTTGTACTACAAATACTTAAAATATTTAATTTATCATTTTAAAAAATTATTCTTAATGATGTGTCTGATAAGTGTCAAATTTTAATTTGTCAAATATTTCATCATATATATCTAATCTTAATGTCATATCATTAGAAGTAATTTAGAGATGATAAATTAGAAGGATGTAACATGCTTGTTTAATTATAACAAGTCGGTAGATATGGACAATGAAAATCATTATGGGAATCTAGACCTTATTAATTTCAACAAAATCATTTATAGATTCCCAAAAATATTATCTATAAATGGGTAGGTCATTATCTTAGATTTCAACTCCTACTAATGAAAAGAGACAACTTTATTATGTGAAGTTGCTCAATTATTGCTCCATTTTATTTGACTTGGCACAAAAACCCCCCTATCTTATCCAAATCAAACCCATGCCTAACCATAGAAAATGTCCATCGATGATGGTGATGCAATATAGAATAGAGTAGTGAATTGTTTGGGATAGTTTATAGAGCTATTTATAATTTTTTTATTTTTAAAATATGTGTTAGAGTGTTTGATATAATTAAATAAAAAAAATTAAATTATTGAAAAATAGGAAGATAGTACTTTTCCCTTATACTTTATGATTTTTAATTTTAGCTTGTTAGTTGCACCCAACAGGCTTTATGTCATAGGCTTAAGTGTTATTTTTATTGAAACATTAGCCAAATTATCAATTTAAGGTGGTTTTCAATCTTAAAAAATAAAAAATAAAAAATCTACAAGCTAAATGTCTGCTAAATGAGTCATACTACCACTACTAACCTATAATTTGACAATTCGTGTTCCTAACTCAATTGCCATGTATAGTTGAATGACTCACTTGGATTGGATTCATGTAAGTAAATCATTGACTTGAGGAAAATACTATAGAAATTAATAAATAATACAATATATTTTATTTTACTCACAGACACAATATACAATTGTAAAACTTTAATATTTGAAATAGAAACAACTAGAATAATATGATAAGTGCAATATGTTAGTATAAAAAAAAAATTATAAAATTTATATATGAATTTGTACAATATTAATTTGGAGTAAAAATAGATAGTTTTAAGGCCTCATTTGCAAACAGACTATTTTAGTATTTTTTTTGATTTTTTAGCAAAAATATGAGATAAAAAAAAATTACTATATTTGGTATGACTTTTTGATTTTTCATGAAAAAATGTGTAAAAAATAGAGAGAAAATGAAATATTTTTTTATATATATAATTTATTATTTTTTTTATATTTTAAATATTTTTTAATTTTAAACTAAAAATTGATGTTCGCAAATAAAATTACATCTCCTTTTCTTTTCTTTTTCTTTTTTTTTCTTTTTTTCTTTTTTTTGTTCTAGAGAAAAGGAATTAGTGAGAGTAGGTGAGTGAGCTTGGAGATTGCTTGCTTGCTTGCTTGCAAATCAAGTACGGAATATAGATGACACAGAGTGGGAAAAACATAAAGGGGGAATATAGAAGAGAATCAAGTCGAAGAAAGATGATGATAATGGTGATAAACGAAATAGAAGAGCTTAATCAACAAGTTTGGGATCTTCTATCAAATTCTTTTATCCTTTTCTTTCCTAACAACCAAAATCATTAAATTATATTTTAAAATTTATGTATAATTGAACCAACGTAAATATTTTAAAATTAAAAATATATATATTTCAAAAAATGGTTCCTTGATTAGTCAAGAAAGCATGACAACAAAGCAGGTCATGAAAGTCAATTTCACCAAAAGTTTATTTGTATATATTTATTTATAAAAAAGTTTAAAAATGGGATTATCTCACATTGGGCCATCTAATGAGACCGACTTATACATTAGGTGCAATAGACCCATCATGAGAGGCAACTCGATAATTTGAATCGTTTATTTATTCAAATTTTTGAACATGTCATATATGTAAAAAATTAAATAATCAAATAATGATAATTATATGATCAGATTACATATATTATTAAAAAAATTAAACAAAAATATGATTTTGAGAATAAATTATTTATTTTTTTAAGATAAATATAATATAATTATGTGATTATAACTATCTAATCAATTTTAATTTTTTGTATAATTAATCAATTCAAATGATCGTATTATATAAATAGTTTAAATCATTGATAAATTATTTAATTCATGAGAGGTAGATCTGACTGAAATTTACGCACCCTTACACATTATAAGACCTGCACTTTATTCTGTATTTTATTTTTGTGCAACAAAAAATTCTCTATATCCCTCTTATAAATATCCCATTATCTCCTCCTCTTATAGCTCAAAGTTCTCTTCCCTTTCATAGTTTCTTTTTCTCACTACAATCCCATAGAAAACAAACATGGTGGTGGCCACTCCAACCCAAATTCACATTGAAAAAATCAGAGAAGTTGAGCTTCCAATCATCGACCTCTCGGCAGAGAGATCAGAGGTGTCAAAGCTCATTGTAAAAGCTTGTTCAGAGTTTGGTTTCTTCAAGGTGATCAATCATGGTGTTCCTGAAGATGTCATTACAAGGATGGAGGAAGAAAGCTATGGATTTTTCGCTAAACCAGGCTGCGAAAAACAGCGGGCCGGGCCAGTTAACCCGTATGGTTATGGAAGCAAGAATATTGGCTTCAATGGAGATGTTGGAGAGGTTGAATATCTACTTCTCAGCACCAACTTTGTCTCCATTTCTCAAAGGTCCAAAACTATCTCCAATGACCCATTAAAATTCAGGTACTAGCATTCTCATCTAATATGGATGTTTCATATACATGGTGAATTTTTAAAATTATATCGGAAGTATTAGTATTAGAATAACACAAATCCAATACATACCATATCAGTCTATATTTAAAATCATAAATATGAGTATGTTTGAATTTTGTAGAGCTAGCTTTACATGTTAGCATCCAATAAGTTAATGAAATTGGAAACAGAAATATACCTGTAAAAACAATAACTAATTCACTTCCGAGATGATGATACTATATTTCTAGTTAGTTTTGTCCATGTTCATATTCATATCATACTACATGATAGTAACAAATAAACTATAGTATTGTAATGCCATGTAAAACTTTTTTTATGAAAAATAATATATAAACTCATTTTTTAAACTCGGTCAAAAAATGATTTGATAATTAGGAAATAAATAAGAGAAAATTTTGATTTATATATTTTAATAAAGTGACACATCTTGGGATTAGAAAGTATGTTTAATTTCTTTTTTTTTTTTGACAAATACTCTCTCTTTTTTTTTTTTTTTTATTTGATTTTAAAGTTTAGTATGCATTAGCTAGAGGATCAATATATGCATTGAAAGCTCATATCATCTGCCTATTTTGCGTGCAGTTGAGGGAGGGATGAACGTAGGTAACCTAAGCTATGCTAAGCTCTATTTCTTCTTTCTTTGCATGTATATCATTGGCAGCTATAGCATCCCTTGTCCCGTCCTGTCTCCACCTAGGATAATGTTAATATTTAATTAATTTCATTATTTAATTTTTTTTATTACTAAAAACAAAATTATAAGTTACACATATATTTATTAATATAAATCTGGTTAATTATTTTTGTATTTAATAGTTTTTTTTTTTTTTGTATGACATTACGTTTTTTATGATAAATTTATTTTATCATATTACGAGCTGTGTTCCTGTATATATCAAATAAATGGTAAATTTTGAAAAAGTAATATCTAGTTAACGGAATAGTTTTGAAACTTTTAATATACACTGAATTAAATTATGGAATCTAACTTTGATTTGATGAAACAAAATTGCCCCTGTTTTTTTACTTATTTTTCTTTGGGTAAAAATCCTATTTGTTTTTAATCTAATTCATCGTTTTTCTTGCTCTGTCACCACGCCTCTGCCCTTGCAGATCTATCCACCACAACTCTAGGGCCATGCACCCTCTTGACATCCTAGCACATCTTTGGTCCTGTTTGGTAGAGTTGTGGAAAAGTGTTTATAGTTTATGCTTAAATAGCTTATAGCTTATAACTATGAATATAAGCTGATTTCTGACTTATAAATTAAGTATCTCCTGTCTCACTCAAAAAATAAGCTGATTTCTGACTTCCAAAAAGTTATAAGTTATAAGCTATAAGCTAAACCAAACACATCAAAATAGCTTAAATTAAGCTGAAAACTGAAATAAACAGCTTTTAAGCTGCACCAAACAGGGTCTTTGTCTTTGTTTGATGTAATTTATCAATTTTAAAATTTGTTTAAATTATTCTATTTTTATTTCATAACATATAAATAAAAATTACACTAAACAAGCTAACATAGATTTCCAAAATAAACTAAAAAAAAAAAATTAAAAGTACCTTATTATTATTATTATTATTATTATTTTTATAAGCACCAAACAACACAACACCTCTGTTTGATAACTGTGATGTTAATGAAATTGTGTCCAGTGCAAGTGACCAATACCCTAACCCTTCCTCATCTTTTCAATATTGCAACGCTTATGTCCACCTCTTCAAAAATCCCAAACCTAGTTCACTTTTTTAATTTTTATTTTTTCAATTTCATTGTAATATTTCATTCCTTTGGATTTTTTTTATACCATGTTACATTTTACTGATATCTTTTTAGAAAAACCAAAATAAAAAAGGGGAGTCTCTAGAATACTATACACAGGGTTTGTCATTTTACTCATATATATTTCTCCAACTAGGGTTTGTTCTGGTAGAAGATGCAGCAGCACACTTTTTTTGTTCCCCCTCTCAACTCTAATAATGTTACGGGCTGTAGTCCGATTACCGAACAACCAACCAGAAAGAATAATAAAAAAATAAATTATTTAAACTAGAGTAAAAATTTAAACTAATTTTAAAATGTGAAAAAGAAGATAGACATGATAATACATATATATATATATATATATAGCAGTTTCTTGACCTTCTGGTTGATGATGTACTAGAATGCCAGCAACACAAAAAGATTAACAATCACATTGACAAGTCAATATCAGTATTATAATATATCATATATATTATATTTTATATACGGAGGCATGAGAGAAAGGAAAGGAAAAAAATGGAATGGAAAAGAAAAATAGAAAGGAAAGGAATGTCCAATCAAATCAAATAATAATAATAAAAAGATTAAAAAAGAACAAGTAGAAACCTCCCAGGTATGGACCAAACAGCAAGCATGACCTTTCGTACCAAATGAAGCAACCCACCTCCAAACTCAAAAACTCAAACTAAACTCCAATCCCAACACCACAAAAAAGTGAGTTTTGGATAAAACAGTAAAATATTATCTAATAGTATAATCATCTAGTTTATGGTTTCGTTTGAGAAGCGGTTGACTTTTTATTTTTTTTTGATTATATTAACTTGGGTTAAAAAGTTTGGTTTGGGAAGGATTTTTGATTTTTTTGACTTTTTTGTGAGAGAAAGAATGTAATAATTATGAGTTGGATGTGATGTTTTATCTTATTAAACCAAAAAATTTATTTTATTTTTTGTGATTATTTTAACCAAAAAAATCACAAAACCTTCTCCCCAAACATAGGCTATATAAAAATAAAAAATTGTACTGTCATAACAGTTTTATAGTAATTGAATTATTGTTTTATTGATATTGTGTAAAAGAACATGTCACATGATGCATTTCGTATGTATTCTTGTCGCTCATGATTGATATGTTATAATATCTATTTTAAAGTACTTCATAATTGACAATTTAGTAAAATAAAGAATAAATTATAAATATATTCTTTGAAATTTGGAGATGATTTGAGAAGTTGGTTAAAAATTAATTTTTTAATTTTTTTTAACTTTTTTGGTTTTTTTTTTATGTGAGAGTTGATGTCACCCAAAATGGGTTAAAAGTTAACTTTTGACTTTTTTTAGCTTGTTTCCAAATGGCTCCTTAATTAAAATATGAATCATCTACTATGGTTTTAAAATTATATTTTGGGTGTGTTTGGTTTGTGTTTTAAGATAAATTTTCAAAACAAAATTTGGAGAGAGAGTTTAAAACTTTTTTTGATTTGTTTAGTTGTATATTTTGAAAATAATTTTATAGTTTGAGAGTTTGGGATGATTTGATATTTTATTATAGTTGAGTAAATATATAAGAGAAAAAATGATTGAAAAGTAGAGAGAAGAGAGAAAAAGTGATTGATTGATGTGTAGGAGAAAGAAAGCAATTTAGGAAAAAAAAATTCAAAAAATTTGAATCAAATAAAATTTTAAAAAAATTTCTCAAAAACTACATTTTGAGATACAAACCAAACAAGCTCTTTATATCTAAGATTTCTAATTTAATAACAAATCGTTCTTTTTATTAATAAATTATCAAATCAAGTAAGAGTTTTTAACAATGTTAAAAATATGTTTAAATTAATAATTTAGATAATCTTATTATTGTATATGAAAGTAATTATAAATTTTATTTTTTTAATTAATTCTATTAAATAAAAATTCTAATAAAAGAATATTTATAATTTATCAAATCATAAAAATAACCTATATTTTAAATAAATCTCAATAAAATATTTATAATTTACCTTAAAACAAAAGATGAGAAATTTAAAAATTTATATGTAGGTGCGAGACTGATGAGTTAACCAACCAATTAATGTCTGGTGTGTGTGTTTTGGTTTGGTGTGTGGGGGTGGACAGCTGTGCAGTGAGGGGTTACATAGAAGCAGTGAGAGATTTGGCATGTGAACTATTGGATCTGATGGCAAAGGGTTTGGGCTTGTGGGTCTCATCAGACACATCATCACCATCATCATCATCATCATCATCATCAGTGTTCAGCCAACTAATCAGGGACGTTGATAATGACTCACTCCTCAGGATCAATCACTATCCACCGCTCATCCTCACTAATCTCAAACACACCACCACAACCACCACCTTAGATAAGGAAGAGGACACGTCATCATCCCCCTTTCATCACCCACACCATCACGATCATCACAACAACAACAATAGGATTGGATTTGGAGAACACTCAGACCCGCAGATCTTGACGATCTTGAGATCCAACGATGTGGGTGGACTCCAAATCTCTCCAGAGAATGGGGTGTGGGTCCCAGTTTCTCCTGACCCTGCCACATTCTGTGTAAATGTGGGTGACGTGTTACAGGTAGGTATTCTGTTTATGTTTCTCTGTTTCTGTTTACTCTGTTTTCTTTGTTTCAGTCATCGTAGCCATAATAACATAACAGTGTTTGAAAGTTGCAAAAAAACTGAAATGACATGGGAGAAAGATATTGATCGGGGAAATTATAAAAAAAAAAAAAATATTTAAGCACTTCTTAATTAATTATTATTTATTATATTCTTTTATATTTTTTAATCATTTAACATAATATTTCACTTATTTATTTTTTTTTATCAATCACAATGAGTAATGGTAGAAATTTCAAAAGTTCTACTAACATTTCTATTAAAAGTCTCACATTAGTATTAAAAGTCTCACATTGGTGTGTGATCCATACCATGTATGTCTATGTCTCACGCTTATGTGAATTATTTGGTAAAAATTTTAATAAAACTTTTAAAATCTCTATTATTTTTTAATTACTATATTATAAAATATTATATATCTATATTTTAAAATTATTGAATAATTATCCGAATTCAGTAAAATTATTGAACAATTATCCGAAGTCAATAATTATCCAAAATTCAGAATTCATATAGCATTGGATTGATGGGACCCACCCCGCATCAGTTCCCATCCAATCAGTTAAGTTTAGTTTTGTCCAAATTTGAGGAAACTGTTTTCTTGTCTTTTAAAAAAAGAAAAATACTTGAGACTATTAATTATTTGTGACACTAATGATTCACTATTACAGTGTTTTTTTTTTTTTTTCCATCTCATTAATGGTGATTTAGTGGTACCAAATTAGTGGTACCAATTACTACTGTTTAGAAAATTCAGCGTTGTCTTGGAAAATTTGTCAAATTGTTTTCTGTTAAAAATTATTTTATTTTATTTTATTTTTTGAGAATATCATTTTTACAACATAATATTAATACCACTGTTTTGGAAATGTCCTCCTAACAAATGATTCTAAGGCAAAAAAAAATATATATATATATATATATATATATATTTTTAGAGAAAACTTATACATTTTTATTTGATTTCATTGCGTTTTTTTTTATTGAAATTAAAACACCTTTTAACTTTGTTTTATTTATTTTTAAGATATTTTTTATTCCGATCTCAATACAAACAATACCTTAGGATACTTGCTAGCATTTTCATTTTAAGAAATACTCATGACTTGGATTAATTCAATGTTCAAAAATTGAACACTGTTTTTGTACAAAATAAAACTAATATGAAAACGATAATTTTCATTATTTTTTTTGTCAAAAACGAAAAATGAAAAAAACCAAACATGGAATTTTATTTATTCTCTCTTGGTGATTTAGTCAAGTTATGTGTAGCATTACTGCTTGCCAGCGAATTAAACTTTGATATTTGTTTATGAAGGCAATGACAAATGGAAGGTTTGTGAGTGTGAGACATAGAGTCATGACCAACCCATACAAGTCCAGAATGTCAATGGCTTATTTTGGTGCACCACCACTCCATGCCACCATTGCCGCAATACCGGAGTTGGTCACGCAGTGCAGGCCATCTCTCTACTGGCCCTTCACTTGGTCTGAATACAAGAAATCTGCGTATTCTCTACGCCTCGGAGAGAGTCGTCTCAATCTCTTTAGAATACTGGAAGATGATGAAATTGCCTTACCAGAAGCATAGTTTTAACACCAAGCTAGCTTCATAGATGAACACTACTTTTAAAAAAAAAAAAAAAATACTCCCTAGACGTGAATTTTGCTCTATAATCTTTCCCAGAGATTTTTTGAAGAAGGTAAATCTTTTTTTTATGAGAATTGGGTTCTGATGTTTTCATAGTGTAATTTGGTGAAGTTATCATAGTGTAATTTGATCATCAATGCAAATTTTGTTTTTTTTTTGGGGGCAAATTTTCACTTTACTTTTCTGTGTTTCATGCAATCTATCTACAGTTAGAAACACGTACACAACTCCCTGTAATTTGTAGATTAAAGTGGATTGTCTATACCGTTAATGACTTAAGTGGAAGACTAATACTCATGTACATAACTAACCGCATTGTCTAAATTACTATTCAATATACACTTTTACTCCATAGCGCTTTACTCCTAGTGCAGTATCCCTCGACATTTGGATATAAACAGATAATCCTTGTATATTTAGACACGTGTTTCATACTTTTTATTAACAATGCTACTTGTTTGGAATGCTTCTCAGCTTTTGTTGGACATGACCAGCTTCCTGAATTTAGATGAAGTGATCATAGGTCAAGAAGCTCTCCAAAACATTAGAGAACAAACTTGGAAGCCATGACAATTGCAAGACAGATTACTCTAGCCATCTCATATATTCAGTAGTCTAGAAACACCACCGTGCCAGCATACTGGTATATGCCGTTGTGCACATGACCAATAAGACTGCACCTAAAAAAAAAAAAAAAAAAAAAAAGAGAGAAAAAATGGGGCCAATCTTGCCACCTACCTGACCATCTTGGGTTTGTTTGACTCTATTCATCTTATGGTTACTGCTCTTATTAGTCCAGAAACATCATGTTAGCTTGTTGAGTAGAAACATCATGTTAGCATGTTGAGTTGGTGCATCGCTACTCTCTCCCAACATGCCTTCACATGGGCTGAAGCTAAAAACGGAAAAGCAACAGATTTTCTACAGCCTAGCAATAGCTGTCTTGACAAACAGCTTTTGCTGAATCTAAAGAAAGTACACACACTAATCTCAGACCTTCTGGTCGTCAGTTTATGGTGCACAACCAAGCTCTTGAATGACACTAAAAAACTCACATGCTTCTACAAAAGATAAACTTACTCCATCATAGTCAGAAAGGACTAAAAGAAATATCCAACAAGAACCACAAAGAAAGGCTGAGTTCTAGAATATCAGTTGTGCATAAAATGACTAGCAATGTAAATATTTGAGAAGGTCCAAAGTCTGTCATGATTGACATTAAAACCAGAATAATAGGTCATAAGGCTCTTCAAAACATCAGCCCTTAACCTTCAAATCAGTTATCTACTTCAATTAAGATGCATGATATTAGAATTTAGAAGTTTACATTGATGTAGTATAGGCTGTTAGAAAATACACAGCACACACTCATCTGTGTATAATTCATGAAGTATCTGATATCTTCTTTGTACAAGAAGTCAGCAGCTCCATGTTAAATTTCTAGTTGAAAAAGTTCTTCCTCCTAATGGGTTTCTCCTTAAATGTGAATCTGTGATTTGGCAACGCCACGTGAGCATTTCTTTCGACCAGTTTTGCTAAGTGCACAAACACAAATCTCGAGGAGCTCGTAGTCCTCATCCCAAAACAACAAGGATGCCATCTCTGGGTTGTCCAATAGCATCTTTGAGGTCAGAAACCCTGCAATCGTCCATGTCTGGAAAAGTCGAGATTGCTTCCCTATAAATCTCCCACTACGTGTATCATAATATTCAGGCCACTGATCCTCTGATAGCCTCTTCTCAGCCAAATCAATTGCCTTTCTTGCTAATTCTGGCTTCTTCATCTTAATGCAGGCCAGTGTGAACTGTAATATCAACCAGTAACAAAAATAAGAGAGTTGAAATGTTGAACAACTCAATATCATTATGGTCTGACTAAGAGATTGATAACCAAACTACTTTCATAATATTGTAGTTTCTCACTTCCACAAGTTGTAACAAAGGTCATTAGAAACCATGAATAAATCAACCATAAAAAGTACCTGCCACAGAAGAGTTGGCCAGGATCCACCATTATGATATGACCATGGGCTGCATGCAAGAACAGAGATTTTATTATAATATATGCCATAGCTTAATAGTTATCTAGAGATCCAAGAGATTGCAAGAAAACCATGAAAACCCTAAAGAGCCTTACGTATTCTTCGGGTCACTTCCAGTGATTATACGCCATTCATCATACTCCAAAGCAGGGTAACATATCTTTAGAGGCATGTGTGCCACAAAATCATCCCATTTGGCTTCAATCAAATTTAGAATACCCTCATTCTGTTTGGGCGTACCCAAAGATGAAACAATGGACCAAAGATTTCCAAGCGTGAAAAATCTAAAATCCATGTGAGCAGGTTGTAGGTTGCCAATAAGATAACCACCTTCCTCAGAAATCCAATCTACTAGCCAAGAAGGAATTTGATCAGGATAAATATTGAACTTATTGATGGCATCAGTAGAGTATTCCTCTGTCTTGTAACGATAAATTTCATTTATTTTCTTCATATCAACCCAGTAGTACTCTCTGATATGAAATGACAGGGCACTAAGCCGGTTATTGACTGCTGCCACCAAATTCTTGGTTCCGTCATTGACAATGAGCATCTCCCGTGAACTGCGTAGAGCTGAGTAGAATAGAGCCTGTAATTTCAAGTACATCAAGCAAGAGATCGCCCAGTTACGACAGGAAGCACATTGAAATATGATGCATAAAGCAGTGGGCATCTTATTGAACACCTGAAGGACACCTAACCAATTTGAAATTGAGGAAATACTTGTCTACATCTTATGTAATGTGACACTGGTTTCTCAAACAATTAGATTACTGTAAATTGCAATAGAGCAAAAATCCTCCACATTCAGAGAGGTGCCAAAGCAACCAGTAGACAACTGAAATGTAGAAAATTTGTAAAATGTTGCCACAACCTCAATAAACATTGATTCCCAAAAACCTGAACACACACAAGCTTTTCTGACATAAAAAGGAGCTCAGTATTTAAAATGCTTGACATTGGACATGTTAAGGGGCTTCACAATACTAGAGGTACCACACAGGAACTGTTTCATTCATATTTATATTTATGTAGTGGGTGTATTGTATTTAGAAATTAACTAGCACTGAGTGAGGAACCCAGTCCAAATCCTTTCTGTTCAAATCATCAAGAAAGCATAACTTCACCCCTGAATACAATTATTCCATATTTGCCACCTCTGAGTTAGAACCACATTGTAAGATAACTTGAAAGCTTGCATCAAAGTCAGTTATGTGACAATTATTAAACATATGAACAGTTGCAGTTGCAGTTGCCAAGTCATGACCACCATGAGATGTGACCTATGAAGCACGGACACGGACACGGACACACATACGGACACAGACATGGACACGGGACACAGCAATTTCTAAAAAATAAGGACACGGACACGGCAGGGGACATGGCAAATTTTTTTATTTTTTTATAAATATTTTTATTTTAATACACATTAATTATTTTATTTATTTATTATATTTTTTAAATAATTAATTTTTTTATTTTATTTTACATACATGTATTTATTTATTTTTTTATTAATATGTATGAGTATATATTATCTTACAATATGTATTATATATTATCTTATAAATATACTATATGTTATATAATAACTATTATATAATATATAATAATAATAGTTAGACCCTCAGATAAAACGACAGAAGCAAGGGAGAGAGAGAAGGAGAGAGAGAGAGGGAGACACGTCGAGGTCGCGATCGCGAGAGAGAGAGAGAGAGAGAGAGAGGGACAGATTGTGAAGGCGAGAGAGAGAGACAGATCGCGATCGTCTGGGGTGTTCGATTGTTCGATCGACTGATGGAGCTTGGATCTTCGATCTTCGACTGGATTCATGGAGCTTTGATCTTCGATCTTTGACAGGTTTGTCTCTCTTCACTCTCTTCCTTCACACACTCTCCTTTGTCTCTCCCTCCTTGCCGTGTCTCACGCCGTGTCCAGATCTGGACACGCGCATCCCCTACAAGAAAAACAATTAAATTAAAGGGACACGGCAGATGGTGTGTCCCGTACGTGTCCCCGTGTCCCCAGCGTGTCCCCGCGTCCGACACCGCCACGGCGCTGATTTTGCTGTGTCTATGCTTCATAAGATGTGACAATCATTGAAATATGAATCTAATATACTTCAGCTTGCTATAATTAAGTGCACAAACAAAATCTAACAGAAACCTGAAATTTATGAAGGGAAAAGGTCTAGAGCTTCATTAAACAACATCTCAACTTACTTGGATTTCAAGAGGATGGCCATGAATACCCATCCGTCTATCAATCATGCAGGAGCCATCAGTGACTAAGAGAGTAGGAAACATGTCAAACCCATCAGTTAAACACAACTTGAGGATTAATCTTATGCCTGTCTGCACATCCACCCTCTCTTGCAGTGTATAATCACCGGTCAGCTTCCCATAAGCTCTCAACAAAATAATCCACCATAAACCTATCAAAACAGAAACAGTGCTTCAAATTCCTGTTTCCAGCTACTCAAGCTCACCATGAAATTACTACGTTACTAGTCAGACCAATGTCATTGTTCAATTGATGAAAAGGTTAGTGTATATCCAGAACCAAAATATATTCTGCAGAGCAGCGACATTAAAAGAAATCTCTATAAGCAAAATACCCGATAGCAACTTAGCAAGGGTTGTAACTCCAAAATTCCCAAATCTAATGTCATCTTACCAGAATCAACAGGTGCAACACGCCCAATGGCTGATTCACCAAAATCTGGGTCCAAGACATCCTCAAAGGCTCCATTGCTTCCATCAAGAGGCACGGGTCTGACTTTAAAACTTGCTGGCATCAGCCCCTGCCCAGGGCTGTAGCAGTCCACAGTCTTCTCCCAACTCTAAACAAGAAACAGTGAAACATTCTTTAATTTGAATTAAACTCCGAACAGAGTGCATTTCAATGAAGAATTTATAACTGAGAAACCTTGAAGTGCAAGTCCAAAATAAAAGGGAAGGAAAACCCTTTCCATTCAAAACTTATTGCTTGGATGAGCTCACCAAAAATTTTAATGAGTCATTGAAATTTGAAAATACAAGATAATTCAAACATGCCAATCATTATAAGCACCATTAAATGAGTAGCAAATTGCATTATTAGCGGGTAGAGAGGGGGGGAGGGGGAGGGGAAGGAGGAGAGAAATTTTGCTATTAAATAGGGCAAAGAAGATATACAAGTGAGATGAAAATAAGAAAATGATAAGTACCTGCAATTGCAAGGTGTGAAGTAGAAAATTCTTGACGATCTCGCCCTCTCCATTAAGCAAGAATGCGAGTGCCGAAGGGACAAAATCACGAATGAAGACCTGATCATAGTTTAATGGTTGCTTATCAGCAGGATCTTTAGCTGCAACGGTCCCAACAGGATTTCCACAATAGTCCACAACAGCACCTCGAAGTAACTCCCAAGCCTCCTTTTCAATCTTGGACAGCCTTCTCTCATGTGTTGAAACCTTCTCCTCATTCAAACCCTTTAAATTATCTACATTAACCTTAGAACCATTGACTTCTACCATAGACTCTTTGTCCACTACATCGGGACCTCTCTCAATCCTCTCAATTACCAGAGGCTTCACATTCAAGCCAGCCTGAATGTAAATCCTCTCGAAGCCCTTCTCATTAATATGGGTTTCAACTGAGGTTGAATGGTTCTTAAAATCTGACGCCACATTAGCTATAACCGAAACACGCTTGCTTTTATCAACACCTTGACTTGTCAAAACCCTAGATTGACCCCAACTCAAATCGGATACACAAAAAGCCCTCCGATTCAAATCAATAACACATCTAAACCCTAAAATCTTATTGTTACAAGTGTGAAATCGACGTAAACTGTTTGCTTTCAATTGAGATTTCGACAAATTATCAGCAACCAAGTGATTGCATTTCGGATACGGAAATCCGAAAATTGATGAATTCCTACAACTAATCAAGATTTTACAACAGGGTTTCATTGTGGAAATTCCAATACAGCTACAAGTATTCATTTTTTTTTTTTTTAATATTTAACAAGAATCAGATTAAATTAGTTACAATTACAAGCTAAGTTATGAGATTTATATATACACAGATCTGTCAATCCTGGAAATTTGAATTAACAGAGATTAAATAGGTATATACAAGTAAGACAATTGAAAATCAAGAGAATGAAAATGAAGAAAACAAACTGAAATTTTAATGATTACTTACAGTTGATGGGTTTGAATGGGAGAGAAAGATTGAAGAAGAAGATGATGAACAGATATATTTGCGAGGTAGTTGGTCCAAGCTGGGGAGGTGTTTATATAGAAGAAGCGAAGGTAAAGGTTTCTGAGAATCTGGGTGGAGGGGTACAATTTGAATGTGCCAATTTACTATTATACCCTTTCTATTGCAAAGTAATTTGCCCAAAACACCCTTTCTTCTGCTCGTTTTGGAATTAATTATTGAAAAATGCTAGTGTCAAATTTTCTGTCAAATGAATAACTAAGGCTCCGTTTGATAAGCCTTTAAAATTATAGTTCCATCTATTGATTTGAGTGTGTTGTTTGTTTTGAGTTTTCAAATCATAATTCTACACTCATTTCTTAAAACTCAATTCAAAACATAATCATTACTTTTCAAAACTCATAACCAAACACATAATTCAAAACTTTTTTCAAAACTCAATTCAAATCAATATTTTAATTTTTTAAATATTTTAAATATTTAAATATGTTATGATTTTTTTAATTTTTTAATTTTTTGAATATTTTTAAATATTTTAATTTCAAAATATTACGATTTTAATTTTTTAAAATTTAAAATATTTTATAAAAATAAATTCAAACTCTATTTTATAAAAATATTTTTAAATATTTTAATTTTTTTTGTTATGTGTTTGGTTACGATTTGAGTGTAGAGCTGTGAAAGTAGTATGGAGTTTTGAGTTATGTGTTTGGTTATGAGTTTTAAACATATATGTGTTTGGTTACGATTTAAGTGTAGAGTTGTTTTTAAATTTAAAATATTAACATTTTAAATTATTTAAATTTTTTGAATATTTATTTTAATTTTTTTACTTATTAAATTTTTTAGATTATTTAAATTATTTAAATATCTATGATTAAAATTTTTTGAATATTTATTTTGAAAAAAATTATTTTCTTTGTAGTATTTTCAATTAAAAAATTGATTAATTTTAATAATAAATTTATTTAATTGAATTTTAAAAAGAGTTTGGTTATGAGTGTTATCAGAATTTTCAATAGTGTGAAAGTAATGTGTTTTGTTATGAGTTATAACAATTTGAATTAAGTTTTGAAAACTCCTTTCAAAACTCATAACCAAACAAATTTTCTTACTTCACATGTCAAATCAAACTTTTAAAACTCAATTTCACACTCAATCCAATACTCTATTCAAAAACCATAACCAAACAAATTTTCTACACTCAAATCATAATTTCACAACTCACAAACTCAAAATACAACTCATACTCTCAAATCATATTTACAAAACTCTACCAAACGCAACCTAAATATTTCACATTAGTGTGGGGTCCACAAAAGTGTGAATTCACACTCATATGAGACATTTTGTCATTTATTTAATAGAAAATTTTGTATCCCTAGCTTTACCTTTAATTATTTAAGTAATTTTTTATGAATAAATATGTAAAAAAAAGTAAAGAGAATGTTATTTGTAGTATTTTTTTTTACTAAAATAATCTATGAACAAACAACACTAGCCTTGTTGAGGTGGTTGGGGGTTAACTGGTTGCTATTCTTTCCAGAATTAAATTTATGTTTTTTTTTTTTTTTGGATTAATGGAGATGGAATTATCAAATCTAAATTTTAATAATTATTTTTAAAATCTACCAATTTGAATAAAGTGATCTAATCTTAAATCTCAATTTAAAATTTTATTTTAAAAAAAAATGTTTTATAGTATTGTCAATTTCAACTAGTGTTAAGTTCAATATACATTGGCCTGTTAGCAAATAACATTGTAAAATGTAAAATGAATTCAGTTACTTGATTTTTATTTGTGTAATTTGAAAATATTGGAAAATTTGTTAATTTTACAAACTTGGCTTGATAAATTTAAAAACACTATAGTATTGTATAAAAAATTAAAAAACTACTCAAATTTAATTTGTAATTAATTTGATCAAAACTCTCTACTTATGTGTGAGGCTTATTCCATATATATTAATTGGTGCTTTCTCTTTCACTTTTGAAATTTCTTTATAAAAAATTTGTATTATATTTGGTATTCATTATTATGATTATAATTTATTAGATTTTATTATAATATCTTATATGAATCAAATTTAAAAATAAAAATAAAAAATAAAAAAACTCGAGTTTGATCAAAAAAATAATCGAAGTTAATAAGATGAACATATGAGGGCAACATGGAAGTTTGGTGGAAACAAGTGGTGTGTGGAGGAGGACATAACAGTCATTCAATTGAATGGGTCTATCCAATGACGTGGCCGATCGGTTTTGAATAGTATTAAAAAATGTGCGGAAACGAAGAAAGCGCATCTCTTGGCTCTTTCCCTCTCCATAATATAATATAAAATAGTCTTTCTTTATTTTTATAAAAATAATAAATGTGAAGAAAAGCAACAACACCCCCGGTCCAAACAAAAGTCTAACACGTTTTCAAAATTTGTTTTATGTTTTTTTTAGGGCAAATTATAATAATAGTCTCTATAATTTGGAACTCGTGTTATTTTAATTTTTGACTTTTTAATTATGACACATTTGATTATGAATTTTGAATCTTATTTTAAATAAGGATAATTGAAGATATCATTATTTAATTTTAAGGGTAAAATCGTCAATTTAATAAAATATAAACTAATTTGACAAAAATAAATGTCAAAAAAATATTTTTAATTTTTTAAAAATTATTTTTATCCACCAATGATAAAATTATCTAAAATTAATAAAAATTAATAAAAATTACATGATTAATTTTTAAAAATTAATTTTACATGATCATTATCCAAACACATAATAAAAATTAATTTGGTAAAAAAAATAAATATATGTCTAAAAGATTTATCAATTTTATATAATTTTATTTTTAGTGAGTAGAAATAATTTTTAAAAATTCAAAAATATTTGTTTGACATTTATTTTTGTCAAATTAGTTTATATTTTATCAAATTGACGATTTTACCCTTGAAAAATCTAATGATATCTTCAATTGTTCTTATTTGGAACAAGATTCAAAATTCAAGATCAAATGTGTCACAATTGAAAAGTCATGAACCAAAGTGACACAAGCCCTAAATTATAGAGACTATTAGTGTAATTCACCCGTTTTTTTATATGAACAAGTTGGACCCCACGCGTGGGGTCCTATTTGTTAGACAATATTCACTGTATTTAAAAGATTTAATTCTATTGTGTACACAACAACAATTAGAATTTAAAGAAATAAAGAAAAGGAAAGAATTTGTTTGATTACAAAAAATCAAACTCGAAATAATAAATAAATAAATAAATAACAGATTTTATTTTGTTACAAAAACAAAATTTAAATCTGATTTAATAAATAAAAACAGCACTGAAAATAAATTAAATAACTTACTTGATTTAATTTCTTCGAATTATTTTCTGATCAAGTCCAGTGTTTGACACTGTGTCCTTAAGACAGATTCGTCCTCTTCACGGTGCTTTCAGAATTTGGACGTCTATCTCCCAGGATGAAATGATCTACCACAAACAATAGCAGCACTACAAATTGTTTGCCTTACGATCACACTAAGTGTTTACACTCTTTCTTTCAGAAATAAAATGCAACAAAATGAAGAATAGAATAAGCAGAGGTGAAATACGAAATTTCTGAAAATAATAACATCAAATGAGGGTGGTCCTATTTATAGATGTAAAGGTGGCTCTTGGTTTTAAATTGAACAGGTATGATACCTGTTGGTTTTGAATTCAAACAGATTTGAATTCAAACAGATAGCAAAAAACGGGAAGGGCCCTGTTTGGGTGTGCACTAATTCCAAACTAGTTTATTTCTGTTTGAAAACGGAAAGGGCCCTGTTTAGATGCACAGAAAATCCAAATCAGTTTAATTTGAATTGTGAATTTTATTTTACCAAAAATAAAATTAAATTCAAAAACCACACACCCGCGCCCAAGCTCGTCCGGTCGGCGCATGTGGTGATTTTTGGGTCCAATGGGTCTAGCCCATTTTGCCCATAACCTCTCCCTCTAAAACACTTGGGTACCCCTTGAGGCACACCCTAAGTATCTCACCCAAGCCTTATAAACCCTTTCAAAACTTCCCACTAAATCAATGTGGGACAAGCCAATTTACAACCTTAAGGAATTTTCACCAAAACTCCATTTCCATAGATCACACTTTGGCTTCAATTTCTCATTCACTCGGTAATGGTTTTGAGCAACCAAATATATCACATGAATCACAACGCGGCATAGAACGCGTTACCACTTTAACCCGAGTAAATCGACACTCGGGGTCCACCTAAAAAATAGACCAAACTTGAGAAAAAATTCTGATTTTACCTAGAATTTTTCGACCATTTCCAACACTATTATCGTTGATAAAAATAACATAATAAGGCAAAGAGATAATATTTTTTTCAAGAAAATTTCAACACAAAATACATAATATTTCTTATTTTCTATCTTGCCAATTATAAACAATATATTTATTATTGTTGATTTCACGCTTTAGCTTCTCAATTTCCGTCGCTAAATTTAAATCCTGCTCTTGAATTTGATTTTATAGTTACCCTATTTCAACAACAATTGCAAAAAGTTTGTTTGCAGCATTTATAGTTATTCGTGTTAGTACTCAATTTTTTTAATTTGAATTTGATGAAGTAAAGACACGTATCGAGGATTGCTTTATATCATCTCTCTACCACCAACGTGTGATCCAATTCCAAGCCTTTATTCAGATCTGCAAAGCAATAAAAGGAAGAAGCAAAAATGAGAGCGTAAAAAATGTTTTACCAAGGATCAGAACATTATACAAGGAAACAATAATAGATATATTTTGCTATTGAGAGAGAAAGAGTGCAAATGCAAGATTGAAAGCGAAGGCAACCTGCAGGTAGCTATCATTTTATGTATTGATAATAATGCACATCTACTGAATCTAAATTTACCAACAATAGCCTCTTCAAAGTGTTCAAGCTTCTTATGAGCCTCTCTTCTTCTAAGCAGAGCTTTCAGATAATTAGAATTTAGTTCCAATACTTTCATGCAATCCTTTATTGTGTCCTTATATTTTCCCTGAGATAATGTTACACAGAAAAATAAAAAATTAAAAGCTATCTGAGGCATAAAACTATCAAATGCCCCAAGAAACCAACTGAACTGGACAAAGAAGGTGGTGATAGTAGAAAACTCCAATAGCAACAGATATGGAATTTGATAATTGTTTCCATTTCTTATATCAATAAGAATATAGAAAAAAAAAAAAATCAGAAGAGGAAAGTTTCATCACAGGATTAGAGGAATGACATAAGCATTCAAAGAAAAGCAACCTTAAATGTAGGCTGTCATTTTTCATACAATGAATGTTTTTTAGTGTTAAAATTCACCTACTACACACCTACCACTACCACCTACTACACACTCACCTACTTCACCTACGCTTCACCTACTCTTCACCTACTCCATACCTACTACACACTCACCTATTCTCTTCCCACATCCTCTCTTCTATATATAGGAATCATTGTAATATATCAATACAACAATCAATAATACATCAATTTTAACTTGGTATCAGAGCAAGTTTAGAATCTAGTATTTTCGCTTCCCCAGCGGGCGGCAACCTCACCTTAGCCGCCCGTCGGACTTCAACCTATTCTGCTTATTTTCTACACATACCTGCCATCACTAGCTGTTACAAAGTCCCTCTTAATTAGCTTTCTTGTTCCAAGAAATCGTTCGTGTGAATTCTTCTTACAAGACTGCTCAAACAGAGCTGCCATAGTAGTGGCCCCTTCCCAAGGTGAGCTTGGAAGCTATCTCTCAATCACAGCCGTCCATCAGCGAAGTCGCATCCACCGGCGAGCGAGGAGCGATGGCTCACCATCAGTCGTACGATCCATACTACCTCCACCAAGCACCGGAGTACGGGTTCAACAACGATCGCAACGGCATCAACACCCTCTTCGTTTCGGGCCTCCCCGACGATGTCACAGCCCGCGAGATCCACAACCTCTTTCGCCGCCGTTCTGGCTTCGATTCTTGCCAGCTCAAGTACACTGGTCGCGGCACCCAAGTTGTTGCTTTTGCCACCTTTGTTAATCATCAATCAACAATGGCAGCTCTGCATTCCTTGAATGGTGTCAAATTCGACCCGCAGACTGGATCTGTTCTCCATATTGAAATGGCCAGATCAAACTCAATGAGGGCAATCTTTCTCTCTCTCTCCATGGACCCAACATCATCATCATGCACCCACTCAATCTCCCTCTCTCTGGGTCTCGGTTGGAGGAGGAAAACATGGGGGACACCGATTGATCTCTCTTTTCTCTCTAGTCTGGGCAGGAGTCCCACACTGCTGTCACCGAGTTCGACATGGGTGGCTTCCCTCACTATGGTGTGGCTGCCCATGGATGCAAAAATCTTGTGTTTTCATCATCAACTACTGTTTATGGTTGGCCGGAGGTGGTTCCATGCACAGAGGAGTTTCCTCTCACTGCAGTAAACCCATATGGACGAACCAAGCTTGTAGATCTTCTTGTTCATTTCAGTTCGGTGGTGATATCACTTTCTTTTATTTTAATATATATATGTATGTTTATTATAATATTTTGCCATCATAACCCACACAGCACACCATGCGTTGGAGCCATAATCCAGAACCCTTTCTTTTATTTTAATATATATATATATATATATATATGTTTATTATAATATTTTACTCAAAGCTCCACTACGACCACTTTTGCAAACCCATATCTCTTTTTCTTTCTTTTCTGAAGCAACTGAGTCACTCTTCACCTTTTGCACCCACCCACACCGATGTTTTTCATATGACCCATCCATAATTTTACAAAAAAAAAAAAAAAAAACAAACAAACAAACCAAAACACAACACCACAAGATTTGTTTTCTTTGCTGCAGACGGCCACCCACCGACCTCACTTCTTCGCATATTCCGCCGGTCTCTTCTTCTTGCCTCCGTCCTGAGCGGCCCTTGCCGGTGTTGCCTCCGTGTTTCCCCCTCCACTGGGCACGATCACTCCTCCCTGCTCCTCCACTGCAGCATATGGTGGACCTCCAAATCGGAACATCGCGGTGGCCTTCCGCTTCAGCTCCTTGTTTTCTGCCTTTAGCACACTTATCTCTGCTCGCGCATCCTTATACATGCGTTGGAGCAGAGCCAGTTGGGCGTTTAGCTGCTGCACCTCATTTGTTCTACTTTGCAGCTGGTGCGACAAGTTTGTGACCGCCGTCATGGTCTCCACACATGACTTCAAAGTATACTGATTGGCCTCAATATCAGTTTGCACCGCCATTTTTTGCTCCACAGACTGCATCGGAAAGTTCAACGGAGCAAAATCAGAGGTGTTTGGTTGAGGTTCACGGGCCACCGCACCAGTTATCTCTCTTGTTGACTCGTTGAGGTCTGGAAAGAGAGTGAGCAGACTACGGGACAAAAAGGCCATTTTCTGGGCAACCGAGTGTTACCGAGTGTTTCAAGATTTGCAGCTCTTAGAGACAATCTCTCAGAAAACGAATATCTCTGTCAGAAAATGAAGAGTTTTTTCAGAAGTTTTTTCACAAAGTTTTTTTGTCTTCGCTTCTGTCTCAAGCATAGCCTCCGCCTCAGTTTATAAAGACCCTGACGAAGAGGCAGACACGCGCATCATGCGCCGCTCGACGCCAGACTACAAAACGGGCGCGCAAGCCAAAGCGCTCACGTGCCTCGCCATCATGTCTGGCACACCTTTTTATGGATTGGGCACGCCTTTTGATGGCACGCCTTTTTTGACAGATTGGGCACACCTTTTTAGGGTGCGACTTTTTAGGGGTCCGACAAGACTCTGTAAACTGTCCCGACATTGATTCCGGTTAGCTCCTTCATGGGTCCGACAAGACTCTGTAAACTGTCCCGACATTGATTCCGGTTAGCTCCTTCATGGGTCTGACAAGACTCTGTAAACTGTCCCGACATTGATTCCGGTTAGTTTCTACAAGGGTCCAACAAGACTCTGTAAACTGTCACAACAACTGTCACAACATTGTCTGCTACAACGGTCCGACATGACCGCATAAACTGTCTTCTACATCGGTCTGACACCGCCATCCAGTGTCCTCTACACCGTTATGACACCACCATACAGTGTCCTCTACAACGTTATGACACCCCCATACAGTGTCCTTTACAACGTTATGACACCACCATACAGTGTCCTCTACAACGTTATGACACCACCATCCAGTGTCTTCACCAATGGTCTGACACGACCATACAGTGTCTCCTATCCTCTTTTATTTTTATGTATTTTCTTGTTTTGTTACTCTTTCCAAACTCAAGTTGGTTAGTTCCTATCCCCCTTGAGTTTGCGGGGGCTGTTAAAATTCACCTACTACACACCTACCACTACCACCTACTACACACTCACCTACTTCACCTACTCTCCACCTACTCCTCACCTACTCCATACCTACTACACACTCACCTATTCTCTTCCCACATCCTCTCTTCTATATATAGGAATCATTGTAATATATCAATACAACAATCAATAATACATCAATTTTAACTTTTAGGCTAGAAAACCTGCCTTTAGTCTGATCCAGAAGTCAAAAAGCCATCAAAAGCTCCCAAGAGTATCAACAATCTCTAAGAGCATGATAATTCTAAATTTCTTAACAAAGCTTAACTCTTTGGCCTTCTAAATTGCTCTTTAACTTTATCTACTTCTTCCAGACTAAACCATTTCAAGGAGAAAATCACCATCAAAAGACATCATACCCAATTGAACCAGACTTCAACAATAACAATCATTGAGTACAAGTTCGACAGAGTCTCTGGCGAAAGCATTGAAAATTAGTTGTGGAATTACAATAACAAATTGAAGAAACCATAACTCCCAACCCTGTTTAATAATTGTGTGATAGAATAGTATTAATCTATTTTCACCAATTGCTGATTAGGTGGTCATGTATTTTCCAGGTGCTAGATTTATGCCATTAGGTAATCCTAATCTTATTCTTCGATCTCGTTTGTCATATTGAGGGAACTAATATTTTTATAGATTCGGCTAATTTACATGTATACTAAACTACTATAGTATCTGAATTTTTTTTCATTAATTCATTTGTTTGATTTTGTCCCCCCTCCTTCCCCTTCTTTTTAATTGTTTTCTTATGTTGTCTTCTTTGCTATGTTTCTTTTTCCTTCAAATGAATCCAAAACTCCATAGTATATCTCTCCATGGGTCAAAGAATGCAAGATACTTCAAATATTTTTCTATTTATTTTTAGCTATTGGGAAAAGGAAGGATTTTATATTTGTTTATTAAATTCAATAAGCTATTAAATAAATTGAAAAAAGGAAACTGGAAATGAAAGACTCTTTCTCACATATCGAATGGGTAATCAATAATTGCCGCTCCTAACGTCGTAGTTTTGGCTTCTATAGAATTTTAGTTTCAAAATGCATGCCTTTGCAACTATTATGAGTTGTACATCACCTTAAATACAATTTTCAGCATTTGAATATTAATTCCATCATTAAATCTTTGACTTCAATATGTAAATTAAATTTCTAGCATTAAGTATTTATTTTCAGAATTTTTGATTAGCAGATTTGTGCTTAACTCGTTCAAGTAATGCAACATTGGTTATTACCATACTTCATATATATTTGCACACATTTACATGGAATCAAACTTTTCTCAATACCAATACATGAGCCTTCCTCGAACTGAAGTAGCCCAAGACACAACCAACCATGTTATATTAATTGACAACATGCTGCAAACTCCACAAATCTATATTCCCATGTGCAACTCATGAAAATCATTTCCTTCAATTTGTTTTCCTATTGTGCTTGACTATGTATGTAATGCAACATTGTGTAAAATGCATCCTAATTTATCGCCATCAATGATTTGGGACATTTACGCCACACGATTCAAAATAATATAACCACAACATTTGTCACTTAGCCATAATAGTTTAGAATTCTCACTTTGTGGGAACGCATTATAAATTTGTACATCTATAATCAATCTATTTTTATTTCAGGTTGTATTAAGTATAGACAAGTTACTATTAGTATTAATATTTATCGTTTTTTTCCTTTTTTAATCATCTAAAATAATTTGTTGGTTGGATAAGTACATTAGGGCAAGGTATTTTTTTTTTTTTCCCCCTAGAAAGGTATTATTTTGGAGGAGGGAGTAAACCCGTGACATTGGGATGTAATTTTTTTTTTTTTTTTTTTTTTCTAGACAAATACTAATAGATAATCTATCTTTTTTACCAACAGTGGGGGATGAAGAAACAATGCTAAGTGCCCGTGGGGAAAGTGAAATACATTTTATTTTGTTCTAAGCTAGAGAGGAAAGTTAGATTACTATTGTTATAAATTTTCATCATCTCAACTTTTGAGCCGAAAAGGCAACAACAATGGAAATTATATTGTTGATTAGGATGTTTAGCAATATTCCATCCAAAGACAATAAACCCATAAAAATACAATAATTTTCCTAGTCAAAAACACTAAATAACATCCAAAATTGGCTGTTGGTTTTTTTTTCTTTTTCTTTTAGTGGCATAATGTCAAACACATGGTGAGCAAAATATCAAATTGTATCATAATAATGTAAGAACAAAAATATATAGACACCAATACCTGTTGTAATTTTGGAAAAATATGTCCCAATACCTATTGAACTGTCAAGCTGCTTTATATGTCATGAACTCTTCTTTTTTAAGAAATGAAAAACTCATCCCACAATAAGTTTAACCTTATTAGCTCCTTTGATTCAGAAGACAAATATAATTAGGAAGGGAAAAAAAAAAAGCTTTATGTTCTAGGCAACAATTTAGAGCATGAATTTGATGAATAAACAGAAATCAGAGCAAAGCAAAAGAGGAAGAAGAAAAAAAAACTACAGTGTTCTATTTGTTCTTAACCCTGACATATCCTTCTTCCCTTACTTCAAGTTTGTTCTTACCATCGTAAATTTAAAAATTAAAACCAAATAACCAAAAGGAAAATATACAAATTCAAGCATTAATTAATAAAAGAAATAGCTCGAAATATAGTGGAAATACAAACTTGTAAAAGATATAGAAGATGATATACTTACCAGGCAACTAAGGAAAATAGTAGAAGAGAGTTGTCATCAAATGGAATTGGCCAAAGTATATTTGCCTCTACTGTTGACCTCATTATCTCCTCTATCTCAAAGTTCTAGTCCTGGAATGAGAATGCAATGAACAAAGGTGGTGTTTTAGTTCACCGGAATGGAATGCTCATTTCATCAAATATTTATTCTCATATTTGATCGACTAAAAAATAATGACAAAACCCATACAAATGAAATTATTAGTCACCAATTCAAATAAAGGAATAAAGGAGAACAGAAGTAAATGACTAATTGTACGAGTAGAGTAAAATTAGAATGGCAAGTATCTCTAATTGGTAATTAAAAAAACACATGGAAAATTATATTAAACACTTAGTCACACATATTGTCAGGCAGATGGTGTGCGAAATTTATCTATGAAATAACCAATATGAACTCAATATGTAACCATACAACTCTAACATCAAAATCTCCATAGAGGAAGAAAAACATATATAAAAAAAAAAAAAGAAGGGCAAATCAGAAGAACATATCCTTAATTGTCCATTTTTCAAAGTTGATCTCTAGATACTATGGATTGGAACACCAAACAGATTAACAGCTTCTAATTAAAGTCATAATTTATGATTTGATAAGTTATAATTTATAATTTGTTTTAACATTTACACCAAACCGGCCAATGACGAAAAGGGTGTATTGATCAAATAAATAACTTATTTTACTTTTTGGTCCTAATAATAATAGCTTTGCAAATGTTAAAAATTATGACACCATGATGTTTTGGAGGGTTATTACGAAAATAAAAATTTCATGACAAATCTTCAATAATTGGGAATTGTGTGTTTTATATATAATATACAAACGTATACAATAAATGTGAGCGTATATTACATGTGTGTGAAGTAATTGGACAAATTATGATAGCTTGAAATAGTTAAATCTGAAAGATTTGTTTTGTTAAGTAAATAAAGATAATTTCAAATAGAGAAAAATTTTGACAAAATTGTTTTGGACTGTGCACCTTATATAATAATATTTGGGTTGGTTTGGGAATTGGTTTTTTTAATGATTTTTTTTTCTTTTAAAAAATATATAAAAAAATAGAAAAATAAATTGATTTTTTAACTATTTTAGTGACCAAAATATGTAAGCTATTCTTTTTATGGAAAATGTTTGAGAGTCACAATTTTTATGGTCACAATGACTCAAAACTGTCAAAACGACGTCGTTTTGGCATGTTTTGCACAAAACGACGTCGTTTTGACAGTTTTAAGCCATTGTGGCTACAAAATTTGTGACCCTCTAACATTGTTGTCTATATATATATATATATATATATAAGTCGTTCTTGAGCCATGTAAAAAGTATAATATTATAAATATATAGGCCGAGTCATTCGTGGGCTGGCCTAAACTTAAGAGAGAAAGAAAAACAAAAAATAGTGGGAGCATTCTATTTACACTTAAAAAAATTATTAAATACTCTTAATTTTTAAGTATATCTTATTTAATTATGGGAAAATTGGTCTAGGGTCCCTCTCCCACTTTTCGTAAGGGAAGAGATCCACAAAATTATTTTTTGATGTCTAAGGTCGTCCTATCTATCACAGAGAAATTCAGCCCCCTTCCTTTTGTCTACTCTCACTCGTCACCACGATCAAACACGCACAGAGAGAGAGAGCCATGTCGCCAGAAGATGTGTCGGTGGAGACGCTTAGGGAGGTTCTCGCGGAGCTTGATCGACGGAGAGAAGCTCCACGGCACAATCACAGTCACCGACGGACAAAGTTCTCAATCCATCTACAACCGAGATTGGGAAAATTTGCAAGGAATTGAATGTTCAGCTACACACAGATGCTACGCAGGTTTTGGGGAAGATTGCAATCTCTCTCTCTCTCTCTCTCTCTTTCTATATATATATATATATATATCTTCATCCTCAATCTCCATCTTCCTCTATTAACTGGTTCATTCCATATCTTGTATAGTTCTTCATCAAGCTCAATTACTATATTTCCCATTTTGAAGAACTTTACCAGCAAATGCTTGCAAAGGCTTTATATTCATGATGTTTATCTGAAATATATATTTATGAATTAAAAAGGTTGACTGAAATATATATTCATGATTAGGAAATTTCAGATAAAAAGCAACGAAAAGTGCAGTGTATTGAATCAACTCCTACATCTACTCAATCTATTACATAGAACTTGGCCTGAACAATCTCTCATTAAATCATGAGAGAGAGAGAGAGCCAACCCATTTTCTTTGTAGAGAATTTCTGTCCAGAGAAATTCTCTGAGATTTTGGCCACTGTGTAAATTTTCTCTGAGAAATTCTCTGGGAGGTTTCTCTAGACAGAAAATTCTCTGGTCATATTTGCCACTTACCAAAGTTCTCTGGTGGTATGAAGCTTTTAAAAAATTACATAATTTAAAACACTTTTTGTCTATTGAATTGGTGGCTTGCTGTTGTTTTTTCTGGTTTTCTATGTACTAATGTCATGTATATTTGCTATAGGCAAGGGTGAGTGCTAGTGTTGTGGTCTATGCTCAACTTTCAAAGCTTGATGGGGTTCTGGGAAGGTTCCATGCCTTACATTGCTTGGAAATGTTTAGGGTGGCAAAATGGTTTTTCCACTGGTGTGTATTAATGTGTTTCATGAAATTTCATATTGAATGTTCTGAGCTATGATATTGTTGCAGAAAATGTGTCGGTGGAAGCATATGGAAGGGAGAGAAATTTGAAATTTCTCTGGAGAGTCCATGAAAGGCCAAGGAGGCCAGAGAAATTTTAAATTTCTCTGGAGAGGTAATTTTGTGGGAAGGCCAGTGAAGTCAGAGAAATTTGCAAATTTCTCTGGAGTGTTGAGTCCAGGAGGGCAGAGAAATTTACAATGGGAGGTTTAGGGAAGGTCAACTGAGGCTTGAAAACGTTTCTGGAAAGTACTTGGCAGACTGCAACGAAGCTTCAACATCCAAATTGGGATCCAACTGTACCGAAGCTGCAAGGTTGTGGTCTGTTTTGGAGCTCACGCCCCAAGAATTGCTCAAATTTCTCTGGATTCAACCCAGAGAAATTTGAATTTTCTTTGGATTCAACCCAGAGAAAATTCAAATTTCTCTAGGTTCATTTTGACAACTCTAAATTGCCTCTTGTTGATCCAACTCTACCGATGCTGCAAGGTTGTTGTCTATTATACATATAAAAATTAGGCTAGAGTGGCAATTTTTCTGATTACTCTCTCTCTTATGCTATTGCTTGGTATATCTAACATGAAATTTTTGGTTTTTCAGGTGATGTTGAAGCTTCTTTGAGTTGGTGTCCCAGTGTTTTTTGAATTCATTGATCTTCTTTTCAATTGTTTGGGCTTGATTTTCTTGGCTGGTTTTGTTTTTTAATTTCTTCTTCATTCATCCGTGAATTAATAGTTGTAAATGCTACCGACGCCGCCAATCTATAAATATAACTATCCTTTCTTGTTGCAGTACACAAAACATAAAGGTCAGAACGTTGAGTTCACAGGTTTCATTGAGTTTTCACAGGTTTGATGGTGTCTAAGATAAAAATATTGCACTGAAGAGAGGAAGAGAATTTCTCTGGATTGAATTTTCTCTGGTTGAATTTTCTCTGGATTGAATTTTCTCTGGTTGAATTTTCTCTGGATCGAATTTTCTCTGGACTGAAATTTCTCTGGATTGATGTTGAGGGACCTTAGACATCATGAAAATAGTTGATGTCCTTTATACTATAAAATCATAATATCAAGGACCTTAAAAAAAATACCCCTTTAATTATTTAAAATTTTATTTTACTCTCATTTTATTTATTATTTTTCCCAAATTACTCTCAAGATAAACCCAAATAATAAATAATAAACAAACTAAAAAAATTAAATTATTTCAAAAACTTTTTAATACAGAAAATAATTATCAAATATAAAGAAAAAAAAAACAAAACTTATGAGTACATAAGCATTATAAAAACAGATATTGTGAAACCCCTTTATGTTTTCCAGTAACTTCACAGTTCATTCATGATAATCTAATCACAATTGTCAATTCATAAAATATCTTAATCTGTTAATATTTGGACTGAACAATATTGTAAAGCTTTAGTGAATAGAAACGTGGCCACAGAATAAAATAATTAAGGAATACGCAAGAAGAAAATAATAGAAAATAAATTATTATTATTTTTTTTAGAACAAACATAAAGTTCAACAGAAAGAAGAGTAAAAAAAAAAAAAAGCAAAAAAAAAAAAAAAAAAAAACCGAGCTATATCCTGCGGCACTTTTTTTTTTTTTTTTTTTTGGTGAAAGATACTAACATGGTCATTGAGTTTAAAGATTATCTCAATTTTTTTCTTTTTTTTTTTATTTATTAAAAGCTGTAATGTTATTTATATGATTGTGAAAATTGAAAGATTTAACATCGTAATGGGATATATAAAAAAATACATAAATTAATAATTATATTTTGATTTTTATATAAATGCTTACCTCCTTTTTGATGGGTTGCTTCAAAAAATTATATTAATTATCACTTTCAGTCATTGTTTGATTATTCAAACTTTCTTCTAGTGTTTAGGGTTTCAAAATAATAAAAAATAATGATGTTAATGATAATGGTGAGTTTTGATAGGATGGATTAGAGTTTTGGAGTAAGAAAGAAGAAGAAGAAGAAGAAGAAGAAGAAGAAGAAGACACAATAATTTTGATCTCTTAGGGAAGAGGATGCAGAGATTTGAATAGGAATAATAGATTAAAATGTACCATGAGAAAAAAAAAATATTTTAAAATTTAATATGTGTTATCCTTATTAGTAAATTCATATTATGCTATAATAAGAATTAGAATTTATGAATTTAAATTGCGCGCACCAAAATATATTTTGGGTTCACATAAAATCCCCCAAACTAGTGCCCTCAATCAAAATTTGGGCCTAAGGTAAAAAAACAATCAAATTTTGGGCGAGTAAGGATTTTAGCCTGAGATACTAAGCCCAATTATTGATCTTGCATTATCAGGCTTTCGGCTACGTAATCAGTTTGAATTGGGGCCCAATTCAGAAATTAATGTCAAAAAAGTTTTTCTGGATGGATCATAGCCCATAAAAAATTGTCAACTTTGTACTTCTCTCTCACCCATATGAGAACTTTATGGTGAATAAACCATGTACACTGTACGTATCATATAAAAGAATTTCACATTAAAAGTAGTTATATTAATATTTTACTTACGTTTTGTTTGTTTTAGCTGAAAATGGTTTGTGAATTTTTTAAATTTTTTGATGAAAATGTTTTTTGTGATTAACAAAAAATGAAGTTTTTCGGGTGGAAAACTTTTCACTTTTAAAAAAGTAAAAAATATTTTCCAAATTAAAGTCTTACCACCACTACCATACTAATATCGATGCTATCACAATTATTAGCACATTAATTATAAAGATTGCAACCAAAAAAAAAAAGAGAAAATATTTTTTGTAAAATGTTTTTTTTGAATATTTTCTTCCAAAATAAATGGTGTTAAGCTTGCTAATGCTACATAGACTTTACAACCTAAGTGTGTGTTTGGCAATACACAAAAAAATCATTAAAAAAGTAAAATAGTCATACAAACAAAATTAAAGATTTATTTCAATTTTTAGGGCAAATTACATATACCTCCCTCAAGGTTTTGTTAAATTACAGATACCCCTGAGGTTTTAAAAATTACATCTCACCCCTGAGGTTTATATTTCATAACAAATTAGCCCTTAATTTGTTATGCAAATATAGCATTCAGGAGGGAATTTGTAATTTTTTAAACCTCAGAGGGGTATCTATAATTTAGCCAAATCTCGAAGGGATATATGTAATTTGCCCCAATTTTTACTATTTTTTACACATTTTTTAGTAAAAATTTAAAAAATCATTTTCAAATACTTTGAACCATGGACCCGTCAATTGTGAAGCCCTAATGGTGAGCCCAAATTCTCCATTTTAGTATAGAGTTTTTAAAATTTTAATAAAATATTCTGATAATCTATAACAGTAGGCTTCTTTTAAATTATGTAGTCATACACCCTCATGCACGCTAAGCAACGTCATCTTTACCGACGTTTGCGGTGATTACATCCTCAATGTGCATTCACCATCACCACTAATCCATATCACTTAGAATTAATATACCCATTAATTAATTACCACTAATATATATTATATATATTAATTAACTTGGAAGGAATATATTAAACTCAGCTGCTTGACTCGTGTTTTACGTGTCATTATTAATCTTCATTAGAGTTGTAGTCAAGGGCACTAGGCTGGTAATCCCTAATTGTCATTTGTTTAATGATTTCTAGAACACGCTTGTAATACAATATTAATGTCGGTCAGTCACCGTATAGTTCCACCATTAACTCAAAAATGAAAATCTTCTTCTTCCTCTTCTTGTTTATTTGTTGCTCTCATTGTTCGTGTTGAATCGCCCACTAAGCCCTTACAATGTTGAGAATTATTTGTCGGTAGTATTGGCCTTTCGATTTCGATTAGAGGTGGCTCTTGTTATGTAGGTGTGAGTCGTTGCGTTGACTTTGGCTGATTACAATGAGAGATCGTCGTTAAGCAAATTGGGTTAGAGAAAAAGAAATGAGGAACTAATGTGTGGTTTTCTTTATTCAATTATTTAGTCCAGCTTAGAAGTGCTTTGAGGTTAAAGATTTTAGAAAACAGAAGGATCAAATGATGGTGTGTGGGGTATGGTTCGAGAGGGTTGATAATAAAATTATAAATTGAATGATTGGTCGATTAATAAATTGCGGTTTGAATAGTTTTGGACGGATTAGCTGATTGAAGGGTATTTTAACCAATTATCAAGCATTTGCAAAATACATATAACATTAATTTGTATAACATTTTTCATACATATAATACAAACTAATTTTATATAATATTTTTTATATATATAATTACTAATTTATAATAAATTTCACATATTAAATCTTTCTCACACTCATTTTTTCATTGATATTTTATTATAGGTTAAAAAACATAGGGTAAATTATACTGACACCCCATGAGATTTATTTTTATTACAGTTTCCCCCTCATATTTAGGTAATTACACTGACCCTCCCTGTTAATTTAATTTTATGTATGATGATCATAACGGTGAGGGAGGGAACTATTATGAAACTTTAAACCTCAGGAGGCAATATGTAATGAAACTTTAAACCTCAGAGAGGGTGATGTAATTTTCAAAAAGTGAAGGGGGAAACTGTAATAAACATAAATCTCAGGGGGTGTCAATGTAATTTATTCCAAAACATATATGTATTAATTATATTGGAGTGGAGCAATGTCGAAAGCAGATTGCAAATTTTAAAATTTAAATCGCGGTTAGCGGATTAATACAGATTAGTGAGGTTTTAGCGAATTGAGCCATATTTTGCACAATCCTAAATGAATCAACATGCACATTAAGTGACCCATTGATTGTTGGTATTTTTCATAATAATACAAGAAATTTATATAAAATAAATTAAATAGAAATAACAAAATAATTTTTTTATTAAAGGATGAAATACAGAATAAACGACACAGCTAAATATAGAAATAAATTAGATTACATTACTAAAAGAAAAAATTATTAACATGGATAACTAAAGATTAATTAGAACTCGTTGAAGTAAACTAAATTTTGAAAAATTAAAGAACAAATAATAAGAAAAGAAGCAAACCGAAACCTGTGTGATATTACAGTTTTCTTAAGACAGATTCACCACCTCTCGATGGATGCTAGAGGTATGCCAACGTCTGTCTCCAAGGATACAATGATCGAAACCAGCTAATGTAGAAGTACCTTCTGAATAGTTTCGGCGAACTTGACAATGGTTGCACTCTCTCTAACAAGAACCAAAGAAGAGGTTAAAAAAAGAAGATAGAACAAAAAAAATTTTGGTGTAAAAAATCATTTCAAACTTTTTATTTCAAAATACCATCTCATTTTCTATCACAAAACCTTTCGAAAAAAAAAACATGCTAAGTTGGAGGAGAAAAACCTCTATACTAGTAGGGGAGAGCCTTGGCCATGAAGACTAATATCAATAGAGTCATCTAATGTCATAAACTCTAGGCATTAGGGCTATAGTTACAAATGTTTAAAACTCCAAAACCATTATATAAATCATAATATGTATATAATGCATAAGTTTTGATAATTAAACAAGATGAGTTGCAAAATGGATACGGGTGTTGGGTCACAACCTGATCGAAGCCCAATCTCAAACACATGCACAAACTAAGCCCAGCATAGCTCAGCCCAAAGCTTAAGACTAGGTCCAAGTCCAAGTCCAAGTCCAAGTCTAAAACCAAACCCAACACATGCACAAGTACAAGCCTAGGCCCAATCCAAACCAAAAGTAAGTCCAAATCTAAACCCAACTTTATTATGCCCACTTTATGAGACAATTCTCATTTACAACTCAATGGTTTCGGCTCATTATTTTTGTATTACAATCTTCTCACTTAAAAGAATATAAAACCACTTAGACCCACCTCAACCGATAGTTGGGTTCCACTTTAATTTCGAATTAAAGTTGCCGAAAACTATTATTTTCATGAATAAAATTGGCCGAATAAAGAAAAACGGACAACGTTTATGTAGCTCGCCTTTTTCCCGCCCCCCTTTCCGAAGGTCGAAATATAAGCCCTACAGTTCGAACTCCCGCGGTTCTGAATTTAATCTCACAAGTGCAATGTGAAATTGATAAACACCAAAGAGTCCAAATTCGACAAATTTTTTGGAAAATCGATTTTGAATCAAATTGCCAAAAATGGATTGTTTTGCTAGATACAAAGTCGCCACCTAAAATTTTATTTTGGGAAAATTTAGGAAACTCATGACTCATGCCAAAGGCCACATGTCCATCATCACTAAGATTATCTCGATTGGAAAACTTAAGTACGAGAGGGGAAAGTCATGAATACATTTGAGCACCCCTGCTCGCCCAATCAAAGATCGGCCTCTACTAATTATGACATGATATTTATCAAAATTATATGCTCTTGTTTTTATTTATTAGACTAACATTACTATGTGATACGCACACACACAAGTATAGACCGACTTTGCAAGAATTAGAACACTTCGAGTTATGTTTGTTTTGAAAATCGTTTCGAAATATGTACAACTTGAAAAAATGATCATATATAAACATTGCTCAAATTATTCTAATTCAAGCAAATAGCCTTCATCTTCAGGCATTCAAACAGTTATAGCATTTAAGCACTTAGCCTCATGGCAATCATGCTAACTCATGGCAATCATGCTAAACATGGCAACACTCACACTCATGCAATATGTTAAAGCAAGTAAAGGCTCACCTAATACTCCAAGCCAAAAGAGAAATGAGTTAGAAAAATGCATGATTCCTAACTTATGCAATATTGTTAGACTTATTTATTTTGATGATTTGTTTAATTATGTTTTAATTTATTTGGAAGAGAAAAATAGAATCACAATTTATTTTGATGATTTATTTGAAAGAGAAAAATAGAATCAACATTTATTTTGATGATTTATTTAATTATGTTTTAATTTATTTGAAAGAGAAAAATAGAATCAAAATTTATTTTGTCCCATTATTTCTCACCTAAACCTTTATCCTAAATGTTGTTAGAATGTATTTAATATTTGATTAAATCAGGAGTTCAAACAACCCAAAACAAAGGTTCAAACAGCCCAAAAATAGAGGTTCAAACAGCCCAACACAACAACAGTTCAAAAGGTTCAAGTGGAAGATATTCAAATTTGTAATGATGGAGTGAAAAATATTCAAATTAGTAATGATGGAGTAAAAGATATTCAAATAAATACAACGACTATAAATTCAAATGAATACAACGCTATAAACGGATATAAGTTTCATTATATATATCAAAGCCTCTAATGTAAACAAGTTACAACAACAACAACAAAAAAAAATTAGAAAATATTCTTTGATCTATAATCATTCACATCTATTCTCTGAAAAATTCTCTGAGAAGTGTTCTTCAATTTTTGTTTATATCCTTTTTCAAAAATTATACACTGAGGCGTATAGTTTAAGTCCATCTTTCCTGTGTGAGATTTACAAAAAAACCAGAGCTTCATTTTTATATATATCGTTGAGAGATAATTCTTGTAACTTTCTGTGAAAGCAAAAACACCTTCTTTTCAACCTTGTAGGTGTGTAGTACACTCAGTGTTCTTGACTTAGAAAGTCTGTATAAAATCCGTGGAGGATTGCTCCATCTGTGAAAAAGTTACTAGCACCCTGTGAAGTTAGAGAATAGTGAAAAATCTCAAGTGAAACTTGAGGAGTGGACGTAGGCCAAGTTAAAGCCGAATCACTATAAATTTGTTTGTCTCTCTCTCCCTTATCTCTTTATTTTATTTAAATTGTCATAACTATATTTCATATTTTTATTGTGCTAAAATCATTAATTGACATAGTTGTTAGAACACTTGTTTTAATTATTTTTATTTCATTAACTATATTTATCTATTGTGCTAGTCATAATTTTTATTAGGGTATTATTATTTTATTTGTAAAAATCTAATTCACCCCCTCCTCTTAGATTGTTTTTTGGGTAACAATTGGTATCAGAGCCTAGACTCTTGTTTTAGATTTAGCCATCTGGGAGTTTCGATCCATTGCAACCTTAGCTGAAGGACAAGTCACAAATAGGCCACCATTGTTTGACGGAAACAATTATAGTCATTGGAAAGATAAGATAACCCTATACCTACAAGCCACTGATTATGCCATGTGGATTATTGTCATCAAAGGTCCAAAAATTCCTACCAAATTAGTAGACAATATTAGTGTAGCTAAAATTGAAGATGAATGTGATGAGAGGGATCATAAATTATTGCAAGCCAATGCTAAAGCCAAACTCACCCTTGTGTGTGGATTAGATTCTAAGGAGTATAATAGAATTTTAAGTTGTGATTCGGTAAAAGAAATTTGGGACAAACTTGAGGTAACTTATAAAGGTACAAACAAAGTGAAAGAATCTTGTATTGATATGCTTGTTCATAGATATGAATTATTTAAAATGAACTTTGATGAATCTATTTCAAGTATGTTTACTAGATTTACTGAAATTGTAAACTCTTTGAAATCTCTTGGCAAAACTTATATTAACAGTGAGTTGGTGAGAAAAATTCTTAGGTGTTTACCAAAGAATTGGGAAGCAAAGGTCACGACCATTATAGAAGCCAGAAATCTCTCCACACTTGGATTGGATGAGCTTATGGGTTCCTTTATGACTCATGAGATCACTATGAAAGGACATGAGGATGTTGAAAACAAAAAAAAAAAAAAAGTGAAATTGCATTCAAAGCCTCATCAAATGAAGAAGAACATGAAAACTCCAGTGAGGATGAAAGCTATGCCATATTCAATAGAAATCTCAAAAAGCACTTCAAGAAAAACAATTATGGAAGAAGAAGACCTTTCAAAAAAGAGTACAACAAAGATAACAAGAAATAGACTATTATTTGCTATGAGTGTAAAATCCTGAACACATGAAGATGGATTATCCAAAATTGAAGAATCATAGAAAATACTACAAAAGAGACAAAAAAAGGCCATGGTAGCAACTTGGGGAGAAGAGTGAAGATGAAAGCTCAAGTAAAGAAATTGAAAATGAAGTAGCCAACTTATGTCTCATGACTCTTGAAGATGAAGACTCTACTCAAGATGAAGTAACTACTCTTTATGAAGAACTTGAAAGTGCATTCCATGAACTACAAGATGAATTTAGAAAAGTTTGTGCCAAAAATAATGTGTTGAAGAAATCTGTTGCATCTTTATCTATTAATGTAGAAGAATTAAAGAAAGCAAAAATTATTTGGAAAAATGATTTTGATACTATCTCTAATGAGAAAATTACTTTAAAAAACAATATTGATGATTTAACAAAAATACTTGAAAATTTTGTAGAAGGTAGAGATAATCTCAACATGCTTCTTGAAATCAAAGATGTGTTATTGATAAAGTAGGTATTGGATATGACCCTATTAAGAAATAAAAGAGTCTCAATACAATTTTTGAAAAGGCACCTCACATGACACACCCTCATATTACTTGTCATTATTGTAAAAAGAATGACCATTATATATCTTATTGTCCATTCAAAAAGAATATGAACATGTGAATTAAAAAGATTTGACTTATTAAGGGATCTAACAAAACTAACCAAGAAGGACCTAAGAAACTATGGGTACCAAAAACCAACACTTGATTGTCATCTTGTAGGTTTGCTTTAAGTCCAAAGCTAAAGAAGGGAAGTGGTACCTTGATAGTAGATATTCCAGACACATGACCGGAGATAAATCATTCTTTACTAAACTATCATCGAAAGATGGAGGATTTGTTACTTTTGGAGACAACAATAAAGGAAAAATCATCGGTATTGATAGCATCGGTATTTCTCCTAACCCTTCTATTGAAAATGTTTTACTTCTTGATGAACTTAAGCATAACCTACTTAGCATTAGTCAATTATGTGATAAAGGTAATCGAGTTATTTTTGATCAATCACATTACACAATTGAAAGCACAAATGATCATAAAGCTTTATTCGTTGGTAATCGCCATGATAATGCTTATGTTTTTCATCTTAATGATCTCTACGCTAGTGATGTTAAATGTTTATATGTTAATAATAAAAATAGTTGGTTATGGCATAGAAGACTTGGTCATGCTCATATGGATTTAATTGCTAAACTTTTGCGAAAGGATTTGGTCATTGGACTTCCAAAAATTAAATTTGAAAAAGATCATTTTTGTAATGCTTGTCAACAAGGAAAACAAACTAAAACATCATTTAAATCAAAATCTCATATTTCCACAACTAGACCTTTACAACTATTGCATATGAATTTATTTGGTCCCTCAAGGACATCTAGTCTAGGTGGTAAACATTATTGTCTTGTTATTGTTGATGATTATTCAAGATTTACATGGGTTATGTTTTTAGCACACAAAGATGAAACCTTTTCTTCTTTCACAAAACTCTGTCGCAGAATTCAAAATGAAAAAGACTTTCTTATTACTAATATTCGTACCGACCATGGTAGAGAGCTTGAAAATGAGAAATCTGAATTGTTTTGTGATAAGCATGGTATTGGACATAATTTGTTAGCACCTAGAACCCCTCAACAAAATGGTGTAGCAGAATGAAAGAATAGAACTTTAGAAGAGATGAGTAAAACAATGCATTGCGAAAATAATCTTTCTAAATATTTTTGGGCCGAAGCCGTTCACACCTCATGCTATATTTTAAATCATGCATTAATTAGACCTATTCTCAAAAAGACTCCTTATGAACTTTGGCATGATAGAAAGCCCAACATTAGTCACTTACATGTTTTTGGTTGTAAATGTTTTGTGCATAATAATGGTAAAGATAACTTAGGTAAATTTGATTCAAAATCTGATGAAGCAATTTTTCTTGGCTATTCCTTAACTATCAAAGCTTATCGTGTTTTTAATAAAAGAACTCTTGTTGTGGAATAATCTATACATGTGGCATTTGATGAAACTAACATCTCTGCTCAAAAGCAAATTGTTAGAGATAATATAGATTTGGAACTAAATGTGGAAGATTCAAGTATCTACAAAGAAGAGAACCAACCATGTAAGTTGAACAAAGAGATTGAACAACCTATTCTCCTACCTCAAGAAGAAGAAGGAAACAATGATGATTTGCCAAGAGAACGGAAGTTTGTTCATAATCATCATAAGGATTTAATCCTAGGTGACATGCAAAAGGTATTGAAACTCGCTCTTCACTTAGAAACATTTGTAGTAACTTGGCTTTTCTCTCACAAATTGAACCTAAAAACTTTCAAGAATCCGAATTCAATAAACATTGGATGATAGCTATACATGAAGAGCTTAACCAATTTGAGAGAAACAAAGTGTGGCCAAAACTTAAAGATCATACCATTATCGGTACCAAATGGATCTTTCGAAACAAGCTTGATGAATCCGGCACAATTATAAGAAACAAGCCTAGACTTGTTGCACAAGGATACAATCAAGAAAAAGGTACTGATTTCGATGAAACATTTGCTTCGGTTGCTAAATTAGGAGCCATTCATATGTTACTTGCATTTGCATGTTTTAGAGATTTTAAACCTTATCAAATGGATGTACAAAATGTCTTTCTTAATGGTTTTATAAAAGAGGAAGTTTATGTTAAACAACTCCCAGGTTTTGAAGATCATGCTTTTCCAAATCATGTTTTTAAACTATCAAAAGCTTTATATGGTTTGAAACAAGCACCTTGTGCATGGTATGAACGATTAAGTAAATTTTTGATTGAAAATAATTTTTCTAGAGGAATGATTGACACAACACTTTTTGTTAAAACTAAAAATGATGATTTACTTATTATGCAAATATATGTGGATGACATTATATTTGGTGCTTCTAATGAAACCTAGTGTCAGGAATTTGCTAAGTGTATGCAAGGTGAGTTTGAGATGAGCATGATGAGGGAGCTAAATTTTTTCCTTGGGCTTTTGTAGACACCCCATTTTTGACCGTCCTAAAGACTTGGACGTCATTGTTTGAGTACTCAATGATTGCGCATGTTCGCGCTCGTTTGGAGTCCCCGAGGTTTTTGGCTGCGCGCATTGTCTCTAGTCTCTGAACTCTCTTGGTTTTGTGCTTGTTTTAAGCCAACTCTTGGTCCCCCCTTTTTCCTGGAGGGAGAAACAGTGGTGTAGACCAGTTTTCTCCCATGTCGACTAGTTTTCTCCATTGTCAGCCACTTTAGGTGGTCGGTTGACTAGGGTGGGTAGTCGGTCGACCACCTTAAGTGGTCTACAGCATGCCACCACCTTCTCCTCTCTTGGGAGACCCCATTTTTGCCCTGTCGACTAGCTTTTTCCCTTGTCGACCACCTAAGGTGGTCGGTCGACTAAGTGGGGTGGTCGGTCGACCACTTTGAGTGGTCGGCGGCCATTTTTCAATTTCTGCAGATGTTTTTGGTGCCAACTATTAGGCGCAGAATGCATCCTCCTACGTGTAGGGAGGGATTCAAGCAAGCTTTGGCTTGCATATTCTATATAAGGGGAGATGTCTCCCCCTTCCAAGGGGTTCAAAATTTTGAGGAGCAATTTGTCTCTCTCTCTCTCTCTCTAGAATCCTCTCTCTCTCTTCTCTTTTAGTGCTTGAAAATGAGCTTTCTTCACACTTTTGCAAAGAGAGTCTTAGCCAAACACCATCATCATTGAGCTGAGGTTCTTGGAGGTTATATTTGAGCTTTGAAAGTTGGTTTTAGCTCAAGAAAGTTGTTGTTTTTGCTGTGCTTCAAGGGTGAGTCCTATGCCCTCTTTAAAGCTTTGTTTTGGTTGCATATTTTCCCACCTTTGCATGCTATTTTAGGCTTTGCTTTCAATTACAAAAACCTTTTTTTTAAAGTGTTTAAAAAGGTTGTTTGAGGCTTTGTTTGAGTTATGGGTGTCTCTCACTCTTTTGTGCTTTATTTGCTTAGTTTCTTGTTATCTTTTAAAAGCTTTTGGGACCATCTCTTTTTGGCCTTCTTACCACTGAAACTCAGAAGAATTTCAGTGTTGGAAAGGTGGTTTGGAGGTCCCAAATGGGTGGGGGTGGTTCCCCTTCCTCTTCTCTTATTTGCATGTGTTGATGGCCCATCAAAAGAGCATGTGTTTCTACTTCTTAGTGGCTTTGTTTAGGCTCATTTTTGTGACTTTTTAGACCTACCATAACTCTGTTTTTGGCTATCTTGGTCACCTCTTGCATGCTTCTTGTACTTGTAGTGTAATCCTACTTGTAGCCTTGCAAAGTAGCATGTCTTTGTGCCTTGAATTTGCTAGTTCAAACATGTTTGTAGCCATTATTTGCCATGTCATAACTTTGTTTTGGATTGGTTTGGTTGCCTCATGTATGCTCCTTGCACTTGTAGTGCAATTTTGTTCACTAGCCTAGCGTATTCGGTGTTTCAGCCTATTGATCTAGCATGTGTATGCTCTACTCCAGCACATTCTTGGCTATCTTTTAGCATGATTTAGGTCTGACTTGAGTGGTTTTGGTCATGCATGCTTGGCTTTGCATAGCTATAGTGTATTTGGCTTTGCTAGCCTTGCACTTTGAGACCTCTAGCATGTCATATTTGAGCTTTTTGCATGGCATAGCATCTTTTGGCATGTTATTTCAGACCATATACATTTGTCATATTCTTGCATTTATCACCCTTTCGTTGTGTTTGAGGTTTGGGCCTTATGCTTTGCTTGTGAGCCAACTTGCATGCACGTTTGTCTAAACTTTTGGGCTATCATTTCAGCATGTTTCGGCCTCTGTTTTGGCATGTTTTAGGTTTGTCCATAGCTGGTTTGACCATTTGTGCTTGATATTGTATGCCTCTTGTGTGATGCTCTTCACTAGCCTTAGTGTTTTTGGCCTTTAACATGTCTTGCATGATTTAGCGTCTTTAGCATGTCATTTCAGCGCTGAAATATATGCCATTGCATCCCACTAATTCACTCTTTCAAAACTAGAGGACTCTCACTTTTGGACTTAACCGATTAAGGGATTAATTGGTAATCTAAAATGTGTAAACAAAATGAATCAAGTAAAACATGGCCAAGATAAGCATGTTGTTTGTATTGCATGTATTTGGATCGGACATTAATCCAAACACGAGAAATGTGGGACGTTTCATACTCATAGTGATGAAACGTGTCACATTTCTCGATCGCCGACGCCCTTGATTGTGCATGATAGGGTGGAGGCCTTTCGAGTCTTATGTGTGCATTCATTGAGTTCTGTGCAAGCTTGATCCTTTGGCCACCATGCATTGAAAATGCTGGGTTGTTGGCTCGAGAGTCAAGTGCCATACTCCTTTGAGCTTGAGATATGATAAGGAGTGTGGAAGTGCATACATTTCCCAAATACACAGTCTTGCCTCTGTCTGTGCTCTGTTGTAGCAACAGGAGGAATTTCAGCCCTCAAGGTGTTCTTGAGATCTGAAAAAAGCAATATGGAAATCGGTGTAATTTTCAAAGGTTCAAAAGAGTGCAAACAGAGGTGTCTTGAGGCAATGCGGTGTATTTCCGAGAGGACGCATGTAATAACCCTCACCATTGTTTACCGATAAACTATCGATTACTGCTAAACCGAGATTGATTATGAAAAGTAATTGAACTGATTGAAATACTGAACTGACTGACTGAAATCTGAAACTGATTGATTAACTGTATCTATTTAAATGCATTATCTATCTATTGATTGTTTGATTATCTGTTCATGTTTTATGTTTAAATTGCGAATTGAAGGCCTTATCGGCTGCTGAACCGGAGATCGATTAGTGTTTCATGATCATCATAATTTATGTGATTTTATGGTGTAATTATCTGAAAACTGATTTGGTATGATTAAATTAGATTAAAATGAGTTAAATTACATAAGTTATCCTATTTACCATATTGCCATCCTAGTGGCCCACTGCCTAACACATTTGAGCCTTGCACTTGATCACATAACACTTTTCCCTCAGCCATTTCAGAGGCCACAACCGACTAGAGTGAGAGAGTGAGAGAATAGGAGTGATTTTAACTTGATTTTTGTGATTTGGCTTGAAGAAATTGAAGATTGATTTCATAATTAAGCTCCTACACTTTAACTTAAGACTTAGGTAAGGAGATTTAACCTCTCATTGTTGTGTTTAGGTTGATTCTTGTATGGTTCATGTCTAATTGAGGATCCAAGTCATGATTTAGTTCTAACATGTTGAATTATAGCTTAATTCATGCATGCATACCTATATTATTGAATTTTGAGTTGATTCCATGGAAAATTGTCACATGCATGCTCATATTTATGTTAAGTCCATGAATTCATCTTGTCTTTGAAGATATTAGCTCAATAGAGCATGTATTTGAGGCTTGTAAGTTGTTTAACTTCATGCATGTTGCATGTTTATCTTGTTCATGAAAATTGGTTTGAAACTGGGTTTAATTCCCTCACATTTGGGCCTTGATTTTAGAAATTGAGCTTTGAATCATGTTAAACTATGAGTTTTGAAGTGTTTTCCAGGAAATGGGCTCGAAGGAATCGAATTTGATACATTTGAAGTTGAATTTGAGCTTGAGGTTCAAATCTGGGAATTCCAGATTTTGGACTCATGCTCGAGCGGGGTGACTGGCGCTCGAGCGTGAAATTCGTGCTCCCAGTATTTTGCACTGCTTTGGTGTCCGCTCGAGTGGGGTAATTGACGCTCGAGCGTGACCTTGTGTCTTACGCTCGAGCGGATGTTGAGTGCCCAATCGAGCATGATTTTCACCTATCCAGCACTTTTGACTATTTTGCAGTACGCTCGAGCGTCCAAGTTTGTGCTCGAGCGGAAACCTTTGTCTGCATGTCCGCTCGAGCGGAGTAATCGATGCTCAAGCTGGAACCCTATTTCCTGAAAATTCTGAAAATGCTTTTAAAGTGCATCTTTGCATCCTCATTTCATCCTAGGCATTCTTAGGCCTAGTTTAAGGCATCTTAATGAGGATATAGATGTAGAACCACACCGAGGCAAATTAGGGATTAAATTATTATCTTTCCCAACTGTGTAGCTTAGTGCGTGTTCAATCTGTAAACTGTGTAGGGTTGGCGACTGGGGACGCGCTCTAGCCTAACTGTAGCCCAGAACTCTGTGAGTAACAACTGTGTAAAGATATGTTCAAAAATGATTATCTTCTAAACAATTGAACTGTACTGTTTCTGAATTGATACTGTTAATAGAACGAATGTATGTCCTCTATTCTGAACTGTATTGTGGCATCCTTAGCAACTACTGTTACTAACTGTTACAGTTACAGAGATCTCTGTCGGTTCCCTTGTTGGAACCACTACTGTTTACTGATTGATGGCCATCATTGACTGTTCGGTCTTTCAAGACCCACTGTTTACTATACTGTTATGCTAATGGATGTACCACATATGACTGTACTGACTGAACGACTGAAATACTGATTTAAATGAACTATTTTCATTACTGTAAGGACATTCATTCTAAACCTCTTTACGCATTATGTTATTCACTCGGCTTTAGCTCACTGCTTATATATATATATGTAGGTGTACAGGCACTAGACCGCGGCTTGAAGCGTCGGGGTAAGTTCCAGTTTTGTCAAGCCAACCACTGTGCCTCACTGCGAGGTTCCAAGCCTATCAGCTATGGCTTAGGGCTGTTTTAATTTCCCCTATTTGTCTCTGTAACTGTCTCATTAACTGTATAGACTGTTACTGTACTGTTTAATAGGGATTAGGTCCCTGATCTGAATGATTATAAATGTTGTACATACTGTTCTGCACTGTGTGTATATATATATGTATGCATGAAAAGTCTTTTTGGCATACAGACTGTCATAGCTCATTAGACATTGTTTATTTACTGTATTGGCTTCCGCCAGGCCCCTGTACTCTGTTTTATTGTATTACTGTTAAGCAGGCCTTCGGTAATCTCGGATTACTGGCCGGTTACGGTGCTAAACCCATAGGGGTGGGTTTGGGTCGTGACAGAGTGGTATCAGAGCGATACTTACCACGAGTTATACCGCACACACATGTCCAAATGAGCTATAAAATGTCCTAGAAAAGCGATTAGGGCATTGCATGAACTTGTTAAAGTATGTGTGACTATGACATGACTAAATATATGCTAATGTGATAAACTGTTTAAGTATGCAACTGCTTATGTTTATAATTGCTATAACTGCTTATAGTGAAATGGATAATACAAGAAGTGCAAATGAATCTGAATCCTCATCCTCTGAGGCAAGAATGGCAAGACTGGAGAGAATGACGGAACTCATAACTGAGAGATTAGGGCCGCAACAGAACCCACAGCCCCCACCTCCTCCAGTACAGCCAGAGCCACCTGTTAATGATGACATAATTGCATTGACACATAAGTTCAGCAAGATGAAACCGCCATCCTTTCAGGGAGGTCTGGAACCGTTAAAAGTTGAAGCATGGGTCCTTGAGACTGAAAAGTTATTTGAAGTGTTTCCGTGCTCTGAAGCACATAAAGTACTGTTAGCTACCTTTACCTTGCAAAAAGAGGCCAGAAGGTGGTGGATGCTCATTCCGCGATGACAACACTATAATGACTTGGGCTCAATTCAAATGAGCCTTCTTTGAAAAGTACTTTCCTCAATGTGTTAGGGACAGAAAAGTAATTGAATTTGAACAACTGAGACAGGGCACAATGTCCGTTGCTGAATATGAAACAAAGTTCACCGAGCTTGCTAGATATGCACCACACATGGTGGACACTGATTATAAGAAGGCCAGAAAGTTTAAAGGCGGCCTTAATGTTGCAATACTGGACATAATTAATGTTTTGAAGCTACCAAATTATGTAAATGTTCTTGACCGAGCTTTGATGGCTGAATCGAACATCGAGGCACTGAAAACTGAAACACCAGCGTCTGAATGGCATGGTAAAAGGCAGGGTTTTAAATTCAAGAAAGGAAAGCATAACCCATTGAACAAGAAACAGAATACAGGGACAACAACTAGCCCCAGCCAAGGGAGTGGTTTCATACCACCCTGTTCTGAGTGTGGCAGGAAGCACAAAGGGGTCTGTTACAAAATATCTAGAGCCTGTTACAGGTGTGGCAAGGTGGGCCACATGGTTAAAGACTGCCCCTTTGCTCCACAAGCCAATAGTAAAGCTGCACCAAACGTGGCAGCATCAACTGCTGCACCAAAATCGAACCCCAAAGCTACCGGGAAAGAGCCCATGAGGCGGGGCCGAGTGTTCGCCTTAGTACCGGGAGATGTGCTGAATACCGAGACCGTTGTGTCAGGTATTCTCTTTATTTGTACTCAAAATGCTTATGTACTGATTGATTCGGGGTCTACGCATTCATATGTGTCGCATGCTTGAATAGACCATTAGAACCCATAAATTATCTGTTAGCTGTATCATCACTCATTGGGGGATCCATGACTTGTGCATATATGTACCCTGCTTGTGAAATTATTGTTGGAGATGCACATTTATATATTGATTTACTGCCACTGAACATTGATCATTTTGACGTAATATTGGGAATGGACTAGTTAACGAAATACCATGCTACTATAGACTGTGTAATGAAACAAGTAGTTTTCCGTCCACCTGGTTTACCCGAATTTGTGTTTAATGGGGTTGGAGTAGTACCTCCCCCGTTTCTGATTTCATCAATGAAAGCTTGTAAATTGATTAAGAAGGGATGTAAAGGGTATCTGTGTTCTGTATTGACTGTATCTACTAGTGATAATGCTAATGTGAATAGTATTCCTATAGTTAGAGAATTCCCAGATGTTTTTCCAGATATTCTGCCAGGGGATTTGATTGACAGGGAGATTGAATTCACCGTTGATGTGATTCCGGGTACCCAGCCAGTATCTAAAGCTCCTTACCGAATGGCTTCGACTGAATTGAAAGAATTGAAAGTGCAACTGCGGGAACTGTTAGATAAGACGTTCATCAGGCCCAGTACTTCACCGTGGGCCACACCTGTTTTGTTTGTGAAAAAGAAAGACGGCTCACTAAGACTGTGTATTGACTACCGTGAACTGAACAAGGTAACTGTGAAAAATAAATACCCATTGCCATGTATTGATGACTTATTTGATCAGTTACAGGGTGCTCAAGTGTTCTCTAAGATAGACCTCAGATCAGGATACCATCAGTTGAAAGTTAAACCAGAAGACATTGACAAAACTGCTTTTCGAACGAGGTATGAACATTACAAATTTTTAGTTATGCCTTTTGGAGTTACCAATGCACCTGCTGCATTTATGGACCTCATGAACAGAATCTTTAAACCGTACCTTGATGACTTTATTGTTGTATTCATTGATGACATACTGATTTACTCCAAAAGTATAGAAGAACATGAACATCATCTGAGACTTGCCCTACAGACACTAAGAGAACCGAAACTTTATGCTAAACTGTCTAAATGTGAATTTTGGCTTGATTATGTTATGTTTTGGGGGCATGTTGTTAGCAAAGATGGAATTTCAGTTGATCCACAGAAAGTTGAAGCAGTAGTAAACTGGCCTAGACCAACAAATGTGACAGAAGTCTGAAGCATTTTGGGTTTGGCTGGATATTACAGAAGATTTGTCAAAGATTTCTCAAAAATTGCCTTACCGTTGACTCAGTTAACTCAGAAGGGGATATCATTTGACTGGACTGACTAAAGGGAATCAGCATTTCAAGAGTTGAAAAATCGACTTGTAACTGCACCGATTCTTACCCTACCTTCAGGTACGATGGTTTTACTGTATTTAGTTATGCTTTTCATAAGGGTTTGGAATGTGTTTTAATGCAAAATAGGAGAGTTATTGCTTATGCTTCCTGACAACTGAGACCGCATGAAAAGAATTACCCAACCCATGACTTGGAACTTGCCGCAGTGGTATTTGCATTGAAAATCTGGTGTCACTACCTGTATGGGGCGACATGTGAGGTATATACAGATTACAAGAGTCTAAAATACTTCTTCACACAGAAAGAACTGAACATGAGACAGCGAAGATGGCTAGAACTGATTAAAGACTATGACCTACAGATTTTGTACCATCCGGGAAAAGCCAACACCGTTGCCGATGCACTAAGCCAAAAATCGATTGGAAATTTAGCCTGTTTGCTCACCGGACAGAAAGAATTGCTTTGTGACCTTGAAAAATCTGAAATTGAAATTGTTTTGTGAGAACAAGGTGGAACAATAGCTGCTATTTCTGGTCAACCGGCACTGATTGAAGAAATTAAAGAGAAACAACAATCGGATGACTTCTTGAAGAAGATCATCGAAGAAAGATGGAAACTTTATGCTAAACTGTCTAAATGTGAATTTTGGCTTGATTATGTTATGTTTTGGGGGCATGTTGTTAGCAAAGATGGAATTTCAGTTGATCCACAGAAAGTTGAAGCAGTAGTAAACTGGCCTAGACCAACAAATGTGACAGAAGTCTGAAGCATTTTGGGTTTGGCTGGATATTACAGAAGATTTGTCAAAGATTTCTCAAAAATTGCCTTACCGTTGACTCAGTTAACTCAGAAGGGGATATCATTTGACTGGACTGACTAAAGGGAATCAGCATTTTAAGAGTTGAAAACTCGACTTGTAACTGCACCGATTCTTACCCTACCTTCAGGTACGATGGTTTTACTGTATTTAGTTATGCTTTTCATAAGGGTTTGGAATGTGTTTTAATGCAAAATAGGAGAGTTATTGCTTATGCTTCCTGACAACTGAGACCGCATGAAAAGAATTACCCAACCCATGACTTGGAACTTGCCGCAGTGGTATTTGCATTGAAAATCTGGTGTCACTACCTGTATGGGGCGACATGTGAGGTATATACAGATTACAAGAGTCTAAAATACTTCTTCACACAGAAAGAACTGAACATGAGACAGCGAAGATGGCTAGAACTGATTAAAGACTATGACCTACAGATTTTGTACCATCCGGGAAAAGCCAACACCGTTGCCGATGCACTAAGCCAAAAATCGATTGGAAATTTAGCCTGTTTGCTCACCGGACAGAAAGAATTGCTTTGTGACCTTGAAAAATCTGAAATTGAAATTGTTTTGTGAGAACAAGGTGGAACAATAGCTGCTATTTCTGGTCAACCGGCACTGATTGAAGAAATTAAAGAGAAACAACAATCGGATGACTTCTTGAAGAAGATCATCGAAGAAAGGGAAACTAAACCAAGACCGGGTTTCAAATTTGAAAATAATGTACTGAAATTTCAAAAAAGACTGTGTGTACCGAATGACACTGAACTGAAAAGAAGAGTTATGCAAGAAGGCCACAATTCAAAACTGTTTATTCATCCAGGGAACACGAAAATGTACCAAGATTTGAAATTGAATTTCTGGTGGCCGGGAATGAAGAAAGAAATTGCTGATTTTGTATCGAAATGTCTTCATTGCCAACAAGTTAAAGCCGAACATCAACGATCCGCAGGCTTATTGCAGCCCTTACCCATACCGGAGTGGAAATGAGAACATATCACCATGGATTTTATTGTGGGATTGCCTCGCTCCAGTAAAGGTATGGACTCAATTTGGGTTATTGTTGATAGACTGACTAAATCTGCTCACTTCTTACCTGTTAAGACAATTTATAATGCAGACAAATTGGCTATACTCTATATTGATGAAATTGTTAGACTACATGGAGTGCTCGTGTCCATTGTTTCTGACAGGGATTCGAAGTTTACGTCGAGATTTTGGCAAAGCTTACAGACTGCATTGGGTATTGAATTGAGACTGAGTAGTGCTTATCATCCTCAGACAGATGGCCAGTCAGAAAGGACCATCCAGACTCTGGAGGATTTACTGAGAATGTGTGTCCTTGATTTTCAGGGAAATTGGAAAAGCCACTTGCCATTAGCCGAATTCGCCTACAACAACAGTTATCATTCAAGTATTGGTATGGCGCCTTTCGAGGCATTGTATGGTAGAAAATGTAGGTCTCCGATTTACTGGGCAGAGGTTGGAGATGGGCCTTTGCTTGGGCCCGAGATTGTATATGAAACGACTGAGAAAGTGAAACTGATACAACAGAGGCTGAAAACTGCACAGAGCAGGCATAAAAGTTATACTGATGTCAGAAGACGAGACAGAGAATATGAAGTAGGTGATCACGTGTTTGTGAAAGTGACACCGATGAAACGCCAGACTCGTTTTGGAGTCAAAGGCAAGTTAGCGCCAAGATATGTCGGACCGTATGAGATTATTGAGAAAATCAATCTGGTGACGTATCAAGTTGCGCTTCCTCCTGAAATAGAGCATATGCACAACGTCTTCCACATTTCTATGTTGAGGGATTACCTCCGGGATCCTTTCCATGTGATAGAACCTACTCGTGTAGTGCTGAGTGATGACTACACTTACGAGGAATGGGCTATTCAGATTGTAAACAGACGGATCAAGAAGTTGAAAAACAAAGAGATCCCGTTAGTGAAAGTCGACTGGAAAAACCATGGTGGCGTGTATGCCACTTGGGAAAGGGAAGATGACATGGCTAAAAGATATCCTGAACTGTTTCCACTGAATCCTGTTTTCTTCCAAAATGAAGGTAACTCGAGTTTAGAGGACTAAACTCTTTTTAAGGAGGGGAGACTGTAACAACCCTCACCACTGTTTACCGATAAACTACCGATTACTACTAAATCGAGACTGATTATGAAAAGTAATTGAACTGATTAAAATACTGAACTGACTGACTGAAATCTGAAACCGATTGATTGACTGTATCTGTTTAAATTCATTATCTATCTGTTCACTGTTTGATTATCTGTTCATGTTTTATGTTTAAATTGCGAATTAAAGGCCTTATCGGCGGCCGAACCGGAGATCGATTAGTGTTTCATGATCATCATAATTTATGTGATTTTATGGTGTAATTATCTGAAAACTGATTTGGTATGATTAAATTAGATTAAAATAAGTTAAATTACATAAGTTACCCTATTTACCATATTGCCATCCTAGTGGCCCACTACCTAACACATTTGAGCCTTGCACTTGATCACATAACACTTCTCCCTCAACCATTTCAGAGGCCACAACAGACTAGAGTGAGAGAGTGAGAGAATAGGAGTGATTTCAACTTGATTTTTTGTGATTTGGCTTGAAGAAATTGAAGGTTGATTTCATAATTAATCTCCTACACCTTAACTCAAGACTTAGGTAAGGAGATTTAACCTCTCATTGTTGTGTTTAGGTTGATTCTTGTATGGTTCATGTCTAATTAAGGAGCCAAGTCATGATTTAGTTCTAACATGTTGAATTATAGCTTAATTCATGCATGCATGCCTATATTATTGAATTTTGAGTTGATTCCATGGAAAATTGTTACATGCATGCTCATATTTATGTTAAGTCCATGAATTCATCTTGTATTTGAAGATATTAGCTCAATAGAGCATATATTTGAGGCTTGCAAATTGTTTAACTTCATGCATGTTGCATGTTCATCTTGTTCATGAAAATTGGTTTGAAACTAGGTTTAATTCCCTCACATTTGGGCCTTGATTTTAGAAATTGAGCTTTGAATCATGTTAAACTATGAGTTTTGAAGTATTTTCCAATTTGGGCCTTGATTTTAGAAATTGAGCTTTGAATCATGTTAAACTATGAGTTTTGAAGTATTTTCCAAGAAATGGGCCCGAAGGAATCGAATTTGATACATTTGAAGTTGAATTTGAGCTTGAGGTTCAAATCTGGGAATTCAAGATTTTGGACTCATGCTCGAGCGGGGTGACTGGCGCTCGAGCGTGAAATTCGTGCTCCCAGTATTTTGCACTGTTTTGGTGTCCGCTCGAGCGGGGTAATTGACACTCGAGCGTGACCTTGTGTCTTATGCTCGAGCGGATGTCGAGTGCCCAATCAAGCGTGATTTTCACCTATCCAGCACTTTTGACTGTTTTGCAGTACGCTCGAGCGTCCAAGTTTGCGCTCGAGCAAAAACCTTTGTCTGCATGTCTGCTCGAGCAGAGTAATCGACGCTCGAGCTGGAACCCTGTTTTCTAAAAATTCTAAAAATGCTTTTAAAGTGCATCTTTGCATCCTCATTTCATCCTAGGCATTCTTAGGCCTAGTTTAAGGCATCTTAACGAGGATATAGATGTAGAACCACACCGAGGCAAATTAGGGATTAAATTATTATCTTTCCCAACTGTGTAGCTTAGTGCGTGTTCAATCTGTAAACTGTGTAAGGTCGGCGACTGGAGACGCGCTCTAGTCTAACTGTAGCTCAGAACTCTGTGAGTAATAATTATGTAAAGATATGTTCAAAAATGATTATCTTCTGAACAATTGAACTGTACTGTTTCTGAATTGATACTGTTAATAGAACGAATGTATGTCCTCTATTCTGAACTGTATTGTGGCATCCTTAGCAACTACTGTTACTGACTGTTACTGTTACAGAGATCTCTGTCGGTTCCCTTGTTAGAACCACTACTGTTTACTGATTGATGGCCATCATTGACTGTTCGGTCTTTCAAGACCCACTGTTTACTATACTGTTATGCTAATGGATGTACCACATATAACTGTACTGACTGAACGATTGAAATACTGATTTAAATGAACTGTTTTCATTACTGTAAGGACATTCATTCTAAACCTCTTTACGCATTATGTTATTCACTGGGCTTTAGCTCACTGCTTATATATATATATATGTAGGTGTACAGGCACCAGGCCGTGGCTAGAAGTTCTAGTTTTGTCAAGCCAACCACTGTGCCTCAATGCGAGGTTCCGAGCCTGTCAAGCTATTGCTTATGGGTGTTTTAATTTCCCCTGTTTGTCTCTGTAACTGTCTCGTTAACTGTATAGACCGTATAGATTGTTACTGTACTATTTAATAGGGATTAGGTCCCTGATCTGAATGATTATAAATGTTGTACATACTGTTCTGCACTGTGTGTATATATATATATGTATGCATGAAAAGTCTTTTTGGCATACAGACTGTCACAGCTCATTGGACATTGTTTATTTACTGTATTGGCTTCCGCCAGGCCCCTGTACTCTGTTTTACTGTATTACTGTTAAGCAGGCCTTCGGTAATTTCGGATTACTGGCCGGTTACGGTGCTAAACCGATAGGGGCGGGTTTGGGTCGTGATAACGCAACCAAGCATGCATATCTCCCTCGCCTGCGAGGCAATTTATCGCTTCTGTTAACTAGTTGTAGTTAATTACCTGTGCTGTAATTAATTTAGCTTAGTGCTTTGTAATATTCTAATTGACTTAGATTAACTAGTTATTCAATTTGGTTTGTAATAATTAATTAGCTTGAATAGTTAGATAACTAGTTGGTTTGTAATAGTTAGCTTAATTAGTGTAGCTAGTTAGCTTTCATTTTATTTGGATCCTCCGTCGAGATGGCAAATGTTGTAATAAGTGTGCGTGTGTGTGAATGTCTTCCAACCCCACGTCTTTCTCCCTTTTACTTATCCGCTTTTGATGGTTAGTTTAGGGCATATTTCAATTAGCATGCCTTATGCTTTGCATGTTTGCATCATTTATTTGTCTTGCATGTACCGGGCTCGGCGCATCATTCAAACCACATTGCATTTCAATACACTTCTTTGAATACATGTATCAAATGTCGCATTCATATGCCATCTTAGATAGCCGATCCCATTTAGTTGCATTTTGCATGTATTGCATTAGGCACTTAACATAGTTAGGATCATGCATTGATTTTTAACTAGTTGTTGTTTTGGCTCGGAGTACACTGTAAGTGTTTATGCTTTAGCATCCTTGCATGTGTGTAAGTGATTGCCAAGATAGCATGCTTGCCATGAGGTTATGTGCTTAAGTGATTAACTGCATGAATGCCTGTGGATGAAAGCTTCATTGCTTGAATTGGAATAATTCATCAAAATGTGAGTTTTAAGCCCAATTGAAGTGGCAAATCATCATGTTTTAATCCCACTTGAGGGTGGCAAATCCGCATTTTAGCTTGCTTGAGGGTTGCAACTTCAAACCATTTTTGAAAAACAAACATGAGATGTTTTGTTCCAAATTGAGTGATTTAGTCTACACTTGTATGTTGTGCGCATCACATAGTAATTCTAGATTAATAACCGGAATAAGAACACATGTGTTTATAAAAATAACATATCATGTTAGTAGAGGCCAATCTTTGATTGGGCAAGCGGGGGTGCTCATTTCAGGACCTTTCCCTCTCGTACCCAAGTTCCCGAGCCGAGACAACTTTGGTGATGACGGACACGTGGCCTTAGGCACAAGTCAAGGTTTCTTAAATTTTCTAAAAACAAAATATTTAGGTGGCAACTCTGAAATCTGGTAAAGAAGTCCATGTTTGGTGCTTTTGATTAAAATCGATTTTCCAAAACGATTTCCCAGATTTGAACTCTTTGGTGATTTATCAGTCTTACATTGCACTTTGTAAGATTATATTCAGAACCGTGACAGGAGTCCGAAGTGTAGTAGCTAGAACCCAATCTACACCCTCTTCGAAAGGGGGGGCGCGGAGCAAGTTCGGGTGGTCTACAGTTAATGAGGTTGACTAATTTTCTCTAAAAAATTATTTTATTTTTTCAAAACTAGACCATTTCTTGGACCCAAAAAAGGAAAATTTTCAGTGCTTATAGCCTGACTTACATGATTTCAAATCAGAAAATTGAACAAGCATGTTAATCTAACTCTCATGTTGATCAAAATTGTTTTAGTAGAAAACCAAAACAAAAAATGGTCAAAATGATGAACTAGGGGCATAGTTGAGTCAGGCTTCCTGTCTTTTCCCCGTTGTCAACATACTTGCCGGAAAGGGCACCATATTCGCCAGAAATGGCACAACTGAGGCTAACAACAGAGGGCCGAAAATTCTCTCATCCTCCAAGCACCAAGGTATCAAGCCAAGTGCGAAGCACGAACTAGAAATGGAGCGGGATGTTCAGTTCCTTCATCTGGACAATCACACCCGAATTGGCGTCTGACCCGGAATGAGGACGCAGAAAGGCGGAGGAGAAGAAGAAGAAGAAGAAGAAGAAGAAGAAGAAGAAGAGCATGATTAAGAAGATGATGGAGGAGAAGAAGACAAGAGGGAGAGAGAACCGAGGCCATTGATTGACCCGTCTCGCTTTTGTTAGTCGGCTGACGCAAAAATGAGGACGCGTGTCTGACACGATTTTTGACGGAAAAGATAGAGGCGCGCGAATCGTATATATATGTATATATATGTTTTGAATTGTATAGATGCCATTTATCACTATCATTTTCCTCCTCCTCCTCCAGATTCTGACCCATGATTTCCTTTTGATAATGTCACAGGGGGAGAAATTATATGATGTTATGTATTATGGTATTATTTTGTTATGATGTTATGCATTATGATATTGTTTTCAAATTATGGTATTATTTGAAAACTAATTTGATGATTATGTATTTATAGTTTGATATCTTAGTCTCATATCATGTCTCTAATTAAAGCTTATTTATTACACATATGCTAACCTATGTATTTAGAAATGAATTCAGGGAGTATAACTTGAGAGGGAGCTTTTCTTACTCCCAAATCAAATCAAAACATCGTTGTGTGCCATCATCAAAAAGGGAGAGATTGTTAGACTTATTTATTTTGATGATTTGTTTAATTATGTTTTAATTTATTTGAAAGAGAAAAATAGAATCACAATTTATTTTGATGATTTATTTGAAGAAAAAAAACAGAATCAACATTTATTTTGATGATTTATTTATTTATGTTTTAATTTATTTGAAAGAGAAAAATATAATCAAAACTTATTTTGGCCCATTATTTCTCACCTAAATCTTTATCCTAAATGTTGTTAGAATGTATTTAATATTTGATTAAATCAAAAGTTCAAACAGCCCAAAACAGAGGTTCAAACAGTCCAAAAACAGAGGTTCAAATAGTCTAGCACAACAGCAGTTCAAAAGGTTTAAAAGGTTCAAGTGGAAGATATTCAAATTAGTAATGATGGAGTGGAAGATATTCAAATTAGTAATGATGGAGTAGAAGATATTCAAATAAATACAATGGCTATAAATTCAAATGAATACAACGGCTATAAACGGCTATAAGTTTCATTATATATACCAAAGCTTCTAATGTAAACAAGTTATAACAAAAAAAAAAAAATCATAAAATATTCTTTCATCCATAATCACTTACATCTATTCTCTGAAATTTTTTTTGAGACGTGTTCTTCAATTTTTGTTTACATCCTCTTTTAGAAATTATACACTGAGACGTATAATTTTAAGCCCATCTTTCCTGTGTGAGGTTTACAGAAAAATCAGAGCTTCATTTTTATATCTATCTTTGAGAGAAAATTCTTGAAGCTTTATGTGAAAGCAAAAATACATTCTTTTCAACCTTGTAAGAGTGTAGTACACTCAGTGTTCTTGACTTAGAAAGTTTGTGTAAAATCCGTGGAGGATTGCTCCATCTGTGAAAAGGTTACTAGCACCATGTGAAACTAGAGAATAGTGAAAAATCTCAAGTGAAACTTGAGGAGTGGACATAGGCCAAGTTGAAACCAAATAACTATAAATCTCTCTCCCTTATCTCTTTAGTTTATTTAAATTGCCATAGCTATATTTCATATTTTTATTGTGCTAAAATCATTAATTGACATAGTTGTTAGAACACTTGTTTTAATTATTTTTATTTCATTAACTATATTTATCTATTGTGCTAGTCATAATTTTTATTAGGGTATTATTATTTTATTTGTAAAAACCTAATTCACCTCCCCTTTTAGGTTGTCTTTTGGGTAACAAATATGACTAATGCAACACATGCGATATGCAACTAAATAGGCTCGGTTACTTAATATGGCATTTCAAACAATTTGATAGCATGCGGTCTAAGCACATATTCAAAAAAAAGTATTGAACTAACAATGCTGTTAGAATGATGAACCGAGTCTCGGTGCATGCAATATAAGTGGATGTAAACATGAAGTATGGTAATTGAAACATGATGTCCCTAAACTAACCATCGTAAGCTAATAAATAAAAGGGAGAAAGACGTGGGATTAGACGACATATACATTATTACAACATTGCGCTCTCACGAAAGAGAGTCTGAATGAATAAACTAAGCTAATTAACTAATTAATTAAAGCTAAGCTAACTAATCTAATGTCACAACCCAAACCCGCCCCTATAAGTTTGGCGTCGTAACCGACCAGCAATTCGAGATTGCCAAATGCCTTCTTGTGTAATCAATATAATCAAAAATAATTGGGGCTAACAGAAGTAATATACAAAAACACCAATAGTCCAATGAGCTGTGCATCTATATGAACAAATATTTACATGCAAAAACGTTAATTTACCCACATTCAGTACATAACTTATAACTTAACATCTTATACATAACATATGCACATAACAAAAGTGTACTTCATGATCGAAAGCCTGACAACGGCCTTCCAGGCCTAGCCCCAACTCAGAGGCACACAAAACAACTTGTTAGGCTTCAAAACGGTGGCTTAGCTGAAGACCCCTTCTAGGCTTGCCCTCTAGAACGCTCACCTATACATATGTATAAAAACAGTGAGTTAAAACCCAGTGAATAACATTAAAGTAAAGGGGTTAGTGAACGAATTCCAAATATATCATATCCGTAAAACAAATAATGACACAATCATTCATATTAGTCTCATATCAGAACATAACATAATGGTACATCTCACAGAACATATCACATATCGTGTTCCGACTAGAGTAATTGGTTCTGGATACCGATTAAACACATATCACCACAATGAAATAACTAACGAGATCTCGTATCACATATATATCATGGACCCGCATTTACATGCCGTCCCCCATGACTTGAGACTATCTGTAGATGCCATAATAAATTCACAAATAGGACATTCGTTCACATAATTAAGATGGCATTTCAAGAAACCATAGCTTATCGATAACAATTAAAACATAATTTATATCAACATATTTTTATAGAAATGTTACTCACAGTGAGCTTCCAGAACGGTTGGTCAAGCAGTCCTTGACTCGTAACCTACAATCACAAATATGCATAGCACGATACACAATCATCTTAAACATATTTAGTTCACTTAAGCTTTTAAATATAGATGACTAGAATTATGAATTAATTAGATTATTAATTTTCTTTAATCTCTAATTAAAACATGTTTAGCCATGTATTAACCAAACTAATTAAATATAAATAATCTAATCATAAACCAATCCTTATTAAGTTCACTAATTACACAATCAAGCCTAAATTAGACTCATACACATTAAATTATAATTATTTAGTCATGTATAAATTATTGAATCAGAAACTCATAAATATACACATTTTGCAATTTGAACTCCATTTTCAAGCAAATCAAGGCCCAAATAATTAATCTTCACATTTATTCTCATAATCTTAAACCTAACTCAATTTCAATTGAATTTAATTAATTCTCAATTAAGGCTTAATTTGACTACATCTAATTTTATGAACCTAAATCAAATTTTTAATTGAATTCTTATAAAGCTCTAAATATCAAATTAAACCCATTCTTTCATTTTTGAAACTTAATTTCATGAAACATCTATTTTCTTGAACCCAAACACTAATTCATGTTTAATCTCTTCTCAAACTCCATGAATCATATTTGAAAATAAGTTTAGAAAATAATTGTTTTGTTCATGGATTCTTGAAAACATGACATGCATGTAAGGATCATGCAAACTAATAGGTGTTTGAACAAAAATTATGCCATGCATGTTGAGTTTTAAGCATGTATTCTTCTAATTCCTCATTTTATAATTATATAGACCCAACTTTAATATTTACTCCATGAATTGAAATGTTTAATCTTAAAACTTATATCCTTAAGCTTAAAATCCTCAACTCTCATGGAAAATTACTTCATTTTGTGAATCTGTGCAAGAGAATGTATGTATGTTCATGAATCTTTAAAAATCTTGACATGCATGTATACATTTTCCATTTATATCAACATCTCTTACAATCAAGTTTAATTCACCTCATCAAGTTTATATTCTTCTTAAATAATCTAGAACTCCATAAATATGAATGTGATTCTTCAAATTGGTGAGATACAAGCAAGGAATTCTTACCTAGAGTTAGAGAATTGAGTTGAATTCCTACTTTTCCTTCAATCTTCTTCTTTCTATGGGTGTTCTTTTCTTCACTTTCTTTTTCTTCTTTTCCTGGGTTGAGTTTACACTCTCAAGTCTCTCTTCCTCTCTCTCTCTCTCTCTACGTGTATAGTGTGAAGCCATCCAACAAGACCCACTGGCTTTCTCATCTAAATTCATTTGATGAGTATGAAAGACACTAGGCTCAAATTAAATAGATTAATAAATTAAGTAAAATTACCTAAGGCTAAGAGATTAATTAAGATTAATTTGACTCAAAGTAAATTAGTCTCAACATTTTAAAATCTTAATTACACTAAATTAAATTATACTAATATTTATTAAGCTCTAATTCCTATTCAATTATTTAATTCTAACCTATTAAAATTAGCGAATCAAACGGAATCAATTTTTAATTAAACTTCCTGGGTAACTCTAAAAATTCCAATTAACATATCCTTTGTACTCAATTTTGATTTCTGAACCCATTTATGTCATCAATTTCAGTTTCAAAACCGAACTCACAACGGATAACTTCTCAATTTAAACAAATATTTACAATGAATCAAATTAGATAATTCACAATTAATCACTTGGCACATGTCATAATTAAAATTCAATACATAACTAATCACTTATAATTACGATTAACATTTGGGAGTCGTCACCGCTAATTATTACAAAACCAAATAAATGACTAGCTAAACTATTTAACTAGTTATTACAATACTTGAATTAACTAATTAGTTAACTAACTAATTAAATAATTACAATACAAGTGCAATTAAAATGAGTAATTAAACTAAACAACTAACTACTATGCCTCGGGGAAACAAGGAACGTTCATGCGCATGCTCGGTTTCCACCCGAAAAGCCACCGTTTTGCTTCTGAATGCCTCTGTTTGACAATTGAACACCAACACTGTTGCTCACTGTAATAACCCGACCTTCGTACATGTTTTCTGATATATTTTCAGTCCCTTTATTCTGTGCATTTAAATGCTTATTGTGAAAGTTCATGAGAAATTAAGTTTAATTAAGTGAACCTTATAATTATAGATTCATATCTGTTTAATAAGAAAACATATCTGTCACAATTAAAATGTTTGGATCAGAAATTGAAAGCCTTAGGAGATCAATAATCTGAAATTAATCTTATATTTGAGATCAGCATAATTTTTAAGTCATAATAGGCATTTTTGTGAAAGTTTGATTTGGGATGATTGAATTGATTAAGTTTTGTCTTATTCAACTTTATGATATATATGGTTATACTTTAGCCCTTTGACTTGAGAGGGGGCCATTACTCTAAATATTTCCTGAGAGAGGAATGAGAGGAGAAGAGAGTTTTGAGAGGAAGAAGCTAAGTTCTTCAAGAAGAAAGATTGGGAAATAGAGAAGGATGGTAGAGTTAAAGCTTAAGGTATGCATTTTTTGGCTTGAATTAAGTCCTCTCTTTAAGTTGAGTGAGGATTTCTTTGATAATCATGTGAGTTAAGGTGTATATTGGTTAAATTACAAAGATATGTTATCATTGAATTGATTTGGGTTCATTCTATTCCTTATCTTTACATATTTGAGCTCATTTAGGGATTTGGAGGATTCTATATTTGTTTGGGAACTATATGGTAGGGATTGAAAATGTTTAAGTTATATTTGCAAATTGCAAGGAATTGAGGAATCAATTTATATTAAGATTGTTGGATGTTTGAGACACCTTTGTACATGCTTTTTAAATCATGTTTTATCAATTAGAGAACCTAGTTTGAGCCTTGGAAAAGTGTATCAAAAAATTGGGTTTTACTGAATTTCGAACTGCAATCTACCAGAATCGCCGCACGTACGGGGATCACTGTCGCACGTGCGGGAAGCCTTGCTGCACGTGTGGGGCTCACAGCCGCACGTGCGGCCCAAGCTGGAAAAAATGTTCGGTTCCATTTCGCGTGCTCGACCCTCTGATATTTTTAAAATATTTTTCTGATGATCTTAGGATGGCTGTAAATTCATTCGAAACGTAATGAGTCAGGAAGTAATTTTACAAGGAAAAAGGGAAGTTAATTTGTGAACTTTGTATGTGTGTAGGACACGCTTCAGGGGGAAGTAGCGCTCTGCCACAACACTGTGAGTAGTAGTACTGTAATTGTACGCTTACTTACCGTTAACAATTCTTATTCTTAACGCTTTGTTTTTACATAAGCAATTACGTTAACATTTACGTTATTTGAAGATCGGTGAGAACATTGAAAGATTATGTGTACCTCGGTATGACTCTGGAACTACTCTGCATCCTGGTTACGGTTAATGGTTATTATTAATGTGCTATAACCTGTAAATTACCTAAGACTCCGCATAAGAAGTATTAATACTATGCAATTAGTTAACGGGAAGAAATTATGACTATAAACTCCGCTTAATGGGGATATGATATTTGAATGTCCTATCAAGGACTCTTATAGTCTTATTTGGTTTGACACATGTTTTATGACATAGACATTTGCTTAGAATGGATTAACGAAATGAAAATCGGATAGAACCATGGGCTGCCTTAGATGTCAAGAATTGAATATCAATGATATTGTTATATGATTCGATTTACGGTATGAATATGAGAGCATACTATTTTGCTACTAAGAAACCTGATGTCGTTTAGCATCTACGACATGAATGTAAAGGTTTATCATCATTATGTAAACCACGTTAGAAAGTGTATTGCTCTATCTCTGTTAAGCATACTGTGATGACGATGATGACAATATAACAAGAAATGCTCTATTTTCTGATATGTTATGTTTTGAACTAGTAAATGACTGTCCTTATATATCAAGTATTTAGGACATCCTTAGCACAAGGCCCTTGCCCGGGGGTAATAATACCGTGGTTCAAGTATGCATAAGTCCCCGGTACTGGAGGTCCCTTTATGGAACTAAAAGGTATGCTCTATATGGATTCATTAGTGATATTGAATGTACCATGTATGGTTAAACATGAATTCTAATTTCTGTTTATGATTCAAGCATAATTAAGAACATGTATGGCTTTGTTTCTGTTTATCCGTTCTGTTTACGTTATGCTCTGACATGATATGAATTGTTCAGTTTTCAAGACCTATTTCGGGTATGGAACAAAGTGCTCTACGGAACTAAGTGCTGCAATGCGAGTCACCTCTAGAATCCGTGCGAGCCACCTCTTGAGTCCATACATACATGAACTAGGCTTAAAGCCAATCTGGGCCCATGGCCATTCTGTATGGTATGAAACAAAGTGCTACACGGAACTAAGTGCTACGATGTGAGTCACCTCTAGAATCTGTGTGAGGCACCTCTTGAGTTCATACGAGTTTATCCAAGGGCGTAATGCCAATCTATTCAAGGGCTTCGTGCCACTATGTTTAAGGGCTTCGTGCCACTATATTTAAGGGCTTTGCGCCACAATGTTCAAGGGCTTTATGCCACTCTATTCAAGGGCTTACAGCCATTATGTTTCAAGATGTTATATTTCAAGCCATTATGTTTAAAGTTTAGGCCTAAGACTATTCTGGAAATAATTACAAGATTAAGTTAACTATGTGTTCTCTGCACTTATGTATGTACATTATAATTCAAGTTAATCATTAAATTGTTTACGTACTACTATTCATTGAGCTTGACTCACCTTGTGTTATGTTTGTTTCTGTAGGCACTCCACTTGGAGGTCAGTCTTAACCCATGGCATTCATTCCTCTTTTGTCAACCTTAGAGGGTCTAGGCACTGTTATGAAGGCAGCTCATTTTATGAAGTTTTACTAAGCTTTTAGTGTACTTAATCCCTTTACCTCTCAATGTTTCGTTATACGCCCAAGCTTGAGGGCTGGGTCTATATATATATGTACATAACTGAGTTCTCTGAGGCACGTCACTGTAAGTTTTTCTGCCTTATGTTCTGTTGTGATCCTGGTATGAAAGTGGTCGCTTAATGGATGTAGTTCTTTTATTTATTCTAGTTTATATTGATTAAATGCTTTCGTTCAGGCCCTATATATTGTATATATCAGGTTAAGTGTCTGGTTCAGAATAGGTCATGCCCAAACTTTTAGGGGCAAGTTTGGGGCGTGACACTCACTCTACTCTGCCTCACAAACATGCTGCTCAAATTTGCATCAGTGGCCGGCCGGCCAGTGATGAAGGTTGCCGGCCACCTGCCGATTATGAAAGACCACTGATGCACAAGTTCATCTTACTGCAACAGAGGACGAACATAGCATATACAGGATATTTTCAAGGGTTTGTTTGCACAACTCACCCCTCATTTTCATAAACAAATCCAAGGAGTGATGAACATAAGCCATAAACCATCAACTCAAGCAATTTCATTGCATGATGGCTTATGAATCAAAGTGTGCAATTTCAATAAATGCAAAACATGACACAAATCTTTTCCCTTTCATGAATGATTAGGAGAAGTGATGACCTTGGAACCTTGAATCATTTCATCACTAATGAGTACGAAATAGTTCAAGTTTCCATGTGTTCAATTAACGTTTGATTGAACACAACCAAATTATTATCTTGCTCATTTTTAATTCCAAGTTTTAGTTACTCTATTTTAGTTTATCAACCATTCTTTAATTTAATTAAGTCCAATGGTGAATTAAAGTCCTCTAATGGAAAGAGGGCTTAAAACACAAGTTACTTTAGGTATGAAAGAAGTATCATACCATTGGTAATGAACACCCTAAAGGATTAAACCATTAAGTATGAAATCTCAATTTCATACTTGGGCAAACAAATGATTTGAAACCACTTTCAAAGCAAAATAAAAAGCTAAGAATAGAGGGAGGTTGCAGAGATTATTAGTGCTGAAATGAAGTATGAAAAGCCCAAAATAAGTGCTATCAACTCAAATAAGTGATGTCTAAGACCTAAAACATCAAGCTTATGAGGACTATTTACACTAGAAGCATGCAAAACAAAGCTCAAATGAAAACAACAGCCCAAAACAATGCTAAAATAGTCTAAAATAAGTCGTAAAACATGCTAAAATTGAATTAAAAATAGCTAGATTAAAATGCTAAAACATGGCATCAACTAGGCTAGTAAGCAAGACACAAGGAGGGGAGGCCAACCCCTCCAAATTTGGACTTCAAAACATGATTTTAGCCATTGAAAAAGCTCTGAAAATCAATTTTTAAAAGTTTGGAAAAAGATAGTAAAATGGTGAAAAGCATTGGGGCAAAGGCCTCCAAAACAAGGTATAAAAAAGAGTTATCAACCCCTCAACCTTCAATGGCCTTAAACCCAAGCATCAGCCCAAAAAAAACACAAAGTTTTGATAGCCCAAAACAATGGAAAAATAGTAAGAATAATAGCAAATAAAACAAAGCTACAAACAAAGTTTTATACCTCTTGTAGAGAATAAGCAATTCCATGCAACAAAACCAAGTAAACACACCCTTTATAGCTCAAACCAAGCTCAAAAGTACCTCAACTCTAAGATGAAAAGATTTGGTTAAGGAATTATAGGCAAAAGTGTAGAGATTTGGTAGAGAGAGAGAGAGAATTGTAGAGAGAAAGAGAGGAAAATTTTTTATTTCAAAATTTTCTAACCTTAAAACGTGAGAGAAGGGCCTCCTATATATAGAAAACATGAAATTCCCTCAAGGAGATCCAGCCCTACATGTGGGGATAAATGCATGCATCTGTGCAAACAGCTGGTACAACTGGCATAAAATATCTACAAAATACACTGGTAGCCGACAGCCTCAAAAAGTGGCCGACAAGCCACCAAAAGCTACAGGCTTGAACGACCAAAGCTTGGTCTACAAATGAGGCAAAAAGGGTATAGGGTTTGAAAGGCTCAAAACTGTGACATTCCGCTGAGGACTTCGAGCACTTGGCGAGCACATAAACTCATCATCAGGTGTGCATGCAAAGACGTCCAAGTCGTAAGGGCTGTCAAAAATAGGATGTCTACAGCTTAACATCAAAGACTCGGAGAGAGAATACACATAATAACCTCGCATCAGAAAAGGTAGTTGTTGGCCTTGAACCTTTCGTATTGAAAACCAATCGGATTTACTTCAACTATTATTCTTGTTCTCACTGATGTGTCCAGTTTGGCCCTGGAACACTAGACTAGTTCAGTGAGTATTTTTTAAAAATTCAGCCTTGCCAATTCTTAAAGAAGCAGCCCCACTTCGCACTCATATGGGTGACCTACATAAGGTATCTCGCTATACCACAGTTGACTATTCACAACACTTAGGTCATTAAAAATATCAGTTTAACCTTCCACCCCACAGGGTATCACTGTATAAAGGAATGTGTATGAGAATTTCCCTCCATAGTGACTCACCCGTTATACGCAATTAGGCTGTCCCTTTGAATCTAGATCTTGGGATCTCCAGTTAACTAGGTTGGGTTTTCCATTCCTGTAACATTCACTAAAGCCTTTAACCCCATTCATTTTGACAACTTTCCTACCAACTCGCGATTTAATCCTTTGGTTAATGGACCCGTAATATCGCCCTTAGACTGTACATAGTCTATAGTGACAACACATGAGAGTAGTCGTCGTATGAACTATGTTTTCGACAAAAATATCTAGACCTTCCATCTGTGCCCTACCAATACTTGATTGGTTGTCGCAATGTACACAAAATTGCTAGCACAAGTTTTGATCAACATGGAATATCCTTAATAAAATGGGAAAGCCATTCAGTTACTTTATTAGCTTTATCTAAAGCAATGAATTCTGATTCCATCATTGATCTCGTGATACACATTTGCTCGGAAGATTTCCACGCCATGGTTGTAGCTCTAAATAGAGAAAACATATCCACTAATGGATTCGTAGTTTTTGTATCAAATATCTAGTAGGTGCCTTTGTACCTTTCTAGTACAACTAGACATCAAGTGTTATGCAACCTATGATTCCGGGTGTAGAGTAAATAATCTAACACCTGCATAATGCCCTTCCAATGAGTAGCATTAGGATTACTCGTGTATCTACTAAGCCTGCTATCTGAGTAGGCTATACCTGACCTTGTACAACTCATCAGATACTTTAAACTTCCAATGACCCAAGAATATACTAGTTGAAATACACTTTCATTATTATTCTCGGCCAAATGTAGACATAAGTCTTCCAGTGTCCTCGGCACACTTATATATGATTTACTAAATTTCTCAAGTATTTTATCAACATAATGAGACCGAGAAAGTACAATATTACAAAATGTTCTGGTAATCTCAATACCCAGAATCACATCTGTAAGGCCCATATCTTTCATATCAAACTTAGAATACAACATCCACATACTAGTATTGAATATCTTCTCATAACTACCAACAATGAGCATGTCATCTACACACAGACACAACACGACATATACTATTGTTAATGTCTTTGACGTAAACACATTTGTCAATACCCACTTGACAACATAGTGTAGTCAAATTTCTTATGCCATTGTTTCGGTACTTATTTTAAATCATAAAATGATTTTCAAGCTTACAGTATTTCCTCGTCTTAGAACCGACAAACCATTCGGGTTGTTCCATAAAGATTTATTCAACTAAATCTTCATATAGGAAAGCCATCTGAACATCCATTTTGATGTATCTCCAGACTTCGTACAATTGAGATGATACTCACCATAATTGGTGATCACGTATCAAAATAATCTAGACCTTCTTTTTGTCAGTATCCTTTGATAACAAGTCTATCTCATCGACTTTCATTCACTTGCATCCCAAGGCTTACTATCTATGCAAGATAAAGCTAAATTAATAACTTTTTTCTAGAGAAATCACAACTTCAAAGAAGCTTTTAACCTCACTAGCCACCATATGCATTTGAAAAGATTTAGATAAAAGAACTTTAAAGTCCTAGCATGTTAACATTTTCTACGTTCGTCTCTTTTCTCATAAAAATTGTTTACTTAATTCCGTGATGGTATTTTTGCGTAAATTTGAATATCAGATTTGTCCACAAGAAAACCGCTATGCATTACTATATTGTGCATTACCGTTGAACACAAAGTCAACAGATTCTTAGGGATATCCTGCCCACTTAGGTTTATGTATTGCCATCTTTTGCATGACATCCCCACATTTGTATAATTTATACAAAGGCTTTCGGCTTTTTTAAAAATTCATACAAGGTTTTTAACCAATTCCTCGTATCACAATGATTATGAAACTCTCAAAATCATATCACATAAAACACATTCTCAAATCGTCATCAACCGAATCAGGCCTTTTCCGAATTCAAGGCACCAAACAAATTTGGTTTTACTTGTCACTATGAAGCCAATAGCCTTACTATTAGGAAACATAGATTCAATGTTCAATAGTCTACTATTCGAAATTTCATAATATGGCCAGTAGTCTTATCATTAGGAATCACTAATTTCTTAGCATGTGATCATTAGACTTTCCACTACTAGCAATCACAATATTTTGACATGTGATCAGTAGTCACTCCACTATTAGGAATCACAATGCATCGACATAGGATTAGTAAACCATTTCATTACTATGAATCATCATGTCTTGACATATGATCAGTAGATTCTTTAACTACTAGGAACCATCATGACTTAATATATGATCAGTAATTTATTTACTATTAGGAACCACAATCTCATAACTGTGTATCCAGTGGTGTAACACCTCTTCGGAAACCACTAGTTTCTTATCTTTGTGATTAGTGACCTTACACTCACTAGGAGCCACCAATTTAAGAATATATTTAGAATTATAAAAATTTTAAAAATACATTCACCCATCCTAACGGGTTGTCTCATCTTTACTTTCAAGCAAAGTCACATAGCAATCATACATACTATAATTGACACAAGGATAACATACTAATTGCCTCTGATAAATTCAGAGATGTTATCATGCAGTCTTATAATTTCCTTTAATTACACTTAATCTCTCTTGATCTTCCCTTAAGAACGTCACAAGGTTTAAGATTGTCAGGTGAACAACATTTTTTGTTGTCACATTTTGAAGTCATTTTTGAAAAATATAACAAAATTTCACAATTCTGTTTTTTCATAAACTAACATTAACACTAGAAAATCCCAAAATTTGAAATTTAATTCAAAACTGATTTCACCACTTACCCTAGAATCGAACATAGTCAGGAAAATTTCTAGGAAGACTGGAGGGGTCACATCGGTCCCACATAAGACGTAGTTAACCTTAGACAAAACTTTCAAGAGCATGTTGATTCCTAATTCATGAGAAACAAATTTAGAATTAAGTTTTTTAAGGGATAAACTAGGTTAAAACAAACCAAGTTTACAAAACTTATAAGTAATTAAAAATTGCTATCAGAATTATACCACTTATAAAAGTTAACTAGTACTCCCAAAACTGAGCCCATTATTTTTTAATAAAAATAAAAAATATTTTAGCTCAAGTTAAAATTTGGTTTATTCTCCTAAAACCAAAACACTTTGAAAATAATCAGATTATAACCAAAGGCTTTCTCCAAACTTGGTTTTCCAACACTTTGAAAATAAAATGATTAAACCCAAAGACTTCCTCAAATCCAAAGGTTTGAAACCAAATCCGTTTCAGTTGCCATTTCTTAATATAAATCAGAAATACTCTTTAGCCAACGCTAAACACTTTGGTTTCTATTACAGAAAACCAAACCACTTTGGAAATAATAAAATTAATCCCAAAGATTTTCTCTAAACCTGAAGGTTTATAATTTCTTTCTTTCCCACTTACCTTTCACTATGGTGAAATTATTACAAATTACAAATTAAACCTTCTACAAATTAAAATGCAATTGTTACAATTACAAATTATCTAAAGCTGCAAAATGGAGTTCATGATTGCATCTGGAATCATTTATTTAGCCAAGAATACACTTCTTCACTTGTAATGCTTATCTTTGTATAAAACACATTACAAAACTCTATTCTTGTTGCTGCTAAATCTCCATGCTCACTATTCATATGCACATTTGGATACAAGATGAGTTAATGAACTAATAAAGTAAATGTTACATAAGTAATTTCAGTTATAACTCGCAATGTATAATTTAGAGGCTATAGATGCATTGCAGTTACAAGAATGTCATGACTTGCATGGCTATAAATCAATTATACATATAGGAATATTATGGTCAAAATGTTGGCAATCCAATCATGCAAGTGAGAATATATATATAAAAATAGAGTTAAATTTTCACTTATCATTTCGTGAATATAAAAATATTTTGGAGTAATTTCCTTGATTACACATCAAGACATGAAAGAACTCACAATTGATACAACTAAAAATAAATAGAATAAATAAGAGTTAATATCACTACAATACCAAGCTATACCACCATAAGATAATGCAACGTAATCATAAGTAATCACATAAATAAGACCACTATTTTACGAAATTTTCTCATAAATCAAACTTGTTTGGAGATACTTTATACTGTCGAAAACCTCTTGACTAACCGAATCTCTTGACATTCTCAAAATTCAGCTCTTTTTTCTTTTTTAGAATTTAATTAATCAAATTAAATTGAAATTGTTACCAAACTTTCAAAACAACATACAGAATAAATCCGAAATTAAATTGAACTCTAAAGTGAATAATTAAATTTACTAAAATTCTGAAGGTCCAATATTGTTTCTTATTCTACGCAATGGTAATCATGTTCAAATAAAAAATTAGTAGTCCAATTTACTAATTCCAATTTATTTTATTTGTTCGTATTATATATTCTCCTTTCTCGCTGAGGTAAACCTGTAAAGAAAGTTATCTATAAAAGAAAGCAAAATAGCAAACAAATCAAATCAAATAGTCATAATTTTACATAATAATTCTTAATTTTATAAACTACTACCAACTTAAACACTAACAATTAAATAACTCATGCAATAACAACTAATTAACATAAAATAAATTGCATGAATAAATTATTATAAATAAACAATTCAAAACAATCCAATGACTCTAGACAATTAAATTAATTTTAATTGCAAGAGTTATTAGAATAAATTAAAATAAAAACTAATTTTTTTTTCAAAAACTATTTATAAAAAATCAGTTTTAAGATTGTTGGTATTTTTCCATAATAATACAAGAAAAATATATAAAATAAATTAAATAGAAATGACAAAATAATTTTTTTATTAAAGGATGAAATACAGAATAAACGACACAACCAAATACAAAAATAAATTAGATTATATTACTAAAAGAACAAATTATTAACATGGATAACCAAAGATTAGAACTCGTTGAGGTAACTAAATTCTGAAAAATTAAAGAACAAATAATAAGAAAAGAAGCAAATCGAAACCTGTGTGATAGCACAGTTTCTTTAAAACAGATTCATCGCCTCTCGATGGATGCTGGAGGTATTCCGATGTCTACCTCCCAAGATATGATGGTCGAAACCAACTAATACAAAAGCACCTTCTGAATAGTTTCGGCAAACTTGACAATGGCTGCATTCTCTCTAACAAAAACTAAAGAAAAGGCTAACAAAAGAAGATAGAAAAAAATTTCTTTGGTTTAAAAAATCATCTCCAACTTTTTATTTTAAAATACCATCTCATTTTCTATCACAAAACCTTTCTACAAAACAACATACTAAGTTGGAGAAGAAAGATTCTATTTATACTAGTAGGGGAAAACCTTAACCATGAAGGCTAACATTAATGGGGTCATCAAATGTCATCAAATCTAGCCATTAGAACTAGAGTTACAAAGGCTCAAAACTCCAAAACCATTATATAGATCATAATATGTACATAATGCATAAGTTTTGAGAATTAAATTAGATGGGTTGCAAAATGGATATGGGTGTTGGGTCATAGCCTGATCCAAGCCCAATCTCAAACACATGTACAAACTAAGCCCAGTACAGCTCAGCGCAAAACTTAAGACTAGGTCTAAGTTCAAGTCTAAGACCAAACTTCGCATATGCACAAGTATAAGTCTATAGGCCCAGTCCAAACCAAACCAAGAGTAAGGCTTTGTTTGCCATAACTTAAAAAAGTTAAAAAATCAAAATGTCACTATCCTATTTAAATTACATTATCTTATTTAAGTCACATTACCTCTTTACCACATCACTTCAAACCCAACCCATACCCAACCTATATTTCATAAAAAGTCCAAAAGTGTACTTATTTAGATCATCTCAAACCACCCCTAAGTCCAAATCTAAACTCAATTTTATTGATTCCTACTTTATGAGACAATTCTCATTTATAATTCAATGATTTCGGCTTATTATTTTTGTATTGCAATTTTCTCATTTAAGAGAATATAAAACCATTTAGACCCACCTCAACCATTAGTTGGGTCCCACTTTAATTTCAAATTAAATTGCCGAAAAACCATTCAGTGTGTTTAGTTTTAGTTTTCTAAATTCAATTTTCTGAAAATTAAGTTTTTTGTTTTTCGTATTTTTTTAGTGAATATTTTTTAAATTTTGAGAATTTTTTTTTCTTTTACTTTTTTAGATGTATCTTACTTAGATGTATCTAAATAGTAAAATATTTGTGAAAAAATATTTTAAAAAATTAATAAATACACAAAAATACGAAAAATGCATTGATTTTTTTGTATTTTTGGTATTTAGTAAATTTTTTAAAGATTTTTTTTACAAATATTATACTTTTTAAGTGTATTTATGTTAGGTGTGTCTAAAAATTTTTTAAAAAAATTGCTTAAAATAATAAAAAATTTATTGAAAATAAAAAATTACGAAAAATAAAGACGTTAAATTTTCTGAAAAGCGTTTTCTAAAAACTAAAAATAAACAAGTTGATTATTTTCCAACATTGATTACATATTTCTCTCCCTCTCTCTGTCTCTCTCTTCAAGAAAATAAAAAATAAAAATTCAAATGTGCCTATTGTCAATAAAATTACATTAGATGAAGCTAGGCTGCATTCTATAGAGAAGTTCATAATGAATTTTAGTTTTTAATTGCGACAATGTTTGATTCTTGCTTGTTTATTCTAGCAAATGACATACCCTAATTAGACTATTTAGCTAATCTATGTACACAAAATTAAATAGTAAAGAAAGACATAGTGGGACACATTAAAATTATTTTCATTCACTCATTGGCTGACTTAAAAAAAGAAAAAGAAAATAGAGATGGATGTTAACGTGTAGATGTGTAGACTCTTATTTTTTTTTTAATAATTTAATTCTGTGTAAATAAAATTTTATTAAAAGTTACAAGTCAAGATCACTTGTAGACAACGTTATTCATGCTAATCTGTTTACAAATTTAATTATCAAAGATAAAATAAAAATACAAAAAAATTCATTCAATCCTACTGTCAAACTTCACTGGAATGAAGATGAAATAAAATAGGGTAAATTACAAATACACTTTTTGAGATTTATTTAAATTACAAATTATTTCTTGTGATTCTGGAAATTACATTATGCCCCTTACGGTTTCTAATTTTATAACAAATAGGTCATTTTATTAATAAATTATCAAATTAATTAACAATTTTTAAAAATGTTAAAATTTTGTTTCAATTAATAATTCAGATAATTTTATTATTATATAGATGAACAGTTAGAAATTTCACTTTTTTAATTAATTCTATTAAATAAAAAATTCTGATATGGAGATATTTATAATTTTTCAAATCACAAGGGACAATTCGTTTTTTAAGCAAACCTCAGATGGTATATTTGTAATTTACCCAATAAAATATGGTTCACTAATAAAATGAAAAGGAAGCAGCTTGCCTCCGGTCTGAGATCGGATTAGACGGTGTTGTTCGGCCCATGGGAGCCTACCACGAGTCCCGTTTTGATAATCTGAACTGTTTAATGTGTAGAAATCGTCGAGTACTATATGTTCATAAAAAATCAAGTTGATCGGATATCGATAACTATGTAATCAAGTCAGTTTGTATAAAAAAAAAGGACGGTGAACAAATTAACGGTTGACAAAAAACTGATCCGATGAGATAACTATCGATATTCGATCAATGTGATGTTTTACAGGCATATAGTACTCGACGAGTTCTACACATTAAATTATTCGGATTATCAAAATTGGACCTATGGTAAACCCTCACAGGTAGAACAATACCGTCTAGTCCAATTTCGAACAGGAGGCAATCTCCTTCCAATGAAAATATAATATAAATAATAAAGTTGTCTTGCTCATGGAAGAAAGGTGGGCCACACCCCAGTGAGTGGCATGTTAAAAATATAATATAAATAATAAAATTGTTACTGTTTAAGGTTTCTATTTGTTTTACTGGATATAAAACAAAGGATATAATATGATTTGAAATTTAGTCAGGATATATAATGAATAAGATATAGGTATTGGATAATATATCCCCTAAATCATGTTTGTTGACTTGATATATAAGATTGGATATATGTTATGCATATTTGTTTTACAAAATATATTGTGAGATATAACAAGTAATTTCCAAGATGGCCCTCATAATGTTATATTATATTAAATTAAATTAAATAATATTATATTATATTAAATTCAAAATTTATATTAAATTATATTATATTAAATTCAATTCAATAATATTATATTAAATTAAATTAAATAATATTATATTAAATTAAATTCAAAATTTGTATTAAATTAAATAATATTATATTAAATTAAATTCAATAATTATATTAAATTAAATTAAATAATATTATATTACATTAAATTAAATTCAATAATATTTATATTAAATTAAATTAAATAATTATATTATATTAAATTCAAAATTTATATTAAATTATATTATATTAAATTAAATTCAATAATATTATATTAAATTAAATTAAATTCAATAATATTATATTATATTAAATTCAATAATTATATTATATTAAATTCAAAAAAATATATTAAATTATATTATGTTAAATAGACAAAAGGGTAAATTGGACTTTTTACATCATATCCCAACCAAGGGGATATGATATGATGGGGGGGGGGTGGTATTGTATATCCTCCACTTTGGGGGGATATACAATCCCACCGAATATTATATCTATTTCAAAAAAAAATTGCAAACATGGGATATATGGACCCCACCGGATATAATATCCAATCCCAATCTTCATATCCCCAATCAAACAGGGCCTAATAGCTTAAACAGTTTAGATAAGTTAGTGGTGAACAATTTAATAATCATTCATTGAGAAGTTATAAAATGGCTATTCCATTTCTTTGAACTAAAACACTGTTTAAGTACATCAAATATAATAGGACACTACATGACTCATGTCACGAATTAAAATACCATAGTCATCTGCGATCTCCTAATCTCATAAAATAATAGATCTCACCATCTTCACCGATTATAATCTATTTGGGCCACCACCAAACTATGCTCATAGAATAAGTGCTCATTCACAAGTATTAATCTAGTTCTTAGGGTTGATTAAGAAGTTATCAACATATGGATAAGCATGACGTGAAAACATATGATTTTACTAAGAGTGGAATACTATCATGAGCATTCTCATTGTTTCTTACGCGTTGGAAAATCATTCTATACATATAGAGTAGTGATCAACAATTTTAAAGAGATTAGAACAAAAATACTTTTAAGACTTTTTGGTTGATAGAGGCTTTGAAAAGACCTAAAAGTTGCACTATTAATTGTAACCTAGTGAGCATTCTTAGGTTTCTTACGGGTTGGGAAAACATTCTATACATATGTAGGAATGATCAACAATTTGAAAGAGATTAGAACAAACACTTTGTGTCATCAAACTTGTGGTGGAGAGGCTTTGAAAAACCTAAAATTGCACTATTGTAACCTCGCTTTCAATACAAAGCTTCACGCAAGTGATAAGCGAGAAAGAAAAAATAATAATAAATACAAACACATAAATGTATAACAAAATTGGATAAAAAAAATGTACATGAATTGACAAGATTTTATAGATGTGAATCTTACTAATAAATTTATAAAAATCTTCTTGGTTCATATAACACTACAACATTAAAATATTTTAGGGATTAAATTTTTGTCTCAAAAAGTAAAAATTTTGTTGAAAAATATATTATGAGGCCAATTTAAGTTATCATGTGAGTCGACACGAAAAGACTGTTCAAAAAATTTAATAAAGCTATCTTCGATAACAAAATTTTAAAAATATTTCTAATAAATGAACTTTTAAAGACAAAACAAATTGATGCCAAAAAAAATTTAATCTTTGAAACAAAAATTTTGATTCCAAAAGAATAATGAATTCATTACTAAATATACAATTCGGTTGATAACGAAGATATTTAGTTTTTAAATCTTAATTTTATTCTTAAATTTTTGTATTTAAAATCTTAATTTATTATAATGTAATTTTGTATCCGATTTTTTTGGGATCAATTTAAGCTGTAGTATTCATAGGCAAACTGAAAAAGGAAATGAAAGCGAGCAAGCTTGTTATATCAATCAACTTAAAAGTTTTGTTCAAAAAAAAAAAAAAAAAAAAAAAAAAAACTAATCAACTTAAAAGTGATAAAAGTGTACTTGATGGTGATACCATGTATAATATGGCATTTACCATTTGGGTCTGAGTTCATGTATGGGGGGAAATTATCGTATGCTATGCAATAATACTCCATCAGCCCCAGGAATCAGTATTTTCAAAAATTATAAATGTTGTTTATTTCTAAAGATAATTATAATGTAAGCAAATAGTTACAATTATCAAATTAATATAATTTTTAATTTTTTATACAAAATTTTAGTAAATAAACAATTTAAATTATTGGTGTCCCAAACAAATCAAATTGTACTGTTCAGTCTTATGCCACATCTAAAGATAAAACTTTTTTTTTTTTTTTTTTATCAAAATAGTATAATATAAATAAAAAATACTTATAAAATTATGTGATAGAGCTGTAAATTTATCACTTTAAAGAAAAAAATTCCACCAACATATTTCTTAATCTTAACATTAAAAATTCATTGTTACATCATTTTGGTGAATGATTTTTTATAAAAATTCTTCAAGATTATATCAATTTTTTTCTTTTTTTGACAAATGATTTATTTATAGCTTTAACAACTATATTAAAATGAATAGATCTAAAAATAGAAAAATATTCCATATTTCATGTGAAAATACAACAATAAATAGCTCAAACCTAATGAGGCATTGCTACGCGACTGCCTATTGTGCCAATAAATCATTGCTTCAAAAAATGCATTCCAAATAACACTCTAAATCACACTCTATATTAAAATGTCAATAAAACTTGAATTCGAATTTAGAATGTGATTCAAAATGTGTCCTAGGCTCTCCTCTTTTGAATTTGAATTTCTTTTTATCTTAACCAAAAAAAAAAAAATATGCGTGTTAAAGAAAACTACATATTCATGATGTTATCTTGGCATTTAGACTTGTTTTAAAAAGTGGATTAAAAGTTGATTTTTTTGATTTTTTTAAAAAAAATATGTGAAAAGTAGAGAAATAATGTGAATAAAAAAAACCAAAAAATTAAAAAAACAACTTTTAAACGAGTTGCCAAAACAAACCTTAAAATCATTCTACATGGTGGCTTCTACAAGAAATCAAATTCAAATGACGGTAACCCTTCTCTTTTCATAGAGTAATAATTTTTTTAGAGTGTGATTTTATTTTGTACATTTTAAAATGTATAAATAATATTTTTAGTAAATCAAAATAGTTAAATTCATAATTTTATGAGGTTTTTTTTAAGGTCCTTGATATTAGGATTTTATAGCATAAACGATATTCAATATTTTCATAATGTTTAAGGTCCCTCAACATTGATCCAGAGAAATTTCAATGCAGAGAAATTCTATCCAGAGAAAATCGCTCCAGAAAAATTCTGGACTTCCCAAAGAATTTCTTTGGGTTCAACCCAGAGAAAATTCAAATTTCTCTAGGTTCATTTTGACTAATTTTCTCTGGTTTCAAATTCAAATTCAAATTTCTCTAGGGTCATTTATAAACCAGAGAAAATTCAAATTTCTCTGGATTCATTTTAACCAATTTTCTCTAGATCACAATATCATTTTATGAAATCATTTTGACAGACCATAGACCAATTTCTCTGAGTTCAAATTCAAATTCTTCCTCCAGATAAATTCTTTGATAGCCTTCATCATCATCATCATCATCTTCTTTCTACATCAAATAAGTAGCTGTAGTAGCACCATGAAAGCCATATAAGCAAGAGCACTTTGATAACATCAACACAAATACACAACATGACAAATGATTAACTGGAGGTAGCATGAAGCAATAACAAAGCTTCCAGAGAAATTTGAACAACCCAAAGACCTACCAGGGAAATTTGAACAACTAGAGAAATTTAAACAAACCAAAGACCTACCAAAGAAATTTGAACAACCTAGAGAAATTTGAACAACCAGATAAATTTGAACAATCCAGAGAAATTCTCTGGTCCAACCATTGCAAGGTTTATGTTCTTAAATCTGTTGTTTAATTAATAGTTGGGGTTGATTTATTCAAATGGTTGTTGTTGTTGAAGACAGAGAAAATGGTAAACAAATCAATTTTTTTTTAAAGTAAACCAGAGAGAATTTTTTTAGTTTGGAGAGAATTTCTCTGGTTTGGACCAGAGAAATTCAAAGCTAGATGGTTGTTGTTGTTGTTGAAGGCAAAGAAAATGATAAGGAATTTCTCTGGATATCTACAAAGTTGTGTCCTCATGGGAAGCCACTGATCTTTCTCTCATATTTGGATTTTTGATTTCTAAATTCTTACACTAACAAACACACTGCAAACACATCCATTGGAATGAAAAAAATCCCTTTTTTCTATTAACCTTTTACACTTGAATGCAAACACTAAGCATCAATTTTGAAAGCTTTTAGTGATTTGTCTTTTGCAACCCATTAGACCAAATTAAGCAAGCACTGAACAACCTTTCAAAGGTAGAAGAAGAACTGTTTGAAAGCCGGCTATTGAACCAGTCATCATAATTCTGTGGTGGAGATTTTGTAATGGCGAAGATCTATTGCGAAGTAGTGAGTGATAGCAAAGCATCGACGACGTGCGAACCGAGTTCACAAGTGGCAAGGAGTCGGAGAATAGAGATTCAACGGTTCAAGTACATTGCCGGTGTGGCCGCGCCTGAGACTTCAAAGGGACGGAAGCATCAGAAACTAGAGCACGATAACGAGGCTAAAGATGGCGCAGGAGGAGCGGAGGAAGCTGAATTTCGACTCGAATTGGATGATCTTCCATGCGATACGAGATTTGTAGCCGTGTTCTTGTGCTAGGTGGTAGTACTTGTCCAAACGATGCTTGCCTTTGACTTTGCCCATCTCTTCTCTCTAGGGTTTCGGAGAGAGGGAGGGAGAGAGAGAGATTGGAAGTGCTGCTCTGCAGTAGAGGATGACAGACAAAGAGTCAAATTTCTCTGATATATATTTAGGGACCTTAGATATCAAAAAATAATATTGTGGATCTCTTCCATTACTAAAAATGAGAGAGGGACCTTAGACTAATTTTTCCTAATTTTATATAGAATAAGGCTTTGTTTGTAAAGAGTTAATTTAACCTGACTTTTTAACTTTTGGGCTAATTTACAAATTAACTCCATTTGAGAAGAACTTTTGGCTTTTTTTATTTGGATGTGATGGTTGTGAAAGAAAAAGAAAAAGAAAAATGATTATAATTTAGATATGACATTTTATCTGATTAACTTATTTAGCTTCTTTTTTTTTTTTGTTTTTTTGTATTTATTTAGGCAAAAAACTTATTGCTAGGGTGGATTGGGGTTAAAATAGTCACAAAAAGATAAAATAGACTTTTTAATCATAGGCTAAAAAATATCACATCAAAATAATAATTATTTCATTTTTTTTTTCACAAAAATCAAAAAGTCCAAAAGCCCATCCCAAACGAGACTTTTTGAAAATTTCAAACTAAAATAGTTAAAAAGTCAAAATCAAAAGCCAACTTATATCCCAAACGAAGCCACAAGATTATACAATCTTGACACATATACAGTTTCCTATCAACCATACGTGTTTTTACCTGAATAACTAGTTACTTGTTACAGGAAGAGTCAAACTTAAAACCTTAAATATATCAATCTAAAGTTTTATCTTGCACCATATGATCTAATATGGAGTGTGTATAATAAAATCTTTCATTTAGGTCTCGTTTGGGAACTTACCTTTTTAGCCAAAAAGTCAAAAAGTTACTAAATTAGCCAAAAAGCCAACAACACATACCAAAAAGTCAAAGATTCTCCTTTCTCTCTACTTTTTGCACATCTTTTCGTAATTAGCCAAAAAGTCATCCCAAACATACAAGTTTTTTTTAGCTACCTTTTTAGCCAAATAGCCAAAAAGTTACTAAATTAGCCTGTTCCCAAACGAGGCCTTAGAAAAACTATGGTACACACGTCTCAAAATATATATACCATATGCACTTTATAACAATAGAAAAAAATTGTATAATTTCATATTTTCAGAGTCATAATTAAAATAAAATAAAAAAAGTCATTACCAAACACAAAAAGATTATAACCAAATATTTCAAAATAATGTCATAACAAATTTTTTTTTAATTATAATTAAAAAAAGAAAATGAGATAACTAAAAGTATATATAATAGGAGAGTGTATAATAAAATTCTCTATTTCTTTAACACACTCTTTTTCATCTCATTACGAGATTTGAGTTTTTTTTTTTTTTTTTTGTAGGCATCAAATTATGAAAAATGTGATGAATTTTAAATAATTTATCAAATTTCTTATGTAAATGTGAGATTCATACAAATTCACGCATATATAAGTTCTACACCTATATACAAAATTTAATGAATTATTTAAAACTCACAAAATATATGTTGGGTCCACGCAAAATGGCATCAGATGCAATCATAATAACCACGTGGGACAATCGTAATGATCCCATCAGGCTCAGGCATTGTCAACAAAGTCCACTTTAAATCAGTCTATTTTCGTGTCTGAAGCTGAGATCCACTTTTAAGAAGAGAGTTCGATGTGGCTAAAGAAAGAAAAAAATAGAAAAGACTCAAAAAATCAACATGGCGGAAAGACAATATATGATGGAGTCCAGTTGTACAATTACCCTGTATACATACAAACATACATACATATATATACACACCAGTTGACATCCTCTTCCTTTTGATTAACTTGTTAACACATAATTGTTACCATGAATTTTAATTGGAATAAGAAATGTTGGTTGTGATTCAGAGTCCTTGTTTGGGAATTAATTTTTTAATTTTTTAAGAAATATGTGTAAAAATTAAAAAAATAATACAATAATTTATAATGATTTTTAAACATCAATTGATGTAAAGAAAGAATTTGAATCATATTGAAAATTTTGAATAAATTTTTTAGATTTGTAACATTAATGCATACATAACTATTAAGATGTTGTGAAAAGGAAAAATCAAGCGTATAGACTACAATTCTCTGTATATATTTATTATTTAGTGACAAAAATATGAATGGGGAGGGAAAATGTGATGAAAATGTGATTTATGGTTGGTTTGGGGTTAGATTTTTAGTGCTTTTTAGTTGATACCTTTGAATAGTTGCTAAAAAAAATATTTTATAACTAATAACAAAAATATTGATGACGAAAATTAACTTTTTAAAAAATTTAAAAAATGATTCATTATGTTTATTTTCAGTTTTTTGAAAATATTTTTTAAAAAATTTGATTTTCTTGTTTTTCATATTTTTTATTTTTACTGAATCTTTTTAATATTTTAAACAATTTTTTTAATTTTTAAATATACCTAATATAAATACACTTAAAAAGTATAATTTTTGTGAAAAAAATCTTTAAATAATTCACTAAATACTAAAAATATAAAAAAAATAAACATTCAGTATATTTTTCATATTTTTTGTGTATTTATTAATTTTTAAAATATTTTTTTACAAATATTTGAATTTTTATATGTATCTAAATAAGGTATATCTAAAAAAATAAAAAAAAATACTTAAAATTTGAAAAATATTCTTTAAAAAAAATAAAAAACTTAATTTTTTAAAAATTAAATTTAAAAAATTGAAACTAAATATACTGATTATAATTTTTATAGACAATTCCCATGAGCTTAATTTTTGATCATCCAAACAAATTCGAAGGGGAAACGAGGCGTTGAAAGAATTCAGCAGCAGGGGAAGTAGATAGTTTCAAGGGTTGCGGCTGGGTGAGTGCTTCAGTCTAGGAAGCCTACAAACCATAAAAAAAGAATACTCTTTTTTGTTAGAGGGAACACGTGGAAGCTCCTCGACACTTCTCTCACCTGGGACCACTTTGGTGGCTTGGCCTGTCTTCTCTTCAAGGCACGCGGCCTTACAAGATTCCAGCCGCCATCCCATTCTCTCTCTCCCTCTCTCTCTCTCTCTCTCTCTCTCTCTCTCTCTCTCTCTCCTTTCCATCACGTTTTCTTTCAACTTCCGCTTTTTCTCATGACCCTAAAATAAAAACAAAACAAATAAAACATAAAGACAATTACCAATTTACCCAAATCAATACAAAATTTATTTATTTTTAGATGTCTTGATTTGTAAGTCAAATTCCGTTTATTTTGACGTGGAATATTTTTTAATTTTTTTTATTATAAATTAGTTTTATATAAAAAGAAATATGTTAAAAAATAGTGAGTTCTAAAAATTGATTTACGAAAATTTTAAAAATAAGTAATTTTCTAGAAAATAATGCAAAAATATTTTTTTTAAAAAATATCTTACTTATATTTTGTTCAACTAAACAAGAACAAATAAATAAAGTATTTTTGATAAAAATATTTTACGTCAAAACAAACAGAACCTTAATCCAAGTTACTCCTACTAAACTTGGGCTTTAAATGGTTTCCATTTTTTTTTCTAATTAACATTGATTTTTTAAAAAAAATTTAGGAATTTTCGGGGTGTGTAACTTAAAAAAAAAAAAAAACTACATTAAAAAAACTTAGTTAAAAAATCCAATTAAAAAATTTTTAAAAAATGGAACTATGAAATTGTGATTAATGAGGTGTGATTTGAGCTCAAATATGAGGTTTATGAATTTATGTTAACAGTGAACCTTGTCTACTTAAATGGGTTCTAAAGAATGTGTCCGTACCTTGGCAAACAAAGCATATGGCACTAGTGAGAGAATTTAAATCACGGGATGGCCTAAGATGATATGATCATGTGACCCCACGAGCCAATCACGTGGCTCTCACTCAAACATGACATGATAAGATTATATCATATGTGGCAAATGGCTTGACTTTAGAATAAGATTAGATAATTTAAATTAAGCAATGTCCCTAAATCATTGTTAGGGTGCATTTTTTTTCCTTAATCTAGAACTAGGACTAAGGTCTTTTGATATGGTTCAGGCCCCATAGACTATGTTTCAAATATTCCATGACTTAAAAGATAAAGAAATAAACCAGTGAAAACGATTCTAAAGTAAGTTAGTGGAACCAATTATTCACATCTAAAATTTAACAAACTCCTCCAATAATACCATCTACACTATAATATTTATTCATTTATTTATTTTACAAAAGTCAATATCAGAGAGTTGGTGTGTAGGTTGTAAGAATATTATAACAATTATTGTGGAGTAAATGTCGGGATTCGAATGTATAAAAGTCTAAAAGTAGTGTCTAAAATTCTACTAGTAACATAAGAATTATTGTGAAACAGACCTCATGATATGATACGAATTTCACCAATTATATAAAATAAAATAAAAAATCTATATAAAAGAATAGAATCAATTTTTCATAAGGTTGAACCCCTTCACACAAAAAAATAAAAATAAAAAATAATTCCATCATTGTTCACAAATTTTATTTGTATTGTGAAGCGGAGGCTAAGAATTGCATCGACCATTAAAAATAAGTCAATATCAAAGAATGAGATCAAAAAATCTCAAATTACAAGTTTAACCCCCAAATAAAAATATATAAAAAAAAATCAAAAGATATTTAAAAAAAAAATGTTATACATAAACGGATTTCAAATATAATTTTCATACCAATAGACAAACACATGGATTTCACGTGTATGTATTAGTGTGGTAAGAAAATTGGATGATAAATCTGTTTATGTATAGCATTAGTCTACACAAAATACCAATTTAAGGTTACAATCCACAACTAAACCTCTGCCCTTGTACACAAAATTTACTTGTATTTGGTGTCTTTGTGTTTTGTTTACATGTTGTTAAACTGCTGCTGTAAGAACAAAATGTCCTCAGCGTTCAACAAATAGTCGGATGTGTCCCCGGCATCAAACCACTGGCTGATCTGCTCCACGGCCTGGAAATCTAAACCACGGTTAAGGTAACCAGAGGGGCTGGTTAGAGAATCTGGGTAGCTAACCTGATTAACTTGGTAATAATCCTGGTTTTGGTTGTTATTAACCGGATTATTGTAATACTCAGCAGTCAGGTCAGAGGCCGGCGAAACCTGCGTCCCAAACGAGTCGGATGACGCCGCCGTGCTTGAATTCTCCGCCGTGAAACTCGGGGCATGGACAGCGGGCGGTGGTGGAACAATTTGGGGTTGGCCGGAGCTCATGCTGATGTTGTTGGTGGTGGTGGTGGTGTGGTGGTAGTGGTGGTGGTAGGTGGTGGCGGAGGAGGAGCCGGAAGCTGTAGCGGCAGCCTGAATTCTCTCCACCAACCTCGGCATCCAGAGATAGCGCATGGTGTCCTTGAATTGCTTGCTGTTCACGTCACATTTGAGCTGTTTCGCGTGCTTCTGAACCCGGGTTCGCCAGTAGTTCTTGATCTCATTGTCAGTCCTTCCGGGTAAGTGCTGAGCAATTTTCGACCACCTTTATGTTCAAAATTTAAATACAATTATAAATTTTCATACCCAAAAACAGAAAGATGCGATATAATTGACAGTACTAATGAAATTGAATTAAATTGAATGACATATACGCATACCGATTGCCCCAGCGAGAATGAAGTTCAAGAATCAGAAGTTGTTCTTCGAGAGTAATATTTCCGCGTCTAACATCGGGGCGCAAGTAGTTGAGCCACCTTAATCTGCAGCTCTTCCCAGTTCGCTTAAGACCTGTTTCATTGAATTATGCAAGAAAAAAATTGGTAAAGGTTTAACATATAACAAAGCATAGAAAGAAACGAAAATATGTGTAGTGCTTTTTTTTTTTCCTTTCAAAAAACTTTATTAAGCTCTTTTTTCTTTTTGATGTGGTACGGCTAAAGTAGACATATATGTATTTATTTGATCATAGTCCTGAGAAAGTTTAATCCCTATCTGTTTGTTTTTTCAAGAAAATGAAGCTTCAGCTGTATTAATTTGTTCAAGTTTAAAAAAAAAAGAAGAAGAAGTTTTTGCTAAGAATTAGACAGAAAGAGATATAAAGTAGGATGGATAGTGGAGAATTTACAATTAAAAAAAAATGATCATTTCAATTAGATGTATTTAATTCACATTACCAACTGGGTTTGCAAAATCTGTCATGCAAAAAATTGAAATGGGTATATGTGTATATCGATGAAATGATCATAAATTAACCGATATCATACACTATTAACAGATTTTTAAATTAATATACATGCAAAACATATGTACCTGCACAACGAGACAGAGAATTCCAACGGCCTTCACCATGGTTAGCGATGTAGTTCATGAGAGTCAAATCTTCCTCAACAGTCCATGGGCCTCTTCTCAAGTCCATCTCTTCTTCACTTTGGATGTCAGAGTTGCAAACTACTCTACCTTGAACATCCATTTTCCTTTAAATGGAGAGTCGGATTGATTGATACAAAATATAAAAAAAATGGAAATGAAAAAGAAAGCCTTTGATTGATGAGAAAGAAAGAAGAGACAGAGATGTTTAGAGAGAAAGAAACATAAAAATAGAGAGAGATTGGATTAACCCAAAAGGATAGAGATGGTGGCCTTTATATAGATACAAAAGATAGGTTTCAAAATTGTGGAAAAAAAAAAGTTGACATGTGAGAGAATACAAGCCGCAATAGGAACTGAGTTTAGTGGATAATAAATTATTGTCATTAAATTAAGACTCTAAAATTTGTTTGTAATTATAGTTAGCAGAAGAGGGAGGGGGGCTTTGAAGGTTGACGCTTTGACTTTGCCCTGTGTGAGTGAGATGATATATAGCAGTTCCGTGGAAAATGAAAATTTTCTTTTCCTCTCCAAACAAGTTGTCAATTTTCTATTTCTCTTCTCAAGCCTTTTGCTTGAAATTTCTGACTTTCTTGTTTTTGTTTTACACTCTCTAATTCTTTTAGGGCAAATAAATAACATTCATATGATCTATCTACCGAATTTTTATACTTTTTAGTTCAAATTATAATTATCATATCATTAAAAAATTTATTAGCTTTTTTAAACCTATTTTTAACTACAAATAAAAATTAAATTAAATTACATTTAAATACGAATTGTCATTGTAGTTTTAGAAATTACAAATACCCCCTTGTCATAATTTTTTATTTAATAGAGTTAACATAAAAAATAAATTTTATAACTATTCTCCTATACAATAATAAAATTACTTGAATTGTTAATTGAAATACATTTATGATAATATTAAAAAATTTAATTAATTTGATGATTTATTGATAAAATAGATTAATTATTATGCAATTTAAAATTTGAAGAGGCGAAATAATTTTCATAATTAGATAAAACATTCTGTATTTTAAACAAATCTCAAAAAGTGAAATTATAATTTATCTTAAAAATTATCATTACCCGTGATTATGTGTATACACTCCATAGATTCTAAAAATGTGTATCACTCTTTATTTTATTTTATTTTTATTTTTTAAACAACAAATGTGTATCATACTTTGTGTTCATATGTTTTGCTTTTGTAATGAATTTGGACTGTTAATATGAGTACCTCACTTATAATTTTGAATCCCTTGTTTTTTTAGATTCCTATTTATAAATTTCAAAACCTTTAAAATTTCGCTCATTCTCTAAATAATATCAAAATTATCCTTCTAAAAAACTTCACACCCACTAAATGCATATCCCTCTGCACATTCCTAAAATCCATTCATCCCCCAAAACCCCGGTCAATCATCTCTTCCATCTCCTTTATTTTTATTTAAAAATGAAATAAATTGAAATTATTTGCATGTAATTGAATTCTTATTTCAATCTCTGATTTTTTTTTTAATTTTTTTTTATTTTTTCATTCAATGTTGCAAAATTGATTCGATTGTTCGAGTTTTTTTTTTTTATCAGCAAAAGTGAAACTTTATTGATAAAGAAATATATACAAATGAAAGACTTACATCTGTAAAGTAGAGAAGTGCAACAAGTATCATAACTACACTCAAACAATCCCAACTAAGTTGACAGCGAAGAGGTAGCGTAATCATATGCCAGCACTACACCCATGATTGGTAAGGATCCAATCAACCAGCCAAAATTAGAAAACAAAAAACAGTAGAAATAACAGAATACACCTAAAGTAAAAATACCCCCAACCCAGCAAGTAAACACCCCAGGCCTAATACTGCTCTTTAGCAGCAGTAGACAACTTGCAGGTAATCAGCAGTAGCAATGGAATTAGCAGACTACTGGCATCAGCAACATAACTTAACTGTCTCACCCATCTATTCCAGATTATGCTGTTTTCCATTTAAACAACATTCATTTCTCAGTCGCCAGATTGAACAAAGCATTGAATTGGAACAATCCTCTACATCCCTTTCAAAACTATAATCTCCACCCAGCAAAACACTAGCTGTTGCAAAACTCAACAACAATAACAGCAACCCAGCAACAATGGCAAAGCCTACATTTCAACCCAGAAAACAACCAACAAGCAATACACCTGTGGCAACAACCCCAACAGAACAGAAAAACAAAACATCGGCAAAAACAAAACACAAACAGCAACAACCAAAATAGATAGCAGCCAAAAACAGTAACACACAGATCATTAATTGAGAAAAAAAAAAAAAAAACCAGCAGCACCTCCACCATATCACAGGCAACTCAAGAGCACCCCAAACAATTTCTAACTTGATTAAAATTGAACACAACATCATTAACTGAGAATGAGGTACCACTGATGTGAGATCTCAGCATATTGCTATTCTCACCTTGATACATTCACACAGATCATTAAAATTGGGCTAAACCTCCTGGAAAACACACCCATTCCTATACCTCCACACAAACCACAATATTACTGCAGGTAAAGCCCTCCAAACCTATTAACTTTTTTCTTAAACTTCCAACCCAACCACCAAAGTAACAGCCCTTCAATGGAACTAGGCATAGCCTACTAAAAACCCCACCATAGAGCAATAATAGACCATATTTTCCAAACAAAAGGACAATGAAGCAAAATACGGTCAACTGATTCAATTGCCTTATGAAAAAAAATGCAATTCAGAACATCAACAGCCTCCAAGATACCAAACCTATGAAACAGTTCTTTTGTTTTCAGTCTCACTCTCTAAGCTAACCAAGTGAAAAATTTAGCTTTTGGTGGGGAGAAGTTATTCCAGATTAGGTCGACTGATCTCTGAATGGGGCCATCATTTTCCAAACCCAAGCATAAGTAGAATGGACCTTGAAGGCCCCTGTCTGTGTAGACTTCCAAACCAAACAATCAACTGAGTCACTTTGTAGAATGGGGCCATCCCCTAAAACAGTGGTTAATCTAACCAACTCATCTTCTTCCCAAGACCGAAGTGCTCTTCTGAAATTGAAGGCCCACCCAGATTGATTAGATTTTCTAGCTATTTGCAGACTCAAGGACAGCTCTTTGTCTTCCACCAACTGGAACAATCTTGGAAATTGACTTGAGAGATTTGTTGAATCCAACCAAGGATCTCTCTAGAAACTAACTCTATCTCCATTCCCTATTAAAATTTCCACATTATCCTTGTAGAAATGAAACAATCTGCCATTCCTTTGAACCACAAATAATATGTTTTCCCATATCTTCGATGTAGAGCCATTAGCAACCAAAACAAGGAACCACCTTCCCCCTACAGAACCATACTTCTCATAAATAACCAACTTCCACAGAGCATCATCCTCCTGGCCATACCTCCACCACCACTTTAATAGCAAACTGTCATTGGCTAACCTAATATTCTTAATCCCCAGACCCCCTTGTTTCCTACTCCTGCAAACCTCAGACCAACTTACTAAATGGAGCTTCCTATTATGTTCTGAATGTCCCTATAAAAATGATGCTTGAATCCTATCAATCTCTTTTGCAACACCCTCTGGCATTTTAAAAAAAGACATAATATACAGGCAGAGCAGACAACACAGACTTTATAAGTATAACTTTACTTGCAAAAGATAAAACTCTTCTCTTCCACCCAGATAACTTCTTCTTGAATTTCTCCACAACTGGTCTCCAAGTCTCCCTCCTAATAGGACTGGCCCTCAATGGGAGCCATAGATACTTCAATGGTAACTTTTGACTTGAACAATTTAATTTTTGTAGCAAACTCCTCAACCACTACATCTGCCACTCCCACTCCACACACAACACTTTTATAAAAATTAATCCTTAGACCTGAGATTACTTCAAAACACCCAAGGATTCTTTTGATAGCCATAATTTCCAACCATTCAGCCTCACAAAAAATCACTGTATCATTAGCAAATTGCAAATGAGATATAATCAAACCATTACCTCCTACTGATACACCTTTAAAAAGACCCAATGCCTTAGCTCTTGATATGAGTAAATTCAGTCTCTCCGCAACAATAGTAAACAAGAACGGAGATAATGGATCACCTTGCCTTAAACCTTTTGAGGGCAGAACTCAAGTGATGGTGACCCATTGATAAGAACTGAAACTGTTGCAGAAGAAATACAACCCTTCATCCATTTGGTCCAAGTAGATCCAAACCCCAAATTCTCTAACATATGAATGAGAAAGTTCCAGTTTATAGTGTCATAAGCTTTTTCAAAGTCGAGCTTTAGGATTAGCCCTTTTCTATTAGACTTCTTCCACCAGTCCACAACCTCATTTGCTTTAAGAACTCCATCCATAATACTCCTTCCACTTAAAAATGTTGCCTGGACTCTATCAATAAAGCTTGGCAATACTACTTTCATCCTTCGAGCCAGCACTTTAGACAACACTTTATAAATGGAACTGACAAGACTGATAGGTCTAAGTCTTTAATTGATTCAAGACTATCAATGTCACACCCCAAACCCGTCCCTAAAAGTCTGGGCATGACCCGTTCGAAAACGAACACTTAACCTATTGTAAATAACATATGGGGCCTCATCGAAAGCATAAAGTAAGAAAATAACTATACATATAAATTCCATTGAGCTACATCTACATGCCAGGACCTCTTATACATCATATTCATCATGGAAAATAGATAAAGCTCCAAACCATATTTTGTAGCATCGGTGATAAACAAACATACGTATAGACCCAGCCCCATCATTGGGTTTATACAAAAATCATTGAAGTTCTACGTCTTCAACCTTAAATGGGTAATCAAAATTAAGCTAACATTTCAATAGACTTTACAAACATAAATGGCTTCGTGCAGTGCCTGAACCTACGAAGGTTGACAAAAGAAAACGGGTGTCATGACTAGGACTGACCACCTGGTTGGTTACCTACAGAAACAGACATTAAACAGAATGAGCCAAGCTCAGTGAATAGTAATACATAAATAAAACGATGCTTAACTTGAAACATAACACATAGCAATGCATATAAAGATGTAGAGTTCACATAGTTAGTCTGATTCTGTGCTGAGTACATAACGGCCTTAGGTTCAATCTTGCAACATAAACATGGTGGCTATAAGCCCTTGAAAAATGGTGGCACGAGGCCCTTGAAACATGGTGGCTATAAGCCCTTGAAACATGGTGGCACGAGGCCCTTGAAACATGGTGGCACGAGGCCCTTGAAACTTGTGGCATAAAGCCCTTGTAACATATGGCACTAAGGCCCTTGAAACATATGGCATGAAAGCCCTTGAAAAGTTGGCATGAAGCCCTTGATACAAAGAACTTGTAACATACATAAACTTGTAACATATACTTGAAACATACCTGAACATACTTGAACTTGTAACATACTGGAAACATGCCTGAAACATGCTTGAACATCATTCATTAATTCAAACGGAACATATCATAACTAGAGCATTTCTTGTTGTATCATGTCATTATCGTACGCTTAACAATGAGAGACTAATTCACATTCTCATGAGGGTCACACAATGATGCTAACTTTGTACTTATATCGTAGATTCTGGATAACTTCCAATTCATAAGCAACATAGCAAAATAACTTCAATTCATCTGGATACACATAGCTACTCTTATATTTACTCAGAATCCATTCTTCAAGAATGAACATAAATTCTTTTGGGTAAATGACTTACTTTACGTGCTCTATTAATCAATAGCATACACCTTTGTTTAATCATTCTTTTATGCTAACATAGTTGCCTTGCCTTGTAATTAACAGAGTCCTAATGGTAACCGTTACATCATTCCCATGAGTTGACATAATTAACGTAAAGTTAACAGGACATTCCTGATAATTAGTAACGAAAAGTAAGTACATTTTCATTAGATTATAGATGACTTTATTGGTTTCACAATTTCACAGCTCGGCCCTTGGCCTGAGGGGTTCACACATTTACAATAGCCTTTGGGTTTCATAGATTTACAACTTATCACATCGGCCTTCGGCCCTTTGGATTCACAAGTTCACAAGTTTGGCCCTTGGCCTCATAGCTTCATAAGTCACAAGTCGGCCCTTGGCCACATAGGTTTGATTTTCACGAGTTCTTTTGATGTTTTCATAATTTCATAATGTTTCTCACATAACATACATAACTTCACAAACTCTTTTGAAGTTTCCATAATGTCACAGTGTTTCTCACATAGCATACATAACATTTATGTCAACATAATTCTTACGACGAAGATTTAATATCAATAACGATAAACGGTTAAAGGTACATCAAAGCACTACTACTCACAGTGTTCAGGTGCTTGATCCGTCCCTGTAGCTGACCCTACATAATTCACATAATTCAAACATAATTCATCATAGTACAACACCAATCAATTCACTATGAGTCAACACAACATAATCCAACAAAGTCAATATCACTTAGTTCATCAACACCATTTGTAATTTAACATAATTCAAAATAAATCCTTGAATCCCATTTCAACATTCCAAAACCAAGTTCATATCATTCATACCATTAATAGATTATTTCCCCAATTTTCCCTTCACATGATAGCATGAATTCCAATATTCATAACAAAGTTCATTCGCAAATTTTAAACATAATTTTCAAACATTTCCAAATTCTAATTAAACTTGAAGACATATAATTCAATACCTCAATTTCATTATTCTACTTTCAATTTGGGCCAAAACATTGGGTATCATCATTAATCAACCTAGGGTTTCAAGAAAAATGTGGATTTTTAACAAAAATTCACACTTCTTAAATCACCACTTTTAATTCCAATTTTCCCAATGATTCTACTTCTAGGATTCACAATTCATCATTTTAACCCACCAATTTAACTTCCAACATCTCAAACTCTAAATCCCCAAATCTCATAATATGCCCTAGATGATAAAAATGAAGATTTTTACATTAATATACTGAAGTCACCATAAATCTATCCATAGATGTAAGTATTGAGGAGATCTAGAACCCCTACCTCGAAGAACAAACAAAGGAGCGAGCTTGGATGGGATTCCACCTCAATTTCTAAATTCAATTGGTTGGAAATGTTGACCCTTTCTTGTTCTCCATCCTTGATACAAGATCCATGGAGGATTTGTTGATAAAAGTAGAGGAAATCAAGGTTTTGGAAGCTAGGTTTTCGGACATGGAAGAGGGGAGAAAAAGAGAGGAAAAGAAATTGCAAGGAATGGTCCAAAAATCCCGTTTTTGAGCTGCTGTCCCGCACAGACCGCACGTGCGGCGCTATTCCCCGCACGTGCGGCTCTGCTTCCAGCACAGATGTGAAAACTTCAAACGGGTATAACTCTCTCATCGGGACTCCGTTCTAGGTCGTTCTTGTGTCCAAATCGAAGCCCCGGAAATAAGCTTTCCAATGGTTCTAACCTTACATTCAAACTCAGTGTGGAAAAATAAAAAGACAAATGAATGACGGCTGATCGTAGGTTAATTATTCGAATTAAATTCGTTGGTCCAATCTTACTGTACCATCATACCACCACCTCAAACAATACCCCAAAATAAGGTAAGAACATTCCAAATACACTATTAAGAATGTCAAAAATGAGCCCATGCTCGAGCGGAGGGTAAAAAAAATTCCAAGCCGATACAATAAAGGTCGCCATAACTCAGCAAATAAGTCTTTAATTCCGATAGATATAGTTGAATTAAAACACATAACCCCTAATTAAATAATGATGGCTTTCTATATGCATTTTGGGGTCATTACAATCAACTTTGGGGACTAGGGTCACAAAGGAGCAATTAATTCCTCGATTCTTCGAGTTTAGCTGCCGCAAATGTGTTTGTTGTTTGTTTATTCACCATCAATCTAGCATTTTTGTTTTGCTTGCCAATGTGTGGTAGCTTATACAAATGGTTTATTGTTTGGGACTTCCTTTTGGTGGTACTTGTTTTTACATTTTGTTTGGTGATAATAAAAATGAGATTTTGCAGAAATATATTTTGGTCGATTTCTCTCTTCATTTTTTTCTCCTGATTTTTTTTAAACTAGAAAAAAGGATGCTTTATGGTGTCATTACTGCATTCGTAGGTCCTGGCCTCGAAGTAGTTGGTTGCCAACCAAATTTAACTCAACTCATAGGAAAAAACCCACCACCGAGGTACCAATGGAACCCAACTACATGCCACAGAAGAATTCAGAGTCAATCAAAATAGAGTGCGAGATCTCAAAGAAAGCCAACTGAAAACCCAGCCATTTTTTGCACCCCCAAATATTCGAACGTAGGTCATCCTTATAAAGAGAATCGCTTTCTTCACTGAACCATCATCCTTGATGGTTTTTTTTCGTTGAATTAATGGGCTTAAATTGTTTCAATTAGTATCAAATATCTATGATCCATGTACTCGGAAGAAACAAAGTCTACAATGTTTGGTTCTAATATATGTGCATTTATGTCTATATAATCTTTGTATGAGTGTTTATGTGCATTTTACCATTGTTGAAAAAGCATGTATAATGGAATGTTTATCACTGTGGATTTTACCATTGCCAAAGAAGCATGCATAATGGAATAGTTATCATCGTTATCATCGTTGCCCGCTAAATATAATCACTAAAGGGTTTTCAAGATTTTAACGGCGCGTCTCCCTTTCGGAAGTTTGAAATATAAGGCCAACAGTTCGGACTCCTACGGTTCTGAATCTAATCTCACAAGTGCAATGTGAAATTGACAAACACCAAAGAGTCCAAATCCGGCAAATCTTTTGAAAATCAATTTTGAATCAAATTGTCAAAAATAGACTGCTTTGCCAGATATAGAGTTGCCACCTACATATTTTATTTTGAAAAAATTTAGGAAACCCATGACTCGTGCCAAAGGCCACGCGTCTGTCATCACCAAGATTATCTCGACTCGGGAACTTAGGTACGAGAGGGGAAGGTCGTGAATACATTTGAGCACCCTGCTCGTCTGATCAAAGATCGGCCTCTACTAATCATGATATGAATTTTATGTTCATTATATGCTCTTGTTCCGATTTAATAGGCTAGTATTGATATGTGATGCGCACACACACAAGTGTAGACTAACTTTGCAAGAATTAGAACATTTTGATTCATGTTTGTTTGCAAATTGTTTCGAAATATGTACCACTTGAAAAAGTGATCACATATGAACATTACTTAAATTATTCCAATTCAAGCAACAAACCTTCATCCATGGGCATTCAAGCAATTTATTACTTAAGCAATTAGCCTCATGGCAAGCATACTAAACATGGCAACATCAACAATCATGCAAGATGCTAAAGCGAGTAAAGACTTACCTAGTACTCCAAGCCAAAATAAACAAAAGAGTTAGAAAAAATGTATGATTCCTAACTAGGCAAGATAACTAATGCAACACATGTGATATGTAATCTAAATAGGCTTGGCTACTAATATGGCATATGATCAATTTGATAGCATGCGGTCAAAGCACGTATTCAAAGAAGTATTGAAATGACAATGTAGTTAGAATGATGAATCGAGCCTCGGTACATGCAATACAAATGGATGGAAACATGGAGTATGCTAAACAAAACATGATGTCCTTAAACTAACCATTATAAGCTAGTAAATAAAAGGGAGAAAGACGTGGGGTAACAGCTTCTTGCTCTGTATGTATAACAATGTCTAGTTCTTGAGCCAATTATTCTACTCTGGTGTTTTCCGGTAGTTTACCCTTTCCATCAGCCATTGCAGCAGTTCCCACGTTCTCCTCTTCCAGTTTCAATTCAGTTCCCTCATCTTTATTGGGTTCATCACTTAGCCACCCAGAATTGTCTGGCGACCCGTTCAGATCAGACCAATCAATATACACGTCCCATTGATCTTGCTCATCAAAGAATTGCAAATTGTCTATGTCCGCCTCTAGGTTGACTAGATCATCCAATCCGTGAATTGGGCCATCCTCTCGAACTACACTAACCTCCATCCCAGTTAACAATACCACTTCCGACTTGGCTTGATTGATTGGCTTAATATAGTAGTACGGGTTGTACACCCATTCATCAGATAAGTCCTTAGTGCCCTCAAGCAACGAACTTGTACTCTATTCGACCAACCCTTCTTCTTCTACCTTCGTTATCACCATAGGTTCGGGTTGGAATGTAGACGTGTTCATCATGCACAAGTCCGTGCTCTCAGAGATGAACAATGTCAGTTTGGGTAGGTGGGAAATGGTGATATATATATTGCGGTCATAAGGGATGGCCAGTGTGTGAATGAGGTTTATACGCTGAGGTGGAGAGACTTGATTATGTTGCGAGAAAGGATTTGTAATGACGTTGGGTTTTTTGGGAGGTGTTATCACCTTATTGTCAATGAGATCTTGGATCTCATGACGCAGCCTATAGCATTGATCGGTGTCATGATTGTGCTGCTGATGAAAAGCACAGTATTTCGCCAGGTTATGTTTCGAAAAGAAAGGATCAGGTAGTGGGCATTGTTTTAACGGCTTAAGATGCCCTTTTCTGATCAGGACCCCTAGGGCTTTAGATAAGGGCATGTAGAATGGGGTAAAGACCCTTTAAGATCGGGCCTGGCTGGTTGAGGTTTGTGGAGTTGTGTTGGATATGTTGGCGAAAGGTTTGGCAGTTTTGGATGTGATGGTGACCATACTCATATCCGAAGGCCGTGCGGAGGTGTTATCATTCATGGCTGCATTGGAACTGCTTGTAAAGGGCCTCTTGGACTGTTCCTTCACATTATCTATCTGCCCTTGTTTCATCGCATCCTCAATCTGAACCCCTACTTCATGGAGCTCAGCGAATGTAAACAATGGCAAGACGATCATCTTCTGCAATAATCTCCTTTGCAGATTGCAGACCACTATTTGGATCTGATCCTTCTCAAATGGCCTGATAGTCATCGTTGAGGCCTTGGCCTTCCATCGGTCACAAAGTCCGAGAAGCCCTCATTTGGCTCCTGACGGGTCACTTCAAGATCACGGGTTGTGACCTTGATTTGGGTATAGTAGATGTACTGCGTGATGAAGGCCACAACCGTTTCTTCCCAGCTCTATTTCACAGAGTCTTCCAACTTTGCATACCAGATAGCTGCTATACCCGATAGGGTTCGGCCAAAAAGTGACAGCTTCTAAAGTCTAGTGAGACCTATTGGTCGTAGGATATCAAAGAATAAACGCAAATGGACCATAGGATCCCCAGAATCATCGAACAAATCTATGTATGGCACCTTGAATCTGTTTGGTATAGTTACTGCGGCGTTTGTGTATCCATCCTCAATATCAGGGATTGAATTCACGCCATGTTCTCGCTTCAAGAGCTTTTCTAGCTTATTGACCTTCAATGCAATGGGGTTAACCTCGAATTCAAATAGGGCTTAATCTGGTACACTGTTGCCTTGGAAGTCTGAGGTGGGATCGAATCTACTAGAATGCCCATATTCTCCTGGACGTTGACAATGACTCCAGGTGCTGGAATACCTGCTAGAGGTGCATGGGATGCAGAGGCTACTACCTGTTGTGGTTGTTGTTGTTGAAGCCTATTTATCACTTCCGCTTGGTGAGCTATGACCTCAGCTTGGCGGGCAGCATCTAGCTGCATAGTCTCAATGGTCTGCTAGAGTTGACGAAGCATATCTTCCATGCTAACTGGGAGATGTTGAGCCATCAGAACTGGCGAATACTCTCTCACAGATGTAGAAGTAGAAGACTGAGCCTGGCTAGTCGCAGACGAAGTAAAATGTGATTGCTGGACTGGCGAGTCATGTCTAACCCTCCTCTATCTGGTAACTGGTGGGAGTGAAACAAACACTGGTTGTCCCCTAACAAGATCCCTAGATCTGTAAAGTCTTCTCACACGGGTCTAGAGTGCTTGGGGGGTAACAGAATCATCTGAAGCAATGGTGAAAAACTGCCTTGCAAAAAGAAATAAAGCAAAAGAAAATAAAAAAATCAGAAACCGCACAGCACCTCAGCTCAGATACTAACAACACGCAGTTGCAATCATAAGTTGTAGAACTGCACTCAACACTGACTTCTGTCCTCAAAACTGATGCCCAAACTTGCAACTCATACATACATTCCTGTAGAGTTTCACTCTAAAAGAACATACCAGTTACGTGAGAGCCAAAACACCCCTATGATGGAGTAGCGTTACCCTGTCCTAGTTTCATCAAGAACTAGGGTTCACTACTCAAGCAAAGTGTTTCACACAATCCTAAATTTGGGTAAGGAACCTGTCTTAGTTTGGGACAGTCTCTATGACTTTCAATATACAACTAAGTCGATTGGTCAAAAAGGGTACCTCAGCAAGACTACCTAATATACCACTCACACCTAACACCGAGAAGTGAAAGGAGAATCAAACGGTACAGCGGTAGTCCAGATCCAAGGGTTGTGTTCCTATCGTCGTAAAGCCTGCAACTGATTAACCTTTTGGCAAGCTTTTCCAAGCAAGCCTCCGGCAAATTGTTTAGGAATAACAGATGGCAAACACTGTGACTTAGGCGCACCGATGCAAATAAAAATGCAAAGAAACACATAAGTGTAGATAAAATAGCATATCATGATTTCGAGTCAAGTTCTCTAAATTTCCAGCAGAGTCGCCAGAAACTGTAGCTCGGCTTTTTCGCACCTCCTTTCGGAAACTCAAAAAGAAGCCCTACAGTTCGGACTCCCGCGGTTCTGAATCTAATCTCACAAGTACAATGTGAAATTGATAAACACCAAAGAGTCCAAATCTGGTAAATTTTTTAGAAAATCGATTTTGAATCAAATTGCCAAAAATTGACTACTTTGTCAGATACAGAGTCGCCACCTAAATATTTTATTTTGAGAAAATTTAGAAAACCCATGACTTGTGCCAAAGGCCACATGTCCGTCATCACCAAAGTTGCTTCGACTCGGGAAACTTAGGTACGAGAGGGGAAGATCATGGATTGAGCACCTCCGCTCGCCTGATCAAAGATCGGCCTCTACTAATCCTGATTTGATTTTTATAAACATTATGTGCTCTTATTCCGGTTATTAAGCTAGCATTACTCTGTGATGCGCGTAAGCAAATATAGACTAGTTTGCTCAAATTGGAACAATTCAATTTCATGTTTGTTTGCGAAAATGGTTTGAATTTGCCACCTCAAGTGGGCTTAAAGTTTGTGAATTTCCATCAAACATAGTGGGCTTAAAACTGATTTGCCACTCAACAAAGTGGGCTTAAAACATACATTCGTTGAATCGTTCTAATTCAAACAACAAGCCTTCATCCACAGGAATTCAAACAGTTTATCACTTAAGCATTTAGCCTCATGGCAAGCATGCTAGTCATGGCAACACTCACACTCATGCAAGTATGCTAAAGCATTAAAACTCACCTAGTACTCTAAGCTAAGGAAACATTAGTTAGAAAAATATGTATGATTCCTAACTATACAAAATGTCTAATGCAACACATACGAAGAATGCAATTAATAGGCTTGGCTACTAATATGACATATGAAACAATTTAAATAACATGCGGTTAAACACGTATTCAACGAAGGTATTGCAATAACAATGTAGTTTGAATGATGTGCCAAACCTCGGTGCATGCAATACAAATGAATGGATGCAAGCATAAGGCATGCTAATTGAAACATGTCCCTAATCAAACCATCAAAAGCGATTAAGTAAAAGGGAGAAAGACGTGGGGTTAGAAGACATACACATTATTACATTTTGCTCTCACAAAGGAGAGTCCGAATGAATAAGAGCTAATTAACTGGCAACTAATTAGGACTAAGCTAATTAAGCTAATTATTACAAACCAAAATAAAAAACTAAACTAATTAACTAATTATTACAATGTTTGTAAGAATTAACTAGCAAGCTAACTAATTAATTTGCAACACAAGTAAACTAAGCATTTAACATCTTTAACTATGCTGCCACTACTCCGCCTCGGGAAGTGGAAGATGTATATGCTCGGTTTCGCCTGAAAATACCTATGTTTTGCTCTCGAAAGCCTCTGTTTGCAGGGTTGAACATTTCCAGAACCTTTCTACTCCACCTCTTCTGAAGTTTACATCAGTGGCCAGCCGGCCATGGATAAATGATGCTGGCCATCTGCCGGCCAAGAAGGTGGCCTGCCGGCCATCAATATTGCATTACTGGCCACTGATACACTGGATCACCATGCTGCAACAGAATACAACAGAGCAAAAAGAAGGTTTTTCCAAGGATTATCTGCACAATTTACCCCTCCTTAAGGAGTTGTGAATTTAAACCACAAACCATCAATGTAAGCAATTTCATTGTATGATGGTTTGTGATTCAAGGTGTGCAATGGATGCAAAACAAGATATTCAAGAACCATCACCTTATCATGCATTATCAAGGGCCATGGAGACCTAGGAAACTTAAGACCTTTCATCACTTTGAGTATGAAATGCTACAATTTTTCTTATGTTCAATTAACGTCCGATTGAACACACAACACACAAGTTATTATCTTGCTCAATTTTAGTCCAAAGTTATTAGTTACTCATTTTAACTTACTAACCATTACTTAGTCCATTAAGTCCAAAAGGTGAGTTAGAGTCCTCTAATGGAAAGAAGGTTTAAAACACAAGTTGCTTTGTGTATGAAAGAAGTCTCATACCATTGGTAATGAATCCCTAAAAGGATTAAACCATTAAGTATGAATCCTTAATTCCACACTTAGGCAAACCAATGACTTGAAACAACTTTCAAAGCAAAAGGAAAAACCAAGAAAGGAGGGAGATTGCAGAGGTGATTAGTACTGAAATGAAGTACAAAACAACACCAAATCATGCAAACAAATCAAACAAGAGGTGCCTAATGACCTAAAACACCAAACTTGTGAGGACTATTACACCACAACCATGCAAAACAAAGCCCAACTGACCCAAATAGCCCAAAACAGAGCTAAACCAGTCTAAAACAAAAGCAAAAACATGCAGGAACAAAGCTACAAAAAGCTAGAAAAACATACTAACACATGGAGTTAACTAGGCTAGCAAACAAGACACATGGAGGGGAGGCTAACCCCTCCAATTTTGAATTTCAAAACATGTTTTTTGCCACTGAAAATACTCTGAAAATCAGTGTTCAAATGCTTAAAAAAAAGTGGTTTAAAGATGGAAAACACAAGTGAAGAAGCCTTACAAACAAGGTACAAAGAGAGGTGAACCACCCCCTACCTTAAAATGGATTCAAACCACAAATTTTAGCCCATCTTGACAAAGTTTTTAAAACTCAAAAATGGCCCAAAAATAGTGGGAAGAAATAGAAAAACAAGTGTATTAAAACAAGTTAAAAGACAAGTGTTATACCTCTTGAAGCCAAGCACCACTTTAGGCACAAATGCAAGCCAAAACCACCTTCAAGAGCTCAATCAAGACCTCAAGGGACCTCAGCTCAAAGATGATCACTTTGGGTTAAGGATTGATATGCAAAAGTAGAGTGTAGCTAACAACTAAGCACAAAATTTCAAGAGAGAGAGAGAGAGAGAGAGAGAGAGAGAGAGAGAGAGAGAGAGAGAGAATTTTTGAGTTTTAAATCTTCCAACCTCAAAACATGAGAGAGGGCCTCCCTATATATAGAAAACATGAATTCTATACAAGGAGATCCAAATCTCCATGTGTGGACAGATGCAAGCATCTGTGCAAACAACTGGCATAAAATTTCTGTAGAAAACACTAGTGGTCGGTCGGCCATCAGTGATGGCCGACAAGGCATCATTGATGGCTGGCAGACTAGAAGCTCTGATCGGGAGCCCTCATAGATGGCCGGCAAGACACCAAAGATTGCAGGGGGGAGAGACCAAGACATGGTCCAAAAAGTAGATAAAATGAATGCAGGGTTTGAAAGGCTCAAACTTGTGACGTTCCGCTGAGGTCTTTGAGCGCTTGGCGAGCAATCAGACTCGTCATCAGATGTACCTGCAAGAACATCCAAGTCTTGAAGGGCCGTCAAAAATGGGGTGTCTATAGGTTGGAAGACATACACGTTATTACATCATTGCGCTTTCGCGAAGGAGAGTCCGAATGAATAAACTAAGCTAACTAGCTAGATAAGCTAAAGCTAATTAAGCTAATTATTACAAAATCGAATGAATAACTAGCTAAGTCACTAACTAATCATTACAACACTTGAATTAACTAGCAAGTTAACTAACTAATTAAATAATTACAACGCAAGTGCAATTAAAAAAAGTAAGTAAGCTAAACAATTAAGTATTAAGCTAACTACTCCGCCACGGGAAGCGAGGTATGTTCATGCGCATGCTCGATTTCCATCCAAAAAGACCATCGTTTTGCTTTTGCATGCCTCTGTTTGCACAATTGAATACCAAAACTACTGCTCACTCTGTTCTGCCTTACAAACATGTTGCTGAAATTTGCATCAGTGGTTGGCCAACCAGTGATAAAGGTTGTCGGCCACCAAAGGTAATCTGTAGGCCACCTGCCGGCCATGGAAAGTGGCCTGCCGGCCACTGCTGCACAGGTTCATCTTGTTGTAACAGAGGACAAATAGAGCATATACATGATATTTCAAGGGTTTGTTTGCACAACTCACCCTTCATTTTCATGAACCAATCAAAGGAGTAGCAAGTTCGGTTCACAAACCATCAATGGATGCAATTTCATTGCATGATGGCTTGTGAAACCAAGTGTGCAAGCTCAATAAATGCAACAAAATGAGACTCTCAAAAACCACCTCCCTATCATGAAAGATCAAGGGAATTGATGACCTTGGAGACTTGAATCATTTCATCATTAGCAAGTATGAAATAGTCCAAGTTCCATGTGTTCAATTAACGTTCGATTGAACACAACCAAATTATTATCTTACGCACTTTTAATTCCAAGTTACTCCATTTTAGTTTACCAATCATTCTTTAATTCAATTAAGTCCAATGGTGAATTAAAGTCCTCTAATGAAAAGAGTGCTCAAAACACAAGTTGCTTTAGGTATGAAAGAAGAATCATACCGTTCGTAATGAACCCCCTTAGGGATTAAACCATTAACTATGAAACCTCAATTTCATACTTGGGTAAGCAAGTGACTTGAAACCACTTTCAAAGCAAAATAAAAAAACCAAGAATGAAGGGAGGTTGCAGAGCTTATTTGTGCTGAAATGAAGTATGAAAAGCCCAAAATAAGTGCTATCAACTCTAATATGTGATGTCTAAGACCTAAAACATCAAGCTTATGAGAACTATTACACTAGAAGCATGCAAAACCAAGCTCAAATGCAAACAACAGCCCAAAACAATGCTGAAACAGTCTAAAATAAGTCCTAAAACATGCTGAAATTGAACTAAAAATAGCTAGATTAAAATGCTAAAATATGGCACCAACTTGGCTAGTAAGCAAGACACAAGGAGGGGAGGCTAACCCCTCTAAATTTGGACTTCAAAACATGATTTTAGCCACTGAAAAAGCTCTGAAAATCAATGTTTCAAAGCTTGAAAAAAGATAGTAAAAGGGTGGGAAACACAAGAGTAAAGGCCTCCAAAACAAGGTATAAAAAAAGGCTATCAACCCCTAAACCTTCAATGGCCTTAAACCCAAGCTTCAGCCTAAAAAACACAGAGTTTTGACAGTCCAAATGTAATAACCCCAACCCATAATTAACATCCATGATTTTATGTCTAATAATTATTAAGATCAAATTTTGAATTAATTACATGCATGTTGCGTTATTTGTGTTTATATCTGTTTAACGTAGGAAAATCTGTTCATGTTTCTATTTTGATTTGCAAATTGAAGGCCTTATCGACATCCGATTTAGAAATTTACTTGATTTACGTGTTATTTGGGATTTATAGAATTTTTTGGTAGGTTTAATTGAAATTCGATTCGGAACGATTAAATTAGAATAAAATAATTCCAAATAATTAGTCTAAACAATAATTAATGAAACTTCACTAATTAGCCTATATAAGGCCACTAGCAAGCCCGAGACTCATTTTTTTCCTCATTCATTTTCAACTCAAACGTGTGGAAGGAAAGGGGGAGAGAGAGGTTAAAGCCAACATTAAAAGAGGAAGAGAATTAAGAATGAAATAGGGGAGATTGAAGAGAGTTGAGGGAGTTTAGCTCCAACACTTGCTAACGCAAGGCTTAAGGTAGGAAATTCAACTCCTTAATTATGAATTTGAATTACTTGATGTAAGAATTCAAGAGAATTAGAAGATTAAGCTTGAGAATCAAGTTAAAATTTAAGAATTGTAACTCATACCATGCATACATGCATAATGCTATCTATTTTGAGTCCAATTGTTAAGGATTTTCACATGCATGTACTAAATCTACCATAGTCTTGTAATTTCATCACGTTTTCCATCAAATTACCTTCATTAATCATGTTTTGGAAGCTATGAGTTCAAATGAATACATGCATGTCATATTTATAGCATGTTCTTACATTTCAAGTTGAATTTTTTTGCACAACTGGCTTACTTTTGGGCGTTGATTTCATGAAATGCTCTTCAAATCATAACATTTTACAAGTTCCTACATGTTTTCCAGAATTTTGGCACAAGAAGATGAGTTTTGAGGTGTGGAATTCGAGTTTTGAGCAAAGATGAGCAATCTAGAAATTCCAGAATTTTGCTCTCTACTCAAGCGTGAGATTCTGCCCTCGAGCGGGCACCTTTGTTTTTGCATCTTCACTTGAGCGACCAGAAGTTCACTCGAGCATGAATTGCATACTCTCAGAAGTTGCATATTTTTGCACACCGCTCGAGCGGCAAAAGTTGCGCTCGAGCGGGGGAATGAGTTTCACGCTCGAGCAACCATCGAGTGTTCGTCGAGCATGAAAATCACATAACACCAGTACTTTTTCAAAATTTTAAGAACACTCGAGCGGAGGAAGTTGGGCTCGAGCATCCGCTCACATGTTTCTTATGCTCGCTTGAGCGAGGAAAGCTACTCTCGAGCGTGGACCCTATTTGCAGAAAATTTGACCAAGTGTTTTCAAATGCATTTTTGCATCCTCATTCCATCCTAGGCATTCCTAGGCCAAGATTAAGGCCTATTAATGAGGGTAACGTGTAGAAACGCACTATGAATAGAACATAAAGAGTTAAGTATGTTCCAACGTGTGTTTCAATGTGTATTTGTTATGTGTTGATGTAGGTTACGTGCCGTAAATCATTTGATTAGTCTGCTCTGTCTGTCTGCACCTGAAGCTAACTGCGAGTAATAACTTAGTAAAGCTATGTTCAACTCTATTTATTCTCTGTATGATGAATTAAGATCTGTTTTCTGAAATGATATGTTATGTACAATAAATGATTGTCCAATTTCTGACAATATATTCGTGGCATCCTTAGCATCATGTGATATCTGTTAGCTATTACCCAGTATCAGAGGTTCGATTATGGAACTTATTATATTTTTCATCTGTTACTCGTACCAGAGGCTCCATCATGGAGCTTAGCATATCTGTTATCTGTTACCCGGATCCGGAGGTTCCTTCATGGAACTGGTTACTTATAACCACCATATGTTCTGCATCTGTTCTGTATCTGCTCTATTAGCGCTAATGGATATATCACGTATAATTAAGCATGAACTTTGACCTCTGTGTATGTTTTGAACAAGGATATGAATATGAATCTGAATTATGATTTTTGAATCTGGTATGGACTTGATTCATTAAATCCTTTACTCCGTTATTATTCACTGGGCTTCCGTTCACTATTTATATTATGTATGTAGGTGATCAGGCACGCGACCAGGCTCAGAGTTGAGGACTTGGCATCTCAGTTTTTGTCAGCCAACCTTTGTGCCTCCCAAGGAGGTTTCAGATTAAGTCAAGTTTAGTGGCTTTTTTTGTGAATGTACTGGACTTTGTTTCTTTTGATTTACGGGCAAGATTTCTGATAATATGTTCATGGAGTGATGTGTAAATATTGTGTCTTTTGACGTTACTCGCAAGTTTATAAAAGTTTTAAATTATCTGTTCCATGTATGTCTTCATAACTCAATGGACTACGTATATTTTGTATATTTGCTTCTGCAGCCCCTAACTATATGTTATTCTGTTAAGAGGCCTTTGGTAATCCAAGGATTACTGGCTGGTTACGACGCTAAACCTATAGAGGCGGGTTTGGGTCATGACGGAGTGGTATCAAAGCACGTGTTCTACCACACACACAAGTCCATATGAGCTTAGGATGTCCTAGTAAGAAGTAGGGGCATTCCATCTACATGTGTGAGTGTGTGGTAATCTTTAAAAATGTGAAAACTAAATTTGAAATCTCGACAACTAAATTGAAAGAAATGAATGAGATTATTCCTATGTTTATTATTATTTGGTGTCTCTATAAAAACATAGAGAATGTAAGGGGAAGTGATACAAGTGAATCCTCAGAGGCTCGTATGAGCCGAATGGAACAGATGCTTGCAGCATTGACCGAAGCTATGACACAACAGCAGGGGCAACAACCTTTGCCCCCTCCGCTTCTGCCGATATAAGTTGAACCCGATAATAATGACATTATCAACCTGACACCAAAATTCATGAAGATGAAACTGCCAACTTTTTTGGGTGGGATTGAACCATTGAAAACGGAAACGTGGTTGCTTGAGATGGAAAAGTTGTTTGAAGTATTTCCCTGTACCGAGACTCACAAGGTTTTATTGGCCACCTATACTTTTAAAGGCGAAGCTCGGAGGTGGTGGTTACTGATTCGGAATACCAATGAAAACATGACATGGGCTCGATTCAATGAAATCTTTTATGAAAAGTATTTCCCTCAGTGTTTTCGGGACCGAAAAGTGTCCAAATTCCAAGAACTTAAGCAAGGCACAATGTCCGTAGCTGAGTACGAGGCTAAGTTCACTGAGTTAGCCAGATTTGCTCCTCACATAGTAGACACGGACTATAAGAAAGCTGCAATTTGAAAGAGGATTGGACTTAGACATATTTGATCGAGTATGTGTATTAAAGTTGCCAACATATGTGCAAGTTCTTGACAAATTCTTAATGGCGGAAGCCATCCTAGCCGCAATAAGACAAAGTAAGGCCCCAGCAACAACAACAACTGAATGAAGAGGAAAAAGGTCTGGGTATGGTTTTAGAAAGGGTCGTTCTCATATAAGTAAAAAGCAGAACACGGGGTCTACAAGCAGCACGAGTCAAAGTAATGGGTTTATTCCAATTTACCCTGATTATAGAAGGAGACATAGGGGTGTGTGTTACCGAGCATCCGGTGCTTGTTTTCGATGTGGCAAGACAGGTCATGTAGTGAAAGATTACCTACTTGGGTCTGATAATGCCAACCTCCCTATGGCGAGTTCAGTTGGGTCTGCTTCTACAGTCAAAACAAATGCAAAAGCTAATATTGGGAAAGAACCTCTGAGACAAGGTCGAGTGTTTTCCATAGTGCCTGATGACATACAGAACACCAAAGTTATGGTGTCAGGTATACTCCCTATATGTTCTCAAAATGCATGTGTACTGATAGATTCTGGTTCTACACATTCTTTCGTATCGCATGCTTTCTCTCGAAAATTACCTAGAGCACTAGAACCTATGACTTATGTGTTATCTGTATCTACACCGTCTGGGGGTTTTATGATATGTGTTTATGTTTATCCAGCATGTGATATTATGATTGGTAATATGACATTGTATGTTAACTTGTTGCCCTTGAACATTGATCATTTTGATTGTATTCTGGGTATGGATTGGTTGACTAAATACTGTGCCACCATTGACTGTGCAAGTAAATCTATTGTGTTTAGACCACCTGGTATGCCTGAATTTACTTTTACTAGAAATTAGGTAGTTCCTCCCCCATACTTGATTTTGACCATGAAAGCTGTTAAATTGCTTAGAAATGGATGTAGGGGCTATTTGTGTTGTATACTGACTGCATCATCTTATAGTGCTAATGTGGAAACTATTCATGTTGCTTGTGAATTTTCTGATGTGTTTCCGAATGACTTGCCTGGAGACTTAGTTGATAGAGAAATTGAATTCACTATTGAAGTAACTCCAGGAACACAACCTATTTCCAAGACCCCCTATAGAATGTCAACCTCAGAATTGAAAGAATTAAAAACTCAACTTCAAGAACTGTTAAACAAGAAATTCATCCGTCCAAGCACTTCACCTTGGGGTGCTCCGGTCCTATTGTCAAGAAGAAAGATGGAACTTTAAGGTTATGTATAGATTATCGGGAATTGAACAAAGTAATTATCAAGAACAAATACCCTCTACCCCGAATAGATGACTTGTTTGACCAACTTCAGGGAGCCCAAGTGTTTTCCAAGATTGACCTTAGATCCAAGTATCACCAGTTAAAAGTCAAGGCAGAAGACATAGAGAAAACTGCATTTAGAACTAGATACGGACACGACCATATGAATAGGGTGTTTAAATCATATCTGGATGAATTTGTTGTGGTATTTATTGATGGTATTTTGATTACTCCAAAAGCAAGCAAGATCATGAGAATCACTTGAGAACCGTGTTACAGATTCTAAGAGAAAAGAAACTATATGCAAAATTCTCCAAATGTGAATTTTGGCATGACAGTGTAGCGTTTCCGGGACATGTAATCAACAGAGATGGTATTTCGGCTGACCCTCAGAAAATTGAAGCCATTATGAACTGGCCAAGACCAATTAATGTATCGGAAGTGAGAAGTTTTCTAGGACTTGCAGGTTACTACAGAATGTTTGTGAAAGATTTCTTGAAACTTGCTATGTCATTGACGCAGCTGACATAGAAAAATGTGCCATTTGATTGGAATGATCAGCGTGAAACAGCTTTTCAAGAGTTGAAAACCAGATTAGTGACTGCACTAATCTTAACTCTACCTAATGGTACTGATGGGTTCCAGATTTACAGTGACGTTTCGTATAAAGGGTAAGGTTGGGTTGGGTTGTGTACTAATGCAGAATGGAAAGGTAATTGCTTATGCCTCTCGGCAACTTCGTCTACATGAAAAGAATTACCCAACTCATGACCTTGAATTGGCAGCTATCGTCTTTGCTTTGAAGATTTGGTGACATTATCTATATGGTGTGACTTGTGAAGTATATACGGATCATAAAAGTTTGAAATATTTCTTTATCCAAAAGGAATTGAACATGAGACAACGAAGATGGTTAGAATTGATTAAAGATTATGACTTGCAGATTTTGTACCATCCGGGAAAAACAAACACAGTTGCTGATGCTTTGAGCTGCAAATCCATGGGTAAACTATTGTGCTTACTCACCGGTCAGAGAGACTTGATATGCGACTTAGAAATAAATGAAATTGAAGTTGTACTGTGCGAACAAGGCAGAATCTTAGCTGTTATTTCTGCTTAACATGCAATCATTGAAGAAATTAGAGAGAAACAACTTGAAGATGAGTTCTTGAAAAAGATTGTGGAAGAATTTGACTCAAAGCTAAGGCCGGGGTTTGTGTTTGAGAATAATGTGTTGAAATTTCAGAATAGACTTTGTGTACCAGATTCCTCTGATTTAAGAAAGTGTGTTATGACTGAAACTCACAACTCCAAATTTGTCATGCATCCAGGGAACACAAAGATGTATCATGACTTGAGACAGAACTTTTGGTGGCCTGGAATGAAGAAAAGCATTGCCGCTTTGTAGCTAAATATTTGCACTATCAACAAGTTAAAGCTGAACATCAATGACCCGCTGGATTACTTCAGCCGCTTCTAATACTGGAATGGAAGTGGGAACATATTACTATGGATTTCATCGTCGGTCTGCCTCATTCTTCTCGAGGTATGGATTCTATCTGGGTCATAGTTGATCGTTTGACTAAATCTGCCAACTTTCTACCTGTTAAAACCATTTATAATGCAGACAAATTAGCTAACATGTATATAAATGAAATTGTGAGATTACAAGGTGTACTAGTATCTATTACTAGTATTTATTGTATCTGACAGAGATTCGAAGTTTACATCAAGATTCTGGCAGAGTTTGCAACTGGCTTTGGGAACTGAATTGCGATTGAATAGTGCCTACCATCCACAAACAGACAGTTAATTTGAAAGAACCAATCAAACTTTGGAAAATATGTTTCAGATGTGTATGTTGGACTTCCAAGGGAATTGGGAGACTTATCTACTTTTAGCCGAGTTTGTATACAATAACAGTTATCATTCAAGTATTGGAATGGCTCCTTATGAAGCTCTGTATGGAAAGAAATGTCATTCTCCTATCTGTTAGGCTGAAGTAGGTGACAAACTATTGTTGGGACCAAAACTTATAGAAGAAACAACTGAAAATATGAAATTAATTCAACAGAGGTTGAAAACTGCACAAAGCCGCGAAAAGAGCTATGCAGATGTCCGAAAGTGAGATAGAGAATACGAAGTCGGGGATCATGTGTTCATAATAGTGACTCCAATGAAAGGAAAAATGCGGTTTGGAATGAAAGGCAAGTTGGCACCGAGATACATCGGACCATATGAAATTCTTGAAAAGATCAATTCAATAACATATTGAGTAGCCTTACCTCCGGTCATGGAGCATATGCATAATGTTTTTCACATATCTATGCTTCGAGAGTATTTGAGAGATGAATTACATGTAATTGAGCCGACTCATGTACTTCTAAAAGATGATTATACATACGAGGAAAGGTCAATACAAATTGTGAATCGCCGAATCAAAAGATTGAGAAACAAGGAAATTTCGTTAGTGAATGTTGACTGGTAGAATCATGGAGGAACCTATTCAACTTGGGAGACAGAAGAAGACATGATGAAAAGATACCATGAACTGTTCCCTTTGGACCCGGTATTCTTTCAAAATGAAGATAATTCGAGTTTGGAGGACCAAACTCTTTAAGGGAGGAAGACTGTAACAACCCCAACCCATGATTAACATTAATCCATGATTTCATATGTCTAATAAGTTATTAAGATCAAATTCTGAATTAATTAAATATGTGTTGCATTATTTGTATTTATATCTGTTTAACGTAGGAAAATCTGTTTATGTTTTTGTTTTGATTTGCAAATTGAAGGCCTTATTAGCATCCGATTTAAAAATTGACTTGATTTATGTATTATTTGCGATTTATAGAATTTTGTGGTAGGTTTAATTAAAATTCGATTCGGAATGATTAAATTAGAATAAAATAATTCCAAATGATTAGTCTAAGCAATAATTAATGGCGCTTCGCTAATTAGACTATATAAGGCCACTATCAAGCCCAAGACTCTTTTTTTCCTCATTCATTTTGAGATCAAACGTGTGGAAAGAAAGAGGGAGAGAGAGATTGAAGCTAACATTAAAGGAGGAAGAAAATTAAGAAGGAAATAGGAGAGATTGAAGAGAGTTGAGGGAGTTTAGCTCCAACACTTGCTAACTTAAGGCCTAAGGTAGGAAATTCAACTCCTTAATTATGAATTTGAATTACTTAATGTAAGAATTCAAGAGAATTAGAAGATTAAGCTTGAGAATCAAGCTAAAATTTAAGAATTGTAACTCATACCATGCATGTATGCATAATTCCTTCTATTTCGAGTCCAATTGTTAAGGATTTTCACATGCATGTACTAAGTCTACCATAGTCTTGTAATTTCATCATGTTTTCCATCAAATTACCTTAGTTGATCATGTTTTGGAAGCTATGAGTTCAAATGAATACACGCATGTCATGTTTATAGCATGTTCTTACATTTCAAGTTGAATTTTTTTGCACAATTGGCTTGCTTTTGGGCCTTGATTTCATAAAATGATCTTTAAATCATAACATTTTAAACGTTCTTACATGTTTTCTAGAATTTTGCCCAAGAAGATGAGTTTTGAGGTATGGAATTCGAGTTTTAAGCAATGATGAGCAATCTAAAAATTCCAGAATTTTGCTCTCCGCTCGAGCATGAGATTTTGCGCTCGAGCGAGTACCTTTGTTTTTGCATCTCCGCTCGAGCGACTAAAAGTTCACTCGAGCGTGAATTGCATACTCTCAGAAGTTACATGTTTTTGCAGACCGCTCAAGCGGCAAGAGTTGCGCTCAAGCGAGGGACTGAGTCTCACGCTCGAGCGACCATCGAGCGTTCGTCGAGCATGAAAATCACATAACCAGTACTTTTTCAAAATTTTCAGAACACTCGAGCGGAGGAAGTTGAGCTGGAGCGTCCCCTCACATTTTTCTTATGCCCGTTTGAGTGAGGAAAGCTACTCTCGAGCGTGGACCCTATTGGTAGAAAATTTGACCAAGTGTCTTCAAATGCATTTTTGCATCCTCATTCAATCATAGGCATTCCTAGGCCAAGATTAAGGCATATTAATAAGGGTAACGTGTAGAAACACACTATGAATAGAACATAAAGAGTTAAGTATGTTCCAACGTGTGTTTCAATGTGTGTTTGTTATGTGTTGATGTAGGTTATGTGCCGTAAACCGTTTGATTAGTCTGCTTTGTCTGTCTGCACGCGAAGCCAACTGTGAGTAATAACTTAGTAAATATATGTTCAACTCTATTTATTCTCTGTATGATGAATTAAGATTTGTTTTCTAAAATGATATGTTTTGTACAATGAATGATTGTTCAATTTCTGACAATGTATTCGTGGCATCCTTAGCATCATGTGATATCTGTTAACTGTTACCCGGTATTGGAGGTTCCATTATGGAACTTAGTATGTCTGTCATCTGTTACCTATACCGGAGGCTCTATTATGGAGCTCAGCATATCTGTTATCTATTACTCGGATTCAGACTCATAACTACCATATGTTCTGCATCTGTTTTGTATCTGCTCTGTTAGCGCTAATGGATGTACCACGTATAATTAACCATGAACTTTGACCTCTGTGTATGTTTTGAACAAGGATATGAATATGAATCTGAATTATGATTTCTGAATTTGGTATGGATTTCATTCATTAAATCCTTTACTCTGTTATTATTCACTGGGCTTCCGCTCACTATTTATATTATGTATGTAGGTGATCAGGCATGGGACCGGGCTCAGAGTTGAGGACCTGGCATCTCAGTTTTTGTCAGCCAACCTTTGTGCCTCCCGAGGAGGTTCCGGATTAAGTCAAGTTTAGTGGTTTTTTTGTGAATATACTGGACTTTGTTTCTTTTGATTTACGGGCAAGATTTCTGGTAATATGTTCATGGAGTGATGTATAAATACTGTATCTTTTGACGTCACTCGCAAGTTTATAAAAGTTTTAAATTATCTGTTCCATGTATTTCTTCACAGCTCAATGGACTACGTATATTTTGTATATTTGCTTCTGCAGCCCCTAACTATATGTTATTCTGTTAAGAGGCCTTTAGTAATCTAAGGATTACTGGCCAGTTACGATGCTAAATCTATAGGGGTAGGTTTGGGTCGTGACACCAAAACAATGGAAAAACAGTAGGAATAATAGCAAACAAAACAAAGCTACAAGCAAAGTCTTATACCTCTTGAACAGAAGAAGCTATTCCAAGCAACAAAACCAAGTAAACACACCCTCTAGAGGTCAAACCAAGCTCAAGAATACCTCAGCTCAAAGATGAGAAGATTTGGTTAAAGGTGTATAGGCAAAGGCTGAAGATTTGTAGGCAAAAGTGTAGAGATTTGGTAGAGAGAGAGAGAGAATTGTAGAGAGAGAGGAAAGTTTTTTATCTCAAAATTTTCTAACCTTAAAACATGAGAGAAGCACCTCCTATTTATAGAAAACATGAAATTCCCTCAAGGAGATTCAGCCCAACACGTGGGGATAGATGCATACATTTGTGTAAACAACTGGCATAAAATATTTGCAAAATACACTGGTGGCCGGCAAGCCATATTAGTGGTCGGCAACCCAAAAGTAATGGCCGGCAGCCCAAAAGTGGTGGCCGGCAAGTCACCAGAGGCTGCAGGCTGGAAAAACTAAGCTTGGTCCAAAACTGGGACAACAAAGGTACAAGGTTTGAAAGGCTCAAAGTTGTGGCATTCTGCTGAGGACTTCGAGCACTGAGCATATAAACTCATCATCGGGTGTGCATACGAGGACGTCCAAGTCGTAAGGGCCGTCAAAAATAGGGTGTCTATAATAAGTTTTGAAAGTTTTGATGTGTATGTGAGTGGTGATGGAGGTGAATACTCTTATAAACCCTATCTAATGATTAAGTGGGTGTGTGAGCTTAATTTTGAGATAGGGTGTCCCAAAATAATTGATATCCTCTTTAATAATTTCATTTCATATTATTATTGTAATAATTTTTTTTTAAAAAAATAGTAATTCTATTTACGCACCAGTAAACCTCTTAATTCATACCATTTTTTAAATTTTTTTTAAAATTATTATTATATCCATAAGTAAATTATCATTCTAGACATAACCTAACCTAACATTCTTACACACTACTAGTAACCATCATCACCACCAGAACCACTCATCGTCGCCGTTGTGAAACCCATCCCCATCATTAGTCATCTCTTTCCCGAACTTATCGCTCCCGCTGTTACCCCTTTCCAGCCCAAGTCACTGTTCCACCATCGTACTACCACTACCACTAGCGACCCACCCCACCCACCACCAATGCCAACCTTCCTTCGTAGTCTTACAAACCCACCCCTACCCATTCACAACCTGAACCCACACCGGTGATTCGACGACGAGAGAGAGAGAGAGAGATGGCAGATCACGATTGCTAGCTTCAGAGAGAAAGTTCGTGAGTGGTGACAGGATGGGTCGAGAAGAGGTAGCGCAATTAGAGAGAGACAAGAGATGGAAGACTGTGGAGGTATAAAGAAGATGAGGGACAGAAGAAGGGCAAGGAGATTAGCTGGAGCTAAAAAGGAAAATGAGCAGTGGTACTGAAGATGATGGCGGTGGCGGCGACGTGACGGTGGCTAGGGTTAGAGTTTGTAATGAAAGAAAGTAAGGGTAGTTTTGTGTTATTTCAAAGATATTGGTGTGCATTAAGAAAAAAATTAAGAAATTAAAATTGTATGTGATGTGTACTAAGTGAATGAATAATGTACAAATAGAATCACTCTTTAAAAAATAAAAAGTCCAAAATAATAAATAAAGTGTTATTGCAGCACTCTAAATTTGGTTTACATTTTCTTTTTATGTGTTGTACAGTGCCCAAGGATCCCTTATCCCCAAAAATTCCTGTCCCCATGTCCCAAATCATTCACAACCATTGGGTATGTCTTGGAATTCTCAAAAATTGGGATTTTCAAATGATCCAATGGTTGTGAGTGATTTGAGATAGGGGGACAGGAATTTTTTAGGGACAAGAGATCCTTACTCGTTGTATGGTACATGCTCTGCAAGGGTGCTTGCTTTCCTTTCTTTATTGGAAAATGTTTCCAGAGTGATCTTAACCCTCCACATATGCGTAGGGTCCACTCGTATATGTATGGAGTCCATATCATAAATGATTCAAACTAGACTCTTCCAATTGTGATAAAAAAATCATGGGCCAAAATCCCAAAACAATTTACTAAAAAGATAAAAAAGAATTACACACCAAAATCTTCAATTACCTAATGAATAAACCCGATGTGCTTCTTTCTCTACTGTCTTCACTTAAGAATTGCTTTACTTAACGTTAAATCCACAACACCAATGTTGAATCCACAATGATGAGTTACTCTAGAATCCACCAATGCTTTAGGCCAAGTTTCTCGTAATCAACCGATGAACACCTCTCTTTTTTTGTGAATGAAATAACAAAAACAACTCTTAATGTTTGACAGTATGTAATTCGTTGATCAATCGATCACCTTCTATATATCAACGAAACTCATATATAAACACCCTTCATTATAAAATACTTTATCTTTTACTTTTCTCTGAGAATCTGGATGGGTTAAACTCTAAAAATAGCAAACATTACACTTTATACTAAACAGAGCTATGAAGACCACTCGAATGCTCACTTTACTGCTTGAGAGGTGTGACTAAAGGCCATACTCACATATAGGCCAACCGCTCGATCTCCGTACTGAATCAGTGAACACTACAGGAAAAATGGGTTTTGGCGGCTGTGGGGGCCGAGTACTAGAAGTCATGGAGAGGCCAAATAGTTGGACTTGGGTCGAAGCGTGTATACATTTCATTCAACCTCGTCCCTTGATTTAAATCTTGCCCTATTCGGCTTTATAGCCGATTGAATAAGGGGCCGAGCGAGAAGCGATTTGCTGCAAACGAAGCCGAATAAGTAATTATATGGCAAATTGAAGGTGGGTCCAGTCCCAAGGCCCAAGGAAGAGAGTAATATAAATACAGGGTCGTCAGTAAGAGGAAGGTATGTGAGAACTATTATGCTTAACTTAGAATACAAGTAATCTTGAGTATAGAGACTGACTTACCCGTCGGAATGCTAATTCCAGCACCCCCGACCGGAGTGTTTATTCATTTTCAGGTAGCAGAGGATCACGAGCGTCCCCCAGAATCAGAAGAGTATTTCCAAACCACTTCTCCACAATTGGCGCCATCTGTGGGAATACTCAAACACATCCATGGCGGGCGTAACGGAAGACCCTCCGATAGTCACTGATGAAACCACGCAGAGAGACAACCTCACTCCAACAAACATGCTTGGACCGGAGACTATCCCCGCAAGATGCGCTTTGAACTTCGCCTTACCCTCGACTTCAGAGTATGAGGCCATGCAAGCGATAATGGAACAAGCAAAGCAAAACGAACAGAGGTTGGAGAACATGATCGCTGAGAACGAACGTCTCTGTCAGGATTTGGCCTTGGAAGTGGCGAAGTCCAAACAAGCTGTACGCCAAGATCCAGAATGACCTGTGAGGGCAGGTGGTCGTTGATCTCGAGCCCAACAACAAGTCATTGATAGCGACTCCGACTCACTATCCCCGGAGCCCAAGAAGAAGGGACGATCTGAAACTTTCAGTTCCTCTGAAGAGAGTCCACGTATAAGGCATAAGCGCAGAAGAAATAGCTCAGATGAAGAAGACCAGCATGATCCCTTTGTACGACAGATCACCAAGGCGATTTTGTCCAAAAAGTTCAAAGCTCCATCGTTCACTCTCTATGATGGAAAATCAGACCCCACCGATCACATCCGTCACTACAAGCAAGCCATGACATTGCATGCAGACGACGAGGCCCTTATGTGCCGAATATTTCCCAGCAGTTTGGGACCATTGGTTATCAGGTGGTATTATAAACTGGAGCTGGCTTCGATCAAAAGCTTCCATCAATTACAGAAATCCTTCAGGGCCATATTCATCACCAACGAGGTCCAGCCAAAACAAGCCGACTCTCTCTGGGCAATGCAAATCCAGCCAAGAGAAACACTAAGAGCGTATTCGGCACGCTATTGGGAGTGCTTTAATCTTGTTGATGACGCTTGCAACGACTCCATGGCCATCATCGCCTTCAAAATGGGTTTACATCCTGACAGTGCTCTCCGCAGTTCTTTAACTAGAAGACCCCCCAAGACGGTCTGGTCGTTGATAAAGAAAGTTGAAGAATACTGTAAAATGAAAGATGGTGTTTTACAAGTTAAAGCTGGAAACACGACCAACAAGACAACTCCCGAAATTGCTCAGCCAATAAATTTTGTACCACCTCAGAGCCCTGAACCACGGCATCGAGCCAAACGGGACAAGAGACGGGATTCCCGCCGATCAAGCGACCAGTGCTCCCACCGAGAAAATGAACAACTGCAAGTTGACAGCAGGCGCACGAGGCGCGCCGATAAGAAATATACGGAGTTGACAGAGCCGATCAGTGCGGTTATGTCCAAAATCCAACACTTTTCGTTTTTCAAATGACCGTTGAAAATGGTGGGACCTCCCGACATGAGAAGACGGGATAGATGGTGTGAGTATCACAAGGACCATGGCCATGATACTAGGAGTTGTTATGCACTGACGGATCACTTGAAGGAATTGGTACAAGATGGCCGGCTGCAACAGTACGTCCGAAAAGGCAACTCAACCAAAGCAATAGCCTTAAGACAGGATTCACCTCCGCTCGACGTGATCCACATGATATACAGCCTGCCAATGTCATTGGCGGTGCATACGATTCAGTCGAATCCAGACCCTCAAAACCAACTCACTCCGGCTAAACGGCCCCATGAAGCCGCAGGCATTACTTTCGATGATTCAGATTTGGCCGGAGTAACACTGCCCCACACTGATCCCTTGGTAATTGAGTTACGCGTAAACCGATTCACAGTTAAGCTCGTACTCATTGATCCGGGGAGTACATTGGAGGTTATGTACTACAAGACATTCACCAAACTCGGCTTCTCTGAATCCGACCTCTCTCTGGCCCCTTATCCACTATTCGGCTTCAATGCCAATCTAGAGTACCCGTTGGGGAAAATCACACTACCCGTTCGAGCGAGTTCCCGAATAGTAGATGTCGAATTCTTGGTCGTCAAGCTGCCATCGTCGTACAATCTCATCATGAGACGATCTTGGCTGCATGTTATGCAGGCCGTGCCAAGCACCTATCACTAACTGCCACGCTTCTTGACAGAACGCGGCATTGAGCAAATCCGTGGCTCTCAGAAATCGACACAAGCATGTTATCTCCTTGCTCAAAAGACACCAAAGGAGTTGCAAGTGAACTCTATTGAGGAAACAGATCGGGAAAGCCTCGACGATGTTGACCGGCTTCCAAATAAAAAGTCCACTGAAGACCTAGATCGAGTTGAAATCAATGGCAACCTAGACAGGTTCTTCATGGTCGGCGCCTCCCTCAATCAAGCCGATAGACAGCAGCTAATTTCCTTCCTGCTCGGCAACCTTAATGTATTTGCGTGGACTCCATATGAGATGCCGGTGTGGATCCGTCCGTTTCACAACATCGTTTAAACGTTGACCCTACATAAAAGCCGATCATTTAGAAAAGCCGGCAATCAGCCGCAGAGCACACTGCCGCAATTGTTGACGAGGTTGACCGGTTACTTGATGCCGGGGCAATCAGGGAAGTGACTTACCTGTAGACACTCCATTTTTGACCGTCCTTAAGACTTGGATACGCTTGCAGGTACATCCAATGACAAGTTCGATTGCTCGTCGAGTACTCGAATTTCGCGGTGGAACGTCACAGGTTTGATCTACCCAAACCCTGTATCCTTTATGTCCCATTTTTGGACCATATGTTGGTCCTTTCTGTATGATCCTCATGGGGCACTGCCGGCCACTGTTTGGCACTGCCAGCCATGCACTTTCTCCTGCCTGCTACTGATGATGCCTGCTGGCCATTAGTGAGTGTAGAACCCCATTTTTGACCGTCCTCAAGACTTGGACGTCACCGTTTGAACACTCGGTGATCATCCATGTTTGTGTTCGTTTGGAGTTCCCAGAGGCCTCGGCTCGCGCGCCTTGTCTCAGGATCTCCGAACTTGACTGTTTAGTGTCTGGTTTCACACCAAACACTTGTGTTTTGCCTTGGAGAGGCAGGGTAGGGCTTGTAGACCATCCCCACCCACCACCGGCAGTGGCTAGAGGCCACCGGCTGGTTTTTGCTGCCACCGGCAATGTATATTGCCGGCCGGCACTATTTGTTGCCGGTCAGCACTATTTAGTGCCGGCCGGCACTCTTTTTGGCCAAGATGGCATTTTTGGCCGGCCGATTACTGTGCATCTGCTTTTGCAGATATTTTAAGACAGCTGTCTTGCTTTTGCTCCCCTCCATACACGTGTATGGAGGGATCTCCCTCTTATGAAGCTTGTCTTGTAAGCTTTACAAGACAAGAAGTGCCATATAGAGAGAGGTTGGTCTCTTGGCTAGAAAGGGGAGAGACTTAAGATATTTTGAGAGCTTAGACAGCCATTGTTAGGGTTTGAGTTCTAGGGTTAGGGTTAGATACACATTCCCTCTCTCTTTCCCTCTCTTTTGTGCTCTTGTGTGTGTTTTAGTACATACTATTGCACACAAGCACCTAGTGTTTCACCTTCCTCTTGGAACTGAGGTTCTAAGGGACTGATTTTGAAGTTTTGGTGTTGGATTCAAGCCAAGGAAGGCCATTGGAGCATCATTGTTGAAGAAGGCTTCAAGGGTAAGAAACTTACACCTTTATTCCCCATTTTTGCATTGATTTTCTACCTATCTTAGAGCTGTTTTCGTGCTTATTGTATAACACAAAAAAGTTCTGTTTTTAAGCCCTCTTGGTTGTTTGTTAAGAGTGTTTTGTGGTTTGGGTAAGTTTGAATACCCTTAGGCCTTGAAAGGCCTCATTTTGGGCCCTTTTGTGTGAACTCCGGGATTTTGGTGTTGGGGTCTCTTCACCACTGAAATCTTGAGGGATTTCAGTGGTGAAGGTGATGCCTTGAAGTCCCAAGAAGGAGAGGGCCACCCCCTCTCCTTGTTGTCCTTGAAAAGGGCATGTTTTGGCCTCTTGAGAGAGCATTATGTTTGAAGGTGTATTGACCATGACTTGGCTGCTTTTTATGCTTAATATGTCATGTTATGCCTCTATTTTTACTTGGTTTTGGTACTCCATGCATGCTTAGTATAGTTGCCATGTAATGCCTTGTTATGCCTTAACATGTCTTAGGTTGTGTGCCTTTGTTTCTAGTATGTTTTAGGCTTACATTTGTGAAGATTTTGTGCTTATCTTGACATGTTTTAGGTCTGTCCATAAGTGTTTGGGTTGATTTTGGCATGCTTGGTATAGCTCCTTTGTATTTGGGCTTGTTGGCCTTGAGCATATGAATGTATAGCATGACATCTTTGCATTGATTTGGTGATTTGGGATCATCCACCATGTCATTTCAGTCCTATTTGCATGCCTATATGTTTACCTTGGATGCATCTTTAATGCCTCATAAGCTTGTGTAGCAATGCTCCTTGTTTTGGCACTTGTGCATGCCTCTAAATTTGAGCCACTTAGATGCCATCTAAGTAGTCCTTTAGCCTTGTTTTAACATGCTAAAAGCCTGTTTTTAGTTGCTTAATGCATGCCATGTTTGTTGTGATAAACATGCTTCAAAGCTTCATGACTTGCCTCAAGTACTTGGACCATGCTTGCATGCATTTGCTTGTCTTGTTTAAACATGATTTGGCATCATTTTATGACATGATTTTTAATGCTTATGTTGCATGCTAATTAGTCCATGATTACCCCTTTTCAAATGTGTTTGAGGGTTGTTCAATTTGTGCCTAAGTGTTGGCCTTTCAACATGTGTATGCGCGCATGTGTATTTGGTCCTTCATTATAGCATTATGGCTACTGTTTTAGGCCTATTTAGAGTTGCCTAATTCATGTTTAAGTCCATCTTTCCATCTATTTGCATTGCCATATGTATGCTTGTATGCTTGCATAGGTTTGTTGCCATGCCATGTTGCATCCTTAGCTTGTATGCCTAGGTTGCATTGCATCTTGCATGCATGTCTTGTTCCTTGACTTGATGATAGGAATTGGGCCTTAGTTTGTTTGATTGGTTTGCATGCATTTGAAATCAAAGTTGCATACTTGGTTCTTTGGGCCATTATGCATGGAAATGCGTGATTGGTGGTCCGAGAATCGAGGCACATGCCCCTTTGAGTCATTATCATGATAAGGGACATGGTTGGTGCATATATGCCTTGAATTGTGCTGCCATGCTTTGCCTTGCCCTCTGTTGCTGTCATTTGCAGATTCTGCAGGAACACTCTACCGACCGGCAGCGTAAGGTGCCGACCGGCAACAATTCCTCTGCCGACAGCTTCATTTTGTGCCGATGGCCACACACCACTGCCGGTGGTAATTCCACTCAGCCGGTGGCACTCCCCAGTGTCCAAGGATGCAGTCCTGAGGTTTTGACAGCCTCCAGAGGAGTGAAGGAAGGAAAACAGAGACAGCCTATGCATGGCGGCGCGTTTCCCGAGGCGTCTTTCCTGTTTTCTTAGTTTTAGTTAATTTGCTTAGTTGATTAGGCAATTTGTAATTATTAATTAGCTTGTGTAGTTAATTAATTTGTAATATTTATTCGGTCCCTCCGAGTGAGGGCAAATCTGTAATAAGTGTGCGTGAGTGTGTGTATGTCTTCCAACCTCACGTCTTTCTTCCCTTTTATTTACCTGCTTATGATGGTAGATTAGGGCACGTTTAATTTATCATACCTTATGCTATGTACACGTGCATTCATGCATTTGTACTGCATGCATTAGGCTCGGTACATCACGCTAACTGCATTTGTACTTCAAATTCAAAAATTGAATATGTGATAGTTGATCGCATTTCATATGCCATGCTTAGGTTAGCCGAGCCTATCTAATTGCATCTTGTATGTGTTGCATTAGGCAATTTAACATGAACTAGGACACGCATATTTGCTAACTAGTTTACTGTTTTGGCACAGAGTACAATGTAAGTATTTTCGCTTTAGCATCTCGCATGCGTGTGAATGTTAACATGACAGTATGCTTGCCATGCGGCTAAATGCTTATGTGAGATTAAATTGTTTGAATGCCTGTGGGTGAAGGTTGGATTGTTTGAGTTGGAAAAACTCATCGAAATCCGTGTTTTAGCCTACTTGCGAGTAGCAAATTCCAAAGCATTTTCAAAACAAACGGATATGCAATGTTTCTTTCCAAATTAGACAATCTAGTCTATACTTGTTTGCTGCGCGCATAACATAGTAATTCTAGGCTAATAATTGGAATAAGAACACATAACGTTTTCAAAATCGGATATCATGGTTAGTAGAGGCCGGTCTTCGGACCGGGCGAAAGGGGGTGCTCATAGCTGACCTTCCCCAATCGTACCTAAGCTCCCGAGCCGAGACAACTCCGGTGATGACGGACATGTGGCCTTTGGCACCGAGTCAGGGTTTCCTAAATTTCCCCATTTTAAAAATATTTAGGTGGCGACTCTGTATCTGGCAAAGCAGTCCATGTTTGGCACTACTTTTTCAAAAATCTGTTTCTCAAAACGATTTGCCAGATTTGGACTCTTTGGTTCAGATTAAGAACCGCGACAACAAAAATCGCGAGTCTGAACTGTAGCAGCGAAGGTCCCCTCCGTGGGCGCATCTACAGTGAGCCACTGCCGGCCATAGCTGATGGCCGGCATAACCCTTTGTCTCAGCAGATTTCACGCCAGATCTTTTGAGCCAGCTGGTTTTCACTCATCTCTCCTCCATGTATGGAGGGATGAACCTCTTTTCAAGCTTGTTGAACAAGCTTTGCATTGCCTCTCTTCTATAAAAAGAGAGGCTCCTCCTCCATTTCAGAGGTTCAAAAATTTGAGGTTTGAGATATAGATATAGTTTCTTATCTATACCTCTCTTTTGTTCTTGTTTGTGCCTTGAAAGTGTCATTTTGTCTCACTTTTACACATAAACACACACTCAAACACCTTGCTTGTATTGCTGAGGCTTCTTGAAGTTGTTTTTAGTGTTCTTGGGTTGATTTGAGCTTGAAAAGGTTGCTGGAGCTGCAGCTTTGAAGAAGGTCTTCAATGGTGAGTTTCTATCCCTTAAAACCCCCATTCTTGCTTAAGCTTTTAGCCCTTCTTGCATGCTACTTTAAGCTTAGCTTTCTACTGGAAAAAGTTCTGTTTTTTTATGCTTAAAAAGTTTGTTCAAGGTCACTTTTTCGTTTAGGGTGATCTACCTCCCCTTAGGCCTTGTTAGGCCTTGTTTTGAGCCATCCCTTTAGGCTCTTGTTGTAACCTTTGCATGACCTTTCTACCACTGAAATCCAGAGGATTTTTAGTAGTAGAAAGGTGGTTTGGAGTCTTAAATAGGAGAGGGTCATCCCCTCTCCTTGTGTTTTGTTTACTTGCTTCATATGCCTCATGTGTGAGCATGTTTACTAAGCTTATGTTGCCATATCTTAGCGTGTATTTGTGGTTATTTTGCTGTGGCATGCCACTGCTTTTGCTAGGTTTTGTCACTCCATGCATGCTTAACACACTTGTAGTGTAAATCACACAAACTAGTCTTGTATGCTTCATGAAGTAGCATGTCATTCTAGCTTGTTTCCTTTCCATTTCAGCATGTTTTTGGTGATGTCTTGCCATGTCATATCTCTGTTAGGGTTTGGTTTGCTTAGCCTTTGCATGCTCCTTGCACTTGTAGTGCATTTCCATGAAATAACGTAACATGCATCATGCTTTGACATGTCATTCTAGCATGCTTTTGGCTTAACTTCATGAAGCTTTTGTCCATGTTTTAACATGCTTTAGCTCTGATTTTGATTGTTTTGGTCATGCATGCCTTTCTTTGTATAGCTATAGTGCATTCTAGCTTGTTAGCTTTTTGTATCAAGTCCACTAGCATGCTTTGTGTGGGCTATTTGAATGATTTGGCATCATTTATAATGTTATATCAGTGCATATTTCATGGTCATACACTTGTGCTTGCCACTCTTTTAATGCCTTAGAGGTTTGGCTCTTTATGCCTCAAGAATGAAGTATTGTGCATGCCATTAAACCTAGGTCTTTGGGTCATCATATCAGTGCATTTTTGGTCTTGTTGTATCATGATGTAACTTTATTTTATGTTGTCCAAGTCATGCCATGTTTGGTTTTAATAGGTGTAGTGTAATGCCCCTTCGTAGCCTTGCATGCTTCATGCTTTCGGCCTTTTGTTCTAGCTTGTATTGGCTAAGTTCAAGCATGTTTTTAGACTCACCTTGACCTGCCTTGGGACTGTTTTGATACCCTTGCCCCTCTGAGGCTTGCTTTGCATGGCCATGTGTAGACACCCCATTTTTGACCGACCTTAAGACTCAGACGTCACCAATTGAGCGCTTGGTGATGTTGCATGATGTGCTCGTTCAGAAGTTTCGGAGTTGCGGCCGTGAGCCCTGCCTCCGGACTCCCGAACCCTTTTTTGTGCCTTGTCTCGGTTTGCGAACCAGACTCGGTTTTCTCTGTTTCTTTTCCTGAGGGGAGGGAGAGGTCCTGTAGACCATCTCTCAATGTCCGTAGGCTACATTTGGTGGCCGTAGGCCATTTTTCCCATTTCGGAGTCCGGTTCCCGGTTTTCGGAGCCGTCAGGCCGTGTGCCTCGGTTCGGGACCGCTTAACCATCTCCTATTGCTCTGATTTTTGGTATACTTCCTATTTGCTCCCTTTTGAGGGACACTGGGGGCTGAGAAACCCACTTCGAGGTCGAATGCCACTTTCGGTGCTTAACAGCCCATTTTCGGGACCTCGAACTGCGTGTTTTGGCCCCGAAACATTCGTTTTGCAATGGTTTTCGTTCATTTTTGGTAGGTACCTCTGTTTTATCACAGGGAAGGTCACTGAAGGGTAGGAGGCCAGCAATTGTTGCAGCAACCAGTTATCTCTCCTCCGGAGCCTCCCGGCGCCCGTTTTCCCAACTTCCGGGCTAATGTTGAACACCTTGGAATTAGTGTTGCCAACTTTCGACCACATATCTGTGATCTACACACTTGGGAGGACCCTAAAAGTTCATGGCCGACCACTATTTTTGATCAATCGGCCACTTCTCCTAACCGAGACCTTTTCTTGAGGGAGCTTGACCCTTTTGGACCTTTTTTTTAGCTTCTCCAAGAAGCTTAACCTCTTTTAGCTTCTCCAAGAAGCTTGACCCCTTTTTTTAGCTTCTCCAAGAAGCTTGACCTTTTTGTTTAGCTTCTCCAAGAAGCTTGAACCTTTTGACGCCTTTTTAAAACTTCTCCAAGAAGCTTGACCCTTTTGAACCTTTTTGTTTAGCTTCTCCAAGACGCTTGAACCTTTTGACCCTTTTGGCTAGCTTCTCCAAGAAGCTTGAACCTCTTGACCCTTTTTGCCTAGCTTCTCCAAGAAGCTTGGCCTTTTTGCTCCAAGCTTCTAAGAGAAGCTTGGCCCTTTTGGTCAAAGCTTCCAAGAGAAGCTTTGCCCCTTTGGTTTCTCTATATAAAGAGAACCTCTCCTCCCCTTTAGGAGGTTAGAAAATTGGTTCTTCAAGCCTCAAGAGACAAATCCTCCTCCATCTCTCTCATTTTCCTAAAAAGCTTCAAGTACTACACCACCATTTACACTACAACACCAAGCTCTACCACCACCACTCCATTCCAAGAGCAAGGAGAGGAATTCCAGAAGCTAAGAGGCAACAAAGTTGGCCCAAGAAGCAACAAAAGAATTGATCTTCAAGGGTAAGTCCACTTTCCCTCTTTTGAGCTCATTTTTTGCAACATTTCTTAGCCTTTCTTTCTTGTACATTTGAGCTCCGACCAAAACTGGAAAGATCATTATTTTGAGCTCATTTTCATGTCTCATTAAGGGCTCAACCCTGTTTGAGCCCTCCATGTTGCACTTGCTTCAATGTCCTCCTTAAATACCGTTTTCTTGCATGCTTTGGCAGCCCATTATGCTTCCATTTTTGGACGATTTGCAGGCCTAGAGATAGTCTTATTTTGACCTTCTTAACATGTTTCATTAAGGGTCTTTGGCCATTTGTGGAATATTTTGCATACCTCATGTTATAGCCTCTTTTGAGCCTTATTTTGCATTGCATTTCTAGCATGTTTTTATACTGTTTTGGCCATTTTACAGTTCTGGAAATATGCTTATTTTTGGTCCCTCTTCAATGTTGTAGAAGGGAATTTTTCAGTTTGGGCATTGTATATACCACTTGCCTCTTTGGCCATCTTTTGGCCCGTTTTCTTACATAAAAGCTTAGCCATATCTATGTTTGTTTTTGAGGATTTTACAGTTCTGTAAATGTGCATATTTTTGGCCCCTCTTCAATATTGTAGAAGGGCCCGAACCTGTTCGAGGACAGTAGCTATGAGTTACTTCTTAATCTCATGTTTATTCCCCATTTTTGCATGCTTGTTTTGCCCTGTTTTTGTCCACTGTTTGGCCATGCTATAAACTAGTAAAATGCTAATTTTGGGGCTGCCTTGCTTCTGTCTTTACACTCCATGTCCATATTGTGCACGCATTGCATAGCTATAGGCCATTTCGGGTGCCTAAATTCGTATTTCGGGACCATTTCCTTGCATTTCATGTCATTTCGCTTCATTTCGGGACTGTTTTCCCCCATATTTTGTTGCTGAAATTCCATTAGCATGCTTGCATATCATTTTTGCCATGTTTCATCGCATTTTACCATTGCCTCGGTTTGCGTGCCCGTGTGCACGCATTTCAAAGCACCTCATTTTTATCCGCCGGCATCCGATGTGAGTGTGGCTGAGGTTCACTCATGTTGGTATAAGCCCACTTGTCATTTCCATGTCATTTCATCACATTTTAGCATTGCCTCGGTTTGCGTGCCCGTGTGCACGCATTTCGAGGCACCTCATTTTTATCCGTCGGCATCCGATGTGAGTGTGGCTGAGGTTCACTCATGTTGGTATAAGCCCACTTGTCATTTCCATGTCATTTCATCATATTCTGTCATTGCCTCGGTTTGCGTGCCTGTATGCACGCATTTCGAGGCACCTCATTTTTATCCGCCGGCATCCGATGTGAGTGTGGCTGAGGTTCACTCATGTTGGTATAAGCCCACTTGTCATTTCCATGTCATTTCATAGCATTCCATCATTGCCTCGGTTTGCGTGCCCGTGTGCACGCATTTCGAGGCACCTTGTTTTTATCCACCGGCATCCCATGTGAGTGTGGCTGAGGCTCACTCATGTTGGTATAAGCCCACATCATGTTTTCATGTCATTACATTGCATTCCGCCATCGCCTCGGTTTGCGTGCCCGCGCGCACGCATTTCGAGACACATATCATCGCCTCGGTTTGCGTGCCTGCGCACACGCATTTCGAGACACATATCATCGCCTCGGTTTGCGTGCCCGCGTGCACGCATTTCGAGACATATCATTTTCTCGGTTTGCGTGCCCGCGTGCACGCATTTTGAGACATATCATTTTCTCGGTTTGCGTGCCCGTGTGCACGCATTTCGAGGCATCTCATTTCATAGCATTGTGTACGTTAGGATTGTATCTTAGTTGCATTTCATGCATATCATACATATTGCATCGTGTCCAGAATAAGAGTTAGCCCGGGCACGGGAAACGAGGTACATTTCGTACTCCGAGTGACGGAATGTGTCTCAATTCCCCAGTCACCGACACTCCAGATTACCCATGATGGAGTTAGGTTTTAGCTGTAGTTTCATGTGCATTCATCCTATATTGAGTTGTGCATTTCGACTCCTCGGCCATCATGCCTCGGTATGCGTGATTGGTGGCACGAGGATCGAGACATGCATATATCTGTGCAAATACATTGCTATGCCCCTTTCCTGCTCTCTGTTGCAGCAAAATGAAGAATCAGCAACCTTTGGGGACTTGGCACGCATTTCGAGAACAGGTGTAAACAGAGGCTAATTGGGGCATTCTAGTGGATTTCCGCGCAAGACAACCCGGACATGCATCATCCATCAGAAGCAAGGCAGTCCCTGGCTTACACGCCAGTTTTACTTGTTTTCTTAGTTAATTCATTAATAAATTAGGATTTTGTAATATTTGGATTGTAATATTCTTTATTCGGGACTGTAATATTTGGACTGTATATTTATTCGGACCCTCCGAGTGAGGGCACAACTGTAATAAGTGTGCGTGAGTGTGATGTATGTCTTCCAACCCCACGTCTTTCTCCCTTTTATTTATCCGCTTATGATGGTTAGATTAGGGCATATTTAAATTAGCATACAGTATGACAGCATGTTTGCATCCATTCATCTGTATTGCATGCACCGGGCTCGGCGCATCATACTAACTGCATTGTACTTTCGATTCTAAATTGAATACATGATAGTTGTAGCATTTCATATACCATCTTAGGACAGCCGAGCTTGCTATAGTTGCATTTTGCATGTGTTGCATTAGGCATTTCTGCATAGTTAAGATCATGCATGATTTCTAATAAATTCCTATTTTGGCTTGGAGTACTCGGTAAGTTTTATGCTTTAGCATCCTTGCATGTGTGTGAGTGACTGCCATGATAGCATGCTTACCATGAGGCTATGTGCTTATCTGATATAACTGCCTGAATGCCTGTGGGTGAAGGTTGGGTTATCTGAATTGGAATAAATCGTCAAATGTTTCAAGCCTACCTGCGGGTAGCAAACCATTTTCAAAAAACAAGCATGAAATGTTTTGTTCCAATTTGGGCGACCCGGTCTATACTTGTATGCTGTGAGCATCACATAGTAAACTAGGCTAATAACCGGAATAAGAACATACAAAGTTTTCAAAAATAGATATCATGGTTAGTAGAGGCCGGTCTATGACCGGGCGAGCGGGGGTGCTCACGAAGTGACCTTCCCCAATCGTACCCAAGTTCCCGAGCCGAGGCAACTTTGGTGATGACGGACACGTGGCCTTTTGGCACCGAGTCAGGGTTTCCTAAATTTCCCAAAATAAAATATTTAGGTGGCGACTCTGTATCTGGCAAAGCAGTCCATGTTTGGCACTTCTTTCAAAAATCTGTTTTCTTAAAACGATTTGCCGGATTTGGACTCTTTGGTTCAGACTTAGAACCGTGACTACAAAGTCGAGTCCGAGCTGTAGCGAGGTCCCCCCGCGGGCTTGTTACACCATGGCTTAAATCCTCTGTGTTAGCTTTCATGCTTTAGGATTCTTGCATGCTTTACTTGCTTTGTTTGAATGATTTAACATCATTTCTTACCTCATTTCAGTGCACTTAGTGTTGCTACACTTCCACTTTTATTACTCTTTGAGCCTTCTTGGGGCTTGTGCTCTTGGGCCTAGTTGAATGGCCAATGCATTGTGCATGCATACCTTGCCTTTTGTGCCTTGGTTTCATCATTATATGGCCACTGATTTGGGGCATGACTAAGGTCTACCCTTTTGGTTTAAGACCATTGAGTATGCTATGTATATTGCATTGAGTATGCCATATTGTTCATTGCATGTAGTATGCCATCTTACATTGCGTCGTGCATGCCACGTAGTTATTTGCATTGTGTATGCCAAGTTATTTTGCCTTGCATTGAGTATGCATGTCCCTAACATTGCTAATTTGTCCTTGTAGCATTGCATTGTGCATGCATGCATTAGCATTGTCCGCATATCATTAACTTTGTTAAGTTAATCATATCAAATTGCATTGAGTATGCCATGTAGTTGCATGTTTGCATGCTTAAGTCATATTGCATGTTTGCCATGCTTGTGTTGCATTGTTGTTTGGATTAAGTATTAATCCGAGCATGAGAAACGAGGGACGTTTCATACTTCAAGTGATGAAACATGCCTCAATTCTCGGTCGCCGACGCTCTTGACAATGTATGATAGAGTTCTAGGCATTTGTGTGTTTTTGTGCATTCATTTTACATTGATTTGCACAAGTTGGATCTTTGGCCATCATGCATCGGGATGCATGATTGATGGTCTTGGATCGGATTATGCCTTTCCCTTGATGTTTCGAGGTGATATGGGGCGGCATAGTGCGTACATATCCTTGGAAGACCCTCCATTTCCTCTATTTTGTGCTTTGTTGCAGCTTGGTGTCATGGCACACCAGTGGCCGGCAGCCTCTCATTCTTGGCCGGCACCTCCTCATCCTTGGCCAACAGTGTGCACTCTTGGTCGGCTGGGTGGTCGAAAGAAGCTTCTCATGGCTGGCAGGCCACTGGTGCACTCCTCGGCACTGTCTTGGTAAGATCCAGCAACAAGTTCTCAAAGACACCCTGCAGACAGAGCCTCTAAAGAGCATTCGGAGAGCTTTCGGGACGGGAATCAAGCATGCATCTTCAACTTCTTCAAGGCAGAGCTGAGGCAGTCTAGTCTACATATTTTAAATGCTGTATTTGTTAATTAGAATTCAATTTTGTAACTTAATTAATTTGTTAATTAGTTAAAGTTTTGTAATAATTAGTTGTAGCTAGTTATTCAATTTGGTTGTATAATAATTAATTAACTTGTTAGTTAGTTAATTAGTTGGTTTGTATTATTCATTCGGACCCTCCGTCAAGAGGGAGAATTGTTGTAATAAGCGTGCGTGTATGCGATACATGTCTTCCAACCCCCATTTCTTTCTCCCTTTTACTTACCTGCTTTCAGTGGTTAGTTTTAGGGCATGTTTCAATTAGCATCCTTATATTTGCATACGTGCATCATTCATCTGTCTTGCATGCACCGGGCTCGACGCATCATACTAATTGCATTATATTTTAATACCAAGTTGAATACATGTATCAATTGTTGCATTTCACATGCCATTTTAGAATAGTTGAGCCCGTCTTAGTTACATTTTTTGCATGTGTTGCATTAGCCATGTCACGACCCCAAACCGCCCCTAGTAGTTTGGTGTTGTGATGGCCAGTAATCCGAGATTACTGAAGGCCAACTTTCAAGATTCACACACAACAGAGTATGAATATATGGGGCTCACAAGTACAGAAGCGATACATACAAATCGGATTAGTCCATAAGAGCTGTGCATAAGTCAAATGAAATAGCAACAATCTTCATATGGGTTACAACTTAATTACAAATGAAGCAAAGTACAAATTACATCTTTCATTTTAACAAAAGGGCTTCACAAGCCGACACAACAAAATGCATGAACTACAGGTCAAGGAACGTAGTCTACCAGATTGCCGACATCCTCGTTGCCGACATGACATACATACAAAATACACATCTTGATCAAAAGGCTTCTCAAGCCGACGTGTACGAAATACGAATATTACAAGTCGAGAATCATGATTTTCAAGACTGCCGACATAATTACAAGTCAAGCCTGGCATGACAAAAATCCAAAACTAGCTCGTAGATCACATCTAGGCGTCATCGCCTTCTTGCTCATCACCTACATATATATAGAGAGGGTGAGCTTGGATACTCAGTGAATGGTATAAATAACAAAGGGGTTTGCATGAATAATAGCTGAAGTCCTTTCCAACAATACTAGTCAAAACTTTATATAACAAGGGATGGACCTCGTCCATCTAACAAATCTTCAAAGCTTCAAGGGATGCTTACTAGCATCAACATATTACAAATGATAACATTCCGGCAAACATATCCACGCGGTAAACCGTCAGTGGCAAAACAAGACAAAGTAAGGGGGATATCTCAAACAAGGGTGCTACAAAAGTTTAGAGTCCTCTAGCACAAGGGACTTTCAAGACAAGATGTGCTGTGAAAGTTTAGAGTCCTCCAGCACAAGGGACTTTCAAGACGAGATGTGCTGCGAAAGTTTAGAGTCTTCCAGCACAAGGGACTTTCAAAACAAGATATGCTGCGAAAGTTTAGAGTCCTCCAGCACAAGGGACTTTCAAAACAAGATGTGCTGCGAAAGTTTAGAGTCCTCCAGCACAAGGGACTTTCAAAACAAGATGTGCTGCGAAAGTTTAGAGTCCTCCGGCACAAGGGACTTTCAAGACAAGGCGTGCTACGAAAGTTTAGAGTCCTCCAGCACAAGGGACTTTCCGAGAAGATCATCAAAACAAGATAATGCTTGATATACAAAATAGGGACAATTATTCATGCTTAACAAATACTTTCAAAACAAAGCAAAACAAAGTCTTTATCAAAACGTATAACATAACTTTATTAAAAATACCACTCACATAGTTCGTCAAACATCGGGGTCAAGGCAAGTCTCAGTCCTACAAACACATGACAAAGTCTATTGAATGCACTACTCAAAACAAGCCTAGCACGCATGCAAATGACCTCGACATTCTTTAAAAACTAAGTCAAATCAAACCAAAACACCGTTTCTTATTTCTAAAAAACTTGCTGGGCAACTACCAGGTCTAGGCCGAGGTCCCACACCTCCTTGCCGAGGTGTGGCCCCGACGGCCACATTCAAAAGCGAAGTCGGGAAAATCTGGGTTTCCCTCTTGATAAACACGAAGAACATGAGCATGAAGAACGTGAAGAACATGAACATGAGGAGGATGAATGCAAAGATCAAAACTTGCTATTACGAAAGTTGAGATTTCATGCTATGAATTCAAAAACATGGACTTGGGTACCCATACTCAAAGATCTTATCAAAACAAACACAAAAACATGAGCCTTAATGCAAACTTTCGGATCAGACGAGGCTTTTCTTCAAGAATGCATGAAAACCATTTTCTCTTTCTAAAACCAAACTTTAAATCAATGCATGGCTTACAAATTGTGCTCGATCATGCAATGCAGCTAGATGAACAATAAGAACAACAAGATTAGGTTAAGATTCTAACCTCAAAACTTGAATCTAATGGTTCAAGCTCCAACGATCAAGCTTGGAAGTTCACTCTCTCTTGCTCAAACTTCTCCTTCTTCTTCCTAGAGTTTCTCTCTCTAAAAGGCAAGATTTGATACAAAATGATATGTTTCTCCCGACAGTCACTGACTTAATCCCTCTGTTGGGGCATGTGGCACCGGCTGGTTGGCTCTACTCGAAAAGGTGGCTGACTGATTGGACAAGATCATAACAAAGTGTATTCAACAAGCTAAACAGCAAGAGCACTCCAGCAAATAACAACATCGGCTAACAACAAGGCTCCGGCAAGCAAGTGGCAAGGACATCGGCTTAGAAGGACAACACTTGACTAAGCTGTGCCACACCTTGGCCTAGATGTGCCACACCTCGGTCTAGGTCATACCATTCCAGGAACAAAATCACTAATGCAAGGATCAAGGATCTAGAACGCCTAGATATTAACATCTCGGCCTAGATGATGCACATCTCGGCCTGGGCGACACGCGCCTCGGCCTAGATGGTGACATCTCGGTCAATATGCTAGGGTGGAGATGGAGGTCAACCGAAGGGATTCCACGACAGTTCTAAGTGGAAAAGGTTTCGAAGGTGTCTAGGCTTAAGATGACCTCGGCAACACACCAGGCAAGAACAAAGCATGCAAGCAACATTCGAGCAAAACAAGACAAGATTTGCGAGTGCACATACCAAAACAAGATCATTCATAAATGTATGCAAGTATGACTAAGTTGAAATGAGGGTTGTTACAAGCCATCTTAACATGAACTAGGATCATGCATGATTTCTAACTAGTTCTCTATTTTGGCTCGAAGTACAATGTGAGTGTTTACGCTTTAGCATACTGCACGTGTGTTATTGATTGCCATGAAAGCATGCTTGCCATGAGGCTAACTGCTTGTTTGATATAACTTCCTGAATGCCTGTGGGTGAAGGTTGGATTGTTTGAATTGGAAAAATTCATTGAAATCCTCCATTTAGACTACTTGCGAGTAGCAAACTTCAAACTATTTTCAAACAAACAAACATGAGATGTTTTGTTCCAACTTAGGCGATCTAGTCTATACTTGTATGCTGTGCGCATCACATAGTAATTCTAGGCTAATACACCGGAATAAGAACGCATGTGTTTTCAAAAACAATATATCATGTTAGTAAAGGCCAATCTTTGATCGGGCGAGCGGGGGTGCTCATTGCATGACATTTTCCTCTCATACCCAAGTTCCCGAGCCGAGGCAACTTTGGTGATGACGGACACGTGGCCTTAGGCACGAGTCAGGGTTTCCTAAATTTTTCAAAATAAAACATTTAGGTGGCGACTCTGTATCTGGCAAAGCAGTCCATGTTTGGCACTTCTTTACAAAAATCAGTTTTCCAAAACGATTTGTCGGATTTGGACTCTTTGGTGATTTATCGGTCTTGCATTGTACTTTGTGAGATTAGATTCAGAATCGTGACATTGAGTCCGAACTGTAGTAGCTAACGAACAAAACGGATTTTACGCCCTCGCGCCCGGAGCCGGGACATTCGGGCACGTCTACATTACCCTACATGGCTCTCTAATACCATGGTTGTGAAGAAGAAAAATGGGACCTGGCGAGTTTGCATTGATTTCACGCACCTAAACAAAGCCTGCCCCAAAGATTGTTTTCCTCTCCCCAGGATAGACCAACTGGTAGATGCTACAGCTCGTCATCAGCGTATGAGCTTCCACGATGCCTACAAAGGCTACCATCAAATTGTCATGAATCCGGAGGACCAAGACAAAACTGCATTTCTCACCCCAAGAGGAACCTATTGCTATAAGGTTATGCCTTTTGGGCTGAAGAATGCAGAGGCAACTTGCCAGAGACTAGCCACCATAATATTCAAAGAGCAACTCGACCACACTATGGAAATGTACATTGACGACATGGTGGTCAAATTCAAGGAAGAGCAGAATCATATAGCCAATCTGGAGGAGACATTCGGCATTCTACGCAAATATGGAATGAAGTTAAACGCTTCCAAATGTGCGTTTGGGATCGGCTCTGGGAAATTCTTGGGTTACATTGTCAACCACCGAGGAAACGAAGCCAATCCAAGGCAAATCACAGCAATTTTGGAACTCGGCTCCCTTCGATCAGCCAAGGAGGTTCAGAAGTTAATGGGGATGGCCGCCGCACTTAACAGGTTCATCAGTCGTTCCACAGACCGCTGTCGGTAATTCTTTCATACACTATGGCAAGGCAAGGCTTTTGAATGGTCCGCCAAGTGCGAAGCCGCTTTCAATGGCCTCAAAACCTACCTCCGATCAGTTCCACTCTTGACGACATCTTCGGCAGGTGACCCGCTTATTTTGTATCTGGCAGTTTCCGACCGGGCCGTCAATGCCGTGCAGATAAAGGAAGAGCTGGGGGAGCAGTGGCCAGTATATTATGTGAGCAAGGCAATGGTCGATGCCAAAACACGCTACCTTCCGCTAGAAAAACTCATCCTAGCCCTAGTCATGGCGACAAGAAAGCTGATGCATTACTTCCAGGGGCATAGCATCGGGGTGCTAACAGATTACCCCCTCCGATCAGTACTACGTAGTGCGGAAGCATCAGGACGCGTTTCAAAGTGGGCTCTTGAACTCGGCTAGTACAATATTCAGTTTCTTCCTAGAACCTCAATCAAGGGATAGGTGCTTGTCGACTTTGTGGCCAAATTCACTAGGGGTCTTGCCGACTTCAAGTCTGATGAAGTTCGACCTGAGCCGAACTGGAGAATTTATGTGGGGGACATTTGGTAGTTGTACTATGATGGATCATCCAATCAACGGGGCAGCGGAGCTAGAGTAGTAATCATGGCTCCCGACGGCGCAATAATTGAGCAGGCTGTCAAACTCGGCTTCGAAGGGTCAAATAACGAGGCCGAGTACGAAGCCCTTCTGGCTGGTTTGAGGAATGCACACCTTCTGGGTGCTCGGCGTTTACTGGTATTTTGCGATTCAAATTTGGTGATCAATCAACTAAAGGGGGAGTACGCAGCCAAAAATGACCGTATGGCGGCTTACATGAAATCGGCTAGCGCCTTGTTGGCTAAATTTGACCATCATGAATTGTATCAGATAACACGTGACCAAAACACACATGCAGATGCCTAGCTTGCCTAGCCTCCGCCATTAACTCAGAGATTAAACGGACCATCGAAGTAGGTTTCATCCCGGAGCCGAGCATTGGCCATTCGGAGGAAATCCAGGTCAATGTCATAGAGTTAGGACCAAGTTGGATGGACCCCATTGCTGCATTCCTGTCTTCCGAACAGCTCCCAGCGGACAAAAAAGAAGCACACAAGCTGTGAAACAAAGCCTTCCGATACTACTTGGATCCGCAAGGAAAGCTTTATAAAAAATCCCTTTCTAGTCCATACCTAGAATGTGTACACCCAGACAAAGTCGAAGAGCTTCTTACTTAAATCCATGAAGGCAATTGTGGTGCCTATTCTTGCGGGCGCTCTTTGGCCCATTGAGCTATAACACAGGGGTATTACTGGCCAACAATGAGAGCAGATGCCGAATGTTATGTGAAGAAATGTGAACAGTGCCAGAAGTTCTCCCCGTTAACCCACCTGCCTGTTGAAGAATTAAGCTTCATTACCAGTCCCTGATCGTTCGCCCAGTGGGGACTTGATATTGTAGGACCATTGCCGAGGGCCCTAGGGAACAAGCGATACTTGATCGTCGCGACTGATTACTTCACATAATGGGTCGAAGCGGAGGCATTAACGCACATTCGAGATGCTAATGTTAAGTGCTTTGTATGGAGAAATATCATAACACGATTCAGTATTCCAAGAGCTCTTATTTCAGACAACGGCACCCAATTTGATTGTGGCGTCTACCGAGAGCTCTGCACCAAGTATGGTATCCGACCTTACTTTTCCATGCCGACTTACCCACAAAGCAATGGCCAAGCCGAGGCCTCTAACAAATCCATCTTGGGCGGCATCAAGAAGGGGCTAGAGAAAGCTAAAGGCAAATGGATCGAAGAATTGCCGAGTGTATTGTGGGCTCATCGAACTATGCCGAGGCGATCCACTAGAGAAATGCCGTTTGCTCTATGCTTTGGAACCCAGGCGATCATACCCCTGGAGATCGGCCACCTAACCCCGAAATCGCAAGTTTTTGATAGGGGCCGAAACGACATGATGCTGGCTTTGGATTTGATTCTGATCGAAGAACGAAGAGACCGTGCCCTTGCGTCCATGGCGCGCTACTAGCAACAGCTTGCCAAGTCATATACTCAACGTGTTTAGCTGCGTCACTACACACCAGGAGAGTTGGTCCTGAAGAAGGTACTCCCAGCTGCCAAGAAATCGACAGATGGGAAATTGGGTCCAAACTGGGACGGCCCTTATCAAATTGATTCTATCGTAGGAGTGGAGGCATATCGGTTCAAAGACATGTCTGGAAGGAGTCTGCCACGGCCTTGGAATTCAACGCACTTGAGCAAATTCTATCATTAAACCCGGCCTGTGGGGAATGATATTGGTTCTGAATGGCTCACCATGTACACATTTCACTTTTATAATACAAAGATTCCTGTTTACTCATAGTGCAATCCTGTTCAAAAAATGATTTCTTATCAAAGCCTCCAGATTCGGAGCGCCCTTCGTGGATGTCACGATTGGCCAAACAGTCTCCGAATTTGGAGCCCCATCGGGGCATGACGTCTTTGGGCCGAAAAAGCCTCCAGATTCGGAGCGCCCTTCTTGGATGTCACGATTGGCCAAACAAAGTCTCTGAATTCGGAGCCCCATCGGCGCATGACGTCTTTGGGCCGAAAAAGCCTCCAGATTCAGAGCGCCCTTCGTGGATGTCACGATTGGCCAAACAAAGTCTCCGAATTCGGAGCCCCATTGGCGCATGACATCTTTGGGCCGAAAAAGCCTCCGGATTCGGAGTGCCCTTCATGGATATCACGATTGGCCAAACAAAGTCTCCGAATACAGAGCCCCATCAGCACATGACGTCTTTGGGCCGAAAAAGCCTCCGAATTCGGAGCGCCCTTCGTGGATATCACGATTGGCCAAACAAAGTCTCCAAATTCGAAGCCCCATCGGCGCATGACGTCTTTGGGCCGAAAAAAACCTCCGGATTTGGAGCGCCCTTCGAGGATATCTGCCACGACCCAAACCCGCCCCTATAGGTTTAGCATCGTAACCGGCCAGTAATCCTTGGACTACCGAAGGCCTCTGAACAGATTAACAAGATTAAGGGGCTAGCGGAAGCAAATACATAAATATAGTTGTCTAATGAGCTGTGCTGACTTAAATAAAACGGAATATTTAAAATTTTATATACATAATCAAAAGTCGTTCATACATTATACCCACACACATTACAGTATCTTAAGTCCAGCCAACAGAATTAAAACAAGTCATATATATACATAGAACCAACAGAACTTGAACACAGGACACTCCGGGAACCTCCACTTGAGACATAATGGTTGGTTGACAACAGGACACAGATCTAGACAAAAGCCTTCAGGCCCGAGCTCCAGAATGCTCACCTATACATATATATACACACAATGAGCTAAAGCCCAATGAATAACATTAATGCAAAGGGGTTAGTGAACGAAATCCGAATATATCATAAGCAGAAAACAGATCTGAGCGTAACCATTCTCATATCAGAACATAATAATGGTACATCCCATAGAACACATCACAAAATGTCCTTCGACTAGAGTAATCGGTTCCGAATACCGATTAAACACATATCACCACAATGAAGTGGCTAACGAGATCTCGTAATTAGTTGTATGTCATGGACCCGCATTTTCATGCCGTCCCCCATGACTTGGGACTATCTATGGATGCCATAATAGATTTCAAACTTGGGATGTTCGTTCATGTAAACATATATCATTTCAGAAATCATAGCTTATCACATTTCATTTGGAACATAATTCATATCAACATATCTTTACAGAAATGTTACTCACAGTGGTTCTAGTAAGTGGTCAATCAATCCTCGAGTCTTGACATACAATCACAAAATACATAACACAAGTATGTCTTATCATTACACATTCATGTGGCCATTAAGGCTTAGCTTACACTATATTGATTCTTGTTCTTCCTTAACACATTGCTCAAAACACACTCTTGAATCTCATAACTTAGAACATTCTTTTCTTAGTGTGTTTCTAATCCATAACCTCATTACTATGGCTTAATTAAGGCTTAGGAATGCCTAGGATGCAATGAGGATGCCAAAACATGCCTTGGAACACTTAGGCAAAATTTCTGAAAATAAGGTCCACGCTCGAGCTTAGCTTTCTTCGCTTGAGCGGACATGCAAAATGTGAAGGGTCGCTCGAGCGCACATTCTTTCGCTCGAGCGATCTGTAAAAGGCATGAAACTTCTGGGAGCTTACAATTCACACTCGAGTGGACTTTTGGTCGCTCGAGCGGAGTGCACGCACTCAGAGTGGTCGCTCAAGCGTGAACTCTCACGCTCGAGCGTAGATGCAAATTCTGGAATTTCCAGATTGCACCTTCAAGCTCAAAACTCGAATTCCAACCTTTGGGCCTCAAAACTTGAGATAACATAGTAAACTTGTAAAACATGAAGGACTTGGGATCATTTCATAAAATCATGGCCCAAGAGTTTGTTAAAAACTCACAATTTCAACTTAAAACATGATGAATGTTTATGAACACAACATGCATGAATTTTTCTTGTGTCAAACTTCTCAAAACATGATCAAACACCACAAAACAACTTGAAACTTGATGATTTCCCCAAATGAAGATGAATTTCAAACATGCAAGAGGGAATTCTTGGAAATCATGCTCAATTTGTAAGAAAATGTACATGCATGCATGAATTGCAACTCAAATCTTTATTCTAAGCTCAATATACACATCGAACTCATAATCTTGAAGAAATTTCATCTTAAATGACTTAGCTATACAATCTAGAGGTTGTAAGCTTACATAGAGTCTTGAATTACTCTTGTTCTAGCACAATCTTTGATCAATTCAAGCTACAGCCTTCAATTTCTCTTTAATCTCTACCTTCCTCTCTGTAGAATTGTGCTCCCTCTCTCTCTAAAGTGTCTCACCAGATTTTTCCACTCAAGGGATAAAAGAAAATGAGTTCAAATGAGCTTATTAGGCACCTTATAAACCTGTGATGTAATAATACTTGAACTAGAGCATTTGGTCCATCCAAACACGACTTAATGAATCAGACTGAATCAATTTTTAATGAAACTTGCCATATGGTTCTAAAAATTCAAAATAACATATCGGTGTAGTCAATTTCGGTTTCGGATGCCGATAAGGCTTTCAATTTACATATTAAAGCGAAATTCCGAACAGATATTTCTACAAGTAACAGATAGTAAGCCAAATATCATGCAAATCACATAATAATCCCATAATTTATTTTATTCACTCATTAACATCATTAAATACGGATTAGTGGCTAATTACGGATATGGGTTGTTACAGTCTCCCCACCTTAAAAAGTTTGGTCCTCCAAACTCAAGTTATCTTATATCAAAAGAAGTGATATCCAACAAAAATATAGCTGCAATTCTTTACAAAACAGAAGTATAACCTTATTCATAAATATGCTCATAACCCAATCTTGACCTTAGCTTCGTATCGAAACAGAATCACAAATCATATACAGAGATTAGGGTTCGTATCAAAACAGAGTCGTATACGCATTCAGATTTTAATCAGAAACAGATTCATATACATGTTCATATTCATATTCTTGTCCAGATCATATACAGACAGAAATCATAAGTCATGATTAAGTTTACGTGATACATCCATTAGCATTAACAGAACAGAATAGAACAAAACAGAACGTATACACGTGAGGTTACGAATAACCAGTTCCATAAGGAACCTCCGGATCCGGGTAACAAAACAAAAGCTGAGCCCCCATGACGGGGCCTGCGGTATGGATAATAGAGTGCAGACGGATATAAGTTCCATAAAGGAACCTCCGATACTGGGTAGCAGCCAATAGATATCACATGATGCTAAGGATGTCACGAGTACATATCAAAAATTGGACAGTCATTCATTGTACAGAACATAGCACTTTGGAAAACAGATCTCATTTTATCACACAGAAAATAAATACAGTTGAACATAACTTTACTAAGTTATTACTCACATTACTTCTATCAAATATTTATTGGACGTCATGAATTCACACTGTTCCCATTTTCATAAGTCATTTCCCCCGTTAAGTTACAGAGATTTGATTTATTCATTTCCGAGTCATTCATCTGGTCTCAGTTTCAACAGATTCAATCGTACTAGGAGTCAATATAGAAGCAGTCCTACTAATTACATATACCCCCAGGTAGTTAGAGTTTATAATCAAATCGGTCTGTTGTCACAAATCCCATCAGTTTTGAAGTACAATAATACCAAAGCAATCATTCTCTAGTCAAACACGTTCATGGTCAAAATGGTAATACCGGGTAATTAATCACATATCATATATACAGTATTCCCATATTCCTTAAGCACAAGTTACCAAATTTCATAATCTCCTTCACGTGTTTTCCCAATCGGTTATAGGCATATAGCAAGAAGCTATTCGTAATCACATAGTCTGTCGTTGATGGTTCACACTCTTCCTAAGGGTTCAAGATTGATTCTAATTCTCATTCGGTTAGTTCCCTTAGCAACACGGCCCTGTTATTCAATCATAAGCAATTCATAATCCCTCATAATGTAATCAATCAGATAATATCTCTCAATAAGGGTCTCCTCAGATCAAATCAATGAAGATTCAACCAGGTCATAACAGATGCAAGTTCTACCCAGTCATATCAAGTCAAAGTTCAAGCGTAAGTCATCAAACAGAAGTTCTCTCAGGTAAACAAAGGTTTCATCAAACCATAGGTCTATCACATTAGATCAGGTAAAGGTTCTAGACTTATTATTTCCAAACGAGGTATATTAATTCTATAGTTCATACTCCATTCGCTTAGGTGCATAGTCAGTAATTCTACAGTTGTTCCAAGTTCCTCAATTCTCAAATCACATCAGAGTTATGCACCACAATAGTTCATATCGAAGAGTTCAGGTCAAATACAATGTTACATTCTCCAAGTAAGTTCACATGTGGGTGCACAGGTATGTAACTGTTCATATCAAGAAGTGGGTTTCAAAGCGTTCCTTAATCACAGTCCAACCCCGTTAATTCTTCCAGGTTTATAACTCAATATAACGTAATTAGTCATTATCAATGTTTTCACTAGTTCCATAATAATATAATTTCAGTAAATGAAGTCTTACTTCTTCAGATATCAAGTAGGAAATTTTTCATTGGCTCAAATCGTTTAGTCTTTAAGTTAGTTCAAATCTTAGCGATACTCTAATAATAATTTCCTTTTTAGCAACCTCGGTTGAGTTCTAAATGATTCCAACAAATGGGTTCCGTCTTAATCTAATAATACATAACATAACTGGTAACAAAACATGGGATGAATTGAGTTCATCAATCAAAATCTCTCAAAGCCTCTATTGTTGTTTACTAACATATACATAACACAAAGGATGACATTTTTGACAAAACAGAGGAATAACCGCTCCGGAATCGAAGCACACCCGTTCATGACCGTCGGTGGCCGACTCGGAATCGGTTAGACAACCCACCCATACAAGACCGTCGGTGGTACCATCCGTACATGACCGTCGATGGCAAAGAGATATCTCAACAAAGGTGCTACATAAGCTTAATGTCCCCTAACACGAAAGGACCTTCCAAGAATGTCATAAAAACAAAGCTAACACTTGATACAGAAACTAATAGACAATCATTCATGCTAGATTAAATAATCTTCCAAAACAAAGCAAAGCAAACCTTTATCAAAACATTATAACACAACTTTATTTAAAAACAAACACTCACACATAACTGTTAACTTCAAGCAGTCCTACTTGTACATAAGTACTATCCTTAACCAATTAAATTATTTAAGCTTTTTCTTAGGTTTTGGGATAGTCTTTTATTTAATGCCCCAACTTCTCACATTTCCAGTAATTCAATGACACAGTCCCCGATAGATCTTGTGACATATAACATACTAGGATAACTTACTTTTCTTACAACTTTACCTGGAATTGCTCGTCTTTCCTGCCACAAAATTCTCAGTTTTCTCCCTTGGTTCACTTTTCACTTCCACACTTAATTCTCCCTTTTGATCTTGCTATGTGCGGTGGGATTCACAGCTTTCACTACGTTCTCTAGTACTTCTTCTACTTAACCTCATCACTCTGATAAAGACTCAATTTCCACTTCATTCATACCTTTTCACCACCTCCTCCTATTGACGGGAGGGAAGGGTTAAACACAAGAAAATGATTGACAATACTTGGGTTGATTCATTAACTTAAATTATATTACAAAGCACATATCATACACAAGTAAACATATACACATAGACATATAAGGACGCTGGTAGGGGGACCTATTCATTCCCAAGGAATTTACCAAGAATTTCTGATTTGAAGCACGCTAGCCAAACATGATTCCAATCAGACTTTCAAGGTCATTCTACAAAGGCATGAGACTCTACGGTTTACTATTCCACATAATAGGTTCCCACTAAAATGTACTATCTTACATATCAAATGATTTCTCTCGTCCTCAATCACCATAGTTCCACGCATCTCGTTGATCATCAAATTCCTCAATTTTCCAAGTATTCTCATAGTCCAGTTTAACATATAATGCTTATACCTTCCATGACCTTCGTTGAAGATTCTAATTTTGCATAATACTATGTTTCCACAAATCAACATGCCTATTCTCACCAATGTTTTAGTCAAACTCTTGATTCCCTTATAACATTAGACATTTCACAACATTTATTAGCTTTTAGCCTCATCGCTAAGCATGTTAAACACATTCGAGTTTCCCCTATAACCATCACAATTCCTTGACAACTCATATAACTTAGCTTCAACACCTAAACATATCACACAAATGTGAATACATAATCCTGAATGCACAATTAACTACTTATTTCCCATATGCATGAAACTTAAATTCGTTCTAGACATTCCAATGCTCAATGGACACGTGTGTGAGGTATTATCTCGTGCTCTGATACCACTCTGTCACGATCCAAACCGGCCTCTATAGGTTTAGCATCATAATCGGCCAGTAATTCTTGGACTACCGAAGGCCTCTGAACAGATTAAAGGGGCTAACGAAAGCAAATAAATAAATATAGTTGTTCAATGAGCTGTATTGACTTAAATGAAACGGAATATTTAAAACTTTATATACATAATCAAAACTCATTCATACATTATACCCACACACATTACAGTATCTTAAGTCCAGCCAACGGAATTAAAACAAGTCATATACCAACAGAACTTGAACACAAGACACTCCGGGAACCTCCACGTGAGGCACAATGGTTGGCTGACAACAGGACACAGATCCAGACAAAAGCCTTCAGGCCCGGGCTCCAGAATGCTCACCTATACATATATATATATACACACAATGAGCTAAAGCCCAATGAATAACATTAAGGTAAAGGGGTTAGTGAACGAAATCCGAATATATCATAAGCAAAAAACAGACCAGAGCATAATCATTCTCATATCAGAACATAATAATGGTACATTCCATAGAACACATCACAGAATGTCTTCCGACTAGAGTAATCGGTTCCGGATACCGATTAAACACATATCACCACAATGAAGTGGCTAACGAGATCTCGTAATTACTTGTATGTCATGGACCCGTATTTTCATGTCGTCCCCCATGACTTGGGACTATCTATGGATACCATAACAGATTTCAAACTTGGGATGTTCGTTCACGTAAACAGATATCATTTCAGAAATCATAGCTTATCACATTTCATTTGGAACATAATTCATATCAACATATCTTTATAGAAATGTTACTCACAGTGGTTCTAGTAAGTGGTCAATCAATCCTCGAGTCTTGACCTACAATCACAAAATGCATAACACAAGCATGTCTTATCATTACACATTCATGTGGCCATTAAGGCTTAGCTTACACTATATTGATTCTTGTTCTTCCTTAACACATTGCTCAAAACACACTCTTAAATCTCATAACTTAGAACATTCTTTCCTTAGTGTGTTTCTAATCCATAACCTCATTACTATGGCTTAATTAAGGCTTAGGAATGCCTAGGATGCAATGAGGATGCCAAAACATGCCTTGGAACATTTAGGCAAAATTTCTGAAAATAAGGTCCACGCTCGAGCGTAGCTTTCCTCGCTTGAGCGGACATGCAAAATGTGAAGGGTCGTTCGAGCGCACATTCCTTCGCTCGAGCGATCTGTAAAAGACATGAAACTTCTGGGAGCTTACAATTCACGCTCGAGCGGACTTTTGGTCGCTCGAGCGGAGTGCACGCACTCAGAGTGGTCGCTCGAGCGTGAACTCCCACGCTCGAGCGTAGATGCAAATTCTAGAATTTCCAAATTGCACCTTCAAGCTCAAAACTTGAATTCCAACCTTCAAAACACATCTCTTGGGCCCTAAAACTTGAGAAAACATAGTAAACTTGTAAAACATGAAGGACTTGGGATCATTTCATAAAATCATGGCCCAAGAGTTTGTTAAAAACTCACAATTTCAACTTAAAACATGATGAATGTTTATGAACACAACATGCATGAATTTTTCTTCTGTCAAACTTCTCAAAACATGATCAAACACCATAAAACAACTTGAAACTTGATGATTTCCCCAAATGAAGATGAATTTCAAACATGCAAGAGGGAATTCTTGGAAATCATGCTCAATTTGTAAGAAAATGTACATGCATGCATGAATTGGAACTCAAATCTTTATTCTAAGCTCAATATACACATCAAACTAAAAATCTTGAAGAAATTACGTGTTAAATGACTTAGCTACACAATCTAGAGGTTGTAATCTTACCTAGAGTCTTGAATTACTCTTGTTCTAGCACAATCTTTGATCAATTCAAGCTATAGCCTTCAATTTCTCTTTAATCTCTACCTTCCTCTCTCTAGAATTGTGCTCCCTCTCTCTCTAAAGTGTCTCACCAGATTTTTCCACTCAAGGGATAAAAGAAAATGAGTTCAAATGAGCTTATTAGGCATCTTATAAACCTGTGATGTAATAATACATGAACTAGAGCATTTGGTCCATCCAAACACGACTTAATGAATCAGACTGAATCAATTTTTAATGAAACTTTCCATATGGTTCTAAAAATTCCAAATAACATATCGGTGCAGTCAATTTCGGTTTCGGATGCCGATAAGGCTTTCAATTTACATATTAACGTGAAATTTCGAACAGATATTTCTATAAGTAACAGATAGTAAGCTAAATATCATGCAAATCACATAATAAACCCATAATTTATTTTATTCACTCATTAACATCATTAAATATGGATTAGTGGCTAATTACGAATATGGGTTGTTACAATATCACAATTGGTCAAAGTCAGTCTCCGGATTCGGAACCCCATCGGCGCCTGACATCTTTGGGCCGAAAAAGTCTCTGAATTTAGAGCGCCCTTCGTGGATGTCACGACTGGCCAGTCTCCGAATTCGGAGCCTCATCGGCGCATGACGCCTTTGGGCCGATAAAGCCTCCGTATTCGAGGCGCCCTATAAATGAGGGCTGAGACATCACAAATTCAAAAAAAAATAAAACATGCCGTATAAATGCAGGCTGAAACTTGTGAACGTTCAAAATAATTAAAAACACATGAGATAAAAAATGTACTATTATTCAATTAGCTGAAAATTGCGTGAATTTTTCATTAGAACGCCTACAATGTCTACTTTTATACGGCGTCTCCTTCATCATCACTCTTTTCAACTTCAAAAGCGAAAAAGGAGAAATGACTACGCTGGTACAGCGGTAGCGCCGAATCAAGACCCTTTGCTCGGAGAGCCTCCGTGGCCTGAAGTGCTTCGATCCAACCATGCCGAAAGCCCCGGTTCTCGCATCGGCAGACCTCCTCTGCAAGTTTCTCTTTGGTTTTGTCGATCCCAACCTTCCGGCCTAAATGGAAGCCTTGTTCATAACCCATGGTCCTCACATTTTCTACGCCAAACATGCTTGTCGTATCTCTGTCTGCGATGGCGTGACTTAACAGCCGTTGGGTCACCCTCTCCTCCACAATCGAGTTAGATTGACCCGCCGCATGCGGCTCGGTGGCTTGAGCCTTCCTAAGCTCCTTAAGCTCACGCTCGGCCTTCTCCGCATGAGCCTCCAAACTGCGGATTCGCTCGTCCTTCTTCTCTATTTCCCGTCGCACGGCGCGCAGGTGCATGCCGACTTCGTATGCGGTGTACAACCCTTCACCGCCCCATGGATACCTTCTCGAAATACTTCGAAATCTTGTCGTCCAACCATCGATTGCTGGACCTACGGTGGAAAGATCTGTCGAGCGAGCTCGACCGCTACACCTAGATTGTTAACAATGGAATCCGTCTCGGTTATCAGTTTATTCTCCACAAAAATTGTAAAACTCAATGGCCGTGGCGTCACGTCTGGCTCGTTCCTCGGTTGCGGTCGCAGGGAGCTTCCCCGTTGCTGTTTTTCTTTTCGGGGTGATCTGCTTCGACGACTTGGGGGCTAACATTTTTCCCGTTCCTTGGACGTCCTTCCTCTTGTGCATATAGGCTCGTTGCTATGATTCATTGCAATGTCTAGCTCAGCCAACGTTCGTCCTTCTCCTCTGCTATTGAAGAACAGTCTGTTTGACATTCGCACTTGCCCAAAGCTAGTTTAAATCGAGTCTAAATAAGAATAAGTGGAATCATTGGCGCGAACTCACTCCATTTAGTCTTAGTGTATGTAGTGCTCCCGAGGCGATGTCATTAATGCCAAACGCCAAAAGCCAGACGCCGATTGGATCATTCCATGAGCTAGTCCTATTCGGCTTTTGAAGCTCATGCACTAGCTGGGGCAATGGCAGATTTATTAATCTGGTCGGCTAGGTATCTAAACTTAATGCCGATCGATTTATGCTGCAGCCACTCCATGAGCTAGTCCTATTCGACTTTTGAAACTCATGCACTAGTTGGGGCAAGGATAGATTTATTAATCTGATCGGCCAGGTATCTAAACTTAATGCCGATCGATTTATTCCGCAGCCACTCCATGAGCTAGTCCTATTCGACTTTTGAAGCTCATGCACTAGCTGGGGCAAGGGCAGATTTATTAATCTGATCGGCCAGGTATCTAAACTTAATGCCGATCGATTTATGCCGCAGCCACTCCATGAGCTAATCCTATTCGACTTTTGAAGCTCATGCACTAGCTAGGGCAAGGGCAGATTTATTAAACTGATCGGCCAAGTATCTAAACTTAATGCCAATCGATTTATGTCGCAGCCTCTCCATGAGCTAGTACTAAACCGAAGCTCATGCACTTGGTATTGAAAACAAAACATTGTCATTTTACAATTGAAAGCAATACCATTCATCCATAACAAAATTTAGCACAAATAATAACAAAGTAAAAAGGAAATTTTCATTAGTAAATTGGGCAGAAATTTGTGGCCATTTTACATACGAAAACTACAAAGCAAAAGCTGTGACACTACATTCAAAATCCTAAAACAAAAGCTGTAACATTACATTCAAAATCCTAAAACAAAAATTACTGTCGCCCTTATCAATCCTCGGAGTCAGACTCCAGCGGCTCAATATCCACTTGCTCATATGGAATTGGCATAGCCAATGTCACATTAGCAGTAGCAAGGGCTTTGAGCCAGCCATGCTTGAATCCTTGATTCTCGAATTTGGGGACTTCTTTCACGTAATTGACAAGGGCAGCGCTTTGCCCAGCCTCATACGCCTTCTTAGCCTCAGAGTCGGCTACCTCTTTCGCCACCTTTGATTCTGCTAAGTCTGCCTCAAGTTTGGCGATCGCCTCTTGGGCTAACTTGAGCGCAGCTTCATTTGCACTCGCCCTCTACTCGGCAGCCAACCTGAGCTCGTCTACATTTCTGGCCCTCTCCATCTCAGCCTCGGCCTTGGCGCCTTTCATCTTCGCCCTCAAGGCTTCAAACTTGGCCCTGCTCCTTTGGCCTTCAACTTCCGTCTGCAAACGGCCAAGCTGTTCGACGGCGTCATGATGGCAACGACCCATCTCGGCTATCCTTCCGACCGCCTGCAAAATAGGAAATTAAAACCAAAACGGTATTTGCATAAAATAAAAAGATAGTCAAGATATATAACAAAAGAGCTGATTGAGCGGCTAATGCTATCGCAACCAGATCCGACTCCGCCCGAAAAGCCGCTTTGTCAGCCGACAGTGAGACAAACGTAGCCATGCTAAGCGCGACGGCAAGATCTTTAATGACCGAAGCATTAGAGGAGATCGGCATGTTTTTTATCTTCGGCTGAATGACAAAAGGCATGATCACATCTGACTCCTCTAAACGAGGTACTTTGTCGGCACGATTTTCTTCTGAGCCGGCCTCGACCTCGGCAAGACATTTCTCTACCCTTTGCTCGGCTTCTTGATCGGCCTTCTCGACCATAGCGGACTCGGCACTTTGGTTTTTTGCCACTTCCTCAGCAGGCAAGGGGGGCTGAGATTCGGCAATGGATAGGGAAGGCTGAGATTCGCGCGACAGTTTGCACTTCGGATTGAATGGCCTCTGCTCTTCGCCGCGTGGCCATCATTTCCGCGTTTACCTTCTTGGCGAGTTGTGTGAGGCTTAACCCAGCCATATCTTCAGGGTATGCACCGGGAAGATCCTCTAAACTGTTGAAAACGTCGTCAAATGGAAGGTCCCCACGGCCCGAAGTAGACGGAAGGTCAACTGAATTATGGTCGGCTTCCACAAAAGCCAACTTTAATGCCTCGTCTACTTCCGCTTCGAACTGATCTGACTCGGCGACCTCAGCTACTTCCGCCCGCTCCGAATCGGGTCCCTTAAAACTAACTTGCCGCAGGTTTTTGAAGTCAGTCAAAATAAGAGCGGTAAGAGACTCTTCACCTTTTGGAATTGGAATGTTTTCTGCCGCCGAGAAGGTGGTATAGGTCGGCTCGTAGCAAAGCAGAATGTGGGCTGCCCTGCCCTATTTTTGGAGACTTGGACGGCCAAAATAACTGAGCGCGACTTTGACTTCTGAAAGAACGGCGTCATTGGTTTGAAGTCAGGACTTTCTTCAAATCGTTTCCTGCACAAGCAAAACCATGAGGTCTCAGAAATGAAGCTTTATAAATATATAACAAAAAATATATATGCATATATAACAATGACAAACAGAAGAAGCTATACGGCCAGCTAGTTCACCCCTCCGTCTAGGAATAAGGTCGAGGCGATCCTCGCCTTCGCCAAATTCCGAGTTGCCTTGGACAATGACCATAACATCATCGATTCGCTTCCCAGAACTGGAAAGCATAGTCACTAGCTGATGGTCGGTGTCCTTGGCCCTAAGGAAATAACGTTCGTGCCAACCAGAAGACTTAGCCAAGGCATAACAATGCCGGAGAGCTGGGATGTCGAGGTTAATCCTAAGGCGACGGTTTAGCTTTATAATCCCCATTACGATTCTAAAAAAGTTGACATTGGGTTGGGATGGGATTAAACCCTAGTGGCAAAGCATAGCCCTAAGGAATGAGTGAAGGGGGAAACGGACTCCACCCTCTGCGATTGATAAGAGTGGGAAGACAATCGTAGATTCATCAGCCCTCTCCATATCGAGAGTGTCGTCTGTCACGAGCGACAAACGGACATCATCAGGGATAGAAAAATGACGTCGAAAGCCAGAAATTCGATCCGTAGAGAGTAGGTCTTTCAGATGCTTGCCATTTCGATCAGTTTAGAGGAGTGTGCTAAACTAAGGGGAAACTAGGAAAAAAGATTCAAAGCGGAGAAAGAGCAGGGAGGAAGGAGACTTACAAGAGACGAAGAAGACAATGGAGGACAAATAGAAGTTGCAGAGACGAGTCGGAAAGCAGTTCAAAAACTTTAAGCGTCCAAAATGTGTGTTCGAGAAGACGACAAGATTTTAAATCATAATAAATGGAGGTGTACGAAGAGGCGGGAAGTTGAAATGATAACCAAGAGGCGTGTGCTCTAACATCCGCGTTGAAATAAGGATAACCGCCGAATTTCGGCTCTGACTTTTCGAAGTTCAAAACCAAACACTCCAGTTAACTGCCATAAGTGGAGTGTTTGGGGGGGCAATTGTGGGGGTTGAGTACTGGTAGTCATGGAGAGGCCGAATAGTTGGACTTGGGTCGAAGCGTGTATACATTTCATTCAACCCCGTCCCTCGATTTAAATCTTGCCCCATTCGGCTTTATAGCTGATTGAATAAGGGGCCGAGCGAGAAGCGGTTTGCTGCAAACGAAGCCGAATAAGTAGTTATAAGGCAAATTGAAGGTGGGTCCAGTCCCAAGGCCCAAGGAAGAGAGTAATATAAATACAGGGTCGTCAGTCAGAGAAAGGTATGTGAGAACTATTATGCTTAACTTAGAATACAAGTAATCTTGAGTGTAGAGACTGACTTGCCCGTCAGAGTGCTAATTCCAGCACCCCCGACCGGCGTGTTTATTCTTTTTCAGGTGACTAGTAGAGGATCACGAGTGTCTCCTAGGATCAGAAGAGTATTTGCAAACCACTTCATCACAGCGGCGTTTTTTAAATAGCGTTTTTTTTAATATTTAGAGGCGTTTTAAAAAAGTCGCATATTTCTTTAGTTAAAACGACATCGTTTTGTAATAGAAGGCATTTAGAAATGTCTCCAAATGCGTTAGGCCTCACGTGCCTATTTTGAATCTGTGAATAATTGTTAAAGCCTTTGCATATTTCTTTGCTTGCTGAGCTATATTTTATTGAGTTTTGGTGTATTTTTGTATCTGATAATTTGTAGGACTAGAGTTCTGTGCAGTTTTGATGTATTTTGGTTCTTGTTTACTTCAGTAGTCTAGCCATTTTTCATTTTTGGCATGTTTGTATTGTTTAGCTTTGATTGATTTATATGTTTGATCAACTATTCCTTGGTCTAAACATAGACCTCATCACAGTTTGACAAACCACAAATTCAATCTAAACAAAACACTTCTACAAACATATATAGATATCGTTTACATTGGTCATGTAATTCTTGGTTTAGATTATCACATACAATGGTTTGTAGGTTTAGAATTTTTTGCAAAGTGTTAGATGAATTTGGTTTGTTTTTAGTTTCTTTGCTCTTATTTAGTGGTCTAACCATTTTTCATTTTGGCATGTTTGTATTGTTTCTCTTTTGATTGATGAAGAATTTATTTTCTAGTTTTCTATTTATTAATGCCAATGATGCAGAATGTAACTACCTATTGACTTTTTTCTTTGTTTCTTTGTTATCAGCTATGAAGGAGCGCTCATAGAACTCCCATGCAACCTAGATCTTTTAGATGATATTTCCTTTGTGAAGTTGGGCCTGCTGGGTGATATTTTCTTTGTGAACTCCCTAGCATTTCATCATTTTTATTGTTAAATTTTTATTTGCTTATTATTGTGCTAACCAAGATTGTAGAAAATTGATGTGAAATTTCTGTTAAAATCATATTTTTTTTGCTTGTCGTGTTGAATTTGTTATTTGACAGGTTTACAATATATGTGTGATAAGATATTTTTTCCTTTGGTTGTGTTTGTTGCTTGATTTTAGTTTAGAATAATTATGCAATATTTGCCTAAATTTACTCAATATATTGAAATAACAACAAACTTTTATCCATATTATTCCTATTTTGTAGCTTCATTACAGGTATTTTTTTAGTTAAATCTCAGAGAATTAGTACAATTTCAAAAAAAAAATATGAAGCTATAACGGAGTTTTCAAACGCTACTATAGTATAATGCTAAAGGTTATATTTTTAAAATAGAAAAGAGGTATCACGAAATTTTTAAAGCGTCATTAAAAATGATGTGATGTCATTGTATCGTTATGCAGTACATTTAGCGGCGTTTTCAAAAATACCGCCTATACTAATATAGCAACACTTTTAAAGCGCCATAAAGCTACAGTGACGACTACATCTTTGGCATTTGGTATTAAACATCACAAAAAAGAATTAACGGCGCTTTTGATAGCTATAGCGGCATTTTTTAAACACCTCTAAAACTAATTTCCAGCAGTGAAAGTGGCAAATAAAAAATGCTCAAGTTAAGATACAGAATGTTTGTACAAACTCCTGGTACAATTCGGATTAAATTCGCATCTAAACTCTCATAGAGCAAATAAAAATACAATTAGAGTTTTGTCCAATGAGATTGTCAATTATAAAAATCTAAAACTATTGATTATAATATGAAGCTTGGGTATTTTATTTGTTTTGGCAAGCCCATTGGTTAGTTAGAAACCTACATTCGAAAGGAAAGTTACTTAACGCTCAGACAAATTCCTCTCGGGTTATAGTCCAACTTAATAGATATAATAGAGTCTATCATTTTTAAATTTAAAAATTTGAGAGTTTCGTGTAAATTCGGCAATCCTTACATTAGTGACCTATATTAATGTAAATTATTCCCCACGCATGTCAACTTAAAAATTAAGGGTTTTATATTAGGCCTCCATAGGCCATCAGTGATTTTATTTAATCTGTAATGTGTTTCTACATTTTTTGGACAACATATATACTGTCCAATTCAACTATCATTGTAGGCTAGAAGCAAAAACAAAAAAGACCAAGATGTCACCTATACATGACAAACACCAAGATGATGTTATCTATATATATTATATAGTTTAAATTCATAATGTTTAAAGATATATATATATATATATATATGTTGAATTAGATAATGAACATAAATATTTTCATGGCATGATGATCACGTGCAGTGCCCAAATAAAAAAATTCCTCACAAATTAATGCATGCACTCAAGAGGCTAGCTTCACCCGCTTGCTTTTTATAATACCATATTATATGTTTGTCTTCTATATGCATATATATATATATATATATATATATTGTATAGTATATATATGGGACATCTGTATGTTTTGAATTGTCGAATTCTTATTGCTTTATGATTTTATTCGAAGGAATGGTGTTTCATGTGCAACCTCATACTCATTATCAAATACATGTGTGTATATATATATATATATATATGTACTTGAAGGATTGAATCTAGCTAGGAAAACAAAAAGAAGTGGACCCATCCAAGGCTTGTGCACTTTGGATGGTAGGTCTAGTGTTTTTGTATCATTCAAGGGAAAAATTAATGTGAACTTGGTGCAACTATGTTTTGGGTAAGAAATACTCTAGCAACACCAAAATTGATTAAATAAAATAAAAAAAATTGGACACAAAAAATATATGAAAGGATAATATTTTTCAAAAGTAAGTCACACCGCATGTAAGCTAGTCCAAACACCTGGTTAACAAAAAAGAGAAAACAATCAATTCATATGGATTTTATGTTTGATTTTTATATTCGTAGTATAACTCTTTAGGCATTTTCGGAAGCAGGGTTGGTGCTGTGCTTGTAAAGCACAACACTTTGTTGTGATGTCCATAGGGTCTTGTTCCGACCTCATGTCCATAATTCGAACTATTCATATTGTATGGTTCGTCAAGTAGATCATCCATGAAAATATCACATTAGTTAGTTATTTGTAGCCTCATAATAAAATTATATTTGTTTTTTAAAAAAATAAACGGATAGTATAATTTTGATAATTTATTTTAAAAACAATTAGGTTATGATCATTAGGTTACAGATGTCCGATGAACTTGATTTTTTTTTTTTTTTTTTTTATGAATGATATATTTTACGGATTCAATAATATGAACAATTCAAAATATCAAAGTAGGCTTGGGACACATCCTCACGGGACCTCATAGCGTGTGTTGTGCCTTAGGACACAATACACTCTATATCCAGCATTTTCATACTTTTAGTGCATTTTTTTAATATATTATTTTTGGAAATATGTTTTTGTAGATTTATTTGAGACTTTTGCCAAGAAAAAATTTAGCCAATTTAAAATAGTTTTATTTCCCAAAATTTTATTTTATTTTTCTTTTAATCACTCCTAGGGTTATTAGGATTATAACTTCTCCTTTTTTCTTTTTTTCTTTTTCTTTTTATTTTTTTTTGGTGGTAAATAGACTTGTAAGCCTTACGCCTAATTCCAGTTTTGGAATTGAATAAAATATTAAAGATATATAGACAATATATTCTTGATATTCTTAAAATCAACAGAGTTATTTAAAGAGGAAAAAAAAAAAAAAAAGAAGTTGGTGAGATATTGTTCCAATAAATTTTGCTTCTACATGCTTCTGTGCATCAGAACTATACTCTAATTTTATTTATTATTTCTTTAATCAAAATTTCAAGTATCGAACCTATGAAAAAGAAATTCATGCTACCCGATAAGATAATTAAAGAGTGGATGAAGCTAGTTAAGAAATTATTTATATATTATATATGCGATAACTTTATGTTTTTAAATGTCAAATTCTTATTGCTTTATGATTTTTGTATTTCATGTGTACCTCTTACTCATTATCAAATGTCACTTGCTACATATTTATATTTGAAGGATGGAATCTAGACAAAAAGAAGTGGACCCAACCATTAATCACATACAATGCTTGTGCACTTTGGAGATGATAGGTCTAGTGTTTTTATTATCATTTAAGGGACCAATTAATGTCTACTTGGTGCGGCTATGTTTTAGGCAAAAATAAGTCTCCTTTATTTTGTTCTTAATTAGAGAAGTTCAATTGCAAAAATCCAATCATGTGAGGTGAATTTGGGCACATAGATCTTTTGTCTTAAATCTTGGCATCTTTTAAAATACTTACAATTATTGGATTAAATTTTAAGATCTTTGTACTTGGATATTATTTCATTTATGAAGCATACAGATTTGAAGATAAAGAATTTTTAGCTGTGAATAAGAGTGTTCACAATACCTTTAACATACATAAAATGAAATGGTATTCCATAATTGTCATCCATTGCAAATTCTTATGAAATTTTTAAAAAGTAAAAGATGAGAAGATGAGAATTATCACTTCAATTTATTCCATACAGTGAAAGATTAATAAACAGTTCCTTATCAATTTTTATTTATTTATTTATTTATTTTAAATAAAAACGGAAGGCTAAATAAAAGGACAGCAATACTATCGCATGTTGCAAATAGGGGTGTGCGCGATGCGGTTCGGACAGTTTGAGAATAAAATTATAAATTGAATGGCGGGTTAGCGGATCAGCGGGATTGACAAATTACAGTTTCGGCAGTTTTTGGTGGATTGACAGATTGAAGAATATTCTAACTAATTATCATACATTTACATAATATATACCACTAATTTGTATAATATTTTTTAGATAGATAACACAAAGTAATTTTACCACTAATTTGTAATAAATTTTATATTTTAAATTTCTTTCACACTCATTTTTACATTAATATTCATTGAAATTTAAAAAATATATATGTATTAATTATAGCGGAGCGGAGCGATTTGATTGGTGGATTATAAATTTTAAAGTTTAGATCACAATTAGCAATTACAGTGGTATAAATTGATACGAATCAATACAATTTTAATAGATTGAACGATATTTTGCACAACCCTACTTACAAATTTTTAATGGAGGGAATTATAATAAGATTTTTATATAGAGATTCTAGAATGCAAATTCCTTACTCCCCAAAAGGGGGACTAGAAGGGGAAAAGCAAAGCAAAAAACAAAACAATTACTCTCTCTCTCTCTCTCTCACACGTGGCCCACCTAGAGATATCCTTTCTTCATAAACTAGAACTCCACCAGCAGTGACCAGCTCAGAGGTTCAATTCATCACTCTTCTCTGTCAGTTGATTACACTGATTACTCACCAACTTCAAATATGTTCATATTCAACATACAACTATTCATCAGTGTTCTTCATTCTCGTAATCACACGTGTATAAGAATGTTAGGAAGGAAGATAGTTTGGATTATTTAGGTTGTGTTTGAAGGGATTATTTAAGTCTCGTTTGGGAAGCGATTCGTTTAGTTAAAAAGTCATTAAAAAAATTAAAAAATCAACAATTCATACAAAAAAGTCAAAGATTATCTTTTCTCTCTATTTTTTGCATTTTTTTTGTAAAAAGTCAAAAAATCATCCCAAATATACTAGTTTTTTTTAGCTCATATTTTAACCAAATAGCTAAAAAGTTACTAAATTAACTTGTTCCTAAACCAGGTTTTAGATAAGAATTTAAGTAGGGAAAGAAAAAGTGAAAAAAAAAAAAAAAACGTAATCTCTATTTTATTTAGTACTTTTTACTTTTTACCTTATAAATATCGCATAATCTACTTATAATATGATATGGAATTCTTTCATTGTGGATGTGCTTTGTACGTTGGAATCTAAACGAATAAATTCTTGAATTCAACTGTTGGACTAAGTCATAGTGAATAGTATTAATAGGTTGGAATTTTGTGACGAGTAACATGATATCAGAAAACTTAGAGATGGCTTAAAAAACTTCAATTATTGAAGTATTTTTTTGGTTTTGAATTGGAGTTCGAAGAGACAAACCAATAAAATTAGAGGTGAGCATGGTTTGGATTGGACTGAATTTGGGTAAAATCTGAATCAATTCGTTATCTACGGTTCTTGAAATATTGGAACCAATTCAATCCGTTTAAATCATGGAACCAATCCGAACCAACCCATTTAAATACGGATTTGATCGGTTTAGGATTACGGATTCACATAATTAAATAACAAAATATATATATATATATATATAACACTTTAATTTCATAAAAATATAAACATAGCTTTATATTAGTTTCACAATAGCAATATGTTTTTCTATAGTAGTGACATACTGTTCTAGAATTTAAACAAGCATAAGAAAACTGGTTTCACTATAAGTATTTAAACCATTACAAATTAAAACTAAAAACTAACAAACAAAAGTAATAAAAGAAGATATTATACGGTTTTAGGTTTGAGTTTAGATTTTATATAAAATAAGAGAAGATATTATGGGGAATGATGTATAATAAAAATATAGACTATTTGTATACGGTCCGGATCGGTTCCAATCCGGAACCGTGGGGTTCAATCCGGAACCAATCTGTAGACTACGGATTTTTAATTCTTTAATCTAGAATCGAACCGCGAATTTAAAAAATCAATCCAAACCTATCAAATTGGACTGAACTGGATCAAATTACGAATTTTATGAATCCCTCCCTCAACCCTAAATAATATCAGTTATGAGTTGGGCCATAATAGAGAATATTTCTATATGGAGGTTGAGTCACATGTCTAACATTCTACGTATATGTTTTTTTTTGCAAGTTAAAGATAAACACAATCTTAAATGAAAAAAAATTACCTTAAAACTTCTTAGGAAAAAAAGTTCATTTAAACATAAACAATTCAAAATATAAAATGGTATTTTCATTGTGGTAATTGCATCTAATGCAAGTGAAATGTATGACTTGGGTTGAGATACACTTTTATTTGCTTCGACTTACACCTCAATAAAAATACAATTAGTCTAAATTATTCTCATTTAATTATAATTTCTCCAAATTTCCACAACATTGAATTCATTGCTTAAATGATAATCCTCAAATCTTTCCTTTTTGACAATAGAGTTGTAGAGTTTATAGGTTAGTGAAGTGTCACTCTTACCACCAACACGATACAAAAACTAGATATCACAATCAATCAAGTACTACAGTGAAAGTCGTTTAGTTGCTCCTACTCCAAATTTCAACAACACATGTCATATAACAAGTCAAATATACTGTTGATTTGAGTGATTTTGATCTTCAATAATTTGTAATATTAATTTAGTTCTTAAATGTATAAATTGTGTGTTTAAATGGTCCATTTGACCTTTCATATCCATATTTGCTAATTAAAGGCGGGATATTTTGTGTCCAAATTAACATATCATCTAAAAAAGATAAGAATAAAAAGTTGCAGTTGGTCAGATCTTTATTTTTATTTTTTTGGTCCAAAATGCAACTACTTACGTCAATTAATTTAGATCTTAGTATTTTTTTTTTTTTGTTAGTATTTGGAATCATTTAAACACAGATATTGTATATTCTGACGCTGTGTTTGGTTGGGGGATTTGGGAAAGGAAATGGAAAGGGAAATGGAAATGAAAGGAAAAGGAGAAAGAATTAATAGAATTCCAAATCCCAACTATGTTTGGTTGTGTTGGTTATAAAATAGAATTGATGTCCTAAAAGGTATCCTATTTCTTTATTTATTTCTCACCCCCTTTCTTTTCCCATATATTTTTTATTATAACCAAACATAAATAGGATTACATTTCTCATTCCTTTTCCAAATCCCACCTCAAAAACTCCAACCAAACACAGCATGAGTGTTTGAGAAATTACTATTTTAATAGACTATTTTAGTAAGTTAAAATTTTAGTGTTTGAGAAGATAATTGAAATTGAATTTTTTTGTAGTTGGATGTGATGTTTGTAAGAGAAAAAATGAAATAATTATGAGTTTGATATGACATTTTATTTTATTAACTATTTTAAGCTATTTTGTCTTTTAATATTATTTTAGCCAAAAAAACTAAAAAACCTTCTTCCCAAATATAGACTAAAATTGACACAATCAAATGTTAAGAGTTAAAATGACACAAAATATATATTTTAGCAGCAAATGAAATATTCAAACTTCCAAAAAATTATCAGAGGGACCCGTAACTGATTCGAAATTTAATTACAAGAGAGGTAGGTGCATGTGAAACCCACCTTCTTTAAAGAGATAGTCAATTTTTCATCAAATCTAGTGTCGATAAAACAATTATAGTGGAGATGTTACTGGTTCAATCGATAATATATGTGCAACTTGAATGTTTAAATTTATTAATTTGATTTATTATTATTAGGATAAATTATAAATACATTCTTGAGATTTAATTAAAATACAAATCGTCTCTTGTGATTTTGAAAATTACATTTTATCCCCTGAGGTATTTAATTTCATTACAAATCGCCTATTTTATTAATAAATTATCAAGTTAATTAATAGATTTTAATGATCTTAGAAATATATTTTAATTAATAATTTAGGTAATTTTATTATTATATAGGAGAACAATTATGAATTTTATTTTTTTAGTTAATCCTGTTAAATAAAAAATGGGAGCTTTTTTGATAAGTCCTCTTTCTAAGAGTTTTATTCCATCTAATCCACATTCTTTTTTACTATTCCATTAGATCTTATTTGAGATAAGAAGACTAAAACACCCCCAATCTCTTATGCCTCCTATTAATGTTAACTGTTATTATGTTTTGGTAGTTCTCATATATCAGGATGTTAACTGTCGTTATATTCATATTAATTTGAAATGAATTTTCGTCATTGTGTTGTCAATTATATGATGTAAATATTCACATCATGTAATTGAAATGAATATTCATATTATTATATTTACATTAATTTAAAATAAATGTTTCTCATTGTGTTGTCAATTACATGATGTGAATATTCATATTAAAACATACGAATGTGAACGTTCACATCACTGCATGTTATGCATAAGAATGTGTTGTCAATTAAAAATATAAAATGTTGTGAACATTCACATCACTACATTAGATGAAAGAATTTTTTGGAAAGGTGTTGTGAACGTTCACATCAGATAAGAGAGAATGTTCACATTATTTTTAATGTGTTGTCAATTAAAAATAAGAAGACTCACATGTTGTGAACGTTCACATCACTACATTAGATGAGAGATAATTTTTCGAAAAGGTGTCGTGAACGCTCACATCAAATGAGAGAAAATGTTCACATTATTTTTAATGTGTTGTCAATTAAAAGTATATTCACATCAGATGAGAGAGAATGTTCACATTATTTTTAATGTGTCGTCAATTAAAAATATATTAACATTATATAATAATATAAAATAATAATATCAATGTTATTTAATTTGTGTATGAAATTTCTTATGTCTTGGTCATTTCCCTTCTCTTTCTACATTAAATATCAATATTAAATATAAGGGTATATGAGTTTAAGAAAATAATATAAATTAAGAAAAAAGACTTTATGGAACAATAGTAAAAATACAAGTGACTAAGTGGGTTAAAAAAAATTTTCATGGACTTCTTGAGTTAGAATACTTCTAAATAGGATTTATCAATAAAAATTTCATAAAAAATACTAACAAGAGGGTATTTATAATGTTTCAAATTACAAAGAACAATCTATATTTTAAGTAAATTTTAAAGGGTATATTTGTAATTTATCCTTATTATTATTAATATAACAAGGAATTCTTGACCTCAATCCAATAAAACCCTAACGAATTGGAAGTTAAACCATGGTAATTACATGAATTCCTGATGTCAACACCCTACCAACCTAGAGTTCATTTCAGTGTAAGAATTTAGATTCTCTTGTAAAATTTTGACTAAGTGATATTTTGGGAAGATGATAAAAAAATTAGTTTTTTTTTTTACTTTTTTGGTTTTTTTGTGTAAAAAAATAGAAATATGATATGACTCAAACAAGTCAAAAAACTAACAAAAGATAAAAAGCTAATGTTCCCAAATTGCTCCTAACAAATAGTATTACTTTAAGGTCTCGTTTGGAAACATATTATTTTAGTAATTTTTTTTAAATTTTTTATTACAATATAAGTTTAAAAAATTAGTGGCTCCGTTTGGTAGAACTTTGTAACTATGATTTGAGAATATGAGTTGTATTTTAAGTTTGTGTGTTTTAGAATTATGATTTGAGTGTAGAAAATTTGTTTGGTTATGGTTTTTGAATAAAGTGTTGAATTGAGTGTGGAATTGAGTGTAGAATTGAGTTTTGAAAGTTTGATTTGACATGTGAAGTAAGAAAATTTGTTTGGTTATGAGTTTTGAAAAGAGTTTTCAAAACTTAATTCAAATTGTTATAACTCATAACAAAACACATTACTTTCACATTATTGAAAATTTTGATCAACACTCGTAACCAAACTCTTTTTAAAATTCAATTAAAAAAATTTATTATTAACAAAAAATAACATTAATCAATTTTTTAATTGAAAATACTACAAAGGAAATAATTTTTTTTCAAAATAAATATTCAAAAAATTTAAATCATAAATATTTAAATAATTTAAATAATCTAAAAAATTTAATAAGTAAAAAATTAAAATAAATATTCAAAAATTTAAAATCGTGAAAATTAAAATAATTAAAATATTTAAAAAATTAAAATAATTTAAAATTTTAATATTTTAAATTTAAAAACAACTCTACACTCAAATCGTAACCAAACACATAAAATAAAACTCAATTAAAAAATTATTTTTAAAACTCATAACCAAACACATAACTCGAAACTCCATATTACTTTCACAACTCTACACACTCAAATCGTAACCAAATACATAACAAAAAAATTAAAATATTTAAAAATATTTTTATGAAATAGAGTTTGAATTTATTTTTATAAAATATTTTAAGATTTTAAAAATTAAAATCGTAATATTTAAAAATATTCAAAAAATTAAAAAATTAAAAAAATTGTAACATATTTAAATATTAAAATATTTAAAATCTTAACAAAATTAAAATATTTTTAAAATATTGATTTGAATGGAGTTTTGAAAAGAGTTTTGAATTATGTGTTTGGTTATGAGTTTTGAAAAGTAATGATTATGTTTTGAATTGAGTTTTGAAAAATGAGTGTAGAATTATAATTTGAAAACCCTAAACAAACACCACACTCAAAAGTGAGTGTGGAACTAGATTTTGAAAACTCCACCAAACGGAGCCAGTATGTTTCTAATGATTTTTTAATTTTTTACAATAAGATGTGTAAAAAGTAAAGTGAAAAGAAAATTTTTAACTTTTTAATATAAATTTTTTTTAATTTTTATTAGTGAATTTTTAACTTTTAAGTTAAAATAATAAGTTATCAAATGAGACCTAAGTATTTTTATTATTTATTAACTTATCTTTAATAATAATTTCAATAATTATTTATACCATTGAAATTTGTAACTTATTAAGACGAGTTTTTGGCTTATTTTAAAAAGTAGATTAAAAATTAATTTTTTAATTTTTTTAACTTCTTTTAAAATAGCATGTAAAAAAAATAAATAAATAATATGATAAAAAATTTTAAGGTGCCGTTTGGTAACACTTACGTTTTCAGTTTTCTGTTTATATTTACAAAAATTTTAAAAACTCAAATAAAAACTTGTTTGGTAAAATTTTTGATTCATAAATCAGTGGTCTCAGTTTATAAATTTGGCCAAAAAATGAAAACACAAAAAATGTGTTTCCATTTTGAGTTTTCAGTTTTTTTTTTTTTTTATCACCCAACATTAGCCACTACCCGCCACCATTTTCCACCACCGTCTTCCGCCACCACCACCCTCCACCACCACCTGCCACCACCACTCACCACCCACCTGCTACCACCAGCCACCACCCGCCACCACCAGCCACCCCTCGCCGCCACCACCACCCACCCCTCGCCACCACCACCACCACCACCCACCTGTCATCCACCCGCCACCATCCACCACCGGCCACTACCATTCACCGCCCGCCACCACCACCCGCCACTTACTTGCCACCACCACTCACCACCCACCTGCCACCACCATTCACTACCTGCCACTACCACCCACCCACCACCACCAGCCACCTGCCACTCATCCGCCACCACCACCCACCACCACCACCACTATCACCCACCACCCACCCGCTACCCACCTGCCATCACCACCCACCACCACCACCACCCACTCGCTACCACTTACCACCCGCCACCGTCATCCATCCACCCACCACCACCACCATCCGCCACCCACCTGCCACCGCCACCCATACCCATACCCACACCCACCACCCACTACCACCACCACCACCACCACCACCACCCACTCGCTACCACTTACCACCTGCCACCGTCACCCACCCACCCACCGCCACCCGCCACCCACCACCACCACCCACTCGCTACCACCTATCACCGCCACCGTCACCCACCCATCCACCACCACCACCACTACCCGCCATCCGCCACCCACTTGCTACCACCACTCACCACCCGCCGCCGCCGCCCACTCGCTACCACCCATCACGCGCCACTGTCACCCAGCCACCCACCCACCCACTATCACCACCCACCCGCCACCACCCACTACCACCCGCCATCCGCCACTCACCTGTCACCACTACCACCACCACCACCACCACCACCCAATCGCTACCACGCACCACCCGCCACCGTCACCCACCCACCCACCACCACCACCCGCCATCGGCCACTCACCACCCACCACCCGCAACCTACTCGCCACCCATCAGCACCCGCCATCCGCCACCCACCTGCCACCACCACCCACCACCCGCCACCACCACCTCCTACTCACTACCACCCGCCACCGTCACCCACCCATCCACCGCCACCACCCACCACCACCAGCTACGCACCACCCACCGTCACCACTTTCCACCATCGTCTTCCGCCGCCACTTGTCACCACTTGCCATTTCTCACTCTTTTTTATATTTTTAAAATTTTTTAAACATTTTGTCAATTACCAAACTCGTTTGTAGTTTATGTTTTTCTAAAAATAAACAAAAAATAAACAAAAATCAATTTATAAATTTTTTGTAAATATAAACTGAAAACGTAAGTGTTGCCAAACAGACCCTAAAAAATTGCTTTCAGTCTCTTTTCCCAAAAGGGCCACTGTTTGTGAAAATGAATCCACGAGTGAGAGAGCGGAGCGAACCCTCACTTGGCTTCTCTTCATTGTCAAAAGATAGCCCCGGGTTTTCAGGATTGATCTGATCGATGCCGTTGACGTTTTCAACTGCCAATGGACGGTGGACACCCGTACATACATCTCTGTCTATATATATATTTATATATTTGGTATTCATTAAAAAAAATTAAAAAATCAAAAAGTCAATATTCTACTTCACTCATATTATTTTATTTAAATCACATCATTTCTCTACCACATTACTTTAAATCTAACTTATATTTCATAAAAAGTAAAAAAAATACACTTATTTAAAACATTCCAAACAAACCCTAAAAATCAATTGTTAAATATTAGATTAAAAAATAAAAATATAATTATATTTTATTATTTTTTTTTAAATTTATATTTACATTTATAATCTAAACACAATCTTAATTTTCGCTCTCACTCTTATATATTTATTAATATTATATTATAATTTTCGCTCTCACTCTTATATATTTATTAATATTATATTATAATTAGTCTCTTCTACTCTTAAATTCTTCTCGTTCTTATTTCTTTTACATGTGAAGCGGCTTTGACCCAAACATTTGCTTTTCCTTTCTTCTCACCATTTTTTTTGACCTCCCAAAGCATGCGTATTTCCAAATTCTACAGGTATATACTCGCACAAAAATGTTAAAAATCTTAAAAATTGTATCAAATATTTTATATGAATGTAGAACTTACATGGTGTAGGTCTTACACCCATATAAAATATTTGATAAAATTTTTATACTTATATGAGTTAAGTATAAGAATTTTATGATTTGCTTTGCTACATTGGTGTATATCTCATTTATTCAGAAAAATTATTTGAAATGTATGATGTAGATTTAAAATTAATGCACCATGGGTCACTTTGAAAATGAATTTGAATTATGTATTTCAAATTTTATGCACTTCTTTTAGTATTTTTGCTATATACATAGTGTTGTTCGATTCGAAGTAAGATATAAGACATATGGACTAAAAGTTTGTTTAGAAATTGACTTTTTTGTAATAAGATAATGTGAAAAAATCAATATGCATGAGAAAGGCTTTTTGATTTTTTTTTCATGAAAAATGTACAAAAAATAAAATGAATGGGATTAAATCTTTAATTTTTTTTCATTTAAATCAAGAATTTATTAACTTTTTGATTAAAATATACAATTCCTAAACGACCCCCAAAACATAAGTTCCACCATTGGACATGAATCATATTTAACATTATTTTGAAGTAAAATAATGACTTATATTAACCCAGTGGTGGGGAAAAAATGGGACTAACTGATGAATACAACAAACAAGGTAGAATGATGTGGTTGTATTGGGGATTATTATTTTAAAATAAAGTGTTCATTTAAATGATATTTAATTATAAAAATGTTATTGTCATATTATTTTAGTGATAAATTTGTATATAAATTTTTGTATGACTAACATTTTCCTTGCATAAAACAGACTTTTCTCAGGTGAAACTATGTAAACTAAGTAGTACCAAGCCCCTAAATGTTATCCTTTAATACACTGTGCACTCGGTTACATTTTTGGTCCTCAATACTTCAATTATGTTAGTTCATTTCCTAATTCATTCAATTTGTATTTAAATAGTCCACACTGCAATTTCCATCCGTTTTTTCCCCCTCTAAATTGGACTATAATACCGGCACGTTTGGTACTATGGAATGGGCTGAAATGGAATACCTATTCTAATTTTGTATTCCTTTTCTCTTGTTTGATATGTTTTATTTAAGTGGGAATAATTATTCCATGAGAATGCCCATTCCAACAAAAATTGAGAATACCTATACCATATGGGAAGCTAAGAAATAGCTATTCCATTCCAACATAGAATCATCATAAAATAAAATAACAATCTCTCTCATAAAAATAAAAAACAAAACGATACTTTTAGGGAAAAAGAATTCTTCTTCTCTCTTTTCAATCTCTCTCTATGAATACTCTCACGTACTAAACAATCACCCATAGACGACTCTATTATTATTCTTTTATCAGGTTCAATATATATATATGTATATATATTTTAAATTATGTTTTAATTTATTTAGATGTTAGTTGTAAGGCATATATATATATGTATATATATATTCATTGTATAATATATATATATATATATATGTATCACGTTTTTTTTTTTTTTTTTATATGTAGTTTGTTTGTATTTTTTTCTCTCCTTTTCTTGATTTAAATTTTGTTTCACATACACAAGATTGAGTGATTTGTATCATTCATTTTATGTTTTTTTTTTCATGTGAACTAATTTGAAATTTTAATTTTTATTCCATACATAAACACTGCACAAGTGATTGTTATTTTTTGTTGACAAATTAAAAAATTTCTGCCTAAAAACATTACTGATATTTTTTTTTGAAAGTGTATGTACTTACTACAAGAAGAAATATAAAAGGAAAGATACAAAACATCAAAACATCAATAATAAATTGACATAATGAATGGGCTATTGTTAGGTATAGTATATTTAAATTTTATCATTGTGTAATATTGATCAGTGGTGGTCCAATCATCTTTGCGGTATTAATGAATATTTGTTCATATTAATGAATTTTTTACAATTTATTTATTTTTTAAATTTAATATGATTATACAATATTTAATCTAGTAGTTATTAGTTTCTTAATCATTCTATTCCATTTCATTTTACTTAACAAACCAAATATGAGAATGGAAATGGGAATGGTCATTCTATTCCCACATCATTTTACTATGTCAACCAAACAGTAAAATGAGAATGAGCATTCCATTCAATTCTACCATGCATCCCATTTCCACTATCATTCTATTCCCACTTTATTTCATTCTATCGTGTCTGTTAATGTACACTAAACCTAACCCACTAACCTAACCCACTACATTCACTCCACTAAACCTAACACACTTACCATCTCCACTACCACCCACCACCTCCACTACCATCCACTACCACCACTCACTTACCTCACAACTCTCCTATATAATAGCTTGTAACATACAAATCAACAACACAACAATCTTGTAAGCATACATCAATCAATATTACATGTATTTTAACATGGTATCAGAGCAAGGTTAAGAATCTAATTATTCTGCTTCACCGGCGGGCGGCATCCTCGCCTTGGCCGCCCGCCGGACCTCTACACATACATTCACTCCGCTGCCACAAATTATTTGATCTTCTTGTTGCTGTTGCTAACAAATTCCATGGCAGAACTTCACCTTCAAGATCAGAGCATCATCACCATCATCCATCTTGAACAACCCCGGGGTCGGACCTCCGATCTCACCCAAATCCCGTCTCTTTACATCCATTTGGGGCAGTCCTACTCTGTACTGGTTACTGCCGATCAGCCTGCACAGGACTACTACATGGTTGTCTCAACACGTTTCACCTCCCCAGTGCTCTCGGCAACATCTATCTTTCATTACAGTAACTCAGCAGGAAGCGTTTCCGGTCCTCCCCCTGGTGGACCGACAACTCAGATTGATTGGTCACTTAACCAGTCACGATCTGTTAGGCAAAATCTAACAGCAAGTGGACCAAGACCTAATCCTCAAGGCTCATACCATTACGGGATGATCAACACTACCCGGACAATCAGACTTGCAAACTCTGCTCCAATCATCACTGACAAGCAGAGATATGCTGTCAATAGCGTGTCGTTCATCCCAGCAGACACGCCTCTTAAACTTGCTGACTACTTTAAGATTTCGGGGGTCTTCTCCCTTGCAAGCATCTCAGATAACCCAACTGGTGGTAGCAGCAGAGGCCGTAGGCAAAGAAGAGGAGAGGATGTGATTCATCCCCTCAAGGTTTCTCTTGAGGACCTTTACAATGGGACATCCAAGAAGCTTTGCCCGACATGCACAATTGGAACAGCAAAACCAAGTCCCACTCACAGATTCACACATTTCAAATCATTATTTTATGTTTTATCTTTTCTTTTTATCATTACACCATTGCTCCCAACATCCTAATGGTGCATTGGGTTCGTTAGACTACAAGAAAGAAGAAAGGCATGCTCTGGCAATTAAATCTCGTGAAGCTGCCCCATGCCTTCTCTCTCTCATCTTTTCCCCTTTCCAACCCACCATTCTGTTTTTTTTTAATCACCCCACTCTCTCTCCTCCCTTTGCATCCACCGCCCAAAATTCCCTTTTCCCCACTTCCTTTATTTTATATATATATATATATATATATATATATATCTCTCTTTTTATTAAAAAAAAAAAAAAAAAAAAAAAAAAAAACATCTCTCCTCATCAAAAGAGACCACGTCCACACCAATAGCACGGGCTCTATCCGCTAGGGCATATGGATCATGCGAAATTACATGCATACCAAGGCCTTTTGCACACCAATCATATTTTATTCATAGTCGGGGATCAATCCCGATCAGAATTTTACAGCAAACAAAAAAAAAAAAAAAAAAAAAAAAACCCACAACAACGGCTTTGTTTCTGCAGACGGCCACACACCGACATCCCTTCTCTACTCTGCCGCCGGTCTCTTCTTCTTGCCTCCGTCTTGGACAGTCCTTGACGGTGTTGCCTCCGGATTTCCCACGCCACCGAGCACATTTACTCCCTGCTCCTCCACTGCAACATATGGCGGCCCTCCAAATCGGAACATCACGGTGGCCTTCCGCTTCAGCTCCTTGTTTTCTGCCCTTAGCACGCTTATCTCTGCTCGCGCATCCTTATACATGCGTTGGAGCAGAGCCAGCTGGGAGTTTAATTGCTGCACCTCATTTGTCCTACTCTGCAGCCGGTGCGACAAGTTTGTGACCGCCGTCATGGACTCCACACATGCTTTCAAAGTATACTGATTCGCCTCCACATCCGTTTGCACTGCCATTTTTTGCTCCACCGACTGCATCGGAAAGTTCAACGGAGCAAACCCAGTGGTGTTTGGTTGGGGTTCACGGGACACCGCACCCGTTATCTCTCTTGTTGACTCGTTGAGATCGGGAAAGAGCGTAAGCAGACCACGGGACGAAGAGGCCATTTTCTGGGCAACAGAGTATTACAGAATATCTCTCGCCACAGAGTGTTACAGACTCTCTCTCTCAGCACAACGAAGATTTTTTCAGAGGTTTCTCTCAGTTTCTTGCCTCAGCCTCTGCCTCGGCCTCGGCCTCCGTCTTGGTTAAATAGCCGAGGCAGCCACGCGCATCGCGCGCCTCTTGATGCCAGACAAACGGGCACGCCAGCCAAGGCACTCACGTGCCTCGCCATCATCTCTGGCACGCCTTTTGATACATCGGGCACGCCTTTTGATGGCACGCGTTTTGACAGATTGGGCACACCTTTTGAGGGCACGACTTTTGAGGGCTCGATATCTACATCCATATTTTTTGGGCAGCCTATATACACACTCACACAGTGTCTTCTACACCGGTCAGCTTTATCAATCCCTTTGTTTCAACCTCAAATAGGTTTCTATCTTCACACCTATTTGAGTTTGAGGGGGGGTTATACACAGTATCATGTATAAGTCGCTCATGGCGCACTGTGCACCACCACAACCTCTGCTACATCGGTCCGACATGACCCCGTAAACTGTCTTCTACAACGGTCCGACATGACCCCGTAAACTGTTCCGACATTGATTCCGGTCAGCTTCTACATCGGTCCGACATGACCCCGTAAACTGTCTTCTACGCCGGTCCAACATGACCCCATAAAGTGTCTTCTACAACGGTCTGACACGACCACACAGTGTCTGCTACAACGGTCCGACATGACCCCGTAAACTGTCTTCTACAACGGTCCGACATGACCCCGTAAACTGTCCTGCTACAACGGTCCGACATGACCCCGTAAACTGTTCTGCTACAACGGTCCAACATGACCCCATAAACTGTCTTCTACAACGGTCTGACACGACCACACAGTGTCTGCTACATCGGTCCGACATGACCCCGTAAACTGTCTGCTACAACGGTCCGACACGACCATACCGTGTCTTCTACAACGGTCCGACACGACCATACCGTGTCTTCTACAACGGTCTGACACGACCATACCGTGTCTCCTATCCTGTTTTATTTTATTTATCAGTTTATTTTTCTGTTTTGTTACTCTCTTCAAACTCAAGTTGGTTAGTTCCTATCCTCCTTGAGTTTGAGGGGGGCTGTTAATGTACACTAAACCTAACCCACTAACCTAACCCACTACATTCACTCCACTAAACCTAACACACTTACCATCTCCACTACCACCCACCACCTCCACTACCATCCACTACCACCACTCACTTACCTCACAACTCTCCTATATAATAGCTTGTAACATACAAATCAACAACACAACAATCTTGTAAGCATACATCAATCAATATTACATGTATTTTAACAGTGTCAAACGTACTTATTTCTATTTTAAAAATTAAATTAAAACGGCATTATAGGCCACTTAAAGACAATCTGAGTAATGACCAATTAAACTAAGTCGAGTTCAAATTACACAATCAAATTGTTAATGACCAAAATGACATTGAACTCATATTTTAAAAATCAATTGCGTATTTAACCTAAGTTGAGTTCAAACTACACAATCGAATTATTTATAACCAGAATGAAAACGAACTCATATTTTGAAAACCAACTGCGTATTTAACCTAATTTATTAATATTAATATTATTATTATTATTATCCCATGACATAGTTTATCCGGAAAGTAATAAAGAGCCGCCAAAGAAACCTATAAAAAACAAGATGAGCAGACCAGTGTTTCGTCTGTTAAGGGCACGCTTCTAATTTAAAGTATATATAGTTTATTCATTAAAGTATAAATATGGTGCTAAGTCTTTGCCCAAGTCTTTGCCAATACATATTTAAGAATACGTGACAATGTTGGTTTCTAACTCTGCACTGCACTTGATGTATTTTCTGCATATTCAATAATACAGACTTCTTTTTTTCCTTTTTCTTTTTTTTAAAAATTTATAATCTATCTATACTATTTATATAAGTAAATCTAGTGGAAACTTACAAACTCTCAATCATTTAATCCTAATTTCTCATAATTTAGTGAGATAAAAAAAAATGAGGTGGCACTTCTTCCTCTCTCACCCAATTTTTTCTAGCCAAAATAGGGGAGAGAAAAAAATCCACATAAAATATATAAGAAAAAATATATATTTATCACTTTACATAAATCAAAAATTTTAAAACTCTCTTATCACCTCTTTCACTTATCTCAGTTTGATGAAATGGTTGTTTCATTCTCATTTTGATATCAAATTGGTGAAACTATTGGAGCTTGAAAAAGTCACTTTTTCATCAAATTTCAAATCTGATGCATGGTTTGATGCATCATTGGAGATGGTTTTAGAAATCAAGTTTATTATTTAAAAAAAAAAATAGATCAATTGCATGATAATAACATTTTCTGAATATTTATTTTGAATTATTGGCTTTACCTATGAAATTTGAGAAGATGATCTCTATACATTATAATTATAATTTTGTGACCTAAGTTACAACTTAATGTGTTATTAAAAAATTTACACATTATTAAATCAGCCCCGTGGTTTACCAAGATTGAACAACATTTGATTAGGATGAGCCTGTTGTTGACCCACAGGACACGGCTTAGTTTAAATGATATTTGATTTGATTGTTCAATGTACCCATGTGTAGGACTCCCTCCCTTCACCATCCTTATCTGAAAGAGGAGTTCACATTGGAGTGCACTGCGTTTTCAACATGTGCATTGATAGTTCCTGTATTATGTGGTGTTATCACAAAATAATTAAATAAGCTTACGAAGCATTATTGTAATCTTTACCTTAAACTAAAACTATTCATTAAATAATTACCGCTATGTGATATCACGGTCATACTTAGCTTACATGACCCCGTTGCTAAATCACATTAATGAAATTCAGATGACTAGGTCCGTTTTGAAAAAAGTTATTGAACATAAGGTTCAATTGCCTAGTTTGTATGGACAAGATAAATATTAAGGAAATGTGCATTTTGATGGAGCATTGGCAAAAAAATTATATTTTTATAGTGGTACCGAAAACAACAGAAAATAGTGTTAAAGCATTTCCTTTCTATCATTTCTGTTCATTACAGAGTATGGAACTGCTATTGCTTTTGAGTATAGCACGGGTGTTAAGCACAGATCTGAGGTCACAAGCAGGTCCAAATTTGCCTACCCAAGCTTTAGCTCTCACAAAACCTTAAAGTTTATGCTAATGTTCCCGCCCCCATGTTGCTCTTAAGGCTCCTCGGGGCAAACTCTCATGTGTGCATGATGTAAATCTATTCATGTGCTTCATGAATGACCTTGTGTGCATGATTCAAATCCCCTCCTTTACATGATTGTAATGGAGGATTTCCATTATATCATTTAAGAGTTGTGAATTAATCAAGAAAAATTATCATTATTATGATAAAAGAATAATATGTTCATTATATCATTATTATGCCTCGTTTGGGAAGCGACCGGTTTAGTCAAAAAGTTACTAAAAAAGTCAAAAAGCTAACAACCCATACTAAAAAGTCAAAGATTCTCTTTTCTCGCTACTTTTTACATATTTTTTCATAAAAAGCCAAAAAGTTATCCCAAACATACTAATTTTTTTTAGCTCATATTTTAACCAAATAGTCAAAAAGTTACTAAATTAGCCTGTTCCCAAACAAGGCTTTAGTTTTAGGGACCAAATTCTTTTTGCTCCTAAAAGTGAAAAGTTTGTTATAGAAAATATTAAGAAACTAATTTTAGTCGTCACAGAAAAATCATCTTGAAAAGTATTTTTAAAAAAAAACACTTTTAATGACAAAATATTAAAAATGTCGCTAATGTTTTAGGGACAAAAAAATTCCATGCTAAAAGATGTATTTTTTGAGAAATTTTAAACTCAAAAAAATAATAATTCATTGCTAAATGTTCAATTTTATTACTAAAAATACAACAATAACAATTTTGACAATTAAGATATTTAGTTTTTAAAAAGTGATTTCATCTCGAAATTTGTCTCTAAAACTTTAATTTATTATAATGGCGACACAAAATTTTGTCATACATTACAATCACATCATACATAGAGACCTTTTTTGCTGTTTAGGAAGGAAAATCCAAACAATGAGATTACAGGGATCTCTTAGTTAACCGTCCATAGTTACGTTTTAATGTTGCAAATAAGACTATGTAACTTTCGAATGTCATTCATTGAAGACTAATATCAATGAACAAATATCTATAGGATATTTGAGTAATAATACCAAATTTTAAAGAATATTGAGTTTTTCTACCCTTTTGTTCCTATGTTTCTGATATTGATTTGGAATCCAACAGAATTATAGAAAAGTCATAAGTATTTTAGGTCATGTTTGTTTGGGTAGATATGAGTTTAGGATTGGATTAATAGTCCAATAAAATTATTAATTCGATATTTGGTTAAACAATTATGGTGTGTTTGTTTTGAAGGATTAGGGGGTGAGATTGTTTGTTTCATTTTTTTGCTCCGGACTATTAGTCCCACAAATATGGGACTATCCTATCTCATGGGGAGATGGAATAGAAACTATAGGATTGGTATTCCATGGAATTATTTTGTGAAATGTTCATTTTATCTTTCATGCTATTACTTAGCAAACAATTAGAAAAGGATAAAATAGTCTTTTGAACATTTATAAATTATTTTTTTAGTGTTGTTAATTTAAAATTATATATTAAATAAAAAATTTTAATTATAAATTATAAATTATAAATTTAATTTAATTAAAAATAATAAATTATAAATTATGCACTTATAAATTAAATTTTTTTAGTGTTGTTAAAAAATTAAATTTACATATTAAATTAAATTATTTTTTAGTGTTGTTAATTTAAAATTATATATTAAATAAAAATATAAATTATAAATTAAATTTATTTAAAAATAATAAATTATAAATTATGGCCTTATAAATTAAAATTTCAACAACACTAAATTTAATTTATATATTAAATAAAATTATTTTTTATTGTCGTTAATTTAAAATTATATATTAAATAAAAAATATAAATTATAAATTATAAATTTAATTTAATTGAAAATAATAAATTAAAATAATTAAAATATTATGCAAAAAATAAAATAAATTTTTTTTTTATTTAATCTAGCTAAAAATAATTAAAATATTAAAGTTATGTTTAATATTGCTATTACTTTGTAAATAATTGAAAAGGATAAAATAATCATTTGAGCGTTTATCCTTCTCCATACTATCCCAAACAAACATTGGATAACTAAAAATAGTCTAATCCAGACATCTAATCCCATGACTAAACAAACATAAGATATAAATTTTGTCCAACCAAATAGTCCCGGGATAATGTATCCCAGGACTAATAGTCCGATGAGTTACAATCCCCCATTATCCAGTCCGTCCAAACAAACGCACCCTTAAAGTACAGACTAATAATCCATCCGAATATGATATCTCACATATGATGAATTATTCAGTTCCACAGAGGGAGGTGAGATATAAATTGGAGAACTGAGCCAAAGTTTGGATTATTAGTCTCTCTTTATAATCCTAACTCAATCCAAACACAAAATAGGATACACAATCTAAAGGGATTCGTAATCTTAAGACTATTAGTTATGAAAATACTAATCTAACCTAATTCAGTTCGTCCAAACAAACGGACCTTAGTGTATAAATTCGGTTCTGACACGTTTCTGCGACATCAATCTCTTTATTACCATTCATATAGTTACATTTTCATGATGCAAAAAGATCATATTTTATGTATGTACCTTTCAAATGTCATTCATCCATTCAAGATTTGGAATTGGGGAGAGAGGGAGGGGGGGACCAGTGATCCACTACCGAGCTGCCCTAACTAATGCATTTCCAAACCATGCTTCAAAATTTCTCAACTTCATCTAATAGTCAACCAAACAAGCCTTGTGACAACTCATGAGGCTCATCACTAATAATCCCAAGGGATTTGGTTTAGTAAGAGGAGAAAGTAATAAAAGGGCTTATACACTTTAGAGGTCGCAGTTTGAATTTTACAAAGGTCAAACATCTCAAATCTCGGGGTCATTAGAAATTTGCCCTGTCGTTAATTTTAGAATTTTGAAATTAATTGAGATGCGCATAAACTGCTCCAGACACCTAGTTATCAAAAATATAAAATAAAATGAGGCTCATACTAATGGAAGCTAGGTGGGTTGTGTAACAAAATGGTTAACTATAATGACAAAACAGTGGCAATGAAAATGACGATCCCAATAACGAGAGTGATGGCGAATTAATGGATATGCAGATACAATGGCTGTGAAAGGGAACCAATATATAGATTGCGATAAGTATTTGAAATGAATGAAAATTCAAAAAAAAAAAAAAACTAGACAAATATAGAAAAGGTATAAAAAAAAAATAGCACACTAAAATCTAAATTAATGAAAAATGTCATATATAATTTCACTTCTTATTGTAATTTTTCACCTTGAGACACAAGTGAATTAATTTCATATGTATTTATTAATAGTCTCATTGTTTTGTGTCTAAGAATGACAAACTAGAGTTTTAAAAAATGAAGTTATGTATAGCCATGCTCATCTAAAATAAAAAAAAAATAAAAAAAAGGAACTTTCCATAAAATATCTTCATTGAAAGAAATCAAATTGGTCTAGATCTTAAATTAAGCATTAAAAAATAAAAAAATAAAAATTTAATTTGGAGGTATAAACGATGGAATTCATACGAAGCCCAACGTAAGTTGCCGCGAAATGGTGAGTTGTGCTTCCTTTTTTTATTGGCGAAAATTAGTTATTAGTTATTAGATTAGTACATAAGATAATTAGCCTTCTCACAATTTCAAAATACTAAATGCTTACCTCCTAATTCAATTCCTCCTTAGGAAGAGTTGAACCGTAACCTTTACCTTGAGATTAAACTCTTAGGAGAGTCATGGTTGCCAACTAAGTTAAGCCGACTTGGTTTGGTGAGTTGTATTTGTTGAGCCATTTCAGGTCTCATATAGTTGTTTTGGGTCTGATTCAACAAGCTTGGAAAATCTGCAAAATTACTATTTTACCATCAAACTGTTCAATTGATTTGTAAACTCGTTGTCGATCGCCACTACTGGATGAGATATATTTGTGAAAGGAAGTTATGGTGAGAGACTACTTTGAATAAGAAATGAAGAAAATGTGACGCGTAAGTCCAGATTCAATGGCACCTGCTAGATCAAGTACATGCCCGAAAATGACTTGCCATTTGGAATCAGTCTTGTTTTGTGGTTTTGGATTTAAAAATAAACAAGTAGTGTAATTCCCAATTGATTGATTATGATTAATCAACAATAACCCTGGTGATTTGGACCCTAGCCTAGTGCATTCACTGTGTCATTCTTCATTTTTTTTTTCTTTTTTGGGATGTGCAACTCCCATGAGTTTATAGTAGGACTGGGCATATGATTATCTAACTTGTGAAAATTATTCAATTCGACCTGCCCGTGCTATTTGGACGGTTTCACAAAATTGTTAAGATCGGATGCATTTTAGAATTTTCCTATTTTGCGGGTTGCGGGCGAATCACGGATTTTATCTGCACCCGTACTCACCTGCCCGCATTTGTATATAATTTTTTTTTATTTTTTTAAAATCTAAATCATTAGATTTTCTTATAAGTTTTGTAAGTGTGTAACCCTAATATCCTCTTCTCTCATTCACTTGGGATTGTTTGGGATGACCTAAATAAGTGCACTTTTTATCTTTTTACGAAAAAATGTACAAAAAAGTAGAGAGATGATGTGATGAAAAAAAGATAAAAAGATAAAAAGTGTGTACTTATTTTGGGCTGCCAAACTTGGCCTGATTATCAAACTTGTGAGTTCTAACATTATAACATTATAATAATATCACACACTGTCTTGTTTGAAATACTTATTATTCAATTGATTTTTTTTCAATTTTTTACAAATCTAGAAGTATGTGATGTTTTTTTTTCTCTGTTAATTTTTATTTCATTTTCATTTTAATTTTTTGTAATCCAATTTTAATGGAGGATAGTGTTGAATCTCCCGCAACCAAAAATATTTAAAAAAATTTAAAAAAAAAGCCAAAAAATAAAATTTTAAAAGAAAAAGAGCAATCACAAACCGCCAGCACATCCGCAAATCCTATCCGCACAAATAGCAACCAACATTGCGGGCAATTGTAGTCCCAAACTGCAAATCGAACCGTCAAAAGCACATCCGCAAATCCTATCCGCACAAATAGCAACCAACATTGCGGGCAATTGTAGTCCCAAACTGCAAATCGAACCGTCAAAAACCGATCCGCAAGCACCCATAATCTATGGCATTTGTCACTTTATGTGATAACTCCTCATACAGTAAAGTTATAAACGTGTAGAATTTATATTCGGTTTTTATTAGGAAATATCAGGTGATTTATATTCAATTCTAGTATAATGGAGTTTTCACTTAGAATAAATTTGAATCATACATCCATTATTTTGAATAAAATTGTGGATATTTAGGATTACTAATTATTACAATTTGGGACAAAGTTGTACGGTGTTAAGGAGGGATTTTAGCTCCAAACTAGGCTAGTCAATCTCGTTTGAAAATATGTTATTTTAGTAATTTTTTAATTTTTTATAAAAAAATGTGCAGAAAAATAGAGAGAGTGATGTGACAACTTATAGCAACTTTTTAACTTTAGCTAAAACTAAAAGTTGTCAAATGAGGCCTCAAATTGTTCTAAAGTTGTACATTATGTACTTGTGAACTATACAAGAAGAATATTTCACTAATCAGAGATTTTTTAAAAAAAAAATACATATAACTATATTCCTTCTTTTCAACATAAATAAGTAAATAATTGTTTAATAATACACGTAACTTATCAGAATTGTTTTAGTTTGCAAGATCTATAAACAGTTTTTAGTGTCCGGTACGTTAGACGAAAAAAATTGTTTTATAAACTCAAGTTTCTTAACTTTAGAGTATCTGAATTCTTAAACTCAAGTTCCTAAACTTTCAGATAAATTAAACATCAAGTTCCAAAGCTGCAACTTTTCCAAAAGCATCATAATGTTGCTTTACTATTGCAATACTGCAACAAAAATTAATGTAATCTTAGGTGGATTATTTTATTCAATTTTTTTTTTCTCTATTTGCTGATAAAAAATAAGAAATAAAATTAACAACCACAAGCAGTATTAAATTAGTATATCCTCCAAAGCAAACCAGCGAAACACGTGTTACAATTCATTGAGAGGTTCGAATCGGAGTTGTCTAACAAACAAAGCTACAAATTAAGCATCAAACATGGAAATAATGACAAGAGAAAAAGGAAGAGACAAAAACAAATTAAAATCAATTTGTCTAAGTATGAACTCGGCAATGCTTCCCTACAAGAACACAAAGTGCTTTTTTTAGTGGCATACTTTCTCATATTTTATCTTTTTTTAGAGACATTTGGTTGGCAAAAGCCCAAACAAGATAATGAATGCATTAGTCGAATCTAACATGGCCTTCAATAGTCATTGTTTTTATCCCTCATATGCAGCTTTGTAAAGCTTTATACATTATCAATAGTATCATTTATAAATAGGACCTCTTAGGTACTATCAATTCTTGTATTGGGTCAGTCTATACGAAGCTTTGCTTTGATTATAAATGGGACTCTCACTAGTGGACAGTGGGATTGGTTTCCAGGGATTAGTCGACTTGTGTTAGGCTAGTCCATACGAAACTTTGCTTGTCAAAAAAAAATAAAAATAGTATCATTTATAAATAACAAAGCCAGAATGCATTATTTTAAAAAGACCCATCAAAGTATATTGAAGTTTAAAGCCATTCTACTTGGACATTGTGGAAAATTTTAAAGATTTGTGGAACATCAAATCAAGACTAGTGATATGGATGGAATTAAGAGAAGACTATAGGGTCATGGCCTTTCTGTTTCTATGAAAAATTCTATTAATCATTAACACTTTTAAAATAGAGAAATTAGTGGAAAATCCACTTTAGCAACTGTCTAAGGCAACATGGTGGATATTTTTTATTTGTGAGAGATTCACCTTTTGTAAAATAATTTGGTGAGAAGTCTAAAAAGACATTTTGTTTCTAATTTTACCCTTTAATTTATTTGTTGATTTTTTTTTATCTGTTGACTTTTGTTGACTATCTGTTCAAATTCATATCTATCTGTTCAATTTTTTTTGTTTATCTGTTCAATTTTTTTCTCTGTAAATTTTCTACCTGTCCAAATTTTTTTTGTATAAATTTTCTATATGTCCAAATTTTTATTTGTACAAAATTTCTATTCAAATTCTATCTATAGAAATTATATCTGTCTAAATTGTTTAATATTTTTGTATGTATAAATTTTCTATTCAAACTATATATGTAGAAGTTTTATCTGTCTAATTTTTTTTTTATCGGTCCAAATTGAATTTATCTATTCAAATAGAGAAAAAAAAAACTAAAAAATTTATCTGTTCACTTTTAAATTTTTTTTATCTGTTCATCATCATCATCAACAATCAACTATAAAAATATATATATTATCATCATCATAAATAAAGAAAAAAAAAATCAGCACAGATCTAACACACAAATCATCATCATCATCATTATCATCAATAACAGATCAACATAGATCTCACAAATCTACATTGATGTCACAGATCTGAGTTTAAATCTAATATATACACAACACATAGAGAGAGAAAGAGAGGAACATAGAGAGAGAGTGAGAGAGATAGCGGTGGAGAGATAAAGAGAGAAAAGGTCTAGATCTAGGGCGAAGAGGGCGGCAGTGAAACGGCGTTGTGAGAAGGACGAGGGCTATGAGGGCCATAGCGGCTCGAGTAATCAGGGCGATTATCAAAGTCAGATCAAGAGATGATTGATTTAGAGAAAGAGATGGGTGTTAGGGTTTGGATTGGGTTTAGAGAGAGAGAGATGAGTTTGAACTTTGATGGTAAAAACGAAGCGTTAAGATCCTCTAGAGTACTATCCCTATACTGATCTCCTACATATAGGACAAGTAGTTGACACGTGGCTCATTCACCAAACCAGGGGCTGAGATTTAAACTCATCAAAACGACGTCATTTTAGTGAGTAAATTGAGGGGAAAAAAAACAAAAACAGAATGTGGAAGAGAGAGAGAGAGAGAGAGAGAGAGAGAGAGAGAGAGAGAAGAAGAGAGAAACAAAGGCAAGCGAAATTTTGAATCAAGAAGCAATCAAACGAGTAATGAAAATGGATTTTGATCTGTGAGATCTAAATAAATGAAAAAGAAAATTAAATCAACACAAACATCCTTCGGTTTCTTCAAGTGCTCTTGCATTCTCTGTACAATCAACACAAGCATAACACAAACCTATAAGAATATGTATCTTTATATGCATATAGAAATATTTACAGACTCCATAGTGTGACCCCATATTTACTGAGTTCATGAATTTAGATCCATATCATCATCATCATCATCATCAAAATCAAAATGAACAACAAAATCAGTAGATTCGGTCAATGGACATGGAGATCGGTGAAGGAGATCAAAAACGACGGTGCGACTATTGTTCGGCTCGTCAACGGATCTGTGGTTTGCGAACGCAATTGAACCAAAGGTGTTGGAGTGGCGGCAGCGGAAGATATCGAATACAAAGGCGGTGACAAAGAGTTTTCCAGATCTCCGCGTTAGCGGCTGAGCCATGCCTAGGACAGGAGGCAACAACCTTGTTGTAGAGTTTGTTGGCAGCGACAATGAGGCGAGGCGGTGGACAGCGAGATAGGAAATGAGAGAGAAAAAAGAGAAGAGCTGAACCTAGTGGCGGCAGCAGCAGCGCATAACGGGCGGGGTGGGGCGGGGCGGGGCAACAACGTCCTCCTCTTCTCTCATTCTCTCAGCCCTTCTCTCTCTAACTCTCCCCCAGGAATTGAGTGAAAAAAGTTTGTTCTTGTCTCTCTCTACCTCTCTCTCTCTCTCTCTCTCTTTTTCAATTTACTTACCAAAACGATGTCGTTTAGGTGAGTTTAAATCTCAACCCTTAGTTTGGTGACTGGACAACGTGTCAACTGCTTGTCCTACACTGTAGGAGATCACTGTAGGAATATTACTCTAGAGGATCTTAACGCAAAAACGGAGGCATCCCTTCAAATATATAAGGGTAACTTAGTCATTTTACAAAGGTTTGTCCTTACGGGCATAGTAAATTAGTGGTTGGACCTTTACGTAAAGAAAATTCAAAAGTGGATTTTTCAACCGAACACCCTTTAAAACATGCATCTTATTTTATAAATAAAATAATTTCTCAGTGTAAAAGATATATCACATTCTTCTACCATATCACATTTCCTTTTTGTTTTCTAGCAAAAAAAATTTCTTTATCCTATTAGATATTACTTCTATAATATTTGATTTTTTTTTTTTTAAGTGTGTATATAGTTTATATATCATGTTGTACATACATGTTTGTTTGTATATATAGTGAAATTTTTTTATTTATTTTTGGCCTCCCCGATGATGAAATTATGATTCTGTCTTGACTAATGAGAAAAGAATCAAAGAATAACTATTACCTGATTCATCCCAAGACCAAAGTTACATTTATGATTGTTGCAGTTACATTAGAATCAAAAAGAGTTTTAATCAAAGTTACCGATTACAAATACAAATACAAAAATACCCTTTAGATTAGAATTAGACTGAATAATTAAATTTGTTCATGTTCAGTATTTTTAAGGATTCACACTATCTAATATTTTAATGTTATATATATATAAAAGTAGTAAAAGTGTCGTCCATGATTAATCATTTTTTTGTTTTTTTTTTGGTTGTAATGAAGCACTATCAATATTTTAATGTTGCTAAGCCATTGTGCTTTTTCTTGTAGTAAAGTTACAGACACGCCTTGTAGTTGATTATACGTGTGTGCTTACTAGTCAACAAAGGAAGCTTCTTAATTGATTAAACAAGTACAGATAATTAATCAATTTGGAATGCTTTAAAATTTTGTTAATATTTATTTATCTGATTTGAACTAGGGTTAATGAATCATTAGTATGCATACTTCTATTAAAAAACAGTAGGCCGAGTTCAATTTTATACTGTGGGAAATTGTAAACTCTATTTTTGATAGATAAATTACATTTGTAGTATCTGTAATTCGCCTTTGGTGTTAATTTTAATTATATAAATTTTATTTTTAAAATTTTCATATCATATCAATTAAGTCCTGTTGAGATGGCCCATTTAAAAAAATGGATTGAAATTAAAGGACAAAATAATCCATACATTCTCCTCAAATTGAATGGACTAATTTGTCACAGATTTAAAATTTTTTGCATGTCTTTTGTATAGATTTAAAAATACCCTTGATGCCATTATTGATTTTGAACAAGACTAATACCATTGACTAAAGTATAACACATCGTGTACTATGGGTGACCAAAGTAAAAAAGATAAAAGATAAACATATCACATACTTTGAGAACCATTAATATAATTAACTCTTAATATTTATTTATGTGATTTGAACTAGGCTTAATGGATCATTAGTACATGTATAATTCTATTCAAAAACAGTAGCCTAAGTTCAACTTTATATAGTGGGAAATTGTGTATATCTCCATTCTTAAAATTTTCCAGTTTGAGTAAGTCAACAAAAAAGAAAAAAAGGGGAGTCAAAACTAAACGATCCATTGAACTTTGTCATGAACTTAAGCTAATCCTATGTTGGTCAACTGACCTAAAGATGTCCTGGTAAGCATTAGACATTGAATGATCGTTAATATGTTTTCTTTTGCGTCAAATTAAATTAAAACGCCGATTATTAAATGCAGCGAAACCTAATTACAGTTTGACATTCAATAGTGGAATTACATCCACTTCCATTATAGATGCTTTTTTCATGGCAACTTGGTTTTCATTTAAAGTTCTGCTTTGTTCAAAATGTTTTGATGAGAACTTCTGTTTTTACTTCTCATTTGTAAGGTCAACATTAAACTAACTGGGCTAATTGAGACGTATTCATACATTTGAGTATCCAAATTCAATTTGGTAATCATCACAGAAGTACAATACAAAGTACATAAAACTACATTACTTGAGGTATTTCAAATGGATATAAATCAAACTATGATGATTTTAAGAGTGATGTTATGCACACCACCTTATATCCAATAATGGGTGAGACCCATGTGTGCACTAAGCCAAGTTATCGGATTATATTTTGTCTTTTTAAAAATAGACATAATTTTTAAAATTTTATTTATCATTAAATTTTAAAAGATAAATGTAATCTAGTCAAATAATTGTTGACATCTGATCAACTTTATTTCTTCTTGAGCTCTACAATGGGTCTTGGATCAGCAAGGGTTGATAAGCCATCTCATTTTTTAAGTAACATAATAATAATTTTTGAATAAGATTTATTTATGGGTGCTTCTGTAATGATTATGAATCTCTATCCTAAAGCCCAAATTGGAAGTACTGGTATTGGGTTTCATTTGGATGGCATTGGACTGGGCTTATTCCTATCTTAATGTAAGTCATTTCCTAACCATTTTACGAATATGCATCCACCGTGGGCCAGGTCAGTATTCCATGTGATGGGCTCGCAAGTTGGGTATTAGAAAGGAAATCACAAAATAAGTCACATAAGTAAGCCCTAAATATAACTGAGGCCCCGCCCATAACATCGAGTTTGAAGATGCAATTGTTTGATTTTTCGATTTTTTTAAAAATTATTTTTACTTCAAAAAAGAAATAATAAAAAAATATTTTTTATAATGAAAAAAACTACATCTAATTCAATTTGAAGCATTAAATTAGACACTAGTCGTGTTCATATTTTCTGCTCATTAAAATATTTAAAATTGTCTCAATTAATTTTTAAAATATACATATAATTTTTATCTTATATATATATATATATATATATTAATGGTTAGCACGTGTAATGCATGTGTAAGTCAAATAAATAAATAAATAAATAAAATATTTACTATATATTATATGCAACTTAAATAGTAAGAGTCATTTTTATTAAATTTGTGGTCTTTAAGTTTAACTCACACTCTCTTCTTTATTTTATTTTTTTCTTTTTGTGAATAGAAAATTAGACACCTGGTATAAAAAGAAAGAAAGTTTCAAGACAACAAAATAGATGGTTACACATATAATAATATAGATATATTTCACGTAATTATAAGATAGAGCAACAATTTATTTTTATTTTTTTTTAAAAAGAGACAAGATAAAAATTTGAACCATTAATAAAGATTTCAAAGTCATGAGCCCATTAGGACAACCCACCCAGATGGAAAATTCTACCACACATGAAAGTGGTTTTATGGTATATGAAAAAATATAGATCATTGGATATAGATAAGATAAATGTTAGCCCATGGATGAGTAGATAGTACAACTAGGTAGAAAAAGTAAAGGTGGTTTTACAAAAAGTAAAGTGATTTTGGTTAAGTTTTAAATAAAAAAAAAAAAAATGATGGTAACTTACAATTTGTTACAAACATACTTATCATTTGGTATTCATTCATTTACTATTTATTATGAATAAACTTATTATTTAAAATATTACCTGCTAAATATGTCATTTTTCGATTCTTAAAAGTGTGCCTTTTTTATATTTTAAATTAATTTTAAATACATTAAACTAATGACACCATATTTAACTATTTTCTCTCTATATTTTGTGTCGAAATGATTTGTAAAAAGTAAAATATGTTATATAAATATTAATTTATAAAATTTGTTAAAAATTACTTATCTTTTAAAATAGTCATGATTGTGAAACATTAATTTAAACTTAATTTTAAAAACATTAATTTAAAATAGTTATATTATTAGTATTATTATTACCTACAACACCTTAAAATAATAATTACTATTTAAGAGTCTGTTTGGTAACATTTATATTTATTATTTTCTATTTAAGTGCAATTTCATTGACTATTAACTTAAGTTTATTGAAAGTGGTGTCTTATTGATTGATAACTCATGTTTAGTAAGTATAGTTTGATTGAGTAGTAAGTGAAAACTCAATAAGTAATAACTAAAATCTAATAGAGTAGTAAGTAAAAATTAGAATATGTCATTGAATAATAACTTTTTGTATGGTAAAACTTTCCATAAATGGAAGATCTATAGGAAACTCTACCTAGGAAGATTTCTTTTTTATAAACATATTTAGCAATACCTCTCATTTATCAACATTTATTACTAAAATAAATGAATATATCTACAAAAATTATTATTCTTTACCTACTACAACATGAACAACATTTATTAAAAATAATAAATGAATAAATCTAAATTAGTTAATTAAGAAAAAATATAAAACCTCCAAATTCATTTGCACACACTATGAGCAATAGTGTTTTTCTCTATAATTTTTTTTTACAAAGGATAAGTGAAAGAGGGTGAAAATTTTCACAAATTCAATACATTCTCAAGCTAAGAATCTATTTATGTCTCTATCAATTTTTTTATTTTAATATAATGTGATGTTTTTAATTTATAATTTTTAAGATTTTGTTAGAATAACATTTTACTTAATTAAAGAAAAAAAATATTAAATAATAAATGAAGTCTCATTGTCTAAGGTGACCAATAAAGCTTGGTAGCTCGAAAAGTTGAAAGTTCATTTGGCCAAAATTCAAAACGACGTCGTTTTGATTTTTATTTATTGAGAAGAGAGAGAGAGAGAGAGAGAGAGAAAAGAAGGTAGGAGAGGAACGGTGATGGCGACGGCGGCTTCTTCCTCTGTTCTTCTCTCTTCTCCTCGTTTTTTTTTTTTTTTTTTTATATTTTGATTTTAATTTGTGTAGATTTGGTGATTTGTGAATTTTTTTTTGAGTTTTTTTATTTTAATTTTCATGTGGGTTTGATTTTTTTTTTTTTTTTTTTTGAGTTTGTCCGGTGAGTTTTGAATTTCATTTGAGATTTTAAGTTGTTGAGTTTGTTGTGGATTTGAATTTACGAATCATCATTTTTGTTAGGAAAAATGAGTGAGGGCAGTAATTAGTGCCACCACTAGTGTGGCAGCGACAATGTTGTTGTGTCTGGGTTTTTTTTTTTTTTTTTTTTTTTTTTCTAAAAAAAACAGTGAATAGCACATGTGGTTGGTTTGGTTTAGAGCAACAAAAAAAATAAAAAAATAAAAAAATAGTGAATACCACATGTGGCTGGTTTGGCTTAGAGCACCAAAGTTGTAGTATCATGGCCCTTTCTGTTAGTAAGTAACCAAAGTTTCTCCGTTGAAAAAAGAAGTAACCAAAGTTTCCATCTAAACTCGACTCACTCCGATTCATCGTCGTCGGAAGCAGTAATTGCGGTGGAGCAATGATCTTCAACCTCGACTCGTCGGTTCGGACGCTTCTTGAGCAGACTAGGTTAGAGAGGAAATGTCGCTTGTGGTCACCACTGCATAACTCTGCCGCAATCAAAATTCAGGTTTACATTTACATATATAGATATATACATATCATATATACAGAACTTTGATGCTTTATATAATTGACTATACACTGGTTATGTCTTCCAAAGATGGATATAAATCGTTTACATTGATTAGGTGACAGTTTTTTTTTTTTTTTGGGTGAGATGTTATTGAAAGTAGGGCAATACTGAATTTGATGCTTATTTTGTGATGAAAAATTTGTTTTTACTTTTGTTTTAATTGAAAATTGAAGTTCTTAATCGGGGCAAATGGTGTTGTTGGTGTTTATATATGTTTATGGCATGCATAGCTACGTGGCACCTGCTGGGATCAGTTAATTTTGTTGGGAATGTATATATGAGGAAATTTTTGGTGAATTTTAGTCGTGGGAGACTGCAATTGAATGAATGGCATGCATAGTTATTGTATTTCATTTGAATTAATGTTCTGATTATTGCATGAAACATGGGATTTAATTTAACCCCTTTATTTTGAATAATGCTATATATACCAATTAGTGTACTAACTAATGTATTAATTGATGATGTGGCATAATTTAAGATGTTTTTGGTTTTTTTTTTTTTTGACAAATAAGATGTTTTTGGTATTTGTAATGTTATTAATGAGTGGGGTCAATAATAATGTCATAACCAGTGTTGGTATACTAGTTAGTACACTAATTGGTGCATGTAGCACCACCGCTTTATTTTAGGATAATGATTACTGTTTGTTTTATTAAAGCAATAGGTATTGGGAACTGATGCGTATTTACAATTTAATGGCTTTTTTGGTGACATCATTTTTGTGTACAATAATGTGTCGGCAAGTTTCTAAACAATAGGTGTGATGTAAATTAATAACTTCTGAGCTGGGAAACTATGTTTTTATGTTTTTGAGACAAGTTGCCTCCGTCAACTTCCTACACTTACTTGATATAGGATGCTGTGAAATGCCAAAAAATCTCATTTGTGCAGTGTCCAATTTATATAGAGGAAAAAAGGAACTAATTTGATAGAACCCATATGCTTCATTGATAAGTTGTTATAACCAAAATTGGTGAGGACTGAGGATACCAGCTGATGTGTGGGTCTTGGCACATGTAAAGGGCTAACATGAACAAAAGGTATGACGACGTTATGGAGGGGAAATTATATAGCAAATTAGAGCATTAGCTGACAAGGCTTTATATGAGTCTGGTATTGGCAAGACCATGAGCTATTTTTGCCAAGTAAGGGCATCTCCAACGGTTCAGTATTTTATTCATCAAATCTGAGTAAAAAAATAACGATTTTCTCAATATGATATGAGTTGTTCCAACGGGTGCCCTGTAGCTTGTATCAAAAGGCAGGAACGTCCAGCGGGACGACTGGCCGGTCGACCGGACAAGGTTTTTTTTCTCCATGAGCAAGCTCTCATCATTGCTTCATATGTTACTCTTGGTGGTCAGGAGGCGGACCGGGTGGTCGATTAAAACAGTCATCCGGTGGGACATCCGGCCGAACATTCAGCCGATCGTCCAGTGGGTCCAACTCAACGGCTATGCACAGTGAATTGTTGAAAGAGGGTAAGCCATTCTCAGTTTGGTAAAACGTTTGATGTTTTCTCAATTTGATACTGTTTTGGTGTAACCGTTAGAGCACAAAAAGCACCTCTTTTTCATCAAATTTGAATTTAATGTTGGATTTGGTGAACGGTTGGAGATGGTCTAAGATCATTATTCTTTGTGGCATTCTGAACTAAAATCAGATGATGTTTTAATTTATCAAAAAATAAAAAAATAAAATCAGATGATGTTTTATATTCTACTCAATGGATTTAAATAGAACTTTCTCAAGATATTGTTTGTCTTCTAAATTTTGTGAACTTAAAAGATTTGGTTATAATATTTACAAATATTAATCAACAATTAGATTTGTTTGAAAATGAATATAGGGGCTGCAACTTGACTTAACTAAGCTTGGCCCAACTAATTGCAAGCATATCATCACTTTTTTCAACCTAGGGTTGTGTTTGGGTAGGGAATCCCAACAAGAGGTTGGGCTAGGTTTTGCTTGGCTTTGCATGAGGCCCGTGCATTCCATTTGAACTTGAACCCAATCTATTGTATGCATTTTATTTGCATCTTTAATCACTAAATACGTTGAATAGATTTTAATGGCTTATGCCTTGAAACTTTGAACAGATTTTAATATTGGAAAAAATATTCTCGATGAAGAAGAAAGCTGGTAAATGCTCCATCTTTTACATAGAGACTTTAATGCAAGTTTTCAACTCATGCTTCACAATTTATTTTATCTTTCCTTCATTTAAGACCTTATTTTGTAAAAGTTGCTTCTAACTGGTGTTTGATTAATCATAATACATTATATTTTAATGGCCTATCGTTAGAAACTTTGAATAAATTTTAACGTTGAAAAGAATATTCTCAACGAAGAAGGAAGGTGATAAATTTTCGTAATATCAAATGTTTCTTCTTATTATTTTTTTCACATGGCTTCTTCAATTTAGGTTTCACATGCTTTGCGATTTAATTTATTTTTCCTTCTATTATGACCATAGTTTGCTCAAATTTATTTGTCCACCATTGATGTGACTTGTCCTTCACATTTTGAAGTGACATTGTTTAAGTACGAATGTCAACTTTCCTCCAAAATTTGGAGACTATTTCTTTATTGCCTTGTGAATCTTCTTCAGTAGAGATGGCAATCCAAGTCCGATTACTTGAGTACCTGACTGCTCTTCCATCTAATGGGTGCTTTTAGGACTACATAAGCAAGCCTGTCTCGGGTTCAGGGTGGGATCAATATAAGGGCTGCTTGCCTCTCCACACCCTATTATATTTCTAATTTATAGAATGCGTATTTACTTCAAAATTTCAAAGCCATGTATTGATTACCCAAGCACACACATGACTATAACTTTGTTGATGTTAGTTGCTTGCAAAGGCTAGCAAATACAACTCAGCTGTGGGGATCAAGAACAGGCATTTGCTCAATTTTTATGCAGTAACCTTTTTAAATTTTTTTTTATTTTTTATTTTGACTTAAAATATAGAGTTTTTACATTTGTTATTCTTTAGAGAAGCATTCTAGAAACTTGTTCATTTGTTTCTTGTGAGGTTTGGAACTCGACTAATTTCTACTTACAGAAATGCTTTAGAGGAAGAAAGGGAGTGGAAGCTGAACGTCTGAGGGTGAGAGATCATTTCTTTATGACTTATGGGAAGCATTGCCAAAATGTGGACAGGTAGTATTCTTGGATCCTCACGCTCAAGTTAGTACGTGGTTTTATTTCTCTATTTTTTTTTTTTTTTTCTCTTTGTAATTGTGGTTTCTACTAATGTCCATATGGTAACTTGACTTGGTAATGTGCTTGATCCAAATTGGATCTCCATTATCTTTTTGAATCCACCTTATCTTACAATTTTGTTCGATGTGTCCTTACATCCAGGCATTCTTTTGGGCTGGATTCGGATTTTCTACACCAGTTACTTTTCTTCTTTAATCCACAAAATGTTGCTGATTTCTCTGCTCTTGTGGAGACATGCCGATTACTTCAACAGTTTGTTCGAGAAAGCAGTGTGTCTAATCAGTCTTCCTTCTTAATGAAACCACTTATTGTTATGTGTTGTGTGAACACACGTAACTTTCATTATGGTCTACAACATACTTAAAAAAGGACTTTGTTTTCATTTTTCTTTCTGTGGACTCTCTCTCTCTCTCTCTCTCTCTCTCTCTCTCACACACACACACACACACACACACACACTCATTCACTCCCCCTCCACTCAAAACTACAAAATTCCTAAACACTTGTGAATGCACATATGCTTGCTCGCACGCGCATACACACACCCATCTTTCTCTGGCATTTACTGAACTTGCGTCAATAGTATGAGTTATATAATTTTTGGAATTTCATTTCTTTTTCAGTTAATTCATTGTGCATGCTTCTTTATCTATTAACACTTATTACTGCCTGAAGTAATAGGAACCAATAGAAGTACTCACGTCATATTAATTGTTTATAGGAAGTTCATGTTGTGTTTATGTAGCTTCTATAGGTTATGTTGCATTTTTTGTACCATAGACACAGACAGCCTACTCTAGCAATCTGACTGATGTCAAGGAACCTTAATCTGCATTTTTTTAAAGATGTATTTTATATGCTCATTTGGTAAATCTTTTGATCAAACAGGCAAATGTGGTGTTCTGGAGTAGTGGTGTGTGGTGTTACTGGTGTATGTGCATATGCCTTCACAATATGCACACTCACCCTGACTTTTCTTACTTGACCTTTCAGACCAAACTTGATGCTATGTGGAGGGGTTCATCCTTCCTAGTCCAACTGATGGATCTGAACAAATACAACTTCTACCTTCATTTAGTTGTTTCTAGGAATTTTTGTATTCCTTGATTTTCTTAATAAGTTCAACAATTATTTTTACTTGAAATATTCCCGCTGCAGTTGCTACTTATACCATGTGTGGTAAAAGTTTATACCTGTGCCATCTTCCTGAGTACACTCTGATATAATCATTCCAGGCTCAAGTTTTCTAATGCTTCTGTGCAAGCTTTTTTCTTCTCCGCCCTCCCATATACTTTATGTTGGGGCTTCAATCATTATTCTGCATTGTCTTCCTTGTCACTTGGTTGTGTATGCTTCATTTTGCTCTTCAGAAACTTGTTTGTAGTATTTACAGTTTTTAATCTTGCAGCAGGAGATATTCTGAGCCTCTTTGCAGGCGTTGACTATTCTTCTAAGTACGCTGTAGTCAACTACAGAGTGAAACAACTTGCATATGCTTGTATTCGTGTTGTTCATCAAGATAGGTTTGTTACTTTCTCTCCTTCTGCTGAATGTTAGGTTGCCTTGAATTTGGCAATCATTTGCTGGTTTGTAATTCATTTGTGTTGTAAGCTAGTTGTATTGTACCTATTATGAGTGGGCAGGCTTGCAACTTTTTGATGAACTTTGTCATGTGTGCTGCATGCATTTTTTGTTATTTTATTGCAATAATTAAGTCCACTTACATTTAAACAATACTCACATATATGCATTAGGATTTGAAACAACAAATTTTAATTGAACTTAAGTGAACTTCAAAAAAGATAATTACGACCTGATAGACTTGTGAACCTTCTGACTATTAATTATATTTCTGAATCAAACTAATCTAATTCATTGCATAAAACTTATATGAAGAAGTCAAATATGATTCAGGAACTCGCACATCATGCTGCTTTAGTAGTGAGACTACAAGAATTATGTTGCATTACTTTAGCTTGGACAATCAGTTGCTAAAGTAATCCTTTAGTAAACTTGAACTTTCTCCTGTTTATATATTAATACAAAGTAATGTCTTCTTTGTATGATACCCAAAGCTTCACATTGGCACTTTTCTCCTTGACCAATTGGTTTCCTGATAAGCATTTCGTGCTGAACTGTGGTTGTAGAATTCCAACTTCTGTTTTTTTCTTTTGTTATCAGAAGAAATAGAAAGAGAAATCTCATATTTAAGCAGTTGATATCCATGACATTATGGCCACCCATTCCTCATTATGGATGATGGCAGTTATAAATTTGGGTGGTTTTGTGGTTCAATCTAAGTTGGATAACCTAACCTTGTTACTGATAAGGTTTAGCTCGGACTAGTTCTTTGATTTTGTTGTTTATTGAAACTTTGACCCTATTAAACTTGTAAGCATATTTCATTGTAAGGTTTGTTGCTTGTATACATTTTCAGTCAATTTTTTTATTGATCATAGAAGTATGAGGTAGAATTATACCTATTTGCAAATAATCAGCTTGCTGAATCTTGTATCGATGTTCAATTTTTGTCAACATACGTAGCTAAGTTTCTAATATTGAAACATGTTTAGCTATAGTTGATATAAAGCCATTAGAAATTGTCACTTTGATCGCTTTGGTGTGGAACCATAAACTTGTTGATGCAGTTTTTATGTTTTAGTTGCTTTGAAACAGAAACTTGCTTACTAGAGGTTTTTCTATTGGCAGAAATCAGTTGAAGGATCAACTGTTTATGACGTCTGATAAATCCAGTACATTAACAATCCTCTTGTTAGAGGCAGTCATTATGTTGATTGATCCCGGACTTCCCTGGTCTTGTATGATAGTTGGCTATCTCTTGCAAAGAAATACATATTCCTTGTTGAGAGAGATTGTACTCACTGGAAAGGTACATTTCAAACCAACTGGCCCTTTATAATTTTTGGTTGTCTTCCATGATATATCTTATATATATCATACCTTTTTTCCTTTCCTTTTGAGTACATGCACTTACAATTAATCTTATTCTTAGAGTCTTAGGTTAACAATTTCTGCGGAAAAGTAATTGGGGCAAGCCATCATTAAGTTGTATGCCTTTGCACTGTCAGGGGGTTCTCTTGAATGTTTGTAATTGGGGGAATTCCAAATGGCATAAATTATTCTAAAAAATTAATTAATGTAAAAACTGTGATCCCTAGGACACTGTAATGCAGTTTTAATCCAGCATCGACGTTGGGTGTTCTTTAAAGCACATCTGTCGTTGAACTTGTTAGCCATAGTTGCTATCTGACCTTCAAGACTTGGAGACATCATATCAGGATTTTGGTCTCGATTGTGAGAAACTGTCGGTATTTTTTTTTTGGTTTTTGGGGATAGATAATAGATTATGTTAAAAAGGCATAAAAAAAAAAGTGGGTGCAAAAGCATCTGATCACAAGGAGGTGGGACGTAATCAAGAATTCCCTTGAATAACCTCTAAAGAATCCCAACCATTGTCTTGCATCCCATACTCACTTATGATAATAGAGTGCTATAAAGAATCACTCTGTATGGGAAATCTCCATGACCATTTTTCAAGATAGGCAACCCTAGTAATTTGCATATGATGGACTACTTTGATGATGTGTTCTCAATTTTGCAGGAAAGTATAAAATTTCAAGATTCTGTTGGGAAAATATCTTCTCTGGAGAGTATCCTTTCCCTCATGATGCCTCATGTTGGTCAGAGATCATGCGTTTGTGCTAATATTGATCCCCGATGGAGTTTCTCATCACAAATTTTTACAATTCCTTTCTTATGGAAGCTTTTTCCATATCTAAGAGAGGTAGTTTGGTTTTCTCAGTCCCCACACTGCAACATTATTCTTTTATGTTTTAGATTTCACCAGGATCTAGTGGGGCAGAATCTCTTCCAAAGTCAAGACACAAAACATTTAATATGTTCTCTTTCTCCTGTTAATTTTGTTGCCAAAAGTTTTATTTCAAACATTTTTTACTGTGTTATAAAAACTTTAAAATTTTCTTCCTTTATTTATCCAGATTTTTGTGGCACGGGGGCTGAGTGTACATTATATTCATCAGATGACATTATGTGTGCAAAATCATGCTAATGTTTTACCTAATGATATAGCAACTGAATTTCTGGGTTATGCCTGCCTTCTTGGAAATCTATTGGAAATGGCTGGAGTTGCTTTTTCTCAGCCTGACTGTTCATTTGATATGGTAAGGAAATGATGTGATTTCATAATGTACTGGTATTGTTTGTTTGCTCCTCATTTAGACTCTTTGGATTTGTATTAATAACGAGTTTGGTGAAAAAGTTCATGTTTTTAGATGCCAAAATTCAATAAAGTTTTGTTCTCTTGTTTTCTTTTCTTGATCAGGCTATAGACTTTGCAGCTGTTGCGACATTTTTGCTGGATGCGCTTCCTCCTATGCAATTATCTGACAAAGAAAGTAAAGAAGGTATGCCTTTAACATAATATACTTTTCTCTTTTCCTCCTTGTTTTGTGTATTTTTAGGGTATTTTTTTTTTACTTAATTCTCTTATTTTCTTTTAATTAATTTGTGTGTATTATAGAACCCGATTAAACTATGCAGTTTTTCTCAATTGTTTATTAAATTGTATATTTGTTAGTGGATGAGGATGAAATAATTGCTGGTGATGAAATGATGGAAAACGGTCTTAATAAGGATTTGGAACTACAGATTTCCAATGCGATAGATCCGCGGTTTCTTCTACAATTGGTGCATAATCCTGATGTCATACTTATTAGTCTCTGACATGACAATTATTTTGGTATTCTCAACATATTTACTGCCTTAACTATGTTTGTATTTTATGCCTCGTGAGCAGACAAATGTTTTGTTTGGAAGGATTTCATTTGTCAATGGTTCATATGAAGAAGGGGCTCATGGTAAAGAGGTGGTAGCTGTTGGTGCTGCTTGTGCTTTCTTGCATGTGACTTTTGACATTTTACCCCTTGAGCGTATTATGACTGTACTAGCTTATAGAACAGAGCTTGTTCCTGTATTATGGAAATTCATGAAGCGATGCCATGAGAATCAGATGTCGTCAGCATTGTCTGGGCAAGTATCATATCTGCCGGGAGATGCACCTGGCTGGCTGATACCTTTGTCAGTTTTCTGCCCTGTGTACAAGTAAGAACGCTGCTTCTTTGTTCAGTTTTGATTGTAATTTCTTTACAGTTGTCTGAATTAATTTGATGACAGTATGTGGTATGTCTGAGGTTTTGAACTTATGGCACAAGTTGAGGGAATAAGTCTAACACACTTATTTGACGGATCACGCACATGCTTATGAGAGTTGATAACGATGAGTTCTATGAGCAGGAGAAGCCACTGTCAATAAAAGATATCAAATGCTTGGTTGTTATCTTAAGACAGGTAATTTTTTTGTGGTTGTAGAATCTTCAGGTCAACATATACATAAAAATGACACTTAGCAGTATTTCGTAGTTTTGTTCATGTAATAGAAGTTTTTGCTGTACATGTCATGAAAGATGGAAAGTCATAGGGACATCCTTTAGCCAAATAGTCTCCACATGTAAGATGGGGTTGCACATAGAGGAGGAAGTTGGATAGCTTGATATACATTGTTGAGACCATTTCTTAACAAATTAAGCTTTTGGGACTAGTGGTGATCTAACATGAGAGTAGAACTAGAATTAGTAGTTTTTCTTGCTACTTAAGCTATGCCTCATAGAAGCGTATATATTACCAGCTATGAAGCACGGATACTTCAAAAAGGGTGACGTATCCGTATCGGATACTTATCGGATACCGATACTCCTCGGATACTCGCGGATACGTATCGGATACTTCTTAAAAGTATCAGATACTTCTTAATTAATTTTTTATTAATTTTGAAGTATCGGATACTCGAAGTTATATATTACTTATAATATTTTGTTTAGTTCTTTGATAAGAGGAATATAGTGAGAGTTAAAGTAATAGAATTTGTCAAATTGATGTATCCTTGTTGTCTCTCTCACTTCTCTCTCACTTTTTCACTCTCTCTCGTTTCTTCTCTTTGCTCTCATTCTTTTTTTGGTGTTGGCATGTAAGGATGATATTTAATTTGCATTTGCATTTGCTTTTGCTTTTGCTTTTGCTTTTAGTTTTGGATGTTTTATGAATGTTTAAGCACTTTTAGGATAATTGGAATCCCTCTCCTTATTTATTAATTTACTTTAAATTTTATTTTCATGTATATTACATTATTAAAATTATATATAAAAAAAAAAATTATGTATGTATCCCCGCTGTACCCGTATCGTACTTTTTCAAATTTTGACATATCGCCATATCCACATCCCCATATCACCATATTCGTATCCGTGCTTCCTAGGCTATCATTGATGACTTAAAAAAGTATATTTGCTGAAATTTTTATTTAAGAATGGTTTTTTGGCTTTAGCTAAGGTCTTGTGATATTCAATGATGAAGGGGAACAAGTTGAAGCTATTGACCTTGAAGACTCTTAGTTTTATAAGAATCTTTCTTCTTTATCAAGTTGTCTTTTGCTTTAGGTTTTATTTTTATGCATACTGCATTACTAAGAATTGTTAAAATAATATTTTTTACGAACGTATCCTCGCCGTACCCGTATCCTAATTTTTCAAATTTGGTCGTATCGTCGTATCCGTATCGTATCGTATCCGTATCCGTATCCATGCTTCCTAGATTACCAGTGAAGTAATTTGTTCTTTGTATTACAAATGCAACTAAAAGTAACAATGACATTTTAAAAACCAAATACATTACATTAGATGAAAATCATGTCCAACGCACGTGCACCCCTACTAGTTTTATTAAAAATTGAGAAAAAATAAAAATGTTATATATATCATATTATGCTCAGTGGCAATGTTATTACTTGATATGGTGTAAGATGGAAATCCAATTTCTATAATTGTAACATTTGTACTTGCTCATTTCTGTAGGCCTTATGGGAGCTCCTATGGGTGAATCCTGTCACCCCCCCTAACCTAGCCGAGTGTGCTGCTGACATCTTTACTCTTGAGAGGCACTCTTTAGAATTTATTCAGCATAGGGTTAGCGTTGTAGCTTCCGACCTTCTGTCACGGGTATATATGATCTCATCATCCTGCTAATTGTTGGTTTGCTTTGCAGAGATAGACAGTATTGTTTGTTTAACGAAATGAAATTCTTTGATGCATAGTCAAGATTGTGGGAGATAATATGCTTCATTATTGTTCTTCTAATTTGTTGTATAAAACTACTATTCTAGTTGCAAGATTGGAACAACAGACGGCAATTTACACCCCCTAGTGATTTCCATTTTGATGGCGTTAATGACCATTTTATTTCACAGGTAAATTGTGTTTCATAATAGCTTGAGGTTCAGGAATTAGAATGTTTTGGCACTGGTGTTTTAACATGATATCAACTTTCTCCAGGCTATGATAGAAAATAGTAGAGCTCATGAAATACTGAGGCATGTTCCATTCTTGGTGCCATTTACAAGCTGAGTTAAAATATTTACTGTGAGTTGCTAACTCATTACAAGTTTGTTTTTATATCAATTCCTGCATGTCTAAATAGTTATAAATAAGATATGCTGCTTGTTATCAACAGTTTTATCGTTTATATGTTTATTTGACTTACTTTTCTGTAAGAAGAGCCTGTCAAATCATTAATTTTATTTTTCACTCATTTGTTTATTTTGTGCTCTATTATTTTGAAATTTATCTACCAGTCACAGTTGGCGGCAGCAAGGCAAAGACATGGGCCACATGCTGTTTTTACAAGAAACCGATTTAGAATACGAAGGGATCATATTTTGGAAGATGCTTTTAGTCAGTTGAGTGCATTATCCAAAGGGGATCTTCGAGGACCGGTAATGTCTCAGTTTATGTATTTTAATTTCTTTTGGTGAACTATGAAAGATATGCCCTGTCGTGATGCAGTCAAACAGACACATGTTCAAATTTTCTAGAGAAAGATTGAAAGTTTGTTTTCTCTATATCAATATTTGTCATTTTCTGATGAATGTTCCCAGATTCGCATCACATTTGTGAATGGATTTGGAGTGGAGGAGGCTGGTAGTGATGGTGGTGGAATTTTCTAAGATTTCATGGAGAACATTACTCGGGCAGCTTTCGATGTCCAGTATGGATTATTTAAGGTTGTAATTTGTATAGTATTGTTGAGAATTATTCAATCTGCTCTCTCTTTCTCTCTCTCATATGTCTATGGTAAAGAAAAATGATCCGTAGGGTTATGCCTTTCGATCCTTTTTTGGTGTTGTTGCACTGTTTTATGGGAAAATCATTAGCTATTAAATCAATTTTTGATGATGAAGAACAATGTCTATGCTTAGTGGTAGTTCACATACAAGCAATCAAAGCAATTGCTGTTTTTCTTTACTGGCAAAAGTCAGTGTTAGTTGTTAGATGAACTCCTAAGGGGCGTTAAACTCACACCCACTCCTTGCAAGAACTTAAGTCTTGCCTCCTATTCCACTTTAAAGAGTGGAACCCAAGACCTCCCCTTAGGAGAGACTTGGTGGCCAAAGGGCTAGCCACACAAGCTACAACCCCTTGGTTTAGCAATCAAAACAATTGTTACTTACAAGTTATAATGACTTGCAATTTCCTTGGTAGATACATTTTTCCTAGTAACCCCGCCTTTTATGTATACTACTACTGTGAAATATTGCTCCTCCATATGAATTAAATTAGTCATAAAGCACTTCTTAGGGTTTAGAGGGTGAATATTACCATATTTTGGTTGAACGTGGTCACTCTAGAGATTTGGTCTTGTACCCAGCCAATCCATACCTCCCAGCACCCTGCTTTGGCAGGGCCTACACTAGGCAATGCCTTTTATTTATTTTTCTAATTTGTTACATTGTCATATAATGTCATTAATTAACACTTGTTCCCAGCAAATGCTGTTGTTTTTACTTCTAGAGAATTGCTTTATCACTTGTTTTCTATACTTCTATATGTCCACTGAACTTTCCTAGCTGTATTCTTTTGTGTTCCTATGTTTTATTGAGTAGTCTTGGCCTGATAATCCAGGAAACAGTGGATCACCTCCTCTACCCCAATCCTGGATCAGGAATGATACATGAACAGTATCTCCAGTTTTTTTGTTTTCTTGGAACTGTTCTTGCAAAGGTAATAGTTGCGCCTTCATCTGTCATATACTCAGCATGTAATTGTGAGAATAATATTAGTATAGTATATATTATGTGAATATTGTTTCCTATTTAGGATTGGTTTAGGTTTATTCTTGTTTCCTATTTAGGATTGGGTTTATTCTTATTTCCTATTTAGGATTAGGTCTAGAATTGCTATATATATCAGATGTACATATTGTATTGAAACACAATTGAATATACAGTTTTATTAAGAAAATTAACAGTAATATCACACAAATTAAAGAACTAGTACACAAACTGGCATTACATTTAAAGAACTATAATGGGTGAATTTTTTCTTTCAGCAATTACTAGTACAATCTGGTTCTGCTATTATGTAATATATTGTTTTGCTTTTATCGTCATATTGTTTTATATTTTCTTACTAATCACTTTTCAGATTCAGTAGGCCTGTTCCTTTATCCTACAATTTTCTTGCTGTCTTTTTGTTCTTCATTAATCACTTTTCTGCTTGGAATCTGTTCAATTAATTCACGTAGCAATTCAATTGTTAAAAATGACAGTTGGATTGTTCTCTGTGCTGTCTATATTTGTTCTCTTATGGTGCTTTACAGTGGGACATTATATCTCTTTGTAATTACTGCAGGCGATGTTTGAAGGGATTCTTGTTGATATACCATTTGCAAGATTCTTCTTGAGCAAATTACGGCAAAAGTAAGGTTGCACCCATGTGGCATTCGTAATGTATATTGTTATTTATCAAAAACACAAGAAATAAAAGGAAAAAGAATTTCTTGCAGATGATCAACTTTATATCACTTTTCTTTCTCTCTCCTCCATACTCCCACTCCCACTCCCACTTCCCTTCTAAAAGTTGTGGAAAAAATCCACACATGCTTTATATGTATCTCCATACACATTATAGTTCTATGGAATTTCAAGACCATCTCTGCATATAAAAGATGAGTCTCTTTGGGTCCCAAATTGCCTCATAGTAGCTGTTATATTTTTTAGTTTTGAATTCTAGTTTTCAAATCTATTGATTGTGATCTGTACTTTGGGCACTTGGAATGGTGTTTTCATTTCCATGTGCAATGTTCAACTTGAATTCTTACTAAATATGATGTTTATTTGCTTAGTTTCTTGATGTGTATGCTAATACGTGTTCTCTACTCTATTTAATTTTGATGCATCCAAAATTTTGTTGAGCAGGTACTACTATTTGAATGAGTACAACTATTTGAATGACTTACCTTCCCTGGATCCAGAGTTATATCGCCACCTTATTTCCTTAAAGGTGATATTTCTCCTCTCCCTTGCTCTCTTCTTTGAGCAATAGTTTTTTAGTGAAATCTTACGCTTCATTGATTCACAAAATTGATGAAGCTAAGAAATGAATTGTTTGAACATTGTTATTGCCTATCCAACCAGAAGTTGTTATAACTGAATCTGTATATATTATCTTCTTGTCAACCAAACAAATTTTATGACATCTTTGGATGTCCATGCAAATGGAAAAGTTTCAGTTTTCCATTGCATTTTACAAGGCAAGAAAATCTCCCGTAGAATAATCACTGAAGAAAATGAAGTGTACACAAATGGTAGGATAAAATTAGGATTATACTATTTTTTGAGGTCTAATGAGATTATAATCACCTTTTGTTGTTTTGTGGCTCAATTTCATGGCCAGTCGGGTGGTTCTGTGTAATTTCGTGTTATTTATTGATTTATTGATTTATCTTTTGTTTGATGTACAGCATTATGAAGGTGATACTTCAAAGTTGGAATTGTACTTTGTTATTGTGAACAATGAATATGGAGAGCAAATAGAAGAAGAGTTGCTTCCTGGAGGGAAAAGCATACGTGTTACTAATGAGAATGTCATTACTGTAAGAAAATAGATGTATTCTTGATTGTAAGAAAATAGATGTATTCTTGATTGATTGATGTATTGATTATATCTATTACAAATGGTGAGTGGCTCATTATATAGGAGAGGGTGAGTGTAGTAGGTGAGGAGTAGGTGAGGAGTAGGTGGTGGTAGGTGATGGTAAATTGGTGGTAGGTGTTGGTAAATTTTAACAGCCCCCCGCAAACTCAAGGAGGATAGAAACTAACCAACTTGAGTTTGGAGAGAGTAACAAAACAAGAAAATACATAAAAATAAAAGAGGATAGGTGACACTGCATGGTCGTGTCAGACCATTGGTGAAGACACTGGATGGTGGTGTCATAACGTTGTAGAGGACACGGTATGGGGGTGTCATAACGTTGTAGAGGACACTGTATGGGGGTGTCATAACGTTGTAGAGGACACTGTATGGTGGTGTCAGACCGATGTAGAAGACAGTTTATGGGGTCATGTCGGACCGTTGTAGCAGACAATGCTGTGACAGTTGTTGTGACAGTTTACGGAGTCTTGCTGGACCCTTGTAGAAACTAACCGGAATCAATGTCGGGACAGTTTACAGAGTCTTGTTGGACCCATAAAGGAGCTAACCGGAATCAATGTCGGGACAGTTTACAGAGTCTTGGCGGACCCTTAAAAAGTCGCACTCTCAAAAGGTGTGCCCAATCCATAAAAAGACGTGCCATCAAAAGGCGCGCCAATTTGTCTTCGAGCGCCGAGCGGCGCATGATGCGCGTGTCTGCCTCTTCGTCAGGGTCTTTATAAACTGAGGCGGAGGCTGTGCTTGAGGCAGAAGCGAAGACAAAAAAAACTTTGTGAAAAAACTTCTGAAAAAAACTCTTCATTTTCTGAGGAGAGATATTCGTTTTCTGAGAGATTGTTTCTAAGAGCTGCAAATCTGGAAACACTCTGTAACCAATCCTTCTCTGAAAAACTCAGCAACCCATAACATGGCCTCTTCTTCCCGTCCAGCTAACCAGAACATGGCCTCCTCTTCCCGTGGGCTGCTTACGCTCTTTCCAGAACTGAATGAGTCCACAAGAGAAATAACTGGTGTGGTGGCCAGTGAACCTCAACCAAACACCTCTGGTTTTGCTCCGTTGAACTTTCCGATGCGGTCGGTGGAGCAAAAAATGGCGGTGCAAACTGATATTGAGGCCAATCAGTATACTCTGAAGTCATGCGTGAAAACCATGACTGCGGTCACAAACTTGTCGCACCGGCTGCAGAGCAGGACAAATGAGGTGCAACAGTTAAACTCCCAGCTGGCTCTGCTCCAACGCATGTATAAGGATGCGCGAGCAGAGATAAGTGTGCTAAAGACAGAAAACAAGGAGCAGAAGCGGAAGGCCACTGTGATGTTCCGATTTGGAGGTCCACCATATGCTTCAGTGGAGGAGTATGGGGGAGTGAACGTGCTCGGTGGACAAGGAAGTACTGAGGTAGCACCGTCAAGAACTGCCCAGGAAGGAGGCAAGAAGAAGAGACCTGCAGTAGAGTAGAGAAGGGTAAAGAAAAATCCCTCCTGGGGAGGGAGGGTGTTGTGTGTGTGTTTTTTGTTGGTTTGTATGTTTTTTGTTTGTTTTTTTTTTTTTTTTGTTTGTTTTTTGTTTTTGTTTTTGTTTTTGTTTTTTTTTTTTTTTTTTTTTTTTTTTTTTGTGTGTGTGTGTAAAAATGGGATCGGGGTTGATCCCGGCAAGAAAAAATGACAAGTTTGTGGAAGGAAAACGAGTTGGGTGTGAATGGATTGTTTGGTTGTTTTTTTTTTTTTTTTTTTTTTTTTTTTTTTTTGTATTTGGTGGAATGAAATAAAAGAAAATTGTGAAAAATCAAAAGTGGTTGGAATGTACATATATAGAGATAGAGATAGAAAATAAAAGAAAGCTGATGAGAGAGACGGAACCCAGAGTAATAAATAATAAATAAATAAATAAATAGATAAAAAGAAAAGAGAAGAAAGAAAAGAAGAGAAGCAGTCGGTGGAAATATTAAACAAAAGTGTGGTGGATATGTATGTGAAAGATGTTTTGGTGGAAGTGATGATTATGATTTCAAAAAAGGAGATAAAAAAAAATAAAGAAATAAATAAAAGAAAAAAGTAAAGAAGATTGTTGTCTGGGTAAAACAAAAATTGGAGCATCTCTGTGCGCCTTTGAAATTAGATGCTGGTTTTGATCAAAACCGTGGGCCAAATTACCACCCACGTGAGTCCACTTCCCCATGTTTGTAAACCCATTCAACAGACCCAGCTACATATGGAAGACGTATCATGACCATCATGTCATAGTTGACCACATAGTCAGTCTTGGTTTCAGAGAGAGAAGGAGGCTCGAAATGGCTGTGCAACGAAGAAAAAGTGAGGGGCCAAGAAGGCGAAGACGCATCCGATAGCAACTCCGATCGCGATAGCCATGGATGCGACCCCAACCCCAAAGATTTTAGAGAGAGAGAGTCTCCGGATTCAGCTTTATCTACTGATTTTAGAGAGAGAAAGGCTCTGCGAAGAGGACTTCGATTCGGAGAGGGAAGCTATTGGTGAAGTTTAGGCCGGAGAGGTCGAGGGAGCGCACGTGACGGAAAGCGTCGCACGTGACGCCGGACCATGTGCAGTGGTAGAAGTGGGTTTGGCCGGAATCGCTTCCACTGTGGCCGCCGCTGGAGGAGGCGGGTAGGTGAACTCATGCTTGTTCAAAGCTTCCTGAAGAAGAAACCGGAACTCTGCAAGAGCCGTTCTCTCGGAATCCGAAAGATCTGAGGCCTCGAGCAGATCTACCTTCACTCTTTCCCAATCAAAGAGCACCAGATCATCGATACCTTGGTTGGTCCGTCATTGAAGGATGAGGTCATGAAGATTATGCCGGTTCAGAAGCAGACTCGGGCCGGTCAGCGAACCCGGTTCAAGGCCTTTGTTGTTGTTGGTGACTCGAACGGTTACGTAAGGCTTGGTGTGAAGTGTAGCAAGGAAGTTGCGACTGCGATTCGTGGTGCGATTATACTCGCGAAGTTGCAAGGTCACCGGAAAGTGTGGGTAAGGCCACCGGAAAGTGTGGGTCTGTGACGGTGATGATGGTTCCGGCTGTGGAGTTGCAGCGGTGGTGGCTTGACAGTGTTTGGATCAATATGTGACGCTTCTGCTAACTCCGAATCAAAAACAGCGGGAGAGAAGGTATGTGTAGAGGTCCGGCGGGCGGCCAAGGCGAGGCTGCCGCCCGCCGGTGAAGCAGAATTACTAGTTTCTCAACCTTGCTCTGATACCATGTAAGAAAATAGATGTATTCTTGATTGTAAGAAAATAGATGTATTCTTGATTGATTGATGTATTGATTATATCTATTACAAATGGTGAGTGGCTCATTATATAGGAGAGGGTGAGTGTAGTAGGTGAGGAGTAGGTGGTGGTAGGTGATGGTAAATTGGTGGTAGGTGTTGGTAAATTTTAACAATTACATTTATTCATCTTATTGCCAACCATCGTTTGAATTCTCAGGTTGCAAGGGTTTTCCTCTTTCATTTATTAAGTTTGTTTTCAAATTTTATCATTTTTTCCTGTAATTATGATGTCGTAATATAATTTTCAGATACGCCCACAAAGTTCCCATTTTCTGTGGGGATTTCAACAGCTTATGCAGAAAGATTGGATTGATGTGTTTAATTGACATGAACTTCAGGTATTGCGATTCCTGTTGAATGATATTTAAGAACCACGTGGTGAAAGCATTACTGTGATTACTTCATTTCGTAGGGAGAGCTATGAGCCTCCTAAAAACATATAAACAAATAATAGTTTGCTGTTGTATGTGGCCAATATGAAAAAAAATTGAAACATAATAAACATGAACTTGCAGACCAATTAATATTGTTATCCATTTAATGTTGCATCCAGCCATGTATGAGAACTTTAATTTGTTTTGTGGGGTCTCAGTTTCCCATTTCATTTTTGTTCCAGCTTCTGATATCTGGATCACTTGATGGTTTTGATGTTGAGGATCTTCGAGCCCATACTAATTATGCGGGTGGCTATCATAGTGTAAGTTACTTTACATTCTGTTTTGTTTCTTTTTCATTCTCCCCACCGCTTTAGTTCCTCTGGCTCTGAATTGTCTATTTAGGAAACACAAGTTCTTGCAGTGCTCTTGGGTGGAGATTGTTTTAGAATTTTATTCATCATCAGTTGTCAACTTGGTTTCTTCAAGATTCAATTTAGGGGTTTCTTCACAATTAAATCCACATCTCAGTGCCAGTTTTCCCCCAAAACTCATTTCATGCTTGGGCCAAGTATCCATTGCAATCTAGATGATCTTTTTTCTTGTTCGTTCTGTTCTGTCTTTTATTGGAAAGAAAACTGTTTCCTTTGCTGGTTCTGTTACTAAATTGGAAATGAATAGCATGTAATTTATAGTGCAGGGTCTGGATTAAGACCTGTTAATCTTGCTACCTTAACAACTCATTTCTGGCTAACGCGTAGTATACTGCTCTGTGGGTTTTTAAAAAAATTCGAAGGAATTCAAATTATGATCAGGATTAAGTTTTTTATTTATCTGTTTTTATGATGAAGTTTTTAGTATCGCTGCTTTGAGCTTTGGTATTTTTGTAGTTGACAGCTACTTATCATTTCTTTTGACAGGCGCACTATGTCATTGATATGCTTTGGGCGGTTCTCAAGAATTTTTCCATGGAAAATCAGATGAAATTTTTGAAGTAAGTTTATCATCTATAATTTATTTCCTGAACTCTCTGATGTGTGGGTTATATATAATGTTATACTTGGTGCAACAGTTTCATGGCAGTCACAATGTATTCAGATATGTTCTTAGTGTATATCCTTAGAACCAAATCCAAGTTGTACTCCTTTTATATGTTTGTTTTCTCAGCTTTGTATCTTTCTGTTAATTCTTCTTCTTCTTTTTCAAGTATATTTATCTATGTGCTTTTCTTTGTGACTGATTCAATCCGGGGAAACAAAAAAAACAATTGGGATAAAACCTTTCTGAGTCGGTATGTTGACTTGAGTCTGTTTCTGTGAAATTGCTAAGTTAGTAAATTGACAGTACTTGTTTTACATAGATAACTCTGAATGGTAAATTGGAGATGAAAATTGTTTTAAACTTGAAACTGTCCATGGCAAAAGTGGTTAAGCATGTTTGTGGTGGTGATCAATGTTTACACTAGGAACTTGAATTTACTGAGGGGTAAGAAAATATTTAGGAAATGGAAGTGGAAAACCTAGCCCAAGAGATTTTGAGCCTGTGTAAAGAGTATTTTTTTCCCCCTTCTTCTGTTGATTTTTTTTTTCTTTGTATTTCTTAGCATTGTCTTCATGCTTTTCGATAATAATGTTGACTTTTATTTATGAAAACATAAACAAAAATTATTCATAGATTTTTGGGGGCTGTAGTCACGTAACATTTTGTTTATGGGAGACTCAACAAGTGTTTTTTGCATTGCCAGCTATCTTTAAAAATTTCATGCTTTTAGAGTTGAGATTTCAAGGTTCCCCTTAAAAAGTGTCCATTTTTTCATCGAATTGCTTACAGACTAGCAATACAATTCTTTTGATGCCTCAAGTAATTGAGCTAGAATTGAGAACCCCAATGTCAATTTTTAGACCCAATTTCAGCCTCATTTCCTTTAGCCAATTGGTGTCTTAATAATTTCCAGTGTTTCCTGGAGGTTTGCCAAAATGAGATACTCACATTTATGGGACTGTGGATGAGATGCTATGTATGGTGAATTTGTATAAGGGTATGCAGGGCATTTCATTATCTATTTGTCAACTTTTAACTTTCTCTTCAAAAGGCATCCTTGGATCGTAATTTCCAGTATTTGTGATGCACCAGCGATACTAAATGTTTATTGTGTTGTTTTTTCGACTTGACTAGCACACACATAGACTTGTGGCTAGACTAAGGGCTCCTACAGTTAATACCCTTCTTGGCCACGAAGAAGTAGGTGTATTCTTCAGAACTAATCATAAGGGCTCTGAGTACTTTGCTGACATGCTGAGTGTGTGCATCATCCTTGTGTTATTTTCGAACCAATTTAGAAATGTTTTAGCCAATTCTCTTTCATGCTGTATGACATTTTTTTTAAAGAAATTTAGTCCACTGGACTTGAGATGAATTGGTTCATGAATTTGCTCAAATAAAAGTTGAGTGCTTTAAACATTTTGCCACCATACATGGTACTCTCCATGTAGTCATGTAGTTTATGTAAGCAGCTGTTAGGGCTTCAATATCTTTTGGATGGAACAGTAACCAAATATCTTTGTTTTCTTTTCTGGTTCTGTGTTTTCTGTCTCAGGTTTGTAACTGGGTGCTCTCGAGGACCATTGCTTGGATTTAAACACCTTGAGCCTTTGTTCTGCATACAGAGGTGATGGCCCTTTTTTCTTTTGCTTCGTGAGTTTATGTGTAATATTTTCTTTGCTTAGCACTTAACTTCAGTTTCTGAGAATTTTATTTTTGAGTATTCTCTTAGGGCTGCTGGTAATGCTTCTGAAGAGGCTCTTGACCAATTACCAACATCAGCTACTAGTATGAATCTTCTAAAGCTTCCCCCATACAGAAGGTTTGTTCCATTCTACTGTTTTTCTGTGTGACAAATCTTATTTTTGCTCCAAACTCTCTAATTATAACCAGAGGGAGGGAGGGTCTGCTGCTTCAATGAACTTTATTGATAGATTTAAGTTGCAAAATATGAAATGAGGGTTAGACAACCACACAAGGACTCAAACACAACGCCGCCCAATTAGTACACTTTAATGTGTGTTTGGAAGGGGAAAGATTGAGTACACACCTAATCTTTTGGCATAATGCTCAAAGTGGTGGTGGCCCCAAGACCTGAACCCATAGCGTCAAGGTTATTAGGCTAAGTCTTAACTATTAAAGGACTCAAAAATAACGAAGCATTAATTGAAACTCCTGTAAACTATTCATAGTATATGAATGAATTGTTCATCGCCATTCAGCTCAATCTATATCCATGCCCTTCATCAAAATGAAGGTGCCATAATCATGGGTGAGTGCACTAGGGCGTACCGAAGTTGATCGAAGCAAATTTTTTGGGGGGATTCCTCCCCGTTGTGGACTTCTTTTGTTTTCAGGTTATCATTCAATAGTCCAAGCAGGATGTATCTTGTTGAAGATAGAGGGTTGTAATTTTAATTAAAAACAGGATTTTCAATGGTCACTTTCTCTTTTTTATTCATTTCTTGTTTCCCCACTGCAGTCCAGGTGGTAGCCCTTCAAACCCGAAAAAGGGCCAATTAGAAGTAGCCCTACCACTTTCATGGGGTCGTGGCTCTTGTAAAATACTTGAAACAATTAGTTATTCTCGTCTCACTGAAAATTGTGATTGACCAAGAAATCTTTTTCACTTACCAAAACGAAAAAAAAAGAAAGAATAGGATCTGAAAGTAGCTTAATTCTTATCTTTCTTGGTCTTTGGATGTTATGAGATCTCTCTTGTTCTGTTTACATATGCAACTTTTTCTTTAATTTTTTTGAAAGATATGTCCTGGTCCGTTATGAGTGTTTTTTTTTTTAATACCATTGTTGACTCTCATCAAATTTTTGTCCATGGTACAGCAAAGAGCAAATGGAGCAGAAATTGTTGTGCTATAAATGCTGATGCTGGTTTTGATTTGAGTTGATAGCTAGAGAGCGCGTCTAAAAGCGTCTCCTAGGGGATAGTTAAAAAAAATTTGTTAGGCATTTTAGCAATGTAACTTTAATTTTGAACTGAGCATCTCCAAAGAGATAGTTAAGAAAGGCTTGTTAGACATTTTAACCAATATAACTTTAATTTTAGGCTCGAATGAGCTGGCTATTGGGTTAGTTACTTTACCATCTTACCTTTTTGCTGGTTACAATTAAAGAGTCCCATACGCTCTCCAAACAAATATGTATGTTTATATTTTGGATTTTTGTATATTTATGTCTTAGATTTGGGATTTTATATATTTTATATATGTATGTGTGTATGTAGCAATTTTATATGTTCTTTCAATTCTGTTTGATGAATTGCGAAATAACTTATTTTGTATTTTGTATTTTTTTTTCTCCTCATTCTATAGGTTTTGTATGTTTGTATGGGCAAATTTATTATTATTGCAAATTTACATTAGCAAAATATCAACAATTAGTATATTTTGTTTAAAAAATTAATTAAGTTAGTTTGAATAATTAGCTATAATAAAGAATGTGGTTGGAGAACACGATAGTTAAAGTAATTAGGTAAAATAAAGAGTGCACTTTTTTTATACTTTAGTTAGTGAAAAGTAGAGAGTGTGGTTGGGGTTGCTCTAATGGGCTGGCTATTGGGCTAATTATTTTACCATCTTACTTTTTTGGTGGCTACAATTGAAGCACCAAACAAATATGTATGTCTATATTTTGGATTTTTGCATATTTATGTATTGGATTTGGGATTTTATATATTTTATATATGTATATGTGTATGTAGTAATTTTATATGTATTTTCAATTCTATTTGATGAATTACAAAATAATTTATTTTATATTTTGTATTTTTTTTCTCCTCATTCTATGGATTTTGTATGTTCGTATGGGCAAATTTATTATTATCGCAAATTTATATTAGTAAAAATCAACAATTAGTATTTTTTGTTTTAAAAATTAATTGAGTTTGAATGATTAATTAAAATAAAGAGTGTGGTTAGAGACTATAGTAGTTAAAATAATTAGGTAAAATAAACTTTAGCTAAAAACTGTGATTAGAATTGCTCTAATAGAAAAAAAGAAAAAAATGGTCCCACAATTGCTCCTGTACATTTTCTCACTAGGGTGATCGTTGTCAAGGATATGCTTTTGGCATGTTTGTTTGTTTTTTTGTTTTTCTGTCTAATAAAACAAGTGAAATTCAGTGATTGATCACATTATACAAGCCTTTTTTTTGTTTGTTTTTCATTGTTCTCACTTTTTTGGCTGCTATCTTAAATAGCGTTTATGTTGTGTTTGGTCGGAAATTTGGAAAGGGATTTGAAAATGAAAAATGCATATAAAATTAGGTGAAATGTAGGTATATTTTATTTATATTTTACCTATATTTTTCATTTCCCTTTCTAAATCCCTGTTTAAATCCTCTAACCAAACACAACATTAGGTCTAATATTCTCAATTTTCCATCGCAGTTGCCAACTATTGGGGTTCACTTATCCGTAATAATTGAGACCTCTAACAAACACAATCTCTACAATCTTTATTCATGTGTGATTGGTCTAGGAAGGAAAATAAAAAAAAAAACCTAAACACAAACACATGATTAGTCTACATCACTTTAGAGATGGTAAAGATCTCAGAAAATGAAAGTCTCACTCATTTTTCCAATATTTAATAATTTTCCAAACAGAGATGGAATTCATCGCATCTTGATGATCAATACTGATAGCAATACAGATGAATTTCAGTGAATGTTCCCATTATGTCGGCTTTTTTACCCACCCCAGCATTGCTTCTCTGTTTTCAGTGACTTCATTAAAAAAAAATATTTTAAAAACTTTTGAGACCCAACGTGAAGCAAAATTTCTAGATGCCATTATGTGAAAGATAGAGAACAAAATATGAAGTCAAGCTTTCTGGTAATAAGATCCATCCAAAAATATTTTAGAGCATCAAAAATTACATCTCAACCATTAAAGTGACCAAAGTAATTTCTGTTTCAAAAGTCTGCCTGCGGCCCGAGGTGGGCCCAGCCCATTAAGGCCCGAGCCCAACCCGATGCCTTGGGCTAGGGCCTGGGCCATCTTTTTGAAGCCCGACCCGCCTGATGCCCAGCTTTTTTTTAATGGAAAATAATAAATTTTTGGTGGAAAAAATTTAAAATTAAAAAAATTGTTTAAACCCGCCCAAAACTCGAGCCCAGGCCCAGGCCCAAGCCCATGGGCCCCGCCCGAGGCCCGACCCACTGGCCCGCCCAAAGCTCGAATACTCTTAGGCCTAGTTTTTTGGCCCGTGGGTCGACCCGGTTCGACTCGATTTTTTGGCGGGAGCCCGCAAGACCCGACATGGGCCGGGCCGTGCCAAAATTACACCCTTCTCACCCAAACCCTCCTCTCTCCTCTCGCCGGAGAGAGAGTCGTCGCCGGGAAGAGAGTCACTGGATAGATGGGTTTGATTTTCTGCCATATTGCACTCAGGTAACAATGGCCGCCCCCCCCTCTTTTCTTTTTTTTTTGAGGGAAAAAGAATAAGAGTAGGTGTTATCTTTTTACCAGGAACTACAATGTGGAACACAGCACCATTCTCAGTGGAATTTCTCTACGGGAATTATCTTTGCCGGTTTAATGCAGCGGAATACACGGGGATTAGATATCGTTCTAATAGACGAATGAGACTCTTGAATCCACGAGAAAAATAGAACATTGAATCCACCATGAAGAGAAAATATCTTAATATTATTTAATAAAAGTTGAATAAAAGTTGCCTTTGTCATGAGATTTACATAGCTATTTATAATAATGTAAACCTTGGAGACCAAGTATTCTTGGATACCAAGAAAACTCAAATCAGGAAACAATAAACTAATATAATTCTTGGAAAATAAGAAACCGAAGAAATTAGAAAAACAAAATCAAAACAAATTAAGAAACATAATAATTATCAAATATTTATACTAAATTACAAGAATCCTAATAAAATAATCAGTAATGCTTGGCGGCGCGAATTTTCATAGCTCGAATGTCTGAAAACGACGTCGTTTTGGGGATAAAACGACGTCATTTTTGTTAAGCATATGTGTGTATTAAGGGTAGTTTAGTCATTGGTAGTAATTAGGGTTAGCATAGTGTCTTATGTATATATATATATATATATATATATTTCTTGTAATTCGTTTCCATTCAATTTTGAATAATATGGTACTTAGTTCCTAACTAAGTTTTCATGGTATCAGAGCAAGGTTTTGATAGCTAACCTCTCGTTGGTGTTGGTATGAACTAAAGGCAGGATTATGGTTGCTTCTCTTCATTTGCCGCTATACACCCTTGCATCGAAGTCGAGGGCTTGTCTGTGCCTCACGAAGTCGAAGTCGAGTGGGCTTGTCTGTGCTTCATGAAGTCGTGATTCACAGTCAAAGACAGTTTTTCCTCACCACTCTCCCTCTCATCTCACAGTCGTGTTGGGTTCTTCTAATCACAACTGATATTGCCTGATTTGGTTCGAAGGTGTGATACTTAGGTATTCTGCTTCAGCTTCTCTTCTTCTCTGTGTTGCTGTTTCCTTATGACTTTTTTGTGGTCTTCTCTGTGAAGTCCTTTATATTTTGATATCATGTCTAGGGCTGTTCAAAAATCCGTTCGATCCGGTAATCCGGACCGAACCAGACCGAATCATACGGTTTGGTTCGGTTCTATTAAGAATTGGTTCGGTTTCGGATTAAGAAATATGAGAACCGTAAAAACGGTTCGGTTAATGGATTTTATGAAAAAACCGCGGTTCAAACCGAACCGAACCGAATTTTAAAACATATATATATATATATATATAATATCAAGTTTTATTTTTATTAATTGGTTTTTTATAATTTTAATGATATTAGGATGATATAGATATGTAATATTAAGTAATGCCTTAATATTATTAATTTTTATCATGAGTTAAATGTAATTAGTTTGAGTAATTATTTTGCTAATATTAATAATTTATTTTTGTAAATAGAAATTTTTGGAACCGTAAACCAAACCGAAACCGAACCGTTTTTTCGGTTTGGTTCTGGTCCGGTTTTACAAGTGTAACGGTCTGGTCTGGTTCTCAAAATCACAGAACCGTTAGGATTGGTTCGGTTCTTGGATTTTCTCAGAACCGAACCAATCCGGACCGTGTACACCCCTAATCATGTCTAGTGGAATGTCAGATTCACTTCAAGCCATTAGCGTGAAGTTAGTAGGAGATAATTATGTTTATTGGGCCTATGACATTAAAAATTTTCTTCTGGGTAAAAATGTTTAGGATGTTGTTACTAGTGATTCCCCTATGCCCACTGATGCCAATATTGAAAAGTTTCAAGATTTGTTCTTTACTTGGCAAGTTACTAACGCCAAGATTATTACTTGGATTAATAATTCTGTAGATTAGTCTATTGGGATTCATTTTGCCAAGTTCACTACTGCGAAACAAATTTGGGATCATCTATCCCAGTTGTATGTTCAATCAAATTTTGCTAAACAGTATCAGTTAGAACATGAGATTCGTGCTACTCAACAATGAGATAAGAGTATCCAGGAATTTTATTCTATCATGACTGGTCTGTGGGATCAATTAGCTTTTATTGAGCCTAAGCATTGAGCACTCATGCGGCATATTGTACTTATCGGGCGGAGCAGCGACTGATTCAATTCTTAATGGCTCTTAGGGCTGATTTTGAAGGGCTTCGCAGCACTATTCTGCATCGAAGTCCTCTCCCTTCTATTGATTCTGTAGTTAATGAGTTATTGGCTGAAGAACTTCGCTACAAAACAGCTCCTGGCAAAGGATTTGCCAGCTCAGACAATTCTAGCTGTTCTTACTGGTCATTCTTCTACTACTCCCAGCAAATCCTTTTCTCGTGCTCCTATGGATGAATGCAGCTTTTGTCATCAAAAAGGTCACTGGAGGGCTCAGTGTCCTCGGCTTTTGGGCCGTCTACCATTTGGGCAATCACCGACTTGGAGAAAGAATTCTAATAGGCATTCTGGCCAATCATCCTCTTGGAAAAAGGGACATACAACTGCTGCGACTTCTTCAGTGGATGATTCTTCTCAATCTTTGACTGCTATTGCTGAACAACTGCAGAAACTCCTCTTTACTCATACATCAAATGCCTTAGCTGTCTCCTCACCTCTTGGTTTGTCTTCCTCCCCCTCATCTCTTTCAGGTATATCTCGTTCCATATAGGTTTTTGATTCTGGGCTACACATCATATGACTCATGATTCCCCCCTCTTATTGTCTATCTTTTCTGCTCCTTCTACTACTACTGTTATGGCCGCCAATGGTACTCCTATGCCTTTGGCCGAGGTTAGGTCCATTTTGACTGATACTCTCTCTCTTTCGGATGTTTATTGTATTCCTCAGTTAACTTTGAATCTTATTTCTGTTAGTCAACTTTGTGCCATTAGTTATTGTGTTTATTTCTTTGAATCTGGTTGTGTTGTGCAGGATTCTCATTCCAAGCAACTAATTGGGACCGGCCGTAGGTTGGGAGGTTTATATGTTCTGGAGACGTTGCATGTTCCTCCCCTTGCTGCATCTTCAGTTGATTTGTCTTCTTTTCGGTTAAGTCCTAAGTCGTCTGTTTTTTATTTATTGCCTTAGTCATGTATCTAGTTCTCGTTTACAGTATTTAGTTTATACTGGTGTCTAGGTTCTTTGAGTAGTCATAATATTTTTGATTGTAGTGGATGCAAACTAGCAAATTTTACTGCTTTACCATTTAATAAAAGTTTCACTACATCGTCTAAACCTTTTGATCTTATGCATTCTGATGTGTGGGGTCCTGCACCCATTCCTACTAAAGAGGGTTCCTAATATTATGTTTCTTTTATTGATGATTATACTCGTCACTGTTGGATTTATTTGATGAAGCACCGGTCTGAATTTTAATCTATCTATATTGCTTTTCGTGACATGATTCAAACCTAATACTCTTCTGTTATTAAATGTTTTCGATGTGATTTAGGTGGGGAATATCGTGATAGTGATTTTCTTCACTTATTACAGTCAGATAGTACTCTTTAACAATCTTCCTATACTAAAACTCCTGAGCAAAATGGTATGGCTGAACGCAAGCACCTTCACATCATGGAAACAACTCGCTCTTTGTTTATTTCTTCTTCTGTTCCTAGCTCATTTTGGGGGGGAGGCTCTTCTTATTGTTGTTCATATTATTAACCGTATACCCTCCCAAGTGACTTGTGGTATTTCCCTTTTTGAACGGTTACATGGTACTCCTCTTGACTATTTCTCTCTTCGTGTTTTTGGCTATACTTGTTTTGTTCTTTTTTATCGTGCAGCCCATACTAAGTTGTCTGCTCGTTCTGCCATGTGTGTTTTTTTTAGGTATGGTGACGATTAAAAGGGTTATCGCTGTTATGACCCCACAACTCAACGTCTCTATGTTTCTCGCCATGTTGTTTTTCCTGAACATATCCTCTTCTTTTCTATTCTCTCTGCATCTGCTCCTTTTCACTAAATCTGATCTTATTTATCTCAATCCTTTTCCTAATGCTATCCTTTTTGATTCTTATGTTCATGATTTGTCTCCTTCTGACATTCTCTCATCTTCTTCCTCGTCTCCCACTCCTATTGTCCCCCCTCCTATTATTCATGCTTATGCTCGTAAGAAACAACATGTTTTGCTTGCAGGTACACCTCCCCTTCCTCCTCCGGCTGTCTCTCTATTATCTGCTGCTAATGAAGCTCCTGTTTCTCGGTATCCTCAACGGGTACGTACATGTCTTACTCGTTATGGGTCTTCTAACTCTTGTTATTCTTCTGAATTTTTTACTTTCTTATCCTCCATTCACTCTCTTTCTAAGCCCACCTCCTATAAGGAGACTGTTTCTGACCCTCTTTGGCAACAGGCTATGAATGAGGAACTTTCTGCTTTACATAAGACTGGTACTTGGAATCTGGTTGCTTTGCCTTCTGGTAAACATACTGTTGGTTGTCAGTGGGTGCATAAGATTAAAACCAAAGCCGATGGTTCTGTGGAACGCTATAAAGCTCATTTAGTGGCTAAAGGTTTTGCTCAAGAATATGGTCTTGATTATGAGGAGACCTTTACTCCAGTTGCCAAGATGACCATTGTTCGTACCTTGATTGTCGTTGCTGTTGTGCGTCATTGGCATCTCTCTCAAATGGATGTCAAGAATGCCTTTTTCAACAGTGACTTAGCCGAGGAAGTCTTTATTGTCCCTTCTCCTGGGCCCCCTCATGCACCTGGTGAAGTTTGTCATCTTTGCAAACCTTTATATGGTCTCAAACAAGCTCCTCGGGCCTAGTTTGAGAAATTTTCTACTGTTGTTTGTGACTTGGGTTTTCGTACCAGTGATCATGACTCGGCTCTCTTTCTGCGCTCTACTTCTGCGGGATTCATTATTCTTTTGTTATATGTTGACGACATGGTGATCTCTGGCGACGATCTTGATAGTATCTCTGCTCTTAAGGCTCACTTGCATCATCATTTTGAGATGAAAGATCTTGGTTCGCTTCGTTATTGTTTGGGCATTGAGGTGGCCTCTCGAGGTTATCTTCTATCTCAATTCAAGTATGCAGCTGATGTTATTCAGCGAGCCAAGTTGACCAACTCCCGCACTGTTGACACTCCTCTCAAACTCAATGTGCACTACACTTCCACTGATGGTGTCCCTTTGCCTGATCCTACCTTATATCGGATCTTAGTGGGTAGCCATGTCTATCTTACCATCACTCGGCCCGACATTGCCTATGCTGTTCATATTGTCAGTTAGTTTGTTTCTGCCCCGATTACTGTTCATTGGGCTGCTGTTCTTCGTATTTGGCACTACCTTTGTGGGTTCTTGCATTAGAGTTTATTGTTCTTTGCTACTTCTTCTTTGGATCTTCGTGCTTTTTCTGATGCTAATTGGGTTGGTGATGTTATGGACCGTAAGTCTACTACGGGCTTTTGTGTTTTTTTTTTGGTTAGTTCTCTTATTTCTTGGAAGAGCAAAAAGCAAACTGTTGTTGCTCGATTTTTTGCTGAGGATGAGTATCATGCTATGGCTACTACCACAGTTGAAATTGTCTGGTTGCGTTGGTTGCTTTCCGACGTTAGTGTCTTTGTCCCTAGTCCTACTCCTATGTATTGTGATAATACCAGTGCCATTCAAATTGCTCATAATTTTATTTTTCATGAGTGGACTAAACATATTAAGATTGACTGCCACTTTATGCGCCATCACTTACAACTTCACACGTTGTCCTTGCCCTTTGTCTTCTCTACTATGCAGCTTGCTGATTTCTTCACTAAGTCTCATACTGTCATGCGTTTCTGTTTTCTGCTTGACAAACTCTCGATACTTCTTGCTGTTACATCATAAGTTTACGCGCGCGCGCGCGCGCGCGCCGGGGGGGGTATGTTAAGTATATGTGTGTATTAAGGGTAGTTTAGTCATTGGTAGCAATTAGGGTTAGCATAGTGTCTTATATATATATATATATATATATCTTGTAATTCGTTTCCATTCAATTTTGAATAATATGGTACTTAGTTCCTAACTAAGTTTTCAGTTTTGATACATTCGAGCCATTCGGGTCACAAAAATTTGGGTCACCAAACATTTTTCTAAAATAATATATCAAAAATATTAAAACTAAAAATATAAAAATTCTGAAAATCTTGTCCTACATCAGGCTTCTCTTCTTTGAAAGAACTCATCATCGAGTTCATATGAGAGATCTGCCATCGTCCATGCCAAATAAAAAGATAGTTGGAATACTTCAGTTGTTTGTCCCTCTTCCAAAAATTATATGCAGAGAAGTCTACTTTCTGAAAGTTATTCTCGATATGCTTCAACTGGTTGACAAGATCAATTAGACAAGCATTGAAAATCAAATTAAATTCCTTCACACCAAGAAAATCAATCAAATTTACTTTATGTAGAACTTGCATGCTCTCTTGATGTTGCACCATCTCAGATTTAATTGATCCTTCAATTATCAACCTTGGAATATTAAGTGTAGCAGCAACCAATTTCTTTGTTGCATGCAGCAGTTGTATTATCTCTTCTTTTATTTTCTCTTTGTTACTGGGCTCAATTAGATCTCATTTTTCTTCAATATTTTTATGATTTGTTTGTAAAACTTTCTCCCCAATATTCAAATTACCATGTGTTGATGCATTATCAACACTCGAACAAGACTTTGTATCTTCTTCATTAGTTTTACAAACAATCTCACTATAAATAATATTTGGATGTGAATTCTTTTATTTTGCAACTACAATGTCATTGCAAATTTTTACCAACTCCATGAAAGTATCTTGATTTGTATATGACAATATATCTTCATGATCATGAAAGTAAAATTTTGTTGCTAATTTTTTTTTTTAATTATTAACCATGAATGAATTTTGTCTTTACCTTTGCAAACTCGATAATCTTGTAATCCATTTCACCACTTCAATGCACTTTTATCAAGTTTGTAGGATGCAAATAAAATCTTCTTTTCATGAGGAATCTTCATGAATTCAAAGAAATTTTCAAGATCAAGGAACCAATCAAGAAAATCTTCTTTTTGAAGCTTACTTGAACTGTTAAAATATGAAATTTTGCAAAATAACGTAAGCTAGCAGATTGGCCTCGGGTGAATCCTTCGGTGCTATTGTTGTCAACTATTAGTTGTTTCTAGTTGACAATTAGTCCCAAATCAGCAAGTAGATTACAAATGTCATTGCGAAGTTCATGTTCCTCTAGCCGATGTTCCTCAATCGCATCCCATATGACTTCCACCCTATGATCAATGTTAATAGGGATTATGTGTTCTCCATTGTCATGTGTCATTAAGCTAGGTGAATCCATACTCTGATACCACTTGACGCAGCGGAATACACGGGGACTAGCTATCATTTTAGTAGACGAAAAGGGCTCTTAAATCAATGAGAAAAATAGAACCTTGAATCCATAAGGAAGGAAAAATATCTTAATATTATTCAATAAAAGTTAAATAAAAGTTGTCTTTGCCATGATGCTTACATAGCTATTTATAATAATGTAAACCTTGGAGAGCAAGTATTCTTGGACATCAAGAAAACTCAAATTAGGAATAATAAACTAATCTAATTCTTGGAAAATAAGAAACCTAAGAAATTAGAAAAACAAAATCAAAAAAAATTAAGAAACCTAATAATTCTAAAATATTTATACTAAATTACAAGAATCCTAATAAAATAATATATCAAAAATATTAAAACTAAAATACAAAAATTCTTAAAAATTGGGGTTTTTTATTCTCCTTGTTGGCAAATTTTGGATTTGGTGATAAATGGATCACTTGGCTCACCTACAGATGAGTTCTTTCCTCAAAAGGGTCTTAAGCAAGGGGATCCAATATCCCTTTTCCTATTCAACATTGTTGCTGAAGGTTTGAATTTATTACTGGAAAGAGCAAAAGAAATTGGTTTATTTAAAGGGGCCAGGGTTGGAACAAATAAGGCAAGTATATCTCACTTACAGTTTGTGGATGACACCATTATTTTCTGTGAGGCAAATTGGGAAGAGACTGTAATAGTAAAGAGAATATTGAGGTGTTTTGAAGTTATGTCTAGGCTGAAAATGAACTTTCACAAAAGTGTGGTGTGTGGGATTGGTGTTGAGGATAATCTTGTTAATGAGTTCGTAGTAAAATTGAATTGCATGAGTCAAAAGCTTCCCTTGAAGTACTTGGGGCTACCTCTTGAAGCAAATCCAAAGAAACTAATAACATGGCAGCCAGTAATGGAGAAGGTTAAAAAGAAACTGTCATCTTGGAAGAGGATGATGCTTTCTTTTGCTGGCAGAGTAACTTTAATAAAATCAATCTTGGCTAATTTACCTATTTATTACATGTCTATTTTTAAAGTGCCTAAAGGTGTGGCTACGAAGATTAATAGGTTGCAAGCTGCTTTTCTTTGGGGAGATTCAGAAACAAAAAGAAAAGTGCATATGGTTAGTTGGGAGGTGGTAACTAAGCCCAAAAGCCATGGTAGTCTTGGTATGAGGAATATTACAAAAGTGAATGATTTCTTACTCTTGAAATGGTGGTGGAGATACGGGGGTTGAAGACATGTCACTATGGAAACAGATTTTATGTAGTAAATATGGTTCTTCTGGAGGTAGGTGGTTACCATTTTAGAGGAGTTTAAGTGTGGCAAAGTATTATGAATATTGCTTATTCTAACCCACAACTAGTTGAGTTCTTTAAGGAAAATGCAAGAATTATGGTTAGAGATGGGAGTAGAATTAAATTTTAGAGTGACAGATGGTTTAGGAATATAATCCTCAAAAAGTAGTTTCCTAGATTGTTTAATATTTCTGTGGAGAATGAGGTCTCTCTGAATCAAATTAGTCTGAGAATGAGTAATTCAAGCAATTGGGTTTTGGAGTTTAGAAGACCTTTGTTTGCTTGGGAAATGGAAGAGGTGGGAAGGTTGGATGTTCTGTTGCAGGAGGCCCCAATTGTTAGAGAATTAGTGGAGGATTCCTTGAGGTGGATAGCATTTTCATCTGGGTTGTTTTCTGTAGCTTCAATCTGGAGATGGAAAGTGGAAGATAGGGACTCCACACTCATAATCTCTAAGTTAGTATGGGGAAATGTCACTCCTCCAAAGGTGAAGTTTTTCTGTTGGTTAGCTTGGCGTGGTAGAATCAAAACATCTGTCTTCATGCAGAGAATTGGAGTTTTAAATGATAATGCTAGTATTCTGTGTATGTTTTGTAGAAATGAAAAAGAGTCTTTAAACCATATTCTTCTTTATTGCCCAAAGATTTGGTTATTATGGTCTGGTGTGATAAAATGATGGATGTATGGTGGGCAATACCAAGATCAGTGGCTGAGGTATCGCAATGGTGGGATGGAGTGAGGATGAAGAAAAGGGAGAGAAAAATATGGAAGGTTGTGCCTCTGATTCTGATGTGGTCTGTGTGGAAGATGAGAAATGAGGTGATGTTTAATGGTAAACATTTGGTGGCTGATGAGATGCTTGAACTGATAAAAAACAAGAGTGGCACTGCGGGTGAGAAGTAGTGGGAGGGATTTTCATTACTTAGTACATGATTTGGTGGCTAATCTTAAACAGGTCAGATACTGTTTAAAGTAAAGGTGTTGCTGCTGCTATTTGATGCTGCTAGTTGATGCCAGTTGGTTGCTACCAGTTTGCTACTGCTAATGCCGAGCTATTTTGGGTCTCAGATGGTTATATGTAGCTTAGGGGATTAGTTTACCTTGGTGGTGCTTTGTTTTCCATATTGTTTTCTTTTTTTTTCTTGACTGTTTAATTGGTCTCTCTCCAATCTTGGGTTAAGTGCTGTCATATATGATTGTGTTAGCCCTTCAGTGCCAATCTAGTTGGGATTGTTGAGGTTAGTTATAATACTCAGTGCACTTCCCCCCTTTATTGATATATGATCTTCCCTTGTATATAGCTTCTTCATCAATAAAGTTTCCTTTTTTATTAATAAAAAATGGTTCTAAAATTGGGACTATTTCCCAAAATAAGTCAAATTATCAACCTAATTCCCAAACTAAGCCTAGTTTTGAAAGAATTCCCAAAATAGGCTAAAACGTGGTTCACAACCACGCTTTTAACGTTTGTGTGTCTGTCCTGCGTGAAAATTGGGAAATCGTAAAAGCGTGGTAAAATTGGGAAATCGTAAAAGCGTGTTTCCAAACCACGTTTTTAATTAAAAAAACGTGGTTACAAACCACGCTTTTAATTAATTTTTTTTTCCCTTCTGAAAGCGTGGTTGTGAACCACGCTTTTAGCTTAAATTTTTTTTTGTTCTAAAAACGTGGTTGTGAACCATGTTTTTTACCCTTTTTTTTTTTTTTTGAAAGCATGGTTGTGAACCACGCTTTCAATACACAAATGCTGTTGCTGATTTGTGAACCACGCTTGGACCAACTAATAGATAAAGTAAAGTGAACACAGTTGGTCCAATAAATTTATTTCGTAAAAAATAAAATAAATTTCTAAAAAATAAATTTCTAAAAATAAAAATAAATTTCTAAAAATTTACGCTACCTTAGTGTTTAGGGATAAAATTTAATTTTTTTATTTTATTAAAATAAAAATAAATAAATTTTAAGAATTAAACCCTAAACCCTAAAATGAAAAAAATAAAATTTATCCCTAAACACTAAGGTAGCGTTTGGTAACATTTATGTTTTTTTTTTTTTTTTATATTTATGAAAATTTTATAAACTGGTTTTTATTTATTTTTAGAAAAACATAAATTACAAACGCGTTTGGTTTGAACAAAATGTTTAAAATTTTTTAAAAACATAAAATAAAAAATATGTTTGTTCAGGCCTAAAATATTGAAAAAATAATTATTTGATAAAAAATTTAATTGGGAAAAAAAATATTTCAAAAAAATTTAATTGAAATGAAAGATTAATTGGGAAAAAAAATTAATAGAAAAAAAATTATTTGAAAAAAATTATTTGGTCTTAATTTCAATTATTTGGTCTTATTTTTTTTCAATTATTTGAAATTAAGACCAAATAATTTTTTTTCAATTAATTTTTTTTTCTATTAATTTTTTTAAAATATTTTTTTCCCAATTAAATTTTTTTTCAAATAATTATTTTTTTCAATTATATTTTTTTAAAATTAAATTTTTTTTCAATTATTTTCTTTTCAATTATAATATGTGTGATCCCATTGTCATAAATAATAAAAAAATATATAAATATTTTAGACCTAAAAAAATTATATAATTATTTTTTTTCTATTAATTTTTTTTCAATTAATCTTTTATTTCAATTAATTTTTTTTGAAATATTTTTTTTCCAAATTAAATTTTTTTTCAAATAATTATTTTTTCAATATTTTAGGCCTGAACAAACATATTTTTTATTTTATGTTTTTAAAATTTTTTAAACATTTTGTTCAAACTAAACGCGTTTGTAATTTATGTTTTTCTAAAAATAAATAAAAACTAGTTTATAAAATTTTCATAAATATAAACAAAAAACATAAACGTTACCAAACGCTACCTTAGTGTTTAGGGATAAATTTTATTTTTTTTTATTTTAGGGTTTAGGGTTTAATTCTTAAAATTTATTTATTTTTATTTTAATAAAATAAAAAAATAAATTTTATCCCTAAACACTAAGGTAGCGTAAATTTTTAGAAATTTATTTTTTAGAAATTTATTTTATTTTTTATGAAATAAATTTATTGGACCAACTGTGTTCACTTTACTTTATCTATTAGTTGGTCCAAGCGTGGTTCACAAATCAGCAACAGCATTTGTGTATTGAAAGCGTGGTTCACAACCACGCTTTCAGAAGAAATTTTTTTTTTGGTAAAAGCGTGGTTCATAACCACGTTTTTAGAACAAAAAAAAATTTAAGCTAAAAGCGTGGGAACCACGCTTTCAGAAGGAATTTTTTTTTAATTAAAAGCGTGGTTTGTAACCACGTTTTTTTAATTAAAAACGTGGTTTGGAAACACGCTTTTATGATTTTCCAATTTTCACGCGGGACAGACACACAAACGTTAAAACCGTGGCTGTGAACCACGTTTTAGCCTATTTTGAAAATTCTTTCAAAACTAGGCGTAGTTTGAGAATTAGGTTGATAATTTGACTTATTTTGGGAAATGGCCCCTAAAAGTGCTCCACTTTGAACCCATGCAAAAAAAGTGTGACATTGGCACTACAAGAAATGTCACTTTTGGCTACTAAAAAATTAGTCGTCAAAAGTCCAATATTTAGTCGCCGAAATGATTTAGCGACCAAAATATTTTGTCGCCAAACTCGTCGTCTATACCCTGTCGGCGATAGTATTGGCGACTAAACTTCGTTTGGTCGTTGAAAGTGACTACATTTCGCTACTAAATTATGTTTAGTCGGAAAATGTTATGTTTCCGCCACTAAAACTTTAGTCGCCGAATGAGGCTTTTTGGCTACTAAGTTGTTGTGGTCGGGGAAGGTGTCACCTTTAGCTACAAAATAATTAGTCGCCGAAAGTACGCATTTGGCTACGAAACACTATTTAGTCGGCAAAAGGTGCATTCCGTGACTAAAAATTTAGTGGCCAATAGTTTCTTTCTCTCATTCTCAATTGTTTTAGCTACTAATTATTTGGTCGCCAAAACTTTTTGGGTTATGTTTTGCTACTAAATTATTAGTCACCAAAACATTTGATTACGTATTTGGCTACCAAAATATTTGGTAGCCAAATGCTTTAACATGTTTTTTCTTAAAAAAAAAAAAAAAATTTCTAAACAACCTGTATCCATTATGAATACAACTTATACCCTGTATAAACAATATAATCCATCAACACTAAATATGTTATCAAGCATTCAACAATGTGCACACATTTTAGCTCCAACCATTCAAAACATTAATATTGAACGTCCAATTCTATATATAATACAAATTCCATACGAACCAAGTCTAATCCAACGTCAATAATTTCATTTTATACATAATACAGGACTAACCAAATTAATTAACAAAAAAGGACATACGTACCACAACCTAAATTAGCATATATGCTAATTTCTACCTTGCCAAATTAGCTTATATTTACCACACCAATGGTATTTCTTCATTTGCAGCCTGTTCATAAGGCTTCCCATTATCCAAGAGCCGCAATATGATCACTGTGCTTCTCAAGCAAACACTGCTGGAAATCACACTTTTAGCGGCGTTTTTAAACGCCGCTATATCTATAAAAAACACCGCTAATTTTTTTTGCGACGCTTAGTACCAAACGTCGAAGATGCGGCCGTCGCTATAAGTCTATGGCGCTTTAAAAACGTCGCTATATAAAACGCCGCTAAAAATTCTACTAACGGTAACATGACGTCACCATGCTATTTAGTAACGTTTAAAAAACGCCGTCATATCTTTGATGTTATTTAACGACGTTTTAAAAATGCCGTGATAGCCCCTTTTTTAAAAAAAAATTGTACTAATTTTATGTTATTAAACTAAAAAAATACCTATAATAAAATTGAAAAATAACACTAATATGAAATAATAACTCCCATTCACATAATAAAATCTTATCAAATGATAGCTCACAATCGTTGTGCGAAAAAAAAATTTCAAACACAAATCATTTGAATGACATCAAGGAGTCACCAAAATTAGATGCCCCTCTATTTGAGCCAAAATAGGAATTTGAGTTCACCAAAATACGAATACCTGTGAAATACAAGCAAAAAACACAATTAAACACCTGTTTTAATAAGATTTTAGCTTCTAAAAAGTAAATTTTATTTCTTCTCTCCCACACACCTGCAGAGGGGTTTTGGGGAAGGAAGAGAGAGAAGAAAGGAAAATGACAGTAGAATAATTACCTAGATAGATAGAATACAGACACTAGAATACTTTCTTACTTAAGCATCTACCTGTGAGTTGAGCTAACATCTTGTGTAATGTATCTGTGTAGCCAATCAACATTCACACACATATAATCAAAGAAGATCCTTGACCTAAAGTACACATTACTAGTCAAAAACATGAAAAATGATGCACCTTATATGACTAACATAACGAATGTACAAATTCTTTTGGCTGACTTGTATGTCTTGAGAAAGTTAGGCATGTCAATCACAATTTAATTGAATCTTGCATTTGACTCGTTACATTCTAATTTTTCCTAGAATCACATGATCCTAATATTGCATAGAAATCATAGAGCAATTAGGTTGTAGCGTGATCTGAAGGTCATGCTCTGGACACCTACCATTCATATTGCTTTTCTAGGTTGTGCACGAGACTTCAAGCAGTTATATTGTTTTTGAAAACTATTCTCTAATTTAGGAAAATACAGATAACATGAAAAAGCATTGGTGATATGGTCCAAAGCTTCTTTTAGAGAGAAAAAGTGGTAAGGGTATTTTTAGAGTTTTGGTGAATTATATTCACATTTCAGGAACTTGAGCTGATATTCTGGAAGCAACCCAAATAGAAAAGTGCTAAAGGTTTTTACTTTTTCATTTTTAGCTTATGAGGTGGAATGTGGTACTCTCACAGAGTGATGTGGAATGTGGTACTCTTAATTATTAATCCAACAAAATAATTGAGAAAAGACATATATAGGCATCAAAAAAGTTATAGATTTGAACAACCAATCTATGAGCTAACCATATGCTAGTGTAGCACTCTGTGTATTGGTTTTATTCTTGGCCATTAAAGTTCATGAAGCTTGAGTTGAACCATGGGGGCAAATTGAAATTTGCACTCTAAATTTATGGATGAATGTACATGTAATTTAAATATATATATACTAATGTATATGCAATCAAAAAAATTTATACACTAATGTATATGAATATTTTATAAACTAAGCATCTAAGATAAAATTCCATGGAAACAGCAGCATCTCCAATAATTCCCTAAGGCATCAGCAATATTTTCAAATTTCAGGTTTCGTAGAAAATTTAACTTGATAATCATAGAATTCCTCAATCAATCCTCATTCGGATTTAAAATGATAGAATAGATAAATACACATTTAATTTAAAGGCAAGCCTATCCTTTTGTACTTTTATTTTAATCTTTTTTGATACTCTTTGTTGTCAATCAAAAAATAAAATAAAACGAAGATAGACCATACTATGAGAATCAATTGTGTGCTTACCAGGATTGTTGACTCATAAAAGAACTTAGTTCAATGACCCTTGGCACCTGAAAAAAAATGATGGGTATAAGATAAAAATAAAATAATAGCAATAGTGAATAGTCAACAGTTGGTGAGGGCCAAAGAGGATAATGAGATTTGATCACAAGCAACATTGAGAAAACTAAATATCAGGAACATTCTTCACCACAGCATACAAAGCCAAGAAAGGAAAGCAAAAAAACCTCCCATCGTTAGAGGAGGTGACACCTTGAGGCATAAGATCCAAGCAACTTAAGTATTTAAGCTTATAAGTTTAATTTATAAAATTAATCCATTGCAAACCAAGTGTTCTAAGGTTAATTAACATTTGGTGCACAAAGCAAATGGAATTGAAGTATATCTTCTCAGGTAACTGTAACCATAAGAGTAATTAATTAAATACCAGCATAAATGAAACATTGGAACCATAAAAAAAAATGCACAATATAATGGTTTAGGAATTTTGAATTCATCTCTCTCTCTCTCTCTCTCATCCAGTTTCATCACTTGAGGTTTCTATTTAGAACACCCTCCACAAATTCGATTCTCTCAAGGATTCCTTGAAGATTTTCTACACAATACTTGGCCAATTAAAAATCTGAATGGCATATAACAAAATTTGTGTGTGTGTGTGTGTGTGTGTGTGTGAGAGAGAGAGAGAGAGAGAGAGAGAGATTTTATACAAATTTTCAAAAGGAGAAAGAACTTACCCCCAATTGTATAGAACATGGGGTGACATTTATGCATGTTCTTGGATCCACCATGCAATCAATAAAACTCATCATAGTTAGATTTTTGAAAAGAAAAAAAATAATATGCCCACCAATTTCATTCAGCTCAGAAAGCAGAGATGCAGGGGAGAATTCCTTTCCATTGACTGAAATAGGAAGCCCTGAAACCATCCCAATTTGTACATATCTACATGGGGGGAAAAAAACAAAGAAACAAATGCATAAATCAAGATTTGACTAAATTAAAGGAATTGAAATGCACATCAAACAAGCAAACTTACTCAGGTTGGTTGGGTGCATCTTATGGCTCAATAGTCATCACGTACATATCTTTGTTTGGCTCCTGTGCTGGATCTTCCAGGATGTCTCCCTTCATTGCCACACCACGGCATGTGCACACACATGAGAGAGAGAGAGAGAGAGAAATTAATTTATAACAATATGTAGGATCTTAAATTCATCTTCTAAGGGAACAATTCTAAAAAACTCAAATTAACTAGTCCCAGAAGTTTGACTGGGAAACGCATAGTAGACATCAAGCACTTGTATTATAGAACCCAAGCAAGAAGTTGAAAATTAAGCATTTAATTCCAGATTATAAAAGACGTCGTTGATCATACTGACACATCAATTTGAATACCTTTTTATATTTTTAATTTAAAATAAGACTAGATAGACCCCAATTTGTTTCCCTTCATTTAAAATTCCAAATGAAGCCGTTTTAAAGGTTATAAACTGCACACTATTGACAATAGAAAATTAAGAGATTCATAGTGACAATCAAGAAGCATAAAGCCACAAGCAGTCTTAGCACATGTCCTTATAAAGCAACTTGCAGACTTTACTCCAAATAATCATGAGTCACAAAACTATGTGCCTAAATGCAAGATAAACTGTAACTGAGTACAAAAACAAAAAATGAGAAGTTTCAATCTGGAGCATCCATCAAATTATAGGAAAAACTACCAAACATTTTTTTTTTTTTTAGTTTCAATCTTTCAAAATGAAAAGTTGCAAAAAGGTCAATTTATAGCGGTACTAAACCTATTGATGCCTCTGCCCCAGTTAGAGTACCGACCTGAAATTACAATTTTTTGATCAGTGAGCCATCAATCAATCACATGCCTCATAATACTTACAATTACAAACTATCATCCGTGTTTAACATATGCATTTTTAAAAGAATGCCACAGTTCAATTTCCTCATACACACGTAACGTAACCTATTATCTATTTGCTAATAAGTCCTTCGAGTCTGAGCAAAAGATCAGAAAGAAACCAATGAATACATATTCTCAGGCAAATTCTAATACTTTACCCGCGTACAGAAAGCTAACTCAACTTTCAGTATGAAAACAAGCATTACAGATAGATAAAGAAATGCTACACCAACAAAACATTTGGTTTTCTCTTCTAAACAGAGTTAAGATAATGAATACAACACATATTGGAGCAAACGTAGATGACAAATCAAGAAAAGGGTATGGCCACCTGTTGCAAATATTTTAGTTGTAGGAAATTAGAAGTGAGATTTTTGTAATAAAAAGAAGAGTGTTCATGTAATATGTAATGAAAAGAGTTTACCGTAGTGAATCCAAAGCACAATTTTGTAGTATATCAACCGACTAAATGTAATATGTACAAACCACTGTATATACAAACCACTATATATACGGATAGACGTATACTAACAATGCCCTTCCGTACTTGTCAACAAAAATCATATCCACATTTGTATGTCCAAAACCATCTGCAAATAAAAAAAATGTGATTAGTTTGGTGCCTAGTTCCACTAAATTAGTCTGATAAAGTGAAACAACTATTACATTGATAAGATAAACAACTATTACATCGATGCTAATTAACCTGATGGCGGCGTCAAAATGGGCAGAGGAAGGTCAATCCCTAGCCTTGATGCCCACCCTTTCCTATTCCTATAGGCCTCAACAGCCTTCAAGCGAAGCCTTTCTTGTGAAGCATCTTGGGAACTCTTCAATGCCTTCATGACATGGAAAAGCATATGAGTTGAAACAGAAGACTATTAGTTTGTTAGGTAATATCAAAGGATATTGAATTTTACCTTAGGAATTGCAACCAATTTTGGCGGAGCTTGAACAACGTCTCCAAATTTGATCTTTTCACATCCAGGAAAGTCCTCATTCTCTTCTGTCTTTGCCTTTTTGTGTTTGTTTTTCATTGCTTCTAAACGCCTACATATAATTAAAGTTAAGTCATCAAAATGTTTAAAGGTGAACTGCATTGGAAGAGAATAAGCACCAGAAAATAAACTTTGCACAAAAAAAAAAAGTCAATAAGTGACCACAATAAGTACTGAAACATTCTCAACCAATTGGTTTAACAACTACAATGAATGAAATAAAGTGACCACAATATGTCCTCTTCTCGTTCAAGAACTGGCCAGAACAAATAATGATACATAAATGCCTGGTAGATTTCACATCAAATTCACAAATAATGATACATCCTGTGTGTTTATCATAATAGCAAAAACATTTAAGCTTGTTATTTGCCAAGGGTTTCACATTGAAATGTTTTCTTCCAACGTCAACAATAATTCATCTTACCCTCTATATGGCAAACACTACACAATGACATTCTCAAGTCAAGTTATTCCTCAGACTTTGACTGGTTATAGATTGTTATTTCAGGGATACCATAACATTAATCTTCATTCCTGGATAATATGTGATCTTTATGAACTACTTTCACTGATCATAGACTATTATCTCCTTTTAAAACGTTACCAGTATGCATTAATATTTATGAATTTGAAGCCATGGCATGCTATTAAACTACAATTAAGTCCTTTATGACAGCATTTAAATGAAAGTACAAACCACAATTTTTCTACAAAAAATATGAATACAAAGTACGTTTAAAAAAAAAAGATCTGATTAGTGGAAAATTTACAAACATTAATAATTAAAGTCTTAAACACTTCCATGAATCTGTAATTATTTTGTGAAACTACCACTTTTCTTGTGATTTCCCCATTTCTCTTTCTTTCATAAAAATGAAATGAGTGTCATCCACAGGTGATCAAATTTCAAGAAACCCACAAAAGAACTGACTGAAGCTATAAAATTAGGGCAAATTTCAGAAGCACTATAAAGTAACAATTAAGGAAAATTTCAGGGGAAAAAAAGCTAATTACCTTTCAAGAAATTGAACTGTGCAGCGAAGACGACAGGAATGGAGTGAAATTTGTGGGTTTTGAGCTTACCGAATCAAAAACTGTTTTACAACTTCAAAGTGGTCCTTCAAAAAAATTGATGGAACCCATTAATGGAAAGCTAGAATTAGAGCAAAAAGTGAATGACCCAATAGAGTATTATGCATTAGAAATCATACCTTCTGACTATTTGAAGAACCCATGTGTGTGCGTGTATGTGAAGCTGTATGGGTTTTTGTGAGACAGAAAAACAGAGCCGAGAGGGAGAGAGAGGATCTCAGGCGACGGTGACCAACAAGGAGGTGAATTGGTGCTCTGGTTGCCGGCTAACGCGAGGAGGAGCGGCGGTGAGAGTGGAGGGGAGAGGAGCGGCGGTGAGGGAGAGGGAGAGGGAGAAGGACGCTGAAGAGAGAGAGAGAGAGAGAGGCGCTATTAATGGTTCAGGGTTGGGTTTGGTTTGGTGAGACCATGAGATGTTTTATATAAATGGTCATTGGCGACTATCGATATTGGTCGGTAAAGGTATTTTATAAATCCCTCTAAATATTTGAAAGGTCTCCCTCCAAAACATTTTACTTCTTTGGCGACTAAAATTAAATTTTGTCGCTAAAAACAAACTTTTGGCTACCAAAATTTTGGTCGCCAAAGGTAAAAAATAATTTTTTATTTTACATTTGCCGACTAAAGGTTTTAGTAGCCAAATCTATACCTACGGCGACTAAAATTAATTTTCGTCGCTGAAAATCAACTTTTGGCGACCAAAGATAAAATTTAATTTTTTATTTTACATTTGCCGACTAAAGGTTTTAGTAGCCAAATCTATACCTACGGCGACTAAATTTATTTTTTGTCGCCAATTTCTGGCATTTTTGGCGACTAAATTTCTTTTAGTCGCCAATTGTGATATTTTTAGCTACCAAATTTTTTTTTAGTCACCAATTGTAATATTTTTAGCTACTAAATTTTTTTAGTCGCCAATAATCAATATTCCTCGACTAAAAAAAATTAGTAGCTAAAAATTTAACTTTTGCCGACTAATTTTGTTTTTGGTAGCCAATTCCGTAACTTTTGGTGACTAAATTTTTTTTAGTCGCCAAAAGTGACATTTCTTGTAGTGTGGACTTGTGTCTTCTAACTTTTATTTGACCTTAATGAATTAAATCCAATTAAATAATTCATCTTCTTCTTCTGTATCCCCCATATCAAACCATACTTGTAATGATATGTTTTGTTTAGCCACTAATGTGTAAGTTTTGGAAATAATTGATGCTTTTCATCCTTCATTTATGTCTATCACATGTAAAATTCTTAATGTAAATAAAAAAAATTGTTCAATAATAATAATGTAAGTACATTTTAAGGATTTGTTTGCTTAATTTTTCCCCCACCCCTAGTATCTTCATGATTCTGCAGCACATTTCTTTTCCTTTCTTTAACTGTAAAAATGAATTAGATTTTATAAGGGTGAAAGGAAATAATTTTATGGCCAAAGATTGACTATTCAAAACACAAGGACTCAATTTCGAGTAGGTCTCAAAATTGGTCGGATAAATCGATCTTTTACTGATGTCGATTTGTGGGTTTTTGGGGAGTTATATATGCTAACAAGTTGATTTACTTTTACCGGGAATTCCAAGTCGAAGGAGATGATTACCTCATTTTCGGAGGCGCACTAGCCGTCTTCCAAAAATACACGATTAGGTTGACCAGTTTTTATTATTTTCGGAGGCGCACTAGCCGTCTTCCATAATCTCTGCACATTTAAGAGATCATCCCTTTTTGGAATGGTGGTTTTGTATTCCACTTGTTAGAGTTCTCTTCTTTTCTTGAAGACTCCGATTTTACACCACCAATTGCTTACTTGGGTGTGCTCCCTAAGGCCTTACACTTAGACAGTTATAAGAGCAGCTCTAATACTTTATTAAAAATTTTATTAAATTTGAGTAAAAATTTGATAAAAAATTCGATCTGATATAATATACGCTAATGGTTTCATCAAATTCAGTCAGTCATCCGGTTTAGAGTAAATTTTCATCAAATTCATCCAAAAATCAATTGTCTAGGAGGTTGTCCACCCAATCATTCAGCAACGGTTACCTATAAAATTTGATGAAAGGATAAACGCTCTCTTCGTTTGATAAAAAAAATATTGCTCCATTCATTTGATACCGATATAATGAAACGGTTGGAAAACCGTTTTCATCAAAATTTTTTTTATCAAATTTAAATTTAATAAAAGATCTAATGCAATGTTAGAGATAACCTAATGTAATATTTTATGAATCTCCTAGTAAGTTGGTCGTTTTGAAATTTCACACCCAGTATAGTATTCTTTGACCAGTACAATAACAATAGTTTAAGCGTCATCTATAACATTAATGTACCAAAAGTTCTTATATTAGACTATGAGAAAGTGTCTCAATTTATGGCAAGAGAGTTTTTGTGATTGAAAATAAGTGGTTGCCATAAGATATATCATGTAATTTTGATCTAATTTAATTTATTACCTTGTAAGCATTTGGTTTTTCTCTTGTAAACAATCATATGTATAACAAATACTTCATTTTGGTGTTTTGCAATGCTGATAAATTTGATATTAACAGTACAGAACAAACAAAATAAATTAAAGAAAAAAAAAAACAAGTGAATGCAATATGGGACCCACCTTTGTTGACGTTTTAAGTCGGTTGAATCGGTGATTTAATTATGTGAGAACAACGTTAAGAGTGGTTATTAGGTTTAGGATTTGTGATTGGTGGAAAAGATAGGATTCATGATTTTATCTCGAATGATTGAAAAATATAAGAAGATATAATGTATGATGATGAGTAAAAAAATATAAATACGTAACATTTTAAGAATATTAAATCACTTTTGGCAACATTACTATTTGATGATGGGTTGCCCAAGAAGAGAATGTAAATAAAGATCTTGCTATGTTTGGGAACATATTAAAATTCCTTGTGTTGTAGCTGGCAGCCTAGCACCCACTCTTTGCCACTTGAGTGAAACACTATTAACAATTGGGTTTACTCTTCTATTTTTCTTTTCTGTTTTATTGGGTCTCCTGGTTTAAACAATCACCATTATGGGTTTTGCTAATAAATATTCTTAGGACATAAAAAAAAATTAAAAATTATAAGATATTTTTCACTAAATTTAATACATCTTTACTAAAATTAATACACTTCTCAATATTTTTATTTATTTTCAAGAGACTTTTTATATGGTTCTCAACATTAAACAATGCTCATGAGATATTTGTTAGCATTTATCAAAATTTATTTGCCCTGATATATGTTTGTTAGGTTTTTGTAATTAGTAATCTCGTTTGACAAAATTCCTTTTAGTTGTAATTTTATTCGTTCTTTTGTTTCAGTAAGGTTATGACCGTTTAGATGTGAATTCAATCCGAATTGTGCCTTGCAGAGGGGTTTGTGATTTTAATCCTTTCATGTTTGCCACTTTGCTGACTATGTACAGAGATCGAATTGCTCGGTCAGCTCGTGAGGGACCAAGGGGTAGCGCTCAAGCAAGGTCGAGGGGCAGCGCCCCCAAGTAAAAAACAAAAATGTAGTTGAAGTTGTTTGATCACTTCAGTGAAGAAAATGATCATCTAGTACTGTTGCAGAGCATTTGAACTCTTAAGAAGAAAATTTTACGGCTCGAGCTCACCGCCTATATGTTTAACATTGCCTTTAATCTCACCGCTCGAGCTCACTGCCTAGGCTGATGCCTACAAGTAGACTCTACAAGTACTACCAAATTGTCATTTTTATCAGTATTAACCGGAAGGCTCGACACCTATCCGCGCGATTTTCTGGTCTTTCACCATGGACACTCAGGCCAACTTATTAAATTCAACTACACCCCCTATCCGGACTTACCACGTATTTACCCCATTCACATTATCATAGTTCTCATTTCGATATATAAGTTCTTTTCTTGAAATAAATGTTTCCGTTCAAACTTTATAATGCAAAATAATAATAACATGAATGAGTATGAAATGTAAAGATTACCCATATCTCATAACATTTCTCCATTTCCAAGGTCTCTACAATAAAGTCCACAATCACATTTCCCATTACCTCTTTTCAATGTTCTTCCTCAAGATAACCATATGTCATCAACACTTAGCCACAATTCACCTTTCACAATTTTTAGCAACATAGTTTCATCAAGACTATATGTAATGTTTTTTAAACATTAAATTCTTACAATCCATGATGCACAATAACTATCATCTTCCACTTAAATATTTCCAAACATTTAACAATAGTTAAGAAAAGTCCACCACTCTTTTATATCAAGGAAATTATCATTTCACTATATCACATTGTGAAATCCATACTCATTTACTTATTTAAAAACAAAAAAAAGAAGAATATCATAGTTTTTCTCATGATTTCAAAACCCCCCAATTTCTAGGGTTCTCATCAAAACCCAATAATCCTCTCATTCATGGTGAAACCCAATCAAACCCATATTTTTCTTAAATTTAGCATAAAGAACATTCTCATAGATGAAAGAAGTTGAGATTTAAAACCCCTCTTTCAAAAAGAAAACCCCTTTCTCTCTCTTCATTTAGTGCAAGATTAAGATTAACCCAACAACCTCATGGAAGCTTTAAAATCAACATTTATGAAGCAAAACTTGTATATATGACTCAAGAATTCCCTACCTCAAAGTTTGGTGGAGAAATGGTGTAGAACCCTAGGATTCAAGGATGAGAGGGAGTTTTGATCTCTAACATAACAAGTGAGACTCTAGCTCTAGATCTTTAAGTTTGTGAGAGATGATCATGGTGATCAAACCCAATGGAGCAAGAATCAAAAGTTCTTGGTGCTTGGGTTAGGGTTTTTAGAGAGAAGGAGGAGGGAAAATGTTTTTAGAGAGAGAGGGAGAGGTATTAGAATGAGATACAAACAACCCCAAAGTGTAAAAAAAAACCAGAGTTTTCGGATTGGTCTCGCCCCGCACATGCGGCACGTGCCCCCGCAGGTGCAGCTGCCCTCTCCCGTACGTGCGGCACTGATCCCCGCACGTGCGGCTGGCCCCGCACTTCTCCTCCGCACCTGCAATTTAAGTAGAATGCACCACACTCAAACTCCTCTCTCCCCACACGTGCGGCTTGGCCTCCCGTACGTGCGGCCCTGGCCCAGCAGCCCAGAATTTCCAGATTTGACTCCCGAGCATTTCGAACCCAACCGCGCACCCTTCGGAACAAGTGATAGTCAACATCGAACACAACCAAATAAGGACTTCCATTTCAAGAATTATTTCCGAACGTTTCAAATTCAACAAGAACAAAAGAGAATAAAGCCAAGAAGGAGGAAAAGAAAGAGGGAAATAAACCCAGTCATCACAAATGGTATAGAAAGTAAACCGAAGCCTGCACGGTAGCAGTTTCCTTAAAACAGATTTTCGCCGCCTCACGGGTTAAGTGCTTGAGGAATTTCGGCGTCTGTCTCCCAGGATATGATGGTAAAAAATCAGCTACGGCAGAAGTACTCTTTGTCTTGCTTAGCGAACAAAACCATGACAGCACTCTCTTATTGTAGGAACTTTCTGGCAAACTGACTTGTAAAGTGGAAGCAAAAATTTCTGTGTTGAGACTAGACAGGAGGGTCTCAATTTATATATGTATAGGGAAGAGAGGAGGAGCTTCTAGCCTTTATGGCTGGTCATTAATGCACCATTAACCTGCCTTTATGGCTGGTTACTAATGGTCACTAATGCATCATTAACGTCTGCAATATTGCAGGAGTTACAAACAGATTATACACACTAATCCCACTATCTCTTTCATGAAACTAACTTCATGAGGCAATTTCTCATTCAATTCTTAATGGGTTTTGATCATTCTTTTTGTGGTGAAAAGATCTCATTGCAAAGTATCTAGACCCACTTGGACCTAACGCAATAGATGGTTGGGACCCACTTTAATATTTAATTAAAGTCACCAAAAATCCATGTTTTCCAACAATCCCCAACATGAATAAAAATTGACCAAATGACTTAACAAACGGACACCATTTCAACAATAATGACTCGAAGAGAGAGTGCAACGGACTTACCCTAACATTAAAGAAGGTAGCTTTTGGCTTTGAACCTCTCCCAGTGAAAACCTATCGAGTTTACTGGCTAATTAGTGAATATGACATCTTGAACTACTCTGCCGTTTATGTAAACTGAGACAATAAATCTCACACGGGAATTACTCCTACCACCATTCTGTTCTCACTGGTGTGCCCTGTATAGCCCTGAGCACTAGCTTGGTTCAGCAAGTGGTTTCAAAGAATTTTGGCCTTTTCAATTCTTCTAGAAGTGGTCCCACTTCACACGCACATATGTGACTCTTCAAAGTATCCTACTATACTCTATTTGAATCCTCAACACATAAGAGTCATTAAAAGCTTTGCTTAACCTTCACCCCCGCAGGTATCATTGCTTAAAAGAATGGCTTGAGGGTTTTACCCCCACAGTGACATACCATTATTACACGCAATTAGGTTGTCCCATTGAACCTAGATTGGGATCTCCAGTCAACTAGGTTAGGTTTCCATTCCGGTAACTCCCAAAGGCCTCAACCCTATTCCTTTTGATGATGTCTCGACTAACACTGGGTTTAACCCTTTAGTTAGTAGATCCGCAATGTTGTCCTTAGACTTTACATAGTCTACAGAGACAACTCCATTCGAGAGTAGTTGTTGTATGGAATTATGTCTACAACGGATATGTCTAGAATTTCCATTATACATATTACTCTGTGCCCTACCAATTACAAATTGACTATCACAATAAATATAAATAGCTGGCACAGGTTTAGACCAACGTGGGATATCTACCATGAAACGGCAAAGCCATTCAGCTTCTTTCGTTGCTTTATCTAAGGCAACAAATCTGATTCCATTGTTGATCTAGATATACACGTTTGCTTGGAAGATTTCCAAGACATGGCTGCCCCACCAAGAATGAACACATATCCACTAGTGGACTTTGAGCCCTTTATATCTGATATCCAATTCACGTCACTCTAGCCTTCTAGCACCGCTGGATATCGAGTATAATGCAACCCATAATCCCGAGTGTAGCGTAAATACCTTAACACCCGCATAATGCCCTTCCAATGAGTAGCATTGGGATTACTCATGTATTTACTAAGCCTGCTAACCGAGTAGGCTATATCTGGCCTAGTACAACTCATCAGGAACATCAAACTTCCAATTACCTAAGAATATTCTAATTGAGAGACACTCTCTTTATTATTCTTGGTAAAATGTAGACTTAAGTCTACAGGTGTTGGTGACACACTCATATTTGATCCACTAAACTTCTCAAGTATCTTATCAAAATAATGAGACTGGGAAAGTACAATTCCGCCAGATGTTCTGGTAATCTTAATTCTCAGAATAACATCTGCGACGCCCATATCCTTCATGTCAAACTTAGAGTTTCACAACGTCTTGATAGTTTTGATCATTTCATCATTACTATCTATAATGAGCATGTCATCAACATATAGATACAAAATGACATCACCTCTGTCAGTGTCTTTGACATAAACACACTTGTCACATTCGTTGATTCTAAACCCACTTGACAACATTACGTTGTCAAAATTCTCATGCCATTGTTTAGGCGCTTGCTTCAAACCGTACAATGATTTGACAAGTTTACAGACTTTCTTGCTTTGCCCTGGAGCTAAAAACCCTTCAGGTTGCTCCATGTAGATTTCTTCATTCAAATCCTCATTTAAGAAAGCTATCTTTACATCCATCTAGTGTATCTCTAGATTGCGCAAAGCTACTATCGCAATCACCATGCGAATGGATGTTATCCTAGTTACAGGTGAGTACGTATCAAAGTAATCCAGACCTTCTCATTGCCTGTATCTTTTGATAACGAGTCTAGCCTTATACTTATCAATTGACCCATCAGCCTTCATCTTTCTTTTAAAATTCCACTTGTAGCCTAAAGGCTTATTACCTGGAGGTAAATCCACTAACTCCCAGGTGTAGTTCTGTAAGATGAAGTCAATTTCACTTTTGATCGCTTCTTTCTACAAAGGACTCTCAGGAGAAGCCACAACTTTGTGAAAAGTTTGAGGTTCATTCTCAACCATATAAATCAAGAAGTCTGGACCAAAAGACTTGGATATCCTAGCCCTTTTACTCCTTCTAGGCTCATCTAAAACCTCAATTTGATCATCACCTTGATCATCAATATGATCATCATCACTAGCAAGCTCATTAAATTGCTCTAAAGACCTCGGAACCCCTTCTTGGGTTCGGCAAGGAAAATTGTCTTCAAAGAAACATGCATTCCTTGACTCCATGATGGTATTCGTATATATATCTGAAATTTTAGACTTATGTACAAGAAATCTGTCACGAACCAAACCCGCCCCTATAGGTTTAGCATCGTAACAGGCCAGTAATCCTGGGATTACTGAAGGCCTCTGAGACATATTAGCATAATAATAGGGGCTAGCAGAAGCAAATAACAAATATACAACATCCATTGAGCGGTGCAGACTTTCATGAGACAGAAAAATTTGAAACATTTTATATACATATTTACACATCATTCTTACGTCATCATATATATACAGATTAGGTAAGAAGGGATTTAGCCCTATTTACAAAATAAACAAAGACTTGTTCAATAAAACAAGAAAACAAAACTTGAGCTTTGTCTACTTAGCCATAACCACTAGACATATCTGGAACCTCCATGGGAGGCACATAGGTTGGCTGACAAAACAGAGTCCAGGCAGAAACTCTAGGCCTGGTCACGCGGCTGATCACCTACATACATAAATAATACAGTGAGTTGGAGCCTAGTGAATAATAACAAAGTAAAGAGTTTTAATAAACGATGTCCCTCACAGAGTCTTATGCATATTCAGATTTCAGTCAGAAACGGTCATATTCTTATTCAAATCACATACAGAAATTAGAGTTCATGCTTAATCTTACATAGTACATCCGTTAGCGCTACAAATCACATACAAAGCATCAAATGTCATACTTGTCAGTTCCATAAAGAAACCTCCGGACTGGGAACTTGTAAACTTGTCAGTTCCACCTAGGAACCTCTAGCTGGGTACAGATAGCTTGTTAGTTCCATAAGGAACCTCTGGACTGGGTACGGATAACTTGCCAGTTCCATAGAGGAACCTCCAGCCAGGTACATATAACGTGCCAGTTCCATTAAGGAACCTCTAGTCCAGGTACAGATAGCATACTTGTATCGTAGCATAATGTCACTTGTAACATACTTGGACCATAGCATAATGTCACTTGTAACATACTTGAATCATAGCATATTTTCACTTGTAACATACTTGAATCATAGCATAATGTCATAAATGCTTGTTACAGTTGGACAATCATTCATAGAATAAAGCATGACATTTCCTTCAGTAGATCTTATTTCGTATACAGAAAATTCATAAAGTTAAACATAGTTTTACTAAGTTATTACTCACAGTGTTCAAATGCTTGGTTCGCCCTTGTAGTTGACCCTACACAATTCATAATACATTGGGTCATATTATAATTCGTTTCGTTCTTTAACTTGTTAAACTTTCTTAGGCTCCTTTCATGTTCTTTAATTCATTTACAATGTTTAATGCATGCCTAAGAGTGTTTTGAAATGAAAGAGAACGGAAAACGAAACATAAAACATCTTTTCAAAATTTCTGAAACAGGGCCCTCCTCTTGAGCGTAGCTTCGGCCACTCTAGCGGACCCCTTTGGTTTGCAAAAGTACTGGTTGCTTACAAATTACACTCGAGCAAGACTTTTGACGCTGGTGCGATGAGTCTAGTAAAACAGGGTACACTCAAGCGGGACTCTCCACGCTCAAGCGTACAGGTCGAATTCTGGGTTTTTCCAGATTATATTTGAGCTTTAAAACTTGGTTCCAACCAATGTAATTAATATCATAAGACTCATATTTCCACCATATAACTTTTAACATGAACATAAGGGCCAATTTTACAAGATTTGATTCTCAAATTTACATAAATTCATCTCATAAACTCAAATCATATCAAACTCACTTCACAACTTCAAAGCTCATGCAAATTAATTTCCACATAATTTTGAAATATACATGCATGTGAAATATAGGCTTCATTTTCAACTTAAATAGTACAATTGATGATCAATTTCATGAAATTCAACATTATCATGCTTGCATGTGCCAAATAACCTTCAATTCATTATAAAATGCATGTTTGTAATCAAATATGCAAACTCATGACAATCCCTTACATGCATGTACACACAAACTTCAAATACATCAAATTCAACTCAATTCATGTTCTTCATATCAAGCCCAATTCCAAGCTCACAAATTCTAAAACTTGAATTGAGCTTTTAAAATAATTTCAAGACTTGGGTTCATACATGGCTTAACTAAAAACATATAACTCTTCAATAATCAAGAAAATATAATCAATTTTAAATCATTTACATCAAAACTCCTTTAATTTAAAAAAAAATTGAACTCATTCGTTCATAAATTCATAATTTTCCAAAGCTTAGTTCTTATTTCATCAAAACGTGAAATCAATTCCAAGAAATCTATGATGCATTTAAATTTACAATATCCATAATAAAGGTTCAATCGCTAATTTTTAACATAATTTTCAAACACTTCCAAAATCCAATTAAACTTGTATATATATAATTCAACCTCTCAATTTCATGATTCTACTTTCAATTTGGGCAAAATCATTAATTATCATCATGAATCAATTTAGGGTTTTCAAGAAAAATCAAGACTCCCAAGAAAAATTAAACTTCTCACACCACTTCTTTTTATTCTAATTTTCCCATTGATTATACACCCAAGGTTCATAATCCATAATCTTAACCCAACAATTGAATCCCAACACTTTAAACCCTAAACCTCCAATTTCTATGATATAACACTATATGCTCAAAAATGTAGATTTTGCATTTATATAATCAAAATACCACAAATCTATCTACTAATGCAAGTATTGAAGAAGAACTAGGACCCTTACCTCAAGAATCAAGCAAAAGAGCAAACCTTTGAGAAAATTGTTTCGCAAATCCGAATTCCAATCGGTAGAAAAGTAAGATCTTCACGCCTTCTTCTCTTTTTGGTATGGGATCTTGGCCAAAACTTTGGGAATGGAAGGTATTTGGGTCAAAATCTCTAGGGTTTTCGGACTAAGGGTGAAAGGGATGAAGAGAGAAGATGAAGGTGTGAAGAATGATCTAGAAAAGTGCCTTTAAACTTGTTGAATTCGCGCAGTCCGCTCGAGTGTCGCTTTCCACGCTCGAGCGTATTTGCTTCCAATACAGATATGAAAACTTCAAACGAGTATAACCCTCTCATTCGGACTCCGTTCTAGGTTGTTCTTGTGTCCAAATCGAAGCCCCAGAAATAAGCTTTCCAATGGTTCTAGCCTCACATCCAAATTCAAAGCGTGAAAAAAAAAAAGGGCAAAAGAGTGACGGTTGTTTGTAGGAAAAATTATCCAAATTAAATTCTTGGTTCACTCCTACTTTACCATTATGTTACCACTTCGATCAATGTCCCAAAATAAAACAAGGAGGTTCCAATATTAAATTGAACTTATTATCATCATCAATTTTTGTTTCGTAAATCACTAAGGCCTTCAATTTCAAATCAAATCCAAAATCCTTGTCAATAAATTTCGTATTCAAATTGGATAGCTCGTAAATAGATTTAATTCATAATAATCATAATTTCTCAAACCTTATAACATAATTAACTTAATTAGCTCCCAAATGAGTCCGTATTTAATTAATTCAACTTGTTAATTTCGCTTCCTTAAGCCATTGGGACCTTTAATTTCTAATTCTAAAATAAATCATTATTAAAATCAAATACGAATCAAACTCCAAAATTCTCATAAATCCCAAATTACCTTAGAGTGACAACCAATTAGAATCCAAATCTCCTTAATTAATTAAATATAAATTCACATACGTAATGAGGTTGGCTTAATCTCAAGTTTATGCTAATTAAGCTCAATTAATTCATTACGAATCGTAATTTTGCCCAATTTTACCGTAGGCTCTAAAAAATCTTGCTAAACACAGATATAAAATCGGTTTTGGTTTCTGGCGCCTCTAAGGCTATAAATTTTTTGTTCAAAGCCCCAATAGCAATAGATTTTCCTACACTCAACATATATAAATTCATAATCACATAATAACTCACATAGTTAAACATACAAATTCATATCAAACACATAATCACATGCGTAATTAATAAGTATATTATAGGTTGGGTCATCACAACATCGATATGCACTACTATTATGTGCATAACCAATGAATATACAATCCACAGATTTCAGGCCTATCCTAACCCGTTTGGGTGTAGGTATCGCCACTTTTGCAAGACACCCCACATTCGTAAGAATTTATAAGAAGGCTTGACGCCTTTCCATAACTCATACAGGGTCTTGTCCACCTTCTTCCTCTTCCATGGAACTTGGAACCCCTTCTTGGATACGACAAGGAAATACATTTTCAAAAAAGAAAGATGCATTTCTGGATTCCATGATAGTATTCTTGTATATATCTGGAATAACAGATTTTAAACACAAGAAAACGATATGCACCATTATATTGTGCATAACCGTTAAATACAAAGTCAACGGATTTTTTTAGGCTTATCCTAACCCTCTTAGGTTTAGGTATTACCACCTTTTGCATAACACCCCCACATTTGTAGAATTTATACAAAGGTTTTTGGCATTTTCTGAAAATTCATACAGGTTCTTTAAACAATTCCTTCTGTCACAATGATTATGAAACTCTCAAAATCATATCACATAGAACATATTCCTAGACCATCATTAACAAAATTAGGTCTTTCTTGATTTCAAGGCACCAAAACAAGTTTGGTCCAACATGTCACTTTGAAATCAATAGCCTTACTATTTGGAATCACAAGCTTAGTGATCAATAGTCTACTATTCGAAACTTCATAACATGGCGAGTAGTCTTATCACTAGGAATCACTCATTTATCATCATGTGGTCAGTAGACTCTCCACCACTAGGAATCACAATGTTTTGACATGTGATCAGTAGTCACTCCACTACTAGGAATCACAACGTCTTAACATAAGATCAGTAGACCATTTCATTTCTAGGAATCACCATGTCTTCACATATGATCAGTAGACTCTTTTACTATTAGGAACCATCATGTCTTAACATATGATCAGTAATCTATTTACTACTAGGAAACACAATCTCATAACTGTGTAGCCAATGGTCTAACACCTCCCAGGAACCATCAGTTTCCTATCTTTGTGATCAGTGATCTTGCACTCACTAAGAGCCACCAATTTAAGAATATATTTAGAATTATAAAAATTTTAAAAATACATTCACCCACCCTAACGGGTTGTCTCATCTTTGCTTTCAAACAAAGTCACATAGCAATCATAAATGCTATATTTGATACAAGAAAAACATGCTAATTGCCTCTGATTAATTCAAAAATATTATCATGCAATCTTTATGATTTCCTATAATCATACTTGATCTCTCTAGATCTTCCTTTAAGAACCTCCCAAGGCTTAAGGTTGGCAGGGGGAACAACATTTCTGTTGTCACCTCTTGAAACCGTTTCTGAAAAATCCCAACTGAATTTCACTTCTTGTGTTTCCAAAAATTAAACTTAACACTTAGAAAATCTCGCAGTTGGAAATTTAATTCAAAACTAGTCTCACCACTTAACCTAGAATCAAACATGGTTAAGAATGTTCCCAAGAAGACTGGAGGGGTCACATTAGTCCCACTTAAAATCCAGTTAACCTTTTAACAAAACTTTCAAGAGCATGTTGAATCCTAGTACATGGGAAACAATTTTAGAATTAAGGTTTTCAAGAGATAAACTAGGTTAAAATAAACCAATTTCCAAGCAAATAAAATTTACTACCAGAATTACACCATTCATAAAAGTTAACCAGTACTCCCGGAACTGAGCCCATTATTTCTGAATAAAAATCAAAAATATTTTAGCTAATGCTAAAATTTGGTTTCTTTTCTCAAAATCAAAACACTTTGGAAATAATCAAATTATAACCAAAGACTTTCTCCAAACTTGGTTTTTCAACACTTTGGGAATAAAATGATCAAACCCAAAGACTTCCTCAAACCCCAAAGGTTTGAAACCAAATCCATCTTAGTTGTCATTTCTGAACAAATAAGAACTACTCTTTAACCAAGGCTAAACACTTTGGTTTCCATTATAGAAAACCAAACCAAATTCCAAACTTACAAGCAATTTAAAAATTGCTAACCAAATTACAAGTAATGTTAAAAAATTACTATAACAATAACACGCAAATAAAATGCTTCTAACAATACAAGCAAATAAAACGTGCTATTACAAATTGGTAAACAAACCAACTAAATCTCAAGAAAAAAAAAATACTTCAAACATTTAAATTGAATAGCCAATCCATAAGGATTCTATTTAGTGCAAAAGCCTTTCCACGTTTAGGTATTCCTGTGCGACACAAAGGTTAGTAGTCCAAACTTTTGATTTGTACATCCCAAAGACTATTCATTTGGTTTTGTATTTGTTTTTCCAATCCCTTTAGGTATTCCTGTAAAGAAAGTTAATAGAAAATCACAAGAAAATACTAGCCAAGCAATCTAAAGAAACTTGAAACCATCTAACAAACTATTTAATAATAAAATTAAGGGGCATTTACATACAAGTCCCATTTTGTGAACTTATAATCCATTAAGTCCTAGATAAAATTATTTGCTCCTTCAAGTCCCATTAATTTTTAATAGACTAATTTACCCTTCCAAGACCTCCTCCATTGCTGTGCTTCATTCACTCTCTCTTACTCTTACTCTCTCTCTCTCTTAGCCGAGAACACGCGAAGAGGTGGGAAGAAGTTTTGAGGAAGATGTTACCTGTCGGAGCTCCATTGCCTAACGAAGAACAGCTCGATTACTCCATCGCGATTGAGTACAACGGTCCTCCTGTGCCCTACCAGGTCCCCAAGGTCAATCCACTGGACGTCGATTCCATCTCCATTCGCACCTCTTCAATCGTTTCCGTTTCCGAATGTGTACCAGTTGTCCCTGTTGTTGTCCCGATCGCGAAGCTTTCGAGGTTCAACAAAGGCGGAAGAAGCACGAGTCCAATGGAGGTGAATCGGAGATCGTCGTCGCTTTCATGGAGTCAACAACAGTTGCAGAACACCTCAATCAATCACGAGCTTTGATTCTTCATTTGGCGTGCTCTTTAAATGAACACACAAAAGAATTCAGGGAAGAGAGAGAGATAGAATATTATAAATACATGTAAACTTCTTCATTTTAATTTTGATTTATCGGCTTCCAATTAATCATGAAGAAATTAAGAAATTTCTCAAAACTGAGTTGGAGATATATGTGGCCTCAAAATTTGACAAAGGCCTATTTTGAAAAAAAAAGTCAGTTTATTTGTTTGTTGATTTATTTGAATCATCAGTGTGTTTAGTTTTATAATTTTAAAATTGAGAATATTATCAGTTTAAAATTGAAAAAATGATAATATTCTCAGTTTTAATATTGAAAAAAATTGAAAATTTTCTCAATTTTACTAGATATTTTTGAAAAATTTCTCAATTTTTTTCAAGATTAAAATTGAGAATATTATAAACTAAGAATGTTCTCAATTTCAAAACAGAGAATAATTTCAGTTTATAAAAACTAATAAATTTCTCAAAATTTTTTTCTAAAAATATTGTCAGTTTTAAGAAAATTTTCAATTTTTTTCATGATTAAAAATGAGAATATTATAAACTGAGAATGTTCAAATTGAAAACAAGAGAAGATGAGAGAGAAAGCTAGAGAGAGCAAGCTAATGATTTTGATCAATCCAAGAGACAGTGAGGATTTGTTTGTAATTACGTAGAAGTGGAGGTGCTGCCAAATGTTGGAGGAGAGAGTTGGGGAATGATAAATACTGATAGCAATAATTGGAAAATGAGTTGGACCCCCTCAAGGAGGCACCCCCTTTGACCCCCCCTCTCTCTGATTGGCCAGTTTTTTTTTTTCTTTTTCTTTTTTTCCTTCTCCTTCAATCACCACCCGCCACGTGTGTATGGGGGGTGGTGATTGAAGGGGGTCTCAATTACTTCTTGTAATAATTAACGAGGAGGAAAGGGTTTGGCTGTTAGGCACTTTGCGAGGGCAAAGGGCACCAGTCAGTCACACACAGCCCAAACCAATATGGCTTTAATTTGCAGGCAGTTGTTGATGAATGGACGTTAAGTCTATTTCGGGTATGTATTGATCTTCACTGATGTCTCAATGTTCCCAAGTATGTCCCATGACTAGTCCATTGAATACTTCTTCTTCAAATAAGTATTGCTTTGGACACAGCAGTTTACTTATTAATATTGCCCCTAATAATACTACTAACCAACGAAGCCTTAATTCCAGCCATCTTGGGATTGACTATATATATATAACTGTTTGGATTGAAGGGTAAAAATGTCTTCTTATTTATAAATAGGACTTATTGGTTCAAAAACTTTTAGATAGGACCTAAGCTACCACAAAATATGTAGATAGGACTTTTAAAATTAACTAATGAATTAAAATACTAGATGAGTTACAAAAATAAGTTTATAACTCTACAATTAAATTAAATTAAACTAAAACTTTAATACCCATTAGTTATGTATGCAATTATTACACAACTAAAACTCCAAAATTAAATTTATAATTTAATTTACACAATAAACAAGTAAATAAATATAGCCAAGTTACAAAATTAAAATTTATTAATCCACAATTAAATTAAAATTTTAATTAGCAAGAGTTATATATACCTTATAACTTCAAATTAAATTCAAATTATGAGGTAATTATATATGACATTATTACACCAATAAAATAAATTTATAGTTTTATTTACACAATTTTGATAACTCCAAACACTTAAATTAAATTAATATCATGAGTTATTTATCAATAATTACATAATAAACATGTAAATAACTCATGTGAATAATTCTAGAAATTAGAAAGCAATTAGCAACTTGTTGTAAAAATCTAAGATCTAATAAACATGTCAATTTATTAGGAAAATAGAAACAATGAACATGTATATCATATTCAAGCCAAAGAAACTAATTAGCATGTAAATGTATTAACATCTCATATAAATAATTCTAGAAATAATAAACATGTAAAACATGAATCAAACTCTAGAGCAATTTAGAACATGTCAATTTTAACTAAACAACTAAAGACTCTTTGAGTATGAAAATTATATTCGGACTCTATAAAATAAAGAAGAGTACACATCATGGTTGGAAATTAAAATCATACTCATAAAATTAAATTACAACAATCAATATGCAAATATTCATAGAGATCTGGAAATAAAATTGCACATATTTTCATATGAGACAGAGGTAAAATGAATTGAATATCTAATAAAACCCAAAACAGTGGACTAAAGGTGGTTTGGTTTCAATTTGAACATCAACATGCATATGATATTCAAGTTTTATGACACACCCACAAAATAACATATAGCACCAGCATATTTATATTCATATAGATTGATGACAATTACTCTCCTATCATGAAAACAGTGGCTATTGAAAAAATATATATATAATCCTCCTAATCATGAACAGAATGGACCTCCGAAATAGTTTATATCGAGATCTAATTAAACAAAACAGTGCACTCATGAATTCAAAACCAGTGTACTAATTAACCTACCACCTAAACAAATATACTAATTCTCACAAACTCTATATGAATCTACTTATCTAATTCCGATTTCATGAAAAAATATAAAATCTATTTAAGCTTGTTGTCCAAATTGTGAAATTAAACAAACAGATTCACGAATAAATTAAAATTATATACCAAGAACACATACTGAGAATTACAACTAAATTACAACAGAAATTCCCAATACAATAAAATGGTATATGAGAGGGTAATTTTTGCGAAAGAGTTGGGCCGAGCTGTGAATTGGGCCCTGCGGCCCAAAGTGTGAAGGAATCGGTAAGAAGCCGTAAAGTTATTCCGGCCCAGTAGAGGTATAGATACTCCGACCCAGGAGAAGTGAAGTTATTCCGGCCCAGGAGAGGTGTGGTTACTCCGGTTCAAGAATGTGTAAAGCAACTCCGGTCTGGTGACAGTTTGAAGTGAGTCCGGCCTTGCATTTAGTCCGGTCATGACATATTGTGGTTAGGTCGGTCAGAACTTGCTACTTGGAAGTTTGATCTAAACACACCATGGTCGAACAGGGGAAAACCGAGATATGGAGTTAGAGGAGAAGACCGAGCTAAGGACAGTTCGGCCTTCTCTGTGGCTCTGCGTAGCCAAGCTTATTTCGGTCATATAGTAGTTCGGCCAAAGTAAAAACCATCCCACTTGGTTTAAGTAGTGGGGGAGGGTGTAAAAGGATAAGCATTATCCTTAGGAGTATGAATCCTAGGAGGACTCTGCATGGAGAAATAAAAGTCCTACTAGGATTATGCCATTCGAAACCTATAAAAGCTCACAAGCACCACCTTGGAGGAGGTAATTGAACACAATTCTTTCTGAGAACATAAAACTTTGTCTATTTGTCAAGCTTACTGACTTAGGCATCGGAGAGGTTTCCGGCACACACCCGCCGGCTAGCTCACGTTTGTGTTTTCAGGTGATAAAGCGACGTCGTACGAAGGAGCGTGGACTTGGTCAACAGGATTATACGAGGAGAATTATTTCCTCCCCGTACAATTGGCGCCGTCTGTGGGAACATACAGACAAGAACAAAAACCTCTTGACTAAGCTTCTCCTTTTTTTCAATCAATGGCACACATTGAAGAACTACTGCAGTCCGCCGTTGATGGGCTAACTCCAGACGGGGCGCAAGGCGAGAAGGATTACCCTCTGTCCCTCCTATGGCAGATCTGGAGCCCCAACAACATAACTCCAGGAGGAGTGGCAGGGGAAGGCGGAATAACAGCCCTCGTCACTCTCAAAGTCCTGACAGGCAAAGGAGGAGGATTGATCCTCAAGCCCTGGAAGATCACGTGAAGGAGCAAGATGAACTAATTCGGAAGATGGCGGCGGACATGGAGGCTTTGAAACGCCAGATGAAAACTAAAGATGTGGCGACAGGAGAGGGGCGCAAGCACAAGACGCCCCCTCGCCACTCAGAGAATCATAGTAGGAATACTACACCCTCCCAAGGAAGGAGCAGAAGCCTCAGGACAGGCGACACTCATTCCTTATCTTCCAGGACTCGTCACTCCAGGTCTGAGAAGACGAGATCCGAAAGATCATACACTGAAGGAAGCACGTATTGGCCTTCACATTCACACCAAACCAGATCTAGACAAACAGAGCTGCCCAGGTCATCCGACTTACGAACCGTGCTCGAAGAAAAAGCACGATGCAAGGAGGATGCCAGGGCAAGGGACCCACACCGAGTCTCGGCCTTACAACGGTTGGCTCCTCGGACGCATGGAAGCGTCGAGGTTGGAATGCCAATACCGCGACCGGCCTACGAACCAACGGACAAAGCATTGGCAAGACTACAAACTTCGCCGTTTGTTCCAGCAATCGAAAACGCGCCCCTACCATCAGGCTTCCTTCAGCCAAAATTCAATACATATGAAGGGAAGACGGACCCGTATTCACACCTGAGCCACTTTCGCCAAGTCATGGCTGTGTACAGGCGAAACGAGGCCTTAATGTGCATACTCTTCTCGTCAAGTCTTGGCGACCTAGGCTTGACTTGGTTCGAAAAGCTCCCAGAGGGCAGCATAGCCTCCTGGGCCCAATTGGCAGAAGCGTTCGTAACGAGGTTTCGAACAAATACTAAAACACCGGTGGAGATAGACCAGTTACTCTCCATCGACATGGGTGAAAAAGAGACCCTCAGATCTTACAACAGTCGCTACTGGGAGACATTCAACCAGATTGGAGACTGCCCCACCAATCTAGCCATTGCGCAATATAAAAGAGGCCTACCAGTAGGGAACAGACTAAGGGATTCGATTACCATGACGCCACCCCTCACCATGGAGGCCCTGATGAAAAGAGTGCATCAGCACATCAGGGTAGAAGAGGATGGCACACGTGCAAAAGCAAAATCTAGTGCAACCGCAGTACCAGAAAAGAAGACCTCAGCAAATGTCAATACAGTAGATCGGCAGAATAGAAACGGGCGTGGCAGACGAGATAACGGAGAAGACCCAGACAAAAGATGGTTGAGAATCCGCACTGCCATAACAACGGTGTTCAAAAAGCCAATATATCAGATTCTGAGCGAAATAAAAGATGAGCCTTTCGTCAAGTGGCCAGCCAAGCTAGGGGAAGCTCCGAAAGATTACGACGACAGATCACGTTGCACCTTCCACAAAGAAAAGGGGCACCGAACTGAGAATTGCACACCGTTAAGACAACACTTGGAAGAGTTGGTGGCAGCAGGCCACTTGGACAAATATATTGAAGGAGGGACGCAACCAGCTGTAGACGTCCCCGAACGCCCCGGGAGGGTTAAGTCCCGTTCTGTTCATTTTGGGGTCACTACAGCTCGGACTCTTGAATGTCACGGTTCCTAATCTGAACCAAAGAGTCCAAATCCGGCAAAATGTTTTGAGAAACTGATTTTTTTTTGAAAAAGTAGTGCCAAACATGGACTGCTTTGCCAGATACAGAGTCGCCACCTAAATATTTTATTTTGGGAAATTTAGGAAACCCTGACTCGGTGCCCAAAGGCCACGTGTCCGTCATCACCAAAGTTGCCTCGGCTCGGGAACTTGGGTACGATTGGGGAAGGTCACTTCGTGAGCACCCCCGCTCGCCCGGTCATAGACCGGCCTCTACTAACCATGATATCAACTTTTGAAAGACATTGTGAGTTCTTATTCCGGTTTATTAGCCTAGGTTACTATGTGATGCACACAGCATATAAGTATAGACTGGATCGCCCGAATTGGAACAAAACATTTCATGCTTGTTTATTTGAAAGATGATTTGCTACTCGCAAGTAGGCTTAAAATGCAGATTTTACCACCCGCAGGTGGGTTTAGAAAAGATGGTTTTGCCACTATCTAGTGGGCTTAAAACAAACAGTCGATGATTTATTCCAATCTAAACAACTCAACCTTCACCCACAGGCATTCAGGCAGATATTTCACATAAGCACATAGCCTCATGGTAAGCATGCTATTCATGGCAGTCACTCACACACATGTAAGGATGCTAAAGCATAAAACTTACCGAGTACTCCAAGCCAAAATAGGAATTTATTAGAAATCATGCATGATCCTAAATATACAGAAATGCCTAATGTGACACATGCAGAATGCAACTATAGCAGGCTCGGCTATTCTAAGATGGTATATGAAATGCTACAATTATCATGTATTCAACTTTGAAATTGAAAGTACAATGCAGTTAGTATGATGCGCCGAGCCCGGTACATGCAATACAGATGAATGATGCAAACATGCTGTCATACTGTATGCTAATTTAAACATGCCCTAATCTAACCATAAAAAGCGGATAAATAAAAGGGAGAAAGACGTGGGGTTGGAAGACATACAACACACACACGCACACTTATTACAGTTGTGGCCCTCGCGCAGAGGGTCCGAATAAATATACAGTCCCAAATAAAAGAATATTACAGTCCAAATATTACAGTCCGAATATGTACAAATTCCTAATTAATTTACAAATTAATCTAGGAAAGCTGTAAAACTGGCATGCAAGCCAGGGACTGCTTCGCTTCTGATGGATGATGCATGTCCGAATTGTCTTGCGCGGAAATCCACCAGAATGCCCCAATTAGCCTCTGTTTACACCTGTTCTTGAAATGCGTGCCAAGCCCCAAAAGGTTGCTGATTCTTCGTTTTGCTGCAACAGAGAGCAGGAAAGGGGCATGGCAATGTATTTTCACAGATATATGCATGTCTCGATCCTCGTGCCACCAATCACGCATACCGAGGCATGATGGCCGAGGAGTCGAAATGCACAACTCAATATAGGATGAATGCACATGAAACTACAGCTAAAACCTAACTCCATCATGGATAATCCGGAGTGTCGGTGACTGGGGAATTGAGACACATTCCGTCACTCGGAGTACGAAATGTACCTCGTTTCCCGTGCCCGGGCTAACTCCTATTCCGAACACGATGCAATATGCAACTAAGATACAATCCTAACATACACAATGCTATGGAAATGAGATGCCTCGAAATACGTGCACACGGGCGCGCAAACCGAGAAAATGGCAGAATGCTATGAAAATGAGGTGCCTCGAAATACGTGCACACGGGCACGCAAACTGAGAAAATGACATGTCTCGAAATACGTGCACGCGGGCACGCAAATCGAGGCGATGATATGTGTCTCGAAATACGTGCACGCGGGCACGCAAACCGAGGTAATGATGAAATGCTATGAAAATGACATGGAGATAACAAATGGGCTTATACCAACATGAGTGAGCCTCAGCCACACTCACATAGGATGCCGGCGGGTAAAAAATGAAGTGCCTCGAAATGCGTGCACACGGGCACGCAAACCGAGGCGATGACAAAATATGATGAAATGACATGAAAATGACAAATGGGCTTATACCAACATGAGTGAGCCTCAGCCACACTCACATAGGATGCCGGCGGATAAAAAATGAAGTGCCTCGAAATGCGTGCACACGGGCACGCAAACCGAGGCGATGGCGGAATGCGATGAAATGACATGAAAAATGCATGCAATCATTCTAATGGAATTTCAGCAGTAAAATATGGGGGAAAACAGTCCCGAAATGAGGCGAAATGACATGAAATGCAAGGAATTGTCCCGAAATGCGAATTTAGGCACCCGAAATGGCCTATAGCTATGCCAAACATGCACAATATGGACATTCAATGCAAAGACAGAAGCTAGACAGTCCCAAAAGATGCACTTTCACAGTTATAAACATGGCCAAACAGCAAGCATAGGTATGGTAAAAATAGCATGCAAGAATAGGGGCCAAGAGATGGGTAATGAAGCAAGTGATATAAGCAAAACCCAAACTGAAAAATTTCCTTCTACAACACTGAAGAGGGACCAAAAATATGAATATTTACAGTATATGGCAGACTCAAAATCAGTATACAAACATGATAGAAATGTGATGCAAAATAAGGCTCAAAAGTGGCTATAACATGAGGTATACAAAATAATCACCAAACAGCCAAAGACCCTTAATAAAACATGTAGAATGGACCAAAATAAGCACTTTTCTAGAACTCTAAAATGGCCAAAAACAAAATCATGGTAGGATAACTAAACATGCAAGAATGGGGAATAAAAGAGGGATATAACATGAAGTGACCTATGGAAGCCCCAAACCATGAAAGGACCTAAATGAAACATGAAGTATGGACCAAAATAAGAACTTTTTCAGAACTGTAAAATGGCCAAAAACAAAAGAATGGTAGGCTAACTAAACATGCAAGAATGGGGAAGAAAAGAGGAGTATAAAGGTAGGTACAACATGGAAACCCCAAATGGTGTTGAGCCCTTCTTCAATGTTGAAGAGGGGCTCAAAATAAGCCTAATATCAGTTTACAACATGCTCGAAAATAAATTGCTCATGGGTCAAAAATAGCATGCAAAATTATGACATACAAGAGGATCAATGAAGCAAGTGTGTCATGGAGGGCTCAAACAGGGTTGAGCCCTTAATGAAAAGTGAAGATGAGCTCAAAATAGGGCCCTTTTCAGTTAGGGCCGGAGCTTGAAACAAAAAGCAAGTGAGGCTTACAAATAGATCAAGAAAAAGGGTCAAAAGGGTAAAAGCATTACTTACCCTTGAAGACTCAAACTTTTGTTGCTTCTTGGATGAATTTGCAGCTTCTTTGACCTTTGAAAAACCTTCCTTGTTGCTGGAAATGAGGTGGTGGTGGTAGAGCTTGGTGGTGTAGAAGGAATGATGGTTAGGGACTTAGGGTTTTTCAAGGAATTGAGAAGGATGGAGATGGAGTTGTGTATGGAGGCTTGAAGGAGAATTTTTCTAACCCCTCTAATGCATGTTGGCAGCTGGTTATATGGACCAAAAGGAGGGTGTAAAGGTGGGGGAAAAGGAGAGCAAAACTCCCCCACAAAATATCCCCCGGATACAAATAATATCTGGGGGATATTGCCCCACAGCTGTAAAGTGCACAGTGCAAGGAACACGGCCGGCCTAATACTTTTGTTGCAGGTGGCCGGCCGGCTAGGGGTCAAAAGGTTCAATCATATTTTCTGGCCGGCCAGCAACTGGGGAGGTACTCCTATGTGTGTACAACACAACCATGTGGTTGAAAGTCCGAGAAAGTGGGTCTAAGGGGTTCAACATTAGCTCGGAAAGAGGGGTTCAAAAGGGTCAATTTGAATTACTGGCCGGCCATGAACTTTTAGGGGCCTCCCATGTGTGTAGATCACAGATATGTGGTTGAAAGTTCAAGAATGTGGGCCCAAGGGGTTTAACATTAGCCCGGAAGAAAGGGGTCAAAAGGGTCAGATAACCTTAATGGCCGGCCACCAACTTTTAGGGGCCTCCCATGTGTGTAAATCACAGATATGTGGTTGAAAGTTGGCAACATTAACTCCAAGGTGTTCAACATTAGCCCGGAAGTTGGAAAAACGGGCGCCGGGAGGCTCCGGAGGAGAGATAACTGGTTGCTGCAACAATTGATGGCGTCCCACCCTTCAGTGACCTTCCCCGTGATAAAACAGAGGTACCTGCCAAAAATGAACAAAAACCGTTGCAAAACGAATGTTCGGGAGCCAAAACACGCAGTTCGGGATCCCGAAAATGGGCTGTTAAGCACCGAAAGTGGCGTTCGACCCCGAAGTGGGTTTCTCAGACCCCAGTGTCCCTCAAAAGGGAGAAAATAAGATGTATGCCAAAAACCGGAACAATAGGAGATGATTAAGCGGTCCCGAACCGAGGCACACGGCCTGACGGCTCCGAAAATCGGGAACCGGACTCCGAAATGGGCAAAATGGCCTACGGCCACCAAATGTAGCCTACGGACATTGAGAGATGGTCTACGGGACCTCTCCCTCCCGTTAGGAAAAGAAACAGAGAAAACCGAGTCTGGTTCGCAAACCGAGACAAGGCACAGAAGAGGGTTCGGAAGTCCGGAGGCAGGGCTCACGGCCGAGACTCTGAAACTTCTGAACGAGCACATTATGCAATATCACCAAGTGCTCAACTGGTGACGTCTGAGTCTCAAGGTCGGTCAAAAATGGGGTGTCTACAGTTGCCCCTCTTTGACAGAACTCGGAAGTCATAAGTGACGGGAGTGAATGTCAAAGCCCAGAGACGACCCATTTTTGACAAGGCCGAAGACTTAGACAAACATACGAAATAACACAGATGTGCCCGCAGGCAGGGGGCAAGATGCAAAATGATAATGCAAGAAGATTTTGAAGATTGGACTTATACGCTACGCGAAGCCGGTTTTGAAAGTTGGACTTATACGCCACGCGAAGCCGATTTGAAAGTTGGACTTATACGCTACGCGAAGCCGATTTGACAATCGGGGATTCATGCAATGCACTGTAATGTAGTGGCTAAAATGTAATGTAATAGCTAAGAGGTAAAGGTACCTTACAGGGGCAATTGGCAATGACTTACCTCATGCTACTGGGGATCTTCCGCTTCTTTGGTTGAACTGCAGGTACAACTTTTCTCCCTGACCATGGTCGCAGCTTTCCCTATTCTCCAATGGGGTGACAGACTAGGTTGGTTCAGTATCCAGAATTGAGGTGCATACACGCTATCTCAACCTATGGGGCTTCCATATAGATTTCAAGCCGAGGACACGCCTCTGGGTATTTAAACCAGACTTTAGTCACGGAAATCCCGAACCTTTACGTTCTAGGCATCAGCCATTCGAACTCTAGTTTCCACCGTCGCAGTTGGTCTCCTAGGAACTCACTGCAAACACAGGCAGGTGGCTATACCGGATCACCGGAAGTCGTTCGGGCACGACAAACACCAAAGGAATTGCACCTTTAGAGGATTTAAGGTCTCCTAGACCGGGGGTGCACAAGATAGTGCGAATAAAGATGCAGGATTTAAGGTCTCCGCAGACCGGAGGATTTAAGGTCTCCTAGACCGGGGAGTGCACAAGACAGTGCGATGCAGAGTGAATGCACAAAACAGTGCTAAATAGATGCACAAAATAGTGCGATGCTAAAGGTGTACAAAACAGTATGAGCAAGGTGAATGCACAAAACAGTGCGATGCTAAATAAGGTGCGCAAGATAGCGCGATACAATGCACTAACAAGTACAGGTGAGATGCGCAAGATAGCGCGATTGAATGCATGCAAAATGCAAGTAAGGTGCACAAAACAGTGCAACGCGCAAGAAAGCGCGAGTGATTTGAAATGCACAGGATAGTGCGATACGCTAAACAGCGCGATTGAAATACACTAAACAGTGCGATGCGCTAAACAGCGCGATTGATTCGAAATGCACTAGACAGTGCGATGCGCTAAACAGCGCGATTGATTTGAAATGCACTAGACAGTGCGATGCGCTAAGCAGCGCGATTGATTTGAAATGCACTAGACAGTGCGATGCGCTAAACAGCGCGATTGATTTTGAAATGCACAAGACAGTGCGATACGCTAAACAGCGCGATTGATTCGAAATGCACTAGACAGTGCGATGCGCTAAACAGCGCGATTGATTTGAAATGCACTAGACAGTGCGATGCGCTAAACAGCGCGATTGATTCAAAATGCACTAGATAGTGCGATGCGCTAAACAGCGCGCTTGATTTGAAATGCACTAGACAGTGCGATGCGCTAAACAGCGCGATTGATTTGAAATGCACTAGACAGTGCGATACGCTAAACAGCGCGATTGATTTGAAATGCACTAGACAGTGCGATGCGCTAAACAGCGCGATTGATTTGAAATGCACTAGACAGTGCGATACGCTAAACAACGCGATTGATTTGAAATGCACTAGACAGTGCGATACGCTAAACAGCGCGATTGATTTGAAATGCACTAGACAGTGCGATTCGCTAAACAGCGCGATTGATTTGAAATGCACTAGATAGTGCGATGTGAGATGCAACCACAAGATGCACAAGACAGTGCTAGTGAGATACAAAGTGTAAGTGCACAAGATAGTGTGAGTGAATGCATGTTCTATGCAAATGAGGTGCATTTTCTATGCAAGTATGGAAGAGTGCATTTTCTATGCAAAAGATACGAGCATTTTCTATGCAAGAAACAGGAGCATATTCTATGCAATATTGAAAGCAAATTCTATGCAGAATCGAGAGCAAGCATATTCTATGCATGAATCATAACGATGTGCGGCACGAATGTCACAGAAGTGTATATGAAAGTGCACATTCTATGTAGTAGAGGAGCATCAAACATGTACCCTGGTGCCTCTGATTTACCTCTTGGAGGACTTTGCAACACACAGGCACACCCTGTTCATATTAGCAAGAGATAACATCTGCTGCTGCTGCTGTAATTGCCATTCTGACTTGAAGCATGCTTAAGCTTGGAGTAGAGGCACACTCATTCTTCAGAGCACTGACAAGGCCTGAAGAGGTACACATGGAATGCAATCTCAGAAGTTTCTGAAGGTGAAACACACTCAGATGCTCAAAATTTTCCCTATTTTCTTTTGCTTTGCAGTTCGGAACTTATATAGCTTCAGATAGGTCCTGGTTTTGCTGTTCTGACATGACTTGGGCTGAACCCTGCGGTTTTATGAAAGAATGAATCTTGTTTTGCACAGATGTGGAGAACGGCACGGCACTCGGAGCGCAAAACGATTTGATTTTGGAATTGATAAATGAGCTCTCGACCGGGTATTGAGCCTACGACTGCACACAGTAAGACAACTCAACACGGAAATAAAAGGCACACAACCTAGACACATCAGGTAACACTCGAAACGACTCAAAACAAGAATCGAGATAAAACAAAAAGACACGACACTCAAATGTGCACAGGGAGCCTGTTTCACCAGGTAGTGTTTCCCACCCTTTCTTATTTGTGGTTCTCACATCACTCGGCCCTCAAGCTCTGTTTTTTTTCTGAAAAAGCCCCTTTCTCACTTTTTCTCTCATCGTACATCTCTCTATTCTTCAATCTCTCGTTTTTCATCCCTCCCCTGGGTGGTTGATGGATGAACAGGAAGTTGCGGGCTCACGCCCAACATAATCAGCTCGCGGCTATTTCCTTCGGTGACATCTGTCGACGCGCCGGATGAGGGAATGGAGCATCTTGATCCATTCCAATTCGTGCTTCGCACTCGGCTTGATACCTCGCTGCTTGGAGGATGAGAGAGCTTTCAGCCCCTTGTTGTTAACTTCGGTCATCCCCCTTTTTTTTTTTTGGCGGGTAGAGTGGCCTTTCTGGCAAGTATGTTGGCAATGGGGAAAAGACAGGAAGCCTGACTCAACTGTGCCCGTAGTTCATCATTTTGACCATTTTTTAGTTTTAGTTTTCTCCTAAAAAAATTTTTGACCAAAATGAGAGTTAGATTAACATACTTGTTCAATTTTCTGATTTAAAATCATGCAAGTTAGGCAGTGAGCACTGAGAGTTTTCCTTTTTTGGGTCCAAGAAATGGTCCAGTTTTGAAAATGGAATACTTTTCGAGAAGATTAGTCAACCTCAGTAAAAATTCTCAAAAACTATTTTCGTAAACGACTACTGCTCAACGAGCATGGGACCTACTCTTGAGATGCGCAACCTCGGATCCATGGCAATGGAAAATTGCCCCTTGTCTGAAGGACACTGCATGGCAACGGAATGTTGCCCCTTGTTTGAAATGGCACCGCGGCGTTCTGAATGGCAACGGAAAGTTGCCCCTTGTTTGGATAGCACCGCAGCACATTGAATGGCAACGGAAAGTTGCCCCTTGTTTGAATGACACCGCGGTGCATTGAATGGCAACGGAAAGTTGCCCCTTGTCTGAATGGCACCGTAGTGTATTGTAGTCAGTCCTCAGAGCGACGAACGCAACCAGACTCTCAGATATAGAGAAGGCAAAGATTATCAGAACCATTACATGGACATGATTGAGTTTGAAGTGTTTTACGGCTGGACTTCAGAATGAAGTTGCCTACGTATCCCAAAGATGGGAATCAAGCCTTACGTAGTTCGGGGTTAAGGTACACTCGGGTATTAACCTCTCCTTTTTAGGCTCTAACTTTTGCCAAGGCGCCCGTTGCGGGTTTTCGACCTTGCGAGCTTTGTTCTTCTTTTCTTTTCAATTCTTTTCATTTCTTTTTCCTTTTTTGATTTTTTCGTTCTTTTCTTTGCATCTTTCTTTTTTGTTCTCTTTTTTTTCTTTTTGCATTTTTTGCTTCTTCTTTTTTTTTTTGTATTTTTTCTCTTGCTCTAACTTTTGCCTGGGTCGCCCTTCCGGGTTTTCGGCCCAGCGAGCCTCTCAAGGGTAAAAGTATAACAAGTCCATGCCAAATGGTTTTGAGATCCTGGAGTCATCTGAATCCAGGAGAATGGCTGCTGCTTTGCTTTGTAAGCTTCTTCTGATGAGATCTGATCTTCTTGACCTGACTTTGGTGCCTCTTGTTCGAGGGCTGCTTCAAATCTAGCCACACAGGCCTCACATCGTAGTTGACCGTCGAACCTTCTGATTTCAAGTTCAAGGTTTGAGAGCGAAGGGGTTGAGTCTTGAGGCTGAGAGCGATCTTAGGCTGCACAATCTCAGGAGTGATTCCACACAGGTCTTCGCAAGGCCGCGCAAAACATTTTGTTTTTGAAAATTTTTAAGAAAGCGACAAATCGCTCGCGCTGAAGGTAGTGTGAAACCAGTCTGGATCAAGCCAGGGTCCTTCTCAGTACTCACGCTAACAAGCATGATTTCATTCATTAAGGGCTTAACATGCCTCTCTTTCTCTCAAATGATCAAAGTTTTGCAAATCCCGAGGAATTCCTTCCTCTTTGTTTTCACCGCAGTGTTCAAAAAGTTTTGAAAAACTTAGGTTAAATGCAATGATTTTGGGGTGCAGAAGAGAGCAGGTAGAATGTACTGCCATTTCATTCAGATTCCGTCACAACTAGCACACGGCAGAAGCGAACATAGAAGTGCAAAAATTACTGCTGTTTCATTCAAATCTGTTGGTACAACTGGCTCCCTGGCAGGAACAGACTCAAAACAAAACGAAAAGACAAACGCAAAACAAAATGGTGACGCCCGAGGTAACACCCCCCGGAATCACCCGACTCCTGTACAACAGGACTGACTCGATACAACAAGACAGATCCAAAATAAAAAAGAGACTGACTCAAAACAAAAAGACAGACTCAAAACAAAACAACAAGACTGACCTAATACCCGAGTCGGAAACCGGCATTCGCCAATGCTCAAAACAGTGCATGCCATCCACCATATCTGGAGTAAACTGAGCGCTGCCCGCAGGTGGTTCATTCCTCCGATCACATCACATTATCCCCTACAAATTCACTGATCAAGTGCCGATAGACTTTGCAGGACCTGGTGTGGGGATGACCCCATTGTCAAATAGATCCTGTACTTCATGGCGAAGACGGAAGCAGGCGTTGGTAGTATGGCCAGTTTGTTGATGGTACGCGCAGTACTGGGTAGTATCATGTGTAGCCGGAAGAGGGTTCGGGAGAGGCCGAGGCTCAAGGGGTTTGAGATGGCCTTGTCCAACAAGGATTTGGAGAGCTTTGGACAAAGGCATATAGAGGGCATGGAAGACCCTCCAACCTCGGGGTTGGTACTTCAAGGCTTGTGGATTTTTACTGGGCGCACCAACAAAGGGATTGGCAGGTGCTGGCCTGGTTTGCCGATCTCTTCCGAGTGGAGGATTAGAGATAGCAGGATCGTCTCTAGTATGACAGTCCTTCTCCCGATGTTCCCTTTGATTCAGACCGCCCCCAACTTGAGCAGCGAAAGTGTCATCCACAGCTTTTGCAACAACTGCGAGGACTTGCTGTTTGTTCAGTCCTTCGGCTTTCAAAGCCTCAACAACGGACATAAGATATTCATGGGGATCCATACCCGCCCCAACCTTGTTCTTTCCACTCGCCTCCACTTTGCCAAGGGATTAGCCTTCCTCAAATGCAGCCCGTCCCAACATCGGGGAGCCTTTTGACATGAAGTTCCCGGTATGTGGTGTGGTTGATGATGGAGCCAATGTCCCGGAGGGCAGATCCGTCACGGTTTTTTGAAGATCTTTAATCATTCCCATCAACTCAGAAGTAGTGGGTTCACGGGTTTGAGATGGTTGAGGTTCAGGTGCACCCATCATGCATAAGTCCATGCTTTCTGGAATAAACACCTCAGGCTTGGGTAGATGGGCCGGGGTGATGTATATGCTGGGGTCAAAGGTGGACAGCAGTATGTAGATGTGATTGAGGTAGGCAGGAGATGTTTGGTCGTTAGGGTCTGAAGGTGGAGCTATCGTCCGGTTGTCGATGAGATTCTGGACCTCATGACGAAGGCGGTAGCAACGGTCGGTGCCATGACCGCGCTGCTGATGGTACACACAGTACTTGGCGGGGTTATGTCTGGCTGGGAGTGGGTTGGGAAGAGGTTGAGGATCGAGGGGTTTGAGATGCCCTTTTTCCATCAAGGCTTTTAGTGTGCTAGTCAGGCTCATATAGAGGGGGGTGAAAGTTCTACCCTGAGTTCGGGCTGGGCCAGCTGTTTGTAGGCTCGGTTTGGCAAAAGGGTCGGCTGTGGCGACCGTATTGATTTCGGTGGGTTTGGGAATAGCGCTACTACTAGCGTTGGTACTCCCTGAAATCACCTTCCTTGTCAGTTCCCTTGTCCTGGGAATGATCCCGTTGTTGAACGCATTCTCGACTTGAACCCCCAGTTCATGCAAACTTTTGAAAGTGAATAGTGGAGCGACTATCAACTTTTGCAACATATCATGCTCGAGGTTTCGGACCATCATCCGCACTTGATCCTTCTCAGAAGGGCGACGATCTGTCATTTGTGCTGCCTTTGCTCTCCACCTTGCAACGAATTCCACAAAAGGCTCTGTTGGGTTCTGGCGGGTTGCTTCAAGCTCTTGGATGGTCATTTCAACTTGGGTATTGTAGGAATACTGATCGACAAAGGCCTCAGCCAGTTCTTCCCAGTTTTGCTTCACTGTATCCTCCAATTTGGTATACCAAGTAGCTGCTACACCCGACAGGGTTCTTCCATACAGAGAGAGTTTCTGTGGCTTAGTCAGGCCCATCGGGTTCCGGACATCTAAGAAAACTCGGATATGTACCATTGGATCTCCAGGCCCGTCGAAACGGTCGATATATGGCATTTTGAATCTGTCTGGGAGCCGGATGGCAGCCTCGGTGTGCCCATCTTCAATGCCAGGAATGGAGTTAAGGCCCTGTGCCTTTTTGAATTGCTTCTCAAGGTTTGCAATTTTCACTGCGGTCAGATCGGGGTCATTAGCATCAAGGGGATAACACCTCTTATTAGGCTGCACCAGGGGTCTAAAAACTTGAGCTTGAGCCAACCCTTCTCGAGGATCTGGATCCTGCAAATCTTCAACTGGCGGAATTGGGTCAAAGTTCGGCTGGGGTCCCAAAGCTGGATGTGAGGCAGATGCCCTAGATGGGCGCTGCGTTTCAATACTGGTCTCAGCCTGCATGGCAGTTCCCTGACTTAGCGCTGCTGTCACGGCCGCAAACTCTTCCGAACCTTGTGCCATCACAGTCTGCTGAGTCCGAACAAAGGTGATGTGACTGGCGACTGACGGATTAGATGAACAGATGAGCCCTGACCGGCTTTTCTTTACCTTGCCTCAGCGAAAGAACACTGATTACCCTTGAACTGAATCTCTGACCTGGCAAAGTCTATCAGCACAAGTTCGATGAACCTCGGGGGATATCGGAGCCTTCTGAAGCGACAGTTCCAAGACTACCTAGCAAAAGAGAAAACAGACAGCACCTCAGCCTGATTTCACCTGAACAGATACGAGCATAGTTGAATGAGTGTGCCCTCTACTGAATTCTGCCCAAAATTCGGCCTCAAAATCTGAGTCTGATACCCACAGGTAAAGCTGACTCCCAAATACTGATAGTAATGCCCGCAGGCCTGATGCCCAAACTCGCAAACTGGTGCCCGCAGGCCTGATGCCCAAACTCATATACTGATACATGCATTCCTGTAGAGACGCACTCTAAAGCACATAACAGATAAGTGAGAGCCAAAACACCCCTATGTTGGGGTAGGGTTTCCCTGTCCTATTTTGTCAGGAGCTAGGGTTTCACTACGCACGCAGCGGTTTCAAACAACCTATAAACGGGTAAGCAACCTGTCCTAATTTGGAATGGTCACTATGGATCCGAATATGCACTAGGTCGAATGGTCAAAGAGGGTGCCTCGGTAAAACCGGGGTTTGTGTTCCCATACTGGCAGAGCCCACAACCGGTCAGCCTTATGGTCATGCCTTGACAAGACAAGCCTCCGGCAAACCGTTCAGGAATAGCAGATGGCAAACACGGTGTCCTAGGCGCACCAATGCAAATGCAATGCAAAGAAACTCACAAGTGTAGTCAAAAACAAATATCATGAGTTCGAGTCAAGTTCTCTAAATCCCCAGCAGAGTCGCCAGAAACTGTAGACGTCCCCGAACGCCCCGGGAGGGTTAAGTCCCGTTCTGTTCATTTTGGGGTCACTACAGCTCGGACTCTTGAATGTCACGGTTCCTAATCTGAACCAAAGAGTCCAAATCCGACAAAATGTTTTGAGAAACTGATTTTTTTTTGAAAAAGTAGTGCCAAACATGGACTGCTTTGCCAGATACAGAGTCGCCACCTAAATATTTTATTTTGGGAAATTTAGGAAACCCTGACTCGGTGCCCAGAGGCCACGTGTCCGTCATCACCAAAGTTGCCTCGGCTCGGGAACTTGGGTACGATTGGGGAAGGTCACTTCGTGAGCACCCCCGCTCGCCCGGTCATAGACCGGCCTCTACTAACCATGATATCAACTTTTGAAAGACATTGTGAGTTCTTATTCCGGTTTATTAGCCTAGGTTACTATGTGATGCACACAGCATATAAGTATAGACTGGATCGCCCGAATTGGAACAAAACATTTCATGCTTGTTTATTTGAAAGATGATTTGCTACTCGCAAGTAGGCTTAAAATGTAGATTTTACCACCCGCAGGTGGGTTTAGAAAAGATGGTTTTGCCACTATCTAGTGGGCTTAAAACAAACAGTCGATGATTTATTCCAATCTAAACAACTCAACCTTCACCCACAGGCATTCAGGCAGATATTTCACATAAGCACATAGCCTCATGGTAAGCATGCTATTCATGGCAGTCACTCACACACATGTAAGGATGCTAAAGCATAAAACTTACCGAGTACTCCAAGCCAAAATAGGAATTTATTAGAAATCATGCATGATCCTAAATATACAGAAATGCCTAATGTGACACATGCAGAATGCAACTATAGCAGGCTCGGCTATTCTAAGATGGTATATGAAATGCTACAATTATCATGTATTCAACTTTGAAATTGAAAGTACAATGCAATTAGTATGATGCGCCGAGCCCGGTGCATGCAATACAGATGAATGATGCAAACATGCTGTCATACTGTATGCTAATTTAAACATGCCCTAATCTAACCATAAAAAGCGGATAAATAAAAGGGAGAAAGACCTGGGGTTGGAAGACATACAACACACACACGCACACTTATTACAGTTGTGGCCCTCGCGCAGAGGGTCCGAATAAATATACAGTCCCAAATAAAAGAATATTACAGTCCAAATATTACAGTCCGAATATGTACAAATTCCTAATTAATTTACAAATTAATCTAGGAAAGCTGTAAAACTGGCATGCAAGCCAGGGACTGCTTCGCTTCTGATGGATGATGCATGTCCGGATTGTCTTGCGCGGAAATCCACCAGAATGCCCCAATTAGCCTCTGTTTACACCTGTTCTTGAAATGCGTGCCAAGTCTCAAAAGGTTGCTGATTCTTCGTTTTGCTGCAACAGAGAGCAGGAAAGGGGCATGGCAATGTATTTTCACAAATATATGCATGTCTCGATCCTCGTGCCACCAATCACGCATACCGAGGCATGATGGCCGAGGAGTCGAAATGCACAACTCAATATAGGATGAATGCACATGAAACTACAGCTAAAACCTAACTCCATCATGGATAATCCGGAGTGTCGGTGACTGGGGAATTGAGACACATTCCGTCACTCGGAGTACGAAATGTACCTCGTTTCCCGTGCCCGGGCTAACTCCTATTCCGAACACGATGCAATATGCAACTAAGATACAATCCTAACATACACAATGCTATGGAAATGAGATGCCTCGAAATACGTGCACACGGGCGCGCAAACCGAGAAAATGGCAGAATGCTATGAAAATGAGGTGCCTCGAAATACGTGCACACGGGCACGCAAACTGAGAAAATGACATGTCTCGAAATACGTGCACGCGGGCACGCAAACCGAGGCGATGATATGTGTCTCGAAATACGTGCACGCGGGCACGCAAACCGAGGTAATGATGAAATGCTATGAAAATGACATGGAGATAACAAATGGGCTTATACCAACATGAGTGAGCCTCAGCCACACTCACATAGGATGCCGGCGGGTAAAAAATGAAGTGCCTCGAAATGCGTGCACACGGGCACGCAAACCGAGGCGATGACAAAATATGATGAAATGACATGAAAATGACAAATGGGCTTATACCAACATGAGTGAGCCTCAGCCACACTCACATAGGATGCCGGCGGATAAAAAATGAAGTGCCTCGAAATGCGTGCACACGGGCACGCAAACCGAGGCGATGGCGGAATGCGATGAAATGACATGAAAAATGCATGCAATCATTCTAATGGAATTTCAGCAGTAAAATATGGGGGAAAACAGTCCCGAAATGAGGCGAAATGACATGAAATGCAAGGAATTGTCCCGAAATGCGAATTTAGGCACCCGAAATGGCCTATAGCTATGCCAAACATGCACAATATGGACATTCAATGCAAAGACAGAAGCTAGACAGTCCCAAAAGATGCACTTTCACAGTTATAAACATGGCCAAACAGCAAGCATAGGTATGGTAAAAATAGCATGCAAGAATAGGGGCCAAGAGATGGGTAATGAAGCAAGTGATATAAGCAAAACCCAAACTGAAAAATTTCCTTCTACAACACTGAAGAGGGACCAAAAATATGAATATTTACAGTATATGGCAGACTCAAAATCAGTATACAAACATGATAGAAATGTGATGCAAAATAAGGCTCAAAAGTGGCTATAACATGAGGTATACAAAATAATCACCAAACAGCCAAAGACCCTTAATAAAACATGTAGAATGGACCAAAATAAGCACTTTTCTAGAACTCTAAAATGGCCAAAAACAAAATCATGGTAGGATAACTAAACATGCAAGAATGGGGAATAAAAGAGGGATATAACATGAAGTGACCTATGGAAGCCCCAAACCATGAAAGGACCTAAATGAAACATGAAGTATGGACCAAAATAAGAACTTTTTCAGAACTGTAAAATGGCCAAAAACAAAAGAATGGTAGGCTAACTAAACATGCAAGAATGGGGAAGAAAAGAGGAGTATAAAGGTAGGTACAACATGGAAACCCCAAATGGTGTTGAGCCCTTCTTCAATGTTGAAGAGGGGCTCAAAATAAGCCTAATATCAGTTTACAACATGCTCGAAAATAAATTGCTCATGGGTCAAAAATAGCATGCAAAATTATGACATACAAGAGGATCAATGAAGCAAGTGTGTCATGGAGGGCTCAAACAGGGTTGAGCCCTTAATGAAAAGTGAAGATGAGCTCAAAATAGGGCCCTTTTCAGTTAGGGCCGGAGCTTGAAACAAAAAGCAAGTGAGGCTTACAAATAGATCAAGAAAAAGGGTCAAAAGGGTAAAAGCATTACTTACCCTTGAAGACTCAAACTTTTGTTGCTTCTTGGATGAATTTGCAGCTTCTTTGACCTTTGGAAAACCTTCCTTGTTGCTGGAAATGAGGTGGTGGTGGTAGAGCTTGGTGGTGTAGAAGGAATGATGGTTAGGGACTTAGGGTTTTTCAAGGAATTCAGAAGGATGGAGGCGGAGTTGTGTATGGAGGCTTGAAGGAGAATTTTTCTAACCCCTCTAATGCATGTTGGCAGCTGGTTATATGGACCAAAAGGAGGGTGTAAAGGTGGGGGAAAAGGAGAGCAAAACTCCCCCACAAAATATCCCCCGGATACAAATAATATCTGGGGGATATTGCCCCACAGCTGTAAAGTGCACAGTGCAAGGAACACGGCCGGCCTAATACTTTTGTTGCAGGTGGCCGGCCGGCTAGGGGTCAAAAGGTTCAATCATATTTTCTGGCCGGCCAGCAACTGGGGAGGTACTCCTATGTGTGTACAACACAACCATGTGGTTGAAAGTCCGAGAAAGTGGGTCTAAGGGGTTCAACATTAGCTCGGAAAGAGGGGTTCAAAAGGGTCAATTTGAATTACTGGCCGGCCATGAACTTTTAGGGGCCTCCCATGTGTGTAGATCACAGATATGTGGTTGAAAGTTCAAGAATGTGGGCCCAAGGGGTTTAACATTAGCCCGGAAGAAAGGGGTCAAAAGGGTCAGATAACCTTAATGGCCGGCCACTAACTTTTAGGGGCCTCCCATGTGTGTAAATCACAGATATGTGGTTGAAAGTTGGCAACATTAACTCCAAGGTGTTCAACATTAGCCCGGAAGTTGGAAAAACGGGCGCCGGGAGGCTCCGGAGGAGAGATAACTGGTTGCTGCAACAATTGATGGCGTCCCACCCTTCAGTGACCTTCCCCGTGATAAAACAGAGGTACCTGCCAAAAATGAACGAAAACCGTTGCAAAACGAATGTTCGGGAGCCAAAACACGCAGTTCGGGATGCCGAAAATGGGCTGTTAAGCACCGAAAGTGGCGTTCGACCCCGAAGTGGGTTTCTCAGACCCCAGTGTCCCTCAAAAGGGAGAAAATAAGATGTATGCCAAAAACCGAAACAATAGGAGATGATTAAGCGGTCCCAAACCGAGGCATACGGCCTGACGGCTCCGAAAACCGGGAACCGGACTCCGAAATGGGCAAAATGGCCTACGGCCACCAAATGTAGCCTACGGACATTGAGAGATGGTCTACGGGACCTCTCCCTCCCCTTAGGAAAAGAAACAGAGAAAACCGAGTCTGGTTCGCAAACCGAGACAAGGCACAGAAGAGGGTTCGGAAGTCCGGAGGCAGGGCTCACGGCCGAGACTCTGAAACTTCTGAACGAGCACATTATGCAATATCACCAAGTGCTCAACTGGTGACGTCTGAGTCTCAAGGTCGGTCAAAAATGGGGTGTCTACAGTTGCCCCTCTTTGACAGAACTCGGAAGTCACAAGTGACGGGAGTGAATGTCAAAGCCCAGAGACGACCCATTTTTGACAAGGCCGAAGACTTAGACAAACATACGAAATAACACAGATGTTCCCGCAGGCATGCCCGCAGGCAGGGGGCAAGATGCAAAATGATAATGCAAGAAGATTTTGAAGATTGGACTTATACGCTACGCGAAGCCGGTTTTGAAAGTTGGACTTATACGCCACGCGAAGCCGATTTGAAAGTTGGACTTATACGCTACGCGAAGCCGATTTGACAATCGGGGATTCATGCAATGCACTGTAATGTAGTGGCTAAAATGTAATGTAATAGCTAAGAGGTAAAGGTACCTTACAGGGGCAATTGGCAATGACTTACCTCATGCTACTGGGGATCTTCCGCTTCTTTGGTTGAACTGCAGGTACAACTTTTCTCCCTGACCATGGTCGCAGCTTTCCCTATTCTCCAACGGGGTGACAGACTAGGTTGGTTCAGTATCCAGAATTGAGGTGCATACACGCTATCTCAACCTATGGGGCTTCCATACAGATTTCAAGCCGAGGACACGCCTCTGGGTATTTAAACCAGACTTTAGTCACGGAAATCCCGAACCTTTACGTTCTAGGCATCAGCCATTCGAACTCTAGTTTCCACCGTCGCAGTTGGTCTCCTAGGAACTCACTGCAAACACAGGCAGGTGGCTATACCGGATCACCGGAAGTCGTTCGGGCACGACAAACACCAAAGGAATTGCACCTTTAGAGGATTTAAGGTCTCCTAGATCGGGGGTGCACAAGATAGTGCGAATAAAGATGCAGGATTTAAGGTCTCCGCAGACCGGAGGATTTAAGGTCTCCTAGACCGGGGAGTGCACAAGACAGTGCGATGCAGAGTGAATGCACAAAACAGTGCTAAACAGATGCACAAAATAGTGCGATGCTAAAGGTGTACAAAACAGTATGAGCAAGGTGAATGCACAAAACAGTGCGATGCTAAATAAGGTGCGCAAGATAGCGCGATTGAATGCATGCAAAATGCAAGTAAGGTGCACAAAACAGTGCAACGCGCAAGAAAGCGCGAGTGATTTGAAATGCACAGGATAGTGCGATACGCTAAACAGCGCGATTGAAATACACTAAACAGTGCGATGCGCTAAACAGCGCGATTGATTCGAAATGCACTAGACAGTGCGATGCGCTAAACAACGCGATTGATTTGAAATGCACTAGACAGTGCGATGCGCTAAACAGCGCGATTGATTTTGAAATGCACAAGACAGTGCGATACGCTAAACAACGCGATTGATTCGAAATGCACTAGACAGTGCGATGCGCTAAACAGCGCGATTGATTCAAAATGCACTAGACAATGCGATGCGCTAAACAGTGCGATTGATTCAAAATGCACTAGACAGTGCGATGCGCTAAACAGCGCGATTGATTCAAAATGCACTAGACAGTGCGATGCGCTAAACAGCGCGATTGATTTGAAATGCACTAGACAGTGCGATGCGCTAAACAGCGCGATTGATTTGAAATGCACTAGACAGTGCGATACGCTAAACAGCGCGATTGATTTGAAATGCACTAGACAGTGCGATGCGCTAAACAGCGCGATTGATTTGAAATGCACTAGACAGTGCGATACGCTAAACAGCGCGATTGAAATACACTAAACAGTGCGATGCGCTAAACAGCGCGATTGATTTGAAATGCACTAGACAGTGCGATTCGCTAAACAGCGCGATTGATTTGAAATGCACTAGACAGTGCGATGTGAGATGCAACCACAAGATGCACAAGACAGTGCTAGTGAGATACAAAGTGTAAGTGCACAAGATAGTGCGAGTGAATGCATGTTCTATGCAAATGAGGTGCATTTTCTATGCAAGTATGGAAGAGTGCATTTTCTATGCAAAAGATACGAGCATTTTCTATGCAAGAAACAGGAGCATATTCTATGCAATATTGAAAGCAAATTCTATGCAGAATCGAGAGCAAGCATATTCTATGCATGAATCATAACGATGTGCGGCACGAATGTCACAGAAGTGTATATGAAAGTGCACATTCTATGTAGTAGAGGAGCATCAAACATGTACCCTGGTGCCTCTGATTTACCTCTTGGAGGACTTTGCAACACACAGGCACACCCTGTTCATATTAGCAAGAGATAACATCTGCTGTTGCTGCTGTAATTGCCATTCTGACTTGAAGCATGCTTAAGCTTGGAGTAGAGGCACACTCATTCTTCAGAGCACTGACAAGGCCTGAAGAGGTACACATGGAATGCAATCTCAGAAGTTTCTGAAGGTGAAACACACTCAGATGCTCAAAATTTTCCCTATTTTCTTTTACTTTGCAGTTCGGAACTTATATAGCTTCAGATAGGTCCTGGTTTTGCTGTTCTGACATGACTTGGGCTGAACCCTGCGGTTTTATGAAAGAATGAATCTTGTTTTGCACAGATGTGGAGAACGGCACGGCACTCGGAGCGCAAAACGATTTGATTTTGGAATTGATAAATGAGCTCTCGACCGGGTATTGAGCCTACGACTGCACACAGTAAGACAACTCAACACGGAAATAAAAGGCACACAACCTAGACACATCAGGTAACACTCGAAACGACTCAAAACAAGAATCGAGATAAAACAAAAAGACACGACACTCAAATGTGCACAGGGAGCCTGTTTCACCAGGTAGTGTTTCCCACCCTTTCTTATTTGTGGTTCTCACATCACTCGGCCCTCAAGCTCTGTTTTTTTTCTGAAAAAGCCCCTTTCTCACTTTTTCTCTCATCGTACATCTCTCTATTCTTCAATCTCTCGTTTTTCATCCCTCCCCTGGGTGGTTGATGGATGAACAGGAAGTTGCGGGCTCACGCCCAACATAATCAGCTCGCGGCTATTTCCTTCGGTGACATCTGTCGATGCGCCGGATGAGGGAATGGAGCATCTTGATCCATTCCAATTCGTGCTTCGCACTCGGCTTGATACCTCGCTGCTTGGAGGATGAGAGAGCTTTCAGCCCCTTGTTGTTAACTTCGGTCATCCCCCTTTTTTTTTTTTGGCGGGTAGAGTGGCCTTTCTGGCAAGTATGTTGGCAATGGGGAAAAGACAGGAAGCCTGACTCAACTGTGCCCGTAGTTCATCATTTTGACCATTTTTTAGTTTTAGTTTTCTCCTAAAAAAATTTTTGACCAAAATGAGAGTTAGATTAACATACTTGTTCAATTTTCTGATTTAAAATCATGCAAGTTAGGCAGTGAGCACTGAGAGTTTTCCTTTTTTGGGTCCAAGAAATGGTCCAGTTTTGAAAATGGAATACTTTTCGAGAAGATTAGTCAACCTCAGTAAAAATTCTCAAAAACTATTTTCGTAAACGACTACTGCTCAACGAGCATGGGACCTACTCTTGAGATGCGCAACCTCGGATCCATGGCAATGGAAAATTGCCCCTTGTCTGAAGGACACTGCATGGCAACGGAATGTTGCCCCTTGTTTGAAATGGCACCGCGGCGTTCTGAATGGCAACCGAAAGTTGCCCCTTGTTTGGATAGCACCGCAGCGCATTGAATGGCAACGGAAAGTTGCCCCTTGTTTGAATGACACCGCGGTGCATTGAATGGCAACGGAAAGTTGCCCCTTGTCTGAATGGCACCGTAGTGTATTGTAGTCAGTCCTCAGAGCGACGAACGTAACCAGACTCTCAGATATAGAGAAGGCAAAGATTATCAGAACCATTACATGGACATGATTGAGTTTGAAGTGTTTTACGGCTGGACTTCAGAATGAAGTTGCCTACGTATCCCAAAGATGGGAATCAAGCCTTACGTAGTTCGGGGTTAAGGTACACTCGGGTATTAACCTCTCCTTTTTAGGCTCTAACTTTTGCCAAGGCGCCCGTTGCGGGTTTTCGACCTTGCGAGCTTTGTTCTTCTTTTCTTTTCAATTCTTTTCATTTCTTTTTCCTTTTTTGATTTTTTCGTTCTTTTCTTTGCATCTTTCTTTTTTGTTCTCTTTTTTTTCTTTTTGCATTTTTTGCTTCTTCTTTTTTTTTTGTATTTTTTCTCTTGCTCTAACTTTTGCCTGGGTCGCCCTTCCGGGTTTTCGGCCCAGCGAGCCTCTCAAGGGTAAAAGTATAACAAGTCCATGCCAAATGGTTTTGAGATCCTGGAGTCATCTGAATCCAGGAGAATGGCTGCTGCTTTGCTTTGTAAGCTTCTTCTGATGAGATCTGATCTTCTTGACCTGACTTTGGTGCCTCTTGTTCGAGGGCTGCTTCAAATCTAGCCACACAGGCCTCACATCGTAGTTGACCGTCGAACCTTCTGATTTCAAGTTCAAGGTTTGAAAGCGAAGGGGTTGAGTCTCGAGGCTGAGAGCGATCTTAGGCTGCACAATCTCAGGAGTGATTCCACACAGGTCTTCGCAAGGCCGCGCAAAACATTTTGTTTTTGAAAATTTTTAAGAAAGCGACAAATCGCTCGCGCTGAAGGTAGTGTGAAACCAGTCTGGATCAAGCCAGGGTCCTTCTCAGTACTCACGCTAACAAGCATGATTTCATTCATTAAGGGCTTAACATGCCTCTCTTTCTCTCAAATGATCAAAGTTTTGCAAATCCCGAGGAATTCCTTCCTCTTTGTTTTCACCGCAGTGTTCAAAAAGTTTTGAAAAACTTAGGTTAAATGCAATGATTTTGGGGTGCAGAAGAGAGCAGGTAGAATGTACTGCCATTTCATTCAGATTCCGTCACAACTAGCACACGGCAGAAGCGAACATAGAAGTGCAAAAATTACTGCTGTTTCATTCAAATCTGTTGGTACAACTGGCTCCCTGGCAGGAACAGACTCAAAACAAAACAAAAAGACAAACGCAAAACAAAATGGTGACGCCCGAGGTAACACCCCCCGGAATCACCCGACTCCTGTACAACAGGACTGACTCGATACAACAAGACAGATCCAAAATAAAAAAGAGACTGACTCAAAACAAAAAGACAGACTCAAAACAAAACAACAAGACTGACCTAATACCCGAGTCGGAAACCGGCATTCGCCAATGCTCAAAACAGTGCATGCCATCCACCATATCTGGAGTAAACTGAGCGCTGCCCGCAGGTGGTTCATTCCTCCGATCACATCACATTATCCCCTACAAATTCACTGATCAAGTGCCGATAGACTTTGCAGGACCTGGTGTGGGGATGACCCCATTGTCAAATAGATCCTGTACTTCATGGCGAAGACGGAAGCAGGCGTTGGTAGTATGGCCAGTTTGTTGATGGTACGCGCAGTACTGGGTAGTATCATGTGTAGCCGGAAGAGGGTTCGGGAGAGGCCGAGGCTCAAGGGGTTTGAGATGGCCTTGTCCAACAAGGATTTGGAGAGCTTTGGACAAAGGCATATAGAGGGCATGGAAGACCCTCCAACCTCGGGGTTGGTACTTCAAGGCTTGTGGATTTTTACTGGGCGCACCAACAAAGGGATTGGCAGGTGCTGGCCTGGTTTGCCGATCTCTTCCGAGTGGAGGATTAGAGATAGCAGGATCGTCTCTAGTATGACAGTCCTTCTCCCGATGTTCCCTTTGATTCAGACCGCCCCCAACTTGAGCAGCGAAAGTGTCATCCACAGCTTTTGCAACAACTGCGAGGACTTGCTGTTTGTTCAGTCCTTCGGCTTTCAAAGCCTCAACAACGGACATAAGATATTCATGGGGATCCATACCCGCCCCAACCTTGTTCTTTCCACTCGCCTCCACTTTGCCAAGGGATTAGCCTTCCTCAAATGCAGCCCGTCCCAACATCGGGGAGCCTTTTGACATGAAGTTCCCGGTATGTGGTGTGGTTGATGATGGAGCCAATGTCCCGGAGGGCAGATCCGTCACGGTTTTTTGAAGATCTTTAATCATTCCCATCAACTCAGAAGTAGTGGGTTCACGGGTTTGAGATGGTTGAGGTTCAGGTGCACCCATCATGCATAAGTCCATGCTTTCTGGAATAAACACCTCAGGCTTGGGTAGATGGGCCGGGGTGATGTATATGCTGGGGTCAAAGGTGGACAGCAGTATGTAGATGTGATTGAGGTAGGCAGGAGATGTTTGGTCGTTAGGGTCTGAAGGTGGAGCTATCGTCCGGTTGTCGATGAGATTCTGGACCTCATGACGAAGGCGGTAGCAACGGTCGGTGCCATGACCGCGCTGCTGATGGTACACACAGTACTTGGCGGGGTTATGTCTGGCTGGGAGTGGGTTGGGAAGAGGTTGAGGATCGAGGGGTTTGAGATGCCCTTTTTCCATCAAGGCTTTTAGTGTGCTAGTCAGGCTCATATAGAGGGGGGTGAAAGTTCTACCCTGAGTTCGGGCTGGGCCAGCTGTTTGTAGGCTCGGTTTGGCAAAAGGGTCGGCTGTGGCGACCGTATTGATTTCGGTGGGTTTGGGAATAGCGCTACTACTAGCGTTGGTACTCCCTGAAATCACCTTCCTTGTCAGTTCCCTTGTCCTGGGAATGATCCCGTTGTTGAACGCATTCTCGACTTGAACCCCCAGTTCATGCAAACTTTTGAAAGTGAATAGTGGAGCGACTATCAACTTTTGCAACATATCATGCTCGAGGTTTCGGACCATCATCCGCACTTGATCCTTCTCAGAAGGGCGACGATCTGTCATTTGTGCTGCCTTTGCTCTCCACCTTGCAACGAATTCCACAAAAGGCTCTGTTGGGTTCTGGCGGGTTGCTTCAAGCTCTTGGATGGTCATTTCAACTTGGGTATTGTAGGAATACTGATCGACAAAGGCCTCAGCCAGTTCTTCCCAGTTTTGCTTCACTGTATCCTCCAATTTGGTATACCAAGTAGCTGCTACACCCGACAGGGTTCTTCCATACAGAGAGAGTTTCTGTGGCTTAGTCAGGCCCATCGGGTTCAGGACATCTAAGAAAACTCGGATATGTACCATTGGATCTCCAGACCCGTCGAAACGGTCGATATATGGCATTTTGAATCTGTCTGGGAGCCGGATGGCAGCCTCGGTGTGCCCATCTTCAATGCCAGGAATGGAGTTAAGGCCCTGTGCCTTTTTGAATTGCTTCTCAAGGTTTGCAATTTTCACTGCGGTCAGATCGGGGTCATTAGCATCAAGGGGATAACACCTCTCATTAGGCTGCACCAGGGGTCTAAAAACTTGAGCTTGAGCCAACCCTTCTCGAGGATCTGGATCCTGCAAATCTTCAACTGGCGGAATTGGGTCAAAGTTCGGCTGGGGTCCCAAAGCTGGATGTGAGGCAGATGCCCCAGATGGGCGCTGCGTTTCAATACTGGTCTCAGCCTGCATGGCAGTTCCCTGACTTAGCGCTGCTGTCACGGCCGCAAACTCTTCCGAACCTTGTGCCATCACAGTCTGCTGAGTCCGAACAAAGGTGATGTGACTGGCGACTGACGGATTAGATGAACAGATGAGCCCTGACCGGCTTTTCTCTACCTTGCCTCAGCGAAAGAACACTGATTACCCTTGAACTGAATCTCTGACCTGGCAAAGTCTATCAGCACAAGTTCGATGAACCTCGGGGGATATCGGAGCCTTCTGAAGCGACAGTTCCAAGACTACCTAGCAAAAGAGAAAACAGACAGCACCTCAGCCTGATTTCACCTGAACAGATACGAGCATAGTTGAATGAGTGTGCCCTCTACTGAATTCTGCCCAAAATTCGGCCTCAAAATCTGAGTCTGATACCCACAGGTAAAGCTGACTCCCAAATACTGATAGTAATGCCCGCAGGCCTGATGCCCAAACTCGCAAACTGGTGCCCGCAGGCCTGATGCCCAAACTCATATACTGATACATGCATTCCTGTAGAGACGCACTCTAAAGCACATAACAGATAAGTGAGAGCCAAAACACCCCTATGTTGGGGTAGGGTTTCCCTGTCCTATTTTGTCAGGAGCTAGGGTTTCACTACGCACGCAGCGGTTTCAAACAACCTATAAACGGGTAAGCAACCTGTCCTAATTTGGAATGGTCACTATGGATCCGAATATGCACTAGGTCGAATGGTCAAAGAGGGTACCTCGGTAAAACCGGGGTTTGTGTTCCCATACTGGCAGAGCCCACAACCGGTCAGCCTTATGGTCATGCCTTGACAAGACAAGCCTCCGGCAAACCGTTCAGGAATAGCAGATGGCAAACACGGTGTCCTAGGCGCACCAATGCAAATGCAATGCAAAGAAACTCACAAGTGTAGTCAAAAACAAATATCATGAGTTCGAGTCAAGTTCTCTAAATCCCCAGCAGAGTCGCCAGAAACTGTAGACGTCCCCGAACGCCCCGGGAGGGTTAAGTCCCGTTCTGTTCATTTTGGGGTCACTACAGCTCGGACTCTTGAATGTCACGGTTCCTAATCTGAACCAAAGAGTCCAAATCCGGCAAAACGTTTTGAGAAACTGATTTTTTTTTGAAAAAGTAGTGCCAAACATGGACTGCTTTGCCAGATACAGAGTCGCCACCTAAATATTTTATTTTGGGAAATTTAGGAAACCCTGACTCGGTGCCCAGAGGCCACGTGTCCGTCATCACCAAAGTTGCCTCGGCTCGGGAACTTGGGTACGATTGGGGAAGGTCACTTCGTGAGCACCCCCGCTCGCCCGGTCATAGACCGGCCTCTACTAACCATGATATCAACTTTTGAAAGACATTGTGAGTTCTTATTCCGGTTTATTAGCCTAGGTTACTATGTGATGCACATAGCATATAAGTATAGACTGGATCGCCCGAATTAGAACAAAACATTTCATGCTTGTTTATTTGAAAGATGATTTGCTACTCGCAAGTAGGCTTAAAATGCAGATTTTACCACCCGCAGGTGGGTTTAGAAAAGATGGTTTTGCCACTATCTAGTGGGCTTAAAACAAACAGTCGATGATTTATTCCAATCTAAACAACTCAACCTTCACCCACAGGCATTCAGGCAGATATTTCACATAAGCACATAGCCTCATGGTAAGCATGCTATTCATGGCAGTCACTCACACACATGTAAGGATGCTAAAGCATAAAACTTACCGAGTACTCCAAGCCAAAATAGGAATTTATTAGAAATCATGCATGATCCTAAATATACAGAAATGCCTAATGTGACACATGCAGAATGCAACTATAGCAGGCTCGGCTATTCTAAGATGGTATATGAAATGCTACAATTATCATGTATTCAACTTTGAAATTGAAAGTACAATGCAGTTAGTATGATGCGCCGAGCCCGGTGCATGCAATATAGATGAATGATGCAAACATGCTGTCATACTGTATGCTAATTTAAACATGCCCTAATCTAACCATAAAAAGCGGATAAATAAAAGGGAGAAAGACGTGGGGTTGGAAGACATACAACACACACACGCACACTTATTACAGTTGTGGCCCTCGCGCAGAGGGTCCGAATAAATATACAGTCCCAAATAAAAGAATATTACAGTCCAAATATTACAGTCCGAATATGTACAAATTCCTAATTAATTTACAAATTAATCTAGGAAAGCTGTAAAACTGGCATGCAAGCCAGGGACTGCTTCGCTTCTGATGGATGATGCATGTCCGGATTGTCTTGCGCGGAAATCCACCAGAATGCCCCAATTAGCCTCTGTTTACACCTGTTCTTGAAATGCGTGCCAAGTCCCAAAAGGTTGCTGATTCTTCGTTTTGCTGCAACAGAGAGCAGGAAAGGGGCATGGCAATGTATTTTCACAGATATATGCATGTCTCGATCCTCGTGCCACCAATCACGCATACCGAGGCATGATGGCCGAGGAGTCGAAATGCACAACTCAATATAGGATGAATGCACATGAAACTACAGCTAAAACCTAACTCCATCATGGATAATCCGGAGTGTCGGTGACTGGGGAATTGAGACACATTCCGTCACTCGGAGTACGAAATGTACCTCGTTTCCCGTGCCCGGGCTAACTCCTATTCCGAACACGATGCAATATACAACTAAGATACAATCCTAACATACACAATGCTATGGAAATGAGATGCCTCGAAATACGTGCACACGGGCACGTAAACCGAGAAAATGGCAGAATGCTATGAAAATGAGGTGCCTCGAAATACGTGCACACGGGCACGCAAATCGAGAAAATGACATGTCTCGAAATACGTGCAGGCAGACACGCAAATCGAGGCGATGATATGTGTCTCGAAATATGTGCACGCGGGCACGCAAACCGAGGTAATGATGAAATGCTATGAAAATGAGGTGCCTCGAAATACGTGCACACGGGCACGCAAACTGAGGCGATGATATGTGTCTCGAAATACGTGCACGTGGGCACGCAAACTGAGGCGATGATATGTGTCTCGAAATACGTGCACACGGGCACGCAAACCGAGGCGATGATATGTGTCTCGAAATACGTGCACGCGGGCACGCAAACCGAGGTAATGATGAAATGCTATGAAAATGACATGGAGATAACAAATGGGCTTATACCAACATGAGTGAGCCTCAGCCACACTCACATAGGATGCCAGCGGGTAAAAAATGAAGTGCCTCGAAATGCGTGCACACGGGCACGCAAACCGAGGCGATGACAAAATATGATGAAATGACATGGAAATGACAAATGGGCTTATACCAACATGAGTGAGCCTCAGCCACACTCACATAGGATGCCGGCGGATAAAAAATGAAGTGCCTCGAAATGCGTGCACACGGGCACGCAAACTGAAGCGATGGCGGAATGCGATGAAATGACATGAAAAATGCATGCAATCATTCTAATGGAATTTCAGCAGTAAAATATGGGGGAAAACAGTCTCGAAATGAGGCGAAATGATATGAAATGCAAGGAATTGTCCCGAAATGCGAATTTAGGCACCCGAAATGGCCTATAGCTATGCCAAACATGCACAATATGGACATTCAATGCAAAGACAGAAGCTAGACAGTCCCAAAAGATGCACTTTCACAGTTATAAACATGGCCAAACAGCAAGCATAGGTATGGTAAAAATAGCATGCAAGAATAGGGGCCAAGAGATGGGTAATGAAGCAAGTGATATAAGCAAAACCCAAACTGAAAAATTTCCTTCTACAACACTGAAGAGGGACCAAAAATATGAATATTTACAGTATATGGCAGACTCAAAATCAGTATACAAACATGATAGAAATGTGATGCAAAATAAGGCTCAAAAGTGGCTATAACATGAGGTATACAAAATAATCACCAAACAGCCAAAGACCCTTAATAAAACATGTATAATGGACCAAAATAAGCACTTTTATAGAACTGTAAAATGGCCAAAAACAAAAGCATGGTAGGCTAACTAAACATGCAAGAATGGGGAATAAAAGAGGGATATAACATGAAGTGACCTATGGAAGCCCCAAACCATGAAAGGACCTAAATTAAACATGAAGTATGGACCAAAATAAGAACTTTTTCAGAACTGTAAAATGGCCAAAAACAAAAGCATGGTAGGCTAACTAAACATGCAAGAATGGGGAAGAAAAGAGGAGTATAAAGGTAGGTACAACATGGAAACCCCAAATGGTGTTGAGCCCTTCTTCAATGTTGAAGAGGGGCTCAAAATAAGCCTAATATCAGTTTACAACATGCTCGAAAATAAATTTCTCATGGGTCAAAAATAGCATGCAAAATTATGACATACAAGAGGATCAATGAAGCAAGTGTGTCATGGAGGGCTCAAACAGGGTTGAGCCCTTAATGAAAAGTGAAGATGAGCTTAAAAGAGGGCCATTTTCAGTTAGGGCCGGAGCTTGAAACAAAAAGCAAGTGAGGCTTACAAATAGATCAAGAAAAAGGGTCAAAAGGGTAAAAGCATTACTTACCCTTGAAGACTCAAACTTTTGTTGCTTCTTGGATGAATTTGCAGCTTCTTTGACCTTTGAAAAACCTTCCTTGTTGCTGGAAATGAGGTGGTGGTGGTAGAGCTTGGTGGTGTAGAAGGAATGATGGTTAGGGACTTAGGGTTTTTCAAGGAATTGAGAAGGATGGAGATGGAGTTGTGTATGGAGGCTTGAAGGAGAATTTTTCTAACCCCTCTAATGCATGTTGGCAGCTGGTTATATGGACCAAAAGGAGGGTGTAAAGGTGGGGGAAAAGGAGAGCAAAACTCCCCCACAAAATATCCCCCGGATACAAATAATATCTGGGGGATATTGCCCCACAGCTGTAAAGTGCACAGTGCAAGGAACACGGCCGGCCTAATACTTTTGTTGCAGGTGGCTGGCCGGCCACACCCCCTAGCCGGCCGGCTAGGGGTCAAAAGGTTCAATCATATTTTCTGGCCGGCCAGCAACTGGGGAGGTACTCCTATGTGTGTACAACACAACCATGTGGTTGAAAGTCCGAGAAAGTGGGTCCAAGGGGTTCAACATTAGCTCGGAAAGAGGGGTTCAAAAGGGTCAATTTGAATTACTGGCTGGCCATGAACTTTTAGGGGCCTCCCATGTGTGTAGATCACAGATATGTGGTTGAAAGTTCAAGAATGTGGGCCAAAGGGGTTCAACATTAGCCCGGAAGAAAGGGGTCAAAAGGGTCAGATAACCTTAATGGCCGGCCACCAACTTTTAGGGGCCTCCCATGTGTATAGATCACAGATATGTGGTTGAAAGTTGGCAACATTAACTCCAAGGTGTTCAACATTAGCCCGGAAGTTGGAAAAACGGGCGCCGGGAGGCTCCGGAGGAGAGATAACTGGTTGCTGCAACAATTTCTGGCCTCCCACCCTTCAGTGACCTTCCCCGTGATAAAACAGAGGTACCTGCCAAAAATGAACGAAAACCGTTGCAAAACGAATGTTCGGGAGCCAAAACACGCAGTTCGGGATCCCGAAAATGGGCTGTTAAGCACCGAAAGTGGCGTTCGACCCCGAAGTGGGTTTCTCAGACCCCAGTGTCCCTCAAAACGGAGAAAATAAGATGTATGCCAAAAACCGGAACAATAGGAGATGATTAAGCGGTCCCGAACCGAGGCACACGGCCTGACGGCTCTGAAAACTGGGAACCGGACTCCGAAATGGGCAAAATGGCCTACGGCCACCAAATGTAGCCTACGGACATTGAGAGATGGTCTACGGGACCTCTCCCTCCCCTTAGGAAAAGAAACAGAGAAAACCGAGTCTGGTTCGCAAACCGAGACAAGGCACAGAAGAGGGTTCGGAAGTCCGGAGGCAGGGCTCACGGCCGAGACTCTGAAACTTCTGAACGAGCACATTATGCAATATCACCAAGTGCTCAACTGGTGACGTCTGAGTCTCAAGGTCGGTCAAAAATGGGGTGTCTACACCAGCCCTCCAAGATCATAATAACCATCCCAATGGGATGCCGATCGACGCCCCACCACAAGGCATCATCAATGTAATACATGGAGTCTTTGAACCTGAGCGTGTATGCGAGCTCAGAGGATCAATCAAGAAGGCTGAGCACTTTAGGGAAGTATTAAGTGCCCAACCTGCCATCAAGAAGGGGAAAACAGAGGCAACAAACGTCATGTCTTTTTCGGATAAGGACCTGGATCGAATATACTGTCCTCACAATGCTGCTCTGGTTGTCACTCTCCGAGTCAAAGATTTTGACGTCAAGCAGATTCTGATTGACCAGGGTAGTTCATGTGAGATCATGTACTACGACACATTTAAACAACTGAAGCTGCAAGACAAAGACTTGGCGCCTGCAGTTTCTCCCCTGATTGGATTCAACTCCATGCCAGAGTGGCCTGTCGGCAAAATAATTCTTCCAGTCAGAGCAGGGAGTGTAACAAAACAAGTGGAGTTCTGGGTATTGAAGGTCCCCTCCACATACAACATCATCTTGGGCAGAACATGGCTGCATGCCATGCGTTCGGTAGCGTCATCATACCATCAGGTAATGCGGTTCCCCAATGACACCGGCATAATTGAAGAAGTCTATGGCGATCAGATCATGTCAAAATAATGCTTCGCCACAGCGAATGGAAGCCGAGCTGCCAAAGGATACGTTCATTCGGTGGAAGAACCAGAGAGTAATGAACTATTCGCGGACGTCGGCAAAGAGGCTGATCAGAAAGCGGTGGAGGACTTGGTGGAGGTAAAAATAGATGAGAAGAACCCAGATAAGTTCTTCTTGCTTGGCTCATCGTTGTCCAGCACTGAGAGATTAGAGGTCTTGGAATTCTTGACCTCTAATATCGAAGTGTTTGCCTGGACACCCTACGACATACCAGGTATTGACCCAAACTTCATCAGTCACCAACTCAATGTCCACCCATCCGCCAGACCAGTCATCCAACGCACACGCAGATCGGCACTCCACCACGCCGAAATAGTGGCAGAAGAGGTAGGCAACCTGCTGGAGGCAGGAGCAATAAGAGAAGTGCACTACCCAAGATGGATCTCCAACACAGTTGTAGTGCCAAAAAAGAATGGTAAATGGCGTGTCTGCGTCGACTACAAAACAGTCAACAAGGCGTGCCCAAAGATAGCTTTCCTCTACCAAGGATAGATCAACTGGTGGACCTAACGGCAGGGCATAACCGACTTAGCTTTCTGGATGCATACAGAGGCTACCACCAGATCACCATGCATGAACCAGACCAGGAGGTCACATCCTTCACAACACCAAGGGGGTTATATTGCTACAAGGTCATGCCCTTTGGCCTAAAGAACGCGGGGGCGACATTCCAAAAGATGGTCACCAAGATGTTTGAACCATTGTTAGGCAGAACAATGGAGGCTTACATCGACGACATGGTGGTCAAAAGCAAGGATGAGAATGACCATCTTAAAGATCTAGGCGAGATGTTCCAGATCCTGAAGAAACACAAGTTGCGCCTCAATGCGTCCAAATGCGCATTCGGAGTTGGATCTGGCAAATTCTTGGGCTTCCTGGTGACCAACCGAGGTATAGAAGCAGACCCCTCTCAAATCAAAGCAATCCAGGAGTTGGAGAGACCAAACTCAGTCAAAGAAGTACAGCATCTCACTGGTATGGCAGCTGCGCTCAACCGGTTCATAAGCAGGTCATCAGACAGACTACGACCATTCTTCCAAGCTTTAAAGGCTAAGTTGAGTGGGATGAAGAATGCGACCGAGCTCTGGAAAGCTTGAAGGAGTACATGTCTTCCCCACCACTACTTGTTACTCCAGTACCTGGTGAAGAACACTTTTTGTACCTGGCAGTCTCTCAGCACGCAGTCAGCGCAGTGTTGGTTCGTGCAGAAGGAATACAACACTTGCCCATCTTTTATGTCAGCAAGACATTGTTGGGAGCCGAAACAAGGTACTTGCCCTTGGAGAAACTAGCATTAGCATTAATGATGGCCTCCAGGAAATTGGCACACTACTTTCATGCCCACACCATAGTCGTCCTCACAGCCTTTCCACTAAAAGCTCTGTTTGAAAGGGCGAACTTTAGTGGGCGAATTTTGAAGTGGGCAGTCGAGTTGGGACAATTCGACATCAAGTTCCAACCCAAGATCGCAATAAAAGCCCAATCTTTGGCAAACTTCGTCGCAGAGTTTACTCCTGGAAGTCATCATATCTGCCCAGTCGACTTAACTGACACAACCGAGCTAGGGACAGAAGTTGACGCCGGAATAGCGCAAACCCTAGTAGAAGGTAGTCAATCAAGCACCAGGGCAGACCATACTAAGGACAACAAGGAAGAGACAAACAAAGACTCACCAGCAGTTCAAACAGAGGACGAAGGGCAGACAGCCAACATGGACCTTGAAGAAAACACCATTCTTGACCCCACGACATCATTTGATCCTTCCACTTGCTGGAAGCTATTCGTTGGAGAGATGTGGAAGCTCTTTGTCGATGGAGTATCTAACTGACATGGTGCAGGGCTTGGCATAGTCCTCATCTCTCCAGACGACCTGGTTGTAGAGCAAGCAATCAACCTTGGCTTCCCAGCATCCAACAATGAAGCGGAGTATGAGGCGCTTCTCGCAGGACTCAAGTCGGCATACTACATGAAGGCCACCGAACTAATGGTATACAGTGACTCTCTGCTGGTGGTAAACCAAATTTCTGGCAAATACGAAGCAAAGGACGACAGAATGGCCAAGTACCAAGAGTTAGTCAGAACAGAGATCAAGAAATTTGATGTAGTAAGGATAGAACAAATTGGCAGGGAGGAAAACAGCCGAGCGGACGAACTAGCAGGCCTTGCCTCAATGGCAGATACATCAATCCCTCATCCATTACTCATCGACTTCTTACCAAGACCAAGCATAGAAGACCCCGAAGCAGAAGAAGTATGTTGCACAGAATTAGGCCCTTCTTGGATGGATCCCATCATCCTGTTCCTAAAAGACGGCATCCTACCGGATGAGAAAAAAGAAGCCAACAGAATAAGGGCAAAGTCACAGCGATTTTGGCTATCTCCATCTTTGGCATTATACAAGAAGTCATTCTCTGGGCCTTACCTCAAGTACGTTCACCCCAGCAAAGTAGAAGCATTCTTGTTTGAAATACACGAAGGGGTGTGTGGAAGTCATCAAGGGGGAAGGTCGCTCGCTTACAGGGCTATTTCACAAGGATATTGGTGGCCATATATGCAAGCAGACTCAGAGAAATATGTGAAGAAGTGTGAGAAATGCCAAAAATTCGCGCACCAAATACATCAACCAGCAAGAGAACTCCTACCATTAACTAGCCCATGGCCTTTCGCAATGTGGGGCTTGGACATAGTAGGACCACTTCCAACAGCGCCCGGGGGCAGAAAATTCTTTCTCGCAGCAACAGACTACTTCACAAAATGGGTGGAAGCAGAAGCATTGGCGTCAATCAAAGAAAAAGATGTGAAGAAGTTTGTTTGGCAGAATATCATCACTCGGTTTGGCATACCAAAAGCACTGATCTCAGACAATGGAACTCAGTTCGACGGTAAAATCTTTAGAAGCTTTTGTGAAGAGTACAAGATAGAGTTCTACAATTCTACATCGGCGTATCCTCAAGCAAATGGGCAAGCTGAAGCATCAAATAAAGTCGTCTTGGATGGACTAAAGAAAAGGCTAGAGAAAGCAAAAGTCAAGTGGGCAGATGAACTTCCTCACGTCTTATGGGCTTACCGCACCACGCCTCGGCGATCAACTGGAGAAACACCATTCTCCTTAGCCTATGGAATGGAAGCAGTGATCCCACTAGAAGTTGGCCTCCCCACAATTCGAAGCGAAAATTTTGATCTAAACTTAAATGGAGAAGCCATAGCCTTAGAACTCGACCTTGCAGAAGAAAGAAGAGAAAGAGCACTAGTCCACATCGCCTCATACCAATGAGAGTTAATCAGAAAATACAGCAAAAAGGTTCATCCAAGACAATTCAAGATTGGGGATTGGGTACTACGCAAAGTAATGGGAAACACCTTGATCCCAGGAGACAGCAAGTTAGGCCCAAATTGGGAAGGTCCTTATAAGGTGGTTGGGTTAGCAGGAAAAGGGGCATACCACCTAGAAGACAAGGATGGCAAGGCAATCCCTAGGCCATGGAATACGGCCAATCTCAATTTATTTTACTTTTAGCTTTTCTTTTTCAAACATATGTAATTTTTTCTTCCTTCAATAAAATGAGAAATTCTTTTTAGCAGAAGTTGTTCATTGTAAAAGTTAGCTTTAGTAAAGATTAGGCGCATTGCGAGCATTTTAGGGGTTGGCTGGAATAAACCAACACCCTTCCTAAGCCCAGGATAAGGATCCAGGCTGCAGGACATTTGGTCGGAATAACCAAATACTATAAGTTAGCTGGAAAAACTAACTTCGATGGTTGGCTGGAATAAACCAACACTTGTTACTCTTCAGCCGAAGTAAGTGCAAGGCTGAAGAGTGGTTGGCTGGAATAAACCAACACTTGTTACTCTTCAGCCGAAGTAAGTGCAAGGCTGAAGAGTGGTTGGCTGGAATAAACCAACTCTTGTTACTCTTCAGCCAAAGTAAGTGCAAGGCTGGAGAGTGGTTGGCTGGAATAAACCAACTCTTGTTACTCTTCAGCCAAAGTAAGTGCAAGGCTGAAGAGTGGTTGGCTGGAATAAACCAACTCTTGTTACTCTTCAGCCAAAGTAAGTGCAAGGCTGAAGAGTGGTTGGCTGGAATAAACCAACTCTTGTTACTCTTCAGCCAAAGTAAGTGCAAGGCTAAAGAGTGGTTGGCTGGAATAAACCAACACTTGTTACTCTTCAGCCGAAGTAAGTGCAAGGCTGAAGAGTGGTTGGCTGGAATAAACCAACACTTGTTACTCTTCAGTCGAAGTAAGTGCATGGCTGAAGAGTGGTTGGCTGGAATAAACCAACTCTTGTTACTCTTCAGCCGAAATAAGTGCAAGGCTGAAGAGTGGTTGGCTGGAATAAACCAACTCTTGTTACTCTTCAGCCGAAGTAAGTGCAAGGCTGAAGAGTGGTTGGCTGGAATAAACCAACACTTGTTACTCTTCAGCCGAAGTAAGTGCAAGGCCGAAGAGTGGTTGGCTGGAATAAACCAACTCTCGTTACTCTTCAGCCGAAGTAAGTGCAAGGCTGAAGAGTGGTTGGCTGGAATAAACCAACTCTTACTCTTCAGCCGAAGTAAGTGCAAGGCTGAAGAGTGGTTGGCTGGAATAAACCAACACTTCTTACTCTTCAACCGAAGTAAGTGTAAGGCTGAAACTGGATTGGCTAGATTAAACACTTTGTGCTCCTCAGCCGAAGTGATTATATCGGCTAAGGAGTGGTTGGCTAGTACGCGTAGTTTAACCAGCCAAAACCGAAATAACAGTTGGAGTAACTTAAGGCATTACAAAGTACAGACATACATATCAGAACCGGAACAAGAGTTGAAGCAAAATTTTTCATTCATTGAAACTATTACAAAGGAGGTTCATAGTTTGGTTACAACGGCAAAAAGCAACAAAGAAAAGTAGAAAAAATCAAGAAAAAAGATCTTCAATCTCGGCGTCAAAGGCAGCATTGGCATCAACCTGAAGACCGGTTTCAGGCGCAAGGACGTTTTCAGTCGGAAGAGTGGTTTCGGCCGGAACCACGGTTTCACTTGGTTGATCAATAGTTAGATCTTCCACCATGGGCTCCGACCGAACTACCTGATCTACATTCACAACCGGAGTATCCTCAGGGGCAGAGTCTTCATCTGAGTCTGAGTCCTCAAGGAATTGCTACTGCATGGCATTAGCGTATTCCATCAGGGAGTTCGGTATAAAGTAGGCTGGAGGGTTGAAAACCTCGGTCTGAGGATCATGATCGAGCTTCTCAACGGCTCCCCTCCAGCCGCACTTAAAGAACAACTCCTTGGCAGCATTGCATTGTTGGGCATAAGCATCCTCTGCCCTCTTGAAGCCTTGTTTGTCAGCTTCCTTTGCCCTCTCCTTTATTTCGGCATCTTTCTTCCTTTCAAGCTTCACCAGCTCGCGCAGGTATTTGTCCTTCAGAGCTATGGCAGTCTTTTGCCTTTCTGCCTCTGCCGAATTAACTACTTCAGTCAGCCTGTTGTTCTCAGCTCTTAGCTCGGCCATTTCCTTTCTGGCCTCCTCCAGCTCGGCTGATTTTGCCTCAGCTTCAGCCGCTGCTTGCCTGGTTACTTTCCTTAGCTCCAACACTTTCCTGTGAGTAATTTGGTTTTTCTAAATGGCCTGACAAAACAAAGATTTCCAGTTAGCCGAAGTAGAAGTTGAAAAGATAAAGAAAAAATATACGGAAAAATGACCGAAGTTACTTACCAGAATCAGGGACTTAGTCGTAGACCGGATAGATTTCAGCTCGGTGGTTAACTGTTTGTGGTGATGCTCCATGTCTTTGGGCAGACACACACTCTTGGCCAGATTGATGGCCAACAGGTGGTCTTTCTCCGCAACAACCGAATCTGTATCTCGGATGTCTCGGTCGTTGAAAGTAAGTTTTGGCGCCCAGCTGCCGATGATTCGGTCGGAAGGCTCCGGTTGGGGGCTCGGTGGCAAGATTGGTGGAATAACAGTCTCATCTTCATCAACTAAACTTGGTTCAGTCTCGGTGGTTCGGGCGCGCTTGGTTCGGCGCGACGAAGACGGCTGTTGAGATGGGAGGGCCACAACGGCAGGCTGCGTTTGGCTGGGTGATGGTACTTCGGGCCTGCTTGTCTCGGTTAGAAGAGCCCTTAGTCGGTTTTTCTTTGCCATCTCTTCTTCAACAGTTAATGGGATAAGTCGTATTTCGGGCAAGGTTGGGTCCGGTTCAGGTGCTTCTTCAAGAAGAAAGTCAGTAACTCTGGCCTTTCGACGACCACTATATCGGTAGGTCGGCTCGAAGTTCAGCAATTTGGCCCAACTCCGGTCAGGATGTCGTAGTGCGGCTCGCAAAACCGCAAGGTTGGGATAGCTGTATAAAGAGCGGAGGTGGGCAAAATCTGCAAAAGAAGAGCTGTTAGTTCAGTTGATAGACTAAAAACCAAAAAAAAATATAAGGATGAAGACCGAAGTCAAATTACCGGGCTCTCCCTTTTTCCAATTTATAGGTCGGCCAGGAATTTGGGCTTGAAAATCCTCAAAGTTCCCAGAGACCCAGAAAAAATCATCGTCATTAAGGACTTTGTCCGGTGTGCATTTAACTATCTTCTCTCGGCGGCGGCGAATCCTAAGGTAATAGACCCACCCGTCATCTTTTGAGCCGATGGAGTATTGATGGAAAATTTCGGCCAGGCCAAGGTTTAGTTCGGTTTGGTGGTTCAGTGCGGCTATTCCCATAATAATGCGGTATGTATTGGTGGACAGTTGGGTGGGGCATAATCTAGTCTGCCTAAGAAATTCACAGATCAATGGTTGGACAGGAAACCGTAGTCCGGTTTCTATTATGGATTGAAGGGTAAAAGGGACGAAGCCTTCTTTTTCCCAGGCAATAACATCTTTTTCGGCCAACATCAGATAGACGTCATCAGGAATTTGGTAGTCTTTCCTAAATTCGGCCATGCCACCAGGGGTCTCAACTAGATACCTATACTTACCCATCTGATATATAATTTACTTATAATTTAAATCGGTGCAAAAATCGTGCTCAGCTCGGTTAAGCACAAGAAGGAGGGCCTGGGCAACCTAAGTCTGCAAAGTAGAAAACAGAGGGGGTTAAAGCACTGATCATTGGACCGTGCTACAATTTAAAAGCAAGGTATAAGAGCCCTACTTCGGCCTCAAAAAACTGGTTCTATCTCGGTTCATCAAAAGGTTTGGTAGCTCGGTTTGAGCAGTTTGCTCGTTAGACCGGTTTATCGTCTAGGGGCAGCTTTCTGAGTTCGGTCTAAAAAACTAAGAAAGCAGGTTTAGCCCCAAGGCCTAAATCGGTTGTAGTGTGAATAAAGTTACTTCGGTTAAGCCTCTAGGGGCAGCTTTCTGAGTTCGGTTTAGAAACTAAGAAAGTTGGCTTGGCCCCGAAAGCTTAGTTCGGTTGAAAACCGAGGTTCCTAGTTTGATATGTTCAAAACTCGGTGATCTTATTTCGGCTAAAGTGAGTTAGGCGTTAGTGACTCTCTGAGACTTTCAAGTTCTAGTTCGGTTATTGACTACAGTGATCTGCCTATTTAATGCAAACAGGATTCTAGTTCGGTTGCTACCTAATTTTGGATCTAAAGCAAGTTTTTTACAGAAGTTCATACACGTATGAGCTCTGCTATTATTTTTTCATAAAAGTACAGAAGCGAAGCGTCAAAAATGAAAGAAAATGTTTGCAAAAAGCATGCAAAACAAAACTATACAGATTCGAAAGCAAAATAAAGGAAGCAAAGTGAGTCTACTTACCAGGTGAAAGAAGAGGGATCTGATGATGGGAAAGTGGCAGCAAAATCAGTTCTCAAAAGTGAAGGAAGAACACGAACAGCAAGAACACAGAGAGAGAAGATGAAGAATGGAAGGTGAATGATTCAAGAGAAAGAAAGGTTATTTTGTGAAAGGGGAGAGAGAAAAAAAAGCGGCAAAAAGGGGCGGGACTGTTCAAAAAGTTCGAAGTACGAAGGCGGCGTGATAACAGCTCACGGCCTATCAGAGCCCGCCACGTGGCAGGAGAAAGGGAAGCGTTACAGTCGTGTTTGAAGAGATGTTTTGACCGGATAAAGCAGAGTTCGGAGTTAAACTAGCTCGGCTGGATACGCTGAAGGGTTTTTATCTCGGCTGAAAAGGCTTGTAGAACTTCAGCTCGGTTGAAGGATTTGTAATCTCAATCATGCTATGCAGATGAAATTAAGGGGCAATTGAGAGGGTAATTTTTGGGAAAGAGTTGGGCCGAGCTGTGAATTGGGCCCTGCGGCCCAAAGTGTGAAGGAATTGGTAAGAAGCCGTAAAGTTATTCCGGCCCAGTAGAGGTATAGATACTCCGACCCAGGAGAAGTGAAGTTATTCCGGCCCAGGAGAGGTGTGGTTACTCCGGTTCAAGAATGTGTAAAGCAACTCCGGTCTGGTGGCAGTTTGAAGTGAGTCCGGCCTTGCATTTAGTCCGGTCATGACATATTGTGGTTAGGTCGGTCAGAACTTGCTACTTGGAAGTTTGATCTAAACACACCATGGTCGAACAGGGGAAAACCGAGATATGGAGTTAGAGGAGAAGACCGAGCTAAGGACAGTTCGGCCTTCTCTGTGGCTCTGCGTAACCAAGCTTATTTCGGTCATATAGTAGTTCGGCCAAAGTAAAAACCATCCCACTTGGTTTAAGTAGTGGGGGAGGGTGTAAAAGGATAATCATTATCCTTAGGAGTATGAATCCTAGGAGGACTCTGCATGGAGAAATAAAAGTCCTACTAGGATTATGCCATTCGAAACCTATAAAAGCTCACAAGCACCACCTTGGAGGAGGTAATTGAACACAATTCTTTCTGAGAACATAAAACTTTGTCTATTTGTCAAGCTTACTGACTTAGTCATCGGAGAGGTTTCCGGCACACACCCGCCGGCTAGCTCACGTTTGTGTTTTCAGGTGATAAAGTGACGTCGTACGGAGGAGCGTGGACTTGGTCAACAGGATTATACGAGGAGAATTATTTCCTCCCCGTACAGTATAGAAAGCAAACTGAAACCTGCACGGTAGCAGTTTTCTTAAAACAGATTTTCGCCGCCTCACGGGTCGAGTGCTTGAGGAATTCCGGCGTTTGTCTTCCAGGATACGGCGGTCAAAAACCAGCTACAGCAGAAGCACTCTTTGTCTAGCTTAGTGAACAAAACCGTGGCAACACTCTCTCACTGTAGGAACTTTCTAGCAAACTAACTTGTAAAGTAGAAGCAAAAATTTTCGTGTTGAAACTAGACAGGAGGGTCTCAATTTATACATGTATATGGGAGAGAGGAGGAGCCTCTAGCCTTTATGATTGATCACTAATTCACCATTGACCTGCCTTTATGGCTGGTTACTAATGGTCACTAATGCACCATTAACCTCTGCAATATTGCAAGAGTTACAAACAGATTATATACACTAATTCCACTACCTCTTTCATGAAGCTAACTTCATGAGACAATTTCTTATTCAATTCACAATGGTTTTTGGCCATTCTTTTTGTGGTGTAAAGATCTCATTGCAAAGTATCTAAACCCACTTGGACCCAACACAATAGATGGTTGTGACCCACTTTAATATTTAATTGAAGTAACCAAAAATCCATTTTTTTTCCAACAGTACATAGTATGTAGCACACTTAGCATAGTGTCCTTTCAATTCAGGGTTGGTTGCTTGTTTGGAAAGCGAGGCAATGAGGTTGGAGTTCTGTTGAGCATTGGTTTGTGCATTGTTGAATGAGATTTGCCCGAGGGCTTTAAGGTTTCCACTGGCAGAGCGAGGAAAACTCTATTGGCAAAATTGAAAATTTCGAGTTTTCTCACAAATTCGAGTGATCCAATCAATTGTTCCGTCTATGTTTGGCGACCTTGCAGCAATTGAAAGGCTAGTTAATGAATAGAAGAAAAAACACTAGCAAATGAGAAACCAACAAGGAGCTACAAAAAGAAGAATAACCCATTCCTATTCTCTTTTCACTTCAAATAACTTTGTTGTTGTTTTTATGTAATTTGCTCTACAAAACTTATGATAAGTTACTCACCCAAAAAAATCTTGTAAGGCCCTGCTATTTCATACATGAATCCATCATAATCAATATAACAACACACCCCCAAAGCCATCTTTTTCACTGAACTAAGAATTAAAATTTATAACTTCTCTATTTACATATCCTTAAAACCTTGTACCCAACTCCAAGTTCTACAAACAAGATGACAATTACAATAGAAGAACCCCATGGGTGTATAAGACAACAACAAAATAAGTTTAATAGCCCTATTACAAAACTCTAAGTCTTTACAGCAAAATACTCTCAACTGTCAATCCCAAAATCGCTTACTTCAAGTCACCACTGTAGTTGTACAACATTATTTCCTGAAAAATAAATTAGGGGTGAGCTATATGCCCAGTAGGGATATATTTAACTAAGTATTTAATCATTCGAATAAATTTATGGCATCCTTGAGACAAAACATAATAAGGAGTTATGAACACACGTAATCTTCACCAATTATATAAATACATAACGATTAAGCATGGACAATTACATTTCATACCTTTACAACACACATTTAAACAATCACATCAATGGAAAACAAACCATGAGTCCTATGTAAGAGTCCAACACAAGTTGCTTTAGTTTCAAAAACCATCCCCCACATTTGCTAGCTATTATACGGCAGGAAGTGGGCACCCAAGAAAACCATCAGTTTTTCCACTTTCGCCGGCTATTATTACGGCAGGATTGTGTGGACACCCAAAAACATTTTTCCCACATTCGTCCAGTGATAAGCCTAGACAGGGCATTTGGGCGCCTTTCAAACTCCCCGTGCAGGTACCAACACAACACATTTCCCAAAAATCGACTCTTACCCGGACTCATGCACAATTAACAATTTCATCACATTTTAATTCCATCAACAAACATCCATCATCGCAATAGATGAAACACCACATAATATTCAAAGAATAATAACATTCAAGTTACAATTCCTTTACTATATCAACATCCACATCTTTCATCTCTTGATTGTTCATAATATTCCATGTTTCAAAGGAAATTCCACTCAATTTAGCGTTTTCTATTCAAATTGAAAAGTTAGGGTTTTACCAAATTTGGGGGTTTCTCTCCTTCATCATAGATATAGGATTTAACAATATATATATATATATATATATATATATATATGTTTTTAGCAAAAGAGTTAAGAAATTTCAAGCAAAAGTCATGCAAAATGATTTATTTGTGTAAAACATGGGTTTAATCCAACAAGATCCTCAAATTAGCTTATAAGTCACAACAATACCATGAAATCTCTTCAAAATAAAGAAATACTAGGATAAAAGTATCCCTACCTCAAAGAAATGAAAGGAAAACTCAGAGAAATCCAAAGTTGATGAAATCTCGAAGTCCTTGGATCAAAAGAAAGCCCTTGATGCGCTCTACAACCTTTCTCAAGGGACCTAGGTGAGAAGATGCTTCTAGATGAGTAGATCTAGCACTCTAAGTGGGAAAAAGTTAGGTTTAGAGAGAGATGAGAGAGGCTCACGGTTTGAGAGGAAAGGGGAGGAGAAAATCATGAGAGAGAAGAGTGTTGGGTCTGTTTATAGCAGTAGAAAAGTAACCCTAAGGTCAATGCAAAGAATAATTCCAAAACCCCCAAAAGTAGGGCTCATTCGGACCCAAAAATTCTGGAAATAACATGCAGGGGTCGACCCTTAGGACTGAGGTGTCGACCCTTAAGAAGAAAAGCTGGAAGATTAATGTTTCTGCAGCCAAGAGTTGACCCTTGGAGCTCAGGTGTCAACCCTTTATTTCAGAATGTGATCCAGGACAAAACAGCAAGGGAAGGGTTGACCCTTAGAACTCGGGTGTCGACCCTAGAGAAAACCAGCAGAGACACTAAGAATTCAAACAGGTATAACACTCTCGTTTGGACTCCATTTTTATAACGCCCCCAAAGTAATACAATAAAGATAACTCATATGCGGAATAAATATGAGAAATAACATACTTTTATACATCAGAGTCTACTGTTTAACAACCAGTTAAATGCCATATAGGCTTACATTTTTCCAAGTCATTGCTTGGTTACACAAATTGAGTCTCGCTTATTACATCTTAAGCCATTGGCTTTACAAATACCAACATACACTCAACAAAACATAATTAAGAAGCGCTTACTTCCCTAAAGTCCATCCATGCTATTGCCTAGCACTTGGCCAAATAACAAGTGAAGTAGTACAATCTGTGCGTGCCAATTTCCGACCACACTGCCAATCAAGCACTCAGCTGGAGAACACTGGCAGAATAGATTAAGCCCGAACGACCTGTCACAAAAAGAAGAGATTCTGGCAGTTGTTCGTCTACCCAGGGGCACTTCGACGATCAAGTCAGTTATCTCTCAAAGATAGCAAAAGTGCTTAACTCACTATTCAGAGCATAAAAAGCATATCTTAGACCCATAAGGGTGCCTCTCTTTTATAGCCAACACAAACTTAGTCCCAATAGAAGCTTAGCTTCAATGGACTTAGGATTACTGCTAATCTTAGACTCCCAGTAGGATTGGGATAAACTCTTTAAGAGTCTTATCTTTACCCAAACTAAAGTTCTTTCTCATTTTAGAACTCTTGACCCTTATCTGCTTATCCCGGATTCCGGTATCTTCGCAGATAACCTCGGCTTAGCCGAGATGATCTCGGTTCATGACCAGGACACGTGGCACCTCGGCCGGCACTGCTGTCACGCCCCCAAACCGCCCCTAGTAGTTTGGTGCCGTGATGGCCAGTAATCCGAGATTACCGAAGGCCGACTTACAAGAATCACACACAATCAGAGTATAAAATATGGGGCTTACAAGTGCGGAAGCAACATATATACATATACTGAATCTAAATAGTCCATGAGAGCCGTGCTTAAGTCCAATGAAATGACATACACTTTTACAAAGTCTTACAACTTAGATACAATAAGGGAATGAGATACAAAATACATCTTGACCAAAAGGCTTCTCAAGCCGACATATACAAGTACACATGAAATATAGACTAAGAAGCATAATCTTCAAGATGGTACAAAATTCTAATCCAAAACACGTCGGCAATGCACCCAAAAACACATCGGCTACACGTCTAGGCCTCATTGCCTTCTTGCTCATCACCTACATATATATAGAGAGGGTGAGCTTGGGTACTCAGTGAATGATATTAGAAATAAAGGTTTTGCATGATTGATATCCAAGATTTCTTTCAAAACAATACATAGCATACTTTACAATCAAGGGGAAAATCAAGTTCATTGCCGGCCTTTCAAGTTCTTTGGATGTTATTACATCTACTTAATACAAGGGGGTGATGACAATTTCGAGACAAGAGTGCAGTTGCATTATAGTCCCCTGCAGCTAAGGACTTTCAAGACAAGAGTGCAGTTGCATTATAGTCCCCTGCAACTAAGGACTTTCAAGACAAGAGTGCAGTTGCATTATAGTCCCCTACAACTAAGGACTTTCAAGACAAGAGTGCAGTTGCATTATAGTCCCCTGCAGCTAAGGACTTTCAAGAAATGTCATCAAGACAAGATAGTGCTTAATATACAAGTAGGGATAGTCATTCATGCTAGATCAAGTACTTTTCAAAACAAGGCAAGACGAGATTTGTGAAAGCAAGTGTAACATAGCTTTATTAAAAATACCACTCACATAGTTTCTTCAAACGTTAGGGTCGAGACAAGCCCAAGTCCTACAAACACATGGCAAAGCCTATTGAATGCACCTTCAACAAGTTTCGTATGTACACAATTGATTTCGGAAAACATGCTGGGCACCAACCAGGTCTAGGCCGAGGTTCCACACCTCCTCGCCGAGGTGTGTTCCCGAGGGCCACATGCAAGGAAAAGAGGTCGGGAAACTCTGGGTTTCCCTCTGCTGATGAACATGAAGAACATGAGTGTGAAAACATGAAAAATATGAATGTTCAATCATAATCTGTCATCACAAATCTGGGATTTTCATGCTATGAGTTTGAAAACATGGACCTGGGTACCCGTACTTGGAATTCTTGCGGAAATAAACACAAAAACATGATTCTTTATGCAAGCTTTCGGATCAAAACAAGACTTTCTTGAAGAACACATGAATGTCATTTTCTCTTTCTAAAATCGAACTTCAAAACAATGCATGGCTTACAAATCATATCCGATCATGCAATGCAATAACATGAACATAGAGAACATCATGAGCAGATCAGGAATCTAACCTTAGAACACAGATCTAACGGTTCGATCTCTAGGAATCAAGCTTGAAGATCTACTTCCTCACTCTAAAACTCCTTCTTCCTCCTAGAGTTTCTCTCTCTACAAGGCAAGGTTATGATATCAAATGATAGTTTTCTTTACCCGGTTCTGGGGTTAACCCTCTACTGAGACACGTGGCGGCGACTGGTTGGGTTTTGCCTGAAAAGGTGGCTGACAGACCAGACAAAGCATGGTGGAAGGGTGTTCAACAAGTAAAGCGGTATGGGCTCTCTGACGAGGCAATGACATCGGCTAATAACAAGGCGTATTTAACAAGCTACACGGAATGGCACTCCGGCAAGGGGTGACATCGGCTAACAAAAGGACTTTGGCAACTAAGGCGACAATGACCCCGGCTAGGAAGGACAACACTTGACTAAGCTGTGCCACACCTTGGCCTAGATGCGCCACACCTTGTTCTAGGTCATACCACTCCAGGACGAGATCACTTGGGTGCAAGGTAACATCTCGGCTAATGTGTCAAGGCGAGGACGGAGGTCAACAAGGGGTTCCAAGATATTTCTAGACTGAGGATGACCTCGGCTTGGAATGATCTAGGCATAACGTAACCTAGGCTTGGAATAACATCGGCTAACATAACTCAGGCAAGGCGTGACCTAAGTTTCACATCAAGGAAGGAACAAGACAAGCACATTACATTTAGACAAATCACAAGGCTTAAAAACAAGGCATGGATCACATTCGCTCAAGCGAAACAAGTCACAAACATACACATGCAAGCTTAACAAGTCATAATCATACCGATGCTCATGAACATGACGAGGACATAAAATGTGGGTTCCTACAGTCTACCCTCCTTAAAGAAGTTTGGTCCCCAAACTTAAGTTACCTTGTCCTACGAATAACTCCGGGTAACGGATTTTCACCTCCTCTTCCTTTTCCCATGTGGCCTCCTCGCCATAATGCTCCTCCCATTCGACTTTCACCATTGATATCGACTTGTTTCTCAACTGTCTCACTTGTCTGTCGATAATTCTCATCGGCTTCTCTTCGTAGCCCAGGTCTTCATTAACTACAACCCCGGAGTAATCTATTACATGCAGTGGGTCTCGGATATATTTTCTCAGCATTGAAACATGGAACACGCTGTGGACTTGGCTCAAATCTGGCGGCAAAGCGAGTCTGTAAGCAACGGTGTTAACTTTCTCAAGAATTTCAAACGACCCAATATATCGGGGTGCAAGTTTACCCTTCTTCCCAAATCTCGAAACTCCAGTCATCGGTGAGACCTTCAAAAATACATGATCCCCAATTTCAAATTCTAACTCCCTCCTTCTTTGGTCGGCATAACACTTCTGTCGACTCTGTGCAGTTTTAATCCTCTGCTGAATGAGCTTGATCTTTTCAGTTGTCATCTGAACCAACTCAGGGCCAATTAGAGCTTTGTCTCCTACTTCAGTCCAACATATCGGCGATCTACACTCCCTTCCATACAAAGCTTCATACGGCGCCATGCCTATGCTGGCTTGATAACTATTGTTGTACGCGAACTCTACTAATGGCAAATGCGATTCCCAACTTCCCTGGAAATCCAACACGCACAGTCTGAGCATGTCTTCGAGTGTCTGAATCGTTCTTTCTGTCTGCCCATCGGTCTGGGGGTGAAAGGCTGTGCTAAATCTCAACTCTGTTCCCAAGGCTCCTTGTAGACTCTGCCAAAATCTAGAAACGAACTTCGGATCTCGGTCTGACACAATGGACATCGGCACACCATGAAGCCTAACGATCTCATTCATGTACAATTCGGCAAGTCGGTCGGCATTGAATGTAGTCTTGACAGGCAAAAAGTGAGCTGACTTAGTAAACCTGTCGACTATAACCCAAATGGAATCCATACCTCTCTGCGTCCTCGGCAAACCCACTACGAAATCCATGGAGATGTGCTCCCATTTCCACTCAGGAATTGACAAGGGTTGAAGAAGTCCTGCCGGTCTCTGGTGTTCCGCCTTCACTCGCTGACAACACAGACACTGAAATACAAACTCGGCTATCTCCCTTTTCATGTTTGGCCACCAAAAGGTCCGCTTTACATCCTGATACATCTTGGTGCTCCCTGGATGAATGGCAAACTTGGAACTATGGGCCTCTTGCAAAATCTTCCTTTTTAACTCTGGTACGTCGGCCACGCACAATCTTCCTTCAAACTTAAGCACTTGATTCTCCATGGTGTATCCCGGCCTCGGCTTGGTGACGAATTCATCAATTACCTTCTTGAGGAATTTATCCTCCCTCTGTTTGGTCTTCGCTTCCTCAATAATGGTCGGTTCCACCGAAACCGCTGTCAGGCACGCCAAACTTCCAACTAACTTCCTGCTCAATGCGTCGGCTACAGAATTTGCCTTACCTGGGTGATACTGAATCTGCATGTCATAATCCTTCAGTAGCTCGAGCCATCTTCTCTGCCTCATATTTAACTCTTTCTGAGTGAACAAGTACTTCAGACTCTTGTGGTCGGTGAAAACTTGGCAAGATGTTCCATACAAGTAATGACGCCATATCTTCAAAGCAAAAACCACGGCAGCTAGTTCTAGGTCATGGGTAGGATAATTCTTTTCATTGGGCTTCAACTGACGAGACGCGTACGCTATGACTTTACCTTCTTGCATTAACACGCAACCCAAACCCTTATGGGAAGCATCACTGTAAATCTGAAATTCCTCATTAGCCGATGGTAGTACCAGAACTGGTGCTGTAACTAACCTCGTCTTCAGCTCCTGGAAGGCTGATTCTCTTTCATTGGTCCATTCATAAGCTGCTCCCTTCTTAGTTAGTTGTGTCAATGGCACTGCAATCCTCGAGAAATCCTTCACAAACTTTCTATAATAACCTGCCAAACCCAGAAAACTACGAACCTCGGACACGTTGGTCGGCGTCGACCAATTCACAATGGCTTCGATCTTACTGGGGTCAACTGATATACCGTCTTCATTAATCACATGCCCTAGAAATGAAATGCTGGAAAGCCAAAACTCGCATTTACTTAACTTGGCGTACAACTTTTTATCTCTCAGGGTCTGCAGGGCAAGTCTCAGATGATTCTCGTGCTCGCTCGTACTCCCGGAATAGATCAATATGTCGTCGATAAAAATAATGACAAACTCATCTAGGTACGGCTTAAAGACTCTGTTCATCAAGTCCATGAATGCTGCTGGGGCATTGGTTACTCCGAAGGGCATTACCAAAAATTCGTAGTGGCCATATCTTGTCCGAAAAGCAGTTTTCTCGATGTCCTCGGCTTTAACCTTCAACTGGTGGTAGCCTGACCTGAGGTCAATCTTGGAAAAGACTCGTGCTCCTCGTAGTTGATCAAGCAAATCATCGATTCTAGGCAATGGGTACTTGTTCTTAATGGTCACCTTATTAAGTTCTCTGTAGTCAATGCAAAGACGAAGTGTGCCATCCTTTTTCTTAACAAATAGAACGGGTGCTCCCCACGGTGAAGTGCTCGGCCTAACAAATCCTTTGTCTAACAATTCTTGTAATTGCGATTTCAGTTCTCTAAGTTCGGCTGGGGCCATTCTGTAGGGTGTTTTGGAGATGGGTTGTGTTCCTGACAGGATGTCCACGGTAAACTCTATTTCCCTATCGACAAGGTGGCCAGGCAACTCATTCGGAAAGACATCGGGGAATTCCTCAACAACGGGTATGTCGGCTAACTCAACACTTCCATTCAAATCACTTAATATACTGCATAAATAACCCTGACATCCTTTTTGGATCAACTTGTAGGCCTTCATGGATGAGATTAAGTAAGGTGGGGGTACTACTCCTTTACCTTGGAAAATGACCTCAGCTTGACTTGGGGTCTTCAATGTGACGCTCTTAGTAACACAATTAATGGATGCATGGTTCGCTACTAACCAATCCATTCCCAATATGACATCGAAATGGGTCATGCTTAATGGCATCAAATCAACTAACAACTCTACATTCTCAATCATAACAATACACTTCCTATAAATGGATGTAACAATCATATTTCTCCCAGATGGAGTAGACACAGATAATACGTAATCAAGGGGTTCTAATTCTCTACTCAACTTCTCGGCGAATATAGTGGACACAAATGAATGCGTAGAACCCGAATCAATCAATACGTATGCATCTTGAGAACAAATTGAAAGGGTACCTGACACTACCGCCTCGGCATTCTGGGCGTCTCCGGGTACCAATGCAAAAACTCTGCCTTGCCTTGCCTGTATTCTCCCGACGTTGTTGTTCTGTGCAGAGCCCGAGGTGCTTCCATTCCTCTTTCCATCGTCAGTCCCTGCCTTCGGGCAGTCCTTCACACGATGACCTATCTCGCCGCACTCATAGCAAGCTCCTGTTGCCCAACGACAAACCTCGAAATGTAGTTTTCCACAACTCGCGCACACCGGCTTGGCGTTACCTTCCTGATTTGAGTTGCTGGAACTGTCTGTGCTCATTCTCTTCTTGGCATTGAACGGAACTCGGCGATTATCATAATTATGTCTCTTCCTCTGACCCTCACCTGAACTCTGGTATCGGTTTAAATTAGCTTCAGCCAAGATGGCCTTGTCCAGTACTCCAGCGTATGTCGGCATATTGAGCATATTGACCCGATCTTGTATCGGTCCACGCAATCCACTTTCGAACTTCCTCGCTTTTCGGTATTCGTCGTCAACCATATGAGGCGCATATCTCGCCAGTTCAGTAAAGGCACGATCGTATTCTGCGACTGTCTTGGTCCCTTGCATCAGATTCTGAAACTCCGTGGTCTTTCGGTCTCGGACGCTAAGGGGGAAATGCTTGTTGTAGAACAACTCCAAAAATTTTGCCCAAGTCAAACCCGGATTGCTTTCTCGGACCATCATCCACCACCTACGAGCATCGTCGTCTAATGTGAATGCTGCCAGAGATACCTTCTGGGCATCTGTACTGGGGAAGATCTCAAACAACTTCTCCATCTCTAAAACCCATGCCTCGGCTTTCATTGGTTCTATACCTCCTTGAAATCTCGGCGGTTTCATTTTCTTGAACTCTCTGATTAGGGTTATCGTGTCGTTCCCATACAAAGCCTGTTGTAGAGGCACTTGTGGCACTGGAGGGGGTGGAGCTGTATAACGGCCATTCGTCTGCTCGGCCTGCGTGGAAGTCGTACCAATATCCTGTGGCCTAGGTTGTCTCTGCTCACGAACCAAGCCTTCGACTAACCTTTCCAATCTCTCGAATCTATCTTCTGAATGATCTCGGCCAACTGGAGGTCTACCTCTCCTCATGATGCTAGGAGGATGCAAGATGAGACTTTAAAAATAACTGAACAGATAATACGTATACAAGTAACAAATGTCCATGCCGAAATGATGCACACGTAGTCAAGTAGCAAGCAATAGGATGCAATCCTAACATCATTCTAAGGAAAATCCTATGCTCTTTAGGACTCAAGGTGGGTGATTAACGTACTATAAGGATCTCGTGCTCTGATACCATTCTGTCACGCCCCCAAACCGCCCCTAGTAGTTTGGTGCCGTGATGGCCAGTAATCCGAGATTACCGAAGGCCGACTTACAAGAATCACACACAATCAGAGTATAAAATATGGGGCTTACAAGTGCGGAAGCAACATATATACATATACTGAATCTAAATAGTCCATGAGAGCCGTGCTTAAGTCCAATGAAATGACATACATTTTTACAAAGTCTTACAACTTAGATACAATAAGGGAATGAGATACAAAATACATCTTGACCAAAAGGCTTCTCAAGCCGACATATACAAGTACACATGAAATATAGACTAAGAAGCATAATCTTCAAGATGGTACAAAATGCTAATCCAAAACACGTCGGCAATGCACCCAAAAACACATCGGCTACACGTCTAGGCCTCATTGCCTTCTTGCTCATCACCTACATATATATAGAGAGGGTGAGCTTGGGTACTCAGTGAATGATATTAGAAATAAAGGTTTTGCATGATTGATATCCAAGATTTCTTTCAAAACAATACATAGCATACTTTACAATCAAGGGGAAAATCAAGTTCATTGCCGGCCTTTCAAGTTCTTTGGATGTTATTACATCTACTTAATACAAGGGGGTGATGACAATTTCGAGACAAGAGTGCAGTTGCATTATAGTCCCCTGCAGCTAAGGACTTTCAAGACAAGAGTGCAGTTGCATTATAGTCCCCTGCAACTAAGGACTTTCAAGACAAGAGTGCAGTTGCATTATAGTCCCCTGCAACTAAGGACTTTCAAGACAAGAGTGCAGTTGCATTATAGTCCCCTGCAGCTAAGGACTTTCAAGAAATGTCATCAAGACAAGATAGTGCTTAATATACAAGTAGGGATAGTCATTCATGCTAGATCAAGTACTTTTCAAAACAAGGCAAGACGAGATTTGTGAAAGCAAGTGTAACATAGCTTTATTAAAAATACCACTCACATAGTTTCTTCAAACGTCAGGGTCGAGACAAGCCCAAGTCCTACAAACACATGGCAAAGCCTATTGAATGCACCTTCAACAAGTTTCGTATGTACACAATTGATTTCGGAAAACATGCTGGGCACCAACCAGGTCTAGGCCGAGGTTCCACACCTCCTCGCCGAGGTGTGTTCCCGAGGGCCACATGCAAGGAAAAGAGGTCGGGAAACTCTGGGTTTCCCTCTGCTGATGAACATGAAGAACATGAGTGTGAAAACATGAAAAATATGAATGTTCAATCATAATCTGTCATCACAAATCTGGGATTTTCATGCTATGAGTTTGAAAACATGGACCTGGGTACCCGTACTTGGAATTCTTGCGGAAATAAACACAAAAACATGATTCTTTATGCAAGCTTTCGGATCAAAACAAGACTTTCTTGAAGAACACATGAATGTCATTTTCTCTTTCTAAAATCGAACTTCAAAACAATTCATGGCTTACAAATCATATCCGATCATGCAATGCAATAACATGAACATAGAGAACATCATGAGCAGATCAGGAATCTAACCTTAGAACACAGATCTAACGGTTCGATCTCTAGGAATCAAGCTTGAAGATCTACTTCCTCACTCTAAAACTCCTTCTTCCTCCTAGAGTTTCTCTCTCTACAAGGCAAGGTTATGATATCAAATGATAGTTTTCTTTACCCGGTTCTGGGGTTAACCCTCTACTGAGACACGTGGCGGCGACTGGTTGGGTTTTCCCTGAAAAGGTGGCTGACAGACCAGACAAAGCATGGTGGAAGGGTGTTCAACAAGTAAAGCGGTATGGGCTCTCTGACGAGGCAATGACATCGGTTAATAACAAGGCGTATTTAACAAGCTACACGGAATGGCACTCCGGCAAGGGGTGACATCGGCTAACAAAAGGACTTTGGCAACTAAGGCGACAATGACCCCGGCTAGGAAGGACAACACTTGACTAAGCTGTGCCACACCTTGGCCTAGATGCGCCACACCTTGTTCTAGGTCATACCACTCCAGGACGAGATCACTTGGGTGCAAGGTAACATCTCGGCTAATGTGTCAAGGTGAGGACGGAGGTCAACAAGGGGTTCCAAGATATTTCTAGACTGAGGATGACCTCGGCTTGGAATGATCTAGGCATAACGTAACCTAGGCTTGGAATAACATCGGCTAACATAACTCAGGCAAGGCGTGACCTAAGTTTCACATCAAGGAAGGAACAAGACAAGCACATTACATTTAGACAAATCACAAGGCTTCAAAACAAGGCATGGATCACATTCGCTCAAGCGAAACAAGTCACAAACATACACATGCAAGCTTAACAAGTCATAATCATACCGATGCTCATGAACATGACGAGGACATAAAATGTGGGTTCCTACAACTGCGGTGACCCCTCAGCCACGTGTTGTCATTCAAAAATTATGTCCCTACAACTGCCCCCCTAGGTTCTATTACCTCGGCATCCTGAGGTGATGGAACCTATATCATTCTTTCCTTTAATCATGACTCCGATTTAACTTCAGCTTGTAAATTTTTCTTAAAATTTCAACAAGTGTTAAACATGACCTTGGTTTAACTTCAACTTGTAAATTTAAATTTCAACAAATGTTAAACATGACCTCAGTTTAACTTCAACTTGTAAATTTAAAATTTCAACAAGTGTTAAACATGACCTCAGTTTAACTTCAACTTGTAAATTTAAATTTTAACAAGTGTTAAACACATCCTCGGTTTAACTTCAACTTGTAAATTTAAATTTCAACAAGTGTTAAACTAATCTTAGCTTGCAAATTCTAACTCCCAAGCATTATTTTCCCGCTCTCTTTGGTGCAGGTTTCTTTTGTTCTGGGATTCTCCATGCTGGACCTCCCGCGAAGGCCGGTGAGAATGTCCCTTGGTCCCACCATGTTGAAGAACTGCAGGAACCATTTTCTGCCCCCCTTTCTGGGCACCTTTCTTGGCCGCTAGAATCGGCGTATCTTGTAGCGGGAACGGTGGCTGCATGACGTTGTTCTGCATCATGAAATTGACAACCGTTTGCAGGTCCGCCAATTTGTCCGCCATTCCCTTCATGTCGTCGTCCTTCCGTAGGCATCTATCTTTCCATACCTGGAGGTCGTCCTCGTTATAATACCCGTTACGGCCCAATTTCTTCGGTACGTCGCCCTCCTTGCTGACGTCCTTTCCTCCGTGATACTTATCACGAGTCTCTTCGTTGCAGTTGTCTTCTTCGACGTCAAGGTCAATATGTTTCCCACTCTTAGTAGGGGTGTCGTCCCCAACCTTCTCTTTTCTGTCCGTCGTTGGCCATCTATTCTCCTTTCTTTCCCACAGACGGTGCCAAATTGTGTGTGTCAATTTCCGACCACACTGCCAATCAAGCACTCAGTTGGAGAACACTGGCAGAATAGATTAAGCCCGAACGACCTGTCACAAAAAGAAGAGATTCCGACAGTGGTTCATCCACCCGGGGGCACTCCGACGATCATGTCAGTTATCTCTCAAAGACAACAAAAGTGCTTAACTCACTATTCAGAGCATAAAAAGCATACCTTAGACCCATGAGGGTGCCTCTCTTTTATAGCCAACACAAACCTAGTCCCAATAGAAGCCTAGCTTCAATGGACTTAGGATTACTACTAATCTTGGACTCCTAGTAGGATTGGGATAAACTCTCTAAGAGTCTTATCTTTACCCAAACTGAAGTCCTCTCTCATTTTAGGACTCTTGTCCCTTATCTGCTTATCCCGGATTCTGGTATCTTCGCAGATAACCTCGGCCTAACCGAGATGATCTCGGCGTCATGACCAGGACACGTGGCACCTCGGCTGACACTTCAGTGACACCTTAGCCACGTGTTGTCATTCAAAAATTATGTCCCCACACAATCCATCATTACATTACACTTATGAAATGGTAAAACCCATGGTTTGATCTTTAAATCCGAAAAGCATTCCCTGTACACATGTACAGGCAAAGGGTGAGCAAAGCCCACCGAACAATCTCATATTAAAACATTAAAAGATATGCGGGGACAAAGATACTTATACATATACGTGAAATCATATCATGTCAAAACCATATGATTTTATTATATAATCTCTTAAATCCAAGGGCTGCATATTCATATGCCACTAAGACCAATCTTATTCCATTTTCCTTCAATTCATATCCAGTTCATATATGCTACTCAATTCATGAGTTAAATTCATTATCTTTCAACAACCAAAATGAGGCTACAACTCAGTGGTTTTCCAATTATGCACAACACACATAAACACTTCAAACTTTGCCATTTTAAGAATATTTCGTCCGAAGGAACCGGCACCTATTTATATATAGATTTTCGAGTCTTTCACTCAGGACACTCCGGCCAACTTGCTTTAAATCGAGTCCATCCCCTTTCTCCTCCCAAATAAATGTACATATGTAATGTATTTATAAACATAATCATACATGGAGTACATCCCCTTTCTCCTTCCAATAAACATACATATGCAATGTATTTATAACATGGTCATATATTGTAGCAACCCTCACCTTACTCTAGTCATGCTTGCATGTATTTACATGATCTTGTCTTATTAAGTTGCATTTGCAAACCTTGATTTGTTTCGCATAAGTGTTGCTTGCATGTTTTGTTCCTTGCTTGGTGTGAGTTTAGCCGAGGTCATCTTAAGCCTAGGTTACACCTTTGAACTTCTTACACTTAGGACCATCTTGGAACCACCTTGGTTGACCTCTACCCGCACCCTGACATGTTGGCCGAGATGTCATTATCTAGGCCGAGGTGTTCATCACCAAGGCTGGGATGTGTATTATCTAGGCCGAGATGTTATACTAAGTGATCTTGTCCCTGGACTGGTACGACCTAGACCGAGGTGTGGCCCATCTAGGCCAAGGTGTGGCACAGCTAGGCCAAGTGTTGTCCTTCTTAGCTGAGATCATTGAGACCCTACTTGCCGAAGCTTTGTCCTAGCCGAGATCATTACCCGCCGAAGTGCCCATGTCACCTTACTTGTTTCTTACACTTTGTCATGATCTTGTCTTATCAATCTATCACCTTTTTGAGGAGATCCAATCAGCCATTGCCACGTGTCCCAGCTGAGGGTTAAGTTAGCCGACAGAGGTAGAAACATATCATTTTGTGTCATATCCTTTGCATGGTAGAGAGAGAAGCTCTAGGAAGAGGAGAGGAAGTTGGAGTGAGAGAGCTAGATTCCAAGCTTGATCTTTAGAGTTTGAGCCGTTTAATCCGTGTTTTGTGGTTAGAATCTTGATTTACTCTTGTTATTCTTGATGTTGATCCGATTGCATTGCATGATCTAGCATGATTCATGAACCATGCATTGATTTAAAGTTGTTTTAGAAAGAGAAAATGATGTGCTTATGTTCTTGAGATAAAACCATGTTTTGATCCGAAAGCTTGTAACAAGATCAATGTTTTTGTGTTTGTTTTCATAAGATCTTCAAGTAAGGGTACCCAGGTCCGTGTTTTCAAACTCATCTCATGAAAACTTAGATTTTGAATGAAGAAGTTATGATTTTAGCATTTCATGTTCTTGTTCTTCATGTTCTTCAAAAGGGAAACCCAGATTTTTTTTCCAGACTTCATTTCTTCGAATGTGGTCGTCGGGAACACACCTTGGCTAAGGGGTGTGGGACCTCGGCCCAGACCTGGTTGGTACCCAGCATGTTTTCCCGAGATGAAAAGGCAGTGTTGTAACTCCCAGCGTGTTTTGCTCTGTTTTGACTTGATTTTGAAAGAAATGCCGAGATCCTTTCTTGTCACGTAAAGCTTGTTTTAAGGATGCATTTCATATCCATCTTTGAGCATCTCTTCTCATCTTCTTGAAACGCATCCAATGGGATTTATTATATGCTTGTAGGCCTTGGATCCTTGCTTGTAATTCCTACACCCGAAGAACTATGTGAGTGGTATTTTTAATAAAGTTATGTTATAAAGTTTTGATAAAGCTTTGCTTTGCTTTGTTTTGGAAAAAGTATTTGTTAAGCATGAATGAATACCCCTATTTTGTGTATCAAGTATTAGCCTTGTTTTGGATGACATTCTTGACAAGTCCGTACGTGCTAGGGGACTCTAAACCTTTGTAGCACAAGTCCGTACGTGCTAGGGGACTTTAAACCTTGGTAGCACAAGTCCTTACGTGCTAGAGGACTCAAAGCTTTTGTAGCACCTTTGTTTAATGTCATCCCTTGTATTATATTGATGCTAGTAAGCGTCCCTTGAAGATTTGAAAGACTTGATTGATGGACTTAGTTCATCCCTTGGATTTGTATAGTATGCTATGTATTGTTTAGAAAGGAGATCTTGGATATCATTCATGCAAAACCTTTATTACTGGTATCATTCACTGAGTGTCCAAGCTCACCCTCTCTCATATATATGTAGCTGATGAGCAAGAAGGCGGCGGTGCCTAGATGATTATTTGCAACTTGTTTGGATTCGTATTTTTGTAGCATCTTGAAGATCATACTTCTTGGCTTGTAGTTACTCCTTTTGTTTATGTCGGCTTGAGAAGCCTTTTGATCAAGATGTATTTTGTATTTTATTTCATTGTATCCAAGTTGTAAGCTATATTAAGATGTATGTCATCTCATTTGATCTATGTACAGCTCTTGTGGACTATTTAGTTTTAAATTTATTGCTTTCGCACATGTAAGCCCCATATGTATACTCTATTGTGTGTGAATCTTTACAAGTTGGCCTTTGGTAATCTCAGATTACTGGCCATCACGGCACCATTCTATTAGGAGCGGAATGAGGTCGTGACATATATGGAGTAGATCCCCTTTCTCCTTCCAATAAACATACATATGCAATGATTTATAACATGGTCATATTCAATGACAACCAACAATAGATTAGCATTATATCGCCTAATCCTCATACAATTTCTACAACAATCATAGCTATTCTCCACCGATAGCCCAATACATTTGTTTCCAAGAGATGTTCAATATCAGAATAAATAGTTTATTCAAAACTTCCGCAGGTGAGATAACACATATCCAATGTCACCATCTATATCAATAACCATTCAATTTAACATATTCAATGTTAATTCCAATTATTTATAAAAAATAATCATTTTATCAAATTAGGGCAAAAATCTCCATTTTTTCCATTATTGACCAAAACACCTGAAATAAACTATTTTGGTACACCAAGATCTTATATTCAAACCCCACACTCATTTATCTCTTATACTATAGCGATCCCGGGTTTACCCTTGATATACAGTGATCCGGACATGTGTCCGTGGATGTTGGTAGTTGTTTATTATCTTGTTTACATCCTTTTTACTTAGTATTTGAGTTTTGGGATGTGTTGGGCAAGTTTGTTACAGGTTGGTTGAGTTTAGAAACCAAAACTAGTTGCCCAGATTTTGACCTGTCCGCTCGAGCGGGGGTTTTGGCGCTCGAGCGGGAATTACACCCATCCAGTATTTCCTGTGCAGAGTTGGACGCTCGAGCGTGGGATTGGCCGCTCGAGCGGGATTGTGTGAGTGACGCTCGAGCGGGGAGTTGGAAGCTCGAGCGGAGACCTGGTTCTGTAAAAGTTCTGGGAGTGTGCATCCGCCGCTCGAGCGAGATGGTTGACGCTCGAGCGGGATTCTGTGAGTGACGCTCGAGCGGGGTGTTTGACGCTCGAGCGGGGCGACTGGGTTTAAGTTCCTAGTTTTGACTTTTCAAATCACTTTTTCACTTTCTCTTCTCTCTCCTACTTTTCCAAAAACACCATTGTTGAGCCTCTCACTCTAGAACTCTACCTTCTCTCTAGGTTTTGATCTAGTAGGAGTGATTTTCTCATCTTTGACCTTTACAAAAAAGTTGTTGATCGTCGAGGGCTACTTTTTAATCTGAAAATTTCGGGATTTGGAGCACGTTGGGTTTTGTCATCTTCTCCCTTGGAGCTCCGAATTTGAGGTAGGGATATCCTACTCCTCTCTATGGATTTTGTCTTTAAATTTTAGTATTTTGAGATGTTGGGGTTGGTTAGGTAATTTTACGAGAGTTTGGGGCTTTTGTGTTATTTTTACAAAAGACGGGGTTTTATTTATAATAAACCTAGATGTATGTTTGGCATAGAAAAATGGAAATAAATGTTGAATCATAGATGAAAATGGGACCTAAGGGTTGAAATGTTAATTATGGAAAGTGACCTAATTACATTGTTTGATTAATTGGGATAATTAATTGTGAGAAATGAGGAAACGAAGTGGAATTGTTGAGATTGGGGATGTATGGGGTTAAAGGGTGTAGTTGGATTGTTTATCGCTCACCTAATTGAAATGTTGATTATATATCCATTGTTGCATTTATTTTTTGTATAGAAATAACTGCTTTGGGCTATCGGTGGAGGATAGTCGTGATTGTTGTAGACAATGCATGATGATTAGGCAAACTGTAACTAATCACTGGAATGTGTCATTGAGATTGACGATTGAAAGAATAAATTAAATTTATGTATTGTGTGATGATGTGTATAATTGTTGTTTATATGCATTGTGTTGTGTTGAAGGAGATAGGGGATGTACTCCACGGTTTAGGGGAAGATAGGGGATGGACCTCTAAACCGGATGTGTTGGGAGGAGATAGGGGATGGACTCCATAGATAAAGCTCATATGCTTATCTAGTGATGTATTGACAGAGCTCATATGCTTGTCATTGAAAGTGTGATAGTGCTCATATGCATATCTGTGGAAGTGATGATATAGCTTGTATGCTTATCTGTTGTTGTGTGATATAGCTAGTATGCTTATCTAATATGAAATGGGAAGTGTTTGATATGAGTTATTGTCTCATATGAGTTGTTTGGCCAGGTTCTGAGCCATGGTTGTAAATTTGAGAATTGAAAGGAATTGGAAAATGAGTTGTAATATGGACTTGTATGTCATGAAAATGTAAAGTGTGATAAGGGAAAGTATCAGTGTTGGCCATCTATCAACTGCTAATCTTTTAGTCATTGTTCATATTTGGTTTAGCATGTTTCTACTGGGCTGTGGCTCACCCTATATGGGAATATCATTTTCAGGTACAGGTAGCATGCCACCTCCAAGGACATAGCTTGGGAGGCTAGAGGCGGACATACTTTTGTCGTTTTATTTCGATGTATTACATGTATATTCAAGCCAAGGGCTTAATGTGTAGTTGTGTTAGTACTCTTTTGTTGTAACCAAGTGTTAACTTGGAAAGCTGTAAGCCTTTAGGGCATTTGCTTTTGTTGTTAACATGTAATACTTTTGTAATGAAACTCTGATAAATGGAAGAATGTGGAACTTTTATATATCAATGCATGTTTATTCGATGGATTTAATGTTATTATTTTGGGGGCGTTACAACTTGGTATCAGAGCGTACCGGGTTCGAATACTTTGGGTACGTGGGAAGTGATTAGGATCACAATGGGTTTGTCTCACTTGATAGAGACTTAGATGTAGTGTCATATGCTATGTGCTTGATTGATAACATGCTTATGTGACTATGTGGGTATGGGATTTAGTTTCTAGGATGTTGATTGGATCCTTGGGTTTCTGGGAGTCTTGTTGGAAAGGCACTTGATCAATGCTGTTTCTAACCGGAACTCTAGTAACGCCTCGGGGCTGTCATTATCCGGAAATGAAATTCGTAAGTGCTTATGTGTTTATGTGCTTACGTGGAGTGAGTTACAGTTGTCCATGCATTAGGACGTGAGTGTTTAGTTTGGCACATTTGTGAATGTGCTAACGTTCTGCATTACCTTTATTAGGATGTCAGGACGAGGAAGAGGTGCTAGGCGTGGTAGACCTGCGAGGCAGGAAGTACCGTTACCGGAGGAGGTTCCGGCAGTACAGGAGGGAGTTGGTCAGGCCAACGTGGCCGAGCCAGCGGGTCAGCAGGCTATGATTGCCTTGGCACGAGAGATAGCAGGAGCCTTGGGTATACTCAGAGCTGGGAATCAGGCAGCTGAGGTAGGGCCCTCTTTCTTGAAGAGAGAGTTCTTCCGGTCTAACTCGGAGAAGTTTGTTGGAGATCCAAAGGAGCCACTAAAGGTTGACGAGTGGCTAGAACAGATGAGTAAGACGTTCGAGATGCTTGGCATCGAGGACGGGGCACTGAAAGTGACCTTGGCATCCTTCCAGCTGAAGGGAGATGCGGGTCAATGGTGGAAGTACGAGAAGGCTCGTGTTGGTGGTACATGGGAGGCGTTTGTGAATGTTTTCCAGGAAAGGTTCTTATCAGCAGTGGCTAGGGAGAAGCTGAGGGATCAGCTTAGTTGGCTTAATCAGCAGGGTATGTCTGTGGCAGAGTTTGAGGCCACTTTCACTAGTTTGTCCAGGTTTGCACCTGAGTTGGTGGCGTCCGAAGAACGCCGTTGCTATGAGTTTGAGCGGAAGTTGAGGTGGGGCCTCAAGCTGAGAGTTGGTGGGTCTTACATCCGAGAGTATAGACACCTAGTGGATGCTGCAGCTCATATGGAGCTCATGATGCAGGAGGAGGATGAGGGGCAGAGAGGCTCCAAGAGGAGCCAGGATGGTCAGGGTGATAGCAGGAGACAGAGGGGTTATAACCCTCAGCAGCCTTAGGGTGCAATTTCTAGATCGACCTTTCCAGTGCCGAGTGCAGGCTCGGGGAGAGGTAGTCAGGGAGGCTTGACTTGTTTTGCGTGTGAGCAGCTGGGTCACAAGTCTTCGGTTTGCCCGCAGAAGGGTGGGGGTCAGCGAGTTGCTTCTTCATCAGCTAAACCTCAGGGCCAGAGTCAGGGCAGGGGCCAGTCTTTGTCTTGTTATTAGTGTGGTCAGCCTGGGCACCTGAAGAGGTATTGCCCGCAGTTGAGTGCCACTTCAGGAGCGTCTAGTTCTAGGCAGACACAGGGTTTTCAGCCAGCTCAGTCTGTGCAGGCCTCGAGGGCCAATCCGGGGGCTTCGTCGTCCCAATCGGTGCAGCAGTCGTATGCTCCTAGAGGTGAGCAGGTAGATCAGGGGCCTACAGGGCGCGTGTACGCTGTTACCGCGCAGGATTTAGTACCAACTCCATCGGTAGTGAGAGGTACTTTTCTGTTTTGCAACTCGGTTGCTAGTGTGTTGATTGACACGGGTGCATCTCATTCTTTTGTATCTGCTGCATTTGCATCTGTCTTGGAATTGGAGTTAGCACAGTTAGCATCTCCTATTTGTGTAGTGTCACCTCTTGGTGGTGAGTTGATCCTGAAACAGGGTGTTAGAGGTTGTGATATAGAGGTCGCCGACCATAGGCTTCCTTTTCCGTTTGTTGTCATGCCCATGAAGGGTTTTGATGTTATATTGGGTATGGACTGGCTATCGTCATACCGGGCTGTTATCGATTGCTACCGCCAAAGGGTCACGTTATGTACCTTGAGCGGGGAGTGGTTCCATTTCTTGAGAGACCGGGTTGGTAGTGTTTTTCCACCGGGGTATGATTCGCGAGGGCGACGTGAGCTTAGTGGTCTACTTGCTAGCTTTGAGAGTGGTGAGTGTGATGAGACCCAGATTGTATTGCCGAGGGTAGTTTGTGAGTATTCGGATGTCTTTCCCGAAGACCTTGTTAGTTTGCCACCTCACCGAGAGATAGAGTTCTCTATTGATTTAGTGCCCGGCACGGCGCTGATTTCTATGGCACCTTACCGTTTTGCTCCAGCAGAGTTGGTTGAGTTGAAAGTTCAGCTCCAGGAATTGCTAGATAAGGGTTTTGTTCGCCCTAGTGTTTCACCGTGGGGAGCACCGGCCCTCTTTGCTAAAAAGAAAGATGGTGCCTTGAGATTGTGTATTGACTACCGGAAGTTGAATCGGACTACGGTTAAGAATAAGTACCCTATGCCCCGTATAGATGAGTTGTTTGACCAGTTGAAGGGTTCCCGTTGTTTCTCTAAGATAGACTTGAGATCGGGTTACCACCAGTTGAGGGTTAGGGAGGAGGATGTTCCTAAGACGGCATTCCGTACGCGGTATGGCCATTATGAGTTTCTGGTGATGCCATTCGGGCTTACCAATGCACCGGCAGTCTTTATGGACTTGATGAACCGGATCTTCCAGGAATTCTTGGATCGATTTGTAGTCGTTTTCGTGGACGACATTCTTATCTATTCGCCTTCTGAGGAGGAGCACGAGGAACACTTGAGAGTGGTGCTGGAGTTGCTTAGAGCCCATAGGCTGTATGCCAAGTTTGGGAAGTGTGAGTTCTGGCTGAGGGAAGTCAAATTCTTAGGCCACGTGGTATCCGGGGAAGGGGTGTCTGTTGATGCATCCAAGGTTGAGGCAGTGCAAGATTGGGCACAGCCTAAGAGTGTGTTTGAGATCCGCAGTTTTCTGGGATTGGCTGGGTATTACCGTCGGTTTGTGAAAGATTTCTCCAGGCTAGCGTCACCATTGACTAGACTGACTCGGAAGGGAGTCAAGTTTGTGTGGAGTGAGACTTGTGAAAAGTCGTTCCAAGAGTTGAAAGTTAGATTGACCACCGCTCCGGTGTTGATTATTCCGGAGAGAGGGTTGGGTTATGCGGTTTATTGTGATGCCTCACGAGAGGGTTTGGGTTGTGTGTTGATGCAAGAGGGGAAAGTGGTAGCTTATGGCTCACGTCAGTTGAAAACACACGAGAAGAATTACCCTACACACGACCTAGAGTTAGCGGCTGTGATCTTTGCCTTGAAAATCTGGAGGCACTACCTTTATGGTGAGAGATTCGAGGTGTTCTCGGACCACAAGAGTTTGAAGTATCTGTTCACACAGAGAGACTTGAATTTGAGGCAGAGGAGATGGATGGAGTTCATCGAGGACTATGATTTTGAGTTGCACTATCATCCGGGAAAGGCCAATGTTGTGGCCGATGCCCTTAGTAGGAAATCCCTTAGTGATGTAGCTTGTATTGCCATCCGAGAATGGGAGATGTTGGGAGCACTTGGCGAGTTTGATTTGCTACTGGGTGAACCTGTTGGGGCTGTGACCTTGTTTTCCGTTGTCGCGCAGCCTACACTTGTGACTAGAGTGTTAGAGGCACAGAGAGGTGACCTTGAGGTAGAATCCCTCCGAGAGAAGATCTCCAGTGGGAAAGTGGAGAAGGGTTTGATGGTGTATCCCGACCTGAGTGTGAGATACCGAGACCGTTTGTTTGTGCCAGAGTCTTGCCGAGAGGAAGTACTCCGAGAGTTTCACCATTCACGTCTTGCGGTACATCCGGGAGGCACCAAGATGTATCGGGATCTGGGTCGCCAGTTTTGGTGGCGGGGTATGAAGAGAGATGTGGCTGTTTTCGTATCGAAGTGTCTTACTTGCCAGCAAGTGAAGGCCGAGCATCAGAGGCCAGCGGGTTTGTTGCAACCCCTGCCTATTGCCGAGTGGAAGTGGGAGCATGTCACTATGGACTTCGTTGTAGGTCTTCCGAGGACTCAGCGGGGTAGTGATGCTATTTGGGTGGTTGTAGACCGGTTGACTAAGTCGGCGCACTTCATTCCCATGCGCGTGTGAGATTCAGTAGATCATCTTGCCGACTTGTATATTCGGGACATAGTGAGATTGCACGGGGTCCCAGTGACGATTGTCTCAGATAGAGACCCTCGTTTTACTGCTAGGTTGTGGCAGAGTTTGCAGAGTGCCTTGGGCACTAAGTTGACCTTCAGTACGGCTTATCATCCTCAGACTGACGGGCAGTCCGAGCGTACTATTCAGATACTTGAGGATATGCTTCGGGGTTGTGTCCTTGACTTTAGGGGGACGTGGGAGAGGCACTTGCCATTGGTGGAGTTTGCCTACAACAACAGTTTTCAGGCTAGTATCGGTATGGCACCGTTTGAGGCCTTGTATGGCTGACCGTGTAGGTCTCCAGTGTGTTGGGCCGAGGTAGGTGATGCCCCTTTGTTGGGTCCGGAGTTGGTTAGGGAGACGACGGAGAAAGTTGAACTTATCCGTAGGAGGCTTGTTACAGCCCAGAGTCGTCAGAAATCTTATGCTGACCGTAGGAGGAGGCCTTTGGCGTTTGAGGTAGGTGATCATGTCTTTCTGAAGATATCACCTAGGCGAGGTTTGATGAGGTTTGGGAAGAGTGGAAAGTTATCCCCTCGATTTATTGGTCCTTTTGAGATCCTTGAGAGGATCGGCGAGGTTGCTTATCGATTAGCTTTACCGCCGCAGTTGTCCGGAGTTCATGACGTGTTTCATGTGAGTATGCTTCGGAAGTATGAGCCAGATCCATCACATGTATTGAATTGGACCAATTTAGAGGTAGATAAGGATGCCTCGTATGAGGAAAGACCGGTTCGGGTCTTGGATAGGCGGGATCAGGTCTTGCGTGGCAAGACCATTCCTTTGGTGAAAGTCTTGTGGAAACATCACGGAGTGGAGGAGGCCACTTGGGAACGTGAGTTGGAAGTCCGTGAGAAATATCCGGACTTGTTTGTTGATATGTAATCTTGTATTTAGATTTTGAACTATTGTTGAACTTAAGAGCTTTTATATCTGTCTTAAGTTGTGAAACATTGAAAATGTTTTGGTTTATCGGAAGTATGTTTTGGAACTTGCCTCATATGGAAGTTGAATGTAACATTATATATGTTGAATATATTGTTGAAATTGGAAAGGAAATGCGTAATGTTGATGCATGTTGAAAGTACATATGTTGTTTACATATCGTGAAATGCCCCTTGTTAAAGGGATGGGATGACCGGTAATGGGTCGAATTGTTGAATGTTAAAATGTAACATTGTTTAAAATGGAGGAAAAACCTGTTTTTGAAAACTTGTGCTTAATTTCGGGGACGGAATTCTTTAAGGGGGGGAGGTTATAGCGATCCCGGGTTTACCCTTGATATACAGTGATCCGGACATGTGTCCGTGGATGTTGGTAGTTGTTTATTATCTTGTTTACATCCTTTTTACTTAGTATTTGAGTTTTGGGATGTGTTAGGCAAGTTTGTTACAGGTTGGTTGAGTTTAGAAACCAAAACTAGTTGCCCAGATTTTGACCTGTCCGCTCGAGCGGGGGTTTTGGCGCTCGAGCGGGAATTGCACCCATCCAGTATTTCCTGTGCAGAGTTGGACGCTCGAGCGTGGGATTGGCCGCTCGAGCGGGGAGTTGGAAGCTCGAGCGGAGACCTGGTTCTGTAAAAGTTCTGGGAGTGTGCATCCGCCGCTCGAGCGAGATGGTTGACGCTCGAGCGGGATTCTGTGAGTGACGCTCGAGCGGGGTGTTTGACGCTCGAGCGGGGCGACTGGGTTTAAGTTCCGAGTTTTGACTTTGCAAATCACTTTTTCACTTTCTCTTCTCTCTCCTACTTTTCCAAAAACACCATTGTTGAGCCTCTCACTCTAGAACTCTACCTTCGCTCTAGGTTTTGATCTAGTAGGAGTGATTTGCTCATCTTTGGCCTTTACAAAAAAGTTGTTGATCGTCGAGGGCCACTTTTTAATCTGAAAATTTCGGGATTTGGAGCACGTTGGGTTTTGTCATCTTCTCCCTTGGAGCTCCGAATTTGAGGTAGGGATATCCTACTCCTCTCTATGGATTTTGTCTTTAAATTTTAGTATTTTGAGATGTTGGGATTGGTTAGGTAATTTTGCGAGAGTTTGGGGATTTTGTGTTATTTTTACAAAAGTTGGGGTTTTATTTATAATAAACCTAGATGTATGTTTGGCATAGAAAAATGGAAATAAATGTTGAATCATAGATGAAAATGGGACCTAAGGGTTGAAATGTTAATTATGGAAAGTGACCTAATTACATTGTTTGATTAATTGGGATAATTAATTGTGAGAAATGAGGAAACGAAGTGGAATTGTTGAGATTGGGAATGTATGGGGTTAAAGGGTGTAGTTGGATTGTTTATCGCTCACCTAATTGAAATGTTGATTATATATCCATTGTTGCATTTATTTTCTGTATAGAAATAACTGCTTTGGGCTATCGGTGGAGGATAGTCGTGATTGTTGTAGACAATGCATGATGATTAGGCAAACTGTAACTAATCACTGGAATGTGTCATTGAGATTGACGATTGAAAGAATACATTAAATTTATGTATTGTGTAATGATGTGTATAATTGTTGTTTATATGCATTGTGTTGTGTTGGAGGAGATAGGGGATGTACTCCACAGTTTAGGGGAAGATAGGGGATGGACCTCTAAACCGGATGTGTTGGGAGGAGATAGGGGATGGACTCCATAGATAGAGCTCATATGCTTATCTAGTGATGTATTGACAGAGCTCATATGCTTGTCATTGAAAGTGTGATAGTGCTCATATGCATATCTGTGGAAGTGATGATATAGCTTGTATGCTTATCTGTTGTTGTGTGATATAGCTAGTTTGCTTATCTAATATGAAATGGGAAGTGTTTGATATGAGTTATTGTCTCATATGAGTTGTTTGGCCAGGTTCTGAGCCATGGTTGTAAATTTGAGAATTGAAAGGAATTGGAAAATGAGTTGTAATATGAACTTGTATGTCATGAAAATGTAAAGTGTGATAAGGGAAAGTATCAGTGTTGGCCATCTATCAACTGCTAATCTTTTAGTCATTGTTCATATTTGGTTTAGCATGTTTCTACTGGGCTGTGGCTCACCCTATATGGGAATATCATTTTCAGGTACAGGTAGCATGCCACCTCCAAGGACATAGCATGGGAGGCTAGAGGCGGACATACTTTTGTCGTTTTATTTCGATGTATTACATGTATATTCAAGCCAAGGGCTTATTGTGTAGATGAGTTAGTACTTTTTTGTTGTAACCAAGTGTTAACTTGGAAAGCTGTAAGCCTTTAGGGCATTTGCTTTTGTTGTTAACATGTAATACTTTTGTAATGAAACTCTGATAAATGGAAGAATGTAGAAATTTTATATATCAATGCATGTTTATTCGATGGATTTAATGTTATTATTTTGGGGGCGTTACATATACATCAAAAACCCCTCTTTTCATTTCACACCCAAATCTTAAATTTGTTCAAACCACAACCAAATCTCATCATCTATACACAATAGCATATAACTAAGCTAAAAATCATATTAGAGTGTAGAAAATCCCTACTTATTAAATATTACCATTTTGATCAAAATTCTCATTTCTCATTTCAATATAATTTCTAATGCAATTTCAAGAGATAATACAACCATATCCATATTCATATAGTCTCCACATGTTAATCAACATTCACAATTTAGTCATTTCAAGACAAATTTATAACATATTATATATCAAACTTCCAAAGTTCCATCATTTCTCATCCTTCCAAGAAATCCCTCATTTAAATGCAACATGGTAAATTTTCACCGATAGGCAAAATAGTTATCTCTAACATATTAATTAAAAGATAACAACATGGACATACAATCCAACATATAACTATAACTTGGAATCTCCCATGATTCCCAACATTTAGAAAGAAATCATATTTCACATTTTATCAAATATGAACAACTACACTAGTTTTCATATCACAATCACATCCGGTAACCTCTCAAGGTCTATTTCTAACTGTGTCGGTTTTAGTCCAACAAATACATTAAGTAAAATAATACCGTTAATGCCCAAGAAAATATCATTTTCTTTCAAAACTCATTCTCCAAGCATTATTCAACTATGACATCCTATTCTGATCAAAAGCCCCAAAAGTTAAACATAATTCCTTTGTTTTCTTTAAAAATGCTCTTTTGGCCACAAACCGGTAAAAATTTCAAAACCAATCGAATCGAAGTCCGTTTTTGTTCAAATTTAAAACATAACTCTTTCATAACCTTACAAACGTATACCAAGTTTATACTTTCACAATTTGGGCATCAACTTTTTATTTTTCTCAAAATTTCTCTTTTAAGCAAATAAAACACAAATTTTCTAAAAATTCTAATTAAATTATATACAACTCTAAACTTCATATAATCATGCAAAAGTGCATAAAGAAGTGTAGGAAAATCTCTACTTAACAGTTTACACAATATTCCTCAATATTAATTTATTTTTCTCAAAAATAAATTCCAAAACTCAAGGATGAGATAAATATTTCAACATTAATTTCTCAAAATAAATTATCTAACCATAATATGATGTAGATATAATCCATACAACTATTAAATTCTATTTTCGAATTTCTTTTACAAAATTAACAACACAAAATGATTTTCCCAAAATCAATCTCAAAATACCAACATTTTTAACATTTCAACATAATTTTTCTTCCAAAAATTACCAAACAAAAATCTGAAAATATATCTATATGCAATACCTCTTATAATGATATATTTTCTCAAAATAACCCTAACATAGCTTTGATGTAAAAATATGAAGAAAGTCTCTATATCAAATATGAAGAAAAACAAATTTGAATATGCAAATGTTGCCCGATCATGAATTCGAGGCTACCGGTGCGAAGAGTGCAGCAAGCTCTCCAACTTCCGTTTACAAAGATTGTGCAAAATCTCACTCTAAGGACTCCCACTTTAAGCTCAAAGCTTGAGCAACAAAGGTGGAAATTTGAGAGAGAGAGAGAGAGAGAGAGAGAGAGAGAGACGTTGGGAGCTCTCTGCTCAACCAATCCAAGGAAAATGAAATGAAATGGAAAGGAAAGGAAGATGAAATGATGACCACTACAAAAAAGAGGGACAACCCCATGTGGGTTTGTCTTTCTAAAAGAAAAAAAATTGGTTTCTTCAAAATATATTTTGTAATAATATCTTCAAATTTAATAATATAAATTATAAAATGATATAATTTTTCTCACTACAAAATACAATATTTTTGTACACCACAAAATATATACTCATTTTATTCACTATAAAAATATATGTAATTTTTCACCATATGGTACACACCATAAAATCAACTACGAAATATTTATTATAATCCTATATAATAAATAATAATAACTCCCAAAGTGGTTATTACCAATCACATAATTAAAAAGGACCAAACAGTTAAACATGAGTCATTAAACAGACTCAAATTAAATTAAATTTAAGCCATGGGTCTTGATTAAATTTCCACCCATAAGCCAAACATGGCCCAATTATATATTAAAATAAACCCAATTAATTTATCTCAAATGATGGTCTAAACACCCAAAACTCACTTTCAAATTCTGCTATACACTAGACCGAACACCGATCAGTCCGCGAATTTTCATAAAATAAATAATCATCAATAAATTCTAAAATGTTTACCCAACGTGCTAGACTCATATGTGAACAACATATACAACTTTCATAATTTTCTAAGACCAGAAACTATTTTAAAAAAATACAAAACCGAACTGTTTTCGTACAGAATTTACACAGCAGTCAAATCCAAAAATTTGCTCAATTAAATTATGCATTGTCTATTTTTTTTAAAGAAAAAATTCTGGGTTATTACAATTTTAGGACGTTCTTGTGTCTAAATCGAAACCCCGGAAACAAGCTTTTCACTGGTTCCAGCCTCACATTCCAATTCAAAGTATGGAAGGAGAAAAGAGCCAAAGAGTGAAGGTTGGTCAAAAATGAAAACTTAAATTTGGGGCTTTTGATCTAATCTTCCCAAAATACCTTGTTAAGGCTTCAATCAAGGTTCCAAACATCCCCCAAGGATCCTCAATTATAATATTTAGAGTTCACTTTCCAACTTATCAATGTCAGGAGTCCGACAATCATACAAGTTTTAAGGTGATGGGTACTAATTTACACCATTCCAATACGAATTAGAATCCGAGTCATTACAAATCTAAGGTAAGAAGATAATTGCAATAGAATAAGTCCATTATCTCATACTTATTCACCCATATTTTTTTCGTTATGTGGTGGAGATTAAATTTGTTGTTGGACAATCTTTACTGTATTTAAATAATTAATTCTGTTGTGTACTTAACAACAACCAGAATATAGAAGAAATAAAGGAAATGAGAGAATATGTTTGATCACAAAAATCAAACTAGAAATAAAAATTAAATAAATAAAAAAAGATTTTATTTTGTTACAAAAACAAAATTAAAATCTGATTTAAATAAATAGAAAAACACAAAAAAAATAAATAACTTGATTAATTCTTGAGTAATAATTTGATCAAGTCCAGTGTTTGACACTGTGTCCTTAAGACAGATTCTTCCTCTCCACGGTGCTTTTAGAATATGAATGTCTATCTCGCAAGATGAAATGATCAACAGCAAACAATAGCAACACTACAAATTGTTTACCCAACGAACACACTAAGTGTTTACACTCTTTTTGCCAGAAATTAAATGCAGCAAAATGCAAAATATATTAGTAGAAGGGAAGTACGAATTTTCTGAATGAAAATATCAAATGAGGGACTACTTATTTATATAGGCGAAGTGGTGGCTATTGGTTTTGAATTAAACAGGTGCTAACCTGTTTTGAACAGGTATGAACCTGTTCGGTTTTGAATTAAATAGATACAAATCTGTTGGGTTCAAATTCAAATTGATAAAAAATTGTAGGGACCTGTTTGGATTTAGGGAAAAACTGGAACAGTGTATTTCCGGAATTATTTTGAATTCTGGACAGTTTGGACAGATTTTATTTCAAAAAATAAAATTAAATCCAAATGTTTTTTGCCCAAAAAGATTAGTATTGGGCTGGACAAGCCCAACCCAACCTCACACTACGCACTCGCGTCCAAGCCCAGCCCGAACAGCAACGTGTGTGTGTGGTGATTTTTGGGTCCAATGAGTCTAGCCCATTTTACCCATAACCTCCCTCTTTACAAAACTTGGGTGCCCCTTGGGGCCTACCCCAAGTTCCAACTCCAAGCTATATAAACCCATTCAAAACTTTTCACAAAATCAATGTGGGACAAGCCATTTACACAAACCTTAAGGAATTTCCACCAAAACTCCATTTCCATGGAGCACACTTTGGCTTCAATTTCCCATTCACTCGATAATGGTTTTGAGCAACCAAATATACCACATGAATCACAACGCGGCATAGAACGCGTTTCCACTTTGACCCGCCAACTTTGGTGTACGGGTCCCACCTAAATAATTAACCAAAGTTAGGAAAAAAATCTGTTTTTTACCCAGAATTTTTCCAGCCATTTCTAACAGTGTAATGTAAGGTTCATATGTAAAATAAATCTGAAACGCAAATGATAATTCTGAATAATTTTTGAGTATTAAGTCTGAATTTATAGTATTATTGATTATAATAACTTGTGGATTTACTCCTAATATTTTTTGTAATTAATTACAAGTTACCAAAAATATTGCCCAACTTAATTTGGTAACAAATATGTAATAATATGCAATTTATCCATGCTATACACAGGAATTCATTTTCGAGAAAAAAAATAGACACAATTTTAACTTTAAATATGTTTATCTTAATTTTTTTTAAACAATGATATTTAATCTTCATTTTAAATCACTTATCTTTATTTTAACCTCTCAAAAAAGGAGTGTGAATATAGTTGTCTTCTTTTTTTTTCAAGTTTTTTTTTTTTTTTTATGCTAATTGTTGGTAAAAATTTGGTTTAAATCCAATCGACAGTGATTGATCGAAAGACTTAAATAAATTTTAAATAAACACAAATAAAAATTAGGCTTTGTGATTGAGTTCCATGCCTTAAACAGATTAAGGATTTTTTTGAATGTTATCAAGCAAAGAAGAAATTGAATAAAACAGAAAATAATATATATTATTCAAATAAATTGTCACTTCCTACAAGCTGCGTGAACTTAAACAAGAAAAAAGAACTGAAAAAAATATAGTAATCTATACTATAAACAAATGTAGTGGAGTATGAAAATTTTTCAAACTCTTAATACTAAATTCTTATGGATTCTCTCTCCTACGTGTCACTTTTCCAGTTTCTCCTCCCACTTTTCCTAATTTTTAATCATTTGTCAATTATCTAAATCTCAAAAGCCAAAAGGATTATATATATTTAAATAAAATGATAAATATTTAAATATGAACAACAAAGAGGTAAAGATAAAAATATAAAATAAATAGATAATTATTCAAATTTCAATTACAAAATAATATAAAGAGTCAAATAAAAGATAAAAAAAATAAATAAATAAAAATATTACGAGTCAATTAATTATAAAAATAAAAAGTTAACTATTTATATATGAACAATTAAAAAATAAATAAATAAAAAATTATTACGAGTCAAATGATTTTTAAAATAAAAAGGTAATTATGTATATATGAATAACAAATAAATATAGATGAAAAAATATACAAAAATAAAAATATAACTATTTAATGAAAATTCAAATAAAAGATAACAAAATATTTAAATAAAAAAAAGAATAAGATTGGGATATAAATATCCCAAAAAGATGATAATTTTTTTAACGATCTATATTTATCTTTTGTTAGTTTGTTATAGAATTTCTATATATTTCAACTTTATCTTTTTAAAGTTTATATTTAAGTGAAATTTAATATTTTATCTTTTAAAATCATCAATTACTTATCCATACAAATTTTAAACATGATAGAATTCCATATATATCTTTTTGTTTAAACATAATCTTTTTAATATAAAAACAAGTTTCTGCAAAAGAAACCATGAACAGAAAATTAGAGGGAAAACAATCAACATTGAGAGCCATTTCTGATCCCTTTTCGGTGCCTACAAATCTTAAATATTTGCTTTACATTTGAAATGTGTACATGCATGAGTTTTTGCATTTGTAAGAAAGTGAGTTCATAGAAATGGATATTATTATTTTTTTAAAATTTTTTTTGGTTGCAATCTGTATTTTTCCTTATTTTTTTCTTTTTGTTAATAATGTGTCATTTAATTGAGATTTTATTCTTTTTTTATATTTATAAAAGCACTGCTATTATCAATTTGTAACTCTCTCACTTATTGATTATTTGTGTTTAATTTTTTTTTTGGTGGAGATGTTAGATTGAAAATGAAGAACACATCAAAATTTATTGGATATGGGTTATACTTTTAATGTATTCATCAGTTGATTTTTTATTGTTGATTATCCTATTGAAATAATTCATGATTAAATTTATTTTTAGTAACTCATTTCCTTTGAGAACTAAACCACAAATTTCTTCTTTGTTTAAATTGTTTATTTAGATTCAAAGTTTGAGCAAATGGAAGATATCTCATATTTAAAATGTTAATTTTTTTTTGAATAATTTAAATATTTATTTTCTTTATGTTTGTCAATTCAAGTATAATGCATTTTCAAACATTTTTTTAAAATTTTTTTTTATAATCATTCCAAAGCTATTTGTGTTTAATGAATCAATATAACGAAAAAACAAATAGCATGTAAAATTTTTTACCACTAACTAAATATAATGGGAATTAAAATTAATTTTATTTTAATTTATTATATTATATGAGATGATTAATGTAATATCCACTATTGATAATGATGTGAAGTAAGATTTATATACACAAACCAAATAAAAAATATTAAGAAATATAAATAAATAGCAATTTTTTTATTAATTATTGACTTTCTAAAATCCTGTGCATCGCACGGGTGACCACTAGTTGACAGAAGAAAAGAATGGGGGGTTGGAAAAAGTTATCACTAATCTACTCCTAAATAGATATCACACTTTGTGAGTTGTTGTGGATGTTTGATGATTTCTTTTTCATTTCTCAAGTCTTCCTTTTATACTTGCTTGACCATCTCATGTTATAACCATCAATCTATGATTTTCCTTCATCTTTGCTCCATTCAACCATATCCCATCTTTATAGGAACTACTTGCAGATTTTGTACTTTGACTTGGTATTGATCCCCCGATTTTAGCATATTGTTTCTAATTGATTTTAACAGATATCTTTGCTGGCTTTTATTTAATCTTTTCAAGTCACATCATCATCTCTTCCATGCCACGTTACTAGTATATTTGTCACACCATGTCAACATATTTGTCAATAGAATAGTAATAATAATAAAGAATACGGCCAAGGTTATTTTTACAAAATAGTCTATGATTTTAATCGATAGACCATAATTGAACTTGGCCATAATCAATAGGCCATAATCAATAGAAAAATAAATTGTGATGTCAACATTAATATGTTAGATGATTAATGAACATAACACTTTCAATTTTTTTGTCTTTTGTTTTTTCCTTAGGATTGAAGTCATCTGAAATACATCTCGAACTTTATAAAAATAAACTATAAAATCAAAATTAAAATAATATTTGAGCATGTTGTTTGGTAAGGCTAAAAGTTATAAATTTTATTGATATTATTTAGATATTTTAAATCTAATGTACACACTCCTTAAAAAACAAGTACATACCTCAATATGTGCCATGTATTTGCTACATAACCATCAAACACAACTATAAACTATTAACCAAACAATTCTAATTTAATTAATTGTGGTGAGAATTGAAAGTATTTTGGGTGGGCGGGCCAGCTTTGCAATTAGCAAGGGAAAAAAATTCCCCGGCGCCGCCGCCTCTGTAATTCTATTACAAGAGAGAATACATAATGGTCTTTGGAAAATTTGTAAATTAGTGGTCTATTCACAAAATATTTACAAATTTATAAATTTAATTATTAAAATTGATAAAATTTATTACTTATTTGTCATTTTTTTAAACAAATAAAAAAAAACATACACTGAAGTGTAATTTTCTTATGATTTTATCCAGTTAATTCGGTAGGTTCCACCAACATGAATTTCACTTTTAAATAAAATTAACTTTATTTTTTAGAAAAATACTAGAGATCTTAAATATCCTACCAAATACAAGTATGGGTCCTACATGAATTCTACGCCCAAACTAGTGTTTAGTAAAAAAAATTTTGTTAAAAATTTAGAGTCCCTATTATGGTTCATATTTGGCTTTATTCATTATTAATGAATGATTTACAAAACAAATAACAATAGAGATAACTGCTATGGACAGATTATTTTTTTCTTTTATAAAATAAAACAAGGTCGTCTAATGCTGGGTAAAATAAAATTGGAACCCAAATCATATGTCATATGAAACTGCTCTTATCATTGGATTTGGATTGATTGCTAAAGGTGGAGAGGGGTTTGGGGTGGTGATTGGCGAGAGCCCCGAGGGGTAGGTGACGGAGGGCTTGAAGTTGAATGATTATAGATAAAAGTAGGAACAAAATTTTGTGAAAGGTTCAAAAAAAGGGAATTTTTTTTAAAATTCCTAAAAATAGTAATTTAGAGGATAAAAGAGACCAAAAAAATGATATTGCCTCAGGTCCTTCAACTAGAACGCACGCGTTTTAATTTATTTCTTAGACCAAAATACCCATCACAATCAATCGAGAAAACTCAACTGGATTTCGACGACTGAGTTCTAATCCTGATATCCAACCATCTTCACGAACAAGAGAAGAGCAGAATTAGGGTTTCATAATCATCTTCACTATCGATATTAGGGTTTCATTATCTTCTGCGAAATTTTTATCCATTCCTTCCTCACAAATTTCTCTGACTCATTTTCACTATTCATCGTCATCTCAGTTCATCTTCATCGCAGTGCATTATCTCAGGACATATCAATTCGTAATTATGGTTTCATCCTCACTCTAGTAAGTTTTTCTACAATTCAACGAGTTTTTCTCTGGAAGCACAGTTAATTACATTTTATATTAGCTTCCATTAATTAGGGTTTCAATTTCGTAATAAAAGCTACATGAATTTGAAAAATGTTATTTCTCTATGTTTTAAACTTATTCTTGAAGATTGTTGTGTGATTTTGTCTGTAAATTTCTCTGGTATTTGCTTGATCCATGTTTCTTTTTTGAATTTTCTCTGTTTCTGTTTATTCCCCCATGTTCTCTGGCATAGTTAATTTCTCTGTATTTCTCTGTGTAATTTTCAAATTCAATTCATTCAAATTTATTTGCTCTGTAAATTTCTCTGGCATTTTAATATTCTGTGACTTGTTAGATTTATGTTTCTTTTTTGAAAATTTCTCTGTCATGTTATTTTGTTCAATTCTTGTTTTCCTCCAAATTTCTCTATTGTGTAATTTTTTTGGAAAAACATAAGCTGGTTGTTTCTCTTTTGCCATGGCTTAATTTTCTCTGGCTTGCCATATTTAATTTTCTCTGGCATTTTAATTTTCTATGGCTTGCTAGATTTATGTTTCTTTTTTGAATTTTCTCTGGCTATATTTTACTTCTATATGTAATTTTTAACGATTATTGAAAATTTCTCTATCATATTTATGTTGCTTTGTTTATTTTCTCTGGGAATGGAAATTTTCAGTGGCTACATGTATTTCACACGAAAACACTTAGTACTCTCTTGTGTGTGTCTAATTTTCTCTGGCATTGATAATTTTCTCCGGCCACATTACTTTTCTCCCCTGTATATATCTGTCATGTTTAATTTTCTCTAGTTGTGTCTGTAAATTTCTCTGGTATTTTAATATTCTGTGGCTTGTTAGATTTATGTTTCTTTTTTGAAAATTTCTCTGTCATGTTTATTTTGTTCAATTCTTGTTTTCCTCCAAATTTCTCTGTTATGTAATTTTCTGAAAAAACATAAGCTGGTTGTTCCTCCTTTGCCATGGCTTAATTTTCTCCGGCTGGCCATATTAAATTTTCTTTGGCATTTTAATTTTCTGTGACTTGTTAAATTTATTTTTCTTTTTTGAATTTTCACTAGCTATATTTTACTTCTATATGTAATTTTTAGAAATTATTGAAAATTTCTCTGTCATGTTTATGTTGCTTTGTTTATTTTCTCTGGGAATGAAAATTTTCTGTGGCTACATTTATTCCACATGAAAACACTTAGTACTCTCTTGTGTGTGTCTAATTTTCTTTGGCATTTATAATTTTCTCTGGCCACATTACTTTTCTTCCTTGTGTGTGTCTGCCATGTTTAATTTTCTCTGATTGTGTCTGTAAATTTCTCTGACATTTTAATATTCTGTGGCTTGCTAGATTTATGTTTCTTTTTTAAAACTTTCTCTGTTGTGTAATTTTCTGGAAAAACATAAGCTGGTTGTTCCTCCTTTGCCATTGTAACACCCTCAAAATAATAACATTAAACCCAACAAATAAGACATGCATTGATATGTAAAAGTTCCACATTCTTCCACAATCAGAATTCCATTACATAAGTATTACATGTTAACAACAAAAGCAAATGCCCTAAGGGCTTACAGCTTTCCAAGTTAACACTTGGTTACAACAAAAGAGTACTAACTCATACACATTAAGCTCTTGGCCTGAATTTACATGTAATACATCAAAAAGTAAAATGACAAAAGTATATCCGCCTCTAGCCTCCCAAGCTATGTCCTTGGAGGTGGCATGCTACCTGTACCTGAAAATGATATTCCCATAAAGGGTGAGCCACAGCCCAGTAGAAATATACTAAACCAACCATGAACAATGACTAAAATATTAGCAATTGATAGATGGCCAACACTGATACATTCACATAAATCACATATTTATGTCATACGACTTATGAGTCCAAGTTACCTTTCATTTTTCCTTTTTCAACGGATAGGCATATAAGCACCACCCACATTCTAAACAGATATGTATAACAACAATATCCACATTCTCAGATAAGCAAATAAGCTATATCCACATTCTACAACAGATATGTATATCAACAATATCCACAGATAAGCATATAAGCTATATCCACACTTCACAAAGATAAGCATATGAGCTCTATCTTCACTTTACTAGACAAGCATATGAGCTGTATCTACGGAGTTCATCCCCTATCTTCTCCCAACACTATCCGGTTTAGGGGTACATCCCCTATCTTCCCCTAAACCGCGGAGTGCATCCCCCATCTCCTCCTCTACACATAACGTATACAAACACAATGGTTCTATATACAATCACTCAATACATACAGTTAATGTATTCTATCAACCGTCAAGTTCCATGACACATTCCATTGATTAGTTTCCGTTTGCCTAATCATCATGCATTGTCTACAACAATCACGACTATCCTCCACCGATAGCCCAAAGCAGTTATTTCTAAACAGAAAATAAATGCACAATGGATATTCAATCAACATTTTATTTCCTCATTTCTCACAATTAATTATCCCAATTAATTAAACAATGTAATTAGGTCAATTCCCATAATTAACATTTCAACCCTTAGGTCCCATTTTCATCAATGATTCAACATTTATTCCATTTTTCTATTCCAATCATGCATCTAGGTTTATTATGAATAAAACCCCAACTTTTGTAAAATTACACAAAAGCCCCAAACTTTCACAAAATTACCAAACCAACCCCAACATCTCAAAATACTAAAATTTAAAGACAAAATCCATAGAGAGGAGTAGGATATCCCTACCTCGAAGTTTGAGCCAAAAAGGAGATGAAGACTCGAAGATCAACGTGCTCCAAATCCAAACTTTTTCAGATTAAATCAAAGCTCTCAACGCCCTCTATCTTTTTAACAAAAGCCCTAGGCTAGATCCACACTCTAGGGAGATCAAATCTTAGAGAGAGTGTAAGTTTAGAGAGAGAGGGTCTCGGATCTAGCGTTTGAAAGAAAAGGAAAGTGAAAAATGATGTTCAAAAACGCTACTGTCCGCTGATATAAAACACGCTCGCTCGAGCGAAGCCTTTGTCGCTCGAGCGACCAGACACAGAAAACTCTCGCTCGAGCCAAGAAGTCCTCGCTCGAGCCAAAAACTCAAAAGTGCGCTCGAGCGAAAGAATGCTCGCTCGAGCCAACAACTCAAACCCTCAGGTCTACAACCAGAAGCACGCTCGAGCGACAGATCTCTCGCTCGAGCGAAGAACAAACCAGACCGCTCGAGCCAAGAAAAGCTCGCTCGAGCCAAGAAATACAACTCTCAGGTCCAGAACCAGACGCCATCGCTCGCTCGAGCGAAGCCACTCTGGCTCTACCCACCAGACACAAACTCAAATCTCGCTCGAGCGACCAACTCCTCGCTCGAGCGAAGGTCCAAAAATCTGGGCAGCAACACTAGGCTCCCAAACACAACCAACCTGAAACAAACTTGCCCAACACATCCTATAACTCAATAAACAAAGTAAAGAGGATGCAAACAAGATAATAAACAACTACCAACATCTACGGACACATGTCCGGATCACTGTACAACAAGGGTAAACCCGGGATCGCTATAGCCATGGCTTAATTTTCTCTGGCTTGCCGTGTTTAATTTTCTCTGGCATTTTAATTTTCTGTGGTTTGCTAGATTTATGTTTCTTTTTTGAATTTTCTCTGGCTATATTTTACTTCTATATGTAATTTTTAGCAATTATTGAAAATTTCTCTTTCATGTTTATGTTGTTTGTTTATTTTCTCTGGGAATGAAAATTTCAGTTGCTACATGTATTCCATACAAAAACACTTAGTACTCTCTTGTGCGTGTCTAATTTTCTCTGGCATTTATAATTTTCTCTAGCTACATTACTTTTCTCACTTGTCTATATCTGCCATGTTTAATTTTCTCTGGTTGTGTCTGTAAATTTCTCTGGCATTTTAAAATTATGTGGCTTACTAGATTTATGTTTCTTTTTTGAAATTTTTTTTGGTATGTTTATTTTGTTCAATTCTTGGTATCCTCCAAATTTCTCTATTGTATAATTTTCTATGACATGTTTATGTTGCTTTGTTCGTTTCTCTTGCTAATTCTGGAATAGAAATTTTCTCTGGCTTGGCGTGCTTAATTTCCTCTGGCATGTGTAATTTTCTCTATCTTGCTAGATTTATGTTTCTTTTTTGAATTTTCTCTAGCTATATTTTACTTCAATATGTAATTTTAGCAATTATTGAAAATTTTTTTGGTATGTTTATGTTGCTTTGTTTATTTTCTCTGGGAATGAAAATTTTCTGTGGCTAGATCTATCCCACAGGAAAACAATTAGTACTCTAACATCTAATTTTATGCGTCTAATTTTCTCTAACATTTATAATTTTTTTTGGCCACTTCAGTTTTCTCCCTTATGTGTTATTTTCTCTAGCATGTTTAATTTTCTCTGGGATTTAATGTTGACATCTTTATGTTTTCATTGTCTAGAAATGGCGAAACGCAAAAGTAGTAAAACACCAAAAATACCAAGAAAGAAACAGAAACTCTTTGAGTCTGCCAGTTATGATTTTAGATCAAAAGGCAGCAAAACACCACAAACTCCTCGCAAAAAAAACAGAAGACCAAGTCGAAGAAGTAACAAGCATCAAGATGAATATGCCAACTTCAAAAGACTCAAGCTCAATGGGGAAAAAACCTGTTAAACTCCAAAGAAAGAGAGCTAATTACAGCATTCAATACCGATCAAACCTTTCATCCGTTGTCTCCTTTTTTCAAACACTTAAATTCAATTCAAACCAAGTTGTAAAGCTTCAAAAGACCTCATTCTGGTATTTGATCTAAGCTCTAACAACGGGAAGGATGGATCCAAGGAAGTGTAGGAAATCAGATGATGATGTAGTTGTAATCATCCAAAGATACAATGAAAAAACAAAAGCATTCACAATTGGTAAGAAGAACTTGACCTTTACAACCAATAACATGACCTTGATTTTTGGTTTGAAAAGTGATAAAGGTGCCATGTCATTAAGATACTCAAAGAAGCCAAACACGTTATTTCTAAGGCGAAGATTCCCAAAGAAAATAAGGCTCACTGGTCCTGTTCCAAAGAAGGAATTGGTCAAAGCAATGAAAGGGAATCAACCAAATAACTTCAAAGATGTAGCAATCATTGTCACCTTGTACTTGTGTCTCACCCTATTTTTTTACAACAAGTGGGAATTCAACAGGGTGGGTTTTTATCAAGTATGTGAAACCACTTGAATTAATGAAGAATTATGATTGGCCAAAAGCAATAACAACAATATTGATCAATTCTATAACAGCATTGCGCAAAACTCCAAAGAAAGTTATGGGGTGTGTCATTGCATTGTTGGTAAGTAGAATTTCCATTTCTATTTCCATTTACAGTTATGATACTTACAAATTTGTGTGTTTAGTAAAATTAAAATACTTCAATTTTCATCACAGTATTGGCTATGCGAACATGCAACTATCATCGACTGGGAAGATAGTAACACAATCGAATTCCCAAGATCAAGATGTGTCAAGTGGAACCTGCAAAGCTTGACCAAACAGTTGCAGAAGACACCAATCTAATTTCTTGTACCTCTACATGTTAGATTTCTATCGCTAATCAAGTCTCAGTGAAATTTCAAAATTTCATTGACCACTGGTTTGTTTCCCTTATTGTCATCAAAATTTATAAACTAGTGTTAATCAAAATTGATCTATAATTTTCTCTGCAATGCAATAAATTATATGGAATAACTTATGTGCCTTGACTGATTGAGATCAATTTTCTTTGAAATTTCAATTTATGTTGATTGTTTGATTAACACTGGTTTATTTCCGCCCTTGTAGTGAATTTTCTCTAGAATCCAAATTTCTTTGATTACAATTATAGTAACATTAACTTATATGCCTTTATTGATTTTCTCTGATAATTGAATTTTCTCTGACCCATAAAATTATGTTGTTTGTTTCATAATTTTCTTTAACCCATAAAATTATGTCTCATGTTACAGATAGATAACAATGAGCTAGTTAAAAACCCATCAGAAGAGTTTTGTCTTGGTAAAAACAAAAAGAAAGAAGCAAAAAAACATTGGCCAAATTCAAGTTGACATTAGAAGATTCATTTGAAGAAGAAGAAAAAGGGAATGAAGAATGAGAAGGCAACATAGAAGAACAAGAAAATGGAGAAGAAGATCAAGGAAGCAGTGCAGAAGAGGAAGCCAAAGAAGAAAATCAAGAACTAGAACACAAAGAAAAATATGAAGGGAAAGAAGAAGAAGACAACGAAGAAGAAGATTAAGGCACTGAATCTAAAGAGGAAGAAGAGAACAATGAGGAAATGGATGAAGAAAATAATGAGCGGATGAACCAACATCTGTTAGAATGGTTTTGAAAAATTCTGGGAAAAAACAGAATTTTTATTAAACTTTGGTCTAATTTTTAGGTGGGACCTATGCGTTGATTTTCGCAGGTCAAAGTGGTAACGCGTTCTATGCCGCGTTGTGATTCATATGGTATATTTGGTTGCTCAAAACCATTATCGAGTGAATGGGAAATTGAAGCCAAAGTGTGCTCCATGGAAATGGAGTTTTGGTGGAAAATCCTTAAAGGTTTGAAAAATGGCTTGTCCCACATTGATTTGGTTGGAAGTTTTGAATGGGTTTATATAGCTTGAAATTATAACTTGAGGAGGGCCCCAAGGGGCACCCCAAGTTTGTAGAAGGGAGAGGTTATGGACAAAGTGGGCTAGACCCATTGGACCCAAAAATAACCACACACGCGCGCACCATCGCCACTGTCCGTCCGTTCGAGCGAGCTGGGCTGGGCGTGGGTGCGTGGTGTGAGGTTGGGTTGGGCTTGTCCGGCCAAATGCTAATCTTTTTGGGCAAAAAACATTTGGATTTAATTTTATTTTTTTTTGAAATAAAATATGTCCAACTGTCCAGAATTCAAATTAATTCCGAAAATATTTTGTTCCGATTTTTCCCTACATCCAAACAGGTCCCTACGGTTTTTATCTGTTCAAAATTTGAACCCAACAGATTCGTATCTGTTTATTCAAACTGAATAGGTATCATACCTGTTCAAACAGGTTTTGCACCTGTTTGATTCAAAATGGAAAGCCACCACTACATCTATAAATAGGCAGCCTTCATTTGATATTTTCATTCATAATTTTCGTACTTCTCCTCTGCAAATATATTCTGCATTTTGCTACATTTAATTTTTGTGAGAAAGAGTGTATACACTTAGTGTGTTCGTTGTGCGAATAAATTGTAGTGCTGCATTTATTCCTTGATTGATCATTTTATCCTGCGAGATAGACGTCCATATTCTGAAAGCACCATGGAGAGGACGAATCTGTTTTAAGGACACAGTGTCTAACACTGGACTTGATCAGATTATTATTCAAAGAAATTAATCAAGTAAGTTAATTATTTTTCTGTTTTATTTTTATTTATTTAAACCAGATTTTTTTTTTGATTTTATTTTTGTAACAAAATAAAATATGTATTTTTTTATTTATTTATTTTTATTTGTTGGTTTGATTTTTTGTAATCAAACATTCTCTCTCATTTCCTATTTTTCTTTTGTATTTTGTTTGTCATATAGGACCTAAACATAATTAATTTATTAAGTACAGTGAAGATTGTCCAACAACATCATGATAGCATTTGTGGCTCAACAATGTAATTGCCTCAAGAATAGGAGGAATCAACGCATGCTCAAATTGCTAATCTGCATAAAAGACTAAAGACACTTTCTAAATCCAAAATAGAAGAAGAGAAAAATTGGAATCAATTACTTAAAGAAAAAGACATTGCAATAAGAACCTTGATATCAAATAATTCAGAACTTCAAGAAAGAGACAGAACAAACCAACTGAAACTAAGGATGATGGAGGTTCAAAAAGATGATGATAAAAAAACAATTCAATAGTTGAAGCATTCAATTTCAAAGCTTGAAACTGAAAATGCTAGATTGCATGAACAAATTCAAGAACTATCCATCTAACTAGTAACACAACCTTACCGAACACCAGCCCAAGTTCAATCCCAAGGTCAGTGAAAATCTTGAACCACAAATAGTTATGTTCTTCTGTCAATAGAACTCAGAGAAATTTCTATTTACTAAAATTTTCTCTGTCAATGGTAATTTTCTTTGGAATTTAAATTTCTCTAACCACACTAGTTTGGCCAGTTTGATTTCTGATGCTTATTTGATTTTCTCTGTCTATTTGCTTCCATATGTGTGTAATTTTCTCTAGATTTTGTAACTTCTCTGACCACGTTGATTTTTGGAGCTTGTTTGATTTTCACTGTGTATAATTGGAATGGAAGTGGAACAATAACCAATAACTCAACAAGAAAAAGTGGCACACAAACAACAACCAAAACAAAAGACAAAAGTTTATGGTAACTAGAAAATATTGAATCAAATAAATTTACATATTGAAATATGATTTGTTACTTCAGAGAAATTTAACTTTTACTAATATTTTTCACTGTCAGCAGTGAAAAAATATCCTACATCAATATGATAAAGAATTTAAAGGCAAAAGAAAGGAAAGGAAAGCAAGATCCAGACTTTCAATATCCTAAAGTTGTGAAGATCACTAGAGGTTCAAAGCAAGATGTAAAGCCAATAGAGCAAACCACCGAAGATAAAGAAATACTTGATGCCGATGACTATGTCTTGTCTCAACCGACAAACGTCAGAAAATCTTGTGCTGTGTTTGGTGTGAGTTTCAAATCAAGTTTTCACCCTTATATTTGAATGCTATATTTGGTTTGAGTTTTCAAATTATGATTCCAAATCAATTTCAAAACACATTTTAAAAACATGTTTGGTAAACTAGACAATTTTTTAATTTTTGATTTATCCGGTTGTTCGCTCGATCACATCCGGCCGGTTGACCAGAATAGTGCAACTTTTTTATTAAATTTTTTTTTTCAATTGCCAATCGCCAATTGTTATTTGGGAAAAAAAATTTATGTTTGTTTTTGATATTTTTTAAACATACAAATTATTTTTTTGACCAAAAATGACAAACTATTTTTTTGAATTGAATTTTAAAAAGAGTTTGGTTATGAGTTTTGAATAGAATTTTTAATAGAGTTTTGAGTTGTGTGTTTGGTTATGAGTTAAAAGTTTTTGAATTAAGTTTTGAAAACTTTTTTCAAAATTCATAACCAAACAACTTTTCTCATTTCAAATATCACATCAAAAATTCAAAACTCAATTCAAAATTCTTTTCAAAACTCATAACCAAGCAAATTTTCTATTTTCAAATCATAATTTCAAAACTCACAAACTCAAAATACAATTCTACTCTCAAATCATAATTCTAAAACTCTACCAAACACTATCTTGGATTTTTCCACAAAGTCTACCTGTTGCAAAATTGATAAATGGACATGTCAAAGATATCTTGTAGCACGTATCAAATGTGTCTGAACTAGAGTAAGTACAACAAATAAAATAGAATATAACAAATAACAATTTACTAACTTATATTGTAGTAACAACTATTAAATCTCTTTTTTGAGCTGAATATCATTACTTTTGAAGATATCGGAAACCTAATAAATGAAAAAGAAATTGCCAACAATGTAAGTCTTCCATCAATTTTTTCTGTCACGTTCCACAAGCCTTTATAAACTAATGTTACAATTATAAATGATATTTTCAGGTCATTGATGGTTATGGAGAGCTACTATTTGCTGACCAAAGAAGAAAAGGACAACAAACACGTTCATTTTTTTCCACATGCATGAGCTTGTATGTTACTACGCTTTTATTTGATTTTCTCTGGAATTTACTTACTACTTTCTCTTGTTAAGATAATGCTTGAAGCCAGTTGTGTGACTTGTCTAATTTTCTCTGGCTAGTTATGTGCATTTCAAATTTCTCTGTGTGTATATTTATGAAATTCCTGTCATTTCAACTTTCTTTGACCATTGTTTGATTTTCTCTGACCGCATAACTTCATCAAGATAATAGAAAATCAAACTTTCCGAATCTCTTTGTTTGATAAGCATCTTGAAACCGCATGGAGGACCATTTCCCAATAAATAGTGGTGGCAATGAGAAGTCAACTGATGGAAATCATTGGACCTTGCTTGTCTTGGACAAAGAAGACAATTTGTGAAGGTACTACAACTCGCTAAGGATATGGAGGGATGATGTACACGACAAATATCTCAAAGATGCAAAACAATTAGTAACGAGTGCAAATTTCTCTAATCCATGATAATGTTTATGTGATGATTCTTTCATAGACTCCCATTAATTTGTGTCATTGTGTCCTTGTGTGTAAATTTCTTTGTTATTTAAAAATTATCTTTTTTGCAGCAAGATTATGTGGAGAATTTTTTGAAAGCATGCCTTGAAAGAGAGGCACAATCACAACCCTCGTTCAAATTAATAGACTCATAAAACACAAATTATGACTTTCAATATGTCAATAATGCTCCACAACAAGCCAGTGATTCGTAAGTTTCATACAACATCTATAAATAAGATAATTTAATTTGAATGTTTCTCAAAACTAACTATACCTATAATTTGTATGCAGTGTGGATTGTGGCCTTTTTGTATGCTACATAATGAGACAATATATCAACCATGAACCTATAAACTCAATATTGTCAACACAAGACGCAAGGTTGATGAGAGCAGAAATCATAAAGAGATTTGCGACTGAAGTTGGCCGGTCATGGACAGAACCAATTCAAATACGACCAAAAGATGTACCAAAAGTATAATAGTGAAAGGAAGACAATGCACACAATGTAATTAGGAATAACCCTTCATTATTTTTTTTCATATATTGAAAGAATGATGATGTTTGATATATATATATATATATATCTCTTTTTGACTAATGTAAACTTCAAAATTTCATAGCTGTCAATGGTTAAATATATATTTTTATAATGCATGCTAAGTGGTGATTGTCAATATAATGCACACAGAGAAAATTATATGTCTAAAGAAATTTCATTAGTTTGAAGTTACTAGAATTTTACAGAGAAATTTATCTCGTATCATGCAAAAAGGGTGTCTATATGATCATGTAATTTGTAATGCACTCTGTTGGTACAAAACAATGCACAAAGTAATTCACCACCATCAAATTCACAAAACACAATGCACATAGCAATTTTCTCTACTATTGGAAAATTTCTCTAGATGAATTTCACTTCAAAAAACACAATGCACAAAGTAATCTTCTCTGCTAGTGGAAAATTTCTCTGGATTAATTTGACTGGTATTATAAACGCACTGCCCAAAGTATGTTTCAAAAACACAAGTGCATTGATCTAGAAATTACAAAAAAAAAAAAAAAAAATTCAAAGAAAAAACTAAACACAATGCACAACAGACACATTATTTTTGTAATAAGATCCATATCCATACAAATTTCTCTCTGTTAACCAACGTAAAAAAATGCAACATAAATTCCTCTAACATTCTCAAATGTATTATTCAATCAATAAAATGTATTATCCTCAACTATTTAATAAAGGTTCATTGCATGTCCTCTTATTATGTCGACCAATACTCTCACATTGACTACACTTTATCACCTTTTTAAACTCTCCAATGTTCTTCTTTGGCCTCCCAGCATCACCTTTTTAAACTCTCCAGTAGAAGCAATTCTGTTCTTCTTTGGCCTCCCAGCTGGTCTCTTACTCAATGGTGGTAAAATCATAGCATCATCAATGCTACACACAGGTTTTTAATAGTTGGAACTGGGCCAGTCGAAAACAAGTATGCTTGACAATACATATCAATATGAAAAAATGGTTCAACAAATGAATTCAAATTCTTTCCACTCCTAAAAATTGTAGCAACAACATATTAACATGGATATTCATTTATTTCCCATTTTTGACAAGAAAAAGTTCTCAACCCAAGATCAACCATAACCGAAGAAAAACAATGCACTTCAAACACATTATCAGATGATAAACTCACATTTCATGTCCTTCCATCCATGAAAGCCTTCTCCAACACACTATCCATACGAGGACAAAGAACTTTATTCAATTTACTAGAAAACAACCTTCTATCAGACCTCATATTCATGATTTGCAACCGTATCATGCCCACCAAATTTGTTATTGGCAAGTGCCGAGCTTCTCGTATCCATGAATTGAATGACTCAGCAACATTTGAATACATTTCGCCATAACGTTTCCCCTCAAAATATGCATCACTCCAATTTACATATGGTAAACTTTTCAAGAAAACACTCACAATGTCTCCTCCCTCACTTTTTAATTCATTTAACTTGAAATTGAATGATGCCTTTGTTGGCATATATGCACATTCTGAAAACTTGGACACAATCGTTTCCCTAACCAAATTTGTGTTTCCACATGATAACCTATCCCTCAAATTTCTCTTTAGATGTTCAAGACAAAATCCATGATAGCAATTAGGGAAAAACCTAGAAATTCCTTTCACAATACCACAATGCCGATCTGATATGAAAATTATCACCCTCTCCAATCCTAACAATTCACATAAATGTTCAAGGAACCAACACCAATTGTCTTTATTCTCAACATCGACAACGACAAAAGCTATAGGAAAAAAACCCTACAAAACAAATAGGAACAAGCATATTAGAATACACATGTAGAGAAAATTAGAACAATAAACAACCAGAGAAATTTCACACTACCAAAATCCAAAGAAACCTCACACAGTGGCCAAATCTAGAGAAAATTCACATAGTGGCAACATCCAGAGAAAATTCACACAGTAGCCACCTCCAGAGAAAATTCACACAGTGGCCACCTTCAGAGAGAATTCAAAGTGTAAAAAAAAATTCATAAAACATAACCACAAATAGAAAATTCACTCAATTCCCACATGTATAGAAAATTCACGTACTTAGAGAAAATTAGATATATTTATAATTACCTTCATTCCCATCTTTCCCTATCGTAGCAAGCATAATTTCTTTGTATCGTTCTTTCAAAAATGTTCCATAAAGAAACAACAATGACCGACAATATTTGAAACCAGCAATGCATGCATGAAGAGCCACAAACACTTATTTGAAACCCTTGTTATCTTCAAAATCTAACTCAAAATGACTACCTTGATTGTTCCTCCATGTCTCATCAAAATACCATCGTAATTGATCGAATGGCAAACAAGAATCCCCATACGTACTACCTTTTGCTTTTTCAACCCCCAACCAACCACAGTTATAACTGATTGAGACCCCATACTTGTTTTTCATTTCTTTGACAACATCCACTGGACAAATTAAAGGCTTCGCACTTACCTCTTCAAATATTAGTCCAGAAACTAAGCTGGAAGTCATCCTACTATGTTTATTAGAATGAACAGCCACACCACACGTATGTTCATTGTTCAAAGTTCTTATGTAAAAGAATCCATTTGTTTTTTCAACTGAAGCATGTACACACCACATATATCTATATCCCCTTGATTCCTTATATGCACATTCTGCCATACCCCTCAGCTTGTCATTTTTAACATACGTAAACTGAAAACCAACCTCAATAGCATACTTGCACAAAACAGTACGGAACTCAACCACACCACTCTCATTTTTCGAACACTTCTAATAGTATTTCACTAACTAGCTGACAATAACACATTTTCTTGGTGAGAACAAAACTTAGATAGTGAATTCCTTTCAATATCTACGAGCCTATCACATTCACCATGCACAACATCTACCAAATTAGACTCCACTTCATCTTCTTGATCAGAAGTACTATACCTAATAATTGAAACATCAACTATATCAACACCATGTGCACAAACAGCCCCCAACATATTCAAAAAATCAATATTATTTCGAACCATACAATTTGGATGGCCCACAATAGAATATGAAATACAAATCGTCTCAAGTTTCAAATTCTCCCATGTTTTACACAAAATGCCAACCAGTTCCTCAAAATTCAATTCACATGAAACATTAATGGCAATAGTATTATTCCTATATTTGTATAGCAACAACACTGCACTGTCCATCTAAATTGAAAAAAAAATACAAAAAATAACTTGTTTAATATGAAAACACTTAAAAAGCACAACATAAAAGTCCAAATAAATTTGTAATAATTATAAATTTCTTTGGACTCAAATAAAAGTCTAGAGAAATTTATGAACTTATATTCACCTCCAAGATAACAAAAACAAAATCACAGAGAAAATTAATGAGTCTAGATAAGACCACAGAGAAAATTAATACTAACTATCAAATACAATCACAGACAAAAATCACAGAGAAGATCTGTTATGAAAATATAATATTCTCTGTGATTTTCACTAGACAACAAGCTTACAATTTTCTCTGTGATTTTTGTTGGATTATAATAACAAACCTACAATTTAATTTTCTCTAGATTATAATAACAAGCTTATTATTTTCTCTAGACTCAAATATAAGTCCAGAAAAATTTATGAACTTATATTCACCTTTAGGATAACAAAACAAAATCATAGAGAAAATTAATGGGTCCAGAGAAGATCACAAGGAAAATCACAGAGAAAATTAATAAGTCCAAATAAGACCATAGAGAAAATTAATGCTAAATATTAAACACAATCACAGACAAAAATTCACATAAAAGATCTGTTATGAAATTATAATCTTCTTTATGATTTTCACTAGACTACAAGTTTACAATTTTCTCTGTGATTTTATTGGATTATAATAACAAACCTACAATTTTCTTTGGAATACAAGGCAAAGTGTAGGAAAAATGAAAGGTGCCAAAAAAAAAAAAAAAAAAAAAACAGATGCACAAAACTTAGAAAAGTGCAGAAAAATAGAGCCTATCTCCAAACACAAAGAACAAAACTTATCATTAAGCATGTAACAGAGAACGAAAAATCAACTCCATTGTCAGTAACAAAGAATGAAAAATCAACTTCAAAAATCAAAAACAGCTACACTGAGCTGGCTTGTCTCTCACATTGATCAAAACTGAAAACAAAAACCTAATTCAAAATACACTCGGAAAACTATTATAAAATCAGAATCCTTACATACAAATTAAATGAAAAATAAAAAACTTACACTGATTATTAAACTTACCTGATTCAACTACATTAGAAATTAAATCAACACGATTTCAACTCTTACACGATCAACAACTACAAAATCCTTAGAAAATCTCCACGAAAATCTGCATCATCAAGTTCTCCATGAAAATCTCCATTGTCAAGTTCATCCTAACGTAATCTCCTACAAAGTAGCAATACAATCTTCAATTTCCAAAATTGAAAATCACGTATATTATAAAGAAGGGTAAAATAGGTATTTTGTAACCTAAAATAACATTGAGGGACCTTAGGTATCAAAAAAATATTATTGTGGATCTCTCCCCACACTAAAAGTTGGGTAGGGATCGTAGACAAAGTTTCCCTTAAAAAAACTATGGGCACTGTTAGGAACATTTTGATTAAATTAGTTATTTTTATTTTTTAGTTAAAATAGTGAATAAATCATTAAATTTTATTTTTATTAAATTAGTTATCAAGTTAATTATTTTAGTTTTGGTGGTTTTGACTCAACAAATGTAATTAGTTATTTTATCTAGTCAAACATTAAAAAATATTAATTTTCATATTTTGAAATTAATTGTGTTGAGTTTATAAAAAAAATAATTCTAAATTAAAATGAATATAAATAATATAAAAATATAGAGAATTTGTTGAACAATATATTTAATTAGGTGTATAGCCAAAATAAAAAATATATATATTTTTAAGTAAAAATATAATAAAATTTTAACTAATTTGATAGAGATACTCTAATAACATCATTAAATTCACCTACTCAAATTGCTATTTTTTTTTTCTTTTTTCTTAAATATATTCCAACAAAAAATTACCAACACTAAAGTCAATAGTCAACATGCCTTATACTTACTTTTGAGCACTCCTTTCCAAAAATTTAAACGACTAACATTATTTGTATGAGTGTTACTATTAGCGCCCACCTAAATTTTTTGGATCTCTTAATTTATAATTTTTTTATTATTACAATTATAGCTTAAAGTAAAATTATATTAAAAAATATCATTTAATGGAACACCCATCTATCAAATAAGAACTAACACTCTATAATATTAGATACCCACCTTCACCCCCTCCACCTCCACCTCCACCTCCAACTCCAACCATACGTATTCCATGTTTGTAAACCTTAAACCTATTACTCTTCATAACCAACCAACATAAACCCTAAATCTATTATTCTTCATAATCATCTTAAACCTTGAATGTGCCATATTCATCACCATCATCAACCCCATTGAACTAGAAAGTTTTACTTCAAGTATAACATATACTTTATCACTTATTTCACCGTGTAGAGTAATGGAGGACGAGGACAACAATTGTAATGAGATTGGCATTCCATTGGTAAGTTTATTTGTCTTGCATTAACATTCTTGGTCATTTTTGGTTGTTCTTCTTTTGTTCAAGCTATTCGATACTGGTTTACCGACTATTAGGATTATATTCGGTAATACAGTATGTGATGACCGGTTTGAAAACTGTCTCGTTTCTATTTAAGTTGCGTTGGGTAAGTTGCTGTTGGAAACTCTTTCTCAAAAATTTTGGTCGTATTTGTTTCAATTTTGAGTTTTCACTCGTTTTAGAGGGTGCAAGGTCAGCTCCGAAGTGTCGGAAGAAAAGTTAGGGATATTCGGGGCTAGAGGGCCAGGGCCGCACGTGCGGGAGGTCAGGCCGCACATATGGGAAACATGGGAAGGCTGTGTGCAACACTGCATTATAGGTAGGTACGGGAGAGGAGGTATGGGAGAGATCGCATGTGCAGAGGTGAGAGCCGCACGTGTGGGGGTGAGAGCCGCACGTGCGGCCAGACGCGTGTTCAATCTCGTTTTTCGTGCATTTCAGCTTGTATTGCACATGTTGCCTCCTTTTCACTCATTTTTTATTATAACCATCTCTCTCTACAATATTTCTCTCTTTTTCTCTCATCTCTCTCTACCTAAACCCTCAAAACTTTGCATTTTCTTTTGATCTCAAGAAGACATTGGGATTTTGGTACTAGTTTCTTATACCAAAATGACGAGCATACCGAGAGCTTCGTTTCGACTAGTGGAGATCGAATTCCGGTGAAGCTGGTTTTTGGACTTTTCTCCTCTTCACTCTTTGAGGTAGGGATTTCTTTGATCTTTTTCAATATCTCGTCTATAGATAGACATGTGGTAAGTTTTTATTGCATAAAAACCATGTTGTTATGGATTTTTCAAAAAACAATCATGATGGAGGGTCTAAGATTTGGTAGTTGAGATTGAAATTTTGTGAAATTGGTTGTTGTTTGGGTTAAATTGGGGTGTGGCTAACATGTTTATGTTGAGAAAGAGGTGAAGCCCTAAAGTTTCTTTTTATATAATGCCTAATGGATAAAAAGAGTTGACATGGTGAAATAATCATGTTATGAATTAAGAAATTTGATTAATGATTTGGTAATTGATTCGAGATTAAATTGGGTCTTATGATTTTAGCATTAACTTTGTGTTGGGTTGATTATAGTTAAATATAACAAATTGATAGTTTGTTAATTGTTAAAAAGGAGATTTAACCATGAGATTAGAATTATTGGGTTACACTTTCGTTAAGTAGAAATTGAGTGAATTATGACTTTGTTATCCATGACTAGATTCCTTTTTGATTAAATGAAGGAAATTGAGTTTTGCTGAAGGTATAGTTGGTGTATTGTAAATTGGGAATTGTGGAAATTAACCGTGGAAAGGTAGGGGTAATTATAACTCTTTTGCAAATTAAGTAAGAACCTTGGTAAGAGTTGAAAACCTTGGAACATTATTGTGTTGTTGGACTTAATGCCTCATGAAAATTGGATGATTGTATTACGTGTAATGAATACATTTTATTTAGAGGTTTGTCCTTGGTCATCAGTGGAGGATGACATTGTGATATTGAAATGATTATGTGAATGTAGTGCACTCGAGTTAATTATACTTGTTGTATAAAGTGATGGTTGGAAAATGTGTCATGCGCTGAGAATGAGAGGTACCATTACCTTCCAGCTAGCGCCTAGAGAATTGGCTGCGCTGAGAATGAGAGGTACCATTGCCTTCCAGCTAGCCCCTGGAGAATTGGTAGAGGTACCATTACTTCCAATTGGTGTATGGTAAATTGGCATTTCATTGTGGGTTGTGATGGTTACGTTTCTGGAAACTCGAGTTGCCTCATTTGTTGATTAAATAGTCATTGGTTGCTTGTTATTTCCCTTGTACTAAAGGTATACATGTATAGGTACGAATGTGTTGGAAATGGACGTAAGTACTATATTGAGATAGTAGGAAATGTGAAGGATATCGGATACTTGTGAACATGTTTTGAAAAGTCAAATCAAGTGTAAGTCTGGAAAGTGGAAGAAAGCGTAAAAAGGTTTTGGTGAAATTCTTTCTTTTAGAAATTTGTTGTCATATAAATTTTGGTGAAGAGGTAATAAGAGGAAAGAAAGGTGAATTGCTTACGTTAGGGAATGAAATGAATGATTTTGAGAAAAGTACTTATATGCATATATTTCTGTATAAACCATCACATTATTTATACAGTATGAGACTAAGCATTCATGATCATTGCTATCTGTAAGTTGTTATTGTTTGGGATCATATTAAGATCCCTACTGGACATTATGTTCATCCCTCGTTGCTAATTCTTTTCAGGTAAACAACGGGAAGTGCTTCAAGGTCACAGATCTTCTTTACTTGTTGGCCACGGGGCCTTTTATTTGTGGGCGGAATGCCATTGATGTAAAAGGGTTAAACCCTCTTTCTACTTTTTTTATGATGTAAGCCTTCGAGTAATTTATTTAGATATACTCCTGTTGCATTCATTTTATATTCGAATAAGAGAATTTGATTTATTTCTCCTTGTGAGGTAAGGATGTTCCACATGTTATCTCTGAAATTGATTTAATTTAATGAATTTGGTAATGGATTCCAAGTAATAAAAAGTAGGGCATGACACACTAGCACCCATAATAGTATATAGAAATATTCTTTGTACATATCCTTTAAAAATAAAATACATCTCAATGTACACCTTTTGTTTCAATCTATGTTAAGGGCGTTGCCTCAATCTATGCGAATCGTTGTTAAGGCTAAGATTGTTTCAAAGACTGCTAAGAAGAAGATCAAGGATGCTGGTGGTGCCGTTGTTCTCATTACTTAGGTTTGCTTTTGTTTTTTGAAATTTAGGGTTTTGAGTTTTACTATACTTTGGGCGTGTTCAAGATGACATTTTTATGATTACTATGTTTAGCTTTTAATGATGCAATGCAATATTATTGTTTCTTGTTTCAACAATATGCCTCATGTTCAACAATATTTTAGAGGGTTTTCAATGTTGTTTTTAATGGAGGTTTAGTAGGGTCTACAATGGAGGATTTTGTATTCACTTCACTTCACACTGTGGTCTTTAATGGTCTTCACATGGGTCTAAAGTGGGCCTACAAATCTGGAAGCAGGGTCACTCAACAAGGGTGTGGAAATGAGAGTTGATGGGTGTGTGTACAATGATTATGAGTGAATGGTATAATTGTAACTTTTAGTATGTAGATTGAGAAAATTAATTAATAATCAAATTAATAAGTGTGTGTACTGAGAGAAATGTGCACTGAGATAATTAAGTGTGTGGAAATAGAATTCCTCACTAATTTACTATGTCCATAAGGACAAACCTCAGTAAAATGACTAAGTTACCCTTATATATCTAAGGTGATGCCTCCGTTTCTACCATCAAAGTTCAAACCCATTTCTATCTCTAAACCCAATCCAAACCCTAACAACCCTAAAGCCATCTCTCTCTCTCTCTGAATCAATCATCTTCCTCTCTCTTTCTTGTCGGCCGATGTGGACCATCGGAAGCCTCAGCTCAGTGCCACCACCGATGACAGTGAGACCAAGCTTGCCGAAGCACTGTGTAAACGTCCCCGAACGCCCCGGGAGGACGAGTCCCCCCGTTCTGTTCATATTGGGTTCACTACAGTTCAGGACTCTCAAATTGTCACGGTTCTTAATCTGAACCAAAGAGTCCAAATCCAGCAAATCGTTTTGAGAAAACAGATTTTTTGAAAGAAGTGCCAAACATAGACTGTTTTTCCAGATACAGAGTCGCCACCTAAATATTTTTTATGGGGGAATTTAGGAAACCCTGACTCGGTGCCAAAGGCCCCGTGTCCGTCATCACCAAAGTTGCCTCGGCTCGAGAACTTGGGTACGATTGGGAAAGGTCAGCTATGAGCACCTCCTCTCGCCCGATCAAAGATCGGCCTCTACTAACCGTGATATCCAGTTTTGAAAACGTTATGCATTCTTATTCCATTTATTAGCCTAGAATTACTATATTATGTGCACAGCAAACAAGTATAGACCAAATCGCCTAAATTGGAACAAAACATTGCATGTTCGTTTTGAAGATGGTTTGCTACTCACAAGTAGGCTAAAATGCAGGTTTTGCCACCCTTGAGTGGGCTTTTAGAAAATATGGTTTTGCCACTATCTAGTGGGCTTAAAACTCACAGTTTTAATGCATTATTCCAATTTAGGTAATTCAACCTCCATCCACAGGCATTCAAGCAGTTATATCACATAAGCAGCTAGCCTCATGGTAATCATGCTGTTATGGAAACACTCACACGCATGCGGTATGCTAAAGCATAAATGCTTACCGAGTACTCCAAGCCAAAACAGAAACTAGTTAGTAATCATATGCATGATCCTAGTTTAAGATGGCTAATGCAACACATGCGAAATGCAACTAGAAATGGGCTCGGCTATTCTAAACATGGCATGTGAAATGCTACAACTAACACGTATTCAATTTGGAATTGAAACACAATACAGTTAGCATGATGTGCGAGCCTGGTGCATGCAAGACAAATGTATGAATGCACGCATGCATAGCATAAGGTATGCTAATTTAAATATGCCCTAGTCTACCATCATAAACAGGTAAATAAAAAGGAAGAAAGACGTGGGGTTAGAAAACATACACACACTTACGCACACTTATTACACAATTGCCCTCGCCCGGAGGGTCCAAAAGAATAATACAGTCCGAATAATGAATCAATTATCCTAGCTAATTAATTATTACAGACCCTCTAATTAATTAACAAATTAATAACAAAAGAGGGTGGCCACAGCCCTGCCTCGGGATGCGTGAATGATGCATTCTTGACTCGTCTCGCCCGGAAACTCGCTGCCATAGCACTGCTGCCTCTGTTTTTCACTACCCTGCTCCTCTAAGGACTGCCAAAGTCCAAGGGCATGCTCTCTGGATGTTGGGGAATACCACTGACCAAGTAGAAACACCATCGGCCTAACAGGATGATCACCGGCCGCCTTTTAACCAGTCGGCCACAGATTAATGGCCGGTCGGCACTGTATTTAGCCGATCGGCCAAAGCTTCCTGCAGAACCTGTAATTGACAGCAGCAGAGGGCAAGCAGTGTATGGCATGGAATTTTCAGGCAAATGTATGCATGGCCACACCCCCTATCATGCAATGGACTCAAGGGAGCATGGCCCTCGACCCTCGGGCCACCAATTGCGTATTTCGATGCATGATGGCCGAAGAGTCAAGTATGCATTTCAATGTCAAATGCAATACACACAAAACATACAAGGGGCCCAACCTCAATCATGGTTGATCAAGAGGCGAGGCAATGCGCAACGATGCACATGCGACCTAAGCATGCAACCAAACATACAAACATGCAATGCAACTACATGGCACACACAATGCTAACAACATAACATGCACAACGCATTGAAACATGGCATACACAATGCAGGATGGACTTATACCAATGTGACTGGACCTCAGCCACACTCACATCAGTGGCCAATAAGATGGAAATGAGGCAACTGAAATGCACACAAACATGTCCAATGCATGGACCGATCCTAAGATACAACACGCAACTCCAACTAAGCATGGAAAATGATGAAACATGGCATATGAACACGCAAATTCTGGCACTAAAGTATGATGCTAAACAGCCCCAAAACATGGAAATATGGCACCCGATGCACGAGATGAACCCCGAAACTCAAAACTAGGCATACGCAATGACCTATAGCTATACAAAACATGCATTATTTGATCATGAAGCATGAAGACAGATGCAAGAAAGTCCCAAAACATGCATATTTCCAGTTTATAACAAGTCTAAAAAATGAACACAAATAGGGCTAATCTATCATGCAAAAATGGCCCTAAAAGAGAGATTAAACACAAAGGGACAGAAGCTGGCCCCAAATGGAAAAGAGCCCTTCAACAAAGTTGAAGAGGGGCTCAAAACAAGGCACTTTACAATTTACATCAAGCCACGAAAATAATCACAAATAAGGCCAAACTATCATGCAAGAAGAGGGCCTAAAAGACGGGTAAAGGGACAAGCGGTAGCTTCTAGCCTCAAACAGAGGAGAGCCCTTCAACAATGTTGAAGAGGGGCTCAAAAAAAGATATTTCACAGTTTATGGAAAAGTCCAAAACAGCCCACAAATAAGCCTAAAATACTATGCAAAAATAGGCCTAAAAGAGAGTTTAAACACAAAGGGTGAGGAGGGGACCTCAAACAGAGAAAGACCCTTAGTCAAACATGGAGATGAGCACAAAATATGACTATTTCCAGTTTGGGTCAGAGCCCAAAAATGCAAGCAACAAAGGCTAAGAAAGCATGCAAAATAGTGCTAAAAGAGAGGGAAAAGAGACTTACCCTTGTAGCCTAAGTCTTCAACAACTTTTGATCCAAGAAATGGTGCTCCTAGCCTCTGGAAATCAGCTTCAAAGGGCTGGAATGGAGGGTGGAGGTGTGGTGCTATGAGTGGTAGTGTAAAGGGGGCAAGAGCCTTAGGGTTTGAAGGGTTTGGAAGAGAGATATATGGAGGGGTGTATATATGAATCCCAGTTGGTTTTTCTAACCCTTGAAAATGGAGGTGAAGGGCTTCCTTTATAGAGCCAAGAGACTAAAGCTTCTCTTAGAAGCTTCAAACCAAGAGCAAAGATCCTCCATACACGTGTATGGAGGATCCAGTCTGTGCCCTCCAGCTGGCACAACTGGCATCCACTCAATCTGTAGAATACTCTGGAAGGTCGTCGGCCAGCAAAATTGGTCGGTCGGCTATTTTAAATGGTCGGTCGGCCATCTATTTGGCCGGTCGGATAAATTGATGGCCGGTGGTGGCTGCCAAGGCCAAAAAGTGGCCGGTAGGTGTCCAGATTGAAGCCCCGGAAGTTAGCTTTCCAATGGCGCAAACCTTGCATTAAAATTCCTCCTGTGGAAAACGTTATGCCCATTTTAGTGAAGCCGCGCAGATTCGATCCAACCGGAATGATACCCAACTTCAACCAATCATATCTCCCCCACCCGGACTTGGCTCTAGGAGATTCTTGAGTGCAAAATGAAGCCCCGGAAGTAAGCTTTCCAACGGTGGTAGCCTCATAGCTAAAATCCAAGTATGTAGATGAATAGGCCCGATTCAGCGAGGGCTGCTCGACCCTCTTCTACTCGGATTCATGTCGAACTTCTCCCAAACTAGTTTTCTCCTCTCCTTTCCTCTTTTCTTCAACTCCAAACCCCTAAACAAAGTGTTTTGAAAGATTTTTCAAAGATTTCATCTCTCTTTCATTCATCTCCAACTTGTCCTTGCTCGGTTTACCGAAAAGCGCAACATTTACCGAAATGTGAGCGTCGGAACATCGTAGGAATTTTATTTTCAAAACATTTTGAAAGAGAGGATTTTAAAATCTAAAGTCTTTTGATCAAGATTGTTTTGGTCCAAAAGGGGTATGAAGTTGGGATTTGACTCTCTCATTGCTGACGAATTTGAACCTTTGCCCTACACACCTTTTACCACCAAGTAAACCATCAGTAACGCCCAAGTTTTAAGGGCGGTCAAAAATAGGGTGTCTACAGTTGCCCCTCTTTGACAGAACTCAGAAGTCAAGAAGTGACGTGAGTGAATGTCAAAGCCCAGAGACGACCCATTTTTGACAAGGTCGAAGACTTGGACAAACAAACAAAATACCGATAAATAAATGGTTGTGCCCGCAGGCTGCCTACGTATCCCTTTGCAAGGAATCAAACCAGCGTAGTTCAGGGGCAGGATGCAAATGATATGAAATAAGACTTTGATAATTGGACTTATACGCTACGCGAAGCCGGTTTGTATTCAAAACAATGCAATGTACTAACAAGTATAGGTGAGGTGCGCAAGATAGCACGATAGAATGCATGCAAAATGCAAGTAAGGTGCACAAAATAGTACGACGCAATGCATTGAAAAATGCTACAAGCATTTTCTATGCAAGATGAGAGAGAGCATGTAATGAAATGCACAAGATAGTGCGATGCGCAAGAGAGCGCGAGTGTAAACTGCACAAAATAGTGCGATGCACAAAATAGCGCGAATGAAACAATGTGATGCACAAAACAGTGCGATGCGCAAGAAAGCGCGAAAGTAAATTGCACGAAACAGTGCGATACGGTAAACAGCGCGAGTGTAAATTGCACAAAACAGTGCGATGCGCAAGAAAGCGCGAGTGATTTGAAATGCACAAGACAGTGCGATACGCTAAACCATGCAAGTGATTTGAAATGCACAAGAAAGTGCGATACGCTGAACAGCGCGATTGATTTTGAAATGCACAAGACAGTGCGATACGCTAAACAGCGCGATTGATTTGAAATGCACTAGAAAGTGCGATATGCTAAACAGTGCGATTGATTTTGAAATGCACAAGACAGTGCGATACGCTAAACAGTGCGATTGATTTTGAAATGCACAAGACAGTGCGATACGCTAAACAGCGCGAATGATTTGAAATGCACTAGAAAGTGCGATACGCTAAACAGCGCCGATTGATTTTGAAATGCTCAAGACAGTGCGATTCGCTAAACAACGCGATTGATTTGAAATGCACTAAATAGTGTGATACGCTAAACAGCGTGATTGATATGCAATGCACAAAATAGTGCGAGTGAGATACAACCACAAGATGCACAAGACAGTGCTAGTGAGATGCACAAGACAGTGCGAGTGAATGCATGTTCTATGCAAATAAGGTGCATTTTCTATGCAAGTATGGAAGAGTGCATTTTCTATGCAAAAGATACAAGCATTTTCTATGCAATATTGAAAGCAAATTCTATGCAGAATCGAAAGCAAGCATATTCTATGCATGAATCATAACAATGTGCGGCACGCATGTAACAGAAGTGTATATGAAAGTGTACATTCTATGCAATGGAAGGGCATCAAACACGTACTCTGGTGCCTCTGATTTACCTTTCGGAGGACTTGGCAATACGCTCAGCTCAAAAGGGGACACCCTGTTTATGTTGGCGAGAGATAACATCTGCATGTGAAACCCTCGGGTGTTGCTTGGACTGCCATTCTGACTTGAAGCAGGCTTACACTTGAGGTCGAGATACACTCATACTCCAGAGAAATGACGAGGTCTGAGAAGGTGCACCTGGAATGTAGTCTCGGAATTTGCCGAAGCTGAAACACACTAAGATGCTCCAAATTTTTCTTTTTTCTTTTGCTTTGCAGTCCGGAACCTATATAACTTTAGATAGGTCCTTGTTCTACTGTTCTCACATGACCTGGGTTGAACCTTGCGGTTTATGAAAGAAAGAATCTTGTTTTGCATAAATGTGCAGAATGGCACAGCACTCTGAGCACAAAACGATTTTTTTTTGAAAATGAGAAAAGGGTTCTCAACCGGGTATTGAGCCTACAACTGAACACAGCATACTATGACTCAATAAAAGGTACACGACCTAAACACATCGATTAACACCCGAAAAAGACTCAAAACAAAAGTTGAGGTAAACAAAACAAAAGGCACGACACACAGACGTGTTACAAAGACAAGAGACCTCTCAGTTCGCGAGGAGCCAGTTTCTCCGGGTAGTGTTTCTCGCTCTTTTCTCATTTGTGATTCTCACATCACTCTGGCACTCAATCTCTGTTTTTCTGAAGAAAAAAAAAGCCATTTTCTCACTTTTCTCTCAGCGCACATCTCTCTATTCTTCAATCTCTCATTTTTTGTCCCTCCCCTGGGTGGTTGGTGGATAAACAGAAAGTTGCGGGGTCTTGCCCCTAGCATTCCGCTAGATTCTTCTTCTTGTTCACAACAGTGAGTTTCTTCCACAGAGGGGTTACGCTACAATTGGGTGTGTAGCAAATCTGCAGCTGACATCAATTGACGATGCTCTGCTGGGGAGTTTGGACGTGATCAGATCTGCCCAGATGAGGGAATGGGATATCTCGTCCCATTCTGGTTCGTGCTTCGCACTTGGCTTGATACCTCGTTGCTTGGAAGATGTGAGAGTTTTCTGCCCTTTTGCGGTTAGCTTCAGTGGTGCCTTTTTCCGGCAGGTATGGTGCCTTTCTTGGCAAGCATGTTAATAATGGGGAAAAGACAGAACACCTGACTCAATTGTGCCCCTAGTTCATCATTTTGACCATTTTTTGTTTTGGTTTTCTACTAAAACAATTTTGACCAAAATGAGAGTCAAATTAACATACTTGTTCAATTTTCTGATTTAAAATCATGCAAGTCCGGCTATGAGCACTGAAAATTTTCCTTTTTTGGATCCAAGAAATGGTCCAGTTTTGAAAAAAAATGGAATACTTTTCGAGAAAATCAGTCAACCTCTATAAAAATTCTCAAAAACTATTTTTGCAAACGGCCAATGCTCAACAAGCACGAAACCTACTCTTGAGATGCACAACCTCAGATCCGAAGGAAAATTGCTCCTTGCTTGAAGAGAGCTGCACAGCAACGGAAAGTTGCCCCTTGTTTGAATGGCACCACGACACACTGTATGGCAACAGAAAGTTACCCCTTGTTTGGATAGCATCGCAGCGCATTGTAATCAGTCCTCAGAGTGACGATGACAACCGAACTCTCGGATGCAGAGAAGGCAAAGATGATCAAAACCATTACATGGACATAGTTGATTTTAAAGTGTTTTACGGCTGGACTTCAGAATGAAGTTTCCTACGTATCCCAAAGATGGGAATCAAGCCTTACGTAGTTCGGGGTTAAGGTATACTCGGGTATTTAACCTCTCCTTTTGTGCTCTAACTTTTACCAAGGCCTCCCTTTGCAGGTTTTCAACCTTTCGAGCTATGTTCTTCAATTCTTTTCATTTCTTTTCTTCTTTTTTCTTTTTCATCTTTTTTTTTTCTTTTCTTTTTTTCTTTACTTTTTTATTTTCTTTATTTTCATTTTTTTGTATTTTTATTTTTTTTCTTTTCTTTTTTTTCTTCTTTTTCTTGCTCTAACTTTTGTCTGGGTCGCCCTTCCGGGTTTTCGGCCCAGCGAGCCTCTCAAGGGTAAAAGTGTAGCTTTGTCCATGTTGAATGGTTTGAGATCCTGAAGTCATCTGAATCCAGGAGAACGGCTATTGTTCGCTGACGATGCAGGAGTCCATCCAATGGAGGCTGAATTTGCCCCTAGTGTTGTGGATCGGAACTCTGTTTTTCTTCAGCAATACTTTCTTCTTTCCTCCCTCTGGGATTTGGCATTCTTGCCGATCTTCATTGATTTGTGGAATGATCCATCTTCGGCTCTTCGAGCACAATCTGGCATCTTTTGCCCCTGGTTCGAGGGGTGCTTCTGATCTAGCTTTGCAAGCTTCTTTTGATGACATTTGATCTTCTTGATATGACTTCCCTGCCCCTAATTCATGGGCTGCTTCAAATCAGGCCACACAGGCCTCACATTGTGGTTGATCGTTGAACCTTCTGAATCCAAGTTTAAGGTTTGAAAATGAGGGGTCGAGTCTCGAGGCTGAGAGCGATCCTAGGCTGCACAATCTCAAGAGCGATTCCACACAGGTCTTCTCAGGATCGTGCAAAACATTTTTTTTTTAAATCTTTTAAGAGGGCGACTAGTCACTCGCGCTGAAGACAGTGTGGGACCAATCTGGATCAAGCCAGGATCCTTCTCAATACTCACATTAACAAGCATGATCTCGATCATTAAAGGCTTAGCATGCCTCTCTTTCTCTCAAATGATCAAATTTTTGCAAAATCTGACGAATTTCTTCCTCTTTGTTTTCAACACAATGTTCAAAAGGTTTTGAAAAACTTAAGTCAATGCAATGAGTTTGAGGCACAGAAAAGTAGGCGAAAAGTACAGCCATTTCAGTCAAACTTTCTGGCACAACTGGCACAAGGCAGAAGCAAGCACAAAATCATGAAAAACCACTGCTGTTTCATTTAAATCTGTTAGCACAACTGGCTCCACGGCAGAAACAGACTCAAAAGAAAGTAAAAAGACAAACACAAAACAAGGAAGTGATGTTCGAGGTAACACCCCCGGAATCACCCAACTTCAACGTGGCAGGACTGACTCGATACAACAAGACAGACCTGACCGACACAGTACAAAAGGACTGACCATATACAAAACAACAAAACTGACCAATACCCAAGTCAGAAAGTACAAAAACTAATGTTCGCACATTGCTCAAAACTGTGCGTGCCATACGCCACATCTGAAGTAAACTGAGCACCGCCCGCAGGTGGTTCATCCCCCGATCGCACTACATTATCCCCCAGGTTCACTGATCCAATGACGATAGACTTTGTTGAGTTGGTGCGACAATGACCTTATTGTCAATCAGATCTTGTATTTCGTGGCGAAGACGGAAACAATTATCAGTGACATAGCTGATTTGCTGATGAAAGGCACAGTACTTGGTCGGATCATGGGAGGGAGGACGTCTATCTGGCAGTGGTCGCAGCTCCAGGGGTTTCAGATCTCCCTCTCTAATCAGGACCCTCAAGGCCACTGATAAAGACATGTACAGTGGTACGAACACCCTCTGGCCTCAAGGTGGGTGTTTTGAGGTTTGTGGAGTTTTGCTGGATGCACCAGCAAAGGGATTGGTAGGCGCTGCCTGGGTTTGCTGATCTCTTCCAAGCACGGGATTAGAGCTGAAAGGGACATTCTTGGTGCAACGACCCTTCTCCCGACTTGCTCCTTGATTTGAACTGCTCTCTTTCTGAGTGGCGAAAGTGTCATCCACAGTTTTTGCAACAATTGCGAGTACTTGCTGTTTGTTCAACCCTTCGGCTTTCAAAGCCTCAATATCCCACTGAAGGTGTTCATAGGGACCAATGCCTGTCCCTACCTTGTTCTTACCACTTGCCTCCACTTTGCTAAGAGATTGGCCTTCTCCCAATGCAGCCCGTCCCAAGGTTAGGGAGCCCTTTGATATGAACTCCCTGGTATGTGATGCGGTTGACGAGGGAGCCAAAACTCCAAAGGCCAGATCCACCACAGTTCTCTGAAGATCTTCGATCATCCTCATCAGCTCAGAAGTAGTGGGTTCATGGGTTTGAGATGATTGGGGTTCAGATGCACCCATCATACATAAGTCCAGGCTCTCTGGGATAAACACATTAGGCTTGGGTAGATGGACTGGGGTGATGTATACGTTGGGGTCATAAGGGACGGCTAGTGTATGGATTAGATTGAGATGTGGATGAGGTACATGGTCGTTGGGGTCTGAAGGTGGAGCTATCGTCCGGTTGTCGATGAGATTCTGGATCTCATGACGAAAGCGGTAGCAACGGTCGGTGCCATGACCGCGCTGCTGATGGTACACATAGTACATTGAGGGGTTATGTCTGGCTGGGAGTGGGTTAGGCAAAGGTTGAGGATCGACTTTTAGTGCACTAGTCAGGCTCATATAGAGGGGGGTGAAAGTTCTGCCCTGAGCTCGGGCTGGGCCGGCTGTTTGTAGGCTTGGTTTGGCAAAAGGGTTGGCTATGGCAACTGTATTGATTTCAGTGGATTCGGGAATAGTGCTACTTTTAGCATTGGTACTCCCTGCAATCGCCCTCATTGTTGGTTCACTTATTTTGGGAATGATCCCACTGTTGAACGCATTCTCGACCTGAACCCCCAGTTCATGCAAACTTTTGAAAGTGAATAGCGGAGCGACTATCAACTTTTGTAACATATCATGCTCGAGGTTTCGTACCATCATCTGTACTTGATCCCTCTCAGAAGGGCGATCTGTCATCTGTGCTGCCTTTGCCCTCCACCTCGCAACAAATTCCACAAAAGGCTCTGTTGGGTTCTGGCGGGTCGTTTCAAGCTCTTGCATGGTCATTTCAACTTGGGTATTGTAGGAATACTGATCGACAAAGGCCTCAGCCAATTCTTCCCAGTCTTGCTTCACTTTGTCCTCCAACTTAGTATACCAAGTTGCTGCTACACCCGACAGGGTTCTTCCATACAGAGAGAGTTTCTGTGGCTTGGTCAGATCCATCGGCTTCAGGATATCTAAGAAAAGTCAGATATGTACCATTGGATCTCCAGACCCGTTGAAACGGTCAATATATGGCATTTTGAATCTGTCTGGGAGCCGAACAGCAGCCTCGGTGTGCCCATCCTCAATGTTGGGAATGGAGTTAAGGCCCTGTGCCTTTTGAATTGCTTCTCAAGGTTCGCAATCTTCACTGCAGTCGGATTGAGCTATTTAACATCAAGGGAATAAAGCCTCTCATTAGGCTACACCAGGGGTCTGAGCACCTGAGCATGAGTTAACCTTTCTCGAGGATTCGGACATTGTAACTCTTCAACTGGCGGAAGTGGGTCAAAGTTTGGCTGGGGTCCCAAAGCTGGATGTGAGGAAGATGCCCCAGATGGACGCTGCATTTCAATACTGGTCTCAGCTTGCATGGCAGTTCCCTGATTTAATGCTGCTATCACGGCCACAAATTCTTCCGAACCCTGTGCCATCATGGTCTGTTGAGTCTGAACAAAGGTGATGTGACTGGCGACTGACGGATCAGATGAATCGGTGAGCCCTGACTGGCCTTTCTTTGCCTTGCCTCAGCGAAAGAACACTAGTTGCCCTTGAATTGAATTTCTGACCTAACAAAGTGTATCGGCACTAGTCCAATGTACCCGGGGGATATCGGAGCCTTCTGAAGCTGTGGTTCCAAGACTACCTGGCAAAAGAGAAAATAGATAGCACCTCAGCCTGATTTCACCAAAACAGATATGACTCTTTACTGAATTCTGCCCCAAAGTTCTGCCTGTAAACTGATACCCTCAGGTAAAACTGATTCCCCAAATACTGATCCTGATGCCCACAGGCCTGATATTCAAACTTGCAAACTGATACATGCAATCCTGTAGAGGCCAACTCTAAAGCACATAGCAGATAAGTGAGAGCCAAAACACCCCTATGTTGGGGGAGGGTTTCCCTGTCCTATTTTGTCAGGAGCTAGGGTTTCACTACATACGCAGCGGTTTCAAACAACCTAACATCGGGTAAGCAACCTGTCCTAGTTTGGAATAGTCATTATGGATTTCGATATGCACTAGGTCGAATGGTCGAAAAGGGTGCCCCGGTAAAACCGGGGTTTGTGTTCCCATACTGTCAGAGCCCACAACCAGTCAGCCTTATGGCATGCTTTGACAAAGTCAAGCCTCCAGCAAACCGTTCAGGAATGGCAGATGGCAAACACGGTGTCCCCAGCAGAGTCGCCAGAAACTGTAGACGTCCCCGAACGCCCCGGGAGGATGAGTCTCCCCGTTCTGTTCATATTGGGTTCACTACAGTTCAGGACTCTCAAATTGTCACGGTTCTTAATCTGACCCAAAGAGTCCAAATCCAGCAAATTGTTTTGAGAAAACAGATTTTTTGAAAGAAGTGCCAAACATGGACTGCTTTGCCAGATATAGAGTCGCCACCTAAATATTTTTTATGAGAGAATTTAGGAAACCCTGGCTCGGTGCCAAAGGCCACGTGTCCGTCATCACCAAAGTTGCCTCAGCTCGGGAACTTGGGTACGATTGGGGAAGGTCAGCTATGAGCACCCCCTCTCGCCCGATCAAAGATCGGCCTCTACTAACCGTGATATCCAGTTTTGAAAACGTTATGCGTTCTTATTCCATTTATTAGCCTATAATTACTATGTTATGCGCGTAGCAAATAGGTATAGACCAAATCGCCTAAATTGGAACAAAACATTGCATGTTCGTTTTGAAGATGGTTTGCTACTCGCAAGTAGGCTAAAATGCAGGTTTTGCCACCCTCGAGTGGGCTTTTAGAAAAGATGGTTTTGCCACTATCTAGTGGGCTTAAAACTCACAGTTTTAATGCATTATTCCAATTTAGGTAATTCAACCTCCATCCACAGGCATTCAAGCAATTATATCACATAAGCAGCTAGCCTCATGGTAAACATGCTGTTATGGCAACACTCACACGCATGCGGTATGCTAAAGCATAAATGCTTACCGAGTACTCCAAGCCAAAACAGAAACTAGATAGTAATCATATGCATGATCCTAGTTTAAGATGGCTAATGCAACACATGCGAAATGCAACTAGAAATGGGCTCAGCTATTCTAAACATGGCATGTGAAATGCTACAACTAACACGTATTCAATTTGGAATTGAAACACAATACAGTTAGCATGATGTGCCGAGCCTGGTGCATGCAAGACAAATGTATGAATGCACGCATGCATAGCATAAGGTATGCTAATTTAAATATGCCCTAGTCTACCATCATAAGTGGGTAAATAAAAGGGAAGAAAGACGTGGGGTTGGAAAACATACACACACTCACGCACACTTATTACACAATTGCCCTTGCTCGGAGGGTCCAAAAGAATAATACAGTCCGAATAATGAATCAATTATCCTAGCTAATTAATTATTACAGACCCTCTAATTAATTAACAAATTAATAACAAAAAGGGTGGCCACAGCCCTGCCTCGGGATGCGTGAATGATGCATTCTTGACTCGTCTCGCCCGGAAACTCGCTGCCATAGCACTGCTGCCTCTGTTTTTCACTGCCCTGCTCCTCTGAGGACTGCCAAAGTCCAAGGGCATGCTCTCTGGATGTTGGGGAATACCACCGACCAAGTAGAAACACCATCGGCCTAACAGGATGATCACCGGCCGCCTTTTAACCTGTCGGCCACAGATTAATGGCCGGTCGGCACTGTATTTAGCCGATCGGCCAAAGCTTCCTGCAGAACCTGCAATTGACAGCAGCAGAGGGCAAGCAGTGTATGGCATGGAATTTTCAGGCAAATGTATGCATGGCCACACCCCCTATCATGCAATGGACTCAAGGGAGCATGACCCTCGACCCTCGGGCCACCAATTGCGTATTTCGATGCATGATGGCCGAAGAGTCAAGTATGCATTTCAATGTCAAATGCAATACACACAAAACATACAAGGGGCCCAACCTCAATCATGGTTGATCAAGAGGCGAGGCAATGCGCAATGATGCACATGCGACCTAAGCATGCAACCAAACATACAAACATGCAATGCAACTACATGGCACACACAATGCTAACAACATAACATGCACAACGCATTGAAACATGGCATACACAATGCAGGATGGACTTATACCAATGTGACTGGACCTCAGCCACACTCACATCAGTGGCCAATAAGATGGAAATGAGGCAACTGAAATGCACACAAACATGTCCAATGCATGGACCGATCCTAAGATACAACACGCAACTCCAACTAAGCATGGAAAATGATGAAACATGGCATATGAACACGCAAATTCTGGCACTAAAGTATGATGCTAAACAGCCCCAAAACATGGAAATATGGCACCCGATGCACGAGATGAACCCCGAAACTCAAAACTAGGCATACGCAATGACCTATAGCTATACAGAACATGCATTATTTCATCATGAAGCATGAAGACAGATGCAAGACAGTCCCAAAACATGCATATTTCCAGTTTATAACAAGTCTGAAAAATGAACACAAATAGGGCTAATCTATCATGCAAAAATGGCCCTAAAAGAGAGATTAAACACAAAGGGACAGCAGCTGGCCCCAAATGGCAAAGAGTCCTTCAACAAAGTTGAAGAGGGGCTTAAAAAAAGGCACTTTACAGTTTACATCAAGCCACGAAAATAATCACAAATAAGGCCAAACTATCATGCAAGAAGAGGGCCTAAAAGACGGGTAAAGGGACAAGTGGTAGCTTCTGGCCTCAAATAGAGGAGAGCCCTTCAACAATGTTGAAGAGGGGCTCAAGAAAAGATATTTCACAGTTTATGGAAAAGTCTAAAACAACCCACAAATAAGCCTAAAATACTATGCAAAAATAGGCCTAAAAGAGAGTTTAAACACAAAGGGTGAGGAGGGGACCTCAAACAGAGAAAGACCCTTAACCAAACATGGAGATGAGCACAAAATATGACTATTTCCAATTTGGGTCAGAGCCCAAAAATGCAAGCAACAAAGGCTAAGAAAGCATGCAAAATAGTGCTAAAAGAGAGGGAAAAGAGACTTACCCTTGTAGCCTAAGTCTTCAACAACTTTTGATCCAAGAAATGGTGCTCCTAGCCTCTGGAAATCAGCTTCAAAGGGCTGGAATGGAGGGTAGAGGTGTGGTGCTATGAGTGGTAGTGTAAAGGGGGCAAGAGCCTTAGGGTTTGAAGGGTTTGGAAGAGAGATATATGGAGGGGTGTATATATGAATCCCAGCTGGTTTTTCTAACCCTTGAAAATGGAGGTGAAGGGCTTCCTTTATAGAGCCAAGAGACTAAAGCTTCTCTTAGAAGCTTCAAACCAAGAGCAAAGATCCTCCATACACGTGTATGGAGGATCCAGTCTGTGCTCTCCAGCTGGCACAGCTGGCATCCACTCAATCTGTAGAATATTCTGGAAGGTCGTCGGCCAGCAAAATTGGTCGGTCGACTATTTTAAATGGTCGGTCGGCCATCTATTTGGCCGGTCGGATAAATTGATGGCCGGTGGTGGTTGCCAAGGCCAAAAAGTGGCCGGTAGGTGTCCAGATTGAAGCCCCGGAAGTTAGCTTTCCAATGGTGTAAACCTTGCATTAAAATTCCTCCTGTGGAAAACGTTATGCCCATTCTGGTGAAGCCGCGCAGATTCGATCCAACCGGGATGATACCCAAATTCAACCAGTCATATCTCCCCCACCCGGACTTGGCTCTAGGAGATTCTTGAGTGAAAAATGAAGCCCCGGAAGTAAGATTTCCAACGGTGGTAGCCTCATAGCTAAAATCCAAGTATGTAGATGAATAGGCCCGATTTAGCGAGGGCTGCTCGACCCTCTTCTACCCGGATTCATGCCGAACTTCTCCGAAACTAGTTTTCTCCTCTCCTTTCCTCTTTTCTTCAACTCCAAACCCCTAAACAAAGTGTTTTGAAAGATTTTTCAAAGATTTCATCTCTCTTTCATTCGTCTCCAACTTGTCCTTGCTCGGTTTACCGAAAAGCGCAACATTTACCGAAATGTGAGCGTCGGAACATCGTAGGAATTTTATTTTCAAAACATTTTGAAAGAGAGGATTTTAAAATCTAAAATCTTTTGATCAAGATTGTTTTGGTCCAAAAGGGGTATGAAGTTGGGATTTGACTCTCTCATTGCTGACGAATTTGAACCTTTGCCTTGCACACCTTTTACCACCAAGTAAACCATCAGTAACACCCAAGTCTTAAGGGCGGTCAAAAATGGGGTGTCTACACACTGCCACTATCACCATTGTTTGTAGCAACTGTAGTGACATCATTCGACGATCGACTTGCTTGACTTCTCTATCCGACCGACGATCTGACTTCGACAATCGACCTACTTGCTCAAGCTACTATGGCCCTCATGGCCCTCGTCCTCCTCACAATGCTGTTTCACCGATCTCCGTCGCCGCCCTCCTCTCTCTAGATTTAGATCTTCTCTCTCTCTATGTTTTCATCTATTTCTTCTCTCTCTCTCTCTCTCTCTCTCTCTCTCTATGTTCCTCTCTTTCTCTCTATGTGTTATGTATAAATATATATATATATATATATATATTAGATTTGAACTTTGATTTGTGTATTCGATCTGTGTTGATTTTTTTTTCTTTTTCTTTATTTATGATGATGATGAACAGATAAAAAAAATTTTTTAAAGTGAATAGATATTTTTTTTGGTTTTTCTCTATTTGAACAGATAAATTCAATTTGGACTGATAAAAAAAATTAAACAGATAAAATTTCTACAAATAGAGTTTGAATAAAAAATTTATACGTATAAAAATATTAAACAATTTATATAGATAAAATTTATATAGATAGAAGTTGAATAGAAAATTTGTATAGATAAAAATTTGGACATATATAAAATTTATACAGGAAAAAATGAACAAATAGGCAAAAAAAATTTGAACAGATACATATGAATTTGAACAAATAGTTATTAAAAAGTCAACAGATAAATTAAGGGGAAAAATTGAAATCAAAAAGTCCTTTTAGACTTCTTACTAAATTATTTTACAAAAGATTGATCTCTCACTAATAAAAAAATATCTACTAGACCTATAGACTTAGATAGTTGCTAGAGTGGATTTTCTACTAATTTTCTTTATTTTAAAAGTGTTAATGGTTAATAGAATTTTTCATAGAAACAAGAGGGTCATGGCCCCATAGTCTTTTCTTAATTCTATCCATGTCATTGTTGAAAAATGGTTTGGAAACCATTAATTGTTGAATGAGAAATTGACTCCAAAATGCACCATTTGAGTGGTTTTAAGACAATATTTATTTAATGTAAAATTTGATTTTCTTCAAATAATTTCGTTAATTTTTTGGGTCAAAATTAAACATGATTCGATTCAGAATTTGAATTGTTTTGAAAGAGCAATCATGTCTTCTTTGGTTGTATATTTTCATGGAAAATAGGTGACTCTTTTGAAAAGTCATCATGACCATTCGAAGAGCCACCAATTCATCTATATAAACAAACCCCTATTGCATTCATTTTGGATTGAATTTATCTTGTATTTCTTTTCTTCCGCACTCTCACTACAAGAATTTACACCTTTGGTGACTAAATTTTTAGTCGCCGAAAACTTTTACCGACTAAATTTTTTGGTCACAAAATGTACTAAAATGCCGACTAATTTTTGAGTTGCCAAAAGTACTGGAAAAAAATAAAATATCACCTTTTCAGCGACTAAAAATATTTTGTCGCCAATAACCTTACCTATATCTAGCTACTAAATATTTAGTTGCAAAATTTTTTTTGGTTCTGTAGACACCCCATTTTTGACCGTCCTCAAGACTTAGACGTCACCGTTTGAACACTCGGTGATCATCCATGTTTGTGTTCGTCTTGAGTTCCCGGAGGTCTCGGCCACGCGCCTTACCTCAGGATCTCTCGACTCGACTGTTTTGTGTTTGGTTTTGCACCAAACACTTGTGTTTTGCCTTTGAGGGGCAGGGAATGGCTTGTTGGCCATTCCCACACATCACCGGCCATGGCTTGAGGCCACCGGCAGGGTTTTGTTGCCATCGGCCAAATATTTGGTCGGTCGACATTCTAGATGGTCGGTCGGCCATCTATTTTGGTCAAATTACATTTTTGGCTAGCCGACCACTGTGCATCCACTTTTGCAGATATTTTTATGCCAGCTGTGCTAGCTGGCATACACTTTGCTCCCTTCCATACACGTATGGAGGGATCTCCCTCTTGACTAGCTTACTTGAGAAGCTTTGCAAGAGTGATCTCTATAAGAGGGAGCCTCATCTCCCTCCATTAGGGTTAAAAAAAAAAAAAGCTCCAGAGGTCTGGTTTTTAGTGTTAGAAATGTGTGTCTATTCTATCTCTATACCCCCCCTTTGTGAGTTAGGTGTGTGTTTTGTTCTTACTATTGCACACAAACACCTACCATTACACCTTTCCTTAGTTGCTAAGGCATTAGAGGGTTGATCTTGGACTTTTTGAGCTGGTTTTGATCCAAGAAGAGGTCTGGTCTTGTGATCTTGGAAGTGTTCTTCAAGGGTGAGTGTTCTTGCCCGTTATTCCCCATTTTTGCATAGCTTTTTTGACTATCTTGCAACTGTTTTTAGACTTAGCATATAACATATAAAAGTCTTGTTTTTTCTTGCTATAAATAGTTGTTTAAGAGTGTTTTGTTGTTTGGGGTTGTTTGACCCCTCTTAGGGCTTGTTTGGCTCCCCATTTTGTGCTATTTTGGGTGGGCTCCGGGACCACTTTGTTTGGGCCTCCTCACCACTGAGATCTTGAGGGATTTCAGTGGTGAGGATGGTGGTTTAAGGTCCCAAGAAGGGGAGGGCCACCCCCTCTCCTTGTTGTCCTTGAAAAGGGCCATTTTAAGCCCCATGTGTGAGCACCATTTTTGAATGCATGTTGGTCATGTTTCAGTAGGTATTCGGTAGTATTTTCCATGATTTACCTCTGTTTTTACTTGGTTTAGACATAGCTTGCATGCCTTGCATACATGTCTTGTAATGCCATGGTATAGCCTTAACATGCTTGATGCTTTGAACCTTGTTCTAGCATTGTTTTGGTCTAGCTTTGTGAAGTTTTTGTGCTTTTTTTAACATGCTTGAGTTCTGTTTTTGGTTGTTTTGGTCGACCATGATATGCTTAGTATAGCCACCTTGCATTTTGGTTTGTTAGCCTTGGGTGTGTGAGTGTGGACCATGCTTTACTTGCTTTATTTCAGTAGTTTAGCACCACTTATCATGCCATTTCAGTCCACTTAACATGCTCGCATGCTTGCATTTGATGCTCCTTTGATGCTTTAAGAGGTTGTGTTGTGTGCTCCATGTTTCAGCATTTGTGCATACCTCCATGTATAGATCATTTAGATGCCATCTAAATGGTTTTTGGGGCTTGCCTTAACATGATTTGGGACTGTTTTGTTTCATTTTGATCATTTGCTTCATGTGTCACATGATCATGTTTCAAGCTCTTGGGCTTGTTTTGGGTTTTGGCTTTATTTGCATACCACGTTTATCTTGTTTGCTTGGTTTGGGCACCATTCTTAACATGATTTTCAGAGCTTATAATGCATGCCATTTGCCCATGTTTATCCTCTTTTAAGTGTGCTTAAAAGTTGCTCTTTGGTGCCTAAGTGTTGGACCTTGTATGCATGTATCTTTGTATGCACATTAGCCTTCATTCTTGAGCATGTTGGCCACTGTTTTGGGATTAGTATAGAGCTGCCCAAATTAGTTTGAGTCCATAGTTCGTATGTTGTTGCATGCTCACCTTGTGTGTTGTTGCATATTTGTGTGCTATTGCATGATTGAATGGAGTCACATGTTTGTTTGCATGCTTGAACATCCATGTTGCATCTAGCATGCCTGTTGGTTTGCATTGCCTCATGCCTTGCATGCTTGCTTGCATAGGTCATATGCCTAATGTGCATTGTGCATTACTTGCTTGCATGCTCATTTTGCATACTTAGTTCCATGTCTAGGTTGCATCATTTTGGGCATGCATGCCTTGCCTCTTGAATTGAGTATGATAGAGGTTGGGCCCCATTTGTTTGTTTGGTGTGCATTTCACTTGAAATCAAAGTGCATACTTGGTTTCTTGGGCCATCATGCATTGAAATGCGCGATTGGTGGTCCGAGAACCAAGGACCATACCCCTTTGAGTCATAAACATGATAAGGGATGTGTTGGTGCAAACATTGCTTGAAATACATTGTCATGCCTTGTTTTGCCCTCTGCTCCTATCAAAACAGGTTCCAACAGGAAACTTTGGCCGGTCGACTACACAGAGTGCCGATCGACCAAAAGTCTGTGGCCGATAGCTACACCAATGGTCGACGACCATCCTGACTTGGCTGGTGACGATTTGCCTTGGCCGGTGGTGTTCCACAGTGTCCGAACAGTGCACCTTGGAATTTGTGCAAATTCTAGAGGAGCAGAGCAGGGAAAACAGAGGCAACTTGTGCATGATGGCAGATTTCTGAGCGAAACCGAGCGCGTACGCATTGGACCCTCTTCCCGAGGCGTTTTATTGCTTTCTTTACTTAGTTAATTTGTTAATTAATTAAGCGGCCAGTAATATTTAATTAGCTTGTAGGTTAATTAGTTTGTATATTCTTTTGGTCCCTCCGTGCGAGGGCGAATTTGAATAAGTGTGGGTGCGTGTGTGTACGTCTTCCAACCCCCACTTCTTTCTCCCTTTTACTTACCTGCTTTGATGGTTAGTGTTAGGGAATATTTAATTTAGCATACCTTATGCTATGCATGTGTGCATCATTCATCAGTCTTGCATGCACCAGGCTCGGCGCATCATGCTAACCGCATAGTATCTCAAGTTCCAAACTTGAATACGTGCATTGAGTTGTTGCATTTCACATGTCATCCTTAGATTAGCCGAGCCTATTCTAAATGACATTTTTGTATGCGATGCATTAACCACTTAACATGAACTAGGGTCATGCATGATTGCTAACTAGTTCATTATTTTGGCACAGAGTACGATGCAAGTATTTATGCTTTAGCATCTCGTATGAGTGTGAATGTTAACATGACAGCATGCTTACCATGTGGCTACGTGCTTTTGTGATATTATCGCCTTAATGCCTGTGGGTGAAGGTTGGATTGTCTGAGTTGGAACAACTCGTTGAAATCCGTGTTTTAGCCTACTTGCGAGTAGCAAATTTCAAACCATTTTCCAAACCAACGGATATGCAATGCTTCGTTCCAAATTAGACAATTTAGTCTATACTTTTGTGTTGTGCGCATCACATAGTAAGATTAGCTAATTAATCGGAATAGGAACACATAATGTTTTCAAAATTAGATATCATGGTTAGTAGAGGCCGATCTTCAGATCGGGCGAGCGGGGGTGCTCATAGCTGACCTTCCCCAATCGTACCCAAGTTCCCGAGCCGAGGCAACTTTGGTGATGACGGACACGTGGCCTTAGGCAAACGAGTCAGGGTTTCCTAAATTCCCCTAAAATAAAATATTTAGGTGGCGACTCTGTATCTGGCAAAGCAGTTGTTTGACACTTCTTTCAAAAATTTGTTTTCCAAAACGATTTGCCGGATTTGGACTCTTTGGTGATTTATCAATCTCACATTGCACATTGTGAGATCAGATTAAGAACCGACACAAAATGGAGTCCGAACTGTAGCATGGGGCCCACTGTCGCATCTACAGTTTCTGGCGACTTTGCTGGGGATTAGAGAACTTGACTCGAGCTCATGATATCTTGTTTTGACTACACTTATGTGTTTCTTTGCATTGCATGTGCATTGGTGCGCCTAGGACACCGTGTTGGCCATCTGCTATTCCTGAGCAGTTTGCCGGAGGCTTGCCTTGTCAAGGCATGACCATAAGGCTGACCGGTTGCGGGCTCTGCCAATATGGGAACACAAACCCCGATTTTTACCGGGGCGCCCTTTTGACCATTCGACCTAGTGCATATTCAGAATCCATAGTGACCATTCCAAACTAGGACAGGTTGCATACCCGATTATAGGTTGTGTGAAACCATTGCGTGCGTAGTGAAACCCTAGCTCCTGACAAAATAGGACAGGGAAACCCTACCCCAACATAGGGGTGTTTTGGCTCTCTTTTACTTGCTATGTGCTTTTAGAGTGTATCTCTACAGGAACGCACATATCAGTTTGAAAGTTTGAGTGTCAGGCCTGAGGGCATCAGTATCAGTGTTTTGGGAAATCGGTTATATCTGCGGGTATCAGGTTCAGTTTTTTGGGGCAGTGATTTTGGGGAATAGTGTTCAGTAGTAGAGTACAGTTATTCAGCTATGCCTGTGTCTGTTTCATCTGGGCTGAAATGCTGCTTGTTTTCCCTTTAGGTTCAGAGATTTGGGTTCAGAGATTTGGTGTTCTCCTTCGTTGAGGCAAGGCAGACGTCTGATCCGTCAATCGCGCCGTTGCATTATCACCATTCAGTTCAGCAGACTTATGATGACACAGAGTTCAGAAGAAATCGTGGTTATGGTAGCCGCACTGGACCGAGGAACCATCTTGCGGGATGAGCCCAATATTGAAATACCACATCCGCCTAGGTCGCCCGCTGCGCGCCCGATCTGGGAGCCCCAGTTGTTTCAAGCTCGTGAGCCCACCACGTTTGAATTGATGGGAATGATCGGCGACCTCCAGAGATCTGTGGCTGAACTGGCCTATGGAATGTCGGCTTCACCACTAGCTGCACCATATGCCGGGAATCTCATACCACAAGAGCCCCCGCTACTGGGACGAATTATGATCGAGCTCAGCCAGCTTGAGGCTGTCCCAAGCTATGACAATGACATGCCAACAACAACCGGGTTCCGCTCTGATATAGTAACCCAAACCCTCGATCAGGCTGAGGCTAGAGGTAAGAATAAAGTGGGAACATATGCTGATCCCGTTGAAAAACTGTTGTGGGTAGTCGAGGCTTTGAAAGCCAGGGAGATGAATAAGCAGCAGGTATTCGCAGTCATGACTAAAGCTGTGGATGATGCTTTCCCCACTCCAATCGAGGGCAGTTCAAGCCAGGCGGAAAATCGGGATAGGCCCCGTCATGCCAGAACAGTCCCTTTTGCTCCCAACCCTCTACCAGGAAAAGATCAGAAAGCCAAAGCAGTGTCTGCCGACCTTTTCGCTAGTACGTCTAGCAAGAACCCTCAGACTTCGAAGTATCTGCCTTGAGGACGTAGAGTCTTTCATGCCCTCTACATGCCTTTGTCTAGGGCATTTCAAATTCTGGCTAAAAAGGGGCACCTCAAACCCCTCGAACCTCGACCTCTTCCGAAGAATCTCTCCCTCACACATGATGCTACCTTGTATTGCGCATACCATTAGCAAACTGGTCACAACACCGATAGTTGTTTCCGCCTTCGCCACGAAGTGCAAGATTTGATCAACAATGAGGTCATCTTCCCACCTACCTCAGCAAAGCCTGTTACCACTGCTGTTGGACTTTGAGGATACTGCAAGTATGTGATCAGGGGTTGGACCACCTGCGGACGGCACTCGGTGTATTTCAGATGTGGCGTTTGGCACGTACTGTCAGGAGCATTTGCGAATGCAGTTTTGTAATTTCTAGCTTGGGCGTTGAGTCAGTTCTTTGTTTTGTTTTGGGTCTGTCTCATTGTCTTGAGTCAGTCTTTTTGCTTAAAGGGTCTGTCTTGTTGTGTCGAGTCGGTCCCATTGTATAGAATATCAGGTGATTCCGGGGTTGTTGCCTCGAACACCGTTTTGTTTTGTAATTATCCTTTTGTTTTCTTTTGAGTCTGTCTCTGTTATGGAGCCAGTTACAACTAGGAAATCTTGAATGAAACAACTGCGGCTATCATGTTCTCGTGCTTATTGCTACTTTGAGCTAGTTATGCCAGAGCATTTGAATGAAACAGCGGAGCATCTCACTTACTCTTCTACACCCCGAATTCGTTACATTGACCTAAGTTGTTCAAAACTTTTTTAACATTGTGGTGTTGAAAACGAAGAGGAAGGAATTCCTCGGGATTTGCAAAACTTTGATCAAATTGAGAGAAAGAGAGGCGTGCTAAGCCCTTAATGAATGAAATCATGTTTGTTAACGTGAGTGCTGAGAAGGACCCTAGCTTGATCCAGATTGGTTCCGCACTATCTTCAGCGGGAGCGATTTGTTGCTTTCTTAAAAACTTTCAAAAATGAAATATTTTGCGCAGTCCTGCGAAGACCTGTGTGGAATCGCTCTTGAGATTGTACAGCTTAGGATCGCTTTTAGCCTCAAGACTTGAGCCCTTGATTTCAAACCATGGACCTTAGTTCAGAATGATCAGCGGTCAACTACAACATAAAGCCTGCGTGGCCAAATTTGAAGCAACCCTCGAACAAGAGGCCAAGAAAGTCAGATCAAGAAGATCGGGCCTCATCAGAAGAAGCTTGCAAAGCTAAATCAGAAGCGCCCCTCGAACTAGGGGCAAAAATGTCCAATGTGCTCGAAGATTCGAAGATGGATCTTTCTGTAAATCAGTACAACAGCCACTTTCCTGAATACGGATCGCCTCGAAACCCTAAAACCATTTGGCATGGACTTGTTACACTTTTACCCTTTGAGAGGCTCGCTGGGCTGAAAACCCGGAAGGGCGACCTAGGCAAAAGTTAGAGCAACAGAAAAATACAAAAAGGAAAATGCAAAAAGAAAAGAAGAAAAATGAAGAAAATGAAAAGAAAAGATGAAAAAAAAAGAAATAAAAAGAATTGAAAAGAAAAGAAAAACAAAACTCGCAAGGTTGAAAACCCAGAAAGGGCGGCCTTGGCAAAAGTTAGAGCATAAAAAGTAAGGGTTAATACACGAGTGTACCTTAACCGGAACTACGTAAGGCTTGATTCCCATGTTTGGGATACGTAGGCAACTTCATCCTGAAGTTCAGCCCCCAACGCTTTCATAACGACTGAGTCCATGTAATGGTTTTAAATCATCCTTGATTTCCATGTTTGGGATACGTAGGCAGCTTCGTCCTAAAGTCCAGCACCACGCACTTTCAAAGTGATTGTGTCCATATATTGGTTTTGACCATCGTCGTCTTCTCCATGTCCAAGAGCTCGGTCGTGATCATCACTAATGAGGACTGTTTACAAAATGCTGCAGCGTTATCTAGACAAGGGGCAACTTTCCGTTGCCATGAGTCGCCATTCAAACCAGGGGTAACTTTTCGTTGCCATGTAGCGTCCTTCAAGCAAGGGGCAATCTTCCACTTCCTCCGATCCGAGGTTGCGTATCTCAAGAGTAAGTCCTACGCCCGTCGAGCGATGACCGTTTGCCAAACAAAAAATAGTTTTTGAGAATTTTTACTGAGGTTGACCATTTTCTTGAAAATTATTTCATTTTCCAAAACTGGACCATGTCCTTGGACCCAAAAAAGGAAAATTTTCAGTGCTCATAGCTTGACTTGCATGATTTTCAAATCAAAAATGGCACAAGTATGTTAATCTAACTCTTATAGTGGTCAAAATTGTTTTCGTAGAAACCAAAACAAAAATGGTCAAAATGATGAACTAGGGGCACGGTTGAGTCAGGCCTCCTGTCTTTCCCCCATCGCCAGCATACTTGCCAAGAAGGGCACAACTGAAGCTGTCATTAAAGAGCTGAAAGCTCTCTCAACCTCCGAGCAACGAGGTATCAAACCAAGTGCGAAGCACGAATCAGAACGGATCAAGATACTCCATTCCCTTGTCTGGGGCATCGACCAAACGCCAGTAGAAGAAATAGCCGTGAGCTAACCGTATCGGGTGTGAACCCACAACCTCTTGTTTATCCATCAACCACCCTGGAGAGGGACGAAAAATGAGAGATTGAAGAATAGAGAGATGTGTGATGAGGGAAAGAGTGAGAAAAAAGCTTTTAGAGAAAAACAGAGCTTGAAGGCCGAGTGATGTGAGAACCACAAATAAGAAAGGATGGGAAACATTACCTGAAGAAACTGGCTCCTTGTGATCTAGGAAGTCCCTCGTTTTTATAACGCGTCTGTGTGTCGTGTCTTTTGTTTTGTTTGCCTGAACTCTTGCTTTGAGTCGGTTCCAAGCGTGTCTCGTTGTGTTTAGGTTGTTTACCTTTTTTTTTTGTTATTGAGTCTTTTTCACTGTGTTCAGTCGTAGGCTCAATACCCGGTTGAAAACCCTTTTTCTCAAATCGTTTTGTGCTCAAAGTGCTGTGCCATTCTCCACATTTCTGTAAAACAGGTTTGGTTCTTTTGTAAAACCTCAGGGGTTCAACCCGGGTCACTTGGAAACAGTGAACATGTGGGTTCCGGATTGCATTCGAGTGTGTTTCAGCTTCTGCCGATTCTACCTTTGTATTCCGTCTTTTCAGATTTGAACTGTTTTCACCGTGTGCAGAATGAACTAAGAATACTGTGTTATGGGCTATGAAGTTCAGAATGAGCAGTGTTTAGAATCAGTTGTGAGCTGTGTGGGCTGTATGTAGATTAAACCAAGCACTGTGTTACGAGCCGAGTGGTCAAAATGAGCAGTGGTTTGTTTGAGTTGTTTTGCTGTTGGCTGATCCATTATCTGGTTATTACAATACAAGTGTTTGATTTTTTAGACAGGCGATCAATCTCATTTACATTGAGGTGTAATATGATGCAATGCGATGTAGTGTATGAAATGTATCAATGTAACACTTTTTCAAATAAAAAGGTTGTGTCATTTCATCATCTTTTCAAGTACAAAGTTTTGGAGAAAACAAAAACCTGCCTGAGGCAGTACAAGGTACTCTAGCTACCAGCAAAAGAAAAGCAAAAAAAAAAAAACCGTAAAAATCTAGATCAATGTCAAATGGTCTCAGGCCTAGAGGTCCGTCCTCGTCCTCTTCCTGGACGAAGTGGAGCCCAAGGCTGCCAGGTGATCTGTAAATGGCATGCAGTTTGTTATCTATTGTTATCAGAAAATACAGTGCAAAGCGAAGCTTGAAAACTGCAAGTTCTAAACATACCTCTGCGGGAGTGATGGTGTCGAAATAGCGGCGGAAGAATATGAACGTCTCTCGTGGTCTCCGCACACACCTCACATCGAAGCGTCGGGAGAATGGAACGACAAGAGGGGTCTCCTCGTCAGGCACTGGCGCGGGCCTCGAAAAGTAGGCGTCGACCCACAACTGCAAAGTAAGTATCGGTATGCTCATCAGATAAAGCGGAATACAGAATAAAGCAAAAATCACAGAGCCGTGTATTGTGCAGTGTATTGTGCAGAGTGTACAGTGTGTGCAATATACAGTCAGTGAAAAGTAGGGTATATGCGTGCCATGTGTGCAGTATACAGTTAGTGTGAAGAAGACCGCAGTGTGTGCAGTGTACAGAGTACAGGTAATGAAAGGCAGAAATGTAAAACAGAGAAAGAGGTGTACTTCCCAAGCTCGCCAGTAGCCCCCGAGCAACTGTCCGCTGCCACGGGAAGCTGAGCTCATGAATCCGTACAGCGTGGCCAAACCGGCGCCACCCCAGTCGTAGCGCAAGATCTGCATGACGTCCACAAGCGCACTCAACAAACAGAGGCGCATGGTATTCGCTCGGTCGGAGAAAATGGTCGTCCCTAGCAGAAACATGAGGAAGTCGCATGCGTACTGCTCCACCTTCTCCTGAGTCATCGGAGCCCCCTCAGCCAAGGTCGGCTGAACTCTAAAGTGGCTCTCGAACCATGAGTATCTAACAAACCCTGCCCGAGTGAGAGGCGGCTGAGTGTCGAGCAAGTACAACTGGGCAGCGTCCCACTCATCCTTGTCGGTGTCAAAGGAGATCGGATCACCCCCTACCCCGATACCGGTGAGCATCGAGAAGTCATAGGGAATCATCATCATGTCTCCCGAGACCGAGAAGTGGAATGAGTCGGTGGTGTCCCACCACCTCTCCACCAGAGCGGCAAGAAGAGGCCAGCTCGCAGTAAGTCGAGAAAGTCCTCTGCAGAAGGCGCCGAAGCCGGCCTGGTCTACAATGTGGCGGACCGCATCTGGCAGCTCCATATACCAATCTCTGGCGGCAACGTTCCCATACCCCCGAAAGGCATGAGAATCTCCCTGTATTCGAAAGCAAACAGTTGCGAAGCAATATAAAATGTACAGTTTTGAAAAGCATTCAGAATTGGTGACAATACAGTGTGTGTGCACGTTCTCAAGTAAACAAACATCGGGCGCCGGTGTGCTTACAATAAACTACAACATGTGACGTGTCAGCATGTTTGAGTGGTCCAGTACAGATACAGCGTGTGTGCATGTTTTCAAGTTCAAACAGTTATCGGGTACTGCTGTGCTTGCAGTGTACTACAGTGTATGATGTGTCAGTGTGTTTGAGTGGTTCAGGGCAAATACAGTATGTGTGTGCATGTTCTAATTCAAACAGATATCAAGTGCAAGTGTGTTCATAGTCAACTACAGCATACAATGTATTGGTGTATCCGGGCTAAGCAGTTAAAGAACAGAATCAACTATGGCAGTTAAATGTTCTACATTACGGAAAATGAAACGGGAAAGAATATACCTCGGAAGTGCCATATGATAGATGTGACTTCGGCTCGCGCAGGAGAAGCTCTGGAGGCACTGTCCTGTCAAAACTCCAGAACTGGCGAAGTTTGTCGGGAGGCAGTATGTGAATCATCGGCCAGTAGGTCACCGGGTCGAACGGGCGAACACTCAGAGGCAAAAGCTCGGCCTCGGGATCCATCTCATGCTCCGGGGGAGTCCTGCCCTATGGAAGATCGTCTGCCATCTCAGAGAGAGTGTGAAAATGGCCAAAAATGTGAAAACCGGGCTAGAATGCGAAAAGTCAACGGAAAGTCAACCCCGAGAGGGTGGAAAATGGTCGGAAAAGCTAGAATGTGGAAAAGGCACGAAGATCAAGAGGAACTCGGGGGAAACAAACCCCAAGTGGCAGAAATTAAGAAAAAGACACCAAAACGAAGTTTCGTTTAGTTCAAAACGTCTGAAACGACGAGGTATTCGCGAATCGAACGATGAAAAAGTGTTGAAAACACAAGAAAATGGAGAAATGAAGGAAGGAAAATGATCTAGAGAGAGAGGGCGAGAGTTTTCGACCAAGAACAAGTGAAGAAAATAGGGCTAGAGGCCCTATTTCCAAAAGACCAAACTGCCCCGATTCAGGCATGTTTGGCCGGTCGGCCACACTGTTGGCCAATCGGCCAAATATTTGGCCGGTAAACTTTTTTGATGGCTGGTGGACAGCTGGTGACCTCCACTGATGGCCGGTGAACCTCCTACAACCTTGTTTGGGTCAGAGGTATGGTTTGGGGCCTTCATTGCTCAAAACAGTGCAAGAAAGTGCATCTCCGAAGCTCAGCCGGTCTCCGTTTTGACCTTAGACCGCGTCTTCTGTGCATGGCACTCGAATACGGGTGTAGTGTATCCTTTTTGTATCCTTTTGTCTCTTTCAAGATTCGATAGTTGCCCCCACATGCATTGCTTGCATTTGCATACCTTACTTGCATTGTTTTGCATTTTAAATCACCTGGTCTGGCAAGACCTTAAACACGCACGGTCTGGCGAGACCTTGAACACGCTCGATCTAGGAGACCTTAAATCCTCTAAAGGTGCCAGACCTTTGATTTTTGCATGCATACAAAGGTCATAACGCGCACAACTTGCATTGATGTGCACTGCTCACATGCATTATCATGCATTTCAAGCGACACGCATCGTCGCACATTCGAGTTCACATGCATTTCAAAAACCGCGCGTTGTCACGCATTTCAAGATCATCTGCATTGTCATGCATCTCAAAAGCCGCACATTGTCGTGCGTTTCAAAATCATGCAACAACATGCATCATTTGCATTTTAAAAACAAAAACACAAAAAAAAAAACAACATGCATTATCATGCATTTTCCTTTCATCATGCATTGTCATACATTCAAGAAAACAACAAAAACAACATGCATCATTTGCATTTCAAAAACAAAAACAAAAAAAAAACATGCATTATCATGCATTTTCCCTTCATCATGCATTGTCATGCATTCAAGAAAACAACAAAAACAACATGCATCATTTGCATTTCAAAAACCAAAAACACAAAAAAAAACATGTATTATCATGCATTTTCCTTTCATCATGCATTGTCATGCATTCAAGAAAACAACAAAAACAACATGCATCATTTGACCGGAACCTCCTTGGGAGGCGCAACAGTTGGCTGACAAAACAGACAGAAGGCCGTCAACTCTAGCCCTGGTCATGTGCCAGCTCACCTACATACATAATATAAACTGTGAGCGAAAGCTAGTGAATAATAAGAGAGTAAAGGGTCTCAATGAATGAGTTCGTACAAATTTAGAAATCATAATTCAGCTCATATCAAAATCATAGTTTGTCCAGATCATATACAGACAGAAATCATAAGTCATGATTAAGTTTACGTGATACATCCATTAGCATTAACAGAACGTATACACGTGAGGTTACGAATAACCAGTTCCATAAAGGAACCTCCGGATCTGGGTAACAGAACAGAACAGAAGCTGAGCCCCCGTGACAGGGCCTCCGGTACGGGTAACAGAGTGCAGACAGAAATAAGTTCCGTAAAGGAACCTCCGATACCGGGTAACAGCTAACAGATATCACATGATGCAAAGGATGTCACGAATACATATCAGAAATTGAACAATCATTCATTGTACAGAACATATCATTTTGGAAAACATATCTTGTTTTATCACACAAAAAGCAGATATAGTTTGAACATAACTTTACTAAATTATTACTCATAGTTGGCCTTGAAACAGACAGACGGAGCAGATTGATCACACAACGTGCGGCACATGACCTACATAACACATAACGAACACACACTTGAAACACACATTCTAATTGCACAAAACTTACATCGTTGGTTCTTAGTGTGTTTCTAACCTTAAATCCTCACTATAGAGTCTTAAACATGGCCTAGGAATGCCTAGGATGGAATGAGGATGCAAATATGCCTTAGAAAATATTTTTCAAAACTTGCTAAAAACAGGGGTCTCGCTCGAGCGGTCTGTAAAAATGCAAAAGTACTGGTTGTTGAAATTTTACGCTTGATACCCGCTCGATGCTCGCTCGAGCTTAAGACACAGCCCTTTGCTCGAGCGTAGGTCTCGTCGCTCGAGCGTGCGTCTGCGTGCACCAAAAACCTAAGAGCTTCCAATTTACGCTCGAGCCACCATTCCTTCGCTCGAGCAGAGCTCTGAACAAACGATGGTCGCTCGAGCGAGGAAGCCAAATTCTGAAATTTCCAGATTTGCCTCCCAAGCTCAAACCAAGCATTCAACACCTCTAAACTCGATCTCTTGGGCCTATTTTCTGGAAGACACTTGTAAACTCGTAGAATAAGATGCTTCAAAGATCAATTTGTAAAATCAAAGCCCAAAGGTGAGTCAATTAAACACAATTTCAAATAAAATGTCAAGAACATAACTTAAATGTAACATGCATGAATTCTCATGACTTCTAATGCTCCAAAACATGATCCAAAACAAGATTAAGCTCAAGAATAGGATGAATTCATGGGCTATAACAAAAATGTGGACATGCATGTGGAAATCCTCATGAAGCAACTTCAAAACTCAACAATATGAACATGCATGCATGATACAAGCTTCAATTCAACAATCTTAACCAATTCTAGACTTTAAACTCTAAACTTCTATGAACCATGCAATATATGACTTAATTTAACAATCAAGAAGTTGATTCTCCTACCTTATGCCTTGAATTCAAGAATAGAAGCTCAAAATGCAATCTACTCTTCAATCTTCTACGTCTCCAAGCCAAATTCTTGATGAAATCAAACTATCTCCTATCTCTCTCTCTCTAGTCGGTTTATTGCCCTTAAAATGGCTGAAGAAAAGCTGTGTCAAAAGTGTATGAAGTGAAGAGGGGTTAGCCTAGGTCATTCCACTAGATGGCAAACTTGTAGATAAGTCCAATTTTTGTAATTTAGCTTATTTAATCCAATTTAATCATACCAAATCAAATTTCAACTAAATTTACCATAAAATCACATTAATTCTAATTAACAAAAAACACTAATCAGTTTCAGATTCGGCCGCCGATAAGGCCCTCAATTTGCAATTTAAAACATAAAACAGGAACAGATTATTTTATGGCAAATAGATAAAAACACTAAGATAATGCAATACATATGCAATTTAATTCCGGATTCCTTCTAAACTACTATTAGGCAGAATTAAGCATGGCTTAGCATTAATCAGAGGTCGGGGTTATTACAGAGTCTTACCCTCCGAGCCTCGGAACTTTTTGTGCTTTGACTCGGTTTGCGAACTAAGTCTTGTTTTCTCTTCCCAGAGGGAGGGAGAGGTCTTGTAGACCATCTCTCAGTGGTCGTAGACTACTTTTCGTGGTCATAGGCCACTGTTTTCGTTTGGAGACTAGTGTCCGATTTTTGGAGCCGTCGGCCGTACGCCTCGGTTCGGGACCGCTTAACATTCTCCGTTTGGCACGGTTTTTGGAACACACCTTGTTTTCTCTGTCTAGAGGGACACTGTGGTCTGGGGGACCACTTTTGTGGTCGTACGCCACTTTCTGTGCTCAACAGCCAATTTTCAGGGCACCCAGCCGCGCGCTTTGCCCCTCGAACTCTCATTTTGCATCCGTGTTGGTTCATTTTTGGCATGAACCTTGTTTTCCTTGTTTGGGAGGTGGTACAAGGGTGGGAGACCACCTTTTCTCCTTGGAGACCACTTTCTCCCCGCCAGCCGATTTTCTTGTCGGGAAGCTGGCTTTCTTGGTCTTTGGGCCACATTTACTGGTCTCCCACCACACCACTAACTTGCTTTCAAAGTGGAGACCACCATTTGCCTTGGCCGACCAGTTTTTATCTGGGAGACCACTTGCCCTGGTCGGCTGACCAAGTAAAGTGGTTGGCCGAGCACCTTTTCTGGTCGGCCAGCTTCCTCCTGTTTTGTCTGTCTAAGTGCATGCCAGCTGTGCCAGCTGGAAGGCACAGACTGGATCCTCCATACACGTGTATGGAGGATTTGCAACCAAGTTTTTAGCTTCTTGGAGAAGCTTTGGCTTTGAAACTCTATAAGAGAGGCCCTCCCTCTCCTTATACCAGGTTGAAAAAATGCTCTAAGGCAAAGCTTATATCTCTCTCTTTGTCTCTATATTTTAGGCTTAGAAAGTTCTTTGTTCTTGGCCTATTGCACACCACCTCATAACCATACACCTCCACCATTGTTACTGAGTTGCTGGATGGTTTTGAGAGGTCTCAAAAGTTGGGTTTTGGTTCAGAAAAGTTGCTGATTTTGCTAAGCTTCAAGGGTAACTCCTTTTCCATCTTTTTAAGCATTGTTTTGATCCTTCTCTTACCCACATTTTCATGCTTATTTGAGCTTTGTTGTCAACTGAAAAAAGCTTCGTATTTAAGTGTTTTTCATGTTTGTTTAAGGCTCTTTTGGTGTTGAGGGTCATCTACCCTCTTGCATGCTCTATTTAGCCTTGTTTTGTGCCATGCCATAAGGCATTCGAGCTAGTCTTTACTTGGCCTTCCTACCACTGAAATCCAGTGGATTTTTAGTAGTGAGAATGTGGCTTTGAGGGCCTAAATCAGAGAGGGGTGACCCTCTCTCTTTTTGTCTTGTTTACTAGCATTTTTGGCCTACCAAAGGAGCATATGTTCATACCATTTGGAGGCCTAGTTCAGGCACTTTTTGGTGACTTCTAGGACCTTCCTAGGCTCTGACCATGGCTGGTTTGGTCCCCTTTTGCTTGCTTCTTGCATGTGTAGAGTAATCCCTTTCATGGCTTATCAAAGGAGCATGTCATTCTTGCATGTATTGGTCTTGTTTCAGTGGGTTTTTGGCCATCATTTGGCATTCCATGACTCTATTTTTACTTGGTTTGGTAGTCCTTCACATGCTTCATATACTTGTAGTGTAACTCATGTTCACTAGCTCACAATGCATATTGTTTTGGCCCTCTATTCTAGCATATTTTGGCCACACTTCAAACTGATTTTGTTCATATTTTGGGCTGCCTTAGCTCTATCTTGAGGCCTCTTGGTCGAAAAATGCTAGCCATGCATACTTGTTGTGTAATAGCATTGACTAGCTTTGAGTTTGGAGGTCCCTTGCATGCTTAACTTGAGCTATTTACATGTTTTGGCATCATTGGGCATGATATTTCAGAGCTTATAGGGGTGCTACACTTCCATATTTTCCATCCTTTAAGTGCTCTTTAGAGTTGTGCATTTATGCCCTATTTGCGAGCCATTACATGAGCTTCACTTTTGTGCCTTTCAAGCCATCATCCCAACCCATTTTGCTAATATTTTGGGCCTGCATAGGGTCTGTTTGGGGTTGGTTTCATCATGTGAGCATCGCTTTGCATGTCTATAGTGTAATGCACTTCATTAGTTTCAATGCTTGAGCCATTCAACATGCGTTGTGTGATTTGTTTGCATGATTCGGAGTCATTTTGGAGTCATGTTATATGCCATTTCAGAGTTGGAATATATGCCATTGGCCCTGTTTGGTAGGGCTTATTTCTAGCTTATTTCAATTTTTAGCTTAATTTAAGCTATTTTGATGTGTTTGGTTCAGCTTAACAATATAACTTATAGCTTTTTGTAAGTCAAAAATCAACTTATTCTTTGAGTGGGGCAGGAGAAGCTTAATTTATAAGTCAAAAATCAACTTATGTTCACAATTATAAGCTATAAGCTGTTAAGGTATAAGCTATAATCACTTTCCCATAGCTCTACCAAACGGGGCCATTGTACTCCATGTTTAGTCCTTTCAATGCATGTGCAAAGTTGTGTTTTTGTGCCTTAGGCTCGGGGTCATTGTATTGTGCGTGCTGGTATGAGTTTTGGAGCTTTGTTTTCATCATCTATGGCCACTGATTTGGGTGTGACTGAGGCCCATCCATTTTGGTTTAAGTCCATTTTGCATCGAGCATGCCATTGTAGTTCATAGCAATGAGTGCCATGTTGTCGCATGATTGATCACTGCATTGTGTGTGCCTTGTTCATCTCATTGTGTATGTTAGTTTCCATGTGCATTGCGTATGCTAGTGTCATGAGCATTGTGCATGCCATGTAGTTTTAGCATTGTGTATGCTAGGTGCATGTTCGCATGTTTATCCTTTGCACGTTTGCATGCCTAAGTGGTATTACATTAGGATTGCCTGCTAAAGTTGTATCGGTCCATGCCATGTTTGTTGCATTGTGTTTGGGATAAGAGTTATCCCAAACACGAGAAACGAGGGACGTTTCATACTCGAAGTGATGAAACGTGCCTTGATTCCTGGTCGCCGACACTCTTGACTACACATGATGGAGTTTAGGCATTTATGTGTTCATATGTGCATTCATTCTATATTCAGTTGTGCAATTCGATTCCTCGGCCATCATGCATCGAGATGCGTGATTGGTGGTCCGCAGATCGAGACCTACACTCCCTTGAGCTTGTACAATGATGAGGAGAGTGGTCGTGCACACATATGTTGAAAATACCTTGCCATGCCTCTCTCTTGCTCCTTATTGCAGAAAACCAAGAACCAGAGGCAGAAACTGGTCGGCCGACCAACTTTTCTGGCAGGCCGACCACCCCTTTTGGTTTCTCCTACAAAAGGTGGTCGGTAGGTGGCCTCCAAGGCCAATAGTTGGTCGGCAGCCTTCCCACAGATTCCCAGGGTGGAGTTTCAGCCTTTTGGAGCTTTGTGCAAATTTCTAAAATCAATTGCAAACAAAGGCAAGTCGGGGCATCGTGATGGATTTCCCGACAAGGCGACTCGAGCATGCATGCATCCTTTATCATTCAAGGCAGAGCTGAGGCAGTCCACATTCATGTAGCTTGCATGCTAGTTTAATTGCTTACTTAGTCAGTTTGTTAATTAATTAGAGTTGTGTAATAATTAGCTGTAATTTTTTATTCATTTTGGTTGTGTAATAACTAGCTTAATTAGATTGGCTTAGATTAGCTAGTTGGTGTTGTATTATTTATTCAGACCCTCCGTCGAGAGGGCCAACTGTTGTAATAAGTATGCATGTATGGGATGCATGTCTTCCAACCCTACGTCTTCTTCTTTTTATTTACCAGCTTATGATGGTTAGTTTTAGGGCATGTTTCAATTAGCATCCTTATGCTCGCATGATTGCATCCATTCATCTGTCTTGCATGCACTGGGCTCGGCGCATCATACTAACTGCATTGTATTTCAATTCCAAGTTGAATACATGTTATCTGTAACATCTCATATGCCATTTTAGAATAGCTGAGCCTATCTCAGTTGCATCATGCATGTGTTGCATTAGGCATCTCAGCATAAGTTAGGATTCATGCATGATTTCTAATTAGCTTCTTTCTTTAGCTCGGAGTACTCGGTAAGTGTTTATGCTTTAGCATCCTTGCATGTGTGTGAGTGACTGCCATGATAGCATGCTTGCCATGAGGCTAACTGCTTATGTGATATACCTGCTTGAATGTCTGTGGGTGAAGGTTGGATTATTTAAATTGGAACAATTCATCGATTGCGAGTTTTAAAGCCCACTTGAGAGCGGCAAATCACCATGTTTTCTAAGCCCACTTGAGGGTGGCAAAATCCGCATTTTAGACTACTTGCGAGTAGCAAATCGCTTTCAAAAACAAACATGAGATGCTTTGTTCAAACTTAGACGATCCAGTCTATACTTATATGGTGTGCGCATCACGTAGCAATTCTAGGCTAATAAACCGGAATAAGAGCACGTATGTTTTCAAAAACAAGATATCATGTTTAGTAATGGCCGATCTTTGATTGGGCGAACGGGGTTACTCATTACATGACCTTCCCCAATCGTACCCAAGTTCCCAAGCCGAGGCAACTTTGGTGATGACGGACACGTGGCCTTAGACACGAGTCAGGGTTTCCTAAATTCCCCCAAAATAAAATATTTAGGTGGCGACTCTGTATCTGGGTGTTTGGCACTTTTTTCTAAAAAATCAGTTTTTCTAAACGATTTGCCGGATTTGGACTCTTTGGTGATTTATCAATCTCGTATTGCACTTTGCGAGATCAGATTAAGAACCGTGACATTGAGTCCGAACTGTAGTGAGCCCAATGAACAAAACAGGATTTTTCCCGAGACGTTTGGGGACGTCTACACAACCCAATCACAAAAATAGGTTTTAAGGACCATAATACCGGTTTAATCACAAACGTACAATCAAGTCATTAATCAACTTCTCTAATTCACAATACCAATCCAATGTTAAAAATTTCATCAAGTGTGATTTTGTCTTTAATAAATCAACATGATTCATCATTTAAATCTCTAATTTCATAACATGTTTAACCCACAATGAAAACCCTTTTTTGGCAAAGGAGTAAATTATTTGAAATTTTGGCTTCACTTCCCTCTTTACATAAACAAGCTAAACTACTACTCAAGATCAATCCAACAACAATAATTTCCCAATTTATAACCTCACACAACCCATCTTGAAACCCCCTTTCATGCTTTTCAAAAAAATCCATAACATTATGATTTTTATGCAATAGAACATACCACATATCCATCTATAGCAGAAGTATTGAAAAGAGACCATGGAAATCCCTACTTTAAGAGAGAACAGAAGAAAGAGCCCAAAACCGACCTCGCCGAAAAACGATCTCCACCAGTCAAGACGAAACGCTCGACACGCTCATCATTTTGGTATAAGGAACTAGTATCAAAACTCTATAGATTTCTTGAGATCAAGGAAGATGTAAATGTTTGTGAGTTTGAGTAAAGAGAGATGAGAGAAAAAGAAAGAAATATTGTATAGAGAGAGAGAGGTATATCAAAAAATGAGAGAAAAATGAGCAAAAACTCAATACATAGTTGTTTTGCACAAAAAATAAGGTTGAAACACGCTTCGCCGCACGTGCGGCGCACCTCCCCGCACATGCGGAGTGGCCTCTCCCACACGTGCAGCTCTTATCCCCGCACGTGCGGCTCCCCCTACACCCCCACTAGCGCACCTGCTTTTATAGCAGTGTGCACACAGGCCACCTCCCAGCATCCCGCACAAGCGGCCTAGTCCCCCGCACGTGCTGCCCCTCTCACGCACATGCGGCCCTAGCCCCCAGCTCGAAAAAAAAAAATTCAGCTTCACCTCCGACACCTCGGAGCCGACCCCGCACCTTCCGGAACGAGTGAAAACTCTGATTCAAAACAACCACAGCAGAAAATATTTAAGAGAGAAATTTGCAACAACAACTACTTACCCGGCACAACTTGAAAGAAACGGGATGACTTTTCGAACCGGTAATCAAAACTTGTGTAATTAATTTTGCAGAAAAAACTCTTAGTATAGATGCCATGATACATACCGGAGCCAGTAAATCATCTATTGAACAGCACATAGTTCCACCAGGATAGAGTACCACTTTAACAACCCCAGCTTTAGTCAGCATAGCCGACGGCACTAAACAGACATATACGCATTGCATCAATGAAGCATAGATTAGTTTTCATCACATAGGTTCTTGAACTCAACATATGTGATGACCGGGTCTTTCCTTCTTCCTTCTCTCCTCTTTCCTTTCCTTTCGCCTCGTCTTTCTTTTATTCTTCTTTGGGCTTGAAACATTTGGAGATTTTTTTAAAATAAAATCCTTGTCCTTGTGGTGTTCAGTGTTAGATCTCAATTGTTCCGGGAGGTGCGGAGCATTGGGCCACACGTGCGAAAGAGGGGTCCCACGTGTGGGAGGTGAAACCGCACATGCGGATTTCAGGGGAAGTTGGGCCTTGCACACTGCAATATATGCAGGTGCGTGAGTGAGGTGCGGGAAGTGCCGCACGTACGGGAGTCATAGCAGCACATGCGGGAGTGCACGCTCTACACGTGCGGGGATGGGCGCCGCACATGCGGTCAGCCTGGGTCCGAAAATCTGCATTTTTGTATCACTTTGGCCGAGTTGTATCTCATCTTGGGACTTTCCTCTCTCACTCTAAAGACCATTTTCTCTCCTCCTTCTCTCTAGAAACCTTAACCAAAACATTTAAACACCTTGATTCCTTGCAATCCCTTGGGTTTAGATCATCATCCTCATCCTCTCATCTTGAAGATCAAGCTTGGGGCTCTTCTTGGTGTAGTGGAAGTTGAAGGATCCTCCTTTGGGGCTAGGGTTTCATCTCCCTCTTCATCAATCTTTGAGGTAGGGACATTCTTGAGTTATATATACAAGTTTTGCTATATTGTTGATGATTTTAAAGGATTTTCTTAAAGTTTTGTGTTAATTCTACATTTTGATTAAAAGGGTAGAGAGGTTTAAATGTGAGTTTCTAAAACTCAATCCATATTACTCCTTGAGGATTGTTCATTTATAAACCTAAGAAAATGTGATTTTAAGTGGGTTTAACCAAAGAAATGTGAAGTGTTTTGTCTTGATAAAAAAACCCTAGAATTTGGGAATTTTGGGAAATAAGGAATTACTTATAAAAATCCTTATCATTTTGTGTCAAAAGGATGAATGAGAGTAAATCTCATAGCATGTTTGGTAAAAATGGAAATCTATTTGATGTATGGGACATAAGATGTTATTGTAACATATTGTTAAATGCTTGAACATGTGTTGTTGGAAAATAGTGAATGGTGATGTATCATGGAATGTGAAAGTTGTGAAGTATTGGAAATTATGATGAGAACATCACATATTGCCTTGAAGAGACCCACTTGTAGTGAATTGTGTATAGTGAGAGTTTGTCGTTACTATGAATTGATGGCATGTGGCAATGTGGTGAAATAACATTGCAAAAGAAGAAATGAGAAATGAAATTTATTGATCATGTTGTAGAGATATTGATGATGGAAGAAATGTTATGAGATCTTAATTATTGCATCGCATTCCCATTTGATTTATTATCATTAGTGCGTATGAAATGATTTATTATCATTATTGCACATTCTCATCATGTTTATTTTGAGAAGGATTATATTGAAATGAAAACTAATGGAAACGTGTTTATGGGATAAATACGGTGGTAAATCCGGAAAGGGGGTGTAGATGATTTGATAAGTTGGCCTGAGTGTCCATGGTGAAAGACCAGAAACCTGCACGGATAGGTGTCGAGCGTTCCGGTTAGCACCGGTAAAAATGACAATTTGGTAGTGCTTGTAGAGTCTACTTGCAGACACCAGCCTAAGGATTACCAGCGTCGTATTTACCGTCCATATTGTTTTAAATTGGAAGTTTTGAGATGTGTTGAGACTACATGTCCTATTAAAAAATGGAAACCTTCAAAGGAGCATGAAATGAATTTTCTTTAAAAGAGCATGGCATGGCATGGACATTTGCATTTTTATTAAGAATTACATAACTATATATACTTTGTGAGAATTCTCTACTGGGCTTTATGCTCACCCCTATGGGATTTGGTGCAGGTAAAGATGTAGTGATTCCGCCAATCTGAGGGTGTAGATATTTTGTGAAGAGTGAATAGCTCTCATATTTTGTTGTAAATTTTGTAAAGCCAAGGGCTAAACGTGTATGGGTCCGAGAGACCATTTTTGTGTAGCCGGGCTATTGCCTTGGAAGATGTAAGCCCTTAAGGGCATTATATTGTTTTGAGATTATGTGCTTCACATGCTGTAGATTCATGAGCTTTCTTACTAATGAATGTATAATTTGCATGTGAAACCTTTGTAATATCTTGTTATTTAATCATGAAAAGATGAAGGAGTTGTTATCCTTATTGAATGGAGGGTCATAAATGTGGTTTGGTTATGTTGAGTTATTTCGGGGCGTTACAACATATAGAATGGTTCCCTTTACCTCAAGTTTGGATTGGAAATACTCGGCAAAATCATCCTTTCATCTTAGGACTTAACTTCATACTTAGTCTACAAGGCGGCATGTTTATCAGCCAAAATAACATCAATTTTTTCAAACGCACTGTACATACACCCACAGCCTATGCCCTTAGCACCATTGCCCATTCATCAGAGTTGCATGCGAAGCGTGGTGGTTCCATAGGAGTAGAATCTATCCCCGCTAGTTATTTATTTCCCAGTATAAACATTTTTCCTGAGCTAACCCAAAAGTATATACCAAATGAAGATATAACAAATACTTCTTTAGAAAATTTAGACATAGAAGATTTAGAATTGGAAATCATAGAAGAATTTAAATTCGAAGAAAAAGATAACTATTGGAATTTAGAAGATTTTCAACAAGTTGTTAACCTAGAATTAATTTTTGCAAAAATAGGAAAACTGAAGAAAAAACCAGTATACAAAAGAACAGAAAATGATTTAAATGAAATAATAAGATTAACTGAAACAACAGAAACTCTAGGAGAACAGTCGATGAAATACTGGGAGAGAAATAAAGTTTTAGCCAGATTAGATATAAAGAATAAAGATTATAGGATTACATCAGCACAAATAGATCACATGCTAGCAGATATAGAAGAATTTAGAACACAGATTAAGGAGTTATTAGATTTAGGAGTAATTCAACCTAGTAATAGCCCACATAGGAGTGCCGCATTTATGGTTAGAAATCATGCAGAAATAAAAAGAGGAAAAGCTAGAATGGTCATAAATTATAAAAGACTATATGACAATACAGAAGATGATAAATATAATATACCAGATAAAGATCAGCTTATAAATAGAATACATACAGCAAAAATATTTAGTAAATTTGATTGCAAGTCAGGATTTTGGCAAATCAAAATGGAAAAGGAAAGCATGCCCTGGACAGCCTTTTGTTGCCCACAAGGACATTACAAATGGCTAGCCATGCCTTTTGGACTAAAAAATGCACCTTCCATATTTCAGCGTAAGATGGATAGTATGTTTAATAAATATAGTTTTATATTGGTATATATAGATGACATATTAGTATTCAGCCCAGATAAAAATAGTTACATAGATCATTTATATATAGTATTAGAAGAATTTATAAATAATGGAATAATAATTAGTAAGAAAAAGATGGCATTAAATAAACCTCCTATAGAATTTTTAGGAATGGAGTTAGGAGATGGAAAAATTAGGTTACAACCTCACATAGTTAAGAAAATTTTAGATTATCCAGATAAATTAGAAGATACAAAACAACTTCAATCATTTTTAGGAATTTTAAATTATGCACGAATATACATTCCTAACCTTAGTAAAATAATAGGACCCCTATATAGTAAAACCACACCTACAGAGCAAAAATATTTTAACCAACAAGATATAGCCTTAGTAAGAAAAATTAAAGACATTTGCAGAAATTTACCCAACCTACAGCTTCCTTTACAATCAGAGCATATAGTTGTAGAGATAGATGCAAGCCAATTAGGATGGGGAATAGTTTTATTAGCTAAACCCAGTAAATATGATAGTAAAAATAAAGAGCGCATTTGCTGATATAGCCCTGGAAAATTTAAAGACAAAGATACAACTATGACAGCTTAGACTTCGAAATATTAGGTATAGTATATGCAATAAATAAATATTGGCTATTTTTACACAAGCCGTTTACAATTAGAACAGACTATGAAACTATAGTTAGATTTCATAATAAACTTAATGAGCGTAAACTTAGTACCAAAAGATGGCCAAAATTCTTAGACTGTATAGTAGGACAAGGATATAAAGTAGAATTTGAACATATCAAAGGATGTGATAATAAATTAATAGATTGGCTAAGTAGGAAAATTTATTTAGAAAAAGAAAATAACCAGTTTAATTTTTGTGGAGACAATGCAGAATAACAAAACAATGAACTTTGGGGGATTTGCTCTTCCCATTTATGAAGGCAAAAACAAATTCAAACCATTAACAGGAATCGAGCTAGACCTAGTCCAACAGTGTCTTTAGATAACCTTTGGAACAACCTTAATCACCCAACTAAACGTTTGTCAGCCTTAAACTCACTCAGTATATATTTTTCAAAAATCCAGAATAAACCTTTGTCTCAAAGCTTTTCTTTCTATGTAGTAGCCAAAGGAACCAAGCCTGGTATTTACCATGATTGGGTAGTAGTTGAACCTTTAGTTAAAAAATTTTCCGTACCTCAGTTTAAAAGATTTTATGATTTCGAGTCAGCCAGTACATATGCCCGCAGACAAATAGGAACCAGTTACTTTATCAACCAAATAGCTAAAGATTATCTAGACACATTAAGCAAGATGCAGTCAACTATTCTTGCTAGTAGTGGAGTTCCAGTTAGCCAGATAACAGGATGCAGTAGTTCTAACCCTCAGCCAGATTCTCAAAATCCTCTCCAAATGTACAGACATTGCGAAGGCCTTACTAGAAATTTTAAGAAAATTATGGATAAAGGCAAAAAGGTCAGTGAAGAGCTACACCAGCTCCGAGATGAAGAAAAACAATTGAGAGCAACCATTCAAACCCTAACTAGTCAGCTTAAAAAATTAACTCCAGAAAAAACACCTACTCCCTCTCTTGACCTAGAAACCAGAAAGCTTACCAGTGAGGAACTTGAACAATTGAGTGCTAGAATGTATTTCTTCAGGCATTCTATCATTCAATCTTTTTGTGAGAAAAGCCGAGAAATAAAAGACCTTAAACCATATATATACACCATAGCCGAAGATAGCAGAAATAATGAGCTAATTACTATACAGCAGTTTCTTCAGGACCTCTCCATAGCACGAGTTCAATGCCCTAGTATGGCATATCAATGGACTTATCTCCACGAGGATGAAGAACAACCCTGTTTGCAAGAAGAGAGATGTATGGATAGGCCAGAATATTTTGGAAGATGTCAATGTAATTTAGATTTCAGCATCTGCCTTTGCCAGATAAATCTAGCAACTTTTGAGCCACTGGAGATAGAGATTAAAGGCAAAACGCGTTATCTAACAGCCTCGCAATTGTTAGATTACAGTTTTATTTCCAGAATAATTTTTTCAGATCCAGATTAGACAGATAATTTTGGAAATAAACTTGCTCATTCAGTGCTTCGTGTAATGAAAGAGCATCATCCTTTTGTAAAAGCATTAATTGATAGCAAGCTACCATAATGGAAGGGAATAATGTGCATTCCAGCTAAGCATAAAATGTACCTTAGAGGAACTTCAACATTCCCAGGATACCCAGGACTTCTTAATCGCAGACCTTGGCCATGCTGAAAGTTTTCACTCAGAGATTAGCTTAATAAGTGGAGAAAGTTTGGCAATAATCCTCTATTAGTGTATAATGGAAATTATGGTCACCTAGTTTGTGAAGATAGAAATCAGAAGATATATTGTAACTTAGCTATCCCAGGTTACCCCTTCAGCAAAGAGGCGTTCGTCGATGAAAACCAGTATCCCAACTATCAACATAGGGTCTCTCATGAGACACCTATAATGGGAGAAGGAGATAACCAATGGGAAAATGAAAATGAACCAGATATGGGGGACGAGTTTTACGACCAACTCTCAGTAGTAGATCTTGACGATCTCTCAGATATAATGTATGGGTAAAAAAAAAAAAAAATTGGGTGAGTTAGTGGTCTACCACTATTTTGAAATTGGGCTGAGAATTATTTAATTAATTCTACAATTATGCTAATAAATCTTCAAGTTGTTGTATAGCTAGCTTTAAGGCTTCTTGTTTTATAGTTATCTGTCTATTTATTTGAGTGATTTTCAAACTATAATTTTCTAGGGATCTACTGGAGGCTAATGATAACAGAAATTGATATCTTAATTTTTGATCTTCTAATTCTTGTATAAGCTCAGTACTGGATCTGATTTTAATTCTAAACTCTTCTTCTAAAGGCATAAAATTTTGAATTTAAAGTTCTTTTATGAAAAACATTTCCTTGATATTTCTACTCACGTTGCTCTCCTTATATTCTAAAATTCTTTTTCTTTGGTAAAACTACTTTTAGGCAATGTTTGCTTTCATTACATGTACTCCCACCTTGAAGCTAAGCCTCGTTCAACATAATATATTTTTATTTTCTATTTCTTAATTTTCCCTTTCTGCCTACAATTTGCCCTTAAATGCCTAACCACGGCTCCCACGGGCTCTTCAGCTAAGGTCACTCAGTAATAAAATAGAAAACAATCAGATATTATGAAGGTTCAAAGCATGTAATATTAATGAGCAAGCAAGCATTCCATAAACTTAGTTTTTCCAAAAAGAAAATCAATTTTTAGAACAAAAGGGTTGCCCTTTTGAAATATCTAAGGAAAAAGAGAGAATACTCACACTTCATATTAATATGAAATATACTTACAAAGATTATATTACAGACGTTGAGATTCTGAAAGACTTGGGACACTTAGAATTTTTTGAGAGTCGGAGGAGATTTTTACAGGGAAGAGTGGAGGAAAATTTTTCATTGCCTCTTCTGTTGGCATGAATGTCAATTTATACAATACAAAAGGAGGTTAAAAACAAAACTCAAAACCTAGACTTAATGCCTTACGTTTCAACTTTTCCTAAAAGTCTAAGACCTATTTAAGCCTAGACATAGGCTTTTTCAAAACTTTCTTTAAGTAATAAAGACAAAGACTATGCATACAATTATATGCCTATTTTGACCAACTTTCTACGCAGATAAAAACAAGTAAAGGGTTTGGATAATGATGTCGGGTACTGCTTTGGGCCCCATTGCACATCATTCAATCTTCCCTTTTAGATAAAATTTTGACACTATAATTTATTACAAGACACGTGTCGGGATTTTCACAGCTTTTCTTTAATAGAGTAGGGTAGGGCTCATCTACTCTATTAAAGTAGTGAGTGAAGGAAGAGGCTTACTACTGACAGACGCAAATAATTACAGACATAAATATTTACAATAACTATTGTCGTTTTTTGGCGTGCTTTTCTCTGATTATTGAAGAGAGGCTTTATCTTTTACAAATTTTGTCTTTTTCTTCTGAGATGCAAATAATTGATGTAGACGCTTGGATGATGAATCTTCAAGGTGGATCCATTGTAGAAGATTTGCAAAATTTTAAAGAGTCAAAAATTTACAAGGAACTATAATACTTCCAAAATATTATATGAGTCTAATTATGTGAAGTGCACCTTTTTTTTTTTTTTACCAATACATTCTGTGATGACTTGGATTTTAGTTCACATTGGATTGATATAAAGTGGTGCCCGCCACCTTAAAACTTGGATGGTTGTCAGACTCTTGATATTGATGTGTTGGCAAGTGAACTTTAAATATTATAATTGAGGACCCTTGGGTGATGTTTGGAACCTTGATTGAAGCCTTAACAAGGTATTTAGGTAAGATTAGATAAAAAGCCCCAAGTTTGAGTTTGAGTTTTTGACTAACCTTCACTCTTTTGCCCTTTTCTCCTTCCATACTTTGAATTTGAATGTGAGGCTGGAACCATTGGAAAGCTTGTTTCCGGGGCTTCAATTTGGACACAAGAACGACCTAAAACGGAGTCCGAATGAGAAAGTTACACATGTTCGAATTTTTAGTTTTTGTGTTGGAAGCATTCTCGCTCGATCGAGACTTTCTTCGCTCGAGCGAATAGTGCGTCTTTCAGAAAACCTGAGAGCTTCTTTTCCATGCTCGAGCCAAGCTTCCTTCGCTCGAGTGACCAAGTCACTAACAGACATTATAAAGTGACATTTTGGCCTAAAAACATTACTTTTGCATCCTCTCTTCTTCTCTCCTCCTCCATGTCCAAAAACCTAGCCCCCAAAACTTTGATTTCATCCATTCTTACCAACAAATCCACCATGGATCTTGCATCAAGGTTGAAGAACAAGCAAGGATGAAGACTTTGACCGATTATTTTGGGGATTTCATTGAAGTTTGAAGATGGGTCTTCACCCTTAGCTTCCAATCTTGAGGTAGGGATCCTAGTTCTTCTTCAATGCTTGCATTAATAGATAGATTTGTGGTATTTTGATTATATAAATGCAAAATCTACATTTTGAGCACATAGAGTTATATCATAGAAATTAGGGATTTAGGGTTTGAAGAGTTGGAGTTGGAGTTTTATTGTTGGGTTTAGATTATGGATTATGAACCCTAGGTGTATAATCAATGTGAAAATTGGAATAAAAATTAGTGGTTTGAGAAGTTTGAATTTTTCTTGAAAATCTTAATTTTTCTTGAAAACCCTAAGTTGATTTATGATGATAATTAATGATTATGCCCAAGTTGAAAGTAGAATCATGAAATTGAGGTATTGAATTATATTTATATAAGTTTAATTGAATTTTGGAAGTGTTTGAAAATTATGTCAAAAATTTGCGATTGAACCCTTATTATGGATATTGTAAATCATGCTATGATATGAAATGAAATTTGGGGAAAAGGATTAGTTAATGATATGGATGACATGAGCCTTGGGATGAAATGATGAAATGAAAACTTAAGAGTTTACCTTGAATTATGATGTATTATATTAGTGGTGTTGAGTTGAAACATGTTGAATAGTTTGATTATGTTGAATTGTGATGATTATGTTGAATTGTGTTGATTATGTTGAAGTGTGTTGGCTATGTTGAATTGTGTTGAATCATGTTGAGTTGTGTTGTGTTGTGTTGGGGTTGTGTTGAGTTTGGGTTGTGTTGTGTTGTGTTGTGTTGGGATTGTGTTGAGCTTGGGTTATGTTGTATTGAGTTGTGTTGAGTTTGGGTTGAGTTGTGTTGAGTGGTGTTGTGTTGGTACTCGCGTGGGGAGTTGAAAAATAATTTTTTTCGGTACCCATGACCATCCATATAATAGCCAGTAAATGTGGGGGATGATTTTAAAAAAGAAATTAAAGAAAAAGGTTTTTGGGGGCCCACGTCCCGCCGTATAGTAGCCGGCAAATGTGGGGGTGGTTTGAATTAAAGGTGCCCAATTGCCCTGTCTAGGCTTATCGCTGGATGAATGTGGAAAAATGTTTTTAGATGTCCACACAGTCCCGCCGTATAGTAGCCGGCTAAAGTGGAAAACTGATTTTTGGGTGTCCACACAGTCCTACCGTATGGTAGCCGACAAAAGTGGAAAAATGGATGGTTTTCGAAAATTTTTTGGGTGCCCACATCCCGTTGTATAGTAGCCGGCAAATGTGGGCGATGGTTAAAAAAAAAAAGTTAAAAAAAATGGTTTTTGGGAGTTCACTTCCCGCCATATAGTAGCCGGCGAAAGGTGGAAAGTGTTATGAATTGAGTGCCCGCTATCCCGCCGTAGTAAGTCGGGAAAAGATGGATTGTGTTGAAATGTGTATTGACAAATGTGTTGAGTTGACGATGTTATTTGTGAATTGTGATGAATCTGTGAAATTGCAAATTGACGTATAATTTGGTATAAAGAGGAAACGTACATAGACATTATTTATAAAAAATGGAACTCAAAAATGGGTAAGGGGATTATGGATTGGTTATGGTGAACTTAATGAATTAGTTATGGCAATAAAAGTAAATTATAAGTGTTATTCTGTAAATAAAGGAGAGGTTGAATTGAAAAAGGGTTTATTAATCTTATGTTGTCTTGAAATGAAATTTAAGAGTGTAAATAATGAAGTGAATTGAGCATAGGAGAATTGTTAGTAAATTAAGAAGGGAACTTGAACTTGAAGTAATGGAGTTCTAATTAAATATAATGAGAAGAAAAGAAAAGTGAAAGAAAAAGAGGAATATTAAAAGTAGAAATTAAATGAGAACTATTTTGGGAATTGGTTAATAACTTTTAAATGATGTTGTTTCTCAAATATGTTTGTTTCACAAGGATCTATGGTTATCTAATGTTATGGGATAATTTTTAATGGTTGAAGGTTTTTCTTAAAGCATTTAAACGATTTTGAGAAAAAGGTACTTTACTTATGATATTTTTAAATTATAAAATGTCACCCTACTATATGGTATCACCTTGCATGCATGATCATTTCCATCTATATGTTAGCTATTGCTGTGGAACTATGAGATTCCTACTGGGCATTAGTGCTCACCCCTTGTTGTTTTATCTTTTTACAAGAAGAAAATTTGGATTCATAGTTGAAGAGTTACAAAGTCCATGAGTCTATTTGTGTGTAATTTCGTTGTGGGTGTAAAGGAAGTAATTGTTGTATATTGATATTTGTATTTATTTACTTGTAGCTTCAAAGTAGAAGAGTGGCATGTATTGTTGTTATTATTGTATTCATTGAGAGAGAGAGAGAACATGTATTATTGTATTTCTATTACTCAAGGGTAATAGATATTTTAAAAAATAAAAATAAAAAAGACCTAAATTTACAGGCTTTGGTAATGTTTTTCGAGTAATTAAAATTCGGGGCGTGACAACTTGGTATCAGAGCTAACCGGGTTGGAATACCTAGAGCTCGTGGAGAGTGGTTTTTACCACAATAGGTTGGTTTCGCTTGGTGAGGATGGTTGCATATAGAAGTAGGAGGTGTAGGACATTATATGTTGCATGGCGTGAGCATGGGTTAAGCTTCACGGATAATGCTTGTGGTCGGCTAACTTGCTTTGAGATCTCATTGGAAGACGCGTCTGATCAATGTGGTTTCTAATGGGAGTTCCTTGGAAGTTCCAAGACAAGTGGTCATCCTTGTAGACTTGACTTGATTATGTGGTTTGTTGCCTAAAATTTGTTTATGTGCTGTGTGATTATGTGTTAGGTTGGTTTCTTGATTTAGTAGGAAGAGTAACTGTCTCAAGAAAGGGTTAGAGTTCGGTCGATGGATGTTTGATATCGTTGTTGAGATAATGAGCGCTGTAGGGGAAATATTAAATTGCAGTGAGGGAGACGTTAGGCAGTGGTGGAAATGTGTGTTGGCTTATGAGCTTTAAATTGAATGAAGGTGTTTGTGGCACATGGAAGGTGAGAGTTGTATGGTTTACAAGGAGTATAGTTAAGGTGAGGTGAGATCTTAGAATGGTATGAGGTTAGTTTGAAGTTACATAGAATGTCGTGAGGGATTTGGGATGAGGTGAGAATTGTGTTTTGTGATGATGAGGGTAGCATTGGTGAAGTGTTACCATAGGCTAGTAGTTATATATGAAGGGGGTTTGTGGTATTTAAAGAATTGAGTGACACGATTAAGGTTTGTATAGAGTTCATGAGTATGAAAGACACTTAACCGTTAAACGCTAGAAGTAGTTCTTGAGAAGGAGTGTGGGTTGTAATTACTGTAATCGGCGTTGTGCGATTAGTGACTTCTTTTGTGTGGCTCAAAATAAGTGATGCTATATTGGCACAAGAATGATGAGGCTATTGGGAAAGGTGCTAATGCAACGCATATATGAAAAGTCTAGTGAGATTCTAGAAACGGGTAGAAGGGTGTAAGAAGCTTCATCTCGGGGTAGACGGTGTAAGGTAACTTGTAAGTGTTAGTAATTGTATGGTTGGCCGATTAGTGACTTCCGAGTTTAGGAGCAAAGTGTTATGAAATTCTTGACTCTGTTCGTATGAGGATAAAAGATGATGATGATTACGATGATTATGAATTGTGAGATGTGAATGATGTATGTATCAACATTTGAGCCGTAAGGGTGGCTAATTAGTCATTTGTTTTTTTTTTTTGGTGAGATTAGAGGAGTTGAGTATAATGAAGTGAATTGAGTATAGGAGAATTGTTAGTAAATTAAGAAGGGAACTTGAACTTGAAGTAATGGAGTTCAAATTAAATATAATGAGAAGAAAATAAAAATGAAAGAAAAAGAGGAATATTAAAAATAGAAATTAAATGAGAACTATTTTGGGAATCGGTTAATAAATTTTAAATGATGTTGTTTCTCAAATATGTTTGTTTCACAAGGATCTATGGTTATCTAATGTTAAAGGATAATTTTTAATGGTTGAAGGTTTTTCTTAAAGCATTTAAACGATTTTGAGAAAAAGGTACTTTACTTATAATATTTTGAAATTATAAAATGTCACCCTACTATTTGGTATCACCTTGCATGCATGATCATTTCCATCTGTATGTTAGCTATTGTTGTGGAACTATGAGATTCCTACTGAGCATTAGTGCTCACCCCTTGTTGTTTTATCTTTTTACAGGAAGAAAATTTGGATTCATAGTTGAAGAGTTACAAAGTCGATGAGTATGTTTGTATGTAATTTCGTTGTGGGTGTGAAGAAAGCAATTATTGTATATTGATATTTGTATTTATTTACTTGTAGCTTCACAGTAGAAGAGTGGCATGTATTGTTGTTATTGTATTTATTGAGAGAAAGAGAGAGAACATATATTATTGTATTTCTATTACTCAAGAGTAATAGATATTTCAAAAAAATAAAAATAAAAAAAGACCTAAATTTGCAGGCTTTGGTAATGTTTTTCGAGTAATTAAAATTCGGGGCGTGACACATTCTATCTGAGAGATCGTCAAGATCTGCTGCTGAGAGTTGGTCGTAAAACTCGTCCCCCATATCTGGTTCATTTTCATTTTCCCATTGGTTATCTCATTCTCCCATTATAGGTGTCTCATGAAAGACGCTATACTGATAGTTGGGATACTGGTTTTCATCGACGAACGTCTCTTTGCTGAAGGGGTAACCTGGGATAGCTAAGTTACAATATATCTTCTGATTTCTATCTTCACAAACTAGGTGACCATAATTTCCATTATACGCTAATAGAGGATTATTGCCAAACTTTCTCCACTTATTAAGCTGATCTCTGAGTGAAAACTTTCTGCATGGCCAAGGTCTGCGATTGAGAAGTAATGTCGAAATTCCTCTAAGGTACATTTTATGCTTAGCTGGAATGCGCCTTATTCCCTTTCATTCTGGTAGCTTTCTATCAATTAATGCTTCTACAAAAGGATGATTCTCTTTCATTACACAAAGAACTGAATGAGCAAGTTTATTTCCAAAATTATCTGTCTAATTTGGATCTGGAAAAATTATTTTGGAAACAAAACGTAATCTAACAATTGCGAGGCTATTAGATAACGCGTTTTGCCTTTAATCTTTATCTCCAGTGGCTCAAAAGTTGCTAGATTTATCTGGCAAAGGCAGATGCTGAAATCTAAATTACATTGACATCTTCCAAAATATTCTGGCCTATCCATACATCTCTCTTCTTGCAAACAGGGTTGTTCTTCATCCTTGTAGAGATAAGTCCATTGATATGCCATACCAGGGCATTGAACTCCTGCTATGGAGAGGTCCTGAAGAAACTGTTGTATAGTGATTAGCTCATTATTTCTACTATCTTCGGCTAGGGTGTATATATATGGTTTAAGGTATTCTATTTCTCGGCTTTTCTCACAAAAAGATTGAATGATAGAATGCCTGAAGAAATACATTCTAGCACTCAATTGTTCAAATTCTTCACTGGTAAGCTGTCTAGTTTCTAGGTCAAGAGAGGGAGTAGGTGTTTTTTTGGAGTTAATTTTTTAAGCTGACTAGTTAGGGTTCGAATGGTTTCTCTCAATTGTTTTTTTTCGTCTCGGAGCTGGTCTAGCTCTTCACTGACCTTTTTGCCTTTATCCATAATTTTCTTGAAATTTCTAGTAAGGCCTTCACAATGTCTACACATTTGAAGAGGATTTTGAGAATCTGGCTGAGGGTTAGAACTACTGCATCCTGTTATCTGGCTAGCTGGAACTCCACTACTAGCAAGAATAGTTGACCGCATCTTGCTTAATGTGTCCAGATAATCTTTAGCTATTTTGATGATAAAGTAACTGGTTCCTATTTGTCTTCAGGCATATGTACTGGCAGACTTGAAATCATAAAATCCTTTAAATTGAGGTACGGAAAATTTTTTAACTAAAGGTTCAACTTCTACCCAATCATGGTAAATACCAGGCTTGGTTCCTTTGGCTACTACATAGAAAGAAAAGCTTTTAGACAAAGGTTTATTCTGGATTTTTGAAAAATATATACTAAGAGAGTTTAAGGCTGACAAACGTTTAGTTGGGTGATCAAGGTTGTTCCAAAGGTTATCTAAAAGACACTGTTGGACTGGGTCTAGCTCGATTCCTGTTAATGGTTTGAATTTATTTCTGTCTTCATAAATGGGAAGAGCAAATCCCCCAAAGTTCATTGTTTTGCTGTTCTCCATTGTCTGCACAAAAATTAAACTGGTTATTTTCTTTTTCTAAATAAATTTTCCTACTTAGCCAATCTGTTAATTTATTATCACACCCTTTGATATGTTCAAATTCTACTTTATATCTGTAATAACCCTCACGCTATCCTAACCATACTCATATGCATTCATGTGATTCTGTCTTGTAAGCTTGCGTTTCAAGTCTTGTCCTTGTTCGTTTAAGTGTTTTAGCATGTTGTGTACCTTGCTTGGTGTGAGTTTAGCCGAGGTCGTCTTCCGTCTAGGATTACCTTGGAACCACTTTGTTTGACCTCCACCTTCGCCCTGACATATTGGCCGAGATGTCATCATCTAGGCCGAGGTGTTCATCACCAAGGCCAAGGTGTGAATCATCTAGGCCGAGATGTTACCTTTGCACCTAAGTGATCTTGTCCCGGAGAGGTATGACCTAGACCGAGGTGTGGCACATCTAGGCCAAGGTGTGGCACAGCTTAGTCAAGTGTTGTCCTTCCTAGCCGAGGTCATTGTTCCCTACTTGCCGATGTCTTGTTCCTAGCCGAGATCATTACTCGCCAGAGTGCCCATGCTGTCTTGCTTGTTGAACACACTTTGTCATAGTTTTGCCTTGTTGCTCAGCCACCTTTCTGTATAGCACCAACCAGCCGCTGCCACGTGCCTCTGTAGAGGGTTAAGTCAGCCAGCAGACTTAGAAATGTATCATTTGCTATATGTCTTTGCTTGTGAGGAGAGAGAAGCTCTAGAAGAAGAAGAAGAAGTTTAGAGTGAGAGAGTGAGTCTCGAGCTTGATTCCTAGAGATCAAACCATTAGATTCGCGTATTGAGGTTAGATTCTTGATCTACTCTTGTCATTCTTATTGATCATCTAGCTGCATTGCATGATCGAACCCGTTTTGCATGTCATGCATCGATTTAAAGTTGGTTTTAGAAAGAGAAAATGGTGTTCGTGTGTTCTTGAAAGAAAGGTCTTGTTTGATCTGGAAGTTTGCATTAAGTTTCGTGTTTTTGTGTTTGTTCTCACTAGATCCTTGAATATGGGCACCCAGGTCCATGTTTTTGAACTCATAGCATGAAATCCCAAATCTTTGTAATAGCAAATCACGATCTTTGCATCCATCTCCCTCGTGTTCTTGTTCTTCATGTCCATCATGTTCTTCAAAAAAGGGAAACCCAGATTTTCCCGACTTCATTCCTTTGAATGTGGCCATCGAGGTCACACCTCGGCCAGGGGATGTGGAACCTTGGCCTAGACCTGGTAGTTGCCCAGCGTGTTTTCCCGAGATCATCTGCATGCATGTGAAACTTGTTTGAAAGTGCATTCAATAGACTTTGCCATGTGTTTGTAGGGTTTGGACTTGCCTCGACCCCGACGTTTGAAGAACTAAGTGAGTGGTATTTTTAATAAAGCTATGTTATAATGCTTTGATAAAAGTCTTGTTTTGCTTCGTTTTGAAAAGTATTTGTAAGCATGGATGGTTATTCCTAATTGGAAAATATATATATATATATATATATATTCTTGTTTAATGACATTCTTGGAAGTCCGTACGTGCTAAGGGACTATAAGCATTTGTAGCACAAAATTTGGAAGTCCATACGTGCTAAGGGACTATAAGCATTGGTAGCACAAAGTTTGGAAGTCCGTACGTGCTAGGGGACTCTAAGCATTAGTAGCACAAGTCCTTAGTGTCCGGGGACTATAATGCAACGACACCATTGAATTGAGATATCTCCCTTGTCTTGCCTTGTCTTTTCTTGTTTGCCACTGACGGTTTACCGCGTGGGTCTTGTTTGCTGAGATGTCATCACTTGTATTATAATGATGTTAGTAAGCATCCTTTGAAGCTTGACAGATTTGGAAGATGGACTTGGTTCATCCCTTGACTTGTACCAACTATGTTATGTATTGTTTGATAAAGATCTTGAATACCAGTCATGCAAACCCCTTGATTTCTTATACCATTCACTGAGTATCCAAGCTCACCCTCTATATATATATGTAGGTGATGAGCAGGAAGGCGGTGACGCCTAGGTGTGACTCGCAAGCTTGTTTTGGATTTTTGTTATGTCGGCTTCACTTGTATACATGTCAGCAGTCTTGAAAACTATGCTTCTCGGCTTATAATGTCTGTAATTTACACATGTCGGCTGGAGAAGCCTTTTGATCAAGATGTAAAATGTATTTTGTATTTGTATTCAAGTTGTAATATTATGTAAAGTTGTATGCCATTCCACGAAACTTACGCACTGCTCCTATGGACCACTTATATTTTAAGATTATTGCTTCCGCACTTGTGAGCCCCATATATAATTATACTCTGTTTGTGTGTGAATTTTTGAAAGTTGGCCTTCGGTAATCTCGGATTACTGGCCATCACGGCACTAAACTACTAGGGGCGGTTTGGGGTCGTGACAATATCCTTGTCCTACTATATAGTCTAAGAATTTTGCCCATCTTTTGGTACTAAGTTTACGCTCATTAAGTTTATTATGAAATCTAACTATAGCTTCACGGTCTGTTCTAATTGTAAACAGCTTGTGTAAAAATAGCCTAAATTTATTTATTGCATCTACTATACCTAATATTTCGAAGTCTAAGCTAGTCATAGTTGTATATTTTTCTTTAAATTTTCCAGAGCTATATCGGCAAATGCGCTCTTTATTTTTACTATCATATTTACTAGGTTTAGCTAATAAAACTGTTCCCATCCTAATTGGCTTGCATCTGTCTCTACAACTATGTACTCTGATTCTAAAGGAAGCTGTAGGTCGGGTAAATTTCTACAAATGTCTTTAATTTTTCTTACTAAGTCTATATCTTGTTGGTTAAAATATTTTTGCTCTGTAGGTGTGGTTTTACTATATAGGGGTCCTATTATTTTACTAAGGTTAGGAATGTACATTTATGCATAATTTAAAATTCCTAAAAATGATTGAAGTTGTTTTGTATCTTCTAATTTATCTGGATAATCTAAAATTTTCTTAATTATGTGAGGTTGTAACCTAATTTTTCATCTCCTAACTCCATTCCTAAAAATTCTATATGAGGTTTATTTAATGCCATCTTTTTCTTACTAATTATTATTCAATTATTTATAAATTCTTCTAATACCATATATAAATGATCTATGTGACTATTTTTATTTGGGCTGAATACTAATATGTCATCTATATATACCAATATAAAACTATACTTATTAAATATAATATTTATCTTATGCTGAAATATGGAAGGTGCATTTTTTAGTTCAAAAAGCATGACTAGCCATTCATAATGTCCTTGTGGGCAACAAAGGTTGTCCAGGGTATGCTTTCCTTTTCCATTTTGATTTGCCAAAATCCTGGCTTGCAATTAAATTTACTAAATATTTTTCCTGTCTGTATTCTATTTATAAGCTGATCTTTATCTGGTATATTATATTTATCATTTTCTGTATTGTCATTTAGTCTTTTATAATTTATAACCATTCTAGCTTTTTCTCTTTTTATTTTTGCATGATTTCTAACCATAAATGCGGCGCTCCTATGTGGGCTATTACTAAGTCAAATTACTCCTAAATCTAATAACTCCTTAATCTGTGTTCTAAATTCTTCTATATCTGCTGGCGTGTGATCTATTTGTGCTGATGTAATCCTATAATCTTTATTCTTTATATCTAATCTAGCTAAAACTTTATTTCTCTCCCAGTATTTCATGGGTTGTTCTCCTAGAATTTCTGTTGTTTCAGCTAATCTTATTATTTCATTTAAATCATTTTCTGTTCTTTTGTATACTGTATTTTCTTCAGTTTCCCTATTTTTGAAAAAATTAATTCTAGGTTAACAACTTGTTGAAAATCTTCTAAATTCCAATAGTTATCGTTTTCTTCGAATTTAAATTCTTCTATGCTTTCTAATTCTGAATCCTCTGTGTCTAAATTTTCTAAAAAAGTATTTGCTATCTCTTCATTTGGTATATACTTTTGGGCTAGCTCAGGAAAAATGTTTCTATTGGGAAATAAAAAACTAGCAGGGACAAAATCTACTCCTATGGAACCACCACGCTTCGCATGCAACTCTGATGAATGGGCAATGATGCTAAGGGCATAGGCTGTGGGTGTATATACAGTGCGTTTGAAAAAACTGATGTTATTTTGGCTGATAAACATGTCACCTTGTAGACTAAGTATGAAGTTAAGTTCTAAGATGAAAGGATGATTTTTCCAAGTATTTCCAATCCATACTTGACGTAAAGGGAACCATTCTATATGTTGACTTCGAGAACCTATGTGATGAAAGCTAATCTGTGCTCCATTGATGCAATGTGTATATGTTTGTTTAGTGCCGTTGGCTATGCTGACTAAAGCTGGGGTTGTTAAAGTGGTACTTCATTGTGGTGGAATTATGTGCTGTTCAATATATGATTTACTGGCTCCGGTATCTATCATGGCATCTATACTAAGAGTTTTTTTTGCAAATATAATTACACAAGAGATCTCAACTAAATTTGGCTTGGGTATGACAAGGTAATTAAATGGTAAGTATGCGTTATCTGGTTGTGCCTGGGAATATTGACTAAAGGGTTGAGAATCAACTAGGTTGACTAATTCTAAAGACTTCATATGTTCTTCAACAAGTTTATCTTTTAAGGGGTATTTAGTATAAAATTGTTCTAATTGCTGTTTAAGCTGTCTATTTTCTGCTTCTAAACATTCTATGTCAAAATTTGCCTTAGTTTCTATCTCTCGTATTTGTAACTTGAGTTCTCTTACTTGTGTTTCTAATTCTTTAACTGTTAGATGTAATTCTCTACTTTTTATACTATGATCTTCTTGCATCTCGTCGTTACTTTCTAATGTTATCTTATGCATCATGTTTAATTTTTTTAGACAAACTATACAATAGGTTATACTGCATAACAAATATTGAGCTCTCTTATTTTTAGCAGGAAACTAATTACAATAGATGCATCTAGTAGTATCAAATCCTAGTCCTATTTAAAAATTATGCTGACATTCAGTATCTGCATTACATTCTATCATAAAGAAATTATCATGAGAAGGGGGCATTCCTATTTCTTGGTTAAGTTGTCCTAAAAGATTATCTATGTCTGTATCACTTTCTGAATCACTATCTGAACTTATGGTTTCCATTTGGTATCCATAATCACTGACTATGCTATAGACCTCTGAATCATCGCTGTTTATGCTAACTATATCTTTTTCTAAATCTTCTATTATATGTAATATTTCTATTTGTTTATTAGTTTTTGGCCTTTGTCTTTTTGGGCAGTTTTTTGCAAAATGATTGGGTTCTCCACATATAAAACAATTGCATTTTTTACTATTAGGTTTTCTAACATATCTTTGTTTTCTTTTATCTTTTTCTTCCTTAAGTAGTCATCGATAATTTATTCTATTAAAAGTTCTACTACTTTTCTGATGAATTTTTGTCTTTTCCATGGTTTCCTATATTTTTTCTTCCAATATTTTTCTTTTCTATATTTTCCATATTTCTTGTATTTCTTTCTATTATATTTATATTCATATTGCTGAGGAATATATATTACGCTGCTACAAAAACCATAGTTTTGTTTTTTCAAATCTTTCTGTATTTTAACCTCTATACATTTTCTCTAAGTTTTTGGAATGTAAAAACTATTCTAGGTCCTATTCCTAAAGCTCCTCTTATGTTTATTTCTCCTTATGCTATTCCTACTGGTAAATTTGTGTAGTACATTGACCATTTATTTTCTATCTCTCTTTCTAATTCTCCGGGTAATTTCCTAAAATATTTATTTCCTATTTCTTCATCAAAACTTTTTCCAGTTCTGGTTGCTATGGCTAAATATTTTTTGCTAAAGGGTACAACATATTCCAACTTCCTAATGTTATCTGATCTAATTTGGTTAATGTTATGCTTTGAGTATAATCATTTCTTCTAGAAGGGTCGTATCCTATAAGCATTTCTTTTATAAAACTAGTAAAATTCCATGGATTTTCTCCTAGCCCTTTAAGCTGTCTAATTGTCTCCTCATACTTTCCTTTAAAAGTTAAATATATATTAACGGCTGAATCTCCTAAAAGTGTTTCCATATATTCCCACATATATGTTGATTCAGAGGGATTATTCGTTCATGCCTTTACTGCATCTTTTCCCCATTTTTCTACTACTTCTTGCCATATCTGTGGATCAAATCTAGCTAAGTCTAAAAGACTTCCCTGGTTGGTTGCTGGCTGTAGTTGTATACTCATATCTGGTTGTCTACGCTTTCCATGAAATCTATATCTTTTATTTGGATCTGCTTTACTACGTCCTGTATTGGTTAATTGTAACAACCCTCATTTCAACTTAGCCATACTTGCATACATTTATGAATGATCTTGTTTTGGTATGTGCATTTGCAAATCTTGTCTTGTTTTGCTCGAATGTTGCTTGCATGCTTTGTTCTTGCCTGGTGTGTTGTCGAGGTCATCTTAAGCCTAGACACCTTCGAAACCTTTTCCACTTAGAATTGTCGTGGAATCCCTTCGGTTGACCTCCATCTCCACCCTGGCATATTGGCCGAGATGTCACCATCTAGGCCAAGGCGCGCGTCGCCTAGGCCGAGATGTGCATCATCTAGGCCGAGATGTTAATATCTAGGCGTTCTAGATCCTTGACCCTTGCACTAGCGATTTTGTCCCTGGAAGGGTATGACCTAAACCGAGGTGTGGCACATCTAGGCCAAGGTGTGGCACAGCTTAGTCAAGTGTTGTCCTTCCAAGCCGATGTCCTTGCCACTTGTGTGCCGGAGTCTTGTTGTTAGCCGATGTCGTTATTTGCCGAGTGCTCTTGCTGTTTAGCTTGTTGAATACACTTTGTCATGGTCTTGTCCAATCAGTCAGTCACCTTTTCGAGTAGAGCCAACCAGCCGATGCCACGTGTCCCAGCAGAGTGTTTAAGGCAGTGATTGTCGGGAGAAACATATCATTTTGTATCAAATCTTGCCTTTTAGAAAGAGAAACTCTAGAAAGAAGAAGGAGAAGTTTGAGCACTAGAGAGTGAACTTCCAAGCTTGATTGTTGGAGCTTGAACCGTTAGATTCAAGTTTTGAGGTTAGAATCTTAACCTACTCTTGTTGTTCTTATTGATCATCTAGCTGCATTGCACGATCAAACCTGTTCGGCACGTCACGCATTGATTTAAAGATGGTTTTAGAAAGAGAAAATGGTTTTCATGTATTCTTGAAGAAAAGCCTCGTTTGATCCGAGAGTTTGCATTAAGGCTCATGTTTTTGTGTTTGTTTTGATAAGATCCTTGAGTATGGGTACCCAGGTCCATGTTTTTGAATTCATAACATGAAATCTCAGCTTTCGTAATAGCAAGTTTTGATCTTTGCATTCATCTTCCTCATGTTCATGCTCTTTATGTTCTTCATGTTTATCAAGAGAGAAACCCAGATTTTCCCGACTTCGCTTTTGAATGTGGCCGTCGGGGCCACACCTCGGCACGGAGGTATGGGACCTCGGCCTAGACCTGGTGGTTGCCTAGCATGTTTTCCAGAAATAAGAAACGATGTTTTGATTTGATTTGACTTAATTTATGAAGAATGCCGAGGTCATTTGCATGCATACTAGACTTGTTTTGAGTAGTGCATTCAATAGACTTTGCCATGTGTTTGTAGGATTAGGACTTGCCTTGACCCCGACGTTTGAAGAACTATGTGAGTGCTATTTTTAATAAAGCTATGTTATATGTTTTGATAAAGACTTTGCTTTGCTTTGTTTTGAAAGTATTTGTTAAGCATGAATAATTGTCCCTATTTTGTATGTCAAACATTATCTTGTTTTGATGATCTTCTCGGAAAGTCCCTTGTGCAGGAGGACTCTAAACTTTCGCAGCACATCTCGTTTTGAAAGTCCCTTGTACAGAGGACTCTAAACTTTCGCAGCACATCTTGTCTTGAAAGTCCCTTGTGCTGGAGGACTCTAAACTTTCGCAGTACTCTCGTGTTAAAGGGCTACGGGCCTTTGTAACATAGGTCCCTTGTGCTAAAGGACTCTAAACTTTTGTAACACCCATGTTTGAGATATCTCCCTTGCTTTGTCTTGTTTTTGCCACTGACGGTGTACCGCGTGGATGTGTTTGCCGGAATGTTATCATTTGTAATATGTTGATGCTAGTAAGCATCCCTTGAAGCTTTGAAGATTTGTTAGATGGACGAGGTCCTTCCCTTGTTATATAAAGTTTTGACTCGTATTGTTTGGAAAGGACTTCGGCTATTATTCATGCAAACCCCTTTATTATTTATACCATTCACTGAGTATCCAAGCTCACCCTCTCTATATATATGCAGATGTTGAGTAAGAAAGCGATGACGCCTAGATGTGATTCGCGAGCTTGTTTTGGATTTTTGTCATGCCGGCTTGACTTGTAATTATGTCGGCAATCTTGAAAATCATGCTTCTCGACTTGTGATATTTGTATTTCGTACACGTTGGCTTGAGAAGTCTTTTGATCAAGATGTGTGTTTTGTATGTATGTTATGTCAGCAACGAGGATGTCGACAATCTGGCAGACTATGTTCCTTGACCTGTAGTTCGTGCATTTTGTTGTGTCGGCTTGTGAAGCCCTTGTTAAAATGAAAGATGTAATTTGTACTTTGCTTCATTTGTAATTAAGTTGTAACCCATATGAAGATGGTTGCTATTTCATTTGACTTATGCACAGCTCTCATGAACTAATCTGATTTGTATGTATCGCTTCCGTACTTGTGAGCCCCATATATTTATACTCTTTTGTGTGTGAATTTTGAAAGTTGGCCTTCGGTAATCTCGGATTACTGGCCATCACGGCACCAAACTACTAGGGGCAGTTTGGGGTCGTGACAGAATGGTATCAGAGCACAAGTTCCTTAGTATACGTTATTCACACACTCTGAGTCCTAAAGAGCATAGGATTTCCCCTTAGAAGGATGTTAGGATTGCATCATATTGCTTGCTATGTGGACAAGGCGTGCATCATCTCGGCATGCTTAATTGTTACTTGCCTGCGTGGTTATTTGTTTATTTTGTTTTAAAGTCGCACTTTGCATACTCATAGCATCATGAGGAGAGGTAAACCTCCAGTTAGCTGAGATCAGTCCGAGGACAGATTAGACAGACTGGAGAGGTTAGTTGAAGGTTTGGCCCGCGAGCTAAGGCAGACCAGACAGCAGTACGCTAGTGCTACTTCGACTCAGGCCGAGTAGACAAACGGCCGAAATGCAGTTCCGCTCCCACCTCCACCTCCTCCAGTACCACAAGTGCCCCCACAGCCAGCTTTATATGGGGATGGCACGATAGTTTTGATCAGGGAGTTCAAGAAAATGAAGCCACCAAGGTTCCAAGGGGATATAGAGCCGATGAAAGCCGAAGCGTGGGTTTTGGAAATGGAGAAGCTGTTCGAGATCTTTCCCAGCACCGACACCCAGAAGGTGACATTAGCAGCTTTTACACTAGATGACCACGCCCGCAGATGGTGGATGATGGTTCGAGAAAGCAATCCAGACTTGACCTGGACCCGATTTTTGGAATTGTTTTACACCAAGCACTTTCCCTTAAGTGTTCGAAATCGCAAGGCTACTGAGTTTCAGACTTTGACGCAAGGCAGTAGAACAGTAGCTGAATATGACCGTGCCTTTACCGAGTTGGCGAGGTATGCGCCCCACATGGTCAATGATGAATACATGAAGGCTAGGAAGTTTGAAAGTGGGCTGCGTGGACCGATACAAGACCGAGTTAACATGCTTAACATGCCAACTTACGCCGAAGTATTGGACAAAGCCATTCTGGCCGAAGCTAACTTGAACAGATACCAGAGTTCGGGAGAGAGCCAAAGGAAGAGACAAAATCATGACAATCGCCGAGCACAGTTTAGCACCAAGAAGAAAGTGAATGTTGGCAGTTCGAGCAACCCAAGACAGGAAAGTGGTACTAAGCCGACATGTTCCAGTTGTGGGAAGCCACATTTCGGAGTCTGTCGTCGGGCGTCTGGAGCTTGTTACGAATATGGTGAAATAGGTCATTTTGTGAGGGACTGTCCAAAGACAAGGGCTGATGAAAGTAAGAAAGATGAGAATACCTCGGGTTCCATACAGAAGGGTAACGTTGGAAAAGGACCGATGAGGCAAGGCAGAGTTTTTGCACTGGTACCAGGAGACACTCAGAATGCTGAGACAGTGGTGTCAGGTATACTTCCAATTTGCTCTCAAAATGCATATGTATTGATTGATTCGGGTTCTACGCATTCATTCATTTCTGCTACGTTTGCCGAGAAGATTCAACAATGATTCATCCCCCCTTTTCCCCCCACCCCCTTTGACCCCCTCTCTCTCTCATTGGTTACCTTTTCTTTTTCTTTTTCTTTTTTTTCCTGCTCCTCCAATCACCACCTGCCACGTGGCAAGGGGGTGAGGGGGTGACCCCCAAAAGGGGGTCCCAAGCATTATTCCGAGAAGATTAATAGGAAACTAGAACCCCTTGATTATGTATTATCTGTATCTACTCCATCTGGGAGATCTATGAACGTTGCATCCATCTATCGAGCATGTGTTGTTGAGATTGGGAATGTTGAATTATTAGTTGATTTAATGCCATTGGACATAACTCATTTTGATGTCATATTGGGGATGGATTGGTTAGTGGCAAATCACGCGTCCATAAATTGTGTTTCTAAGAGTGTCACGTTAAAACCCCCAAACCTAGCCGAGGTCACGTTTCAGGGTAAAGGGGTAGTATCCCCACCTTACTTAATTTCATCCATGAAAACCTATAGGTTGATCCAAAAAGGGTGTCAAGGTTACTTGTGTAGCATATTAAGTAATCTGAATGGAAGTGTTGGATTAGCCGACGTCCCAGTTGTTAATGAATTCCCCGACGTTTTTCCAAATGATTTACCTGGACACTTAGTTGATAGAGAGGTAGAGTTTACTGTTGACATCATATCGGGAACCCAACCCATCTCTAAGGCACCCTATAGGATGGCCCCCGCTGAGCTAAAGGAATTGAAACTTCAACTACAAGAGTTGCTAGATAAGAGTTTTATTAGGCCGAGCACTTCACCCTGGGGAGCACCCGTCTTGTTTGTTAAGAAGAAGGATGGTACACTTCGTCTTTGTATTGATTACCGGGAACTGAATAAGGTAACCATCAAGAATAAGTACCCGTTGCCGAGGATAGATGATTTGTTTGATCAGTTGCAAGGAGCACGAGTATTTTCCAAAATTGACCTTAGGTCGGGCTACCATCAGCTTAAAGTCAAAGCTGAGGACGTTGAGAAGACCGCTTTTCGGACGAGGTATGGCCACTACGAGTTTTTAGTAATGCCTTTTGGAGTGACCAATGCCCCTGCAGTGTTTATGGATTTGATGAACAGAGTCTTTAAGCCATATCTAGATGAGTTTGTGGTTGTCTTCATCGATGATATATTGATCTACTCTAAGAGTAAAGCCGAACACAAGGAGCATTTGAGACTTACCTTGCAGACTTTGAGAGATCGAAAATTGTATGCTAAATTTAACAAGTGTGAGTTTTGGCTTTCCAGTATTTCATTTTTGGGTCATGTAATTGACGACGAGGGTATTTCGGTCTATCCTAGTAAAATTGAAGCCGTTGTGAGTTGGCCGAGGCCGGTTAATGTGTCCGAGGTTCATAGCTTTCTGGGATTGGCTGGTTATTACAGAAAGTTCGTAAAGGATTTCTCAAGGATTGCAATTCCGTTGACACAACTGACTAAGAAGGGAGTGGCTTACGAATGGACTAAGGATAGAGAAGCAGCCTTCTAGGAGTTGAAGACGAGATTAGTCGCAGCACCAATTCTTGTACTACCATCAGGTAATGAAGAGTTTCATGTTTACAGTGATGCTTCGCATAAGGGTCTGGGTTGTGTATTAATGCAAAAAGGTAGGGTTATAGCATATGCATCTCGTCAGTTGAAGCCACATGAAAAGAACTACCCCACCCATGATTTAGAATTAGCAGCCGTGGTATTTGCTTTGAAGATTTGGCGCCACTACTTGTATGGAGCTTCTTGTCAGGTTTTTACGGATCATAAGAGCTTAAAGCACTTGTTCACTCAGAGGGAATTGAATATGAGGCAGAGAAGATGGCTTGAGTTATTGAAAGACTACGATATGCAGATCCAATATCATCTAGGTGAAGCTAACACCGTAGCTGACGCTTTGAGCAGAAAGGTGGTTGGAAATTTGGCATGTCTAACCACAATCTCAGTGGAGCCGACTATTGTTGAAGAAGTAAAGACAAGACAAATAGAGGATGAATTCTTCAAGAAGGTAGCCGAGGAGATTGTCACAAAGTCGAGATTAGGGTACACAATAGAAATCAAGTGCTCAAGTTTAAAGGAAGATTGTGTGTGGCCGACATCCCAGAGTTGAAAAGGAAAATTTTGCAGGAAGCTCATGGTTCCAAGTTTGCTATTCACCCAAGGAACACCAAGATGTATCAGGATGTGAAGCAGACGTTGTGGTGGCCGAATATGAAAGGAGCAATAGCCGAATTCGTGTCGTAGTGTTTGTACTGTCAACAAGTGAAAGCAGAACATCAAAGGCCAGCAGGACTTCTTCAACCTTTACCGATTCCTGAGTGGAAATGGGAGCACATCTCCATGAACTTTGTGGTTAGTTTGCCGAAGACACAAAGGGGTATGGATTCGATTTGGGTTATTGTGGATAGACTAACTAAGTCAGCACACTTCTTACCTGTTAAGACCACCTTCAACGCCGATAAACTTGCTTTGTTGTATGTGAATGAGATTGTTAGACTTCATGGAGTGCCGATGTCAATTGTGTCAGACCGAGATCCGAAATTGGTTTCCAGATTTTGGCGGAGCCTACAAAGAGCTTTCGGAGCCGAGTTGAGGTTTAACACAGCTTTTCTTCCCCAGACTGATGGGCAAACAGAGAGGACGATTCAGACACTTGAAGATATGCTTAGACTATGTGTATTGGACCTCCAAGGAAGTTGGGGAGTACATTTGCCTTTGGTGGAATTTACCTACAACAACAGTTATCAAGCTAGCATTGGCATGGCGCCGTATAAAGCACTGTATGGAAGAAAGTGCAGGTCGCCAATATGTTGGACCGAGGTTGGAGACAAAGCTCTGCTTGGTCCCGAGTTAATTCAAGTAACAACCGAGAAGATTAAGCTTGTTTAGCAAAGAATCAAAACCGCACAGAGTCGACAAAAGAGTTATGCCGACCAGAGAAGAAGAGAGTTGGAATTTGAAGTCGGGGACCATGTGTTCCTAAAGATTTCGCCGATGAAAGGAGTTACAAGGTTCGGGAAGAAGGGTAAGTTAGCACCCCATTACATCGGGCCTTTTGAAATTCTTGAGAAGGTTAACCTCGCTGCCTACAGACTTGCTTTGCCACCAGGATTGAGCCAAGTCCATAATGTATTTCATGTTTCGATGTTGATGAAGTATATTCGAGATCCGCTACATGTGATCGACTATTTCGGAATTGTAATTAATGAAGATTTGGGCTACGAAGAGAAGCCGATACGGATTGTCGATAGGCAGGTGAAACAATTGAGAAGTAAGTCGATACCAATGGTGAAAGTTGAATGGAAGGAGCATCACGGTGAGGATGCTACATGGGAAATGGAAGAGGAAATGAAAGTCCGACATCCAGAATTGTTTTTGGAACAAGGTAACTCAAGTTTGGGGACCAAACTTCTTTAAGGGGGTAGGATGTAACAACCCTCATTTCAACTTAGTCATACTTGCATACATTTATGAATGATCTTGTTTTGGTATGTGCATTTGCAAATCTTGTCTTGTTTTGCTCGAATGTTGCTTGCATGCTTTGTTCTTGCCTGGTGTGTTGTCGAGGTCATCTTAAGCCTAGACACCTTCGAAACCTTTTCCACTTAGAACTGTCATGGAATCCCTTCGGTTGAACTCCATCTCCACCCTGGCATATTGGCCGAGATGTCACCATCTAGGCCGAGGCGCGCGTCGCCTAGGCCAAGATGTGCATCATCTAGGCCGAGATGTTAATATCTAGGCGTTCTAGATCCTTGACCCTTGCACTAGCGATTTTGTCCCTGGAAGGGTATGACCTAAACTGAGGTGTGGCACAGCTTAGTCAAATGTTGTCCTTCCAAGCCGATGTCCTTGCCACTTGTGTGCCGGAGTCTTGTTGTTAGCCGATGTCGTTATTTGCCGAGTGCTCTTGCTGTTTAGCTTGTTGAATACACTTTGTCATGGCCTTGTCCAATCAGTCAGTCACCTTTTCGAGTAGAGCCAACTAGCTGGTGCCACGTGTCCTAACAGAGTGTTTAAGGTAGTGACTGTCGGGAGAAATATATCATTTTGTATCAAATCTTGCCTTTTAGAGAGAGAAACTCTAGGAAGAAGAAGGAGAAGTTTGAGCACGAGAGAGTGGAGCTTGAACCGTTAGATTCGAGTTTTGAGGTTAGAATCTTAACCTACTCTTGTTGTTCTTATTGATCATCTAGCTGCATTGCACGATCAAACCTGTTCGGCACGTCACGCATTAATTTAAAGATGGTTTTAGAAAGAGAAAATGGTTTTCATGTATTCTTGAAGAAAAGCCTCGTTTGATCCGAGAGTTTGCATTAAGGCTCATGTTTTTGTGTTTGTTTTGATAAGATCCTTGAGTATGGGTACCCAGGTCCATGTTTTTGAATTCATAGCATGAAATCTCAGCTTTCGTAATAGCAAGTTTTGATCTTTGCATTCATCTTCCTCATGTTCATGTTCTTCATATTTATCAAGAGGGAAACCCAGATTTTCCCGACTTCGCTTTTGAATGTGGCCGTCGGGGCCACACCTCGGCAAGGAGGTGTGGGACCTTGGCCTAGACCTGGTGGTTGCCCAGCATGTTTTCCAGAAATAAGAAACGGTGTTTTAATTTGATTTGACTTAATTTGTGAAGAATGCCGAGGTCATTTGCATGCATGCTAGACTTGTTTTGAGTAGTGCATTCAATAGACTTTGCCATGTGTTTATAGGATTGGGACTTGCCTTGACCCCGACGTTTGAAGAACTATGTGAGTGCTATTTTTAATAAAGCTATGTTATATGTTTTGATAAAGACTTTGCTTTGCTTTGTTTTGAAAGTATTTGTTAAGCATGAATAATTGTCCCTATTTTGTATGTCAAACATTATCTTGTTTTGATGATCTTCTCGGAAAGTCCCTTGTGCTGGAGGACTCTAAACTTTCGCAGCACATCTCGTTTTGAAAGTCCCTTGTACAGAGGACTCTAAATTTTCGCAGCACATCTTGTCTTGAAAGTCCCTTGTGCTGGAGGACTCTAAACTTTCGCAGTACTCTCGTGTTAAAGGGCTACGGGCCTTTGTAACATAGGTCCCTTGTACTAGAGGACTCTAAACTTTTGTAGCACCCATGTTTGAGATATCTCCCTTGCTTTGTCTTGTTTTGCCACTGACGGTGTACTGCGTGGATGTGTTTGCCGGAATGTTATCATTTGTAATATGTTGATGCTAGTAAAGCTTTGAAGATTTGTTAGATGAACGAGGTCCTTCCCTTGTTATATAAAGTTTTGACTCGTATTGTTTGGAAAGGACTTCGGCTATTATTCATGCAAACCCTTTTATTATTTATATCATTCACTGAGTATCCAAGCTCACCATCTCTATATATATGTAGGTGTTGAGCAAGAAGGCGATGACGCCTAGATGTGATTCGCGAGCTTGTTTTGAATTTTTGTCATGCTGGCTTGACTTGTAATTATGTCGGCAGTCTTAAAAATCATGCTTCTCGACTTGTGATATTTGTATTTCGTACACATCGGCTTGAGAAGCCTTTTGATCAAGATGTGTGTTTTGTATGTATGTTATGTCGGCAACGAGGATGTCGGCAATCTGGCAGACTATGTTCCTTGACCTGTAGTTCGTGCATTTTGTTGTGTCGGCTTGTGAAGCCCTTGTTAAAATGAAAGATGTAATTTGTACTTTGCTTCATTTGTAATTAAGTTGTAACCCATATGAAGATGGTTGCTATTTCATTTGACTTATGCACAGCTCTCATGGACTAATCTGATTTGTATGTATCGCTTCCGTACTTGTGAGCCCCATATATTTATACTCTGTTGTGTGTGAATTTTGAAAGTTGGCCTTCGGTAATCTCGGATTACTGGCCATCACGGCACCAAACTACTAGGGGCGGTTTGGGGTCGTGACATTAATGGTCTTCTTCCTCCTACTTTATAATGCATTGGTTCTACTGGGTCTTCTACCGTAGGTCGTGGGTTACTGGTTCCTGTGCTTTCTGTGTTCATATAAAAAGTGTCTTCTAAGTTAGATGGTCTTGGTATTTTAAATATTTTACTATGATGTATTTTATCTTCTAAAATATCATCTACATATTCAGTATGAAATTTTTGGTCTAAAAATGATACCGCTTCATCATGGGTATCTCCTCTAGCTAAATATTCATAATATCTGATATCTAATATTTTATTCATATCAGCGAGGGTGAAATTTTCTAAATCTATCTCATCAATATTATATATCTTATTTTGTGATACTATTTTTTTCTTCTGTTATTACATAAAGCTGATTAACGTCGCTATGATTATCTTGATTTTCTTCTCTATTTACATTACTAAATTCATCATCTTCGGATTTATCTGGTGCTACATAGGTGTACTGAGTAAATCTTACTGCATAATTTCCATCTGCTTTTTGATATAATAAATTATCTTGTGGGGCTAATCTTTTTTGTCCTAAAAAATCTCCTAGATTCCAATCTAGTGTTGCATTATCTTCAAAATTATATTTTTTAGCAGGTAGTGCCTTTATTCATTTTGCGCCTAATATCTTAACTATTTGATCATTTATAAGTCTATAATGAGTGTTACTTTCTGAAACCGCTAAACCTAAAAATCCTGTGCACACTAATAAATTCTTTTCTCCCCTTTTCATTTTATATTCTCTACTCTTTATTCCTATTTTTATCTTTTTATGAAAGGTTGAGGTTGGTAAAAGGAAATCTGGTGTAAAATAAACTATTCCTCCTTTTGAATTCATATCTAATTCATAGCTGCCTGAAATACTCTGTCCTACATCATTAAATTTATCATCATAAAGACATAAAAAGACATTAGTTCCTAAATTTTCTCTAGTTAAAGCCTTAACTCCTACCACAATTAATCCTAAGTGAGTTATTTTGAGGTGTTCATTTACAGCATATTTATAACTTTCTCTGTTTATTAAATTTAGCTCTATTTTTTCATCTTCTTGAGTGACGCTAATCATTTGTTCACCATAGTGTTTAAATAAATATCGTTTTTTATTAATTTTTCCTAGCTTATATACATATTTGGCTGGAATTAACTCTAGTTTTTCTTTTTAAAATTTTTCTATTTGTTGTTCCACATCTATAAATTCTTCTACTTTAACATCTTCATCTTCATTACGTTTCTTACTGTTACTTTCTTTTATTAGCTGTTTAAACATTTTTATTTTCTATAAGTTCTACAAACAGGTTTCTTTGATAATTTAAGCTTTTCAAAATATTTAGCTATATCTTCCTCGTTTATTCGAGATTGAGGTTTACTTGCTTCTACTCCTTTTCCTTTTTGAAGTATTAATCTTTCTAACGAAGCTAAACGATTCTCTAAACTATGTAGTTGTTCTGTTAATTCTTCAAATTTTTCACACAACCGAATAAGAAATAAGATTTCTATATTATTCTGTCTTACTGATATTTTATCTGACTGATTTATTCCTTGATAGCTACTAATTCCCTCTGGATTATTATGAAAGTCTTCTGCTTGTCTTAAAATAATCTGATAATCTCTATTAGCCTTCTTATCACTACTCATAAATCAAGATCTTATTAGTTGTTCTAAAATTTCTAATTTTTGTTTTAAATTATCTTGAATCTAATTGATCTGTTCTATTTGTCCAGCTATTTGATTTATCTGATTATGAATTTTTTTTTTCAATTAGTTGCTAAAATTCTAATTCTAATTATTTTGAGCTATTAATATTTATGGCTAAAATTAGAGTTTCTATTTCTATCTTGGTGGGGAATTTTACTAAATTTAAGTCTATCTGTTTTTGTAGGATTGAACTACACTGATCTTGGATATAATTTAATTTTTTATCTTGATCTTTAATTATGCTGCGAGTATTACGAAGATGGTCTATAGATAAAGTAAAAAGATTACTAATTTTATCTACGTACTTTTTAATATTTTCTGCAAAATTAATCTGATGATCTATAATACTATTTAGCTGATAATTATGTTCGCTATGGAGCTGATGTGTAAAAATATCTTCAAAAATACAACAAAATTTATTTTTATTTATATGAAGACGATGGTTATGATTGCTGAGTTCTAAATCTAAATATTCTATTCTTTTTATACACAAAATTAAATCCTACATTAAAATTATTAAAAGCTACTATAATATGAAATTTATTACTAAATTGTCCAAAAATAAAAACAACTCTATTTTCGTAAGCAAAATGCATAAACTAACTTAAATTGTCCTAAAACCGAAGACTGCTCTGATACCAATTTTCTTTTGGGTGAGTTAGTGGTCTACCACTATTTTGAAATTAGGCTGAGAATTATTTAATTAATTCTACAGTTATGCTAATAAATCTTCAAGCTGTTGTATAGCTAGCTTTAAGGCTTCTTGTTTTATAGTTATCTGTCTATTTATTTGAGTGATTTTCTAATTATAATTTTCTAGAGATCTTATGGAGGCTAATGATAACAGAAATTGATATCTTAATTTTTAATCTTCTAATTCTTGTATAAGCTCAGTATTGGATCTGATTTTAATTCTAAATTCTTCTTCTAAATGCATAAAATTTTGATTTTAAAGTTCTTTTATGAAAAACATTTCCTTGATATTTCTACTCAAGTTGCTTTCCTTATATTCTAAAATTCTTTTTTTTTTGGTAAAACTATGTTTAGGCAATGTTTGCTTTCATTACATGCACTCCCACCTTAAAGCTAAGCCTCGTTCAACATAATATATTTTTATTTTCTATTTCTTACTTTTCCTGTTCTGCTTACAATTTGCCCTTAAATGCCTAACCACGGCTCCCACGGGCTCTTCAGCTAAGGTCACTCAGTAATAAAATAGAAAACAATCAGATATTATGAAGGTTCAAAGCATGTAATATTAATGAGCAAGCAAGCATTCCATAAACTTTGTTTTTCCAAAAAGAAAATCAATTTTTAGAACAGAAGGGTTGCCCTTTTGAAATATCTAAGGAAAAAAAGAGACTCCTCACACTTCATATTGATATGAAATATACTTACAAAGATTATATTACAGACTTTGAGATTCTGAAAGACTTGGGACACTTAGAATTTTTTGAGAATCGGAGAAGATTTTTACAAGGAAGAGTGGAGGAAAATTTTTCATTGCCTCTTCTGTTGGCATGAATGCCAATTTATACAATACAAAAGGAGGATAAAAACAAAACTCAAAACCTAGACTTAATGCCTTACGTTCCAACTTTTCCTAAAAGTCTAAGACCTATTTAAGCCTAGACATAGGCTTTTTCAAAACTTTCTTTAAGTAATAAAGACAAAGACTATGCATACAATTATATGCCTATTTTCACCAACTTTCTACGCAGATAAAACAAGTAAAGGGTTTGGATAATGATGTCGAGTACTGTTTTGGGCCCCATTGCACATCATTCAATCTTTCTTTTTAGATAAAATTTTGATACTATAATTTATTATAAGACACGTGTAAGGATTTTCACAGCTTTTCTTTATTGGAGCAGGGTAGGGGTCATTTGCTCTATTAAAGTAGTGAGTGAAGGAAAAGTCTTACTACTGACAGACACAAATAATTACAGACATAAATATTTACAATAACTATTGTCGTTTTTTAGAGTGCTTTTCTCTGATTGTTGAAGAGAGGCTTTATTTTCTACAAATTGTCCTTTTTTCTGAGATGCTAATAATTGATATAGACGCTTGGATAATGAATCTTCAAGGTGGATCCGTTGTAGAAGATTTACAAAATTTCAAAGAGTCCAAAATTTACAAAGAATTATAATACTTCAAAAGTATTATATGAGTCTAATTATGGACTGGCCTTATTCCTTGCCTAATGTAAGTCACGCCATAACCGTTTTTACGAATATGCATCCACCGTTGGCCAGTATTCCATGTGAGATGGGCTGGTAAGTTGGGTATTACAAAGGAAATCACAAATAAGTCACATAAGTAAGCTCAAATATAATTGAGGCCCGGCCCATCACGTGGCGTTTGAAGATGCAATTGTTTGATTTAAAAATTATTTTTACTTCAAAAAAGAAATAATAAAAAAAAATTTATAATGAAAAAAACTACATTTAATTCAATTTTAAGCATTAAAATTAGACACTAGTTGTGTTCACGTTTTCTGCTCATTAAAATATTTAAAATTTTGTCTCAATTAATTTTTTGAATACATATAATTTTCATCTTATATATATATATATATATTTCATGTGATTACAAGATATAGTAATAATTGTTTTTAAAAAAAAGGAGAAAAATAAAAATTTGAACCATTAATAAATATTTCATGTAATTACAAGATATAGTAATAATTGTTTTTAAAAAAAAGGAGAAAAATAAAAATTTGAACCATTAATAAAAATTTCAAAGTAGCCCACCCAAATGGGGTGTTTTGTTATTTATTACTTTAATTTAAAAGTTATAAAGTTGTTAAGAAAATTAATAATTCATATTAAAAAGTAAAAATACATATTTTTTTATAAAAAATTAAAAAATTATTTTTAATATATTAATTCTTTTATTTTATATTTTAATTAAAAAATTAAAAAATTATTTCTAATATATTAATTCTTTTATTTTATATTTTAATTAAAAAATTATTAAAATAAAATCTTCGAAACCAGACGTTAGGTCTTGTTTGGAAACATGTTTTTTTTAATAATTTTTTAATTAAAATATGATATAAAAGAATTAATATATTTGGATGATTTTTTAATTTTTTATGGGAAGAAGCGTAAAATATAAAAAAAATGTATAAATTATTAATTTCTTAACTTTTTACTTTTGACTAAAAAACGAGGCCCAATACATACAAAAACCACGACAATGTTTTTCTTAATAGGTTTTGAGGTTGGAAAAGGAAAAACCAAAAAAGCGACAAGAAGGCTATTTTGTCTTTGAATTCGATCGTAACTCTTCTCCGATCCAGAAACAGTAGTAGTTTCGCTCTTCCAACTCAGCTCTTTTCTCTCAGAATCCACTTTACCTGGAAAACAAAAGCCCCTTGGATTCTAGGGCAAAGTTTCCAACCAAACTCGATTCACTCCGATTCATCGTCGTCGGAAGCAGTAATTGCGGTGGAGCAATGTTCTTCAGCGGCGACTCGTCGGCTCGGAAGCGAGTCGATTTAGGAGGGCGTAGTTCCAAGGAAAGAGACCGTCAGAAGCTTCTTGAGCAGACTAGGTTAGAGAGGAACCGTCGCTTGTGGTTGCGACAGCAGAACTCCGCCGCAATCAAAATTCAGGTTTACATATATAGTTGTATACATATCATATAGACAGAACTTTGATGCTTTATATAATCGATTATACACTGGTTATGTCATCCAAAGATGGATATAAGTCGTTTACATTGATTAGGTGACAGTTTTTTTTGGGGGGTGAGATGTTATTGAAATTAGGGCAATGCTGAATTTGACGCTTATTTTGTGATGAAAATTTTGTTTTTACTTTTGTTTTAATTGAAAATTGAAGTTCTTAATCGGGGCAAATGGTGTTGTTGGTGTTTATATTAATTTTGTTGGGAATGTATATATGAGGTGAATTTTAGTCATCGGAGACTGCAATTGAATGAATGACATGCATAGTTATTTTATTTCATTTGAATTAATGTTCTGATTATTGCATGAAACAAGGGATTTAATTTAACCCCTTTATTTTAGGATAATGATTACTATTTGTTTTATTAAAGCTATAGGTATTATGAACTGATGCGTATTTACAATTTAATGGCTTGTTTGGTGACATCATATTTGTGTACCATAATGTGTCGGCGAGTTTCTAAACAATAGGTGTGATGTAAATTAATAACTTCTGAACTTGTAAATTAATAACTTCTGAACTGGGAAACTATGGGCTTGTTTGGTTTGTATTTGAGAAATATGTTTTGAGATAAAAAGTACGAAAATTTGTTTGGTTTGGTTTTTTTTCGAAAGATGTTTTGAAAAATTATTTTGAGAGAGTTTTGGAAAAAGTGATTGATTTGATGTGTATGAGAGAGAGATTTGTTTGGAAAATTTGTAAACTAAACAAGTTTTGAAAAAAAATTTTGGAAAAATTTGTTTGGTTTGATTACTTTTGAAAACTTATTTGTAGAAAATTTTTCCCAAAATTTTTTGAGAAACACAAACCAAACAAGGCCTATGTTTTTGAGACACGTTGCCTCTGTCAACTTCCTACGCTTACTTGATATAGGATGCTGTGAAATGCCAAAAAATCTCATTTGTGCTGTGTCCAATTTATATAGAGGAAAAAAGGAACTAATTTGATAGAACCCATATGCTTCATTTATAAGTTGTTATAACCAAAACTGGTGAGGACTGAGGATACCAGCTGATGTGTGGGTCTTGGCACATGTAAAGGGCTAACATGAACAAAAGGTTTGAAAACATTATGGAGGGGAAATAATATAGCAAATTAGAGCATTAGCTGACAAGGCTTTATATGAGTCTGGTATTGGCAAGACCATGAGCTATTTTTGCCAAGTAAGATCACTATTCTTTGTGAGATTTTGAACTAAAATCAGATGATGTTTTATATTCTACTCAATTGGTTTAAATAGAACTTTCTCAAGATATTGTTTTATCTCCTAAATTTTGTGAAATTAAAAGATTTGGTTATGATATTTACAAATATTAATCAACAATTAGATTTGTTTGAAAATGAATATAGGGGCTACAACTTAACTTAACTAAGCTTGGCTCAACTTGCAAGCATATAATCACTTTTTTCAACCTAGGGTTGTGTTTGGGCAGGGAATCCCAACAAGAGGTTGGGCTAGGTTTTGCTTGGCTTTGCACGAGGCCCATGCATTCCATTCGAACTGGAACCCAATCTATTGTATGCATTTTATTTGCATCTTTAATCACTAAGTACGTTGAATAGATTTTAATCGCTTATGCTTTGAAACTTTCAACAGATTTTAATATTGGAAAAAATATTCTCGACGAAGAAGAATGATGGTAAATGCTCCATCTTTTACATAGAGACTTCAATGCAAGTTTTCAACTCATGCTTCACAATTTATTTTATCTTTCCTTCATTTAAGACCTTATTTTCTGAAAGTTGCTTCTAACTGGTGTTTGATTAATCATAATACATTATATTTTAATGGCCTATCGTTAGAAACTTTGAATAAATTTTAACGTTGAAAAAAATATTCTCAACGAAGAACGAAGGTGATAAATGTTCCTAACATCAAATGTTTCTTCTTATTATTTTTTTCACATAGTTTCTTCAATTTAGGTTTCACATGCTTTGCGATTTAATGTATTTTTCCTTTTATTATGACCATATTTTGCTCAAAGTTATTTGTCCACCATTGAAGTGACTTGTCCTTCACATTTTGAAGTGACATTGTTTAAGTGCGAATGTCAACTTTCCTCCAAAATTTGGAGACTATTTCTTTATTGACTTGTGAATCTTCTTCAGTAGGGATGGCAATCCAAGTCCGATTACTTGAGTACCTTCCTGCTCTTCCATCTAATGGGTGGGTTTAGGACTACATAAGCAAGCCTGACTGGGGTTCGGGGTGGGATCAATATAAGGGTTGCTTACCCCTCCATACCCTATTGTATTTCTAATTTATAAGAATGCGTATTTACTTTCAAATTTCAAAGCCATGTATTGGTTACCCTAGCACGCACATGACTCTAACTTTGTTGATGTTAGTTGCTTGTAAAGGCTAGCAAATACAACTCAGCTGTGGGGATCAAGAATAGGCATTTGCTCAATTTTTACGCAGTAACCTTTATTTATTTATTTATATTTATTCTGACTTAAAATATGGAGCTTTTACATTTGTTATTCTTTAGAGAAGCATTCTAGAAACTTGTTCATTTGTTTCTTGTGAGGTTTGGAAATTGACTACTTTCTACTTACAGAAATGCTTCAGAGGAAGAAAGGCAGTGGAAGCTGAACGTCTGAGGGTGAGAGAGCATTTCTTTATGACTTATGGGAAGCGTTGCCAAAATGTGGACAGGTAGTATTCTTGGATCCTCACCCTCAAGTTAGTACGTGGTTTTATTTCTCTATTTTTTTTTTTTTTTTCTCTTTGTAATTGTGGTCTCTACTAATGTCCATATGGTAACTTGATTTGGTAATGTGCTTGCTCCAAATTGGATCTCCATTATCTTTTTGAATCCACCTGATCTTACAATTTTGTTTGATGTCTCTTTACATCCAGGCATTCTTTTGGGCTGGATTCTGATTTTCTCCGCCAGTTACTTTTCTTTTTTAATCCACAAAATGTTGCTGATTTCTCTGCTCTTGTGGAGACATGCCGATTACTTCAACAATTTGTCCGAGAAAGCGGTGTGTCTAATCAGTCTTCCTTCTTAATGAAACCACTTATTGTTATGTGTTGTGTGAACACATTTAACTTTCAGTATGGTCTACAACATACTTAAAAAAGGACTTTGTAGTCATTTCTCTCTCTCTCTCTCTCTCTCTCTCTCTCTCTCTCACGCGCGCGCGCACACACACACTCATTCACTCCCCCTCCCCTCAAAACTACAAAACTCCTAGACACTTGTGAATGCACATACACTTGCTCACACGCACATACACACACCCATCTTTCTCTGGCATTTACTGAACTTGCGGCAATAGTATGAGTTATATAATTTTTGGAATTTCATTTATTTTTCAGGTAATTCATTGTGCATGCTTCTTTATCTATTAACACTTATTACTGCCTGAAGTTTAATAGGAACCAATAGAAGTACTCGTGTCATATTAATTGTTTACAGGAAGTTCATGTTGTTTTTCTGTAGCTTCTATAGGGTATGTTGCATTTTCCGTACCGTTGGCACAGACAGCCTACTCTAGCAATCTGACTGATGTCAGGGAACCTTAATCTGCATTTTTCTAAAGACGTACTTTATATGCTCATTTAGTAAATCTTTTGATCAAACAGGCAAATGTGGTGTTCTGGAGTAGTGATGTGTGGTGTTACTGGTGTGTGTGCATGCCTTCACAATATGCATACTCACCCTGACATTTCTTACTTGACCTTTCAGACCAAACTTGATGCTATGTGGAGGGGTTCATCCTTCTTAGTCCAACTGATTGATCTGAACAAATACAACTTCTACCTTTATTTAGTTGTTTCTAGGAGTTTTTGTATTCCTTGATTTTCTTAATAAGTTCAACAATTATTTTTACTTGAAATATTTCCGCTGCAGTCGCTACTTATACCATGCGGTAAAAGTTTATATACCTGTGCCATCTTCCTGAGTATATTCTGATATAATCATTCCAGGCTCAAGCTTTCTAGTGCTTCTGTGCAAGCTTTTTTCTTCTCCGCCCTCCCACATACGGTTTTGTTGGGGTTCATTCATTATTCTGCATTGTCTTCCTTGTCACTTGGTTGTGTATGCTTCATTTTGTTCTTTAGAAACTTGTTTGTAGTATTTACAGTTTTTAATCTTGCAGCAGGAGGTATTCTGAGCCTCTTTGCAGGCGTTGACTATTCTTCTAAGTACGCTGTAGTTGACTACAGAGTGAAACAACTTGCATATGCTTGTATTCGTGGTGTTCATCAAAATAGGTTTGTTACTTTCTCTCCTTCTGCTGAATGTTGGGTTGCCTTGAATTTGGCAATCATTTCCTGGTTTGTAATTCATTTGTGTTGTAAGCTAGTTGTACTGTACCTATTATGAGTGAGCAGGCTTGCAACTTTCTGATGAACTTTGTCATGTGTGCTGCATGCATTTTTTATTATTTTATTGCAATAATTAAGTCCACTTACATTTAAACAATGTTTAAACAATACTCACATATATGCATTAGGATTTGAAACAACAAATTTTTATTGAACTTAAGTGAACTTCAAAAAAGATAATTATGACCTGATTGACTTGTGAACCTTCTGACCGTTAATTATATTTTTGAATCAAACTAATCTAATTCATTGCATAAAACTTATATGAAGAAATCAAAAATGATTCAGGAACTCTCACACCTTGCTGCTTTAGTAGTGAGACTACAAGAATTATATTGCATTACTTTAGCTTGAACAATCAGTTGCTAAAGTAATCCTTTAGTAAACTTGAACTTTCTCCTGTTTATATATTAATACAAGTAATCTCTTTTTTGTATGATACCCAAAGCTTCACATTGGCATTTTACTCCTTGACCAATTGGTTTCCTGATAAGCATTTGGTGCTGAACTGTGGTTGTAGACTTCCAACTTCTGTTTTTTTCTTTTGTTATCAGAAGAAATAGAAAGAGAAATCTCATATTTAAGCAGTTGATATCCATGACATTATGGTCACCCATTCCTCATTATGGATGATGGCAGTCATAAATTTGGGTGGTTTTGTGGTTCAATCTAAGTTGGATAACCTAACCTTGTTACTGATAAGGTTTAGCTCGGACTAGTTCTTTGATTTTGTTGTTTGTTGAAGCTTTGACCCCATTAAACTTGTAAGCATATTTCATTGTAAGGTTTGTTGCTTGTATACATTTTCAGTCAATTTTTTTTTATTGATTAGAGAAGTATGAGGTAGAATTATACCTCTTTGCAAATAATCAGCTTGCTGAATCTTGTATCGATGTTCAATTTTTGTCAACATACGTAACTAAGTTTCTAATATTGAAACATGTTTAGCTATAGTTGATATAAAGCCATTAGAAATTGTTACTTTGATGACTTTGGTGTGGAACCATAAACTTATTGATGCAGTTTTTATGTTTTAGTTGCTTTGAAACAGAAACTTGCTTACTAGAGGTTTTTCTATTGGCAGAAATCAGTTGAAGGATCAACTGTTTATGACGTCTGATAAATCCAGTACATCAACAATCCTCTTGTTAGAGGCAGTCGTTATGTTGATTGATCCCGGACTTCCCTGGTCTTGTAAGATAGTTGGCTATCTCTTGCAAAGAAATACGTATTACTTGTTGAGAGAGATTGTTCTCACTGGAAAGGTACATTTCAAACCAACTGGCCCTTTATAATTTTTGGTTGTCTTCCATGATATATCATATAATCATACCTTTTTTTCTTTTCTTTTTTTGAGTACATGCACTTACATTTAATCTTATTCTTAGAGTCTTAGGTTAACAATTTCTGCGGAAAAGTAATTGGGGCAAGCCATCATTAAGTTGTAGGCCTTTGTACTGTCAGGGGGTTCTCTTGAATGTTTGTAACTGGGAGAATTCCAAATGGCATAAATTATTCTAAAAAATTAATTAATGCAAGAACTGTGATCCCTAGGGCACTGTAATGTGGTTTTAATCCAGCATCGACATTGGGTGTTCTTTAAAGCACGTCTGTTGTTGAATCTTGTTTGCCATAGTTGGTATCTGACCTCCAAGACTTGGAGACATCATGAATTATCAGGATTTTGGTCTCGATTGTGAGAAACTGTCGGTATTTTTTTTTTTGTTTTTTGGGGATAGATATTAGATTATGTTAAAAAGGCATAAAAAAAAAGTGGGTGCAAAAGCATGTGATCACAAGGAGGTGGGACCTAATCAAGAATTCCCGTGAATAACCTCTAAAGAATCCCAACCATTGTCTTGCATCTTATACTCACTTGGTGATAATAGAGTGCTATAAAGAATCACACTGTATGGGACATCTCCATGATCATTTTTCAAGATAGGCAACCCTAATAATTTGCATGTGATGGACTACTTTGATGATGTGTTCTCAATTTTGCAGGAAAGTATAAAATTTCAAGATTCTGTTGGGAAAATATCTTCTCTGGAGAGTATCCTTGCCCTCATTATACCTCATGTTGGTCAGAGATCATGTGTTTGTGCTAATATTGATCCCCGATGGAGTTTCTCATCACAAATTCTTACAATTCCTTTCTTGTGGAAGCTTTTTCCATATCTAAAAGAGGTAGTTTGGTTTTCTCAGACCCCACACTGCAACATTATACTTTCATGTTTTAGATTTCACCAGGGTCTAGTGGGGCAGAATCTCTTCCAAAGTCAAGACACAAAACATTTAATATGTTCTCTTTCTCCTGTTAATTTTGTTGCCAAAAAGTTTTATTTCAAACATTTATTACCTTGTTATAAAAACTTTAAAATTTTCTTCCTTTATTTATCCAGATTTTTGCAACACGGGGGCTGAGTGTACATTATATTCATCAGATGGCATTATGTGTGCAAAATCATGCTAATGTTTTACCTAATGATATAGCAACTGAATTTCCGGGTTATGCCTGCCTTCTTGGCAATCTATTGGAAACAGCTGGAGTTGCTTTTTCTCAGCCTGACTGTTCATTTGATATGGTAAGGAAATGATGTGATTTCATAATGTACTGGTATTGTTTGTTTGCTCCTCCTTTAGACTCTTTGGATTTGTATTAATAACGAGTTTGGTGAAAAAGTTCACGTTTATTGCTGTTTTTTTTTAGATGCCAAAATTCAATAAAGTTTTGTTCTCCCCTTGTTTTCTTTTCTTGATCAGGCCATAGACTTTGCAGCTGTTGCGACATTTTTGCTGGAGGCGCTTCCTCCTATGCAATCATCTAACAAAGAAAGTAAAGAAGGTATGCTTTTAACATAATATACTTTTCTCTTTTCCTCCTTGTTTTGTGTATTTTTAGGGTAATTTTTTTTATACTTAATTCTTTTATTTTCTTTTAATTAATTTGTGTGTATTATAGAACCCGATTAAACTATGCAGTTTTTCTCAATTGCTTATTAAATTGTATATTTATGTGCCCTTGGTACTTCTGATTACTTAGTGGACGAGGATGAAATAATTGTTGGTGATGAAATGATGGAAAAAGGTCTTAATAAGGATTTGGAACTACAGATTTCCAATGCAATAGACCCGCGGTTTCTTCTACAATTGGTGCGTAATCCTGATGTCATACTTATTAGTCTCTGACATGACAATTATTTTGGTATTCTCAACATATTTACTGCCTTAACTATGTCTGTATTTTATGCCTCGTGAGCAGACAAATGTTTTGTTTGGAAGGATTTCATTTGTCAATGGTTCATATGAAGAAGGGGCTCATGGTAAAGAGGTGCTAGCTGTTGGTGCTGCTTGTGCTTTCTTGCATGTGACTTTTAACATTTTACCCCTTGAGCGTGTTATGACTGTACTAGCTTATAGAACAGAGCTTGTTCCTGTAATATGGAAATTCATGAAGCGATGCCATGAGAATCAGATGTGGTCAGCATTGTCTGGGCAATTATCATATCTGCCGGGAGATGCACCTGGCTGGCTGTTACCTTTGTCAGTTTTCTGCCCTGTGTACAAGTAAGAACGCTGCTTCTATGTTCAGTTTTGATCGTAATTTCTTTACAGTTGTCTGAATTAATTTGATGACAGTATGTGGTATGTCTGAGGTTTTGAACTTATGGCACAAGTTGAGGGAATAAGTCTAACGCACTTATTTGATGGATCAGGCACATGCTTATGATAGTTGATAATGAGGAGTTTTATGAGCAGGAGAAGCCACTGTCAATAAAAGATATCAAATGCTTAGTTGTTATCTTAAGACAGGTAATTTTTTTGTGGTTGTAGAATCTTCAGGTGAACATATACATAAAAATGACACTTGGCAGTATTTCATAGTTTTGTTCATGTAATAGAAGTTTTTGCTGTACATGTCATGTAAGATGGAAAGTCATATGGACATCCTTTAGCCAAATAGTCTCCACATGTGAGGAGGAAGTTGGATAGCTTGATATACATTGTTGAGACCATTTCTTTACAAATTAAGCTTTTGGGACTAGTGGTGATCTAACATGAGCAGCTGTTAGTAGAACTAGAATTAGTAGTTTCTCTTGCTACTTAAGCTATGCCTAATAGAAGTGTATATATTACCAGTGAAGTAGTTCGTTCTTTGTATTACAAATGCAACTACAAGTAACAAGGACATTTGAAAAAACTAAATACATTACATTAGATGAAAATCATGTCCAACGCATGGGCACCCCTACTAGTTTTATTAATAATTGAGAAAAAATAAAAATGTTATATATATCATAGTATGCTCAGTGGCAATGTTATTACTTGATATGGTGTAGGATGGAAATCCAATTGCTATAATTGTAACATTTGTACTTGCTCATTTCTGTAGGCGCTATGGCAGCTCCTATGGGTGAATCCTGTCACCCCCCCCAACCCAGCCAAGTGTACTGCTGACGTCTTTACTCTTAAGAGGCACCCTTTAGAATTTATTCAGCATAGGGTTAGCATTGTAGCTTCTGACCTTCTGTCACAGGTATATATGATCTCATCATCCTGCTAATTGGTGCTTTGCTTTGCAGAGATAGACAGTATTGTTTGTTTAACGAAATGAAATTCTTCTATGCATATTCAAGATTGTGGGAGATAATATGCTTCATTGTTGTTCTTCTAATTTGTTGTATAAAACTACTATTCTAGTTGCAAGATTGGAACAACAGACGGCAATTTACAGCCCCTAGTGATTTCCATGCTGATGGCGTTAATGACCATTTTATTTCACAGGTAAATAGTGTTTCATAATATCGAGGTCTAGGAATTAGAATGTTTTGGCACTGTTGTTTTAACATGATATCAACTTTCTCCAGGCTATGATAGAAAATAGTAGAGCTCATGAAATACTGAAGCATGCTCCATTCTTGGTGCCATTTACAAGCAGAGTTAAAATATTTACTGTGAGTTGCTAACTCATTACAAGTTTGTTTTTATATCAATTCCTGCATGTCTTATTTAGTTATAAATAAGATATGCTGCTTGTCATCAACAGTTTTATTGTTTATATGTTTATTTGGCTTACTTTTCTGTAAGAAGAGCCTGTCAAATCATTAACTTTCTTTCTCACTCATTTGTTTATTTTGTGCTCTATTATTTTGAAATTTATCTACCAGTCACAGTTGGCGGCAGCAAGGCAAAGACATGGGCCGCATGCTGTTTTTACAAGAAACCGATTTAGAATACGAAGGGATCATATTTTGGAAGATGCTTTTAGTCAGTTGAGTGCATTATCCGAAGAGGATCTTCGAGGGCCGGTAATGTCTCAGTCTTTATTTTTTAATTTCTTTTGCTGAACTATGAAAGATATGCCCTGTCCTTGGACAGTCAAACAGACACATGTTCAAATTTTCTAGGGAAAGATTGAAAGTTTTTTTTCTCTATATCAATATATGTCATTTTCTGATGAATGTTCCCAGATTCGCGTCACATTTGTGAATGGATTTGGAGTGGAGGAGGCTGGTATTGATGGAGGTGGGATTTTCAAAGATTTCATGGAGAACATTACTCGGGCAGCTTTCGATGTCCAGTATGGATTATTTAAGGTTGTAATTTGTATAATATTGTTGAGAATTATTCAATCTGCGCTCTCTCCTTCTCTCTCATATGTCTATGGTAAAGAAAAATGATCCGTAGGGTTATGCCTTTTGATCCTTTTTTGGTGTTGTTGCACTGTGTTATGGGAAAATCATTTGCTATTAAATCAATTTTTGATGATGAAGAGCTACGTCTATGCTTAGTGGTAGTTCACATGCAAGCAATCAAAACAATTGTTGTTTTTTTATTTATTGGCGAAAGTCAATGGTTAGTTGTTAGATTAACACTTAGAGCGCGTTAAACTCACACCCACTGCTTGCAAGAACTTAAGTCTTGCCTCCTAGTCCACTTTAAGGAGTGGAACCGAAGACCTCCCCTTAAGAGTGACTTGGTGGCCGAAGGGCTAGCCACACAAACTATAACCCCTTTGGTTTAGCAATCAAAACAATTGTTACTTGTAAGTTATAATGGCCCCATTTGGTGTAGCTATTAAAATAACTTATAGATTATAGCTTAACAGATTATAGATTATGACTTTAATCAGAAGTTGTTAATCTGTTTGGTGTAGCTGTTAGATTATAGATTTAAGTTGCTGAGTAGTGTTTGTTAAATAAGCTGTGAAATAGTTTTTTCAATTAATTTTTATTTTTTGTTTGTCTACATTTCTCATAAAAAATAATAATAATAATCTATAGTCCATTTGAGTCTTTTTCTATTTTTAAAAAAATAAAAATAAAAAAATTTAAGAGTATAACCATAAATTAATATGTCCACAGCAGAAGCTGATAATCAGAAGTAAGGGGTGAGCAGCTTCTCAGAATCAGTTTTTTTGAGTTAAAATAAGCTGTTAGAATCAGAAGCTGTTTGAAATAAGTTTAACCAAACAGTTCAAAATAACTTTTTTAAAGCTAAAAGTCATAAGTTGGCTCTGAAAAGCTGAAACAAACACCCCCAATGACTGGCAATTTCCTTGGTAGATGCATTTTTCCTAGTAACCCCGCCCTTTTATGTGTACTACTTCTATGAAATATTACTCTTCCATATGAATTAAATTAGTCATAAAGCTCTTCTTAGGGTTTAGAGGGTGAATATTACCATATTTTGGTTGAACGTGGTCACTCTAGAGATTTGGTCTCGTACCCAACCAGTCCATACCTCCCAGCACCCTGCTTTGGCAGGGCCTACACTAGGCAATGCCTTTTATTTGTTTTTCTAATTTATTACATTGTCATATAATGTCATTAATTAACACTTGTTCTGAGCAAATGCTGTTGTTTTTACTTCTAGAGAATTGCTTTATCACTTGTTTTCTATACTTCTATATGTCCACTGAACTTTCCTAGCCGTATTCTTTTGTCTTCCTATGTTTTATTGAGTGGTCTTGGTCTGTTAATCCAGGAAACAGTGGATCACCTACTCTACCCCAATCCTGGATCAGGAATGATACATGAACAGCATCTCCAGTTTTTTCATTTTCTTGGAACTGTTCTTGCAAAGGTAAGAGTTGTGCCTTCATCTGTCGCATACTCAGCATGTAATATCACACCAATTAAAGAAGAACTGCATTGCATGTAAAGAACTAGTACACAAACTGGCATTACATTTAAAGAACTTCTATAATGGGCGAATTTTTTCTTTCAGCAATTACTAATACAATCTGGTTCAGCTATTATGTAATATATTGGCTGTGCTTGGTTTAGGGGTGGAATCATAATTCCACCCTCCTATTTCAGTGCTGTGTTTGGATATAGTTTTCAAAAATTGATTTCACACCCACGTTTGAAATTTTTTTTCAGAACATGTTTGGCAGAGTAGAGTTTTTGAATTTGAAAATTTGAAATTGGGTCTACCCGGATGTCTAGAACAGTGCTTATCTTTTTATTTATTTTTTTTTTTTTTGCAATTGCCGCCTGTTATTTGAAAAAGAAAAGAAAAGAAAAGAAAATATATTTGTTTTTGATATTTTTTAAATAGATAATTTTTTTTTAGACCAAATGACATTATTTGGCCATTTATTTAAAATTAACAAAAAAAAATTTAAATAAAAACTAATTTGTCACAGTAATTTTTTAAAAATAAAAAAACATTTTTAAACAAAACAAATAAAAAAAAATCCAATCAAATATACAATTAAAAGTAATTTTAAAGCACTAGCTGAATATTTTTTTTAACAAAAAATAATATATATTTTTTAATATTTAAAATAAAGAAATATTTTAGTAATTTTTTGAATTTTTTAAATAAAAAATTTATCTTTTTCAATAATTATTTTTTTGAATTGAATTTTAAAGAGTTTGGTTATGAGTTTTGATGAATTTTCTATAGAATTTTGAGTTGTGTGTTTGGTCATGAGTTATAAGTTTTTGAATTAAGTCTCATAACGGAACAACCTTTTTTATTTCAAAATTCATTTCAAAATTCAAAACTCAATTCAAAACTCATAACCAAACAAATTTTCTCTTTTCAAATCATGATTCAACTCACAAACTCAAAATACAACTCCATTCTTAAATCATGATTCTAAAACTAAACCAAACACTATCATTTTTTTGCTTTTATCGTCATATTGTTTTATATTTTCTTACTGATCACTTTTCAGATTCAGTAGGCCTTTTCCTTTATCCTACAATTTTCTTGCTGTCTTTTTGTTCTTCATTAATCACTTTTTTGCTTGGAATCTGTTCAATTAATTTACGTAGGAATTCTATTGTTAAAAATGACAGTTGAATTGTTCTCTGTGCTGTCTATATTTGTTCTCTTATGGTGCTTTACAGTGGGACATTATATCTCTTTGTAATTACTGCAGGCGATGTTTGAAGGGATTCTTGTTGATATACCATTTGCAACATTCTTCTTGAGCAAATTAAAGCAAAAGTAAGGTTGCACCCCATGTGGCATTCGTAATGTATATTGTTATTTATCAAAAACACAAGAATTTATTAAAAAGAATTTCTTGCAGATGATCAACTTTACATCACTTTTCTTTCTCTCTCCTCCACACTCTCACTCCCACTTCCACTCCCCTTCTAAAAATTGTGGAAAAAATCCGCACATGCTTTATATGTATCTGCATACACATTATGGTCCTATGGAAGTAGTTTTGAATTTCAAGACCATCTCTGCATATAAAAGATGAGTCTTTTTGGGTCCCAAATTGCCTCATAGTAGGTGTTATATTTTTTAGTTTTGAATTCTAGTTTTCAAATCTATTGATTGTGATATGTACTTTGGGCACTTGGAATGGCATTTATATTTCCATTTGAAATGTTCAACTTGAGTTCTTACTAAATATGATGTTTATTTGCTTATTTTCTTGATGTGTATGCTAATACGTGTTCTCTACTCTATTTAATTTTGATGCATCCAAAATTTTGTTGAGCAGGTACAATTATTTGAATGACTTACCTTCCCTGGATCCAGAGTTATATCGCCACCTTATTTTCTTAAAGGTGATATTTCTCCCCCTCCCTTGCTCTCTTCTTTGAGCATTAGTTTTTTAGTGAAATCTTATGCTTCATTGATTTGCAAAAATTGATGAAGCTAAGAAATGAATTGTTTGAACATTGTTATTGCCTATCCAACCAGAAGTTGTTATAACTGAATCTGTATATATTATTTCTTGTCAGCCAAACAAATTTTATGACATCTTTGGATGTCCATGCAAAAGGGAAAGTTTCAGTTTTCCGTTACATTTTAAAAGGCAGGAAAATCTTCCGTAGAATAATCACTGAAGAAAATGAAGTGTACACAAATGGTAGGATAAAATTAGGATTATACTATTTTTTGAGGTCTAATGAGATTATAATCACCTTTTGTTGTTTTGTGGCTCAATTTCATGGCCAATCGGGTGGTTCTGTGTAATTTCATGTTATTTATTGATTTATTTATTTACCTTTTGTTTGATGTACAGCATTATGAAGGTGATACTTCAAAGTTGGAATTGTACTTTGTTATTGTGAACAATGAATATGGAGAGCAAACAGAAGAAGAGTTGCTTCCCGGAGGGAAAAGTATACGTGTTACTAATGAGAATGTCATTACATTTATTCATCTTATAGCCAACCATCGTTTGAATTCTCAGGTTGCAAGGGTTTTCCTCTTTCATTTATTAAGTTTGTTTTCAAATTTAATCATTTTCTCCTGTAATTATGATGTCGTAATATAATTTTCAGATACGCCAACAAAGTTCCCATTTTCTGAGGGGATTTCAACAGCTTATACAGAAAGATTGGATTGACATGTTTAATGAACATGAACTTCAGGTATTGCGATTCCTATTGAATGATATTTAAGAACCACGTGGTGAAAGGATTACTGTGATTACTTCATTTAGTAGGGAGAGCTATGAGCCTCGTCAAAACATACAAACAAATAATATTTTGCTGTTGTATGTGGCCAATATGAAAAAAAATTGCAATATAATAAACATGAACTTGCAGACCAATTAATATTGTTATCCATTTAATGTTGCATCCAGCCACGTATGAGAACTTTAATTTGTTTTGTGGGGTCTCAGTTTCTAATTTCATTTTTTTTTCCAGCTTCTGATATCTGGATCACTTGATGGTTTTGATGTTGAGGATCTTCGAGCCCATACTAATTATGCGGGTGGCTATCATAGTGTAAGTTACCTTACATTCTGTTTTGTTTATTTTTCATTCTCCCCACCCCTTTAGATCCCTGGCTCTGAATTGTCTATTTAGGAAACACAAGTCCTTGCAGTGCTCTTGGGTGGAGATTGTTGTAGAATTTTATTCATCAGCAGTTGTCAACTTGGTTTCTTCAAGATTCAATTTAGGGGTTTCTTCACAATTAAATCCACATCTCAGTGCCAGTTTTCCCCCAAAACTCATTTCATGCTTGGGCCAAGTATCCGCCAGCTGTGTTACATGGACTCGGCACTTTGGGGCGAAGACACGGGTACGGGTGTGGAATCTATGTCGGATTTGCCTGTTCTCTCTCAAACACGGCTCTTTACAGACAACAAAAGAAATGAAAGAGGTGAGAGCAAGAGAGAACTTGGTCGAAGCTCCATCCAGTCGAAGATCGAAGACCTCCAGTCGAAGCTCCATCCGGTCGATCCAGTCGAAGATCGAAGCTCCATCAGTCGATCGAACAGCCGAACGCCCTAGACGGCTTCGAAAAGCCTCTATCTCTCTCTCTCTCTCTCTCGCCTCCTCTCTCTCCCTCGCGATCGCGATCGCGATCGATGGCTTCGTTTTTCTCTCCCACTCTCTCTGTCGTTCCTCTGTCTCTTGATTCATATCTATTCGTATCTATCTATATATAATAATAATAATAGTTAAGGAACTGAAAAATAAATAATAATAACTATTATTACAATAACTATAATAATCAGAATCTTACGATTCGCGATTCGATTCACGATTCGATTCACAATTTTTGCAAAATCGATACGAATCTATAAGTGAATCTCTTTTTTATCAAAATCTTACGATTCGCGATTCGATTCACGATTCGATTCAAATTTTTTGCAAAATCGATACGAATCTATGGGTGAATCTATTTTGGAAGTAAATCTCTAGTGAATCGCACGATTCACAATCGATTTACGATTCAATTCACTTTTTATGATTCATGTAATTTTTTAAATTATTGTGTCCGGCATATTTTCGACTATTTTTTTTTCCATGTTTTTAGTGAAAATGACATAATACAACTTTTAATAGCGTTTAATACTAAAATAACCAACATATATACATAATTTGTTGTTATTTTAGTGATCATGAAATTTTTAATAGAATCCAATCAGATTCAGTCAGACCCAACATATTTTTAACCTTTCTTCTCATTTTTTTTTTCCCTTTAAAAATTCATAATATATCTTCTAAAGATGTGTAAGATTAAAGTTACAATATGAATTATCTATTACTATTTTATTAAATTGAATATAATTGAATATTACATATGTGAGGTCTGTTATACCTTTGAAAATGTTTTAGGCTTTAAAATAAAATATTCTAAATAATTCTTTCTTATTATTTGCTCACTGTTACTTAGAAAAGTACGTATGCTTATTGTCCAAATATCAATATCGTTATTAATTATTGTTATTTTGAAAATTGATAATTTGTCTATTTGGTTATTATCTTTATTAAGAATGGTTGATAAAAAATATCTAAAAAGAAAAAAAGTAAGATAGTGATCTTTCATAAGAATCTTTGTTAACTTCTTACCTATTAAACTACGTGATTATCACGCAAAATAACATTTTCATTGATTTAAGTCTAAATATTTCATATTCATAAGATATATTTAACATCTAAATGTGTAAATATATATTTTTAAGTAATTTCAAAAAAGTGACCGAATCTTTACGATTCGCGATTCGATTCGATTCGCGATTCGATTCGATTCGCGATTCGGTACAAGGTCATTTCGATTCACGATACGAATCTCGATTTGACAACTAATAACTATTATTATTATATATTATATAATAATTATTATATAACATATAATATATTTATAAGATAATATATACTTATATATATTAATTAAAAAAATAAATACATGTGTGTAAAATAAAATAAAAAAATTAATTGAAACACATTATTTAAAAAATATAATAAATAAATAAAATAATTAATGTATATTAAAATAAAAATATTTATAAAAAAATTAAAAAATTTGCCGTGTCCCCTACTGTATCCGTATTCCCATTTTTTAGAAATTGTCGTGTCCCGTGTTCGCGTTATAATAAATATATTTTTTTTTAAAAAAAAAACTATTTGACGTATCCCGTACCCGTATCCAAATTTAGATACATATCCACGTATCCTTAATTTTTAATTTTGAAGTGTCCGACCCCTAGATACGTACCCGCACCCGATACCCGTACCGAGTCCGTGTAACATGGTCCCCCAGATACTTCACCTGTGCTATATACGTTCAATGTTTGCAATCTAGATGATCTTTTTTCTTGTTCGTTCTGTTCTGTTCTGTCTTTTTTGGAAAGAAAACTGTTTCCTCTGCTGGTTCTGTTACTAAATTGGAAATGAATAGCATGTAATTTATAGTGCAGGGTCTGGATTAAGACCTCTTAATCTTGCTACCTTAACAACTCATTTCTGGCTAACCTGTGGTATACTGCTCTGTGGGTTTTTAAAAAAAGTCTAAGGAATTCAAATTATGATCGGGATTAAGTTTTTTATTTATCTGTTTTTATGATGAAGTTTTTAGTTTCGCTACTTTGAGCTTTGGTATTTTTGTAGTTGACAGCTACTTATCATTTCTTTTGATAGGAGCACTATGTCATTGATATGCTTTGGGCGGTTCTCAAGAATTTTTCCATGGAAAATCAGATGAAATTTTTGAAGTAAGTTTATCATCTGTAATTTATTTCCTAAACTCTCTGATGTGTGGGTTATATATAATGTTATACTTGGTGCAACAGTTTCATAGCAGTCACAATGTATTCAGATATATTCTTAGTGTATATCCTTAGAACCAAATCCAATTTATACTCCTTTTATATGTTTGTTTTCTCAGCTTTGTATCTTTCTGTTAATTCTTCTTCTTCTTCTTCTTCTTCTTCTTCTTCTTCTTCTTCTTCTTCTTCTTCTTTTCCAAGTATATTTATCTATGTGCTTTTCTTTGCGACTGATTCAATACCAAAAAAACAATTGGGATAAAACCTTTCTGAGTTGGTATGTTGACTTGAGTCTATTTCTGTGGAATTGCTAAGTTACTAGATTGACAGTACTTGATTTACATAAATAACTCTGAATGGTAAATTGGAGATGGAAATTGTTTTAAACTTGAAACTGTCTGTGGGAAAAGTGGTTAAGCACGTTTGTGGTGGTGATCAATGTCTACACTAGGAACTTGAATTTACTGAGGGGTTAGAAAATATATAGGTAATGGAAGTGGAAAACTTAGCCCAAGTGATTTTAAGCCTTTGTGTAAAGAGTATTTTTTCCCCCTTCTGTTAATTTTTTTTTTCTTTGTATTTATTAGCATTGTCTTCATGCTTTTCGATAATAATATTTGACTTTTCTTTATAAAAACATAAAGAAAAATCATTCATAGATTTTTGGGGGCTGTAGTCACGTAACATTTTGTTTATGGGAGACTCTCAACAAGAGGTTTTTTTTTTGGCATTGCCAGCTATCTTTAAAAATTTCATGCTTTTAGAGTTGAGATTTCAAGGTGCCCCTTAAAAAGTGTCCATTCTTTCATCGAATTGCTTACAGACTAGCAATACAATTCTTTTGATGCCTCAAGTAATTGACCCCAATGTCAATTTTTAGACCCAATTTCAGCCTCATTTCCTTTAGCCAATTGGTGTCTTAGTAAGTTCCAGTGTTTCCTGGAGGTTTGCCAAAATGAGAAACTCACATTTATGGGACCGTGGATGAAATGCTATGTATGGTGAATTTGTACAAGGGTATGCAGGGCATTTCATTATCTATATGTCAATTTCTAACTTTCTCTTCAAAAGAAATCCTTGTATCGTAATTTCCAGTATTTGTGATGCACCAGAAATACTAAATGTTTATTGTGTTGTTTTTTCAACTTGAATAGCACACACATAGATTTGTAGCTAGACTGAGGGCTCCTGCAGTTAATACCCTTCTTGGCCACGAAGCAGTAGTTGTATTCTTCAAAACTAATCATAAGGGCTCTGAGTACTTTGCTGACATGCTGAGTGTGTGCAGCATCGTTGTGTTATTTTCGAACCAATTTTGAAATGTTTTAGCCAATTCTCTTTCATGTTGTATGACATTTTTGTAAAAAAAAAAAAAATTATTCCACTGGACTTGAGGTGAATTGGTTCATGAATTTGCTCAAATAAAAGTTGAGCACTTTAAACATTTTGCCAACATACATGGCACTCTCCATGTAGTCATGTAGTTTATGTAGGTAGCTGTTAGGGCTTCAAGATCTTTTGGATAGAACGGTAACCAAATATCTTTGTTTTCTTTTCTGGTTCTGTGTTTTCTGTCTCAGGTTTGTAACTGGGTGCTCTCGAGGACCTTTGCTTGGATTTAAATACCTTGAGCCTTTGTTCTGCATACAGAGGTGATATCCCTTTTTTGTTTTGCTTTGTGAGTTTGTGTAATATTTTCGTGAGGTGATAGCCCTTTTTTTGTTTTGCTTCAGTTTCTGAGAATTTTATTTTTGAGTATTCTCTTAGGGCTGCTGGTAATGCTTCTGAAGAGGCTCTTGACCGATTACCAACATCAGCTACTTGTATGAATCTTCTAAAGCTTCCCCCGTACAGAAGGTTTGTCCCATTCTACTGTTTTTCTGTGCGACAAATCTTATTTTTGCTCCAAACTCTCTAATTATAACCAGAGGGAGGGAGGGTCTGCTGCTTCAATGAATTTTATTGATAGATTTAAGTTGCAAAATATGAAATGAGGGTTAGACAACCACACAAGGACTCAAACACAACGCCGCCCAATTAGTACACTTTAATGTGTGTTTGGAAGGGGAAAGATTGAGTGGACACCTAATCTTTTGGCATAATGCTCAAAGTGGTGGCTCCAAGACTTGAACCCATAACCTCAAGGTTATTAGGCTAAGTCTTAACTATTGAAGGACTCAAAAACAACGAAGCAATAATTGAAACTCCTGTAAACTATACATAGTATATGAATAGTTCATCGCCATTCAGCTCAATCTATATCCATGCCCTTCATTAAAATGAAGGTGCCATAATCAGGGGTGAGTGTGCACTAGGGCATACCGAAGTTGATCGAAGCAAAATTTTTGGGGATTCCTGCCGGTTGTGGGCTTCTTTTGTTTTCTGGTTATCATTCAATAGTCCAACCATGATGTATCTTGTTGAAGATAGAGGGTTGTAATTTTAATTAAAAACAGGATTTTCAATGGTCACTTTCTCTTTTTTATTCATTTCTTGTTTCCTCACTGCAGTCCAGGTGGTAGCCTTCAAACCCGAATAAGGGCCAATTAGAAGCAGCCCTACCACTTTCATGGGGTCGTGGCTCTTGTAAAATACTTGAAACAATTAGTTATTCTTGTCTCACTGAAAATTGTGATTGACCAAGAAATCTTTTCCACTTACCAAAAGGAAAAAAAAGAATAGGATCTGAAACTAGCTTAATTCTTATCTTTCTTGGTCTTTGGATGTTATGAGATCTCTCTTGTTCTGTTTACATATGCAACTTATTCTTTGTTTTTTTGAAAGATTTGTCCTGGTCCATTATGAGTTTTTTCTTTTCTTTTCTTTTCTTTTCTTTTTATACCATTGTAGCCGACCCCATTTGATGGGACTTAAAGCTTGGTTTGGTTCGGTTTGGTTACCATTGTTGACTCTCATCAAATCTTTGTCTATGGTACAGCAAAGAGCAAATGGAGCAGAAATTGTTGTATGCTATAAATGCTGATGCTGGTTTTGATTTGAGTTGATAGCTAGAGAGCGTGTCTTTTCCTGTGCTACATGTTATGCGCCAGGTTCGTTTGAAGAGAATCATTGTATCAACAGAGAAGGTACCCCATGTGATGGTCCGGTCAATACTAGCTGGTGTATGTTCAGAATCAGACCATCTCTGGACAACTGCAGAAGATTATCAAGACATAGGAGTGAAGGGTACATGGAACATATGTAGATATAATGCATAATGTACATATACATAGGTGGGTTCATCTTTGATATATATCTTCTTTCAGTTGTTAAATGCATGACCTCTGGCATGTGGGTATAGTCGGGGGTTATTGGTTGATAAACTGTAATTGAGTTCACACCTGTATTATTGTAAGTTTTTTTTTTTTGAATTGAAAAAACTTGATTATTTATGCATATGAGGATGAAATGGGCTCTTGTAAGGGGGCTTTGGCTGCCGGAGTTGGTGGCCAGAGTGTGGTGGAGGGCTGTGGAGAGGTTGCCAGAGGCCACAGTGATGATCGTTGCCGGAGTATTAGGAAAATGGTACTTTGTTCATGCACCTGAAAAATGTATGAATAAATTCATTTTCGTTTTAGGAAATATAGCCCATGGTTTTGCTTTTCAAGCACTTCTCTAGTTGAACAGAAAAAAGAAAAAAATGGTCCCACAATTGCTCTTGTATAGTTTCTCACTATGGTGATCGTTATCAAGGATATACTTGTGGCATGTTTGTTTGTTTGTTTGTTTTCCGTCTGTAAAATGTATGTGTTTAAGGTTAAGGGTTTCACCTCCTTTCTCACGAAAAAGGTTTAAGGGCTCCATTGATTGTTCTCAGTCTAAGAAATGTTATATTTCTCTAATTTAAAAGTTTTAAATAAAGTTATAATGACTTGACAATGAAAAAAATAAATAAATAAATAAAACAAACCAGACAAAAACATCATATCATTATGGGGTCTACACACATTAGAGTTCACTAGAGCTTTCCCTTTAGAACTCTCAATCTTTTTTTTTTTATATTATTAATAGTAATGATAGAGAGTACTAGAGTTGGAGTTTTAATGTCAATTCTAATGATGTGGTAATATATAAAAAAAATAAATATATATATAGTTAAAGCATCAAGTCATAAGATATGTTTATCTCTAGAGCTCTTCATTTAAAGGTCTAAAACATTTTTGTATTATTAAAAGAACTGATAAATTTCACTCGCATGATGATGTACACTGCTAATAAAACAAATGAAACTTAGTAAATGATCACATTGTATGAGCTTTTTTTTGTTGTTGAGTGACGTTAGGGACTCTAAATAATCTATTAAATTTTTTATCAAACCTCTCAAATTAAGGTAGAATTTACACACATGTGGATTTGTGTGGGTCATACATTCATATGAGAAGTTTGATAAAAAAATTAATAAATTATTTGAAATACATAACATTTTCCTTTGTTGTTTGTTTTTCATTTTTCTGTGTCTTTTGGCTGCTATCTTAAATAACGTTGAGGCCTAATCTTTTCAATTTCCATCACAGTTGCCAACTATTGGGGGTTACTTATTTAATAATTTTCCAAATAGAGATAGAATTCATCGCATAATGATGATCAATACTGACAACAATACAGATGATTTTCAATGAATGTTGTTCCCATTATGTCGGGCCGGCTTTTTGGCCCACCCCGACATTGCTTCTCTGTTTTCAGAGACTTCATTTAAAAATAAAATTTAGAAACATTTGAGATCCAACGTGAAGCAAAATTTCTGGATGCCATTATGTGAAAGATAGAGAACAAAATAAGAAGTCAAACTTTCTGGTAATAAGATCCATCCAAAAATATTTCAGTGCATCAAAAATTACGTCTCAACCATTAAAGTGACCAAAGTAATTTCTGTCTCAACTACCATCACATGAAACTTCACAGACCAAAGTAATTTCTGCCTCTATAATACAACTCTCTCTCTCTCTCCCCCAAACCCTCCTCTCTCCCCTCGCCGGAGAGAGAGTCACCGGAGAGATGGGTTTGATTTTCTGCCATATTGTGTAACCGCACTCTCAGGTAGCAATGGCCACCCCCTCTTTTTTTTTTTTTTTTCTATTCTTTTGGAGGGAAAAAGAATAAGAGTAGGTGTTATCTTTTTACCAGGAACTGCAATGTGGAACACAGCGCCATTCTTATCTTTGCAGGTTTATGTTTCTTTCCTTCTTTCGTTTACTCAAATGGTTCTAAAAAAGCTCCACTTTGAACCAATGCAGAATGAAAGATTGGTAAGGAGGGAGAGAGAAAAGAGAGAGACTGGAAAGACAGACTTGTATAATCACTATCTGTTATTATGTTTGTGTGTTCATACAAGAGAATGAGTTCTCTCTCTTTATAGAGAGGAGAAGGAGACAATTGGAATACTGGAGCACCGAAAGCATACAAATATACATTAAAATAATACAAAGGCGTCTGTCAAAGCTGAAGGTGGTAGTGGGTCTGTCAAAGCTGAAGGTGGTAGTGGATGAGTTCTTTACAGCTACAAAGGTGAGCTCTCTTTACAGCCTACACATGCACTATAGTGTATAGCATATTATATGTTAACAGCCCCCCGCAAACTCAAGGAGGGTAGGCATCGACCAAGTTGAGTTTGAAAACAAGAGCACGGAAGCGCCCAGGAGGATGAGCCTTGGTGAAAATATCAGCAGGTTGATCGGCAGAAGCAATGGGGAGAAGATGAACAGTACCACGTGTAACATGCTGTCGAATGAAATGACAACCAATCTCAATATGCTTGGTGCGATCATGAAAAACATCATTGTGAGCAATCTGAATGGCACTCTGATTGTCACAATAAAGAGGGGTAGCGCCAAAAGAGGAAATACCCATATCAGTGAGGAGCCAACGAAGCCAGAGAAGTTCCTGAGTAGTATCAGCAAGGGCTCGGTATTCAGCTTCGGTGCTAGAACGGGCAGTGAGGGATTGTTTTTTGCTACGCCAAGTAAGAAGAGAATCCCCTAAGAAGAAACAAAATCCCGTGGTGGAGCGTCGATCCGTAGGATCCCCAGCCCAATCAACATCAGAGAAGGCACGCAGTTCAAGAGATGAGGAAGCAAAATAGTGAAGGCCATGGAACAGGGTGCCTTTGATGTATCGAAGGATGTGGAGTACTGCAGTATAGTGGGGAGTGCGAGGAGCCGACATGTACTGACTAACAATGTGAACAGCATAGGCAATGTCAGGACGAGTCACTGTGAGATAGACAAGACTACCGACGAGCTGACGATAAAGAGTAGCATCAGGGAGGAGAGCCCCATCGAGAGGAGTGAGACGAATCTGAGGATCAACTGGAGCAGATGTAGTTTTGCAATCAGTAAGACCAGCACGAGCCAGAAGATCGAATGCATATTTGGCTTGAGATAAATAAGAGCCAGTGGAATTATGAGAGACTTCAAGGCCTAAAAAGTAGTTGAGAGTACCAAGGTCCTTCATCTCAAACTGACGGTGGAGAAAACGTTTGAGGTGGAGAATACCAGCTGCATCATTACCAGTGATAATCATATCATCCACATACAGAAGGAGAAGAGTGGTACCATGAGGAGTAGTCCGTATAAAAAGAGCAGAGTCATAGGAGCTAGAGGTGAACCCGAAGTCATGAATGGTAGAACTGAACTTAGCAAACCAGGCACGGGGTGCTTGCTTGAGGCCATAGAGGGCACACTGTAGTTTGCAAACCTTATGAGGGGGAAAAGTAGACCCAGGTGGAGGTTGCATGTAGACCTCCTCAAGAAGAGTACCATTGAGGAAGGAATTTTTGACATCCATTTGAAAAAGCTCCTAGTGGCGAGCAGCAGCAACAGCCAGTAAACTGCGAACAGAGGTAAGCCGAGCAACAGGGGAGAAGGTTTCCTCATAATCAATCCCATATTCCTGGTTGAAACCCTTGGCAACAAGACGAGCTTTGTAGCGTTCAATAGAGCCATCAGAATGAGTCTTGATTTTGTAAACCCATTTACAGCCAATCGCAGTTTTGCCAGGAGGAAGGTCAACAAGATCCCAAGTATGAGTTTTGTCCAAAGCCTGAAGTTCATCAGTCATAGCTTGCTGCCAAAGAGGATTAGTACAAGCCTCACGATAGGAGGTAGGTTCATAAGTAGAAAAGGCAGCAGACCCAGCAATATAATCACGAAGGTGGATAGGAGGTTGAGTTACCCGGTGTGGTCGACCCGTAGGAGGATCGGTAGGAGGAAGAACTGGTGGAGAAGAAGGTGGTGTAGGGAGAGGTGGACCTTTAGGGAGAGCAGTCTGGCCGGGAGCAGGAGTGAGCGAGGGCGTCTCAATGAAGGAGGGACCTGTATCAAAATCATCAGAGAAGAGATCGATGGAAGGATTAGTAAACAGTACATTAGTGGAAAGTGCAGGTAAGTGAAAGGAGGAAAGAGAGGAAAACATTTGGTGCTCCCAAAAAACGACATGGCGGGAGATACGAAGACGTTTAGAGAGAGGGTCCCAACGGCGAAAACCTTTATGTTCAATTCCATACCCAAGAAAGCAACAAAGACGAGAACGCGGTTCAAGCTTGGTGCGTTCATGAGATTAAAGGAGAACAAAGCAGGCAGAGCCAAAAACCCGAAGATTAGCATATGGAGGGGGAGTGCCATGCAGATGTTCAAAGGGAGTTTGATTATGGATGACAGGGGAAGGAGCACAATTGATAGTGTAGACAGCAGTGAGGGCAGCTTCCCCCCAAAAGTTTTCAGGGCAGGAAGAAGAGAGAAGGAGAGCGCGAGTAGTGTCAAGAATATGCCTACGTTTCCGTTCAGCACGGCCATTTTGCTGGGACGTGCCAGCACAGGAACGATGAGGCAGTGTACCATGACTCTGAAGAAAAGAAAGGAAATCTGAATCCCGATATTCCATAGCATTGTCGGAGCGAAAAAGTTTGATGGTTTTGGAAAATTGGGTGTGGATCATTTGGGCAAATCGATAATAAAGGGTTTTGAGGTCAGACCGAGTTTTCATGAGAAAAATCCAAGTAAACCGTGAAAAATCATCAATGAAAACAACAAAATAACGAGATCCCCCCATAGTAGTGGTAGGGGAAGGGCCCCAAATATCCGAATGTATAAGATCAAAAGGTGCACAGGAAACAGAAGTACTTTTATTGAATGATAAAGCAGGTTGTTTGGCAAGTTGACAGGGTATACAATCGAAAGTATCTGGAATTACATGACCCAATTGTCCACTAGAAACCAAAGACTTTAAGCGAGTAATAGAAATATGTCCTAAGCGACAATGCCAAAGATGAAAAGGAGATAATGAGGAAGCAGAGGCAGGAGCAGCGATCTGAGGAGAGGCAGGAACATGAAGGTGAATGAGCTCATAGAGACGTCCGTGCTTACGGCCGATCCCAATAGTCTGCCTCGTCTGAGGGTCCTGCACCAAACAATGAGTAGCAGAAAAGGTGACAGTTAGACCAAGTTCACATAATTGACCAATAGAGATAAGGTTTAAAGTGAGAGCAGGGATATGATAAACTTGAGGTAAAGTTAAGGAAGATGTGGAAGCAGTACCAAGATGACGGACATACATGAGAGAACCATCAGCAGTTTGAATGGAAGGAATATGAGGAGATGAGGAGATGGAAGAAAATATAGTGGAACTGGAGGTCATATGATTACAACAGGCAGAATCAAAATACCAAGAAGAGTTACCTGGAATTACAGACAAAGCAGTAGGAGGAGGTGTACCAGAAGGGGAGAGAAGATGTTTGAACATGGCCTCGACATCCGTTGGAGAAAAGAGAGGGGTAGACGGAGCCGGAGACTCAGAAAAACCCTCAGCGGCAGCAGCAGCAGTGGCGGTGTGAGGAGACTGATTGCCAGAATGAGGTTGATTCCTAGAACGATGAAAGCTCCCCCGAGAAGAACCACCGCGAGAAGAGTGGCTGTTGGAGGATGAGCGGGATGGATGGCGAAAGCAATCCTGTTGCAGATGACCAGGACTAAGTTTGTTGCAATATCGGCAGGTTCTGACCGGGCAATTGACCAGGAGATGTGTGGAATGAAGGCCCCGATTCTGACAGTAGAGGCAGGCAGTGGTCCGCTGGGTGAATGATGGCCGGTACGGGGGAGTGGCAAGAACAAAGTCCACATGATGAGTTTGGAGAGTACCAAGACGAGTCTCTTCTGATAGCAACTCAGAAATAGCTTGTTCCAGAGTGGGCAAGGGATGGCGATGAAGAAGAGAGGCACGTACGGGCTCAAAAGATGAAGTGAGAGCCATGAGAAAGTGCACCAACCTTTGCTGATTACGATAAGCAGTAAATAAAACAGCATCTTCTCGGTGAGGCCAAGTCGGTTCGGAAAGAGCAAGCTGGTCCCAAACGGAGTACATTTGAGAAAGGAAGTCATTGATGGACTGACTAGATTCTTGGCGCATCCGATGAAGTTGGCTCTGAAGTTGATATTGATGAGCAAGACCAGTAGTCTGGTATCGTTCTTGCAAAAAATCCCAGATGTCTTTTGCAGGAGTAGTGACAGAGTCAAGCTGAAAGCGACCAAACTGAAGACTGATAGAGGTAACAGAAGTATTTCGAAACCAGGTAATGATTTGGTAATTCTTACTGTCCCATTCCTCAAGGCGATCTTCATATGTGGGAGTAGCAGGAGAAACAGTGGTTTCAGCAGTGTCTTTGACCGGTTGGGTCATGTCCCCGGTGATAATTCGCCAGAGCTTCTTTCCTTTGAGGAAGGAAGACATGGCTTGGGCCCATAGAACATAGTTGGAACCATCCAAAATAACAGAAATGGGATGGGAGGCATCAGGACGATCCATAATAATAGTGAAGTAGGGCTAAATAGATAGGGATAGACCTGTAGGAGCAAAATTAGGTAAAACAGAGTGTACCAGTGAGTCCGGAAGGTCGAAAATAGCTAGGAAAGGTGGGCTGTGTAGAGATGATGTCAGTAGGATGGAAAATGATGTCAGCGGCGCACGTTAGTAGGGAAGGCGTGCGGCGCACGGTAGCAGAGGGGGCTGGCGGCGTATGGTAGCAGAATGGCGTACGCGGGTGCACAATAGTGGAACGGCGCATGCGCGGTTCACGGTAGACGAACGGCGCGGGCGGGTGCACGGTAGCAGGCGCGGCGCACGACAGGAGAGTGGAAAGCGCGTAGCAGCGCGTGTGAGCGTGGCAACGGAAGTAGAGACGCGCCGAGCAAAGGAGCGGCGCGTGAGAGCGCGTGAGAGCTTTTCTGGTGATGGGTTTGGTGCCGTTGGAATCGTAAGGAGATTCTGAGCTGTTTGGTGTATTCCACTGTGTACGAGACTAAGCATCAAAATTGAAAGATGCCAGAATTGTATTTCTGGGCTCTGATACCATGAAAGATTGGTAAGGAGGGAGAGAGAAAAGAGAGAGACTGGAAAGACAGATTTGTATAATCACTATCTGTTATTATGTTTGTGTGTTCATACAAGAGAATGAGTTCTCTCTCTTTATAGAGAGGAGAAGGAGACAATTGGAATACTGGAGCACCGAAAGCATACAAATATACATTAAAATAATACAAAGGCGTCTGTCAAAGCTGAAGGTGGTAGTGGGTCTGTCAAAGCTGAAGGTGGTAGTGGATGAGTTCTTTACAGCTACAAAGGTGAGCTCTCTTTACAGCCTACACATGCACTATAGTGTATAGTATATTATATGTTAACACAGAAAAAGAGTGACATTGGACTTCTGTCTTCGAACTTTTATTTGACCTCAATGAATTGAATCCAATTAAATAATTCATCTTCTTCTCCTGTATCCCCCATATCAAACCATACTTGTAATGATATGTTTTGTTTAGCCACTAATGTAGCAACTTTATGCCAGTTTTGATTAATATTTGATGCTTATCATTCTTCATTTCTGTCTATCACATGTAAAATTCTTATTGTCAATAAAATAAAAAATTAAAAAATAAAACTGTTTAATAATAATAATAATAATGTAAGTAAATTTTACGAATTTGTCTGCTTAATTTTTCCCCCACCCCTTGTATCTTCATGATTCTGCAGCACATTTCTTTTCCTTTCTTTAGGTGTTGAAAATTATTTTTGTATTACAAGGAGTAACTGTTTTGTGTTTGTGTTTATGAATATGATAAATAACCGTAAAAATGACTTAGATTTTATAGGGGTGAAAGGAAATAATTTTATGGCCAAAGATTGACTGCTCAAAACACAAGGACTCAATTTCGAGTAGGTCTCAAAATTGGTCGGATAAATCGATCTTTTAGTGATGTCGATTTGTGAGTTTTTGGAGAGTTATATATGCCAACAAGTTGATTTACTTTTACCGGAATTCCAAGTCGAAGGAAATGATTACCTCATTTTCGGAGGTGCACTAGCCATCTTCCAAAAATACATGATTAGGTTAGCCAGTTTTTTTTATCAGTTTAAAAAATCTATAATCTCTGCACATTTAAGAGATCATCCCCTTTTGGAATGGTGGTTTTGCATTCCACTTGTCAGAGTTCTCTTCTTTCCTTGGAGACTCCGATTTCACACCACCAATTTTTTACTTGGGTCTGTGTGCCCCTCAGGGCTTATGCTCAGAAAGTTATAAGAGCATCCCTAATGTTTTGTCAAAATTTTTATTAAATTTGAATAAAAATTTGATAAAAAATTTGGTTTGATATAATATACTTTAATAGTTTTATCAAATTTAGTTAGTCATCCGGCCTAGAATAAATATTCATCCAAAAATCGGTTATTTAGGAGGTTGTTTACCCAATTGTTCACCAATGATTACTTACAAATTTTTATGAAAGGATAAACGCTCCTTCTATTTGTTAAAAAAAATATTGCTCCCTTCATTTGATACCAATATAATAAAATGATTGGAGTATCATTTTCATTAATTTTTATCAAATTTAAATTTAATAAAAGATCTAATACAATATCAGAGATGACTTTTATGAATCTCTCAGTAAGTTGGTCGTTTTGAAATTTCACACCCGGTACAATATTCTTTGACAAGTACAATAACAACAGTTTGAGTGTCATCTATGACATTAATTTACCAAAAGTTCTTATATTAGACGTATCAAGATCCTCTAGAGTTTGGTTTCCTGAAGTGATCCCTAAAGTGGGGTGATCCAACGGTTCCAAATGAAACTAGGACGTCGTTTTGATTAGTAATTTCAAAAAAAAAAAAAAAAAAAATATTGCTTTAATTCAAAATTCCTTCCTGCAGATCTGATATGAAGCAAAACGACGGGGAAGAGAGAGAGAGAACCTTCTCTCTCAGCCGCCTCATGATCTCCAACCCCAGCAACATCTCCAGCCTCACAACCCCTCTCCTCCCCTCCCAACCCCTCTTTATCCCCCTAACTTGTTCCTGCAATACCATCAACACCGCCACAAGTTTTTCCTATGCAAATCTCACTTGGGTTGGGGGTTTGTGGGATTTTGCTGGTTTTGGTTTGTGGGTTGTCTGGTTACAGAGAAAATACATGGAAGAAGAGGAAAGGGATGGTGGAGAAAGGTGGAGAGGGAGAGAAAATGGTTAGGGGAGGAAAGGCTTTGGATGTGAAATTTGTGGCTGATATGTCAGATTGTTTGGATAAGTATAAAGTGTTTGGGATTGAAGAACTGAGACAAGCAACTGATGGATTTGATGAGAGGTGGGTGATTCAAGGGTCTGTGTATAAAGGTTGTATTGATGGAGTGATCTATGCTATTAAGAAGATGAAGTGGAATGCTTGTGAAGAACTCAAGATCTTGCAGAAGGTAAACATCAAAAAAAAATTTCATCTTTGCCCCTTGTGTTGAATTAAAGCAAATTTTGAGTTAAAGCAAATTTTTTTGGTTAGAAAGCATCTGATTTTACGGTAAGATAGTTTTTGGTTAGAAATAAGTGGTTGTCATAAGATATATCATGTAATTTTGATCTAATTTAATTTATTACCTTATAAGCATTTGGTTTTTCTCTTGTAAACAAATACTTTTAGTGTTTTGCAATGCTAATAAATTTGATATTAGCATTACAGAACAAAACAAATAAAAGAAAATGTTATAGGTCCCAAATTTTTTATTGGTAGACCTTACACTCATTTGAGACATTTGATCATTTATTTAGTAAAAAATTTGATATTCCTAACATTACCCAAAACTTAAACGAGATAAAAAGAACAACATGTGAATGCAGTATGGGACCCACAATACAACCTATAGGAGTTTTAGAGACCAAATTTTTTAGTCTCTAAAAGTGAAAATTTTGTTGCAAAAGACATTTATGGATCAGTTTCTATCGTCGTGAAGATAGTCGCTAAAATGTCGTCTTAAAAAGTAAAAAACAAGGCTTTTAATGACAAAATTTTAAAAATGTTACTAATAAATATACTTTTGGGACAAAATAATTTTGTCTCATAATGGTTTATTTTTTGAGACAAAAAATTTGATCTCAAAAAGATAATAATTCATCACTAATGTTTAATTTTTGTCGCTAAAAATATAATAACACTTTTCGCAACAAAAATATTTAATCCCTAAAAAATAATTTTGTCTCTAAAATCTTAATTTTTTTTATAGTGTCACCTCGGTGACATGTTAAGTCGATTGAATTGGTGATTTAATTATGTGAGAGCAACATCAAGAGTGGTAATTGAGCTTAGGAATTGTAATTAGTGAAAAAAAAAAAAAAGATTCATGTTTTTGTGTTGAATGATTGAAAAATATAAGAAAATACAATATATGATGATTAATGAAAAATTATAAATACATAACATTTCATAAATATTAAAAAAAAATCGCAACATTACTATTTGATAATGGGTTGCCCAAGGAGAGAATGTAAATAAAGATGTCAAAGGTATGTTTGGGAACCTATTAAAACACCGTATGTTGTAGCAGGCAACCTGGCACCCACTCTTTGCTACTTCAGTGAAATATACAGTGGGGATTAGGGCTTGTTTAATAATTATTTCGTTTTTAGTTTTTAATTTATATTTATAAAAATTTAAAAAATTATAATAAAAATTTGTTTGATAATTTTTTTAATTTATAAATGGTGTTTCAGTTTGTAAATTTGAAGAATAAACGTAAACTCAAAAAATGAGTTTACGTTAGCTTTTAAATAGAAATTTAAAATTTTGACTAACAAATTTTTTTTTTAATTAATTTTTAAAATATTTTTTTCAATTAATTTTTTTTCCAATTATAATGTGTATAATTCCATTGTCATAAATAATAAAAAATAAATATAAATATTTTAAGCTTAAATATACATATTTTTTAGTTTATGTTTTTAAAAATTTTCAAATATTTTATTCAAACCAAACGATTTGTAGTTTATGTTTTTCTAGAAATAAACAAAAATTAATTTATAAAATTTTTATAAACATAAATGAAAAACATAAACGTTACTAAACGCTACTTTAACAATTGGGTTTACTCTGTTGCTTTTCTTTTCTATTTTATTGGGTTTTCTGGCTTAAACAATCACCATAAAAATTTATGGGTTTTACTAATAAATATTCTTAGGACATAAATAAAGGATAAAAAATCATAAGATATTTTTCGCTAAATTTAATACATCTTTACTAAAATTAATACACTTCTTAATATTTTTATACATTTCGAGAGACTTTTTATATGGTTCTCAATATTAAACAATGCTCATGAGATATTTGTTAGCATTTATCAAAATTTATTTGCCCCGATATATGTTTGTTAGGTTTTTGTAATTGGCAATCCTGTTTAACAAAATTTCTTTCAGTTGTAATTTTATTCGTTCTTTTGTTTCAGTAAGACTGAGTGTTTAGATATGAATTCAACTTGAATTGAAATCTTAATTGTTTTATATTTGTCACTTCACTGACTATGTACGGGAATTGAACTACTTGGTTAACATAAAATTAGAATCATATTAACATAAAAGTTTTGTATGTATATATTTAAACTACACGCATGAATCATCAAGTGTAAATTTTATTTGATAGACTATGTTTAGATTGAAAAGACACTAACACAAATGAAATACAATTTGCATACCTTATGATTTTACGTAGAGAGACGGAGAGAAAATCTTTGAGTTTCTTTTAAAGGAACTCCTTTTCATGATCAAAAAACCAAAAATAAAATGACTGTAATTTTTTAACTCCTACAAATCATAAATTTAAATTATATAATTTCATAATTTTGTATAAAACTATGAATACACAATACTTCAACCAATATAACTTAATGGGTAAATTACACTGACCTTCCCTAAGGTTTATCTTAATTACAGAGACCTCTCCTACAGTTTCAAAAATTACGCATATCTCCCTTACTTTTGAAACTAATATACAGATATCCCCCTTCTATTACCTACTCGTCCAAATTCAAACAGCTTTGGTTGATGTCATCTAAAATTATTGTTCAAATTCCAACATTGCCCTTATGTCCCCCATACACATATATATATATATATATATATATATATATATATATGCCCATATATATAAAAACATACATATCTTTTATATACATATATATATATATATATATATATCACTGTACTCACTTACTCACTCTCTTCTCACTCTCTCTCTGTGCTTTACCTCTCTTCTCCCGTCGTCCTCCGTTGCCCCAACGCCTCCCTTTCCAAAACCTCCGCCCAGTGCCGCCACCACCATACCAAACTCCTATCTTTCTCTTTCTTTCTTTCTTTCTTTCTTTCTTTCTCTCTCTCTCTCTCTCTCTCTCTCTCTCACAGCTCATCCATCTCCTCATCCACTACAAAAAACCCTAGATCTGAGGAGCTTGGTATCACGGTGGTTGCGATCTCATGGCGAGGGTTGCAGTGATGGCGGATCGCGATGATAATCATGGCGATTAGAATGGTTTGCAGAAAGAGTGAGAGAGAAAAAGAGAGATCGCAATGGTGGTTGAATGCAGTGGTGGCAATACGATAAGGAGAAAATGTGAAGCATAAGAAGGCGAGAGGGCGGCGGAGTTCTCGACTAGATTACGAACAGATCTCATGTCAACTGGAACTTCAATCTCAATTTGTTATGGTCTTGAACCTTTGCTCTTGATTTGACTTGTGTTGGACATGTTCTTGCCAAGCATAGAACAATTGTGATTGAGTAAACACACACACACACACATAGAGAGAGAGAGAGAGAGAGAGAGAGAGCGCCATGGATTCGATCATTGGCGGAGGCGATGAAATAATTGTGGGATGTATTCTCTCAATCAAAACCACACTCGGAGATGAACTTGAATTATCTATGTATGCATTGCCAATTTGGGAAGAGAGTGTGTGTTTGATCAGGTTATTTGTGTTTGATTGAGAGTATGTGTGTCGAATTATCTGTGTTTGATCAATTGTCAAAATAACAATGTGTTTCTTGAACCCTTGATTCCTTGCTTAAACCCTTGAATCACTTTACATATGTGTGTGTTTGATCGGGTTATTGTTGGTTTGGGTTTTGGGTTTTTGATTAGAGAGGTTTGGGAAGAGAGTGTGAGGACGAAAATGGCAGAAATGGGTAGTAGAAGGAGGAAGATACTGATGATACAGAGTGGGTTAGGTCTTTAGAGAAGACAATGGGTTGAAGGGTATTATGGTCAATTTCACTGTCAAGTTAACATTGTTAATGCTCTTTTGACACGAGGGAAGTCTTTGTATATTAGTTTCAAATGTAAGGGAGGTCAGTGTAAGTTTTGAAACTACAGAGGAGGTCCTTGTAATTAAGGCAAACCTCAAGAGAGGTCAGTGTAATTTACCCTAACTGAATAAATATATTGAGAATGTATAGAGAACGAGAAATGACCAATAAAGTTTCTTGTAAGAAGGAGAGATCTGAATATCTATGAATATTTTTGTGTTTGATAACTATTTTAAAAAGTATTTAGGGAAGGAATTTAATTTGAAAATTATGTGCATGATGAGAAGATATGTAAATTTTGAAATGAATTAGTTTTACTTTAATTTTAAAACTCATAAATCATAGAATAATTAGAATTTTACTTTTTATAATTTAATGAAAGCTAGCGATAAATTTTTTTAATTGTTTAAAAATTAGAAATTGAAGAAAATCTAAAAAGGTATGCATGGTGGGAATTTATTTTGGAAATAAATATGTGTGCATGAGAAGAGATGTAATTTTGAAATGAATTAATATACTTTCCTTTTAAAATTAAAAAATTATGGAATAATTAGAGTTTTCCTTTTTATAGTTTAATGAAGCTAGCCAATTGATTTTTTTTTTAATTGCTTAAAAATTAGAAATTCAAGAAAATTAGGATGAGATTTTTGAGCTCACAAGGTTCTCTTGGTTAAAAACCCCATTTTCTTAGTGTATATATATATATATATGACAAAGAATTTAACAGTCTATCAAAAGTTAAAGTTACTGAAGAAGGGTCAACTTATTAAGCTATGCAAGTTTACAATTTTACACTTGAAAGGACAAAACATACCGCTGATTACATGCACATTTTTTTTTTATAAACAACATTAACATGAGTAATTAATTGGACCAAGTTGATAAAATATCACAAATTTAAGGTGAAAATCAAGCCAAATTAAAATATAGAAAAAAATATAAAAAGGGCCAAACATAATTTCCCCTTAATTTTTTTTTATATAATTTAGATTGAGAATGGAACACAGCACTTAAATAGCATTTTTATTGATCACAATAAGAAATTATGTGATTTCTTTTTGTAATCAAGATTTCACATAACAAGATGATAAAACTATTTTATCCACCTCCCAAACGGCCACTAATAATAGAAATGATATTGCGACAGTCTTCCATCTTGATATTTGCTTGATGAAGCTGGGATGGTTCAGGTTGAGCTGGTCGTGTATTAAAGTTAGTATCACAATCAGCAGGTCCGTCGAAAGCATTCGAGGATTTAATCCTCATGGTAGCAAAATCACTGGAATTGAATGCTTTATTAGATTCATTAAGGTCGCTCTTGACATAGCGTCCTTTCAATTCAGGCTTGGTTGCTTGTTTGGAAAGCGAGGCAATGAGGTTGGGGTTCTGTTGAGCATTGGTTTGTGCATTGTTGAATGAGATTTGGCTGAGGGCTTTAAGGTCTCCACTGGAAGAGAGAGGAAAACTCTGTTGGCAAAATTGAGAATTTCGAGTTTTCTCACAAATTCGAGTGATATCCAATCAGTTGTTCCGTCCGTGTTTGGCGACCTTGCAGCAGTTGAAACGCTAATAAATAGAAGAAACACTAGCAAATGATAGACCAGCAAGGAGCTACAAAAAGAAGAATAACCCATACCTATTTTCTTTTCACTTCAAAGAACTTTGTTTTCGCTTTTATGTAATTTGCTCTACAAAACTTATGGAGTACAAAGCCCACAATTACACACTTGTATAGTTCTTCAGGAACAAAATATAAGGCAAGTTACTCACCCAAGAAAATATAAGGTAAGGAGATAATTGTAATAGAATAAGTCTATTGTGTCAGACTTATTCACCCAGATTTTTTTCGATAGGTAGTTACGTTGTGGAGATTAAATTTGTGTAATGTGAGATTCATATGTAAAATAAATCTGAAATACAAATGATAATTCTGAATAATTTCTGAGTATTAAGTTTGGATTTATAATATTATTCATTGTAATAACTTGTGGATTTACTCCTAATATTTTTTGTAATTAATTACAAGTTACCAAAAATATTGCCCAACTTAATTTGGTAACAAATATGTAACAATGTGCAATTTATCTGCCCTATATACAGGAATTCATTTTCGAGAAGAAAAAAAAAAGAAGAAAAAAATAGACACCATTTTTGACTTTAAATATGTTCATCTTAATTTTTTTATTTATTTTAAACAATGATATTTAATCTTCATTTTAAATCACTCATCTTTATTTTAACCTCTCAAAAAGGGAGTGTGAATATAATTTGTCTTCTTCTTCTTCTTCTTTTTTGTTTTTTTTTTAAATGCTAATTGTTGGTAAAAATTTGGTTTAAACCCAATCAAGAGTGATTGATTGAAAGACTTAAATAAATTTTAAATAAATACAAATAAAAATCAGGTTTTATGGTTGAGTTTTATACCTTAAACAGATTAAAGACTTTCCTGAATGCTATCAAGCAAAGAAGAAATGGAATAAAACAGAAAAGAATATACATTATATTCAAATAAATTGTCACTTGTTATAAGCTGCATAAACTAAAACAAGAACAAATAATTGAAAAAAAAGAAAAAAAAAGAAGAAGCAATTGATAGAAGGGAAGAATAGGGGAATAGGGGGTTGGAAAAAGCTATCGCTAATCTACTCCTAACAGAATTAATCTACTCCTAAATAGCTGTCACACTTTGTGAGTTGTTGTGGATGTTTGATGATTTCTTTTTCATTTCTCAAGTCTTCCTTTTATACTTGCTTAGCCATCTCATGTTATAACCATCAATCCATGATCTTCCTTGATCTTTGATCCATGCAATCATATTCCATCTTCATAAGAATTACTTGTAGATTTTGTACTTTGACTTGGTACTGATCCCCCGATTTTAGCATATGGTTTCTAATTAATTTTAACATATATCTTTACTGATTTTTATTTAATCTTTTCAAACCACATCATCATCTCTTTCATGCCACGTTACTAGCATACTTGTCACACCATATTAACATATTTGTCGATAGGAATAATAATAATAATAATAAATAATATGGCCAAAGTTATTCTTACAAAATAGTCTATTATTTTAATTGACAGACTATAACCGATCTTGGCCATAATCAATAGGCCATAATCAACAAAAAAAATAAAATGTGATGTCAACATTAATACGTTAGATGATTAATGATTATAACACTTTCAATTTTTTTGTCTTTTATTCTTTCTTTAGGATTGAAGTCATCGGAAATACTTCGAACTTTATAAAAATAAACTATAAAAATCAAAATTAAAATAATATTTGAACATGTTGTTTGGTAAGACTAAAAGTTATAAGTTTCATTGTTATTTTTTAGATATTTTAAATCTACATGTTTAATAATTAAAATTTTCATTATTATCTGGATACTTTTTCCATATGGTAAAAAAAGTAGTCCTATACAAACAAAAATTGTTATTGTCATAATCTAAATCTTTGTTATTGTCATAGCATTTTGAAATTAAATTCTATATAAAAAATTATAGTAATCTATCATTTTTCCTGTAGAAATATGATGTTAGTTTGAGTCTAAATATATAAAAATCTAATAAACATCTAATACACAGCTAATGCACACACTCTTTAAAAAACAAGTACATAACATAAACACCTCAATATGTGCCATGTATTTGCTACACAACCATCAAACACAACTATAAACTATTAACCAAACGATTCTAATTTAATTAATTGTGATGAGAATTTGGGTGGGAGGGACCTTTGCAATTAGCAAGGGAAAGAATTCCCCGGATCCGCCGCCGCCTCTGTAATTCTATTACAAGAGAGAATAAGGGTCTTTGGAAAAATTGTAAATTAGTGGTCTATTCACAAAATATTTATAAATTTATAATAAAATTTATAAATTTATTTATTAAAATTGATTAAATTTATTACTTATTTGTCATTCAAAAGAAAAAAATACATTGAAGTGTAATTTTCTTATGATTTTATCCAGTTAATTCGGTAGGTTCCACCACTATGAATTCCACTTTTAAATAAAATTAACTTTATTTTTTACAAAAATACTAGAGATCTTAAATATCCTACCAAAGACGAGTATGGGTCCTACATGAATATAGATTCCACGCCCAAACGAGTGTTTAGTAATTTTTTTTTTGTTGAAAGTTTGGAGTCTCTATTATGGTTGTGAGACCATGAAATATCCTCTCACATGGATTGTAGAGATCTAATGAAGAGATGAACTTTGTCCTTATATATCTGCAAAGATGAGCATGATCGGCACCACCCAACCAGGATTGTCGGCCGGAGACACTCCGATGGTAATGTTAGTCATTTGATTGAAAGAATTAATGTATAAAAATGAAGAGTGTTTGTGTGCTGTGTGGAGTAGAGAGAGATTCTCCTTACATTCCATGAGGTGTCTTTCTTTTATAGATAGAGAGTGGGCCGAGTAAGCCCAACAGTTTGGGCCCATTGGTAGGCCTTATTTAGGTTAGCCCAATAAGCTGATATATATATATATATATATTTTCTGGCACCCACAATTGCCCTAAAAACTTTCATTGTCATTGGTAAAAGGAATAAGAGTTTTTGTCGCCGAGTTATCTGTTCAGATAGATGTTAGGTCTCGTGACAAATAATACATTTGAAAATGAGTAACATGAATGAATGAATAATTGGATGAATGCATGTATGTATGGATGAATGTACAAATATATATATAACTATATGTATCTAATGGAGAGGAGTGAGTTCCAAACAAACTATATCATAAGTGAGTCTACATTAGATATTTCTATAACGATGGGCCACGGTATTATAACTCCCGGGCGAGGGTGTAGGCCACAGTATTATAACCCTCAGGCGAGGGTGTAGTGCATTGCTGTAAAGGCAAATATGCAAAGAACTGCATGCAAATAATGTAGATATATCGGCCACAAAAAAGTGAAAAGCTGTAAAAGTTATAAAAATGATGGCATGCAAAAATATACAAAGAACTGTCGAATGACTCATAGGTTTTGCACAGTAGGTTTTGACGCTGCTGAACGAAGATTGGATTGCCAAGTTGTCGAATTGAAAGCGCCGAGTGAGTGTACGAGTTGTTTAGTGAGTTCGGCGAGGAGTGTTAAATGAGTGTTAAGCCGATTAAATTGTATCATCACCACATTGAACTGTCATGGAATTAGTTATAAAATTGCTTCCATTGTCGTGTTGCCTCATTGCTTTCGAAAGGCAGGGGTGATTCGGAAGGAATTCGGAATAGACTTAGCCAAAATTGCCGAATGATGTGGGTGGCAATAGTGGCGGGAAGACGCCAAAATTGTTGAATTTGGCATTGATCAAATTCCAAGTACGACGGCAAAAATGTTGTTTTAACTGCAATATGTGGCATTGCATATAAAAATCTGCAAATTTTTGGTATGGAATTTGCAAAATCAGACTATACAGATGTGTTCTAAAGGCTCTAAATAGTTGGAAACGACTATTGGATCGTTGGAATTGGACTCCTGATGGCGTAATTTTTGCCAAAATGGATCCGATGGCTCAAATCGGTAGAGAATTAGGCTCCGCGAAGCACTAAATAATTTTCTCTGCAATATGCTGCATTGGATGGCTCGGCTTGACGGCTTGGAAAAAAATATAAGTAAAGTCATTGCCTACAAGATTTGAACTCATGCCCTTGTGAGAAATGTTTTATTCTTAACCACTTTGCCACCTCAAATCCTTTCGTATGTATTTTGCGCATTGTATATTTGAACTTGATTGTTAGGCTATGACAGAAGGTAACTTAGCCATAGTGCACACAATAATTTCTTAAGTTGGCCAACTCTAAATCCAGTCATCTCTTCCGGTAGAATAATGACATTGCTCGGCAAGCTTCGACGAGCTCGCACGGCTTTGTTTGAACTCCGATTTTGATGTTGTTTGTTGTGTTGGACTCGTCTCAGTGAGTACTTCACATTGGTATGGTCAAAACTTGATTTTGATAACTTAAAACATGTCAGTGTGCTGAAAATTTGATCCGTTTCGCAATTATCAGTGGACTTTGGTTACTTTTTGGCTCCTCGAGTTGGTGGGTTTGGACTCTTTGAGCCGATGCGAATCCTATGGTAGGTTCAAATGTGAATTTCGACAAGCCGAGATGCTAGTTTTATGCCAAGATAGTAATGCCGAACAATATTGTATAGTTTGCCGTTGATATAATATACGTATGCCATCCGTGATTATCATTGTCGTTGAGCTTGATGACGACGTCATGGCGCCGAGATTTGGGAAAGCAAACTGTTGTGCGAATTCAAGTTGGCAGCCGAATGATTTGCATGAGATAATAATGTCAAGCAGTGTTGCCGAATAAGAAATGTGGTCGAACAATCTTGCCGAGTAAGCAATGTTAGCCGAATAAGCAATGTTGCGGTGTAATGTTTTGCCAAATAAGCCAATAAGTTGCCAAAACTCCTTGAATAAGTTGCAATAATGTGCCAATACTATGCCAAATAATGGTTACTTTGGCTCTGATTTTGGTTGCCAATAATCTGCCGAATAATGGTTGCTTCAAAATATAGACTTTCATGCCGAGCTAAAAAAATGAAAAGCTATAAAAACTATAAAAAGAACTGTCGACTACTAAGTGTGTAATGTATTGCCCCAAAACTGGCGCTTGCTTGGAGCTATGTGAAAAGGAGCAGGAGTTTGTAATTCAAGTAAATTTCATTGTAATATGTACCAAGTTAGCCGAGTATGCATGCATAGCAAAGGTGCCAAGATGATGACCGGCTGATATGTCCCAATTGGAAAGCGAAAAATTGACTAAGATGTTCCAGTGGGCAATAAATAGCCAAGGTAATGGAATGAATGATCGGGAAAAACAAAGGATTATTTCCAAGTCCCAAGATCCTGCTGCTAAAATTTTAGGCCGATCGAATATGATTTGACCATTGATTTTGCATTTAATGTTCCTGATTGGCCGATGTATTGATTTCAATATGCGACTGAAAATTTGCAAAATTGGACTCTAAAAAATGGATTCTACACAGTGAAAAATGCGAGGGTAGGCATCCCCGAAGCTATCTAACCACACGATTAAGCCGAACATGCTAAGATGTAACGGAGCACTTTGCGCCGAGAAACACACGATAAATCCTTAGGTCATCTTTCTTTCTTTTTTTTTTTTTTTTTTTGATCGGCAAAGAAAACTAGATTGATGAGAATAAGAAAAAAGATACAGAATAACAACAAAGAGAAAACTTGGAGCTAAAAGAAGCTCCAAGCTCCAGTTGGTGAGAAACCAACTGGAAGCCCAGTCAACACCGTGGTTAGCTATCTCAAGCACCAAAACACACTGCAGCCTAGCAGCCTAGCAGCTAAACACCCAACAGCTGATACCAGCCTGAATTGGTCAAACAATCTGCACCGTAAGAAACAGCAACTCTACCACTTCTGAGAAACTTTACTAAACCCCACACAAAGCTCAAAGAACAAACCAGAATTGCAGTCCTTCACCCAGCTCGACACCACAAACTAGACTGCAGACCCAGCCAAAACTGCTAGCACTAGCAACACAACTCCCTCCAACTAACCACATAGCGAACCATAAATATGCATGACACTCCAGATTAGACCCCAGCTTGCCATAATTGCAGCAAACTCAACACTGGAGCTTGCAGAACAAAACAGCAACCGGCATATTAATTCGGACTGAGATACAACAACCCATCACAGAGATACAACACCTAAGCTGGTGCACAATCAACCTGCAGCCTCTGTTCTGTCTGAGCCTATTGCTGAGAAGACTTCACACAAGCAGCCTGATCTGGTATAGGTTGGAGACTATGTCGTGGACTGAGTAATCAACCTTGAAAGACCACTTCACCCACAGAGCAATCTGTAGTTTCATCCAGTCACATAATCCTGCAAAATCTGGAGTTTCTCCCTTAAATAAACACTCGTTTCTTGTCTTCCAAACTGACCACAGCACTAATGCTGGGACTGCCTGCCATGCACTATCTGACCAAGACTTTGCTATACCCCCTGACCACCAATGGAGGAGGCCCTCAACTGTACCAGGGATGACCAGATTCTGATCCCACCAGCTAGCCATGGCTGTCCAGCACTTCCAAACCTGAGGACAAAACAATAACACGTGCTCTATTGACTCCTCCCCAGACTGACAGAATACACACTGGATCTGAGCATTGGGAGGAAGAACCCCTATCCTTCGGAGGAAGGAAGATGTTTTAATACGACCTCTCCAAGCAAGCCAGCAGATGAACCGCATCTTTGGAGGAGCCAAACTTGCCCAGACCCCAGCTGGCACCTCCAGAACAGGACCTCTATTTACCACCCACCAATTCCACAGAGATGAAACAGAGAACTTCCCAGACTTTGATATGAGCCAAGAACAAGAGTCTTCCACTTCCTCTCTGAGCACAGGGGATGATTCCAATGCTGCATACAATCTCTGCAGCTCCTCTTCCTCCCATGCCAGTAGCCTTCTTCTAAATTGAAGCTGCCACACCCCAAGGCTCTTCTTGACACTAATTTGCTGCAAGGATTCCTCCTTCTCAGTGGATAGGCTATATAATCTGGGGAACTCCTCTTTCAAACCTCTCCCATTCAACCAAGTGTCTAACCAAAACTGGATCCTCCTCCCATTGCCCACTGCTAGCCTAAAATTCTGATTATAAAACCCACCCAAAGACTGATTAAGTGAGAAAACCTGCACTATATCCTTCCATATGGTAGACGCCCCATCTATGTTGTGCAAAGATGGTAACCAACCCCCACCGACACGACCATACCTTGAGCAAACAACTGATTTCCACAAAGCTTTATCCTCTGCACCGAATCTCCACCACCATTTTAGCAACATACAATCATTTACCTCACCCAAATCTCTCACACCCAAGCCCCTTGATTTTTATTCTTAGTAACCTCCCCCCAATTAACCAAGTGAACACTCCTCCCATCTTTAGATCCACCCCACAAGAACTTGGCTTGGATTTTCACTAGAGCCTTATTAACCCCTATAGGCATCTTGAACAAAGATAGAAAGTACAAAGGCAGGTTAGAAAGGACTGATTTTATTAATGTCAAACGCCCAGCGAAAGACAGGAGTTTCCTCTTCCATGAAGACAGTCTCTTACTTACCTTGTCCAGAATTGGGTTCCAAGTGCTCTTTCTCCTCGGGTTGGCCCCAAGAGGCAACCCTAAGAAGTTAAAAGGTAATCTCTTTGATAGACAATTCAATCTATGGGCTAAACCCTCAATTTCATCATCTTGGAAACCCACCCCACAAACAGCGCTCTTGTGGTAATTTATTTTTAAACCCGACATCACTTCAAAACACCTCAACACCCTTTTGATATTAATCACCTCCTCCTGACCTCCTTCGCAAAACACTATGGTGTCATCTGTGAACTGGAGATGAGATATGCGCACTTCATTACTACCAACCGAGGCTCCTCTGAACAAACCCTTCTCCACTGCCCTTGTTAATAATAGGTGAAGAGCTTCCGCTGCGATTATGAACAGAAAAGGAGAGAGGGGGTCACCCTGCCTTAGCCCCTTCTATGGCTGGAATTCCTCTGTAGGTGAGCCGTTAACCAACACGGAAACCCTGGCTGATGAGATGCAATTTCTCATCCAAACTAACCACTTCTCACCAAAACCCAAGTTTTTCATCATCGACCACAGAAATTCCCAGTTTAGAGAGTCATAAGCTTTTTCGAAATCCAATTTCAGAATAATACCTCTCTTTCTAGATTTCTTCCATGCATCTACAACTTCATTTGCTATGAGCACACCATCCAGAATTTGCCTACCACTCACAAAAGCAGACTGAACCTCATTGATCACAGAAGGTAACACTCTCCTAAGCCTCCTTGAGAGCAGTTTCGCTAAAATTTTATAGACAGAGTTCACCAAGCTGATAGGTCTATAATCCCCCAAGCCTATGGGGTTGTCCTTCTTGGGTATAAGAACTATGAAAGAGCTATTAACCCCTCTAGATAGCTTACCATTTTGATGAAACTCATTCACCATACTTAAGATCTCTCCTTTCAATATAGGCCAACACCTCTGGATACAATTAAGGTTGAAACCATCTGGGCCTGGTGCTTTGTTCCCATCACAGTCCTGCACTGCTTCCCAAACCTCCTCTTCAGAGAAACCAGCTTCCAAAGTAACAGCATCCGCTGGGTTTATAACAGCAAAAGGGCCCTTAATTATTGGCCTTACTTTCCAATTCTCCGAGAACAACTGACTGAAGTACCTTACTACTTCAAGCTTCACCTGCTCCGGATTCTCGACGCGCCTACCCTCTACTACAACAGAATCAATCAGATTCTTCCTCTGCCTTCTGCTAGCCATAATGTGAAAGAACCTAGTATTTTTATCTCCAGAAAGAGCCCACATCTGCCTAGATTTCTGGTGCCATAATCTTTCCTTTCTTCTGCTAAGCTGCCACACCTGGCTCATAACTTCTCTTTTTCTCTTCGAATCCGCTTCCTGGAGGGGGCTAGACTCCGCCTTCAAATCCTACTCATGGAGCTCCTCCTCTGCCTTCTTAAGTTGAATATCAATATTTCCAAACACATCCTTGTTCCATACCCTTAAGTGATTCCTAAGTAAGTTCAACTTTCTCATTACTCTAAACCCTGCCCATCCTTGAACTTGTGCTTCGTCCCACCTTTTCTTTACTTCAGACAAAAAAGATGGATGCGATAACCAAGCATTGATAAACTTAAAAGGCTTTGGTCCCCAATCCCTACCATCTTCCTTTAACATAATGGGGCAATGGTCTGAGATTGACCTTGGAAGGCCCCATTGCTTGAATGAAAATTTTTCCAACCACTTCACATCCAGCAAAAATCTATCTATCCTACTCCATCTATACCCATCTAGGGCATTGCACCACGTATACTGCCTGCCTAGCAAAGGCAAATCAGTTAATTCCATGTTTTCCACAAATTCATTGAAATCCTTCATCCCCCTATCTCTAGAAGAACAACCCTTCCTCTCTCCCATGTATCTAATCTCATTGAAATCTCCTCCCACACACCATGGGTTTGGGAAATGATGATGGATACTCACTAAAGATTCCCATAGCTGCCTTCTCCCACGAACCTCATTAGGAGCATATATATTCACAAGAGTACACAGAAAGAAGGTACTTGAGATACCTGATAATATGATGAAGTTTCTGCCACTGCAGCAGCTCTTGAGTTCAAAGATTTGCGGCCTCCATATACACAAAAGACCTCCAGCGCTACCTACTGAATCCACCACCATAAACTCCACCTCTTCAAACGGCCATATTGACTTCACAAAATGATCATCCATGTTACTCCTTTTTGTCTCCTGAAGAAAGAGCACATTTACCTCTCTCTCCCTCACCATTCTCTTAATTTTACCCCTCTTTTTTGGCCTACCTAGCCCTCGAATATTCCAAGAAACTAACTTCATTCAAACACACAAATAACACCCAATCCCCCCCTGAACACCAACTAAACTCCCGTTGCCATTTCTCCTCCTTCAATTCTGCTCAAATCCTTCTCTTCCAGCTCCTCAATTTTACTAACTACCTCTTCCTCTTTGCCACGGAAGTCCATTCCTAGCTCTGTGCCCACTCTCACAGTGGCCATAGCCTCATCAAGCAATTGCCTCCTTCTTTTCGGTGCTTGACTCTGAGAAGAAGAAGACTTTTGGGAAGCTGCAACTTCGGCAGAAGCTCTGAAGATAGCTCCATTCTGAAAACCCAATCTACCAAACACCCATTTCCTGTGATCCATGCCTTTTTTCCACTGCTTACCCCTTCCCTGCGTTGCTCCTTCCCTTACAAAGCTCCCAACTGCAGACCGTTGGGCCTTAACAATCTGTTTTAGGTTTTGTTTTGTTTGGGCTTCAGCTGTTCTACCCGAAGGTTGAGCCAAAACACCACTTAACTCCGACCCTAGGTCCTGAATTAGTCCACTGGGCTCATGTCCCTGCTGCACACCCTTAATTAATACCTCCAGATTTATACTGGGCCTTGCCTCTGCTGGCCCACTCAGCTCCCTCAAAAGACCCGGGCTACACAGATCCACATCACGATTTTGAACTCCACTCATGATTACCTGGTGGGAGTTGACTTCTAGCCCCACCCCATTCGCCTTGGTACATGCGTCTTCCTTGTCATTCCCCATGCTGCACCCTGCTACATTAGCAAGCTTCTCATCATTAACCCTAGCCTGCACCTCTGAACTGCCCATCACTGTTTCCATTATCCGAGAGGCTACCTCCAGACCTACACTCTCCAACTCTTGCCTTCCCACAGACGCTCCCTTGACTCTCTTGGATGTTCCGCCATTGCCGGACGACTGGTCTTCCTCTCCACTACCATTGAATTGCAAGCTACCTTGAACTTTACCTATGCTCTCTGGAGAACTTGGAAATAAACAATTGGGAAACTCTTCACAAACTCTCACCGGGATATGACTCCCATTGTGCAACAGATAGATTGTCGTATTAATCCACTCCATACAACTAGTGATCACCCTAACTCTAGTCTGTTCGAAAGATCTAGGATCATTAAAGTCCTCTTCATATTGAACAACCTTTCCCCAGTTGCCGCCTATGCTGCGAACTGTCGCGATACTCCATAAGTTTAAGGGAATGCCAAAACAATACAGCCAGATACACCTCTCTTGCTGTAAAAACTGACCTTTGCTCCACTCATTGATTGATTCGCACCACTTCTGCCCCAACCCTGCAGCTCTCTCTTACCTTTCAGCTTTTGATGTTCAGTGGGGAAAGTTAAGAGGACTAACTTGCCACCCCCTTCTCTTGCAACTACATCTGTCATTCCTTTGCTTCTCATTTCCTCTGTGAATGCCTCGAAGGCTAAGAAGCTGCACAGTTGAACAACTAGACTTTCACTACTCCACCCATTCCCTTCCTGAGAAGCCTTTATCACAACCCTATCCGTATCCCTGCCTACGCCATTCAGTAGTGCTTCTGCATAAGATTTTTGGGCTCCCTTTCCTTTCCACAGCTTCTTTTGCGCCCACCAGTTCTCTACACTACCTACATCACCTCTCCTCGGCTCCCTGCTTTTCTGTCGGCCCACAGACTGGGGCTTCTGATACTCAGCGCGCTTCACCCTCAAAGCCTTATTCCTACACCACAAACCATCTGCCTTCTGTATCGCCACCCGTGCCGCTACCTCACAGTTGTATCTAACAAACCCAAATCTGGAGTTTGAAGCCTTCCTCCTCTTCCCAGGGATGAACACATCTTTGACTAGACCAAACTTACGGAAGAGCTGGAACAAACCCTGGGGATCCATCGATTCTGGGATATTATCTATAAAAATTGTAATCAAAGCTCCCTCCCTCGACTCTGCACTTGGATGTCCTCCTCTTCTTCTTCGTATTACTAGATTCCAACCCTGGGGATCCATCTTATAATTCTCCCTTCCCTCTCTTTATCTCCTCGTTTTAGGTCATCTTTCTTATGCAGCAGACGTGAAATGTAGATGTTTGAGATTTAAACACCAAAGTTTGAGCCCTTGTAATTTCCTCGTTTTAAATCCGATTGGCCTCATTTCTACGGCGTTAGATTCATCTCTTGGTCTAGTGTTCATTCCATTAGTCAGATGCTGCATTCTGCCTTTGTTTGGATGCCGTCGAATCCCTAAAATTTGACCAAAAACACGATTATTCTATCATCATTTTTGTTGTGGTTTTGTTTGTTCTTTTGTTCATCTCGTCCCCAACTAAAGTGTGTCAGCAGAAGAATGTGCTTTGGGGGGAGCAGGTGATTGGCAAAAAAGCTTGGTGGTTCATGTTGTTGAATATGCACTCGGCGACGAATAATCGAGGCCGTTTTCGTTGCCAAAGAATGGAGCTCGGGGGTATGGATTTGTCGAGTTCCTTTGGAGCTTCGCCGAGCAATTGGTTGAGTTGCAGCACTGCCGAAATACAGATGCATGGGCTCAAACGTCGAATATAAATGAAAAGCTGCCGAATAGCCGTGTTGGATTGCCAAACAGCGCCATTGTTGGTTTGTCGAAGAACTTGAGCCATTTGGCCGAAGAATGTTATTGAGTTGTGTTCTTGAGAACTGTTGGTTGGGCAACATCATTTCTATGCCGAAAGTGAGTCACCTTTATCGCTTGCCGAAAGCTAATGGTCGGCCTTCTCTTTGGGTTTGTCTTGCCGAGAACACTTGTGCAGTAATTCCCTTTTGTACATGGCTTGCCAAATACGTGGGCGGCAATCGAAATTGTGGTATATGGTCACCCGGACATCGCAGAATATCTAGTTGGCAAGTCCTTTGCGGTGTGTTGAAGTTCTTAGTCAGTAACTAGTGCCAAAACATGGCACCTCATTTATAATTTTGACTTCGCCAGGAGCTTGATCGGCAACAATTTCGCCTTTGGTTTTGTTGAGTTTGGCAACTTGGCCATGCCAAAATGATCGTGACAATGAGCCGGCACCTCCGAGAGAATGGTATTGTCGAACAATCGTTAGAGTGGCATCGCAGAACTTTAGGTGGAGCATCACTTTAGCGGGATTGCCAGTTGGGTCTAGATACCTTGGGTTCTTGGTTGGCCCAGACTCTTGGTTGGCGACGCATCTCGAGCATCGGCTCGCAAAAAACGCTTGGTCGGCAAGTTGGTAATGAAATACTTCTTCGACAACTCTTTGGCTGAGAACACTTACCATCGCCTTTTGGCTTTGTTTTGGCTGAACAATAATGCTAACCCAATCTAACTCAAACTATGCAAAAACTTTAGTAAAGATCATAGTTTTATATAAACAATAAATTAGTGAAATTATACTTAGAGAGATAGAGTTAGATGATTAAAGAAAGGAAATATTACGAACCTTTATGGTAATTGAAGTGGTCCTAATGTTGCCAATTTTTCTTGCCGAGGATACTTCTATAGAGAGAAAGTGAAGACCGAGTCTTGGATTCTATAGAAATTTTTAGTATAGGTACATGTGCATAAACGTTAAGAATCAACTTTAAGATAAGTTTTGAGAAATAAAGAATAAATAAATAAATGGACAAACCAGTGTATAAATTTAGCCGAGTTGCTTTATTGAATTGCCAAAAAGATGTTTGCACCAAGAAAAGTGTGAAACCCATTTTTAGAGAGAGAAAACAGAGTTGTAAAAGTAGACCTATGAATCTGTTCTAGGTTAAAACTTTTTCATCAACATGCACCATGAACAAAGGGTTTTTAGAGAGTTTGTAAGTGCACACACATACGTAAATCCCATTTAAGAACCAATTTTAAAATAATTTTTCGAGAGCAAATAGATCAAAGTGTTGTTGAATTTTTACTTACAATAACATGTTTGCTCTTATCTTCGTTGAACTCTTGTAGACAATTCCCACAGACGGCACCAATTGTGAGACCATAAAATATCCTCTCACATGGATTGCAGAGATCCAATGAAGAGATGAACTTTGTCCCTGTATATCTGCAAAAATGAGCATGATTGGCACCACCCAACCGAGGTTGCCGGCCGGAGACACTCTGATGGTAAAGTTAGTCATTTGATTGAAAGAATAAATGTATAAAAATGAAGAGTGTTTGTGTGCTATGTGGAGTAGAGAGAGATCCTCCTTACATTCCATGAGGTGCCTTTCTTTTATAGATGGGGAGTGGGCCGAGTAAGCCTAACAGTTTGGCCCCCTTGGTAGGCCTTATTTGGGTTAGCCCAATAAGTTGATATATATATTTTTTTTCTGACTCCCACAATGGTTTATATTTGGCTTTATTCATTATTAATGAATGATTTACAAAACAAATAACAATAGATCTAACTACTATGGACAAATTATTTTTTTCCTTTTATAAAATAAAACAAGATTGTCAAAACATTATTAGGGGATGCTGGGTAAAATAAAATTGGAACCCAACTCATATGTTATGGCCTATTTTGGAAGGTGGGTTAAAAGCTATTTTTCAACTTTTAATCCACTTTTCCTCTCTTACACACACACACACACACACACACACACACACAAAAAAAAAAAGTTAAAAAGTTAAAAATTAATTTTTAACTATCTTTCCAAAGCACCTTTATGAAATTGCTCTAATCATTAGATTTGGGGTGATTGCTAAAAGATGGGGAGGGGTTGGGGGTGGTGATTGATAAGGGCCCTGAGGGGCAGGTAACGGAGGGTGTTAGAATTGTTTATCTATATTATTTAATTGAATGAATGAATACAATAGTAGAAGTCTGTATATATAGGCTGAAAAAAAACCTAGATAAGTATAGTAAGGATAAGTATAGAAGAAGATAGAGATACAAGATAGGGATAGAGATACAAATAGATAAGTACAATATAATAATATACATTAACAGCCCCCCTCAAACTCAAGGTGGGTAGGCATTAACCAACTTGAGTTTGGAAACTAGATTACTAAAACAACCACTAGGATGAGCCTTGGTAAAGATGTCGGCTGTCTGATTGGCAGAGATAACAAAGATAAGACAAACAGTGCCACTAGTAATATGATGTCATATGAAGTGACAATCAATCTCAAGATGTTTTGTGCGATCATGGAAGACATCATTATAGGCAATTTGAATAGCTCTCTGATTATCACAATAGAGGTTAAGCGCAGTAGAATGAGAAATCCCCATATTAGAAAGAAGCCAGCGAAGCCACACAAGCTCCTGAGTAGTGTTAGCAAGAGCACAATACTCAGCCTCAGTACTAGAATGCGTAACAAGAGTTTGCTTCTTGCTACGCCAGGCAATGAGAGAGTCACCCAAAAAGAAACATAATCTTGTAGTAGAACGACGATCAATAGGGTCCCCTACCCAATCAGCATCGGAAAATACATGTAATTGTATTGAAAAGTGAGTGAAGTAGTGAAGACCATGAAACATAGTGCCTTTGAGATAGCGTAAAATACGAACTAGAGCATCATAGTGCGGAGAGCGAAGAGCATCCATGAACTGACTAACAATGTGAACATAATAAGAAATGTCTAGACGAGTAACCATAAGATAGACAAGACTGCCAACTAGTTGACGATATAAAGTAGCATCAGACAACAGGTGACCGTCAAGAGGTGTGAGATGAGTCTGAGGATCAACGGGAGTAGAGGCAGTCTTGTAATCGGTAAGACCAGCACAAGCCAAGAGATTAGAAGTATACTTGGCTTGGGAGAGAAAGTAACCAGACAGATCATGAGAGATTTCCAAGCCGAGAAAATAGCTGAGAAAACCTAAATCCTTCATCTCAAACTGGCGATTGAGAAATTGTTTGAGACTAGAGATACCCACTATGTCATCTCCAGTGATGATCATATCATCCACATAGAGAAGAAGAAGAATAGTGCCACACCCTGTCTTACGAATAAAAAAGGCAGAATCATAGGCATTGGAAGAGAATTCAAAATCATGAATGGTGGAGCTAAACTTGGCGAACCAAGCACGACGAGCTTGTTTCAAGCCATATAAAGCAGTGCGAAGTTTACAGACTTTGGAGGGTGAAACAGAGGAACCAAGTGGAGGTTGCATATAAACTTCCTTAGTGAGATCGCCATTGAGAACTGCATTCTTCACATCCATCTGACAAAGTTTCCAACGGTGAGCAGCAGCAACGACAAGTAAGTTACGAACAAAAGTCAGACGAGCAACAGGAGCAAAGGTTTCTTCATAGTCAATCCCATATTCTAGAGTAAACCCCCCGGCAACAAGACGAGCTTTGTAACGCTCAATAGAACCATCAGAATGAGTCTTGAGCTTGTAAACCCATTTGTAACTAACAACACTTTTGCCAGGAGGAAGATCAAGTATGAGTTTTATCAAAAGCCTATAGTTCATTAGTCATAGCTTGCTGCCAAAAAGGGTTAGAATAAGCCTTTCGATAGGAAGTAGGTTCATGAGAGAAAAATGCAGTAAAACTAACAATGAAATCACGAAGAGGGACAGAAGGTTATGTTACTCGAATAGAATGACGAAGACGTACCTCAGAAGCAGGACCAGGAGGCGGAGTAGGAGCCTCAGGATGGGCCGAAGGCAGCATGGCAAGAGTAGGAGCAGGAGTAGGAGTAGGATCAGGGTGTAGCATTAGCAGGACCAGGAGATAGAGCAGGATCCTCAGGATGGGCCGAAGGTAGCATGACAGAAATAGTGTTTCCAAAATACCACATGACGAGAAACAAAAACACGTTGAGAAATAGGATCCCAACAACGATAGCCTTTATGTTCAATTCCATACCCCAAGAAGAAACACAGACGGGCTCGAGGTTCTAATTTGGAATGCTCACGTGGTTAAAGGAGGACAAAACAAGCACATCCAAACACACGGAGACAAGAATAGGCACGAGGCTGGCCATATAAGCGCTCATATGGGGCATGATTGTTGATGGTAGGAGAAGGAACACAGTTGATAGTATAGGTAGTTATGAGAGCGGATTCCCCTCAAAGTGCCCAGGACAAGAAGAGGAAATTAAAAGAGCACGAACAGTATCTAAAAGATGACGATGTTTACGCTCAGCACGACCATTTTGTTAGGAGGTACCAGGACAAGAATAGTGAGAAAGTGTGCCATTTTGACGAAGGAATCTCAAAAAAATTGTTTATTTGTATTCTTGGGCATTGTCAGTACGTAAAACTTTTATGGTGGAAGAAAATTGAGTTGTGACCATTTGTGAGAAATCATAGTATATTTGTGGTGAGCAAGACTTCATCAGAAATAATCAGGTAAAACAAGTGAAATCATTTACAAAAATGACAAAGTATTTAGATCCCCCCGTAGTGGTATTAGGTGCCGATCCCCAAACATCAGAGTGTATGAGATCAAAAGGTGCATAAGACATAGAAATGGAAATGGTAAAGCAGATTGTTTTGCTAGTTAATAAGATAGACAATCTATTTTATCATTTGGAATAGGACCTAACTGACTGTTGGAAACTAGAGATCGTAAACAACCAAAAGAAACATGACCTAACCGAGAATGCCATAAGGCAAGAGGAGAACTAGGAGTAGTATGGGTAGCAGTCTGGATAGTGGAAGGACTGAAGGAAGGAATGCGAAGGTGGATGAGCTCAAACAGACGACAATGTTTACGGCCAATCCCAAGAGTCTGTCTCGTTTTCGGATCTTGCACAACACAACCAGTTGAAGAAAAGAGAAAAGTGAGGCCAAGATCACAGAGTTGACCAATTGAAACAAGATTAAGTGTAAGATTGGGGATCAGATAAGTGTGGGGTAGAGAACAGTAGAGGTGGAAAATACAACCTATATGACTAACATGCATTTAAGAGCCATCAGCAGTGTGAATAACAGGTAACGTAGAAGAAAATGTAATAGAGGAGAAAAGTGTAGGGTTAAAGGTCATATGGTTGCAACAAGCAGAATCAAAATACCAAGAAGAGGTACCTGGAGTAATTGAGAGAACAGTAGAGGGTGTACTAGAGGTAGAAATAACCTTTTTGACAATAGCTTCAATGTCCTGAAGAATGTAGGGTGGTGTCGGGGTAACAATGGATGAGGAACCAGAGGCAACTGTAGTAGATGCAAAATGTGCTAAAAACTGATCTCGGCTATATATTGTGGAGGGTCTAGAATAGTGATTGTGTTGAGGATAACTGTCTGAATGAACCATGAGGTGATTAAATAATGAATCACAAAGGAGAACCAGTGATGACAAAGTAGAACTGGATAAAACAGAGTGCACCAGTGAATCCGGAACGTCGAAAATAGTTGGAAACCAGGCCAAAATGATTAGAAAAGGTGCAAAAAATAAGCGAAACAAACAAAAAATTGAATTTTGGCCAAACAGGGTGCAGAGCTAATGTCACGACCCAAACCCGCCCCTATAAGTTTAGCGTCATAACCGGCCAGTAATCCTTGGATTACCAAAGGCCTCTTAACATAATAATGTATCATTAGGGGCTGCGAAAGCAAATACATAAAATATACATAGTCCATCAAGCTATGAAGACATACATAAGACAGATAATCTTTAACTTTTATAAACATACAAGTGACGTCAAACGATACGGTATTTGCCCGTCACTTTGTGTACATAAAAACAGAGAAACTTGTTCATTGAGCAAAAGAAACAGAGTCTTATACATTCATAACAGCACAGCCACTAAACTTGACTTAATCTGGAACCTCCTCGGGAGGCGCAAAGGTCGGCTGACAAAAACTGAGATGCCAGGTCCTCAACTTTGAGCCTGGTCATGTGCTTGATCACCTACATACATAATATAAATAGTGAGCGGAAGCCCAGTGAATAATAACAGAGTAAAGGATTAAATGAATGATGTCCAATGACTAAGCTAGTTCACATTCGTATTCTTATTCAATTCATATACAGAATTCAGAATTCATGCTTGATCATACATGGTTTATCCGTTAGCGCTAACAGATCATATATAGAGCATCGTAGATTATACTTGTAAGTTCTATAGAGAAACTTTCGGCCGAGTACGGATAACTTGTCAGTTCCATAAAAGAACCTCCAGTCGAGTACAGATAACTTGTCAGTTCCATAAGGAACCTCTGGTCCGGGTACAGATAGCATACTTTGTTCATAGCATGATACCACAAACATTTGTTTGAGTTGGACAATCATTCATAGTATAAAACATGGCATTTCGTAAAACAAATCTTATTCCATATTCAGAAAATAATTTAACTTGAACATAACTTTATTAAGTTATTACTCATAGATAACAGATAGCTCAAAGTAACGGACATGGTAGGCAATTCAGATATCTTGTGGCACGTGACCTACACAAATACAGAACGAATACGTAGTGAATTACACACCCCGGAATCATTAACTTAGTTTTTTCTTGTCTTGGTGTGTTTTCACTTCTTTATCCTCATTATGGTGTCTTAATTTTGGCCTAGGAATGTCTATGATAGAAAGAGGATGCGAAAATGCACTTGAAAACACTTAATGAAAAGTGCTAAAAATGGGGTCGTGGCTTGAGCGTAGGAAGCAAAATGTGAGTGATCGCTCGAGCACAAGATTCGTCGATTGAGTGGTCTGTAAACTTTTGTAAAAGTGCTGGTTGCTTGATTTTTCTGTTCGATGCTCGCTTGGACGTGAGAGACATGTCCTCGCTCAAGCGCAACTTTTGTCGCTCGAGCGGACTGCAAAACATAAGAACGTCTGGGAGCTTGCATTTTATGCTTGAGCTGACTTCTGGTCGCTTGAGCGGAAGTAGACGCACTCAGAGTGGTCGCTCAAGCGTGGATTCCTTCACTCGAGAGGATGTGCAAAATCTGAAATTTCGAGATTGCACTCTTTAGCTCAAAACTCGAATCTAACTTATCAAAACACAACTCTTGGCCCCCAAAACTTGAGAAAATAAGTTTAGACTTTGAAAACATTAAGAATTAAAGATCCTTTCACAAAATCAAGGCCCAAGAGTCAGTCAATTGTGCAAAAATTCAACTTGAAATATAAGAACATGATATGAACATAACATGCATGTATACACTTGGGTTCATGATTTCCAAAACATGATCAAATAAGGTCCAATGGTGAGAAATGGTATGAGTTCTTCAAACCATGCTAGAATTACAACATGCATGAGAGAATATCGTTGAAGACAACTTCAAAATGTCATGAAATATGAATGCATGCATGGTATGATTTATACTTCTTTATTTTAGTTCAATTTCAACTTAATTCTCTTGTATTCATGAACTTACCAACTCAAAAGTAAGACTAAAGGCTTGAATTATTACCTAATACTTTGGATTCACAAGTGTAGAGGCTTAAATTTCTAAACTCTCCTCAAGTTTTCAACAATTCCTAGCAATTCACCCATTCTCCCTGGTTGAACTCAATCTTACTTTTGGTCTCTCTCTTTTTCCACGTTTGTAGGCTTGGATTAAAGAATTCATTAATTAGTCTTAATTGAGCACTACTTACTCTAATTTAATCGTTCTGAATCGAATTTCAATTAAACCTACCATAAAATTCTAAAAATCCCAAATAACACATATATCAAGCCAGTTTCGTGATCGGATGCCGATAAGGCTTTCAATTTATAGAACAGAACAGAAATTCAAATAGATATGTCTACGATGAACAAATAAAAACACAAATTATGCAACACATATGCAATTAATTCAAAATTTGATCTTAATAACTTATTGGGCATATTAAATTATGGATTAACGTTAATCATAGGTTGGGGTTATTATAGCTGACGTCAGTAAGAGGGAAGCTGATGTCAGTAGAGGTGCAGCTCACGTTAACACGGTTGAGGCGCGGTGCAGTGTAGCAGAGAAGACGTGGTGCACGTTAACAGCTGATGGAAGCAACTTAGGGCTTACGTCAGCGCGTGGGACGCGCGCGTGATTGGGCCAAAACATGCATGAGGTTGAGAGGAAGCGGCTGAGTAGTTGGCGTTGCTGACGCGTAGGCGAGCGTGTGCAAGTGAAAGCGGAATAAGATGACACGCCGAGTACAAAATTGGCGCATGAGGACGCGTAAGAAACTTTCTAGTGATGAGATCGGTGCTGGTGGAATCCTGAGAAGATTTCGATCAGTTTGATGTTGAGGAAAAAAAATTTGGAGAAAAAACAAAAATATGGTGAAACAGTTAGATCAGTGTTTGGGTGATTGAACAAAATGCTATAGTACCACTGTGTACGGGACTAAGTAGAAAACGAAAAGAAAGAAGGCTATAATTTTAGGATCTATAGCTCTGATACCATGTTATAATTGTGTATATGTATTATTGAATTGAATGAATACAATAGGAAAAGTCTGTATATATAGGCTGAAAAGATACCTAGATAAGTATAGTAATGATTAGTATAGAAAGAGATAGAGATAGAGACATAGACAGAGAAATAGATAGAGATAGATATAGAGATACAAGATAGGGATAGAGATACAAATCGATAAGTATAATATAATAATACACATTAACAGAGGGTTTGAAGTTGAATGATTAGAGATAATTTTATGATAGATAAATAAAAGTAGGAACAAAATTTTATGATAGATGAGTAAAAATATAATAAAAAATTATGAAAAATGAACGGTTTAAAAAAACTATGGGTACTATTAGGAACATTTTGATTAAATTAGTTATTTTTATTTTTTTATTTAAAATGGTGTATAAATTACTAAATTTCATATTCATCAAATTAGTTAGCAAGTTAATCATTTTAGTTTTAGTGGTTTTGACTTAACAAATGTAACTGGTGATTTTACCTAGTCAAACATTAAAAAAATATTAGGTAGCGCTTGGTAGAGTTTTCTAAATATAATTTGAGAATAAAGTTGTATTTTGAGTTTGTGGGTTTTGGAATTATGATTTGAGTGTGAATAATTTGTTTGGTAAATGAATTTTGAAAAGAGTTTTGAATTAAGTGATGAATTTTTAATGTGACATATGATATTTGATATAAAAACTTACAACTCATAACCAAACACGCAACTCAAAATTCTATTCAAAGTTTATTAAAAAAAATTAAAAATTCTGAAATTTTTTTATATTTAAAATATGGCGAATTACACTAATGGTCTCTATAGTTTGAGACTCGTGTCACTTTGGTCCATATCTTTTCAATTGTGACACATTTGATTCTGAATTTTGAATCTTGTTCTAAATAAAGACAATTGAATTTACCATTGCTTAATTTCAAGGGCAAAATTATCAATTTGATAAAATATAAACTAATTTGACAAAAATAAATGTTAAAAAAATATTTTTAAAATTTTAAAAATTAATTCTACCCATCAATGATAAAATTATATAAAATTGATAATTTTTTAGACATTTATTTATTTTAAAAAATTAATTTTTATTATGTGTTTGGATGATGATTATGTAATGGGTAGTTATTAGGATTTTAATGTGTAATCGATATATTTAATATATGAAATGTTTTTAGTTTTGGATTTTTTAATTTAATGGATTGGTTTAATAATGATATTAAAGTTGTTGCCATATTTGACTTTTGAAAAAATAGAAACTAATTTAATGAAAATAAAAACTACCCATTACATGATCATCATCCAAACACATAATAAAAATTAATTTGATAAAAATAAATAAATAAATAAATAAATGTCTAAAAGATTTATCAATTTTACATAATTTTTATCTTTAGTGAGTATAAATAATTTTTAAAAATTCAAAAATATTTTTTTTTGCATTTATTTTTTTTATCAAATTAGCTTAAATTTTATTAAATTGACGATTTTGCCCTTCAAATTAAGCAATGATGTCTTCAATTGTCCTTATTTGGAACAAGATTCAAAATTCATGATCAAATGTGTCATAATTGAAAAGTTAGGGACCAAATAGGGACCATTATTGTAAGTCCTTTAAACTATAAAAAATAACATGTGCCAATTGTTACAAAAAAAAAAAAAAAAAAAGCACTGTTGCGGTCAATCGGCTAGACGTTCGGGAGGACGACCGGTTAGTCTAAATTTTCTTACCTTGGAAAGAATTTTCAAAAATAGGCGTGAAATTAATTTTTAAAAACTCTAAACAAACAATATACTTAAAACAAAGGGTGCAAATGTGTTTGGAGAGTTTCTCCAAACATAGCCTTCTCCAAACACAGCCTTAATTTTCATATTTTGAAATTAATTGTGTTGAGTTTATAAAAAATAATTCTAAATTAAAATGAATATAAATAATATTTAAATAATATAAAAAAGAATAGAGAGTTGGACAATATATTTAATTAGGTGTGTAGCCAAAATAAAAATATACATAGTTTAAAGTAAAAATATAACAAAATTTTAAATAATTTGATAGAGATACTCTAATAACATCATTAAATTCACCCACTCAAATTGCTCTTCATTTTCTTTTTTTTTTTTCTTAAACATATTCCAACAAAGAATTACCAGCACTAAAGTCAATTGTCAACATGTCAAATACTTAGGTCTTGTTTGTCATTTCTTAAAAAAATTAAAAAATTAAAAAGTTAAAAAATTACTTTCTTATTTAAATCATATTATTTTATTTAAATCACATTACTTCTCTAATACGTCACTTCAAACTCAACCCATATTTCATAAAAAGTCAAAAAATATACTTATTTAGATCATCCCAAATTACCCCTTACTTTTGAGCACTCTTTCCAAGTAATTTAAACGGATAACATTATTTGTATTCCATTTAAATTTGTTTCATACATTTGACTTGTGATGTATATTAATTACATTTGGTCTGTTTGATTTTAATTTTTTGAATTTAATTTTTTAAAAATTAATTTTTTATTTTTCGTGTTTTTAGTAAATATTTTGAAAATTTTAAGTATTTTTTTTTTGTAATTTTTTTAGATGCACCTTAAATGTATCTAAAAATTAAAATATTTGTGAAAAAATATTTCAAAAAATTAATAAATATACCAAATACGAAAAATATATTGATTTTTTTTTTGGGTATTTAGTGAATTTTTTAAAGATTTTTTTTCGTGAAAATTATACTTTTTAAGTGTATTTATGTTAGGTGTGTCAAAAAATAAAAAAAAAATTGTTTAAAATATTAAAAAAATCAGTAAAAACAAAAAAAAAAAAATACGGAAAACAAAAAAGTAGAATTTTTTGAAAAGTGTTTTTAAAAAACCCAAACCAAGCGAAGTGATTGATATTTTTTCGGTAGTGTTACATGCACCAATTAGTATACTAACTAGTATACCAACACTAGTTATGACATTGTTATTGACCTCACTCATTATACAAATTACAAAAACAAAAAATCTCTTAAATTATATTATATCATTAATTAGTACACTAATTGATACATATAACATTATTTTATTTTTTTCCCGACAAATTACTCATAAGCTCTATTTTATTAGTGCGTTCTTGTTGCTGGGGCAGTACGGCTGACAGTGTAATTCAAAATTATATTACAAAAATGTATAAAATATTTTTTTAATATTTTTTATTTGTGAATAGTAATGACTTTTTTACTTTTTTTTGTAACTTTTTAGCTTTTTGAATTTTTTTTAGACTTGCCAAACCTGGCCTAAATTTCAGTGTGTAAGATTAATTCCTATTTTTTTTTAAAATTTAATTCTAAAAATTCAAATCTCCCTAATTTTAGAGGGAGCTTTTTTGATAAATCCATTTTCTAAGAGTTTTATTCCATCCAACCCATATTCTTTTTGACTATTCCATTAGGTCCAATTTGAGATAAGAAGACCAAAATACCCTTTTCATCTACTTATGTTCCATTTAGTTCACATTATTTTCTCATATTTCAATAAGTCCTATGGGTGACATAATTACCAAAATACCCTTAATGTGAATGTTCACACCGTCAACGTAAATGTTCATATCGTCAATGTGTAGGGGCCCAGCCCATGTCGATCCTCGTGGGTGCCCGGAAAAATTCGAGTCGGGCCGGGCCGGCCCACAGGCCAAAAAAATAGGCCCGGCTCGGCCTGTTGATAATATGAATATTCACATTGACAAGTTAACATTCACATTGATAGGAGTGTAAAATTGGCCTGCGGCCCGTGGGCGGCCCGAAACCAGCCCGCCGCCCGGGCGCGGGCCCGGACCGGCCCGTTCACAATGTGAATATTCACATTGACATATTAACATTAACAATAACATTGACAAGAGTGTAAAATTGGCCCACGACCCATGGGCAGCCCGAAGCCCGGGCACGGGTCGGGGCGGGCTCGGCCCGGCCCGGCCCGTTGACAATGTGAATATTCACATTGATATGTTAAGATTCACATTGATAGGAGCGTAAAATTAGCCCGCGGCCTATGGCCGGCCCGAAACCCGCCCGCGACTCGTGGGCTGCCCTGGGCGGGCCCAGCCCGACCCGTTGATAATGTGAATATTCACATTGACATGTTAACATTCACATTGACAAGAGTATAAAATTAGCCCGCGCCCCGTGGCTGCTCGAAACTAGCCCACGGCCCGTGGGCGGCCCGGGGTGGGCCCGGCCCGGCATGTTGACAATGTGAATATTCACATTGACATGTTAACATTCACATTGATAAGAGTGTAAAATTGACTCGCGTCCCACGGGCGGCACGAGGCCCGTGGGCAGCGCGGGGCGAGCCCGGTCCGGCCCGTTGACAATGTGAATATTCACATTGACATATTAACATTCACATTGATAGGAGTGTAAAATTGGCCCGTGGCCCGTGGGCGGTCCGAAACCTGCCCGCTGCCCAGGGCGGGCCCGGCCCGGCTCGTTGACAATGTGAATATTCACATTGACATATTAACATTAACATTGATAAGAGTGTAAAATTGGCCCGTGATCCGTGAGCAGCTCGAAGCCCGGCCCCGGGCCGGGGCGGGCCCGGCCCATTGACAATGTGAATATTCACATTGACATATTAACATTCGCATTGATAAGAGTGTAACATTAGCCCGTGCCCCGTGGCTGCCCGAAATACGCCCACGCCCTGTAGGCGGCCTGAGGCGGGCCCAGCCCGGCCTGTTGACAATGTGAATATTCACATTGACATGTTAACATTCACATTGATAAGAGTGTAAAATTGACTCGCGTCCCATGAGCGGCCCGGGTTTGGGTCCGGGCCTACCCCGGGCCGCGGGCGAGCTTCGGGCAGCGGACAAATTTTACACTCCTATCAATGTTAATGTTAACATGTCAATGTGAATATTCACATTGTCACAGGTCGGGCCAAGCCCGCCTCGGGCTGCGATCAGGCTTCGAGCCGCCCACGGGCTGCGGGCCAATTTTACACTCCTATCAATGTGAATGTTAACATGTCAATGTGAATATTCACATTGCCAATGAGCCGGGCCCGCTCTGGCCTGAGTTCAGGCTTCGGGCTGTACACGAGTCACGGGCCAATTGTACACACTTATCAATGTGAATGTTAATATGTCAATGTGAATATTCACATTGTCAACAGGTCGGGCCGGGCCGGCCCCGGCCCACCCACGGGCCGTGGGCGGGTTTTCGGGCAGCCACGGGGCGCGGGCTAATTTTACACTCCTATCAATGTGCATGTTAACATGTCAATATGAATATTCACATTGTCACGAGTCGGGCCAAGCCCGCCTCGGGCTGCGATTGGGCTTCGGGCCGCCCACGGGCTGCGGGCCAATTTTACACTCTTATCAATATGAATGTTAACATGTCAATGTGAATATTCACATTGTCAACAGGCTGGGCCGGGCCAGCTCCGAGCAGCGGGCGGGCTTTTGGCCGTCCATGGGCCGCGGGCTAATTTTATACTCTTATCAATGTGAATGTTAACATGTCAATGTAAATATTCACATTGTCAACGGGCCGGACCGGGCCCGCCCCGGGCTGCCCATGGGCCGCGGGCGGGTTTCACGCCACCACGGGACGGGGGCCAATTTTACACTCCTATTAATGTGAATGTTAACATGTCAATGTAAATATTCACATTGTCAATGGGCTGGGCCGGGTCGGCCCGCCCTGGACTGCTGTCCAGTTTTATACTCTTGTCAATGTGAATGTTAACATGTCAATGTGAACATTCACATTGTCAACAGGCAGGGCCGGGCCCGCCCACGGCCCGTGGGCGGGTTTCGGGCAGCCATGAGGTGCAGGCTAATTTTACACTCCTATCAATGTGAATGTTAACATGTCAATGTGAATATTCACATTGTCAACGGGCCGGGCCGGACCCGACCCGCCCCGGGCCGCGGGCGGGCTTTTGGCCGCCCATGGGCCGATGCCCAATTTTATACTCTTATCAATGTGAATGTTAACATGTCAATGTGAATATTCACATTGTCAATGGGCCGGACCGGGCCCGCCCCGGGCCGCCCATGGGCCGTGAGCGAGTTTTGCGCCATCACGGGACGGGGGCCAATTTTACACTCCTATTAATGTGAATGTTAACATGTCAATGTGAATATTCACATTGTCAACGGGCCGGGCCCGTCCTAGGCTGCTGTCCAGTTTTATACTCTTATCAATGTGAATGTTAACATGTCAATGTGAACATTCACATTGTCAACAGACCGAGCCGGGCCCGCCCACGGGCCGTGGGCGGGTTTTGGGCAGCCATGAGGCGCGGGATAATTTTATACTCCTATCAATGTGAATGTTAACATGTCAATGTGAATATTCACATTGTCAACGGGCCGGGCCGGGCCCGCCCCGGGCGGCGGGCGGGCTTTTGGCCGCCCATGGGCCGCGGCCCAATTTTGTGCTCTTATCAATGTGAATGTTAACATATCAATGTGAATATTCACATTGTCGACGGGCCGAACCGGGACCACCCCGGGCCGGGCATTAGTCGCGGGCAGGTTTCGTGCCGCCACGGGACAGGGGTCAATTTTACACTTCTATTAATGTGAATGTTAATATGTCAATGTGAATATTCACATTGTCAACGGGCCGGGCCCGCCCCGGCTCACGGCCGGGTTTCGGGCCGCCCATGGGCCAATTTTACATTCCTACCAATGTGAATTTTAAAATATGAATGTTCACATCATTAAATTGCTAATCGTTCAAAAAATATTTATAAGGGTATCAAAATTAAATATAAGGGCATAAGTGTCCAAGAAAATAGTGTAAATCAAGAAAATGGACTTTATGGAATAAAACTATACATACATGGGACTAAATGGGTTAAAAAATTCCTTCATGGACTTCTTGGGTTAAAACACTTCTAAATTGGACTTATCAATAAAAATCCCAATTTTAAAAGTTATTAATCTGCAGGGATTACATGCCCGTCTGACCTTTTATAATTTCAAATTTTAGGGGCACGTGACCCCCTGGTCACTCTAATCAACTTGATTTGATTTTGTTTTGTGGTCTGCAATATTATGCAGATTAATAACTTTTTATATAATTTATTTAGATTGGGAGATGAAACACATTTGGTTTGAGTTTTTAAAATTCATTTTTCAGGAAATTTTATTTTTTTATTTATTTTTACTGAATTTTTAAAAATATTTAAATTTTTTTTTTAAATTTTTAAACACACCTAACATAAGTACACTTAAAAAATATAATATTTGTGAAACAATCTTTAAAAAATTCACTAAATACCAAAAATACGAAAAAATATATATATATGAAAATTCAGTACATTTTTTTAATATTTTTTTGTGTATTTATTAATTTTTTAAAATATTTTTTCACAAATATTTTAACTATTTAAATAGATCTAAGTAAGGTGTATATAAAAAAGTAAAAAAATTGTTCAAAATTTTAAAAATATTTTCAAAAAACAAAAAAACACAAAAAAATAAAAAATTCAATTTTCAAAAAACTGAAACCAAACATATTGATTTTTATTTGTCTCAATAAGAAATTATGAGATTTTATTTTTTGTATTCAAAATTTCACATAACAAGATGACAATTAATTTCATCCACCAAAAGAGGCGCAAATAACCAAAATGATACGGCAAAGGTCCTCCACCTTCTTACTTGCTTGTTGAAGCTGGGATGGTTTAGGGGTTCCCTCAAATTCGTCATCACAATTATTTAGATCACTTTCGGCATCTGAGGCTCTAGCATGCACGCTGAATATGTTACTGGATGTCATTGACTGCCTAGCTACATCAAGGTTGCGACTTGCATCTTCATAGTTCTTAGCACATGTAGAGAGTATATTTTTTAGTTCAGGGTTAGTTGTTTGTCTGGAGAGCGAGACAATGAGGTTGGAGGTCTGTTTAACATTGGTTTGTGTTATGTCGATTGCAATCTGGCCAAGGGCTTTAAGGTCTCGCCTGGAAGAGTGAGGCAAAATCTGCGAGCAAAGTGAAGGATTTTGAGTTTTGTGACAAATTTGATTGATATAATGAGTTTCTTTCTTGCTTTGCATTGCAGTTGAGAAGCCAATGAATAGAAGAAACACTAACAAAAGAGAAACCAACAAGGAGCTACTAAAAGAATAATCGCCCATTTTTCTTCCTATGCTTTTGTTTTCACTTCAAATAAGTTTCTTTTAGTTTTGTCTTTACAAACCTTGATAGAATACAAAGTCTACAATGACACACTTATATGGTTCTTCCGAAAGATATATAACGTAAGAAGATAAATGTAAATTGTAGATTGACCCTTAAGATTTTTGTAATACTCTCAATACCATTTTCTCACTTTTTGGAGTTATTAAAATACCAAAAAAAGTCAATACGTTATTGGTTGGTTTAATATGTTTGTTTTTATTTTGTAAATTTCATAAATACTATTCATTGATCATTATGAAAGGTGTTTAAAGTCATTTACTTATAGATAGTATAGATTACTAAATAAACTTTAAAAATTCCATATTGATTTATTGATAGAATTGCAAAACATTGTATAGTCTTTGAAGTTTAAACACTCAAGAAAATATTCACAATTTTTTGAGTTATTAAAACATTAAAAAAATACACATGTCAATATGTTTTCGGTTGGTTTAATTTAATTTAATTTTATTTTTTTGTAAATTTCATAAATACTATTAATTGATCATTATGAAAAGTTTTTAAAGTCGTTTACTTAGGCTTCTTTACATTTTTGTTTTACATTCTAAATTTAAAAAATTCTATCAATAAATCAATATGGAATTGTTTAAAGTTTATTCAGCTATGCATTTTCCTAATAACTTTTAATGGATTTTGGTAAATATGAAAATCTATATTTATACTATATATATATAATTAATTGCAAAACGTTGCTTATGCCTCGTTTGGGAACAGGCTAATTTAGTAACTTTTTGGCTATTTGGCTAAAAAGGTAGGTAAAAAAAACTTGTATGTTTGGGATGACTTTTTAGCTAATTACGAAAAGATGTGCAAAAAGTAGAGAGAAAAGAGAATCTTTGACTTTTTGGTATGGGTTGTTGACTTTTTGGCTAATTTAGTAACTTTTTTACTAATTGGCTAAAATAGCCTCTTGCCAAACGAGGCCTTAGTCTTTAAAGTTCAAACTCTCAATACATTTTTCTCAATTCTCTGAGTTATTAAAATAAAAAATACACATGTCAATATGTTATTGGTTGGTTTAACCTTTTTGTTGTTATTTTGTAAATTTCATAATCCATTGATCATTATGAAAAGTTTTTAAAATCATTTACTTATGCTTCTTTTCACTTTTTTTTACGTTCTACATTTCCAAAATTCTATCAATAAATCAATATGATTTTTTTTTAAAGTTTATTTAGTTATACATTTTCTTAATAACTTTTAATGAATTTTGGTTAGTATGGGAATTTATTCAAATTTATTTTAATTATGTTTCTTCCTAACCAAATTTAGTTTGGTTAGTACAGAGGGTTGGCGGAGAGGGCAAAGGAAAGGTGTGGGGGTAGGGTTGAAGTTGGCTACGAGTAGGCTGGGGTGGTGGTAGATGGTGTTGGAAATAATGGTTTTTATAGGCTTATTTTGAATCCAAAATTGAGTGGGTCCCAAACGTCTTTTAGGATGGATCTGAAGAGGTGACGTGTTTCTTGCTGCATGGCAAGTCCTATGGTAAAAACGGTTCGTCAAAACCATTTATGAGTGAATGGAAAGTTGACATCGTTTTCGGGTTCGCGGAATGGACAATTAAATAATTAAATGTGGGTTTCCTTGAAATGGGTTGTCCCATGTTGAAACTTTAAGAGAGTTTTTGTGAGTATATAAGCTCTTAGTGTACTAACTTGGGTTGGGTCCCAAGGGACACTCCAAGTTTGTAGAAAGGAGGAGTTATGGACAATGTGAACCTTTGTCCAAACCACCATACGCGCACCGTCGCTGCCCGTTCGGCCGACCGAGCTGTGCTGGGTGTGGGTCGGGTCTAATATTAATTTTTTGAAAAAAATTTATTTGAACTTTTTCCAAAATTCTTAACGAAATTAATTCAAATTTTGTGCCAAATTTAGATTTAATTTTTCTGTCTGTTTGTTACTTTCTCTAGTCCAATTTTCCAAACAAATCAAACTGTTCAAACAGTTTTTCAGATCTATTGGAACCCGAATAGATTCAAATATGCCAGACAGGTTCAAAATTGCCCAGAGCAGTTTCAAACTGCTGTGCAGTTATCTGTTGAAACTGTCACCGAATCTGTTTGAATTTCAAACTAAATTTGTCTAGTTTTTTGCACATGTTCATCTTCAAAATCAGACCTGTTCGGGTCTGTCTTTTTGCCTATAAATATCTGTCATTTCCAACAATCTTGGGGTCGAAATATTGACTGAAAAATTCATCTTCTTACTGTCCAATTTTTGCTCTGTTACATATTCCTTATATTAATTTTAGGAAATACTTTGAGAGTATAGAATATAGGTTTGGTTCACTGTACAAATTGTTTTGGAGTGCTATTACAATTTGTGAAGATCATTGTATCCTAAGAGATAGACATCACTTAATCATAAGCACCGTAGCGGGGTGAATCTGTCTTAAGGATAGAGTGTCACACGCTCGACTTGATCTTTTAATTATTTATTCAGTTTGGTAAAATAAATTTGGTACGTAATTTATTTATTTATTTGATTTGTTTCAATTGATTTATTCTACATAGAAGATTGTTTCAACAATCTTAAGACAGAATCGAATTATTCTATTTATACAAAATTTTTCGTTTGTTTCCTTTCTCCTTTCTTCTTCTTACAGAAATTATTTTCTGTGATTTTACAAAATAATATTCTGGTTGGAAAACAAATAGTAGTAATATACTATTTGACAGATAATAATAATATACTGTCTATTTTCTTTAACAACCAGTAGTAATATATTGGTGTCATTAAAAATTCAGAATATTTATTTGTAAAATCTTGTCATAAATTAAAATTAAAATATTTATTTGAGTGTTCATTAATTAAAATTCTGTTTCAGTATTTTAATTATTGAAGTGTTACATAAATTTAATTTTCTATGTGAAATTAATTTGTTTAAATAAAATTTTATTTTATTTTCAAATTAATTGGAAATAAAAGTTACAATTCTTGTTTCTTTTATTTTCACAGAATTTAAAATTCTGTGTTTATGGTTTAATTTTCTGTGTAGTATAAAATTCTAATTCTAATTTTGTTTTATAATTTAGAATTCATGGCTACAGAAACTGGTCAAACTAATGTTCAAACCAGTACTGGTATGGTGATTGCCATTGCGCCAACCCCTCATTATGTTAGGACTGTGCCAGTGAATCATGGTAAAAAGTCAGAGAAGTTCTTAGGAACTGATTTTTGCAAAGGCAAAGGAAGATCAAGCAAGAAGGTTGTTCAAGCCAATATGACCGAAGTGAATAAAATTTCCAATGGTATAGATGTCATAAATATTTCTGGAGTTGTTTTCGAGGCAAACCTTATCGGAAATCCTAAAGAGTGGTGGGTGGGCACTGGTGCTACTCGCCATATTTGTGCCTACAAAAAGATGTTCTCATCTTATTCTGTAGTGGACAATGGTGAACAAATTTTTATGGGTAACTCTTTGACTTCTAAAGTTTAAGGACATAGAAAGATTATTTTGAAGATGACGTCTGGAAAGGAACTCACTCTCAACAATGTGCTGCATGTACCAGACTTTCGCATGAATCTTGTTTCCGGATCTTTATTGAGTAAAAATGGGTTTCGGCTAGTTTTTGAAAGTGACAAGTTTGTACTTACCCAAAATGGGATGTATGCAGGAAAGGTTACATGTCTGATGACCTTTTCAAATTGAATATAATGACTGTTGTAACCTCGGTTAATAATAAAAATAAATCTTCTTCTTACTTGCTGGAGTCTTCAAATTTATGGCATGGTAGACTTAGACATGTTAATTATGGATCTTTGTGTAGATTAATTAATATGGAATGTTTACCTAAATTTGATATTGATTCAAATTATAAATGTGAAATTTGCTTTGAGGCAAAATTATCCAAAACTTCTTTTCATTCAATTGAAAGAAGTACAGGACCACTCGAATTAATTCATAGTGACATTTGTGATTTTAAATCAATTCAAACAAGAGGTGGGAAAAAGTATTTTATCACTTTTATAGATGATTATACTAGATAAAGTTATGTTTATTTAATTCGAACCAAGGATGAAACTTTAGAAACTTTCATTTAATATAAGAATGAAGTCGAAAATCAACTTGGTAAGAAAATAAAAAAAAAACTAAGAAATAATAAAGGTGGTGAATATGAATCACCTTTTGGTGAGTTTTGTAAAGAACATGGAATAATTCATCAAATCACTGCTTCTTACTCACCTCAGCAAAATGGAATTGCTGAAAGAAAAAATAGGACTTTAAAAGAAATGATGAATGTCATGTTAATAAGTTCTAGATTACCTCAGAACTTGTGGGGGGAAGCAATACTATCTAGTAATTATATACTTAATAAAGTACTTCAAAAGAAAGTAAATCAAACACCTTATGAAATGTGGCATGGTAGAGTATCATCCTACAAATATTTAAAAGTGTGAGGGTGTTTGGCTAAAGTGGCTATTCCTAGTTCTAAAAAGACTAAGATATGTCCTAAAATTGTTGATTGTATTTTCATTGGTTATGCCAAGAATAGTAGTGCATATCGGTTTTTGATTCATAAATCAGAACATTGCGAAATGCATGTAAATACTATTATTGAATCTCGGAATGCATCTTTCTTTGAACATGTGTTTCCAAATAAAACTGGACAAGAGACTAGTAATAATAAAAGATCTCATGATACTATTACTAGTCAGGATCAAGAACAAGAGCAAGAGGTAGATCAAAATAAGGAAGAGAAACTTAGGAGTAGTAAACATGCTAGAACCTCAAGATCTTTTGGTCCAGATTTTTTAACATTTTTGTTAGAAAATGAGCCCTTAACTTTTAATGAGGCTATGTCCAGTCCTGAAGCTCATTTATGAAAAGAAGCTGCCAAGAGTGAAGTTAAATCCATCTTGCAAAATTACACTTGGGAATTGGTGGATTTGCCACCAGGTTGTAAACTTCTTGGGTACAAGTGGATTTTCAAAAGGAAAATGAAAGCGGATGGATCAATTGACAAATATAAGACAAGATTTGTGTCAAAGGTTTTAGATAAAAAGAAAGTCTTGATTACTTTGACACATACTCACCGGTTACTAGAATAACATCCATTAGAATGCTAATTGCTATTGCGTCTCTGTGCAATCTAGAAATTCATCAAATGGATGTGAAAACCTGTAGATTGCCCGAACTTCCTCCGGGTGCCCCCCTTTTAGAGAGGGTGCGAATTTGGTTCATGCTACTACAGTTCGGACTCTTGTCACGATTTTGAATCTAATCTCATAAAGTGCAATGTAAGACTGATAAATCACCAAACAGTCCAATCCGGCAAATCATTTTGAAAAATCAGATTTTGAATCAAAAATGCCAAACTGGGCTGCTTTGCCAGATTACAGAGTCGCCACCTAAATAATTTGTTTTGAGAAATTTAGGAAGCCCTGACTCATGCCAAAGGCCACGTGTCCGTCATCACCAAAGTTGTATCGGCTCGGGAACTTGGGTACGAGGGGTAAAGGTCATAAATGAGCACCCCCGCTCGCCCGATCAAAGGATCGGCCTCTACTAAGCACGATATGTTGTTTTATAGACACATTTGTTCTTATTCTGATTTTTAGCTAACTTTACTATGTGATGCGTACAACATACAAGTATAGACTGAATCACAAGAATTGGAACAAAACAACTCATGTTTGTTTTCGAAAATGATTTGAAAGTGCCACTCGCAAGTGGGCTAAAGCGTGGATTTTCCACCCTCAAGTGGGCTTAAAACATGATGATTTTGCCACTTCACAAAGTGGGTTTAAAACTCACATTTGATGAATTGTCCCAATTCAAGTAACAAAGCCTTCATCCACAGGCATTTATGCAATTTAGCATTTAAGCAAATTGCGTCATGGCAAGCATGCTATCATGGCAACACTCATACTCATGCAAGTATGCTAAAGCGTAAACACTCACAGTGTACTCCAAGCCAAGAAAGAAAACAAAGTTAGAAAAATGCACGATTCCTAACTATGTTAAGATGCCTAATGCAACACATGCAAAAATGCAACTACATAGGCTCGGCTATCTAAGATGGCATATGAATGCGACAATTTGATACATGTATTCAAGTAAGTATTGAAATACAATGCAGTTTGTATGATGCGCCGAACCCAGTGCATGCAAGACAAATGAATGATGCACGCAAGCAAGCATAAGATATGCTAATTGAAAATGATCCCTAAACTAACCACTAAAAGCGGATAAATAAAAGGGAGAAAGACGTGGGATTGGAAGACATGCACACACACATACGCACACTTATTACAACATTGCCCTCGTGAAGGAGGGTCTGAATAAACAAGCTAAGCTAATTAAACTAATCTAATTAAACTAATTAGACTGATTATTACAAACCAACTAATTAACTATGCTAAACTAATTACTTATTAACATCGTAGATTAAACAAATTAATTACAACACATGTAATAATAATCTACAACTAGCTAAGAAAGCAATAAAATGGCCTCATGGGCGAGGGAGACATGCATGCTCGGTTGGTGTCCGCTCGGAAATCCATCGTTTTTCCAAAGGTTGCCTCTGTTTACACTCGTCTTGACCTCCGGACATTGAACCAATCCTCCAGACTGCCTCTACCTCAAAACAGAATCATTTTTGCACAAAAATTGGGTTGGTGGTCGGTCAGCCACAAAAAGTGGCTGCCAGCAACTTTAACTGGCCGGTCGACTAGTTGGAGTGCTCGGTCAGCTACTTCAAGTGATCGGTCGGCCACTTATTCTCCAGGTTGCTGGTTTTTGCTGCAACAGAGAACAACAAAGGCACAACAATGTATTTGCAAGGAAATGTGTGTACAACCACACTCCTCATCATCTCTCAAGCTCAAAAGAGTGAGACACTTGGCTTTCAAGCCACCAACCAAGCATCTCAATGCATGATGGTTTGAGAACTAAGTTTGTACAAGCTTAGTGAATGCGCACATAAGACTCAAAGGGTTGCCACCCTATCATGCATGATCAAGGGTGACAACGACCAAGAAACGCGACACGTTTTCATCACTTTGAGTATGAAACGTGTCACATTTCTTGTATTTGGATTTACGTCCAATCCAAACACATGCAATGCAACACACATATGTTATCTTGGCATGTTTTACTTTGCTCAATTCTTGTTTACACATTTTAAGTTACCAAACCATTCTTTAATTGGTTAAGTCCAATGTGCAAGTCCTCTAAGAAGAGGAGGTTTACCAAAAGAATGGTTTAAGGCATAGGAGAAACCATGCCTTTGACTAGGAGGAACCCTCAAAAGAGGGTTAAAGCCATTTAAGCACAAGCCTCAATCCCAAGCTCAAGCACAATCTCAAGGCCAACTAACTCTCAAATCAAATAGAAAAATGAAGAAAAGAGGGAGATAGCAGAATTTCAGTGCTGAAATGGCATGAAACACAAGACTCTAACAAGCAAACAACTCATATTCAACAAGTTAGGAGACTTAAGCATTAAAACTAGTGAAGAGCTTTACACTAGAACCATGCAATGCCTTAGGAGACTATGGACAGACCTAAAACATGCCAAATAGTGGCTCAAATGAGCTAAGATGGTAGCATGAAAAACAAGAAAAACATGCTTATGTATTGGCTCATAAACAAGGCATAAGGCACAACTATCAAAAGCAATGAAAGAGCGGAATATGTGAGAGTGTGACAAAGGAATATGCTCTGAAATTACATGCTAAATGATGATATATCATACAAACATCACAAGCAAAGCATCTTAGAGGCCCTAAAACTCAATGCTAGTTAAGGCATTCACATTATGGCCATACAAGGCAAGCCTCAAAGGACCAAGACCACTTCAAACAAAGTTTAAGCATGTCAAAGTAAGACCAAAAACATGCTGGAATGATGCCAACACATGCTAGAATAATAGGTTAAAACATCAAGTATGTTAAGCTAGTAAGCATGATTGCACTACAAGTACCAAAATCAAGCCACAAGTGACCCAACCAACTAAAAACAGAGTTAAAGCAGGTCAAAATAAGGCCTAAAACATGCTTGAACTAAGCTTTAAAAAGGGAGAAATACATGCTCATTTGGTAGGCCATCAACACATGTAAACAAGACAAGAGGGGGGGACCACCCCCTTCCATTTTGGATCTCAAAACCACATTTCCACCACTGAAATTGCTCTGGAATTCAGTGGTTAAAAGGCTAATAAAAGGTTGTTTCAAAATCTTGGAGAGATGGCTCAAAAGGCTTTACAAGTCAAGGAGCAAAAGGGGGGGAAACACCCCCTAACCAAACAAGGCTTAGACCACCACTTTAAAGCCTTAAAATCAGGGTTTTTTAGAGGTTAAAACCAGCCTCAAAATAGCACAAAAAGATGGCCAAGCACTTAATTAAGACAAGGCTTGAAAGAGGTAAATCCTTACCCTTGAAGCACAGCAGCAAATTAGTCCAAATTCTGAGCTAAAACCAAGCTTTAGACCTCAAATAAGACTTCCAAGGACCTCAGCTCCAAGATGAAGGTATTTGACTAAGGGTCTCGTGGCAAATTTATAGAGAAATCTCACTTTCAAGCCCAAAATAGGAAGAGAGAGAGGATTCTAGAGAGAAAGGCTGAAATTTTGCTCACAAATTTTCTAAAGGGAGAGGAGTTTTAGAGAGAGAGGCTCCCAAAATTTTTCTAACCTTCCAATATATGAGATATGACTTCAATATATAGCAAAATGAGAGCCGTGGTCGAAATATTTGAGGTAGGACAACTGGCACATTGTGAAAATAGCTGAAGGAGAAATATCTACAAAAAATCTGAGTTTGGGACACAACTGGCCGGTCAGCTACTTCAACTGGCCGACCGGCCACTTTTCTGGCCGACAGCAAAAATCTGCTCTACAGGTCCAACTTCAAAAGGGCATAAGTCTCTCATCTGGACTCATTTTCAGGTCATTCTTGTGTCAAAATTGAAGCTTCGGAAGTAAGATTTCCAATGGTGGCAGCCTCACATCAAAATTCTAAGTATGTAAAAAGTTATGCTCATTTTAGCGAAGCCGCTCAGTTTTGGTCTTACCCGGATTTATGCCAAACTTCTCCCAAACTAGTTTTCTTCTCTCCTCTCCCATTTCTTCAACCCTAAACCCCTAAATAAGGTGTTTTGAAAGATTTTTTTCATAGAGTTCATCTCTTTTTCATTCATTTCCACTTTGTCCTTGGTTGGTTTACCGAAAAGCACAACATTTAACGAAATACGAGCGTCGAAACATCGTAGGAACTTTGTTTCAAAATATATTTTGAAAGAGAGGATTTTAAGATCTAAAATATTTGGTCAAAATAGTTTTGGCCCAAAAATGGGGTGTAAGGTTGGGATTTGACGCTCTCCTTGCCGAAGAAATCGAACCCTTGCACTGCACAACCTTTCATCACCAAGCAAACAATCAGTAGCGCCCAAGTTTTAAGGGCGGTTAAAAATGGGGTGTCTACAAAACCGCTTTCTTAAATAGTGAGTTAGATGAAGAAATTTACATAGAACAACCATAAGGTTTTTCTGTTATAAGAAAAGAAGAGAAAGTGTGTAAATTGGTTAAATCATTATATGGTTTAAAACAAGCGCCAAAGCAATGGCATGAGAAATTTGACAAGGCAATGATGTCAAATGGATTTAAAATTAATGAGTGTGACAAATGTGTTTATATTAAAAACACAGACAAATGTTATGTTATAGTATGTCTTTATGTGGATGATATGCTCATCATAGGTAGTAATAATGACATGATTAAAACTACTAAGAAAATCTTGAATAAACATTTTGATATGAAAGACATGGGCATTACTGATGTAATTCTTGGTATGAAAATTACCAAAACATCAGAAGGTTATGCTTTGTCACAATTTCATTACATTGAGAAAATACTTGACAAATTCAGCAAAGATGTTGATCATCTTGCTAGAACACTTGTGGATGTTAATTTGTTTCTTTCGAAGAATGTACAGGAAAGTATTTCTCAATTAGAGTATGACCAAATTATTGGAAGCTTGATGTACTTAATGAACTACACTCGCCCGGATATTGTAACGCCCTCAAAAAAATACATAATCCCACCATTTAACAGTTCTATATACATGATAGATAAATCACATTTCCATTCATCAGAGTTAATATCATAAAAGGGTATTTCATATAAGTCCCAAATGTTTACAAATTAACAAAATGCCCTACGGGCTTACATCTTTCCAAGTAATAACTTGGTTACAACAAAAAAAAAGTGCTAACTCTTTACATATAAAGCCCTCGACTTGAATTTACATGTAATCACCAAAATAAAATAACAAAACGGAGTCTTCAACTCCTAAACCTCCCAAGCTAAGACCTTAAAAGCGGCATGTCACCTGTACTTGAAAATGGTGTCCCAAGTAGGGTGAGCCAAAGCCCAGTAGAGATATGCTAAACACAATATGAGAAATAACTAAAACATTAACATCCGATAAATGTTTAACACATGTAAACCAACATACATCCTTTCCATAACCAATCAACATTTACAACCGTATTTCAATCCACTTCCATTTATTTATCCAAATCAATTTACAACGAGACTACAACTCATATTATCAACACTTCAATCATCAACATCATTCAGATGTATATAAGGTTTCGGGACTTTTTGTAACAACCCTCATACTGTTTACTGATTAGGGACTGATCGATTACCGATAATCACCGATTACTGCTAAACGGAACTGATAATGACTGATAACTGACTGATAATTGAACTGATTAAAGTACTGAACTAACTGGCTGAAATTGGAAACCGAATTGATTGAGTATATGTTAGTTAAATTGCATTCTATCTGTTTGCCTGTATGATTATCTGTTCATGCTTATATGTCTAAACTGCTAATTGAAGGCCTTATCGGCGGCCGAATCCGAAACCGATTAGTGTTCTATGATCCTTAGAATTAATGTGATTTTATAGTATAATTATCTGAAAATTGATTAGGTATGATTAAATTAGATTAAAATAAGCTAATTAAAGAGTTTGGTTTATTTACCATATTGCCACCCTTAGTGGCACACTACCTAGTGATGCTAGAGCCTTGCATCCTTGACTCAAAACATTTCCATCAGCCATTTCTCCTGAGCTTAGCCGACCTTGAGAGGAGAGTTAGAGAGAGAGAGAATTGTTCTTGTTGATTTGGCTTGAATTGCTTGGAATTGAAGTGTAGATTGCTATATTGAACCTCTAGACTTGCATTCGAGGAACCTAGGTATGAATTTCATCTTTTGATTTTGTCTTTAAGTTGATTCATGCATGGTTCATGTTAATTTGTAGAGCTAAGTCATGATTTGGTTCATTAATGGTGGATTGAAGCTCATTTCTTGCATGCATGTTAGTATTGTTGCATTTTGAGGTTGATTACATGGACATTGGTACATGCATGCTCATATTGTTGTTATAGACCATGTTTTGATCTGGTTTTGAAGAAATGAGCTCATTTGAACAAGCTTTGGAGCTTTAATTTGGTTTAAAAAACTCATGCATGACATGTTTGAATGTTATTCTTGAAAATGGGTTTGAATGTGGTTTTAATTGACTCACCTTTGGGGCTTGAATTCATAAATTGAGCTTTGAAACTTGTTATACATTGAATTTAGTGATGTTTTCCAGAATTTGGGCCCAAGAGGTCGAGTTTGGAGTGGTAGAATGCTTGGTTTGAGCTTGGGAGGCAGATCTGGAAATTCCAGATTTGGCTTCCTCGCTCGAGCGAAGGATTCCCCGCTCGAGCGAGCACCTTTGTCCAGGGCTCCGCTCGAGCGACCATCGCGCGTTAAATCTCAGCATCCAGTATTTTTACTGTTTTGCAGACCGCTCGAGCGAATGATTCCTCGCTCGAGCGAAGCCTTTGATTTTGGACTTACGCTCGAGCGGAGAAAGTCTCGCTCGAGCGAAGCTCCTATTTTCAGCAAACTTTGCGAAATGTTTTCTAAGTGTATTTTTTTGCATCCTCATCCCATCCTAGGCATTCTTAGGCCTAGTTTAAGACATTTAGATGAGGATATCGTTGTAGAACACACCAAGGCAAATTAGGGATTAAGTTATGATATTTCCCAACTATGTAGCTTAGTGTGTGTTCAACCTGTGAACTGTGTAGGGTTGGCAACTAGGGAGACACGCTCTAGCATACTGTAGCCCAGAACTCTGTGAGTAACAATTGTGTAAAGATATGTTCAACTGATTATCTTTTGAATACTGAACTGAACTGTTTACTGAACTGGTATTATTTACTGAATGAATGTATGTCCTTTATTTCTGAACTGTACTGTGGCATCCTTAGTACCTACTGTTTACTGTTACTGTTACTGTTACAGAGATCTCTGTCGGTTCCCTCGTGGAACCACTACTGTTTACTGACTGATGGCCATCATCACTGTTCGGTCTTTTAAGACCTACTGTTACTGTTATGCTAATGGATGTACCACATATGACTGTTTGCTGTACTGAACAACTGAAATACTGATTGAATTGAACTGTTTTCATTACTGTAAGGACATTCATTCTAAACCCCTTTACGCTTTATGTTATTCACTGGGCTTTAGCTCACTGCTCATATATATATGTAGGTGTACAGGCACCAGATCGGAGCTAGGAGCGTCAGGGTAACTCCAGTTTTGTCAAGCCAGCCTTTGTGCCTCACTGCGAGGTTCCGAGTTGCCATGCTATGGCTTGGGGGCGCTTTGTTTGTTTTCCCCCGCCTGTCTTCATACTGTCTAACTGTTCTGTATAGACTGAATGTTCACCGTACTGTTATCAAGGGATTAGGTCCCTGTACTGTGTGATTGTAAATTCTGTATAGACTGTACTGTTTGTGTATGTATGAATGCATGAAAAAAATCTTTTTGGCATACAGACTGTCACGGCTCATTGGACACTGTTTAATTACTGTATTGGCTTCCGCCAGGCCCTGTACTCTGTTTTACTGTATTACTGTTAAGCAGGCCTTTGGTAATCTCGAATTACTGGCCGGTTACGGTGCTAAACCCATAGGGCCGGGTTTGGGTCGTGACAGAGTGGTATCAGAGCGATACTTACCACGAGTTATACCGCACACACGTGTCCAAATGAGCTATAGGGTGTCCTAGAAAAGTGATTAGGGCATCTCATGAGCATGATAAGTGTGTGGTTATGTTATGACTGAATATCTGCTAATGTGTTAAACTGTTAAACAAATGACTGCTTATGTTTAAAACTGTTATAACTGCTTATAGTAAAATGGACAATGCAAATGAACCTGAGTCCTCATCTACTGAGGCAAGAATGGAAAGAATGGAAAGAATGATGGAACTGATAACTGCTAGACTTGAACAACAACAGAACCAACCGCTCCCACCTCCTCCTCCTCCTCCGGTACAGCCGGAGCCTAATGTGAATGTGAATGATGGGGATATTATTGCTCTCACCCATAAATTCAGCAAGATGAAGCCGCCATCCTTTCAGGGAGGATTGGAACCGCTAAAGGCTGAAGCTTGGGTGCTTGAGACAGAAAAACTATTTGAAGTGTTTCCGTGCTCGGAAGCGAATAAAGTACTGTTAGCTACCTTCACCTTACAAGAAGAAGCTAGAAGGTGGTGGATGTTGATCCGTGATACAAATACTGTTATGACTTGGGCTCAGTTCAAGGAGCCTTTCTTTGAAAAGTATTTCCCTCAGTGTGTCAGGGATAGAAAAGTGACCGAATTTGAACAGCTAAAGCAGGGCACAATGACTGTTGCGGAATATGAAACCAAATTTACTGAACTTGCCCGTTATGCACCGCATATGGTGGATACTGAGTATAAGAAGGCCAGGAAATTTGAAGGTGGCCTTAATGTGGTAATACTTGACCGGATAAATGTTTTGAAATTACCGACTTTTGTGGGTGTTCTCGACCGGGCATTGATGGCCGAGTCGAACATTGCAGCAGTGAAACAATCTGAAACACCAACAGCTGAATGGCATGGTAAAAGGCAGGGTTTCAAATTTAAGAAAGGCAAGCACAACCCGGCCAACAAGAAACAGAATACGGGATCGACGACTAGCCCCAGCCAAGGGAGTGGATTCATACCACCCTGCTCTGTATGTGGCAACAGGCACAAAAGGGTCTGTCACAAATTATCTGGAGCCTGTTACAGGTGTGGCAAGGTGGGCCACATGGTTAAAGACTGCCCCTCTGCTCCTCAAGGCAATAGCAAAGCTGCAGCCAGCGGCGCAGCATCAAACGCTCTACCAAAACCGAATTCTAAAGCTACCGGGAAAGAGCCTATGAGGCAAGGCCGAGTGTTCGCACTCGTACCGGGAGATGTGCAGAATACCGAGACCGTTGTGTCAGGTATTCTCTCTATCTGTACTCAAAATGCATATGTACTGATTGATTCGGGGTCTACACATTCTTATGTATCGCATGCTTTCTCACGAAAATTGAATAGACCCTTAGAACCCATGAACTATCTGCTAGCCGTATCATCACCCATAGGGGGATCTATGACATGTGCTTATATGTACCCAGCATGTGAAATCATTGTTGGGGATATGCATCTGTTTATTGATTTACTGCCATTGAACATTGATCATTTTGATGTAATATTGGGGATGGATTGGTTACAAAAATATCATGCCACTATTGACTGTGTGACCAAGCAAGTTGTTTTCCGTCCACCTGGTTTGCCTGAATTTGTGTTTAATGGGAGTGGAGTAGTACCTCCTCCGTATTTGATTTCGTCAGTGAAAGCTGTTAAATTAATTAGAAAGGGGTGTAAAGGGTATCTGTGTTCTGTACTGACTATGTCTACTGATGATAGTGTTAAAACTGATGTGAATTATATTCCTATAGTCAGAGAATTCCCAGATGTATTTCCAGATAATCTTCCAGGAGATTTGACTGACAGGGAGATTGAATTTACCGTTGATGTGATTCCCGGAACACAACCAATTTCTAAAGCTCCTTACAGAATGGCTCCAACTGAACTGAAAGAACTGAAAGTGCAATTGCAAGAACTGTTAGACAAAAAGTTCATCAGACCCAGTACCTCACCATGGGGTGCACCAGTTTTGTTCGTCAAGAAGAAAGATGGCTCACTGAGACTGTGCATTGACTACCGTGAACTGAATAAGGTAACTGTAAAGAATAAATACCCATTACCGCGTATTGATGATTTATTTGATCAGTTACAGGGTGCACAAGTGTTTTCCAAAATCGATCTCCGATCGGGGTATCATCAACTGAAGGTTAAACCAGAAGACATTGATAAAACTGCTTTTAGAACAAGGTATGGCCATTATGAATTTTTGGTTATGCCTTTTGGAGTCACGAATGCACCAGCTGCCTTTATGGACCTTATGAACAGAATTTTTAAACCATACCTTGATGACTTTATTGTTGTATTTATCGATGACATATTGATTTACTCCAAAAGTATAGAACAGCATGAACATCATCTGAGACTTGCCCTACAAACCTTAAGAGAACAGAAACTGTATGCTAAACTGTCTAAATGTGAATTTTGGCTTGACCATGTTATGTTTCTGGGGCATGTTGTTAGCAAAAATGGAATTTCTGTTGATCCGCAGAAAATTGAAGCTGTAGTGAACTGGCCTAGACCGACAAATATGACTGAAGTCCGAAGCTTTTTGGGACTGGCTGGATATTACAGAAGATTTGTCAAAGATTTCTCCAGAATTGCCCTACCATTGACTCAGTTAACTCAGAAGGGGACATCATTTGACTAGATTGACCAAAGGGAATCTGCCTTCCAGGAGTTGAAAACTCGATTAGTGACTGCACCAGTTCTTACCCTACCTTCAGGTACGGATGGTTATACTGTATTTAGTGATGCTTCTCATAAGGGTTTGGGATGTGTTTTAATGCAGAATGGGAGAGTTATTGCTTATGCTTCCCGACAACTGAGACCACATGAAAAGAACTACCCGACCCATGATCTGGAACTTGCTGCAGTGGTGTTTGCACTGAAAATTTGGCGTCACTATCTGTATGGGGTGACATGTGAAGTATACACCGACCACAAGAGCTTAAAGTATTTCTTCACACAGAAAGAACTGAACATGAGACAGCGGAGATGGCTTGAAATGATTAAAGATTATGACCTACAGATACTGTACCATCCGGGAAAAGCCAATACCGTTGCCGATGTATTGAGCCGGAAATCGATCGGAAACTTAGCATGTTTGCTCACCGGACAGAAAGAGTTGCTTTGTGACCTTGAAAAATCTGAAATTGAAATTGTTTTACGAGAACAAGGTGGAACCTTAGCTGCTATTTCTGCTCAACCGGCACTGATTGAAGAAATTAAAGAGAAACAGCAACTGGATGACTTCTTGAAGAAGATCATCGAAGAAAGAGAATCTAAGCCGAGACCGGGATTCAAATTTGAGAACAATGTACTGAAATTTCATGAAAGACTGTGTGTACCAAATGATACCGAACTAAAAAGAAGAGTTCTGCAAGAAGGCCACAATTCGAAATTGTCTATCCATCCAGGGAATACGAAAATGTACCAAGATCTGAAACAGAATTTCTGGTGGCCGGGAATGAAGAAAGAAATTGCTGATTTTGTATCCAAATGTCTTCATTGCCAACAGGTCAAAGCTGAACATCAACGACCTGCCGGACTATTGCAACCCCTACCCATACCAGAGTGGAAATGGGAGCATATCACGATGGATTTTATCGTTGGGTTACCTCGCTCCAGAAAAGGTATGGATTCAATTTGGGTTATTGTTGATAGACTGACTAAATCTGCTCACTTCTTACCTGTCAAGACGATTTATAATGCGGACAAATTGGCTGTTATCTATATTGATGAAATTGTGAGACTGCATGGAGTGCCTGTGTCTATTGTTTCTGACAGGGATTCGAAGTTTACATCGAGGTTTTGGCAAAGCCTACAGACTGCATTGGGTACTGAATTAAGGCTGAGTAGTGCCTACCATCCTCAGACAGATGGCCAATCAGAAAGGACCATCCAAACTCTGGAGGATTTACTGAGAATGTGTGTCCTTGATTTTCAGGGAAACTGGGAAAGCCATTTGCTCTTAGCTGAATTTGCGTATAACAACAGCTACCATTCGAGTATTGGCATGGCGCCTTTCGAGGCATTGTATGGCAGAAAATGTAGATCTCCGATTTGCTGGGCAGAAGTTGGAGATGGGCCGTTGCTTGGGCCCGAGATTGTGTATGAAACAACTGAAAAAGTGAAACTGATACAGCAAAGACTGAAAACTGCACAGAGTAGACAGAAAAGTTATGCAGATGTCAGAAGACGGGACAGAGAATATGAAGTGGGTGATCACGTTTTTGTGAAAGTGACACCAATGAAAGGCCAGACTCGTTTTGGAGTCAAAGGCAAGTTAGCGCCGAGATACGTCGGACCATATGAGATCATTGAGAAAATCAATCCGGTGGCGTATCAAGTTGCACTTCCTCCTGAAATGGAACACATGCATAATGTTTTCCACATTTCTATGTTAAGAGACTATCTCCGGGATCCCTTCCATGTAATAGAGCCTACCCACGTAGTGTTGAGTGATGACTACACTTACGAGGAACGGCCTATACAGATTGTAAACCGACGGATCAAGAAACTGAGGAACAAAGAGATTCCGCTGGTGAAAGTTGACTGGCAAAACTATGGTGGCGTGTATGCCACTTGGGAAAGGGAAGATGACATGGCCAAACGATATCCTGAACTGTTTCCACTGAATCCTGTTTTCTTCCAGAATGAAGGTAACTCGAGTTTAGAGGACTAAACTCTTTATAAGGAGGGGAGACTGTAACAACCCTCATACTGTTTACTGATTATGGACTGATCGATTACCGATAATCACCGATTACTGCTAAACGGAACTGATAATGACTGATAACTGACTGATAATTGAACTGATTAAAGTACTGAACTAACTGACTGAAATTGGAAACCGAATTGATTGAGTATATGTTAGTTAAATTGCATTCTATCTGTTTGCCTGTATGATTATCTGTTCATGCTTATATGTTTAAACTGCTAATTGAAGGCCTTATCGGCGGCCGAATCCGAAACCGATTAGTGTTCTATGATCCTTGAATTAATGTGATTTTATAGTATAATTATCTGAAAATTGATTAGGTATGATTAAATTAGATTAAAATAAGCTAATTAAAGAGTTTGGTTTATTTACCATATTGCCACCCTTAGTGGCACACTACCTAGTGATGCTAGAGCCTTGCATCCTTGACTCAAAACATTTCCATCAGCCATTTCTCCTGAGCTTAGCCGACCTTGAGAGGAGAGTTAGAGAGAGAGAGAATTGTTCTTGTTGATTTGGCTTGAATTGCTTGGAATTGAAGTGTAGATTGCTATATTGAACCTCTAGACTTGCATTCGAGGAACCTAGGTATGAATTTCATCTTTTGATTTTGTCTTTAAGTTGATTCATGCATGGTTCATGTTAATTTGTAGAGCTAAGTCATGATTTGGTTCATTAATGGTGGATTGAAGCTCATTTCTTGCATGCATGTTAGTATTGTTGCATTTTGAGGTTGATTACATGGACATTGGTACATGCATGCTCATATTGTTGTTATAGACCATGTTTTGATCTGGTTTTGAAGAAATGAGCTCATTTGAACAAGCTTTGGAGCTTTAATTTGGTTTAAAAAACTCATGCATGACATGTTTGAATGTTATTCTTGAAAATGGGTTTGAATGTGGTTTTAATTGACTCACCTTTGGGGCTTGAATTCATAAATTGAGCTTTGAAACTTGTTATACATTGAATTTAGTGATGTTTTCCAGAATTTGGGCCCAAGAGGTCGAGTTTGGAGTGGTAGAATGCTTGGTTTGAGCTTGGGAGGCAGATCTGGAAATTCCAGATTTGGCTTCCTCGCTCGAGCGAAGGATTCCCCGCTCGAGCGAGCACCTTTGTCCAGGGCTCCGCTCGAGCGACCATCGCGCGTTAAATCTCAGCATCCAGTATTTTTACTGTTTTGCAGACCGCTCGAGCGAATGATTCCTCGCTCGAGCGAAGCCTTTGATTTTGGACTTACGCTCGAGCGGAGAAAGTCTCGCTCGAGCGAAGCTCCTATTTTCAGCAAACTTTGCGAAATGTTTTCTAAGTGTATTTTTTTGCATCCTCATCCCATCCTAGGCATTCTTAGGCCTAGTTTAAGACATTTAGATGAGGATATCGTTGTAGAACACACCAAGGCAAATTAGGGATTAAGTTATGATATTTCCCAACTATGTAGCTTAGTGTGTGTTCAACCTGTGAACTGTGTAGGGTTGGCAACTGGGGAGACACGCTCTAGCATACTGTAGCCCAGAACTCTGTGAGTAACAATTGTGTAAAGATATGTTCAACTGATTATCTTTTGAATACTGAACTGAACTGTTTACTGAACTGGTATTATTTACTGAATGAATGTATGTCCTTTATTTCTGAACTGTACTGTGGCATCCTTAGTACCTACTGTTTACTGTTACTGTTACTGTTACAGAGATCTCTGTCGGTTCCCTCGTGGAACCACTACTGTTTACTGACTGATGGCCATCATCACTGTTCGGTCTTTTAAGACCTACTGTTACTGTTATGCTAATGGATGTACCACATATGACTGTTTGCTGTACTGAACAACTGAAATACTGATTGAATTGAACTGTTTTCATTACTGTAAGGACATTCATTCTAAACCCCTTTACGCTTTATGTTATTCACTGGGCTTTAGCTCACTGCTCATATATATATGTAGGTGTACAGGCACCAGATCGGAGCTAGGAGCGTCAGGGTAACTCCAGTTTTGTCAAGCCAGCCTTTGTGCCTCACTGCGAGGTTCCGAGTTGCCATGCTATGGCTTGGGGGCGCTTTGTTTGTTTTCCCCCGCCTGTCTTCATACTGTCTAACTGTTCTGTATAGACTGAATGTTCACCGTACTGTTATCAAGGGATTAGGTCCCTGTACTGTGTGATTGTAAATTCTGTATAGACTGTACTGTTTGTGTATGTATGAATGCATGAAAAAAATCTTTTTGGCATACAGACTGTCACGGCTCATTGGACACTGTTTAATTACTGTATTGGCTTCCGCCAGGCCCTGTACTCTGTTTTACTGTATTACTGTTAAGCAGGCCTTTGGTAATCTCGAATTACTGGCCGGTTACGGTGCTAAACCCATAGGGCCGGGTTTGGGTCGTGACACTTTTACCCTGGACACTTCGGCCAACTTAATTATCAATGGAGTCCATCTTCTATCTCCTCCCAAACAATGGAGTCCATCTTCTATCTTCTCCCAAACAATGGAGTACATTTCCATCAATACAAAGGAAAAAGAAAGCCGATGATAGGCGACCTCTATATCACAGCCCCGACACCCCTGCTTCAGAACCACCTCACCCCCAATAGGTGACACAACACAAATAGAAGATGCTAACTGCGCCAACTCTAACCCCAAAACAGATGCAAATACAGAAGATATAAAGGAATGGGATGCACTTGTATCAATTAACACATTAGCAACCGAGTTGCAAAATAAAAAGGTACCTCTCACAATAGATGGAGCCGATACAAGATTTGGTGCTGTAACAGCATATACGTGCCCTGTAGGTCTCTGATCTACCTGCTCACCTCTCGAAGCATAAGACTGCTGCACAGACTGAGCCGAAGAGGTTCCTTGATTGGCCCTCGAGGGCCGAACTGACTGAGCTGGCTGATAACTCTGTGTCTGTCTCGAACCAGACACACCAGATATTCCACTCAATTGTGGGCAAAACGTTTTCAGGTGCCCCTCTGCCCACACTGATAACAAGTGAGCGGTTGGCCTTTGCCCTGACTTTGGCCCTAAGAACGAGCCGAAGATGAAGTTGCTCGCTGCCCTCCTCTCCTCTCCGGGCAAGTTGGAGACTTGTGGCCCATTTGACCATATTTGTAACAAGTGACGTCTCCCTGACCGCCTCTCCTAGAACCCGAACTCAGTACCAGAAAGGTAGATCTCGAATGCACTCACTGGGACTGCTGAGGGTTAGAACCCCTCTGCCTTTTGCCGTCCTCCTGGCCATCCTGACTCCTTCTAGAGCCCCTCATCCTTTCCTCCTCTGCATGCATAATGGTCTCAAGATGGGTAGCAGTCTCCACAAAGTGCCCATAATCTCTAATCATGGACCCAGTAACTCTGAACATGAGTCCGGTCCTCAACCTCTTCTTGAACTCCATACAGCGGTGTTCCTCAGTCGGCACTAACTCAGGTGCAAACCTAGATAGGCTAGTAAATGTGGCCTCAAACTCTGCCTCTGGTGTATTCAACTACTTAAGCTGAGAAAACTGATCCCTCAACTTTTCCCTCACTGTAGCCGGCAAATACTTGTCCTGGAAAGCTTCAACAAATGCCTGCCCTCGCACATATTTCCACCACTGACCCGCGTCTCTCTTCAGCTAGAAGGACGCCGAGGTCACTTGCAAACCTCCGTCTTCGATGCCAAGCATCTCAAATGTCTTCGTCGTCTGTTCCAACCACTTATCAGCCTTCAGTGGTTCTTTAGGGTCACCCAAAAACTTGTACGGATTCGACCGGAAGAACTCTCTCTTCAGAAAAGATGGCCTTGTCTCAGCTACTTGGGCCTGGACTTGATTCTCAGCCACTTGGGCCTGGACTTGATTCTCAGCCTGGAGAATGTCCTTGGATTCCCTTAATGCTCCGGCCATTTCACGGGCTAAGGCGCCTATGGCCTGTTGACCTACTGGCTCGGCCACGTTGGGCTGACCAATCCCTTCCTCCTATGCTGGAATATCATCCGGTATAAGCATCTCCTGCCTTCTAGGCCTACCACGCCTACCACCACAACCTCGTCCTGACATCCTAATAAAGGTAACAAAAGGATTAGCACATTCACAAATGTGCCGAAGCTATTTCACTCGCGTCCTAATACGATGGACAACTGTAATTCACTCCATATAAGCACATAATCACATAAACACTTACGAATTTCATTTTCGGATAATGACTGTCCCGTGGCGTTGCTAGAGTTCCAGTTAGAAACGGCAGTGATCAAGTGCCTTTCCAATAGGACTCCCAGAAACCCATAGACCTGATCAACATCCTAGAAAGTAAATCCCATACCCATATAGTCATATAAACATGTTATCATATAAACACATAACATTATACATAAGGCTCTAACAAGCGAGACAAACCCATTGTAGTACTAACCACTTCCCACGTACCCAAAGTATTCAAACCCGGTACGCTCTAATAACAAGTTGTAACGCCCTCAAAAAAATACATAATCCCACCATTTAACAGTTCTATATACATGATAGATAAATCACATTTCCATTCATCATAGTTAATATCACAAAAGGGTATTTTATATAAGTTCCAAATGTTTACAAATTAATAAAATGCCCTACGGGCTTACATCTTTCCAAGTAATAACTTGGTTACATAAAAGAAGAGTGCTAACTCTTTACATATAAAGCCCTCGGCTTGAATTTACATGTAATCACCAAAACAAAATAACAAAACGGAGCCTTCAACTCCTAAACCTCCCAAGCTAAGACCTTAGAAGCGGCATGTCACCTGTATCTAAAAATGGTGTCCCAAGTAGGGTGAGCCAAAGCCCAGTAGAGATATGCTAAACACAATATGAGAAATAACTAAAACATTAACATCTGATAAATGTTTAACACATGTAAACCAACATACATCCTTTCCATAACCAATCAACATTATCAACCGTATTTCAATCCACTTCCATTTATTTATCCAAATCAATTTACAATGAGACTACAACTCATATTATCAACACTTCAATCATCAACATCATTCAGATGTATATAAGGTTTCGGGACTTTCACCTTGGACACTCCGGACAACTTAATTATCAATGGAGTCCATCTCCTATCTCCTCCCAAACAATGGAGTGCATTTCCTATCTCCTCCCAAACAATGGAGTACATATGCAATGTATTTAAATACGTTGTCATATACAATGACCAATTAAAGCACATATTCAATGTGTTAATCCAACCGTCATATTCATTAACATAATCCAATTGATTAGTTTCAGATTACCTAATCATCATGTAATTCTACAACAATCATGACTATCCTCCACCGATAGCCCAAAACAGTTATTTCTAAATAGATAAATAAATTTATCAACATATAAATTATCAACTTTTTCATAGGTGAGTGATTAATCTATCCAACTACACCATTTAATTACATTTTCTCCAAATTTCATCATTTCCAACCCAATCACATATTTCCACAATTAATTCCATTATTTTGACAAATAATTTATTTAATCCCAATTAGGGCATTTTTTCCCCTTCCTCAAACATCAACCCTAAGGCTCAATTTCATCAATTATACACAAATAACCCCATTTCAAGACCTTACCTTCACAATGGAGCCCAAAACTAAGAAACCCTTCTTTCAAACATTTCAAATTTCAAAACCTAAATTTCCAAATCTTACCATTTATACAAAATGACTAATATTTATGTTAAAGCTCATAGAAATGAGTAGATTATCCCTACCTCAAATGGAGAAACTCATAGGAGATGAAGAGAGAAACCCAAGATGCTCTAAATCCAAGCTTTTTCGGATCAAAGGATAGCCCACGTGATGCTCTACCCTTTTTACAAAGGAAGTAGGGTGGAGACACTCTAGATCAAGTGTATTTGTATAGAGGAGTGTGTAGAGAGAGAGAGAGAGAGAGAGTTAGATCTATGGTTTGGAATGAAAAAGGAGATGAAAAAGTGATTAAAATCACGCTACTGCGATCTGATATATGCAAGGCTCGCTTGAGCGACCAGACACAATAAATACCTCGCTTGAGCGCAAGAAATGTCACTCAAGTGAATAATGCGAAGCTTTAGGTCTGCCACTTACGCAAGACGCACGCTCGAGCACAAGAGTTCTTGCTCGAGCAAAGGAACACAAAACACAAGGCTCGTTCGAGCACAACAAATCTCACTCGAGCGAAGAATACCAACCTCCAGGTCTTCACAGAGACACAAACACACACTCGAGCGCAAGAATTCTCGCTCGAGCGAAGAGACACACCATAGAAAGCTCGCTCGAGCGCAAGAACCTTCGCTTGAGTGAAAAAGTAAATACTCAAGGCTCGTTCGAGCGCAAATAGTCTTGCTCGAGCGACGAAGCCAAATTCTGGACAGCGACCATTTGTTTCAACACACAACCAACCTATTCCAAACTCGCCCAACACATCCCAAAACTCAAATGCTAGGAATTAAAGAATGGAAAGAATATACAGACAACAACATATAACCACTAAACTCGAGTCCGGAATACAATAAATGACGGGAAAAAAATCAGGATCACTATAGATATAGCTTATGCAGTAAGTAAATTAAGTAGATATACGAGTAATCTAGGAGGAGAACACTGGAAAGAAATTATAAGGGTTCTAAGATACCTCAGATGTACTCGTAACATTGGGATTAATTATACTAGATATCCAATAGTACTTGAAGGATACTGTGATGTAAATTGGATATCGGATACTAGAGACTCAAAGTCCACCAGTGGGTATGTCTTTACTCTTGGTGGTGCGGTTGTATCTTGAAAATCTTCCAAACAGGCTTGCATTGCTAGGTCTACTATGGAATCAGAATTCATAGCTTTAGACAAAGCTAGGGAAGAAGCAAAATAGCTTCACCACTTCCTTGAAGATATTCCAATGTGGCCAAAACTGGTGCCTGCTATATGTACACATTGTGATAATCAATCCGCAATAGGTAGAGCACAAAGTCATATGTATAACGGAAAGTTCCGACACATTCATCGTCGACATAACACCATGAGAAAACTACTCTATAATGGAATTATTTCCATTGAATATGTGAAGTCTAAAGACAACATAGCGGATCCACTAACCAAAGGGTTAGCAAGAGAGCTAGTTGAGAATTCATCGAGGAGAATGGGACTTAAGCCTATTAAATATGAGTTACCACAGCGGCAACCCAACCTAGTTGACTGGAGATCTCAAAATCTAGGTTCAAAGGGACAACTGAGTTGTGTATAACTCAGAAGAATCACTGGGGAGTCAAACTCCTATCCATTTCTATAATGAAATAGTGACGTCAGCAGCGTTTTAGGTTAAGTAAAACTTTTAATGATTCTTATATCTAAGTAAACCTACTGGAGTATGGCAGGATACTCTTCATAAGAATCACCTATGTGAGTGTGAACTGGGCCGGTTTTATGAGATTTGTGAAGGGTTACAATTCTCTAGAGCACTCATGAAAGACCAGGTTGTTCAGAACCAAAATGAACACAATAATGAGAACTAAATTATGTTTGGGGATATGATGTGTGAGTTCTATTGTCTTGGTTTACACAAATGACTGAACAGTTCAAGACATCATGTTCATTGGTTAGTTAGTAAATCCGATAGTGTCTCACAAGGGAAGATTCAAAGCCAAAAGCTACCTATCATTTGCAGAATATTTTCAATTTTTGTTCTCTCTGTAATTAGATCATGTTGTTGCATTTTCTCTCTGTCAAATTCCATTCATGTGGGGGATTGTTGGAAATAATAATTTTTATAGGCTTATTTTGGGCCAACTTTGAGCCTAAAATTGAGTGGGCTCCAAATGTCTTTTGTGGTGGGTCCGAAGATGTGACGTTTTCCTTGCCGCATGGAAAGTCACACGGTGAAGACGGTTCATCAAAACCATTTATGAGTGAATGGAAAGTTGACGTCGTTTTCGGGTTCGTGGATTAGACAATTAAAGAATTAAATATGGGTTTTCTTGAAATGGGTTGTCCCGTATTAAAACTTTAAGAGAGCTTTTATGAGTATATAAGCTCTTAGTGTACTAACTTGGGTTGAGCCCTAAGGGGCATCCCAAGTTTGTAGGAGGGAGGAGTTACGAACAATGTGAACCTTTACGCAAACCACCACACACGCGTGCACGCCGTTGCCGTTGTTCGTTCGACCGACCAGCTGAGCTGTACTAGGCACGGGTGTGGGTTGTGGGTTAGGTCGGTTTTAATATTAATTTTTTGGAGAAAATTTATTTGAACTTTTTTCAAAATTCTTAACGAAATTAATTCAAATTTTGTGCCAAATTTGAATTTAATTTTTATGTCCATTTGTTACTTCTTCCAGTCCAATTTTCCAAACAAATCAAACTGTTTAAACAGTTTTTCAACTCTGTTGGAACCCAGACAAATTCAAATTTGCCAGATAGGTTCAAAATTGCCTAGAATAGATTCAAACTGATGTGCAGTTATCTGTTCAAACTGCCACCGAATCTGTTTGAATTTCAAACTAAATCTATCTAGTTTTTTGCATATGTTCATCTTCAAAATCAAACATGTTCGGGTCTGTCTTTTTGCCTATAAATATCTGTCATTTCCAGCAGTCTTGGGGTTGAAATATTGACTGAAAAATTCATCTTCTTACTGTCCAATTTTTGCTCTATTGCATATATTCCTCATATTAATTTTAGAGAATACTTTGAGAGTATAGAACACAGGTTTGGCTCACCGTACAAATTGTTTTGGAGTGCTACTACAATTTGTGAAGATCATTGTATCTTGGGAGATAGACGCCACTTAACCGTAAGCACCGTAGCAGGGCGAATCTATCTTAAGGACAAAGGGTTACACACTCGACTTGATCTTTTAATTATTTATTTGGTTTGGTAAAATAAATTCGGTACGTAATTTATTTATTTGATTTGTTTCAATTGATTTATTTTACACAGAAGATTGTTCCAACAGATGGCGGCTCAGATGGAGAAGGGGTGGTTTGAGTGGGAAAATGACGAGGAAGAGGGGATGCCAAAGTAACAGAAGGGAGTGCAATGAAAAAGGGGGTAAAGTTGGGAATATGTAGGGCCCCCCTTACATATGTAGGGGACCCTGGGGTCCAAAGAAATATAATTGGGAAGCAATTTTAGAAAGTTGAGGGCCAAAGAAATGAAGGATTATTAGCAACACTCATTCTCTTTATAATGGTATAAATAGATAATAACTCATATTCTAATTTTATTTATAGAAAAAAAAAAACACAAGTCATAAAATTACCATTGTTTTGTCTTCTTCTTCTTATTTTATTTTTTATTTTTGAAAAATTAAATTTACTTATTTTTCTAGAGTATATTTATTAATCATTCCCTACCTTATGAAAAAAATATATTTATTAATCATTCCCCACCTTATAAAACATATATAATTTTTTCTTCCAAATATTACTAAATAAGATTTCAATTTTCAAAATAAATATGTACACATGTCATTAAATTATCGCTATTTTATCTTTTTTGCAAAATTATTTTTACTTATAATTCCTCATGACAATTATATTTTTAGTATATTTAGTAATCAAGCCCCACCTTATGAGCTAAAAACATAAATATATACTATCTATATTTCTATACTATATATAATTACAAAACATTGTGAGGTAATTAAAAGTTTCAATCCATTTTAAAACACCATTAGTTCTTTCATTTTTTTCTTCTTTTATTTTAATATATGACTAATAAGAAAATCATTTTCAAATTTCTAAAAGAAATCCTTCTTAGGTTTCTAATTATACTCCTTCCAAATGTCCAATATGACAAGCTTTTCAAAATCACGTTTTTAAATTTAAAATTTCTACTATTTTATTTATTTATTTATTTTAAATACAACTATTCAAATTATTAATAGCTATTAACAGTGTTTTTATTATTTTATTTTTAAATTTTAATTAAATTTTTTTTTAGATCTTTCTATACTAGAAGGAATTGAACAGTAAAAACTTTTCATATAAATTAAATTATTTTTTTTTAAAGACAAAAAAAAAGTTAGAAAAATGTATGATTTTTTTAGCAATTATGAAATATGGTAGATCCTATTAATTTTTTTTTTTTTCCAATTGTCAATTACACAAATTACCATCAATAGCAAAAAGCGTTTTTAGCTTAAATAGCTAAAAAGTGACTTGTTAAAATCAAATAGAAAGAAATGTTACTTTTTCTATTAAAAGTGATGGTTTGTGAAACTTATTTTTTCTTATTAAAAAAAAAAAAAAGAAGTTATGGTCACACAATAATTTATATTTTTTATATTTGTCTATACAATTTGGATTTTGAATTGATCGGATTATTCGGTGTCTCTGCCTAAGCCCACATAATTTAATTCAAATTGTTAAATTTATGCCCAAGTCCTCACCAAAATAAAAACATAGTGCTCAATCTTTAAAAAATTTTAAGCCAGAATTGAGTTACATGGGTTATGTCTAATTTTAATTTAGTCATTTCATCTTAATTTTTATTAACTTTGTCTAGGTGTATATCTTAAAAAATTGACAAGTGTCACAAAATTATTAAACTTAATCTCCAATTTAGATGGAAGAACTAAATTTAATGTCCAATAATGCAATGAAAAATTCATATATTTTTCAAAGTATAACAGAAACTATGAATCTTATGCCTATTTAATAGAACTCTCATGTTTATAAAAATAAATAAATAAATAAAATTGTTATTAATATTTTAATGTGAAGGGTAAATTTGGAGAAAAAAAACCATTATAAAGAATTGAATTTTTTGTAAATAAATTATCAAAAATAATATTTAATTGTTCACCTGGAAAATTAATAGGACTCGTAATTTTAAAAGCCAAACATAATTTATTGATAATTTTCCTCTCTTTCTTTTAATACAAATAATACAAGTGGAGTGTACCACTCCGATCAACTTGATTTGATTTTAAGATTTATAATATTATGCAATATTAAAGTAGCATTTTTATTTGTCTCAATAAGAAATTATGAGATTTTATTTTTTGTAGCCTAAATTTCACATATGAAGATGATAAAACTACTTTGGTCTAGACTTCAAAGAGACACTGATAGCCAAAACGATACTACAAAAGCTCTGACGCCTTCTTATTTGCTTGTTGAAGCTGGAATGGTTTAGGTGTTCTTTGAAAGCCATCTTCACAAATACTTGAATCAGTCTCTGCAGCTGAGGCTTTAGCATTCATGCCATCAAAGTCACCAGAGTTCATCGCATTTTTAGCTTGATTAAGGTTGTTAATGGCATCTTTATAGTTTTCAGCACACATAGAGTGTATATTTCTTAGTTTAGGGTCAGTTGCTTGTTTGGAAAGGGAGGTAATGAGGTTGGAAGTCTGTTTAGCGTTGGTTTGTGTCATGTTGATCGAGATTTGGCCGAGGGCTTTACGGTCTCCACCGGAAGGGCGAGGCAAAGTCTGCAAACAAAGTGAAGGATTTTGAGTTTTGGAGCAAATTTCAGTGATCCAATCAGTTGTTGATTTCATGCTTGGCCTTCAAGCAGTTGAGAGACTAATGAATAGAAGAAAAAATACTAGCGAAAGAGAAACCATCAAAGAGCTACTAAAAGAAGAATAACCCATTCTCATTCTATGCTTTTGTTTTAGCTTCAAATAAGTTTGTTTTATTTGTCTTAATTTGCTTTACAATACTTTATGGAGTACAAAGCCTACAATGACGCACATATGTAGTTCTTCAAGATGGATATATAATGTAAGATGATAATTGTAGATACTTGTGGATTGACTCTTAAGATTTTATTAATTACGAGCTGTCAAAATGTTAAGAGATAGTAATGCATGGATATATAATGTAAGATGATAATTGTAGATACTTGTGGATTGACTCTTAAGACTTTATTAATTACAAGCTGTCAAAATGTTAAGAGATAGTAATGCAATTTCTTACCTTTTAAATTTGTAATATAACTATAAAGGGAAAATTACTGAAAAATCCTATTTCAGATTATTCTATACCAATCATTTTATTTTTTTATTTTTATTTTACTAAATCCTAAAGTTTACACTTTTAGACCCAGAGGTCCTATTTTCATTTATATATATATATATTTTTTGACCATTTTACCCTTATATATATAGCTTGTTGTTTGAATATCACATTTGGGAAGTTCGTGATCTGTGTTTGGATTTTGGATTTTTTGCAATTTTTGATTTCTCTTTGCCATTTACGATTTGTCAGTTGTTGAAGCTATAGATTGGACGCGATTTTGCGATTACTGAAGCTCTAGGTTTTGCGTGATTTCGATTTGCGATTTGCGTTTTGTCTGGTTTTCAATCGATATTCTAGAGAAGGTTAGTTTTGTTTGAGATTGCTATTGTCATTTGTTCTATTCTTCATTGTTCTTCGTCGTTCTTCATCGTTTATCATCAATTGATTACAGTGATGTTCATGTCATGCTATTAGTGATTGATTCGTTGTTATGATGAAATCATTGTGTTCATGTAAAATTTTGAATGATGAAATTTTGTTGTATCAGTGTTTGAACAAGCTATTGTTAAGCATTTAGTGAACTGGAAGTTCACGCTAGCAGTGTATGAATTTTATAATTAAAATTGTATGTATGTGTGTATACTGTGAGCTTAGAATTTGTTGTATGTGGTGTGTATGATGATAAGCATAGGGTTTATGATTATTTGTTGATGAGGTAGTTTTTTTTTTTTTTTTTTATGTGAATATTTAAACTATTTAAAAAGTCATGATACAGTTGGAACAAGCTGTTGTTGAGCTTTAGTGAACTGGAAGTTCACATTATCAGTATATGTGTTGTATAAGTGAAATTGTATGTATGAATGTATGTTATGGGCTTAGAATTTGTTGTATGTAGTGTGTATGATGATAAATGTAGAGCTTATGATTATTTGTTGAGAAGGTAGATTTTTTTTTATATGATGTGAATATTTGAACTATTTAAAAATCCTGATACATTTCGCTGTGTTAGCAAATCTTCACACATATGAATATGATTGAATATTCAAATTATTTTATGTACTGATGATGATTTTGCAGTGTGATACGAGACAAATGGATTTTTTGATGTTGTTGTTGTGCTGCTATGGGTCAAACATGTTTGTGATAAATGTGCTACAATCATTTTCCTTTGACCAGTTAGTGAAATGTGTGTGCAACAAATGGTGTGATTTGTCTGTTGATTCAATTACTTTGTTTTATCGACTGCCGGGGTATAAGAATTTTCATTTGGATAACAATGAGGAATTGCAAAACATGTTATTGCTTGATAAATCAATTGGAATTGAACGAATTGATGTTATTGTTAAGCAAAAATTGGGTATTGATAGAGATAGTAGTTTAGAAAAGCTATGCATTGAACATGAGGATCAAACAAATTCGCTTCGTAGATATTGTGCGCACAGTGAGAAGGTTTTATTGTCTTTAGTTTGGGCAAATGGTATTATGGTGTTGGTCAATGTTTTACAAGAGGAGCATTTGAGTTTCGTACTGTTTTATGCAAATATACAATGCAATGTGGGTTTAAATTCAAATATTTGAAGAACAATTCATAACAAATTACTGTTGTATGCTCACATAGAGATGATAGGGGATGTTTGTGGTCTATGCACTGTAAAGCTCAAAGAGCAAACCAATTTTTCTACCTTAAGAGATGGACTAAGATACATAGTTGTGGTGCTGATGTTTGTACTTCAAAAAATCCAAGGCTCAGTTCTGATTTGGTGTCAAATGTTGTATGTGAGCGTGTTAGGGACTGACCACTAACGTGCCCCACTAATGTGACATATACTTTCAAGACAAACTATGGACTTGATATCAGCTACCTTGTAGCATGTGTTGGGAAATCGAAAGAGGCTATGCATGATGATTATTTAACATCGTTTGACCAATTGAGATGGTACGGTGATGCTGTTAAGCGTTATAATCCGGGAAGTCATATCAATATTGATTATAAGTTGAAGACTAGTCAGTTTAAAAGGTTTTTTTATAGCATTCGCTGCGTGTATAAATGGCTTCAAATATTATCGCCCTTTGCTTTTTCTTGATGGAACATTTCTAAAAGGAAGATATAAAGGGTAGACGTCGCCGAACGTCCCGGGAGGGAAATCCCGTTCTGTTCGTTTAGGCTCACTACAGTTCGGAACTCAAATGTCACGGTCCTGTATCTAATCTCGCAGAGTGCAATGCAAGACTGATGAATCATCAAAGAGTCCAAATCCGGCAAATCATTTTTGAAAAAAGATTTTTTTGAAAGAAGTGCCAAACATAGACTGCTTTGCCAGATACAGAGTCGCCACCTAAATATTTTATTTTGGGGAATTTAGGAAACCCTGACTCGTTTGCCTAAGGCTGCGTGTCCGTCATCACCAAAGTTGCCTCGGCTCGGGAACTTGGGTACGATTGGGGAAGGTCACTTCGTGAGCACCCCCGCTCGCCCGATCAAAGATCGGCCTCTACTAACCATGATATCAAGTTTTGAAAACATTATGTGCTCTTATTCCGGTTATTAGCCAAGATTTACTATGTGATGTGCACAGCAATACAAGTATAGATTGGATCGCCTGAATTGGAACAAAACATTTCATGTTTATTTCGAAAAACGGTTTGCTACTCGCAAGTAAGCTAAAATGTGGATTTGCCACCCTTAGGTGGGATTAGAAAACATGATGATTTTTCACTCTCCAGTGGGCTTAAAACTCACAATTGATGAATTGTTCCAATCCAAATAACCCAATCTTCACCCACAGGTATTCAGACAGTTATATCACATAAGTAGTTAGCCTCATGGCAAGCATGCTATCATGGCAGTCACTCACACGCATGCAAGGATGCTAAAGCATAAGTACTTACTGAGTACTCCAAGCCAAAACAGAAGCTATGTTAGAAATCCATGCATGATCCTAACTATACAGAAATGCCTAATGCAACACATGCAAAAATGCAACTACAATAGGCTCGGCTATTCTAAAATGACATGTGAAATGCTACAGCTAACAAGTATTCAACTCGGAATTGAGATACAAATGCAGTTAGTATGATGCGCCAAGCCCGGTGCATGCAAAATAGATGAATGATGCAAACATGCAAGCATAAGTATGCTAATTGAAACATGCCCTAATCTAACCATCAGAAGCTGGTAAATAAAAAGGAGAAAGACATGGAGTTGGATGACATACATCACACGCACGCACACTTATTACAATTGTGCCCTCGCTCGGAGGGTCTGAATAAATAATACAGTCCGAATGAATAATTACAGTCCGAATAAATAATTACAGTCCGAATAAGTACAAAATCCTAATTAATTAACAACTTAACTAGGAAAGCGAATAAATTAGCATGCAAGCTATGGACCGCCTCAGCTCTATTCCGAATGATGAATGATGCATGTTTGAGTTGCCTTGCACGAAAATCTATTGCGATGCTCGATTCGCCTCTATTTACACTTAATCCCGGAATGCTGTGCGAAGCTCCATAAGGCTGTTGATTTTTGATTTGCTGCAACAGAGAGCAAGAAAGGGGCATGGCAAGTATTTTCACATATGTATGCATGACTACTCTTCAGGGAGTGTAGTCTTCGATCCTCGTGCCACCAATTACGCATCTCGATGTATGATGGCCGAAGAGTTGAATTGCACGACTCGATGTGAAATGAATGCACATGAAAACACAACAAGACCTAAACTCCATTATGGGTAATTGGGAGTGTCGACGATCGGGAATTGAGACACGTTTCGTCACTCAGAGTATGAAACGTCCCTCGTTTCTCGTGCTTGGGCTAACTCCTATCCCAAACACGATGCAAATGAGATGGCATACACAATGCGACTAATATACAACCTAGCATACGCAATACTATGAAATGGCATACACAATGCTCGATGCAACATGGCATACACAATGCTCTAACATGCAACCTAGCATACGCAATGCTATGAACTGAAATGGCATACACAATGCATGATGGACTTACACCAACATGAGTGGACCTTAGCCACACTCACATCAGTGGCCATTAGATGAAAATGAGACAACTGAAATGCGTGCACATATGCACGAATACCGAGGATCGAACCTAAGGCATCAAATGCCACTCTACCAAAGCATGGCAAGGGATGAAAGATGGCATACAAACATGCAATTTCCAGCACTAAAATATGATGCGCAATGGTCCCGAATCAGGGAAATATGGCACCCAATGCATGAAAGAGGCCCCGAAACTCAAAACTAGACAAATGCATTGAACCACAAGTATGCATAGCAAGCATTATTTGGCCATGAGGCATGAAAATAGAGCCAAGGTAGTCCAAAATAAGCACAACATCAGTTCCAAGCATGGCCCAAAAGTGCTAACATGAAGGGCTAAAACAACATGCAACCTAGGCTAGTAAGCATGGTTTACATAGCATGTATATGAAGTATAAGAGAGGTTACCAAACCAGCCCAAAACAGTAACATGGCATGTCAAATAAACCCCAAATAACCACTAAAATGCATCCAATGTATGCAAAAATGATGAGCTCCTTTGGAGGGCTATGCAAGGGGTTACTCAACACATACAACAAGAACACTTAACATGGCAAAACCAACTCTGGAAATCAATTATGACGGCCCTAAAACTCACCAAAAAGGCCCTGAAATGGGTCAAGGAAGCATGCAATGAAAGGTCCTCTTGTAAGGCCTTGAGGAGGATTGTTCCACACATGCATGAGGGACACAAAATATGGTCAAAGAGGCTCCAGACAGAGCTAAGGCAGACCTTGAAACTCACCAAATTGAGCCTAAAAAGTGACTTCACAACATGCAAGTAAGGGGCCCTTTGGAAGGCCAAAAGGGCCAACAAACAAGACAAGGAGAGAGGGGGTCACCCCCCTCTGATTCTAGCTCTTAAAAACACATCTAAGCCACTGGATTTCAGTGGCTAAGAGGCCAAACCAAGGCCAATGCGAATGCTTTAATGCATAGCCATAATCATGAAGAAATGAAGCATGCCAAGAGGAAGATGACCCCAAACAGAAAAATGCCCTGAATCAAACTTCAAGAGGGGCTCAAAATAAGAATTTTTTTAGTTCATGGAAAATCTTGAAAATGCTTGCAAGTAAGGCTAAGATATCATGCAAAATAAGTCCTAAAAGAGAGATGAAGCATACAAGGATGTAGGAGACCTCAAACAGAAAAAGTATCCTTAATAAAACTTCAAGAGGAGCTCAAAATAAGACACTTTACAGTTTATAATAAAACTCAAAAATGCTTGCAAATAAGGCTAAGCTATGAAGCAAGATAATACAAAAATGGGGAAAATGAGGACTTACCCTTGTAGCACAGCAATGCAGCAACTTCTGGACCAAGAAGGTGAGCCTTCAACCTCTGAAAAATACCTCCAAGATGATTGAATGGATGGTGGAGGTGTTGTGCTAAGGGTTGGTGTGCAAATGGCCAAGAATATTAGGGTTTGAAGCTTGGATGAGAGAGATATGGAGGGTGGAGTGTATATATGTTGGCTGGTTTTTCTAACCCTTGCAAATGGATATGGAGGCTTGGTTTTATAGAAGAGAAGAGCTAAGGCTTCTTAGAGAAGCCTCAAGAGAGGGTCAAAGCTTCTCAAAGAAGCTTAACCAAAAGGGTCAAGCTTCTTGAGGAAGCTAGACCAAAAGGGTCAAGCTTTCTCAAGAAGCTTGACAAAAGAGTCAAGCTTCCCTAAGAAGCTAAGCAAGAGGGTCAAAACCAACTTAAGAAGACCAAACAAAGGGCTAAAATCTCGGACAGTGGGTCAAGTGCTACACAGCTGGCACAGCTATATTGCACTTGAGAAGGCCAAAAAGCAGAAGGCTGGCCGACCAGCCAAGGTGGTCGGCCGACCACTTCCCCTGGTCGGCCGACTAGGGTTCAAAAGGGTCAAGGTGAATTTCTGGTCGGCCATACCAGAAAGGTGGCCTCCCAGATGAGTAGAATACAACTGCATGGTGAAAAACCAGAAAAAGTGACCTAGGAGAGGAAAAAACCAGCTTTCTAGCAAGGTTCAAAAGGGTCAGAAAGAAAAGCTGGTCGGCCTACCCATATTGGTGGCCTCCCAGGTGAGTACAACACAATGCTTGTATGGGAGACCAGAAATTAAGGTCCAAAAGTGAGAAAAACCAGCTTTCTGTCAAGAAAACTGGCTGGAGGAGAGAGAAAATATTTTTCAAAAGAATTTTTGGTCTCCCACTATACTACCACCTTCCAAACAATGAACATAGGGTCCATGCCAAAAATGAACCCTAACCGATGCAAAACGAGGGTTCGGGGGCCAAAACGCGTGGCCTAAGGTCCCGAAAACAGGCTGTTAGGCACCAGAGGTGGCGTACGACCATGAAGGTGGTCTCTCGGGCCACAGTGTCCCTCTATGGAGAGGAAACAAGGTGTGTGCCAAAAACCGGAGCAAACGGAGGTAGTTAAGCGGTCCCGAACCGAGGCGCACGGCCGACGGCTCCGAAAATCGGAAACTGGTCTTCAAACGGGACAAATGGCCTACGACCACGAAACGTAGCCTGCGGCCGCTGAGAGATGGTCTACGAGACCTCTCCCTCCCTTTGGGAAAAGAAAATAGAGAAAATAGGACCTGGTTCGCAAATCGAGGCAAAGCACAAAAGAGCCCCAAAGTTCGGAGGTAAGGCTCGCAGTCGAGACTCTGAAACCTCAGAACGAGCACCACATGCACCATCACCGAGCACTTAATTGGTGACGTCTGAGCCTTAAGGTCGGTCAAAAATGGGGTGTCTACAGTTGCCCCTCTTTCACAGAACTCGGAAGTCATAATTGACGGGAGTGAATGTCAAAGCCCAGAGACGATCCATTTTTGACAAGGCCGAAGACTTAGACAAGTAGGCGAAATAAACAAAGATGTGCCCGTAGGCATGCCCGTAGGCGGGGCAAAATGCAGAATGATATGCACAAAGCCGGACGTAACTCATGATCATACAAAGCAGCAAACTGTAATGAAGCAAGTATTCACAATAGATGCAACAGTTTTAAGCAAGAATGCAAAGTAACGACTACATTTCATGCAGTTTAAGAATGCAGAGAATTATTCAATTCTCGCCACGTCTCACACGGAGAAGATACAATACCTGCGCGGCTCATCTGGTCACACCAGCCTCAAATGAATCGTACATACAATATCGTGCCTGCAGAAGAGAGAAACTTAACAAGCACAACATATGTTCAATGCTATATCGAATGCAAACGAACATGGTTCCGATGAGAAAGTGCATCGCAATGCAAGAAGAAACGTGCGTGACAACGCAAGTTAAACATGGAGGCATGACAATACCAATGAAACGTGCATGACAATGCAAGTGGCGTGCATAAGAATGCAAGTGTTGTGCATGAGAATGCAAGTGACGTACATGACAATGCAGGATAAGTGCAAACTTGAATGCATATTTGACACAAAACAACGAGCAAAGAAATGCGAGTTTCAACGGGGGCGACTCAATCGCAGCCTCCGGTTTACCTCTCGGAAGGGTCACAACATATTCAAAAAGGATACACATCGCTCTTGACGAGTAACGATGAAACACGCATCGAAAGTTGGAGTTGAAGTTCCCACGGAGGGATTTCGCGACGAAAAGTGCACTTTCTTTGTACTTTCTCGAGTGCCGGGGACTCCGATCACTACCAAAATTTGCAGAGATCTTGGAGACCACCTTGGGAACACCACCGACCAGGTTTGGTGACAAGGGGTGGTCGGCCTACCAGAAAAGGTGGTCAGCCGACCACCTAGACAAAATCTGGGACAGTTTGGTACTTTCACCTTCATTTCTTTAAATACATTCAGCCAAAGCTTTATTCCTCACAACTTTAGATCCGAAATCACCTTCTCCTTCTTCCTAGACCATTTTCTTCCTCAGATCCGTGCTCTATACGCGTTTTCCAATGCCCTATGCAAAGTTGTTTCGCGAAATCTTTTGGTTTTCTTCACTTTGAACCGATTAGATTTTGATTTCGGAGCTCTTTTCCTTATTTTCACCACTTGAGGTAAGTTTGTCTTAACATTTGGAAGATTTTCTCGAAAGTTGACTTTTGTTGACTTTTTCATTTCCCGAGAGTTGACTTTTGTTGACTTTTTTCAATTTTGGCTCATTTTTGCTCCTTTTTGAAGATTTTTCGAAATGGCTGGTCATTTCCCTTACGGTGGAGGTCCTTCAAGTGCCGGAGGTGATCCAGATATCATGTCTCTTCCGTCGAGGATTCGCCCCTTTATTCCCGAGAGGTACGACCCCTTGTAGACACCCTATTTTTGATCGCCCTCAAGACTTGGACATCACCGCTTGAACACTCAGTGATCATCCATGTTCGTGTTTGTTTTGAGTTCCCGGAGGTCTTGGCTACGCGCCCTGCTTCAGGATCTCTCGACTTGCTTGTTCTGTGCTTGGTTTTACCCCAAGGACTTGTTTGTTTTTGCACCTGAGGGTAGAGAGTAGCTTGCTAGCTACCCCTGATACCCACCGGCCATGGCTTGAGGCCACCGGCTGTGTTTTGAGGCTACCGGCCATTGGTGAAATAGTCCATTGGTCGGTCGGCACTTTGTGTGGCCGGCCGACCACCTGTTTGGCCAATGGCCTCCTTTTCTGGCTGGTACCACCTTTTTGCCTTTTTCAGGCATGGTGCATGCAAGCTGTGCCAGCTGGAATGCACAAGCCCTGCCCCCGTGCACATCTGTGGCTATTTTGCTCCTTTTGCACCTTTTTGGTCTAGCTTCTTGAGGAAGCTTGGACCTTTGTCTTAGCTTTCTCAAGAAGCTTGGACACCTGTCCCAGCTTCCTAAGGAAGCCTTGGCCCCTTTGCCTTGGCTTCTTTAGGAAGACTTGACCCTTTTTGAATAGCTTCCCTTGGACGCTTAGTCTTTGCATTGTCTATATAAGAGCCCCAACCCTCTCCTTTGTGAGGTTCAGCAAAAACCAGAGAAATATATATATATATATATATCTAATATACACTTTCTCTCTCTATATCTCTCTCTCTCTTCATTTGTGTGGGTTTGAGAGCTTAAAGGTGTGTTTTCTTCTTAGTTTTGCACTAAGACACACACCATTGCACCATACTTCGACTTGGGAGGTCTTGAGGGTTTATTCTTGAGGTTTTGAGTTGGTTTTGATCAGAAGAAGGTGGCTGGACTTGCTGTTCTTGAGGTGTTCTTCAAGGGTAACACTTTTGCTTTAGATTCCCTAATCTTGCATTCGCTTTTCACCTATCTTGCTTACTGATTTAGACTTTGTGTATAACTAAAAAAAGTCTTGTCTTTGCATGCTTAAGATACTTTATTAAGGTTGTTTTGTTGTTTGGGGTCGACCTCCCCCTCTTAGGCCTTGTTTGGCTCTTTTTATGCTCTCTTTGTTAAGCTTTGAATACTATTGTGCTTTGGCCTTCTCACCACGGAAATCCAGTGGATTTTCAGTGGTGATGAAGAGGGTTTGAGGTCTTGCATAGGGGAGAGACACCCCTCTCCCTTTGTCTCTCTTTGTTTGCATTTTTGGCTCATAAGGGTAGCATTATGCCTAGTTTTGTTTGGCTTCATCTCAGAGGTTATTTGGTGTTTATTTAGCATGTTTTACCTCTATCCCATGTCGGTTTGTTGACCTCTTGCATGCATAATACACTTGCCTTGTATTCCTCCATTTTTCCTAGAAATACATCTTGACTTTGGACCATCATGTTTGCATACTTTGTGAAGTTTTTGGTCATGTTCTAACATGCTTAAGGTTTGTCTTGAGTCTTTGGAGCCATGCTTGCCATGCTTTATATAGCCTCTTTGTATTCTAACTTGTTGGCTTTGGGTGTGTGAGTTGTTAGCATGCCTCATTTGGTCTATTTCAGTGATTTGGAATCATTTGTCATGCCATTTCAATTCATGTTTTATGCCTACATGCTTGCATTTGTTACCCTTTTAATGCCTTGAAGAGTTGTGGTCTTATGCTCCATGTTTGGGCTTGTGTGCATGCCTCTTTGTTTAAGTCATTTGGGCTGCCATATCAATGGGTTTTGGGGCATATTTTGATGCATAAAAACTTTGCTTTGGGTTGCTTAGCTCATACCATGTTTGCTTAGGGTAGGTGTTGAGCAATGCTCTCTTTTGTGGCCTTGAATACCTTCTATTTTGCATCAATTCCCTAGCATATCTTGGTGTCATCTTTTGCATACTTCTCAGAGTTTAACATGAGTGTTTAATGTCCAAACATATTGCCCTTAAGTATGCTTAGAGTTATCCCCTTTCATGCTTAGGTGATAGGCCTTGGTGTGTGTATGCTTGCATGCATAAGTTGTGCCCCTTTTTTTTGACTCTTTTGGCCACTGTTTTAGGGTGGGCTGAGGCCTTCTCATTTCAGTATGAGCCCATCCTTGCACACTTTGCATGTTTGACATGTTGCATTGCATTGGTTGCATGCCTACATTGCATCATGTTCTCATGTTTGCACGTTACTTAGCTGAATTGCGTTATATAGTCTTATTGTATGCTTGACATGTTCATATTGCATTAGTGTAGCCTTGCATGAGTTGCATCAATTTGCATTGTATATGGCATACATGCATTGCATCGCTTGGTTTGGGGTGTCAAACCAAGCATGAGGGGAGAGGTGTGTTCGTACCCGAAGTGACGAAACACGTCTCAACCCTCGGTCGCCAATACCCTTGATCTCAACATAATAGGGTGTTAGCACTCATTTGTTTGTTGCATGCATTTACATTAAGTTGCTAACTTGGCTTCTTAGGCCATCATGCCTCGAATTGCATAGTTGATAGTCCGAGGGTCGAGGGCCATGCTCTCTTGAGTCCATTGCATAATAGGGAGTGTGGCCATGCTCACATTTGCTTGAAAACTCCATGCCATACACTGCTTGCCCTCTGCTACTGTCAACTGCAGGATTCTGCAGGAAGCAATGGCCGGCCGGCTACCTGCAGTGCCGACCGACTATCAGTGGCTGGCCGGTGGTACAAAAGTTGGCCGATAATACCATTACCATGGCCGGTGAACTTTAATTCTGGCCGGTGACATCCCAGAGCACTCAGAGGATGATCCAAAAGGGGTCTAGAGACTTTCAGAATTTTTAGAGGAGCAAGGCAGTGAAAACAGAGGCAGCAGTGCTATGGCAGCGAGTTTCCGGGCGAGACGAGTCAAGCATGCATCATTCACACATTCTGAGGCAGGGTTGCGGCCACCTTTCTTCTGTATTTAATTTGTTAATTAGTCAGGAATTCTGTAATAATTAATTTGGTTGTGTAATATTTATTCAGACCCTCCGAGTGAGGGCAATTGTGTAATAAGTGTGTGTGAGTGTGTGTATGTCTCCCAACCCCACATCTTTTTTCCCTTTTATTTACTAGCTTTCGTTGGTTAGTCTAGGGCATGTTTCAATTAGCATACAGTATGATAGCATGTTTGCATCCATTTATTTGCCTTACATGCACCAGGCTCGGCGCATCATACTAACTGCATTGTATTTCAATTCTAAGTTAAACACGTGTTAGTTGTAGCATCATCATATGTCATCTTAGAATAGCCGAGCCTATTGTAGTTGCATCTTGCATGTGTTGCATTAGCCATCTTAAGATGAACTAGGATCATGCATTTGATTACTAACTAGTTTCTGTTTTGGCTAGGAGTACTCGGTAAGTGCTTATGCTTTAGCATCCTTGCACGCGTGTGAGTGTTGCCCTGACAGCATGCTTGCCATGAGGCTATTTGCTTATGTGATATAACTGCTTGAATGCCTGTGGATGGAGGTTAAATTACCTAAATTGGAATAATGCATTAAAACTGTGAGTTTAAGCCCACTAGATGGTGGCAAAACTATGTTTTCTAAGCCCACCCGAGGGTGGCAAAACCTGCATTTTAACCTACTTACGAGTAGCAAACCATTTTCAAAGCAAGCATGCAATGTTTTGTTCCAAATTAGGTGATTTGGTCTATACTTGTTTGTTGTGCGCATAACATAGTAATTTTAGGCTAATAACCGGAATAGGAACACATAATACTTTCAAAACAAGATATCACGGTTAGTAGAGGCCGATCTTTGATCGGGCGAGAGGGGGTGCTCATAGCTGGCCTTCCCCAATCGTACCCAAGTTCCTGAGCCGAGGCAACTTTGGTGATGACGGACACGTGGCCTTTGGCACCGAGTCAGGGTTTCCTAAATTTCCCAAAATAAAATATTTAGGTGGCGACTCTGTATCTGGCAAAGCAGTTCATGTTTGGCACTTCTTTTCTAAAAATCTGTTTTTCCAAAATGATTTGCCGGATTTGGACTCTTTAGTTCAGATTAAGAACCGTGACAATTTGAGAGTACTGAACTGTAGTGAACCCAATATGAACAGAACGGGACTCATCCTCCCGGGGTGTTCGGAGACGTCTACACCCCTCGACGCACATCCTCCCACGGGAAGTTTTCTATCATTTTACGGACTTCAATGATCGAGCCCTCGTGGATTTGCTATTGCGGGAGCCGAAGTCCCATCTCTCCTATCAGGCACGGGAGGTATGTACTTCACTTTTTTACATTCCCTGCAATATATTCTGCATTTTCCGTGCATCTCATGCTTTTGCTATACATGCTTATCTGCTCGTTCTGAACACATTCGCACACCATACTTCTGCTCATCGTAGCATACAACTTGTCCTGAGTACTTAGTCTATAACACAGTATTCTGTTTTGCATCTTGAACACACAACTCAAACACTTGAATTTCTGAACCAACAGCCCATATTTGACTGTGAACACGCAGCACACACTTGTTGAGAGTTGAACACGTTGCCCCAAACTTTGAATTTTTGAACACACAGCCCATATTTGATTGTGAACACGCGGTACACACTATTTTTGAAATCTGAACACATAGCCCAAACACTTGATAATGAACACACAGCTCAAACTTTGAGATGAACACATAGCCCACTGATTTTGAAATCTGAACATACAGCTCAAATACTTGATGTTGAACACACAGCTCAAACTTTGAGATGAACACACAGCCCACTGATTTTGAAGTCTGAACACACGGCCCAAACTTGACGTTGAACACACAGCTCGGACTTTGACATGAACACACAGCCCACTGATTTTGAAATCTGAACACACAGATCAAACACTTGATGTTGAATACACAGCTCGAACTTTGAGATGAACACACAGCCCACTGATTTTGAAATCTGAACACACAGCTAAAACTTGACGTTGAACACACAGCTCAAACTTGACGTTGAACACACAGCTCGAACTTTGACATGAACACACAGCCCACTGATTTTGAAATTTGAACACATAGCTCAAACACTTGATGTTGAACACACAGCTCGAACTTTGAGATGAACATACAGCCCACTGATTTTGAAATCTGAACACACAACTCAAACACTTGACGTTGAACACACAGCCCGCACTTGTTTAAAGTTGAACACGCAGCCCAAACCTTGAATTTCTAAACACGCAGCCCATATTTGATTGTGAACACGCGGTACACACTATTTCTAAAATCTGAACACACAGCCCAAACACTTGATGTTGAACACACAGCTCGAACTTTGAGATGAACACACAGCCCACTGATTTCGAAACTGAATACATGTATTCATTATGAATGCAGGTGTCTTCCCGTGTTACACGAGGATATGGCTCCATTGTCGCGAGGGAGTGATATGCAGAACTCTCGGAGGCTGTCCGCAATTGGGTTGACCAGGCAGGGTTCGGACCCTTTTGCACAGGGATATCTCGCTATCCTTCTAGCAGGACATTGATGGGGGCTCTTGTAGAGAGATGGTGGGACACCACCAACTCTTTCTATTTCTCAGCCACCGGGGACATGACTATGACCCCGTTCGATTTTGCCATACTGACAGGCCTTGACATGGGACGCTGGCCGATCCCTTATGATGAGGATATGGGCGAGTAGGAGGCCGCCTGGATCTATCTATTGGGAGCTCGCCCATCGGTGGACAAATCTTCAGGCAGAGTCCAGTACACCTGGTTTTCTACACATTTCAGGGAGATGGTGCCCGAGACTCCCGAGGAGGTAGAGTAGTATACTCGAGGGTTTTTGATGTTCCTCTTCGGGACCACTCTGTTCTCCGATAGGGGGAACACTGTCGGGCTTTATCTGCTGAGTGCTCTGGTAGACCTCGCACGGGTCAGTCAGTATGATTGGGGTGGCGCCGGCTTAGTTACCCTTTATTGCGATATGAGCGTGACCTCCCGCGGACGGGGGAACATAGTCAGTGGCTACTGGAGAGCCTGGGAGGCATTTTCTGCCCTCTTGATTTACATTTCTGCTTTTCATTATCTGTACATTACACACACGGCACACTTCACATTCTGTACTTTGCATTCTGCTCTCAACATTCTGCATTCTCTGTACATTCTGCACTCAGCATTTTGTATTCTGATGGCTATTGCCCTGTTTTCCACAGCTATGGGTTTTCGCATACTTTTCCACACTAGCCCCGGAGCTTGAGGTGGAGGTACCCCTCGTGATCCCCTATTCGCTAGTATTTGAGGGCCAGTACCGACCGAGACCTCGGGAGACTCTCCCCTACCTGCGGCAGTATTTTGACATGGTGCGACCGACAGAGGTAATTCAGAACTCTCAGTTCTCCATGTTTTCATCTTTGATTTAGCTTGCACATTTATGATTTCTAATCGGCTCATACATTGGTTATCCGCAAATCACATGGCAACCCTGGGCGCTCTTGGGTGGGAACACCCGATTTCAGCTTGCTGGGGGGTGGGCCGTTTCCCGGTACAGGATCTTGTTTGAGGGGCCAGCTGGTAGGGCCTGGTTCCTGGGGGAACGCTTCATGCGCCAGACGATGGGCTACCCTCATCAGGATATCCCCTCAGCACCTCTGGTTGATATGCGGACTACCGGGAGGCTCACTCCCCAGGAGGTTACCAGTGCCATGCTGGGTACTGACGTATTGCTAAATTTGGAGGAGGGGGAGTACGCGACCTACCATCACACATACATGATGCCCCCGTTGACAGGTGTTCGTACTCCCACGAGGAGGTCCGCTGACATGCTGTGGACGCACCCTCGGGCTTTATGCCACCACAGTTCGGACTCCCTTTTTGTGTCACGGTTCTTAGTCTGAACCAAAGAGTCCAAATTCGGCAAATCGTTTTGAGAAAACAGATTTTTAGAAAAGAAGTGCCAAACATGGACTGTTTTGCCAGATACAGAGTCGCCACCTAAATATTTTTTAAAAGAGGAATTTAGGAAACCCTGACTCGTTTGCCTAAGGCCACGTGTTCGTCATTACCAAAGTTGCCTCGGCTCGGGAACTTGGGTACGATTGGAAAAAGTCAGCTATGAGCACCCCCTCTCGCCCGATCCGAAGATCGGCCTCTACTAACCATGATATCCAATTTTGAAAACGTTATGTGTTCTTATTCCGGTTAATTAGCTAGAATTACTATGTAATGCGCACAGCAAAACAAGTATAGACTAGATCGCCTAATTTGGAACAAAGCATCGCATATCCGTTTGTTTGGAAAATGTTTTGAAATTTGCTACTCGCGAGTAGGCTAAAACATGGATTTTGATGAGTTGTTCCAACTCAAGCAATCCAACCTTCACCTACAGGCTTTCAGGCAGTTCATATCACATAAGCATCTAGCCACATGGTAAGCATGCTGTCATGTTAACATTCACACTCGTGCGAGATGCTAAAGCACAAAATACTTACAGTGTACTCCAAGCCAAAACAAAGAACTCGTTAGCAATCAATGTATGATCCAAGTCCATGTTAAGTGCCTAATGCAACGTATACAGAATGCAATTAGGATAGGCTCGGCTAATCCTAGGATGGCATGTGAAATGCAACCATTTGATGCACATATTCAAGTTAGATTTGAAATACTATGCAGTTAGTATGATGCGCCGAGCCCGATGCATGCAATACTGATGAATGATGCATGCATGCATAGCATAAGGATGCTAAATTAAATATGCCCTAGTACTAACCATCAAAGCAGGTAAGTAAAAGGGAGAAAGAAGTGGGGGTGGGAAGACATGCACACACGCACCCACACTTATTACAAATTTGCCCTACCTCGGAGGGGCTGAAAGAATAATATAGATTTAACTAACCTACGAGCTAATTAAATATTACAGACCAATTAAACTAGCTAAGCAAATTAACTAATCTAATAAAATGGTAAACAGCCTCGGGAAGAGGGCCCAATGCAATGCGTGCTCGGCTTCGCTCGGAAGTCCACTGCCATGCACAAGTTGCCTCTGTCCACACTGTTTTCCTTCTCTGATCATTGCAAAATTCCCAAGGTGCACTTTATGAACCTTGTGGGATACCACCGGCCAAGGGAAATGGTCACCAGCCAAAGGAAATGATCACCGGCCACTGGTTAAGCTATCGACCACCAATTGTTGGTTGGTCGGCACTAAAGATGGCCGGTCGGCCAAAGCTTCCTACAGAAACCAGTTTTGGTAGCAGCAGAGGGCAAAACATGGCATGGCAATGCATTTCAAGCAATGTTTGCACCAACCACTCTCTTTATCATGTTTATGTCTCAAAAGGGTATGGTACTCGATTCTCGGACCACCAATCACGTATTTCAATGCGTGATGGCCCAAGAAATCAAGTGTGCCATTTCAGTGTCGAATGAAATGCACTTAAACAAACAAATGGCCCAACCTCTATCACTTGATCAAGAGGTAAGGCATGTATGGCAATGCAATGCAACCTAAGCGTGCGAATTAGGCATGCAATATGAACATGAAGACAAGTATGCTAGGCACACAACCTAAGCTAGCAAGCATGCAAGCATGTAATAAGTATGCTAATGATCAACATGCAAGATGTAACCTAATCATGCAAGTGTGTAAGGCATGCAACATGTTATGCAACCTAGTTAAGGAAATGCGTGCCAAATGCAAGTGTCACTTAAACATGCAACAACAATACATGGTAAGTCAAGTATGCAATCAACACACAAGGTGAGCATGCCACAATAAGCAAAGGAGGGACTTACACTAATTTGGACAGCTCTCTATTAGGCCCAAAACAGTGGCCAAATGCTATGGAAATGAGAGGCAAAACACACACAAGCATGCATATGTTAAGGCCTAAACACTTAAGCATAAAGAAGCATCTTTTAAGCACACTTAAAAGGGAATAACCATGGACATATGGCATACATAATAAGCTCTGAGAACATGTTAGAGAAGGTGCCAAACCAATCTACAATGCAAGCTAGGCATGCCACCAAGCCCAAGGACTTAAACCATGGCCATATGACATATGAATCAAATGACCAAAATGAACTAATACAGTCCTAAATCATGCAAAAGTAAGCCCCAAAAACCATTTAGCTGGCATCTAAATGATCTAATCCTAGAGGCATACACAATGGCACAAACATGGAGCAAGAAACACCAACCTTTTAAAGCAAGAAAGGGGCATCAAATGCAAGCATACGAGCATATCATGAGGACTGAAATGACATGACAAGTGGTTTCAAACCACTGAAATGATGCAAGAATGGCATGCTAGAGGGGTCAATACCTAAGGCCTACAAGAGGGATTACATGGTAGCTATACAAAGCAAAGCATGGACAAGCCAAATAACCAAAAACAGACCTTTAGCATGCTAAAACAAGCATAAAAGCTTCACAAAGCAAAGCCAAAAACATGCTAGAAACAAGGCTCAAAGCACAAGACATGTATGCAAAGCAAGCATGGTGTTTCTAAACCAAGTAAAAACATAGGTAAATAATGGCAAAATACTACCAAATACCTACTGAAACATGGCCAACATGAGTTCAAAAATGGTGCTCACACATGAGGCTTAAATGACACATTTTGAAGACAACAAGAAAGGGGGGTGGCCCTCTCCTTCTTAGGACCTTAAACCACCATCCTCACCACTGAAATCCCTCAAGATTTCAGTGGTGAGGAGGCCCAAACAAGCTGGTCCCGGAGCTCACCAAAATAGCACAAAAAAGGGGCCAAACAAGCCCTAAGAGGGGTCGAACAACCCCAAACAACAAAACACCCTCAAATAACTATTTTAAGCAAGTAAAAACAAGACTTTTATTAGTTATATGTAAAGTCTAAAAACAGTTGCAAGATAGGCAAAAAAAACTATGCAAAAATGGAGAATAAAAGGCAAGAACACTCACCCTTGAAGAACACTTCCAAGATCACAAGGTCAAACCTCTTCTTGGATCAAAACCAGTTCAAAAAGTCCAAGATCAACCCTCTAAAGCCTCAGCAATTAAGGGAAGGTGTAATGGTAAGTGTTTATGTGCAAAACTATGAACAAACCCACACTTATACACAATGAGAGGAAAGTATAGAGATAGAATAGACACACTTCTAACCCTAAAAAGAACCAGACCTCTGGAGCTTCTTTCTAACCCTCGAAGAGGGAGGAGAGGCCTTCTCTTTATAGAAGCTCACTCTTGCAAAGCTTCTCAAGTAAGCTAGTCAAGAGGGAGATCCCTCCATACACGTGTATGGAGGGGAGCAAAGTGGGTGCCAGCTATCACAGCTGGCACAAAATATCTGCCAAAAGTAGATGCATAGTGGTCGGCCGGCCAAAAATGCAATTTGACCAAAATAGATGGTCGGTCGACTACAAAGAGTGCCGGTCGGCCAAACATTTGGCTGGTGGAAACAAACCAGTGGCCGGTGGCCTCAAGCCATGGCCGGTGATGTGTGGGGATGGTCAACAAGCCATTCCCTGCCCCTCAAAGGCAAAGCACAAGTGTTTGGTGCAAAACCAGACACAAAACAGTCGAGCCGAGAGATCTTGAGGCAAGGCGTGTAGCCAAGACCTTCGGGAACTCAAGACAAGCACAAACAAGGATGATCACCGGGTGTTCAAGCGGGGACGTCCAAGTCTTGAGGACGGTCAAAAATGGGGTGTCTATAGTTGCCCCTCTTTGACAGAACTCGAAAGTCATAACAATGACGGGAGTGATTGTCAAAGCCCAGAGACGACCCATGTTTGACAAGGTCAAAGACTTAGACAAACATGCAAGACAAACAAGATATGCGCCTGAAGGCAGGGGCAGAATGCAACTGACAATACAAGAAACCGAACATAACTTATGATCATGCAAAGAAAGCTGCAACGAAGCATAACATGCGACAGTTTTAATCTAGCAAACACAAATCCAACTACACTACAATGCAGAAAGGATGTAAGAGAATTATGCAATTCTCGATATGTTTCACTTGGAGAAAACAATACCTGTGCGGTTCGTCTGGTTGCACCAGCTTCAAATGAACCGTACATGCAATATCGTGCCTGAAAGAGAATGAAAACTCAACAGGTACAATATTGTTAGCAATATGCATAACATGCAAAATGAATGCAAAATGATATGCAATATATACAAAACTATGTATAATAATGCAAATGAAAATGCAATGCAATTGAATCATGATCAAATCACGAGCGGTTCAAAACCACACAAATGTCAAAAGGATGATGGAGATGCAAAGTCCGTCTACCACAGAAAAGGTGCCGCAACCCTCAAACCAACATACCAGCGTGGAATAGGCGCGTACACATGCAGAACTATGAGTGATGTAGACGGACACAAGAACAAGTAATTGGGTAGAATGACATAAGTGGGGAAATGTCCCACTGAGGAAAGACCAATGATCCTAATACTGGATGCAAAAATTACACTACAATGTAATATATACAATGGATATGGCATGCAGCCAAACCAAATCTTGCCTAGGAAAGGCATGGACACATGCAAGCCGCGTCTAACACAGATACGGTGCCGTCAACCTCAAACCAACATACCAGCGTGGAATAGGTGCGTACACATAATATCATAACTGTGCTTCGACGTGAAAGATATGGACACATACCAGACCAAGCTCAACATGGAAAGGCGCAAGCCATAGATGGAGGGGGTGATGCAGTGAATGCATGCAGAGTACAATGCAATATTTACAATATGCAATGGAATGTATGTATGTACAATGCATTATATACAATGAATGTTATGTACAATGCGATCTGCCCGGGGGAATATAATGGATGTAGTGGATAAGGCCAAACCGTATTTTGCCTAGGAAAGGCATGGACACATACAAGCCGCGTCTAACACAGAAACGGTGCCGTCAGCCTCAAACCAACATACCAACTTGGAATAGGTGCGTACACATAATATCATAGCTGTGCTTTGACGTGAAAGATGTGGGCACATACCAGGCCAAGCTCAATCATGGAAAGGCACAAGCCATAAATGGAGGTGATGCAATGAATGCATGCAAGCTACAATGCAATATATACAATATGCAATGGAATATATGTATGTACAGTGAACACATGACATATGCATTATTTACAATAAAAATGCATGACATATGCACTATATACAGTGGATGCATGACAAATGCATGAAGATGCATGATAATGCATGCTATTTACAGTGCATGGCATATGCATATATATTTTTTTTTTGTTTTTTGAAATGCAAATGATGCATGTTGTTTTTGTTTGAAATGCATGTTGTTTTGAATGCGCGACAACGCAAGTTGCTTGAAATGCATGGCAATGCATGTGAATTTGAAATGCGCGACAACGTGCAGCTTGAAATGCATGACAATGCAAATGAGGAAGATGCATAACGCATGTAAGGTGCATATGGCAACGCGTGACGAGGATCATGCATGACAATGCAGACCAAGGGATTTAAGGTCTCCTACACCGAGCGTATTTAAGGTCTCGCCAGACCATGCGTATTTAAGGTCTCGCCAGACTGTACGTGTTTAAGGTCTCGCCAGACCGTAGCGAGGTGTATGACAATGTAAGCATAATGACGTACAACTCAACGCGCGTTCACATTAAAGCGTTGTAAAGCAACGCGTGTGGGGCAACTTTCAAATCTTGAAAGGGACAAAAGGATACAAAAAAAGGATACACTTTGCACATTTTCGGGGATGGCATGCCGAAGATGCGGTTCGAGGTCAAAACCGAGACCAGTTAAGCTTCAAAAATGCCTGTTCTTGCATTGTCTTGAGAAATGAGGGCCCTAAACCACTTATCTGACCCAAACAAGAGTGTAGGAGGCTCACCGGCTATTGGAGGAGATCACCGACTGTCCATCGACCATCAAAAAGTTTAATCGGCCAAATATTTGGCCGACTGGCCAACAGTGTGGCCGACCGGCCAAATCTGCCTGAATCGGGGCAGTTTGGTCTTTTGGCCTCGGGTCTTTTAAAATAGGGCTTCAAACCCTATTTTAGCATTTGCCTCTTGTGCGAAAATCCTCCCCCTCCCTCTCTAGAGCATTTTTCTCTCTTCCATTCACTGTTTTCTTCAGTTTTCGTGCCCGTTTCATCGTTTGATTCGCGAATACCTTCGCATTTCCGACGTTTTGAACCGAACAAAACTTCATTTCGGTGTCTCTTTCTTAATTTTCACCACTCGAGGCTTGTCTCCCTTGATTTTTTCTTGATTTCTGTGCCTTTTCCACATTCTAACTTTCCAGCCATTTTCCGCCCTCTCGGGGTTGACTTTCCGTTGACTTTTCGCATTCTAGCCCGGTTTTCTCTCTTCCGGCCATTTTCACACTTTCTCTGAGATGGAAGACGATATTCCATGGGGTGGGACTTCCCCAGATCATGAGATGGACCCCAAGGCCGAGCTCTTTCCCTTGAGCGTCTGCCCGTTCGACCCGGCGACCTACTGGCCGGCGATTCACATACTGTATCCTGACGGACTTCGCCAATTCCGGAGTTTTGATAGGACGGTACCTCCAGAGCTTCTCCTGCGCGAGCCGAAGTCACATCTATCATACGGGGCTTCTGAGGTATATTCTTCCCCATTTCATTTTCCGTAATGTAGAACACTTAACTACCATAGTTGATTCGGTTCTTTAACTGCTTATCCCGGATACACCGATACACTGTATGCTATAGTTGACTGTGAACACACTTGCACTTGATGTCTGTTTGAATCTGAACACGTGCACACACGCTGTATTGTCACTGAACCACCCAAACACACTGGCACATCGCATATTGTAGTTCACTGCAAGCACACCGGCACCCGATGTTTGTTTGAACTTGAAAACGTGCACACACGCTGTATCTGTACTGAACCACTCAAACATGCTGATACGTCACATGTTGTAGTTTACTGCAAGCACACTGGCACCCGATGTTTGTTTGAATATGAAAACGTGCACACACGCTGTATTGTCACCAATTCTGAATGCTCTTCAAAACTGTATATTTTATATTGCTTCGCAACTGTTTTGCTTGAACACAGGGAGATTCCCTTGCCTTCCGGGGCTATGGGAAAGTTGCCGCTCGAGACTGGTACATGGAGCTGCCAGATGCGGTCGTAGACCAGGCCGACTTCGGCGCCTTCTGCAGAGGACTCTCGCGCCTCACTGTGAGCAGGCCTCTCCTTGCTGCTCTAGTGGAGAGGTGGTGGGACACCACCGACTCCTTCCACTTCTCTACTACGGGAGATATGATGATGACTCCCTATGACTTCTCGATGCTTACCGGCATTGGGGTAGGGGGTGATCCGATCCCCTTCGATACCAATATGGACGAGTGAGAGGCTACTCAGATTTACTTGCTGTGCGAGATGTCGCCTCTCGCACGCCCCGACTTCGTCAGATACTCATGGTTCGAGGTTCAGTTCAGGGTTCAGCCAGCCTTAGCCGAGGAGGCACCGATGGCTCAGGAGGAGGTGGAGCAGTACGCCCGCGGCTTCCTCATGTTTCTGCTGGGGACAACCATTTTCGCCGACCGGGCGAATACCGTGCACCTCTGTTTGTTGAGTGCGCTTGTGGACGTCACGCGGATCTTACGCTACGACTGGGGTGGCACCGGTTTGGCCACGCTGTACGGGTACATGAGCTCAGCTTCCCATGGTAGCGGACAGTTGCTCGGGGGCTACTGGCAAGCTTGGGAGGTACATTTGTTTCTTCTGTTTTTCATTTCTGCTTTCCATTACCTGTACTCTGTACACTGCACACACTGCGGTCTGCTTCACACTAGCTGTATACTGCACACACGGCACACATATACCCTACTTTTCACTAACTGTATACTGCATAGACTGTATACTCTGCATCATACACTGCACAATACACGGCTCTATGATTTCTACTTTATTCTACATTTCGCTTTATCTGATAAGCATACTGATACTTACTCTGCAGTTGTGGGTCTACGCCTATTTTTCGAGGCTCGCACCAGTGCCTGACGAGGAGACCCCTCTTGTCATTCCATTCTCCCGACGCTTCGATGTGAGGTGTGTGCGGAGACCACGGGAGACGTTCATATTCTTCCGCCGCTATTTCGACACCATCACCCCCGCAGAGGTATGTTTAGAACTTGCAGTTCATTTAAGCTTCGCTTTGCACTGTATTTTCTAATAACAGTAGATAACAAACTGCATGCCATTTATAGATCACCTGGCAGCCTTGGGCTCCATTGCCAGCTGGGATTCGGGAGCGATTTACCGGTGCCGAGGAGACTGCACGCTTCAGGATCTTGCTGGAGGGGCTGGTCTGTCGGGCTTGGTACCTGGGTGAGCATTTCCTACGCCAGACCTTGGGTTTGCCGGAGCAGATAGTCTCGGTTCACCCTCCTGAGCATATGAGGGATACCGAGAGGTTCGCCCCTGAGCAGATGGCCGACTACATGATCGGCTGGGATGCGATACGCTTCAGAGGCATAGGCGACTACTCAGAGTACGTTCAGACGTATATCATGCGGCCTTTGAGCAATGGCCGTCGAGCTGAGAGAGAGAGGCCTGCGGCATTAGTAAGTGGAACAGGAGTAGGGGCGGGAGCGGGAGCACCAAGGGTGGCTTGGGTCCGCGGCAGGAGTGGAGCTCGGAGAGGGCGGGGGGCTAGTTGGCCAACACTGCCCACGACGATGACGTACAAAGGGCGGGGTGGGGCGACTTACCAGATCCCCATTGCTCCCCCTTCGGCTGATCATGAGTTAGTCGGGTTCTATGGCTTGCGTCCGGTATGTACTACTGCATTTTGCATTCTGCACAGTCATTTCATTTCAATTCATTTGATATTCTGCAGAATACTGAGACTTCTAACACTTTTGCAGGCTTCCTCCGAGTACACTCACCAGTCCCTGGAGTTGGCCACTTCGGTGATGGGGATGCTTCAGCAGAGCCTCGACCTTCTGGCCATTTACAATATTCTGGTATGTTCTTCTGACCACGGTCTCAAACCATACATAAACTGTTTCACATAATCTGATGCACAACTCAACACTTGATACACGGCCCTCACGGTGTCTGACACACTGTAGGCCACAGACTGTTCACAGCACTACTCATGGCATTCATACACTGTACTCATACACTGCATTCTGCACTAATACACTGCTCACGGTATTCACACACTGTATTCATACACTGCATTGTGCACTGATACACTGCTCACAGTATTCACACACTGTATTCATACACTGCATTCTGCACTGATACACTGCTCACAGTATTCACACACTGTATTCATATACTACATTCTGTAGCATACTGATGCGTTTGCCATTTGTACTTTTTAGCTTCCCTTCCAGCTTCCTACTGGAGGAGGTGCTTCAGCTGGACCTTCCGCTCCTACCCGAGACAGCAAAGTATACCCCCGCACCAAAGCGGGGCACACTCATATTGGGAGTAGCTCATGGGTACCAGTTCCCGATGACGATGAGTCCGAGGCGGAGACAGAGGCGGACGCAGAGGCGGAGTCATCTGAGGAGGAGATCGGAGATGGCACTGACTCAGGCTCAGATGACGGCGCTGATGACGATGCTCCTGGACGTTCGTCCAGGAAGAGGACGAGGGCAGACCCTTAGGCCTGAGGCCGCTTGATATTGATCCAGATTTTTGCTGCTTTTCTTCTTCTTTTTTTTTGTACTTTTCTTTTTTGCTGGTAGCTAGAGTACCTTGTACTGCCGCAGGCAGGTTTTGTTTTTTCCAAAACTTTGTACTTGAAAAAGATGATGAAATGAAACAAAGCTTTTTATCTGAAAAAGTGATACATTTTGGTACATTACATTACATCACATCACATAACAATGTAAATGGAATTGATCTCTTGTCTGAAAGTCAAATATTTGTATTGTAATAACCAGGTAACGAACCAGCCAATGGCAAAATAACTCATACAACCCACTGCTTAGTCTAAACACTCAGCCCATACTCTGCTGGGAATTAATCTGCATACAGGCCATTCTGTTTATTCTGCACACGACAAACCCCGAACAAATAGTCCAATCTAACAAGACGGAATACAAAGGTAGAATCGACTGAAGTTGAAGCACACTCAGATGCCCCAAATTTTCCCTTTCTTCTTTTGCTTCGCATAAATGTGGAGAATGGCACAGCACTTTGAGCGTAGCATGATTAAAATTTTTTGAGATTGAAAAAGGGTTTTTCAAACCGGGGTATTGAGCCTACAATTGAACACAGTAAAAAAGACTCAAACAGAAAGTACACAACCTAATCACAACGAGACACGCTCAGAAAAGACTCAAAACAAAAGTTGAGGTAAACAAAACAAAAGACACGACATACCGACGTGTTTACAAAAATGAGAAACCTTAAATCACGAAGAGCTAGTTCCTTAGAGTATTGTTCCCACCCTCTCTGATTTTTGATTCTCACATCACTCGGCCCTCAAGCTCGATTTTTTTCTTTCAAAAATGCTTTTGCTCACTTTTCTCTCAACTTACACATCTCTATTCTTTATTCTCTCATTTTTTCATCCCCCCCAAGGTGATTGATGGATGAATAGGAAGTTGTGGGTTCAAACCCAACACTGTTAGCTCGCAACTATTTCCTCTAGAGACGTCTAGTTGATGTTCCGGATGAGGGAACAGAGTACCTTGATCCATTCCGGTTCGTGCTTCGCACTTGATTTGATTCCTTGTCACTTGGAGGGTGAGAGAGCTTTCAGCCCTTTACAGACAGCTCCAGTTGTGCCCTTTCTAGCAGGTAGAGTGTCCTTATGGCAAGGAATGTTAACCACGGGGTAAAGACAGAACACCTGACTCAATTATGCCCCTAGTTCATCATTTTGACCATTCTTTTTTGTTTTGGTTTTCTACTAAAACAATTTTGACCAAAATGAGAGTTAGATTAACATTCTTGTCCGATTTTCTGATTTAAAATCATGCAAGTCAGGCTATGAGCACTGAAAATTTTCGGTTTTTGGGTCCAAGAAAATGGTCCAGTTTTGAAAAAGATAGAATAATTTTTGAGAAAATAGTCAACCTCAGTAAAAATTCTCAGAAACTATTTTTTATTGGCAAATGGCCACCGCTCGACGGGCGTAGAACTTACTCTTGAGATACGCAACCTTGGATCGGAGGAAATGGAAAATTGCCCCTTGCTCGAAGGACGCTGCACGGAAAGTTGCCCCTGGTTTGAATGGCGACTCATGGCAACGAAAAGTTTCCCCTTGTCTGGATAACGCCGCAACATTTTGTAAATAGTCCTCATTAGTGATGATCACGACCGAACTCTCGGACACGGAGAAGACGAAGATGGTCAAAACCAATATATGGACACAGTCGCTTTGAAAGAGTTGGTGGCTAGACTTCAAGATGAAGTTGCCTACGTATCCTAAACACGGGAATCAAGCCTACGTAGTTCGGGTGTCATAACCGAACTATCGAATTCAAAGAAGGCAAGGATGATCAAAACCATTACATGGACTCAGTCGCTATGAAAGCATTGGGGGCTGGACTTCAAGATGGAGTTGCCTACGTATCCCAAACATGGGAATCAAGCCTAACGTAGTTCGAGTTAAGGTACACTCTGGTATTAACCTTCACTTTTTAGGCTCTAACTTTTGCCAAGGCGCCCATTGCGGGTTTTTGACCTTGCGAGCTTTGTTCTTCTTTCCTTTTTCAATTCTTTTCTTTTCTCTTTTTTTCTTTTTTTCTCTTTTCATTTCTTTTGCATTTTTTTTTTGTATTTCTCTTGCTCTAACTTTTGCCTGGGTCGCTCTTCTGGGTTTTCGGCCCAGCGAGCCTCTCAAAGGGTAAAAGTGTAACAAGTCCATGCCAAATGATTTTGAGATCCTGAAGTCATCTGAATCCAGGAAAATGACTGTTGTATTGATTTGCTGAAGGACCCATCTTCGGTTCTTCGAGTACATCGGACATTTTTGCCCCTAGTTGGAGGGGTGCTTCTGTTCTAGCTTCACAAGCTTCTTCTGATGAGATCTGATCTTCTTGATCTGACTTTGGTGCCTCTTGTTCCAGGGCTGCTTCCAATCTGGCCATGCAGGCCTCTTTTGATGGTCGATCGTTGAACACTCCGAAGTGTGGTTCAAGGTTTTAAAGCAAGGGCTCAAGTCTTGAGGCTGAGAGCGATCCTAAGCTACACAATCTCAAGAGTGATTCCACACAGGTCTTCGCAAGACCGCGCAAAACATTTTGTTTTTAAAAGTTTTTAAAGAAACGACAAATCACTCGCGTCGAAGATAGTGTGGAACCAGTCTGGATCAAGCCAAGGTCCTTCTTAGTACTCACACTGACAAGCATTATTTCAATCATTAAGGGCTTAGCACGCCTCTCTTTCTCTCAATTTGATCAAAGTTTTACAAATCCCGAGGAATTCCTTCCCCTTTGTTTTCACCGCAGTGTTCAAAAAGGTTTTGAAAAACTTAGGTCAATGCAATGATTTTCAGGGCACAAGAGAGAAAGTGGAATGTACTGCTATTCCATTCAAATCCTCTGGCACAACTAGCTCAAAATAGCAGTAAGCACGGAAACATAATAGCTGCAGCTGTTTTATTCAGATTCCCTGGTTGCAACTGGCTCCACAGCAGAGACAGACTCAAAAAGAAAGCAAAAGGATAATTACAAAACAAAACGGTGTTCAAGGTAACAATCCCGAAACCACCTGACATTCTATACAATGGGACTGACTTGACACAACAAGACAGACCCTTAAGCAAAAAGACTGACTCAAGACAATGAGACAGACCCCAAAACAAAACAAAGAACTGACTCGACACCCAAGCCAGAAATTACAAAACTGCATTCGCAAATGCTCCCAACAGTGCGTGCCAAACGCCACATCTGAAATACACTGGGCACCGCTCGCAGGTGGTCCAACCCCTAATCACACACTTGCAGTATCCTCGAAGTCCAACAACTCAATGGTAACAAACTTTCCTAAGGTAGGTGGAAGGATGACCTCATTGTCGATCAAATCTTGCACTTCGTGGCAAAGGCGGAAACAACCGTCGGTGCTGTGACCGGTTTGTTGATGGTATGCGCAATACAGGGTAGCATCATGTGCGAGAGGAAGATTCTTCGGTAGAGGTCGAGGCTCGAGGGGTTTAAGATGCCCTTTGTTAGCCAAAATTTGAAATGCCCTAGACAAAGGCATGTAGAGGGCGTGAAAGACTCTGCACCCTCGAGGCAGATACTTCGAAGTCTGAGGGTTCTTTCTAGACCCACTAGTGACAGGGTCGGCAGGCACTGCCTTGGCTTTCTGATCTTTTCCTGGTGCAGGGTTGGGAATGGAAGGAACTATCTTGGCATGACGGGGCCTATCCTGATTTTCTGCCTGACTTGAACTGCCTTCGGTTGGAGTGGGGAAAGCATCATCCACAGCTTTAGTCATGACTGCAAACACTTGCTGCTTATTCATTCCCCCGGCTTTCAAAGCCTTGACTGCCCACAGCAGTTGTTCAACGGGATCAGCATCGGTTCCCACTTTATTCTTGCCTCTAGCCTCAGCCTGATCGAGGGTTTGGGTTGCTATATCAGAGCGGAACCCGGTTGTTGTTGACATGTCATTGCCATAGCTTGGGACAGCTTCAGGCTGGTTGAGCTCGATCACAATTCGTCCCAGTAGCGGGGGCTCTTATGGTATGAAATTCCTGGCATATAGTGCAGTTGGTGGCGAAGCCGACATTCCATAGGCCAGATCGACCACAGATCTCTGGAGGTCGCCGATCATTCCCATTAACTCAAACGTGGTGGGTTCACGAACTTGAAACATCTGGGGTTCCTAGATCGGGCGCGCAGCAGACGACCTGGGCGGATGTGGTATTTTAACATTGGTCTCACTTTGCAGTGTGATTCCTTGGTCTAATGCGGCTGTCATAACCACAATTTCCTCTGAACTTTGGGTCATCATAAGTCCGCTGAACCGAACGGAGATGATGCAACCTGCGATTGACGGATCAGGCGTCTGCCTTGCCTCAGCGAAGGAGAACACCAAATCTCTGAACCCAAATCTCTGAACTGAAAGGGAAAGCAAGCAGCATTTCAGCCCAGACGGAATAGACACAGGCATAGCTGAAAAATTGTACTCTACTACCGATCACTATTTCCCAAAATCACTGCCCCAAAACTGAGTCCGATACCTGTAGATATAACTGATTCCCCAAAACACTGATACTGATGCCCTCAGGCCTGGTACTCAAACTTGCAAACAGATATGCACATTCTCTGTAGAGATACACTCTAAAAGCACATAGCAAGTAAATGAGAACCAAAACACCTCTATGCTTGGGTAAGGTTTCCCTGTCCTATTTTGTCATGAGTTAGGGTTTCACTACGCACACAGCGGTTTCAAACAACCTATAATCGGGTAAGCAACCTGTCCTAGTTTGGAATGGTCACTACGGATTCCGAATATGCACTAGGTCAAATGGTCAAAAGGGTGCCTCGGTAAAAACCGGGGTTTGTGTTCCCATACTGGTAGAGCCCGCAACCGGTCAGCCTTATGTTCATCCCTTGACAAGGCAATCCTCTGGCAAACCGTTCAGGAATAGCAGATGGCCAACACGGTGTCCTAGGCACACCAATGCACATGCAATGCAAAGAAACACATAAATGTAGTCAAAACAAGATATCATGAGTTCGAGTTAAGCTCTCTAAAATCCCCAGCAGAGTCGCCAGAAACTGTGGATGTGCCCTCGGGCTTTATGCCACCACAGTTCGGACTCCCTTTTTGTGTCACGGTTCTTAGTCTCAACCAAAGAGTCCAAATCCGGCAAATCGTTTTGAGAAAACAGATTTTTAGAAAAGAAGTGCCAAACATGGACTGTTTTGCCAGATACAGAGTCGCCACCTAAATATTTTTTGATGGGGGAATTTAGGAAACCCTGACTCATTTGCCTAAGGCCACGTGTTTGTCATTACTAAAGTTGCCTTGGCTCGGGAACTTGGGTACGATTGGGAAAGGTTAGCAATGAGCAACCCCTCTCACTCGATCCAAAGATCGGCCTCTACTAACCATGATATCCAATTTTGAAAACGTTATGTGTTCTTATTCCGGTTAATTAGCTAGAATTACTATGTGATGCGCACAACAAAACAAGTATAGACTAGATCGCCTAATTTGGAACAAAGCATCGCATATCCGTTTGTTTGGAAAATATTTTGAAATTTGCTACTCGCGAGTAGGCTAAAACACGGATTTTGATGAGTTGTTCCAACTCAAGCAATCCAACCTTCACCCACAAGCATTCAGGCAGTTCATATCACATAAGCATCTAGCCACATGGTAAGCATGCTGTCATGTTAACATTCACACTCGTGCGAGATGCTAAAGCACAAAATACTTACAGTGTACTCCAAGCCAAAACAAAGAACTCGTTAGCAATCAATGTATGATCCAAGTCCATGTTAAGTGCCTAATGCAACGCATACAGAATGCAATTAGGATAGGCTCGGCTAATCCTAGGATGGCATGTGAAATGCAACCATTTGATGCACATATTCAAGTTAGATTTGAAATACTATGCAGTTAGTATGATGCGCCGAGCCCGATGCATGCAATACTAATGAATGATGCATGCATGCATAGCATAAGGATGCTAAATTAAATGTGCCCTAGTACTAACCATCAAACCAGGTAAGTAAAAGGGAGAAAGAAGTGGGGGTTGGAAGACATGACACACGCACCCACACTTATTACAAATTTGCCCTTCCTCGGAGGGACCGAAAGAATAATACAGATTTAACTAACCTACAAGCTAATTAAATATTACATACCAAATAAACTAGTTAAGCAAATTAACTAATCTAATAAAATGGTAAACAGCCTCGGGAAGAGGGCCCAATGCAATGCGTGCTCGGCTCCGCTCGGAAGTCCACTGCCATGCACAAGTTGCCTCTGTCCACACTGTTTTCCTTCTCTGATCATTGCAAAATTCCTAAGGTGCACTCTATGAACCCTGTGGGATACCACCGGCCAAAGGAAATGGTCACCGGCTAAAGGAAATGATCACCGGCCACTGGTTAAGCTATCGGCCACCAATTGTTGGTCGGTCAGCACTAAAGATGGTCGGCCGGCCAAAGCTTCCTGCAGAAACCTGTTTTGACAGCAGCAAAGGGCAAAACATGGCATGGCAATGCATTTCAAGCAATGTTTGCACCAACCACTCTCCTTATCATGTTTATGACTCAAAGGGGTATGGTACTCGATTCTCGGACCACCAATCGCGCATTTCAATGCGTGATGGCCCAAGAAACCAAGTGTGCCATTTCAGTGTCAAATGAAATGCACTTAAACAAACAAATGGCCCAACCTCTATCACTTGATCAAGAGGTAAGGCATGCATGAGAATGCAATGTAACCTAAGCGTGGAAACTAGGCATGCAATATGAACATGAAGACAAGTATGCTAGGCACACAACCTAAGCTAGCAAGCATGCAAGCATGTAATAACTATGCTAATGATCAACATGCAAGATGTAACCTAATCATGCAAGTGTGTAAGGCATGCAACATGTTATGCAACCTAGTCAAGGAAATACGTGCCAAATGCAAGTGTCACTTAAACATGCAACAACAATACATGGTAAGTCAAGTATGCAATCAACACACAAGGTGAGCATGCCACAATATGCAAAGGAATGACTTACACTAATTTGGACAGCTCTCTATTAGGCCTAAAACAGTGGCCAAATGCTATGGAAATGAGAGGCAAAACACACACAAGCATGCATATGTTAAGGCCTAAACACTTAAGCATCAAGAAGCATCTTTTAAGCACACTTAAAAGGGAATAACCATGGACATATGGCATACATAATAAGCTCTGAGAACATGTTAGAGAAGGTGCCAAACCAATCTACAATGCAAGCTAGGCATGCCACCAAGCCCAAGGACTTAAACCATGGCCATATGACATATGAAGCAAATGACCAAAATGAACTAAAACAGTCCTAAATCATGCAAAAGTAAGCCCCAAAAACCACTTAGATGACATCTAAATGATCTAATCCTAGAGACATACACAATTGCACAAACATGGAGAAAGAAACACCAACCTTTTAAAGCAAGAAAGGGGCATCAAATGCAAGCATACGAGCATATCATGAGGACTGAAATGACATGACAAGTGGTTCCAAACCACTGAAATGATGCAAGGATGGCATGCTAGAGGGGTCAATACCTAAGGCCTACAAGAGGGATTACATGGTAGCTATACAAAGCAAAGCATGGACAAGCCAAATAACCAAAAACAGACCTTTAGCATGCTAAAACAAGCATAAAAACTTCACAAAGCTAAGCCAAAAACATGCTAGAAACAAGGCTCAAAGCACAAGGCATGTTAAGGCAATTCATGGCATTACAAGACATGTATGTGAGGCAAGCATGGTGTGTCTAAATCAAGGAAAAACATAGGTAAATCATGGCAAAATACTACCAAATACCTACTGAAACATAGCCAACATGAGTTTAAAAATGGTGCTCACACATGAGGCTTAAATGGCACATTTTGAAGACAACAAAGAGAGGGGGTGGCCCTCTCCTTCTTAGGACCTTAAACCACCATCCTCACCACTGAAATCCCTCAAGATTTCAATGGTGAGGAGGCCCAAACAAGGTGGTCCCGGAGCTCACCAAAATAGCACAAAAAAGGGGCCAAACAAGCCCTAAGAGGGGTCGAACAACCCCAAACAACAAAGCACCCTCAAACAACTATTTTAAGCAAGTAAAAGCAAGACTTTTATTAGTTATATGCAAAGTCTAAAAATAGTTGCAAGATAGGCAAAAAAGCTATGCAAAAATGGGGAATAAAAGGCAAGAACACTCACCCTTAAAGAACACTTCCAAGATCACAAGGTCAGACCTCTTCTTGGATCAAAACTAGCTCAAAAAGTCCAAGATCAACCCTCTAAAGCCTCAACAATTAAGGGAAGGTGTAATGGTAGGTGTTTATGTGCAAAACTATGAACAAACACACACTTATACACAATGAGAGGAAAGTATAGAGATAGAATAGACACACTTCTAACCCTAAAAAGAACCAGACCTCTGGAGCTTCTTTCTAACCCTCGAAGAGGGAGGAGAGGCCTCCTCTTTATAGAAGCTCACTCTTGCAAAGCTTCTAACGTAAGCTAGTCAAGAGGGAGATCTCTCCATACACGTGTATGGAGGGGAGCAAAGTGGGTGCCAGCTATCACAGCTGGCACAAAATATCTGCCAAAAGCAGATGCACAGTGGTCGGCCGGCCAAAAATGCAATTTGACCAAAATAGATGGTCGGTCGACTACAAAGAGTGCCGGTCGGCCAAACATTTGGCTGGTGGAAACAAACCAGTGGCCGGTGGCCTCAAGCCATGGCCGGTGATATGTGGGGATGGTCAACAAGCCATTCCCTACCCCTCAAACACAAAGCACAAGTGTTTGGTGCAAAACCAAACACAAAACAGTCGAGCCGAGAGATCCTGAGGCAAGGCACGTAGCCAAGACCTTCGGGAACTCAAGACAAACACAAACAAGGATGATCACCGAGTGTTCAAGCGGTGACGTCCAAGTCTTGAAGACGGTCGAAAATGGGGTGTCTACACATGCCATCTTCGAGTCGGGCCCGGGCTGCAGGTGCCCCTTCTACTAGCAGAGCCGGTACGTCGAGAGGTGGGGCTGGACTGGTCCCCCCGATTTCTCTGACTTATCATCATGCCGGATGGCCAGGCATGCCGACCGAGTTGACAGGATGGCGATATGGGACTTCCTACCCGATTCCGATAGAGCCTCCTAAGCCTGATCACCGATACGTCAGTGACCCTGACTCACCACCGGTATGCTCCACTGTTTTTCATTTATCACTCAGATACGTAGGCATTCATTCAGTCATTGATGATCTGAGCTTGTATTTGCAGCCACCCAGAGAGTACATGGATGGGATGCTCGGATTGGTGGCCTCGCTCGAGAGCATGGTCTTGCGGAGAGAGGCGCAGCTGTCCATGCTCGGTTTCCAGGTACTCTTTAATTTTCTCGCATTTATCATACTTCTGATGACATGTTAAACTTGAACATCTTACTGCATTGATTAATTGTATGTTTATAGCACATCTGACACAGACCACGTTTATGTACTGTATCTGCCTGCACCCACTTCATGTAGTTTTCTTGCATCTGCATCTGATATACATACTTTGGCTGATGTATTGCACTCTTTCTTTTCTGATGCCTCCGCTACATATCGGACCACAGGCCGGGCCATCTAGGCCTTCCCGAGGAGTTGGGCCATCTAGGCCTTCTCGAGGAGCTGGGAGAGGGGAACCGTCTCGTAGACGAGCCGGACGCAGAGCGCATGTCATAGAGGAGGAGTCCAGTGAGGAGGAGGAGCCTGCGCATCCCCAGTCAGAGACATCTACTGACAGAGAGGGTGGCTCCGGTTCTGGTTCCGGTTCCAGTGGTGGAGATGAGGCCGAGGAGGATTCCGAGGGCAGCGACTCTGATTCCGATGACGATGATGGTGCAGAGGCTGTTCCGCAGAAGAGGACGAAGAGGGCCTCTTACTCTTGTGTTTGATAGCATTGATGCAGTTGTTCCCTGCTTTATTTGCCTTTTTTACTAGTAGTTGTAGCACATTGTACATTATTAGGTAGTTTTATTTTCTGTAAAACTTGTACCCTTGTTGTAAAATGTTGTAACAAAGGAAGCATGATGGAATGAAACAGCTTTTTGAAAAAGTGTTGCATTTTATGTTCTTAGCATTGCATCGCATCATGTTGCACGAAAATGAGATTGAATGGATTTGTGCTCTGAGAATTGCCAAGTCAGATAGTGAACCGACACAACAAACTAAACAACTTAACTTACTAAGAGACAACGAAACCTTAGCAAGTTTACAACTCGATAAGCAAAACACAACAATGTTGATTAAACAAAGAGTAACAACTCAATATACAAGACTCAACGGCTCGACAAAACTTAACAACTCGATGGACTTAACAACTCGACAAACGAAACAACAACTCGATAAGCAAAACAACAACTCGATAAGCAAGACTTAACAACAACTCAATAAACAAAAATGCATTTCAGACGATCTGGGTGACAGAACGCATCCGAAATTGAGGAAAACTTGCACCTTTAACACTCCCGATGCATGAAAATGCTAGGAACTCTCTTCCAGAAGCTAGGACAAGACCAAAGCCACACTTCTCTCCATGGCCGACCACCTAAGGGAGCTGGCCGACCAGTTTTTTTCAATGAAGACCAAAGGGGTGGTCAACCTACCAGAAAAGGTGGTCGACCGACCACTTGGCTTGGCAACCACTAGTTTGTTAACACGTGTCCCCCCGAACAGTGCCTTATCCTCTATAAAAGTCTCAGCTTCGTGGTTCTTTCATTTCATCTTAGTTTTGCATCAAAATGGAAGCATTTCTCATCCAAAATCTCACAGCTTGGATTGCTTCTCTAGATGGCTTGGAAAAGTTGAACTTCCGGGGCTTCTACTTGAATGCACTATTCACGCTGGGCCATACTCCGCTGTATCTTCCTTTCCTCCATGCCGCGGCGAGGTTTTGAAATCCGATAACACACGTCTTCAGCTTTAGCGGGCAAGAGATGTGTCCTACTTTCGAGGATTTCCAAGTTTTGATGGAGTCCGAGCGGAACGAGGAAATCTTGCGTCAACTCCGATTTGGCCACATCCAAGTCATAGGACAAATGTGCGGCCTCACTTTGCATGACGCTCGATCATTGATTCATGACTGGGGGGGGTGGACATCCCAAGCTTGGTTTGCCGGTTTTCTGATGCTGGTGATCGCGGCGACCATCATTGGCAGAGCTATCGGCAACACGCGCTTTGCCTGTGCCTACTATCTTATTTCTTGCTTGCCTCGGGCTCCGGAGGATTTAGCACTCGTTTGATTGAGGTCACCCAAGGTTTGAAGGAGGGCAAGAGCTATACTACCATGACATTGGCTGAGACATTGATGGGCTTGGATGCTTTCCATCGTCGGGAAACGGCTAGTCTTGTAGGGAGCCCACTACTTTTGCAGGTAATGTTTCCCACCCAATCTCACATATGTATAGCTCACATCACTCGGCCCTCAGGCTCGATTTTTCTCACAAAACCCTTTTCTTTCTTTTCTCTCATCGTACATCTCTCTATTCTTTGTTCTCTCATTTTTCATCCCTCCTCAGATGTGGTTGATGGACAAGTTACAGATTGTGGAGCCTTGCCCAGCATACTCAGCTCGTGGCTACTTTTTTCGACAATGCTTGGTCGATGCCCTGGATGAGGGGTGGTGGTACAATTGGATGTGCAGTTTGTCTGCAAACCACATCGCTTGGCTCTGTCCCTGGCTCAATCTACCGCAATGAGTTACAACATGACCCTTCAACCTGGGATTCAATTGATTGGCATGACACATTGTGTCTTCTACTTTTCGTTCCGGTTCCGGCGTCAATTCGGGCATGATCAGACTTGCCCGCCAGAGGGGATAGAGTACCCGACTGCATTCCCGGTCCAAGGCGCACAGCTTGCTCAATATGCCACAGCATGGAGGACGCGAGAACTCCTGGCCCTCGCTCCCACTTTCAGTTGCACTTTGTCTGATGAGTGCTTGGATTGGCTCAATGAAGAGGCACAGGAAGGGCCCACTTTTGCATCAGAGGCTTCGACTAGCTCTGGGAGGGGGCGCAGGAACACCTGACTTATCTATGCCCCAGATTTATTGCTTTATTAGTACTTTCAAGTTTTCTTTATGAATGTAATAAAAGCAACTTCAATTTGTATGCAAGAGTAGGAGAACTCTGTATTGAAATCAATGAAATTGAAGATTATGGGTACTGAAATTTTTTCACTTTGGTCAAAAAATGGTCTAAGTTGTAAAAAGATTAATTAACAAAGTCAACTTTTATTAAAACTTTTCAAAACCATTTTCGATATGGATCAGAACTAGACACGCCTGAAATCTGTCACTGAGATGCACAACCTCGGATCCTAGCAACTGGAAAGTTGCCCCCAGTCTAAATAGTACCGTGGCACTGCACAGCAACAGAAAGTTGCCCCTAGTCTAAAAAGCACTGCACCGGAGATCGTAACCGAACTCTTGAATGCAGAATAGACAAAGATGGCTGAGTTGATCAAATGGACAACGTTGATCGGGGAAAAGTTTATGGCTGAACTTCAGGATGAAGTTGCCTACGTATCCTAAAGATGGGAATCAAGCCTTACGTAGTTCAGGCTCGGGTTCACTCGGGTATTTTCACTCTCTTTTTACGCTCTAGCTTTTGCCAAGGCCGCCCTTTGTGGGTTTTCAACCTTGCGAGCTTAGTTTTATATTTTTTAATTTTCTGTGCTCTAACTTTTGCCTAGGTCACCCTTTCGGGTTTACGGCCTAGCGAGCCTCTCAGGGGTAATATTTCTTCAACTTGTCCATGTTGATCGGTTGCGAGAACTCTAGGCCATCTAAGTCCTTCAGAACCACAGCTCCACCTGACCAGATAGACTTAATGATGTAGGGACCAGTCCAATTGGGTCTAAACTTGCCCCTAGGGTCGGGGATAGGAGCTCGGTTGTCCTTGAGCACCAAATATCCTTCTTTTAGATTCCTGGACTTAACCTTCTTGTTGAAAGCCCGGGCAATTCTGCGCTGATAACCTTAAACATGGTACAGTGCTTTCAGTCTTCTCTCATCAATGAGCATGAGTTCCTCAAATATGCTCTATTGCCAATCTGCTTCGGCTATCTGACACTCAGCCAGTACTCGCAAAGACGGAACTTCGATTTCAATAGGTAGAACGGCCTCCATCCCATAAACTAATGAATACGGAGTTGCCCCAGTAGAAGTTCTAATTGAAGTCCGGTAGCCCCACAGAGCAAACGACAGCTTATCTGGCTAATCCCGGTAGGTTTCCACCATCTTCTGCAGTATGTGCTTGATGTTCTTGTTGGCAGCCTTAACCACTTTATTGGTTTGCGGCCGATATGTGGATGACTTATGAAAAGCCACGTTGTATTTCTCCAACAAGTCAATCACTTCTTTCTTGAAGTGGAAACCATTATCTGAAATGGCCTCATTTGGGACCCCATATCGACAGATGATGTTGTTTCTGATAAACTTTGCAACGTGCGACGCCTTCAACACCGCATAAGATTGGGCCTCAACCCACTTCGTGAAATAATCTATCGTGACTAGGATGAACTCATGCCCATTCGACCCCTTTGGAGTGACAGCCCCGATCACATCGATTCCCCAAACTGAAAATGGCCATGGCGAAGTCATATTGTACAGCTTCGACGGCGGAATGTTCATGCGGTTTGCATGGATTTGACACTTGTGGCATCGCCGAACAAAGCCAATACAATCCTCCTCCATGGTGGACCAATAATAACCTTGTCTGAGGATCTTTCGCGCTAGCATTACCCCGTTCATATGTGCACCGCATTCTCTTCCATGGATGGCCTTCATCAGGCGCTTCGATTCTTCAGCTTTAATGCACAGCTTATGCATTCTCAGATGACCTCTCTTATACAATTTACCTCCGCAGATGATGAACTGAACGGCCATTCTTCTGATTGCCCTTTTATCCTTGGCATTTACCTCTGGTGGATATGCTTTCTTCTCCAAGAAATTCCAAATATCGTAATACCAGGGGTTCTCATCCTGAACCTCATCTATAGCAGCAATTGACTCGTAAGACGGCACAAATTTCTGGTCAGTAATGACTGGACGCATCTGGACTCCAAACGGGATGTCTATCATGGAAGATAGAGTTGCTAGTGAATCTGCGAACCTATTGCTTTCTCTTAGTAGATGAGTGAAGTTTAGCTTCTCAAACCGAGGAATCAACAGGTCCAAGGTTTGGTGATACATTATCATCTTTTCTTCTTTGACCTTCCAGTCTCCTTTTGCTTGAGACACAACAAGATTCGAGTCTCCGATGACGTCCAATCGTTTTGCCCCTAGTTCCAGGGCTGTTTCTAGACCGGCAATACATGCCTCATATTCTGCTTCGTTGTTCGAGACTTTGAATCGGAGTTTGAATGCTAGAGGGATATGGGAATTGTCGGGTGCTATCAGTAACACCCCTATCCCATACCTGTACTGGTTTGACGCTCCGTCAAAGTACATCGTCCAAGTTTCATCTTCGATATGCAAAATGGCCTCATCTGGGAATAAGTACTCAACTGTTTCATCTCCTTCCACTGGATGATTGGCTAAGAATTCTGCTACTGCTCTTCCCTTGACTGACTTGCGCGTCACATATTTCAGATCGAATTCGGAAAGGAACAGCAACCAACAAGCTAGCCTACCCGTAAGTGCCGGTTTCTCGAAGAGATATATGATGGGATCTAGTCGTGAAACCAACATTATGGAGTGAGCTAACAGGTAGTGTCGTAGCTTCCTGGTAGCCCATACCAAAGCTAAGCAAGCCTTTTTCAACGGTGTGTAGCGAGTCTCATACTCTAGCATCTTCTTGCTCAGATAGTAAATGGCTCTCTCCACTTTGTCCTCTGATTTTTGCATGAGCATGCAGCCCATTGTAGTCTCAATCATTGAAAGATACAAAATCAACGGTCTCCCCGGCTCTGGCGGTGACAACACGGGTGGGTTCTATGAGTATTCCTTGATCTGTTCAAAAGCAGCTTGGCATCGGCCATTCCATTGGAATTTCTTTCCTTTCTTCAGGAGGCCAAAAAGTGGTTCACAAGTCAAGGTTAATTTTGAGATAAACCATCTTATGAATTGCACTTTACCTAGAAAGCCTCGCACCTCCTTTTCAGTCCTTGGTGGTGGCATTTCTAGGATGGCCTTGATTTTGGAAGGGTCGACTTCGATACCTCTCTGTGTAATCAGAAACCCTAGTATTTTCCCTATTGTAACACCAAACGTACACTTCTGAGGATTCAGCCGCAACCGGAATTCTCTGATCCTTTAAAACAACTTTTGCAAGGCGGTGTAGTGGCCCTCTCTTTCTTTGGACTTGACAATCATATCGTCCACGTACACCTCAACCTCTTTGTGGATCATGTCATGCAATATCGTGGTCGCGGCTCGTTGATATGTAGCTCCAGCGTTCTTCAGCCCAAATGGCATTACCCTGTAGCAATAAGTCCCCTACGGGGTGGTGAATGCAGTCTTTTCTCGATCTTCAGGTGCCATCACTATCTGGTTGTAGCCTGAAAAACCATCCATGAACGAAAGCAAAGCATGCCCCACTGTGAAGTCCACTAACTCATCGATATGCAGCAAGGGGAAGTCGTCCTTTGGACTAGCTCTATTCAAGTCCCTGAAATCCACGCATACCCGGATCCTACCATCCTTCTTCGGCACTGGAATGATGTTGGCCAACCAAGTTGGGTATTCGGATACTAGCAGGAAACCTGCATCAATTTGCTTGGTGACCTCTTCCTTAATTTTGAGAGCCCAGTCCGGGCAGATCCTTCTGAGTTTTTGTTTAACGGGTCGGGCCTCGGGATCAAGAGGGATCCGATGCTATACAATCTCAGGATCGATTCTAGGCATGTCTTCGTAGGACCACGCGAAAACATCTTTGAAATCTTTTAATAAAGCGACTAAGCGCTCGTGTTCCTCCGAAGACAACGTGGACCCGATCTGGACCAACCGCGGGTCCTCCTCAGTACCAATGTTCATAGTAGTGATTTCATCTATTAAGGGTTTAACAAATCTTTCCTGCTCTTGTTCAATTAAGCGTTGCAAAACCGGAGGAATTTCTTCCTCGTCGTTTTCATCAAAATTTTGAAAGTCTGAGTTAATGCAATAAATCAAGGGCACAAAAAAGTACTCAGAAACCACAGCCACATCATTCTCATTAAGCACATCCAAATCGTTTGATTCTTCGGTTATAACAGACTCAAAAGAGAAAGAAAAAGACGACCTGGACAGGACTATGGTATCCGGGTTATCACCCCCTAGAATACTGGACTCAGACTCAATCGAGTTGGAACCTGATTCCGACTCAACAGACTCGGTGGAATCAGATTTCGGCTCACTACCTGACCCGGTGCTGCTTGACAAAAATCCCTCTTCATACTGCCAAATGAGAGAGGGTGCGATAGATGTATCCAAAATGTTTGCTGGTAGGCCCGCAGCCATTTCATTCCCGATCACGCATACTGAGAAGTTATCCCCCAAGCACTTCTGTTCGATCGGAGGATTTGAAAGTAGACACGCCAGCGCTACCTCTATTTCACTTTCGGCGTCCTCAGACTCCACTTTCTTACTCTGCTCAGCCTCAGCTAATGGGTTTGTCTGCTCTTTGGCAACGTCATCCCTGGATAACTGCAGGTCAAAGAAAATCTCAAACCCGGGCACGCGCTTCCTCTCCGCGTTCAGCCATGGTTCCGGAAAGCCGCAAAATGGAAAGTCCTCCCCCTCCCGGACGAAGCGTTCGTTTAGGGTACCCTAGATGGGTCGGTGCATTAACTTATAAGGCTTCCCGGCCTTCTTTGCTCTGGCTCTCCCAGCCATTTCCTTACCCTTCCTTATCTAATCTTCCTTGGTGGGCAGATAACCCAAACCAAAAGTATGCGGGTTGTGTGGCACTTCGGCCAACGCTACAATGCCCTTCTGGCCGCTCTTTCCCAATCCCATCCCGAGGATGTGTTAAAACTTGTTCATGAGGTATACTGATTGAGCACTAACATACACCCCCTCATTAACAGCCAGAATGTTCTGCACGACCCGGGCCTCAGCCAGAGTGAAACCGGAACACATCCTCCATACCATGCTCAATTTCCTGGACTGGTGTAGACACCTCCGGCGGTGGATGGATCGATGAATTCCCAAAAACAATGACTACTCCCTTCCCGTGGGGGTATTTCAATATCTGGTGCAAGGTGAAAGAAACTGCCTTTACCTGGTGCAACCACGGTCGCCCCAAGAGTAGATTGAAGGTTACAGGAACTTCTAAGACGTGAAAGTCAATCTCATGTTGTCCCGGCCCAACCTTGGTCTGAATTTTCACCGTCCCCATTACTTCTCGGCCCGTGTTGTCATATGCCTCAATCACCTGGGCTGTCGGCGCAAAGTCCGCGGTCTTTAAATTGATGGCATATGCAGTTCTCGTCGAGCACACATTGATGGCGGACCCTGTGTTGACAAGCGCCATGAGTATCCATTTGTTTCTGCACTCCACAGAGATATAGAGTGGCTTGTTATGGTTCGCACCCTCAGGTGGCAATTCTTTATCAGAGAAAGTCATCATCGGGGTAGCCCCTCCCGGAAAAACTAAGCCCACCAACTGTTCGGGCATGGTGTCTATTGAGAGCTTGGCCTTGTCCATGGCCGATAAGACAGCTTGTCGATGCACTCGCGATGCCATAAGCAGTCCCCAGATGGAGATGTCTGCTTGTATCTTTTTCAACTGCTTCAATACAGCCTCTTCTTCGATTTGCTTCTCTTTTTGCTTTTCTATCTCCTTATCTTTCCCAGATGCCTCTGGCTGATCTAGATGTGGAGGCTTGAAATACCATCCACTCCTAGTCATATGGTCGACTTTATCCATGCACCAGGTATCGTCTGGTTGATTGCTCCCCTAGTCCTCATCCATATGGGCAAGACATAGATCATCGTCCTCCCACCACATTCCATCGGCAGCCAACAGACACCTGTCCAGCTCTGATACAATTATACCCACAGTACTTTCCGTCCACATGCTCGCAGCATTCTCTATACCCGTGCACACGGCACTTTCAGTCCCCACGAGGGCTTTAGCTTTCTTGATTCTCTCAGAATCCCCAAATCTTTCTTGTTCCAACTGCGTCAGTACAGCTGGCTGTTCAATAATTCCTGTATTCAAAATGCCCAAATCTTAAGCGAAATTCTTAGCACTGGCGCTCTCCGGCGATGCATTCTGATTTTCGGCCCTTCTGGCCACAATTGATGTTCTTGCCCTTGCCGGGCCCCATTCCAACTGAGTTTCATCGATAACATCTGGTAGGTCATCAAGCCACCCGGTGACCTCTGTTGACTCCTCAAAATCAGACCAGTTGAAAAATTGGAGTTTAGCAAAGTCCCCTTCCACAGCTGCCAAGTCATCTGTCCTCTTACCAAATTCACCGCCCTGTATTATGCAAAGCTTTGCCCCTGCCGGCAATTCCACATTTGGCCCAACCTGGCCTACTGATAGAATGTAGTCACTTGGACTGTATACCTCCTCAGTAAAACTCCTAGATTCCTCAGATTCTGACTCAACAATCACATTCTCCCCTGAAATCTTCCCTGTTCTGTCTTCGACAGTCACCACCATTGGTCTGGGTTGGGTTTTGGAGATGTCCAACATGCACAAGTCAGTGCAGTCAGAAAGGAGCACCTCCGGCTTGGGTAGGTGGGACGGGGTGATATATATGCTAGGATCATAAGATACGACCCCAGTCTGGATAAAGTTGATACGTTTGGGAGGTGGAGCTTAGTTGTGGGTGGGAGAGGGTTTGTTGTGGCATTGGGTTTTTCGGGAGGCACAATCACCTGCTTGTCTACGAGATCCTGGATCTCGTGACACAGTCTAAAACATTAGTCAGTGTCGTGACCATGTTGTTGGTGATACATGCAGTATTTTGCTGGGTTATGAGAGGGAGGGAGTGGATTTGGCAATGGCCTCGGCTCCAGGGGCTTTAAGTGCCCTTTCCTGATTAATACCCCCAGAGCCTTGGATAGGGGCATATATAATGGGGTGAAGGTCCTTTGGCCTCGAGGTTGGTATTTGGTAGTTTGTGTGTTGCTTCCGGACATGCCAGAGAAAGGTGTAGCTGCCATGGGTCTTGGAGGGGGAATGGTGGTGACCATGCTTACTTCTGAAGCTCTAGCATTTGCGGCATTGCTGGTGCCTGTATTGTTATTGTAATTGAAGGTTCTTCTGGGTTGCTCTCTGTCATTATCAATCAAGCCCTATTTCAAGGCATCCTCAATCTGTACTCCCATCTCGTGTAGATCTGAAAAGGCAGGGAAGGGGAGCACGATCATTTTCTGTATCAGCTTAGGCTGGAGATTGCGCACAATCATCCAGATTTAATCTTTATCGGTAGGCCTTAGGGTCATCATTGAGGCCTTCGCCCTCCACTTAGCTACGAACTCTGAAAATCTCTCCTTAGGCTCCTGCCTTGTTGTCTCAAGATCACGGGTTGTGATCTCAATTTGTGTGCTATAGGAGCACTGTGCAATGAAAGCCTCGATCATCTCATCCTAGCTTCGCTTGACATCATCTTCTAATTTTGCGTACCAGATAGCGGCCACACCCGACAGGGTCCGGCCGAATAATGAAAGCTTTTGCGGTCTGGTGAGGCCCATCGGCCGTAGTACATCCGAGAACAACCGGAGATGCACCATGGGATCCCCAGATCCGTCAAAGTGGTCGATTTGTGACATTTTGAACCTATCTGGCAGCATCATAGCCATGTCCGTGTACCCGTCCTCAATATCCGGGATAAACTTCACCCCTTGGGATTTCTTGAACAACTTCTCAAGCTTGCTTAATTTTAACGCGGTAGGGTCGACTTCGAACTCGAAAGGAGAGTCCGGTAGATTGGTAGGTGTTTTGGATGGTTGGGATAAAATTGAGGGCGGAGCCGGCCCTACCGGAATGTCCGTACCTTCCTGGACATTGGGTGTTTCCCCGGGTGTCTGAGCCCCTGGTGGTGGAGGAGCTTGATGTGAAGCAGATACCTCGATTTGTTGTTGCAACCTGGCAATTAGCTCTGCCTGCTGGGCCATGATCTCGGCCTGTTGTTTGGCAAATTCATCTCGACGAACAGCATCTTACTGCATGGCTCTCATGGTGTCCTGCATCTGACGTATCATTTCCTCAACTCCTGTCGTTCCTGCCATACTGCCCTGATCTATCTGAACTACCGGTAGGTCTAACTCTGGAGTAGCCTCTGGAAGCTCAACCTGACTATTCAAAGTCCACTGATCTGGCAATCTTTGCTCGGATACACTGCGTTTTCTCGACCTCCGTCTGATAACTGGGGGTAGAGAGTGGAACACTGGTTGTCCGTCGACCAGATCCTCAGATTGATTGAGTCAGCGACCTCTTATTCAGAGTGTTTGGGGAATATCTGCTTGGTCTGAAGTAATTGTGCTAAACAACCTAGCAAAAAGATAAATAAAGCAATAATAAGGAAATAAACAACCAGACGAACAGACAGCATAACGGCTTAAAATAAATACACAACACACAGTTGGGCATCACAACACACAGTCGATAAGCTAAAAATACTGTTCTCAAACACTGATCATTATCCCCAAACCACTGCCTCCAAAACTGAATCTGAAACCCGCAGATAACTGATTTCTAAAATACTGATCTGGTGCTCGCAGGCCAGATGCCCAAACTTGCAAACTGATACATGCATTCCTGTAGAGACGCACTCTAAAAGCACATAACAAGCAAGTGAGAGCCAAAACACCCTTATGTTGGGGTAGGGTTTTCCTGTCCTATTTTGTCAGGAGCTAGGGTTTCACTACGCACGCAGCAGTTTCAAACAACCTATAATCGGGTAAGCAACCTGTCCTAGCTTTGGAATGGTCACTGTGGATTCCGAATATGCACTAGGTCGAATGGTCAAAAAGGGTGCCCCGGTAAAACCGGGATTTGTGTTCCCATCATGGCAGAGCCTGTAATCGGGTCAGCCTTATGGCACGCTTCTCGAAATGAGCGTCCGACAAACTGTTCAGGAATAGCATACGGCAAACACGGTGTCCTAGGCGCACCAATGCAAATGTAATGCAAAGAAACACGCAAGTGTAGTCAAAACCAGATATCACGAGTTCGAGTCAAGTTCTCTAAGCTCCCCAACGGAGTCGCCAGAAACTGTAGACGTCCCCGAACGTCTCGGGAGGGAAATCCTGTTCTGTTCATTTGGGCTCACTACAACTCGGAACTCAAATGTCACGGTTCTGTATCTAATCTCGCGGAGTGCAATGCAAGACCGATGAATCATCAAAGAGTCCAAATCCAGCAAATCGTTTTTGAAAATAGATTTTTTTGAAAGAAGTGCCAAACATGGACTGCTTTGCCAGATACAGAGTCGCCACCTAAATATTTTATTTTGGGGAATTTAGGAAACCCTGACTCGTTTGCCTAAGGCCACGTGTCCGTCATCACCAAAGTTGCCTCGGCTCGGGAACTTGAGTACGATTGGGGAAGGTCACTTCGTGAGCACCCCCGCTCGCCCGATCAAAGATTGGCCTCTACTAACCATGATATCGAGTTTTGAAAACATTATGTGCTCTTATTCCGGTTATTAGCCTAGATTTACTATGTGATGTGCACAACAATACAAGTATAGACTGGATCGCCTGAATTGGAACAAAACATTTCATGTTTGTTTCGAAAAACGGTTTGCTACTCGCAAGTAGGCTAAAATGTGGATTTGCCATCCTCAGGTGGGCTTAGAATACATGATGTTTTGCCACTCTCAAGTGGGCTTAAAACTCACAATTGATGAATTATTCCAATTCAAATAATCCAACCTTCACCCACAGGCATTCAGGCAGTTATATCGCATAAGCAGTTAGCCTCATGGCAAGCATGCTATCATGGCAGTCACTCACACGCATGCAAGGATGCTAAAGCATAAGTACTTACCGAGTACTCCAAGCCAAAACAGAAGCTATGTTAGAAATCCATACATGATCCTAACTATACAGAAATGCCTAATGCAACACATGCAAAAATGCAACTACAATAGGCTCGGCTATTCTAAAATGACATGTGAAATGCTACAGCTAACAAGTATTCAACTCGGAATTGAGATACAAATGCAGTTAGTATGATGCGCCGAGCCCGGTGCATGCAAAACAGATGAATGATGCAAACATGCAAGCATAATTATGCTAATTGAAACATGCCCTAATCTAACCATCATAAGCTGGTGAATAAAAGGGAGAAAGACGTGGGGTTGGAAGACGTACATCACACGCACGCACACTTATTACAATTATGCCCTCGCTCGGAGGGTCCGAATAAATAATACAGTCCGAATGAATAATTACAGTCCAAATAAATAATTACAGTCCGAATAAGTACAAAATCCTAATTAATTAACAACTTAACTAGGAAAGCGGATAAATTAGCATGCAAGCTATGGACCACCTCAGCTCTGTTCCGAATGATGAATGTGTAGACACCTCATTTTTGACCGTCCTCAAGACTTGGACGTCACCGTTTGAACACTCGGTGATCATCCATGTTCGTGTTTGTTTTGAGTTCCCGTAGGTCTTGGCTACGCGCCTTGCCTCAGGATCTCTCGACTTACTTGTTCTGTGCTTGGTTTTACACCAAGGACTTGTTTGTTTTTGCACCTGAGGCTAAAGAGTAGCTTGTTAGCTACCCCTGATACCCACCGGCCATGGCTTGAGGCCACCAGCCGTGTTTTGAGGCTACCGGCCATTGGTGAAATAGTCCATTGGTCGGTCGGCATTTTGTGTGGCCGGCCGACCATCTGTTTGGCCGATGGCCTCCTTTTCTGGTCGGTACCACCTTTTTGCCTTTTTCAGGCATGGTGCATGCCAGCTGTGCCAGCTGGAATGCACAAACCCTGCCCCCGTGCATATCTGTGGTTGTTTTGCCCCTTTTGCACCATTTTGGTCTAGCTTCTTGAAGAAGCTTGGACCTTTGTCTTAGCTTCCTCAAGAAGCTTGAACCCTGCCTCAACTTCCTCAGGAAGCCTTGGCCCCTTTGCCTTGGCTTCTTGAAGAAGCCTTGATCCTTTTAATTAGCTTCTCTTGGAAGCTTAGCACCTTTGATGGTCTATATAAGGAGACAAACCCTCTCCTTTGTGTTGGTTCAGCAAAATCAGACCTAGAACATATATATTCTAATACATACATCTTCTCTCTCTATATATCTCCCTCTCTCTCTTCATTTGTGTGTGTTTGAGGGCCTACAAGGGTGAGTTGTTCTTACTTTTGCACTAAAACACCTACTATTACACCATACTTCGATTTGGGAGGTCTTGAGGGTTTGTTCTTGGAGCTTTGGGTCAGTTTTGATCAGAAGAAGAGGGCTGAGCTTGCCGTTCTTGAAGTGTTCTTCAAGGGTAACACTATATACTTTATATTCTCCAATCTTGCACTAGTCTTTAACCTATCTTGCATACTGATTTAAGCTTTGTGTATAACTAAAAAAAGTCTTGTATTTGCATGCTTAAGATCTTTCATTAAGGTCATTTCGGTGTTGGGGGTCGACCTCCCCCTCTTAGGCCTTGTTTGGACCTTTTTGTGCTCTCTTTGATAAGCTTTGGGGACTTTTGTGTATTGGCCTTCTCACTACTGAAATCCAGTGGATTTTTAGTAGTGAAGAAGGGGTTTTGAAGTCTTGCATAGGGGAGGGACACCCCTCTCCCTTGGTCTCTCTTTTGTTTGCATTTTTGGCCCATAAGGGTAGCATGTATGATTAGTTGTTCTTGGCTTCATTTCTGAGGTTTTTGGGTGTTATTGGGTCATATTATGCCTCTGTTTTTGGTTGGATTAGTGACCCCTTCCATGCTTAATATACTTGCTTTGTATTCCTCTCTTTTGCCTAGAAGTGCATCATGTATTTAGTCTACCATGCTCTCATGTTTTTGCCTAACTTTGTGAAGTTCTTAGCCATGTCTTACCATGCTTGAGGTCTGTTGGGAACTATTTTGGTCATATTTTCCGTGCTTAGGGTAGCCCCTTTGTATTTTGGTGTGTGAGCCTTGAGGGTGTGAGACATGAGCATGCTTTAGTCAGGTTATTTCAGTGATTTGGAATCACTTCTCATGGTATTTCAGTCCCTAATCTATGCTTGTATGCTTGCATTCATCATCCTTTTCATGCCTTGAAGGATTGTTCATTTATGCCTAGAAACGAGTCATTGTGTATGATACCATGTTTAGGCATTTGAGGCTACCATATCAGTGGGTTTTGGGGTGTATTTTGATGCATAGAAACTCTGTTTTTGGTTGCTTAGTTCATGCCATGAGTGCTTGGGGTAGGTGTGGAGCAATGCTCTCTTTTGTGGCCTTGAATCCCTTCCATTTTTGCATCCATTCCCTAGCATGTTTTGGCATCATTCTCGACATGCTTTTCAGAGTTTAACATGAGTGTTTAATGTCTATGTATATCACCTTTAAGTGTTCTTGAGAGTAGCCCTCCATGCTTGGGTGATGGGCCTTGGTGTGTGCACACTTGCATGCATAATTTGTCTACTTTTGCATCATCTTTTGGCCACTGTTTTGGGGTGTGGCTGAGGCCTCCCATTTCGGTTTAGGTCCCTCCTTGTGTATAGTTGCATGTTTGACATATTGCCTCTAATTACATGCTTACATTATACCATGCTTGCATCACATGTTAGGTTGCATCGCATTGTAGCATTGCATACTTGGCACATTACATTCTTGCACGATAGGTCACCTTACATTTGGCATGCCTTGTAACTTAGTCTCATGTTGCATATTTGAGCCATGTTGCATTTTTGAGCCATGTTTGTATACATGCATTGCATGGTTTGGTTTGGGGTGTCAAACCAAGCATGAGGGGTGAGGTGCGTACGTACTCAAAGTGACGAAACACGCCTCAACCCTCGGTCGCCAATGCCCTTGACCCCAACATGATAGGGCATAAGGCATTCATCTCTTTTATGCATGCATTTACATTAAGTTATAAACTTGGTGTCTTAGGCCATTATGCATCGAAATGCGTGATTGGTGGCCCGAGTATCGAGGGTCATACTCCCATGAGTCCATAGCATGATTGGGAGAGTGGCCATGCATACATTGCTTTGAATTTCCTTGCCATGCACTGTCTGCCCTTTGCTGTTGTCAAAAATAGGTTTCTGCAGGAAGAAATGGCCGGCCAGCCACATATAGTGCCGACCGACCATCAATGTCCGGCCGGTGGTGTAACTTTTGGACGATAAGCCCATCTCCATGGCCGGTCAACTTGAATTGTGACCGGTGACACCCCAGAGCACTCAGAGGGTGATTCAAAATGGGTCTGGGGACTTTCAGAATTTTCAGAGGAGCAAAGCAGTGTAAACAAAGGCAACAGTGGCATGGCACGGGTTTCCGGACGGGGCGAGTCAAGCATGCATCATCCACGCATTTTGAGGCAAGGTTGCGGCCACCTTCCTTCTGCATTTAATTCGTTAATCAATTTGAAGTTCTGTAATATTTAATTTAGTAGTATTCATTTTGCTGTGTAATATTTATTCGGACCCTCCGAGCGAGGGCAATTGTGTAATAAGTGTGCGCGAGTGTGTGTATGTCTTCCAACCCCACGTCTTTCTTCCCTTTTATTTACTAGCTTTCGATGGTTAGTTTAGGGCATGTTTCAATTAGCATACTCATGATAGCATGTTTGCATACATTCATTCGTTTTGCATGCATCGGGCTCGACGCATCATACTAACTGCATTTGTATTTCAATCCCAAATTGAATACGTGTTAGCTGTAGCATTTCACATGTCATTTTAGAATAGCCGAGCCTATTGTAGTTGCATTCTTGCATGTGTTACATTAGGCATTTCTGTATAATTAGGACCATGCATGGATTTCTAACATAGCTTTTGTTTTGGCTTGGAGTACTCTGTAAGTCTTTTCGCTTTAGCATCCTTGCATGCATGTGAGTGTTGCCATGACAGCATGCTTACCTTGAGGCTATTTTCTTATATGATATAACTGCTTGAATGCCTGTGGGTTGAGGTTGAATTACCTGAATTGGAATAATGCATTAAAATTGTGAGTTTTAAGCCCACTAGATAGTGGCAAAACCATGTTTTCTAAGCCCACCCGAAGGTGGCAAAATTTGCATTTTAGCCTACTTACGAGTAGCAGACCGTTTTCAAAACAAACATGAAATGTTTTGTTCCAATTCAGGCGATCCAGTCTATACTTGTGTGTTGTGCGCATCACATAGTAAATCTAGGCTAATAACCAGAATAAGAGCTCATAATATTTTCAAAACAAGATATCGTGGTTAGTAGAGGCTGATCTTCGGATCGGGCGAGTGGGGGTGCTCATAGCTGACCTTCCCCAATCGTACCCAAGTTCCCAAGCCGAGGCAACTTTGGTGATGACGGACACGTGGCCTTAGGCAAACGAGTCAGGATTTCCTAAATTCTCCCAAAATAAAATATTTAGGTGGCGACTCTGTATCTGGCAATGCAATCCATGTTTGGCACTTCTTTTCTAAAAATCTATTTTCTCGAAACGATTTGCCGGATTTGGACTCTTTGGTTCAGATTAAGAACCGTGACTAAAATGGAGTCCGAATTGTAGCGTGGGGGGCCCACGGGTGCGTCTACAGTTTTTGGCGACTCTGCTGGGGAGTTAGAGAACTTGACTCAAACTCATGATATCTTGTTTTGACTACACTTATGTGTTTCTTTACATTGCATGTGCATTGGTGCGCCTAGGGCACTGTGTTGGCCATATGTTATTTCTGAACGGTTTGTCGGAGGCTTGCCTTGTCAAGGCATGACCATAAGGCTGACCGGTTGCGGGCTCTGCCAGTATGGGAACACAAACCCCAGTTTTTACCGGGGCAGCCTTTTTGACCATTCGACCTAGTGCATATCGAAATCCGTAGTGACCATTCCAAACTAGGACAGGTTGCATACCCGATTATAGGTTGTGTGAAACCGCTGCGTGCGTAGTGAAACCCTAGCTCCTGACAAAATAGGACAGGGAAACCCTACCCTAACATAGGGGTGTTTTGGCTCTCTTTTACTTGCTATGTGCTTTTAGAGTGTATCTCTACAGGAATGCACGTATCAGTTTACAAATTTGGGCATCAGGCCTGCGGGCACCAGTATTTTAATCAGTTATCTGCGGGAATTAGATCCAGCTTTGGGGACAGTGATTTGGGGAATAATGATCAGTATTTGAGAATAGTGTATTCAGCTTATCGACAGGGTGTTATCATGCCAAACCATGTGTTATGTTTATTTAAGCTATTATGTTGTCCGTTTGTCTGGTCGTTTATTTCCTTATTATTGCTTTATTTATCTTTTTGCTAGGTAGTTTAGCACGATTGCTTCTAACCCAGTAGATATTCCCCAAGCACCCTAGATTAGAGGTCGCCGACTCTATTGATCTGAGGATCTGGTAGACGGACAACCAATGTACTACTCATTACCCCCGGTTCCTAGACGGAGGGCAGTCAGGCAGAGAATATCAATTCAACGATCAGTACAGAGGGCTTTATCTACCCCACTTGAGTACAGTAGAGATCAGGGTTCTATTTCTCCTGCAGAGAGGGAATATATACCAGAAATTCAATCATATCAGAGCAGTATGGCAAGCTTAGAGGAGACGGTGTGCCAGCTCCAAGAGAGCATGAAAACTATGCAGCAAGACGCTGTCCGATAGGCAGAGTTCGCCAAGCAACAGGCCACGGTTATGACTGAACAAGCAGAGTTAATCGTTAGGCTACAACATCAAGCCGAAGCATCTGCTTTGCATCAAGCCCCTCCCCCGCCAGGAGTTCCAATACTCGGGGAGACAGCTAATGTTCAGAATGATACGGACATTCCCACAGGGCCACCTCCGTCCTCAATCCTACCCCAGATCCTACCCCAGTTATCCAAAACACCCACCAACCTATCGGACTCTCCCTTTGAGTTTGAGATAGATCCCACCGCATTGAAGTTGAGTAAGCTTGAAAAGATGTTCAAGAGATCCCAGGGAGTCAAGACCATCGTTGATATTGAAGATGGGTATACCGACGCAGCTGTGACGCTGCCAGACTGATTCAAGATGCCGCACATCGACTGGTTTGATGGATCCGGGGATCCTATGGTACACCTGCGTTTGTTTTCAGACATCTTAAGGCCGATGGGCCTCACCAAACTGCAGAAGCTGTCTCTATTCGGTCGGACCCTGTCGGGTGTGGCGGCCATCTAGTACGCCAAATTAGAAGATGATGTCAAGAGAAACTAGGACGAGATTGCTAAGGCCTTCATTGCATAATACTCATATAACACGCAAATCAAGATTACGACCCGTGATCTTGAGACAACGAGGCAGGAGCCTAAAGAGAGCTTTTCGGAGTTCGTGACCAGATGGAGGGCTAAGGCCTCAATGATGACCCTAAGGCCCACAGATAAAGATCAAATTCGGATGATTGTGCGCAATGTTCAGCCTAAGCTGATGCAGAAAATGATCGTGCTCCCCTTCCCTACCTTTGCTGATCTGCATGAGATGAGAGTACAGATTAAGGATGCCTTGAAGCAAGGCTTAATTGATAACGATCAGAAGCAACCCAGAAGAACTTTCAATCGCAACACCAATGCAGGCCCGAGCGGCGTTACAACTGCAAGAGCCTCAGAAGTGAGCATGGTCACCACCATTCCCCCTCCCTCTCCAAGACCCATGGCAGCTACGCCTTTCTCCGGTGTGTCCGGAAGCAATACACAAACAGCCAAATACCCACCCAAAAACCAAAGAACCTTCACTCCACTATATATGCCCCTGTCCAAAGCTCTGGGGGTTTTAATCAGAAAGGGCACTTGAAGCCCCTAGAGCCGCGACAATTACCGAAAAAACTTCCCCCTACCCACAACCCAGCCAAATATTGCGCATTTCACCAACAGCACGGTCATGACACCGACCAGTGCTTCCGATTACGTCACGAGGTTCAAGATCTCATCGATAACGGGGTGATTTTGCCTCTCGAGAAACCCAATGTTACAACAAACTCTCTCCCACCACACAACCAAGCTCCACCTCCCAAAAGAATCAATTTTATCCAGACTAGGATCGTGTCTGACGATCCTAGCATATATATCACTCTTTCCCACCTACCTAAGCCGGAGGTGTTCCTTCCTGACTACACTGACTTGTGCATGTTGGACATCTCCAGAACCCAACCAGAGCCAACGGTGATGACCATCGAAGATGGGACAGGGATGATTTCAGAGGAGAATGCAATTGTTGAACCAGAATCTGAGGAATCTGGGAGTTCTGCTGAGGAAGCCTATAATCCGAGTGATTATATTTTGTCAGTAGGCCAGGTTCGGCCCATTGTAGAATTACCGGAGAGGACAGAGCTGTGTATGATCTGAGGGGATGGATTTGAGCAGGGGATGGATAATTTGACGGCTATGGAAGAGGACCTTGCCAACCTCCAGTTTTTCAATGACCAAGACCCAGGGGACGCAGCAGTCAACTGGTTTGATAATGAGGAATCGACAGAGGCTACCGGGTGGTTGGATGATCAACTAGATGTTGTGGAAGAATTCCAACCAAAACAAGGCCCGGCAGGGGCGAGAGTGTCAGTGACGGCTAGAAGGGCCGAAGAGCAGAGTACATCACCGTGGAGCACCGGTGTTGAGAATTTCACTCAGGATTAGAGCATCTTGAACACAGGAATTATTGAACAGCCAGCTGTATTGACACAGTCAGAACAGGAAAGGTTTGAGGATTCTGAGAGAATCAGGAAAGCTAAGGCCCATGCGGGAACTGAAAGTGTTGTGTGTACGAGGACAGAGAATACTGCGAGTATGTGGACGGAAGATACTGCGAATATAAGAACAGCCATACCGGAGCCGGACAGGTGTCTGTCAGCTGCCGATGGAATGTGGTGAGAGGACGACGACTTATGTCTTGCCTACACAGATGAGGATTGGGGAAGCAACCATCCAGACGATACCTAGTACATCGGCGAAGTCGATCATATGACAAGGAGCGGGTGGTATTTCAAGCCCCCGCACCTAGATCAGCCAGAGGCATCTGGGAAGGATAAGGAGGTTGAGAAACAGAAAGAGAGGCAACTCGAAGACGAGGCCGTGCTCAAACAATTGAAAAAGATACAGGCAGACATCTCCATTTGGGGACTGCTTATGGCATCGCGAGTGCACAGACAGGCTGTCCTATCTGCTATGGACAAGGCTAAACTCTCCGTAGATACCACACCAGAGCAGCTAGTTGGACTAGTCTTTCCGGGAAGAGCTACCCCGATGTTGACTTTCTCTGATAAGGAACTGTCACCTGAGGGTGCGAACCATAATAAGCCACTCTACATCTCTGTAGAGTGTAGAAATAAATGGATACTGGTGGTTCTTGTTGATACCGGGTCCACCATCAACGTCTGCCCGGCAAGGACAGCGTACTCAATCGGTTTGAAGATCGCGAACTTCACACTGACAGCCTAGGTGATTCGGGCATATGACAACACAAGTCGAGAAATCATGGGAACAGTGAAAATCCAGACCAAGGTTGGATCGGGACAGCATGAAATAGACTTCCATGTTTTAGAAGTGCCTGCAACTTTTAATATGCTTTTGGGGCGGCCGTGGTTGCACCAAGTGAAGGCAGTTTCTTCTACCTTGCATCAGATGGTGAAATACCCCCATGGAAAGGGAGTAGCCATTGTTTTTGGAAATTCGTCAATCCATCCACCACCAGAAGTATCTACGCCAGTTTTAGAAATTGAGCACGGTATGGAGGATGTGTTCATGTCGGGTTTTACCTTAGCCGAGGCTCGGGTAGTTCAGAACATCATGGCTGCTAATGAGGGGTTGTATGTCAATGCTTAGTCAGTATACCTCATGAATAAGCTCCAACACATCCCCAGGATGGGATTGGGAAAGAGTGGCCAGAAGGGCGTCGCAGCATTGGCCGAAGTGCCACACAACCCACACTCCTTTGGCTTGGGTTATCCGCCCACCAAAGAGGATTGGGTGAGAAAAGGTAAGGAGATGGCTAGGAGAGCCAAAGCGAAGAGGGCAGGGAAGCCTTTTGAGTTAATACACCGACCCATCCAGGGTACCCTAAACGGACGCTTCGTCCGGGAGGGGGAGGACTTTCCATTTTATGGCTTCCCAGGGCCATGGTTGAACGCGGAGAGGAAGCGCGTGCCGGGGTTTGAGATCTTCTTCGACTTACAGTTATCCGGGGATGACGTTGCCGAAGAACAGACGGACCCGTTAGCTGAGGCTGAGCAGAGCAAGAAATTGGAGCCTGAGGACATTGAAATTGAAATGGGGGTAGCACTGGCTTGTCTACTTTCAAATCCTCTGATCGAACAGAAGTGCTTGAGGGATAACTTCTCGGTGTCCATAATCGGGAATGAAACGGATGCGGGCCTACCAGCAAACATTTTGGATGCATCTATCGCACCTTCTCTCATTTGGCAGTACGAGGAGGGATTTTTGTCAAGCAGCACCAGGTCAGGTAGTGAGCTAGAATCTGATTCCACCGAGTCTTGTGAGTCGGAATCAGGTTCCAGCTCGACTGAGTCTGAGTCCGGTATTCCAGGGGGTGATAACCCGGATGTCACAGTCTTGTCTAGGTCATCTTTTTCTTTCTCTTTTGAGTCTGTTGTAACAGAAGAATCGGACGATTTGGATATGCTTAATGAGAATGATGTGGCTGTGATTTCTGAGTACTTTTCTGTGCCCTTGATTTATTGCATTAACTCAGACTTTCAAAACTTTGATGAAAATGACGAGGAAGAAATTCCTCCGATTTTGCAACGCTTAATTGAGCAAAAGCATGAGAGATTTGTTAAACCCTTAATGGATGAAATCATTACTGTAAATATTGGTACTGAGACGGACCCGCGGCTGGTCCAGATCGGGTCCACGTTGTCTTCAGAGGAACGCGAGCGCTTAGTCGCTTTATTGAAGGATTTCAAAGATGTTTTCGCGTGGTCCTACGAAGACATGCCTGGAATCGATCCTAAGATTGTACAGCACCGGATCCCCCCTTGACCCTGAGGCCCGACCCATCAAGCAAAAACTCAGAAGAATCCACCCAGACTAGGCCCTCAAGATTAAGGAAGAGGTCACCAAACAAATCGACGCAGGGTTCCTACTGGTATCTGAATACCCGACTTGGTTGGCCAACATTGTTCCGGAGCCAAAGAAGAATGGCAGGATCAGGGTATGCGTGGATTTCAGGGATTTAAACAGAGCTAGTTCGAAGGACGACTTTCCCTTACCGCATATCGATGAGTTGGTGGATTTCACAGCGAGGCATGCATTGCTTTCATTCATGGATGGCTTCTTAGGATACAATCAGATAGTGATGGCACCCGAAGATCGGGAAAAGACTGCTTTCACCACCCCGTGGGGGACTTACTGCTACAGAGTGATGCCGTTTGGGTTGAAGAATATTGGAGCTACATGAGATGATCCACAAAGAGGTTGAGGTGTACGTGGACGACATGATTGTCAAATCCAAAGAAAGAGAGGGCCACCACACCGCCTTGCAAAAGTTCTTTCAAAGGATCAGAGAATTTTGGTTGCGGCTGAATCCTCAGAAGTGTATGTTTGGCGTTACAGTGGGAAAAATGTTGGGGTTTCTGATTACACAGAGAGGTATCGAAGTCCACCCTTCCAAAATCAAGGCCATCTTAGAAATGCCGCCACCAAGGACTGAAAAGGAGGTGCGAGGCTTTCTGGGTAAAGTGCAATTCATAAGACAGTTTATCTCAAAATTAACCTTGACTTGTGAACCCCTTTTTGGTCTCTTGAAGAAATGAACGAAGTTCCAGTAGGACGGCCAATGCCAAGCTGCTTTTGAACGGATCAAAGAATACTTACAGAACCCACCCGTGTTGTCACCGCCGGAGCCGGGGAGACCGTTGATATTGTACCTTTCAGTGACTGAGACTATAATGGGCTGTATGCTCGTGCAAGAATTAGAGGACAAGGTGGAGAGAGCCATCTATTACTTGAGCAAGAAGATGCTAGAGTATGAGACCCGTTACACACCGTTGGAAAAGGCTTGCTTAGCCTTGGTGTGGGCTACCAGGAAGCTGCGGCACTACCTGTTAGCTCACTCCGTAATGTTGGTTTCATGACTGGATCATATCAAATATCTTTTCGAGAAACCAGCACTTGCGGGTAGGCTAGCTCGTTGGTTGTTGTTGCTTTCCGAATTCGATATGAAATATGTGACGCGCAAGTCAGTTAAAGGAAGAGCAGTGGCAGAATTCTTAGCCGATCACCCGGTGGAAGAGGGTGAACAGTTGAGTACTTATTCCCAGATGAGGCCATTTTGCATATCGACGATGAAACTTGGACAATGTACTTTGACGAAGCGTCAAACTAGTACGGGTATGGGATAGGGGTGTTGCTGATAGCACCCGATAATTCCCGTATCCCTCTAGCCTTCAAACTTCGATTCAAAGTCTCAAACAACAAAGTAGAATATGAGGCATGCATTGTCAGTTTAGAAGCAGACCTGGAACTAGGGGCAAAATGATTGGACGTCATCGGGGACTCGAACCTTGTTGTGTCTCAAGCAAAAGGAGATTAGAAAGTCAAAGAAGAAAAGATGATAATGTACCACCAGACCTTGGACTTGTTGATTCTTCGGTTTGAGAAGTTAAACTTTGCTCATCTAGTAAGAGAGAACAACAGGTTCGCAGATTCACTAGCAACTCTATCTTCCATGATAGACATCCCGTTTGGAGTTCGGATGCGTCCAGTCATTATTGACCAGAAATTTGTGCCAGCCTACAAGTCAATTGCTGCTATAGATGAGGTTCAGGACGAGAACCCCTGGTATTACGACATTTGGAACTTCTTGGAGAAGGAGATGTATCCACCAGGGGCAAATGCCAAAGATAAAAGGGCAATCAGAAGAATGGCCGTTCAATTCATCATCTGTGGGGGTAAGCTGTATAAGAGAGGTCATTTGGGAATGCATAAGCTATGCGTTGAAGCTAAAGAATCGAAGCGCCTGATGGAGGCCATCCATGGAGGGGAATGCGGTGCACATATGAACGGGGTAATGCTAGCCAGGAAGATCCTCAGACAGGGTTACTACTGGTCCACCATGGAGGAAGATTGTATCGGCTTTGTTCGGCGATGCCACAAATGTCAGATCCATGCAAACCGCATGAACATCCCGCCGTCAAAGCTATACAACATGACTTCGCCATGGCCATTTTCAATTTGGGGAATCGATGTGATCGGGGCTGTCACTCCGAAAGGGTCAAACGGGCATGAGTTCATCCTGGTCACGATAGATTACTTTACAAAGTGGGTTGAGGCCCAATCCTATGCGGTGTTGAAGACTTCACATGTTGCGAAGTTCATCAGAAACAACATCATCTGTCGCTATGGGGTCCCAAATGAGATAATTTCAAATAATAGTTCTTACTTCAAGAAGGAAGTGATTGACTTGTTGGAGAAATACAATGTGGCTTTTCACAAGTCATCAACATACCGGCCTCAGACCAATGGAGCGGTTGAGGCCGCCAACAAGAATGTCAAGTGCATTTTATAGAAGATGGTGGATACCTACCGAGACTGGCCAAATAAGCTACCGTTCGCTCTGTGGGGCTACCGGACTTCAATTAGAACTTCTACTGGGGCAACTCCGTACTCATTGGTTTATGGGATGGAGGCTGTTCTACTTATTAAAATTGAGGTTCCGTCTTTGAGAGTGCTGGCTGAGTGTCAGATAGCCGAGGCAAATTGGCAGCAGAGCAAATTTGAAGAACTCATGCTCTTTGATGAGAGAAGACTGAAAGCACTGTACCATATTCAAGGTTATCAGCGCAGAATTGCCCGGGCTTTCAACAAGAAAGTTAAGTCCAGGAATCTAAAAGAAGGAGATTTGGTGCTCAAGGACAACCAAGCTCCCATCCATGACCCAAGGGGCAAGTTCAGGCCCAATTAGACTGGTCCCTACATCATTAAGTCGATCTGGTCAGGTGGGGCTGTGGTTTTAATGGATCTAGATGGCCTAGAGTTCTCACAACCGATCAACATGGACAAGTTGAAGAAATATTACCCTAAGAGGCTCGCTAGGCCGAAAACCCGGAAGGGGGACCTAGGCAAAAGTTAGAGCACAAAAAATTAGAAATTATAAAAACTGAGCTCGCAAGGTTGAAAACCCGCAAAGGGCAACCTTGGCAAAAGTTAGAGCGTAAAAGGAGAGTGAAAATACTCGAGTGAACCCAAGCCTGAACTACGTAAGGCTTGATTCTCATCTTTGGGATACGTAGGCAACTTCATCCTGAAGTTCAGCCATAAACTTTTTCCCGATCAACTTTGTCCATTTGATCACCTCGGCCATCTTTGTCTATTCAGCATTCAAGAGTTCGGTTATGATCTCCGGTGCAGTGCTTTTCAGACTAGGGACAACTTTCTGTTGCTATGAAGTGCTGCGGTACTATTCAGACTAGGGGCAACTTTCTAGTTACTAGGATTCGAGATTGTGCATCTCAGTGACAGATTTCAGGCATGTCCAGTTCTGATCCATATCAAAAATGACTTTGAAAAGTTTTGATAAAAGTTGACTTTGTTCAAATTAATCTTTTTACAACTTAGACCATTTTTGGACCAAAGTGAAAAAATTTCAGTACCCACAACCTTCAATTTCATTGATTTCAATACAGAGTTCTCCTACTCTTGCATACAAATTGAAGTTTCTTTTTTTATTACATTCATAAAGAAAACTTGAAAGTTCTAATAAAGCAATAAATTCGGGGCATAAATGAGTAGGTGCTCCTGCGCCCCCTCCCAGAGCTGGTCGAAGCCTCTGGTGCCAAGCTGGGCTCAATCTGTGCCTCTTCATTGAGCCAATCTATGCACTCATCAGACAAAGTGTAACTGAAAGTGGGAGCGGGGGCTAGGAGCTCTCTAGTCCTCCATGCTGTAGCATACTGGGCGAGCTGTGCGCCTCGGACCGGGAATGTAGCCGGGTACTCTATCCCCTCTGGTGGACAAGCCTGATCATGACTGAACTGGCACCGAATTCGAAACGGAAAATAGAAGACACAGTGTGTCATGCCAATCAATTGAATCCTAGGTTGACGGATCATGCTGTAGCTCATCACCGGTAGGTTGAGCCAAGGGCACCGCCAAGCAATGCGGTCTGCGGACAAGCTGCACATCCAATCAAACCACCATCCCTCATCAAGGGCATCAACTAGGCATTTTCGAAAGAAGTAGCCGCGAGCTGAGTATGCTGAGCAAGAGACCACGACCTATAACTTGTCCATCAACCACACCTGGGAAGGGATGAAAAATGAGAGAATAAGAATAGAGAGATGTACGATGTGAGAAAAGTGAGAAAAGGGTTTTGTGAGAAAAATCGAGCTTGAGGGCCGAGTGATGTAAGCAATACAAATGTGAGATTGGGTGGGAAACATTACCTGCAGCAGTAGTGGACTCCCGGCAAATCTGGTTGTCTTTCGACGATAAAAGGCATCCAAGCCTATCATCGTCTCAGCCAGAGTCATGGCAATGCAGCCCTTGCCCTCCTTCAAGCCTTTAGCAACCTCAATTAATTGAACGTTAGATCCTTTGGAGCCCGAGGCAAATAAGAAATGGGATAGCATGCACAAACAAAGAGCATGTCGTCGGAAGCCTTGCCAATGATGGTCACCGCGGTCACCGGCGTCAGAAAATCGGCAAATTAAACTCGGAACATCCAACGCCCCATCACAAATCAAAGAGCGAGCGTCGGGTATTGAAATCCCACACATTTGTCCTAAGGCTTGGGCGTGGCCGAAGAGAAGTTGGGGCAAGATTTTCTCGTCGCACTCAGACTCCATTAAAGCTTGGAAATCTTCGAAGGTAAGACATACCTCTTGCTCGCTAAAGCTAAAGACATGTGTTACCGGATTCCAAAACCTTGCCGCGGCGTGAAGAAATAGAAAGTGCCGCAGAGTGCGACTTAGAGTAAATAGTGCATTTATGCCGAAACCCCGGAAGTTCAGCTTTTCCGAGACGTCCAAGTTGGCAATCCAAGCTGTGAGATTTTGGGCAAGAAACTCTTCCATTTGGAGCAAATCAGTGTGAAATTGAGAAAAACTACGAAGCTAAAGCCTTTTGTAGGGGATAAGGTTGAGTGGAGGACAGATGTCAGCATTCTGCTGGTCTCTGCCATTTATGGCCGGCCGGCCAAATATAGTGCCGACCGACCACCACTTTTGGCCGATTGATCAAATCTGCTGGCCGATGGCCATTTCATGAGGCCGAAGGATTTCCCTAGTGGCCGGTGGTCTTTTTTCTTGTCCCCTGAGCTGTTTATATGGTTGAACATGCTGAGAATTTGGGGAATGCCACCACTTCCAATGCCCTCCGATGATGATTTTTGCGACGTCACGCCTATTTGATTATCGAGTCATTGTAAATTTGCTTATCGAGTTGTATGTCACATTCCTCAAATCTTTGCATTTGCTTAATCGAGTTGTATTTATACCTGGTCAGCTCATCGAGTTCTTTGTTGTTGCTTATCGAGTTATTTTGTCGTTGGTCAGCTCACTACCTGATTATTACGAGGCAAACACTTGGTTTTCAAACACAATCTCAATTTCATTCACATTGTTATGTGATGCCACGTAATGCGATGCATAGAACAACAAATGTAACACCTTTTTGAGCAAAATAGCTGTTGCATTTCCATCATGTCTTTTGCAAAAAGATACTTAGTTTTGAAGAAAGTAAGACCTGCCTAAGGCAGTGCAATGTGCTTAAAACTAACAGTAGAAAAGGAAAGTAAAGCAAAAAGGAGAACAGGGCAGCAGAGTGTCAGGATTGATACCAGTAACCTCCCCTTATGGTCGATGCACCTCCTACGCCCTTATTCGGGTCAATTGCACAGTTTGGCACCTTCATTACTCAAGATAGTGCAAGAAAGCGCGCTTTGGAATATTAACTGGTCTTCGTGTTGACCTCGAACCACATCTTCTATGTGCGATGTTTGGTGTATGCAAGGAGCATCCTTTCCGGTATCCTTTTGTACCTCGCGGAGTCCGCAAATCGCTTTAAACATGTTGTATTACATTGCTTCGATATGACTATGACTAGCACGCTCAATACCTGTCTTGCTTTCAATAAATGTCTCGTCTTGATTTGGTTGCATCTCGACAAATGCCAGTAGCATGCCTTCACTATACTTATGCTGTACATGCATTCGAATTCCTGCTATACACATTGCCTGCATTACAGCATGCTTTACTTACATGTGTATATGTATTCTCAGGTGGTTACACATTGTATACGTTTTTTATGTACTTTACTTACGTGTGTTCATACCTTGCTTGCTTTACACATTGCACGCGTTTCCACGTATTGCTTTACTTACATGTGTTTATGCATCTCATAGGAGGTTACACATTGCTTGCGTTAACTCGCATGCTTTACTTATATGTGTTTAAGTTCCTTTCTATACACATTGCATGCGTTGTCGCGTTATGCTTTACTTACATGTGTTCAAGTTCCTTTCTATACATATTGCATGCGTTGTCGCGTTATGCTTTACTTACATGTGTTCAAGTCCCTTTCATACACATTGCATGCGTTGTTGCGTTATGCTTTACTTACATGTGTTCAAGTCCCTTTCATACACATTGCATGCGTACTCGCATTGCTTTACTTACATGTGTTCAAGTTCCTCTCTGTACACATTGCATGCGTTGTTGCGTTATGCTTTACTTACATGTGTTCAAGTCCCTTTCATATACATTACATGCGTTGTCGCGTTATGCTTTACTTACATGTGTTCAAGTCCCTTTCATACACATTGCATGCGTACTCACATTGCTTTACCTACATGTGTTCAAGTTCCTTTCTATACACATTGCATGCATACGTGCATTGTTTTACTTACATGCGTTCAAGTTCTTCTTATATACATTGCATGCATACGTGCATTGTTTTACTTACATGTGTTCAAGTTTTTCTTATACACATTGCATGCGTTATCGCGTTATGCTTTACTTACATGTGTTCAAGTTCTTCTTATACACATTGCATGCATTGTCACGTTATGCTTTACTTACATGTGTTTACCTTCATAGCATTGTTATGCTTGTTTCAAATCGTATTGTCATGCGTTCTATTCGACTTGCGTTGTCATGCACTTTCAATTGCATTGTTATGCATATTGCTAATGATATTGTACCTGTTAAGTTTTCTTTCTCTTTCAGGCACGATATTGTATGTATAGTTCATTTGAAGCTGGTGCAACCAGACGAACCGCACAGGAATTGTATTCTCCACGTGAAACGTAGCGAGAATTACATAATCCTCTTACATCCTTTCTGCATTGTAATGTAGTCGGATTTGTGTTTGATTGCTTAAAACTGTTGCATGATATGCTTCGTTACAGCTTTCTTTGCATGATCATAAGTTATGTTCGGCTTCTTGCATTGTCAGTTGCATTTTGCCCCTGCCCTCGGGCGCATATCTTATCTGTAGCTTGTATGTTTATCTGAGTCTTCAGCCTTGTCAAAAATGGGTCATCTCTGGGCTTTGACACTCACTCCCGTCATTGTTATGACTTTCAAGTTCTGTCAAAGAGGGGCAACTGTAGACACCTCATTTTTGACCGTCCTCAAGACTTGGACGTCACCGCTTGAACACTTGGTGATCATCCATGTTCGTGTTTGTTTTGAGTTTCCGGAGGTCTTGGCTACGTGCCTTGCCTCATGATCTCTCGACTTGCTTGTTCTGTGCTGGGTTTTACACCAAGGACTTGTTTGTTTTTGCACCTGAGGGTAGAGAGTAGCTTGCTAGCTACCCCTGATACCCACCGACCATGGCTTGAGGCCACCAGCCGTGTTTTGAGGCTACCGGCCATTGGTGAAATAGTCCATTGGCCGGTCGGCATTTTGTGTGGCCGGCCGACCATCTGTTTGGCCGATGGCCTCCTTTTCTGGCCGGTACCACCTTTTTGCCTTTTTCAAGCATGGTGCATGCCAACTATGCCAGCTGGAATGCACAAACCCTGCCCCCGTGCACATCTGTGGTTGTTTTGCCCCTTTTGCACCCTTTTGGTCTAGCTTCTTGAGGAAGCTTGGACCTTTGTCTTAGTTTCCTCAAGAAGCTTGAACCCTGCCTCAACTTCCTCAGGAAGCCTTGGCCCCTTTGCCTTGGCTTCTTGAAGAAGCCTTGATCCTTTTAATTAGCTTCTCTTGGAAGCTTAGCACCTTTGATGGTCTATATAAGGAGACAAACCCTCTCCTTTGTGTTGGTTCAGCAAAATCAGACGTAGAACATATATATTCTGATACATACATCTTCTCTCTCTATATCTCCCTCTCTCTCTTCATTTGTGTGTGTTTGAGGGCCTACAAGGGTGATTTGTTCTTACTTTTGCACTAAAACACCTACTATTACACCATACTTCGATTTGGGAGGTCTTGAGGGTTTGTTCTTGGAGCTTTGGGTTGGTTTTGATCAGAAGAAGAGGGCTGAGCTTGCTGTTCTTGAAGTGTTCTTCAAGGGTAACACTATTTACTTTATATTCCCTAATCTTGCACTAGTCTTTAACCTATCTTGCATACTGATTTAAGCTTTGTGTATAACTAAAAAAAGCCTTGCATTTGCATGCTTAAGATCTTTCATTAAGGTCATTTCGGTGTTGGGGGTCGACCTCCCCCTCTTAGGCCTTGTTTGGACCTTTTTGTGCTCTCTTTGATAAGCTTTGGGGACTTTTGTGTATTGGCCTTCTCACCACTGAAATCCAGTGGATTTTTAGGGGTGAAGAAGGAGTTTTGAAGTCTTGCATAGGGGAGGGACACCCCTCTCCCTTGGTCTCTCTTTTGTTTACATTTTTGGCCCATAAGGGTAGCATGTATGATTATTTGTTCTTGGCTTCATTCCTGAGGTTTTTGGGTGTTATTGGGTCATATTATGCCTCTTTTTTGGTCGGATTAGTGACCCCTTCCATGCTTAATATACTTGCTTTGTATTCCTCTCTTTTGCCTAGAAGTGCATCATGTATTTAGTCTACCATGCTCTCATGTTTTGGCCTAACTTTGTGAAGTTCTTAGCCATGTCTTACCATGCTTGAGGTCTGTTGGAAATTGTTTTGGTCATATTTTCCGTGGTTAGGGTAGCCCCTTTGTATTTTGGCGTGTGAGCCTTGAGGGTGTGAGACATGAGCATGCTTTAGTCGGGTTATTTCAGTGATTTGGAATCACTTCTCATGCTATTTCAGTCCCGAATCCATGCTTGTATGCTTGCATTCATCATCCCTTTCATGCCTTGAAGGATTGTTCTTTTATGCCTAAAAATGAGTCATTGTGTATGATACCATGTTTAGGCATTTGAGGCTACCATATCAGTGGGTTTTGGGGTGTATTTTGATGCATAGAAACTCTGTTTTTGGTTGCTTAGTTCACACCATGAGTGCTTGGGGTAGGTGTTGAGCAATGCTCTCTTTTGTGGCCTTGAATCCCTTCCATTTTTGCATCCATTCCCTAGCATGTTTTGGCATCATTCTCGGCATGCTTTTCAGAGTTTAACATGAGTGTTTAATGTCCATGTATATCACCTTTGAGTGTTCTTGAGAGTAGCCCTCCATGCTTGGGTGATGGGCCTTGGTGTGTGCACACTTGCATGCATAATTTGTCTCCTTTTGCATCATCTTTCGGCCACTGTTTTGGGGTGTGGCTGAGGCCTCCCATTTCTGTTTAGGTCCCTCCTTGTGTATAGTTGCATGTTTGACATATTGCCTCTAATTACATGCTTACATTATACCATGCTTACATCACATGTTAGGTTGTATCGCATTGTAGCATTGCATACTTGGCACATTACATTCTTGCATGATAGGTCACCTTGCATTTGACATGCCTTGTAACTTAGCCTCATGTTGCATATTTGAGCCACGTTGCATTTTTGAGCCATGTTTGTATACATGCATTGCATGGTTTGTTTTGGGGTGTCAAACCAAGCATGAGGGGTGAGGTGCGTTCGTACTCAAAGTGACAAAACACGCCTTAACCCTCGGTCGCCAATGCCCTTGACCCCAACATGATAGGGCATAAGGCATTCATCTCTTTTATGCATGCATTTACATTAAGTTGTAAACTTGGTGTCTTAGGCCATCATGCATCGAAATGCGTGATTGGTGGCCCGAGTATCGAGGGTCACACTCCCATGAGTCCATAGCATGATTGGGAGAGTGGCCATGTATACATTGCTTTGAATTTCCTTGCCATGCACTGTCTGCCCTTTGCTGTTGTCAAAAACAGGTTTCTGCAGGAAGAAATGGCCGGCCGGCCACATACAGTGCCGACCGACCATCAATGTCCGGCCGGTGGTGTAACTTTTGGCCGATAAGCCCATCCCCATGGCTGGTGAACTTGAATTGTGGCCGGTGACACCCCAGAGCACTTAGAGGGTGATTCAAAATGGGTCTGGGGACTTTCAGAATTTTCAGAGGAGTAAGGCAGTGTAAACAGAGGCAACGGTGGCATGGCACGGGTTTCTAGGCAGGGCGAGTCAAGCATGCATCATCTACGCATTCCGAGGCAAGGCTGCGGCCACCTTCCTTCTGCATTTAATTCGTTAATCAATTAGAAGTTCTGTAATATTTAATTTAGTAGTATTCATTTTGTTGTGTAATATTTATTCGGACCCTCCGAGCGAGGGCAATTGTGTAATAAGTGTGCGTGAGTGTGTGTATGTCTTCCAACCCCACATCTTTCTTCCCTTTTATTTACTAGCTTTCGATGGTTAGTTTAGGGCATGTTTCAATTATCATACTCATGATAACATGTTTGCATACATTCATTCGTTTTGCATGCACCGGGCTCGGCGCATCATACTAACTGCATTTGTATTTCAATCCCAAATTGAATACGTGTTAGCTGTAGCATTTCACATGTCATTTTAGAATAGCCGAGCCTATTGTAGTTGCATTCTTGCATGTGTTACATTAGGCATTTCTGTATAATTAGGACCATGCATGGATTTTTAACATAGCTTTTGTTTTGGCTTGGAGTACTCTGTAAGTCTTTTCGCTTTAGCATCCTTGCATGCATGTGAGTGTTGCCATGACAGCATGCTTACCATGAGGCTATTTGCTTATATGATATAACTGCTTGAATGTCTGTGGGTGGAGGTTGAATTACCTGAATTGGAATAATGCATTAAAACTGTGAGTTTTAAGCCCACTAGATAGTGGTAAAACCATGTTTTCTAAGCCCACTCGAAGGTGGCAAAATCTGCATTTTAGCCTACTTACGAGTAGCAGACCGTTTTCAAAACAAACATGAAATGTTTTGTTCTAATTCAGGCGATCCAGTCTATACTTGTGTGCTGTGCGCATCACATAGTAAATCTAGGCTAATAACCGGAATAAGAGCTCATAATATTTTCAAAACAAGATATCGTGGTTAGTAGAGGCCGATCTTCGTATCAGGCGAGCGGGGGTGCTCATAGCTAACCTTTCCCAATCGTACCCAAGTTCCCGAGCCGAGGAAACTTTGGTGATGACGGACACGTGGCCTTAGGCAAACGAGTCAGAGTTTCCTAAATTCTCCCAAAATAAAATATTTAGGTGGCGACTCTGTATCTGGCAAAGCAGTCCATATTTGGCACTTCTTTTCTAAAAATCTATTTTCTCGAAACGATTTGCCGGATTTGGACTCTTTGGTTCAGATTAAGAACCGTGACTGAAATGGATTCTGAATTGTAGAGTGGGGCCCACGGACGCGTCCACAGAATGATGCATGTTCGAGTTGCCTTGTGTGGAAATCCATTGCGATGCCTCGATTCGCCTTTGTTTACACTTAATCCTGGAATATTGTGCGAAGCTCCAGAAGGCTGTTGATTTCTGATTTGCTGCAACAGAGAGCAAGAAAGGGGCATGGCAAAGTATTTTCACATATATATGCATGACTACTCTTTAGGGAGTGTAGTCCTCGATCCTCGTGCCACCAATCACGCATCTCGATGCATGATGGCCGAGGAGTCAAATTGCACGACTCGATGTGAAATGAATGCACATGAAAACACAACAAGACCTAAACTCCATCATGGGTAATCCGGAGTGTCGGCGACCGGGAATTGGGACACGTTCCGTCACTCGGAGTATGAAACGTCCCTCGTTTCACATGCTTAGGCTAACTCCTATCCCAAACACGATGCAAATGAGATGGCATACACAATATGACTAACATACAACCTAGCATACGCAATACTATGAAATGACATACACAATGCTCCATGTAACATGGCACACACGATGTTCTAACATGCAACCTAGCATACGCAATGCTATGAACTGAAATGGCATACACAATGCATGATGGACTTACACCAACATGAGTGGACCTCAGCCACACTCATATCAGTGGCCATTAGATGAAAATGAGACAACCGAAATACGTGCACATATACACGAATACCAAGGATCGAACCAAAGGCATCAAATGCCACTCTACCAAATCATGGCAAGGGATGAAAGATGGCATACAAACATGCAATTTCCAGCACTAAAATATGATGCGCAGTGGTCCCGAATCATGGAAATATAGCACCCAATGCATGAAAGAGGCCCCGAAACTCAAAACTAGACAAATGCATTGAACCACAAGTATGCAGAGCAAGCATTATTTGGCCATGAGGCATGAAAACAGAGCCAAGGCAGTCCAAAATAAGCACAACATCAGCTCCAAGCATGGCCCAAAAGTGCTAACATGAAGGGCTAAAACAACATGCAACCTAGGCTAGTAAGCATGGTTTACATGGCATGTATATGAAGCATAAGAGAGGTCACCAAACCAGCCCAAAATAGTAACATGGCATGTCAAATAAACCCCAAATAACCACTGAAATGCATCCAATGCATGCAAAAATGATGAGCTCCTTTGGAGAGCCTTGCAAGGGATTACTCAACACATACAACAAGAACACTTAACATGGAAAAACCAACTCTGGAAATTAATTATGACAGCCCTAAAACTCACCAAAAAGATCTTGAAATGGGTCAAGGAAGCATGCAATGAAAGGTCCTCTTAAAAGGCCTTGAGGAGGATTGTTCCACACATGCATGAGGGACACAAACTATGGTCAAAGAGGCTCCGGACAGAGCTAAGGCAGACCTTGAAACTCACCAAATTGGGCCTAAAAATGACTTCACAACATGCAAGTAAGGGGCCCTTTGGAAGGCCAAAAGGGCCAACAAATAAGACAAGGAGAGAGGGGGTCACCCCCCTTTGATTTTAGCTCTCAAAAACACATCTAAGCCACTGGATTTCAGTGGCTAAGAGGCCAAACCAAGGCCAATACTAATGCTCTAATGCATAGCCCTAATCATGAGGAAATGAAGCATGCCAAGAGGAAGATGACCCCAAACAGAAAAATGCCCTTAATCAAACTTCAAGAGCGGCTCAAAATAAGACTTTTTTTAGTTCATGGAAAATCTCAAAAATGCTTGCAAGTAAGGCTAAGATATCATGCAAAATAAGCCCTAAAAGAGAGATGGAGAATAAAAGGATGTAGGAGACCTCAAATAGAAAAGTATCCTTAATCAAACTTCAAGAGGAGCTCAAAATAAGACACGTTATAGTTTATAACAAAACCTAGAAATGCTTGAAAATAAGGCTAAGCTATGAAGCAAGATAATGCAAAAATGGGAGAAATGAGGACTTACCCTTGTAACACAGCAATACAGCAACTTCTGGACCAAGAAGGTGAGCCTTCAACCTCTGAAAAACACCTCCAAGATGATTGAATGGATGGTGGAGGTGTTGTGCTAAGGGTTAGTGTGCAAATGGCCAAGAATATTAGGGTTTAAAGCTTGGATGAGAGAGATATGGAGAGTGGAGTGTATATATGTTGGCTGGTTTTTCTAACCCTTGCAAATGGAGATGGAGGCTTGGTTTTATAGAGGAGAAGAGCTAAGGCTTCTTGGAGAAGCCTCAAGAGAGGGTCAAAACTTCTCAAAGAAGCTTAACCAAAAGGGTCAAGCTTCTTGAGGAAGCTAGACCAAAAGGGTCAAGCTTCCTCAAGAAGCTTGACAAAAGAGTCAAGCTTCCCTAAGAAGCTAAGCAAGAGGGTCAAAACCAACTTAAGAAGACCAAACAAAGGGCTAAAATCTCGGACAGTGGGTCAAGTGCTACACAGCTGGCACAACTGTATTGCACTTGAGAAGGCCAAAAAGCAGAAGGCTGGCCGACCAGCCAAGGTGGTCGGCCGACCACTTCCCCTGGTCGGTCGACCAGGGTTCAAAAGGGTCGAGGTGAATTTCTGGTCAGCCATACCAGAAAGGTGGCATCCTAGATGAGTAGAATACAACTGCATGGTGAAAAACCAAAAAAAGTGACCCAATGGAGGGAAAAACTAGCTTTCTAGCAAGGTTCAAAAGGGTCAGGAAGAAAAGCTGGTCGGCCTACCCATATTGTTGGCCTCCCAAGTGAGTACAACACAATGCTTGTATGAGAGACCAGAAATTAAGGTCCAAAAGTGAGAAAAACCAGCTTTCTGTCAAGAAAACCGACTGGAGGAGAGAGAAAATGTTTTTCAATAGAATTTCTGGTCTCCCACTATACTACTACTTTCCAAATAATGAAAATAGGGTCCATGCCAAAAATGAACCTTAACCGATGCAAAACGAGGGTTCGGGGGCCAAAACGCGCGGCCTAGGGCCCCGAAAACAGGTTGTTAGGCACCGAAGGTGGCGAACGACCACGAAGGTGGTCTCTCGGGCCACAGTGTCCCTTTATAGAGAGGAAACAAGGTGTGTGCCAAAAATCGGAGCAAACGGAGGTAGTTAAGCTGTCCCGAACCGAGGCGCACGGCCGATGGCTCCAAAAACTAGAAACTGGTCTCCAAATGGGACAAATGGCCTACGACCACGAAACGTAGCCTACAACCGCTGAGAGATGGTCTACGAGATCTCTCCCTCCCTTCGGGAAAAGAAAACAGAAAAAACAGGACCTGGTTCGCAAACCGAAGCAAAGCACAAAAGAGCCCCGAAGTCTAGAGGCAAGGCTCGCAGCCGAGACTCTGAAACCTCAGAATGAGCACCACATGCACCATCACCGAGCACTCAATCGGTGACGTCTGAGCCTTAAGATCGGTCAAAAATGGGGTGTCTACAGCAGTTGCTTGTAGCGACAGCTAAAGACGGTAACCAAGGTTTGTTTAGTTTTTTGATGTGAGGTTTTACAATTGTTTACTTTTTGTGTTTTAGTTGTGACTGTTAACATTGGTTTTATTTTTAGGATTGCTTTCAGTGGCCTTTGCAATTGTTGATTCGAAGAGTGAATCGAATTGGTCATGGTTTCTACATGAACTATCAAAAGTAATTGTTGATGATAGATGCATGACATTTGTATCTGATCATAATCTAGGGCTTTTGGAAGTAATGCCAAAGGCATTCCCATCAGCATATCATGGATGGTGTTTACAACACCTAAAGAATAATTTTAGGGACAAGTTGAAGGGTATAGAGAATGGTTTCGAGGAACACTTAATAGGGAAGTTGGGTAATTGTGCATATGAATCTATTGTGACGGGTTTTCATGCATTACTAAAAGAGTTGAAGAGTGAGGGGGGAGGGGAGGGAAGCAACGAGCATATAACTTCTTGTCAGGTTGAAACCTGAACATTGGGCAAATGCTTACTTTAGGTAAAGTGTGTAAACTTGTGTATTTCATGGAATATAATGATGGTTATATGTACATTATTTATATTTTTCTGTTGTTATAACAATGTGAAATGTCACATATGGTGTTAAAATGTGACAATTTTTGCTATTTTGTGTTAGTGGACATCGATATGGTGAGATGACATCCGATGTTGTTGAATCATTCAACAATTGGATCAAAGAAGCACGAAATCTTCCAATAACAAAATTGGTTGATACTGTCCGAACTTAAACAATGTGTCAAATGTCAGAGCAGAGGGAGATTGTAAACAAGTGGAATGGAATTATGTGCCCTACCTTTGAGACTAACCTCCAAGATTCATTCAATACTAGTAGGTCATGGAATGTGAGTAAAGCTAATGATGATGTGTTCAAGGTGCATTCATTTCCATCAGTTATAGTTGATATTGGACGCCGTGTTTGTTCTTGCTATCGGTGGCAAGTAAATGGATTTCCTTGTGAACATGTTGTTGCGGCTATCCAAAGGAGTGCATATAATCTTAATGATTGTGTTAAAAAATGTTTTCATGTAGAGAATTATCGGGAAGCTTATGCAGCGGCTATTTTCCCAATACCATTTGTGGAGAAACCAGCTTTTTCCTCTAGCGATTTCATCATATTATGTCCAATTGTAAAACGGCCAGTTGGTAAGCCGAGAAAGAGTAAAATACCATATCGAGGGGAAAAAGTAAGTCAAATCAGGTGTGGCAGATGTGGAAAGATGGCAAGCACAATCGAAAGTCGTGTAAAGAGCCAATACAGAGTTATATTGGTTGATGTGTTGGTGAACATTGTGAATTCATATTCAGTTTTGAACATTTACAATGCTTTTTTTGTTTTAGATAAATAAGATACCATTGTGAACGTTACATACATTTGAATTGGATACACATTTTATTAGTTAATGCGTTGGTGTACTTGTTTTGTATTTTGATACAATTTTTCAATAAGAAATGATTCATTCATTCTATGCAATTTGTCATTTTGTAGTTTTTTTTTTTTTTCATTTTGTTTATTTATGAAATAGTTTGTTTGTCAATTTTAGCAAAATTTAATGTTATCTTGTTATATACACAATATGTGTTGATGGGTGGAATATGATATATGTTTTTTAACAGATTTGAGGCGTGGTCTATGTAAAAAGATGGGCAGCCACAAATAAAGTTGTGTAAAGATCAAATATAGAGTTCTATCGGTTCATGTGTTGGATATCGTTGTGAATATTATGTTGACTTGTGAATATTTATAATGCACAATTTTTTTTAGATAAATAACATATTGTTGTGAATGTTACATACATTTGCATTAATAAACAATTTAGTAGTTCATACGCTAGTGTACTTATTGGTGCAAGCTTCTTAATGTGAATTTTCATATTTTGATACAATTTGTCAATAAAAAGGTGATTTGTTCTATGTAATTTGTAATTTTGTAATTTCTTTACATTTTCTTTGTTTGTTTGAAATAGTTTGTTTTGATTTTTTGCAAAATAAAATGTAGAAAAGTTACATATATCTCCAATAGGTAACTTTCACATTGTATTATACTTAACAAACACATATAATGACTAACAATACTCATACACCATGAAGAACATTCATATTAACACTGCATTTCTTGGTAGACAAAATGTATACAGCTATTCATATCAACAACTTTGTGGAATCATTGTTTACTAACTGACAATACCCAAGTTCACATGTTAGTGACTGGTATATCATATACAAAACATATTATACTTGGACAAAACTTGATGTTAACATTGTGTCATCAATATATCAAAAGAAAATGGTGGGATGTGAAAATATGAAGTTTAGTTCTCAGATGCATCCTCTTTGGTGTCAACAACAAAAATTTCATGATTCGTTTTTTCAGGATCATTCAGGAATGCTTCGACTACCACAGCTCTCATAGCAAACCAAGCTTCCTTGTCCAGCACATGTTCAATCGGTTCATGATGAGCATGTTGCCTCATTATGTAGCAAAGTGCAACTCCACAATTAAGACTACAGGGGAAAAAAAAAAAAAAAAGAATCAATACATTCTTATGTTCACATTGGTTGTAGGTGTTATGTCAATGAGAGAATTAATTGTAAATACTCACGAACTTGGATCTTGTTGAGGGCATGCAGCAACTGATTGCAATGGCTTGACATAGTCTGAGGGTGTTAATGTATCTGTCATATTCGATGTGTAAAGCAATTTCTGAATATGTGATTAGATATATGTTTTCTGTGAGTGTGAATATAATTAGATGTGTAGAATAGATAATATTTTAATTGCGTTGATGTGTAACTCAACATGCACATTTTTTCATATTATAGAATGAAATATTGAAATTATCACTATGCTTGCTTGAGCTAGGTGTATATCTTCAAAACCATCTCTGGGCCTCATTGAATTGTAGTGCTTCCACACTCCATCATCCATTTTGCTCACTACTATGGTCCAATGATACTTAAAGTTGAGTGGAAAGTGCAAATATCGGTACTGATTTGCATGTTTGATGTGAGGATCAATGAATTTGGTTTGTAGTTCTGCGTTTTCATGTTTAATCATGCTCTGTAAACATTAACAGCACTTTGTAAGTAATGAGTTTTATAAATAAGGGATCAAACTTGTTTTTAATTCAGGATAAAAAAATAAAATAACAAATTATACCAAACACAAGCTATTGAAAAAGAATGATTTGTCAAATTGTTGTAAATCTGTCATCATTGATTCCTGCTTACCTCTTAAAATTTCCACATATGCATCTATGACCTGCATATATTTAATGTTAATGTGATTATGATGCGAATGTTAATATATATAACCTTTAATGCACGATATACAAAGCACTATACATTGTTTGTTATGGATTTGTCTTGTATTATTGACTCAAGATCGTCATAGAAAACATAAGTCTCCTTGGTGGTTCCACGCCAAATAGTTAACATACATTTAGAATTTAGATATAATAAGACAAGGATGGTATGTAAAGACATAGAAGTCGTTTGAAATATGCTTACCCGTAACCTCCATTTTTATGCATATTCGTTAGCTTTTGCTTGTCTTGTTCAAATATGATCTTCCAAACCTCATATTTGTTGGTCAACCTAAACTTATTATGCTTAGGATGCTTAAAGTCTCGAAGCTTGTGCAAATAGGCTTTAAAATCTAGATCTACAACTTCACATTGCTTCTCACTGTCATTTTGTTCCAAATTTTCCAACTTTCTTTTCTGTTTGTCACCCTTTTTGTCTTGATATTCAAAATCAAGCAACTTCAATTCTTTTCTTTTTTTTTTTTTTTGATTTTGATGCACTTCACCAAAAGATGTCGGAGTTTTTTGGGTCTTCTTCTTCAAATTTTGCTTCAGTTCCACATCCATAGTCTCCTGGTTTATCTATTATGTGACAACATGTACTGCATCATCATCAATTTTATCTTCTAGCATAGTTTTCTCAAGTTGGAGTATAGTCATCTCAATTTGGATGTCAATTATGGAGTTGCTTTGCCTTTCTATCTCAGCATTCTTATTATCAATTGTAAGTTTAATAGAGGACAACTCACTTTGAGCTGTTGGATTCTCCTTCTGGTTTGATATTACTGTTTCCAGCTCCAAGATGATTTTGTCTTTCATGTCATTTGCTGCCTGTAGATTCTGGTTCTCAATTTGTAGCATCTCGATGAGGTCCAATGCTTTCTGATGGTTGGCAACCATTTTCTCTATAATATTGTCCTGAGCAACCTTTGATACAATACAACAAGTTGGGTCTTGAATAAATTTTTTTTTTTTGTCTCCAAAGAGCTAATTTCGTCACTATAGATATTTGTGAAGAAATATTTTCCTCACCGGTTTTATCATTAAATGTTTGTCACTAAAAAGCGCCGTGAGGAAAAATAATTTTGTCACCAATGAAATTACTTCAGTGACAAAAATTTTTGTCATCAATAAAATAACATTTTGTCACAAAAAATCCTCATTTTCATCACCAAATAGTTATTAAGTACCATTTTTATAACTTTAGTTGACGAATAAATTTGTCACACATGTTGATCATTGATAACAAAATAATTTCGTCACAGTAAGATGTAAAGTTGACGAAATTGTTCGTCTCCAAAATCCATACATAGGTGACGAAATATATTTCGTAATAAAAATATATATACATGACGAAATTTTTAGTCACCAAATAACAAAACCAATGAAAACTTTCATATATCAGCTGCAATAAATTTTGTCACAAAAAATATTTATTAGAAACAAATAATCACTTTGACATAATAACAAGTACAATGACGAAAAAAATTCGTCACTAAACTTGTTTCATATTTTATATTTCAATTTAAAATATTATTTCACACAAACATCTCTGCTCATATTCCAGTAGCCTTTTAAATGTAGTAAGAAATCTACTAGCTATTATATACCACTCCACAAAAAAATTCACTAAATAATTTATATTATAAATCAAAATATATCCATCAAACAAATTTAATAATAATCCATTAAGTATAACAAAAAAATTATCAAAGCAAATCCCAAAATGAACTAACGTGGAGTCCCCCTCCCCGCCCCGCCCCCCCCCCAAAAAAAAAATTAACACTTGATCTTGATTTGCAAGTATGCTTCCAAACATCATCAAAAACCAATCTACAAAGAAAATAAACAAGAAAAACATTAACATATTATCAATTACATTGTATAGACCTTTCTATCCATGTCAATACAAATTGTATACACAATTAGTCTAGCTTAACAACCAAAAGTTCCTTTGTACATGGTGAGCTCCTATTAATCACATCACTAACTTAGAGCAACTCCAATACTGCCTAGCAAAAATAAACAAAAAAATAAACACATAGTTTTGTCTCTACTTTGGTTAGTGTGTATTTTAACAAGGATCATATGACAAAATTAATACCAATTAACAACACAATAACAAAATTTCATTCCAAATTAATGTGAATATAATGACAATCAACATCCTGATGCATGGGAACTACCAAAACATAATGACAATCAATAAAGAACCATGTTTAATTTTGTGTGCATAATATATATCAACATTAAATATAAGGGTATAAGAGTCTAAGAAAATAGTGTAAATCAAGAAAAATGACCTTATGAAATAAAAGTATAAATACACGGGACTAAGTGGGTTATAAATTTTCTTCATAGACTTCTTGGGTTAGAACACTCCTAAATAGGATTTATCAATAAAAATTCCCTAAAAGATTTATCAATTTTACATAATTTTAACTTTAGTGGGTAGAAATAATTTTTTTAAATTTAAAAATATTTTTTTGACATTTATTTTTGTCAAATTAGTTTATATTTTATCAAATTGACAATTTTGCCATTGAAATTGAGCAATGGTATCTTCAATTGTCCTCATTTGGAACAAGATTCAAAATTTAGGGTCAAATGTATTACAATTGAAAAGTAAGGGATCAAAGTGACACAAGACCCAAACTATAGGGACCGTTAGTGTAATTCGCCCCTTAAACAATTTCAAAAAACAAATCAAATAAATCCAACAAATAGGGTAAATCACTTTACCAATGATTTTCTATAGGGGTAGAGTGGGATTTGTAAATAGATAGACTTATACATGCACAAGGCCAAAAGAAATGCACTGAGACTACCACTCATTTCTGGTCTTTAAGCATTTCACACTAATAGGACAAAAGCAGCAGCAAAAACATGATAAGTAGAAGCAGTGAAGTGCTTCCTATTAAACTATACAAGCTACAAGGTAATACAGGTAGAAAACTTGTTACCTTTCCATCATCTGTTACACAATTGTAAAATTTGTGCTTTGGATATTCAGGATCTCTCCAACATAAAATATCTACAGATTGATTAGTACCCAAGAAATGATAGTTGTCACAACCCAAACCCGCCCCTATGGGTTTAGCACCGTAACTGGCCAGTAATCCGTGATTACCGAAGGCCTGCTTAACAGTAAAGACAGTAATACAGAGTACAGGGGCTGGCGGAAGCCAAAACAGTAATAAAATATGTCCAATGAGTTGTGACAGTCTATATGCAAAAAGACTTATCATACATATACACATTCAGAACCAAACAGTATATACATACATATACAATCACTCAGGTTAGGGACCAAATCCCAACCATAATAGTATAGTACAAGTCTATACAATCTATACAAAACAGAGACAGAAAGGGGGGGATCTAAAACACCCTGAAGCAGCCTTGGCTTGGACACACATGGAACCTCGCAGTTAGGCACGTTGGTTGGCTTGACAAAAAGGGAGTTTAACCCAACGCTCCTAGCTCCGCTCCGGTACCTGGACACCTACATATATATATATATATATATATATATATAAACAGTAAGTTAAAGCCCAGTGAATAACATATGCGTAAAGAGGTTAAGAATGAATGTTCTTTCAGTATTTAAAACAGTCATTTGAACAGTATATAAGTTATTCGATCATAGCAGTCATAAGTGGTACATCCAATAGCAAACGGTACAGTAGGTCTTAATAGACCGAACAGTCAGTTGATGGCCATCATATCAGTAAATAGTAGTGGTTCCAAACATGGGAACCGACAGAGATCTCTGTGACAGTAGCAGTACAGTACAATAACAATGAATTGTTATGGATGCCACGAATACAGTTCGCAATTAGGACAAGCATTCATTCAGTAAGAAATATCATTTCAGAAAGCAGTACAATAGATCATTCAGAAAATATTCGTGATTGAATATATCTTTACAACATTGTTACTCACAGAGTTCTGGGCTACAGATAGGCTAGTGAGCGTCCTCGGATGCCAACCCTACACAGTTACAGGATGAACACACACTAAGTTGCACGTTTGGGAAACAATAACTTAGTCCCTATCTTGACTCGGTGTGGTTCTATAGCATTATCCTCATTAAGATGCCTTAAACTAGGCCTAGGAATGCCTAGGATGGAATGAGGATGAAAAGATACACTTTAAAACACTTTTCAAAATTTTCAGAAAACAGGGGTCTTGCTCGAGTGTGGCTTTCTATGCTCGAGCGGACATGCAGACAAAGGAGCTCCGCTCGAGCGTGAATTTCCTCGCTCAAGCGGACTGCAAAAGTACTGGATGCATGAAATTCACGCTCGACGGGCGCTCGACCCCCACTCGAGCGTGAGACACAAGTCCTCGCTCGAGCGTGCATTCCCTCGCTCGAGCGGACTGTAAACATATGCAAAGTACTGGATACACGCATTTCACGCTCGAGCGCTACTTTTCTCGCTTGAGCGGACTGCATGATCTCAAAGTGTATGCTTGAGCATGGAGTTCCTCACTCGAGCGTAGATCCAAAATCTGGAATTTCCAGATTTGTCTCCAAGCATGAAACTCAACATTTAAAGCATCAAATTCGATCCTCTGGGGCTAATTTTCTGGAAAACACTTTAAAACTCATAATACGACATGTTTCAAAGATCAATTTGCAAAATCAAAGCCCAAAGGTAAGTCAATTGAACACCATTTCAACAATAACTTCAAGAACATAAAGTGAATGAACATGCATGTGTTCAATTGAAACCAAAGTTTCCAATACATGATCAAATAATTCAATCCTTCCAAAAACATGATGAATTCATGAACTATAAACAAAATATGAACATGCATGTGGTAAATTTCATGGAAAGACCTCAAAACTCAAGAATGTGCACATGCATGCAAGATTTAAGCCTTAATTCAACATTTTAAACCAAAACTTGACTCTAAACTCCAATTCACCAAGAACCATGCAAGAAGTAACTTAAATTCATAATGGAGAAGATGAATTCTCTACCTTAGGTCCTCAATTCAAAGGTAGAAGCTCAAATATGCAATGGATTCTTCAAATCTTCTAAGTCTCCATGCAAACCTTGTTGAAAACAATTCTCTCCTAAGTCTCTCTCTCTCTAGTCGGTTTTGGACTCAAGAAAAGGCTGAAGAAATGTGATGCCAAGCCTAGGTGAATCAAGACTAATAGATGGCCTAGCATTAACCACTAATGGCAATTTGGTAAATAACTCAAATTGTTGTAATACAACTTTTTAATCTAATTTAATCATAGCAAATCAAATTTCAATTAAACATGCCATAAAATCACATAAATTCTAATTAGCATAAAACGCTAATCAATTTCAGATTCGGCCGCCGATAAGGCCTTCAATTTGCAGTTTAACATAAAACATGAACAGATCATTTAGCAGTCAAACAGATAGATTGTAATTAAACTAATATACTCAATCAATCAGTTCAGAATTTCGGTCAATCAGTCACCTAACATGCCTAATCATAGATTAGCACTGATCAGTGGTGAGGGTTGTCATAATCCCCCCTCCTTACAAAGAGTTTGGTCCTCCAAACTCGAATTGCCTTCATTTTGAAAGAATACTAGATTCAGTGGAAATAGTTCAGGATATCTCTTGATCATATCGTCTTCCCTTTCCCAAGTGGTATAAACGCCACCATGGTTTTGCCAGTCAACTTTCACTAAGGGAATCTCTTTGTTCCTCAACTTCTTGATCCGTCTGTTTACAATCTGAATAGGCCGTTCTTCATAAGTGTAGTCGTCACTTAGCACTACAAGGGTAGGCTCAATCACATTGAAGGGATCCCGGAGGTAATCCCTCAACATTGAAATATGGAACACGTTATGCATATGCTCCATTTCAGGAGGAAATGCTACTTGATACGCCACCGGATTGATTTTCTCAATAATCTCGTATGGTCCGACATATCTCGACGCTAACTTACCCTTGACTCCAAAACGAGTCTGGCCTTTCATTGGTGTCACTTTAACAAAAACGTGATCACCTACTTCATATTCTCTGCCTCACCTTCGGACATCCGCATAACTTTTCTGTCGGCTTTGTGTAGTTTTTAATCTCTGTTGAATCAGTTTCACATTTTCTGTGGTTTCCTGTACAATCTCGGGCCCAAGCAAAGGCCCATCTCCAACTTCTGCCCAGCAAATTAGAGATCGATATTTCCTGCCATACAAGGCTTCGAAAGGCGCCATACCAATGCTTGAATGAAAACTATTGTTGTAGGCAAATTTAGCCAACGGTAAGTGGCTTTCCCAATTTCCTTGAAAATCATGGACACACATTCTCAGTAAATCCTCCAGAGTCTGGATGGTTGTTTTTGACTGGCCATCTATCTGAGGATGGTATGCACTACTCAGTCTCAGTTCAGTACCCAATGTTGTCTGTAGGCTTTGCTAGAATCTCGACGTAAACTTCGAGTCCCCATCAGAAACAATGGACACAGGCACTCCATGATATCTAACAATCTCATCAATATAGATTATAACCAATTTGTCCGCATTATAAATTGTTTTGACAGGTAAGAAATGAGCAGATTTAGTCAGTCTATCAACAATAACCCAAATTGAGTCCATACCTTTACTGGAGTGAGGTAAACCAACAATGAAATCCATGGTGATATGTTCTCATTTCCACTCCAGTATCGGTATGAGTTGCAGTAAGCCTACTGGTCGTTGATGTTCGGCTTTAACTTGTTGGAAATAAAGATATTTCGACACAAAGTCAGCAATCTCTTTCTTCATTCCCAGCCACCAGAAATTCAGTTTCAAATCTTGATACATTTTCGTATTTCCTGGATGGATAGACAGTTTCGAATTGTGGCCCTCTTGCAGAATTCTTCTTTTTAGTTCAGAATCACTCGATACACATAACTTTCCCTGAAATTTCAGTAAATTGTTCTCAAATTTGAAACCCGGCCTCAGTTTAGATTCTCGTTCATCGATGATCTTCTTCAAGAAGTCATCCTGTTGCTGTTTTTCTTTAATCTCTTCAATAAGTGCCGGTTGAGCAAAAATAGCGGCTAAGGTTCCACCTTGTTCACGTAAAACAATCTCAACCTCAAATTTTTCAAGGTCACATAGCAATTCTTTCTGCCCGGTGAGTAAACAGGCTAAATTTCTGATCGATTTCTGACTCAACGCATCGGCAACGGTATTAGCTTTCCCTGGGTGGTACAGAATTTGCAGATCGTAGTCTTTTATCAGTTCTAACCATCTCCGTTGCCTCATGTTTAGTGCTTTCTGTGTGAAGAAGTATTTCAAACTCTTGTGGTCTGTATACACCTCGCATGTTGCTCCATAAAGGTAGTGACGCCAGATTTTTAGTGCAAACACTACTGCAGCAAGTTCCAAATTATGGGTCAGGTAGTTCTTTTCATGTGGTCTTAGTTGTCGAGAAGCATACGCAATCACTTTACCATTCTGCATTAAAACACATCCCAAACCCTTATAAGAAGCATCACTAAATACAGTATAGCCATCCATACCTGAGGGTAGGGTAAGAATCGGTGCAGTCACAAGTTGAGTCTTTAACTCTTGAAATGCTGATTCTCTCTGATCGGTCCAGTCAAATGATGTCCCTTTTTGAGTCAATTGGGTCAGTGGTAAGGCAATTTTGGAGAAGTCTTTGACAAACCTTCTGTAATACCCGGCTAAGCCTAGAAAACTTCGGACTTCGGTAACATTCGTCGATCTAGGCCAATTCACTATTGCTTCAATTTTCTGCGAATCAACTGAAATTCTATCCTTACTGATTACACGCCCCAAGAACATAACATTGTTAAGCCAAAATTCACATTTTGTCAATTTAGCATACAGTTTCTGTTCTCTTAGGGTCTGTAGGGCAATTCTCAAATGATGTTCATGTTCTTCCATGCTTTTAGAATAAATCAAAATGTCATCTATGAAAACAACTATAAATTCATCAAGGTATGGTTTGAAAATTCTGTTCATAAGATCCATAAATGCAGCAGGTGCATTGGTAACTTCGAAAGGCATAACTAAGAATTCATAATGTCCGTACCTCGTTCGAAAGGTAGTCTTTTCAATGTCCCCTGTCTTGACTTTCAACTGGTGGTATCTAGATCTAAGGTCAATTTTGGAGAACACTTGGGCACCCTGTAACTGGTCAAATAAATCATCAATACGAGGCAATGGATATTTATTTTTCACTGTTACCTTGTTTAGTTCACGGTAGTCAATGCAAAGTCTCAGTGAGCCGTATTTCTTCTTTACAAATAAAACTGGAGTGCCCCATGGCGAAGTACTAGGCCCGATAAACTTCTTGTCTAGCAGTTCTTGCAGCTGAACCTTCAACTCTTTCAATTCAGTCGATGCCATTCTGTAAGGAGCTTTAGATACTGGCTGTGTACCCGGCATCACATCAATGGTGAACTCAATCTCCCTATCAATCAAATCCCCTAGAAAATCATCTGGAAAAACATCTGAGAATTCTCTGACTACAGGAATACTGTTCACATCAGTTTTAGCATCAATAGGTACAATCAATACACAACACAGATACCCTTTACACCCCTTTTTAATCAGTTTAAAAGCTTTCATGGATGAAATCAGATATGGGGGAGGTACTACACCAATTCCACTAAACACAAATTCAGGCAATCCAGGTAGACGGAAAACAACTTGTTTTGTTACACAGTCTATGGTAGCATGATATTTTGTTAACCAGTCCATTCCCAATATCACATCAAAATGATCAATATTCAATGGCAGTAAATCAATATACAAATGTGCATCTCTAACAATAATCTCACATGCAGGGTACATATAAGCACAAGTCATAGATCTCCCAACAGGTGAAGATACAACTAACAGATAGTTCATAGGTTCCAATGGTCTATTTAATTTTCGCGAAAAAGCATACGATACATATGAATGTGTAGACCCCGAATCAATCAGAACATATGCATTTTGAGCACAAACTGAGAGTATACCTCACACAACGGTCTCGGTATTCTGTACATCTCCCGGTACGAGTGCAAACACTCGGCCTTGCCTCATAGGCTCTTTTCCAGTAGCTTTGGGGTTGGGTTTCGGTGGAGCAGTTGATGCTGCGGTGCTGGTTGCAGCTTTACTACAGCCCTGAGGAGCAGAAGGGCAATCTTTGACCATGTGGCCCACCTTGCCACACTTGTAACAAGCACCTGAAATTTTATAGCAAAACCCTTTATGTTTCTTACCACATTAAGAATAGGGCGGTATGGAACCACTTCCCTGACTGGAACTGGTTATTGACCCCGTATTTTGCTTTTTATTCGATGAACTATTCCGGCCTTTCTTAAACTTGAAGCCTCGTCTCTTACCACGCCACTCGGTCGTTGGTGTTTCAGTCTGTTTCAGTGCCTCGATGTTCGACTCAACCATTATTGCTCGGTCAAGAACATCTACATACTTCAGTAGTTTCAGAACATTGATTCTGTCAAGGATTTCAACATTAAGGCCGCCTTCAAACTTCCTGGCCTTTTTGTGATCGGTATCCACCATGTGTGGTGTATATCTGGCGAGTTCAGTGAATTTCAATTCGTACTCTGCTACAGACATAGTGCCTTATTTCCGTTGTTCAAACTCAGTCACTTTTCTGTCCCTGACACACTGTGGAAAGTATTTCTCAAAGAAGGCTCCCTTAAACTGAGCCCAAGTCATAACAGTGTCGGTGTCATGGACAAGCATCCACCACCTTCTGGCCTCCTCTTGCAAAGTAAAAGTGGCCAATAGGACCTTGTGTTAAACAGTTGCATACTTAACATATTAACACATTAGCACATTCATTCATGTGATGCCAAGCCTAATAGATGGCCTAGCATTAACCACTAATAGCGATTTGGTAAATAACTCAAATTGATGTAATACAACTTTTTAATCTAATTCAATCATACCAAATCAAATTTCAATTAAACATGTCATAAAATCACATAAATTCTAATTAGCATAAAACACTAATCAATTTCAGCCGCCGATAAAGCCTTCAATTTGCATTTTAAAACATAAAACATGAACAGATCATTTAGCAGTCAAACAGATAGATTGCAATTAAACTAATACACTCAATCAATCAGTTCAGAATTTCGGTCAAGCAGTCACTTAACATGCTTAATCATAGATTAGCACTGATCAGTGGTGAGGGTTGTCACAATAGTACACCTCATGGTTCAAGTTGGCACTAGTCTCAGTCCCAGCATCCAAATTTTCACTCTCCTTACAAACAAAGACCAAAAAAATTATCATCATTACTATGATACAAATTCACAATTCCCCTAATATTTTTTATTTTGTGAATTCTATCTTCAAAGGCAATTTTACCAGTGCTATTCCAACCCAAATTGGCAATTTGAAAGGCATCATTGTACTTAACCTGTCAAATAACCTTCTTACTGGTCATATTCCTCCAATTTTAAAAAAATATAGTGAATGTAGAGCCTTTGGATCTATCCAGTAACCAGTTGTCTAGTGTAATCCCTCCAGAATTAACTTCCCTTAGGTTTCTCGAAGTATTGAATGTTAGCTACAATAACCTGTTAGGCATCATACCAAAAGGATTTCAATTTGACACCTTTGGCAATGACTGCTATATGGGTGATTTTGGCCTCTATGGATGTCTGCTATCAACAAGATGCTCTAAGAGGAGGATGGCCCAATCAACAATAGCGGCCAACAGAAGGGGGTGCTCAGACCTTTGTGGAGTTGTTTATTATTATTAATCCATGCCTTCAATTTCTTTTGAGACTGGTTGTGCACATCTTATAACAGAGTTACTGCTACATTTTAATTTTCAAAATATCACCAAAAAGGGAAAAAAAAATAAAAAAGAAAGGGCCATACCCCAGACTCATCATCTACTCAAATTTCTTCATATATTAGCTACAAAATTAAAACTACAAAATGTCCAAGTGAATATTACAAGCCATGGTTGTTGTTTTACTTACTTGGGAGCTGGGTATTGACTATAGAAAAAACCTTTGCTATCATGGGTCCAACTAGCACATAAAAACTTAACCTGCAGCAAAATGAACAAAAATAAAAGTGCACTTTTTACCAAATAAGATATGCATATATATAGACATAAATAAATAATAAAAAAAAAGATTTTTTTTTTCAAACTATGCAATATATTTTCTATCGATGGTCTTTTTCAATTCATATTAAAAGATTGATGAATGTTTTAGTACTCACCCGTGACACAGTATCAAGCTCGATTGTCTTATTTTCGACCTGCATAACTTTGATAGTGATCCAATCACTTCCACTTGAGCTAAGTCCATATGCTAAGTACTTGGCATCTTGGCTAATAGCACAAATTCTCATTGAAACCATTCCATCCTCGCTAAGTCCATTCAGATCAAACAAAACCTCTAATTCTCCATCCAAACTATCCTGAAATACAATTCAAGAAAGCAAAGAAAAGAAACAGGAATCAATGAATCTGTAAACCAAATTTTAGGCCTCTCATGAAATAAAATCTCACAATATTGTCCACATAGTTGTCAAAATAATGAATACTACTCAATTCAAATAAAATGAAGAGTAAAGATAAGATTGAAGTAATAAAAGATATGGCACTTTATTGTCCAAGATCGAAATAAATTTTGTAAGTTGTAGCTAATGTCTTCTGCATCAAATTTTGAAAATTTAACGTAATGATAAGAGAACTATCTGTTCGCAATGATAAAGACTATACATGGAAATAATAACTAACAAAAATTGCTTTTAAAAATAAAAAAGTAAAATAAACAACAAGACACTGATGTTTTCGATTCATCGTTAACTCTAAATATGTAACAGTGAAGTTATATTCATTTGTAATAATTGCATCAAAATTAGTAATAGGCAAGTTCACATCCACTAACAACCAAAAAAAAAAAAGGAAAAGAAAAAAGAAAAACTTAGAAATTGATTTTAAGTTTGTCAATTGTTTATTATATTTTTTGATGATATACATCAATAAAAGCCACAGATTGATCTCAAGGAAATGGAAGAATCTCTAGCATAGAAAAATATTTTTACTCATTGTAAATTTTGCACATCATCATTGGTAACTGAACTAATATGATTAGAACATTAATTAAGAACTCAAGTCAATTTTAACCTACTAAAACACAAACACTCACAGGTACAGAGATGCTTAAGACAAGAGAAGAACAAGTTAATGAAAGAAAATATTAACTAAATCAAACAAAATGAAACTTTCCTAGAAAAATCCAATCTTTCAACTCTTGAAGAAGATTGATTAAGTATGAAAAGTAAATAATATGTGGGTCTCAATCAATAAACAAACACTACACAAAAAGTACTAAACTGGTGTATATATATATAATAAAAAATTATACTATATGTATCAAACTTTACTCACTTAAAGAATTAAATCCAACCCAGTACCCAAACATTAACAATCAAATGAATCACATAATGCCATGTGTTGGGGTTCTGAATTCAAGTTCAATTCTTCTGAAGAATGTTGTAAGGCTTGTAAGGTCATGTGTACTGGGAATCATGGGCCTTGTTTGTGTGATTCTTGGTTGTGGGAATCGGGAGGCTTGTGGGAAGCAATTCGATAAGGTGAGTTACAATTTGACGCTAGCTTTCACAGATTTTTTAATGATTTGATTGAATTTGATCATTTGGTGTGTTATTGTGGGTATTCGGTTCGAATTGGTTTTTTTTATTCTAAATTGTTTTGTGGCTTTTTATTCTGTTTGATTGAATTTGATCAGATTTTTCTACCCTAAACTAGCCATTGTGGTAGTTTATCAAACACCTAGCAAACCCATAATCAAAAGCATGAGACTTTACTGTGTGTAGAATCACCAACAATTCATTCACTTCAATGATTATGTTAGGTAGAATATGAATATCATAATCAGAATACAGAACATGTTAATCATTCTATTTTCTATAATTTTTCCCCAAATTAAAATCGTTCAAGTTGTTCATGGAACCCTTTAAAGTAGAGAAGTTTTAAAGATGTTAGAAGTAACGAATGGAATGACTTTAATCTCATTTTAATAATGAATTCCATTTACGTAAACACGTTCGAAGACAGATTTTGGGTAGAGAATGAGAAACCCAGAGACCTGAAGAGAGAGAAAGAGGGGTAGAGAAAGAGAAACAAAGACAACAAATTGACCTGGAACTCATGGTGGTGCTGTAGCTTCACTACAAGAAAATACATAATTGGCGACCACTTTTGCCGACTAAAAATATTTTGGTTGCCAAAAGTTATGGAATTGGCGACCAAAATTTATGTTAGTCGGTAAAAGTACAATATTTACCTACTAAATTTTTTTAGTCGGGGTATATTAATTTTTGGCGACTAAAAAAAAATTTAGTCGCTAAAAATCTCACAATTGGCGACTAAAAAAATATTTTTGTCGCTAAATTTGCAGCTTTGGCAACTAAAATAATTTAGTCGCTAAAATAAAAATAAAAAATTATTTTTTATCTTTCGCGACCAAAAGTTTGGTCGGCAAAACCTTAATTTCAGCGACTAAAAATTATTTTGGTCGCGGTATATATAGTTTTGCCCACTAAAATATTTTTCGTCGCTGAAAGAAAAATAAAAAATTATTTTTTATCTTTCGCGACCAAAAGTTTGGTCGGCAAAACCTTAATTTCAGTGACTAAAAATTTGTTTGATTGCGGTATATATAGTTTTGGCAACAAAAATATTTTCGTCGCTGAAAGAAAAATAAAAAATTATTTTTTATCTTTCGCGACCAAAGGTTTGGTCAGCAAAACCTTAATTTCAGCGACTAAAAATTATTTTGGTCGCGGTATATATAGTTTTGCCCACTAAAATATTTTCGTCGCTGAAAGAAAAATAAAAAATTATTTTTTATCTTTCGCGACCAAAGGTTTGGTTGGCAAAACCTTAATTTCAGCGACTAAAAATTATTTTGGTCGCGGTATATATAGTTTTGCCCACTAAAATATTTTCATCGCTGAAAGAAAAATAAAAAATTATTTTTTATCTTTCGCGACCAAAAGTTTGGTCGGCAAAACCTTAATTTCAGCGACTAAAAATTTGTTTGATTGCGGTATATATAGTTTTGGCAACAAAAATATTTTCGTCGCTGAAAGAAAAATAAAAAATTATTTTTTATCTTTCGCGACCAAAGGTTTGGTCAGCAAAACCTTAATTTCAGCGACTAAAAATTATTTTGGTCGCGGTATATATAGTTTTGCCCACTAAAATATTTTCGTCGCTGAAAGAAAAATAAAAAATTATTTTTTATCTTTCGCGACCAAAGGTTTGGTTGGCAAAACCTTAATTTCAGCGACTAAAAATTATTTTGGTCGCGGTATATATAGTTTTGCCCACTAAAATATTTTCGTCGCTGAAAGAAAAATAAAAAATTATTTTTTATCTTTCGCGACCAAAGGTTTGGTCGGCAAAACCTTAATTTTAGCGACTAAAAATTATTTTGGTCGCGGTATATATAATTTTGCCCACTAAAATATTTTCGTCGCTGAAAGAAAAATAAAAAATTATTTTTTATCTTTCGCGACCAAAAGTTTGGTCGGCAAAACCTTAATTTCAGCAACTAAAAATTATTTTGGTCGCGGTATATATAGTTTTGCCAACTAAAATATTTTCGTCGCTGAAAGAAAAATAAAAAATTATTTTTTATCTTTCGCGACCAAAAGTTTGGTCGGCAAAACCTTAATTTCAGCAACTAAAAATTATTTTGGTCGCGGTATATATAGTTTTGCCAACTAAAATATTTTCGTTGTTGAAAGAAAAATAAAAAATTATTTTTTATCTTTCGCGACCAAAAGTTTGGTCGGCAAAACCTTAATTTCAGCAACTAAAAATTATTTTGGTCGCGGTATATATAGTTTTGCCAACTAAAATATTTTCGTCGCTGAAAGAAAACTAAAAAATTACTTTCACTCATCACTCTTTCTCTCTCTCTCTATCTCTCACTTATCTATCTCTTCTCACATCTCTTTTCTCTCTCTGTCTCTTACTTTCATCTCTCTTCTCTCCATCTGTCTTGCTCATCTCTCTTCTCTTGCTCTCTCGTATCTCTCTCTCATCTCTCTTCTCTCTCTCGTTCATCTCTTTTCTTTCTATCTCTCTCGTTCATCTCTCTGTCTCTCTCACTCATATCTCTTATCTCTATCTCTCTCTCTGTCTCGCTTGTTAATCTCTCATCTCTCTCTGTCTCTTTTTCTGTCTCTCACTCTCTATCTCTTTCTCTCTTTGTCTTTCTCTCTCTCTCTCTCGTCTTTTTCTCTCTCTCGCTCATCTCTCTTCTCTCTATCTCTCTCATCTTTTTTCTTTCTCTATCTCTCTTACTCATCTCTCTTCTCTCTATCTCTTTCTCTGTCTCTCTCGCTCATCTTTCTTCTCTCTCTATCTCTCTCTTTTTCTATGTTTTTCACTCGATCATCTCTTTTCGCTCTCTTTCTCTCTCTCTCTTTGTCTATCTGTTACTAATCTTTTGTTTCTCTCTGTCTCTATCTCTTTCTCTCCCTGTCTCTCTCTCTCTCTCTCTTTCTTTAGCTCTATCTCTTTCTCTCTCCGTCTCTCTCTCACTTATCACTCTTCTCTCTCTCTTTCTCTCTCTGTTATTTATTATTATAATTTTATTTTTTATTTATTATCCTTTTGGAGGGATTTTTAAATTAATTTGGTGAGGAACTCTAGAGGGATTTCAAACACACTAAAATGAGTTAGGGCTTAAACACGTCTCTCTCTCTCTCTCTCTCTCTCTCTCTCTCGCATCTGCTCTCTTTCGATTCTCTCATGCCTCTGTCTCTCCCATTCCATCACTCTCTCTCTCTCTCTCACGCCGATTGCCCTTCTCCTGATATTGAATCTTTGTCGCTTTGTTTCCATCGTCGTCTGGTAAGGAGCATCACTGCCATCGAGCACCACTGTCGATACACTATTGGACCATTACCCTAGTATGTCTCCACCTGCTCTCATTCCTCTCTCTCGTTTGTTCAGATTCCAATTTCACATTTCTTTTTCTTTTTCTTCTTTTTCTTCGCCTTCTTCTCTTTCTCTCTCTCATATTTTCCTCGTAATCTCTCTCATGAATTTGCTTTCAGCCATTGAAAGCTTCACCTAAACTTTTAATCTCTCTTTCATGTATTTCAATATGTGTGTTGCTTAAATTGATCAAAACTACATTACTTGTCAATTTTATATAATTTTACAAAGGATATGACTAGCTTGTTTGGTTTGGATTTTCAGTATTCACTTTTCAGAAAATTAAATTTTTTTATTTTCCGTATTTTTTTATTTCCATTAAATGTTATATTCTAATGTTTTTTAAAAAATTTCGGTATACTAAACATAAATAGACTTTAAAAGTATAATATTTGTGAAAAAATATTTAAAAATTCACTACATACTAAAAATAATTCTTTTTGAGAAATCATTACATTTTTTGTATTCTTGTGTATTTATTAATTTTTTAAAATATTTTTTGACAAATATTTTAATTTTTTGATACATCTAAGTAAGGTAAATCTAAACAAATCTAAAAAAATGCTTAAAATTTTAAAAATATTCACTAAAAGTAAAAATAAAAATCTCAAATTTCAAAAAATTAAAACCAAAAATTCGAAAAAATATTTTCCAAAAAAAAATCAACCAAACAGCACCTAATATTTTATCTTCCTCCCAAATTCGCCGTTGTTCAAATTTCCCTCTAAACTATCTCATTTCGGCGCCTCTGTTACCTTATCCCCAAATCTCTCTAAAGGTTCACAGCGACGCAATCGTGAGCGATCCACAGCGAGTCCTAGGTCGAGATCACACCATCGTGAGCGATCCACAGCGACGCAATGGCTTCCAAATCCTACAACAAGATCACTGATATCTACGACGACCTCATCCTTCAGGTACATACACTAACCCTCCTATTCCATGATTGATCTCTCTTCTTATCAAACCCTAATCCTACGACGTTTCTCCTGCCTCGTATCTCTCTCTCTCTCTCTTTCTCTCTCTCTCCTTGATCTCTATGCCGTCTCACCGAGCTTCAAGCAGTTCGATTTCGTCTAAAGGTTCGATCGATTTCAATCTCTCTTTCTCTCTCTATTTCAATCTGTGTGTTGTTTGTATTGGTTTAGCTTTAATAAAACTGATCTGATTTGGTGTATGAAAGCTATGAATTGTGGTTTTTGATTCTATCTTGATAGTTTTTCTTTTATTTTCTTAGGATTCATATGTTTGAGTGGTCTCATCTCAATTGGAACATCAATTCTATTTCTATGGGAACATGGTTCTAACAAAGTTTCTTACTTTGAACCATGGAATCGTGTTTCTGGAGTAGAAAGTCACACTCAGAAGATTCCTGCAACCAAATATTTTTGCAAACTATCAGCATCCTAGTGGTTGGTGTCATGAGGGATGCTATTTATTGGTCATATAAATGATTCTTATTAATGTCTACAAAGTAGTTCAGAAAGTTCCTGGTTAGGAAGCTCTTCTGTTCAAGGCAATCATATGATGCATATAATGTTGTTTGATAGTTCATAGTTACTTCTGGCTCATTTTAGATGTCTCGAATTTGATCTTAGTCTTAGGCATTATTCACTTTCTATTCAATTGTTGTGTTACTTATTAGTCTATTGTACATAGTAATTTCATTCTTGTCAACTTCTTATTTTTTATTTTTTAAATGTTTTACTATTTATATTCTAGATTCTGTGTATTAGAAATTACCTGGGGTGCTGACATTTATTTTCGATAATATTAATTCCTTTTCTCTTTCCCTCTCTTTCTCCTCCACGTAGGCCCGAGGAGAATGTTTTGGGAGGATTACCATTGAAGCCATGGCATTTCAACTACCTGTACTGGTAATTTTTGAAGTTTCCTTGTTTGCTCCAATTGCTTTGATGTAAAATATTTTGATGAAAGTGTTTGTTACTTGTTTTGGTGTTTGGTTGGTTGCATATTTTATTGCCTATAAGAAACCAGAACCAAACTGGACTACTTGATTAACACACCAGAGTTGACTGATCTGATTTGTTGTTGTTGAAGTTTGATGTGCACGTAGATCTTCAATATGATCAATCTTTTAGATTTGTCTCTGTTTTTTAGTTCTTGTTAGTGGTATATATATATATATATATATATATTCAATCTGCAATAGATAGATATATTGCAAATTGAATATTGTTGGAGAGCTTGATTCAGTAGCGATTTTTGATTTGTTTCTTTTAGATTGAATATATATATTTGAAGTGTTTTAAAAAACTTGTGTTTGGTGTTATTGTTGTATCTAAACTATGTATTGTTGGGCTGCTTCTGTAGGTTTATTTATAAGATTGGAAGTTATAATTAATGATGGTTCTTGGATTGCAGTTGATTATATACTCAAAGGACAACAAAACAGGGTCTACAAAGTTAGAAACTTGTGACACTTTATCTAGGATTAATTACACTTTCCATTCCTATAATTTGATCAGAATTTTACTTTAGTTCCTATGGTTTTAATTTGAACAATTTGGTCTTTACATTTTAAGTTTAGTTTTAATTTAGTTTTTTTTGTCTAATTTTTTATTAATTTTGTTTACATGTACATCTTAAAAAATTAAGAAATATTTCAAAATTATTAATTTTAGTATTCTATTTAGACAGAAGTACTAAATTTAAATTGTACTTAAAGTTCCACATAGATTGAAGCGGATGATGAAAAACCACATGCCTTCTGTTTTGAGACTGGAATCAGTAGTAGTACATAACTTCTGTTTTGAAATGAAAAATATATATTAGGACGACTTTATCTCTGCATACACATATGGTATCTCTCTATTTCCCATCAACTTAGTATAACATTAGGTCATCCAGTTCTGGGATATATGGGGGTTTGTTGATCAAAGGATATCTTTGTATTGAGGATTAGAGTTACGCCAAAAGAGGCTGATGTCATTTTGAGTCTCTGTTCTTGGATAAGCAACTACACATGCTTTCTTGAATGTGTGAACCTGCTCATTATGTCCGAACATCATAATAGACCACATATGTAAGAAGCTTATTAATATGTGAACATAAATTAAATCTGGTGAAGGAAGATGATAAACCAGGGAAGATATTCAGTTTAGACTTAAATAATGCCAGATCCATGTTTGTTAAAAATATACAACAACTATATTCAATGCCAAACATAATCTTTAACTAGTTTGCTTTGAAGATCAAGAACACCATCAAACAGTAAAGTAGCCCCATACATACACTCCCAATGCTGATTAGAGTCAAGTGAATGGATTTCTTGAGCAATTTTCTGAATTGGGAAATCATTGTTGCTTCTTGGCCACCATTGTTGGCTTCTTGGCCACCATTGTTGCTACAACTTGTTAGTTTTTTAACTTCTTTTCTTTGCTTTTCTATTATTTTCTCAGTAGGGCATAAGCAGAGGAATATATTAAGGACAAGGCTCTACTTTTCTTTTCGAAACTATCAACACTCCAAATTCCAAACTATCAACACACACTCTCTCTCTCTCTCTCTCTCTCTGTGACACCTCTTGTCATATATATATATATATATATATAAACATAGCATTATAATATTGAATTATTTACAAATGAAGGTAGAGCAAATGTTGTTGATGCCAAGACCCAATAATAGGTTGATGATTCCTTTCACCAACCTCACATGGAAATCCAGTTAATGACAGCCTACCAACTCCAACCTTTGAATGTTTTCTGATTAGTCAATAAATGGGTTTCGACCAGGTAATCATTAAACAGATGTAGCATTAAAATTGTTGCCACTTTAGGTACTATTACATGTTAAAATTTTTATTTATTTATTTATTTTTAATTTCCTCTGGCCTCGGAATGAAATGGAATATTAATGTCCTAAAACGCTGTACCACGGTGGTAGGACACTGGTGAACAATATTGATGTAGAAAGTACTCTCTTTCCTGTCTTGTTAATGACATAGGATCCATCTTCAAGTGCACCATCAATTGGAAGCTCTTTGAAGTTGAGAATATGTATATTAGCCTCGTTAGCAAAAATACATGATGATTCTGTGTCTGTTCAATAACAGTAAATTATCTTGTCATACATTTTCCTTTAATATTATGACATACAGGTTGCTCGTTATCATACTAATTATAAGTACCCTATTGTCTTTAGTGTAATGGGCAGTGAATTGGCAATGGCATTATTAGTATTAGCAATTACATTTGAAAATGGTCATTTTTAGTCGTTAGTTTGAAGCTGATAACTATTGCTCTATTTGATCAACCTATCTGTCTAGATGCCCTTTTTTATAACAATTACTATTGCTCGATTTAATGATATAATGTTTTGCTAGATGGACTCTCTACCATTTCAATGCTGCTGGATTTTTGACTTCTTTAGATGATGACTTGAAGTCTTATTATATACACAATTAAAAAAACAAAAAAAAAAGAGGCCCAATTAGTACATATTAATGTGTCTTTAAATAACCATAATTTAGATATTTAGGAGATATTGTAGGATAATCCAAAAAACTAGGAAACTAATATAACGTTATAAACTTATTCCTAAAAAAATGCAAATATCAAATAAAATAAATTAAATAAATCAAATACAATTTTAAAATTGCAAAATAACAGTCCAAAGGGATATGAAGCTTGTTCCTCACAAAATTGTGAATAAAGATGGAAAGCCTTGTATCGAAGTTAAGCTTAAGGATGCAAAGCCCAAGGTATTTAGCCCTGAGAAGGTCAGTGCTATGATTCTAATTAAGATAAAGGAGACTGTGAGGCATTCCTTGGGAAGGAATTCAATTAAGGATGCTGTTGTCACAGTTGTTGGTGAGTAGAACTCTTCAAAATTACTACTATTATTCTCCACTCTTCCAAGGATGCTGTGGTACTCCCTTTTACTTTTTTTTGCAACCTGTAGCCTACTTTAATGATTCCCAAAGGCAAGCTACCAAGGATGCTGGTATTATTGCTGGGCTGAATGTTGCTAGAATTTTAAATGAACCATCTGCTGCAGCTATTGCCTATGGATTCGACAGTAAAGGTGGTGAGAAGAACATCCTTGTGTTCGACCTTGGTGGTGGCACATAAAAAGTTAGACAATTTTTTTTTTTTTAGCACAAAAAAGCTATTGCAAATCTGAAACTGTCATGATGATACATTTGATGGACTATATAATCAAATAGCACCAACCACGGATCCACTAGTAACAGAAGGGTTTAGAGTGTCTGGTCGATTTGTTGCCATCAGAACTTTGATGTTCCCTCGAGCATCAAATCCATCAAGCTGATTCACAATTTCAAGCATAGTGCGCTGAACCTCATTGTCTCCACCCACACCATCATCAAAACGTGCACCTCCTATGGCATCTAGTTCATCAAAAAACACGATACAAGCTTTTTTGGAACGTGCCATCTGAAATAGTTCACGAACCAGACGGGCACCCTCCCCAACATATTTCTTAACAAGTTCACTTCCAATAACACGGATGAAACACGCATTAGTTCTATTAGCCACAGCTCTAGCTAAAAGTGTCTTATCGGTACCAGGTGGACCATAACATAGAACACCCTTAGGAGGGTCGATTCCGGGGTTCACAAACTTTTCAGGATCATTCCTTTGAAGTAACTACATAAGGAGAAACAAATAAACCATAAACAAAGAAAGAGAAAAGAAAAGAAATGAAAAAACAGAGAAAACCATAAATAAGAGAAAGATTGTTTTCAACACTGTAGTAGTCTTCTATGTCTGTCTGTGCTTGTCAAGCTTGATTGTGTTTGCCATGACCATATATGAACCTTGCACTTTTCTCTGTGTAAACATGAGTCTCATTGTCCAATCTGTTAATACCCATTTTAAATTTGTAATTAGTAGCTTATACTCTGAAATTGATAATTTAATTACCTACAAATGAGTTAGAAATTTTGATTTGAACTTACGATTCTCTGAAATTGATAATTTAATTACCCATTTCAAATATTGTCATTAAAAACAAACCTAACATTATTTCTCATTTTCTTCGGTATAGATGGATGATGGATGATCTCGTGCACGAAGCTAAATTGTACAAGACTACTTGGCAGTATAAGCATTTTTGGGATGATTAAATATTTTTGGATGGATGTGTATGGATAACAAATATTAGTAGTTTTATTTGTTGATAGCTGCGCATGGATAACAAATAGTTATGTTTCAAATTGTTATACTAGATGGATGTGACTTGTGAATGAAAACTTAGAATAGTTGTATTGTGTCGAATGTTAATGAATTATGTATTTTGTCGAATGTTAATGATTCAATTGATTTGAATGATGCTTTAAAATTATAGGTTTATTATGGATTGAATGAATTATTAGGAATTACAGGTGTATTGTTTTCTTGCTTTTGGCGACCAATTTATTAGTCGCGACAAATAAATAATTTTTTTTGCAAAAAATAACAATTGCCGACCAAGAGTTTTGGTCGCAAAAAATACATCTATTGCCGACCAAAACAGTTCTTGGTCGTGGAATCTCACTTTTGCCGACCAAAAGTTTTGGTTGCGAAAAGTAACAAATGGCGACCAAATTTTTTGGTCGTAGAAAAAATATATTTAGCGACGAAGAAGTTTTGGTCGTGGAATGCAATTTTTGCCGACCAATTTTGTTGGTCGTTGAAAATAATTTTTGCCGAACAAATTAGCGACTAACATGTATGGTCATTGAATGTAATTTTTGCCGACCAAAGTCTTTTCGCGACTAAATAGGTTAGTCGCAATAATTATATGTTTAGCGACCAACAATTTAGTCGCCAAATAGAATGTTTTGCCGACTAAAAATCTTTTTAGTCGCTAATTACTTTCCGCGACCCTCAATTGCCGACCAACTTGGCGACCAAAAAAATTGGTCGGGAATATGTTTTGCCGACCAAAAATTAGACTTTTGCCGACCAATTTTTTGGTCGGCAAATGTGTTAATTCTTGTAGTGCTTGATGTCGGTGGAGGATGAACTCATGGTGTGAAGGATGAACCGTCCTCACGGTGGAGGATGAACTAATGGTGGTTCTCTATTACAGCTTTTTGAAAGAACTATAACTAGATTAGGGCACAAAGTTCTAATCAAGGAGCTGGGGAAAAAAATTTGGGACTGAAATTTTGATATTATTCCATTAGGCGCTAAATCAAATTTTTTTGTTTTAATTTTGGGCATAAGTAAATATAGAGAAAGATATGAAAAATAAAATAAAAATAAATCATAATTCATAAATTGGGCGGTAATGTGAAAGTATTTCCACAAAAAAAAAAAAAAAAATCTGTGTGTTTTATGAAATTTTTTAGTCGCCAAATTTGCAATTTGTTGTAGTAAGAGAGATATATGAGAGGAAAACTGATAAACACAAAAAAAAAAAAAAAAAAATAGTACTCTATTTTTTTTTTATTACCGCTCAATTTGTCAAAATTTTCCTTTCAAAATTAGTGACAAAATAATTTCCTCACTAAAAGGTCTCAAAATATTAAAAATTATTAGTGACGAAAATATATTTCTCACCAAATAATCTTAAAATATTTAAAATCAAGTTTTTCAAAAAAAAATGTAAAATTATTGGTGACGAAAATATATTCTTCACTAATAATTTTATAATTGGTGACAAATTTTTTTCTAACCAAAAGTCTCAAAATTTTGGCGCCACAAAAAAAAAATTAGCGGAAAAATCTTCGATGATGAAATTTAATTTTTCCTCCCCTAAAAGAAGTATTTATTCACGAAAATAAATTTCGTTACCTATTATTTTTATTTTTTTATTATATGTGACAAAATTTTATAATTCATCACGAATTATTCTTATTTAGTGATGGAATTTATTTTCTTCACTACTTTTCGTCACCATAGGTTACTTTTGTTGTAGATGCACCCCATGCACATGTAAATATGCAATAGTCTCTGCACCTTCCTCAATATTGGCTTTATCATGTGCATTGCTCTGAAATTGTGCTTCATTGCCAAATTCTCTATCATATGTCACATCAATGTCATCCTCTGGTATGTTAGAACTCATGCCCATTTCTTCCACAATGTTAACGTAATGATCCACATTAGTCTGAAATTGTAGTTGATTGCCCAACTCTACATTGTATGTCTCATCAATGTCATCCTCTTGTATGCTCATGTCCATTTCTTTCTCAATTTTGACTTCATGATGAATAATACTCTGAGGTGCATCTTTTTGATTCTCCCCATCCCGAATTATTGTATGCAGGAACAGTGTGCTTTCATGGTCTGTCGGTATGAGTTTCTCTTTATAAACCTGGTAATAGAGATTACTGTTAGTTTTAGTACAATAAATAATATTATTCACATTGGATAATGTTGGTATCTAACCTCATTATCATTGATTGACGACAAAGACAAAATTTTCACATTCTTGTGAAGTTTTGTTAGATTCCATTTGAGAAATCGAGATGCTGCATTTTCCAATATTGGTTCCACTATTTTGGTACGCACACACAGCCAATACTACATAAAATGTACCAAAATTGTCAACTATATGATTGAACATTTTCAATGTAAGATGAAAATTAGACTCCAAACATTCACTATGGGAAGACTTATACTTCAAACATGAATGTCAAAACAAAACCTTGACAATGTGACTCAACATACTCAATGTAACACGGAAAACAAACTCCAAACATTCACAATGAGAAGAATCATATTTCAAACACAATTGTCAGCAATATGACAATTCACTCAATGTAATCAATAAAATGTCAAAACAAATTTCAAACACTAACAATGGTGTTTTGAGTCTATTGGAATCTCAACAATATGGCTCAACATAGTCAATGTAACAATGAAACTAGACTCCAATCATTTACAATATGAAGATTCATACTTGAAACACGAATGTCAACGTTGGAATATCGATAATGTGACTCAACATAATCAATGTAACATGGATAACAAACTCTAAACATTCACAATGAAAAGATTCATACTTCAAACACGAATGTCAACGATGGAATCTCGACAATGTGACCATTCACTCAACATAATCAATGTGACGTGAAAAATAGACTCCAAATACTAACAATGAGAAAATTCCTACTCAAAAACAATTAGCACATTATTTTGAATGAAAAATGTGAATATTGGAATATCAACTATATGATTGAACATTTTCAATGTAAGATGAAAATTAGACTCCAAACATTTACAATGGGAAGGTTTATACTTTAAACATGAATGTCAAAACAAAACCTTGACAATGTGACTCAATATAATCAATGTAACATGGAAAATAAATTCTAAACATTCACAATGAGAAGATTCATACTTCAAACACAAATGTCAGCAATGTGACAATTCACTCAACATAATCAATGAAATGTCAAAACAAATTCCAAACACTATCAATAGTGTTTTGAGTTTATTGAAATCTCAATAATATGACTCAGCATAATCGATGTAATAATGAAAATAGACTCCAATTATTTACAATGTGAAGATGCATACTTGAAACACAAATGTCAACAATGGAATATTGACAATGTGGCCATTCACTCAACATAATCAATGTGACGTGAAAAATAGGCTCAAAATACTAACAATGAGAAAATTCCTACTCAAAAACAATTAGCACATTATTTGAATGAAAAATTTGAATATTGGAATATCAACTATATGATTGAACATTTTCAATGTAAGATGAAAATTAGACTCCAAACATGTCAAAAACAAATTATGATTATAAACTAATGTGAATGTATAGTTTCAGACATACACAATAATATTTATGTGAGCGAATGTAGTATTACATACTATTAAAGCCATAACACAGCCAGTTACTTATTCTGGACGTCGATGATGAAGTTCAATGGAATTCATTAATGTGGACTTGATGGTTTCTGCCCAATCATATTCCATCATCTTGTCCAAATGCTCCATGTGTTGATAGTATGCCCATCCAATTGTCTCACCAGTTGTGGAATAAAAGAGCTTTAAACAAGTATACAAACTAATCAACCTAGCAACCTTCTCATTATCTGATTTCTTTCTCCCAACCAATGCCTCATCGATCAAAGATCAGATATTTTTCGATGTAAGCCTCTGTGTGTCCTTGCACTTCTTGCCGATAAGTCCAAATGTTGGCTTCGAACCATATGAAGTTTCCATTGGCATAGATTCGCAGTCTACTCCAAAAATTAATTTGATGTCATGTGTAGACAATTTGAGAAATTTAGGACCAATTTCGAAAGAATTTGATGCAAGGTTGTATGTCTCTATGATCTTTGCTATCACATCATCATATTTCATGTATGATAATAGTTCAATTTTTGTGTTTATCAGTATATCAAACATCATCCAAAATGGAGTTCTCTTCAAAAATTTCAGCTGCCCATTAGTGAACTTCGTTGTTGACATCAACTTTATCAGACCAGTCATGTTTGAACAGTAGTTCACTTTGTTCATATTGACATTGGGTTTCACATCAGCTGGAGCTACCTTTTCCACATGTGTTTTTTTTTTTTTTTTTTTTTTTTTGGGTGTTGATATAACATCTGTCAACAAAATGTAATACAAAAATAGAGACAAGACATTAAGAGGAATGACTAATTAACAGTGCTATTAAAATGAATATTGATGAGCACCAAATTTCATAACATCACTCATAGATAATATGTAAAGAATTACAGAATATGACAGCATCTAAAAATCATATGAATTTGTTGTTTGGAACCTTGTATATTGACAATGAGAAGATTTATAATTGAGAACAATTAGAACATTATTCAAAACGACAATGGCAACATTGAAATCTTCTCATTGTGACGATTTACTGAACGTGAATATTGAAATCTCAACAATATGACTCAACATAATCAATGTAACATGTAAAACAAACTCCAAACATTCACAGCGAGAAGATTCATATTTCAAACATGAACGTTAACAATGAAATCTTGACAATGTGACCATTGATTCAACATAATCGATGTGACATAAAAATAGACTCCAAATACTAATAATGAGGGACATTATTCGAATCAATAATGTGAATTTTGGAATGTCAATTCAACAAAATCGATGTAAAAATGAAAATTGACTCCAATCATTTACGATATGAAGATTCATACTTGAAATACGAATGTCAACGATGAAATATTGATAATGTGACTCAATATAATCAATGTAACATAGATAACAAACTTTAAATATTCACAATAAGAAGATTCATACTTCAAACACGAATGCCAACAATAGAATCTTGACAATGTGACCATTCACTTAACATAATCAATGTGACGTGAGAAATAGACTCCAAATACTAATAATGAGAAAATTCCTTCTCAAAAACAATTAGCACATTATTTTGAATGAAAAATGTGAATATTGGAATATGAACTATATGATTGAATATCTTTAATGTAAGATGAAAATTAGACTCCAACAATTTACAATGGGAAGGTTTATACTTCAAACACGAATGTCAAAACAAAACCTTGACAATGTGACTCAACATAATCAATGTAACATAGAAAACAAACTTCAAACATTCACAATGAGAAAATTCATACTTCAAACACAAATGCTAGCAATGTGACAATTTACTCAACATAATCAATGAAATGTTAAAACAAATTCCAAACACTAACAATGGTATTTTGAGTCTATTGTAACCTCAACAATATGGCTCAACATAATCGATGTAGCAATGAAAATAGACTCCAATCATTTACAATGTGAAGATTCATACTTGAAACACAAATGTCAACAATGGAATATTGATAATGTGACTTACCATAATCAATATAACATGGATAACAAACTCTAAACATTCACAATGAGAAAATTTGTCACGACCTAAACCCGCCCCTATGGGTTTAATATCGTAACCGGCCAGTAATCTTGGGATTACTGAAAGCCTCTGAGACAAAATAACATAATATTAGGGGCTAGCGGAAGCAAATAACAAATATACAACATCCATTGAGCTATGCAGACTTATATGAGACAGTAAAATTTTAAACTTTTTAGATACATATCTACACATCATTCTTACATCATCATATATATACATATTAGACAAAAAGGGACTCAATCCTATTTACAAAATAAACAAAGACTTGTTTAAACAAACAAGAAAACAAAACTGGAATTTTAATCACATAGCCATAACCACTTGACATATCTGGAACCTCCACGGGAGGCACATAGGTTGGCTGACAAAAACAGATTAAAGGCACACGCCTCTAAGCCTGGTTACGCGCCTGATCACCTACATACATAAATAATACAGTGAGCTGGAGCCAGTGAATAATAACAAAATAAAGGGTTTTAATGAATGATATCCATCATAGAGTTAGAAATCAGAGTTTATATCAGAAACAGATTCTTATCATAAACAGAGTCTTATGCATGTTCAGATTTCAAATCAGAAATAGATTCATACACATGTTCATGTTCATATTTATATTTATATTCATATTCATATTCAGATTTTGCATAAGATCATACGTGGTACACCCATTAGCTATCATATCAACTTGGTCTTGAGACCCACATGTATAGTCGGTACCAACGACCATAAAGGTCCATATCTTACGCGAGCAGCCATGGTATTGTTACCTCCAGGCAAGGATCACGTGAATATAGGCCTCGGTATTGTTACCCCGGGTAAGGGTCACGTGAATATAGGCCATGGTATTGTTACCCCCGGGCAAGGACCCCGTGAACTAAGGGTGCCACAAATACATTTCAAAAAAATGTACATTCATTCATGTTTCATAAAATAGCATTTCAGATAACATATCATATCATATCAGTCAGAAAATACTTATAATTAAACATAGCTTTATAGAGTTATTACTCACAAATTGCTGCAGAAGCAGATCAGACAGATTGGACAGATCAGATAAATCAGGCAGATAATAGCGCATGACCAACACAAGCACATAACATATACACATTGAAATACAATATCAATTCCTCGATCAAACTTGACTTTTCTTGTCTTTTTCTGTCTTAGTAGTCCGAAGTTCTACTATGCTTATTTTTTCTTATTTAAATGAACCGGGTTCTTATTTCACATATTCTTTTATTACTAAGTCATTTTTCAATAGACCGATTTCTTATTTGGCTTCTTAAACAATTACAACTACTAGATCAATAATTCATTCTTTAGTTAAGTAATTTATATTGATTGTTAGCTTATTAATCTTCAATGGGCCATAAATCATGTCTAGAATGCTTGGAAGTGAAAGAGAATGAAAATCAAAATATGAAATAGCTTTTCAAATTTTTTTGAAATAGGACTCTTCGCTCGAGCGCAACATTGGTCGCTCGAGCGAACTCCCTTGGTCTTCAAAAATACTGGTCGCTTGCATTCTACGCTCGAGCGACAATTTCTTCGCTCGAGCAATGATGCCGAATTCTGGGTTTTCCAGAATGTTGTTCAAACTTCAAAACACATTACCAAGGCTCTAAATTCATGCATGACTCACTCGAATATGTAAAAACAATCCCAATTACATATATTTAAAGTTAATTCCATGATTTTAATTCAAATTTAAACCTTTGATTTCATGTTTATAAATCATCTTTCAATTCTTTCTTTGTTTAATGAAACTTAAAATTGAATCTATAAAGTCCTTTCAAAAATATTTGCATGTATGAAATTTAAATCAAAATCAAATTAATTTTTGATTCTCAAATATAAATTATAATTTATTTCCATATTTGTCCAAATTTAAATTCCATTCATTTTCTTCATATCAAGCCCAATTTCAAACCCACAAATTCAAAAACATAAATTAGGCTTTTAAAACTCAATTTCATGTTCAACACTCATGCAAAATTTCATCAAAACATGAAAAAAATTACGAGCCATGATCAATCTTCAATAAATCTTTGTTGCATGTAATTTATGGAGTTTAATTTAACAATAACTTTCCAAATTAAACCCAAAGTAATTAATTTCTAATTTAACTTCATAAACTTTATCTTTGCTCCAATTCTTCATTTTCTTGTCAATTTCCTAGCAAACATTGAATGTGTGTAATTCAAATAAAACTAACAAATTTGATATATTCCAAAATTTGCTTAAAAAAATAAAACTCTTAAATTACATTACATGAATGGGTTAATAATCAAAATCCATATTTTCATGAACTCGTGGTTTCCAATCTTTTCTTCAAAATCAAATGTATAATGAACTTGCATGGCTCAAATCCTTTCAAAACACATGACGCATGCAAATATTCATCTCATATATATATCAAGGTTCACAAACCAAAGTTCAATTTGAAGAATTCCTACAATTATTTCCATACTTATTCTTTAATTCTTCCAAATTACATGCATGTAAAAATGAGGCCCAAATTCATACAAGATATTCAACATCAAACCAAAATAATCAATTTCTACGTTTATTTCTATAATCTTACACTTAACTCAATTTTTCTTCATTTTCTTGCTAATTCTTTTTAATTACATGATATTGATTCTAAAACTTTCTTAATCCATGAACATAACTTCAAAACTCTGTTAATTTCAAGGTGTAGGGAGATTAATCTTTTAAATTAAACTTAGAATTCTTACCTATAATTTTGATTTTGTAGAATTTCTTGAGCTCCTCTTACAATTGCTCTTCTTTCTTCCAATGTTTCACCCAAATATGGGTTTCTCTCTCTACACTCTTTGAGCTCTCTCACTTTCTAAGCTCTTTAGCACCCTTCATAAGCCAAACTCTCTCTTTTTGACAAAAAACGCTCAGCACACAACACATATACACACACACTCTCACTTCTTGTAACACGTGCACATACTTGCACATTTCTTTGAACTCCAACACAACACTCACATGCACACGCACAGATTTCTCTACACACGCCCCCACATATCCTCAAATTCTAAATCATTCTATAATTTAATTTATGATTAAGATTAATTTAATTAAATAAAACTTATTCTTAATAAATCTTGATTAACACATAATTAAATTAATCATACCTAATCACAAATCCCACATAATTAATTAGTCTAATTTGATTTCCATTGGAGCCTAATTAATTATATTAAATTTATCAATCTGAATCAGATTTTTAATCAAACTCCCATAAGGCTCCAAATATTAAATTAAACTTATTTCCATCCTCAATTTTGGTTTCTTAAATCATTATGGCCTTCAATTTCATATTAGACTTCAAAATCTTCGTCAATAAATTACATATTCAATTAAACACCTGATAAATAAATTATATTCATAATAATTTTAATTCCCAATCCTCACAACTTAATCAATTCCAATTCGGACCCACTTAATTGAATCTCAATTTTATAAATCTGAATCAAATATTTAATTAAACTCCCATATGGTCCGACACTCGAAATTAAAATAATTTAATTCACCATTTGTACTATCTTGAGCCATTTAGGCTTTTAATTTCAAAATAAATCCTCGATAGAATCATATACGAATCAGTCTCCATAATTTTCATAAATCCCAGATTAAATTAGAATAATTGGCAATTAAATTCAAATCTCCTTAATTAATTAAGCGCTAATCATTATACGTGGTGGGGTCGTCACAAAATTCATATTTCAAATACGAATGTCAACGATGAAATCTCGACAATGTGACCATTCACTCAACATAATCAATGTGACGTGAAAAATAGACTCCAAATACTAACAGTGAGAAAATTCCTACTAAAAAACAATTAGCACATTATTTTGAATGAAAAATGTAAATATTGGAATATCAACTATACGATTGAACATTTTCAATATAAGATGAAAATTAGACTCCAAACATTTACAATGGGAAGGTTTATACTTCAAACATGAATATCAAAACAAAACCTTGACAATGTGACTCAACATAATCAATATAACATAGAAAACAAACTCCAAACATTCACAATGAGAAGATTCATACTTCAAACACAAATGTCAGCAATGTGACAATTCACTCAACATAATCAATGAAATGTCAAAACAAATTCCAAACACTAACAATGGTGTTTTGAGTCTATTGGAATCTCAACAATATGACTCAACATAATCGATGTAACAATGAAAATAGACTCCAATCATTTACAATGTGAAGATTTATACTTGAAACACAAATGTCAATAATAGAATATCGATAATGTGACTCAACATTATCAATATAACATGGATAACAAACTGTAAACATTCACAATGAGAAGATTCGTACTTCAAACATGAATGTCAATAATGGAATATTAATAATGTGACTCAACATAATCAATATAATATGGAAAACAAAATTCAAACATTCACAATGAGAAAATTAATTCTTGAAACATGAATCAGAACATTCATAAAACCAGAAATTTGTAATTAATAAATTACAAATCCTAAATGTTGAGTCCCTAAACACTAAAGCTGAAAAACAGAGCATTCATAAATATTTAAAATTGGAATGTAAATATTTTCATTTACTTATACCAATGTGACATGAAAACAAAACATTCATAAAAAAGAAATTTCTAATCTGTAAATTTCAAAGGCTAAATGTCAAATCAATAAACATTAAACCTCAAACATTAAAATGTAAATATTCAGATTTAGTGATTTTAATGAAAGAATATGAACTAATGGATTTAATTCAGAAGATAGTAAGAAATCGAAGAAAACAACTTACTTTTGTTCACCATTGTGGATATTGATTGTAGTGACGATCGCAGTTGCCAGAATGAACAGTTATTGGCAATCTCAGTTGTCGGAATGAATTGTTCTTGGCGATCTATGTTACTGGAATGAACAGTACTTGCCGATTGTAGAGTTTTGATGGAAAAAGAAGGAGTTCAATGTTAAGGTTCTGATTTTGGAGAAAAACAAAGTTGTAGAGTTTTTAGGTAGTGTTTCAAAGAAAAAAGGCGCCTATGATATGAACATAAGGGTAATATCGTCTTTTTATCAAGGACATGACTAAGTGGAATATTATAATAAATTTTGAACTAATTGGAACATAAGTAATTAAAATAGGATTTATGAAAAAAGCTATAAAGTACTAATTTAATTTGGTGACAAAGTTGTAATAAGACCATCTCCAATGGTTACTTAGATTTGTTATCAAATTTGAATTTGGTGAAAAAAACTTCATTTTTCTGCTCCAACAGTTTCATCAAATAGGTAACAAATCTAGGATTTCATTTTTCTTTCATCAAACTGAGGATCAATGTGCCTTTTATTAAATCACTGTTTATAGTCGTTGCTGGATATCCCCCGGATGTTCTCCTGGAAGATCATCTCAAGGCAAAAATTTGTAAAAAAATTGCACTGGCTGGTCGACCCCTGTCGACCACCTCAAGGCACAAAAAAAAAAAAAAATATATATATATATATATATATATATATATATATATATATATATATTTACGCTAGTCGGTCGACCGGCCGGACAGCCCGCCCGGTTAACCGGTGTTCTGATGAAAATCTAAGGTAGTGTTTGGAAGAGTTTTGGAAATATGATTTGAGAATAGAGTTGTATTTTGAGTTTGTGTGTTTTGGAATTATAATTTGAGTGTAGAAAATTTGTTTAGTAATGAGTTTGAATTTTTTTTTGAATTGAGTGGGGAATTTTTGATGTGACCTGATATCTGATACAAAAACTTACAACTCATAACCAAACACACTACTCAAAAATCTATTAAAAGCTCATGAAAAATTTTAAAAAATTCTGAAAATATTGTTTTATTAAAAATATATATATATAAAAAACAAGTCGTAATTGCAAAAAAAAAAAAAAAAAAATTGCACTGTTCAGGTTGATCGGCCGGACTACCGGTTAACCCAAATTCCAAAAAAAAAAAAAAAAAATCACACCTGACACATAATTTTTTACAGAATTTTCTTTTTGTTGTGGAAATATAATTTGAAAGATGTATCCAAATATGGCATTGGAATGTAGGGGTGGAATCATAGTTTGAAAATCTATCTAAATACAACCTAAAATTCTCCATTTAAGCACTTGATATGAAGTAAAACTTTTTAGGAGTTTTCTTAAGTGTGCAAGTGCACACCATGTGCCACTTACACAAAAAGTGTAAGTGCAAGGTGTAAGTATAAGTATAAGGTGTAAGTGTAAGGTGTAAGTGTAAGGTGTAAGGTGTAAGTGGGTTGCACATGGTGTGCAACCTCAAAAAAGGTGTAAGTGTAAGGTTTAATTTTTTACAAAAGGTGTAAGTGTAAGGTGTAAGTGTAAGGTATAAGGTGTAAGGTGTAAGTTGCACACCATAACCAAACCCAAACTTTTACTCAAATTTAATAAAAAAAATTGATCCACTATTGGAGATGCTTTAATGGGCTCCTAAGTTTGGTATGAAAAAACTAGTAAAATCTAAAAGTAAAATGAATATAGGCCTTATGACAAATGTTTGAACTAGTTTTGTAAGAAATATTTAAATCGTCCAAAGAAAGCAAGTACACACCAATAATGTTAAAATAACATTTGGTCGTGGTTTTCTAAAAATAATTTTTAGAAAATTATACTTTTTTATTTTTCGTATTTTAATATTTTTAATGAATTTTTTTAATATTTTAAGTAATTTTTTTTTAATTGTTAGACACACTTAACATAAATACATTTAAAAAGTATAATATTTATGTAGAAAATCTTTAAAAAATATACTAAATATCAAAAAATACAAAAAAAAATATATAAATTCAGTACATTTTTCGTATTTTTGTGTATTTGTTAATTTTTTAAAATATTTTTTCACAAATATTTTACTATTTAGATACATCCAAGTAAGGTGCATCTAAAAAAATAAAAAAATTGGTTAAAATTGAAAAAATTATTTACTGAAAATAAAAAAATATCAAAAGTAAGAAATTCAGTTTTCAAAAAACTGAAACCAAATACACTGAATAATATTCGTAATAAATGGTCATGCTTACTGAGAACTCTACATGTACATACCCTCTTCTCTACTCTACCAACTCCCATAATTTTTTGTAAATAGAATTTCTTTTGATGAGATAATTAATTTAAGGATAAATTATAAATAAATTTATTCCTACTTTAAGATTTATTTAAAATACGAATTATTTATTGTGGTTCTACAAATTATAAATACCCCTTTGTTTGAATTTTATATTTATCAAAATTAACAGAAAAAATAAAATTTCTAATTACTCTTCTATATAACAATAAAATTATCAGAATTGTTAATCGAAATATATGTTTGACACCATTAAAAGATATTAATTGACTTAATGATTTATTAATAAAATTAGTCTTTGTTATGCGATTAGAATTTAAAAGTACGATATATAATTTTCAAAATTAAAGAAAACAATTCGTATTTTAAGTAAATTTTAATGAAAAATTAAATAAGGAAGAATTACAACACATCCAATCTTTTCAAAAATATTTTCAAATTAATGATAAAGCTTATAAACATTAATAATTAAATTTATAAACTTTTTCCCTAATCTGTAAATATTTTTTAAATTTCTCACGGAGGTGTAATTTTTCTTTTAAATAATAGTGGGCAACCCATTTATGCCCATCCGGTTTAAAAGACCCGACCCAAGTGAGTGAGAGTATTTTTGTCCAACAAAAACGAGTTCAGAGGTCGAAGAATTCCCCCAGCTTTTTGTCACCGAGAAGTCTTCGATCGAATCGAACCCTCCCAATATCAATATATAATATATATATATATACATAGACGACGCTTCTTCGTTGCTTTGTACTAGTTGATGAATGTTGTCTTCAATGGCTTCTTCGAGCAACAGATTCAATTCATCAGGTAAATACTATCTATACATACATACATACATGATGTACATATGTCAATCATCATATAGATCGATTCTACGATTCCACTTTTTTTTTTTAATGTGTCAGTTTTGCTGTTATCGATCCGCTTCGGGTTTTGTTTGGTGATTCATCCATTGATTGTGAGTTTATGATGTAATTTGTTGCGATATTAATGTACAAAATTAGGGTTCTTTAGCTCACTTGAAGAGATTACAATTACCATGCATTTTAGCTTTTTTCTTTTTCTAAGCATTTTCCAGGACCCATCTCTCTCTCTCTCTCTCTCTCTCTCTCTCTGTTTGTTTAGTTTCAAAACCCTAATAATAAAGAAAAAAGGACAAATTTTATTGGTTCTTAGAGCATAAGGGGCAGTGTGTTATACCGTGGAAAAAGTTAAAATGTTTGTCCATTACTTATAAGCCTACTACTTGTTCAAAATTGCTATCTACTAATATATCTGTAAGTTGCATGGCCTTTAAGATCGATACAGTTGTCTTCCCACAAGAAAACCAGACTTGCTGTAAACATTCTAGCTTCTGTTATACTTTCTTTGTGAGCAATTTCAGCTCATAAATCTTGGATTCAATTTTTTTTTTTTTTTTTTTGGCTAAATATATCTTCAATGCTGGAGATTTGTAGATAAAAGGGACACATATTGAACCAGAGTGGTGGCGGTGGCGGTGGCGGCGGAGGTTTTGGGATCTTTTCTCTGTAACTGCTTAGTTTGAAGCTGGGGAGAGGTGATAATAGGGTGAAGTTTGGGTGGCAGTAGTGGTATAGAGACAAAATTTGTTTAAGGGGTATTTCTCTTCTATTTTAGCCGAGTGATACTACATGCATCAATTAGTATACTAACTAATGTACTAACACTAGTTATGGCCTTATGATTGACCCCACTCATTATACAAATTACAAATACCAAAAACATTTTAAATTATGTCACATCATCAATTGGTACACTAGTTAGTATACTAGTTGATGTATATATTATTACTCATTTTAGCCTTGTGATTGAGTACCAGATGACATTAAGAGGGTAGGACGCCAAATTTTTTTTGGAATGTTTCTCTTAGGAGGAATGTGCGAAATGGGGTTATTGATGCTTCTTCAGATGTTTTATGTGGTGAGAGGCCTTGGAGAAGGAAAAAGTTCTTTGGGTCTATGAAGGTTAATTTAAGATGAAATCTTTCTATGGGTCTTTGAGAGGGTATAGCGGGTTGTCTTTCCATGAAAAGGGATTTGGGCTATTGGGGCACCACTGAAGCTGAAACACAAGAAGGTTCTCACTATTGGTTACTTACTTGATTGAGTGGTGACATGTCATAGTCAATTGGTGTCGCTTATGCAAGCAAGACGGGGAATCCAAGTCTTATGATTCATTGTGGAGTAGTTAGTAGTGAGGCAGTTGTCGAAGTTGATTTTGGTAAAGTTTGGGATGTCTTAGATGTTCTCTAGAAGTGTGTCAGCTACCTTGCGTTGTTAGTGGGGGGTAGTGCAGAGGCTAGGCGCAACTTTGTGCCTCAAGCATGGTGAGGCGAGGCGGCACAGAGGAAGCGCTGCCTAGGCGATGAGGCGAGCGCCTTCTGCGCCTCGGCTTTTTGTGTGGATACCCACATGGGATGAAATCACATTTACAATATAAAATGATAAAAACGTGGGTCAAAAGAGCAAAAACATTAAAAAAAAACCCTAGTGGAGAAGAAGAAGACGCGATGAGTACACGCCATGTCACGCCACGCAGGTTCTGCTCTCTTCTCCTCTTCTTCTTTTCTCTCTCTGCTTCTCTTCTGCTTCGTCTTTTCTTCTCTTGTCTTCTCTTCTCTTCTCTTCTTTCGTCATCTTCTCTCTCGCTTTTGTCTCGCTCTCTCTTGCCTTCTCTCTTGCGATCGCGATCTCTCTCTCTCTCTCTCTCTCTCTCTCTCTCTCTCTTCTGTGTCTCTCTTTATCTTCCTGATTCATATATATATAATATTATATGATACCTATTATATAATATATAATATACTTATAGATAATATATAAAATATAATATATACTTATACATAGTAATAACAAAAATACACATGTATATAAAATAAAATAAAAAATTAATTAAAACACATTATTTAAAAAATATAATAAAAAAAATAATATATATATATTAAAAAAATTAATTATTTTTTTTCTTCTTCTCTTCTCTTCTCTTCTCTTCTTATTAAAAAAATTAATAATATACATATTAAATATTTGCTTTTGTTGAAAATTATGTTATATTAATATTTTGCTTAACTTCTATAACTTGCGCTACGCGCCTCACCTCGTGCCTCGACGCTTAGACTCCAGGTGATCTTAGCGCCTCGATGCGCCTAGAGTTGTTTAAAATACTGGGGCAGTGTTGGGGAAACTTTGAAGGAAAACTTAGGTAGTGTTTGGTAGAGTTTTCTAAATATGATTTGAGAATAGGAGTTATATTTTGAGTTTGTGAGTTTTGGAATTATGATTTGAGTGTGAAAAATTTGTTTGGTGAATGAGTTTTGAAACGAGTTTTGAATTGAGTGGGGAATTTTTGATGTGACATATGATATTTAATACAAAAACTTACAACTCATAACGAAACACACAACTCAAAATTCTATTCAAAACTCATAAATTTTTTAAAAATTCGAAAAATATTTTTTATTGAATATATAAAAATTAATGTGTCAAATGCAAAAAATAAATAAATAAATAAATAAATAAAGTTACTATTCCGGTCAACCAGCCGAATGACCGGTGGGATGTCCGGTGGGACGACCAGTTAATCCAAATTTTTTCGCTTTAGACAGAGTTTTCGAAATTGAATGTGGAATTAACTTTTGAAAACCGTAAACAAACGTTAAACGCAAATAAGGGGGTAAAAATATATTTAGAAAATACAACCAAACACAGTCTTAGATTTTGATTCTGTTATGCTTAATGTGGATTATTTGAGGAGAAAGCAATAGGAGTGCATTTCATGGCGTAGAGCAACCTTTTTTTAGGTTGAAGAGTTTATTTGTTGACCATTTTGTGTAGTTGGACTTCAGGACAAGTGATTCCTAACTTGTAATTTTTTGGTTTTAGTTGAATCTTTTGAGGTGTAAAAAGTGTATAGGTTCTTTTTGAGCGTTTTTCTGTGTATTCATTGTTATGTACATAGGTTGCATCCTGTTGATGCTTTTCCATTAAATTCGGGTTTATTCACACACACACACAAAACAACAACAACAAAAAACTCGATTCACCTAGTTCGATTACCTGCAAGTTCTTGGGTCACTTTTCAAGATTTTATTTTGGTATTTGACTTATCTTCCAAAGGAACTTGTGTACCTTGAACCTTTGTTTTACTGGACAAGAAACTAATATAGGATTTCCATAAGCTCTAAAAAATTCTTGGAGTTGAACTCTTTTAAGTTAGGTAATCTTAATTTTTGAAGGAGAAATTGGATTGGCAGTTGACTCGTGGGCTCTTCTTTTCATCCTTCAGGTGTTTAGTTTTTGTAGCATAGCACTTTAGGCCTTGCTTGTTTATCGTATATAAGGGGCGGATATGAGGGAGGGACCGGATATAATATGGGGTGAGTCCCGCATGTTTTCTTGTCTCCCTACATCCCGTGTTTGGTTGCTCCGAATATAAGGAGTTCGGATAGTGTATGATGCAAAAGGGAGGATATGCAATACCAATCCCCCCATGGTATTGTATATCTCCCACCGTCGGATATAGAGAATCTTTCATCCAAAGGTCAAAAATAAATCTATCTTAACCAAACATAATATAATTGACCTCATAGTATATACAATCCATCTCATATTCTATACTATATTATATCCCATTTTTATCCTCAAGTATTACATATCCTCCTCAAACCCTTATATCCAATCCGGACAATCAAACGGGGCCTTAACCAATTGTTTAATTTATTATTAAAAATTGTGCAAACTATAATATTTCTTTATAAATGATCTTTTAGAAAGAAAATACTGTCATCCAATCAGCTCATTGGAGCCTCTTTTCAAACCAAACTAAGCCTTAAGTCTTATCAAATGGAGTCGGCTACATGAATCCTTCTTCTCCACTCGACTCCATCTAAGGCCATTTTGTCAGTCAAATTTAGGAGGTTCATATCTCTATTTAATATACTAGTTCACGTCAATATAGGTCTACCCCTTCCCCTAACACTTCCATCTACCGTCACTGTATCACATCTGTTCACTACTGTCTCTGTCGGTCTCCATTGTATATGATCAAATCATCTCAATCTATTCTCTCTCAACTTATCTTCTATCGGTACTACTCTTACACATTCTCGAATACACTAATGTCTAATTCTATCTTTTCTAGTCTTGTCACACATCCACCTTACTATCCTCATTTAAGTAACACTCATCTTATTTACATGTTGTTTCTTAGTTGCCTAACATTTTGACCCATACAATATCGTTGGTCTAATAGTTGTTCTATAGAATTTCTCTTTTAGTGTAGTGGATATTCGTTTATCGCACAGTACCCTAGACGCACTCTGCCACTTAAGTCACCCCGCCTTAATTCTATGGATCACATCCGTTCCAATCTCCCTAGCCATTGTGATAATCAATCCTAAATAATGAAAATGTTCACTCTTAGGTAATTCTTGGTACTAAGGGTGTGCGCGGTGCGGGTCGTTGCGATTTAGGAGAAAAATAGAAACCATACGGTGGGTGGCGGATTGATAAAAGTGTCATTAGAATTTACCATTTTTCTTATCGAAAATCGGCGGTTCGGTTGGCAAATAATAGTGGATTTGCCTTGGCGGTTCGGGCGGATTGGCGGTTTATAAAAAATATAATTCAAATTACAGAACTTGAATGAAAGGGTTAAAAGATCTAATTTATAAATTAACTAAAATAGTCAAAATTAAAATATTTATCTAATATAAAATTTACAATGATGATAAGTAAATAAATAAAAATTATCAATATGACTTCACACGTAAATAAAAATTATCAATGATGATAAATATATATAAATAAAATTATAAATATGACTTTACACAAATAAAAATTATCAATGATGTTATATATATAATCAGAGGGAAAAAAGAATCAGGAGGAATGATGTCATATATATATATGTATATAGAGCCGAGAGAGCAACGAGAGAGAGGAAAAGATAAAAGAGTAGTGAGAGCAAAGAGAGAGAGAGAGAGAGAGAGAGAGAGAGCGAAGAGAGAGAAAAAGACACATATCGACGACGACAAGGAGGCAGCGTCGATCGGCAAGGAAAGGAGAAAGCAGCGGTGGCGGCGAGGAGAGGCTAACGGCACAGATCGGCAAGGTAAGGAAGAGGAATGAGATGAGATGTTGTGTACAGCCCTAGCAGCGAGGAATTGATGATGAATGAGATGAAATGTGGGTGTCTTAATTGAGGAATTATTGTGTGTGTGAGTATATATGTGATAGATGTAATCCATGGTTGGAATTCACTTGTTGCATGTGTATATAATAGAGGATTTTTTTTTTTAGACGCAGAAGGCGGGTCGATTAGGTTTATACTGCGGGTTGGAAATTTCCAACCGCCACCCGCGCCGACCCGCCACTCCTGGGACCCCAAACCGCCCAACAGAGTTGAAAATTTGTGCGGTTCAGAGCGATTCGGTGCGGGTTTGGCGGTATTATGCACAGCCCTACTTGGTACTCAATTTTCACTTTTCCTCTGCTTCCATTGTTACTGTTACTAAAATTACAATGCATGTACTTTGCCTTAGTTCTGTTTATCCTAAATCCTTTAAATTCAAGTGCTTCTCTCAAAGTCTCCAACTTATTGTTAACTCCTTCTCTAGTCTCATCCACTAACATGATATCATTTGTAAAAAGTATACACCATGCCACATCATCTTAAATGTTTCTCGTCAACTCATTCATAACTAAAGCAAAAAGATAAGGACTTAAGATTGATCATTGGTGTAACTCTACAGTAATTGAAAATTCATTTGTCTCTTCAACAGGCGATCTAATAGTGGTCACCTCACCTTCATATATATCCCTAATCACATTAATGTAATCTTTTGTCAACCCTTTCTTCTCTAATACTAACTAGATTATATTCCGAGCCACTCTATTATATACTTTCTCAAGATTGATAAAAATCATATGAATGTCTCTCTTTTTTCTCAATATCTTTTTATTGCTCTCCTCAAAAGATAGATCGCTTCTATTGTTGACCTACCAGGCATAAACCCAAATTGATTCTCTGAAACCTCTTTTATATTTCGCAATCGACGTTCCATCACTCTCTCCTACACTTCATTATATGACAAATTAACTTGATTCTTCTATAGTTGAAATTTTGGACATCTCCCTTATTCTTATAGATTGGCACTAAAGTGTTCTTCTTCCACTCCTCTGGCATTTTCCTAGTCAACAAAATCTTACCAAATAACCTAGTCAACCAAGCAACCCCCTTCTTATCCAAACATTACCAAGTTTCAATAGGGATATCATCGGATCCTAAAGCCTTATTCGATTTCATCTTCTTAAGTGTAATCTCCACTTCAAAGTTCCTAATCCTACGATAGAACTTATAATCTTGGTTTTCCTTATTACTGCCTACTTCTCCCCTTTTGATCTATCTCCATGTTCCTCATTTAACAACTTTTCAAAATAGTTCTTCTACCTCTCCTTAATCTCTTCATCCTTCACCAACACCTTAGAGTCCTCACTCTTGATGCACTTAACCTGATTAAAATCTCTTGTTCTCCTCTCTCTTATCTTAGCAAGTTTGTGCACCCTCTTCTCTCCCTCCTTACTTCAGTAATTTATCAATTAAATGATAGTTTTTTTTTTTGTTTTTTTTTATACTGTTTACCACCTTTTATGTCAGTAGATCCTGCCACACTTGACTGGGTCGCAACTGTGGTCCAATTTTTGGTTTCAATTGTATGATATTCAAATTTTTTTAAAAATTTAATAATGATTTTGTGGACAACTAAATAATTTTGCTATGGCTTTCTTTCACAAACTACAATTTGTGCATTGTTTGTTCATTTCTGTTTTCTTGTGGATGACTGGTTGTAATTCTTAGGTGATGGAGAAAGAACAGATGGGATCTCAATGGAGCCTGCCGATGAAGGTGCTCCTGTTTCGAGCTTACAGGCACAACCTGAAGAAACTGGTATGAATGTTACACATTTCTTCAGTCCTGATTGCTTGTTCCTTTTTGCTGAAGTGGATTTTTTTTTTCCCCTTCTTAATGCTGAAAATAAAGGTTTTAAGCGTTGACATGAAGTGGTAATATGTTCGTTTCGTTATGCCAGAGAGGAAAGCTCGGGTTAATGCTGTATGGGAGCAAATGAATAAAGGCATATCTACAAAGACACTCAAATCTATCTCAAACAAGCCTAGTTCGACTGTAAATACAACTACACAGAAGATTACTTCTCGGAAGAGCTCCACTGTGAGGATTCCCTGATTCTTCTTTTTTCGAAGAAACTGTTTACACTCAATAGTCAACTAGGTTTAATTCTAACGATTTTTTATATATATATATATATATATATATTTTGGTCTATTTTTTAATTTCAGAGTTGGATGACATATCTGGGCTTGGCACCAAAGAAGACAGCATCCCCTGTGCAAGAGAAGCGAGGGAAGCAACCTAGTCCTATACAGAATGGCACCAGTGATGAGGCCAGGAGGCTTGCTGCTGCAGCCCTGTCAGCAGTTAAGGATGCTGCTGCTTCGGCTGCTGCTTCAGGCAAGGGGAAAGTTGAGGTAATCACATTGTTTCACATGTAACTATTATTGCTACCGGTGTCTTTCATGTTAACTGGCCTTGTTACCTGTGCACAATGTGTCCTAAATTGACATTGATTTATTAGGGCCCTGCTAATTGGACCATTTTGTAGTGGTGGATACTGGTATTTAGTTTGATCTTGTATGAGGAACATCACAATTTAATTGAGGGTAAATTGTGCCGATCATCCCTGAAGTTTAGAACATATATAATATGTTTCATAAAATTAACACAATTACGCTGACCTCCCTTTTAGTAAGACTAAAACGATCGGAACTAATGCAGATAGTGTGTACAGCAAGCATGATCAAAGGGTAAAATATATATTTTAGTGTAAAAGAAAGGAAAAAAAATATGTATCATTTTTCTATTCATATGACTATCGAATAATTGATGGGCAATATTTTATGAATTACAACCTTAAGGGAGCGTAGTGTAATTATGACAAACTTGTGATGGTCATTGTATTTTTGCAAAACCTTGAGAAGTTAGTGTAATTTACCCTTTAATTAATGTCCATATTAGACAATTGAAGGTCCTACAAATCCATTTACTGAAGGAGGGAGATTGATGATATTCATCTGGTAGTAACCATAGTAAACCCGACTGTGCATCTGTGAACCATATAATAATAATTCAAAGTGAATTCTTTTAATCTTACAGATCACAGAGGTTCGGGACTTTGCAGGTCAAGATATTGAAGTAAAGAAGTTTGTTGATGCCGATTCGAAGGAGGCATCTGAAAAAGCCAAAGCCACTGTAGGACCCCCTTCTGCTGTTGATACCATTCTTGAACAAATTAGGAAAAAGCAAAAGCTCAATGTGCTTGACAAAACAAAAAAGGATTGGGGAGAATACAAGGAAGAAAACAAGGGCCTGGAAAATGAGTTGGATGCTTACAAGAAGAGCTCAAATCAGTACTTAGATAAAGTGTCTTTCTTGCAGCGAACGGATTATCGGGAATTTGAGCGGGAGAGAGATGCACGCCTCGCCATGCAGTCCAAGAGGAAGACAGATATGCGAGAGGATGCTTGACTTTGCGGTACACCCTTGGATTGTACTTTGACCACATATTTTGATCATTTCGGCGCATGGGAATTGAGAGAAGGGAATTAGGAGTTTGTTGGTGTTTTAAGGAGAGTGAGTGCCTTCTGTACCATGCTCATAATGATATCTGGGATGGTTGCACCAGCCGTGAAGCGCTTCTTAATTATCTTGGAGTCTCTTCTGAAGTTTGTCATCACCTTGAAGACCAAAGAAGAATGAATGCATTATTGGACTGTACACTAGTTGCCTGTTATTCAAATATTTTTTGTGATGACTTCAGATCCTAAAACCAGGAGAAACTAGCATCACATAAAATGATGATATGTTTCTTTTTGGATCATATTCTTTCCCATCTTTGCAGTCCTCGGTATATGTGACTTTCATTGATTATCTGTTGAGTTGCAATATTAAACTTTTTTATGCTGCAAGAATTATAGTTTCAAGTAGAACTTTGAATTGTGAAAGAGATTTTCTTTTAGTATCAAACCTTTCTGCTTTCTGAATAGGATTTGCCGTGGTGAGATTGATTCCAATACAAGGGGAAAAGCACGCCGCGGGTCACACTCTTGAAGCTCAAACCAGATTTTATTATTATTGCTGATCATATTTGCATACATGAATTCTCAGCGTTACTATCAATATATATCGATGGCATGCAGGTTTGGTTCATTTGAAGAAAATTTGTTCATCAATTTGATAGAGGTTTAAAGAAATGATTGCAGCTTATTTTTTTGCTCTCCGATTAAATTTGATGAATAGAGTTGGTGATGGTTTAACACTAGTCAAGTTATGTAACAGGATGCAAGTCCATATACTGATCAAGTCTAAAGAGACAAAGCATACTTATGATAAGACCTTAGTTCTGTTTATTAGTCCACTTGAACTCCCAAAAAGCTTACTGTCCAATTCAAACAAACTTAAACCTCCAATATTTAAGGTCATTATACTTTATTTATTATTATTATTATTATTATTATTATTATTATTTTGATAATGAGGTCATTATACTTTATTGTCCATTTTTATTGTTTACCATATTAAAACACAACAATAATTTATTAAAAGTAAAAAAGTTCCACCATTGTAATTTTTACGGCCAAAAGTTTATCCTCCAAAATGATGTTAGATGAAGTATTACAGATAGTGTAAATCTGCAATTTAGGCTTTGAGGCTGCAAATAAGCATGTATCATTCATTAACACAAGGAAGTAATAACATGTCATATATGGGGTAGTAGTCCAGCATATTTCCCCCCTCGTAAAGGAAATGCGCAAGTAACATATGTTGTGTCATTGCCAATTCAAAATTATAGACTCCACCCATTATACAAATTATAAAGGCTCAAAGAATTTAAAATTATGCCACATCAGTCGTTAGTATACTAATTGGTATATCAATTGGTGTGTATAGCTTTATTCTACAAAAAAAACACAGTGCCAGAACTGTTACACCATTACAAAATACTAGAGAGAGAGAGAGAGAGAGAGAGAGAGAGCTGCAATGGCACATTAAACTCAAGGTTCCCCTCAAATTGTTATTACGCATATTAAACACAGGCTAGTATCCAAAGGAGTTCTGTGTTATTGCATATGAATTCTGAAGTGAGGGATAGGATGAGAAATGAAAAGAAAATCAAAGCAAATATATGTTCAATCTACTCAATAAGTAGCAGGCGTAAATCAGAAAGCCTTCACACAAAGTCATTCCAAAACTCTCCAAAGAAATAATAGAACAAGAGAGAACAACAAAGATATACCGCCACCATCTTCTAAATGTGAATGGGCTTGTCATAAGTGGCCATGGCAGCCTCTTTCAATGCCTCGCTCATAGTCGGGTGTGCATGGCATGTGCGTGCAATGTCCTCGCTCGACGCTCCATACTGCAATGCCAGCACTGCTTCGTGAATGAGCTCCCCGGCATTTGGTGCCATGATATGGACACCCAATATCTTGTCGGTCTCTTTCTCAGCTACTATCTTGACAATTCCTTCAGCATCATCAATTGCCTTGGCCCTGCTGTTTGCCATGAAAGGAAACTTCCCAACACGGTAATCAACTCCGAGTGTCTTCACTTGCTCCTCGGTCTTTCCAACAGATGCCACCTCCGGGTGTGTGTAAACAACTCCGGGGACCATATCATAGTCCACATGACCTTCCTTGCCTGCTATGAACTCCACACATGCAACACCATCCTCTTCTGCCTTGTGGGCTAACATGGGCCCAGGAATAACATCTCCAATTGCGAAGACTCCTGGTACATTTGTTGCAAATCGTTCGTTAACTGTGACTCGACCAACCTTGTCGGTTTCCACACCTATCTTGTCCAACCCAAGTCCAGCCGTAAATGGAATTCTACCAGCAGAAACGAGAACAACATCAGCTTCAAGTGTGCTCTGCTCACCACCAGCTGCTGGTTCAAGGGTCAACTTCACGACATCCCCAGAAGTATCAACTGATACCACCTTAGTTTTCAGCATGAATTTCATCTTTTGCTTCTCAAGTGCACGTTGAAATTGCTTCCGAACTTCACCATCCATGGTTGGAACAATTTCTGGTGCAAATTCAACAACAGTGACCTCTGAACCAAGGCGGCACCACACAGAGCCCATCTCAAGGCCAATGTAGCCAGCTCCAATGACGACGAGTTTCTTTGGGATTTCGGTCAAAGCTAAAGCTCCTGTTGATGACACAATCCTCTTCTCATCAATGGTGATCCCAGGTAGGGACTTTACATCAGAGCCAGTGGCAATTATTATATTCTTGCCTTTCACGACAGTGTTCCCACCTTCCGGGCCATCAACAGAAACTTCAGAAGGGGAGATGAATTTGCCGTAGCCTTTAACATAATTTACTTTGTTTTTCTTGAAGAGGCCTTCAATACCACGAGTCAGATTAGTAACAGCTTTATCTTTTTGGCCCATCATGGCAGGTAGATCAACCTCAACAGAAGGAAACTTCACACCGTGGTTGGCAAATGAGTGCAAGGCTTCATGGTACATGTGGGAGGAATGAAGAAGAGCCTACAGATAAAATTAGAAGAATCTAAAATTACATGGAGCTCCACAAATATCATGTACATGATGCCTATTCTTATTACTTATATTTTTTAAGAAAATATTCTTTTCTTAAATCAGAAGTTGTCTATATATAATTTACTTTATATCAATCATGCCTATGATGTATTCTTTTAGAAATGACAAGACATATTTGGAATGTGAGAAGCATTCCCAAGAATGCAAAACATTATTACTATTGACAGATTTACCATGTGGACCATGTTGTATGTAACTTGGATTGGAAGTATCCAAGAAATGTCATCAAATCGAACTATCCAAAATTATGAAATTTGATTTTTGAATTAAGGCAATTTCAAGAAGTGAGGACACTTTTCTAGGAGTGTCCGAGAAGTGTCGAATCCAATACATGTCCAACACCAACACGGCTAGTTTCTAGAAGTGTCCATGCTACTTACATTTCAACAGGTATAGGCCAAGCAAATGACAACACAAGTATCCTAATAGTCCCCATACGGTCAACCAAATTGACTCATAGAGCCACGAGTATTTAAACAAAAGGCAAACTTCAAGCTCAACTTGAGTCAGCCTATTAGATCACAAGCTGCATTTCCACCGTGAATTGACTACAAATAAAACAAATTTCTAAATTTTCTATCAAATGATGCTGACTTCACGCCACTTGTACTTTCAACAACATCCAACACTTCATCAATTCTATGACGGGTGGGCAAAATAGATAACATTCACTACATATCCGATGACAAGACTACTTGAAATCCACATAACTCTATGCGGTGCAGTGTGTGTAGCCGACTGAAAAGAGAGACCTTGCTTACTGTAAGTTAGCAAAGAAACTAGTAAGAGCACCTAATTGCACAATAAGCAGAATCCAGTTACCGAGTATATGCATTGTAGTCGCATCAAAATGCCTTGCTCCCCCAATTTTATGGCAGCTCAAATTTAACAGATAAGACATAAATGCACAAGTTGGTTCTTGCATGAAGTGTCAAGTTAGATAAAACATCCATTAGGATGTACTAAGATCCCAGTTTTCTAGCTATTTCAGACATAAAAGTTCACCAGAGTACAAATTTAAATTTCGATCAAGAAGCCGACAAAAGATCTCCACCACCTTTTCATTCAAATTGGCTTCAGCAGTGCTACTTCTCCGAACAGACCTCATTCAGACAAAAAGGGAAAAATCATGGACATGAGGTGGCATCAGTAATTAATCATTTAAATAACACATCCAAATGATCATCAACCAACCTTTCAACCAGATGATAGAAAGTTGTCACTCAAGGAAAGTCATCCTAACTAAACTACAAAATAGGGAAGGTGCATTCCAATGCAACATGAACATACTTCTTCAAATCATGTTTGTTCACCTTAATTGCAGTCAAATCAAAGGCTTTTCATTAGTAATGAGTGTAGAAATAATTCATTATTCAAGAACTGAGTACAAATTGAAAACAAAACAGACAAAAAAAAAAGAAGAGAGAATGCTTTGAAACTTTCAATTACTTGCGATATTTGAAATACATCATATGAATAAAATTCCCCTTTGTAACAGTCACTCGACAATCAATTACTCTAATTTGAAGTCACAACCAATCATACACGTACATAAATACAAACATACACATAAACTAAGCGAACTTCCAGTATATTTCAGCAAATTCAAATCGTATGGCGAATCATTATCAACCTTCAGATAAAAATCATTAGATCTAACAATCAGATGTAAAATTGATTCAGAAAGAGAGAAAAAAAAAACAATAAAAACGAAACAAATCACAAATCACAAGTCACATACATACATATATCTATATATATATATATATATAATACCTTGGAAGGAATACAACCGACGTTGAGGCATGTGCCGCCGAGAGCACCTCGCTTCTCAATACAGGTAGTTTTGAGCCCTAATTGAGCCGCCTTGATGGCGGCAACGTAGCCGCCGGGACCGCCGCCGACGACAACGACGTCGTTTTCGTCGGATCCAGACGAAGAAGCGAAACCTCTGGAGAAGGAGGTTAGAGAGAGGGAGTACCTGAAAGCAGCATCGGAGGAATTCTTCGAGAGAAGCAGCGAAGCCTTTCGTCTGGCCAAGCTCGCCATTGCCATTTTCGATTTCGACTCAAATTCAATTCAAGCCCTTTGGTATCTTTTTCCTTTACTATTTATTTAGTATTAGGTTTTTGGTCTACAACTACAAATACACGCGCGGATGAATGAATGGAGACCAAAGATTGGTTTTTATTTATCTATTATTTCCAATTTATTTATTTATTACTTTTAATTTAGGTGGGATGATCTGGTGGAGTGGAGTGGAGCTATGGTTTTCAGAAATTAGTTTGGTAAGAGGTATTTTTTTAATTAATTATAAATTTATAAAATAATAATAACAATAATAATATTTTTTATAAAATTTTGCATTCTTAATTTTTTTTTCACTCTTATTTCTCTCTCTACCTATTGTAAAAACAAATTCGATCATGGCCGTTGATTCTATCAATTGTCTCCAAAAGTAAGATGTGGTTGATGGATTTGGGGAGCAAGGATCCTCTAGAGTGATTTTTCCCTAAAGTTTTCTAGAGTGCTACATTGTGTGGTTGAGATTTACTAGCAAGTCACATCAATTTTTCTGATGTGACTTGCCAGTAAATCTCAACCACACAATATAACACTCTAGGAAACTTTAGGAAAATTTCACTCTAGAGGATCCTTGGTGGGATTTGGGTAGGTTGATTTTGGTTCTGTTTCTAGTGGTGGGATTCAAAAAAATGTACATTTTTATTTTAATAATGGTAGCCGTTGATAACGTGTTATTCCAGGCATCTGGTCCGTCCATAAAACGTGAACAAACTTTGTACAAGTCCTATGTACTTTTCATCACATTGGAGGTCTAAATTCTTTGCTTATTTTGACCATTTTTGTTGTCAAATCTGGTGGGGCGATTTAAAAAACAGGTCTGGCTACAAATTTTTTTTTTAACGGGAAAAAAATATTTTGAGGTATCATCATTACATCTATGGGTTCAGGTTTTGAGATAATCGGTTATCGGCCTGATTTAACTCAATTCATGAGAAGGGACCTATCACTGAGACTTAACCCAATTTATAGAAAAAGACCTACCACTGAGACACCAACTAAGTTCAACTATACGCTACATACGAGTCCAAAATTCAATCGAAATACAGAATAAGATCTCCATGAAAAACCATTGAAATTACCCAACCTTTCATTTCCACAGGATTCGAACCTAAGTTACGCCTGTAAAAAAGGATATCTCCTCCACTAACCACTGTTTGGCTACATTGACCATGAGACTATCGATCAAACTGAAATTGAATAGTCTAATGTGCAATCCATTTATAACTGTTCCTTCAATTGGATTATAGTTAATTTGTCTTATTTTGTTCGTCACTTATGTATATTCCCAAGCAACATATAGGGGATCATTTTTCAATAAATATAAATATATTGATCTCTGTTAAAAAACTATTTCTCGTATTATATAGCAAGTGTTTGTGTTTAATTTTAGTTTGTGTTGTTGAGCTCCTTAATAGTTGATTGTCTTGTTTAATATAATTATCTTAATATTTGCAAAAAAAAAAAAATTTACCGATTAACAAAAAAAAGAAAAGAAAAGAAAAAAAAATGACAATTTGATGAAAATAAAAGTCATTAGAGAGCTACACCAAAAATAAAATTATTAACTATCATATATATGTATGATTCTTATATTCTAGCAAAATTAGGATTTCATATAGAATATAAAAATTAATTAATTTTAAAAAAATTTCTTATTCATTGATGTAACATGTCATAATGAAATTTTAATATTTGAAATGGAATCTATTACTATATTATGTACTAAAAAAATTTTGATATCCAAAATGAGAGAAATGCTTCGGTGTGCAATACACATTATATGAAATCCTACTATAAAATTATATAAGTTTTTACAAACAATCCTACCAAAAGATTATGTAAGTTTTTATAAAGTCACATAATTGATTTCACAAAAATATGTAAATTGAATATAAATTTGCGTAATTATACACATAGAATTTTTCCTAAAATGAAAACATAACAATAATATAATAAAAGTATCACATTTATAAATAAATCGATTATAATATTTATAAATTAATGTATATAGCAGGGCTTATCTATGTATATAATAAAATTAATTAATTTGTATAGCTTTACTCATTCACATACATATATATATATATATATATATATGATATAATAACACCAATCACTTTTGACATTTAGCAATAGATTCTATTGTCTATATATCAGAAAAAAATGTGTTGTCCTCACACACCATACCATCATCCCTCCCTAATGTTTAGTGGTGGGAGGGCCTTAAGACCAAACCTCCACTCAGATGAGATGAGGCTTGAATGCGACCTTCAAGTTAAGAGTTAAGAATTGAGGATTGAGAGAGTCTTGCAATTTTTGAATATTATCGTCTCAGAAACTAGCAAGAAACTTGGCTATTACTATTTCACAGTTCAACATCATCATCATGGCAAATCCATACAACCACCAAACACACGACGCATACTGGAAAACAAAATCATATGTGAACAGGGTTTCAGAATCAAATTCACAGCTCAAATTATATAAACAAGTGAACCAAATTATTCATCACAATGAACCCCATCAAATTTTAGAATTGACATAAGATTTGTCCCATGTAGTTACACAAACTACCATAAGTAAGATACTTGCTCTACCCCTGAAAAATTGCTGGCTGCTTTTTCTAAAACACATCTGAAGCAACCTCAAAACAGATTAACAATCTCTTCTACAAGAAGAAATATCAGCGAAAAATCAGAATTACACTCTTCATTATGCAGTTTTTGTGCCAGAAAATGGTTTTTGTTTACATTCAATTCAGTTGCCTTCAAGGAAGGTCCTCAACCGATTCATGCCCTCCTCTGACAGGCTGCAGCACCTCAACCTTGGTCGTTGAGGTTGGCAAATGGGAGGAGTGAAGCACACCACGATAGCAGTGAGATTGTCATCTTTACTGCGTCTAAGTGCTTCATTCACAAGTTTTTTGGCACACCGCTTCGGATCATCATGGCACTCTAGTGCAAGGCGAACCAAGTTGACTGCTTCATCGTTTGACATAACGTCCCAGATCCCATCACAAGCAACAATCAAGAATTCATCATCCTCTGTTAACATCCTTTGCTGAACTTCTGGCTCAGCAGTTAGAGGTGACGCAGACCCTAAAGGACGTTTCATGTACCAGTCTCCAAGGGCACGGGTCACTGCCAGATCACCATTAAGGCAGTCATACTTAATGTAACCACCCAACTCCTCCACCCTCTTGCGTTCTGGCGGATAACTAGGTCTGTGATCATGGGACATCTGCACCGCAACTCCTTTCCTGCAAAGAACAGCACGACAGTCACCAGCATTGGCTACCATTAGATGTCTGCCAAGTATTAGGGCAGTTATTGCTGTTGTTCCACAATAAACAGGAACACTACTACATTCTCCAGCCAATGCTTGGTCAGCCAGTAGAAATGCTTTGCGATGACAACTCTCCAACTGTTCCAAGAACAAATCATCAATTTCAGATGTTTGTGGCAAGTTGGCATCTTCAAAGAATAACTTCATAGCATTCTCTTTGACAAAAACTGCTGCCGCATTGGAGCCTCCATGTCCATCAAATACAGCATAGAAGGCACTTGACAAAGGGCACCCGAACAGATAACCCAAGTGTGCAGATAGATCATCGATGCAAATGTGTTCATCTTCATTGATTTTCCGATATCCAATGTCTGTGTGGCTGCCGGAGCGAATGCTTGGAACAAACTTTGAGGCAGAAGAAGACTCAATAACAGTTGTCTGAATACCATTTTTGCAACTCACAACCTGTAAAAACATAGGACCAAGGTCAGTGCATATCCAAATATATCTCAAAACCAAGTAACTTTACAAACCAGTAGATGAACTGTTGCAACATAAACTGCACTTTTGACAAAATACTTGCAGCACTATAACATCCCTTGAAACTAAACTAATTAACAATATAATGCCTTCACAAATTAACTGCAGTAGAAGTAAGATCAACATTCATCTTCTTCACAACCTTTTTATCATGGCTATCATGAGACATCTATATTGTATACACCATATACCTATAACATGTGCACGTACACATAAAAATCAACAACTCTAAAACCATAAGGTTTTTATTGTAGAGATTAAGCTTTCTGCAACTATTAAAGATCATGCCGACACTACCCACCTAACCATGAACCACAAAGACAATTCCATTAGCTCTAACCTACAAATTAGCACATCTCATTCACAAAAAGTAATCTAAGCTGTCAATTAAAAAATTTCAATTTCTAAATAAATCGGCCCGGGGGGGGGGGGGGGGGGGGGGATCAAAGACCCTAATTTTGTCAAGTAGTTGAGGCTCATCCCAAGCAATATACAAGTACGTATACTCTCTCAAATCTTATTTAAAAAAAAAAAAAAAAAGGCATATTCTCTTCTAAAAGAAAATACAACAAAGGAAACGCCAAGTATACAACATCAATTATCAATCTAATCAATCAGTTATATACATATATCATCTGATATTTAACTCAAAAAATCCACAGAAGTAAGAGACAGCAATGATAAATCAAGAAGCGAATTAAGAGTGAAGTTCAGGGAATCGAGACCGACCGATTCAAAGCATGAGATTTCGACCGAGACAGACTCCGAAGACGGCTTCGGCGGCGGTGTAGCGGAAGAGACGTCCAAGAAGTTCTGAACATCGAGATCGAGAACAGAGACGCTCTGTTGACGCAATAATACCCCTGTATCGGCTACCATGTTCTCACCCACTATAGTTAGATCGATTGATCGATCGATTTAGTCTTTTCTTCTTCTTCTTAAACTGTGAATAGAGATGTAGAGAGGGAAAGTCTTCTTCTTCTTCTTCTTCTTAGACTGTGATTGTAGAGAGAGAGAAAGAGACTGATGAACTTCGAGAATTAGGGTTTGGAAAGAAAGATGAGAAAAAACCAAATTACGAATCCAGAGACTTTTATAGCATTGTGGAGGTTGTGGTTTTGGGAGCTTCTATTTACACATCCACCTTTCCCTCTTTGCACGCACTTCATAAAAATTATTTTTATTATAAATTTTTTTTTAAGTGAAATTACTATTATAGACATCAAATAAACACATTCGGAAGTTGAGTGTCGAAAAAATAATAAAAATTCGAAAGTCTACTTTCGAACCAATTGTTTATTTTCAGAAAATAACTTTCGAACCAATTACTTATTTTCGAAAATCTACTTCCGAACCAATTATTTATTGAAAAAGATGCGTAAAGAGGGGAATGGGTGGGTGTAAATAGAAGCTCCCTGTGGTTTTCCTCTCTCCTACGGATTCCTATGCTAATTTACTAAATTGCCCCTACTTATCATAATTTGACAAACAATTTCCTTTTTATGTCCCAAAACTCATTAATTTTTTTTAAAGCGGGTATTTTTATTTTTTCTTTTAAATTAAGATGCCGTCATTTTTTCAATATTTTTTGTCCCTATTTTTATATTCATTTTTATTTTTTAGGAATCTAATTTTCCCACCCAATTTTGTTAAAGATAGAATCACAGCTAAAATTTGTTCAAATCAAATATATATTTCCAAAAAAAAATATTTTATTAATTTAATTCTTGTTTGTCAACTATACATTTTAATTAAAAAATTAAAAAATTATTATAAATTATCACATTATTCTCTTTATTTTTTATATATCTTTTCATAAAAAATTAAAAATTTACTAAAATAACATATTCTTATACGAGACGTACAAGAAGTGAATGCTATTGACTAGTCAATTGATATAATTAATATACTTTAGACCTTCATGTTCTTTAACTGCTTCTTGATATTAATTTGTGGCTCCAAATAATAGTCTCATTAAAAAGTTGATAAAGTAATCGCCAATTATCTCTTATACTCACAAACCTTGTTTCACAAAACTAAAAATTAAGTGCCAGAAGCTTTCTATACTAAATTTTTTGTCTAACTGAATTTTTAAGTTTAAAATTTTTAAGATATTATTTTCAAATTCAAAAAAGTGAGGGATTACTCTGCATCTTAATTTTAGTGATTGTTTATCATCATCCACTCCATTCTGAATAGAAAGTGTGCAACAACTTCTAAACCAATTATGTGTACTTAAGTCAATCCTCCAAAGTTCTCATCAAATTCAGATGATAGAATTATTACAAAAATAAAATACAATAAAATAAACTAAGTTTAAGATATAAAATGATGATTAGATAGAGACCATATAGAATAATGGTTAGCAAACGATTATCAATGAACTGATTCCCATTTCAAAACACACTTTAAGCAATGTGCTCTTATTTATTTATTTCACCAGATGTTTATTAAAAGGTTATGGTGAAGGACAAACTGATTAATCATCTCAATAAGCGCCACTTTTAATCATAGGACAAAATTGATTAATCATCCCAATAAATGCCACGTTTAATCATACCGGACCGTGGTAGGGTTATTAATTGTTGATATTTAACTGGCTACCATAAGATCAAGATGAGGTCACAACTTTAACTCACTAAAATACAGAGCTGAGCACAACACTTATCACAATTCCAATTCATTTGATTTGATTAAAGACAATGCCAATCAAAATAGCTTACCTCATAAGCTAGCTTTCTTTTTTTCCTTTAACAGTAAGGGAAGCGCTTTACTTATCAAAGTTGAATAATGTGGCCATCAAAACTGACCCACTATTTTTTTCACGTTGTAAGTGTATGTGCATCGAGAGAGAGAGAGAGAGAGAGAGAGAATAATAGGTAATTAGGTGGAGGTTGGAAAGTTCCTTCTTAGCTAAGTTGAGGACTAGAATATTCAATGTAATGTAGAATAAAATGTGATTAGTTGGTGATGCTAACAAGATAAAATAAAATAAAAAAGAACATTTTCAATTATGTTTGGATTTTGATTTGTGAAGAGAAAATAGAACAAAAAAAATAAAAATTGAAGTAGAAGCCTAAATTTTGTTCTGTTTTTTTCCTCAACAAATTTCTCCACAAACTTAAGATCCAAACAAAATCTTCGGCCAAAAAAGCAGCATGCAACCTAATACCAAACTGTTGGGAGAAAAAAAAGGGTAGAGCATAAAATTGATTAGTGCAAAGATTATCCATGCATGTGCACATCTATGCAACAGAATTGCTTTCCTAAGAAAACTTGGTTTTTCAAGTATTTCTAAATTATACATACAGAGTAGGTACAAAAAGTTGGCACCAGCATGCATCTGCAACTCCACATACAGAATAGGCATTATATATATTACACTGCCCAAATAGTGGTGAATCTGAATTCCATAAAGAAACTTCTCTCAACTTGTTACTGTATGTTTGAATATGGTCCGTCTTGGTGTTTGAGTGTGTGATTTTAGACTTTCTTCAACCTTAGGTATGGTTATGTGTGTTGTGTGTTCTTCAAATGATCAGAAATTTGGCTATTTTTTCATCTTTCAATGGAGTTTTTGAAAAATTAAATTATAATTTTAAGATCATCTAGTCTAAAATTTAACTCAAAGTTGAAAAAGTTCACTAAAAGCAAAAATAAACCGAAAAATATGCCAGCTTAGAGAGCTGGACCAAGACTTCATATGGTCCATGGTTCTACAAACAAACCACATACTACTTTCCCACCCACAAATTGGATTGCTTTTCTTTTTCACTAATGGGCTAGACAATCCATTGACCTGCAAAAGTATTCCTAGGTCAGAGGTCAATACCTTGGCAAACTTCTACCATTCAACTTGCTATTACCTTTTGGATTAGGAAAGGCAATCAATCCTATTAGTTGTGTCTGTGGAATAGTAAAAGAAAAATGGCCCACTCTCAAATATCATTTAATGTATTCATTACATGAATTTTACTTACCAATTGTAACAAATCAACAAATGCTGTGAGATCAGATCAATGAATCCAAAATGAAAAAGCTTGTAAAAGGATACATGAAAGAGCACACATACCGTACAACACAGAAAGGCCAAAGGGATATCAACATATTGAGCACAAATCTGCCCAACATCTTGCAGAAACTTTGACACACGACCTGGTTCCTAGAGCTGTTGACTTGGGTTTTCAGTAGGGAGAATACTCATTCACAGCATTGAGGCTCATGTTCTTTCTGTAACTTCTCCCACAGGCATAACACCTTCCTTGGGTTCTGATAATGGGCGAGAATGTAATTTGTCTCGCATCCAGCATTGTAGAATCTCTCATCACTGATACACTGCACTTTGTGACCCTGTTCCTTGAATTGCTCAATCCATATGCCAACAGCAACGTCTTCTAGTTTAAAAAGCTGAAAAGACATAAAGATAAGCAAGAATTTTAAGATGATATATTCAGAAAGAGTACAAAGCTCAGACAGATAATTTCAGAATTTGAAAATAAGACAGTGATTAATAATTAAGTTCAACCCAAGAACTAGTTTGGTGAAAAAATGGGAAAATAAAAAACATTCATCATTTTCACATCTTTTTTGGAC